>NC_142189.1:16922500-21922500 GCF_026936395.1 Plectropomus leopardus | reverse complement strand
GCTAATGTATTAGCATGACATTCTTCCACGCTGTCATACGGAGATGGATGATAAAAGCACCAAGGGCTGTGCCAGCCAACTCAGGCCATGTTCCCACTGTCACCAGTCCTGTGTCCTGGGTGTGTGTGACTCCAGGCTGGCTGAGGGTGTGTGTCTCTGTGCAGCCTTGGGCTCGGCCAACAGACAGGTCAAGCAATGCACAGCAATAGAGGGGGCACTAGAAGAGGAACGGCTAGGTGTGTCTTGTTGAGTCACTTAATGTTCTACTTTGAGTTGCTTTGTGCAATGACGTTTGCACACGAGTGGAAACTTTAACCAAGCTCTGCATTGCACTTACCAAACTATTTGATACACATTGTGATTTGTACATAAGTTTTAATTTAGGATTAATGGCATTTAGGTAATGCAATAAGACTTCTGTTCTCTCTCTGTGGATGAATATGTTTTGTGTTTGTCTCTTTAAAAAGCCAAGGCATCTCATATTGCTGTAACAGAACCCCACGTGGCATGTCTGTCGATTCACACTGTTGGCTGGTTAATGTGGACGTCTCATGAAACATCAACTGGTACCACTGACTTTGTCTCATCCTATCAGACATCTTGTGTCGACATTTTTGTTGTGCATGCTGGTTTGTTTGCGCAAGGCATATGTTTTATAGAAGCAGATTCAGACAGATTGCTCATAATTTAATTCATGGCCAAATTAGTTTTTTTTTTTTTTTTTTAATTCTGCAGTTTTCACCACATTTAAGTCTTGTAAATGTTAGACGGGATGTGCTCTTCCACTTGTTCTGTGTGTATGAAATGATAAGGTAAACCATTACCACAGATGAGAACTTTTAATTGCCTTGCAAATTGGTCAGGGTATCACCGGTGAGACATTTAGTTTGTTGCAGTTTGTTTTCCTCCCCATATAGTAATTTTTCTTTTTATTTCTGGTTTATTTTGGGAAAAAAAACTATTTCTGCAAATGTCATTTTTGTTTATAGAAAAAATCTAAATAATTTGTCTTTTGTGTTTATTATTTGTACTGTTGATATTCTATAACCTGGTTTTGTTTTCTAATTCTGTCTGTTGTACTAGATTTTGTCAGTCACAGCACAAATCACGCAGGCGTAATTATGTGCTGCAGCCATGATTCATTAGCATCAACGTGTATCTTCAGTTTCATGATTATTGAGGTGTATATCAACTACTTTAATGAGTTCTGAAAAGACGCTGATGAAAATCTGCAAACGTGAATCTGCAAAAAGATGGGATGTTGAAAAACTGAGTTTGTACGTGTTTTCGTTACGGACTAACCAACTTCATGTTTTTGCCACCACTCTCACCAAAGTGCTTGTTCAAAGAGAGCAGATGGATGACTAACACCTGGTCTGCAAATGGACTGCCACTCTAACGTTTGTGTCTGAAAGAAAAAAAATCCTTTGAAACTGATGTCAATGTTAGCCAAAATGACCACTCTGCTTCTTTTACATTTCCCATCGTGTGTCTGAAGGTGACGATCTTGAATTTTATATCCTGTGGATTAATACTGGAAGTACAAGATAACCTTAGGTGTAGAAAACAGTAGCTTTTCACATTTTATCATGTTTTGATTGAAGACATTTTACATACATTTTAGTCAGTTTGTGTGGTGCAGTTGTACCCAGTTTAAAATAAATGCCTGCCTTAAAAGGTACTGTCTGCTTTTATGTGGCTCTTGTTATACACACCCATGCAAGTGCAACGAAATAAATCAATACAAGCGTACTCCAAAATATCTGTATTTGTATTCTGCATAGAAAAACAGCAATTTACAATTAATTATCATCAAAGAATCCCTTTTACAAACTGTCCTTGGCAGAGGCACTTTGTGATAGTGGTAATTATTTAAGGTTGAAGACTATCTATATAAAAAAAACAAAACCAACATGTAAATACACATTTTTTGTGTTGGCAACTGCAGAATTTAAAAGAATATTTCACCCACAAAAATGACAACATGTACATCAATCACTCACCACGTGTAACCTTGAATTTGTGAAGAAAAGTTTGTCTTTCTTACATGCCTCCACTGAGAACGAAGAATCCAAAAAAAGTGAAGTCTTCATTAATTGAAGTCAAACGGTAGGGAAACAGCAAAAAGCTCTGCTGTTGTTTAACGTGGCCCCCAATGAAAGGTCATTAAGGTTTGCCTTTTTTGGATTCTCCGGTTGCCCTGGAGGCATGCAAGAAAAACAAACTTTTCTCACTAATTCAAAATAACAAATGGTGAGTAATCAATATACAAGTGTTGATTTTGCAGGTGAAGTATTCCTTTAAAATGCTTGAATTCATCATTAACATGTTGCCAGCTCGGTACCCTGGAAGCCAAATAATTAAGCTTGAAGTTTAAGACAAGAGACATTTCATACTGCCCACAACCTTGATATGTAATTTAAGAACTTTGTATTTTAACATTCACTCATTTTTTTTAAGTGTTTGCCACCAATTTATGCATCTTACTTCGTTCAACTGTTTCTCATTCTCAGATTACAGTGTAAATAGAAAAAAGCACCAGTTTAATATAAAGAAAGGGCTAATATGCATACATGTAAATTAACCTGCCAAAATTCTACACTTGTGTTTGATGGAAATATGACATAAAGTCAGTGTCCTCTCCTATTCATGGCAGCATTACAGCAAATTCACCCTCAAGAGTGACACATCACATCGGCCTGTTTATTGTGTCAGGTAACTGTATACACATAAGATGTGCATAACTTACCCCTATTGTCAATTATGCATATCAGCCGAGAACTATTATAGTCCATTATATTCTTGGATTCCAAGCACAAAAGAAGGTGTTTGCATTTTGCACAGTAAGCTTTTCTGCAAGCATTCAGGTGAAATGGAGCGTGTGTCATTCAGCGCTCAAAGCTAACTGAGGAGGCAACAGTTGAAAGGAATGAATTAGAAAAAAAAATGCGATAATGTGAGAAACTTGATTACAGTAAAGTAATACCATCCGTGGAGTCATGACAAAATAACTGTAGTAAGTGTAGATGAATGCTTTGGTCTTGTGCTCATCTTGTGATTGAATGAGTTCACTTGTTGGAGGCACGGATGTAGACCAGAGAGGACAGCAGCAGGAGCTCTGGCGGCTTGTGTAACAGGATCAGATTGTCGCTCCTCAGACCGTCGTAGTGCATCCAGCAGCCGTCTATCTGGAAGGCTGCAGAGTAGTGATGCTCCTCCTTGTTGAAGAGTGTGGCGCCCTCTAGTAAGTACCTGTGCAGAAAAGAAAAGAGTTATTCATACCATTTCCTTTCATTCAAAGTAAGAGCATAAATGGTGGTGAGAGCATAGTTTTCTTTTTCATATGAGTCAAAGACAGGTAGACATGATTGATTGAGTTGTGTCAGAAGATGCATCTTTTTTTTCTTCTCTAAACACTTGCAGGTGCAAAGCCTATAGCAATAAACTCAACATTTTTCTATGGCAGGTTGGGCTTTAATTAGCAAAAACTTTAAATAGCCAGTATTTCAATTTTGTGACTTCCTATGTAAGTGTAATTAATAAAACTGAGGGGACAAGATTATTATCCTAGATCTATGAGAAATGTTTTCACAGAAAAATATCTGCTCATTAAAACTGACAATTTCTCAACCTAGTTCTCAACCTTTTTTCATGTCAAGGACCACTAAATTGATACACATTATATCACGGACACCCATTTAATAAGATTTTGCTTAAAGGAACTCCATCTGAAAAGATTTTGTTCGTTACTTATGATCAAGACCAGAATCAAATGATGATTATTGTCAACTACAGTTGAGGAGGTGAGTGTGGAGGAACTGGTACCTATGATCAGAAAGTCACTCTTGTGAGTTTTACTCACTTTGGGCTCATTTCTATAGTGAATTTTTATTGTGAAATAATACTTTTACCCACTTTTCTCCATCTGAACTTCATCAATGAACTCTTGGGGTCCATGGACTTCAGGTTGAGAACCCCTGGCTTAGACTACCAACACATACGGCTTAATCATGGCACTGTTTACCAAGCCAATGTAAAGAAACTGTGGAAGCGCCATACCTGTGCTGACAGAGATCCAGATGGTAGGGAACGTAGGACAGTTCCTCTGACTTCCACTGCTGCATGTTGAGAATGACAAACGGTGGCGGACCATGGCAGAAAACCCTCTGAGAGAACTCTCTCAGACCGTTACACCTGTAAAAAAAGATAATCAGTTTGTCAAGGAGGTGGAATAGGACTGAACCAAAACAGAAGATGATGAACATCCTCTCTCTGTCTCACCCCAGTTCTGAGCAGAGCAGCAGTTTAGGGCAGAAAAACTCGTCCACAGCCGACTGAATGGGGTCTCTGTGAGGCAGCTCATGAGGAGGGCTGGAGGGAAAAATGTCTGAGTGAGATCATGAGAAATAAAAACTACGTATGCCCTCCAACAACAAAGTAACTAGTACTCACCTACTTTGTAAAAAGAAAATACCTCTAAAGGACTGTTTGCTATTCAGGAGAGGGTGGTGCAAAATGGGGGAGGCATGTCAATTATTTTTTTAAGGACTGGAGAGAGAATTAGGTTTTTTGCCACACGGAACAGATGTAATCAAAATAAACTATACAGCAAAATATGAAACGATAGACTTTAAAAAAGAAAAAAGTTTATCATCAGACAGTATAGTTTGTCATATGTCACAGCCGTAACTTTAAGCATTAAAGTTAAAGTACCCAATGCAGTGAATCTTATAAAAACACATATAAACCCCCCTTTAAATTATTGGTTATCAGTCTCATTAACTACTAATAATCGGTATCAGTATCGGCCCTCAAAAGCGAATATCGGTTGACTCCTAGTAAAAAGCACAATATCTCTTTCTTAAATGTAGCGGAGTAAAAGTATAAAATAGCATTAAAAGAACAGATTCAAGTAAAGAACCTCATATTCATACTCAAGCATAGTACTTCGGTAAATGTACTTCGTTACATTCCGCCACTGCAGCAGGATGTGTTAGTCTGTGTGCAGTGTTACCTGATGCTGATGCTGGTCCTGAACTCCTGGAAGCGGGCCGGGCAGCCCCAGTTGGTGCACAGACTCTCCTGTATGGTGGTCATGAGGTTCTCCAGGTTCTCTGTGAAGTTCTCGTGCTCGTTCCCAAACAGGTCAATCTCCAGAGCTGCTTGGTGGATCTCAGAGCGGTACTGTCTCTTGGACATCCGGTCCCAGATCCACAGCATCTTCACTGTGGTGTAGTCACAGGAGTCCATCAGGTAGAGGAAGTAGTCCACAAACTGCTTTCCCAGGAAGACAGCCAGCTCCCTGGAGAAGCCCTGGTTGTCCCGCAGGATCACATACAGGATCATGAGGAAGCCATCGATGGTGCAGGTGTTTTTTAGGTTGATTTTTACGTACAGAGGTGTGCATGATATGGCCTTTCGCCCCGCTTTAATGGCAAAGACGCCTCCCCATGGGAGCACAGGCCTCCAGAAGGAGCGGTCCTCCTCGTCATTGTTGTTAATGGAGGCACGAATTTCTTCAAACAGGGTCTTGGACCTAAAAAAGACATATGCATACGAGTTAGCAGGAGATTAGCCAAAAATAGTCAAAGGTGTTTAGTTTGTTGCACCGATAATGTTGAGAGACTTCACCACTGCACAAAGGCTATACGAATAACGTCAGAAGTTAGCATGCAATAACAAAAGCCACGCAATGACAAGTCACCGTCAGCTGTCCTCCAGAGAGAAGACATAGTCCTTAAAGCCTGCTAGTTTAACAAATTAGCAGCTGCTATCAGTTTACCTTTCGAAATGGAGATTGTTCTCAGTGTTTGAAATCAGCGTTTGGAGCTCTTCAGTGTCGCTCAAAACACAGAATCTGCTCTCCATAGCGCTTTGTATTTCTTCATGTCTCACATCACATCGGACTTAAATACACATATCTGTATAATTTTCTAGCACTTTCCGGTGATAATCTGAGAGATTACGCCTTGGCAAGGATCAAAACAATCACGAGCAAACGTCAAATTAGGCCCATATAAACACTGCTGTATGACACTGAAGTTAGCTTATGATTCATAGCTTCCGATTCAGCAGTTAAGGGGAAATTTAAGGAGAAAGGAGTTTACATAGCCAGGCGTCCAATCCTCGTTTTTTAAAAAAAGTCCCTTTACTGTTGTGAAATCAGATTGGATTTAATACAAAGCCCCGACACCTTCCCAAATCCACTTTTACTTTTTATAACCTTTATTCTATTTGTAAAAAAGCAAAAAAAAAAAAGGGAAGATTTTACTGTTTTTAAAATCTAGACCACATTGGACCAGGTCTCTGTCAAAAATCAAGATACCTAGACTGGTCAAACCTGGATAAGATTGTCCAGGTTTGACTTTAGAAAGTTTTAATAATCTTTATTATTATTATGTTTATTAGAAACCAGTATTATACAAATTTCAAAGTACAAATATGGTCCAGCGTTTCTTTTTTTTCCCCCTCCTCCTAACCCTCTTTGTGGTGTGGAAGAACATAAACAAAACACCTCCTTATATTATTACCCCAACCACACACCTCAAACCCCAGCAAGAATAACAAAATATATATATAAAATAAAATAAAGAAAATTAAAAAAAAAAAAAAAGAGAGAGAGAGAAGAACACCATAGGGAAAATGGTTAAATAATAGTTTTAAATAATCTTTAGCCTCTATGGGATAATCTAGTCCAGGTTTGACCAGTCTGAGTATCGTGGTTTTTGATCTAATGTAGTCAACATGTTTTTTTTTTGTATTTACACAAATTAAAAAAGGTTTTACAAATGTGAAAGAGGGTTTCAGACAGCGTCGATGCTTTACATTAAATGTCTAATATGTTTTCACAACGTTTTGTTTTCACAACAAAAGCAGAGGACTGGAAGCTAAGCAATGCAAGTTACTTTTCCCTTAAATCTCCCCTTTATTACTGAATCGGCAGCCGTGAATCGGAAGCTAACTTCAGCTTCATCATTTCGGCACATAGACTGTGTAACGTTGGATTAAAAAAATGTAAATACAGTGCTGCCCTCTCCTGGTTATCGACGTGGTTACACCCTCTGAAGTTCCGCCCACTCCCCCACCCCTTGTTGAACTGGGAATACTATTGGTTGAAAGCTTCTAGCAACTTTTGCAATATGCATATGATTGGCTGTCAGAATTGACAGTTTGTCACTAGCCACGCCCCCCTTCGCCGTAGTGCCCACGCGCGAGGATACGCTCTACGTTAGACGCTATTCCTGAAAGTCACTACGCTGATATTCAGCCGTAGTGCCGGATCCGTGAATGGAGCCTGCGTCACCTCCTTTGACCACACGCTTTTTGAACAAACTTAAGTTTTTGGCAGCACTGAGCGCGCTCCTCTTCTTGTTAGGCAGCTAGCGTTCCGGGGACACGAGCAGCACCTTGAAATAGACTTTCGGGACCAAAACATGTCAGCCCAAATCATAAGCGGGAAAGAGGTTTCAGCGTGAGTAACTATTTTTATGACACACATTTTTTTGAATGCACATATTGATAAAATAGCTGTCATGTCGCATGGCGAAACAACAGTGTATTGGCTAATTAGTCAGCTAACTAGCCCCCTGAGGAAGTAGCTAAAGTTAACGTCTGTTGAGTCGCAAACTACGTATTTACATGACTATGCACGTTTAAAATGCAACAGTTTCGACAAACTGTCCGTGCTGGCAGCAGAACTTCATAACTTAGCTGAATTGATTGTACATGATCCTGCCCACGTGAATTAAGTGTGCCAACACTTTGTACTATTATGGATAACCAGCTGGGAAATCACAGTATGTCTCTCAAGCTGCATGGGATATTTGACTTTTATGCAAATTTGTCTAAATTATAATTTTGCTGTTATACATAAGGATCACTGAAAACTTTGGGGGGGAATGATTGCAAATCCTTCAGCATTAACTTATGTAATAGGCTGTGGTTGTGATCTTTGCCCTGTTGTTACAGTGAACTCAAGTAGTAAGGCTGACAAATGCCATTCATGGAACTTTAACAATCATGCATGTTAAATGTTTGGAGAACAATCTGCAAATAGGTTTTTTTTTTTTAGTTTTCTAATAGTTCCAAGTTTGCATGAATCTAAATTTTAAGTATTACCTAAGGTATTTGGATATATATTTGGCAAAGAGACGAAACCTTTCATTTAGTTGCATGTGCTTGTCACAAGACATGGCAGCCTGCACCCTGTTAACTGCCCCTCACAGTACTCATTAGTCAAATTAAATCCACAGTGTCTTCAATAGGAGGATTTACATTCATTATCTCTGAAGCTTTACAAAAGCTGGCATACCAGTGATTGTTCTGATCAAGCGACCTTTTTGGACAGAGGTTTATTGATGAGATTATCTGTACCTTTCAGGAAATGCAGTTTTCTACAACCCGTTATCCTGAAGTGACACACAAGCAGCACTGTGTATTTCATAAATGTTTAGAGGAATATGGCCTTAGTTGATCAGTAACCAGAATGGGATCCCAACATGCTGTTGGATCATTATAATGAGGACAATGTTATGGTGCAATATGTTATATGATGGTTTTATGAAATCTGGATATGAAATATGTGATTGCCTTTAGTTTTTCTGACCATCTTATGTGAATGAATAAGTAGCAACATTGTTCTGGTCATTTTTAAAGTAATGACCTTAAATAATAGTGTCAGCAGAAGAGCTATGTTTTTTTTTATTATTTGCACTATATCAATGAAAACATGTGTTGTGTCATTGGTTACCTCTGCATTCTAGTCTTTGGATGTTAAATGCCAGATGTGTAAATGACGCTTGCATGTGTAGTGGAGATTGATGGCTGGGATTGGAAAACCATGACCAATTTTACAATGTGAAGGCCAGACAGCATGTAATTGCACAAAACCATTACAACAGGAAGGAGTGGGTTCAGCCTGTGGCTTGTGTACCATGTGGCCCTTTCTTTTTCCTTTATAATGTCTGTCACTGAACAGAGATTAAGAATCCAGTTTATTCTGTTGTCTTGTGTTTTCAGGCAGGTGAGGGAGCGTCTGAAGAAGGATGTGGAGCAGATGAAGCTCCAGGACCCAAACTTCAGACCTGGTCTAGTGGTTTTGCAGGTAAGTGTTAAATGGCAACTAGAGCGTATTGCAGTTAAAGCACATGTTGTTATTTTTTGTGTGCTAATTTGGGCATATGATTTCTCATGGCGTTCCCCTGGAGATGGTCTTAAGGTAAGGATTTTGGTCAAAAAGTGAAAAAGTGTGCCATTGTGTGTCCCTGCATGTTTGTAGTGTGTATAAATGTGTTCCACTGAACTGAAGTCCCCTTTTTGAAGCTGAAGACAATTATGTATGTCCCCTGGCATCATTAACACACACACACACACACACACACACACACACACAAGAATAACACGAACACCTATGAATCACGTTTGAATAAGTGGTTTAAAAACAGCAATAAAAACATAAAAACATTAAAAATCAATTAATAAAAATCTACAGAATATGATAAAACAAAGTAAACACCAGTGTTAAAAAAAAAAGATTAAAACCTAAAGTTAAGTCTGTAATATGACTTCAAATTAAAAGTCAGATTAAAGAGACAGGTATTGAATTTCATTTAAAAAAGTTTGCCATTCTAATGTCCAGAGGCAGCTTAGTGCTGATGAAAGATGTATGGATGATCACAACCATTTAAAGCTTTATAAACATTTAAAAACACTTCAAATCAGTTTTTAAAAATGTTATGTGTCTTTGCAGGTTGGAGACCGGGATGATTCAAATCTGTACATCAGCATGAAGCTGAAGGCAGCAGAAGAGGTAAACAGATCATTTATGCAAAATGTGTACAAAACACTTTTACTGGACTCTGTTTATGATCTGTCCAAACTTCCAATCTGATTTCTTTTTCTGTTCACACAGATTGGAATAAATGCAACGCATATGAAACTTCCCAAGACTGCAACGGAGGCAGAGGTGAGACTGGATGTCAAGTATTACTGCAACTTATTTTTATTTGCCTGTACACATACACGCACAGTAACAGGCTTTTAACACAAATTCCTCTCAGCCCAGGACTAACTTTGCTTTTCATACACACACATTGCTCACCTTAGCCCAGGTCTATACGATTCACACTGTAACTCTACCAGCCCTGGGTTAAATGTCAGTCGAAACATCTAACTCACGTTAACATTCTCGGTTTCTCTTGTTTACTTTGCCTTGATTCACACTGGTAACTTTAAGCCCGGGCTAAGTCTATTTCCTGGGGATAACCCCACAAACACATGACTAACCCTGCTACAGAACAGGGTAGACAAGCCCCTGGCTAATGTCAGGGTTACCCCCGTTGCAGGGTTCCTACAGTCATGGAAAACCTGGAAAAGTCATGGAATTTCACAATTGCATTTTGCAAGCCTTGAAAAGTCATTGAATTAGTAAAAATCATTGAAAGTTTTGGTAGTCATGGAATTTTGTTGTGTGTAATGGAATTGTTACAGTAATCTTTCGCAGATAAGCTTCCACATTAAGTAACATAGGGGCAAATTTATTTTCTATAGCTGTTGATGTAATGTAGCTTTAATATGCTCTGGTATGTGAGGTTTTATTTACCATCATGTACATTTTCCTAATTTTTCCCCCCGTTCTGTCATGTATGCCAGCCACCTAAAATTATGTTTGAATAGAGTTTGAATCTCTTGTTAAAAAAAAAAAAAGCAGACAAGTTTGGTATGGATCAAGGATTTAAAGATTCTTTATTGTCATTCCAGCCATGCAAATACACGAAAAGAACAAAATGTAGTATTCAGGTCTCTGTGATTATTAAACAGTGAACATTATAGTTAAACACTGGATCGACAAATAAGTAAATAAAAAAATAAAAGAAGTTAGCAGTTCAGAAATAATAAAATCCATAAAAAAAAAAACTAGAAACATTATTGCAGCATGCCCCTGAGGAATATAAATTATACTGAAAATATTAAATTATGAGAAAAAATGATGGTTCCTCAGAAAGTCACTGAGCCTGGGGCTAAGTGCAGTGTGATAACGGCTCAGGACACTCACATGAATCCTTTAATTTTATTGTTTTACATAGTTAGCAGGTGGTTTTCACTGCAGTAAGATTGGGGTTAAGTTTTGGATTTGGATGCTGTTGTTGCTGTAACAAAACAAGAATATAAAGCTCACATGGTAAATGACAAACTGAAAGTACCAAAAGTGTAAAGGCTGTCTGTCTGTCTGCAGATTCTTCACAGCATCACTCAGGTGAACGAGAACTCGTCTGTCCACGGCCTCATCGTGCAGCTGCCTTTAGACTCCATCCACAAGATCGACACGGAGAAAGTCACCAACCACGTGGCCCCAGAGAAAGATGTAGACGGGTAGGCACAGACATAAATATAAAGATCAGGGTGCTCATAATTAAGGTTTTTATTTGTGTTTCTTTGTTTCCGTTGAGTCTTGAGATTCTCTTCATTATTCTAATCTTATTATTCTGATCTTTTTATAGACTGACCAGTATTAATGCAGGAAAGCTGTCTCGTGGGGATCTGGGTGACTGCTTCATCCCCTGCACACCAAACGGCTGCATGGAGTTGATCAGACAAACTGGTGAACCCAACATTTAACACCCTTTAACAGCCGTTGCCGAGTTAACCCTTTGAAAACTGAGCAAATTGACCTGATTGCAATGTGCAAGAAAAGAATAAATGACCCAAACATAAGCAAAAAATAAGTAGAAAATTACAAAAAACATACCTGAAAAAATAAGTTCACATACACGCACAAGGCTTGGAAAATGTGCTTAAAATTATAATAATTCTGTAACATAATTTTAAATATGTAATTATGATAGTTTATGATAGCAATTATTAACAAAAGAAGAAATGACCCAGAAATTAGCAAGAAATTAGTAAAAAGTACAAGAAAATTACCTGAAAGTTAGTAAAAATGAATAAATAAATAATAACAAAAAAGAAAAAGAACTCTCCTGAAAAAGTGCGGAAAATTTAAAAATCAATCATTTAATAATCAAATGTAATTTTTAATATTTGATTATTGAAAATATTGTTTTTCCATAGCATTTTTCTTTTTTCCCTAGACACTTTACTTAGCTTTTAAAAATAACTTTCTAAATCTAATAATTTCTTGCAGTTGATGAAACTGCAAGAAGCTCCTAATTGCCCTTTTTTCATGTTTTTGAAGAAATTGCAACAATTTGCTCAGAGCTGAAAGGTTTAAATACTTGTGAAAGGTGTGTGAAAGCAGCACATGAAAAGTGATGTCGCTCCAGGTTTCAAAGGGTAAAATAAAACTGTGTGCTGTGAGAGTATGTGACGAAGAATCAAATAAGACCAGAGGGAACTGATGAATGGATGGCTTCTCTACAGGTGTGTCTGTGGCAGGAAAGAGAGCGGTAGTGATTGGTCGCAGCAAGATCGTGGGCGCACCGATGCACGACCTGCTGCTGTGGAGCCACGCCACTGTCACCACCTGCCACTCGAAAACCGCTGATCTCCCTGGAGAGGTACAACACCTCAACCCAATCCCGCAATATAGTCTCAGTATTCATTTTCCTTTTTGTCATTATGTGACCCAACACTGTTACAATCTGAGCATATAATGTGACCACTGAGATTTCTTGTTGATGAAACTCCATAAACCACTGGTTTGCGATGACGTGCTGGGAATTATAGATCTCTACTGCCATCCAGTGGTGTAAACAATAACATCATGTCTTGCCAGATTTGGAACATTTCTGTGAACTCACCTGAAATTAATGTCGGCTAAGCCTTGCATGATTTCTTGCTATTCTCTTATTCATGACCATTGCTGTTTTTGTGCAGGTGAGCAAAGCAGACATCCTGGTCGTCGGCATCGGAAAAGCTGAGATGGTGAAAGGAGAGTGGATCAAGAAGGGAGCAGTCGTCATCGACTGTGGTATTAACCACATCCCAGGTCCGACTCTGCATTCCTCTCTGCTTTAATTCTGACGCTCCAGAGTTCAGTTAGTCAATCAGAGAAATGTTGTGTCATTTACCACAAAATTTCTCCCTGTGTCTTTCAGACGAGACTAAAGCAAGTGGGAAGCGGGTGGTGGGTGATGTCCACTACGCCTCAGCCAAAGAGCAGGCCGGCTTCATCACGCCTGTGCCCGGAGGTGTGGGACCCATGACTGTGGCTATGCTGATGGCGGTAAGTTTTGTCTGCAGATTGAAATCTTCTTGGCATGTTTGTGTTTTCATTGCTTGCACACTTATTAACTGAACCACCGTATATAAGTGGGAAATTGAGACTCTAGCCTCACGTAATCTAGATGTTAAAACTGTGTGTTTGTGTGTAGAACACGGTGTTGAGTGCAAAGCGTTTCTTGGAGAGCCACCAACCAGGAAAGTGGAATATTTCTTATACCAAACTCAACCTCCAGAAGCCCGTGCCGAGGTTTGTACCCTCATCTTCCCCGTCTCTCAGTCATGCGCTCTGTTAACTTGGCACTGCTTTGTTTGATTTAGTACTACACATGCAAGAAGAGCTGGTTTAAAGGCAAAAATTGCCACCTTTTATGTGGATGTAAATGATGCTGGTGGTAAATGTAGTTGATTGAAGCAATTAATTCCTCAGTTAACAGAGAAAGTGAAGTTCTCCTGCTTTCGTAGTCTTGCTGGCAGTGCCTATACATACCAGGATGTAATGTGCTCAAGCTTTGATGACCGTGACATAGCTAGGTGGCAAATGTACTCGCTCAGTCGTCATCTGTCCTCTTGCCCCTGCTGATCTTGGTTGTTTTTTTGTTTATTTGTAGGATTTTGAAGAAAGTCTCCAGCAAAAATGTTCAGTCATAGTGATGCACACAGCGTTTTCGCTCATGGCTTGTAGAAAAAATAGATCAGAGGGCAAAAATGTTGCTTCAGATCGTGAGCGGACCACAGAGCTCTGTGTCCTGTAGAACAGCTTAATTGGTTACTCTCGCCTATGCAGCCTCTGCCTCGACCTCCTCCTGCAGCAATTGTCCTGCTGTGTTTTGGGATGCAATTGCTGCTACTTTGGAAACATAATTTGTTGCCAAGTGAAGAGAACAAGGAAGTCGTGTGTTTGAACTGCATCAACAGCATGTACCCAATCCAAGCTGAAATAGCCTGTAGTTCCTTGCCTCCAACTATGTTACTGTAACATCAAATGACATAGGTAGAAGGGAAACACATTTTGCAGCTGCAGACTCTGCTTCCTCTGTCAATATTGCAAACTCTGAGGATTCTGTTGCTTCATTGGACAACATTTACTGTCAGCATTGATTGGACATCCAATAAAAAGGCAAATTTTCCCTTTTTTTCCCTTTTTCCTTACCTCACATTAGAGCTATCTGAATGTGCTCTTTGTCTTTCAGTCCTTTTTGTGTCTTCCTTTGTTCAGATACAAAAAAGTGATTTTGTGTGATTTTCTTTGAATCTCCAATAGCGACATTGTGGTTTCTCGCTCTGTGGTGCCCAAACCCATCGACTGTCTAGCAAGAGAGGTTGGCCTGTTGTCCGATGAGGTGGAGCTCTACGGGAAGACCAAGGCCAAGGTTCAGCTGAATATCATCAAGCGGCTGCAGGCCCAGCCAGACGGCAAATATGTGGTGGTCACTGGGTACGCTGTCAGCACTTTATCTGCCTTAATTAACATTACTGTTTGTTTTTCTGGAGTTTTTTTTATGTTACAGTCAATATCTTCAGATAGTATATAGCTTTGTTTGTAATGTCATGTTTTCTGTTACACTGCCTAGCAGGTTTATACAGCTGATCAGTTTCCTACTGCATAATGCCATACAAAAGTAGTTCAAAAGGATTATTTCTAGCTTTGCAGTCCATTATGTTTTATGCTGATAAGATTTTCTGTCTGCAGCATTACACCCACCCCCCTTGGTGAAGGAAAGAGCACCACCACCATCGGCTTGGTCCAGGCGCTGGGAGCACACATGAAGCTTAATGTGTTTGCTTGTGTCCGACAGCCTTCGCAGGGACCCACCTTTGGCATTAAAGGTGTGCTATGGCAAAAAAAGAAATAATATAGTCAGTGAGAGGTTCTACAGTTTAAAAGCTGTAAAAATGTACATTTTAACGTCTCATGATGTAGTCTTCTGTCTACAGGTGGTGCTGCAGGTGGTGGATATTCTCAAGTCATTCCAATGGAAGAGGTACTACAATGCAAGTTAGAAACTATGCTGCTTGTTTAAAAAATCAAAAAAGGCAAAAGTGCATTTGATTAATGAGTCTGTTCATTTTAGTTTAACCTCCATCTCACCGGCGACATTCACGCCATCACGGCTGCCAACAACTTGGTGGCTGCTGCCATCGATGCTCGCATGTTCCATGAGTCTACACAAACTGACAAGGTGGGTACTCTATTTTGTCATCATTATATCAAGAAATATATACTTTTTGTAATGAATGGATTGTGACTGTCTTTGTCTCTCTGTGTGTCATCCTCAGGCTCTGTATAACCGCTTGGTCCCGCTCAGTGGAGGACAGAGAAAGTTCTCTCCCATCCAGATCAACAGACTGAAAGTAAGTGATTGTGTCAGAGACTTGTATGTTTTGGCTCACAGTCCAGACAATGCTGCACATTACACATCTAAGTTTTCTGTATTGGTTTTAGAAACTGGGCATAGAGAAGACTGATCCCTCCACTCTGACTGAAGAAGAGATCACCCGCTTTGCCCGCCTGGACATAGACCCCAGCTCTGTCACCTGGCAAAGAGGTATGATTAATCCTCACAACTCTGAAGTTGTTGGCCTCATTCAATCTGTTTATGAAAGATTGTGAGTGTAATGATCCTTGTGTTGATTTAGTGTTGGATACCAACGATCGATTCCTGAGGAAGATCACCATCGGCCAGGCGCCAACTGAAAAGGGATACACAAGAGAGGTATGAAGAGAAATCCAAAAGAAACTGTCGCTCACTCAGTCAAAGCCACTCTGTTACACCAGAGAGTTTGTTTGGCTCCACCCAGTGACTGTCAGAAAAGACACTGTGGTAGGAAACAATGCAACAACAAACCCTATTTTAGAGTTAATTTAAACCTATAAAAAACAAAGTGAAAGATAGACAAAGATTCCAAGAGTTCACAGCAAAATTGAGAATTGTTTACATTTTTTAACAATAATGAGACTATGGGAACAACGGTTATATTTAAGCTGTTAATAATTTACATGTAATTCTATAGCTATGTATTATTGATTTTTAAAGAATGTGTATTTGAGGATAAAATTATTTGATTTTATTTATAACATTTTTAAAACTTGAGACTAAAGTTTTGGTGCGGATAAATCATGTCTATTTAAAAATTTGAGTACGTCCATCTCTATGAACCTATCCACACCAGAGCTGAAACTTTTGTATTTCACAGTGAAGGAACAAGGACATTCTGAAGCTGTCTCAATTCCTGCGGATTTTAGATGCCAATAAAAAACAAGCAAACAAATAAGATGACAGGGTTTCAGGTTCCCGAGGATCCATTATAAGTCTTGAAAGGCACTGAAGTTTGAATTGAATTAATCATTCTTAAAAAATAAGGTCTTAATTGGTATTAAAATGTCTTTAATCAATCTTTCAGAAGTCTTAAAAATGTTCAGACATTGGAAGAAGGATTTGGGGAATTTTTATTTTTTATTAAATCTAAAAAATAATTGGTAACATATTTTTTTTACGATATATATATATATATATATATATATATATATATATATATATATATATATATATATATATATATAAATTAAAACTTTTGTTTTCAAATTTGGTTATTGTAATATTGGTCTTAACTTTCATTTTGTGGCATTTAAATAATTTTTAAAAGGTTTAAATCTAACTTTCCTGAAGCTGAAGAAACCCTGCTTTTGCTCATGAGTTTCTTGAACATCAGTGTAATAATTATTATCATACTGTCACACAACATTATGGATATTGATCTTGCAAAAAAGTGTCTGCTTTGATAAATAAAATAAGTAGTACACTGTCTCTGAGTTTGCTGGATTGTTGTTGATCATAAGTAGTCATGCATTTCCTATCTTTGTCCTCCAGGCTCAGTTTGACATCACAGTGGCCAGCGAAATCATGGCGGTGCTCGCCCTCACCAGCAGCCTTGAGGACATGCGTCAGCGTCTGGCCAAGATGGTCGTTGCCACCAGCCGCGGAGGACAGCCCATCACCACTGAGGACCTGGTCAGTGGTCAGGACTCCTCTATGACGAGACCTTATGAATAAGCACCTGTGGGAACAAGGTTCCTTTAATGTAATGTTTTTCTCTGTAGGGTGTGAGTGGTGCTCTAACTGTGCTAATGAAAGATGCCATCAAGCCAAACCTAATGCAGACCTTGGAGGTGGGTAAAGCACACACATGCTGACTTATATAGTTCCACTGTGAAGTAACTTTATAAGAAAAAAAAGTTGCCTTGAGTTATCGGCTCTTTGTCACATGTGTTGCATGAATCCACAGGGGACGCCTGTGTTTGTGCATGCTGGCCCATTTGCCAACATCGCTCATGGCAACTCCTCCATCCTGGCTGATAAAATAGCTTTGAAGCTGGTGGGACCTGAGGGCTTTGTAGGTAAGTTGGGCTGAGAAAATGGCTCTATGCTATCATGTTTTTCAATGTTTTTGTGTCTGATCTTAAACTGCAGAGCTACAATAGGTTATTTGTTTATAGTTAATTTGATGGAAAAGCAGATGTAATATAATTCACTAATGTTACTCAGTATTCCTCATAGCTGTGAGTCTTTTACTATTCTCTTTACCTCACAACCACTGTGCCCTACAGTGACGGAGGCTGGCTTTGGTGCTGACATCGGCATGGAAAAGTTCTTCAACATCAAGTGTCGATACTCAGGCCTCAGACCCCACGTGGTGGTGCTGGTGGCCACCGTCCGAGCTTTGAAGATGCACGGGGGAGGTCCGACAGTAAGTTTGCTTGAGTTTTCCTCACCAATCTAATAACAATATAATTAATTTTATTGAAAAAACAAAATGTTCCTTTATCATTTTACACGATATTTGTATTTCTCTATTGTGAATTCTAGAAAAAAGTTTCTGCAGCGTGCACATCTAAATGTAGTAAAGACTAGGTGCTGGACAAAGCGAAAACAGATTCCCAAAAATAAATAAAGTCCGCACACTGGCGAATGCTCCCATGAACATTTATTAAATTAACTCCACGCGTATGACGTTTTGGGCCATAACCCTTCTTCAGACATCTTTTGTGAATTCTAAACATCAGCATTCACACAGTCACAATAAATACTTCCTCTGCATGTAACAATGTTGCACCCTTCCTCAGAGAGTGCCACACTGCTGGGAGTGTTATTACATTTCCTGCAGAGTGTACGTCACAGAGCAGTGACTTATTCATTCTCACTTCTTTATTCACACAGTTTTTGGTTTCTTAATTATCATGAAGCAAATCATTTAAAAAAGCCTCTGATGTGTAAGGTTTATTGAGTTCATTGATTATTTTTGAATAATTAAAAGTTTGACTTATTGTTTTGTTTAGGTCACTGCAGGAATGCCACTGCCTAAGGAATACACTGAGGAGGTAATGCATTGCAGCAGATCTTTATTTAAAATGATATTTTCCTGTTGATGAGCCAATAAATAAGTTTGTTCAGAGATCCTCTGGTTAATAACATGTCAAGTGTGCAGCACGGCACATTGTTGTATACAGTTAAGACAATATAAAGATGTACATAAAACATGTATGTTGACTGAGAATTGCTGCTCTGAAAAAAATGGTCATAAGTTTATATGTACCTGCATGTAGAACCTTGAGCTGCTGGAGAAGGGCTGCAGCAACATGAGGAAGCAGATAGAGAACGCACAGCACTTCGGCGTGCCAGTGGTGGTGGCTGTTAATGGTTTCAAGTAAGTGATGGGTGACGACACAGTGGCAATGGCTTCAAATTATCTATTTGACCAAAAACATAGACATAGAGAACTTTTTATTCAGCAGCTCAAGAGCCAGATAAACACCAAAAACAGATATTAAGAAAGTGAATACTGGACTTATGGAGGCTTTACGGTATAAAGTGAAATATGTCTGTTTTTTTGTTTACAGCTTATTGTGTTGCCCTTAAGAGGCCAAAAATCAATATAGACAGGTTTACAGCAGGATCAAAGGACTATGAATTTATTTTCTGTTGATTTATTGTCCCAACAATTTATATTGTAATAGGGTTGACTGGCTGAATAAAAGCAAAGAAAATATTGCCCTTACAACAGATTAGATGACAAATATCAGGAAAGAAAAGTTTCTTGTATTTCCTACGTTTTTGTGAGCCTGTCTGTATCCCTCCTTTTGGATGGAAGCCTCTGTGTCTGTTTATCTCTATAATACCTTTTGTTGTTCTGATCCGTCCTGCAGGACCGACACCGAGGCTGAGCTGGACCTTGTCTGCAGCGTGGCCAAAGCCGCAGGAGCCTTCGATGCCGTGCGCTGCTCGCACTGGGCTGAAGGTGGAGCAGGTGCAGTGGCCCTTGGTCAGGCTGTCCAGAGGGCCTCCGAAGCCCCGAGCAAATTCAAGTTCCTCTATGAATTGGAGGTACCATCACATTATGTGTCACAAAATTGGTCGTAAATGAAATTGCCAGAAAACATGCATGTTATTATTAGGAGATTCGATTCATCAGTCAGAGACCCATTAGTCGACTGAGATTTCTTCTGAATTGTCAGTGTGCTTTGCAGTGTACTTTTCGGGGCTTTTTGGTCCCTACATTTTGCTGCAGAGAGAACACTTTAATGATACTCTTTGATAAAAGCTGCAGCCGACGTGATGCAGTGGCACTGAGAGGAAGAGTCACTCTGCACTATGAGGCTCTGAGACAGCATTATCTTCTCTTTTCTGCTCAGAAATGGTGGATTTGCAGTGAACAGCAGCTTAATAAGACACAGACTCTGGCTTTTGTTTAGTGTTGGCGCCGTAAGCTTTTTTACCATTTTAAGTGAATGCCACTGTCACATTGAATGTCCTGCTGATCTGTTCAAATTGTAAAATTTTATACGCAACAAAAACCCTCAATAGTCAGATGTTTATTATTGAACAACCAAATCTGATTTGAATTACAAAATTCTGAGTTGAGTACAGCCCTTGTCATTATATTTGTTTTTTTTCTGTAAAGGGGAATAAAGATGTCTGCATTTGTAAAACACTGCAAAGAAAAACTTGGGTCCTAAACTCAATCAAACATAAAAAATGTCCTAGTTTGGTCTGGATGGCATTAGTTGGCCAACGTGTTGATTATTGTTTTTGGGTATATCTGATTCCTCTTTAGCTTCCTATTGCTGATAAGATCCGAATAATCGCCCAGAAGATCTACGGGGCGGATGATATTGAGCTTCTCCCTGAGGCTCAACACAAGGTGGAGCTCTACACCAAACAGGTGAGCATCTGTCCCAGTCAATATGTCTTCCCTCTGTCTTGTCAAACCTGTTTGTAACTGGATGGAGAATGCTTGATTTGGCTTTTAAAAAGACTTAATACATTTCTTTTCTCCCCTCTTCTCCCCTCAGGGCTTTAGCAATCTGCCAATCTGCATGGCAAAGACTCACCTGTCGCTCTCCCACGAGGCAGACAAGAAGGGTGTGCCCAAAGGGTTCATCCTACCAATCAGAGACATCCGAGCCAGTGTGGGCTCTGGCTTTCTGTTCCCGCTGGTTGGCACGGTAAGTTTACAAAACAATGCATTTCTTTCACACTGTGTTGGCGCAGACTCACGTCTGTGACGTATTAGCATGCGACTCTTCACTGCTCTGCATCTACACACCATCAAACAGCGTCGCTGTGTAACTTGATTTTCTACATTCATCTGTCTGTCTGCATGGTGTCTTATTAATAAAAACAAAGCATTAGTAATACTCAGCCGTCATAATCTTTTCATTTAAATGACAAACACATGATGTCACTTGCTGTCAGCTTTGTTAAAACACACACTGCTGTGATCAGTCTGTGCAGACACTGTGTGTGTAATGACCTTCGACTGTAGTGATGGGCACAGCAGTTCTTTACAGTCTACTGGATCACTTGAATAGAAGTTTTTGTTAAAGATTTGTTTGGATTGTTCAGAGTTTGACTGGAGCTCCGACTGCGTGTTGTCCCACTCACTGAACTGAAACACAGCTGGCAATAACACTCCAAGAAGCATGGTGATGGATGTTCAAAACACTAGTAGGCTTATTTCTTTTGCAGCCACCACACTAACCGTCATTATCAAGTGAATCAACAGAAGGAGAGGTAGGCGGGTTATGGGAGCAATAATGGAAAGGCGAGCCTCTTATATTTGGGAGCAGCCATATATGAGGGCTTTCTCGGAGGTGATAGTCCACGATTTCACAGAGGAATCGTGGATTCAAAACATCTGGATGAACTACTCAACTCTTGAACATTTATGCGATGCAATAACTCCTGCTGCATCATGCCCGAGGGAGCCAGTTCCTACCGACAAGCTCATAGCCATAGCATCATGCAACCTATTAAATCCAAAAAAGTGTTTCCTTTGTAGTTTTTTGCCAAATGTGGCTTTTTAGAATCGCCTGAAATACCACCTCATGCGAGTGTAAAAGCTTTTTTGCTGTACATGGGAGTTTTTGTTTCCATTTGGTGCATTTATATTCGCAATATCAATTTGCACAATTTGAAGGTTAATGGAAACCCGTCACTCTTTCTCTCTTTAACACTCACACATGCTGCAGCGCATAGTCCTCGTCTCTGTCCTACCTGAAGTCCTACTCTGTAATGTACAGAACTCATATTTTCCTAATTATTAAATAAAATATTTGGTTTTACTTTCTACTTTAAGACTTTAAGATATGCGAGGGAGCAGGAGGGAGAGGGGCGGGCTTGAGCCACTCAGCAACTGTCCATCACGGCTCATGTTCACAGTTTAGTGATCACTATATGTGATTCACTCACTCATTGAATAGCTGCATGTTCGCTCGCAGCAAAACATTAATTCTTTTGAAAAAAACGTTAGTGGATGACACATTACTCAGTGAAGAGTAAATGGATAAATCCATTCATGCTCTTATGACCACATGCACTCAGGAAGAGTAAAACAAAGCATTATATTTGTGTTTTGTGTGCAATGTGACACCACCTGTGTTTGCTGAAGGTTACCTGCAACTGTGAATGAACAAGTATCCTAATCAGAGAATGCAATGAACAGTTGCTTTCATTTTCAGTTATTCAAACAATTGAACCATAAATTATTTAATATATAAAACTTAGAAAAAAAGTGCTAAATGAGTCACTATTCCCCATACCCTGAGAATATATCTAAATGTCATGTTTTATCCAACCAACTGTCCAAAAACCTCCTAAATAAAATTTTGAAATAATGTTTTTAACAAAGTAAACCAGAAAACCCTTACAAATCCTCACAATGAAAACAGTAACAAATCTGACTTTTTATTTCACCACGATTGACTTAAACAGTTAATCTACAAATCAATTAAGCAACTAATTGTTTCAGCTCTAACAGAGACTCATTTAAATGCCCCGCTAATAAAATGAGTCTCCATGTCATCCCTTAAAATTCATTATGTGTCTGCACAGAAGTTGTTGTTCAAGTTCAAAGGCTGCATTATATGTGTATACTTTTTTATATAATTGATTGACAGGAGATTTAAAAAACGACTTTCTTTTGCCGTCCTAGATGCCCACCATCCCTGGTCTGCCCACCAGGCCTTGTTTCTACGACATTGACCTGGACCCTGAGACTGAACAGGTCAATGGGCTCTTCTAAAGCGCGCCTCTGCACTGTACGATGGTAAGAAAGGTAGTAAAGACATAAAGTTACAAGTCTCATACAGGCACAGATTTTAATAGTTTGCGTTGGTTGTTTTCTTTTTTCCCTCACTGTGTAGACCCAGCGTCCCCCACTGAGCCTTAATGAGATGTGATGGACTCATTACTGGAAGCGCCATGAGCTTGTCTGCTGGTGCTGTTTTTGTTTGTTGTTTTTCGTTCAGACACTGACATCTGTAAATAATTGATTTGCTTTGCCCAGAGGGCTGCAGATGGGTAAATCAAGAAACTTAATTAATCACAGAGCAGTTTACCCCCAGAGATTGTGTACGAGGGAGAAGCGTCCTACTGACAATTCTTTCAGATACATCTCTCGCTGCACATAAACAGGAAAAAAACCCTCAGTGAAAATAATAACAGGCCTATATTATATTTTTAAGTGACAAATCTAAACTGTATTGACCACTTGTGTATATTTTGTGTGCAGTACACCAGGAGCATCTCTTCCAGGCCACCGTCCTTCCTCCAACTCTGTGTGCCTTTGAGATACATTTAGTATAAAAAGAAAAACATCTGAACCTGAAAATAATGTTGATTTACAAGATGTCTCTTTTTCTGAACAACCTTCCATCCATCGCCTGTCAAATGTCCCATTTTGTCTGTCCTTTATTCTAATTGACTATTTCTAACACTGTCTAACACTGCTGGAGAAATCATTGTGTTTTAAATCAGTGGTTTCAACTTTTTTTTGTCAGAAAACATCAAATAAATTGTCCATGATGACCCACTTATCAGCCCTTTTTTTGAGATGTGTTATTTTTTGAGATGTGTTATTTTTGACTGTACTTGTTGAACCTGTTTGTGGAGATGGAATTTTGAGATTCAAGATTTATTTGTCCCTGGGGAAATTTGTCTTGTACATAATTTGAATTTGTTGTCTGTTTGATTATTCCGTCACTTTCACGCCTTTCTGTGCATTCAGTCTTATTTTATTACTCTTGTTGTGTTTTTTGTTTGTTTCTAAGCTAGTGGTCTACCTAAAGATTTGTTGTACATATGCTGTATGTTTTTTGTATGTATGTTTATACATATATACAAACTGTGGTGGCCAAATTTGGCCCTCAGTAGGGTGCTGGGTGGCCAGGCTTCCATTATGTAATCCACAGTAAAAATGAGCTTTGTTTTTTTTTTTTTTTACTTTCAACATAAATAAGGTGCCAGAGTGCATAAAAATGATTAAAATAGAGCTTGTTTAATAATAATAAAAAAAAGTGGCAACACATGGGCGGATTATGAGACTATGCGCCCCTGGGCACAGGTACACAAAAGGCACCACTACCTCTTCTAGATATAAGCAAGACACAGAATTTGTGGTATTTTGGCCTCTTGTTTTGCGTATCTTTGGGGTGATTTTATGTCTTTTTTGTTGTTTTGTGTCTCTTTGCAGTGCCTTTTGGATCTCTCTGTGGTCTTTTTGAGTCTCTTCCTGGGCACTGACTTTTTACAGGTGCCATTTTGGGCCCCTGAGCTTGTAGGATAGGCCTGTACAGTGAGTGAAGAACCCTTAAATCCCAAATGTCCTCAAATCTGAGTAACACTTTGTTGTCCCCTGACCTGTGCAGGGATGCTTCACAGGATCTATCTAATTTATTCATTTTACCTGCTAAATACTAATAATGTGTTTATTAACTGGCCTCCTGTCATCTTGCAAAAGTGGCCCCTAGGCAAAGGAAGTTAATTATCTGTTATTTAGAGTAGGACAGCCAGACATTTCAGTGCACAAAAATATAGAGCATGTGACAAATAAATCTTTTAATCTTAAGTGTAAGTAAATATTTTAGTGTGCATATTGAGTGATAATTATATATTTGTGGACACTCCAAACTGAGTGATGATTGCTAATGCTCTCGTTCAATAGAAAATGCAGGTGAGTGTGTCATGATCACATGCTGAGAATTTTTTCTTTCACACAGAAAAAAATGAATATAGAAAATGTTTTCCAGATAAATGCATTTTTATATCTAAATTAATCAGGAAATGGTTTCTGAAATGCACTTCCAGGATCCAATATCATTTGCTCAAATATCCTGTTTTATTACAGTGGCTGTGTACTGGCGTGGTTGGCAATTCCTTGCATCGCGAAACACGTCAGTCATTGCATCTCCATGGAAACCAATGTGCCCAGTTGCTGTTAGAGCTCTGCTGAGCATCTGAGGCGTAAAGAGGAACATTCAAAGGGGTGTCAAATACACTGCTGTGGAGTGAAATAAGGGGAAGCAGCAGAGATAACTGACAGGTAAGGAACATTTTTCATGCATGTGGCTACAGATATGTTAACTGACGAACAGTCCAGATGTAAAACTTGCATATTAGAACATCTTTCCTTAAAAATTAGTGCAAATGTGATTTGTTCATGTGTTTAGGCGACACTTGGGCCATAACTTTTTCTTTTGAAAACATATTTCATTGGATAGTAACATATTGTATGCACTAGCATAAATATGTATCAATGGATGAATCAGACAGCAGTGGTCAAAAAAAGTCTTATCAGCATTTTGTTTAAAGGAGAGTGACTCAGTTTTGCACAGATCGCAGTGAGACAATAACAGATGGTGTGTCACTGTAACAAACTGCAAAGTGGACATTAGCTGTGCCTTTTGATATTTTTAGGAGAATTTATATTAAACAAATGCTTTTCTATCAGCAGGAAAACTGTTAAAGATCATGGATCATCTGAGGGGTAAGCTGACTTCTTCTAAGTGTCTCCTGGGAACATCAAGGATAAATACTGGAAACGGGAGCATTGCAGTGTGCAGGCACAATAGCCTAAACTGCACATGTAACGTTATTGAGGTTTTTGTGCAGAACTGTGATGTGAAAATCAGTGAAGTTAAAGCAGCATCTCCCACAGAGCATCAGAAGCACTCAACGTCCACGAGTCCTGAAGTTCACAGATCACACCAAAATCATTTGACACGAAAACTGAATGCTTTGAAAAAAGTTTTCTCAACAGCTGTCAGCTGCTTCACGTGCACCCTGAAAACTGAAGATGGAGGCAACCATGATGGATGTGAATATCACGCCATAACAATCTTCAACAGACACACCAGAGAGTCTGTGGACCTGAGCACCCAAGAAATACATCATTTCAGCAATACAGGATACAAATCGTCTGTGGAAGAAAGGGAAGCAATCAAAAGCAAAACATTTGAACTCTTGAAATCTTTATTTTCTCTGCGGCTAAAAGCATTTTGGAAGCAGAAACCCAAAAAGCCTTTTCCTTTCTTCCAGAAGTATAATGAAGAAACTGAGTATATGGCAGAGGAGATAATAGTCCTGGCTAACAAACATGCTGATGAGAGCACGACCCCGAGCACATGCTCAAAAACCGAGGTAAAACACCTCTGTCCTGGGATGCTGACAGTGAGTGTAGATGTTGCGGCTTTTACATCCGAGATCACTGAAGATAATAAAGCCTCTAAAACACCTTCACATGTAAGTGATGACATGAAAGTGATGGCAGGAATTCCCAGTGAGGGTGTGACTGGTGGTGGAGAGACTCACATGATCGCACAGTCTCCACGGGACTCTTGCATGACTCAGAACCGCGCGGTGAGTCCTGATTATGGCCATTCTCCAAATGTGGACGATCTACACAAACAACAAAGCACTCCTGATGTCATCTCATAGGGAAATGCATTAGAGCATGTGGCAGTAAGGGATAACATCAGACTTCAGGCAGCATCCAGCAATGACTCATTCTCAATTCACCACAATGCTGCTGCAGAAAAAGGCCCAATGGGAGACAAAATAACAGCAAACACCAAGACAGATGTGTCTTATGGTAGTTTTTATGTAATGATGGTGCACTCTGAGCAAAATGCAGAGGAACAGTGCGAGGCAAGAGAGCTTTTCCTTTTAGAAATGGCACTCTCTGTGGTTTAGGTTGCGATAAAATCTGCACTGAAAATGTTTGAAGATGAACTACTGGGTACCTCTACCCATCTGGATGCCTACAACTGTATATAATTATAGTGACAAAGCCATTAGTTTTGTGGATATTAGGGTTGAGCCAAGTACTCAGATAAAAGGAGCATCTCACGTGGATAATGCTCTTTTTACAAGTATGACTATTATGTGAATAAGATGTGTCAGTATCCGTACTTGTAGAAATATCCTCATTTGGGTATTTTATCTCTTAGTTTTGTAATTAAAAATGAACTGAAGCTGAATCCATTTCCAGATTAAGTCCCAACCAAATCTGGTTTAAAGTCCACTCATTTCAAATAAAGATATGGATACAGATTATTTAGGTCACTGACCACATACAGATTACAGTGTACTTGCTCATCCCTAGATTATGTTTGTCTTGAAGACGGCAGCAGAAATGGTTTGTGTCTAATATTTTGTGTTCTATGTGGAAATTTTTAGGTTTTTATTGTCTACAAGTGAAACTTTTGGCCTTGTAATGGTGCTACAGTAGGTCAAAAGTCATTGAAATCAACAGAAATCATTCTTTGGAAACTGTAAACCTCAGCTGATTAGCTGCTGGGCCCAGACCTTTGAATCCACCCACAAAAATGAGTTTGAGTAGACTGTTTAAACAAAGTGGAACAAGTTCACAATTCTGTCTAATATCAGGTAACCAAGCCTCCGTGTGGTAAGTTGATTAAAAAAAGTAATTTTGGAATATGCAACATATAGGCAATAAAATTAACAAAATTATGAACTTAAAGTGTTAGTTTGACATTTTGGGAACTACACTTATTCACCTTGATTTTTTGCATCATCATCACTGTTTGCTGTTCTTAACAATGCTTTTGTATTTTAATTGATATCATTTATTCTCCATTATAGCCTTTAGCTTAGCTTAGACTGTAAATGGGGTATAACTGCTGTATTTGTTGTGTGAACAGATGACAAAACTGACTTGCAAGCACCTCTAAATCCCACTTTTTAACATGTTTTGTCATGTGTGTTTATCCCATAAAAAAATTAGTTGTATGCTATACTATGCTAAGCTAAACTAAACTAACTAATTGCTGGCTGTAGCTTCAAATTTGCACAATAAACATGCGATTAGCAGTTTATGATGACTTATATTCTGTTTTCTTGTTTATAATGTAAGTATAATATTTTGAAATATTCCCATGTCCCTAATCCTTCGTCTATCATCCTCACACTTAAACTGAATTTAATTTCACCAACTCTAACTCTATCCTATGCCAAGGTTCTCTCTAAATATTTGTTTACCACATTACATTGTTGTCACAGACATTATATTAATGTAATCTGATCTACTGTTATTGATATTATGCTTCATCATCAGGCATTTACTGTCAGCATTAACAGATCTGACAGTGGCAAGACTGGCAGCAGCAGCAAAACGGTTATATTATTTGTAAGAAACTCACATCATCATATTCCTCCGTGTAACACCACCCTGCATAGTTATCAGCCAGCTCTGCATGTTTACCACCTTTAAATTATAGAGACAAGCTCATATCCATCTGTTTTGGGATAAATGTGTTAAAATTGAAAAAACTGACGTTTTGTTTGTGTGAATAAATAATACACCAGTCTAGCATTTTTCTGTATTAGTTTATTGGAGATGTACTGTATTCTTTACAGTCATTATGTCAGAAAGGAGATTAAAGGATTTTTCATCATTCATCGTCACCACAATGACCGCCATGACCAGCATGACCACCACGGCCACCACGGCCGCCAGGACCGCCACGGCCGCCACGGCCACCACGGCCACCAAAGTCGCCATGACCGCCATGACCGCCATGACCGCCAGGACCGCCAGGACCACCACGATGACCGCCACGATGACCGCCTCGACCACCAGGACCACCCTCCTCATCAAAATCACCTTGTCCTCTCATATTCCGTCCATGTTTTTCATCCTGTAAACAACCATAAGAACAGAGATGAGCCAGTGGAGCAAACCAGTTTGAAACTCACGACAGGAACATTAGCAAGCGTTAGTCACCACTCTTAAACACTGCAGGTAGACAAACCGGCTCACCGTGTTTTCACCTGTGATGGCAAGACCAAAAAAGAAAAAATATTCAAGTTTAAAAAAAAATTTAATGAACTACATTTTGTCAGAAGCAGTAGCAAGTGGACAGTTTATTAAATAGCTTCTAATAGTTGTTTTTCTAGAGAGGCCCTGAGGGTCAAGTGAGATTTTTTTTTTCTGGTGATCCATTTTCCAAGTTCAATTTCTTTTTTCATGTATGAAATAGAAAGAGAAAATTATTGGATTTTTTGCGAGAAAAAACATTTTTTTGGCGAAAAGAAAAATTGCACTTGGTTCCACACATAAAAAAATAATTATTTTGCAAGAAATGCTTGTTTTTTATTTTGTGAGAATTTTTTTTTCTCACTCGCCACTCAGGGCTTCCGTATTTTTCACAACACATGCTGATTTTTTTTTGCACTGAAAACAAAGCATTCTTTAAATGTAACATAAAAGATACTTACAGTCACTCATTTTGTCTCGACAAGTGCAGGATAAAATCTTTCCCTGGAAAAAAAACTAACAAAAAAATAGAAAGTTAGTTTTCCAAGCAGTCATTACAAATTAACAATCTTGCAGTTCCACTACATACCTGTGGCAGAAATCAAAATGTTTTGTGTCTAATGTTTGCGCTCAGTCTGTATTTATAAGGTGCTGTATAATAAAAAGGGTTGGGTTGGGTGTGTTAACCCTGCACGCAAGTCTCATGCTCTCATGCTCCAGAGCTGGAGGGATGAAACTGTCCAAGCTGTAACATTACAGGGCAGCTTTTGTTTCAGCCTGAATCATCAAATCTTTTTTTGCCTTCATGCACTATTTACTTTCTGCTAAATTGCTAAATCATCATTTTATGTGACCTCAGTGACTGAATTTTGCTCATTATTCATTATGAATGTGCCAAATGGTCAACAAAGATCATGACCATAGATGCCACACATGTAAAATCTTGTTCTTTAAAGTTTCTTATAGATAAATATAGTGAAAGCACATATTTGCCTCTAAAATGTGATTGAGTAAAAAAGCATAGAGTTAGAACACTCTAGTAAAATTGTACTTCATTGCAAGAGTGACGAGAAAACAAGACACTCCACCAGTCATAAATGCATAAGCAGTACCACCCGTTTACTACATGTAGGTGCATGTTTTTTGTTTTGTTTCTCCACTAACTCAAACAGCAACAACAGAAACAGACTGTCCTTTTATTTATAATACTTATACAGATCATAACGTTAGGACACACATTTTGGCACACCTTGTCTTAAGACATTCATCCAAAATTAGATGTACAATGTCACATGAGGTGATCTAAGAAGTTCATAGACAAACAGTTGCCAGTCCAGGTGAGTTTCGAAGTACACACCCAAATTATGACCAGAAATGATCCGTCTTTTGCTTTCCGAGCTGCAGACATGTCTACACATTTTGTATACTCAGATTTTGGTCAAGCTCTATCTCAGGCCACATTTAAATCTGAATGAAATTTTTAGATTTGTGCACTAACTTTGGCATAAACAGGCTCACAAAAAATAATTTTCATCTGAACACATTTGTAGGGCATGCTGGTCGTGACATTATCTGCATAAACACCAAGTTATGTTAATTTGGGTGAGACACATGGGCCTATCTGAACTCAAAACTTTGAAATTCTACAGTTTACATACTAAAATGTTTAAGACTGCAGCATTGCTCATATTGTAGCTAATTGCACCTCTAAGACTTTAGATTTTATTCTTTTCAATAAATCAGGTAACAAAATAGATATTCAGCAGTTGCCAGCTTTTTTGTTCTTTTTTTTTTTTAGTTGAGCAAGTTAAGATCAGTTTAACTGATTCAGACTTTTCTTCTAACATCAAAACCTTTTTCTGTTTCATGCTGTAAGGGGACACGGTTTATAGTGAACAGGGGCCTCTGGTGGTGAGGACTGCTCACAGACTTTTTATCTTTATTCTTACTATGTAAAACAGAGACACTAGTTTACAATGCAGATGGTGTTTCATTACTAATTGAAATTTTTTGCTGCTCACAATAGTCTTTTCTCTGTCTCGTAGGAAATAAAATAAAATATTCCTTTATTAGTCCCACCACGGGTACATTTGGATTGTTACAGCAGTAAAGGGATATAACATAAAACTAGTAAGAGTGATAGAAATTGAATGAAAATACTAGAAATAGAAATAGAACGAACAGTATAAATAGTAAAAAACAAGATGCAAAAACTTGAGCAAAAAAGCAAAAAAAATGTCTAAACCAACTGCAGGTAGAAAATAATTGCACAGTTGGCTTCTTTTTGGAAAATTGGCTTTCTTTTTTTAGGAGAATTAAGGAGCAAAAGAATATACCAGAATATATCATCATACAGAGTTCAGACTTGAATTTGATTTCTGAGATAAATTCTGAAACTGTACGGGCTAATTTTAAAGCCAATCAAGTTTTCTTTTGGATTTACCTGTTATCTCAAGAGCACATTAGACAAACAAAGATGAATGCAGTGAAAGAGAAAAGGGATCTTGAATTAGGATCGGGCTGAAACAAGAGGGAGGCTTTTTTTCAGGAGCTGAATTTGATAAGTATATGAAGATGGTCAGAATCTCCTATTAATTGTAAATTGAGCTCAATTATATTAACAAGACATAGGCTGAACAAAAAGAAGAGATCTTATTTTGAATTGTCCTTTCTCTGGGTGTTTTTGTCCATTTTCCTCTCATTTCAGTTTCATAGTCTATTATTTTCATACTATTATTGTCTATTTCAATTCCAGTAGATTTTATTTAAAATAATAAATCTGAAATATTTCTTATGTAATGTAATGATATTTATTAACGATCTTAGCCATCAGGCTGGGAGGAGGTCAGGAGGTCAAGGGTCAGGAGGTCAGGACTCCTTCGTGTGTTTTGGGCTCCGTTTGACAGTTGATTTGGCGCCATGTAGTGGCCATGAAGTGAAACTGCATCCTGTCTGCTGTTAGCTTAAATGACGGTGAAGCCAGCTAATGTGGAGGTAAGTACAGTTTTCGTTGTTGTGTCACTTATATATATACCGACAAATAAATTCAAAGTCATTGTATCGTGATTTGGAGTTACTGTGGGCACTAAAAATGGATTTCAAAGCTAACATCCAAGTTGTCTTAAACTCCGGCATATGTGCTAACGTTAATTAAGCTACAGCGAAATGCGATCATTAGCATCAATAATGCTAGCTGTCACTGTGAGTGTGAATGTCTTTTTGCGTTTGCTTAGAGATAGACTTGGGACCTGCTTGTGGAAGTGTTTGGTAATGGAGACAGTGTGTCTGGTTTTATGGTAAAGACAAAACCGTAAAATGAAGGAATTTATTACAACTGAACCTGACAATGGAAGGAAATTAAAATGAATGTGTGGGAAGGCTAACATTATTTTTAGCCATGCTAACAGCGTGTTGGTCAGTTTGTAGGTCCACCACTTTGGTACAGACTGAAATATCTCAACAAGACCTGTTAGACTAATTGGCAAGAAATATATTTTTTTGTTTTATCGAAATGTGGTCCCTTAGGAAGTAGTGTTTCTCCCTGCTAATGTTCGGCGGTCCTCTCGGTGGTTCGGGTTAAAGCTGAGGGTTGGTGCAGGTTCAGGTATGGGGAAACAGGTATTGATGGGGTTTCTATTAACGGTCTGTGCCACAGATCTGGTTCATCTTGAAAACTTTGTGGATCCATCATCTTTCTTTCACCCAGTGCCATCTTCAGGTCAAAATTTCACTGTCCATTATTTATTTCATGTCCAAATACGAGCAAAACTGATGACATTCCTGTTCAACCATAGCTGTACTTTATGAGCTCAGTGCTAATTAGCAAATGTTAGCATTTACAACACTGTAAACTAAGTATTTAGCATTGTTATAGTCATTTTATTAAACATTTGCCAAAGGCATTTAAAAAAAAGTTTTGTGTTGGAGTTTGTTATATTCCAAAGTCTAAATATTGACAGAAAGATTTTCATTTTTATTACAAATGCATATTGGTTCCAAATATTGGTTATTGGTCTCATTAACTGATAATCGGTATCAGTATCGGCCCTGAAAAACAACATTGGTTTACCCCTACTTCTTAGTCTTTTTAATTGATTAATAAGCTTAAAGAGCAACTATATCCATTTTCAAAATTCACACACGCTATACCTATGGTCAAACACAGTCCAAAAATATTAAGAAACATGAACAGTTCCCTCTCAAATTAAAAAAAAAACTGTGAGTGCTAAAACTCAAATTTCTGATGTCGGGTATTAAGTCTGGAGCTGCTCCATAGACAATGAATGTTGACAGATGCGTGGGATGAGTGATTCCCAGCTCATGGGTTGAGGTCGAAAAGTGTGTTGTGCCATTCTGAATGGACCACAAGGGACTCGTGTCAAGTTTATAAAGAACACGCTTTATTTTGATGTAAAGTTGCACAGAGCTTTTATTTTGAAGTGCTATTTCTGTTTATTCTTGCAGTATGTTTTATTTCTTCATGTTCCAAGCCAACGCGTTGTTTACATTTTATGAAATAAAATGTATTATCTGGTAATTTATCGGAAGTGTGGACCTTGAACAAATGACTACAATAATATAAAGCTTATTTGAGTATAAAAAAAGAAAACAAACATTCTGTAGGTTCACAAAATCATGCTTTCATTCATTGTGTGTGGAGCAGCTCCAGTCTTCATACACTGTGGCATCAGTTGAGACTTAACTTCATGTTCACAGATACTTCATAATGTTTGAATTAAGATCATTAAAATATAAGTGCAAGTATATTCTTTAACTTGAACTTTTACTCGTGGACACCTTCAGCTGCAGTTACAGTTAATAAACCTAATCACAAGGTTACAACTCAAGTACTTAGTTCACCACTTAGTGAAATAATTTCTGGGTGTTAAAATGTTAGGGGCCAACACAAGATCAAAAACAAACTTTTTTTTCAAAATTAATTCTAAAATAGCTCAAATACTTCTAGGCTAAAATGTTTTGTAAAGAGCTTTTGCTCATTAGCAGGACTGATCCATGTAGAATGTAAGATATGTGGACTTTGCTAAAAATGTAGTTGAGCCCGGTAACTTTCAAAGATGTGTTTGTTTCCGTAATGCTCTGGAAATTGCAAAGCACTGACTCCAAGTCTCAAGTGACTGACTTCACTGCTGCTGCTGCTGCTGCTGCTGCTCTCCTTGAGACGCCTGTCGCATTTGTCTGCCAGACTGCCTGTTTGCTGCATGTCATTAGCTCTCAGACTTGGCTTTGGCAAAAGGCAGCATGCCGTGCATGAAGAATTGTGGGAAATTTGGCAGGAGACCCCTCATCCCCCCTCCTTTCCAGTCTTTAGGCAGCTTCTTTAGTACTCTAAACATGTAGTGTGGCGCTTGTAGGAGATGCAGCTGTCGAAACCACAGTGGGAACAAATAACACATGCATCGCATTTATGATGTCCACATTGAGATGAGAATGAGACCCTCACCACAATGTGAAGAAGCGCTTTAAAAATGGATTCTTTAGATTAATCCCCGCCCCTTTTCCCCCTTCTTAATAAAGTTATTGTTATTATCTTGTTTGGTGGGGACACAAGGACATAACATAAAAAAGATATGGAAGTTCTCACACAGAAAACACACACCACATGATAAATTATCTACAGACTTTGAAGAAAATGAAGAAAAATATCTATACACAAAAACATTGTTTGTAATAACTGTTATTTACCCCGACGTATCAGCATAAATACAGACCCCAAACCAGTATACCAACCCCATATGCCTATTATACCTAAAACAGGAAAAAAGACTTCACCCTGAGCAAGATATGGCTGAAAAAAATGCAAAAAATGTAAAAAATGTTACAAGAGAATTACCTAAAAATAAAAAAAAATGCGCTCAGTTTTGTGGCTCAAATAGCTTGTGAAAGACATCTGAGTGCAGCACAAAAAAAGTGACGTCAATCCAGGTTTCAAAGGGTTAATAAACAATCAGGTAATGGATATTACAAAACAATCATATTGCCATTCCAGCATTTTAATTGGAAAACAAAAAAGTAAAAGTGATATAGATTTGCGGTGGCTGCCAAGCATTTAATGACACATACACGAAAAAAAAAAATCACAGCGTCATTAAGCATTAGTGCTAATTTACTTTAAGAGTGCGTGTATGTGGGGAGGGTGACGGGATATAACAAGCATGCTCTGAGCAGAAGATAAGTGAGGAGGGGAAAGAGCAAGTGCTTTAGAGAGGGCGAGAGGGAGTGAGAGAGCGTATGTGCAGAAGGGTGGGAGGGTTGGAGAGAGAGAGAGACAGAGAGGGAGACAGAGGGAGAGAGAGAGGGAAAGGACAGGCGGATGGGTGCTGTGAAATCTGTTAACAGGGGAGCTCTGTGCATTTGTTAGACGTCTTGGCCGCTTGCCCAACTTGGCTCATTGTAATCGAGGCATGATCGTCGACTCTAGGCAGCCCTCTCTGCCGCCTCGGCTGCCTCGCGTCTGGACCCAGCCCAGCTCTCACCGCTGACATGGAAAGACCCGTGAGTGCCTTCTCTCTCTCCTTCTCATCCCACCCTCTCCAGCTCTCTCCGGTGTAAGGTTCCCCCCTCTCCCTCTCCTGCTCTGTCGCAGATTTAGCTGTGGCTACATGCAGCGTTTCAGTTGTGTCTCTGGATCTTTCTCTCCCCTGTTGTTGCTCCTGTAGGTGGCAGGAACGCTGGCAGCTTTCTCTCTGCAGGGCCCCCCTTCTCCCTTTCGCCTGCCAGTCCAGGCATGGGTGCTGTCCGCTGGCAGACCCACAACGTCTGTGTTTAGTGTGTGTGTGTGTGTGTGTGTGTATATGTGTCGATTTGCCGGTGCACAAACACAGAACTGACCCAGAGGGGTACTCAGGCAGAGTCGCCCCACTTTGGTTTGTGGAGGCCGGTGTTTACTTCAGTCTCCGCCATTGGCTTCGCTGAGATTCAGATCCGGCAGCGTGTCTCTCCGTTGCGCCTATTCTTGGTGGTATGTCCTCATGGTCTGTTGTGTTTGGATACCCTGACAACTAGGAGCTGTGAGGTAACCGCTTTCCAGCCTGCTGCTTCTCTGAGTGAGTCCCAACTTTTCTCACTGTCTCTCTGCAGGTTCGACACAGCTGCAGTCAGGATGTGCATTCTTTGTTTTTCTACTAAAAGTCTGTGCTGACACCTCACATTCAGTCGACAGCATCTCAGTAGCAGCTATTCTTCGCAGGCATAACAGTGGCTGTGATGGAAAAAGCCCTAAAAAATTTCTTGCAGTCCCAATGTGAGGGTCTTTGTGCGCCCGCTCGCCGTGAGTCATCATTCTGTGTTAGCGATATCACACAGAAAAAGCCTCAACTCTTTCGTTGTCACCGGGGCGACAAGTGGAGAGTGACTGTCTCACTTTGGCACATCTACTTCCTGTCTCTGTCAAGATGCCCTGACCCCTCCAAAAAATTTACGCAGAGTGCCGAGAATGGGATGCTTCAAAAATGTGTTTTCACAGTTTCGACAAACAGCAGTTGCAACTTTTCCATTGTCACTTCTCCTCAGCTGTGAATGACAACAGGTAGTGATGCCAGCATTGATTTGGAAACACTTGTTGTAGCTGATTGAGTTGAGAGTTGTCGTTTTTTTCTTTTTTAACAGCGATTGTCATTCGTTGAGTATTCTCAGAGTACTGTTGTTTGTCTGCTGAATGAAAACTTTGTGAAAACATAAAGAGAGATACATCTGCCAGGAGGAAGACGGAGGGATGAAACAGCTTCAAATTCACAACTCTGATCCCATCTTTCCAAAGTTTTGGCACATATTTGTTACTTTCTGTCAAAAATCTCAGAGAATTATTATTAACATTTGATTTCCTCTTCAAGCTGAGGGCTTTGCTTGAGTTCATTTTTTTTTTTTTTCTGTTAGTATCATTTTGTTGCCTGAGGCGTGGGTCTTTGACACAAGATGATGCTTTTTATGAGGAAAGAGCTGCCTTGTGACTGGTCTGTGTGCTGACGTTTCATATACACTGGCGCACCGATTTAAAGAAACAGTGCAACATTTTGGGAAGTATGCTTATTCACATCTACTTCACAGAGGCCTCTGGAACTTACATCTGCATGCTAATTTAAGCTAACAGGCTGCTAGCTGTAGCTTCATATTTATCTACAGATATGAGATTAATATTAATCCTCTCATTAAAGTCTTGGCTTGAGTTTATTCCCAAAATGTTGTGCTATTCCTTTGAAACAAGCTGCAGCTTCTTCTTTCATGGCATCTCTGACATGTCGTGCACCTGACCTGACCTTCCAGTGATCTTGGCTCTCTTGGAAGGCAGCACACGCTCCTAAACCTCCTGCTGCAGAGAGGAGCCCCTCACCCGCCAGTCCTCTGAGACACTTGCCCTTTAGTTTACTTTACGGCTAGGTTAAGGAACCAAAACAAAGGAGGGAACATGAAGCTGCTGCAGGCTAAAGAAAATTAGATCTCTGCGTTGGACAATGGTTGATGCCTTCCCATTATTCTGTAACATTATCCTAATCTTACCTCTTTTGAATATTTGTGCACATTTCTTCCACTCAGCAGCTCTCTTGCACATGCATGAACAGCAAGTTGAAGAGAGATTTTCATGAAAGGAAGTGTTAGCATGCACCTAGTTGCTGCTCCGTGAGAGCACATGGAGATTTTTGGTGTGGGGCCTCTTGTCGTGTAAGGAGGTGTGTCCCTGCTGACCGCATTGGGATGTTTAGGATGCTCGGCATAGGCATTCTCTCTGTGTAACCGAGCTTCGTAATGAATGCTCCATCTGTGGTGGGTGTGAGGGTGTGTTGTGTGCTATCGCAGCACACACAGTGGTGTACCAAAAAACCTCAAGTAGTGAAAGCCGGCATGCAATGTCTGATCAAATTAGTAATCTCTGTTTTTTATAGACTAATTAATATGGGCAAAGTTCTTGTACAGCTGCTTGTGTTTAGACAATATTTTGGAACCTTGGGTTCTTTTATTTAATGAATAAGTTTTGTAGACAAATTTTAAAAAATAGTAATTTATAATATATACAAAGTGCTTTGACAAACAAGGCAAAGCAGAAGCAAGAAGGGTTTCTTGCAGAGGCAACATAACTATCAGAGCCAAACAATAATGCTGACCTAAGGCCAGACAAACTGTAAAGTAGAATTAAACAAGAGAGAAACAATCACAAAACAAAAATAACATTAACAACCCATGCCAATGTGAGTAAATAAAATCCAAAGGATGTTAGTAGTAAACACAGAAATAGTAGTAGTAATAATAGAATTAAACACAATCAAGACAGAATAAAAGAATAAATTAAAAGACAAACTAAAACAGATTAATTTAAATAGACGGCATCACATAAAAGCGAGTCTATATAAAGGGGTTTTAAGAAGTGATTTAAAAGAAATTTACATATCTCAAAGTTATGTAAAAAAAATTGTGCACAGTAGACCTAATTTTGAAATGCAAGGTTACCTTTTTGTATAAACGCTGTGATGTGTTTCTTCACAGACCCCCAGTGACATGATGCCCAAGAGGGATCATGAGAGGGACCTGGAGCTGGACAAGAAAATCGAGGCTCTCCGCAGGAAGAATGAAGCACTAATGAAGAGGCACAAGGTAACGACAAATGGTCGCAGGCAGAGAAAGCTCTGTGGAGTTTCAATGGTCATCATTCCAGGTGTAGAAATACACGTCTGGAGCATTTGTGTCTTCTGTAAAAGCCTGCAGCTCTTTCAAGCTTCCTGATTAGTTTGTTGTTCTCATTGAGTTGCCTTTAGGAGGTGGAAGAGGACAGAAAAAGGGCAGAGGAGGAAGGAATGGCACTGCAGAGCCGAAAGGGCAAAGCTGAGGATCTTTCCATCACAATCAGCAAGTCTACCAGTGTGAGTTCATCAATACGATTCGACAGATTTAAGAACTGTAATAACACTTGACGAATGGACCTTTTTCACAGCAAACATTTTGACTTGACTGGAGGAAAAGCACAAGTTAACTTGATAACAAACTGTGGCTTAGTTCCATTAAGTATGCCAGTAAGCTATTCTACACAACACCAGGACCTCCTCTAAATGCAGCAATCATTCATGTGATTAAGTACACCTGTGCTTTTCCTACTATGACATCAAAATGTCTGCTATGAAAAAGGTATAAGCCTCAAAGAATTGTTATTGCTACTAAGCACACATGACCTAGTCACAATTTTTGTCTGAGAAAAGACGCTACAAAGTAAAGCATGTTTGTGTCTGTGGTTTGGAGCAGGACAGTCGAGTGGTGGTGACAAAGCCATTCAGCGGTGGTTCACCAGCTGGGAAAGGACAGCAGGAGGCCGGGCCAGACAAGGGGGGAGAAGGCCCTCCGCAGGGTGCTGGCCGAGGACACAGGAAGCAGCTAACAGTCACCATGGCTGGCAAAAAGGTAAATACACCGCAGTGCAAAATTTCACTTCGAACAACAAGAAGAGGCATTTAACCAACAGGTTTTAGGTGGGAAAGAAGTACGATAACTCGCAAAGAAGGCAGGAACAATTACGAACAATGCATATGCAGTGTAGACTTTAATTCATGAGGCGATGCATATGCAAAATTGTGCCCTCAGAGAAAAAATAAAAGAAGTGGATACTGCAATGAAAATGTTATGATTATCATATCACAAGGACTTTTAACAAAACCTACATATGTATCAGAACCTCTGTTGAAGAACATTATGAGAAAAGCTCACAACAAACATTTTGCAAGAGTCAGAGCTTTTATGGTCACGATTACTGTATGCGTATCTGCTACTCAGCAGGTTCTTTATTTCACTCTTCCAGGACGTTTCAACGTCAAGTGAAATGAACACATAAAATGTGGGGGTAGGGGGTCCTCCACCAAAAGAGTTTGAGCATCAAACACTTATTGGTAGACTGGTGTCTATACCAGTCTAAACTCCTCAGCTACTTCTTGCTTTTGTTAGGGGGGACAAATAAACATGTTCTATATACTGAAGGGGGCGTGTCCCCTGCGTCCCCCCCAAACTCTAAGCCTATGGTTTGTATGAATCTATGTGCTGATTGTGCAGTTAAAAAAATAGGCTAAATATGTCTTTTCTTGCTCAACCAAGCTGTGAGAGCTCCTCACATGACTTAAGTGTCTTCAGCTCCGAGCTTGCAGCTCTGTGAGCCACACCAGTGCTTTGAGCTAAATGCTCACTTTGACATGCTAACATGCTCACAATAAAAAAATGCTGAAATACTGTTGTTTAGCAAGTAATCTTTACTAGGTTTGACATCTTAATATAGTGTGTTGGCATACTAATGTTTGCTAGCAGTTAGCAGGAAGTACAACTGAGGCTGAATGTTGTTAGTTTTGCAGGTGTTTGATCGTAAATCGAGGTATTGATTATTAACAAAGTTAGGATACATTCTCTGAGCATCTTGGATATCTGTATCACATGGCAGTGCATTCAGTGGTTGGTGAGATTTTTAAGGCTGGTGGACTGAAGTGTAGTGGGCCGACTGGCAGAATGACAGAGAGACACACTGCTAGCATGGCTAAAAATGTGCAGCTGTGTGAGATGCAGCATGTAATCCTGTTCAATCAGGGAGCTGCTGGATTTAAAAAATTAAGGTTTGTGACAGTGCTATTCAATCCATAATTGTGTCTGAATAGAGGCCACAATTGTCAGTGTTTTTTTTGCACGAGTGAAAAATGCTGTGTTACAAATTAGTCACTTGAATCCTCAAATGAATCATTCTTGTGCACAATTTTGACATTATAAGGACTGACACTTAAATATTAAAATGCACACTGCCACAGTTGTGATACTTTAACATGAGTGACTGTCTCTCCAGGGTAAGAGGGTGGTGAGTGAGAGGCCAGAGAAGAGGCCGGACCCTGTTGACATAAAGAGCCCTTCAGATGACGGACAGGCGAGGCGTGTGGAGTCAGCTGGGAGGGGGAAGCAGCCACCTCACATGACCAGAAGAGACGCAGCAGCACAGGTCTGAATCAGACTCTCAAAACACTCAAGCAATCGTACAATTCGGCATTTAAAACCCAGCATGCACCCTCGAGTGTGTTTCCACTCTCTCAGCCCCCTTTGTTCATTCTCTCGTGCTGCACCGACATGTTTTACATAGATGTCAGACATGTCGGCTGGCCACACCCCTCCAGTGACGGAGCACAATGGTTTGTGGACAGGAGGTGGATTGAGGCTATGAGTGACTGGTGTGGGATTAACAGAGGGGGGCTGCTAATAGAGATGTTGGCTGAGTAGTGCTGTCGAACCACACCTTCAAATTGCCTGGATGACTGGTTCTACTGTTTTTAGCATAACCTTACTCAGGTCTGATGGTTATTTATCTTGTTTTGTTTTTCTGTGGAGCTTTTGCTGTATTTGCAATGGAACTGAATTGGAGACATTGGAGATGGCATGTTAAACATCAATAGCTTTACTTTATACTGTAGGCCTTAGATCCCATGTTTAATGCAGATGGGCAGAGACACACGCACATGCAGTGCCCCTGGCTCGGCTGTGAAATGCCACACTGTCATTGAACTTAGGCCCCCCGGGTATGCAGAAACTCTGGAACAGCTGCTCTGCCCAAGTCTGACACACACTCACAGACACACACATGCTCCTCAATCAATGAGTTAAAGCACAGCACAGACAGCTGATCCTCAACACTGTAAACACAGACACAGTCTGGTTGACGGAGAGGTGTCCGGACACAAAGCTCATGGAGGCTCTTGCTACATATGTATATATACATCTGCTCCTGATTGGCTGAAACACTGAGCACTGCTCACTGGCCCGTCTCAGTTAATGTGCACTAAATCTATGGGCCGAACACGCTGTTCTCTTCGCATTTATTTCTGGCCGGCTTGGTCTGTCCCCCTTTATTTATCATGTGGACTGAATCAGCATTTGAACAGAAGCCAATGCTCCAGTGCACCAGTCATCTGTGAATCCCGGAGACCCAGAGTTTCCACGTGGTCGCTGTTTACATAACCAGTATCGTTTAACGATGTTTGTGAGACCTGCAGGGTAAAATGCTGCAAAAGGGTGTTGATGGGAGTAGAAAATGTTACGGATCTATCTGGCAAGTGTTAGAAAAATATTTGTATGGATTAGATCCATGATAAGCTGCACATTTATGTGGTTTTGCCCTGCCGCTGAAATATGTTTCTAATGAGTGCCTGTGTGTGTCTGTTTACACTCTCACATGATGTGGACAAAATGCAAGTCCCTGCGGTTTAGGGTAAGTCTCAGTGAGAATATTGTAAGGAAATATAATGTCCGCTGAAGAGAGGAAAACACGACTATGTTTGTGTGTGTACATGTGTGTGTATGTGTCTGTTAACACTGTCCCATTGTGGGGACTTGCTTTTGTTTTTGGGTAATGTAAATCATCAGATTTTAGGATGAAGCCTTTGGCTAACTTTAGGGTTAGGATTCTCCAGGAAATGAATGCAAATCAATGTAATTTCCTCTGTAGTAATGGAAACATGACTGCGTGCGTGTGTGTGTGTGTGTGTTCGTGCGTGCGTGTGTGTTTGACACTGGAAATAAATAATGACTCTGTGAGGGGGGTGTGGCTATTTGGCAGCATCCCAAGCTGATATTGTAATGCCTGGAAGTACCCCATGACTAGGCTGTCAGTTCACACTCATAAGAGAGCGAGAGAGAGACAGCAGAAAGGAAATTTAGAGGGAGGGAGGAAAAAGTGGAAGAGGGAGAGACTCCTGGCAGCCCACCATCTGTTTCCAGCCTCCATTTCCCCTCTCTGGAACCTTAAGTGGTCTGCTATCCTTCGGCACGATTGTTTCCCCATTCCCACCATCCTGAAAGGACCGATTTGATCTAATTAACATTCAACTGCCTTCTCACTCTGAAAAGGCTCATTATGCTGCTAAAGACAGTGGCCTGGCGAGGTGCCAGGAATGGGTCAGTGAGGGAGAGGAGGAAGGAGTGAGAGGAGAGAGAAGAAAAGAAACAAGGTAGTCAGGAGTCTTTTGTGTTTGTGTATAAGCCAGGCTGCATTTGGGTGTGTAGGAGAGCGTGTGTGTGGGCGTCATTGTCTGTAGGTGCGACAGACCGCTCTGTCCAGCTCTTATTGCTACCCCCCACCCCACCCCCGGCTCTTCATACAAGTGCTGTTGTTAATGGCAGCATGACTCATCCAACGTGTTCACCAGAGCACATCTTTGCAGTCAGAAATACACTTGAAGCAAAATTCATACAATTCTCTATCTGCAATAAGACAAGTTTCATTTTCCAAACCACTGAAATGCAATGACCTGCAAACTGCACTCTGCTGTGATGACCTCATTGCAGAGTGAACATTTAAAACTGAAACACAACAGCCAAATTATGCTGCAGCAACATTAGTCCACTTGGGGGCAGTGTCGGTCTCTTAATCCTTCTCAATGGGTGAATCTGAGCTCTTGCTTGATTTGTTTTCACTGTTTATGGCAGCAGTAATGTGACTCTGTACAACCATGTGTAATTGGCTGGCAGCAAGTTGCTGTGTCACCCTTATTGTTGTTATGTTCATCTTCCTCTTCTTGTCTTTCCTTTGTGACAGGATGAGGTTAAACAAGGGCAGAAGCACGCCGAAGAGCATCACAGGCTTTCAGAGCAATGCCAGGTATCACAATGACGTAAACACTCATGACATATTAATGTGCATTAATTTGCACATCAAATGAGAACAAATATGAAATTTCCACATGACAGCGCCGCTATAACACAAAAACAGAGAGGAATGCAAATATTCGCTCCTCATCATAAACGCTCACATGCAGACAGGCACAACACGTTGCCATGCACACCCCTCTTTTCTAGTACTCGTCCCCATCTGCCTCCCGCTGGCTCGCGTGTTAACGTCGCTGGAGTAGCTCAGAGCTCAGCTGTCTCGTGGAGCGGGCGTGCGACAAACAGGCTAACTAGGGAGGCAGGGAGGACAGGCTTCAAAGGCTCGTCGAGCACGCAGCATGACAAGTGATGCTGTTCATGCCTCTCTGCCTCTCTGTACCTTGTCTGCTTTGCAGCCCGAGCTGAGTGACTGCTCAAGGAAATATGAGTTTTTTTTTTAGGTGTTGTGTTACAGAGTAAAGGTCAGGCTGCCTTTGGGTTCTTTAGGTGCTTTGTTTAACAAATTTACCGGAAACCTCTAATGGCATTTTCAAGCCTAAACGAGTGCAGCTTTGGAGGATGAGAGGAAGCATTTTAGCACTTGAGAATAAGTGCATGATCATTCTTACAGACCAATCTGTCTAAATTTGCATGCACATGTCTGAGTCCGTTTTTTGTTTCTGCACTGGCCAGACTCGCTGTGTAAAATCTACCCTACCTGTCTTGGCCACTGACAATCTCCCTGCGAGGCTACACTGAGGCAAGAAATTGAAAAGTGCTAATTAGTGCTGTGACTGGTGTGGCAGCAGGAGACGGCCTGTTGGAACATGCGACAAGTGCCCTCCCCTGTGGCCCCTTGACGTCCTCTAGGGGCCAGAGGAGAGGGAGGATGGAGGAGATGGAAAACAGAAGGATGAGCACAGATGCCATGTTCTCCAATAACTGTTCACTGGAAGGCAACATGTTTACTTGGCTGCGATTGGTCCACACCTGAGTCGAAAAAACATCACACATCATAGTTTCTTACCGGCACTGTGCTGTTTCTCTCTGTCACAATACGCAGAGCAGCGTGAAGACTGTTTTCCCTTTCCCTCACACTATTTTATTTTTTCTTTAGACAGCATCTCCCTCCTGCTGTATAAAATGAAAAACACTGATGAGCACTTTCTCTCAGAGATTGCTGCTCTTTTACGTGATTTCCCTCAGAGCAACAGCAGTGTTTGTAGTCCTGCTTTGCTCCAGGGCTTTGTAACAAGAGCACACAGCCTCTGTCGCCTTTGATGTGTTAAAGAGCCTGCATCACATCTCCCTTTAGTATTAGCGAGCAATCCTTTCTGCTCTCATCACAGTAATCAATAAACAGGTTAAGAGGGGAATAGAGGAAGGGGACTTAATTGCATTTACTGTAGACTGCACTTTCCCTGGAATATTGTCTCAAAGAATTTGATTGTGTTTGTCATCACAGCAGGCAAACAAGACGCTTTTTGTAATCACATGGTAGCCGACTGGAATGAACTCACATTCTCAGCGGCATCTACAGAGGTGTAGCAACTGGAATTAACAGTTGTGTAGAATGCAAGAAAATTGCAGAAATATCCTGATTTGCTCCTTTTCTTTTGAGCCCGAATGATCTGTAAATTGCTTTGTTGCTATTTACTTGTTTACAAATGAAAAGTTGTTCTTGTTGGCCACCCATGCTTAACCCTTTGAAACCTGAGCAAATTTGTTTGATTGCTTTCAAAAACATGGGCAGAAGGCAACGAGCAAACCAGACATGGCCCAAAAATGTGCAAAAAAATTAGCAAAAAGTTACAAGAAAATTACAACCCCCCCCAAACCAAAAAAGACAATGACCCCCCAAAAAGGGTCAAATAGCTTGTGAAAGGCATCTGAACACAGCATAGCATGATATAAAACTTATATCAGTCCCAGTTTCAAAGGGTTAATGTGAGGCTATTAAGCTTCACTGCTCTGATTAGTGTGTAGTGATGCTTCAAATGTATTTTAACGTGCCAGTCTTGGCGCGAGTGTTTAATGTAGTCATTTTTCAATGCCAGTGCTTCATTAATGGCGAGCGGACAGTAACATGATATAAATCTCCATAAAGAGGACGACTTATTTTAATGAATTAAAATACATTAAACTGTTTTGTTTCTGCCAAGGAGCCTGAGAGCCCGCAGGCCAGCACAGACCTCAACATCCCCACATCGAAAGAGGAGCAAGAGGAGTATGTGCGATGGAAGAAAGAGCGCGAGCAGATCGACAGGGAGAGAGTGGCACGCCACAAAAATGCCAAGGGCCAGTGGAGACGAGCGTGGGACATGGACAAAACAGAGAACATGTAAGACTTCTTAGCACTCAGCCCTCCCAAGGCAATTCATCTGCTGATGTCTTTGATTTTTTTACAGCTGTTCCTGTGGGTGAGATTTCAGTGGCTCCCTCTATTTATATAAGGGAATACAACTCCAGGAAATGCTGATTGAAAGTTTGAATGTTCTGCAGCAGTGCACAGCTTTACAATCACACTCATCTCCCCAAATGCCACTGAGCTGTAGGAGATAACATGTTTATCAAGAGCCAGGTGATGGTAGTTGTTAAAGGAGAAATCTGTCTCTCTAACCACTAGTTTTAAGTCACGTTACTTATGAAATAATAAAATAAGATGACTCTTCATTATTTTACTTTGACCTTACATTGTGTAATATCATTATGTAGGCATTGTGCTAACAATCCCCCATCTGTTTTTTTTAATTTAAGTAATGGTTCAACATTTAGGGAAATAAACTCATTCATTTCTTTGCTAAGAAACTGCTAGCTTGGCTTTTTACATACGGAATAAAAAAAATGCCTACCAGCCCCTCTAAAGCTCAACAAATCAACATGTAGTATTTATTTTATTTTTTTTAATTTTATCTGTGCACAAACAGAAATGTAAAAATGACAATTAAGATACGATTTGAGGTTTTAGGCGAAGTCATGGTCTGGAAGGTTTTTTTTTCCGCCACAAACTTGTATTTAATAATGGCAAGATACGTTCAGAGGCACTGGTAGATGAATATTTTTATGACTGTGCATCAATGACAGCTGTGCTAGGGCAATATGTTTTCAGGATTTGGAGTCTGTCCCTCTCATTCTTGTGAACACAATGACTCAAGAATACCTCTTCAGATTTGGCACAAATGTCCACTTGGACTCAGCAATGAACTAATTCCAATTTGGTGGTCGAAGGTCAAAGGTCAAGGTCTCTGTGAGCTTACAGAACATGTTTTTGGCTATAACTCAAGAATTCATACAAGAAAATGACTTGAAAATAAGGAATAAAAAATAAAAAAGTCAAGAAAATGACCTGAAAGTGCAAAAAAAAATTCTACAGCTATATGTATATATATATATATATATATATATATATATATATATATATATATGTGTGTGTATGTATATTTATATATATATTTATATGTATATATAAAACACAACATTCCAGACCTTTCTTGTCATGTTTCTCATTGTCTTTTTCCCATTTAAAAAAACAAAAAAAAAACCAGACCAATTTTCTTTGGTTTCATTACTTTAAATGCTTGTGAAAGGCATCGGCATCTGAACACAGTACAACAAAATTGATGTTGATCAAGGTTCAAAAGGGTTTAACTACGGTAACCGTCTTCTTCTCATCTAACTCTCTGCAAGCAAGCGGATAAGTTCATTTCCCAAGAAAAGTCTATTTTAGTGTATTTCTCATGAAATGTGCTCTAATCATAGCACCTTTACTTTATTTTGCTTTGCTGACTTACCAGCAACACAAGCCCTCTGCCTAGTTAGCAGTCATTTTAATAATCAAACATTTGCTTCAGTCCTCTTTTTACTTCTGAAGTGAATGAAAAGATTGAGGAGCCTTGAGGAACATGTTGTTTCTTTTTAGTCAGTTTATTCAGTGGAAGAATCAATTAGATAAGGCCTATGGTCTATGTGTCCTTCCACATGATCACAAGACTAAAACTCATGAAGTCAGAGATTGTTGCTAAATTATTGTGTCACCAAATAATTAGGTTTCAGGCTAATAGTATCATTGTATGAACAGTTATGTAATTCTATGCCAGCATTACTTGTTATTCTCGCACCGTGAAGACTCAGTTTGATCACATCTTTGTGAAAACACACAACAGCACCCCAAACTGACTGGAGGGAAAAACACAGCCCATTCATTTTAAGTGTTTGTTAGATTTCAAACAATCCAGGCTGTGGTAGGAAGAGTAAATTAATGTGCTGTTTAAGGAAGCATCAAAATGTAAAGAGACAAGGGAGGAGCGGCTATTTTTAGCTTGGGATAAGGGATGGAATACCTTGCCTTATTTGGCGAGGCTTAAACAAGGCCCTCGGGTAAGAATAGGAAGAGGAAATGTGTTTTTGATTCGACAGTGTAGATGGCTTCACTGGATGTAAAATGCAAGGGTGTGACTCATGGAGCAAAAGCCTCTCGCTGACTCTCCAGAATCTCAAATTTACATAATAAATGTACAATAATGATACTTGAATGTCAGAAGAGCCTTTTAATGGGGTGCAGATGAACTGTTATGTCACCTGAACAAAAAAACGAACTATTTTAAGACCTGACAATACAGGACTTGCACTGGTTTGTGTTTCTGTCTAAACTGAACTTCCACTCTTTTAGGTTTTCAGACAAATCCCTCCCTGACAGAGACTGGGGGCCTTCAAGCAGAGGTGAAACATTTACACCCTCCACACAGAGAGCATGAGGAATGAGACATTTCACATTACAATACGATTCTAACATGTATTTCATTATCCTTTTCCCTCATTATTTAATGCATTTTTTTAAATTCCAGGTGGACGAAATGCTAGAAGAGGACAGTCCAGGGCAGGTGCGGTATCTTATGTTTAAAGCCTTAAAGGGACAGTTCACCCCAAAATCAAAAAACATTTTTTCTCTTACCTATAGTGCTATTTATTAATGTAGATTCTTTCAGTATGAATTGCCAAATGTTATATATATATATATGTCTGCCTTCTGTCCAAATTATGGAACTAGATGGCATTCTGCTTGTGGTGCTCAAAGTTGAAAAAAATTACTTTAGGAAAACTCATTGCGTTCGAAGTATGTATTTCTGAGTTGGGATGTACTTTTAAAATCATCAAGTAGTGTACAAAAAAGCCCAGATAACGTTGTGAATTAATGTTATTCTCTGAAGATGCAGTGACACAATCTTCTGAGAGCAGCTTGCAGCTGTATTTTTACAATTTTTATGTTGAAACAGGATACTGGCGGTGGATATAATTCACATGATCATCATTAAACTGGGTAAACTGGTGGGATCACAGCAGTGATAAGAAAGGAAGATAAGGCTGGGGGTGGCAGAGTGAAGGCAGTTCTCGGAAAGCGTTGGCATTATTTATTATTATTATGAGACAGTTAAGCCCACATAATAAGAACGCAATTGAAGATTTACTGTTGTCTCAGAAAATGACATTTTATGTCATTTAATATTGACTTTAAGTATTTTTCTGTCTTAGGTCACGAGAAGCGAGGCAAAGACAAGGGAGCCAAAAACGTACTGGTGATGAGCAGTAAAGCAAAAGGCATAGATCGTCTGACTGGGAGAGCCAGGAGGTCAGTAACAGCTAAACATCATCCACATAAGTGCCACGTACACAACAGCCTGATGTTCTGATTCAACCAATGGGACGTCCCTCAACGCAGCCTCAATTACGTGTTACTAGCAAATGAACTACGACTAATGAAATGCGTGAAACGAATGTGGGAAAGCACATAGTTGTTTTCCTGCACTGTGCCCTCATGCACAAATTCCCCCGAATGTCATAAGACTTGATTTAGAAGTTGTGGCAGCTGACTAAACAACCCAGAAGGCCTCATTTGTGTCCCATCGCATTAACTTTTTTTTTTATCCTGCAGCTTTCCTCTGTTGTGAAACAAGCTACTGTGCTGGGTGTTGAAGAGGCTTTCAGGGTGTGTTGTTACACAAGCATCGCTCATAATCTCAAGCCACAAGGCCAGGGACATGCAAGTGAGGCATTATAGCCTTTTAGTGTTGAAATGTAATGTGCAGATGATTTCCTCTCCATGTGTCTGCGATGGAGGTAGGAAAGGGTTCGGAGAAGCACAAAACAGCAGGTGTGTGCTGACAGGTTCCTGTTATTTGGCTGTGCTGATGTCACAGGTGGTAATAGACTGTAGTGTAATGAGAGGCAGCCCACGGGCTACTGAGGATACAACAGCTGAGACCAAAGCTAACCAAACTAAGCTACCTACAGCTTTCCAGCTCCACCATTTTCATCCTTTACTTTCTCTTCCAGGACAAAGCAATGTTAACCCTTTAACACCTGGATTGACCTCAGATTTCTCGTGCTGCATTCAGATGCCTTTCACAAGCATTTAAACCTCCTGAAACCTGTGAAAATTGGTTCGATTTCTTCAAAAACAGGAGAAAAAAACACAATGAGTAACTTGGCAAGAAATGTAAAGAATTAGTAAAAGGTGACAAGGAAATGATCTGAAAATATTATTAGATTTATTAAAAAATGGAGGCAAAATGTCCAGGCAACTATATTTGGTTATTTCTCTTTTTTATAGATTAAAAATTTTATTACAGAAAAAACTGTAATTTATTAATTATAACTTAATTTTCTCATGTGTTTTGCATTATTTTTTGTATGACTTTTTCCTTTCTTTTTCATGTTTATTTTCAAGTATTTTTCTTGTATTTTTTATTAATTTCTTACCATTTTTTGGCCATTTCTTATTAAGTGGCTCATCACCTAAATCCCATGTTAATTAAAGAAATCAAGCCAATTTGCTCAGGTGTCAAAGGGCCAAAGGAATAGTTTTACATCTTGTGAAATGCACTCATCTGCCTACTTGAAGAGAGTTAGATGAGAAAAATGACACCACTCACCTGTACTCGGGATGCACAATAATATTGGCACATCATCGGTATCAACAGATTATGGCTTGAAAATGAATTATCGGCATCTGCATTTAATTCTTCATCTTTTCTACTAATAGGACCATCCGACAAGTCTGTTTTAATTATGCCACTTTAACTAGTCAAAACAGGTCAAATTTGCCCTTGTTTTGGCTCTTGTCAGGATTGTATTATGGGGAGCATTGTCCAAGCCTACAATTTTGTTTAAAATTTGTTACATAAGTATTAATATGAAATGTTGACATGTAATCTAGGTTAAAGTAGTTTTTTTGTTTTGTCCAATGGCCATCATGATAAGAGTAGGTGTTATATGTTAATCACACTATAGACCCTATGTTCTCTGCCATTAGGTGGAAAAATGTATATATCGGTATTGGCATCAGCAATCGAGTCAGAAAATATCAGCATATCGTATATATCAGAAAAAATCCAGTGTTGTGTATCCCTAATCTGTACAGGATATATGAAGCTACAACCAAGAGAAGGTTAGCATAGTTTAGCACGAAGACGGGAACCCATGTCCCCAGGAAATGCACCTGGCTTTTAAGTAAATGTTCATAGTGGCCAAATTTTGGAATTTATAACCTCAAAGTCCATCATGTGATGCCACTGGGCCCAAAAAGACTTTTTCTCCAAAGATTTACCTAGTGAAACAGAAAATCTCTAGTCTGGAAAATGTCACAAGCCCCAATTAGTGACTTTTTTTTGCGAAAATAATTTGATCCATTCAGTCTGATGATATTTGTAAAGTTCAGAAGAGCCACCTGATTAAATCATTTTATCCCCATTCAGGTTAGCGGAGCACTAAACTGGCAGTAGGAAGTTTCCAGTGCGCTTGCTCTATGGGCCCAATGATGCACATATATTCCCGGGTACTTTTATATGCTGCAGATGGACATTTTTGGCTTAATAAGTCACTGAGGCAATTTATATAGGAATGAACGGTATCCTGCCGTCAACGCTGTATCCAGTTTTCTTTATACATTCATGCTAGTGATGTGGAAACTGCTATCCTAGCTCAGTCAAAAGCAAACAAATGCTGCCTTCCAATAGCACAACCCTGTGTGAGGACAATAAACATATTATGGTGTCAGTCAGTTCTGCCTTTCTGCTGACTTCAGAGTGCTGCTAAAATAGAACATGTTGCTTGTTGAATTAAAAAAAATGAAAGGAAACTATTTCCAGTACTATTAATTGAACATTTATTATTGACCAAATTGAGCATTTAACTCATTATAGGAGTTATGGTTACATTTTATAGTGCAGTTTTCCACAGATACTGTCATGCAACTTCAAAAAATCCCTCAGTGCAAATTTGTGATGCGTTTGTTCGCACAACTTGACATCACAATTACGATTTAAAAAAGCAATATATTGTGCAGCCAAACCTACCAGCACCTGTGAAGTTTTCTTAATAACTCGTTATATCTTGTTTTACTTAGTCGTTAGTATTTTGTTACCCCACGACTGAGCCAAGCTGGCTGTTTTCCTATTTCCTGCCTTTATGTTAAGCAAAGCTAATTGCTGCTGGCTGTCGCTTTATATTTACTGTACATGACAGTGATAATAACAATCGTCCCATGTAACTCTCTGCAAGACAGCAACTAAACGTATTTTCCAAACTATTCTAGTTTACTGTAAGTTGCATATGGTAACAGAAAAAAGAATAACAGATTTACAACAAACTCTTTCTAAATGTCACAGAATGGCTTTTGATAAAAGTCCCTTTATTTTTGTAGATGGCAGGCAAATGAAGATGGAGAGAAACAACAGGTGAGATGAACCTGTGAGTGTAAATGTGAATTGGTTGATAAATATTACTTAAGATGCAAAGTATAACATAATATAAATGTTCTAATCCCATCCTCTAGTCCCCTGACACGACATTAGAGGAATTCTTGGAGGAACTGGACGCCCTCACAGAGACTGAGGTAGATCAGCAGGACGAGGACTTGAAAGTGATGCCGTCACCCAGCCCAGATTCACTGAGAACATCTGAGGAAGTGAGTGGATCCACAGCTTCCCCGAGAGAGGACGCCCCCACTCATGGGAAGGCAGAGGCCTCGTCCCCTCGGGGTTCGGAGAAGAAAGTGCGCTTCTCAGAGGAGCTCATCCAGGGGGCTCACACCACGGGCTCTCAGGACACTGCCAGCTCAGAATCAAGAAATGCGAGCTCCTTAAAAGCTTCTTCACCTATAAAAACCCAACACAAAGTGCAGGGGCCACAGAGGCCCCTCGAAAGTGCCAAGCAGGACAATGTTAGTCCTCAGGATCAGGGAGGTGGTTCATCTGCTCCTCCTGTTGCCCAGCGGCAGGCTCCTGAAACTGAATGTACTAAAAAAGACAGAACCCTTCCCAATGCTCCCAACTCCCCCTCTGATGCTGAAAAAGCCTGCGCCTCTTTACAGGAGAGTTCTGTCCCGCCTGTAGAGCTCGCCAAGTGCAACATCAGCAACGCAAACACAGGTATGCAACAGCTTCAACTGCCCTGACTTTGTTATGCCTCGGTGCCTGATAGCCATGGCTTGAGGCATTGTATGTTTTTGGGTTGTTTGTCCGTTTGCCTGTGCTATTCTTGCAAAGGCATTATCTCACAAACGCCTTGAGGGAATTTCTTCAAATTTGGCACAAATGCCCACTTGGACTCAAGAATGAACTGATTAGATTTTGGTGGTCAAAGGTCAATGTCTCACTGACTTTTTCTCTCATTCTTGTGAATGTGAATGCCTTGAGAGATTTTTTTTCTAATATGGCATAAACACTTCCTCTGAGTCAAGGATGAACTGATTTGATTTTGAAGGTCAAAGGCTAAAGGTCAAGGTAACCATGACCTTGCATCCGCCTCATTTTTGTGAATCTGGTATCTCAAGATCACTCTTAGAGAATTTATTCAAATTTGGCACAAGCATCCACTTTGAGGCAAGGATGAACAGATTAAGCTTTGGTTGTCAACAGTCAAAGATCACTGTGACCTTTCATGACCGTTATTTCTCAAGAATGTCTTAAGGGAATTTCTTAAAATTTGGTCCAAATGTCCAAAATTTGGAATTTGGAATTTGGTCAGTTACTGAATTGGTGACACTAATTTTGGGTGTCCATCTTGAAACATGCTGATTGTAAAGATCTTCTGTGTGAAGCATCCATGTTGTTAAAGACATGGATGTAAACTTTAAGTGCAACTTGACAGGTTTACAACTGCAAAGAGATGATTCTGGCTTGTTTTTTTTTTTCGCCCTGGATGGTATATAATTAATATAGTGTATAATTATATTGTTTTTTCCCCTCAAAGAGGAACTAATAGACTCTGGTCTGTCTGTCCTGAGCCTGGAGTCAGGAGAAACACACCCAACACACTCCACCAGCAGCGACAAGGTCAGTGTGCGACACAGGATGAGGGATGATATAATCAATAGATGTGTAAATGGACTGATGGAGGGAAGTGCAAATGGATGATGAGTTAAATGGATGGAGAGAAAAAGAGACGTGCAGTATATCTGCACTGCAGCTGTGTGATATCCAATTTCGGTTTAAGTACATTCACCACCTCTGAGGCCTGTTGGAGTGCAGGAAAAATAGCCTCACGAGATAATGCCTCTCCATCTCATCCAGCACAGAAACAGCTTGATAATATATAACAGCCTGCTTAAACCATTCATATAGAAACGAGATGAATAAGTGGCTATTTGAATTATGGGAAAGAAATAAGCTTCCACTAATGCATTTGTGTATGTTTTTCTCTTTTTTTACAGGCAAGAGAGCATGGGAAGATAGTTTGACATTTTCGGAATGTAAATACAGAAACCAAAACACAACGACACAGAGCCTTCGCCTCTTTGTATTTGCATTTTGCTTCAGGTAGCTCTTATGAGATACCTTGTATATGGCTTACACACAAAACCATGGTTTATGTATTTTGCTGTGGCGTGTCCCACCTGTGGAAGATTTCAAATTATCTAAAATTTGATGAAGGTATGGCAAACATTTTTTCTGCTCAAATATTTTTTTACATGCAAGCACTTTATGAGTATAAAAGTATGTGTACTGACACAGGATTCAGTATGTTGGTACGCTGCTTGAGTGCAATATCATTGAATGTTTACATTTGTATGAAGATTTCAAGGTACATATCAGGAGGCTAGCTAATCAGTTACACTTTGATAGCCCTTGAAAATTCAGCCACAGTTAAATTATCTAGTGCCTAACTCTGCCTTTGAGGTATTTTCAATAAATGAAGTCTGTGTGATATAATGATACAGAAGTGACAGGCAGCACGGTCTGTATTTCTGCACTCAAAACTGTGTGAGTAGGTATTGTTTATTAACTGCTTCCAGCATCAGTTAATGGCCTTTCACCAATCCGAAATCAATACACAATTGAAGGGCACATTTGAGACTTATCATCTTATTAGCCACTGAAGTTTCTACAGTATTCCTACTGACATGAATGTTTTTGTCATTAAGAACATAAAGGGGCACTTCAGTTTATTTGTCAGTGTTACTCGCCTTGTCCAAAAAGTCTTGTGATGTCTTCTGTGGCTCTGGAGGAGCTTCATCAAGTGGGACAAAATAACCCAGATGATGTCATAGTAATGTTATAAACGTTGTCTTAATGTGGAAATAACGAATTTATACCAGAAAGCCTACATTAAAAAACTGGGGGTAGAAATGATCTAACAAATATATACCATCGTGGTGAATATAGGGAATGTAGTATCAAGGGTTTTGGAGCTACAGTAGGGTTTAAAAGTCAGGATACTCAACCCGTTCTCATTCCCAGGGGGCAAAAAACGGCAGCTTGGTCAGTGGTCGTCACCGTCTGAATCCGAGGCACAAGGCACCCCTCTAGAGTCTGTATGAGATGCACCGGGCTTTCAGCTAACTTCAAGGTAAACATACCCACAGAAATTTTAGACGCTCGAGGAGCTGACGTGTAAAAAATTATAAAATGTGAAAAAGGCTGCAAAGGAGGATATGGGTGGATGGACGGGTCAATCAAATAAGAGGACTTTCCCCCAGGAGACCACTTTTTGTTTCCCATATGAAACAATAAGTCAATTTTGAGTTTTTTTTAACGTTACGTTATATGTCACTTACTTCTGCAATTTAAGTTACATTAAAAACCTATTTATTTGAACCCAAACTAAGATATTTTTAGAAAAACCTAGAGTAGTTTTTGTGACAAAAGCCCACCTATTCTGTTATCTCAGAAGTTTGTTTTGAAAGGACACTTAATGTATGTAACAAGGAATCTGACTCAACCAAAACTGATGCTAGAGTGGTACCTAGAGTCCCGGAGTTTGAAGCAATGGGCCGTTGACCAAGCTGTCACATTTGACAAGTTGAGAGTGAAAACGTGTTTGGATCTCTCTGCTTCTGCTACATAAATTCAGACTACTAATTTCATACTTTTCATAAGAAATCACTGGAACCAGATCACCAAATCAAATCACCAAATCACTGGAGTAACTTTTTCATAAAAAGCTAACTGTCAGCTACTTTCAAAATCCACATAACTGTTGTAAAAATATGTGGTTTGATGAGTAACCAATGTCACTGTGGAGCTACAATCTCAAACTTGCCCTTAAACTCAATATTTTTGTGCTCCAAAGTTGGCACAGTTCAATTCCAATTATCTGGTCTTCCTCAAACTCTTACGTTTCCAGGCTTAATATAAAATTGTTATGTATGTCTGTAGTTTTACAAATTGAAAGAATGCACAGCAGAGATTTGAAAATCAAGGTTTTGTGAATCAGAAACTAATTTGGGATAGATAATAGTTCAGTCATTCTGTTTTTAAACAACCAGTGTTAAGGGTCCCGGTACGTAACAGTCTCCTCTTTTTTTTCTGTTGAGACTTTTGGCCCCTGTGGGACCGACAGAGTCGAGGGTTTGGCCTTTAGTCCACAGTCAAAACACTGGACTTCAGCTGTGATTCCCCTTTGACATTATTTTGTCATTTCTTTTATTTCTTTTATGAAAGACAAGTATTTTTAAAAAGCTGAATTTCGCCAGTTGTTGTGCCTTGCATATTGGTTTCTTTAAATATTGAAGGTGTACCTTTATTTCATTACTTGCACTGTAACATACAGTAGTGTTAAATGTACTGTACTAACAGCTCAGCATCAGCATTGATTTTATTTATTTGCCTCTCCATTTGGACAACAGAATGTTGACTACAATGATTTTACAAATCTAAAAAAAACGTCCGTGTGCATTATAGTAGCTGTTTTTTTCCTCTGTGACGTGTATAGATCTGTTTTTATTTATTGCCAGTTTATGGTTTTATTTTTGGTATCAAGTTACAACTACAATAAGAAGCCTTACAAGAACTCTGTCCTCAAAGACATTTTTTGGCTTTCGTCAGTGCTACAGTATAGTAAACAGTTATGTAACCGTAAGTAGAGAACATAGTGGACATGCTCCGAGCTGCGGGGCCCCGTCAGCTTCAACTGTGGTTACATAAAATACAAATCATCAGGAATCTAGTAGAAGCACACTGGGGAAAAATCAAGAAGTGAATCACAAGGTTTGAGACAGGTCGAACCATCAAGAAAGAAAATGTGCTGTGTTTGGGTATAGGGGCCTTATTCTGTATTATATATGGATAGAACTGATGCTGAAGGAAACATCTGTTTGAGAAACAGGTCATACTGTACAGATTACCTCTGAAGTATTTAAAATTCCCTCTGGGATTCAATTTAGTGAGTGAAATTTAGGACCTACAACCATAGAGCAGTTGTACATTTGTTTAGCATTTAGTTATTAGACATCTGCATTTTCACCTTGCTTAAATGTCAATTTTAGGAGGTGGTTGTGATTGTCTCGCTCCACATGGGTTTCCTCTGCTGTCCTCCATGTTTTCACATACACTCATAAGGAAGGAATAATTGTTAGTGCCTGTGTATGAGTGTTAAATCTGTGTGCATCATAGCTTAATTTACTGTAGAGTAATTTGGAATAAAGCATACAGAACATCAATAAAGTTTTTCCAAACTCTCTCATCATGACTGGCATAATTTTGTTGCACAGTCACCCTCTCTTACGTCTACCTCCCGCGCCTCTCACTCTGTTTAGCACCTGCGATAAACACCACAGATATGAATGCAATCCTGTCTCTGCAGAGTTGTTGTGTCTAAAAAAAAGAAAAATGTTGCTGTGGCGAGTGAGAAATTAGGGCAGATGTGACGGAAATGTAGCATTGCAGCATCAGCAGTCCATATCGTCATACCTCGGCCCACTGAGTCTGCCTGCACCATGGATTTGATTAATTTCAGATGAGCTCTCTGCAGGGCGGTTGCATTGGAGACGGCTCCCTCTCAGCCCTACAGGTGGGACCTCTTATAGGTGCTACCATTTTAATTATCTCCTCCCAGGGCTATCTCCATAGCAGCCCTCTCCCACTGAGGCTTTGGGGCTTGTTACCTGTTGTACACTGCCTGCAGCAGCCTCATTCACCTTGAAGATGAACCTTGTTTTATTTAGTTACTCTTTGTAACACAAGCATGAGGGTTTCAGTCCATATCACTCCTGGTTCACTGTGGTGCTAAGCTAGCTAATAGTTTGAAGGGTTTGACGCAATAGTACAGCACTACAGTGGGGGTGTTGGTATTATGGAAATGAGTCCTGTAGGCTGTTAGAGGTTTGAAGTGCAGTGTAGGATTATGTCAGCTGCACTCTGCAGAAGCTTGCCTTCCTGAGGAAAAATCAAAAATGAGCTCAACTTTTGGACAAAGCAGTTTTAGAGCAAGGTGGTGCTGAGACAGGATCTGTTTTTGTGTGATATCACAGGATTTTTGTTTCGGTGCTAGGTTTTGATGTGTGGACCGGAGAAAAGACTCACTGACTACTGTCACTTTTTTGGTGAATATTGATTGCACGGTGTATGGCTATAGAATAATGAGGCCATAAGCATTTAGACTGGTTCCCTATAATCCTGCCTTTCATTATGCAGCTCCGTCTGCCACGAGGTACAATCTCCTGGGATTATGAAGGCTTGATTTACAGCACAAAGGAAGTGCATTAATGTCCCTGTTTACTGTTCCCAGTTAGCAAAGAGTATCATTTGAAGTTCTTTGCAGTTGCTATCAGTAGCGGAAATGGCGGACAGTGATGACTGTGCTGTTGGTAGTTGCTTTGCTCTGGGGAAAATAGCAGGCAATCCTGTTGTCTTTGCGACAGTGTCTCTAACAAAACTACCATTTTGAAAGTAAAGCACTAATTCAGAAATTTGGGGCTAAAAACAAGTGTTACAAGAGTTAGATGAGAAGACTGAAAGCATTCTCATGCATGTCTAGCAATACAAACAGCAAATGTTTAGATTAGCTTAGATGAAAATATAAACACAGTCTGACTCTGTTGGGAGCACTCAAATAAATTATTTGGTCTATTTTGACAAATTTACTCATTTAAATTATATATGAAATTACCATCCAGTTGAGTAAAGTAATTCCTTAATTTAATCAAATCAAAAAGAAATCAATAGACTATGGGGATTTATGTAACTTTTACTAATAGAATGTACTTAATTTACACAAGTATATATTTTATATAATTACTGTAATAAATTGTACATTTTAAATATGATGAATTTATTTTGATAAAGTTTATTAAATTACTGTTAATGTGTCTAAATATGTTGGTGCTAATCAACATATTTGAAATACAATAAACGCTATTAAAGTAAATTAAATGTATTTAATACACAGAATTTATTAAGAATACATGGGCTACATAAATTTAAGTAAATTGGGTGAATTGATGAGCTACAAAAATTCTCATAGTCTAATTATTTCAGTTTTGTTTGATTTATTTACATAAAAAGTACTTTTTTGGTTGATGTTATTCAGTTGGATGGAAATAATTTCTCTGAGTGAGTCTAGCCTATCCCTTTATACAAACAACTAAAGCATATTTAGTGCTACTGACCAAGTGCTTAGAGCTGTTATGTTTTTCTTTTTTCTTTTTTTTAAGAAATGACACATGAGAAGGCTAAGTGCTAGCAACACTATCTCATCAACACTGTTGACAAGACTCCAGAAAATAGTCTGGCACATAACCCCGTGTAAAAACCACAGTCCATCTTTTTATACATCATTTTTAGGAACTAAACAAAATATTTTGTGTTAATTGGTGAGTTTCAGAGGTAAGACAGCAAATAAGCGTATTGTAAGTTAAAATCTTAATTGCTATAATAATGTTTTTCCTGTGTCTAGGATGCCGTCTGTTAACCATAAACACAGTGATTTAACAGTGGGAGGCTCACGAGGTGTTTCATTACAGTTGATGGATGTGGGTTAATTGGAAGCGGGGTCTGGCCCGGCCCTGCGACCCTGACAGAACCTCACACAGAGAGGCTGGCAGTCCCCACCGAGCGTGTGCGTCATCCCCCAGCCCTGCCACGGTTCAGGATGTAACAACCACGCCTCGGCAACTGCCCAGATCAAGCAGAGTGTTTGTGCGCCCCCCTTCCACCCACCCACCACCACCACCACCACCCTGGCAGCCTGAAGACAGGAGGCTGGGCTGATAAGGTGTCCATGTGCTGCCTGCCATGTTGAGCTGAGGTTGGTCCTTTTCGTTAGTATCTAATAACCCTCTTTGAAAGCCTGTCTGTAGAACTATTATTTTTTTCCTAATTTTCAATTCTTATAAATGTCAGAAATATATTACAGAATTCAGCAAAGCAAGCAATCCTCAATCACATCAGGATGTGTTAGTACATGTGCTGGATCATTAGTTTGACATTATTTAACAGTGCAATTCATTTGAAGCATGTTAAACAAAGGTAATTTCGTCTTTCGCAGCATATAAGAAGAATAATATTATTATAATGGTGTACTTCTATTGGGTAGCAATCCTAGCTGCCACTAGCTACTGACCTAATGTTACCTTTTTCAACAAAATTTAATCAGTTTATGCCTCTAAGACATAATAGCGCAGCTCACAGATACCCAATATAGCTTTAAACCCATTTGACCTTTTGACCTTGACAGTTTTCATTGCATCTTATATAATAATACCATCTTCCTTGTCCTTATGAATACATACATAGCTTCATCATATTCGTCATAGAAATACACAGCTATGTCAACCTGCAAACTAGCAATTATTGGAAATGAATGCCATATATTTGCCATATATAAGATGTAATATTGTTATCAAACTTTCTGGAAGCTGACAACACAGTGCCTACCTATACAGCTTTGTTTTTGTTTTATTATGCATCACTCATCACACATTTTTGCCCTTTCATTAATTGAAAATGCTATTGTTCGCTCTCTTCATATTGTTCTTCTGTATCCCAAGACACCATGTTAATATTTCATAACTTCTGTGATGGCGTCTTGCTCGAACAATGGTGTATTGGAAAGCCTTTAATTCCTCCGACTTTGTAAAAGGTCTCTTGGTTGTTGCATGTCAGCCCAGAAACATGTCAAATCTGATGCGGAAAATAGATTCTGAAAAGCAGAACCTTAAAGCCTCACCACAGTTTCAAATGTGTTTTGTTTATTGGCACTTCACTTGGATGTTTGAGCTTCTCTGTGCAGAATGATGTACGTGCGTTGTACGTTACGTTTGACAACAGAACTCTATTTTCAGTTAAGCTGCTGAAGGGTGATATTTCTAGGATTACTGAAAATCTGACTGAGGTTCTTGACATTTTTGGACATCACAGTAGGTTTGTAAATCAGCCATAATCCAACATAAAATTTGTAGCAGTGTGGCATAGACACATGGAGCCTCCAGCCCCTGTACACTTATAAAGGAGAGGTAGAGAATTTAAAACATTTCAAAGCAAAAATATTTGCATATTAATAGATTTAGTTTAGGTAAAGAAGTGGGTGTAATTTCAAGATTTTGTGAGGGGGGGGGGTATGACATGCAAAGGGCCGAGGCCGGAATTGAAGCTGTGGCTGCTGCGGCTGCTGTAGTGGGCATGTAACCTCTGTACATGCGCCCCAGATAATCACACTTTTAAGTATCAGACACAAAAAAGATCATTTCTAAGTGTATAATATTTGCTTGTCTGTATAAGTTCTTTTAAGGAGCATTATACAACATTCAGAGTATTTATGTAGCATTAAACAGCTATTCGCTATCACACTCCCTCTTTGTGTGTAATCTGAGCTTCTCTGTCGTTTGTTGTGATAGCTGGTCCAGCTGTGTGTGCACATTAGTGCATGTGAGTCTTGTTTGTGTATCCTATGGGCTAGCTAATCACCACTGCTTTGCACTGTAGTCATACAGCAGTTACCACCTGTGTTGGAGGGGGTCAGTTTTATAATGTTATAGTTACAAATTGCCAGTTACCCTGTTGAAAAGTGTTATAATATTTTTATAATAATTATTATTGATATTATTGATTACTTTTCTAACCAATGTTAAAACTGGGAAATAAAGCTGAAAAATGTCTGGAAATCAGCAATGCATAGAGAAGTCATTCCAGCAGGGCAAAAAGATGCAAAGCAACTGAATGCATGTATATATAACCCTTTTGATTATGGAGTATGATTTAATTACATTTTTTCCCAGGAACTGACAATTAGGCTACATTTACTTTGTAATTTAATTACATGTAACTAGTGACAACACTGTCCCAACCCTCTGCGTCACTGTAGAAGCGTAATGGCTACTCTCTGATAGCTCTGCCAGCATTGTTGGTGTTAATAGCACTCTTTATGCTGTTAGCACCGATAACTCCTTGCTGCTGGCTGAGTCATCTCCATGTTGAGAGCCGTGTGCAGACAATCCCAACCCAGCTCTGAAGTAATGATATGCCCTGAATGTCATATAGAGCTCCTTTAAGCACTTTTTGGCATATGCTTCTCTGCCTTTTAATTTACATTACAAGCAGTGTAAATCCGTGCAAATCCCCCTCTATATAATGCCTTGCATTGTCTCACTGTGTCTGATGGATGATGTAATTACTTGTTTAGCTTCCTCTTGACAATTCTGACCTAAAAGTAGCTGGTGCAGCTGAAATTGCCACCATTTAAGAACGACTGTGTTATAAAAAGGCACATCCTTAGCTTTTATACATACATATATTCATGATTTGATAAATGTAATGATTTTTTTCTCTTTCCTCTTGAAAGAAACCATTTCATGCTTTGGCTTGGGCCACAAACAAAACTGAATCTTAAACATATAACTGATTTCACATTAGAAAATGTAATCATCTATCTGGGTGACTGGGTTCAAGGGTCATAAGGTCAGATGCTGTGTCCTGACTCAGACGTAGCCTCCAGTAATAACTGTCAGTAATGATGAACTCCTACATCAATAGGTCAGTCTTTACTCCGCTCGTACATCACAGGAAGCTATAAGAGGCAGTGGAAACGCCTCCGTCAAAGCCGTCCCATATATCGAGGCCACTGCAGCACTGACAGGCCTGCCACTGCGTATCACATTTTTCCGATACACATGGTTTATGTTGTGATGATGGGTTATGTTTGTGTGCTGTGCCATCTTCCCTGATGAATGGACTTCCTTTTTAGCACACATACCTTGGCTTTGGTTCTGAAAATCTGTCATATTAACACAACAGTGCATGTCATCACTGTTTACATCACATTGGCTGCTCGGTGGATATCAAGTGGTTTTACTTTCAGCGTGATAGTGAATGGTGCTTGTCACCAGCCAGCATAGAAACCAAACAGTCCTTTTTCACAGAGAGCTGGATCAAAATAGCACCGAGCCGTATTGTGTAATGTGTTCTTCTCTGTTTTGTACAGCGCAACAACAGAGCTCTTGAATCGATACACCTCCCTCACATGCTGCTGAGAGGGCGCACGGGGTGGTTTGGTCTTATTTCCACTTCATAGTTCACTACATGTGACTGTGTGAAGTGGTTTTCAGTGAGAGATGCAGTGAGCGACTGAACTGTGGCAGACTGGGAAGATGAATGCTTCTAACTCCACTAGGAGCAGACAGCCTCTCTGATCACACACTGGACAGTTCACTCGGGTAATTAAAGTGCTCCCACTGTGATTTGATTAAATGTCCAGCTCAGAAGGATTGCCATAAACTGGGCGCTCTTTGTACTTGGCACTCTTATTATTATTTCTCCTTGTATCAATCAATAACTGTGGTTTTTTTTCTCCACATTTACTCACCTAATAGCCCCAAGTGAAACACAATTTAAATCTTCATTTTTGAAATAAAATGGCAGATGTTAGGAAAAACCTAACATTTATTTGAATATATATTATCCATTCTGGCTCTGAATAAATAAAATATCATCAACATACAGGATAATGTCAGGTCATGATTTACATAGATCTACTATAAAACCATATGATTTTCTAAGGATGTTTATTTTGTACCTTGTGATATAGTTATACCTATTATACATATTGTACCTTTAATAAAAATCATCTAATTACACTAAAAGGCCCAAAAAAGATGTACGCCTGCCCTATATACTGTATGTACATAACCAAATACACAATACATTTACATGGTTATATGCACATACCTGAGCATAACTCAATAACGCGGCTTCTTCTACTCCAGGTTTGATCCATGAAAAGAAAACACAGCCTATGTTAAAATGCAAAAAAAAAAAAAATTGGTTTAGACCAGCTGATGAATGGCAGTGATGTAAGCGCTGTATGCCTGTGAGACACATTTACGTCCTGCAAAACTGGAGTCTATTAATTTAACAAAATATCTATACCAGTATTGTCCATGCGCACAGGCAGGTTAGTGGCCTCAGTCCGAGGTAAAGTAGACACACATTGATTTAACCCTTTAAAACATTGGCAAATTGGTTTGATTTTTTTTCCAAAAACACAGGGAAAAGGCAATAAGCAATATAACAAGACATGGTCAAAAAAAGTAAAGAATTTACAAGAAAATTACCTAAAAATAAGCAAATTAAAAAGAAAAAAAAACAGACATGAAAAAAGAAAGTGTGAGAAATTAAATAAAGATTTTTTTCTGTAACATAATATTGAATATATAATTATAAGAATTATTAATATAGGTATCTGGACATTTATCCTTTTTTTGGGGAATAATATCTAATAATCTTCACACAGCTAATATTCAAGTCACTTTCTTGTTACTTTTTTTTCTCGCCAAGTTGCTCATTTCCTTTCCCCGTGTTCTCAAAAGAAATCAAACGAATTTTCTCACGTTCCATAGGTTTAAATGCTTGTGAAAAGGCGTCTGAACACAGCAAAAGAAAACTGATGTCGATCCAGGTTTCAAAGAGTTAAGGCATACAGATGGCCTAAAACAAAAACAAAAAAGCATAGTTAGTGTTGAAGGGGAAACAGTGTTCACTGAAGAAGCGAGGTCTCCTCTTTTCTAATGAGTTCATATGTGCAGTTAAGCATCCATAAGAGGCTCTGCAAAATGTGTTATCCGACCTGCGGCACCGATTCTGTAAAACACTCCTTGTAGGGTCAGTTTGTGTGTGTGTGTGTGTGTGTGTGTGTGTGTGTGTGTGTGTGTGTGAGTGAGAGAGCGAGGGGGGGGGGGGGGGGTGTGTGTGATGGTGGTGGTGATGGGGATGAGGCCCGGTCAGTCTCCTCTCAGGGTCGTCGGGGATGTTGGAGGATCCGTGGCCGCATCTGCAGCTGCCTGCTTGGGGTTGTCAGTCGCCCCCAGTCTGTGCGCCTCCCTCTTCTCCTCCTCCTCCTCCTCGTCCCCAGACTCTCTGGTGCTTGACGGGATATAGTGCCCCCCTCCCAAAGTGTCCGATCTCTCCGTGTGACCGTGGGAAGACGCGTAGAGTCCTTCCTCCTGCTGCGAGTGCGCAATTTCTGCTCCAGGCACACTCTCGGCTCTGTCATCCCACTGAAACGCCTGACTGTACGGGGTTGTGCCCTGCCTGGTCTGGTTCAGAGACAACAGTCCAGTCTGTGTGGAGTTCCACTCTGAGACATTGTTGCTTGTGGAGATATTAGTTGAGATGTTGGCGGTGGGGGTGACCTCCTCGGGCGCTCCCGGCTTCCCCGCAGATGAGGATGCGCTGGTTGGTTTCCAGATCAGGCTGTAGTAAATTGCCAGGATAATGGCTGCTAAGGACACGGACAATACATATGCAAAAACAGTGGCTAGTCTCACCCACTTCTTGTTAGTCTTAGCAGCCATCTTAGCCTTTTTGTCCCCCGTATAAGTAGCAGGTTTGCCCCTCTCCATATTGGGCATGAAGTCCCGCTCTCTCATATTGCCCCTATTTTTTCCTCGATGCTCCACCACCCCCTCCGTCTTGAAGGCTTCTTGTTATCCACAATCCAAGAGAAGACAGGAAGCGGAGGGCTGAGGAGAAGGACCACCTTGAACCGTCCGCACCGCAGGAGTATTTTGCAGCTAAATTGATTTCTCGTAATTCATTTGATCTCAAAAGCGCTGCGCCGACTCGGTGCCCAGTGCAGCATTGCGTTTCATAATGGACATCAAGCATCCACAGGGGCTGGTTGCGCGTTTCAGCATCCGACAGCGGCGGGACAAAACGTCTACGACATTTCCAGGGAACAGCTGGCTGTAGGCCCACGACAAATCCGCAGTATAAGATGTGATTTATTAAAAGCGATTAAGTGAGATCATACGGTACACAACTGTCTGTCTTATCCAGCAAATGAAGTGGCTGGCTCAGCTAAAAATACAGGAGAGGGGGCGGGCGGTGGCTCTTAAAGAAGCAGCAGCTGTGCAGCAGCCCGAGAAGAAAAACACACACACACACACATGCACACACACACACGCACACACGCACACACATCATCATCTTCACATCAGGACGCTTGTGGCGCACATGGAGAGCAGGATGTTGTAGCGGGGATGAACACTTGTCCTAGTGACGCTGCAAAGTGTTTACCTTACTATGTGCGCAGCCAAGTGGAAAGGATGTCTGTCAGATGTGTACAATGACTCAGTAAAGTGGTGATTGATTAAATCTGACCGGAATTTATGAATAATGTAATGTATATCAAACCCACTCACGAACCTTTAAGCGCAAAAAGCGGCATATGCATACACATATAGTTGTCATTTTAGATCAGTTTGGAGCAGATTCTACCTGTTGGCAGGTCCACTTAACAGCGCGTCACTTCAGCACAAAGGACAGCGCCCAGGAATTGTCAGTGCGCATGTCCTCTGGGAGGCTGCAGAGGTGAGACAGGTGAAGGACAGGGACAATGCATTCAGCAAGTGATGTGCCAAATTAGAACTAGCTCCAGGTGGTGATCAATATAACTCACATAAGTATAAATTGTGAAAAGCTAATATTGTCAAAGAATCACAAACTTCAGTATGTAGGATTTAGGGGCATCTATCGGCAGAAATGGTACATGTTTTCATTAGTTTATGATCGCCTAAAAATAAGAATCGCTCTGTTTTTTCATGACCTTAGAATTAGCTGTCTGTGTCTATATCAAAGAGAGCTGGAAATATACAGTCAGTACGTTTACATGTTGTTAGGAAAAGTCGAACCATCGCTTTAGACTAATTAGACTATAGTCTAACTAGACTATAGACTATAGTCTAATTAGTCTGATTAGTCTAAACTGAACTTTTTAAATGCATGTAAACATGTTCGTTCTACTGAATTTCTCAAAGTTTGACTAACACAGGGAGATAATTCATTTCAGAATAACTCTTTTCTCTTTCATCACTACGCCTCAGCTGTGTCTGAGCTGGCCTAGGCGTCTGTCGCCTAGCTCCTAGTCGTCTTATCCGACTTTGACTCAGAAGTCAAACTGCATAAATTTGCTAAAGAAAGCTGGGAGAAGGGGAGAAAACAGGCAGTGTAGGTCAGTGTAGCACCTTTCTGGGCCCTATAAATAAGCGGTCTCTGTGGGCCCCCTGCCTCTTGATTTATGTGTTTCTCATGCACCTTGTGAACCTCTTATTTTAAAAGAAGGCAGTTTTATTTCTTTCTTCCTTGACATGACAGTGTACATTAGTGCTTCAGCAGCAAAAGCAGTTGCTCACATGTTTGTTTAAGGGGTAAGAGGGCTCCTCAGTTTCCATTGTTATACCATAGTCAAAATTTCAACCGATTACTGTGCCAATTTTAATTTAGTTAAGCCACTTATTACTTCATGAAAAAAACCAACCTGCAACTCGACTTTCTAACTGTTCAGCCGATCCTGCTGCAGCAAGCATGGCTGCTGTCAGTGAAGTATGTTTATATGTGCATGTGATGTGAGACAAGCAGTCCTCCCACAGACACACATACAAACACATTCAGGTGTTTATAGGAAGGCAGATTGTTTTCATTAGCATGTTTATGAGAAGGAGAATGAGGTGGATGGTGATCAGCTGAAATGTGGGTTGCTTACCACATAAAACACTTAAAATAATTACACTAGAAATGGAGGAAGGAGAATGTAATGGGCGGGCTGTTCTTCTGTCTTTTACGTGAATTTTTTGTTTGCTTGTTCAGTGTAAATAAATGGCTGCGTGCAGCTCAGTTACATCAACAACAAATCAGCTGGAATTTATTGCCTCATCAGCTTATTATTTTATGATATCATGCCTCAACCATCTGTTCAGGGTAATATTGCAGAGTCATTTATTACAGGAGGAACCACACTGACTGCTGTTTCAACAAAAAAAAATCCTGGTCATTTGGATACCATTCAAATAAACCTTAAGACTGTGCAATATCAAATGCAAACTTTCAGCCAGTCAGACACCAGAGGAGTGCCACCTGAGAACCACAGAATCAGTTTATTTAAGATGCTGATGTTTTTTATAAAAAATACTGTTAAAAAAATGAGACCACCACATTAACACATCAGCCTGTAAATCAAAATTGGGGAAAAGCAGCTGTGAAAATCACTTATTAAAGGGTCGGGTCACCCAAACTACAAGGAAAACGTTTTCTCACTTATCCCCAGTGGTGTCAAGCTATTTAGATGCTTTGAATGTTTTTGCCAGGTGTAATATTTTTGTCTGTGTCCCAATACAGTGAAGGTAAATGTTTTTTTGTTTTTTTAAATCTGATGCCCACAAAATAAAAATAAAATAAAGTAAAATAATTAAATTGAATATATAGGGGAAAAATGATCCTGCATTGTGTCGGTGCTATATTGATCCAGTGGTTTTTAGTGTGTATTTTAAATTCTGTGAGCAGCACAAAGAAACATTCTCTCACCTGCCTTGTCTTGGGGTGACTGTGCAGAAATATTACACACAGATAGCTTACAACCAGAGCAATGCACACTTAAAGCTATAAAATAGGTTTGATTTTTATAATTTGGGCTAATTAACCCTTTAATGTCAGCATGAAACTAATTTTTCTTTCCTTTTTTTCCAAATACTGCCTGTTCAATCTAGCATTCTGATTCAAGTTAGTTTGAAAGCAGCACTTTCACCTTTAGTCAAGTTACATGTGATACATGTTTTTTGCAAACTTCATTTGCAATGCATATCACTCGGGGTGTGTCTTAAGCACTGAGTCTATGCACTAAATTACATTTTAGTGTATCTTTTGGATCCAGATGGTGGAGTAAGCTAGTCAGTGGGTATGACAATAGTGGATATATTTCAGGTATAGCATTAAACTGTGTCAAAAGTCATTCTGGAAGGACAAAATGAATAAGAAAAGACACTTTCTGGAGCCTCCAGAGGTCAAAGACTACCTGGTCAAAGGAGAAAGATTTACAAAATGGTCAGAGGTGAGTGGAAATTTCAGTAAAATCTGAGCTGTATCATTAAGCTCAAAGGAAATAGTAATTCTGAAAATCTGTGCACATCTGATAAAGGGAGTTTTATTTGAATTCCACCATTGCAACAACTGTTCATGTTGAATTAATGAACTGTTTCATAAAATATATGTAGTCTTTCAGCGTACATGACCTAATAATCTAACACCAGCACATCATCATCAGAGGTTTTAACTCAAAACATGTCCAAAAAGTGTGAACACTAATTCCCTTGTGTCGATCCAGGACTCCACAAAGACTGTCCCTGTCACCCTGAAGATGGATCCCAAAGGTTTTTATGTCTACTGGATCAACCAGAGCAAGGTAATCAATATCTAAAGAAAAGAAAAAAGCCCTTACACGATATGTCAAGAGCGACAGGAAGTGTTGAGTAGCCAAAAAGAAATGAAATGGCTTTTTGTGCATCAGACACCCTGACAGATTAAAGCGCATAGTTAAATAGAGGCGGTCGTGTTTCAATGATTCACATCCAGAGTGTGTGTAATGTGCGTTTGATTGGGATCCGCCAAAGCTGTAGGATCACTAAGAGCTGCTTTCTGGTCCAAGCAGCTTGTGGAGATTATTGATTGGTGCTGATGTGGGCTCACTATGCTGCTACACCGTGCTGCTGAACTGTGATGCACCTGATGGAGAGGACTGCTTCATCTCTCTCTTTCTCTCATTGAGGCACCTACTGGTTTCCACCACATCACAAAACCAGTGAAGCCTACATGAAATGTGTGCCTGATGTGTGTGTTGTTGACTTGAAAGCTTTTGTGCGAATTTTAAATGAAAAAGCAGTTTCCTACATGATCTTCCAAGACATTGCAGTCAAATATTCTCCACACAAACAAAGTAAATCCCATAGTTTTTGCACTTTGCCAAAGGATGACTTGTATCTGAATCCATATTTGGCCTGGCGCCTACATGTTGAATTGTATCGGAGATGCTTCTCTGCTTCTTGTTTCTAGGAGACAGCGTTCCTGGATGTTGCTTCTATCAGAGATACCAGAACAGGAAAATATGCAAAACTTCCCAAAGTGAGTACATTATTATTTTTTGTACAAAACCTGTTCTTTGATACAATTAAGTCAAACTGGTGAGTTTGTTATGTAAGAATCTCTGCAGGCATGCAAATAGGGTTTTAGGCCCTCAATTTGCCCATTAGTATGAAAGGCATATTTGCATTGCAAAAACAGCAATGGACACATGCACTCAGGCTACTCCCCTACTAAGGAAACACACACACACACAGACACACAGACACACACACACACACACACACACACAAACACACAAGTGAACGCACACTGTACCACACCCTGAGTCATGACCTCAGATTTCTGTGAGTGGTCTTGCTTGTTTGTTGTTTTGAGTCCAAATCTGACAGCTGTAGTTCTTTTACCGCTCCTCGCTGGCCTCCACGGAGAGTTGCAGTATAAAGCCATCGTCATCCCTCACTGAGGGTTCAGAGGTGGAATCTGAAATCTGTTCCCCTCGGAGAAAGCACTGCATCATCCCAGTCGGGGTGCTGTTGGAAGCACGTCTTCCTCTCTGGCCCCTGAGGAGGTTTTTAGGGGTTGGAGTGAAACTGGCACTCGGGCTGCTCAGCACTTTTGACCGTAGCATAGAGGTGGTTTATTGTAGAGTAGCAGATACATACACATACTCACACTGGTCTTCTCGCTGCTGTTTGTGTTTTACATAAATGTGTGTGTGTGCGCGCGCGCGCATGTGTCTCAGTGTGTGTGCATATGTTTGCATGTCTTGGTCAGCAAATTTGCCTGCTGTGCTGCAGAAGCTCCCAGACAACAAGTGCTGCAGACATGATATTACTTCTTTAAAGGAATACTTCACCCACAAAATGATCACTGTGTATCAGTTACTCACCTCGTCGTACTCTGAATTTTTGTAGAAAACTTCTCACATTCCTCCACGGCACTAAACACAAATGTAAATAAACACCAAGAATCATTTTCATCCAGTCACTTAAACCACTCACCGAGGTGAGTAACTCATATACAAGTCATTATTTTTTGGATGAAGTGTTCTATTAAACAAACATAAGGTGACCAGATAGAAAAAAAAAAAATCAAAATGTTGCACTTTCGGTGCAACATTTTGATTTTTTTCTGCACCGTAAGGAAATCTAATTGGCTATGAACACACCTTCTCTCTTTTGGCTTTCACAGCACACCAAGGTTCGCAACGTGTTTAACATGGACTTCCCGGACAGCAACCATCTCGCAAAAACTCTCACCATTGTCTCAGGTCCTGACACAGTGAACCTCACCTATCATAACTTCTTTGCCTCCAAGGAGAAAGTGACACAGGTAAAAAAGTCACTGACTGTGTGCGTTTTGGCAATGTATCTGTCCTCTAGCTGTTTACAATCCTCCCTTTCTGTCCACTCTGATTGTTCAAACACAGCCACAGGCCATTAGCTGTTATACAATGAGCCTTTGCTTCCCCCATACAAGGCGCCCTCTGTCTCCCCTTTGGTCTTTATTAGACTTTATGACTCCAATATCCGGATTTAATCAACTGTAATGAAATCACAATTGAGCTTTGTTCAAATGCAACATGCACTACTTTAATTTCCTGAGGTACTATTATATTAATGCCCTCTAGTGGTGACTTTGTGTGTCTTTAAAGCCTTTTATGACATCTCAGGAACAATTGATGCTGCCCTTGAATTTAATACCCTTGTTTGTTTTTGTAATTAAATGCATATCAGAACTGGGCAAATGACATTCTTGCGATTGCCTACAATGCTGCGAGGAACAATGCATGCAGACAGGTCTTCCTGGAGAAAATGTAAGTGAAAATCATGTCGCTGAACAGATCAGCTTGTGTTGAGTGAACATCACTTAATTTCACCATGTACGACACAGAGTCATGTGGTAACATAAAGCCTTTGTGCTCAATCTTAGATACGTCCGTATTTCTCTTCACACTAACAAAGACGGCAAGATACCAGTGAAAAAGTAGGTCACAGTTCAACCATTTGAATGTTAAATGCAGGCGCACAGAAGTTTGTTTTTACAGTGGAGTTCAGTATTTCATACTCAGTGTTTCACTGTTTGTTCCCTCTCAGTATTTACAAGATGTTCCCTGCAGATAAGAAGAGGGTGGAAAGTGCATTAGCATCGGCACACCTCCCCAAAGGAAAGGTTAGAAAATAGAAACATTTTTGTGGATCAGTTATCTAAGTCCAACTATATTTCAGGACTCTTTTACTGTTTTAATAACATTTTCCCTTCATTATCTCAGTGTATAACAAGATAACCAGAAAACAGTAACATTAAGTCAAAAGACTGTTTTTTAAATTTTTTTTCAGTTGCAAAGAGATTTTAATAATAACTAGAGCTTTAACCAAGTCGATCAAAAAAAAGAGGCAACTGTTTTAAAAAATATATTTATGTTCCAGTCACAGTAATTTTTCAAGCAGATGTGTCAAACATTTTCTAGTTGTAGCCTCTTAAATAATAGAATTTATTTGGAAAAAATAAGCAATTTGAAGACGTAACTTTGGGCTCTGGGAATTGTTATATTGTTTATTGTAGACCACATGATCAGTCAAGCAAATAATTAGTGATTAATTAAAACAATTAGTCCAAATAATCACATGTACAGAAAATGATCAGAAATGATGTGGATGTTTTGTTTTTCTATTTTAGTATGACACCATGAAGCCTGACGTCTTTACTGAGTCTGCTTTCAGGACATTTCTGACAAACCTCTGCCCTCGGCCTGAGATCTATGAGATCTTCACTTCTTAGTGAGTTGACCTATCCTCCGCTTCACTGATTCTTCTGATATAGCTGAATAATCCTTGATTTATCATTTTATATCCTGTAGGTTTTCCAAATCTACACCTGTTTTTTTTTTAAATCTTATTTTATTTTAACCTTCTCTTTTTGAAACTTCGACAAATTTTCTACCAAAAGTAATCAGTTTAATTTGTTGTTTTTCCACATGCTCTTTTTGGAATACCCTTTCATTTGGCATCTAAAGCTTATATTATAAATGGGGAGGCTAGTTTTGAAGCCAGAAACTTGCTTCTTTACGTATTCTAATTTGGTCCCACAAAACCAGAAACATGCTTCGCCAGTCTGAGCTTCCACTTCATGCATTAGCTGCTTGGAGCGGGCTCAGGTAGCAGGTTCTTTGGCCGTGATTGGCAGGAGCAACATTACATACAGCGCTCAGGTGACTGTCACGCCTCACTGTGCTCTGCAGCTCCAACAAACCCACCATGACGAAGGAGAATTTCACCAAGTTCCTCAATGAGAAGCAGAGGGACTCTAGGCTCAACGAGGAGCTGTTTCCACGTCTGCGGCAGGACCAGATCAAGGTTCTGATGGACAAATATGAACCCTGCTCTGCTAATTCAAACAGAAGTGAGTCATTGGTGATATGTTTGTTAAATGGAGGATTGACACGCTGGATAATGCTTTGTTTTAAATGTGTCTTTCTTGTTCATCTGCAGGTCTAATTTCTCCAGAGGGTCTCTTATTCTTCCTGATGGGGCCAGAGACATCAGTCGTCATGCAGGACAAGTTGGCCAAGTGTCAGGACATGACCCAACCCATACCGCACTACTTCATCAAGTCCTCTCACAACACATACCTGACAGGTCACACACCACTCTGATTTTAGCTCATAACTTCTCATACCTGACAAACTCAACACCTGAGGATCATTGTTTGAGGGTATTTTTCAGAGTCTCTCTGTCTGTCACCCTGCAGCCGGTCAGTTCTCTGGCGTGTCCTCTCCAGAGATGTACCGTCAGTGTCTGCTGTCCGGCTGCCGCTGTCTGGAGCTGGACTGCTGGAAGGGCAAACCTCCAGATGAAGAGCCCATCATCACCCACGGCTTCACCATGACAACTGAGATCCTCTTCAAGGTGGTGTCTCACATTTCACTGTAACATTTGACATATGACGTTTTTGTTTCAATTTTTTACATCTGCCCTCTGCACAATCTTATCAATGGCAATGTAAACACATACAAATACATTAATTGGATATGAACAGATAATGATTTCCTTTTTTTTCAAAAGATTATTTTTTGGGGCGTTTATGCATTTAATCAATGGGAAAGCTTATACATAAAAGGGGCAGAGAGAGAGAGGGGGCGACATGCAGCAAAGGGCAGAGGCCGGAATCAAACCCGTGGCCGCTGCGACGAGGACACAACCCCTGTACGTGGGGTACCCACTCTATCTTCTGAGCCACCAGACACTCCCAGATACTGTTTTCTTGACGGATTCTTACCATGCCTTTTTATCATGCTCTTTCAACTCGAACCTTAGACATGACGAGGAAGAGCTCAAGTTAGGGGTCGTCTCAAAAGTGCATACCAGGAGGCTGAGAGAGCTATTCAGATTTCTGTCAATTGAGATCTCTCTTTTTGAAAAATATTCATACTTAACAACAAATCCTCCAACAATTAATTTGTTCTACCCTCAAATACCCCACAGGAACATTTAATAAATTAGCACACTTATTTGTGGCAGGAGATCAACGCCTACTCATACCTAAATAACAGAATAGATTGTTTACCAGTGACTCTGAAAGTGACATATATGATCGCTAACGATTACAGTTTTAAACATGAGGTTAATTTCAAAAAAGATCATGGTTTGGGTTAAAATAAGTACATTTGTTTTGTGATTTAGGTTACGTATGCAACTCACGGTAAGTGCATTGTGTTAACGTAAGAATGTCATGCAATGTACGCAAGTTAAAATAACTGTGCTGACTTTTGATTTCACACAGGACACAAACAGTGTCTGCTGGGTCAAAGTCCTGTGTTTGTTTGACACATTTATCCACTCTAACCTCCTCGTATAGACAGTATAAAAATAATAAAAGAAGCTACCTTGACATCTCCCATTGGTTTATGAATTATCGTTTTGAAGCCACGAGTTCGGCATTTCAGCCACAGCCATCTTGATTTTGAGAAGTGACCATATTTAGTGACAGGTTTGAGCTGTGTAGAAATGAGGCGAGGATCTGGAGGTTACCGCTTGCCTCCTCCCCACGTGGACTTTGTCTCTCTTTATATGACTTCACCTTACTTCCTCATTTGCTCCCATCACAATTACCACGGCCAATAGAGGTTGCTGTGTAACAAACAACATAAACATGGCTCATAAAAAGTGGCTTATACAAACAACATATGATGTTATTTTCTGGGGGACAGTCTCATGCATCTATCCAACTGTATGTTGGACCTTCTTTTATTGCATATACATCCTTTAAAAAAACCCTGCGAGCTATTATGGCTAAACATTGTTTATCACATACTTTTCAAGCCAACTTTAGACTCTATCTTAGACTATATCACAATCACCTCTTTTTAAAGACAAATCAAGCAATATGGCCATTGGGACCATAAACAGTTTATTATAGAATAACTGTGTATATTTTGTAGACAGCTCAACATTTACATATACCTATGGGAAATGGAAAACTATGGAACCCAGAATATGAAACCTTATAGACAAAAATCACTTCTTGTGTAAGCCCAGTTCACTTCCACAGAATATGTCTTTGCTGTTGTCTATCATAAATCTTGGGCCATTTCTAGTAAATGTCCAACCCCTCGTTTCCTGTGAGCACAGTTTGCATTGTTTGAATAAACATCTTCATGATAATGCTCACCAGAAGCTGTTCAGAATCAAAGAGTGCAACAATGTGTCACGGAGATCATAAAAAGCATATAAAGTCAACTTTAATTAATGTCCATGTGCACATTAAAGAGCAAAAGTGTGTGAAGGCTGAAGAGTACACAGTTACACACACACACACACATACACACATGGCCGTCATCCTCTCACTCTCAACACTTCCATTTAAGGGCAGCCGGCGCTCCACAGTCCCAGGGGCTCGGACACAACACCTCAGTTCAGTTTACTGTCAGCCTCTAGATGTGATAGGTTTGGAGCTGACTTGAGGGCCTTTGCACAGACGCAATAGCTCTGCAGTTTGTCATGTTTTCGCTCTTCATGTTTTGGGAGAGTAGTCATGATTGCCTCAGTCTGATTCTCACACTTTTGTGAGATTTTCATGATTTTATAATGATGTTTCTTGCAGATTGCTGCTGCATCATCTTCTACTTTGTGTTTACTACAGCTCTCTTGCCCATTGTATCTCTTTAACTAAAATCTAATTCAAATTAAAGTCTAATTAAATGCATAAAAAAACAATAAATTCCTGTCTCTTTTTGATCACAGGATGTGATTGAGGCCATCGCCGAGAGCGCCTTCAAGACCTCCCAGTATCCCGTTGTCCTCTCGTTCGAGAACCACGTCGACTCGTAAGCTTGTGCCATGTGATGTTATGCCATGTGATGTTATTAACACAATGTAATAATGCACTGAGGCCATTATCCCAAATAGAATATTTATGGAACATATTGAGGGTGTAATTGAAGCTTTCGCTCTGGCAGTAACAGCAGACAGTAACAGGTGTTGCTCTGTTTGTTCCAGGGTGAAACAGCAGGAAAAGATGGCCAACTACTGCAAAACCATATTTGGTGATGCCCTGCTAACAGATCCGCTGGACAAATACCCTGTGAGTACCCTGCTGCAGCACAGCTCTCTGTCACAATAATAGAGTGCGATAAAGTTAACAAACGGGGGTTTGTAAAACACACTTTGATAAAGTAGATAAAAAGATTATTGCTGTTTACTTGGTGTCTGTGTCATGAAGGCAATACATGGACAAGAAAGTCCCTCTCTTTTTGCTGCGTGACCCCGACAGGCTCCTGTGCCCATCCAACAGATTTACATCAACAGTAAACGCACCTCCTCTCTGCTGCATGTTGTGTGGAGGGGTGCGCATGTGTTTGTATTCCTCCTTAGTCAAACAGAGAATTTAACAGAAAAAAAATTAGGGCCATAGCTAGGATTTTTAGGAATGTAAATTTGTTCTAACGTGACATTTTATGATCTTTCTTTTTATGCACTTTCAAAGTTCCCATAAAGTCAAAAAAGATAGTCATTTTTATTACAGATTTCTGCACTGATAGCCACCTTTACATCAGTATCTGGCCCAGCAATTACAAAAAGTAATTTTGTCTTTATTCTAAATGATATATGGAGTTTGTCATTTCCTGAAAAAAATATTTTAAAAATTTCGACTCATCCTGCACTCAGGGGTGTATAGCCTACTTATTTTGCATCCAATGACACGCTAACAAAATTGTTGTGTCCCCTGCACGACTATTAATTCTGCCAGTTATGACTGGCATACAGGACCTACATGCTAGCTAGTGAGTGATGGAGAGATGTCGCTCGGTTACCGTTGATAATGCCATCCTGACCCCTTATGGAAGGACAGCGTCATCGTGGTTTGTAATGCCCAACCTCATTACAAGGTTAACACCGTTAGCCCTGTCAGCACTGTTTCTGTTGCTTGCACTGTTGGCAATATTAGCAACTTTAACAACGCTAACATCTGAGTAACACAGTACTAAAATACTAACACAGCATTAAAAGCTCCCAGTGGTTGTAATTGTGCAAATCAAATTTCAATCAGGTACATCAAAAACTGCACAATTAAAATTGTTGGGAGCAATCTGACAGAGGGATCAAACAGATCAAGAGCTTTTAATACAGTGTGTTAATCTTTTGTCAGATTCTTGCCTTAATTTTTTTACAAGCACCTATAAAAGTTTTCGGAAATGTGAACCCTGCCTACACCTTATTTGTTTTTGTAAAATTAGAATGTAATTGCCTTTTCTGGTCATAAGAGAAACATTTTTTTCTATAGAGAGATATGAGAATATTGATGCCATTTTAACACGTTGCCCAAAATGTCAAATTATTCCTTTAAAAATCCTTGTTTCCCAAACAGTCCCAAAGACTTGACTTTGGTTTTATTTTTTGACCTTAAGTATTGTTTTGTCAATATTTACCCAGGATGAGTTTTGGTGTCTGACTGTTTATCTGTTTGATCCAGTTGAAGCCGGGCCAGCAGATCCCGAGCCCAACTGAGCTCATGGGGAAGATCCTCATCAAGAACAAGAAGGGCAGCCATGAAAAGCCGACCCAGACTAAGAAAACCAGCACTGCAGCCACTGATCAGACCACAACCATAGCTGCACCCACACAGGACCCAAACAACCCAAACACCACCTCCCAGGATCCTGCCAACCCAGCACCCACCACCCAAGAGAACCAAGGTCGGACTATAAACTTTAAGTAACTATATTATAACTTTAAGTTGATTATGTTCCAAAAAATAGTCCTATTTAGTTACTTTTGGGTGTCACTGACAGTATGTTTACATGTTTAACTAGAGGGGGACACAGCTGTGGAGGACACAGAGGAGCAGGAGGACACAGAGGAACAGGACGAGGAGAAAATGAAGACATCAGATGAGGTAGAGTATGCGGCTGCGATGACAATTTAGTTGCTATACATCATCTGTGTCCACCTCAAACAGCTCACGCATCAGTTAACTTCCTGTCAATCCCCCACAGGGCACAGCTGGACAGGAAGTCACAGCCTATGAGGCGATGTCATCCCTGGTCAACTACATCCAGCCCAACAAATTCATCTCCTTTGACAATGCCAGAAGTATTTCTTAGCTTCACAGACAAAATGGATTTTAAAACATATAAAAAAATTGCAGGTAAACAAATCAAAGTCAGTGTGAGTTATGTAATTTTTTTTTCTTTCCTCCAGAGAAAAACAAGAGTTACGTCATCTCTTCTTTTGTGGAGACCAAAGGGGAGGCAATGATTTCCAAGACTGCTGTCGAATTTGTCGAGTATCCTTTGAGAGTGTTGCACTAAAAAAGCCATCACTGTACAGCTGTGCTCCCTTAACCATCTTGCTCAGGTACAACAAGAGGCAGATGAGCAGGATTTACCCCAAAGGAACCAGAATGGACTCATCCAACTACAGCCCCCAGCCCTTTTGGAACGTAGGCTGCCAGATGGTGGCGCTCAACTACCAGACGATGGGTAGAAACACACACACACTCAATGCACTTAAAATGTGTTGCACTGCATGAGGGGAAGTAACTCTTTACCGTTTCTCTTTAATCTGTTGAGACCTGAGCAAATCAGCTTAATGTCTTTCAAAAACTTAGGTAAAAGGTGATAAGCAACTTAAGAAAAAATAACCCAAAAATGAATGAAAAATTTGTAAAAAAAAAAAAAAAAAAAAGTACATGAAATTACCTGAAGATTAGAAAAGCAAAAATCAAAGAAAAAATGATAAAAGGGAAAAGAAACAAACAAAAAAAGGAAAAGACCTGGTAAAGTAAAATAATTTATAATAAATAATTATGATAATGATAAATGTTGTGCTATGGACATTTTCCAAAAATCTAATAATTTCTTCCAAGTTGCTCATTGCCTTTTTCCCATGATTTCAAAAGAAAGCAAACCAATTTGCTAAGGGTTCAAAGATTTAAATAAGGTATCTGAATGCAGTGCAAGAAAACTGATGTTGATGCAGGTTTCAAAGGTTTCATCTCCACTTGAGTCTGAAATTTTTCAGAAATGTGATATTTTTATTTTATTTTTCATTTAATTATATTTTTTTAAACCTGAGCTTCTATTTTCCACCACAGCAGGTCAGTGTTGCACCTCTTTAGGCCTCTGCATACCATGAGCTCACTGCTCCTCCTTGTGCTGAAGAGAGGGGGCATGAATGGGCCATTTTTTGTGCGTCTATTTTCAGATTTCCCCATGCAGCTGAACATGGCTCTGTTTGAATTCAACGGCAGAACAGGCTACCTGCTCAAGCATGATGTCCTGCGTCGCAGTGATAAGAAGTTTGACCCTTTCTGTGACAGGATTGACACAGTTGTGGCGAGCACACTGACCATAAAGGCAGGTTCACAGACTTCACTTTAACCATCCCTTGTGGTGTGTGTACGCAGGGATCCCAGTATCTGCAAATAAGCTAAAAAATGTTTAAGAACTTAAAAGCTGCAGGTATAATTGTTCATGCACTAAAGCTGCATCATTAATGGTGGTGCATTGTAGGGAAAGTGATGCAATATGTGCATAGCTGAGAGCTGTTGTTGCTCTTCTAAATTGAGCGCCAAATTAGCCTCAATAGCCTTGGGAAGTCTATGTGTGTATGCATGTGTGTGTGTGTGTGTGTGTGTGTGTTTGTTAGTTGAAGAGTCTGTAATAATAAAAGCTTCCTGCTGAGCCTGATACATGGTTCTTGGTATTCATCAAACTCTGCATGACTGAAAACCTGGTCTCTATTTATACCCACCGTGTCCTGAACTCGGGTCCACACACAAGGACATCCATACTGTTAGCCACTTCATACATGTATGTCACTAAATCCTTTATGCCTCTGCTTTATTAGATCTATTCAGGCCAGTTCCTGTCTGACAAGAACGTGAAAACGGGAGTCGAGGTCGAGGTGATTGGGCTGCCAGGTGACCCCAAGAAGAAATATCGAACGAAGTGGACAACTACGCCCAACGCCATCAACCCAGTGTGGAATGAGGAGCCTTTTGTTTTTGAGAAGGTGTGTATCAGTAGACAAACACATTAAAGGTCCAGTGTATAAAACTTAGAGGGATGTAGTGACATCTGGTGGTGAATATTGCAGGTTACAACCGGTTGAGACTTCTCCTGGTTAGAACTCCCTCAATGTTGTTCAGGAGATTTTCGGAAGGAAAATTATCCTCAGAGTTCTCCTTCTTTCCAAACAAACGGACCAGATGATTAAAACTGGGGAAAACACTGAATAAAGCATGCTGTTTTGCATGCTGTAGACGTGCCGTTAGCTTAACACCACCTAACGTGTGTTCAATTTCATTCTCTGATAACTTCATGTAATCTGATCCAGATGATCAGGAGGTTTTTAGTGTGAGCCAAACTATCTGCAGAGGTCTCTTCCACTCCAAAACAAATGGAAGTTAAAACCTCGAAAAACACTGAATAAAGCAGTTTCACATTACAAATCAGTGTTTCTGTTTGACACGTCACAGCCCAGTTGCCCAGCACCTCCAAATGTGTGCTCGCGTTTTTTCTCTGATAAATGCAGATCCAGATGTTTAGGAGGTTTTTAGTTTTAACCACATTATCTGCAGAGGTCTCTCCTCTAAGAAACTGGTGATTTAATGTGCTAAAAACACTGAAAGAAGCCGTTTACTGATAAAGATATAAGAAATAGTTACCACGTAGAGGGTGCTAACTATGGTGACCAACATGAAAATGTGAGTGCCAGTGCATCAAGATGATCTACGTCGATGAGGACTCAACTCCCTATGTAGATATAAATGGCTCATTCTAAGATACCAAAAATACAATTTTTTTTTTTTTCAGGTGATCATACACTAAAGAAGTTATACTATACTCTACTATACTATACTATATTCCATGTGTGCCAATATATCCCCCTAAATCCAACACACTTGACCTTTAAAATATGCACAAATGCATTTTTAGTGAATGTATTTATGTGAGCTCGGCCATAATAACCCACTGTGCTGCTGCTGCTGCTCCTAATATATTTGTTGTTGTTATGATGCATAGATCCTGCTCCCAGAAATGGCCTCTCTAAGAATTGTCGTCCATGAAGAGAACGGTAAATTCTTGGGACACAGGATCATCCCACTTGATGCTATCCAATCAGGTCAGTGAAACAGAGAAAAAACACCTCACTTCATGCTTCATCTGATCTACATAATTTAAAAAGCCTCTGAATCATCCAAGGCCTCAGAATTTTTTTTTTTTACGTGTTTTGGCCAGCTTCTGGATCAGAGGAGCAGCTGCTTTTATTTCACCGAGGTTTGTTTTATGCCCTGCAGGTTTCCATCACATCTGCCTGCGCAGTGAGAGCAACATGCCGCTCACTCTGCCTGCCCTCTTTGTGTACATTGAGGTCAAGGACTACATCCCTGCTGCCTTCGCAGGTGCTTGGCTTTTTACTTTGGGTCTCTGCAAACGAAAAAGCGTCTGCTGCAATTGAATGCATGTCGTTAGAGTGACAGATAGGGACAAAGCTGATTTAGTTTGGATGTGAGGAGCTCAGTAGCATTTAGTTTTTTAAACACACTTTTGGTTAAAGAGCAAAGTACTGCTACACTGACGCATTTGATTCTACCCTAGATTTCACAGATGCCTTATTTAACCCGACTAAGGGAACAGAGAAGACCACAAAGACACCAAAGGAGGTAACGAAAAGCAGCTAAAAGGAATCTAATTCAGCCATCAGCTTCTAAAATTGACATATCAGTAATGTCCTCAGTATTGCCTTAAACTTTTAACAACACTAATTACCTTCCTGGAAGATGGCCAGCCTTTTTATCTTGTGATGTTCCTGTCCTTTTTGTGCCCACACAGTCATCCTCTGACTACATTTCTCCTTATGAGTTACCTCTTGTGGTCCAAGCCGCCACGGACAAAGCTAAGGAGAGTGAGGCCCCTGCTGCAGGTAATTAAGTGTGCAAATGGGACATAGTTTAGAGAGACTATTTTTGAAAGATACTGAGCTTTAAAAGACCAGTGTGTAGGAATTAGGGTAATCTGTTGGCAGAAACTGTATATAACATTCATGACAATGTTTCAATTACTTCTGAAAATAAGAATCGCGTTTTCGTTACATTAGAACAAGCCATTTCTACCTACATATGGGGCGAGTCCTCTTCCACTGAGTCTGCCATGTTGTTTCTGTCATGGCCCAGAATGGACAAACAAAACACTTGCTCAAGATGGGGCCATTCACGTTTTCATGACAGCCACCGTAGTTCTCCTACATGCTTTGCACATGGGAGAAGTTTCAGTTCTTCAAGCTCACCACTAGATGCCACTAAATTCTTTAAACTGGACCTTTAATATTACTACTGTAGTAGGTGTTTAGTGCTGAATGTTCAGATGCCTCGTCTATTCCAGTGAACATAACTTTTCTAGAGTGTCTAGAACTATGATTTCGGACATCTGACTCCACCCAAATGCAAAGACTTATTTGATGGTTTGTCTATAATCCAATCGCAGTGTTCAGCATCATCTAAAGTGTGGACTGCAGTAGAGCCATTAACCCTTTTTTGACAAGTATAGCTGACCATGAGGGAAGGAGGAAAAGCAAGGCACTTTTCAGACCATTAATCATACTTTTTAAGTACATAATTTGTCTTTAAACTGTTTTTAAAGTAAACATGAGATGTTATATGACTTAAACATGTCAAAAAATCATATGAAAGATTTATAGTTTTTAGTCAGGATTTTTTTTTTAAATACCCGTCCATTGGGATGGATGGTGGATCTGATTGTTACTAGAAAATGAACAGGGTAATACAGTTTAAATAGGGAAATACTGTTCTGATTTAATTTAATTTTAATTTTTAATTCTCATAATATTGCAAGCTTATTGATTATGTTGTTGTTAATATTCATCTCAGGAGGTTTTCTGGTAATAGATCAGAAATTGAAGATATTTTGATTTGTGATGACAAATACAATACAAAAATATACGTAATGTGTTTTGAAACATCACTTTATCCACTGACATGAGTTAACCGTTAATGAAAAATAAATAAACTCATGTCTTTGTTAAAAATAAATGTTTGTTTTTTGTTAGATGGTTTCTGTGGTCAGATTTCATCATCAATATGAATGGACAGAAAAAAGAGTGCATAATAAATTATTCTAATAAAAATAAATTGCTAATGATTTATGAGGGCACTGAGATAGAAATCCACTTTTACACAAAATTTATTTTGTGTTTGGAACATATTTGGGTTCTCTATGGGTTGAGAAGCTGTATTTGAACACTTTTCCACTTTCCCTTTTTCCCGTAGAAAAGGCCGCATCCGAATCTACACCACCAGCTGATGCCGATGACCAGTCACCCCAGTCTCCACCAGAAGCAAGTGCAGAAGAAGCTAAAGATGAGAATGAGATCAAGTCAGATGCTCCACAACCTGCAGCAGAACCTGCAGCAGAACCTGCAGCAGAACCTGCTCCAGCTCCTGACGACGCTCCTGCTGAAGATCCAGCCCCAGATGCAGAAAGCGCCACACCTGAAGCCCTCCCTGAAGCCTCTCCTTCCCCTGAGGAGGAGGTAACACCTGAGAAGGAGGAGGTTCCAGAGCCAGAAGCAGTTACTGATACCAAAGAGGAGCTGGCAAACGACTCCAATGCAAACCCTGAGCCTTCTTCAGATGATAAATCAGACACAGAAGCTGCCGGTGCTGCTGAAGAGCCAGTTGCTGTAGTCTTGCCCTGTCCAGTGAGTCCATCACCCGAGTCTGCAGGATTGAGTGACCCATCTCAGCCTCCGTCATGCAGCGAAGGTAACACTGAAATGCTTCATGTGCTGCACTCACCACAGTTTCCAGTATGTTAGTGCACTAATATCTCTAAGAGGGAAAATGTCTAAGAATATTTGGTACATAGATATATCACAGTACAGGTGCATGCCCACTGCAGACAGCTGTGGGACGATTCTCACAACAAAGCCGCTTGTGTTTATGCTGCAGAGCCTTCGACTGTGACTACCGAGGAACTGACACAGCACAAGAACTATCTGAAGGTCATCAAGCGACAGGAGAGAGACATGAAAGAGGCAGAGAAAAAGTATCAGAAAAAAGGAGAGGATGTAATTCAGAAACACTCTGACTCCTTCAAGGCCATCAAGAAGAAGGCCTCGGTGAAGAAAAAGGAGTAAGACGGTTTATTTTATCTTATTTGTTGTCTTTTCCAAGTCAGTTTTCTAGCTGAAATGCAGTAGGAGAGAAAATGTTTGACACAAGACACAAGACTAGATAGTGTTTGTGGAGGAGGGGTGTCGCGCAATAATTTCAGAGTGCTGAGATCCATCTGTCCGATTGTTTATGTTTAGTCATTCACCAGAGACTGTTTCTGTTTCCTACAAAGTAGCAGTGAATTCAACAGCATATTAATACTGACCCACTAATGAAGTTGTTGTTGTTTTGGTCCGTGTCATTAATGAGATTATATTTAGAAGCATGGAGAATATTCCTCAGCTAATGTGTTTTTCCAGCTGAAGCAAAATATTAGCGGATGAAGAGGACAACTAAATGAATATGCTTTTTGTGCACAGTCCTCAACTCTAAGCTCTCAGGACAAACATGTTATTCAAGGCCAAATCAGCATTGCTATATAGGATTTCCAGTAACCATTTCTGCACTTAAAGGGGTACTGGCTGTTAGTGCATGAAGTGTAATTCCCTTGCATATGTCCTGTTATGTTGTCTCATGTCATGTTTCCTCCAGGGGAGGGGGAATCTCCTCGGACTCTGGGGTGAAGACAGAGCGGGTGCAGGAGCAGAAGGAAAAGATGCAGGCTGAGCTGCAAGCTCTGTGGAGGGAGCATTGTGATCAGCTGAGGAAAAAGAAAGAGCAGTGTGCTACAGAGGTCAGTAAAATACAGGCTCATGTTGGCTCATTTAAAATTCTGTTTCCCATTTAAAATGAGAAAAAAGGACATAAGTGATTGAAAGTAAATCAGTACATTTACTAAAGTACTGCACTTAATGCTGCACTAATCAATATTCTTATATTAACAAGAGGTCAATTGACTGTGTAATGTGTAAGGTGTTGCTCATAGTGGCAATTATCAACTTCTTTAATTGACTCTCCAGTTCCTGGTCAGCAGAAGATCCACCTGTGCTGCAAAAAAGGGCCTTTATGTCTGATTTATTCGCATCAAATGTATAGCTATTTGTCACACTAACTTCAAATGTCTTGCAAGAAAGTTTGGAACCATATACTTTTTTTTATAATTGCAGTATCAGATGATGCACTTCAATGTGCTATAATCTCAAACACATCAACAGTGTTTTTACATTTCATCCATATATGAACATTTTAAATAGATACCTGAAAGTAATAATCAACTCCTCATCCTAGTATAACCTGCTCTTACGGGCTTCTTATTATTAACCATTACTCTCCTCATACCTCCCTCTTAGCTGTCATTATGACTTCTGATGATACAAACCAAAAATAGGATTCATTTCCATGACTCAAGATGCACTGTGGCTCATAGAGCACCTATTTTTTTCTCTCTCTACCTGTGGTGTGTGTGAGATTGTGGGCGAGCAGCCAGTGTTTTAGATGCTCTATTGATTTCTATACCAGATGTAGGTGCTCAGGGGTACTCTCAGCATAAGCTCCAGATCTGCATGAAACTGAGAGGTCAGTCAGGTAATTTTGGAGTGAGGTGAGAGGAAGCATCCTGCATGCAGGTTCTGGTGCTCTGAGAGCCAAGGGCTGAACACGGGGCTGAACTTTTGCTTTGGGGGAGAGACTTTAATCACACACAAAGCACTGGCATTGTTATTTAGAGCAACTCAAAATCTTTTCTAGCTTGATCTCAACTGTGATTGTGTCACTTCCGTCTTCTATTGTGACAGAGACTGGCCAAACTGCTAGAGATGGCCACAGAGAGACACACCATAGAGCTGAAGACCCTGGAGAGGTGTGAGCACACATACAACACATTGAGGACATGGTGTGCACACTGACAGTGCAGAGGGTTTGCTGGGTGTGTGCAATCTGTGCCTTGAGATTTTGGTGTGACAGTGTGTATGTGTATGTGTGTCATCTGAGGTGAAACATTTGACATTTTTGCAAAGACAATACTATCAAATAATGAATAAATCACCTCAATGTGCGGGTCTTTTAATGTCCTTGGCTGGCTTATGGTGCTCTGGATGTGTGTGTGTGTTTGTAAGTGTGTGTGTTATCCAGAGTCCCCAGCTGGCAGATGGTTATCTCAGGACAGCCATTATCCAACAGGTGTTTAAACAGCAGTAGGGAGGCGAAGGCAACCTCAATAATCTACCTGTCTGCACAGACACTATAACATCACATTTTAAGCCTTCCTTTCACTGTAAAGAAAAGGTCACATCAGAGACACACAGCCCAGCAACTCCTTTTTAAAGGAAGTAAGGTTGTTTATAGTAACACTTTTCATTTTTTAGAATCTGAATCAAGTAGGGGTCTTCACTTTCTATCTTGTTTTGCAGTGAAATCAAAGAGAATAAGAAGAAAACAATCTCCAAATGTTCATCCTCAGAGAAAGCAAAGTGAGTTCACAGCGTGACCTTGCCTTCAGTTACTTTATGTGTTTTCTTTCATTGCCGTTTCTCTGTCTGTGTCGCAGTCTTTTTACTCAGAAGAAAAACAGCACATTGGATCTGATTTGATGAATTTTTAACATTATTTACAAGAGTTCAAATTGAAAATTATGATTATCTTCTCTTAGGCTGAAAAAGGCAATGAGCACAGAGATTTTGGATGAGCCCAGTCAGTCTGATAACGTGGTAAGTAGTCTTTTAAACTTGTTGAAAGTAGCAGATTTAGACTTTTTGAGCATGTATGTAGACTTGAAGGAGTTGTTTGACATCTTAGGAAATGCAATTTATTACTTTCCTGCTGGGGGTTTGATGAAAGGAGTGATACCAGCATAAAGTCTGTGCAGAAAGTATGAAGGTAGAACTAGAAGCTGGTTAGCTTAAAGACTGAAATCAGCTGAAATCAGCTAGCCTGGATCTGTCTAAAGGTAACAAGTTACCAGCATGGCTGGCAGAAGCTTGATATTTAAAGGGGATCTAATATACAGTACTTTTCCTTGTTTTCTCTCAAAGGCTTTATGTAATGTCACAATGTTAGATGTTCATATAAACTGTGGCAAAGATTTAGGTTTAGGAGCTTTTACCAATAATTTTTCAAGGTAGAAAGTGACACTATAGACTAAATCACAATGTTTTTTTACAATAATGCTTAACTGGAAAACCTCTGCATCACATACATAAAATAAAGGGTTGCTGAGCAAACGTTCCCTCAATTGGTTAGTGTTTAGCCGCCTAAAAAGGTCCACTGAAAAAAATCCATATAAGTTTAACTATACGTTATATTTGGAAGATTGCCACTGCTTTACCTCGCCACCACACCGAACTTTCAGATGGGGAACTTAAACGGTTATCTCAAAGCCACCAGCCTCTATTGACAAAACAGTCATTTTACTTTGCAAAACACAGAGTTGGTCCACTGCTGCCTCGATCAGTTAGTGTGTTAGCTAAAGTGGTGAAAATATTCCAACTATAGTGTACACTTAAACTGATGTTGATTTTTTTTAAGGTGGGTCTTTTTAGTTGGCTAAATTTTGATTTGCAGTACTTGCTTAGCTTCTGTTACAGTAGATTTGGTTTATTAAAGACATATGAAATAAACACAACAGAACTGCAAGATTTATCACACCACCGTGTTAAACTATACATCTTTAAACATTACTTTTATGAATGAAAATGACAAACAAGTTTGCCGGTTTCAGTTGTCTACCTGGAAGTTAATGTTGTTTGTTATTGTTGTCCGGACGTCAGTGGCAGTGAAGCTACGCTGAGAGTGAAAATGTGGAAAACCTGGAAACGCTGATCAGTCAGAGCAGAATGGGCATTTTCAGGAGTAGGGCTTAAAGAGACAGATGCTAAAACTAAGTCTTTCAGAATGAGGGTGAATAAAGGTGTTCCAGCAGAGACAGTATGAGGAAAATAAAGTGTTTTTTTGGAAATTAAAATATGTAAGCATGTTTAGGTAGAAAGTCAAAATACAAGAATGAACCTCAAAATGAGCATAATAGGTCCGCTTTCACAAGCAAACATGTGAGTGGTACCAATCTCTTCACCTAAATCGCACTAAGAAAGTACATAAGCATACATCTCAAAATGTTGAACTGCTCCTTTAAAGGAAAAAGCAATGGAAATCTTCACATAATTTGACTGAAGTTTGATGCTAAAAACTCACATCTCTGCACACGTACCTTAAACAGCATCACTGTCAGAGCTCACACTTCACATCCACTGACTAGCTTGCTTAACACATTATATTTAACAGTGTAACTATGGTTACCAAAAGAATCGAACAAAACATTGGAGAAATACGCGTCTTACAGCGCTTTCCTTTCATACATCTGCACACCTGCTCTCATAAACCCATGTACTTGCTTACACACACACACACACACACACACACAAACACACACACACATTGTTGAACTGTAAGTACAGTCACACACACGTGAACACGCACACCCATTTACCCTCAAGCTACCCGCACAGGCAAACACACACAGCCCTTTAACCACTGAGTAAAGTGCAGCAGGCCCTGACCATAGGCCAGGCTTGTCCATTACTCAGAGGCTGTTTACAGGGAGCAGACTAATCCATGTGTGGTCGATGACTCACCGGGCTCTGCTCTTGTTCCTCATCAAGATTCAGACCTGTTGTATCTGGGTTAAAGACCAGGCCATTTCACTCTGTTCCTCTGCCATCGACTCGGAGCAAAAACCCACTCACCTCCGTGCATAAGGGTCGCATTGCAGCTCATTTCGATCTACCTAATCAGCATTTGCCTGATAATTATGGCAACTATTTATAACACAATCACTTGTTTAATCAGCGCAGCTTCAGTATTGAATGGCCCAGGTGCAATAACAGCGGTGTAACCAAACTGGACAAGTCCAGCCTGCTGTGACTTAACTGTATCGATTCTTTTGCTCAGGTTGCATCCCATGAGTGCATTCCTCTCTAGATCTGCACACATATACACACACACACGCACAGGCAGAAACATGAGCAGAACTGCTTATAGACATGCAGACAGTCTTTTATCTCTCACCTGATACCATATGCACTCAAACAGACTCAAACCACAGATCAATCATGTTTTCCAGGAGTGACATGTGTTGTACTTTGCTGTGATTTTACAGTCTTCAGATTACAGCCCACAGCAAGTGGCTCTGATGAAGAAACAGGCTGCTACGCTGGAAGAAATCAAGACCCTGACTAATCAGGTAACACACTGACACCAGGATACACTTAGGAGGATGTTGCAGTCACTTTTTGAACAAAAACTCTAGAAGTTAGGAGCTAAACTAATTACTAAGGGCTATGACACACCAGAGCCAATCGGGGGCAGAGTGAGGTAGACTGTTGAGGGTCATTCCTTCGCTATCCTCGGAAACACAAATCTATGTCCTGTTGGTCTTCCAGTTTCCTTTGAGAATGAATAATACAGACTATGAATGTATAATAATAGATGGATACCAGACCCTAAGGTGGCGCCTATTTGATCCATTGGAATTGTTTGCCTGGCGCAAATGCCCCAAAAATTTTGAGCTTCCAGGTTTACTTCTGGTGTATGTAGCCCACTGAATATGCGTAGTGGTGTTTCTCAGCACTCTACATTTAGGATGCTGTCACAGATTTTTAATATTTTCTAAATATAAATCTCCATCGATCATAACATCATAACAGAAAAAGTCATAACTGGCCTCGTTTGCAGTTCGAGGTGTCTTGTCAACAGTTTAACAGACGTTTCTTTTACTGGAAAAGTTTGAAGCAAGGTTGCGTTCCTGGGGGGCCTGATACAGACAACCATCTGTTGGTGTGGACAGTAATTCTCTCTCACACAGGTCTAGAATGCACATGCTGTGCGTTAGCTGTTGTTGTCTTTGTGGTCTTCTCAAGTGCGACCTTGTGGCTGAGACACAGACCACGTAAGGTGACGCACCAGTTTGCCTTCGTTGCCACTAGTTTTTTTTTATGTCTGTTTGGTGTGTTTGAGGCGTAAAAGTCCCTTTTGCACATTTCTTCTTCTGTGTCTGAAGATCTGTAAAGGCAAATTAGATCAATAGAAGTTTTACAAATTAGCAAATGTTCAGCACTGTAAACCCAGATGGCTGGTAACCATCACAACCCCCTGAAGAAGGACTTTTTTGCTGCCTGGAACAATCACGCAGTAACTAGACTCAGCCTGCGGTTCCTCCGGTCAAAAAGCAGATTAAATTCTTGATTTCTTGGCCCCCTAGAAATCTTCTTGTGCTGGAAACACCCTCCCACATGGTAGGTGTGTTCCCACAGCGTGATTAATATCTGATTAATACAAGCAAATCGACACTATGCCAACAACAAATCCCCAAATTCATTGTCAACGGCTGCCATCTGTCCATTCAGAGATCATACGTAATGTTTCAGTGTGACGCATCCAGTTCAGGCGATTGAGAAAGCAGCCCCAAGCTCCCACCGCTGTAAATGATGTCAGAGCACTTTTCTGACAATGCTTTGCTTTGGATTGCTGAAGTCTTGGCAGTTATGATTGAGAAACGAGGTGTTAGATAGTTTAGACATTGACGCTTGAACGCCAGATGGATGGTGTGTTTTTATGCCTCACCAATAGTATTAGCTTACAAATACATTTTTTGATATGAAGAGAAGCAGTGGGAGGAATTCAGGCAAGTGCTAAGAGATTTAGGGACAAATGAGGATAACATGCAAAACTAATCTTTGCTGTATGTGTTTAACATCATTGATAAAGTATTGAACCATTTTCTTTCATACAGGCACATTGCCACATTATTAAATATTCTGAAAGTAGCTGATCCTCATTGTTGTTTAAAATCAATCCACTGGGTTCAAGCCAGTTTGCTAAGCTGGAGCTTAGCAATGATCTTTATTTTTACTGGTGCCAATACACAAATCTATTCCCTAAAGATTATGATAAGCATCTGGCAGAGAGAAAAGAGACGGTGAAAATGTCAATGTGTCCTTTCAACAAGCCTGTAACCTCTAACTAACCTTTGGTCCCTGTGCCTGCAGCTCAATCAGGAGGCCCTGAAGGAGCACGATCAGAAACTGAGGTCTCTGCCAGTGGAGGTGAAGGAGGCTGTCAACGTGTGTGTCGGGGCTCACTTTCCCGAACTGGTCGACCAGGCCGGAGACAAGAAGGCGGAAGGAGTGGGCTTCTATGGAGATGTCTTCTTAGGTTAGAGTTGCCTTTTGACCTCACTTTTTAGGAACATTTTTACAGTCTGAGCATAACTGTGGAGTAGTAGAAGATTGAATTAGGGAAGATGTGTGTGTGAAATTTCAATTTAGAGGTGCTTTTCTTAGAGAAAGGTATTTTAGGAGTCAGTAAGCCATACTGATGTTTTTGTGGATGTGCTGTAAACCAAAAGTTCGATCAGTTGGAAATAATTTTCCATTTAATTGTATTTTTGTTGCTTTTCCCTGATGAGAAACACCCAAATGCAGCGACAGATACCTTTCAGATGAAGGCCCATCACTAAAAGCTTCTCCTGTCTCCCTTCGGTCTTCTTAATGAGTTCAAAAATAGGAATAAATGTAGCAGGGAAAATGTAGCGGCAAAAATGGGTTACCAGAGTCTGCAGGCTGAATTGAGACAATGACTCCATCTGTCACACTTCGGCACATGGTGTGTGATACTCTATGAAGCCACAGCAAAGCACTCTCTCTGAGATTTAGGTGTGTTGTGGTTGAAATGAAGGTTTGCAGGGGAAACATGGCTACATTATTTCTTTAAACCCTGGATTAACAACAGTTTTCTTGTGGTTCGTTTAGAAGCCTTTATCATGCATGTACACCTCTGAAACATGAGCAGATTTGGTCCAATTTCCTTTGAAAACATGGGGGAAAAAAGTCAATTGGCAACTTGGCTAGAAATGTCATACAAATTGCAATAAAATAGTAAATTATTACAAGAAAATTACCTGAAAACAAGCTTTAAAAAACAAATATAATATTCCCTCTGCATTAAGAAATATTTGTTTTTGTGATATATAGTTCCTAATAAACTATAATTGCACTGTATGCAGGTGTGTCATTCTGTACTGTCTGACATTTCTGTTCACAGCTGTAATGACATTTCAGCACACTAGAATTGTTATTTATCATCAGACTTTTTGTCTTACTGGCTGTAATGTGACTGGAGTTAAGGACACAGCTGCATGCATGGCAGAGAATGAGCAGAAACCTGGACAAGATGTTTATGTGCCCCAACGTCCCTTTTTATATCACGACACTGCAGCTAACATATCCAGGTGTCTGAAACCAGGATGTGATATTGACAACATAATTGGTATGCACCAAAAAACTGGTCATAAGCAGGAAACTAATCTGCATAAAACTCACTGAGATAAATGCTCTCTTTTCAGGAAAATTCCTGATCATGCTCACGCACTTACCCACATTCACACATACGAGCCGCCTTCTAAAATGTTGTTCTTGCTCAGAAGCACTGAAACTTTCACGTACACTTCCTGCTGATCCAGGGATCAAACTGGCAACCTTCAGCTTGTGTTTCTATGCTAATTTGAAATGACTAAAATCTGACAATCTCTATCATTTTGTGCTGCGTTCAGGCATCTTCATAAGTATTTAAACATTTAAACCCTGAGCAAATGGATTTCCTGTCTTTTGAAAACATTGGTTAAAAAAGGAGGAATTTGGCAAGAAATGTTGTGCATATTGCAAGAAATTAGAAGTTATGAAAATTATTTTTAAAATTAAAATGTTTTTTAAAAGCGAGGGAAAAAATGTCCCAGAAATATATTTGTAATTATCATAATAATATATTTAAAGTTATTCCACAAAATTACATTTTTAAGCACTCTTTTACATGTTGATTGTTGTTGTTTTTATTTTATTGTTCTTGTAGTTTTTACATTTTTATTTAGTTTTATTTTTTGCTAATTTTTGGGTCATTTCTTCTTAAGTTTCTCTTTGCTTTTTCCCATGTTTTGAAAAGAAATCCATCCAATTTGCTCAGGTTTCAAAGGGTTGAGAAAAACAAAAATTTGAAGTAGCACCTGACTACTTATTTTTGCAATGCACCGAACTGCTTATGTTCCAGTGTTTTCTCATACTGTCAAGATCCTGAGTTTTTGTGTGTCTGTTATCTTTTGGACGTTTTTTTTTTTTCCTGAAGGTTTTGCTTTGTTTCATTTTGGTCTGATTCTTGTTTTTTTTGTAGGCTCACTCCTCATGTGCCATGTTTGGTTTTACATCCTGTCTTTGTGTGTTTTCCCTCTTTAGTGATCATCTGCCCCACCCTGATTAGGTTCACCTGTTCCTCTTTAACCCTGCTGTCACCTGTCCCCTGTTATCTCCCGACTCTCCTTGTGTATTGAGTCTTTGCTCCCTCTTGCCTTTTTTCAGTCTGTTTATCACAAGTGTCCTCTCTGTGCTCCTTGTTCCAGTATGGCTCTGTTCTCAGTTCAGTTTATTGTGTTATATTGTTGTACTTTGTTTCACCTCAGCCAGCTTCCTAGTTCTGTTGCTTGCCTGTTTTTTTTTGTTTTTTTTTTGTCATTTGTCTGCCATCAGCTTTATCTCATTACAGCTCACTTTTTGTTGTTTCTACCTGCCTTACTGCTTTTCTGCAATCGAGTCCCCTTTTGAACTGCGAATTGTGACACATACAGTAACACATACATTGGTTTGTATGCTATCTACATACACAAGTACACTTGTGTACCAAATACACTTGCTACACAAGTTACATAGGTCATGTAGTTTAGGTTAAGGAAACACGGTGATGATGTAACTTGAAAAAAGTTCACTTGGTTTCATTACTCAACTCATATTTTCAGGCGATTATTTAAACTAAAGAAATATAATTCTGAATATTAAATACCCTTTCTGCTAATAGATGACCTTAAATATCAAACATGCAATTCTGTGTCACAGGGTAAATGTCTAAGAGCCCAGTTGAAGACTGAGTGGACAAGAGAAGCATCAAAATTGTATTGTTGTATTGTATACTGTAGTTTGTAATAAGACTTTCACAGTCCAGTGGTTCAACCATCGCTAAGAACTTGAGTAAAGAGCAGCTGGTACATGGAGTCCAGTGGTGACCACCAAGGACCATCTAGAGGTCTCTCTCTCTGTGCATTGCTTCAGACTGCTATTCTGGTCGGTGTAATTTGGCAAATTATGGCACAGCTGATTCATAATTGCAATGTCCTTTCTCTCCAAACTAATAAGAGATCTGCAGTGGATCGAGTGCGCTTTTTGTAAAGGCACATGGACTGGAGAGAACGCAGGTGACTGAGAAATGTTCAAAGTAAATACAGCACCAGATACATTAAATGAGATAGACCAGGGCAGTCTGTCAGATCAGTGAGAGCCCATTGCTTCTTCAATTGTTTAGACACACATAAAAACATTTAGTAATGAGCACAGCTCTCCACTGACTCGCCGTCCAAACCAATCTGTCTGTACCTCTTATTTCCTTTTTGGTGCGAAACCCGTCTTCTGAATCAAATGACATGACTGACATTTAAAAGCGGAGGATCTGGACAAACCACGTCTGGGAGACACAGCTTGTGCCTGAGAGTCCTGCCACCTCATGCACAACACAGATGAACTGTGAGCTTTAGAGTGTGAAATCAGTCAGCCCTGAGTCACCGGGCTGATAATCTTACATAAGACGATGAAGACGACTCTGGCAGCTCTGTCTCATACCAGCTGGAGAGGGATGGCCTGAGCAGGATCTTTGCCACTGAGCAACACGTGTCTGCTCACTGAAACTGGATGGAGAGCGGAAGGAAGTGCTTCTGATCACACATGTACTGACACAAACATTTACAGAGCGAACACCAGAGCAGATGTTGTGATGGAAAATTTGATTTTGTTGGCTAGAATTCCCAGTGCATGCATGTTCAGAGAGAAATGTTTAATTTACTCTTTGAAACCGGGAACTTTGAGCAAATTGGTTTGATTTCTTTTGAAAATATGGCTAAAAATGCAATGAGCAACTTGGCAACAGATGTTCCACAAACCACAAAAAATAGGGAAATAAAATGACCCGTGAAGAAAAATTAATAGAGAGTAATGTCCAGAAAACTATATTTAAAATTATTATTAATATTATTACTACTACTATATATTTAGCATTTTTGTCCTGTTTCTTTGTTTGTTCTTTTCGTTCTCCTTTTTTTTTTCGTTTTTGCTAAATTTCAAGTTTTCTTGTAACTCATAACTTGTAACATCCTCCCATGTTTTTGAAAGAAATCAAATCAATCAATTTGGGTGTTTGTAAAGCTCAAACAAGAGCTGCGTACAGTTTTTTGTCTTTTTTTTGCATCCAAAAGGGTCTTAAATACATTTTTTCGAAATAAATTTACTGAAAGGAAACATCAAGAAATGAAAAGCATAAAAACTGTTAAAACAGGCCATCAGTGTAGTCCTACTAAATCTTGGCTGTGATTGAAAGCACAGTTCTGCAGTAGCTTTTCTCTTTTGCTATCCATCTATTTTAATCCTGGAATAAAAAACTGAGAAAGAAAACCCTGCAATTTAAAGACCTAATTCTGCACAATGTTCTTGTCTAATGTGTAACATGCAAGATTAAAACAACATACTCAGAGAATAGAAATTGTGTAATTTTGGTCAGATAAGCACAACAATTGAGAACACTGTAGAGTGCATGCAAAGAGTATTTTTCTCGTCCTCTTTGTTGTTTGCTGTTTGAGGAAGCGGGCCTGACCCACAGGAGGTGGGTACTCATGATCTATAGTCCATCTTGGCTTGAAGTGGATGCCATCCTGGAGGAATATCAAGCACCCACACCACCCACATACACACCACCTGCTGAGGCTGCACTGTCACAGGCTGCTTGTGTGTGTTGGATCATTCTGTGGGCTGCGTACGGTACTTTAAAAAAGGAAGAAGACATTGCCAGGAGTAGAGATTGTGATAAAATACTGATTTCTTTAAACATGTGCATGTTTTCTCCAAGCTGCAAGGATGTTGTTTTTTCCTCCAGGTTACTTTAACAAAATCCCATCAAAATCATGGTTATGGCATGGGATTAGCAGACTAATGAATGTCCCAGGAGGCTCCAGCTCCCCTGCGTGTCACATGAGCATCAAGTGCCTGTGAGAGACACCTCCACCTTCTCAGAGATGCAAATTTTAGCTTCCTACGTGCGTTGAGGATACGGTACTTACATTTAGACAAACACAGATGCATACAATTACACGCAGACACCCACATACTGTAAGCCGGTGCCAGACAGCACTCTCATGGCTACTTGAATTCTGATACTCTCGTACTCCCTAGGCATTTTTTGGAGCTGAAATTCATGCCATCAGGTCCAAGTCGGGTGATTTATTCTGGCTCTTTGCACTGTTTGGATGCCCCATTGCCTGCTGATATCTCCATTACCTCTCTGGGGTAAGAGCATCTGTCTCACTGCAAGTTAAAAGGACAGAAGGACGGAGCCTCAAGAGTCATCAGAAACCCGGCAGCTGGCTGTGCTGTTATGTAATCGTAAAGACACCTGATTTGAACAGCAAATGATTGGACATAATAATCTACACTTGTTTCTGCAGTGTTAATAGGTTCATGGCATGAAGTGATAGGACACATGGTTGAGTCAAATAAGTGTTTTGATTTAATATAGAAAAAACAAAAAATTTATGTCAAAAGTCAAACAATTCTATTTAATATTGCTGGAAATCTTTTTTTTATTTATCAAAGGAGAAAAAACCTTTTAAAGCACTCAAATTGAATTAAAACTACATTTCGTTGAAGAAAAGAGACACACTATGAAAAGCAGTAAGTCCCTGAGCCTTCATTAGAACTGGTCGGCATTCAGGAAAATACACTTTTTGTTTTTCTTGCCAAGAATTATAAAGTCAGCACCAAGTTAGCTTAGCTTAGCAGAAAGACAGAAAATAGATGAAACAGCTGATGCAATGCCATTGTTCCAATGGCCCCAAATTCTGAAGCCCCTTTAGTCTGAAAAATGTCCTATTGGGCCAAAAGCCCATTTCTCTCACACCGCATTATCTCACAAACAAGCACTTATTGCTCTGAGGTCCTGTTTCTCCAACAATACATACCCCTACAGTGATTGAAGCCACCAATTTTGGGTGTTTTCACTGACCCTTCATGGCATTTTCCAGCTGCCTGTGAGCACTGACAAGGTTTTTTTTTTTTATTTGACCTGTCTCTGGTTTTCCAGTAACTTTTGAGCCAATAAACATGCGAAAATATGCTCTTTTCCTCACCATAACCAAATGTATGTATTCATGGTTTACAGAAACATAGCCTACAATGCCAACATGTGATTGAGTTGTCTCATTGCAGGCAGGGTGTATTTTTGGAGAAATGGGACTTTGGATAAATGGAACCTTTTTCATACCAATGGAGCTCCAGCAGAGCAGCTGCGGCGCTGCTGCAGAGTGCTGCGGCGCTGCTGCAGAGCTGCCTGCTCCTATGACTACTGTATTTCCACAATTAAAAGCTGATACTCCACTCATTTATAGAGCCATGAAAGCCACTGCATTGTCAATAACACAGTCGTGCAAATATTTTTTTTAAAAAAGGACTTGTATTAACAACTGAAGGGCTTCTGTCCACAGAAATGTTGTTAGAAGGCTATTTTAAAATGGAGGCAGGAAAAGTTCAGTAAAACAGGCATATTTGAATTTCTTTATATCTTTGACAGATGAAGACATTGAAACTACAGTGCAATGTGGTTGTCAATATGTTTATAGATAGATAGATAGATAAATAGATAGATAGATAGATAGATAGATAGATAGATAGATATACTTGATTGATCTCAAAAATGAGAAATTGGGGTGTAGCAGCGCCATGCAGTAAGAACAAAACATTATTAAAATACTATTTGTACTGTTTATTTTTGCTGTATACCTAGTGGAAAAAATGGCAAGGCTCTGAATCTCTACATGTGCCACAGCTGAGCAGCAGCTATGCTGTGCCTGAGCAGCGCTGCTCATGCTGGCAGTGTGGCTGCTTAAATATGTTAACACAGGCACAAAAACAACAGGTTTCACGACGCACATGTGCTGATCCACAGGCAGTGTGGCCTGGGTGTAAAGCTCACATATTAACTTATCACATTTGTTTAATCCTTGAAAAACCTCAAATAAGTGTGAACATGATATGTCATGTGCCAGGCAAGCTGCCCATCCTTGTTTCCAGCATTCGTGCTAAGCTAAGCAAACGGCATCTCCTAGATTTAGCTTCATAGACATGACAGTGGTCTCAGTCCTCTCTCTTATTGAGAAATTGAAGTATGTCTACATCTTGTTATTTGTAAAATCAAATTTAAAAAAAAATCTCAAATTAAATCAAAACTATATTCCACAGAAAAAGAGCCAAACTTTGCAAAGCCATTCATGGACTCATTTATCGGCACAAAGATCTAGACATTGTTTTAGGACATATAGAAAGACTCAGCTTTCAAAATATCTAATTTTTAACAAAATAATTTCGGTATATGCACATTATATCTCTTTTATATCTCTTATACCATTATATCTCCTATGTTTTCCTGTGTTCCATGACCTCACTTTGTATCTCTCTTTGTTTGTGTGTGTGTGTGTGTGTGTGTGTGTGTGTGTGTGTGTGTGTGTGTGTGCGTGCGTGTGTGTGAGTTCCTGCTGCTTACCTGAATCATTCACACCTACCTCCAATCAGCTCATCACCTCCGCAGCCATCACACCTGTCTTACATCAGCTCATCACCTCTCCAGTATTTCAGCCGCTCCTTCTCTCCCAGTCATTGCCAGGTTGTTGTTTCTGTCATTGTGGATCACAGCCATCCTGCCTGCTCACTGAACTCTTCATCACTACCCCCGTCAACAACGCCACTTTGCCATCTCCATTCCTCCAGTTTTCTTCAGTGCTATAATTTCGTCTTACAATATATTAACCCTCATCTGCCTTTGAGTCTGTGTTCTGTGTTTGGCCCCACTGGAGTACTAAACCTGACAAAAGAGCATTTCCCCTTCAGAAGCTGTGAAAACAGCCTGCATATCATTTTACACAGTGAAGGCCAAACATGCAAGTGAAGTAACAAAAAGCAAAACGAATTTCTGATCGCAGGAACTTTAATGAAGGTGGTGAGTTAAACCAAACATTTTTGCCATTCTTGAGTCCATGCGCCTGCAGGCTTTTTCAGACTGTTTGAAGCACGTGCCTTCCTCCGAGGCTAAAAAGTGAAGCCAACATCCAAGTGCCAGAAACTGTAGTTCCTCAAATGGCCACTGGCTGGCCATTGGCACAAGGGTGGTTGCAGAAACCTGTCAATCCCTTTTTTTAATTAACAAAATGAACATGCACAAAATATAATGCAAATAATAACTGCATGTGTGAAATTAAGCATCCAGATAAAAAAGGTGTTCAGTCGAAGGATTCGGTGGCAAAAAATGCATATTCCAATAGCTGGAGACTATTTTTGTTTTTAATAAACTAAGATTTGAGACGAGACTTTAGTTCTAAGAGGAAAGATAGAATTTCATGAAGTGAATCAGAGAATTTCAGTTTGTGAATGAAAAATTAAATATTTAGAATGACAGAATTAGCTACATATTCAAGATCAAGGTGTTATGGTCAGGATTATGATAATAAAAATAATACCCTTAAGGTTACAGAAGTAAACTGAATTCAGTGTTTCCAGGAAGTGAGATTCCACATTTGTCCAAAATCATTTGGTATTTTACATAAAAAGATGAGAAACTGTTTCTTTGATAATGTTAATAAAAGGAGCAGTAAGTATCAATGTCTGTAAACTTAGCAATAAGACAATTAGCAGGGTATATTTTATGTGGAGTTTAGAGATCTAAACTCCTTTATCCTTATTTGAGGTACAACAAAAGGTAATATAATTAAAGGCCAAACCCTTATCCAGTGTACCTTTTTTGAAAACTTGCCTCTCGGTACAGTTTTATTCTTTCTTGGAAAAGATCAGCAAATATATTGCTACACTTTATATCTGTTAGCTTAAATCTATACAACTGTGAATGGAAAAAAAATAAAAACCCATGGATGCATTAAGAGACCTGGATACAGTTTTGGAGGCAGGAAACCCCTCCCCCATGTTGAAATGCCCAACTTTACAGCAGAAATAAACATATTTACAGCCTAGTTTTCGGTCAGATCCATCCCTCGCTTCTCAACAGCACCACCATCTCACCCAAATGTGGTCACTTCTAGCTCGAAAAAACAACAACCAAATCATCAGTTCATTTAGCCAGTTCTTGCTTTTTTCTTTTTCTTTTGTTTTCTTTTTTAAAATTTCTGCTCCATAGGGCGGCAAGTGACAGGGATGGTGGGTGTGTGGAAAATGTCAGAAGCCGCAGGCACACCCACCATGTCATGAGAACATGCATTTTATACTGTGCACTTAAGGCAGGTGAGTCACCAAGTGGCTCCTTTCAAAGTAATAACAGCCTTACCGCGGGCTCATTTGCTGTGAAACTTATGCTTTTACCTAAAAGCTACATTTACTGTATGCAGCGTGCAGCTAAATAAAGAGCCAAAGGAGCCAGTGTGAGCATTTAGAAGGTGAAAGCTGAGCAACGTGAGTGGCAAGGCATGTGGGGGAGAGAATGGATAGTCGTGGGCCTCAAGGCCGATAGTTCATTTATAAAGAAATGAAGCTCTTTCGGGAGAATGGAGCTTTTGTGTCTTGAGGTGAGGTTTGACTGATATGGTCTTCCTCTGTTGTTAATGTTGTCATCTGTCACTCTGTTTGAGTCACTTTATAAAACATAGATGTCTTTTAAAAATTTAACATCAATGAAAAGTTGATCATGAAACAAAAAGGATCAGCTTCCTTTTAATTCAAAGTCTATATAAGTGATGGACTGAGGGAACTTGATAAAAGATGCAACAGTGTCAGCGGTCAAGACATCATGTTAAATGAAACCTGGCATCAGTTATTTTCTTAAAGCCTCCAGGTGCTTTTTTTTTCTGCCCTGACCCTGTCAAGCCTGCCATTTCCTGCCACTTCCTTTGTGGATGTAACTGTGTGGCAGACCTTTACTCCAGGTGTGGCTGAGTGTTACCCATCTCTGCACAATGTGGCCATCAAACAAATACATTTGTTATCCATTTGTACAATTTATTGAGCTGTCAGAGGTGAGCGGGCCCGCAAGGCCACAAATAGGACCTGTCAGATGGGAGATGGAGAGGGAGCTCTCTGGCCCTCCATCTCTTCTGCATCATTGCTGGGAAGGAATTTCCATCAGGCCTGATAGATTAAGGAGGGGGTACAGGTGGCTCAGGGGAAACAGCATGGAGGCTCAGCGTGGCAAAACATATTGTTGATACACATTCAAGTCTCCAAGCTCAACAGGAAACCAGTGACAAGTTTGATTACTGGGACATGTGAGACATGCTGCGTTGTGTACTTCTAACATCAAGAAATAAAGTGTTGCTGCCAAGACTGCTTATTCTTGGGATTTGTCACTGCATATGAACATTTACACCTAATTTTTATGCTAAATTTATGTGAGTATTGATTGTGCAAGATGGTACTTTGGTGCAAATATGTTTTTATAAGTAAGCCAAAACATTTTAAGCTAGCAGGGTCTCCAGCAGTCAGAAAATGTGTTAGCACAGCTGTGGTTTGAGTTAAATGTGAACATATGCTTGCTAACAAGCTCACAATAATACAATGTCAGGAACAGCATGACATATTGGGAAATATGCTTCCCTGCTAAGAGACTGACAAGAAGATTCATTCAGATTCTTGTGTCTGTCCACAACCATTTGAGCTAGAACCAGAGTCCAGTAGCTTATTTTAGCAAAAAGATTTTAAGCTGCTGTAAAGCCTGGTTATGGTAGGACCCTTAGTGACTGTAGCTTGACAGAAATTAGGGAATTTTGACAGGGAAGTGTTGTCAACCCTTTTTCATATGGAGACAATGGCGACCATGAAAAGATAGCTTCTGTTGAACCTACTCTATCTAACATTAGTATTGCAGAAAGGTAGTACGGAGTTCTCTTCACCCAGAGAAGCTGTCAATCATGATGCCACACCCCCTTTTTGCAGCAAAGAATTAACTATAACCAAAATTAACAGAAAAAGAAACACATGAACATAGAGCACCATGATAAAATGACAAAAACCATCTTTGTGAAAAAATTATTTGATGGGTTTTTTTTAGTTTTTTGTGTGGCCTATGTCCCATTCACCAACATGGAGGGGCGGGCTTTATGACCTATACTGCACCTGGACACTAGGGGGCGATCGAGATGCTTTGACCTCGCTTTGGAGGAAGTGTCATGTCATCAATCTTTTTTTACAGTCTATATTTGCACCCTGGAGAGTTCTGTTATGTCATGGACAACTTCATATTTTGTCGCTCAACGTGATTGGTAGTATTACTTACTCCTCCAAAGAGATGGAATTTTTCAGTCCACATCCACGATGACCTGAATTCATCGTCCCTGTCCACTGAAGCAGCTGTCTGTCAGCAGCAGCTCCTGGAGGAGCTGAGAGGTATGCAGCCGGTTCAGCTGCCCTCACAAGCCTGACATACAGCAGACTTTAATGAACCAAAATGTTTTTTCTGTCAGCATCATGGGCAGAAATAAACAGTGTTTGTAAACTATGTTAAATGTCTGCCAAGCACCCTACCATTTATCAAGCTTAACCTCACTGCAAACTTTAAAAAGACAAATACTTTAAGTATATTACTCCCCATAAAATCACAACATGTTTTTTTATTTCAGTTTTTGTACACAAATGAGACATAATGTATTAATGAATTTCGTGATGCTGATAGGCTGATTTTTTCTTTTTTTAAATTTAACAGAGCCAGGCTAGCCTAATTCCCCTGCCTACAGTCACACAGACACAAGAGAAGTTTCTTCTTAAGAAAGCAATTAAGTGTAGGCTATTTCCCAGAATGACAAACTATTCCAAATATGTCAATGTTAGGCAGGTATGTTAGCCATGGTCCCCATTTTAGTTTAGTGTATAAAAATGCTAACATTTAGCACTAAACACAAAATACAGCTAGGGCCGATGGGACTGTTAATAGGTTTGCAGGCTGATTATCAACCAAATGACAAAATGGAACTTTTAACCTGGTGATGGAGCTACATAAAAAGTCAGAGGATCACCGAAGACATTACAATTCATTCTGAGCAGAAGAGGAAAGTTTTTACCATATTTTATGACTATCCTTCCAATGGAAAATTTCAAGACCAAATTGGTGGACCACCATCGCTTTGTCCCTTTGTTTTCTTTTAAATAAGTAATTCATGGCCTCATCTACACAAAACCACCCAAAATTTTGTCTTGATTTGCATTTTGCACTTTCCTCTGCGGTGCTGCTACCTCCTAAACTATTATCATCCCATCATTTCCCCGGCAAAAGAACACAGGACAGTCACAGTGTAGACGCTAATTCTCTGTTGTCCAAAATGTCTTAGTCTGAGAACTGATATTAGAGCCCCCAAAATCTGAAGGCTGAGGGAAAACAGCCCACTGTTTACCATCTGGTTGTGGAGAGCCTGAATCAGGGCGATAATTGATGAGAGCAGAGAGAGCAAAGGCCCTGAAGGGCCCGCCTCCTGGCCAATGACATATCAGTGGCCCCTGTGAATGGCAGCTCCTGGTGCGCTGTCAGGGTCTTCAGCTGCAACCCTGTAACTCCATGTAATTGTCTTGCAGCTCCTCTGTGCGATCTATCCTTTGTCTTGTGGCAGAAATGAAAAAATATAAAACCTTTGATCATTTTTTTTTATCAGTAAACAAACAGAAAACAACACAAAGTCACTTTCAGTAAGGAGGAAGTTCATTTAAAGAGATTCTGCTGTTGAACATGACATTTGCTCTCTGCCACGACAGTGACCTCGCCTCCTCAGCAATGATACAAGCACACCATGGTTACACGGTGACAGCAGGCCAGCTGCTGCCTCTTTCCTGGAACGGAAGGCGTGTGAAATCTCCATTCAACCTCAGACTGCTGTGTCCTTGTATCAAATCAAAGGGCATTAGAGGTACCGAATGGACACACAGACACATGATTGTTCTTGCTGAATACGAATGCATCAATTTGGTGCTTTTGTCCCAGCAGGAGCCTTCATCCCCCACGGCTCAAATGACTGAGCTACCTGTGTTAAGATGTTACATAACTAGTAGGAAACAAAGTCAAATTGGGTTTTGTTGTGATTTGATATTTGGACATGAGGTGGAAACAAGAAAAGAGGTCTGTAAAAATGGTGACATGTTCTAGGAAAGTGTCATTGTATGAGGTTAGAGATTATGGCTTGATTGGGTTAATTGTGCATGAGCTGCTGATGAATTTGAGCAAGGCATGGAAAATAAAGGTCATGGTTGCATTTGTTTTTCACAGTGCAAACATGTGATAGCCTGAACCACATCACTCTCAGGTGTGCTCAATTATCAGGCAGAAGATGAAGCAGTCCATGGAGGATGAGGGCATGTTGAATCATTGGTAAGAAAACATTTTTAGTTACAGTGAATGGGCCTTGGTGAATCTGGTCCCAGATGAACTCCATTTCCTATCCTCTCCTCAAGTTCTAATTTAGTCCCAGGTGTTAGTAGCTAAGTGGAGTTACCAAGGGTGTTTAGCTCAGTGTTTTGTTTCCATTTACAAGTTTTTCTTGAAAGAACCTTGAGAGATTTGTTGATTTTGTGGCACTGAAAGTGCATTCTCCCCAGTGGCTAATTAAGACGTTTAGGGCTGTTGATAACACCTCAACTTGACACGAGCTTTAATTTCTAATCAGGCATTCAGAGTGGCTCCTGCCTGGGCCGGGCCGGCAATGAATGGGAGATCAGGTATTTACCATGACATTGCTGCTTTATTGCATACATCTTCCCAATTAGCAAGTCTCATGGTACCAACTCATTCTCAGTCTGAATATTTCATCCACATTTCATTCATTTCTGCTCAGTCTATTTTGAGTGAATGGATGATACGGTGGTTTTATATAACACATTCTTTGAAATGTTTTTTCATTTACTGATTTAAACCCCTTTGAGTGCAAAAAAATGTCTGTTTTCCTGGAGCCCTCTTTTTTGATGGTCTTATAGTGTTCCTACAGTGCTGTCTGTGTGTTACCCCTTGAAAGCCCCCCCGACCTTAGTTTTTTAAACAATGTGATTATTTTAATTTTTATGTTTTATTTATTTACATAAAACCTTGTCCCATTTTTTTCAGGGATACTTGGCTCCACTCTTGAAACTTCATCTTGGAGTTAAAACAGGCATTATTGAGAAACACACAGTGTGTGGTAAGTATACCTATTCAGCTGATCTGATAGTTTAAGGCAGTGGTTCCCAACTGGTGAGGTGTGGTCTAAAAGTGTGTCACCGGTTTATTCTGAATGGACTGCATGTGACTTTTGAACATGCAAGTTTGTAAAAAAAAAACCAATTTATTTTGAGGTTTACACAAGATAACTTCTCTGTGGTAAACCATTAGTAAAGGCCAGAATCAACATATGAGAAAGATACGATAAACTAACTGTTGGATGTCGACAAAAGAACATATGTTATCACATGATACAATCGGTATACATGCTGTAAATACAACAACAAAATCACATGTTATGATAAAGCTATCAAGTGATATTAGAAGTCACACACTAGGATGTGGTACTTAAATTATTTTCAGGTTATTGTAAGTTACTAAACTGTCTGTATCCATATGCTTCAAGTCCAGACAGCGATATGATAGGAATGTTAATCATAATTATTGTCTTTGCCCTGTGCTAAAAATAAAGATGAGATAAAAAGGTTCATAGACAGCCACCCCCAGGGAACTATTTTAAAAATGACTAGTCTATTAATCCATAACTCATTCTTATAAAAACAGTCAGCCCTGGTAGAAAATGTCACCCCACATACAGATAATCAGCCATAGCCGGGGGCCAACACAATAATTCAAGTGTAGCCTGGGCCTGCCTGCAAGGATGTGTACAGTCCAGGCAGCTCAAATCTATTTCTGGACTGAACTGTCCTCTGTATAAAGCAGCCAAAGTCTCAGAGTGTTCAAACTGGAACACCTGATAAGAAGTGAGCACAAGTGTTATCAAGCTCTGTGCAACGCTCAGTGCCTGTTTCATCAGTTTTATCCCAGAGGTGTCCTCTATTTGTCATATATTTATCCTTCACGTAATACTGTGGAGCCGAGATGATGCTGGATTCTGAGATGTTTTTATGATTTTGTCAACATACTATAGAGTTTCACCTCCTGTGTAGGAGACAGACAAACTGTTTGTCATGGACACAACCTACTTGGTATGGAACGTGGGCTATATGTTAATTTGTGTAGGAGGTGATCTGCAGCATTTCCACAGTCACATTCAAGAACCTGTGATGTGGCACTTTATAATCATGCATGTTTACCATAAAGGACCAGGTCCACTCTGCAGTATGGATTTAGATATATTTAAATGTCTTGAAAGTTTTGAGATTAAAAGAGTTGTATTGACATTCCTTGTATGGTCTGCAGGATGCAACTTTGTACAGATAAAGCATGCAAATGAGGTTAAGAGGTTCAGCTACTCTTACATTAAACATTAAGATGTCAGACACATCGTCTGCAGTGAGGGACTTTGAATGTGGTGTGACTACTTAAAAGTGAAAGAGCAGTGTAAAATGGTGAGACTAAGTACAGTTAAAAGGATGAAAAATATGAAACATGAAATATCTCAACAACAATGTTATGGACCACCACCAGTAAATTTTGTTCAGAAATCCATGGTCCATGGTGTTCACTGATTTTCCACCTAGCAAGCTAACAGGCTAAATGAAGATGATGAAGATGGAAAACAATCGATTTTAACATTAGAATAGCATTGTTATTGTCTGATATGAGCATTGAGCTCAAAGTGTCACTTTGCCTCAGTCCAGCCTCACAGATCTGCAGTCGTGTTTAATCAGAGCTTTATGTTTCATTCATCTCCCAGGCCTGCTTGCATCAGTAATTCAGTTTTGCCATTATCTGGATTGAGTTACGACTTCCTTTCTATGGATAATATATGCTTTGAAGGCAGAGCATCAATCCTTAGGACATAACACCTGTGGATCCGGGCATTGTGAGGCTGGATCTGGAATGGCATTTCTGGCATTAAGTGCTTAAACCTGAGATGTTACCATGATGTGATTTTGTTATAAAAAGATGTGGCAATGATATTTCTTTATGATGAAAAAGATATGTCTGTATTAAGAGAGTTGCCTGAAAGATTCCCAGGAGGAAGTGTCGGCCCGCTGATGAATTTCAGCCATGTGTAGATGAGTGAATGGCTCTCTGTGTAGCATGACGGACCCGCTGAGGGTTTGATGAAGCCGGATGGTGAACAGTCAGGAAGGTGGAACCCCAGCAATGTTTCTCTCACCTCTGCTGTTTGGCACAATTTTGGCCCTGCCGAGATTTATATTAGCAATTAAAATGACATTCTGGTCTTGTGGAGGAGGAACAGTTGCGTTAAGGGTCCATGTTGCTTTTTTTATTAAACAGAAGCTTTTTCAAATGATGTAAGAGACAGGTGTTAAAATTTGGAACATCTGACATTAGTAGTGTTGATTATGAAGGCTGTCAGCAAAGTGCGGAAATAAAAACATGACTAAATTTAATTAATGTAGACAATGGAGCAATATAATTCTGTGTGACACACCAAGTCAAAGGTTGGCTTTTGGTCAATGTTTGGTCGTTGGTGAGAATCTATCACCCACACCATTGAATTTTTTTAAGCCACTGAGCTCTTTAGCAAAAAGTGTTGGTAATGGTTTGATTGACTGTTCACTTTGCTTTTGTTTTTCAACATCAAGATGCGTTGTTAATGTGCTGACTGGTTAACCAGCATCTTGAAGCCATCCTGACGGTCTTCTGGTTATCCTTTTTAAATGACGAATACAGACTACCCCCACCTGCTGCTATAGAATACAGCAGGGATGAGTTTTTCTTTGTGGGCTAATGCAGAAGTTAGAGTCGCCAAGGAGTCAATGGAAGACCCCCCCCCTTGTATAATTTGTTATACAAGGGGTGAGTGTTCACATGACTCAACATCCACACCACAACGAGGCTGTAAAGCCATCAGCATGATAGTGTTCTCTAGTCTCAGTTAGCCATTTGTAAGCAAATACCTTTTTTTAAGACACCCTTCAAAATTCATGACTTGTGTATTTACTGACAACGTATCTTGTATCATAGAACTAAACTGAAGTCTATAAAGCTGTGTCAACCACAGACCTTATTTCAGGCATCTAACCAAAAATCCACACAAATTATCCATTGATTTCAAGACGAGGGAACAAAAATGCAAAAAAAGCTAACTCCTCTCCGGGGTTTAGGAGTCATTCCTGCACCACTCTGAATTATATCCTCTCATGATGTTACAGAAAGTATGTGCTGGTTGGCCATTGGCTATATTCTTTGTGTTCAAATGCAACTTTTTGGCTGAGACACAGGAGACATAGGGTGACACAACAGTTGTTTTTCATCGTTAGTAATTCTTTGATGTCAGTTTGGTGTGTCTGGTCCTTAACAAGACACATGATAGACATGAACATATGATACTAACAAAAACAAATCACAAGAACATTTTACATTTATTGTCAGTGTTACTTATGCAACAGATAATCATGCTGAGATTTTCATAAAAACAGCAGACTTGTCCATTCAGTTCAATGAGCTAATAAAACAAGGCTTTCACCTCATTTTTTCTTGGAGTTCACTGGATTTCTACTATTTTCCATGACAACAAAAAGACCTTCAGGCAAAGTTATTATTATGAAACCTTGATAGAGTTGAGTTACACTAAAGTACAATATTTGAACTTGTTGCAGTGTATTATAATTTGTGGATGAAGCAAACTGCAAGCATAACCATGAGGTAGATGGATGGATGCAGCAATTAAAGACACATTGGAAAAAGCAAAAGCAAATTTTCCCTTTCTCTCTATTTGAAGCGAGCCTCTCAAAGCCTTCATTCTTCCCCCAAATCTTTACTAAAAGCCCTGATAACAGAACAGTCTTGAATGTAAATGGGACTTGACATAATGCGCTATTCATAGGTTTCAGAAAATGCTGTTTGGTTCCTTCTATGAGCAGCAGGAATTTGTTAATTAAGTTAATTTGCATCAAAGAAAAGTAAAAATGGTGCATTTAAGTTAACCTCACAGACCTCACATGAAAAACACTGGCCATGTTTTTCTCCTTGAGTAATTATTCTGTTCAAATAGCATATATTTCTCTCCAGGCAGAGAGTGCTTGGGCTGAATGGATGCTGCCACTGCATAATGGTCCTCAGACGTTTGTTTCCTAGGCAACGTGGGGAGGGCATGTGGAGAGGGAGGTATAAAAACACTGGCAGCTCCTCTCTGAGTCTTACTCTGAGGTAAATGCACTCACTGTCAACAGAGCGCCTCAGAGAACTTGCTACACACTTTCTCTCCCTATTTGTCATCTTCTGTCTCAGCTCCCTTGAAGGCTCGGCTCCACAGGTAGTTGTTTGAGAATGATGCGGCCGAAAGATTTACGCCAGGGCTCTGGCACCAAGACCTTCCTGGATGCAATGCATGGTGGTAAAGTTCACCTCGCACGCTTCATCCTGGACGCTTTGGACGGGCGCATCATCAACTCTAAGACAGAAAACAGCCGCACCCCACTCATGTACGCCGTCTGCCTACAAGACCCTGGGACCAGGGCCAAGTTCACCCGTCTGCTGCTGGAAAAAGGGGCCGATGTCAACTGCCAGGATGAGGACGGTCGCACTGCGCTGAGCCTTGCCTGTGAGATGGGTCACCTGGACGTGGTCAAGCTTTTAGTGCAGTTTAACGCTGACCCGGATGTGTCTGACGCCTGGGGTAACAGCGCTCTGATGTATGCTGCCTTTTCTGGGCACAGTCAGATTCTGGAGTTCCTGGTCCGGGCTTTTAAAAGACTGGGACTGAGGCTGGACAGGACCAATAATGCTGGTCACTCAGCCATCGAGGTGGCAAACTTCTTCGGACATAACCAGTGCGTGCAGATTCTGAACTTTCCCTGCAGGAGGAGCGTTGGCACAGATGACGCTGATTCGGGTAACATCGGTGAGGGAGAGTGCCGACTGCCCAGCAGGCTGCCCAGGCATGTTCTGGAGAAGTTCTCCAAGCAGCTGAGTAACAATGACAATCAACTACCAGAGGTATTTCAGAGACAGCTGAAGGTTGGAGACAGCAGCGGGCTGTGGAACCGCTTCAGATGTCCCAGGAGCCAGTCTCAAGATGACAACTATCGCCACAGCTGGGCTCTGCCTCCTCATGTTGAGAAAAACAAGACTGAGGGGGATCACAGCACTTTCTTCACTGCCAAGCAACTGCAAAACTGCAATCTTAGAGAACTAAGAGCTAAAACTCTGAACTCTGTGCCTAAGCCAAGCCAGAAAGATGTCAGTGGAGACACTGGACTCCAGGAGCAAACACCAGTAAGTTTTCCTCTCTGGGGTAAAGCAAAGTCGTTTAACCTGGACCTTCTGAGCAGCAGAAAGCAGTCCTATCACGGTGATGTGCGTGACATGAGCCTGACAGCCAGCAAATTAAAGAGAGCCTCGCTACAGGATGAGAGATGCCTGATAGACAAGATGGAATGTCAAGGGAACACCCGAGGCCTGACAAACGATGCTGACAAAACTGTCTCCGTGCCAAAATCTCTTTCACACAGCAAGAGTCAGCCCGTGAGAGCACTCGAGGAGAATCTCAAATCACAGAGGGAAGAGGCTAATGACACAGCCTCATCAAGCAGAAGAGAGCAGCAGAAGCGGGGAAGCTTTGGTGCGACCGGGAGAAACAACAAACTGCTGTTTGCCAGAGGGGAGATGGAGTCCGGGAAGATCCCAAGCCGCACGCCGGGGTTCATGGGCCTGGGGACCAGACTGCTGCGCCGATTCACTGCACCAGAGTTCATGAGGATGGTGATAGACTGTTCGTCTGGCTCCTCGAACGGCCGAGGGCGGATTTCCCGCTCCGAAACCTTTCCTTTCTCTCACACACACCAGCAGGTCAACAGCCAGCCGAGCGTCGACAGCATCAGCGGAGTGAAGTGTGAGTTTGAAAGCTGCTCATCTCAGTCCACCCTGAATTAGAATAAGGACAGTTTCAAGTGACAGAAATGGCTGGAAGGAACATTTTTACAGTGCTTAAAATTCTGACAATGCAGTTTGATTGCTTGGTGATTTATTATATTTGTTGAGAGAAATAATCTTTTGCTTATGTTGTAGGTCATTAGTTTTTTCAATGTTTATCAATAAAAAAGAGCTAAGTGTTCAGTTGCATACAGCTGCAAACAATTTTGCTAATGTACATTTGAAATAATTTATAGATTGATATTATTTCAGTCCATTAGCTACTGAAAATAATTATTTTTGTTTGACATATAAGATATTTATATTGTATCAAATTAAATGTATTTGATATTGCTTCTGTGTTTATAAGAAATACTGTATGTATTTCGCTTAAAGATATTCACTGAGTGTGCACTGTACGATATATGCTGAATATCTAATAAATATTTTAAAACACCAGTGTTCATACGTGTGTGTGTGTGCGCGCGCGTGTGTTTGTGTGTATTTCTGTGAGTCTGCCTGTGTAAGGCAAATGCAGGATTAAATGACTTCCAATTCAATATGCATCATTTATTGATTTATACAAAATTAAAATGTGTAATTCTCTTTTTCATGAATGATCCACACAGAGATAGAAATACATGAAACATGTCAACATGTATCCGTGTCAGAATACAAAGACTATGTGCAAAGTGTTTCTCAGCAGGTGGACGTCCTGCAGCATCACATGCCAGGCCTGTGTGCTTTATCTAGGCAAACAAATGCAAATACAGTCATACACATCTTCCAGGAGGAGCCACACACAAGTCTTGTGGTTTTTAAAAAGTCTGTCACAATACAAAGAGGGTTGTATCCGAAGCAAACACTGAGATGTCACCACACACACACACACACACACACACACACACACACACACACACACACACACACACATCCATGTGCCAATGTGCTCACACACACATGCATACATACACACACACACACACAAACACACACACATACAACTATACACTCACATTTCAGTAAGGAAAAGTAAAATTCTGTATTCATCTCATATAATTTACTGCAGTAGATCAGCAGGTACAAGGACCTAATATTTTTTATGTACATTATTAATTTATCAGCTTATGTTTCAAGTCCATACTTAATAGTGAAAACTTATTTGCAACTTCACATCATACAAACAACCCACAACACCTTTTGGAAATAAAGAATAAATATGAAAAACAGGAATATGGTACTTTATGGTAATTTTCCAATAGCCCAATAGTAGCAGCTGGGCTTTCATCTACCCATTTATTATGCTAATAAAGGAGAATTGTCTTTCACATCCCGGTTTGGTACATATTCAAGCATTCACATCAGGCCAGGTGTGCCTCCATTTGGCCATGCAAAGAGTCTACTGTCAGCGTTTGCGGAGTGTACTGACCATGTCGTTGTCCAGTTTCCACAACAGAGAGAGTGAGTGTGCAGAGGTAACGTTATCCTTCCTTAATAATGTCACAATGAGCTACTGTGGTTTGAGCCTAACACCAGCTTTATAAGCTTTACACTGCTAGTAATAATGCCCACTATGAACACTATAAAGGATCTTTAGAGTAGCACATGTCCATTACATATAGTTACGTGGAGTATTGATTTTTGCTATCAGATGATATGCACCATGTTGTGTTGTGTTGAGTCCCACTGAATGTTACAGGAAGCCAATCAATATTCGGGTCAAAACCGAGTCGAGAGGTGAGGAATTGCATGCTGCCTTTAACTCACTCCTAAAGTGCTTCTCTCATGCCTGAGACCATGCGGTGTCTGTCAACAGAACTTGCCATCCTGCCACCATCACTCTGGCAGCAACATGCTGTCTGGGTCTGCTTCTCTGGAGCTGATCTCCCGTTGGCTTGGGTGCTAGAGGAGTTGGGACCCCGGTGCTGGTCCTCGCCTGGACAAGGTCAGACTGAAGGTGGGTGCTGGGGAGCGGGAGCCCCAAGTGGTCAGCAACGGGACATGCGCTTGCGGTACTGCTCCACCAGTGGGACCAGGCACTGAGGTGAGCCGCTCTGCAGCAGGAAGGGGTGCTCCAGCAGGTCGGTGGCACTGGCCCTCTCTAGGGGGTCCCGAGTCAGCATACGGTCCAGGAAGTCTTTTAGAACTGGGGAGATCTGGACAAAGAGCAGTGGGTACATATATTTTAACACCAGTGAATTCTGGCTGTATTTACTTGTTATACTTAAAACCCTTTAAATTTATTTTTAAATAATGTGAAAAAAATTGTTAGAACAACTTTATTTTTATGAATAATTATCTTAAAACGAGTGTTCATAAATATGGTAATTAAAAGTACAAAACATTAAAATTTCTTGTAGATAATGCGGAAAACTTAGCTTGAGCAAAAAAACCTGTGTTTATAATTATGGTAAGTAAGTATCAATTACCATATATATGAACACACATTCTTAATTTAATTCCTTAGAAAAAATCAGTCTTTTAGATTATTTCAAAGGAATTTTAAAATGTTACTTACTGTTACCATAATTATGAACACGCATTTTTAAATCCATTACTAGTAAAACTTAAATTGGTCCAACATTTTTTTTCTCATTTAAAAGGATTTCAAATGTTATATAATAATTATCAGAACATGAACACAGTTGATACCTCATAAAAATGTTATTTGTTGCAAATATTTTTTCCCACATCATTTTAATGGAATTTCAAAGTCTCAATGATATTATTGTGAAAGTTAAAGCCGCACTGGCAGCACTGTGCTTGGGTACAGGGCTAAATGAGCTAAATATGCCTTATTATGTTTTAGCTTATTACATTTACTATGATCTTGGCTCTTTAATGACTTTTCCTTACTGTGTTTCCAAATGTGTTTTATGATTTCTTTTGTAAGACCAGTGTGTAGGATTTAGTGGCATCTAGTGTTGAAGCTGATGTAAATTTTGGTTTGCAACTTGATTAATGGACACCAGATCCTGCTCTGTGTCCAGAGTCCCTCTGCCTTTTTTTAAGACTATCTGGTACATATCTTTAAGCTATATTTGTAATCTGTCTTGTTTTCACGTCTTATGAGTATGATGATCTGATTTTTGGTTTTTCCTCTAGCCTTGATCGCCTGCCCCACCCTGATTACTTTCACCTGTCCCTCCTGAGTTTGCAGTCATCTCATCTTCTGCTCACCTGTTTGCACTTCCCTATCACTCACTCCCTGTATACACATGCTCAGTTTTGCTCTTTGTCAGTTCATCATCAGTCTTTGTGCCTAGAAGTCATGCTTCTTTTTGTTTGTTTATTTCCCAGTGTTTTGGTGTTCCTGGTTTTCTGTTTGGATTTGCCTTGGTTGCCTGCCTGTTTTTGGACTCTTGCTGTAAGTCTCAATCATCCTGCTGCCTCCTCTTTTCATTCTGTGTTTTGGGTCCTAACCGGTTTATCTTGGGATCTTTACAGTACCAATAACAGTGGAACAACTTCACAACTCGGGAGGCCGAGGAGCATGTGAATGCAGCTGGAGTCATAAATCAAAGTCTTAGATAAGGTAAAAAAAAATTGACCTGATGAATACTGATGAAGTTTGCAATACATCCAGAGGGTGGCATGAATGTCTGTAACAAATTAACAATCCATTGGCCCAAAGTGATGGCTCTATAGACTGATACTGCCCTCTCCTAGAGCCAAACCATTAGCATGGATGAAAATGCTACATACAGCATAAAGAACCCTTTGAAACCTGGAGCAAGATCACTTTACTTGTGCTGCTTTCAGATGGCTTTCACAAGTATTTAAACCTTTGAACCCTAAAAAAAATTGGTGCAATTGTTCTGTTGTTGTTGTTTTGTTTTAAAAACATGGGAAACAAAAGGCCATGAGCAACTTGGTTAGAAATGTTCCACAAACTGAAAAAGAAATTAGTACATTTAGTAAATTACTTTAAAAAAATAAGTGAGGGAAAAACTCTATTATCTAAAAAAAAAAATCTATTATTATTTTATTCCTTTTAACTAACTAAAAGGTAATTCTCTTGTACGCTTGCTCATTTTTGGGTTGTCTCTTCTTTCATTGCTCATTGCCTTCTTTCCATGTTTTTGAAAGAAATCAAGACAATTTTCTCAGGATGCAAAGGGTTAAAGAAATAATATGTTGTGAGTGCATGTGTGTCTATTCTAGTACCTGGTTGACATTTCGCACAGTAGGAGCCAGCTCATCCCTCAGTCTCTTCATAGCTGCTACAGGGGTTTCACTGAAGTACGGTGGCTCTCCGTCCACCATCTCCACCACCATGATACCCATTGACCAAACATCCACCTGGTGCACGGGACACATTTACATTATGCAAAAGCTCTTACTGCACAGATTGCCACCGTTGGCATTTACACTAACATGAGAGAGACCGCCGCTGTTTGTCAGCATGGGTGCATTTGAATGTGTGCCTCCTTACCTCAGTGCCATATGGCGATTTGGAAATGACCTCAGGAGCCATCCAATAGGGCGTCCCCACTAAAGATTTCCTCTTAGGGATGTCCTTGCTGATCTGAGCACAGAAGCCAAAGTCTGAAAGCTTGACCTGTTTGGAACGAGAGAAAGACCTTAGTATCAAGTTAGCAAAATAAAGACAGAAAGAGTACAACATCTCATACCCTTCCGTCTAATGTGAGTAATATAGAGTCGCTCTTGATGTCTCTGTGGATGACTCCCTGAGAATGGAGATAGGCCAGGGCTTGCAGAACAGCTTCACACACTGTGGCAATCTGCTCTTCACTCAGCCTGCAGGATAACACACATACCAGTTAACACACACATACACAAACAGATTTTACATTAACATTTCACACTTTTCCATTACGGGTTACGACAACCATGAGAAAGTTGATATCCATGAATCACTGTGCATTAATGATAAAGAGTGGAAGGATCAAAACAGCAACTCCCACACAGCCGAATGACCGACAAAACAAGCTCATTCCTCTACAGTGTTTATGTTACTTTGATATTTTTACAAGTGCAACAAAAAGACACAAGAGCGAAGAGACATTTTCAAATAGCAAGAAAGGTTGTGTGCCCACTAAAAAACAAAGATAACACAAGGTAAGAGTTACCTAACTGAGTGCTGAATTCTCCCACACATAACTCTCATCTTATTTAAAAGACACCTCTAAACTATGTCAGGAAAACACTTGCATTAATAGAGGCAATTACTCTGCTTCTTAATTTAGGGAGACTTTAATGAGTCCGAAAATTATTTGACTCCAGACTGCAGCCAGGAAAAACAGAAGAAGAAGAAAAGGACCCTTAGTCTTGATTATCATGTCAATATACCGATTATCTTAGTGTTTGACAAACAGTGGCTGTGACAGTTGGCTCATTTTATATGTCCTCTGGCTCAAGAGAAATATTTTCATCTCTCCAAGTCAAGGGATGTAACCCCGGTGTCATCCCATGAAGATCGAGCCAGCCATCTGTTAATAATATAAAATATACTGACAGCTCAAAAACAAATATGCCCCGACCAATTCAGCTCCCTTCTGCTGGTCAATATGTTTTCCTTATTTTTGATGCATGTGTTACCGGACAACGTGACAGCATCAGGAAATCAAATTCTCAACTGAAACTGACTTTCCGCATGTAAACATGCACATATCCAATTATGTTATTGAATTTTTACTTTTCCTCAGAGAAAAGCAACACAGGGAGAGAGACGACTGAATGACGGCCTTTATCAGTTTTTGTGCTGCTGGTATCAACACTGATCCCTCTTCAGTCAGTACCACACTACCCCCTTGTGGTTGATTTAATTATTAAAGATGATATCATAACCAAACAGATGCACCAATGCAGTTTCCCTAAGAGGGACCAGGATGAGTTGGTGGGGCTCTTACCTGGTCTCAGACACAATGTTGGTCAGTGCTCCACCCTGCAGGTACTCCATGATAACCCACAGCTCCTCCTCCACCAGAGCGGACTTAAACATCTCCACCACGTTCCTGTGCTGATAGTCCCTCATGATGACCACCTGCAACAGAAAGCATTCACGTTAAAACCGAAATCTTTAGAGAAAAGGCCAAAAAATGTGGCCAAATTGTAGTTCTACAATGTTAAAGGGGTGGTCAAGCAGTTTAGTGTGGCACTTTCATAAAGTTCGGGGACTTGCGAGAGACAAAAAGATTGGTGCTGCAGAGTCCAAGATGACTTTCACCTTCTTCAGCAGAGGTGTGGACTCAAGTCACAAAACTTGGACTCCAGTCAGACTCGAGTCACAGATTTGATGACCTCAGAATGGACTTAGCAAAATCAAAAAGGACTTGTAACTTGACTTGGACTTCAACACCAATAACTTCACTTAGACTTGAGCCTTTTGACTTAAGAATAATTGATACCTTTCCCTAAAGCCCAAAAATTAAAAGTATGTTGTTTAAAAAGAGGGCCATGTAAACTGAATGCAAAGAACAGATTGCAGTATGCAAAACATACAGGAAAAATAAATAATAATAATAATAAAATTACAGACAGAGATGCAGCAACTTCCGATGTTGTTTGACATTTGAAGTTGCACAAAGAACAATATGTTGAGGCTGAGTTAATGCTTAGCTGACGTATATATATAGAGCTTTGTTAAAGTGGTTTTACATTTGGCTAAAGCATATTATCTTGTTTGGGACTACAAAATTAAGTTTGTGACTTGAGACTTGACTCAGAACTTGCCTGTCTTGACTTGGAACTTGGGTGCAAAGACTTGAAGCTTCACTTAGTCCTAACTCTACTCTTTTGTATGGATAAGGCTCTAACTGTTTAACTTAGTAGTGTATTTTATTAGATCACATCTGGTAAATGTCCATGTCTTTCACTGTCTCCAAGTGTAAACCTTGGTAACCTGGATGACATCATGAGGTGGTATTTTCTCAAACTTTATGAAGCTCTCTGCAGACCAACAGAAGTTATTATGCATCGGTTTTTATGGGTTGAGTTGAACGACAGGCAAACTGAACTTAATGTGTAAAATTATCAGAGTACCCCTTGAGGTAAGCATGAAAGGGAAATTCTTTTTTTTTTTTTTTAAATTCCCTTTTTGTGTCTATTATGACTCAGTGGCTCATGGTAACTTGGGGGTTGCCACCTATGTTGTAGAGATTCAGGGAAATGAGCTGTAATGTATGCTCCAGGTGGAGATAAATCTTTGAAATGCTAAGTGTAGAAATGATGTATATTTAAAAGGCTGTGGGAGACTCACAGCTTGCCCTGATATACGTTGTTCAGTATGAGTCCTCATTAACTTGAATCTCTACGACAGAGGTGCAAGTGCGAGATCAGTTAGCACAACACATAGAGCCACATTAATGGGTAAATAAGCAAGGATGAAACTAACCAGAATTTCCTATAAATGCAACACCACAAAGAACAGCGAGCCTGAATCCTCATATGTGTTGCTGTGACCTTGAATGCACTGTGTTGGTGATTTGTGTTGTGTTTGTTGGAATCACTTTGTAGGCCACCTAGTTCAGCATTGTACCTCATTAAAGAGCAACTCTCTCCTCTGCTGCCGCCGCAGGTCCATCATCTTCACCGCCACCTGCCTGCCGCTGTGCTTCTCTGTAGCGATACACACAACCCCCGTTGAGCCCTCCCCAATCTTCACAAAGTTCTCCAGGTAAGACCGTGGATCGCCCTTATCCACCACCATCTGCAGGGCCGCCTTGAACTGTTCGTGGGTCACCTTGGGCGGGTCTGGCGGTGGTCTGGGGGAAGGATGTTGCGGGGGCCTGAAAGCAGGGGAGCAGGTGCCTGGAGGACTGGTGGCAAGTGAACCTGTGGGAGATGGTCGAGGCTGGGAAGGGCTGTCTTGCCGGGGGTAGGGAGGATTGGGGCATCTAGAGTGTCTGAGGAAGGGGTCGGGACCATTGGGCCTCAGCCCCATGTTAGGAGACAGGCCCAGTGTGTAGCTAGCCGAGGAGCGCACAGTTCTCTGGGGTCTGATGCCGCCCGCAAGAGGACTGCTGTTGCCAGTGGGCAGGAAGCCGGAGTGGTACCTCACTGCCGACTCTGCCTGCACAATAAAAGAGAGAAGGGTAAAGAACATTAAGGAGCTAAAAGAGAGTTGGCCGCCTGCCTGGGGTTCAAGACCTGCTTTAAAACTGAATGTAAATCAAGTCATTCCCTCTCACTCTGCACCCACTTCACCTGATATGACCCATGTAAAGATGTTGCTATACGGACGCAAGTGTCCCGCTGAGGTCTTGCCAAACACACCATCTCTCAACTTTTACTACCCCACTGGCACTTTAAACCCACATTTCATATTTTAACTCTAGAATTAAATAAAAAAAGTCAACCCCAGAGCTTTAATCACCTTTAGTGCAAATCCAATCAATATGATGCCGCACTAAAGGCAGCATATTGATTGAACTGACTTGCATTTAACCCCTGAATTTGCACACAAAAACATAAAAATAAATACTTAGATAATAATAATAATAATAATAATAATAATAATAATAATAATAATAATACATGTATTTATTTGTTTATTTATTAATCTATTTTAAAGGGGACAAGGTACTGTTTAAAAACATAAATGGTACCATTTGATGGACCATACCAGATTATACCTTAGAGCTAATTTGCATCTTGGCTGGTCAGAACAAAGAGACAGCACAATGATGATAATAATGACCACAACAAAAACAACATCAATTATTATTACTATTATAGTTTTCAGGAAATGTTTCCAAATTTGTAATAATTATTAACCTTAAATGATTTATCTCTCCCTCTCTTTTTAAAAACTAATTTTCAGGTCATTTTCTTGTCACGTTTTCCTAATTTATTGCAATTTGGGGGACATCACATTCCAAGTTGATCATTGACTTTTTAGCTATGTTTCGAAGGAAGTTAATTAAATTTTTCAAAAGGTCAAATGCTTGTGAGAGGTGTCTGAACACAGCACAGGGAAACTGATGTCTTTCCAGGTTTCAAAGGGTTAACATATTCAGAGCTCATGCAAAAACATGTCGAGCACGAGTAATATGATGTACATAACGTTAGCAGAAATATGCATATATTCTGTATCCCATAAATAATGTATTATCAGTGCACTTAATGACCACAGAGATGTGCAAAGAAGCTGCTGTGATGTCAGGCTTACCTTCAGGTCATAGGAAGAGAACGGCCTCCCCGGGCTGTTCTGGGGGTGCATGTACATGGGTACGTTGGGTCGTAGCTCCGTGGTGACTGTTGCTTGATCCCCGTGTGGCTGCTGGACAGCCATAGCTGGGCTGTAAAAACAAGCTATAGGTCTCTGATTTGGTGGCATTCCCCTGGGCAGCTGGAAATCTCTTTTCCATATCACTCTCTCCTGAGGGCTGCCGACCTCACCGCTCACATAAGCCCCGTGACTTAGCACAGGCATGTTCTGGGGTTGAACCGGTTGCGAGGGCCCCTCCAGGGAGGTGACACTGACTTCATAAGTGGACTTGGCCTTTGGTAAGATCCCATTGGGCTGCAGAGTGATGCTCTTCTTCATGCCCAAGTAGGGGGTGTTGGTCTCACTATGAATGTTCCTGGCCCTGTCCCTCCACTCCTGACCTACATCCTCGTCGTCTTCGTCATCCTGGGTCAGGCCCTCGTACTGGTAAGCGTCTCCCTCGTTCACTTCCCCCAGCCTTCCCAGTGACTGGGCCCTCTTCCTGGCCGAGGGGCTGCTCTTCCTCAGAGAGTTGGAACTGGTCACAGACAGACGGTTCATGTCATTGATCATGGCTGCGATGTAGTCTCCGTGACCGATCATGCTCCCTCGCACAATGGTCTGAAAGAGGAGAGGCGTTTATCTTTATCACATAGCACTTGCCATGATCACATTATAGAAAGATTTTGCACTGAAAGGAATAATGAGGGTGACATAATCATTGCTCAGAGGCGAGTTAAATTTAGACTTGAGAATCTGTAAAGGACATCTTTGTCATTCTTCAAAGACAGCGACTTAAATCATTTCCCCAGTGGCTCCTTCTGACAATACACTGACAAATATCGCAAGCAAGTGTATCAGGAGACACACTACAAAGTCAGAGCCTCTACAACTATGTTACCAAATTCAGACATAACTGTTCCTATTGACATTTCAGATGGTATGTATAGTTAGCAGGCATGCAAAGACAAACTTGCCCTGACAGAAAATGATCAGACTTAAGATCTTTTGCTAGATCGGTGATACTGTTGCAACTGTAAGAGAGAGTGCATGGTGTCTCATTAGTCACTCTCACGGTAGAGTCATGTTCAGTTCACAGCCAGTCAACAGCCTCTCCTGTTTCTCTGGTTCGATGCCATTACATCTGCACAGGGGGTAGAGGTCAGATGACATCTCACCTACTGTAGCACCTCTCACAGAGGAGAGAATGGGAGGTGATAATGGCCTTGGTGAGAAATCTTATTCTAGAGGATAATCATAGTTTGAAATGACATCACATTTTCCTCTTTTTCCCCTGTTAATATCAGAACTGTTTTTCCATTGTTTTTTATTGTTATTTTTTATTTATGCATTGTTAGGGTCATCCGGGCAAGGGTGTAGCACCAAATAGTAAATAATCCCCCACCTCTTTCCCCTTACTTTATTTATTTATTTTTTTTTTAAATGTTGGAGCTCCGATTTCCTGTTCTTGGTAAAATACATGACACTGTAGACAGGTGCTCCAGCAGCTCTAGCTGCATTTAAAGGCCCTGACACACCAAGCTGATGGTCGACTGTTGGTTGGGCCGTCTGTGAGTGTCTGTTGCCCTAGTTGTTGTGGTGTGTCCAGCACCATTTGCCCTCACTGGCTTTTTTCCTGCTGATTCAGCTTGTTGAATCGGCATCTGTGACAGCAAAACCTGCTGGTGTATAAAATCACTCTGATTTGCAGTTCAGCTCAGTGCATGATAAGAAAAATGAGTGAGGAAAGTAAACAGAAGGCTAAAGTCAAGAGGGAATGAGGTTGAAACAAACTTGTTATATAAGGTAAGACTGATTTTCTTAAGAGGATGAGTTCTGTAGCAGAATTGTTTCCTGATGGTTTGTGTTTTTGTCCACTGACGTATGGTAAATATGCTTTGTTCTTTCAACACTGGATTGTGTTGTTAATGTGCCACCTGGCTAACTAGCTTTTAGACAGTCTTCCAGTTTCCCTTTTTGAATGGCAACTACAAATGACTGCTTTCTGCTGGTATGGTGAACTATTTCCTCTCATGCAGGTGCAGAACATAAGTACTGGTCGGCCGGCAGTTGTAGTCTTGGCGTTGTGTTCAAGGGCTGCTTTTTGGCCAAGACACAGGCAACGTGAGGTAACACAACAGTTGGCTTTGTCGCTGCTAGTTCTTTGGTGTCGGTTTGGTGTGTTTAGGCCATAATGATGAATCCTAGTGCAGGGATGGACTCCACCATGTTGTGCCCTTTTAGGGGTGATAGGAACCTCAGAGTGCTTCCACTATTTTTTTTTTTATATACAAGTTCAGTCTTTGAAACAATTTTTTTCAGCCACTTTTTATTAAGTTTTGGCAATGATTGCTTAGAGATAAAAACTCCGAACAAAACCAAGCTTTTTATTCCATGTTTTTGGAGGGTCCCCCTCTAATTGTGATCATGGTTAATCAGTTCCATTTTCTCCCCTTACTACAACATCCCTGCTTCTTGGTATCACCACACTCATCTTGATGACGCACTTAAACCCATAAATCTGACCTAAATGCTGACATGATGGTTCTCATATCGAACAGCACTTATCACATCAGGGAATTAATGAAATGTTGGTGTTTTCTTTTTTTTCTGAAGGGTCACAAACAGAGTCAACACTGTATGCTTCGTGGAGCATAGAAATCAAAGAGATTTGCAGGCGTTATCACTAACTGGCATTTCCTTTGCTGTACCTGCACTTTTTTTTATCCCTTCTGCTTGACATCTGTGGGAAGGCACCATGGACTGTTATTAATTGCCTGCATGGAGTAATAAATCTTGTGGCCCCTCTGAGTATTCAACATTGTACAGTCAGTGTACACAGCAGGGTCATTAGCTCAGCCCCATGATAGATAAGAAAGCAAAGAGATGGGGAGGGGAAGGGAGCAGACCTTCCCTTCTGCGTTGTCATCGGAGGATTATGGCATTTTCTGAGACTAAAGCACTGAAGGACACTTTTGCATCAATACAACAGGCAGCAGAGATTACTTTACTCGTGATAGCTTAATGAGCGCCTGGTTGAATAGTTGAATAGTGTGCTACTCATTAGTGATCAGTTCAAGGTAAGGTTAGGTCAATAAAGAGTTTGACCCTTTGAAAATTGGGCACATTGGCTTGATTTCTTTTAAAAAACATGGAAGAGGAAATGACGCAGGAATTAGCAACAATTTGGTTAAAAAAGATTTTTTTTAAAGTGCAAGAAAATTACCTAAATATTAGCAAACATCCCCCACAAACCAACAAACAACATGAAAAAGTTTAAAAAAAAAAAAAAAAAACCCACAAGGAAATGACCTGAAAAAGGTTACTTAAAAAATATAATAATTCTGTAAAATAATTTTAAATATTTAATATGAAAATTATAAATATAGTTTTATGGACACTTTCCCCTTGCTTTTTTAAAAAAAATAATTTTCTAAGTCTATTAATTTTTTGCAATTTGTGGGACATTTCTTACCAAGTTGCTCATAGTTGTTCTCCCCATGTTTTTTTTTGAAAAATCAAACCAATTTGCTCACTGTTAAACCTTTAAATTACTTGTGAAAGGCGTCTGAGAGCAGCTCAAGTAAAGTGATGTCAATGATTTCAAAGGGTTAATGGAGGGTATGGTGTACCTTCTTTGGCCTCAGCTCCACCTCTGTGATCCTGGAAGGGTCCACCATAGGTTTGGGCCTGCGCAGATTCTCGATCAGGCTCTGCCATTGGGTCGGCAGGCCCACAAAGCAGCCACGCTTGGAGTCAAATGAGGTGTGGACACGGTGCTCAAAGTTCTTGGGCGCTGATATCTCAGGCCTCTTCTTTTTCTTCTTGCGAAACATCCTCAGGTCCACGAGGGCGGCAGCTTGCCCGCTTCAAAATGTCCCTGCGGGGGAAAAGTATTCGGCCTTTAATAATCTGCACTCAATATTACAGACAGCACGTGTTCAAGTAACTGTAAACTTGACATTTGAATTTAAGCAAATCTCTTCTGCCCCAGTGATCAAAATGTTACCACTGACTGACCACTGTCCCTTATTATTATCTGTCTGACCGAGTGTTTTCAAATAAATCTGACAACAGAAGATCTTTCCACGTGGGGGAAAACATTGAAACGGCTCGTCTAAAAGCTGTTCCGTGTCTGGGATGTGTGCGTCCCTGCACGCTGCCTTGCTGGCTTGTCACAAGCTTGTGCCTCTGAGAATGGCTCTAAGGAGAGTGGATGGATTTGTAAGCACATGTGTAATGAAGGATATCTGGTCAATCATGGCTTATTCATTCTCTGTGCCATTTTACTGATGAGCACGTGGCCGGGCTGGCCAGCACCCACAGGCTTTCAGTGCATTAGCAGGACGGGTACAACACGCAGACACAAACACACGCTCATGCACACACACAAACACAAATATACTATGGCAGGCTATCCTTCATAAACCCTTTATAACTCTTTCATATCCTGTCCTAATTAGAAGCTCGTGTGCCCTTGATTGCAGGGAGGGTAACCATTTAATCCTTGGATGGACGGCCATGCATTTGGCGAGCCACTAACTCGGGTTTACTGTATGGTAAGCTTTATTTTCCATTCAAGTGTAGGGAAATAATTAAATACATTACATCTCATTTCCTCAGCTGCACAGCTGAACTGGGAGATAATCACTCAAATTTTAAGTCTCATGATTAGTATTAATACTGTTTCATGTAGCTCTTAGTATGGAGGATGTTTCGGCTAGTCATGCTGGCTGCGCGGCTCTAGGGATGGCAGTGCTAGTCCATTGGTCAGTCCATCACTTGTGACTGAAATATCTCAACAACTTTTGTCATGAACTCTGGTCCCCAGAGGATGAATTGTGATATCTTGATTCCTTTTTATCTAGAAACATTATCAAGTAACGTTTTAATTTTGACCAATATTTTGATTTGTGACCTTATACCAGCAACATCATGAGGTCTCCATCAGCCTTTTTACCTTGTGTTTACTGGTAACTATTGAGGTAGAGAAAAATCCCTTTGCGTTCAAGTACCCAGCCAAAGTCAAGCACAACACCACAAGGGTTCGCACAACCAAATCAACTAGAAGGCTCTCACATCAGGGACCCGGCCCCGCAACAAGTACATTTGACACCAAAGTCCAGTTCGTTTGATTAGTGTGAACACTGTACAGTATACCAAGGCCAAGTCCCCCAATCAGTGCCCAGGTCCACTTGTGAAAGGTTGTCTCGAGTATGGTTAATGTGTACTCAGAAACTACAAAATCTGCAACCGCGTAGCACATGCCACTCTTATTACCTGAACTGCACAGCCATGGGTGATAAAGTAGGAAGGCAGGCAAGAGGGTCATTCTTGACATTATCAAGATAATCTAAACAATTGCAGGCATAATGTGAAGGCTGACATGGTCTAACTGCGATTGCAGTGCTTCTCGACATTGTAGCAACAACAAGAACAAGCATCATATAGATGATGATGCAAGTGTACTCAGGTAAGGAGCAACATAATAATAATAATAATAATAATAATAATACTACAGTAAAAGCTGAGCAGCAGGGGAGTGAAGAGGAGGGGCAATTCCAGGTACAATACTAATCAATTATACCTACTATGAAAACACCCTTGTTGTTCCACTTCGTTTTTTAATGTCAAAACTAGCACAGGGTGAAAATTTCACACACATTTCCGTTATTCCTTCTTAAGTGTAAAATAGTCCTTCAGTGTCCTGATTAAGTCCTTTAAACTTATTAGCAATGGGTGCAGAGTGGCTACCTGTCATAATTATAATACATAGGACTTCTATAGCACTTTCCTAGGTACTCAAAGATGCTTTTATGAATAGAGCAGATACAAATACAAAGAACAGAATACAAAAACAAAATGTAGAAGATATGGCAGTCAGATTTGGGGAGGCAGTGGGAAACAGGTATTGTAGGCTTTTTTAAAAAGCAAAATAAACTCAAAACCCACTTTTAAGTTTATTTTTAAATGAGTGGAGTGAGTGAGCTGTGGATGTTTGGAGGGAGGGAGTTTCATGTTATCAGTTAACATGCTTCCCCAGGCTAGTAAACATGATCAACATTTTACCTGCTAACATGCTAGCCCCATCATTGTGAGCATGTAAGCATGTTGGTATGAACATTAAGCTCAAAGCACCACTGCGTGTAAGTACAGCCTCACAGAGCCACCAGCATGACTGTGGGCCTTAAATGTTGTTTATTTTTGCAGGATGTTGCACTTAAAGTCCCTGTTGTACTTGTCCCAATGCAGAGCCCGACAAGGTGCCCCTAGAATATCAGATACAATCTCCCATCATGCACTGTGAAATGGTGGGAGTTGAGGAAATGAGTTTTGCAGTCGTCCGCAGCTCAGCAGGCGATCACGCTGGCAGCCTCTCCTCTCTCCACCTCCGCCCTCAGACCAGCACGGCTCTAATCGGCATCAACGACGCCTGTTATGAGCTGTATCGGTGACTACCCCATTCCACTTGCCTCGCCACACCACCAGAGGGTAAAAGGAGGTCGGGCCCGCTGGTCACATCAGCTAAACCTGCCTCATTAAAGGGAGGCGGAGTAAAGATGGGAGAGGGGGAAGTGGGGATGTCACCCTCCAAGGATAATTCAATCACAAGGCTAATATGCTAAGTGTTGCATAAGCGTATCACTCTGTGCTCTCCCTATGTACATAATGTGGTGCTGGGAAGGGCTTTAATTCCATCTGACAGGGACATTATGGTGTGAGGGCTCTCAGGAGGAGGTGAGGAGAAAAGAGTTAGGGCCAAGATTACGGTCAGACCAGGATGTATCAGAGAGACAGGGACCCAGCTTCTTTGCCACAGACACAGAAACGCTTTTAAGCACCAATTGTGGCTGCTTTTTGAATAAAGAACACTCGAGAGAACAAGCTGCATAACAGAAGATTGCGATCTCTTTTTTTTCTTTTTCCGCTACACAAGAGACTTTCTGCTTAGATAGCTGTTCGATGTGCAGATGTTGGCATTGCCTGAACAAATATTTACACATAGCGCCCATGTATCCTTTTTACAAGCAGATCAATCAATATTTACTCATGAGTCAAATGCAAACTGCTACAGTCCTCCACTGCCAGCAATAATGGGGTAAAAAACTACACAAATAGGACGGATGCTTTGCATGCTACTTTATCGAGCTTTGTCGGTTCGAAGCGGCAGAGAACAGTGCATATCACAGCATTCATTATTCATCCACATTTTTTTCTAACCACTGTGATATTAGAGGCAAGTGGAAACACACACATCCACTATGTTGATTCATGCCTTGGCAAAATGAATTGAAAAGTTGATGCAATTATTGATTTACAAGCTTTAATCACATGCAACTGGCCTTATATTGACCCCTCGCACTCTGCCAAGCTTATGACTGTCTTGATAACAATATGCTATTGATTTCCGAGCTCGTCGTATAATGCACAGAGCTGAACTTGCTCGGTGCATAATCATGCTTTCTGGTCACATCCCTCTAAACTGCAGGGACTTGACCCTATGCCTCAGTGGCTTGTCTTGAATCTATCAAAGTGCTGAGGCAAAAACTCAGCCTACTGCTGTCAGGGATGTGAAAAGCCAAAGAGGATGAGGTCACTCCAAAATTGTGTTATTTTAATCTCCATGACTGTGTGCAGGATCAAAAAAAAAATTAAATAGATCCAAATGCATGACCTAAAATCTCACTCACATAAAATCACAAGAAGCTTCAAGTCTGACTTAACACAAACCTTTTAAAAAAAAAGATGATGGAGCATGCAAATAGATCCCATTTTCTCTGCAGAATCACCACTTAATCACAGCAATACATCCCTATCCCAGGCTCAAATGAATCACAGCCTTACCCCCTCTACCGCTTCTTCACCTGACAGAGCGGCCGGGCTCTCCATGCCATGCAGAAATGCAAGCAGGCAATCCATACGTATACTACAGACAACATGACAGAGGAGGAGAGGGCATGCTCACATTCCTCTCATGTTCAAACCACCCTGAGCAGGAGCTGGGGATGAGTGGGAGTGGATCGGGAGATAAGAGAGATACTGGATTTGCTCGATGTTAGTGCTCCGAGCTCTGTTGAATGATTTTTTTTCCTATTTGCCCTGATTTGTGCTTCTATCTTTTTTGTTGGCATGCAAGCAGGAATGTAGTGAGTGTGCAGGTGACTGTGCTCACAGGATTAGTATGGTGTTCAGTCCTTCACTGATCTAATTTTAGGACACATCATGCTCCCCCCAACACCACCACCAGCCTCTCCTCTCTAGCACCAGACGCGTGTTTATTTTGTACAGGATTCATGTCAAATAGTGAGGTGAGGGTGGGAGACGATGGAGATGAAGTAATCCTCTTTTTGTGTTTGTCAATGCATGTAGAGGCATAATCCTGCTATGCTGAATTACAGGGGACTACATCTATTTCATAGGGGCATAGATAGCATCAAGGTCTTAACTGCTGTTTTTGGTCTCTGCAGTGCAGCGTGGGGGGCTTAGAGATTGCTCTTCTATCAGCTTCATTATGATGACCGTTCTGCCCTTTGAGTGTAATGAGACTGCCTCTCAAGAGGGAGGAAAGGGTGGGGGGGGCTCTTGGTTGGTCATCTCTTCCTTTTCCTTGTGCCTTTTAAAAGATACACACACACACATACACGCCATCTGAGGACATGAAAAAGGTACACAAGCGCTGGACGTGACTGGACAGTACAATAGCAGTGTTTATGATTTAAGTTGATGTCTGCTTTCTCTTTGAAGTCACCTCTGCCGACATGAAAGGATTGTCAATAGGAGACGACAAGTGATGTAATAAGCTGCATTCAATGACATGGAATAACACATTGCTGTCATGCATATTTCATGCTAGTGGTCTGATACATCATGCACGACAAAGCACTCAGAATACAAGGAACATTGGAGGATGGCACACATCTACTGCCTCTGTGGAGTCACCCACTGTGCAAATGTGGCTACAGCCGTGTCTACAGTTGCTTTTTTTAGCCATGCTATCAGCTAGGGATGGTCTATCAGTGGATGGTCGGAGGGTCAGAAGGTTCGTCAGTTGGTTGGTCAGTCATTTAATTGGTAGGCTGGCTGGTCGATTGGTTGGTTGGCTGGCCAATTGGTTGGTTAGCTGGTTCACCACTTTGGTCCAGACTGAAATATCTCAGCAACTACAGGATGGATTGCTATAAGGTTTCCAGAGAATAAAACCCAATAACTTTGACGATCCCCTGACTTTCCCTTTAGAACCATTCTAAACCCTTTTCCACCAAAATGGAACAGGTTCTGTTATTGTTCCCGCATTTGAACCATTCAGAGCATTTTGGGAAAAAATAAATAGGTTTGGACTCCAAAAAGTTTGTTCCCAGCTGGAACCAAAAATATCAGGTTTTCCTTGACCTGAAGTGCGAACCATGACCACATTAGTAAGTGTGTCATGTTCTCCAGGTTGGCAAGAGAGGATGGAGTCCATGTTTGTTTTAAGGATAAAAACAAATATCTCTAATATCAGAATAAAAGCTCAAAAGTAACCCCTCCAATTGCCATCTTGCTCCTACTGTTTACTTTTGTTGTGCATGTGCAACGGCCACCACTGGTGACACATCCTTGATTACATCGGTTCCACTCAGAACTGGTGGAAGCGAGAGCTGGTTTGTTTGTTAGAACCAAAGTTCAAAGAGTCCTTAATGAAACCAGTTCAAGAACCAGACCTTATTTGGTAGAAAGGGGGATATATGAGGTTCACATTTGAGTTTTTGAGTAAAATGTCTCAACAATCTCAACAAATTATGGGTTGACTGCCTTGAATAGCCTACACAAATTCATGTCCCCCACAGGGTGAGGTGTTATGGTTTTGGTGACCACCTGACTTTTCATCAAGTTCAGCTTTCAATTTGTGCTAAATTTCAGCTTATGACTAGATACATGCATAAACAATGACAGCACCCTCGGCTTTACCTTTTTATTTTCTGCCAGTTAGCAAATGTTAGCATGCAAACATGCCAAACTTAGATGGTGATAATAAACGTCATACCTACTTTGCATCAGCATGTCAGCACAGTCTTTGTGAGCATGTTAGCATGCTGACTTTTGAGCATTTAGCTCAAAGCACCATGTTGCTAAGACATTAAGAGCAACTAGCATGACTTTAGACTCTTGGTCTAGGATATGGATTCAGGTACCCAGAACCAAAGGACGTTCAGTTTAATCAGGACAAGTCAAAGTTCCCTATAGCCCGATCACAAAGCATGACCCAATGGGCTTTTCAAATAATAACTTCAATTTTCTCTATAACATAAAGCCTAATATCACAAATTACAATTTCCCTCTCAGGGCTTTAAGACAAATGACATCCCCCTGTCCTTGGGAAGTGGGTGGGGGTATATGAGGTTTAGGTAAACTGTCTCAACAATTATTGGGTGGATTGCCTTGACTTTATTACACAAATTTTTGGTTAATGATGAGATACATGCATAAATAATGACTGTTAGAGCCTCAGCTGTACTTTTTGTTTCTTCCTAATTAGCAAAAAAATGCCAAATAAAGAAAGTGGATTTAAATATGGTACATGCATATTATCGCCATATTAGTACTGTCATTGTGAGCATGTTAGCATAGCATTTAGCTGACAGTGACTCAGTACAGCTTCACAGAGCCACTAACTTGACTTTAGGCTTGTGGTCTAGGATACGGATCGAAGGACACCGACCCACAGGACATTCAGTTCAGCAGCCGAGGAAAAAAAAGGTTAAGATGAGTGCTCGTCTTTTCAAAAGTGGTCAAACAATAACTTTCTCAGTCCTCGAAATATTTGTATCTCTGATAAAAAAAGCTCCACTTAGGGGTAAGGACACAGTGTAGAGCATATCCAAGGGCATGTGAAGTGAACGTTATGGACTACTTTCATGAAAAGAGAAGCACTAAAGGAGGGTAAAGTGCAGAGAGTGTGCAGTTTATGATAAAACCTTGTCAGAGTCAAATAATATTCAATGAATTTATTCCATAATTTGCATTTACATCTCAGTTTGTAGAATTGAGCAATAGGCTGGGATGACCCATATTTGCACAGAGAGTTCATTGATAGTGACATATCCCCGGGTATTTCAAATGTCACATAACTCGCAGAGATGCGTCATGTGTAGGCTTTCACTAAAACCTCTGTATGAAGTAGTGCAAGTCGGAAATAGTCAGAAGTCACAGAACACCGTGATTCTGAGAAAGTAAACAATCAAAGAGCTTGTCTGTCACTTTCTCATGCACTAAGAAAAGGCCTCAGGATTGGAAGTGTGTCAAAAAATGCAATGTCCATGCCCAACAATGTGGACTGTCAGTCCTTCAAGGGCAGACATCTGCACAGGAGTGCACATCAGTCTTGTGTTAATATTGACAGGAGGAAACAAGAAATGAGAGGTCAGGACAGGAGGAAAAATAGTGGGGGAGGAAAGGAGAGTCTGGATACTCAGATGTCATGACAGAAAAAGAGATGGAAGGGAAGAAAGCGAGTTGATAGGAATGAAGAGAATAAAGATACTAAATAAGTGGACATAGATTTAAGGTGTCAGTGCCTTGAAAATGACTCTTTTTGGTCTAATTTAGTGGCACAGTTTTGTGGATCGCAGCAGGATTAAGATGTAACCTCTTTTTTCTGTCATCTTGAGCAGCTATGTCTGCAGCAAACAAGCCACTGAAAGGGGATTTGAGGACAAGACAGTTGCATCATCAGAGCGCATATATCATTCTGTCACCTGACATATTGGCAGTGATTCTCCAGGACGACATAATGGGCAAGAAAACTAGTTTGTTGTGCCCTGCAGCGAGGAGTGTGGACATAAATGCACAGTAAAAGCTATAATGTACTCAAAACACCTTAACATAATGACATTGTAAAAGCAGCACGTCTAGTGTCCTGTGGCTTTTATGGGATGTTCTACTGGTGCTGACACATCACAAGAAAAACACAATCTTAACTCAGGAAGTATGCCTCTCCATCTAGAGTAACAATATGTATACTAAGGGCCAGTTGGGAGAAATGCAGCACTGACCAACACTCTGTTTAATTAAAGATCCTCTTGGCTCTCACAAGTGCTTTGAACAATTTGACGCTGCACTGATAGAGACGTATGATCAGCCTGGACCAATGGTACGAGCCCAACTCTTCTCCCTTGGGTCTAATTTATTGATGCGCCAAGCCTCAGTGCAAGCTTTACTGTACGCGCATGTGCTTATGAAAGCTTTGATTTATATTTTTTTGGCCCAGGCCTCAGCGTGTCTCTCCCAGGGACAAAGCACCGACCATTTTTAACCTCCGATTCCTTCACTGTATCAATCTGCGCCGACTCTGCTGCCCTCCTCTGTCACCCAGCATGGGTGCTGTTTCAGCCCAGAGAGGGGAATCATGTCACACTGTCCTAATTTGGAATCTGTTTTAATCCTTAGTGCTTGACGTCTCATGGCCAGTGGCGACGCTAAGCTGCTAATGCACGCTCTCCCCCTTGTTCGGCTGACATGACACGAGTATTCCTGAAAACAATCGTAAACACAACAGGACACATGACAAATGATGTACACCTGCATGCATGTGTGAGGCCCCCATCACTTCCTGTCCTGTCAGAGTCCCAGTGCATGGACCGGAGTCTGTGCTGCCTGTTCGTGTTTGTGCAAGATGGGTGGCCTCCAAAAAACTTCGAAATGACTTTAGTCTTTGGAGCGTGCACATCACCCAGCAGATGTCCAGCTGTGTGTGTGTGTGTGCATGCACCAGGAGACCTTCTCTGTCACCTCCTCTGCCCTCTCCCTTCTTCTCCCCCTCCTGCTCCTTGAATATCAATGAGTAACCTGAGACACAAACACATGACAGTTCAGGAATTGCAAAGCCTTGATTACATCATCACCAGACTTTGGTGTTGATCATTTACAGTACACGTCTGCAGTCACAACTCTTTAGCAAGTGCATGAATGTCACGATTGTGTCAATAAGAATGAGTTCAATGGTGATGCTAAAGCACTGGGCGAAAACTAAAATCTATACACTTCTTTAAAACACCTTAGCCTCCATTGATTTTCACTGTGGATTTAGCATCTAATAGAGAGGCTACAAGAGAGACTTCACAAACCTGTTTTCAACAATATGGAGCAGATCCCCTGTTTCTTAACACCTCAAATTCAGATTCAAACAAGAGTACAGTTCAAACATCGCCTCCCATGTACATGCTTGCGCAACAGGTTCTGTAATGATTACATTTATGGATGAAAGTAAACGTTAATGAAATATGTCCCATGTCCTCTCCTGTGCCAGCATCCTTCTAGGTGTGTATATATACAGTAGCTTAAATCCCAATGCACTGGTAGGACTGGAAAGATCACCTGAGAACTCAGCCTTCACACACACTGGAATACACAATGGTAAAAACAGGAAGCTTCTGTCCACAGTGCCCATAGCGATGGCACAGTCTGTGTTTGTCAAGTGTGATCTGTCTTGGGGAAGACAGCATTTTAAGGGCTGTAGTATCCTTTTCGTTGCATTAGAGGTTGAGGATGGAAGCGACAGAGGGACAAAAGGGAATGTTGGGTATTTGAGGAGGAGGAGTGAGGATAAAGTGAGGGCTCTTTTAAGATGCAGTCCATCACTGAATCCATCCCCCTTTTTTCTCCCTTTCTCCCCCACATCAGCACCTGGCTGCACTGCATTCTGCTCACAGCCCTCCTTCTTCTCTTCCTCCACCACGGCTGATGCCTACCGATGGCACACACCAGCCTGCTCTTTATCAATGACGTTAAGCCTCTTTTCCTTTTCCCCCCACCATCCCCCCCTCTTTACCCCACTCTCCTCACCGTGGAACGAGGAAACAGGAGCTCTGGTGGGATAAATCACCATGCGATGAGGATAAAAAATAAAAAAATAAAAAATAAATCAGTCATCCCCCTTACCTTGTGAAGAGGAGAGCCTCTCTCCTCCAGGAAGGATTGGAAGCGAGAGTGCGCACATACACGCTCACATACACTATAATACACTCACACACACATCTCTCTCTGTCATGCACACAACGACGAGGAGTGCTGGCTCTCAAGCAAGCGCACACTGCAGGCTGCCGCTTGCCTGGGAAAGCCTGATGCGTTCCTCCCTCCAGGCAGAAGCACACACTGCCATCTCAAAGGCTCTTTGTTGGGGCTGATTCATCCCCCGCTTCATGGATTGAGTGCTGGTCCGTGTACCGGTGCCTGCTCCTGGGGACACACGGCGACCGTACAAAGGAGGGACAAAGCCATAAGGAGGAAAGGCAGCATCCAGGAGGAGAGAATATCACGGTCCCATACAGCTCCTTCCATCCTCCCCCCCTCTCCCTCTCCTTCTCTGGCTCGCTGTCTCTCTCTCTGACACACACACACACTACCTCCCACCTCCCCTCTCCCTTTCTCTCTCTCTCTTTATCGCTTCCCTCCTTCTCTGCCTCCTCCCACTCTCTCATTGGGCTGCAAAAGAATTGATAGCAGCGTGTGCATGTGTGCGTGTGTGTGTGTGTTTAAGCTGGTTTCCAGTGACTGTAAGGAGAGGAGCGCTCTGCTACACCTCATCACCTGGGATACCTTTCACCCGCCCTCCCTGCCTTCTCCCCTCTGTCTCCTTTGCACGTAATGTGGGTGACATGAGAACATGTTCGCCTAGTTTGCTGCTGTTCAGTCAAATGCATTATCCATGGTATGACAGGGTCAGGGATGGCAGATGGCGGGAGGGGTTGCTGTATGTGTGTATGTAAAGTAAGGGGGGGGGGGCAGAGTGTGGGACTATTTCTGTAGAGGGTACAATCCTCACAATCTCTTTTGAGTCCATTGTGACCCAAAAATCTTTGTGGAGGAAGGAAACTTCAACACTGGCCCAGTCTACCATCCTCATTATTTGACTGAAACGTTCCCCTCTCTTTCCACCACAATCATTTCCTGAATAATTTATACAGCAGCTAAGACCAGACACAAAGCAGGAAAATGTATTAGGGTCAAGTCGTGCAGAAACTGCACACAGAGCGAGCCAGATTTGGGGCATACATGTTATACATGGCGTTTTGATATGATGAGACGCATGCAGAGGCACTGTAACAAGCTTAACATGATGATGTTCCTCCTTACACATCAAATAAAGTCAAGTGAAAAAAGACTCCACTGAAGCAATCTGCATAACAATAACAGAATTGGCCTGTTGGGGGATATAGCAGACACGACCCCTCCCTCTCTTTCACTCTTACTTGTCAGCATTATTGTCACAGATATTTATTGGCTTGGCTATATTTTACCCCCCCGCATGACTTATTTTCTTGATTTCTTTTGAGTTCAGAGCTGTGAACAGCAATAAATCGGTCGCGTAACAGGCATCTTTATGTGCCCAAAAAATTGTGGTTGTCACAAAAACAGTCCTGTTTGCTCATGCTGGGTGCTGAGTCATTTATGTACCCTTACTCATATCTCTGCCAGCCCGGAAACTGAAGGGGTCAAAAGGTCAATTAAACTGCTTCCATGATAGAGTTTACCAAACCTGACATTTTTTTCAACAAATACAGGCAATACAGACAATTTAAAATAAAGAAACTAAAAAGGAAATAATAAAAAGCCTTTATTATGGTTGCTGCATCGGTAAAAAAGTTGTTTCTTGTCCTGAATACTGATGTACCATTAGCTAAAAAAAGTAATTTTTGAAATACAGTTTGACTTTTGTGATTTTTTTTTTGTTTTGTTTATTTGTATTATTTTAGAGGGCAGGATTGCAAATATGCAAAGGAAGCTAAATAATAACAAGAAAAAAAGAAAATTAAGGCCAGGTTTATACATCTATACTTGTTTGTTTCTCTCATTTATTTAATTTTTTTTAATATAATTTTTTATTATTTTTCATTATTATTTCAAAATATGTATATATGATTATTTTGCATGTGCAGGTTATTTGAGTTACATATGTTGCATATTGTCTCTATAATGACAGGATTATTTGATTTTTTTTTTTAGCACGCCTTTATAGAGAGAAAGTACAATGGTAACTAAGATTTCTGTCAAATTAAAAATAAAAGGGGACTTAGAGGTGTTAATTCAAATGTATTTGTCAGCTTTGCTCTCAGACTTCATGACCTTAGTAAAGTATCTCATGAAAACACTTACCCCCTACTTGGATAAATAGTGGGAAATGGCTTGTTATGTAAAAAGGGCTTACAGTTAAACCACAGTGTCATTAAAATGAGAGCCCAGGGGCCATATAAGTGATACTGCCTTAATTGTTTGCATTTCAATTCATTCTATTGTTTAGGATGAATCTGTAAGGATTACACCGGGGGTTATCAGGGTTCAGCCTATACAGCTAAAGCTAATGTAATTTCTTGTCAAAATCCATTGACATTCCTAGATGACCTACAAATCCATTTTAATTCTGTAAGAGTGAGGAGACTACAGTTGAAACTAAGACAAAGCTCATGTCACTCTCATGCTTGCTCAATAATAGTGTCGTATTTGGAGGCCCATTTCTGCCCAGAAAAGAAATAAATAAATGACATTTTAGCCATAAAAACAAAAGTTCTCATGTTACTGAGTCACAATTGGGATTTTTTAAAAAAAATCTAATTGTGATTATTTGTTTTTACTATGAAATAGTTATAAATAAATTGTCATAATTATGAGGCTCTAGACAGGGATGGACCCAAACAACTTACTATTTAGATATTTGTTCATTCGGTAGGTATTCAGTTTTCAGTGGCTTGTTTTTGTTTGTTTGTTTGTTTTGGGGTTTTTTTTAGAAATGAAAAATAATTTATGAATAGTGTTTCCTGTACATTACATTTTTGTCGCAGCTACCACAATATCAACATTGGCCACCTGTTTCCTTTTTTTACAGTTTAGAATGGGTAAATATTATTCAGTTGTACAGAGTATTGATACATCCAGCCTCTCTTCCTGCTATCTTTCAATTTAAATCATGATAGGTCCGCTCTGTGCCGAGAACAGTTAGTGAGAGTTGCTTGCATACACATGGTGACATGGCTGACAGGTAGCATTAGGCTAGCTAACAGTCAAGCTTTTTTTTATGTCAGTGTGTTTGTTGGGATTGATACTCAGAGTTGAATTGTATTTGATGTTAGCTGCTGCTGTGTTAGCCAGCACTAACTGGACAGATGTTAAGCTGAATGTTTGCTTGGAGGAGAGTAGCTGCGGAGATCGTTTTTCTTCGCGCTAACCTGCGTAAAAGACACATTAAATCTTATAAATCTCAAATGTGTTCAAGTTAGTAAGCTGTTTCTGTGGCTCTGTTCACTTTGCTTTGACAGGCATCAGGTAGATTTGAACTCGTGCTTACAAAATGGGAGGTCTTGGACACAAAGTCGTGAACTTGGAGCTCAGCAGATTTTCACTAACGAGGTGATGAATACCACATCACGGGGGTGTTCGTATGGTTGTTTCTTGTGAACATGATAAACGCGACCCTAGTTGGATCTATCAAAACAATGTATCCATTATAAGAAAATTTTGGGGCTTCGAATATTTGTAGTTGATAACTACTGACGCTCAGGAGCCCCCTCCCAAAAAATGGTATTCAAGAGACAACCCTACTACTATGAGGGAAGTTATTTTCACCATAATTGATTTAAGCATTTTTCTCTTTTCTTGGCTTGAATGTGCTTCCATACATTTTCCCCCCAAGAAATCGCTTTCATGATTTGCTGCTGCACTTTCAGAGACTCTTCCCTCTCCATGCCTGGCTGGTCAATTGCAGTTCACCTTGATGCAAAACTGACTACGGCCACTAGACAACTTTCTGTGAACTGGTGCATGCAAAGCCTAACCTTACAAATAGGTTAAGAGCTCTGACTGTAAAATGTGGCCCATACAGAGCCTAAGTGTTCTTGTCCATCAAAGTAACAGTGCTGGACAAAAGCGCTTCTCTGAGGGCCTGTCCAAGGCACATTAAGGAAAGGTAGCTTGCTTGTACCATCTGTCCACTGCAGTAAGGGAGAGCTATGGATTTTCTGTCTGAGACGCTATCTGATGCACTGGCTGCTTGCTTTCATGGGATGAGCTTTTAATAAGTCCTGCCAAATAGCGAGCCATAGAGTATGCATTATGATGTGGTTATGCTGTGTTATTATGATGGGACTGCATCATGTTGCCTATCATTTATCACTGAATTTCAGCTGCTCTCAGAGCTAAGCCAGAATTGAGAGTAGACGGTTTTGGGAACTCACCAGTTGAGAGGATCTTGGCTGGCAGTGTCATATTTCCAGAATGAGATTAAAGTCTGTTCCTTCAGTGCTCCATGTGCATGTAAAAGCAGCAACGCTCTGTGCCACAGTACATCAGGGTAGTGACCTCTTGGGGATAACTGAGGCCCGTTCTGCCCACAACTGCAAAGGGTGGATTTCACTTGCTAATGAGCCAACCACCTATCTTCCAGCCATTCATCAAAGTCTGCCCCGTGAGCTTTCTGTGTGTGAAGTGCATCCCATCATCACAGTAGATTAGGTTTACTCCCACCACTTTACTCAGCGGACTTCTGGGTAACTTCCCTGGACAATAATTAACATTTGGCCTGCTGAATGCATGATTTGCTTCTGCCCAGTGTTGGGAGTGCCTAAAAAGCACAAGTGAAGATGAAAAAATTAACTTGCAGAATAACTGACAAATAATTATGACATGTATGTTTATTTGACCGCAGATTGTTTCTGTTTCTACTGAAGCCCACCAGTGTTACAGATAACCGTCAGCACTAAATTGTTCTTGTGGGCCATTAGTAAACCAAATACCATTACCAGATATAAAATCCATGCTTTCTCTCGCAGGCCCCCGCTGACAGTGCATTATTACAACCCCCCTGCCCCTCTCCATCCAACCAACCAACCAGTTTCTCTAGTCATCAGCAAAACATTTTTAATGAGTTCACTGAACACCAATGACACATGGCTGTAAAAGACATTTCAATCAGACTGAGACAAAAAAAAAACAACAGTTCAGAATCACCTCACTGAAGACCATTTTAGACTGTATTTGAATTGTTCTGAAACACAAAATACCAAACTAGACGGATCAACTTAAAGCTATACAGTTGGTAACTTTTAATTTAAAAAAAAAAATCCATCAGAAGCAGAAGGAAAAGGAGGGATTTTTTTTTCTCAGAATATGTCTCATGGGCTTCTTTCAGAATACAATGACTGTTTCAACAAATATGACAAAATTATTTTCACATAATTTTGACATTTAAAGAGTAAGCACACAAGAAAAAACACCATTCTGAGGAAATAAGTGATAAAAAATAGAGAAATAAAGTAGGCTAGAAATTAGCAGTAAGTGTGAGTAGTATATCTGTAGCAGAGACTTGAACTGTGGTGAACAAATGTGTTTAGTATTTACAAAGTATAATGAGTGGACACTTAATATAATACAATCCAGTAGGCCTTTCAACACTATTCTGAAACCTGTCATTTCTTTTGTTGAAGTTGTACAAATGTTCCACGTTACTGTCAGGTTGTTATTTCGTACTGGATTATTTTACAGTGTACAGTACTTCCCCCATTATTTGGTCTATCAAATATAAGAATGAATCCGACACAACTACAATACTGTACCTTCAGCTCAAAATGTCTCTAAACATCTTAAACCCTTTTTTCTTTTTACCTTTCTAAGTAACAAGCTCTCTATGAGCAAAATATTTACAGCAGGAAAACAAATAAACAGCAGCAACTACATGATACTTGCAGTATAAATGATGGTAAAAATTCAGGAAATTAAGAGCAATCAAATTGTCCTTCGATGCATCAGTCTGAAGCACTGGCACTTGCTTGATCCTTTTGACCTTTGACCTCCTGTGTCATCTTTTTGAAGTAACGTTCAGCGCGCAGCTCTTCAAAGCAGAATTCAGTGGCGCCGCTGTGCAGCAGCTCCTTACAGTACATATGCTGCTCTTGTAGTTTTCCTGATTCTGCTTCCCTCTGTTGCTGTTGGTGTTCCTGTAGTCTCTTTAGAGGAGTTTCCTCTCTGCAGGGCTTACGTGCTGATAAAACTGTGTTCACGGACGGGTTGATTTTACAAGGAGTCCTGAGCGGGTAGAGGGGAGAAGCAAAAGCAAATGAACAAAATTTTACTAACATTACAACAAGCTCAAACTAAGATCACAGACTTAAACGTACATATTTATTACTCTTTCAGTTATTTGTATAGTCTATTGAAAAAGGCAACCCATAATGTGGTACACATTGTATTTTTTAACATCTGTCTATAAAAATTATTTACATTACATGATATGAAAAGCAGCACACCATCACAATTGAGACATTGTAATAAGACGTGCTTGACTTAATTATCAAAGTTGTTGATTCATTTATTTCAAATCAAAGCACTGCAGACAAAAGTTAGATTTTTGTCACCCACATTGTTGGAGGCTGATCCGACTCCTCAACAAATGGTTGGAAGGTGGGTTTGGGAGGCGGTGGGGCCATAACAGTGTGCCCAAATTTGGTCTTCTGGGGCATCTGTGTTAAATACACATTAAATTGACATCAGTGGGTTACACTCCACACCTTTAAAATCAATTAACACAACGCCTGCTTGTCTCATACCTTGACATCACACCATTTTTCAGCCTTCTGCTCGTTCTCTTTTGCCCTGGAAGTCGGAGGGGCCACCCAAGACTCCATTTTAGGCTCTGAGGGTCCCGCACTTTGAGACTTGCTCTCATCAAAGATCATCAGCCGACTGTTTGAAACACTGCCGAGGACCGGGGTGCCGTGTGACTGCAGGCCTCCAGAAATACCTGTTCACAAAACCAATCAAAAATTTGAATGATAGTGCTGATATTTCTAGGTGCTAGAGCACTATTAACACCAACCTAAAATTTCACAACAGATTTTAGTTGTATATTCGCATGCTTACTTCTGATTGCAGACCCAACTCTGTTTACAGGGGCGATGGCCTTTTTCTTTCCTCTATGTTTGAGGTCGGCTAGAGAAAATCTCTCCGGCTGTTTGGGCTCATCGTCACTGTCGTCCTCATCCACATTCATCATCACCTGTCGGGACACACGTGCCTGCAAAGCCCTACGAATAGAATAACATAAAATTAAAATTATGCCAATAATTTGCAATGTCAAACTATATCTTAAATTTTACTGAGGAGTGTGTACTTGTGAAACTGCAGGAGCTTCTCATGCGGCTCTGCACACTTCTTGAATCCTTCCTGGTAGACCAGATCTGCTTTGCGACAGTTGCCTTGATTTTCATATTCTTCGGACCAAGCGATGTAGAGGGATGCCTGTGTCACTCCGATCCCCTGTGCTTGCATGTATCTGTAAATGTCCAAGGGCTCTGGGCAGTTTTCTGCCTAATGGTACACAAAATACACATATGGAAAAAAGTTATTATTGCTGCATTAGGTTATGAAAGTAGCAAAAACAGTCAAAGGTTAAAATGTTTAACGTACAAATTTGATCCAGAGGTCAACATAGCGAGGGTCGTCGTGATATATCTTTTCCTCTGTGAATCTGGTCACGACTCGTTCCAACAATGTGGCGAGGTTGCTCTCCTTTCCTCCCTGAGGGAAGGTTTGCTCTGTCCACTTAATATACCTAAAAAAGAACCATGGGTGGATTAAAAATGAAACCTCTCAGATTTAAAAGCAGTACATTTGAATTCAACAGACTGTATAAATATCTGACTTACCGATCCCAAACATCAAGTGGATCATCTCCGTCATACATCCGCAGTTCAGACTCAAAGGCCCTGGAGAAACAAAAAGCCACAAAACTTCCATCATCATGTGAAAACTGACAGGAAAAAGTGTTTTACAGAAATTTTAGCCACCCAATGTGGGTGTAGCGTTTTAGAGATCATCCATACTGTCGCTGCTGGTTGATGGCAGAACTGAGACCATCCTGTTGTTGACTGAGCGCCTGATGTAAAGCTGATATAGCTCTGCCTCGTCGCAGTGGCTGGATGTTTTCTTTGCTTAGCTCCCACTCGACATCTCCTCCTTCTGCCATTGTAGAAATTAAAACAGACCTACACACACACACACACACACACACATACAAACATATCATTTATTTAAAGTAGTCTTATTTATGTCTAAAATCATTTCTTGCATATGTCTGATGATCCTTTCATGGAATATAATTTCATATTATTATGAAATGGGCCATTCTACAGTGCTTTTATAGTATGTCCTTTGAGAACACTGTCATGCTAATATTTTTGTAAGTTTACTTAAGCAAGATTTTCAATGCAGGACTTTTACCCTAACAGAGTACAGTACTGTGCAAAAGTCTTAGGCCAACATAGAGTTGTTGTTTGTGGATATGTATCTATACATTACTCAGTCTCTTTATTAAGATATAAACAAAGAATTCAGACAAACCCCATACACCAAAAAAGTCAGAACAAACGGGAGTCTTTGGACTCAAAGTGAATATTTAGTGTGAATCATATAAGCGTATAACCACAGCAAAAGATAGTTAAAACAATCAATATTAAGCTTTGGACATGTCCTGAATGCAACCTGATGTGAATAAACCAGAAGTTTAGTATTGTAAATCTCAAACTGTCTGCCCAAGGAGTTCAAGACATGCTTGAGTGGAAAAGGAGGTCACACTAAAACCTGCAACTTCAACCTATTGAAATCGTTTTATTCTGAAATATTTGTGTTTTTAATGCTGAATACAGATTTCCTGTATGCTGTGGTTATATTTTTGTAACAAGACTACTGGGAAATAAATATCTATGACTGTTGTAACCTTGCAAAATAAAGTTTAAAGTGGCCAAATACTTTTACACAAAACTGTATTTCTGTTGTATTTCTACTTTTACTAAAAAAAATGATCTGAATACCTTTCCACCACTGGGGACCAAGTACTATGATCTCACGTTATCATAAAACGTTACGAATATAATCTGGCACACAGCATTAGCAGTCAGTGAATAGCTGTAGGTTAACAAGTACAAACGCAAGTAACGTTAATAATATAATCACCTATCGCAAAACAACATTTAATACAAAAATAAAAGATTATTTATTGTAGCTATCATCTTGGATCCAAGACTGGGGGACAGCTGTCATGTTTCCAGTGTCCTTGCTACACAAGTGAGGTCCCTTCACCAACGTAAACGCACAGCGTGGGGACGGGACGAACATGCTAGCTAGCTAGCACTAGCTTTAGCTCGGTCATTATTTTTGTCGTTTTTCGCAATATTAGCGGAATTCAAAAAACGCTGACAAAAACAAAACCGACAAGCTACAAAACTGTGCGCTTCCATACCGCTTACAGGCCTTCTTCGTGTCTTTTCCAGATTAATACAGCTATACCGTTGTTGTAACAGGAGCGGTGCTCAGCGGTCGGTTAAGTGTTTTGAACAAGGACCGCGAGAGGATTTGGAGAAAGCTGATTGGAGGAACGTCAAACAGGAAGACGCAAGTTTACGTCACACGGCATCTTCCGGAAAGCTTCCTGTTTTGATTACAGCAACGTTGAACGGTTGAATAAAGGTAGCTAGCTGCTAAATGTTTGTTAATAGAGTCCGTTTTATTTACACATTTACCCGCTAGAGCTGTATAGGTTACATTTAAATTGCCTGTCTCATGACTGTCCACACGTGTCGGCATGGACAACCGTTGTTATTGTTGTGCATCAAAGTTCAGTCTCTTCAAGAAGGAGGTAAGGCTAATATCAGCAGCGCTGTACACATGAAACGTTTAAAGGGGAGTAAACTGTAAATTTACGTTGCAATATCCTTTTAGCTGGGCTGTAAGAGCTGCGGCCGCTCCTTCTGCTCCAGCTGTTTGACTTTCAGTGCTGTGGTGCCTCGCTGTGGCAACACCCAGCAGAAGGTCTGCAAACAGTGCCACGGTAATCTGACGAGGTAAAGGCCAAACCATGCAAAAGAACATACATGTAATTATTAATTAATTTTCCTATGCATTGTCGCTCATCTTCGTTTCTTTATTTTTAGTCGAGAATCGCAAAACAGTGCTGGAAAATGGTCTCCTCCTGAAAATTATAAGAAGTCAGTATGTGATCAAATTTGGAAAAAATGTTTACTTTTTAACACTGCAGTTTCATGATCAAGTTCGTGTTTCTTCCACAGACGAGTCGCTGCATATGAGGCCAAACAGCAGGGACAGGCGACACAACCTCTTGCACAAGGAAGCAATAGAAACAGTAAAGCAGGACATCTACCAACCAAAGGCCTGAGTAAGGAAGATCAGGCTATTGCTGAAAGACTTCAGAAGCTGAGGGAGGACACTGCACCAAGTAAGGAAATTAGAATTTTAGCAGCTGCCATTTTGATTAAATCTGGCTCATGTTGTCATAAAGCAAAAGCAAAAGCCACTGTAAGCCTGTTACCTCTTTTTCAGAGTCTGTCCCCTCACAGAAAGAGCTTGAGTCTCGTCTCGCTGCTCTGAAAGCTCCCAGCCAGCCAGTGCCTTCTGCAGCAGAGATGGAGGACCGCCTGGCAGTTCTACAGGGTCAGAATCCCTCATCTCAAGCTCCTCCACCTGTGAGCAAAGCCTCTTCCAACTTGTCTCCCATATCTTGGGCATGGCTCATTACTAAGACCTGCATGCTAAATAGTTTACCATAATATCTTACCAGTATAAATGTACTTGTGAACTCATGTGCACAGGTTCATCAGCCTCCTGATAACCGGACTCAGACTGAACAAGCCAATGATCTGATTACTCAGATGACAGAGGAAGTTGCCATAGACGACCAGCAATCAAATCCTGAATGCAGTAATTATTTGTCTCATCGATTTATCTCACCTTCAATTAATTATTAACAATGTAATCATATCACAATTTTAGGCAGTCATACTCATTTGATCATGACTGCATTCTGACATCAAAATCTGACTGATGATTGAGATCAAACCTAATAATCCCTCTTCAGGTGTAGATGGCCGTATGAATGATCTCAACAAAGGGGAGGGGGATACATTGGATGAGAATTTGGAGGAGAACCAGGATGCAGACAAGCAGCTGGAGGCCGAGAAAGCCCGTGTCCTTGAAGAGGCCATGGAGGAGCTGAGGAAGGAGCGCCATTCCCAGGATCAGATCCTCCATATGGCAAAGAGGATGGCGCAGCTGAAAGGGCAGGATCCAGACAAAGGTATGTCGCACAAAGATTGTGGTGTGACACTTTATTGGCGTTATTGGTTCCGCTTACTTTCACATCAGAATGTCAAAAAATAGGACAGGAACTATAAGCTGTGACGGACGAGGACAGAAGTGTGAATATCATTATTGTCATTTCACTTGTAGTTACTATGGAGGACTTTCAGCATCCTGACAGCGAGGAGGAGACTGAAGAAGAAGCTGTGATGAGAGTGTTAAAACAGGTCTGGGGCTTAAGTACAAATACTGTTCATATACTGTAATGGAGATTATATTAGATGCACATAATAAACTTGTTACAACTGAGTGCATATCACACCCTTAAAGAAACTTGTGACTTAATATGGACCAGTTCAAGTAGCCACAAGGGGCTGCTATTTTGCCATTTTAATAATCTTGTAATGTAATTTGAGGATAGGTTTTGAAATTCCTGTTTCTGATTTTTGTTCCAGCTCTCTGAAGAGGCTGCGCTGGATGAGGCCTGTGGTTACAACATACCTTTAGAGCACAGCGGACCAAAGAACACAGAAAAGAAAAAAACTTCTAAGAAACCGGTACTAAACAACAACCAAAATAATATAAAAACTCTTAGAAAATTTCAAGCTATTACAGAGAATAACATTTAATACCTTGTTAATCTGATATAACTTTTTTTAAAAAAAAAATACCCAGGCTCCAGCACCTAAGAATCGGATTTCAACGTCTGCTGTGCCACATCAGCCATCAGACAGTGACGAGGATGAGCTACCGTGGTGCTGCATCTGTAACCAAGACGCCACCATTCGGTGTCACACCTGTGATGGAGACCTATACTGTAACCGCTGCTTCAGGTAGCTTAACATACATTTATTAAAATAAGTTAAGTAATAATTCTGGTTTTTGCTTCGTAGTAGAGCTTTGCATGGAAATCTTTGCACTGATGGCAAAGTAACATGGCTGTGATTTGGAATGCATACCATGACCCAGATAAATTGTAGACAGGCTGTTGCCATAATGTTAAGCAGCATGAATATAAAGTATTTATTGTGATGAATTATCAATTCGCTCTCCATTATCCCCCCAGGGAAGGCCATGATAAATATGACAGGAAGGAGCATCGCACCAGTAACTACACTGCACCAAAGAAGAAGAGGAAGACATGATAGGGAGACTGTGCTGCAGGTGTTTGCCTTATCAGGCTCTGGTCAGTCATCACTGTTAGACTTGTGCTTAAGACTTAAGTGACCTATTAGTGTTAATTTAAAAAAAACAACTGTGTCTCAGAGGGTATAAACGCTACCGTATTATCTTAAAAAAGCCAGAACCCCTAATTTTAACTCTTAACTTATAAGGGCTGTACCGAATGTCATTATATTACATTTGACGCTTCTATTGAGGTTTCCAAATTAAGCTTTGAATGTCTTTTTTATGACATTGTCATTCCCCTCAAGAAATTAGAAATCCTCAAATGAAATCCTCAATTTAAATAAAGTGATTCATCAGATTATAATATCAACATTCTTTAATGAATAAATGTAATTAATGGTAGTGTTAGATTGCCACTAGATGGTCCCATTAATTCAGTTGCTCACCTCTCTTTGTGTGCAGCAAACATACAAGTAAATCCAGCTGACATGTCATGCGATGTCAGGCGGCTAAAATTCAATGTCAGGACAACTCGTACCAGCGTCAGATTGGCATAGAATACTGCCAACTGATGATGTTAACACTTCAAGTTGTATTTTTAAGTAAACGAAATCAAAATTCTTCCAAATATCTCATGCCAGCGTCATCTTTACAATAACATTTGGTCATGAAGAATTGCAGGCCAAAACCAAACATAGACAAAACATAATAATGTTACCGTCCCAGCAACGAGATATTCCAACGTTGTTGTACATGTAAAATATCGTCAAACAGATTTTTATTCCAACCAAAATTTAAAATCTGTCCAACATCAGATTCCAACATCTTTCTAACGTCTTATTGATGTCCAGTACCAGCTTGGAACTGTTTTTTGTACGCAGGGAGAGTGTTGTTTTTGAAATGCCAATGAATATTGATTGAAGCAGAATATTTCATCAGATAAAAACATGTTGTTAATTTTGGAAATGATTCCATCTGTCTTTTTTCAAATTAATTAATTAATTTGAACTATTCGGTACAGCCCTACAACTTATCCAGTCTGCTTAGAGTGGCTTTATACATGTGTCTGTGTAGACCACAGGAAGAGCAACATCTGCTTTCTGTAATAGCTAACAGGGATCTAGATTAACTGAACACTTAAAATATAATGCATAATATTTATGATAAAGCAAAGACTAGACATACACATACACTTTAATGTTAATGCAACACAATATGAATGATGTGAAAAACATAGCGCCTGTTTAACCATCTAAATGCCCTTTGTGGGCATCAATAATCATCTTATCCTTTAGGTAAGTAAATCTTGCAGAGGCTGCTTGACATCGTTGGTATTTTAGCAAAACTCTAAAGTTTTAAACTGTCAAACGGAATAAGAAGCTTGAGGTGTTTTCTTATGTCACTTGTCCTACTTCCAAAAAGCAACAAAGTCTCATCTCAGATGATCTTTGCACTTGTCACCGTTTGAATATTTTAAAAAAAGTTGTCAGCACAGACAGAAAGCAGCCATATCATGAGCTCATCTGGAATGATGTACAATCTCAGACTACTGTCAGCTCTGGACTGAAGAAGTACAGAGGAGTCAGTATAAAAGGATTACTGAGGGCTTTGTTTTCTTTTGGCAGGCGCTGCAGTCACTCTTGTAATCTATGTTTGGCTGCAAGTGTGACATGAGCGTTGCCTTTCTTGTCCTTGTGTGTAATTCCATTATAAAGGATGCAAAAGTCTGAGGTGCCATGTCACATCTTTTGGGTTGTATTTTTAACACAGAAGCCTTTTTTTTTAAATCACCAATATCATCACTTGCCAAAAATGTCCCGGACTGGCAGGTCTTGTCAGAAGTGTAGTCTTTCCAGTATGGATGGCCTTTGTGTCAGAGAGTGGAAGTGGGTGGCGAACAAAGCAAATTACTATAATGGAGCCCTCAGCCAAAAGACCCTCTGTGTATGACAGAGAGAGAGGGCCAGAGTGCAGTTTCATCAGTGTGCATTACCGTCAAGCTAACCGGGGAGAAACCATAATTACACTTTCCTCTGGGGGCCGGCTCCATTAAGGTTTGCATGGAGGCCGTTGCTGTGTTTCCCTCGTCTGGCCATGTCATACACGCACCACAGACAGGAAATGGAGGAAGATAATGGAAGCATACTTAATGGACCTTCCTGCTGCTGATTTCACTGTGTTTACTCCTAGACATGACATGTCAACGTCTCCTTTGTTTCCATCACTCTATTGAAAGATTTACACCACAAAGCTTATATTCTGGGAATGCTGACAGTAAAGTCTTACAGTTGTCTCTGGATAGTAGGACATAATCATTCTTTGTGTTTTAGAGCAGAGAAACTGTGGTAACAGGGTAGTGAAATTGATAGTTGTGGTGGACATGTCAATATTTATTTGTATATGTTGAATGAATAATACCTGGTGATAGCATACTATTTGTGCTGTCACTTTGTTGAAAATCAGATGTAACACTTTTGATCATTCATCCACAGCCTTCTCTTGAAAATGTTCAGTTTTATTTCGACATACAACACTGTTATCAGAACAAAAATATTTATGTACATAAATAGGCAACCGAAAATGTACACCAAAAAAACAGTCCATCTGAGTAATAGTCAACTTTTATCACATGTGCATTATTGTTATGTTTATGGGAGACAAAATGTTACAGCAGTCCATAAATTAAAGTGAAATAATAATACAAAAATTCCATTCAAAACCCGTCTGCTCTGGTGTTAAGACTGATGCTGACCCAGGACGGGTGGGTGGGCAGGAAGAGAGTCCCACTGACATGTTACAGTCAACCCTAATGCATGGGAGATGGAAAGATAAGAGGATCCTCATTGTCTAAATTCTTTTTTTGACCTATAATTATTTCTTCAAGGGACCTGACATTTTGCGTAGACCCTTTATCCTGTAGAGCAGCCCGTTGATAAAATCCTATAGGGAAAATGGAGAATATTATTTTTTTTTCTGCATGTAACTTTTAAAGACCACACACAACGATAGTAACTGTAAACACGCAATATTCTACTCTGTTAAAGGTCCAGTTTGTAGCATTTATGGGCATCTGTTGGTGGAAATCTTGTTAACCATTCATAACGATGTTTTCATTGGTGCGTAATCATCCTTAAACAAGAGTCATCCTTTCAATACCCTAGAACAGTGGAATCGTAAGGCATGGGCATTTTAGCTCTGAATATTTTATAAATAGTATAGGCTATAACAAAATTAAAACTAAGAATAGGCCTAATTATTTTTTTGAAAGGCCTGGATTTAATTATCTGTCATGTGTGCTTGTATAAAACCTTAGTTACATTCAACCACTGTTAACATAAACACACACATTTAACAATTTTTCCAATTATAGTCAGTAAAGTTTATATAACAATATTTGTAAAGTATTCTGTACTCAGTGTGAGGCTACTTTAAAAAAATGCCATAAAAAGCATCAACATAGAGCTTGTTCATCAAAAGAAAAGTTCTCAGGGAATGATCTCCCTGGTCCTCCTTAAGTTCAGGGTAAGCCCCCCCCATATCATAAAATCCTACAAATGCCCAGAACGGACAAACCAAACATTAGCATTTTCGCATTGATCACCATAGTTCTCCTATACGCAACATATGAGAAGTTTCAATTCTGCAAACTCACCACTAGATGCCACTCAATCGTACACACTTAGACCTTTAAATAACTTGAAATCTTTACATACTTGTGTGTAGTTTCACATAAGTATTTGTCTCACCTCTTTTGGCTTTCCGCATTCCTGCAACAGCTCCTAACAAAGGAAACAAAGACATATAGGCCCCCATTGGACATTGCTTTTTCACTGCAAACATTGCAACACTGGATCCCAGCAAGGGTCAAGTGCTTGTTAAGCCATTACCCCACATTGCAAATGGTTATGTACCCATGTGTGAAGGTGTTGAAATGTTCAAAGTCTTTGACCTGAATGTTGGATTCCTGAGACTTAAGTTGTCTTTTGTTTGAATAGCTGCAGTTGGGCGCCAGTTCCATGAAGCCAGGTAGTTTTTTTTTTTTTACTGTTTATAACATTTCAACAGCTTATTAGTTGAATTTAACAATTCAGCTGTTTTGCTTTATTCTGTAGATATTAAACTGATTATATATAGAGTATAATGTATGTGACAATTAATGAAGATACCTCAATATTCTTAGAATAATTTAGTTAAACTTGATCTATTAACTCAACCTGTGCAGCATAGGTTGTTTACCATTATTCCCACTGGGTAACACCTTATGTAGATTGTCCATGTTACCCAATGGGAATAATGTTGCTTAATAAGTCATCCATTGTTATCCACTGGGAATAATGCTACCCAAAGGGAATAATGTAACTGAATGGAAATAAAACCCAATTTGAATAATGCTACCCAATGGGAATAACACTCTTATGTGTCACATCTTACGTGTAGACGGGTTCTCTGCCCCTCGTCTGTCAGCTCCAGGAGCTCATCTATGTCAATCTCTAACTCTGGAATCTCTTCCTCCTGTAAAAGAAGAGAGAAATACATTTTGAAAGCAATATTCCCCTTTTACAATATTGCCCACATTTTAGCATTTCTGCATGCTCTAAAAGCTCTTATAAATCTATAGTTTGGGCTTCTTGCCATCCTCTCAGTCGCAGTGGTAAGATTTTCCACAACACTGGGCAAAGTCATACAAAAGGAAAAGAAAGTGTAAGATGTGACCCAGGATCTGATGCAACATGGTTGGATTGTTAGGTTTTTAGGAGTTGGCACCGTACTTTTATCACCCTGAGTTAATAGTGTTGGCTGTATTGTAGTAATAAGAATAAACACCAGCTTTTCTTCCTTAATTTCTCATAATAATAATAATATGATTGATGATGTGCTGTGCACATAGGCAAGGCTGAGGAGCACTGAGGCATGAAGGCAAAAAAGGCTCCAGGGGGCTGTACTTGCCACATGACACCATCAGATTTCATGGATGGTTTACCCAGCTAGCATTTATCTCAGCCAGATTATTTCCAGTTTAAATGTTCTCTGAAGAATATTTTCTCAGCTAAGGTGCCCCACGTTGTGAGTTAAAATACAAACCCAGTAGGAACTTTAACTTTAATATATAAACTGCATGAGGTATTACTAAATCCATACAAACCCCTTTTTCTGAAATGTTAGCCTTAACTTAACAGTTACTGGCAGCAAATTGAAAGATTAATGCCAACATTTTGTAAAGGGCAAACAGTCTTGAGTTATAAAAAGCAAATATAGGAAAGTAATCAATTCATATCACAAGCTCTTATCCACACCCTTTTAACTACCTTTTCAGAGGGACTGAATGGTGCTTACTGGAGGAATCCTGAGATATCTAGAGTCAGCAGGTGTACACTCATTTTTGACAAGTGGGGCCTCATTTTAAGAGGAATATTTTCCGGTTGGGGAGTTTTCATGGCTTGTGAGGATGGGGCTCACACAGCTTTCTGGATGAAGAGAGAGCTAATCAATGTGGAAGTGCTGAGTGGCGGAAAAGATGGGCCCACCTTCAGAATCCCCTGTGCCCCCCTCTAATTGATACATGCTGCCTGTTTGGACCTGGTGATTCTGCTGATGTCTGCAGGACACACGCAGGGCTGAATGCTTGTCTTTTTTTGGTTCATGCTGTTCATTTCTGTGATATGTGGGCTTTGCTTTACTAGTTATAGGCTGTGGGCGGTTGTATTGTGCACTTTGTATTTCAGTGTTAGGCCAAAGACTTCAGCTGTTTGGTGTAAATGAAATAGTCCAGATTTCTTTTCATTATTTCCCTGTTTAACAGTCACTTATCATGTAGTTTATATATATGTATGTGTATAAATATATATATATATATATATATATATATATACTCGTATTTATACACTGATTAGCAACAACTTCAAAACCACTGGCAAATGAAGTGAATGACAATGATCATATTGTTACAATGCAACTTTCTGCTGGGAAACATTGGGTCTTGGTTCTACTCAAGAATGGGCCAAGAAATGTGACAAAGAGCTCAGTGTGTCAACTTGACCTTCAAATTCCCCAATTCCATTGAACATTAGTGGGATGTGCCGGGACCCCACCTCACAACCCACATGACTCTAAGGATCTGCCGCTAACACCCTGGTTCCAGACTCAAGGGGACACCACCCACAGGTCCTGTGTCCATGCCTCGACAAGTCAGAGCCAAGTCCGATCCATTCATTGGATCAGATTCATGTGGGTGCCACTTGACACTCATCACCCACCCAAACACTTTGCAGACCAAGTATACCTCATCATGGCAACCACGCTCTCAAATAGCATTGGCTCCAAGTCCGCCCACAATGGGACCTCCTTGGATTAGACTTGGCTCTGACCTTTCGAGGCATGGACACAGGACCTCGTTGGGCGTCCTGTTGTGTCTGGCACCAGGGCGCTGGCAGCAGATCCTTTGAGTCCTGTGGGTTGTGAGATGGGGTACCGCCACATCCCACAAAAGCTTGATTAGAATTGGATCTAGGGAGTTTGGAGGCCAGGTTGATGCCTTTAGCTCTTTGTCATGTTCCTCGGGCCATCCATGAGGAGGTTTTGCATTGTGGCTTCATGCGTTTTCCTACTTTGTTGGCCACTATCATCAGAGTGTGCTGTTGCCATGAGGGGGTGTACTTGGTGCGCAGTAGTGTTTTGGTGGGTGGAGTGTGTCAGGTGGCATCCACATAAATGCCAGCACCCAAGGTTACCCAGCAGAACATTGCATTGTAACAAGATATTTAATATTATTCACTTCACTTGCGATGTACTCTCTTTAAGTAGTCCAGAGCTAACATGATGATATCCACCCACCTAGTGACTGTGAGTAATTATTTTAAAGATTTACTGTTGTTTCTCAGTTGAAATAGGTATACTCTCTTTACCCTTTTGGCATCCAACTGTACATTTGGGGATAACCAAATTTGTTACAATAGAATTTAGCTAGAGTAAGGATTAATAATATGTTGACATTAATTGCACAGTAGTTGAGCTCTATGGAGTAGTAGTAAGTAAAGGATGGAGGTGAAAATGAAACCTACCTAAGTGCTAAATTAGTAGTAAATGTAAACATGAATATATCATATGTATATTGTAAATAGATATTTATTCCTTTTTGAGGTAAAGCCTCCCTCTGTCTGCGTGTGAATGTGAGGCCAAACAGAGAACTACTGAATATCGAGAAGTAAATGCGTGTGCATTTAACATGTAGAAACACAGTGACCCTCCAATAACATTTTAGTAATGCATATTGTACACAGTTGCAATATTCAGCTTGTCAAGAGTTACCTTCATTGTCAGAGGAAAAGCATTTTAATGAGGTCTCTGGGCAGAAATGTCTTAGCAGCACTTTCTGAAGTTTAAAAGCAATGGACTGAAGCTAAAATGAATGTTGGCACTAATATTGGAATTCATGAATATCAGAGTAATTCTCAGAGCAGTGCAGTTCAAGACGGCAGTCAGGATAAGCAGCTGGATTTTGTCGAGATAAGATGACCTCCACTAGAATTTATGATTCAAAATCAGGAAAGTTGCCTTCACTATCATGAGCAAACCTGTCAAAACTTCATAGGTTTGGAACTCATATTTGAGTAAGAAACAGCAAATGTTTATTTTTTATTTTTAAATTTATTTCATTTCTACAATGGATTTCTATGTCTGTTTATTTTTATCCCTTTGATCAATCAGTCAGCCCATGCAACACCTTTTAACTACTAGCAAGTCATGAAATTGAGTATTGACATTCATGGCCCCCCGTGAATAGTTCTTAATGATTTTGGTGATCTTCTGACCCATCATCTAGAACAACCCTCCGGTTAAAATTTTGCCCTTGACTTTTGCAGGGTATATATATACATGCTGAAATCAGAATTTAAGGTTAGACTGGACACTTATATTCTGGTGCAAAGCCCAGTAAAAAATCTGTCAAGCAAGTGATCATAATATTTCCTCAGCACATTTAAGCTCCTCAGAAGATGACCTGTAATGATTGTGGTGACCCATTGACCTTTATTCCATCACCTCCGTCAGGCTACACTTTCCACTTTTTACATAGGGCAGTTTAAATTATAATTGACAGATAATTAGGATGTTTACCAAACATGCTAATGCTCCCCATGAAAGGATCTCAATCCTATTTCATAACTATTTCTTTAACCCCACCCTGTAGGCCAGTTTATGAACTTTTGAAACAAGACACCTGAAAGCTTTATAACTGTGAAATTTGTTGTAGACATTCATGCTTTTCAGGTGATTCAGTGACCCATTTTGTTGTTTGATGCTTGTTAATTTGGGTTGTTGGTCTGTTTGACTCCTCTTCAATATTGTGGTTGTAATGAGGAAGTTTGCAGCATGTTAAGTTATCAGCATGTTACTATTTAAAGCAATAGTTTGACATTTGTTGACACATACAGCATAGCATTAAAATTAGCTGGGCTCACTGTTTCCTGTCGTTATGCTTAACTAACCAGCTGCTGAATATAGCTCAGTACAGTCTTTGATCTTCTCGTCCACCTTTCAACTAGAGAGCTAATAAGCATATTTCCCAAAATTTGAAACCATTCCTGTACAATTTCAGCTGCTAGAGTGGAAATGTTTCCAACATGAAAAGTATTAAATGGTGATGTTATCTGACCACTGATGTCCGATAATACAACAAAACATCTGTGGTTCCATTACACATGCTATGTGTTTGCTATGTTAATGTAAAGGAAGCCATGCCCAGGAAATCAAGCTGTTTTGAAGATGCCAGTGTGAGTTTAACTTATCAGACCCTTCCCTTTTCCTGCCAGGGGCATGAGCTGCACACGGATCACAATATTCATTAACTTCACCAAGTGAGTCATGACACAGTTTAAAGAGGGAAAACAGAGTGTACAGATCCAAATCGTGTTGCCTAATTATATGAGAGGGGCTTAATTTTTGGAAAAATTAAAAAAGACTAAAAACAAAACATTTGTAAGTCCACAGTACATCAACATTTCCATTACTGACCTGTAGTCTCTTAAAATAATACTTCACCTGCAAAATGACTATTTGTGTATCAGTTACTCATCTTATGTTATGTTGAATTTGTGAAGAAAACGTTGTTTTCCTGCACTCCTCCACAGTGAATGGAGAGCCCCAAAAATGGCAAACTTTTGAAGTAATTGGGGTCCGCATTTAATACCAGCAAAACTGTACCAAAACATCTGTTTACAAAGTCTCACACAACTTGTGCAGTATAATTCAGGTCTCACCTATCCACCTGAATGCTCATTACTTCTCAAACACATACATTTCACTAAAACATCACAATTTAAAACACTTGCCCTGCAAGTATTGAGCCCTGAGTGCATTTGCACATGCATGTGCATATGAGCTGAGCTTAAGCAGAGTTTAAATGCATATGTGTGTCCAGGAACGCTACTCAGCCATGCGTGAGACTGTACGAATATGTTTTAAATAATATTTTTTTTTGCAAAAATGCATGTGTTTGGTAAGTACTGAGCATACAACTGGATAAATGAGACATGGATTATACTGCACAAGTTGTTTGAGAGTTTTGTTAACGGATGTTTTGATATAGTTTTGCTGTTGTTTAACCTGGACCCCATTCACTTTAATGCATGAAGAATGTTTGCCTTTTTTAGATGCTCTTTCTCTTAGATTGCCTTAATTAGAATAAAACTGACATTGAAAACCCCTTATGGTTTAGTGTCAGTTAGGAAACCTCTAATTTTGGTTACTGTACACACACAAGCATAAACATGCTCAACTATCTATCTATCTATCTGAGAGCTGTTTTTCACACCCTTTTTTGAGTTTATCATTTCTCAAAAGGTGTGAAGTTTGCAACGAAGGCGACCACTCCAGGCCGAGGCAGCACTTGTATGAATTAGAGATGCCTCTAAATAATTCAGGTGGTGACACAGGGGACTGATGGTAAATGCTTCCACGCGGAAGACTCTGAGAACCAACAGAGTAACCTTCCCCTGAGCCCATGCAAAATTCATTACACTGGCCAGTGCACATGGACGAGCCACGACTAATTCCATACAAGTGGCTAATGCAAATATCCAGTCTGTCCCATCCAGAAAGCAAAGCGGTCATTTTCATAAAGCAAGGACGTAGACTATTATTAGGACTTGAATTCATGACATTAGGCAATATCATGATTGAATCAAAGTTATTTCTACTGTTACTGCTATTTTTCATGAATATGAAAGGCCAAGTACTGCAAACATGAAATAAATGTCTGTTTCTGGGACGAGATCAAAAGAGTGCGCAAGGAAAGACTTCAGATCTGTTTTCACATGTCCTGGTTTCCACTAATGTAATTTATTCCACCCTCAGCTCTACAAGCATATTATCATATATTACCACAGGGAAGAAGGCTCCGGATGTGAATGGAAAAAAGCTCATAAAGTAGACTAAGTATTGCAATGAAAAATATAGTAGCACAATATTGAAAATGCCTAGCAATCAGCTGCGACTTAAGCCAACCAGGCTTTTCTGTAAACTTTGATGTAAGGCAAGCCATTTAGATGGATGTGGATGCATGCTCACGGCCTGCAGTTGTAGTATATGCCATATGCAAAAGGGCTCACTCACAGTGTAAGGCGATGTCAGACAGAGTGGTGGCTACAGGCCATCTGCAGCCAAGGGGTCTTTGTGCGGTTTGAGAATTACATGAAAGACAGTTTGCCTCTGCCATCTCCGCTATGAAACGGAGGCGGCGTTGTTGTCATCTGATCTGCATCGTCATTAGGAAGCTTGTGCTTCTTAACAGACACCCTTAAATGCACCCTGCCATGCTGCCTCATGTGGGCGACGAGACATCTGTTGCCATGGTTTCCCCTTGGAGAATGCCAAGCAAATCAATATGGAGCCTCTGACATAATTGGATTCTATCCCACTGTACAGAAGCGAAGTTATGAAGGTTGTGTGTGTGTGTGTGTGAGAGAGAGAGAGAGCTGGCTGATGTCTCAGCATAATCCCCTGCACATATTCAACTTTACCATCTATGCAATAAGGCCATTAATTAGGCACACTATGGAAATAATGAGCACACATTTTCACATTACAACTTTTTTTTTGCAGAACACCTACTGTGTGCTAATACAAACTGCATATCTTCCAATGTTTGCGTGTTTGTTTATAGAGCAAGTTTCTCTAACGTCATCAGTGATCATCATCCATTAGGGAAGATCTAAGTATGTCGTTTCTATCATGCGTAACTGTTGATTGATTGTGTAAAAGAATGTCTGCAAACATAGAGACAGGACACACACACACACATACGCAGACACTACAATGATGACATCATGTCTTGGATGTCACCATAAGCCTGACGTAAAAACAGAAACATATGGACTGCATTTCAAAATAAAATACCCTGTCTATCCTGGTCCTTAGCTTTTATTTTTATGACTTCCTCTGGCAGTTTTTTATTACTTTATCACAGGGTTACAGGAATATTTTTTCAGTGGTGTGCCTTTCGTCTTCCTTGATATTGTTTGCTTCATATGTTACTGATCTGAAATTCACTTCATAATACCTTAAGTAGCCATATGGCAACCATATGTTTAAAGTGATCGAGCATTGTCGTGGTTGCATCCTGCTTGCATTTGTTTCCTAATGACTTGAATTAGACATCATATCTTGGTAAAATAATCTTATTGCGATGGTAGAACACCCCGGAGCACACTGCACAGCTGATACTGCAGTCAGGTTGATGACACATGAGAGCTTGTGTGCCAGAAATTGCAGCCTTGCTTCCCACTCCTCTTTTAGGTCGCCGTAATCTCTCCTGCATGATGGATAGCCCCGGTCACAGCCACCTATGGGTCGCTCAGTGCCTCCCTTGCTCCTTCCCCTCTTTTCCTCCTCAGGCACCCACCACAGTGTGAGTGTGTATCAGTGTGAGCCAGCCCTACCTCGCAGTCGAACAGCAGGTGCAGCTGCCCGTCGATCCACTCCTCAATATCCAGCCTCCTCTGCAGGTCCTTGCGGTTGTATTTGACCGTCAGCTTGCCCAGCTTGCGGTGCGCCGGCTCCTCTGTTTTGTCCGTCGCCTGGAACATCACCCTGGACTGGGTGCTAGGCTCTGACGCCATGGCTGCCACGGCCTCAAGAGAACCGTGGAAACACACAGAGCTCTCTCACACACTCACACACACAGCTGTGTCTCTATGTGTGCTTCCAGTGGGCAGTCGTTCCCACACGTATCTCCTGTTATCTTGTTGAGTGTTCGTACTCTCCCTCTCTATAGCTCTGGTTCTCTGCCCGTCCTCGTTCTCTCTCTCCCTCTCTCTAAAGCTCACTGTCTTACTCTCCTTGCCTCCTCCTCTTGCAACACCCACTGGCTGCACTATCAGGAGGATGGTAATGAGATATGCCTCTGCGCGTGTGCATGTGTGTGTTTGTGTCTGGGCATGCATTTGTGTTTGCACATGCACCTTATAGGGTGTGTGTTTGCCTTTTTGCTGTCTGTGTTATAGCTGGTGGGAGAGCAGAGTTCAATTGCAGTGATAAAAACAGCAGAAAGGGTGAGAGGGCAACCACGGCAATCAAGTTTGGGATATTACTCTGGCTGAAAAGATGCCAATATGTGTTACTGACATCATGAAATGTAGAAATGTGTCTTCTTTTTTCTGCAGTCATATGATTTGTAGTCATACCTATCATCAGAATACCAACACACAACTCATATTTTCCTAATATTCACTCAGTAAGAGTATCTGAAGTGTTTGCTTACTCACAAAGTCTAAAAGGTTTGGCATGCTAAGGGCTCTTGTGTTCACAAACACTTCCAACAATAGCTGGGTCCCCCTGACAGGTGAGCCAGGGTTCCTCTAGTGTGATAGCAGCCCTGCCCTTTATAACAGGCATTATCAGGTGTACGTTTAATAAGCCTTGAAGTCAAATTGGCATCCTCAGTTACACACCCTTGAATAATAGATGAATAGCAGAGCACTATTTATGGCTCCTTAGAAGTCAAATGTCAAATAAAAGCCTGGAAACCATCAATGTTTGCAAAGTCAAATATCAACAGCAGCACATAAACCCAAGGTCGAAAATTCATAGTTGTACCTCCCACTGCCAAATTATTACAGTTGAGACAACACAGACAACAGGCCACAGAGTTTCCACAGATCCTATTACGATATGAATAATGGGGTTCAGTTTTTTGTTTTGGCAGGGACTATCAATCAGGCAGAGCCGCGCGTGTTCACCCACTGATGCACCGTCTGTTACAAACACTGAATTATTGAGCGCCTCTAGCAGCTCACCTTTCCAGGCAAACAAATTCATTCATCTCGTCTTATGCTACTTGGTTCTGCACCGTCAGGTTAAAAAAGGAGGGGACATGCACCAGAGGCCTTCTCACCTCGGACAGGTGACGCGTCCAGATGAGAGAAAAGGAATGCAGCTTGACCTTTTAACTGTTTTATCACTGTTTAATGAAAATGTAAGATCTCATTGGCATGAAGTTATGCTTTTCCAAAAACCAGTTATCCTCTTGCTAAATCTGTCTGACGTTATGATTCTGTGCAAATGACGAAACCAATTTGTACACATTGCCTAAATTGGAGTGACCACCTTTCTGTTTCCTCCAGTCTGGATTGTTGATAACTTCCTTACTGGCTTCATGACTCACTGCATACTGTAATTGGATGACTCAATGCATGAATCATCAGTATCACTACAATTGCGAAAAGATGACGGGGGAGGGGAGCTTTGAGTTTAAATTAAAAGTTTTGTTAATGATTATAGTGTATGTGAGAGAGCATGAGCCAAACATCATGTTTTACAATGCTTTTGAGTAGGTTCATCAGCTACTGCTTCTTCAGCTGTAGATGGGATCATACTGCCACCTCCTGGATTAAAGCTTGTCAATTTAAAAGAGGAGGACAACTAAATTGTGGCAAAGCAAATGTTTCCCTAAAACACTTTCTTTTTTTTGACCACCAGACATTTTTAGTTTTGTGTAACCAGCTCTGCCATGTTACCACCAGGGTTTGTGTTTCTTTTTTCTTTTGTTACTCTTGATTTGTTTACGTGGCAGATTTCGATAATGATTTGATTTTGTACCTTAGTGGTGATTTATGTGTTTTTTGTGTTTTGTTTTTTTTTTATTATTATTTAATGTGTAATTGTACTTTATGCTATCACTCTGCATTAGAAAGCATTTTGTGCACCTACACAAATAGAATTATTTCTATTAGACATTTTTTTAAACGGGTAACAATATAGGACAATTTATTCTATATCATACATACCAAAGAAAGTAATACATTTTATTTACACTTTATTTTGCCAGTTAGATTGATAATTGTATTGTCGTTGGTAAACTTACTGGACATTATCTTTTTAATCACCTATCCCAGTGGTTCACATCCTGGGGGTCCCCAACCCCCACTAGGGGTCGCCAAAGCCTTCTAGGGGGTCAGAGGCCTTCTCAAGGCCCAATAGAACAATGGCCAGGCAGAGAATAATTTAAAAAGACCCTAGAAATATCAGAAAAACCCATCTCTGATGCAATATTCACAAGACAGTAATCTGCTCAAAATTCATCCGAATAACTTGTTTTACACAAACATTTATTTTAATTAACTGTACAGTTCACCAGTTATTCTGTTCTGTTATTGTTATGCATCATGTAGAATAATAATTCCATAAAATATACTTAATCAGGGGTTGTCAGTTTACTCTGTGATAGAATGGTGGATTTCCCCTTTTACAAATGGGAAGTCCATTATGACTAAATCAAACTACTACTGCTAGAGTCAACTGCTAATTGTAGATGACGATGAATCTTAAGTCCATACCCTTAAAAGGTTAAAGTTGCATCAACTTTAGGGGCACACACATAATAATGTTGCCAAAAGGTCAACCACCAACAATAAGGACAAAAAAAAAGAAAAGAAAAAAAAACACTATTGTTATAAAAAAATGTTTTAAGTAATAATTTAAAAACTGGATATTTCTTAAGTAAACTATTTATAGAACTTTTCAAAACCGAGATCCTAAGGAACTGTACTTTATTATCAGAGTTGGGGTTGTGGCTGGGGTGTGACCTCACTTTTTGTTTTTTTGTTTTTTTTTTAAATATCATGACCCTCCCCAGAGCTCCAAATATTTTTCCTTGAGCCTCCATCAGTGACTGGGTGAAAATGCAAGACCCTCCCTCCACCATAAATAACCATATTTCACAGTACTGGCTATGGTAAATTGTGTGATTTTGGTGATTTTTTTTGAAAGAAAACATGCTTTTGAAACAAACTTGCTAGTTTCGAGGTTCTGAGGATACTTAAAATAAATACAAAACACAACCATTTAAAGTTGTATGTCTCTCCCCTAAGCCAAATCAAACAGCATGACTCCCTCCCCAATGCTTTAGAAAGTTTCCCACCCCCCTCTCATAAATAACAAACAATCCCTAATAATCGAGTGTCAACTGATGAATTAAAAAAAAAGATATTTCTTAAAGTAAGCACAGCTTTTTCAAAACCAGGGCCCTAAATGCTTCATCGTTAGGCTACAAATGAAAGAAGTTCATTCATACGAGAGAAAAACAATGTCACACACTATGACCTACATTCTCTGAATCTGTCAGTGAAAAGACCCAGAGGAATGAAGTAGGAGAGAAAAATATGTTTGAAAGCAGCTCACTCTATTAAAACCATATCCCTCTGTCACAATTTGAGACAATATTGCGTATTGGGAATATTGTGTCAATGTGTTAACGACGATGCTTTCCAACACACACACAAAGCACAGTAGCTGTGTTTGGAGCCCGGTCACATAACAGCCAGAAGGGAGTGGCATCTCAGGAGTGGAATTTCACTTCCTGTATCTCTCAGGTGAGTCACCTGGGCACTGTCGTCGTATGCTCGGGTTTTTGTCGACATCGAACGGTTGAATCTCTTGTGAGAGTTTCAGAGTTGGATTAAACCCGTCCGGAGAGCGTTTGTGGGCGTTTTCCAAACCATTTTCTGGGTGCTCAGCGGGAAGTCGGGAGCATAAGGTTTATTTGTGAGAAGAAGCGAGGTGTTATGCACCTTTGCGGCCTAAACACTCCCCGAGGAAACTGATATTTTTTTTTCAATAATTAGTGATATTTTTTATTATTTGTCGCAACAGGTTATATCTGTATTTGACTTGTGCGGGGACCTTAAAAATGATTTCCCTTCTTAAAGGACAATTAGGAGCGTGTGCGCTCCTGCTCGTGGCGTTTCTACCGGACTTCACCTGTAGCCAGGAAACTGGTGAGGCATGCTTAGCCAAATTCAAGGAAGGTCGGCAGGATTTCGTCCTCGATGCCGATGAATCAGTGAAAGACGGGGCGACGTTTATTTCGTCGCCGCCACTGGATCGATACAAGGACTGCGTGAGCGCCTGCTGCAAAGAACCGAAGTGCAATGTCGCCTTCATGGAGAGAGGATCCGCGGAGGGCTTGGTCAAATCCTGCTTTCTCTTTGACTGCCTTTACAAAAAGAAATACGCCTGCCGCTTTGTCAGGAAGAAAGGATACATCAGTTACATCCTGGAGTCCGTTTATGAGAGTTACCTGGAATCTGATGTTCCTCCAAGTAAGACTCCCTTATCACTTTATTTGCATGACAAGGTTTCTGTTTTAGTGTTAGAGATGCATATCACAGTCGTACTTTTTAGTCGTACTTTCATGTAGTGTTTCTGCAGAAATTAATCATATAATGTGTCGCCCCCCCCCTTTTTTTTCTTTTTACATTTACATTTTTACATAGGGACTGTTCGTTATTTATGAGAGGGGAGTGGGTGACGCAAAATAGCAAGCACTTTTAAATATTTTGAAACACTGTGGGTGGAGTCATGTTTTTGATTTGCCCTATAGGCAGGACATTCAGCTTGAAATGATTTTATTTTGTATGTATATCAAATACCCCCAGAACCCACAAAAGTGGGATTGAAAAGTATCTTTTCTTTAAAAATCTAAAATAAAAACCACATTTATCACTGCCATAGAATATGGGATTATTTATGGTTATATAAATTGTTTATGGAAAAATGTTATATTTGTGATTTATTTATGATGTTGGGAGGGTCATGCATCTTCCCCAGTCACTCAGGGAGGCTCATGAGAAATGAATTCAACCCCCTATTTTGATAAATGAAAGCACAGCCCCTCATGGGGAGGGATCACATGATGAGAATAGTCTTTACCTTATTGAGAAATAACCTTTCAGTGTAAGTTTTTGTCGCTACATGTGAACATGCCACTTAAATAAATCATTTGCCTCATTTACCCCGTCAAATCAAATCAAATCAAGCACCTTTTAAATGATTTCTTTTGCTGTGCTTTTTAATGAAAGTCTTCAAATGGTTTGTGTTAAAACATTGTTTGTCATGAAGTTATTCGAGGCCACAGTTTTAGGGCAGAACCCCCCCAATTCAACATGTTCACACACGTCAGGCCATTACGACCCCTAGTAGAGCTTCAGGTTTCCTCTGGTGAAACTCCAACTGTATTTGCTCACCTTTTCTTTGGTGTTTCTCCAGATGATTCCGACCGTCCGCCAGTGGCCAATGGAGGCCTGGACAAGGTGGTCCAGCCTCAGGACAGTGTGACACTGAGCGGCATAGAAAGCAAAGATGATAAGAAGATTGTGACCTACCAGTGGCAAATGCTCACTGGATACCCTTATGCTGTCATTGAGGTGAGTAAAGAGACCATAGTGCAAACCTGAGCTCACTTAAGTTACTTCTGAAAAATACACTTGAACTATAAGTAATCATGTATCTTGTCCTATGTCCACTGTAATGTTTTTTTTCTGTGTCCATCACTTAATTCAAAATCTGCTGGTCACAATTGTGGATAATAAGCACACACTGTCTTTTCATGGCTTGTAGAAAACCAACTTTGACGACCAGATTGTTGTGTCCAATCTGACGTCTGGGATGTACAAGTTCCAGCTGACCGTCACAGACACCATCGGCCAGTCTGACTCAACCAAGATCTCTGTCCTGGTTCTTACTCCTGAGCAGTCTGAGCGTGAGTATCTAAGATGAGCCTCAGCATAGTCTGAACATAACAGGGCCTGTTTGATTTATGTTTTTTTGGAATGCATGTAAAAATATTTTCACCCTCGACACAAAAACTTGCATTACATCAAAATCCTGCTTAGGTTTGCAGTGGTATAAGATTTTCACAGAAGGATAACCTTCTCAGAAAATACTGCGGTTTCACCCTATCACAGTGTTACAGAATTATTATTGTTGTTATTATTATTATTAGTTACTACCTTTTTTTTTCTTTTTGCTTATTTCCACAGTGGGCATGGAGAGAAATGCACTTTCAATTCCTGTATGTCTAACTAACATGTCAGAATTGACAATAAAGCTGACCTTGACTTTTATTTTTAAATGAAAGTATATCGAAAAAGTCTCCCTTTTAAAAATAACTTAAATAAAGATAAAATTCACAGTTCAGTTTTTTTTTCAATACCGTCGATAAACAAATGTATATGCTCTGATAACCATTCATTTTCATACCACAACATACCTTGAAACTGGTATATTGCTGCAGTCCTAATATCACTGCAGCTGAGTTTGTAAATCAAGACTAAAATCAGCATTAGCCACTGTAGTTTCATTAATTTGCAAATGTGACTCAGTGGGGGCATTTGGTTAAAGAAATGGTTGAGTTTCAGTTGTAAACATGAGTCATGTGTTCACTGTAATTGTTTACATTTCTTTTGTCTTATTCAGAGTCACCTGCTTTGTGTTTTATGTTGGGACATGGGGATGATGCCCTTTGGTTCTTAACTTCGTGAAGCACATTCACAAATTCCATAAATCTTTCCCTTATTTTTCAGTTAATATTAACATTATTAAACTAACAAGGCAATTTAGTATAAAATAACATTTAAATACAATTAAAATTTAAAAAATAGGGTACAAAGAAAGTATTATAGCTCAATATCAGCAATCCCATATATCTTAAAGTCATGAAATCATAAGATTGTAACATGATATACCATAATACTTGTAAATCAAGTAAAATACAACAATTTAAGAGAATTGCAGAAGTGCCGAGTGCAAAAAGAAAGAGCTTCAGACCTGTATACAGAAAGTCAAAGTGAAGAGATAAATATAAGCCTATGTAGCGATCTGCTTTCCCTGGTATCTATGGGTAGTGATTGATATGTTGAAATTTCTCTCAATTTCTGAACAGACTGTGACTGGTGGGACGTTTCAGTGCTGAGTTGTCTTTTGTTTTAGGGGGGGTTCCTCTAAGGAACTCAGCCCATTGTTTGGTGTTGATCACAAGTGTTAGTTGTTCCCTGTTAGTCTGTGATCAAACCTGTCAAGGCATGCTCGCTTAATTCCTGTGGACTGAATGATGAAATAGCATGAAGATATAGAGATAAAAGGAAATGTTATGAGAGGACTCAACCAGGTTTGTTGTTCATAAGGGCGAAACTGTTGGTAGGAAAAAAACTAAACTGAAATATTGAAGTAGACGTGTTTGTTGTTGACCAGCAGAGTTTGGTAGACAGTATACCTTTTTACCTCATGTCGCTTCCCTTGATAGAGAGAAAAAGAAAGCTGCAGTGTAGCTTTCTTGGCACGTTTTTTTTCTTTAGAAAGCGGATGTGAGGTTTGCAGTTGGTGTGCTTTTTTACTGCTCCCCTAGTACCATCCCACTCTCCGCCCCCGACTCAGCGAAACCTGTCAGTCTGGTTTCAGCTTGGATTACACAAACAAGATTTCAGTCCTCATTGTAATCCTCTTCAGCACTGATTAAACGTTTTATCATTTAAAAGTGCTTGTGGTGGTATATGCAGCTTGTTGGTTGATTGTAGTCTAAAGTCAAGAAAAAGACTTTTAACCGTTCATTGGCTCAGTTACTGATTAACAGCTTGTGTCCTGAGTAGAGTGAGGAATGTGCTTGAGTGGAATATGCATAGGCATGGCAGTGACTCTACAAGTCAATGCTGCAACATTTACACAACAATGATGAATAGTTTGAATAGCAAACATATCTATTCATGAATTACATTCAGACATGATAACATTTGGTAATGAAAGTGTAGCTCACAGGCCCTTGTGTAGTTTTGGAGTCAGCAGGTAATGTCTTCAAATTGTAGTAGACACGAGCACTTATGTATCATCAACCACATGCAGACAGCCTACATCGCCTTCTCTAACCTCACTGTCTGTTTGAAACACATCGCCTGTTCTTCTGAGGTGCATTTCTTTGTCTGTCTGCTCACAAGAGAGACACCAAAAGGAGGAAGTTAGGAAAAACTACAAAAACAAAGCCCACCAGTTCTGGTATCAGATGTAAGACAAAGCTATTAATGGTTAGTCAGACTAGTTTGTGGACTTAAGACACGAAGTGTCTTGTACATATTAATCCAGCCTTTGGAGTGAACACATACGACAGCTTTGATTATTTCTAACTGTATTTTTCCATCAGTAAACCTTGGTGAGAGTGTTAGAGCTATTTCTCTTTACACTGAACTGTATTTGTTGGCCAGCTAACGAGAGGTGGGACATAGTTATTAGCCCTTTTTACACAAAGATCATACTTTAAGGCCCTGACACACCAAGACAACAGCCTGCAATCAGTCAGAGTCGGGCCGCTTGTGAGCTAGCGGCCATGGAGCCCGTTGGTAAATGAAATCACTCTGGTTGGCAGTTTAGCTGAGTGCACGAGAAACAGAAGCAAAAAATGTAAACAAACAGCTGAAGTCAAGAGGGAGTGAGGTCAAGACTGTCTTCCGGTTTCTCGTTTTGAATGAGTGACACAGAAGACCACCATCTGCTGGTACTTCGTCTCATGCAGGTGGAGAATGTACATGCTGGTAGGCTGTCGGATTGGTGTTGATGTGCAACTTTTTGGCCAAGACATGGTCATGTGACACAACACAGCAGGGGGCTTCTGTCACCACTTATTCTCTGATGTTGGTATAGTGTGTCCGGGCAACAGCGAAGTCTTTTTCATGCTGTCTTTTGCATTTTTACATAAAACCAATGAACAGCGTCATTGTACCGCTGCAGTGTGTGATTTTATTTATTTTTTATCAAACCTAATCCCTTCTTTTGTGTCCCACCAGACCACTGTATGGCTCCAAAGAAGATTGGACCGTGTCGTGGCTCCTTTCCTCGTTGGCATTACAATGCTGCCTCAGAGAAGTGTGAACAGTTTATATTTGGGGGCTGCAAGAATAATCTCAACAACTATCTCTCTGAGGATGAATGCACCAAAGCCTGCTACGGCTCAGGTATCTGTACTGAGTTTTTAAACTTGAATTTTCCATGGTGTCATGTTTAGTTTTTTTCTGTTTTGGTCACCAAAGTGGCAGTAAATATCAAGGTAAGTGGCTTCAACCTTTTAACCTGGTTGTATATGTTTGTTTTTTCTCAAACTGATACAATCATAGTGAATAATTGGTTGCACTATGTGTGTGTCAAAATGGTCTTGGTAGGGTGCAAGAACTGTTCAAATCCTGTTTATGGTGGCATTACTATTGTAAGCAATTATCTAGCTCTTCTACTCAGAAGAGTTGAAGTTGTGGGTGAAACACTTGCTAAAATGGCTAGAATGGCAACAATAAAAGTAACCAGTAGTGAAAAGAATAGTTTTAAATTTTGGGATATTTGTTTTAATAGTTTCTTGCAGGGAGTCAGATGAAACAAGTTCTACACTGCCGACGTCTTTACAGTAAATAGGATGCTAGGAGAAAGTTATCATATCATAGCATAAAATCTGTCTCTGTCCGGCTCTGGCTCTGTGATCAAATCTGCCTACCAGCATCTCTAAAAGCCAGTGGCAGATCTTCCTTGAGGTCACTTAAGAACTTTTTACACATCGCGCTATAGGTCTGCTAGGGAGTCCCTTCTTCAGAATCAGAATCAGAAAAAGATTTATTGCCAGGTATAGTTAACACAATACGAGGAATTTGTTCTGGTGGGTTGGTGCAACATAAATATAGAAAAAAAAACAGATAAAATAGAAGATAAAAATATAAAATATAAAATATACAAATATAAAATATAAATTCTTTATGACACCTTTAATTTTTACGCAGAGCTAAACAACAGTGGCATCATGCCAATCCATTGTGTAATTTTAGACAGCATGCCGGCACCGCAGATCCAAAAGTGGTGTGACAGGCTCGACATTTAACACAACAGCGTCTGCCTTAAGTGTGACATATAACATACAGCCCTTCTAAACAATACCAATGGCATAACATGGCAATAACAATAATTTACCATCCCTGTTATATGGCGGTTCATCTCGTCCTCTGCTCGGAGGGTCAGGAGCTCCTGAATCTCATTATTTATATTTATATTTATTGCTATAAGCTGCTTCGCAGTGGGATGGTGCACCAGGGGAAGTTTGTCTCGGGTGAGAAAGATCAAGTTTTGGCACAACTAAAACCCATAAATTACCTCAAACAGAGAAGTGTAAAAACAACACATTTTGGTTTTGTGGGGTTTATTACTGGACTCCTTCTATGTTGGGCTCATAACTTCTGAAATATCCACTTGTTACCTGGTAAACAATATGTGTGCCTGAAAAAGATGTCATTTTTAACAAAGAACTAAATTTGAATCTAATTTTGTTGTTTTTCCTTCAGAAAAAAGTACCAAAACTGGTAGAGGTTTGCCAATTTCCACGCCTCAAGGTAGGTGGATTCTGCTGGGTCATGATTGAAATACTATACATTTTCTGACACAATCTCCTCTACTCCATTATGCATTTTAATTATTAGTGACAATTGTCTCTGTGTTTGTGTGCAGCAGGAGAAAGATGTGGCACTCCCTGCACAGCAGAGGAATTTACCTGTGCAAACGGCTGCTGTTTGAGTCCCGGTCTGGAGTGTGACAAGACCCCGCAGTGTAGCGACAACTCAGATGAGGACAAATGTGACATCTGTGAGCAGTGACTATGCAAACTAGTCTTCATTTTCATACAGGCTCATAGAAATTTAAATGCACCAATGGTATGACTGATAAAATGTTTCCTTGAAAGATGTGCTAACTTGAATTATGTCTTGTGTGCTTATTAGTAAACAACAACTTTCGGATTTTGCTGGAGATTCCTGTGAATGAACAAAAAGGTGATATGAACTTTTAGTATTTTTTTGTTGCTGTTGTTTTGTGCTTAGAATTTGTTGTAATTGTAAACATGCTCTCTCCATTTTTTAACACATTACTGCCTACAAAGTCCTCACCTGACCATTTTCTGTCATTCACAGTGCGCTGCACAGAGCTTCCTGATACTGGAAGCTGCAGGGAAAGTTATAGCAAGTGGTACTACAACCCCTTGAGTCAGAAATGTGTCCGTTTCAACTACGGTGGCTGCCATGGAAATGACAACAGATTTGACACTGAGCAGACCTGTGAGAGAGTTTGTAAAGGGGTAACAGGTGGGTTGTTTTCAACATTATGTTTGAATTTTACTGATATTAGCATCCTGGTAAATAAACATCCTGCTTGTACCATCAATACCCCTTGTCCACCCAAATAAACGTGGGTACACAGTTACTAAAAATAGATTATAGACTCGTTTCCCATTGCCAGCAGACTAGAGCTGTGTTGTTGTATGTTGTTGTGTCACGTTCGACGTCATGGACAGGCCTGAAAACAGGTTAGTAAACAGAAGAAAGCAGCATGGAGGCCAGTGTAAATGTTGCAGTGGTTACTTTTTTTTCTCTGTAACTGACTTATTCCATCTCTTTAACAAAGTCGGTGCAGACTAATTTGGAAATATTGTTGAGTGCCACTTGGGCAGAGATTAATGGTATTTATTTGTTTATTTATTTATATATTTATTCTCGCCAGTAAAGGAGCTAAAATTAGCACATTCACCTTGGAGTTGTATTCCCATCACTGCCAATTTGAGCTGGGGTGATAAATACCCATGACCCCTGCAGAGTCATTTGAAGTGGGTATGAATACAGATTGTAACCTTTTACATTAAATTAAAAAGCCAGATGTTAGCATTTGTTTGATTGTGGTATTTTGTGTAGCGTTAAAAGGGCTTAGGATGTACATTGTACAAAATCACAGAATAGCACACATCCCAGACATCTTTTCCACAGACACACCGGTGAGAGGCCCTACACATGACGGTTGTATCATTTTGCCCACACCCATGCTCCAACCAAACCATTTTCAACATGTGAATTTTTCATGGTATTTTAATTTTTGTTGATGCTGTGGTTTTGTTTGGGTTGCCATTCTCTTCTACCGCTGTCTAAGTGGTCCAGCACTTTCCACTGCCTCAGGCTGTTTTCTCAGAGTGTTGTCAAATCAACTGTCACCTGCGGTGGCCCCGAGGGAACAGATGACAACTCTGTCTTTAAAAAAAAAAAAACAATCCGTGAACAAGGTAAAATTTAAAATGAATTATTAATTACCAGGGAAGTTCTGCTCCTTTGTCAATACCCTGATATAAAACTACTTATAAGCTTTTAAATGTGTATGAAGATGAAAAAACATTTTATTTCTTTAAGCGATATTGCTCTCAAGAGTTGATTCGACAAAGGAAATGTAAAAATGTAACGACAGTTTAATACTTAAATTACATTGTAGAACTTGTAGACTATATGTAATGGTAGAGGTGTTGTTTGTAGTGATAAACACACAGATAACTAAAATCTCTCAGCTCTATGAGCATCTTTCAACACATTGTTTAGGCCCGCAACTTAAAGGTCCAGTGTTTAGGTTTGAGGGGATATGTTAGCACAGAGTGAGTGTATATATATATATAAATATATATATATATATATATATACAAAGCATGTTCTCTTAAGTGTATAATTACCTCAAAATAAGAATGGTTGTGTTTTCGTTACCTCAGAATGAGCCGTTTATATCTACATAGGGAATGGCGCCATGTTGCACCGCCATATTTCTACAGTATCCCAGAGTCAGCAAAGCAAACACTGTCTTTAGATAGTGCCATTTGTGTTTTTGCATTTTCGTGTTTCTGCCACCATGGCTGGCAGCCTCTCAGCGATGAACAGCATCAGAAAAACAGATTCTTTTTTTTTTACATAAAACTGCTTTATTCAGTGTTTTTATCTGTGTCTTTATCGATTTTTTTTTCTTTATTTCAGAAAAGGATATATTTGCAAGAAGGGAGGAATTTGAACGCAGCGTGTCCGGAAGCCAAACAGGTATATTACCCTTCATTTTTCATTCTATATTTTTAAAAAGTACAAATCATACTCACCTGAAAAAATGCAGCTCCATCAGCTTTGACCTCATGTTGTTTTTCAGTAAACTTTTTAAATTCTCCTCCACTGCACTTTTCCAGTTCACTGATTGAAGCAGCTTTTGATTTTGTGATCTACCTTTGTAGCCTTGAAACTTCTCATGTTGTCTCTTTAAATCACTTTTTAAGAATATATTTTCTATTATTTTAATAGGTATTATAGCAATAGCTGCCCTCCTGGGTGTAGCTATCCTCATTCTACTGGGCATTCTGGTGTTCTGCCTCATGAAGGGAAAGAAGAAGTCTGCACAACACCACCGTGTGCCCGTCAACACCGCCCCGGTCACCTTTGAGGACAGAGAGCGTCTGGTCTACAACAGTACCACCAAGCCCATCTGATCCCTAACCTTTAACCCCGTCCTGGTGGTGAATGACACTGGTTGCCGCAGTTGTGTCGCACAGCAAATAAACTCAGATTGATGAGAGAGGAAACAAGTCTTAATACTGGAGGGGATCTGATTTTATTCTGTCCATACACGGATGTATTTCGTGAGGGTGATGTACATAGAAGGCAGAACATCTTCCATAATGAAATGTGATGTTTTATTTTGATTTTTAGCTTGTTTTTAATGCATCAGCCTGTTAAACTCTTAGTTATTAGTTTATACTCCGTTTTAACAGGATTTTCATTAGTTTGGAGGTACATTACCACTGGATGTCTCACACGTTGTTCCCACTGGATCAGGTTAAATCCCTGAATATTTTCTACTTTGTTGTATTTGCTCACATTAAATAATTTGATAGCTTTAAGTGCACAGCTCTCTTTAAAATATTCATTAGATCCACAACACTCGGTCCCCATTGGTCCGTTACTTCAAAATAAAAGTCAAGATTCCGTTGCATCCTCATAAAACTGACCTCTGGGAAATTTTGAGGATAGGCAGTTTTGTATGTTGATCCCTTCAACTTCCCAAAGTCCTGCTACACCAGCATCTTCCCTCTGTCAGATTTTTTTTAAAAATGCTGTTAATAAACCATTGTTACACTGGATTTCAGACACAGTTCATGCAAAATGTTGTACATATTCTTAGAATTTTGAGAAAGAAATATTTTACTTAAGAAAGTTATTTTGTCAATGATTGTTCAAAAGTGTTTTAAGAACAAGCAGATTGCATACTTACATATGTCAAACAGTGCTTATTCATACGTTTATAAAGAATATTCAACTTAAGATGTTTGTACAGAAGACCATACATAGGTTTCTATAACTTTGGCAGTATCATTATGATGTTTATACTGAATAAATACACTAACTCAAAATGTAATAGGGAATGTTTTTTGTCTTAGATATCTAGCAACCTTCTGTGGCTCAGAGGTAAAGCAGGTCGTCCTTTAATCAGAAGGTCAGCGGTCCGATCCCTGGCTCCTCCGGGCAACATGGAAGTATCCTTGGGCAAGATACTGAACCCCAAGTTGCTCCCGATGCCGCATCATCGGAGTGCGTGTGAATGATTAGTGAGTGGCAGGTGGCACCTTATGGTACCGTATGTATCGTAGCCTCGGCCACCAATGTGTGAATGTGTGTTTGTGTGTGAATGGATGAATATGACAGTGTAATGTGAAAGCACTTTTGAGTGGTCAATAAGACTAGAAAAGTGCTATACAAGGACAATCCATTTACATTCTTCAGAGGCCTTTATTGATTTACTTCAACATATACTATCAAACCACCGTATAGGTCACAGGTCATTGTTTCAGGTGTAGGTTTCCAGTATGCTTTTTTTTCTCCGATCTACATATTATACAGAAATACTATAGTGACAAAATCGAAGGTCTAAAGAACTGAGAAAAACCACTGGAACAGCCTTAGGCCGCAGTGTTAAACATTTTAGTTCATGAACCACATATAGCCCAATTTGATTTCAAGTGGGCCAAGCCAGTAAAACCATTGCAAAAATAACCTAAATAACCCCTCCAATGTTTCCCTTTCATATAATACATTAATTAATCCTTTCAAAAAACAGATTATGAACAGTCTGAGATATTTTAAGACACATCTAATTACACAATATAAACATTAAACTGACGCTTATAACAATAATGTTTTTTTTTCTTTTATAAGACAAAATATGGTGAAAGACTGTCCTTTTAGAAATTAATTAAATGATTTAAGCTTTAGAAATGAATCTCCCTTTGCACTGTGGGCGTATTGAGCATTTCATGTAAGTTATGCTTTAGATACAGTGACATCTAGTGGCATCTATTGGACATAAACTGACAAAAAAAACCTGCTGCCTTTGAGGACACAAAAAATGAGATCTAAAATATACATTTATCCCAGACAACACATGTTCAGGCTGTCTTCTGACTATAAACCACAGTCATATAGTTACTGTGTCTGCTGACATCTTGTAGTTTGTATTTTCATCTTTTATAACAATACAACATATTAGGCCTATACTTATTAGTTTATTTTCTAAACACAAAATACTCCTGTACTGTACTTTTTTATTAAAACTCACTTTGTTTTTATTTTTAATTTTCACAGATGTATAGACATAACAGCACAACAACACTGACAAAAATGTTATTTTGTATATACATTATTATTATTTTAAAAATTTTAAATTATTAAAAAAAAATAAAATAAAATGCACAAACCAAACACAAAATATAAAGAAACACTGATTAGTTGTTCAGAACTGTTTCAATATTCATACAAGTAACTTTAAGTTGTTGTCATATCTCACAAAATATCAATTTTTTCCCCAGATATTTTAAAATATATTCTCTTTCACTCTCAAAACATATACCAAACACTTAACTTTTTGAGATGTTTTGATGGTACAGTTTCTAAAATGTTTTTTTAGATATTTATTATTTATCAGATGGCTGAAATTACAAAATCACCCTTCTCTACATTGACAAACCAGTGTTACCCATAGGTGTAATTTCCAGGGAGTCCCCATAAAAAACCCCATGAAAGTAGAGGATTACATATATTTTTGACAAAATTAAAGGCATATAGGGCATAAAATGATGCAGCGGGGGCACAAATTAGAGTGTACGTTGCCTTTTATAACCACCAGATGGCAACATTACTTTATTAGAGATTCAACTCAGCAGTATTGTGCAGCTAAATCAAATTAATATTGGCTACACAAACTCTATTTCTTAGATTTTAAAATCGTTATCTCATTGAGAACAACTGGGATCATGCAATTAAAGGCAAAAAAGATGTACATTGTACTGGAGTCTTCAGTTTAAGTGGCAATTAGAGCTGCAGTCTCTTTTAGTGAAGACTTCCAGCATATTGTATTCTTCACAGCCTGTAGCCTATAAGGGCAGAGAGAGGGGGTTGTGCAAAGCACAAGCGCCCCTCTCTATTTAATCAGCCTCACATAAATTAACACCCACCCAATTGATTCCCTGAAGCCAACCTTTGTCAACTGACCTGAACCTCATAAAAGTAATTGGCAGGGTTACAATTTATTATGTCCTTTCACAAACCTGTCTTTGGTTTGCATACAAATTCTTCCACGAGTAGAAATAGATGCTTTTATTCCAAAATAAAAAATAAAATAACAATACGGTACTGTGCAACAGTCTTACCTTAAACTTTGTTATTTTTGCAAGGTTATAATGGTCATACCTATTTATTTTTGAGTAGTAATTTTACTACAAAAAAATAACCAGAACATACCAAAAATATGTATACAGTAGTAGAAACACAAATGTTTAAGAATAAAACAACTTCAACATGATAAAGTTGCAAGTATTAGTGTGACCACCCCTTTCCACTTAGCATATCTTGAACTCTCTTGGGCAGGCAATATAAGATTTGTAGTATTAGTCTTCTGGTGTTTTCACAAGTTTTTTTTCAAGGTATGCCCAAAGCTCAGTATTGATTATTTAAGCTAGCCCTTGTTATAGTTGTCTTATTCCACGTTTCACACTAAATATTGACTTCAGTGGGAAGAAGCCATTTTGTCCTGAATTTTTAAAAAATGCAGTTTATGTTTTCTGTATCTTTGTTTGTACCTTAACAAAGAGACTGAGAAATAAATACATATATATCCTCCTTACAACTTTGCTAAAACATATCTATGATGGCCTAAGACTTTTTCACAGTGCTGTAAATCTGTTTGTTTGCCCCATTTTACGCCACTTCAAACTGGGAGAAATGACCCGACTATGCAGGCCAGATGTTCATATGTGGGAGCACCTCTGACACCAAACACACACTGGCCTGTCAAAAACAGGCGGTCCTTTGTGACATTCAAGTACTCCTCGTAAATTAGAGACTCGTGAGAGTGTTGCCCTGTAATAGACAGTTTTCTTGCTTTGAAAAAGAAAATGAATAAGACTTAAGATCGATATATTTTGAGTTATATAATCGTGCATTTTTGTTGGAAAGGGATAAGTGTGTACAAAACAATAAAATACATCCTAAAGAAACAACAGTTATTATGTGGCCGATATTATTTATTCACTCAGAGAGTCAAGTAAAAACATGGAGCAGTAAAATAAGTATTTCTTTACCACTTGTAGTCGATTTGAGGCAGAACCAGATGAGATTCACAGTCTTGTTTGTGGTGCTGCGTACACTACCAAACTCGTAGTTGATATATTTCCGACAGGTCCTGAACGCCGCATCAACTCTTCTCAGATCTCCTTCAGAGATGCAGCAGTGTTTGGTTCAAGCTAGTGACCTGCGGCGGGACGTGTATGTCTGAGCGGCTTTTAACATGTGAAAAGAGGAAACTGACGGAGTAACTTCAACATTTTCATCAAGAAAGCGCCGAGAAAAGTTTTATTGAGGACAGAAGTCGGCGGGAGGAAAGAAGTTGTCGAAGTCGGTAAGCGAACTGCTTTTGACAACTTGACCAAATCTTAGCTAACGTTAACTCGAGGTTGGTTAGCTGTGATGCCAGTTCAGCTACAGGTCAAACAATTCCGCTTCTGTTGTCTTTTTGTCGATAGTAATAGTGTGTTATTGAAGGTTGTTTGACACTTTTATTAGCTTTGTCAGGCGCCTCTTGAACTGTCGTTTAAAAAAGGAAAAGGGATTTAGTTGACAAGCTTAACAATGCTCCAAACAAATAAAACTGCCATAGTGTTTACGAGATGCTAACACATCTGCATGCGTGTATTCAGTGATGGAAGAAGCACCCAGATCCTTTACTTAAGTCAAAATACTAATATCACCCTGTGAAAATACCCTGTTACAAGTAAAGAGGGTATTTAAGTTAAAGTAAGTAAGTATAATCAGGAAAATGCACTTAAAGTATTAAAAAAATATTAAAGACACATCTTAAAAACACACATACACACCGAAACAATAACAACAACAAAAAACAACCCTCAAAATTATTAAATAAAAGGAAGAACGAAAAAAAACATGCAGAACTCAAAAGTATTAAAATTAACTAGAAAAAAACACATCAAAACATAATATTTGAAAAAAAGAAGAAAAAACATTCTTAAAACTCAAAATCATAAAAGATTTTTTTTTAAAAAAAGCGACCCCATCTCTCAAAACAGCTTTAAAAATACAAATGACTTAAATGTTTATCAAAGTAGTTTGATAAATAAACTGATTAATAAACATATTGTGGCAGCTTTACTTGTGTAAACTGTTGGGTAATTTATAACAAAATATCATATTTTTATTAATTCTTATGACTGTTAGGCACAATATTCACTTGTAAAATCACTAAAGCTGTCAGATAAATGTGGGGAAGTCAAAAGTACAATATTTCCCTAATAATGTACTGGAGTGAAAACATAAAGTTGCATGAAAAGGAAATATTCAAGTAAAGCGTAAGTTCCTCATATTCATACTTAAGTACAGTACTTGAGTTAACGTACTACAATCCACCACTGCGTGTATTTGTGCGTTTAGGTTCAGCAAAGAGTTTATTTTTGTAAAACACTTCTATATGACGAGCTCCTCTGCCTTTGCTTTACTTGCAGGTATTGCAAACACATTTTGGGTACATTTTTGCCTCAAATAATTTCACAACCTCTGAGCTATACTGTAAGTCCTGGAGGGGGCATGAGTTTCAGTCAGATAAGTAGTGTTTGTCTTTGAAACAAAACACTCTCAGTTGAGTGAACTTTGATCAGCTGTTGAAGATTGTGTTTTCCTTTTCTTCTTTTTTTTAGAGGATGGGATTTTTCCATTTTCCACTTAAGCATTGATGTCAGATTTAACTTGCGAGACAAACTAACTTCCCTGCTGCAGCTGAATCATTTGTCATTTCCTCTTTCCCCCAATGGTGCCTATACTTGGCCCCAGCAATCCCTAATTGTTCTGTCTAATGAGCACCCCAGTGAGACACAGCAAGGTCTCAAATGCAGGCTGTTCATAGGTCAATGACTTTCCCCCACCGGCAGCTGAAGAAGAATGGGACCAAATCAATCAGTTACCAGTGAAAAGTTCCATCTTCTACTCATTTGACCTCACATGACCTTTCAGACAATAACGTCTCCACATCATTTCAGATAAATGTTGCCTCAATGCGATAAACAGCTCTCTCTATCCAGGTGGTCCAGACAGGAAACTGCGCAAGTGTGTCTTGGATCTCAGAGTTGGCACTAAATTCATTCCTCCCTAGTCTTGGTATGCTGCAGCTGTGATAAAATTACCAGAGCTGCAGAACTTTATAACTTTAAAAACCTGCTTCTGAGCTTTTCATCAGTCCCCTTCATTGTCGTTTAGTGGTTGAGCGCTTATTTGATGCTTCTTAGGAGAGACCTCGATCTCACGAGACTATAAAGTTCCAGCTTTTGCAAGTTACAGCTAGGATTACTGGTGAGTGTTAAAGGTTGACTTTAAACAAGACCTGACAACGCTGTGTTTTTTTGAAAGTGAAGAGCCGTAAGTGATTTAGCATTCCAGACACCCAGGGGAGGCCAGACACTGTGATTTTGTTATTATGATGTTGGCATGTCCCCACGGAGACACACGGGAGCTGTTTGCCTAAACATGTGGTGTAATGCACCTTTAAATGCTCACACTCTTATTCTATTTGAAGACTCTCCATCTAATTTTACCCAGCAGTCCTCTGCTTTCCCCTCCAGACACTGCAGGACGTTATGGAGGACTACTTACCCTCTGGTTGTCTACCATTTATAATTTTAAAGAACTGGAAGTCTTCACTTGTCGTTTGCCAATTAGGATGGTACTTGCCAACTTCACTTGCCAGGTATGCATTCTGTGGTTATAGGTCATTGATGAGGAGGTGAAAATTGCTGTTTCTCCTTCTTCAGCACAGCAGGGAATGATTATTCTCCCATTAAGGGCTATTTTGGCCGGGCTGTACGTGCACCATATGGGTACAACTCCACACAAGTGCCCTGTGGGTGTTCAACGGGATGGATCGCTTATCACCACATCTAAGCGAGCAGCATGCTCAAAAATGTAGCGGACTAAAATAAGAGGCTCATATGTTGTGTGTCTGTGGGAAGTCACTGGTTAGGGCAGAGCTTTTGTGAAAGCTGTGGATTTGATTGAGGTGAAGAGAGACCGTAAGGGTTTATTGTTTTCCCCAGTGAATGAAAAGCTGTTAGTCTCTTAAGGCCTGTGTGTCAGAGGACAAACTGCAGGAGTAATGTGGGAAAGAGGGCACCAACAGAAAGGCTGTTTGTCAGGGGATATTCTCTGCCGGGGTAGACGGGGTTAGAGGGTGAGAGAGAGGTCTTGCAAGATAAACATGGCACCAATGCTGAAATAATAAAGACTTTCTGTCGCAGTCAGCCTGTAGGACCCTGTACCTCTGCCTGCCATGCCAGGTTTGAGTTTTATTTGTTCTGAACGTAAACATCCGTCCTGACTGATGGTATCTTAAAAAACTCGCACCACCGTGTCTGACTAGAGACATCCCAGGGGGCTTATGTCATGCTTCCAGATTCCCGTGTGCCTAGTTGGAGCAGACGGTGAATGCAACGTGATCCGGTAGGTCTCCGACTGTGAGAGAGAACTGCAGCCGGAATTCTCTGGACTATTTATAGCTTTTTCCTCCCATCAACTTGCTCCGCACGAGGGAAACTCTATTTGTGCTGTTAATTGTTGCACAAAAGGCGTTTAAGTTCTCTTTTTGGATTTAGATGTGGGACCAAAACTGCATGCAATTAGTACTGAGCATCATCAGTTGCCAGTAAGGCACCTAGTGGATGGAGATTTTGTTTGGAGACTCCACAGATTTAAATGTAAACACAGTCCTTTAATTGGCAGCAATCTTGGCATGCATGAAAGCATTTTTGGGTTAAAAATAAGGTCACATCCTCACTGACTTGTTTGTATAACAATGTCTCTTACAAGTTACGTTTTGTATGTTACCAAATTGTTCTAATGAATAGATAGTGGTGACAATGTAATTGCTGCTTGGATTATGTTCAGAGACAAAGTTACTTTGAGTTAAAGGAATGCTGCACTCCTAATATGATGACTTTATATCAATTATAACCATGTCATGCTCAGTTTGTAAAGAAAAATGGTTTTCTCACATGCCTCCACGGTGTTTCTTGATGAATTGAAGTAAATGGGGGCAATATTTCACAACAACAAAACAATATCAAAACATCACTTTTACACACAATTATCACAGTATAATCTAAGTCTCATATATCTAGTCATATGTTCAGTAATTTGCAAACATGTGCATTTTTTGCTAAAATGTTAATGTTTAAGAAATTTTGGCACAAATAGTCTTGCACACGTAAATTGAAATCCCGACTCCCAGGTCATTAATTGGCCAGGAATTTTGCAGCATTTGTAAACCCAGGTGCACTACTTTGGTGCGTTAGACTGTTTATGTGGAAGTGTTTTAAATAGTAAGGTTTTATCAAAAATGTGTGTGTGTAGCATACAACTTGATAAATGAGACTTTGATTATATGGCAGGAATTGTGTAAGAGTTTGTAAACAGATGTTTTGATATAGTTTTGCTTTTTTTTGAAGATTATTTTTGGCCTTTTTGCCTTTATTTGATAGGACAGCTTTAAGTGTGACAGGGGTAGACAGAGAGGATGACATGCAGCAAAAAGCCAAAGTCAAAATCCAACCTGTGGACACTATGGCAAGGGTGTTGCCTCCTTACATGGGGTGCCCACTTTACCAACTGAGCTTCTGGGTGTCCCAGTTTTACTTATGTTAATCTCTGCCCCCTTTACTCCAATTCATCAAAAATTTTGTTCACTGTGATTGATATGCAAATGATCATTTTGTAGATGAAGAATACATTTAATGAAACACTATATTTAGGTATCATGCTGGATTCATGGGGGAGTGTTCGGGGTGGATGGCAGACATGCAAAGTGCAGTACTGTTGCACCAGAATTCTGATTTGGTCCCCAAATATCCTCGGTTAAAACTGGGGAAAGATCAGGATTTTGTTAAAATGTTAATAGAAAGGTAAAATTGAAAAATAATGCTATAGTCACTGTGAGTGGATTGCCTATTTTGGTGGAAACAAATGAAATACGCTGTTAGTGAGCATTTTGCTGATTCGTTCAGTATCAACATTTTTGCAAATTGCCAGGTAGATTTTGATAATTACCAACATTTCCTCATTATTATAATGAAACAATGCAATTCTCTTGGCATTATGGTGCCCTCAAACACATATTCGCTGTTTCAAATTAGTGTGTATACAAACATCATTTCCAGGAGACAGGTCTGGTCTGTGTCGCCTACTATCCTTCCTGAAGAGACAGAGAAAGTGGCAAATGGCTAGTCTTATTTCCCTTCGGCTTCCTCTGTAGACGTTTTCAGTGGTTTCACTTCTCTCATAACCTTGACAGGCTGTCAGTGGTGAAAAATGCTCCTGATAGTCATCACCCCCCCAAGGACCCTTTTCCTTTAACATGTTCGGCCTGAGGTCTTGGTTAAAGGTATGTGTTTGTCTGTGCGGATTTTCTCAAGTGAGGCTTTTAACACATTTCTGGAGATGACTCAGTATAAATATTCTCTTCATTTGCATGAGTGTTGTATCTTGGCCAGCATCTGTCCCCCTTAATTATCTGTTTGCTTTTAAAGAAAGGAATTCAGGCTGGATCAGTGTAAAGCCTGGCGATCAGAGGAACAAGGAAGTTTATCAGCCTATCATGAAGAAGTGATCCATTGCAGGTCTTTCTTTTAATAACCATCAGATTGGTTCTTGTAGCATCTGTCTTCAATTAAGGGGCAAGTTGCAGATTCCCATGCGGGAGGTTCATGCTGCGGGTAATGCAGTCATCAGCTGTGGGAACCAAATGCTCTCCATTTGTGTGAAATGGCAGCTAGTCCAAGCACAGGTGGCCAGCCTGGCATGAATGTTAGCCTGTATGTAGTGTTTTCTTTAGGATTTGAAATCTGGATGTGCCTCCTCCCTAGGAAAACAAGGATTTGGAATTGCCATATGTCAGCAAACAGAAGGTGAAAGTTAATGAGTAATGATTGTTGAATTTTGTCCAGATGTGTTAAGATTGTGGGTTATCCTTCTTTGCCATGTCCTGCTGGACATTTTCAAGCATTTGCACTCCCTCCACCCAAACCATATTCTACACCCCGCCTTTGACATTGGAAAAACGTGTTTAAGACCCAGACGTCTACAGCATATCTAGGTTTTGAGCCCATTATTCCTAGTCTAGCCTCTCATTGACCAAAAACAGATTAGCATAGTTTTAGCCTGGTCATTAAGCAGGGATAGCTCAGAGGTCATGGTAGGTGGGATTAACAGAGGATTTTATGAGTTCACTGTTCACCGAGACTGAGTTCAAAGCCTGACCCTCGACATGAATTCTGCTCCTGCAGGTTATACAAACTAACCCACCACTTGAAAATCAATTGGTCAAAGGCTGCTTGAGGAGGCTTCATCCTCAAAGAATGTCATTGTAGCAGTGCAGCATTGACTGAGCATAAATCTGCGTGTCTTACAGCCTGTGTTATGCCCTCTGCTCTCAGAAGCCCTTTTCACACATAGATTGTGCTATAGGGTTTGCTATGAAGTTATTTCTTTGCTCTGCCTTCTTCCACCGAAATAAACAATGCCGGCGTCATGCTGCTCCAGTGTGGGATTTTAGATAGTATGCTGGCATCCCCGAAGCAAAAGAGGGGTGATGGGCATGACATGAAACTGACAGCATAAGCCTCTAGTGTGACATATAACTATTATATGGCAACTGATCTCGTCCTCAGCTTGGAGGAAATGGAGCTCCCTGACGTCATTGTTTCCCCAATTTGCGGACATTCATGGCCACTGTTATAAATGGCTAACTGCCATTTGCAATTGTGTCCCCCCCACTTTGCTGGGTTGCACGTATTATACATTGTCAAAACCACGCATCCATCCCACCCATGTTCCTGTCCTGTTGGCTGTCCCTTTTACACAGATGCCGTTTCGGCATGTTACTACCTCCACTGCAGGCTCAAAGTAGAGACGACTCTTTTCCCCTCATTCCGTGACACAATATTCCCGCCTTGAACAGGCAGTGTAAAAGGGGCTGAAGATGTATCAAGATTGTTGATTCCAGTCAGGTCAATGTTAAAGACACAACAGATTAAAATGTATATGTAGGCTGGATAGACCAATGTTTTTCATCAAATGTAAGTGTAATATCATAAAGCCATTGAAATGGATGCTTCTTGTTACCATACGCCCATGCACATCCATGTGTGTCCTTGTGTGTGAGCAGTAGATACAAACAAACGGGGACCCACTCGCAAGGACAGCGCTCCATAGTGATAATGGTCGAATCCTCCACAGGGTATCTTATAAGTAAACATGTCAAACATAGTTTACTTTTTGAGTCCAAAAAAAAGAACCTCCATTTAATTTTTGTAGGGTTGATGAGATCGTTTGCCTCATTCACTTGTTGTGCTTTGGTGTGGGATGAACAAAAACAATAATAGTTTTACGGCTGCTGACTTTCTTGTCTAGTAAACAAGCTCTACTTGAGTCAAGGCTGCAGCTCCAGGGACTCGACAGTGAAGCACTGATCCTAATGTGTGGATCCAGCTCTGCAACTTTCCTCCTTGCATTCCTGCACATCTTAATTGGCAGACCTCCTGGCAGTGGTCTCGGTTTGGCCTCGGCTGGTCTGGCTGTCAGCTCGGCACAGTGGCCAGTGAGCGCACTATGAACAATGCCCATCCTAATCCCCGAAGAATTCCTGCTTCTCTGATCTAGCTGGCCCAAGAATGTGATGTTTAAAAGGCCGGAGGCTCACCGGGAATCACAGGGAGACGAGTTCTCATGCACAGCCGTCCATGTTAATTTGTTGTAAGGAGCCAGAGAGGCAATGATGTGAGAAACTGGCATCACAGTGCCTCTGAAGGGACCTACCTCATCATTAACAGCACCGCAGACTGGCATGAGGGATTAGAAAAATACATACCACCAGGGGTGAACCTGTAATCTCGCTGGACAGTTACATTGCTAATGAGAGACTTATTTTGATGTGACATGGTTTTATTTGTAACACTTTATTCAACTAATTTGTATAAACATGGAAGGTTTATATAACTTTTTTCAGCTCCTGTGTTTATTTTTTGTTGTTGTTTTATGTAGCATGCATTCATATTTATACTGGTGACCTTTTTGTAAAGCTATTTGAAATACTTTTTTTAAGGTACACATCAATTAAAGATGCATGATTGATATTTTTACAGCTCAAATGGCAGTCAAAAGTCAGATCTTTTAACTTCTACTTTGCAGCTGCTAAATCTCTCGAGCCTTCATTCATGTTAAATTAGACTGTTGTCTAACCTCCTGCCCTCTCTCTACTCATTAGCATGAGCTCATATCACAGTCGCCTCTGCTGCGCATACCTCAGCCCCAGCTTCGCTATATATTAGCAAGTGGCTGGTATGAGCTAAAGCAGAGCAGCGAGCAGTGGAATGGGAAGAATTTCCTTTTTAGTCCTAAATGGACTGTTTACTTTCAGCAAGAAAGCATGGCTCACTTGACAGATTGACACAATAAAAAGTTAAAAAGGATGACAACGTGAAGAAACATAAGGTGTTTTTGTTGAACGTGAGGGATGAAAAAAAAAGTTCTCCTGAATATGATGTAAAACACACTTGATCAAAATCCCACATTATGTTTCTTAGGATTGCTATCAATGTTGTTACATAAAAACAGAAAGAAACAGAAAACGTAATGCTGTTTCAGCTATTTTAACATGGAGTAGAGTAACTCTAAGCCACTGGAAATCCTCTGCCTTGACTTTTAAAGAATGGAAAGAGGTGTTAAGCACACTGACAGGAAATAAGTGGGTTACCTGTATAGTGGCTTGGAGGGAAGGTCTGTTTAATAAATTATGGGGCTGATTCCTTGCATAATCTTTGGATAAAAGGTTGATACAACCCATGTGAGTGTAATGTATATTTGGACCTGGTGCGTAGTGTTTGTGCCAGTGTTGTGGTCAAGACCACCTAAACCGAGACAAAGTCATGACCAAGACCAGAATATATTGATACAGAGACAAGACCAAGACTTTGAGGAGCTGAGACCAAGTAAAGACCAAGACCACATCATTGCGGATCCCATACTGCATGACACACTTATGATAAGATGTGTAAAGTGCAAACCATAGGCCTATTGATCTGAAGAGTCCACATTTCAATTAAACACCCAAAGAAAACAAATAAAGAATTCATTCACCTTTTTTTTGCAATACTCTATATGAGGTTGTGTATATGTCTACCATGAGAAGTGTCTTGATAAAATAATCAAAAGGCATTGCAGGTGAATTTTATGTGTGAGAATTTTCCTTTGTTTTCTGTGAGCAAACAAATGCAGTCACTTAGGAGCTAAATCAACTAAACCATCTTCATTCAAGATTCCCTTTTTGCACTGGTATATAAGTGTTATCCCTGCAGTTTTGACTGGTCTTGAAATAAGATCCAGAGTCCTCCTTGTACAAGACAGAGATAAGACAGATTAAAAATGCATTTGAGTCTGAGACAAGACCTTCAAAAATGTGTCTTGAGACCGACCTCAAGTACTACAACATTGGTTTGTGCTATCTACGTATATCTCCAAAGGTGTTGGGTGTTTTCTTGATGTTCCTTGTTTTGTGTTTTGTCTGGCCATATTTTTATTTTGTCGCTGCACTTTGTTATTTCAGTTGTTTAAAAAAATTAAAACATGAAAAGGACTGGACATACCCTAAAAGCAGATATATTTACATCATGTAACTGTAATAATGTAACTGTGATTTCAATGTAAATGTCTGACTAAAACTATAATACCAGCAAAGAAATGTTATTTATTTATTTTTTTTTCCATAAATGTTTTATTATGGTTTTTTTTTCAAAGTGAAACAATTTTCAATTATACTCGTAATTACAAAGTAGTTCAGTATCACATGTTTTGTACAAATATATAGACCAAATATAGAAAAAAGAAAAAAAAAACAATAACAGAAATAAAATAACCCGAAAATAAAACATAAAACAAAATAAAACAGGGCCTTTCACAAACATTACTTCTCTTTGGAGTTTAGGAGGTAATCATCACTAGATACAGTACATGGCTGCAAGGGATTCAAAAATTGGTCAGGTCATCAGAAACATCCAAATCCTTAATAAAGTCAATAAAGGGCCTCCAAATCTTTTCAAATACATGTTGTTTTGATTTATGAATATACGTTATTCTTTCCAAAGGTAAGCTAGTTAACATCTGTTTTAACCATTGGGAAGTGCCAGGTCCATTCATATTTTTCCAATTTAAAGCAATACATCTTTTTGCTATCAATGAGCTGAAATCAATAAAGGTACTTTCTGCTTTACTAAAGTTATGTTTATCCGGATATATAGCCATTATAAATAATTTGGAATCCAGCGTGATCTGTTTTAAAATTATCTTTTCAATTACATTTTTCACTTCTATCCAAAACGTTTTTATTTGACCACATTCCCACATACAGTGTATTAACGTACCTTTTAAGCCACATTTTATACATATATCTGGTATGTTCCTATTGTACTTATTTAATTTCACAGGTGTTGTATATATACGCATTAGCCATTTGAATTGTAATATCCTTAAGCGACTATTAATTGACATTGTATTGACTTTACTGCATGCCCTTTCCCAATCCTGTTCATTGATATTGGCAGATAGGTCTTCGTTCCAAGAAATTAATTTCTTTGTCGAATTTTCTGATGTATTACATAACAACAAATTGTAAAAGTCTGAAATAATACCCTTCCTCAAAGCATTCTTTATAAACAATTTTTCCAGTTGTGTATGAGGAACCTTATTAAGGCCACCTTGATTGGTATTGACAAAACTTCTTAACTGTAAATATTTGAAGTAGTGTTTTCTGTCCAAATTAAACCTCGATTGTAGTTCCCCAAAGGACATAAAAACATCTGACTGTGGAGGGTAAAGGTTACAAATCGTTTTCAGTCCCCTTGATGCCCATATTTTAAATGTTACATCTGCCCTCCCAGGTATAAATGACTGATTACCCCAAACTGGGCTAAACTGTGACAAAAAGTTTGACTCATTCAGGTATTTTCTGACAACATTCCAGATTTTTACCATGTGTTTCAGAATCGGATTTCTGATCTAGAAATGTTATTTTTAATGAGAACCCACCAAGAATGACAAAGATTGCCGTATTATATGTATTGTATGTATGTCTGAACTCTTTATGACCCTTTATGTTTTGTTTTGTCAGCTCCAGAGGCCTGAGTGCCATGCCAGAGGGGTCCCATTCTGCTCTCCACCAGGGCCCAATGGGGGAAGGTAAGATCACGGTAGTTACAATGAGCATAAACCATGCTCTGATAATTATTGCCCATGAATTGACCAGTCTTACAGCACAGAGTTTTAATAAGTCTGGTTATTCCTGATGGTATATCTGGTTACTCAGGGCAGTGTACTAACAAAACACAGAAGTACAGCAGAGGTAAGTGGAAAAATGCTGAAAATGGAGGAAAAGAGGAAATGTAGAGGCATGAGCTCAGAGAGCAATGAACTCCCCTCCTACAGTCCAGAGTGGCAGAGAGGCTCTTTGTGTGGCTGTGGAGCTCGGCCAACCGCTTTCATACAGCTGAAAACCCTGAACACTTGCACATCAAACCAGAATGTGTCAGAAACACAGACAGCCAAGATGGTTGGTCTAGCCAGTGGTGCTGACCTTGTATGCTGGGGGCCACTCAAATTACATATTATTTTAGTGTTCATTATCTTCAGTTGCAGAGCCACAGCATTGACACAGGGCCTCTTTGTATCTGTTTGCCTACTCTGTCCCTCAACCCCCCCTCCGCCCCTCCACTCCTCCGCTCTTCTCTGAACACATTTGGCTCTGGGCTTCCACTTTGGCTGAAGAATACCAGTGTGTCAATGGTTCCCTTTTTCTTCTGCGCTTGTCCCTTTGGTTCAGCTTTGGCCAGTGGAGGCTTTTGGCTGAGGGAGACGTGTGCCGCCCTCATGAAAATTTGTGTCTCTGTTTCCTCAAAAGGCCACTCTGCACCGACTACATGTTCTCACAGCTCATTTTGTAGGTCAGATATCCAGTGCGAAATCACTTTGGCATGACAGAACAACCACTTGTAGTTGAAACATTTTCAGATTCATTTTGTTGGAGTTAAATTGTGACTGACCTATTACTAACCCCACCCCCTCACCCCCCACCCCCTCTACCTGCTGTGGATGGATGGATGGTAATTAAGGGGCAGGGCTGCTGGTTATGTGCTATCTGTGTGAGGTGATGAGTGGATGTGGTTAACAGGCAAGAGGAATGCATATGATGAAAGGAAGAACCCCTCTTTAGGCAGAATAAACAATAAAAAGGTTGTTGTGCCTATGCAGCTCCAATTCCTTTAAAGAGTTTTGAAGTGAAAAGAAGTAATGTTGATAATTTTCACCACCAGCAGGCTTCAGATGGCACTTTGCATTATGAGACAAAACCAGCATAAAGGGAAATATTTCAGTTCTGCTTAGGGATGCCAGTTTTGGTTCATTTTGAAAATTTTAAATTGAGGCCTACCACCACTGCCCCTATTTGTTGCCAGGAAAAACCCTGGTATTGATAATAATGATGATGATGATGATGATGATGATGATGATGATGATGATGATCTAGTGACAGTAGCTTCTAGCAGTACATATTGTAATTGTGTGCTTATATTGCCGGTCCTGATGCTGCATTATTGTGACTGTCATGACCTGTTGATGGGGATGCATACTACATTGGAAATTGTTATTTTATCAGGAGATGTTGTCATGTTCACTAAATTATTACAGGCCCTATGAAATTATGGTGGACACTCATTAATATGCTCCTGTGAAGCTTGAATGTGCATAGGTGCAAGTCACCCTGTGCACAGAGCAGTGTCTGTTGTTTGTTTCTTTGTCACTGTTTGTACTTTTATGTGTTTTTTCTGTGTTAACACTCGCCTCAACACAAATTGCCCTCTGGGGCAAAAAATTAAGTTCAATTAAATTGTATCTGCACTTGTTTTTCCAGAAGAATTGGCTTACGGGTCCATTCACAAGACCCCTTCATACTTTCCACCAAAGCTAAACTTTTATCTCCACATGTGAAATTTATCAGGTGAAAAATATAATGTACGTCTAACCTTTCAGCCCAATGACAGTGGACCAGCCAGCCATCAACAGACCTAAGGCAGATTGAAGCATCTCTCTCTAAAGATAAGGGTTCCCTCTGACCTACTTAACCCCGCGTAGGAATGTAGCTGTGTGTGCAGAATGTACAGCTTTAAAGGGATTCTGGGGGGACGGATGGATCATCTCCATTCACTGCAGCTTTTCCAGACCAGTGGGCATAGGGTTGTGGATATAGATGTATGATGGCAGGGATGGCTGCGTCTCTGAGTGGGCTTGTCAATGGAGCTCTTGGACTGGAACTCTTTTACTGCTTAATCGCCTGCAGCATTAATCTCGAGCAGGTTAGCCTACAGCAACTCCTGTTCAAGTTTTGCAGTCATGCACCGACACTCACTGAAACTCCTGACAGCCCCTTACCCTGTATGTCCACAACATCTTACTAGTGTTGCGTAAGATTTATGTAAATCCTTACATAATATAGCTACGATTGTACTCCACATTCACTGTATTTCATTTCATTGTTTGGCTCAGACTCCCGTAGTCCTAACAAAAGAATTTATTTCAATGTAAATTATTTTACAGCCTCCTACAATGGCATTCCTCCTATAGAGTTCTTCCGGTGGATTAACCACATTAGTTACAGGCTCTCAACTTTGCGTGTCCCTGTCAGATGGCCTCTTAGAAACTCATTTGAATCAATAAAAGTCTATCAGCTTCCTCCATATCACTTAACATTCAGCTGATGTTTTGTAAGCAGACATCGGAATATTTTAGTGACACTGCGGATGTGAAGCTAAACATAATAATTAATTTAATTTATTACAGCATAACAAAAACAAACATGTTCTGTGTTTACAAATGCACACAACAGACAGGGAAGTAAAGTAAAGCAGGCTGTCAAATTCCTCATTTGACTGCTGTGTTATTTAAGGTCTTCACCACAGGAGAGACAGCATCACTCCTGTTTTGATGCAGCATGCGATAAACAGCTTGATGTGAAGTAAATAAAGCATCCTTCCCTGACCTTTACCCCTCCACACTTCACACAGCTGTCCTGCCACCAGCCCGTGTGGACTCTGCAGAGAGGCGCTAACAGGACAGCAGTCTGGTTGTATAAATTGGTGGTAAAGTTTACAATGAATTCACACCTCAGGGCCCAGATGGTGTGTTTGTGTGTGCGTGTGTGTGTGAGTGTTATCCAGAGGAAATGTGAGTTTTGAATGGATTCAAAGCAGGCTGTGTGCTAGTGGCCTGAAGGGCTCTTAGAGGGGGGGCTTGTTGATGGAGGAGTTTCCTAAGTGGATCATCACATGCCTATGCACTGAGGTTAGCTGGCACAGCTGGATCCTTTAATAGCCAAGGTTTGGTGCAGGAGAGGGCTACAAGATTAAATTTGAGCTTTTTGAGGAGTTTTGTCCTTTTGTTACTTTGAGAATCCTGTTCTCTGAAAAAAATGTCACGTCATGATGTGTTTTGCCCTTCCTTCCATACTGGTTTATATTTTTGTGTCTAAATGGGGTCTCAATGGCCATGGAAAACTTGGAAAAGGCTTGAAAATTCAATATCGCACTTTCCTTGCCTGGAAAAGTCATAGAATTAGTAAAAATTAGTGATGCAGCATATATTTTTACCGATATGCAATATGACTTATTTTATACCCCTTTCCTCCCAAAATTGCTGCATGCATGCAGGTTTTTCAAACACAGATAAACCTGCTAAAAACGGGCTATAAAGTACATTCCCATTTCCAGTAGCAGATTTGTGTACAGGGCACCGCAGCCATGCAGCAGACAAGTTTGCCCTTTTGTGTGTGTGCAGGTGGATTTGTTTGGTGTGTCAGTCCGATGTCACAGACATATCGGAGAACAGGTAAACAGTAGACAGCAGCATGGACAGATGTCTGTGAAAACTTCCCGGTGGTTATTTTTTTCTTTATACATATTTCTTTCTTATTCAGTCTCTCTTTCAAACTTGGTGCAGACTTATTTGGATCAGTGTTTTAGCGCTGCTTAGGAGGTGACACAGGGTAATTAGTGGTGGCACATCATTGCATCGTGCCAGTTAAGGAGCTGAAATTAACGCATTCATCCAAATGTTGTGTCCCCATCAATGCCAATCAGAGCTCGAGGAGATAAAATAAATACCCGTGACTACTGCAAAGTCATTTGACCAGGGTATGAATGAAGATGTACACTTTCCCATTGCATTAAAAAGCCTGATGTTAGTGGGTGTTAGTGGGTTTTTTATGCAGTGGGAATGAGGCTTTAATGATCATCAAGTCCCTTTGTAACATCATATAATGCATACTCTTAACATGATTGCCACCAGCAGATGAAGACATGAAATACAATACTCTTCAAAATATATATATATATATATATATATATATATATGCAGATATAATTGTGTATCCTTAGTTAAAATTGAAAGTTTTGAAAAAGTCATGGAATTTTGTAGTGTGTAATGAAATCGATTGCCAAGTAATTTAACATAATAGCAAATTTGTAGCTGTCGATGTAATGTAGCTTTAATCTGCATCGATGTGTGACGTTTTGTCTACCATCGAGTACGTTTCTTCATTTTCTTCCCCTAATTCATCTCTCCCTTCATGTATGTCAGCTAGCTGAAATTATGTGTGAAACAAGATTTGATATGATTGAAAAACACTCTGCTCTTGAGGCAAGAAAAAAATGTATTACAGGTCCTTGAAAAGTCATGAAAAAGTTTAGAAATTTTGTCCATGAAAATGTGTAGGAACCCTGTATAAAGTTGAACTTAATATGAAAGTGCAGATTCTTGACTCTTGTGTAAGCTTTTCTGGGTATTTCGCCATCGTAGGTTATCTGATCCAAGAGAACATTTTTCACACAAAACATATCAGGAATCATCTTGATATTTAACTGTGCTTGTGAATGACTAAAATGTGTAGACTACACAAAGCACAGTTTCACTTTTAAACACACAGAATTCCCCCCAAAACTTCCCAGCATAACGTTTTGACCTTGGCTGCTGATGTGGAATGCAGGTTCAGTTTGCGTGTGTGCTCAGCCTCTGTAGTCCGCTGCGGTTTATTTACCAACCTTCAGGTTGATTATTAACACAGCATTAAAAGTTCCATGTGAGGCCAAAGGCAGTTGTAAATCAAACCATCTATAAAGGACTTTTTCAAGAAAAAACCCTTGAAGTGACCTAAATTCTTTCCTCCATCAAGGGATAAGACATCAATCCAGGCCATCGGTCTCAGTGTCTAATCACCAGTGTTCTGTCTCATGCTGTTTGATAATGGTCTGTGAAGATTCGGGGCCTAATCCTCGGAGGCACCCTCTGTGCTTGTGCCTCCTGCTCTCCTCGGGGGCAGCCATTCACTGTTGCCAGGTGGGGAGGAGTTTTTCCCAAGGGGATCAGTGTAAGACTACCTCCCTGTCTCCTAACAGCCACCGGGGGAGGAGTTGAGTGCCAGAGGTTTTTGAGGGGTGTTGAAGATGGAAGTACAGAGTGGATCTTAAGGAGCGGAAGGGCTTTATTAAGATGTAGGCCTATTGCAAAACACGGTTCCCTCTTTATTCCCCGAAGGGAAACAAGGTCATTCACTGTGCACTTGGCCCTGAAAGAGTTAGCAGATTAGCAGTTGCCTCAAGAGCCAGTTTGAAGTTGTTGTTTTTTTTTCTTAGGTTGTGAGTGAATATACTAATCTGCCAATTAGGAACAAGGATTTTCCACCTTGTTACATGCTTTTATGTGGGAGATGAAAGTTTTTTTTACGGCCAGTGGGAATCGCCACAAAACATTACAGTGAAGAGAACAGGAGTTGAAACAATGTTTTTGTCTAGAGAGATATGTTGCAAAAAAAGTTGTAAACTGATTAGACTTGAAGGAAATACTTCACCTACAAAATGACCATTTTTATATTCATTACTCACCCCATGTTACATTGAATTTACAAAGAAAACATTTGAACTTGTGCAATCCAATGGGTTGCTCAGGCGGGCCATCGTACGTGTGTGAGACTGTTTATGCAGAAGTGTTTCAAATGTAACATTTTAGCCAACATGGATGTGTTTGGGAAGTTTTGAGCATTCAACTGGATAAATGATACTTGGATTACACTGCATGAGTTGTGTAAGAATTTGTAAATGGATGTTTTTATATAGTTTTACTGTTATTTTATGTGGCACCCCTATACTTCAATTCATCAAGAATGTTCCCTGGTTTTTGGATTCTTTGTTCACTATGGAGACATAGGACAAAAACAAAGTTTTCTTCATGAATTCAATGTAACATGAGGTAAATAACTAATATTCAGATGATCATTTTATGGATGAAGTACTTCTTAAAGTTGGTGAAGATCATGAGCACTTGCAGAAAAAGGAGCACCTTTTTAGTCCTGAGGGGAATTAAGTAATGTATGAAGCTGTCAAGACAGTGCCAGGCACCTAGTAAACAAGGAATGCTTTTCCCAGATGACTCAACGTGATGAAGCCGAACTCTGAAATTACCAATATTTCAGAGGTTTATTTACCGTAATTTATCGGGCAATTGTAGGTATGATCAAGCTAGTGTCTAGGAAGGAATATGGCAAGATGGCTTAAGGTGTGATTCATTGTCCCCTGTGTTCAAATTCATCACCTATTGATACATGAGTCAGTGTGAATCAAGCAGGAGCGGCTGTGTGCAGTATTACTAACAGAGCAGGCAGGGGCTTGTTTCTTGCAGTGGGATGTTCTGTCTACAGTGCTGTCACTCTTTCCGAAAAAGGCTTAACACTGTTATCTGCTATCACTTTTCCAGTGGAGAGAGAAAGTCCTTTTCTGACACAAAGTGCTCCTGCAGTTTTAGGATAAACATTTGCATGCTGAACATGGATATAGTCTGTGTTGTTCCTGTTTCTTTGTCCCTGATTTGGTTAGACAACATAAGTCCACAAGCTAGACAGAATCACAAAGGGGGAACCAGCTCTGTCTTTTTTTTTTTTTTTTTTTTTACAGTTCTCATAGCCATACCCAATTGTGGGAGAAAATTGAACTGGGGTTCGCAGGTATTAAATCTTAAAATAGTCATGAAGGTGTGTCTGAGACAGCACCTCTTTTAGCTGTGCGCACACACTCATTGTTCATCATAATAAAAGTGTGGTCACAGAAACTAGAGAGATTGGAGAAGGTGCTTTAGAAATAATCCAGGATTTTGACACCTTGGTATTGGTTGGTACATCTCATCACTCATACATTTAAAAGGTATGTGAGGACTGACTTATAGGAATTACAGTTTTGCTGTGTAGAAATAATTTAAACATAATAATTCAATTTGACAGGAATAATTATTAACTCTTGTTGATGCTTGTAACATTTTCCATTGCGCACCATCATATTTCAGTTTACATTGTTATTACCGTTGTTTGTTTCCTAATACCGTACTTCAAGTAGACATTGTGTTGCTCTTAAGTAATGCTCTGCACTCACAAAACTTTTTATTGACGCCTTGTTGTGAGTGCAAAACAGCAGTTGGACAAGCTAGGTATATGTGGACGGGGCAGTTTTAGATGTTGGAGGAAAAAAAAAGCTATAGATTGTCCCAGGTAAAATTTGCATGGAGGCTGGTTTGCATGAACTGATGAAATGCGAGTCACATCATCACAGCGGTTTTGCAACACACTATTAACGTCAGAGCTACATGCTGTGGCTTATCATGTTCTCAGAAATGGTGTTAACATCCAGCTGGAAAATGTGTTGCTCTGATATGATAATGTCAGGTAAGGTTATGGTAGGAACATTAGTGTCTGTTTCTTGGATATGCCTGCCATTAAACAAGCATACTAAGATTGGTTTTACGCAAGCCAGAGAATTTACTTTCTGAAGGATTGCTTTGTGTCTCACACACCAAAAGCTTGAGACAGATACAGATCGTCTCTGTCATACATGTGTCTGCAGCCTTAACTTAACAACCAGGTGCTGGGGTTTTCATTTCAGTGTTTCTACTCACCTTCTGCACCACCTTATTAGGCACTGCATGTCATTCATGTAACCATGATGTCAGAGGCGGACAAGTTTATGAACTGTCTGCATTGTCAAAGGCATGATAAGCCCAGACTGAAATGGAAACAAGCGCAGACTTCACATTATTAGTTCCAGACTGATTAGTCATGGAGCCCCTCGGTGAGTGAACTGGGAGTCTGCTTTCTGCAGAAGCATTTACCTGAAATCACTTGTCGTACCCCTGACAAACATTTCTTTATCATTCATATCCCTGAAACTCAATGGTTATATCAAGTTAAGGGACTGAATCCAGGACAGGTATGATATCTTGTATGACTTTTTCATAACATATGGTGTCTCCATATACTTAAAAGGCATTAAATATTTCTAAATTTGAATTCATGAGATCTAAATTATTTAACATTTATTCTATTTTTTTCATCCCATCTTTAACTCTTTGAAATACTTGCACTTACCTATTTGCAGTACTAGATTAATTTACATTTAACAATATTCCCACATTAAACCTCTGCGAAAGACTACACGTATACTAACCCTTATACTTAACTGCAAGGTTTGAATAAGATTAAGATGATTTGTCCAAAAATAAGTCTAAAATTTCATTTAAAAATTATCTTTAAAATGGCTTAAAAGCATCAGAATTAAGTGTGTGACACCTGTAGACACCTGTACCATCTAGAAACACTGAACAACTCCATTAATAATACATAGTTTTTTTGTTACATGTTATATTAGCATACACCAGCGCTGCATTAAAATGAACCACTGTCATGCGGATTTGGATTTGGGGAAACAACAAAAGAGACGAGAAGGTCCTTAACGCACCTTTGTCTGTAAATGTTAACCACGGCTTAACAGCCAGGAAACTGGAATTCAAAGAATTACAATGAGGGGTTAGGAGTTTTCTTTCTGCCATTCCAAACATTTTCCTTTTAGCAACACTATGAGTAATGTTTTCACACACAAGCAGCTGACATAATGTAATCCATTAATAATAACGCAGTCTTTACACACTCAGTTAACAGTATTGCTGGTGATTTTGTTGAGACTAAAGGGACTTTAAAAAAACAGTGTGAGTTATTTAAGTTAAGAGGCAGCCTGGAGTGTAGTCCAAATACTATACTATCTCTCTAGCCTTGACTTGGTTAATGGTTATGTCTGTGAGTTAACAACTGTATTGATGTTGTCCTGAGACAAGGAGAGTGTTGTGTTTTGTTGAGGCAGTGTACTGTGAAAATTGTGGTGTGTGAATGTGAAAATCTATGGCTTAACCGAAATGGAAACGTTGCTCTGGACTGTATACTTAATTGTGTAACCAGTCTGTGAAAGATACGATTTATCAGGTCTGTCCACTGAGCTGTTGAGAAAGAAGTGTTTGGGAGGTTTTGTCAATAAATACAAATATGCTGCTTAAAGGGACAGTTAACTCCCTAAATTAAAAATACACCTTTTCCTCTTACTTGTAGTGCTGTTTGTTAATCTAGGTTTTTTTGATGCTGGGTGTGAGATATCGGCTGTCTGCCTTCTCTCCAATTTAGTGGAACAAGTTGGCACTCGGCTTGTTGTGCTCAAAGCACAAAAAAAAAAAAAAAGAAAACGTTTAAAAAATCTTTTGTGATCTCTTTTCAGAAATCACAACCACACAACCGATACCAACAAACGTTTTTCTTTCTATTGAAGTACACTTACTAACAATATCACTGCACAGAAGTGCACATCTACTGCTGAACAAAGACTTATGTTCATGACACTACAAGATGAAAACATTAATGGTGTCCTCCTCGGCTGAGCTATAACTAGCTCAGTGATGCTAGGTGAGCTGGAAGTGCACACTTTGTTCTTTGCGGTGATGGGGTTGGTGGATGAAGTTCGGGAGAGAGAAAGTAGTTCTTCCGTGAAACTGCTCACAACAAGGTCTGTTGATTATCTTCAGTAACCAGTCTAATGATTTCTGGAAAGAGACATTGTTGTTGAATTTTCCAAAAGTGTTTCTTGGCACTTTGAGCACCACAAGCCAAGTGCCATCTGGTTCCATTATATTGGAGAGAATGCAAACATCTCTGTGGTCGATGTCTCCAACACTCAGCAGCTCATAAGAAAACTATATGGATTGATGAACAGCACTAGAGGTAAGAGGAAAAACGTGTATTTGGATTTCAGGGTTAACTGTCCTTTTTAACTATGAAGGTATAAAGCAGTCATACCCTTGTATGTGACCTCTAAACAATCTGAAGTCATGCTCAGTAAATACATTAAAACCCTGAAGCACTTAAGTTCTTCTTAGCTGAATCTGACTTCTACTTGCACATGTTTTAGCTGCCTTGTTTTCTATGATCAGTGTGAAATAAAGCCCATTTTCCAAAAATGTCTTCTCCTTCAACACCTAAGAACAGTTAACACTCATTTTATGCTGAAAATGTGAATTGTATTGTAAAAAGGTGTTAAAAAGTGTAAGTTTGTGTGCAGATGTTATATTTGACTGACTTCGCCAATTGGTAGTTTTGTAGAAAACAGATGGTTTAAACTAGTGTGCACTGCTCTCTGCCCCTGCTATGGTGGTTTCTTTTTTATAGACATTTCCCTGCTGTAATTGCCAAGACATCATTGGCATTTGGGCTTTAGGATGAATTCCAAAAACTATTTTTCCTACCAATAAAGTTAATGGTAACAAATGTGGCCTTACAGCAGTCAGAAAGCTGTGCTTATCTTTGATCAGTCTCAGAAGGGAAAAATGCTTAAATGTTAAGTATGTATATTCACTTTCCCATGGTTTGCCATCAAGGCAATGGCTTTAACACTGCAAAGACATCGACAGTTGTTCAGCCAACAAATGCAAACAAACTGTGACACAGCTGACACATGAGCCCTTTTAACACAAATTGCACTATTCAGTCCCTTATTTGCACCGTCTTTGCATTTTTACACAGAACCAAACAATAGCGGCATTATCCCGCTCCAGTGTTTGATTTTAGGCAGCATGCTGGCATGACAGAATCAAAAGAGGTGCGTGGGTGAGACATTTAACACAACTGCATCTGCCTCCAATGGGACATATAATAATAATATAATAATAATACAGTATAACATATGTATCTGCAGTGCTCTCTAAACCATAACAATGGAATAACATGTTAATAACAATTACTTACTGTCTCTGTTATATGGTGGCTGATCATGTCCTCTGCTTGGAGGGTAAAGAAGTCCCTTATCTCATTGTTTCCCAATTCGTGGTCATCTTCGGCTGCTGTTCTCTGTCTTTGAGCTAACTGCTAACTGCTTAAAACTACTTTACACATCTCCTTTGTGGGTCACACATGTAACATGCTGTCAAAATGTCACATCTGTCACACCTATGGTCCTGTCCTGCCAGCTGTCTTTTTTGCACAGACGTTATTTCAGTGCTGTTACTGCTCTTTTGATGGCAAAAATGATGAGACAACGCTGTCCCTCCATTTTGGCAATCATACTTTTTATATAGAACAGACAGGCGGCATGACGGCGCTACATTCCAGCCTTGACCAGGCGGTGTAAAGGGGACCACAGAAATGCACACTAGAGATGTACACAGATCACATAAGATGGCAATAACAAATAACATGAAAAAAAAATCTTTTAAGGTCCTGTCTGTAGGATTTAGGGACATCTATTTGCAGAAGTGATATATTATGTTGTCGTCATTAGTTTATAGTCATCAGAAAATAAGAATCTTTGTGTTTAAGTTTGTTACATACAGAGCGGGTCTTCTTTCCCAGAGTCCGCAATGTTGTTTCTACAGTAGTACAGAACAGACAAACACAACACAGGGTCTAGATAGGACCATTTGTGTTTTCGTGTCAGCCACATACTGGACCTTTAATTGAAAACTTGTAAAAATGATTTTAAAAGGCTAAATTTGATACTGCACACTTTACATTCCCCCACATCTGACAACAGGGTGGCACAGCAATATGCATGGCCTTGCCACTGTGGCCACAGATCCCTCAGAGATTAGTGATAAATGTTTGCAGATGCCGAAGAGACTCTGTGGTACAGTGAGACCAGACACTCTGCTTTTACACTGTCTGAATGATTATTTTTTAGTATTTATTCATCATAATGGGTGAAAAGCAACAACATAGATGCATGTTCTTCTGTTTTTATGCTGGATGAAGCGGAGTGGTAACAGAGGATGCAGACTTCACTGCAGATCACAAGTTGTCTTTGTCCAGAGCGACAGGCAGAATGGAAACACTTTGCACTACATGGCGCAGGACCTGGCACTCTGCTTATCTTAGACCTGTATGTTGACCAGATCATTTGCATTCCTCTGCACAACCTGTTTCAACAAAGTTAATGAGTGCTCCACCAGTGTTTTCCCGAGAAACCTGTGGTGTGTGGTATCAGCCACAGATAATGCCTGCCTGTAGAGTCAGTGTCTGAAGCTGGTGCTGGAGTCAAGTGTGTGCTCAAGTTTAAAGGGGAGAGTTACATAGTATTCCTATACCACTGTCTACTTTTTTGTACAGATTTTGGCACTTGGGGTGTGCTTGAGGATAGTTTTGATTCTGAGCAATATATTAAGTAGAAGAGTGTGTGGAAACTGTGCAAACATGGTGTTGATTTGTGCTGTTGCTTCCCCCTCCCTTTAACTTGGCATTGACTGCAGTCCTCAGCACAGCAGCTTTATTATAGGGGGATATTTGGTGTGAGGAAGAGAAGGGAGGAGGAAGGGAGTTTCACATGCCGGACGCTAAAAACTAAATGTACACACAGAAGAAGAGCAAAGGAAGCAGATGCCTCGTTCTAATTCGTAGTGGCAGAGTTGGTGTAACAGCTCACCGCTACACTCCTTTTACACCATCAACCCTGTGATTTGTCATGGAGCGTAAACAGAGTTTTCTCTAGTGGTCAGCTTCTGCTTGCCAGCTCATCCGTTTCTCTCAGTGAGGTTTTGCATGGGAACTGTGTCGTGGGGCGGCTTGGAGGAGATTGTGGATCAAGTTGTGCAGCGTGAACGAGACTGTCATGAGCTCAGTACTGACTCATGGAACGTTTCAGGATGCCAGAAGGTGTGTGTCTGTGTGAGTGTGTGCCTGAGTGAAATGAAAAGGCTGTTTGATTCCTCATGAAGCCATCATCCAGCTGCATATCAGATTTTTTTTCAAGACTTCATAAATCACTAACTTCAGGCACTTCCCATGCGCTCATGTGAAAAATTTCTCTTGTTTCATATAATTCATTCCAGGGAGAGCTGTAAATGGTTGTGCTGTATGTTCTCTATAAAACTGAATATAGGACATAAGTCAAGTTAGAAAGTCTTTCACAGACTGACAAAGTACCTTTTCCTTAGAACATCAGGTTTGTGTTATCAGCCGTGAGCTGTGGAACAATGATGCACATGTAATGGTGAAAACATTTAGGTTATAAGCTTGTCAACACTAGAGAAACGTGTATTTCAGGCCCATGACATAAACTACATCTGTGGACGATCAACACCAAATTATGCTCTCCATCCCCACTTGGCAATATCACCTAATGTTTTGTTTACTGATGGTTTGTGACCTGTAGATTTCCATTTATTAGCCTAATGTCAAATTATACAACAAAGCTTCATTTATTTAGCTTCGCAAAATGGTTTTGACCCCTTTGCTCTGCAAATATTTAAGGAAATGGAGCTCTCTGCACAGTGGCCACTCAGTGCTCCTTTCTCACACCGCCATGACTTCATATATTTAGGAAACATTTATGAGGAAAATTCCCCATTTGGTCAGGAAGGATGTGAAACTGAATATGGATTCCATTTCTCTTAAACTCAAATGTAGCTCAAGAAAGACATATAAACAAAGCTGCTGTGCCCTTTCCCCATTTTTTTTTTTCGTCCCATCAGTTCCCCCCCCTCTGTTTTTCCAACATTCAGCCTTCAGCAGTCAGGAGAACAAGAGGAAATGGCTGGGTTTTCCATAGAATATGCTGTGCTGAATTTAGGCCATGTCAGTAACGATTTGAGCAAGGCCTTTTACTGTAAACCACTCCTCTGTGTCTCCGTCTGGGAGTAGTAACACAGAGCTCTGAGCTGTCTTTTATTGATTTGTGGATAATAGTCTGTTCAACATAGCCAGAATTATATTTATCTCAAGTTGTCCCCAGACAGTGTTTTAATGCAGTCGTAGCCTTGCTGTTATTTATCCGTTGGTGAGAGAAGTCATCACTGAAGACAATTTGAACGTGCATCTGGTTTGTAGCAGTGTTGTATTACTTGATGTTAACAACAGAGACATGAAAGAATTGAAAGCCAACAACACTGAAAACTGGGATGACCTACAAAAAAGACCTCCAAGTTATTCTAACACATTGGGTTTTTTATGAAATAATAATTGATCGTTGTTAACAGGTACTTGTGCTGTTTACTATCAGTATGTATACATCTCAGCTTCTCAAAACCCTTCCTGCAGCTGCACAAAAGCCACAACTAAGAGGCTGGTTACAGGGTAGCTGCCAGGCATGCAGAAGTGGAAATATTATTTATAACATTGATGCAAAAGAGCAGTCATAATGAGTTTCCAACATAGACTATAAAATTTTAATTCAACCCATTAAATAGCAGGTGTTTTTAAAGTGATACTCAAACCAAAATGTGTAATTTGAAATATGAAACACATAACCTTTTATGGCTTGAAAGTCAACCTTAATATGTTTGGTAGCGTGGAGAGTCTGCCTTTAAATTCACAGTAGTGCTGTACCAAATAGTTTGAAGCCTCAAAGCTTCATTCATAATGATGACATTAAAATTCTCAATCGACATCAGAATGCTGCGCAGCTTTTTTTCTTTATTACATGTTGATTCATTCGGTTTAAAACCAATTTTCAGCAGTCGCAGATGCAGATTATACTTCACTAATATTATTAGTTTTATACTATTTTTGAAAGATTCCAGGGGTGGCTGTGTAGGATTGTTTCTGACTCGTGTCATTCAAACATTTCCAATAACTCCAGCGTCTTTTGAAGTCCAAAAGTCAAAATTTATTGAAAGAAGATGGATGCAGTAATTTCCAAAATTTAAAACATGTTTTTATTCAAGGAAGTATTCTGATTTAATCTGTATTTGTTGGCCTTAAGCCTCTTAAAACCAACATTTTCACTGCGGTTCACTGTTACCTCTCCGGCTTGCCGCACACAAAGGTAGGCATGCACCTGTATTAACAGGGTGGTCTAACAGCACCATAACTTCCATCTATTCATTAAAGAAAGTTGATTTAATAAAGAAAGATAAAGTAATTTAATCCGATATCACTTGAATCCAATTGAGGATTTTGTTTTTAAAAAATTAGGGTAATGATATGATAAAATATGAAGAAACACATTTGAAGCTTCATTCAAAAACCTCAATAGAGGCTTTGAATGTAAAAAAAAAAAGAAGATATTTGACACAGTCCTAATAATAGTCCTATAAGACAGTTTTAAAGGTTTGTCTGTCAAGTCTTGACGCCAATGTCTGTCTGTGTTTCTCTTACCTGTCCCAGAATCTCCTCAGTTGTCCTCGCCCCTCTCCACCAGTGAACCTGACCAAGTAAACGTTGACTTGGGCTCAGATTGTTACAGCCGGCTATGTGTGGAGCCACTGGATGGAGAGGGTGAACGTCCAGTGAGCCTGGTGTCCACCCTGTCCTCTGATTCATCCCGGGATAGTCGCAGCCTTTTTGGGAGCACCGTAGCCCTTCCTTCCTCTACCACCCCACCCGTACAGAGCGAGGAGGACATTGACCTGGAGCTGAGCCCAGCCGAAGGCACCGGAGAGCAGGCAGGGGACGGGAGTCCCACCCTCACAGGCTCCAGGGGCCGCTGGCAGGAACGGCTGGAGCCCAGGGTGATCAGCCACCAGTGGAACAACAACGCCACGTCCAACAGGAAGGCAAGTGGCGAAATACCTCGCATCACCGACTCGCCTGTCGTCACGCACGCCATGGCGCCCAACCCAAAGCTGACCTATGTGGACCGAGTTGTCATGGAGATCATTGAGACAGAGCGCATGTATGTCAAGGACCTGCGCAGCATTGTGGAGGTGAGTGGAAATCAGAGTTATGCTGACTGTACTGAAACTGAGTTTTCCGTTACAGTCAGTGTTTTTTTTTTTCTTTTAGTTTTATTTTTTTTACTGTCAGCCAAGTATTCACTGTGAGCCAACCATTTGATATTATAGAGAGTAAATCATCAGCATTCTGTGTATTTAAAGCACATGTTTGACTTGGATTTATGCGCAGCTATGACTTCACGTCTGCAGCACTCATTGGAGGTGATTTACTGAATTTGGCCAGCTAGGAGCCGAAATTGGGGGAATTTGACTCAACGGCTGTTGAGAACAAATAATGTCTGCTGTGTTCCAAGCAGCTGTTTGTAGCTGCAAATGAGTAAAACATCCAGTGGATTTTTCTTTTCTTTTCATTAACAAGGATTCAGTTTGATTTCCTGCTTTCTAAACAAATCGGTCAGTTGACAAAAATGCATGCCCAACATCTGGCATTTGTATTCTTTGTTTATAGATTTCTAGTTCGTAGAGATGAAGGCCGTGGAACAGTTTATGATCTGGTCATAGTATTGTATATAAACCATTCTGTATATTTGCAGTGCAGTGACATTTTACAGCCTGTAGCTCGGGATTATGGACTACTCATATCTGGAGTTCAAACACAAAACTGGGACACAGTGCAGGTCTTTTGTGACTGAAGTCATGGGCTTTATGATCTGGTCAAAGATAGCAGAAACCTCATCTGAGAGATGTGAAGCATGAAAAATGGCCCAGGGATGATTTCTTCACTCAACAGACCACTTACAGCTTATCGCATCTTTTTACCTTTTGTAGTCTGGAAACAACTTCCAGACCAAGAGACTTTTACTGGCACTCAATCTTTCTGCATAGAAACAGGAGCGCTCAACTGTCAAACAATCTCCCCTGCACTGATGGTAATGTCTTTAACACATGAGGCATTTCTGAGACTGACTGGCAGTAAACCAGCCAGCACCTCTCCTCACCTTGTCTCAGACTGCGCTGGCGTCTGGCAGTTGCTGCGGGAGGGAGCACTGCCCTCGTCACAGCTTGAGTAACGACTTGCTCCTGACAAACACCTCCAGGACTTCTAACTATTTCAGCTGACAGAAGCAGCAGCCCATCAAGCAGCCTGCTCTGGCCCTGGTCACGCAGGCCCTGCAGCTAGCTCCAGCCCAGCCTGAGCTCTCAGGCCCTCCCAGCCAACACAAACACCTCCATCTTACGCCAACTGGAGAAATAACACAGATGAAAGGGAGAGAAATTGGGTTTTCCATAGGCTACACTGTGGGAACACATTTTAATACAGATGTGCCCTCTATTCTTTTTTGATCACAGTATGGCTTCCATCAGACCGATCCCATGCAGCTCATTTTAATTTCACACCAGGCCTTGGATGTGACAGAGATGTGTGAAAGTCCTACTTCGTCTTGGCATTGTTTCTTTAGCAAATAAGTCAAAGCTTCCTCTTGATATTGACACTGAACTCACAAGCAGCTGTTGAAGCAAAGTCCACTTCGTCTTTAGATCTATCACTCACTCTCGAATCTCAACTGTCTATCCATGAGATAAGGTTTGGACAACAGCTGTTTGACCCAGCTGGTCTCGCATGTGTAAAGGCATCCACAGCACTTGGCCTGAACACACCCAGAAAGATCATACTCAGCATTGTTGAAACAAGAATGTGGTCTATGCTTGTGGGATTCAGAAAGAAATGGTAGTCAGGGGTAGAAACAGTAGTCAGTATTTTTCTTGTTTAACACTTAAAAAAATATTTTGAATTTGACCCATAATAACATTATAATGACAAAAAAGCCCCTCATCTTATTCTTCACAGGGTTCCCACGATCAGGAAATTCCTGGAAAAGTTATGAAATTGTGAAAAACTGTTCTCCAGGTCTTTAAATGGTTTGGAGAATGTTTTGGAAAAGTTTTCAGGATGGGCAAATTATTATTTTTTTGTTATGTTTTGAAAATCTTTTCATAAAAATCACAAAACATATCTAACTTCCCGCAAAATATGTTCCTGTCTCTATTAGTTTAAAATCTAGTGCTTGGGTGTGTCTCTTTATTTGTTTATTTGACAAAGGACTCCACAAAAAGCAGAAACTTGGCATTTTTAAATATCAGATTGATTGTGACAGAAACTCTACTTGTAAACACTCCAAACTGGCATCATGGCATCACATCATTGCTAAGGCCGCGCCCCCCTTTTTGGATCACTGATTCACTTGGGGAAGACAGACAGTACATGACAACAATCAACCTGCAATTTATTAGACATGTCTGTGAGACAGACATTTGTTTAACAAGCAATAAATGCATTTCAACTTGTCAAAATTATCATCCAAACAAACATCAAACTGCACTGACGTCTACTGAATCCCCTCAGAAAAGGCACAGCCTTGACATTTCGTGAAGTGCTCATATGTACTGGTCAAGCCCACTGGGATATGCAGTTAGTTGGTAGCATGACTGTCTAACAAGCAAGAAATGCATGTGTAATAATGAATGGCTGGACTGCTATACAAGTCTACCCATTTTTAATTACTTTAATAAAGTCATTGAAATGAGGTAAAATGAAAGCTTTTGAAAAATCATTGGCAAAAATGTGTTGTAACCCTTTCTTTAATAAAGCACAGCTTGCGGCACTGTAAACTAGGAGACTCCATATATAGCATTAAATCTCTCACACCATGCAAAAGGTCACGTGTTTGTGGTATTAACACTACTTTCTATAGGAGACTATGAGACGCCCTGCTGACTGCAAGTCAGCATTGCTCTCATTGCACTGGAATTCTCCATCCATGACCGACTGCAGTTCATTCAGTAGTGCGAAGTGATGACTCTACTCTTAATCTGGGCTCCCGGCAGGACTGTGAAGTGTGTGTGTCTGTGTGTGTCTGTGTGTGTCTGTGTGTGTCTCTGTGTGTGTGTGTGTGTGTGTGTGTGTGTGTGTGTGTGTGTGTGTGTATTTGCACCTCATTGTCTGGGAGGCTGGGTGCAAGCTGTTTACTGGTATGCTCTTTATATAGTCGCTGCGTGTGTGCATGTTTGTCTCTCGTCAACGTACTCCTCCACTTGTTTGGAGCTGTTTGTATGCCACATGAGTGTGTAATTGACTAAGAGGGAGGATAATCACCCAGAACTTGGCATATTACTGTGTTTTTATATTTTTTTTATCTATGTCTGATTACTCCTGAGGTCCGGGGGGAGTCTGATCCAGGGAGGGGAACAGGCTGTGCTGATGTTTATGGTCTGGGTATCACAGACTCTTCCAGACAGTCACACTGGCTTCTAGTCTACTGGAACAAATCCTTAAAAGGATCCTTTAAAGATCACATCAGCTGTCTATGAATTACTATAGTGATCCTGCTTTTTTTAAACAGAAAAACTGAAATCACGATGTACATTAGATGGCATGCACATGTTACAACTGTAACAATCACTTTGTCAAACTAAATGTCATGTGATAACATCATAGAGGATGTAACAGGAACACAAGGAGAATATTGTTTTTCTACATGCATGCTCCCTCTACTGATAAGAATTTGGAAGTGACTGTATGACATTTGAATTATAATGTCACCAAATATTTATATGACCTTTCATTTTTTTCTCCAACTTTATATATAACTCTATCTCTGCTGTCTTTCCAGGATTACTTGGCTCACATTATTGATTTGAGTAATCTTCCCATACATCCAGAGCAAGTTTGGGCCCTGTTTGGAAACATACAGGACATCTATGAGTTCAACAGGTAAGTCACGCCTACACCTAAAAACACAAAGAAACAACAGTTCTAATCTAAATAATGTTTTAATGAAACAATGTGTAAGATTCAGGGGGATTTAGTAGTATATAGTGGTGAGGATTACTGTTTATTATTCAGGAGGTTTTTAACAAGAGCCAAATAATCCTTAGAGGTCTTATCCTCTCCAAAACAAACAGACCAGGTGATTAAAACTGGTAAACAAACTGAATAAAGCAGTTTCATGTTATAAATCAGTCGTTCTCCTATCCTGTTTGGCATGTCAGAGACGGGCTGCTAGCCCAGCACCTGCTAATGTGTGCTCACCTGCTTTCTCTGGTAACTCAAGATCCAGATGTTTAGGAGGTTTTTACAGAGAACTGAATTATCCACAGAGGTCTTTTCCTCTCCAAAATAAATAGACCATGTGATTTAAATGGGCAAAAACACTGAATAAAGTAGTTTTAAAGTAAAAATTGTTCTCTCGACACTCACTGCTGAGGGGCTGTGAACTACAGTGGCTGATGCAAAAACATGAATGGCCCTATCTAGTGTCAGTGTTTGGTTTGTGTGTTCTGGACTACTGAAGAAACATGGCAGTGCAACATGGCGATCTCTGTAGATGAGGACTCACTCCGTATGTAGAAAAAATGTCTCATTCTAAGGTAACGCAAACACTGTGATGTCTTCTTCAGATGATTATACACTTAGAAAGCAAACCCATCATATTATATTCCATTTCTGACAATATATTTCCCTAAATCCTTCACACTGGACTTCTTTAGCCAAACCTATAATCCCTATCCATTTTTTATAATGATGTACATTTCCATTCATGGTAGCCTGGCGAAGCACAAAAGACTGTGATCAATCATAAGGGAGATCACTTCATTCGTGTCTAGTCCACTTCCTTTAATGGAGGAATGTTTTCATATATTTTGATATGTCTGTAATATAATATTCTTTGTAAGATAGTGGAAGAATGTTAAGAATGCATGCTGTTATTTCACTTGCTGCTGATACTTCTTTTACAGACATAAAACGGATGTAATGAGAAACAAAAGAGCGCCACACTTGACACTAAAAACACTTTTGCAGATAGCAGAAAGCCAGGGAAATGGTGGTGCAGCTACATTTATGTCAGCGAGTACTTATTGCTGACCACACTGCTTGCCAAAACACACATTAACATTCCTGCCTCCCCTCACAGCGAGGAGCCTCCCTGTAATGCCAAGGCTATTGTACAGCCCTGAACCACAAATGGGGATGATTTGATTTTTATTACATTCTAATGAAATTCTAACCAGCTGTACAAGACAGATTCGGACAATTTTTGTAACTGAAGGGTCATGTGTTGCCCTTTGCTGAGAGATCAGGCTGTTACTTCTTGTCACATTGCACTGGGTGGGAGGCTGTGTTTTCCGTTAAGTTAGCAAAGATAGTGATACTGTCTTTTATCACAGCATTGTTTAGCTGGAAAAATACTTGTGTCAGCCTGTGAACAGGTGCTACACGTTTACTTAATATTGCAACAGAGTTGTTCCAATTTGCAGAAGGCAAAAAAACAGTTTTTGTTGCAAGATAGATTGTTTTTGATACAGTGTCTCAAAAAAAAAAAAACTAAAAGTTTTAAAAAGGTTTATTCACTGTCACCAGGGCTGACACTGTCAAGGACAAGCCATTTACTATACATACTGCACGCTACAGTATGTATAGTTGATGCTCTGATAACAGTTACTTACTTTGCTGTAATGCAAACACTCAGTTGGCTGGCCTCGCCTGGATCTGTCATCTTGGAGTGTCATTAGCTCACATTTGACGTAAAAATGAATTCATTATTTGACAAACGGCTGTTCTTTTATCCAGGAAATTCAATTTCTTTTTGACATTCAACCCTCATCCAAGTTCAAATATTGACAAAACAATCATGCTGTATGACCAAATATTGATAGTGTGTCAGAAAAAAATCTCAACACAATAATTTTCTCATTGTAACATGTTGACACATTTGCTTATAGTCGGTTTCGGTAGAGCCACATTGTCTTTGATCTACGTTAAATAATGCAGTGTGATAAATTGTGTTTGATTCTCATATTTTTGTGTTGTGCAGAGTACTTGTCATGATTGGTGATGTTTGGGATTTATTTATACAGTTGTATTTTTCCACACTGACCCTCCCTTCATGTATCCTCCCTTAAGTAATGCACATTCTATTGAGTTGATGTCATCGCCGCGCAAATCATCGAAATACCTGACAACTCTCTGGTTTTAGTTTCCCAAGCTGTGAATAGAGCTTGTTTTTGATGGGCCTGTGCATAAAGAATTCCAAATCAAATGTTCTTTCATGCTCAGTCTGAACATTCAACGTGGGTCATATTTAGTAGTGTATGGCGCCATCTAGTGCAGATTTTTCATAATAAAGGACAAATCTCGCAGAGAAACTATTAGAATTTACTTTGCCTCTCATCATTATTCCTTCCTTCATGGTTTTCTTCTGTTTTTGTTTTCCTTCCTAGACAAAGAATTTAGGTTAGTAAGTCTGTTGTGTTTCTGCATTTCAGTGAACTGCTTCAGTCCTTAGACATGTGTGAGAACGACCCTGTGGCCGTCGCTCGATGCTTTGTAGATAAGGTGAGAGGGACTGTCATGCTCCTGTTGATTTAAAGTGATAATCATGAAAATAAACACTAATGATGTGTTTGTCTGACTTGTGTTTCTTCAGAGTGAATATTTTGAAATATACACTCAGTATTGCACCAACTACCCCAAGTAAGTGCCTGGAAATATTTATTTTTAATTCAACTTTTGTTTTGTTTTTTTGTTTTTTTGAGGGACAAATGAATTGTGATTGATATGATTCTATGTCATCCTCCAGCTCAGTGGCAGCACTGACCGACTGCATGAGGAGTAAAACTTTGGCCAAGTTCTTTAGGGAGCGGCAGGCTGCTCTGAAGCGCTCCCTACCCTTGGGCTCCTATCTACTAAAGCCAGTCCAAAGGATCCTGAAGTATCACCTGCTGCTTCAGGTAAGCAATGTGTTTAGAGGTTGTTTTACTTCATCACAACTTTTTTTCAAAAATGCAGCCTGAAGGCTGTGGTCGATTTATGGTTACAAGAATAACAACAAGTTCTCAAACTTGTATCACACGTTGCCTGTGACTGATGAACAGTTCAACCATAGGGTGATTATCTGCCCTGTTTTTTTGTTTCGTTTTTTTATTTTAATGAATTATTAAGAGTCTAGAGACTAAATGCTAGTAAGTAATGCTAGTAAGTATTTTACGAGGTAAAACATGAAACAGCAGACAATTCTCAATACTTCAATACTTCTCACACTGTTTGGACACTACTTTAACTAGTTCCCTGAACAAGTGACCTTGTCAGAAATTATAACCGTCCCTGATCTCTTTTTAAAGGAAATTGTGAAGCACTTTGACCCTGACGAGGAGGGCTATGAGGTGGTTCAGGAAGCCATAGACACCATGACCGGAGTGGCCTGGTATATCAACGATATGAAGAGGAAACACGAACACGCTGTACGAGTGCAGGTCAGATGGAATTACCACATATGCATGCCAACATCCCCTTGAAAATGTGTATTTATGTCATTGCCGTGCAGTGCTTACAGACGGTACAAATATCCTCAGTCAAGGCACATTGGCAAGATCAGCATCGCTGTCACATCCTGTCTTTCTTTTTTCTCCTCTCTCTTCAGAGACTTTCTGATTTTCTCATGTTGTCCAGTGTTGCTGTAAAGGCCAATTTATACCTTCTGTGTCTGTGACGGTTCACGTGACATAAATGCCATCAACCACCCATGTCCACAAGGGTCCGCACAGACTCCCATATCAATGTCCGCTTGCAGCCAAAAGTTTGTGACCATGCAGACTGACCGTATAGCAAGTGGGCTGGCTGCGCATGGTCAAGTAACAACCTATTGTCATCTCTTGCACCAGTGCACTGTCTTTTCTGTCCCTGGTCCATGTCTCATTAAGGGGTTGTTCATCATATTTTGTATTTTTAATTTTTTTTGTTGTTCAGCCAAAAACAACAAACATAAGAGCTCGTTTTGTTTTTGTGAGATTATTATTTTCTTTTCTGACACGCTTGCTTTTTCGTCTCCTTAATTTTAATGGCAGCTGGCAAAAAAAGACCTTATGGTGCATCACTGCCACCAACTGGAATAGAGTGTGGATAAGGAAAGGTGCATGCATAGAACAGCAGATCAATGCATAGCCTCAGTTGTGGTATGAATAGAACCATGCGCACGTTCACGTTGGCATGACAGTCTGCTCCGGTCCTGGAATGTAGCGAGAATGTCAGAGCCTTAACTCTACCTGCTTTTTCTGGAAGTGCCCAAATTAATTTATCTTCTTGATTTATTTCATGTATTTGCGTCCATGTCTTGCATATAGATGTGTTTGAAAGATCTCAGTCTTCCAAGAATTTCCAAGCTGATATTGACCTATATGTCTTTCCTCGACTCTAGTTAAATGTTTAAGTGAGGGCTAATAGTTTTGAATCATTTTCCCCAATTTGAGTCACTGACGGAGAGGCCAGTTCATCTTCCTAGTTTTCTTTCTACAAGCACATTATAGGGAGTACAAATAAAGGCTAACACATGGCTGGCATTTATTATCTCTCATACTGAAGGCACATGGCTCAGTTTGCGTGGGGCTTTGTCCTTTTATGTGCATCCTCAGGAGATACAGTCTCTTCTGATAAACTGGAAGGGTCCTGACCTGACCACCTATGGGGAGCTGGTGCTGGAGGGCACCTTTCATGTCCTGCGGGCGAAGAACACTCGTACACTCTTCCTCTTCGAAAAGATGCTCCTCATTACCAAGAAAAGAGGGGAGCACTATGTATACAAGACGCATATCTCGGTATGGTTTTTGACTTTCTTTTTTATTGATTAGTGATTTAAAAGTTCATCACCTTAGAATAATAAGGTTCCATCTGGCAATTTTGTCAAAGTTATTATTTATATAATTGTCTGTAACAACTTATTAACATTGTGTGTGATGTTTAGATATATGCATTTTTGGACTTTTTATATAGAAAACAAGAGGTTTCATATCAGTTATCCTATTTTGAATTAAAACTTTTCAGCTCAATATCTCAAAAATGCTCAGAATGCAGATAGAACATTATAATTCTGAGGTGGTGAGTTTACAAAATGAATGTGACAAGAATTATATTGGTGAGCAACATAAGGGTCATATTTTCTGTTAAAATACACACAATTTATATTATTAAAACTTTTAATAAGGGAGCAAATTGTAGCAGTTGGGTTAAGCCTCAATACAACACTTCATTCATTGTGGTTGCAGTGCTCCACCCTAATGCTACTTGACAGTGCCAAGGATCCCCTGCTCTTCAGTGTCATCCATTTCAAGCATCCGAAGCAACCCCATACAGTGCAGGTAAATGTGAACACCAGTAACTGTCAACCTTTTTCCTTCTGCACTACAGTCACAGAACACATTATATTGCATCAGCTGTGCAGCAATATCACAAAACTCCTGCTGTGGCCTGATGATGTTTATTAATAAGGCTCTTTTTTTGTACGCCTGAGGTTATTCTTTAAAGTAATTATTTAGATAATAGAGGAAAAAACAGGAATTTCATGCTTGTTTTTCTAATAATCATTTTTCTGTGTTTGAGTCAGTGGTTTGCAATGTAATGTATCTCTATTCTGTATGCGTCTGGTGTATCTTGATCAACATCAATGACTCTTTCCTAAGTGACAAGTGATTGTTGTTCCAGGCCAAGTCAGTCGAAGAGAAGCGTCTCTGGGCCCATCACATCAAGAGGCTCATCCTTGAGAACCACAACACCATCGTCCCACAGAAGGTTAAACAACATCGTCCCTAACTAGGGGTTTTATTCCTCTCGGTTGATGAAACGCCTTGTATTTAAACACGCTGTCCTTTTTTTTACAGGCAAAAGAGGCTATCCTGGACAATTCTAACTGTAAGTCTTACAAATAGAGTAACTACTTTGACAGTTTCCATAGCAACTTAAGATGCTGCTCACAAAAGAGGAGGGTGGTTAATTTTCAGTGGAAAATGTGGAATGCAGTTGAATTTACCAGGAAAGTGTAGCTCATAACCCATCTATCCATCCATGTGGAGAAAATTGTTTTTGTAATTGCTGCCGTTTGAGTGTGATGACGTGTCACTCTGCTGCTCAGATCCAGGGAAGTACCACTATAGTCCTGAGAGGCTCAAGAAAGCAGAGTCCTGCCAAGCTGATGACTTCCATCTTGGAGGGCGAAATGGGAGAAGGAGATCAGGTTGAGAAAACCCTTCTTCATACATCTATTTGTGTCTGTTTGTTCTGTATTAATATTTGGAGCATTAATAGAATAGTGTAGCAGGTTATTAAAGGAATACTTCACCCACAAAATGATCATTTGTATATCAATTACTCACCCTGTGTTATGTTGAATGCACAAAGAACATTTTGTTTTTTCGGGTGCCTCCGTGGTGAACAACGAATCCAGAAACAGAGAAAATTATTGATGAATTGGAGTCATAGGGGGCTGTAGTTAACAACAGCAAAACCATATCAGAACATCTGTTTACAAACTCTCACACGTGCAGTATAATCAAAGTCTCATTTATCCAGTCATATGTTCAGTACTTAATCACATGCATCACATGCATTTTTACTAAAATCTTAATTTTCAAAACACTCAAATAGTCTAACACACGGAAGAGCAGACAAGAAGGAAAGTAGAGTTCAAAATATGCACGTGCCAAGGAGCACTGCTCTTATATAGAGGTACTTTAAATAGTAAAGTTTTAGAGAAAATGCATGTGTTTTGGAAGTACTGAACGCAAGTATCTGCATATACTTTTTTAGAAAAATCTAATATAAAGCTAAGTTGTTGGCAGACAATAGCTGATTGGTTCTGAGATTGTGTTTCGGCCAATGCGTTTCACCAAGTTTGCCTGCAGTTCAAAGGTCATTGGTTAACAGTACTCAGGCTATGAAAGGACTACAAACCAATATATGTATATATGTGTGTGTGTGTGTGTGTGTGTGTGTGTGTGTGTGTGTGTGTATACAGATATCTGTTTATAGAGATAAGTAATTGATATTATCATTTTGTGGGTGAAGCAGTTTTTTTATTGTCACTTACAACATTGTCTTTTTCAACTTTTTGTCTTTTTAGAGCCTGCAAAACAAATCATAAGGAGCACAAAAGGTCAGTACATTGTAGTTTTTTTTGGTGATTTCAGTGGATGTTCATTATGATTTTAGCAGCTAAAAGAGCAGATTTATTAGTACTGGGTTAGTTTGATCAACAGTCTGGGATTTGCCTATTGTCCCCACAGCCCACTACCAAGGTTATTACCCTGTGCCCATAGCACTTCCGCTTTGTTCTCCCTCAAAGACACCTGGAAAATGGATCAAAAGACAAGCATTCACTCCTACTCCCACTCCACTGGCCTCACCCATAATGAAGTTAATTATATGCCACATTGGTGTAAGGCTGCATCATAAACAAGCTCTTTCCAACAGTCAAATTCAGCCTTGCCTTCAGATCCCATCTCCCTGCTCTCATCTATTCTACTGTAATTGGCCATTATGAAAGAGAAAACCTCTGTATTCTTGTCCTCGGTTCTCCTTTGCTCCCAGTTCGCATCAATTTTTCAAACCAATGTAATGAAGAAGCAATTTTCATGTCAACCTTCCCATCTTAGTGAGCGAGTAGGTCATCACATCCTGGCTAATTGCATCATGTCCAGTTTGAGCCTCTGAGAGGAATATGTTTCTAATTGGTATTTATCTAATCACAAAGCCTCCCTTAAGTCTGGTCCAGACTAACTAGTGCCTCACTCAGTCTCCTCTTGTGGAGGCAGAGATTGTGCCCTGACCATAATTGCACAAGATGCATGTGGCATTAAAGTTATTTTGTCATGTAATATTTGTCTTGAATGCATGCTTTTTTTCAGAGTTATTGACATTCTCTTTTGTTTATCTGTCCTCTTTATTTTTGTTCTCCATGCAGCTGTTTTGAAGGTAAGTTCTGAAATAAAAATGTAGTTGTTTTTTTTAATAAACCTTGATAAGCTTTTTCATTCTGTTGTGTGAAAGAATTTTTTTGGTCAGTGTGCTGTGGTGAGATATGGTTTTGACTCAGCAGTTCAAACTTTCTCTTCTAATTGCAAAAGAACTCCAACCGAAAAATGAGAAAGTACAAACCTTATCTTCCCAGAACATACTTTGACTTTGCCCTGGATTACAAAAAAAATCATATCTCACCCAAAGCTAAAGCAGCTTTATGATCCATTCCATTTACAGCCTTGCAATCACATCATGACTCTAGCACTGGCCTTACAATAACAAATCACATGTCTATGACTTCACGCTACAGCATGCAGACAGTGAGGGTGCACTGCTGGGGGAGCGATGCTCCCTACAGCCTGCCACTAGTGTCAGTACGCTGGCCTCCAGTCTTGGCGAGCCCCAGGCTGAGAGGCCATGTGTGGAGGATCTGATTCCCAGAAGGGAGTCTCTGGAGCAGCTAAGTCCTACTGACAGTGACCTGAAACTGGGCTCTTCACCCAGTGAGGGGGGGCTGGAGAAGGCAAAGGAAGAGGAGGAGGAGGAGGAGGAGGGGGAGAGTTACAAGGAAGATATACTGATGGGAGAGGACCAGGTAGCCGACTTTGCCAGCTCAGTACTGGCAGCCATCTCCTGCTGGCACTATAGAGCCAGGGCTTTGCTTTCTACTCACTTCACAACGGTGAGGGTTTCTGCCACCCACGGGTTTCCCATTTCCTGCTCCATTCCACCGGCTTACCAATACTCCCTGCCACTCTCTCTCCCACGCTGGCAATCGCCCCTCACATTTTTTTTTTTCATCATAAACAGAACCAACTAACACCTGCTTCCATTTGCACTGTGCATGTTGAATGCCTCAGGTTGAAGTCATTGTATTGAAGTGCATGGACTGAAGTTCTTCCAAACTGCATCACTGTGAAACTTAAAAGTCAAACTTGGTGCATGCCTTTGCTTTTGTTGTTTTGCTTTGGAGTTGAGGGTCATCCCACTGTGCATGTTCTGATTGTATGTTTTCCTCATCCATGCGACTACAGTGTGCCGTGTGTCATGATTGTGCATTTTGGGGACATGATTGATGTTGAAGCTTATTCTGTGAAACCCTGCCTGCATTTGCATTAGAACCAGTGACTTAATGCACCCTGTTAAATGCTGTTGACTTCAAAGTTGTCATCTAATTAAATGATCATTATAATAGCAAAGGCTTTGCTCTTTGATAAACATATTTCCTGTCTGAATATTCACATTTAGAAAGCCTTTGTTTAAGTTAATTGTCATACCTTGATTGTTTCTGAATATGAGAAGGGGAAGACTTTTATTAACAGAGAGATTTTTAAGGCTGACCTTAAAGGAATACTTCACCACTTAAATGATCATTTGTGTTTCAGTTACTCACCTTGTTTAATGTTGAATCAATGAAGAAAACGTACTTTTGTCTCATGCCTCCATGGTGAACAAAGAAACTAAAAATTGAGAAGTGAGGAGCATTTAATAACTGCAAAACTATGTCAAAACACCTGTTTACAAACTGTCACACGGCTCAAGCGGTATAATCCAAGTTTCATTTATCCAGTATATGCTCAGTACATCACAAACAACCATCTCTTTCCAGCAGGGAACTGAATTTAAAGGGAAACTTATCTATGATCTTTTTAAAGCCTTACAAAAATAGTAATTTTACCTCTCTGAACATACAGTATTTTTTGTTATTGTGTTACTTTGGTAAATCTGAACTAATCCTTTAAAACACCAAAGACTTTGACACTATGACTTCAGTTGATAAAGAATTCTCTCCATCCTTCGTTCACTGGTGGAACGCAAAAAAAACAAAATTGTCTTCATGAATTCAGCATAACAGCTGTGAGTAAATAATGTACAAATGGTAAATTTGGTGGTGAAATAATCCTTTAAAACAAACCAGGTCTCTAGGAAATGTTTGTCCACTGTAGTGTGATGTCTAGGATGGTTTAGAATATAAACTCAGTGTAAAGCTCTGTTTTGCTCTTCCAGGACGATCAGACCAGAGATCTGGCTGAACTAAAAAGTACACCGACAGAGGAGGTAGAAACTCACAGGCAGGAGGAAAAACATGTGGATGTGGCTGTGAAAGAAACTGATGCCACACAGGTACTTATTAAAGTTTAAATTTACATGCATCCATTCATTTCCACACACGTCTCTGAGGCCACATGTGACATTTATTCCCTCTGTTAAAGAACGCCCATTTTTCCTCGTAACCATGTTATTGTTTAGTTTTTTTGCAAAGCCTTTTTTCTAACCATTGTATATTCTGAATCATACACTTTCAGTCTATTTGCAGTTGTTATATATTCTTTCTGTGAATGAGATCGAGCTGACTCAATTCTGCAATACTGCATTCAGAATTTCACTAATTTTCCTACCTAATAAGCGCCCTTTGCCATGAGCACAGCGTTTCTCTGAGGTCTATTTGAATCATGCCTGGAGCTATATTAGGGCCTGAGGTCTATTTGTTATCCTGGAAATTAGAATGCAACACACACACTCATCTTCTCACACTGCTGTCCTGTCGCCAGTACTCCCACTGAGATAGGCAACATTGTATTTTTGAGCAGTACCTGATTTCTCATGGTAACTTTGTGAAACAGCTCCTGCATCTGAGCAGAGCGTAGGTTGTTACTCTTGCTAACCTTATCTCCAGCACACAGCTCCAGGCTGCACTTTTTGCAATTGCTAGTGCTCCAAAAACAGGCAGGCAACACCTGGAAACAAATTTACATTAATGGCCATCGAGGGTGACATCAGCACTATGAACATTGTTAGAGCTACAAATGTCGCAATGTTCATGGTTTAACTCACTAAAGGGTAACAGATATGTTCCAGGAAGGGGTCATTAGTAACCAGGCTGCAAATACAAACAGTACAGTCTGCTTAATTTTTACTACAGTTTCATATTGTACATAGAAATAGGTAACAGTAATAAAGCTCAAATGGGCATGCGTCATTAATTCTGCATGCTTGAGATAAATGTGCCTAGGTCCATTATGTTAATGGATTATGAAGCTCACCATCATAATGTATCTTTTCTCATTACAAACCACTTTGCAAACACTCCTATCATGTTTTAGGTCACTGTGGAGGAGCTGTACACTCTAGACTGCGTCCCTCGAGAAAACAAAAGGGATGAGCTGGAGGAGCATTGTTACCCACGCCCTGAGTCTCCCGTCTCCCCTTTGCAACAAGAAGCAGACACACCAGAACCTCAGGATACCTCAAGAGAAACTGGAGAAGAGGAAGAAGGGGAGAGTGATTCCTCTGGTCTCCATGTGGAGGAGACAAGTGTACTGACCAACGGGGAGCTCTCAGAGGAGGAAGAGGAGGTGCTTTCAGACAATAAAAGCATCCTACCTTCCTCTGTATTGGACCAGGCAAGTGTGATAGCTGAGCGCTTCGTCACCAGCCTGTCCAGGCGGAGCAGTCTGGTTTCAGAGGACTTGGGGTCCCTCGCCTGCCCGTCGCCATCAATAGATAATGACGTCTTCAAAAGCCCCTCGGCGTGCATGGACTTGGAGCAACAGACTGAAATGTTTGCCAGCTCTTCCCCAGAGCCTCAGGTGACCTCAGAGGCCAATCTGTCAACACCTGCACAGGATACTGCACTAAATGCCCTTATTGAAGCGGAACGCAGGTCCACTCTGTCTAAACAAGATCGCCTCCTCATCCGCAAGATCAGAAGATACTACGAGCACGCCGAACACCAAGATGCTAACTTTAGCATCAAGCGCAGGGAAAGTCTCTCCTATATCCCAGCAGGTCTGGTCCGGCACCTGAGCCGACAGCTTAACAGTACTCCCCAGGAGCAGGCAGTCCCAGTCCACAGGAAAGGCCTCTCTCGGAACCGCCCCACTTCCTGGGCTGTGTTCGACCTTCCTGGTTTGGAAAAGAGTCGCAACATTGATGCTCATCAAAAGACTGAACCACAGAGACCAGCGGAAGCCAAGGCTAGATCTCAGAGCATCACTGATGCCTCCTCGACCACAGAAGAAGAGTTCAGACCCTCATCAGACATGCAAAAGGTTTGGCGAGACATGGAGATGCACGAGGAGAGCCAGGAAGTCCAGCACATCGCAGAGGAGAAACTTAGTGACTCAAGATTAGAGGTGACTCAAGATACCAGTTCAGAGTCTTCGAGTGTTAAAACCAGTAGGCAAACACCTCCTGTTTTAGAGGAGTTGGAAATAGGCACTACCTCAGATTGCTCCTCCGTCTCATCTCCGACCACAACCTTTCCAGCAGTGGAGGGGGGATCCTGTCAGGACTCTGCGTCTCAAGACAAGAGCCAAGTCAACCAAGGCCAGCTACCCAAGATCATTAGCTTCCGAACAAGTATGGACGAGGACCAGATCCTACAAGACATGGGAAAAATGAAAAACAAGGTGTTCCAGCTAGCTCGTCAGTACAGTCAGCGCATCAAAAATAACCGACCAATAGTTTGGCAGAGGAGCCGAGAAAGAGCAAATCAGCAGAGCTTCAAGAATATGCCTGCTGTCCTCGAGGAGAAGACGCAACTGAAGAAAAAGGGTAAATAGAACGCAAAAGATTGCCATGTTGCTGTCTTTTGCAGTAACCCTTCTCCATAGCTATTTTTTTTAAATTTTCTTTTTGTTCGGTTTTCTTTTAAAGATCATGGAAAATAAAATTATACATACGTGTCCACAAGACACACCTGAAATAAATCAAAAACAAAATCAAACAAAATCTGCACAAACATACATACATATATACATGCATATACATGCCTGCATTGCATACGTACACATAGATACAGTATGTAAATAAATACACACACACCTGGAAAAAAGTGAGTGTATTTTAAAAGTACTTACACATTCTAATTAACCAGTACTAATTCTGCACTTAGGGAAATTAAAAAAATATTTGAAGTTGAAAAACATGCCCATAACATCTATGTATTACAGCTTTACCAAATCAGGCCCATAGTTGACACACATTTAAGCCATTTTGACCAGTTTTCATTGAAAATATCAGTTTGAATTTTGTTTGGGATTTTTTTGTGTATTTGTACAGGTAAACCCAACCTGAGGTTGCCATTGAGCGCATGCAATCAGGCGGTCATCCGTGAAGAGCGTTCCCCAAGCCCGGTCCACACGCCCAGTTCAGGAGCCAGCTCCCAGAGCACAGTTACCTGCCCGCAAAGCCCTCTGGCAGAGACCGAGAGCTTCCACTGGCCTGACGTACAGGAGCTGCGCACCAAATACACAGACACCTCCCGTTCCTCAAAACTAACCCGTGCCTGCACAGTCCCAAACGGGATGCTAGAGTGCTGCACAAACAGGTGTAATGGCTGCTCACACAAGTACAACAGCTCCTCTGACCTTCATAATGCTGTGACAGACTGTCCGAGGACAGAAACAGCATACAAGGAAAGGTGTCCTGTGGGAGAGGACTGGCCCCAGCCTCAGCTTCAGCCCCTGCTGTGCAGGTGGAGCTCCTTGGACCACATGCTCGGGTCTCTTCCACTCCATGAAGTACAAAACCTTCAGGAGCCTGCAAGGACTTCATACACAGCCAGTCAGCTGTCTCTGGTAATGAGAGAAACTGGCAAAGATGGGGATAATGTTCTCCAGGAGGGCACGGGCTGCACCACAAAGTCTGCCGCCCTAGGGAAAATGACAGAGAGTAATCTAGTGAAAAGCTTACGAGAGAAGTTCCAGAGCTTGACCACAAGCTCATGAACATGTGAATTATGTATATTTTTATGATCAGGGACTTTCACGTGGAAACTGCCAGTTACCTGATACTTCACAGCTTCCCTTTTTTCCCGTCTCAGTATAGGGATCATGGTGATGATGTTGACTAGTGAAACACAAAGGGATGTTATTGATCATTGGTGCGTTCCATTGGAGGAAAGCATATTGACTTAAAAAAAAAGTTGTATTGCAATATTTGTACATTGGGTACTTGCCTGCACTGTACAAAACAAGTTTTATGTAAAAATGTGTATATTGTCCCCCGTATCAATTGAAGATTAGGTTCTACTTTATTTGGTTCCCTCCCACTGTTGGTGATTCTTGCTATAACCACTATAGCACTTTTATCATTTAACCACATAAGCTGTTAGCAGGAGTTTCAGGGGAAAGCAAAAGGAGCTAAATTGTCATTCACAAGAGAGCTGTGCTGTTAGCAAAGTCTCTGAGCATACACCAAAGAGGGTTTCCTGTTAACATTTGTTGACTTTTAATGCATGTGGTCACAGCATTAATTTGCTTCCACGTTTACTGTAGCTGCTTCTAAAACTGTTTTCACATACTGTATCACTGGAGCTTTATTGCTATCAATAAGTTGTATATTTTCTTAAATATTATTTATGAAACTGTATATTTGGGAGAGATTGGCCTCATGTAAATACTGACCCGCAGCAATCCCTTTTTACTTTTCCATTCCAGAAAATATATTGTTTCATACTTAAAGTTTCCCATATTTTCAATAAAAAGAAAAATGGTAAATGTTCACATAAGTCCCCTCTTTAACGTGTCATGCATCTTAAGTATAGTACATCATCCAATGGGGGGCATCCGTTTGTACCTGCCATGTCAGCATAGCTTGTCAAAAAGGGAGGCTAAGTAACGCTCTTACTTCAGGTTAAATTTTGGTAACTTGCATGGCCATTTTCAAAGGGGTCCCTTGAACTCTTACCTAGAGATGTATGAATGAAACTTTCATCTGCGGGTACCAATGAGCCTCCCTTAAACTTGAGAACCCTTGTTTCCAGTAAATATTTCCTTTTCTTACTATCAATATACTCTTTTCCAGCTGGTGCCAGATGTCAATATGACGTCAGATGGACTCTTAGGTCAGACAGACATTCTATTTTGGTTGGAATGAAAATCAGGTTGATGATATTTTATATGTCTGATGATGTTAGAGTTTCACATAGTGTGGATTATTACATCATGGCATTTTGCAGACGTCAGGTTTTGGGCACCATATCTTACAACTAAATGTTATTTGACGTTACAAAGACGTTGGATTTTGGCCACTTCACAGCAAAACCTCAAACCAGCAAAATAACAGCGTCATGTATTGATGGATCTGCAATAATCTGGCGACCCGTCAGGGGTGTGCCCCACCTCTCGCCCAATGACAGCTGGTATAGATACCGTAAAACTTGATAGCACGGGCTATTATTTGCTTAAAGCACTAAATTCAACCGTCTTTAATTTGGGACAAGACGTCTGTATTGGACGAGTTTTTAATTCCTATCACAAAAAGTTGCCTAGAAAATATGTAAATACAATCAAATTCTTTATTTAATCCTTTGAGACCTGGCCAAATTGACATTATTTTATTAAAAAAGATAGGAAGAAGGTAATAAGCAGCAAAAGAAGAAATGTTCCAGAGGTTAGTAAGAAATCTGTGAAAAGTACAATTACCTAAAAATTTGCCCCAAAAATTATAAATTATGGTAATTCCGGAAATTCAGTCATGGCTTTTAATTTTGGTGTGACACCCCAAGATTTTCTGGGGCCCTATCTGGCCCCCTCATGAAAAAAAATCTGTGGGCGCCACTGGTTAAAATACAAAATTAACAATGGAAAACAAAATAAACCACCGCACACTGAATAACTTTACTGTGATTTATTCAGAGCGAACGACGCGTTTCGCCTGTGGCTTCTTCAGGTTCACTCAGTAAAATAAAACAAGCGTTCACAGGTGTGCTAAATAACTACGCATGAGTCACGTGACAAATTCTCAACGTAACCTCTCGTTATTTTACAATATATAAATAACATTATCAAAAAGCAAAATATCTTATGATTCACAATAAATACACCAATATTACTGTGATTTATTCGGAATCACATAACATTTTCAGAAGTGAACAATAAAAAAACATAATATTTACAAGGCCCACAAAGTAGCAAAGATCTCATGATGCACAGTAAATACAACAATATTTACAACATAGTAGAAATCAAAAACAACAAGAAGCTGAGAAAATAGAGTGGCAGTTTACACAATTTCATCAGAAAAAAGGGAAGCTTCTGTGATTCGGATTAAATCACAGTAACAATGTATTTATTGTCAATCACGAGATCTTTGCTTGTTGAAAATGTTATTCATATATTGTAAAATAATCAGAGGCGACGTTGATAATCTGTGACGTGACTCATGCGTAACTGTTGAGCACACCTGTGAATGCTCGCGTTATTTCGCTGTGCGAACCTGAAGGCGCCACAGGCGAAACGCGTCGCTCGTTCTGAATAAATCACAGTAAACACATTCAATGTGCGATGGTCTGCTTTGTTTTTCCCACTTTATATGTCTTTTCTACCAACCAGCACCTGACGATCACATTGGCTGTGCACGGGCAGTTTTGTTTAAAAATTAATACTCTTTGAACTGACAGAGGGAAAGATTCCCAAGTTTTAATCTAAATGTGCAGTCAGGCTGGATTAGTTCGTGTCAGTGTTATGAGGTGGGCGCATGTGTGTATGTCTTTATTAATTTGTGCTCTCTGTCTTTTATTCAAAATGACTGCACAGCTCAGCCTTGGTGCCTCCGATTACTGAGAGCCCTGGTAGAGCCAGCACGCTGTTTGCCTCATCTGAATCATCTTCACCTTCAACAGCTGCGTCAAAAGAGACACACATACACACATACTGACACCGGAAGTCTGCAAGGCCATCCCTTAACATAAAAGCGCGATCACTGCTTAGCTCTCCCTGTAATGGTGTTCATAAACGCGTGCTTTTATTTTGAACCATTAACCAGAACTCGCAGCTTGTGTGTGTGTTTGCACGCTTCACACCAGCCCGTGACACCGACCACAGGCGTGTAGTTCAAGACGCAATTGGAGTCGCGCACTTAAACCAGATGCCAGCAGCATCACACCTCATCTGGCTCATAAATAACTAATCCTCTTGTTTTTTTTCTGCCTAGATTTGTGCAAAAAATATAATCGTCTTGTTTTATTTTCGAAGAATGGGCTGCGCAATATCAGGTCTGGCAGCAAAAGCAGAGTTTGGAGAGAGGACTACAGAGGATGCTGCGGCTGTGTTTCCCAGTGAGGACCAGATTCAGATGATCAAGGAGTCATGGAAAGTTATCCGAGACGACATAGCCAAAGTAGGGATTATCATGTTTGTCAGGTAAGCCTTCTCTGTACTTTTCCATGTCCATTAACTCAAAAACAAAGGCATTTCGTCTAGTTGGCCGATTAGGAGTGTAAAGCTCCACGATCAGTGATTTTATAGTCTCACCAAATTCCCATAGGCATTCTTACTGAGTCCCTGCAGACATTATATACATGTATATTTAATAGACTAAATACTGTGGATTTTTCAGCCCAAAGACACAAAGTCCAACTTTTTCAAATTGCATTTTCCATATCATGTGTGTTTAATCCTTTGAAACCGGGATCGACATTAGTTTTCTTGTGCTGAAAATGTGTGCTAAAGTTCCGACGCCTTTCACGAGCATTTACACCATTTAAACGTCATCAAATTGGATTAATGTCTTTCAAAAACATCGGGGCAAGAACCTGTCAGAAACTTAGCACAAAATGTTCCGCAAATTGTTTAAAAAAAATGTGAAAGGTGACGAGAAAACGACTTGAAAATTAGCTTCAATAAAACAGAGAATTCTTCGAAAATGATTTCGTCATTCGGAGGAAGTATTATTATTGTTGTAGTTATTATTTTATTTTTAATCACTTTTTTCAGGCTATTTCCTGTTTTTGTTCTTTTATCTTTATTTTCTTTTTTCCCTGCTAATTTCAGGTAATTTTCTTGTAAAGTTTTACTAATTTCTGGGTCATTTCTTTTTTAGTTACTCATTGCCTTTTTTGTGTTTTTGTGAGAAATCGAGCCAAATTGCTCAGGTTTCAAAGGGTTAAATGGTTCATGCTCCTGATCATATTGCCCAGCAAATGAGCAACTTTTCATTCTAACCTTTTCAGACAATTTAGTGACATGCTGGCCCAAGAGACAAAGAGGTGTGCAGAGGGTCCTCTGATCTGCTGCTATGATGCTACAGAGCCTGACCTTTTCATACAAGCCAGAAAGTGAATATCCAGCATCCCTCCGCCTCCACCACATCCCTCTGCTCTGCCCTCTGACCCTCAGCTTTTCATTCAGGGCTCAGAGCAAAATCCCCCTCCTCCCTTCTTATCACTTCATATCACATCTCAGTAACATTACATAATAATATGCACACAGCCACAGGCCTGCCATAGTAAACAATTAAAGGCATGATGACCGGCATCCGGGGAAACATCTTTGGCCTTTGGCAGGGAAATCAAACCAATGACAGAATATGTGTTGATAAAGAGCGGTGGGTGGTCAGGCTGCAGCATTTACAGTAGAGAGACCATTGGGCACATGGCTAGAAGCCCATTTAATGTCATGTGTCCCCTGGGTGACCTTAGAGAAATGAGGATGTTAGCCTGGAAATTCACTGGCCTCTTGTGGATCAGGGTCCACGTGAATACAGCCTGTGGACAGTGCCAATTAATTCCACTGGAGTTGTAGCTACATTCTCTGTATACAATGAGTTTAGCTGTAATTTAGCAGCTGCAGGTTTGACCCACCCCCCCTCCCCGTTTCATGCTTCAGCTGTCCTATCATAATAAAGCTGTTTTTTCTCATGCTAAAGGCCATGGGAAAATAGACAATATACAGAAAATAGAATAAGCAACTGACCAACCTGCCACACCCACAAGTGTTTTAAATCATAGCTATTATCAATGCTGAGATTCAGCACAACAAATAACAAATGTTCTGGATGTCTGTGCTGCATATTTAAGTTTAAATTATAAAGCTACATGCTCATTTTCTGCCATCATTATCCTCCTTTTTCCTCTCATTTGGACAAGCCTGCAACTTTATTGTGAACACAAAACAACTCACATCCAGACGAGGCAACTGTGTACTCTAGCAGCATGACTAATTATGGGTACCTCATCTGGAGACGAGGAGGCACTCTGATGGGTTGTTTAGCAAGCTTAAACTCTCTGGTTAAGGAAATTGATTGAGCTTAAATCAGAAAAACAGAACTCTTTCAGGATGAGTGGCTCCATTTAACTGGGACTCTGTCTGACAGGGGTACCCATTGCCCGGCTAACAAACTAACAGATCCACCCTTTCCTGTCACTGATGGCTGCTGTTGGGTGTGAAAACCGGAGCAGAGGACAGCGATGATTAGAGGAAACAGAGTAAGATCAGAAGGGCACAATCAGATATCTATTCAAAGTGAGAGAATGGCTGAAGGATGAGAGAGAGGCCTCTGATTACAATGTTGATGAGCTGAAATTTGGACACAGCACTGTGAATGCATGGTTGCACTTGTGTCACTCTTTGGGTTATGTCATGTTAGCTGGGAAACTCAGGGGGAGGTTTGTTTTGGTCTGCATATTGGTCATTCAGAGGCTAACATAGATGTCTGCCTGCACTGTTGTTGTCTTGGTAACAGGTTGTTTGAGACCCATCCCGAATGCAAGGATGTCTTTTTCTTGTTCCGAGATGTAGAGGACCTGGAGAGGTTGCGGACCAGCCGGGAGCTCAGGGCACACGGTCTAAGGTTAGTCACCAACCATGCAACTTACACCACACTGACACATCAGCATCATCCAGAGCAAAACTGGACGAGCAGCCAAAGATGGCATAGCACAGTACTGCATGGTATGTACTGGCCAGATGAGCATATTGATTTTCAGCACTCTGTAGTCTCGTTAACACCAGATAATCGAAGTGTGACATTCATTTATTGGCTTCTGTCATTATAATGACTATCCCAGTTGCTATGTGAAAAGGAACATGGCTTGCATTACTATATATTTTCTTACTGTGTACAAATCTCATGAAAACACAAAAAACAACACTGCCAATGCAAAATTAGCCAATCTCCGAACATACTTAACAACCCTGTCTGAGAAACAGTCAAAGTGTAAAACTCATAGCACTGTATGCCATAAAAATGCCATAGCATAGCTTGTATAAACAGTGCATAATAAAGTGTGTCATACACATCTCTGGTATAGTTTGCCATGAATTATTTTTATAGAATTGTCATGGCATGGTATGCAATAAAGCATCTGTAAACACTGTCAAAACAACTGTCAAAGTACAGTATGTCCTCAAACAAAAAAAGGGTGTACCTACATAATATAGTATGTTGTTCAAAGTATGATGAAATGTAGTAGTTTAGTATGTCGTTCAAAATATGATAAAAACTTCATGGTATAATATGTTAAAAATTATAATGAAAACTTTAAAGTATAGTATATCTTACAAAAATGATGAAAACCTCATAGTTTAATATATCGAAAAAAGTAAAATATTAAGGTAAATAATATGATAAAATCACTTTTCAAAATTGGTGTCATTTTCAGCCATTTTTATGACATTTGACGTTTTTGACATACTATACTTTTGCTTTGTTAGCCATTTTTTTCAACATGTCATTTTATGGTGTATTTGGCTGATTTTAAAACATCTCATGTTATGACGTTTCTCAACATGCTATTTTATGGGGTTTGGGGCCGTTTCTGGATGTTTTTTCAACACTGTATACTATAACATTGCCTCCACATATGATACTTGCCTTGCTGTTTTGGTCATTTTTTCAACATGCAAAATTATGTTATTGTTGGCCGTTTTGTACGTTTTAATGCTATGGCGTGTCTTAGCGGACTATTTTTTGCTGTTTTGAGGTGTTTTCAGCTGTTTTTGGGATATGCCATTTTTTGACATTTTGCCATACTATAGCCTTGCTTTTTTGGTCATTTTTCAACATGCTATAATAGGTTCTTTTTGGCCATTTTACATGTTTTAATGCAAAAGCACGACTCAGCACACCCTTTTATACTGTTTTGAGGTGTTTTCAGCTGTTTTTGGGACATGCCATTTTTTAAAATTTTGCCATAGTATAGCCTTGCTGTTTTGGTCATTTTTTCAACACGCTATAATATGTTCTTTTTGGCCATTTTAGCACGTTTTAATGCTATGGCATGTTTTTGCAGGCTATTTTATACTGTTTTGAGGTGTTTTCAGCTGTTTTTGGGATATGCCACTTTTTGACATTTTTGCCATAGTATAGCCTTGCTGTTTTGGTCATTTTTTCGACATGCTATAATATGTTCTTTTTGGCCATTTTTGCACATTTTAATGCTCTGGTGTATCTTAGTACGTTAGTTTATGCTGTTTTGAGGTGTTTTTTAACTGTTTTTGGGACATGCCACTTTTTGACATTTTTGCCTTGCTGTTGTGGTCATTTTTTTGACATGCTTTATTAAGGTGTTTTGGACTGTTTTTACATATTTTAATGCTATAGCACGACTCAGCACACTCTTTTATGCTGTTTTTTTTAGGTGTTTTCAGTTGTTTTTGGGACATGCCATTTTTTGACATTTTTGCCATAGTATAGCCTTGCTGTTTCGGTCATTTTTTTGACATGCTATATTATGGTGTTTTTGGCCATGTTTTCACGTTTTAATGCTATGGTATGATTTTGCATGCTATTTTATGCTGTTTTGAGGTGTTTTTACCGATTTTTGGGATATGGCACTTTTTTACATTTTTGCCATAGTATAGCCTTGCTGTTTTGGTCATTTTTTCGATATGCTTTATTAAGGTGTTTTGGACTGTTTTTACATATTTTAATGCTATAGCACGCCTCAGCACACTCTTTTATGCTATTTTGAGGTGTTTTCAGCTGTTTTTGGGACATGCCACTTTTTGACATTTTTGCCATAGTATAGCCTTGCTGTTTTGGTCATTTTTTCGACATGCTATAATATGTTCTTTTTGGCCATGTTTTCATGTTTTAATGCTATGGCATGATTTTGCATGCTATTTTATGCTGTTTTGAGGTGTTTTCAGCTGTTTTTGGGACATGCCATTTTTTGACATTTTTGCCATAGTATAGCCTTGCTGTTTTGGTCATTTTTTTGACATGCTATATTAAGGTGTTTCGGTCCACTTTTGCACGTTTTAATGCTATGGTTTGTCTCAGCATGCTATTTTATGCTGTTTTGAGGTGTTTTCAGCTGTTTTTGGGACATGCCATTTTTTGACATTTTTGCCATAGTATAGCCTTGCTGTTTTGGTCATTTTTTCGACATGCTATATTATGTTGTTTTTGGCCATGTTTTCACGTTTTAATGCTATAGCATGATTTTGCAGGCTATTTTGTACTGTTTTGAGGTGTTTTCAGCTGTTTTTGGGATATGCCACTTTTTGACATTTTTGCCATAGTATAGCCTTGCTGTTTTGGTCATTTTTTCGACATGCTTTATTAAGGTGTTTTGGACTGTTTTTACATATTTTAATGCTATAGCACGACTCAGCACACTCTTTTATGCTGTTTTTTTTAGGTGTTTTCAGTTGTTTTTGGGACATGCCATTTTTTGACATTTTTGCCATAGTATAGCCTTGCTGTTTTGGTCATTTTTTTGACATGCTATATTATGGTGTTTTTGGCCATGTTTTCACGTTTTAATGCTATGGTATGATTTTGCATTCTATTTTATGCTGTTTTGAGGTGTTTTTAGCGATTTTTGGGATATGGCACTTTTTGACATTTTTGCCATAGTATAGCCTTGCTGTTTTGGTCATTTTTTCGACATGCTTTATTAAGGTGTTTTGGACTGTTTTTACATATTTTAATGCTATAGCACGACTCAGCACACTCTTTTATGCTGTTTTGAGGTGTTTTCAGCTGTTTTTGGGACATGCCATTTTTTGACATTTTTGCCATAGTATAGCCTTGCTGTTTTGGTCATTTTTTTGACATGCTATATTATGGTGTTTTTGACCATGTTTTCACGTTTTAATGCTATGGCATGATTTTGCAGGCTATTTTATACTGTTTTGAGGTGTTTTCAGCTGTTTTTGGGACATGCCATTTTTTGACATTTTTGCCATAGTATAGCCTTGCTGTTTTGGTCATTTTTTCGACATGCTTTATTAAGGTGTTTTGGACTGTTTTTACATATTTTAATGCTATAGCACGACTCAGCACACTCTTTTATGCTGTTTTGAGGTGTTTTCAGCTGTTTTTGGGATATGCCACTTTTTGACATTTTTGCCATAGTATAGCCTTGCTGTTTTGGTCATTTTTTCGACATGCTTTATTAAGGTGTTTTGGACTGTTTTTACATATTTTAATGCTATGGCATGATTTTGCATGCTATTTTATACTGTTTTGAGGTGTTTTTAGCGATTTTTGGGATATGCCACTTTTTGACATTTTTGCCATAGTATAGCCTTGCTGTTTTGGTCATTTTTTCGACATGCTTTATTAAGGTGTTTTGGACTGTTTTTACATATTTTAATGCTATAGCACGACTCAGCACACTCTTTTATGCTGTTTTGAGGTGTTTTCAGCTGTTTTTGGGACATGCCATTTTTTGACATTTTTGCCATAGTATAGCCTTGCTGTTTTGGTCATTTTTTTGACATGCTATATTATGGTGTTTTTGACCATGTTTTCACGTTTTAATGCTATGGCATGATTTTGCATGCTATTTTATACTGTTTTGAGGTGTTTTCAGCTGTTTTTGGGACATGCCATTTTTTGACATTTTTGCCATAGTATAGCCTTGCTGTTTTGGTCATTTTTTCGACATGCTTTATTAAGGTGTTTTTGGCCATGTTTTCACGTTTTAATGCTATGGTATGATTTTGCATGCTATTTTATGCTGTTTTGAGGTGTTTTTACCGATTTTTGGGATATGGCACTTTTTTACATTTTTGCCATAGTATAGCCTTGCTGTTTTGGTCATTTTTTCGACATGCTGTATTAAGGTGTTTTGGACTGTTTTTACATATTTTAATGCTATAGCACGCCTCAGCACACTCTTTTATGCTATTTTGAGGTGTTTTCAGCTGTTTTTGGGACATGCCACTTTTTGACATTTTTGCCATAGTATAGCCTTGCTGTTTTGGTCATTTTTTCGACATGCTATAATATGTTCTTTTTGGCCATGTTTTCATGTTTTAATGCTATGGCATGATTTTGCATGCTATTTTATGCTGTTTTGAGGTGTTTTCAGCTGTTTTTGGGACATGCCATTTTTTGACATTTTTGCCATAGTATAGCCTTGCTGTTTTGGTCATTTTTTTGACATGCTATATTAAGGTGTTTCGGTCCACTTTTGCACGTTTTAATGCTATGGTTTGTCTCAGCATGCTATTTTATGCTGTTTTGAGGTGTTTTCAGCTGTTTTTGGGACATGCCATTTTTTGACATTTTTGCCATAGTATAGCCTTGCTGTTTTGGTCATTTTTTCGACATGCTATATTATGGTGTTTTTGGCCATGTTTTCACATTTTAATGCTATGGCATGATTTTGCATGCTATTTTATACTGTTTTGAGGTGTTTTCAGCTGTTTTTGGGATATGCCACTTTTTGACATTTTTGCCATAGTATAGCCTTGCTGTTTTGGTCATTTTTTCGACATGCTTTATTAAGGTGTTTTTGACTGTTTTTACATATTTTAATGCTATAGCACGACTCAGCACACTCTTTTATGCTGTTTTTTTTAGGTGTTTTCAGTTGTTTTTGGGACATGCCATTTTTTGACATTTTTGCCATAGTATAGCCTTGCTGTTTTGGTCATTTTTTCGACATGCTATATTATGGTGTTTTTGGCCATGTTTTCACGTTTTAATGCTATGGTATGATTTTGCATTCTATTTTATGCTGTTTTGAGGTGTTTTTAGCGATTTTTGGGATATGGCACTTTTTGACATTTTTGCCATAGTATAGCCTTGCTGTTTTGGTCATTTTTTCGACATGCTTTATTAAGGTGTTTTGGACTGTTTTTACATATTTTAATGCTATAGCACGACTCAGCACACTCTTTTATGCTGTTTTGAGGTGTTTTCAGCTGTTTTTGGGACATGCCATTTTTTGACATTTTTGCCATAGTATAGCCTTGCTGTTTTGGTCATTTTTTTGACATGCTATATTATGGTGTTTTTGACCATGTTTTCACGTTTTAATGCTATGGCATGATTTTGCAGGCTATTTTATACTGTTTTGAGGTGTTTTCAGCTGTTTTTGGGACATGCCATTTTTTGACATTTTTGCCATAGTATAGCCTTGCTGTTTTGGTCATTTTTTCGACATGCTTTATTAAGGTGTTTTGGACTGTTTTTACATATTTTAATGCTATAGCACGACTCAGCACACTCTTTTATGCTGTTTTGAGATGTTTTCAGCTGTTTTTGGGATATGCCACTTTTTGACATTTTTGCCATAGTATAGCCTTGCTGTTTTGGTCATTTTTTCGACATGCTTTATTAAGGTGTTTTGGACTGTTTTTACATATTTTAATGTTATGGCATGATTTTGCAGGCTATTTTATACTGTTTTGAGGTGTTTTCAGCTGTTTTTGAGATATGCCATTTTTTGACATTTTTGCCATAGTATAGCCTTGCTGTTTTGGTCATTTTTTCGACATGCTATATTATGGTGTTTTTGGCCATGTTTTCACGTTTTAATGCTATGGCATGATTTTGCATGCTATTTTATACTGTTTTGAGGTGTTTTTAGCGATTTTTGGGATATGCCACTTTTTGACATTTTTGCCATAGTATAGCCTTGCTGTTTTGGTCATTTTTTCGACATGCTTTATTAAGGTGTTTTGGACTGTTTTTACATATTTTAATGCTATAGCACGACTCAGCACACTCTTTTATGCTGTTTTGAGGTGTTTTCAGCTGTTTTTGGGACATGCCATTTTTTGACATTTTTGCCATAGTATAGCCTTGCTGTTTTGGTCATTTTTTTGACATGCTATATTATGGTGTTTTTGACCATGTTTTCACGTTTTAATGCTATGGCATGATTTTGCATGCTATTTTATACTGTTTTGAGGTGTTTTCAGCTGTTTTTGGGACATGCCATTTTTTGACATTTTTGCCATAGTATAGCCTTGCTGTTTTGGTCATTTTTTCGACATGCTTTATTAAGGTGTTTTGGACTGTTTTTACATATTTTAATGCTATAGCACGACTCAGCACACTATTTTATGCTGTTTTGAGGTGTTTTCAGCTGTTTTTGGGACATGCCATTTTTTGACATTTTTGCCATAGTATAGCCTTGCTGTTTTGGTCATTTTTTCGACATGCTTTATTAAGGTGTTTTGGACTGTTTTTACATATTTTAATGCTATAGCACGACTCAGCACACTCTTTTATGCTGTTTTGAGGTGTTTTCAGCTGTTTTTGGGACATGCCATTTTTTGACATTTTTGCCATAGTATAGCCTTGCTGTTTTGGTCATTTTTTCGACATGCTTTATTAAGGTGTTTTGGACTGTTTTTACATATTTTAATGTTATGGCATGATTTTGCAGGCTATTTTATACTGTTTTGAGGTGTTTTCAGCTGTTTTTGGGACATGCCATTTTTTGACATTTTTGCCATAGTATAGCCTTGCTGTTTTGGTCATTTTTTCGACATGCTTTATTAAGGTGTTTTGGACTGTTTTTACATATTTTAATGTTATGGCATGATTTTGCAGGCTATTTTATACTGTTTTGAGGTGTTTTCAGCTGTTTTTGAGATATGCCACTTTTTGACATTTTTGCCATAGTATAGCCTTGCTGTTTTGGTCATTTTTTCGACATGCTATATTATGGTGTTTTTGGCCATGTTTTCACGTTTTAATGCTATGGCATGATTTTGCATGCTATTTTATGCTGTTTTGAGGTGTTTTTAGCGATTTTTGGGATATGCCACTTTTTGACATTTTTGCCATAGTATAGCCTTGCTGTTTTGGTCATTTTTTCGACATGCTTTATTAAGGTGTTTTGGACTGTTTTTACATATTTTAATGCTATAGCACGACTCAGCACACTCTTTTATGCTGTTTTGAGGTGTTTTCAGCTGTTTTTGGGACATGCCATTTTTTGACATTTTTGCCATAGTATAGCCTTGCTGTTTTGGTCATTTTTTCGACATGCTATATTATGGTGTTTTTGGCCATGTTTTCACGTTTTAATGCTATGGCATGATTTTGCATGCTATTTTATGCTGTTTTGAGGTGTTTTCAGCTGTTTTTGAGATATGCCACTTTTTGACATTTTTGCCATAGTATAGCCTTGCTGTTTTGGTCATTTTTTCGACATGCTTTATTAAGGTGTTTTGGACTGTTCTTACATATTTTAATGCTATAGCACGACTCAGCACACTCTTTTATGCTGTTTTGAGGTGTTTTCAGCTGTTTTTGGGACATGCCATTTTTTGACATTTTTGCCATAGTATAGCCTTGCTGTTTTGGTCATTTTTTCGACATGCTTTATTAAGGTGTTTTGGACTGTTTTTACATATTTTAATGTTATGGCATGATTTTGCAGGCAATTTTATACTGTTTTGAGGTGTTTTCAGCTATTTTTGAGATATGCCACTTTTTGACATTTTTGCCATAGTATAGCCTTGCTGTTTTGGTCATTTTTTCGACATGCTTTATTAAGGTGTTTTGGACTGTTTTTACATATTTTAATGCTATAGCACGACTCAGCACACTCTTTTATGCTGTTTTGAGGTGTTTTCAGTTGTTTTTGGGACATGCCATTTTTTGACATTTTTGCCATAGTATAGCCTTGCTGTTTTGGTCATTTTTTCGACATGCTTTATTAAGGTGTTTTGGACTGTTTTTACATATTTTAATGTTATGGCATGATTTTGCAGGCTATTTTATACTGTTTTGAGGTGTTTTCAGCTGTTTTTGAGATATGCCACTTTTTGACATTTTTGCCATAGTATAGCCTTGCTGTTTTGGTCATTTTTTCGACATGCTTTATTAAGGTGTTTTGGACTGTTTTTACATATTTTAATGCTATAGCACGACTCAGCACACTCTTTTATGTTGTTTTTAGGTGTTTTCAGCTGTTTTTGGGACATGCCACTTTTTGACATTTTTGCCATAGTATAGCCTTGCTGTTTTGGTCATTTTTTCGAGATGCTTTATTAAGGTGTTTTGGACTGTTTTTACATATTTTAATGTTATGGCATGATTTTGCATGCTATTTTATACTGTTTTGAGGTGTTTTCAGCTGTTTTTGAGATATGCCACTTTTTGACATTTTTGCCATAGTATAGCCTTGCTGTTTTGGTCATTTTTTCGACATGCTTTATTAAGGTGTTTTGGACTGTTTTTACATATTTTAATGCTATAGCACGACTCAGCACACTATTTTATGCTGTTTTGAGGTGTTTTCAGCTGTTTTTGGGACATGCCATTTTTTGACATTTTTGCCATAGTATAGCCTTGCTGTTTTGGTCATTTTTTCGACATGCTTTATTAAGGTGTTTTGGACTGTTTTTACATATTTTAATGTTATGGCATGATTTTGCAGGCTATTTTATACTGTTTTGAGGTGTTTTCAGCTGTTTTTGAGATATGCCACTTTTTGACATTTTGCCATAGTATAGCCTTTCTGTTTTTGTCATTTTTTTGACATGCTTTTTTTAGGTGTTTTGGACTGTTTTACATATTTTAATGTTATGGCATGATTTTGCAGGCTATTTTATACTGTTTTGAGGTGTTTTCAGCTGTTTTTGAGATATACCACTTTTTGACATTTTTGCCATAGTATAGCCTTGCTGTTTTTGTCATTTTTTCGACATGCTATATTATGGTGTTTTTGGCCATGTTTTCACGTTTTAATGCTATGGCATGATTTTGCATGCTATTTTATGCTGTTTTGAGGTGTTTTCAGCTGTTTTTGGGATATGCCACTTTTTGACATTTTTGCCATAGTATAGCCTTGCTGTTTTGGTCATTTTTTCGACATGCTTTATTAAGGTGTTTTGGACTGTTTTTACATATTTTAATGCTATAGCACGACTCAGCACACTATTTTATGCTGTTTTGAGGTGTTTTCAGCTGTTTTTGGGACATGCCATTTTTTGACATTTTTGCCATAGTATAGCCTTGCTGTTTTGGTCATTTTTTCGACATGCTTTATTAAGGTGTTTTGGACTGTTTTTACATATTTTAATGTTATGGCATGATTTTGCAGGCTATTTTATACTGTTTTGAGGTGTTTTCAGCTGTTTTTGAGATATGCCACTTTTTGACATTTTTGCCATAGTATAGCCTTGCTGTTTTGGTCATTTTTTCGACATGCTTTATTAAGGTGTTTTGGACTGTTTTTACATATTTTAATGCTATAGCACGACTCAGCACACTCTTTTATGTTGTTTTGAGGTGTTTTCAGCTGTTTTTGGGACATGCCACTTTTTGACATTTTTGCCATAGTATAGCCTTGCTGTTTTGGTCATTTTTTCGACATGCTTTATTAAGGTGTTTTGGACTGTTTTTACATATTTTAATGCTATAGCACGACTCAGCACACTATTTTATGCTGTTTTGAGGTGTTTTCAGCTGTTTTGGGACATGCCATTTTTTGACATTTTTGCCATAGTATAGCCTTGCTGTTTTGGTCATTTTTTCGACATGCTTTATTAAGGTGTTTTGGACTGTTTTTACATATTTTAATGTTATGGCATGATTTTGCAGGCTATTTTATACTGTTTTGAGGTGTTTTCAGCTGTTTTTGAGATATACCACTTTTTGACATTTTTGCCATAGTATAGCCTTGCTGTTTTGGTCATTTTTTCGACATGCTTTATTAAGGTGTTTTGGACTGTTTTTACATATTTTAATGCTATAGCACGACTCAGCACACTCTTTTATGCTGTTTTGAGGTGTTTTCAGCTGTTTTTGGGACATGCCATTTTTTGACATTTTTGCCATAGTATAGCCTTGCTGTTTTGGTCATTTTTTCGACATGCTTTATTAAGGTGTTTTGGACTGTTTTTACATATTTTAATGCTATAGCACGACTCAGCACACTCTTTTATGCTGTTTTGAGGTGTTTTCAGCTGTTTTTGAGATATGCCACTTTTTGACATTTTTGCCATAGTATAGCCTTGCTGTTTTGGTCATTTTTTCGACATGCTTTATTAAGGTGTTTTGGACTGTTTTTACATATTTTAATGCTATAGCACGACTCAGCACACTCTTTTATGCTGTTTTGAGGTGTTTTCAGCTGTTTTTGGGACATGCCACTTTTTGACATTTTTGCCATAGTATAGCCTTGCTGTTTTGGTCATTTTTTCGACATGCTTTATTAAGGTGTTTTGGACTGTTTTTACATATTTTAATGCTATAGCACGACTCAGCACACTCTTTTATGTTGTTTTGAGGTGTTTTCAGCTGTTTTTGGGATATGCCACTTTTGACTTTTTGCCATAGTATAGCCTTGCTGTTTTGGTCATTTTTTCGACATGCTTTATTAAGGTGTTTTGGACTGTTTTTACATATTTTAATGCTATGGCATGATTTTGCAGGCTATTTTATACTGTTTTGAGGTGTTTTCAGCTGTTTTTGAGATATGCCACTTTTTGACATTTTTGCCATAGTATAGCCTTGCTGTTTTGGTCATTTTTTCGACATGCTTTATTAAGGTGTTTTGGACTGTTTTTACATATTTTAATGCTATGGCATGATTTTGCAGGCTATTTTATACTGTTTTGAGGTGTTTTCAGCTGTTTTTGAGATATGCCACTTTTTGACATTTTTGCCATAGTATAGCCTTGCTGTTTTGGTCATTTTTTCGACATGCTTTATTAAGGTGTTTTGGACTGTTTTTACATATTTTAATGCTATAGCACGACTCAGCACACTATTTTATGCTGTTTTGAGGTGTTTTCAGCTGTTTTTGGGACATGCCATTTTTTGACATTTTTGCCATAGTATAGCCTTGCTGTTTTGGTCATTTTTTCGACATGCTTTATTAAGGTGTTTTGGACTGTTTTTACATATTTTAATGCTATAGCACGACTCAGCACACTCTTTTATGCTGTTTTGAGGTGTTTTCAGCTGTTTTTGGGACATGCCACTTTTTGACATTTTTGCCATAGTATAGCCTTGCTGTTTTGGTCATTTTTTCGACATGCTTTATTAAGGTGTTTTGGACTGTTTTTACATATTTTAATGCTATAGCACGACTCAGCACACTATTTTATGTTGTTTTGAGGTGTTTTCAGCTGTTTTTGGGACATGCCACTTTTTCACATTTTTGCCATAGTATAGCCTTGCTGTTTTGGTCATTTTTTCGACATGCTTTATTAAGGTGTTTTGGACTGTTTTTACATATTTTAATGCTATGGCATGATTTTGCAGGCTATTTTATACTGTTTTGAGGTGTTTTCAGCTGTTTTTGAGATATGCCACTTTTTGACATTTTTGCCATAGTATAGCCTTGCTGTTTTGGTCATTTTTTCGACATGCTTTATTAAGGTGTTTTGGACTGTTTTTACATATTTTAATGCTATAGCACGACTCAGCACACTCTTTTATGCTGTTTTGAGGTGTTTTCAGCTGTTTTTGGGACATGCCATTTTTTGACATTTTTGCCATAGTATAGCCTTGCTGTTTTGGTCATTTTTTCGACATGCTTTATTAAGGTGTTTTGGACTGTTTTTACATATTTTAATGCTATAGCACGACTCAGCACACTCTTTTATGCTGTTTTGAGGTGTTTTCAGCTGTTTTTGGGACATGCCACTTTTTGACATTTTTGCCATAGTATAGCCTTGCTGTTTTGGTCATTTTTTCGACATGCTTTATTAAGGTGTTTTGGACTGTTTTTACATATTTTAATGCTATGGCATGATTTTGCAGGCTATTTTATACTGTTTTGAGGTGTTTTCAGCTGTTTTTGAGATATGCCACTTTTTGACATTTTTGCCATAGTATAGCCTTGCTGTTTTGGTCATTTTTTCGACATGCTTTATTAAGGTGTTTTGGACTGTTTTTACATATTTTAATGCTATAGCACGACTCAGCACACTCTTTTATGCTGTTTTGAGGTGTTTTCAGCTGTTTTTGAGATATGCCACTTTTTGACATTTTTGCCATAGTATAGCCTTGCTGTTTTGGTCATTTTTTTCAACATGCTTTATTAAGGTGTTTTGGACTGTTTTTACATATTTTAATGCTATAGCACGACTCAGCACACTCTTTTATGCTGTTTTGAGGTGTTTTCAGCTGTTTTTGGGACATGCCACTTTTTGACATTTTTGCCATAGTATAGCCTTGCTGTTTTGGTCATTTTTTCGACATGCTTTATTAAGGTGTTTTGGACTGTTTTTACATATTTTAATGCTATAGCACGACTCAGCACACTCTTTTATGCTGTTTTGAGGTGTTTTCAGCTGTTTTTGGGACATGCCACTTTTTGACATTTTGCCATAGTATAGCCTTGCTGTTTTGGTCATTTTTTCGAAATGCTTTATTAAGGTGTTTTGGACGGTTTTTACATATTTTAATGCTATCGCATGATTTTGCAGGCTATTTTATACTGTTTTGAGGTGTTTTCAGCTGTTTTTGAGATATACCACTTTTTGACATTTTTGCCATAGTATAGCCTTGCTGTTTTGGTCATTTTTTCGACATGCTTTATTAAGGTGTTTTGGACTGTTTTTACATATTTTAATGCTATAGCACGACTCAGCACACTCTTTTATGCTGTTTTGAGGTGTTTTCAGCTGTTTTTGGGACATGCCATTTTTGACATTTTTGCCATAGTATAGCCTTGCTGTTTTGGTCATTTTTGACATGCTTTATTAAGGTGTTTTGGACTGTTTTTACATATTTTAATGCTATAGCACGACTCAGCACACTCTTTTATGCTGTTTTGAGGTGTTTTCAGCTGTTTTTGGGACATGCCATTTTTTGACATTTTTGCCATAGTATAGCCTTGCTGTTTTGGTCATTTTTTCGACATGCTTTATTAAGGTGTTTTGGACTGTTTTTACATATTTTAATGTCATGGCATGATTTTGCAGGCTATTTTGTACTGTTTTGAGGTGTTTTCAGCTGTTTTTGGGATATGCCACTTTTTGACATTTTTGCCATAGTATAGCCTTGCTGTTTTGGTGATTATTTTGACATGCTATATTAAGGTGTTTTTTGACCGTTTTCACATGTTTTAATGCTATAGCAAGACTCAGCACGCTGTTTTAGGTTGTTTTGAGGTGTTTTCAGCTGTTTTTGGGACATGCCATTTTTTGACATTTTGCCATAGTATAGCCTTGCTGTTTTGGTCATTTTTTTGACATGCTTTATTAAGGTGTTTTGGACTGTTTTTACATATTTTAATGCTATAGCACGACTCAGCACACTCTTTTATGCTGTTTTGAGGTGTTTTCAGCTGTTTTTGGGACATGCCATTTTTTGACATTTTTGCCATAGTATAGCCTTGCTGTTTTGGTCATTTTTTCGACATGCTTTATTAAGGTGTTTTGGACTGTTTTTACATATTTTAATGTTATGGCATGATTTTGCAGGCTATTTTATGCTGTTTTGAGGTGTTTTCAGCTGTTTTTGAGATATACCACTTTTTGACATTTTTGCCATAGTATAGCCTTGCTGTTTTGGTCATTTTTTTGACATGCTTTATTAAGGTGTTTTGGACTGTTTTTACATATTTTAATGCTATAGCACGACTCAGCACGCTCTTTTATGCTGTTTTGAGGTGTTTTCAGCTGTTTTTGGGACATGCGTCTTTTTGACAATTTTGCCATAGTATAGCCTTGCTGTTTTGGTCATTTTTTCGACATGCTTTATTAAGGTGTTTTGGACTGTTTTTACATATTTTAATGCTATAGCACGACTCAGCACACTCTTTTATGCTGTTTTGAGGTGTTTTCAGCTGTTTTTGGGACATGCCATTTTTTGACATTTTTGCCATAGTATAGCCTTGCTGTTTTGGTCATTTTTTCGACATGCTTTATTAAGGTGTTTTGGACTGTTTTTACATATTTTAATGCTATAGCACGACTCAGCACACTCTTTTATGCTTTTTTGAGGTGTTTTCAGCTGTTTTTGGGACATGCCCCTTTTTGAAATTTTTGCCATAGTATAGCCTTGCTGTTTTGGTCATTTTTTCGACATGCTTTATTAAGGTGTTTTGGACCGTTTTTACATATTTTAATGCTATAGCACGACTCAGCACACTCTTTTATGCTGTTTTGAGGTGTTTTCAGCTCTTTTTGGGATATGCGTTTTTTTTTACATTTTTGCCATAGTATAGCCTTGCTGTTTTGGTCATTTTTTCGACATGCTTTATTAAGGTGTTTTGGACCGTTTTTACATATTTTAATGCTATAGCATGACTCAGCACACTCTTTTATGCTGTTTTGAGGTGTTTTCAGCTGTTTTTGGGACATGCCATTTTTTGACATTTTTGCCATAGTATAGCCTTGCTGTTTTGGTCATTTTTTCGACATGCTTTATTAAGGTGTTTTGGACTGTTTTTACATATTTTAATGCTATAGCACGACTCAGCACACTCTTTTATGCTGTTCTTAGGTGTTTTCAGTTGTTTTTGGGACATGCCATTTTTTGACATGTTTGCCATAGTATAGCCTTGCTGTTTTGGTCATTTTTTCGACATGCTATATTATGGTGCTTTTGGCCATGTTTTCACATGTTAATGCTATGGCATGATTTCGCATGCTATTTTATGCTGTTTTGAGGTGTTTTCAGCTGTTTTTGGGACATGCCACTTTTTGAGATTTTTGCCATAGTATAGCCGACAAGCTATTTAAGGTGTTTTTTGACCGTTCTCACATGTTTTAATGCTGTAGTACGACTCAGCACACTCTTTTAGGCTGTTTTGAGGTGTTTTCAGCTGTTTTTGGGACTTGCCATTTTTTAAAATTTTGCCATAGTATAGCCTTGCTTTTTTGGTCATTTTTTCGACAAGTAATATTATGGCATTTCTGGTCATTTTTGCACGTTTGAATGCTATGGTGTATTTTAGCACACTAGTTTATGCTGTTTTGAGGTGTTTTCACCTGATTTTGGGACATGTCAAATTTCATATTTTTGCCTTCTGGGGCAAGATATGGGGTAAGATGGGCCACTTTTTACTTATTTTGTCCCGGAGGTAAGGAAAAATGACACAGAAATTGAATGAAATCGTATACCTTTACTTCAGGATGTCTCCTATCAAATGTAAACATCAGAATGTAAGTCTGACAAAGCTGCCCCCAACAAAATGACTTCTCAACAAAACAGTGCTTCTGTGGCTCAACTTGCCCCAGGTTAGGGGTAAGTTAAATCAAGTCATTGGGTAAGTTGAGCCAACTGGGGGTAAAATGACCATCTGAGTTTTAAAATGTAAACCTGAGCATATTGTGTTAACAAACAGTTTTAACAGTTTTGAATTTGTGAGAACAAACCAGTTGGTTTCAAAACCATTTCACCATTTAATCAAAACAGCTATTCAATATTCCACCTGTCAAGGTTGCAGGGGAATATGAATTGTTTTTGGGGCAGCCTTTTGAGGTTGAGCCAGCTTCTTCAGTACATCACTCTGTGGGAAAGATGCCTCATCCTTTTCCTTGAATGCAAAGGTGGGTTTCTTACTGCCAGTGATCCCTCGGATTCTTCTGAGAAATCTGGCACTCGCTTCATTGCCTGCAAGGCTGTCAGCCAAGCCAATGTAATGGTGGCTCCTGCACTTGGATGCAAATTTTACGATGATAAAGTCACCAACTACCAGATCTGAGACATCTGGTTCACTTCTTTCATCGCTGGAGCTCTCATGCTCAGAAGTGTCATCAAATGGGATGGCAGCATCACTCTCCTCAGAGCTGCTTTCCACTGCAATTTTCATCTGGGTTTGTTTCCTCTTCAGCTTTCCTTGCTCTTTGATGGTTCTTTCTGTTTTGCCTTTCTATTTATTTTTCCTCTCCTCATGGGCACGTTCGATTGCCTGCTTTTCAGTTGTGTCAGTCAGGATTCTTGTCTTCACACGCATTTGGTTTGTTTGTTTCCTGGGCTGCTAACTTTTGGGTAAGGGTAGAATCTCAGTAAGAGCATAGTTGGGTGTGAATCTGCGTCACTTGGTGAAGCATGTGCAGGGCCTGGTGAGGGTAGCTTCTTGATATGGTCTGCTAGCTCCTTCTCCACCTCCTCTGAGAAGATTCTCTTTGCTTCTGCTGTTCCACCGTACCCTACTGCTTTACTTCCTTTGCCTCCCTCTTTTTCATGTACCTCCTCAATGTTGATGTGTCAATGTTTCTCTCTTTGCCACTGATCTGATGGACTTTCCACCCTTGACATCATTGGCTGCTCTCTCCATTTCTTCAAGGGATGTTGAGCCCCAGCTTGTTTTCCTCTTGTAGGTTCTCGGCCTGATACCTTTTCTACAATGGTTAACATATGACAAACACAACCAGTTGACTATACGAAACTGAAATACCATTTTATACGTCAGAGACTTAACTGAATTTCAGTGCCTTATGGTGGGCTAAGTTGAACCATTGGCTCAGTTTACCCCATAGCCTTTGGCTCACTTTCACCCATGGCCACCATTTTGGAAAAAACGGGCTAGCTTAGAAATTCAGGGTAATCTTCAGTGAAGTGATTCAGATGATTTTATACATTAGGAAATCACCTACATGTATAATATATAATTTAAGACCTGGATAAATTTGCTTTGAAAAAACAGTCAAAAAATTTACTTTGACAAGCAAAAAACAGTTTTTTGTGTAAAAAAAATACTTACCCTTTCTCCCATGTGCCACACTATAGCCTTGCTGTTTTGGTCATTTTTTCGACATGCTAGATTATGTTATTTTTGGCCATGTTTTCACATTTGAATCCTATGGCGTGTCTCAGCATGCTATGTTATGCTGTTTTGAGGTGTTTTCAGCTGTTTTTGGGATATGCCACTTTTTAACATTTTTGCCATAGTATAGCCTTGCTGTTGTGGTCATGTTTTCGAGATGCTATAATATGTTCTTTTTGGCCATGTTTTCACGTTTTAATGCTATGGCATGATTTTGCAGGCTATTTTATACTGTTTTGAGATGTTTTATGCTGTTTTTAGGGTTTGCCACTTTTTGACATCTTTGCCATACTATAGCCTTGCTGTTTTGGTCATGTTTTCAAGATGCTTTATTATGTTGTTTTTAGCCACTTTTGCACATTTTATTGCTATGGCATGTCTCAGCATGCTATTTTATGCTGTTTTGAGGTGTTTTCAGCTGTTTTTGGGACATGCCATTTTTTGACATTTTTGCCATAGTATAGCCTTGCTGTTTTGGTCATTTTTTCGACATGCTATATTAAGTTGTTTTGGACCGTTTTTACATATTTTAATGCTATGGCACGACTCAGCACGCTCTTTTATGCTGTTTTGAGGTGTTTTCAGCTGTTTTTGGGACATGCCACTTTTTGACATTTTTGCCATAGTATAGCCTTGCTGTTTTGGTCATTTTTTCGACATGCTATATTAAGTTGTTTTGGACCGTTTTTACATATTTTAATGCTATGGCACGACTCAGCACGCTCTTTTATGCTGTTTTGAGGTGTTTTCAGCTGTTTTTGAGATAAGCCACTTTTTGACATTTTTGCCATAGTATAGCCTTGCTGTTTTTGTCATGTTTTCGAGATGCTATATTAAGGTGTTTTGGTCCAGTTTTTCATATTTTAATGCTATGGCATGATTTCGCATGCTATTTTATGCTGTTTTGAGGTGTTTTCAGCTGTTTTTGGGACATGCCCCTTTTTGAAATTTTTGCCATAGTATAGCCTTGCTGTTTTGGTCGTTTTTTTGACATGCTATATAAAGGTGTTTTGGACCGTTTTTACTTATTTTAATGCTATAGCACGACTCAGCACACTCTTTTATGTTGTTTTGAGGTGTTTCAGGCTGTTTTTGGGACATGCCATTTTTTGACATTTTTGCCATAGTATAGCCTTACTGTTTTGGTCATTTTTCGACATGCTTTATTAAGGTGTTTTGGACTGTTTTTTTACATATTTTAATGCTATAGCACAACTCAGCACACTCTTTTATGCTGTTTTGAGGTGTTTCAGGCTGTTTTTGGGACATGCCATTTTTGACATTTTGCCATAGTATAGCCTTGCTGTTTTGGTCATTTTCGACATGCTATATTAAGTTGTTTTGGACCGTTTTTACATATTTTAATGCTATGGCACGACTCAGCACGCTCTTTTATGCTGTTTTGAGGTGTTTTCAGCTGTTTTTGGGACATGCCACTTTTTGACATTTTTGCCATAGTATAGCCTTGCTGTTTTGGTCATTTTTTCGACATGCTATATTAAGTTGTTTTGGACCGTTTTTACATATTTTAATGCTATGGCACGACTCAGCACGCTCTTTTATGCTGTTTTGAGGTGTTTTCAGCTGTTTTTGAGATAAGCCACTTTTTGACATTTTTGCCATAGTATAGCCTTGCTGTTTTTGTCATGTTTTCGAGATGCTATATTAAGGTGTTTTGGTCCAGTTTTTCATATTTTAATGCTATGGCATGATTTCGCATGCTATTTTATGCTGTTTTGAGGTGTTTTCAGCTGTTTTTGGGACATGCCCCTTTTTGAAATTTTTGCCATAGTATAGCCTTGCTGTTTTGGTCGTTTTTTTGACATGCTATATAAAGGTGTTTTGGACCGTTTTTACTTATTTTAATGCTATAGCACGACTCAGCACACTCTTTTATGTTGTTTTGAGGTGTTTCAGGCTGTTTTTGGGACATGCCATTTTTTGACATTTTTGCCATAGTATAGCCTTACTGTTTTGGTCATTTTTCGACATGCTTTATTAAGGTGTTTTGGACTGTTTTTTTACATATTTTAATGCTATAGCACAACTCAGCACACTCTTTTATGCTGTTTTGAGGTGTTTTCAGCTGTTTTTGGGATATGCGTTTTTTTTTACATTCTTGCCATAGTATAGCCTTGCTTTTTTGGTCATTTTTTTGACATGCTATATTAAGGTGTTTTGGTCCACTTTTGCACATTTTAATGCTATGGCGTGTCTCAGCATGCTCTTTTATGCTGTTTTGAGGTGTTTTCAGCTGTTTTTGGGATATGCCCCTTTTTGAAATTTTTGCCATAGTATAGCCTTGCTGTTTTGGTCGTTTTTTTGACATGCTATATAAAGGTGTTTTGGACCGTTTTTACTTATTTTAATGCTATAGCACGACTCAACACACTCTTTTATGCTGTTTTGAGGTGTTTTCAGCTGTTTTTGGGACATGCCACTTTTTGACATTTTTGCCATAGTATAGCCTTACTGTTTTTGTCATGTTTTCGAGATGCTATATTAAGGTGTTTTGGTCCAGTTTTCCACGTTTTAATGCTATGGCGTGTCTCAACACACTCTTTTATGCTGTTTTGAGGTGTTTTCAGCTGTTTTTGGGATATGCGTCTTTTTGACATTTTTGCCATAGTATAGCCTTGCTGTTTTGGTCATTTTTTCGACATGCTATATTAAGGTGTTTTGGTCCACTTTTGCACATTTTAATGCTATGGTGTGTTTTACCACACTAGTTTATGCTGTTTTGAGGTGTTTTCAGTTGTTTTTGGGACATGCCATTTTTTGACATTTTTGCCATAGTATAGCCTTGCTGTTTTGGTCATTTTTTCGACATGCTATATTAAGTTGTTTTGGACCGTTTTTACATATTTTAATGCTATAGCACAACTCAGCACACTCTTTTATGCTGTTTTGAGGTGTTTTCAGCTGTTTTTGGGATATGCGTCTTTTTTACATTTTTGCCATTTTTGCTTTGCTGTTTTGGTCATTTTTTTGACATGCTATATTAAGGTGTTTTGGTCCACTTTTGCACATTTTAATGCTATGGCGTGTCTCAGCATGCTATTTTATGCTGTTTTGAGGTGTTTTCAGCTGTTTTTGGGACATGCCGTTTTTTGACATTTTTGCCATAGTATAGCCTTGCTGTTTTGGTCATTTTTTTAACATGCTTTATTAAGGTGTTTTGGTCCACTTTTGCACATTTTAATGCTATGGCGTATCTCAGCATGCTATTTTATGATGTTTTGAGGTGTTTTCAGCTGTTTTGGGACATGCCGTTTTTTGACATTTTTGCCATAGTATAGCCTTGCTGTTTTGGTCAATTTTTTGACATGCTATATTAAGGTGTTTTGGTCCAGTTTTCCACGTTTTAATGCTATGGCGTGTCTCAGCATGCTATTTTATGCTGTTTTGAGGTGTTTTCAGCTGTTTTTGGGACATGCCACTTTTTGACATTTTTGCCATAGTATAGCCTTGCTGTTTTGGTCATTTTTTTGACATGCTATATTAAGGTGTTTGGACCATTTTTACATCTTTTAATGCTATAGCATGACTCAGCATACTGTTTTATAGTGTTTTGAGGTGTTTTCAGCTTTTTTTGGGTTATGCCATTTTTTGACATTTTTGCCATAGTATAGCCTTGCTGTTTTGGTCATGTTTTCGACATGCTATATTAAGGTGTTTTGGTCCAGTTTTCCACGTTTTAATGCTATGGCGTGTCTCAGCATGCTATTTTATGCTGTTTTGACGTGTTTTCAGCTGTTTTTGGGACATGCCACTTTTTGACATTTTTGCCATAGTATAGCCTTGTTGTTTTGGTCATTTTTTTGACATGCTATATTAAGGTGTTTTGGTCCACTTTTGCACATTTTAATGCTATGGCGTGTCTCAGCATGCTCTTTTATGCTGTTTTGAGGTGTTTTCAGCTGTTTTTGGGACATGCCCCTTTTTGAAATTTTTGCCATAGTATAGCCTTGCTGTTTTGGTCGTTTTTTTGACATGCTATATAAAGGTGTTTTGGACCGTTTTTACTTATTTTAATGCTATAGCACGACTCAACACACTCTTTTATGCTGTTTTGAGGTGTTTTCAGCTGTTTTTGGGATATGCGTCTTTTTGACATTTTTGCCATAGTATAGCCTTGCTGTTTTGGTCATTTTTTCGACATGCTTTATTAAGGTGTTTTGGACCGTTTTTACTTATTTTAATGCTATAGCACGACTCAGCACACTCTTTTATGTTGTTTTGAGGTGTTTCAGGCTGTTTTTGGGACATGCCATTTTTTGACATTTTTGCCATAGTATAGCCTTGCTGTTTTGGTCATTTTTTCGACATGCTATATTAAGTTGTTTTGGACCGTTTTTACATATTTTAATGCTATGGCACGACTCAGCACGCTCTTTTATGCTGTTTTGAGGTGTTTTCAGCTGTTTTTGGGACATGCCACTTTTTGACATTTTTGCCATAGTATAGCCTTGCTGTTTTGGTCATTTTTTCGACATGCTATATTAAGTTGTTTTGGACCGTTTTTACATATTTTAATGCTATAGCACGACTCAGCACACTCTTTTATGTTGTTTTGAGGTGTTTTCAGCTGTTTTTGAGATAAGCCACTTTTTGACATTTTTGCCATAGTATAGCCTTGCTGTTTTTGTCATGTTTTCGAGATGCTATATTAAGGTGTTTTGGTCCAGTTTTTCATATTTTAATGCTATGGCATGATTTCGCATGCTATTTTATGCTGTTTTGAGGTGTTTTCAGCTGTTTTTGGGACATGCCCCTTTTTGAAATTTTTGCCATAGTATAGCCTTGCTTTTTTGGTCATTTTTTTGACATGCTATATTAAGGTGTTTTGGTCCACTTTTGCACATTTTAATGCTATGGCGTGTCTCAGCATGCTATTTTATGCTGTTTTGAGGTGTTTTCAGCTGTTTTTGGGACATGCCCCTTTTTGAAATTTTTGCCATAGTATAGCCTTGCTGTTTTGGTCGTTTTTTTGACATGCTATATAAAGGTGTTTTGGACCGTTTTTACTTATTTTAATGCTATAGCACGACTCAGCACACTCTTTTATGTTGTTTTGAGGTGTTTCAGGCTGTTTTTGGGACATGCCATTTTTTGACATTTTTGCCATAGTATAGCCTTACTGTTTTGGTCATTTTTCGACATGCTTTATTAAGGTGTTTTGGACTGTTTTTTTACATATTTTAATGCTATAGCACAACTCAGCACACTCTTTTATGCAGTTTTGAGGTGTTTTCAGCTGTTTTTGGGACATGCCCCTTTTTGAAATTTTTGCCATAGTATAGCCTTGCTGTTTTGGTCGTTTTTTTGACATGCTATATAAAGGTGTTTTGGACCGTTTTTACTTATTTTAATGCTATAGCACGACTCAACACACTCTTTTATGCTGTTTTGAGGTGTTTTCAGCTGTTTTTGGGACATGCCACTTTTTGACATTTTTGCCATAGTATAGCCTTACTGTTTTTGTCATGTTTTCGAGATGCTATATTAAGGTGTTTTGGTCCAGTTTTCCACGTTTTAATGCTATGGCGTGTCTCAACACACTCTTTTATGCTGTTTTGAGGTGTTTTCAGCTGTTTTTGGGATATGCGTCTTTTTGACATTTTTGCCATAGTATAGCCTTGCTGTTTTGGTCATTTTTTCGACATGCTATATTAAGGTGTTTTGGTCCACTTTTGCACATTTTAATGCTATGGTGTGTTTTACCACACTAGTTTATGCTGTTTTGAGGTGTTTTCAGTTGTTTTTGGGACATGCCATTTTTTGACATTTTTGCCATAGTATAGCCTTGCTGTTTTGGTCATTTTTTCGACATGCTATATTAAGTTGTTTTGGACCGTTTTTACATATTTTAATGCTATAGCACAACTCAGCACACTCTTTTATGCTGTTTTGAGGTGTTTTCAGCTGTTTTTGGGATATGCGTCTTTTTTACATTTTTGCCATTTTTGCTTTGCTGTTTTGGTCATTTTTTTAACATGCTTTATTAAGGTGTTTTGGTCCACTTTTGCACATTTTAATGCTATGGCGTATCTCAGCATGCTATTTTATGATGTTTTGAGGTGTTTTCAGCTGTTTTGGGACATGCCGTTTTTTGACATTTTTGCCATAGTATAGCCTTGCTGTTTTGGTCATTTTTTTAACATGCTTTATTAAGGTGTTTTGGTCCACTTTTGCACATTTTAATGCTATGGCGTATCTCAGCATGCTATTTTATGATGTTTTGAGGTGTTTTCAGCTGTTTTGGGACATGCCGTTTTTTGACATTTTTGCCATAGTATAGCCTTGCTGTTTTGGTCAATTTTTTGACATGCTATATTAAGGTGTTTTGGTCCAGTTTTCCACGTTTTAATGCTATGGCGTGTCTCAGCATGCTATTTTATGCTGTTTTGAGGTGTTTTCAGCTGTTTTTGGGACATGCCACTTTTTGACATTTTTGCCATAGTATAGCCTTGCTGTTTTGGTCAATTTTTTGACATGCTATATTAAGGTGTTTTGGTCCACTTTTGCACATTTTAATGCTATGGCGTGCCTCAGCATGCTATTTATTCTGTTTTGACGTGTTTTCAGCTTTTTTTGGGACATGCCACTTTTTGACATTTTTGCCATAGTATAGCCTTGCTGTTTTGGTCATTTTTTTGACATGCTTTATTAAGGTGTTTTGGACTGTTTTTACATCTTTTAATGCTATAGCATGACTCAGCATACTGTTTTATAGTGTTTTGAGGTGTTTTCAGCTTTTTTGTGGGTTATGCCATTTTTTGACATTTTTGCCATAGTATAGCCTTGCTGTTTTGGTCAATTTTTTGACATGCTATATTAAGGTGTTTTGGTCCACTTTTGCACATTTTAATGCTATGGCGTGCCTCAGCATGCTATTTTATGCTGTTTTGACGTGTTTTCAGCTGTTTTTGGGACATGCCACTTTTTGACATTTTTGCCATAGTATAGCCTTGCTGTTTTGGTCATTTTTTCGAGATGCTATATTAAGGTGTTTTGGTCCAGTTTACATCTTTTAATGCTATGGCGTGTCTCAGCATGCTATTTTATGCTGTTTTGAGGTGTTTTCAGCTGTTTTTGGGATATGCCACTTTTTGACATTTTTGCCATAGTATAGCCTTGCTGTTTTGGTCATTTTTTTGACATGCTATATTAAGGTGTTTGGACCATTTTTACATCTTTTAATGCTATAGCACGACTCAGCACGCTCTTTTATGCTGTTTTGAGGTGTTTTCAGCTGTTTTTGGGACATGCCACTTTTTGACATTTTTGCCATAGTATAGCCTTGCTGTTTTGGTCATATTTTCGACATGCTATATTAAGGTGTTTTGGTCCAGTTTTCCACGTTTTAATGCTATGGCGTGTCTCAGCATGCTATTTTATGATGTTTTGACGTGTTTTCAGCTTTTTTTGGGATATGCCACTTTTTGACATTTTTGCCATAGTATAGCCTTGCTGTTTTGGTCATTTTTTCGACATGCTATATTAAGGTGTTTTGGACCTTTGTTGCACGTTTTAATGCTATGGCGTGTCTTAGCATGCTATTTTATGCTGTTTTGATGTGTTTTCAGCTTTTTATGGGATATGCCACTTTTTGACATTTTTGCCATAGTATAGCCTTGCTGTTTTGGTCATTTTTTTGACATGCTATATTAAGGTGTTTTGGTCCACTTTTGCACATTTTAATGCTATGGCGTGTCTCAGCATGCTATTTTATGCTGTTTTGACGTGTTTTCAGCTGTTTTTGGGACATGCCACTTTTTGACATTTTTGCCATAGTATAGCCTTGCTGTTTTGGTCATTTTTTCGACATGCTATATTAAGGTGTTTTGGTCCAGTTTTGCACATTTTAATGCTATGGCGTGTCTCAGCATGCTATTTTATGCTGTTTTGAGGTGTTTTCAGCTGTTTTGGGATATGTCACTTTTTGACATTTTTTGCCATAGTATAGCCTTGCTGTTTTGGTCATGTTTTCGAGATGCTATATTAAGGTGTTTTGGTCCACTTTTGCACGTTTTAATGCTATGGCGTGTCTCAGCATGCTATTCATGCTGTTTTGAGGTGCCATTTCCATTTTTGCCTTACTATAGCCTTGCTTGTTTGGTCATTTTTTCAAAATGTTATTTTATGGGTTTTGGGGCTTGTTGGAGATGTTTTTTCAACACTGTACACTATAACATGCCTGTCCATACCATACTAAGTGATTTTCAGCTGTTTTTTGGACATGTCAAATTTTTACATTTTCGCCATACTATAGCCTTGCTTTATTGGTCATTTTTTCAACATGCTTTTTAATTGGTTTTTTGGCCATTTTTGAATGTTTTTTCAACACTGTATACTATAACATGCCTGTACATACGATACTATGTGGTTTTCAGCTGTTTTTTGGACATGTCAATTTTTTGCATTTTTGCCATGCTATGCCTTTGCTTTTTTGGACATTTTTTCAACATGCTTTTTTATGGGTTTTTGGGCCATTAACATTATTTTTTTGTGGTTTCATGTGGTTTTCAGCTGTTTTTTGGACATGTCACTTTCTCGCTATAGTATTGCCTTTTCAGTCATTTTTTTCAACATGCTGTTTTATCGTACTCTGGGGCATTTTTGCAACATCCTATGCTATGGCATGTCTTGGCATGGCATACATGTGGTTTGTTTGTTTTGTGTTTTTCAGCTGTTTTTTGGGCATGTCAAATTTTGATTTTCATAACCTTGCTTTTTTGTTAATTTTTTTAACATGCTATGTTATTGGTTTTGGGACCTTTGGGGGATGTTTTTTCAACACTGTATACTACAACATGCCTCTACATGCTATACTAAGTGGTTTTCAGATGTCATTTGGACATTTCAAATTTTGATATTTTCCCAAAAGGTCCCAAAAACCAACATGTTGAAAAAATGACCAAAAAAGCAAGACTATAGTACAGTGAAAATGTCATAATTTGACACGTCAAAAAACAGCTGAAAACCAGTTAGTATAGCATGTAGAGTCATGTTATAGTATACAGTATTGGAAAAACATCCAGAAACAGCCCAAAACCCCATAAAATAGCATGGTGAAAAAATGACAAAAAAAGCAAAGCTATTTTATGTGGTTTTCAGCTTTTTTTTTTTTTTTGGGCACGTAGTATTTTGACAGCTTAAAATCTTATAAAAACACATGAAATAGTACACACCAAAGCATAGGATGTTGCAAATAAAGCAAAAAACACGATAAAATAGGATGTTGATAAAATGACTGAAAAGGCAACACCAGAGTATGACTCAAAATTTCAAAATATCACACGTCCAAAAAAAAGTCAAAATATGACATCATAAAAAAGCTGAAAACCACATAAAACCACATAAAATACCATGCCAAGACACACCATAGCAAAGGATGTTTCAAAAACAGGCCAAAACACCCTAAAGTTGCATGTTGAAAAAACGACAGAAAAGGCAATACTATAGTATGGCCAAAAAATTCAAAATATGACTTATCCAAAAAACAGCTGAAATAATAAAAAAAAAATCTAAATAATATAGCATGCCGAAACATGCCATAGCATAGGGTGTTGCTAAAACACCATAAAATAGCATGTTTAAAAAATGACTAAAAAAGCAAGGCTATTTTGGGTGGTTTTGTGTGTTTTTCAGATTTTTTTTTTTTTTGGACATGTCATATTTTGACAGCTAAAAATCTTATAAAAAAGGAAATACTATGAAAAGGAAAAACTACAGTATGGCAAAAAAATATCAAAATATGATATGTCCAAAAACAGCTGAAAACCACATAAAACCACATTTATGCCATGCCAAGACACGCCATAGCGTAGGATGTTGCAAAAACCGCAGAGCATGATAAAACAGCTTGTTGAAAAAATGATTGAAAAGGCAATACTATAGTATGGCTAAAATGTCAAAATATGACATGTCCAAAAAACAGCTGAAAACCACATAAAACCACATAAAATAGCATGCCGAGACACGCAATGGCATGGGATGTTGCAAAAACCCAAAAACATCATAAAATAGCATGTTGAAAAAATGAATGAATAGTCAAGTCAAGTCAAGCCAATTTTATTCATAAAGCCCATATTCCCATGCGTATATTGATAGTGGAGGCGTGGCTCGTAATAAAGGCAGTAGAGGGTTGCCAAAAACTGCCAAAGACACCATAACATAGCATGTCAACAACGACACTTTGTATACCATGACGTGTCTCTACAAGCTATAATATGACGTTTTCAGCCATTTTAAGGGCATGTCAAAATTTGACATTGTTCAACATGTTTTACTATTGCATTTTCTGTCTTTTTTTTTCTGTTTCTTGACTTTTTTTCTACTTTGTATACTATGACGCCATGATATAGTAGTATGTCAGTGTCAACAAAAAAAGGCAAAAACATCAGAATTTAGCATGTCGAAAAAAATGGCTGAAATCACTATAGTATATATTGTCTAAAAATGTCAAATTTTTAAATGTCAACTAAATGGCTGAAAACCACATATTATAGCTTATAGAGATGCGTCATACTATAGCATGTCGAAAAAAAAGCCAAATACATCATAATATAGCATGTCAAAAAGGCTGAAAACGACATTGTACAGGATGTCAAAAAATGTCAAATTTTGACATGTCGAAAAAATGGCTGAAATATATTAAAGCTTGTAGAGACATAGTATAGCAAAGTATAGCATGTCAAAAAAAAGGCCAAATACGTCATAGAGAGCATGTTGAAAAAATATCTGAAAATGACATATTAGCGTATGTCGAAAAAAATGTCACATTTTGACATGTTGAACATTTTGCATTTAGAGGGACTATTTCCAGCCACTGATGGTGTTCTTGTGCCGTGATTTCCAATCTGGTTAAGTTAAGATAAACTTGATTAATCCCACACCAAAGAAATATCACCCAGTGCATCAGTGCTCATTAATGCGTTTGTAATTACTTTTGGACAACAGTGGAGCTACAGGGCAGTATCGGGCTTTTGCTGCAGGAGTGTTAGCTGGAGGAATCAATACATAGTCTTTACAGTCTTTTCATGGTGAATCAAAGAATATATGAATACATGATCAACCACAGTGCACAATACACAAATAATAAGTGGCAAAGCTCCTCAGGTAGTGGTATCATTTGGATGTTGCTTACCACTCTGCAGAAGAGAGAGCTTGTAGCATCTATCCCAGCCACTTGTCTGTTGTCTCCAGGGTGCATCAGGCCTCTCATTGTCCCTCTATGCATGAGGCCAGAGCAGCCAATTACTGCCTGAGGACCTGAAGGTACACAGGTTACCGTGGCATTGCAGCAGCGGCACACAGACAAAATGTTTTGCGCGCCCCAGCATGAACTGGCCTGCTATCATATTCAGCGATAACGGCCCTTCAACCGCACTCAGGGACATTAGTACAAATGTCTGCAGTGGCAGCGAGACAGCGGGAAGAGAGAGCTAAACCAACTCTCGCCCTTTGTTCCATATTTATCCTCAAAGCAGTCACGAACACACTCCGCAGTGATGGCAGATACACCTGCAAAAGCAACAAAGAAAAGTGATCTTGTAGAGTTTGTGCAGAAAAATATAGTGCAATTTTGCATCATCAAATGTGAGCGATCTTTATAAGCTACGCGATCAATTGTGTTTGTCTTTCTTGGCATTTGTGAAACTGCAAATGTCACCGTGCAGCCTTCAAACACAGAAGAGCGTCACACTTATCTTACGGTGGAGATGTATCAATTGATGGTCGTCTGCTGCTAATTCATGATTAACTGGTGGATCAATCATGCAGGACGTCTTTTCTTCTCCGATCTCTTTCAGGGTGATGTCTTTTATTGAGAAAAGTGTGGCCAGACTGGACCAGCTGGAGAGACTGGAAGCTCTGGCTCTGGAGCTGGGAAAAAGCCATTATCATTACAATGCCCCACCTAAATACTACAGTGTAAGACCCCCATGACCCCAACTGTGCTCCATGCAGTGTGTATTTGTGAAGGTGTTTTGTTATAGTGTCTAATTTCACTGATACTGTAGTGCTTTGTCAGACTCACCATTATACTGAGGCTCCGGAAATTACAGCAGCTGAATGAATTAACCCAAAACTGCAAAATGGAAACACACCTACACTTGCAAATAACAATGGAGTGACACACCAACTGAATAAAAGCCTAGTTACCAAGGCGAAGCAATAAGTATCTTTTGTAATTATTTTCCAGTACGTCGGAGCAGAATTCATCTGTGCCGTGCAGCCCATCCTGAAGGAGAGGTGGACGGCTGAGCTGGAGGAGGCGTGGAAGGTAAGGAGTGCCATTGTGTGACCTGCATGTCTCTTTAAGTGTAAGCAGAAATCTCTTCAGTGAGAGTGAATGAGTAAATGTCTTGTGAAAATAAGCTGGAATTCTGCAGAGTTCTGCATGTCTTTAATGCGCCATGTAACATGTCAAGTTGGGAAGCAGTGCGACACAAGCTTGACTGATGTGCAGTTTACGTCTCACTGAACCATACATGAGCATATTGAGAAAACAGGACATGGCTCTGTCACATCGGGTTATGTCACTTCAACATCCCCGGTGTTATTAATGCAGAGACGCTTGAATAAAGCTGCTGCTACTCAGTATTTATACACAATAGATACATCTCTTTCCTTCAGTGAATTAAATTTAAGTGAAGAGCTTTCTGGCAGCAGACTGCAAAGGACTTACAAAATTTAAAGGAGTTCAAGCATGGGCAGATTATGAGACAATGGGCCCCTGGGTGCAGAAATGCATAGGGCCCCATTTGTCCTTTATAGGAGAAAGATACACAAGCTTTGTGGTGTTTTTGCATCTCTTTGTAGACGTTTTGCATGTTTTTGTGGTCATTTTGTGTTTCCTTGTGGTTGTTTTGTGTCTCTGAGGTGTAATTTTTGTCTATTTTGTTGTTTTGTGTCTCTTTGTGATCATTTTGAGTGCCTCCCTGGTCAGTTTATTAATTTCACATTAAGCATTTTGCAAATGAAGGTCAAATTTTAACATGCATTTTTTAGAAACAGCATCTTTGCAGCTTCATGTTATAATTCAATGGTAAAAATTTTAATATTACAACATTTAAGTTTCTGTACATCTTTCTACTTCAATTAATGGCCTGCTGCTGCTCTCTAGTGGTAGAAGTTGGTTAGTGTCAACTTTTGTGTCATGTTTTAAACATCTGACTCATCTCACTTAAGATTACAAAATTACAACACACTATGATTTATCAAAATAAGAAGTTGTATACACACACACACAAAACATACATTGTGTACTTCTATAGCCTTTTGAATAACACATTTATGTGAAATAATAGGGCTGCAACAAACAATTAGTCATTGTTGATTAATCTGTCAATTATTTTCACAATTAACTGATTAGTTTTTAAGATATTAGAAAATGGTGAATAACTTCAATCGTTTTCAAAGGACAAAGATGATGTCCTCAAATGTCGTTTTTTTAGGTCTCAACCCAAAGATATATAGTTTGCCTTCAAAGAGTAGTTAAGACATGAGAAAATATTAAAATTTAAGACAATTTTGATTTTAATCTTGTTACAAAGTATTTCTATACTGTTTTATTGCTACTTTCACTCAATTGAAATCTTAATTGAAATCCAATTAAAATTTCCCATTTCTTATTCCGTCACTGCTTGTTTGTGATCTAGACTATGTTCCAGTATTTGACCGGCCTAATGAAGCAGGGATATGAGGAGGAAAGCAACCGACAGCGCCACCTCGCACTCTCCCCGAAGGAAAGACCGGACAAGAGGAACACGGCACTATGAGATCCTTCTTTGCTCAACCACAACTCGGACTGTTTTTAGCAGTACAACACACACTTGTGTTAATGTATATAGTGTATTTTAGTCTCTCTTTTTCTACGTAGCCCATGTTTACCGCAATCAGTTTGCTATTTTATCACAATGGACAAGATAAATAATAAAAAAAAAAAAACTTGCAGTGACTTTTAACAACGCACTTTATTTCTGAACTTAAATTCTGCTGCAGTCCTCCTCCATAATATTAGGACCCGGGAGCACGGAGAGACCTTACAGATATACTAGCTGTAGTTAAACCTGCCGTGTAATTTTAATTAACAGAAATTACATTATTAGAATAACAGAGAACATTTTGTCTTTGAATTCATAACTTAAACATGTCTTTCAGTAAAATCTGTGACTTATAACATTTTGCGTCATGTCATCATTCAGAAATCTGGTTCACTTCTTCAATTACTACCTGAACTGAGGCTACACAGTACTATTTATTGGTGTTTAACATCTAAGACAGACAGTTTGAAAGCTTGGTATGGAACCGTGGTTCGAAACAAAAATAATGTCCATTGAATTAAAGGAGGTTAAAAAAAAACGGAATAAAGTGAATATTTATCTACAATACCAAGCTTAATGCAGTAAAAATTAGTTTAAAATAAAATAATCTGTGCTTCCAAGCAACTTTGCGGGCAATCCAATGTTTGTTTAATTTATAAGAAGAGAAAAAAAATTAACAAAAATTCCTCTCAAAACGCAGTCGAATTGAAACATGGCAGCACCTCTCGTAGGCTAGCCGTAAATATAACATAAATATTGACTCTAAAAATTAAATAGTATGAAAGGCAGGTAAACGTTGGGCTCGCTTGATTTGGCTTCTGAGGTAACGCAGCTGTTGATGACCTGGTTACGAAGCAGAAATAGTGGCGATTCAATGAAGTTGACTTGCTTCGTCCTGTACCAGAAATCCTCAGGTTTTCTGTTCCAGATGGCCGATGGCTTCGAACAGCCAGGGATGAGACATCACCATGCAAAAAATGGCATAATATCAAAGCAGTCATCGGGAGGATGAACAGTGATTCTGAGGCCTTAGGTGAAAGGGAAAAGGCTGAGTGAGGCGACAGACCAGGTGGAGACCTTTCCCACTCCCTCAGATGGTACAGGCCAGTTTACGTACCCATGGTTATGTTAAAGAGTCTGTTGCTCATTGGGTGGCTTTGGTTTTCTTGCTTTTGCTTTTCTTATCTTTCTTCTTAAGTCCGTCCATGTGAGCTCTCAGGAGGTTGGAGTATGCCTGTAAAGAGCAGTTTGATTAATTCCTCACAGCTCATTTATCAAAGATAGACTAGTCTGAAATAAACCGTAACTTTAATAACACTAATGAAAACAGTCAAGGCAGTATGCATACAGTGACGCAGAACAAAAGCTTTCAAACAACAGTGAAATCAGCCTACCATTTGAAACTTGATTACTTCTTTGGTGCTGACCTGAAATAGCAAGAAACAAGAATTAAACATGAACAGCAATATATCCAAGAACTATTAGATGAGAATTTGTTGTAGCTTTACACACTTTACTATTTTGAACTTACATAGTAGTTCAAGACATCTTGTTGGAGCTATGTGTCAGCAGTTTAGTTCATTTCTAAACATAACTAGTGTTGTTTTGATTATGCTAGATGTTTACATTATCAAGATTCATTTTTGAGAGTGTTTTCTTTTGTTAGTTATTTGTTTAGTTTGTTATTACAGCAGAAGCCCGTGGGGGTAGACCATGTTTGTTTTGTTTTATTTTGTTTTGTAGTGAAGTGGGCTCAAATTGTTATAAATATAGGTCGGTATGACCGGCAGGCACCTCGGTGGGTAAAATGTTTTTTACCAGAGCAAGAGAGGCAGCGGGAGCCATGATTTCTTTATTCCTGTGTTTGTTTGTTCTTTGGCTGAATAAATCAAGAAAAAATGCAATAATCATGAGTGGACAGTGGACTTATTTTGCCTGCTTACACGACATGCCCATGGTGCGTCAGTGGCCAATTGTTTGATTTAAGTATGATTTTTGCCGACAAACAGCTGCTACACATTGCATTGTAACCCAAGGCACAGTTTTTTAATATTTTACACACTTAAAATATTACACATTCCGCACATTATCCATATTATATTTCAAATATTCACAGATTAGTGCTGATTATCCAATGCTGAATATTTTACATTCATATTTTAGACACTTAATACTCTGCTTACTTACATACTTTATTTTAAATAGTTCCATACTGTGCTAATGGTTTACTCTATTTCTATTTTATATTTTATATACTTGTGCTAGTACTTATTTCTACTTGCTATAATTCTCTATGCTGGAGTCATAGCGACTGTAACAAATCACAGTCCCCCTCCCCCCACAGGGATAAATAAAATATTTCTTATTCTGATTCAGATTAAAAATAAATACACAGTATACATAGTAAGCTTACCACTGTGCTAATTTTCTTCTTGCCATCAGAGGCTCTGATGAGACATTTGTTGTCTGCTGGTTCAAATGACTCTGAGTGGCCCTTTCTAGGCACTGGCTTGGTCCTCCCATCATCTGGAAACAAGAAACACATCCAATTCCAGCTGCTTAGATATTGAAAAAGTTTTACTTCCTGTGTAAATTTGAGTAATTGTCAAAAACCAGGAGAGATCTGCTTACATTTCTTTAGTGTGATGACGACACTTCCAGATGTTCTGCACTTCTGGAACAGCCGCGTGAGCTCTGTGAGAAACTGGATAAACAGCATTAAATCTATTATTAATGCCCACAAACTATATCTTAACAGTGTTGTCTGAGCAGAAATGGTTGGGAATGTAGTTGATCCCAGCATGAATGACTGCCGCAGACATAGACTGATTTTAGCATAAGTAGTACCTAATACACTGCTGCACTGAGTTTAACATCATTATACACCCAGTTGTCAGTTTATTAGGTAAACCTTACATAGACTTGTGTAAACACCCATGCAAAACAAACAAACCGTCGCAGAGGTTTTAATGTTTTGTGAAAACTGTTGTTTATTCATACTAGTGGAGTTTTTCTTAAGTTTGTGGTGCTATTTAATTGCCTCATCCTTAGAGGAGTCTCTAATTTTAACCCTTACGTTAACCCCAGTGATGTAAGGAAATATTAACGTTAGACTGCAGTGGCTAGCTAATGCTAAGTGTAACGCTACGTTGCCTAATAGTTGGACAAGCGACTAGAAGGAACTAACAGTCAACTTCTACATGTCGGTGAGGTAACTTTGCTAGCTTCAGCACTAAACAAACTAATCTGCAGTTTAACGTTAACGTTACTTTAGTTAGCTGTACTGAAATAATGTTACTGAATGCTAACGCTAACTTACAGTTTTGGTAACGTTACAATACTATGAGTTTTACGGCGCTTTATGTTACAAAAAACAATTTGTGTTTCTACGCATTTGCAGCCTATACTCTTACTATATCAGAAAGTACAATAAGCGATCAAACTTCGCGACATTTGCCATCTTAACGCAAAGTTACTGTTAGCTTCATCCAAACGTTAGCAGGCTGCTAACGAATCAATTTGACGACTAACGTTAGCTTGTCTTACATTGTTGCTATCTGTTAGACAACTAAAGCAGACAGTGTCTACTTATAGTTTATTATCAACGACAACAGCAGAAATCGTTTACATTTAACTCTTGATTCTTACCGAATCGTTTTCCAGCAGCACCATGTTTCTGAGTTTGGCTTTAACGTTGGCTAACTGGCCGCAAGCTAACTGCTGTGAAGCACACGTACTACAGCAGCCGGAGCCCCGCCCTGCGCCCTCACTGCGGGGACAAGAGTTTATCACAGCGCCCCTACCGTCCGGGAGGAGAATAACACACACGACGGAATGCTGCTTCCTAGCATACTATATACAAAATAAATCAAATAAATAAGAATACATACATTTAAAAAGCAGCCTTTGCTTCTTAGTCAAAAAGGCAGCACATTGAACTGGTTAAATAATTACAAATTGATTCATTCTCAACTGATGGACTTTGTTAATGAAATATATGCATACACGCAAAAACAGACAAACTGAAAATTAGACACTAAGTTCATATCTTTGAAGAAATATGGGGGAAATGGGTGACATATAGCCAGCAACACAAACTATTTCAAATGATTCTTGTGAGATATGACAACTAAGACTAATGTACTTATGTCTTCGCACATAGGCACACACTCACATTTGTTGGCATGTGCCCGTGTCTGTGTTTGTCTGTGTTTATGGTACCCACTGTTGTGTCATATGTTGGCCAATATTCTGTACACATTATCTGTAAATTTTATTGTATGGAATGAAAGTTATGTAACAATTTTTTTCTCATATGAACTTACAAATTCATTCCAGTTTAAGCCAGACAGTAGAAACCGGCCAAGTTACTGCTATTATTACTACTATTATTAAGTCACTTTAATATTGTAAGTTTTTTGTTTTGTTTTGTTTTTTTGTAGAGCTTTTCATTGGCTTTCTGTATTTCAATCATACAAAAATGGGTGAATGAAAATTGATTGATCTGGTTAATTAAACATGAAATGATAAAAATAATACTTTCTATCTACTAGAAGACATTGAAACTTGAAAGGTATTATATAACTAGACAAATAGTTCTCCTGATGTTTATTAAGGAGATTGCATCAATGTACATTTTATTTTGGTTATTTTTCAATGAAAAGTGGATCAATCAGAATACTATTTTTTTTAAAGAAATCTTTAAGTTGAAGACTATGTTATCAGTTATGACTACAGTTATTGCTTTGAGAATTCTGCATGACGACAATGCCAAAGTAAGTTTTTTGTTTATTTGTTTTCTTTTGGGATTACACAATTGCAATTTACAAAAATGTCATGCTTAAAGTTGCAACTGTGATTCTGAAGTGACTGACTCTGGATGCACACAAGATTTTGTTTGTTTACAAAATCTCATGGATGACAGTATATAGGCTATATTTAATACTTAGAAACTCTGAAAGTTCAGCAATCATAATTAAACAATTAGCTCAGCACTACACACCCATCTTGTAAAAAACAGATGATAACTCAGTAAACCTTATTTGCATGTACTGGTGCATTAAATTATATTACAGCTGGTATACTTATTGATGTCAGGGCTACATTTTTACAAAAAACTCCACTTCATCCTAATTTCAGAGCACAATCACTTTAATGTGACTTATATTATTTTTTTGCATTTATAACATGCAAAAATCTACCATAACTGCTGATTTGGACAAAGACAATATAAAAACAGCAACATAAATGAAAGCTATGGTTTGAAAATGACCTTGATTATAAAATGCATTTATGTGTTACTTTTATAAAGGAGTTTCTGTCATGTTGATAGTGCACAGTCAGGGTGGTGTCCCAAGTCAGCGAGTTTCACAGCAAACTCAGAGTACCAGTCTCTGTCAAAGACTGCCCTGAGCTGGCCCTGCAGGGCCTTGGTCTTCCATATAGGGTGAGGAGCATGCTGGGAAACCACCAGACCGACTCCAGCTGTAGTCAAAAAGTAGTCACCTGACCAATTGGAGGTACCTGAGGTACAACACAACATGATCTGGTCAATTATTAACAAATTCACATGCAATGACGGGGCTTTGCTAAGTTTTAACTCAACAGCGAATGTGTGAAAATAATGCTGAAGATAATTCACCACTCACCAATGTAGGCTGTTTTATCAGTCACCATGAATTTATTGTGGTTGACTCTAGTATATGGAATATCAGTCTGGTTTCCCACCGGCACAATGTATAGTTTCTGCAATGAGAATGATGTGCAAACAAAAGAAGACAAATCACAGGCAAAGATCTGTGTTAACCTGCAATAGATGCACTTATTTCATGTTGCTCCTTACTATCTCAATGCTGACATCATGGTGAGGGCTGCTCATTGAAGCTAGAGACTGAAGGAAAGGCAGCATGGCTGGATCAGAATCCCGTCCACAGCTGATCAGCATCCGGATCTTAACCGTCCTGTCGAAAGCAGCTATCCTGATGGCGTCATCAATGACAGGCCAGTATCTGTTCAAGGAAAAGAAGAGGAGGATATAAAGCAAAAGAGTTGAATGCCATAATGGAAACAACTGGTTTCTTTTGTGGGTCACCTCTGAGGCTTTTCAAAGCGCGTGGTGGGGAAGTACTCCATGACGGCCACATCCACATAATACTGGGCGCCTGAGATGATGGAGAGAATAGCTTCCAGGTCCTGAGTCCTCGATGGAGGACAGAATGATGGTGGAGAACCCTGAGGGGAAACGCAGATATGAAATTGCAAAAACATTGGATACATAAAACCTGATTTCCATGCAGTTTGACATTTGGCTGAAGTTGTAATACACATGCTGCACAATGACTTCTGTGTGAATAGAGATAACAGCCCTCAATCCATCAGAATAACATTGTCCAGTGAAAAGAAACTCACTGTGAGGTAGAGCTTGCTGGAGACATTATCAGTTTTCACCAGCAGGGGGTGCTGTTGGTTGATGGCAGTGTCATACTTTGCAGGCCAGGGCTGTGGCAGGGAGCTGTTGGACTGTCCCATCGCCCAGTAAGACTCGAAAATCTTTAGGAGGTCCTTTGCCAGACTAGAGCAGTTGTAGACGACAACACCCAGTTCCTTCACCTACAGACAAATTAGTGAATAATGAAATGGTTTGTTTTAAAGGTCCCATATTATGCTCATTTTCAGGTTTAAACTTGTATTTTGGGTTTCTACCAGAACAAGGTTTACATGTTTTCATGTTGAAAAAAACACTTTATTTTCCTCATACTGTCTGCCTGGTCAGGTCTTCCACATCTGCTGTTACAGTCAGCTGAATGAAAGTAACAGCACTGTATCAGCACTTTTTATTTTTATAGAGGGTTTCACTGAAATTACAATTCAAGGCAACAGCTTGGGTCAGTGTTTACTTCCTGCCAGCTGATGTCAACACTACAAAACATTCCAACAGGAAATAAAAAAGGAACCATTAAGAGTGTTTATTTTTCAACCTTGAAACAGTCTATAGACTGAATAACAGTATTAATAAACAATAACAATAAGGTAATAAAATTACCTCGCTGTCAGACAATCTTTTCCGATGAGAAACTGAAGCTTTTATATTAAAGCCACAAAACTCCACTGGTGAAAAGAGTAATTTTACTTACCAGAACAGAGGTGGAGAAAATTTTCTATATAGCGTACAAATAGACCAATATTTACTTTTTTAGGTAGCTAAAATATGTTTTGATGGTGCCCCTTTCCACAGCAGTACATGGTTTATTTTCAGTGCTAGTAGATTCGGTTTATCAAAAATGATAATAAACATGGCACATAAAATAAAGTAGGAATGTGAGATATTTTGGACAACCATGTTTAACTATTTATCTTTAAATGGGATAGTTACTGCAAAAAAGGCAACAAAAATAAGCAACATTGTTGATTTCACATATCTCAGCAACTGAAACCTGACAGTTGTCTATAAAAAATGTTGTTCGCGCAGTGTCACCGTGATTCGGTCTATACCGCATAGTTGTGACATCATCAACTTCTCAAAAGTCATGATGGCTTACAGGCACAGTTTCTGAATTCGGGCTGTATGCATTTCTCTGTGGATTCAAGATTTTACAGTTTTTAAACAGCATTCATACCTACTATATATTTTTTTTTTAAATATTCAGACTTTTTTCTATTTACCTTTAAGGTTTCAAATAAGCCTTGTATATTTTTGGTGTTACCTGTGTGAGAGCCCTCCAGTCCATGTTGGCACTTCCAATAAACACATGTTTTCTGTCAACGATCCAAAATTTGCTGTGGAGGACGCCTCTTGTCAAGCGCCCAAAGTTCACCTTCCTCACCTGAACTCCTGCATACAACCAAAGAGGAGACTGCAGTTAAGGGAAGTTGGTTAAAACAGTGGACCACAAATAAAAAACACACTGCACTGAATAAGACAAGAGACAAGAACAGAGGAGTCTCTTGCAAACCTTTCTGTTTTAAGATCTTTAAATCTGTGGAGTTTGTTCTAACACTGGGAACACTGGTCACCAGTCGGACAGAAACATTCCTGGAGGGCAATTCCTCAAGTTCTTTCAGGATGTCCCGACCCTGCAGAGGACAAACTCTCAGTATCAAAGCACTTTTCCACAAAAACAACATATGGAAACATTTGATGATGGAAGTGTTTTCGTTGTTAACTCACAGGTATGTCAGAGGAGGAGTTAACATTAATGTCTTCCCCAGTTAAAGTCCAGTAAAAAGATGACACATCCACTTGGTCCGTTGCCATGGAGAGAAGATCTTTCCAGGCTTTTTCAAGAGGAATACCAAACGTTGCATTGGCTTTGTACCTCACGTATTTTGGGATGCTCTCCACCAGCACCATGCTGAGAGATAAACAAAGACATCTGCTGAGGAACGTTTTGGAAACAGAACTGGAGAAGATTATAATTGAGAGAATCATTAACCATTAAGTCAATAGATGTTGATAGTGTTTGTTTTGTGATTTCACTTTCATAATCTTGGCTGATAACTACCTGCCTTAAAATTAATAGAAAATGGGCCACAATGCACAAAGGTAATTCACAATTCTACTGCAAATAATGTATGTATTTAGCAATAAAACATCAGTTTTCTTTCAGGTGTTGTATAAGGGACTGTACTTTATTTATAAGAGTAGGGGGTTGACTGGGGTGTAATTTTATTTATTTAATTTATTAATATCATATCCCTCCCTGGAGCTACAATTTATTTTCCTTGAGCCTCCCTAAGGGTAAGGAGGAAATGTGTGAAGCCTTCCTTCATCATAAATAATCCTATTTTACAGTCCATACACATGATAAACTGCGTGGTTTTTTGAGATTTTTAAAGACAACATGCCTTTCAAACTCACTTCTGCTTTTTGGGGATCCAAAGGAATTTAAAATAAATACAAAATGTGACTGTCCGTCCCCTAAGCCAAATCAAAAATTATAACTCCCTCCCCAGTGCTTAAAATAAACAATAGAAGTGCCTCCTCCATTTTGCACCATCCCCTCCCCTCTCATAAATAATGCACAGTCCCTAGCAGAGATCTAGTTTGTATCATTACATACATCATATATATATCATCTTAAGTTCAAAAAATTATTTAAAATTGTTTACCTGCACTGGTCTGTGGAGAAATTGCTCCCAGCAGTTTCTTCAGGCAGTGTCTCATGATCTTTGGGGGGCGGTGGTCTTTCCAGCACAGCAATGGCGAGCAGGATCCCCAGGACTGTCAGGCAGCCCAAAACCACAGCTAATGCCACACAGCTGGTCGACCTCTGATGAAGTTAAGTTTGATAGAAAAACAAGACCGAGAATAAGACATAAAAAAAATGTGTCACACCGAAACAGAGAATTGGGCTTTTGATGTAGTCTTACCCTTTTGTTTGGAACATAACTGTCATGAAGGCTGCTATACATAGAGGACATTTTCCTTTGAAATGCTCCTTGCCTATTCATGTTCAAAAGCAGATAATTATCTTCAGATAGAAAATAAACACACTACAAGTGGGACCACACTACTCATAAGTTTGCAGTTTAAATGGTTTAAATCTCAGATAAAGTTTGGTTTCCAAAGTATTGAAAGCAAAAGCAACTCACACAAAGCAGATGCAGAAATTTTCCCCTAGAAAGAGCTCACAACAAAGCCTCTTCTTCCCCTCCAGCTTTCACTCGAAACTGAGCCGAAGTGGTATCTGCTACTGAATATATCACAGCACAGTTCCTGTTTTTACTTTCATTTCAGGTTTTGGAGACATAAATTATTCAGAGATCAAAGTTTATACAAAACAAAAAAAAGGTTATGACAAATCAAAAACAACTTTGCTAATCATATTTATTTGAAAAATCTGCATTCATCATCTCACAAATTACACAAATAACCAAACATAAATACCAGCTAACAATACAGCACGATTACAACCAAATCATTCTGGGTGACAGAAGGAGAAACATAAATTGAATATCAAAAAAAAGGGACACAAATCTGACAAACAAGAATTACATTTCAGCAAACCTGCTGTAGCTTTGACTTAGGTGGAGTAAAGCAAAGGGGGGAATACTATCCCAAATAGAAGAAGAATAGCAGCAACACTTTTGAGAAACATTCAATGTTTTGCTTGAGTTTGTAAACCTCCCACAAAGCTCTGTGGCACTTGTTGGTACTTCCCAATGCAATCACGTGTACAATCTAGACTGGGAAAAGGGAAACAGAGAGTTGCTGGTGTGTTGGGTCGCTTTGTCTTCTGCTTCAACCTCAACAGCATTAAATGTTTACAAACTTGTGCAAGGAGAGTAACAACTTCAGTTTGCAGCATATCAGGTCGAGGGGGGTCGCGTTTTACTACATTAGTGCAAAAGACAAGATTGAGAGGTAATATGTATGACGTACACTTCTTTAGATATTTACACACTGAACAACAGGAACTAATCATCAGATTAACAGTTTCAAACATTGACTGTCAACCTAAATGTTAAATTGACTTTACTTCTCCTGTCATGTGAGGACACATCAGGAGTTAACTTGTGACTGAAGAGGAAATTTCAAATCTTACCACGATGTTTTAAAGTGTGTGGTGTGATAAGTTTAGTACAAACACAGATAAAAGAGATTCAATATCTGTCAGTCGTTTTCTGATTGTCTTTGGCCAAACCTCTGAGCTGACTGTGCTCTTCAGTCATCAAAAACAACAAAAACTAGTTTCAAGCCTCCATCTGTGTTTGATGCATAAATAAAAACACACTTCTTAGACGGTAGAGAAGCCAGGAATGTCTTGTTTTACAGCCACTTCAGTTTGTGGTTGCCAAGGTGACTAACCTCTGGAGTCCCTCCTACCAATCGGACCACACATTCCTGAAGGATTTTCATCTCCAGCTGGACAAAATATTATGTCCATGTGCTGAGGAGAGCCAGGACAGAGTCGCTACACTGGGAAATGTTAACAGAATAAATGCTGAAGAAATTGGCTGGTAGCAACTATGTATATAACTTTAATTGGTCTGGCACTAGAGTCTAGAAACTTTCCAAAAGTCATGTTGTCTTGGTTACAGTGTCTCACAAAAAAACCCTAATAAATACTTCTTACATTCTTCAATTAATCTGGTCCACCAAAAGAAAAGTGGCAAAGACAAAATGGGTTTACTGAGTACAAAAGTACACTAAGATCTGCTGGTGTTTCTGCAGTTGTTTCCTACTCCAAACAAATATCAGTGAAGTATTTCCTCTAAAATGTGATTTGTCACTAAACATTGAAGTGTTATAGTAGTTTTCCCTGAGATGATTTTGCTCAGGCCGGTTTTCAAATAAACCAAGTAAATACAATGAGCTTTAAAATCAGTAATGCTGGTAATATCATTGGCAAATAAAAGAGATCAACCTCTAAAAAAAGAGGATCAAGTATAGTACAAGCCTATCAGAGGTGAGGTTTACTGAAGTTTTTGGTACTTCCTCAAATCTTCAGTTCATATTTAGGCCTCCCACTGAGCTTACTCTAAGGGCGTTAAGTGCAGCTGTGTGTAAGTGTGTAGTGCTCATAGTGCAGTAGTGTGTATGTCTGGATGTATGGGAGGCTACAATTCTGTGGAAATCCCCCCCCCCGGTTTCATTGTGAGTGTGACAGTCAGACACCTGGGTTTGGCTCAGACTAAATATCCCGCTCTGAGATCGTCTGGTGTCACCGCTGCTCTCCTAACGCTCTCACTGGGCCTCGGGCCGCCGCCACGTTTTGAGACAGAGTGGACTGTTCTCCAGTCTCGTGAGGCGGGAGGTCTGGAGGTCCGAGCTCCAGATGAGGAGGAGACCGCAAGGGCTGAGGCCTTTGATGCTTCAGGCTGCCCACTGGGCTCCATGACCGTGTTAATGACTTGGGGAAAAAAAGAAAATGAAATTTTTTTAGCTGACTATTTGGCTTCACAACACAAAGTAATATAAAGATTATTTACAATATCTGTCTCACCCTCAAGCTGTCGTTGAACTCTCCTGAGTTCTTTCAAGATAGATGTGATTTCCTGAAATACACACTTCATATTTAGTTCAAACAAACGCTATTAATTGGCATTCATTCATTTGAAAGTAGACAAACACAAGTTTCCAACCTTGTTGGAGGTTTTGACCACAGGAACATCATTGTCAGAGTTCACCTTGGCCTCAATTTCTTCCCAGATATCCATCCTATCCTGGAACAGCACCCTGCATGCATAACGCCAGATGCTTAGTTGTCAGACAGAGGGCTTTTTGCAGTGTTCTTTCAAACTGGACAATCTACATTTTTATGTTCTAAAAAAAACTAAAAATTTTTTTTTTTAAAAAGCTTTAAAAAAACTGTGGCTATTTCTTTCAATAGAAATATTTAAACACCAAAGTTTTATCGGTATCTAATCTTTTAAAAAGATTTCATCTCAATCCCATATTGTCAGTTAGACCAGACGTCTACACGCTGACTCACTCAGCTACTCTAGATTATTACGATTATTGGCTCAGTGCAGTCTGGTTGTCAGACGGAATCATCACAGTTTTTCATCAATCCCATATTAAATTTGGGGAAAAAAGGGATGCTTAAGTAACATCTTACTTAATTTTGTCAGCAAGTTGCTCAGTATTTTCTTTGATGGCCATGGTGATCTGAGACACTGGATTCAGCATCAGATTGTCCACAATGACCTGGAGAAAAAAAAACAAGTTAGTGATGCATTGTTGGATCATTATAGAGGTCTTTTAAATGAGGGGAAGCGGCATATTGTGTCAGACCTCGTCTCTGCTCCGAGCTCTCTGTCTGGAGATCTGTTCATGGTCACTTGTGCTCTGATCAGGTTCTCTTGTAGATGCAGAACTTGGTGGGACTCTCTGGTAGTTTAATCCAGCCTCTGGAATACGATGAATGAGCTGCAACACAATCAAGCTTTGGTGTTACGATATGAGACAGGCTGAAAGATGGATAATCTCTTCAGACTGATGCTTTAAACACAGCAGAGATAAAGTGTGCAGTATTTCAACTTAACGATTAATGACTAATTTTGAAAAGACATCATGTCACATAGTAACTGCACAGATTTGCAAAGTCAAAGTATAACAATTTACTATACAAGAATCTGCAACAAAAGCGCTGACATACTGTCCTTTTCGAAAAAAGTGTGTGGTTTGTGACAAAGGACAAAAAATAAGAATCTTCATATTATAATAATAATAATAGATTGGACTTGTATGGCGCTTTTCTAGGTACTCAAAGACGCTTTACATGAAATGCAAAAGAAAAGCAAATACAGAATGGAAAACAGAGAACACAAAATACATGAACAGAACAAATAAGAATACAAGAAGAGAATACAAAAGCAAAATTTGGAGGATATGAAAGTTCAGATTTGGGGAGGTAGTGGGTGACAGGTGTTGTGGGCTATTTTGAAAAGGTGGGTTTTGAGTTTATGTTTAAATGAGGGGATAATTTAGTTTCAGTCAGTTGAACCAGAGGTTTGATGCTAAACAGCACCCGCCCGAAGAGTAACATCAGGTGTACCTGCTCATGAGCGGTCACTGTGGAAACAGGTGCACTGCTCTCCACTCCAGGGTTTTGTGGATCACCATCACCTGCCACGTCATGGATCTCTCTGGCCAAGATAGCGAGGTCTTTAGCCAGGTCTTGACTCAACCTAGCAGGGATTGAACATGTGTTAGAAAGATGGCTGACAGGAATAAAACTTATTGTTACATTATTTTCACTGAATGTTGTATTTGTGATCTCTTTAGGCCCTTTAATGCAAAATGCAGAAAGTAAATGCTAAAAGCTGCATGTGTGATACATATTTTGTGTTGGTTAGGCATCATTATAACCTTTGGAAATCATATTAGCATATCCACCAGTAAAAACTACGTCCCTACCGTGCAATCTCAGAACTGTGGTTCGACCAATTTTGGAATGCATCTCCCTCATGGTTCTCCTCCTCAGAGTCTCTGCAACGGGGTTTCGGACGCAGGGCGACCACCGGCTGAGGCCGAGGCTGATGACGTGGGCTGTGGGAAGCTGAGGAAGGTTGGGAGCGTTTGTGTTTAGGAGTGCTCTGGTTTGAGTCGTACTCCTCATCTGAGGTAGACGTATAGTCAGAGCCTTTCTGTCGTCTCCTGGAGCCTTGGCGTCGTGAATTGGTTTGAGTTACGGGGGAGGAGGATAGAGAAGTTGGGAAAACAGGAGAAAAAGAGAGAGGGAGAGATACCATCAAAGAATACTGGAAAGAAAAACACCACTAAGCATATTAGATCTTGTCACCAAAATCCTTCCCAGAAAAACAGAAAGAAAAGTTGCTGTGGAAGTCCTCATTTCTGCAGCTAGATTTGATCAGAAAGATGGCTTAGATTTTTTATTTTATATGCCAGATTCAAAATGATTTCCGAAACAGAATGAGTATTTGTTTCCACAGAACAGCAGCAGCATGAAAAAAATTGAACATGGCTATAATCATATTAATAATGGCCCCTCAACCCTCATATATTGCCATTAAATGCACGAAAACACTGTGCAGGCCCGTTTTTGTAATTGTGCAAGCACGACAACAAACGCTCCTGTCTGCTCCTCTCCTCCCACCTGTGCCCGAATTTTAAGCTTCGGAAACTGTCAGAGCGCTGCTTGAGCTGGTTGTTGTGCCACCACAGAAACATGGAGTGTAAGTGTTAATGATGTAAGTTAGAGATAGTCAGTTCCCCTCCCAAATAACACTTAGACAAAAAAAAACATTGCATGTAGAACCGAGGTGTTATTTCCTGAAACATACAGTATATAAACATATCAAACCAATTCACCACTATAGTTACAGGCCTACTACTACAGGCCTCACGCTTCCAATCAAGGCCCAAGTGACTTTCTCAACAAAACTAAGCTCAACAGAAGTATGTGGTTATACAAGTAACGATATTTTAAACTCAGTGAAACAGGTACATGTGGGTGTCTGTATTATACTCACTTGCAGTGCTGCTGGCGTATTTGGCACTACTCGAGCGTCCACGAGTGACTGGTGCCTTGCTGAGTGGTGCTTTCTGCAGCCTTTCCACCGGCTTTGACACCGGAGCAGAGGACCTTCGAATGGAGCCGCTACCAGACTCAGTGCTGCGGTTGGAGAATCCTGTGCTCCTGCCAGTCCACTGTGGAGCGGAGGAGGCCTCGGTGTCGCTGGGTGTGTTGAACGAGCTTGTCCGCTTCCGAGGCATCGCTAGCATGTCCAGCCTGGAGAGTTTCTTGGTTTCCTGGGGTTGCTTAGCTGGGGCGTTGGCTGCCTCCTGGGACAGCCTGTCTGTCTCGGTGCCCTCGTTGTCCGAAGCTTCTCCCAGGCGAGCCCTGCGGAGCATGGACGCTCTGGTGGGTCTTGGTGCTGACAAGCTATTGGCTCGATTCAAAGCCTGGGACACTCTGGAGTTCTTGCCGTCCTCTTTCTGAAGGGGCACTGTGTATTTTTTGCGGGTTTGGTGGCTGTTAGACTCCTGGTCAGAGTAAGGTAAACTCTGAGGGTCGTCACTCAGGTCCGTGGAGTCACGTTTCCCAACACTACGTCTCAGTCCAACCGGTCTCCTGAGAGGCTCAGTCTTGCTGTCTGCTCCCTGAGAGCGCTGCTTTTCTGATGCAGTAGACTGGCGACTTGAGTCTTGACTCGCTATACTGGCTGAAGACCTCTCCCTGTGGATGCCACTCACAGAGGGTTTTTTAGTCACCGTGTTTGGTCTGGTCTTATTGCTGTGTTGGCTGACTGTGCTGGAGGTATCCACATCAGACTCTGCAGAAAGGGAGTCCATTATTGGCGACGGTGTTTTTTCTGATTGTCCCGCTTGCAGTTTGGCCTCCAGAGCCGCCAGAACATCCTCCGTCTCTTTGAGGAAAGAATGAGTGTCCTGATTGGAGACTCCCTGGAATGATTCAAGGCCTCTCTGATCAGACAGGCTGGAGATGTTGGGCAATCTGGCGTTGCTGGGCCGCTCCTTGGTGAAGCTCTCTTGTCTAATTAAGGGGGATGCAGTGCCCTCTTTGGGCTCTGGACTCCGTGACCTCAAGACAGGAGCCGACACACTGGGCCTGACTTTTCCAGAGTCCTGGTTACCTCTCTGTTTGGTTAGAGTGGCTGTTGAGAAAGTTTTGGTTGCATGTTTTATTTCAGTATTAGGAGCACTTGGGTTTGAGCTCCCACGGTCAGGTTTGGACTCTGACCCTATGTAGAATGATGTAGGCTTGGCCAAGTCTGTGGGTCTCAGTCTGTCCTCATTTTTCTTCTCATCTGTGTCCGACAGTGGTCTCCTACTTTGCTCTATGATGGAGCCATCATCTGACTTGCTGGCGTCACTCAGGCTATCAGGCTCCACGTCGTCCTGCACTGATAACCTGTGAAGGCTATCCTGAGACCTGGGGGCCACAGAGGTACTGTCTCCTACATCAAATGTTGAATGCGGGTCATAATGAACATGAATGCTGGGAGTTAGAATATCGGTCTTCTCCCCCAGCGGTACCTGGGGCAGGACGCGCCGAGCTCTTGAACTGTCGGAGTCGGTGCTGTCGTGGTGTCGGCTGAGCGTGGCCTTGTGGATGATTGTACCTCGTGCTGAAGCAAAACAGTTTTAATGCATATTAACCACACATACTGAAAATTAACATCATTCATATTCATCAGTGTGTCTCATTATCATTTCAAATAGACCCGTGTCTCGTCAGGTGGCTTACCCCCTCCTGACAGCTCCATCTGGGGAGGGATGTCAAAGAGGCCAGACGAAGGCCCAGAGTCTGTGTAGCTGTCTGCCAAGCTGGCCCAGCAAGACATCCATTTAGGAGCCCCCTGTAACACTGCACCTGCTGACTGAACCTGCATGAGATAACATACAACTTATTCAATATTAGTTTTTAAAAAGATGGATTAAACAGGTTGAAGAAAGCCGTTTTAAATCGTATGATTTTCTTAGTAGAAATAAAAGTTAAAAAAGACACAGAGAAGAAACCATACACCATCTGTTGTAAAAAGATGGATTTTTTTTTCTTATGTTTTGTTCGAAAGAGGAAGCAAAACAATAAAAGAGCCCAGAACCTGTGAGGAAAGATGAGGCAAATCTAGGAATCAACAGAGACACCAAAAAACAGAGAAAACCCCAGGAGAGCAAATCAAGACAGCAATGCATGCTGATTTCTACATTTACTGACCCATCAAATGAATTGTCTTTGTAATTGGCGATAAAATGATTGATTATTCCACCCAATCATTGATCACACCCACACACGACCCTGTTCTGGAGCTGGCCTCACCTCCCCACAGCTACTCTGCCTATGCTGCTCTCTGCTCTCAACAACAACAGGCCTAAATGCTGATGAGGTTTCTGCATCAGTCTGGTTGGTTCGCTCTGGGCTCTCAAAAACACCAAACACCTGTCAGGAACAAAACAGTGCAAGTTGATGAGTGCAAGTGTAGATAAAGTGGGACCACCAATGTCCATGTCTCATTCTGTATGGGACTTTCTCCCAAGAGATGGAGGACACTGGTGAATTGCAAAGCCAGCGCATGTCATTTAAAGCATCACGAGCACATTATTGTTATTATATTATTTAGATGGAACACTGACTTCTAATTAAGTGAGCAGTCAGGAACTCCCGGGAGAAAAGCGCAATGCTTTACATCGGTAGCTAGCTCAGCTGTTTGGCATTGCTTTTTGTTTTGTTTTCTTCATCCTATATGTTTGATTCTTTTGACACTCGACAGTTGGAAATAAAGATTATTAAAAAAGTGATCGAGCAAGATGCCTGTCAAACTAATGCAGGGTTGCAAACTCTCTATAAAGTCCAGATCAAAGTTGGAGTGACTTGTCTTAAGGCTAGTGTTCATCTCTGCCAATTTATTTAGAGTTTTGTAGGCTCTCCACATGCAAAAAATGAATGCAAACACTTAGCAAACTATGTATATGGGATGAAAACCCTATTAGTGCAGTGGATGACCACACTAACTGTGCACTTCATGGGAAATTTCGCAGTTAGTGCATATCACGTTTACTTCCAGATGTGGAGTCAGATTTGACCTCTGAGGACAGTGAGAGGTCAAATCAAAGATGGCCGCCAGTCCTTGCCATCTGATGTTCAAACATGTTTGATTTTGGAACAAGAAAGCGAAGAAAAATATTTGAGATGTATTTCCCACTATAGCAGTTTGTTGTCAAAGCACTGCTAGGGTTTTCAGCCCATATACACAGCGTTTGTTGATCTTTTCGTTATATCAGTGTTCAACTCTGATGTCACAATATATAGAACTCTGCAGAATCATATTTGGGTAAAATCCTGTAATATCACACTTCCAACCCTATAAGCTCCATTTGTATTTACGACAGTGGTTTACCACTTCGAAACTATAGGGGCACTAAATCGCAATAACTGTGTGATTTTGCTTAAAGGCTGGACATCTTCTGTCCATCCTCTGAGTTCATTTTGTCCATATTTTTGCATGTTTTATGAAAGCTTACGGATATGTAAGGAACTGAGCAGTAAAACCAGAGATTGCGGGGGCAGTGAAGCAAGCAAGATACAATACAGCATCGACAAAGACATTTGAAACATGGCAGAATGGAACAAATCAATAATATAATTAAAAAAAATATTTGTCCACATGTCGCAGTGAATTTAAAATGGCCTCTGTTAAAAGGTACATAATTACGAACTCTCGGCCATCGCCTTGCTTGTTGTTGGGTGATGCTATCATAAAGGACATATGGAGGTATGAGGGCAGTGACATTTACGACTGAAACAGATCAAACTAATTCAATGGAGAAAGAAACTTGCCTGGTCGATCTTGCTCCGTGCCTCTTCCAGCTCTCTATCCTGAACATCTGCTTCAATGGTGTAGGTTCCTGCATCACTCAGACTGTCCTCCTCTTCGTTCCTGGGACCCACATGGGGGCTCTTGGGCTCGACACTCTGAGATGCCACAGGCATCACAGGTGGCTTGAGGGGAACAGGCTGGTGGATAGGAGAGGAAGTCTGTGGCTGGTAGGGAGCTTGAGATGGAGGGGGACTATTTTGGGATACTCCCACTGTCTCTGTTTTAGCTTCTGTCGGGGGACTAGATGTATTTTTCTCCCTGCTGGCAGAAGAGGAATGCTTTGCTTGTTTGAGAAATTCAGCGGTGAATTCCTGGGCGAGTTTGGACCTCCGGCCCACACTGCTAAAAGGCCTTACAGACGCAGATGACGAGGAGCGAGAGGAGAAGCCAGTGCTGATCCGATCCTCTGTCTTCTCCCTGCGCAGAGAGCCGGCTCTTTGGAAGCCTTGGGAAGCAGTGCCCTTCAGGGGGACGGTGTATCGTTGGGTTGGGGGTGTGGTGCATGCTGGAGATGGGGCATGTCTCTCCCCATTTGGGCTTGAGCTCTTCCTCACCTTCTCCAGCTGGACCCTGAGGCCTGAGGGCTCAGGTGGGGATGTGTTATTGGTGAAGGACTGGGAGCGCTTCTTTCTTGAGTTATCATCAAAGAATTCAATGACAAACGCTTGGTGAGGCTCAGCCTTGCCAAGACTGGATAGGGGCCGAGACTCTGGTGGAGAATATGACAAGGGCTCCTCGGAGTCAGGGGAGGCAAAGCGCTGCGGAGGGGAGGCCCTCAGAGGTTGTGGAGACCCCTGGGACCCAATCCGAGGTTCTGATTGGAGGAACTCACTTCCATTGAGTGCAGGATTCCCTGAATCACTGTGAGTGCCGTCTTCACGATGGTTTGCTGATGATGGAAATAATGCAAGTTAGCTTCAGAGTTTGCACATCATCAATCAAAGCTTATGTTGTTAAAAATGGACTCTGTATAACTGACTCACCCTTGTTGATCTTCAGAAGTGATGGGTCACTGTTTGTGCTGTACATGTCCTCGGCCTGAGACCTCCTCCTCATCATGCTAGCGTTGCTCTGGACGAGCCAATCGGCAACTTTGCTCTCTGCTGACATCACCTCAGTGGGTGTGGTGACAAGCTCTGTGGAAGTTTGCCTCTGCTGCTGGCGGTAAGAAAACTTAGTCACGTGGTCCTTGATCTTCATTTTACCCGGCGTGCATTCATCAAATTCGATGGTGAAGGAGGCATGGCTTTGAACCACAGGAGGTGTCGGGGTTGAGGAGACAGCATCAGTGGGATCTGAAGTGTCCTTTGTGGGTACCTCATGAACTGGCGACTCTGGTTTCTTGGCAGGTCGCTGCTGTAATTCCTTCGTTGGGATCTCAAAGTAGCTGGGCTCCCGGCGGTAGGAGAAGATGGACTTGGCCTGACTGTCAGACAGAGAACCGTTGACCTCATATCTGGAAACGTCCTTAGCAGGCTCTATTAGCAATGAAGAGCGGTGAGAGGTAAGCATTAGTGATGGCTCTGCATACTGTATTCCACTGAGTGATTAAATGACTACAGAAAGAACACAATTTTGGCAATAAAACAAAAATGCACATGTGACATGCAACTTTGTTTCCAGTTCCTCTTCTAGCTCACAATTACAGCTGAGTGAGTCAATTTTAAAAGATACACAAAGTGGGGATGCAGAGATTTATCAGCCAAATATCGGTATCAGCTGAGCTTTCTAAACAGGTTTTTTTTTGGATGTTTTCTTGTGAAATAAGGTTATATTAAAGGTTGTTTCATACATGTGTACGACAGAATTTGTACTCATTCTCAGGAAGTGTAAAACAGGGTTGAATGACTTTAAAACACACCTGTAATTTTTAAAAAATAATATCCCTGTGTATTCCTGGCACAAAAGGACAAATACATAAAAACATAAATAAAATAAACACCAAACACCAACAACAACAAAAACATCAGTATTGGAATCGCCATATTGTTATTCTACACATTGGTATCTGATCTGCATCAGCCCAGCATTTCACGGTCTGTGCATCCCTAATACACTGCTGTGAAAACTGATTGAGATGATTGGGATGTCCCTATCACACATTCTCTGAAAGTGGCAGCTACAAATAACACAAAGATTCCAGCAGTTAGGCGGAGAAAACAAATCCGACAGTTGGTCTTTGGGTGCCAGTTGGATGTGGCCAAATATCACTTTAGGAGCTCAGAGTCCAGCGGAGGGTAGCTGAGCGGGAATAATCTGTTTCAGCCTGGGCACCACGAGGCAAACAATCACCCTTCCTCCCCCCTCCAGAAGCTTAGAGAGTCATAATCCATCACGAGGCAGACAGGCACTGCCCACTGGCCTGGCACGGTGCGGCCTGGCTAACAGTCCAGAACTGGCAGCCAGAGACCTGCCTTGGGCTCCACACCATCCATCTCTCAGTGACCCGCATCAGATAGCAGTGCCACAGAAAAACATGTCACAACAAATTAGGATCGACTTTACAGATGTGGTAAGATCCACTGCAATTATAGTACAAATAACTCTGTAAAATGCAACCAATTTAGTATAAATACTGTAATTAAATCAATGATTTACACAGTTTATTAAACATATAAGACACATTTTCTGACCTGGAGACTCCCGTTCTGGCGATTTTCCACCTCTATTCTTGTGTTTGTTGGCAGGGTCCTCATCCTCCCCCCACCAGGACGGTTGGCCGTAGAGAGGAGTAGGCTTGGATATCGGAGAATCTGTGGCAGCTACCAGACAAATGCACAAACACAAGCACAGACACAGACAAACACACACTATTAGCCACATGGATACACTCAAGAGGCAAGAGAGAGTCAAGCAAAGCGCTGAATTTACACAGCCTCGTGTATTTATAAGGCAACAAGTTTATGTTAGTCACGTGATGAAATTATTTTGTGTCTGACTTTGGTCTTACAGGACATTGCACAACATTGGAGCCCAGAAGGATCTAGTGTTACAATACACGTCGCCTTTGGGGCTTTTTACACTTCCCGCATATTACCATGGGACAGCGAGACAGACTGGTAGTGAGGCTCCAGCTGTGATACAAACTGTATCACGCAAACCATCAAAACAATAATCCTTCTCATGCAAGTGGGGGCGAAGCTAATCCTAATCTTCAAAGAAAAAAACGATGCAATGTTACATATAGGACAATGACTGCATCTAAAATAAGGCTTCTTGTAGACGCTGACACTGATTGCACATTGACCATTATATACAATGAGGGATATTTCCCTGATGCAGCATCTGAACTGGTTTTTAACTGCTTGCTTGCTGGTCTACATACGCCAGTCAGCCTATATGGCACTAATCAGATAATCTTGTCTGCCTGATACATAGGCCAAACAAGCTCTCTGGATTTTAGTGTGGAGGCTTCACAATTCTAAGCATCAACAGCACTTCACCACTGTTGCCTTGGACACAGACAATAAGACAGCAACACAGTGACGAGAGAAGTAGAGTGGCATGTTACTAATTCCTTCCCCCTTACCCACTCCTCTCCTTTTAGCTAAAGAAAACATGCAAGTGTAACAACTTCAGTGCACTGAGCACAATGCAGTTTTTAGGGACAAATAGAGCAGAAATTGTAAGAACGTAGACACAGAATAACCTTTTGTAATAAATAATAAATAAAATAAACACATTTGGCAAAGTCATATTTAATGTTTGCCCTGAATATGTGGCCTCATTAAAAGTTTAGATTCCAAAATTTTTTAAATAGTTTAATTCAGCCCAACTGTCACAGTAGCTGGAGAATTTGTCTAAGTTAGTTCATTTTTTGGGGGTCATTTTTGTACCAAATCTTGGACAACATAGTAAGTTACTACATTAACAACCAGTAAAAAAAAAAGGAATTCAGCATTAGAACGTTTTATATGATGTAGTGCTGATGTGAACAGTATCAGGGAGGCTGTGAACTATCCATTTCATGCCGTAGCCTCAGGTCCTGGCACAGTAAAGTAGGCCTGACTGAGTCACACACTGTACAAGTGAAGTGTCCTGCCCTACAGACAGCTGGAGGACTGGACACACTCCACATCCTGTACAGCTGCAGGGGGAAAACACGCAAGAGCACAAAAGGAAAAAATTATACACAGCTCTTGAAGCGCTCTAAAAGTGGCAGGATTTTATATAGAAAGACAATATGAAAATACACTACAGAATAAACAAAAATAAAAATGACATTACATCAGGGTATCCAGACAACCAAATTCAGCCAAAGAGAATCATTTGCATGAGGTCAGCAGAGATATGCAGTCTCTGGTAGTGTAGCCAAGTAGGATTTCTCATTTCTCACTGTGAGTGAAAAAATGGCAACTTTTTAAAATGTGTAACGCGTGCACATTTGTTTTCTGTAACATACTATGTTATTCTATCCTTATCTGCTTGTACATTTAGCCAGACAGAGAAGGCTAGTTTTGTTATCTCACTGGTGGACTGGTTCACATCAACACAGAGCAAGGCCGCTGTCACGCTGCAGGCTGTGACTGCACGGCCCCTAGTAAACATGGCTTCAGTGAGCATGTTAAACAAAAGCTTGTAGTCACATGATTACAGGACTGCTGTGGTTAGCTTATAGCTGCAGGAGATACAACCACGCTCTCATCTTGCTGAGAGGCTTCTTACAAGGCTTACTCATTTTTTTTCCAAAGTTCTGCAGCAGTTCAATGACTTATTTGTAACACACTGTGGGATATGAGCCTAGTGCTGGAAAAGTCCTATTTTTAAGCACCAGTTGTAGTTTTCCCTCTGAGCTCACAGGGGCGATTATGGAGCAGAAAGCACGAGAATTGCTAAATCAACAGCAGCTGGAATAGGTTTTGTCGGCGTGAATGAGCTTCATTCACAAAGTGCTTCTCTTGAACTAACAATTCTCTGGCTGTTCTACGGCTGCCCGTACTGTACAACAGGATTTACTCAGCACGGCTCAGGGCAGAGAGGGCATGACGACAAGTGGAAGTACAAGCAGCAACAAATCCAGCAGCAGCTACATGGACAGAAGTGCCAAGTTGGCACCAGAAGCTGCACACCTTTCTAATTCTTCTGCGGCACATGTTGAATATCATCGGCGTGTTTGGCAGCACCCCACCTCTTGTCAGCGGTCAGGCATGGCTGACAGAGATAAGACTGCTCGTCCTTAACTCTTCACCCATCCACTTTTCTGGCAAGCTCAAACTCAAGTACACTCAGTCCGCCAACTCGGGGATGTCAAGATCTATACCGACACCATGGGATTGCGGCCTCAGCCTCTAAGCTCACTTGACGGCTTAATCTCACACCAGAGAAGCTCTTAATAAAAGAAGCCACATCCGCCTTATCAAGTAATCTAACTTCAAAGTCATGTAGCACATGATAAAACTTCCTCTTCCTCGCATGTGTGATCATGGTATTCAAATCCACTTCAGCCAGAACAGTTCTTCTCAGGCAACACGAAACATTAACCTACTTCTGTATTCATAAAACCTGCGGCGCTTCCTGTTAAAATTTGCTGGGATGGACGTTGACAGAGTTGTTTACCTGTGAGAGACTGGGCTTTCCGCTCAGCTCTGTCCTGCAGTTTGGGAGCAGAGCCTTTGCTCTTCTCTGAGCTCTGGAGCTGCTGTTTTTCCTTCGCTTTGGCCTGCAGGGCTTTTATACTAAGCTGCAACTGGCTGGTGTACTTCTCATGCTGCACAAAGAGACAGGAGGGAAGCAGGATGTGAGAAAACCTTCTGTCAACAATCAGTGCACATGTAACTGTCCTCAGACATACACAGTGTAAGGAAGAGTCCACCAGGGACTTTTGCTCAGTGTCTGTTTGTCTATTTCTCATCAATAACAATGGATACTATATAATTTCATATACAAAATTGAGCATGTTTCAGCTAGTAAAGACGAGTAGGGAGTTTTCACATTAAAATACCATATAAAAGCTAATTAAACATTGTAAGTCTCTGTCTATTTGTGTATTTGTGTAGAATGGCCTTTTTTTAACTCTATGCTACATTCTGGGGTGTATTTAATTTGCTCTAGAGTAGGGGTGTAGAGATATACCGGCATTAAAGACAACCGTAATATTCAAAATTTAAATATTGATATCATTTTAATAATACACAAGATAATAGCGTGTTCATAATCCAGCGCCTCTTAATCATTTCCGTTTCTTTCTTTTCTCACTTTGTCTCCCCCGCCTAACTCTACCTAGTTGCATTTTCGTTTTCCATTGAGTGTAGTTACTTTTTTGGATGATTTACATCTACAGTTTGCAGTAACTACATCTCCCCACACTCGTATTTTAATTGCAATTTATTTGCCAGGAAAAAAAAGGCACAATAGATAACAGAAGATGAATTTGACTGATTTCAAATGTTACATAAACAGCGTGATAATGTCGTTATCACGAACTCTTTTGGCCACGATAATCAGGTAGTGATAATCTGATGTCATGCCTATCCTACTCTAGCTGTAGCCAACAGTTAGCTGGGTTGTGTTTATCAAGGTGAGGCTAAAGGCTGCACGTGGAAGAGTTAAACAGGTGACACGGTGCAGGGGCTGCCTATTTAAACTAAGCACAGATGCTGTGATTGGGGAGTAAACAAGGTCCATTCCAACAGCACTTATCCAATTTAATTCAAAGCACAGAGCTCATGTAGATGACTGATAACCTTTGGCAGGAACCTGATGGACTATGGTCACACACACATTACATCACGTTTCACACTTTCAATGGAAAACCTGCATATTGTGTAGTTTATTCCATGCATTTGTATTCTCTTCTGACATTTAACTAGTAAAGTGAGAGAAAAAAATAACTGATTGATAATGAGAACGATGAAAAGGCACTACTGCTTCTGCCTGTCACAATAACCACTTATGGTGGATGATATAATAATTGTGATACATATTAGTCACTGTTTATTCAGGCATCGTGTTGGCTAAAATTCTTCTTTCATACTTATGTAAACAAAAGGGCATTATCGTACAATATATGGACGTGACCTCAATGACTTTTGCTGACCTTGATACTGTAAGTCGATCATTATCATTACAGGCTCTGCTTTACTTCGCTTTATGATTATCAAAATCACCATGGCAGCATTTCTCCATATATGCATTTCAGCACTGCTAGCTTAAAAACCCATGTGTCAGTGTTACTTACTTTAAGAGCTTCCTCTGGGACCTTGTGTTGACTCTTCTCCAGGATATATACATGAGCATGTGCAGGAGGACTTAAGGAACACAAACATACTAACATTTTTGTGAAACATCATCTTTTATACATGTACTGCTTTAGTGTCTGCGGAGGAACTGGGGATACAAATCTGCTACCTAAAGTATGCCGCATGTGGAAATAGTATTTACATTTACATTCAAGTCTAGCTTTCACTTTGTCCCTTATTGAGTTCAAAATACTGTTTCTACCGTTTGCAAGACAGAGGAAAACAGATAAGCAGCACAGACCTGTTGCAATTCAAACTATCTCATATCCTTAGCGACCCACTCCTTAAAACGTGCAACTTCACACAAACATTCATAGATATCGTTATACTTTAAATAGTTTTCCCCTTGTTATCTATGAGTTTCCTGCTTTGGGGGTCAAAGGGTGCAGGAGATTTTCTGTGCTCTGTTCACCATAATCTAAACCCCCTGACTAAAAAACCACAGGGGATTAACATGCCAAAGTAGCTGAAGACCGCAGAAGGAAAATAAAATGTCAGAAATTTGGGACCAAAACAGCTGCTGGCCACTGTCTCATTTTGGTGAGGACTGCTAATCATCTACTTAAACTGCTCCAACTGAGGAGCAGAGAGTCTGTATTACATGAAGATCCCATCCTAGTTAAAATGTTAGGGTATATTTAAGATGAGGGAAAAAAAGGATATCATAGCCAAAGCGAATGACATCAGAGAGCTTGAGGGTGATGTACGTCTGGTCTGGGATTCTCAGATCATTCACAAACGTCTGCAAGATAAAGAAAAACAACATCAACTCATGTTCATGGGTCATTAATGAAGTAAATGTGATGACACACAGGTGACAGGCTCTCTAAGTCCTTGTGACATGCACAAAGGTATTGTAAGGTGCTTTGCAATTGGTCCCTTTCCCATTGAAAGTTAATCCACCAGCACATTAAAACTCTGATGAGATTAGGTTGTTACGCAATGGCCGTCTCGGCTTTTGTAAAATGCTTAATGGCCAGGTGGAGTTAACCAACTACATGCACCAGTGCTCAGTTTATCAGTTACGCTTTCTTCTGCCTAAACTAACAACTGGTGAGGCAGAGTTTATCATCAGATTGCTAAATATAAATAAAGTATAATAATGGTGGAAAAAGAAAGAAAAGAAGGGGGAGCAGATCTTGTCCTCTACAGAATAAATGATAGGAAAACACAGCCATGTTGGATTTCAGTTACAGGTCCGTGCGCTGTTCTGCTCTGATTAGTTTGGCTGCAGTTACCGAGGCCAAAAGAAACACTCTCTGAGAACAATGAATGGTTTCTCCCACTGCTCAACTCTGGATTTCATTGGGATAATGGTGCAGTGAAGTGGCAACAGAGCAGTGAAGGGAAAGAGAGAAGAGGGTGGGGGGGGGGGTCCAGGCCAGCAGGAAAATCCAGTCTCCTGATTATCACTGTCCTTCCAACCGCCCCTGTCTCTGGCACACACTCAGAGGTATTTTGTGCTGTGGGAATTGGTGTGGACAGGTAGCCTGACACTAGAAATGGACTCACTCACCCCGTTCAAGCTGCCCAGGTCCTTCACCATGTGCTCGTCTGTGTTTGCATCGTAGTTGATCACAGCATGCTGTTTGTCCACACTGCGAGACTGAAACAACAGCAATGCAAAATGTCATTAAAGCTGAAAAAAACAGTCGATACACAGGAAATTAATTCATTTGATTAATCATTTTATGTCATTTTTCAAGCATATAAACAAGCACTCTCTGTTGTTCCAGTGTGGGAATTTACGACTTTACTTAAGACTAAAAGTAAAAAGAAGACCCTGATCACCTTGGGTTCTGTAAAACTGTATCGCTTTTCTTTTTATATTACATGGACCACGTGATCAATCGTGCAAATAAGTGATCGATCAATTGTTTTTAAAAAAAATTGTTCATAATTATTCCTACACTGACCTCAAATTAAACTTAAAGGGACAGTTCACCCGACTACCAAAAGTACATATTTGTCCTCTTAACCGTAATGTATCAGTCAAGATTGTTTCGGTGTTGGTCTCAGAGAGTTGGAGATATCAGCCGTAGAGATGTCTGCCTTCTCTCAAATATGATTTAACTAGTTGGCACTCAGCTTGTGGTGCTCCAAGCACCAAAACAAAATTCACTGTGAAAACTCAAAAGCGTTGTCTCTTTCCGGAGCTCGTGATCTGGTTACTCAAGATTATCCACAGACTTTGTTGTGAGCAGTTTTATGTAAGAACAATTTTACTTTCTACTGAACTACAACCACCGACCGAATCATGGCACAGAAGGAAGCGTGCATCTAGTGCTAACTCACAGAGCACCACTGAGCTAGCTAATGTTGCAGCTCCGCCGAGGAGAACGCCAATAATGTCTGCATCTTGTGCTGTCATGAGCATGGATCTCTCTTCCATTAGTAGACGCATGCTTCCTTCAGCAAAAAGTAAAATAGTTCCTACATGAAGCTGGGTCTCACGATTATCCCAAGTGATCGCATTGTGATTTCTATAAATAAATATTGCTGCTGATTTTTTCAAATGTTTTTTTTTTTTTTTTTGCGCTTTGAGCACCACAAACTCAGAACCATCTAGTTCCCTTATATTGGAGAGAAGGCAAACACTGCTGCGGCCGATATCTCCATACTATGCAACTCACACCAAAAAAAAAAAAAGAAAAATATGTGTTTTTTGATTTGGGGGTGAACTGTCACTTTAACAGTTGAGCAGAGACAAACAGACCTTCTCCTGCATAAACTACAAACAAGTCTTATAAACTGCAGCTGATTTCACTAATATGGTAAATGTCTACCAAACTCCGCCTGCGTGACTAAAGTCCATGTGCACAGGGTCTACCTGCCATTCACCATGCTTTCTATCCATTATGTGCACACTGTGCAAGTGATTCATACTGACTCACTCTCTCCTCTGTGCTCATTAGGGCACTCTGGGCCTCCTCATCACAAAAATCACAAAGATTGAAGGTGACTGCCAAACTCATTTGCAAAATTACCACCATCCTTGTAACCATCCCCTCGCTGGGATAAACAGCATTCAGAGGCTTTATGTGTGGTCTCTTTTAGCCGATTCAATGGACTTCAAAATACTTCCTTTTAAATACTGTACTGCATATAAGTTTGTGTTTATCAGTTTACCTACTTGATTAAGTTAACTGTGCAGCAGCACTAAAAAATCCTCATTCCTACTTTGTTGACCCTTAGCTGTACTTTGCCTAGGTTGTCACAGAGAAAGCGTTTGTTCTGGCATCAGGAAACAATTACTACAACACTGAACTGGACTAAATGCAGTCACGACTATTGTGGGAGACATGTGATCTAATTACTGGTTATGGAAATACAGACATTGATCAGACACCAGTTGTCATAGAAAGTCCAAACATTCAAGTCGATGCCCTTGGCTATGCTATGTGATGTGTCTTCACCTACAATCAATCTCTGGTTTTCACGCTAAACAGCATTCTCACGTTACACACATTCAGCTGTGGCTTGAAAGAAAAAAATGCATTGAGCTATAAACAGAGAAAAAAAAAGATTAAAGACTATTTGGGGGCAGAAATGGACTGTGCGCCAAGTCAGGAAGCAGTCCTGAGCACTTCAGCAGGGCAACAGAAAAGTCTGCATCATTTCAGACTGGGAGAAGCTGAGGTTTTTTTTCTCTGGCAACGCCTAAATGTGGACAACGTTTCAATCTAACCGACGTCTGTGGTTGGCAGGGTTTTTTTTCTGAGCATAACATACTGACTGAGGAAAGTACAAACAACTGCTTCTAAGGCAACATTCCTCTTTCACTGGTCTAAATGCAGAGCTAGGAGAAAATGGGAGGGAAAGCATTATACAAAAACCACAAAGAAATTGTGTTTATAGCAGACACCGCTCGGAAAAACAACACAGCGGAATGCTTTAGCTGCGTTTTAACTCATTGTTTGAAAGACTGTCAGGGGCAACTTTGTGTGGAGGCACCGTCACCAGGTTACACGCTCAGAAATGCACTCACACGAAGCATGCAGGGAGCCTCCCGCTGGTGTTTCACATATTTCTGTGACTCGCTGTCTCGTCAGACATCAGTGAAGAGTAATCATTTTGACAGACTGCAGCAAAGCCCAGTGAGGGTTTATGTGACACTCTGCTGGTGTTTGCCGTGTAAACACAAACTTCTCTCCAATGTGACACACACACTCCCTTTCACCCGCGCTCTTTAACACACAAAGTCACACACCTGCAGCATTAGCTCGCAGTCATCCCTGCCAACAAAGATCATCTCCCTTGGCAACCGGTGGCGTGTGCCAGAGCTGCTGACCAGGAACCATGACGTCACACTCATGTTGGGGCCACGAGTCAGGATCTTCTTAGCATCCTGGGGAAAAACGACAAATTAAAAATATTCAGTGACAAATTGGCAGAATTTCAGTAAAGGTGGTGGGAAAAATGATATACCTTAGTATTGTGACTGTTTTAATGGCAATTTTGTATAAATACATGAATGCAGATTTCATTTTTTTAATTCTATGAATTATCAATATTGCAAGTGCATATACACTTTTGATAGTTTACTAGAGTAATAAAATCAACTGCTTTTTCAGACCACTATATCTGGGTTTCTACAGCTTAAAGCAAGTTAGATTTAAGAATATTTAAGACTTTTTTTTAAGGGCATTGGAATTAAATTTAAGACTAATTTTGCAACAACCAATACTGAAGTAAAAAAAAAAGGTTAGGGTTGTTTGTTGGTGGGTTTCTTGACAATTTTGTGTTTTTCAATCTGCATGTGGGATTCCACTGCTTTGATTCCCGTCATGCCAAGTTTGGAGAAATGTTTTTCATAAATTACACTCAGGTTTGTATGCATTACCTTGTAAAAATACTGTTTAAATATACAATTTTGGTTGAATTTGTACTTTCCCATGTCATGCAGGGTACAGTGACAGCTAGCTTGACAACCTGAGCATCACAGCCGGAAACAAACAAACAAAAAAAATGGTGTTGTTGGCTCCACTGTCCTGATCTGCATGATATATAAGTGATGTTTTTGAGACTTTTGAAAGATTGATTTAAGACATTTTAATACCAATTAAGGCCTGATTTTTAGATTCATGAATTATATGCCTTTTAAGACTTTTTAAGGATCTGTGGAAACCCTGTACATATACATATATATATATAGCTGCAATAAAAAAAGATTTAGATGAGAGGAACACAAGACTTTATCTTATAATTTAAAACAAGATTGTTTTCCTTTGGAGACATAACTTGCAGTTAAAAAATGTAATAAACTGCAATATATCACAATACTCAGAATATCATAAACTGTGTAAAATTGCAATAATATTGTATTGTGACTTCCTAACAGTGATTATATCATATTGTTGAACCTCTAGTGATTCCAGCCCCTACATTTTAATCAACAAAATCTGAGGGTTGAATGAATGGCACTCAGAAGGCATGATCAAAAATTCAATACCTGTGTCCCTTCACAGTGTCCTAAAAACTAAAAAAGCTGCTGTTGTGAAAGCGTGCTTCAGTGCAGAGATTACTGAGAGGAAGTTACATCTCACCTGAGTTAGACCTGTTTATCCAACGTATTTCGGTCTGGCTTTGTTACTATTGAGATAATGCAATTAAATAACAACTCTGAACATATTTTGGTGTGTTGGTGAGTCAGCCAGGTTGGAGACAGACAGGTTTCCATGTGTCAATAGAGGATATTTAGCATGTTCAAACAACTTATACATGCTGTTACAGTATTTCTTTTTTGCTTGAACACATTTAGCCATTCAGAGTTAACATTTTCAAAACAGCTGACACACGGATCTAAACTCAAAGTCTCTGTGGTCGTATGAGTATATTGTTTCATTCAGTCACTACACAATAGACCACAAAATACAGCTGTCAGTGTCAATATAAACCAGCTCAACCTTAGTTTGTGCTTGACCAATATTGTTTTTTCAGGGCTGATATTGGTTATTATTAGTTAATGAGAGTGAGAACCGCTACTTGGAATCGATATGCATTTACAATAACAATGAAAATCTCTGTCAATATTTAGAATTTGAAATATAACAAACTCTCACACAAAACTTTGTTTAAATGCTTTTAGCAAATGTTTAATTAAAACTTTTAACATTATATACAGTAAGTTCCCAGCATTTTTTTCTTTTAAAGTCAAGTGACAATTAAAGTTTGAAAATGAAGAAATAAAAATAGCTTCCGGAGATTCTTAAAAGTAAAAGTTCCTCCCATGCTAAACACTTTCTTTGTACTTTTTAACAAATTAATTTCATGGGTGATCATTACAATAAAATGTCCACAGATAAACAGCAAAATGCCAAAAATCTGCACCAATAATCGGCCAGGCCGATATTCCGTCAACCCCTACTTTATAGTATGTTCCAAAAAAGCACATCACAGCATGAATTGTGTTTTGTACCTAAAATGTTTCTAATTTTACCAGAGAAACAAAGAGCTGCACTCTGCACATGCAATGTTGACATCTTTTTGAGATGTCCTGTTGAAATACTGCTAAAAAAAAGGGACAGGTGTTTACGAGATTTTTACTCATGTAAGCAAATTCTATCAACCGTGATTGGATATTTTCATTTTGCTTAACACAGTTGATCCTATAGCGTTTTGGGCCTAAAAATGAGATAGGTGTTTTGAAAAAGGGTGAAAAATGTGTGACACCAATGAAAGAGCAAACTTGCTGTGCTGGGAAGGTGATGATGAAGATCAAGTAGATTTCAGTTTCATTTATCATGTCTTAGCAATCGAAAAAAAATGTGAATAAAGGTATAAAGTCATTTAAAACCAGTGCTTGTTTCATGAAGCATGCTGTGAAACCTGTTGCAAAGTGGCGCCTGTAAGTATCGTTCAATGACTGTTAGCTAACAACTTTAAACTGCTCAGGTTTTTACTTCCTGTAACCTTGGCGAACTAAACATTGCAGCCACATAATTGTAAGTCAGAAATAGTGTATATACCCTAAATTACAACGTAATTATGGTCTCGTAATGTCAGCAGTGATATCTTTTAAATTACACGGCTAACTGCCTGTGTGTGTCGCTGACAGTGAGGTTGTGAAGCTAACGTTTGTCACTCCCAAACAAGCTTTTTCCAATGATTTGCTCCCAACAACGACGTACCTTTAACGCCTTCTCCGTTTTACTCCTGAGTGAAGCCAGTGTTTTTACCTCCCACGGCAGATGAAACTCGACGGCCGACTTGCACAAAAACAGCACCAGGTAGGACTCGGCAGGTAGATTTCGATCACACCCTCTTCTTCCTCTGGGAATGACAACCGGGCGAAACTCTCCTCCAACGCCTCCTCTGCCGACCGACACGGTGACGTAGCTGACAAGTCCATCAGACGCTTTACGAGTTTGAGCTGAGAGGTGCAGAGAGGTGTGAGCTCTCACTCTGTTTGTTTTTCGAGTGAGAGGAAAAACTAAGTGCGCTTATAAGAAAGATAGCAACGCCCTCTAGCTGCATGGCTAAAATACAATATTCAGCTTTATTAGTATTGTAAGTCTTATTGTTGTTTAGTATTAGTATAGCAACTTTAATTTAGATCTTGTATTCGTGTATTTGTATGTTACAACTTGCTGTGCCGATACAACTACGTTTAACCCTTTCATACCTGGCTTGACATCAGTTCTCTTGTGCTGCGTTCAGACGCCTCTCACAAGCTATTTTACCCTTTGCAACCTGAGAAAATTGTTTTTTTTATTTTATTTATTTTTTTCTAAAACATGTTGGGGGGCAAGTTGGCAAACGTCCGACAAATCTGTGCTGTAATACTGAATGGTAAGCTTTGTATAGTCTTCAGTAGAAATGATGTCATTACTTTGAAAAACTAAACTTTCATGTGTAAAGCGCATGCGTACAGGGACAATATTCGCGAACCTGACTGGCGTTTTACTGTGGTGGTTCATTTTTTTAATAGACGATCTTTGCCTGTATTCCTGGCCACCGGACTTTGTTTATCTTGTGTGTCACGCTGGCTCGTGTTGAAACGACAGGAAGGGAAATATACCAATACCACCTGAAAGAAGAAGATAGTTAGTGCTAAAAAGGTGATTGAGACTCTTGTGTCATGGAATAAACTGGATTTGAGATCTTAATAATGCGGATTTATTGTTGTTGAAGAGTGTATGAGGCGCCAGTAATTACATTCAACAAAAACATCATACAAATTAACTACAACGTGCAGTGCGCATTCAAGGCTACATCATATTTTTTCCCAATTATAAACCAAACAAAACCTGTGATGATTATGTGTATATGGAATGTTAATTTTTTTTTTCACATACGCTTTATATCCGCTAGATGGCACTCCAATTCCAATTTAACGCACCGATCTCCAGTAAAACATCCATTTTTGTCAGAAGATAACTTCAGGATGTAAAGAACAATTTCAGTGAAGTCAAATCGGAATCTTTCCCTGTGGTCAATCTAAGTGAAAACCATCATCATTCTTTCATTTCTTTCATCACACATTGATATGTCATTCTAGTGTGTTGTGTTGAGACAGATGGCCTGAGAAAAGAGGAGAATGATTACTTCCAGTCTGTATTTGTATGAGGAACGGTATCTTTTCAGTGTGTTTCAAAAATCTTCCCATATACCACATGGATTTTAAATAGCTTACAATGCATACAAGGATGTTCACTATTCATTCATATGGCACTCTAAAAAGTAGAGTTTATTTTATAAATGAAAAAGTCTGTATATTAAGTTTGGGTGTGTTTTCCCCTCCACTTCAGCCCTGCTCTTAATGTTATGAAGGGGCTTGTAGTTAACAAGTTGAACCGGTTTCTAAGGGCCCTGTCTTCAGTCACTGCCTTGTAAGAAAACTACTGCTCCTTCACCAAATCACAACACCAGTTTCTTCCACCAGGCCCGTTGAACCTTTTTTTAATGAAGACTTTTTTACAGATGCTTTTGGTAATGATTTAAGATATGTATTTATTATTATTACTTTTTGTATAAGATAAACAAGAGTTTATTTATAGGGGTGTGTAATAAGTAGTAGCCTATTTACTGTGGTCAGAATTGTAAAAATTGATATAACGGTGTGTGTATGTTGGTGCACATATGAAAAGCCTTGCATTTCTATATGGGAGTTTCTTTTAAAAAAAAAAAAGATGTATCAAAGCGGTAGGATTAAATAAGTTCTTCCTACTCCCTTTCACATGTGTGAATTGTTGCAATTTACAGATGGAATTCATTATGTCTTTTTTTTCTCTCTCACTTTTGTTATTGATATGATTTTAACTACTTTTTTTTCTATGTTTACATGTTCAAAATAAAGACCAATCAATCAATCAATCAACCAATCTATCAATCATTTTTTTGTCCTGTTACAGCAGGAAAGTGCATGCATGAGATTAATGATGGCTGAATTCCATTTAGCTGCTTTGGTTTCAGCATCTTGGTACTTTGCATGCTGGTTCACTGTCACACTGTCATGGCTCACTGGGGCATTTGATTAAAGCAGAGAAACAGTAAATGTTATTAGTAACACCTGTACTTTTCCTATTATGACAGCCATTAAGCCTGGTAGTTATAGTCCATAGGGTTATTTTCACCCTCACGTCCTTTCTTTTCACCCAGGTTTTTCTGTGCAGGACCGTCAGCCATCCGGGGACAGCTGATGTCCCCCACCCTCTTTCTCTTCCCTGGCTGTTGGTGTCTCTTTCCAGATGTTTGGATTCTCCATCCTCCTAGAGATCCAGTTTCTCCTATTGTCTCTCTCCCTGTGTGTGTGTGTGTGTGTGTGTGTGTGTGTGTGTGTGTGTGTGTGTGTGTGTGTGTGTGTGTGTGTGTTTGTGTAGCCTGTCCTCTTTCCAGATTTCCATGGTGGAGAGCAGGTGTGTAGTTACACCTGGAGTTGCCATATTCTGCATACATGTTCCACAATTTATCTATACATTTGTCATCCTTCTAAAATGTAATTTTACTATGTTGTTTTTTCTGTATGCACAACATCTATTGCATGTCCATCCATCTGGGGACAGGGACCCCTCCTTTGTTGCTCTTCCTGTGATTTTGTCCATATTTTCCCCATTAATGTTTTTGTTTTTTGGGGGTTACTTATTATTTTAATCAATGGGCAAATTTGTCATTTACAATATTCATCAACGGATGATTGACTGTATTATTTATTTGTGTGTCCTCCTACCCCGGATGGAGCCCAGCCTGTATGGGTTTACAAGACACTAGACAAGAACAACCAGTGACCAGTCATAACTACACTACACTACACACTATAAACTTTCACAAATTGAAAAAGAAAACATGTAAAAGCATTGCATGTTCAGTTCCAACCTGTGGTCTCTCCCACATTTCCTACAGCTGTCCTGTCAATAAAAGGTGAAAAATGCCCAAAAAGTCAAAAGTAATCTAAAGTCAATAACAAAAACATCTTATTGTGATGGATACAATAGGTTTCCATGTATTTTTAATATTTTTGCAAAGGCAAAAATCTCCTCATGAAAAAGCCAGCACAATATGCAGATAACCAAATCAAATCGGGGTTCCTTGAGTGATTTTTTTTTTTTTTTTCAAACAAATTATCCCTCAACGCACTTTGGGACAATGGAACACAAAATCACCACCAAGATGATAAAAAAAAAGACAAACGCTGCTCTTTAGGAGTACTTTTTTTATCCAATTGACAGTGTTAATGTACCAGTTCTTTAAAAAAAAATATCTTGACTATTTTGTCCCATTTGCTCTTCTTGCTTTCACTGTCTCCTTCATTTTTTTAAGTACGCATTTTGTTATGTTTATATAATTTTTCTGCAGCTGTAGGAGCATGGAACAGTCAGTAAGGAGAACGCATGTCCACGCCTGCCTCTGTGCAGCTGATCTTGCATTCACACAACTACTGAAGGTCAAAACAGATGAAGTGGTACATTATAAAGTAGTTTCCAAAAAAGTGCCATACACTGAGACTTTAATGAAGTCGAAAATAGGAAAAGAAAGTCTTAAGTAGAATTGCAAGTACTGTTTTATACTTGCAATTCTACTTGCAATTTTTCTTTCTCTTTGGTTACATCCTCTCGATTTTGAGTTGCAGCTTTTTCATCTCTCATGTCTCAAGGCGTCTTTATATTTGTCAGCCTTACTGCAATTTATAAATTATAATTTCTACAGCTCCTAAAAGCCATATCAGTCTGGGATGGTGGCTTGTACCTGAATTCACTTCATCGCTGTCCTCCAAATCAACACTGCTGCTACTGTTTCATTTATGTTGCGTATATATCAGTGCCAGCCTCCACCGACTCTACATTTTGACATATAAGAAGAAGCATTTTTGTGTCTAGTACAAAACAGAGAAGGTCTGGCTTGCAGTCTGTGTGAGTGACACTTTCCTCACGCAGCACAACACCACAGCACTCAAGGGAGGCCTGTGGCAGAGCCGCAGCCCCAGCTCTGAGCTGTGTTTTTGGGCAGTGCAGCTCGGCTCAGGTGAGGGATGGTTGTCAGGTGAGCACCACACTGGGCCAAACCTCGGTCTCACTGCGTGGCGCTGTGTATTGCAGCTGGCCAAAAGACAGACTGTGAGCCCTGGCTGTCAACATCTGCTCCAGAGACTGTACCATCTGCCCGAGGCCCGGGGGGAGCATCCCTCCCGTCTCAGACCAGCTGCAGAGCCCCAGACGTGGACCTGAGCAGTCCTGCAGAGGCAGAGAACACGGCCAAGACGCAGTCAGAGCTGCTGTGTGCTGGAACATTTGTCACACACATTTAGCTGTGTTTTATCTGTAGGGTGTGATCACAGTGAGGTTTAAATAAACAAAATAGAGCTTCTTTACAATCTTTCACTGTTTATTGATGGTAAAGGGAGAGTAAAGGGACAGCCCACTGATGTAGCAATTGCAGCTTTAAGGAACTCAAAGTCATATATGCTGGATAGTAAAAACATCCAGACAGATATGGCAAATTTTACTAAAACTGAATTTTAATGCAAGATAAAGTCATCAGGGAGAAAAAAAAAAGGAATGAAGATAAGGAAGAGCATAATGAGGCACAAACAGACTAAAAAGGACATCACTGGGAAAACACAATCCATAGGTGCACATGGGCACAGATATGCAAAGACCTCATCCCCTCCCCTGCACATGGGTAAAAAAAAAAAACCCAAACAGATTTTGTACTTGTTTAGCCTTTTTCTGTTGTTTTTTTTGTGTTTTTTGTGAGTGTTTTGTGTCTCTTGGTGGTCATTTTATGTGTAGTCACTGTGTGTCTCCTTGTTTTGTGTGTGTTGTCATTTTGTGTCTCTTTGAGGAATCTTTTTCTTTCGGTTTTGTGTCTCTTTGTGGTTGTTTTTCCTCTTTGTAGTTTTTTTGTGGCTTTGTAGCCATTTTGAATCAGTTTTTTTGTGTGTCTCTTTGTAGTCTGTTTGTATCTTTTTGGAAATTTGTGTCCCCTTTAAATTATTTCTTATCTGTTGTGGTCATTTGTGTCTCTTTGTAGTCATTTTAAATCATTTTGGTCATTTTGTGTCTCTTTGTAGTGTTTTTTTTTAATTATTTTTTGTTTGTTTTGTGTGTCTTTGTAGTAATTTTCAGTCTCTTTTTGGTCATTTTGTGTCTCTATTAAGTCATTATGTGAATTTTTTGTTGTTTGTGTGTCTTTGAAGTCATTGTGAGTCTCTTTGATTGTTTGAGTCTCTTTTTAGTTATTTTGAGTCGCAGGCCGTGCCTGTGCCCAGCAGGCTTGCTCAGTAATCCATCCATGCATATGCAGTAAAAAAAGATGAAAAAGATGCAAACGTATTTTTTAGAGTCAAATACTCTTCTCAAAATTGTAATTCCTGTAAATTAACTGTGGGAATGTGTAGACACAGTTATCAGTATTTCACAGTACAGTTTATTCAGCCAAGGATGACATTCATTTGTTATTTCTTGAGTTCGTCTTCAAGGGCAGAGCTGCAAGATGTCACAAAACTCTACAGTCTACACAGCTTTTTGTTAAGACCTTTTATTTCATCAATTTGAAAGAAACAAGTAAAAACAGTGTACAAAGTTTATATTATTTGTTTACTAAAGCTGGTGTCCTCAGTCTCAGGAATATGGGAGGGCAGGTACAAAAAGAGTTTGAAATAAAAAATAAAAAGTATAAAATGAATTTCCCTATTTTCAGGTGACAGCAAAAAAGGTGAGCGTGCATAGGAATAAGTAACAATCAAAAACTGAACAAAAAAGTTTGCAAACGATTGAAGTGAAAACAATATCATAAAAACCATTACATTCAATAAGGTATGCACTTTTGAAAAAATGATTATCTGTAATCTTTAAAAAAAAAAAAAATACTGAAGCACTTTTCAAAACTTCGTAGTACACTTTGAATTAAGAGTCTCCGTTAAGCCTCAGCTGTCTGTAAAAGGGGTGTAATCATTCAAACAAGCATTTCTTGTTTTATGAGTAGCCACAATATTTGAATTTACATATTAAAGAAGCTAATTTTGTCTTTACCAACCACATAGTACAAATAAGAGTCCAAATACAATCATTTTGGGGGCATCAAAGTGCATATCATTGGCACAGTTAAACTCATTTTAGTCAATGCTGGTCTCATATAAATAACTCAGAAGCTCATGAAAAGGACAGAAGTCCCCTAAAGTAGCAAATCAAAGATGACTCTTTGTGTGTGTTTCCCCTGAAGCCCAGTTTGTTTGCAAAGTATTCCTAAAGAAGTGTATTGTTAAAGTGACCTCATTGAGGCTGCAGTGAATGCACTGGGTGGAAAACACCCAATACTGTACTGTACATGGAGGAAAAACCCAGAGGAGAGAAGAGTTTCTGATGGGTCAGCAGTGAGTGACCCTGATCAGAGGGAAACCAGGTGGTGTCTGCAGCACAGCATCAAGATAAGAAGGCATCAGGAACTATAAGCACTTACTTCAGGGGGGAGCTATTTATTATCCTGAACAGGAAACTGGGGGTCTCTCAGTGACTCTGAGGTGCAAACAGTTAAGAGGAGGCTAGCTTTTACCTTTAATGATTAATCGCTCTGCATTTTTTGCTGCCATTCCTCAAATCAGACTGTATTGCACAATTGATTCATCAGACTCATTGTGGTGTAGCATGATTTTAAAGACCTATTGATGTCAGTTTTGCATCAGGAATCGTAGAAAAGTGATAAAAATCCTCTCCAGAAGCTGGTACTTCAGTCTCGGGAGAATTAGCCATGTGTTAAAACAGGTTATGTATGCAGAAAGATTGACTTTATTTGATACATTCACTTTTGAAGCCAAAAAAATGTCTTGATGTCTGAATGGTATTTGAATTGTTCAGAAGTCTTATTAGAGAGAAAAACATGTATTTATCACCCACTCAACAAACAACACACTCTCTGCTCACGTGATGTTTTTGGTCCAAAGTTCGCCTATATCTATTTGAAATGGTTGATTCATATTCAGTTGTATATTCTCAATACAAAATTCACACCAGTGGCCTAATTTGTGCATAACATAACTACATTTCCTCGTTCATTATGGTGTATGGATGCCTGCTCAGTATACAACATAACAACAAGGAGATGCAGGGTAGTGTTAACTCTGTTTCTCTCCGTGGTCAGTCTTCAAAGGCCTCACAGAACAACCACAGTTATCTTTGTTTTGTCTTGAATTTCCTCCTTCCTGGAAAAAACACAACTTGCGCATTGGAAATGTTACATCCACCAACGGCATCTGCAGACAATGCTGGGAGGATGGGGCTGTGGCCCCGGTCTTTTGAGAGTGCAGTCGGGTGGGGTGAGGGGAGATGGTGGGACCAGAGGAATGTACGAGAGTCGTTTAGGCCGTCCCACTGGCGGAGTAGGAGAACTGGGGGAAGTGGGGTCTCCGCTCACTGTCGAATGACTCCATACTGTCATCTGTGGATAGAGGGCAAAAAACTGCTTATTTAGTCTAGAACTTGGGAGCGATATGACAATACATACCGGGAGAGGATAATATCGATTTGTGTGCTGTCAGAGATTTTACCTCACCACTTATATCTGTGTATCTCCCCTTTAAAGCTACAGTTGGTAACTTTTGTAAAAAATAACTTTTTGTCATATTTGTAAAAACTGTCATTATGTTCTTGAAGAGGTACGACTTCTTTCATCTTTTAAAAGCACCAGGTTTTTAACCTCATGACATCAAAACATTCATTCAAAAATTATAACTTCATTTGATTTTGTCGATATCACCCAGTCCCATTAATCTTATATACTGTTGATGTATTATCTTATTATTTTTCTTACATGGTGTCTACTGCCCATTTACACACTGGCTGTAATTCACATGCATTTAATGACTCAGTGAAGCGTGATACTTTTAATGGCACTGGCTCTCCAGAAGAGGGGAGACTTTGTACACTGCTTTCATTGCTCTCATTGATAAACTCCCCAAAAACTGACTCAGTCTTCACACCAAAAACACAGCTCAAAATTCTGTACAGATGAAAATACTCAAGATAGCTCTTCTGACTGAATTAATTTGTTCTGGTTGATTCATACAAGCTGTTGTTTGCAAGAGCTTACATGTTTATACAAAATTGAAAATGAAAGGAGACTGTGACAACCATTTCAGGGTTTTCACATGAAAACTAATTCAGAAACCAATTCTTTAAAGGATCAGTAATTCAGAAACCTTTGGCAAAAAAAAAAGTCTGCTTTCATCTTGAGTGAATTGAAAGTGTAATTCTAGGGGAAATTTATTATACAGGATAGGTGGCAATCCATCTTCTTTTCTAAAGATCACATAAGCCTTACTGTTACCTTCAAACACTGATGTTCGACAGTAAGGAGCAGTCTTATCATTTTAAGTTGCGTTTTACCACATAATCGATGTTGTGCAAAGTATATTGGATGTGTGAGTGTGTTAAGTTTTGTGCTACCTTGTCCGGGTGGCGTAATAGTGATGGTCTGTGCTGTGAACTCCTCGTCAAAATATCGTGTGTCCGTCTCCGAGGTAACTTGGGGCTTAAACGGCGGGACCAGCTGTTGGAGAGCAGAGGAGACAAACATATCAGCACATCAGCGGCGTCAGTCAGTTTGTAACAGTTGTCCTCTTGATGACAATCTTCATCTTTTCTAGACGGTGGTGCTTCAGCTGACGTAACTTTATTGATCCCTGAGGGGATGTGATGTTTATCTGAGCTGGGTGTCCTTTCAGTGATGACAGTCTTAAGAAAATGAGGGAGAAAGAAAGCAACATGAACATTTGAATAACTGACCTTCTTCTCATAAACGTCTTGCCACTCAATTCCAGCGAAGAACTTGTGCTGCATGATTTCCTTGGCATCGTCAGGCCCTCCACCTAACCTGAAAGACAGGGACGCAAGAACGAATCATTTTGCGTTATGACACAAAATAATCAATATGGTCAGCTGATAATTTTGTTGTTACTTCTGATACATCCAATTCCTCTCTATATTTATTACACAGCATTGGAAGAAGTATTCTGATACAAATAAAAGTCCTGCATTGAGTCATTTTACTTTGGTAAAAGTAAGGAAGCATTATAAGTAATAAGTATTTTAACTATTAAAAGTAAAAGTATCCAATGCAGAAAAATCCATTATTTAAAAGAATATAAAAACAGCCAAAAAGCTAAAGATTTTATTTTAAAAAAAACACAAAAAAATAGAACTAAAAAATAAGGAAAAGAAAAAGTCCACATAACTCGATATTTTAAGAAAAATATAGATTTAAAAAAATATTTAATTAAAAACTTTAAAATATTTTAAAAAAGGAAAAAAAAATACCCACAACACTCAAAATTCTAAAATAAATAAAGAAACTCAGAAATAATAAAGCAAGAAAAAGACTTCAATGTTTACCAAATAGTTGGCAATTAATTGTATGTCAACCGACTGACGGATTAATCAAGTAATTGCGACTGTACTTGTATAAACTGTTTGGTAATTTAATTTCTAACAAATATATTTCCTAAACTCTTCTTATGTTTTTACACAACAATCTTCATCTGTAAAGTAACTAAAGTGTTCAGGTAAATGTAGTGAAGTAAAAAGGACAATATAAAATGCAGTGGAGGTATAAAAATATAAAGTGACATGAAAAGAAAATACCTCAAACTTGCAGTTAAGTACAGAAATTGAGTAAAGTAAAGTTATATTCAGCCACTGGTATCAGAAATCTGTTTTTGCATCATAAACAATGTGATGATTTCCATTTTGAGATTCACTGATGAGGAAGACACAAAGGCTCCTCACCTCTGCATTGGTTCTTTTTTGAGAAGGCCAGAGAGCAGCGAGCGCGCCTCGGGGCCGAGCGTCCGAGGAAAGCGGATGTCTTCCATGAGAATGAGCTCGAACAGCTTCTCGTGGTCCTGGTTATAAAAAGGCAGTCTGCCGCACATCATCTCGTACATCACCACCCCCAGACCCCACCAGTCCACAGCACGGCCATAGTCGTTGTCTTCTAGCACCTTGGGGATGAGGAGGGGTTAAAAGTTTATTTAATGCAGCTGTTGGGAAGCATAGTGTGTAGGTATTACATTCTCTCATATGACAACATTACTGTCTTATAATACAGTAAAAAATACATCTCATCTACCTTTTGTCACAGAGTATTTATTTAACAAGCCAAAAAAAATGTTTAGCTGCTACCGTTTTATGGCTATAGTTTAGAGTTCAAGCAACCAAATTGTGTTTGGACATCAGAGGGCTGTGAAGACAGCACCTCTTTAGGCTGTACATACAGACCCTAAACCAACTGTCCCCCCATCACCCCACCCCCACCAAAATCACCTGCTCTCCCCCCTGGTCTGGGCTTTTGAGGCAGCTCCAGCCAGCACTGACTCACATCTCACATTAGGAGCAAGGATAGAGTTTCCCCTGGAGCCCTGCATATTTAATCACCACAGGGCCTTCCACACACACACACACACACGCACAGATCAACAAGCTGCAGAGGTGTGGGTCGCTTAAATAAGCAAATGTGTGGCAACAAACACAGACCAGTCCTACAAACAAACTGCTCAATGAACACAAGCAGAGAGGGGGAAATATTTAGCCTTATTATTTCCATAGGATGACTTCTCTCGACAGTTCTTAATGAGACAAACTCCTCCAGTGTTGTGCTCGCTGAACAGCGCAACCTGTTGCATGACTAATGTGCTGCTGAGCAGAGTTGTTCCAAGGTCTCTGGGGACATGTACTGGATTCTACCTCGCCAGGCGGATGTTGAAGGTGAAATCAAGACAAGGAGAACAGTCTGTTCTCTTAAACCTGGAGCAGCGTGATGCTGGGCGACTCAAACCTAAGAATAGAAACTTTGGTTAAAAGACGTGGGCGAATTAATAGTTTTAGATATGGACACAACAGTCCACAGGCCGAGAGAGAGAGGGTCCCGGAAAACAGATGGACGGATGTGTCCGTAAAAGGAACAAAACTACTGTGTGTTTGTGGGTGCACGCGCACGCAGCAGCCCATGTGTCTGTGGGCACTCCGCCTGGCGCTGCGGTGAGTGGTGAGCATCAAGGAGGAGGACTGGGAGGGCAGGGGGAGTAACGTGAAGCCGGTGTGGGGCTAGGATTACTGGGCCGTCTCTATTTCCAGCGCCGCTGTCGTGTGATTCACACCGTGCGACAGCTGGGCCCGCAGCTGCCCCATATATGTAGAAGAGCGCCACAGCTGTGAAGCTGCCAGGAGAGCAGGAGCCAAGCTCATCCCTCATATACGTAACCAGGACTGCCTGCCCGCCTGCCTGCTTGGGCCCCAGCCCCAAACTAATACTGTTACACTGCCCCAAAGGAGCACAGACAGAGGGAGGAGAGAGCAGATAGAAGCACAAACACTTGCTGCTGCTCTGGAGCTCCACTCTGTATACTGCACTTTTTTGCTCACAAAAAAACTTCTGAACGGACACGCATTTATCTTCCAAGCTTGTGAATCTACATCAGTTTCAGCGGCGAGATTAAACCTGTCCAGATATTCCCTAAAAGCTGAATCCCTCAGCCAATAATGATTTTCTTCTTGTAACTACTTAATAAAAGTGACATAGTGATTTTGTCCCACACCTTACTCCAGAGACAAACTGGTCAGGCAGATTGGGTCTTTCTTCCCCCCTCTGCTCTGGGTGGAATATTCCCAGACGTTACAGCATTCCTGTGCAGCACACACAACAAGGTCATTGTTTACTGCAGAACAACCTGTAACACTGCCTGGCCCGCACTCCATAGAGACACTCGCCAGCGACCCTGTTGCCATGGCAACGCCCCCTGATGTCTCCCTGCTCTCCGCTGCCGAGGCTGGAGCTGTCATACATTGTGCTGCTCAGTGAAGGAGTGAAGTGGACTAGATGGAGTTTAGGACGGACAGGTGTTTGGGCTCTATAAAAAGGTTTATAGAAGTATAGAAAATAAACATTTTTGTATGCTTTTCCAGGTGTGACGGGGTAAATATTCAGACACTATCCTAGCCCTTTGTCTCGACAGTTAGAGGCAGATTTGGTCTGACTGATGAAACTAACAGATATGTGTTCCTGTAAGGCAACCTAGCCTGAAGCATTGTGGGATAGCTGTGCCCAGGTCAGTCGAGGCATCCAGGGTAGCGTGGCTCCTCTGGTGCCACAACAGCTGTAGCCAATGTGGTCTTTTCTTTTCTTTTTTTTTTTTTTTTCCAGGGGCGGAAGCTCACGTTTCCTGAGATGCTGCCAGCCAATCCCCCCTCCTCCACCCACAACCAGAAAATTCCAAATGGAGGCTAAAAACAACGATACGACAACTGTGTCAACACGGACACCCTTCTCCCGGAAAACATTTTTACGGCAACAGGCAAGGGGGCTAGAGCAAACACTCATGTACTTACTCACACACACACAAAACGCCAACGCTCACAATGCAAGATCAGGTTACACAGCCCACTCCAACACTTGTCATACCTGCACGCAACAGGGAGTAGCCACACCCCTCCCCATACAGCAAATATGAGAGCAGGCTGCCCTGCCCTGGGCACACTCACACTCATTAACTTAGAGACTTCAGCTGGAGATTAGACAGGCATTTTGGGACAGCTGCCCTTCCTTCCACATGCTTCTCATCCACTGATATTCAACAACACACCACACATTTCTGTTTGGTATCCTCTCATGTTGTGTATGACAGGACTAACATTCATTTTTGGCCTACATATCGTGCTATTCTTTATCTACTCAAAATGATCAAATTTTATTTTTGTAAATGAAGTCACACTACAGCCATGAATGTAATGAGCTCACAATAAAAAAAAACACTGAAGGCAAATAAATATATCAAATGCACATGCTTCCTTCAGGGGCAAACAGGGTCACTGGATGGTTTTATCTCAAACAATTCAAAGTCCTCCACTATCATTAAAAAATACTGTTCATCCCACATCACAGTTTCAGAAACTTTAAAGGTGTTCTGGCAGCTCTGAAGTGACCTGACCGATTACATCATGTTTGTTTTTCCTTTAATTTGATCTATCTGCATGTGCCTACATAAAACTGATCGTGTTGCAAGAGGGCAGACTGAATCACTGTAGTGGTTACCTCAGGTGCTAGGTACTCTGGCGTCCCACAGAAAGTTTTCATGGTGGCCCCGTCTTTGATCCCCTCCTTACACAGGCCAAAATCTGTGATCTTTATGTGTCCGTCTTTGTCCAGCATAAGGTTTTCCAGCTGAGGAAGGAACAGAAGTAAGACAGATATAATAATTCTGGAAGGTGATGGGAATATGAGTTCAGAAATGTACAAAAAATACAGAGAATAGATCATGATGATTGTTTGGGTAATTGTTAAAAAACATTTAAAAAGTACAGATGAAACAATAAGCTACATCAGACTTTATCAAGAGCATGGTCTTTTAGCTGCGGGGCTCATTTAATACAGGCGAGATTGACAGGGTTAATCCGTGGTTAAAGGCGTATTTTAAAAGATCGATCTCAGATCTTATGAATCAATATCAGGTCATTCATTCAAATGAATCGATTCTTTTAACCCGGCTCTAATGCTTACTGTTTTCCTTTGTGGTTTTAATCTTTTTTTAAATGAATGAATGAATTGGTTGCCTAATCCACTGTGGTATTTTTATGTGCTGCTATGGTTACGCAGCAGCACATAATATCTTTAAATAAACCAGCTTACTTAATTTTGATTTTTAAAGGTTTACTCTACAGAACTGTTAGTAACTATTTGTAAACACATTCGCCAGTGAAAGTGCAAATAAAAGCCAACCCCAGATTCACTCTTCTATGGCGTTTTGCCTCACTATATTTGCATTCTTTGGCACCATGTCACTTGGATGTCTGCTGCATACGGTCTGGCATCTGGTCACTACCTTTTTAAAAAGCTCTGATCTCACCTGAGTGCTGTGGGGGTACGTGCCCATAAACATCCCGAACACAGAAAATAAGAAAATTCAGGCATAGGGCCTAGTCTCTGCAGAAAAAAAATACCACCACACACTTCTAGTGGGTCATAACAGATGATTTAGAGGGATTTCTTCTGTATGAGTCTTTAAATTGTGTTTTTTCTAGTGGAGAGGAGGCATGTAACTATGAATGTCACGAATAAACGATGAAAAAGGCCGATATGAAAGAACTGGTTCTTTCAGTATTTATCACATATTTTTTTTCAACATGCTAACTCTTTCACCACAGACAAACTTTTTTTGCAGAAGTTGAAAATTCCGCTAAACACAGGCAGGTGGAAGCATATGCAGTGGTTACATGCAAATTGACCTTAAGGATGTGCATCATGCAGTGTCATGAATTGAGGCTGCCGGGCCTTTTAATATCAGTGTGTCCTCCCTCCCTTTCTGTCTCTCTCTCCCTCAGTTAAAGTCACCTGGCAGCTGTAGCTCACACGTGGCCAGCAGCGCCTGGCCAGAGTCAGCACATCCTCCAATCCTGCTACCCTGGCATTTTCAGGAGAACCCTAGCAGGCTGGGAGCCTGCCTCATAAACCCAAGGGAGAGAGGGAGGGAAGGAGGGAAGAAGGGAGGGAGGGAGGGAGTGCTGTGCTGACCTGGCTGCTATAGTTTTATCAGCTGGAAGTAGTAGGGCTACATATGCCCACTGCAACACCGATAACCCCCACAGCCCTCCTGACACCCAAACATGTCCAATAAGTCTGTAGCATCCATCTCTGCTCACATCTTTAGAGAGTTTTGTTTTAAAAAAGAAGCTGCTAAGTCATCGCTGTGTCTTTATTATTTATGATGATAGACATTTTCTCTTTCTTAAGTAATAGTGCTGTTGTGCCACAATACAGAATCATGTCAATCAAGCACCCAGTGCCCAAAAATCACCCACTGAGAGCGCTGTGTGCATGCTATAACGGGAGACGGTGGCGATGTGTTCAAAGAGGGACTGTTGGTTTATTTCTGTCTAGCTGCAGTAAGCTTACGGACCGAGCCTCCCTCCAGCTGCAGTGAGGTCTGGAGACCGATCTGGGGGAGGCAGATCAATAAGGCCTGGCCACTGCCACTGCTCTGGATGGAGGCAAACCCTATTTATATCCTGCCAGGGGAGAAAGGAAGGGAAGGGGGGAAAAGGAGAAAGACAGAAGAGAGGCCGACAGCAAGGATGAGAGACAGCGAGGATGTGTCTCCAAACCTACCTTTAGATCACGATAGACCACGTTCCTTTCAGCATGCAGGTAGTCCAGCGCTGACACTATCTCTGCACCGTAGAACCGTGCCCGCTCCTCTGAGAATACACGGTCTCTTGACAGATGGAAGAAAAGCTGAGGGGAAACAGCAGAGATTGACAGTGAGAAGGCAGAGGACAGATGAAGAGTTGTTTAGTTCAGGGAAAACAGGAACTTTCTTCAAACATATTTGGATTCAGATGCAGGTGCAGATTTAGTGTTAAAATGGTTTACCTCACCACCGTTTGCATACTCCATAACAAAGCACAAGCGGTCATGTGTCTGGAAAGAGTATTTCAGTCCCTGCAGACAGAGAACAACATGCTCAAAGCAGAACTGGGGGATGTTTTCAGCTAATTCAAGAGGAAGCTGGTATTTAAACAGCTGATTGTAACATAAAACATCTCAATGCAAATTGCACCTTTGACCCTTCAGTTATATTTTTAAACATAAAAGTCTGATGAAAGAGGTTTTTTTTTAAAAAAGGCATCATGTATCCAGTGAGTCTTTTCAACAACTGCTGTGTGGCAAACATTGGTCCCATTCATTACACTGAGCACATCACATTATGTGTTGCCTCCACCCACCACTTAGGCCGAACATTTTGGAGGAGCTTTTCAAAACAACCCACCTCAGACTTACAGAGAAAGAGTTAACTGATAAAAAAGGGAACGTCCAGCGTTGCTATAAAAGGCCCAGCTCGACTGCAGCCTTTGTGAGACCAGCTCTTCAAAACATTCCTGGTATAGCTGCGCCTTTTTTTTCTGAATGGATGCTGCTGGGTTGTATTGAAAAGGCTCCAGAGGATCTCTGCGAGTTAAAATAAGGTTTGGTTTAGGTATATGGAGGGGCTCCTTACTGTCAAGAACGGATGCTTTGAATTCTGGAGGACTCTGTTCTCTGTGAGTGTGTGTGCCACTTCATCCTGAAAAAAAAAGCCACAAAGAGTGTTTGTGTAACTCTTACAATGGCTAACCATTTAGGTATCAGTCATTGCTCCGCTGCCCTCCTTGCCAGCATCTCTCCTCCCCTTTTCTTGCTCATTGGCATCCACTCACTTTTGCTACGATCACCTCCTTCTTTAGGATCTTCATGGCATAGTAGCGTCCTGTGGCCTTCTCCTTTACCAGGATAACTTTGCCAAAAGTGCCTTTTCCCAGGAGTTTGAGGTATTCAAAGTCGTGCATAGTCTGGAGAGCAAGAGGAGAGAAAGTGGCGTCTGGTTACAAACAGAAGCATTAACAAACTCATGCTCTAACTACCCGGGGCACACAATCCCACTGACAACAACACAGAAGCATTTAGAGCACCATTTCAACGGCCATGCAATTTCCACTCCTCTAATGGTTTGGCCTATATGTGGTTGTGTCTCAGTTAACCTCTGACCCCGGCGCTAAGGAGAATGTTGAAAATGGTTGTGTGGGGGACATCCAATCCGGCGGCCTTGGACCTTTATGTCATGACACGTGGGGGTTGTGAAACCTGGTGGACATACTATCTGGTGCTAAGCCACCCACGGCTGATGTTAGGAAAGTAGAAAGTAGCTGGGGAGAGGCGAAGATGGTGGGCTAAAGTGGTGTAAGTGCAAATAAGGCAAAGCTGGATCTAAGAGCAAAGTAATGGTCAACTTGGAAGACGGGCTGGTGTTCAGTATCCTTTTTTTCCACTTAGGAAGGTTCTGAATCGAGTGAAATGACCCTGAAGTATTTAAGTGGAACTTAAGGTGACCAGGCAGTTGCGGTCAAGGCCCCTCAGCTCTGGATCTTCCTGCTTAAGGGTCTGAAGCAGAATCAGTGACATCTTTTAAATCACTTCTTAAACCTATCTTTTTTTAAAAAAAGATTTAGCAAACTTTTATTTTCAACATGTTTTATTGGATTATTATTATTGTTTTAATCTTTTATTATCATTGGGTATTCTATTCTTTTATCTTTTATTTTTGTGTTTGATTTTATTTCCCTCAGTGCAGTCTCCAAGCCCGTTAACTGCCGACATCACTCATCTGTTTTATTGTTGTTGTTTTTTTATTGTTCTTTTTTCCTTTATTCCATTTACTTTTTATATTACTTAAATTAGCTGATTTTATTTGCTTAAGCCCTGAAATATTATAAATCCTTGTTCAACCTTGTGAAGTACTTTGTAACTTTAAAGTTTTTATTATTGTTGTTGTTGTTGTTGTTGTTGTTGTTGTTACTATAATAACAATAATAATAAGAAGAAGAGCTGGTCAAATTGTCTAAATGCTAAGGAAAGGTACTTTAATGTTTCTCATCTCCTTTAACACGGGATACTGTGGACAATCCTTTACAAAGACAGGACATAATGCTGTCCCACATAATGCTGTCGGCAGCAACATTTATAGCAAAGCACCATTCAGTTATTCATGACAACATGTTTTGCCTATCTTGGATACATTTAACAATTATTTTTAATTCAATCATACTAATTAGGATTCATGTAGCTCAGTGGTTCTCAAACAGTCAGGCCAAAAAAAGTTCACCCAGGGAGGCCCACCCCACAGTTTGAGAACCACTGACGTGGATAAATATGAGTGGACAGGAGTGTGTGTGATCCATTCTCAATATGACAACCACTTCTGTTCACTTTTGTGACTGGTAGCCTAAATATTGTTTTGTAATTTCTATTTAAACTTTGGCAATGACGTCATATTTTTCACTGGCCGGGTTGTTCACATTTATATATCCTGCATGAAACAACACGGTTAGAAAAACCAGGATGAAGTATCAAAGATTTCATTTGTCCATCTTAAAAATAATGGAGGTGAAGTCCGATTCTGTTATAACTGCATATGCAGGCCAGGATTTACTCAGGGTGGGAAGAAATAAAGGTGGTTGACTTAATAGTCTATGGCAGGGGTCGGCAACCCTTCCTTCCAAAAGAGCCATTTTTGGGCAAAAAAATCTATCTGAAGCCACAAAACATAATTGAGCCTTTTAATACAGGAAACAGCCTATTTAATCTAATTTAGCCTTTCAGCTAACTACTAATAGGTCTTAATGAGCATACATTTATGCTTTACGATGAGGCGGCTCCTCTGCAAGTAACTATTTAAGATTATAGTGAACTCAAACTTTTAAGCATTGGCAGGGAAAGCAAACAAATGAGTCGCTGCAATAATAAATTCTCAATTTTACTCCGACTATTTCCGTTTTTGTCTTCGGAATCCAGCCTCGCTAGGGAGACTCAAGACAAGCCACCTCTATTGAGGATTGGCAAAATTTAGAGAAAAGGACGCCAGGTTGTAGATGTATGATTCAAATGTTAGTTAACAAATGTTATAACAATTCTTATTTGGTGTATAGGAGGTATTATTGTAGGCCTAAAACAATAAAAAGTGAAAGTTGTAAAATGTAAAAATATATCTTCTTTTTTTCTTGTCAAAGCCACAAGGAGCCACTGAAGAGAGGTTTAAGAACTGCATGTGGCTCCTGGGCTGCAGGTCGCCCACCTCTGGCCTATGGTTGTGTGTCAATGAAAGGACAGCTGAGAGAAGAAGATACACAGCAGAGTGTAAAATGGGCCGTACCACTTTCTGTCTGGGTTTGGTCAGGTACACCTCCATGTCCATGGGGTCAGGAGAAGAGTCCATCATCTCCTCCTCTTGTTTCTGCAGGCCTTCAGCCACTGCTTGGATGGCTTTAGTCCATTCTTCCCTGAGGGAGGCACAGGCAGCAGAAAGATTACATCAGCCCATTTACAGACATGCAAGCCCAGCAGCCCAATCATGTAATTGTCTTCTTATCAACAGGAAGGCAATTTCAAGTGTGAGTTCTGCCAATAGCCAGTGGACCTTGTTCAAGTGCATAAAAATGATTAAATGTGTATGTTTGTGTGTGCTTCTACATGTTAGAAAAACAGTTGTTAAGCAGCTTTCTAGCAACAGGGGCAAAATTCTCTATATGCAAATGATTTGTGTTTTACTGCTCTATGAGCAGAGAGGTGTGTGCTTCTCGCTTGCCTCTCCTCGGGGGTCTCCACGTGGAAGGTGCGCTCGATGACAGTGGTCCACTGCAGGCAGCGGATGATAAATGTGTTGGGCTTGGGCCGTTCCGTCTTCATCAGCTGGCACTCTGACCACAGCCAGGGAGGAAGGGAGGGAGGGAGCCGCCGAGAAGGGCCGGCGTGTCGGGGAGCAGAGGGGAGAGACAGACCCACAGTTATAGCCATTTATCTTTATCGCCACCCTAACAGACACTGTCGGCCAATTTGGAAAAGAACAGGTGCACTTTGGTGGAGGAAAACAGCTCCGATCCTTAACTTGTCAGCCACCTAAAAACTTTTATTTGCAGGCAACCCGATAGCAGAGTGGTTAGAGCTAATACCACATCGGCACACATGCCTTGAGTAGCAAGTCCCCGGTTTGATTCCCGGCTGGTCAGGCCATTAAACCATGTTATTCCCCTACTCTCTTTCTCCACTTTGCCTATTTCAACAACTATCACTTTTAAATAAAGACAGAAAAGTATCCCTAAAAAATCAGATATAACAGCCCTCCAGGATGCTGCAATGTAGTGATCACTACAGTTAAGGCAAAGTCAACCAATCCTTGTGAAATTCTGTGCTATTTTGCAATTTTGCCAAATCACTCAAATTTTTCCTCAAATTTGCCCAATCAGTTGCCCGTGAGTCACCAAATTCACATCCTTGTTTCTGCTTCCGAACATCTCACATTTACATCTACAAAAAAAATGGTAGAGACGTGCCAGGCAAATTCCTAATGTTCTACACAAACGCAGGGTAGACTTTTTTGCCAAGCGCGCTACGTTGTGTCAGAATACAAGTTAAAGTCAGTGACTGACAAACACTTTCCTACTGCAAAACACAACCGGAGAATCACTAAAATGCACAGGCCAAACAGATCACCATGGTAGAGGCTGTGTAATATATTTTACAAAGTGGTTTACTTTATTTACTTTATTTTACAAAGCTGTGCTTGGCTCTTTTCGTGACCAGTTGTGTCCTAGCACGCTTCTGTGATAAAGAAAATAGTTGAAAATGTAAAAGTCTTGAATAAAATATTTCAACTTTTTCAGCCTTTTTGGTAAGTCTCTTATAACACAGAGAGCAGTGTGGTTTTATTCTAATTGGACCCAGTTACCTTTGTTAAATAATTAATTATACAAAAAGAAGAAAAAATATACTATTTTTGCAATTTTAACATGCTTGCGCCATGTTATTGCAAAAAAAAAAGTCTAAAAGCAACGCAGCATGCATCGTAGCATTTTAGGTTGACAATCCCCCCAAAAAGCCTGATAATCCAGGAGGGACTGTTGTAGTTTCTGATAATTAGAAAATGTTTGGCGTGTACAAGTTTTACTTATTCTTATCAAAGACTTACTAAAAAGCAAATCATCACATCCTTTCCCTCTGTTGAACTCCATTCTCACACTTTCGCAGCAAATAGTTGTCTTGTAAGCAGTTTGCAAAACAATTACTCACAACAGTCTAATAACTGAATTTGAAAAAGCAGAGATTTCCATCTGCACCTCCCTCACATTAACATCTGTTCCCAAATGAAACATGTCAGCAAATATGTCAGAACGTGACACAAAATGGCCTCTGCCTGATAGATGGAGGACAGGGGAGTGGACCACCACTGAGATCCAACATGGCTCCATCAGGCTGAATATGTAATCCAGCTGCAGCAGCCCCGTCAGCAGCAGCGCACCATGTGTCCTCTGCGGTGGGGTCGCAGTGGTGACAAAAAGCAAAGCCACCGCTGATGGAGACGGAGCCTCAGAGCGGCGCCCAGATAAATACTTGAAATCAGGCGGCTAATAGCCACGATAACTCAAGAGTGTCGGAGAGGAAACATTTTGTTAAACAAACAGTATGCTGTCTAATTGCTGTGTTCAGTCATCTGCACAGCTTATCGCAGCAACTTTTCTCTGATGTGAAGATAGAGTGGGCTGGGCTGCTTTGGGCATTTTGTTGTTGTGCTTTTCTGTCACAGCATAAAAAGCAGGAGTTTGGGGGAGACACACACAGAGAAGAAGAACGGCATCCGATGTATTAATGTCAGGAGCCAGACATCTTGTGTGCACGTTGACAGAGCTTTGCTTTGCCCTGGAGCGGTGCCCCTATTGAAGGAAACTTGCAGTGAAGCTGTTGAGGAGATACTACAGCCAATTTGGTAATGTCTCTATTCATAATCATTTAAAATGACTTACAGTAATTAAGGGATATTTTGTTAGAATATCAGACAGGATTTACTTTCATTCTTTTACCTCATATACACCTCGACAAGCTGTTATAAACAGTTTCTTCCTGTTAATGATTACTATTCAGGGTGGACAGGGAAGATATGTAAAAATCATCTATTTGAACACATTTGTTACAACAACGCAAGTAAAACAAGAAAAGCAGCAAACAAAAAAAGGGGTAAAACAAGCTGCCAAGAAACAGAGGGGAAAAAATGCAGTGGTTTCTCTGAAGCAGATACTCACGTGCGACAGAGAAGTTATTTAAGGGGGTTTCCAGCTGGTCAACATCTTGCGGTCGCTCTTTGTAGCCAATGAATGTACCATCACTCTTCAGGAGAAAATACCTCGGCCTCCAGGTCTTGATGTATTCTCCTGATATGAGAAAGAGATTGAAAAGGGTCGCTGAGTTACAGGAGACGAGATAAAAACAACATGCGAAAGTGTCATAGGGAGTTTCAGAGGGTTTCTGCTCACGGACAAACCTTAAATGAAACATTCTCAAAATGCTGAGCCATGCACAACCGTTTTGTTTACATTGTGGTTTCATGATTAATGACAAAACAGTCCTTTCTCTCTTGGTTTTAATTCCCAGAGGTGCAACTCATTTCCTGCAATCTAATTACTATGCTGTTCACCAGTGCTCCCTAAAATGACCACCTTGTCACCGTCTTTCTCTTACTGTAGGTCAGCTGCAGGACAAATGGTGGTTTTAGTAGGAGTCAGGACCCTTTCCCCCTGTCCCGTCTGTCCCCTTTCCAGCAGTCACTGGCAACGTAGACTCAGGGAACATTCAAACTATCCAAAAACTGTCCCATCCTCCCACTGTGTTTGTGCATTGTAAAACCAGTGTGATGATTCTCTCTTGACCAATCAACAGACTGCAGCGTTACGAGCACCACCTTTTAGTATCGGATCAGAGTGCTAGCTAATAAAATGGGACAGAATGCAACAGTTCTAATGAAAACAAAAAAATAACCATTGTACTGTGTAACGAAATTAAGAAAAATGATCCAGACTTTAAAATAAAAAGTACAAAAATAAATGCAGCAGAAACAGAGATGGGTAAAACCCAGCACGCACATTATTCACAATTCCACTTGACCTTCAAGGCCATCAGTTGGAGATTTGGGTACGTTTTAGTAGTTGCAGCTAATGTAGCCTCAATCTGCTTTTTTTTTTTAAATGATGATTTGATATATGTGACATTTTAAAACAAATACATGAAAGGTCACATACACTTATTAAAATGCCAAAGATTACACAATAAAGTTAATTTTTTTTTCATTGTGGTCGTGGCTTCAAGAAGATGGTGTTCTTTGGATAAAGAACTTCAAATTCTCAGATTTTAATTTATTTTTTTAATTGATTTTTTTTTTTCAAACTTGTAGTTTTCAGCCTCAACCAACTCTTACTCATTGTCAAACTACATTAATTGAGGAAATTTATCAAATTTTGTGCAGCTAACTCAGTAGCGTGAGTTCCCTTTTACATTTACAGCTTTTGGCATCTATATTTTAGTTCACTATTTTATGAACCACAACCACTCTTCTGTCTCTTTCCCATCAATCACTTTCTAACACCAGCATCATGTTTGCCAAAGCCTCAATTCGATTTTCAAATAAAACTTTCCACAATTCCAATTTTCTGGACAACACCCATAACCTCAAGCCATGCGTGTGCATCCCATTCACTTAGACACACCAGCATCACACAAATGAATCTCTCGTAGGCAGACAAAACTCAATTTATTCCGGTGATGCTTCAGGAAATGTCGTGCCAGATGTTGTGCAGACGGGGAAAAAAATAGCTTACATACCATAACAAGGCAGCAGCACACAGTGGAGAGGGACTTGAATATTTATACAGGAAAAGTGTAATTTATTTTTAATTACGGAGCCGCATATTAACCCCATGCAGAGCTGTAGCAAGCTGTCCTTAATTGCCCCATTTCCTCCAACACAGAAGTGTGGTGTGTGTGAGAGAGGGAGAGAGGGTGTGTGTGTCTGTAAGGGAGAGGTAGGAGATCTGTCAATATGAGCTTCTGTTACTCTCCTTTAAACACACATATGAAACTGATAACATATCATGTATGAGACATTGCAGACCAAACAGCAGCTCGTCATGACTCCTCTGTATAATGTACCTTCTTATAAAATATTTAAGGAGAAGACAAGAATTTACAACACTGGCTGAATGTCACGTTTCCAGATTTGTCACTTCTGACACCTCAAAATTATGAACTTCCTCTCCCCACTTCTTTTCTACATTTGAGAATGTGATAACATGAGGAGCAAAGTCTAATAGGACGTTTTCCATATGGCTTTTCTCTGTCAACATTGAAGGTTAGGAGGAAAGGAACAGGACACTTTAGAAAAGCACATTCTAGTTGACAACATACAGCAGGGTGAAGCTTTACAGGGTTGTACCGAATGTCATTTTTTAACATTCAAATCTTCTATTTAGATGTTAAAGCTTCAAATGTATAGCCCCTTTCACACATGCACTATAAACCTGAAATTATCAAGACATTACAGGAGGAGCTGTATGTGAGAACGCAAATGTCAGAATAAGTTGGATCAGACATTAAACAGACTTTATCCTGTCTGCTTCTTTCAGAGTTTGTGTAATATCCGACTGAGCGTGTCATTGTCCAGAGAATTCATAGCAAGAGAGAGGATGTGGTGATGATGCTTCTATCATGTGGCTCACGCAGAACTGGAAGAAAAAAAAACATCCAAGGATAAAGAAGAAGGGTCATTTACACGAAAGACGATAATGAAAATGTCTGAAGAGATGATGAAATTTGGAAACTTCTGACGGTAAAGGCTGGATCTGAAACTAACAAATTTCAGGAGGGGCAAGTGACACTGTGCTGTGAAAGACTGGTAATTCGATGCAAGCATCCTTGAGCAAGATACTGAACCCAAAATAGCTCCTGATGGCTGGTCAATTGTTGTGCAAGTGTGTGAGAAGGGTTACTGAGTGGCAGGTGGCACCTTGTACGGTAGCCTCGGCCAACAATGTGTGTGAATGTGTGTGTGAATATGACATATAGTGGAAAAGCGCTTTGAGTCTTCCGAATACTAGGACTTACTTACTTAATACCAAATTACAAACTGGCTACATGACCACGGTGTAATTGGCGTCATGTCCTGCATCCTGCACGCTCTACCCAGGCACCACCCCTCACATAAACCAAAAGAAAAATATGTCCAGTGGGTGAGAATACTTCTGACGTGTGAAAGGGAAACTCCTTAAATCTCCAAACTTGATTCTTCGCACTTGGTCCGGAGTTCACATAAGAAAATGATATTTTGATAATTTAAGGTGCTGATAGATTGCTGCTAGATCACCCAGTTAATACAAATGCATGCCTCCTTTTTGTGCGGCAAGCAGGAAAGCAAACAGGGACTGCAGGGATAATATTTTTGAAAAGCTGAACACCAACAAATATGGAATGAAGCAGTTACACTCTGTCAGATAAAAACATTTAGCTAATTATGGAAATGATTACATCTTTTTTTGGTCTTGGACAATACTCTGGAGTTATCGGAAATGTTTGGATCCCACAGGTCAATCACATAATCCTGCGCTGCCACCGCTGGAATCTGGGCTAATTCTAAAAAGAGCATAATACTTATAATATTAAAATAGCATATCCTTTTCTGCAACTGTGCATAAATAGCCAGTTTAAACAGAATAAAAAGCCATGCAAAAAAAATCTGAAAGAAAACAAAAACTCAACATTTTGAATGAAGCTTCATGCCTTGTAAAGCGGCTGTCTGTACATCAAGCCACCCATACCAGAGCAAACAAACAAGAGTAAAAGCACCTGAATTACTGCAACTGGCAAGGTGGTGGCACCAGCCACCACTGTAGAGGGAACATCTGCCCCAGAGCACAACATACTTTACTCTTCAGTCGACGAGCAGATGTCCAATACGTTATTACATTTTTCATCACAGCACAGGAGGAGATTTTTCATCTGGTTTCTGCAGAGTAAGTGTTTTCACACCAAACACAGCTCATTGAGAAATTAGCTAACTGAAGTCTTTGTCAGCCGTCAGATTGCCACTCTCTCCACCTCCCAACAAAGCTGCTTGCACTGGAGGTGCTGTCCTAATTAAAACACACATCGGCAGGAATCCGTTTGGTGGATTTCCCTCGTGCCTGTTTCAATGTAACACAATTACTGTGATGAGTCGTTTGTCTGATTTTAAACTACGAGCCTCACCAATCAACTTCCACATCAGTCACCTACACGTGCACACTGGCCTCCAGAGAATCCACGTGAATCGTGTTATTCATCACAAGCCCTCAGAATACTTCTTTACTTCAGCATAAAATCAAAGCACAGAAAAGGTGCCATTTAAGAGTACATGTAGCCATACAAATATGAGCTGTTACTGTTCAACACAGACATAAGTTGCCAAAATCTTTCAGACTATGGCCAGAATGTCTCCTGAGCCTTTTCGTACCGATCCTTGTTTTCCTCAGCTGGGCCCCAGCTGGTGCCTCGTTCTGTGGTCAGGTTTTGGCTGACCCATATCCCCCTGCTATAGTCCATGCCAGCCCACAGTGGGGACAGTATGTGCACAATGCAGAGACACCATAATGAGCCCCCTACCTGACACCATGACACCAGATGAAGGTACATGCTTGTTTGAGCGTTAAAGACTAAACTTTCAGTTTAGAAGTTTTGCTTTGGCAGCAGGAATGCAGCAAATCACTTCCAGACTGAGTGAACACCTTAAATACATCATAGCGTTCAGATCCCAATGGCCAGAGACAGGTGTTTATGTGTACGCATGTATGTGCTTGTGTGTAAATACATTTGTGTGTGTACACTGATCTGTGAGCAGTGAAAGGTATTTGTGTGTTCACAGATTAGAGCAACATCCAGTTTGGAAGGCTCTGAGCTTTTCCTGCCAGCTCCGCTGACGCACAGCACCCACCAGAAGTAGCATGGGTGGTCATACGTGACGCAGCAGCGCATGGCATGGCGTGTGTCAGCTTGACATTCCCTTGCGCTGAGGTGGCCTCGGTCACATGGATGTCGGGAAGATGACAGTGCCGGCTCACTGTCCTCAGACACTAGAAGCTTTAAACAACTGTCACTTTCTTGAATTATGCAACTGTGAAATGAGGGAAATTATGACAAGTCTGCAGAGTCACTGGGGCGAGGCCACACAAAGAGGTAAACAAGCTCATGTAGAAATGTGACACTCAAGGTCTAAACTGTTGTGATGTTAATGAAATGGTTAGTGTGATAGTGTAACTGCAAAAACTGTTTGAAAAGGACAGTTCCTCCTAAAATCAAAACAGAATGTTTGAGATTTCGGCCACAGAGATCTGAGATGAGCTTTCTCTCAAACATAATGGAACTGGATGGTACTCAGCTTGTGGTCCTCAAAGTGCCAAAAACATAAATTTGAAAAACTTAGCAGCAATGTCACAACAGGTAAGAGTAAAAATATGATGATATGACTGATTTTGGTGTGAACTGTCCCTTTAAATTACCCTTATGAATGTAAAACAGCAAAATCCTATGTGTGAGGGGTTTTTTTTTCATCTTTCACAAAGCCTGTCACAGAGATGCAGCACTATGAGATGAAGTAACTCTACATCTGCGATGCACATCCTCAACAAGAACACGCTCTTTCTAGACAGGAGGACACTGCAACTTCCTCGTCTGGGACCACAAACCAGGTCACATGACAAGTGTGGAAGCAGCTACATCCGGTTGTCTGTGTGTGTGTCTCCGACACTCTGCAGCCAAACCCCCCACAAACAGTCTGCACTCAGAGAATAGACAACAAAGATGACCCTTGTCAGCTTCCTATTTATACCCATTTCCTCTTCTACTTTTATTCAGTTCTACTTTCCACACTGTGGCCTTTCTTGAGCACTGACATGACAAGAAAGTGAAACTGACAGCTATTTGGAGAGTAAATGTGGAAACAGCATTATTTTATGGTATAGCTGTAATATAAACCAGCAAATAAATCAAGACTAATCTATGTTCACTGACTAAATACTAACCCTGCTCTCAAGATTTTAAATGTCTCGACTTCAGTGCATTGTAGAGTAAACCCCAATTACATCCTGTGTACAATGAGAGACACGGTGCAGACTGCTGACAAAAGACAATGGGCCTCGTAACAACACAGGACAGCCTTCTGCTTTTAAGTCAGTTCATCATTTCTGATGTAAACTAAACCCTTTTTGATGTCAACGTGTTCTCCAAAAACAGGAAACTGGCCAACAGACATACTGGCCACAACCTAGATAAGATAAAACCTGCTTCAAGTGTCAGGTCCAACTGTAACTGCAGAGACACACTTAACTGTGAGGAAATCCTCTAACGATCTGTGTCCCAGAATCAAAGTTTTTCTAATAAAAGTCAAGTGTGACAGCAGACATGTGGCTGAACTCAACCAAATTAGGGGAAGGATTTGACACCAGATGAGAGATGAGAGAACTGGAGGGGATGAGAAAGCTACGCAGTGTGCAAAGAGTTGTGCTGAGCGGAGTGGTAGTGAGACAGATCACTACATATGTTCCTCACATATGTAGGACTGTGAGTGGGGGGTGTGAGCTCAACTGAAGTGTGTATGAGCCATGCGCACTGTGTGTGTGTGCCTTTGTGTGTGCATGGGAGGAGCTGTCAGGGCCTGATAGAGTGTCTTTACATGACAAGCAGCTGCTGAGGTCTGGGATGCGCGCTGGGCAAAGTGGAAAATAATGAACGGAGAACCGCTGCCAAACACAACAGAATTCATCTTTATTTGCCAACTGCTGCATGGCCCTGTATGTGGACAGCTCCAGCCTGCCACTGCCACGCCCTCTATACCCCAAACACAAACACACACACACACAAAACAAGGTAGGGCTACAGCTGTACATGGTGGAACGTCTTCTTCTTGTATGCTCATGCATGTGTGTTACCAATCATAAGCACTGAGTGCCTTTGCGTACCAGTTTGTGGTTTGAAAAAGTGCCCCAAGATAGTTTGCCTTAAAGCAATGTGAACCTTTATCAAGGAAATCTTTAAAAATTTAATCAAAGGACCTTTTCTTTTTTAAAGATATTTTTGGGGTTTTTTTGCCTTTATTGGGCAGGATAGATATCTCGTGAAAGGGGGAGAAAGAAGGGATGACATGCAGCTAAGGGCTGAGGCAGAACCTGCAGCCGCTGCAGCGAGGACACAGCCTCTGTACATGGGGCGCCCGCTCTCCCAACTGAGCCACTGGATGCCGCTCAAAGGACGTTTTTTACACTGCCTGTTTAAGGCGGGAACATCATGGCACTATGCAGCCTCGCCATTCAGTATATAAGGTACAATTGCAAAGGAAAAGATCAGCCGCAGTTAAACACAGACAGTAAATGATTGTTTTTGCCATTTTATGCCATTTTTATAGTTTAGAAAGCGCGGGCACATATGTTTTATGTCTCACTAGAGGCCGATGCCGCTGTGTTTGACACCACACCCATCATGCCTCTTTTAATTCTGCGATGCTGGCATGCTGTCTAAAATCACACACTGGAGTGGAATGATGAAGCCCTTGTTTTGTCCAAAGGAGGCACAAAAAAGGGACTTCTTAGCGGCCCTATAGCGCAATCTCTGTGAAAAAGGGCTGAAGTGATTCGCACTATTCCAGATGCTGAGATAATCACAAGAACTCGCAGCTTCACAAATCTCAAGGTTTCACCTGACTCCTCAAGGTCTCAAGGATTTAAATTTACATTCATGTTTTCTTTTTGCTTTAAAACCATTTGCAAGTTAACTTGGCTTAAGACTCCCTGACAGAAAGGGCAGCCAGACAGGCTCATTGAGGGGTCAATAAATAAAAGGAAAAAATGTGGAAGGCTTTAGACAGAAGGGGGAGAGAGAGAGTGACAGAGGTTAGTGGCTGTTTCCGAGGAGCGTCCTGTTCTGTCCGTCTCTACGTGACAACGACAGGAATGTTGAGGTCCCAGCTGCTGTGGCTTGTTGGCTTTTAATAAGACACATCATGCAGCATTCATCGTGTGGCCCCCAAAAGGGGAGGCCACAGTGTCCTAACAATGTGTCCAAACTAACAGCTTTGCTGCACGTCATCACTTTATCTCCCCTCTTGTATTCCTTGTCTTTCTGCTTTGAAGGATTTTAATAAAATTTCAAGAACAATAATTGAAAAAGAGAGGCCCACCTTAGTCATCTGGCACTAAATAAACTCTGCACACACACACTCACACGACATGTGGTCCAATGTAAGAACACACACACACAGTGAGACGAACCAAGAGAGGGTCACACAAAATGCGCCTCTCAGTGCCCACACCCAGTGGTTGGACTTCCTGAGGGGGCTGCTGTTGGGTTTTGTCCCCGTCTGGCCATTCATGGCTTGGGGATGGGAGGAAGGGAGCCAGTGGTAACTGCATGAACTGTGCATGTGTATGTGTTTGAGTGGTGAGAATCGGATGAGAAGGGGGGGTAGGCGGAGGTTGAGGATTAGGGAATTAGAACTCCAAAGCGAGGGAGGAGGGGGGAGTGGGCTGCGCCTTTTGTTGGTTTTTCCTCAGCCGCCCCCGCCATCCCTTCGGCCCTTTTCTGCCGGGTTCTGCCTGTAGGCTGCAGCTGCGGCCTGCCACCCTGTGCCCTGCATCTCAATGAGCCACGGGCCGCCCGCTCCAGAGGAGAGGGGGCTCCCTGATGCAGGGTCACCACTGAGCCCCAGCAACCACAAACTCCGCCCCGCACCATCCGCTGCTCTGAGCCGCAGAGCTCTGAGCTGGGCTCCTCGTGCTGCCCGCACACCAATCTACCCATTTGCCCCTCTCGCTGTGACCATATAAGGGAGCACCAGACTCACATGCCATCCTAAACTGTCCAGGAGTTTGGACTCTTACATCCCCCCCCCCTTCTCTTTATGTCTTCCTGACATCCCCCTTCTCTCCGAACCTCTTTTGTTGGCCCCTCTCGCTCCCATGCAGCTGGATGGGGTACTCCATTGCCAGGGCTTGGCATCAGCATCAACAGGTTGCAGGGAAGGGCCACCCTGGCCTCCAATGTAGCCCTCTCTGTCTCGTCCCCCTATCCCTCTCTCTTTCTCTCTGTCACTGTGGTTGCCGCTGCTACCCCAACAGGAAAAAAAAAGCAAGGGGGGTGGTGGGGGGGTGTGATGGAGGCTGCCCCTCTTTCTCACGCTCGTAAGAAAGCCCTCACTTCTTCTCCGTGGTGAGTGACACCTGCTGATTACCATAGAGACACTGTGGGAAGTTCCCCCCTGCCACACTGGGGCTGAGATTTGCCCCCTCTCCCTGGGTAAACAAGCAGTCCATGGATTAGTTAACTGGGTTACTGCATGGCAAACAAATAAACACACATTATTTAGAGCAAATTAGTGCCAATGAACTCTCAATGACCAGTGTAAGATCAAAGACCCCTAAACAACGGATCTGTGGATCCATTTTTTCTGACAGGTAGTGTCCAGCTGTGGAAAACTGTCAAGTCCAACTTGCATCTAAAAGTGCAATAAACCAACGAATAACTTGTAAAATATGTTGAGAGTAAGACAGCAAGCTGATGTAGAGGATATGTGGACATTTCCGAGCATACAGTCAATTCTTAGTCTTCAGACAGCTGAGCATCCCCTTTATCTCTCTGTCTCCCCAGCCCTCCCTAAACTGGAGAGAGGTGCCAGTGATGTGATTGATGTTGGAGACTGGGAGCTTTGCGCTGGTCCATAGCTGCTTCCGCCATGGGTCTGGGTTGTCAGCAGGGTCATTATCCTAGCAACAGGATGGTGGGGCTGTGAGTGAGGAGTGTGCACTGGAAGTGGGGGAGGACCAAGAGTGGGTGAGCTGGTGGGGGCGGACAGAGGCAGAGAGAAAAGAGGGGAGTTAATAGCAACAAGGAGAAGAGGAAGAATGTGGGTGTAAGAAAGGAAGAGAACAAGAGGAAGGACAGTTAGGAGGAAAGCTAGGAAACAGCGGAGACAAAAAGGGGAAGAGAGCAACGGCAGAGCGCCACAGTTGTGGCGAGCAGGCGGACTCTGCACACCAAAGTAAGCACACAGCAGGCTTGCCGTGAGAGGAGGCGAGCAGTGAAGGTGCCACCTCCCTCAGCCTCCTGGTTCCCCCCAACATGCCAGCCAGCCTGTCTGCCGACAGCTGCACCCCAGTAATTTACTTCTCTCCACCACATTTAGCAGGAAGACTGCTTCCCATTACGCAGAGCAGGGGGTCCGTGCTGACGGCCAGACACCCGGCCAGAGCACTGGTTTCCTGGTGTGACACCCTCTGCTGCTGGACTCTGCCTACAGGGGCCCCATCTCTAGATCTGCCTGGCACTTCCACTGCTGGTGATCATCTGGCTGGTGTCTGAATATCTAATCATCAAAGTGGAGTCAGAGTTCTGACTCTGTGGTAAAGTTATATGTAAAAGGTTTTTATAAAGTAATCATTTCTACATTTATTATATTATATATAGTTTCGGTCAAACCACTACATTGACCATCATCACAAAAATATTACTCAGTTTTCTCCCGACAAAAATCCCTTTTATGTCTCACTTAGCATCGATGGTTTGCTTTGCACACATATTGCCCTTTTACAATTTTTTACTGGTTAGAGTAAATATTGTAGGTAAACTCAAGTTTCAACATTGCTGCTCCTAATTTTTGAATAAAGAATGCGTTAACTGTATGTCTAGACCAAAAGAACATTAAAAATCTTATTTTTTAAGTGTCTCTAATTGAGAATTAATGCATAAATGATCAAAATCATTCCACTGCTGTACTCTGCAAATTGCTGACGAAACTTACTACTACTACTAACTAAACTAACTTACGCAGTCACATTCGTAAATTTCATGAGCAGAGCACTGCATAATTTTGTTTCAAATTAAAGTAACTGTATTACTGTGACATATTATCCACATACTTGGAAATGACAAACATTTCGGAATCTACTCAAAAAGGACTTAGTAATTTTATGAGCACTCAAGACTTGTTTATGTGCAAAAGCTCCACAATATTGGGGAAAATATCAGCAAACTGGATGAGCAATTGCTCCATTTCTGCAGAACGTAATGTGTGTGTTTGTGTGTGCTGCAGCAGCAGTGTGTGGCCCATGACAGCCATAATGAGGGGATGTGTAGGAGCTTGGGCGAGCCCAGCAGCAAAGCTGGCAGCCAGTCAAAGTCCTGAGACAGTCAGCATTGCAGCATCATGAGACATTCTTAATCAGGTGGGCCTGCTCCTTTGAAGAGCATTTAACTGTGCAGGAAACACCACATTCCCTTACTGAGATCACTAATGCAGAGAGAAAGCTAAAACAAATGTGGAAAATGCTGGCTGACTTGTTTGAACGCCTGCTCACCAGATGCACAAGGCACAGATATTCAAATGACGAAAAAATGTTTCATCTACACCGACTGCAGTGTCTGGTGTTTGAAAAAACTCATGCATGCCCCCCCTCCTCTCATTCCCACTCTGTGTCTCATGCACTCTCCTGGACCACCAACAAGGTCTCGCTTGGAGGAGCGGCTCATGGGTGTCCTTCAGCCGCATGACCGGCAAAGGAGCCAATCAGCTGATGAGCTCCAAACCAAACCGCGAGAGGGTCTCTGTGGCATGTCGCACACAACATCCATCCACTCTCCTGAGGCCGACTGGGTCACTGAGCAATGTTCTGGGAACATCACAAAGACGCTGCTCAACTTCTGTCTCTCTCTCTCTGTCTGCCTGCCCCTTTATGTTTCCCTCGCTATCAGTACTGGTGTGCCCTCTGCCTTTCCTCCTACTCCCCCCACCCCTCCTCTCATGAGCCGGAGCCAGCTGAGCGTGCTACACAAATCCAACAGTTGTTGCGGCCTTCGTTAGCCTAACGAAGGGGCCGGCTCTTTATACTTGTCAGGGAGCAAATGAGTCAAACAAACAAGGGCCAGGGAAGAGGGGAGGACAAGCGAGCGCTGTTCTGTTGAGCTTCACTGGGTTCTTGGCCGCAGCACTTCCCTGGAAACTAGGGAACCCACAATCTGCCTCTTTGATGTCTGATGATGCTCTGGCTTTGATGGAAACTTTGGAAAAACACACTTGCAAAAAGAAATAACATGCTGCTCGGTCTCTGTGGCCACTAGAGGCCGTAGGCACATTCAAAGTGTGTGGGTGCACTCTGTGAAGGATCTAAAAGGGAAGTACCATTTGGGGACGCATAACAACTGGTTATGATAGTAACAACAAAGTTACAGTGTTTTTGCAAGCCTGTACTTGCGATGCGGTCTGTGCATAAGGGCACCGGGTAATGTCCTGCTGGCTGTGTAACTTCTGAATAAATATGCTTCACACTGTCCATACACTCACTCACACATTTGCATATGCATGTCCAGACATACGTACACACTACTCAGCTGCTTTGTCTTGCATTCCAAAACTGTCCTTCCAAAACAGACAACCAAGATTACAGTCACAACAACAGATCCCAGGCCACAATCCAGACACATTACTGCAGCACAAGGCTTATGGAGAAAGTATGAAGGTGTGTCCTTCAGAATGAGATCATTTCACTGAGCGCAGCAGCCTGTCTGGAACAAATGCACAGAGCAACTCCAAGGCTGAGAATCTGCAGCTCTAATGACAGATTAGCTCTACTGGGGGGTTTACAGGGAACTAAGGCACAATTGCTTCTTGCTCCACTTTCATCCAGTAGCCTCCACACAGTTTACACGTGCAAGCTGAACATGACTAATCACACAGGAATCAAAGAGTGAGAGTGAGTGACATGGATGTGTTCAGCTGACCTGCTGGAGCTGCTGTGCTCTGTGCATGTGACTAGCCCACAGTGAAATCCATTCACCATGTAGCACCATTAAAGAGGCATTACACTTTGAGCGTACCTACTTTTGTTAAGTCCAGTGCGAATTTGGAGCTAGACCGCGTCCACAGAACACACACAAAATGTTGATGGAAATATGGAGGGCTATCTTTTGTAAAACATTAAATTGGTGTTTTGAGTGCACACATGGGAGTAATGAGCATGCTGAACGCACTTGGAAGCCATTTATTATTACGCCCACATGGAGATGTGAGTCACTTGGGTGGCGCCACCGCACAAAAAAAGCTCCGCTCAAGGTGCAACATGGGATGATAGTGGCTGAGTGGGGGCTGCCTGGCTGAGGTGATGGACAGCAAGACAGGGCTACGGCAGGTTCACCTTCTGTGCAGTGGCTCTGGGGCAACGACTGCATGACAGTGACGCGACACGAAAAGCCTTCCTGTCAAGGAGGCAGGTGGACGCCCTCCAATCAAAACACAGAGGCTCTGGGTGACATTTTGCAGGACACAGCTGCTGGGCTGCGACAGCATGCCAACTCACTATTCCTGAAGGGTGTTTGTTTAGTGTGTGTGTGTGTGTGTGCATGTGTGTGTGTAACAACTAGAAGGGTGTCACTGCTATAATGCTGTGTGTGTGTGTGTGTGTGTGTGTGTGTGTGTGTGTGTGTGTGTGTGTGTGTGTGTGTGTGAGAGAGAGAGAGTACACTTCTACCACACAAGTTGACTGTTTTTCTACCAGTCACTATTTGACTACTCTTGTAGTTATATTTTACACTGGCACTCTGTCAGATTTTTACAGTCTTATCAGCACCGCAAACGGGATGGGAAAAATGTACCTGTGCAATTTTTTTGACACAAACAGTAACGGTGTATAATGATGCTAAATATTTTAAAATTATTTGATTAAGAAAGCAGTCTTCTGAGTACCTTTGCATGTTCATATTGCTGCAAAATCCAGGGTTTCCTACACATTCACATATTTGTGGCAACATGCCACAAAAAAAAGTGTTTTTGGAGCTGGACCGTTCATTGGGGGGGTTCAAAATATATATACCATTCGGTTATTTACTGCACCAGACTCAGAGCACAGTGTGTATTCTGGGCACAGATGGAGCAGCAGAACGTCAGGTCTATCAAAATTGAAACTTAACCTTTCATTCTTCTAGGCCTAAAAGTATGCTTACACTCGCAGCAGGTGCTCCTATCATCCATTGATCTGAACACATGGACAGATCAATTTTCCCCCCTGTGAGTCACAAAGTGCTGTGGAGGAGAAGAGGAGCTCATGGAGAGCTCCACCTGAGCTGCCTTTACGGACCCGCAAAAACCTCTGAATTTAAAGAGTGGACACAGAATGATAAAAAAGGACAAATACACATATGAAAGAAACAAAAAAAATGCTGCTGTCAACACCATCGTCAACTACCACCACACTACACTCCGATTCCATGGGAAAACACTGAAATCAGTGTACAATCCACATGGAAAAGGTATATTTCAATTGCAGCTTAGAAATTCACTATATTGGCCACCATATTGGGAATCAGTGAGTTTTTCTGCTTTAAAATCTGTATCGGTTTTAAAAAATGTCATATCCGTTGGGCTCGAATAGGGAAAGGGACAAACGGCAGAGATAAATGAATATACAAAGTTACAGAACGAATGACACTTGAGCTCAAACATTTGACTGTCACGCCTAACTAAAGTAATTTTACATGTTCACTTCCAGAGAAAGGAAATTCCTGTTCTCCTTTTTTCCCTGAAGGGAGACAACAACCCAGTTTTCCCCTAAAGCTTTTGACACGTATTGGAAACCTCATAAATTACATGAATTTGATTTATAGATTTTTTATGGAGAGCTGTAGGCTATCTGAGACTGTGGCTTTGATAAAACTATATTTTTGTTAACTACTTCCAAACTCTGTAGTACTGGTCTATACGGCAACAAACCTTGTGCAAATGAAACACTTATAGCACCCAAACATTTTATCCTTTCGCTGGCTGGAATGACCAGGGTGTGTCTGCCTGAGACCAGCTGAGCCGAACCAGGCTGACCCTGTCCTAAAACAGCAGCCCGTTATGCTCTTAGGCCAAGCCTTGAGGAGGGGGAGCGTGGGCTAACACACCACAGCGGCACACTGTTCCCTCCAAAGAGTCCCAGGAACTCTCCCAGTGACCTGCTCCCATCACCTTATCCCCTGACTCAGAGTCTTGGTTTCCCCTTTTCCAGTAAAAGCACGGTTCCTTGGCACAGGGCCTGGGAGCCTTCAGTGGTTTTGGAGAAGTTCCTTATCCTATTTTGCCCCTGGCTGGTGGTGGTACAGGCGGTGGTGGCGGAGTGGGCTCCGTGAGGCAGCCGCAGTTTGAAGGCAGAGTTAGTATGCACACATAAAGCTGCTCAAAGCCAGCAGGTATGTGAGGAATGCCTCTTCGTCCAAACAACAGGACTCACGCCCGACACAGAGCCATGCCACGCCACACAGCACTGTCAGAGCAGCTAAGTGGGGCCCGCTGGGGACTCTGCGACTGGGCGGATCTTTACATTTGATATGGCGTAATGCCTTTTTAAACAGTGCTCAATCACCTTGCGTGCCTCATCATCATCATTTCTGCAGCATTTAGAAAACAAATCATGAACTACTGTAAACTCTTGCTGGTCCAAGTTCTTTAGGAATGAAAGTGATGGGGATTTAAGAATTATCTGGACTGACAGAGTAAAAATATACATTTTTAAAGTGTATAAAATGTATGCACCAAAACACAAAGTAGTTTATGATTAACAAGAAACCTGTGTTTATGTATCCCATGAAACCAAACGTGTCTTTTGCAGTTTAAATTCACTTCCATGTATCAACAAGGGATTTTAAAATATTTGCATAACTAACATATTTTAGGCTCTTTGCAAAGTTAGAGTATGAGGTGATCATAATTATACGAAATATTAACTGAATTGTAAGAGATACAAAAAAAACAAAACAATAGCACATACAGTAAATAGGAAGGTGCATAAAGGCAGTAAAGTAAAGATAAAGTAAGATAATCATCTTATTTCACTTTGCTCTCAAGCACAACAAAAGCTCAAGTGCAGTTACATTTTAAAACAATCTAAAATAAAATGCTTTAAAACTGATATCAAATCAAACTTTATCTGTGTATTTACCTCTTTTATGCAGCCACCCCTCCTTGACAATCACCACATTGGTCATGTTGGTGGGCAGGGTGGAGGATCCAGGTTTCCCACAGGGAGAGACACAGCTTTGTTTCCCAAGTTTCCTTCACTCAGTTCTGTGCAGGGGCCTGGAGACGAGGTCCTGGGGTTTACAGCTGCCTTCTCAATGGTGGTTACCTATTAGGTGAAGAAGAGTAAAAATTAGCCCCATATTGAGGTGAAAGATTTTTTTCCACTTGTCTGAATATTAACCCTCAGGTCAACATAGTAGAAGAGAGGCAGTGGAATCGAGAGGATCCAAGTGTTTTATGGCCCAGTTAGTGGAGGATATGCTAAAACCACAGTGCAGTCCCATTCTCATGTGGAACCTGCAACACTGCAAGGTTCAAATATCTGTGTTGGGCCGTGGTTTTTGGCATTCACAATGACGACTCCCCGCTATTGGAAAATTCCATACTGTTCACACACAACCATTCCTGATAGATTTTTCTACTCACAACCAGAACGGCAGTGAATTTTTAAAAAATGACAAGTAATTTCTCTCATAGGCTGCTTAAATGAAGGATTTTAAAACGTATTTTGCAGTTGCACAGGCTGTTTATCCTAAATATTTAGCCAACAGTATGTTTTAGATCCTATTCAATTACATGTGCCCCTGATTATTATGTAACTTTATTCATTTTGCAAGATTTTTGTACTGTAAGCAGAGGAAAGTTCAAAATTCAAGGGGTCTCATTAAGCAGTGTGATGAGCATTATGTTTTTGTTTGTGCTGAGCATACTGTGGGATATGAATTTCTAAGGGAGGCGTCAGAGATTATTATCCCACTTGAAGATTTGCATTTTGGCTAAAACTTGGCCTGACTTGATGATGGACTTAAATGCCCTAAAATCAAAATGATTTTCCAACATCTCAGTTCTAACAGGTCATTTTCTTAGGTCTCCATTGCCTGTGCTCACCAAAGTGAAGTTCAACATGAGCGTGGAATATGCTTAATTAGTCATTAAAGTCTCTATATTATATATTTCTGATCATTTTGCACCAACAAAGAAAAAAACTTAAGAACCCAGTAGGGCTGTACCGAATAGTTTAAAGCTTTGTTGTCAAAATTTATTGGGGAAAAAGGGTGTCAACATTTCCAAAAAATCCCAGCAAAATATCTTACTTCTATCCATATTTGTGGGTGTATAGCCTTTCAAAAATATTATTTTCACTGCAGTCAAAAAAGAGATTGCTCTCTCACTTGCTGCAAATAAAGGGAGACACACACCTGTATTAGCAGGCTGGTCTAACAGCAACAACCAGACACATCAAGGTAATCGACCACAAACAATAAATACTGAGAAGAAAAAGTTCACATGAACATTAAAAAATGTTTTTCCATCTCCTAGTGGTTGAAATTTACATTGTTTTCTTACTAAAAGTAATCTATACTGAATTTCAGTGAAATAATTAAATGTGAAATCCATTACAGATTTGCCACCCCTGCAGTGAGTTTCCTCAAAAACCAGAAAATCCCTGTATGTGTGTGGCATTATTCAACCTGATTTAAAAACACAACACAGTTCACATACAAATATCAAATTGAATGATGAAGACTGTGATGATGATCATGTGATGTTATCAAACATTCAAGAACAGCTAATGCTAACAACAACAGCTAATAATTGTGTTGACTTTTTGTCATCCAATTTAAGTATTCAGTGGCTAATAAAAAAAAAGGGAATTTCCAAACAGTACAACTCCATGACAACTAGCCAAACAACATCAAATAAAAAGACTGTGTGACGTGATCAAAAGCTCCAGAACAACGATTAAATTGACTTTAAGATAAGATGGTTTTGTAAACTGTTAAACAAGTGCAATGATTTTACATCAGCAGACTAAATCTGCAGTGGCTACTAAAAAAAGGATTATCCCAACCACACAACAACTCCATATAATAATGATGATCATGTGATAAAATCAAAAGCTCCAAAACAGCTACTAAATGGACCTTGACTTGAGGTTGTTCTGTTAATAAAATAAATACGCTGTGAGGTGAAAGTGCACTGAATCTCTGAGTGTTTTTATTCACACTAGACCTGTGGTGGACGCATTACGGAAACTAAGTATGTACTGGCGAGGCAAACTGCCAGGCTAATGTTTACAACAACATGGGCTCCTCCTCCTCCTCCTCCTCCTCACACATTAAACAGGCATTTTAAAAAAATGGTGTCATATTTACATAGTCAAATATGTGAAAAGATCTCCAGAGAGATGTCGGGGTAAAGTGCAGCATAAAAAACAAAAACAGGTAAAAAATATCAAACTACTTCAATAATCTTACCTGTTCAAACTGAAGTCAAAAAGTATGATGGGATGAGACTGCACTGACAGTAAAAAGATACACCAAACGGGGCTGAATTCCACCACAGACTTATCGGTTATTCATCAAAGGCACACACACCAAACTCCTGCAGGCTATCATAACCAAAACACTTGACCTTTTGATTCATTCAGTAATTCTTTATGATATAAAGACAGCTTTGAATGCAGGGCAGAAGCAAAAGAATGATCAATTGCAATGCTTGTTCACACAAATGTCACATACTGCACCAGGCGATCTCTGACCATCAACTGAAATCAATTTTGCCTGCTGCAGCTCTGTCAGAGTAAGGCCATCAAAAGAGAGCTCTGTTTGAGTGGCCTCATCCAGCTTACTGGTGGGGACAACAACAGGAAGTGGATGTGACTATTGACAGACTTCGAGTCATATCAGTACAGCCCCAGGCTCGAGTACGTCTGTCAGTGAATGTGCGATCAACACGCCTTTTACTGCCATTCTTCTCGCTCCCATCAATGAGCAAAAGCGAGTTTGTGAGAGCACAGTTTATTTTTGCTCAGTGTTTTTGTTTATTGCACTGGGGTTGTGGTGCTTGTGTCACACAGTCGATGCTTGGAGAATCTTGGAGAGGGATTTGAAAAAGCACACTGAGTGCTATTCAAACTAGGGATCACACAAACCGTTGGATCTCTCCGGCATCTTAGTGTGTACTCTGTGACACAGGCGCGCACACATTATATACACATTGGGATACATCACACAAACAAACTTGAGCGCACACACCACAGCCAAAAAAGCAACACATGCACAAGACCGGCTCTGGAGCCACAACAGAGCGCTGCTGTTTTAATGGGAGCGACCTGTTGCTACTGCGGCCTGTGTGGAAAAGCTGGGCTGCTGCCAGCGCTGCAGCCAGCAGCCACTGAATGAACCCAGTACCCTGACAGCGGGTCACATGGTCCTCAGGCCTCTGGGCCACCGCCTGCCTGCTTGCCTGCCTGCCCTGCTGTCAGTGCGCCTTTCAATCATTCATCTTTCTGGCTCCGGCACCGGGGGCCATCCCATTCAATGCAAATCACCCTCATGCTGCAAAGATGCCACACACCGAGCCTGTCACTGGGCCACAGAGGACAGTCCTGTGTGTTTACGGCAGGAAGCAGAAAATCAGGCCAACATCACCGCACTACTTCCTTCATCACAGATCGATAGATACAAGTCTGTTTTTGCTCTATTTTCTGCTGCCGCTCGGGTAAACAAGAGAGTCTGCAGCTGGTTTACAAAGACAGAACGTTACAGTCAAATACTTAAAATGAAACAACGAAATGAGAACATCAGATATGCTCACCTGGAAAACAGTCCCTGAGGCAACACTTGGTTTGTGTTCAAATGGCACAGTGGAACCAGCAATAGTGAGATCTACTGTGCCAAGTTCCTCTTTCAAGTTCCCTGAAAACACTAATGATAAGAGTATTGTGGGTAGGTGTAGCTGAAACCACAGCTACTGTAATCTTGAAAACTAAGAAGACTCACTACTTTAATCCTGTGATGACATGAACAGCAACCTCTTTATGACTCATGTTGAAAATTGACTGATTTCCATGGTGTTGAGACAGGCCATGAACTAGTATTGATGGATCGCAAGGCGAGACATACTCAAATATAGAATCTACACCAGAAAGTCCTGGCGTCTTTAGTTTGCTTCAAATTAAATGTTGAATGTGAGCAACTAGTAAACAAGTTTACTGAAGCAACAAGTATGTTAGGCTTCAGTGTTCTCAGTGTCGTGACACAGACAGAGAAGAGTACCACTACCGTCATGTGATGCTGACGGTGGGCGACCATCGTTAGAAGCGTATCCTTCTCAGAGATGATAAATCTAAACTCCTGTGGCGCAGGCACAATAAGTCTGCCTGTATACAGGGGCAAAATTTCAAATAACATTCCTCAGATTCTGCATGCAACTGGTGGCACATTTGCGTCAATGGGGCTGCAAAAGGGGACTGGGTGGGAGGTGACTGGTATTTTCTAAATAGAACAGGGACAAGTAGTCACTGGCTTGCATCACTACGCCAGCTTGTTGCGTCTTCCCCAGTCACATGCCCAGTCCCCCTGCGTACACACAGTGGACAGACGCAGTCTCGTGTCTCATGACTGGTAAAATCATTTTGACACTAAAGGCATAACAGGGACCGCACGCCTGGGGTCAATATTCTCTTTGCAGACTGTACATGCATGTTCAAAGAAGTAAACAGACCATTAGTAAAGTGAGGTTTGTCTCAAGTTGGACATGCAAGTCTTGCATCTTTCTTGTCTATTTTACGTGTGCTGCTCAGATGTGAGGCTGACAATAGAAGTAACAATGATTTAGTTAAGAAATGTATAACTGTTACCATTGTAGGTGGGATGATAACAGTGAGAACAGAAAAACCCACATGCATTTTGCAATTGCACTGATTACAAAGGAGGAAAATAAGAGTGCAATAGCTTACATTTATGACTTCCCTGATGTTTAAAATGTGGACCTAAATGTCCTCAGGAAGACAGTACATGGTGGCATCTAGCCACAACAAAGATGTACTACTTTGTATCCCTGAACGTGAATGCATCAACTGAACAGCAACAAGCTAGCAGAGCTAACGACCAACTGTACAACTGTCTGGCCATAAATTTCCCCCTCAAACAAGTAAACAAACGCAGTGGTAGTCCATAACAATGAATGAGCTGCTCTCTTGTTGAGCTCATTTGTTTTCATTTGCCTCCTGGGCCGTAAAGTACAAGCGAAAACAACTTTCTCTGAGAGGTGAACCGTTTAAAGTAACATGACTGCAGATATTTTGGCCTGAGGGCTGTGTCTCAAAAGTGGTCATTGTCAGGAAAAAAAATGAATGGCTAACTGAAGAGAGACTCGCTGTTGTTTGTAGAAAAATAACAACGCATTATTTACTACTTGTAAGCGCTTGGCTGTACGGCTAAACAACTTGTGCGGCGGAGTGAAGTCAGGAAAGTACCTCATTTCAGGTTTGCATTTAGCGATAGAAAGGATATGGGGCCTAGCAGGGCAGCTTGGGTGAGAATAACCGCATCCCATGTAAGTACAATGGGGACCTACCCTGTCTAGCTGTCGACCTCTTGTAGTTAACCATGCGAAGGAAAGGCGGACATTTACCTGGGCAGGAATTCAACAATGTGTCCGTCTCATTATTGTGAGCTGTTTCGGCGGTATATTAAGTTGATAAGTCCTTCAACAATCTGGACAAAAGTGCTCTCATTTACTCCGTTTCTTTGCCTTTCTTCCACTACACCTCCCAAACGCGCTGTCTGCAATGCCTCTGTGGCAGCCCGCTCTCCCGGGTCCTAGCGCCGCCCGCTTTATGAGGCTGTCAGCCGGCCCATTGAAAACCCCTGCCTGCACCGTTTCTATAGGGGCGTATTAGGGTCTGCATGGCCTCGATGAACTCTGTGATGTTTTATCTGTGCCGCTGGTTTCCAAAATAGGGTGCTGGGACCCACGGAAACCCGTGTAAGGTTTCCAGAAGATCCTTCGTACAATGGAGCATAATCTGGTTATCACTTCCTGAAACAACTGCACGAGATAATTTCGTAGACTGTACTAAAATGACTGTACCAGGGCTGACAGAGTCAGGGACTTCCTCTAAATTACTTCTTAAAAAACAATTTTTATAGACTTGCTTTTATGTGATGTCGTCTTTTTATTTAGTCTGTATTTTTTTGTCTTTTTTTATTGCTTTTATTTATTTATTTTTTAAATCTGTTTTACCTTTTAAATTCATGTTTTATCTCTTCTTCCCCTTTTATTTGTATGGGTTTTTTTTTTTGTTTTGTTTTGGGTTTTTTTTCTGTTATTGTTTCTGTTGTTGTTTTTGGTCTGTTTCATTGTATAATTTTATACAGACATAATAATAATAATAATAGCAATATCAATAATAATAATAACATAATTTATAATCATAATTTAGAGTATATAATAATGTAATAATAATCATTTGTCCCCTGATTTTAATTTTATTTGAACTCTACCCTATTTTACATTTTTAATTCATATTTTATCTCTTTTATTTCCTTTTATCTGTGGTTTTTATGTGCTTTTATTGTTTCTGTTTTTGTTGTTCTTGATCTATTTCTTTGTATTTTTCTATATTGACATTATGCATCCTGCATCTTGCATTATTTGTCCTCTGGTTGTAGTTTTATTCTAACTCTACCCTAGTTTCTTCTCGCATGTGTTCAATAGGACTGTTTGGCTCTCTGTTGTTTTATTGCTGTCTGTGTATCCAATTTCTGCTTTGCTTTGTTTGTTTGTCTCTGTTTTCAAAGGTGTTATATAAATAAAGTTATTATTATTAAAATAGCATGTACAAGACTGACTTTTTCAGTGTTGCATTATGTACCTGAAAGCCATACTTGAGTAAGAAGTATGGTAAAAAACCAAATTGCATATCAGAAAATTACTTTTAATAGAAATTAAAGTCACCTGTTATAATTTTAGGCTGCTTGAGTAAAAGTCTTAGATGTTTTCTTCTTATATTATTTTTTAAATTATTTTTATAGTCTTCTATTGCATTTATTCTTACATTTTCTAAAACTTTATTCATAGTGCTTAAACTACCTATCAATATCTGCCTGTTTTATTTATTCCTTTTATTTGCTTTATTCTTGTGGACCTTTTGTTCATTTTATTTATTATTTTCTGTCCCTGCCTTTGCTTTGTCTGCAAAGCATTTTGTAAACAACTGTTTTTAAAGGTGCTATATAAATAAAGGTATCTGATGTTTACTGTGCTTAAGTATCAAAAGTAATTTATGATATTAAATGTACTTAAGTATTGAAAGTAAACGTACAAGTAAATGCTGGTAATTTAAAAAAAAAAGCAAGAGCAGAATTTTGAGAATTATGAAATGTATATCTTCATAACATAGATCTAAGCAGTATACTGTAAGCATGGATGTGTTTCTACTGTCCTTGTGTTTCTTTTTCAGTTCTCAAGCAGCCATAAATCAGCTACCAGAGGCCTGCTATATGTGGAGACACTTGATTTGATACAATTTCAGTAGTAATGCTAAAAAAAAAATCTTTTACTCTGCATTGCTTAGAGGTGAAAAGGCCTATTGACATTTCCGATAAAAGGTACATCAGCCATGAGGTAAAGTTCAGATTCAAACGTAACCTTTAGATTTCTTACTTTGTGGCCAGGGGTAAATCCTAGTGAATGTATTTTTACGACCATTCTTGCTTCCCTTTTTATTGCACCTGAGCACATTAGTTTTCCCCTGGTGAAGACTGAACAGGTTTTTTTTGTGGCACTTTCCACCACATCACATAATCTTCATCAGTGGATGGAGTGAGATCATAACTGAGCATGCATGTAAGCAGATCCATCTCCTTGATAAATTCAGCCACCAATGAATATTGCATGAAAGTGCTACAAAAAAAAAGCTAGTAAGGGGACCTTGTATTGACATTGTTTTGTCAAAGTAATAATTCCAGGGTCAAGACTGTACTCTTGCACTTATTATTTAGGCGGACTAGAGCTATGGCTACTGGGGCTCCAGCCCTAAATGTTTTCTCAAAAGCCCCTAATCTTTAAGGGTTTTAGAAATACCTACAGCTTTGTGTCATTTGGATAATTAAATATGCCCATTTTGTTTATCCCACTGTCTATTATTACTGAGTAAATTTTGGCCAAACAGAAAAAAGTACTGAAGACCATATTTACTTGGCATTGTTGGGGATGCTTGGTTTGTGATTAGATCAGCCCAGATTATTATGGGATGGATTCAAATGTTGCAGATTTTTTCATCTGAAACAGTTTCTTAACTTTACAGCAGTAGTGTAACAAAAATATCAAGATTAGTAATGCTGTTTAAGCCAAATTCCTACCCTACATTAGTCTTCCTAAACACCCGTTGTGTTATGGTTTTACAATGATAAAGTAAACTGAAGAACAAAGATACAAAATGTAGGCTCTACAGGATGATTTTTTGTTGTTGTCGGCAACTATCGTGTTTTTCCCAAATGATACAGATTTTGAGACAATGCAGATAAAGTTGGAGGGCTTTGGAGGTACTCTTGGGTTAAAAATGTGAAAATAATTGTAAAAAAAAGGGCTAAACCAAGGCACTCTTCTTATGATAAAAGCTTTTAAAAAAAATCTTTTAAAAAATCTCCCGCTTTGGGCAGAGCCCCAGATGTTTGCAGCATCTTGCTCCACCCCTGGACATCGCATGTGTCCTGATGAAAATGCAAAAGAAAAATGGAAAAGCATTAAGATGTATCTTTGAGGTTATTATAACCCTGCTTTTTGCTTTTTTTATGCCAAATTATTTTTTTTAGATAAACAGTCATCTACAGCTCCAACAAAGTGTCTGCTGGGGAGGTAAGAGTTAAAGTGTGGGACAGGTACAGACAGGCCAGCTCAGTCAGGCTTAAAAGAAGTCAGGGTTCCTCTGTATCAAACGAAGCCCTCATATGACTGTCTATTTTTAAAATCACATTAAATGCCGAAAAAAAACATTATTAAAACATTTTATAACCTTGCTCTATATACAGTTATACTGTATCTGTGATCTTTTTACTCTCTTTCGAGGACACATTAAGTATCTTTACATGTGTGAGGACACCGTCTTTATCAGATTTGGCACAAGTGCAGTGAACCAAAAGTGTTTGTGAAATAAAAATGCAAGACAATGCTTTTGAAAGGTTGCGCAATGCCTGATAAATAATATGGCAAGAGCAGGATAGCAGGGACAGCTGCCAGCGTTCCCTCCGTGATGAAAAACTTATTGGCCTCTGCCCTCCGTCTCTCAGCCTCCTCTGTTGTCATTTCCCCTCTTTGTCACTTACACTGTAATGTGTTTCTCACTGCTACTATGTGTCAGCCTTGCCAAGCTGTTCCTGTCATACAAACAGAGCTGAGTGAGGGTATCCCATATTTTCTGCTGCTGTTATTGAGTGCTGCCCTCCTCCTCCTCCTCCTCCTCCTCCTCCTGCGACTCCTCTCCCTCCTCCTCCTTGGCTGTCTCTGGTCCAGTGATGGGAATGCCTACTCTGTTGTTTTGGAGGTTCAAAGAAAAAGTTGCAAGATCAAAGAGTCAAAGTGAGTTAATAATCCCTTTCCTGTCAGAGACTCATCTGATCTCTTTTCTTGTCTGCTTTGCAGGATCTGGCCAGAGAGTATAACAAACACAACAGAACTTAATGGGCTGTTGAAGGAGAATAGATAACATGCGGCAGCAACAATTAGACACAGAAGGGCAGGAGGGCCATAATAGGGAGGAGGTGGTGGGAGGTCTGACCAATGCGCTATCTCCCAGCAACTGCAGAGCAATGTTACTACAACAGTCACATTATTTTCCAGGATGTATTATCCACCTGTTATGCAGATTTGCCTGCAGCACCAAAGATTTCAAGTTCAGAAAGTTTGTTGCATTGCACAAGAGATTTCCTTGCTGTTTTCCAAGTTTGCCATATAAAAGAAAACCTCAACTCAAGACAAGTAGGGGTGGGGGAAAAAAACTGATAAACCATAGTACCATGATTTATTGTGTGGCAATATTGTATCAATACACAGATGACAATAGTATTGATTTATTATTGCATAAATTTTTTATATTGAAAATACAATTTAAACTTTTGGTAGCTTACTGGAATACTAATCAATAATAAAATCAGCTGCTTTTGTTGTCCAATAGAAACGTTTTGCTGAAATAAAATGACTGAAGTGAGATGAGCAGACTAAAAATTGTTATCTTTCGAATAAAAACAGATGTAGACAGTTTTTTTTCCTTAATTTGAAATTTAACCCTTTGAAAGCAGAGCAGATTTGTTTGAGTTCTTTCAGAAACATGTGGAGAAGTCCTAAACTTTCAAGGATACCAACTCTGTTATGCTGAATTTTGTGAAAATTTGTATAAAAGGATGTTCATGACATCAAGGTTGTTTCTACTCAGTGGAATGGTGCAGCTGAAAAAAAACATAGTTGGGTTTAAATATTAAGAGTTGATACACAGTGCAATAAGACAGTGTGCAATACTCAGATTTTTCCAACATGGGAAATGGAAAAGTTGTATGTAAAGAGGTTTTAAGGATGCATCACAAGCATCCTCAGACTTACATCTCCAACTCAGCTCAAGCCCACCCCTATGGTGAGACTTTGGTCCAGCGGGGAGAGTGATGTGGTTCAACTGTGGCTGGATGGCTGGCTGGTTGGCCGGTCAGGCTACACTGGAATGTGGGGTCTTTTGTTTGTCTGAGAGAGGAGTGGGTCAGGGGGAGAATGCCATTGATGATTGCAGAGAGGAAGAATGAACCTCCAGGAAGTGTTCTCTCTCTCTCTCTATCCCCGCTCCCCCACTCTCCCACTCTCATTCTCTCTCCCTCTCTGTCTCTATCTTTTTCTGTGTGTGAGAACCTTCACCGTGCCGAGCCTCTCTCTCTGAGGCCACGGTCCCCAGGCACAACCACTGCTTTGTCTTGCCCCTGTGAACACACACCCCTCCTCTACTGGGAGCCCACGTTTGCCAGGGAAACACAGGGCCACTGCTCCTATTCTTATCCACATCGCTGCTCCTGCATGGATGGTGTGTGTGTGTGTGTGTGTGTGTGTGTGTGTGTGTGTGTGAGTGAGTGTGAGTGCTGAATGGTAAATTGTTTCTCATCTGATGCTTCTGTATAAACATTTGGTTTTGTCAGAGGTAAGATCATTTTGTGTCTTGCGCTCAGCTTTTAACCCAAATAAAGAGAGTTTTTATTTAGAGAGCATGACACTGTCTTGCTTATGATCATCTGGACATGACCAGAGTGCAGATATCCACCCTCTGCAGCAGTAACAGCCAGACTAAAAATGGAATAAAGCAGTAAGTGGATAAGAATCTAGCCGGTGGGCCCCTTCCGACCAGTGGCTGCCGCCTCCCGTCACATTGCTCATTCCCCTCTGTGTCAGAAGGCTGTGAGGAGCTGCAAATGGCCCTTTCAAAACACACGGCAGCTGGAACACAGGGCAAAGGTGACTGAAGCAGTTGGGGGAGCACAGGGAGGGACAGGAGGGGGGGCACGAGATGAGCAGCTGCAACCTCAAGCTCCTGTTTCTCCACTGTGCCACCATCTCTAGCTTTAACAATTACAGAACACACTCCAGTGACTGTTTTTTTTTTTTGATAGTGCCTGATAGTCGAAAAATTCAAATGTAGCCAACATACATCAGCATCATTCAGACAATTTAGGCTAAAAAAGTCAGAGCCAAGACCTGGTGTGGTCTGAGAAAACAAAAGGCGCTGGGTGGTGTGGTGCCAGGGAATTCCACAACCCAAAGCAGGATTAGAGAGAACAGCACTTAAAAGTCCCCAATAGTCCACTGACCCTCCAAATGAACAAAGCATGATTTATAATTCTTTCTATCAGTTGGATGCTTTTACATTTATCAAATCTTTGTGACAAAACACTGTTTCTTTAGTTCACATAAAAAAGGCAACATTTTGGGAAGCTTGTGAAGAAAAATGTACATTCTGGATTTGAACTTTTACAAAAAGGCATTAAATGGTCAAAAGAGACATAAAATGACCTCAAAGATATAGAAAAGAGACACAAAATGATGAAAGAAAAAGACACAAAATTACTTCAAAGAGAAAGAAAATGAATACAAAAAGCCAGAAATGACCAAAAAAGACACAAAATTACCACTGAGACAAAAAAATGAACACAAAAGACCCCAAAAGACCGAAAGAGGCATAAAATTATCATAGACACAAAATAACCAAAAGGGACACAATATTACTACAAAGACATGCAAAGAAACCTCAAAGAGACAAAACCACAAAAAGATGCATAACGCCATCCAAGAGATGACAAAAAAACAAAAGAGAGACAACACCACCACAAAGTGCATGTCTTGCTCCTATCCATGAGGTGGTGGAGCCTCTAGCATATCTGTGCCCTGGGACCCGTGGTTTAATAAACCGCCCATGGACAGAAAAAAAGCGCAAACTGTGCATCAGATAACACATTTAATACAGCTTTTAATGATTAGACTGCAACGCCATATCTTACAAAAACAGATTCCTAAAAGTCCAAAACTATGTTGTCAGTTACTCTATTTGTTCATTCCTCCAGGTTGCCTTACTTCCGGTTCCCTCCACACTGAAAGCTCCCCCAGTTCACGGGACAGGTGTTTTATTAAGACAGCCAATTGATGTTCCCAGTGTACTCTGCTACTTGCTGCCGCTGTGTGAATTCACGGAGTAGTACAGAAGTTATTGTGGGGCCGCGCGCTATCGCGAGACTTGTGCCATTATCAACCTGCTTGACACACAGCAGCGCTGAGTGCAGCCTGCCTTGCCAGGGTCGGACTGAAGCTCAAGAAACGACAAGGAGAAGCGAACATCTGGCCGCACATCATGAAAGGACGTCGGGGCTGATAGGAAACAACACGACAAAGCGGGAGGAAATCAATGTAAGTGCAGTCTTTTGGTGCTTTGGAAACGGAGGAAGCGAAAGTTAAAGAGTGTCCCCCCTCGCCGCTTCGTTCAGCGCAGTTGTGAGTTCCTCTGCTGTTTAAAAGGCTCCTAGCAATGCGTTTCCCAACACGGACATGGAGCTCGGTTTACTGCGCCCTTGGCTCCCCCGTATCCTCTTTACACTTTTCTTTCTCTTATCAAAATTGTGCGCGCGTAATCATACTCGTGCACATTCTTCTCGGCGGCATCAAAGTTTAATATCCATAGTTTTTTCTCATTCGCTTTTAAATCACCCAATTTAAACAAATATTTCACAGTTGTGCGCGTGTGTTTGACGAGTGCGTAAAAGGGACAGAAAGCGTTTTTCTCCTCCGCGGTTGCTTTTTTTGGTGATAAATCGCCCGATTAAAAAGTTCTAAATCCCGTGTTATCTTGTGACACTTAGAAATATACCTCTCTCTTCTTTATTTTACAAGTTGTGCGTGTAGTTTGGACTGCGTAGCCCCAGAGTTAACATATGGCATAAAGGGGAGCACAGCTGGAGGTAGCGTTTCCATTGCGGTGATGTCAGAGCAGCTGACTCCACAGCTTGCAGTGTAATTAGCAAACAGAGCACCAGTTTACTCACTCTGCACTGGTCTTATTTTTTTCACGTTAGCCTCCTTCCTCCCACCCCCCTGACGGACGACTGCTATCATTCCCGGTCCCGGTTGCTTGTTCTGTAAACACCGCTGGGTTTTTTGTGTGTGTGTGCGATCGGAAACGCGCTTGTGCGTCACTTCTTTTCGCAAAATTTGGAAGCTCAAGAAGTACAGCTACACACCGGAATACTTTGGAGAATTTGGATCCGTTTACAGCGGGATACATGGGTGGGTGAGCGCAGCGTAGCGTATCCTGCACCACTGGAAAGAATGTAGGATTTATGTTCTCAAGTTGGATGAAGTTATTGAGGTTGAGGTGGATTTAATCTGTCTGAATAAAGTTTTCTATTTTGGATTTTATATTAACTATACTCACGGTTTAAGGTCTAGTGTGTTTGCTCATACTTTTAAAATAATTTGCGTATTTTAGCTCAAGTTATTCCGCACATTTTCTCTGCTTTTGGTGACTCCGTGTGTGCCTCTGATACGCAGCGCCACTGTGCCCTCTAAATGGCTTCATTCGTTTATCCAGTATCCTGTTTTTCCTGTTTTTCATCAGGTTATGAAGGAAGAATGGAGTTCCCAGACCATAGCCGCCAGTTGCTGCAGTGTCTGAGTCAGCAGCGTCACCAAGGTTTCCTCTGTGACTGCACTGTTCTTGTCGGGGAGGCTCGATTCAAAGCGCACAGAGCCGTGCTGGCCTCCTGCAGCATGTACTTCCATCTCTTCTACAGGGACCAGCTGGACAAAAGGGACGTTGTGCATCTCAACAGTGACATTGTGACAGCCCCGGCTTTCAGTCTGCTCCTTGAATTTATGTATGAGGGGAAGTTGGAATTCAGCTCTCTCCCGGTGGAGGATGTCCTGGCAGCAGCCAGTTACCTCCACATGTATGATATAGTGAAAGTGTGTAAAGGCAAGCTTAAAGATAAGGAGCTCTCCTCTCTGGATGAAAAGATGAGCGAGGGTTTGGGACTCAGCTGTCTGGACAGGGAAAATTCCTCAGACGGCGAGCTGCACAGTAAGCAGCTCATCCGGCGACAGCCCCAGACACAGTCTCAGGGGCTTCACAGGGCCCCCCCAGCGGAAGAGTTTGACATGGACAACAGCGAAGTCAGGCTGGCTGTCACAGATTGTGATAGGTCTGTGCGGAGCAGGCAGAAGGCAAACGGTCACTCTGGCAGGTCCCCGGACCTTGTAGGTGTCAATTATTTGTCAGCAGAGGCCGAGCCCTGCGTCCAAACAGCTGGAAAAACAAAAGCTGATGTCAGTAGTTCCACCGTATCGCTGTCCCAGAGGTCCCGGGCTTCAGATGACATGGACTGTGCACTGGATTTGTCTTTCAAGCCTCTGTCTAGCAGAGATCCCTTACACCCCTCCTACGTCTCTGGACAGCTGGCCCTCGACAGCCAGCAGCAGGGCACTGAGCCACTTGTTAAAGACGAACACGACTTGCTGTCAGAGCAGGAGGACAGTGAGCCGATGAGCCCTGAGAGCCAGCGCTTTGGGAATAGTGCCAGGAGCTCAGTGGTGACAGGGTTCGCTGCCCTCTTCCCAGGCAACAACGGCTCCACAGCCGCCCTGCTCTCCCAGGAGGAGGACCTGATGGACGAGGAGGGGGAGGCCTGCAGAGGGAGGGAGGGCGCCCCGGGCAGGGAGGTAGAGGAGAGGAGGGGGAGGCTGCTGGGGGACAGCGAAGAGGAGGAGGAGGACGACTTGGCCTCTTCAGACATCTCCACCTCCAGCGGGGTGCTCCTGCCCCCGGGGCAACAGGTGTGCGTGTGCCCCCTCTGCAGCAAAGTCTTCCCCAGCCCCCACGTGCTGCAACTGCACCTCAGCTCACACTTCCGCGAGAAGGACGGCGCCCGCTCCAAGTTGTCCCCCGACGGCTCGGTCCCCACCTGCATGCAGTGCAACAAGACCTTCTCCTGCATGTACACCCTTAAGCGCCATGAGCGCACACACTCTGGCGAGAAGCCATACACCTGTGGCCAGTGTGGCAAGAGCTTCCAGTACTCCCATAACTTAAGTCGGCACGCTGTAGTTCACACACGTGAGAAGCCTCACGCTTGTAAGTGGTGCGAGAGGCGCTTCACCCAATCTGGGGACCTCTACCGCCACATCAGGAAGTTTCACTGTGGCCTTGTCAAGACTCTCGCCATTGGATAAAACTCCTCTCACCAGTGCCATGTCATTAGACAGAATGTCTCTCCACACACCGAATACTACTACTGAACACTTCGCCCGTTAGTACACACATGTTGGCAGTTTGTCGGAGACTTATCTTTTTTGGATTCTACCCCATGTGGCATTTCGCGAGTTAAAGATGTAGCAAAACTGGAGCTGCTGTCTGCACCAGACTGTGTCACAGGCATACCATGATGGTCAGAGGCAGACAGGTGAAGGTGCAGCAAAGGCTGTTAGGATAAACACGGGTGCTGTAAAAAAAAACAAAAAAAAAAACAAGCTGGATCTGTGTGGACGAAGGTGAACAAATCAGATGATGCACTTGTTTGTTTCTGTCTCGTTTGTGTCAATCTGTTGAGTTTATTTGAGGAGCATATTTGCTGAAAGAAAAGTTTGCACCCTGTGGGCAAATGGGTGATCGCTATTGCTAACATATGTTAATACAATCGTCAGAGTGAGACTTTTATTTGTGCACATGCGAGATCAGAACCGTCCGTGAGTAGCAATATATGATTTTTTTTTTAACTCCTACATTATTATTATTTATTTTGGGGGGATTTGTTTAGTCCTTAACAAGTAAACTGTCATAAGGCAGCAAAACTAATGAAGTCTGACTACTGGAAGTATAATTTCTTTTTTCTTTTAAATGGAAGTAGAATCTGTGGTTGAAATGAAGTTGGTTACAGTTTTATGTTGGAGGCAAGCAGACCATCAAATCATCTTATTTCTTTTCTGCCTCGGGGTGAGTTAGCAGCTGTTTAATGTAAGATAGCACATATCGATGGGATGGCCTTCTGATTTTAAAAAGAAGTCGAATAGCGAGGAGAGGAGGAGGAGGGATGGAGAGTTAAGCCTGTAACACTGGTGCCTACTGAAATTCTTAAAACTTCACCTCGTGTACTTACTTAAACAAGAATGAGATAAATCACGATGCCTTCTTGTGAAATTCAGTGAGTTTTCAGGCCTTTAAAAAAAGAAAAACTGGATTACACTCCACATACCAGGTGGTAACAAAGGCACTCTTGAACGCCAACTGATCCACGAGTGTCCTTAATTAAATAATTAAGAAGAATGTAATAAAAGTACTTAAATCAAGGTCTCTAAATTACCTTGTTATTTCCTTGTATGGCATTAAAAGTGCACTGACACGGTGTTGACAGCAAACCTTATCAGGCAGGGAGGGAGACAGGTGGATATCGTTGTTGGTGCCATTCAGCTAAATCTACTGACTTTTCTTTCTTTAAATTAACCTTTCTCACATTATCATATCTTACTGTACGTGTGTATTGTTACTACTGATGAAGCTGGAGCCTTTAGTGATGCTGTCCTTGAAAGAATCATTTTTTGGGAGGGGCAGGAAATCTTTCTGTCTCTTCACATAGATCTGGATTCTTAGCCAGGGGGCGTAGCACTAAAACGCTCTCGATATTTTGTCTAATCTGTCCTGAGAAGACTTGATCAGAATTTATTTATTAGTTTGGTTCAGGGTTTACTTTAGGGGTACTTCTTGTTTCTATAAGCTTGAAAGATGCTGCGTCTTGCCTAGCGATCTTGGTACTCATTAACCGGTATTGGGGCTGTCTGTTCATTTCTGTGCAAATCCAGTTACTGTAATTGTATTTTTAATATACCGTGTTAGAAACCTCTGCGGAGTATTCAAGATTTGTCACATGGAACATAGAGAAGCACTTGTTTTTAGCATGCATATAGTTTCAACACTATTGTCTAGGCTGCTATTTCTTACTATATGTATATTTAATGTAAATATATATTCTATTTATCAGACTGTTTTGTTTTTTTTTTTTTTTTTTTTTCCATGTTATGACACGTGTGAGATGGAGGGAGTCAGGTGTCTTATTAAGGCTGCAGGTCTCTTAAAGTGTCACGTCTTCCCCAGGGGGAGTTTGGTCCGTTCTTCATATTCAAAACTCTAATCAGAACAGCTAATACCGCTCCGACTGCTGTTCCGCCACAGGAAACAGTTGTTCACAAGCACAGCCACACTGATACGGCATTGGCTACCTATAGAAAGGAGACAATACAGGCATTGTCCCCCCCTCCACCACCACCCACCCACCAAATCCCAGGTAGTTCTCAAGGGATCATTGTGTATCTCTCCAGTAGCTATGTGAAGAAAAAGCAGCGCAAGTCTCTCTTTGCACTTTTCTGTATTGAATGGAGCCATTGGAATGTGAGAAATGTATTTAGCAAAGGGAGACCAAGGACACTGTAAACAGGTGTATTGTTTTAAGGCATCAAAGAACAGCAACCCCTCCCCCCAATCCCAGCATGCAGTAGATAAACGCTTCATTGTTGAGGACACACCATGGTGATTTGCTTGCACATCTGTCAAGAGAATATCATAATTATCGGAGCATTGTTTTCCAAGTGCTAAAAATTTGTTGAGACTGAAAATATGTCTGGCAACTGTGACGACACAGGTGAAAAGCAGGTGCTGACTACCTATCCATTTCAGCGTAATGCACCCGAAGGTGTTTTGTTTTGTTTTGACTTTTTTTATGTTTATCACCAAGACTTTTCAGGACACAGAAATGAATTCACATGTGATTTCTCAGCATTTGCAATGGGCTGTCGGCATCTCTAACGGAGATGGTGGCAAACAAGTCAAAGCATTTTTTGCAGAATTACTGCAATTTGTTTTCGTTCTGACCTGCAGTCAGTGAAGGGGCTCGAATGATGCTCGTGTGTAATATTTGTTACAAGAAATGTTCACAAATGCCGTTCACATGCCCTGAATTCACTCTGGTTAGACATATGCCACATACATAGCTGTTGTGTAGAGTTAATAATGTACATTTCAATCAGCACACACAGGAATGTAGGTTTTGTCACTTTCAGTTTTTTTAAAGGAGCATTTCTTATGTGGTGCAAATTAAATCACTCGATTCTCTAATGTACATGTGTACAGAGGTAGAAAAACTAACGATATGTGAAGATTTCTTCCTTTTTATTGTTTGCAGTCTTTATTTATACCTCCAGGATGATCACCAAATGTGCCTTGTAGACACACAAATAGGTGTTGCATCTGGAGAAGCCCTTTTTCTATATTGTACATTTTTTTGCCCTCGACTGCGGTGGTAAAGTTCACATCACAGCGACACAACTGTTGTTCCTGTTTTGTCAAAAATGTTAAATCAGACAAAAAAAGTCCATTTATTTTTGCTGCTTTGCCAGAGATTACATTTGAGATTTATTTGAACATTTTTTGTTTATGTGCATAAATCTGTTTTGGACGTGAAGACAAGCATTCTTTCGTGGCTTTTAGTAGCCAATACTACTGGGAACTTCCAGTCTGTTCCTTTAGTTAATGTCACTGTTGAATGTGAAACACTGAGATTTTTGATTGTTGACTTCTATGGAAACAGTGCTACTCTTGATCGAGGGCTATGTTTGCCTGCAACTCATGCTGTATGATCTCTAAGTCTAAAAAAAAATGACTTTACCGATACTGGAATTTTGTCCTCTGCAGGTTACAACTGTGAAATTGTGTATAATCATGAGAAATATTTATTATTGCATTTGCTTCTTGTGCAACATTTGACTGTCTCGGTTTCAATTTGGTTAAAAAAAAAAAGCTTCTAAATGTCAAAATCTTTTTAATAGAATTTGTAGAAGTGCCATTAGAATTTAATATAATTTTTTAATAAGAAAGGTATATTTTATAGTAATCAATGCTTCAGTGTTAGTGGTGTAGAGATTAGAGGACAATCTTTATGCAGAAATTGACATTGCTTAGATATTGAGGCAATTTACTTTTGATCTATAACTGTATGTGCATTTTCTTTACGCTTTTTTTGGAGTGTGCTTGTGTGCGTGTGCTGTGGAAATGTGACAATCTTGATTTAGGTCTTTCTTAAGATTATGCATAGAATTAAATGGGACAACTTTCTCTCTTTGTGTGGATTTTATTCATTTACTAATCACACTAGTCTCAATATCAGACAAAACACTGCAGAAGATGAGCCTCTAGTAAGAAACGTCAAACTCTAACGCACTAACAACAAAAGAACATTGTAGAGGAGCCCTCGTCTGACTCGCAGCAGCAACAGTCAGCCAGATAGTGTGTGTGTGTGTGGGCAGCGCTGCAATGTGTACAGAGACAACAGAAAGTGATAATACTGCTGGTCTTACAGGCCCTGTCCCTCTGAAACCATAAACTCAGCTCAAGGACGGAGCAATTTCAAGATGGGCTCCTATTGTTTCTGACCTGTTGCCAATACGCTCCAAAAGAGATAAACATGTGATAACAAAGCTAGTTGACTTTGTTCTGTACTTATTACTAAACTTGGATCACATGTGCTGAACACACACACATTTGGAAGCGGGAGCGTAGGTTTCATTTTAACATTTGAGGGGACACATATAAAAATGGGAGGTTTAGGGGTCCTCCACTAGAAAATTTTGAGTGCCAAACACTTAATTTCCTGCATTCTGGTGATTTGTTTTTTTAAACAGAGGTGGATAAAGTATTACTAATACCACGTTGTGAAAATACTGCTACAAGTAAGAATCCTACATTGAAAATGTTACTTAAGTAAAAAGAATAATCAGGAGCAATCACTTAAAGTATTAAAAGTGAAGCCCCCCCCTCCCCCCATGCATATTTTGCATCCCCCCTCAAAATCCACGCCTATGTTTGGAAGTAAACAAACCTATCAAATATATGTGTCTACTCCAGGGATTTCATGCCAGTTCACCGGACACTTTCAATGGCAAGAACTTTTAATTATTTCCCCGCTGCACCATGAAAGAAATCCAGCTGCTCTGCTACGTGATCCCAATGGGGATGTGCTCGGGTTCCCACCACCCTCCCCCCAAACCCAACTCACCCACTCTGGGAACTCCATATAGACAAGGGCCGCATCCAACTGCCCCTGCCCCCATCTATCCTACCTCCACCCCCACAGCCCCCAAAACCACGGCCCCAAACCTCGGCCTCATCCCACCACTCTATTGTGTGCGTGGGTAGTAGCTCAGCCAGGCTATTGTCTGGCCCAGCTCCCCAGCACGTACTTTATGCACAAACAGACGACACAGCGGCGCTAGCCAGGCAGCTCCAACATAAAGAAAACAATGTCCTCCCAAGATCATTCATAAACACCCTGAACAGCCTCGGCCAGCTCACAGTAAATAAGGGCCCTCTGCAATGCTGCGGCCACCTCGCACTGTAAACATCCACAGCGGCAGGCCTCAGAGCGCTCGCTGGCACCAACATCTCACATCTGCCTAACGGGACCCAGGGCTTAGACTGCCTGGTGTGTGTGCTTTTCTTATAGACCCAAACCTTCACATGGAAAGTCGGGGCCATGTGATAGGGCTTAGCTGCAGGGTGACGAGCTCGGATATGTGCGGTGTAACTCGATGGTGTAATAAAACATTCCTCTCCGAGGCTCAAAGCCGGGCTCATTTGGCCGTTGAGTGGTCTTGTGTGTTTGTGTGTGTGTGTTTAGAGGTACTTGAGAGAAGTTGAGAGGAAAGTTGTAAGTGTCCACCACCTCAACAAGGCCAGCGGTGGGAGCCCTTGACCTCTGAAGGGACGGACTGCCAGGGACAGCTGGTGTGGCCTGTGTTTATTTATTTATTTCTTAACAAAAGACAGGTGGTCACACTTGAAAAGGGCACACAAACACAGTCACACATGCGCTTGTGTACAGACAATGCGCACACACACACACACACACACACGCATGGGTAGTTTTCTTTTGCTCTTTATTCGTATGAACACACATGCATATGGTTATCATCCACTTAATTTGTGGGGAGGAATTCATTTTACTTTTAGGAAATCCAAATGCACCCAAGAAATGAGAACAATTGAATTCCCAATTAATAATGTAACTGTAAATAAGGGACCATTTTTGCCAAGTCGAAATCAACATTTGAAGCAAAACAAGTTCGACGCAATCTAAAGCTGCAATCTGAGCTGTATATACCACACATCAGTTGCTGCAAGTGCATAAATACATATCAACTAGTGCTCTCACACTGGGTTTGCCTTTTTTGGAGTGGCTCTCCCTGACAGTGCCAAGACAGTGTGTCCTTGGTCCACTGTACAGCTGTCACTTACTCACACTCGTTGACGCATATTTATAGCAGCAGCATCACTGGGCTCGACGCTCGCCGCACTCAGACCACAGCTGGTCCCCACAAGAATGGGTGAAAGACAAAGCCACGTGCTCCCGCTGGCCGACTGCAGTTGGTCCTGTCTGGAGCGCCGTGGGTGATTATGTTGCCCCCTCTTCTCCTCACAGACACCCAGCCCTATCCATACATGCACCAGAGAGGAAGATGAGGACCACTGGTGGTTGGGGGGGCAGCACACAGTGACCTTTTTTTCTTCTTTAAGTATCACGGATGGGGATGTGCTGAAAACCTTGACAGCTGCACTTTGTTGTTTTTGAAGGTACATAAACACATAATTATGGGGTTAACAGAGAGCAGGGAGGGGAGAGGAGCTTTAGCATCCTTCCCTTTAATAAGTCAACACTGAATATGGGAAATGTTTTGGACGACAGACAGGCAAGTCGCCTCTAAACGACTCTGTATTGATCTTTATTTGGAGTCCAAGTTTTTTTTATGGACTCCTAATTTTTCAGATTTGGAAGAGATACAATACAGCCACTACTGCCAGTATCACCAAAATGATTTCCAATAAGTATTGAGGCATTAGATGAGATTGAAGTAAAAAGAAACAAGTTTTCAACCCAACCCACTTCGAATTTCCAAGTGGTATTATTGTTGGCATCGCTGTCACAAAGACAAAAGGATCGATTCTTGTTCCTTGGAGCCTGACAACAACCAACATCACAGGACAGACTGCAGTTTGTTTTCCGTAGTTACTTCAATTGTGTCACCGTCCACCATCTCTGCCACTGAGGATAGTAATGGCAAAAAACTTACATTACCAGCTGCCAAACAACATCCTTAGACATTGATATCTGGTTAAACTTCGATTGTGATGTTGGGTGACCCAAATTCAAAGTCAAGACAAAATCATTCGCCAATGTCAATTTGATGTAGAATGTTAAAGATGGATGACGTTGATATTTTGTTAGTTTTAAGTTGCTTTGTTGACCAGAATCTAAGGTCTTCCAAATGTCTTGTGCCAATGTCATCTTGACTTAGAATATCAACATGTAGTCATAAAGTATGAAGAACAAACCGTCTGAAAAATCTCATAATGTTAACGCCTGCACAATGTAAAATTTCTAATGTTGTTAGACATTTAAAACATCGCCAACACGATTTTTATTCCAACCCAAATTTAATGTCTGTCTGATGTAAGAGTCCAATGTCTTTATGATTTCATACTAATGTCTGGTGTCAGGTGGGTTGATACTCTTTGGGAACTGGGGATATAGCTACTGGGGGAAAAAAAACAGAAGAGTACTATCCTCTTCTTGTTTGTTTAGGCAGTAGCTGAGGCACTTAAATCAAGCCCTCGTTTTCACAGGAGAATGTACCTGCAAACAGGGGGCAGCTGTCCAATAACTGGAAGGTTGGTGGATCGATCCCCAACTCCCTCTGTCAATATACGGAATTATTTTTGGGCAAGATACTAAACCCCAAATTCCTCCCGATGGCTGTTCCATTGGTGTATGATTGTTTATGATTGGTAAACAGAGTAGTGGATGGCACCTTGTATGACGTGTGTGTGAATGTGACTTGTAGTGTGAAAGAACTATGAGTGGTCAAAACAACTACAAACAGGGTTATACAAGTGCACTTTAGGATAAGTTAAAGCACAAAACGTGTCTATTTCCACTTTAAATTGAGGTGAGTCATGATATTGTGGTCTTTGCGTCCTTTTCTCGACTGTCAGGCATAACATTACTCCCTTTGTTCTGGATAAAAGGGTATCAAAGGGAGGTCTGATGCAATGATGGATCACAGGAAATTGGCTGAGATAACTGGATAATGAAGTGTCTTTTTGATGGTCCAAACAGGGCTTTGAATATTTAAGAGTTGCGTTGACTCATTATTCCTAACTGTGTTACTCAGCTGGTGAAGACAAACTCATCACCCAGGTCAGAAAGGAGCAGAGGGATGCTCGCTCTGACACTGGAGGGGGCGACTAATAGTTTCTTTCTCTTTTGTAACTGTAACTGTACATGTGCACACATACAAAATGTTTCATTCAGCAAAACTTTACATTCACAGTGAGTTTAAAAGTACAAGTTTAGCTCTGCCTCAACAAAGAAAGTCATCATTAGGCTGCACATCTTAGAGTTCTGGATGTCAACTTGACAATATTTATTCATTAATTAGCACAATACACAGTCGGAAATGTTATGGATTCATCTTTGATTTTACATATTTTAAAGGAATATGTCGGCCACAAAATGTCCATTTGTAAATCAAAAAGTCATGCCGTATTACCTTAAATTTTTAAAGAAAATGTTTGTCTCGCAGGCCTCCATGGAAAAGGGTGAACAAACTGATTTATCCATGTTTAACTACAGTAAAGCTATATCAAAACATCTTTACAAACTCTTACACAACTCATCCAGTTTAATCCAAGTCTCATTTATGAAGTTGTATGCTCAGTACTTCATAAGCACAAGCATTTTACTAAAAGACCTAAGCATTGGAGTCTGGCTTTAAGAAGAGCATAGATAACTTCCACTTCAGGTCGGTTTTAAATAGTGAGGATCTGGCAAAAATGCATGTGTGTTGGAAAACTGAGCAAACTGGATAAATGAAACTTGGATTACACTGCACACGTTGTGCAACAGTTTTTGAAAAGACCTTTTGATGTAGTTTGTTGTTGTTAAATTTGGAACCCCATTTAGTTTAATTCACGAAGAATGTTTGCCTTATTTTGATTCTGTTCACATTGGAGACATTTGAGAAAAACAGTCACACACAGTACACAAACTGTCGTTTTATGGGTGAAATATTCCTTTAATTAAAAACACATTCCTACTCTTGAGAAACGGTAAATAATGAATATATTAATTATATATATATTTTTTTTTTCTTGATAAATAACTTTACTTCATAAACCTATTATCAAACGGTACCTGACTAAATGTCTCAGCCCTGTAAAACAGAATTATTACAATTAATTTGCTCACAACACATCCTCCAGCTTTAGAGTTTTGGACATTTATGGTGGTTTCCATCTTTTATCTTCAATAAAAGCAAATAAAAAATGGCATGCAAACTCAAAAATATATCTTCCGCACAAGTGTTTTATGTCCACCTCTCAGTTCCTTATAGCCTTATCAAGAAATGTGCAGACAACTTGACGCCTTGCCTGCCAGCAGCTGTCTGTTCATTCAGCCAGAAATCAAGCAGTGCCCTCGAACACCAACTGCAGAGCTCCCCAAAGACTGGAGCCACAACTGGCCTGCTGAGCAGGGGATGTGACTCAACGGCTCATAGGCGCACTTGCAATAAGCTCCAGGAAGTGCACTCATCCAAGCTAATATCTATAACACCATGTCATGTGATTGATTTCAATAAAGCAGTGTTCAGGACTTCTGCCACCAAGAACAATTACTCACAGTGTACAATACCTGACCCTGAAACCAGTCATCATCAGCGACGAGCCTGAGCCAAAGAGAAAGTGATGACTGCACCTCAAGGTCATGTCCAGAGGGGATAATTGTAGCCAAACTGTCTGCTGCAGAAGCCCTGGTTCTCTTCAACTTCTCCTTGTTTTAATAAATACATTTGAGAGCAGATTCTCAAGGTCAGCCCAGGAAGGCTGGATTGGAATTTCATTTTCATTGCCAAGTCAAGACAAAACTTCAACTAAAAGGCTGAAAATGTGCTTCTTTAGCATAGTGAGATAAATGTATTCATCCGATAAGGGAGCAGGGTTTCAGTATTACCCTGAATGTGGCCCAACCTGAAAGGAACTCATCTCTCAGCCGAGTCCTTGAAGTGTGCTGCCACCTGCTGATGTATCCGCAACACTTGAAGTAACCTTTTGGCTAATTGGCTGATTTTCATTCAGACACCGAGTCCTGCATTATTCAACACTTATGTTACTGGACCCCTTAATTGTTCAAAATACATAATGACTGTAGTAAAGATGCACTGAAGAGATCTGAACATTTAACTGTTTACAAAAGAGTTCAAGTTTATTTCAGTTACTTTTGGGATGCAATACATATATACATGAAAACATTTGGATCACATAAAAAAAAAAAATCACAGGTATAAAATGCAGTCTTAGTAATATCATGTAAGGCAACTACATATATTCAAGCATAAACTTCTGATTCCTCCAAGAGTTCCTTCACGTTGAGCAGCTGCAGCACAGTACTTCGTCATATTGCCCACTGTAGCTGTGGAACAAAGAGAAAATATCACATTACAATTATTTAGCAAACAGTTAAAAACACATCTTTTATTGATTTGACGCATATTGTGAGCAGTTTGTGTTTCAGAGTCTTATCTGAGGCGTGACCTGGTTATTGAATCACCAACTCTGAATAATGCTGCATTCACATGAAATCAGGGAGATGGTAGATGGCAAACCAAACATCATCAAGGCCCGCACAGAAAACTGGCAGTACAACAAAAGACGGCATTGCCATTCAAAGTCAAAGAATTTTAACTTTTTTCCATCCCAGGCACAGTTTGGGTTGGCTGCAGATTTCCTTGATGCAGCAAAGATTATACAAAGCTCAAGAAACAGGAAAAAAAATACAAGCACACCATGTTTTAAGGACTGGATTGATCTCCTGAATGCTGAAGACTCATATGAGTTACTGCTTGCCAAAGGAGGATTGAGAGTCAAGATTCATTGAAATGTTTGGTTGTTTCAGAAGATTTATTGATAGAAAGCCACAGAAGTATGTCAGGTGGAGTGTTGTGTGCTGTTGGGAGTGGAGGTGGGGTCTTTTAATTGTCATGCTGTGCTGTTGTTTTTTTGTTTCTGTTTGTTTTGTGGATTTTGTTGCCTGCAGACTACTGCATGAAAGCTTGTTTTGTACTATGTTGCGGGCTGTTTGAGAAAAATGGAAAAAAAAAATGAAATGATGAAAATGAACTTTGACATTCTCTGCAATCAAATTTATAACCGGGTGTCGCATAACTCTTGTGCACAAGGGGAAAACTGGGCAATTACTAGTCATTACTAGAAAAAATACTTAATATAATAAAGACAAACTAATCCAGTCTATTTGATCCCATTCTTTGTAAACAACATGTCATCACCATTGCAACATATCGTGATGCATGCTGCGTTTTACCCTCCTGCCACACTGTCTGACTTTGTTTGTTTAATGTGTTGTCCATGTGCCATCTATCGGCTGTGTGATTGCATGTGAACGCAGCATAATGGCTGACCTCTTCTAACACCTTAGCAACCGCCACAAAACATGATGCGCAAAGCCAACAAGGTCTATAAACACAAACATGTTGCACTCCAGAACTCTCAGATCAGACACTGGTCTCCTAACTGTGCCCATAATAACTAGTAAATCTGGTGAGGGCGCCCTACTTTATGTCATTTTGTGTGTAAAGCACATTGAGGTTACATTGTATGAAATGTGCTATATAAATAAAGTTGACTTGACCACTGCAAAGCTTGCGTTTAATGGAATGGTGAACCTTTAGTGAACGAGGCTTATATTTCAAGCAATGATGATGGAAAACTATCCTGCACATTTTCACATGAATAACTTAAGAGAAACTATTCTCTAACAGATTGCCTGTCGGATAAAAATAAATCTTGTACCAAAGCCTGCTCCAAGAAGTTTGAGTTCTTTAAAGCATCAAATACTCACCCCCTGTTGACTTGAAAGGTGGCTGCAAAAGTGCGTAGTTGCTTCTTCATACTCGAAAGATGAATAAGCAGCTTTCCTTCCTTTTTTCCATTGCTTTCTGGTGTACTAACATCCAGCAAATTCACTTTTAGAGCTCTGTTTGCAACTTAGTGGCATTCCAGCCAAAACTGATTAAAAACCACACAAAGTTTAGGGTTGAGCCGGGTCATGGTTTTGGCTTGTCTACGGGTTTATTCACGCACCAAAGCCGATTTTCTTTTTGTCAAATGCAATAAATCTACAGGAGTTTTTTGGGCCAGTGGCATTGATGCACACAACCCTACAGTACTGCAGTCTGTACTCAGTCTGCACCCACAGTACGAGCACAGGAAGAATGCCTTTAACAGAACAGATGAGAAACAGCTTGCACCCCACACCTTGTATAAACATGTCTTTAATCCTGAAGCTAGTGATTTTCCAAGTGACACCTAATTAACCTCAACGTGCACAGTCTCTCAGTTTAAAGGGGTCTAATGATACTTTGAAGCTGGCACGACTAGAAAAAAAAAAAGAAGAATAAGAAAAAACACTGCAGCTGGATCGCAGCAAGGGATGCAATGAACTGTCTTTACAGCCCTATTTTCCTGCCCACACTTGCTGAATACAGGTATTGCATTTTAATGAGTCACAACATTAATGCATGTGTGGAAGAGGCATGGCTTTGCAGACACGCCTAATTATTCAAATTTAAACTATAGAAATTTTAAGTTGTATCTATTTTAAGTGACAAATAAAAAAATGCCACTGTCACAATTAGCCGTTTATGAGGAGAACCAATTATAACAAAGTAGATCCTGCTGGTTCGCTTTAAACGTGGACTTACTCTATGATGGTGCAGACAGAGCAGCAGAGGCTGGAGCAGCTGGAGCACTGTCGGGTACAGGAGGAACAGGCGAGACGGTCACATTGAGAGCATGGTGTTCTGGACCCCTGGCTCTTCTGACACACACAGCAGCCTGCAGGAGCTGCTGGTGCACCTACACATAAAGCACACATACATCCCGAAAAAGAAAAGTGACCAAACGGAGCATCCAAATCTGTTACAACTCTGACATCTGCTGGTGAAAAGCATGAAATGAACTACACATTAGATTTTGGAATCCGAAGTGGCTCCTTGTACTCTGGCCCATTTTTTAAGTGTTTCCTTGTGGAATTTTATACTAAAAATACTATAAAGGTACCCACTTGATTTTTCTAACTCAGCCTGGCGAAGCCTTGTTACAGCTTAAGCTGATTTTTTTTAACAGGGTAAAAGATCTGTGGATCTGTGTTTTGTACACCTTCACTTAAAATGAACTGCTTTAGGAAGGGATCGCCCCGGGACCAGTACAGACAGGAGGAATGATTACGGTGATGTTTAACTCTTCCAATGTACGTTAGGTGTAATGAATGCCACTTGAGTGTCAACATGGTGACATCACACTCCCGCTTTTGGGAGTGACCTTTACTTTGGCTAAAGGGAAACAATTGAGCCATTTTCTTTCTTTTTTCTTTTTTAATAGATTATTTTTATTAGCTTTTATGGTCTTTATAGCCATGACAGCTATAGCGGAGAGGGAGCAAGAGAGAGCGAATGACCTGCAGCAAAGGGCCGAGGACGAAATCGAACCCGTTGCTGCTGCGGCAAAGACATAGCCTTTATACATGGGGCACCTACTCTACCAGGCCAGATACTGGGCGCTCCGATTAAGCTATTTTCACTAGATTCGTGTTGTAAACCTCTTTTTGGATGCTGAAACCTTGACATGTATTGCAACATCTGCCCACAAACTACAGCTGCGATATGGAGATTTTTGTCTGGTGTTCACCTATTTACTTGACCGGCTCCCCGCAGACCAACTGTATCTCTACCCTGGGTATGTGAGTATTGTACTAAAATAGATTTGAAAATGTGAACCTGTATATTATGTTAAATCTGCCACATGAATCAAATCAAAGAATCACAGCAAAATAACAAATTGAAGGTTTGGCGGAGACATATGAAACCATTTGCCAGTTATCTAGAAGAAGATTTAAAAAACCCACTTTATCAAGGTCATTCATAGATGTTAGTTTCTCATTTGAGCAGTTCATTTCATATGCAAAAGCTTTAGATGTTCATTCAATAATGGTTCCTTGTAATCCAATGTGGGACGGGCTAAATGATTTGTCGCGACACAAAAATAATGAATTAATATGCTAAGTATATTTGTGATGATCTTGGTCGAACTTGTACTCTAAACTGCGGTTTAACAATATCTGTCCTTGTTGAGCTACAGGATTTCCACTCTGTCAGCTGTTTGACAGTAAATACAATCTTTACTCTACACGGTTGACTATTTTAATATGAATATTCATGTGGACCTCTGAATGCACCCTCAGGTTTGAACTTTGTAAGGTCTTGATTGAAAATAAGCAGGTTAAACAAGTGAGTAAACAAGTACTCCAAAAAATCTACTTCCACAGGTTGTGTCAGAGTACTTTAGAGGACTAAGCTATTGCTCTTACATCAGCAGATGTCACTGTTCTCACATGTTTGGACTTTGTTTACTATTTTAGTGTCAACCCTACTGGGGCTTTCTGTCTCAGTGACTACCATTTAGCCTGTCACAGACTGTAGGAGTTGCCCAAATCTAGTCTGGGGGTTAGGATAAGCTAATGTACTGTGATACCTTACAGAGGACAATAATAAGAAATAAATGGGTGAAAAGACTGGCTACTGTCTTCAGTCAATTGTTGAAGAAGGTGCATGCATGGCAACTGGTGCTTAGGAAACATAGTAGAGATCGGGGATGTAAGGATACATCGATTTGCGTCCAAGTGCACCTCCTTCCTAAACATTTAACAGCTGTCTAGCAGCAGGCACATAATGAGAAGCATAAAAAAATACAAAGTATAACTAATTATATTGTGGCTTTGTGATATTTGCAAATATATTGTCAGAGATATCAATATAATATAGTGTCATATTGAAACTTGTGATTTATCCCCACAATTAAGATACTGTTTTACATATTAGAATATATTTTTCATGCTGAGCCTTTCGGTGTCGCCATTTCTGTGTGCTCAAAATCTATCTAAACTGTAGTCATCCTTTCAGTAGTTCAGACTCACCTGGTGCAGGGTTAGCTCTTGTCAGTCTCCCATCATGTCCAATCAGTGTCTGTCCTCTCAGCAGTGTCTGGTTGCTTACAGGTGTATCAGGTTGTCCAGTTTGCTGCGGGTCGGTGCATCTCTCCTCTCCAGTCCATATTTTGCCCATCACAGCTTTCGCACCGTTGAAGAGCAAGTTCTTTGTCTTTTCTATGAGGTAAAATAGAGCCAAAAGTGAAATCACACGTGACTAAGTCAGCTGACCGCCCCGGGGCGCCCGAGAAACTAGTGTTTACGAGACATCGAAACCAATCAGACAGCATTTTATCAACATCATTGTAGCTCAGAGGACAACTGTCACTACTGGCAAATAGACCATGAATACATATCTCATTTAACAATCGCTAAACTCTTGTTTTGCACGTGACAACAATAAACCCTTTAAGTTTTGATGTAAGCAGGATCCACTAAAGAGCTCACATTAGCTGTACACGACTAATTATTAAAAGAACATCGACAAAGGCACCAAAAGTGACAAATGCGACTGTTTTTAGGTTGTATACGTGAGTCTTAACCGACCGCTACGCAGACAAAACAACCAGCAAATGGGCGCATCGACGAAGCTAGCATTAGCTAACACCATAACGCAATGATATAACGGGTCCTTACCGTAGATTTCTTGCCTGTATTTGTTCCCAAACACGCCGTAATTGTTCAGTTCCCGTTGTCCGACGTGTATTTTGTACTGAGAGGAGAAGGTTTCCGGGAAAGGACAAGCTCGTTTCGGCATTTTCTCAACGAAAAAAGTCCCGCCGTGTTATTACGGACCTCCACACTTCTTGCTTGTTGCGGGAAAATTGTAGCGAGACAGCAACGAGCCAATCACATTCATCCTTTATTGCCACGTGAGAGCTCAGAGCCAATCCCACAGCGGCGCTGCTGTCACGTGATTTTTGTTTCCACATTTACCTCGTCCTCACCGTGCTGCCTTCAAGGGCTGCACGATTTTTTTCATTTTGTGTTTACATTTCAACCTGTGAGAACGTGAAACACTTGAGTAAAAGTACACACATTAACATCACAACAACAAATCCGTGGTGGAGGGAGTATTCAGAAACTTTACTTAAGTAAAAGTAGCTACTATTATCACACTGTAAAAAATACTCTGTTACAAAAAACATGCATTGAAAATTATACTTAAGTAAAACTAAGTATAATCAGGAACGTGTACTTAAAGTATCAAAGTACCAAAAGTACCAAATCCAGAAAAAACACCCCCAAAAAACATATTATTCAATATAAATTAAATGTTTATCAAATATACTTACCAATTATTTTTTTGTTAAAAACAGCAAATTGATTAATAAAAAATCACTAGTTTCAGGTGTACTTGTACTTGTGCGCAGTTTAAATTTCAACAAAGCCTCATGCATTTCTTATTGAAAAATCTTAATTTGTAAAGGCACTAGTAACTAAATCTTTCAGATAAATATAGTAAAGTAAGAAGTATTTTCCTCTGGAATGTAGTGGAATAGAAGTATAATGTGGCATGAAAAGAACAGACTCAAGTAAATTACAAGTAACTGAAATTCATACTCATGTACAGTACTTAAGTAAATGTACATAGTTACACTGCACTACTGCAACCAATGACAGGATGAAGAACTTCTCCAGATGTGTGAAATTCCAAATGCTCGCCTCTCTTTCCATCATATTGATGATGACTTAAGCAAGCAGATTAAGTTTTTTTTTCTCTTGATTCATTGACTTAAAGTTATCATTAATCCAAATACACACAACTCTAAACAGTTTATGGACAATTGCATCAGTCATTTATATTTTCATTAATCTGTTAACTTTTATTTGAAAACATTTGTGCTGGTATAATGACACATATACCTTATAATTAAATCTAATAGCCTATAAAAATGACAAGAATATTTAACTGCAAAAAACCCCAAAACATACCCATCACTGCTCAAAGGTGACATACATGTTTTATTTATTAAGTAATGGGGAGAAAATCTGTTTAGATGATGAAAAGATGCCACGTCGTCTGTGATTCCATCAAGAGGAGATAAAGGTGTCCGTCTAGAACATCTGGATCATGCACTCTCTGGACTTTCCAACACCAACCCACTTGACTAAAAAGAGACAAACACAAATAGAAAGATAAGAAAAGTGTACAAAACTGCAGCAGTCACAACTATCCAGCCTAGGAAGGATTGTTTTGTTTTTGTTTTTGTTTTTTGAATTAATAGTGCCACCTAATGGATATCATGAAGTTTGTGCATTACTATTTATTTTGATTTGGAGGCCTTCAGGAAACATGTCGACTGTGTACTCTGCAAAGTAAAGATATGTAAGTTTCGTTTGTGTCAGACATACTGGGAACTCCAATGTGGTTCTCAATGAAGCGGATGTAGTTTTGTGCCTTGGCTGGGAGGTCGTTCCACTTCCTGGCTGCAGATGTGTCCGTCTTCCAACCAGGGAAGGTCTCATACTCAACCTCCACTTTGTGTAAAACGTCCATGTTAGCTGTTAATGAAATAAATCAATTATTACTTATCAATGTTATCCATCATCTAACAAAGCAGACAACTTTACAAAGTCTTCTTCTACATAGCGTTTCTTCTGCTAAATCACCTGGGAAATGGGGAATTCTCTTTCCGTTGAGTTTGTATGCGACTCCCACTTTAATTTCATCCAGCACATCCAGAATGTCGAGTTTTGTCAAAGCAATGCTGTAGGGAAGGTAACATCGGAGAACTTTTTAACATGTGCTGTTTAGAGCATGATTTATGATGGTGGAGGGGTGAAGAGTACGTTTGTAGGGTAAATGTGTGTCAATAGTCAAACATAACCACAAAAGAGCTGATGATTTGTTTAAAATGTTGTAATCACTCACGCGGTGAAACCATTAATCATATGAGCGTATCTGACGATGACAAGATCCAACCAGCCGCAACGTCGCTTCCTTCCTGTGGTTACACCGACTTCATGACCCCTTGTCTGCAGCAGCTCTCCTACTGGCTATAGTCAACAGGAAAAAAAGTTACTTTATTATTTTAGATTATTAGACGCCTGACTTTAAAGGGACAATCACCCTAAAATCACAAGTTATATTTTACCTCTTCCCTGTAGTGCTATTTAATATTAATATTGTTTTGGTGTGAGTTGTTGATGAGATATTGGCTTTAAGTTGCCTGCCTTCTCTCTGATCAATTTAACTAGATGGCACTCGGCTCAAAGCCCCAAACATGCATTAAGAAATCTCAACAGCAATGGCTCCTTCCAAGAATAGCAACCCGGCTACTCAAGGTGATCTGCAGACCTGGTTGTGAGCAGTTATGTGCAGGTTCTTTCAATGGAACTACAACCGCCAACTGAATCACCGTGCAGAAGGAAGTGTACATCTACTGCTAGTTCACTTAGCTCCATTGAATTAGATAAAATTACAATTCAGCTGAGGAGTATGGCATTTAGCCTAAGTTTACATCTCAAGCTGTCACGAGCACAAGCCTCTTGTCCATAAGAAGATGCACTCTTCCTTTTTTTATATCGAACTACACGCATCAGTTGTATCACAGGTGCAGAAGGAACCATGCATCTACTCAGGAACAAGAGGCTTGTGACACACTTCCAAGGTCTGTGTATAATCTTAAGTAACCAGGTCAGGATTTCTGGAAAGAGACACTGCTGTTGAGTTTTTCAGTTGTGGCTACTCATTTTTTGGTGCTTTGAGCAACACAAGCTGAGTGCCATTAAGTTCCTTTATATTCAAGAGAAGGCAGACATCTTTGTGGCTGATATCTCCAACCCTTTGTACTCAGACCAAAACAATTTAAACTGATAAATAGCATTATGGGTTGAGAGGAAAATCTGCTTTTTTGATTTTAAATAACATCAGGCATTTTATAATTCTCCAAGAAACTAAAAACTGAAATCAGTACACTTACAACACAGCTGAATACAATAAAATATCACATGGACTGGGGGAAGGGGGGTAAAGTTTTAACATCTTGACCTATGTCCCTATGCCCAGCTCCCGTGACAAGTAACATAACCCCGTCTAACACAGTAAATATATCCCGAACCCAGACTCTGGCCCTAAATTTATCCCTGTGAACATGTGACCTGCATAAGAGGTAAAGAGTATTTGAGCCAGTCTCTCACAAAATTTGACAGCTGCACTCGGCCAGAGAACACCCACTACTCCCCCGCCCCCCTGCCCTGCCGCCTGTGTGTCAGCCACATGATCACAAACAAACTGTACATGTCAAGCTCAATATCAGCGAGTTACATAACATGTCATGTGTTTCCTCTTCATACAATATGAAGGCTAAGAAAGCATGTGACATCACAGAGTCTACATGTCCCAGTAATCTTACTCATTTTTTAAAGTAACTCTTACATTCAGTTGTTCTGTAGGAAAGGCTCCGATTCCCACTCTGGTGGTGTAGGCCTTAGATACACCAAAAACATCACCAATATTCAGCGGAGGGATGCCGAGACCAGTGCACGCCCCGCCCACAGTGCAGTTTGATGATGTCACAAAAGGATATGTGCCTAAAGAGAAGATTTTCATATGTATCCATAGCATTGACTCCATCCCAGATCCTCCAAAATCACAGAACAAAATAAATATTATCACTAATAACCTTACCAAAGTCAATGTCGAGCAGAGCAGCATTGGCCCCTTCAACCAAAATCTTCTTTGGAGATCCATGAAGAGCTTCATACATGTAATAGACCCCGTCTCTCACCATCGGCCGCAATCTCTCAGCGTATTCCTGCATGATACAAGGAACACAAAAGATGAGTTGTGTTGCAACAATGCATCACTTCTGTAATTTCATCAATGTGCACCTTGAGTTTTCTCAGTTGGTCGTCAACGTCAACTGTCAAGGATGGATACATGGACTGATACTGGTGGACAAGGTTCTTGAATCTGAAAGAAAAAAATGAATTATGCCACAATTGCACATAATGATATTTGTGTTTGGCATGTTCCCACAATCCTTACTTCAAAGAAAAGTCCTTAAAGTCACCCAGGAGGTCACATACACGTAGGCCGGTGCGAGATGCCTTGCTGGAGTACGCAGGTCCAATGCCCTTCTTGGTTGTTCCAATGCTTATATTTTGGCACACAAAGAGAAAGATGTAACATAATGTATAAGATTAAAGTAGATTTTTAGTAAATGTCCTTACTTTTTTCCCTCTTGTGCTTGTCTCTCAGTTTCCTGTAAGCCATCCACAACCTGGTGGAAATCAAACACTGCAGAGAGACAGAAAGCAACTCAACCTTCACAATCTTTTGCTTATTTGAATGGTCAGACTATAATCAGTAATATATACTGTACATACCAAGGTGGGCTCTGTCTGAGACAATTAGTCTCTTCTCCCAGCCTTTCAGACCTGATCAGGAAATACAAATATGTGAGTATATGTACATGAATGTACACTAGCGCATGATGTGTGATTTTCTTAAAATACCTTTTTTATCATTTTTATCGCCCTCTTCAAACAAGCCGGGTAGATGTATAACCACTCCATTGCCTACAAGAGCAGAGGAAGATCAATATGTTGACTCACTTATAGTCTTATTAAACATGTGGCCTCTATAGAGCTGAATATTGAAGCAAATACCAATGAGCGATATGCTTTTGGTGTTGATGATTCCACTGGGGAGAAGGTGGAAGTCGTACTCTTTGCCATCCACAACCACCGTGTGTCCTGCATTGTTGCCCCCCTGTAAACCAAAGCAGGGTACATATATGTATACTGTCAAGTTTGAATGACAATGCAGTTAGATCCAGTATGGCGTGAACACCCAGGACCACCACATAAGACTCAGCCACATGCACACGTCTCCTCTGATTTTTGTGAGACAGCGATAAGCCACCCTCTTCCCGATTTCCAGCACCTATTTTAACAGACTTGGCTGGTGCTGGTGGACCCTCCGCTCCATTCCCTGCTGGTTAAATCCTGGCCTTCTCACATATCAAGCCACCCTGAGAATGTGACCTCTCTCTAGCCGGTGGGTGGGGCTCTCAAGCCTCCAGAACACAGGGTGCTAGTCCTGTCAGTGGAGCAAGTAGGACAACAAGTATAACACAGCAACTGCTGGCAGGCTTCACTGTGTGTGCTCGGTGTTGGTGTGACCTCTGGTTGTGTGTCCTGTGTGAGTGGACAGACACTGACCTGTCTGGACTTGTTTTTATTAGGATTTTTAATGCATTTTAAATTCAGTCTCTTTGAATGAGTGAGTCAGAGCAACCTCACCCTATAACTTTACAAGAATTAACAGAGAAATCATGCTTATAAATTGCACATGCACATGCTAGAATGATAGACATTTGGCATCTGCAAAATGTTTTGAAATTTGAGTTTAATAGCCTCAATTCCCCCGATGCAGCATTTAAATCATTGACTGCACCCCGATGAAACCACAGCACATGCCAAATGCGGTTTATTGTAAAAGCCAATAAGGTTTCCCAGCTAATAAATATTCCGTTAAGTATCGAAGAGGTTAAGTGTTTCCACTCTGAGCACCTGTTGCGCTTTAACACGCTGCCAGTTATTGACAGATCCCATTTTGAATTCAGAAGAAAAATGGCATTCAGCAACAACACATAGACACACCCCTGTGACAGCTCATCTGAAATCACGATTCCAAAGCATTTACCTGACATCTGCACACAATGTCCGCGTCAGTCGCCAGCAAGTCGACGACTTTCCCTTTGCCCTCGTCTCCCCACTGCGCGCCGAGCACCACCGTCACTTTGTTCCCCGCGTCGTTGCGCGATCGCTTCTGTCCAGCCGCGGCGGGTTGATTCATGTTTTTGTGGTCTTTTGCCGTCCAGGTGAGCGACATGATGGTGCTGGCTTTAGCCTGCCCGTCTCAAGAAGACTAAGCCGTCTCCCAAGAGTGGCATTGCCATATCTGTAACTCCATAGCCGATGATGTCAGAGCCAGACGCACAGGAGTGCGTGACTTGTCTCCAAGGCTGTTAAAGCAGCGAGAAAATAGCCTTTACACAGCGATCACAGCGATGAATGAAGGTACATTCACCTATTAAAGCCTATTATAACATTTATTCACTGTAGCTTGCATCATTCTATTTGATTATTCTTGCCTCGCCATCGGTGTGAGTAAAAACAAACGGCTGAACAGTAAATTCACGTTTATTAAAATATATCTAACATTAAAAGTTACAATCCATTATATGCTGCCCCTTATATTTCCTGTTAGAGCTCTGGGTAATATATAAAGAAATTAAGACATGACATTTAAGCACTTTTGTTTTGATGAGTTAAATATCTTGCACCAACAACACTGCATCTTTCCTTCTAAAGGTGCTGTAAATATAGCAAAAACACATTCACTGCATATTACAACAATTATACAAAACATATAAAGCACATTCAACTTTTTTTTTGGAATAGTTTCTGAATCCAAATCACTCATATACACAAAAACTAATTTACATAAAGTGACAAGTTGGCATTCACACGGTGTGAAGATCCCAGCCTTAGATGTGTTTACTCTTCTTCAACAAATCATTGCAAAAGGAAGACTTCTGCATCCTCTTGGAGGAGTCAGTGCTCACGCAGGCTCACAAAGTAAAATAGTCCTTCCAGTTCACAACTCCATGTGTAAAATTAACACGTTCTTTTTCCTCTTGATTTCCTTTTTCTGGAGTCACCTACGGAAACAAAGACTAAAATGAATAGATGGAATCAAATTATATCTCAATAAAAATACTTTAATGCCTTTTATACTTCTATTTACAAAACTTTGACTGCACTTGGCAGAGATTTATTCACATGGTTGTCTGACAAACATAAATACAATGGCTTTAAAATCTTAAAAGATTATTTTTTAGTGGTAAAAACATTTTTAATGCATCACATACAGCATCTCTCATCAAAATCAGATCAAAAAAGCACAGTTTACAGGAAGCACACGAGACTGCGTTAGTAGATTAACAAAGGTCCCAGCTGCAGATTCGGGAATGGACAAGAAAATATGGAAGGAGAGACACAAAAGTGACGGCTTTCATGAAATAACTCAAGTCCATGATGACTTCACAATGACGTCACAAACTGCAAGGCTGTTTGAGATCACAAAGCTGTGATGTTAAATCACATGATCAGCTGATTAAAAGAGGATTAATTGCTGTACATAATGGTACTTTTAGGGTTAGTTTTCCCCAAGTTTGACTGACATTAGAATCACCTCAAGACATACAAGTTAAGATTTTGGCCTGATGATAACTGAATTGGAAAAGTGTTAAAGAGAGCAAAGGTTAAAAGCTGGACAACAGAGACAAATGAAATCCAAATTCCAGTTAGACCGACAAATGACGTGTTATTTGGGACAAAGCTTCGACGGTGATTGAGCTCATTAGGATGATGTTCCTGCTTACAGTTTGCCATCCCATCGATTTGACCTACCTCACTGCAACACACAGCCTTTTTTATGTTTAGTGTGTCCTTTCCCATTGTTACCTTGTGTTTCAAAGAGTCAGAAACAGAGCATTCAAACAAAACTGTCCAGAGTCAAATCCATTCACAATATTAAATCTGCAAATCAAGTGCTGCAAACTGCATCCAAACTCTTTAATAAAAATGCATGTCAAGCTAAAAAAATACTTATGAACACACACTTAAAAAGCCCATACATAAAATATAAAATGTTAACTGCAATAAAAACAAAGCAAATAAAGATTTCCCTTTCAGACATGTCAAATGACTAGCATACCAAACATGTTCTTTATTGAGGTTAATGGATAGATTACCTTGGTTACTCTTCTTTTTGCTTCTTTTAAAGAGACTCTGCTGTTTCTTTGGTTCAGGCTTATGGGATGGAGGCACTGCTTCAGACACAGATGGCAGATCTTCAGATTGCAATCCATCTGGAACGTCGCACCCCTTGATGCTCTCGTCGACTGTAGTCACGACCGTTTTTACAATAACGCATTTCCGCTCTTCTTTACCTTTCTCTGGTTCTGCAGTCTCTTCTAAATGGCTTATTTTATTACTAGTTTCAGCTTTTCCATCTCCCGTTATATTGCTTTCGCTACTCTGTGTCACATTGTCTGTGTTAGGTAAAGGGCATTCCGTGATCTGGACATTCACACTAATGTCTGCTGGCTCCACTGGCGTCAGCTTCTCTGATTCCAGGCTGGGAGTGCACTCTAACGCCACCTCTAGCAGGTCAGAATCGGAGAGGGAAGATGGGCTGAAGACACTGGTCTCGGTGGAATCCATTGAAAAGCCGTTTGTGGGGAGACATGGCTGATGTTCCGCTTCAACCTGAGGCTGAGGTTGTGTCGTATCTAAAGGTGGCACTGTGGGTTTCTGTGGGCGTTGCCCATCCTGCAGCGATGTAGGTCTTTCCAGGGGTGTCTGGATTGCCATGGCTGGTTCTCCTGGGAGTTCCTTGGGAGGTGGAGCTGTGCCGTCTTGCACCACACTCTGCGGAGCTGGTGGAGTCTCTTCTGATGGACTGATGAAGCCGTTCATTTTGTCTGCGCTGGGCTGGTGACCCTCTTTCTGAGGTTTGGTGGGAGCGGATATGGTGACTGGCTCTGCGGCTTCTTCGTCTACAGGCTTCACACTTTTTTCTGAGGATGATAAGAGGGTTGTATTGATGGTGAAGGTATGCTTGGTAAACGAATACTTCACTCCCCAAAATAACCATTTCTATATCAATCACTCAACCTGTGTTACGTTAAATTAGTGAAGAAAACTTTTTGTCGCATGCCTCCAGTAAACAGAGAATCCAAGAATGGAGAATTCCAGTGAAAGGGGTCAATGTTTAGGAACAGCAAAACAATGTAAAAGCATCCCTTTACAAACTTATGCAGCCTAATCCAAGTCTCATTTAACCAGTCATTTGCTCAGTCCTTCCAAAACAGACATCCTAACAAACAGGGAACCCAACGGCGAGCAAAACTTAATCTCCGCTTTCTTCAAAGCCAGACTCCATTGACAAAAAGTCATTTTAAACACAGGAGCAGCTGGTTCATGATTGCTTCGATCAGTAAATTAGGTTTGTTAATGTATGACAATGGAGTTTTTACAAGTTAGTTCGGATTCACCAAAGTCACACAATAACACAAACAAACCACAGATCGGGGCAGTGGTAGACCAGCAGCTCCTGCGTTCAGCGAGGTAAAATTACTGTTTTACTTTCCATTCAGTTTCCCATCGTTAAGGACCGTCTGTTTGGGAAGTACCGAGCATACGACTGGATAAATGAGTCTCGCAAGAATGTGAAAAAAGATGTTTTTTTGATGTAGTTCAGCTGTAAACTTCGCGGTAAACTTCGATCCCTATAACTTCAAATCATCAAGAATTTTCTTACTATTTGGGAGTCGTAGTTCAGCGGAGACATACAAGAGTAACTGATTTACACAAAGGTCATTTGTAGGTTGAGGTATTCCTCTACGGCTGATGCTTTCATTGAAATGGGGTGATGTTTCGCAGTGAGCAAAGCTACACGAAATAACGCACCATGCAAACAAATGTAAATGTCGCTCGACACAGCAACTACACACTGAAGCTAGCTTAGCAAGGTGGAAGCTGTTTAAGCACACATAAAATAGCCTAAAAAAAGCAGCAAGGCTGTGCTGTGGCTTGCACTGAAGCGGCTCTGGGGTGGAGCTACGTACTGCGGATGGAGGCCACAGTCTATTGTCCTTACCAGATGGGCAGGTATCCCTATGCTTTTCACTAGAAGGGGGGCTTTCCGAATCGCACCTTGGCCTGGTCTTTCTTAGGCTGAAACCTTTCCTGATATCCGCTAGGAGGTGGTCGATGATGCAGCCGTCATTCTGTGGCACAAAGCCTTTCTTGACTGGTAACAAAGAAGTAAAAAGCGAGGTTGAAACACATGTTATTCAAATGACATCTTAGGTAGTAATTTGTAGTTCACAGTAATAGAAAAAAGAAAAAGAAGACAGAAAGGGCTGTTCTCAACTTACTGATTTTTCCATTCTCTCCCTTCTGTCTCTTGGACTCCTCTTCTGCCAGCTGCTTCTTCCTCTTCTCAGCCTTGGCTGCCTGCTCTCTTCTGGTTTTGTTTTCCTGTTATCATGAAAGTAAGGATGTCACTCACTGCCAAGTACAGTGTGTATGTAGCAATTTGTCTTTGTATAATTTGAGCAGAGGCATATTAACATTCCAGTTTTTTCACAGTAAATTGATACTTGTGTTCCAAAGGAAACTCTTCCCACGGACTCAAGACGAAGACGCAACTATGCACTGTGTGTATACACTAGTACACAGTATGTCCATGCACAAACACTACAAACACTCAAAAACTTACACAATATAAACGTACAGTGTGAAAAAGCCTCCAAATGTATATCACAAAAACACTCATTTAATGACTAAGGGGCCCTGACAAACCGAGCTGACTGTCAGCTGTCAGTCAAAGTCGCTGAGCATCTGTGCCCTAGTTTTTGGAGTGGGTCCCGCACTGTTGGCACTAGTCTTCTCTTCTTGGCTGATTTTCAGCCATTTCGGGGTCAGAGATGGCTGTCGGTAAATTAAATTAGTCTGATTGGTAGTTAAACTCAGTGCACAAAAAGAGATACAGAAGGAAAGCAAACAAACAATTAAAGTCAAGAGGATGTGAGATCAGAACGCACTTGTTATATTAGGTGAGACATATATATATATATATACATATTTAAGCCACTGAGATCTTAAGCAGTAACAATTTGCAACTCTTTGTGTTATTGTTTATGAGCTCACAGTAAATATAATTTGTTATTTCAACATAAAGATGTGTGCAAACTGGCTTACTAGTGTTTTTAAATCCAACATTCCTCCAGTTTTCCTTTTTGAATGACGAATACAGACTACTGCCACCTGCTGATATGGAGTTATTTACTCTTAACGAAGGCACAGAATGTATGTGTTGGTTGGCTGTAGTCTTTGAAGTGTGTTCGAGTGCAACTTTTTGGCTGAGACACAGGCAACGGAACAGTTGGCCTTTGTTATCACTAGTTATTTGATGTTGGCTTGGTGTGTTTGGGCCTTAACATCCACACAGTATCCTCACTGACCTTCAGCGCCTTGATGAACAGTCCTCGGAAAGTCTTGATAGTTCCAAAGAGTTCCTCGAGCGACAGCTGATTGGAGTCTTCACATAAGTAGACAGCTAGCTCGCCCTTCTTCTTGTCCATCGCTGTAAACCTTTCACATAAAGCTTGACATGCCTCCAGACTTTCCTGTAGCAAAGAAAACAGATAGATTTGGATCCAGCATCGAAAACATTATTGTGTTATTAAATTTTGGCTCAATTTGTAGACAAAACAGAGATGATCATCTTACCTCAAGAACCTTTGCGTATTGCTCCTTGACCTCTTCCACAGAATTGGAGACCTTCTTGGTCGTGTCATTCAGTCGTTTTAGTAAGGCACTGGCTTCCGACTGAATAGAGTCCAGATTAACTCTGAGGACAAAATTTGAAACCATTTCTTACAAGTATACCACAAATCCACTTAGGTCTAATTTAAAAAGGAATGAGCTAAAGTAGATGTGAAAGCTTTGTATACCCCGCTGCTTTTTCACAGATCTCTATGTCATCTGGCAGCGTCAGCAGCTCCGGGTGGTTCGCCTCTGCTTCCTTTGCAAAACAAGCCATGCAGTGGGCAATTAAACAGATTCATAACAGAGAGAAAAAAGAAGTTATGGCAGCTGTGAGCTACTCTGTGTACCTCCAGGATGTGATGAAGCAACGTGATGCGGCTCTTGTTGGCCTTGGTCTCAGTAAGCTTGAGCAGAGAGCTGATCTTGAACCCCTCGGCGTTCCCTGTGTGACTTCCCTGGAAGTAGACCGATGATTAAAAATGCAAGCTCTGTCTAAATGTCATCTGAACGTTATATATACATGAGAAAGAAGAGGTTCTTACATAGTTGAGAAAATTCCCTACGTCAAGGATGAGCCGGCAGAAACTGGGCATGAGCGTGCTTGTTCTGAGAGCTGAGAGATTTGTGACGTGCGGTTAATTTGATTATCTTGAGACAGAATGACAACAGCATGCATGTGAATAAAGATGAGGGCCCATGTTTACTTACACTGGCAGGCCTCCTCCACCAGCCCAACTTTAGGTTTGAGCATATCCAGCACTGATGAAGTCTCTTCACACAGCAACATGCACTCAATCCTCAACTGATAACTGGGGGAAATAAGCCAGAATTCAAAGTAAATAAAGAGCCAAGTATGGGAATATCAAGCATGCAACACTCACATAATTAACACTTAGAAATAGGAAAAAGTTACCATGGCACAGTGAGTAGGGAGGTGTAGAACCGGTCGACATTTGCCAACTTGTCTTTTTCTCCTTGGAAGGACTTCAAATTTTCAATCTACATGAAAGTACAAGAAAGTGACTCAGTATTTTCCGTTTAAAAACGGGCTCTTAATAACAGATACTTGTGCAGACAAGTCTCTAGGTAAGCATGGGGATTTATTTAAGAATACACACCTCATGCTTCTCTGGTAGGAGCTTAAGAAGCTGTTTGAGCACTTCTACATCAAACTTGGTACGGTCCCCATTCTGAATCATGGCTACAAAATCCTCATTTTTGCTGGGCAGAGAATGTGAAAAATATTGAGCTGGAAAATAACAAAATACTAAATAACTATTTAAAAAAGCCATCAGAAACAATGTGTAACATCTTACCATTTGAACTGCTTTAGGAATATGTTCAAATTCAAGTTTTTCTTTGGATCAATAAATGTAATCTGTGGAACAAAGAAGTTAGAGAGGCATATTGATTATTCAGCTTTGATAATCAGTGTGTGTTTATGTTGAGTGCTGCAGCTCTGAGGAGCCGTGTTGTGCGTTGACCAAGAACACCTCTTTAGGCTCCTTCTTGACAGGAGCAGCTGCCCCCTTGTCTTTGTGCTCGGTCACCGGGAGACAGAACAGCTGCTCGATACTACTGTAGTCCGGCTCCCGAGGAGGAGGCTCTTTCTGAACCGAGGCCCACATGGAGTGACCATCTGTGTGTGCGCAGGAAGAGAGGAACCTGTCATGAGCTCATGTGGCTCCACATTTTGTATTAACATCTTACCACAGCAAAAGTCTAGGTAATCCTCTGCAACACCCACATTAAATAACACCTAAATGTGGAATAATGGTTTGGTTCAAATCAATTATCCATCTTGATAAATTATTCTCTACACAGACGCCTACTGCTAATGTCAGCACTCACATTTTCCATAATTCTGTTCTATTCAAACATATAAAAGGGCCTGAAGGGGTGACTAATATCTTGAATGATGGAGGGAAAACTTTCTTGAAAAAGTGATTGAGCATATTTAAAGTCGGCTTGACACTTTTGTGATTAGTTTCAGCCAGGGCATGCTGCCTTCATAACATAAATGACAGATTGAAAGTGAAATAATTTGAGCTTTCACAAGGATGCTGCACCCACTCACCAGTAACAGAGCGCAGTTTCTGCCAGTTGAGCTTTTTCATCCTCAAGGTGGGACATCGGTTGGTCTTCATGGGTGCAGCGTACCCCAGCACTTGGCTACTCTGAGCCATGATCATGCCTGGGGGAGGGGGAGGTGGAGGTGGCATGCCAGGTAACGGAGGTGGTGGTGGAGGACCACCACCCATCCCTGGCAGGGGTGGCGGGGGAGGAATGCCTGGACCACCGGGCAGTGGTGGTGGAGGTGGCGGAGGAGGAATGCCTGGACCACCGGGCAGTGGTGGTGGAGGTGGCGGAGGAGGAATGCCTGGACCGCCGGGCAGTGGTGGTGGTGGTGGTATTCCAGGCAAGGGAGGAGGCGGTGGGGGTCCACCAAACCCTCCTGGTAATGGTGGAGGAGGAGGAGGAGGTGGGGGTGGAGGTGGTGGTGGGCACTTATTAGGAGTCATACTAGGGGGCAGGGGAGGAGGTGGGGGCGCAGGGGGAGGAGCAGGAGAGGCACACAGTGGCTTCTGAGAGGCTGTTACGCTTTTGTCTTTGTCCTGATGATCCAGATCAGTCTGCACAGCCTTATCCACTTTCACGAGCTGCCCGTCCACTTCATGACGACCTTCACAGCTCTTTCCTTTGGAGAACATCAGCCGCTGCATGATCTTCTCACTGGACTCTATCTGAGCTGCAGCACAAACCCAAACAAAAACATACACATGAACCCCCAATCACTAAAACTAAACCAATAAATCGTTAAAACAAAAGCTTTCAGCGACTCTGTCAACAACTGCCTCTATGATCTGTTTTCCTGGATAATCACTCCCCTTCACTGAGTCACAGAGGAGGCCATTAGCCTCTCCATTAGCCTCTCCAGAGAGTCGACCTAAAGAGAATATATTGCTGCTTCAGGGATGACTCACAGTCCTGGGCCAGCAGTATGGCTCTGTTAGTGATGGCCTCCAACGCTAGCCAGATATCAGAGCGGCCTGGTCCCAGCACCAACAATGTCTGCAGGATGGACAGCAGCTGGAGAGAGGCTGGAGAGCTGCTCACCTGCATGCACAAATCAAGAGGGCTGGTCACATTTACATACCTAAGTCTTACAATTTGTGCCATCACCATAAAAACTACAAGAAACTTACATTTGAATCAAAAAGACAATAGGCCTCATTCACTAATATGTGCGTGGAAATGTTCTTTCCAAATAAGTGAGTGTGCAAAATTACCATCACATTCAAACATGAGGCACTGGCCAGTTTTGTTCTTACCACTCTGCATATGTTAGTGAATCAGAATCATTCTAAACTGATAGGTGTGTGCCTGCTATTTGCACTCAGCGTGCTCCCATTTCTCTGTGTAAGGAAATATGTCCCAGCCCAATCTGCTGTTTCCTACTCTAATGTCCCTACAGCCAGGAGACGGACGGTGGACAAGACTTGAATCGGGTGAGAGCGATGTGTCCAATGATAGCTGCAGCGAAATTTGTTTTGGCAGTCAATTCGTCACTCTCTTCAAATGTGTCACGTCAGTCTCTCAAGATACACTCCCTCATGAACGCACAGGCTGCATATCTCCCAGCAAGGCTAGATATCTAAACACCATGCAGGTAGATCAAGAGTCTTTTATATTAATGAGTTGGCTAACATTTAATATTAGAAACATATGTACAATTTCATGGCAATGGAAACTGTAACATTTCAATAAGAAGTCTCATATGCTCCACTGTAAGCTGAGTTTTTATAGTTACAGATTTTAATGATGAGAATAATTAGTGAGGCTAAAAGGTTGTCAATTTTATTGTTATTCTGGCCAACACATCAGTAAATTTTTGTGTGTGCATACACATGGTCTGAGGCATATCATTTTTTTTTTGCAGAGTACAAACAAATTCAGGTGAAAAAATATTGATAAATCCAGGATTTGTTTTAGGCACTGTTTGTGATTGAGGCCCAATAAGAGGTATTTTACAGTTTTAAAACGTTTATTCATTCTGTCTCCTTTTTACGGCACTGTCTTAGCTATTTGTAGCAGATGCTAAAGACAGCAGGACAGTCAGCTCGTACCTTGTTAAATAGTGTAGTGAAAACCTCCAGGTGATCACTCATGTCGATGCCCCCGTAGAGCCGCAGCAACTCCTCCTCATCTTCAGCCATTGCCTCTTCAAAAGCTTCACATTGAATAATCAAGTCCTCATCTTCCTGTTCCCTGCACACGCACACGCACACGCACACACACACACACACACACACACACACACACACACGCACACGCACACGCACACACACACACACGTGCGCACACACACACACACACACATACACACACACACACAAAGATTACTGGTGGGGATACTTTGTCACATTCAAATGCCATTTTCAATTTTTTTTAAAAGCAATGACAAGAGCGTCAAATTACTGTCATTAACGGACTCAAATTGCAAATGTCCTTTCCTAAAAGCACCGTTTTACCTTCAATAATCGCAGACTTCAAAATGATCTCTAAAACTTGAACTCAATGGCGTGTAAATATGTTGCATAAAATCTGTAAGAGGCTGACGAAATCAAATGTGGACAACAGAAGGAGGACTTACCTTAACTTTGGCAGAATATCAAGTAACTGGAGCCCTGCAAGACGGCAATAAAACACAGGCCTGGGTATCACTGCACTCAATTTGAAGTTTTTCAAGACAATTTATCTCCAACATGTGTCACACACCTCTCAACAGTGGCATATAATAGTTTTGGGGAGAATTTGGCAGGAAGTCACAGGTGAGCAATCACACAAGAGGAGTGGCCAAACAAATGGCTGATTGGTCCAAGGTGGTGGGTGGCATCTTAAAGAATTGAGGAGGGTTTATATAGCTGCAAATATGACATATTTGTCAAAGTGCTTAATAGGATTGGTTCATAGGAAAAGCCTCAGTCCAAGATTAATCCTGTTTTTGTCCAGTATATGCTGGGACAGACTCCACAGGACATAAAGAAGAAAAACCCATCACAGAAAATGCATGGATTGACAGTGAGTTTCATTCAAAAGATTTTTATCAAAACCACACAAGGTCAGTGTGATTTAATCAATGTAAATGTGATAAGATTTCCTGTGAACTAAAACTTTTAATAGTCACTAGTTGTGGTGTAAAAAGCATGAATAGACAATGCTTTATACACTTGAGGTTTACTCAGTTCTCAGGCGTTTTGTCAAAGTGAGAATGAGGCCATTCGACCTATTCTTAGACAGACCTGGTGACAGAGATATTTGTAATAGAGCTCCTGCTGATGGCCCGTTTTCCCATCTGCCGTCACTTTCATCACAAAGGGGACACGCTGTTGCAGTCTACCACAGTTTGACCTTACTCATGATGGGACTCTAGGCGCCTGATTGATCTTTAAAATAGGAGCCGAATGGGAGAACCTACCGATAAACTGCTTTCTCATCTTATCTCTCTGCCTGAGGTCATCTGTGCCGAAGATGAGAGCGTTGATGACACTGAGAAGTGTGACCATGTAAGGGACGTTATCTGTGGCCTGTAGCTCGTTCATGATCACACTGAAGCGATACTGTTGCGTCTTCACACCCTGAAGAGGAAATCAAAGACTGTGTAAGACATCAACTTCACTGAGGAACACTCCACAGAATTATGATGCTTCTGCATGCAACCAACCACTAGAGGGCATTGTTAAGGGTATAAACATTGAGAGTGATGATGTAGGATCATGAGAAGTAAACCAGGTAACAATTTTCCAAAATATGTGACTTTTCTCTTGTCATGTTCATTTTCTTGCCTTGTAGTGATCCAGGGCATCCAGGGCCAGGGAGTGACCATCTGCAGAGAACACGCTGAGGGCAGCAAGCAGCTCAAACACCTGCTTCTTCACCATGGTGTTGGAAGTGTCCAAGGCTGTGAAGCATCATGATTACACACATCAACACAGGTCGAATTCTCATATTTTCCATCCATTTCTCTCAAAGCAAAAGCCCCTATCTTGTCCCTTTTCTCTTGCATGTAGACCAAAGCAGGATGCTTTGTTTCACTGCCTTTTATGTTACTTAACTTGAACTTTGCCCTCTGGGGATGTTGTTGTTCTGTAGATAAACGTGTGTGTGTGTGTGTGTATGTGTGTGTGTGTGTGTGTGTGTGTGTGTGTGTGTATGTGTGTGTGTGTGTGAATGTGGGAAATCCAATATTCACAACTTACTGTGATGCTACATTTTTAAGGATGTGTCCCCAAGCAGCCCTTAATGACTCATCACTGTGCATAAAGTCGAATACATGACTGGAAAATTCAGCTCTGCACAGTGAGTCACAGAGAGTTATGACCAGTTTAACAAAAACATTACAAGTGTTACATAATACGGAGAAATGGGTGCAATAAATGTGGCAATTTTTTCACAAAATGAAAGGTATAGTCAACCTTGGGAGAGCTTCCGAATGTATCCTTCGTTCTCTATAATGAAGTGGATCCCTGCAGAGGAGTTCATGACTGCCCGCACGCAGCTGACACAGGTGAGCTGCAGGAGGGCATCTGCAATGCGAGAGCATCCTCGCCCAGAGAGTCGGTCCAGAGCCTCCAGGAGGAGATCCAACCCACTCAGCTCCAAAAACTGGACCATCCATGTCTGGTCGCTGCCCTCCAGGCGACGCTTTAGCCCCGAGTAATTGACCACGGTGGGAACTTGCAGCAGTCTGATGCACAGCTCTGGGTCTGCGCTCTCCAGGTTGGCCTCCTGCTGGGAATCCGAGTCCTGCGAGGAGCCCAGGCGACCCCTCACTGCCGCCCACTTCTTTTTCCCATCTGACTTCCCTGACATAATGGCTGTGGAGGACAGAAGGGAAACAAGTTCACAGTTTTGTCACAACTTTTAGCTATTATTTTTTTCAGAAAAAAAAATTCTGTTAGCTTTGGACTACAGATGGCAGTCTGTTTGCATTGATATCCAGTGATATGTCCAGTACACAATGTCGCCATTGCTATCCAGACAAGAGGAAACAGGCCAAAACAAGGCCTTATCAGAAAGGAAAGCAGAATAGGAAATGATAGCTCTGCACTTTTGTGGATGCGCAAAAGATATGTCAGCAGTCCAGTCACCACCAGCTCTGCCAAACATTCCTACATAATCCTGCTTGAAAGAGAAGAGGCTCGTTGTCAGTTCGTCAAAACTCTCTTCAAAGCCGGGCTCAACCTTGTCTGGACTGTGTGTATCGCAATTTGCTGTAAAAATAAATGTATTTTCAAGATAATTACCGGGATGTAAACATTGGAAAACATGCACAAGGCGCGCTTGTGAACAGCTAGAAGTAAACAACTGCAGGAGGGACATTCCACAACATTATACCAACATATTTGACACTGACATGAATGCGCACATTGATCCCAAAAGTGCCCTTTTCTGGCATAACCTCAGAGCAAAGCCCTCTCTTTTTACCATTCTGTCTCACCCCCAAGCTTCTAAAAACTACCTACTGAAATGCATTTTGCTAGTATAAACATGATCCCACAATCTAATAAAACCATCAGGATAAGGGCTAGGGCCAAAAAAGGGTATTTCTTTCTCCGCGAGTCTAAAAATACTTTGTCTCTGTGCTGAAGTTGTGATATTTGGTAGTTCACAATAAAGGCACAAGCATGAGTGGTTCCTCTGTCTCCTGTTGTTGATTCCACACTTGGCAAACATAAGATATACAGATGAGACATTGAGTGATGAGCATGAACAAACACAAAGCTGTGTAAGACGGCCATTCACAGAGCCAGCGTGAAAGGAATTGTGGCTTTCTAGTCCTTTATTTTACCATCCAGACAATGTAAGGCCCCACTCTTGCTTCTTTTTTGTTTCATTTTGGTTCTACACATAAGGAGCTCAGTTAACTAAATGTTAGTCAAATCCAATTTTGTATCTCTCTCCTCTCAAAAGGTAATTCACAGAAGTAATGACTTGTGAAAAATCCGACAAATTGGATTTCTGTTCACTCTGCACAGTCAAGGTGAAATGACGCTTTTTTTTTCTCTCACATACTCTGGCGAGGCATTTGTCAGCTCTGACTGCAGCATTTTAGTCCCACTGCCAGTGTGCGAGTGTTACCGTGGCAGCGAGCAGACAGACAATGGTGTTTTACAATGGGCTTTCTCAGTACTCTTCAAAGAGCTGTGTTCATTAGCCATAAAATGGATGGAATGATCCCTGCCTCCCTTTCAGACCATCAGGAGTTATGCCCAGCAAGCGGGTTAAACACTTTCTGATTCAGGAGGACATTTGGTGTTTGTGTTCGGTGTGAGCGAGGAACAAAAGTTGCAAGTTGACGCCTGCAATTTGGAGAATTTTCACAGTCATGGTCACTTGTGAAACTAATGGGGTTCCATTGGAAAGCACTGAGAGTTTTGTTTTATGGATTCACATCCTGCAAAGCCATTGTTGTAACTTAAGACACTTCAGAGGAAATACTTTGTGTAAGAGCGTGACTCCCCCTGTATGGCTCAGGAACTTTTCATAGGGAAGGAAAGGACTTCCCAGGACAGGAAACTTGGCCCAGAGATAAACACGTGGGTGTGACAGCTCATGTTCCTCTTTTGAAATTTTAGTTTCATTTCTACTGATGATCATTTCACCCCACAAAAAAAAGAGGAATATTCTGTTCCTGTGGAAATGTCTGGGTTACATGTGAAACAGTGTCAAAGATGGACTGTAACGGAAAACATCTGCACATTCTTTTGGGCACTCCTCAAATATAAGCAACTTTCCTTTCGCCGACCTTGTCTGCCAGGTCTCCCACATGTACCGCTAATAGCAGGCTGAATCACTGCACACAGGACAAACCCACTCATCTGTCCTCTGGATAAACCGCCCACACGGCAGCCCACTGCCACTGAACAGCATCAACACTTCTCAATGCGCAGAAACATCTCCTCTGATTAATTTCCTGTGAGACATATGCACGGCTTGCTTGCCTGATTAATTTTTTTTCTACAAATGCAGTAATAAATGAGTCAATAAACGAATACATTTGAGGACATTAGACAAATCTCATGGACCAGTTTGCACATTTGTCTCTCTTCTCACTTTGTTTTCTTCTACTGAAATACCAGATATTGCTGGGGGATAAAAGATGGGAATTATACAATTAAATTCTACCTTTTGAGAACTGAAATGGTGAGAGTGGATTTCATGATTAAACATAGAACATTATGCTGCTTGGAGATTGCATAATTACAGATAGTTACTGAAGCTTTTTCAAATGCTATAAAGTCTTCTACAGCATTCACAGAGCAATTATTACAAAACAGAACATCTGGTAGCCATCTAAATGATATCCAAACCGCCTCTCTTCCACTGTACTATTTAAGGGAGTGACCAACATGCCTGCAAAGTCTACAAACACATCCTGTAGTTACAAATGTATCTTGTATTTATAGTTTCATGTATTCCCAGAATGTCTACAGATTTCTCCAGCACTTGTCAGACTGATTTAACATCTGCACAGTAATTTAAAAAATGGGAGTGACAGTCCGTATGTTGCAACAAACAGCCTTAAAACTGGAAACCCCAGTTCAAGTGGATTTTGGCAACACAGCTTCTTTTCCCTCACTGCCGTTTTCCTCATTTTGCTGTCCGAGGCAAGGAGGTTTAGAGGGAACAGCCACCTCCAGGATGTTTCGACAAGAGTGTGATACCAGAATACAACTACACGTTAGCCATTCTGCATCATGCACAGCCCATTATGGTGCACCAAAGACCTGAAATAGCGACATAAACGGTGCAACATCAATACTTTGCGCTGCGAATTTCCCCTCACATACCAGAGGACATAACGGGACTGGTCACCTTACTGTGGCGAGTAAAAGACAGCAGAAAACGATAAAGCGTGTTACTGTTGCTGAGACAAATGTCACATATTAATGCCCTGTTGCATCGTTACAGATCACCTATGAGCTCTAACACCTTACCTGGTATTATTCCATAAATATGAAGACACTTGAAGAACCGCCTCCTTTGCTGTGTTTCAGATGGGAGAGCACTTTGCAGTCATCCGGACAACCCTTTATTCTGGCAGAAAATGAAACGTGGACTAAAAGAAATCGGCACTGTGTGGCAGGTCAGACCCTGTGTGGTTTGCGGATGGCACCGTTTTCAAATCGCCTCTGAGCTTTCACTCACTTGTGAAAGACTGATAGCCTCAAAACCATAGTCAAGACAGCAACGACCCTGAGGTAACACATCCGGTAAATACTTTCAGAATAAAGACTATGACGGGTATGCATTTCACAACTGCCTGTTTGCAGTTTAGCTTTGAAGTGTTTTACTCGAAGAAAACTGCAAATATCCAACCGCTAAATACAGCAAACTCCAAAGATTGTCGCTATAATAAAACTGAACAGAGTTTAAAAAATAATAATAATAATAATACAACTAAGCTACCTGCCAAGTTAGTTAATGTCCCTTTATGATAAAAAAAAGTGTCACTAATAATATATCTGGTCCTCAAAATAAATAAAATAAACTAAAAAAAACTCCAAAGACTGTGGTTGAGATAAAATTCACCCTAAAATATAATGCAATAACTTGAGTTGGATCATCATTGATGTACAAAGTTACCGTGGTTTCAAGAAAAGCTAACCGTTGCTAGCTGTCTGTCAAATTAGTGACATTGTCCTTTTATAAATCAAGAGATGAAACAAAGTGCTACTAGTTATCTATCAACTAAAAATAAAAAAGTCCACAAAAGAAATATAACGGTCTTCCGCCTAAGAACAAAATTAGCCCTGCACAAGCTAAATTAAATTTAGAATGTAATGTAGCATAACATTAGTCTCTCACAACTAACATCAATATGGCAAACTAAACAGTAAACTAATCACATACAAATTCATTTGGCACCTCAAATTAATGTAGGTGATAAAATAAATTAATGAAAAACAACCAAACATACGCAAAAACAAAGCAAATAACAAAGATTGTGATTACAATAAATACCCCCAACTAGCTACAGAAGTTTAGCTAGGCTAAAATCAAAACGTTCAACTAAATATCACCAGTTATCAATCAAGTAAACTAAAAAATAGTCCACAAACAAAAAAAAAAGGTTTTCCACATAACATATAGCTAAATTAGCCCAACAAAACCTTAATTAAAAGTTATCTGGAATGGTGCCACACATTAGCCTCCAACAGCTAACATTAGTATGGCTAACTAAGCAGTAAACCACAATAAAACTCATTTAACGCCTCAAATTACACAAAAAATACACACACAAAAAAGTATTATTGATGGAATACCTACAGAAAATGCCCCAATGCAGTATTTGGATCCTAGATTTACGCATAATGTGTCTCTGTTCACATCGGCTTTCTTCTCATTTTGCCAACAAAATAGCAACAATGTCAGTTAAACTGCAGCTGCCATGGAACTAAGGGGTTACCAATGACAACAGATCATTAAACTGAAAATAATCGAGGAACAACTTAATTTTGTTTTTTGAAAAATCTTGATATTTATAATAATAATAATAAATAAATAAATAAATAAAAATAATAGTAATGATTATTTAATATTGATAATAATAAAAAATAAATCTATTTATTGTTTCATTTATTTATTTTGTTAGATTTTGCATATTCACACTCAAAGGTCTTTCTATGGTCAGTAGTTTATTTTGAAGTCACATCAGTTGCCTGATTTCCTGTCTTATCCTCCTGCTGTTCTCTAACTTGAAGCTGTTTGTGATGCTGAATGCAGCCAGTTGTTGTGGGCCCTCCTCCCACACTTCCCATCCTATCATCTGGATCTGACCTCAGGCAGACAGTCCCTGCTGGAGGAAAATTATCTTGGATTCCCTGATTCTTCTAGTCAGTCGTTCTGCGACTCCCGACTGTACAAGATGCCTGTCGCAGTAACAGAGTCTACAGTCTATTATACTCTTGAGTTAATTTGGTTTCTTCTGATAATGCAGACACTATGTCCAACCTTGAGGGTGTCTGACTATCCCGAGGAGCCTTGTGGGACAATGGAACATGCTCCAGCATTTCTAGTCATAACATCAGACTTTCAGATCTGTAGCCTATTATGTAAACCTATAAGCCTATTACCTAAATCCCAAATTATCCTTTGAATGATTTAAATCAGGATCCAGAATCCAGGTATAATCTGGAGAAACCCAGACATAGGCCTAATCTTTCCACTATGATTTGTTTACAGGCTTCAAGGGTTTGGATCACAAAATCTTCCACAATTTTGATACACTACTTTAAAAAAAAGAAAAAAAGAAATACAGGATAAGACAGCATAAGTCAACCTGTGGCATATACAGTACCAACAAAGCATGGAGAAAATAATTCAGCCATTCCTTATTTATCTTTGATTTAAGAATCCAAGTATGCCTTAATGGAAAATGACTAAGGAACAAAAGCAACACAAAGTTCATGAACTTAAAAAACTGTCCTGCGTGTGTTTGCATTTCAGGGATCAAGGATAATGTGATTATTGTGACTTTTAATTATTTGGCTTTTTGTATTTCTCTTAGCACTGTTTGTATAGTTCTGCAAAATATAAAGACATCATAAACTTTTTATTAAGTATCTGCATAACACAACTATTATTGTCAGCATGACAACACTGAGTTTTGTTTGGCTGCAGATTTTTTCGTTGAGAAATTGTTTATCATCCCCCCTGTGACTCGAGGCCATTTAGCTTGCTAGAGTTTCACTGCCTCAGAGAACAGAAACTTTACTATAATTGTAATGTCGCGCTGCTTTAGGTCCCCTGAGCCAAAGTGTCATAAATGTAAGAGGTTTTGTTAATCTATAGGAAAATGGGGCTTCTATCGGGAGACCACATTAGAAGCATCGAGTTACAAAGTCAAAGATTATGCAGGGTGGCTGCATGCCCAGCCTGTCACTTTGAAAACAATGGCTACACATAAGACTGCTTTGTTTAAACAGAGCAACAAAAGCTATTGAGCAAATATCATGCACTCATTACAGTCCACAGCTCTGTTGCTAAACTTGTTGAACGGGATCGTGAAACCTAGTTGGAATCAATCTCTCAATAGTTAAAAGTCAACATCATTTACACTTTTGGTTATGTTTACATGTATACACAGGTGATTTTCAACCATTAACCTACAAGTCCTGCTGTGAAACCTTTTACCATATGGACCTCTTACACAAGGGTGTGGCAGGAATTATAGGGTTTAGTTCTACTGTATTTGTGAGGTCAAATGACCACAAGGGACAGAACATACTAACCAGTTTGTGAAGAGTTTACCTTGTAATATGTAGCAAGGGTATATATTTTGGTTCAACATTCGAAGGTACAGGTATGAAATGGAGGTTGTGGGGGTCCTCCGACAGAAATCTTTTAGTGTCAAACACTAAATTTCCTTTAATGTTTAAGCAGCAATATGAATATTTTCTGCATCAATTTCTAAATGCACAATTCTAATTCAAAGGGATGTTCCCCCCTGAAATCTACACGTGTGGCATTTAGATTTTTCATACAGTAACCTTTAATTTACCTACTGTATTTTACATGTATTTATTTATTTATTTTTTTGAGCATCGAATATCACCAGCATCTTCACTTTATGGTGTAAATTCACAATTTGTAATATTCAGGGGTAAATGTCCTCTGTGTTTCCCCTCCGTCTTTAATTTGCCTATGACATTTTACAAGAGAAATGCTCTGTGACGTGTCAGGACATGTTCTTGACATGGATCCCACTGTCTACGGGAAATGCTGCAACAGAGGCTTATCACGTAACTGCAGACATATCCATATCCTGTAAACAAAAACAGCAGATCATCTCTCTTTTGGAAATTTTATTAGTGTTAATAAACAAAAATGAATTCAATACAAATGGTATAAATTTTGTCCCAAGGACCCTTTTGTGAGATACCAGATGCTGATTTGCATTTTGGGTGAGACTGGGCAGCTGTTTGTTCACCAGTGCAGTGTAGTAGCATAGTAACAGTGGTGAAAGATGCTCTTGGCAGAAAAGCAGATTCTTTAATATTTTGTGAATGTTCCTGTCTTCAAGTCAAAGAATGATTTTTTTTTAAATTATAATTCAACTAGCACTGCTCATCTTACTGGCTATCCCCAAGTGCCCATTAAAGACCCCTCAAGAGTCTATGGATCCAAATTTGGACTGGCACAGTCACAAGAATAAATGTTGGTATTGTATGTTCCTGCAAATGACTGATATGTAACATTTGTATGTTTCATATGTAACAGATGTGTTGAAACTTTATGTTTTTTTTTATGTTGAATTGTACACCACACTGACCTCAACCTGTATATAACCCAGAGTAGCCATTATAATTCAACAACAACACAAATGAAATGATCTTTAACAGTAGCTCTGAGTTTTCAGTTTACTTTTGCAGTTTATACAAGATGTTGTCAGCTTTAATTAGTAAGTACATCTGGAGGCTTAAGCAGATTTCACCATGCCTGAAATGTAAACAAAGGTGGAGCCTGGCTGCCAAAAATAACAAAGGTGTAAGCTGTATTAATATTTATTGAACAACGTGTCTGATCCATTGACAGGAAAGAACTTCAGATATTTTTATGGATACAATGTTTCTGTAACATAAGTTGTCCACCAGAGAGAGCTCTGTTGAATACAACAAACTAATACACCCACAGACAGGGATGCACTTGAGTTGGCAGTGTGCATTGCAACTGAGCAGATCAGTTCATCAGCCTATTCAAATATTAAATGTCACAACTTTTTTATATAAAGATTTGACAGAGCATGGGTTCATGTGAAAAAATTAAAAATAAATCAAGGCCGATTCATCATTTTGGCCTGCTGTTCTTTTTAACTCCCAATTGTAAATATCTGATACAGCCTAAAAATCCAAAGCGTGATGATGCTGTAAAAAGTTTGACATATCACAGTTAACCCTTTAAAACCTGGAGCAACATCACTTTCCTTGTGCTTTTACATACCTTTCACAAGTATGCAAACCTCGAGCAAATTGATGCAATTTCTTTCAAGTACATGGGAATAGGGGAATGAGCAACTTGGTAACACAAGTTTCACAAGTTGCAAGAAGTAGGAATATTTAGGAAATTATTCTAAAAAGGCTATGGGGGGAAAAGCTAGGGAAAACTATATTCAAATAATTTTCATAATTCATAAATCATTTAAAAATGTTACAAAATTATTCTAATTTTAAAATACTTCTTCAAATTTGTGTTTTTTTTTAACTCTCTTTTATTGCTATGAAATCAATTTGCTCAGGTTTTATAAAGTAAATGAACAGACAAATACTTGATTAAAAACAAAATGCAGATCTACAAATGGATCCATTCATCTCTTGCCACCAATATAGCTCAAACGTAAATAGCTGAAAATGCTTTTTGATTCAGTGACTGATGAATTATGTGTAAAACAATTTCACACCTGAGATGAAATTGCCTGCAGTGAAACATGACATGCCTGATTTCTCTGATCTCCCTTGTTAGCATCTCACAGACACTACAAATCGACTTAAAAAAGGGTTAAGATATATTAAACCTATTTTCGATGTAAATACTATGGTAAAAACGCTCATTCTTTATGATAACAACTGCGACAGTTGAGCCGAGCGGCAACAAAAACTTCATTTCCCAGGTTGCAGTGCACATCCTAGTTGAAAGGTCGATTACGTCAAACGCATGCTGCCTGGAACAGGACGACAACAAACCGCTTAAATAGCCAAACGCTGACATTGCATTTACATTTGTCACTTTTCTGTGTTGTTAGTGTAGCTCCCTGTTGGCAGAAATGTCCGGAAAGGCCAAGGACATCCTACAGATGGATCTGTATGGTTTACTCGGTATTGAAAGCACCGCTACGCCAAAAGAGGTGTGTAAATAAGCTAGCCGTTAAGCTAGTTAGCTAGACAAATAGCCGTTACTTTTCAAGCGCACTACTGGCTGACAGTATGTTGTTTTGACAGACAGTTTATCCGAGTGTTAAATAATGTTTAATGTGAAAAAAGCAGTTGTGTTTGCACAAGGAGAGGCTGATTTTGTGTGGCAATTATGCTTTCAAACAAGAGACTATGTTAGCTTGGTATCATTCATCTTGTTTAAACTTGTGTTTTTGCAATGTGTATGCGTGCATAATATCATAACACAAGAAGTCTTTGTTGTCTATCAAGAGAAGCACCATGTAAGTAAACCAAAGGACTGATATTGTAGGTCCAGTGAGAGCCTCAGGTAGCAAGAAACACCGGGCTAATGACTGATTCGCAATGGTGTGATTTACTGACAAGGCCACTGGGTGGCAACGTTGCATTAGTTTAGTCTGTGGTATCTCATGCCTTTGAATGAGAGTGGATGTAAATTTTAGGGCTGAAACAAATTTTAATTATCAGTTATTCTGCCAGGTATTTTCCCAAATAACTGATTAATCGTTTGGTTCATGCAATACTTAATTAGGTGAACAATCTTAGTCACAGTTTTGCACAGCTCAGTGAGATGTCATTAACCTGTATGATTCATATGACAAAAAATCCAAACCCCAAAGATATTCAACTTACAATAAAACAGTGAAAAGAGGGAAACAATCACAGTGGATGATTTAGTAATACTTCATGCATAGCATTTTATTTAAAATATCACTTTAAACAATTAATTGTTTATCACCATGGTTGCCAATTTTCTATATACAGATTAATATACTAATTGTGTCACCTTTTATACATTCAAAAAAGAATCATTATTAAATAACTTTATGGTTTTGAGTCTACTAAGTCTACAAATTCTTCATCTAAAACTAAACCAAAGCATCAGATCACGTTTGGGCTAAGCTTGGAGTGGTAATGTGATTACACCTAATAAGGCCTGCACAATGCTGTATGACTATGGACAGCGTGTTTACAAAAGAATGCATCTGTTTGCTTACCTCAGCATACTACAAACAGAATTTTTCCTGAATTACGCTTTGTGCCTGCATGGATTTTGAATCAACTCCTCTACATGTCATTTCCCAGCCCAGAGCGGTTCACCGTGATGTCCTGAACCCTGCCTTTTCCCTACGACCATCTCTTTACTCACAGTTTCCAGCATCTAGAATCCACAAGCCCAAGGGAACTTAAAATTATAGCCAAAACGAGGGAAGTTAATTTCTTAATTGGATTTCAAAGTCCTGGCCTCCCGAGAGGATTATCCTAGAGGAAGTAAGCGGTTGTGGCTTGGGAAGAATTGAGAATCCAAAATGCAGAAGGCTGGTTTTGTGAGGTCTGCTGATGTTCAAGAGTGATAGTGAGGGTGGTGTGTGTGTGTGTGTGTGTGTAAGGAATTGAGTCTGGGGGGGCTCAATAATCAATCAAGTGTGTGAAGACCGATGTCATCAGAAGGACTACTTACCCACTGCTCCACCACCATCATCATGCATGTTATTTATCACAGAGGGAGGCGAAGAAGCTCATCCCAGAGCCTGTTTGTGTGGGCTTAGCCACAGCTTGTAAAACATTGCCTTGCCTTGGGAATTTGCCTTCTGCATCTCCTCCTGGTTCTATTTAGCATCTCTTTCTGTTATCACTGCTATTGACCCTCTTCTGGGCTGGGCTGGGCTGGGCTGGCTGGTAAATGCCGTGGAAACTGGCATGTGAGAGTCTATGATTTAATGACGATGGATGACTGGGGTTTGCTTTATCCTTGTAGTGCTGAGGGAGGCTGTTGCTGAAGGCAAACCATCATTTAAAGAGTTCATGCATATCAGCAGGGCTTGGATAATAATTGCCTTGGTGTGTGTGTTTTACCTACCACAGATTGCTTGGTGAGACAATGTCAACAGCAAAGACCACACAAAATATCTTGTGGTTTATTCAGTTACTCAAATTGTAGTGTACCTGGTGTGTTGCAGTATATGCAGTTACTACATGCCTGGATAATTTACTTCCATACAAAGCATCCGGACAGGACAGGTGATTGCATTACATTGTAGTAGTGTGTTGTAGAGCCATTGCTCTCAGTTTCTTCTTTGAGCATCTAATTGGTCTGGGCAGTAAGATTAACCCTTTGAAACCTGGAGCGACATCACTTTTCTTGTACTGCATTCAGATGCCTTTCACAAGTATTTAAACCTTCAAACCCCCAGGTAAATTAGTTCAATTTCTTTAGAAAAATAAGGCAATGAACAACTTGGCAACTAATTTTGTGCTACATTTTGGGTAATTCCGTCTTTGCTGATTGCCTTCTTCACGTTTTTTAAAGAAATCAAGCCAATTAGCTCAGATTTCAAAGAGTTAAAGGTATACTATGCAGAATTGTCCTGTGCTGAAAAACCGCGTATATGGCAAGGCAAAACACATAGCTTTCACTTTCGCTGGTGATACTGTAACAAACAGTAGCAATGCACCAATTTTGAAATTCTGGGTGATACCAATGTTTAAAATAACAATCTGGCCGATAGCCAGTGTTTTGTGTTGTTGGTGTTGTTGTTTATTTTGTTTTTATTGTTATTTATTCCCCCCTTAGTGCCAGGAAAACAAAGAAATCTTTATCTAAAAAAGGTTACTTGTGGTCACCAGCTTCTAAAAGCTAACGTGAACTAAGTTTCAACACGGATTTGATGTTCACCGTGTAGCATTATCAGGGAAACATTAGGGTACATCCCCAGGTGCATTGACAGAGACCTTACTAACGAAACAAAAAAAACCCTAATAGTGTCCTTTGGTCCCAACGGCGACAGAATACCATTAGTCTCAAGCCCTGCTTTTTAGCCATCACAAAATTGATGTGACACAGTGGAAAACATTGGCCATTGCCATTGTGAATGTCATCTTCTATGGCGACAGGCTGATGACACTCTACAAGGCAGATATTGACTGATATCAATGTGCGGCCAATAAATCGGTGCATCCCTAACAAACAGTAGCTGACATTTCGTGAATAGTGTACTGTTAAGATTATTATTTAATTCTACGATGCACGGGGGCACATCATCAGTGATGTGCAGAACTTTCATCAGATAGCATGCCTCAGGCAGATGATTTATATTCAATGCACTGATCTGAGTTCAACAGTTATACAATTATTATTGACTGATCGATTGATTAGCAAATCTCTTGACATGTTATGCAAACAAAACACATTTAAAAAACAAAAGTACACTGAGCTTGGAATCATTAATTTGGTCAACAAAATTTTGTAAACTGATCACATCTTGATACCATTCCATGAAAAGTTAATATTGTTCAGTACTGAATTAATGCTGAGTTTGTTTGGATGTTTGGCGGGGTTCACAAACACACGGGCACATGGAAAGTTCATCACAATATCTCACTGTTTCTCTTCATTACATCCAGTTTTTCTCCTTTCTTTTCAGTCTCTTTTTCTCTGTGTGGTCATGTCCTCTTTGCCCATGTCCTTACCCCTCTTCTTCCTCTCCCCCGTTGCGCCTCTTATTATTTTCCTCCAGCTGATAATGTCCCGTAAATAGCAGAGCGTTGTAATTACGGAGGATGGGCCCATGGCAGATCAGGCAGCTAATCAGCCACACAGGCTTGGGGCCCTACAAGGGCTGTGCCGAAGCTGCACTAGGACCAGTTTGTCAACTATAATTGGCACCAAAGACTGGTCTAATGAGGACAAGATGTGGACATGCAGTTAAGACTGTGGCAGACAGGGATCATGGAGGCACAGAGAGGCTGTTTTTAGCCAGACCCTAACCATTAGGCTACTGTTGGCCTGCTGCTGCATGATCAGAGTCTTTCCTTGATTTCTTGGTTCCTCCTCCACAAATTCAAGTGTGTGAAAAAAAATAAAATTTCTGCAATTCAGCTTGTCCAGCATATGAGACAAGAAAAACAGGCATGTAACCATATAGAGTCATTTGAATTGCAGGAGATGGAAGACGCAGCAGCATTAAATACTAACATTTAGCTCATCAGTAAGCACAACGGACAGCAGTTGGTTTCAGACCAGGAGTCCTTCTGGTTTTCTCTTCAAGTGGTCTCATATTGATATAGGAGCCAATCCTGAAAGGTCATGGTGGTCTGCACAAAGATAATTGCGACAGTAATTGACAGGATTAGTCTCGGGTTAGTCCGGATTACGAAGATGCCACTCTCGATCTGAGAGCTCTTATCCACACATGTGCTAACCTCTTCAAAAGCTGGCCTGCTTAGGCGTCTATTTTGTAGGACCAAAGAGCTTCAGGGTCTTCCAGCATCAATTAAGGCTTGCGTGTTACGGCATCGATGGGAATAATCATGTATTATTTAACAAAACAGCACTGGAGGAGCAGTAGATAGAGAGAAGATATTTTGAAGGATGCTAGATGGATGCTAGAGGGACTGAAAAGAAAAAGAAAGAGGAGGAGACGGAGAGAAAAGCAGGTTGGATAATTAGTTGAAATGCAGAGAAGTATGTATGTTATTTACATCTTTAACTGAACTCAGTGAGACAAAGGTGATGACGTGCCACATGGCTGCTCTCCGCCAGAACAGTATCAATGATGACAGGTTGTGCTTGTCAAACAGCTCAGCTGGCCAGACTTTTGCCCTGACAATGAGAAACATCTGCTGTGTTTACAGCAAATGTGGAGATGTGTTTATCTTGTCAGCTGGCTGCAGGTGATGATGAACATGAGAAGTAGTATAGTACGAGAAGAAGTGGAGTGAGTGTGAACTGAGGACACTGCATGAGCTTTTAAAGGACTATAGCAGTGAATTTGCGGGTTTTAGCCCCCTTTATTTCAAATCACACATACTTAACTTTACAGCTGCAAACTGTTTTACTCAGGTTTTTGAAAACGTAAGTTTTTTTCCTGCTATTCTAGGCATCCATTGGTATAACACTTTCAAAACCTGCGTGTCTGTATAATGCATTACAGTGAACAGGTGCAGGTTTTTTCCAAATGACATTATTGTTGTGTGAATGCTGTGTCAGTGAGGTAATGTCTTAAACTGCATTACCACACTGATACCACTGACCAAAAATAATACAGACTTGTTCGCTCTGATGAACTAAACAACTCACGTGAGATAAATTTAGCATCATGTGGAAATTAGCACAAATCAGTAGCTGCTTGAAGCAGAAGGCAAAACAAACAAAAATAATGAATGTAATACTAGGGGATACCTCAATTTGGATCAGTGTATTGATTCAGTGATCAACGATCGAGTATCATAGATGCAAAATGAAACCATTGATATACCACATATCACCATTTCCATCCAAACACACCTCCATCCTCAACAACAGAACAGTGCTAGCAGCCTAGCACAAGGCAGATAAGTGAAAGTGACCAGCAGACAATGAAGATATCTACTGATATCATCTCATTTTGATCTCAGGCCCCTGGCTTAAATCAAAATCTTTTTTGTGTCAGACTTTGTCATAGCAGAAAAGTGGTATTGTTGCCCGAGGAACTGACATGATATTTTATGGAAATGAAACTTGTGTTTAACACTCCTATCAAAAACTGTCACCTGAAAAACTCAAAAACTAAACACTGATAGGGCTGTGTAAGACAGGGAGTTCCCCAACTTCTATCACTACCTTTACATTTCTCAGAACGATGTCTTTTATAGTGACGAGCTAAAATAAAAACTTTTAAATTAAAGTCCAACTAATTTGTTAATCAATTAATTGGTTTGAGAAAAAATGTATACTGTGGTTCCATCTTATTAAATGTGATTATTTTCTGGTTTCCTTACTGATCTATGATAGTAAACTGAATATCTTTGGGTTGTGGACAAAACAAGACATGTGAGGACGTCATCATTTTTAGACTGAACAACTACTCAATTAATCGAGAAATAATCAACAGATAAATAGAAAATGAAAATAAGCTTAGTAAGACGGTCAGTTAATTGTAAGCCTAATCATTGCCTTCTTACCTTTTCGCTTCATCTTGAACCATGAAGGGAACAGCATTGCCTTCCTTTTGTACCTGTGTATTGACGAGTGAAAATACATTTGAAGTTGACGTGGAATTTTCATTTCCTTTAGTGTACCTTACCAAAAGTCGGAGAAAATTGGACAAAGCTATAATAGCGAGCACAGAGAAAAAGAAACGGGAGAAACAGACGGAGAGAGGCTAAAAAGGGGAAGTAGGCTTAGGCCTCACTAAGCATATGTGTTTGGCTCAAGTCCACGGCTCTGTGTGTCAGTCTCAATCTGTAAGAAGCCTCTGTGTGCCAAGCAGCAAGACTAAATACTTCTTAATGATGTCTAGTCTCTCAGAGCTCTCTCAGTGAACCAAGATCTCATTTACTATTGGAAAAAAAATAGATGTTGATGACCAAGAGAGAGAACACAGGACTTGTGACATTTAGGAGCCCTTGAGCCACGATAAGCTGCAGAGAGTTCACTGGAGTCTTAGCTTCTGGACTCCAGGCATCCAGCCTAATGTGCCTAAGTTGACTGTCATGGAGACTCATTGAGGTTGCCGTTAAAAAAGGCTTGGACACTGATGGATTACACCATTCTGCTCAGTTCCCTCAGAGTTTAGTTTCCCCCCCCAGTAAAGTCAGCGCTGTATGTTTTGGCGTGCATTCTAGAGATAAAATTGTGCAAAACAACACACAGGGAAACATTGCGCATGCCAGAGGACAAGGCGTCCAATGCAAACGCTTCCCAGACATGAAGAAAGGAGCTCCCAAATTCTGTGGCCCGTAGCATACTGGCAGCACACTGATTTGCGCAAAGGGGTGTATGTGAAAACACGCAGAGCGTTGGCATGGCTGATTAGAGTGGTGAGAAAGTGTATGTCAGTGTGTGTGCTTGTGTCAGAGCATAGATATAGTGGGGATTTATGTGCCAAATCCTTAGCATGCAATGCATATATATGAGCGTCCGTTTTGAGACTTCAGCGGAGCACTCTACAGCCCCCTCTGGTCTCCGCGGAAAGTTTTCCTGCTTCCCTTGTTTCTCCAGAGGAGCAGTGATCTAATGAAAACCACCTTGTCATTAACTGGTCCCTAGAAGGACCAATGAATGGTTAACATTCCAAGCAATGACCCAGAGTTAAAAAATCAGCTATAACTAAAACCTCATATGACATTACAATACTCCAAAGTATTGTTTTGTTTTTCCACTTTGGTTCTCTGAACCCCCCAAAAGTTTTGGCTACCTGCCTAAGATATTAATGGCGGCCTTCTCAGATTTGTTATAGACAATGGCACTCTGTTTGTGTATGTTATTGTAACAGTTTTTTTTTATGTTTAAATAAAGATGGACTAATACTAGGCTGCAACTCAGGCCACATTTATCTTGCACACTGGCAGCGGGCCTGAGAATAGTTTGGAATTCTTGTGCGGGTAATTCGCTGCGGAGTATGTGCCGAGGTGGTTAGATTCCATTAACAACATGTCAAAAGGACACGAAGCAGAGGATCAGCTCAGGTGTTGATTTGATCCAAACAATACAATCCCCGATTTTTATTTAAATGCAGACCACATTTCACCCCCAGTGCTTTCATGTCAGCCTGTTACCATTTGTGCCATTATTTCAATGGGACCATCGTTTTTTTATTCAGACTTTGGTTTTCTGGGCCAAGGACGGCAGGATAAAGATAATTGGTACTGAGAGTAAGAATTGACTTGGCCAAAATCTGTGCTTAAGTGGATGATTCGTTCTCTTTGTGTCCTAATCAACATTTTCCACTCTACATAACTCTAGGGGTTCTTCTGTTTTTCTCCTAGATCAAGAAAGCTTATCGGCAGAAAGCTTTGACATGCCATCCAGACAAGAACCCAGACAACCCGAAAGCAGGTGAGTGAGCCAGCTAACGTGTTTATCTGTTTGTTTCTTCTCACGTTCTCCCCATTCTGAGCCACACATCTCCCATAGATGCCTAGTAGAACTGGAACAAGATTAATTATTTGTGAAAACAAGATAGCGGTGTGCTTGAGGGCTGTTTGTCATATGAAAGTCGAGAAGGAAATAAGTTACTTCCCATTTCTGTGCGAAATCATTCTATTATCACTTGTGGAGGCGTGCGATGTTTAGCGTCACCTCTCATTGGGTATGGTCCATTCATGTGCGATGGTGCGCCACTCAACACGTAACAGTGAGGGCTGGGAAAGCTGTTTAGATGGATTGAAATCTGTCAGACAGTGGCAGCAACCACATAACTGTTAGCTGACAAAACAAGCAACGTCGGTCTACAGGACAAAAGCCACGTTAGCATTCCTGGTTGACAAATAAATGCATGATTGGACAGTAATGTTTACAATATGATTTTATTTAAGCCCGAATGGGATTCAGCAGTTTGCTATTTTATCAATTTCTCTTGGCTTTTTTGTATTTGTATTGGACATATGGTCGTAGTAATGTATACGCCGTTCTTGATGCTCAAGTTTAGCGGTGGATCCCGCGTATCTGTTGGCTACGATATCTGTCAAATGGTGTGCAGACTCCATATACTTGGTGCGCTGCAGGCGTAAGCTGGTGTGCTAATGGTGGGCACCCAGTGTGATCCACTGCTGTTACCCACCTGCATTCACTTAACACATACTTCTCTGCATTTCAGATAAACTAAACTAAGTTTATAAATTATTTGCTTGGTTCTCGTTCCTTCCATGCACCCTGATGAGGACCAAGTGTCGAAACCAGTTGGTATTTTTATACAAATACTCATGTTCTGAATAAAGACTTTTAAACCCAATTCAGCTTTCTTTATGCAATTTCTGCATTGTTTTCTGAAGACTTAGAGGCAATCGTTTGACTGAGTGGCCATCAAGCTCCAGAACGAAAAAGTTAAAAAAAAAAAAAAATCTCTGGAGTCGCGCTCTCAGCAAGTTGTACCCTGTCAGACAGCCCAGCCACATCACTCTGTAGGAAGTCCAACCAGCGCCTGTCTCTCCCGCCAGCTTTTTAGCCAGAGAGGACCAGCCAAACACCAGCAGCACCACCATCACCACCAGCATTTCCACACTCCATCCCTCTTTGGCTTGAGTCCTTTTGCGGCCTGTCGCCAACCAGCATGTCAACAATTAGACCAGGAAATCTCAGTGTAGCTTTTTGTCGAAATGGGGGAAAAAAAAGGCACCTTGGACAAAAGACTGGTCATGAGGCATGTTTTCAAGTGAGGTTTATGTGGTTGCTGGATGGTTCAGACAATTCCTGATTATGTCAGGAAAAAAAAAACTGGGAAATTGGTCGGGTTTTCAGGGGGTTGAGAGGGATAATACAAAAGCAGGGGGTCGGTTTCCCAGAAATGGAAAAGAAGTGGTTTGGAGGGCCTCAACACTTGAACCCGCACATGGACAGACTCTGTCTCTATCGCACGAGAGCGGAGCAAGTCTTGGGATTTGCTGCTCCTCAGGGGAAAGTTGTATGCATGTAAGAGGTGACTTGGGGGTCATGATTCCTCACTGACTGAAGACAACCCCCCAAACTATTCCCTCACTTTCCTCAACCCCCCATGTTGTGACACTCTGAGCTGCCTAGTGGGCATGGCAGGTCTCTCCCAGTTGGATTTCATTCCAGCCCATTATATGCGTGTAGGTAACCTGAGCGCCTCTGCTGGCAGCATGATCTCCAGAGCCTCCTGTTAGTGTGCACTGCCAGTCCCCACAGGGAGTAACAGTATCGGTCTGTTAGGCCTCCCATCAGTGAATGATTAAGCCTGGCTAGTATAGTGCAGTAGTGTGGCGGTTGTATGACGGAGAATGGGATTGTGGTCTCCCTCTGTACTCCCTCTGTGTGTGTGTGTGTGTGTGTGTGTGTGTGTGTGTGTGTGTGTGTGTGTGTGTGTGTGTGTGTGTGTGTGTGTGTGTGTGTGTGTGATGACAACTGGGGAGGTGGAGTCTTGCGTGGTAGTGGTGATTGTGGCCATGGCCCCTCGAGGTGCTCTAATGGAAGATAGATGGAGAGGCCAAGAGTTTGTGTGGGAATGCACATCTGTGTCACTGGAGGAAACCGGTTTCGTGAGGCTTATGGCACCTTTTTAAAGCATAAAAGATAAAAGGCCTCAGTAGGTTTCAGCCCGGTGTCTCAGATATCATGCTGAGCACATAATGCCTCGTTTGGCATAAGCCTCCTCCTACATGTCATGTTTCCCTTTATGTCACATTACCTTCTTTTCTATCTCTTCTGTATTCATTTTATGCTGATCTATGCTATTTGGGATAATTGAGCAATTCAGAGTAGAAATCTGGGGTTTCAGGAAGTGTTAAACACTACTGTTACTGCCCCCATACAACTAACTCTAGCTCACCTGTTGCCAAACAGTAACACAAAGCACTGTAGCCCAGCTAGCCACCTCAAATTAGCTAAGCCTAGCGAAGAGCTATATACTATGGGTCGGAATTTAAGCAATTTTTATTGCAGCAAAATGTATCTATCAGACTGGAAAAAAAGCTATCCATATTATTCTAGTAGGTTATTAAAGGTTAAATTTTTGTTTACAATATTGATAATTTATTTGGGCTAAAAAAAAGACAATTGCCATCTTTGTATTGATACAATATTGCTACAAAAATGTTGGGATACAAGGTACAACGTAGATTTATCAGTCATTTTTTAAACAGTCCAAAAAATGAAATTAAAATTTGTCCTTGATCCTTTTGGAGTTGAAGGAGGAGTTGAGGAGTCTCACAGCCTGGGGAATGAAGCTGCTCTGTAGTCTGATGGTATGGCAGCCGATACCGTTTGTCTTTTTACAGATGGCAGCTGGGAGAACAGACTGTAGCTGGGGTGGCTGCTGTTTTTCAGTATCTTTAAGGCTCTGTGCACCTCATTGCACTGATGTTATGATGCTCTGTAGATGGCTACCAGTGATGTTCTGGGCAGTTTCAATCACCTGCTGTAGATGATGCGATACTATGCTGTATTCATTTTATTTCCCAACCCTACTACATACCATCATCACCATCATCATAATCTGTAATAATGTTCAGTGTTAGCATTTTCTTTGCCGACAGTGGGAATAATTACATGAACACTGTCAACATGTGCTTTTGTATGCCAATGCCAACCAGCTGGTCTCACACACCCCGCAACTCCTTGCAGCTCTGAAAACATTGGTGCAAATTTATCCAGTAGGTCTTATTTGGTAAAAGAAGTAAAATTATCTGAAATCTACACAATTATTGTCACACTTGAAAAATAATAATGCATACTGACAGTTTAATTTTTAGCTTAAAAAATGTTTTTTGGCAGGTAAGTGATAGTAAAGCTGGTGACACTCAGCAAATTAATTACACTTCTACTCTAAAATGGAAGTTTACAAAATGTTCAGATAAAGGAAAATGTCAATTAGGTGCCAAAGGTCAATTTGGGCACCCAGTAACAGCAATTTCACAGTTTCCTCTCTCTCGTCCCTCTCTTTCAGCTGAGCTCTTCCACCAGCTGTCCCAGGCTCTTGAGGTGCTAACTGATGCTGCTGCCAAGGTACATCCACTGATGCCTCTCAGCCTGTCATACGTGCAGATACACACTCTTGCACACACTCATGAGTCATCATCCTGGTGTTTGATATTGTTTTCAGGCTGCCTATGACAAGATTTGCGCTGCCAAGAAGCAAGCAGAAGAAAGAAACCGGAAGCTAGATGACAGGAGAAAGAAAATTAAGCTTGGTGAGTTTATCTAAAATCATACAGCATCTCAAGGCTCCTGGTTTATTGATTTTTATTTTTAGGTTTTGTTTGTATTGGTATTGTAAAGGGTTATATCAAAATCATTTTTTGTTGTATACAGTAATCCAGAATTTATACAACATCAGCTAAAATTAGTTTTTAAAGTGATGAATTGTCTAGTATAGAATTAAACAAGAGCAGCTGTTAAAAAATCTATTTATATAGCACACGTCTGTTTTCTTGTTGAAAAGAGATTCGCTTTGAGTATATGAAGGACATATCGATTGTGTGTGTGTTTTTGTTGCTTTTACAGACTTGGAGACCAGAGAGCAACAAGCCGAAGCTCAGAGCCAGGAGGAGGTGCAAATCACTAGAACACTTGAAGAAGAGGTACGATAATTTATAGAAACCATATGAGAGATGACACTGCACCAAACATTGACCAGAGAAGATGTTAAAAAAATAAAAATAAAAATTTTCACTGTGCTACAGGCCTCAGCAGTGTACTGGGAACAAGGTATCCCAGTGCATCCAGGAAACTCTGAGGCACACCCAGGTGCTTCTACTCTGTTTTTTGTCAAATATTCCCGTCTAATTGGGTTGAAATCTTCCAAAAACTTGGGTCAGGAACAAAGGCTCTATCTGAGAGCAGCCTTTTTTTCACTGCCATATCATAATTATCAGTAAACCTATTAGGTGATATTGCATGACTTGATGCACTTTGTTCAGGAAGCCAATGATAAATAAAAATGGTGTGTGTGCTTCCAAGGTGAGTCACGGCATGTGCTCAATGTGTTTAATGCATGTAAATGTCTGTGGCCTTGGGGGGAGGAGGTAACCAGCAGGTGGCACTGTTCCATTTCTGTCTCATCTCAAGGGGTTATAATTTTAACTGAAAAAAATAAGGTGGTCTGCACACTCTCCTGAAAACACAGAATATCAGAAAGAGTGCCGAGAAAGCTATTAATGACATCAGTGCTCAGTAAGATGCACAGATGCATAATTTGCTGTCACTCAAAACCAGCATGTCTGTTGTGCACATTACTGTATTGTATGTGTCTGTTTCTACCAGATAGCCCGTTTGAGGGAAGAGGGGTCCAGGCAGCTTGAGGAGGAACAGAGGATCATCAGAGAGCAGATACAGAGAGAACGGGAAGCCCAGCAGCAGCAGAGAGGAGGCCACACTCACAGAAGTATGTCCACTTCCAAGATTTAACCCAGTCCAATCTGCTCAAGTTCAGGGTAAAGGGAACTAGGCTTATTGTCAAAATGTATTCTTGTTATTCCTATTGTCTTAGTCATTCCAAAAAAAATGATTAACATGAACAACTTTCTCTCAAGTTCAAAAACTTTAGTGCCAAAATTCAAATGTATGATATAATCAAGCAAAAAGACCATTCCATAGACCATAAATGGGGAAAGATGTTATAGATGTCCAGATGGAGGGCAAAGACTACCAGCAGTGCACAAATACTTATCATTTGCACTGTTTATCGACCAAATTAGGCAAGAACAAGGGCGAAGGGAGAAGTAATAAGAAACACCTCAATGAGAAAGAGCGGCAGGTCTGAACCTCTGTTTTCAGTCTGGAGGGGTGTAGTAAAGTAATATCAAGTGTTAGCATTTTGTGACTTAAGTTTGATACAATTACGGTAGAAGGTAGAAAATAGTAGCTAAAGTTAGCCAGCATTAGCTAGTAATGTTAACCTGACGGCAGTGCATCCATACATAGAGTTGAAATATACAACAGTTATACCCCAATGCACTCACTCAACAACAAGCATTACCACGCTGGGCAAATTTGTCAAGTCGTGGGAAAAATCACTTGGTTTGTTGATTGCATCCAACATGAGTTTCAATCCTCTGACGATACCCACAATCTGCAGGTTCATTTCCAATTATAGCAGGGTGGTGATTTATCACCTCCTGCCCTTCATCCGACATTTGTGCATCTAATAGTCACATGATTACAAACAAGCAAAAAAGCTTACTTGGGCATAAAAAAGAAAACCGGAGCAGCTTCAGACTTTATACTTGATGCCATCACAAGTCTGAAACTTACTTCTCTGCTTTCTGGCTTTGAGAGAGAGTAGCTCATGATCACAAATATTGATTGAACTTTTCTCGGCTATGGAAATAATTTATTGTAATTCTTAATTCAGGCGGCATTGCCCTTTAAACATACCAGTTCTCCCTGGATAAATCCAGTTTGATCGAGTGAAGCGCTTTTACTGTCCTGAAAGCCTCAGCTGAGTGAACCCCCTGTCTTTCCCAACCATCATACTGTCAGTCCAACCACAACAGTCACCAGGCTCGCTGTGGTTCACCAAATATTATTCACATAAGAAACAATAACAATAACTGAATGTATGTTTGAATAAATGTTTTGCACTTTGAAGAGCTTCTATTTTAGTTTCTTGGCAGTAAGACAACTTGGCAAGATAACATAGGAATGCCAAGCACCACGTACACACATATTTGTCCATCAAACTTTTAATCTCTTGATCATATTTTAAAGCTTTAGTGTCTCCATGCTGCAGACATAAAAAGTAAGAGTCTTGTAAAATAAGGCTATAGAAGTGTGGGTATTTAAGGGAAGTACTGATTCTTGGCCCTGGACTAGACCCCTTTTTGTGGCTGGACAATTACTCATGCATAGTCAGCACGTCTTTTGAGTCTCTTCCATTCGCAGGGAGTCAGCCCTCCATTGGATCAGCGCTCTGTCTGTTCCATCTTGAGATGCACTCAGTGGATCATCAGACTGTTGCAAGCATACATTTACCATGTGACAGCCAATTTAAAATTACTGTCCATCTGCATGAGGCACCTCAGCTGCTGTCCTAAACGCCACATTTCCTTCCTCAACAAAACAATTGTGTCCTTGTCTTTTTGCTTCATTGTTTCATCTTCTCCTATTGTGTTTTTTTTTTTCTCAGACCCAGGAGTGGAGAGATGTTCACAGAGTAGCGTGACCCCCAAATTAAAGGTAAGGCTTGCAACTATTGGCTTTTAATCAAGGGGTGAGCCTGAGAACAGAGGTCGGGACAAGGGTTGCAGTTCTTGTAGAATTAAGCAGGAAGATGGAAAAGAGGAGCTGCTCCATCTGAGCGAAAGTGCAGGCAGAACCTCAGTGGGGACTTTGATAGAACTTTAAACATTTGTAATTCATTATTTGGAGACCACATACGCTGTCTCACCACTGAGTGCACAGGCTGTTCTTACGCCCATTCCTCCAGAGTAGGCCCGACGTCGTCAGGAGACCTGTCACTAAGCCAAGAGAGGGCTTATTATATTTCCTCCTGGAAACTGCCTAGCCTGTGCATATTAACGGACACTGGGGATGTTAGCTAATGTGTTTAGACATTAAATCTGGTTTTAAAATTTGATAGCCATCTAGTGCAGCAGTGTACTCCCCGACATTTGTGTATTCAGCTAGAAAAACAAACAGCCGAAAGATTGACAGTATCACGGGTCACGTTCAAGGACATGGGAACATGACTGCATAAAGCTATCTCAGAGGCTGTTGGCTCTCGTCATGTTGACGATTAAAAATAAAAATCTCTGTTGTAATTGCATCCTTTTTTTTTTAATTAATGTATTTCTTGTGTTGTCTCTAGACTCAGATTGAGAACAGTATTTACTCTTTGGTTTTACCTTTCCAGTAGAAGTAATCATTTGTTTTAAACCGATTAAAAAAGCCCCTTTATTCAAGATTTAACCTGATTTTTCCACAATAAACAAATCTCTGGGACTATTAGACAGCTGATGGCCAGCACAATTATTGACTGTGATGTGGACTGTTGCAATAAATCTGACATCAGTTATTCCTTCACGGTCCTGTGTGTTGGATTTAGGGAAATATATTGGCAGAAATTGAACATACAATTATAAGTATGCTTTCTTTAGTGTATAATCAGTAACAACCTCCTGAACAGTGAGGGAATTCTAACTGGGAGAAGTTTCAGCTAGTTGCAATCTGCAGTCCTCACCATGAGACACCACTAAATCCCCTTAAATCTTACACACTTTACTTTTTAAACAAAGTTCAGTGATAGTAAAAATTTCGATAGTTCTTTGAGATTTTACTTTCATTCTAGACTTTATTCCTCGAAGATATTCTGAAATCTAGTTTTAGCGAAGCATCAATACAGAAAGAGCCAGTTGGTCTGGTTCCACTAATATTTTTCCTTTCCTTATATTTGTTCAAACTAGGAGCACGAGAGTGTTGTGGGCTAAAACCGCAGACATCACATCATGCAAATACTTTAACATCTTATTTGAAGATTAATGGGTAAGAAGGTTATCAGCGGGTGCAGGAGACTGCTCTTGGAAGGAGAATGTACATTTTTGACCGTAATTGTTGGTAAAAGAGGCTGTGTAGACATGGAAATTCCCAGAAATCCTGTTTCTTTGACAGGGAGCAGAATGCTGGAGCTGAGTCAACACTTAGTGCTTGCCATTTATAATTCTACTTTAAGCAGTTAGTGTGATATTGGCTGGACTCTGCTGTTCTTTGAACATGGATATGAGAAGTTGCACAATATCTTTTTTCAGAGTACGGGAACAAGAATCAGCATTTAGCAACAGGACTCAAAGCAAGTGAAAAATGTGATAAATGATCTTTTTTGTGGAAGATGTTCTTTGGAGCTGTTCAGCTCTTATGCAGAAAATGTTTTTTGGTAATATCTAAAACAGCATTTACACTGTGCAGTATGGCAAGCATTAAGACTTATGTAAAGACATAGAAATACTGTTACACAAGAAAATGCTTTAGACACAGTTCAAACATAAGCATAGCACATCTTTTTGCCTATGTCAGAGTATTAGGCGACTTGCTTTGGATTACTTAGTCTTTAATGGGTCTGGTGTTTTCCTTTATTCTGTGGAGTTTGAGTTAAGCAGGTGAGTCACCATGTATTCTGTGGTCCAGGGCTTCGCATGTTCATTTTCACCCACTTTAGCTGCCCAGCACTCTTGGTATGAATGGAAATTGACTGCAGGTCTCACAGGTGGTGCTTGAAATTTGTTCCAAGAGTTTAACAATGTCTCTCCGTAACTCCAGTCTATGTTGATGGTTATGGTAATCTGCATGTTATCATAGCCAAGCCTACCTGGCACACTGTGTCACCCCATCAGCTGAGTTTAATCAATTGTTCTCTAATGATTGGACATCATCATGTGCTCCTTAAATTTCAAAGGTCCTCATGACTAATATAGGTCTCTCCTTTCTGTCTCCTTTCTCATTCCAGTTAAAGTGGAAGTGTAAAAAAGATGACGGCACAAATGGAGGCTACTCTCAGGACATTCTTTTCGGACTTCTACAAAAGGTACACGTCCTTAAAAACATGATTTCACACTGTTACAAGACTAATGATTTATACAGCAGAGTGGTATGCAGTTGGCTACAATTGGCAACCTCAATGCTGCCACTCAATCCTTCAAACTGCGTCTTTAAAGGGGGGCTATGCCAATTTTCAGCATTCATACATGCTAGTCCTATGGTCTTTACAGTCCAAAAATATTATGAAACATGGAGAGCTCTCTCCCAAATTCAAAAGTAAGAGTACTGAAACTCAAATTTGTCGGCATTAAGTCTGGAGGTATTCCATAGACAATGAATAGAGTGCTCCAGGGTTATTTCCTGTAGGCTAACGCAGAAGTTAGCGTGGTTCCCTCATCAAAAAGCCTATGGGATTTTTCCATTAGATTTTAGGTTAATGCAGAAAATAAGCTCTGTGACAAACAAATGTTTATGATAATTAAAAGTTTCGTTCAACAATGTAACCTTCACAAATGAACACCACTTTTATGATTTTAAGGCCTAAATGCAATCATTAGAAATAAAAGCTAATGTTAGGCTATAAACAAACCACATTATGGCCGAATGACTTAATGTCACCACCACAGCAAGGCTGTAAAGCCGTACTCGGCGTGATGATGTTCTGTAGTCTCATTTAGCAACTTGTGTGGTATTTGCTGGTGTATTTAATGTTGTAGAGCAAAATGTGAAAGTCCCTTACTGTTGTTTAAACCACAGACCTTAATTCAGGCACCTAATACAAAACCCTTTAAAAAACTAATTGACCCTGAGACACGGGAACAGGGAGTGCTAAAATGCTAAATCATTTTCAGGTTTGAGACTCATTCCTGGAGCATCCTATTGGTAAAGATGCTCTAGATGACACTTAGAGCAGCCAGGGGAATGTTCTGAGAACACTACAATAGAAAAAAAAGCTTATCTGGATATAAAAAAAGAAATTGAACACTCTGTGGGTCCACGAAATCAGGCCTCCATTCATTGACTGTGGAGCAGTTACACACTTATACCCTATGACATCACAAATTTGAGACTTACTTCTCTGGTTTCTGGCTTTGAGAGAGAGTAGCTGAAGTAAAAGAATTTTGATTAAACCAGTTTAGGCCACAGAAATAACATATTGGAATTTTTCTTTGGGTGGTGTTCCCCTTTAACTTGGCTTGTCTTTAGGTCGCTGTCTTTTCACATAACAGAGTAACAGTGGGGCATGATTTTGGGTTGAGGAATGTACTAAAATGTTCCTTGAGGCTACCGAGGTAGCTTTCCCTTCAATATGTCTGTATTAGGACATTGCAGGCAATGTTGTAAATTAACGAGCAGGACTGCTTTACAGGAATTTTGCATCGATGTGATGATTTAATAAGTGAGGTATTTAATTGACTGGATTAACCAGAAACAGACATTTCCATCTAAGTCTTTAATCAATTTGTTGTTTCATAATGAAATCATTTCAACATATGAGGATATATAGTGCTATTACTAAAATTGCATATATTGTATAACGATAGAACCCTGTTTATCCTTGCCATCCCAAAATAGAGCTTCACTGTAACAGACTTGCCTGCAGAGTCCAGCCATATTTGAGGTCTGGATGACATCAGCGTTGTAGATTGTTTTATTCTTCCCCTTAAACAAGGCCCATTAAGTTTTGTTGCAGTGAAAGTGCTGAGGGCAATGTTGTAGTGCCCTTTTAAAGCCATGCACGCCATTGTTTGTGGCCCTCTTACCAGGTGATTAAGCAGTGCCAAGGGAGGCATCAGGAAATGTGCTCTTCTCATGCAACCCAGTACCACTTTATGCCCTGATCCGTCACAAGGGCTTTGGTGGGGCATAGGTTGGCCTGAAATGAGGATAGGGCAAGTGTCACTGACGTCAAGCCACCCGCAAAAAGGCGTATGAATTTCTCCTCTGCACGAACTCAATCAATATGCCTCCAGGCAGGAGAGCTGTGTTGTAATACAGACTGTGGAAAAAAAGTGTTGATCCTTTTTAAAAATTCCTCAGCAAGGGGAATACATTTTTAGGAAACGATTTTGTTTGAGATGGCAAGCTCCGATGAGTGACAGTTAATGGTTTGGGCAAGTTGAAATAGCCACCGCTGTGTGGGAAAGTATGGTATGTGTATACTTGTGCATGCGTACGTGTGCGGACTTGCGTACTTTGGCCGCCTAAAATAATACATCTTCTTTTAAGGAGGGAAAAAATATGTTAAGATATTTATATTCTCTGAAACAGAGGCCTTTTGAGAGTCTCCTTTGTCACTGTTGGCTTGCTCCAGAGTGTCCTTCGTAGACTTTAGCATTCCTGGACTTCCTGTTCCCAGAAAGCTACATTTTCACAGGATGAGGTTCTCTGAGGCCACGTCCATCCTTTTCTTTGCTCCCAAGCCCCTGCTTTAGGCGGGGAGAGGTTACAGTGTGGGTAGTATGTGTAGATAAACTGTGGTAAGCTTCCCTCCATCTTAGTAGTGCCTAGATATTCCTTTTCTGTGGCAAAACTCTTTAAATTGATGATTATATGTCATTTGGCAGAGTATCAGCGGCTGTTGCTCAAACTTCAGGCTGTACTTCTGAATTTTCCGCCACCTGTGGCGTCAACAGCACAAACAAAGAGTATACAGCTGATCAAGAGTTACCTGCCCCTCTTTTTTTTCTCTTAAACTCTCCGCAAAATTTGATCAAATGGTAAAAAGTGCAGTGCTCATCAAATATAAATCAAGACTATGTCACTGCATCGCCTGTTTGTTTCCTAAAATGCATCCAGAAACACATTTAAATATCATGTTTGGCTGTAATAGTGAGAGTTTGTGAACTGGAATTGGGCGCCACACAGTGAAAATGGAGGCCGAATAAACGGAGATCAAATGGCAAAACTAAGCAGCGCTGATCAAATATAAAGTATGATTCTGTTCCTGTGTTTCTCAGCTCAGAAACATGTTTAAGCTTACCGTTAAAGTGTAATATGAGATCGCTGTCGTTGTTTCACATGGACCAGTCTACAGTACATCACCCATCTGGTAAGGCGTGATGCATTCTGGTAGTTGTAGGTTTTCCACCTCTTGAGCAAAAGTGTCCCTTTTTGTTTTCTCTGGTCACGATTTGAAAAGTATTTGCCTTTTTTACAGCAGAGATGGCCTAGTTTTATGTGAGGATTCTCTTTATATCAGTGAAATACTTCATTAATGACAAAAGGCCTCAGTTGTACATACAAACCTAGAGGAATAAAAAAAAAAACAAAAAACTTTGCTCTGCTAATGGCTGTCTTCAATAGTGATCCGGTTTTTGTCTCCCCTGCTAAGATGTGTTTCTATCCTTCCTTTTCCCTCAGACAGAGATCAGAGAATATCAGAAAAGTTCTTTGCCCTGCTCCCCCTTTTGGCCAACATTTTGTCCCTGTTCTGATTTGTGGCAGAGTTGGATGACAGCCACATCTAATTTCAGCTTTCATGCCAAAAAAATATTGTTTATCAGATGTTGTCATTTCAAAAGGAGTAGCTAAAACAATCCAGTATTGCATCTTGTCTCTTTTAGGAAGCCACAGAGGTCTCACTTTTGTACATGATGTTCTCTGCAGTATTACTGGCTCAGTCCCAAACATACGAACCCTATCATTAGAGATTAGCTTTAATAACCAAACACATATTGAATCCTAACTTTTATTCCAGGAGTCTGTTATAGTCACCCGTGTTTTCAGTTCTTCAGTCTGCATATGCTTTGTGTTTTCATGGTTATGTTTTGCGCTGTGAAAGGAAATACTAATTTGAATGTTCTGCATCTCTCCTCTTCCTCAACTTTTCTTTTATTCTCCCGTTTCTTACCTCCAGTATGGGGACGTCTTGAATGTGATTGTATCGGGGAAGAAGAGAGGAAGCGCTGTGGTCGAATTTGCAACTGTGAGAGCAGCTGTAAGTACCTAACTCTGCCCGGGCCAGTGTCCTCAAAATCTTTGCCACAGCAGACATTTGCATGCAACCACATTTGTTTACCACTCACTTGCCTCGAAGTCTCAGGTCACCTGCTGAGTTTGATTATTACCAATAATGACACCTGTCATACGCTCACCAGCCTCAGGAAGAGTTTCGGCAACCTAAACCAATGTTTTAGTTATTCTTTAGTGTAGAGATCTCTGAGCTGATGGGAACCACTGGACGGAAGGGCTCGAGCCGCTTCATTGTTCCACACTGTCTGGATCCTCAGGCCCTTTGTCGTGATGGTGTACTTTGTTTTGTTGTGGTTTCTTCACCACAACGTGTGGTTTTCCTCCGGAGAAAATGTCTGCCAGTCTACAGGGATCTGGGCACAGGTTCTGCGGTCTCTGCCTGCCCATCTCCAGCTCCCAGCTCTTGCTCTGGGAGTTGGCCCAGTTACAATCCACCTTTGTCCTTGTCTACATGTGTTTCTCATATTTATATAATACCCAGGTGTAAGATAAATACAACACATTTTACAGCTTTCAGGAAAAAGAGAATGTTTTTTGTTGTTCTAATAAAATATTGGTAGAGAAACCATTAAAAGATCCACTCACAGAGTATTTTGTGTTTTTAGGAGCTGGCAGTTAAAAATGAGAGTGGCCTGAGTGAAAACCCCTTGAAGATTTCGTGGCTCGAAGGACAGCCTGAGGTTAAATCCCCAGCATCTCAACCTGGCCTGTTCATGTCTTCACAGGTACCACTATAACCCAAAAATGCATTTTTGTAATTCCCTCCCTCTCTCATAAAGCAGCTCTATGTTACAGAATCTTCCCACGTACACAGCTTCCAACACAAATACTGTTGCCTAAACACGGTCCCACAAAGAGAAGTATGTAAACCTTCTGAGGTTTTATTTTCGTATCAGTGGTGCAGATATTACCCCAGTGCATGCACTCCCCCCGTCTGGTCGAGAACAATGTGTTTGGTTAAATGGGCCTCGGTTTATTTGCTTTGGAGTGGCGAGGCGCTGGCCCGACACTGGCCCAGGCCCCTGGTCGGCCACTCATTAACAAGCCTGACCTGGAAGACCCCAGGAATGCTGCACTTCGCATGGCAGGAGGAGCAGCATGCGATAATGGTAGCTTGGCATGTGAGACTGGCTAAATGCCCCGCATTGGTGCCAACTTACCCTGTGTCTCTATATTGCTATTGCTGATATTGAAAATTCTATGTTTTTCACTATTGAGATTTGAGGAATGTGGACAGTGTTGGAAAGTACATTTACTCAAGTACTGTACTTAAGCATGAATTTAAGGTACTTGTACTTTGCTTGAGTGTTTTCTTTTCATGCTACTTTATACTTTTACTCCACTACATTTCAGAAGAAACATTGTACTTTTTACTACAGTACACTTTATGGGACAGCTTTAGTTACTTAACAGATTACAATTTTTGCATAAAACATAAGAAGGGTTTATAAATTAATATATTTTGTCATAAATTAATTTACCAAACAATTTATACAAGTGCAGCTGCAACAGGCAGTTGATTAATCAATCAGTGGATTTAAAGAAAATGAAATAGTAAATATTTGAATAAGCATTTAAGTCTTTTTCTATTTTTTTTAATATAATTTGGAGTTTTGGGGTGGGTTTTTTTCTTTTTTTGTTGCCTACTTAGTAATTGTGAATTCGGGGACGTTTTTTTGAATTATTTTTTAATAAATTTTAGTTTTGGTTGTTTCTTCTATATTTTAAAGAAAAAAAAGATTTTAAGTTTTTTTGATACAGGTTTTTTTAAGGTTTGTCTGCATTGGGTACTTTTACTTTTAATACTTTCAGTATATATATAACAATACTTACTCTATTTAAGTACGATTTTCAATGCAAGACCTTTACTTGTAACAGAGTATTTTGATAGTTTGTATAATACTTTTACTTGAGTAAGGGGTCTAAATACTTCTTTCACCACTGAATGTGGATTTACTTTCTGCAGGCCAAATATTTTGCTTCACAAAACCAAAATGTTTTTTGAGAAAGACCATTTCAAAACATATTTCCCCTTCGATGGGTTGCCTCTTGCGATTTGGAAATCACAGTAGTACTGCAGTCTTTTTTGCACATCTAATATTTTGTCTTTCACTACCAGCCCACATGTAGACACCAAAGGCACATTAACTCCCTTCCTGTCCAGGGATAATCTCATTTCAGCTGTGTCCTCTGAGAATCTACAAGGTTGTTCTTTCTTGTCATTAGATTAGCATGAAGTAATGTCTTTTAGCCCCTCTGTGTCCGTTTTACTTCCCTCATGTTGTGATCTTCACCTGTGAGGGATTGCAGATCAGTAGACTCTCTGCGTCTACTTATCCATGTCTCTAGAGCTGCTGCTGAACTGGGTTTCAACCCAGTGCGATGTCTGTGACCCCCCTTGTCAAGGCTAGCATGTGAGACTCAGCCTGCACACTGGGACTTGTCATGCTAATCTCTTTAAATATTATTATGGTAACCCGGTTTGCTTTACAGATATCCAAAGCTGATTGCTTCATCTTTTCGCTATCTTTGTCCTGCACCCGAGAATAAAAACATCACTATGGCCAGTCAGTTTTCGCATAAGCCCTCAGCATGAATACCTCGCACTAAAAAGGCCCCACATGACATAATGGACGAACTAGTGTAGATATTAGTAATGTTATTCCACATCTGGCCTTGGGGTCAGATGGACATGGGGGGCATTTGAGAAAGAGAGATGGAGGTAATAAGAAGCTAGAGCTTTGGAGGTCCTTCTCCCCAGACTCAATCTGAAATATTAAAATCAGATTCCTCTGCTGTCGTCTACACCTCCTCTCCCCCCGCCGCCGCCGCCGCAACCCCACACCAGCCAGCTGCAATCACATAGGAGCAGCTTGGGTGAGGACTTGCTTCTTTAACCTCATCAATCCAAACATAGTGCTCAGAGAGTCAGGGTCTCACTACAGGGAGCTCAGAGACACAGACGTATGACTTCAGCCTCAGCTTCAGTTCCAGCTCTGCTGCGCTTACTAAATGAATCTGGGGCCAGTGTTAAGGCCTAATGCAGAGAGGGGGCCACAAATCCCCCTTGAAGACCCCCCTCGGGGTCTGCAGACCTTGAACATTACTAACTATACCATGATGTGTTAGATTTTCACTGCTCTCACAGAGAGACACTGAGGAGACCTGTTTCACTGTTGGCTCTGTTTTTGTTCCGCTTGTCCAGAAAGCAGATATGACATGATTTATAACAGCTCTGTGTCACCTAGTTTTACTCACCATGGATATTAAACATTTCAAAATAGGGAAGGATCACATCTTCCACACTGTGTGGATTGCTCCCCCTGCTCCTGACTTAATTCAGACCCCTCTTTTGGGAAATGATCTAGTTTCATCTCCAAACTGTTCTTTGTTGTGTCTTTACCATTTGACATAATAAACTGACATAGTGAGAGATTATGAAATTGGCATTTTGATTAATCCTTTAAAACCTGCAGCGAGATCACTTATTTTATGCTTCTCTGAGATGGCTTTCACAAGTATTAAAACTTTTGAACGCAGAGCACACTGATGTCTTTCAAAACATGGGAAAAAAGGCAATTAGCAGCTTGGTAAGAAATGTTCTAAAAATTCCATGAAAGTAGTAGATGTAGGATTTTTTTTTTAAAGAGAGGAAAGGTGAAGTGTCCTTCTATTTCTTTAATTTAATTTTTTTTTTTATTTTAATTTTTTGATTTCTTCTTTTGTTGGGTTAACGAAAGGGTTAAAAATTGCTTAAGTAATTCTCATTATCACACATCACTCATCATTTCTTTTAGCATTCGATCGTATACTGTACAGTTGCAAATCTCAATGAATTCTGAATGGGGCCTGACTGAACTTAAAGTAAAGATAATAAACAGTTGTTTATTATGGTCTGTGTGCTAACAGAAACAGCGCAGGCCTCGAATACTGTACATTTAAGTGCAGTGTTTCATGCAAGCTGTGAATGGCTGTTGCATCATGTGCGGCCGGTTTCACAGAGTCATGTCTAATGATTTATATCTCTCCTTCCAGACTGTCTCGGATATGGATTCACTATCTAACCATTTGCTTTGTCTCTGCTTGACATAATGTTAATGTCTCCGGAGATGTGATGCCATCATTAATCACTCTGCCCTGAGTTTGTGGTTTATTGCGTAGTTTAGCACACCATACTATTTAACATGAATCTATCGTAAAGGATTTGAATTTGAGCTTCTTACGCCTGCTTCTTCCATCTAGAGCTGGAGAGCCATCGCAGGCTTGTCACGACACAAACCAGATGCAGCAGATCAGCTATTCTGGGATTGTTTTTCCAGCCCGCCGGTTTGCTAGTGCTCAAAAAGTGCACTCTCACCTAAAATAGCCCCTGAATCTGGAAGAGATGCGCTGTATGTGGCAGTGCTGTTGGCACATTTAACCCTGGCATGACCTCCTCTGAGAGTGGAGATAGAAGGCAGACCAGCAGGCTTATGTACTTTGCAAAGATAAGACCCAAAAGGAGTTAATAATATTTTTTTTATTGGTTAGTACCTGATGTTAATATTGTGTACTAAGCAGGTTTGAATGGATATTGTAGAAGAGACAGGCAGTATACCTCATAATATATGAGGTGGGAGTTTTTGGTGATACATCATAAATGTACAATGGGACCCAGAAGGAACAGAAAACCACACAGTTTATACAAACACTGGTTTTGGGTAGCATGAAATATATAGACATGTTTTTGAATTTTCCCATTAGACAGGGAACGAATTGCCTGGTGTGATTATGGTGTGGTCAGAATTTCATAATTATTGTGTTACGCCCCAAAGACGCCCAGTTCATCATGCGTATCATGATAGGGGGTAACTGTTGTGGACTGGCACGGATCTCACGATCTACAGTTCGATAATACGTTCTGACATGATACAGACAGTGTAAACAATATCAGTTTCACAAAAATCCCCCTTTTGTGTGTGAAACTGTGCAGCATATTTAAGTAGCATCAGGTTGTGCTGGGAGATGCAATTACACTAGACGGACACATCTCTTATTTGCCAACACAATATTTTTAGCTTTTTAGTTAGTACCTGACAAAATAAATAACTTGTAAGAGCTACTCTTTAGTGAGATGACAGGGTTTCTTGGTATTCTGTATGACAGCGAGTTTAGATTTTTGGAGCGAGAGAAGTGGTACCAGATGTGATTGGGATACTTCACAGCTCGGCCAGTTTGTGCTGCGCAGACAAGATAATTTGTCCTCAATTACAGGCCCTTTCTTCTCACATCAGTCATGCGGCTGAACACTTGTTGAGCGCAAGTTTGTGTGATTCTTCACTCCGAGAGCTCTTGTGTTAATGACAGAGTTATAGCGGGAAGACTTTTTCCAGAAAAAGCAGACAGGAAATGTTATTTTTTGAATGTTACAAAGAATAAGTGTGGGTTTTCATAAAACGTTTCAGTGGCTTTCTTGGTCAAGTATAGCTGGGGTGGATGAAATAGCAAGATTTGTTATTTTTCTTTTTCTTTTTAATTTTTTTATTTAATTATTTCTTTTTTGTATGTTTTTGGGCTGTCTGTCTGTCCACCTGTTTTGTATGTATGTACAAATGTTCTGTATGTTCTTGTGAGTGCAATATCTCCCTTGAGGGAATTTATTTCAAATTTGGCACAAATGTACACTTGGATTCAACAGTGAACTGACTAGATTTTAGTGTTCAAAGGTCAAGGTCGCTGTGACCCCGTCCGTCGCTTTGTCTTGAACACGATATCTCTAGACCTTGAGGGAATTCAGTTAAGTTTGGCACAAACATTCACGTGGACTCGAGGATAAACTGATTAGAATTTGTTTGTCAAAGGTCAAGGTCATTGTGACCTTGCATCCATTTCGTTAATGTGATATCTTAAGAAGGCTTTCAGGGAATTTCCGAATTTAACTTAAAATTTAACTTAAGAATTCATACCTTAGTCATGACAAAATTTCACACAAATGCCTAGTTTTTATATTGTTTTTATAGGTTTATTTTTTTTTTACTCTCACTTAGTAATGTGATAATTTGTTTTCAAAGTGTCTGTCTGACATTGCACAGTTCTTCTTTCATTTGCTAACAAATGAGGCTTTGATTGTTTGTTCATTGTTGCAGACGCGGAAACACTATCCAAAGTAAAGTCTGTGTGACTGAATAGCTCTTTCTCTTGCTTATCTGCAAAAAGTATAGAAAAGTCTTGACAAATTGCAGGCACACCCTGGTTAGCTATTGAATGTCACCTCCTTTATGACACAGGTGTGCCTCAGAGTGGGGCAAGCCGAGCAACTCAGCAGCCGCCTCAAAGTCCACTTCACCGTAATACGGTATTTGCGACTTCACACGTATTCCTGCTTGACATGCCTGTCTAATTTAGGCTTGTGTGTTTCTCCACCTTGAAATAATGTTGTGCTGCATGTTGTGGTGGATAATCCAAGGCTATAATTTTTCTAGAAACTGTTAAGCAAGGCTTGTTGCCTCTACAGTGGCTTCTGACAGTTGAAAAGCCAAATAAATGTCTGTCTGTCAGAGTGTGTAAACAATCTCATACGAGCTCTCTTAAAATGTTGACACGAGCACTTCTATCCACAAAACCACCAATCTTGGAGTATGAAAGATATTTTTCTTTACTTCCCCAAAATACATAACAGTACATTTTTCAATACAAAAAAAAAAAAAAAGTTTCACAATGTGTTATTGTCATAACAAACACAAGACAAATGGTCAGTGATATCCACTAAAATGAGAGATGGCAGAGTAGATATACAGTGCAGACGTACCCACAAACATTGCTGTTTCTGTTTGGACATACATAGAATTCTAAATCTATTGCTAGACGTGGGACACTTGTGGTTCGTATATTTTGCAGCATGAGCCGTGGGGAACTTAGGAATTCGACTTGTTCTGGGTTTGCCCCACAGCCTTTCCTGGGAACCCCCCACAAAGGCACAGACTGAGGCTCTGTCCCGTCTCCAGACCTGAGAAAAGTGGACCCAAATTGTCTGCACAAATCTCAGTTTACTGATGCGTGCTTACATATGCATACAGCACACGCGTTTTCCTCCTGTGTGCCAGTGTATGCAAGATTTTCTCATACTGGGGGTCTGTTTGGTCAGAAGGTAGTGTTTAAACCCTCATCAGGGCTTTTGCTGCAGTAATGAATGTCTCTGGTCCTCCTCCCTCGCCACCCCCTGCATATGTGGAAGTATCACGTTACCCTTTACCACTTTTCCTCTCGTGCGCCACTCACCAGAGCATCGCACTCTTGATTTGCAGCTAAGAAAACAGCCTGCTCCTGCCTCTTTTTTTTTTTTATCTGAGGTCTTGGACCTGTGGCCTGGCTTGGTCTGCAGCCCAACCTGCCATCACTGGCTGGGTTTTATTGGAAGCAGAGCTAAGTGTTTGTTTTCACTGCATTGTTGGGAATGAGAGATGGGGGGTACCTTGGTCTACCTTTCGCGTGGGGCCTCTGAGATGCGTGCGGACCAAAAATTGCCCTCTGCACACAATAGATTGGCAAGCCCGCCAAGACATCACAGCTCGAGGACCTTGGATTCCAGCCGCAGCTTTTCTTTTCTTAAACACAACACTCTTAAGTCTTAACAGCCGTCTTCAGCACTGTGCAGTGTGGTTTTGGGGCATTACAATAGCAAAGTAAGAAAGTAAAAGAAGGTGGAAATGTCCAGCTCAGAGTTTGACATCCAACAGAGTTCAATTATTAACTTCAACATTGCATTCAACTCTGCAAGGGGTGATTTTAAGGAAAATATTAACTTTGTGTTGTCTTTTTTTTAGTTAAACCTTTCAAACGAAATGTTTATCTTTAACAAATGCTGTGAACCACAGTGTGTTATAAATACAATATTTGGTGCGCTAAAAAAAGTAAGCTCCTTATTCTAGAAAGGTGCTGTAATATCAGATATAAAATGTCACATGCTTTACAGAAATCATTAAAAAAAATGCAGAACTTTTTTATCCTGTATCAGTTTTATTCTGTGTAGTAGTCCATTAAAACCTAGGTGAGGCAAGCTTTCACCGAAGGTTGTTTGTCTGTACTTGGCACCTAGAGATCATAAAATCAGATATCTCCAGATTTATTCCAGCAATAACCATCGCTTTAGGGTAGTGGTTTGTCCATTCTATCAGGAGTGTGTTCCCAAAAAGGGTGTGAAATCTGATCTTTTCTTCAAACTCCAAACTTTTAGTGGCTAATATGTTGTCTAATCGTGGTGTTTTTCCATCACCTGGAGAACATCATCCAGGATTGAAGGGCCCAGGTCGAGGCTGAATGAAAAACCACTCTCCTCCTCTTTATGCTGTCCAGCAGTTTTATCACAGGTGTCTGTGGAGTCTTCATCCTTGTCTGAACTCAGGCTGCCTCGTCCAAGGCTGCGAGCCATATTGGGAGTGACATTATTCCCTCTTTGGTACCCACCCTCCTTTTCCATCTCTGCTTCCCCTTCCTCACTATCCAGCAGCGGCATAGAGCTGCATTTCTTTCTTTTCTGGGATGTGTTGTGCATGTGGCCTGCACGCCAGTCGGGGCTCTCTGAGCCCTCGGCATCATCCAGGTTCAGCCGAGGGGGCTTTGGCGGTGGAGAGCAAGCCAGGAAGAGATTCTGCTCGCTCTGGGAGCTTTGAAGAAGCAGACCGTGGCCCATCTTTAAGAAGGACAGGTCTCCAAAGCTGTCTCTCTGGGCATCGTTGCCAATATGTGAGATGTGGCGGAAATCAGCCAGTGGTAGGCTGATCATGTTGACAGACAGCACCTCCCTGCGCTTGGAATTCCTGCCGGGCCAACGACCAGAGGATGGCTTTCTGTACAATGATGTTCTCAGTGGCATCTTGGCAGATCTGGCTCAGATAGACCAAAATGCTTTTATTTATGCTTGTTATATATCCTTAGTCTTTATATCCTTTTGTATTTCCTCCTTTTTCAACGGTGGATCCTTAGCAAGTGGTGACAGTTATGAGCGTAATTCCATCTGCATCAAAACACGAGAAAAGAGAAATTATAATTGTACAAACTCACATCTAATACCAAGTTTCTAATACTACATCATATATCTGTTTGATAATCCAGGATCCCCTCACACCATGCTAGAATATGAAGCATGCCTGTGCTTGTCCTTGTAATTGAGCACCAGATGTAAGTACTGGACTGAAACAGTTGGCTTGATGCAAATCGGGAGCCATTGTTTTGAGGTTGCACCTGCTCCACTCGATTTTGATTTAATGAAATTCAGTATTATTTGGCAGCAGAGGGATGTTCCAACAATGCTTTGAAGCTTTCATTTCTAAATATTTACTTTTCCGATCCCTGTGTTTTTCTCATAAAAGCAGGTGTGGTCCGTGGCCTCTCTTCCAAGGGAAGTTTGTCAACCTACTTAAGACTTCCAGTAAAGAAAGATTCAGAAAATTCAGATTCCCTAATGGTAATTGTTGTCCTGCATGTAAGTGAAACATATATCTTCACATTTTGTTTTGGGGGGAAATGAGGTTTTACCGTAACTTCTGTCAGAAATCATGATAACTTCACTTTTGAACATATGTTTCCGATTTTGAGAAAAATACAAATAGCTGGTATGCAGTCAGTTTATTTTGCTGTAGTGTTAGAGTTATGCAGTGGGACTCCTAATAAAATGAGATATTTTTAGTCCATCGATAACATCATGCTGTGGGCATTTCAAAATATGATATCTGTTTTTGTAATGTAGTTTCATATTATAAAAGTTTCACATCCACCAACGAAACTTAAGAGAAGACATTCATGGTCAAAGTGAATCAAAATAACACACAAAAAAGTAATTTTGCGTTTCGTGACCTGTAATCATTTTATTGAGTAAAGCAGAACTTAGTTCATCAACACTGGCATGTCGATTAGATAATCTGCTCAGTGTCTGTGATTTTACGGTCTTCCAAACAGCTTTGCCCACATTAGACCTGTGTTCGTGACTTGAAACACTCACTCTGTAAATTTGTAAGCCACTACAGCAAACAGGTTTTGTTGGCCTGTAAAGGTTTTATCGGCACTTTAGTAGCAGCGGGAGATTGGAGAGTGCGGACACAACAGCATTCCTTTCCAAACATGTCAGTTTGGCCAAGGAGGAGTCTTAGAATTTCAGCCATGAGTATCATGTCCAGGAAACACTTCATGGCCAAGTAGAAAATTAAAGAAGCCCATTAAAACAGATTGGCCAAGAAACAATTTTTAAATTATCCTCCTCAACGCTGCCATAAGTGATTCACCTTTGAGACAGATCAGGAATTCGTCTGACGAAATGGATTCAAAAGAAACTGATTTGAAGGTTTTTCCTTTCATGCAGTTATTTGTCACGTATGATAAATAACAATAGAATAGACAAAGATCGATTAGTTCTTACCTGGCTTTCTGAGCAAATACAGGACATTTCAATCCAACGCATGCACACACGCCTCTGTCAGGGAACTAGGCAGCGTCTACCTGCACACTCTGACAAACTCTTCCTTGACATGATGGGACTTGTTCAGCGGTTACAGAGAAGATTGCGCAGCCTTGAGACAGAGAGAGACAGAGTCGGGGACTTTTATCCAGTGACACAACCAATCAACTTTTACATTAAACTATAGCATTTAACTGCCAAGAGAGTGTCTCTTACCTTTGTCTATCCTGCTGCTTAGGGGAGTGTTTTCAGTCCTTGGACATTTGATCCTTTCTTTTTCTTTTTCTAAACCCGTCCCAGAGTAAACTCCCTCTTGCTTTGCAGAGCCCTCCAGGTGTTTTAGCGGTGAAAGTCTTCTTTGCATAAGAGATAAGCCAGGTGAGGTCAGAGTACAAGAGCTTCAAGGCATCCAGGTGAAGGCGTCTTTGTAATTTCTTTCTTAATACTTTTATTGGTTTATATTTTCAGTCATCCCTCTTTAGAATGGTTGCCAGCCGTCAGATGATATCATCCTGTAAGCGGTGTCAGTTAGCCTAGTAGTCACAAGTGTTAGTCCTGCTGGTTGGTTAGCTGCACCCATTACCTGCAGACAAGTGAGTGCAAAACAGGAAATGCTGATGTAATTCCTGTGATATAGAGAAATTTGAGAAACTAGGGTGCACAGCTGTGTGAGCAGCGTGTGAAAGAGTTTGAATAGGTTAGCAGCAGGTTGTGTTTGAGAGTGTGTGTGCTTGTGTCTAAAAGGAAGTCATAGTCAGTGAGCAAACAGGTCAGCCACTCAGAAGGGGGGGGGGGTTAACTGATCTCTAATCTCCGTGTCATTGTCCCTGTGCTCTGCTGATTTCCTGATTTCCTGCCTGCTGTTGGCATGTCCAAAGCCCCGGACTCAAGCCCACCCTACAGGCCCTTCTGCCTGACTGGAGGCGTATAGCCCATCTATGTAATCAAAGCACACGATCGCACGCAGACATGTATGTACAGGCACGCTGGGGTTGCACAAGAGAGAGATAACTTGTTGCATTTCCAATTCTCACGCCTCCAGCATGTTGTCTTTGCCTTTGGAATGCTATAGCAACACAGGAATGGAAATTGTGTCCGAGTAGCAATTTTTTTTTCTGCACTATGGAATTTGTTTGTGTTAAAAATGGCAGGGTACAAGCATTTTGTTGTGCTCTCACAGGCGGTAATTGTTAGTTGTGTTGATCATGCCCTTTTGGTTGTGTTATGGTTTGGAGAGATTCTTTTTTCCAAATATATAATCTTCTATAACCCATGTCCCTGTGTTTGAGAGTATATTAAAATCAACATGCCATCATGCTCGGATATCCCAACCAATGCTGTGTCCCCATTCAGATAGTACGAAATCAAACACCGCTGTTGATTGCAATATTTGACAGCTTCTTCTCCATCTTTTTTATAATGGAAAATTGCAACTGGATGGAGGATTACTGCAAGCATTTCACAGAGACTGTTGCCTGCCAAAATATCTGCCGGCTTGTTTGCTCGTTCGAGCAACTGCCACTGCTGACGCTTCCTTGGCTCTAATTTTCACAAGTTTGGTGGTATGTAGCTAAGATGGCGACCACTAACACCTCATCCTAACTGGACGCGATGCAAATAAGCAAACGTGAGAGCATCAGTTTGTTTCAGTATTTCCCCATGGAGATGTCCTAACCTGCTCCAGGCTAAGCGACATGCGGCTTGTTAGAAAAAAATAAAAACAAAATCACTTGAGAGGCTCCCTTAATGTTGCTGGAAGTATATCTATATACTTTTTTACACTCCATCCACCAGAGTTCACCTGCTTGCTGTATTTTAGGAAGAGGTGTGAAGGTGAGAAGTATCCAGAACTCCACGTCTTTTTGATCATTGAGCACACCACCCGGTTATTCATAACGCCTTGCATTTTGCTGTACTTTTCAGTGTATATACACTTATACACTCCAGATAGCATCTGTGAATACAGAAGAATGCAAATTGAGACACAGCACAAGTCTTCTTTTGAACCATGTGTTCCTGCAGGAAGGAAGACACGGCTGTGTATTTTTTGTCCAGAGCCTTCATGCCTCTCCACTTCACTAAACTTAAACATGCAGGGTGAAAAGGAAATGGACAAATTGTGTCTTTCACTGCTCTTCCAGTCCTTTCAAATCGATCCAACAAACAAAAGGCGTGCCGCCTGATCCTCCCTTGTTCTCCCGCTCTGCACACCAGTGCCAGAGCGGTCTGAAAGACCAGACACATTTACTCACGCAAATGAAATTATCATAACATTTACTCAAGACTGAAACAGAACGTTTTTGAACATTTCTCTTCTGAGAAACCCCCTCCTTCTTCCACCTACGACCACACTCACACTGCTTTCATGCTAGAAGACAATCAGGGTGAAAGCTGGTGTTATCTGCGGTACTGAAATGACCTCACAAGACCCTCTGTCTGACCGAGGTTGAGCTCACGCTTTGAGTCGTGTTGTCATGCTATGTAGCCTTTGGGCTGATGCGTTAAGACCAAGCTGGATTTCTGTATAAGCCTCTTTTCTAAGGCCTGACCATAGCGGGCAGTGTGGTTTGATGCAGCTATGCTGGGCCTGAAATCTGGGATGCTGCGTGTTTTTGTTGTTGCAGGATAAAAAGTGTTTCCAGATATTGCTTTGACTGGCGCTAGAAGCCCAAACTGAGGCTTTGCTGGATATTCTTCTGGCCCTTTGTTGTGTGTTCTTCAGCTTCCGCTATATTGGGGCCCTCAGACAGCCAGCATTTAGACTTGATTTACAGCAAGAACTGTCTGATTCTTTCATATCAAAAACATTTTTTGATAATGTAATAATACGATAATAACATGGGACACGCTGTGCTTTGAAAGTCAGCTTGTAGTACATCCATGAATTACCCAGATAATGAAAGGAGTGAGAACATACAGTCAGTTCCTTGCTTGAAAATGGGCGCTCTATGAGGGTTTGTGAATCTTTTTCTACAGCAGTTTCCAGTAGCTACTCTTTGTAATAACTTTTCATCAGTTCTGAGAACAGCCAAGTTTGGCATTTGTCATCATCCTCACCATTGTCGTCACTGTTTGTCTCCAAAGTTATGAGTCAGTGATGGGCTTTTTGAAGGCGCTCCCACAGAAACTTGGCAGTCTGGCTGCTAAGAGGAAGTGCATGACTGCCACATGATAGAGATCTGACACCAGTCGAAGTCCAGGTGTTATGTTATTCAATACCAAGTGCAGACTCATTAACACATGACAAAGCCTACAGGAGCCTCTAATCAACTAAATAAGGTCATGTCAGGTCCAACACAGTAAGGAGGGGAATAGGCTGGATGATTAATGGAGAAACATACATTTCTGATGAGGTAATGTATGCTGGTGACATATATTAACAGCATAAAACAGGATATTTGCATGTAGGTTTTAGACATGGACGTGTTGTAATGCCTTACACTTAAACAAGAATTAACAGCTTTTGATTATCTATCACATATATTGTGATTTTTAAGAAAATTCGAGTGGGCTATTGGTGTAAAATTCAAGAGCTGCAACATCGTGCTTGAACAGAAAACACATGTTATGTAATGGTATATTTGTGCTGTTATAAAGAAAAATCTTGTACTTGTTTTGATCTTTTTGTTGCGCCCACAGACTTGTAAAATGTCTTTTGTGCTTAATGGTAGGTGCTCTCCATTTAGTTTTCGCACATCTGAGTTGAAAAAAATGTATTGTACATATGCATAACTCATAGCATACTGTTTCTTTCCAGTGAATGTGGGCGGCCGGTGTAGGCTGGGAATGTACTGATGTGTCTCCTGGCACTAAATCAATAGTAATTATAAAATCATGGTTGGGATATTTAGATTACTTTGAAGAGAGGAGATATGTTGTAAACAGTATACAGCAGTATACATTCCACTTGCTGTTTTTTCTGCTCAGATAAGGACCTGTGTTAATTTGAGAACACATACAGTACATACAAACACAGAGAGCACAGACAATTTAAATTTTATGTTTGGAACCTTGATTTAGTTTTTTTCTCCCCTCATCATGCCTGAGTTCTTTCTGACATCGCCAAGGTTCAGACTGCATTCTTACCAGTCCTGTGGCCACTTTTGTTTTAATGGGAAATCTGTTGCAATCAGAGGGCTTTTCCCGGAAGGCCAGGATGTGAAAGACATAATTTTGCTTTTACAACAGTGTATTGTTGGATATTAAAGAGGCCAAACCCCCACATCTCCCTATTCTAGGATCCCTGAGCTCATCCATCATAAAGAGAAATGCCAGGGCACCAGGAGTTCAGGTCTCTGGTGCCATTTCTCTTTTCACTGTTTATTTCCCTAACTTTAACAGTTTCCAACGGCGCTCTCTGTCTCCATCCAACAGACTTCCATTCTGTCCAATACCGTGACCACGTACAACCACATGGCGTACACGTCCACACATACACACATCCACCTACATGGCACCTCATATTCACTGCTGCCTTTTTTCCCTACCTTTCACCTTTGAAAGGTTTTGGCTGAATCTGCAGTCCACACGCAACCTACTACCACCACCAGCACAATGTTCGATCCGGCAATGCTCTTTCTTCTCCTGATAATGTAAAAGATCTGAATTTTTTTATTTTGTTGACAAGCTTTCGAAATCAGTTCTGTGTTTTTATCTTCTATCTTTCTGACTGTCATTTATTAAACTTATAATAAACTATTTTTATAGAGCACTTTTCAACAAGGGATGCAGGGATGCAACAAGGGAAGTGCTTCACAATTAAAAATGTAGCGCAAAAGGACAACAATATTAGACTGTCGATGATAAACAGAATATAAAAATGCAGGTAAAAAGGACAGAGGCCACTAATGAGAGAATTGATGTGAAATAATTACTAAAATTACATAAAATAGAAGCCAGACTAAATAAAAAGGTTTTCAGCTGTCTTTCACCAAGCCTGCTTTTCTTATAGCTTTTGGAAGAGTATTTCATAATTTTGGAGAATGATTAACAAAAGCTGAGCTGCCTGTTTTCTTGTGTGTATAATTAATTAAAAAACCCAGCAGCAGAACTTTGAGAAAATAAGCATATTTTCTACTGCAACTCAACTTTGTTTTTTGCATTTTACATACAGTAATTATCTCTCCTAGTGCAGTTTGAGGGATGTCTGTAAATTCTGCAGCTTGCATCCATAATAATTTTCACAATCAATGATCTACAGATGTATTCATAAAGAATACATCTGCAGATATAATTTTGTTTTTGCTGTCAAATAAAAAAAAGGTCTTGTCTTGGAGTTGGATTCAAAAACCAGATGTTTGCAGTACATGTGCATTTAAAGGGTTGAATACAGGAAGTAGATTTGGGCCTTAATCTCTGTGTAGTGTTTGTCCTTCACTAACAAAAACAGTATAATAGACCAGACCTTTGGGGTTTTATGTCTGCCGAGTCTTATAATGAATGATGACTAATCCCCCCAACATTTACAAAGCTTGAGTTTTGTCTGCAGAGGAATTTCACCTTGGCTCCAGCGTTGCATGTGCAGTACTCCTGCCTGCTGCCTGTTTGTTTGAGTTAGCAGGAGTGCTCGATAGGCACCCCCCACCCACCCACACACACAGACACACACACAGACACACACACACACCACACAAATGATTTTTAAATAAGTGTTCGCCTCTCATAAATCAACTACTGCATAGGTCCGTGACACACACACATATAGGAAAACACACCGCACCACCACACACGCTCCAGATAAATAGCTCCTTGATTAACTTCATGAGAGTGCATTAGAGGCAGAAATGTTAGCCGGCACCACAGAGCAGGCCTGTTGAGAAGAAGACATTTCTTCTCTTAGCAGAAAAGTCTGTGAAGTCTCTTCTTGGCTCTGTGACCATCCAGTTAGTTATATCTGATGGATGATGGTGTTAATGAGCAATCCAGTTATCAAATACAAATTGTTAACCTCTCAGGCTGCAAAGTTAAGAGACAATAAGCATGAAATGGTATAAATTTGAAGTATATCATCAAGAAATTATTTAAACTTAACTACAGAGCCTGTTTACATCTGGTATTATCATGCATTCTGGGTGATCGGATCACAAGTGGATAGCTCTGTCTCATCATACCTGGCATTTGAATGTATCTCCACATTCATCTCAAGCGACCACTTGTGATCAGATCACACTTTCCCACTTTATATGCAAATATAACAAGCTTGAGTAAAAGTGCCAGGCTTTGACGCCAATTTAACATAGTGGCCAAAAGTGGATTTTCACCGTAGGGGTCTGTCATGTGATGCCATGGGGCCCTGAGAGACTTTAGACTCTGTGAATGAATGGATACATTTTTTGGAGCATAAAGTCCCCCGCAAAATGAACTTTCATGATTTGTCACGTTTGTTCCAAAAACATTTTGAAAGTCTTGCTGAGCTACAAGATTAAATTATTTGATCCCCAGTCAAGTTAGCAGAGTGCTAAACCGAAAGTCAAACGAAACTTTTGATGAAAGTTAGCTGCTGCAGTCTCTAGTGTGCATGCTCTATGAGTCCCATAATGCGGGAGATGTGGGTACCCAATCACATCACATGGCTAATGTTACCCAGCTATTACTAAGGAGTTTAACAACAGAGTCGAACCGTTTCGGTGTCGGTGTGAGTTTGTTAGGACTGCTAACTGGGCAGATTTTGAACTGACCATTTACTGGGGTCAAAGTGATCTGATCTCAAGTTGCATTGAGGAAGCATTGGGTGCATTCATATTTGTACTTTGAGCTTTCCACTTGTGATCCAGTCACCCAGGTTGCTAGATAGTATCAGGTGTAAACAAGGCCACAGTGTAGTTTTAGTTTCTAAAATCAGCCAAAAGGCATTGTTAAACCAAACACTCTCAGGGAGATGTAAACGTAAAGCTTTTTGTCTGAGGTTAAATACTTGTATGGCTTTCTTGTTTATTCTGTTGCTCCCTTGTGTTCATATATACTCACATCTATATTTTAGGCATAGAGTCGATGTTTCTAGTCAGACTGAGACAGAATTTTAAGAGCCAGCATCAACAGCAATGTTCCTGACGACACATCACAAAATAATCATGAGCTTTGTGCTGTCTGATTTTAATTTGTTAGAGAACAAGTAAAGAAAAGGAAAAAAAGCAGAGAGGCGAAATAAGGTCTTGTTTTTTCTCTTGCTTTTTGTGTGTCTTCTCTTTCTGGATGGCACTGTAGTTGTGTGGTTTCCTGTTTAGGTGCATCAATGAATTACACTAACAGAAGACAGGGACTTCAGCTGATGTGGTCTTTGTGTGGATGCAACAAATTAACTGCTCTGAGATCTTGTGACTGTTCAAGCTCATTTTTACTCCCTTGACATATGAAAATAGATACGTTCATATCAAACACAAGAAACTGTCTCTGCCCATGTACTTTCATGCATCCCTTACGTTGGCATGAACATATCCACTGGAGGGCAGCGGTCTGTCACTACTTTTTTTCACTACCATCCAATTCATGTTTGATTTAATTCACATCCATTCTATTCCCAGTTGTTATGTAGTATCGTTTGTCCCTGTGCCAAGCGAAGTAACATCTCAAATGTTACAAATGTCTTTGTCGTGTCTCTCTTAAACTTCTGGCTGCACTACCCCTATGATTTCCAGTCATCAATTTCTGTAAGCTCTCAGAAAATGCACATAAATAAGGACAACATGAACACAGATGGACACAGGGCCCCATCTGTTTCTACACATATCTATCACACATACATATGTAAAGTCGAAATTAAATAAGGCTTCAAACCATTCAGTGTTCCTGAATGCCCAACATCAATTATGTTTCTTTTCTCTTTTTAGTGTTTTTATCAATTAATTAATCAAGTTATTAATTCATTTATTTATTTTTTTAATTCATGAAAGAGTAAAAAAATCCCTTCTTGTGCTTGTGATAGTTTGCTAGAAAAAAAGTCTTCTCTTTATTTCCTATTTTGTAGAGATAGTGGCATCTTGTAGCTACCCTAGTCCGCACTCTTCCCTCTCAGTTGCATTCACACTTTCATTTCCTCACAAACTCATTCACTTGTGCTCACATGCTTACATTCTCACACACATCTCACACAAACACACTCAGAGGAATGGTGTAATGTGCAGCTGATCTGACAACTTGTGTCGAGGGAACACAGTGGCCACCTGTGCTTCGTGATGCCTCCTGCTGTGTGTGGGAAGGAGTGTGAGAGTGTGTGCGTGTTGCCGCCTGACTCACAGCACTGGTGGTATTCATGATGTCATAACTGGCCCGAGGTCAGACTGGGGTGTGCTGGTTGGAGGCCTAGCCATGTGCTGATGTCACATAGCAAGTCCTTTGCTTGTTTGTGAGCGTGCCGTGTGTGTGTTTTACTGCCATCCTACCTCTGCGGCGGCCTCGTGCCCTCCTCTCTTGGCTTTGTACGGGGGCCAGTTGTTTGTGTTCTGTGGTTTCCTACTCACCCGGGGCCCCAGTGTTACTGCAGCACACACGCACGCATGCATACACAACCAAGTGTTTGGTTACAGAGTGATGCACTGGCTAAACATGTACATTGTAAGTTAACACCCGAGGCAAGGAAACATCCCTCATCCTGAGAAGAAATGCGTCACACTGCCCATAAAGCACCTGTTAATGCTCAGAATTCCCCTGCATCATTAGACTGGTACAGTCCACCCTTGACCACACCGTGTAGAACACTGGTTCCAAACTGGCCCAGCCACTGGGTCCAGATTTCTCTTTAGTTATTAGTTCAAGGTCTGCACAAACAAGAAATTACCACATATTTGATTCTATTTCACAAACTATAAATAACACATGGGCTTCAAAACAGAAAGGAATAAAACATATTGCAAGAATAAAGTGTAATTAACCAGGGGCATTTCTAGGATTTGAAGACATTTAGGGCTTAGCCCAGACCTCTGTAGGAAAAAAAGGCAACGTTTTTAAAAGAAAACAACTTCAAAGACACCATTTATCACACCGAGAACCTGTAAATTCTGACTTTCCTTGAACACATAACGTGGGACAAACACTTAGTGCATTTGACCCAAGCCAGAATACAAATCACCACCAGAAACGGTAAAAACAGAAATTTTCATAGGATGTTCAATTTTCTGACCATCATCATTCAACACATCGTATGGGACGAATTCCTAATGCATTTTCCCAGAGTCACTCAGTGAGGCTCACGTAAAAAAATTTGTAGCTTTGGCAAGGGTACAAAAAAAATCCAGCCACCCCCCTTCTCTAATAAATAAAGAACAGTCCCTTAAGCCTAGTCTTATTTTTGAAAAAACAAACAAACAGGCCACATAATACCAAGAATAGCCCAATAAAATAATTACTGTTCTTAAAAAAACAAAACAAAACAAAACAAAACAAAATAAAAACCTCACTCTACAGCAGGACACTGCACTTCAAAAATCAAAACTATATGCAGCAAATTCCCTGTACTTAAAAAGAAATGTGTTTTCCACAAACTTGACGTGGTCGCGAGTCACTTTTTGACTGCGACCAACCAGTTGGGAATCACTGGCGCAAAGTTAGACCAATTCTGACTTGATATTTTTCAGGTGCACTTTGGTGTAGTGTCCAGTAGAGGGCAGGAAAGAGTAGAGATGTTTTTGCTGAGGAAGAGGAAGCCTGCTTGTATACTTGCTTGTGTTTTGTTTAATTTGAAGATGCAAGACTTGTTTATTTACCTAATGGCGTTTGCGTGATATTTCAGAGTTACGTGTCAGACAAGGGCTTGAGCTCACATTACTGGAATGATAATAGCAGCTTTCCTCAATCCAGGGGTGGAAGGGGGGGGTTAAACTTCCCCTCACCGACCCTCTCTTCTCTTCTTCCTCCATACTTACCCTCTTTCTCTCAGCACATGGATGCTGGAGTCCCCGTGATGTTTTCCAGATGCCTTAGCTCAGCGAACGCATTGACAAAAACCTACCTCTCACTCGCCCAGTCCTTCATGCATACACTCACTGGCTCTCTCTCCTGCAGCTCACTGTCTTGTTAAAGGGACACTTCCTTGGCCCAGCAGACTTCCTGGATATAATCCTATAAAACAATGGCTTACTCTGTGGACACATGGCCTCCCTCCGCTCTGTCTCTGTGAGTGTGTGTGTTATATAAGAATGCAAATATAAGCATCATCGTAGGTGCATTTTTTTAAAAGTGCCTTCTGTAGAGTTCCTCTTCTTGTGTGTGCTGGCCTGTGTGTGGCATTTGTGACCGCACAGATCGTGACCTGTGTGTGTAAGACGTCTGGCCCGTGTTCCACCCCTGCTTGATTAGCCATTAGCCAGTGGCTGCCCTCTCCGATTCCCCCCACAGTAAGAAAATCTCTCGCCGTCGTCATCCAAGCCCTTCAAAGAAATCACACACACAGTAAGAGGCCAGGCGACTGCCAGGCTTAATCCCAGCCCTCATTTTGGGGTTTAATGACCTCAGGCAGCGGAATTACCCTGTCACAGTTGCTCCGTGGGCAGCTGTCTCATACATGTTCACCCTGCCATCATGCTGGTGGTAACTGAGATGAGAGCATCTGTACAAGCCGGCCTGTCCTCGGCTGTGTACCCACAGGCCTTGTCGTGAAAGCAAACATACAGTGGACGGTGACAGTGGTGTCATTCGCTCCATGTGCTGCCCCGAGTCATCATGATGTAAAATACAGGCATTTTGGATTTTTTATGACTCCCTTCCAGTGTAATGGCTCACTAGAAATTTTCCTTGAATATTGATTAAAAGGCCACTCCACTCCCGTGAACACAGTTAATGTGATGTCATCAGGGTTATCTTGGCTTGGAGACTACAAATTTATACTTATGAAACAAAGTGAAGGAGAGGACTCTGAAAGACATGACGCGTCAGACTAACTGATGAAAAGGTTCTGGTGGCTGCATTATGGGAAATGTAGGATCCGAGGGTCTTGGAGCTTGACCCACACTTGGAACTAAAAGTCGAGATGTCCCAGCCTCTGCTGCTTAGATCTTGATTATTATAGTTTTAATCTGTCACTTTTGAGTCCCCCAACGTTATGGAAGTGCAATGCTAAATTGCTGGAGTAACCTTTCAAAAACAGGCCAATGCTGACTGATGTTAGGGATAGGTGATATGTTTAAATTTTCTACCTGGCTGCTGTAACCCTGACAACTACAAATTGCTGATATATTCACGTGTTTGTGTACGTGTGCCACCCTACACCTGCCAGTTTCAGCTGGGAGATGTGGTAGAGCTGTAAGTTTGCTACCTTCCACAAGCTCTCTTAGCTGTTTTGGTCAAATTAGACAATTAGACAAAGTAAACACACAAAAGGTCAACAAACACATCTTTTCCTGATCAAGCTAAACAATATAACTGTGCACCTATTGAATTCAAATATCTCTCTTACCAAAGTGAGACCAGCTTATCTGCCACTCTGAAGTCATCATAAAAAACAGACTTAAATGAGCTCACAACTCTCACTTGTTGTTTGGAGGCTAAACATCAAATTAGTAAAATAAACAATAAAAATGTCAGAAAATAATAAAAAAGGTCCTATAAACCCAAGCTAATTTTTTCAATTGGCTGTTTTGTCCTATCCAATATTCTTCAAGGGAAAACAAAATCAACCACCGCATACTGAAGAACTTTACTGAGACTTTTTAAAGTCATAAAGTACCTGACGATTACACCGGCTGTGCACAGGAGTTTTGTTCACTGTTCCAAAATTATTCAATTTCCAATTATGTAAAACATATTTTTGCATGAAAATGACCTGAATGATTAATCGATCAAAATAGGGAAAAAAAGTTTTGCTGCTCAACTTTTGTTTAAAATTAAATAATTGTTCATGAATCTTTTTGCTTGTCAATTTTTTTTTTTTAGATAATTTATGAATTCTTAGTTTCAAATACTGACATTACTCACTTTGTCTGCATTGACACATAAATTTCAAGGATTGGGACTAAAGATTATGATATGTGCTTACAGATCATACGCAATCTTTGTAAAACTTTCCATGTCATAGTGACCTCTCTCTGTGACTGTCTCCCTTTCCCACAGGGCTCCCTATCAAATGAGCGCGACTATGAGAGCGTGGTGATGATGAGGATGAGGCAGGCCGCCGAGCGACAGAGGCTCATTGAACAAATGCAGAGAGAAGACGACGAGGAAGCTGCCGGGACTCGGTACTAGCCTGCAGTTATTCCATGAATACCTGCTTCAGGCTTTAGTTTCATAAAGCCTCTTTTTTCTTTGTTATAACGTTTTGTATGTTATACATTGTGTGGAAAAATAAATCTTTTTAATCACTTAAAAGAAACTTTTTTTTCAAATCTGTGGTTTTAATCAGCATGTTATGTCTTTTCCTTTTTTAAGAATGTAGGATGACTGAGGCAGATACAGAGTAGAGAAGAAGTGAGGGCTCCTGCAGTGTGGATCAGAGGTAGGAGTCCTAACACTCAGGCTGCAGGGAGGGATCACATCACATTATCTAGTGCAACCACATTGTGTCAATGCTTGGATGCAACTGATATTTTGATAACTTTTATAGATATTCTAGTTGCAGATTGGACCTTTTGTACAAAATAAAAGGTACATGCTTGCAGCATGTTTGCAGTTCCATCTGTTTCAGGTGGATAAAAAAAATTTAGTTTGCTGCAATGAACTGAGATGAGCGAATAAATCATCAACAGTTATTTGATTTAATTTCCACATAATCTCATTAGTTGTTCTGATCATTTAGGAGACATAATTTCCAGTTGTAAAAGGAATAATATGCAATATATCTTAATACAGTACTCAGCGTGTCACAAATCCTAATATGAATCTCAAAAGTACTCCTAGTTTATGCGTCATAATAATATTGTTCTGGGGTCCCTCTCTTGATTTTTACATCTAATCATCGCACCAGCCTTAAGCACTAATATATTAGTTGGTAAGTTATTGAAATATTAATGGACCCAGTGAGTCTTTGTTCATCATGTTATAAAAGAGCCTGAGGGGACTAGCCGTGCAACACCACATGTAATCGAAGTTGTGAATTATTATGTAATTTCTATCTGTGTGGTCAGCAGTGACACCTCATTACCTCAGTATTATAGCCATCCGAGTGTCTTCATACACATTCAGTTTCTCTGTTAAGCGAGTCGGGAGTTGTGGCAATCCGGACAGCAGACCACGCAATGTGACTACGTGGATGTTAAACCAGTAATCACGCTGAGATAGGAACACTTGGTAGGCTTTTGTGGGAATTCTTGTGGCCTTGTGTGATGACGGGTGAACCTAATTTGAAGGCTCCCCTTTGTAGATCTGGTGCTTGAGATGATTGTACCCTGGGCTTTGTATACAATATATCTAACACCCTACTCCAGACTAGAGAGGCCGTGTGGACTGCACGATGCTGTTCATTTAGTGCTGGGTTTTTATTCCAAGGTTTTTGTCATCTCCATGCAAATCAATTATTTTATAATGCCGTTCAAAATAATGTAGAACCATGAGGTTCCCAATTAGGGAGTCGAGAATAAATCTGAACGGTCAGAAGATTATTAAAGGAATAATACAAGACAAAATGTTTTTGTTAAAAAAAAAGTTTTTCTTCTAATTTTTGTTTTTTTTTTTCTTGTGAAATACTCTCCTGTAAAAACCATTCAAAATAAGCAATCCCAAGAGGATATAAACATTCTTTGGTTGAACTGCTCATAGCGGAGCACCACACTAATCACACAAACCTGTGATTAGTGGGTAGCAAGTAGGCATGGCTTCATTTTAAGGAGCCACACGCCAAAAAGCTCTGGAACTCCTGAAATGGATCGTCAATATCTGATGCAGAAAAGGCCCTCTTGGTGACTAAATATCATCATGTAACAATTTTTAAAACTTTGGAAACATTGGAAAGCAGCTTGCTCGTCTCTGTCCAACTATAAAAAAAATCCACCTATGGTAGCAGCAACTTGAGATTAATAAGGAATATGCTAATTAATATGTTTTTTTTAATTATTTTTGGGGCATTTTCCACTTATTGATGATAGGACAGCCTCAGATAGACAGGAAAGGAGGTGCACACTCCACCAGGTGAGCTCGAAGTTGCCCCATTAATACGTTATGTTAAGTTTATTAATCTGTTCAAAAACCAAACTATAAAAACAACAAATTGTGGCTTGAAAGGAATTTAGGTACTGTACATTTTCTTGGCAAGGAGAGATGACTTTTCTGGAGTCTTGTTGTCATCGTGAGGTTGCCAGGCAACCACCAGAGACTCCTGGAAGTTACTGTTCCTGGCCAAAAAATTGTCTGGCACATAACCTCCCATACAATCACATCTGGTTCCAGCTTCAAATTAAATGGACAGATATGAGAGTGGTATCAATCTTCTCATCTAAGTAAGCAAAGAACTATTGTTTTAATCATGAACTAAAAGGCTTTCATTAAGTAGCCATGAAATCATTTCTGAACAACTTCTACCACATGATTAAAGCTACACTAAGCATGAACAGCGCACCTTTCATGGTATGAAAGATGAATGATATGAAAGATGGATATTCGTGCTCTACTCATGCTTAGTGTAGCAGTGATGTGCGAAAATAAGCCAGGATTTTGCAGTAAAGGTGTACTTGTTTTTGAGATAGCCTGGCCACATCACTGTTTTTATATACACTTCACTCTTGGTCCTGATGGATCCTGTCACATGCCGTAGACCAGCTTAAATTTTAGAAGATGACACTAACTTCAAAAACTGTCTGTGTTCTGTCCTATGATATTAGCCTTGACAAATTTCCTTACAGCTATTATTGTTCTAAGCTGGTTGTTTCACAATAGGCTTACATAACAGATACCTAGAAGATATTCTGTATTGCTCTCTGAAGTGACACGCTACCGCTCTGTGACCCACATTAAGTCAGACGTTACAGTGCCAAACTGTTGCGGTCACCCTAAGTTTTGTAACAAGGTCTTCTTCTGCCTGTGGAACATCCATCCATCCAAATAGTCCTATTTTCCTGTCCCTTGGGGGGCTATGGCGTAATGCTGTGTCTGTATTTGTGGGCCTGTGTGGCGGTGCTTTCTCCTGTCATTGTGTTATTTCGGAGCCACATGGCAGCTTCGCAGCATCCAACGCAGTCATCCATCTCCCTACCACTCCTGCGCTGCCTCACCGCGGCTCTGTTACACAATGACCAGCTGTGGAGCGGAGCAGTGTGGTGGGAGACATCTGCTCCTCTCCTCCTGCAAAATCCCCTCATCACATGGTTTTGTTTATGCGTAGCCTTTTTCATATCCCGGCAATGTGAAAAAAAAAAGAAAGCCCAGAAACACACAAACTCTGTCCAAATGACAACAGAGGAAATACAATTACAGGAAACACATTCACCACCAACCCTGCCCTGAGCCCACAGTGGCTTGTGCTGCATGCAAACCAGGATGAGCCTGTTGAATGCTCTGTCCTATCAACAATTACAGCACAGCCTTGGAATCCTCGTAGTATCTTCCTCTGCTCTTTTCTCCTATATTGTCCAAGTCGAAGCTGTCACATTGATGTATGCAAACAGTATCTGGAATCCCCGCGGTCACAGAACTGGGAAGCACCAACATCTTATGATCTTAAGTGCGGAGGTGGAAGCTAAGTCATGTGTGAGGCAGCAGGACTGGTAAGAGTTTGGCTGTTAGCTGACTGGCAATGTTTCTGGTTTGTGGGTTAGTGATCTGGGCTGGCCAGACATGTGCTGGCAGACCTGGGGCTGTACTGAAACCACCCAGCGTTTTTTGGCTCTCACAGGCCGACTGCTTCACTCTGTGTGCCTGCAGTGTGAGTGCCTCATCTTGGGGACATGCAGCATCTCTGGAAGATGCCACAAAGCAGCAGGGGCTCACAATAAGTTTATTTTTTCATATATATATGTTTGTTAAGTGTCTCTTTATCAGAAGGGTATAAGCTTTGCAGAGCAATTGCATTTTTTTTTTATTAATAAGTACACAATCAATCCACATTACATCATTTAATCATAAGCACATGATACACTCACAAAAGCATCTTTACACAGGGCGGTAAGAACAAACTTACTTAGCATGGTGTTTCATTTATTGGACAAAAGTTAGGGAGAACTGGTTGAGGCCTTTTGCACAGGCTGTATTGAAAGACAAGGCTTTAATTAAGTTTTACTGCCAAGTGATACACTAACCGTAAAACTGGCCCTCACTCCCTACACTCCCACTTGGCCACTAGTAGTAAATAGCAAACAATATGGTCAAAGTGTTTTATAAAATCTCTGGAATGTAGTTCGATATTCTCCTGACATTAGTGACCTGTCAACTATAATCTGAAACCTTACGTCTGGGATAATCTCAACTTTAAGACTTTATTTTTTTACTAGAAAATGGGCTTATTTGTAGCTTTCCGTGTGTCATGTAGAGGAGACAACTTCAGTTTGAAAAAAGAAAAAAAGTTGACCTCAGCACGATTCATTCATCCTTTCAAAGGCTTATAGTGGTATTTTGATACAGTCTACACACGCTCCATGACAGATCACTCCGTCTCCTTGTGGAGGCACCACACCAGCGTCTGTCCCACCCCCGTCATCGTCAGCACGCGGAAGCCGAGCGTCTCCAGCTTGTTCAGCACCAGCCGAGGTGGGTCGTCCACATGGTACTCGGAACTGAATGAGCATAAACACAGAGTCATCCTACTTTTCCACAGATGTGGGATTTCTCTCTCTTTCAGTAAACTTTGCTTGGAGAGTAGAATGCTGTTAATTGTTCTGGTGCTTGTTCACTTCCTTCCACACCTTGGTTCATTTCCCAGCAGCATTTGAATCTGATTGCCAATGACAACACTTCCCTGATCTGTATTCCATCAGCTTGAATGGTTTATTATAAATCTGCAAAGCAGCAGCCTTCCCCAACCACATCGGGAGATTTTTTTTTTCTCCCCTCCATGTGACCTGATCTCATCTCTGTCGTCAATATGTACACGTTAACTGCCAAAATGAAAGAAACACCAGTGTTAAGTGACTAAATATGGAAATATGGCCCGCTGTGTGAGCACATTTACAGTACACCTGGGAGTTGATTCTGCACGTTTGTGCAGAGCGCTGCGTCTGTGACTCCACAGTTTACTCTTCCCTGATTGTGAAAAAAAAGAGATGGTTCAATAAAAATGATCAAATCAGGATAGAAATGGTTCATCCTGTGAACATTTTTTAAAGGGGAACACCACATAATTAGGAATTCCACTATGCTGTTTCCATGGAGAGGGAAAGTTCGATCAGTATTTGTGAACATGAGCTACTCTCTGTCAAAGCCAGAAACCAGAGAATGAAGCCTCAAATTTGTGATGTCATTAGGGTATAAAGTCTGGAGCATAGACAATGACTGATTTTGTGTAACCACAAAATGTTTGTTTTTTCTTTTCTATACCCAAATGAGCTTTACTCTATTGCAGTGTTTTCAGTTCTATAACCAAAAATGTACCTATATACTTTCGGTGCTCTCAGTAGTCCTTTTTACACAGAAAGTGTGCCGGCATGAAATCCCTTCTTTAAGCCTCCTTGGCATTTTTACATAGAACCAAATGATGGCAGCATCATGTGGCTCCATTGTATCATTTTTAAATGGTTCTGGCAGTGCCTAACCAAAAGAGGCATGACGGGCATAAAGTTTAACCCAACTGAGTCAGCCTCTTGTGTGACGTATAACATTCGCATTGCCAGCTCGTTCTAAACAGGAGACTACAGAGTGTCCGAATATCATTGTTTTTCGCATTTGCAGACATTTATGTCCGCTGTTCTTCCTTTTTGAGTCAGCCATTACCTGCTGACAGCTACTCTCTAAATCTCCCACAATGGGTCACACACATAACAAGCCATCAAAACATCACACCCATCCTGTCCATGGTCCTGTCCTGCCAGCTGTCCTGCTTACACGGAGACTGTTTCAGCACTGTTACTACCTACCGGTGTTGCTCAAGGGCAATACAACTTGGTCCCCCCATTGAACAGTCATACCATACATACATAACGGCAAGGCTGCCAAACAGCGGGGTATTCCTGTCTTGAACAGGCAGTGTTTAAGTGGCTTGTCTAATCCATAACATCTGTCTCAGTTCATTTTCATGGAGCAGCTCCAGACTTTATACCCTACCACAAAGTTAAGTTTTAGCAATCTAGTTTTTGGATTTGGGAGATATCATGTTTATTTATATATTTTGAACTCTCCCAGACCATAGGAATTACATGAGTCAATTTTGAAAACAGGTGTAGTTCCTCTTTAAGTCGTGGTGCTATTGTGGCTGAAGTTCTAAGCTGAACTATGCCTACATATATCTACTTTCTATCTTGAGATATTGCCTAATTGTGACTAGTTTTGTGCCATGTTTATGTCCACCCACTAAAATAACTTACCGTCCCCATTTTCAATACTCACAAGTTGTTTCCCAGCACGGTTATTTTCCTTGCTCCGAGGTAACTCATTACTTCTGGATCAGAATATTCATCTCCCACATTTGTTGGACCATTCTCCTTTAAAACATAATTAAGCACATTAACCCTTTGAAACTTGGATTGACATCAGCTTCCTTGTGCTGCGTCCAGACGCCTTTCAAAAGCTATTCGACCCGTTGAAACCTGAGCAAATTGCTTTGATGTCTTTCTAAAAGATGGGGAAAAATGGCAATTACCAACTTAAGAAATGTCTCACAAATTACAGGAAATTACTCTCAGAAAATTAAAGGTACCAAGTATTTTTTAAAAAGAGGGGAGAATTAGCAAAAAAAATGGGGAAAATGTAAAAAAAAAAAAAAAAAAAAACTACATTGATAATATAATTTCATAATAATAATAATAATTAATTATTTTTGTTAAAAAAAATATGTAAATATCACTTTTTTCTTTTCTGGTTGCCTTCTGCCCATGTTTTTTTTTTTTTTTAAAGAAATCAAACCAATTTGCTTGGGTTTCAAAGGTTTAACTATACAGCTGATAGTTTGCTCAAGGTTGCTTTGTGCAGCTCTGGTTGCAGATCACTGGCTACACCTGCAAGCCTCCTGGCAGGTGCGGATCATCTCTAATAACTGCACAGTCTATGAATAGATCATCAGATATTTATAGGCTATAGAATTAGGTTGCTCGAGACAACAAAATGAACGTGCGCAACAAGAGGCCGACAACTGGGCAACATGTGTTTTTCATTTAGGGCACTATGGCAAAATCAAAGAAAAAAAAACATAACGCAGGTTGCTTGCTCCGCTTGTAGCCTTCACTGTTTGTTGTTTCCAGCATGCAGAATATTACAGGCCACTGCGTAACTATAATCTGCAAGTGGCGACCTTGATTGATTAGTAGTGCGCGCTGTGTTGCTCGGCCAAATAAACAAGTCTGCAAACTCGTCTCATCTAAAAGCTCGACACGAGTCGATTACAGATGCGGGATACACACCAGTCGGATCTGCGTGCTGATCAACATGTAAGGCATCCCTGCTCCTTGGCGATGGACGGTATTCCTCTGGGAATGAATGAGGAGGTCTCTTCTCAGACGCGACGGTCCCCTCTCCAACTCGCGCTTCTGCTGACAGCTCCGTGCGGAATGCGGAAACACCCACCGCCACGGACCAATCACAGGCCTCCTCTCAGCATCTGCCAGCCGCGTTGCTTGCTCAGTGCATGAAGTCTTGCTCAATCAGTTGTTTGTTGACATGAGAAATGTTGGCCAGTGTGTCTAAAGGAAATGTCTTTCATGCAGAGTTCACTGACTTAGTTTATCATTCAGAATTATACGTCCTCAAACCAGGAGTCCCCTGTAAAAAAGTATCATCATTCTGTGACTTCTTTTTAAGTCAGGGGTTGTATGAGGTACTTATCCAAAGACAGTACAAACCCACTGAACAATAGACATTATTTCAACATCGTCTCCAAGCATTAAGATTTATCAGCCAGACATTGCCAGATTTTAGACCATATTTTAAAATAGTCATCAAATATATTAAAAACATAAAACCTGTAAGTAATTAACAGAAATACTTCATATCCTTGAGTTAACATTATGAATGTTTTTTTTGTCATATACACAGAATCTGTTTACTCTTTCATCTAGGCTAAGACTAGACCTCTACTAAACTTTTCAACCTTGAATGACCAAAATCCAAACGTCTAAAGACAATTACACTTATAATAGACATTTATTAAAGTTCTTTTCAATGATAAATTAAACAGTTGGTTACCCACAGGAGATGTCAGTTGGCATGTCCCCAGTTTTCAGCGCAAAAACATTATTTCAAATTAGTCTGCACTGAGTTTTATAGAGAGACTGAATAAGTAAGAGGTATAGAAAGAGAGGTAACCATCATAAAGTTTGGTGTGTCCATGCTGCTGCCTACTGTTTAACTCCGCCCTGCCAGTGACGTTGAACAGACACACCAAAACAACCCCCACACACATAGAAAGGCATACTTGTCTGCGGCAGCACCACGTTCAGAGCTCTGCTCTAGTGGCAATGGGAAAGTTGTCTGTTGCCTATTTTAGTGGTATTATCTATGTTGAAAACCCATATGCATGTGCTAATTTTGGCAGGAAAGGGGTATTATTGTGTTTGTGTTATTGTGTGACTTTGGCATTTAAAAGAGTTAGTTTGGATTCCCCAAAGTCACGCAATAGCACAAACTAACCAACTGATCGAATCAGCAGTAGACAAGCACTTTTTGTCAAAGGAGTCTGCTTGCTTTGATGAGAGCATAGATGAGGAACTGAGGCTGTTGATGGCTTTCTCGTCGTAGCGGGTTGTCTGACAGAATGGTAAAGCAGTGAAAATACTCTCAATATAGCCTACACTTAAACTGGTATTAATTTTTTTGTTTGTCTAAGTTTGGGAAAAGTCATGGAATTTTGTTATTTGTAATGAAGTTAATGGTAACAGTAATCTTCTGATGTAACATACTGGCAATTTTTGTTTTCTGTAAGTTAGCTGTTTGCATGAGGTAGCTTTAAACATGCATTGACTTAGGGCTGCACAATATGTTGTTTCATCATCAATGTGTTGCAAAATAGTCACACCGAAAGACGTGCAATTTCAAGTATGGCAAATTTTACGGAAAACTCACGTTTCTCATTTTCCATGACTAATACTGGCCACACCTTCCCCTTTAAGACAGGTTACGTGTATATGTATTGTAGTGTGATAGCATTTGTTTTAGGTAGCAAGACTCTCCTGGAAAGTGCTGCAGACACAGTGAAAAATATTTAGTATTTGTCCTTGAAAAGTAATGGAAAGGTTTTGAAATTTTGTCCATGAAAGTGTTGGAACCCTGGGGTTGTGTAGACAGACATCTACTGTATGTAATACTCTGACTATGGATAGGTACCCCATACAACCCCACTTCAAAATATGCAAACTATCCCTTTAAGTTATTTGTGAATAATTTATAGACTCATAGACTTGAGATTACAAAATGATATAACACATGCGGATGAAGTGTTTTCCTTTATCCCAGGCCATATTTTCTTGCTTCTTGCAAAGAAATCCACATTTCTGAAGCATTAAAACTTTGCTCACACTGTTCACACGGATTCAGTTTACGCAATACATTTGCTTAAAAAAAAGATACTTGTGTGCATGCATGTATGACACTGAACCAACACAGTCTGGAACTCTAATTTCCTCCTCAGAGATTTATTAATTTCCTCCCCAGTGCAACAATAATAATTTTGGATCAGTCTTGTGACAGAGGGGGGAAATGAAAGACATAGACCCAAGGCAAACAACAATGGCGGGGACTTTGATAAAATCAGCAATATGAATGTAATGTCCCACTGATGCCAGAGGAGCCTGACGGACTTTCAGTGAGGCTTTGCATGTCATGCTCAGTGGGAAGGGTGATTTAAAGCCTGATCGCAGCTTGATATTGTGATGGTAGGCAGACATGAATCAGAGCAAGCCGGAGCTCATTCAGAAATGCCCTGTACCACATGTTGAACACATAATCCTCGCCAAAGTGTTTTACCATCAGATAAGATGTTTTTTAGTTGAGATTTTATCATGTATTGTTGCTAGATTTGGTACAGCTTTGCACTGTGAGTGGATGAACACTGTTTGTTTTCTGAGGAGTGCATCTGCCATCACAGTGTCATCACCACCTACTGAAATGATCCGCAGCCTGTAATCTGGAGCCCCTTCTTTCACAGGGACACAGGTGCTTGCTGAGGACTGGTGAAAAGATTGCCACCTACTGGCTTCCAAGATCATTGTCACTTACTTTGTGGTGCTTGTCTCTGATATTTCCACCACATCTTTTACATACTGAAGATCAAAATTTTAAAAATCTGTCACATTCCATCCCCCTTTTAAAAACAGTCACGTGTTGAATGTCAAGCTTTAGTTTTTGCTTTCAGTAGTCTTTGACAGTGGTTCCCAACTGGTGGGTTGTGGGTTCATTCTGAATGGACCATAAGTGACTTGTGACCATGTCATATTTGTGAAAAATACACTTTATTCTTAAGTATGGTGAATTTGCAGCATTGAGCTTTTATTTTGAAGTGCGGTTTCCTTTTTTTTTTTTTTTTTTTTACGAGAACAGTAACTATGTTATTGCCATTTTCATGGTATTATGTTCCCTTTTGTTTTTTGGGTTTTTTGCTGTTTGTTTGTTTTGTTGTTGAGTTTATTTTTTCTTTCTTGAATTTCCCCTCTGGGGATCAATAAAGGATTATCTTATCTTCTTCCAAGGAATTGGCCTAAGGGACTGTTCTTTAGTTATCAGAGGAAGGGTTGGCTGTTTCATTGTTTTTTAGCCTCCCCAAAGCTACAAATATTTTCCCTTAAACTTCCCTGAGTGACTCAGGGAAAATGCATGAAGCGTTCGTCTCTCACTATGTATTCAAGGACAACCGGAAAATTTAAAATCCAACGATAATTTCTGTTTTTATGGTTTCTGGCTGTGATATTTTGGCTTGCCCGCGCATTTTATTTCAAAATCACAAAGAACTTAAAGGAAAAATAAAAATCAAATAATCACTTTGAGGGGGAAAAATTGCCAAAAAATTAGAGAAAAAGAAAATCCCCCCGAAGAAATTAAAGAAAAAAAAATAAAATCAAAGCCAAAAAAAATTAAAGGAAAAGAACAGCAAAGACTTTTTAAAAATCACCTAAAGGTTTTAAGGGGAAAAAATGAGGGGAAAAAAAGGCATTTTCTTCCCTATAGAGGTCTAGGCTAAGCCCCCAATGTCTTCAAGATCCTAGAGACGCCCCTGGTTTTAAATAATTGCACTTGCAATATATTTTATGTCATTCTGTTTTAAGTCAATGTGTTATTTACATTTTGTCAATTAAAATTAAATATGTGGTAACTTCTCTTATGTGCAGACCTTGAACTAATTAATCTGGACCAGTGGCTGGTGCCAGATGGGAGCCATTGGTTTATGAGCTGAATGAGCTTCCATCTAAATCCTTTATGGTGTGAAAAAAGAAAGGGGTGTTCCTCTGGAATTTCTCTTTTCTCCTGTTTTATCTGTCCCGGCTAACCTGAGACCTACTTCAGGAAAGAAAACAGGAAAGGAGCAGGGTTGTCGCCAAGGCCCCAAAAATAAATCAGAGACCCCCCTCTTGCCAAAAGAACACTCCCTCCAAACATGTTCCTACCCGAGCCACTTCCTGGACTCCCGCGGTGTTTTCCTGCGCAGGCTCATCTGCTGCTGGTTATTGGAGTGCAAGGTCACCTCTTCTGTGACCTGCAGTGACAGTGGAGCACATCCCTGGTGGGTCCACAGGAAGCAGTTTGATCTTTTGATGAGGCCTTTGCCTTCACCTTCTCAGCTAAAGTGTGATGGCCTGTTGCAAAAACGCTTTCATCAAATGAGCTACCATTGTCATATAAAGAATCTTGTGCAACTGAAGAAATAAAACCTCATGGAGTTTAAACTTTATTGTCCCAGAGGGGAAATTCATCCTGGGCACAGTGCTACAGTCCACGGCTTCATATAAAGAATGTCACAAAAACAGCAAAACACATGAGACATGATGCATTTAACATTGACAACACAACATCTTATGAAAAAAAGATAAAAACGTGTGTGTTGCCCAAGGAATGCAGATGAATTAGCTAGTATCTGGCTCAAATGAGCTCTTCTCATTTTTGAGATTTTTTTTGAGCATGGTCCTTGTTAGTGGCAGTCCTAGCACATGTCTGGTGTGCTTATAAGGGGTACAAGCCCAAAGGGCTTAAACCCTATTGTTTTTGTGCTTATTTATCATAATTATCATTCAGACATGTTTTTGCAAATTCTCTGTAAATGGCACATTGTAGCTAAATTCAATTTTCACCAATGACTGGAAGTTGTATGCAAATGTTGTCCAACAAATATGATGCCAATTGGATATAATTAAGGCCCAAAATTTAAATTTTTGAAGGGCCACGCCCCTAACACGGTAACTTGGATTGACTTGAAAGTCAGCACACGTGTCCACCTCAATGTGCTCTACAAATAAGCTACAAGAACCATAAGGTCTGCCTGAGAAGATTTTCTACCATTTTGAATTTGAAACATTTATTTTTGACATTTCCTAAACCATAGGTTCAATTTGTATAAAACTTTCTGTGGATCATCATTGGATCAAGTGTTTCAAAACTTATCAATAGCTTGTTGATGTCTCATTGATTGGTGTGTGTGGGTCAGCATATAAACAGACATAACTCCATAACTGCTGAGCAAATCATCACAAAACTCACAGAAAATATCTACATAAATAGCCTACCAGCAACATGCCCTGAAAGCTCCATTCAAATCAACCAGTATAGTGCACAGCAGTGCAAAAAATGAGCGTGCCATAACACAACTCAAACGATAAATCAAGATTGTTTGTCCAATCATGACAAAATTTGCAGGATATTTTCAATAACAATGCGGAAACACATGTGTAACATTATTTCGAAATCTGTCTATAGGGAGTGTCACCAGCTGCAAACAAGTTCATTGGGATTTTTCAAAATTTGGCCATAAATCAATGACAGTTTGTCCAAACATCACCAGACTCAGTGGATATTTTTTAATTACGCTATTGACGTATGTCTTCAAAATATTTCTGCAATTCACCATAAAGGGACAGTGTTTCCAAAAAAAGAGCGTTGCCATGCAGAGATCTGGACATTAATTGTTCATCATCTGTCCAATCATCATAAAACCTGTTGTTTATCTTAAATGAGGTGTCCTTCGATCCTTTTCAGCTTTCAACTTTTCAAGGTCCATGCTGGCTTGGACCCCTGGATCACTACTTGTGGCTATATATATAATTTTTAATGCATTTATTACTAACCTAATAAGAAATTAACACAAACAAACAACTTATCAAACAAAAATAATAATAATTAATTGCAAACAATAAGAAAATATGGTGTGTACACTTTACACTTTACTTCACCATTATATTCTATTTTTCTGAAAGAGAAATACATTTAAAAAACATTGGACGGTGGTATCATAACAGCTGGTAATCTGGCTCTAGCCCTTAAATAGTAGCAAATAGAGAGCAATATTCACATACTCCTCATATATTATAATATAATTATTGAAATGAAATAACTAAATGCATCTTATCCTGCAACAGTTTCAGGAGTATATGAGGTTCACTTTCTTCTTTTACTGTCCTGTCTCTAAGGACATAAGATATATGATTCTAGTAAAATGGCATCCTTTTTATGTTGTTTTCTTTTAGCTGGATGACCATGAAAAACGTGAGTTGTGCTCCAGTAAATTTGTCGCAGCAACAGCAGCTATTTATTGGTGTCTTGTAAACCCATAAGGGTTGGACTTTTTTGTGTGCATGATCATGCTCATAATGCGTGTGATCACCACTAAGAGTCAATAAAACTATTCAACTGTACTCCAAACAGGACAACCTATTAAACACGTTGTAGTCAAAATAGAAACAAATCATTCTCAAATCAACACACACAAAAAACCTTTATGTCTAATGCTCGTTGTCTCAGACATCCCACACACAACATCAAGCTTTTTGTGATGAATATGTCTGATGGATTTACTGGCTGTGAATGTGTGTGGGTGAAGACCAGCCCTGGATAGCTGCGCTGCTAAAGCAATCGCTTTAAATCACTGAGTGGAGACTGAATGGGAATGAATTACACAGCAGGCGGTGTGTGTATATGATGATTTACCGTAGGTGTATGTTGGAGTTATATTCCATTATTCAGCAGAGAGATTTAAACTGTGGGAGAGCAGAGACAACAGGCAGCTCTCTGATCGATTGGGTGTTAGGGTTACACTCTGTATAGGTTTACATCTGCTTAATTGTGATGAATCGCTGCATTGTTGAGCCATGTATTTCTTGTCGAGACTTTGTGTGTGTGTGTGTGTGTGTGTGTGTGTGTGTGTGTGTGTGTGTGTGTGTGTGTGTGTGTGTGTGTGCGCGCGTGCGTGCATCTGCCGGTGCAGTGCCATTCCCCTCCAAGGAGCTTCACAGTCCCTTCTCTGCAAGGAGATACATCATTGACCTCCTTTTCCTTTGCTGTTTTCCAGATTACAGCCTGCAGCTTACATAAAATGTCTGCGAGCTGCAGAGATATTACCCAGCAGCCTTAGCAAGGTTAAATTCTCCTTTCCTCCTCCTGTCTCTGTCTCTTCTTTTCACCCTATCTCACCTCTCTTGCTACTTTCTCATGCTGAGCTCACCGATAGATGATACTGCCGGCTCTAGGAATTACACAACACAGCACTGCGTACATTGCTGTGAAGAATTTCAAGCGCTGTCACCAGGTTAACATTTTGTTGAGAAACACCAGGATGCGGTTTCAGCGGTCGTGCATACTAGAAGGGTTTGTTTAGGGAGACTTTCTCTCAGTGATTAAGAAGAATGTCATCAGAAATTTGGAATGACGCGTTCTTCCACACTGTGTCTTTTCTCTCATCACCTCGACTCAGAGCTTGATTTTGTGCAGGGAGCATGTCTCTGTGGGCTACCACAAATGGGATCGATTGGACTATTAGTAACAGGAAACAACATGATGCGTAATAAACACAGAGGAACAGAGGAGAGATTTAAGACGGCTTGAATGTGTCCAATATATAGCTTAGTTTGTTGGTCAGCATTCCTCATCCTCATCTGTGTTGCATCCCAGTTTGACCACAGTAATGTGCATTTAGTAAGACGAATTATCACTGCTTAGACAAAGCCGACTGTGGATGCTTTAGTTAGACAAAAAAAAAAACAGACAGAAAAAATTATCCTCTTTGTTAATTGTGAATTATCTCGATCTTGGAGTTATTAAAGTTCATCCAAAAAGCTCCAGGAGCATAAATCCTCTGGGTTTCATTAGTAAACTAGTGGCATTCATATAAAACAACCATGCGCTTTTTCACAAGATGATTCATCTTCTGATCTAAATGTATGAACTCGGTGGAAAGTAGTTATTTAATGGACTGAAAGGACTCTCAGTTCTTAGAAAATTGGATGGGCTTTTTAGAAATCTGAGTTTTTTAACGACCCCATTCCGACTACCACTTTTCAGCTCATTCACTAACTTTTATGTCCTCTCATTACCAGATCATAAAAGTGTTTACTGCCATTTTCACCAAAGTGAATCATTTGTTTGAATATTTTAAAATTACAGAAGAATTAAGAGAGAACAAAGGTGTACGATTATGATGCTGGTTAACATGTCTTACCTTAAGAACTGCAATATCTAAATGATTTATCAACTAGTTGTCAGCTATTCAATTTATCGGCAACTAATTTGATAGTCGATTAACAGTTTTAAGTAATTTTTTCAAAAAATAAAAGCCAAAATATTTTGATTCCAGCTAAATGTGAATAGTTTCTGCTTTCTTTCCTCCTCTGTGACAGCAAACTGAATATTTTTGGGGTGCGGAAGAAACAAAACATTTTATGATGTCATCTTGGGTTTTGGGAAACACTGAAGCTGTGCCATCCATGATCCCGTCCTGCTAGCTGTCTCGTTTATACAGACACTGTTACAGTGCTGTTACTACCTCCCTTGGCGGCCTAAAGGTGAGACCACTCTGTCTCCCCATTTCATGATCGTACCTTATATACAGAACGGCAAAGTGGTAAAACGGCATGATATTGCTGCCTTGAACAGAGGATATTTACTGCTAACGTCTCTTTATCTCTGTCTGATAGACAGAGATAAAGAGAATCAAATCAAATCAAAATTGTATCGTGGTAGACTTTGTGATATCCGTAAATATAGTATCATTGTTCAAAGAATCAATATAATCTTATATGAAAATGAAACTTGTAATTCACACCCTGACTGGAGAGTAGTATATAAGGATGGGGGATGGATGAAAAGTCTGAAAGAGACGACTAATTGTATAACAACATGTATGCATACCGCAAGTACTGAGTCACATCATGGTTCCCATCAGGCCTGTGGTTATTATCATGTTTTTTATTATATGTTGCGGCATGTGGTTGTTGTTTATGAACAAGTCCGGCAGAGGTAATCTGCTCAGTGTATCACTGCAGCTTCACTACACGAGGAATGGCTGCTCCTAGAAAAACAACTACGACAATGAGCTTGGCAGGAGCGAAGGGACAGCTTGACTTTGTTTAACACGTAACAACAATAGCAAAACTGCAGAATAGCTGCCCTGGCAGTTGCCCCCAATCATACAGGCAGCTCTGAGAAGTCGACTTACACTGAAACATGTCCCTTGTGTGTTGTGATGACATTTTGAAAAGCAGCTGCTCAGCGAACAAGTTGATATAGACGTGGATTCAGGTCTTCTTTATCACCCACTTACTGTTAATGACTTCTGGTGATCACTTGTTGCCATGGTTTCTTTGCTGTCTGAGGCTAAACTCGACCTGATGTGAGGGCTGAAGTGTTTGTGATTTATTAGGACTGTTAAATCCTAAAAAGAGTGTGCGTCAGCTACAGAAGCAGACATTACAATGTCCAATTCAAAGGCCTAACATGATTTTCCGTTAATAAATCAGGATATCCTTGAAATGAAGAGCCAGACTGTCTGCTAAATATCCGGTTGGGGACGAAGTGTATGAACAGAATATCCAGATGCATAGTGGTCTTTTAATATCACAGCCCACAGTCAACAGTATAATCACGTGAAAGAGAAAAACTTCAATAGCTGCTGCCTTCTCTTACCCCGACAAAAAAGTAGGAAAGAGAGTGACGGACGATGAGAGTCAGTTATGTGACAGTGATGTCATGGTGGCTCTGATCAGGGCCATATGTCTTATGGGGTTCCCTTACTCAGTGCCATGCATCCTTCACATCACAACCTGAGTGTTCAGACTGAGAGGAGTACAGGTGACTCAAAATCGAAGCATGTACAGCGTTGAAAAATCCATCAGTAAAAACAAGTTATCTTATAACAAGTTATTGCCGCAAAACACCACTTCAACGCAGGACGACGATAAGTTACCATCTGGCAGTGTGATTTTATTGTCTTGTTGTCACAAATAACAAGCAAATTACCATCTTGGGTCTGACTCCATGAAGGGAATGCATCCGGAATTTGACCATTTGACACGATTTCAGGGGTTTGAGGTACCATAAGGCCGGGCCGACTATCGTGAGTAACTCAGTGGAAAGTGGAAATGTTATGGTTTTACAAGATGATAGATGGGGCTGGGGGCAGAGAGTCACATTCTTAAATGTAGTGTGGTTGGGATGGTTGCTGTGTTCCCAGACCCATAGCTCACTGACACTTATCTAATTCATAATTTGCTGCTTTATTATAAGCTTCAATCGAGGCACGAGGTCACGGGGGGAAACACGGACACCCACACTGCTACACACACACATAAAATTACAAGCTGTGTGCTATTTATGTTTGCATTTTCACTCTATTCTAGCGTCTGTCTCTAACCTTCACTGTATTAAATGGACTGGGAGGTTGAGTAATGAGGCTTAACATGTGGTCCAGACCTCCCTTTCTTATCTTTGCCTGTTCTCTTCTTCGTTTTCATCCTCAACCCGTCCCCCTACCTCCAACTGCTTCTCGGAAAAGTCTGGGTCTGGGCTTCTACACTCCTCTTTTCATCTTAAACCGAAATTGCATTCCACAAAGTCAGATACCCCTTATCTCCTATCAGCACTCGAGATAGTGGGTCACTGTAGGATGTTGGGACATCCCCAATGGAGCATTCTGCTGTGTTGCTCATGAACTCATCTTGAATCACAAGTTTGGAGCTTATGCAGAAGTCAAGAGCAGTAAATTAGATTACTTTTGGAACATCTTAAGTGATGGCAGCTTCCTCCATTTGGCCTCCCAAAGCTGCAATATGACCTAACTGGAACAAATATCCCCCAACTCAGAAAAGTGCAATGAAACATTATTCTGTGCCAGATTAAAGAAGAAACACATCTTTTCGTTGTTATATACATTTTACAGACAATTCTGTAGATATCAACTTACACCATATAGAACGAGCCAAATCTGCACAATTTAATGGGTATTACTGTTTTGTTTACGAGAGTGCTGACTCACTTCTAAGTCATAGATGTATGTATCAGTGATGGGTCAATATTAAGTGCAGGCTGATGTGAAACACTCACAATAAGTCAATTGTGGTGAAGTTCCATTATCAGGATAATCATGAATATTGTGTCCAGCAAAACAGGCGTCATTCACACCAACCTAAAAAAACCCCAAAAGATCTTAATCAAGTATTAGCACATTTCACATCAAAAGATATGGTGCCGTCAAATAGTTGTAAAGCCTGACTTATAAGACTTTTAAGATATTTGATTTTTGACTAGAAATGATGTTCACGTAAAAAAAAAACTGTATCCTATCCTATGAAATAAAATGTTTAACTTAATTTGTAGCCTACTATGTGGCTTATTCATCAAATTTAGACATTACCTTTGTTAGTCAGCACAGCTGTTCAACATTGCATGGGTGTTTCTTCTACGCCCGGACGCTGGGGACCACAGAGGTTAAGAAGTCAGAAATTTCAGCAAGGAACTTCCGATGTCCAACTTTAAATGGAACGGTTTTATATTTAAGATTCTGATTAGTAACATCAAGTTAAGAGGCCATGCTATGGAATTTTATTTCGTTTAATTACAAGTTTCTATGTATGTGGAATGCAAAGGGAATTGAAATCAGACATGTCATACACAGCGTCAAGTAAAATTAGCTGAAACTAAAAAGAAAAGCTATGAATGCAAAATACAGCTTCACTAGTATCTTATTGCAGTCACTGGCTGCGTTTCTGTATTTTCTGATTTAATCCACAGTATGCTCATCTGGAGTACGCTGTGTTGGCATGAGTTCCCCGAGTGCTGCATTGCAGAGACAGGATACTAAAACAATTGACAAAGATGTGTGTAAGATGACCTCAGATAGATTAGCACAAGGCATTATTCTCTTTCGTGCTGAGTGCTCCTGTGGTGTTCCAGGAAAGACGAGCTTGTCTGGGAGCTGTTGTACTGTTGACTCAAAGCCACAGAGGCTCCCCTTTCCCCCTCTCCTCCATCCCTCCATCTCTGTCTCCTTCATTCCAACCTTCTTCTCTCCAGCTCTGCCTTTCCAGTCCTGCGCATCCGTCCCTGCCATTTTAACTCCCCCACCCTCCCGTCACGGCCTTCACGGGCTGCTTCCCATCTTCTCCTTCGTCTCGGTGCACACTCCAAATGCACCAGCCCGGGGTGAGTGGCTGCTTCTTATTCCATGTCAGAGCCATCCCAACTGGGCCACAGCCTAATGAATCATTTCCTCCAAGATACGGTGAGAAAATCACTTTCAGAGTTCGGAACGAACAATCGATGCAGCATGACGCCCATATGCCCTCTGCTCTCTGTGGCAGAGCCAGGCGCAGTTTGTATACACGTGTGCATACAACCGGTCACACACGCACACAGACCTACACGAGGAGGGCTGATGTTGTGTGCCTCTTGTAGTATTCTTTGTTTCACAGGCAGCTACTAAGGCTCCATGGAGCCACAAATTGATTAAAATGGTTTTAGCCAAATGAGCATATGGATATCAGATGTTGTGCCCTCTGTCTTCTTGAACCGTCTTCTCTCTCCTTTCCCTTTCATGAAGACAAATTCCGTCGTTTATATACGTATACCTTCATGCACAGAGAGCGTTCTTGAGAGCATTCACTAAATATCCACTCTGGCTCCTCCAACCTGACACACACACACATTCACACACAGCCTGCTCTCTGTCACGTACCATCTCCCTCTGGGTTTCTGGACCTCCCTGCAGCTCAAGCTGTGTGACTTGGCTGTACATACCGTGGCACAGAAAACGCAGCACCCAGGAGGTCAGGGGGTGTGTGTGTGTATGTGAGAACGAGGGGAAAAGGCAGCAGTGGAGATACTGCATGCTCTGTGCGGTGTGTTTTCGCATGAGGGCCAGCGCATTCGTGTGTGCTTATGTTTGGGCATGTTAAGCACCATTAAACAGGTGTCTCCATATCGCTGTGCAACCAGACCCTGAGGAAACACTTGTACAACTTCCAGGTTCCCTCCTGGCTTTTTTCATTTCTGCACTGTAATGGCATTTGTCTCGCCTTGTCCTGTCCACACTCTATATACTTTATTTGAACCCCCCCCCCCTTCTGGCTATGGCTTCCCCTTTGCCTCCTTGGGCTGATTGGCTTGGCGGCTCGCCTAAATTAGTACACATTTTGTCCCCCAGTTATCACGGTCATTTGAGAGGACTATTTTCTTTCATGCATGTTCAGCATTCGCCCTGAAGTTCCTCCATTTACTCCCCCTCGTCCTCCCTGTACCACTCCATTTAACTCCATTCTCTGGCAGCCGGGCAAAGGAATGAGCCAGAAAAAGAACATGCCACATGGAAAGCTTTATCTGTTTCCTCCCAACACTCATCTGAAAGAGATGTCACAAGCTTATCCAGAAAATTGGGTAAGAGTTGCTGCTCCCCTTCCCACATCAGTGAGGCTTAGATAAAGCAATTTTCTAAAGATATGGTTCTGTTTTGTTATGCCTTAAACTACCCTGTAAAATACAAGCTAATGTCAGATAATCACACACAATATTTTCATTGCGAGCTGTTTGACCACATTAAATGGCATGTAAGAGCGGTATCCAAGGGATTCTGAATTTCAATCCAAATGCAAGGAAAATGCCAGCAAAAGCCTTGTTTCTCGTGTTGCCAGATTCTTGAAAACCATGCATATTTCTTCTGCTGGTTCACCATTCTTATATTACCAAGGTGAGGACCTGCCAAAGTGGAATATGCCTCAAGATTTTTTCTTTCCGTTACCCTTTCAAGTGAGTAACTTCCCTGTCCCGTTCCACAAACCCCTGCCTGCTCAATCAACCATTTTGGCCGAACAGATTCTCACGTTGGCATCAAACTGCTCTTGTGTTTAGCCGTTTCTACATCCAGTGATAAATGTCCGTGGCCTTTATGGAATTCCATCAATCCAACTCCAGTTATTTCCTCCCATGTGTGTTATAGTTGGCACGCAGAGCAACAAGGTCTGCTTACATCTAATTAGCACTCTGACAAATTAACACTCCTTGTGCTAAACAAATGTCTGCCTTATTTCCAATCACAGCGTGAGTGAGCGCAATTCCCAGAAATGTGTTGAGCTATGGATGGTGCTGGCTCTCCTCGTATTGCACTCTTTTCCTGGCTTTGTTGTCTGTTATTTTGATTCTTTTCAGCCTTTCCCTTTGTTAAATCATTCATTATTGGTGCAATTTCTGAAGACAGCAACAACGTCACAAACCACTGCATTACCTGACTGAAAAAGCTATGGTAGATGTCAGATGTCAAAAAGATTTCCAAAGCTTGAAGGCTGGTGTACTGGAAAATAGTGTCATTTTTCCTCAATACTTTTTTACCTTGTAGAAGTGGCATATAACAGAAGTGTAATGTGGTCTCCTGAGCCAAAAAAAAAAGGAATTGGCCTGTTTTCCTTCATTAACAAGAGCAATATCTCCAAATTTTGATTTAAGTTTTCATGAAAAAAGTCTGCTCTCTCTTATCTGAGATTATTATGTTGTAAATTTTGTTTTTTCCCTGAATTATTAAGATTATTATCTTGCAAATTCTTGTTTTTCTAAATTAACAATTAAAAAGATATTTATCTTAGAATACCAAGAAAAGTTATCATGGAAAAATACTCTGCATTTGCTTGTTGGAGATTATGATCTCACAAATGCAGGTTTTTTTTTTCCAAATTAAAGAGATTAAAGAGATTATTATCTTGTAAAAAATAAAATGTTCTTGTAAATTCTTGCTTTTCAGAATTAACAAGATTATTGTGTCATTTTTTTGTTTATCTAAGATATTCTTATTAATTCAAAGACAAACGAGTATTACAGAAAAACAAGAGCAGATTTTTTTGTCCCATAAAAACTTTTCCAAAATCTGAGATAATAATCTTGTTAATTCAGAAAACCAGAGCAGATTTTTTTTATCTCATGTTAATGCATCACGCTTCTATGAATTATGGAATGGAAAACCAAAAATCAATTCCGTTGAACTTGTTTTGTTGAAGTCGCTGGCCTCTTTCTGCTGTGCTGTATGTGTAAGGTCAGGAGGTAACAAGCGTGAGTCACAGAAATGCTTTTGCTCTCTCTCCAGCTCTTCTGTACTATATCACTCACATTCAGCCACTAATCTTTTCTAAAAAGGCTAAATTGACACAAGTCTAAATATTGGACTGTGAGAAAAATAAACAACCTGTAAAACTACTACTCTAGGCAATCAAAGCCCTATATTTTAAATCATTTATATTTGTTGTTGAGCTTTTTTTTTCATTGAACTTAAAATGTATGCAGAGATCTTGCACTGCACTTTTTCAACTCAATGCGTGTGTGTTAGAGAACATGATTGAGTGTTTCATAAAAGCTAATAATCATCAAATCATGCCTGTTTTTTAATAAGGCCGCAGGATAATGGTTAACATCACTGTCATGCTATTAAAACCACTGTGTGACCACACAAGCTTTATAAGTAGGGACATGGTCACACAAGTCACCACAGCCATTAGGAAAACAGATGCATTGCGGGATGAAAGCTAGCAGCGATTAACATATGTAGGTCTCTTAGGGATAATAGCAATATGTTGATTTGGTTGCAGCGTTTGTAACAGAGCCTTTTCTTTAAATTACTATTTACTGTACTGTACTGTACTGTACTGTACTATACTGAATTTTACATTTGAATACAGTGATAAACTTCAGATATTTATGGGTAGTTCTGTAACAGTTATACTCTAGCTTCTTTCAGCAAATGTTACTGGTGTCATGGGCCAAGACTTTGATCGTTATAAGCAGATATCTGCATATAAATTTAGATAAGTTTTTAAAAAGCTAAATTGTTGTCAGACAACAGCCGATAGATGTAGAAATTGCCTGTGCATTAATGCAGTTATTCTATAGTCCGCTCCTGTGCCCCCCCTTTTGCCAGTTGTCATGAACAGTTAATCACCTGTCCTTTTGCTCATGACGAATCTCTCCACAATATCTTATACATGTCTGTGAATCAATTTCAGAGTTGTACGCCTTTTTGTTGTAGGCCACTCCCACACCATTGTAGCCAACTGACATGAACATACACCTTCACACATATACATATGACCTCCATTCCAAAATTCAGCCTACTAAGGCAAAAACTGTGGCCGCCAAAGGGTGAAGATATGTATTTGGACTGACCAACCGAAATGATCAACCAACAGAGCGAGCTATAGAGCTGTTAATAAAACCTTTAGTCCACAATCACCACCATGCTACTGCTACTGCTACTGTAGCTAATACTCATTTGAACTCACCAGGTCTAATGACATGGTTGTGCTTGCACATACTCATTTGTCATGCCTATCCTGAACTGGCCTCTTTGATTTAATGCCAACAACAGCAAAAAATCGTGCTCGCAAAGGGTAGCTCAAAGCAAAACACACAGTTTCACCTGGTTTATCCACTCTCGCTCCACACCAACACTTCCACACTGACACAGGCTTATGTAGTCCTTGTAGGGTGTAATCACACAGCAGCTCAATCAGTTGTTTGATGATTCTGGCTAACAGATCCACAGAGATTACGTCATAGTGGAATTGGTCTTTCAGTCACCCAGTCAAAACTTTCTGCGAGCTTACCATGCCTCGTAAGAAGACTTGTTTCCTTTGCAACATTTACTGTACTCAGTGCCAGCTCCCATCAATGTTCATGAAGTCCAGTGGTCTGTAACATGATTAAAACATGGCATAACAAATTATCTGTAGGTTCATCGCTGAGTGCCACCCATTTCGCATTACACATTTGATCCACTGCTAGTATAAATGCAATAATCATTCCTGTACAATTGATGTAAATGTTTTTAAATGTCGAGTTTGCACCTTGTTTTTTTTTTTACTATTGCACGTTGTTTTTTTACTATTTATATTGTTCTTGTTGCTTGCTCATCTTGTACACATCTTATCTCATCTTATCTAAATGCTGCTTAAAATATTTACATATTTAAAAATCTTAGCCATTTCAGATGCGATACTGTCCCAAAGGTTGGGAAAGAATGAATGATTCATTGTGGCAGTAATAGATCCCTGAGTTTCTTCTGTCATGTGTTGCTAAGTTTCCAAAAAAACTGTGCTGGTTGTACTGCAGTTTCCCATGTCATCCACTTTACATGATGGGATTGGATATGACTGAACTATAGCGCTAAGTATACTTTTTCCTGCTTATCTCGCTCAAAAGCTCAAATGCTGCAGCAGAGTCGGCACTACCTTTTATGACTTGTCGTAAATCAGCCCGTGATGTACTGCATGTTAAACTCTTCCCTTGCAGTGTGTTATGAAATGACGAGTAGGTGTGATGTCAGCTTTCGGCCAAACCAAATGGGTGTCATGGGATGTGAGCGATGGAATTTGAAGTTTTTATGTTGCGCAGTGTGAAGCGAGGAGTGTTTTCTCAGCTGGTCCGCTCAGGAGGACGCAGGCAGCCGTCCCTTTGCACTCAAATGTTCACATGTTTGACTGGACCTAAAATACAGATGTGTCCATTACGTCAGTGAGCATTTAAGCCTTAGTACGTTCAAGTTGGTCTGCCCCAATATTGGTGACCTACCACAAGCACAAAGACAGATGTCAAATACACATGCATGTCGGTTTGATATTTAAGTCCTTTCAGATCTTTTATTAGAAACTTACTCAGTTGATGTAAAGGTCTGTAAAATTTGCAGACATTAAAAGACATGATGCTGAACTAATTTTAGGCTAGAGCTGGTCGTTGAGATCATTGGAAGGCAAAAGCGATGAACCGTTGAGCTTGAGGGACGTCCGGATTTCTCCTTACAACAAATGCTTAAAACCATAATGACATTTATGTGTTGTTTTTGTTCTTTTTCACTCTGTACGGGGATCACATTCCCCCCAAAAAGAATAGAACTAATATCCTCTAAAATTAGAAAGTCTTGTCATTATTTTGAAAAGGAGCTGCTCAGGGATTAGGGGTTTGGAGCAGAGTTATAATTAGATCGGGTTAAAGTTAGGGTAAGGATTACTGTGGAGCATTTCATTGTTACGGTTAGGATTAGTGCCTGGGGTTACGCCATGAGTACGGGTCAATTACACATCCCCACAACTGTGTGCAAGCCCATCTCAAAGTGTATCTTCATGCCAATATTTGTATGGGATTTACCCATAACTGTGCTAATGATACTGACTGGTTCTTTTTTTTTAAGTTCAACCTTGGACTGGATGTATCGGTTTTCAAACATCACTACGTCCAGATACTCTACAGCAGAGATACTCAGCATACTTTGTTTAGGGGCCACTTTTGCAAAATGACAGAAAGCGTGGAGCCAGTTGCAGCAGTCCCATATATATTTAGATAATTTAAGGATGTTTCCAGTATTTTAGGATGTTTCTCAGATTTTAGGACATGTCTAGGATTTCAGGACGTTTCTTGGATTTTAGGACATTACTGAGATTTTAGGACATTTCTAGGATTTTAGGGTGTTTCTTGGATTTTTGGACGTTAGGGGCTAAGACCTCTTTTGGGATTGTGGGGGATGCTCCACTCGCACTTTTTTTTAAGCTCTATATTGATCAGTCAGTAGTCAGTAGTTTTATACACTCTGAACCGTTATGTATACTAAAAATACAAAAGCAATTCCCATTATAAATCACTTTATTTTTATTGTGAATTAGAAAATGGTTGAGGGGCCACCTAGCACCCCATCAGGGGCTAGATTTGGCCCGCGGGTCGTAAATTGAGTATCACTGCTCCACATCCCATGAAATTCCCTATCGCCAACTTAACAATAAACACAACAAGTGGTCAGCTTCTATGTACATAGTAACCTATCTCAGACAACACACACTGACAGGCACTTTTCTACATAAATTTTCTTTGTAAGTAAATTTCTCTCCGAACCGGGGGGGGGGCAAAACAGAGTGTAGCTGTTGGCTGCAGCTTCTGGCAGCTCTCTGACCACTGTGATGCAGAGGGACTTGTGTTGCTGAGACGGGGAGGGAGAGAAGGCGAGAGAGAGCAGAATGTCTTATTTTTGCTGGCAGGGGAGAGAAGTGCTACCTTGGAGGCGGTTCTCTGCAGAGGCCCATACGTCTTAGTTCCTGGCACCCGAGCCAGCAGGGGGTGGGAGTGTGCGTGGGAGGAGTAAAAAGGGGAGAGAGAAGGGGGGTGGGGGGTTTCTGATGAGGGGCCTATGCTGCTGGGGAGTCAGCCAAAGTCCAGGCCTGGCTTAATGGGTTCTCCTCTGCTATGTGATCCCAGTTTGGAGAATTGGAGCAGACACCCCAACTCCTGTCTCCCCCAGCTCTGCCTACTGCAATGGGGCTTGGCATATGGGGTGAGATGAGGGGTTGTGGATGCCTCTCTGTTCTCTGGTGTGTCCTAGTCACAGGAAAGTCACTGGTTGACAAAACCAAAGCCACCTGTGTGCGTGTGCAGCAATCTGAGTCACTGGCTGTCATTCATACCAGAGCTCCCCCTTCCTCTGAGTCATCAAATGGCATTTCACTGATTTGAACTGTACACCTCCCGAGTGAAACTGCACACTCACACTTCTTTTTTAAAGACACAGAGCAAGTGACTAAATCATTGCCTCCACGTCTGGTGGAGGCAGTTAGGTTTAGGAAAAGAAACATGGTCGTGCATCATTACATTACATACCCTTTTTTGTCTTCACAGATTTAACATAAGGTTATGTACTTAACATAACCTAAAATAAAGTTAAGTCTCTATCTCTATCTCTATCTCTGTCTCTATCTCTATCTCTGTTTCTCTATCTTAAAATAAAGTTGCATAGGTTAAATTTAGGCAAGTAAAGTTAGGTAAATTATGTTTAGGAGAAAAAAAATGGTGATAACTTAACTTGAAATAACTCAAAGTTCACTTAGTTTCACACAGGACACAAACACTGGTCTCCTGGTATGTCATGTGTATGTTTGACCCATGCACTCCAACCTGCACCCTTTCATGAACTTTAGCTCTTTATATTACCTCCTTCTTTACTTCCATCAGTGCTTTGGTTAATGTTGCCTTCCTGATTGCATTGGCTATACACAAATTATTAGCTCATAGTGAGTTGGTGAGTTGTATACAAGTTGTAGTGCATTGGTTTTTGGTAATTATATGTACAAACAGTGCAAGAGAACAGCCTGCACTCTTTGGCCACCAAAGCAAAGAGAGGAAAATCGTAATTAATCCTCCATCACATTGTTATGATTCCTATTTAAGTCATTTATCTTCATCTAAAGAAATTAAAATAAAAAAAATTTGAAGTAATTTTGGTTAAGGGGTACAACTTGCACAGACATATAATTGCATTTGAAAGCTGAGATGTAGCCCGATGTGAGAGGTCCCACAGCCACTTTGGTTCAGACAGAGGTGGCTCACTGCAGATGAGTTAACTCCTTCTCTGCCTAAACTGAATTATGTAATCACGAGAGCTACTGCACTGATGCACGAGAGTTTAGTGATTTAATCTCTTTAGGTTTATGGTTTTGTTTTATGGTAAACATGAAAGCTATAATTATTTCAAAAACATTTTACTCCCCCACCTCTTTTAAAGGCTTGGCATGGGATTGTAATTGGGGTAATCAAGTTGAGTGTGCTCAAAAAACTATTTCCAAGTATGGCAGGCAAAGAAGAGAGCTGCGTGCTCTGCGGCATGCACCTGAATGTCTCCCTGCACTCTGTCTGAGGGTTTGGCACGGGCACCGCTGTCTTACATAATGCTATGAGATCACCCACCAAAGATTTTAATGCTGTAATACGTATTTGTTGTCATCAGTCGCATTGCATGGCTTTACACTCCAGTAAACTTAGTATCCATTCAAGTGTGAGCTGGAGATGATGTGCCGGTATGCAGAAAATCCCCCTGTTTTTGCAAATCTAAAATATTACCATGACTTTCTAATTTCTCTCTGGAATACTGAGTGGATACGATGCCACCGCAAAAAACACTCTGAACATGATTGGCTTCTGTGTCCTCTCAGTTTTTCCCTCCGTGGGATCAAGCTCGGGCTCCTCGCACTGGAGGAGGAGAGTAACCACTGGCCAAGTCCTCTAATGCCGGCAGGCTGAGTAAACGGTGTCTCCGGAACCTTGTGTTAGCCCCAGCATTTCCATAAGCACCCTTCATCCCCGCTCTGTTATTCTTTATGATCCGCACCTCCGCTCCAATTCACGCCGTCTTCCAGGACCTCTCACACTGTCCTGAGTGGCCCCCCTACACCCACTCAGACGCTGCTTTACAGCGTGGATTCCCACACAAAAGGGTCCACTGGATGTATTGTCCTGCAAACCAGCTGATAGCTGGTGTGATGAAACTTGCAGAGTCACCCATTTAACATCCGGTCGACATCTGTTTTCCAGAAATTTTTGGATGCTTGTCTAACTGAGTATTAGTGGCGGCTGTGTGTGTGTCCAAGAGAGACAGGCTTTAGATTCAATTATTGGACTCTATTTGCTGCTGATGAAAGTGTTATGGTAAATTTGCTGTTTCAACTATGTGTTGTAGGAAGAAATGCTTTTTTGTAATATTAGTCCCATCAGCACTCATGTACCCCCATGAGCACTGATCTAACACATACAGGAAGACAGAAAGAGAATAACTGTCAGCAGGACGTTGAACCGCCTGTGTACTTCTAGTACCCAGTGTGCTGTCATGAAGCTAATGAGTGCTAAATAAACCATAGGGTACACAGTGTCTTAGCATGTCTGTGTGTACGTGTGCGTCCACATGAACAGAATTGAGCTCCAGGTACTGACTCCTACAGATTTACCAGCTTCGTCATCGAAGTGTTGTTGCTGAATTTTTTTATCTAATCTTTGCAAACAGCACAGTCGCCAGAACAAAATGTTGGCACTGAATGTTTCTGCAAACAACTGATACTTAACATTTATTTGTGTTATACGTATTATATCAGCGCGGCACGGTGGCGTCATTGTTAGCACTGTTGCCTCACAGCAAGAGGGTCCCCGGTTCAAAACCCAGTTGGAACGGAGGTCTCTGCGTGGGTTTTCTCCGGGGTCTCCGGCTTCCTCCCACAGTTCAAAGACATGCAGCTCAGGTTGATTGGTGAATCTAAATTGCCCTTAGGTGTGACTGTGAGCGTGTATGGTTGTCTGTCTATCTGTGTCGGCCCTGCGATAGTCTGACGACCTGTCCAGGGTGTACCCCGCCTTCCGCCCGATGACAGCTGGGATTGGCTCCGGCCCCCCCGCGACCCATACGAGGACAAGCGGTTACAGAAAATGACTGACTGACTGACATATTATATCAATGTTTCTAAAGTAATGTAGTTCTAATTACACGTACAAGAGTTCGTCATCAGGGGGTGGTGGGTGGCGTGACACCTAGGTGAGACAGCTGTCTAGCTGCAGACCATTGTTGGAGACAAATATTGGCGGCATTTCGGCAGCGATCACGTCACCAAAAGTAGGTGTTAGCAAGGCACTAGGAAAAATTTGCGCCACCAAAAGTGGGTGTTTTTGAGTGCAACCTAGGTGGCATTTTCAGCAGCAATTGTGCCATCAAAAGTGGGTATTATTTTGTGAGACATTGGTGACATTTCCAGCACATATTGAGCCACCAAAACTGGGTGTTTTTCAGGGAGACACTGATGGCATCTCCAGTGGTGATTGTGCTGCCAAAAGTAGGTGTTTTTCAGCAAGACATCAACGCCGTTTCCAGCAGTGATTGTGCCACTAAAACTGTTTTTTTCTATATCTTTTTTTGTGAGACATCAGGGACATATCCAGCTGTGATTGTGCCATTAAAACTGGGTGTTTTTTAGACTACAGCAGCATTTCTAGTTGTGCTTGTGCCAGTCAAAGGTGGGTGTTATTTGGCAAGACATTGGCAGCAGTTCCAGCAGGGATTGCGCCATTTGGGTGTTTTTAAGCAAGACATCAGTAACATTTCCAGCTGTGCTTGTGCCAACAACGCTGGGTATTTTAAGCACAGACATAATGTCTTCCTAACCATAACCAAGCGATTTTTGTGCCTAAACATAACCACAGGTTGACCACAGCTTCATTGAAATTCAAAGAAATGTGATTATTTTATCTTATTTTATTTAACCTTTATTTAACCAGGAATAGTCCCATCGAGACTCAGAATCTCTTTTCCAAGGGAGTCCTGGCCAAAGCGGAAGCATAAAGAATTTCACATAAAAGAATAAGTAGACTGAAAACACAACAACAAAAGTTAAAACAAACATCATAAAAAATTCACACACAAGCAAGAGGCAACAAACTTAAAACAAACAGCCCATTAGCAGCGTTCAGAAACCGAACATTTGCATGCAGTGTCCAAAAGGTCCTTAATCCTGTTTTTAAAATCCCCCAGGCTGATAAAAGAGTCTAGTTTAAGATGATCCTGCAGCTGACACCAAGATGATGTCAATGCAAACATTTATCATGGTGATTGGTTTGTTGCAAAAGAATCCTAACCCAGAAAGATCAATATATTTTAGCATATGAACCTGAAATGTGTAAGAAGAATTCTTCAAAATGTCAAAATATGCAGTTGACATTTTTCATTGTTTTAAGTAAAAGTGAACCCCCTCAAAATAGGCACATGCAGACTATGTGAAATTGTCGTTTAGGATAACAGGAACTGAAATATAACATCTCACACTGTCAACTGGCCAACATGTTCCAAGCGTAGACTGTTCCAAGTCTTATTTTCAGCAGAGTGGTCAGCTTCAGAAAACCCTTCTTCTCTATGTGAGTGGGGAAATTCTGACAGGCAATCAGAGCCCACTACAAAAGGAGAATGTAAAAACAACTGAAAATGAATCCCTACGAACGCAAATAGCTTATTGCTAAATTGTTTTGGTCTGGCGTAAAGCAGTGCCAAGAAGAGGGCTTGAAGTGGGATGGCGTGAAAGCGAGGGATGGAAGGAAAGGGGCTCTGCCGCAGCGGAGAGCAGAATTATGGCTAGCTTGTTTGACATAGGAGTATGTGACATTTTTTTGTCAGGGGGATGGTTACAAGATATTTCATACTCCCATACATCAGCTAGAGTTTCAGATACAGATACTATAAAAGAAAGAGAGGAGGAGGGAGATAATGACAGATGCAGGGTCATTACTCTTTTACCATTGTTCATCGATTACACAAACACAAGTCTGCCTTACTCTTTTGCCGTCATTTCTCTGAAACAGTGGATATGAAAGACCGCATCTCGATTAGCTTCCATGTCAATGATGGTAATATGTTGCTCTCATTGTTACTAGTGATTCTTGAATATTACATATTCATTGTAAAATCAGATAATTACCCTCTGCACTGTGCCAAGGCCACTGTTTCAGACCACAGACTCATGGACTGGCAGCAGCTTAGGATGTTCAGTCTAAAATTAACCACTCGTTGCCTACTATGAGGTCAAAAGTATATGGACACTTCTATGTCCTTTTGTGTACTTTTAATTTAGTTTTTCAGAGTTTGGGCTATGGTGGGGAGACAGTCAAATATTGCAATATTTTTTAACCAAATACCGCAATATTGATATTACGACGATGATGTAGGGTTGATTATTTGTGCTTTCACAAAGAAAGGGAATCTTGTCCAGGGCCCAGAATGTTCTGGGTGCTGTTTGCGACAAGCTGAACAGCATCAGAGAAACACTGATTTATTGCGTGAAACTGCTTTATTCAGTGTTTTAACAGGTTTTATTCACATGGTCTGTGTGGTTTGAAGAGGAAGAGACCTCTGTGGATACTCTGGCTCATAATAAAAACTTTCTGAACAATGAACACTGAAAGAATCCTAACTGAAAATTCACATGGGAGAAGTTCTAGCTAGTTGCCTTATGCAGTCCTCACCGCTAGGTGCCACTAAATCATACACACTGCTCCTTAAAAAAACAGCAACACTTGCAATATTATGATATATATAAAATCTAAAATGACATCATCATACCACAATAATAGTGATATATTAACCAACCCAAATAAATTTAAAATCTTAATGCTACAGCATTAAGTATTTTAAACAACTGTGGCTTCCAACTTTACATCAGCAGTTTGGTGAAGGCCCTTTTCTACATCGGCATGACAATGCCTCTATTCATCAAGTCCATAAATAAATGTTTTTCCCTGTTTGGTGTGGAGGAGCTTTAGTTCTGACCTCAGCCCCAATCCATAATCTTTGGGATGTATTGGGAACTGATATTTCCAGTGATATTTCGATAATTTCTAATAGCGCCATATTGTGAAGATATCTGTTCCATGCCCTCTTTTATTGTGTGTGAGAAAGAAGAATATATTGAGAATGTTAGAATGTTGCTTGTGTGTGTGTGTGTGTGTGTGTGTGTGTGTGTGTGTGTGTGTGTGTGTGTGTGTGAGTGAGAAAGAGAGAGAGAGAATAAAAACTTGAACTGCCCGTTTTTGCAAAATGGACTTTTAATCTCATTTTGGGACATCTGTCTCTATATTATTGTGAACCGTTCCTCTGCTAGCAAACACACTTCTACCTGCTTGAGCTTTCAGCTTATCTTTATTGACAGTTGTCAACAGCCAGAACAGTCACAGGCTGTAGCAGGACCATTAATTATCTACACGTACTGTGTGAGTGCTCAAGATTTACTCAACCTGTGGGAGAGGGATTAAACAGCAAACTTTTAAAACAAGCTCAAATCACACAGTGTCTGCACAGCTTTACTAAACTTTTATTGTTCTGTACAAAATATGAATTTATATAAGTCTTACTTTCAAACTGTTTAAAGTTGCACTTATCTGCACGTCTTCAAGTTATCTTCAAATCTCTCTCCCACTCATGTATGGGATATTACCCTGTTAAGCGTCTCCAACATTCTTATGTTACCTAAAAAAATACACACAGCAATAATTTGATTTATTTCCTCCCTTTTCCAAACAAATCAGATATGTCTGCCTTTCAGAGACACTTGTCTCTTGTCGAGGATGTAGTCTGGGTTACAGAAAAGTGGTGCCAGTGGTTTGTTATCGTCTGAGCAGACAGCACTCTGATACCGCACAAGATTGATGGTCTCTTGAAGGTGCTGGACCTACAGGGAAAGACTAAATAGTCTGAAGGTCCACCAGAACTAATTTATCATGAGGTGGATGAGATCACGAGCTATTTGCAGGAGACATACTTTAATTTGCTTTCTAGGTTTGGCAAGTGAAGAGAGAGTTTTTGTGTTTGCTTGAGTTAAAACTCACCAAGTCCTGTTGTTTCTGACAGTAATTAAGGAAGTGCAGCTGTTTAGACACTGAAGAATGTGAATGGTGCAATCTGAGAATCACAAAAACTGGAAATCTTGATGCAGCCTCAGTCTGCATATCAGCACGTCAGTGATGGAAGACGGCAGACCAGAGAAGAGGACAAACTTCTCCAGCACCATAGCCTCCACGCCCTTCTCATCTCACTCCATGAACATCAGCGCTTCCTGTACTCACAGTCAACATTGCTGTTTAACATAAATCAAAGGAGACAGGGTTGCTCTGTTACCATACCAAATGACCACTTAGACACAGTTAATATAAGTGACTGTGTCAGACCGTGATGTAAACTCCCATCCATGAACAAAAACCACATGCTAACCGTGTTCTCATACTGACCATCACGGATCACTTCCCCCTGTACTTCCTGAAAATAATTGTTTGTTATATGGAAAGAAATGTGGCAAATGGAACCGCACATTGTGTTATTTTATATCAAAGGTCCTCTCCTTGCCACCGCTCCAAAACACAACCCCGGCGTGGACAAAACAACGAGCACTAACCGTCCCGCCCTGTAATAATGAGCTGGGTCATTGTTTATTGAAAAGGGTCACTTGACATGTCTTTATGATGGTTGCCTAAGGTTGTATTCCAAAACATTAAGTGAAGGGTCACTAATTGTTGGATTTTTAGGGATGTGTTAAAACACAGAGTCTATACAGGTGGCACAACTTGATTATAATGTCAGCTGGAACATTGTTAGAAGTCCTGTTCAGTGTTTATGTGTATGACATAATTCCACAAGGGGGTTCAAAAGAGGGAAACTTTTTTTTTTTGTTGAGCAAACAACATCACACACACACACTGTGGAATATATTACACTGAATCAGAATGCAAATCATAAAAAATTCCATTTTGTTTTGGATACAGTTGAGTTCTTTGTGCACTACAGCGTGCTCTGATGACAGGATGACATGCAAAAGATGACTTTTCCCTTTTGGGGTCAAATTACCGCAGAGAGAGTGTTTCTAGAAACTGAGGCCAAATATCTTATTAAACCTGTCGTATGAATATGCTACTGTAAATAAAGAGGGGAGAGACTGAGTGTTTGTCGACCTCTGGGCAGTGACTGTTATTTGACTTGTTGGAAATGTCACCTTTGTCCGTTCAATGTGTTCTCTGGGAAAAAGTTGATTCATAGTTACTTTTTTTCCATACAGGCTGTTGGTTCTTGTTATTCAAAGAAAAATGTTTATTGGGATATTTCTTTTTTGTAACAGAATGATTAATGATCATCTTTGATGTCTGGGTTAGGACGAGGAGCATACAGAATTACAGTCATATTATTTGTCTGCAACATTTTGGATTGAGAGTGTAGCTGTGGTCAGCGTGTTGGTGTTGAGGGCGGTGTTATAGGAAAGACTGGCTGAGTACGAGCACAAGGACGTTTCCAGCTCAGACACAATGTTCCGCTGTGTTGCAGCAGATGATGGCAATGGACAGGGGAAGAGATTTTCTGGAGAATTGCATTTGTCTGCTTCCAAGTAATTCTACCTCATTGTGTGTCATCTAACAGTGACTGCAGTTTGCATGTCAAACTCGGAGCTGAAGGAGAGGGGGTTTTGGAGCTGTTTCTGGTGGTAGAGGAGAGAACCTTGTGGGAGGTCACTCTGCGGCTCTGCGTACGTGCAGAATGTGAATAACCTCAGCTTGTACGCTTTTCTGTTTTCCTTTAAGGAGTGAAACTCGGCAGGTCAATAGGCTGCGGGGGTATGCGGAGTGGAGAGCGGGTGACTCGGGGTGAAAGGGAGTCTTTCAGCTGGACACATTTCAGGGATGTTTTGGGAAGCGGCGATGGAAACGGGGGAGTTTAGGCGGCCCGTTCCTCCCTCTAGGGTCCTTGCGGTGTCAGAGCAAAGAAAGAGAGTGAGAAAGCGAGAGCCCTCTGCAGTACAGAATGTCTTCAGCCTGCTCTGTATTAACCTCAGTGAAAACAAGCCTCTGTCAGAGTTCACCCACAGTGCTGCTTCTGCAAGTACGCAGGTAGACTCTGGAGCATAGGAGCACTCACTCAGGAAATGCTCCCATGTGGCAAGGGGAGGGAGATAAAAGGAAAAGGGGGGTGGAAATGATAAGCTGCTAAACCACACTTAAACTAATATTTATGTACCATACTTACAGCAAGGATAAATGTTGAGCATTGGGTGGTTTTGGTTTTCCCAAAATAAAGAGAGTCAGAGGAGGGATTTTAGAAAGCTTGTTGACTGTTGGAACAGATAGATCTCATGTGATTGCCACTGTGTGATACTAAAGGTGATATATAATGGAAAGCTTAACTTGGCGGACACTAGTGCAAACACAGGTGGGCCGTGTCAGTGTGAATGTCCGTTAACAGCTTTTGACAGCCATCATTGCATTGGTATGTGAGTTTGTGTGTGGTGACAACTAACATTGGTGGAAAAAGTACTCAAATCCTGGGGTGCACGGTTAGCTCACAGGACAGAGTGTGAACCATTAAGGCTGAGTTCTTCCTGCAGCAGCCTTGTTTCAAGTCTGGCCCAAGACCCTTTGTTGTCAGCCTTTCCCTCACTCTTCCCACTCTCGTATCTATCTCACTATCACAGTAAAGCATAAAAAAAACTTTTAAAAAGTAGTCTTTGAATAGCTTAGGATACAAAATTCACTCTCTGTATCCGTGAATGACCAAGAGGACTGTGTTAGTAGGAAAAGCACGGGTGAAACTGATAACATTAAAAATGGCTCAGTTCCACTGAGTGTCCCAGTAAGCTATTCCAGTGAGCCAGCGTGCACAATATCAGGGCCTCTCCTGAGTGGATTGCAGCCACAATTAATGTTCTTAGATACAGCTAGCTGTCCTTCTCCTGCTGTATGTCTGCTGTAAAAATGGTCTGTGGCGTCCTCCTTGGCTGAGCTATAACATTAGCAAGCTCAGTGGTGCTAGGTCAGCTAGCATTTTTGATTTGGGGGTGAACTGTCTCTTTAAATAAAAGTACCGATACAAAAAAATAAAAAAAACCTAAAAACTATAATTTAAAACCCTTCATTCAAAAATGTTACCGAAGAACCGAAGTACTATCAGCAAAGTTCACTCATTTAACTTTTTGCTTTTAGGTGTCAAAAGTAAAAGTATCCTCTCTGCAGACACACAGTTGACATATATTGCTTACGAGCTTACAAGCTAATGCAATCCCCAGCTGAGTGATTCTGTTAACTCAAAGTTTGTCAGTTCTCCATGAAGTGTTGCGTGTAATTTGCTTGCTTCCTAATGCCAAAGTTGTAATATTTTTATCTCTAGTCTTTAATATTTCACACTTTTTTTATTGCTTATGATGTCATTTAAAAGAAAAAGTACTCAGTGCATTGATACATGGAAGATAACACTGACTGGGCTGAAACTGAATGTGATCATTCAGGGAAAAAAAATGACACAGCAGTCAAAAGTACAGCGCGGCCCATGTTAAATATTGACGAGTGAACCTTGTGGCTGCTTACCGTTGCCTGTACTGAGTCACAGCCTGCTTGTAAGGGGTTGAGAACAAGAGCATGCACGGCCTGTAACCCATATTAATCTTTCACAACAACACCGAGACCAGACATCAAGATCTATTATTATCCCTTTGACCTCTCTAGCCTCTGCAGTTCTCAAAACTGGCTGTTCTGACTGATACACCCCACAGGTTCAGTTAGAAATCAATACAAAATGTTTATTGTGCATAGTAGAGAACAGACTGTATCACATACAGCGTATTATTCTGGCAATGTGATATGCCTAATAAATCATGTTGTACAGTGATGTATTACGTGTAGGAAAGGAAGAAGACAGTATAACCAACAATTGCATTAGTGGCTTTTAGACATACATTATATGTGACATAAGTTATCATCAGGATACAACAGTATTATGCATGATTTAAGAGTACATGAATGTGGGTGACTTGCACGCTGCATTAAGCTCAAACATAAAAAAAGTTCAATGCAAAGATAAATGAGTGTCTGAGTTGAGACCACACAGATGGCACATGATTTCTCCCCATCAGCGAGAAAAACAAAATGCTTAAAGTGAATTTATTCATCACCACCGGTTTATGTTGCAATTTAGGGTGACTCTGCTAAATACCCTCATATAAATAACAATACATACTTATGGTTTATTATGAATTGTGGCTTTGGGCAAACACATCAAAAGCTTTCATTGCATTTTTTCTTGTTTCTTACATGATGCGGGAGAGCCACTACAGATATATTTAGGTTTTCTCAGTCACAGTTTTTCAGAGTTGAGGAGTATAATTGCTGTCAAGTCCAGATATGACTCACATTCTTTCTAACGACATTTCCAGCCATTCATTGTCTTGTAACAGAGTGAAATACCAGTTATGTCTTTTGTCACAATTTTAAATGTCAGTAGAAGTAATAAAGCTTATCATTTGTATTTTTTTTTGTTAATATATGCTTATTACATAAAAATCCTCTGTTATACAAGGCATAGATATTTATTCTATAACACATACCTTAAATCGCATTGTTGTTCTTTAAGTGGAGAACCATGTTCAGAGTTTTATTGGCCTTCAAGTAATTTTCCCCTGAGTTTGGCAGTGATTTTGTAATCTAAAGGCTTCAGTGTTAAACCATAAGAGCAGTTTAAAGACAGGTCCTCATTAGCACATTTTTCGAAGCTACACTGATGGAGTAAAATCGCAAAGAACAAAAATATCTCCACTTTGGCAATCTGGTTCCCGATACATCTTCTCTTCCCCGCTGAGAAGATCATCACATTGTTGGTGAGATCTTTGTCAAGGGAGCCGTTTTCATCCAGGAAGCGTGAGGGGTCAAAGATATGTGGATCCTTCCACATCAGGGGGTCATGATTGATGGACCACTGATTGATGAAGACCACCGTGTCTTTTGGGATGTGGAGGCCTTCGATCATGACGTCTGAGGTCGTGGAGTGGGGGATGGTGACGGGGACGAAGCTGGTAAAGCGCATAGTTTCGTAGATGAAAGCGTCCAGGTAGGCCAGGCTGCTCCTGTCCTCGACAGATGGCAGCCTGTCTCGCCCCACAACTTTGTCAATGAGGACATGGAGTTTGGTTTGCTTTTCAGGGTGTTTAGCCAGCAGAAGGAGAAGCCAGTGAAGAGCAGTGGAAATGGTGTCTAGACCTGCACCAATCAGATCTGACACCGTCCCCTCTGTGTGGTCTTTGGTGAGACCATTGTCGCTTTCAGCCTTGTCAATCACGCCAATAATGGCATCACTCATATCCCTTGTTACCTCAGGATCAAACGTCTCTCTGTGCTCCTCGACCTTGTTCCGCACAAACCCAAAGAACTCTTGGTTCAGGTTTTTGAAGTCCTTGAACATCCTGCGGACTGGATTAGGGAAAGACTGAAGCCATGGCATCACATCTATCAAGCTGCCAGCCCCTACTGTCTCTCCAAACTTATTTACCTGCTGCAGCAAGGCTCTAAACTCAACATCGTCATGTCCATAACGCTGTCCAAAGCACAAGGCACAAATCACATTCGCTGCAGCTACTGTCAGCTCATGAGCTGGGTTGAAATACTGGTCCTGAGCACTGAGTTTTAGGAAAATCTCAACCAGCTCTGTGGCTTCAGCCACAATTTGCTGCTCAAAGGCTTTTTTGGTCTGGCTGTTGGCAGATGAGAATGCTCTGATCGTTGATTGAGCAATTTTCCTGTGCATCTTCCACTGTTTGCTGTAATTGGTGAAAGTCAAACTTTTACCCCCTGAGACAGCCTGAAAAGAGACAAAGTTTGGTCTGCCTGCAAACTCTGTGCTGTGCTGTATGAGAGCCTCACGTATCGTCCTGTCTCCATTCAGAACCACTATATCGCTATAGCCTAGCCGTATCTGGTACACGTTGCCGTATTTTTTGGCAAGCTTGGCAAAGGTGATGTGAGGCATTTGGCCCAGTTGCATGGCGTTGCCCACCACAGGCCAGGCAAAGGGTCCCGGCAGTCTTCTCTTGAGCCTAAGGTTCCTGACCCACAGACAGGCTTCAAGGCAGAAGAGGAAAACAAAAGTGGCGACCAGAGCAGGCTGTACCTGTCCGCTCCATTCCCTGATGATGCTGCTGCCCTTCATGCCAAACTCTGCGTCCACTTGAGCCATTTTGTTATCCTGTAGTTTGTCTATCCAATGCGTTCAATGAAAAAGCAAATTTCACTAAAAGCAGGAGACCATTTCAAGTGATCTCTCTTTGTGCAGTCTTAATACATTAAAATATAAATGCTTTATGATTTCTCATTCTATATAATAATCACAAAACATCCAAAATAAAAGGAATCCAAGCGGCACTCACATGCTGTCTCACCCCTCCACCACAGAAGCTAGTGAGAAAGGCTCGATCAGGTTCAAGCCTTAACACTTCGCTTATATGTATCTCTTTGGTGGGAGGGGTCAGCGACTCAGGTTTTTTATTATCTCTCCCCTCCCATTTTGACCATAGCATGCAGACCTTATTCCCACTCAGCCCTCCTTCCAGCACCGTCCCCTTGCAGGATGACGGAAAAGCAGAGCAGCTACTTAATAGAGCCTGTTGCCAAAAAGCACAGATTTACCGTTTTATTGCCAAAGAATGAAACAGAGATTACTGTGACACTTTAAAGATAAACAAACCCACATATTCATGTTTGCCCTGAGGGGTATTTGTGACGAAATATGTTATATAAAATTGTTAATGTTGAAAAATGATGCACTTACTGTGATGGAGCTTATAGTTTAAGTAACGGACAAGCTGGAGTTGATTGTTTTTCCGCTGGGGTTAGATGCTGTTTGCTCTTTTCTTATGGACTTTCCGTAGCCATTTAAACATGATTTGTTTTCTGTTATTTACAGCCAAGTTGTTAATTATAACCATGCAGAGGAAAAAGGCTCTGGGATATCACCATGAAAGCTGAGGGCTTTAGATCCAAACTGAACAGATACAAACAGCACCATTTATTATCCTCCACATAAGACATATATACAACAATATTCTTGGTATAATAGCCCTTTAAAGAAAGGTCACTGAGATAATGTAGCTGTTAGGGTTTGCGGATGCATCAAAATAGTTTTAAAGAGAATTCAGATGAAAGGAGTTTTGCTATAAATCTGCTTGTGTGGGTGCTTGTGCAACAAAAGGAAGAACTTAAAAAAAAAACATGAGCTTTGGTTTTAGTGATGTTCAGCCACAAGTTAAGAGGTTTCTATTCTTGCAACAATGAAGAATGACAGACATCTAAACAGCGGTGGGGCCTAATATCACATTGCTGGCACCGATCTGACAGTGTCAATTCTTTAGACTGAGAATGGAGCTCATAGTCAGAGACAAAGCTCAGCATGTGTAAAGGAGTATTGTGAAATTTTACTGGAAGCAACAATGAAAAGGACACATTGGCCATTGACAATTCACTTTATTTATTTCAGATATAGCTTATTGTTCGATCATATAAAGCCAACACTTCGATAACAAAATATCCTCCATGAGGAATGTTTAAACATTCGAGGCAGAGAAACACATCCCTTGGGCATTTGTAACATTGACTCCTGAATGCAGAGGTTTAAAGAGAGTGCAGTGACATCCATGTAGCTTTGAAAAAGTGACTTTGTAAACAAACTTGTTTTTGAGAATGCCTCATGAGTGAAAGAAATTTGCTGCACATGTCTTTTTTTAAAAAAAATTCTACTAGTGAGACTTGTGTGTTTGGCACGGGATAGCTGCAGTGTTTGTACAGTAAAACTGAGACCTTGATGCATAAAGTTTGTGAAGCCTTCATGGTTCATGGCAATGTCTCTGTGATGGACGTCCCTTGATGAAAGACTTCCTCCTTTTGAAAACATGTCAGCTTTTTTCCTTCACTTTGATCAGTATTCTTTGTTTAGTGTGTTCGTATGCTTTGAGTACAGTAGATAGTGAAATACATTAAACTTCATACATTTATTGTCATACCTGAAATATGAACTTATAAAAAAATATCTTGTAACTGCTTAACGTGGCAAAGGTTAAATATATTCTTACACATTACAAATGAGAACAACAAAGTCATTAAGTAACTTCATAACATTCACAAGCATTTCATATACAGTTATATTAGTTTAAATTGACATTTAAGGGATGGAGCTATTTCCTGCACACACACCATACATGTACATGCGCATTAGTGGATGTAAAACAAGCACACAACTCAGAACTATGTACAAAATCTGGTCAAGTATAGAGTATTTTGTGAAGCAGAACTTGAAATACCTTTGCACTTATTCCAACAATCTTAAATTCTCGCTAACAATACATCTTTGAAAACAGCCAACAATAATTCAAATACAAATTGTGTAAAGATTAAATATCATCATTAAATATGAAAATTATACAACAGTAGGATTTAGTGCAGGCATGTTGATACTCACTGTTAAATGTCATTGGTGGAAAAAAGTGTTTGCTGGCCTTGAGTCACAGTATTAGGACGTGCTGTTCATGCAGGGGAAACTAAGCCGAGCAGCTTCCCCCTGAGCTTGGCGTTCACACAGAATCGGAGCGGCTTCAGCGTGAGCCCGTAGGAGCAGTCAAGAGTGGGGGGCTCAGAGGGGTCGCTCTCAAAGCTGCACTGGTGCAGCAAGATGGCTGTGAATAAAAACACCTCCACCTTGGCAATCTGGTCGCCGATGCAGCGTCTTTTACCTGTTGAAAAGATCATCACACCGTTGGTTATGTCCTTATCAAGGGAACCGTTCTCATCAAGGAAGCGTGTGGGGTCAAAAATGTGAGGGTCTTTCCACTTGAGAGGGTCGTGGTTGACGGACCACTGGTTGATGAAGACCACTGTGTCTTTGGGGATGTGGAGACCCTCGATTGTGACGTCTGAGGTTGTGGAGTGCGGGATGGTGACAGGAACAAAGCTGGTGAAGCGCATAGTTTCGTAGATGAAGGCGTCCAGGTACGCCAGGCTGCTCCTGTCCTCGATTGACGGCAGTCTGTCTTGGCCTACCACTTTGTCTATGAGCTCCTGCAGTTTGGCTTGTATGTCTGGGTATTTGACCAGGAGCAGGAGGATCCACTGCATGGTGGTTGAAATTGTGTCTTGACCGGCACCAATTAGATCTGTGACTGTCGCTTCAACAAACTCCTTGGTCAGTCCACTGTCCTGCCCATGCTCGATCACATTGATGATGGCGTCACTCATGTCCCGGGTCACGTCGGGGTCAAAAGACTCCCTGTGCTGCACCACTTTGTCTTTCACATAAGCGAAAAACTCCTCGTTGAGACTTTTGAAGTTTTCATAGACGCTGCGAACAGGGTTAGGGAAGGACTGAAGCCAGGGCATGACATCTACCAAGCTACCTGCCCCTACAGTCTCCCCAAACTTGTCCAACTTTTTCAACATGGTCCTGAACTCCAGGTCTTCATGTCCGTAGCGCCTCCCAAAGCAGAGAGCGCACATGATATTAGCAGCAGCTACTGTGAATTCATGAGCAGGGTAAAAATACCGTCCATCAGTGCTGTGGCGCAAAAATACCTGCACCAGCTCCATGGCCTCAGCTGTAATATGCTGCTCAAAGGCTTTTTTGGTCTGACTGTTTGCAGAGGAAAAGGCTCGGAGGCTGGACTGCGCTATTTTCCTGTGCACTTTCCACTGTTTGCTGTAATTAGTAAATGTCAAACTCCTGCCTCCAGAGATCATCTGGAAAGAGACAAAGTTTGGTCTGCCTGCAAACTCTGTGCTGTGCCGCATGAGAGCCTCACGTATCGTCCTGTCTCCATTCAGAACCACGATATCGCTGCAGCCAAGCCGTATCTGGTACACATTGCCGTATTTTTTGGCAAGCTTGGCGAAGGTGATGTGAGGCATTTGGCCCAGCTGCATGGCGTTGCCCACCACAGGCCAGGCGAAGGGTCCCGGCAGTCTTCTCTTGAGCCTAAGGTTCCTGACCCACAGACAGGCTTCAAGGCAGAAGAGAAAAACAAAGGAGGCAACCAGAGCAGGCTGTACCTGTCCGCTCCATTCCCTGATGATGCTGCTGCCCTTCACACCAAACTCAGTGTCTAGTGCCATTGTGACAATAACCTGCACACTTGTTCCTCTAAATAGAAAAAAAAAACACTTTTCAGCAAAGTCTGCTCAGTTGTATGTTTGGAAGACAAAAATTATATCCATATCAAATGAGAAAAGATATGTCAATCAATGCCAATAAGGTCATATTGATTAAAAAAAAACTGATAAAAGAAGTGAAGTTTTTTGTCTTCAGTCTTTTCATCAAGATTTAAGACTTAAGTGGCTGCTTTTTGCTCCACTCCAGCTTCTTATATGTTTTGCAGTTGGTGGGCAGGGCTCAGGGTAACTTTCATACTCCTCCCATTGTGGTAGCCCTGCAGACCCCACTGTATCATCTCTCTGTTGTCGCTCGCTGTCGGGAGGCGCGCGCTTTCTAGCGTGGTGGGATACTGTGAGCGTGCAACGTGAACGACCGCTGCAGAGAGAGAGAGAGAGAAAAGAGAGCCAGCAACTGGTGACCGATTCAGTAGGAAACGTGTCGAGCCAATTTGTTTTACTAATTGGAGGACTGGCAGAGTTTTCACGTTTCAAAGTGTAGCTTTCTAACATGATTTATTTTCTGGCTGCAGAGGACTCCGCGGGCGCACTTTGGCTTGAAAAAAGTGTGTGCATACGGTTTGTGCAACTCTAGACCGAGTTTATACTTGGATTAAATTTGAACTAAAACGTAATTATGTTTAAGTTACGTGACATTATATATTTATCCAGCTAATTCATCTGTATTTTTGATCTGCTTATAACACAGTTTGCATGCTCACTGTGAGTTTAACCAGAGGTAAACTTTGCAGCAGCATGTCTTTAATGACACGTTTAAATAAAACGTTTAGTCTATAATGAGCAGTTCAACGATTTCAAAAGCCAGTATTGTCGTTTTTATGTATCTTTCTCCTAATTTTTTCACCAAATGCCCCAGGGGTTAATTGTTAGTGTGTCATAAATAATGTAATTAGTGCCCAAGATAAAGTTTAGATAAAGTTGCGCACCATACAGCTCGACTAATTTTCTTTGTTCAGCTTTAGTAGAAAATATCTCTCATTTAATTCTTCTTTTTTTAAGGTTAATACAGAAGATGGCAAACTTTGATGATAAAGACAAAAAATCTAGAAAGTCATTTACAGCTTTAACAAAAGAAAAATCACACTCAGATAAAATATAGAACTTATTAAAGAATTCACATGTATACATATCAAAATCAGTAATGATCCTTGTGGAAATATGCTTTCAACTAGAGTTATTTTTTCACCCTACAGTGGCAGAATAATTTGACTGAAATCTCACACAAACTGGCAGCAACAGCTCGGTGCAGACAAGCCATGAAATATTGATACTTGAATTTGCTTCACCGTTTGAACTGCAGTTTTGTATGACACTCCAGCTTACATCATACCACAACAAACTTTAGGTGCCCCCCTTAACAGTTCTCGATCTCCTTCAAGCTACAGTCTCCAAAAATATGTTGAAAGCATATTAAAGTGAGGCCAAAGAAAGGGAAATCTGAGGCCAAATCTTGGTCATATTTAACTTTCTTGCCTCAGGTAGTAAATCACAAGCTGTGGTTTTATAGTTGCACAATCACAAGATAGATAGATAGATAGATAGATAGATAGATAGATAGATGACTGTCAGAGGCATGCATAGTAAGTAAGTTTTATGGAAATCTTTGATCTGTTGATTCTATTTAAGTTTTAGTTCAAAGTGATGCGATTTCCCAAAGCAAGACATTTCCCTTCTCTGTGCGAAGGCCAAATTTGTTTCTTGTTTTCCCACCAACTGTGAAGTTTATTTTTGCAGGGAGGTAATGACCCTAATTGAAGGTACTAAAACATTTCCGAAGCAAGGCGGCACTAAGGCAGAGGGACAGAAACTTCACTACCACACAAGCACAGTCCATCATTATCAGCAGGAAAAGAGGAGAGGGAGGGGTGAGGAATGGGGGAGGATGATGGCAAATGTTAAAAATGAATTAACTTTATAAAAAATGTGTTTTACAACAATTATTGACACTGATTTATGGGTCTAGACATATTGTAAAAACAAATGATAAAGACAATGAGGCAGGAGAATGCGTTATTATATAAGCAACACGCATATCTCATTAGTCAAATCAAACATTAACCATGCAGGCTCTGTGTAATTTACCATAGAGTTAAACTGCTTCTGTGACCGTGGATGTTTAACATCTCTTAGATTAAGTGACTGGATCTGCAAAGCAAACATTTCACTGCCTCAACAGATATAACAGAATTTCCTTTTTATTAACTTATGCCTCCACAGTCCAACCATACACCCCCAAACTGTTATGTATAACTGATTTAATAAACTGATAAATAACAGATCTTATGGGCACAGCATGCTCAAATTGTCAAAACAAACAGGAAAGCAACAATAAAAGTAACTTAAGTGTAACTACATTATGTGTTATGTGTCATTCTTTCACAATAATGGTCCTTAAACAGCCTTTTACAGATGTCGAGAGTTGTGCTGGTTCAGAGCTCTGCCTGAGAGCTGTTTGTCTTGAGAAATGCGGTGTGGCTGAGCACCAAAGCCTCCAGAACGATTCCTCGGTTAACCAGAGACATAGCAATGTCTTCGGATACACTGCCTGCACTGGGGATGACTGTTTCTTCTCTCCTCTATTCCTATAGGGGGAATCCCCCCCCCTCCACCTCCACCTCTCCACCAACACCACCACTACCTCCTCCTCCTCCTCCTCCTCCTCGCCTGAGTCTGCTCCTCATACACATGTGGCCACTCGCATCCCCATCACGCTAATTAGAGCCAGGTTTGTGGCTGGGGAAGGGGGCGGTTGGGGGGGGGGAGGGAGGGGGGGAGTTGTAGTTTGTGTGTATGTGTGTGGGAGGGGTGGAGGCTCCGGGCTGGAGGGGTGGGGGTGTCGTGTGTGCATTTTGCGTGTGGCTGCTGTGTTTGCCTGTGATTACCCCTTGTAACCTGGCTGTGAAAGGTTGGCCCTGACCCTGCGTTGACTCTGGCTGACGGGGAGTCGTCGGAGGGGTTCGGGGCTGGGGGGTTGGAGGCGGGGATGGAGTCTATAGGCCGCTGCATGTCATGTGCTGGCGGGTGGGTGCTCGCTGTGCGGAGACAGGGCCAATGGTAGACGAGGCTGCTCCAGCTCTGGAGCTAATCATTGTTTACTAGTCTCATTTCCACTTCTCAGTGAGCTACTGTCACGCACAGCACCAACAGGGAGGAAGGAAGAGGGGAGGGGGGGGTGAAGGGGTTTGGGGTGTGAGGGTGGGGGTGGGGGCAGCGAGAGGAAAGCCAGGGGTCCAACAGGCAGTTGGGGAGCTGTTGGGACTTGGGAAAGGGAAGAGCAGAGAGAATGCAGGATTCTGAGTGAAGATTACACTTTTTTTTCTTGTGAGAACAAAGGTGAGCCAAGATCAAAAAAGATGCAGCCAAAAACAACCCGACAAATCAGTAAACAGACCAACAAAAACATCCTCTGGGCCAGAGCCATCTCAGGCAGCCTGGAGGTAACCACCAGACATTGCTAGTTAGAGATGGTGATGTTTGAAATGAGAACGTTTTCGCTTGCCAGACCACAATACGAGAATACTTGGTCACTGTCTGACATGATTGTTGTTTGTGTGTAGAAAGCCTGAGAGAAGACGTGCAAAGGCGCAATTCACTTTAGTGGGGTCATGCCAAATGGACCGGTGGTTAAAGGGGTACAAGTATGCAGTATTTTCACATTTATGCACAAAAGAGATCAATTTCACTCCTAAGCACTTCTGTTCTTAAGTCTTAAAGGTCAGGGTTAGGGTCATTGTTTAACTTGTTGATTAAGTCAAAAATTTAAAAAGATACAAATCAGATGACCATAAACATAGCTAGAAGGGGTCGAGTCTAGACGGTAACCCCAGATTCGCCAAAACTCCAGCAAGATTTCATGTTTTCAAGGTTCAAGTGATCATTTTAATCCCAACCATTGTCTTTCTCCATCCCTTACCAAGTGCTTTTTGTGCTTATACGACCTTAACCGCAGCATTGTCTCGCCATAAAACGGCAAGACAAGAATATTTTTAAGTGACTTTAGAGGGTTTTGCAAATCTAGGATTACCATCTCGCCACAACCCTCTGAATCCGAATCTCGTTCCGTTTCTCCTGGGTGTATTAAAAGACAACTGTTTGCTGACACTTTCACAATAGCAACTCTATAATGTGGTAATATGTCACTTTTCTCTTTCCAACTTGTTGCGCTGCTTTCAAATGGTCAAAAACATCAATTGATGCAGATTTACAATGGATTATTTATTCAAAAGTGCTGCTGTGGAAAATGCCTGTTTTACAAATCTTTAAATGGTAATCCAAAAATGAAACACTGAAGCCTCATTGCAGAAACTTCCTCAGTCTGAATTAGGGTTGCGAGGGCATGAGATTTTTGCTGTTGAGCTTTCACGCAGCTGAAATGAGCTCCTGGACCTCATTGTCTACCGAATTTGCGGACATTTTCAGCTGAAGTTCATCATCCCTAAATTAGTTGCTAACTGTATCAGCTGTTTTATAAATCAAAAAATCTTGCGGTAGGTCACACACATAATATGTTGTCAAAACGTCACACTCGTCTCGTTAGTGGTACCGTCCTGCCGGTTGTCACTTTTACACTGATGCTGATTCTGCACTGTAACTAGCTCTGCTGCCTGCTTAAAGGCGAGACAACTGTCTCCACGTTCCCCTATTTTACCCTTTATAAAGAATTGTAAGGTGGTATAACCGTGCAAAATGCTTGCCTTGCCAAGCGGTGTTAAACGGGTTAAAGATACAGCTATGATAGGACTATTGAATAACAAAACCTCCATGTCTTCACCCGTCTAACGGGCTGTTTCACAACAGTCAACTTGATGTTTGATGGGGAGAATTACAGTACTACAGCAGGTCCAGGGTTAAATTACACTGTAAAATCTGATAAGTTGATCTTACTTAAAATAGTCCTGGAAACCGATTGCCTTGAAAAAGGAATGCAAATTTAACTATCAGTCTGGATTTATGTTTACTTAGTATCTAATTAAGTTTACTCAAAATGTAGCTGTATTTACTTAATTTTGTGAATTTGTTGCAACTTCAAAATGACAGGTGTTCTTTCTAAGTGTTAGCAACTTCAGTAAAAACAAGTCAGTCTGACTTAACTTGATCATGACGAAGAGGATTTTGGCAATGATGAAGTTAGCAGATCTGCAAATACAGTTTTCTCAACATGTAGAGTATACAAATATGATTGGCTAGTTTGCACCCAGCAGAATACAGAAATAGCACTGTATACTTAGTTTACTTAAGTTGCTGAAACTTAGACAGATTGATTAAATTAAAACTTGTAATTTTAAAGTTCCACCAACTTCTTCAAACTAAGTACATTAACTAAATTATAAATAATGTTAGCAATTAGATATAAAGGAAACAAACATTTTTAGATGTTGGAGTAAAAGAAAGAAAATAGTATTCCAAGCAATCTCATTATCTCCGATTGCTCGGCTGTGTTTGACTTGCTGTGCCCAAAGACGTGTTGCTGAAGGCAATATCACACACCCCACATAATATATGTTTTGGAAAATGTTTTCCTGGAGTGATTTAAGGTCCTTGATTAAAGCATAAAGACATGGATTTAGACCCTTCCCAAAAGTATGATTTTTAACCTTAGTGCAATATTTTCTAACACAAACTGCACCTTCATGTGGTCTCGTAGTTAAATAAAGCAGCGACACATTCAAGGTTAGGCGTGTGATTCAATCCAGTGACCACCCACACAGCACATTTCACACTTTTCTGCAGGGACATTTAGCAATTTTTGTATGAAATGTTCTTTCAAAGTGGCACACAGTTATTTCTTTCAAGATGATGAGGAATGAAAGTTGTCCTTACATGCACTTAACCCACAATCCTTGGTTCAAATTTCTGCAAAAAATATAACACTAAAGGTGTATTAAACTTGCAATAAAGTGACTGAGAGAATGAAGTTACGTCATAGGAAAGTTCAGGATGAGTGGTTGTTCAGGAAGGTCACTCTGCAGGCAAACTCTTCCATTATTAATATAGTAACTTATTAGGATAATAGTCTGTTTTCCTCTGTTCCACACTCCTCCTGGACACTCCCTCCTCACTGTGTGCAGGCTGCGTGATAGATCTTCACTTAATGTGGCACCCAGGACAGGAGCCATGTATTATGTACAGTATAGGGATATTTGTTTCTAATCCCGTAGAGTTTTTGCGTGCTAGGGGGAGCAGAGCGGGGATGAGCTTGCGTGCCATGCCGGGCTGGCGTGCGCGGAGCTCGGTCACTGAACTCCGGCTTCCCCAGGGAGCGGGGGCGGCGGGGGAGGGGTTGGGGGAGGTGTGGGGCTGCACTGAGAGATTAAAATGAGACGAGGGAGAAAGCACAAGTAGAAATGGCTTCCAGATGACCCCAACTGTGTGAGCTCATCAAAGACAGGCTGAGGAATCGGTAGGACACAGTTCATTATGCATTTCCCACCTCCTGCCTGACCAAAGAACTACATTATCTTATACTTTAATGGAAACTTCCACAGTGGCAATATCATGAGCAGTGCGGAGAGACTATATAAAAAGTTTTAAAAGAGAAAAAAAAAGAGATTTGGTCCAACTTCCCACAAAATGTTGTTAAATTCCAATTCAGAAGAGCATTTAATGAAGTAATCTATCATGAGAGACGATGTTAAAATGACATAAAGTAAAGCATAATCTGGAGAAACTTTCTTCAGACATGCCACTCAAAAATTTACTTTGAACTTTCATTCCCCTCTGCATTTTTCAGCTCAGTCATCCATGTAACTTTGCAAAATGATGTGGGCTGTGTCTCATGACATTCTGTATTTTATGTTGTTTTTATCCATATTTCTTTATATTCTGGTTTTGAAAAAAAAAAAAAAAAGCTTTGTTTTTGAAATGACAGCTTTGGAACTGGGGTCTTCCATTGCCGCCAGGAAATGATTTTTTATTATTTTACCAGGGTTCCTAAAGAAACTAAAGAGACCTCATCAACTCTTCTTTAGTCAAGTTTAGGTCTTTTCATATTTTTCACCTAAAATGTTGGATTACAACTTTTTATGATAGACCCCTTTGTAGCTTTTATGCTGTTGAAATTGATAATAAGATTAAATGCCCAGGTAGCTGCTGTTTGTAAAGGTCAAATTATCTTAGTCTTAATTATTATTTCATTGTAGTTGTTATTTTAAGAGTTTTTAAATGGATTTGATTTGCTTTTATGGTCAGCTGACAGATTTTTTTTTGTTCCTGCAATTTGTACCTCGCACTTTGTGCAGCACATTGTGAGTGCAGATTTTACTTGCTTGCTTGATTATTATGTCTGTTGCCCATCAACCATGAAATGCAACCCTCAGTGGTACTTTACTGTTATACCTTATAATCTTTACATTGTAAAAATATATGGAAGATTAACTTAAAAAGCTTGACATAAATAAGGTGCATCTTTCATTAACACACAGTTCTCCGTAATGCATACAAAGTTATGCAAAAAATCTCACAGCAGAAGTCCAAATTTACGAGTCTTTACGAGTGTTCAGTACGCACGTAGTCATATTTATCACTTTTTAAGTGCTGAGACAATTCCTTAAGTCTTCATATAAGACAAGGCAGAACTGCATTTCATGAACATTTTGCAGTGAATCTTTCATAACATCTTAAAACAAAATAATTTCAACAAATTAAAAGATAATGTTGCATGGGACAGGAAAGGATAGCACTTGAAGGATTTAAGTATACCTATAGAGGACAATTTTTAAATGTACCAAAGTTTTGAGAGCCCTACACTTAACACAGGTTTAGGCAAAATGGACAAAGTTAAAAGTAGCAGGATAGCATCAGAAAAGATCAAGAACAAAATACTTATCACATTTGCCCTGGTGTAATTCTACCCGGGGCCCTTTGCTGCATGTCATCCCCTCTCTCTTTCTCCTCCACCGTTTCCATCTCCCTTCAGCCTTCACCATCAAAAAAATTGACAAAATGTCCAAAAAAATAGTAATCAAAAAAAAGAAAGGTCAAGATCCCAAGCTTACTATACCGTGGGTTTATGTACTGTACTCTATATGATCAAGATTTGCCAGGCTGTGAGGCCAAACATACATATTTGGAAGCTACTTGTTCCAGATCTTTTACTGCCTCTCTGGGACAAAGTGCTCAAAGTGATTTTCCAGAAACTACTGTCTCGCTCAACACTCTTTTTCACTTTCTTGCTGTCATCAGTCATTATACAATGTTTTCTGAATGGTGCAATGATATTTTAGTATTTCACTTTAATTATATCCACAGTGTATAAAATTGTATTTTTACTCCACGTTATTTATAGATCCTGAACTGCTCATTTGCACGGACTACAGGGTCTTGAAAATGTGTTTGTTGTGTGTCTATACATACAGTATGTTAACCATTTATTCAACACTACACCAGCGGCAAAGTTAGTTATCTTCTGTCTTTAGCGTGTGCACCAACCATCACCACTTGTTGCTGCCTCACCTTTAATCCTACTGGCATACCAAGTCACCTGCATTAAGGATTGTAGAATATAGGAGGAATAGCCTAAAAATAAGAGTTTAAAAAGGAGACCATAATGTTTATAAATTTAGAATACAATGTCTTTATGCTTTTATGATAAAGGGCTTATTTTATAGGAGAAAGTTTAATCTTGAGCTTGGAAATATTGTTCCCAAAGTCAAGAATGAATGAGCTATGTTTATTTCAGCTGAGCAAACTTAGATGCAGTTTAAAGTTTTTTTTTTTAAAAAAGACCTTGAGATAGGATTTTATTTAATTTTTTGTCAATCTGAAGCGCAGATTATTCTGAGACTCTGCATTTGCTCTTGAAGTTGCATCCCAAATAGCTAAAATAATGTTACATTTACTATTCCAGTGGCACCAAATCAGTGTTTATCAGGATGCCTATCACTAAAATTAAAACAGTTAAAGAAAGTATTTGCAGTTTGCAGGAAGTGTCTTTATGTTATCCATACTGGGGTTTCTTTTTCAGATTTAATATGGAGAACTCCATCAAATAGTGGACATTTTACATCTCATCCTTTTGATTTGTATCTTCAGCACAGTTTATTCAGTATTTATCTAAATTGTTAAAATGTGAAATAAATAAATGCATGAATACTTTATTGAAGTTCACCACAATAAATATTTAAAGTGTCTATCAATAAGTACACAGAAAGTACAGTTATTCTAATTTCTGCTATTTCTCTGCAAATGCATGCAAGGCTTTCTCAACATACTCTGTTCAGGTTAATCCGGGTAGAGTTTGTGTCATGATTTGTCAAATCATTGCCCTCCTGAGCCCTGTTTAGTGAGAATGAGCATGACTCAGAATGAGACGCTGTCATGCGAAATGTCGGTGTGTTTACTGTTACAATACAATGCAAAACTTTTCTTCTCCTTCTCCATTAAACTTGGAAACGGTTAACCATGACAGCATTTTGTCTCTTGATACTCCAGAAATCGCATCATCTGTAGAGCATCTGTTCAGATTGCTCTGATAGGACAATGAAGTCGTTTTTCTTTCTTTGGGTATGACACAGGATGTTCCTGTTTCTTCTCCATACTTTTTACTGACTCACATATTTATGAGCTGTTTTGTGTCTGTGTCTCTTTGAGACAGTTTGTCCCAGGCTGGGAGCCCTGCAGGTGGGGAGGCTGAACTGGTCTGATAGAGTCTCAGCCACAGGCACACTGAACATTACGTGCAGTATGGATACTACCAGCGGGTTGCTCTTCTCATTGTGTAATTGGGCGGATAATGTTCCGTGATTCCCCTCTCTTTTGCACCTCCATATGTTCCGCTTGAGCAGCTCGGTGCATTTTAGTATCCTGAAAATGAAGCGGGGTCAGCGAGCGGTCGGGTTACCCCCCTTCACTGCTCCAATTCTGCAGATGAGCCGATGGCAGCGGGACAGAGACCTCAGAGGGCAGAGTTCATTCACTGTCCTGGGGTCTGACGAGACCTGCTGTAGTCTCACTGCGGCACATGTTGCAATAAGGGGAGAAAAAATAGCTTTTTTTAATGATTTAATTTATCCACAATTTAATAACAGAAAAATATAATTACAAAGACAAACATAAAATATGTGAAACTTATTCTGTTCTGAACTATAAACAGGCTCACGACAGCAGTGCTACATCACACTTTACAGCCCTGCATTTCTGGCAGTGCCAGACACAGCACATTTGGTGCCCTTAGCCACCAGCCGAAAAAGTATTATTTTCCAGAGTGTACCTCACTCATAATTATGTCAGTTCAATACAAATTACAATTCGTTTTGTTATCCATATAATTAAGTATGAACGGGGTTCAGTGGGATGGTCAGTGTGATCACAGCATTCACATAATATAGTTAACAAGCTAACAGCGCTAACAATGGCTCGCAAATGTGCAACAACATTTTTTGCCTATGCTAGATATCAAACAAAAGACAGGGACTGCAGCTGTAACACGCCATCAAGAGAGCAGGAGAGCAGTCTTTCTCTCCATCCGTGCCAAGTATCTCCTCCGTGCCTCAGCTGCTTGTATCGAAGAGTAGTGTGAAAGTCAAGAGCGCTCACTCTGCAGGAAAATCTAGAAACCAAAACATCCCAAGAAGTGCACTGCCGAGCACACCGACTTGCAATTGCTTGACTTGAAGCAGTCTGAGTCGACTAAGGGGTCTCCAACTGATTATTCGAATCTCAAATATTCAGGAGTCAGCCGTAGTTTCTGTTATATTTTTTGTATTTCTTATTCACATACAAGAGAAAAAGATACTGTCAAATCAACAACTTAACTAACTATCAAACACAGACAGCGCTGCTCTGTGGCCGCCTCTCCAGCCACCTCTGACTGGCGTATAGCAGTGATCCCCTGCAGGACCAGGATAGCACCTCACATTCCCACTGTCAAACCAGTCCTTATTCACCCTAAAGCCCATCTCGCCAGAGTCCTCTACCCTGTTGGATCGCCATATAAAAAAAGTCACCTGGTTGAATGGTGCTGTTCATAATTTAGATAAGTTCAGGTGACTCAAAGGATATTACAGTCCCTGATATCCCTATAGAAACTGCTACAGCACAGAGTCCGTCCATTTTATTTTCTAACATCTGTACAATGGCTTGCAGGATGCTGGTGCTCATGCTTCTCCATATTTTGTTTACAGATGTTTACATTAGAAAACCTTGATCTGGCTGGCCAGCAGAAGTCAACAGAAGGGGAGTTTACAGATTGGTGAGTTGATTTCTTCTACCTGATGAGTGACTCTCAGCCACACGCCACCACCATCCAAAGCCATCCAAAAGAGGCACCACCAAGACTTGCAAAATAGACATAACAGTCTAAGTTTTGCACAAATTTGGCACAAATTTAACACGGAATTCAGCACAAATTTGGCACAAATTTAGCAGAGCTGACAGAGAGGCGACTGGAAACACCTGTGTCCACATACACTTCACCATACCCATCAATAGTCTCGCAAGTTCTGATTGTGATGATCACTCATTGAAGAACACATTTTCTGATTGGTCCAATTAGGCCTGTGTGGCTCCCAGTTTTGCCATATTTTGTCATTTTTCTGCACTGTGACAGCAGTTTAAGAAACACTCAGACTGTACGGTTAAGGCCATCTTCTTCACACTGCTGCAGCTCCTTCAGTTGTCTCAAAGCTTTAAGTGTTTTGTGCGACTCACCTGCTTCTACTTATCTACGCTCCCTCGTTTGTGATTGGTATAGATTCAGTGAGGGAAACTGTCTCTAAAACCTTCAAATGGTTGTCAACTCAGTTCAACTTTATTAGTTCAGTTGAGGTTCTCACTTACTGAGGAGACTCTCATATGAGCCGCAGACATTCAATCCTCTCCTCGCTGGCGCTTGAGGAGCCGAGATCTCTCGAACACGCCGCTGAAGTGTTTATACGTCTGTCCACAAATACAGAGAGAGTGATTACAGCTCTCAGAGCAAGCTGATGTGAAATAACAGCGTGATCCTTGGAGATGAGACAACTTGTATAGGCCTCTTGCCCTCTGGTGCTCTCCAGAAGTGAGAGCTTTCATATTTGGCTTTAGGTGACAGATGGCCGAGGGTCAGAACTTCTCTGCGTCAGAGAGGCAAAGAACAGCAAAGAGTCACTCTAAAATGATTTACATGATGAATTTGTCTGCAATCCAGACCCTTTGTTCTCTTGTTGTTTTGCTTCAATGATGATGATGAGGAGGAGGAGGAGGAGAATATAAAACAACATCCTCTGGTTCACAAGTAACAAAATTAATACCAGATATTTCTATTATTCTGCCTTCTTTTTGTGTGGTTTGCTTGAGCAATACAGCTACGCTACTCTTGCATGAAAAGAGATCAGGAGGCGAATGCTCTGAGAGTTGACATCATAGCTACAACCTGGATAAATTAGATGACCACACTGACATTTTCTCATGTCATTAGGTCTGGCTCTTGTAGAGAAATGAAGACTGACATCTGACTATTAAGTCTAGGATACAAGACAACGCCAAGAACTCTGTTTACTTACTAAAGGCAATTTCTGTAATATGTATCCTATAGCGTCATTTCATACAAATCACCACTCAGTTTCCAGGCTTTATTTCACTCTGGCATGTTCTGGAGTCCCGGCTGCACTGAAGTCCATCTCATCCTCTCTGTCGGACTACAGCGCACCCTGTGGCCCGGCCCATGTGGAAATAACCTGGAGCTATTGACCTGTTCAGCTGTTTGGCTGAAACAAGCTGTACAGGCATGCATACTCATGCATATGTATTTGTGCAGTGCAAGCAGACATAAGGATGCTTTCAGAGCAGTCGTCCACATAGACACAAACAGACACGTGCTGTTTGTGTAACAAGATCTGCCAGCATGATTAAAGCTCTTATATCACTGTACCTTCCCTTTCATGTATAGTCAGGCTGAGAGTCTCCGGAATTTCATGATGGAGGAAAAAAAATACATTTACAGTGATTGTATCTCGCCCATGTTCTTTGTTTAGGTATGGGACAAGTTCAAATGCTACACTCTGTGGATTTTGTCTATATAAGGCGTGTTCTTTTCGGTGCTACAGTCATTTATGGGGGAATGTAAACACATAGCTGTTAGTAGACTAATAGCTATTGTTGAAGGAGAGAATTTCTAAACTGACACGGACAAAGATTATTTACTGTCGCTCATGTAGTGTGATATGGTAGTCCTGATTTTACACCAAACGTTACACACTGCTGCATCATGAATGAAGCTGTAGACTGCACTTTGTTTATCAGGGAGGAGGGGTAGCTTTAACATGACTTCCTAACATCATGTAAACATACTGACTGAAGAGTGTGAAGAGGTGGTGTGAATTTGCTAAACAGACCCCAGAATAGTTTGAATTATGTTCTTTTTAATGGTGTTTTAAATGAGCTCTGCAGGCCTGGAGTGGTGCTCTGTCATTGTTTGGGAACAATTTCATAGACATGTGCAATGAAGACCTATGTTGGCCTTCGATTTCATATGAGATGATATGCCTTTTCCTCCACATTCGATATGCTTTGGTAAATCATTGACATTATTATAGGAATTTTGGGAGGGAGCTGCATTTAAGGCAGATGTGAAGACCGAGGCCCATATTTTGTGAAAAATAGATGGCCAAATAAAGAGGTCATGTTATTCTGATGTGATAAGGTAACAAAGCACAACATATGAGTGTAAGTTTAGGCCTGCGGATAACATTCTGAATGGTGTCCTTTGAGACATGAGTCCTGCCATCCCTGGGCTTCCCATGGAGGCAGACCCAGACACAAACAACCTTAAAGTTTGACCTTCCTACCCTGCCCCCCCTACAAACTTTGCTGTCCCCCTTTCCTTGTTGCACCATCAAGTGAAGGTGATACATTTCTAAATCTCGTAGTTTCTGTAGGGAAAAGCGGGGGCTGCCTCCCAACCCAAATAGCTTAAGAGAGAACAGTCTCGGAGGAGTCCCTCACGCAGAATGTATTCCATATGCTCACTCAGAGGCCAAGAGGCACCCTATACCTCACATCTGGCACAGACCACCTATGCTAGCTGACATGTTCCTCCTCAGACCGTCAGACTGGCTGCCTCTCAGTGGAAGGAAGCCGGCCTCATCAATGATCTCCTGCTTCTCTGACATTTTGTTTTTGTTTCGAAACTTAAGACATCCACGGATAGTAGGTTTATCTCGCTATGACTGGGAAAAATGGACACAATAACTTTTTCACAATCATTATCTCTTGTAAATGGCATTGCATTTATAATTTATGGGATTGCTCAGTGGCTGCCACATCACCCCAAAAGAGGTTTTGTTTGTCTTCTTCATTTCTGTGTGAAGTTTGCCTCTTCGTGTCCTCCGGTCTCCTCCCACAGTGTCAAGACATGCAACCGAGGTGAACTAATGACCTTAAATTCTCTGAACAACTGTAAAGGGGCTTTACATCAGTTAAGAGAGTAGATTCCCACCTGTGGGAATGAGTGATTGTGTATGTCAATCCATATATAAATCTTATATTGGCAACCTGTCCGCAGTGTTTCCTGGCCTTTCATTGCTTCAGCCTTCCAGGAACTGTGAATTTAGAAAGAGTCTGGAAGACTCCAAGCATGGCAGATGTCCTAAATGTGGATGTATTGTTGTGAGTTAAGAGGCTGTGATGTAGCTACATAGCTTGAGCATGCAGCAATAAATAACAACACCGTAAATCAGGGTTTCTGCAGATCTTTAAAAATTCCTAAAAAGCATTGAATGAATTTCAATTGTATTTATGCCCTTCAGTTTGATGATGGTGCTTCATTAAGCTATGAAGTTGACTACAAACGGAAATATATTCCGCAACAGAGTGGGAGTTGGGATTTCTAAAGTTACCTTGGATAACAAGGGGAAGTGGAAATTCAGCGAAAACTGGCTATTTAACAAAGATTTTGTGGCATGACTGAAACCGATACAATTCCGTATGCATACAAGGCTCTTTACTTTCAAGTTCTGTTAAAAAAAAAATCATGATTTATGTTAGGATAAACATTTGGGCAATTTTTTCCCTAACTCTACATAATTGATGTTGGTTCATGTTTTTGTCCTTTGTCTTTGGTTATTGTAAAATTGATCTTAAATTTAGTTTTGTGTGGCCTTAAAGAAGTCTTTAAAAGTCTAAAATAACTTTCCTCCAGCTGTTGGAAGCCTGTAAATGTGCGTCTCCTCTGAAATGAAAGTAAACATTGTGGCTACAGAGGCCAGGGACACACCATGTGGGGACAGCAAGAACTATGATTGGTCAGCTTGGACTTCTTGTGTTTTCTCCAACAAGTTTCTGATGTCCATAAGAGTTTTCATAGTGGAGACATTATGAAGCACACTGAAGAAAGATTCAATTATTTGTTAAGTCATAATGAAGTCTCCTCTGCACACCCTCTGTAATTGGACATAAAGGCAGAACTACTTGCCTTAAAAGTCAGAGTGGAGTGTCTTCAAATGGCCAAGTTAACTGGCTTTTCCACAGTTTTCCATAGTGCTTTTGAGAAAATTGATGAGACGGATCCTTGCGTTCCGTAAGCTTGCTTTTCACCGGAGGTTAACTGAGGACATGACGTGTGTGAGACCGACAGACGTGACCGCTGAGATTTCACCACCCAGACAGCCTGCCACTGCGAGGTACACTGAGGTCACCAGAGTTGTTTTGTCAGACTCTTCTAAAAGGTGAACAATATATCCTCCCTCTCACTTTTACACTCTCTGAGGAGCAGGAGGGGATTGCTCCTCTCCTCACTTTCTCCTCCCTTTTTGCTCCCTCGCTTTATTACCTCCGTCAGCCCTAATTTGGGTTGATGGGGTGGCTGTTGCATGACAAGACATATGTCTGGGCCCCTGCGTGAGAAGGCTGGCTGGCTCTTGCTGGGCTTGTTTTCTTTGCGTGACCATGTCCCTCCCTCTGTCACTCCTGGCACCTCCCGGCGAGCCCCCCCTCTGACCCTGTTCATGCCCTCGTTAGCTGGCATGTGGCTGGTTTATTTGCTTTGGCCAGTCGCCCGTGTGAAATACACATTTTGACCACGCTCAGGGAGGAGTTATCTTAACAGTGGAGCAATGGCAGAGGTGTTGGTGTGTGTGTGTGTGTGTGTGTGTGTGTGTGTGCGGAGGTGGAGACAATCTGAGTGAGGGGTGGTAGGATGAGCAGCTGAAAGAGCTCTGTGCCTTGCATGCGTGGTTGGTATATTCAAGTGTGTGACATCCCTGCCTGGTCAAAGGGAAATATGCCCCACTGTAACTGCTTTTGAGGAATGACATGCACAGGCGGGTCACTCAGAGTTCACCGTCCCGGTTGCCGTCCACAGAGAGTGCCGGAGAGAAGGGAGCAGGAGCAGGATCGTGGCAGCGTGCGGAGATTTCACTTGTTCCCACTGAAGTAATCCAACAAATGCTCACGCTAACATTCATGTCTCTGCACATTCTCTCTCCTGCCAAATTTCCTCTATTGTAGTCTGAGTGGGTATACAAATATAGATATGAGCAATGGGACAGGACTAACACGAATCTGCAAAAGAGGGTTCATGCGAGGAGAGTGCATTGAAAGTCTCCTTCGCTGCTGAACTTTTTACAGATTCTTTGCGGTCCCACAGCACTCCATACAGGGTGGAGAAAAACCTCTGTAAATGTTAAAAAATAAGTTAAACTTTGAAGTTAATTAATCTCATTACAAACACAGCTATGAAAATTGGTCATATTAAGCTCTGATACAAGTATAAGAGTAACTTTACTTACTTAAAAGGTAAGGTAAGGTAAAGTAGATTTATTGGTCATTTTTAAAACAAAGTTTAAAAAAACTAAGTTTCATTGGTCCTTGATCCTGCTACATCTTTGAGTTGAAAGTTGAGTTGATTAGAATCCGAAATTTCACTCCAACTCTAAATCTTTAACGCTTTTCTTGTGTAATTTGTCTTGCAAAGTGGAAAATTACAAAAGTGCGAGAAATAAATGTCGCGGAATTAAATTCGATACCAACATTTTATTTTATGCACTACCAACAACTGACCTGTCGAAATTCCCGCCCCCTGTGCTTGACAAAAGAAAACATGGTGACATCGATTCCATTTAGCCGCAGTGTGTATTAAATCGTTTCGTTTCATTGCGGAGAGAGAAATGACTACAGTATATGACGAAGATTTATATTTTCACGATGGGTTGCTAGAAGCTATCCAAATAAATAACACCAGCCTTAAAGAAAAAATATAAACAAAGTAACAGTATTTTTACCATGTCTGGCTAACAATGATTCATGCCTGTGGCTATTAGTTAGCAAGTTAGCTCGCTAACATAAACTAGCTCAAGATGTGACAATGCAATGTGTCCGTGAAGAATGTGACACAAATGTAATGCGACTTTACATAGTAATGTTACCTTTGAACAGATGTTGGCCTTGGCGGTGATGATGATGATGTTCAGCTGATGGCGAGGTCAGTTATTGCACATCTTAATTCACTTTTTACATTGGACAGAATTTGTTCTCGGTTTCGGGAATGTAATAAAGTCAGTGCCTTCTGCACAGTCAGGGTATCAAATGTCACTTTCCAGGTCCCCCAGCAGCATCTTTAAACTGTCTTCAAAATTCGGATTTCTTTTAAACATGTATGAGCCAAGCCGCTACATATCAAAGGAAAGGGGGAAGTTGACCATGTTCTGCTGGGTACCAAGCGAGTGAAAAGAGGAGGGACTTAGGATGGGTCAGCTCTTGATTTCCATGTGATCTTGATCTGACATGACCACTGTACTGCGTGTTGGCATTGGATGTAAATCATGAGGCCAGAATCGTCTAATATAGATGTAATCTAGTGATACTGGGCTGGCTCTAATATATATATGGTCTTATCCCTGACTGCCTGACCTTAGGTTGCCTCTTAGGGGCCATCAATGGAAATCCAGCATCTTCAGAAACTGAAACATTTAAGTAAGATCAAGAGCACTCATCATGCAAAGGCATTAGGCTATTCTATATTTTGCAATAACTAAATAAATGAAGACAATGAGAGCAGGAGAAAACAGAATGTACCCACATGTGGTCCTAATTGTCTGCATGCAGACTGAGTTTCTGTGGTCGTGTTGATTTGTCTCTCCTCAGTGTTTAGTGGACTATCATTAACTCAACACAACAGCATAATGAGATTGGTCCGGGAGATAGTTAGTGAAGCTGAAGTGTGGGAAATAATTTGCCTGACTAAGTGCATCTGTTTCCAGCTGGTGCAGGTGAAAACACACACACACACACACACACACACACACACACACACACACACACAGACACGGACACTCAGACTTTTATGGAAATTATGAGGGTAGACAGAGAAGCAGGAAACCTCAGCTGACGTCACTTCCCGCTAATCCCTTAAGTCAGAGAAGAGACATGGTGAACGGCAGCAAGATGAGGCCCATAAATCAAGCAGGATGTCGGGACAGCAGGATAACACAGCCTGACATAGTCACAAGTGTGTTCCAGATTAACCTCTGCCACCACTTCAGTCAATACCTCTGCTGGGATGGAATCACTTGGAGCTGTCTGGCTCTGGAAGCTGGAAGTCATGCTTCAGCTGTAAACACAGACACTAGTCTCTAACGAGGAGCTGTGGAACAGGAGGGAGTCCACCAAGTCATGCTGCTCTTTGGTCTCTTGGTCCATATATCTTATATTCACGGCGCAGAGTTGTGAAATTCTCACATGATGATCTTTTTAATATGCGATTACTGACCGACTGCTGCATCACAGGGCCGTCTTTCATTACATGGATTTAACGGACACATTCAAAGCAGAAAGTTAAGAAGATTTATTTGCCCCAAATGAACACTCATCAAGCCGTAATTGTGTGGTTTGTCCAATAGCATTTTGTGCAAGAGCCGGACCACATATTGGGACAATACAGGAATGACTTAGAAGAGCCACATCCTTATGTTTTGAGACTGCCATAAATGACAAACAAGAGACATTAAAAATGAGCCATGGAGGGGATGAAAAAAAAAAAACTTCCTCTGTTGCTCCAGGACTCAAACTTTTCTGGTGGTCCTTCACATTAAACTGCCACTAACCCAAATGCAAACACACAGATGCAAACAAGATCTGATTAGGATTGGCACGAGAGTGGATGCTTTCCGTACTTGTCTCCTCATGTGATTTTTGTTCATTTATTTGGACTGAGAAATATAGTCTCACACTTGGATGTAAAGAGGGGAGCACTATAGGGTGATTAAAGGCTCCCTACGGAGTGAGAAAGAGGAAACAGACAGAATTTATCATGCTTGGGCAACAGTGTAGCTTAACTGAAATCAGATCCTAGTGGGCTCGGGATGCACGCACATATGTGTATGTACACGTAGACTTAAAACACAAAACACTTATACGCACTCTCCCTCTTTGGGTTTGTCACAAGAAAGAAAACAGGCCATGTTTTTCCACAATAGTCTCATGATGTGACTTTGCACTAACTCTAAGCCTGTCCATTGATTTCTTGGCCACTTGGGGGCAGCAGAAACAAGCTCTAAACCAGCCTGTTGTCATGCACTGTTTGTACATTTTCCTACAAAAATAATTCGCAAAATGTGCACGTATACCACATAATGATGTCCCAGCATTCCCTGCATAACTTGTTTGGAAGGCTGAGATCAGATGACTAATGCACTAACAGGAGTAAAAAAGGAAGTGGTCCTGAGCAGTGTAGTAAAGGAGGCAGGTTGGGGCGGTGAATGGGTCAAAAAAAGATTGGACTTTCACCTGTGACTTTGTCAAACCATGTAAACTTTGAAAGAACTTTGAGTTTCAAGGAACGTCAGTGTTTCTTTTCCCTAAATCTAACCATAGTAACTTAACTTGCTTAAAACTAACCTCTGAAAGTTTACTATAATTATGTAACTTTATGTTAAGTGGAACGCTAATTTGTAGGATATCATACAAACAGTTGTAAGAGGATACATCATCTAAACACAACACTGACATATATTTACCTTATATAGTTGATAATAACTGCAAATTCTTAAGTTCATTTTTGATTATTATGATATTTTGCTATTTATTCCTAGCTGGCAGCATACCTTACCTTAATATGATGTCAAACAATATTTTAATTGTCTAAAAATGTTACAGTGTCATATTGTGTGGACATTAGCATCATGACGTTTTGCATATGCCAGGTTTTGCTTCCTCACAACTGGATGTAGTTATTTTATATCGAGATAATGTTGGCATGAGATGTTTGGAAAAGGCTGGATTTTGTTTACTTAACAACAAAAAACTAGGTGCTCCTTTTCTACCTGTGAAGATTTTGCAGCATTAAATCAGCGGGTGAAACAGTCCTCGTAGTAAACTCTCCATGGTTGTGGGAAAGCCTGCACCATTTGTGTGAAGCAAATACCACAACTTCACCAAGTGTGAATTTTAAAGGCCAAACGACAGCCAAGTCAATAGCAAGCAAACTAGGCGCAGTATGAGTGAATCCAGACGGATTTAGCTTCTTAACCATGAGCTTTCATGTCTCTGAAGTGTGGGACCAGACTGGTAGTTATGAGGTCTGTTTAAATCCTGTTTGAAAGAGGAAATACTTCAGAGTGAAATGCTGGCAGCAGTGTCTTCTCAGAACCAAGGATGATATACAGACATGTATATGTTGCATGTAAATGAACTGCATTTTGCAGATTTATCACATGTGTTATCAATATTAGATGTTGACAACCGCTTTTATTTGTTCAGCCTGCTCTGAAAGCTCTGCGGCAACTGTGAAATATGACTTTTCTTGCTGCCCCTGAAAGTTACTTCACAAGTGTTTTTTTTTTTCAAACAATGTACAGTAACAAACATAAATTCTCCTCCTGTCTCTATTATTATTTGTCCTTTCTGAGGCTTGAACAAAAATTACAGCAAAATTACCGCAAAATTCTTTGCATTTTTTGCATGCAACACATGCAGCAAAACCCCATACTTGTACTTGTCAACTGCATGATAGAGCGATTGTGATAAATCTAGTGGCTTATGATGAGAGATCTGAATGTGTGAGACTTCTTTAGCTTTCTCCACTTTTATCAGGCACTTCACGCAGCGGTGAGTGAGTGATGAAGAGCCGCAAAGGTCGAGAGGGGACAAAGAGAACCCTGTTACGTGATGTGAAGGGGAATGAACCTTCCTGCTGTTGCACATGACGTGAGAAGGGGAGACAGGCAGTTGTAGGGAGGAGAAGCTTGAAATCCAGAGGTCAAGTTTTCAATCTAAATGTTTCAACAGGTCGTGCCCTCAGTCATCTCCCCCTCCTTTCCTCTTCTCCCCTTTCGTGACCCGTCCATTCTCACCCTACCTGATGAAAGATGTTGATGAACAGCAAAAGCAGAGCTGGAGTCAACTTCCAGGACGAGACAGTTCATCTCAGTCAAGTGCTGTGCATGCAGCCATCTGGCCACCCCTCCCGAATCACTAGGCGGTGTGTTGTTTGGAGAGTTTCCCAAGTCACGGCCAGTAACCTGAAAGCACCTTGGATTTTTCTCCCCCGCCCCCAGTTCTCTCCTCTTTTTCCTGTAGGAAGAGGCCTCATTTCGTGCTCCCTGCTAAAGTAACACACTTTCTCTGACATGCTGCAACCGCCCATCATAAATCTACACACTTAACTATGGGCCCTCAAATCTATCAACCTGAGTGCTTTGAGTCTGGGGGCCACATCGTGACATGCAAGGAGGCAGAGGGGGTGTTGCTCAGTCACGCAAGCGCTGCCCTGTGCCTGGACCTTAGCCTGATTTTACTGCAGCCAGCGGGGAAACCAGACGCTACAAAGACCCCGGGTCCACATCAATTTCACGAGCAAAGTTACTAGGAAATAAATCATTTTGGGGAATTATGAAAAAGGAGAATGGAGAAAGGGGGAGGGGGTGCTGCTAGGAAGTGCCTTGACCTAAAGAAAACGGCAAAATAGGGGTGCATAAAATAAAGTCCACTTACCATTCTCATATCTTAAGAATGCTAGAAGGGTCAAATTTTATTTCCACGCTGATAAAAGCCAGTTATAAAGCTGCACATTATTATTAGGTTAAATAAGTGCTACATCTACGTGCATGAGCAGCTATATTTGACTAATCATATTTCCTCCAGACACGCAAGGTTCCAGGAACAAGACCTCAGGCTTTATAGGTCATTTGAGATCTGCAATTTGGTTTTTACAGGGCAGGATTCAGTCCAGACTCCATTTAATAAAATACACGCAAAGCTGATGTCTCTTTTCCTGCACCTGAAATACGCCAATCATAAAGCCAAACCAATTCACACTTTGGCTGTTATTAGGAGCTGTGTTATTATTATTGTTCCTGTTCTGCAAAAGACTAATGATCTTTCATCAGAAGGAGGTGAGAAGGACCACATGATGGAAATTTTGCATTTTTGCAAGAACAGTTCTCTTCTGAGTATAACGTCTATGCGTCCCAGAAATCCACCCATGATTTCACTCACCTTTACTTCAGTATCCTAGAGTATTTTGTGTCATTTGGCCTTGGTACAAAACCCAAAGATGTGTTCTTGTTGGTGCTCCTCCAAACTGCTACTGTACATGTGGTTTGAAAATGAGAGCAATTAAAAGTGCTGTCTCAGATTCCCTCCACATAAAGAAACACATCTACACATGTTCAAATTTGATTCTGGAGGCCACATTTTCACTCTTCTAACAGACAGTTTTATAGCATAGCGTGAAAATTGAACATTCTTCGCCCTTCTCATTTTGAAATCAGATTGACTAAATGTTCCCAGAAGCTTGACACATGGGCGCCTCTTCATACATGGCTAGAATTATGTTTTTAGGAAAGCAGTAAAACAACACTTCAAGTCATAATCTCTATGTGGAAAAATTGATTTTTGATTTTTTAAAGTAATGAGCAAAACGTAGCGTTGTTCACCTTTGGCTTTGGCCTGTCAAATATCTTTTCTACAGTGGGTTTTACCATCATGTGTGATCTCAGTTCCTGGCTGGAGGCTCTGCTGTGGTTTACCTAGCGATCTCTAACACGCGGACACACACAGGTACATCATAGAAGCCTGCTGTGCTCTGCATGAAAGGCCTTTTTTGGGGGGCAACACAAATCAGATGTGTATGGCAGTAATTACCCTAGTTTTCAGCTGGCACGCTGCGGTCATTTAGAAGATTAATCAGTCATGGACAAATAAACAGAGTCCGCTCTCTGAATGTCACCCCCCACCCTTATACACCCAGCGCTCTGCATATGGAAAGACTACTCTGGTGTCCATGTATGATAGCTTAAACTTTATTGCACTGTACAGTTTAATTCACAAAAGCAGTTACACATTTGTCTGCAAATGTGAATTGCTGAGTCGAAGATCACACCACACTCCATTAAAACAAACCTTGACAACCCATTATGATCACAAATAATAAAATAAAAGACAAGACTGTGTTTCCTTTAATTAGAATACAATAAAAACATAAAAAGTGTAAATAGCAAATAAAACAGATATTTGTTAATAATATAATAATAATTCTCTATATCCACAAATATATAACATGGTAAATGTTTAAAAGACACGGTTACCTAAAAAAAACAAAAAAACAATTTCCTCTTACATGTAGTACTATTTATCAATCTAGATTGTTTTGTTGTGTGTTTCTGAGTATTGGAGATGTCGACTGTAGAGATGTCTGCCTTCTCTCCATTATAATGGAGCTAGGTGGCACTCAGCTTGTGGTGCTCAAAGCACCAAAAATATGTTTAGAAAACTCAACAGTAATGTCCCTTTCCAGAACCTTTTGACTTGGTCACTCAAGATAATCCACAAAACTTGTGAGCAGTTTCATGTCAGAACTTTTTTCTCTCTACAGAAATGTGTCACTTCATAGAGAGATGTGTGCATCTACTGCTAGCGCACCTAGCACCACTGAGCTAACTAACATTATATTTCAGTCGAGGAGGACACCGTTAATGTTGACACCTTGCACTGTCATGAGCATGCGTCTCTCGTCCAAGAGGAGATGCACGCTTCCTTCTGTCCAGTGATACAGTTGGGGGTTGTGATTTGGTAAAAAGAAAATAGTTCCTACATAAAACTTTAATCTGTGGATAATCCTGTGCAACTTGGACTTCTGGAAAGAGACATTTCTGTTGAGTTTTTAAAATTCATTTTGCCTCAAGATGAGTGCCATCTAGTTCCGTTATACTGGAGAGAAGACAGACACTACTGCCGATATCTCCAACACTCAGCAACTCACACCGAAGCAATCCAGATTGATAAATAGCACCACTGCTAAGAGGAAAAATATATATTTTTGTTTTTGAGATGAACTCTACCTTTAATATGAAATCTGTTATGAATGTGTGTTAATGTAAAAAAAAAAAGAACATCAGATCTTAATAATATTAAGTATACTGAAAAATTGAATAAATGGATAACAACACAAATAGTACACAATTCCCAATGACCCCTGGTCATTAACGTGATGCAGATTGCCAAGATACACTTATCTTATTAAATGGTATAAATGCTAGTTAACTACAGCCATATTTCAGAGAAGAGTTTCAACATAGTAGTGTGCCCTCAGGCCTCTTATCACTATAGGTAGCCATGAGCTCATTTCTTGTTAGCCAGTTAAGACTCCCCGCACAGTGGATACTGCTCTCTGTAGGCACAAGGTAATTATCTGCAGGCACGCAAAGCACTAGCTGGCTAGCTCGGCCCCCAACACTGTAAAGAGTGTGAGAGGCAGGACTTCCTTCCACCTTATTTTTTTCTGTGTTTGGCCATCCTCTGTCCATATGACAACCACATCAGTCATAAAAGGTTCACATTATTTTTTCCTAAACATTTGCACTCTGCATTCCAGTGTATGACTGAAGCCTTGATTTAAGAGCTCTGTGATATAGTCTAAGTGACTCATAACCTTTACTGCATGCTTAGCTGTGACTAAAGCAGGGCTTCTGCTGAGTCATTAGCGCAAATGATTTCCAGGAGATTACTCCATCTCCTCCGTCACCGCTTGATTCATGACATACTTTCTTTATGAAGGTAATCCAGATTAGCCGGGTAATCAGTAAGAATGAGAAAAATAATTTTTTTTAAAGCAATTTAACAGCACCTCATTCAACAGAGGCTCTGCTTGACTATATGATATAAAATGCTGCCCTCTTGTGTCTAAAATAATCTCAGAACCCTTTTCTGTCCCCACTTAAAGGCAAAGAAACTTTATCAATGTGGAGGTGTGACATCTGTGTTTGATGTAGCAGTGCTGCTGCTGCTGACTATGGAGTTTCTTTCCTGTGCAACAATCTTGCTGGAGTTGTAATAGTAGATGAACAGGAAGAAACCTGCAGAAACATTGAAGACAGGTTACACTGAAACATTGAAAATATGTATTTAAAAGTGCAATGTGTATGGCCTGGCTACATGCTCTAAACCAGTTGTGTACCAGGTACCAGTACCAAAGCTTTAAGGGGCGGAGGAGCAACACTAGACTTTAAAGGGTATAAGAAGTCTTTTTTTTTTTTTAAATCAACAGGTCTATATCTAAAATTGTTTCATGCCTTTCTGTGAATACATGTACATTAAATTACTCATCTTGAAATTACGATATAGTCTTGTTTGAAAAAATGTCATAAAAAAACAGAAAATGATACAAAGAGTTCCTAAAACCACTAAAATCAGATAAAAAAAAATATTCACAGGAACCAACCTGCTTAGAATTCATTCTAATTGCTTGTTTTACACAAACCCCATGCATTCATTCAATTTAGTATTTGTTAGTTATAGTTAGTTTATGTCATTGTCATAAACTGAATATTATATGAAATGTCTATAAAATATGTCACTTATTCAGGGGGCTTCAGCATGTCTCCGCTGCAGGAACTGTCCCTGTAGGACAACTTTTGAGAACTTTTGTTCTTGATCAAGTCTTTGGTTGACTACGTACATTTCACTGAGCAAATAAGATGGGACCAAAAAAAGGCTTCTCCGATTATGAAAGAGAAAGTCGGTGACATAAAATGATCCCTGAATTTTATGTTTGAAGAGAATGCAAGTTTCTCAGAACAACAAAAAACAACACTGGACTTGGCTTCTTCGTCCTTTCATGTTGGACTGAGGCCAGACAGTGACTCATGGCCTCTCTAAGTACAAGTAGTTTTAGAAGACAGGACGCAACAGGGCTAGCTGGTTAGCATGCTTATTTCATTAGATATCTCTGCATCACAATACAGCATCTTTAAGATAATTTCAAAAGTATTCTTTGCATTCTGTCGATATCGTTAGTTCATTTTTAGGTCCTTAACAAAAAATCCTGCCATTCCTTGAAAAATGAATTAGAAAGTTTGAGTATAGTTTAAACGGATGTGTCTCGGTCAGGACTCTACCTTGAAATGAGTTGAGGATGGTAAAGATGTAGTAGGAGGGTATGCGCAGAGGTCCATAGCTGAAGAAAGCAAAAGCCCAGGTGATGCCGAGCAGGAGGAACAGGCCTATAATGGAGAAGGAGTTTGTCTTGATGGAGCTGTGGTTCTGAGCTTTCCTTGCCACGGGCTTAATGAGAACAATCTGCCGCACAGTTATGATGAATACCACAAAGGTGAAGATGAAGACTACAGCATAATAACCAATGTTCACCCCCTGGTGGACCACAGCATCAGGGATCCAGCACCTGAAAATCATGAATAATGATCCACTTAGTGACATGAATCTCTCCTTGTGAATAAGAAATGACACAGTAGCTAATAGGGGTTGCTTACATTGTCGCTGAATTCCCATCATCGGTTTGAATTTTTATGTAATCATATTGTTTTGAGGCAAGGAGAGCGATTACCACAACAGCTGGAGTGACTAAAGAGAAAGTATACGTTTGTGTCATACTTTTGTGGTGTGATAATGATTCTTTTATTCAGCTTCTTATGGTTCAGTTCTCTTACCCCATCCTGTGACGCACATCTTCATCATGTAATGTGTGACTTTAGTCGGAAGCTTCCACAGATTAAAGTACACATGTAGAGCCTCGATGAAGAACCAGTTAAAAGTGGCCAGCATGGTGTAGTGCATAGCCATTGCCACCGCCACGCATGCGCTGAAGTTCCCCAGTTTGGCGATGCTCTCATTTACCAGGAAGGACAAGTTCAGAGTGAACATGGCAACAAAGAGGTTCATCAGGAGCTTAGTCGATTGGCTTGCCTTCCCTCTTCTGTGGATGAAGTTAGTTTTGTGTCAGCAAAAGGTAAAAGATGTTGGAAGTGGACAATGACCATTTTTTGGCTTTGATTTTTCGTTATGAAGTAAATGTTGGTTGCACAATGTTAAAGCTCTAGAATGGCAACACCATTGGCTACATATTGGTCTCATAAGCCTTGCACAGTGATGTGAAGTGCGTCAATCACTGTGACACCAAAACAGGAAGAGGATAGTGCTATTCCAACCAGTAGCAATAGATACATGGCGCATTGAAGTCCTGCCCCCATTGACTTTGTACTGTGACGAGGTGCCTCATTGTCTACATCTGCTAGCAAAGAACAGAAAAGATGCTGTAACGCTGCTGTGTGGTGGGATGAACTACTGTCATGGTAAGATGGTAGACCTCCTGGTTAATACTGTACCTCCTGAACACTGACAGAATCATAACTGCGAGAAGTTTCTGCTGGTTGCAATCTGCAATCCTCACCACTAGATGTCACTAAATCTCCTTAAATCTTGCACACTGGACCTCGAAGCATAAGATGGGAGACATCAGCAAGAGGAATGAAACTTAAAACCTGATACTCAGTAGGCTACATGCAGCAAACATTTTGCTACTTAGACCAGACAAACCCTAGAGGTTAAAGCTAACTAAACTGCAAGTTCTGGTTTTGATCTGTTTTTAGGTTAAATGATGATCTTACTTGGTAATTTGAATAAATAGTTGTAAATACTTTTTTTTTAAAGATTATTTTTTGGCATTTTTGCCTTTATTAGATAGGACAGATCAGCAGTGCGAAAGGGGGAGAGAGAGGGGACGACATGCAGCAAAGGGCTGCGAGCTGGACTTGAACCCGTGACTGCTGTGGCACAGCAGTGCCATTATACATGGGGTGCCTGCTCAATCCACTAAGCCACTGGATGCCCCTAGTTGTAAATACTTGAGTATTGTACTGCTGACCATTCAGTGGGATCATTTTTAAAGTGAAGCAGTTTGAGTTTGTCAATATACCTTTCTCTGTCTTGTTGACATAGGATGCTAAATAATCCCTTGACATGCGGAAATCTGATGTTTATAGCTAGCTGCAGACATTTTGTTAGTGTGCAGCCCTCAGTTGCATCTTGGGACCCACATTGTTTTTCCCTTCTGGTGAGTGTGATTTTCAGAGTGTGAGGCATTGTGATCTGCATTTATTCCCAGTTACCAGTTTCGATATTAGTTCCTTACCTCATAAGACAAAACATGAAGAGAGCGATTGTCAAGAAAAACATTGACAAGCCACAGCCGATCGATGTGATATAGGTCAGAGACTTGAAATCTGAAGCGCTTATGTTTCCAGATTGGGGTGACTGATATAGAGAAAGACATGTTAGATTATGTGTGAAATTATGAAACTGGATTGATTTGGAATGCCATCATTTTACCATCAGTATTGCAAAAAATGTCAGATGATTGCACTGGCACGTGATGCTGTCACTGGTCTCGTTTGTCCTACAGCCATGTGTGACCCACTTCGCCTTTTTCCCTACAGTAGGAGAAAAGTGCAGTTGACATTAATGTCCTTCAAAGTATTTTTCACAATAATGGATGAAAGAGGTGTGACAAACACTTGGAAATTGTTCAAGGTAATTTTAAAGTATCAAAAGAATATTTTTAGTCCCATTTTTTAACTTCTGGATACCTGAACTTGATAACTGATTGTTACTGACCATTGCATAAAAAATAAAAAAAGCAGCTGTATATTATAAACCATGTGTGGATGTGAAATAATTGCTATCATTGTTGTATGGCTTGGCTCAGGTTAAACCCCAAACTGGTGGGACTTTCCAGTGTAAAATATTGCCAAATTGCCAATATTTTGTTAACTGCTAACATTAGTGCTAACTAACATTACCAGAAATAAATTATTCTTGGCTGCTCTAAACAGTAGTTGCCAGTAGCTTTTCAGCACAAATTGCTGTGTGGGCTATACTGTTTTAGAGCAGGCTATTCTTATGCACTTTTCTCTATGAAAAGTGATGCACAAAAATGTGTTCATATCCTACATGATCATGAGCTAGTAATTCATGCATAACCCACATATTTTGGAAGCTGCGATCAGGTGACCACTGCGCTAATAGCAGTAAGGAAAGTAGTCCCAAGCAGTTAGGTGGTTGGGGTTGTTCTTTAAATAGTTAAGTTATTATTATTATCATTATCATCATCATTATCATCATCATTATCATTATCATTATCATTATTATTATTATTATTATTATTATTATTATTATTATTATTATTATTATTATTATTATTAAACCTAACACAGTAACTTTTCTTGCCTAAACCTAACCTCTGTAACTTTCCGTTAAGATTGTGACATAAGTCATGGGGCACTAAAAAGGATATCATATGAGGTGTTGTATGAGGATACATTGTTTAGAGCAGCAAAGAAGTTTTGATTTTCAGTTCAGTTTGATGCAGGTGAGAAATAATTTAAAGCTAACTGATAAGATTATGTAGTATTGGATTGGTGCATACAGTTGCACACTGGCCAACACCCAACCCAGCATTTTAAGCAAATGGTATTGAGCAACTCTGTTTTCTACAGTACCTTTTCCATTCCACGACCTGCAAGAAGCAATTCTTCCATTCTGTATCAGAATAAAAAAGTAAAAAAGTCAAATCAGTAAACTCGCTCTTTTCATAATCAGTTATTATTAACTGATATATCGTTTAGGTGAGTCATCTCTTTTACCTTGTCCACACCACTGTATTGAATGTCAATGGTATTAGAGAGTCCGGATATTTCTGTTCCCATTTCAATTCCCACGACCTCATCGTTGAGAAAATTGCTTTCGGGCTCGTCCTGTGTGAAGTAACGTGCACAGTCATACACAGTTTCTGGTGTGGATGTTAATATTATATTTATATTAAAGTTGTCCAAAAATGGACAACTTTTTTGACATGCTTTACCTGATGCATTCCTGGAAAAAGTAGAACTGCAGCAAATGAACCATTATTTTTTACTGCCACGGCGCTGGCCTCTGAAGGGATTTGCACTGATCGAGAGAGGCTGGGCGCAGCATTCTTAAAAATCAGAAACAAAAACAGGTTGATGTAACTCTAATATTGTTTTTATTCTTGTATGAAGGCATACTGCTTACATTCATATCACCACTTGTTGTAATTTCATAGTTGATGGCGGCTTGATTTTCAGTGGAGAGTTTAAAGATCATCCCTTTAATTTGGCCGATTGAGATGGTCGCTCTGCTGGAATTGCCGATGTCGTCCAGCAGAGAAGACATATTATTCATGATATTTCTGTAATGAAAAACAAAACAAAACATACAAATCATTTTTCCCCATGTAGTCATCGTCACAGCTCCTTGCAATGCCACACCAAATAGTAGCGGTTGTATCCCGTAATATTGCCAAAATAATTTTGATACTTACGCTGCATTCTCTGGGCTGAGCCCGGTGCCATTATTGCCGACAGGTGGGGGGACAGAAAGAGAAGGGATTGAGGTTTCTTCTGGTGGCTCACATGACACAAAATGCAGCACGTTTTCATTAACGATGGTTATTTTGTAGTCTGTTGCTGACAAATCTGCATATTAAAACAGAGACATGCATACACAAACAGAGACATTTGATTTCACAACAATGCTTTTTGGTTGAGTGATAAAAATGTTTACTGAAGTATGTTTTAAATAATCCAATGTTATGAACTTAAAAAAAATACCTTTGCAAGCTTCTTTATCATACGTATTGTTTCCGCAGAGGTCCTTTTGGCTCAACTTAATATTTGTTACACCTTCAACATATTAAAACGTGACATAATCAGACATGCCTTGTTAAGAGTGCTACCACTGCTGTGAAATATGTGCTGATATGAAATTAGGAGCTTTGCTGGTGTTTTACCTTTGTCCAAGCATTTATGCATTTCTAAAAAGAAGTCATCTAAAGGACAAATGTTGTAGAAGATGATTGATTAATAAGAGAGGAAACATTGGCTGTGTATAACCTATTTCAGTAAAGAACTTTCATGACCATTAGGGGGCAGTCGATCATTACTTTTTTTTTGCATATATGTACTCCTTAATACTGTCTGTGTGAGCAGTGTTCAGTTGCAATGATTTTTTTTTTTTTTGCATCATCATCAATATCCCTTAATTGTACAATTAAAAACAAGAGTAAAGACTAAAGAGGTGACATACATGGCATATGCATTCTTAAAAACAAAGAATTCACAAAGCATAAGGGTGTTAGCAGTACCTTCAGTTTTGTTGTGGAGAATTGATGGCAAACAACTGTACTTCTGATTCGGTGATTTCATCAGTACAATATCTTGCTTGGAAAGAATCTCTTTATTCAGAATCAGGCTGTAGTTCTTTTGGTCAGCACTTATTTTAAGGCTGCAGTTGAAATCGCTTCCGTTACAACAGGCTTAAAATACAAACCAAAGAACGGTCGCATTCATCAAGAGACCAAGAGAAACAACTGAATGGTTATTTGCAATGGGCTCAAACCAGGCTAATTATAAGGTAACTGTACCTGCATGCTGTGTTTTGTCCATCCTGATATTAAAACAGAATTTAGTTCCACTGACATTGTGATAGACAGCTTCTGAAATATGATGTTAGAGCACCGTATACTCAGAGTTGTATTTTAAACCTCAATAATAAGAATAAGAAAAATAACACAACAAACTTATATAGTGCTTTTCAGAGTCCTTGAGAACACTTTACATCGGAAAAAATTAACACAAAACAACAAACAGTCAATTCACAAGTATCCTTTGACATTGTTGTCAAGCTTACCTGTTGGAAAGTGATCTTGACTTATGTTTTTGGCACTGACAAAAAGTATATTTTTTTGTCTGCAGCTGCCATTTTCGTCTGTAAAAAGCACAACAAAAACTGATTGCACTTAAGCATCAAAAGTAAGTTTATGATATTAAGTATTGAAAGTAAAAGCACAAGTAAATGCCGTTTATTAAAAAGCAAGCGCTAGAATCTTAAGAATTATTCCATTTATTTCTTCTTAACATGTACACCTTAAAAATACAGCGTACATTACAGTGTACAATATAGACAATGTCTTCTCCACAACTTAAAGTATTTAATACTCCCTTCTTGTAAAGAAGTATTATTAAATCATTACATTGCCCAACTTAATATAATATACATGGTAATCTGTATAACAGAAACTAAGCCGTGTTGAGAAATACTGGTTAGCTTAAAGTCTTTGTTAAACATTCTTACCTGAGCAGCCACAAATGCTGTTGCTGACAAATATCCCACAGATCAGGATTGCTACAAACATCCAGCATTGCTTTCCAAACCGTGGTAACATCCTGAGGAGTAGGCACAATGTGCAGTATAGTATGAAGGATTAAGTTATCTGAATTTAACCAAAAAAAATTTTTAAAGCGCCACCAAACTGTACACCAGCTTCCATTACCTGAGGGAGGTGATTTTCTGTTTTGTCACTCTGAAGTCTCACTGACTGGCATACAGCGTACAGTGAATACATGTTACTGATAGATATACCACTAATGTTCCTCCTGCCTGATTTACATTGCAAATCAAGCCAGTCGACCTCTCACAGCACATATTGTGTCTGTTTCTTAGTAAACAGCTAGCAGAATGCCATATTTAGGTATCACTGGGATGATGTGTTCCTGTAAGCTCCTGAAACCATCATCCACATTTGGGGGGGTTATATAATACTCTATATCACTTTACCACAGGTAAACTAGTCAGTGCAAGAATGTTTAGAGCTATCTTTAAGTTCCTCATTAGATTTAGTTTCTCAAAACTATGTTTTTGTGTTTAAATGACGGAATGGACACAGTATTTGAAAGTCTCTAACAAATAGCTCAGTTATTAGTGTGCTCAGTATAGGGGGGACCGAGGGAGAGAGTAACATCTCCAGTTGCGTCAATCAGAAATGAGACAGAACCATGAACGTCATTTTCCACAAAGGCTTTGATGATTCCTCTCTGCCCGCCAAAGGACAAAGTGATGTCTCATATTTGTCAAAGTTCCTCTGCCAAGACTAATTTTTAAGGGTTGAAAGTTTTTTTTTCCATCTACAGTATTTTCCTCATACTGGATTAACCTATATTATCTATAAATCTTAAAAAATATATTTAGTTTTGATGATTGTTCTAGATGTCTGACATTTGATGTTTGATTTCTGTGGATGTCAATCAGTATTGTTACTCTAACACTGATACATTGGTTGCAAAAACAACTGATGAGTACAACTAGTTATCTTTGTCAGTATTGTGTTCAACAGGGGCGCTCCTAGGATTTGAGGACATTTGGGGCTTAGCCTGGACCTCTGAAGGGGGAAGGGGTTCTTGATGAACAAGCTCTATTTTTATGCTTTTTTTTAATGCACTGTGGCACATTATTTAGCCTTAAAAACTTTCCAGATTAATTGAGTTGTGATAAAGATATTTGTAGCTGTTGGTAATTAGTATGGGAAGAAACAGAATACTTAACAAATGCCATCTTAAAAATGTTTTGACTAGAGTTTGAAAAATAATTAAATATATATTTATATATTTAAGTTAACGGTGGTGTAATGCAACTAAGTATAGTATTCATGTACAAGTACAAACAGAATGAAACATTATTGGTTAATTTATTTATATTTATATTTTTATTATTATTAGGGCCTCTTCTTTTTTTCAGCATGCAGCCTACATTTTTAGTTCAAGGGCTATTTATTAATCATTTTGACTGAAGTCTCAACAGGCCCCAAACCTAAAGGCACCACTGGCAACCAGATAGCTCAAGAAGTTTTTGAGTAATGACTTTAAAGAAAAGAAAATAACATTTGAAAGAAGTTTTAATTTTTCAGAATCACAGGAGGAGTAAGAAACAAAAGACTTGTCTGAAAAAATAGACTTGTCTATTTTAGTTCAGGATTATCACTGCTGACAAAACTTAGCAGGAAAAAAAATAAATATAAGGCTTAACTTAGCATAAAGAGTGAAACAGGGGAAACAGCCAGCCTCACGAGTCCAATAGTAAATAAAAAATAACCCTATATCTTGTTTTTCCATCATTTCAACCTCATTTAGCAAGGAGAAACTGAAATTGCTGATTTATGTGGAAATGTTTGTGTAGACCGATGGGACTTATCTGATGCAACCAACAATACAAGATGATGTCTGACCATGATGCGAAACATTTTAATCAGTATGCTATATATCAGTGTGATCTATTATCAAGTAGGTGCTGGAACATGCTGATGAAGCGGTTGAATCTGAGGAAAAGTTTTATGGAAATACTGCGAATACTGGCTTCATGGTGTGTTTGATGCTCACGTGAAGCGTAATGGAAAACCTTGCCCTATTTATTTGTACAGTAAAAAGAAGAACTTGCATATGGATTATGTCATGCAAATGGTGTAAACAAATGACTGCCACTGCCTGCCCAGCAAGGAAATGTTGGTATGGTGGTTTAAACCCTAACACTTTGCATTCCTGTGCTGATATGAAGGGAAGGCTTCATATGTAACTTTCCGCATCAACAGTGCTCCAATTGTGTTTTTGTGTTGTGCAGTAAATAACATCCAAGAACTGAGAGTGATGTCTGAAAAACGTGGTGATGCTGCCCCCTGGTGTGACCTCGGGTATGTTTCTTGACACCATTTAACACAGTATTAGACATTACAAGCCTTTTTTGTTGTTGTTTTGATCATCTCTTGTCCAAAATGTGAGACCCGAACAAAAAGCACTGCAGATAAACAACCACAGGCCATAAATTGACGGATGACAGAACCTTTAGAGGAACAACTCCAGCTCCTCTGTGGTTGTTAACAGGTTGATAATGTCGTTACAGCCAGCCTGCGAGCCTGCTAAGGCAATTACAGCCCCAACAGCAGCGCTAAACACATTTAAGACCTGATCGCTGTCTGGATAGGCCTGCTTGGATTCATTGATGGAGTTTTTATTGACTGTTTGGAGTTAAGTCAACGGACTGAACCGTGTGGTCAGTCTGGTGATGTCATTGTTGTCTTCATTAATGTCTGTGTGGACATTAGTTGGTTGTTAATGTAATGTGGGCAGGTGAGAAAGCAAACTTCTCCCTCCATTAAACAGTCATTGGCTAGTTTGTCATGTGAAAGTATTGTGCTAATTGAACAGCCATTAGATGTGTATAGTTGGTGTATTAAGTGATTTGTGCATTGCCGGTACTCATCAATAAATAAATCAGTGTTTCCTGGTGTGAGGTCAAAGATAATTAAAGCGGTTTCTTAGCTCTTGCACTACAGGCTCTTCACTGTGTTGTTGTTGTTTTCGGGAGGAATTTTAACGATGGATTGTTGCACGATGCTGTGAGGATGAAGCCATGGGCTCGGTGCCGTATGGCAGATGAATATTTGATGGCCCCTAATGGAGCCTGCGCCCTCATGCCGTAACTGTGTTTTTCCCACCACGCGCTGCAGAGGACTGTGGCGGAGCGATGTGGTCGGCATCCATTTGGGTGCTTCCCAGGTGAATTTGGTTGCCTGTCTTGCCACACCGAACAACAGCTGTCCGTGATTTCATCATACCGGTTGGAGGGGGGGGGCTAGCTGTGAGGCTTACCAGGCAGACAACTGGTAGTGATGCTGAAGCTGTAACACAATGTACCAAATCCACACCCCTCTGCACCCAACCCTCACATGCAGCTGTATCCCTCACCCTGCGCCCTGTGCATGAACTCATCATCCTCAAGGGTCAACAGATCACCTGCCATCTCTGACAGAGCGTCAGCCTCATGTTACACATCATCACATACATCTGGATACATGTGTCAATATTTGTGTCCACTGGGTATAAAACATTGTCGGCATCAATCCTATTGAGGAGATTAAGATCTTAACTCAGGAGCGATATGACCCGGCCTGTCGGTCCAATTAGAAGAGTGACAGTGAGGCAGAGCAGCTATGTGTTTTCTTGGTGACCTCATCCTCCATACAGCACAATCCATAACTATCTGACAGAGAGTTACCTCCCACTAATGTTTCACTATTAGTGTAAATTGATCCTACAATCAAAGTGTTTGGGAGTCTTAAGAGCGTCAGATGAAGGGTGTGAGGAAAAGGAGGAGCGGGCTCAGCCTTGTGCTGGAATGTGGGATATCAGAGTTTGTGTGCGTGTGTGTGTGCAAGGCACCTGTTTATGCTGTCTTTGCATGTTCGAGCCTGTATACACACACACAAAATCACAGCTGTCCCTCACATTACACAGCTATTTTTGATCTGCTCAGTCAGCCTGAGGCATGGTGGGGACAGAGAGGTCAACACTTTCTCCTTTGGGTAGTAACACACACTTACAGGCATGGCATGTCCAGCAACCACACATCAAAGCTTATCCTTTAGGTGGTGTCTCTAAAGGGACAGTGTGGAAGATTTACAGGGATTTCGTGGTGTCTGGTGGTGAGGATTGCAGATCCGTCTCCCATTTAGAATTCCTTCAGTATTCATTGTTTAAGAGGTTTTTAATGGGAGTGGAACTGTCCACATGGGGTCTTCTCCTTTCCAAAACAAATGGACACGGTGATGTAAACCAGAGAAAATCCTTTAAAAAAAAGCAGTTTTACATTACAAATCAGTGTTTCTTTAACGCTGTTTGGTATGTCGGAAATTGGGCGCTAGCCTTGCACCTGCTTATGTAGTCCATTCTCGCTCCAAGCTTGTCAAATATGGCAACTTTGTCAGTGCCGGTGTCAGACGCTAACACAAAGAAGCATCTTTTGTGGCAGTATGATATGCTCTGGGCTTGTATCTCGGCCGGGCAGCATTAGTTTCTAATGACGCAGGTAACCACCGTAATATGTGCCAGCGACTGCTTCTTATGCTGTCTTTTTTATTTTTTATATATTATTTATTGAATGTAAAGGCAAACCCTGATTTTTTTTCTCTAAAATGAACCATGTGTTTTTGTTGCACAAGGAAATAATCATGAAAAATAACCGTATCTCCATTGTAAGTGTAAGTGTGTTTTGAAATTCACCGTATGCATGTAATGAGCAGAAGTTGTACATTTCCTCTGAAAACAGAACTGTAGTTTGAAAAGACATACTGGATATGCAAAGTGTAAATTTACATGCCATTCCTAAATGACAACAAAAAACATGCAAGGGAACCTAGTGCATCAAATTTAGACGTGAAGGTCTACTGACAAACGAGCAGTATTTGATGAATTGGAATTGTCCCTCTCCAGGACAAACAGACCAGGTGATTTAAACCTGCACAAATACTGAATCAAGCTGTTTTTACGTTACAAATCTGTGTTTCTATGATGCTATCTGGCATCATGCAGACGGGCTGCGTGCTTTTTTCCTCTGGTTAGTCAAGATCCAGACGTTCAAAAGGATTTTACTAGGAACTGAATTATCTACAGAGATCTCTTCCGCTCTATATCAACAGTACGCAAATCTGCGTTTTGCAGAGGGGCTGCTAAATATGGTGGCAGATGCAATAATGTAAATGGCCCTGTCTAGTGCCAGTATTTTGTTTGTCCATTTTAAACTACTGTATCATCATGGTGGTGCAACATGATGATCTCAGTGGATAAGGACCTACTCATATAAATGGCCAAAAACGAAAGCAAAACAATTCTTATTTTCAGGCGATTACACACTAAAGGAAACATACTTTTCATATCATATTCCATTTCTGCCAATATAACCCCCTAATTCCTACACACTGAACCTACAGTACAGTCAGCGAGTGTGCACTGTGACTCTTTGTTCACCTCACAGACTGTGTGTGACTCAGTACAACCATGACTGATGTGGTGAATTGTTGAGCTCACTGATTGCTTTACAGCCTCAATGTAAAACCTGATCGGCATGCGGCTAAAATATTTCACATTAAAGATATAAATCAGTTTAATGCTGCTAGGTCGGTCTTCGGTCACTATAATACCACACCTGCCAAGGGTCTCCATACAATTGTTTAATAAAAAAAAAAGGAATAAATATAATTTATGAACTGTGGAGATTCTGAAGTGCAAAAGAAAAAAAACAAGCGGTCGTGTTTCTCACATTAATTTTTCAACACTTCTCTTTTACAAGGTCACACCTATACTGGCCAGCGCTGCACCTCCCCAACCCTCTACCACCTCACCAAACAAACAAACAAAAACACGGACAGACGAATACTTTAACCGTCTGATGCGGAACGTCTCTGTGGTTGACAGGAAGGCATTCGTCACTGTCCTTGAATTACAGTAGGCGCACTCACTGGCACCTTCGCCAGTCACGGGACTTTTGGGAACATCTTTACTGCTTTTGGCTGTGGTGCTGGGGTATGACAATAAGAAAAAAACGAGACGATACACAGTCGCTCTTTGATGTCAGTTTTGACTAATTCCATCCCTTTGTTTATGAATTGCACCAGATCCAGTCTCATTGCATCAATGAAAATACACACAGTAGGGGTGACATTATCTTGCTACACTGACCTCGCCATCATCTGTTTAATTTCAAACACATTCATACACCCATCTCCTCCAATCACCCATCCACCAGATTTTCAAGCACACTATGACATCACCAGTCTGCAGCGTGTCCCTGAGGCGCCTCGCCATGACATCAGCGTCTGCACCCAGGCGGGGGGTGTCTCTCTCCTTCTCATGACCCAATAACTTACCTCTTCATGCCGGTCAGCGACCCCAGTACAGTAACCTTATCCCGGACTTCAGGCTCTACACAGAAGGGGGGGTAAAAAGGCGGAGCAGCGTGTGGCGACACTGGAGCAAGGTGAAGAGTGAGAAGAAGTGAGGACTGAAGCAGAGGGAGGAGGGGAGGCGATGGTCAGCTAATCTCCTTTCAGGTGTGGAGGCCACACTGAGGTGTGAAGGGCCTGGGTGGGAGCCAGTAAGGATTAAGATTACAAACCACGGAACTGTGTAACAATAGAGGCGTAAAGTAGGAGATGAGTCTCGCCGGGGTGTGAAAATGGGGGAATAAAAGGGAGGCAATGTGGAAGTGATGATGAGGAGTCACTGGGAGTGTCAGGCACATGAGAAATACTAACAGTTTGTTTTGATATTCTGAAGGGTCACAAGGTTGACTTTTATTTCTTTGAAGTTTCACCTTTTTGTGAAAATGCCTCAGAAATTTAAGTTTAAGATTTATGTAAATGAAAGAAAACACAAGGGGAATAATAACCCAGTCTATTCCTCTAAATTTCACCGCAGTTATCAATTTGTTCGAGCACACTTGACCACATCCCTTCTCTCTGTCTCTAAAATGCCCCCTTTGGTAAGTCAGAGGCACAAATAGAGAAAGGAATGATCTCACTGTGGGAAACGCCTACAGATCCGCTTTCATTATGAATTGACGATTTCATCACACAGTGGTAGAGTTACATGCTTAATGTGTGGCAGACAGGATACTTCAAGGCAGTTTGGTTGAAATGGTTCTTTGTGGTGCGGCGCTTCCCTTAACCATTTACAGAATAGGTGCTTTGTGGTTTGTCGCTGTCTTTCACATAGGCCATTTTTTCTAGACAGCTGTGTTAATAACAGCTTTGTATTTTGCACTTAGATGAGCAAGTTCACAAAGGATGGATTGCATTCACTGATGGCACCATGAATTGTAAGTGTTGCAGCTGCTATCTGCTCTGTCTCAAGGTCCCATTCACAAAAGATGGATTGGACGACGTTGAATTATAGCACAAATGCACCTATAAAGTTTTGCAGCTATATAATTTGCCCCTTTTTGCATCTGATTGCAATCATCCACATAGCAAAGTAGAATTGTTGCTTTTGCACCAAGAAGTATGGAGAACAATTGCAGAAAGAAAAAGACAGCTGAAATTTTCAGAATGGCAGCTACAGGTCAAGATGCAGAGGCATTTCTCATAACCTTAGACAAGGTCGGATCAGTGCTGGGTGTGACACCCCTTTTAAGGTGTGCTTTAGTAACCACCTACTCTCTACAGATGCTAATAATTACACTGTAACTGCATGTGTTAGTTGGTGCTGATCTTTGTAATTTGGAATGTTTTTGTTATGAGACATATTTGTATAGACAAAAAATATACATATTACCTAATATAAATATATGCAAATTGCACAGGAGCATGAGATGCTGTGTGCTTGCCTGCGTAGTTATGTTATGAGGTATGTTTCACCCTTGCAGATGCTTTGTGACTTAAGACCCTTTGGACACCAAGTCCATAATTTTTGTATGCATTTTTTTAAAATTAATCATCTAAAAAAAATGTTGCACATGGAATCTGGTGCCTTTCATTGTTCTATTTGTTGTGAAAATTTGCAGTATGAGGCAAAATGGATAGACACATTTGCTCCCTTGCTTCTCAACACTGGTGTAACCTAGCAAGGCTGTTTTAAAGTGTACTCTGCTGTAAGCATCATCGATGCTATTGTGCATTTATTGTGCATAGGCTGACATTACCTTCTGTTGACATTCCTTCCATATATTTTCACAGTCCAGTTCTTCCCTGTTCCTCTCTCTTGTTGCAGACCATGTGCCCCACAGGTTACACTACACAAACAACTCTCGGCTTTTGACAGATGCAGAAAAAAAGAAAGATAAAAAAAAAACAAAAAACAGAAATTTAACCTGTCACAAAAACTTAAATGATCAAAGAAAATTCAGGTGTATAAATGTGATTGACACAACGTGAGGTCCTATTTATTTTTAATGGTGTGTGAATATATGACTGAAAATATGGACTCAGTGCACAAAGACCTTTACTTGGTTTCACTTTGTTCTTTTCACACAGGTTTAGTGATATTTAAACATGCACTTTGAAATGAAAGACATAGATAACTGACAAAAAGCAACTATTGATGGCCTTAAGTTAAAAAAGCAGTAACAATGGCTTGAAGTTGAGTTAATCTGTACATTTAGCAGTTCTTGGGTCACTCAAGTGAGTAGACAAAAGCCTCTGTACGATAATGATCAAGAGTTGAGTGTAAGCACAAAAAAATAAATGGCACATTTCCACAGACAACTAATATAATGTTTTTTAGGACTAATTACAAACGGACCCACGGTTGCAACACTTCACCTGTGCACATGCATGAAGTCTGAAACTGATGTAGCACTTCACTGATTAAAAAAAAATCTCTTTTGTCCATACACCACGCCAAACTTTTGTCTCCAACTTGCACTACTAATGCCAATGTTTGTAAAATATGGCTTTACTTCAAGAGCTTTCAATACAATTGGAAATAAATATTAATGCCATAAGCCTCAACATGTTAGACACTGCTTTTTTTTACAAACAGCCTCTGCACAAGCTAAATCTTGTCAGAAATGTCCTAGTGTTGCCATAATTTGAATTTAATGGAGGTGATGATGGAAGGAATCCTCCCCCCTTGGGATCACTGTAAAGAGGTTGCCCTGCTCACTGCCCTGATGTAGGGGGGTGTAAACAGCCATCCCAGCTTGACCTCTGAGAGGTCCTATTATTGAAGAGAATGTGATCATTCCTGGGCTGTCCTCATCTGCAGGTGTCCAGGAGCTCCCTGCTGAGTGCTGGAGGATCCCAGCGTCAGCACATTAGCTTGTCAAAAGGAGCAGATTAGGAAACCAGGGAGGGCTTGAGGGAGGGACCCCTGCACCCAAACTCGACCCCTGACTGCCGCTGCTTTACAGCTGCAAACATTTATGATTGTTTTACCAACTTATTTTTAGGCCTTTGCGATTTACTTTGCTTTTTGTGACTTATCTGTTCTGGCACTTGTTAAAGATCGTTTCTTTTAAATGAATGTGTTCTCAGACCGAATTTTACTGTAGCTCTGCATTACTGTATAGACAGTTTCCTGAGAAAATTCAGATTAATATTCAAGGGAAAATGTCAAGGAGTTCTGTAGACGATCTTCAGCGAATTAATGAGGCAAATAAAACAGCGGTGTATTTAGAGACTCATTTCCCTGACCAGTTGGATGGAAATAAACAAACATGACCTTCCATCGAGCTCACACACACTGAGCCAGCAGCAGGTGGGGGGTACAAGGCTTGAGATGGGAGTCAAGAGAAAACTTCACAGCACATTTTTTTGGTCTGAGAAATCAATAAAAGCTTTCATGTGAACTTCACGGGAAAGAACGACCCTGAAACACTCACAGAGGTTCATTAGTGATTATGCCTGCCTTTCTTTCTGCAGAGGGGAGACTGCAAGTGGTTGCCTTTGGGCAAAGTGAAAAGGGCAAAAAGACAGAGAAGGAAGATGTTTTTATTGCAAAGCCTATTGGCGCTATACAGTCCACCTCTTCACCATATGGGACTGCCAACATAAAATATGCATGTTAATCCATATGTTGAGTCTTTTCCCATGAATATTTAACATAAATCCACATCGAGGGATATAAAACAAGGCTTTACATTGTCTAATAACAGTGGAGAGTTCTCAGAGTGCATTGCCAATCTCTTTTTTTTCCTTGATTATCATGGGCGTCCCGATCAATAAATCATAGCTTTTGACAAGCTGAATCAAAAGAAGTGAATTTCAGATGTCGGTTCAGCTGAAACACAACCAAAAGAAAACTTTTTTGGCCACCTGAATGAAAACATGAAAGAACAAAGGGACTCCAGGGGGTGAAATATTGATCGAGAGCCACAGAGAGGTGTGGAGAGTTCAGGTGCATGTGAATATGGATCCATAGTTTGGGGGGGACAGATGGGGGGGTTATATGGAGGTGAAGGTTACAGGTTCAAACTCACAGCTGTGGACCAATGTTGTCTGAAGGTTACAGGAAGGTTACGTCTTTTGTCAATGCAAGAATGCATCTTTTCAAAACAGGTTTAAGCAGCATCAACTACCGGAAACAAAAGCTTTCGTTTCACATGTCTTTAAAAAGTAAGAATTATAAAAGCATTTGAATACCTTGAGGATGTTATTTGCAAAAGATGGATTTTGTTTGATTTTCATTATCTAAATTCTCTCCCACTTGAAAGGGGACCCTTCCCCTCCATTAATAATTGACATCTTATTACTTATCCCCACTCGTCGTGGCAGACGCGCGCTTTGATGTGAGCTGCGTTCTTTTATCAGCGCGGTGCTACGTATTGATCGTCGGGCAGATAGGAGCACTATCAAAGGGATTCCTCGTGGGGCAGTCAACACCCGGTCACCTCATACTCCTGGCATGTGGTCAAGCACCGCTCCGGCTCATTCTCGCTATCTCTTTGCGTCCTTCTACTTCTTTGTTAGCTCATCTTGTCGAAGAGCCCGCTTATCTGGTTAAATATTCACAAAGAATAACAAAGCTATTGGAATGACATCATCTGGAGTGTAAGGAGAGGATGTGCTCAGTAGAGAAGGGGGGTTCCACCAAAAGAAACTGTTCTGGCTGAACATTACAGCGGATGATGATCTCATTCATAATGCGCATTATGGTTCACTGGAGATGCTTATCGTCCGCTGAGTAACAAACAACTGCAGACAGAATGTAAACAGTTTATATCGCAGCATGTTGCAGCGCTTTAAATCTGGTATTTCTCTTGTTAATTGTAAAGAATGTGACTATTAATCTTTTATTACAATGTGCTGCGATTGGCTTGTTTTCACACTAACAACAACCAACCCAAACAATAACCAGAGAACAACAAAAAGCATATTAATCACACGTGAGCAGTATGATTCAAAAGCTACACGTGCGTCGGATTATAATTTGAGGAGATTTAAATAATCCGTCCATATTGGCAAACACAGAACCATCTTGTTTATCCTACCAGACGCTCTCCCATCTAAATACATTTCATACATTTTAGACCTATATGCAGCTTTAAAGGCCGGGCATCGATTGTCATTCGACACTCTGAGACCAATCGTCAAAAGCACTTACAATAAAACACAGAGTCATAATGAGCATATCCTATTTAACAGAAAATACATTTTCACTAGTGAACACTTAGAGACCATTAGCAGCACTAGTGTAAAAGCCAGGCGTCTCTCCATCATCAATATCCCATAAGTGGGTCGCTGCTTGTACGCTGAGAGCCCATCCTGCGCAGTGAAATTCTCCCAGGCTGCTACTGGTGCTGCTGTTGTTGATGACTTGTCCGGCCTGACTGACAGCACTTTTGTTTTCCGCGGATTAGCCAATCTGACTTCATCACGGTCCATGAGGGGGTTCACGTAACGCTGCCTGGAGGTCACTACACCCTCGTGACCCCCCTGCTGTCTGCCGGTTGCCCCGATGACAGGCCGTCAGCCCTCCAGACTGCGACTAGACAGTGGACAGAGTGACCACAACCCTGCACAAACACACACACACACACTGTCTTCTCCATGCACACGCATACATGCACGTACTTGACACGCCGACCAGAGTGTAAATTTTTAATGGAATATACATTAAGGAGCATTCATGGGCTGATATATGATGTTTCCCCACAGCTAATATTTCAGCAGACTGTGTATCAGATCAGGATTGAATGATTGATTTTCGGGCTTCTTTTCTTGAATGAATAATTCAGGTTCATAGCTCGTGACACATTTAACATATTCCGTTACATGCTTTTCAGCAAGATGTGCAGTTTAATTTTTGAAAATATTTGTAAAAAATGGCAGAAATTGATTTAAGAAAGACTTAGATCAGATGACTTTATCTCCATAAATGCTGCCTCAAGTATGGTTTTGTCATAGTTTTGTACTTGTATATTTCCAGATACATGCATTCATCCATATGTTTCTTTGATACTACTTTAGGGAGTATGAGGGGTATGTGTACGTGCCTGTTGATGACTTTCTCTCTTGGCCTCCTGTCTGTGACGAGAAATGAGAGACGGCAGTGTCTGAGGTCACACAATGATTACTTGTCCCTGCATGAGGTCAAATGACTCCTAAATGTTTTGTTTACACTTCTACAACCTCTAGTAGGCTCTGAACCAAGTACAGTGAGGCTTAAGATTGCATAAAACTGTGCGGTGACCACGTTTTCTGTGATCTCGTGGCCACTGTGTCATACAATGTGACATGAGGAAAAACATGACATGACTCTGGGGACATGTAACAGACTTATGAAAGACACAGATGTTAGTGAAAAACAGGACATCCGTGAAAAAATAAATGTGACAAAAGTATCCACAAAAGACATGTAACCAAATACCTAAAATAACACAGATAATGGAATCTGTGAACTGCAGTTCTTACCTTATAGTTTTAATCTTTACATACAGTCCGTTGTTTCACTGCTGAGTCAATTATGGCCTGCTGTTTATATAGGTTTACGATAAGTGCCTAATTTTCACCTGGGGACATTACAAGTACATACATAAGGAAAAAAGTAGTTATTTGAAGGAACAATACTTTTTAGGTCCTCCCTTTTAACTGTAATTCTACTATTTACTATTATTTACCCTCTCCTTTCTTTCTCTCTTTTCTTTTTGAAATCGCACTTACCTTTCTTGGGGAAAGACATGACAGTGTATGTTGGTGCTCCAGCTGCATAAACAGTCACTCACTCAACTCTAGCTGTGTTTAGAGACGAATCCTAGTGCAGGGGTGCACTAAACTTTTTTGCACCTTTAAGGGATGAGAGGGATCTAAGAAAACTTCCACTATTTTTTAAAAATAGCACAAAGTTCCGTCTCTCGATCGATTCATTCAGACATTTTTTATTTAGTCATGGTAATAATTAAAAAATAAAAAAATGCAAACAAAACCAAAGCTCCCCCACCACCATTACCAGCCCTGAGTAATCAGTACAAGTTATCCAGCAACTACAGTACCCATGACAATTCCTGGCCATATCTGGTCACATTTTTTATACCAAAATCTAAAAGACAACAGTCACATGATGTAGTACCTTCGAAAACCACTGAGAGCTCTGCTTTTAAAAAAACTCCTCTTCTAACCTTTGCAAGCACGTTAGAGTAAGTTGCACATACTGTAGGTGAAAATACAGTTAGCTAGCTTACATTAGATATGTTAATTTTCCAAGTGTAATGACAACAAGTGCTGTTGTTTAATTATTTCACAGTGGCCGGCTCACTCTTAAGTTTATTCACATGGAAAGTACCTTGTACTTTGAGTAGTTTATTAACCAGGTACTGTACTCTTACTTGAGTAGGTTTCAAGGGCTGAGATCGGAATCGAACCTGCAGCTGCAACAACTAAGAGAAAGCCCTTGTACATGTAAAAAGCACTCAAGTAAAAGTGAAAATTACGGGGTGCTGGCTAATTTTCACTTTTACTTGAGTCATTTTTAGTCGGAGTAAATGTAATTTTACTCGAGCATAGATTTTTAGCACTCTGCTGACCACTGATTTCCACATCTGGATTCATAAAATCATAAAGGGAGAAATCAGTTGCGAGGGACTACATTTGTGTGTTGATTCACAGCTTGAAGAAACAGGATACTGCAGTGTTTTTTGTTTAATAGCTCCTGCATCTTTCAGGAGCATCTTCAGTTTCAGCTGGCTAGAGTCCTAGAGCTGGATGAACGAGCGCTGGATAATTATCCGCACCAGTGTTAAGTACAAATTGCACAGACTGGCTCCTGAAAGGAGTTGCTGAAGCACATCAGATACAGTAACTCAGTTGGCTGCTAACTCGCGACCTTTAACTTGTGCAAACACAAGCAAAAGAAGAACACTTAAAAGACAAGTGAAAACAAACACAAATCAAAAGACATGACACTGATGATAACCTATCATGAAACTGTCTCTGTTGCTCTATAAGTTAAGAGCATGACTCAGTGTATTCTGTTTCACCTGCATGACAATAACAAGGACAGGTGTCCCGAGCAGACCAAAGTCATATTTGATGTCCAACATCAGACTACTCACACCTGAAGAGTGTGACATCATGATGACTCTAAGCTGATAACCCGGCAACACACCAGCGGTTGTTGTGAGGATAAAGGATTAGCCTCCGTTTGCTTTTGCTGCTCTTTGAACCAGAAAACACTGAAAAGAAAAGGATCTCACATGAAAGGACCAACTTGCTGAGAAAGCACAGAATCGGGGCGCTACCTCTCATCAAAGAGGTTGAGTCACTTTAAGAGTGGAGACCTCTTCCTGAACACCCGTTGATGGGGGTAGGGGGATGCTTATGCGCTGCTGCTGTTTGTCTTTGCAGGTGACGGTTTGTGTGTGTGTGACATTTTCTTTTCTGTCTGTATGTTGATCATGTCTGTCTGGCATATCAGGTAAGGTCTCTGTCTCCTTCCTACATTGTTGGCGGATAATGAGGTGTGATTAAATATGAATGCAAAGTGTTTGGTGGCTGGAGCCCAAAGCTGAAACCGGATCCAGTCGGGGCCCACAGGCTGCATAATTAGTAGCTGATGATAGATGCCATTAATGGTGCTTTTCCACACACAGCTTGCAGGCCTCTAAGCTGGACCTCCACACAGCAGCGGGCTGCCTCTTAGCCATCCACACTTAATTAACTTGCAAATAAATAAACCCTGATACAGCTGCGGCGGTTTAGTACTCTTAAAAGGCAGATTGTAATCAGCTTTATTTAAATTCAACAGTGATTAAATATTAAGTCATTTGTTACATTTATTTGATGTCTTTTTTATTATCACCTCTGGGGGATTTCATGTTGAAAGCATGACGAAAATCCTGCAGAAAACAATATCAGCATTTCAAAGCGTAGAAGGACTAGTGTGACGCCTTTAATGGTGGAGAAAAGCCCTTTGTGCGTGCTTGAAGGGCCGTGTTGGGTTTTTGAGGGCTCTTTGGATTGTCATAACCCTGGTGTGAGATTGACTCATTCATGGCAAGCGGCCTCTGAGTCTTCATCCTATGCTTCGTCGCCGCATGGCTGTGTGGACACCGCTGTGCCGCCTCACTTCAGAGAGAGAGACGGAGTCATGTCCACAGCTGTTAGGACATGCCTGCTTTGAGGTGCCGTGGCTTTAATGTGTGGAGCAGATTAAACAGGGTGCCTTTGTGGAGGCGGGATAACTGGTCGGCTCTCCTACACAGTTATCCAATATTCTCCGCTGTGTGCGTGGTCGTGTGTTGCCGCCACACATACACTCTCATATTCTCCGAAGAGCGAGCAGAACAGCTTGACACACCAGTCAGGCTCATTAAGTGAGGCCCAGAGTTTTTGAGGCCACCCCTGCCTACGATTAGCCGACGGGCAAAATACTGCAGAATCTTGAAGACAGGCCTCTCAATTGATTCTTCTCGCTTGACATGAAAGTATCACCTGCAGTCTGTGAGTTGCTGAGCTTCAATGTGTCTCCGCTACAATATAAACTCCAACGTTATCATGCAGAGCTGTGCAACGCTGCCTGCAGTGAAGATCAAGTGGTGGTTGGTTCAGGGAAGGGTCAGCGTATGTAGAGCCGTTACACATGCCACTGTAGTTCAGTTTTTCTCTTCTTTCCACACAGGAGAGCCTTCATGAGCGGGGATTAATGGAGGAATGAAATAAACATGTCTAAGCTACAGACCACAGTGCACGGACACGGTGGCTGTGGTTCTGTGGTTAGCATCATACAGTCCTGACACGGTCCAGCAGATCCGGTTTTATAGGTTAAACAGTCTATCAGAAGAGAGCAAATAATTTATTTTTTGTCATTCCCACATTTAAAAGTATAATGTGTAACATTACCACCTCAAAATGACCATAATAACAAAAAACAAGATCTATGCTGTATATTTTGTTCAGTTGTGTTCTGCCATTATTCCAAATGTTTGGAAGATTGTCTGAATCCTGTTTTTTTTTTTTCAAGGTTAGTGTGCTTCATTTGGATGACTGTCTAATGAGCTCAATATCTCCTTTACCCCCTTTTAGCTGCTCTAACTTCTGGGGAAACATGGGAAACACCAGATGATACGTCAGAGAGCGAGGAAGGAAGTCAGTTATTTATTTACTGACTGACTGATTACATTGATATGTTATTTTAATATCAGTCTTTCTTATTGTGATGTACAACTATGAAAAGTGACGCAAAAACCACAAAGCTAATATGGTATGATTTTAACATTACAACAACATTCAACATGCTCAAACCATTTTTTTGGATTTGTTTTGACCGCAGATAACAGTGCAGTGTGTCAACACGGCACAACAGCATAGAATAGAATAGATATTTATTGTCCACCAGGGTGGAAATTTGTCTTCGGCCCACAAAACGCCGAAGACAACATAGTAAAAAGCAGACAAGCAGCTAGTAAAACAAACATATAGACAAGGATATTAGAAACACTTACATTAAATTCATTCATGTCACTGTCTCACTGTGGTTTAAAACTCATCAGTCACTTTGTTGAGTTTAGATTGAACTTGCCACATAATGTTAGCTACAGCAGCGGTGCGGGCAGTCGATTCATTAAATGCTAATGTTAAATTAGCAGGTTAATATTCTGTGAACTAACATTACTTGTGACCACTTCATTGCAATGAAAATATGACTAAGCGTAACATGAATAAAACTTGTATGCGTTTCCTTGTTAATGAGAGATTTTCACTGGCATTGGTGGCTGGTCAGTAATGAAAACAACAACTCCCATGAGCCCACACTACTTAACGACATCATCAAATTCTATCTTTTGTTATTGTTTTGACTGATAGAGCCCTAGTGGCATAAATTGTACTGTACACAATTTATTTAGACTCAAATGGCTGTATTAAAGGATTCTATATTCTATTCTATAATCCCGTCAAAAGACCAAAACCAAACATTTGTCAGTAATTTACAGCTTCCATACCATGACTCAGCTTGAAGCCCATTTACTGAAGATTTCTGTCTTTAAAAATTCTCCATGTATTAAATGTACGCATTATTCTTTGTGTGACCACGTTTTTGTTTTTTTTTGTTTTTGCATTTTCTAATTCAATTCGGAGGTAAAAATGTATATGAAAGTGCCATAACAGAGATTAGATTTGCTTAGCTCATCCATTCAGTTACGCAGTCACATAAACATTACGTATGTTAGAATCCGTTCATATATCCACTTTAAAAAAAATCAAAATAAGTGAAAATAGAATACGTACATCAAGGGAATTATACATATACCTATATATTCAGGATAAAACCCAAAATATATGTGCAACTCAACTCATATAAACACAATTCCATCACAACTATCTGAGCTAGAGAGAAAGTAAATAAATAAATAAATAAGAAAATATATACACATATCGACATCTTATACTTATACATACATCAACATATCACATATACACACATACAAACATAATTTTCTAACCCTCTCAACTTTGATCATGAATTTTTATCATAAAATGTATATGTTGGGCAGCTGGGCACTGTAGTTTTCAGCAAATATTACTCAAACAAGAATAAACACGTTCACCCACATTTATGGCTGTGAAGGAACTCGTCACTGTGTAGCTGCTGGGAGGTCTATGGCACAAAATAAAAACATTATGACAACGGACAATTCATTTGTTGACAAAGTAACAAATATAGAGTAAGACCAACTTCCTGCTTTACGGGAAATTTCAGAGTGATGGCGTCTTCAGTCGTCATCTAGACTACTGGAAACACAAAGAGGTGGGGTGCTCCTTACAGTAAATAACTCTGATGCAATGACCTCATTCACTGAGGGGTCCTGAAACATACATTTGGATATTTTTACACAAAACACATTTGGCTTCTCCAGTCTGTATTTCTCCTGAGAATGAGTTGTGTTAAACGTGAGATGATCCTCCACAACAACAAAGGCCTTTGTATCTGAGTCACTCTGAGAGTGTGAGGTTTGGCCAGTCGTCTACAGCCAGACGGGGATGTATGATTGCCAGACAGCCCTTACAAAGGTGGCCAATGCTCTCAGTTACGGCAGTCAGATCAGGTGTCATTGCTCTCATAACTGGCCTCACCTTCACAATTTCTAAAAGAGGTTCAAGCACAAAATTACCCTGCTCCACCTCTCCACGGCTGCTGTATTATTCAGTCAGTCTTCACCTGAGAGGACCTGTGAGGGGTTGTAGGGCGATGGAGGCAACAGTAACCCCCCACACTTTCACCATTTGTCCTCTTTTCATTTAGCTGTCATTTATGATTTTTATTGTCTTAAACCACATCCGATGATAGACATGTAAGTGCACATTTTTATATGTCATGTAAAGGGACTTTTTTCTTATGCTGGTGGTTCTAGTACTTACAATATACAGTGTTTACAGTTTGACAGAGTAAGGGCAAAGGTCAGATATTGCATAAATTTCTCCAGGTCACTTGACTTTAAAAAAAACACCACAGATGACTCTGATGATATAACAAACCTAAGGCTATTCCCACGGGAGGTTTACACAAGTGTGCACATGGTTGCATGTGCATGTGCTTACTTAACCCTTTGAGACCTTTAGCAACACCCCTTTATTGTGCTGCTTTCAGATGCCTTTCGCAAGTATTAAAACCTTTGAAACTGGAGCAAATAGGTGTGATTTTTTTCAAATGTATGGGGGGAAACTTGGTATGAGATGTTCCACAAAGTGCAATAAATTAGTAGATTTAGTAAAATTATTTTAAAAAATGTTTAGGGAAAATAAAAAGGAGACTACTATATATATATATGTGTGTGTATATATATATATATATATATATATATATATATATATATATATGGTTATAGTTCTCTAAATTGTATTGTTTTTTTAAAACTTATTTTTATGTCATTTTCTTTCTTTTTTTTTTTTTTTTACTAATTTCTCGCCAATTTTTCTCTCATTTCTTCTTTGAATGCTCACTCTTCTTCTAGTGTTTTTGAAATAAATCAAGCCACTTTGCTCAGGTTTAAAAGGACTAACCTTACAGCTTCAGATGGTGTCAGATTCTTTGGTCCAGATCAGGCTGGCTGATCCTGATGACATCACCAAGTTACTATCTGAACTACAGTGATATCTGTGAGGTATTTGGGTCTTCCATTAGCAGAAGTTGACATGACGAGTGCTGGTGAGGGCATAAAGCCAGCCCCCTTTTGTTATCAGGTCACTGCCCCAGTCTGATCTCAGACATTGGGTCAGTGTGCCACACATGTCTCATCTAACTGGCTGGCAGTCAGGATGCGGTTGCCATGGAACGTGTCCAGTTGGAGCAAATGAAATCCCTCCTTTCTAGTTTCCGGGCAGGATTCACATGGTCACATGGAATGTTTTGGTGGGAGACAGGCAGTGTGTGTTCGTGATAGATGAGTGTGCACATGCATATACAGAGTGAGATATCAAGAGGGAGATTGGCCTTTTGAAGTTACGGAGGAAGTAGGGCATGTGATTGTGCAGCCATGTGTGTTTGCTCACATGCACGGGTGTGCGCATTCATGCTTCTGGAAGTGTGTGAGGGCATGCATGCATCGCTCTTCAGAAACAGCTTTCTGGTGTAACATAAACTGATGCCGGTCTTCTCTCTCCCAGGGTTCTCAGGCGTCGATGAGAACGTATTTATGAACACTTGCTTTCAACAGTGCAAACACAGGTTGATGACAGTCAGTGGTGAAAGAAGTATTCAGATCCTTCACTTATGTAAAATTACTCAAACCACCCTGTGAAAATACTTAAGTAAAAGACCTGTATCAAAATGGTACTTAAGTGAAATTGATATGCATAATGAAAGAATGTATTTAAAGTATTAAAGGTAAAAGTACCAAATGCAGAAACACCCCCCCCCCAAAAAAAAAACCTACACCCAAAACACTCAAAATTCTTTTTTAAAAAAATGAAAAAAATAAAAAATATATATTTTCAAGAATGTGAAGGAAAGAAAACAGGAAAAAAAAAAAATTAAAATATTGGGCAATTAATTTTCTGTGAATTGACTGATTCGTCAACAAATTGTTGCAGCTGTGCTTTGTATAAATTGTTTGGTAATTTAATTTATAAAAATATTTTTATGCAAAAAAAATTTGAAAAGTAACTAACGCATTCAGATAATTGTAATTTTCCTCTGAAATGTAGTGGAGTAAAAGTATAAAGTAGTATAAAAAGAAAATACTCAAGAAGTGGGCTACCTCAAATTCATACTTAAGTGCAGTAGTTGAGTTAATGTACTTACATACGTTAAATTCCACCACTGATGAAAGTACTTAAGCCTTTGAGAGAGAAAGAGACATTAACAGATATTTGCCGAGCACTTAAACTTCTGTTAATGTAACCTCATTTTAGTGAGCATTTTGTCTGGATAAAGTGTACAAATGTAATTTGTGGTTGTGCACTCCAAAGACTTTCAGATGTGTCTTTCATCAGCACAAAGCCATAATACACTGACAGACACGACTCAATTAGTTAAGTCAACAGTGTGCTGGATTTAAAATTCATGTTCTTGGATAGTGGAAAGAGCTGCAGTGGATTCATCCATATTCATTATTTATGTTATAGAGGCCTGTCTGTGGGTCTCACTGGGAGCTGCCTTATGGCCTCAATGATCTCTGCAGCTACACTCTCAAACACTAATACATCACAGACTAATGTATGCTAATGAATAACTTAGATTTGTTTTCTTAAGATATATGCTCTATCATCAATACTGTATACTTTGTTTCATTAATCTTTCATTTTAGAGCTTTCGAGTGATAAGTAGTCAAATGTTCAATAACAAATACCATGAAAACTATATCCAACTCATGATTATTTTAAAAAATATATATCACTTTAACTCACATACTGCACAATGATCTATCCTTCAAAGGATTCTGACTTTCTCTTTACTAATTACAGGTGTTTTTTCTTCATTGTCTCTTTAGTCCTTTGTTTGTCTGGAGCACAAAAGGAAGCTGCGACTAATGCTTCCACTTCTTTCAGCCTTTTGTTGTTTACAGTGGTCACTCATGCAAGAAGTGATCGAGTTTCCAATATCACCATGAGTTAGGGAAACCAACCCCCTCTTCCACAGTGCATCTTTGGAGAGGCCGCAGGTGGGAAAAAGTCTGAAATTAGAGGTCTAACCTATTCAGGACAGAGGAGGCAGGGAGCCGTGACTTCTCACGCAGCCCAGCGTTAGGACATGATCACAGCTGAGGGACAGGGAGAGAGACGAGGGGAGGTGGGGGCGGGGTGATGCTCTGTGAGAGAATGCAGAGGGTCAGCTCCAGCTGTCCGAGGGTTTATTGATCAGTGATAGCCCTGAGGGGAGGGCACAGATCACCAGCACCTGCAGCAGTGTGGACATGGTTAATGGTCTTGCTATGAGCTGATTGTAAATAACCTAGAAAATAAAATGAATGTTATTGTAACTGAAATAAAAATGAGCGTGGTTATGTTGGCTGATGGGTTCACATAAAGCCTTTAATAATAATGATGGTGTAAGACAAGGATACTCAACTTTTCCCAGGGGCCAGTTTTTAGGAATTAAGGAAATTTCGTCCCTGGCATGAAACAATTAATTTTCATTGTCAATTCAACAAATAACGGGCAGGCCATTTGGCACCTATATGTTGTGTATCACTAACATAAGATCTTTTTTTTTGCAACACAAACACACATATATTGGTGTGTGCTTCAGGTGCCTAAGTGCAGGATTCCTGCAGATCCTCAAAAAAGGCTCAAAAGGCATTGAATTCATTAATCTTAAAAAACGGTCTTGATTGGTATTAAAATGTCTTAAATCCATATTTCAAAAGTCTTAAAAAATAAAAAGACAAGCAGTGATTAATCGCTTTTTTTGAAAACTGCATTAGACCATTGAAGATCTAGGCCACTTAAATGTGGGTCATTTCCACTTAAAATATCATAAACATTTCTGAGTGAATGATTTGTAGGTGTAGTGTTCAAAGACTTTTAAAACAGATGGTTAGATGTAAAATACAGCCTAAAATGAAATGTGCACTAAAGCAATGTTGTTATAACACTGAAAAAATCCACTGTTAGTCAGTGTAGAGACTGATAGTAGACATACTGAAGTTGGAACAGTCAAGTATATACACACTAATCCTTTATGAGTAATATGCACTGTATTGTTATAAGTCATTGACTGTGCATTGTATTTTGTGAGACTATATAAGCTGTAACCAGACTTAAATGCTTTAATTAATTAGTAGGTTATTATTTAGCCTAATTAACGGCCTATTAACGCCCTAAATGCATATTTGGAGTGCAGTTAATGTGTCAAATTACCTCTGTACAAATGCGTGTTGCTTTATAGTTTCTCTTTAGTGTCACTGTACATGTCAGCTCCGCACTGAACACATGAGCGCGGTTGTAGCGTGAAAGCGGTCTCGTGCTATGGGGAATTTCCCGTCCACGTGTCTGAATACGCGACGCAGAAGGCGGGACAAAAACAAACTCGGCGATTGGCTGCAGCGTCTGAATGTAAATCGCTCTTAAAGCGACACGCTCCGCCTCGGCTGCGATGCACAGAGTCGGACGGGAGAAACACTGGCGATTTTAAGGAGGGTTTATTTACTAACTTTCAGCACCACGCCCCGGCGGCGGAGTCAGTTTGGAGCTGACGTCGGCGAAATGAAATCGGGTCGCTGCCTTTTCCCTCACAGAATGGAAGTAGTCGTGGAGGTGAAACGGACTAAACTCGCCTGACTTGCCAGGAATTTTGAACCCGTCGTCCCTTTTTTTTTCCTTTGAGGATAAGACAACCTTTACAACGAAGCTCATTTCCGTGGTAAGGTCCTGTAAACTCATTTAAATGTACTTCTTCAGTTTACGCCAGTCGGCACGAGCTCAAACATTTAGTAACATCCGCCTCCTTTAGGAAGAAGCAACAAACAACGTGTCGCTGTTGTTGAAACAGCGGCAACAAATTTGTTTCGACAGTTAGCGTGTACATTACTGTACTTAAAAAGTCAAAGCAGTCCAAGGAAAAACGGCGTTTAGTGTGACTCAGCTTGTCGGTCGTGTTGCAGAGATTTGAATTATACCGGCTTTCCCGGTTTACAGAGCTCAGTCGGTGAATGGACTTCTGACTGCCGGGCTGTTTTGCAAGTGTGCCTGTCGTGTTTCAGCCTGTATTGAAACAAAGTGACAGCCGTTTTTCCATTGTTCAAAACAATTAACGCGATTTAATGTGTAATTACACACTGAAAACGTGTCGGTGTTCTTTTTTTTTAATGTGTACTTTTACTGTTTTTAACATAACATGTATTTTCGCATCGTATCTTCTATCTGTCATTAAGTGTAGAAAACACTCATCTTATCGACATGTCTGTGGATAATGATTTTTTTTATTTACACCAATAAGTAGGCCTATCGCGAGACTTTGGTAACACCGAGTATGAAGAGTTATTCTGTCATTTAAGGTCTCGTGCAGTGTTACAGAACTGGTGTGATGTGTGGCTTCTGCTGCCAGTGCATGCACTGTGTCAATAACAGCGCTGCCTTACCACCTCCACCCCCAACTCTCCCTCCTTCCCTTTTGTTAGAGTTATTCAGTTTGCAGCAGGGGGAGCCACTGCATGACACAAACACTCAGCTCCCTGCCCTGGGCAGCAGAGCGGTTACAGAAAGCAGCCCTGGTATCAACAAGATGAGCCTTTTTTTTTGATGAACCTTCCATGTTCTTACTCTGTGTTTGTGAAAACAAAGCATTAAGTGGTTTTACACACAGGGTTTATTGTGAACGCACACAATATATCATGAGGTCTGGGCATGCTAGAGACAGCCCAGGCTGCTTATGTTGGGTGAAGAAATGAAAACTCCTTCTTAGGGAGCTGGCAAGCTGACAGACCAGGGTAGGGAGAGTGGCTTAGGATTTTCCTCAAAGACTGTCATTACCCTTTTGCTGTAGACCCTAATTTGGAAGTGTGGTAGTAGTCTAACCCTGAATTACAACTCAATGGTGACTCAGGGGTTAACTGCTGAGGCAACTTGAATTTCACCCATATTTTGATAACTCTTTGACCAATTATGAGATCCAGGGTTGAGTGCAGTGCATCACTGACACTGGAGAGATTCCCGAGTGCTCTTTCAGATTCTTACCACACGGCAGTGGAGTATTTGTAATCATGCATTTTTATTATACCTTGTATTAAGTTTACATATTGTGCAATTTTCTATTTATATGTGACTGTGTATTTAAGTGGGGGCGCAGGTGACATGTCTCTAAATTTAGAATGTGCATTTGTACCCAAATAAAACATGATGGTAGCCGAGGACTTTTATTTTGACAATACTTGTGATGATTACACCATAAATTCATGCTGAAAAGGCATTCATTGGTGCATAAAATTCACCACAATGCTGGAAATTAAGTTTTGATGCTCAAAATTTTCTCTCGGTGGACCTCCAAATCTCTGTTTCATACCATAGTTTTGAAACTATACTTGGCCCTTGGATGCCTGCAGTTGTTTTTGTAAAAGAATTTGATTATTATTAAGTAAAAGTTACTAATCATGGGACAAACACTTAACCCCGTGAAACCTGGATCAACATCACTTTTTTGTGCTGCTGTCAGACATCTTAGTATTTAAACCTTTGAACACTGAGTGAATTGGTTTGATTTATTTTTGAAATACACAGTGAAACAGGCAATGATCAGCTTGGCAAGAAATGTTTAGTAATTGTGAGAAATCAGTAGAAAATTGACATAAAACTATTTTTAAGAAAGCTAAGGAAAAATGTAAAGAAAACCATTTTCAAATCAAGTCAATTGCTCAGGTTTCAAAGGGTTAAGAAGTCATACTCCTGTGCACAGGACTGCTTAGCAAAGACAAGAGAGATTCTACCTCTCATTTAACTTAGTCAGCCAAACTCCCAATTATGAAGATGTGGCTCAACTGAGTCTGCTAACCGCAGCGGACTGTGTGGTTTCATCTCTGAGATGAGCAGAGCCATTTGTCTAAATAAGCTCGGAGCTCTTCGCCACAAGTGAAGGCAGCCTTTTTTCTCTCCTCCCCAACTTGTCCTGTGTGGTTTTATTGATTTGAGGGCGCTCATTATGAACCAGACAGGTTGTCTATAATAATAATGAATGCTTTGGAGGAATGAACGCATAATGAATGTGTCTGAGATCATCTCGTTAGTCCTAATGTAGGCTCGTCCAAGGTTACCATCATTAGTGAAGGGAACTTGGGATGCTGTTGATTTATGCGCTCACTGGAAGCTCTACATTCTCTAGCTGTTGCAGTAATCTTTCTTTCTCTGTTTCTCTTTAGGCTGCTCATCTCACAGTGACACCGTATGGACGATGAGGAGGATGATGTGTTTGAGCCAGACCCCCACTGCTGGCGCACCGCATTCAGGGAGATAAAGTGTGAAGACCGGGGCACACAGACACCTGGTCCTGCCCTGGCACCCGACAACGGTATGCTGCCCTGTGGAGTCGCAGAGGAGCCCAGACGACTCTTCTACGGTGAGGCTGATGACATACCGTGTTGAAAAACGGAACATTGCCCTGTGCGTGATAGCCAGTGTTATAAAACTGAAGCATGAAACTATAATGTGAGACTCAACTGTGAGAAATGGGCAACAATGTTGCTGCACTGATCTCACCCCTGGCGCCTGATAGTCGTGATCACGGTGGCTTTTATGGTCTGTATGGAGTGTACCCAGCTGCTTTGCTATTCAAAAGGCGCCAGACTGGCAGCGTGACTGAAAGGACGTGACAGAAGTGCTTACCTGCATAAGCAGCAACTGCACAGAGAACAAAGTTACATTGGCGCCATATACAAGGGATCGTTCCAGAGTAGCTCCATAACAACTGACTGACTGACCTCAGATCTGTGTCATGTGAGTTTGTTGTGTGATTGTGACGTATGAAACATCTAAATGACTCTTTGACTTCAAAAAGCACGCAGCTGAATGTCGTGGTTAAAGTCAAGCATTCTGATTGGTCAAAGGCGTGTTCAGCAATACTTGGCTGCTCTTTGTACCTGTTACATAATTGGCATAGATACAATCACAGTGACAAAAACACCCTGTCGGGTGTCATTGCTGCACTTGTGCATGTTGTTATGCGGTTGTTGACAAAATAATAAGTCTCAGCCTTGGCACTCAACAGGCAACGCAGGTTTTCGATTGCACTTCCCGGCACGCTTTGAGCTCGTTGGGGATCAGGAAACGAGGCGACAAGAAAGTGAAGGGGAGCAAAACGGGATGGAGCAGCTACCCCGGCAGCAACCTTTGGCCCGCAGTGTGGAGGCCTGCATTGGCCAGAAACTCCAGCTGATAGGAGACCAGTTTCACCGGGAACACCTACAACTGGTGAGGGGGAAATCGCGTCCTGCTGACTGTACAAACTCCACACAGACGGCCTCTAGTGTGATGGCAGTAAACATGTGTCAATAATACCCCCAAGCACTAACAGAATCCTCCTGTAGTGCCCTTCATAAAGTTTTGCGTGCAAAATATCCTGATGTCAGATAATCATTAATATTGCTTTGACAGTTTTCAGATTTGTTAAATAGATTGCTATCTGTGGCTGCCAGCAGGCAAACAAATCTTTTTTTGTTATTTGGATAATATCAAGATAGGACACTCATGCAGAGTTGGCAAAATAAAAAGCTGTAAAGCCAGGAGGATTATACAAATCAAGAATCTTTAATATTATACTGTTAAACATATGAGGAAAAAAACATAAACTCTCCTTGGTTCTTTACCTTAATAACATAGTGGTGGTGAGTCAGGAGGAAGTTTAATTTATTAAATTAGCCGCTTTAGAAACCATATACATCACACAAGCCAATTTAAAGGTGGAGGAGAGACATTCTTTATTTTTAGAATGACTTTTGAGCCAGTGTGCTCATTTGGATTATCAGGAGCAATATGTTTAGTTAACTGTTAAGATAAATTTGATTAGTGTCGACTGAAGACTGTAAGGTCTCATTTTGTCAACTGAAACTTAATGTTATGTTTTGTTCTGAAGATGATTCATTATATCAGTTTAAACAGGTCTTACATGGCTAATCCACACAGCTTTTATTTTAAATCAGCCCTACTTTTTTTTGGTCCATTTCTATTGGCCTTATGATATTGCCTTGCTGCAGATTAACCCTTTGAAACCTGGAAGAACATCACTTTTCTTGTGCTGCATTCAGATGTCTTTTAAAAGTTTCTCAACCTTTGAACACCTGGAAGCAAACTGGTTTGGTTTAATTCAGATACATGTGGCAATGGGCAATGAGCAGCTTGGTAGAAAAGTCCTACTAATTTCAAGAAATTTTTAGACTTAGAAAAAAAATGCTAGGAAAAAAATCCAGAGCATGACATTTCTGAGTATTATAATAATGAATTCATATATTTTTTATTATGTTTTTTTTTTAACTTTCCCATTTGTTTGTTGTTTGTTTTTGCTAGTTTTAAGCTAATTTTGTTATACATAAAAAAACTTCTTTAATACTCACTTCTGCATTGTTTTATCATAAGTTGGTCATTGCCTCCTTTCCATGTTTTTGAAAGAAATCAAGCCAGGTTTCAAATGACTAAGCAAAAACTCTACTGCCATCAAACTAGATGTTGTTGTGTTTGTGTGTTCCTTAACTTATGCGTGTGTTTGTGTCAGTTTAGAGGTTTGTGTATAAAGTGCACCGCACACATTAATGACACAATTCACATTTTTTTATTATATTTGGATCCAAAGTTGATCCGACCAAGATTTATGGTGGGACAAAAGTTCTCTCTCCTTTATTGTGTTTGCTCCGTATTTGTTTTGGAGAGGCTGTGCATATGAAGAACTTACAGAGCCCAGCGCCCCCCCGCACCCCCGACTTACCCTCATGTCAAAGACATTGCTGAACAAGGACAGCCCTTCCCCCCCAACTTGCCAACCCCAGGCCCTTCCCCTGCCTTCTCTTCCTGTTTATTTCTCTCTTTTCTCCTGTTTCCTCAGTTTGCTGTGGAGGCTAGTAGCATTGTGGATGCCTGGCCGACATATTACCCTGTGGTCAGGGTGACACTGTCCACTGAGTCAGTGTGCTGTGAAGTTACTTCAGTGTGGCCGTGTTGTACAACTGTTGTTTCATGGGCTGTAACATCTAAAAAATATACACAAATCCTCAGGAGATTTTCTGCAGAGTCTCCTGTTGCACAAGTAGCTACCAATGCAGCACATGCGCTAATTCACACGTGCATTTTTAAACACACACGTCCAGGAAAAAGCAGAAGCGGCCGGAGAAGGTAAACATGTTGTAACCCGAAGCTCAGCGCGTGAGCCCCTAGGGGGACAGCTGTGGTTCCAGGGAGTCACCAATCAGCCCCTTCCCTTTGCAAGGAGCGGCCACAGGAGACACCCAAAATAAGAGGTCTACGCAGTCAGAGAGAGAGGGAGGGTGGGCTCCATAATGATGGCATATGCATGAATGTGAGGGAAGGAGGTTTTGGAAATGAACCTCAAATGATCAAGTAACAACCATCTTCAGTTGTCTTCAAACCTCCCTTTTGGGAAATGGGACCCTGCCCTGCATATAATTTGATTCTTTTTTTACTCTGAAGTGCGAGACAGTTTCTGATTTTCTCATGCGCTTATCAAGTTATTTATACCCGCTGCAGCTCAGCATGACTCATGTATTGTGACACTTGCAAACACACACAGACAATCAGACAGTCAGACAGGAGGGTTGCTGCGACGTGTCTGTGTATGTGCGGGTGGGACCTACTGACGCACGTTGGTGGTAGGCCTGGTTCAGAGGATGAGGAAGTGGCTTTGCTCCCTTCGCTGGTTGAGTAAACAGAAGAGAGGACAGTCAGAGTGAGAACAGCCTCGTGAAGTCATGTCCTGAAGCTACAAGTGATAGGCAGCATTTACACTGACATTGTGATAGAGAGGCAGCAGTTAATAGAATAATATAAGCAAATTTTAAATGCTAACTTGCATAGAGACCAGTTAGAGTACTGTTGACATTTCGAGTGGAGCTACAAGTGTGTGAGGGTTGAGAGTGTGAGGCAGGCTGTTGCAGAGGGATGTTGTTACAACCCATACACTGATGTGCGGTTTTGAATGTGTGATTCCACTGCGGCCTCTGTAATTGCTATTCCTGGCTCGGGTTGTGCAATTAATTGTGTCGTGCGTGAGTGTGTGTACAAGCTCATGCATGAATACACCCATACTTGTTTTTCTGCATTTTGACTCTCTCTTCTCGCTATCATACGCTCTGACAGTCAGCACAGAAAGTCTCACTCTACAAAAAACACTCACTCCATAGTAAACAGTGTTACTGTTTACTAGGTCTCATTCCTGTCTGCTCTGTCAGGAGGTGATTGCAGTTATTCAGTGCAGACACTTGTCCCTGAGCCATCCAAGTGCCTTTGACTGCCATCGCCTTTATGGACTTGGACGAGATGTGGCTATGAGTGTGCTCCATGACAGCCCGTGGCCCCTGGCGAAAGGAGGGATTAGGTAGCGAAGGAGTGCTGGTGGATGCTGACAGATAAATTGCTCCTCAGTCAGAGAGAGCTGGAGGGGACGCTGAGGTCCCCGGAGGATGGCTGACATTAGCCGGCGCGCCATTTGAGACAAGGCAATAATGACAGTCACAATGGCAGGAAGACTGCTTCAGCCTGCACAGGGCAAGGAGCAGAGTTAGGTTTCATCCCCATGTTTTTTTAAGAGAGACGACTCCTGGTGCTTTCGATAGGAGGTGTTGAAAGCAGGGTTGAATATCGCCTGTGTGTGTGTGTGTGTCTGAGAGTGTGTGTGTCTGCACACATGCAGTGTTGGCTTTATCTCTTTGCTGTTCCAGTGAGGGCACAGCACTCTCTCCTTTCAGCACTTGTAGATTTTGGGAGTTGCACTGGAAATAAAAACATTTGGATATTTCATTCATCGTTCTATGATGCGTTTGTCTATTTGCGCCGCTCTCTATTATCTAATACCGCCGCTCTTGTTTGTATTTTCCTTGTCTCCTCCCCGATGTGACTAATCCAGAGTATCTTGCTATTGAGGCCAGCCTGTTTGCTCAAGAGATAAGGCAGAGCTTCTGAGCAGCTGGCTTGACAGACAGCCCACATGAGACGCTGATAAAGCACATCAGGCTAGTGTCAGACTGACGACACCGAGCATCTGGCTAGACTCTGCCACTCTCTCGTTGGCTAAATTTAGAGCCCGAGTCTCATTTTGACAGTTGAGTTGGTGGCGTGAGTCATGACTAAGTTGCAGCAGGCCTGCGCACACCTCTTTTTCTCATTCTCTCTCTCTCGCTGCTTGTCTCTCTCTCTCGTGCTGCTTGGAGGGCAAAAGGTCACCGTCAGAGAACGTTCTGTTTCTGTTTATAAAGATTAATGGCTTCTCATGTAGCTTGTAGTAAATACACAAGCTTTGTAATGTGATAAATCCCTCAACTGACTCGTTATACTCCTTTTACTATCTAATGGTGAAACCTTTAAGCACCATTGCGTATCACAAGTATTGACATAAAATATACATATAATAGCGTAGTCATTCTGCCTTTCTCTTCTTTGATCCCAGAGTTGTCACTGAGTGTAGTCTCTCATGTAATTTCTCCATCCAACCACTCTGCGCTGCATATAAATATTTCCTGTGTTTATATGAAGCAGAAATAATGCTATTATTACGTCCTTATTAAAATATCCCCAGGCAAGGTTTAGATATGTAGTACAACAGAGAACTGTTGTTTATCAAAATTCCCAGCAGTCTTTGCCATGATTTTTTATTTTTTTTTACCTCTGTATTTTTCTTTTGAACAAAAAGCGAGTAGTATCAAACACACATGCTGGTTAGAACCTGGCAAAGCTTATGCAACACCCTGCAATGTTCACCACAGATTGATAAGAGTAAAGAAACCCAGAGGCTTATCACAATGGCAGTTCTTGGCTGCTAACTGGGTCAATGTTTGGACACCACCTCAACGGTCATGTAAATATGGCGTATCTAATCTCTGCCTTTTAGATATTTTGGTAAACAAGAAGAAAAGACGTAGTACACTTTGGTGCATTGTCATGAAAAAGCAATATCAGGTCTTTCTCAGTTTAGAACTCTTTTGGTCTGAAAATAGCCGCAGCGTTATCAGGCGTGGCAAAGTCTGCCTTTCGTCCGCAGATGAGCTACTGTACCTCTCATGCAGATTTCGTGTTTTCCAGAGAGCTCCCTGCCTCTCATCAAGAGCTCCCTAATCCCATTCGCTGCAATTATCTTATCTGAGCTTCTCAATGGCAGAGATAGCATTATCCCCCTAATCGCACACAATCCAATTGGCTCGCAAACCCGAGAGAGAATCTCCTCCTGAGCCACTGCCTGCTGGTTTCTGCCAGGAAGATTAGAAAAAGTGTGACCGTATGATGAATGTGTTTATGGTTTGGAATGTCAGTCGGGAAGCCCGGATTGTGTCGGGATCCCGCACACAAAGGGAGGCCCCTCTAATAAGTATTGTTGGGGACAGAAGCAGACTGTTGACAAAATATCAGCGTTGTTCCGGCGTCTAGTTTTGTCTTACCCTCTTCTCAGTTGACCCTTTTCGCTGGGCTCACTGTCAATCAACATGTCACACCCAACACAAAATATAGCCCGCACTTTAAACTGGTGATTTTTGTTAAAGTTTCAGTCAAGTGCACTAACTTTGGTTTGTTTTGTCTCCACTTGTTGCTCCAGTATCATCGAAACCAAAGGAACCAGGGGCGGATGTGGTGGCGCCTGGCCGCAGCTCTGCTCAGCCTTCTGTTTGACAGGGGGTTCATTGCTGGGGGAGGTGGAGCAGGACGGAGGTGAGGGGGGTCCCCCCATCGCTCTGAGGAACTGGACTCCTGATGGCACTGTTAAATCTAACACGGGTCTGTTTTTGGGGGGGGGGACAAAGGGTCACCGCGGGACGGAGACAACCAACTTTTATACAAGGTCGTGTCTTTTTTTCTTTCCAAGAAGATGCCATGATGCTCCGAGATTCCTCCACAGGATATTGATATTTTGGTATACGTGTGGTGTAGTAGTTTTGTACAGTACATTGTTCTGGTTCAATTTTTTGCACTTCAACATGTATCCATCTTAAATGACCTCCACAGACCCTGGGAATGCCTTAGTCAATGTCTTCTGCCAGAATGAGTATTGAGCAATTTTGAGATGAGGCAACATGAGATGGTTAGGAAATGAAAGGAAATGTGGTGGGGTGAGGTTTTTGTTTTCTGAAGTCTCCCAGGTGACCAGACAGATTGATTTACTAATTTCCAAAGAGGCAACTTCTCTGAACAAAGCATTTTGCACCTCACCTCAATGGAACGTTTATCTTTTCTTTATTATTATTTTTCTTTATTTTGCTTTGTGTTTTTTGTTTCTTTACTCCTCCATTCTCTTTGGTATGGTATTATGTTTGAACATGATCCCTCAGTATCATTCAAAATATCAGGAACAAAGTTTCTGCACATGAAAAGTCTGCACACTGTAAATTGTAATTTAAATATCTTTTTTTAATGTGCACAGATTTTATGAGGGGAGCCTTTCTTCAGTCACACGCTACATGTCAGAACATTTTGACGTCTCAGGAATAATCGGGGTAAAGTTTGCAGTACTGAACATCAGTGACAGGTCAAACAAGCCCGATTAGCACACAACAGCTAATACTGATATTAGGAATTGGGATTATTGACACTGAAAGCAAAATTTTCAAAAGTAGTTTGCTGTAAATAATAGGTGTCATGTTAATTGACAGCACCAAGGAAACAACCCTAAGAGTGCATAATCAGTAGTGGCATAAGATTACTAAATAAGTATTTTAAAGTAATATTTCACCCACAAAAGGACCATTTATATACCTTGAATTTGTTCAGAAAACTTTGTTTTTCTTGCTCCCTCTTCCGGTCACCGGTGACCACGTTAAACAAAAGCAGAACTGTATTAAAACATCCTTTTAAAAACTCAAACAACTTCAGCCCTATCTGAACAGGACTTAAATTTAAAGCATAGATAAGTTTCACTTTAAGTTCCTGTAAACAGGTGCTTTGTTGTAGTTCTGCTGTTGTCAAATGTTGTCCCCATGGACTTGAATTAATCAACGATGTTGTCCATTCTGAGAGTCTTCACTGTGGAGGTATGTTAAAATCTTTGACGCCATACCCAAACATTTGAAGAGATCTTCTTTTGTAGATTCATTTAAAATATGTCAACTACTGGTTTGATCATGCGGTTGTGTTAAATATTAGTTATGTTTATTTTATTTTAGTTACAATTGAGTTATGTTAATTAATCTAATGCCTGTTACTTACTTGTTGTCTGAGATGTAACACACTAAAGGAGGGCTGAGAAAGGAACGTAAAAAAAAATGTGAAAAGATATTTAAATTAAAGTTGTGCTGACTTTTGCATGTGTTTTAGAGGTCTAGAGCCTGTGCACTAAATTAGGACATTAGAGTAAAGCACATTTGCTCCACTGAGCAAATCTTAGTATTGTTTACCTAAATGGAAACAAAACTATTGGGCCAAGTCTGCCGTAATGACTTAAATTGAAATGTTTCAACAAGAACACCAGATCCTCTTTTCTCGGTTGCTCCTACATTCATGCTCACATTTACAAGTTTCCCCTGTGTTTCCTGTGTTCTTTTCATGTGATTGTTTTCAGACCTCCATGCCCTTGAAGTGGAGCTGTGGATCCACTGTTTTTGCACTAGACGTACACCCTTCAAGAGTTCAGATTGTTACCACGCTAACCTCTGTCTTGTATGAAGGTTTTCAGTTATGACTCTTTTTCTTGCCACATCAACATTTCACATATATTCACTCTTATGTCCAAGACAAATAATCAACACTGAGACCTGACTGAATGCAGTCTGGGATCTGGATTGGATTATGGAAATTTCATGTACCAGTGTTTCTGGCTACAATAGAGCCACACGCCTCCTATGAAAGGTCTCTGTCCTGGTTTGTTCCTCACAGCCCGTGTATGTTCTGAACACCAAACAATACTGCAAAATCAATCTGTGAAACAGATTGTCTCAGGCTACCTTTACGGGGTTTTACATCATTTTATATTCTGTTGGGTGATCTTGTATTGTCTTTGGTGCTCAGATCCAGATTTGGGACATTTTTAGTACATATAACCACTCAGCAGACAAAAAAAGGCAAAAGTGAAAAACTGTACTTATTGTTGAAATATGAATATGTTTAAAGACACTGTTGAAGATGCTGTTTATATTTTCCATTGCTGAACCCAGGCCAACGTTTGGACCCAAGGAGCAGTACATATCAGGGGTCTGTAATTACTTGCTCCTTACAATGTGTCAAGTTTATCACTGCATAATTAGGGTTTCCTCTCATTCTCTTCAAGATGTCTCAGGGACAGACTTTGTGGGCTACTGGTAACCTTGAGAATCTGTTACATGGTTAGAAGAAGAGCAGTGTTTTCACCCGTTTATTCCTGATGAATCCTCTCAAGGTTTCGTCAAGTCTCCTATTTCAATTTCAGTTTAAAAAATATCCTGTCGGCCAATTTCTCAGCACACACACGTAAAGGTACAGTTTGACTGAGGAGTCTGAGGCAGACTTGCTGACTGTGGTGGTGACGGGGGCTGCTGCGTGTAGAAGTAGGCATGTGAGGTGCACTGAATGTGGTTGTGGTTATAGTTTCCTGCGGATCCTGAACGCTGAGCCAGTCCCTGTAGCTCCCCGTCTCACCATTGGCTCTTGACTTCCTCTTTGTGCTGCTCCTTTATTACATGGCTATTGTTCATCGGTTCATTTCTCTTTGTAATTTATTTTTTTCCTTCTTATTTATTTTTGTATATTTGCCCATTTTCTACTGTATACACCTGTGTGTGCAATTCTTATTTTCCTTTTATTTTGTTTTGGTCTTGGACTTGTATATCCTTCAGTTGTTTGACTGTGCAGAGCAGGATGTCTGCACTGAACCTGACATATGACACTCAATCCAGATTCTACTTTTTATGTGTCGCTCATCTCCTGTAGGCTCTATGAAATGTGTAGTTTGGCCCTTTGTGGAAGACAGCAGCTACGGTCAGTTTGAATTCATAATGGTTACAATGGATTTCAGTGGTGGCTTGTTTGCACAGTACATTTACACGTTCCACATGGTTATGGTTTGGCTTGTCAGAGTCACCAAGTGTAGACTGTGGCTGTAAGCCTGCCATTGGCCCACTTTTTTGGGTAGGCATTCTGTCGCTCTTCTACTTACTGCATTTTACTGTTTTCTAAATCCCCTTCACTACTGAAAGTAACCTGAGAGCTAACAACCTGTACTCTGAAAATGGCAAGTTTTGACAAAGATTTGGACTGTGCAATAAGACATGCCTGCTTTGATCTTTCAGTGAATTGTTGTAAAGATCTTGTAAAGCCCAGACCCTGCTTTGCAGGACTCTCGTGCCAGATGTTGATCCATTTTCTGACACGGCTGGTCAGAGTTGATTTACCACGTCTTTTTTACCCTGGCTGCAGCATGCAGCAGTGATAGTTGCTCCACCAATTTACCGATTTGTTCCACTTCACACAAGCTTTTGTGATATTGACATAATAATGTTTTCCAAAAGCTGTCTAAAGCCAGCAAATCATCTGTGGTTTTAACAGGTCTAGTAAGCTCCTCCAGAAATTAAGTATGGTCATGTTTTGCCTCGGGGGCAGCGATTATCAAATTATGTCTATTTATCAGTAGAAGTTGAATCACACAGTTGACACACGTGTAACAGTTTTTTGTGGTGTTCTCTTTTGTGGAGAATTATCCATTTTAATATCAGTGCTTGCCTCCCCACATGCAAATGTTCCACCAAAATAAGTTCCTCCACGACACTATTTTACAAGAGCGCTGTCGCTGCATCTAAGACTTGGCGCTGCCCGAGACAATTTTGGTTGGTTTAAAGAATTACAAACAAGCCAAATCGTCTTTTTTATATTATGTGCTTCCAGACCGTTCTTAGGTATGTCTGGAAGCCACAGACTATTGTTTGGCCCAAATTGCCTGCTCCTGTCAGCGCTTCACAACTTTAAGGAGGATAGTATTGTGTAGAGGAAGTAGTGTATTCATCCATGTATCCAAAACGTAACTGTTATTATGATTGGAATACATTGTAACCAACGTGAATTCACCATGACCACAGCTGCTGCCCTTTATGAAGTAGAAAACCTCACCTTTCAAGCCTAGAGGATGGGTGTTTGATACTCAAAAAATAGATTTTGGGTGGAGTATTTCGCATAAAAGGTTGTGATTTACCAGGGAAGGGCTCCAACCAAATCAGACCTTTTTCATTATCTTCCACCACCCGATTCACCAGTCATCATGGGTAGATTCACAAAATGTGGTTTAGACAAGCAGCCGCTACGATGCAGTTTAACCTTTCAACAGGATGTGACCTTTCCTTTGTAATTAATGAGTCAGTACGCATCCCACCCATTGCTAATGATACACACAACATTAGAAATGCTTCAAAACACACAGAGAGAAAAAAAGTTGCCTTTTTATCAAGTCACAGGACGTTTGTTTATGTGTTCGTTTCTTTAGTCTTGATCATTGTGTTGTAATCAACATGCACTGGAAAGTACTTTGTTTCTGTAGATCCCATGGGTCCCTTATCTGTTGTGGGTTAATGTATAGTATATACTCTGGATTCTTCTCTTGGGCTAGTCTTGCCATGTGCCAGACGTATATCTGTGCATTGACCAAGTAGGCTTGGATTGTTGGCCTGTTTGATTTATTGGAAAGGGAAGCAAGCCACCATGGTGCCCTGTATACTTTTGTTAGGATGACGTTCCCATGCTGCACTCATCACATGATACGTGAGTGTGGAGAATCCCTCGAGTGGGACATGTATTTTATGGAAACCGTCAGTGTCTTGAATTTTGTAGTCCACTTTATATAAATTTGAAGTTTTTTGAGGAAGGTTTTGATTTAGATTTTTTTTAACGATAACGTTTCTTCTTCATGGTCTTTCTTAACTTTTTAAAATGTATTTTCTTAAGAAAAAAAGGGTCTGCTTTTATAAGGACAGATCACTGCTTGTAAAATAATTTTTAATGTGAGTAGGATCCTATTTGAAGTCCATGAGATCAAGGGCATTTTTTTTAATAGAAAAATGAACTTGCAACATTCCTTGCACATCTCATCGTGGTGTATAAACAAAACCAAGCAAACCAAAATGACTCATGGTTGTGGTTCACTTGGCTCATGAGCTATGGAGTATTTGCCCTTCTTTAGAGAACAGATAAAGTGTACATGTATTTCTAAAAACCCTGGAATATGCCTTTAACTGCTCAGTTTCAACGAAGTCTTGATTATCACACACTCTCTGTATACCAAGAAATGAGACCCAGCGAAAATGTAGCATTTTTGTAAACATTGACTGTGTGTTTTCGAGACTCTACTGTGCACTCATTTTTTGTGTTTATATATATTTTTTGGTTGTTGATATAATATGGAAGTAAAGACAATTTGTTATGTAGTGCAATATGCTGTACATATGGAGCTTTGCTCTACAAATCTTTTTTTCTGGATTTCTTGTTGTTTATTGGTACTTTTTTTCAATAAAATTTTATTGAAGGTGTCACGTGGGCTTATGTGTATTTTTGGATGACACTTCTACATACAGCATCTTAGTTGGCTTTACAGAAACACACACAGGAGTATTTGGAGTATTTGTGTCAGCCTGAAAAAAAAACATTTATAAAAATGGGAGAAAAAATGTGTGAATTCAGAGAAACATCAAAGCGAGCAGGTAAAACTTCATTTATATAGCACATTTTATACCAGGTGAAACACAATATGCTTTTTGTGCTACCAGTGAAGTTGCAGCCACAAAGACTCTGTGGGTAGTGTAAAGATAAAATATTCGTCATAAGTAAACACAGTTCAAACAGACATATAAATAATAGACGAGAAGAAGTAGGAGTGGATTATAAATCATTAAGATCAGCAAGAATTTATAACATTGAAATCATTAAAAAGGTAACAACTGATGACCAATTATAAATAATGAAGATACATAGATTAATAAAAGGAGTAAAAATAAAATAAAATAGGGATAAAATAATAATAAATGAGGGCTTAAATGCTATCGGAACATGAGACGATGAATAAAAGTTACAGAATCTGAATTCTTGCAAAATAAAAATGTCTATTTCAGTGACGGAATGTAACTAAGTACATTTACTTATGTAGTGTACCTGAGTACAAAATTGAGGTAATTGTACTTAACGTTAGCATTTTATTTTCATGTTGTTTTATGCTTTTACTCCACCACATTTCAGTAAGAAATATTGTACCTTTTACTTCATTACATTTATCTGACAGGTTTAGTTACTTACTTACTAAGTAAGTAACCAAACCTGCACCCAAGAATTTTTCCATTTTTTAAAATGTTTTCTCCCCTTAACCCTCCAACCACCCCATAACAAAAACACAGGCAATAACAGAAATGTCACTAATGACAACAATCATGAGAAAACTTATGGGCTGAAATTACCAATACCTTACAAACGAGCGTTTTTATATTTTTATTAATATTAACTTGGTGGTTGTTTTTTTTCCCGTTTTTTCGAAAAAAAAATCGTGATAATTTTGAGGAGTTTTTTTTCTTCGTCTTAATCTTTTCGCGTCCAGGGCGGCACTTTGCCAAAATTTCAGATGTAAGTGTGCCAACTATTTATGAGTAGTTCGCGCAGTAACAACAGGCTCCTAGCAAACTCAAACTAGGCTATGCTTTCTGTAAGCGCAATGAATTGCTGAGACATGTGTCAATCACGCTACACCTGCGGCCACCTCCCGCCCCCAGCTCTCACGAGCCAATGGCAGCCTAGCTGACTGACATCATGTTTGATCGTCTGCGTGATTAAAAAAAACCCCACACAACTAAACAATACGCATGAGTCGTTCTCTTTATACATCAGTGACATGAATGCGAGGATAAGAGAGCAGGTAACTTCACTGACTGAACGTTTTTCATGTATTTTTTTAGTCGGATACTAACAAATGAAGAGTGTGAAAAGGCCCTGGCTCGTGTATTGAGCAGGCAAGGATGCTACGTTTTGCTTCTGTTGTTAACGTCTTTTTGGACTTGAGAGAGAGTGAACTCTTGCACGAGACTGTGTTAAAGATTGGAAAAATCTGTCACGCATCTGGGACTCACGAAAAATCATCTGGGGATTTCTAAAGACTACATGAAAGGAAAGAGTTGGACGTAATTTTGGTCTGTGAACACGCGGCGCACACTTCCTGAAAGGTAAGCTCAGTTTTATTTACGCTCTTGTTGTTAAATTGCAGTCATCAGTTAGGTGTGTTTGATGCACAATGGCACGCGATAAAGTGTTATTTGGAGAGGATTGTGCTGGTTTTATTTAGTTCGAAGAGCTGAAATTGTATTATTTTGAAAAAATGTGCTGTCATCACACTGGTGTACAGTGGCGTGTCTAGACTTTTTTACTGGGGTGGCCCAAGTGGGGCACTGACTTATACGGGGGGGGGCTTGAGGTGCAAGTGCTGCTGTGGGCACAAAGGTAGGCATAGCTTTAATTTACCATTTCTGTCTGCAGTACCCATACTTACTGTATTTACTAACATTGTAGTATCTTATATTCCTGTTTATAGTGTAGTTTAAGATATAAACAGACCTACCATTCACGACACAACACATCGCGTGTTGTGTCGTGAATGGTTAAATAACTGTTAAAATGTTAAATAACTCTTCCATACTTTATTAAAGAAGTTGTTCCTCCAAAAGTAAATAGTACATTAGCAAATACAAAATTAATTTGCCAAAAAATAAAAAAACAAAGTCTGTGTGAACAAACTTTTCAACAGTTGTTTCAATATATTTATATATAAAATAAGTCAGGCGAGACACTACTCTGGCACATTACCGCCTCTCAGGTTTAAGTTACACCTATAAACAAAAACTCAGTTTATGAGTCAAACAGTTTAAACTGACTGGGCAGATAGCCAATCAAATTGGGCTGGCACCCAGGGCTGGGAAAAAAACTTTTTTGTCCACCTGACACTGTGGCTGGTGGATTCCGAAATGTACCAGCCTCTAAATAGATTACCATCGTTTTTTTTGGCTGGTGAGTGAAGCAAATCTAGCAGCCACTGGCATATTTTACCAGCATGTAGCTGGTGACTGGTACTAATTTCTAACCCTGGTGGCACCTGGCGTGCCCAGTTAGATTTCAAGAGTGGCCAGTACCATCCCAGGCCACTTTCTAGACACGCCCCTGTGCACAGAATTTGGACCCAGGTTATTGAGGTTATTATGAAGATCTAAAATGCCTGTATTCTTGATGTTGTGGACACTTTAATCACATAATTGTTGCACTGACTGTTAGTGTTATTGTGTAGGCCATGGTGTTTGTTGTTACTGTTGTTTGCTTTATGTAAGTGGCATATTCGTTTTTTTTTGTTTTATTGTTGCTATGGTACATTGCAAATAGAGGAGTTGCATAATTGTTCTTTGCCTAAAGTGGCAAAAGTACATGCACTGGCCCTGTAGGTCCTGTCTTTCATACCTGAACACTGTTTCTGTTTTTCTCTTCACTCAAACTTCAGCTATGATTCAGCACTCCTGCATTTGGGGGAAAAATGCTAGAAGAAGACTTAATTCCCTCCTTTGCTCTTTTGAGCCTGAGCTTTTATTTTAAGGAGTTGCGTTGTGAAAGTAAGCCACTGATGGATTAGCCGAGTGTCTGAGGCTGGTCAGGCATTTGAAGCTGGCCAAGCGTTTGACAGTGACTGCGCCCGTCACGTCTCTCCTGCTGCTGGGTCATTAATTTAGCTGGAGCACCGGGGCTTCCAATCCCCTCTAATAACTGCTGTCTGCACTCTGCACACATACAAGCAAGTGTTGCATGACAACTGAATGAGCCCATGCATAGAACAAATGAGTGGAGTTACCTCAGTGCATTACTGTTGCCTCCTGAAAGGTTAAAGCCAGCGCTGCTGAGCCTGCAGATTAGTTACACTGCAGCATGGATGCCCTTGAGGCATGGGAGTGATTGATTACTTTTGACACATATGAACATAAAGGTTTAGTGTGTGTTGCTGGTGTGTGTGGAGAGCAAAAGTGCATTCAACTTTCAGAGTTTTTAAAAAGATTGTATTCATGTATATAGATGATACTCTGCTCTGTGTGATTTTGTGAGAATGAGCGTACAGTCGCACCTTGTTGCTCTTTTATTCGGCAGACCAGACAACTCACAGTCACCTCCCTCGGGGCTGACGCGTGGCACATCTATTGTCATATGCGCCAGGTACAGTTTCACGCTTCGCAGACACCTGACTCACCTGTTTGGCCACTTGCAGCAAAAGAACTCCCTTGTGTGCGGGCCCCTCGAAGCAAACACATGCACACAATGATAGAGTGTGTCAGAGGATGTGGTTGAAACTGAACAACAGCTCCTACCCCTGTCACGGTTGGTTAAGAGTACACAACTGCGCAGCGCTCCCCTCCTAATCCTGTGTTTTAGCTGTTTTTAAGTGGAGGAATTTTAAGCCTTAATAGGAGCTAATTAGCAGTGCTATTTATACAACTGTCAAAACATATAAAGATGATGTGACTGGAGACTTCAGCATCATCTCTGCAGAGGGGGATTGCTTTGTTTTGAGATATTATCCTAAATTTTCACCCTGTGTACCAAGGATGTCCCCTGTCTCCTTTGCTGTTTACTGCGGCTCCTACGGTCCCCTCCTCTAGGCTCAGCCCTTTAATAGTGAGAGCATCGGCTTTCCCTGGCCCAAACAATGGTTCCTCTGTTCCCCCAGCCTGGCCGCCTGCTGAAAGAGACACCCATTAGAGAAGCGTCTATCTCTGGGGTCAGGCCCAGGGGTCACGCACAAGTACGGCTCTTGTTTATGTCTGCAAAGCCAATGAAAACACTGCAGCCTACGTCTTTAACTCCTACTCGCCTGGCTCTCTGGCAGACAGAAGAAGAGTTTCTGCATGAGCTAAAGTCACAGAGTGCAACGCATTCAACCGCAGCTTCAATCTGTCCCTCTTGCTCTGTGCTAAAGCGATGTCACTAAGTGAATAAAGTAGCTGCATGAGAGAGAAGAAGAGCAAATTAGTGTCGACAGGCACTTCGGCACCTGCTCTACACATTCTGCCTCTCAGCCCAGAGGACCGCTTCAGGTTGCTCCTCACTCCGGCACACAAGCGCAATTACTAAATTATTACCTGTGAGCTCACCCCTTTCTTTGAGCCATAATTGAATGTGTGATTTGAGGACAGGAACTGAAGTTAATTCTAATGAGTCTGAAATAACATTAATGAGTGTACGTCTCTTTTAATTTGCCTTACAGTAAAATGGAAAGGTCTGCGCAGAAAAGGTTAGGACTAAATGAAGTGTTTTCAGCTTGTTTGTGAGTCACAGCTCAAACTGGAAGCTTTGTGTGTATCAGTGGTTCCTTCAAAATAAGAGAGACAAGTAACTTGAAGTAAATCATGAATCAGCATGAAATTTTGTACAATGCAAAATATCTGTACAGCTATTGATAGATCATTCCCGGATGAATTGTAATGACTTTGGCAATCATCCAGGGATGCTGGAAGTCAGTCAGAGTCGGGGTGTTGAGAGAGAATCAGTCTATAAAATTACATCAGACTAAATGATGCATGACAGTCGTGGATTTTGCATTAGTTTGAATTTCCAGGAACATTTATATTTATTATATATATATTTATTATTTATCATTATTTGATATGACATCAAATGCTGAACGTGTGGACCCAGAGGTCCACGGGCCCAAAGTGTCAGGGGCCCCACCTGCAAAATGTCCCTCACATTAACATGTACTGACCAGGAAGAGACTCAAAATGGCCTTCGAGAGACACACGAAGACCACAAATTGATGCAAAGGAACTACAAAGAGACACAAAGTAACTACAGAAATTGTCAAAACAACCTACAAAGAGACACAAAACCACAAAAACACCACAAGCACTACAAAGAGATGCAAAACAACAACAAAAAAGGAGGTAAAACTATTATAAAGTCTGCGTCTTGCTCCTGTGTTGGCGAGATGATGGGGCCTTTTGCATATCTGTGCCCAGGGGCCCATTGTGGTTATCCACATATTTTTAAACTAGTTTCAGAACATTTTTGCACTCCATTATACAGCATACAACAGACACAGGAACAGTAAATGCACTGTTAACAACAGGGAACTAATGCATGAGAGTTGACAGGAGGAGGTAGTGAAGCAGCGTATAGAAATGGGCAACAGGTATGATGACATGGAGTTTATAGAACAATCAGGATTTCATACAGGAGATGAGTATGAGGATAATATATATTTATTTTAATTTCCATTGCAGTTTAACCATAGACTGCAGAAAACGCAGGCATCCCCGCTTCCTTCAACAATTCAATCCTCTGACTTTCCATGAACAACACCGTTAAGTTGAGTTTAATTTGTCTGATACTTTAGGCTATGACCTAGTACTACAGAGTTACTGACATTACCATCATCCTCAGCTGTATGGCACTTTGTGTTTAATGCTAATTAGCACATGTTAGCATGCTAACATGCTAAACTAATAGGGCCTCTTAGGATGGATGATAAACACAATTTTAACCAAACCCCGTGAAGTCTGCATGCCCTCACAGTTTTGTTCAATTACTGCAAAGTTTCTGCATATTTGACCAATCATCGTAGCTTCCCATGAGTTACCCAACTCACTTCCTTGTTAGTGGACATAAATGTCTCAAATTTACCATTATGAATTACTGCTAAAGACCGTGCAAGGAGTTTCCGTTATGTTTTGCATGAAAGCAAGGTTAAACTGTTTTGCACTGCGTGCAGCACTGTGGTGGGACGCAGACACTTTTTGTGCTGTGGAGTGCACTCCAGGGGACATTTTGGTCCCTAGATTTTACTGCAGAGTGAGAGCTCTTGACTTTCACGCTACTCTTTGGTACAGACTGCTGCGTAGACTCAGGCAGTAGCACAGAGGAGGAGACTCTGCACTGTGACATAACATTATCTTCTCCCTTCTGTTGAGGAGTGGGGAATTTACAGCTCACAGCATCTTAATACGACATAGTTACTGGCTACTGGATTTCTAGTGTCGCCAAAAATAATGTTGCACACTGCCATTAGTGCCGTTAGCTTGTTTACTATATTAAGTGAATGCAGCTGTCGCATTGAACGTCCTGCTGAGCCTGTTAAAACGGTTAGATTTTATATGGTAAAAAAAACCAACCCAGTTTTGTCGCTTATTTGTATTTGACGCTGGCATAATTCTTAGGCGGGTTCAGCCATAATTTTAGTCTGGGATCATACCAAAAATAGCCTGTAAAATCCTGTAGAGACTGAACGTTAGCACAAGTTTAGCATTTAGCTAGTAGCATTTAGACTCTGTAGTTGTGTTGGTTTGATGATGGCTGATGATGTTTGAACAAGGTGTATCACTAAGTTGAACAATGAAGATGATATCTGATATCTGATGTCTGAGCCACCAGCGCCACAGCCACCATCGCCCATACTACCCCAGCAGCTCCAAACACACACCTAACCGTCCTCTTTCAGCCCTGACAGCACCAAACACACTTCAGGCAGACAACTCCACTTTTGATTTAATGGAACGGTAATGAAAAGTCTTTGTAGGACATTACTTTGCAAATACCATTGTGCATTTACACGCTTCAGCTTCGTGTCAGATGAAAAACTCAGTGACTTTATTGTGCATTTGAGAAATGTGATAAATCTGTAAACATTTGACACCAAAGTTAGCTCCTTCTAGTGTCAAGTCAGGCAAAGAAACATCCACGCCTCATCCACAGATATGTTTGAACACTTTCCACTCCTCTTTCTCCCCTCTTTGCACACATCTGGTGCTCAGGCAGGCAGTTGTCATGGGAATATGTGGCTAAGCCAACAGTGTTGCATGTCGCTGTGCAGGGGGAGAAGGGCTGATCGGGGGTTCAGCTGGGCATGCTGTGGGCGCAGCAACACAGCAACCATCCCCAACCCCCCTTACTCTGCCGTGACTGAACACAGCTGACCTCCTCTGGCAACAACCCCAACCCGCCCCCCACCCTCCACCATGCTCCGCTCTGCTCGGCCACCCTATCACAGCTGAGAGGACAGCGTGCAGAAATTGATCTGTTAACACTTTGTAGCTGATAATCAGAAAAAAATGTTTTTTTTGCTTTTTGCAGCATTTTCACACTTTTAAAACCGTTTCTAGCTTCTCCTTTAATCTCTCGTGCTCGACCGGCTCTTTTTTTTTTTTTTTTACTTTCTCCACTCGAGGAGAGGTTGGGCAATCACTACACAGCGCTGTAAGTTCCCTTTGTTTACCAAGAGCAACCCAGCAGAGTGCAGTGCTTTGTTGAGCAGCAGTCACTCCCGGCCTCACAGCTGTGACACACACACACATGCACGGAGCTGAAATCTCTGACTCACAAACACTAGCAGTATCCTGTGGTCAAGGGGAGGGATTTAAAATCCACAGAGCGCAACACATGAACCTGCTGAACTTGTCCTCTCCGTCTCCTGCTGGCTATTGTTCTCCCCTCTTATTCCAAACTTTATCACTTTTTCAAAATCTTCATACTTATTCACCACCATTTGGACCCAATTAAAAGATACACCCCGTAAAGCCTGCACGCAGCAGGCAGCTGTCTCTCCCCACGTGTGAAAATCCATTCACTCGACGTGGAGCAGTGAAAGACACAGGCCCGGCCTAATTATGACAGGGGGATGTCACTCAATAGACAGTACATAAACAAGCGGGGTCATTGTTGGGAGCTAATTGGCAGGAAAAAAGGTTCTTGCAGCAAGATAAAAATAAGCAGTCACTGTGGTTTCCTGAGGACACATGAGGAGCCCTCTGCGCTGGCACGGCCTGTGGTGTGCAGTAATGAGAGAAGAGCTCGCCTCATGCCCAGTTTCCAGACGCACTGTCGTCGCAAGCAGGGAGCACGCATAAAAGGCTGCGTAAAGCCTCCGAGCTACAGAACCGGGCCAGTTCAGTGGGTGCGCGCCTTTTTTTTTTTTTTTTCTTTTTTCTTCCAGCAGGTTGGCAGGGCGCCAGAGACGTCAAGGCAGGCAGCCTGTCTTGTTAGCACACCTCACCTTGATAACAGGAGTGTGGAGAGAGGGATGAGGCCCGAGGAAGAAAAACAAGCAGCACACCAGGGGTGGGGCTCTGGGACAATTGTGTGTGTGTGTTTGTGTAGGTTTCAGTGCGTGTGTCAGCTCACGCAATGGACCTCCTCCAAACAGTAACAACTGCAAAAACATTGGGTTGAGTGTTAAACTCAGAGCAGTTTTTCCGAGCTCATGTTTCACAACAGAGCACCAGGCGCTCCCTCCCTCTCTCCTCTCCTTTTCTTTCTCTCTCTGACTTTTTTTTTCTCTCGCCTCCCATCCCCCACTTCCCTGGTACTCCTTAGCTTCTTTTTTTCTCGCTTATTGGCCCTGTTTTTCTGCACTGCTTTGCTATCTGTATGTTTATCACATACACATACACCCGAACTTCTCCCCCCTCCTCCCTCTCCATCCTTACATACATGCGCGCCTCCCCCCTCCCTCTCTTGCTGACTGTTGTTGCTGACTGACAGTGCTGATTTACTCCAGGTTTGGCCGGCTGCCAGCTCATCTCAAACAATTGCATGAGCCACAGGGCCGGCTGGCGGAGCCAAGTTTGGATGGCAATAAACAAAATCGTAGATTGGCTCCTCTCCTCTCCTCCCTGTCCAATCTTTGCGATCACTATGAAACTTTAAGAACATTATTCTTTAGATTTTATTGTTACCAAATGTTTGGAGTCCCTGGGAGAAACCTTACAAAGATTAAATATAGCTGCACATTTTTTATCCAAATCAGCAAAACCAAGTCTGGTTCTATCTCTTTCCCTCTATTTTCTTTTGTTCCTAATTGTCCCTCAGAGAGGACAGTCCAGACGTTGACCAACCGGTTCACCTCGTCTCTTCACACACAGACGTCTCAGCCAACTGTCGCTACCCCTGCAAGCCGATTGGCTAATGCATTTTCCCAGACGGCCATGTGTAAACTCTTGAACCCGTACTTCTCAAAGACTGTGCTTGAGACCTGAAACGGGGGAACCACCTGGGACCGAAGCTCAGAGAACGAAAAACACTCCAACTGTCTCGTTTCCGGCTTCTCATCATTAACCTGCGGGTCACCTCCTGTCCCACCATGGGAGGACATGAAAACCCTGTTTAAAGATAAACAAAACAACAGATACACAGAATCTCACTAATAACTTTGGGGAAAATGGGACGGTGGATATTTTGTGAGGGGATTATCATAATATCTGTAATGAAGCTGTAATTATATTCCTGTTTTGAAAAACAGCTAACTTTTTGTAGCTGGTGTTTTTGGCACAATGGCTCCATTTAAAATCAAGAAAGAGCGGTGATTCTGACAGGCGGTCCCTGCAGAACTCCATCAGGGGAGCGCAGCAAAGCAAAAACAAGACAAGCCATTCCAATGAACAGATTTGCTCATAAATAATTCTCTTCCAAGACAGTTGAATGAATTTCAAATGCAGACAGAGATGAGGGTGGGCTGGAAAACAAAGTAATGTGCAGTCGTGTTTGTCTTTGACAAACCCAGCCCAACACTTAAACTGATTGTGGTGATGATAAAAATAGATTGCTGTTTCTATTCTAATGCAGTTTGTTGTGCAAAAACTTCACATACAAATACTATTATGGCCTCGGGGGTTGACCTTAGCTCTTTGGCTTTTTCACTTTGTGCTCCATGTAGAGCTGTGAAGCGCTGCCTGCTAACTATATGCGATGCAGTTGAGTTGACCCTGTGACGTTTCTGTCCACTCCGATTACAGATAATTACACTTTCCAGCTGTGACCTTGTTGAAAATAGTTGTTGGTCTTAATCTGCTCCCCAAACCTGACACCACACATGCACAAAGACAACAACAACTGCTCTATGAAGGTGATGTGAAACTGAAACTCCAACGGCGAGCATGTGAAAGTATTACCGCAGTGTGTCTGTATGGCGATGTTCCTCTCCTGGCTGCAACACCATGCAGACACAAGCAGCTCTGCAGACTTGTGAGGAGTGTGAGGGTTTCATGTGACTGTGGCTGCGGTGTGGTGAGGTGTGGTGAAGAACAGGCCCTGCCTACCGAACGGCTGCGACGCCAGGGAGAGACGGTGGTGAGCCCTGTGGTCGCAGTAGACGGAGTGCGGCCGCTGACGTTCACCACATTGGGCAGAAGCAGGCAGGGGCTCTCAACTGTAGCCTGACCACTCGGAAAGCCACCAGCATACTATGTTATTACGTCTTATTGAGCATTATAACATGGCTGATCATTTGGGTTTGACATGCACGGAGCTGCCAGCTTGTCACAATTGCAGTGTAGAGATGTTTGTAAAAACGCGAGTCCCCTCCTATCTCGCTGGCAAATGTGAATAAAAATCAAGGTTGTTTTGCACAATGCCTCCTGATACTGTTTTCAAGGTTTCCTGGGGAAAACAGAGAGCGTGATCTCACTCAAAGTAGATAACACAGATGTAAATAACTCCTTGTGTCCAGCTCTGGTGATAACAAGAGGCCTAACACCACTGTTTTTGACACACCCTGACCTATGACAGTTGTGTGTGTTTGACAAGATCACACAGCCTACCAGATAATCGGCCAGAAGTTGGAAACGGAGAGAGTTTTCTGTCATCTCCCCCTGTCGTTATCTTACCTCCAGCATGTGCCCTAATGGGTTTACACCGAGAATCAACCAGATTAACAGCATTACGCTTAATAAATCCAGTCATGGCCGTGATAAAGACAGGGCTGGGGAATCTAAGCTGCAGCCGCTCCCTCCCTGCTGGGCTCCAACACGGGAGCACCGCTCTAATCTGGATACCAGCGGAGAGATTTCATGCTGGGGAAAATGACATCAGCTCATACACTGGTAAAGGTGAAAAACAGATGCAATAATGGACATGATGGATATTTACATCAAGCATTAGAGAGTTTGGAATGATGGTGCAATGGAAATCCAGAGGTCTATGTGGAAGCAATGACTTATATTAACAGTATAATGGGTGAAAGAGCGTGTCCATCTGTGTTCTTTTATTGCTTTTTCAAATGGAAAAGCTTTACTAACTCAGCAAATGGCAGTGACTTAGATCTAAAACACTAATTTTACCTTGCAGAACATGGGAGTTGCTGTTCTAGTGCTGCCTTGATCGATTAGGTTGTCTTATTGTGTGACTTTTGGATCCAAACTAATGTGGTGTCAACAGCAGTACATTGCTCGGCTACCATGCCATGTAGGAGGTTAGAGGGATATAGCTTTTCCAAGATCGATACAAAAAATTGTCAAAAAAGTCTTAGGTCAGTAACATAAAGTCCTTTTTACACAGAGATCCCGAACAGATCCACAACCCCTCATGACACCAGTGCTGCTTTTTTTAAATACAGAACCAAACAATGCTAACATAATGCTGCCCCAATGTGTGATTTTAGATAGCATGCCAATATTTCTTGAAGCAAAAGAGGCGTGATGGGCATGACATGCAACACAACAGTGTTAGCCTCATGTGTGATATATGACATACATGTCTGCAGTGTTTTCTGAATGCCATAACATGGCTATTACAATCATTTACTGTCCCTGTGATATGGCGGTTGATCTCATCCTCTGCTTGGAAAGTATGGAGCTACTGGACCTTATTGTTGCTTCAATTTGCAGACATTTCCAGTTGCTGCTCTACATCTTTGAGTTAGCTGCTAACTATTGCTAAATGTTTTTTGAATCTCCCATTACTGGGTTGCACACATAACACATTGTCAAAACATTACACCGGTCCTGACCCATCCATGGACCAGTCCTGTTGGCTGTCCCTTTTACACAGATGTTGATGCGGCACTGTTACTCTCTCTGCTGCTGGCTTAAAGGTGAAACAACTTTGTCGGCCCATTCTGGGATTGTACATTTTAATTGAAAAAGTGAGGTGGAATAACGGCGACACTCCTGCTTTGAAGAGGTAGTGTAAGGCTGGAGATATACTTAGTGTTTAACCTTTCGTTGGCATACGCGTCTGGCTGCTTCCAGCTGCGTCATGAGTAGATTTGTGTATATACTTGCCTATACACAACATGTGTTACTGGAGGATATCTCTGAAGGGCACATGATAGAGCTCAGGCAGTATACAACTACCGGATGTGTGGGATGTAAACAATAGTCATGGCAACACTTGAGGAGGTTACTATCATGTCAATGCAGAGATCAAGGCAGAAAAGGCAACAGCAACTATATCTCCACCATTTAAGGGATGAAAGCGGCACAGGCAGGGGCTTTATGCAACATCGTCATGCATGCATTTAGAGGGGCTTTGGAAAATAGCATTCTGTTACGCTAAAACAGAATGTTATCAAAACCTTTAAAAAGTTAAGCTAATAATTATATGGAAGTACTACAACTTTTTGTGCCTGACTGTGACTATGTGGAGCCACAGTTGGTCTCATTTAGGCTGGTAGCTTAATTCAATACAGTGACACACTGTCGCACTGTATCATTTAGCAGGCTGGTCTCAGTCAACTCATTCAAACACGGCTCTCCCTCAAAAAACAGATTTTTTTAAAAGGCCGTTCCACCTCAGTAAATGGAGGGCACCGGGGGATGAATGGTGACTGCTCTCACGGGCCCCCAGACAATACTGACTCCTACAATGCCTTTAGCTGGCACACAGATTTCAGTAATTAGACTGTGACTGTTGCTGGCAGGGGGCCAGGGTCAGAGCCAGAGGAAGGGGGTAAAAGCACTGTTCACTTACATACACACACACACACACACACACACACACACACACACACACACACACATACACACACTGCTGCCCTGCCATGTTTGCTCTTATAAGCTACTATCCTTCACCCCCCCTTCCTCTATTCTCTTGTGTCGTGATTTTATGGGTCTGAGTCAGGGTCCCGGGGTTTGTTGGGTTTGTTTACCGCTGGGTAGTTTGGTCTTTTTGGGTCGGGGGAGGGGTAATTACAATGGTGGGGAAAACAAACAGAGGATGGAGCGAAATGGGACATGGCCCGTGGTCACATGGGAGCTATTTATTCATTATTGGTCCAATGGGAACCTTTGTTTTCTTTGCTTTAGGATGTTAAGACGGGGAGGTGCAGACAACAAATATATTGTGGATCGGTAAATCTGCTGATTCATTAATGGGCATTGGAAAAAGTGGAGTCTTCTTGTCTCATGATGTAGTTCATATGAAGAATTACCATGTAGTTTTTGCCTTGTTATTGCCATTTCTAAAAACAGATCAGTGTGCAGCAGCGGAGGTGGAGTTGAACATGCGTCTGTTGAATTTGGTGCTCTGCTGCTGGCATCATCTTACCTCTCCTCTCCTTTTCTTCTCTCTTTCTCTCCGACTACCTCCATGAACTCAAGCTGAACCGTCCCGTACTGCAGAGGTTTTTATGATCTACGTATCATGGTCAGTCACCCCAAACCAGCACTGGTTGGCAGAGTGGCGTCGAGCGGTTTGCAACACAAGACAAACTATCCAGATACGATCTTGAACTCTTGAACTTATTGCAGATATACAGCGAGAGAGCGGGCAATCAGTCTCACTCCGTCTCCTTAAATCTCTCTATCTCTCTTTTTGTCTTTTAGGCTCATGGCAATTAAACTTGGCAGTGAATTTCCCAGCACAGCCAGACAAAAAAAGTATATCTATGTTTTTACTATGATGTTTCGTTGCAAACAAGCACCTCTCAGGATGGTTGTTTTTATGAGTTTGAGCAGCGAGAGTCTGGACATCGTCTTACCCACTCCAGCCCAGCGTAGCTCCAAGTTTTCCCCAGGGGGAGTGCAGGGGAGGTGGGGGAAGGGAAGTTGGCAATCCCTTGCTCTCACGCACCCCCTGGATTAGAACATTAGAAATCACAAGTAGGCAGCGAGACAGAAATACCCTCAGTGCTTACAGCCCCTCCTCCACATCTCTGTGACCCCGGGGTCATCTGCAGCCTGGTAGTGACCTCTGCATAGCCACAGATCCACTCATGGGGATTGGCTTGTTGTTGCAGAAGGGTTGTTTACACACGAGGTGCAGTTTGTGCAGGAATATGAACAAGGAAAATGCAGCTGTTAATCAAAAAAGTTAATAAGGGAACACTGTGAGCATCGAGTAACTTCTGTTTGACATCGAACAGTGTGATTCATCTTTTAAAAAAAACACGCTGGCTTTCTTTAAAAAATACTCCCTAAGACAGTGATACTCAACTTACAGCCCACAGGAAAAATCTGGCCCCAGATACGGTGCCAGGTGGCCCCCTAACTGTTTTGTAATTCACAATAAGAATTAAGTGATTCACTAATTCACTAAATTCACTAAAAGCCCTTAAATCCTAGAAATGCCCTAAAACCTTAGAAGTCCTAAAATCTGAGAAATGTCCTAAAATCCCAAAAAAGTCCTAAAATCCTAGAAACATCCTAAAGTCCTAGAAATGACGTTAAATCCCAGAAATATTATGGGGCTGATGCAACTGGCCCCTGGCTTCCTGTCAATTTGCAAAATTGGCCCCCAAGCAAAGCAAGTAAAGTATCCCTGTCCTAAGAAATTAAGTTATTCATTTATTTTTTCCAGGTCTGACTTCAAACAGGAGCTCTACATGACATTTATGTAGAGCACTGAGCAACACTGTTGGTCGTATGCTGTTCAGTCGTTGGGTCAGCAAGTTACCATCGCGTAATTGCTAATAGTGTGTTTAATGTGCTCGAGAGATGTATCAAATGTTATCACATTATCTCCTCCTCCAATCTCTCCTCTCCGTCTCTCTCACAGCGGATCGCCTGACTCGCGTGTTTGCGTTTGGCAGTACAAGCCGAGTGAATGTTTGCGGCCCTCATGTAGCAGTGTTTACCAATGGCTTGTATTAATTCAGTGTCATGCTGCAGCGTTTGAATAATGAAAGCTGCAGCAGCTGGGCCTCTGAGAGCAAGAAACAAGAGACCTTGTCTCCCTTTTTCGCTCACTCTCTCTTTCTGTTTTTGTCCTCTCAACAACTTCTCTCACGTGGTTCTCACACCCCGAAACCTCACGCTTTCAATCACGCCCATGAGGTTTGAGTATATTACAATGGCACCAATTCCCTGGAGTCCGCCGAGCCAAGTCATGCTCATGTTGCTGCATTGGACAAGGAGGTTTGTGTTTGAATTAATGTGATAATCAGCACAAAGAATTACTATTACTTTTATGTTGTACAGTATGCACCCTGTGACCTCGTCCATTGTCCATAAAGTCCATAGGGCAATAAAATGCATAGTTTTCTGTAATGTGCTCAAACTTCTGATTTATGAATAAACAAGCTGATTTGTTTACATGTGACACATGGATGACTTTATGCACAGTAGTAAGCTTGTTTATTGGTAGTGCATGACTGTTTGGCTAAGTGTTGATGCCTGAAGGCTGAATTATCAATAAAGGGTTAATGACTTGACCTTTGGCGACTCGCTGGGTAAATCGTGCTTGGAAATCCCCCTCAAAGAGTGGCACTTCATCTGCACAGCTTAGAATCGTCCCCCTTCCCCCATTAACTTTCAGTCAACCTCCAGCTCACATCTACCCAACACCCCCCTCCAGTCAACCTCTTTATCAGCCGCAGTGCTACAAACACCTTTATACTGGTTGGTCCATAAGTCGGCCTCAATCCCTCAATGCCTACAGGCCTGTGAGGATGTGTCAACTAGAGTTCAATCGTATGCCTAAGCTGTGATGGTTTTACTAATCGAAGTGAGAAGCCAGCATATAAGAGCTACTGTGTGTTGTGTCGGTTATCTGGAGGAATTTATTCGCCTTTGTGTATGTGGACATCTTTCTTCTAACAACTCATTGATGCGTTCTCATCAACAGGTTGTGTTAATTTTGATATGAAATGAACATAATGGGAAATTATCTCATCATACAAATTGCTTCTGGCATGAGGTGAATTTGGTGAAAAGTGCACCACAAGAGAGCCAATTAAAGTCACAGACACACTAAAACGACATCAAAGAACTAGTGGTGAGAGGGCCGATTGTTGTGTCGCCTCAATTCACCTGTGTCGCACTTAAGGAGTTGCACCTTACCACTTTGCAAGAGCTATAGCCAACAGCCAACAAGTAGGTACGTTCTGCTCCTGCATTAGAGATATTAACCTCCTTTGCCATAAGCGGCAGACAATAGTTGTCATTCAAAAAAGGGAAACCAAAAGACTGACAGGACAGATTCAAGATGCGAGTTAGGGAGCTAGCACATTAACGACAAAACCAGATGTTGAGAGAGCAAAGGATATTTACCGTGTGCAAGTCAACAGTAACACAAACACACAAATTACAAACTGTGTAACCATGTTCTGCAGAGAGCACAATGTCAAAGAAACTCTTATTATGTAAACTTTGTTCTAGTGTAACGCCCTCATAAATTCAGCCATTGGTCTTCTTTCCTTACTTGCATTTCTCTTCTTGTGCACTGAGCTAATCTGCCAATGAGAGTGATTTTACACACTGACGGGCTCTGCCATCTCCAACACCTATTTAACATGCTGAATTGGTGAAAAAAACCGACAAGGGCTGATGTGTGCCAACAGTGTTGAACACACCACATAAACTAGGGCAACAGATACTCACAGTGGCCAAACAGCTGATGGCCAGCTTGGTGTGTCAGGGCCTGAAGACTTCCTGGAGCAACTCTACTCCAGCCTTGCTTTCACTGCATGGTACAGTACCGCTCACTCAACTCACTTCTCTTTTTGGTTTTCCTTTGGCAAAAGTTGTGGATAGTACATGGTAAACTTTTTGGGTAAGACCTTGGCAGAAGTTCTAAGCAGTTGATACTAGAAGAATTTCCACTAGAACTGTCGATTGCTCAACATGGGATATCTTGCACAAATGCACCATTTTTAAAAAGACAAGCTACTGTCAATAGTGACCGCAATGTTTTTTAATTCACTTGACCCAGATTTTAAAAATGGATTCTCGCAACAGCACACTCTGGTCAATTGACAAAGTGCAGACATTCATCTGTTTGATTGCCGATGAAAGGGTGAGCTGAATGGAGCAATGCATGCTGTCTCACTTTAAAGATGATTTTATGGCAGTTTAACGACAACTGAGAATGCTGCAATATAAGGGTTACTTTCTGTGGTGGAAAATGAATTTAAAAAAAGGTCTGGTACAAAAAAATAAAGCAAGTAGAGTTGAGTCAAGTGGAGCCAAACTGTGTAGTAGAAATGTGGCATAGTACTCTGAGTCTGAGATACTGACGATGATATCCAACAGTGTTATGATGCTGTTGCTGGTTCAATAAATTTGTTCTAGATCAGAAAGTGCATCTCTTATTTTCAGATGTATGTTTCCTAAAATAGCAAAGAAATTATTGGCCCTGTTCTCCCTCTGATTTCCAGTACTTGTTGCCTTCATTGGTTGGGTTAGTTTAGGTTTAGGCAAGAGGAGTGGGACTGTTTAGGGGTTTGGGTAAGAATGTCAGGGTAAGCCAATGAGAGGCAGAGAAAGGCAGGGTTGGGCAGGTCCTGCCACACATTGATCAGAATTACTGCTGCTTTGTCCGATAGCATTGCAAAATCTTTAGGAGAGAGTGCAACATGCTGAGTATTGATTCCAAAATCAATTGTCATCAATGAGCAAAAACACACCAGGAACCCTGCTTTAGGGTTTGTTTACCCATTGAGGTGATCACTGACAAACTTGTGCCAGCGGTGGATTAGCGATACATGTTGTTGTTGTTGGTTTGGATAGAAGGCCACTGGATCCCTTAAGCATCCTGAATGTTTATACTGGAGTCCTGCCTGATGCTCATCTGATTGAACAAATAAAAGATCAGCAGATTAGACTCACTTCTGATAACGGCTCCGTACTCGAACTGACAGGGTTTGTGTGGCGATTACTGACTTAACCGCGTGCAGTGACCTCTTGCCTAAAGCCTTATTCATTGCCTCTATATTTAATCAGAGCATCTGCTTAGTAGAATTACTGTAAAACGCATTATGCCTCTTACTCCGTCTGCCTCTCTCTCTCCCTTCTCTCTGTTTTGTCCTCTGGTGTGTCCGACCCTGATCTGCGGAGTTAAACTAAACAAGCTGATGTCTTCCTGGCTAGCTATTACTGCTGGAGGAAGCCAGCAGAGGCTCCGGTCTGAGGTAATCACACCGCCCGGGTAATTGCACTCTGTAAAACACTAACTGGATGTTTATGTCCAGGCCCAGAGGGAAGTCATTAATGCCATCTTAATTAAGGGCAATAAAGCTCTTTTTTGCCTTTTGGGATGGAGCGACCTTGACTTGATCTCTGACGCTCTGTACGGGTCAATTAAGAGACTCTATCATTTGCTAAACATGTTTTCACAGCTACACACAGCATTCACCCTCACCTTTGTGTCTTGATCTTTGGTACGGAGGAAATAAGATCATGGGTTTTGTCTGTTGTGTGTGTGTTTGTGTGCCTGTTCTGAGCATGATTTTGTGTGTTTTCTTATGCTGGTTAATCATTTCTGTGCCAAACCAAAAACACACACTCTCGTCTTGACGTACTCATTTCACTGTGGCAACATCTATAAACAACAAAGCGGAGTACAATGAATAATTCATCAGCAGGTCCCCTGTAACTTTTCCCTCTGCACAGCTTTATGATAAATAATTCTTGGCACAGTGATAGTGGGAAATGATTAAGCTAGACAAGCATTTCAAATTAGTTGCTTCAACCACTGCAGCAGGAAAAACAGCCTGTCAGGGTTAGGTCAGCTCAGTCATACAGTGACTGTAGCTCCGGTGGCTTAGAAAGAATAACACTGGGTCAGAGAGGGAGAGAAGGAGCACACACTGATATGAGTAATGGCAAACAGCTGCTCGGCCTGGCCGCTAAAAATACACACACATATACACACACACACACACACACACACACACACACACACACACACACACACGTGTGCGACAGGTGTGAGTGTGTGTGTGTGTGTGTGTGTGTGTGTGTGTGTGTGTGTGTGTTATAAACTGCTGTGTGGTGCAAGCTTCATTTCACAGATGAAAAGATTACGGTTAATAGATGAGAAAACGTACCAAATTAGCACCACAGAGTCAGCATAAAAGATTGTCGAAAAGATTTGGAGGTACTATTTAACGGTGGTGGATGAAATGTTTTTATTTAAGTGAAAATAGTAATACTCCATGTTAATGTCTTGCATTCTTACTGAAGTAAAAGTATGGAAGTATCATTAGCAAAACATACCTAAAATATCAAAAGAAAAGTACTTTATTTAGTAAGTGACAAAAATGCTACATCTGAATGTTATGTTATTATTTATTTTGTTATCTGGTGAAGGTGGAGTTAATTTAAAGTGAAAGTAGACACATTTGTACTATAAGTTATCATTATGAAGTAAATGTTGATTTCACAATGTAATGGCTATAGAGTAATGACACCATTAGTGCTTACATTAGTTCCCTATAAGCCTCGCTTTCACTATGTAATTCAGTCAGCTACCGGATACAAACTCCAAGGAAAATGATGGCTCCATTTATGGCATAAAGGAAGTGCGTCACCCATTGTGCGACCGAAGGAGTGAGAGGATATTGCTTTTCTTTCTCCAAGTAGTTATTGATAGCTATTCCAAGTTACCAAATAGTATCAGTGCAAGTTCTGTGCAGTTACCATTTTCAATAGCGGAAATGGCAGACGACGGAAGTTCTGAAGTGACGGCAGTAAATGCGGTGTGTCCTGTGTTGTTGGTAGCTTATGGGCTCTGAAGAAAACTGAAAGCAATCTTTGCATCAACTGCGCCAACCACTTGGAAACACTAGGAGGGAGTTGAAAAGTTTGATGTTTCCACTTTAACGTCTTCATATACTTGACCTTAATGAATCATTTCTAACCTTGGAACCAGTAGTTGACAGAACAATCCCCACTCAAGGGCAGCTTACTTGCTTGTTCTGGAACTTTCTCACATATCTCATTGTCTTCAGCAGAGGATGACAAAGTTTGCTCAGTTGCTGTAAAACTGCTGTTGTGTAAATTTTCCATTGCTCTGAACACTTTCATCGCCTCTTGTCCATTTTGGCTTCAAATTTGAGATTGCCTATCTGTTGTTGACTTTGGAAAGATGACAAAACAATCTCAACTCAAGGTCAGTTTGCTTACTCATTCTATATTGATAAGAATTCTTAAAAGTGCTCAGGCTAATGGAAAGATTAGAAGGAGATTGTTTTGTCAACCAGTTTGTATACTGGTGGGTAGTTTGATGGAGAACAATTAATTGACACTGCACATATCTTGTGAACTGATTATATGTTTTAGAACTTGTATTGGTACTAGTAGCACTTTGGATAAATGTTTTCACATGTGGGTATTGGTTTTCTTTATTCACTTGTATGTAAGCGTCCGCACACTCGCATATGCTCCCAAAAGAGGAAAGGCGATTGCCCGAAACGTCACACGTGTGGAGGTATTTAATAAATCTTTTGGGAGCATATGCTAGTACGCAGATTCTTTCCGTTTTTTCATCACTGTTTTTACTTGATCCGGCATCTAATTTTCGTCGCCTTTGGATGTGCGCGCTGCTTGAACTTTTCACTTCTGTGTAAGTGCACATGTATTCTCATGCACGCCATCCATATTCCTGCCAATGATTTCACAGGATTCTCTTGATTTACTGGGGGGCATTAATCAGGCCCCCAGGAAGTATGCCAGGCTTTGAAGCCAATTTTCACAGTGGCCAAGTGATAGTGGCCAAGTGATAGCCCAAAAAGACTTTTTCCCATTTACTAACATGGCGAAAGAGACGTCTGTAAATCAGTGGATACATTTTTTTGAGCGACACAACCCTTCTGAAATGATTCATTTGACCACTGGGATTTGATCCATTTGGTCTGATAGCATTTGTGAAGTCTAGAAGGGCCGCATGAATTAATCATTTTATCCACATTCAAGTTAGCCAAGTGCTAAGATGGAACTAACAGGTTCGGTCAGCCAAGGTCTTTAGTTTGTGGAATGTGGAAGCAGTGCTGATTATTCTGGTACTTTAACTTTTTTTGGCTTCATGGACCACAGAGCAACTTTCATAGGACCCACCTCCAACGCTCTGTCCAGTTCTCTTTATAGAGTCATCATGATAATGCAGAGAAATGCAGCAATATGTTGCTAGCAATGTGCTAGACTGCTAGCAAGTCAACATGGATAACAAAAATGCACATTACAAACTTTTAAGGAAAATCCGCTTTGGGAAATGTTTTATGATGCAGTAAATGCATTCAGTATGTTTACACACATTACACACATTACATTTTGGAGAGTAATACTGAGTGAAGAAAACTCCACAGTGCACTGTTAATATGCAAAAACAGCTAGAGCTTTTGCATTAGGGAAATAAGCATACACTATTTTTTCTTAGCAATGTGGTTGGGTGAAAGTATAAAGTGCAGAAAATTGAACTCTCAAAGCACAAGTACCTCAAAATTGTTCTGGAGTACTGCACTTTTGTAAATGTACTTTCCATCACTATTGTCATTCACATCAGTGCTGCTGTAGCTAAAAACAAAAAAGGCAATCTATTAAAAATGATGTAAACTGTTAAAGTCTTAGTGCATCTCTCTCCTGCTCTTAATATCCAACACTCGTCGGTAACCCTGTGGAAAGGTCCACAGCTCCAGTAACAGGATCTGGAGAGGTAGGGTCTGGACCCCAGGCAGCAAAAACAATCATCTGACTTCTATTGGGAGTTAGGAGCAGGCCCTCTGCCAGTAATAACAACTCTCTCATCAACTGAGAGAGAGAGAGAGCAAAAGAGAGAGCAGCGAGGGGGAGTAAAAGTGTTTATCTCTTGTGTGTTGTGTAGGTGGCTACAAGCGTTTTCAGCGATGCCTTGCTTGTGGGATCGAACGTCGTAGGGACTCGTGTGACCACAAAGTCAGCCTTGTGACCTTTTGTTCTGTCACAGACACAAACACACATACACGAACTGTCAGCAAAGGAAGCAACAGGAGGCACCTCTCACTGCCACTGCCACCATCTTCCACCACACGCATGCATTCACACTCACGGCAGTTTATCAGTATAAAATAAAAACTCATTTAGTCTTATCAAGGACAGCTTCTTCTTGTCGGTGTTGATTTGCAACCTCACACACGCCATCACACAGCTTCCACCAAACTACCACAAGCTTATCTGTCTGTTAGTAACATAAAAAGGATGATAAGGTCAGCACATCATGCAGACCATAAAAAGCTACAAACATGCGTTTAGATTTGCCAAATGGCTGTAGTGACTGGTCATGTTTCTGGACCAAAAACCTGCTCCTCTTGTGTGTTTGTCAAATGTAAAATTGCTTTGGAAATTCTCAAGTGGGAATATGAAGAAAGGATAACAATGCACACTCAGAAAAACAAACACAGATGCAAGCAAGCAAACAAATTTAGTGATATCCTGTTTTCTTTTGAGTCTCTTCCCCTAAATATAGTTTGTGTGTGTGTGTGTGTGAGAGAGAGAGAGAGAGAGAGCGGTAGAGAGATTTTGGTCTAACTAAAGGGATTAGGGAGGCCTGTCTTAAATATTCTGTCTGGTTTCCCCCGAGGCTCTCTGGTGAGGACAGATCTCTGCTGGAGACTGACTCTGTCTGCATGAATCACAGCGTGGGCGTGTGTGTGTGTGTGTGTGTGTGTGTGTGTGTGTGTGTGTGTGTGTGTGTGTGTGTGTGTGTGTGTGTGTGTGTTTCTTGCGTGTTTATATGTATCGGACTTTGTTTGTTCCCGCCCGTTTGCTTTGCTGTCCATCTTATCCCTTTCCCCAGATTTCCTCCCTCTCTCTCTTATCATTATTTTCTGCCTGACAACCATCCTCCACCCAAAACACCATCCAACGCCTCCCAGCTGAATAGGTTCAGCCAATGTCATTTATGCCTATTATAAAAAGACAAGCTCTGGTCTTCCCTTCTGATTGGCTGAGTCACATTTTAAAGCTGCTGTAACACCCCATTAACACACACCTGTGAGCCCCAACAACCACCCACACCAGTGCTTATGTGTCATTTAGAAAACCAACGTTCAGCTACTGTTAGGACTTGGAAGAACATTTTAAAAGATTTTCAGTTATTATTTAGGTTTTTTTTTGTACTCACCTGTGATTCTTGTTTCAGATATACAGCACTTTCTGCCTCCCTTTTGTATCTAGTCTATATGCTCCCCTTTGTTTTTTCCAGGTCGTCTTCACTGTTTTTTGTATTAGTGCTCTGGCTTTTATTCCTTGTGTGTTCCTGGTTGTATTCGACCTTATCTCTGTATTTTGACTCAAGCGGATACATTTGCCTTGGATTTTTGGACTGACTTGTGTGTACCGAGCTCTGATATCTCCAATAAAGACTTTAAGTACATTTTCCTGAGAATAGTTACTTTAACATTTTCAATGCAGAGCTTTGACTTTTTATAGTGTCGTATGGGTGCTTTACTTAAAGCCGGGGTGGTCAGAAATCTGAAGAAGGCTAAAAAAAGGCAGAACACACACTCCTCCTACAGCTCACCCATCTTTTTCCTTTGCCTCCCCCAATAAACAACCACAGACACACGCTTTATACAGTAACCCAGTGTTACTTCATTGTACTTACTTCAGAGTTGCTTGCAGTGCATTTGCAAAGCCCCTCCTTGCCCCCACTCTCTCTCTGTTACCAGACCACAAATGAGACATAAATCAGCTAGCCACCCAACAGTCTCTCTGCCTCACTGCGGACTGCTTTGCCTGAAGGAGAGCGGGCAACAGCTCGGAAGACGGACGTCCGGTCAGCAGCTGTAGTGCTCAGATTCACCCAGTGCAAAACCCCCAGGGCTGGGTGTCACTGAACACTGAGTGTAATATGTATAACTGCAGCAACAGAAAATTTGCTAATCCCTCAGTGAGTTGGGCTGTCTGCGCTGGCTGAAATCACTGGCTGCTGACTGGGGGTCCATGTCCAGAGCTGCTGCCCCATCTCCTCCTGGCAAGTTAGTGGCGGGGAGTGAGGCAGAGTCAACATTGTGATTCGAGAGTCGAACAAACTACATGAACGTTAACCTGAAGCTGCAGCCACGAGCCTAAGGCCCAGTCATTTTTTTTTCTCTGTCTGTTAAACGTTTCATCAATATTAACACGTTGCATTTATTGTCATACCCCTTTCCCACCCAAATTACTGCATTAATGCGAGCTTTTCAAACATGGTTATACCCAGTAAAAATAGGTTATAGGCTGCTTTCCTATTGCTCTGAGAGCAGAGCTTTATATACGGTTGTGCAGCGGGCGAGGATGTGTGTGTGCTGTTTTGGTGTGTCGACTGGAAGTCATGGACACGCTGGAGAACAGGTAAACTGTAGACAGCAGCATGGACGGAGCTCTGTGAAAACTTAGCAGTGGTTATTTTTCTCTTTGTATCTTTTAAGTATTCAGTCTCTCTTTCAAACTTGGTGCAGACACATTTGGTTCGATTTTTGAGCGCCACTTAGAGGAAGACAGGTGGTTATTAGCAGCAGCACGTCATTGCATCTCGCCGATTTAGGAGCTGAAATTACTGTGTTCACCTGAGCGTTGTGTTCCCATCAATGCCGAATGAAGCCGGAGGCGATAAATACTTGTGAGTACTGCAGTGTCATGTGACCGGGGTGTAAATGCCAATTGTAGGCATTCCCCATTGCATTATAAAACCAGATGTGAACGGGTGTTAGCAGTTTTTTTGGGCATTGGGAATGATGCTTCAGACTTTCAGACTCTCTTTTTGATAAGTACATCTCTCTTTTTGGGTTGCTTTGCAATGTAGGCAGTTGACGCAATGCTGGAATAGCAACTGTCTCTTCAGGATTCTCCGCCATTGTATCAGGCTTTTACCAAAGGGACGTGCACGCATCTGCATTTGTAGAACAGACAGTAGGAACGCCCTCAAATGACCTGTGATTCTCCTTTCACAGGCTAGATTTTCTTAAGCCTAAAAAACAGAGTCAAGACGAGGTGCAGAAGTCTAGTATTCTCTCAGGTCACTAGAATTACAGTCTGCTGAAAGAGACCCCAAAATAAAACTGCCTACTCTAGTTTTAATTGTAGAGTGAATACTTTCTCCACCACCGTCACATCTTGAACACAAAGGAAACTCACCATCATTGCCAGTGCTGTGAATGCCATTAAATCACACTCTCCCCTGTTGAATTCCCACTGGGAGATTTACAGAAGACTGAAAAGAGGAGTGAATTTTAAATAAACATCTAGTGAACAATTACTTTCAATGTTTGTGATAAAACTGCCCCAAGGCTGCTTTCCTTAAAGCAACAAACCTCCCTCCCCTGTGAATTACAGTGACTCAGTAACAGCTAACGGTTGATTTTACTCCACTCTGTGTCACCTGATGGCTCTTAGTTGTCCTCAAATCACCGTAAAAAACAACCTCTAATAGCGTTCTGCTTAAAGGTGGCTGAGTAAAGAAATACTGACACTCCTCGTGTTGAGAGAAGAGTTTTATTCTGTGATGTTGGCCACTTGTGTGGATTTCAGGGTTTAAAAGTTCAGCAGTCAGACAGTCAGTTGGAGGTTGAACAGGGTGGTGCTGTGAAAATCCTCTGCGGTTGAGTAACCCGCGTATGTGTGTGTGCGTGCCAGCATGTGCATGTCCTCTGCAGAGGCAAGTGCGACCCAGTTAACTTGCATCTTCCAGCAGCAGACACTCTCTTATCTCCTGTGTGCATCTGCAGGGTCTGTGACGAGGGGATAAAGTGTGCGGTTACTCCTTTCATCGTGTTGCAGTTTTTCACAGCACTGATGGGCTGACCTGACACTGACTTACAAATTGCAGATTTGATGGTGAAGATCACTCACTTATCTTGACAAGTTTTCTCTGCAGAATTGTCACAGTTTGACTGTCACGTCATGATTCAGACTGAGTCACACTGTGTGTTTAACTCCCCACCTCACCGCAGAAACACTGCACTGCACCGTACCTCACAGTTACGATTCCTCTATGTGCCAGGTAGAATAATAGATGTATAAAAATGAACGCAGCTCTGTTTTACAGTTGAAAAACCAGGGGTTGTAAAGGCATTGACTCAGATATGGAACGAGTTGGACGTTTCCTGCACAACACCTGCCGTCTGTTTCTGGTTATGTCATAAGTGTCAGGTCACAGTGTTCCAGTTAGGTCCGTGACTGCTGAGTGGATTTGTCACCGCAGCAGGGGAACATCCTGCCGACTGAGGACTCAGACCAAAAGTGTAGTTGTTTCAGTTTACTGTGCCTGAAACCAAAGTCATTTGTGCCTTTTTGAGACAGTTTTGTGTCTTATTTTGGTAATTTTGTGCCTGTTTTGTTAGTTTTTTTGTTTCTTTCTTTTGTGTCATGGTCATTTTGTGTCTCTTTGTGGTTGTTTTGTGTCTGGTAAGCTAATTATTGTATTTATTGGTTATTTTGTGTCTTTTTGTGGTCATTTTGTGTCTCCTTGTTTTTGATTTGTGTTACTTTGAGATCATTTTCATCTCTGTTATCATTTTGAGTTTCTATGTAGAAATATTGTGACTCTTTTTGGTTGTTTTGTCTCTTTTTGTAGCCATTTTGTATCTGTGTATGTGCCCAGTAGGCCCTTTATGTATTAAACTATGTATGTTAGAAAACTGGCTGGCCTCCCTTCAATTGTCCAGAAACATCACTATCAATAACACTGGGTCCTAATGGGTTGCATTTATCTGGTTCACGTGTTGGAATGAGGTGAGAAAGTTTGCGTAAAAAGAAAATAATATTTATTTTTTTAACCTGAATGAGATAATTTCCACTTATGTTTCTTGGTACTTCCACCCCTTCAGCTGTGGAGCTTGAGAGTCTGTAAACACTGTAAATTAAGCAAAGTGTGCATCTGTTGCCGGTTGTTTTTCTCTCTTCTTCCTCCTTTGGAGCCTGCATGGTCTGCCCAGGTTGTTTTGATTTTACAGCGGGTGAGTGGCAGCCTCGACCCCACCTGACCCCCAGCTCAGCTTCTGCTGATGTCAGCGTCTTGCAGCAGATTGTAGAGTGTAGTTTTTAAACAAAGCCCCAGTCTCGGCTCCCAAGGGGGGCTCATCCACTCCGTTTCTTAAAGGGGCCGCGCACCCATTCAACTGGTGGCTGTGTAGATCTGATGCTTTCTGCCAGCATGTGCCTCTGCTTTTCACTTCATCACATGGTTGATCCACTGCACCTAACAGTTTTAACACCACTTTGTGTCACTGTTTATTACATAAGTGAGAATAATTTATAGGCAAACACAACATTTGTGGGCAGATGACTGGCTGGATGTTGTGCCTGGTCAGGATATCCTGCCATGCCCTTTGCTGGTCTGAATGAGCTCTCTGTGGAGGAGGAACAGACAGCATTATGAAACATACTCCTAACTTGTCCTCTTATCACCACTGTCTGTCATCTCAGACACACTTACCCACATCGCATTTATCTGATTCATTGGCTTTTTTCAGAGTTTACTACAGAGTTTGTGACATTTTCTTCAATTTTATTTCCCTTGCCTCTCTTAGCCATGGACCCCTTAAAAAAAGCAGATTTGTAATGTCAGTGAGGCTTTTAAAGTTAACACTGTAACACCTGGATTAACGTCAGTTTTCTTGTGCTTACTTACTAGCTTTTAAACATCTAAAATCTGACAAAATTGGTTTGATTCCTTTAAAAAAAAATGGGATAAAACACATTGAGCAAGTTGGGAAGAGTAGTAAAAGTTGAAATAATAATAAAAATAATAAAAAAAACAAGAAAAAATGTCCATAAAACGTTATTTATAATTCTCTTAAATATATGTTTAGAATTATGTCACAGAAAAAAAAGAATTCTTAGGACATTATTGATATTATTTTCTTGCCTTTTATTTTATTATTACTTTTTTTTTTAACTTTATTTATTTTTTAAAGATTTTTCTTTTTGACTTTTCATGCCTTTATTACAGTACAGTCAGAGAGTGACAGGAAAGGGGGAGAGATAACGGGGATGACACACAGCAAAGGGCTGCAAGCCAGACTCGAACCCGGGCCGTTGCTAAGGACTTAGCCTACATGGGGCACACGCTCTACTCAATGAGCTAGAGGCCGCCCCTTACTTTACTTTTTCGATTATTTTCAAAGAATTTTCTTGTAAGCTTTTATTAATTTCTTGCTATAATGGGGGGCATTTCTTATTAAGTTGCTTGTTGCCCTCTTCCCATGTTTTTGAAAGAAATGAAGACAAATTGCTCAGGTACCAAAGGGTTAAAAAGATAAAACAATTCCCTTTCTTTAATTAAATCCATGATATGAAACAGACAGCAGCCTGCACAGAAAAGAAAGCTAATAACCATGTCGTGGCTGCGTTGCAACAGTTTGGTATGTCTCAACAGTGAATGCAATACAAATGTTCACGTTTTGTGGTTTCTGCATGCTGCACTTCGTGTCTGTGGTCAGACACAGTCGGAAAAAATAAAACGGACACACTCACTGTCATGGTGATTCACACCAGATATAAGTGCATCAGATTTTGCAATAACCCAAAAGAGGTATAGGAGCCAGTCTGCGCAGGAACATAACAGAATGAGTGACTGCACAAAGAGAAGATCAGCTTGGTTTGGTCAATGTAAACCTTTACATTCATGCACACACACACACACACACACCCACATACACACACACATACACTGAGGTCATAGTGCTGGCATGTCAGCTGCACCTGACCCAGCTTTATTGCCCCTGTGTGCCCTCCATGGCTGAGTGTGTTGTGTGTGGAGGTTTTGTGTGAACAGCTGGGTTGAAGACTCCAGGCTCCAGAGCTCGGTCATCTAATATCTCCTGGCTGGCCCCGAGGTCTCCAGTCCTGGGGAAACACCATCCATAAAGAGCGTCTTATCTGGATGGGGCCTCTTTACATTGTGCTGCTAATAAAACACCACAGAGACTCTTTGACTGTATTCTAAATCCCTGCCATATTTTAGATAAAAACTGCGGATCAAAAGAGTGAATCATGGAGGGTTTTGCCATGTTAATCTTTCTATTATTTGTTTGGTTCAGCCCAACTCTCATTCCACCAAATGAAATTACACATGATGAATCATTTGTATTACAGACAACTGTCCGTCTCGATTACCTTGGCAACAAATCAAGGAGTTAAGTCGAGCTTTGATAGCGTCAGAGTTATTTCAGGCTTTCCAGTGCAGAATGAATTAACCTCCTCTTGCTTTATGCCCTTTCAAATTCAATCAGTCACACAGGATGATTTAAGGAGCCACCATTTAAGAGTAATACTACTACTCAGATCTCTGTGAATCACATAAGAAGTCATTATCTAACACTGGCGCCACTGTCTGTGAAGCCACGCAGCACTGCTGACCAGCTCATCATGAGATTCCCATTAGTTTTTCATTAGAGCACTCTGGCTTTGCGCATGTGTATCGTAAAGAGGAGGAGAGTAAGGCAGCATCACTAGCAGAGATTTAAAGGGATACATCAAAGTTAAGATTTTCTTCATATCAGACCCCAATTTTTGATAGTATTTGTTTCTATTCAATACATTTGCTTTCTTTAGTCTACTCTGTACATAGCATATATGAGGGTTACTGACCGGGTCCGCTATTTGATGCACACTGCCTATCCAGGCAAAAGGAATTTATAGATGCATGCCCATGATTGCCATATTGAAAGGAACTCTGAGATCTGTTATTACTACAGATCTACAGAATCTACAGAAAACAGATGTCAATCCAGGAGTTAAAGGGTTAAACAATGAATGTATAAAGAGAACTGAATCCAGTGTTGGAGGCAGCCCCCCCCCCCATTCATTTTGAAGAAATTTTCTCAGTGGCGGATAAAGTCAAAAAAGCTTCGTGTTTAAAATTACCTTTCTAATAGAGCAAGCGCACTAGCGATCCATGGTGGCCGAGCAAACTTCCGGTTTAGCACTCTGCTAACTTGAATGAGGAAAAAATGATTAAATTGTGCAGCTCTCCTAGACTTTCGAAGTATTGTTAGACAGAATGACACTACTGCTCAGCACCTACCGGCAGACAAAAATATCAGCAAGCTAGTGATGCATTAAGCAACTTATTTCACATAGAGAGCTAAAAGGAGAATAAATATTGGACTTACTTACATAGGCCAAGTGGCCAGACACAATTGAGTTAAAGTGTAGCTCCATATCTGTAAATAGGCATAATTTTGCTTATTTGCTATATCAACATAAACTTTGATAATATGTGTTACTGTTGTGTTTGCTACTTATTGTTTCTACTGCCCCCAAGTGACCAGAAAATCAGTTATAGCAGATTAAAAGTTGCAGATATGTAAAATTACGTCTGGACAGTGTACAGCCTCTATTGTTGTGCCCACTGAGTTCCACCAGTGGAGGGTTAAGGGCAGACGTGCCTTCCACAGCGGTAGTTATGGAGTGAGGGGAGTGACACTTGACCTTGTGGTCTCAGACTTGTTTTTCTAGCCTCCAGGCCACTGCTGCCTCATACACAGTACATAACTCTTCTCTTGTCTAGTCTGCCTTTCCTCCTCCTGGCATCTCTCCAGTGCCTTCAGCCATCTGAATAGTCACAGGAGATGACTCTGTCATCCAGACGAATCTCAGCGGCCGATTGTTGTAGATCCTAATGAGCTGCCTATAAAATCGGCACTTCCTGTCTTTCCTTCCCACATTGCTGCAACTGCATGAGTCTAAAATCAGTATCAGACAATATAAAAAGATTTTACTTTTTTTTTTCCTTAACTTTAATAATGTTTCAATGCCAGGCTTTGCCCTCTGCACCACCACCAGAGGTTTCAGAGGAAAAGAGAGGTGAAGGGGGAAGAGGCGGAGGAACTTGAGGCTAGTTTGTTAGAAAAGGGTCACTGCTCTTGGCAATAACTCGAGAAACCTGATCCAAAATTATAAACGTGCCCATGACAATAACACAGATGCATTGTGTCATTTAGGACAAAAGGGCATCAAGTTTCTCAATGCACTGAAGTTGAAAATGAGGACTTAACCCTCATGAGCTGTCGTTGCATTTGGAATGACATTTTAAAAAAAGGTTCAAGTTAAGGTATTGAGGCGCTTTTTTGGTGGGTTTTTTTTTTGTTTTGTTTTTTTTCTTCTGCTGTGATGTTTTATTGGCTCAACAAGCCGTGCTTTAAACAGCCTGTCACCATCAGAGCACAATTAACATAATAAGCATCTAATATTGAGAATGATTACAAGGGGGACTATTAAATGGCAGAGGTGGTAACCACAATGTGACTCAGCACACAGAGAGAACACACACACGCATACACGCACAGCAGTGATTAAATCTCCCACCCCAGTACAGTGAGCCCTGAGCAGTCGCACTGCTACATTCATGTCCTGACATGTACCCTGACCTCAGCAGAGAGAAGCAGCCTGAGGCATGAATCCACACTTTAATAACTCTGACGTGCTGCTTCGGCTTCAATCTGCTGCTCCCGGCGATAATTTGAATTTAGAAAGAGTAAAATAAAAATCACGCAGTTTTCAAAGCTAACTTTAATGAAGTCACAAACAGACTCTACTCTTGCAGAGGGTGTGTGGGTGTGTGTGTGTGTGTGTGACTGACATACGCTGCTTTTGAAAGAAGTTTGTCTTTTGGACTTGTGTTGCCCTCTCCTCCAGCTCCAGCACAATGTGCAACATAAAAGCCAGCCACTTCAGAGAGCTTGTTGAGCTTTCAACTTCAACATGCGCCTCCTGAGACCTCCACTCACTGTCAGAGCGCTCAGAACAAAGCGCACCATCCACACGGCAGCCGCTGGAAACATTGGGCTGTAGTATGTGTGTGTGTGTGGAAGATAGTGGTGAGGGCATACTGCTTTATTGCATGGAGATACTGTTTCAGAAGGCTGCTGTTTATCCTTGTTTGGTTTGTAACTTGAATGACATTGATTTGGGTTGCTGTGTTATTGTTCAAATGCCATTACACACAGCGTGTCAGTCACAGAAACTGTATTAAACATGATGCTTATCCATTTGGCATGGGCTGGATGCTTGTGGTATTGCAATGATGCATAATATCACAGCTTAGAATAAACCTGTGCAGATGTGCAACCCTCAATCAAACATCATAAAAGACTTTCCAGAGAAGACATATAAATAGTTTGCATTGAGAAGAATAAGAAGAGTATGTCGTGTGTATGTGCATAATGAAATACCCTTTTGTTTCTTTCCATGCTGTACAGAACAAAGCTCGGATGGCAAAGCTTGAAAGCAAAAATGACTCAGATGACTCTAAGCACACCTAACTAAACTGCAATCCATTTGATTTAATTTGTCTCTTCTTTTATGTTGTCCTTGGCCTGGACGCAAACATGTCTTCAAAGGGAATAGTTGACCCGTGTCCTGCCTCCTTCCCTCCACCCAACACACCCACCCACACTCACACGCAAACACACACACACACTCTCTGTACCTCTATCCAACACACTTTGGTTTCTAAATCTCCTTGAAGACGGACACATCAAAGGCATCCGTTGCAGTGAGTGACCTGGTTTGACCACCATGACACGGTGGAACAGAGTTTCTTTAAACAAGCACCACTGTGAGCGATGACTCCGCAGGTCACCTGTCTCACCGCAGCCGCTGGAAGCAAAGAGGGGGTGAAGAGAGTGAGGTTTATTTTTTCCCTCTTTTCACACACCTGTGCAATTTCCTTTGCACTCCTCAGGTTCCTGTCTCTTTTAGACATGTAGCCTCCTTCTCACCTCTCCCCCCTCCCCACCTCCCCTCTTCATCCTTCTCTCCTCGCCTCATCTGGGCGGCATTAGCGGTGCCGCTGACACACATGGCTCTGATAGGCGAGAAGCAGTGTGTAGACATGCTAAGTGTGCCAGTGGAAAATTCTACCCTTCAACCTAAAACAGCAAGCCCTGAAGCCAGGCCACAACAATACTGCCACCTGGCTCAGCTGGGCGTTTGTAACCGAAGGGGGCTGCGGTGGAAGAGTGGTCCCTGGGGAATGATAAGGAAAGTTTAAGAGGAGAAGAGAGAGACTTTTTCCTCACTTGAGCAGTGGAGTGAGCTGACAGGAGGTGGGTCCTGACCTGTCACTCAGGTTGATGCATTAATCTGTTGACAAGCCCAGCTGCTCCCACAGCTCAAGCCTTCCCAGAGAGCCTCCACTCAGAGCAAATTGGCCGTCCGCTCCAGTCAGAGCAGCCTGACTCAGATCTATGGGCTTAGCTGTTACCTGAGGCGAGTCAGGCCAAGAGGCCGCCTCCCTCCCAGCCCGCTCTCCTAAATTATAGCCTTGCTCGGTTCGTAGCGCCTGAGGCCATGTGTGTGTCTGTGTAAATGCTGTGGCTGTGCTACGCACAATCACAAGTGCAGGCACCAACACACACAGAAAAACACAGAAAGAGAGACAAGGGGCCTTTTTTGGTCCACTTATCTTTGCACAGAGTGTTCCAGACGAGCAGCTCCAGCAGCCTTGGTGGACGTCCTTCCCTCCAGACAAAACTGAATGCTGTAATTATCCTGTAATATGGCTGCTAGCAGTAAATGTTCTGTTCTCAACTGTTTTATATTCCTTGCGGAAGAAGCCTGAGGCATTCCCACAACCTGCACACTCCCGCTCACAGTACAACACTACGACAGTGTGACAGTGTGTGATGTTCATGTAGTTCACCTTCATAGGCTATACAGGTAGTCTCCACACACAGGACAACATCTGCACCTACAGTCCTGCAAGTGATGTAGTTCATTATACAGAATGTAATTTTACATAGATTATGATGTTCTGTTTATTGCTCACAGCTGTTTTTATGTTGAATTCTTTCCACGGAGGTTATTGAATGCCTGTAGTCATCATAAAGTCAATGCAACCGGATGGAAATCTAATTGTACACTTGTGTGTTTTTGCTAACTGCCACAGAAACCGTTTTGCATCGTACAACATTCCCTTTAGTTTTTAGCTGGGTGAAGGCAAGTATATGATGTCCCTTTTCCCATCCATATTTGTTTTCCTGAATCACTTTTACTGTCAGGTATGTGTCATTTATCATTTATTTATGTCTTCTTGAAATTATGTTTATATACAATTAATTCAAAACGGCAAAAACCTTTTGAGTAAAACATAATGCAGTGGAAATTACGTTTCCAATTACGATAATGAGGAAATGTTGCTTATTAACGTACTTTGCAAGTTGCAAAAAATGTTGATACTGAATTATCAGTGAAATGTTCTCTGAAAATGTATTTCAGATGTTTTCCACCAAAAAAAGGCAATCTAGCAATACAGCATCTACTCGTAGCGACAGCTTTATGTCTTTTATGACCTTTTTTATTCAAATAACCAATGTGCATGTAGTGCCTAAACTTAGGACAAGAGTCTTTGTTATTGTAACAGTACGTTTTGTATTAAAATGTAACCAAAATCAAGACCTTTCACCAACCTTAACAAGTATTTTGTCGTCTAAATCTAAGACAGGAGTCTTGACTATAACCCAAAGTTCTGTTGTCACGGTCCTGCGCTTTGTACACCCGCCTTTGTTTCCAACCACCTTCCTCTTAAGCCCACAGAGTACAACACGAATGAAGCGTTTTGTTACCTGAGGAAAATGTCTTTGAACATAATCCAGGCAGCAAACAATAACTTAATAAGGAAAGCATTTTAATAACATACAAATGTAATGTCTAGGGAGACAGGGTTGCATTTTAACTGTAGATCAAAAGATCTAATGCAGGATGTGCTGGCTATTAAACTCCACCTCCTCCATCAGATACTCATCATTAGAACGGTCCCAACAAAATAATGAGTCTACTGAATGACCACTACTAGGGAGATGCTGAGGACTCAGTTATAAGAGCAGTATGTCACTTCTAATGAATATATCTTAAAACATTTCTTAACCTAAATAACTTTTGCCCTCACTGTAGATGTATGTTGAAGTGTTTTTGGTTATGTGTAGATGCCTAAGTGACTGGATGTAATTCATCAGACATTATCTGCATGTGTTACAGTGGCTTGTAATAGTAAGTAAAATCTCATATTTTTGCAGCAAGTATAATTATAGGGGAAAATAAATGTGGAATCGATGTTTTGCAGTGGTCTGCTGTGGCTCAGGAGGTTGAGCGGGTCATCCACTAACCGAAAGATCAGTGTTTTGATCCGCAGCTCCTCCAGTCTGCATGTCAAAGTATCCTTGGGCATAATACTGAACACCAAAATTGTGGGTGCATGTGAGTGTGGGTGAATGTTTAACTGATAAGAAGGTGGCACATTGTATGGCATCCTCAGCCCCCAGTGTATGAATGTGTTTGTGGATGTGGCATGCAGTGTAAGCTTTGATTGGTTGGAAGACTACAAAGTTGCAATACAAATGCCTATCTATCTATCTATCTATCTATCTAGCTATCTATCTGTCTATAGTACAGCATACATATCTATTTAAACGTAAAAACTTAAAGTTTTAAGTTTTTTTATCTCTTCAAGCACTTTATTTTAATCACATTCTTCAGTGAATAATTGTAGGCAGGTCATGGGACAGCTCAGCTTTTGACATGTTTATTTCCTGCTGGTAAGAGGCCTGTCATTAGGCTGTCACACTTATCACGTCACAGCATCAAGTCTTGTCACCAAGAAAGCCAGGAAACAATTTTCTGTGTCTCATTTGCGATAAAGTCATTGCAGGCCACACTTATCTGATGTCAGTCCAAAAAAAGGAAAGTCAGTTTTGACTGGTGTGCATGTGAATGAGGTTAATTACAATCTTTCAAATCACAAAAGGTTCCCACTTTCAAAAAACTTAAAAACCTGCAGCGATTGTTTTTTTTTCTTTTTTTTCTTGTTTCTTCTGTGTACTTAAGGGCCCCCCAAAAAAATTACAGATAATTTGATCCACATTCATGTCATTTTGACAGGGTAATAAAATTTGCAGTAACACGAATTTCAACCATGGCTGTCATGTGAATTATGGAGATTGCAGATCACAGATCATCACACCTCAGCACATAATACAGCCACCTGTTACATACACCAGGATGAGCGCCGCCTGTAGAGCACATGATGGTAACTTCAAAGCCGTCCGCACAGAAGACTCTTATCAGGCCCATGATCTCTCATTGTGCACTGATTATTGGCTTGCAATAAAAGCCGTGATGTTGATTTAAGCACAGATAATCCTAGACTGAAATATTTCCACTGTGTAATTTTGCAAGTTTTCCACACTACCACTGCTGTAGGTATAGTGTTCAATTAGTCACAGAGAAAGTTGACTGTAGCGTTTTTATACCCTGATTTCACAGTTGCACTTTTTACGATGCCCAAACCAATCCATTAAAAGCAAACTGCAGGTCTTGTGACAGTCTTGAGATTTGGTTGAAAGTTAGACTTCTTGACAGTAGTGGGAGACATCTGTTTCTAGGCCTTCTAACCTTTCTCCTATTATTGCTGTAAATTACACTTACTATCAAGTGTCTGCGTGGAAAACGACTGAGACCTGCAAATCCTGGACTTCTGGATGCAGTTGTTGGCACATGATTCTAGATGGTTTCCAAAAGGCTAACCTACAGAAACCACTCTTATTAACTTACAGCTTCCAGCAAAGTCACAGTAACACAGCTGAATTTTGGGAAATAGGTTATGTTTAAGTCACAGAAACTAAATCCAGGTTAATGCAACACTTCAACCACAAAATGACCATTTGTATATCAGTTAGTAACGCAGCATTATCTTGAATTCATGAGTAAAATGTTTTTCTCTCGTGCCTCCACGGTGAACAGAGAATCCAAAAAAAAAGTGAACGTTATTCATGAATAAGGTCCGTTACCAAAACAATATCAAAACATCAATATACAAACTCTTACATAACCCATGCAGTGAGTTTTATTTATCCAGACATATGCTCAGTGCTTCGCAAAACTCTACATGTAATGAAGTCTAGCTTTAAAGAAACCAAGTTTCACTTTCTGTTGGTTTTTAGATAGTAGCATTTCGGCGTAAACCTGTGTGCTTGGGGCACTGAGCATTCGAACTCTGCAACACTGCATAACTAATTGATTTACAAATTTCCATTTTGTAGGTGAATTACCTCTTTAAAGGGAAATAGCCTACAGACAAATGATGCTATGTATGTAGTTGTAAAAATAACATCTGTTGCATATACAAGCTAGTTGCTAGTTACTTGAGTAGGCTAACTAAAGCTAATCAAACTGCTACTATCGTCTTTCAGGTTGATCTGATATGTGGTTAGACTCACACTTACAGTAGCTTCTGTAATGTTAGATAAAAGCCGGAATAAATAACTGAATTGATAGCCGAACAAGCCAGCAAGCACGGACACTTATATCAGTCATAGGTGTCATTTTTGAGAGAATTGGTGAATTATTTGCTGGCTGTTGTTCAAATAGCAGCACGTTTAGCTATCTTGAGGCGAGTGGCCTCGAGGACACCTCATCAAACACAAGAAGACATCAGTTATATAACTGAAAAAACATCGATAAAACATCTGACTGAAATAGAATAAGACAAATTTGAATTTAAAAGAAGCTCTAAATAAATCAAGAGGGTAGTGAAGTGTAAATGAAAGACATTTTGACTTAAAAGACAAAACAGAAACTGAAAACTTCCTTTTTAAATCATTTCAAAGAATATGAAACTCTTTTCAGTTTCAAACTTCTTCACTCTCAAGTCTTTTCTTTCTTTTTTTTGTGTCTGTAGGTGCTCTAAATTAAGCACTGAATCCTGGGATTTAACTACACTGTATATTAGAGCAAAATAAGAGAGGAGGAGAGGGTGGATAAGAGAAATGGGAACAGAAAGAGACACATTAGAAGAAAGAGATGTCACAGACGGAGACAGAAAGAGTGTGTGTACAGTCAGTGTTCTCGAGGTCTGCTGTCTTTGATGTCGGCCGAGTAGTGCCCACATGTCCAGCCCCTCTCTGCCAGGAAATTACAACTCCGTCCCCCTGGAGCCCCGCTGACTGCTGCGAGAAACGCTCTCTGTTTGATGTCCTAAAGAGGGATCTCCAATGCAATTTAGCCTTTCATCTTTTCCCTTCTCTTTTGTCTGTGATTCATCCAGACTCTGGCAAAGTTACCAACATTTTCACAAGTCAGATGTAATATTGTACTGCTTCCTAAAATAAAGAGCTGGTGAAACAAAGGGAAAAATGTAACAAAGAACAGAATGATATAGATGATGTACAACCTCTGCTCTTAAAATCATCAGACAATGATGGTCGTTTGTTTAGTTATTCTCTATCAATGAATGATGTTACCACTAAGCATCAACATGCTGATCTCACCTCAGGTCCATTAAGTGACTGTTCTGGAGCTTTTAATCGTATCACAGTTTTTCAAATTTCTATTTTTATAGCACTTTAAAGCTGCTATAATTTATTTTTTAAATTTTTTTTTATTATTTATTTAGTTAAAAATGCATCAAATTACTGTGTTTAATGTGATGGGGTACCTCGTACTGACGACGCACATTTATTTAACTACTGAATCTGTGTTTCTGCTTAGCTCTACAGGGTAATTTTCTTGCAAATTTTTGGGTTCAGGCTCACTGCTCTCATGAGCACGGTTTCCAGACACAGCAGGCAGCCTTTTCAGCAAAAAATGCCCTGTTAAAATCCAATATGCACTACCTCCTCAGCACCAAACAGCTGACAAATAAAGGAAGTCATTAGCTGGTGGAGCATTTAGCAGCTAAAGTACCTGCTTTTTCCTTCAATAGGTGGTGGAGGCCAGACCAGAGCTAAAAGCAGAGTAAATATTGGACTTACATTCGTCATGTGCAGTTGGCGTGTTGTTAACTTTTAATAGCAAGTATGTGTTCCCCCTATTATGCTACTTTGCATTTTGATTCATTGATTCTGGGCCTTGTAAGATATTTTTTGTGCCCTCAAGTTGGATTTGAGTGGGTATAGCATAGAGCAAAGATGCTCTATGCTTTGTCTTTCGTAGCACTTACCATTGACAAATTCTGTAATGTCCACAGTTTCAGAAACTATGATGAGGTATACTGGTTTTGAAGTGTCTCTGGGAAAAATAATATATAAGAGTGTGTTTATTCTTGAGTAAAAGCTGTTTTTGCTTTCTACTTTTCTCTCTGTATAATACGCCATGTGAAATTACTTTTTTCTGCCTCTTGTATTCCTCTGAGTTTTGGATGTCTCTTGTCTTTCACCTGTATGTGAAGCTTACTCGCTGACTTGAGTCGCACTGCTTATCAGAATGCACTGATTTGATTGGCTAACATGTGCAAATGGTTTGTGAATATTCTTATCAGTTAAATCAGTGCAACAGATGATGCACCAGTTAAAATAAAAAACACTGCATCAAAATTGAACAATAATCAATTTATTGGTTATAGGTCCGAATAGAATGGTGTCTGGGACTGGGCTTAGCAGAGAGGGAAGGCAGGTTAACAAGGGGGACACATTTTAGTCATTTTGATTAAAAGAGGGGGATGGTGTCTTCCCTTAAATCGCCAACTGGTCTTGTGGCCAGACACACAACGCCAAATAAATGTTCATGTTCCTCTATGTTCTGTGTTATGGGATATGTTTCCCTGTCTGCTGGAAGTAAAAATATGCCGCTGTTTGTTAGCATGTTTGTCATATCAACTTTGTAAGATGTTAATATATAAACACTGTGATTGCAATTGGTTATGCTGCTCCCTAGTGGCCACAAAAAAATGCAGGTTTAAACTGCACAGAAAAAAAAAATTACATGATCATGAGATATTATTGAAAGCTCCCGATAAGCTACAAAAATGGACATTGAGTTGAGCATGTTTAGTCAGCTACAGCTCCCAAGGTTAAGAAAGAACTTTTTAACTTCATTATGTTACTATTATTTTACAAGAGTCACTGAAATCCTATAATAGTGGTTTATTGCTGGACTTTGTTTTAACACTATGGCTGCACTGCTTTCAATATTATTTACCGACCATGATGACCTTGAGGAAGCCAATACATTAAAAATGCAACACTCCCTTTTCCCTTCACCCTTTTGACAAGTGCAGCTCTTTTCCCCTCCGAGCCTCTGTTTGGGCCATAACTCAGCAAATCTGCCAGTGTACAAACTCAGGATCCAACATCTGTCTCCTTTCTATTGTGGAAAGAGCTTGGCATTCTTTCATGTTGGATAGGTTTCAGTTTCAGCATTTATACCGGCCCAAAAAAAGAAACTGGCTTCTCAGGATTCATAAGCCATCACTGATGGGTTCATGCAGGCACAAACAGCTGTTTTGGGTTGCCCTCCGTTTGCTCTGGGTTTTATTAATCAGCTCTCGGTTCACCCTGGTGATTTATGATACAGTTACAGTCTTGCATTGGACCGTACGAGGAGGGAAAACATAGTATAGACTGCAGACGCAGCTGGGGGTGTTTGCCTTTGCACTGAGTCGGATTAATGTTCAACAGGCTGTTGTTTGACTAAAGTGAAGATTGCTTTTCAGATGTGGCACTGTGCCACCTCGACTCCGTATCACCACATCCCTCTGCCCACATCTCTGTAGCTTGGGTTCACTACATTCATGAGGTTATGTGGGAAGGCCAGGTGATATAAAAACATTACTGGGTAAATTTTTTTTGTGGTTTCTTCTGATGTGACTGGGTGACATGCTTTTAACCAGCGAGGTGAAAATAAATAAATGTGACCACAGCAGATTATTTGATTGTTTTAGAGAAAAGGCTTTTCATGACAAAACCACAATGTCACCACCGATGTTGACAATGTTTTATTCTGAGAGCCAGTTTTTTCTTTCACCACTGGACCCAGGGGTGTTTCTAGAATTTAAGATATTCGGGGCTTAGCCCAGCTCTCAGTGAAACAAGGGGATCTTTCTACTGGATTTTATGTTCTCTAAGAAGCTCTATTTTATGCTTTTTAATGCCCTCTGGCATCGTTTTTGCCCTCGAAAGTTCTTTTTAACTTTCCAGATTAATTATGAATTGTGATGAGAAAAATATTAGTATTTGTTAGTAATTAGTGGAAAGAATATTTTACAGTCCCGGGGCGCCCAGTGGCTCGCCTGGTGGAGCGGGCACCCTATGAGCAGGGGCTACAGCCTTGCCACAGTGGCAGTAGGTTTGAGTCCTGCCCCGGTCCTTTGCTGCGTGTTGTCCTCTCTCTCTCCCCCTTTCACGCTTGCTGTCCTGTCTGAATTAATGCCCGAAATGCCTAATTTCGTGGCAGCTTTTTTTTTTTTTTAAATGTGATGAATAATGCAATATTTTTAGTGAAATTGGGGGGTTCAGCATTCAGTGTTTCCCACAGAATTATAATTTGTTTATATTTGTAAGGGAGATGCATGGGAGGAGGGCAGCAGCAGCAGCTGATTGTTGGATGAAATGTCTCACACCAACAGCAAAACAGCTTTGGCTGTGTCATTAAACCCGTTGATAAACGCTGGGTAACATTTGCTCTGTGATGCTAACAGTTATTCCTGTCAGTATGTGCGTGACTGTCATAGTTGCAGCAGCAGTCTCATGTTAAACAGAGAGAGAGAGAGAGAGGGGCTAAGCAGGTCAATATGCTGCCTGCAGTTCTACAGTGAAATGAGCTTTTACCTGTTATAAATAGTCAAATTTGCAGTAAAGTTGCAGTGATTGTATGAAATTGGAAAGGGGATTGGCTGAATTTGCATCAAATGTAATCACAAAATCACAAAAACATAAGGGGCTGACTCTGCAAATGCCATCATTAAAAATGTATTTACTTGAGTAAGAAATAGTTACATATATTTTAAGAGTGGTAGAATGTGACTAATTAGGCCTATCGTTATTAGTATTTTTTTTGTTTATTATATAGCCTATATATTTAGTTCCAGGACTATTTATTAAACATTGACTTAAGCATTGGACACCCAGGCCCAGCAACACGTGTCCCCTGTGACTCTGGTTAAAAAGCCTCTTTGTAACTTTAACAACCCATAAAGCAGAATATATCAGTCTAATATCGGGGATGGGGAGCTGCTTTCTCAGGGGTGAGACACTTTGACTTCAAATGCACCCAAAAGCGCAAAGCTTGTGTGCACAGTCACAACAAACAACATAATTAGCAGGTCAATGAGTGTACTCATGAATGATGATCAGACTGACAATATTTGACAGCGTGCAAGTATATCATCATTACCTAAACCAAATAACACCAGTCCACCTATAAGTGAGTTGTACTTCTCCTAATTGTACACGATCGGACTGTGCAGTTGGGGAATTTGTTTTGAGTTAGCCTCAACCTGAAACATATGGAGCACTATAATTTCTTGGCAGGCTTATGTGGCAAGTGCCTGACCTCTTCCTGTAGTTCTTTTGTTCAGAGAGGGGCCGGGAGGTATCAGGGGATTGCTTATCACTCTGACACAGGATGCCAGCAGGGGTCATGGTGCAAGAGGGGAAGTGACAGTGTGGCACTTGCTTGTTTTCATGGGGAATGAGGCGATATTGTGACACATGGCTGTGCACCTCAGCGAAAACAGGAACAGCAGTGACGTCCCCAAAGACTGTCAAATGCAATGGGTGGTTTTACATTCTACTACATATATCCAGTGATAGTGCTGAGTTTAGCTGCTTTTTGTTAAATGCTCCACGTTGAAATGTGTTTTCACACTGGCTTCACTTTTCAGCACAAGTGCATAAGACACCTTTAGAAAAATGAAGAGAGCAGGAATGGGGTAAATACAGTGTCGTGTACTGGTTTTGGGTGTATGTGCTTGGTGAGGGGATGTGGTTCTCAGGTCAGGCTTAGACGGGGGGGTGAAAAACTCACTCTGTCACAGGTGCATTTCCCTCGAGTATCTGTGGTTTTACACACGAGTCACACAGCTGTGTGTTTGCGTTCACTCTGTAACAAAGAGACGACAGCTGTCGGAGTTTCGGTAAGAAGAGTGCGTCGATAGTGACCATATGATTTCTGGAGTTTGGAGGGATGGACTTTTGCACAGATGTGTTGCTAAAAACTGTTACATGACCCTGAGTTTCCAGAATAGTTTTTGATAAGCACATGGCTGTTTACTGTTAAAGTAATTCTGCATGCTGGAGTGTGATGCAACACTGAAAACAACTGATTTATGAAGCCTGGATATGCTCTTTATATATAGCTAATGAGAAATTGCACTTGTCAGGGTCAGTGTTGGAAGAGTACTGTGACATAATGTCTATCTGACAAGTCAATGGCATATTTAGCTCAAGCCAGCAGCAACAAGATGAAAGATCCTCATAAACATATTACAAAAAGCTTTGCTGTTTTGAGCAGTTAAAGATTTTACTTTACGTGCAGTGAGTGGAAAAGGTTAAAGTCGTAAATGTCCAGCCTGATAAAACGCTGTCTAAGAACAAAAGTCACATCGTGTAAAAAAAAAAGAAAAAAAAAAGTCAAACTTCCATTAGCTCATAAATCATAGTTGAACGTGTTTGTCTTGTGACTGGTCTCCACAGAAAGGAGAACAGAGGTTAGGGCTGGTCAAACATCCCCACCCGCTGTGACCTCTTGACCCTTGATCCTTGGGTTCCCCTTCAGACCTCAGACATGGAGGTCAGGGGCCTGACCTCACCAGCTTTAGCTCAGCGAGCTAATGGCCTGCCACTGTCACCGCCTGCTACAGCTCTGACAGCTCTATGAGTCCTCAACACTCTGGGCAAACTGGAGAGCAGGGCCAAGGGGCAGGCCGAGGGGGTTTGTCTGTGTGTCAGATCTTTATATGCCTTAGTGTGACACAACACTGATTTCTGTTATCTTAAAAACACACATGAACACAGAGGCTGTATAGTTACAGACATGAACACTGAGGGTGTTTATAGTCAGTGGAAGCATGTGGAAGCATGTAACCCACAGAATATTAAAACAAGGGCAACTCTGGTGGTCACACAAACAGCAGCGCAGAAGCAGAATTGTGTGTGCCTGTGTTAAGAGGTCCTGTGATGCTTAACAATGGTTCCTCTTCATCTGGTCATGTGGTGTGTTTGTGTGTGTGTGTGTGTATGTGTGTGTGTGTGTGTCTGCGCACGTGTGATTTTGTATGCAACTGTTTGAAAGTGTGTGTGTGTGCGTGTGTGTGTGTGTGTGTGTGTGTGTGTGTGTGTGTGTGTGTGTCCCTTGCGGTGCAGCTTGGTCACATGAAAATAGTGCTAATGAGGGACTACTGTTCATAGCTGGCACCAAGGGTCAGACCTCTGCTGCACATGCACACATTCACACACACACACAAACACACACACACACACACACACACACACACACACACACACACACAGATTAGAAGTCTTGCAACAATGACAAGATTTTCACCAGGTTCATTCTGTCATCATGTGGCAGAGACCACATGTTTTGTGAGATTTGGTGATGAAATATTGATAAGAACTGCTGCTTTGTGTTATTGTTACCTGTCAAGCATCAAATACCAAAGCAAGCCAACTAGCTTTTCAAAAAAAGTCAAATTTATCAAGCTAAAGTACCTGATTCTTTTCCTTAGGAGTTGGTGGAGACCAAAAAAGAGATAAAAGAAGCATACATTTTGGACTTATATTCATCAGGTGACTCGACACAAGACTCAAAGTTTGAGATAATGTTGCTTTGTACAAGTGTTTGCTAACGTGTCAGCCAAAGCAAAGGAGGCTTTTGACAGGTTGCTGCAACTTGCATAATAAATGTCATCTGCAGAGCCAAGTTAGCACTACTGCTAGCAAGCTAATCTGCTAGCATGTTAAGTGTTGGCAGACTGCTATTAGTTGTAGGAGCTAGGTTATATATGTTAAGACCACACTGACTGTAGGATTGAAGGATTGTAGGACTGAAGGAATTGACTGTTAAAGGTACAGTATGTAGGATTTAGGGGCTATATAGGTAGAAAGTTAATATAATATGCTATGTTTTCATTAATTTTTAATCACTTGAAACTAAGTATCATTGAGTTTTTGATTCCTTAGAATGAGCCGTTTAGCCTGTATTTACACGGGTCCTCATCCACAGAGTCTGCCATGTTGTTTCTGAAGTAGCCAAGAATGGACAAACCAAACACTGTTTTAAGAGACCTTGAAATGAGTTAGCATTTCACCACCTATACTTCCCTCGTGTTGGAGTCAACAGTTTTTGATTTTTTTTTTTAGGTTTTTGGCAGGTTTAAAGACATAAAATATGTCAGTAAAGACCTGACTTGCAAATTTTGAAGCTTTTAGGTGTCTTAAAAAGGTGGTCGCCAACAAGTGGCTAAATGAGACTACAGAATGTCATCACAGGTTTAAAGCCTTGTTTTGGTGGCAGCGTTAAACATGCGCACTAGACCTTTAGGAATGATTTGTATTAAAACTACAATATCACGGAGCTGAGCCCTCTTTCTCATGGCTAGCTTGTTTTGATGTTTCTCTGCCCCCTCATGGCCAAAATATATGATAATAATAGAAATAGTAATTGCATGGCACTTAGTTATGTTTCTGTTCAAATATTGTTAATTCTTTTAAATAACTTTACAAGATGTACACAAATGAAAATACAGTTTTTTATTACTATTAGCCTACCTATAAGAAGGGAACAACAAAATGACTTAATCAAAAGCGTGTCTTTTGTAAACCTGGAATATCGTAATATTTTATCACTTATGTTACTTTTATGAGTGATATTTTTTCCTCTGTTCACACATACTTCCTTTTCTTTTGTCTGCTGCCATTTTAATTGTTTGACCATTTTACTGGAGGCTGCAAAAGCTTTGAATAGGAAATACAGGAATAGTCAAAAAGGATTTTAATTGTGGCCTAGTTCACACTGGGTGCATACACACTTGTGTGCACACATGAGCATTCACTTACATTCACATGTGCACACCACCAGTACATGCAGTTGAGGGCCCATTGTACCAGTCAGTAATCACTGTCCCATTAGGAGGCTTTTGGCCATAGGGGGTTGTTTTAAAAACCTTAATCCCCTGTGCAGCAGGGAGCTTTTGCTGGCCACTGCCCAGCATCCAGGTGATACATTATAGGAGGGCAGTGGATGCTGTTTGCTGTGTATGTGTGTGTCTGGCTCGCAGAGTTTTTCATTGGAAATCGGCCAGCTGACAGCATTTGGCAGTGCCTGTTGAGTCTTTGTGTGAAAACTTTTCTCAGCCAGAGAACGAAACACACTGTGTAATTGTTGTTCGTGTCAGACACAATCCACTGCAACGTGCAGTTACCGCAGCCAGATGAAGATGGATCTCCGTGTTTGAGTCACTTCGGAAAACAAAGCATTTTGGGCCGTTGTTTTTTTTTCTTCGTTAGCTCTTCTGGTGCCTAATTAGAGAGTTAGATTAAAGCAGCCAGCATGACTCAAGAGCAGCCATCTCATCCCGGCTTCTTTTGATGGAGGAGATCCGCTGCTTTAATTACCGCTCTTCATTCATTCATGTTTCACTCAAATTGCTCCATGGTCACATGATGGGGATTATCCTCTGCTCGTGGTCACGGTCGGTTGTTTGAAGATCACACAGCTTCTGAAGCGCTGATCACACAAACACACCAACTAACAAAACACTTTCCCTCGTCAGCATCTCATCAACGCATTATGCAGCCTGATGCAACTAAAAAAATCTAAAAATCAAGGTTGTAAAAGATCAGCTTTCTTTAAAATCTTATCTTGCTTTTTATCAAAGTGCATATTCTTGAGTCCCAAGCTGGTTAATCGGTGTGTAGAGAATAGAGATACATGCATAACAAAACTGTATAAAAGAGGGAACTGATTGTACTTTTGGACTCCTCTGAACTTTGGATTGCTTCTCTGGATCCATATGTTTATGTGCTGTAACTCCACTGCTCTGGATGCAACATCAGATCCTGCAGGGAAACACATGCAGTTAGTTCATATAGCACACTGGTCAATACTGAGGAAACCTAAGAGAATGATTGCTCCTTGGCAGCATTTCTGCTAATGAAAACCATACACAACTCCTCTGGCCAGGGGGAAGATGTGCAGTGGAAACAGTAGATGAGCCTGAGGCCATGAGTGATACATTACCGCCTAACCTTGAGGGACTGCTTGGCTGACGGTGGGATCAGAATAGTGCAATCAATGCCACATGCCGCAAGGAGCAATGCATGCAGAGCAGGAATCCATCACATCTCCGTGACAGGACGGTCTTAAAGTTGTGTTTCTGTTAAGAAACGTCTTGATACGGGGTTACTGCGTGTGGACGTACACATGTGCACTGAAACAGAAATGCAAAACAAGTGAATCAAAAAGAGCGAGCGAGGAGGGTTATTAAAACCATGTGTTTGGGGCAGTGCCATGCAGCCGGGGATGCCAGGAAGGAGAGATGGCAGGGTGATTTCGCAAGCTTGTGCGTTGGCTGTGGGTTTCAATAAGGGGGAGAAGTGACAAAGAATTAAAGCAGAGATGCGTGGGGAGGGAGGACGGCCTGGCAAGCTGCGGTCATGGGGATGTGGAAATAAAGTTTTACATCCCCAGCTGTTTTATAGTGCCATTTACTAGAGAGCAGGTGCAAGGCTATTCGAATCTCTCCTTACTAGTAAAATCACATCTTGCGCAGCCAGTCTGTGATGACAAATAAGGAGTTGTAGCAAGGCAGTAGCAAGTAAAGATAGAGGAGTGGAGGAGTAATGGGTTAGAGGTTAGTGGTGCAAGAGTTGAATCACACGAAGTTCACAGATTCAGCTAAAATTTGGACTCTTTGACTTCTTTGCTGCACACACAGGGGTGTGTGTAATTAAATATGCTCCCTCAATTTCATACACACATGCATGTGTAGCTCTTCACACACAAATCAGTGAAGCACGGAGAGAAAGGCACTCCCTCTCACGCAAAGAGCCGAGATTGTGTCAGCCCATCGGGCGTTCTGCCAAAGGGAGGGGGAATGAAAAAGTTTAGGTGGGGGGAGGGGCACACAGGTGCCGAGACTTAAGTCTGGGGGAGGAGTGGAAGGAGGGAAAATCAGGGAGAGGCAAGTGGACGCACTAGGGGAAAGGAGAGGAGAGAGAGCTTGCAAGCAGCTCTAATCCAAACCTTCTCCTCTGGCTCTTATTCTCCTCTGAGGATGGGCACACTTTTTTATGACTCTATAACAGCAAATGTCCTCAAACAGGACAATGAGGCCAACAGCACGTCAAGGCCAATGACAGAAAAGGCTAAAAGGGAATAGCGTGACATCCGAATGTGTCAACAAAAGGAACTGAAGCATTTTCTAAAGATATCCGAGCCATGACATATGCTTGCATGATGAATGCTTTCCGTGAGCTTTTCCAAAATGTGTGAGAGAGGAGCAGGAATAACTCCCAACATTAAAATCTCCAAATGTAGAGTGTGAAGATTCTTTTTCTTTCAACTATTGACTCTCTAGAACTAGTTTTCTCTGGCTTCTCCACTTAAATACACACACATGCGCACACATTAAATTAGCTCCTTTCAAAAAGAAAGAGAGAGGAGGAGAAAAAAACTGTGCTGCTAGATTGTATTTGCTCAGCAGAATTTAATATGAGCGAGCTGGAGGTGCTTTTCTTGTGAGGCCAATTCCCTGGAGACACATCCATCTCTGGGAGATGGTTGGGAGGACAAAGGAGGACTGCCCCCGAGGCTCAGCTCAGGCGTGCTTAAACTCACACACACACACACACACACACACACCACACACACACACACACACACACATTAAGAGCACGATCATGCACGCAGATATCAACAGTTGCGAGCACACACACACAGACATACACACAGATGCACTTATTCACACAAGCGCAGTGCTCAGACAGAGACCGCCTCTGTCTGACAACAACTACAAACTTGGTCAAACAGAGGAGGAGGAGGGAGAATCGGGTAGAAGACGAGTTGAAAGGGACACTGAGAGGTAGAGACATATGAAGTGAATAGATTGAGGGACGGAGAAGGCATTTAATAGAAAGAAACATGCTGAATGGCGGGACTTAAAAGCCAGGGAAGGTTATTTTGGTGCAGAAAACACAAGGGTGTATCTTGCATTTCAATATTGGGAGGGCACGTGAAATTTTTGAGCTTAAAAACACTTAATATTAATGCACCTTTTCTGCATTGATTTAGGGTGTAAACCAGAGATGTGGACTTGAGTAACATGACTTGGACTCGAGTCAGACTTGGGTCACAAATTTGATGACTTTAGATTAAAAAAAAGACCTGCAACCAGCAACTTCACTCCATTTCATTTGACCCAATCTGCCAGTGTCCAAAAGACAAACAAAAAACAGCAGTGCACAAAAAATAAATAAATATGCCTCAAAAATTGCCCACGAAGTCGCAATGACTTTCAGTTTTGTTCTGCATACGAAGTTGCACCAAGATAAGTAAATCAGGGCTAATATTAACATAGTTAAGCTAATGCTTAGCTAATGTTAGCTTCACACCTAACTTTTTAACAAAAAAAGCACATTTTAAGATGCATTCATGATATTTGTTAACTTAATATTGCCATTACAATTGTTGAGGAGTGCATTAGGAGTTGTTTTGGACTCAAAACTCAAAGTTAGGACTTGACTGATGACTCGCAAAACAATGACTTGGCCGTCAGACAACAGACATAGGAGGATACCCAGCACGTCATATGTAGATGTGAAAGACAAAGCGGAAATATTTTACGAGTTTGGATGAGAGCATGTCAAGGTAAATGTCCCCTGCTACTTTCATGTTGTCTTCGCCTATATCGTGAGAAAACACAGGATGAAATAACTAAAGAAAAAGAAAGTGAGGGGAGGCTGTTGTACGCAGTAATGCCCCCTGACAGCCGTGTCAGACTGAGGAAACAGCATGAAGACATGTTTATATGTAGAGCTCTGGCAGGCTCACCCGGCTGCTTGTGCTGCCTTTTTGACCTGACACTTCACCTGTGCACTGCCCGCGGCTGTCAGTCATCTCTGGCCTCTGCCTGACAGTCCAAGTAACAATGGTACAAAGTCATAAAAGTTAACCAGATCTAGAAAATAAGCAACTAAAAAAACCTCCCCACAAACTTACCTCAACATATCAAAACCAACTGCAACCTATTATACAAATGTAACATGTAGTTAAGGGAATTGGGTAATTGTGTTTTGGTTAGTCGGTATAAAAAGTCGCGTAATCACTCTAGTGCGAACCCCTCGGAGGATTCATGGCCTGGAACAGCCCCTAGCCTTGCTTAGTTCATTTCCTGTTCCTGGCGGAGGCAATGAGGGATAATAAGCTCTACGCTACGCTTACTGCTCTTGATGATGCGGTCACACAACCTCGCTAATACGCCAGTCAGAGTAGAGTTAGAAAGAAAGGGCAGGACAAAGAGCTGTCTCACTAAATCCTCCTCTTGTAATGATGGATGTGAGCGTTCCCTCCCCAGAGCAAATTAGGAAGACTGTGTTGAAAACATGTCATGGAGACCACAAAATGCAACGCAACCAAAAGGAGATTGCTCATCTTCTTGTCTGAAGTGACGACTACAGTGAAGTGCTCCTCTGGTGTGGTGTGGCACAGATAGTCAGTTAGATTTAAAAGCGGCAGTCCCCTGAGGAGCATTGGCAAGGCGGAAACTTGAAAAGATCATATTTCTGTCCAAAGGGGCCTCGACTGTGGCTCCTTTCACAACAACACAGACACAGGTCGGTTCTCTCACACAGGCGTTTATTGTGCATTTCTGTCTCTCTGAAGCATCCCCATATTGAGGCTATTTTGAAAGATAAACATAGCAGAATGCATCAGTACACTGTACAAAATGTAACATGAAAAAAAGACAAAAACTACAAAAATGGCAGTAAACACGAGTGAGAAACAAAAGTGAAATAAAATATCTTGTTGGCTGTTCTTATGAAAAGACTTTACAAAAGTCCTTTAAACGATGCTCTGACCGTCCACTTCGGCTGCAGAAATTAACCCTTTGAAACCTGAGCAAATTGATTTCTTTGACAAACATGGGAAAAAGGCAATGAGCAACTTGAGGAGAAGTTACCCCCAAATTAGCAAGAAATTCAGAAAAAGTGCAGGAAAATTACCTAAAAATTATCACAAAAAAAATAGAAGAAAAAGTAATGAAAAAAGTGCTTAAAAATAAAAAAAATCTGTGGGGTGTCGGTGGCTCAGTGGACAGAGCGGGCTGTACATAGGCTGAGTTCTCGCCGCAGCAGTCGTGGGTTCGACTCTGGCCTCAACCGTTTGCTGCATGTCGTCTCCTCTCTCCCCCTTTCACACGTACGCTCTGTCCTATCAAAAAAAGTACATCTGTAACACAATTTTCAGTATGGAATTACTATCATTTTAAATATCTGGACATTTTCCCTAGCTTTTTAATTTTTTTAATGTCTTTTTAAAAAAGTATTAATTTCTTCTAATTTGCCGGGGAAAAAAATTGCCAGGATGATCTTTGCCTTTTGTCCCACGTTAGACAGCTGCAGCGGGTCATGAGGAGAGGTGAGAGGAAGTGTGCGCTGTCGGCCACTGAAACTTGTGTCCCAATAAGTTTCTCTCAAAACAATAACAACGAGCGCCAACATGTAAAAAAGGCTGTTAAACAAAACGTACTCCAGCAACGCGTGATTACACAGAAACCAATAAAACAGGGGATGTGAGTGATTCATATTACAATCCTGCAGCTCCAACCAAAATTAAATGTGATTGCTACCGCAGCTCCACACACGCCCTCCGTCCCCCCACAGTACTCCCCAAATCATAAACAGATCTTCAAGATGCAGCCAGGGTCACATTTAACCCCAGCGTGGTCGCAGAAGATACCCGTGACCAACCTTATTACACACTTACCCAATTACCCAGTGAGCATGGGCAGGTGGGGGGCACACACACCACACAGATATATAAGCACGCAGGGTTAGCACGAGGCTACAGGGGTCGTCAAGTGCACGGATGGTGTGAGTGGATACTGACAAAGTGCATTAAGTTGGCCTCTTCCCAGCTGGCTTTGGGCCATGATACAGGTGCCACACTAGATCACCAGCGAGACCTCTCCACCCTTCACCCCCACGCTATCGCTCTACAGCTAGTGTGAGCTTCCACAACAGGTGCAGTAGGTTAGGCTGCAGGCCCTGACATGCGAGGAAACAGACTGTTATTGTGGGCCTTCCTTCCATCATCTCTCTTTTTTTTTTGCTTTTCCCCTCCTCTACCTCCACCTTCTTTTCCCAACAGCCCTGGGGAGCAATCGAGAGGTCCAACCTGAATGTGTAACCCGAGTGCAACTCTTCTGTATTGTGCAAGGATGTTGAAAAGAGGAGGGGAGAAAAAAAAAAAAAAAAAAAGAAAAAAGGATATGTTGCTCATGCAGAGGATTGGACAGCTTGGCAGTGAGTTTGCATGGATGTTTGTGTGTGTGTGTGTATGTGTGTGTTTGTGTGTATTGGGTGTATTTTGGAAGCAGTAAATACCTAATAAGAGCATGAAATGATAGATTCCTTACCCTGTGGCTGGCAGTGGCGCAGTCCGTGGCAGAATTAGACACACGGCTTTCACTTGCTGACAGACAGATGGCAATTTATCCATGTGTCAGTGTCTGGTGACGATATGAAAAATGTAAATTTGAGTGTGCATATATGCATGTGCATAAAAAAAGCCGTGGTGCCAAGTTTTTAAAAAAACAAACCTCACAACTGACAAACGCAGAGCCTGCCCTCTCTACTGTATATTTGCACAGGAAAACTTTGCAGCCTTCTGCATTTCATTATGAGAAATCCAGATGTGCGTCTTGGCTGCCAGCGAATGTCTTCAGCTGTGTATGACACTGTTGTTGGCCTCCGTACGCCGAGTGCAGACAGAGAAACGACACCTCAGGGCAAGACTTTCTGCTCTCTCTCTTTTTCTAGTCTTTCCCTGCCATCTCTCTCTCTCTTCCTGATCCCCCTCTCCTTTGTTTCTTTCTTTCACCATCCTTCACTTACTCACACTTTTTTGCACCCTCTAGCCTGTCGCACCTCTCATCTTTCTCGCTCCATCTCCCTCTCTGTCTGTCTGTCTGCCTGTCTTGCTCTCTCTGCCACTCTTATCACATCATCTGCTCAGGGAGACGAGGTTGGTCTGACCACTGACAGGTAGTCAGAGGGCATGTGGGAGTCGGCTCCAGAAAGTCTGCCCCTATACCTACTTTGACACTGGCTCTTCCACTCTTTCTTCTCCACTCACTTATTTTTCAGCCTGCATGGTGCACCAGTCATGTCAAATGTCAGATAAGAACTGTGTCAAAGGAGACTTACAGGTTCAGAGAGAGAAAAGTGTTGTTAATATCTAATGAGTCACATGAAGGTAGTCATTGTGTTAAATGACTAACACTCCTCAGCACTGACTTGCACAGATATGAGTGCACTGCAGCTGTTCATGAATCTAACTACATCGACGATGGAGGTACTTGAGAGTTAGGAGAAAAGTTTGCATTGTGATTTTATTGGAATTTGTGCAACACTGATTTTCAAAACAAAAAAAATAGGTACAACACAGTTGATTTTTAAAACACTTCTGAGCTTTTACACAAGGAAAGAATCATTTCTCTCTCTCTGCCCAACAGACTAACGATGAACATTATTATAATACTTTTTCTGTTAAATGATCCTTTACTCTGTCTTGGCCTGAACTGATCTGTAATAACCTCCCTGTACCACGAAAAAAACTTTTTACTCATTTCTTTGCATTTTGCAGTGACCTTGAAGAAACTCTGAATATTGGAGAATTGTATCATTCTGCCCTCTATTGATCAAACGAAGCAATTGCAATATAAATGTTGTCCCTTTTTGTTTGTTTTAGTGCTTATTTTGAGCACGTTTGACTTTTTCTGATTTTTGCTCCCTTATCATTTTTACCTCTCACCTAAAGCAATACATTTCTCGTTTGCAGCATAAAGAAAGCACACAAACCCACAGAAACATCAACAGGTTGGCAATGTTGGGATGTTGGGTTGGCAATTTCTACTAAATTCCATATAAAATAGATGAAGCATGTTTACATTTTTTTATGGTATTTTTTATTAAGCATAATTTTGCTTGACAAAGAAAACAGCTCAAGCCCAGATCACAGGGCTTTTCGTATAGATGCAGAAAACCCTTCATGCGCACACAAATGGACAATTTAGAGTCAAAAATCAACCTGACATTAATTTTTTAGATGGTGAAAGGAAACTGGAGCACCTTGAGACAATCTATGATGGCACAGGGGAAACATGCAAACTTGACCTCCACAGGAGAAGAAAAAAGGCCCAGAACCATCTTGCGGTGAGTGACACTGTGCCAGCCTGACTTGCGTCAATTTTGTGTTAATCTGATGTCCTCACGCTCCTTCATGTTTGCGTCGAGTGGATGGTGTTAACTTGCATTCTTGTGTTGAGTCCTCTGTTTTCATCCTGGCTTCTTAAAGCTACTGAAGATAATTAGGTGAGTGAGGATCAGTTGTTTTAAAGTGTTTTTTTGTTTAAGTTTGAAGGTTGCTTTTGAAATTAACTCATTTTAACCTGCAGTCCGTGCGTGGTACACCCCTCACAACACTTAGTAGAGGTTTGCATAATTCTACATGCAGGGTATTTTTCCCCATTTAAAAATTCATATTGTTTTAGGTGATACAATATGATAATAATAGCCAGATTTCAATTTGAATATCTATCTACCTTTTTATGATGCAAAATGCTCTCTTGCTTTCCAATTTGGTTTGGGTTTTTTTTTTCAGGGCCATCCAAGCTTTGTTGAGGCCCATCTTTTGTGGGTTACATTACACCTAAACCGCAAGAATGCAGCACACATTTGATTTCAATGCAACATGAAGATAGACCCGGCACTGTGGAGCATTGCTGTGTTTCTGTTAATCTTTTTATATAGAGGCTGAAGGGTGTATGAAGGAGTTGGTTCTGTTTGATCTTACTGGATCGCACACCTGCTTCAGTAGTCCCGTTGAACTCAGCCAGACAGGTCAGCTGTTGTAGCTGTTATTGAGCTGCACATTGAATCAGATCAGACATAGCTGACAGATCACCGTCTAGACAAAGAGCAGACCCCTTCCTAGTATTGTTTGTTGGTGGTTAGTGGTGAGAGAAAAACAGGAAGAGTGTGTGACTGAGCCAGTAAAAACCCCGGGCCCGGGAGGAATAAAGGCTTCCGGCCTTTAGATGTTTCCTCAAACACGTGAGTTAACTGGCAGGCAGAATTATTATTAAGTAGATGTTATGCGTGATAAAATGAACCTGGACACTGTGTCAGAGGTGAATCTCAAGTTAGGTTGCACTGCCTGCATCTCACCACATGATGGCAGCACCTTACAAAAATTAAGATAAAGATACGTTTTCTGTTTCTCTCTGGCACTCAGGCTAATAATTCTCATCTCCTTTTGCTCTCAAATTCAAAATGTTTTATACGTGTGCTTAGTTTAGTAAAGTATTGTCAAAGCAGGATGTAAAGGGTTAACAATATGAGGATACTAATACTAAATGAGGGGAGAGACAGATGGGGAATGACACGCAAGAAAAATTTGTGGTTGAAGCCAGCAATGCCTTACTTAGCAATGCCTTAAAGAGATAGTTTGAAATTTGGAGAAGTTTGCCAATTCTCTGTCTTGACAAGATTCAGATGAGAAGATTGCTACTACTCTTATCTCATATCTTTGTATGATAAGTATGAAGCAACGACCAGAGCTTAAGAGGTGTTGGTAGAAAGATTACTTTTGCTTTTGCACAGATTTAGGTCAACAAACTAATGTTTCTTGTCTTTGTGTTAAGCTAAGCTAGTTCCACATACAGACAGATATATACATTTTCTCAACTATCTCTTGTCAAGAAAGTGAATAAGGGTAATTCTCAAATGATTTAACTTAAAAAAAAAAGGACTGGGTTACTGGGGCACCAAAATCTGATTTTTTTTTTACATGTGCAGTGTGTAGGATTTAGGGAAATACATTTGAATAGAAAATAAGTATGTTTTCTTTGTGTATAATCACCTGAAATTAATGTCATCATTAATAATTGATGTGTTTTTTCTTACTTTGTTGCATTGCCATTTTTCTACAGGAGCTCAAAACAGACAAATCAAACACTGGATCTGATGAGGGTCATTCACATTTGCGTGTTTTCGCATTAGCTGGTGTAGGAGACAGGCTTAGGAGATAAGCTGATCAGCGATGGAAAAACACTGATTGATTTATTTAGTGTTTTTACCTGTTAAAATCACTGAGTCTGTTTGTTTAGAGAGGAAGAAACCTCTGTGGATCATTTAGCTCCTGATAAACGCCTCCTAAATTTCTGGATCTTGGGTTATTAAAGAAAAAATAGTAGCGCACACACTAGCAATAGACTTGCGGCCCATCTGTCACGAGCCATATGCATTGGAAAAAGACTGATTTGTAACGTGAAACTGCTTTACTAAGTGTTTTTTACCAGTGTTAATCACCTGGTCCATCTGTTTTAAAGAGACCTCTAAAGATTTGAATTTTATTCCTGGTTAAAACCTCCAACGAGGACTGACGAAATCCTAGCTCATGCTTGGCAGATGGGAGTTTCAGCTGGTTGCGATCTGCAGTCTTCACCACTAGATTTCACTAAATCCTACTCACGGTCCCTTTAAGGAAAAGTCTTTAAAAATGGCCTTTCTGCTCTCGCTATTGCTATGAAGTAACAGTTCAACAATCTGCATCTCTGACGTGTGTTTTATCAAGTAAACAAAAAGTTTATGGATTCACAGAAGTATTTACACAGCACATAACTTACCCCTCATTTGACCTGGATCCACTTTCGTTTGGCCCATGTGAGTGCAAGCACGCACATGCCGGCTATGGTAATGATGTCAGCCCGTTGCTTCACCTTCATAAAGGTCAGAGAACTCGAACATTTCTCACATTCTTGCTCCTGCCGCCTCTCCTTCCCCCACAAAGACAGGAGTAAATCTGTGTCCCAGACATAACATTAAGCAGTGATCATTTTCCCCTCGCAAGGTGGTTGTTTCACCTCAATGTTTGAGTTAGTGGCGCTGTAATTATGTCAGAATTTACAGCTGAAACACAGGCTGTGACATTCCTGTGCCAGCTGGAGATCTGCCTGTAAATCTGGCACCTTTACCTGAGGATCCTCCCCTCAAAGCCCACAGAAACCGCTAGAACCATCTATGTAAAGTCAGGGTTTGTATGTGCAGAATAAGAATGAAAGACAATTGACTGCAAGGAGATAAAGTTAATTATATTTTAATAATTTATAAGGTGCTTTAATAGCTTGATTAATCGTCACTAAATGATTATTTGATGAGTTAAATCAGTGAAATCACATCACACCTACTTTTGCTCATTTTCTTGTTTTTGTCAAGATAGGAGAATATATTATTTAGTTGCTCTGGGTAAAACAAGAGAAGAAGAGATAGGCATCCTCTGAGAAGAAAAACAGGGACACAACCTCCAACATGCAAGACCAAAAGTTTAAGCTGGTTAGAAGACATCAGTGGCTGACATGACACAAGTTAGCAGACTCACAGAGGCCAAGGTTATGCTAAAAGTTGACTAATTTGAATTATATAAAGCATATTAGAATTTCACTTTTATTAGAATAGACGCAAAGTGGAAAATGTTAAATATAATTCTGCATTAATCATTATTTTTAATGAAAAATTGATCAAATGATTACATGCAAAGTGAGTTACTTAGTATCTGCTGGATGTGTGAAGTGCTCACACATATGTCAACAACAATACCATTTCATAGGGTACCTATGTCAATATATATGTCCGTTTTTATAGATTGTTGCACTGTTACCAAGTTGACAAATTCTTAGTTAATGAAGGTTAAAAATTAAGGGCATGGTGTCGTTATAATACTGTGGGGTAACACGTGAAACGGGGTGCTTGGGCATCCTCCACAAGAAAATTTTGAGCATCGAACAATTTCTTCATTCTGGTGAATATGTATGCGCTAATTTGTGCCTGTAATGCATCATTTTATGATGTAAATGTCTTTAATTTTGTCAATATATAAACGTCCTCTGTTATTTTCAGGTTGTAACTGGAAGCAACAAATACACATTTTCTAAATATTGAGGAGGGCGTGTCTCCCCTGCATCCACCCATGCCATCCCCTTGAACCCGAACACTAACAGCTGTGTTTGTAATGACTCTTCAAACACTCTAAAAGTACAAAATCATGTCTGTTCATGTCAAACACCATGATTTACATTGAGCTACCAAGTTCTCTGTCTTTAAATGTGAAGTTTTTACTGGACAATCTTGCATTACAGGCACATTGGAACTTGTAAATGATACACTTACATAAGTAAAAGACATTTTCAGTTCAACAGTATGTCAAATATTTCCAGCTAACACCTACACACAGTAGTTTATGACCAGGTAGAAAATCTGGGTTATAGCCTCGCCCTCTACTCATTTACTGTAACCACAGACCTTTGGAGGCTCACTTGTTGAATACTCTCAATGATCCCATGTATGAAAGGGAAGATTACATCGGGCAGGTGTTGTGGGAATGGGACACAGGGTTCTTTTAGGTCCCAATCCACTGAGGAATTTATCATCTTCACATAGATTTTAAGATTAAAACTTCTGAGAGGTCCACTTAACGTTCTGCCAGAGCATGACAGGGGTGAGCAAGTATGCCACTTATAATTGTCAAACAAGCTGGTGCCCAGTCACTCCACAAGGTCACAGGATCTCACGGCAAAGAGGGATGGAGGGAGAGTGAGAGGCCCAGAGCTGGGCATAATCTGCAGCCAGAGGATCTGAGCCATGACTGGAGGAAGGGTCTGAGGCTGACTCATAATGACTCTTGATGCCAATCGAACCCAAAAACCTTATGTGTCATTACAGCGCTTTTAGAAAGTGTTGAAGTAGTCGGTAACAGAAGATGTTGAAAGTGGACGCTGTGTGTGGTGCAGAGTTTAGAGTGATTCTGTTAGCATTGACAGGCTGGCTTTAACTTTGTTACTTTATACATGAGTGATATGTCCTCCTAAGACCTCACAAAACAGTGTTTACAGCCAGAGTCAGCAGTTCTCTGAGGCTGTACTTGTACACGCTGTTTAGCAGGTATAATGTGTACTATGTTTACCATCTAAGTTTAGCATGTTAGCAGCTAGTTTTGCAGGTAAGGACAAATTTGATCTGTCACAAAAGTATTGGACAAATGGAAAAATTTTGATCTTTTGATGCAGGCCAGTTGCCAAAAAAAAATGTTGCATTGCACGTTTCTACAAACCAGAATCAGAATCCGGTTTTATTGGCAAGTACATTAACATATACAATGAATTGTATATTGTGTTTTGGTGCAAAACTATTAATATAAAATAAGAATGAAAATAGTGAATTTAAATAGAATAAAAAAATAAAAATAACCATGAATATGTCACATTTCCAACTTACAATATCAATCTTTTTCTAAAGTGATATAATATAACCTGACTTTCTCTCTGGGAGATGGATGGGATGGCATCTTAGATCACTGTTCAAGACTAATAAATAACAAAAACAGCTGTTTTTTAGTGAGTCATTGCTCTGTTCCAGTGGTTTTTTTGAGCCCAAAAATGTTTTTTAAGAACCTGTGACTATTTATCCTGTATGTTTTTAGCCCCAAATGTTGGTGTATTTCAGGGTCTGTAGCTGTGTTTCCTGTGGCTTTTTGCCCCCAAATGTGGATTTTTTTTAGGGTCTGTGGCTTTGTTCCTGGTGGCTTTCTGGCCACCAAACATGGGTGTTTTTTAAGGTCAGTTGCTGTGTTTCTTGCGGCGTTTTAGTCCTAGAACATAGTGATTTTTCAAGGTCCATCGCTGTGTCTTCTGCAGTTTTTCAGCTCCCAAATTTGGGTGTATTTTGTGGTCCATAGCCATGTTTCCTGCTGCTTTTTAGCCCCAATCATGGGAGTATTTTTGAGGTGTGTTGTGGCACTATCTCTGCTGGAAAGGCGGAGATAGTGCCGCAAAAAGTGATTGTTTTTTACCAAGATATAGCTGTGTCTTCTGCTCAGATAATATCATGAAAACCGATTGTTTCTAACCAAGATATTGCTGTGTTACAAGTAAGGATTGTGCCCCTAAAACTGTGTATTTTAAGGTAAAACATGATTTTAGTAATCATAACCAAATGGTTTCTGTGCCTTACCTAACCACACGTTAACCACAGCATTGTTGAAACTTAAAGTTTCAATGTATTCACTAAATATTAACGTGCACAGGTGACATATCTGTGGTTAGCAGAACACCAGTTTTTCTGGCGACTGGATTGAATGATGGGGCTATACAAAAAGTGAAGAGGTCCTAAAGTTGTTACACTTCATCCTGAGGGTAACATGAACATCTGTAGTAAATTTCATGGATATCCATCCAATATATGTCAAGACATGTTACACTAAATCAGAAATGTCAACCTCATGGTGGTGTTGAAGGAATAGTGTGGGATAAGTCTTGTCATCAATATCATCTGGGAACCGTGAATGTCTGTACAAAATATGGCTTCAATCCATCTTATCGAAATTGAGCTATTTCATAGAATACATCAGTAGGCTTCTTCCTCTGGGTACCATGAATCTCTGTGGAGAATTTCATAACAATCCATCAAGTTGTTTTTTAGAAGAGTTGATCAAATTTATGAATTCGTGGCAGGTGAAGGTCTCATCCTCCAGCACTTGTCCTATCAAATTATCATCTTATCTGCTTTGCCCTCCATACGAAAACAACCTAGAAAACATTTACGTCACCTCACACAGCAGCGATTTACATGTCATGTTTGGGATGCACCACTCACTAAATGACCTTGCATCTGCTAAGATTTACGTCCTCTCCCCATTACCTCACAGAAAACAGCCAATTCGCACACTACAAAGACAAAGTGGAGTGCCTTACCCTCAGGGCTGGTTGAACCCACTGAACCCTTCAACGTCCAAGCAGGACTTCTTAGAGCCAGAACAAGAAGAAGGAGGGGGACTTTTAGTTTTGTATCACTGCTGCTGTGATGACTCTGGGGCTTCTGCGAGACACAGAGAAGAAGACAGCAGGAGACCTGACGGTGTCAAAACACATTATTATAGTTCCCGCATGGAAAACAGCAACTGGACCAGACCTCACAGAAAGGAAGAAAAAACAAGACTGAGGAGCAGCAGAGAGGCTAGAGAGAGAACGGAGGACAGAGGAAAGGAGAGGCCATAGAAAGAGAAGAGGACAACATGGAGACAGACATTTTATTAAGTATTTTTGTAAACTAGACCTGGGAATCAGATCCGATCTCCTGCAACATGAGTGACTCTCTCTGTTGGACTCCTCTGACTGTTTCCAAACTGTTTCGACAGAGTTCCAAACAAATGAATAGAGCAAAGTAAGAAACAAAAGCACTCACGAGTCCCTCTGGATGGCAGTAATGGAAAAGAGAAGTAATCATCTCTGTCGATTATTACCTCAATACACTGTAAAGATGTTTGTTTCAAAAGAAAATCATTGTGTTGTTAAGATTTTTTGGGCCCATATTCAGAAACGTTTTGGTTCGTTCAGACCTCTTTGTCATGTATCTTGTGTTTTTTTTTTTTTCTTATTTTGGCTGCTGGTATAAAAAAACAGATGATCTCATCTGTTCTGAGTTTAAAACAGGTCATTCATTAGTCTGTGTGTTGCTTAGCCTCCACACTAAATGCTCCATATTTCCGCAATTTAGTGGATGTCTGAATGGCTTTGAAACTCTTTCAACTGTCAGTACGCATTGCCATTATACAACTGCTCCTCACCGCCGCCCCCAACCCTTGGCCTGGATCTGCAGAGTATGGTTCAGTCCAGAACCGTGTGCTCACAGATAAGCTAAGCTTTGGTGATAACCGGCACTGTACACTGATCCTTGGGGGAAATATCCTGCACATCCTGGGGACTTGTAATCAGGTGTGCCGCATGCTGTCCACTCGACACACGCTCAACACTCCACATCACACCCCAAATTCGGCCCTGCGTCACCGTCAGCCTTGTATTGCTGCTGCCGCTTAGCTCACCTCCAAACCATCATTCACACCCATCTGCATCCCAGAAACACCTCCTCACCACTAGCCTGACGCCTCCGCAGCAGGCGGGTGCGAATCAGCTGACTGTGGAGTGGACAGACAAGAAGCGACAGGGGTGGACGACGGAGAGGTCAACCAATCTGGGGCAGATCCCACACTGTGACCCCTCCTTCTTATGGGGTCAGGGATGATTAGTCCCAAGTGAAGCTGCTATCACAAGTCTGGATTACAATCGTCACATCAGGGGCTTTAGCAGAAACTGGTGCCCCTACTGCTGTGTTTTCCCAGAAATCTGTGACTCGGAGCGTCATTAGCATGCATACACTACTGTTATTTGGGGACTGCAAAACGCCCTTCATGGCCCCACCTTCTCCCCTCATTTGCTCATTCAGTGACACATAGCTGTTACGGAAGATTTTATCTTGTGAGTTAGCCTTTTAAACTTGTCTTAGACATAGCCTATTCACATTTCTGCTTTTCTGCTGCAGCCACACTTGTGACACAAGAGGAAGTTTGACGGCCTGTCTGACAGAGGTATGTTCTGTGATTAGAAACTTGATGATGTTGAGGTGTGAAGGAGCTAGTCAGCAGCATGGAAACTGGCTAAATCAGACAGAACGAACCCTATGTTTCACCCTCCCTGACTCTGTGTTTGACCTTTGTTTGACCTTTTTCCAACCATATGTACAAACTGAGTCTTGTGTAGACTCAGTTCCTGATAGCAGCAACCCTCGCTGTCATTTTTTTTTTCTACCTTCCTTGTTAGGTTGTTGGATTCTTTACCATCTATTTATGAAAACAAATTAGTTTCGCCTACAAAGGCCCTACTTGGTGCATGTCTACAAACTGCATGATTGTCCAGTAATCGTGAAGTTAATGACAATAAATGTAAAGTGATCTTGCTTTACCAACAAACATTGTGTTAATCATATAGTGTATTTCGAAAGACAAACCAAGGGCCATTTTAAATCGGTCTGATGGCCACAATTGGCCCCCAGGCCGGACTTTGGACATGACTGGTGTAGCAGATTGTGCTCTGGTTTCAGTGAACATGGCACTCAAGAGTTCAAATTAATTTCGTTTGGACCTAAATCGGTACTTAACAATAGGGAAGTTTTCCAAATTCATGCAACATTTGACGTCGGCAAATGCTCAGAGTCTAATGAGGGCAAATTTAGCTTGGTTCTGTTGTTGATTTCTACCCCAGTTGCCACTATGACAAAAGAAACCCTTTATGATCGCCCAGTGTTTGTTTGTTTGTTTACTTACTGGTATAGATAGATGAGAGTGAGAACCACAAGGTGCTGTGGTGACCTTTTGGTTGGCAAAAACAAAACTCTGGTACATGATAGCAGGATGAGGGGCCTTTGAGAATCGCCAGCTGGCCTCATTTTAGAGCCCATCGCCCAGGCAAATAGGTCAGTGCCTCTTGGCCAGAATCTCTGCAAGTGAATGGAAACCGAGGCTCTCCAAGGTCCTGGTCCGATCTGTCGTCAACCAGCAGTGGGTGTCCGGCCAGCGGTCAGCGGGTCGGCCCATTTGACAAGAGCTTTAAGGAGGGGACAGAGTGAGGGAAGGCGGAGGGAGAGCTGGAGGACAAGAGCTGAGTTGTGTTGCAAGGGCTGATTATGCGTGCTGCGGGGCTTGTTTCCTGGATGTTGTGTTTGTGTTGGAGCTGCTGGCTCCAGGCAGATGTTGCAAATGAAGGAGGTGCTGTTGTGTGTTGACATTGTGGGGGAAAAATCATCCCGGATGACATCTGATTGGTGTTTGAAGAGGAAATGTTTCCAAAATCCCCGATATTGGACCGTCCTCACAGGTTTCATATGTGATATCTATTATTGTATCATTTTTTTCCAGTGATTCCTATTAGTTGCTCAGGGCCGGCAGCCAGCTTCAAGTAAAGCGGACTTAGCGTTACCATCACACTTGACTGGTTCTGAAGACTACATCATCTGTCACCGTGGGAAAATGAATCTGTCTGCTTTGCTCTTGCTCACTTGTGCAGCAGAAAAAGGGGGACAAACAGTGTTTTTATATGTATTGTATGGCTTTCTCCAGTCCTTCAATGTCTGTGGCACTGACACAATCAGCCTCCAGCTGTGCCCGCTGCCCACACACACCATCCATCTGCCAATGTAAGCACACAAACACCACTTCAACAAACAACAGATGACCTTTTGCCTTTCCAAAGCCACCTGCATACACAATCAGGCTTCTACAAACACAAGTAAGCACGCACTCATCCACACACAAAAGGTAAAGCTGTGGAATGATATACAGCCCTGATAATGTTTGATTATGGAGCTTTGACATACTTTGTGGCTGTGCTGTTGAACAGAGATAGAGAACAATTAGGAGGTTGGTGACAAGAGCCCTGCTGCAAATTCACTCTGTGGCATAAAAGATGTGATATTGCCGAGGGAGGGAGTGTATAGACATATTGTGTTCTGATTGTGCTGTCACAGTTGTATATACTTTTAATAGGTCAATTACAGTCAAACCACCTTTATTGGTGTGTGTGTGTATGTGTGTCAATGATTTAAAGTCATAATAGTATGACCTAAAGAAGGATTGAAGATTGAGTCATTCATGTTTATCTTATAAAAAAAAATAGATTAACTACTAAATCAGTTTTCAAAAAGCTCTCATGGACACAAAAATGCAGTGATTTACAGAATATGACCAGTGGTGCCCTCAGGGGCAGATTAGAAGACAATAGGGAAAGATATGTAAATGCCCCCCACCTCCCTACATAGGAGCAAGACACACACATTTATAATTGTTGAACCATTTTTTGTGTCCTTGTTTTGCATTTCCTGATAGTAGTACTGCACCTTTTTGAGTTGTGTGTCTTTTTGTAGTTATTTTGTGTCTTTGAGTTAATTTAGTGTCTGTTTTGGTGGCTTTGTATCAGTTTATGGGGTATTTTTACATCTTTTTGTGGTAATTTTGAATCTCTTTTTGGTCAGTACTTGTTTATTTCAGATCCCCTTACACTTTGGGCTCCTTGGCCAAGCGTTGGTCTCTGAGGCAAAGAAATTAAGCCAACATGGAAGCGTTGAATGCTCACTTAAGGCTGGCTCCAGAAATCAATCACTGCCCATAGAACCCCATGTTAAAATGTCCAACTTTACAGCAGAAATAAACCACATAATATTTACCACCTGGTACAAAAAAAAGTTTTTGTCTCTATAGCTAATTGTAACATTCAGGACAACTGTATGGGAGGTGAATTTTTCAACACATCTCCCACATTTACATTTAATGAAGGCTTAAAATTAGACATTATTAAGGGCCATTGGCTTCTAAGTCAGATCCAACCCTCACCCCTACACAGCGCCAGTCTCTAGCCCAAATATGGTCACTTCTGTTCACTTCTCAAGTTGATCACAAGATGATGATGGCTGAAATGACAAAACTTGAGGCTACAAAACAAGAGTCCACCCATGGAAGACATCACTGTAGCTATGTCCATTATTTTATGCAGTCCTTTGCATAGACTAATAACAGAACAATCAACAGTTTGAGTTCCACAACAATCCCGTTGTAATGAGTTATATATCTAAACATGTTCATTGAATAATGGTTCTTCAAATGGGATAGATGTCCCTTTCCTTAAAAAGACAAAAAAAAAAGGATGCCCAGTTGTTCATCTGGTAGAGTGGGCATCCCATGTACGAAAGGCTGTGTCCTTGCTGTAGCAGCTGCGGGTCGATTCCAACCCACTGCCCTTTTCTGCATGTCATCCCCTCTTTCTCCCCCTTTCATGCTGCATCTATACTATCTAATAATGCCACAAAAAGCCAAAAATAATCTTAAAAAAGACAAATAGAAAGCTTTAATTTGAAGGAGTGTATTGAGTAAAAGGAAAAAAACATGTACTGTGAACTAGTCCTCTCAAGTTCAGGGGAGACTCATGAGTGACCACAGAAGTCATTTTCATCCAGATATCTTCAGGCGAGAGTTTATAGCTGTGCCTGTTTTACTCTTGCCAAAATTTTGCTTAACCCTGAAGCATTATTTAGTCCCCATAAGTAATGTCAGCCAATGTTTCCAAGGTGCCCACCAGTTGTTTCGGCAGGGTAAAAGGAACTTGCATTCAACGCATTCAAAGTTGCATCATTGCGCAACACAGAGAGGAGTTGCAGAGCGGGGATACAGCAGTTTCAAATCCGCCCTCCTTTGGCTCCTTGTGACTGGTCGGTGCATGCGTCAGTCAGAGGGAGGGCGCACCGCTAATTTCTATATGCCTACATGTCAATTTAAGAGTCAGTTTGCGTTCTCGTGCGTCGCTGTCAGTAGCAGCAGAAAGCCTCACTGTGCGTCCACAGCCTCGGTCTGGGATTTCTATATGTTACTTCATCAGAAGAGACGCTCGAGAAGCGCGTCTACCTGCTTACATTGAACCTTTGGATATCGCTGCCACTTGAAACGCATCACTTGAGTCTCGTGGTGCTTTTGCTTTCAAAGTGATCTGTGTTTAAAACAGCACCCCCGAGGGAAGACTCATCACAAAACTTTAGAGAAGACTTTACAACTTTGGAGTTACATGTAGTAGTGACTTCATGTGGTTTATCCTCTGACAGAAGCGGACTATATCTCTGGGAAACTTAACTGTTGGGTTGTTTTTTTAAACCATGTTCAGCAAGTGCTCCGTGGTGTTATTGAATGTCCTTTTTCTGGTGCGGGCGCTCGCGGCTCACGAGTGCACGCCATGTAATCTCCGGACTTGTCCCGTCAAAGCCGCGCACGGCTGCGAGGGTGGCCGGACCTTGGCCAGGGATCCATGCGGATGCTGTGACCAGTGTGCCCGGCTGGAGTGGGAGCCCTGCGGCGGACAGGACTGGGCGCTCGGCTACTGCTCCCTGGGGCTGACCTGCGCCTCTGTTAACAGCACAGGAGCAGCCACAATCCCTGAAACTGGAGTATGTAAAGGTGTGTAGTGCCAATTTTATGGAATATACAACACTATGCAAATGTCTGGAGCCACCATAGTGATGCACAATTTAGTCTTGCCTGTCAAATTGTGTAATTTTTGGCATTTTGAGTGGAATAATGTGATTGGGATCTGGTTTTATATAGGAGCCAGCATCCAGTGAGTTAAACAGAAATGGTGTATGTGATGCTCAGCGAAGAAAGGGATAAAGAGCAAACATGGAATCATACAAACATAACAAAAGGTAGCTTAAATAATCAATATTACGCTTTGGACATGTCTTGAATACAACCTGATGTAAATGTACCAGAAGTTTAGTCTTGTAATTTTGTAATATTGTCTGCCAAAGAGAGTTCAAGACATGCAGTGAAAAGGGAGGTCACACTAAATACTTGCAACTTTAGCATGTTGAAGTAGTTCATAATGAAATATTTGTGTTTTTAATACTGTATACATATTTCCTGTGTGTTCTGGTTGTATTTTAGTAAAGAGACAGCTGATGAATAAACATGTATGATCATTAAAACCTTGCTAAAATAACAAAGTTTAAGGTGGCCTAAGCCTTTTTCATAGTAGTGTAGTATTAAGAGACTTAATGTGCCATTGAGGTCTTTAACAGTGCAATAAAAGAGCTGTTGGTGTCAATTCATTTAGGTGGCAACCATCCTCTTCCTGGCTTTAGGGCATCACCATTCACATGTCAGTTAAGTCCTCAGTGCAGGGACTGTGTCAGTGTTTACCTTGTCTCCGGCTGCCTGCAGCAGCTCCCCAGGTCTGAGGGGCTCTTGACTGCCAGGAGAGGAGTCATGTTCAACTGCTCTTTCTTCCCCTCAAAGCTTCATTCACTCTCAGCTCGGAGGAATGACAATAAGCTTGGCAGCAGTGATCTGGCACTAGGTTACACTTCAGCTTTAGTAGGCTCTGTTTTCTCTGCTTTACAACCCAAAGAGACATTTATTTTAAAAAAAGGAAGTGAATTAAGATGAGCCAAAAATGATTGTTTGAATCAGGGTGAGGGCAAAATTGTGGATTACCCATGGCGTGGCCAACAACAATACACTGTAATGTAATAATAAGCTGCCCCCCTGTCTTGTCTGAATTGTTTACCACCATGGTGGGAGCCTCATGGATGTAATACTGTAACGGCACGATTGCAAAAGTCCCCTGCAGCTTTTCATTGGTAATGTTGTGAATCCACACCACCCTCCTGTTCTGTTCCTGCCAAGCAGAGCTGGGCTGCTGTATCATGGATGTGATCATTTTACGCACAATTTGGGCAACTTTTTGAACTTCAAAGAAAAGCGAAGGGTGTCAGGTTCCTCACAGTGAATGAAGTCAGTAGCAATGGCCTTCCCCTGAGAAACAAATAGCTGCCGGCAGCCCCTTCACCTGCACTGTGTCCAGCCTGTTTCACAATGATTGAAGTGGACTGACAGGACTGTAGGAGAGAGTAAGCAGTTGGTATCCTCTCAGTCGGTGTCCCCTGACCCTGCCCTCCCATCACCCCTCTGCGGGGTGGTCCAAGTCAGGCCTCCAGGAGGGTTTTTCAAAGGTCTCAAGCCCCCAGGACATCCCAGGAGACTCTGCTACTGATTGTGCTTCATGCACAGGTTAGGCTGGCGCCTGGAGGACATCTCCTCTGCAAATTAACAGCCTGGGAGACCTAATGGCTCCTGTGATTGAATCGTGCCTCTGGTCCCCTGGCTCCAGAGGCCTTGAAGCACATGCTGCTGACCCCAAAATCCGACACACATACACAATCCCAATATCCGAGAGGTTTCTGTGTGGGGGTAAATCAACACCTCCTAGTGTGTTTTCAGGGGCCACAGTAGGCAGGCTGCTGGAGGCTGATCCCAGATTTCCCTCCTGAAGCTGCAAGAGTCTTAAAGTGATTAGACTCGCAATCAGGAGAAGGGGGTAAATGTTTCCGCTTTCTGATCCCCTGCTTTTCTGCTCACAGTTTTGATTTTCTGGGTGGTCAGAATTTGTCACTGCAGAGATCCCATGAATTGTTGCATATTTTATGAGAGATATACCGTTGTAATGCGCCATCACTCAGTTTTAATCCGTTATTGCTGATAGGGTTGAAAAAACTGTTGGAATAGCTAATGCTTATTATCATAAATATTTTAGGGCTATTTAGGGCTCCTATGGTGAAGGGGAAAACTGCAATAGTCATTGAACTTTTGTTTTCCAATTATGGTTAAATGTTATGTAAGATACTGGTTTCAACAAAAGATTGGAAATAGGAGATTAACTGATTACTGGGGAAGTTTAAATCCAGGAATTGTTGCCAATTTTTAAAGTATGATAAGCAGGAATAATTACTTGAGCCTCAAGAAATGGTTATAGCTTCACAAAAACAATACCTGGGATGTTGAAATCAGTTAGTCTCATGAAGGACTTTGGCACCTAAATGCTGGAACTGACAAAGAAAAGTGAATCAAATGCTGCAGCTTCAGGTTGAGCATGTCAGGCGTCTTATGAATACAGACACCTGCTTCAGGCAAGACTCATCCAGGTACCTTATCTCATTTGCTTCCGTGATCAGGTAAAATCAAATAGTCTTTGCATTTAAATGATTTGTTTTTATGTTCTCATTATATTCTCGTGCCTGTCCTCCCACGCCAAATTTTCCCCGAGCTCCAGAGGCACTTAACATACCACGTAACAGAATGTCTGTCTTACAGGGACGCTATGTCCACTGCACTCCTTCGCATGCCTTCTACTTCTCCCTTCCTTTGGTATTATCTAATGTTTCAAAGACTTCCTTTTTAGCTCGCTATCAGCCAGAGGGCCTCTAGAGGTCAGCTTTCCCATCCTGGCCCTGGATGCCAAGACAAGCAGTCTCAGCGGCTGAGAGAGGAATCCCCCTGGGATGAAGCCATAGACCTCGGCTAGAGTCATGCCAGGCTAGATAATAGATAGAAAGACCAGACCAGACCAGACCAGGGTCAGGCTAAAGGGGGGGTAGGCTGAGGCAGACCAGCTCATAACAAACTGGGCTGACAGGGGTCAAGCAAGAATTAGTTAACAAGACAACGTCCTTAGTGTCCAGCCTTTCATTCATTGTTTTGACTTCTACCTCTTTTTCTACATGCCAGATTTAGCACCCCACACAGACAGGCAAATGAAAATACCCTCCCAGGCACAGGAAAGCCTCAGGATGGAAAAAATGTGGAGCTGAGGATCATTTTAAGGTGAAAGGAAATCACGGGGAAAGTTTTGGTGTGGTTTATTCAAAAGGCTGCTTGTGCTTTGCCAGTCTCGCTGGCCGTCTGGGAGAGCTATTAACAGTGCAGGCTGGCTCAGGTAGGGTAGTATTACCTTCACCTGTTCCATTGGCTGCTGTTTACTGTGGTACTCTTGAGCATCGCCCATCACTGAAAAGTCATCTTAAAGGTATACTATGCAGGATTTAATTAAAAAACAGTGTATAGAGTCATGTAAAAGTTATTTCTCTCAGTAATCTTGGGTTGCAAGAGTATGAGATTTTTATGGTACAATAACCATCACAGAATATATATGTAGGTATCACAGAATTATTATTAGTATCGGTCAGAATAAGCCTTAAAGGAATGAAAACAGAAGGGTAAATAGTGGTTAAACAAATTTTTATGACTGTAAATAAGAGTTAAAACCATTTTTTTAAATGGCAGCAGGTGTAAAAAGTCTAGGTTGGATGATCTGTCCAGTTGCATTTTGTTTTCAATATCATAGATAAGCAGATGTACACTGTATGATAATTGTCAACTGTCACATTACTGTATTACTTAAAATTGGTATATCTCTGCAACCCTACAGTCATCACTTATGACCAACTAGAAATGTGGTGGTGTGTAGTGCTGAAAAAACACAAATATACTACAGCAAAATGCTAGTCAGATAAAGCTGGTGTTGGCTTTCACTTTTGCTGGCACTTCTGATTAGGGAAAGTGTTTGCAAGGATGCTTTTTTTCTGCAGTCAAATAGATTCACTTCAACCGTAAGATTTAGAGTACGAGACTTTTTCCCCATAATGGAAGGTCTGTTTTATATTAATGTGGATCAACATATGTGTTTTCTTATGATTTGCAGCATTTAAAATTTCTTTGCAGGCACTTTGAGTCGGCCTGTTATTGTTTGTCTAACTTCTAAGTGAGAATGTTTTTTTTCTGGTAAGATTGCTACAGTAGATAGGGAATTATACCATGAGGTGCTCATGCTTATATACCTTTACACCTTGTCCTCTGTGTATTGTGGTGCATCGCTGTTTGGAGAAGAAAGCCAGAGTATTGTGATAAGCTCCAATCAGGCTTCCACACTGTTGATTGAGGCCAGGGCGTGAGCTGAATGCTTTCGGAAGAGGTTACTCAGGGTTACAGTTTGTCTTATCCTGTTTACTCTGATGCCACTCTTGCGCTTGGACAACTGTGAAGGAGGGTATAACTGTGTTGTTAGTCATGCGTGCATGTGAAAGGAACACTATGGATGATGCTGGGACACATTACTCCCTTGTACATTCCTATCTATGGTAAAGTTTCGTCCAAGTTAGGCTAAGCCTTGAGGTGCCATCTTAGAGGGGCGACGCTCACTAGTGGGCGAGGGAACAATGTGTGGGTATGGTGCAAGTGGCCTTGGTACTGGAGAGGCGTTCCAGCTGCCAGAAGAGATGGGAACCCTGGGAGGGCCCCATGCTGTGGAACAAAAGCAAACAAATGGGCTCAATGGCTGAAGTAGCATGGCGCGACGAGGAGGGAGGAGGGATGGCAGCCCAGAAATATATTAGTCACTTCAGTAACGGTGGTGCCAGGGCAATGTGTTGCAACCAAGGCTGTAAGCTGGCTAACCCTTCAGCAGTTCTGGGAAAAAAATCTTGGTTTCTGGCACATTTTAGTTTGTGATTACGCTTTATCTGTAAATCTGCCCAATGTCTGTTAATTCCCAGCTAAAATGGGCAAAAGAGACAAACCAGCTCAAGTGTGAAATCCATGATCTTTGCTAGGGCTGTCCACTAAAAGCCAAAGATTCATATCATCATTTGGAAACCTCTCAGTTGACAAGGGTACTTGAATTTGTCCCATCTGCTTGCTAAAGATGTCTGTGATGGGCAGAGGCAGCTGCAGACCCTGACTCATGGTGAGTCTGAGTGAGATGGAGGAAGCTCCCCTGAGGAAGCGAGGCTATGACCTGTCAGGCCCCTTTCTGCCCTCTGCTTACAAATGATGAATTTTCAGCTCACAGCATCTTAATACAATACAGTCTAAATTTTTGTTTTTTATCTCGTGTCACCAGAAAATGTCATTGCAAGTGTGCAATCCAATATTTGTGGCGTTTCGCCATGATTAAAACATCTGCCGCCACGTATAGATATTCTATTTTTGGAACTGGACTGTTCATCAAGTGCACTGTTGGAATATGTAAAGCCGACTGTTCGGTTATGCATTGCACCACACTCTCAGAGTGCAGAGCGTACTCTGGGTGCAGACGGAGCAGTAGAATGCCAGGTGCAGTGAAAGTCAAACTCACTTGTTAATTGCGCTGTGTTTAAATGTTTGCCTTTAGCAGCAGCTGCTCCTTTTATCCATCCACCTAATCAGTGGCAACCATATTGTTTCCCTTGGGCTGTGTTCACAGATCCCACATGTCTAAATTTAAAGAGGGGACACTGAATTATGAAGAATGGACACAAAGACACGATTTAAAAAAAAAAAAATGGCACGTTTGCTGACCCTGGCTTCAGGTCATCTACCACCACTCATAGATTCTAATTCTGTGGGAAACACTGGTTGTTTAATAGTCTGTATGGAAAAAAGGAATGAATTGTCAAAAGTGGCTGTTGAACCACCAGATCCCTTTCAAGTATCATAATTCTGAATTGTGTGCAGCCCTAATATATCTCTGTCCTGTCCTCTGTTCTCCCCCTCCCTCTCAGAGCTCCGTGAGCATCCAGAAGCAGGCCTGGAGGATGAGCGCTGTCCCCTGATGACAGGCTGCGACAGAGCTGGAGGTCAGTGTGTGTGCGACGCCCGTCATTCCTGCTTGGGCTCTTTTGCCTACCCAGATCAAGAAACCTGCATGAAGGCCAGCAAGTCAGGTGAGCCCTCTCCTCCCATCACACACGTGTGTCGAAACACAGATGCATGCGCAGAATTTGAGTCTGAGGGAATAATGCTGTCCATTCAGAGAAGCTAATCCATAACAGATGTGGCTCTGATGTGACTAATGCTACTTACATATCATAGTGATGACACACATGCTAAGACTTTTTGCAGTGGCTCCGCACTCACCCTTGAGTGGTGCCGGTGTCTGTGACTCATTGATGACTGTGGTTTTGTGTGTGTGTGTGTGTGTGTGTGTGTGTGACCACGGCGGCTGGATTTCACAAGGTCGAAGGCACGAGCACCGGGAAAGACACAGAGAGAAGTATGTGGGACCATCCAACCCGGCTTGCATGTTCTCTGGGTGTAACCTGACCGCCGAGGGCTGTGTGTGTGAGTCTCAGAGCTGCCACCACCACTTCGCCTACATCAACCGCAGCCAGTGCCAGGAAGCCGCAGGTAACCTTCAAACGACCTGCAACTGGAACTGACAAACCACACAGCAGCCAACCAGTAGCTCTGCTTAGCTTAGTGCTAAGATGTAAGGCTTTATACCTGAGTCCGAAATAGATTCTGCATCTACAAAGTCACTTTGACACAACAGAATTTTATCATTCATAGTCCATGAATAGTTTAAACTTCAATATGAAGTGGCCGCTGACATTTTTGTCCCTCTCTTGTGCAAACCACCTCAGAGTGGAAAATCGAATTCCTTTTGTCCCAGCTCATTATGTTTGAAAGGAAGCATATTGCCGCCGACCACTGAAAACCTCATTATTCTAAGTTTTTTCACTTTTCATTTTAAGCAAAGGGATCCTTTTAAGATCAAGTGCTTAAAATTTGCTGAAAACTGTGGTTGTACAGATTAGTCTGCTTTAATATTTGCATGGAGTCAAGGGTGAACAGAAGAGAATGGGTGAAATTTAAAACAGGGGTGGAGTGAGTATCTGTGTGCACAGTGACGCAGGAACCTTACACAGGTATGTTACGGTCATTCTAAACGTCCTTTCAGCAGCTTAGGTTGTTATTAAGTTGTAAGAGCTTACAAACACATTTTCATGCCTCCATGCCAGAGACAGCCATGGCTGCATTTTGTTTCTGGGATGTCCGTCCCATTCCTGTGCTATCTCAAAAACGCCTTGAGGGTATTTCTTTAATTTTGACACAAACGTCCACTTGGACTCAACGATAAACTGATTTGATTTTAGTGGCCATAGGTCAAAGGTCATGATAACTGTGACCTCATCATTCTCATTCTTGTAAAAGGGATATTCCAAGAACATCTTGATTGTTTTTTTTTTTTTTCAAATTTAGCACAAACGTTTATTCGGACTAGACGATGAACTGATTAGATTATTTTTTGGTGGTCAGAGATCATGGTCACTCTGACCCCCTCCCATCTGTTCTCATAAATGCAATATGCCAGGAACACTTTTAGGGAGCTTCCTCAAATTTGGCACAAACTTTCACTTTGACTTAAGAATAAATTGACTAGTATCCAATGAACATGTTTTTGGCCATAACTCAAGAATTTGTGCGTTAATTATGACAAAATTTCACACAAACTGTTATTGCAACTTGACTGGTTCACAGACGTATACTACCACCAGATGGTAATTCTAGTTTTTAGGTATTTTTAGCACATTATTTTCTCCCACAGTGGTGGCTGCACTCTCTCATCTCGTTTGACACAGGTAGAAAGACAAAAACAATCTGTTATTCATGATAGCCTAATCAGTGCAATGGAAAATTAAAGGGTTCTCTCATTTGAATTTAATTTCATCTTCATCTATTCTGGCAACAGCAGCAGCTTGTTGCATGCACACTGGTATGTCATGAATTATTCATGATGATTTGGCATTGTTTCAAAATACACCTTCAGTGCAGCATTTTTCAGTATTCTTTATCAACAAGACTGGTCTCCTCAGTAAGTCGATTCTCACCGCAGGGACAAACAGAACAAGATTCAGAATTTGGAATATCGGCTTGTGATTCCAAACTGTTTTTTGGGACATCTGGTCACCCTCATAGAGTCACTGGGAAAGCATCAGACAGACAGCCCTTCCCATGTCAACATGTGGAGTTAAAATAAAATAAAATAAAATAAAATAAAATAAAATAAAGGAAAAAGAGGATGAGGAGAGACAGAAAGAGCGAGAAAAGAAAAGATGTTATGAGTTATGAGTGAAATAAAGAAGGTGTGAATCTGATCGACAGAGTAGCAAAAAAACACAAAAGCTCTTTTATTACAAGAGAAGGAGTTGCTAAGACTGATGATGGAAGTCTTTAGGGTTTAAATGTAGAGAGCGTAATATGAATACTTAAAAAAAGAGAGACCACTGACTGACGTGAGAGAATATGAGCATGTGTGTTTACCTCCACTCTCAGCAGTCTCTGTGACTGACACTTCAAGGTGAAAAAACTTTAGCTGGCACAGGCGATTTAGCTTCCATTCTTGGATTGTGATGTGTCTGGTAGATAGACAGGCGCTAAGTGGCGGCTGCCTCCTGACTGACTCATGCAAAATGGGATGGGACTGCCACCGAGTGAACTCTGTGAACCTCTGTGGATGTTGGGTAAACCTCATCTTACTGAACAAGCCAGAACGATGAAAAAAAAACTGTTTCTGAAACCTGAAGAAAAATAGTCCGGCGCTTTAGTGAACAGATTAAGTCCAAAGCATGTGACCGTGTGTTTTCATCCACACGGTGTTCTCCTGTGATACTCTTTGCAAGTCGCCTGCATTTCACATAAAAAACGACTCTTTTGATGAACAAAACGTTGGCTGGCGACATGCCACGGAAACATATTTGAGATTATTTAGTCTGCGAATAACACAGAGATTATCACAGAACATTTACACTACAGCTGTGTGGATGTTATCAATCAGTAAATCCCACAGGAAGTCTGTTCATCAAACGCTATATTGTTTCGACGTACCATCGTTGAAGTCTAGTGTCACATTGAAAGATATACTTCCAGTCCTCTGTTTTGTAACTCACTCATCCGCAAAGCCAAACAGATGACAGTTTAAACTCATACCAGTGAAAACTGTAAACAACATTTTTCAGCAGCTTATGAGTTCTCACTGCAACACACCCACCCTTCTGATGGTCTCTCATTAAGTAAGAGACCAGGATGTGTGTGAGTGTTGTTATGTCTGCAAGTATGCATGTGGAAAGATGCACACATGTGTTTATATATCATCACGTGTGCTTGTGTGTGTGTGAGCCCATATGTGTGAGTATGCGTGTCGGTGTTTGTGCATGCGTCTGTGTGTGATAATTATCTTGTTTGTCTAGATGTTCACGACAGAGATTTCCCTTCGTCTGTCACCAAGACAGGACTGGGACTCTGTGGTTAGGATTCGTTCGGTCCTGTTGGTCTCCATAGAGTCTGCGTTCATCAGCCACTCGTTGTCTTAAGACACAAGCAGTTATTAAGAGGTGTTAGCATGCCATGCTAGTGTGCAACAGTAATTGTATCCTATAAACCTGCTCCTAGGGCAAGAAAGCTCCACTGTTTGCTAGGGTTTGGCCAAGATAAAATTTCAAACCAGTTGATATTAAGTCAAACTCTAGACTGGACCTGTATACCAAATTTAATGCACTTGACGCCAACAGGTGCTCCTGATTGAAACATTATGTCACCGTCTCTCATAACAGCAAACAAGTGTCCGACTATTTGGTCACTTTGCGTAAAAACAAGTAAAAACTGAGTTCTCCGTCCACGTTGAATGCCTGAAATTTGCACTTCTGTTGTGTCATTATAGAAATAAATCACGAAAATATCAGCTGTGTGCTTGGGATCAGACTGTAAATGTAACTACTTAAAAGATGAGTGAGTGACTCCCTTGCTATCTTACCACATTTGTAACTTTTTTTTTTTTCAATTACCCTACCCGAAACTTTAGCTCATTGGGAACCCACTGCCAGCCAGCTGCCACCTTATTTAGGTTTTTGTTGTAAAATAAGAAGGTATTGTATAGATCAGCGGTCTTCAAGGTGTTTCAGGCTAGGGACCCCTGATCTGAACGAGAGATGGAGCAGGGACCTCCTACTAATTATATAAAATTGAGTTGCATGTTAAAAGTGGGCCTACATTAAGGTGTAAGGTGGCCTAAAGTGCCATGAATAAACAAACCTTTATTGGGTGCACACAGTACTAGGCTACTAAATTATAAATTATAGACAGATATATATTTTTACATAATGGATTCATTGGGCAAGGATTCACAGATAACGGTTAGCCTATCATCAGTCATGTGCACTGTAAATGAAATGTTTGTTCTTGTGTGTGTGTGTGTGTGTGTTTCTACAAATAAGTCAACATATCTTTTTAATTAATATATTTGATTCGTGTTAATGTCTGTTTTGCCCCCTCGGGGTTGCGAACCCGCTGTTGAAGACCCATGGTATAGATTATTTGTCTTTACAACTTCACGATCAGCCATTCCTCGTCCACTACAGCGCTTTTAAAGTGAGGGACAGCATTAAAAACAGGAATAGAGACAGGGCATCCAGCAAAAGTTCAGCTCAAAACGGCGCAACACGTTGCTAATGGCCACTTAAGACGCATCTTTTCGTCGGCTTTAAATCCAATCAGCCTCATCGACGCAGTGTTAGTTTTCGTGGGGGACTTTCTTTGCCATGTATCATCTCAATGTCATCACCCCTAAAAACACATGAACTTTCTAGTAAACAAGCGAAACGTGACACTGAAATTTGATCAGATGCAGTGGCTCGGTTAGTCTGTTTATGAACAAACATAATAATAGATTAATCAAAGTTTGATTTAGTGCTGTGATGGCATCAGCACAGGTTGCTGATGTAGGCTACTTTTGAATTTGCCAGGATGTGTCATAATGACAAATGCCGGCTTACATTAAAACAAACTGGTTTGAGGTTGACACGAACTGGACTGGCTTAACCCAGAACTGATGCAACTTTAGCGACAGCACTGAACATGCATAGCAGCATTAAAGTAGAGCTGGTGTCTCAACATCAGTCTGAACAGAGATTCTCTTCTCGAATACGCTCACACATGGTAATGGTTTGGAGTCTCACTTTCACTCTGACTCACTCAGTGGTCTTGTTAGTTCATCCCTCCCCTGTGACACCCTGTGATCTGTTCAGACTCAACATCTCTGCTTCACCACTGTTGATGCTCAGACGCCTAATGTTGTCTCATGTTGTTTCAGCGGGATCCTGTTCTCTGCTGGTATTCAAGACGCTGATGTAATTTGGCGGCAAACATTCAATCAGGAGCAACAGGCGTTTACCCACATGTCAGGGAAAGAGGATGTGATAAGTGTAAGAGAGGGAGGGGGGAAGGGCAGAGGCTGGAAGATAGGAAATCGCAACTGAGGCCAACCATTTTGTTTGAGGTATTTGTGACTAGCACAGGCCCCGGGGTCTGCGTAGGGTGGTGTTTGGTAATTTTACACTCTAGGATGGTTTACATATTTCATTCATGATAAGGCCCCTAACTGCTTTTTTTCGAGGAATTCCCCTGCTGTTGCTCACTGACGGGAACAAGCAGCGGCAGTCGGTGCATTTTTGGAAGTGTTTAGGTGATTCATACGACTGACATCACTTAATACAAACATGCTCAGAAAATAGGGATAGTTGAAAGACACAATTATGCAGAGGCAGTCAGGTTGTCTACTTAGGGGAGAGTGGGGACAAAAGGATCAGCAGCAACACAGACATTTTCTCTTGTAACACAAAAGTGAGAAACTAAAAAGTTTTATTTTTGTCCCTGTTCTCCCATATGTCTCATTTCCACTGCATGGTTTGGCTCATCTCGACTCACTTTTGGTACTAGGTGCCTCCAGGTCAATTTGGGCGGGATTTCTCTACGTAACAGATGTGTCGGTGCCCTCATACTTTCATGCATCTTTTATGATGGCATAGATACATCATGTAGACAGCACTAGAAGGTAAATTCAAAAGTTTCACTCAACAACAAACAAGGCAACGGTGGAGGAGGTTGTGATAATGTACCTTTAACGGTTAACGGTGGCAGCATAATAGACAGCGGTGATATGTGAGGTCAATGAATACATTGGGATATGCTGACGGATAATTATTTTCACTGTATTACTGATTGGTTTTGTTCAGCTGTTTTTTTAAAATGTCTTAGTCGTCTCCTACAGTTGTATCTTTCTTGAACTACACTTTCCCCACGATCTTAAGTGGTATTGCTTCATTTCGTCTGAATCAGTAAGCTTCAGAAAATGTGCATAAATATGGATCAAATGAACACAGTTCGAACAGAAGGCTTGATCTGTCTTTGTTATGTGAATCTGACCTCGAGCATAAAAGAGTCCGTAGCTGACCGTTCTAGCAACTCCTTGTAAAACTGCCATGACATCATTTTGGACACAATGCAGTGCACGTTGCTCCCTCCAGGGATCCTTATATTGGCCATCAAACTGAATGATAGCTTTTGTCTATTAACCACAGCAAGGTTTTGCAGGCTGTCATTTTTCACAAATCTGGATCAGCTTGGCTTTTTAAGAATGGCAGGTTTGTGCAGGATGTCCTGTGTCACGCTAGTGCAGTTCTCCCTGACCAATCAGTAGCCTGCAGTGTTTTAACTCCACCTTCTAAGCATTGATTCAGCTTGCTTTAAAAAAACTGGTTGTAAGTCACCCTAAAAATTGTGTCAAGTGCTACCCATAGCTTTTGCTAGTGGAAAACCAAAAAGAGAGGTACCAAGCAAGGTGAGTTGAGTCGAGCCATATCGGTACTATGTTGTGGCAGTTGATGCTGAACTTGCTCTTTCAGACTAATAATGGGGATAGAATAGAGTAAACTTTGTCCCTCACAGGCATGTGGAAGTTCACAAACAGTTCATCAGACGGGAGAGCAGTGCCCACTGGGATGCCATGGCACAAACTGACCTTGCTCCCACAAATCTACTTGTCCACCTATGCCACCTCCGTCCTGCCCCTCTCTGCCCCTGTGAAAGGACCGTTAGTTCTGCTTGGCTGCAGCCTCTTTGTGGCAGAGCTATTACTGGCCGAGCCAGACCGCCGCCGGCTGGCAGGGATGCGAGACGTCTCAGCGCTGTGTTTGTGTGCCGTCTGCAGAAGCTATGGCCTCCGTTGTACCCTGCAAGCTGCTCGCTTTCCCAGTGTGTGCGTATTTGTGTGTGTATGGGTAGGGATTTCGAAAAGGAAACAAAACTCTTGTGTGGCGATTGAGACAAAGAACTTCCCTTAAAGGCATGTTGGGATTGCTGTCAACCCACTCACTACTCGTGGTCAGCCGCTAACCAAACCAGTCAGTATTGGGCCAGCGGGAAAAGCCAAGACACACACACATGAAGACCATTTCTGCATGTCCAGCTCACTCCATTCACTAAATCTGGACCTTAAACTCTAGACCCAACCATAACCATTAACAAATCAAAGACACCCCAACTGCAGCCTTAGCCAACTCCCTTAGTTCTCAGACATATTTCATCCATCATCAGCCATCCTCTCCCCTTTTCCCCTGAAAGGGAATGAATCCAAAATTCATACATAACTCAACTGCCTCTTCTACAATTTATTTAACAGCTGACAGCACCCAGGTCTCTGTACATTTCCTAGAGATGAGAGCTGAGTTATTTTTTGAGGTATAGTGACGGTACACGTGACAACTGTTCAGTTATGCTTTATGTTCAGTACCCTGGAGCACAGTATGTTCACTCTTTTCATATGCATCTTGTGCCTGATATAACGATAGACCATGCATGGTGTAGATCTCTAAGGGAAAGGCCCTCACGCTCTCTGTCAGCGGCCTTATCTTATTGGTCATCTGACGGCAAGGAAAGGGTGTGTTCCAGTGGAATGCACACATGCCGCTCTGTACACTTTCTATGCACACACACAAACACATGAAAAATCTATGTGCAAATGTGCACCTACATGTGGACATGCTCATTACCTCACCCAAACACGCTCATTCACAGCTGCAAGCAGTGTTACTTAGGACACTGAGATCACGTTTTTCATCTGCAAATATTTAACCAAAGAGCAAGAGAGCATGGCGCGCAGGCAGCAGATGCAGGCCGGCCGGCCGCTGTGTGCCTACGCGCCATCTACCTCGAGCTTCTGACCATGGTGTGAAGTTCCCACCAAGTGTTTCTTCCTGGTGACCCTGTCTGTGCATTTTGTTCCAGACCTACTCCACGATTTTCACACATATACTCACACACGCTGATGCACACGACACAATGCTGACTTTCTCAGCTGTAACTGCTGGCAGGCACCGGGCCAGGTCCCCACAGCTTTACGTGAGAGACGGCCCTGAAGTGTCCCTTTTTGCAGAGCAACTTTATAAAACCTGAGGACAGACCAGAAACCCACGGAGGGCAGCTGGACTGAGACAGCTTTGTTCTCTGCTGACTTGCTTCCAAAGTCAGTCAGTGAACAGAACTCACATTGTGCGCTTTTTCCATGAGTAAACTCAGGCTGTCAACACAGCCTCCTCTGCCTGGCCGAGCCACTCTGGTTTTGGGGAAAGACTGCGCTCCTTGTACCCAGGCTTGAAGAAAAAAGCCATTTAGATAGGAGGTGGGTTTTTTTTTTTCTTCAATGAGCTGCTGAGGTGCCAGAAATATGCTTTGTTACAAAAGAGACCATTCTGTGGTAATGAAGCAATTTCCGTATCCCACCTCTTCCAGACTCCAGACCAACATCAGGTGTGTGCGTGTGTGTGAGTGTGTGTGTATATATTGTTGCAGGTTTCGCAATGAGGTCAAAGGTTTTCCATTTTTCGCAATCTTACAGTCGCACAAGAGCACATGTTGCCTAATCTACACAGAGAATTTATCAAGCATACCAAATTAGGGCTTTTGTGTTTGTGCAAGCTGGAGTATGGCCACCATTGTGATATGATGATTGGTTCTGTGGTTGCTGACTCTCTAATTACAGCCATTTATGCTCAGAGATAGAACACAAACAGCGCAGGATAAAATCCATTTGCTGCTGACTTTTTTCCATCCTCTGTCTGCCTATTGTGCTTATAAATGTGCCAGCTAGAAAATTATATTAATTGGACCTGCAAGGGTTGGACCATTTCCATGGATGGATACAATTCTGTTCATTTAAATGACAATGCTATGTCTGCCAGCTGCTTTTCCCAGCGCACTCTAACCCCAGTCATTATCACAACTGAAGGAGTAATCAGCCTTCTCTGGGACACATACAATACACAGAAAGTGTTTTTCAGTGCAGAACATTGTGGAAGATCGTCCCAGGGCGTTTTTCTATGGCTTTAAACAGCGTGAGGTTTTCATATGCAAAATCAGTCTTCAACTGAGCAGCAGCAGACTTCGTTAGACTTTATTGGAAGTAAAACATTCACCAATCAGCGCTTCCAACTGAAGTTTATTTAACTCCAGCTTAGGAATTAGGCCAAAAACCGTTAAAAGGGTTGTAGGCTCCCTTAATTCAGGGGTTTTCCCCCTCATTTTCTATGACACTATTCAGCTACAAAGTTTATCAATGAGAGCTTTGTGGTCGTCCTCACTGTTCCCAGGTTGCTTGAGTAAACAGTACAGTACAGACACCTCACACTCCTGCTCTATTTATCTGGAGCCTGTAAAAATTCAACATTTCCCTTATCCTCAATTTCATCTGTCAGAAATGTTACCCCCACCCGCCAAAATACAGCAGGCACAGTCAAAGAGCGCCTCTACTCTGTGTTTGTTCTAGGTCAGGTAGACATCAAAGGGCTACTTAACCACAATGCCGGCACAGCATCAGGTCTTAAGCCCTGACACACCAAGGTGACAGTCTTCTGGTCAATGTCAGGCCGTCAGTGAGCGTCTGTCTGTCGCCCTAGTTTTGGTGGTGTGTCCCACACCATTGGCACTGGTCGGCCCTTGTCTCCTTTTTGCGGCCAATTCAGCATGATGAATCAGCGTCAGTGAGAGAAGTGAAGCCCATAGGTGAATGAATCACTCTGATTGGCAGCTAAGCTCAGTGCACTAAAAGAAGCACAAGTGTGTAAAGCAAACAGATGACTAAAGTCAAGAGCTCATGAGATCTTATCTGACTTATTTCATTAGGTGAGATTGTTATTTTTTTAAGCCAGTAAGCTCTTCAGCAGAAAAAGTTCCTAAATGTGTTATTGTTTGCCTGTGTATGGTAAATATCCTTTGTTCTGTCAACATCAGGTTATGTTGATATCGGATAAATGTGCTAACTGACTACCTAATGTCTTGAATTGTTTCTGTTGGTCTTTCAGCTTCCCTTTTTGAATAATGAATACAGAGCAAACAGCTAACTTCCGGTTTGGTGCTCATTTTGCAAGGGTTGTGATGCTCAAAATAATGAAGCCACTGATTTAAAGCTTTTGCCACGTAAGTCAATGGAAAAAAAGTCTTTTTGGGCTGCAGAGCATCACATGGTGGTGTAATTGCACTGTTTGGCCACTACAAAAACTGGCTTCGAAGTCCAGCGCACTTCCTGGGGGCCTGACATAGACTAATAACGCCGTCTGCTATGGAGAGTTATTCCTCTCACACAGGCGCACATATGTGCTTGTTGGCTAGTGGCTGTGGACATTGCCGTGTGTTAAAGTGCAACTTTTTGGCCCGATACACATTCGACATGTGGCGACGCAACAGTCGGCCTGCATCGCCCCAGTTCTTTAATGTCAGTTTGGTGTGTCTGGGCCTTGAAAGAGCTGTAATCATTGAGAACAGACAGCAGTCAGAGGTCCATCTCGAGTTGAGGACTGGCAGAGCAGAACCATTATCAGAGGATCAGAAGTCTGAACCCCGATCTGCTCACCGGTCCAGTTTCCTCATCTTGTGGCGAAACCCAGAGGGATCCACTTACAGGTCTTTAAATGTCAGGGATGAGGCGAATCCTCTGAGAGAGTCGTGTTGCGCCGTGGAGCCAGGGCCAGTCTGGGAAGACCATCAAGAAAACTCAGCTTCTGGAAACGCTACCAAAACCCCAAACACTGTTACGCAACCTCAGCCCCTTTCCTCAAAAACCATATGAATGCAAAGATTGTCAAGCATTCCTCCTAACTAAATCATAATCCACTTCATTTAACTTTAGTATAAGGCAGTCATTTGTTGACACATTTTCCCCCTTAAATGTCAGCGATGATTTCGACTAGATGTACGATTACCCGATTTTTCTCCTTCTCATCTGTAATCTGTGCGCTCGTTAATGCTGCCTTTTCCACTCTCCCTCTCAGCTGTCAAAGTGCTACAAAGCATGCATTTACTGCGCTTTCAGCAGGGGATCTGGGAAATTACTCAGTGATTGACAATTATAGGACAGGACGTGAATCTGCTCTCCCCAGTCCTTCCCTTCTGCCTGCACTGTATACGTTACAGTGACACTGAGAACCAAAATAAACACGTCCCTTTGGTTTGGGTAATCCAATCTTTGTAAGGTAGCTACTGTTCTCATACAATGGCTGTACAGAGGGGCGCTCCACTTTTCTTTTCCTGAACAGGTTCCAAAATACACCCCTGAGCCCCTTGCCCAGATTTCCAGTACCCCTACACCTCTTTCCCCTTTTACAAGGGGTATCAGAGCTATTATGTTGGCGCTGGTGAATGAAAAGACAAACACATCCTGGTATGCTAAGCGACGGCGAGATTCTAAACTGGCAAGAAGAGAAGCTCTGTTGAAGGTTGGCTGGTATTAATGACTGGTTTTAGAGTGTGAGGGGCTGTTTGGATTGTGAGCCAGGCTGGGTGGGATCAGAGGCCCACAGACAGGATATGCAGAGAGCCTTGTCGTGTCTAGAGCGCTGCTCTCACTTCTCTGACAGGATGCTGTGAGGCTGTCACGAACTGAAGTGGGGATCTGATGACCATGCACAGAGTTTGTGTTGGGTGGCTGTGTGAACTTAGATCGTAACACGAGTAGCATGTTCTAAAGTGGCTCAACTGACACTACGAGGAGCTCTCTCTCTCTCACACACACAAACACACACACGCACACATACACACACACACACACACACACACAAACACACGTATCCACATGTGCATGCACAGAAAAAACCCTCCTTCCCCAAGGAGAACAGTGCGGGCACTGTCAGAGTTCAGAGGAGTTGAAGGTGGTGTTACAGAAAATTTAAAAACATGTCGTGTCTCTACCTTTCTCTATACTGTATGCTAAATACTCACTTGTATTTTAACCTTTTGAAATCTGGAGCAACATCACTTTTCTTGTGCTGCTTTCAGATGCCTTTTACAAGTTATTAAACTTTTGAGCCCTGAGCACATTCGTTGAAGTTATTTAAGAAAACATAGGAAAAAACAGGAAATGAGCAACTTGGGAAGAAGTTAATACATTTAGCAAATTATTTCTCAAAAACTCTGCCCTTTGCTGCATGTCACCCCCTCTCTCTCCCTCTTTCACGCTCAAGCTTTACTATCAATTAAAGGCATAAAAAGCCCCAAAAATAATTTAAAAAAAATAAAATTAAATTAAAAATCCCAGTTTATTTCAATGGAGTCTGGCTCTGAACAGAGCGATATAATGGCTTAGTTTTTCCATTGGAAATTACTGCCTGGCATAAAGGTAGAGCAGTGAAAATACTCTCAATATACTGCGCACACTTGAACTGATACTGATTTCATTAGGGGGCTAAAAAGGGGTTTTATTGCTGACCCCTCCACAGTAGTAGATAATCTAGCTTCCGTGTCAGACTCAAGCCTGCTTCTCCAAACTGGCGGTGCGCCGACTGATGTCTACAGAATGTAATATGCTAACCATGCATAAGTACCTCATACAGCCCCACTTCAAAAAATCTCAACTATCCCTTCAACCTGAACATGTGTCCATGTCTGTGTGTTTCAGAGGAGCTGAGGTGTGCTGGGGTCACGTGTCCTGATCTGCAGGTGCCGTCCTGCCCCAAGGGCTCAGTCCTAACCAAGAGCTACACGCCCCCTGCTGGTTGCTGTCCCTCCATCCCACCCCAGTGCACTTGTGACCTCCGTGCCTGCCACAAGCCCCAGTGCCCTAGCGGACAGCGCGCCGTGCCGCTCAGCCAGGCCAGCGGCCAGCCTGGAGACTGCTGCGATGTTTACGAGTGCCAGAAAGGTGATTGCACTGAACTGCACACTACACAATCTGTTTCGATTGGTTTCCCACTGGGGGTAGCAATGGCACAGTCGGTGTGAGATTCATCGCCTTTGAGGAAGCAATTATTTTCCTCAGAGTAAGGCTTTCCTCCCTGCTGACCAAATGTCCACAGATGAAAAGGAAAGTTGCTGATTGGATAATTACCGTTGGGCTGTTTATCAGGCTGGGTCGATGCCTCCCAGGGTTAAGACCACGGTTCAAAGGCATTTTTTCAAGGGTGTATCCACAAATATCTCTGTTGCCTGAAGGGATATTAAATATAATGGGTCTTTTTTAAAGCAGATTGCTGGTGCGAAGTACGCTCTTGCTCCATTCCCTCACCTGGTGAGAAGGAGACAGGAAATGCAGAGAAAAAGAGAGCAGATGTTGAGCACATACAGAGAGACCTCAGCGCTCTCTGACGTGGCTCGGAGGCAGCCAGGAGAGTCAGGAAGGCAGGGAGGGGACCTGCGGTATTGGTGTGTTTACTCTGTGCTCCCAACAAATATTCGCTGTTTTACCAACAGAACAAATTCCCATTCTGGCCCCTCCACATGCATAAATGAGTGCCGTGTCCCGGAATTAATGGACTTAACGAGCCCAGTGACCAGAAAAGTGCTTAGGCTACGAATTTGCTCAACAGAAGTGCAGTGTCAAAGGGTTCCTGTCTGGTCACACGTCCAAAGGGAAAAGGTTCAACAGTTCATTGATGGGAATGCTTTTTATGTGCTCCAGTCTGCCAGTGGGGAGGGTAATCGAGTCCGGCAGGCCGGCGGGGGCTGAATGGCAGCCGTGGGGGCCATGGGATCAGTGTTTTGATAACAAGTGTCTGCTGCTCTTTGGGCCTGGGGCTTGATGCCTTTTGTGCTGCCCCTACCGTCCGTTAGGCCTGCATGACTGCGCGCCGTGTCAGAAAGCTCCGCAGACTGGGACACGGACAAGGACACACACTGGGGCCCCTAGTCACCTCCCCAGAGGCCCCCAAAGTATTGGCTACAAATACTGTATCTTAGAAGTCTACACTGCTTTCAAATACCATACCTATCCTCTAATGGAACGAACTTTAGCACGGCCCCCCATTGTCTCTGCGTGTCTGGCGTGGACTGATTAACTTGTTTCCATTGCCCATTTGGCTGAGGGCTCATATTTAGTCAGGGTCAGTGTGTGCAGTGACAATAAATCCCACCTGTGTGTTTTGGCCTCAGTCGATGATAGACTCTTTCCACTGTTGGCCGGAGAATGGCTGTATCTGGGTGGCAGAGCAAACCTGGCAGCGCCGTCCTGACCTGATGTCATCTGATGTTACAGATGATCCTGTTTGGTCCTGTTTAGCTGTGGTGGTCTGCTGTTTATCAACACTTAAGCTGGCACTCATCCTGCACTATGTCCCCTGTAGTGAGCCCTGGATGCAGAGGAGGTTTTGGGACTCCACATGTTCTTTTGAGATTTACGCCAGTGTTAGGCAATAAGGCTGACATCACCGCGCTAACGGTTCTCAGGGGGCTCAGTATGAGTTTGTTATAAACACGCAACAACCATTTCCTCAGGCACTGATGAGTGGTTGTTTTTGTGACATAAGTTAAACTCATATTTCTGCTCTGTCATTTGATATTCTGGGCTGATCAACAGTATCACTGCAAAGTTGATTTTAATAAATCCCATCATTATTCTACTCTGGGAAAAACTCATGTTTCCCACTGCGGCTTTGCTTCAATTGGCTGTAAACCACAAGATGCGTCAGTATGACAGTCCGTAATGAATGATTTAGACAAGCTTAGGGTCATTGTTTTATGGCCCATCCACATCTCCACATCCAATCCTCACCTCAATTTGGAGGAAACTGAACATCACAAAGCATGACTGGAATTTAGACTCTGTGCCGCAAGTTGTTTTAGGGATTACCATTAACAAACACTGCGGAAATCACATGTGAGCATCCTCTCATGTGACTTCCTATTGCTTCTGTGAGCGTTAAAAAACGTTGCCATGCCTTTTGATTTAGGCCAGCTAAAGTGCTTATTGCATTTTCTCTGCTTGGTTTTGCTGCACGCAAAGCAGGACGGCAGGAGAGAGAAAGAGAAAGAGGAAAAAGGCTGAAAGAATGGAACAGAAAAGATGGCAAGGCGGAGAATAAAAGATCAACAAATCCCACTCTACTTTCAACTCAGTTGGCCCACCTGCTTTGTATTAGAGCACAGTGCTGGTTGTCAGGAGGCATAGGGTCATCGGAGCAGACGCTATAAGTCTGCACCCGAAGGTATGGTGTACAGATGCTGTCGTAACCTCCGCCTCTCATTTATAGTAACCGCTGGCACCCACATCTGCTTGCATCTGTGCGATGCATTTACTTGCCTAACTAGCGCAGCTACTCTTCTATGAGTCTGGAGACTTTCTTACATAACCACATTGCCTCAGTCCCTGAATGTTGGTGTGTTTGATGAAGAGTCGCTGTGTGGTTTGTTAAGATCCTAGAAAGTCGAGTCACCCAAACCAATGTGGTGCGTTTGTATGAGTAATCTAGTATTAACATTGAGATGTCATACTGTAATCCTCCTGCTCCTTTGGCTAAAAAACGACTGTTCATTTTGAATAACGAATCATGTTATTTTTATTTTGTGGAAATTGCAACTCATGTGGTTATTATAGTTATTATGCATGATCTTAAAGGGACATTTCTCTCCAAAATCAAAAATGCATATTTTTCTTCTTAATTGTGGTGCTATGTATCATTGTAGGTAGTTTTGGCATGAGTGGCAGAGTGTTGGAGATATCGGCCGTAGAGATGCCTGCCTTCTCTCCAATATGATGGAACTAGATGTCACTCGGCTTGTGGTGTGCAAAGCATCAAAAATACATTTGAAAAAGTTGAACAGCAATGCCTCTTTCCAGAAATTAATGACCCATTTACTGAAGATAATTTGTTGACCACTTTGTTCCACTGCTACACCCACCTACCTTAACACCACACGAAAGGAAGAGCGTCCTCCTCGGCTGATCTGTAATGTTAGCTAGCTCAGTGGTGCTAGGTGAGCTAGCAGTACATACATGCTTCCTTCTGTGCAGTGATTCGGTTGGTGGATGTAGATTGATAGAAAGAAAAAAGTCACTACATAGGCCTTCTCACAACACGGTCTATTCATTATCTTGAGTAACTGGGTCATGTTGTCTGGAAAAAGGCATTGCTGTTGAGTTTTACAAATGTATTTTTTGATGCTTTGAGCACCACAAGCTGTGTCGAACCTAGTTCCTTTATATCAAAGAGAAGGCAGACATATTTACGGTCGATATCTCCAACTTTCAACAACTCAAACCAAAACAATCTAGAATGATAAATAGCAATACAGGTAAGAGGAAAATATATTTTTGATTTTAGGGTGAACTGTCCCTTTAAGTGTCAAGCGGGCAATGACAAGGTCTTTCCGTCTTCTGGTTGTTACTGGGCCTGTTGTTTGTACACACGACCAGACCGTGGTTTTCTTATGGTGCTGTAACTAAGCTCATTTGATTTCATAGTAGAGGAAACACAGCGAGATTCTAAGATGCTTTTGGGAAAAGCGGGCCAGAGCATTGATTCACTCCACCTGCCATCAGCACTGTGAGCCCAGATTCTGCCAAAGACTCAGACCCACTACTGTTTTCTTTAACCCGCCTCTGCAAGAGTTCGACACCTTTTCAAGACTTGATAGATCCCTGTGAAATTCCTCCTTGTGGACTTGGCTTCATTGTCTGATAAATGCCATTCCACCCCACAGGCTTAACCTCAGCCATCATAGTCTGCCTCAGCACCATTTGGTTCAGATAAACATTTCCATCAATAGCAGAAAATGAGTAGATGTGTGTTTATGAATTTGTAATTGATTGTGTACCATTCTGATAGACTCTCACTGATCAAACTTGACATTTGTGATGAAAAACTGCATTTTTCTCACATACAGTCACGAGGAGAGAATCCTTGTGTTAATTTTTGCCAAATGTGATGGATACCTGACAGAGCACAGCGCCTTGTTTCGTCAACTGTATAGTGTGCTAAGCATTATCATCCCCAAATGGTGTTTAGTTTAAAGTTGTCAGCATCTGTTGAATTCTGCTTTTCCTTGTTCCTCTCCTTAGTCACTCCCAAGTGTGTCCACAATGGGAAGGAGTTTTCCGAGGGAGAAGTGTATCGCATGGACCCCTGCTGGCTGTGTCAGTGCCGGGGAGGAATCTCCTTCTGCTCCAAGGCTGAGTGCGCTGAGCTGGACTGCGAAAACTTCTACATTCCAGAGGGTGAATGTTGCCCTGTCTGCATAGGTACGCTCATTTACTTTATTATTTTGTTAACATGTGGCAACTATAGACTGTATAAATGAGTGGACATGGCAGGGTTTTCCATACAAAGTTGTTAAGTTTTAATCGGCTCTGCAGGGCATTTGACAGCGGCAATAATGTCATCTAACGGCACTAATGATGAATCGCAAATTTGCAACATATTTTGCTGACACTAGATGCAGCGTCTTAACTTGCTGTGAGCTGTAAACTTCTGAGCAGAAGAGCAGTTTCTCTGTCTCTCCCTCCATGCTGAGTAAGTCTTCTTTGCTGCTACAGGCGCAGCTGCTTAAATCAAAGAGTAGCGTGAAAGTCAAGAGGGCTCAGTCTGCAGCAATATCTGGAGACCAAAATGTCCCCAGAAGTAATCTGCACAGCACACTGACTAAACAAAAAAACAAACCAAACAAAAAATGACTGCTCAACTTGAAGCAATCTCAGTTGACTGAGGGGTCTCTGACTCTCTGAATCTCCGACTTTAAAGGGGCAGCCCTAGACGTAGCCACTGTGACGTCATCCCGTGGTTTTTGGACTTCCATTTTGAAGCCTTGAGCATGGCAAATTTGCCGTTTTTTCGAAGCAAAGGTGATCATATCTGGACTTAAGGGTGGAGCTGGAAAGGATAGACATTGCTACACCTTTATGCTGATTGACAGTCTATCCTAACTGTAAGGTTGCTGTGGTAGCAACTTGCCAATCACAAAGTGCGCCACTTCTTTTTTGCAGTCTGTGTTGGCGGTTAAAGTCTTTGATTTGCCAAACATTACACTAGACTCAGGAGATTTTGTTCTACACTTGTGCCACTGAGGTTTAAGTCGAGGAGGCCTGTGTGGTCAGCTTGAAGAGTTGAAAGCTGATGCATTAGAGGTAGAGGTGATATCAAAATCCACCATGCCTGACACTAACCTCCAGTGACCCTACCCTAATGGCTTCCTCATATAACCTGCTGCCACAGTTGTTAACATGACTGGCATACAAGACACACACTAAAGAGCCAGCCAGGTATTCATTTCCACTTGGGAGACTTAAGAACATAAAAACCTTTCACCGTGTTTGGTTTGACTTTGTTATATCTGGCTCTGGCTTAATGGGGGAACCCAATCGCAAAACACATGTGCTCAAAGCCAGGTAGGGAGTTCTGTTATGTGCACTTGTTAAAAAAATGGGGTTGCAGTGCATATGGCAACCACATTACAGTCTGCCAGAAGCCAGTGATGGAGATGGTTGCCAGTTTTAGCCTGGGCCTCCTTGGCCTCAGTTGACTGGGCACATGAGGAGATGATGTTAGGTCAGTTTTGGAGGTACGCCTGGAATATGTAGGCATTTAGATAGTATGGAATACTTTCATCTTTTACTTATGGAAAGCACGTAACACACTGCTCTTTGCGGGGAACATTGGCTGTGCTCTTAATGCTTTTGATCTGGATTAAGGTTACCTGGTTGTGATTATTCTTAAACCTCTACCAATCAATATTTCCATTAACACTGGATCAAATGTTTGTCTTATGTGAAAAAGTTCAGCCTTAGAGATGTATCACCACACTCTGCAGTTCCCCTCAGCTCAATAAAGCACTTTAACTTCTTTCAGCTCATTGTTTTGGTTTTACAGCCCACAGCTTTACTGACTTTAGCAGGGGCAGGCAGCCATTTTTAGCAAAAATGCTATCCAAACATCAGACAGACAAAGTTAGCATCGAGCTTGTGAGCACAGTGGGGTATTTATGAACTTTTAAGTCAGATTTTTTTTTTGTCAGAAGTAGGTGGAGACCAAAAACAGAGCTGAAAGGAGAGTAAATATTGGACTTGTCAGGTGGCCAGAAACATGACTCCAAATAAATGTTGTTCCTTGTCTGCCAGATGAAACTTAGAAACTAAGTAATAACAGGACAATTTGAAAACAGCATTTACTTAAGATGCAAAAAAAAAGAGAGAGGGACTGCAGGAAGAATCTTAGCAGAAGAAACCTGTTAGTCATTTGCACATTACGTCAAGGTATGGCAAGTTTAAAGTGGATGCTTTTTTTTCATACTTAAAACTCTATATCATATTGCATACAAGTAGGTGCTAAAAAGTATAATCTTGTCTTGGAGACACCAAATTTTTTAACAGGAAGCAAATTAAAAGATGCATTATGGGAAGTGTAGGCCTCAGGATTTTTGGAGCTTAACCAGTACAAGGGACAAACTATCTGGATATCTGGGCTTCTGCTGCATCACTTCAGACTACTCTTTTTTAGCTGTCTTTCATTAGTTCCTGAGGTTTGTGGAAGTAAAATATTATCCTGGAGTGACCCTTTAAAATGTCAGCATAAGGGTCATGATACAACATACCTGTACACGTGGAGGCAGAGAGAGAAAAGGAGAGGGAAAAATAGATCCCGTTCAGGTTAATCACAGCCATATGAACAGAACCGCAGCAGCCAAAACTCAGCTGGGATCAGATAGGGCAAACAGGACACAATACACAGCACCCTTTCTCCCTCTGACACACATTCAGTAAGCCGCACCAAACACATAAACACACAGAAATATGAACGCACCATTGTTTCAGCCTGACACACAGAGAAAATGCTGAGACCACCTTCTAACCTGCCTCTGTTACCAATAAACAGTGCAGCAAAAACAATTAAAACTGTTTTTAGTAAATGAAACAAAAGGCTCACAGAGCTGGGCTCAGGCATCAGACTTCACCTCAAGCTGAGCCGAACAGCTTCACAGATTGGCTTTTAAACTGTCCGCAACTTTATGGTTCCTACTTAAGGCTAATAACTACAGATCTAAAATTGCTTTCCATGCAAAGTTCTTAGTTTGCTTTGGACTGAAATCAAACACTGACCTAGCCTTTGACATCAGAGCTAACTGCTGAAACTCTATGGATGAGCTAAGGCTTTCAGCCAAAAGGTGAGTGGACACTGTGGGGACCAGCAGTTATGAACGTCATCACACTTGCTGTGTTTCCAATGATCAAATCTCTCTCAGGACGACATAGTGATACCCTAAAACTCGTCTGTCTCTTTTCAACTTCAGTCACTATGTATGTTGGCATAAAGCCAGGGGCCTCTTCCCACTTATACATTTTGATAAGTCATCTAAAATTCAACAGCTCTTGGTGACAAGCCAGTTTCCATATATTGTTAGCTCCCTCGTGGAGTATCCTGCTTCCTTCAGCTCTGCTCTTACTCCGTCTTTTGTTAATTGAATTACAGTAGAGGATGTAGCATAAGGTACATTAGACTGTCGCTTTGGGTTTATTCCTTTCAAAAAACCAAACTATACATGTGACTTAGCAAAGAATCAGATCAAAGATTCCTTAACCCACAAGGCGTATGTCCTTTCTTTCCTGTCAGATGTGGAGTTATTGTCGATGGACAGCACTAAAGCCAGTTGCTGGGTGAATAATAAGCTGCGGGCCCATGAGGAGCAGTGGAAAGAAGACGACTGCACCTTCTGTCAGTGTGTGGATGGAGAGCCGCACTGCACGGCCATGGCCTGCAAACAGAGCTGCCAGTACCCTGTCAAGATCCCTGGAGAGTGCTGTCCTTTCTGTGAAGGTGTGTTGGTGTTTGGTATTTATCACATCTAACGTATAGCTCAGATAGATACGAGGTACATAATAACCCACATACCACACGTCGGAGGCTCCTGTGGCCCCGCAGCTCTGCTACAGAGGCCATGTCGGCATGGGCTCATTAAAGGGGAGGCCACGGAGCATTCTTCAAGCTGCAGGGTTCTTTGTGTTCCTTTATTACCCTTGCCCGCCAAAATGAGACCCACCTGTGTGTGCGAGGCTATGCCGTGCTTTTAACACAGGAGGCCACATAATTGAAGTGGATCCTTTTTTTGTGAGTGTAATTAGTTACAGCTCATTGGGCTGCTCCTCCCACAGAACGTGGCGAGGGACATTGACGGGAATCGCTATGGTGCTATGGCTGTGTGTTCCCAGCTATCCTCATCCTTTATTGTGGCTTCACAATAAAGCTGGCCCTGATTCAAGAGGCTCTTGGCTGTCTAACTTCAGTCCAGGGGACACTCTATTGTCTCCGCTGGTAGTCCTAGAGCTATGCTTTTTAGACACATTCAACTTATTAATGGGAGACAGTTCCACACAATAAGACGGAGAGGTATAATCCCCCTTACAGTGCGACCCACCCTGGTGTAATTGCTCTACATTTATCTGTAATTACTGTTTACTCCAAAAATAAGAGCAGTGTAAATAGGTAGCTATTACAGTTGGCACCAAAAGCATCGATGAGGTATAACACCTGAGGGGATCCTAGCACACATATTTAAAAAAAAAAAACCAGAAAGAAAATCATAAAAGAAATCACAGATTGTTGTTGCTCTCATGCAAAGTTCTTAACCTCCTTCGTCTCTTGTTTTTCAGAGCCGTCTTACGAAACAGTTAGCCCCATGCTATGCCCTCCCCTGGAAAACTGCTCCCTGTCAGGGAGCGACTGCCCCTATGGCTTCCAGCAAGACAAAAATGGATGTCTACTCTGCCAGTGTCTCAACAGTAAGTTTACTTTCCTCACTTTGTGTTGGAACTAAAGGGTTAAAGTTTCAGGGACTTTCTCAAAGAAGCATTAACATGATTAATTACATACTGCTTCTTGCAGATTTGCATTATAATAGTGTAAATACTGCGCTGTATTTACCTGTGTGTTCATGCTGATGTCAAAACAATTTGACAACCATTTAGTTTTGACAGCAACAAAAGACATGTTCGTATCCGTGACAGCTTATTTGCGTACAGTCTTTTTAAAGTTCTCTGTCACAAGAATGTTCCTGTGAGCAGCCCCACAGCAACTCGTGCCTTTGCCTTTGATGGATTGCTGTGCCCGTGATCAGATGACCTCTCCCTCAACTCTTTCAGATGACTCCTGCCCTGACCTGGGAAAATATTGTTCCCTGCAATGTCCAATGGGGTACGAGAGGGACGATTATGGCTGTGAGGTCTGCGAGTGCAGCATCCCTGTGCCCAAGTGCCGACCTTTGACCTGCACCAAGACTTGCCCCTATGGATATGTGTAAGTACACCCAGTGAGTTTTTTCATCCCCCATGTCTAGCTGCACTCATTTGTCAACAGTTTTTTCAGCCTGTTCAAAGGCTAAAGAAAAATCTGTGGCTCTCAATGATGTGACGCGCTAAACTCCTCATGCTCACAAGTCAGAAAAACCTAAGTGTATAGTGGTGATTGAAATTTCTTTAACATCGGTGATAGGTGATCGGTATCATAATTTCCAAAGTTTTACTCGAGGAAGAAGGGTTCAGTCTTAAAATCAGGTATTACGGGCGTTTATTTTTATTAATTCCATTAAAGCTGGGGTAAGCAGAAATCTGGAAAAGGCAGATTCAATACACCCTCCTCTTGCAGCTCCCCTTCTCTGTCCTAAGCCCCTCCCACCAGACATAAGCACATACTTCATACATTAACTCAGTATTTCCCATATATTTTATTTAATCCTATTTTATTGTACAGTTGCACACAGTGCATTCTCTCAGTTCCTCCTCGTCTCTCTCTCTCTCTCACACAAGTGAGATAAGAATTAGCTAACTAGCCAACCCACTCTCCTTTGACCTCACTCCCTGTTGCTGTAGACTGCCTCCCCAGGAGAAGAGAGGCAGCAGTAGCTCGGGATAAGGACCTTCGGCCGGTGACTGTAGCAGCTCAAATTCGGACAGCCCACCCTCTCAGCGCCAGGCGTCACAGAGGGCCGGGTGCCAGCAGTAGCACTACATCTAACCTCTGTAACAGCAGAAACAGAAAGTTTGCTGATCCGGCGGGGAGTCAGGGCTGGCCTGTCCCCCATAACTGGGGTTTGCGCTGGTTGGGAGAGTAAGGCGGAGGACACACTGTGTTTCTAGGCTCCCAGTAAAGTTAGCAACATTTCTGTCCTTCCTTAAAGCATTTTGCCAGTATCTCTAACACTGAATCAGGTGCTTACCAAAGGGACATGCACATGTGCCTGCTTTTGTAGAACAGCCAATAGGAATGCCATCTCTGAAATGGCCTCAGCTAAACTTTCTAAAAGCTACAAAAAAACCTTTCTTAACCTAAAAAAAGCCAAGAGGAGGTGCATAATAATAATAATAATAACAACAACAACAACAACAACTACAATAATAATAATAATAATAATAATAACAATAATAACAACTTTATTTATATAGCAACCTTTAAAAACAGAGTCTACAAAGTGCTTTGACAAACAAAGCAAAGCAGAAATGGGATACACAGACGACGATACAACAGAGAGCCAAACAGTCCTATTGAACACATGCGAAAAGAAACTAGGGTGGAGTTAGAATAAAATTAAAAACAAGTGGACAAATAATGCAAGATGCAGGAGGCATAATGTCAAATAAAATTATACAAAGAGATAGCGCAAAAACAACAGAAACAGAAACAATACAAGCAATCAAACAACAAATAAAATAGATGAAATGAAAATAAAAAAGAAAGAAATAAAAATACATAAAATAAATCTTTTAAAAAATTAATAAAAAATGACATCACATAAAAGCAAGTCTAAAAAAAAAGGGTTTTGAGTTTCTCAGTCCACTTGCATTACAACATTCTCAAATTTTATCATGGGATTTTCACACAAGGATGCTAAAATGAAACTGCCTACCCCAGCTCTAACAAAGTTTCCCCCATCAGTCACCCTCTGTATTTAAACTGGTATGGTTGAATGAAAAGTTCAATATGTTATCAAGTGCTTGTTTGGTCCTGGTGAAAAGGAAGTCAAACAGGCTATTGCAACAGCAGTTTGCCATCCAAGATCAAAGGGCCTACCTTGGTGGCCAATCCCAGGTCTCTGAATCTGTTTGTGCATGTTTGTGTGTGAGTAATTCACTGTGAGGTCCGCACCAGCCTCTCAGCCCCCCTTGCAACTCCTCTCCTCCTAATCCCATTTAACCCAATCAAACATCTGGAAGTGCTCTCTACAGGCACTGCTTGGTCCCCAGGCACCACTCTCATTTCATAAATCATCGTTCCGTCTCAAAACAACGATCAAAAACACATCAGGACAAAAGCGGCCTTTATGAAACGTATACAGTTGGGATTCTTTTGGGTATCTCAACCATGCATGCTGTGGAGCCACGGCTCAAGATGGGCCCGATATGTCTGCACAGGATACCAGAGGAGCGGAGAGCAGAGGAGAGAGGAGTGGAGAGAGGATGAGGGGGACCCTGTGGGGAAAAGAAGAAGCAGGAAGTCCTGGCTTTATCCTTCATAAGCAGCTGTTTAGGTCTAGCCTCAGAAGTCCTGAAATCCTCTGAGAGCCTGCCAGCCTTACAATGCAGATCTGTCTTCTCACACAGGACCTCTGCAAGCAGCCACCACAACGAAACAAAAGGCACAAAGAGTCCCTGTGTTTATACTGGTTGTATTGATGACATCCTGTGAGTACTGTAATGAATATATCCAAAACTGAAGGTCTCCAAAGCGCGATGAATGTAAACTGTGAGCACTCCTCTCTCTAGTGTTAACAGTCCAGATGAAGGACACTCTCAGGGCAGCTCTTACAGCTGAAGTTGTGTTTTCCATCCTTCATAGCTCAAAATCATCACTGTGACCTCAGGGGGTCATGAATGGCATTCTCCTGGCCATCACAGTTGCTGCACACTGGAAATTGTGCCGAGCCAGCAGTCCCCAGGGCCTCGAGGGCCCCCAGTGCCTCCCCAAGCCCCCTCTATCCCCCTGGAGCCCAAAGCGCTGCTTGGCATTCCACACACCATCTTTAAACAAAGCCTTGCTCTAAGGTCGCAGCTCTCTGTCTCTGTATTTGTACAGTGAGGCGCTGGCCAACCCCTCACAGTGTTGTTTCAATAGCTGTTATTGCTGTTTCAGCATAGATAGGGTCCTCTGTTTGCCTGAGATGCTCCGTCCTCTTTATGGGACGCAGCACTGTCCATGACTTCAAGGGCTTCTTTTTTATAAATGCTGGCCTGGCAGATGAAGATTAATGAAGTCATTACCCGGGCCTAATGAGGCCACTGCTTCATAAAATGGATATCATCACTTACCTTGAGGGAGAGACACTAGGGAGGCTGAGAGAGGCTGAAAGAGACAGGGAGGGAGAGACTGGGTGTCTACAATGTAAGAAGTGTAGATACAGGTCATTCTTTTCATCTGTTTTTCACAATTTATCAACCTGCAGCTCATCCATGTTTTATTAGGCAGATAATTGGATCCAACTGCTCCTATTTTTAGCCTTTTGCACTTCAAACTTCTCTCTGTGTTTGTGAGTATATCCCTTTAATGCTCTTACAACTGGACTCAAGTTAATTTCTGCTCAGTTTACGTTGTCATTTAATTTACCTCACTATCAGAGGACTCTCTCTGTTTGTTTGTCTGATCTTCTCTGTACTTCCCAATCAACAAGCCCGCATTAGCTCTTATCTTTGGTGCTCTTATATGTCCACCAAAGGCTTTTGGAGCAATAAGGATGGCAGCAGGGTGAATTGAAAGCATCTGAATTGGCTTTAGATTGCTCCTTCCAGAGTCTTTGGGGTTGGTATGATGTGCAAACCACAGGGATGTCACGTGTCGGCCTTTTATTTGGCCTTCTTCAAAGGCGGCTAATATTGAGAGGGGGAAAGCAGGTCCAGATGTTGATTATACCAGACTCGAGCATCTGGGTTTTACTCACTCACAACACAATGTTGCTCCCTTAGACCTCTGTTTATCTTGGAGGAATCCTCATTGTTAATCTACATTTAATTATTTGAGCTGCACACGAGTGGCTTTATTTATATATGTGTGAGTGAGTGTGACTTTATATATGTGTGTGTGCTTCATCATGTGTATGTCTGTTCTCCTGCCCTGCAGGAGAAACAAGCACGGCTGCGAGATGTGTCGCTGTGTCAAGTGTCCCCCCTTCACCTGTGACAAGCACTGCAGCGATGGCTATCAACAGAACAGGAAGGGCTGCTCCATCTGCATGTGTAAAGGTAACTGATCTGATCTGGTGTAGAGATCACCTGCTGCAAAATGCAGAGAAATACATCTAACCATTGGCTATATACACACACACACATATATATATATAAATGTATATGACATCTGGGCACCACCGCTTTCTGTAGCCGAAATAACAGATGGTAAAATGGTCAAATGGTAAAACTAAGTAGTGCTCATCAACTATAAACCAGGATTGCGTTACTGAGTTGCATATTTCTCACCTCAGATATTTTCAGAGACATGTTTTAGCTTCACGTTTAACTGTAATACGAGGTGCAGCTGGCTGCCATTGCTTCACACAGACTGTTCTACATTACGTCAGGCGCATAGCATTCTGGTAGTTGTAGGTTTTCTACCTCTTGAGCAGAAGCACCCTTTTCTCTTGAAGTATTACTTTAAGAGTTTTATGAGTAACTCTGGCACATAACTAAAGTTCCACCAGGGTTCAGGTCAGAGGATGGTGCGAGATAGGAGAGCTCTGTTAGAGTTGAATTTGTGCCACTAAGCTGCAGCTTTGATTTCCTGTGACCTTCTGCTGCTCCACTGAGGTGACTTTTTTGGATGCTTGTTTTGGTTCTTGTTGGTGTTTAGCTCTATCCAGGGGCTGTGTGTGCAACTCTAATTAGATTCCCTCAACCCCAAGTTTAAAGCAAGTATGCAGATGCCATATTTGCGCTGCACCACATTTTATGTGATGTGTTTATTTTGCCAGTTTGGCTGCATTATAAATATTTCAGATTCAAATATACTTGTGGTTTTCCTGTATGGTAAGGTGATCAGTGCAGCTGGCTCCTCATCTCCTAAAACACACACTCTCACACCAGGGGCTACTGCAAATAAACTGCTGTTTACCTGATTTGGAAACTCTTGTATAAGTCTCTGTGTGGACTGTTAAAATATTTAGGGATAGGAAACTTTTTTTGGAAGTATATTTTTTGTGTGTAATGAAAGAGAAGAGACAAGAAACATCTGCCTGAACTCTGCGACTTCGTACAGTTCACAGTGTTTGTTCCAGATCCCAGTGGATCCCTACAAACTTTAAGAGCCCTGTTGATTTTAACACATGCTGGGGCCCACTTATTCGCAACTTGGGCCCTTAAGAGTAAGATCTACATGTCCCTCAGCTACAACTTTTTAGTTTTTTTGTCAGCTGACAAAAACTGTTAGAAATGTATTAGGCTCTATTCGTGGCTGGATTATAAATTGATTATTCTGACATAATAACTCAATAAAGGAGGATCAAATATTCTTGACCGATGAATGTCCCAGTATATGGAACCATAACCACTTCAGCCTCTAATGAAATTGGACCTATTTCAATAATACTGGCCTGTTTTACTGTAAATCATAAATGTACGTAATGAAATTTCCACAGTGAATTTACAAGGTTCCTCGCTCTCACAGACTCTGTTGCTTTTTGAAGTTCTGCACAGCTATTCCATGAGTCCTCAGCCACCCCACTAATGCCTGTGACTTTCATCTTTGTGTTTCTAGAAAGTGGCCACGTCCCAAGCACCACTGCCCTTGCCCCAATGCCCAGCTATTGCCTCACCTCCAATGGACACCGATACGAGGAGGGTGACGGCTGGCATGACGGCTGCCGCGACTGCTACTGCCACTCTGGACGGGAAATGTGTGTGCTCATATCCTGCCCCGTACCCAGCTGTTCTAATCCAGTTGTGAGGCCTGACCAGTGTTGTCCTACATGTGAGGGTAAGTGTCTGCAATTCCACTGTGACTTAATTTTACGTTGAGTTTTAAAGGATATTACCATTTTTAAGGTTATCCTGGTTTCATATGAGCATGATTCCTGGTCATTCAAACTTATAGTGTAGGCCACTATTCCTACTAGTGCAGGTCAGGGTTCCCACTGTCATGGAAAAGCTGGGATTTTAAAATCTCATTTGTCAGGCCTGAAAAAGTCATGAAATTGGTGTAAGTCATGGAATTTTGTTGTTTGTAATACAATTATTTTTTTCATTAATCTTCTGTAGAAAACCTTCCACATACAATTTCAAGGCTTAAAAAGCGTATGCCTAAATTATTTTCCAGACTTGCATGCAAAAAATAGTTTATAATCAAATGCATTATACACAGATAGTATAATTGATTCCATTTTCTCTCATATCTGAAAACCAGTGCCAGAATTAAATACTGTAAAAAAAACAAACAAACAAACAAATAAACTCTACCAGTAGTGTTAGATCAGTTTGGCTGTTTCTTGTGCAGTTAACCTCTTGGAAAGTTCTTACCAGGAAATTACAACACAATGAATTAAGGCCATGGCTCCACAGGTACCTACATACAATATCTCATCTGTTATTAAATTTGAACTAACATCTTTGGACTCACCTAACCCTTAAAAAGCTGAAAAAATTGGCTAGATTTCTGAAAAAAATATGGAAAGAAGGCAAAGAGCAACACAAGAAGAACTGATCCAAAAATTTGCAAGAAATTTTGTTTAAAAAAAAAAGTACAAGAAAATAATTATAATTAATAGTATAAATTAGTAAGAAAAAAACAGACAAATAGTATTGTAAAAACAACGAAATGACCTGGAAAAAGTGCTTACGTATTATATTAATTCTGTAACATTATATATATCGTTTTCCCCTAGCTTTTGTCTTCTTTCCCAAGACATTTTTTCTCTAGCTTTTTAAAAATTACTTTCTAAATCTACTAATTTCTTGCAGTTTTTGAAACATATCTTACTAAATTGCTTATCGCCTTCTCTCCATGTTTTTTGAAGAAATCACACCATTTTGCTCAGGCTTCACAGGTTTAAATACTTGTGAAAGGCATCTGAAAGCACCACCAACAGTGATGTCACTCCAGGTTTCAAAGGGTTACACACTCGACTACCTGTCAGAAATGGTTGTGAATAATACACAAGCTTGCTTACAGGCACACAAAACTCTTGGCAACCCACAGCATACAGTCCCCTGACAGCTCATTCATCTGAGATCTTTGGATCATTAGCTAGCTTTTAGGCCTTTGACTTGTTGACTACTTTGACTGTCAAACACACAGTCTCTGTCTGTTTCTCTAAAAATGGAAGGCACACTGATCCACACCCACATTTTTTTTTTTAAATCCACAACCCTCCAACTCATGCTGGATATTTATGGAGAAGTGACTCAGTTGGCTGTTCAAATATTTAGGAGTGAAAGAATGTCTACAACTATCAGAAGCTACACACACTTTGCAGTCAGGGGACAACAGGTTAACTCTTTGCAGATGTCTGCTACTCTGCTGGACACAAAGATGTTTTCAACTGTCAAAACACAACTTGGACGCCACCCGAAACTGCCCAAGGCTTCTTTCTAATGTCAGCGGGTCTCCCATGGGTCTTAATTCGAGTAACCTATGACAGTGTTTACTGTTGTTTCACTTTGTCATCTGGTATTTATTGTTATGGGCTGAGTGAATGTTTGGCACAGACCAGAATGTGAATTTGAATACACACACGTGACTGTTTTTTTCCCCTCGCTCCTCTTTCTCCTGCAGATGAGTCAGGCAGCGGTCAGCCAGAGGGGATGGACATGGTGGTGTGCAGAGCCCCTGGGGGGGAGTTTTACGTGGAGGGGGAGACCTGGAACCTGGACGAGTGCACACGGTGTACCTGCAGGAAAGGACGTGTCCTGTGCGACACTGAAGTGTGTCCCCCAGCTCTCTGCCAGACACCGATCAGGAACAAGGACACCTGTTGCCACGTATGCCCAGGTAACAGAAAACAGGAATGCAGGGGTAATTTCAGATAAAACTCAGCGGGCAACAGAATTAGGGGTTGTGAGCAGGAAAGTATAAAGCTGTTTTGGATGTTCTATCAGCATGTGGTTTTGGAAGGTCTTGCATGTTGCACTCTGTCGGGCAGTTTTATGTTAGGCACACAGACTCATAAAGAAACCAGCCAAGACCGGTTGGATTTACATCCTCCAGGCAGGCAGCAGCACATGTGGACTGCTTTCACCCAGCGGCCCAAACCGGCGCTTCATACATAGCTTATAGCTGGAAGGCTGAGAATGCAACCAATTTTGCTGAATCTGTGCTAATGCTCCCGTTATGGGAATAAACTTTGACACAAATGTCTAGGCGAAAACCGCACGCATATTTTATTTACAACTGTACCCAAACACTCTAGCCTCTTCTCATACACTTAGAGTCAACATATCCCAAGCACTCCCGAGCATGAGGCCGACAAATCAGCAATGCATGACTGCGCCTGAGAGTCGCTCCTTGAGAATGCCGGGCCGCCTTATCGCTGCATCTCCCTTCACAAAAGCAGATTGTCAGAGGCCGGCCTTTGATATATGTATGGGCCTGGTCACCAGGAATGTGGGAATAATACACATCTCACTGACAGGCCCTATGATGTATGTGTACAATAGGGTAGTGCAGTGTGTACAACCTCGCCAAAGTCTTTGGTCGTGAGGAGGCCATAGATCTCAGGCCTGCGGGGTATGAGGAGACGGAGAGATAAGGCCTTTCACTGAGCTGACATCTGCCATATGGAGTCACTTGTGCTTGTGTTTAACATACAGTAAAGCATCTTATCTTGAACGTAACCCTAAAGGCCTAATAACTTCAGTGGATTGAGATGTTATACAGATGGGATAAATACAGCAGTCATGTAGAAGCAGCTATATTTAACTCTGACAGTTTTTTTCCTTTGAAAATGGCAGTGCTCCTCAAGCTTAAAGGGATAGTTCAGATTTTTTTGAAGTTGGGTTTTATGAGGTACTTATGCATAGACAGTATATTACAAACAGCAGTTGTAAGTCAGCATACCTCCACTTTGGAGAAGCAGGCTGGAGTTCAACATGGAAGCTAAGCAATGTACTGCTGTGAATGGGGGAAGCCACTAAATGTATTTTAGCCCCCAAAGAAAAGTCAATTTAAGTGAACTACCTTAAGAGTGTTCTTCTAAGCGAAACTCTGTTAAGAAAAACATTGATTTAACATTGCTGAGCACAGGAGCTGCTGGTCAACCGCTGCCTCAATAAGTTAGCTTGTGTGACTTTGGTGTTTAAAAGGGTTAGTTCTGATTCATCAAAGCCACACAATAATAATAATAAATAATAAACAATAAATTATAGTAATAATAATAAATTACAGGCTGTGTGATGGGAAAGTAAAGTGGTGAAAATACTTAAACTGATCCTGATTTTTTCAAGTCAATAAAATATGTTTTGTTGCTGAACCTTTCACAGCAGCACATTGCTTGGCATGCTGACTGTCGTCTACTGTATGTCACATACCCCCACTTTAAAAAATATGAATTATCTTTTTAACTTAAACTATAACCTTATATACCAAGTCCTGTTAAGCAAGGAAAGAGCCTGGAAAATGACCTAGCAGACAGCCGTGTGTCTTACCTCAACCTTTGTGAATTTTCATTATGAACCCTGTTTATACTTGTGTGCAACCACAGAGGAGACGCTGAGCCCCTTGCTGCCAGTGAACAACAGCCAGCAGGAGTACTGCATAACTATCGAAGGAGACGTGCTGCTGGCCGGGGACTCCTGGAAGGCCAACGCCTGCACCAGCTGCACCTGCAACAACGGCACCATTCAGTGTTTCTCTCAGCGCTGTCCGGCTGCCAACTGCCGGGTGCCCGTCTTACGCAAGGGCCAGTGCTGCCCACACTGCCTCGGTGAGTATTTAGGTGCGCCTCATTAAAGAGAAAGCTGCCTTTAGAAGGACTCGTGCCAAAAAAAGCTGCTTTGAATATTTTTATTACACCAAAATATACTCACCTTTACACTAAATATGGTTTATATTGGTTTATATTACATGCTAAAATGTAGTTTATGTAACACTTCCACAAGCTGAGAGCAAGAACTGTCAGAGTTTTTAAGTAAGTACCACTGGAACAAGGCACAGCCTGTTGTTGGGAAAGTTCTAATTCATAATGCTACTTGTCAAAAAGAGGGCGTAACTGAGGGAATGCCGGTTACCAGACTGGATGTGTGTGTGTTTGTTCATTAGACATAGCCACTCTGGCGCTACATGGGCAAACACCATCATTCGCAACAACATTCCATGTGACATACACACACACGCTCGGAGCAAAAACATTCCTCAAGCATCCGCACATTCACACGTGTTTCCTGTCGCCGGCTGGATCGGCCCCGCAACGCTCACTGTGCGGCGGCACAGGAAGGCAAAGCTCCATGTCAGCTTTTCCTATAGAGGAAAACCTCAGCATAGGCTCCTATTGTTCACCCTGATATGTAGCCGTTTTCTGGCCTTTGTTTTTGTTATTTGCTCACTGGAAAACAGCTTTTTACGTAATGCCTTTTCAAGGCAGTGCAGTGGAATTTTAGGGCAGTGTTTCCCAACTGGTCCAGCCACGGGGTTTCTCATTGGTCATTGGTTCAAGGCCCACACATAAGATATAATACCACATACTCAGTTATATTTTACAGAATGTAAACATGTGGGCCTAGAGCAAAATAAAATGAAACATATTGCAAGAATAAGGAGTAATTACTTACAATTTAATGAATAAATAGCATTGCAACCAAAAGAAGTGTATATTATTTCTTTAAGATCATGCAGTTTCAAAAATGCTGCAAAGACACAGCAAGTTGCTCGGCCAAGTAATACCAAGAACAAGGCAATAAAATAGTTGCTGTAATAGAAAAAAAAAAACTCATGCTACAGCAGGAAACAACACTTCAAAATTAAAGCTCTGCTGGAAATTCACACTACTTTAAAATGAAGCGTGTTCCTGAGTTACTTGCGGTCCATTGAGAATGGACCAGCAACCCACTTGTGAACCATTGGTTTTAGGGGACAGCTCCTATAAATGCAGCTTATTCGTCGAGACACAGAGGAGTTCAAACGGTGACTCTCAGTCTGAAATGTTTATATGTGGAGTGTTTCTCCAGTGATATCAGTAATGGATCTTGTTCCTTTTTCAACAGAAATTACAACGTCAGTTCCGGTGATGGTGTCCACCAACGCCCCCAAGACAACAGCCTCTGTTACAGTGGAGACTGCGCTGTGGATCACCACTGTCACTGTACCACCCATCATTGCTGATACTGGTACCTGTGCAATAAATCCCCCCACACACTCTGCTATTTCTATTCCCTTTAGTACACTGTGTAGTGGTAACTCAATCCTAGTTATTGGCGTCATTGTGTGTACTTTCCCTGTCAATCCCTCTAAATGTTTATACTAATAAAGAATGTTTGGGCTGCCTTGATGAATGAGTGAAACTTATACTCACTTATGTTAAACCTAAACAATAATAATAAATGGACTCTGCCTAAACATTAGACACCCAGTGTTAATTTTTCTCTGTTTGAGCTGGGATGTCTGCCAAAAAAAAGAAATGAGCTGTTTTTTGATTTAGATTTGGTTAACAGGGTGGGTATGGTACTGAAAAAGTTATAGGGTATCTGATATTAATGTTGTCTGTGTCCCGCAGATGAGCCAGGTTTGGGTGAGAATTACCCCAGCCAAACAGAGATGGCTGTCATCTACCAATCAGCAGCCTGGATCCTGGCTGGTCTCCTCCTGGCCATTATTATCTTCCTTGTTGTGGCGTTGCTCATCAACAAGAAGAAGAAGTGGGTGCAGATGTCCTGCTACAGCGCCCCGAAGAAGGTGAGAAGACATCTTTAAATTGCATGCTTAAAATACTGCTAAAGTTTACACACTCCCTTATTTAACTAACGGTGTGGACGGTGTTAATGTGTGGATGGGTCACAGAGATTTCTCCTCAATTCTTCAGGTTCTGCTACAACCAGTGCTAAAATTTTCATGATATTAGGATTAATGTTCTAGAACAGACCTTCGGGACTGCTGTGGTGACAAACCTTTAGCTGTACAGGAGAAGTGTGGCTGCGTTGATGTTATGCGGTGATACTGCACCCCAAGATGGTTCCAATTCATTCCAGGGAAGCTGTTCACCTTGCACATATGCCAAACAAGTTTTCCGATTTAGTTCTGCGGTATGCACAGTAGTGTTTATCCCGGTGGCGCCGCCTGTGAGTTCCCGCTTGGGTCATAGACTTCACATTGTCGCAGATTTTTAAATGTCTTTTCTTAGCTTGAGTAAAGTTTTCCAAATATAAGATCTCAGTGGCTCAAAAATTCATAACGGAACGAGTCTTAATCGACCCTGTTTGTAGTTTGAGGTGTCCTGTCAACAGTTTTAGACGTCTTTTTTATAATGGTGGCTTATAGGTAATACTGCAAGTGGCCCTTGAGAGAAATTAGCTGCAAGGCTGAGCATCTTCCCTGTCGTGACAGGCGTCTCATTTATTGGGTTCCAACCATAGTGGTCAGTAGAGGGCGCAGTCTGTGTGAGACAAAATAAAGGTTACGATATTTTAACTCTAATTCTAGTGGCGTAGGCTTAGGCTGGTGCTCCTATGCTGGGCTCTGCCTTTGCTAATAGGACTAAGGTTACAATATCGTAACCTTTTTTTGCCTTCATCATAGTGCAGTCAGAGAGTGACAGGAAGAGGGAGTGGGAGTGGGAATGGGGATGACACGCAGCAAAGGGCCGTAAGCCAGAATCGAACCCATGCCGCTGCAAAGGACTCAGCCTAAATGGGGCGAATGCTCTACTCCCTGAGCTAGAGGCTGCCCCTTGCTTCCCTTTTTCATGTTCTTTCAACTGGAACAAGGCCACATCCATCATAAAATCCAAAACTGTGTCAGAAAATCAGAACTAGAGTATTATCAGAAGCCATCTCACGCAAACTAAAATACATTTGTGAGCTTTCATCACGCTATGAAAGCCTGAACTGCTTCAGTCTAACAACAAGAGATTATGTTCTTTCTCCTTTTCCTGCTTAGACTGTGATCCTAAAGAAGCACGTCAACAAGAACTCAGTGGTCTACATGGAGCCTTCCAAGGAGAACAAATTTCAGAACGTGAAGAACGACTGCGGCATCATCCATTTCTCTCCAGAAATGAGCTCCACCTGTGCAGACAAGATGACCATCCCCAGGGCCAAGCTGGGCAATGACTGGACGCCACGCTAAAACAAACACAACAAGACACACAGCTACAAGTGTGCAGATCAGAGCTGTCCGGCACCTCCCACTCTCTCTCACTGACTGCTGTCTCCATGGTGATTAGTGCAAACAGTGCACACAAACACACCTTGGGTGCCACCTTGTTCCCACCCTTCTGTCTGTGTGAAACCGAGGATGCTCTACAAGAGACAAACCGAGTGACCTCTGTTTCTTTTAATATGTGTCCATATTGTTCTGTGCTTGGATCTTTGTGGTGGAGTGAGATGCTGGGAGGTGGATGGACGGGTGGACGTATAGAGGACACAGCCACTCCAATGCTTATTATTGCCTCCTTTTGAAACTGGAACTTTGAGGCAATAAGAGGAGCATAAAAGCTTTAGGTCAGGGGTTGCAGTTGAAAGGGGGTGTAGAGGATGCTGCCCCCCCCTGAATTCAGCAGTGCTTCATGGATGTAATCATCTTCATCAGCAGGGAGGCCAAAGGAACTGATAATCCTGTTGGACCAGCAGCCAAATCATAATAAGTCAACAGGCTTTACGTACACCCCCAGATCCAACCCCCTGCTTTAGAATGTGTGGTTTCCATCTTAGTTTTTGTATATTTTTACAGTATTTGTACTAGTTGTAGTGTTGTTCTTGGCCACCTCTCGTTTTTATTATGGGTGTCTCCGTGAGGCCAGATTGAAACATTTTGAAAATGCCAGTCTAAACATTCCCGCGATCAAGTTCAGGAAGGACACGCTTCCCAAATAATAGCCCCGTTTCTACCTTCAGATGACCCGAGTCATTCCATTCAGAAAAAGTCCGACAGATATCTGCAATTCTATGAGATGAAATGTGAACTCTCGCTCTGAGCTCGTCCGCAATACGGTAGCCAGCGGTCTCCGTCTTTCCCCTGAGCCTCATCTGTCAAAGACTCTTCCAGAAGGAATCGGTTGTACTTCGTCATCACGATAATTGCTGAGTTGAAGTGATGTTCATCCAAGAAGTCATTTTTACTGACTGCAGAGTGGTGCCAGACCCTTCATCTGGACCTATGTGGAATGTCTTTAATATCATGCCTCACTCCTAACTTCATTCACAGTTGTGTGTTTGTGTGTGTTTGTGTGTGTCTGTGTGTGTCTGTGTGTGAAGGTACTGTTCACACTGAATGCTAGCATTAGTGATTAGTGTTGTTTCATTTTAAAGCCTTAATTCTATAGCCTTAATGCATATCTTGCTTTCATTTAGTAAGTGTGAGCCCATATCAAGGAATCTGAAAACAGTAATACATTCACCCAGCATTAAAGGTCGAGTGTGTGGGATTTAGGGGCATCAATTGGCAGAAATGTTTTATAATATTCACGACTATTTTTTTCATTAGTTTCTAATATAAACATTTTTTTCTAGTTCCTGCTTGGCTCATTGTGGTGTGACAGATTTTCAAATCGCTTTTCTCAGCTCAAGGAAAGTTTTACGAATATGAAACCATCACATGGTTCAAAAAATCATAATAGAAAAAGTCATAATTGACTTTGTTTGCAGTTTGAGGTGTTCTGTCATTCGTTTAATGGACATAGTGGTCTGTGGGGATTTTTGCTGCAATACCACTGCTGGAAAAAAAATTGGACATAACCCCGGGATTCCGCCAGCATCATGTCCAGAGCATTACGGCTGCGGCACTGTTTTGCTCCGTCCCCCACACGGCTCTCTACCCCACCAAGCGCGTCTGTTTAGTGTTTCAGATGCCCGTGCCGCGGCCGTAACGTGCCGCTGACGGACTCGGTGGAATTTAGGGGTAAGGCTGAGCGGCCTTCCTGGGCATACGCTATAATAAATCCATGGGCATGCCTCCTTCAAATTGTCAACAGTTGCCCAGCGTGCAAACCCAACACTGACTGTAGAAAGCCCGTACGCATTTTCGCATCTGCCACCGCAGTTCTACATGTTTGACACAGGAGAAATTTCAGTTCTACAACCTCAATGCTAGACACAAAACAAAACGTGTATTGCATGTTATATTATATACCTGTCAATAACAGCCTAAATCCTACACAGAAGACCTTTATGAGAAACTAAAAGTGTTGTCACATGTTCCTCAACTCTTCATTCACATGTGATTTATCTGTTGTGGAAGAGTGTAAAGTAGGCTTGTTAGTAACTGTACGTAATGGTACACACTACAACATCAGAGTATGTTAAAGAGACATAGCACTTTTCTTTGGAGCTCTTTGGGCTTTCTTTTGTCTTATTTTAGAGAGCTCCCTGCAGGATTCTTTTAGGGATAAAGTCCCTAATCAGGGATTTGATATCGGCATATTAAGCCCACGGAGATGTTAAACCACTCAAGTGAACATGCTGTTGCAGCTAGAGGCTTCTTACCAATCTGATCAGTAAGGAGCGGGGGTGGGGTCTGAGAAACATTACGAAACTAACTGTTGTTTCATAGGAGAAGGTTTGGGATCAGAGTTCTCAATCCATTGCCAATTTCTCAACACAAAGACCGTTCTGATGCCAAAATTGGTTAGAGACCAATTTATATTGAAGTGTTTTAGTAACTCAGTAGATTTGTGTCTGTTTGAATCATGACCATGTGCTTTAAAATGAAGAGGTGACTGTAAAAGCTTACGCAATTCTTTGTTCTTCTATGTGTAAAAAAATAGTTTAAATTAGTAGGACAGAAGAGTACCTTATTTATTTTTTCACATAGCTTTATTTATTAATACTAAACTATAGTTTGAGATTTTTTTTTTCTTTGAAAAAATGAACTTTTGGTAGCCAAAGCTGCTGTACATTGTAGACTATTTACCATTTCTATCTGCTATATTCTATACAACCTTATTTATTTCTCTGTTGCAAAACTTGTAAATATGTTTCCTAGATGATGAACTGCAACATTTACACTTATTTTGAAAAATAAATGTGTGAACCAAAGTGGCTCCACTTGGATGATACTTTAACTAGCTGGGAGGAATAATTCCCTAAAATGCGGTGATGTCATTCAAGATGGTATCTGTTAGTGGTTTTTAACCCAACTTACAGAATTGCGAGCTCATGCACATCTGGTTTTGGATTTCTGCTTTAAGTGGGACTTTGTCTTCTTGTAGTTGCTTTAAATCTGGTCGTTTTCCCTTGTTTTCTTATCCCAGTAGCACTTGCAGATGTGTTTAGTGGTGGTAGGTTGTTTCATAGGGGGGCCTTCCTTCTTTCTTTTTTCACCCTCTCTTTTCAAACTCTTTTTTTCCTCCTCCTTTTAACTCAGTGTTTTTTGTAATCTTCTTAATTTTTCTGCACTTAAAGTGTTTTATGCAGGAAAAAAATGTCCAACAAAAGCTCACTGAAATTGGCAGGTGAGTTGAAATTCCACCCAAACATTTGTCATTTGTCTTTAAGTTTAAATTAAATAAATACTCATAAATAAAAAATGAACGAGGTAGTTATTACCACACTTGTTTGCACAGTTGCGGATGCTTTGTCTGAGCTTCGCTAAGCAGTTTTTGGATATTCTGCCACTAGAGGGGGCCACAAATGCGAAAAGTTTATTCAGCCTCGGGGATTAATACAATCTATAGTCAATGCATAAAATTTGATTATTGTAAGTGCTTTAAGATTAAAAAGACAAATAATACCCCAGTTTTGCACATGCAGTATTTTTATCTCAAGTTTGCAGAAGGTGTGAGAGATGCCATGCTGTAGAATGACCTTTTGGTGTGATTTTGGATGACATGCTACAGTATGACATTTAGGCGCAATTTCAGACATTCTATAGTATGATATTCTGGTGCGAATTGGGCCAACATGCTATAGTGTTACTTTTTGATGGAAGTTCAGATGACATGCCATAGTATGACATTTTTGTGCTGTTTTCGACGACATACTACAGTATGACTTTTTGGTGGGATTTCTGTTTTGGAGAAAATGCAATAGTATGACATTTTGGTGCAATTTCGGACGACATGCTGTTGTATGACGTTTTTGCACTATTTTAGTAGACATGCTACGGTATGAATGTTTTGTGCAATTTCGGATCACATGCAAGTTTAACTTTTGGTATTATTTCGGACAGCATGCTGCAGTATGACTTTGGTGAAATTTCAGACGACATGGTGTGGTGGGACTTTTTAGGGCATTTCAGGCCATTTTTTCTGACATGCTAAATTATGAGGTTTATAGCCAATTTTGGCCTTTATTGCCTTTTTGTATACTATGATGCATCAACATGCTGTTTTATGGGATTTGGAGATGTTTTTGGATGTTTTTTCAATACTGGATACAATGACATGCCTCTGTTGATAATATATTATAACCTTTTTGGTCATTTCTTCGATATGCTATATTATGGGGTTTTGGGCGGTATTTAATCGTTTTAAAGCTATGTCATGTCTCAGCACGCTATTTTATGCTATTTTGATGTGTTTTCAGCTGTTTTTGGGACATGCCGTTTTTTGACATGTTTACCATGCTCTAGCCTTGCTGTTTTGGTCATTTTTTCAACATGCTATAATATGTTTTTATGGCGTTTTTTGCATGTTTTAATGCTATGGCGTGTCTAAACAATGTATTCTATACTATTTTGGGATGTTTTCAGCTGTTTTTGGGACATGCCACATTTTGACATTTTCCCATACTATAGCCTTGCTGTTTTGGTCATTTTTTCGACATGCAAAATTATGTTTTTGTTGGCCATTTTTGTACGTTTTAATGCTATGGTGTGTCTTAGTGGACTATTTTATGCTGTTTTGAGGCGTTTTCAGCTGTTTTTGGGACATGCCACTTTTTGACATTTTCCCATTCTATAGCCTTGTTTTGGTCATTTTTTCGACATGTTAAAAAATGGGTTTTTTGGCGGTTTTTGCACGTCTTAATGCTATGGCGTTTATTAGCAAACTTTATTATACTGTTTTAAGGTGTTTTCAGCTGTTTTTGGGACATGCCACTTTTTGACATTTTGCCATACTATAGCCTTGCTGTTTTGGTCATTTTTTCGACATGTTATAAAATGGGTTTTTTGGCCGTTTTTGCACGTCTTAATGCTATAGCGTGTCTTAGCAGAGTATTTTATACTGTTTTAAGGTGTTTTCAGCTGTTTTTGGGACATGCCACTTTTTGACATTTTGCCATACTATAGCCTTGCTGTTTTGGTCATTTTTTCGACATGCGAAATTATGTTGTTTTTGGCCATTTTTGCACGTCTTCAATGCTATGGCGTGTCTTAGCAGAGTATTTTATACTGTTTTAAGGTGTTTTCAGCTGTTTTTGGGACATGCCACTTTTTGACATTTTGCCATACTATAGCCTTGCTGTTTTGGTCATTTTTTCGACATGTTATAAAATGGGGTTTTTGGCCGTTTTTGCACGTCTTAATGCTATGGCGTGTCTTAGCTGACTATTTTATGCTATTTTGGGGTGTTTTCAGTTGTTTTTGGGACATGCCATTGTTTGACATTTTTGCCATAGTATAGCCTTGCTGTTTTGGTCGTTTTTTCGACATGTTATAAAATGGGTTTTTTGGCGGTTTTTGCTAGTCTTAATGCTATGGTGTGTCTTAGCAGAGTATTTTATACTGTTTTAAGGTGTTTTCAGCTGTTTTTGGGACTTGCCACTTTTTGACATTTTGCCATACTATAGCCTTGCTGTTTTGGTCATTTTTTCGACATGCGAAATTATGTTGTTTTTGGCCGTTTTGCGTTTTAATGCTATGGCGTTTATTAGCAAACTTTATTATACTGTTTTAAGGTGTATTCAGCTGTTTTTGGGACGTGCCACTTTTTGACATTTTGCCATACTATAGCCTTGCTGTTTTGGTCATTTTTTCGACATGCGAAATTATGTTGTTTTTGGCCGTTTTTGCACGTTTCAATGCTATGGCGTTTATTAGCAAACTTTATTATACTGTTTTAAGGTGTTTTCAGCTGTTTTTGGGACATGCCACTTTTTGACATTTTACCATACTATATATAGCCTTGCTGTTTTGGTCATTTTTTCGACATGCGAAATTATGTTGTTTTTGGCCGTTTTTGCACGTTTTAATGCTATGGCGTGTCTTAGCAAACTTTATTATACTGTTTTAAGGTGTTTTCAGTTGTTTTTGGGACATGCCATTGTTTGACATTTTGCCATATTATAGCCTTGCTGTTTTGGTCATTTTTTCGACATGCGAAATTATGTTGTTTTTGGCGGTTTTTGCTAGTCTTAATTCTATGGCGTTTATTAGCAAACTTTATTATACTGTTTTAAGGTGTATTCAGCTGTTTTTGGGACGTGCCACTTTTTGACATTTTGCCATACTATAGCCTTGCTGTTTTGGTCATTTTTTCGACATGCGAAATTATGTTGTTTTTGGCCGTTTTTGCACGTTTCAATGCTATGGCGTTTATTAGCAAACTTTATTATACTGTTTTAAGGTGTTTTCAGCTGTTTTTGGGACATGCCACTTTTTGACATTTTGCCATACTATAGCCTTGCTGTTTTGGTCATTTTTTCGACATGCGAAATTATGTTGTTTTTGGCCGTTTTTGCATGTTTTAATGCTATGGCGTTTATTAGCAAACTTTATTATACTGTTTTAAGGTGTTTTCAGTTGTTTTTGGGACATGCCATTGTTTGACATTTTTGCCATCGTATAGCCTTGCTGTTTTGGTCGTTTTTTCGACATGTTATAAAATGGGGTTTTTGGCGGTTTTTGCTAGTCTTAATGCTATGGTGTGTCTTAGCAGAGTATTTTATACTGTTTTAAGGTGTTTTCAGCTGTTTTTGGGACTTGCCACTTTTTGACATTTTGCCATACTATAGCCTTGCTGTTTTGGTCATTTTTTCGACATGCGAAATTATGTTGTTTTGGGCCGTTTTTGCACGTTTTAATGCTATGGCGTTTATTAGCAAACTTTATTATACTGTTTTAAGGTGTATTCAGCTGTTTTTGGGACGTGCCACTTTTTGACATTTTGCCATACTATAGCCTTGCTGTTTTGGTCATTTTTTCGACATGCGAAATTATGTTGTTTTTGGCCGTTTTTGCACGTTTCAATGCTATGGCGTTTATTAGCAAACTTTATTATACTGTTTTAAGGTGTTTTCAGCTGTTTTTGGGACATGCCACTTTTTGACATTTTGCCATACTATAGCCTTGCTGTTTTGGTCATTTTTTCGACATGTTATATTATGATATTTTTGGCCGTTTTTGCATGTTTTAATGCTATGGCGTTTATTAGCAAACTTTATTATACTGTTTTAAGGTGTTTTCAGCTGTTTTTGGGACATGCCACTTTTTGACATTTTGCCATATTATAGCCTTGCTGTTTTGGTCATTTTTTCGACATGCGAAATTATGTTGTTTTTGGCCGTTTTTGCACGTTTCAATGCTATGGCGTTTATTAGCAAACTTTATTATACTGTTTTAAGGTGTATTCAGCTGTTTTTGGGACGTGCCACTTTTTGACATTTTGCCATACTATAGCCTTGCTGTTTTGGTCATTTTTTCGACATGCGAAATTATGTTGTTTTTGGCCGTTTTTGCACGTTTCAATGCTATGGCGTTTATTAGCAAACTTTATTATACTGTTTTAAGGTGTTTTCAGCTGTTTTTGGGACATGCCACTTTTTGACATTTTGCCATACTATAGCCTTGCTGTTTTGGTCATTTTTTTGACATGTTATAAAATGGGTTTTTTGGCGGTTTTTGCACGTCTTAATGCTATGGCGTGTCTTAGCAGATTTTTTTATACTGTTTTAAGGTGTTTTCAGCTGTTTTTGGGACATGCCACTTTTTGACATTTTGCCATACTATAGCCTTGCTGTTTTGGTCATTTTTTCGACATGCGGAATTATGTTGTTTTTGGCCGTTTTTGCACGTTTCAATGCTATGGCGTTTATTAGCAAACTTTATTCTACTGTTTTAAGGTGTTTTCAGCTGTTTTGGGACATGCCACTTTTGACATTTTGCCATACTATAGCCTTGCTGTTTTGGTCATTTTTTCGACATGTTATAAATTATGGGTTTTTGGCCGTTTTGCACGTTTCAATGCTATGGCGTTTATTAGCAAACTTTATTATACTGTTTTAAGGTGTTTTCAGTTGTTTTTGGGAGATGCCATTTTTTGACATTTTGCCATACTATAGCCTTGCTGTTTTGGTCATTTTTTCGACATGTTATAAAATGGGTTTTTTGGCGGTTTTTGCACGTCTTAATGCTATGGCGTGTCTTAGCAGATTTTTTTATACTGTTTTAAGGTGTTTTCAGCTGTTTTTGGGACATGCCACTTTTTGACATTTTGCCATACTATAGCCTTGCTGTTTTGGTCATTTTTTCGACATGCGAAATTATGTTGTTTTTGGCCGTTTTTGCATGTTTTAATGCTATGGTGTTTATTAGCAAACTTTATTCTACTGTTTTAAGGTGTTTTCAGCTGTTTTTGGGACATGCCACTTTTTGACATTTTGCCATACTATAGCCTTGCTGTTTTGGTCATTTTTTCGACATGCGTAATTATGTTGTTTTTGGCCGTTTTTGCACGTTTCAATGCTATGGCGTTTATTAGCAAACTTTATTATACTGTTTTAAGGTGTTTTCAGCTGTTTTTGGGACATGCCACTTTTTGACATTTTGCCGTACTATAGCCTTGCTGTTTTGGTCATTTTTGACATGTTATAAAATGGGTTTTTGGCGGTTTTTGCGTCTTAATGCTATGGCGTGTCTTAGCAGAGTATTTTTTTGCTATTTTGGGGTGTTTTCAGCTGTTTTTGGGACATGCCATTTTTTGACATTTTGCCATAGAATGACCTTGCTGTTTTGGTCATTTTTTCGACATGCAAAATTATGTTATTGTTGGCCGTTTTGCACGTCTTTCAATGCTATGGCGTTTATTAGCAAACTTTATTCTACTGTTTTAAGGTGTTTTCAGCTGTTTTTGGGACATGCCACTTTTTGACATTTTGCCATACTATAGCCTTGCTGTTTTGGTCATTTTTTCGACATGCGAAATTATGTTGTTTTTGGCCGTTTTTGCACGTTTTAATGCTATGGCGTTTATTAGCAAACTTTATTATACTGTTTTAAGGTGTATTCAGCTGTTTTTGGGACATGCCACTTTTTGACATTTTGCCATACTATAGCCTTGCTGTTTTGGTCATTTTTTCGACATGTTATATAATGGGTTTTTTGGCGGTTTTTGCTAGTCGTAATGCTATGGCGTGTCTTAGCAAACTTTATTATACTGTTTTAAGGTGTTTTCAGCTGTTTTTGGGACATGCCACTTTTTGACATTTTGCCATACTATAGCCTTGCTGTTTTGGTCATTTTTCGACATGCGAAATTATGTTGTTTTTGGCCGTTTTGCATGTTTTAATGCTATGGCGTTTATTAGCAAACTTTATTCTACTGTTTTAAGGTGTTTTCAGCTGTTTTTGGGACATGCCACTTTTGACATTTTGCCATACTATAGCCTTGCTGTTTTTGTCATTTTTTCGACATGCGAAATTATGTTGTTTTTGGCCATTTTTGCACGTCTTCATTGCTATGGCGTTTATTAGCAAACTTTATTATACTGTTTTAAGGTGTTTTCAGCTGTTTTTGGGACATGCCACTTTTTGACATTTTGCCATACTATAGCCTTGCTGTTTTGGTCATTTTTTCGACATGTTATAAAATGGGTTTTTTGGCGGTTTTTGCACGTCTTAATGCTATGGCGTGTCTTAGCAGAGTATTTTATACTGTTTTAAGGTGTTTTCAGCTGTTTTGGGACATGCCACTTTTTGACATTTTGCCATACTATAGCCTTGCTGTTTTGGTCATTTTTTCGACATGCGAAATTATGTTGTTTTTGGCCGTTTTTGCACGTTTCAATGCTATGGCGTTTATTAGCAAACTTTATTATACTGTTTTAAGGTGTTTTCAGCTGTTTTTGGGACATGCCACTTTTTGACATTTTGCCATACTATAGCCTTGCTGTTTTGGTCATTTTTTCGACATGCGAAATTATGTTGTTTTTGGCCGTTTTTGCACGTCTTAATGCTATGGCGTGTATTAGCAGACTTTATTATACTGTTTTAAGGTGTATTCTGCTGTTTTTGGGACATGCCACTTTTTGACATTTTGCCATACTATAGCCTTGCTGTTTTGGTCATTTTTTCGACATGTTATAAAATGGGTTTTTTGGCGGTTTTTGCACGTCTTAATGCTATGGCGTGTCTTAGCAGATTTTTTTATACTGTTTTAAGGTGTTTTCAGCTGTTTTTGGGACATGCCACTTTTTGACATTTTGCCATACTATAGCCTTGCTGTTTTGGTCATTTTTTCGACATGCGAAATTATGTTGTTTTTGGCCGTTTTTGCATGTTTTAATGCTATGGCGTTTATTAGCAAACTTTATTATACTGTTTTAAGGTGTTTTCAGCTGTTTCTGGGACATGCCACTTTTTGACATTTTGCCATACTATAGCCTTGCTGTTTTGGTCATTTTTTCGACATGCGAAATTATGTTGTTTTTGGCCGTTTTTGCACGTTTCAATGCTATGGCGTTTATTAGCAAACTTTATTCTACTGTTTTAAGGTGTTTTCAGCTGTTTTTGGGACATGCCACTTTTTGACATTTTGCCATACTATAGCCTTGCTGTTTTGGTCATTTTTTCGACATGTTATAAAATGGGTTTTTTGGCGGTTTTTGCTCGTCTTAATGCTATGGCGTGTCTTAGCAGAGTATTTTATACTGTTTTAAGGTGTTTTCAGCTGTTTTTGGGACATGCCACTTTTTGACATTTTGCCATACTATAGCCTTGCTGTTTTGGTCATTTTTTCGACATGCGAAATTATGTTGGTTTTGGCCGTTTTTGCACGTTTCAATGCTATGGCGTTTATTAGCAAACTTTATTATACTGTTTTAAGGTGTTTTCAGCTGTTTTTGGGACATGCCACTTTTTGACATTTTGCCATACTATAGCCTTGCTGTTTTGGTCATTTTTTCGACATGTTATAAATTATGTTGTTTTTGCCGTTTTTGCACGTTTTAATGCTATGGCGTTTATTAGCAAACTTTATTATACTGTTTTAAGGTGTTTTCAGCTGTTTTTGGGACATGCCACTTTTTGACATTTTGCCATATTATAGCCTTGCTGTTTTGGTCATTTTTTCGACATGCGAAATTATGTTGTTTTTGGCCGTTTTTGCACGTTTTAATGCTATGGCGTTTATTAGCAAACTTTATTATACTGTTTTAAGGTGTATTCAGCTGTTTTTGGGACGTGCCACTTTTTGACATTTTGCCATACTATAGCCTTGCTGTTTTGGTCATTTTTTCGACATGCTTAAATTATGTTGTTTTTGGCCGTTTTTGCACGTTTCAATGCTATGGCGTTTATTAGCAAACTTTATTCTACTGTTTTAAGGTGTTTTCAGCTGTTTTTGGGACATGCCACTTTTTGACATTTTGCCATACTATAGCCTTGCTGTTTTGGTCATTTTTTCGACATGCGAAATTATGTTGTTTTTGGCCGTTTTTGCACGTTTTAATGCTATGGCGTTTATTAGCAAACTTTATTATACTGTTTTAAGGTGTTTTCAGCTGTTTTTGGGACATGCCACTTTTTGACATTTTGCCATACTATAGCCTTGCTGTTTTGGTCATTTTTTCGACATGTTATAAAATGGGTTTTTTGGCGGTTTTTGCACGTCTTAATGCTATGGCGTGTCTTAGCAGATTTTTTTATACTGTTTTAAGGTGTTTTCAGCTGTTTTTGGGACATGCCACTTTTTGACATTTTGCCATACTATAGCCTTGCTGTTTTGGTCATTTTTTCGACATGCGAAATTATGTTGTTTTTGGCCGTTTTTGCATGTTTTAATGCTATGGTGTTTATTAGCAAACTTTATTCTACTGTTTTAAGGTGTTTTCAGCTGTTTTTGGGACATGCCACTTTTTGACATTTTGCCATACTATAGCCTTGCTGTTTTGGTCATTTTTTCGACATGCGAAATTATGTTGTTTTTGGCCGTTTTTGCACGTTTCAATGCTATGGCGTTTATTAGCAAACTTTATTATACTGTTTTAAGGTGTTTTCAGCTGTTTTTGGGACATGCCACTTTTTGACATTTTGCCATACTATAGCCTTGCTGTTTTGGTCATTTTTTTGACATGTTATAAAATGGGTTTTTTGGCGGTTTTTGCACGTCTTAATGCTATGGCGTGTCTTAGCAGATTTTTTCATACTGTTTTAAGGTGTTTTCAGCTGTTTTTGGGACATGCCACTTTTTGACATTTTGCCATACTATAGCCTTGCTGTTTTGGTCATTTTTTCGACATGCGAAATTATGTTGTTTTTGGCCGTTTTTGCACGTTTCAATGCTATGGCGTTTATTAGCAAACTTTATTATACTGTTTTAAGGTGTTTTCAGCTGTTTTGGGACATGCCACTTTTTGACATTTTGCCATACTATAGCCTTGCTGTTTTGGTCATTTTTCGACATGCGAAATTATGTTGTTTTGGCCGTTTTGCACGTCTTCAATGCTATGGCGTTTATTAGCAAACTTTATTATACTGTTTTAAGGTGTTTTCAGCTGTTTTTGGGACATGCCACTTTTTGACATTTTGCCATACTATAGCCTTGCTGTTTTGGTCATTTTTTCGACATGTTATAAAATGGGTTTTTTGGCGGTTTTTGCACGTCTTAATGCTATGGCGTGTCTTAGCAGAGTATTTTATACTGTTTTAAGGTGTTTTCAGCTGTTTTTGGGACATGCCACTTTTGACATTTTGCCATACTATAGCCTTGCTGTTTTGGTCATTTTTTCGACATGCGAAATTATGTTGTTTTTGGCCGTTTTTGCATGTTTTAATGCTATGGCGTTTATTAGCAAACTTTATTATACTGTTTTAAGGTGTTTTCAGCTGTTTTTGGGACATGCCACTTTTTGACATTTTGCCATACTATAGCCTTGCTGTTTTGGTCATTTTTTCGACATGCGAAATTATGTTGTTTTGGCCATTTTGCACGTCTTCAATGCTATGGCGTTTATTAGCAAACTTTATTCTACTGTTTTAAGGTGTTTTCAGCTGTTTTTGGGACATGCCACTTTTTGACATTTTGCCATACTATAGCCTTGCTGTTTTGGTCATTTTTTTGACATGTTATAAAATGGGTTTTTTGGCGGTTTTTGCACGTCTTAATGCTATGGCGTGTCTTAGCAGAGTATTTTATACTGTTTTAAGGTGTTTTCAGCTGTTTTTGGGACATGCCACTTTTTGACATTTTGCCATACTATAGCCTTGCTGTTTTGGTCATTTTTTCGACATGCGAAATTATGTTGTTTTGGGCCGTTTTGCATCGTTTCAATGCTATGGCGTTTATTAGCAAACTTTATTATACTGTTTTAAGGTGTTTTCAGCTGTTTTTGGGACATGCCACTTTTTGACATTTTGCCATACTATAGCCTTGCTGTTTTGGTCATTTTTTCGACATGCGAAATTATGTTGTTTTTGGCCGTTTTTGCATGTTTTAATGCTATGGCGTTTATTAGCAAACTTTATTATACTGTTTTAAGGTGTTTTCAGCTGTTTTTGGGACATGCCACTTTTTGACATTTTGCCATATTATAGCCTTGCTGTTTTGGTCATTTTTTCGACATGCGATATTATGTTGTTTTGGCCGTTTTGCACGTTTCAATGCTATGGCGTTTATTAGCAAACTTTATTATACTGTTTTAAGGTGTATTCAGCTGTTTTTGGGACGTGCCACTTTTTGACATTTTGCCATACTATAGCCTTGCTGTTTTGGTCATTTTTTCGACATGCGAAATTATGTTGTTTTTGGCCGTTTTTGCACGTTTCAATGCTATGGCGTTTATTAGCAAACTTTATTCTACTGTTTTAAGGTGTTTTCAGCTGTTTTTGGGACATGCCACTTTTTGACATTTTGCCATACTATAGCCTTGCTGTTTTGGTCATTTTTTCGACATGCGAAATTATGTTGTTTTTGGCCGTTTTTGCATGTTTTAATGCTATGGCGTTTATTAGCAAACTTTATTATACTGTTTTAAGGTGTTTTCAGCTGTTTCTGGGACATGCCACTTTTTGACATTTTGCCATACTATAGCCTTGCTGTTTTGGTCATTTTTTCGACATGCGAAATTATGTTGTTTTTGGCCGTTTTTGCACGTCTTAATGCTATGGCGTTTATTAGCAAACTTTATTATACTGTTTTAAGGTGTTTTCAGCTGTTTTTGGGACATGCCACTTTTTGACATTTTGCCATACTATAGCCTTGCTGTTTTGGTCATTTTTGACATGTTATAAAATGGGTTTTTGGCCATTTTGCACGTCTTAATGCTATGGCGTGTCTTAGCAGAGTATTTTATACTGTTTTAAGGTGTTTTCAGCTGTTTTTGGGACATGCCACTTTTGACATTTTGCCATACTATAGCCTTGCTGTTTTGGTCATTTTTTCGACATGCGAAATTATGTTGTTTTTGGCCGTTTTTGCACGTTTCAATGCTATGGCGTTTATTAGCAAACTTTATTATACTGTTTTAAGGTGTTTTCAGCTGTTTTTGGGACATGCCACTTTTTGACATTTTGCCATACTATAGCCTTGCTGTTTTGGTCATTTTTTCGACATGCGAAATTATGTTGTTTTTGGCCGTTTTTGCACGTTTTAATGCTATGGCGTTTATTAGCAAACTTTATTCTACTGTTTTAAGGTGTTTTCAGCTGTTTTGGGACATGCCACTTTTTGACATTTTGCCATACTATAGCCTTGCTGTTTTGGTCATTTTTCGACATGTTATATAATGGTGTTTTTGGCGGTTTTTGCACGTCTTAATGCTGTGGCGTTTATTAGCAAACGTTATTATACTGTTTTAAGGTGTTTTCAGCTGTTTTTGGGACATGCCACTTTTGACATTTTGCCATACTATAGCCTTGCTGTTTTGGTCATTTTTTCGACATGCGAAATTATGTTGTTTTTGGCCGTTTTTGCACGTTTCAATGCTATGGCGTTTATTAGCAAACTTTATTCTACTGTTTTAAGGTGTTTTCAGCTGTTTTTGGGACATGCCACTTTTTGACATTTTGCCATACTATAGCCTTGCTGTTTTGGTCATTTTTTCGACATGCGTAATTATGTTGTTTTGGCCGTTTTGCATGTTTTAATGCTATGGCGTTTATTAGCAAACTTTATTATACTGTTTTAAGGTGTTTTCAGCTGTTTCTGGACATACCACTTTTTGACATTTTGCCATACTATAGCCTTGCTGTTTTGGTCATTTTTCGACATGCGAAATTATGTTGTTTTGGCCGTTTTGCACGTCTTAATGCTGTGGCGTTTATTAGCAAACGTTATTATACTGTTTTAAGGTGTTTTCAGCTGTTTTTGGGACATGCCACTTTTTGACATTTTGCCATACTATAGCCTTGCTGTTTTGGTCATTTTTCGACATGTTATAAAATGTTGTTTTTGGCGGTTTTGCACTTCTTAATGCTATGGCGTTTATTAGCAAACTTTATTATACTGTTTTAAGGTGTTTTCAGCTGTTTTTGGGACATGCCACTTTTTGACATTTTGCCATACTATAGCCTTGCTGTTTTGGTCATTTTTTCGACATGCGAAATTATGTTGTTTTTGGCCGTTTTTGCACGTCTTAATGCTATGGCGTTTATTAGCAAACTTTATTATACTGTTTTAAGGTGTTTTCAGCTGTTTTTGGGACATGCCACTTTTTGACATTTTGCCATACTATATAGCCTTGCTGTTTTGGTCATTTTTTCGACATGCAAAATTATGTTGTTTTGGCCGTTTTTGCACTTTTCAATGCTATGGCGTTTATTAGCAAACTTTATTCTACTGTTTTAAGGTGTTTTCAGCTGTTTTTGGGACATGCCACTTTTTGACATTTTGCCATACTATAGCCTTGCTGTTTTGGTCATTTTTTCGACTTGTTATAAATTATGTTGTTTTGGCTGTTTTGCACGTCTTCAATGCTATGGCGTGTCTTAGCAGAGTATTTTATACTGTTTTAAGGTGTTTTCAGCTGTTTTTGGGACATGCCACTTTTTGACATTTTGCCATACTATAGCCTTGCTGTTTTGGTCATTTTTTCGACATGCTATAATATGGGTTTTTGGCGGTTTTTGCATGTCTTAATGCTATGGCGTTTATTAGCAAACTTTATTATACTGTTTTAAGGTGTTTTCAGCTGTTTTTGGGACATGCCACTTTTTGACATTTTGCCATACTATAGCCTTGCTGTTTTGGTCATTTTTTCGACATGTTATAAAATGGGTTTTTTGGTGGTTTTTGCACGTCTTAATGCTATGGCGTGTCTTAGCAGAGTATTTTATACTGTTTTAAGGTGTTTTCAGCTGTTTTTGGGACATGCCACTTTTTGACATTTTGCCATACTATAGCCTTGCTGTTTTGGTCATTTTTCGACATGCGAAATTATGTTGTTTTTGGCCATTTTGCGTCTTCAATGCTATGGTGTGTCTTAGCAAACTTTATTATACTGTTTTAAGGTGTTTTCAGCTGTTTTTGGGACATGCCACTTTTTGACATTTTGCCATACTATAGCCTTGCTGTTTTGGTCATTTTTTCGACATGTTATAAAATGGGTTTTTTGGCGGTTTTTGCACGTCTTAATGCTATGGCATTTATTAGCAAACTTTATTATACTGTTTTAAGGTGTTTTCAGCTGTTTTTGGGACATGCCACTTTTTGACATTTTGCCATACTATAGCCTTGCTGTTTTGGTCATTTTTTCGACATGCGAAATTATGTTGTTTTTGGCCGTTTTTGCACGTTTCAATGCTATGGCGTTTATTAGCAAACTTTATTATACTGTTTTAAGGTGTTTTCAGCTGTTTTTGGGACATGCCACTTTTGACATTTTGCCATACTATAGCCTTGCTGTTTTGGTCATTTTTCGACATGCGAAATTATGTTGTTTTTGGCCGTTTTTGCACGTCTTAATGCTATGGCGTTTCTTAGCAAACTTTATTATACTGTTTTAAGGTGTTTTCAGCTGTTTTTGGGACATGCCACTTTTTGACATTTTGCCATACTATAGCCTTGCTGTTTTGGTCATTTTTTCAACATGCGAAATTATGTTGTTTTTTGGCCGTTTTGCACGTTTCAATGCTATGGCGTTTATTAGCAAACTTTATTATACTGTTTTAAGGTGTTTTCAGCTGTTTTTGGGACATGCCACTTTTTGACATTTTGCCATACTATAGCCTTGCTGTTTTGGTCGTTTTTTCGACATGCGAAATTATATTGTTTTTGGCCGTTTTTGCACGTTTTAATGCTATGGCGTTTATTAGCAAACTTTATTATACTGTTTTAAGGTGTTTTCAGCTGTTTTTGGGACATGCCACTTTTTGACATTTTGCCATACTATAGCCTTGCTGTTTTGGTCATTTTTTCGACATGCGAAATTATGTTGTTTTTGGCTGTTTTTGCACGTCTTCAATGCTATGGCGTGTCTTAGCAAACTTTATTATACTGTTTTAAGGTGTTTTCAGCTGTTTTTGGGACATGCCACTTTTGACATTTTGCCATACTATAGCCTTGCTGTTTTGGTCATTTTTCGACATGTTATAAAATGGGTTTTTAGCGGTTTTGCATGTCTTAATGCTATGGCGTTTATTAGCAAACTTTATTCGACTGTTTTAAGGTGTTTTCAGCTGTTTTTGGGACATGCCACTTTTGACATTTTGCCATACTATAGCCTTGCTGTTTTGGTCATTTTTTCGACATGCGAAATTATGTTGTTTTTGGCCGTTTTGCGTCTTCAATGCTATGGCATGTCTTAGCAGAGTATTTTATACTGTTTTAAGGTGTTTTCAGCTGTTTTGGGACATGCCACTTTTTGACATTTTGCCATACTATAGCCTTGCTGTTTTGGTCATTTTTTCGACATGCGAAATTATGTTGTTTTGGCCGGTTTTGCTCGTTTTAATGCTATGGCGTTTATTAGCAAACTTTATTATACTGTTTTAAGGTGTTTTCAGCTGTTTTTGGGACATGCCACTTTTTGACATTTTGCCATACTATAGCCTTGCTGTTTTGGTCATTTTTTCAACATGCGAAATTATGTTGTTTTTGGCCGTTTTTGCACGTTTCAATGCTATGGCGTTTATTAGCAAACTTTATTATACTGTTTTAAGGTGTTTTCAGCTGTTTTTGGGACATGCCACTTTTTGACATTTTGCCATACTATAGCCTTGCTGTTTTGGTCATTTTTCGACATGCGAAATTATGTTGTTTTTGGCTGTTTTGCACGTTTTAATGCTATGGCATTTATTAGCAAACTTTATTATACTGTTTTAAGGTGTTTTCAGCTGTTTTTGGGACATACCACTTTTTGACATTTTGCCATACTATAGCCTTGCTGTTTTGGTCATTTTTTCAACATGCGAAATTATGTTGTTTTTGGCCGTTTTGCACGTTTTAATGCTGTGGCGTTTATTAGCAAACGTTATTATACTGTTTTAAGGTGTTTTCAGCTGTTTTTGGGACATGCCACTTTTTGACATTTTGCCATACTATAGCCTTGCTGTTTTGGTCATTTTTCGACATGCGAAATTATGTTGTTTTGGCCGTTTTGCGTTTTAATGCTATGGCGTTTATTAGCAAACTTTATTATACTGTTTTAAGGTGTTTTCAGCTGTTTTTGGGACATGCCACTTTTTGACATTTTGCCATACTATAGCCTTGCTGTTTTGGTCATTTTTCGACATGCGAAATTATGTTGTTTTTGGCCGTTTTTGCATGTTTTAATGCTATGGCGTTTATTAGCAAACTTTATTATACTGTTTTAAGGTGTTTTCAGCTGTTTTTGGGACATGCCACTTTTTGACATTTTGCCATACTATAGCCTTGCTGTTTTGGTCATTTTTCGACATGCGAAATTATGTTGTTTTGGCCGTTTTGCGTTTCAATGCTATGGCGTTTATTAGCAAACTTTATTATACTGTTTTAAGGTGTTTTCAGCTGTTTTTGGGACATGCCACTTTTGACATTTTGCCATACTATAGCCTTGCTGTTTTGGTCATTTTTTCGACATGTTATAAAATGGGTTTTTAGCGGTTTTTGCGTCTTAATGCTATGGCGTGTCTTAGCAGAGTATTTTATACTGTTTTAAGGTGTTTTCAGCTGTTTTTGGGACATGCCACTTTTGACATTTTGCCATACTATAGCCTTGCTGTTTTGGTCATTTTTTCGACATGTTAAATTATGTTGTTTTTGGCCGTTTTTGCGTTTCAATGCTATGGCGTTTATTAGCAAACTTTATTATACTGTTTTAAGGTGTTTTCAGCTGTTTTTGGGACATGCCACTTTTGACATTTTGCCATACTATAGCCTTGCTGTTTTGGTCATTTTTTCAACATGCAAAATTATGTTGTTTTTGGCGGTTTTGGGTTTTAATGCTATGGCGTTTATTAGCAAACTTTATTATACTGTTTTAAGGTGTTTTCAGCTGTTTTTGGGACATGCCACTTTTTGACATTTTGCCATACTATAGCCTTGCTGTTTTGGTCATTTTTTCGACATGCGAAATTATGTTGTTTTGGCCGTTTTTGCGTTTCAATGCTATGGCGTTTATTAGCAAACTTTATTATACTGTTTTAAGGTGTTTTCAGCTGTTTTTGGGACATGCCACTTTTGACATTTTGCCATACTATAGCCTTGCTGTTTTGGTCATTTTTCGACATGCGAAATTATGTTGTTTTAGGCTGTTTTGCACGTTTTAATGCTATGGCATTTATTAGCAAACTTTATTATACTGTTTTAAGGTGTTTTCAGCTGTTTTTGGGACATGCCACTTTTGACATTTTGCCATACTATAGCCTTGCTGTTTTGGTCATTTTTTCGACATGCGAAATTATGTTGTTTTGGCCGTTTTGCGTTTCAATGCTATGGCGTTTATTAGCAAACTTTATTATACTGTTTTAAGGTGTTTTCAGCTGTTTTTGGGACATGCCACTTTTTGACATTTTGCCATACTATAGCCTTGCTGTTTTGGTCATTTTTCGACATGCGAAATTATGTTGTTTTTGGCCGTTTTTGCGTCTTAATGCTATGGCGTGTCTTAGCAGAGTATTTTATACTGTTTTAAGGTGTTTTCAGCTGTTTTGGGACATACCACTTTTTGACATTTTGCCATACTATAGCCTTGCTGTTTTGGTCATTTTTCGACATGTTAAATTATGTTGTTTTTTGGCGGTTTTGCACTTTTTTAATGCTATGGCGTGTCTTAGCAGAGTATTTTATACTGTTTTAAGGTGTTTTCAGCTGTTTTTGGGACATGCCACTTTTGACATTTTGCCATACTATAGCCTTGCTGTTTTGGTCATTTTTCGACATGCGAAATTATGTTGTTTTGGCCGTTTTGCGTTTTAATGCTATGGCGTTTATTAGCAAACTTTATTATACTGTTTTAAGGTGTTTTCAGCTGTTTTTGGGACATACCACTTTTTGACATTTTGCCATACTATAGCCTTGCTGTTTTGGTCATTTTTTCGACATGCGAAATTATGTTGTTTTTGGCCGTTTTGCGTTTTAATGCTATGGCGTTTATTAGCAAACTTTATTATACTGTTTTAAGGTGTTTTCAGCTGTTTTTGGGACATGCCACTTTTTGACATTTTGCCATACTATAGCCTTGCTGTTTTGGTCATTTTTTCGACATGCGAAATTATGTTGTTTTTGGCCGTTTTGCGTTTCAATGCTATGGCGTTTATTAGCAAACTTTATTATACTGTTTTAAGGTGTTTTCAGCTGTTTTTGGGACATGCCACTTTTTGACATTTTGCCATACTATAGCCTTGCTGTTTTGGTCATTTTTTCGACATGCGAAATTATGTTGTTTTTGGCCGTTTTTGCACGTTTTAATGCTATGGCGTTTATTAGCAAACTTTATTATACTGTTTTAAGGTGTTTTCAGCTGTTTTTGGGACATGCCACTTTTTGACATTTTGCCATACTATAGCCTTGCTGTTTTGGTCATTTTTTCGACATGCGAAATTATGTTGTTTTTGGCCGTTTTTGCACGTCTTAATGCTATGGCGTTTATTAGCAAACTTTATTATACTGGTTCTAAGGTGTTTTCAGCTGTTTTTGGGACATACCACTTTTGACATTTTGCCATACTATAGCCTTGCTGTTTTGGTCATTTTTCGACATGCGAAATTATGTTGTTTTGGCCGTTTTGCACTTTTTAATGCTATGGCGTTTATTAGCAAACTTTATTATACTGTTTTAAGGTGTTTTCAGCTGTTTTTGGGACATGCCACTTTTTGACATTTTGCCATACTATAGCCTTGCTGTTTTGGTCATTTTTTCGACATGCGAAATTATGTTGTTTTTGGCCGTTTTGCGTCTTATTGCTATGTCTTTTATTAGCAAACTTTATTATACTGTTTTAAGGTGTTTTCAGCTGTTTTTGGGACATGCCACTTTTTGACATTTTGCCATACTATAGCCTTGCTGTTTTGGTCATTTTTTCGACATGCGAAATTATGTTGTTTTTGGCCGTTTTTGCACGTTTTAATGCTATGGCGTTTATTAGCAAACTTTATTATACTGTTTTAAGGTGTTTTCAGCTGTTTTTGGGACATGCCACTTTTTGACATTTTGCCATACTATAGCCTTGCTGTTTTGGTCATTTTTTCGACATGCGAAATTATGTTGTTTTTGGCCATTTTTGCACGTCTTCAATGCTATGGCGTGTCTTAGCAGAGTATTTTATACTGTTTTAAGGTGTTTTCAGCTGTTTTTGGGACATGCCACTTTTTGACATTTTGCCATACTATAGCCTTGCTGTTTTGGTCATTTTTCGACATGTTATAAAATGGTTTTTTTGGCGGTTTTTGCACGTCTTAATGCTGTGGCGTTTATTAGCAAACGTTATTATACTGTTTTAAGGTGTTTTCAGCTGTTTTTGGGACATGCCACTTTTTGACATTTTGCCATACTATAGCCTTGCTGTTTTGGTCATTTTTCGACATGTTATAAAATGGGTTTTTGGCGGTTTTTGCGTCTTAATGCTATGGCGTGTCTTAGCAGACTATTTTATACTGTTTTAAGGTGTTTTCAGCTGTTTTTGGGACATGCCACTTTTTGACATTTTGCCATACTATAGCCTTGCTGTTTTGGTCATTTTTTCGACATGCGAAATTATGTTGTTTTTGGCCATTTTTGCACGTCTTCAATGCTATGGCGTGTCTTAGCAGAGTATTTTATACTGTTTTAAGGTGTTTTCAGCTGTTTTTGGGACATGCCACTTTTTGACATTTTGCCATACTATAGCCTTGCTGTTTTGGTCATTTTTTCGACATGTTATAAAATGGGTTTTTTGGCGGTTTTTGCACGTCTTAATGCTGTGGCGTTTATTAGCAAACGTTATTATACTGTTTTAAGGTGTTTTCAGCTGTTTTTGGGACATGCCACTTTTTGACATTTTGCCATACTATAGCCTTGCTGTTTTGGTCATTTTTTCGACATGCGAAATTATGTTGTTTTTGGCCGTTTTGCGTTTCAATGCTATGGCGTTTATTAGCAAACTTTATTATACTGTTTTAAGGTGTTTTCAGCTGTTTTTGGGACATGCCACTTTTTGACATTTTGCCATACTATAGCCTTGCTGTTTTGGTCATTTTTTCGACATGCGAAATTATGTTGTTTTTGGCCGTTTTTGCACGTTTTAATGCTATGGCGTTTATTAGCAAACTTTATTATACTGTTTTAAGGTGTTTTCAGCTGTTTTTGGGACATGCCACTTTTTGACATTTTGCCATACTATAGCCTTGCTGTTTTGGTCATTTTTTCGACATGCGAAATTATGTTGTTTTTGGCCGTTTTTGCACGTTTTAATGCTATGGCGTTTATTAGCAAACTTTATTATACTGTTTTAAGGTGTTTTCAGCTGTTTTTGGGACATGCCACTTTTTGACATTTTGCCATACTATAGCCTTGCTGTTTTGGTCATTTTTTCGACATGCGAAATTATGTTGTTTTTGGCCGTTTTTGCACGTTTCAATGCTATGGCGTTTATTAGCAAACTTTATTCTACTGTTTTAAGGTGTTTTCAGCTGTTTTTGGGACATGCCACTTTTTGACATTTTGCCATACTATAGCCTTGCTGTTTTGGTCATTTTTTCGACATGCGAAATTATGTTGTTTTTGGCCATTTTTGCACGTCTTCAATGCTATGGCGTGTCTTAGCAGAGTATTTTATACTGTTTTAAGGTGTTTTCAGCTGTTTTTGGGACATGCCACTTTTTGACATTTTGCCATACTATAGCCTTGCTGTTTTGGTCATTTTTTCGACATGTTATAAAATGGGTTTTTTGGCGGTTTTTGCATGTCTTAATGCTATGGCGTTTATTAGCAAACTTTATTATACTGTTTTAAGGTGTTTTCAGCTGTTTTTGGGACATGCCACTTTTTGACATTTTGCCATACTATAGCCTTGCTGTTTTGGTCATTTTTTCGACATGCGAAATTATGTTGTTTTTGGCCGTTTTTGCACGTCTTCAATGCTATGGCGTGTCTTAGCAGAGTATTTTATACTGTTTTAAGGTGTTTTCAGCTGTTTTTGGACATGCCACTTTTTGACATTTTGCCATACTATAGCCTTGCTGTTTTGGTCATTTTTTCGACATGCGAAATTATGTTGTTTTAGCCGTTTTGCGTTTTAATGCTGTGGCGTTTATTAGCAAACTTTATTATACTGTTTTAAGGTGTTTTCAGCTGTTTTTGGGACATGCCACTTTTTGACATTTTGCCATACTATAGCCTTGCTGTTTTGGTCATTTTTTCAACATGCGAAATTATGTTGTTTTGGGCCGTTTTTGCACGTTTCAATGCTATGGCGTTTATTAGCAAACTTTATTATACTGTTTTAAGGTGTTTTCAGCTGTTTTTGGGACATGCCACTTTTTGACATTTTGCCATACTATAGCCTTGCTGTTTTGGTCATTTTTCGACATGCGAAATTATGTTGTTTTTGGCGGTTTTTGCTCGTTTTAATGCTATGGCGTGTCTTAGCAAACTTTATTATACTGTTTTAAGGTGTTTTCAGCTGTTTTTGGGACATGCCACTTTTTGACATTTTGCCATACTATAGCCTTGCTGTTTTGGTCATTTTTTCGACATGCGAAATTATGTTGTTTTTGGCGGTTTTTGCACGTCTTAATGCTATGGCGTGTCTTAGCAGAGTTTTTCATACTGTTTTAAGGGGTTTTCAGCTGTTTTGGGACATGCCACTTTTTGACATTTTGCCATACTATAGCCTTGCTGTTTTGGTCATTTTTTCGACATGCGAAATTATGTTGTTTTGGCGGTTTTGCGTTTCAATGCTATGGCGTTTATTAGCAAACTTTATTATACTGTTTTAAGGTGTTTTCAGCTGTTTTTGGGACATGCCACTTTTTGACATTTTGCCATACTATAGCCTTGCTGTTTTGGTCATTTTTTCGACATGCGAAATTATGTTGTTTTTGGCGTTTTGCGTTTTAATGCTATGGCGTTTATTAGCAAACTTTATTATACTGTTTTAAGGTGTTTTCAGCTGTTTTGGGACATACCACTTTTTGACATTTTGCCATACTATAGCCTTGCTGTTTTGGTCATTTTTCGACATGCGAAATTATGTTGTTTTTGGCCGTTTTTGCGTTTCAATGCTATGGCGTTTATTAGCAAACTTTATTATACTGTTTTAAGGTGTTTTCAGCTGTTTTGGGACATGCCACTTTTTGACATTTTGCCATACTATAGCCTTGCTGTTTTGGTCATTTTTTCGACATGTTATAAAATGGGTTTTTTAGCGGTTTTTGCACGTCTTAATGCTATGGCGTGTCTTAGCAGAGTATTTTATACTGTTTTAAGGTGTTTTCAGCTGTTTTTGGGACATGCCACTTTTTGACATTTTGCCATACTATAGCCTTGCTGTTTTGGTCATTTTTCGACATGCGAAATTATGTTGTTTTTGGCCGTTTTGCGTTTCAATGCTATGGCGTTTATTAGCAAACTTTATTATACTGTTTTAAGGTGTTTTCAGCTGTTTTTGGGACATGCCACTTTTGACATTTTGCCATACTATAGCCTTGCTGTTTTGGTCATTTTTTCAACATGCGAAATTATGTTGTTTTTGGCCGTTTTTGCACGTTTTAATGCTATGGCGTTTATTAGCAAACTTTATTATACTGTTTTAAGGTGTATTCAGCTGTTTTTGGGACGTGCCACTTTTTGACATTTTGCCATACTATAGCCTTGCTGTTTTGGTCATTTTTTCGACATGCGAAATTATGTTGTTTTTGGCCGTTTTGCACGTTTCAATGCTATGGCGTTTATTAGCAAACTTTATTATACTGTTTTAAGGTGTTTTCAGCTGTTTTTGGGACATGCCACTTTTTGACATTTTGCCATACTATAGCCTTGCTGTTTTGGTCATTTTTTCGACATGCGAAATTATGTTGTTTTTGGCTGTTTTTGCACGTTTTAATGCTATGGCATTTATTAGCAAACTTTATTATACTGTTTTAAGGTGTTTTCAGCTGTTTTTGGGACATGCCACTTTTTGACATTTTGCCATACTATAGCCTTGCTGTTTTGGTCATTTTTTCAACATGCGAAATTATGTTGTTTTTGGCCGTTTTGCGTTTCAATGCTATGGCGTTTATTAGCAAACTTTATTATACTGTTTTAAGGTGTTTTCAGCTGTTTTTGGGACATGCCACTTTTTGACATTTTGCCATACTATAGCCTTGCTGTTTTGGTCATTTTTTCGACATGCGAAATTATGTTGTTTTTGGCCGTTTTTGCACGTTTTAATGCTATGGCGTTTATTAGCAAACTTTATTATACTGTTTTAAGGTGTTTTCAGCTGTTTTTGGGACATGCCACTTTTTGACATTTTGCCATACTATAGCCTTGCTGTTTTGGTCATTTTTTCGACATGCGATATTATGTTGTTTTTGGCCGTTTTGCACTTTTTTAATGCTATGGCGTGTCTTAGCAGAGTATTTTATACTGTTTTAAGGTGTTTTCAGCTGTTTTTGGGACATGCCACTTTTTGACATTTTGCCATACTATAGCCTTGCTGTTTTGGTCGTTTTTTCGACATGCGAAATTATGTTGTTTTTGGCCGTTTTTGCACGTCTTAATGCTATGGCGTGTCTTAGCAGACTATTTTATGCTGTTTTAAGGTGTTTTCAGCTGTTTTTGGGACATGCCATTTTTTGACATTTTGCCATAGTATAGCCTTGCTGTTTTGGTCATTTTTTCAACATGTTATAAAATGGGTTTTTTGGCGGTTTTTGCTCGTCTTAATGCTATGGCGTGTCTTAGCAGAGTATTTTATACTGTTTTAAGGTGTTTTCAGCTGTTTTTGGGACATGCCACTTTTTGACATTTTGCCATACTATAGCCTTGCTGTTTTGGTCGTTTTTTCGACATGTTATAAAATGGGTTTTTTGGCGGTTTTTGCTAGTCGTAATGCTATGGCGTGTCTTAGCAAACTTTATTATACTGTTTTAAGGTGTTTTCAGCTGTTTTTGGGACATGCCACTTTTTGACATTTTGCCATACTATATGCTTTATGTTTTGGTCATTTTTTCGACATGCGTAATGATGTTGTTTTGGGCCGTTTTGCGTTTCAATGCTATGGCGTTTATTAGCAAACTTTATTCTACTGTTTTAAGGTGTTTTCAGCTGTTTTTGGGACATGCCACTTTTTGACATTTTGCCATACTATAGCCTTGCTGTTTTGGTCATTTTTTCGACATGTTATAAAATGGGTTTTTTGGCGGTTTTTGCACGTCTTAATGCTATGGCGTGTCTTAGCAGAGTATTTTATACTGTTTTAAGGTGTTTTCAGCTGTTTTTGGGACATGCCACTTTTTGACATTTTGCCATACTATAGCCTTGCTGTTTTGGTCATTTTTCAACATGCGAAATTATGTTGTTTTTGGCCGTTTTGCGTTTTAATGCTATGGCGTTTATTAGCAAACTTTATTATACTGTTTTAAGGTGTTTTCAGCTGTTTTTGGGACATGCCACTTTTGACATTTTGCCATACTATAGCCTTGCTGTTTTGGTCATTTTTCGACATGCAAAATTATGTTGTTTTGGCCGTTTTGCACGTTTCAATGCTATGGCGTTTATTAGCAAACTTTATTATACTGTTTTAAGGTGTTTTCAGCTGTTTTTGGGACATGCCACTTTTTGACATTTTGCCATACTATAGCCTTGCTGTTTTGGTCATTTTTTCGACATGCGAAATTATGTTGTTTTTGGCTGTTTTGCACGTTTTAATGCTATGGCATTTATTAGCAAACTTTATTATACTGTTTTAAGGTGTTTTCAGCTGTTTTTGGGACATGCCACTTTTTGACATTTTGCCATACTATAGCCTTGCTGTTTTGGTCATTTTTTCAACATGCGGAATTATGTTGTTTTTGGCCGTTTTTGCACGTTTCAATGCTATGGCGTTTATTAGCAAACTTTATTATACTGTTTTAAGGTGTTTTCAGCTGTTTTTGGGACATGCCACTTTTTGACATTTTGCCATACTATAGCCTTGCTGTTTTGGTCATTTTTTCGACATGCGAAATTATGTTGTTTTTGGCCGTTTTGCGTTTTAATGCTATGGCGTTTATTAGCAAACTTTATTATACTGTTTTAAGGTGTTTTCAGCTGTTTTTGGGACATGCCACTTTTTGACATTTTGCCATACTATAGCCTTGCTGTTTTGGTCATTTTTTCGACATGCGAAATTATGTTGTTTTTGGCCGTTTTTGCACTTTTTAATGCTATGGCGTGTCTTAGCAGAGTATTTTATACTGTTTTAAGGTGTTTTCAGCTGTTTTTGGGACATGCCACTTTTTGACATTTTGCCATACTATAGCCTTGCTGTTTTGGTCATTTTTTCGACATGCGAAATTATGTTGTTTTTGGCCGTTTTTGCACGTCTTAATGCTATGGCGTGTCTTAGCAGACTATTTTATGCTGTTTTAAGGTGTTTTCAGCTGTTTTTGGGACATGCCATTTTTTGACATTTTGCCATAGTATAGCCTTGCTGTTTTGGTCATTTTTTCAACATGTTATAAAATGGGTTTTTTGGCGGTTTTTGCTCGTCTTAATGCTATGGCGTGTCTTAGCAGAGTATTTTATACTGTTTTAAGGTGTTTTCAGCTGTTTTGGGACATGCCACTTTTGACATTTTGCCATACTATAGCCTTGCTGTTTTGGTCATTTTTTCGACATGTTATAAAATGGGGTTTTTGGCGGTTTTTGCTAGTCTTAATGCTATGGTATGTCTTAGCAAACTTTATTATACTGTTTTAAGGTGTTTTCAGCTGTTTTTGGGACATGCCACTTTTTGACATTTTGCCATACTATAGCCTTGCTGTTTTGGTCATTTTTTCGACATGCGAAATTATGTTGTTTTGGGCCGTTTTTGCACGTTTCAATGCTATGGCGTTTATTAGCAAACTTTATTCTACTGTTTTAAGGTGTTTTCAGCTGTTTTTGGGACATGCCACTTTTTGACATTTTGCCATACTATAGCCTTGCTGTTTTGGTCATTTTTTCGACATGTTATAAAATGGGTTTTTGGCGGTTTTTGGTCTTAATGCTATGGCGTGTCTTAGCAGAGTATTTTATACTGTTTTAAGGTGTTTTCAGCTGTTTTTGGGACATGCCACTTTTTGACATTTTGCCATACTATAGCCTTGCTGTTTTGGTCATTTTTTCAACATGCGAAATTATGTTGTGTTGGCCGTTTTGCACGTTTTAATGCTATGGCGTTTATTAGCAAACTTTATTATACTGTTTTAAGGTGTATTCAGCTGTTTTTGGGACGTGCCACTTTTTGACATTTTGCCATACTATAGCCTTGCTGTTTTGGTCATTTTTTCGACATGCGAAATTATGTTGTTTTTGGCCGTTTTTGCACGTTTTAATGCTATGGCGTTTATTAGCAAACTTTATTATACTGTTTTAAGGTGTTTTCAGCTGTTTTTGGGACATGCCACTTTTTGACATTTTGCCATACTATAGCCTTGCTGTTTTGGTCATTTTTCGACATGCGAAATTATGTTGTTTTGGCTGTTTTGCACGTTTTAATGCTATGGCATTTATTAGCAAACTTTATTATACTGTTTTAAGGTGTTTTCAGCTGTTTTTGGGACATGCCACTTTTTGACATTTTGCCATACTATAGCCTTGCTGTTTTGGTCATTTTTTCAACATGCGGAATTATGTTGTTTTTGGCCGTTTTTGCACGTTTCAATGCTATGGCGTTTATTAGCAAACTTTATTATACTGTTTTAAGGTGTTTTCAGCTGTTTTTGGGACATGCCACTTTTTGACATTTTGCCATACTATAGCCTTGCTGTTTTGGTCATTTTTTCGACATGCGAAATTATGTTGTTTTTGGCCGTTTTTGCACGTTTTAATGCTATGGCGTTTATTAGCAAACTTTATTATACTGTTTTAAGGTGTTTTCAGCTGTTTTTGGGACATGCCACTTTTTGACATTTTGCCATACTATAGCCTTGCTGTTTTGGTCATTTTTTCGACATGCGAAATTATGTTGTTTTTGGCCGTTTTTGCACTTTTTAATGCTATGGCGTGTCTTAGCAGAGTATTTTATACTGTTTTAAGGTGTTTTCAGCTGTTTTGGGACATACCACTTTTGACATTTTGCCATACTATAGCCTTGCTGTTTTGGTCGTTTTTTCTACATGCGAAAGTATTTTGTTTTTGTCCGTTTTTGATCTTTTTAATGCTATGGCGTTTCTTAGCAGACTATTTTATGCTGTTTTAAGGTGTTTTCAGCTGTTTTTGGGACATGCCATTTTTTGACATTTTGCCATAGTATAGCCTTGCTGTTTTGGTCATTTTTTCAACATGTTATAAAATGGGTTTTTGGCCGTTTTTGCTCGTCTTAATGCTATGGCGTGTCTTAGCAGAGTATTTTATACTGTTTTAAGGTGTTTTCAGCTGTTTTTGGGACATGCCACTTTTTGACATTTTGCCATACTATAGCCTTGCTGTTTTGGTCATTTTTTCGACATGTTATAAAATGGGGTTTTTGGCGGTTTTTGCTAGTCTTAATGCTATGGTGTGTCTTAGCAAACTTTATTATACTGTTTTAAGGTGTTTTCAGCTGTTTTTGGGACATGCCACTTTTTGACATTTTGCCATACTATAGCCTTGCTGTTTTGGTCATTTTTTCGACATGCGAAATTATGTTGTTTTGGGCCGTTTTTGCACGTTTCAATGCTATGGCGTTTATTAGCAAACTTTATTCTACTGTTTTAAGGTGTTTTCAGCTGTTTTTGGGACATGCCACTTTTTGACATTTTGCCATACTATAGCCTTGCTGTTTTGGTCATTTTTCGACATGTTATAAAATGGGTTTTTTGGCGGTTTTAACGTCTTAATGCTATGGCGTGTCTTAGCAGAGTATTTTATACTGTTTTAAGGTGTTTTCAGCTGTTTTGGGACATACCACTTTTTGACATTTTGCCATACTATAGCCTTGCTGTTTTGGTCATTTTTCAACATGCGAAATTATGTTGTTTTTGGCCGTTTTTGCACGTTTTAATGCTATGGCGTTTATTAGCAAACTTTATTATACTGTTTTAAGGTGTATTCAGCTGTTTTTGGGACGTGCCACTTTTTGACATTTTGCCATACTATAGCCTTGCTGTTTTGGTCATTTTTTCGACATGCGAAATTATGTTGTTTTTGGCCGTTTTTGCACGTTTCAATGCTATGGCGTTTATTAGCAAACTTTATTATACTGTTTTAAGGTGTTTTCAGCTGTTTTTGGGACATGCCACTTTTTGACATTTTGCCATACTATAGCCTTGCTGTTTTGGTCATTTTTTCGACATGCGAAATTATGTTGTTTTTGGCTGTTTTTGCACGTTTTAATGCTATGGCATTTATTAGCAAACTTTATTATACTGTTTTAAGGTGTTTTCAGCTGTTTTGGGACATGCCACTTTTTGACATTTTGCCATACTATAGCCTTGCTGTTTTGGTCATTTTTCAACATGCGGAATTATGTTGTTTTTGGCCGCTTTTGCACGTTTTCAATGCTATGGCTTATTAGCAAACTTTATTATACTGTTTTAAGGTGTTTTCAGCTGTTTTGGGACATACCACTTTTGACATTTTGCCATACTATAGCCTTGCTGTTTTGGTCATTTTTTCGACATGCGAAATTATGTTGTTTTTGGCCGTTTTGCGTTTTAATGCTATTGCGTTTATTAGCAAACTTTATTATACTGTTTTAAGGTGTTTTCAGCTGTTTTTGGGACATGCCACTTTTTGACATTTTGCCATACTATAGCCTTGCTGTTTTGGTCATTTTTTCGACATGCGAAATTATGTTGTTTTTGGCCGTTTTTGCACTTTTTAATGCTATGGCGTGTCTTAGCAGAGTATTTTATACTGTTTTAAGGTGTTTTCAGCTGTTTTTGGGACATGCCACTTTTTGACATTTTGCCATACTATAGCCTTGCTGTTTTGGTCATTTTTTCGACATGCGAAATTATGTTGTTTTTGGCCGTTTTTGCACGTCTTCATGCTATGGCGTGTCTTAGCAGACTATTTTATCCTATTTTAAGGTGTTTTCAGCTGTTTTGGGACATGCCATTTTTGACATTTTGCCATAGTATAGCCTTGCTGTTTTGGTCATTTTTTCAACATGTTATAAAATGGGTTTTTGGCGGTTTTGCACGTCTTAATGCTATGGCGTGTCTTAGCAGAGTATTTTATACTGTTTTAAGGTGTTTTCAGCTGTTTTTGGGACATGCCACTTTTTGACATTTGCCATACTATAGCCTTGCTGTTTTGGTCATTTTTCGACATGTTATAAAATGGGTTTTTGGCGGTTTTGCACGTCTTAATGCTATGGCGTGTCTTAGCAGAGTATTTTATACTGTTTTAAGGTGTTTTCAGCTGTTTTTGGGACATGCCACTTTTTGACATTTTGCCATACTATAGCCTTGCTGTTTTGGTCATTTTTTCGACATGCGAAATTATGTTGTTTTTGGCCGTTTTTGCACGTTTCAATGCTATGGCGTTTATTAGCAAACTTTATTATACTGTTTTAAGGTGTTTTCAGCTGTTTTTGGGACATGCCACTTTTTGACATTTTGCCATACTATAGCCTTGCTGTTTTGGTCATTTTTTCGACATGCGAAATTATGTTGTTTTTATCCGCATTTCAACGTTTCAATTCTATGGCGTGTATTAGCAAACTTTATTATACTGTTTTAAGGTGTTTTCAGCTGTTTTTGGGACATGCCACTTTTTGACATTTTGCCATACTATAGCCTTGCTGTTTTGGTCATTTTTTCGACATGTGATAAGATGTGGTTTTTGGCGGTTTTGCACGTCTTAATGCTATGGCGTGTCTTAGCAGATTTTTATACTGTTTTAAGGTGTTTTCAGCTGTTTTGGGACATGCCACTTTTGACATTTTGCCATACTATAGCCTTGCTGTTTTGGTCATTTTTTCGACATGTTATAAAATGGGGTTTTTGGCGGTTTTTGCACGTCTTAATGCTATGGTGTGTCTTAGCAAACTTTATTATACTGTTTTAAGGTGTTTTCAGCTGTTTTTGGGACATGCCACTTTTTGACATTTTGCCATACTATAGCCTTGCTGTTTTGGTCATTTTTTCGACATGCGAAATTATGTTGTTTTTGGCCGTTTTTGCACGTTTCAATGCTATGGCGTTTATTAGCAAACTTTATTATACTGTTTTAAGGTGTTTTCAGCTGTTTTTGGGACATGCCACTTTTTGACATTTTGCCATACTATAGCCTTGCTGTTTTGGTCATTTTTTCGACATGCGAAATTATGTTGTTTTTGGCCGTTTTTGCACGTTTTAATGCTATGGCGTTTATTAGCAAACTTTATTATACTGTTTTAAGGTGTTTTCAGCTGTTTTTGGGACATGCCACTTTTTGACATTTTGCCATACTATAGCCTTGCTGTTTTGGTCATTTTTTCGACATGCGAAATTATGTTGTTTTTGGCCGTTTTTGCACGTTTCAATGCTATGGCGCTGTATTAGCAAACTTTATTATACTGTTTTAAGGTGTTTTCAGCTGTTTTTGGGACATGCCACTTTTTGACATTTTGCCATACTATAGCCTTGCTGTTTTGGTCATTTTTTCGACATGCGAAATTATGTTGTTTTTGGCCGTTTTTGCACTTTTTAATGCTATGGCGTGTCTTAGCAGAGTATTTTATACTGTTTTAAGGTGTTTTCAGCTGTTTTTGGGACATGCCACTTTTTGACATTTTGCCATACTATAGCCTTGCTGTTTTGGTCATTTTTTCGACATGCGAAATTATGTTGTTTTTGGCCGTTTTTGCACGTTTCAATGCTATGGCGTGTCTTAGCAGACTATTTTATACTGTTTTAAGGTGTTTTCAGCTGTTTTTGGGACATGCCACTTTTTGACATTTTGCCATACTATAGCCTTGCTGTTTTGGTCATTTTTTCGACATGTTATAAAATGGGTTTTTTGGCGGTTTTTGCACGTCTTAATGCTATGGCGTGTCTTAGCAGAGTATTTTATACTGTTTTAAGGTGTTTTCAGCTGTTTTTGGGACATGCCACTTTTTGACATTTTGCCATACTATAGCCTTGCTGTTTTGGTCATTTTTTCGACATGTTATAAAATGGGGTTTTTGGCGGTTTTTGCTAGTCGTAATGCTATGGCGTGTCTTAGCAAACTTTATTATACTGTTTTAAGGTGTTTTCAGCTGTTTTTGGGACATGCCACTTTTTGACATTTTGCCATACTATAGCCTTGCTGTTTTGGTCATTTTTTCGACATGCGAAATTATGTTGTTTTGGGCCGTTTTTGCACGTTTCAATGCTATGGCGTTTATTAGCAAACTTTATTATACTGTTTTAAGGTGTTTTCAGCTGTTTTTGGGACATGCCACTTTTTGACATTTTGCCATACTATAGCCTTGCTGTTTTGGTCGTTTTTTCGACATGTTATAAAATGGGTTTTTTGGCGGTTTTTGCACGTCTTAATGCTATGGCGTGTCTTAGCAGAGTATTTTATACTGTTTTAAGGTGTTTTCAGCTGTTTTTGGGACATGCCACTTTTTGACATTTTGCCATACTATAGCCTTGCTGTTTTGGTCATTTTTTCGACATGCGAAATTATGTTGTTTTTGGCCGTTTTTGCACGTTTCAATGCTATGGCGTTTATTAGCAAACTTTATTATACTGTTTTAAGGTGTTTTCAGCTGTTTTTGGGACATGCCACTTTTTGACATTTTGCCATACTATAGCCTTGCTGTTTTGGTCATTTTTTCGACATGCGAAATTATGTTGTTTTTGGCCGTTTTTGCACTTTTTAATGCTATGGCGTGTCTTAGCAGAGTATTTTATACTGTTTTAAGGTGTTTTCAGCTGTTTTTGGGACATGCCACTTTTTGACATTTTGCCATACTATAGCCTTGCTGTTTTGGTCATTTTTTTCGACATGCGAAATTATGTTGTTTTTGGCCGTTTTGCACGTCTTAATGCTATGGCGTGTCTTAGCAGACTATTTTATGCTGTTTTAAGGTGTTTTCAGCTGTTTTTGGGACATGCCATTTTTTGACATTTTGCCATAGTATAGCCTTGCTGTTTTGGTCATTTTTTCAACATGTTATAAAATGGGTTTTTTGGCGGTTTTTGCTCGTCTTAATGCTATGGCGTGTCTTAGCAGAGTATTTTATACTGTTTTAAGGTGTTTTCAGCTGTTTTTGGGACATGCCACTTTTTGACATTTTGCCATACTATAGCCTTGCTGTTTTGGTCATTTTTCGACATGTTATAAAATGTTGTTTTTGGCGGTTTTGCTAGTCTTAATGCTATGGTGTGTCTTAGCAAACTTTATTATACTGTTTTAAGGTGTTTTCAGCTGTTTTTGGGACATGCCACTTTTTGACATTTTGCCATACTATAGCCTTGCTGTTTTGGTCATTTTTTCGACATGCGAAATTATGTTGTTTTGGGCCGTTTTTGCACGTTTCAATGCTATGGCGTTTATTAGCAAACTTTATTATACTGTTTTAAGGTGTTTTCAGCTGTTTTTGGGACATGCCACTTTTTGACATTTTGCCATACTATAGCCTTGCTGTTTTGGTCATTTTTTCGACATGTTATATTATGTTGTTTTTGGCCGGTTTTTGTAACGCCTTAATGCTATGGCGTGTCTTAGCAGAGTATTTTATACTGTTTTAAGGTGTTTTCAGCTGTTTTTGGGACATGCCACTTTTTGACATTTTGCCATACTATAGCCTTGCTGTTTTGGTCATTTTTTCAACATGCGAAATTATGTTGTTTTTGGCCGTTTTTGCACGTTTTAATGCTATGGCGTTTATTAGCAAACTTTATTATACTGTTTTAAGGTGTTTTCAGCTGTTTTTGGGACATGCCACTTTTTGACATTTTGCCATACTATAGCCTTGCTGTTTTGGTCATTTTTTCGACATGCGAAATTATGTTGTTTTGGCCGTTTTGCACGTTTCAATGCTATGGCGTTTATTAGCAAACTTTATTATACTGTTTTAAGGTGTTTTCAGCTGTTTTGGGACATGCCACTTTTTGACATTTTGCCATACTATAGCCTTGCTGTTTTGGTCATTTTTCGACATGTTATAAAATGGGTTTTTTTGGCGGTTTTTGCACGTCTTAATGCTATGGCGTGTCTTAGCAGATTTTTTTATACTGTTTTAAGGTGTTTTCAGCTGTTTTTGGGACATGCCACTTTTTGACATTTTGCCATACTATAGCCTTGCTGTTTTGGTCGTTTTTTCGACATGCGAAATTATGTTGTTTTTGGCCGTTTTGCACGTTTCAATGCTATGGCGTTTATTAGCAAACTTTATTATACTGTTTTAAGGTGTTTTCAGCTGTTTTTGGGACATGCCACTTTTTGACATTTTGCCATACTATAGCCTTGCTGTTTTGGTCATTTTTTCGACATGTGATAATATGGGGTTTTTTGCGGTTTTTGCACGTCTTAATGCTATGGCGTGTCTTAGCAGAGTATTTTATACTGTTTTAAGGTGTTTTCAGCTGTTTTGGGACATGCCACTTTTTGACATTTTGCCATACTATAGCCTTGCTGTTTTGGTCATTTTTTCGACATGCGAAATTATGTTGTTTTTGGCCGTTTTGCACGTTTTAATGCTATGGCGTGTATTAGCAAACTTTATTATACTGTTTTAAGGTGTTTTCAGCTGTTTTTGGGACATGCCACTTTTTGACATTTTGCCATACTATAGCCTTGCTGTTTTGGTCATTTTTTCGACATGCGAAATTATGTTGTTTTTGGCCGTTTTTGCACGTTTCAATGCTATGGCGTTTATTAGCAAACTTTATTATACTGTTTTAAGGTGTTTTCAGCTGTTTTTGGGACATGCCACTTTTTGACATTTTGCCATACTATAGCCTTGCTGTTTTGGTCATTTTTTCGACATGCGAAATTATGTTGTTTTTGGCTGTTTTTGCACGTTTTAATGCTATGGCATTTATTAGCAAACTTTATTATACTGTTTTAAGGTGTTTTCAGCTGTTTTTGGGACATGCCACTTTTTGACATTTTGCCATACTATAGCCTTGCTGTTTTGGTCATTTTTTCAACATGCGATATTATGTTGTTTTTGGCGCTTTTGCGTTTTAATGCTATGGCGTTTATTAGCAAACTTTATTCTACTGTTTTAAGGTGTTTTCAGCTGTTTTTGGGACATGCCACTTTTTGACATTTTGCCATACTATAGCCTTGCTGTTTTGGTCATTTTTTCGACATGCGAAATTATGTTGTTTTTGGCCGTTTTTGCACGTCTTCAATGCTATGGCGTTTATTAGCAAACTTTATTATACTGTTTTAAGGTGTTTTCAGCTGTTTTTGGGACATGCCACTTTTTGACATTTTGCCATACTATAGCCTTGCTGTTTTGGTCATTTTTTCGACATGTTATAAAATGGGTTTTTTGGCGGTTTTTGCACGTCTTAATGCTATGGCGTGTCTTAGCAGAGTATTTTATACTGTTTTAAGGTGTTTTCAGCTGTTTTTGGGACATGCCACTTTTTGACATTTTGCCATACTATAGCCTTGCTGTTTTGGTCATTTTTTCGACATGTTATATTATGTTGTTTTTGGCGGTTTTTGCTAGTCGTAATGCTATGGCGTGTCTTAGCAAACTTTATTATACTGTTTTAAGGTGTTTTCAGCTGTTTTTGGGACATGCCACTTTTTGACATTTTGCCATACTATAGCCTTGCTGTTTTGGTCATTTTTTCGACATGTTATATTATGTGTTTTTTGGCGGTTTTTGCACGTCTTAATGCTATGGCGTTTATTAGCAAACTTTATTATACTGTTTTAAGGTGTTTTCAGCTGTTTTTGGGACATGCCACTTTTTGACATTTTGCCATACTATAGCCTTGCTGTTTTGGTCATTTTTTCGACATGCGAAATTATGTTGTTTTTGGCCGTTTTGCGTTTTAATGCTATGGCGTTTATTAGCAAACTTTATTATACTGTTTTAAGGTGTTTTCAGCTGTTTTTGGGACATGCCACTTTTTGACATTTTGCCATACTATAGCCTTGCTGTTTTGGTCATTTTTTCGACATGCGAAATTATGTTGTTTTTGGCGGTTTTTGCACGTCTTAATGCTATGGCGTGTCTTAGCAGAGTATTTTATACTGTTTTAAGGTGTTTTCAGCTGTTTTTGGGACATGCCACTTTTTGACATTTTGCCATACTATAGCCTTGCTGTTTTGGTCATTTTTTCGACATGCGAAATTATGTTGTTTTTGGCCGTTTTTTCCAGGTTTTAATGCTATGGCGTTTATTAGCAAACTTTATTATACTGTTTTAAGGTGTTTTCAGCTGTTTTTGGGACATGCCACTTTTTGACATTTTGCCATACTATAGCCTTGCTGTTTTGGTCATTTTTTCGACATGCGAAATTATGTTGTTTTGGGCCGTTTTTGCACGTTTTAATGCTATGGCATTCATTAGCAAACTTTATTATACTGTTTTAAGGTGTTTTCAGCTGTTTTTGGGACATGCCATTTTTTGACATTTTGCCATAGTATTGCCTTGCTGTTTTGGTCATTTTTAGACATGTTATAAAATGGGTTTTTGGCGGTTTTTGCACGTCTTAATGCTATGGCGTGTCTTAGCAGAGTATTTTATACTGTTTTAAGGTGTTTTCAGCTGTTTTTGGGACATGCCACTTTTTGACATTTTGCCATACTATAGCCTTGCTGTTTTGGTCATTTTTTCGACATGTTATAAAATGGGTTTTTTGGCGGTTTTTGCACGTCTTAATGCTATGGCGTGTCTTAGCAGAGTATTTTATACTGTTTTAAGGTGTTTTCAGCTGTTTTTGGGACATGCCACTTTTTGACATTTTGCCATACTATAGCCTTGCTGTTTTGGTCATTTTTTCGACATGTTATAAAATGGGTTTTTTGGCGGTTTTTGCACGTCTTAATGCTATGGCGTGTCTTAGCAGAGTATTTTATACTGTTTTAAGGTGTTTTCAGCTGTTTTTGGGACATGCCACTTTTTGACATTTTGCCATACTATAGCCTTGCTGTTTTGGTCATTTTTTTCCCCATGCAAAATCATGTTGTTTTGAGTCGTATTTGCACATTTTAATGCTATGGTGTGTCTTAGCAGATTATTTTATGCTGTTTTGGGGTGTTGTCAGCTGTTTTTGGGACATGCCACTTTTTGACATTTTGCCATACTATAGCCTTGCTGTTTTGGTCATTTTTTCGACATGCAAAATTATGTTGTTTTTGGCCATATTTGCCCGTTTTAATGCTATGGCGTTTATTAGCAAACTTTATTATACTGTTTTAAGGTGTTTTCAGCTGTTTTTGGGACATGCCACTTTTTGACATTTTGCCATACTATAGCCTTGCTGTTTTGGTCATTTTTTCGACATGTTATAAAATGGGTTTTTTGGCGGTTTTTGCACGTCTTAATGCTATGGCGTGTCTTAGCAGAGTATTTTATGCTGTTTTGTGGTGTTTTCAGTTGTTTTTGGGACATGCCACTTTTTGACATTTTGCCATACTATAGCCTTGCTGTTTTGGTCATTTTATTCGACATGCGAAATTATGTTGTTTTGAGCCGTATTTGCACATTTTAATGCTATGGCATTCATTAGCAAACTTTATTATACTGTTTTAAGGTGTTTTCAGCTGTTTTTGGAACATGCCACTTTTTGACATTTTGCCATACTATAGCCTTGCTGTTTTGGCCTTTTTTTTCAACATGCGAAATTATGTTGTTTTTGGCCGTTTTTGCACGTTTTAATGCTATGGCATTTATTAGCAAACTTTATTATACTGTTTTAAGGTGTTTTCAGCTGTTTTTGGGACATGCCATTTTTTGACATTTTGCCATCCTATAGCCTTGCTGTTTTGGTCATTTTTTTGACAAGCGAAATTATGTTGTTCTTGGCTGTTTTTGCATGTTTTAATGCTATGGCGTGTCTTAACAAGCTATTCTATATTGTTTTGAGGTGTTTTCAGCTGTGTCTGTGCATTGTCACGTTTTAACAGTTTTGCCTTGCTGTTTTGGTAGTTGTTTATGAGTTGGTATATTATGTTGTTTTTGGCCATATTTGCACAATGCTATGTCATGTCTCATCACGCTATTTTATGCTGTTTTGAGGTGTTTTCAGCTGTTTTTGGGACATGCCATTTTTTGACACCTTTGCCATACTATTGCCTTGTTTTGCTATGATCAAAGCATCATGCTATAGCATATCATCCAAAACAGCACAAAGAAGTCATAGTATAGCATGTTGTTCAAAATCGCACCAAAATATCACAGTATATCCGAAAATAACACCCAAAAGTCATTCGATAGATTGTTGTCCGAAATTGCACCAAAAGGTCATGCTACTGCATGTCATCAAAAATAGCATCAAAACAACATAGTCAAAAATCACACCAAAAAGTTATACTATAGTATGCCGTCCAAAATCGCACCAAAGCATCATACTATAGCATATCATCCAAAACAGCACAAAAAAGTCATAGTATAGCATGTCGTTCAAAATCGCACCAAAAAGTCATACTATAAATGTCATCTAAAATCGCACCATAGCATCATACTACTACATATTGTCCAAAGTCGCACTAAAGTCATACAATAACATGCTGTCCGAAATCGCATTGAAGTTGTTAGCCACACTAGCATCAAAAAATCATACATAATATGCCGTCAAAAACAGCACCAAAACGACATAGTATAGCATGTCATTCAAGATCGCACCAAAAAGTCCTACTATATAGCATGGTGTCCAAAATCGCACCAAAGCATCATACTATAGCATATCATCCAAAACAGCACAAAAAAGTCATACTTTAGCATGTCCTTCAAAATCGCACCAAAATATCATACTGTAGCAAGTCATCCAAAAATAACACCCAAAAGTCATTCAATAGATTGTTGTCCAAAATTGCACCAAAAGGTCATGCTACTGCATGTCATCAAAAATAGCATCAAAACGACATATTGTAGCATGTAGTCAAAAATCACACTAAAAAGTCATACTAAAGTATGTTGTCCAAAATCGCACCAAAGCATCATACTATAGCATATCATCCCAAACAGCACAAAAAAGTCATGCTATAGCATGCCGTTCAAAATCACACCAAAAAGTCATATGATAGCATTCAGTCATTCTACAGCATGTCGTCTAAAGTAGCACAAAAACATCATACTATAGCATATTGTCCGAAATCACACTAAAGTCATAAAATAGCATGTCGTCTGAAATCGCACTGAAGTCATACATTAGCATTTTGCCCGAAATTGCACCAAAAAAAATCATACAATGGCATGTCGTCTGAAATTGCACCAAAAAGACATACTTAAGACATTCTATAGTATGATTTTTGGTGCGATTTAGAACGATATGCTATAGTATTACGTTTTGGTGCGATTTAGGTTGACGTGCTATATTAGGACATTTTTGGTGTAATTTTTTACTATTGTTTGTTTCTGATTTTTTTAAAATACCCCGCATTTGTACATGTGACATCAAACTGAGAACTAGATGGCAGACAGTGGGACATCTGCTTTGAGCATCCCAGCTCAAAACAAAATATAAATGATGTGGGTTCTGTTATCCTCATCTGTATGATCTTAAAGCGAGAGGAACTGTAAATTAAACTTTTTACCATGCAACGTCAGGAAAAAAAATAAATCATGAAAATCCCACACCTACGTCGGAGCTTGTCTGAGACCTTTAAAAGACTAATTTAAGACAATTTAATACCAATTAAGGCCTTATTTTAGCGAAAATGAACACAATGTCTTTTAAGACTTTGTAACGACAAGGGATAACCCTGTTGATTAATAGCCATCAGTTACATAAAGATAAGCATTAGCTTATGAGGTAATATTTTGCATCCAGATTGTTAATCATCAGACCGCACGTAGCTGTTATATTCACATGAACAACTAAAACAGACACAAATTCACAGCTACATGTGGGAAAAGGCGATTTATTCCTCCTAGTCATCCTGTTGCTTAATAGAAATGTAAAATTGTTGCCTTCATGACACATAATTTTCAGTAAAAAGCCCTTTCTCTTTCAGTTTCTATTGTTCTATTAAGGCAGTAAAGTCAAGTGAACCTCTTATCCAGGTTTGTCTGAGAAAGCCCACAAAACCAATGAAGGTTTTGTGAAAGGTTTGGATTTTGGGTCCAACAGCTGAATTACCATTCAACATGGTATATATTGTTTCTTTGGGGCTCAGTCCTCGAGCAGATTGTGTCGGCCCAAGAATGAAAACAGTCCCTGGGAGTCCAGAGCCTCAAGCTGAGGGGGGCATCTCCCACGCCACTGGAACCCCCTGGCCTTCAGAGGAGGATCTTGTAGTAGTCGTCCTTGTAACTGTACAAGACCACCACAGAAACCCTGCGAGAGAACAACATCTGTCAGTTATAAGATGCAACAGAATATTAAAAAACATTGTGGAGAACTTCCAAATAGGACATTTCAAAATCAGGACAATACCATGAAATTCAGCCAGTGGGGTTTCCAAGAACTTAGATTTCTTGAGATAAAAGGGTCAGTCTGGGAAAATAACACAGGATTCAACCCTGCCAAGAGTGAAGTCCCATAACTCAGTGCAAAAAAAGTCAAAATTATTTATCTAAACTGGTACTGGTCCTCTCCAGATGTTAGCCACACTAGCATCAAATTCAATAGCTTAGTGTATGACCAAATACATGCTAAACTAATGACAATCCCACCGGCCTCAGATTCTAGCTTCCTAAATGTGAATATTTTCTGGTTTCTTGATTTCTCTGACAGTAAACAAATTTCTTTGGGTTGTAGACAAAACATGACATTTTCTGACGTCATCTTGGACTTTGAGAAACACTGATCGACATTTTCTGTCATTTTTAGACCAAACAACTGCTCAATTAATCAAGAAAATGATCGAAAGATTAATCAACAGTGAAAATAATCTTCAGTTAGTTACAGCCCAACTGTAAATGTGCGAAAAGAGCACTGGAGAAAGAGGTCATACATACAGGTAGGCCCACAGTAGTCAAGTCTGAAAGGAAGGCTCAGTGATTGCGAAGCCTCCTGGGATAAGTTTAGTTTACAGTCTTGCTGTAGCCAGGTGACTGCATGAGCACTTTAGCCCACTCATCTGGCCTCAGTTGCCTGTGCCCCACATTTGAGGAAAACAACTAAACAAACACACCCTGAATATATCCATTGTTGCCTCTGTGACCTTCATTTATCAGCAGAGACTTTTTCCCCCCCCTAAATGGCAAATCACACAGCAGAGACAGGAAATGAAAACCAACTGTTCTGGAGAGGCGGACGGGAAGGCAGAAAGAGAAGCTTTGATTTTTGTTCTTTTGGTTGCCATCTCATTCATGAAAGAGAAAATCCGCTCAATCCCTCACAGGGTTGCTCTCTATGGGCATTCATAAGCGTCACAACACTAAAAGCTCAAACGCTAAGGATTTAGCCTGGCCTTTGAAAATGAAAAAAAAACCAAAACGTTCTGCTGGGAAGCTTAGAAATATTAACAGCTACATCCACAACCACAGCAATAGATGAAGGTAACCTGCCCCCCCTTCGTGCTGCAGTCTTTGTCAATCAACCTGGGTGTTAAGAGACAGACATCAGAAGACCAAACAAGGCAAATCCTTCTCCAGATTTCACCTCAGGAAATGGGATCAGCTGAGGATTTGATGTTCTGCAAAGCAGTAGTTATCCGTATTACAGCTGCCTTTGAAGGGCTGACTGTCACTGTTTCACCTGGAGTGTGTGGGCTTGGTTGGAGCTTTGGAGTGGCAGCTGCCCGTAAAAGGAAGTCTGCCTTTTTTAAGTGGTCTTTAATGTATTCCATTGTTTGCCTCAGGTTTTATTTGAATAAAAATAAGTCAGTGGCAGATGGAAGTGTGTGGGGTAAGCATAAAGGGGAGGCCATGGCGTCTTCGGCTCATCTTCCACGAGAGCTCCTGCTGACTCAAGACGTCTGCAATGCTTTGTTTGGAAAATGTCACATAGTATAACGTTTCTTTACTTGTAAGGATGAAAGAGTTCAATTAAAGCATTTCGACTCCAAAGACAAGGCTGTGCATTTGAAAATGGGGTTTTAGAAAGTTACTGAAATATTTTCTGCATTTCTTAAAGATATACTCTGCAGGATTTTCTCTCAATCATCACTTATGACCCACTAGAAATGTGTGACCATGTATATTTCTGCAGAGACTCTGCCTTTGGGATATTTCTGGGCATGTACCCTCACAGTGCTCAGGTGAGGTCAGGGCTTTAAAAAGGCAGTGACCAGTTGTCAGATTGTAAGCAGTCAACAAAGAGACACATATATAGCAAGACAAAACCGCAAACCAGTGACTCGGGGGATGGTTTTTAAGTGGTTCACACCAAATCACAGGGTACATGTGGTGCTAGCTGATGCCTGGGGGGTGGACGCACGTCTTTTTGTTTATTTATGGCATTTTTTAAATGTTGTGTCCTTTTGTATCCGACATTTTTGCTGGTCTGTGAGCGCAGCACAGGCAAAGCTCTGCATGAATTCTTTTTTTTTGTCTGCAGCGGCTTGTCACTCACAGGGTGGATAATTGATCTGTCGATCCATTCACAGATTATTCACACAAACTTTTAGAACCAGCAAAATAAATGGTTAAGTTTTACTTTCAATGCCACTATAAACAGTAGCCAACAATCCTACATAGCATACTTTTTTAAAGGCTATTTTTTTGGATATTGCTTTTATCAGATGGGAAGAGAAAGGGGATGACATGCAGCATGTTTCAGGACTACACAAATGAGCAAAGGCACCATACTCACTTTTTGGTAATTTTGAAATGGTGGATTTCTTCACAGATGGACTTCAGATAGCGCTGCTTGGGAAGACGAGACAGCAGAGTCTTCACGCTGCTGTTGAACTGCTCTTCACTATCAAACTGCAAAGAATGAAAGCAAGGGTTAATGCAACAAAATGGAAAAGGGATGACCAGGTGATAGGGTGTTACACACAACACAGACGACCCTCACTGACATTAAAGTCTGTTACACAGGGTTCCCGGGATCATTAAATAACCAGAAAAGTCATGGAATGTAGAAAAAGTCATGGAATTACTAAAAATCATAGATTTGGAATTTTGTTGTATGCAATGAAACTTATGAAGTAACTGTCCCTGGATAACCCCAAAAAGCCACAATACAACCCCATAGGGTAGCAAAACGACCCCCAATCACTGCAAAATGACCCGAGAGATGCTTAACGACCCTAAAGAGATGCAAAACGACATCAAACTAATGCTAAATGACCCGAAAAACATGCAAAACGACCTCTAAGTAATGCAAAATGACCCCAAAGAGATGCAAAACAGCCCTCAAAGTAATGCAAAATGACCCCAAAGACATGCAAAACAGCCCTCACAGTAATGCAAAATGGCCCCAAAGACATGCAAAACGACCCCAAAGAGATACTTCTCGACACTAAAGAGTAGCAAAACAGCCTCAAAGTACTGCAAAATGACATGGAGGAGATGCAAAATAACCTTCAAAGTAATGCAAAATGACCGCAGACATGTTAAATAACCCTCAAGAGTTGCAAATTCACTTACATAGCCTGTATCAATGTGATGCCTTTTGTTTACCATCACATGTATCTCTTCATTTTCTCACCTCTCTCCCTTTATGTATGCCACCTAGCTGACATTATGTTGAACAGAGTTGGAGAGACTTTCCAACCCAACCTTTTCTCCATGTATCTTAACAGAAAACAGCATTTTGGAGGTATAAATAGTGGTTTTCATCTGCAGCCTTTGAGTATATTTTTGAATGTCAAGTGTAGCAGGGCAGTGAAGGCACAATGTTACAGTGGGTTTATAGATTTCCTTGGCTCCTTGTGTGACTTGAGGTAATTTGCTGTATTTAAAACAGGCCTTTCCTGCACGTCTGGCTGTACCCACTGTGTATTGTCATGCCTTTTATACACTCAATGTGTTTTCTTTGACACATGCTGTAAGGGGCCGACCAACTGTATAGGTGGCCCATTCATTTATGGAGTGGAGGCATTGCTTATATAATAGTGGTGTTAAGAGCATTTTTCAGCTTTCTTCATGTTTCTTAGCACAGTATAATTTAAGTCGTTTTTTTAAACCTCTGCTCTTTGGAAGCAGGGTTTTTATGAGTGCAGCTTTGGTCAAGAGTTTGGAATGTGAACATTAACACCTCTCAAGTATGCGTTTTGTTAACTGTAGTACGTGTCTGTCCCATATGTGAGCCTTGTTAAAGGAGTGCAAGCTTGAGTGGTTGGTAGTGGGAAAAGGTAGGGGTGTTCCCTCACTCAACTCCTCATCAGGTCTGTAAGGAAGGAGACGGGATCCCCTCTTCCTGTGTACGATCTTGACCTCTATTGGACGTTCTTTCCACTTCCCCCCTCTCTCCCACCCTTCATTAAGAATGCAGCCTTTTATTAACTCTGCAGTGGTCTTGATGAAGCCAGTAGCAAACCAACCTCCAGGGACAGGAAGTTGATCAGCGTTTCCTTCAGCAGGTCCACCTGTGGGACACAAAACAAGCAAGGTTACACAAAAACACAATGGAGCCTTATCTCGTGTTGCAACAATGCCACAAACATGTTCCTCATTGAGTTAAAAATATCAGGCATTGCACCCGCTGCCCGATAGCTTGTGTAATTCTTTCAACACAAGATAATCCAGTCTACTCTGAGATCAGTAAATTACTTATAATTCCACTTTCACAATGCCCTCGCCAGGCCCGAGGCACTTCATGTCCCTTTTACTGGAAGGGTCTAATGGCCTCCTGGGTTTATCATTGGAAAATCAAAACCACTGTGGTCCACTCAGGCTGATGGACAAGCGGGCTGCTGAAATGCAACAACGAAGACTTACGGGCCTGTGCAGCCTCTTACCGGAATCAAGGTGATTATGTTTCAATAACTTGTATTTACTGTTGTGTCGCTGATGCAATCCAGACCCCAACAGGGGTGACAAATGTATTCGGAATATGCAGTGACATGGTAAATAAGAAAAGCAGGGATGATTTACTTTGAGAATATCTTGCCATAAATCTTCAACCAACCACAAATAAACTCAATATGGCAGCCATTTACATCCCCCAAAATGACACGGTGACTGCCTTCTGTTTAGTGTTTAGTGTTCATTGTTCTGTAGCGACTGGAAAGGATTCACAGCCATCTTAACCTCCAGCAGGGGGGTGTTAGCACGAGGCAAATCACTATAAAAGGGCTGCTCAAAGTGTTGTTTGCGGTTTTAGCAATCAAAAAGCTCTTTCCTCGCTCTGCGATTTCACACATGAATTCAAGAGATAAGGTGGGAGAGCAGAAAAAAGGGGGAGCTGGGATTGGGAGGGATAAACAAATAAATGACTTACTGCCAGAACTTCAATGTCATTGCTTCTGTTCTGCAAATTGCTACCGAGGTTCTGTAATCTGGTTTGGATCTGTGTGAGAGAGAGAGATTTAAAGAAGAACAAAAATAAGAAAAAAATAAATAGAAAATGGCAGAAGAAAATAATAGTTGTTCCCATGATCAATATGAACTGTCAGGAAAAATAAATCATCCACATGGGCATTCCTTTTACAAGCAAACAATTCTGACCTACAGTTTCAGGCGCCATACTGTTAATGACAAACACTCCAGTGTTTAAGACAAGCACGCAGAGACACAAAGAAGAACATGGCAGATAGACAATTTTATAGAAAGGATTTGGGGGAAAAAAAGGGTTGTTTTATTTGTTTACAGTTTTTATGGGACAACTTATGTCGAGAACTGGCAGCAAAAACTCTTAAACGAGGTCTTTACATGGGTCAGACAATGCTCGGCTTTCTTATGAATGCGTGACTATGGTTTACTTTATAACAGCAGCATGTCCCTAACATGATCCAAGTCCTGGAATATTAATAATCTGCCAATATTCAGCTATATCTCTCGACAAAACACAGCTGAAAAATGTACACGTATGCAAAGACTGAACATCCTGCATCGCAGCTTGCTTTCAGTGGTTTCAAATAAAGAAGAGTTCAGGAATGAAAAGACAACCTGTCTTAATATTCAAAATTTAAAAAAATATATGTCTGAGTAGGAGCACTTTCAAACTGAGTTTGTTCGAGGTGCTCTTTGACTTATGATACACACGGACTCAAAAATCACTACAAAACACTTCCAGGCACTCTCTTTTTAAACAATTAAAATTCCTTTACTGTCATGGCATGGTCATGTAAGACTGAAAACACACTCTGACACGTTTTGAGGTCAAGTCTTGGTCGGCGGGATGGGGAAATAAAAAGTGATACTCTGTGTGTTTTGTGCATCAGTTTGTTTTTAAGTCTCACAAGACCATCGCGTGACAAATAAAGCGCTTAAAGTTTTTACTAAACTACTTGAATTTACATTTAAGCTGAACTTTAGATGACTCCCAGCAACAATCAGTGGAACTGAGAGACAGCAATATTTTTTATGAATAAATATTGTTAAACTCAGTTCTCTTGCAATGCTCAGTCAACTAAGGTTTTTTATGGAGTTCTTTACCACTTAAGCTACTGCAGAGAAATGCTTAGATGAGTAGGTGAAGATACAAACTGTCTGGATGACAGAAATTTGTGACTAATTTTGGATAACTGCATCAGAATATCTTGCAAAAAAAAAAACAATCAGAACAGGTGACAGGAGAAGCAAAATACAAATGTGTGTGTGTGTGTATGTGTGTGTGTGTCACAAACATTTATTTCATAGCGTCGTCTGGTGCTGGCAGAAACTTTTTCTGGGCTGATGACGTTCACATTCATATTCATGATGCCACTACTCCCGTGCTGTTCTGAAGAGCCTGCAGACAGAAAAGAAAAAAACATTTCCACTTTTATATCCAATCATGAGGCTTCAGACGGTCACACCTCCATCTCACGTTTACTCACTCCAATGAGACAAGAGTGAAAACTACATTTGTTTGACTGTTATTCAATCTAATTAAAACAGTTTGTTAGCTACCTGTGTGCGTGCCAGACGGTGGTGTGAAAAGTAACACTTCCTCCTTTATTGCACTAATCGTACGTCACTCTGGGTAACAAATCAATTAAATGCCAGAAGTGAAAATGCAACACTGGGTCGTACTACAGATGCCACATTGATCACAATGTTGTGTTTCATGATTTAACACTTTTATTGCAGCACTTTAGTGAAGTCAAAGCACGACTGTATGAAAACAGAGGTGTGGCTGTTTCATGCTACAGCAAGATTTCGAGGTTACAAATAAACAATTTAATCTGTACATAGAGACCGACTGTAAAGAGTAAATGGTAATCAGACCTGTGGTGTTGAGCAGTGATCCTTTTGGATTCTGAGACATGCTCTCAGAGATTTCTCTGTAGGGGCACAAGGACAACATTATATAAGAACTGCCCCCCCTCCCTTACATCATTCAGACATCTGAGCAGCACATCAAACCTGAATGTCTTTACCTGATGTTTCGTTCCTCAGAGAATTTGGTCCGACATTTCTGAATGATGTGGTCCACTAAGTCCGACTCAGGAATACGTTTCTCAGACTGTCTGTCCTTCTCAAAGGATTTGACCTGAAGACAAAAAATGACTTTAACATGTATGCAACTATCCATAATTCTCTCTCATTAAAACAGCATGGAAAGCTTCATAATCTACAATAATACTCACAGAAAAGCTGTTCTCTTAAGTAAAAAAAAAGACATTTGCCTTCTCAAAATGTATTATAGTCTAATGATTTCAGATGTCAGTGGGCTTCCGGATAGGATTGGAAAATAAGGCTGCATGATATAAGGAAAATACGCTATAATGTTGAATATAGTGATAACTATTACTTGCAATAAATAAAGATATAAAAAGTGCTCAGTTCTGCCTTTCTGCTGTTCTAGTATACTGCTAAAAAACAACCTGCTTGTTAAATTAAAACAATGAAAGTAAATTATTTCCAAAATTATTGTATTGCACAAATTGAATATTTAACTGGATACAAGAGGCACCAAGAAAAGCAACAGATTAGGTTATGAAGTGTAGTTTTCCCTCTTTCAACTAACTCAAAAAATCTCTAAGTACAATATTGCAGTATTCTGCAATGGTAAAATAATATACATTGCAACTCTATTGGGAAATACTGCACAATGCTTTATTGCACTGTAAGGCTGGTTTACCTTCACATAGTTCCCCTCCTTGTCAGAGACCAGGGCCATGCAGTTAATGCCGGCCTGCCTGCAGTGCTCCATCAGTGTCTCCTGAGACTAAACACATGAAATCACAAAAGGCTGAATTACTCACATGCACAGTGCACAAAATGGGGATTCAAGGGTGCAACTCAGCTAAACCAGAGATACATTAAAAACTAGAATTATCACCTCACATAAGTATGCCTCCACAAACCTGTCCAATTGCAGTTTACACCCATGTCTGTCCAGACTCATATGTAGCCATGACAGTTGACTACGGTTCAAATTGGGATGTTGCTACAAAGAAGCTACATATTCTAAAACATTTCAGGATTAATGTCACCAATTCAGCAAGCGACCAAATGTCTCCCCTTGTGTTCCTGAGTGATAACAGTTGAATAATAGAAAGAAAACATTACGATGTCATTGTGGAGTTGAGTCAACCTTTGACCTTTTGGATACAAAATGTCATCACTACATCACTGTTACCTATCAGACATTTGCGTCAAATTTTGGTATAATTAGCACACAAATTCTTGAGTTATGGCCAAAAACAGAAACCTTAACCTTTGACCACCAAATATTAATCGGTTCATACTAAAGTCCAAGCGGCCATTTGTGTCACATTCCCTCGGGAATTTCTTTAAAATTGGTACAAACCCCCTCAAGATATTTCAAGATATCACATTCATGAGAATAGGACGAAAGAATGTTCATACGGACAAACCATAAAAATAATGCCTCCAGCCACAGCTGCCACCCACGCCAGGGCATAAAAATCACTGAGTGCACTTAACACTAAGCACACGTCAACCATTCACCGCTAGATTTCATGTTGTGATTTCTTGATGATTACTTTTCCCCATGTTTCATTGCTGGGGCCTTTAGTGTTTTTTTCCATTAATTACTGAAAGATTCAGTTTAGTGCAACATTAAGGTTGGAAAGTCATTTAAAATGAGAGGTCATTTTGGGGGAACACTGGACTAGCGGCTTTAAAAATTCTTCTATAGCCACAGTCAGTCAGTTTGAGTGGAGTTTTGCTTGGAACGAGAATGTGACTGTGCAATGTGCTCGGAGTCACAACCAAAACCAATGTGTATTCAGGTAAAGCATTCAACCGTGACAGTGTGTATGCATGTATATGTTTGTGTCAGCCCAATTAATTCCCGCCAACTTCAGCCGAAAAGTTTCAACTGGCTGCTCTGCTCGACGAGCTAACGATGGTGCAGAACAAACCCTTCTGTGTGCCGCAAGTGTATTTATGTGCATGTGTCACTTTGTCTTGTCATCATGTAGGCTTTAAAACTTCCTCTTTTTCTTACAGCATTCTCATTGACAGAACAAATTAAGTCAAAGGTAAGCCGTCGCCTGAAGGGCCGGTGGGCAGCTCTGGGCCATACGCCTAAGCTGACCGCATGTGGAAGGGGTTTGCCATATTTGGCTAATAAAAGCTAAAAGAGGGGAACGGTCTCCTGAGGATGAATTAAAGCTGCAGATTTGGGGCCTGTTAAGAGACCAGCGTGTGAAAGGTGTTAACAAAAGTCTAGCGAAGGGGGAGGGATGGGTGAGGAGGTCCGAACTAGGTGTTCTCACCAACTTGCCACTAGTCAAATCACCGCCTGCATACATAATCAACAAATACACACACAAACACTGTCAAAGTTGGGACGTAATGCTATTTGTTTTCAGCCAACCTTTCCTAGAAACTTCTAAGAGGAAACGAAGGTGGCCAATCACTTATGTCCTGTGCCAGTACAGAAGACAATGAAGACCATTAAAAGCAAACACTTGTCCACTGAAGAAGTGGGAAGTTAAAACAATAGCTTATAAAGAGTAAAAGGAGGAAAAAACACAAGCACTTAAATGTGGGCAGCAATATGCCAGGGAGGGCATTTACACCAACACACAAACACGAGGCTGAGATCACTTTGTCACATAAACACGAAGAATGTGACAGAGGCATGGCATGAGGAGTTTTGGACCAGAGGATATATGACCTCACTTTGAAGGGACTGATCTCAGCGTGGCCGTTTACCCTAATAAGAGCTTATCATAAAAGTTTATTGGAAGCTCGTCTAACAGATGACTGAGTTGATTATTGCTGAAATGACTCTACACGGCATTGTCCCAATATGGCCTGTAAGACTCTTTCAAGTGAAACCACAAAGTGCAGCTCATTCTTTGGGATGTTTACTATTTCTGATGCCGTCACGATAAATCTGTTGCTGACAGATTAGGTGATTTTTCCCACAAGGACGGAAGTTGGGTGTTGCCCTCTGTAGGGGGGATGAAGTTACTACAGGACAAGAAGAACAAACATTTTACGCAATGGGTCATTCTCACCCAGGGATCTATAAAGTCTGAAATGTGGCTGAGTGTTTGTATAACAACAAACATTAGGGCTCAGTTACAGAGTTATTAGTGGATGAACACAAACTTAATGAAATCCTTCTGCTTGAACTACAACGTGCAGTTCTGCTGTAGCTTCGTCCTCTCTGCAGATGCCTTCCTTTTGCAGGTCCAGAAGAAACAGTAAGGGAGTGACCTACTGAGGAGTGAACTCTGCTTCCTTCAGCTGAAATACATTCAGGCTTGGGTCATAATGGCATTGGCGTGACTACATTTAAGTGTCTGTGAAGCATTTTTACAGCGCTATTGCTTCTTTATACGTCAACTGCTTTTTTAATATTTTCCATTTAATATTAAATTGAAAATACATTTAAAAAAAGCATATGGGATGCTTACAAGCCTTTAAAAAATGTTGTACAGTTTTTGTCATTTATAAATGCAAGCATGAAAGTGAATATCCTGGTTTATAATTTTCACTGCAGACCAATTCCAACCTCTTATGTAGTTTTCCAACAGTCAGAGCACAACTGATGTCATTTTACTGAACCAACTTAAGGGTCTAGTGTGAAGGATTTAGCAGCATCTAGCAGTAAGGTTAAAGAATGCAACCAGCCAACCAATGTGAAAACACAAAACTGTGAATGGCCCTATCCAGAATCAATGTTTGGTTTGTCTGCGCTGGGCGACTGTACAAACAACATGGAGGACTCTGTGGAAGCACGCACGTTTTGGGTGATCTGAACTAATGATCTGAACTAATGAATCATAGCCATAAACATTTGATTCAATTTCTGCCAATATATCCACCTAAATCCTACACACTAGACTTTTAATGGTTCTGTGTAAATTTTTTGAACACTGGAAGCACTATGGTAGAATATTTTTTGGTGCACACTCGCAGTTGACAGGATACAAATTCCTGCCACTGGTTTCAAACTATTCCACTGATCTCCATTTGATGGTAATTTGCAAAAAATGCAGCAATGCACCAGCAGAGCCAGGGAAGTAGACAACTGTTAGCAAGCAAACACTGACGCAGGTCTCAAAATGTTAAAGAAAATTGACTGTAAAAATGTTGTATGGGGAAAGGAATATCGTCAATACTTCTGTAAGACTTCAAGGATACACACAACGCATTTTGGTGAATAACATAGTATGTAACTTTGTCTCAGGGCTATCAGCATTAACGCATTTATTGCAATGCAATTAAGGTCCATACATGGCACATCTTTTAAAAAAAATTGTGTTAATTGCTGGCCAATATTCCCGTCTTTAAGAGGCTGTACAGGGCTGCGTTTTAAAGCTAGAGTGACAATACTGGTATTACCCAAAACTACAAGAACTGAGGAGTCCAGTGGTACCAACCATGTAATGCCATGTCTAGCTTCTCAGGAAGGGGGCTAAATGACACTCCAGTGTTAGGCTAAATGTTGGAAATGGAAAAAAGGCATGGTCATTTCACAGGTGTCCCTTGACCTCTGACCTCAAGATTTCTGAATGAAAATGGTATTGTACAGATGAGTCTCCATTTTACAGACATGCCTGCCTTATGCTACTCCCATGCAATTTTGGGCATAAACCATGTCTCTTGATTCCTTATCAAGACAATGGCTTTACCCTTAACTGTAAAACTTTAACTGTTTTGTAATGCAAAATAATAATTCTACGATTAATCACGATTTTAAAAAATGAATCATTTGACAGCCCTACTTTGTTTACAAGAAAACTTTTAGCATCTTGAAATCAAAATTGTCTTGATTTGACTTTCCACCCTGAAACCATTCAGACAATTTGTGCAGGTCAATCAGGCAGGCCGCTCACCTGTGAGACATCGTAGGCGATGTCCGCAGAGACGCCGGTGCTCCACAGCTTCTGGACAACATTAATGGCTCTGGACATTGAAGAATGTCCTACTGGGACCACCAACACATCACAGGAGCTCACTGACAGCTGATACAGAGAAAACAAAGAATGTAAAAACTGTTAAAGACTGACTGTAACTGTAATAAAATAACTTGTTTGTATTAAATGACTCATTTCAATGTGTCTGTCTTCACACCTACATAAAGTGTTCTGGGCACAAAATTATGAAAGGCAGAAAATTATGCACCTACAAAAATAACTCAGGGGTGTCAAGAGTCACAGTGATCATAGTTATTAACATGTTTCTAAAAGTGGCTGTGTGGCGGCCCACCGCTGTAATAGGGCATCATTAAATATGTAGCTGTCTGCTGCTCCTTCATTACAATGATTAGTGATGTTAGATCCCACTGTGTCTGTGTCTGTGTGTGTGTGTGTGTGTGTGTGTGTGTGTGTCTGTGTCTGTGTGTGTCTGTGTGTGTGTATGTGTGTGTGTTTCTCTCACTGGCTCCTCCATGTTGGCAATAGCAGCACAGACTTTGTCTAGGGCCACACTGGCCCCCACTGCAGAGCGCACTGGCACCGTGGAAGCTGGCTCTCGAAACTCCAGGATCTGAGAGCACAGAGAACAAAGCACATGAAGGCACCACGTCGACTGCACCACCAGCACTGCTTCATATGGAAATAATGGAATACAGACAGAAGAGCTATATTTGAGATGAAAGAAATATGGTTCACATACATGCATGCGTGGACACATTTTTAAAATAATAGCTGCAGATTTTTGTCATGACTTGACAAAAAGTGGATGAACGGCGGTGAAACCTACCAAGTGGTCATAGCGTCCTCCAGCGGCCACTATGTCCGGCACAGTTCGCTTGCGTTTCCTGATGAAAGCCACAAACTGGAAGATGACCCCAGAGTGATGCTGCACCTTGTATACTAAGCCCAAGTTAACCACCACCTATAGAGAGGACACATATGCTTTAAAGAGGAGAAAAATGCACAGTCCACTGAAAATTCATTTACCCAGAATCCAAATCACCTGCAGTTTAACTCCCAGTCTATGCAGCAGCACTGTGATCTCCTCCAGGTCCTTAAGGCCCTGCTTGGCCAGCTGGGTGACGGCAGTCTTCTGTTTGGTGAGTGATGTCAGCAGTGGCGCCAGGTCCTGCAGACTCCCTTTCTGTTCTATGTACTTGTACAGCGTCTGCAACTGCAACAGAGGAAGAGATCTCAGTGTTTACGAGCGAGAGCAAGTGTGCTGCAGCAGGACTGATTATTTTTACAGGAGGTTCATGCACTCGGCGGACACTCACACTGCTGGTCGACAGGGAAAAGTTGCAGAACTTTGCCTCCACCTCACGTTTGGTCAGCTTTTCGCTCTGGGGCAAACACAGTACAAAGGAGGGCCATAGGAATGTTACCATTGCTATATTTGGGAAGAAAACTATTACTTATGTTCATACCAGCATATCAGCAACAGTCACGCAATGTGGATAACATCTGTGTTGCACATGCGACCTGCACTGACCATGGCGTCACACAGTATCGAGGAGGCCTGGCTCAGTTTGTCCTCGGGGACTCCGCTGTGGAGAAGGATGGCCTTCAACAAGCTGGTGTGGTTCAGGTAAATGTTATAGTTCCTTTCCTGCAGTCACAAAACACACATACACACACCTTTAACCCCCCCAGCTGCAATTACAGTCAAAACCAAGAGCACCTCTGTAGAATGAATGCCTCAGTGAATAATGACTGTTGTGTCCGGCTGCCCTCTCATTCTGTCTGACTCACGTATTCTTAAAAGCTTTCACACAAAGAGCAGGGTGGTGGAGAGGATCAGAAACAGGATCTACAAGGGATGAACCAGAGGCCAGACCCTGGGTTGACCGGGTTCATCAAGCATGCAAGGAGTCTTTCGACCGGAGTCTGACGCAGCACTGGGATGTGTGGACAGGAAATGGATTGTACTGGGAGGCAGGAAAGGAAGTGGACAGAGCTGCACATACCAGATTTACTATACAAATAATAAATACAGTGTAAATCTGTCAGCCTTACACATACTTTGGTATGTAAGGAATGTGAGTGGGGAAGTGAAAAGGGAAAAAACATCAACAGGACAGGTTGCCATGATGACATCCATGGGAAAATAAAAGTACAATGATGCATTCAGCCCCACGACAGACTGGCAGCACGGCACAAACTGTCAGCTCACTGGATCATTAGAAATACATTTAATGTGCGCAACCTGGAGCACAGGGAATTCCTGGATTATCTCAGAGACAGTGTAAATGGCCTCTGCATCAGGGAGCAGGCTGTTGGTGACGGGTGTGATGATGTCAAAAGCACACTCCAGAAGCTCCCTTGGGTGCGCGCGATCCAACTTCCTGGGGCGAAATACGCGTTCAATGCTGTACCTTGAGAAAGATTGAGAGGAACACAGACACATTTGTGTTTATTCTGAACTTGTCAGCCTTTACATAGATTTAAAAGCACCAGCTAGGGATGAGCCATAAAACCCTAAAATAATATCAGAACCATATTCTTGACGATATGACAAAATACTGAAAAATATTTTACTATAAATTAAAAAAAAAAACTGCATAAAAATAGTGTTAAAATGTTAATATGTCAACATAAATGCAACAGTTTGCCTACAAATATTCAGTAAAAACTGAACAAAATGATTTCTCATTTATTTAGTTTGTAAACAACAGCAGCAACTCAGATTCTGCATTAATATTTAAAACTAAAACAAAATAAAATCAACCAAACATTACATGTGTTCAGTTGCCAAATACCTTAAAATATACCTAAAATGTACCTTTTGAAGTCGCAGTTTTGCTTTTAGCCTTGCTTGTTGTTGCTGTGCAAGTCCAAATATTGTCATAAATCATACTATTAATTTTTCTTATTATATTTAAAAATGAACAACAATCCATCCTTAAAGTTTTTTTCACCACTTTCATTATTATAACTACAAAAGGTAGGGGGGGGTTATAGTTAGAAGAGACACACAGAAGAGCTTTGAATTGATGCACAGCTGCAAACAGTTTCCTAGCACATTAAATAGTCAATGTGATTCATAAATTACTAATTAGTCTGTAACATCTACATGTTTATAGCTTATAGCTTTTTTGCAGAGAACTCTGTAAATCCATTTTGAAAAGAGCTTCATATTATTACAGGGTTCACACACATCTTTACTAATGAAAACACTTTTATTTAGATCATGCACTTTTGAGGCATTTGCGGATAACCAAGGTGCTAGCACTAAATAACTAAAACTAACTAAAATTAACTATTAACTAAGTAAATTAACTGCGTGTTACACATTAATGCCACCAAATCAGCTGGCAGGTATTGTTTAGGTATTGTAAGTGTTGTACGTAAATTACCAACCTGATAATAGCCAACTGTTTGATCTATAGGCTGAGATTAAGCTGTGTCTGCCTCCCACCCAAGCTGACTAAGTTTTCCATCTTTAGTAACTGCCACTAGCATTGTTAACTGCCTATTTACTGAAGCGATTTACCACACTGAGAGTAAATATTGAGTTTCTTATGTGCCTCAGATTTCTGTGTGAAAGCCACTACATGACAGCTTTTCGGCATTTTATTGTTTCTCTCCTTATATGACAGCATGATTCTTTCCTTCAAAAGGAGGCATGGTCATAGCGATAACACAAGCCAATATGGTCTAAGTGTATCACGTGATACTCATAATGTCTGAATGGTATAACAGTGCAGCACCAGATTGTAAATGAGTTATAAAAGTCACGTTTTGCATTATACTAAACAATTTTGGTATTGTTATGAACACATTGTAAACAACAGCCAAAACAATATAAAATTTTAAAAGTGTTAAAACGTTTCAAAACTTTCTCTTAATTCCAAAACCATTTCTGGGCCTGGAAAACAGTTCACCTAATTGCATAACTTTTCCAGTAATTCCATGACCACGGAAACCCTGTTATTATCATTACAACTGGCATAAAAATGTGTTAAATCATTTAACTCTACCTCTTCAGATGCATTATGTTATTGCGAGCGACGAATCTTGAAAACGCCATCTAAAGTAAAAGGAGAGTCGAGACATGAGGTGCACTTGTATAATGACAGTGAAGTCAGTGCATACCAGGCTGTAATCAATCACAGTGTGGAAACAACCATTTAGTCCTCAGGGTTTCCTGAGGTAGCAGGATCTTAAGGCGGCTGCTGATTGCAGCCTCACACTGTGTGTGTGTGTGTGTTTGCATGTGCTAATGCAAGTAGTTGTATAATTAGTGTTTGTGTGCAAGCGCGGACATGCACGCCTGCACGTGTGTTAAGTGTGTGCATGTTTTAGGCTCACGCGAAGGTCATAGGGCAGTGTAACCAGCATTCCGCTGTGGTCCATGAAGCAGGCCAGCTCGCTGCCATCATACAACTTCCTGATCCTGGGGAGGAGCAGCGGTGTCTGGAGACGCACCGCACCTGAAAACAAATATGTATTACTCTCACATCTGCATATGATAACATAACCCTCACCCTAAAAGAGACGGTGCATGTGATCCGATACAAACTGAGCATAAACAAATAAGTACAGCTGGACATCATCAGTAGTGTGCACAAAAATAACACTAGCACCTGCACAGAATCTGTGCTGCCCAACAGTGTGCTTATTGTTAAGCTGCCACTCACTGGAGCAGATGTTGGGTCCTGAAAACAGGGCTTACAGCAGGGTCAGGAGTCCAAGTGTTTCACAGTGGAGAGTCAACAAAGGCTCGCGTTCACACACACACACCAAACAAGCGTAGTGTACTCACCATGCTTCTTGAAGATCCTGGTGATTGTTTCATACACATGTTGCTGCAATTTGGCACTGTTGAAGCTGAAGCTGCCCTGGAGGGAGACCAAACAAACAGCCTCTGTTAGGGATCAGGAGACATCGATTAAGCGCTAACAAGCCTTCTGCTGGTCGGTTATACAGAGCAGATAAGTGAAGTGGCACTAAGGGGTCGGTGCAGGCATTTATATGTTTGCAGTGACATCCTCAGGAAGAGAGAGGAATAACCTGCAGAGTACAAACACTGCCTTTTTACTGAAGCGTTACACATACATCCACAACACATCCAAAACACATACTTAAAGAGATACTTCATCCCCCAAATGATCGTTTGTATATCAATTACTCAGTCCGTCTTACGTTGAATTCACCAAGAAACTTTGGTTTTTTTGCACGGCCCTACGGTGAACAAGAATCCAAACGTTGAGAAAATTCTTCATCAATAAAATTAAATGGGGTCCATGTTTAACAACAGCAAAACTATATCAAAACTTCCATTTACAAGGTGTCATACAAGTAGAGCAGTATAATCCAAGTCTTATTTATCCAGTCAAATGCTCAGTACTTCAAACATAAGCATTTTCACTGAAACATTACAATGTAAAACACTAATACAAGTAGCACATGTGCATAGTTAATGCAGAAATAAGGTTTTCATGAAGATGCATGTGTTTGGGAAGTATTGAGAAAATGACTGGATAAATAAGACTTGGATAACACTGCACAACTTGTGTGAGAGTTTGTCAACCGATGTTTTGATATTTTTGCTGTTGTAAAATGCAGACCCACTGACTACAGTTCATCAAGCATTTTTTTCTGTTTTTGCATTCTTCGGGTGAGCAATTAATACACAAATAATCATTTTGGGGATGAAGTATTCCCTTAAATAAACAAAAGCCCTCATGTCTCTGAAGACAACTGCATGTTAAATAAATGATTTAGCTTTATTAAATTCATTAAATAAATGTATTAAATACATAAATGTATTAAATAAATTCCCTCAATGAGTATGTCTAATATTTTTCCAAATGTCTTAAATACCATCCATGCTTTGTTTAAATAAATGCAAACACTTGAACTGATACTATGTTGAGTCCAGAACAGAATTAGCGTAATACATATATTAAACAATATGGCCACACGAAAGACAAATGCAAAACAAGTCAAGCAGTAGCCATACCTTGTGTAGGTCTATGTCGTAGGTGTAATCCATGACCGGAGAAGTGTTCTGGGCGAACAGTTGGCCCACCATGGTGCGGTAGGCTTTGCCGTTGATATTGGCCATGGTGTGCTGCAGCACCTCATGCAGCTCTGACTCCTCCATCTGTGGTGGAGGCAGCAGTTCACTCTTCAGCAGCTCCTGAGCGGTGGGCCGCAGGGCTGGGTCATGATTCAACAGCCACTCTATCACCTTCCTCTGAGAGATGCAAAGGAAGAGACACAGAGCCATTCTGGTGTTAAACTGAGGACAGAGAGGAAAAACATTCACATCAAAATGCTGTGCTGCAGCATCCTTACCTGGGTTCTTTGCTCATACACAGTAAAGTCCTCAGGGAAGATCATGGGCTCCTGCAGCATGAAAAGGTGAGGTCAGTAAGAAAAAGTCTCTTTTACAGCGCCTGCAGCCTAAATTGCCGGCATGAATTGCTCCCTTGGCCTAAAAATGTGCATACCATGCGCAGCTGGCTGAGGACAGAGATGCGCTCAGCACCCGTGTTCATGGGCCGGTAGGACATCTCAAACAGGATGATGCCCAGGCTAAAGAGGTCAACTTTCTGAGGACACAAGGAATAGATGAAAGACACATTAAGGCCAATGCACAAGCATTTGAAACCAGTTGATTTGATTTCTTACCAAAACATGGGAAGAAGGCAATGAGCAACATAAAAAAATGACTAAAAAGTACAAAAAAATTACATGAAATGAAAAAAAAGAAAAAAAAGGAAAAGGAAATTGCCTGAAAAAGTGCTAAAAAATATAATATTTGTTAATAATTTCAAATATGTAATTATTACCATTATAAATAGAGTTAAGCTATATTAGCTATAAATATAGTTAGCGTTCGAAAAATAATTTAAATAACTTAATTAATAGATCCACTAATTTCTTGCGATTTGTGTTACCAAGTTCTTTGTTTTTTCCCCACGTTTTTGAAAGAAATCAAATCAATTTTCTCAGTGCTCAAAAGTTTAAATACTTGTGACAGGCGTCTAGACGCAGCACAAGAAAAGTCAATGTCAATCCAGGTTTCAAAGGGTTCAAATACAGCTATATTTCAATAACAATCTGAAATCTTACTTGGTTGTAGGTGGCTTTGGTGTTTCCTTGAACTTCCGGACTGACGTAAAGCACAGTTCCAACCATGCCTGTCATGTTACCTGCAGAACAGTTACGCAAAATCAGCACAAAGTGTCAGGGAAGGCCGTGCATACTGGATAATACAGTGTTGTGAATGTTTTAAAACTCTCTGCACCTGTTGGGTCTGGTTTGGGCATCACTGCTGAGCTGCTCTCCTCCGCTTCAAATTTACCTGCAGCCTGGGAAACACAAGCAGTCATATCTCCCTAAGTACAGATAATAACATCCTCATCTCCGGATTTATACAGATGCACAAGCTACTATTTTGTTAACTATTAAGCTCAGCGATGACACAGAGTTTCAATGTTTCACACATCAAGTCCCTGGTATTGGCTCTACAGTGCAGCCTGTCAGCACAGTGAAGCTGTTAAATGAATATCACATTAGGTTTAATGCATACCACATTAGCAGGATGGTCTGTAGCCAGGCCAAAGTCCCCAATCTTCACATGGTCCTGCGAGTCAAGGAAGATGTTGACAGGCTTTAAGTCCCTGTGAATCATGCCCTAAAAGAGAAAAGGATAGATGAAGACTTCTGCTCGGTCATGGATAATTGAAAACACGGCTTCCTACTTGTTCAAATATATGTTATATTTAAAAATGAAAAACACATGGCTTGGATTTCTAAGTGTGATCCTTGCAGTTATGGGAGACTTCTGCCGCCAGTGGGATTATTTTCTATTTAAAGGAGGGTGGAAACTTGAACATTTAAGTACACACAGATTAAACACCTGCTCATGGATGTAAGCGAGGCCATCCAGTATTTCCCTGAAGAGTCTCCATAACCGAGTCTGGTCCTGGTGCAGGCCCTGATCTATTGTGTCCCTTAAAGTGCTCTTTTCACAGTATTCCATCTGTTTGGAAAAAAAACCACAAATAAGATGGGAGGCAGAGACCTCTAGTGGTAAAAACATGGAACACGGAGGTGAAGCTTACTTGTATGTACAAGTGATGTACTATCAGGGGGGGTCGCTCTGAGTCTGTGCTCTCTGTTGTGTCCATCACAGGTCTTTTACTCGGCTCAACCTGCAGGAGGAAACAACATCAGTTTGTTGCATTGTGCCCGGCACTCACAAGCGAATCAATACTGAAGTGTCAATATTCAAACCTGAGACATCTCGTCTATGCTTTCATCACCATTGTCAAAGATGATGTCGCTACTGGAGTCACTATCTGATGGCCTAAAAGCGAAAGAAAAATGATTGCTGCATCAGGCTGTTTGTACAGAAAGAAGTCTTAGTGGACTTACTGACACTGAAAAAAAAACGCTCTTACAAAAAGGAAGCACCGAACACATCTTCTTCCTCATCATCATCCTCCTCATCGCTCGATTGTGGTCCGCTACATTTGGCGCTCGAGGATTTTTCAATGGAGGTGGACCACTCCACTGAGCTGGACAGAGCCGGAGGTGGCGCCACATCCTCCACGTTGTCATTGAGGCCCAGCTCGTTGATGCGCTTCGGAGGCTCTTTGTGCTGCGGAGGCTTGTCGGAAGTGCTCCACGGCTCAGAGCTGTCGGTGTTACTCAGCATCCCTCCAGACGGTGTCTCATGCCGCTCGATCCACGCGTTGTAGTAGCGGACAATGTTCTCATGGTTAAGGCGTGAGAGCAGCGTCACCTCACCTTTGATTCGTCTGAACTGTTTACTGGCTGGGTTGACCTGGATGCGCTTCACAGCGTAGTAACAACCGTCCAGGTTATTCTGAACCTGAAGAGGCAAGACAAGAAAAGTGTAAAGTGACGTAGTGGACACAAACTTCACCTCCCAATAAAACTAAAGAGCTCACCTTAATTACAGCACCAAAGGCTCCCTTTCCAAGGAGCTGGATTTCCTCAAATTCATTGAAGTAGCGAGAAAACTGCCGCTGCACTCCGGAGCTAAAGGGTGCGTTGAGGATGTGGCTTCGTGGGATGACAGATGATGGAAAGTCCACACCAGGATCTGAGATTAAAGGAAAAAATAGGACAAACAGTTTTACTGTCTTCTTGTAATAGATCTTTCTCATTTATCAATTTCTTTTTTTCAACGTGTACAACAGTATGACATTTGAAATTTGGGGATGGAATCAGCTCCATCTTCTTAACGCTGTATACACGTCTTGTGCAAGAAAAATTAAAACACCTGTACAATGTAATGTAATACAACAACCCTGCAATAAATATTAGTGTGGAAGAAACAAATAATTACATCAAATTAAGGTAAAATAATTAATCACATTGTTTAGTGAGCAAATATTTACTCTGCCTTAACCTTCTGAAATGTGAGTATTTGCTGCAGGGAATATGAATATGTGGTATTTTTGACAAAAAAAACTATTTGAACAATAGAAAAACTTGCTTATCATGATGCACATTTTTCCCAAAGTTCTGACATTTTATTGACTAAATGATTAGCTAAGAAAATAAATTGACAGACTGTATGTAATTTAGCCTATTAGTTATAATTGATTTATATAATAATAAATGAATTAGTTACTAATTAATTCAACACTTTACTATTTACGTGACACCTATAGTCCTCCATAAAATAAACTGATAATTAACTGATAACTTGATTTCATCAGTTGCCAAAATAAACACTACCACACTTACTGTATGAGCCTGACTCAGTTTGTCTGTGACACCTCTGACCTAATTGTTTGTTGACTCATTTTAGGATGCTTTGTTTGCACTTTGTGGTTTTGTGTACTGAATTTTCAAAAGTGCTTCTAATATTTTCTGTACACATTGTATGTAGTGGACGTGTATGGGACCTTCTGGGCTGGCCTCCTGGTGCTGTGGCAGGTTTTTAGGTGATGGAGGCTTGAGGAAGGCGTGGTCTAAAAGCTGCTGGGTGGTCCAGCGTTCAGCATCATTCAGGCACACACACCTATGAGAAATACACATACAGCATAACAGACAGGAACAATCCAGTCAGCTGTACAAATCCATTGTGCTGGTCGCCTGTTGGCAACACAAAGCAGGCAAACCAAAAACAAAAGAAAAAGCTCTGAATAATCTAAGTGAGCTCAATGTATAAAACAGGTTTATATAAAAACCAGCCAGCAAAGCAAGTAGACTGACAGCCTATAAAACATAATGCCCTTCAGGAACTAACCAGGGCTTTTTGCATGTTTTAGCCCATTCACAACAAATCCCATATGCTTCATATTATTACTAACCATTTTCCAAGGCACGCTCCTCAGAGTTTTGAATGTGTTTTTACTCATTTCCAGGCAGACTCTGGTTTCCCTTCATGACTGTACGATGTGAGAGTCAACTCACAGAAACATGAAACTCTCTCAAGTTTAAGGCAAAATATCTTTCTTTCAGCGGGGTGCCAAGTAGCTCAGTTGATAGAGCGGGCACCCCTTGTACAGAGGCTATGTCCTCGCCGCAGCAGCTGCGGGTTCGTTTCCTACCTCAGCCCTTTGCTGCATGTCATCCCCTCTCTCTGCCCCTTTCCCACTTCAGCTTTCCTATCCCCAATAAAGGCAAAAGCCAAAAATGTAATAATCTTGAAAAAATCTTTCAGTGAAGAGCTGCAAAGCTAAGTCAGTTTATCAATTGAAATTAGTCAATCAAAAGAAAATTAACTGGTAACTACTTCAGTAATTGATGGGACTTAACTAAATGCTTTAAAACTTAAATTATTATTATGGTATTCAACATCAAATCAGTGTTTGAATCCTTCATTTTTGGCTTTGTTTTTTGTTGTCAAATTGGAAATCTACAAACACTGCAGTAAGGTTTGGAAAATGGTCAGCACCAATGGAAAGCATACATGATTTATTATAAATCGGCTGAAACACTGGTAAACTCCTTCCATACATACTTGTGGAGGAAATCCTGGAAATCAGCGGGCAGGCTGGCCGGCACAGTTACTGGATACTCCTTCACCTCCTTCCCCTGACTCAGAGACAGCAGCATCAGCCCCAAGTTCCACACGTCCCCTTTTTTGCCCGTTTTTGTCGGCATCGCCGTGTCCTCTGAGAAATGTACATGAGCTTGCTCAAATATGTCCTCTTTGCAGATATCAGCAAACCGCTTCGATAAGCTGTAGTCAGTCAGTCGAATGTTGCCCTCAGAGTCCACCAGCACGCTGGAGGCCACCAGCTGTTTGTGCACCACAGAGTTGAAGTGAAGATAGTCGAGAGCAGCCAGCAGCTGGGCCGTGTAGTGACACAGTTTATCCAAAGGGACCGGAGTGTGGTTGGTGAGGCTTTGGCTCAAGTTGATGCCGGCAACATGCTCCACCAGCAGGTTCACCACGAGACAGTCCTCCTTCTCCGTGGAGCTCAGCGCCATGTAGCGCACCAAGTTAGGGTGATCCAACCGCAGGAGGGAGTTGAACTCATTTTCTGCCGCATGAATCTGCACAGGAATTCAGACGTAAGGTACGGTATGCCAGGAGCATTTTTCTTGCTCTTAATACCACTTGAATACTTTAAAATCAATCTCAGGGTTCCCACACATTGTCGTGGACAAAATATCAAAAAATTTTCAAGACTTTTCAAAAGATCCCATTTTTTTTTTCCTTGGCGTTTAAAACATGTAAGATTCGAACTCTAATCAAACATTCCACGATGTGTTCAAGGATGGTCAGAAATTTGAAAATCCAACAATAATTTCTGTTCTAACGGTCTCTGGCTATCATAATGGTGTCAATTTGGTGATTTTTAAAGAAACTTTCAAAAATTTAAGAAAAAAAAAAACAAACCCGAAACATTTTTGTGGTTTTCGATAAAATTCCACAAAAATATTTTAAAGAAAAAAATGCCAAAACTGCATAGAAAACAAAACAGAAAAAACTCAACAAAAAATATATATATAAATGAAACAAAGAAAGAAAAAAAAACATGTTTTAAAGTTTTCTGTGAAAATGGCTAAAAATCTTTACAAAATGACTCTTAAATCTTAAATTAAATTACTTGACATGCCTAGTGGGCTTACATGAAGGGAGAGAAGTAACATGGGGAGAAAAGGCAGAAATATACATGATAAACAAATAATCAAAAACAAAACGTCACACATCAACACATATTAGAGCTAGGTTACATCATCAGGTGCAGAAAATCCGTTCACTGTTCAATTTATTACACACAGCACATTTTCATGATTTTCCCAAAACTTTCAATAATTTTACTGGTTCCATGATTTTTCCAGGCCTGGAAAATGTGACTGTGACTTTTTCAGGTTTTCCATGAGCGTGTGAACCCTGAATACCTGCCTCCCTCTTTACTTGCCTGCTTTTTCCAGTTCTCAATCCTTCCTTTCTCCTGGCTGGTGAAGAACTTGCTCCTCTTCTTGTTCCAGCGCAGCGTCCACTCGTAGATCACAGCAAAGTCTCCGGAGTTTGCCTCAAATCCGTAATAAACATTACGCCGGAGCCTCTCGCTGTCACCTGTCAGAATCACAGCCACGAATGTAGAAACAGGTTAGTGTTGCGGATGAAGCGACTTTTGCATCAGACTGGCTGCACTGTCTCAAACCGCTCTCACCTAAGCTTTTCCCTCTGTGGACAACAAGCTCCCCAAACGTGCTGCTGTAGAAATGGAGGAGCTCCTGTGAGCGAGGGCTGTCTTCATTAGCCGTGTCACGTCTGGGGAAACAGATACAACTTTAAGCACTTTTACAATGTTTCTTTAACATTAGGAACATCCGCTGGTTCGCTGTGTACCTGTGGCGTGTATTTGAGGTAGTCCGGCGGCGGTTCCCAGCTGTTTTTTTGGCTTCAATCAATTCGGGAGGAGCTCCACTCGGGCTGGGTGGGCTCCTGCCTAACAGGGAGGCATTAGCAGTAAGTGGCTGCTCCATACTCTCAAGCCGCTCCTGTGAATATAAACACCACACTAAAGGTCAAATACAACCCTATTTTTCAGTCTGAAAGCAATTAAATATAAACTATGCACGTTTTACTGATCAGTGTAAATAGTGCAGCGCAGATACCTGTTTGGCGATCTCCTTTCTTCTCTTTTCCTCTCGTTTCTCCTCCTCCCTTCTTTGGATTTCAGCCATGATCTCTTTTTCCTACATGAACAAAAAATACCTCGGTCAACATCCTATATAGCTAGAACTTCTGTCAGTTGTTGGGACAGTTATTTGTTTGTTTTTCGCAGTGTGTCATATTAGTGCAGATCAGAAAAGAGGAAAATCTACTCGCTGTCATTCCCCAAATTCAGAGGTCTTTCAGAAAAAAACAGAAAAATAATCTCATTTTTATGGGTAGTTCAATCTATAGATGCATGATTAATCAATTAATTTATTTGTTGTAAACTATTAATTAACTAATTAACTAATTAATCACCAACTATTTCATAATCGTTTAAATGGTTTGAATAATTCTGAAACAAACGAAGGTAAACAATACACCGAGGAAGTCATCTTGGGCTCTGAGGGACACTGATACTGATCAGCTTTTTTTCTGACATTTTTTAGCCCAAACTACAATCATTTAATGAAGGAAATAATTGAAAATGAAAATAAGAATTAGTTGCAGCTAAAGTTGGAATTGTAAAATTGTACCCGCATAATTTCTGGTTACTTGGGCATAAAAAGCTAGCATTTAAAATCAGTTTATGGGTTTTGTGTTCCTTATTCACATTATCAATGGTTGTAGCGACTAAGGTCCAACGACCAAACTTTAATTCACTTGCATAGGTGCGGAAAGGTCTTAACGCGCATCCAATAAAACAAATGTCCAGAATAATCGCTCTTTGGGTGACGTTCTCATTTATTGTAAAATAATAAAATGTAAATTATTTGCTGTGAAGATGACGTAAAAATGAAAATAAATCCAGCTTGTTTTATGCCTTCATGCTTGTGATTACGGTTACAGTAAGAACCACGTGTTCCCACCACCTGTGTCACATCACTTGCTGTTCACCGGTGACCTATACCACCTGACTAATTAACCAAAATAATCAGATAAATAAACAAACAATGTAAACAAAATCATTTACACAAACATTTACACAAATAATTGCGTGACTGGCTCCTACGATAGTAATGATTTAGTTTTAATTACACTGAAAAGATAAGATTAACATGATAGCTCCCACAAGATGAAATCAAAGATCCTTTTTGAATGGGCTGGAGAAACTACTTAGTGTAAAACCACAGATAAAAGTAATCCAACATGAATGGCTTTGTGTCTCTGTGCCTTACCATCTCCTCCTCCTGTTTGCGCCGCTGGTCCATCTTCTGCTGCTCCTCCTGGGCTCGTTTCTCCTGCGCTCTCCGCTGGTTCCTCAGCATCTCCTCGTGGAAGGAGCTCGATGGAGGCTTGTTGTGCTCGCTCAGGAAGCCCTGGATGTATACTGCTAGCTCGTAAATCATCACCTATGGGTAGACAGGTTGGTAGGTTAAAAACAGTCTGTATATACTTATATTTGTGCGTCTGTGCGTCCTTACCTCCCCGCATCGTGCTGCCGCCAGCTTAATGAGCTCATTCTGAAGGCTCTGGAGGTTACCGTTTGACAGACCTTTGGCATTAGTCAGCTCCAGCTCTGGAGGCCTGTAGGTGCCACAAGATTTATCAGGAGTGACTGATCGCTAGTTAGGGCTGAACAATATGGAGAAAATCAAATATTGTGTTATTTTTTACCAAATACCTCAATATCAATTTTGTATTAATATTGTAGAGTTGAATATTGGTGCTTTAACAAAATATTTCCAAAATGAGAATTAAAAAAAAAAAATATTATCCAGGGTTCGCACACATTTTCATGAACAAAATTTCCATGAAAAAATCTTTTCCATGGTTTTTTAAGGACCTATAAAAATTTTTTTAAAAAAGTGTTTTTGCCCGGTGTTTTTCAAACATACCAGTTTCTAACTCTTTGCAAACATAATTTCAGCTAACTGGCATACATGAAAAAAGAGAGTGAACTTCGGGAAAAATGAAATAAAGTTACGTGCTTGTAAACGAAACATCACTCATCTATGCATTTAAGTTACATCCAAAGCTTCTGAAAATAAATTTTCTGTGATTTGACACTGCGTTGAAGGTTATCCACACAAGATAACTGTAACAATTTCATGAGACACAACAAAATTCCATGACTTTTCCAAAACTTTAACTGGCTTCTACTAATTCAATGACTTTTCCAGGCCTGAAAATGTAGTGTATGTAAAAGGTTTTCAATGACTGGTGGAACGGTCTTGTAAAATTACATTACTTTACTGTAATGCAGCCTTTAAAACCCGGAAAAGACAACACTCACAATGTTATTATCCAAAATCCAGGACAATATTCAGTCTCATCACAATGTCAGTATAATATGGATCTACTGCCCAGTAGACCTATCATTAGTAAACACTGAAATGACACTGACAACCCAACAGTGGATCTTTGTTCTGATTGTGCCTGGATTACCATCAGGAACGTTGGGACAATGTCCTGGAATGTAAAAAAGCCACAGTTTGGCCTGTAGAAAAATACACATTTCTTTCTCATTTACTACTAATCATGTGGGCTAATGTGGGCTAATGCGGACAAGACGAATTTTGGTTTTCATATGAGTTAGTGAACAATGCCAGTCAGGGTTAATACAGCTTTAAGGGAAGTGGGATTTAAGACTTTTAAAAAATGTTTCATGCCAAGTGAAATGAAATGTAAGATGAAGCCAATATCGAAGGAAAAATGTACCAACATCAATTACTTAAGGTCAGGGGGATTTTTATTTTATTTTTCATTTATTGTAATATGAAACATGTATCTTTGATGATGTTATTGCAAGAGTTAATCAGTAAATTCTTCTTATTTTTATGTTATCCATTATTTTGATCTTTTGCAAAATACAAAATCAGAAAAAAAAGATTCATAAAAATCCCATCTCTAATGTCTGAGCATTTTTAAGATATTTGAAAAATTGATTTATAACATTTTAATGCCAAAAGGCCTTATTTTTAGATTGATGGATTCAATGACTTTTGAACCCTGGTCAGTGGTCATTTAGTTGTGACTGTGCTTTTAGGTCCTTTTTCCTTAAAGCTGTACTGCATGTGTTTATTCATGTGCTCATTTCTATGGGTCAAATATAAAGATCCTAAACAAATGAATAACTCTGAGTCAAATCTGTAATATTTTACAAATTAAAAGCTGTTTTCGCAACTATGTTTTCTAACTTGACCAATATCAGACATGCAGTACCTGGTGGGCACTGGAAGGAACAGATAGCCTCAAAATATACAGAGTTGACGATGCTGAAAACACAGTGAGAGAGGTGATACAATCTAACTGCTGTGTCATAAGTCACAAGTGATGATCCCACATTCAGATAAAATCCTTTGCTTTAATAACTTTTTTGTTTCCCAATTTTTTCAGAAGAAAGATAGGAGTGAGTGTTGTTTTCTTCTGTGGCATCTCATCTTACTAAAAAAGAACGTGCCAAGAGTAATGTTAATGTTTACAATAAATAAAGGTGAAGTTGTTTAGAGAGTAAGATATAGGCATCCTGAACACGAGTTTCTCTGACCAGTAGTCTCCAGAATGTCTCAGTGTGGACAGACGATGAATAAGTGTGCTAGACTCAGTTTCTACATTACAAGAGACACACGAGGACATCATTTAGAGACATGAGTAACACGGTGAAAGAGACTTCCCTCACTTTTTGTTGCAGCTGCTCACCCTGTGTCTGGACACCTTGCAGTGCAGTGGGAATAATGGTAATGGTAAATACATGGCAAAGGTCAGGGGTCAGTACTCACGCGTCTGGATATGTGGGCGGACATCTGACCTGCAGGTCTACTGTCACGTAGCATTCCTGTCTATTGTTCAGTCCGTTGGGCCGCAGGCAGAGGTGCACCTCTGGAGGCCTTTTCACCTGAAAATAGACAATGAATCTTGACTGGAGGGATGATGATGATGATGATGATGATGATGATGATGATGATGGATCACTACAGGTAATAGCAACAGGCTAATGTGTCAACTTTTACACATCACCAGAGGCTATGCATTCTGCTAACAGCTCCAGCTACCTTCCACGGATCCTTGTTCCGCAGATCCTGGAAGTCATCTCCAAAGATAGACGCGAGAGCCTCCAGCTCATTTTCCTGCTGGACCGTGTGGTCGTCTGTCCCCTCCTCTGCTGGAGTTTGCTGAAAGCTCATTCTTCTGCCTCGGCTACATGGCAGTCTTCCTGTCCTGTCACACTCTCACAGCCGTCTCTGAGGAGGAGGAAGAGGCTCCGCTCAGCTCGCCGCTGCACTCACCGCCTCCCTCCGCTCCTCCGTCACTTTGCTAACTCCAAACTTTAGTAGAAATTCACCTCGCAGCTTTTAGCTTCGCAGTTGCTATCTTATCACACAGCCGACAGCAGGCGTATACAACAAGGCTGCCAAGTGGCGCATGGCTGTCGCAAGCGGCGTCGCAGGTGAAACGTCATCACGTTGTTGTCCTGTAAACATCCTCTAGAGGGCAGTAATGACCCTGAACTGGGTCTGCTGGGAACGGAATGTACAGATAAGACTACAACAGAGGTGGGTGCAAGTCATTGTTTTGCAAGTCACAAGTGCTAATACAAGTCCCAGGTCAAGACAGGGAAGTCAAGCCAAGTCCAGGCTGACAAAACCCCATACCTGAACATTCAATTTCGAGTCCTAAACGAGCCATAATGCGCTCTTTGCCGAACACAATGCCATTTTAACAGGAAAGTAATATTTAATTGTTTTAAAATTATGAATACTTTCTTGTATTAATGTGTTAAAAATAAGTGCAAGTGGTATACATAAGATAAAGTACTTGGCTGAACATGCAGTCTGAAAGAAAGTATATCTCCCTATACCTTTTGCTGGGAAATAATACACTTCTCCATAGTCACCAAGGGTATTATGCATGAATCATACAGAAAATAAAATACTTCTTGATGGGTAACGTCTGCATTATAGAGGGGGAATACATTTTGTGGCAGATCGGAAATGCAGTCTGATTTGTTATGGTGTCATGGTCAGTCATACATTCAAGCTGAAATGGTTTGAAGTTAATTTAAGTATAGAAAAGATTATGTTGTTTCTAAAATGTTTAGAAATTGTGTCTTGCATTGTGCTATTCAGGAGAAAAACAGTATACACCCAGTATGCACTAATATACTGTGTTTAATGTAACAAAATAAATACTTTAAACATTTGACACTTCTCTTTTTTTTTCATTCAGCCTGAGCCGTCTGTCTTTTCTTGATTTCTGAGCACAGATGCAAGCAGCTGGTGGTAGCTTTTGGTCTGTTGTCTGTGTGTATGCAAACCCATCAGCAGTGAAGGAGCAGATGGTAACAACGTCGTCTGTGCTGATTGTGCCAGGGCTTGTGCTCATCCTTCAGGCTGGTGTGAAGATGGGGGTGTTGAGGCTTTGGGTGGATGAATGGGTTGGTTAGGGGGTCATCAGAGAGTGCTTGGTGCCAGTGGCACCGTAGTCCACTTTGGGTCTTCCTGGGATGATTAACGTCCACTCTCAGCTGCCCCAGGGTAGGCCATAGACCCAGAGGAGTCCTATACTATGATATTGAAAAACAAGTATTTAATAATGTTCTTGAGAAAATGTACTGATTCACATTACATCACTGAACTTAATCTCAAGATAAGATGGGCAGGAGTGTACCAGAGTGGATGGGCCAAAGGTCAAGATAAAGAAGAAATTTCACTAATGGCGATCTGAAGACATGTTGTAATATTAAATGATATAGTCTATACAGAAAAAGATGAGTAGCAATTATGATTACATAAGTGGATTTAGAACTGGGATTTTTTTTAAATCAAACCACTCTATTTCCTAAAAGAGGTACAGCAGCGATTTACCATGCTTCTATAAAATTACTTATAACAAAAAGACTTCAAATGAAGAATGGTCAAAATGAATGCAGCAGAGACTGAGATATGCTGATCTTTATACCTAAAACATTGCATCCACCTCCTTCTCTGCCTAAAGCCACATCTCTTTAAACCCCACACTTCAAGTTTGAAACACTGCTCTCTGTGATGAATGTATCTTTGAAACCTGGAATGACATCACTTTTCTTGGGCTGTGTTCAGGTGTCCTCTACATGCATTTAAACCTTTCAAACCAAATCAAATTGATTTAATTTCTTTCAAAAACATTGCTAAAAGGCACTGAGCAACCTGACATCCAGCAAATCGCAAGAAATTAGGAAAAGAAACGTCTGAAAAAAATATTTTTTAAAAAAAGGAGAGCGAAAAATTGTTGACAGATGACAGTAATTGAAAAAAAGGAAAAAATGTAAAGAAAAATATATTTATGATAATATATTTATGATAATTATTATCAATATTATTCATCAAGCATTTCACCTACTTATTTATCTTTTTAAAAAAAAAATCTTCTTTTTTTTTTTTTTTTTTACATTTTTCTTATTTTGCTAAATGTTAGGTCATTTTCTTGTAAAACTCTTGTCCCATGTTTTTTAAAGAGATCAAGCCAATTTGCTCAGGTTACAAAGGGTTAAAACTGTTCTCTATAATACTGTATGAGGCATTTGCAAAAAAAAATCTCTATATATATATATTTTACATTTCTTTTGTACAAAACCTCAGACTGAGGAGCGAACACTGTTTCTCACTGTTGCCAGGTAGAAAATCCTGACCATGAATCATGTCTCCTTTATTCATGTACCAAATTAATATTAATCCAATCTATGAAAGTAATGCAATGTTTGGCATGCAAATAACTCTGAGATGCTTCAGCTGCATCCAGCTCCTATCTGTTGAGATAGAGAGGAAACAGCTAAATATAGGAGGCTGTATCTGGTGGGGCAGCCTGCAGCAGAGGAACACTCTCACATGCCTCCAGCTCTGATATAACCTCACATATTATACACAGCTCTTTTACATCTGAGTCATTCCTCACCTGAAGACCTGAATCAATAAATTGCTCGTCATTACAAATACATGCATGGTTCCCCCTGAGTCCTGACCATATATGCTGTTTTCTTTGGAAATAATGTTATGTATCAACAAATAATCTGTCAGATGTGTGTATCATTCCTGCACAGATGAGAGTATTACCACATAAGGTACACTGTGCATCAAAGAAAATATATGGAAAAGTGGGTGGCACATATATGGACCTCCTCTTTGCAGACTCGCGCCTCGAGACCCTCAGTGGCCACTCATTAATGACTCAGTTGCTCACCATAAAAGGAGACAGCTGAGCCAATCAGCTGGGAGCACTGACACCGACAGGCCACTCAGACAGCCAGATCCCACGCAGAGCCCTGCTGGCGTTACCATCAGCTGTTCCACGCTGTTCAGGAGGCTCAGTGAACATACCAGCAGCATGGTTCACAGACATATGCAATGTTTTCATCTCCTTAACAAGACAGCAGCGGCGCTGTCCTGACTGGGTCATCAGAGTGGGCCTTCTGAGTATAGAAAAAAGCTCTTAAGAGATATGACATGTGCAGAGTTGTGTATTATACATCAGAGTAAAAATATAAATTCAGAATTTTACAACTCTGATTGCATTGCATTCACATTATTTTGATTCATGATTGCAGAGCTTTAAAGAAATTATGTGCAACACACACATTCAAACATGCACTGTCTTCATGCAGAAAGCTACATATTTTATAAAATTCATGAGACAAACTTTCATTTTAGTAATCCAGATTATGCATTACGTTCCTTTCAGCAAATAAATTGTATGAACGTTAATGTTGTTCTCTTGCATTTAATAATACAATAAATACAATAATATTCTGATAATTTCAAAACTTTTTGTTGTGTGCCAACATTTCATTAAAACTGTACTATTCAAGTGACTTCACTGTAGAGAGGTCCCCTCCATGTATGTAAAATTTCCTGTGGCTTGTTGACTTTTTTGCTGCCAGCTCTTATTTGGACTTGTGTGAACCCCCGGCCCCGCCCCTGGTCCCCAGACCCGGTCTGGGTCTTATTTAAGGGGCTCTCCTCACCCTCAGCTTTTGTCCCAGTGGAAGCATCCGCCTACCAGTGCACCTTGGTGAGTACATTAATTTGATTTATTCATTTATTTAAAAGGGACTATGTACAGTTAAAACATAAATATTAAGATGTGAATCACCGTAGCAGATTATTGTCTTACATGAGATTATTAGATTATTATTTTACACAACTTGTTTCTCTGATTTGCTGTGGATGTCTGTGTAACTTGTGTGACGAGTGTCACAAAGTCTATCAGTTGCACATTGAGATTATGACACTGGAATGAATGGATTAATTAATTAATGATGTAACTTCAGCTAACTGCTTGTTTTCACATGTTGTAATTACTGAACATGTTGAGTACAGTTAAAAGTGGAGTTACTGGTGAACCAGGCTGACTGGGTGTTGAATTTAACATTATTATAAGTTGTTAGTTGTGGTGAAACTCCATGCTTTGGAAAGTTTCAGTGACAAAGCATATAGTATTTTACAGGAGTATTACTTACAAATGAATGAAGCTAATAAGCAGCTGGGTCATGGAGCCATGTAGTAAAACAAAAGTGTCACAGTGAGCAGACAGATGGGTGCTTGCCTGGCTCTCAGACAAGCTCTCCCAGACCTGAAATAGCAGGAGATCCATGTGTCACTTGTTTCACCCTGTTAAGCACAGTGTGGGTGCTGAGCTTAAAATAGATCCCAGGTCTCTCTGTTATGCCCCTTTTTGGTGCTACCTCAGCAGCTCTGAGATGTCCCAGGAACAATCACAGCTGTAGTGATATGGTATCAGTAGTCCTACAACAAAGCTAGGACCAAAATAGCATCCAAAGGCATGTCTAATTGGCTTTCTATAAATAGTACCCATTGAGGTGTTTTGTATCAGTGTTTGGAGGTGATAATAACTTTAGAGCAACTATGACCGAGTGTTGGCAGGTCTTCAGAGACGCTTTGGATCCCAGTTAATACACATATTAATTATATGAGTGTAAGGTCTAGTCACTTCATCACATCTTTAGCCGCTCCAGTGATAAAGTGTCTGTGATTGTCTAATTATAACAGGCCTTTGTGCTATGTATTCAGTTTAGACAGCTGTTCATAACACCAATTCTTAACCCTGTTTGTGTTTCTACCCCACCCCACAAATTTTAGACCACCCCAGTAAAGCTTAATCATGTGTGACGACGACGAGACTACCGCCCTTGTGTGTGACAACGGCTCTGGCTTGGTCAAGGCTGGATTTGCCGGAGATGACGCTCCCCGTGCTGTCTTCCCCTCCATTGTTGGAAGGCCCCGCCACCAGGTACGCTAAAAGAAAAGTCTTCTAAATAAAGAATCCATCAAGTAAAAGTAGCGTCTTCCAATGTCTTATGTTCCTCTTGTGCTTCTTTCCTCAGGGTGTGATGGTGGGTATGGGTCAGAAGGACAGCTACGTAGGTGATGAGGCCCAGAGCAAGAGGGGTATCCTGACCCTGAAGTACCCTATTGAGCATGGCATCATCACCAACTGGGATGATATGGAGAAGGTGTGTGTTGACAGTGCGACTCATTTACAACATTCACAACAGCTGACCTTTTGATTCCTTGAGAATTCACAGCCTGCCACCGTCGTAAAAGCTTATTTTTAGAGAACACGGTTGTTGTTTATTCAGTCGAGTTGTTTAAGACATCAGCTGTTATTTCTCTGTCCTGTCAGATCTGGCACCACACCTTTTACAATGAGCTGCGTGTGGCCCCTGAGGAGCACCCCACCCTGCTCACTGAGGCCCCCCTGAACCCCAAAGCCAACAGGGAGAAGATGACCCAGGTACTTACTAATCACTACTCTCCACTTTAGCTTTATTTGTATTTGAATTAAGACAAACCTTTCAAGTTCTGCTTGCTTTTTCTTGCAGATCATGTTTGAGACCTTCAACGTTCCCGCCATGTACGTGGCCATCCAGGCTGTCCTGTCCCTGTACGCTTCTGGTCGTACCACCGGTCAGTACATTGAAACTTTCTTGCAAACTGTGTGGCAAGGGAGAAAGTGTTGAACATTTACACTCACGAGGTGATCATCCAGATAGATTCCTGTCTCATTGTCAAGGGGAGGTGTTAATCCCTCTCCAGCAGGGTGTTTGCCATGTGATGTCAACAGCATTGCTTAGTTTATGACATACTTGAAGAGGTCAGACCTTCACAGGCATGAATAGCTGACCCACTGTGGTCCTTTTTTGCTTGCTAAAGGTATCGTGCTGGACTCTGGTGATGGTGTGACCCACAATGTCCCCATCTATGAGGGTTACGCTCTGCCCCATGCCATCATGCGTCTGGATCTGGCTGGTCGTGACTTGACTGACTACCTGATGAAGATCCTGACTGAGCGTGGCTATTCCTTTGTCACAACTGGTAGGTCGATGTCATCATGGTTAATTCGCTGAATAAGAGACATACAAGTTTTGTTTCTCAATACACAAACTTTCTGCTCCATAGCTGAGCGTGAGATTGTGCGTGACATCAAGGAAAAGCTGTGCTACGTTGCTCTTGACTTTGAAAATGAGATGGCCACCGCTGCCTCCTCCTCCTCCCTGGAGAAGAGCTATGAGCTTCCCGACGGTCAGGTCATCACCATTGGTAACGAGCGTTTCCGTTGCCCAGAGACCCTCTTCCAGCCCTCTTTCATTGGTGAGTAATAGGTTGCGTTTGTTTTTTGATACATCTGAGTACACTGTCTCGGGCAAAACTCATTTGTTTTGCTTGTCCTCTACCAGGTATGGAGTCTGCTGGTATCCATGAGACTGCCTACAACAGCATCATGAAATGTGATATTGACATCCGTAAGGACCTGTATGCCAACAATGTGCTGTCTGGTGGTACCACCATGTACCCTGGTATTGCTGACCGTATGCAGAAGGAGATTACAGCTCTGGCCCCCAGCACCATGAAGATTAAGGTGAGAGCACTGCAAAGGCTTTAAGTCATTAAGTTCATTAACAATCTGATTTAGCACTCAATAAATTGTGTTTGCTCCTTGCGTAGATCATCGCTCCACCTGAGAGGAAGTACTCCGTCTGGATTGGCGGATCCATCCTGGCTTCCCTGTCCACCTTCCAGCAGATGTGGATCAGCAAGCAGGAGTACGATGAGGCCGGCCCCTCCATTGTCCACAGGAAATGCTTCTAAACACAACCAACCTCCTTCCGTCCATGCATTCGTACGTTATTGTCTCCTGTATATAAATGTGTATGTTCTATTGTAATAAAGACAAGCCCTTGTGAGAGTATCTCCTGTGATGTGCTTTATTCCAGCAATGCAAATGGAAAAATTATGAGTGACCCTTTCATTATGGATATGCTGTGAGATCCCTGCACACAGCTCAGACTGTGTGACATGACAATCCATATCTGTTTAACATAATCCAACAAGCGAATGGTAAAAGAGTTTGCTGAAACCCATTTAGACATTCGATGGCTGAAAGATGGGGGTGACGCTGCCACCCAGTGGTTGCTTTGGGTTTAAATTCTTATGCAATACAAAACTTTGTAATCAAGAATGTTGCCTGACAGCTTTTAGCATAACAAACCATTACAACATTTAATTTCTTGTCATATCTATGAGGATAGGCCTTGATTACGGACTGTTCATTACTTATGAGAGGGAAGGGAGTGATGCAAACTCCAAATAATTAAGCTCTGAGGAGGGAGTATTGTTTGTTTTTTGTTTGTTTTGTTTGCCTTGGGGGATAACATTTAACTTGAAATTGTTATATTTTGTGTATATTTTGAATGCCCCCAGGGTCCCAAAACCTGTAAGTTTTCTTTTAAAATCTCAAAAATCGCAGATATTTAAAGCCATAAACTGTAAAATATAGTTATTTATGCTTTTTCCTCCAGTAACTTAGGGAGGCCTCTGAAAAAATATTTGTAGTCCTGGAGAGGGTTATGATATAAAAAAAATATATTAAGTCTTACCACAGCCACGACCTTATTTTGATAAGTATAGTCTCATATCTTACATTTTTCATTCTTTTAAGTGATCTCATTAAACATGCTGAATATTGTTTTCAAATTGGGAACATAGTGCACAAAAACATCTTATAAATAGTACCTAGTCAAATATGGATGTTTTTCAGCTATAATGTATCTATTATGATCAGAATATGTGCAGTACAGTTGTGCTTTTTTCCCTCATTTTAACTGTGCGGCTAGTTTTTAATCACTGAGTCGACCGGTTAAAAAGAAACGTCTACTTGTGCGTTTCTGTGGCGGAACAGAAACCACCCCGCCCAGTGAAGCTGCTCTGGTCATTAAAACAGACGCCACCGACACTGTTTTTCGTTACCAGCCAATCACAGCGCAGAGCTCAGGGAGCGCCGCTGTTTGAATGCTCTGCGGAAACACACAGCCTGGCAACCGACCTGACGAGCAAACTACAGCGCAATGCTGTTAGCCAGCTAACGAATTAAATCGATATAATTTACACAGTCCAGTATTTGAGAAGAGGAAGCGTAAAAGATAAGTCGTGTGACACAGAGGAGCTTTTTTTTTTCGTATGGGGCTTGCTCGTGAGCTAATGTGACTTGCACACGTAGCTGGCTAACGTTAGCGAGCTAACTGCATTACAACCGGAGCACGAAGCTAGCTACAGGCGGTCCGTAATATGAAGTTAGTCAAGTCGTTCACATCTCTTTGGGACTGTGTAACTTTGTAGTTCTCACTCTTGAGGTTACAGTGGGTAAACGGTTGTAGGGATTAAGCGCCTCGTGAGCAGTTAATATCCACGTGAGGATGACTTAGGTTTGGAGAAAGTTATACATTTAAGAAGACTTTGCTCAGGAGGACAGAGTTGATATAACTGCGGATGTCAGCCTGCTGTGAGAAGAGAGTGAATGACTTGTTGATGTTTATTTGAAAGCGCAAGATAGACGTGTAAAATGAAAGTCTTGGAGAAAAACGTGATGCGTCTTGTGGCTGTGCAACAGCTCCGCGCAGCATATGGGATAAAGACAAAGAACTGGAACAAAAACAAAGCAGCCAGCTTTAAGTCAGCAACCAGCAGCTCGGTAAGTTTAAAGACAATTGATTTACAATCTGCAGCGCAATTTAACTTGTGCTTCATTTGCAGTGACTCTGAAATCTGCACCTCCACGATCTCTCATGGAGGACAAGAATCAACAAGTTCACAGTATCAGCCTTGGACTCACTATTGTTTAGGCAGTTGAATCAAATTAGCATATTTCTGAAAGCATGCCCCCACTGACGAGACCCGTTTGTTCACAGGCCGTTGTCACCCATGTCAGTCACCACAGATGCTTTGTTTGTCTGTTCTCGTGATTATTCACACCATAAATTTCTAAAACAGCCATAGAAAGCCAAATCTAACAAGGCACAAAAGGGCAATGTGTCCTTATAAATCTTTATGAGACATTGGTATGACATTTTTGGACATTTGGCAATAGAAACTTTTATTATAGGTATTGTAGTAACTTACAGTTACACCTGTACAGGATATGCCATATTCAGTTTAATGGCAGTTAATTTAATAACGTTTGAAAGCCCTGTTTGTTTCCTGTGTACTTAAGCCTACTTGTAACTGGCGGACAGGAGTCACAAGACTTGTTGCGAAAGACTGACTTTTCAAACGAACATTGAACTTCTGCATTTACAGGGAAAGCCTTTCATGTGGTTATTGAAAATGTACCACAAACCTTAGCTCAGACTATATGAAATAAATCAGGTACTAAAATGAAGTTATTCTCCTAAAGTGAAAAACACAGGATAGAACCATATCATTAAGGTAAAAAAATCAACACAAAGGGACCATTGTAGCTTTCATCATCGTTTCCTTGAACCTTGAAGCCTTTGTTTGCAGCTTCATGATGCTTCCTGTTTAAAGAGCTAATTTCTCAAAGTGTTCACACGGGTTTTTGCACAGTTCTTCCATGCAGTTTTTAAATCTGAGAGATTTTAGGAAGCCTGCTTTTGATTTTTGAGAAGGAAAACTTTCAAAACTCAAACAGTTATCGTCCACTGTTCCCAAATGCTAAAGGGGTCCTGTTAAAAAAAAATAAGGTTATGTAACAGAGTGATAAACATGCCTCTGTCCCAACTTTTTGGGAACACGGTGCAGGCATTAACTTTAGAGTGAGTGTATATTTACAAAACAATATAGTTTTTCAGTTTGAACATTAAAAATTTTGTCTTTTTACTGTATTCAATTGAATATGTCTAAACGTATTTGCAAATCACTGCATTAGATTTGACAAAGGATCCCAACTTTTTGGGAATCAGGGTTGTACATGAGGGATGTAATATGCTGAAAGGTCATTACAGTGAATTATCAACTGATTTGCCTTTTTCTCATTAGCCTTTATGTTTAAATTTTAACCTTTTAATGTCCTTTTTTTTTTTTTAATTGTTTGTTCCCCCAGAACAAGGTTTTCGGAGTATCCCTGGAGAGCTTACCATACTACAATATGGAATGTGGGAGCGTGCCAAGGCAAGTTGGCATGTGTATTTACTTCTACTTGAACTCACAGTCAGCAAGTTATCACCTGTCCCATTTAGTGTATTTATACTAATGACATTTCACTCTCTTTAGCTTCCTGGTCGACGCATGCATGATACTGCTGGCACATGTTGACACAGAGGGCCTGTTCAGAAAATCAGGGTCTGTTGTCCGCCTGAAAGCACTCAGGGTGAGTGATGGCTTAAATTGACCTTGCATTCACTGAGGGATCTTGACCCTGAGAAGGGTCTAACACAACAGAACGTTTTTTCAGAGCGCGTTCTGTCTGTCCAGGCAAAATTGGATGCGGGTGAGGAGTGCCTGTCCACTGCGCTTCCCTGTGACGTGGCCGGTCTGCTGAAGCAGTTCTTCAGGGAGCTGCCGGAGCCCGTGCTACCCTCAGAGCTGCAGGAGGCCTTTCTGAAGGCCCAGCAGCTCGCCACAGAAGAGGACAGGACCTCTGCCACCATGCTGCTGTCTTGTGTATTACCTGACAAAAACCTTAGCGTCCTGCGCTACTTTTTTGACTTCCTCCACAATGTGTCTAAGAGGTGCCTTTGTTATATTAACACACACACACCCCATACCATTTTAGCTTTGTCTTCATATATACATTACTGTGTTTTTTCTCTGCTTTATCACAGGAGTGCAGAGAATAAGATGGACAGCAGTAACTTGTCTGTAATCTTGGCTCCCAACATCCTTCACACTGGAGACTGTACAGAGAAGATGAACGCCAACACAGAGAAACGCCTCAAGCTACAGGCAGCCATAGTGCACTGCTACATAGAGAACGCCCACAACTTTGGTACCATATGAGGCTTCTGACCTGCAGATCATCTATGTTTTGGTCCATTCTGTAGCTTTTTAGCACTAATTATTTTGCTGTGTCTGTGTGTCGCAGGTGTGTTACCACAGTTTCTTCAAGATAAAGTTCCAGCCATGATGGGCTGTGAGGCGGGGGCTCTGTCCCCTACTCACGAGGGACTTGAGGAGCTGGACTTAAACTCAGGGATGAAGAAGAGACAAAGACGCAGCTTCGGAGGTAAGACATCAGAAATGTGTTTGTTTGGTGAAAGCTCCATGATGCAAAGATTTAAATGAGATCTCGGAAATGGCCAGATAAATTCCAGTAGTGCAGTCGGTAAATACTGTTTGGTTCGGTTTGTCTCATATTTCAGAGATGGTCAATGGTGCACTGAATAAGATAAAAACTAATAGAACACCAACAAATGCCACCCAGTCAGACAGTCTTGGTATGTACTGTTATCAGACGAGATAATGTTGCCTGTCATAGCATGATGATATTGAAGTAAATGTAATCCATCTGCTGTGCACTTGAAATCGCAAGCTTTGTGTTTTTCACACAGATATCAAACTGTATTTCTTCATGTTTAATCTTCTGCCCCGCTTTAAGTAGAATTGTTTCACAATTTGCCTTGGTGATGATTATTAAGTCATAAGAATGTGAAATTATGCCTGGGTTCAAATGTCCTCATTGGCTTTCGTTTTCTTTGCCTGTCTGCCTCTTCTCTGCATGGATCATCTGCCACAAATTTCAATCACGACTGCTAATTCCTCTCACTGCTTTGGCTCAGAATCATCTCTGGAATGTTTTCAAACATAAAACAGCAAATCCTTTCCATTTGAAGATATTAATTCTTTTGTGATTTTGCCAGTCTTTTCCTCTGCCACTCCTGTGATCGCAACTCCAACCTCAAAGCGAAAACTTCCTCTGGAATCCGGTCACTCTTTTGGATTCTCAAACAAGAAACGTAGATCTGTCAAAAAAACGCTTGGGATTGAGTTACTTCCCAGTACTTTGTTCAGCGGGACCTCCACTCCTGGATCAGGTATTGATTGTTTGGTCAAATGGGAATCAACCATTCCTCTGCATCTACTGTAAAGCATGTGTTTAAGTGTCCATGTTTATCACCTTTCTTGTCTATTGTAGCTTACAGCGCTTCAGGGGTCTTGGACTCCTCCCAAAATACCATGTCATCGGCAGGGAAGTCTAGAAGGCAGTCAGCTGTCTCTTCGAGGAGGAAGAGCCGGCGTCTTAGCCACAGAAACGCTGTTAACAGGTACACACTTTTTTGTCCTGCTGTTGTCCTTCACTTTAAAAAAGTAGATTATCTGTTAGGGAGATAAGACAGAAAGGCTGCCACTAAGAAATTACACTTACAGTGCAGTAAAAGATTCTCAGAAGTATTAAGAAATAGTCATGTTCTGCTTGCTTGTGTTTAAAAGATTAATTCAAAGAGCGATAAGGATTTGTAAAACATTAATCTCAGTGCTACATGGGCCTCATAGCCTATCCTTTGCTGATAATTGCTTTAATGTATATCATTTTCAGAGTCGAATCTGGAAGAGCCGGCTGCTTTTCTCCTAAAGTCGGCAAAAAAGAAGCACCACGCAAATCTCTGCGCATGCGTTTTAGCCTGGGGAAGAGCAGCAAGGAAGCTGTAAGTGTGGTTGTCTGACAGACTTCACATTCCACTCGTCTGGTTATCAGATAGGCTATAAAAAAAATCAGTTGCATTCAGGCGTATGCTGCAATTAACTGTATTAAAACCAAGTAACATTTGCACATGGGGTTTTTGTTGGGGTTATTTGTTGCACATTAGCACTTTCATATTGTGTAACACTCTAAGTTTACTTTCAGTAGCTAACATTTAAAATGATGCATGCACAGTTTTTTTATTAAAAAAAAAGAATGTGGATTGTTTTTTTCACATTTGTAATACAAAATAAATTGTGTTTATACATGTATGGTGCAAAACCATAGGACATGTCCTGTGATTTACTATGTTTAAGGTCCAGTGTGTAGGATTTAGGGGGCAGAAATGGATTATAAGTATATTTTCTTTAGTGTATAATCACCTGAAAATAAGAACCATCAAGTTTTCGATACCCTAAAATGAGCCGTTTATATATCTACACAAGGAGCAGGTCCTTAGGAGATCGCCAAGTTTCACCTCCATGCTTCTACAATAGCCCTGAACAGACAAACAAAATACTGGCTCCAGGTAGGGCCATTTGTGTTTTTGCGACGGCCACAGTAATAAGAAATCCAGCTGCGATAATCAGTGTCTGAAAAACACTGATTTGTAATGTAAAACTGATTCTGTGTTTTTTCTGGCTTAAATCACTAGTCTGTTTGTTCTGGAGGGAAAGAGAACTCTGCCGATAATTCGGCCTCTAGTCCAAAAAAAAAAAAAAACCTCCCGAAAAACATTAAACGTGAACACTGAAAGAAATCTCTCCAGGTGAATCTGGTTGGAATCTGCGATCCTCACTGCTTTATTCCACTCAATCCTTCTAAATCTTACATACAGGTCCTGTAAGCACTCAGGTTAAAGAATGTTGTTATATACTATAGTATATACATACAATATATTGTAACCTGTTTTGGGGTACATTGGGTGAGTTGTTTGAGGTTTACAGTGCATAACTTTCTACTGCTCTACAGTAATATGTATATTAATGACTTAATAAAAAGTTGATCGCATCCAAACTGTGTTTCTTCTGAGTGACTTTAATCATCCTCTGAAGAACTAACCACAACAATCACATTAACATATTGGAACATTTAACAAAAGTATATTAACAAAATGTAACATACTAATGTTACATTTTGGGGAACACCTTTGGGGTCCTTTATAACAAAAATAATAACACTAAAGCTTCCTCTACCCTGACACTTCTCCCATCTTTCATTTCTCATTTCATGCTGGTGATAAAGGGATCTGAGTCCATTGGCTGGCGACTCGCCACTCAGGAGAGCACCACAAGTTTCCGTTTCACCAAAGAGACAGAGTTCAGTCCAGCGGTTTTGACTAGAAAAGCAGAACCTAAAAGTGAGTTTAAATGAGACAAACGGCTAATAAAAAAATCTGATTATCCCAGTAGTCTTTTGGAGTTGTAATACCTGCTAAATATATATATCCCACTTTGTTTTACAGGCTCCAAATACATCAGCAAGTCTGAAGACAACTTGTTGACCCCACAATGTGACTCGACTGCACACCGGACCTCTTGGAGTGGGGAGACGCCTGTGGGAGCTCAGGCTTTCAGCAGAGGATCTTTCACAGACACCCCCATGAGCATGTGCCTTAAGAGCAACTGCGTGTCTGAGCCAGCCATCGTCATTTCAAAGCCGCCAGCGGCGGCCAGCTTTCCCAAGAAGCTGTGTTGTGCTTCCAGCGCTGAGAGTCTAGAGAGCGAGGGCTGTGTCACTGAAGCTCAGAACCAAACTGGTCCCACCCTGCTGAAAATAAAGAAGGCCTTCACAGAGTCTGGCAGTGACCTCCAGGCTGTCATACAGGACACTTGCAACTCTGCAGGCACAAATGAAAACCCACCAGACATCATCCTAGTTCCTCCACCAGAGACTCCGACAGTCAAAGTCCTGTGTATGGACACAGAGACCGACAGCTTGCCAGCTCAGCAGAGCCCTCTGGCTCATGAACAGAACATTACATTTGGCCAGATTGAAATTGCAGCCTTATCGCCTTTGCATATTGACAGTGTAGTTTTTGAGTCTGGTGAATATTGTACTCCAGCAGTACAGGCTGATGAAGGTTCTCTCTGTGCTGCTCCCATCCGCAGCCACAACGCCTCCACTGTGGGAGAAAGTGAAGGGGAGGTGGAGCCGGTGAACTGCAGCAGGCTGATTGAAGCTCTGGACATCCAGAGTCCTGCTCACTTTAAACTGGGTGTCTCCTCTGGCCTGCAGTCCACTCCGTACAAGCTGGGCTGTGAACTCAGAGATGAGCTTAGAACACCTTTTAAGACTGGTACTAAAGTCAGTGTGGTACATGATGAAAGTGAATCTTCCCTAGAGAGCGGTACCCAAATCCAAAACCAGCAACCATGCAGCCTGGAGATTGAAAAGCGTCGTGTGGTGGACCACATTCATCACTTCAATAAGCTCACCCTTCATTCTCCAAAGGGTTCCAACGCCAAACACGTCAGATCACCGCTCAAGTTCCAGCGTACCCCCGTGCGTCAGACCGTCCGCAGAATGAACTCTCTACTGGGAGAGAGCAGGAGACCCACTAGCATCACCGGGAGCGGTCCGGTGGTGAAGGCAGTGAGCCTGGAGAGCGGCCTCTCCCCTCACCCGCAGCTCCAGCTGCACCAGGGAGAGCCAAAACCGTCCAACAGTGTTTGTCCCAAAAAGATACCCCCTCCTGTGCCACCCAAAAAGCCGAGCACCTTGGCTCGAAAACCCTGCGCTCTGGGTGACGTGACCAACAAGGTCCAACCAAAGACCAAAGTGGACTCTTCTGTCCCTGATCCATCAGGAGTTCAGAAGCGTGTTGTGCAGCAGGTAGCAGAGAAAGACATGAACCATTACAGAGGTTCACCCAGAAACCCCCTCAACCAAGTGCGACTGCTGTCTGCCACCAAGCCAGTAGATTTATAGCTTCAAATATTTTTGCCTTTTATGTTTCCTCCTCACTGTGCAGGTCTCTGTCTGGTAGGACGACTTGACATTAAACATTCTGTCTTATATTATCCATATTTTCAGGGGTTTTAATTTATTTTTTTTTAGCTACAGTAGGTGCTGGCTGTGTTGTTTTAGGGCCTTAATGGGAGGTGTTCATATGCCTTATGTTTGTTTTACTCCAGTAAAACAGTTTAAATATCAACACACACCAGCCTACAGGGTGATGAGGTTAGACTGTAGTGTGCAGGCCAAATTATGTGATGTGATTGATGGTATGACTGGAAATGTTTAGATCAAGTCTTATGCTTTTATTTATGCATTTTATATCTAATCTTTAGGTAGATTGAAAAAAAAAAGCTGTTTACTGAAGTTAAAGCTGTTTGTTCATTACAGAATATTTTTTTCTTCCTGTTTCAACAGGAACAGAGACAGAAAGAAATGCACCTTTGTTGTATTTTATGGAAAAAAAAATAAGCCGAGCAGTATTGATCAAATTATCTGTCTATAGTAGTCCATTCATTTCAAAACCATCAACCAGTAAAATGCTTTGCCGTGTGAACTGCTCCAGACAAATAAAATCAAACATACACCTATACCTTTCTCCGTAGTTGAATTTTTCTGGTTTTCATGAATAGTTAGCACCTGTCTGAGCCACAAGGGGGAGTCGTACAACCACTGTTCGAATAATACTTGGGCGACAGTTTGTGTGAAACATGTTGATATGGTTGAGGCATTTACGCCGTTAAACCCCAGACGGACCAGTTGCAACTTAATCCTGACATAATGCACTTCTAGTTGTTTGCAGCATTTCTTTGAACAGAGTTGTTCTGGTTCATTTTAAAAGATATGATTTGAATCTCTGGAGATTTCCTCAGAAAATTAAAAAAAAAAAAAAAGCTTAGTGTAAAATCCAGTATCTGAAACTCCCAACTTCTGCTAAAAGGCTGTATGGATCTAGCTCACTGACTTATGTTGACATGAAAGAGGTGGATGGCCTGGGTAGTTTTTCCTTTTTTTTTTTCTTTTTTTTTTACCCTGTAAAGAATCTGAAGAGTAGACAGTCAAAGTTTGAAGGTCAAAATCATTCCTTGAGATTTATTCTCCGCAGCCCATTGGGAGGCTCGAGTGCTTATGATGTGCAGGAGGATAGATCGGACTTGGACAAAAAGCTGCGTTCAAATCTTCTGGTACTGCGGCAGCTTATTGGTATTAATAATAACGTCACTGTAGAGACAGTAGCAAACATTCTGTTTTTACTGGTCTGATTCTTCACGTAATATGATATATTAATATTGCAGACTCGGTGGTTGGGCTGAGGCCATGTGTTCAGCAGATGAGTTTTCACCTCTCTGAAATGGCATGCAAAATCTCAAAATATATCAAAATGTATATGCAAAATCCAGTAACAGATAACCAACAACAGTGTGGGTGCTGAGTTGCATTTTCAATAATATAAGGGCTGAAGATGTGACTTTTTACAGTTAACTCATTTACTGTTTTATACAGAAGTTATGAGCCTTAAAGTCATCACTTTTGAGTTACAAGATTTTGAAAAACAAAAAACAAAAAAAAAAACATAGGTGGTATTCATCCTTCTTCAGCAGGACACTTGATTTATTTCATGTCAAGTGAACACTAATGGACCATTAACCTTTGGAAAAACCTGCAGACACTCTGGACCAAATTAAACTAATCAACATCTTATTAACATCTTGTCTCCAATCTTTTGGCTTATTACTGCAAGCATTTATTAAAAGATTGTCTATATTCATAAATGCATTTTATCAAAAAAAAAAAAAGATTAACATCAACCAGAGGGATACTTCCCAACCAGGCAACCCAACAATTGGTCTTAATAATGGATAAAATTATGTAAAGCATTAATGATTAAGAAAAAAAAGCTACAAGTTACATTTTATAAACTGTCTATTAAAGATGCTGCTTTAAAAAGAAGTACTTAGATATAAACTTTAATTAATTTTACCACTGGGCTGATGTAAGACTTTCACTAAGATGTGTGGACCATAAAGATTGATAATTACTGATAATTTATCTGCATAGTAGCCTGTTTTGGGCATGTGGAAATAAACATACATGGGGGACATGCACAATAATGAACAGGCTATGATTATCCAATGGAGCAAGCAATGCTGTATGTTCAGTATAGCATACTCTGAAATTCCCTCTGTTTCTTAGAAAATGTCCTTTTTTTAGATATATCATGCAAGGAATAATATGGTTTTTTTTAGGTGTTTTGATATGTTTTCTATAATGAGTTTACAGCCCATGCTGAGGACTCACAGGTGCTGTAATGTGATAGTCGACCTTTCTAAATGACTGAATCCTGACACTGAATATTCATAATTTACCAGAGGACTATGAACGCTTCCTTTCAGTTTGAAAAACTGTTATAAAGCGCAGTATTATCATCATGTTCCTTCTGATTAAAAAAAAATAAACAAAAAATCAACAGTTTTACTTTTTCCATGTGCGCATAAACTTCAGGCCTGTCCGCTCTCGGCTCGTCCCCCTCCTCTTCCTCCTCCTCCTCTCCTGCCCTCGCTGTTCCTCGGTTGTCTGTTTTCTTCAAGTGGGTTCAGGGAAGTGTTGAGGGGGCGGATAGTTTTGATTTTCTCTACGTCGTGCTTAGCCAATAATGGAGAGGGAACTGTTGTGCACATCTCAGCTGGCAGACATTTAAAAGGGAGACAGTCCGGCGCTGGAGCAATTTGTATTAAACCCCCTGGCCCCTGTCTATGGAGCGGATAGTCTCCCACCCATCCACAGCCCCACAGCCAGTGTACAGTCGACAGCAGTAGGTGCCTATCACATCGAAAGGTGCCGGAGAGGATCAGATCATCGCACTTGGAGCAGTGGAGGCTCGGACAGGTGAGGGAATTTGGACAGTTTGTGACAATAACATCCATGCAGATCGTCTTCTGACTCTTATATTTTCAGCATTATTTGGTTTATGGCTTATAAAAATTACAAGACTGGATGCTTGTCGCCCAGTGGTGCGCATGTGTGGATACGGAGATGGTTTATTAAACATAAAGTTTATGCTTTTGCGTTGGCTAAATCTGGTGATATTCCGTTGCATTACAGATAAATTACAGCCTCATAAAGTACAAGGACATTATATTTCTCACATGGATATTAAAACTGAGTTAAGTAAACCACACAATTATATTGGTTTTGCGCAACAGTGCATGTGTTGCATGCGTTTTCCAAATAAAGGCAAGCTGTATCTGTGCGTTTTTACGCAGCGTAAAAGCTTTGACAGCTGTGCGTAACCCGTCCGGAGTTGAAACGCTTTATGTTATGAATTATTTTCTTCTTCTCCCCAAGGATGGCCAACTCAACGCGTATCTTCTGCAGTATGGTTTTCATCATGGGCTTGCTATCCTCTTCCGTGGATTCCAAAAGAAACCGAGGTTCACAAGGCGCCATTCCTCATCCTGACAAAAACAACCCAAACGAATCGGAGCAGCAACCGCAGCCTCCGCAGGCGGGCTCCGGCTCCCGCCAGAGACAGGGCTCATCCTCACCGGCTGACGAGGTGCTGGAGTCCAGCCAGGAAGCTTTACATGTGACGGAGCGCCAGTATTTGAAACGGGACTGGTGCAAGACGCAGCCCCTCAAGCAGACCATCCACGAGGAAGGCTGCGTCAGCCGCACCATCATCAACCGCTTCTGTTACGGACAGTGCAACTCCTTCTACATCCCCCGGCACATCCGCAGAGAGGAGGGTGCTTTCCAGTCCTGTTCGTTTTGCAAGCCGAAGCGTTTTACCACCATGACTTTCACTTTGAACTGTCCGGACCAGCAGCCACCCACCAAGAAGAAACGCATCCAGCGCGTCAAACAGTGCCGCTGTATATCCATAGACCTGGACTAAAGAAATGTGCGTGTTTCTCATATTCATCGCGGACAGGATTTAAAATACTAAAAGGCTGCCACACAACCAAGAACACGTGCCTGTCCCCGTCCAGGAGGAAGCGTCCGTGAAGCTTCTTACATGTATTGATTCTCTTCTTGCACAGTGTGTGAAAAAATATGGACATGCAACTTATAAACCGACAGCAACGAACATTTGACTTCTCACCAGTTTGCCAAGTTTGAAAACAAGCATCACTGCACGGGAACTTGGAATTGGCACGTTTTACGCACGGCTTCCTCACAGCGAGAGGACTGCATAACCCCGGTTTATTTAATAAATCAAAACGCTTGTTACGACAGGAGAACATTCCTGTCTATTTTTTTTTTTGTGTGTGTTTTTTTCTTGTGCATTTATGTTTCTTTAACTGGATGTTTCCACTGTGTGGAATTTGATGGATGAGCGGTGATATTTGTAAATGGAAAATTTTATTTCGACATTTCAAGAATCTCTCTGTAAATTTCGAAGATCATCAGTAAAGTTTTTTGTTTTGTTTTGTTTTTGGTAAGTTGGACGCCCAGTTGTAGAGCCATTAGGCGTCTTTAAAGCGGAACATGTACAGCGTGGATTTACACAGTATCGAGATTAAATAGTTCTCAAATGTAAAGCCATCTTTGATGTAACCGGTTTGTTTATCACTTTTGATTAAATTATCCATGAAAACATGAAATAAACAAATGTCGGAATATTGTGCATATCATCTGTTACTTTACACCTGATGCAGATTTAGAATGTGTGTTTGATAAAATGTTAAATTATGCTGGAAACAGCCACCCAAAGACGCCGCACACTGTAAAATCTGACAAGTTGATCATACTTTAAATAATTTTGGAAACCGATTGCCTTTGAACCAGTTAAGTAAATATAACTATTAATCTGAATGTATGTTTACTTTACATTTAACTGTCAAATTCACTTAAAATGTTGCTTTTTTACGTAATTTTGTGAAGTTTTTGCAACTTACAAATGCCAAGTGTTAGTAACTTCAGTAAACCAAGTTAGACTGATTTACCTTGATCATGACAGGGAGTATTATGCCAATGATGACGTTACGAGATGTGCCAGTTCTAACAGCATTTTTTTTTTTAAGAAAATACAAATATAATTGAGTAGTGTTCAACAAGCAGAATATAGATATATAGGACAGTACACATCATGGTTTACTGAAGTTGCTAAACCTTAGATTGATTTGAATTAAACTTGTCATTTTTAAGCTGCAACAACTTCACAAAATCAAGTAAATATAACTGCATTCATGTAAACTTAAAAAATTAGACCTAAAGTTAACAAACATTAAGACTTTTTAAAGTAATATCACCCTGTCAGATTTTACAGAGCAGTAGATTTGACCAACTGGCTGTATTTGGTTGTACTCACTGTGTTTGTTTGATGATCCTGGATTCTTCTGGCGTCCACTGATTTGCAGCAGTTGTCAAAAAACTTTAAACAAATATTCTTCCAAAATAAACAAGCCTTTCCGAAACAAAGTTCAAATCAATGGGGCGAAAAAAAAGAATCTATCAAACAATAAAAACTGAGCTTTAACCAAAAAAACACGGCGTTTGAAGATTGCATCCTCTTTGGCATCTTCCCCTTTGACTATTTTCACACACGTGCCTTTAATGAGCGGATCCTGACGCCACTCAGGTGATGCATTCAAGTGATCCTCCAAAAATGGGAAATTATAAGTGCTGGTTAGAAATGGCTGTAACGTGCACTCATCATCTGCTGCGCTCCTCCTGCGTGGAGCCGCATATTCTTGTAGAGATTCGCACTCAGACTCAGAATTTGTCACCGTAAAATGATTCAGTTTTATGTTTAAAGGTGCAGTTAACTGTTCCAATTATCTTGTCAAATGGTGTCATTTAACTTCGATATATTTTGTCGCATGGCTCGTAAATCTATCGGAGGACTGATAAAGATGGACGCGGCGTTCATATGCAAATGATGAGGGATTCGTCCGGTAAATAAACGCGAAGCAAACGTTGGGGATTTTTTTTTTCTTCTTTTTTTTTTTTTTAAAAAAAGGCATTATATCCCAGCCATCCATAATAAATATCACCCCAATACAGTGGTGGAGAAATGAAGCTCTGCCACGGTGTAAAAATACTTTGTACAAGTAAATGTCTTGCACTCAAATGTGTATTTAGGAAAAAGTACAAAGGTATTAGCATCAAAATACACTCAAAATACTTATACATCACCCAGAATTCTCCATTTCAGAGTAATATCTGTTATCATAAATATTATATTACTGGATTAATTATTAATGCACCTATATGTCCATCACTTAAATATTGCAGTTGGTAAAGCTGAAGCTCATTTTCGTTTCTTTTTATACTTTATTTTCTTTTCTATTTTTTAATTTAATCAATAGCTTTTCATCATAATTATTTTATTGATCATATTGTGCATTTTTTACCCTGAATCTCCACAGTAACTAGTAACTAAAATGATCAGATAACTGTATTTGATTAAAAAGCACAATATTTGAGTACTGGTAATGCAAAATTTTATTTATTATAGTTCTTGAGTAAATGTACTTAGTTACTGTCCACCGCTGCCATTATAATATTAATGTTCTCAGCCACAATCTGTAGGAATATTTTGGTGTTTGAACAGAACAAAACAAAGAGACTTACAAAATAATTAGCTGAAAATTGCAAACAGGCGCAAAACTACAATCAGAGGTGATAACAGTCAAAATTTGAACTTTTGGATTTAGTTTAGTTTTTTTTTTAGATATTTGTCAATATAAAAACAAGGTCCTAAATTTCCATTGTAAAGCACAGAATGACCGCTAGTAATTTAATGATGCAAAAAAAGGGGCTAAAACACTGAAATGTTCATCTTGTTAAATGTCCTAAAATCTGAGTGCTCTTTAAACAAAGTTCAAGTGACACGGCACATTCCTCACTGGAAAACAAGAACAAAAGGAACTTCCAGTAACAAGTTGTAATGTCTAAAAATGAGTCTTGATTCTGACTCACAACAACTGAATTATGAGTCATCAAATCTTGTTTGATGACTCAGGTTTCTTGCATAAATATCACATTTGCTCAGTGTTTCTAACAGCCGGCCTAACAAGGCAACAAGTGTTGACAGAAGACAATTCAGACTTATTGGTCCAGTTTGTTGGGCATCCAGTAGTTTATTCTTGAAATTTAAAACAATTCCATAAAATTACAGAGCACCTATACGAGAGCTACTGAAGGTTACATGAACCGACATACAGAGAGTCGAGGCTACAGCAGTTCCTTGGTCAGTATCAGCTCTTTTTTTTTGCTTTTCAAACCCTCTCAAGTAAAACATAGCAGTTTATGAAATATCCTTTTTTTTTTTTTTTTTTTAAAAAAAAAATGGCACACGTGAAAGACTTTGGAGGGTAAAAAAAAAAGTAATTCAAGGTGCAGTTTTACGGATACTCTGATAATGGAAGTCTGAGGTATAACAACTCACATGGCTTCAGGTGATATGCTTCAATGTTCTCTAAAATACAACCCTCATCTCTCCGAAATGAAACAGAAAAGGCATTCAAATTCCTTAAATTCCACGTATCATCGCGTACATAAATCAGTGGCCACAACATACAAATAATATTCATGTGAAAATATATCTTTCATCTGACTGACCTCTCAGGAACTCTCTCAGTCAATTGCAACTCATAAAAATACGTCCTCAAGGGGGATCAAGCTAATGTTTGTTGGCAGAAAATAAATCTTTTTTTTTTTTTTACATAAATAGACTTTTCTTGACTTAGACAGAAGCGTGGTTACATTTTACATTTACCAAAATAAAACATACACTTTGATATACTTTCTTAAAAAAGAACAAGAATCTAATAGGATTTCATCATGAAGCAATACAGTCTATAAATCTAAGAAAAAAACAACCTTGCATAGGAAGAGAGGTGCAACAAAAAACTGTGCAAGACATTTTGAGAAAATGTACGCAATTAGCATAACGGGGCTTATAGCGAGCTACAACATACAGCTTCTGCAAGCAGTAAAGTGCTTAAAGGTGTGCTGGACACAATGTGACGCGCAGCACTCAGTGACGGATTTACAGTTTTGCATAATGTGTATTTGATCTAAATATTTGAATGGGTGCACGGCCAAAATTTTGTTGTATTCTTCTGATGTTTTAGATGTTTGTGTGTGTGTGTGTGTGTGTGTGTGTGTGTGTGTGGGGGGGGTTCTGCTCTTCTCTGGCCGTCACCCAGGAGAGGTCAGTCTGGTGCAGTGCTACACAATACAGTCAAACCTCCACAAGTACACATCTTAAACCCAACCTGTCTTAATCTGAAGCCCAGTGCAGATCATTTATCACACTCCTTGACGCTGCACCGTCCCTGCCAATTCTACAATGAGACATATTTACAAGACTTTTAATGAGCCGTGGTGAATGAAAAGCTATTCGCTACAGCAAAGAACAGCTTTTTTTGTTTTTACTGCTTCCAGAGAGGGAGAGGGAGAGAGAGAGAGATCTGTTTTGTCAACAGGGATTTTCCTCTTCAGGCAGCCGGCTCTGTTCACATATCGGCAACGTCATCAAACTGTGAATATGCAGGAGCTTTATTAGTCTGCTACAGTTCAGAAAGGAATGGTTTCTCGGCTCTTTTGGATTCAGAAGGAACCTCTTGGATGTTGTGAATCTCACTGACCCCTTGAGACCTTTCACAAGCTGGGCACTCAGAGGTCGCGCCCTGCTGGATGAATGAGATCAACCTTTGGCCTCTGAGACTCTCATCACTTCGACTGTGTCAGCCATGCATCCTCGATCTGTACGGCAGACATAAGAGGCTCGACATGAGGGTGGTGGAGGGGAAAGTGTGTATGGGTGGGTGTTAGTAGGGCAGAGAAACGGCAGTGGGAGTAGTGAGAGTCCGGTTTTGTTGTGTCCGTACGGGGCGCAGAGGGCAGTTGTTGAGGCAGGTGTTAAAACGCAGGAGAGATGAGGCCTGCGCACTGTCAGCTCCGCGGTCTCCTCCACACACTTCTCATTTCTTCTTCAGCTGCGTCATTTCGCTCAGCTGGAAGACACGCTGGCTTCCTTCTGCCGCAGCCTCTCTTTCTGTTGGCGGAAAGATTCAGAGTATTGATTTCAGCGAGGACACAAGAAAGAGCAGCTTTCAGGAAACCAGCTGTCTGCGGATCAGCTCTTACCAGACTGTTGGCATTGATCTTCTTGGTTTCGACTCTCTTCTCCGCTGTGATCTTCTTGATGTTTTCTTGAGCTTCCTTCAACCTGCAGCGGGAGAAAAATCACCTCAATATCTGCAGAGTTTTTAAAACAAGCGGCGCACACCGAAAGCTTCGGAACTATATCATGAAAGTTGTGAAAATAAAGTCGGAGTCCTCTCATCACTGTGTCCTTGTGAAGCTGTTTGTAAGGGCAAAACATTTAAGCATCTCCCGGGGGCACTCTGTGTCATGGAGCCATGTAGAGTCTGACACACACACACACACACACGCACACACACATGAGTTTGTGGTCAGTGAAAGCCCTTTAAGTGAGCAGCAGTAGAGAATGACAGTGGGCTGATGAGATAATGAGGCAGCCTTTAAAAAACACTTGGCTTTTATGAGTGTGCAAACAGTATTTAAAATGAAGTTAATTGTACATAAGCACAATCAGCTGTGAGACACGATTACCTGCTAAACAATTAAGAGAGCGCACATGGATGTCCATCTCACAGCGAGAGACAGGAAGAATCCATTCAGACAGCAGAGAAGAGAGGACTCTAAATGTAAGATTCACGATGATTAAACCTGAGCCTTGAAGGCACCACAGGATACCTACAACTACATCCCAAAATGACCACGCACTTTGGCGGGACAGTAACAAACAGCTTCACTCCGGCACGCGCAGTCCTGCTGCCCTTTGGGCTGCATGTCCAGCATCATTACAGTGTTTATCAGTTCTCCCATAATGCCTGCTAGTAAAGCCAGGCGGCCGCCAGGAGGGTCTGCTGTCCCACGGTGGAATGCCTCCCCCCGACATGACGCCTCAGGTCAGAGGAAACATCATAAATTTAGGCCCCAGTCCTTCAGACAGCGGGCCGAGGCCTCAGCTGCTTTGCCTCCTCTTTGATGGCCTCCATCTCTGCTTCAATTCAGAACATCACCCTTGTATAATCAGAGCTAATTTGACGTGATATTTCAAAATCATTCAGCGCCAGTGTGAAGTTAATGGAAACGAAGATATTTTACAGAAATCCTTCCACCAGAGACAAAACATCAGGCTTTACAGAGGATATCAGTAATGATTTTACGACCATCATTTTCAGGTTCATATTTGTATTTTGGCTTTCTACTAAGGCGCGATGACATACTTTAATGGTTAAAAACCACCTTTCCCTCATACTGTTTGTGCTGAAACACCTGTGCTCACCCTCTTTCTAACACTAAAATTTAGTGCGTGTGATTTTAAGCCCACTTCCCGAAACTGCCAAGTCCGCTCTGATTGGTCAGTTTTTTTTCATGTCTTCTGCATCAGTACTCTGCACCTTTTTGCCATTATTGCAACTGAATGACTATAATGAAGCGACACTTATTATCATGTAAAATCACCAATAAAAGCTTCAAGACCGAACTGGAAATGTTCCAGCGGGAATACAATCTGAAATCAGGGAGAAAATGAACATCAGCAACCAAGATTACAGGTTTCCCTGATGATAGCATGTAGCTACATGTAGCAGTGTATGTAGTGGAAACACTTGCTGTAGTGTGCCGAGAGCAGATGACCACCAATGATGTCATCTTGTCTTGAGCGTTGAAAAAACATTGGAAACAAAGTATTTAGAGCATTTACCTCATTATTTGAAACTCAGGCGACATTTAATATGAAGATCAAATATTATAAAATTATATGACAGATTATAAGCAAAACCATAATAGGTCTATTTTAAGTTGGGTGACTGAGAAGAGGCAGATTAAAAAAACCCAAACATAACAGACTTTTAGTCCTGTCATTATGAGGTATTATTATGAGTCCCATTTCCGATCCTACATTTCCCATGATTCAACCTGATAACATCTTTTGTTAGACCCCTCTGCCTTGTCAATGCCCATATTTTACACTGCATGTCTAAAATGTGTGAAAGGCTTTCTGTTAAAAAATCATCAATAATCTGAGATGACATAATGTGTTTTTTGTTGGGTTTTTTTTTTTTTTTTTTTACAAAGCTGCCATCAGAGCTATAGTTTTCACAGGTTGAATGATACGCCTGCCAAAAAGTAAAGCGATCATTATGTGTCTTTGACAGAGAAACTAAGTAATGGAGCGACCCTACCAGAATCAGACTCACCTCTCCTTGGAGATGATCTTGTTTTGTCGTATCCAGGAGTTCTTGAAGTCGTTGCAAAACTCGTACCAAAGCATGAAAACGAAACTCGGGACCACTTCTTTCTCCCCGGACTTTGGCTTAACCCCAAAGTAGTTCACCATGTCCTGGAAACTATCGAAAAACAGAGAAGGGGAGCAAGTTTTGTCGTCTTATTACATGTAAAACAAATCAGATATAAATAATAGCACATGTCAGTGAGCTACTCAAAGCACAAGGAAGCTAAGGCGTGAAACACAGACACAGACTAATAGAGGGTTCAAAAAGAAAAATAAAAAAAAAAAGGCCGGGATACAGACACAGCACACGCAGAAATTGACAGATGTAAAGTCAGACAGAGAGGCGAGAAACTGAGCTGGAAGGAGAGTGTTCACCCCGCTGGGCCACAGGGGAGAGCCAGTAGCGGCAGCTCCATTATCACATTGACCTCCACAGCCTGCAGGGGAACACTGCCAGAGGAGACGGAGACAGCCAAGAACAGGCCGCCGCTCCTCCACAGCAACACACACACACACACACACACGCACGCACGCACGCACGCACACACACACACACACACACACACGCACACACAACAGTGGAACTCACACACACAGCTCCAAGAGTATATTTACTGGCAGACAAACAAAAATGTGAATGTGATATACGCACATGTGAGCTCAGCCAGACAGGTGTGCACACACAAAACATCACATCTACGTGAATAAACAGATTTTCTGTTTTCTGTTCACTGGGACTGCAGCACCGTCGTAGGCTCCGCTCCTCTGCTTAATTCAATTGTAACCAAATCTGAACTCTTTGCAAAGCGCCCAGCAGCACACACACGGCATGAGGAGCAGCCTGCCGCTTTAGATCCCTCCCTAACCCAAACATGAAAGACATTTTCCAGCCGTGCCTGTCAAAGGGTTGATAAAAGGGTGCTATGATTCAATGGATGCGCCCTGTCCCATTGACACCCAGATCAGGCTCTGACCTCCAGATGCTAGGTGGCTTTTTGCGACGCTAATTTAAGACATGTTGATGTGAAATGGTACAATATGCTGCACAGACGGTCTTCTAAAAAGCTGAGAAAAAAAAAAGGATTTCTGCCTGATGCTCCAAAAAAAAGGAGAGCACTGTAGATCATGCTGTGCGCTACAAAAAGAAATCAGAGGCTCTGGGATGTTTCTATTGGCTAATCAGACCTTCCGTCCCAGGTAGCTTTGCTGCAGCCGAGCCTGGTGTCTCTTCTCCATAAGCTCCTCCACTGACCCCTGGGTCATCACGTCAAAGCGTGCACAAATCAAGCAACGGTGCTTTTTCCTTTTCACCCTCCCGAGCATACGCAACACGCAGATACACAACGACTTCACTCAAAACAGATGCAAACACACATGTGAGTATACCTACGAAACATAAACAAAATCAAGCAGACCTTTTTTCATTTGCGAATGCAGAACAATTACAACACACACACACACACACACACACACACACACACACACACACACACACACACACACACACACACACACACACACACACACACACACACACACGCACACTTCTGTAATCCATGCTATGATGCCATTGCCGTGAGAGGGTTTACTGCAGCACCCACAGCCGGCATTCTTCACTGACAGCTATAAAAAAAGACCCATTACAAAACCATGAGCAGCCGTGAGAATCAGGGAAATATTTGGACAGGCAACTCCGCATTCCTTTGTTTCCCCAGTAAAAAGATTACAGAAGTAAACTCCATGTTGTTGGCTGATTCAGCAGAGGCACTAAGCAGTTGTGTGCCATTGTCGTCATACAATACCCCGAGTAGAATAGCTTACGAGCTTTCTAGCGTCTATGAAACCATGACTGTGTGGTGACTGTAGAGGAGGCAGTTGGGCCAAATGAAATTGAGCATGATGTGGGAGAAGGGAACTTAATGAGACGGAACTGAGGACAGAACCAGAAAACCTCGGTGAACCCAAACATGGAGCAGACAAATTAGAACTGCATGTTGAGGGAAAGGCATCGCCACGGATGGCCCAGATAACTCTTTACAACCATGCCTCATTAGAAAGACATTCCAGTTAATTACAATTAAGCTCGATGAAAAATGTTGTTTTACATGAGTGCACAGTTTTACCTGTTATGTGTGATTTAGCTTACATTTGTCATTTACATTTGATATGTATCAATGTTGGAAAAAAGGCTACTTCACAACAAATCAGGCGAATTCAGGCAAGTTACAATCACCTGGATGTGACGTACACTGATCAGAAAAAACATTAAAACCACTGACAGGTGAGTGAGTAACATTGCTCATCTCATTCCAATGCAACTGGGAAACCTGGGAAGCCTTTGGTCCTGGGATTCATGTGGATGCCACCTGACACTCCACCCACCCAAAAACCGTGGCAAACCAAGTGCCTTCTCTCATGTCCCCTTGCAGGACAGTGCACCACAACTGACCATAAAAAACTTCTCAGCAGTGGCTCGAGGAACGTGACAAATAGTGAAAGGTGTCAACCTGGCCTATAAATTACCCACATCCCGATCTGATCGTGCATCCCAGGGACCAACGCCCTACTGCCAGACACCACGGGACACCCCAGAGTTCCCGTACTCATGCCCTGATGGGTCAGAGCCAAGTCTATTTTAAGGAGCCCCTCCCAACTGTGGATCAGGGTACTTCTGTGATATCAGGACATTCTACAGACACTCAATCAGATTGGGATCTGGGGAAATTTGAGGCCAGGTTGACACAATCAAATCAATTCAAGTTAATTTTAATTATATTAAATCACAAATTCCTTTTTTTAAAAAAATTTTTTTTGGACCAACCAGCAATGTCTCTTGAAACAGCAACTGACATTTTTTCACCCTTTTCTCAAAATTTCTAGACCAAACAATTAATTAAAAAATAATGATAACATTTATCATAATGAAAATATTCATTAGCAGCAGCCCCTATGTGAAAGTTTTATACACATTTCGGCTGAAATGCCATAACTTTCGTCACTACCCTGATGCTGGCTCATATCGCCTGCTTCTTCTTGGTGGCGGTTGACTTGGGCTCGCAGACGTCTAAATTCACTGACTCCTCGTGAGGCCGAGGCTGAGGTATTAGGTAGCACTGAGGATGTGTTGTCTATTTCCTTTATTAACACCATAAAGTCGCGGCCGCTGCTGCTGTTGTGTGTGAGGATCCCTCATCCAGTGCAGATGTGAGAGCCCACCCAGGGCCCGGTGAGCCTGCTGACGCCCATATTCATCAACAGCATGTCACTTTTACGAGGTGGCTCTGTGGGAACCTGAGAAAGAGCCCCCCCACCTCCCTCCTGCTCCACCAAGCGCCAGTCAGCCAGCCCCCTCTTTAGATGAAATTAAAGGAAAACTTCATTAAAGGCAAAGGTGCTGTCAGCTGCGGGGCCCTTTTGATCAATATTCCCCCTCCAAGTTCAACGCCTTCATTACAGTGGTGTCACTCATGCACAAGACACACACACACACACACACACAGTGTCAGTCCAGTCTAGCAGGTAGAGATATCACTATATGGAGAGGGCGGGGGTGAGGGACCAGGACAGAGAGCAAGAGGTGCAGCGATGGTGTTGGCTTTAAAACAGCAACATGAAACAGAACAGTGTGGAGCCCTTCCCTGAGTTATAGCATTGTCCAAAGCAATCAACTTCCTAATTGTTTATACTTTCCATTTTCCTATGTGCGGCGTCTTTCACTTTCTCCTTTATGTGCTTTCATGATTTATTTTGGAAGTGGAAGAGTTGCGATATAAAGCAAACAATTCTGCTCTCAATCCAAACAAGGCAAAAATAATCTATTTGCTTTGTTTGTCTGCTCCACCATCTTTTTCCAATATGAAATGTTCCAGATATGATTTCGCTCGGACGGCGAGCTCAGCGGCTGCCAGTGTGTCTTGCGCCTATAAATCTCAGAAAACTCTCGGGAGTCTTCTGCACAAAACATGGCAGATAAGAATGATAGGAACTGCAGGGGAGGAAGCACAGGGCGTTCAGGCCGAAAATACAGCACGCTGCACTCGTGTGTGTATAGAAATCCCTGCTGTCTCTGCTTAGCATGTTTATTTGTCTTTAAGACAAATGGCAAGAGGACTACAAGTTAGCACAGGTGTAGAAATACTCAAAATACTGCATATGTAAAGTGGTGAATGGAATTTCTCGATAGGATACCATAAAGTCTGTTTTTATTACTAGAAAGCTGCTGTTAATAACTGCAAATTTACAACAAGAACGCATTAATGTGATTAGGAGCTATATTCAGTGGTGGAATGTATCTGAGTATATTTACTCAAGTACTTGATTAAGAATGAGTATTGAGTATTTTCTTTACATGCCACTTTTTACTTTTACTCCACTTCATTTCAGAGGGAAATTGAGTACTTTTTACTTCACTACATTTATTTGACAGTTTTAGTTACTTTACAAACCAATATTTTTTCCATATATAACATATATAGTTATAGAATAGTTTATAGGAGTATAGTGTAGTATAGTATAGTCAATTAATCAATTATCTGATTGACAGAAAATTATTTGATTAACATCTAAGGTTTTTTGGTTGTTTATTTTCATACTTTTGTAAAGTTTTCCTGATTATACTTCCTTACTTTTACTTAATCAATATTTTCAAGGCAGTACTTTTACTTGTAACAGAATATTTTCACAGTTTGTACATTTACTTAAGCAAAGGATCTAAATACGCCCTCCACCACTGCCTATATTACTAATATGAAGCATGCTAAATAACTGCTATGTGATGTTTGCAACCCACTTGGTTCAAAAGAATCCCATTGTTGAGGGATTCATAGATCCACAGAAAACAAACATTTGTTACCCAAACATGATCTTTCACTCCTAATTTTGAATGTATCTTGGCTTGGGGTTGTTAAATTTGGTCTCCTACCTTCTCTGTGCTGCATTGAGTCGTTCCTCTTCAGCTGAATGCTCCTTTTGAGCTGCAGAAAAAGAAAAAAATATAGGATTAAGATACATCATGGGGCAAATATTGGGGCCTTTGGGTGAACTTATAGATAATCGAATGTTTCTATTGAAAACCACTGAGAAGTGACCTGGCAGCTCCAGAGGGGGCGCTGTGTTCATTAGCCATCAGTTCTCAGTTGAGTAGAAAAGAAGAAGAAGAAGAAGTAGGGCTCTGGGTTGAGATGTCAGTGACACAGCAAGCGTGTTATCCAAGTGACAGTTAAGCACATTGTAAAGTTTGACATGCTCCTGTGTGGTGACGCATGAGAGTGCGAGCCTGTGACGCCCGGGCTGGAGGCGGGAAGCGGTGGTCTGTTTGCAGAGGTGCATTTCTGTGTGTCGACATACATGTGCGTGTTGAAGCAGGGGCGCAGGGTTGAGCAGAGAGGCTTGGGAACTGGAGGCTCCTGTGGACTCCTGCCATGTAAAAGTGTCTAAATGCAAGGCAGATGTGTGCGGCGGGCCAGGCCGAGGTGCAAGAATTTATCTAGGGCCAGAGAGTGCCTGTGATCTCAGATTTATTGCATTTTTCCAGATTCATCCTTTTTTACAATGATGGGGGGACCTTTCCTACTTGAAGATTTAAGAGGGGGAAGTCTCCAAAAAATTGTTCAAAGGCAGGTTTGGGGGTCTTTTGGGAGAAGGTGAGCTTAAGACTCCGACCAACCACCCCTTTTACTTTTACTCTTTTTTTACATGTATGTGGGCAAGGGGGCTGAGTAAACCTAATGAAGGAAGGTTGTGGCCATGTCTGGGATAGACGGAGGAGGGGGGAGAAGAGTAGAGGGGCCGTGACCAATGGCGTTAGTCTCAGTGGGGGTCAGGCTGGCGCCTGAGGTACCCCTCTGGTGCGACTGTGCAGAGGTGGCACTGGAGCCGACAGGCTGAGGGAGAGAGAGAGAGAGAGAGAGAGAGAGAGAGAGAGGGGATGTGTGAAGTTCTTTTCCTCCGCTGCCTGTGTAAACATGAAACCAGTAGTCGCTAACTAGAAAGTTATGAGATGTGCATGCTGAGAGGGACAATAAATTAGGGGTTTTAAAACTCTGACACACTTTTCAAAACCGCTGCTGTACCTAACAGCCAGATAACAAAGAGACGGCGACAGTCTAAGAGGGATGCTGAGGACCTTGAGGATTTCTTCAGTCATCCCTCTCCGTCTCTCCACACCAGTGGTGAAGTACCTGAAAGCCATACTTGAGTAAAAGTACAGATATCTTGCCAGAAAATGACTTTGGTAAAAGTTTAAGTCATCTATTAGAATATTACTGGAGTAAAGGTCTTTAAGAATATGATGCTTACTGTACTTAAGTATTAAAAGCAATTTTATGCTGTTAAATGTACTCAAGTATTGAAAGAAAAAGTAAAAGTAAATGCTGGTGATAAAAAAAAGCAAACCAGAATTCTGAGTTTATTTCTTCATAACATACACCACCTTCAAAATGTAGCATATATTACTCTTGAAGACAAATTAGGTCTTTTTTACAACTTAAAATATTCAAACAACAAAATCTATTTTTTTCCTTCCCTCACAATACTTCATTTGTCTGCCCATTTGCTTACCTGTTTTGTGTAAGTAACTTACTTAATACTTTGAGGTAATGTGGTGGATAAAAAGACACGCTCTCTCAATAAACTTTTTAGACTGGGTGCTAAATCCTCAAAAAAGAAAAGATCAGTAGAGCAGTCCAATTTGTAATATTATTATTATTTTTTTAAATATTATTTTTTCGGGGCAGTTTTTCTTAATTTATAGGACAGTTGAAGAGAGACAGGAAAGGTCGGAGAGAGAGAGAGGGGAATGACACGCAGCAAAGGGCCACAGGCCGGACTCCAACCCGGGCCGTCGCAGTAGCCTCAGCCATATGGGGCGTGCACTCTACCTTGTGAGCTAGAGGCCACCCCCAATTTGAGTTTTTAATTTTGCCACACAGATGTTTCGGGGCCAGACGCCTTCCCTCAGCGTGTATTTTGCCAATATACATGCTGAAGAAGGGCGTCTGGCCTGAAATATCCGTGTGGCAAAATTCAAATCCGAATCGTGTAAAAGTACAAATTTATTTTATGTGGTGGAGTAAAAGTGAAAGTTCACAGAAATATAAAAACTCAAGTACAGATACCCTCAAAAAATAGTACTGAAACAAAGTCATAACAATAAGTTATGTTACACCACTGCTCCACACCGACTCTATTTGAACATCTCAAAGACTTCATCAAAAACAGCTTCCTTGGACAGTTGTTATCTGCAGATTCTACTTGGTCTACGTAATTCACGGTCATGTGAACAAGTGGAATTTTGGTTATTGGGGTCTGAGTCACTAACAACAAAGAAAGCCCGAGGATGTGATGATACACATGTATTTCCTGAGGGGAGCCAGCGAAATGAGACTTCCACGAGCCGAGATTAAAAGCAGGAATTTGTTTTCAATTAGTCATGGCTTGTATTCAACACGAAAAATATGCCCGTAAGAGTATCCCCAGAGGTTTCAAAGGGCTCCTTTTAAAAAGTGAAACAAATAGGTGCTTGATTAGATGTTAAAACCACCATGTTTTTTTTAAAAAAATAAGTGTGAAGATAGAGAGAGAAATAAACTATGGAGGGAGGAGGGAAGGACTTGGCTGATAACCTGAAAAAAAAAAAAACAGTGACGGGACACGCAAAGGAACAGCCTTACAAGAGAACGGACCACTGGATTTCAGGAGGTGTCCCCTGTTAGATCTGGGAGAGATCACACAGGAAAGTTTAAGAGGCAGAGTGCAGGGCGTTTGGGTTCACCTGCAGGGCCCGCTGTGAGCCTCTCCACAGGCTGGGTTACGGGTCGGTGCTCCTCAGAAACACTCTGTTGATTCACTGGGATACTTTGATCCTCTTGTATAAGGAAGAAGTCAAACTAACAGTTAATACCAATATCTGAAATCATGTGTCAAACACATGCATCCGTGGTCAGCCTCCTTAGCGTTTACCTGGGTGAGAAATTCACTCATTCACTGATGAGTCAGAGTTTAAGAGCCTCAGCCGCTCTTTGATGTGAGGAGCTGTTGCTTTGTTTTGCCTTTTGAAGTCATGGAATCATCACGAAACGATGATTACGTACCGCTCCCTCCCAAAGCACGGGCAACGGCTCGAGGAATTCTGTTTATGAAAGAAAAGGTTTACAAGTATCCCACTGGAAAGTTTATGTTCAAGACGTGCCTTTGCAAATCAATGCTGCTTTGTAGCCAGTGGCAGCCACAGTGGTTATGAAAGCCTCCAAATATTCTGATACTGACCAAAGCTCAGGGGAAGCTTCAGCACTCAGAAGAAGTTAAGGTGGATAAATAATAACTTACACTAAAACAATGTCGTGGCACATTTCCATTACAAGAGTATGTGATCCAAACACATGCTCCGTCAATAACAAACATATTTTCAGGAATTGTACTTCAAACATATGGACACAATCTCCCGGTGAGATACCTCATCTGACTCTTTTATGACAGAGTGAGTGTTTTTCACCACTCCCTGCTGCAAGTAATGCAACCAATTAGTCCTTCGGTGTAGTCTGGTCCTTGTGAGATACAGACACACAATTGCTCCATCATGAAAACTTAGTCAAGATGGAGTGACTTGATGCTGATGAACGCATGGCACACGTTGCATCAAACCATCAGTCCTTTTAACTTGGAACTATGAAAAATAACTTGTCATATTTGCTGAATCTGTCATTATATTTACATGACACAGATCATCTAGCCTTGTAGTGCCTCTAATGGCTTTACTGCATGTGAATGAAAACAACCAATCAGAGCCAAGTAGCCCCTTATGCAGCTGTCAGTCATGTCAATCACTGTTCATGTGGTCAAACCAGGTAGCTCTGTACAAATATGAAACAAGATTGTGTTACTGCATTACCTATTTTTCACCTCAAATCTTTTTAGAAAGATATTTTAGGGTACTGTTTAGCTGTAAAACTTGTTGTTAAAAGCTTGTTACTTCAGCCAACCATTTCTAACACTGTGGCCAGGCCACAAGCTTTCTCCTTTTACAGCTAAACGGTGCACTGCCTACTTTGACAGTTTTACTGCATAAGAACAATGACTGATATGATTGGTAGCTGTTTTAGAAACTCCTTGGCTCTGACTGGTTGTTTTTGGTTTGCTTTGGTCAACTGTAGCAAATGGCATTAGAAGGAGCAGGCATAGGAGGGACACTATGTTATTTTAATAATAAAATGTACCAACTATAGCTTTAAAGGTTTGTTTCAGCCAAAATTTAAAAACATGATTTGAGATAACTGCCTCTTAGATTTTTGCCCTATATCCAAAAAGAGGATGTGAGCAGGATTTTGTTTGTGGTTTTGACAGAGGGAATCCTGGTTGACTCGTGGTGCTAAATGACTATGGTTGCATATAATACTAATTTATTTTTCCCCGAATGTTTCCTGTCTGCATCTACAGGTTTAACTATGATATAAATCTATATACTGATACAGGCAAAATCCAAAAATAACCTTGTTCTTTGTTTGTCCTTTAATATAAAATTCGTCATGCTGCTGTCTTGGCCAGGACTCCCTTAAAAAAAGAGATTATGAATCTCGATTGGACTATTCCTGATTAAATAGAAGTTAAATAAAAATAAAGCTAAAAAAAGAAGAGAAATTCAGCAGGAAAGTTTCACCTAGAACATCAAGAAACAAGTTACCAACCACTCAAAAAAGTCTGTAGATATCGCTGTGTGAAGTTTTCATGGCGTCTTTTTCTTTGGTAGAAAAAGTTCCAATTAAAACAGCTTACTGCGAGCTCTGTGGACATTTTACAGTAGCAGGGACGCTGTGTACCACTGTTAATTTGTGTTAACCAACCCTCTCTTTCCTCATCTAGATCTTTCATTTCCACTTATCTTCTGCTATCTGAGAGCTTCTGTCCATAAGCTGCTATATACAGTATACTTATATGATAATGGCAAATTCATCGAGGAAAAATGGTGTTGGCACAAGACAGGTTATTCTTTAAATGCCTGTATTGTGATATAAGAACGGTTTCTCGTCGTTGGCGCAAAGCTTTCGGGACAGATATTGCAAGCAGGTGGACTCTCAACTTGCCAAGTGACCAGCTTCTGATGCCACATTCACTGTTTATTCAGGCACAACTGAATCCAGCGATGTGTCAGCAGGAGAACGAGATGGAGCCATCTGTGACAAACTCAGACGCCTTAATGGCATTCACGCGGATGCAGAGGAGGGTTTGTGTATAATAAAGCTTTTGTGAAACAAACGTAGAGCAGCATATGGGTGTCTAATGGCTGGCATGGGCCATCACTTAAATGATAAGTGAGCCATAACTCACGCAAATGTGTACACAGTCACCTTCATTAATGAACCAACTTGAGAAGTTGTGTTTAAATTCTTTGACTCTGCCGCTTGCTTCCTGCAGAACTTAAGTTATGAAGGTTGAAAGAGACCTAAGACATGAAGGGATTCTGTGCGACTTTCTTTATTTTTCTGTGTTTCCTGGAAGACTCAATTCTTTCCAAAGTTATGATATTTGACAGTATGTTACCAGTTAAATGGCAACTGCTACAGCTATATTATAGGGTGGTAGACCAGTGTCTAGGTCAGAGAGGGGACAGACATCGGGATGATCAGAGTGTGTCAGGAGAAGTTGTCCTCCTGTCCCGGTGGTCCCCAGGACTGATCCGGCCAGTCTTTACAAGGCCGCAGCCAGAGATGTCCTGCCAGCTTTATGGCAGCCGAGAGTACATGAGAACCGTGTTAGAGGCAATGTGATCCCTTCTACAGGCCTGTAGACTCCTGTCCTCATGCTGTCTTACAGCGCACAGAGACGCCCTCTCCCAGCAAGAGCAAACACACACATACGAAGGGGCAGATTCTGCACCACCCAGCTGACTGTCTGACATGGCAAAAAACATAATTATACCTTCCGCTGTTTAAAGGTCTCATGGGTGAAAACGGGGCTTTTCTATCCCTGAAAGCTGGGTTTCATGACTATCTCCTCGGCTGTAAATCGTCTGTCTAAAAGAATGCTTTATCTTTGAAGGAAACAGGCCAGTGTATGAGCAGGACTGAAGGCAAACATCTCTGATCATGAACTGACAGCAAGAACATGAGTGTGTCATTGTGCAGAGAAGATAACTTAGCTTCCTTGAGACTGTCAATCGTCTCAGGGGTAGAAAAACTTATTTTTGTGATTACAATCAGTAAAAGAGTACTTCCCAGTAGGGGCCGACAGATATTTGTTTTTCAGGGCCGATACCAATACCAATACTGATTATTAACATTTAATGAGACCGATAACCAATATTTGGAGCTGATATGCGTTTACAATAAAAATACAAATCTTTTCAGCAATACTAAGAATTTGAAATATAACAAACTTAAACACAAAACTTTGTTTAAATGCCTTTAGCCAATCTTGAAATAAAACTGAAACACTCAAAATCATATACAGCAAGATCCCAGCAACGTTTTTCATGAAGTCAAGTGAAATTTTAAATTAAAAATGAATCAATAAAAATAGAATGCTGACACTTTTTTTGCACTTTTTAATTAAATAATTTTATCCGTGATCATAAAAATAAAATGCTGATACAGATAACTGGCAAAACGCCAAATATCGGCCCTAATAATTGGCCAGGCCAATAATCTGTCGGCCCCTACTTCACAGGAGTCAGAGATTACGTTCATGTCTATATGGTGGAATACTGTTGTTTTTGTACTTTATGTTTCTATATCATGCACATCAATTCCTGTATGCATGAGGATTTTCCAAAAAAAACTTGTTGGAGAGAAAAACTGACACACATTTATAACTAGCAAACCATGCGTGGAGCATGTGGAGCAGTGTTTTCATGGTGTTTCCATGTCTTAAGTTTTGCCACAGATAAAAAAAAGTCTCAACTCACCAGCAGAAATAAAACCCTCCATCTTCTCCTTGAAAGGCTGGAGGTGTTCCTCCGACGAGTTAGAGCACACCTTCTGCACGTCCTTCTCACAAACTGGTGAAGAGAGCAGGGAGGAGAAAAGAGGGAAATGAATGATATGAACATTTTTTCCGAATAGGAAATGGAGAAAAAGAGAAAAGAATTAGAGCTGAGTCATTTCGGGATATAAAACATAAAAAACTAAGAAAACTAATTCGGAACATGGTGCCAAAAAACAATGGAGTTAGTTTCATCAAAATATGATGAGGAGCAAGACAAGATCACTTGAAACAAGCTCGGGCTATCACTAACGGCTGTTGACTGAAGTAAAAAAAAATAAAATAAAATAACATATCAAACTTTATATCTTAATCCCAAAAAACAAAGTTTTTTAGTTACATACTCTAATTATTTTCTCTTTCTTTAATTGTCTCATTTCTTGTTTGTAAAGTGTACTGAGACAAATGTGTAATTTACACTTAAAAACATACTTACTGACTAACCATAATCATTTTTTTAACCTTATTTAACCAGGTTGGTCCTACTGAAATTAAGAATCTCCTTTTCAAGGTAAACCTGGCCAAGAAGTCAGCAGTGAAAAAGACAAAATTGCAGACACAGACAAAATACAATTAACAAGCACCTAAATAAGCATTAAAAGAGAACTATTTATCAGTCAAAAGGGAATTTTCTGGGGGACATTTGTACAACCAGGCAGGCTAAGGACAACGACATTCTATAGAATCTGCTTCTAACTCTTTCATTTTAGATTTAAAGACATTTAGGGACACCAGCTCCTTGACTTTCAAGTCAATTTGCAACAAATTCCAGGCTGAGGGTTCAGAATACCCAAAAGCACTTTTCTTAATTTCTGTCCGAACATTTGGGACCGAGAGTATAAAGAGGTCCTGAGAGCGCAGTGAGTACTGTCTGGTACTTAAAAGCCACAATGAAAAGTCACACACTTTCCTTGTTACATGAACAGAAAATGACAACAGAAATTGAGAGGAGACAAAACTATGTGTAACAGAGGGATGGAAAAGGAATCTGCGGCTGTTTCTGATGTCCAACTATTGTATTCTGGAAAGGTGTAGTCAAAGGCAAGTTTCCACTGTTTACTCTGCACTCAGACCTGTCCGTCCATGTGAGCACGGCAGATGTGTTTGCTGTTTGCGGATGGGTTTTGTGCCAAATGACCCAACTCGCACGAGGAAACAGTTGTGTGTGAGCGTGTTTCAGCTGCACCTTCTCCATTTCCTCTCCACTGTAATCCTTACTATACACACAGAGGCCTGGTAAAGAAGAACTTTGGCACATACCACCAACCTGTAAGTCATTAATGGCTGCAATAAATACCTTGACTTGCTTATGACTGCATAGCATAACAGCTCCGCAACACAACAAGAGCATTAACAAGTCTGGCCCGCTGTCTCATTTGACTGCGTTCGTTGCTGTTAGATCCGAGTTTGGCTCTCATATGTCTGCACGTGGAGCCGCTGCACCTGCGGCTCGGTGAACTCAGTCTATTACATCTTTTATTTATTGGCTGTCTTAATAAATCAGGCAGGAAACACAACGTCTGCACATTAAAATTGAGGAGTAATGATATGCAGCCTCACAGTCTGGATTCCAGAGCACTTCTTAAATTCATTGATAGTGAGAGATGGCAGCGATCAAAATAGAAAACAGCAACCATGCAAACACAACAACATATCCTGTATGGACAAACCGCGTTTCCTTACAAGAAATCCCCCAACTCAAAAGGACCCCATTAAAACAGTGTTCAAAACAGCAAGTCTACAATTTAGAGGCGGCCCTCTTCCAAATGTGGTCCAGACAGCAGAGGCCGCAAGAAGGAAACCCACAAAAACACAGCAGCTGTAAAGAATAAAAACCAAAAGCTCCGGTTTAAGGGACTGTCTCAAAGAGATGATACATTTCTTTTAGAGCAGTGAATTTATAAAGGATTGTCCTGCAAGTATCAGGACAGATTGAAGACCTTAGAAGTTAGAGGGCCTTTTTCTGTAATATTAAAAATTCTTTATTGGTCACAAATGAAGCCAAAGTGTGTGTTAATGGAGCAGTGAATGTTAATGTGTTGCTGTTTTCCACAAACAGTCCCACAAACTTTGATGGGACAAATGAAGAGAAATCAGAGTCAGCGAAAGAGAAAGTTCTTGTGATGTTAAAATATGTTTTACGCCTTACATGTTTTTCAAATATATATATTTGTTAAGTATTTAGAAAAATGTTTGTATTAAGGTAATTGTCATGCATTGTTTCTGCTTCAATAGACTGCACCAATGTGGAGAAAATAAAATGATGTGAAAAAAGTACCACTTATTCATGTAGGCTCACTATACTTTGTTTGGAGTGTCATTTATTTCATGTATTTTTGAAAGTTTAGGCCAAGCCTGTAATTTCAACTAAATGGCATATAAGTCCTATTAAAAAGGTTAGTAACAAAAAAGGAGTCCTTGAATCCATCCAAAACACCCTCTGACTACTAAAGCTGTAACTTAAGATAACTTAAATAATCAATGAAGCAGTTGCACTTACATTTGACATTAAAACTACATCCTTTGACATTAAAGTAAAAGTGTTTTTCATTTTTTGTCTTTATAGAAAAAAGTTAAAATTTAAAGGAAGAAAATACGTCTAGAAAAAAAGAACACCTTAAACAAACATTACTACTAACATTTACAGTAAACATACTGTATATATAAGTAATGTTTTAAGACGCATAACTTTAATGCATAAAAAGATCTCGATAGTTAATAGTAGCATGATTAGACATAATATAATTATTGCCATGCCATCACCTTTTATGTGAAATAATCTGAAAAGTAAAATAAATGGCAAAAGTGAGTGGGATTTTGTCTCTCGTAATTAAGTTAGAAATAAACAGCATTTATATTTTGGCTAATCAAGCTAAATTCTGCATATCTAGCATTCATATTTTGAGCAAAATAACATATGTGCATTAAACGTTCATGCTTAGGTTACAATATAACATAAGCAAATTATAGAATGTCTTTTTCAAATCAAGTATAAGTATCTAATAATAGTCTATATCCCTACTTTCTCTAATTTTATCTAATTTTTTTAACAGATTCCTCTTCTCTGTTTGTGACCATTCAGGAAAACACAGCTGATTTTCCAGTTTTACAACCACGACTACACCACAGTGTGGCCCCTCAGCTGGTGGCACAGTTTGTCCCATCAGCCTCTCTGTCCACAGAGGACTAGTGTCCCACCGCAGACAGACAGGATCATGATGGGAGCCACCGCACCGATCTTTAAAACCCCTCCACTGTTGCTACGAGGGGAAAACAGATGAGATCACAGGCAGTGGACTCAGCGTCTTTGCAACTGGGGAGGTAATGTATTCTCCATCAAGACATCACTGAACAGAAGAGAGATCTGTGAATCTCTGTATGGCTAAAAGCAATTTGTAAAACCAGCATCCATCAACAGATGTCAAAACAAAAACAATGGACATTTCCTGAGCCAGATTTGTGCTTTCAGGTGCAATCACATCGAAAGCCACAGGTACAGTATACTAGGCTCGGGCGGTATTACAATAATACGGCTTACCATGGTATTTAGAAATCCCAAAGGTATGTTTTTCAATACCATCATATAGAGGCGCTCCTTTTTCTATCAAACTCATTGTATGTAGTGCACAGCATGCACCATCAGAGCTCAGTCTCTATGGGTGGAACAGGCAGTTGAGCTAAAAGACACCATGACATCTAGTGGTGGAGCGATAAGTTACAGGACTGTATACAGCCGGCGACCAGCAACGGCAGAGACTGTGAGGAATTACGGCATGTTTTTACATCCAACTCGATGATTGTTGAAACAGTGGACTTACTAATTAGATTACTAACAAGAACCGCACTTCTACCGTCACATATTGTATACCTCTGTGAAATCTAGGAAGGTATGAAATATTACATACTGCCCAATTCGACGGTACATCACACTGTGGAAATACACAGACTGAATCAGAGCTGGTATCCTGAGGCACTCAAGCAAAACAACCATCTATTTCTCCAGAGGAATCATTGCCTAATCCATCATATCCAAACTGGAGAGTGTCGACCAGCTATTGTGTAATACATGACAACAGCTGTGGGTAAACAGGGTGGTGCGGTGGTGCAGTAAACGGGAAGGAAAACAAACAAAAGGACTAGACTTCTGCTCCAGGATTTACCCTGTGCGGTTTAAAAAAAAAAAAAAAAAGTGTGACGTTGATGTCGATATGATTTAACCACAGCCCCCACTGCAGCTACCAGGAAATCACAGCACACCAAGACAATGCAAAACTGTGTGTTAGAGAAAATGCTTAAACAGTGGATGGGGAGCCTGCGGAACACCACAGGATGAGGTAACAAACTGTGAGATGAATGTTTCTGTCTCAGAAACGCCCCACCACCTCCCATCTCTGTAGCTCTGGATTATTATTAAAAGTAAACACTGAGAATCCTACAGTACACCGGTGAGAAACACATTATAACACACAGGTGATTCATTTTTCTTTGCAGTTTAAAAAAAAAAAAAGTTGACCCAAAGTTCAGACCGATTTAATAATTCATTTTTCCAGTTTTACAAATACCTATATCAGATTGTGAAACTTATTTTTGCAAGTACTTATAAAACCAATATATAAAACCTATAAAACCTTTCAGACGCCTTTCGCAAGTATTTAAACCTTTGAACCCTGAACAAATTGATGCGATCCCTTTCAAAAACATGTGTAATAAGGCAATGAGCACCTTGGTAAGAAATGTTCCACAAATTGCAAAAAAAAAATAATAGTAGATTGACAAAATTAATTATTTGTAAAAAGCTAGGGAAAAAATCTAGAGAAAAAGGGAAAAATTAGGAAACAATGTGTAGGGAAAAGGGAAAAAAATCTTTGGAAAACGTCTAGGACAAAAAAAAAAAAACAAAGTGAAAAACAATATTTACAATTATCATTACATATAATTACATATTTAAAATTATGTTACAGAATTATTTTTGGGAGGATTTTTCCAGGTCATTTCCTTCTTTGTTTGTTTTTGATTTGTAATTATTTTTAAAACTAATTTTAAGGTCATTTTCATTTACTTTTTCATAGATCTTGCACATTTTTGAGTCATTTGTTCTTCTCAATGCCTTCTCCCCATGTTTATGAAAGAAAGCAAGCCCATTTGAAACCCTTGGAAACCTATAGTACAGAGCTCTATCCCCCATATATTCTAGTTATTTATACCTGTAAAGTGAAATTATCTCACTGATCCTGAATAATCTCTCCAATTCCAGCAGACTGTCAGACTTCCAGCTCCCTTTTCTATGGGACGTCCCCTGGCAGTGAGGCCAGCCAGGAGACTGCCTCTGCAGGGAAAGGTAAGACACTGTCTCCATTTCCCACTCCTCGTAAATCAACCTGTATCCATCAAACTATAGCCAGTCTGTTAAATTTTTGTGAGAGAACATTGTGCTGACAGGTAGATGCATGAGGCAGGATTTAGAACAGTAGGTGGAGCATTAACTCTTGTTAAAATTTGGATGCAGGGAGCATCAAAATCACTCTGGTGCTGCCTCATGACAGAATACTAGGATTAGTCAGTGCAATATTTATCCTTAATCATCAAACATGCACATGCTCGCTCAAAGGGTACAGATTGGGGGAGGGGGTATCATGTACTGGTACTGTGGAGAAGATTTATCATTAAATAAAAATGTAGTGAATTTTGGAAATGACTACATCTATCTTTTTTCTACAATTTTGATTTTTGGACTTCACAAGACTCTTGGGAATGTTTGGATCACACAAACTGGAAACAATCCGTCACCATTGGAATATAATTCTACAAAGAGTATAATACTAATAATAGTTATATTTATCTGCCACTATGCAGAAATACAGGGATTGAACAGAATGAATAAACATGCAAAAACTGATTTAGAGGATTTAAAGATTTAGAATTCAAATGTAAACTTTATGAATCACGCTTCAAAGCTTGTAACTTTTTCATACAGCCCTAATGAATTTACAAGCCATGTTCAAACAAATCAGTTAACCTAAAATACACCACATTTAGCATTACATTTGCCTTGATGGTTCAGACGAGCAGTGACTGTACATCAGCGTGCTGACTTCACACACGCTGTTCTGTGCGGAGCCTCTGTCGTAAAACAGACCTCAGGCTAAAAGCCCTGCCTGAACCTGACATTAAAGGCCATTTAAAATCAGGACACTGTCTGATTTGCTACAGTGATGAATGCCTAACCCGGGCCAGGCCTTCTGTGAAACACTAAACTCCCCTGAGCGGCAAATGAGCTCTGACTGTTTCTTTTTATTTGATCCTATTTCATTCGGTAGCGTCCCTGCCTCTCTGTCCCGTCCAATTATGCAGCAGTTAAAGAGATCTTTATGTTGGTACACTCTGGTCTGAAAATTCAACTTTATGTTTGATTATTAACTCCTTGTGAAACAGCTGAAGTTGTACAGGATTTTAAAGATAAAAGTAATGTTTGGGTGATGTGCTCTGAAGCTAATTGCACTGAAATACATGATTTGAGACAGAAACAGAAAGTATTTGTCTTTATGGAAGCTAAGAGTCCTACAGTAGGTTTGGGTCCTCCTCGTGGCCTCCCACTCATCCCTCTCCCCCTGAGAGGAGCACACAGAGAGGTCATCACCCTCTCCCCAAACAGGAAGCCCCATCAAAAGAGGATCATGTTTCTGCACAAGCCAGTGAAGGAGAGGGCAGCCAAGCGGACGGGGAGTCGCTTCTGAGCATCACTGATGACTGCACACACGCAGCAAAAATGTCATTACTTCTACAAACACACTCCTGCGCTAATGTGAATACAGTGAGCTCAGATATGTATGAGATGGACACCTGTTGATGTTGGAGGAGCTATGAGGAGGCTAGCGCCGAGTCTCCTGACCTTTGACCCAAGCCTGGAGGGCAAGACATCGCTGACCACTGCAGTCGCCACCTCAGGATCAGGTGAGGGCCAGGCGGCCTGGCTCGTCTCAGTCCAGCAGATCGAGTAAACCAGCGTGTGATTCAGCCTCTTAGTGTCAGACACAATTCACAATGTGGTTGGAAGTGATCTGTGTTAGCATTATAATTAAGACCACTTGCTTTCTTTAGGCTGGTTTATAATAGCCAGGCATAAATATTTATTCCTGGCGGCTGGAGAGGATAAAAATGGTAGGAGTCAGAGGTGGAGCTCGCCAAACATCTACAATCCAACACTCACCCTGTGATGCTAATACCCCCGAGGACTACTGTGCCAGACTGCGCTGCAGCAGAGATCAAATACGAGGGCCCTTGTGTTGCATTTATTGTCTTCAGGTCTTCCATTTTTCCTAATAAATGAGTGACAGCTTGAGGTGGGTCTGGGTACTTTAGTAGACTCTTTGTATTTTTCCCCCGGGTCAGAGAGGAGAGGGCTTTAACAGCGATCTAAAAAACGTAGCGGCGAGCTGCGGAGCATATCTAATTGCTTTCATATGCCATATTATTGGTTGATTTAAATAACCACAGACACCAGGGGCACTGGGGGGCATCGCCTTTAACCTCCGCATGGCCCTGGCCAAGACTGACTGACTGACTGACTGGCTGGCTGGCTGGCTGGGTTACTGAGTGACTCAGCTCCCACGACACTTTGAGTATCAAAATGTATTTATCTACCCACCAGTTATCATTCTGATGCTTCGTCAGTGAGCTAGAATTTGCTTTTTGGATTTTACTTCTGCTCTGGAACAAAGAAATGTAGATGCCTCTCTGTCATTGGGGCTGTGGTGGTGTTATGATGACACGGCTGTTAGGAGATACAATGTCTGGAAACTTGGAAAAGCTGCCTCTGGCCATCCAATGTCCTGAATACACCCACAAACCTCTCTGCAGGGAGCAGGAAGAGTCCATGGGATGTTGCATTTACATCCAAACTGCTTTGGTGAGAGATGGTACCGTATACAATTACCCTGACTGATTTACAATGAAACAAATGTGACCTCAGCAATAACATGCAATGTGATGTGTGGTTTACCCACACTGAAAATGAATGCAGTTGTACAATAGAGCATGTCCTACCAGTCAGATCTCTCTTCAGCTTCCTGATGTCTTTGGTGAGGTCGTCAAACTTAACCTGACCAGCCTGGAAGAAATCCTGAGGCTCCGGCATCGGGAACACACTTTTCTCTGTGCCGGCATGCTGGAACAGCGGATCAAACATAACAGTGTTGAGAGACAGATGCTTTAAAAGTGTAATATTGTGTGAATATGTTTGACGGTGCCTTACATTGTCAAAATTACGCAGGTAGTATGAAACCACATATTCCACCAGGTTGATACGATTGTCCTGAGGAAGAAATGACAATTATACTTTACGTTACATGTTAAAATATATTTGCGATCTGATTCAAATGGGTCTGCTTAGCAAATATTTACCAGAAAATTATAGCGGATATTCAGTGTAAAATTATAGGAATACTTGCCAGCCCCTTCTGAGAGACCACTGCCGTTCATTTAAGCCCATTGAAAGTACTTGTTTTTGCCAATGACAAACTATGATTGTTATTTTAAGTGTCTGACAATATTTTGGAACAGACCCTACAGAGAAATAAAACCTTCCACTGATCCAGTCTGCTTCTCAAGTCTTGCTCAAGGAGAAGTCTTGTTCTGAAATCTTGCAGACTTTTTTCATTGTCGGAAGTGCCTATATATTCAGCCATGACACCACAAATCTTTTAGGTAACAATAATCTATTCTTTCTATACTCCAACACAACAAACTCTTCCTGGTACTCCTCTCTTCAACATCTCTCTAATGTTTCCACCGTTGTTTTTCCTGCAACAAGTCAGCTCTTGCGAAATTTCAGAATGAGCCTTCTCCTTGAGCAAGACAAAATTAACAAAAAGACCAGCGAAAGGCTGGGAAAAAATGTTAATTTCCCTGTACGGTAACAATATATATATATAACAATATAACAATAACAATATGAGCCTGTCAGTGGCAAAAACAAGCAGTGTTAGTGGATGCTAATTTATGATGCACAATTGCTTGTAGTGGTTACACTGCAGCCTGTTTTGCTCTCTCAATACTGGAACAATTAAAAAAAAAAAGTTTTTTTGGTTACTCACGAAATTTATACTTACGAGAAAGAAATACTGATATAATTTCCAGATGTTTTGTAAAGAATAATTCCTTTTATTTAACAGGAAATTTTATAGGAAGGAGACATGCATTTTGTAAAAACTGATTTTTCCATTTATCATAGGGGTTTCACAGTGCAATGAAAAGAATGAACGAAAAGTGACTAATCATAGCTGATGCCAGAGATTCACACATGTATGTATGTAACATAAACATTTAACATAAATTTGCTGTTTCAGTGTACTTATTTCATTCTTCAAAAATCACCAGACTGCAGGAACCAAAGCCCTGAAACTCAGTTTTTTAAAGTCTGAGTTTTGACAGGTAAGATTCTGTTACCCTGCTCTTGACGTCCTTCAGTTTTGGGAGGATCTCCAGTCCGAAGCCATCAGCCTGACCTCTTGTTCTGTTCCCTCCGTTCATGTAGTTCCCAAAAGCCAGAACAAGACCCAGTACATTCTTCAAGCCATCACTATCTAACAGCTCCTGACACAGATGCACACACACACGCGCACACACACACACACACACACACACACACACACACACACACACACACACACACACACACACACACACACACACACACACGGCCTGTGGGTTAATAACTCTATATAACGCTTAATGACACTTCTCAAATGTATTGATGTGATTTTCTTACTTTGCTGACATTTGAGATGATCTCCACCTTGCGACGGATGGAGGAGATGGTATCGAGGAATACTGACTGGAAGATGATGCAGTGGGCTCGGCCCTCGAAGTTGGGAATCTGGGAGAGCTCATATAGAAACCTGGAAAACAAAACGGGAGGAGGAGGAGGTGGTAGAATAGAATGGGGTGTGATGTGTTATGACAGAATTAAACAAAATGTCTAACAGGAAGAACTATTTTGGGTCCTTGGCAGGCTGAGCTTCCCCATGCAGGCCGGCTGAGTCAATGTTGCTGTTCACAGGCAGCTGATAGTCATGAGCGGCGCTGCTCGGCTGGGTTTGAAAGGTCCGCAGGGTCGGGTGGAGGGAGAGCAACTAGCGGCGCACAGGGATTGATCAAAGGTAACTCCGGCCTGATGCGGGACGACTTATGTAAACAGTGCCGTGTCAGAGGGGAGCGGAGCGGTAACATCCTGTGTGATTAGGCCCTGCTGATGGAGGTAGACGCTGAGTAGGAATGACTCGGGCAGCCGCAGTGACAGCTCTGGTCAAACATGGAAATAGGAAGGCCAGGCTGAGTGGCACCGCTGGGTCCAGGCCTCGTTAACTGGCTCGGACTACTTAACCCCGACAGGAACTACTGAACTACTGAAGCAAAGTCCATTAATACATATGCCGGCAAACATACAAACATTGTAGTGGACTGTATATGAAAATATAGACTTTGTCCAATGTTTTTTAATATACCCTTTTATACCCTCATTGTTTTAAAAAAATTACAATACCAATACCAGTGCATTTACCCTTAAAATGATACTTCATTCGACACCCATAATGTGAATGAGTGGCGTGTAGTATAGCCATACTACTTAACTTTTCAGTGACATCGCTGCATGCTAAAATGACAAATTTGACAAATGCACTGCGCTTACTTCACCACAACACAGACTGTATGGGTTGTAGCTGCTGATGTGGTAATGTAAGCTCCGCATCTGGGATGGACGTGACAGTTCGCCCAGCTGCATGCACACAGTGACAGGGCTAACTGTAAGCATCACATGGCTAACATTACTTTAAGGTTACTAACTGGTTTAAAGTGCGGTGTGAGTTTGTTTGGACCATTTAACAGCAGGAGTTAGCGCTGCTGTGTTAGCTTGTGCTAACTGGGCAAAAGTTGGGGCGTAAGATACCTCTGGCGATGGCAACAACAGAAAGTTAACTGATCTGCTCGGGAGTCAGAAATCCCAGCACAAAAGGGATTGAATGCAGGTTTTGTTTGATACCCAGCCCTACCTTTAATCAATTCTCCATTTTTTTTTTCAGTGAACGAAAATGACCTGTAAATCAAAGCTAAAAAAAATATTTATACCGGAGTCCATTCATGTTTTTTTTAAAAAAATAATGTTTCCTGAGAAATTTCAGAAAGACACGTACATTTATTCAATTTGGCTACATCAAAGAAATGAGTGAACAATGAGGCTAAAACATGCGGATACAGCTGAACTCGATTCCTGAACTCACCTTTATTTATGTGAGTATACAGTTTATTATGACTCATGGATACGTAATTTTCCTTGTGGAATATTATTATTAATTTGGGAAAATATTTTAGCAGAAGTGATCTTACTGTTCAGGTTTGTCCAGCAGTTTGACTTCATCTTCTTTAGAATTCTTAAAATGACTGGTTATTTTGACCATCTCATCGCTGGTAGCCCTCTGTGAAGACACACATGCCCAAAGTTAAGATGTAAATCAACACAGCTGAATATTTAGGTCAAGAGACTGACATACGGTAGGTAGCTAAGCAGGTACTGCAATTGCTGCAGTGCAAGACACTGCACAGTAATAGACACATACTGTTGTAAAACCAGTTTGTAGCAGTAAAAAAGTTAAGGTTTCTGAATTCTCTTTAAAGCTGTCAAATAACATTACAGCCTTGTGTTTCTCCTTTTTTTATTACCTTAGAGAGGCTGCTCCTTCATACTTACATTTTCATATAAAGCCTCGATGGTCTCCAAATCCACCACAGAGTTGTCCACAGTAAGAACAGCTGGAACAGTAAAGATATTCTTTGTAAGCAGTCGTTCTTATAAATGGATAAGATCTTGGCCAAAGTATGCTGCCTTTTAAGTGCTGCCAGGGCTTGAAGAACAAACTTGTTTGCCTGACTAGGGATACAAACTCATGATAGCTCTGGCATTTTGTTAATATTTTGGTTGTTGAACGTAATATCTGTGCTAATATGTATGTATGTTGTATGAGAATAAAAAAGAAGCAATAGATGACTAAAATCAGTGTGCCATCTGTGTCTACTTGCACATTTACTACACCACACCTGCACCAATAACCACATCACATTATCCAATTACCATGTAGTTGAATTACACACCTAATTTAGAATATCAAGTTGAAGCAGTGAAGCTGGAAGAGTGGCCAAGGTGTGTGGGCAGATGCACTGTAAGTGGGTCAGACTTAGTCCGAGACCACAGATTCTGGGCCAACACTGGCTCAAAACAGAGAGCCAAATGCTTAACCTCTGGGCCCGCAGCTAGAACCACAACAGCTGACTGTAATGATTTTCAGAGAGAGGCAAGAGAAGGTGAGCCAAGCGAGAAACAAGAGGATGCAGGAGGAGGAGAGAGGAAGAGGAAAAGAAAAAGATAAATAAAAGCTGGCAGAGATTGAGATTTAGACTCAATGAGAAATGGTATGAAAATGTAGTTTCTTGACCTCCTGCGTGTTTTGTTAAGCTTGACTCAAAGAGTGAAAACGAAAGTGTGTAGGAAAGGCAAAATGTAGAGGAAGGCACAAAAAGAGAAAGTGACTCCTGTTGTGTGTCTGAGAGGTGTCACAGGTTTATGGCTCAGTGAGGGAGGAGGGGAGGGATGGCTCCAGAGCTGCTGGATCAGCTGACTGTTGTCTGGCTGGTGTCAGCTGAGGAGGGCTGCACACAACCTACAGCTCAGTCACTCAATATGACAAAATGTTACTATGACCAAGACCTGACACAGACTCAGTGTTATAAAGGCCTGGTATCAAACCTCCACTCTATCTGGTTACAGATCATATTGTGATTTTAGCTACAAGTATTCAAAAGAGTATAAAAACGCAAAAAAAAAAAAAAAAAAAAAAAAAAAAAAAGATGGCGAGTAATACTCAAATAAAACTATGTACTTTTTTTCCCAAACAAAAGTTTGACTTTTACATGACTGTAAACAGTGCAATGTTTATTCATATGAGTCCTATGTGTATCATTCCTCACAGTGTTAGCATTGTTGGCTTCAAGTTATTTTCTTCATTTCTTGCCAAATTTCTAATTTTTCCCGTTTTTGAAAGAAATCAAACCACTTCTCTTCTCAGGTTGCAGAGGTTGAAATTCATAAGGCGTCTGAGTGCAGCACATGAAAACTGATGTCGATCCAGGTGTTAAAAGGTTAAACGCTACGGCATAGTTTTAGAAAAAACATTTCAGGTAGAAAATCATGTTTGCAGCAGTGCAAAAAACGTGCAGTTCTTGGTAACATTACCATGCCAATTGTATATTATAATAGCACGGATAAATGAAACAATTTCAACAACACAGCTCGAGTCTTTTCCCTGCTCTCAGCTAACAAGGTAATACTTTGCATTCTGGTTCCCAGCTGTTCCTGTTGCGGTGAAGCTGTCAATGTGGTCCCAATGTCTGGATCAGAGAGAGCGCTGGAGGTCCATTTCCTACATCTTATTAGAGTGGATTATTCAGTCCCTCAGCCATGCAGCCGTCAATCACACACCAAAGGGGGGCCTGCTCCAGAGTGCACAGGAGCACTCTGATCCGAGGGGAGCCGGATATCTCTCCACACCGACAGATCAAAGCCTGCCTGCCAACTGCCTCACACCCTCTCCTTCCACTTTTCACTCATCGGCTTTGGTGTGGAAGGGGCATGTGTGGTGTGTGAACGTGTGTATGTGTGGTTAGGTGGTGTGTGGGGGGAGAGCCTCCCTTTGCCCTTGAACCATGGTGGCCCTTGAGGTCCCCCAGTCACTCCGGCGGGTGCAGTTGACCCCCTCTCTCGCTGAATCTAGAGTGCTACCTTCTCTACTCCCCTCCCTCCCTCGCTCTCTCCCTCCCTAGTAGCTCTAATTACATTACATGTCCCATGTCCTTTTAATTTGGCAACAAAGGGGAGGCAAGCAGGCGAGGCCAGAGACCGGAGCCCTTAGAAGTGCTTATTAAGGTGCTGTCCTTCATTGTCAGATTCAAATTGTCCATTTCACATACAACCCCCATTAAGGCACAAGGAAGCAGCCTCACGCTGGGTGTTTTACCAAACCGTCTCAACAAAGAGAAAGGAGCTGTGGTGGATGAAGTACACGACTCTATTACTTAAGGAAAAGTAAAGATACTGCTCAACTACTCTAATGCTCTACTACTCAAAGATTACTCCAATACAAGTACAAGTTGCTGAGTCACATTAATTGAGTTAAAGTACTGGAGTACTTGCTTTATAAAAAACTTGAGTATTAAAAGTAGTTTTTAACTCTTTGAAACCTGGGCAAATTGGCTTTGATTTCTTTAAAAAACATGCAAATAAGGCAACAAGCAATGAAAAGACCCAAAAATGAGCAAGAAATTTGTGAAAAGTACAAATAAATTACCAAAATATAGGTAAAAAAAAAAAGTACCTTTAAAAAAAAAACATCAAGAAAATGACCTGAGAAAAGTGCCTAAAAATGTATAATAATTTTGAAAAATACTTTTAAATACAATATTACGATAATTCTAAAAATAGTATTTTCCCAAACTTTACAAAAAAAAAAAAAAAATTCTAAACCTATTAATTCGTGGAACATTTCAAGTTGTGTCTGAAAGCAGCACAAGACAAGTGATGTTGCTCCAGGTTTCAAAGGGTTAAACAAAATCTCAACACATTGTTGTATATTATCATGATACACTTGTAGAACCTCATAACTCAAACAACCCACTGAATGCACTGACTGGCTTGGAGAAACTTTGCAGTGAAAAGCTTGTTGAATATGGTGCAACACCTATAGAAATGCTCTAGAAACACAAATAGGCAAAAGAACCATCCCTGTCATTCTCATTTTGTAAATAAATAAACAACCTAAACATCCCAGTTACACACCTGTTATATAATTGTTAAACAGCAACTCAACTAAATAGAAAAATCTTACTAAAATTAGTTTGAATTCACAACCAAAAATACCTTTCTTCTATAACCTGTCTCTACCGATAAAAGCTTACAAATTTGAATAGTGCATGCACAAGGTAGAGGTGTGGGAACACCACTTTGACAGACAAACCACACACAAAAATTCATGATCACAGTTAATGGACTTTTGCATTTTAGAAAAAGGAAAAAAACATAATCTGCTAACTTCCCTGAGGAGAGCCTTCATAGAACCGTAGTGGAGTCAAAAGTACAATATTTGTTGTCTTTAAAATGTAGTCAAGTCCAATAAATAAGTTTCCAAAAAAAAGTTAATATCCAAGTAAAGTAGAGACACTCAAAACTATTCTTCAGTACAGTACTTAAGTAAATGTAATTCATTATTGTCCACCACTGGAAAGGAGAAAAAAAAAAATCTAAACAAAGTGGGCGTGCTGTTGCTATGTGCTGTTTGGCTTGTGTTTGAGGTGGTTTTATGTGGTAGCGCAGTGTCTGCTAACTGTGGAAGGTGGTTTTGTACATGCTTAGATCATTAGTGGGGTGTCAGTCCCATTAGGCTTGTGGAAACCGTCACTGGCTACAATAAACAGATCTGCTGGCCGCATGCTCAGACTAGCAGGCGGCAGGCACTCTCCGCCACAGTCCCAGGACAGGACCAATTCCTGGCCCATCTACGCTGTCCCCAACACACATATTATGTGTTTACACACACATGCGGCCACTTCAACACACGCCTGCACTTTCCACAAAGCAACCAAGTATGCAATCAATCCACGCAGCTCTGCAAATGAAGGAGATGGCAATTTGATTTTAACCAGCGCAGGAGGGATTTCAAGCAGCCTGACAGAAAAACTGAAAGGCTGCTTTTATCCCCGTGTTGCCGTCTCACATTTTGACAAATCGTGGCATTTTTCTTTCCCACCGTGGTAACTGGAAAAATCATCTTGAAACACAAATTAATAAAAAAAAAACACATGTCTCTGGTTACAAATTAGTAGCTGTCAAGAGGTTGGAAATTATTCTCTGCTGCAGGGCTCGCTATCTCATCTCTAAAAATAACTCCATCTGCATTTCATCAGGAGTCGTCCTCAATTTATTGTTGAACTGGACTGTAAATTCATTTTATTGCTGTTGAATCCTAAATAGGAGCTCCTTTTTTGAAAGACATTAAAGTGATATCATAGTGTGTGCAAGCATCTAGACACGTTGAACAGACTGACATCAGAAAATATTTTTCACCTTGCTGAATGTCCTTCATCTCCAGATGCAGGCTCGATATGAGAATGCCGACTGCTTGTGAACGCTTCCCATCCAGAAGCTTGATAATCTGGAAAAATAAAAATGAAACAAAAAATTAATTTAGATTTTAAAACCGCAAGAGTATTAGTGGGATTCAGTGTAAAATCCACTGTCTGCATTTCAGTTAATAAGGCTTAAGCTGATTGCCATATCTTAAAAGAATTACATTTTTCTTTTAAGCTAACAGGATAGTGAGACATTATTTAGAAAGGAACATCAGTTATGTCCATTAAAGGGATAGTTCGAATCTTTTGAAGCAGGGTTGTATGGGGTACTTATTTACTGTTAGTGCATTACATACAGTAGATTTTGGTGGCACGCATCTAGTTTGGAGAAAAAGGCTGTTGCTCAATGTGGAAGATAAGCGATGAGCTGCTGTGGAAGGGTCAGAAACAAAACATATTTTAGCCACCTAAAAAAGTCAAAATAATCAAAATCAATTTAAGTGTACACTATATTTAGATTTTTTTTTACTGGTTTACCTTGCTGTCAGACAGAAATTTCAAATGAGGAACTGAAGCTGATATATCGTTCTTTTTAAAACCAGACTCCACCGAGAAAAACAGCAATTTAACATCACTGAACAAAGGATTTGCTGGTCAACCGCTGCCTCAGTCACTCATTTTGTTTGTGTTGTTGTGTGACATCGGTGTTTAAAAGAGTTAGTTTGGATTCACCAAAGTTACACAATATAACAAACAAACTAATTGATTGACGCAAGTGTAGATGTGTAGAAAAAAAGCGTCAATGGAGTCGAGGTGTGACGAGAGTATCGATGGGGAACTGAAGCCGTTAATGGTTTCCCTGTCAAAATGGGCTGTCTGAGGGAAAGGTAAAGTGGTCAAAATATTCTCAATAAAGCATGCACCTAAATTGTTATAGTTGTTTTTAAGGTGGGACTTTTTTTTGCTGCTGGCCCCAGTCCACAGCAGCACGTTGCTCAGTTGCTGTGTCGGCAATCCTGCTTGCTTCTCCGAACTGTGGGCGTGCTGACCTAAAATTTCTTCATGTAATATAATGACTATGGATAAGAACCACATACAACCCCACTTAAATAAATCCAAACTATCCTTTTAATACTATATTGTATGATGCTGGTTTAAAATTTTATTACTTTAAAATCGAATACAGCTTCATATCTTTACTCCGAATTATACCTCAGATTTCTTCACACCTACATTTATCATTAACACCATTATTCAAACACAGACGTAAAACAAACTGAGGAACAGATGGTGAATAAAAAGTTCATTTCTGCGATGAGACGCCGGCTGAAAATCACTTAGTCACTTCCCCCGGCTGTGGGAGCAGATGATGGATGATGAGCGAGACAGAGCGCCTGAAGCCATGGTTAGTCTAAGCAGCCTGGGAATCATCTGGATTGACCCAAACGACCAGACTAATCAACACACATTGTCATAAGCCATCACCGTGATGCAAACGACTGGGAAATGTGGAGCACGCACACATAGCCGGGACACACTTTGTCAAGTTACATGAATGAGGGAGCAAAGTTAAAACACGAGAAAATGCACCTCCTCCAGTTTACCGAAGAACATGTGTGAGATATAATCAAAAAATATCAAGTCGCAGTGAAAGTACAAAGGCAAAAGTGGCACCATAAAAGGACAGTCTAGAAGAGCACGGCAAAGAGAAGCGGGGCTTTTATAACAAACTATAAATTCACAGGATTTTTATTTGTGCCTACACATGGTCACAATTACTTATGACTGAATTAGCCGTAAAGCCAGAGAGAGTTTTGGCAAGGTAAAGCCCCGCTCTAAAAGTTAATGTGTCAGGCTTCTTCATTAGGTATTATGGCGTTGTCGGCTACTGGGCTGTCCAGTGGGAGCTGGAGAGCAGAAGCCTTAGAAGTGGGTATTGCATTACAGGGCGTTAGTGGGTGCCATGCTGCTTCCAGCTCTATTACCTGGATCACTGGGGATCTCCCACTCTGGGGACTTGAGACGGCTGAGTACCAGGCTTTCCCAACACCTCTAATTAACCACTTTGGACGGGCCACACTAAAAGCAGCCCAGGAACCCTTCCCCGCTCGCTGTGGCTGCAGAACTTGCCAATTAGCCTAAACAGTTACGTTAATGAGAAAAGACAACTGATGCTGGATGCTTGGTTTCAGACACGCAAACAGCTCAGGAAAAGTGGATGGAGCCGTGTGATGCTGATGCTGAGACAGGTAGGCATCTAACGGCTCCCTCCTGTGGAGAAAAAGAGAACTTTCTGAAGCTGCTGTGGACACTTGAGTAACAGACAGGTCAAAGGAAAGAGGAGAAGAGAGAGAAAAAGCGAGCAGCCTAAGAAAATAAACAAAATTAAGAAGGGAGCGTTGGGCGGTTTGAGCTGAAGCAGGTGGCTGATGTTAGGCGAGGTGGGCCGGGTGATGCAGATCCAGAGTCGAGTGGATAGTTTACACAACCACGGCTGAGCAGCCAGCCTGCTCCGCAGTGACTGTCTGTCTGACTATCTGTCTGGAATCACCCAGGCAGATGTTACAATAACAACTGGATCAAGACTTCCCATCAATAACCACCTACAATACACTCAGCAACCCCAGTCTCACCCAGCAGTGTTAATCTTACACCCACTCTCCCACGTCATAGCCTGAGCTTCAAATATGTCTTTAATAAACGCACTATGATTGCTCATAAGTCATTCCCATAAACCGGTTAAAGCTGCTGTTTGTTTAAGGAGATCCGCTACGTGTAAACTTGATACAGGTTTGATTTATGTGGGTAGAGGAAATTGTTTTCGTGTTTACTGATGTGCATATTTGCACGCAAAAGCATGTTTAGCTTGATTGATTTCTTCATCTCTGCCTCCCCTCTAATCCCTCAATCAAGAATGCACAGACATGCCCATCCTCTCAACCAATGCCCCCCCCCCGCCCCCAACTCCTATAGGTGCCCTGTCTTCATTGCCTCCTCAAGCCAGTGGAGTGGAGCCACATGCCTGCAATTATACCCCCGGTCCAGTCTGGTCCGGTCTGCTCTGCTCGGGTGGGAGAGCTCTCTTCCATGTCATCTCCTCTGCTTTGATATGCTAATCAGCAGAGAGAGAAATGGCTCCAGAGTAAACAAGAGCTTTGATTTTTCTATGGCACACATGATAAAGATTAACTTAGCTCATGTAGGCATCGGCCGCGTGATCCCAGAGTTTCAACTTTTGGCGTGTGGAGTTGTTGGAAAGCGGGGAAGTGGCTCATATGCATAATGTACACACACATTCCATTCCCTCCCACTCATCTCCTCTCGCCGCACACGGCCCCAGGCTGTGGTGTTAGCATGATCTGGCAACACTTTCAGAGCAAGTGCATAATGACTCGTGAGGACGTGCCGTCATCACACACAAGGACACACACACGTACACTCACACACACGTATACTTGTCGGTGCATACACAAACACACATAGAAACAAACAACCAAGGTAACTGAAACGCTCTCACACAGATACATATGCAGATTTAATGGAAACATTAGAAGTGAATTCTGAGCAGACTCAAAGTGAGCGCTAACACAGACAGGAGGCAGGTAGTTTGCATGAGTGTCCACAGGTATCGGTCATGCAGAAGGACAGAGACCACTGTCTCGTCAGATTCTCCAGAGTAAGGCATCCATGTTCAGGCATTCAAACTTGTAAGAATTACACACAGAACACTTTGAAGACAAAATTTGTTTGCAATGTACATAACTCGCAATGCACATAAATTCTTAGACATAAACAACCAATCAAAAACGGGGATTTTACCTAAACAGTACCTGTCCCTTTGAGAGGTCGGATCTCACAAGTTTTTCAAAATTAATTTGAATTTTTCTCTTAGGACAATTTCATTTTATTTGTGACGATTAACACTTGAAATCAGAGTTGGTGCAATTAGTCAATTGTCAGCAAATTAATCCAACTAATGTAAAGTAATTAAAGTAACTTTTGATAATCTATTATCTGTTTACAGTCATTTTTAAGCAAAAGAACAAACAAACCAAAAATGTGACTATATTTTAGTTTTTTCTTAAGCCTCTTTCACTAATAGTTCTGGCTAAATTACTGAGATAACCTCTCTGCCACGACCAGTCATTTTCACTATTCACGCATGCACTACATTCAGAACACTGATGCCTTGCACCTTTTCATACAAGCCATGGTAATGCCAGAGCAAATGGGGGGGAAGGAACAATCCAGCAGGTGGCAGTAATGCAACACTTATGGATGCCAACTGCCACAAAACTCAACAGAAGAAGAGAATATGGCAAGGCACGACATACAGATGTACGTGGCTTACGACGTCTCTTATTATTGTCAAAAACATGCCCGGGAAGGAGCTATTTTTGTCTGGTGCTAGTGTTCTCGAAATTTAACTTATATTCAAAGAGTTGGCAAGACAAGTAAGTAGCTTTCTTACTTGATTCAAATGCATCATTAACAGAGTCTTATGACTGATTCGCTCCCTCCATGTTAAAGTGTCTCCTGTCAGCAGATGTAACCCTTTATGTGCTTGACCCTGCGATTTTACTGCTTCCATTCACAACACAGCCATACCAGCATTTTTTACAGGAATGGCAGGTCTGGAGGTGGGAAAATGGCGGTGCATACTTCCTGGAATATCGATCCCTTGCTCTTGCTCACACATGAACCCATGCAAGAAATGTTAGCGTTTTAGGAACAAACTGCATGTGAAAAAGGTCTTCATGTCCTGCATGATAATACATTGAATAACTTTGGGTTTTGGGCTGTTGGTCCCACAAAGCTCTACATTTAAAGATGTTACCTTTGGCTCTGGAAAGCTGTGTGAAGTTTTTTTGCTATTTGATTACATCCTATAGACCAAAGTAGTTGTTTAAATTACATGAAAAAATAACCTGTAGATTAATTAATGATGAAAATAACTGTTAGCTAAACAATTAACAAGTAGCAGCTAACCATATAAATAGGGATACAATTATTGGACATGGGTAGAAAAAAAGCCATGTAATTGCTTTTTACCCCCCATTCAGTCCACCTTAATGATCCATTCCTCCTTAACTCAGTAGCACCAAGTCACTAACCCCTCTCTTATCCCTCCTCCCCAAAAATCTGTTTCTCTTTGTTTTATGCTTCCCTTCCTTTCTTCCCCAGCCGTTAACCAGCTGAACTTCTTGGAAGCCATCATCAGCTGATGATTCAGATGATTTCTCTCAAATGATTTCTCTCCCTTTAACTCAGAGTATAAACTTTCAGGGATAAAAAATGATTAAGTAAACAAGTTTCTTTCATTTTGACGACCTCTCCAGCGAGTTGGACTTGCGAGCGGGCTGAAAACAACCATGCCTTCACGTATTCACTTCCCCTCTTTAATCGTGGAGTTGGACTCTGAATGCTCTCGCTGGCTCTAAACACAGAGCTTTATATTAAATATAAGACTCCTGTCTAATCACAGAGCTGGGAACAAAATGTCTAAACAAAGATATCAAACACAGCCAGTGTACAATATCGAAACAAGAGACCATACAGGTTTTCCGTCAAATAAAAGAAAAGCCAAATGTTATGTTGGACGTTTAAGATTGATATGAATTTGAACAGTGTTTCCATTCGTGGGGTCAAAGCTCCTACAGGCTGACGTGAGCCCAGACAGGAGACAGTTGGCAAGATTTCTGTCTGGATGTGGCTGCCTGAGTTGGATCAAATGTTGGACAGTTTGTCGGTCTGGAGTGACCAGACTGAAGGGATGAGATCTAAGGATGGAGATCAAACAAAGGAGAACTCACACACATACAGCCACACACACACATTGTGGCCCTCTGGAGTGGAGTGGAGCCTTAACAAATTGATCAGAATAGGGGATGTGTATGGATTTAGAGGAGAGAGTCTGGGGCAGTGGCCGATTTTTAACTGCTTGGACGCCACAATGTGGACCGCGAGGCAGCCAGGATGCTGACGCGGCGCAGGCTGCAGCAGAGGTGCAGAGTTGCAACATTTGACAAGACGTCAACAAGTGTGTCTTCGACATAAAGGGAAAACGGTAGATCAATCTGGCACAATAGCACGCCTTCTCTGACTTTTGGGCATATTCCATCTTTAAACTTTGAAGCTTGAAAAGATGGTTTAAACAACGTAATTCTGAAGCCACACCAACATCAGAATCCTGCACAGTTAGTCTGGCTCGCACACAAAAAAATACAAGGGAGTGAACTCATAAACTGATAGCTGGTGTTGGCCCAGTGCATAACCTGGCAACTGCAGGCAACAGTCTGGAGGAGGACCTGATGAGAGTCGCAATCCATTTCTTCCAGGTTCAACCTCTTGTTATTTCTTTCTTTGATTTATGATTGAACATGACAGCATGAAAAAGCCCTTTTTTAAACAAAGCTTGATAAGAAAGCATGCTAACAACGCCCTCAGGTGGCTGCGGGGAGAGAAAGTACCAAAATAACCATCAAATAAAAAAAAAAAAAAACCTTAATTGTGCTTTTCACACAATCAGCATTGAGGAAACTAGAATTACCACCTTGTGGTTGTATGCTTCCGTGAACCAGTCATGTTTAACTTAGATCCATATCTCTGAAAACATGGAGGCCTCACACACATCAATTTAGAATCTGACCAAATGTCTCCCCCTCTGTGCCTGAGATATGACATTGAATAATGGCCAGAAAAGCGTTTTTGCAGAACATTATTATATCACAGTGAAGCAAATCTTGACCTTTTGGACATAAAATGCCATCACTTTGTTATTATATTCTATTAGACATTTGTCTTCAATTTTGTTATAATTAGTAGGGCTGTATCCGACCCAGAAATATGCCAATCGAATGGCAGTTCAGTATGAAAAATTGACCATTTGTTTTGTTTTTCATACAAAGTTTTTAAGTCTGAAAGTCCAAGTGGCTGTCTGTGCCACATTTAGAGAAATTCCTTCAAGGTCTTCTTGAAATATTCCATTCAAGAGAATGAGACAGATGCAAGATCACCTTGAACCTTTGACCATCAAAATGTAATTAGTTAATTGTTGAGTTCAAGTGGATGTTTGTGCCAAATTTGAAGAAATTATCTCATAAAGATATGGGATGGACAGACAGACAACCAAAAAACATAATGCTCTGGCCATTGCTATTGGCGAGGAGGCATAAAAATGAGACAATGAGAGGATATAACCCAAACTTAAGATTGAGTTGAGCAACATAACCTACCTTCTTAGTTTTGGCTTTCTTCTCGTAGGTGTCTGACAGGGGTTTCTTCTTTGGCTGTGGTGTGGCCTTGGAGAAAAGATCCTCAAACTCGTTGGCGTTGACGATGTTTGGTTCCTCCAGAGAACCCCAGAGTGTGTTGTTACTGGAAAACAAAGCGATTATATTTTAAATTATGCTGTTTTAACTTTAAATGTAAGCATCAAAACTGAGACTTAAAATGACAATGGCTCACAGCGGCAGGCTAGAAATGTCGAGGTTACTTTCCTTGAGCTAAACAAATTGTGTGCTCTATTTGTGGAAGCATATTTGATGTTTATTCAACCTGCCCACTGCTTTTTCCATTTTGCTGTCCCACAAAAACTTGGCAGGAGTGACTGCGATCTTAACTTTAAAAAGCTCTGTTTATGAGCTAGGTGATAAAAATAGCAAAAAGTTTAAGACAAGCTCGTTTCTGTAATATAGAATCATTTCCAGCAAATGGAACGAGAATAGGGGAGGCGATGTTTTGTTTCAGAAGTTGCCGAGTAACGAGGAAAAAACAAACAGAGGCAAAAATAAGAACAAGAGGTGTCTAAAGTCAAAAGGATGTTCAGGAGTCAAGCACGCTGTTGCTGTTACCATCACATCTGTCTCTGTTTTTCCTCTCTCAGTCTGTTAATAAAACAGACATCAAATGGCTTGCTAACAAATAAACTTAATCCTGATAAATATTTTGGAATGACAACTTCTATAATACGCTGCCTAACTCCCGGTTTCCAGTCGTCTTTTCACACACCACAGCCGTGGGCAGATTATGAAAGCATGGGCCCCTGGGCACAGACATGCTGAGGGTCCCACCATCTCTCCTTCACAAAAGCAAGAAACACAGACATTGTGGTGGTTATGCCACTATTTTTTGTTGTTTTGTGTGTCTTTGTAGTTGTTATGCATCTTTTTGTGGTTGTGTATTTGTTGTAATTTGGTGTGTGGAAATGTTCCGTCTCTGAGGTAATTTTATACCTTTTTAGGTTGTTTTGTGTCTAAATGTATTTGTTTTATGTCTCTGGTAATTTTGTGTGTGGTAGTTTTGCATCACTTTGTAGTTGTTTTGTTTCTGAAGAAATTTTTCTTTGGTCATTTTGTGTTTCTTTGTGGCTGATTAGCCCCTGTTTGTAGTTATTTTATGTTTATGCAGTTTCTATGAATTTTTCTTAACCTCTTTTCCATCAATATAGAACAGGTTATGTACTGGTTCCTGCAAGTCAAGAGAGAAATCGTCAGGAAAACAAGAGCATGCTGAGGTCTCATTATTGATTGGTCCATGCTTGTTTTTTGGGTAAAAACAAGTACCTGTAATAATGGAGCAAAACTTCAGAGATAAACAATGCAATTTGAAATTTGGTCACAATTGTTTACTGCCATTGTGTAATGACTTCCATTGATGATGCATCCTTGATTGCAATGGGTCCACTCAGAAACAGGGGGAAGGGCAGTCAGGTTCACTAGACAGGACCAAGAATCTTAAACAGAACCGTACAAGAACCTCTCTTACATAGTTACATTTTGCACATTAAGACCAGGGAGGTTCCCTTACACTTTGGACCCCAAGGCCTGTGCCTGGTAAGCCCGTTCAGTAATCCATCCATGGTCATCATTTTATTACAGCTCATCCATGAGCTCATGAGAACGTTGGGTCAATCTCTCTAAACTGAGGCCAATTTGCAGTGAAAAAAGGAGAACCTGGACTCAGCACACTAACTGCTGGCAGGATTATCATGGCTTTAATACCAGAACAATCAGCTGCATTGCCAGTGACTCAGAGTAAGTTGAGTAAGTCCAATTGTTTCTGCATGCAGTTGGCCTCCTATTGCAGTGGTAAGAGTATTATCTAGGGCAGCCAAGAGGTTTTCTGTTGAAGACATAATGATACTGTCCCAAAATCCGCCTTTGATTTTTGCACTCCTTCCTGAGACACTGAGGAAAATAAGTCCAACAAACAGCCTCAAAAGCTGAACCCAACTGTGCAGGAAACTAGCATGGAAAAGAAAATTACATCCAAACCCCTAGAAATATTTCCATGCAAGACAACTTTCTAATTGACTGGATTATGACTGTAATTGAGTTCTGTTCCTTTTTCTTTACGCAGCTTCCCAAGAAAGTCTGTCCAGTGTGCTGCCAACCGCACTTTGTGTTTCGGCTTACATTTTAACACCTGGCGCCATTTCAAACCTTACACTGTTCCCCCTCATAACTCAGAAACCTCACACCATTAACAGAGATCACACAGCTGATCCAGCTATAGTTAAACATCTGACCCATTTAATGCCCCTTAACTTGGCCCTTTACAGTTAAATTTATAGCTGACATGAAACTGCTGTAGTGTAGTCAGTCAGTCCTCCAGTGCTGGGCCGGGACCAGAGAGAGAGAGGGAGTGCAAACCGCAACTCAGTTTCCCCCACTAATCCAGCCATGGAAATACAAGGCTATAAAGCTGGAAGCCTAGCACTAAGAGGCAGCAACCACAGCCACTGTAAATGGGCTGGATAATCCACTTACAATTACAGAGTATCTGAAAAGGGCCAGTAGACGAGGCAGCGTGGTGCACCAACCATATCTTTGGTATCTCTCTCAACACGAGTGTTCAGGGCCAAACTAAGACCACATTAGAGTAGGGTCAATGAGGCCTAGAACTGCATTAGCCTGGGATAAAAATTTCACTCTTGTAACTTCCCTTTGCCGTCTCTCTGGAATTTCTAAACCAAACTCTGATGACAATCTGCAGTAATCCACCAAAAAGTTTGCTGATGAAAATCAAGTTGTTCACTCAATTACTACAGTAAAAAATAATAAATACAATTATGAACTGAAGTTATGCTCGTCTTCAGCTTTCTGTAGTCTTGGATATACATTTTAGTTCAGGGAAAAGAAATAAAAGTGTAAGAAGTTATTATATGGTTTGTGTGTATTAGTGATTTTGCAAGCTCACTCCCACTCAAAGGGACAATTCATATCAAAATCAAAATTACATATTTTTCATCTTACCTGTAGTGCTGTTTTTCAATCTAGATTGTTTTAGTGCAGGTTTTGGAGATATTGGCCGTGGAGATGTCTGTCTTCTCTCCAATATAATAGAACTACATTGGACTAGGTTTGTTGTACTTAAAGGGAAAATAACGCTAATAATAATAAATAACAACTTAAAAACACAGCAGCAAGATCTCTTTCCAGAAATCATAACCCCATTATTCAAGATAATCCAAATACCTTGTTGTGAGCAGTTTCATGTAGGAACTATTTTCTTTCTACTGAACTACATCCACCAACCAATTTTCTGCCAAGAAGGGATTGTGCAATTGTGCATCTTATGCTAACTGAGCATCACTGAGCAAGTTAATGTTACGGCTCAACCGAGGAAGATGCCATTTATGTTTACATCTCAAGTGCCACAAGCCTCTTGTTAATTAGTAGACGCAAAAAAATTATTTCTACATGAAACTGCTCACAAGGTCTGTGGATTTTCTTGAGTAACCAAGTCATGATTTCTGGAAAAAGACATTGCTGTTGATTTGTTCAAATGTATTTATTTGCCGCTTTGAGCACCACAGGCCGAGTGCCATCTAAGTCTATTTTATTCAAGAGAAGGCAGACATCTCTACAGCTGATATCCTCAACACTCAGCAACTCACACCAAAACAATCTAGATTTATAAACAGCCCTACAGGCAAGAGGGAAAAAATGTCTGATTTGGAATGAATTGTCCCTTTAAAGTATTATTCCAGTTTATTAGAATTTGGGTCTTATTTTTATGGCTTGGACATCATTTTTATAAGTTCAGTGAAACATTTTTGTATTTGGGAACTTAGCAACATTGCAACATTAACGTCCTGTGGGGCTTGAAATCTGTGTCCACACATTTGGAGAGGTTGTAAACATACAATATTTACACCAGATTGTCTTAACCACTTTATTTGTTGGTAAAAAATAAAGTGAGCACTGCTGAAATGTTGGCAATAATCCCTAATTGCACACAAAAATAATATGTACACAACTATGGTTAGTATGGTAGGTCAAAGCTGAACCATGAAGTCAGTCTGTAAACTGACCTGGATGTTTACAACAGACAGATTGGGCAATGATTCCAAACTTAGCCTTTGATTTAGTTTTGAAATAAATCTGGAGTGTTGTTTTAAACAGTTTATTCATCTGACTGCTTGTTTTTCTTGCCTGGTGGGACTTTCTGCCACTTTCCCTGATCTCTATAAATAACTTTGAGTGCAATGTTATTATTTCAAACTGAAATGACGGCCAAAAGACTGAAAATAAGACCCAAGTTGCAAACAATCACAATTCTCCTTTAAGAGCAATATGAGTGATATAAGCAATGTTATACGTACTTATTGTCCTGAATCTGTATCCTGGTCCAGTAAAGAGGCTTCATTGGACAGGCTGGCTCAATGGCATGTTTCCGTGGGGCCTTCTCCACCTTTGGGCCCAAACTGAAGCCCCCCATAGGGGGAGGAGGTGGCGGGCCACCGCCTGGAGGAGGGGGAGGAGGCGGTGGACTAGCTCCAGGTAGGCCAGGAGGGGGAGGGGGAGGTGGCGGGGGTGGTGGACCACCTCCAGGGAGCGGGGGTGGCGGAGGGGGTGCTGGTGGCACTCCAGTGTTGCCTGGCAAAGGGGGAAGAGGAGGAGGAGGAGGAGGAGGTGGTGGGGGAGGTGGTGGTGGTCCTGAGAGGCCTGGTGGGAGAGGGGGAGGGGGAGGCGGAGGGGGAGGAGGTGGTGGTGGCGGCGGTGGTCCAGGAGGCCCTGGGGCCTTTGAAGCTTTTAGATTTAGTCCGATAGAGTCCAAGTTGAGTTTTTTCGGCACATTTTGGTTGGGGCTTTGAGCGCTACCGTCACCCTCAGGGCTCTTGATGAAGTACTCTCTGTCTGTCTGGATACTAACAGTGCGAAAGGTCTTAGGTGTCAGGTCATCTGCGGTGGACACTGCAACATCGCGGACCTCGCCCCGCTCCTGACCTGTAGTATACCCCTTGTCTCTTTGCATTTTGGCAATGACTCCTTCCAGGTATGATACTGAGTCAGCATGCTCACCTCGTAGCTGGAAGATCTGAAGCTCAAAGTCGGACTGTGAGGACATACAGTCAGAGAAAAAACAATTGCAGAGTATCAGAAACTTCTGTCAACCCTATAATGTTGTCTTGTGTTAATTTATTTTTCCTCATGCCTCCTCCTGACATACTACAGAGCTTTTATGTCTAGACTTTATCTCTCCCAAATTGTATAAAGTTATTTAATTTTGGAAAATCTGAATAGCAGGGGAAATGAAACTGTTTTCGTATTGATGTATGTTCTGTAACATAAACTGCGGTAAAAAAAAATTAAGAATAAATCAGACCATATTAGGTAACTGAGGATATATTTCCTCAAATAAACTTGGGTATAAATGTTTATCTATTCATCCGATGGGTCTACACGACAGTGATTCTTGGTTAAAAAACAACATCATTTTTTTCCACCTCATATATCTCCTCAATCAGAGATCAATATTCGACTCTTACAGCAACAATCTGGTCCAGTTTTCATTTGACATTTCGAACAATGAAAAACAATCCCACCAAAGCGAAGTATTGATTTGATACAGAAAGGAAATTGTTTTGCCATAAATCCTACACATGTTCCTTATTAACTTATGTCAGTTTAGAAAGCGCATTAGGCACGTTCCCACCCTTTCTTGTGGGCTGACTGTGGTACATGTTTCTCAGTGTCAGCATCGGCCCTCTAAAAGGTCGACGTCAAATTAAAGGCTTTACGCAGACAGGCTGAGAAACCAATTCTGAGGTCAGACTCTTCAAGGAAACAGTCCATAAAGCAATTTATCAGTGGTACAAATTGTGTAACATGGCCACAAATATGTTTTTTTTTTTCAGTTTTCCAAGGGTGTATAATACGTTTAAGTTTCGATTACTCTAGACAGACGAAAAACACCTGTGAAACACTGTTCCTAACCAATGCTTTTGATGAATTAACTGTCATCTCAAGAGGAACAGTAACTAAATTAAAAATTCCAATATGTTATTGCCACAGTCTGGGAATGTTTAATCACAAGTTTGTGTTTTAGCACTCTGCATTTTGGATTTGGGAGAGAGCGGTTACTTTTGACTAATATTTATGGACTGTTTTAGACCATAGGTATAAAATATATGGAATTGAAAATGGGTAAATTTCCCCTATAAACTGATTTGGAGTTAGCGATCACATTAAAAACAACGGGGATGTCCAATACAGAACATCACAGAAGCCCACATTCTTATTATGTAATAATGAATGATAATGAAATGTCTTTTTTAGAAACATTTTAATTGACACACTGCAGTTTTTACATGATACAATATTTAATATATATATTTTATGTCACTGAATTAATTAACTTTAGTTTCACTTTTTGTAATTAAGTGCTAAAGGTAATTTCAAAGTCACAGATCAGAACATTATTATTATATTCTTATTAAACTATCATTAAAAATTGTTTGATGATGCTATTTGTTAAAGTCTGTCAAAGGTTTTATGTTTGTTTTTTTGGTTTACTCACTAAATGCACTTACTCTAAATCTATTGGGTTTTTTAAAGAATATAGCTTGCAACAAATTTCCTCATACAATATCTCTTTATCATGAAGACAGGTTGCACATCTAAGAGAAATTTGAATCCCATTTAAGAATTGCTTTTCATTTCAGCCTATATATATGATTTTTCAGAACATGTAAATGTATAAAATTAACTTTAAAACTTAAAAAACTTGCTTACTGAACTACTTAATGCTAATTTTCCTTTTAAAAGACATTTTTTTGTGCAGCATTGGGCAACATCAAAACCTTTGACATCTTAAAGCTTCTACTGCAGCAGGCTGAACAGCAGCCTAGCTGCTGGACTTGAACATTTAATGCTTACTTAGTGCCATCTTGTGTTCAAGCGAGCCAACTGCGCTGTCACTTTGGATATTCAAAAATATTAGGGGCCTTAATGTTCTGTACATGTACATCTCACACATTGGAATTACTGCCAAAAACATACTGCAAAACTTATTTTCACAAATCCCAAATGTCTGTTTGTGCATATTTATTAGTGTTTGTCAGAACCTCCACACTTAACTTCCTTTTACTAGTCATCACTCACAGAGGTGCCTGGGCTAGGTTTCTCTCATGTGTAAACTATTTTCAGTCAGTGTTTGAACATGTCTGCTTATGTCATATGATAACTTACATGCATCCTCTCCAGCTCTTCCTTGCACTCTCTCTTCAGCTGCAAGAGGGCAGCCTGGTGCTCTGAAAGGAGGCAGAACAAGAACATACACTCGCTTTGATTTATTAAATACACATTGGAATGTGTCCATTCAATGCAATAATCACAGATGTTGTTGTTCTTTTTGCTGCTGGCTAATAGGTTGGTATGGTAAATCATTATCAAGCTAATCTGCAAGACAAGAGGCATACCAACAGGATGCGCTTCTGTTTAGTGGTAAGATTCTAGAGAAAGGGTGGGTCACTTTTACTTTAAATAGGTCACATTTAAAACTAAACCAACCAGTTTTGAAATACACTGTTAGCTCGAATGGAAGCCAAAACAAAACATTTTGTCATTTCAAAACACACACAAAAATGCAGATCTGTTGGTTCTAATGAGATGACTTCATTTGAAAAGATCATCACACAACATGATGTTGCAGTTGTATTTGAAAACTGTCTAAACATGTCTACCCTTCCCTACCCTGTGTATAATGTTTGTATCTTACAATACCAAGTTTAAAAGTCTACATCTCAATGTCAATCTCATTTTTACAATTAAAAGTGTTTATACCTATTCACAATTAAAGGAATACTTCCCCTGCAAAATGACCATTTGTATATCAATTACTAGCCCAATGTTCCTTTTTTTAAAATCTTTTTTTCCTCACATTTTGTCATTATTGTAATTCAATTGTTATTTACAACATCTATTGCACGTCTGTCTGTCCTGGAAGAGGGATCTCTTCCTGAGGTTTCTACCATTTTTTTTCCCCCTTTACAGGGTTTTTTGGGGAGTTTTTCCTTAGACGATGTGAGGGTCTAAGGGCAGAGTGATGTATGCTTTAAAACCCTCTGAGACAAACTTTGTTTTGTGATAATGGGCGTAATAAATAAAATAAAATTGAATTGACTTGACATGCCTCCAAGATGGATGAAGAATCCAAAAACTGAGATTTCTTTTAAAAAATTGAATTCTAGCAAAGGGTGGCATGTTGAACAACAACAAAACTATATGAAAAAAATTGTTAACAAACTCTCACACAACTCGTCTACTTGTGGAATCAAAATCTCATTTATCTAGTCATATGCTAAGTACTTAACAAACACATGCATTTTGGCTAAAACCTTACTATTTAAAATACTTCTGCATGGAAGCAGTGCACCTGGGCAAGCGCATGCGTTTTAACTCTGCTCATGCATTACACTGAGCAGAGTTCAAATGCACAGGCGTAATCAGGCACAACATCCATCCATGTGTGAGACTGCATACAGTAAAACTGCATTTCTTTGGGATTATACTGCATGAGCTGTGTGAGATTATATCAAAAGACCCCTACGAATTTAATTTATCAAAATTTTTCGCCGTGTTTGGATTCTTTGCTCGCCATGGAAGCATTTAAGAAACGTTTTCTTCATTCTTAGTTTCTTCTTAGGATAAGTTATTGATATACAAATGATCATTTTGTGGGTTAAGTATTCTTTTAAGACTAAAATCAAGATAACATGGAGTAGATGCTTCTGTTTGTGATGATGCATTAACATGGTCTATTTATCGACCAACATTTTTGCCATTTGTTGTAATGAGTAACATTGTGCTGTAACAATGATTAATCTGAGGGCAGCTACTCTAAAAATCAATTTAAGATACTGCAGCTCCACTTAATAGTAAATTATTTACACCAATCAAGTAGCACTCTAATCAAGGGCCATTGTTTAAAGGAATGCATGTGCTGTTAACGCACACATGTTGGTTTATCTATATGGCTTGCAGTCTGGACTTTTGCTCTGCTTCTGAAGTTCCACACACTTTTCTCTCACACGAGCACAGCCCGACCCTGGAGCACAATCACCAAAATAATCCACACTCACTCGGTTTAATCTATTCCCAGGAATGATGCTGCACTACACAGAACACCCAACAGCTGTCACGCTGCTGCTGCTTTGCACTGTACGCTTTTAGCTAAACACAATTTCACTGTACCCAGAACATGAAAGGAAAGCTTTTTTACTTTGTAATTGAATCAGCCTATCCACAGTGTGTGCGCTTCTAACCTATCTGTGTGTCATTACACCTTTAGAGTACAAGGTGGGCCAAACATGGCGTGCTGCCCAGAGTCTACTCGATTCCATTAAATGTTTCTTACCTCTGACACCCACACATGCGATCCTGTGGTGCCACGAAACGGCAGCCACACAAACAGCGGCATTAGGATGCAGACACAGCCTCACTGTGCTCTTAAATGGATTTAAAGGATGTATTACAGCCTGCTAATGATGCTTAGCTAGCTCTGCATGACTTGTCTTAGAGATTTTAAGTGTGAGTGCTTAAAGGTGTGATAGTGGTGACTCTGCTTTTCTTTAAAGAGATCCATTCATAAATACTGCCTTTTAAATACTAAATCCACAAAGCCAATCAGTGTGAGGTGTGTCAGTGGCCAGCGATCCTCCAGGTCTTAGATGTAAAAAAAGATAACAGTGTCTAAAGCAACAAGTTTGCGGTTCTTACCTGCCTCTGTGTATTTGAGCCCCACCTTCTCTTCCTCATCTTTAGGTTTAGGTGGGGGCCACACAGCCTGAAGACGCCCCGGGGTCCGGTCCTCGCTGTCTGTAGGAGACGTGACCTCTGTCTGTGGGGAGGAAACATGCAAAAATGTCAGTCTGGCAATGCAGTGATACAGCATCAATTTGACCCTATATTTGCACAAACCACATGTGAAACTTAAATTTCCATTAAGGAAAGATGAAAATGATTCATACATAAGCCTCTAAGGGACTGATGAGTTCCTTGCTGGGGGATTTGGAGGCTCTCTCAAAAATAGACCTCAGATTTTCTTTGTCATTCTTGATTTTCTTCTTCACCGCCTCCAGATCCACATCTTCAGTTTTTTCCTTTTTGACAGTTTTCGGGCCAAAGATGCTCCTGAAGGTTTCATAGGCGAGATCTGAGGTTTTCTTCTTGTCTGGTGAGGTTGTGGGGGTTTCTGGGCTTGAAACATTCTCTCCCACAACCTTTTCTCCATTCTGAGACTGTTTTTTGCCGTGTTCAGGATCAGCATCGTCTGACTGTTTTTTCTCATCCTGGTTGCCTAGGTTGTGCAGCTGACTGAGTTGTCCCATTGCATTGCTTTTAGATTCTGCAACTGGCTTAGGCTCTGCGTGTTTTTTGACTGGCGTTGATGTCTTCTGATCAGGGAAGAGCTTGGCTTTGTTGACCGTCTTCTTCAGGCTGAGCAGGGCCAGGTCAGCATCCTTCTCACTCTGCTTAATCTCTGACACCGTCTCCCTGTCTTCCCCCACTGCTCCTTTCTTCAGCACACGCAACCCACTGAAGAGCGCCGGCATTTGGAAGGAAGGGGACGAGGAGAGCGCAGTGCCCTTGGATGGGGAAACAGATAAAGCTGGAGGTGGTGTTTTTGTATCTAGTGTCTTTGGAGCAGTTGTGCTTTGTGAAGGAGGACTGGAACTTGGCTGCATGTCACCTGGGGACTCTTCGGGTGTAGACGACAGCAACGTTTTAGGAGTTGTTTTACTGACAAAGTCTGACTGCTCCTCCGGACTGGAGGATGATTGGACTGAAACTTCAGGATTTTTAGGGCTGGAGGGAACAGAGGACACCTGGCTAGAGTGAGACTCCTCAGTCCCCTTCTCAGCCCTTTGCTCATGTGTCTCGTTCTTCTGTGCATTATCTAAGTCCTCCTTTAAAGGTGAGGCAGCATTATGATTTGAGGCTTCCAAGGCAAGATCTCCAGATATGACTGAAGCAACAGGCTGGGAGCAATCTATGCCAGTAAACTCTTCGTCCTCATCTGTTCGCACATTGTCTTTAATCTTCTCTACAGCAGCAGATGTGTCTACATCCAAAGACACGATGGTGGTGTCCTCTTTAGGGCTGCCAGCAACTCCCCTTTTCAAAACTGAAGAGATCAGGACTGACTTATAATCACTTCTGTTGACAAACCTTTCTGGATATAACATAGCTTCTATACGTGATCTTTCCTTACGTTTGTGTGTCCTAAACACAGGCACTTGGTACTCTACTTCTGACTCACTAGCATCTTTTTGCGCATCTTCATCACCATGCTGCACTGAATTTTTGTCCTCCCCAGGTAAGGTAGACTCCTCGGTTTTGGCAAGCTTCTCGGACCCACTAGTGCTGCTTTGGGTCGCCTCCTCCTCCTCATTTTCTTCATTGTCACTATAAGTTTCCACCCTTGTGACCTGGACCAGCTCATGGTCAAGCGAGGCTGTAGCTGCTGTTTTAACTTCAGACTCTGTGCAGGTTTCCAGTGATTCAGCCGTCTGCGCTGTATCACAGGAAGCTGTCACATTATCCTGATGCATGTCTTCACTCCCTTGCTTGTTCTCACTATTTTGACCACTGTCAGGAAGAGGATTCGTCTCATCTGACAGCTCCTTGTAAGACATCAGCACGGCTGACTCCATATCTACAGATCCAGATTTATCACGGCCGAAGAAACTGCTGAACACATTCAGCAGGGAGTTAGCAGGCTGCTTATCTGCTCCATCTGAGTTACTGCTCGCACTGTCCATTTTTTGCTCAAAGTGTCACTTCAACTAAGAGCAAAGAGCCAAAGCGAAACAGGTAACAGCTTTGCCAAAGTGTCCATTGAAAATGTCACAAATGTCCCCACCTCCAGTTATCCAAGCTGCTCCTATTCCACCTCTGCTGCTGGCTGGGAAACAAAAGGCCTTTGTATGGACAAATCTCCCAGGCTCCTCTTACCTTCTCCGGGAGGGCGCCAATTATAACAACACTACCCTGTAGTCCTGTTTAGTGACACGCAGAACTGGTTCTGTATGGTAGACTTTCATAACATCACATAAAATCTACTGCTGACTGTGTGTTGTCCAGTTCAGACTCCTCTGTGCGAGCAAGATTCCCATGAGGCTGTAAATGGAGTGAAGCTGTTCAGTGGCTGGAAGCATGTCCTGCTGTAATCTCCCTGGGAGAGCAGAGTTCACCTGCCTTTCACAAAAGCATTCCCAACTGTTCCGACAAGTTGCGTGGTACAATCCAAAAAGTTGCTGCTTATCCTTTTTTATGTGCCGGTATCCAAGACTAAGCTACTTCTAGTTTGTTTTCTGTAACTTGTCTCCCAGTTTACATGAAAGCCCTGTGTGCTGCTGTGTGAGAAAAAACCCTCAGGTTGAAAAAACTGTGTCTCACTGGTCGACCCAGTCTGGTGACGCCTCCATTCAGGTTCCTCCCTTCCTGGGAGGGGACCTGCAAAACCCGGCACCGCAGGTGTCTGATTACCTCTGCTCACTTCCGTAAAATGGCTTCCAAGGTAACAGAGAGTAAACACAGAGACCGCGTCAGTCTGTGGTCAGGTGGAGAGCTGCACTGGTCCATTAGCCCAGCATTGCATCATTAAGTGGTGAGCTACTGAAATACAGGGCTTAAGACTTGGCAATTAGTGAGCATGGACTTAGCCAGCTCTAGCTAACATGCTAAGAGGCTAACATGTGTGATTAGCAGCTCATGGAAACCTAAGCAGAACAGTTAGGGTTAAAAAAAAAGACATTTTGTATCACTTACCTTAAGTTACTTGTTGTGAGTGCTGGCAGTCAAACTGGATTTTTTGACAATTTTTTTTTAGACAATTTAGTTTTCTAAAAGTTTATGCTAACATTTGCTAAAGTTTTTAAGCTAACAACAGGGAATTCAACCTGTGTCAAAAAACAAATTTTGTTTTGTTTTTAAGAGAAAACAAAACAGCAGAAAAAGGCTTCTTCCTTCTTTCTTGCTGTTTTAGCTTATCCTTCATTTAACTTGCTCTAACCTTTGGTACTTTTTTAATAAATGTCAACAAAGTTGTTAGTAAAACACCACATTCTTCAGACTGGTTGCCCTTAGAAACCAAAGGTCAGCGTCCATGAATGCATTCCTTCAGTCTGCCTGATTGAGCACGATCTAAGCTGGACCAAAGGGCACATTTCTACAGGCTGCTTTGCAAATGTACTGAATCCAGTTTCATGACTGCCCTAAATTAAACATTTTCAAAAACAGTTTTCTGCCCTCGCTGACATAAGACTTATAACCAATAATTAGGCACATTTGATAGTATTAAATTAATTTTAATACTGCCTCCACCTTTTCAAGCAATGTGTTCTACCAATTCTACCAGTTTTATATAGTAGTTTTCATTTTTTTCAGCAGTGTAGTCAGAGCATTTGAGCTTTAATATCTTTTAGGCAAATTGTTACATATCTGTGCATTTTGAGCAATGCATTTCGGGTCTCAGAATCCGCATGCATTTTCTGCCAGAAATGTATTTTCTAGTTAGTTATGATGCTAAAAGAAACACAACTGGAGTAAAAATAGGAAAAACAGACATTTTTCAAAAATCACAATAGTTAATGAAAGTAATAAACCCAGCTAAATTATTGCATAAATGATAGGAATACTATTGTGAAAGCATTTCCCATATAACCACATATAACCATTGTTTTTAACTACTGCACTTTTGCACACTGATATTTTATACACTACATAGTATTTAATATTAATGGATATTTTCTTTTAGAAGTGAGTATTTTTTAGTATTTATAATTTAGTATTTATTTAAGATTTTTTTCCTGTGGATAATTACATTGTGCTTTTATGTTATGTGTGGCCATGTGCGGTTAGCTGTGAATGAACTGCTGTAACAAATGTAATGTCCTGTGAAGGATTAATAAAATATCTATCCTATCTATCTGTTATAATTTAGAAATGTGTTCCCAATAAAAACCACAAACAAAAAAAAGTAATAACAATTTACTAAGATAGGTGTTTAATTTTTCCCCTCATCTGAAGAAAGCCACATATAGAAAGGGGCCTTTTGTGGCTGAGGAATTAGGTTACGTAAGAGCATGTACAGTAAATCCCCCCCAGAGGTAGTACTAGAAAGAGTCACTACTGACGTGAATACAAATCTGACACACATGGGCTCAAAATAGAAGTGAAATCTCCCATTTACAAGTTTCAGACCATGTGAACAGATCTAAAAAAAAAAAAAAACTACAAAAAACTCTCACATAGGTCACATAATTAGACTGTGTCATCGTCACAACCCTCTATTTGCTGTTACAACACACAAAATACAGCATGTACTATAGAGAAGTGTGTCTTTTAAATGACATGAAAATGGATGATGGTGACAATGAAGTATGGAGTATGTACTTTCACAACAATACCATGTGTCTAAATCTGTAATGCACGGCCTTTGTACTGGTTTGTTAAGTCATTATGCTCACAGTCACGGCAGCTACTGTGTCTTGGGGAAAACAATGCGTGGCTTGCGTTGATACACTACCCGCCTAAAACCACACCCAGGTAATCTGCCTCATCTGCCACAGTAATGAACGCCTCTGCCAGACATGTTGGAATCTGGAAAGACTTAGACTGAAATAGTTTTTCACATTATTCTATCGCTGAAAGATTTAGAAGCATAGTTTAATTGTTCTTTAAATGTACTACATCAGGCACATGCTGTGCGGCAAGCAATATACCCTGATGCAACTTCTCCTCAATAACAATTAGAAATCACAATTAAAAAGCCTATAGCATTTAGTTAAAAATTGTTTTGAAACTGCTTCAAGAGACTAAGAGATTTTCCTGTCTTTGCTCGGAACGAAATAGGTTTGAGTGGAGTGATCTCAGTGAGTTTTGGCTCGGGTCCCCAGTGAACAGATTAGAATCCATGACCTGTTAATCCATTTCTAAGAATTCATCATCAGGTGGTTAAACGGCCCAGTGGAGAGAAATACCTATGAATCCCACGAGGGGAGGGGAGGGGAGGGGGGGTATGGTACACTGATCTGGGTGTGAAAATACACATTACTAGGGATGTTCCCAATGACAAATGTCCCTGCTGGAGGTTTAAACTTACACTAGTCAGCTAGTGTAAAAGGTTAAAAAACCCCCCCCAAAAAAACCACCGAAGCAACAGTCAAAATTTGGCAAAATTTAGACTTAAAGCATAAACATTGTCCGAAAAATATATTATAACGGCCAATTAAAATCATTCATCACAATTTTTCAGTTACCACTTTCGCACTTTGCATTATGAACATTGCATGTCTTTCTACAAAATATGACAACTTCCTACTTATTGAAAACATCATCCTTCAGGAAAATAAATCTTCAGGAAATGTGCCTGAATATTACATCAGCATTTCCTTTAATGCAATCACATATAACACTAATAATCTTAATAATAAGTTTAACTGACTAGTACAGACGATCAAGGGTAGCAACGTTTAATGAACTTGTCGACTAATGGCTCACATCAGCTAATTTTGACCTGTAATCATGTTTAATTTTGGAACCCATTGGCTATCGGTCCAGCAATAACCTGTATTTTGGGGGTTCTGGTGCAGCTAGAGGATATCCAGATGATGTGTATCCAGGCTAAGACTTCCTCCTCAGTGCACCAGTCATTCTTAACAATCCATTTAACAATTTCAGACACAAGCACGGAGTTGGAGTTAAGGGAAGGCCAGATTGTTTTACAAGTAGCCACTTAAGTAAAGCTAATAAAAAGCTTTATCGTCATCAGGCCATAGTTCATGTGTTCCATGACTGCATTTCGGCTAATGTGTTTTTCCTCTTTTGCTCTCCATTCAGACTGTTTACCTGCCTAAAACCAAAGTCTGCTTAGACATGATTGGTCAATACCACTTGGGCTACAAACAAAAAACAGACCACTTCAAATAAATCCAAATTTTTCTCCTGTTGCCTCCCTACATATGCAGATATCTGCTTACAGTGATTAGTGTTTGTACTGCTTGAGCGCCCTCACCGTGCACTCCAGCTTGGGACAGTAGGGTGTGTCCCCCATGATGTCATCTTCAGGTGGTGTGATGCGTAAGAAGTCCAGGTGATCGGGGCGTGGAACGCGGGAAAGAGGCTCCCGAGGGTCATCACCATCCAGCATCCAAATGTCATCCTGACGCAAGAGGGAATCGTCTACACCAACACAAACAAACACATCGCCACAGGGTAATTAGGACTCTATGTTGTGCAAGAAAGCATAGCATGGAATGACACAACAGCATAACAGGTGTGATCGTGTGTGACGGGGCTAAATAAGCGGTGCTGACTGAGGCTGTGTAACCTGCACGGATAATGACAATGGAAGCAGTCAGAAAGCAGGCATCAGAATCTTTTAGCATCAAGCAAGAGAGACCACTGTTTTGCTGCAGGCTTGAGGGCACCTGGCTATTTTTATCAGCACTTAGCCGGCCCTGTTCCCACCGTTGCCACCAGCAGAAAGCCCCACTGATCCAATAAGGAAAAATGGCTGCAGAGTGCTGGCCTCAAAAACGGATACAACCATTGATTTGCATTCAAGACACGTTTACTGTAACAGAGCCATGGTTTTGCTCAGCATTCCCACTGTGCTACAGTAAGGTCAGCTGCAGATCCGTGTGTGAAATTTGTGTTAGCAATTGCCATCCTAATGCCCCAAAAGAGTGAAACTATGGTACTTAATTTTAATTTAGATTGGGAAAGACTGCCCTCTCCTGACCAGGCTATCACACAGAGGGTACTGAGTGAACTGTAATGATGAAAACTGCTTAGACACACTTTAAAATTTAAATAAAAACCTTCCCTGTGTCCTTTTTTGCTGCAGTAGGCTGAGGAGGTTAAATTTATTCTGTGCATTCAAGAGCACCTGGCCTTTAATATTTACTGCTCAGAGACACACTGAAGACACAGCCTCAACCTGCACAACCTTATGCGCTATGCCCCGAACAAGTCACATGGTATTAACTTCAGGAACCAGGCCACTGCTTCACACAGGAGACACTAAGCAGAAATGCAATTTTAAATTCTTCTCACATGCAGAAAAACGTGATTTATCTTGCCCTAATGCATGCGTTCACTGTCTCAAAAGAGTCAGCCAGGCAAGAAAAAGGGAGGAAAAGTGAAAGTTAGGAAGTATGGGGCACAGACTGTGATGTGAAAGAATAACAGCAAAGAGAGCCTAGAGGGAATAAGAGGGGGGAGGGTACAAGAACTTGAAGCTTGTTGACCTCAATTTCCTCTGGCTGTAAGACAACACCTTGACGTGTATGGGCAATATTATAAGCTGCATACTAAAAAAAAAAATAAAAATCACATCATTTCCTGTGCAATATGCTGCTAACATATCCAATAACTTCCCTCTGTAATGAGTATCCTTGAAGAGGACGTACAGTATTACTGTCTTTCTGCACAGCAGCCACTTCTAAAGCCTTGGAAGTCCACTTGTATCGCTCCCCCAGAATCTGACTCTCAGCCAAATGCTTTAAATTCAGTTATGAGCCCACACACACACACACAACTAACTGGGGGGGCCTTCATTAAAAAATGGAAGCATTGAAATTCAGCTTCAGTGCCACAATCAGTCATTATGAGACAGCAGCAATGCCTGCAGTCCCTCCAGTTATCTCGGACTTGGACAGCAGGGGAAAAAAGGGATTAGATTAATAACTTTTCATTATGATAATGCTGCACTGTACGGCCCTGCAGTGGGAACTGCTGACTGTAGGTTGGGACACTTCCAAATGCAGAGTTAAGCCCGGACAGGGCCAAGGAAAGAAGCTAGTGATCAGAAACAGCTCTCCCAACAACTCTAACAAAACTACTGATTATATTCAATCGGCAAACAATGAACACCTGCTGATATATGTTTGCTATGTTTCTTCGTGACTTTGAAGAATTACTATTTACAGATAAACATTCTTAATCTTGTGCACATGTGCCTTTGTTACACTTAATTAAGAGTGAGATGGCCCACACTGCCACCATCTGGACAGGGAGGGAAAAAAAGCATCCATCACTCCCTGTAGTTAAACACACTGCAGTGAAGCTCTGAAGTCACTGCTGCATGCTAGAAATAAGACATAGTGAAGTAACATGCAACACTTTAATGTGGTGACTGTCAACAGATGTGGAGAAAAAACACTTTGATGCATTAGGTAGTGAATGCAGTGCACTCTTGTGCACACACACACAGAGAGCTTAAGTTCAGTGTCCCTGAGGAAAACTGTGTGCTTATTCCCATTTAATCTCCCCCCCGCTGCTCTAAAAGCAGCAACCAAATCGCAGTGTCCATATCTGAGGGGACACAGGGTGCAGATGGGATTGTGTTTGTCATACAGACAGCCACAGTCCATCAAATACACTGCTCTTTAGCAGAGTCAGGGGACTTTAATAGAAACCTCTATAGTACATACAGGTGTTTTCTTATAGCACAGCTGCAGGTGCTGACTGACAGAGCAGTAACTTGACAGAAAATCACAGGTTGTGAGTGAGCAGCTGTCAGACAGCATGGGCGTTTCTGTGCTACTGTACGCATTGTGATATTAACAATAAAGTATCTGTGTTTGGCACGGCTCAGAAGCTGTTTAATGCCTGACCCTGACAGGTGGGTGTTGTCAGTGGTGATGAATGCACCTTTCACTCTGTCGGCCAGTCATCACTCATCCAGTGGTCAGAAGAAGCTCAGTGGAGGCTGAACTGAACACGAGAAAGCAGATGTGAAATCACTACAAGAAAAATCTATTCTTCAAATGTGATTCCTTTCAGATCAATAAATACTGCAGGCCGACAAAGCAGAAATATCTGTGTGCATATCTATAAATACACAGCTTTTGCAAATTAACACTATGCATCCTCTCGTGCTACAGTTTCTCAGTCTTATTACAGAAACAGCTTTGCCCAGTCTGCCCTATTTTATCCACTAAAAATCTATAACCTCATCATTCAAAGTAAAAGAACTGGGCCATGTGGCATGCTGAGTGCATCTGGCAGTCTCCACCCCCTCCTCCATCACTTTTAGCAAAGGAGACGGATAATAGACTTTAATATAAATGATGAAAAATGTAGGTTTTATAAATCACCCCGTTTCTTTTGCACCCGTCACAGCTGTTTTTCGTGTTGGCCGTGCATGGCTGTCAGGCTGGCTGATTGACTGACTGGTTAGGCTGCTGGTGCTTAAGTCCGTGTCAGGGGGAGCTACAAGTAGAAACTCGGGGATGAGTGCTGCTGTGGTGCTCTGAGGGCCAGAGCAGCGATGTAGCATGACACAATGCTCACGGAGTCATCATTACTCATTTGAAATGCAGTTCTGGAGGCTGATGGGATACACAGATCTGCAGAAGAAGGAAGGGTGCTTTTATTGGGCCTGGCAGCGCATTGACTGGGAGACAGAAAATTTGGTTAAGCTCGCTTCAGTCCACTGGTGAGCGCATGTCTAAAATAGTGGGGCATTGTGGAGAAGCCTCTTTTAGCTGCTCATACTGAAAAGCATGACACAGAGCATAGCTAACATTTGCCGAGTTGGTGGCAGTCATTTATTAAAAAAAACAAGTTACAAGTTATATGAGAAGGACCTTTGTGCCCTGTTTCTCTGCATGCACGCAGCTTGGAGCAACAGTGCGAGACAGACTGAGAGAGGAGCTCTCTTAGCCTGTTTTGGCAGAATCCACTTCATTATCTAATAGAGCTGGCCCTTGTCTTTACTTGGTGGAACAATGTCGCAAGGCAGTGCACTTTGTGTTGAATGACAGCTTGCAGAGAGAGTGGGGTGATACACTCTTGCTCTGCACTGATCAGTTTCATATGACCTTGCAGGAACGTATCTGGTAATCTGATTATGGTGTTGCCTGCCATATGTCAGACAAAAAAATAAGTAGGGGATGGAAAGAGGGAGAGGGGATAAAAAGAGAGGGACACTTATGGCTGATTGGACTAAATAGTAATGTTTTGAAGCAGATATAATCAATATTTTTATGTGGCTAAGGGTTTCTTTCAGTGAAGAACCCACAGATACCCTGTACAGAGCTTTATAGCATGTTCTAGCTCATAGTTTTGGTATTCTGGCCCATAGATTTACTGTTTTGGTTCAGTCCCACCGCTGACATCATTATTTTCAGCCGCAGGGTAATGTAAAAGCTCTTAAAACCCACCACGCACTACCTGATCAGCACAAAACAGCTCACAGAAAAAGTTACTGGCTACCTGAGCCAGATATTTGTATCAGGAGCTGTTGAGGACCAAAAACAGAGCTTAATATAAGGGTTAAATTTGCCAGGTGGCTAAAATGAATACAGCTGTTGCAATTTATCTTCTAGATGTGAAAATATGCAAATGTTTGCTTACAAGTCTCACATTTCCACGGGCAGTGTGCCAGTGAGTATAATTACATGGACATGAATAACCCATTTATGAGGCTTATCCTGGTTATGATCATATTTGGGATATGGTATTTACATGAGCACTGACACATCGGATTTGTCACATTGAGCGTATATTTTATTGAGCGTTTCTTTCACAGTACTTCAGTTAGCATATTCAGTGTTCTCATAAACAGAATATGGCATTTACATGCTCAACCACATATACAGGATACACCAAAAACCCTATCATAAACTGGATATTCGTATCCATGTAAATGCACTCAGTGTAATTGTAGCCTGTTCCTGCTGCCCCCAGACTACCACTGCAGGTTTTAAAGGGGACCTGTTATGCTTTTCTGTGTTTTGTGTCTTATATATAGCGTTACAATGAAGAATGATCACATTAAATGTGGCCAAAGTTTAAAATCATGAGGTAAACATGTGTAGCAATGGCTTCAGACTGCTCTGAATACTCTGTTTCAAAGATTTTTTTTCATTCTGGCTACAGTATGATTGCATAGTGATTGCATAGTGAGTCGGATTTCTTCAAATGGTCATCTGCTCCAGGCACGTTACTGCAAGTATTTACCGTACATAGCCTGCATTGCTAAATGGAGCTACATGCTAGTAGCTCCATTTAGCAATGCAGGTCAAGTCAGTGAACCATGTAAACCTGCCAATGCCAATGCTGTAAACATCTTTCTAATTTCTGGATATATTCCAGCTAGGAGATGTCCAGTTGCATATAGACGCTTTTTGGGTGATTTTTATCATTCTCTGTCTGCAAGTACACTGCTCCATGTAGCTACATGCTTACATCATAGAAACATGCTTTTACCTGGCATTTTTAATGCTAAAAAGATTCACTATTTCCTGTTGCAGTTATCCCACACCTGCAAAGAAGATGCAGAGATGCCATGATACAGAAGATAGCACTGCCCAATCAGAGCAGACTGGACTGGACTGGACAAAAAGTGTCTCAGAAAGAGGGTGACAGACATACCTTGTGCAAACACACATAAAACAACAACATGCACACTTTTAGCAAGTGCATATGGTATTGTGTCCAATAGACTACAGTGCTAGAGCATTAGCACATGAAGCAAACAAGAGAATTTATTACTTTTAAATTGCCATTCCAGTCTGCATAATCACACTCATTAATAAGCACTGAGCTTCAATAAGAGAGCACAGATTAAAGAGCCCCGGTCATAATTAGTTGGACCTTTGCAAACCATGAAGGGACGGCCTTCACGCTGACCCACTTAGCGCTGTTGGCTGGACCCTGTGATGTTCGTTTATCTGTGTTAACATCTGAAGTGTATTCAATTATCAAGCAACACATGGCGAGCTGGTAAACAGCTGAGATGCAGCAAAATAGACAGGGTGATCTTTTTTAAAATAAAAGGTTTAAGGCTTCTGTGTGAGGACTGTGCAGCATGAAGCATTTGGTTAGCATGATTTAAGCAACAATGTAAGAGTATCTTGTTCCGCACATATAGCTCACGGGTTATAGTATCATGCAGTTACATCTGACATGGATTCAGGATATTTGCCCGGGCCCGAGTTCAGGAAATTAAAAAACAGTGCTCATAACGTTATATCTGACATTTGCATGAATGTTGAATTTAATTTTTAAAAAAAGGGGTGTGGTGTGATGCCAGACAATGTGGGTTATGTGTGTGAGTGCATAAATGTTAACGGTTGAACCTGTGTGTAAATGCCACAGTGAGGACACAAAGGGACAGTGTCATTTCAGTGGGAACTGATTAAAACAATCTCCACACGAGTAAAGCCCTGTCCACCAGTTAGCTTAGCTTTGCAAAGCTCAGCTCTCCTCCTCCCTCCGGCTGTTGCTGAGCTAAGCATCGCTGGCTGTATCTTTTGAGCTTTTGCTGGTCTGTGATGTAACAGCTCAAATGCTTTGGAGCTTCCCTAAAAATGCAGCATAGCTCTTGAATTAGGGGTCAAACTGTCTACGCTGACATAATAATGTACGACCATTATCCACGGTCTATTAGTAAATTACATAATCAATGGAAAGCCATCTGTTTGCTGCTGCAAAGCAAAGCTTGTGCCACTCTGACTGAGAGGCATGATTAACCACATTACAGAAGTAGCTAATGCAACAACCCTACAGCCTCCTTCCAAGCATCAGACCAACAGCTTGTATTGTGCAGTTTGGAGTCATTCCAGACCTTTAAAAGTCCCATATTATGCTCATTTTTAGGGTTCACAATTGTATTTAAGGTTTTACTTGAACTTATGTACATGCTTTAATGTTAAAAACATTATTTTTCACATACTGTCTGTTTATATATACCTGCATTTACCTCTTTTAGCACCTGTCTCTTTAAGTCTCCATCTGAAAAAGCCCATTCTGCTAGAAGAGCCCGACCAATGCATCAATCAGCCGATATTATCAGCTGATATTGGCCCTTTACAGATATATCAGTATCTGCTTCTATGTTGTCCAGTATACATGATATGAAAATTTTATTTTTAACTGAACATAATGCAGAAACCTAGAGTAATTTAAAGTTTGTTGTTAAACTATAAAATATAAAATAAATACAAAATGCCTTCATTGCATATCTTCAGATAACAATATCTGAGGGATAATTGAATTGCACAATTGCACACACACACACACACACACACACACACACACACACACACACACACAGAAGATCGACCAATATGTCAATATCAAAATTTTTTGCCCAATATCAGTTTCTGCATCTGCCCCAAAAATCCAGAATCAGTCACGCTCTAGAGACTAGCCATTGTAAAGAGAAAAAAAATAGCTGGAGTGACTGATGGTCACTAGGAAAAAAGTGACACTTGCGAAGATTATATAAGTTGTGAGTATATAAAACTGTTTAAACCAAGCATAAGATAAGATTTGTACATTTTATGGAAAGAGGAAAAAAATGCTGAAAATAGGGAAACTCTAATCCCTCTTAGTGTAACCCTTGTGCCCACTGGGTCCCTGATCCTTTGTCAGTTTCCTGTGAACTGGAGAGGATGTGGATTTAGGGGAGGGATGGCAGATCCCTCAAAATCCAAATTGGCAATGCTTCAGTTCACAACGCGCTCACGAGAACCCCGGTCAGGTCGAACCCCGTGTCAACTTTGAGCCTTTGATCTGGGACACTCCCACTAATCTCAGCCTCTCCAGCGGTACTGCGAGGGTTAAAATGGATCATCAACGAAAGTATTCACAGGCCCTGCTTGCCCCTTGTTCAGCTCTGCTGGGTAGTTTTTAATTTGTGGTCACACATTTAAGCCGAGACAAGAAACTAACAACAGAGACATTTTGGAAAGGAGCTAATTTGTTAGTCTAGCTAGTTTATTGGATAATGACTGAGGGACAAAGTAAAACTCTCGCTGAAAATGTTTGTCAGTTAAAATGCTGCCGAGTAATTGTTGGAGCATTACAATAACAACCTCTCTTTTACACACACACACACACACACACACACACACACACACACACACACACACACACCTCTTAGGGCATCCTTTTCTTCTTCTATTCTTTGAAATGCAGCAGCAGCAATGCCAGATGAAGGGCACATTCTGACAAACGCTTCAACCTACTGAGATGATAAAAGCTCTTGTGTCAACATTTACACAAAGGTAGAGAGTTTGAACATGAATCAGTGTGTTCAAAGTAGGAGATTTCTAACGGCTCACCTGTTGTTGTAGAGTTGCTGGAGGAGTTCCACTTGGAGCTGCTGGGCCGTCTGCTGAGATTCAGATCCAGACGGGTGACGGTGCGCCTGTTGCCGTTCTTGTCGATGACCTCAGTGAAGATTTTGGGCTCATCAGTGTTGCTCGAGCTGTCTCGTTCATGGTCCACGTCCTTATCTGAGAGCAGAACAATGCGATGGTTGAGCTGCGGGCTCACCTGCTTGGAGGACAGAGGGGACAGGACTGGGGACATGCTCTGGAGACTGTTGGAGGCGGGAAAGGATGTGTTGAAGACGCCAGCGAGGGATGGGGAAGAGGGGCTCTTTGTGTGGGATTTGGTTGGGGGTTGAGGTTCGTTGGTGTGGGATAGAGGCAAACGTAGTCCCTCTGATAGCTTGTTACCTGTCTTTTCTTTATTACCCCCCAGCAGGTTTGGTCCTCGCCACTCTCCGTACTGCTGCTGGCAGCTGCTAGTCCCTGGATGTAGCCCTGGGCTTGTATGGCTGACATGTTGCACTTTCCCTTCCACATCCTGCACCTTGGCCACCACCCTGACCCCTGTCGATGCAGTCTCAGACATCTCACCCAAAGAATCGGACCTCTTCATTGGACGAAGGTTGCTACCGCTTTCCCGCCGAGTCAGGCCCTCCATTAGGTTGCAGAACGACGATTCGTACCCCAGCTCGCCGTCATACTCTGAGAAGTCATTGCAGAAATCTATGTCAGGGTCAAATGTCCGGTTGTCCTCCATGAAGTCCCAACCTTCACGAGAGATCTGGAAGGGTTCCTCCATAGGCAAGATTGGATTACTGACTGCGCTGACGTAAGAGCCGGTGACTGAGCTGTCAGTGACATGACCCGAGGTGGGGGTACCTGGAATCTGCTGCGTTACTGAAGCAGTGTTGTGAGCAGGAAGCTGACCAGATGATGTTCCACTTGCAACTTTCTCCTTCATCTTACTGTGCAGGAACTCCTCTGCGCTGTCAAGCTTCTTGTTATCTAACTTCTTCACCTTTTTGCTCTTGGATGTCTTCTGCTCTGGAGAAACATTGAGAGAAATGTTGTTGCTGCTGCTGAGAATCTGACCTCCCAGGTGAACTTCCTGTCCTTCCATGTACTCCTGGAGTTTCCCATCCTGGTTTCCCATCCTGACTTTGACCGCACAATCCCTGCACAGTGATAAGAAATCCGCCAGCAACTGGTGGTGCTCCGCCGCCAGCCAGCAGAGCTCTGCAACTGCCTCCTTTGTTGCCTGCTGGGAGATGAGGAGTTCGCCCGAGGAGCATGAAGACTGGCCTCTTTGTTCGGAGGTTGCGAGATCCTCCTTTCCCCGGTCATGGTCATTACCGGCCCTTTCTGAATGAGGGGCGCGGCTCTTGTACTTGAAGCTCGGGGCCCGCCTCTTGGGGAAATACAGGCTGATGTTGCTTAGCTCACGGATGGGTGCATAGAGGAGCAACACGGTGTGTGTGCCCTCCATGATGGGTGCCATGTTAATCACTCAAGCGCTCTGGAAGTGGTCGGCACCCAGACGGAGTGACTGGACTCGGACTGAGGAGGAGGATCTTGGACTATTCATCACCTGGCTTGTCCAGATACTGTCAGAGAGAAAGAAGCACACAGCTGTAAATCTACAATCTATGTCCAATAACATGTTAATCCTGCTAGTGACTTTAACCCTTTGAAACATGGAATGACATCACTTTTCTTGTGCTGTTTTAAGATGTCGTTCACAAGTATGGAAACCTCTGAACCATGGGCAAATTGGTGCAACATTGAAAAAAAAGACAATGAGCAACTTTGTAAGAAATATTTAACAAATTGCAAGACATTGGTAGATATTTTCAATTATTTTAAAAAGCTAGGGAAAAATGTATGTATATATCTATATTCATAATTACCATAATTAAATATCTAAATTATCGTACAGAATGATTACACATTTTTAAGCCATTTTTTCAAGGTCATTTCCTTATTTGTTTGTTTTTAATTTCTCTTTCTTTTTCCATTTAAAAAAAAATCTATCAGGTGATTGTCTTGTACTTTTTACTAATGTCTTGCTAATTTTTAAGTAATTTCTTGTTTTGTTGCTCATTGCAATCTTCCCATCTTTTTAAAAACTTCTACTCAATTAAATAATGTGTGTGTGTGTGTGTGTGTGTGTGTGTGTGTGTTTGTATATGTGCGTGTATGTATTTGAAAGAAATAAAGCCAGTCTGCTCTGGTTTTAAAGGGCTAACATACACATGCATGAGTTTAAGCTTAAAATAAAGTATAATCATAACATATTTAACATATTCTCTCACACTTAAAAACTCTACAGGCTTTTTGGATGCTAATGCAGAGCTTGTTTTGAAGCCCAACAACACAAACTGCCCCTTTCCCAACAATAGGCCCTCCATATTTCACTATTAAACCAATTTGCTAATTAAAAAACGAAATAAAATCCAGCCCTGCGCTGATTAAACTAGACAAAGACTCCATTATACCTTCCTAACCCTACTTTATCTTCTTCCTTCCCTTCGGCATTGTTATATGAGTACATGAAACAAGCCGCATTTCATCAACATTTCACAGCTGCTGCCGCATAAAACCTGAGAGTGTCAAACAAGGTGACGACACACGCAGAGAGGCCAATGCTATGGCTGCCGTTTGAGACGTTTACAGGCAAAACAGGCACACATTTTAACATGTGCTTCAGTGGATGTCCTCAACATTTGGCAACCTCTCTGAACTGTTTACATCATAACATAATCCCGTGGGTTACTGTCACCTTGCAATAAACCCGAGTGCAGTTGTCAGTGATAAAATGGCAGCTTATTAACACTTTCCCGCGGGGTTTACTGCTGGCCACTGCTACTAAAATCTAGATATATCCTGTCATATTTACTGTGAATTAAAATTTAATGCACAAAACTCCGCATTTAGCATCATGCCAGCGTCACTTCAATGTCATGCATTCAATTAGAAGATGAAAGTGCGTCATAATCAAGTGCACCTGCAGCGGGTGAAAGCACAGGAGCACTTTGTCAAATATAAACAGTTACTTACCGGATTCAGCGGCATGGCAAATATTTCTTCACATCTCTTGTACTGCAGCCAGCCACTGCTCACCGCTGCTTCTCAGGGTTTGTCTGTCGTGATTGACAGGAGTTTAGTCCAATAGATAAACTCAGCGCCGGCTCAAGGCTATCTGATTGGCTCCTCTGTGTTTATCACTTCCCACATTTTGAGTCAGTGCAGCTGCAGTTTGCAGGTAGGCCATGTGATCGATTTCAGTTTGTGCATCGAGTAGAGCGGAAGTGAAGTTTTGCTAGCATTAATTTAATCCACCAGCCGTAGCAGTTTTCAGGCTAATATTAGCATTTTGTTCGCATTGGTGGAGAGATAAGTGTATGAAAGTACCTGCTCTCTGAAGGCCCGAGGTGGTGCCATTTCTTACGACACAGAGACACCTAGTGGTCACTGTTATACCGCTCAGCTGTTACAATTTATAACAGCAGTCTCTTCAGTTATACTCATCTCTGCCAAGGATGTTATGTTTTCCGTCCAGTTCAGTTTTCACTTTGTATTTTCGTAAATAGCATTTTATGTTATTTACCCCTATTTTCATAATGTGGTAGTCACAGTAACTGAGATTACAGACCGAATAAGATAAAAGGGGAGGCAGTTTAAGAAAAAATATAGTCATACATCTACACATATGTACATGCATATGTCGATTAATTCCACAACTATATGTGTGTGTGCGTGTGTGTGTGTGTGTGTGTGTGTGTGTGTGTGTGTGTGTGTGTTCGTTAGGAGGAATATTTCCACTTCGTTAATTTGGATTTTCAGAATTAAATGTTACTATTGCATACAGTAGTATGTATATATATATACATATATATACATATATATATATATATATATATATATATATATATATATATATATATATATATATATATATATATATATATATATATATATTTGCATGTGTAACATTTAAGTTGTCATTTCGTGTCTCTGCTTAGCCAAACAGTAAATTTAGTTCCTACTTGTCATTGTTTTGCGGGGGACAGGTGTGAGTGTAACAACATGTGAAAAGTAGAGTCGAGGGTGTAAACTGAAGAATATTTAAAGAGAAACTGTAGTCTGCTTATTGCCCACAGGCCACAAGGACTAGAGAGCGCCTCCAACCAAGAGAGTAAGGTGATACTTACATAAGTTGACTGAAATACTTGGAGGTGAATATCACACAAATGTCATAATTAGCCTGGTTGTTTAAAAATGCTGCTAACAGCCAACTGCTGGTAAGAAGTGAGGAAGAGAAGTTAATACCATAAAGGCGGGAAGAATAAACTAATTGAAAATAAGTGCGTATGAGTAAAGAGGAGAAGGATCAAGTGCTTAAAAAAAAACAGGATACGTGAAGGAAGGAAAACCTCACGATTAAGAGTACAGGTGTTTTGTCACAGTCATTGCACTAGAGGGCAGCATCGCATTATAATGAGGGAATTTACCGGTATGTGTTTTTATAAATCAGCTGTAGAGATGGGATCACTTCATTATGGCTCTGCTGAGGGTAAACTTTGATTCAGCAGTGAGTAACCAAAGACCAGACTGATCACTGCTGTCACTGTATTCACTCCACATGGGAAAAAACGAACTTGCATTGCATTCATGAATATTTCATTGACTTTAATCTCATTTAATGTTAAATAATTTAATAGCTACTATTCATCCAATCATAATGTTTTAAATAGTTTAACACATGTGCAATTAAATGGCAGTTAAGCAGGATAGGATATGTCCTTCAGCTTCTTAGGCTTTATTCATGAAATGAAAGGAAACTGTAACTCAACTATCATCGCCTTGTTCAGATTTTCTTGCTTAATGTCGTGGATATATAAATAAAAAAAGCTACATCATATTAAAAAGTGCATATTATTTTTTTAGGATAGAAGAAATGTAATTGTAAAATATAGATTTGTTTTAATATTGTAGGATGTTTGCCCTATCAGTCTGCTTTTTCCATTTCAGCAGTGGTAAGGGACTGTTCATTATTTATGAGAGGGGAGTGGGTTGCAAAATGGGGAGGCACTTCAGATAGTTTTTTGGGGGGAATGGGGGAGGCTATGTTTTTTGATTTGGCTTAGGATAGGGCCATTCATTCATTTTTAAATTGTTGTTTTTAGGGATGGAGCGTTATACTGGTGTCATAGTATACCATGCTATGAAAATTGACATTTATCATATAGTCTACATTTTCTCATAGGCCTTTACAATAATTAAAAAGAGATGCAATGGGACGGAGAATCTGATCTTCATTTTAGTTTTCTTCAAAAGGGAGACTGTTTACAAATACTTACATTTATGTTTTATTTTATAGGAAATGTATTTGTAGCTCCAGGGAGGGTCATGCTATTAAAAAAAGCCACCAGTCACCTCCTGCTCTTGTAAATAAAATTTAGTCTCTAAGTAACAAAAATAAAAAATAGCTGCATCAAAGCTTAAAATACTGTGCAGATCATGTTTCAGGGCAGTGGTTCCCAACTGGTCTGGCTACGGGGTCAAGATTTCTTCTTAGTCATGAGTTCAAGGTCCATACCTAAGATACCACATGTTCAATTTATTTTACAAAATGTAAACAACACATTGACTTAGAACACAATTGAATAAATACAATGCAAGAATAAGGTTATTTTATTTATTATTATTACTTAATTTTTTTTTTTTTACTAAATTTGTAAATGAGAAGTACTGCAATGAAAAAAGTGGATATTATTGCTTCGCAGAGGCACTACATGTTAACAGGTCAACTAATACCAAGAGCAGGGCAATAAAATGGTACCTCTACTAGGAAAAAAAACAGGTTATAGCCTAAAAAATGCCCTTAACAAAGTCGTTTGGTCTGTACTTCAAAATAAAGTGTGGTTTCTACAAAGTTGACTCATTCACGAGTCACCCGCGGACCATTCAGAATGGACGCGGGACCCACTTTTGGACCAGGACCCACCAGTTGGGAACCACTGTTTAAGGGTAAAATAAATGTCATTTGTAATTGAAGAGATGGTGGTATTGTGTTGATATTAGAGGATGTTCGCCCTTTGCGTCTACTATTTTAACTTCAACACTGGCAATACATTTTGGTTAGAAATATGTGGACGCTAATGCTAAGCTGAACACAATATAGCTATACTTGGACTGTATAGCATAGCCGCTTTGTTTCCACACAGTAGAGGCGTGTGTGTGTGTGTGTGTGTGTGTGTGTGTGTGTGTGTGTGTGTGTGTGTGTGTGTGTGTGTGTGTGTGTGTGTGTGTGTGTTGCTGACCATGGTGCTGATCTGGACCCGCACTGCAAACAGCAGCTGCTATGAATTTCATGCATACTGTCGATTTCCTTTTCCCACATTAGCATGTTTTCGGTGAATCTGCAGCTAGGAGGTAGGGCGGGAAAACAAAAAACAAACAAACAAAACGACAAGATACCTGTTAGTTAGTGATTATTTCACCGCATTTAACGCTGTTATGTTTGAATATTCGCGCTTTCTCGCTTGTATTAATAAGGTCTGCCGGTGACGTCGAAGATAAAGACCCCGCTGCTGTATCTCGGCTACACGACTTGGCTTCTCCCTGTTTCCCCGCCACACCGTCCCCAGTTGCTCCAGCCCACCGATGCTGCTGCTGACACACACACACTCCTCCTCCGGGCGGTGAGCGGGGCTTGAGCACAGGGGCTTGAGCACAGGGGTTTGAGTGACACATGCTGCGGTAGTCGTCCCCGCTGTATGGCCGTGGATTAGCTATATATGCTAATATCGATAGGAGAGAGGAGCCAGCGGAGGCTTCCCGAGTCTGAACAGGCTCCTTTGCAGCCATGGCTGAAGGTGGAGAAGGAGAGGATGAGATCCAGTTCCTCAGAACTGTAAGTACATTTCCTACCGCTTGTGCTTGAAGCGCCGCTCTGGTGACTGTGGAAATATGTGGTGCTCTTTTTCATGGTACCTTGCGTGTGGGATTATTACTGTCGATTGCCTGTCACTTGGCTTTCCTCCCAGATGTTATAGTACCCTATAGCCTAAGATAACCCTCTGCCTTCTTGCAGATGTTAGAGGCGGTGATAGTGCTCTATTGTTTTGCGCATCGCTCACTGACAGCTATTGTCTTTTCTGCAGTCTCTGTCTCCAGAAGTTGACAGCACTAATGTCCCATGTCAAACTTATATATACACCTTGTCTCACCATAGTCGTAATTGTCTACAATTTGACAGGTTGACAGCACCAACACTGTGATTTAACTTAGTCTTAAAATAACTCACATTTTTATAAGCTTGTTCTTGTATCATTTAAATCTTGCTGATTGAAAAATGGACTTCTGAACCAGTGTGCATACTATATTATGATGTATTCAAAGCCTGGCAGTGTAGGCTGCCTGTCCAGACAGTCACCCCAGGGTTCCTGTGCAGCAGCAAAGGTCTATGCAAATGAAATGAGGACAACATTTTGTCATAAATACAGTGTTGGTGCACTGTTGCAAGGTTACTAATGCTGTCTTACTTGTTGGACATAAAGCCGGTGTGGACAGACTCTATTATATTCTCAAAAAAAACCCATTGTTTAGTATCAAAGAGGCTCAATTTGCTCTTCTTGGCTTAACTACACAGTGAAAATATTATTAAAAATGCATTTCTTAAGCAGAAAATGGGCGTTTAAGATTGGAAATGCCCAGCAGTGTTGGTACAGAGAGGAAAGGTTTCCACTGTTGACAAAGATAGATGATGGCACGATCTGCTCATTTATGGTAAAATGCATTGAGAGGCATATCATGTCTGAAAATACACACTCGTCTGGGACAGATGAAAGAGCAGAGTGCTGGAGGTCTTCCAGAAAGACCCCGAGACAGTAGGAGGTGTTTGGTTGCACATATCACTGTTACTGCTGCTTGTGGTTTCCCTTTATTAAGCTGCTCATAGATGCACAACCTGCTGTAGCTACTTTGAGGTAAACAAAATTGGGATGTTCTTTTTTTTTAATGTAAACCGCTCATTTTCTTTTTTTTTTGTTGGAACTTTGCCATTAGTGTCCAAGTTTTAAAACACATTTTACAAGGCTATGCCTGTTGGTAATCTCTTTGGCAAAAAGGCAAGGCAAAGAAAATGTATTTATATGGCACACTTCATACCCAAAGGCAACCCTAAATGCTTTACAGATGAATCAAGTTAAAGATCATTGTATCTTAATCACAAAGCATGCCCTAAATGGCTGTACAAATAGTAATTTACAAAATATGACATACCTCTGTCCTTGGACCTTTACAGCGGATAAGGTAAAACATTTCCCTTGGTAGAAACCTCAGAAAGAGCAACTGAGGAGGGGTCCTTCTTCCAGGATAGATAGACTCCTAGTAATCAACTGTATTTCACTTAATTAATAACAGTGTCAGTGTGCCAACATAGATGTAAGCATACACAATTCAGCTGCATAACACTAACATTTAAGTATCAGATACAGCAAGTGATTGATTCCTGTTGTTTTGGCACTGAAATGTGTACCTACACACACAAGAATGGCAGTGATCTTTAAAACGTCTTTTCCTTTCACTGAGAAAAAGCAGCTACCTCCTCCTAATTTGTCCCGCAGCCCCCCCAACCTTTTAACCACAGCACATAGAGGTCACCACATCAGCATGGCTGCCACTCCAAAAAAGAGCTGACATTTCAGCTGCACTTCTCCTTTTTTGTGGGCCTGAACTTAAATGCCAAACCAATCCACAATCAGGACTTATTTTAAACAAGCGTCATGAGACTTGTGGATTTAATTGTTTCTGCTCGCTTGGCTGTTTTTGGTCCCATTTGCTGGATTCACAGGGAGCATTTTTCCATAGATGTAACCCAGGGAAAATAATTGGGATGTCATTGACTAAAGGAAACGGCTGTTGCTTTAAAAAAAAAAGGGCTTAGCAGCAGCTTGTTGCATCCCTCCACACAGGGAAGCAGCTGACAGGCTGGATGGTGTTGGGATGGGGGCGCAGTGAGCAAGCTTGGTGTTCATGAGTGTAAAAGCGTGTGTGTGTGTGTGTGTGTGTGTGTGTGCGCGCGTGTGTGTTGAATGCAAATGCGGAGCTGTAGCTGTGTGGTGCAGTCAGGCTGCACCAGACGTGCCACAGCAGAGCACAGTGCAGAAATTATTCATCAGTCCCAGCAAGGCACAGCTGAACTGCTCAGTGTAGAGGAACAGAACAGATACACACACGAGTATGTGCATGCACACACATACAGACATACATTTGTACACACTACATGAATGACTAAGCCCAGTCATGCAGAAGCAAATGCTCAGTTGGATGCACATATGCTTGTTCAAAAACATACATGCACACACGCACTTGTTCCAAAGTTGCTTTTACATCAGTGGCGCTAAGTGGCGGACAGTCTGTGAGGATATGTAGTGGCTGTACATTTCTTGCCGGCATCCAAATGTTACTTGTTATTGGAGTCAAGGAGCTTGATAAAGCAGTTCACAAACTGCCTTTTCTCCAACAGCACAAAGTAATTTCCCTGGAGTGGTAGCAGAAATTACCCCTGCCGGACTGCTGCCTATAAAGCCAACTCAGTGGGAGGAAAGGAGGAGAGGGAAAAAGCGAGGGGATCTCAGCCATGGGTAATTTGATGTTACAGGAAGAGGAACAGTGCTGATTGTGAGCCAGGAGAGTCAGAGCAAAGCTTCCCCCAAACTACTGTTTAATGTCGGAGGGGGCAAAGGGGCCACGCCGACACTTTAATAAGGCTGAATATGCTACAGGAACTTTATCCGTCCTTTTTGGAAATTGGATATGTCCTCAGATGCGCAAACTCTAGCAGCACTGGTTTCATTATAAGCACTATAGTGAATAAAATATCAGCTTATGGTTACATAGCTCAGGCTGCTCATTATGTGAGAGGAGTTTTTTAAATGAATTGCTTGCCTACTGTGCGTTGTGTCATTAGAGCAGACAGAGAGGAGAAGAAGAGGAGGGTATCCTAAAAAACTTTAGGTTTTGTCTCACTCTACTTTTTATGTGTGTTTAAACTTGTATAACTATTCTGACAGATGGTCACTTATTAATAAATCCCACAAACTCAAAAAACCTACACCTGACTCTAATCCCCCAGTAACTACAGGGCTCATTTTGAACCTGCCCATCCTGTCAAACTGGAGAGAGTCCAAATCCCATCTTGACTGCAATGACCTCTAAGAGCTTCTTCAGTTTGGTTTCTGCTCAAATCTGAGATGAGTCTGACCCAAGTTGTAAATTACTTATTCTTACCCTTGGATTCTGGTTTTATCAGCATCCTTATCCTTCTTGACCTCAGTGCTGCTTTTAACACCATTAACCATTTCATGCTCATCATTTACATGATTCAAATCCATCCTTGGTATAAATGGCACTGCCCTGTCCTGGTTTCAGTCCAACTCTCCAACAAGCATCTATTTATCCTAATCAACAACTGCAAATTGACCATAGTTTCTGTTACCTGCGGTCTTCCCCAGGGTTCTGTGCTTGGCCCCCTTCTTTTCATCCTATACATGCTACTACTTGGACAGATCTTTCTCCGCTGTGGCCTCCAGTTTCACTATTATGCCGATGATACTCATATCTATCTGTCCTCCAAGACCATTGGTGCTGTGACTCACTCCACTCCTACCACCTGCCTATTAGACATTAAAATAAATATAAATTTTTCCAGTTACTTGCAGTTTTTTTTTTTTTTTTTTCAGTTTATGAGACATTTCGTGTGAAGTTGCTCATTGCCCCCCTGTTTTCAAAAGAAATCAAACGAATTTTCTCAGGTTCAAGAGGCTTAAATGCTTGTAAAAGGCGACTAAACCCAGCACAAGATGTCGATCCAGGTGTTAAAGGGTTAATTTTTTGCTTAGACTTAAATACTTGTTTGTTTGTTATCCAAAAGAATGGAAAGCATTTTTGGGAACTCTTAAAAGCTAGAAGTCTGGTGTATTACTATCATTAAAAACATGGCACAGCACGGGGTGAGACCATCAATGCACAGGCACACGCGCTTAGCCTCTCCGTTGCGAGAATCCCTGCCAGGCGAATATCAGAATCTGGTGATCTATTAGCAGTTCGAGTGGGAGTAGCAACTTTGAAAAGGCCAGACTAGGGCTGTGACTAATGCACTGTGGCAGCACTTGGCTTGTTTATGTGAAGGCACCGGTCTCACTTTGCATCCAGGCGACAACTGTCGATGTGGCAAAACAGAAGTAATGCATGGAGCCAAACTGGCAGACCGAAACATTAACCACATCAGCGGAAAAAAAATAAGACCGTAAAGCAGTAAAGTGTTAATTTTGGCAATGCAAGGTGCCCCTGACATCAGTGCCAGAGCTTTTTGCTTCCTTACACACTTATGTCTGTGTGAATTCCCTGTTGGGTGTCACTTCCTTGTTCTTTTGTTGCTGTTGCTCTGTTTTGCTCTTCACTTTGTGATATATCGTGGCTTTGCATGATATTGGTTTGCTACTATGTGTGTTCTGTGCTGTATATTTTTGTGGAGGATGTTGCCCCCAGTTTGACATGGTGATGTGAGAAATCCTTTGAGGGTGGAGGCTTTGTCTAATGACTCCATGCTGACCCATAGACATCCAAAGGTGCCCTTGATCTGCAGAGTGCAGTGAGAGATACACTGTTCTTACAATAAAACTGTACAGAAGTATCTTAAGTTAGGCACAAATTTCCAAGGTTATTGCCTGACCTTCCTCCTCCCACTGAAAAAAGTATTCAGTTTTCCCATGTGTCCTACATCTATGCTGACACTCGCTGATTTTAGAGCTACAAGTACGCCCGACTTGCTTCATATTTGGCTCCTCCTGTTACTCTGTCACTTGCCCCATGTATAATTACTAGAGATCACCATGAAATTATTCCCACTGATGGGAATTCAGTTCAGCACATCATCGCATTCTACTTGACACTAAGGAGGGGAGCTTTAATGTTATTATGATGAGGTCTGCTGTCATTTCATGGTTGAATTAAAAAAAGTAATAGCTCAGTTTCATTAGCAAGCGAAAGGCTTTTTGAGCATAATGGTGCAGATTTGAGTGCAGAGATTCATTCCGAAATAACTTTGTAAAGAAGAGATTTCATGAAACCGAGAAAATATCCTCCTTTCATGCAAATTGTCGCAGGGAATGCCGTCTTGCCTGGTATTTTTGCCATATGTCTTTAGCAGCTGTTGTGTGTTTTCTGAGATGCAGAAAAATGATGCTGCATGGAAATACTTTCCTTATTGCTATATAATATATTCATTTGTGAGCAAGTGTGGAATGGAATTGATTTATAGTGGTTCTTTTCATAGATAAGCTGCCTTTATATATTCTCAGAATGCAACATTATATCATGTATAAGGCATGGTATTGATCAAATGCAGTCTTTTTCTGCAATGCACACATATATACTTCCATATCCTTACTGCAGTATTGATTTCCCTCATATCTCCCATTTAAATCACCTGAGACTCATTCAAAAAACTCAACTTGCAGAAAAGTAAGTTGGTGTAAGGTTCAATGTGGAAGTGTTGTTCAGCAGCAGGCTGTTTCTCTGTGTTGCGTGATGAAGATGGACAGATAAGATAGGCCTGTGATGTAGAGGGAATTAAGCCAGCAGGCCTGCCCAGAGACAACCCAGTGTAAAGCTGCTGTAATGAGCTATTGATCGTGCCACCAAATGAAGAAATTTCCTCAGTAATGTCAGTGGCATGCAGTAAGCAGGCCTGATTGATCTGGCGTTCCAGGGCATGAATATTTAATAAGGCAGTGTAGGAAGCTTCCTTGCAAAGAAGACCCTTTTGTTCTTTTCTTTTTGGTTGTAGACCTCCAACATAATGACCATTTATGTGTCTGCAACCACAGAAGCTTTGATATGGCAGTACTGACTAAAATACATCCATGCATAGAGTATATTAGTTATTTGACCCAAGACAAAGTTCTTTGGTATGGAAATAAATGTGCAAATTACGAACAAAACAAGCAACCAATGATAGTTTAACTCAGAGGTGGTCTATCTGAATATCAAAAATGCTTATTTTTCTTCTTACTTATGGAGAAATTTATCAATCTAGATTATTTGTTGTGAGTTGCTGAGTGTTGGAGATACCGGAGATTTCTGCCTTCTTTTGAATTTAATTGAACAAGAGTTTGTGGTGCTCAAAGCGCCAAAAAAATACATTGGAAAAAGTTAACAGAAATCAGAAATCATGACTTGGTTAAAGATAACCCTCAGACCTTGTTGTTAGCAGTTTTATGTTGGAACTATTCTCTTTATACTGAACTGCATCCACCAACTGTATCTAATATGTAACTGTGTGTTGAGCACCACAAGCCGGGTACTATCTAGTTCCATTATATTCAAGAAAAGGCAGACATCTCTGCACTCGGCAACTCACAAAGCAATCTAAATCAATAAATAGCTCGACTAATATGCGTTTTTTATTTTAGGGTGAACTGTCCCTTTAAATTCTCCACTTAAGTATGTGGGAGAACTTCATCACATACAAATTGTGCTTCTACACACATCAACGTGCTTAAAGTTTTCTCATGTAGCCACATCCAAATTGTTTAATTATTAAAAGATATTAAACATTAACCAGTAAAATATTACACCTCCACTTTGCAAAGCATCAGTGATGATTAGTGTCAAGCCACTTTTGGGAAAGATGTGAATGGGTTCATGCCTCAACACTATAATGTGTATATCTAGTTAGACCCTGAATGGAAACAATAAGCAGATTTACTGAAGTAAATGATATCAACACTTCATATCTGCCTGCCTGTTATCATAAAGTTTAAGTTTAAAACAAAACATTTGATTTGTAATTAATGTAATTTCACTACTTTACAAACTTCCACGAAAGTTTAAAAATGACACGTTTACATTTGATAAAGAATGGCATTCAGTGCATTAACATGTCTGTTCAAATGTGCTAAATGTTTTTTCACATTCAGATAAATAATTATTTGATTCCCTTTTCTGTAGAACAAGCTAATTGTTATTCACAAGAGAGACAAAATAGCTATTGTACCCCGACCAATCCTTCCCTGGCACAGTTCACTTTAATCACAGGCAAAATGATTTTTCTCCCTTATCTTTACAAATAGCGCTGATGTTGATGAGTCATAGCCCTTTTGGTTCTCGGTAACTTCTTTTGTGCTTCAGCCACCTCGTGATATCCACGGCTGGCCACCAACAACAATGCAGTGTAATTAATCCTGCAAGCTCCACTGACAGAAAACATGCAAACAGAACATTGTTGCACACCACTGCTGTGACTTTCAAACATTGCTGCTCATTTTGTGGACAATAAAGGATACGTAAGTGAGTTGTTTTGGTCTGTGTAATGTCACATTACCCAAATTAAAGTTTGAAACATTTGTTGAGCGCAATATCTACGCTGAATGTATTCTGCGGTACATTAGCACGGCCGCTGCGTGATTCAGAGATTTGGTGTTGTTGTTTGTTTGCCATCTTGTTTTCATTTTAACCCAAATATTACCATACGGCCACGTGTGCGCTTGCCACATAGGCTCCACCAGCAGCAGCCACTGTTAGCTTGTTGTTAGCTGCTGCCTCCTCCATAACTAGCAGGGCCATCTCTGCATCTCTGCCTCTCTTTGCCATTGCCTCTTGGCAGTTAATGCTGGCTCACACATACAAGGCTGTATTTCTGAATATGCTGCACTCCAAAAGGCTGTGGCTATCCATTAGTCACTGGCTGTAGAAAATATGTGCCCTCCACAAATTTGTAATGGTGTGCTCTGCACAAATTTATAAATCACAGTTATAAAATCAGTGTCTACGAGCAGTTAAGTGCAGGTGCATTCATAAAACCTAGAACTGCATTGGCTGTTGTTTTAGTTTTAGTGTCGAAATGTGTAGTAATAGATATGGTTCACCTGTATGATGTAATGGCATCCTCTGATTAAACTACCGCTTAAATCTGTTGTAGATTAGCACAAAGACTGGAAACAATGGGAAATAGCTAGCATCAGTCCCACCCAAAAAAGAAAAATTTAAAAATACACAAGTTGGTAGGTGGGCCTCTTTTTACCTAAATACAGAAGCAGGCTTACTGTTTTCCCTTTTCTTCCAGCCTTTTATTGCCTACAAATGGACCTTGTCAACTTGTGGTTAGGACATTTGGAAGTTGTGTACACGATAAGTCGTGCAAACAGCGCTGCTAGGGAGGGGCATCTGAAAGCCTTAAGGCTAACAGTTTTGCAAGCTTTTGAAAAGGTTACATAGAGCAAGAAATGTGAAGGCATAATTATTGAGGAAAAAAAGAGGCCTTTGGGAATATCAACAATTTCTTCAGATGTTTTGTAAAATTATAAAAAACTACAAAACATTAAACCTTTCTTAACCCTTTGGACCCTTGGCAAATTGGCTAAATTTTTTCCAAAAAATGGGAGGGAGACAATGAGCATCTTAACAAGACATCGCCCAAAAATGAATAAAAAGTGACATTACTTTTCTTGTGCTGCTTTCAGACGCCTTACATAGTGTTTAAACCTTTGAACCCTGAGCACATTTGTTTCAAAAAGATAGAAAAAAGGCAATGTACACCATTTAGAAAATATTTTTTAAAAATACTATAGGTAAAAAAAATTCTGGGGGAAAAAGAAAATGCTCAAGAGAAATATCTAGGGAACAAGAAAATGTAAGGGATAAATGCACAGGGGAAAAAAAGCTGAGGAAAAAAATATATTTAAAATGATGATAATTAAATTTTTAAAATTTTGTAACAAAATGATTATGTTCTACGCACTTTCCCACAGTCTTTTTTAATTTAATTTAATTTAATTTAATTTATTTATTTATTTGTTTTTTCACAAATTTCAGGTTATTTTCATGTATTTTTTGAACAGAGAATTATCATTATATAATTTCTTTAGAACATACCATCTTAACTGACAGCGAATGCTGTTCAACTTAAACATTTTAGGATTTCCTCACCTTCAAAAGCCCTGTTACCACAGTAACAATGTCAGTGTATCAAACATTTTACCCTGACTAAAAATCATTAAAACGCTCACTATTTTCTGGCCGGGCTTGTGGATCATTCTCCTCCCACATAAAGCAGTTCTGGTGTCTGCCGTAATTATGTCCAATGCTGTCTCCCCACTGTGCCCCTAATAGGCCATTTAGAGGAGTGTTTACTGCTGCAATCTGCTGCTGTTGAGGCTCACTGTGTAGGAGAAACTTAAGTTTACTGAGTTTTTAAGCAAACCTTAACAGTCTTCTGAATATGTTATCCATATGCTGTAGTAGGCAAGGTACTGCCAGTGCCACCAGTGCATGTTACAACTAAGCATCTTATTGACTCGACTTGGTGTGTGTGGTTGAGTAATTTGCAGGATCTTCACACATAGGTGCATCCAGCACTACAGCAATTGCTGTGTTGAGAAAATCCAGCGATTGTCCCCTTCCGGGCGAGTGCCAAAGTCTTGGGCTTTTCATCTGATATTGACAACGGTGGCGTTTCCCACCTCATAAAAGATTCATACCTCTTTAACAACCTCTGCGTTGCACCACGCCAGCACAGACAAGGAGATATTACCCTCTTTATTGGGTCTTGTTGCTGCAGAGTCAACGATGTGTGTTATAAAGAAATGCACTATCCTGCCTTGCCAGCGTGCAGGGTTCAAAATGCACGAAGAGCGAGCATACTCATAACAACACACATTCAACCCACGTTGCCCTCATCAGTGCCCAACATGTTTGCACTTTTCGAGAGTATATCCTGCTAGCATGGCAGCAGCTTTTTGAAGCTTAGATCTGAGTTTAGCGCTGCAGGTGAGGGAAAGCATAGAGACAGTGTAGCATTTTTTTTATTCCCCCACTGAGTTGAGTTTCGCTGCAGCACTGCTCAGTTTTTTTCCTCAGCCCCCGGTAGCACTCCCTCCCAGCTTACAGAAGTGTTTCTGTGGCAGTATAGCTGAGGAGCTGACACTTCAAAAGTACCTCACCAAGCTCTTAATGGCCTCTTCCTGAAGTATATGACAAATCAGAGTGCTGCGGGTTGATATTTGATGCAGTAAAAATTACCCTACAAGAGGCTGTCTTCTGACTCTGAGCCCGGATCAGGGGAGATGTCTGTTTTTTCAGCTGCGTTTTCCCCTGACATGTTGCTCAGGGTGATATGTCCCTAAATTTGTCACTGACTCTGACTATTTTAGCACTCTCTCGTTCTATCTGCCTTCTCCTGTGTGATCCTTTTCTCTGAGCCTCAGCTGTGCTTTAGCTATGACGCCACAACCCCTCACCTGGGCATCGTCACTAGTCCACGAACAAATAGAGTTTGACACGGCAGTCTCTCAGCTGTAGTTCAATCTCAGCTCTCCTCTGTGCAAGCATGTGGATGAGTGCTCCGAAGAATTTTAGTCGGGTCAGGCCTTAAAGGACAATGGATATTTTTATCCCTGAGAAGCTGACACTGCGATCACTGTTATAGGGAATAGGTGTAATACTGTCACGCTGTCCAGGTCGCTGCAGAACATAATTTCTAACATTTTTTTTCTGCTGTCTGTGAACAGATAATCTAGTTAGAATAGAAAACTGTATCTATCTTTGCAACAGTGAAGTGCTGAGGGCAATCTTCCCTTTAGAGCTTTTGAATATAATCTATATGTTGATTGGATCACCTCTCCATTGCCATGGCCTAAATGTGAACATGCTTGCACTTGATAAGTCTGTTTAAAGGTCTAGTGTGTAGGATTTAGTGGCATCAAGGGGTTAGGTTGCAGAACGAAAAACTTGTCCCGTGTGCAAATCGTGTAGGAGAACTACATTTGAACATGAATGTTCCCATCCAGAGCCAGAGGTTTGTCTGTTCTGGGCTACTGTAGAAACGAGGTTGAGGACTACATGGAAGAGGACCTGCTGTGTCTATTAATATAAAAGGCTCATTTTAGGGTAATGAAAACATAAAAATTCTTACATTAAGATGATTTTAAAGATATATAATTTAAATTTATAAAAGAAATTATAATTTTGTATCTATTTACTTCTTTGTCTCCCATTTTTGAGACTCAGTTCAGTGCAAATGTATTGGAGAGAATGATTCCAGGTTAGATTATTAAGACAGGGTGATTTGTATGAGACAGAAAGATACTCTCCTAAACTGTCAAACCTCTGCCTATTTGTCATCTTATGTTCAGCTATTCAAATGTTGCCACGATAAGCCTGACAGCAAAGCTGGATTTAAAAAATGGCAACGTAGGAGCATAAAGAAAAAGAAGAGGTTGCAGGAATACAGAACATCTACAGCGTCTGGAGTTATATAGTCATACATGCTAAACTAATCTAACTGTCTCTTGGCTCCAACTTAAGTCTTAGTAGACTCTTAGCAAAAAAGCCAATAAGCCTTTTTCCCAAAATGTCAAACTATTTCTTTAAAAGACTGACAGGTATATACTGAACTACTGTAGTTTGATATACAGCAAACAACATGACATCCTTTCCTTGTGGACTAAGCGCAGGCTGTGGCATTGCTAAAACACCTGCAATCACTGCTCTCTTTGATATTCTAGGTCACATATACAGTGCTTCCACTCTCTTGACCCGAAAGTAAAATGTAATTTCCATCTCCACACCACTTCAGCCTCTCTCTAGCGTCACGCAGTTGAAATTGTGAGTCAGGTTTCTCTTCCCCTGGACGCGGGATGGTTACAAATGCACCTGTTAGTGCTGCTCTCCCTTCGGACCTCCAGGAAGGCTCTTCCTCTAAAAATACAACACGTTGCTTGTCAGAAAGTAGAAGCAGCCTATTTTCCCTTCTCTGTGTTGTGCCACAAAAAGTCTCAATTCCCCCGGTAACTGCGGCTACTTTGTGGAGAGGAAGCAAAAGGGAGAGGGAGGTAGTTTGTTCCTTTTGTTTCCCTGGTGCAAGTCCCAGCTGTAGCACCGTCACATATTGCCCCTGAGCATCCCCGACGCCATCATGCAGTCAGAGTAAATATGCAATAGAAGCCCAATCTTCTTCCATAGTCACTGCCTCATGTCAAAGCACGTAAAAACATTACAGAGATGTTTCATCGACAAGTTTTTGTTCAGTAGTATGGACAGTGGAAGCCTAAAGCTAGGAAGTGATGAAAATGCTTACTTAGCCTTTCACATTAAAACCACCGCCAGGGAGGAAAAGCACTGCTGCAAGGTGCAATGAAACACTTTAGAGCCCCCCTCTCTGCTCCTTCGGTACTGAAGCATGCAGACAGGCTTAATGCCTCTAGACCTGGGAGGGGTTTGATCTGCCTGCGGGGCTCACTTACGAACGCTTGTTTTATAAACTTTCTCCTCACATGACCTGTAGCAGCCCTCATTTTTAATGCACAAATACTGTAACTTTTACGTAATGTCTCTTCCCTCTGATATACTGAACATCGCGACGCCAACAGCAGCTACAAACCATCCGTGCCATTTAAGATGTAGCCATTTTTCACCCGGAGCTATTTGGCTCACAGTGATCGCCATACTCGTCCAATCTCCGAGATGGATTGCCTCTGTCCATATGGTTGCTGCTGTTCACAGCTGTATAGTGTGAGTGTATGGTGATTGTGTAATTAGATTGCCTACAGTGATTAGGCAGTCCAGGTCTGAAGTGTAATATGCGCCAAATGACTGTTACACACAAACGACCTGAGTGGATCAAATATGGATGGGACTATTGAACCGACACAGATTAGATTATTTTGCAGGGCCTTTGTTGGTATTTTCTCGTTTATTTATTCCTAGAAAGTTAGGTGTGCGGCAATAGACTTTTCAGCCAATTATTTACCTTAAACCAAGCTGGAATTGAGAGATAAAATAGTAGTTTAGCTATTTTTCAGGCTGCTTAAATCTGTGGAGAGAGATAGGACTGCTTCAGGAGCTTTAGCTGATTTGGGTGTGTAAAGTCTTTATGGCTGTGCAAATGAGATGCACAGTACTGTGCAAAAGTCTTAGGCCCTATACTGTATATAAAAGTCTATATATAGAGAGAGAGATAGTTATTTTAAGTCAGTTTATTAAAATATAAACAAAGAGTACAGAGAACATGGACAATGAATTAAAACACCAAAAATGTCAGAACAAAATTCTTCAGACTGAAGTCAATATTTTGTGTGAAACATGGAATCATACAACCGTAACAAAAGGTAGCTTAAATAATCAATATTGAGCTTTGGACATGTCTTGAATGCAACCTGGTGTAAATACACCAGAAGATTAGTATGTAAATCTCATATTGTCTGCAAAAAAGAGGTCAACACAAACTAAGTGGAAATGGAGGTCACACTAAATACTTAAAACTTTAGCCTGGAGTTGTTTTATTCTGAAATATCTGTGTTTTTAATACTGTATTCATATTCCCTGTGTGTTCTTATTGGGCGTGTAACGATACATTTTAACAATGATACGATGTGTGTTACGATACATGGTTGGCGATACGATACAAGAACGATATGTGCTCACGTAGAGCGATACAATATGATACGATTCAATGAATAGAAATCGGTCACAGTGACAAGAAAACCAAAAATGGAGGAAAAGAAAATGCCTGTTACTATGCAGTGGTAGTGGAGGTAAAACACTTGAAAAGCATGATACATTGATCTTCACAAACATTCAGTGCAAGGCCTTTATTCAGTATGCAAATGTGGACAAAAAACCCCTCAGCTGACCTGGTATTTCCCTGCCATAGTCTGCCATTATCTGAAGCAACACTGCTGGTTGCTGATGCAATACGAAAGCCCAGAACTTCAGCGACTGAGAGAATGAACCGGAGTAACGGTTACAATTACTTACCATTATAAATGTAAAAAAAACATCCACATAACAATGTTTGACATTCTAAATACAAGGCTCAAATTCTCAGTATCAGTACAATTGATTTATGCCCTAAAAATGATTTTAGATAGATACAAGTCAGACTAGAAAGACGACTTGCTGTTTTCCCATCAACTCAGTATGATTGCAGGAATATCAGTAGATGCATTGACACAATGGATGTATTGTTACATCCCTAGTTCTTGTTGTATCTTAGTAAAGAGACTACTGAGAAATAAATATGTGTGATCATTATAACCTTGCTAAAATAACAAAGTTTAAGGTGGCATAAGACTTTTGCATAGTACTGCTTAAACAAACTTTCATGACCTGATATTTGCAGATTCTGAGTTTGGATCTACAGGTAGAGCACACTGCGTACAAAGGGGAAATGTGTTTAATGATTCTTGCAGCTGTATCCATACTAGTGCAGTCCACAATGCAGCTGCGTGCATTTTGTGCCAGCGAGCGGCCACTGACTCCGTTCAATAACAAGCTGTAAAGCTGTCATCCTCAGCACCCTTAGCAGAGCCTTTAAAGGAGGCTGAAATTTTAGCGCATGTCGAGATTAATTTATGTTGTTACTCTGGCCTGTGGGTTTTAATGATGTGTATGTTTGTGTGCGTGAGTTCCTTTTCGCTCTCTATGGCTCTGTTTGCCTTTTTTTCCTCTGTCTCTATCGCTCTCTCTGTCTGCGCTCTGGGGGCAGTGTGTTCAGCTGTGTGCCTCAAGATGAGCATTAGCGCTCCCATTTACACGGCGTCATGAGTCATGAGAACAAAGCTTCGCTCCTCTAGTCCAAGATTTCTTTTTTTTTCTCCTGCTCTTTCTGTCTCTGCTGGTGTCACACCACAGTGTGAGAGAGCATTAAGCTACAAGTCTATGAATCAATCCAACAGTAAGCCAGCATAAAGCAGGTGTAAACTCCACCAGAATATTCTAGAACAAACCATTCTTGTCTACAATGCTTCATCTGATACTGGACGACCATTATATGGAAAAAAGGAAATATCCTGCTACAATTACTGTCAAGTTCAAGTGTTGGTGCAAATAAAGCAAGCGTGATTTGAACCTCATTAACAAATACAGCATGAGGGACCAGCTATTGATAAATCCATTTCTAAGTTTGTAACGTCCTTCCTCAGTTCTTAGTAACTTTTCAAACAAGTGGTTCTTGAAATCATGTTGCACCATTAAAATTTAAGAAACGTCTTAGCTTGTAAATACTTAACCCAGCTAGCAGGGAATGTTCCCACAACATTGGCTGGTGCAGATCTAGAATTTCTTAATTAGGGAGAAAGAGTAGACATGGATTCGGCCCCTTTTTGTGGATTTTTTTTTCTTACTAAGGCCATTCATGTTTCAAGTCAGCCACTGCAGCCCCTCTGTGGCGAGATCATGAGAAAAACCCAGATTTTGAAACTGCTGTACTCTGGGTTTTTCCTGGTTTTAGTCACTGGCTCCGTTCGTTTTGGAGTGGAAGAGACCTCTGCAGATAACTCTGCTAATTGAACATCAGGTTCAGAAATAAAGTGAGCACACATTAGCAGGTGTTGGGTTAGCAAATTGTCTGTGACGTGCAGAACAGCAAAGGCGAAACACTGATGTGTAACATGAAACAGCCTCATTCAGTTTTTTTTTTTTTTTAACTGGTTTTAATCATCTGCTCTGTTTGTTTTAGAGATGAAGAGACCTCTGTGGGTAATTTGGCTCCTGGTAAAAATCCCCTTTGCATTGCACACTGAAGCAATTCCAACCAGGAAAAGTTTCAGCTGGTTGTCATCTGCAGCACCTTGCAATCAAAAATGATCCTGTGTAAACAGGAAGACACTGTACCATTAAAAGCAGTAGCATAACCACCAAAAATTAGGTTTAGAAGGCCAAAGTGATATTTTAATTTCAAGTGCAAGTCCTTTATGAATGCAGGCAGCATAGTGTGTACTGCAGGAGTCGGTTCTAACATCATCTTTCATCCTACACTCTATGATTGTTATACTGTAGGAAAAGATGGCAAGAAAGAGATATAGTATGCACCTCACACTTACTGTATTTAATTACTTATGCAGATATTTTTAATCTGATTACTGGAGCTGATAGCAAAATTAAGCCACGTTGATTTAAGCATGAGTGACAAATACAGTTTGACCTGCTAACTCCTTTTGCATTTTGATGATTCAGAGGTAGTTGATGCCAGTCTTAAAGGGAATAAAAATGTACTCTACACAATGTTACATCATGTTTAACATGTTTAATCTACACCTAACATGACCAGGATGCATTAACAGATGGTTAGGTCAATAATTCTCCTGTGTTTTAATAGTGCGTCATTATAGACTGCAGTCCTCTCCTCTCCTGTTACTGCTTTCTAATAGCCCAGGAAACACCTGGTCTTTTTCTGTACGTCCTCTGTGTGAGTAGGTGTGAGAGGAGAAAGACAAGGCAGGAGTGAAAGCTTGTAGGGGGTGCAACCACTGCCCAGCTGCATTTTGTTCTGCAGTGCCCGACCAGCTGTATCAATCTGTCCAGAACAAAGTCTCTGCATGTGAGCCAGCCTCTGTACAGTGTTGACTGGCAGCAGGCCCCTGGTGATGATGGAGACTTATTAGCCAGTACACTGTAGAGCGGTGTCACATGGGGACAAAGGCAAGTGGAGGCAAGTGCTGTGGTCTGCTGTGTGTGTGTGGTGCATTGGATTTGCTTGCAGGATCTTTTCCATCACTCTCCGTGCTCCTTTCCCTCTTTCCTCTCCCCTCCTCTCCTCGGCTCTCACCTGCGCTGCCATACCCTTCAACCTCCTCCCAGAGGGCCGCTCGGTGCCACTTTCGGATCAGTTTGCTGTTGATTTTTTGGCATGGGATCAAGCCAAGAAAGACAGAACAAATCTGACCTCAAAGAGCGAGGCGGGGAGTGGAGAGCTGCTACAGCTGCAGGAGTGGAGTGGAGTCTGGATTTTATCACCACAAGCCTTTACTTTGATGGGGCGTACTTAGCAATGGCAATTTCTTCTTAACAGGAGGTGTAATTGCCTTTTCTTTATGAACTCCTTATATTTACAAACCCTCTTGTCTCAATGCTTTTTTGAGAGACTCAGGCTTGCAGACGATTGGTAGTTTGGGCTGATGCTGTTTTTATGCCTCTGTGCTGGCCACAGTTGCAGCCAGAGGCATTTTGTTTTCAGGTTTTACCACCATCTCAAGAATGCCTTGAGGGAATTTCTTTGAATTTGGCAAAAAGGTCCTCTTGGACTATCGATGGACTGTAGTGGTCATAGAGTTTCCTAATATTTGGCACAAACGTTTACTCGTACCCAACGACGAACTGATTAGGATTTTGTAGTGATAGGTCAAGGTCACTGTGACATCTTCTGTCTCATTCCTGTGATCGTGATATTTCAGAAACACCTTGAGGGAATTTCTTCAAATTTGACACAAATGTCCACTGAGACTTTGCAGTGAACAGATTAGAATTGGTGGTTGAAGGCTAAAGTCACTGTGATCCTACGTCTGTCTCATTCTGGCCAATGCGATATCTCAAGAAGGCCTTGAGGGAGTTCCCTCAAATTTGGCACAAAATGATTTGGATTTGGTTGTCTAAAGTTAAAGGTTGAAGTCACTGTGACCTCACAAAACATGCTTTTGGCCGTAACTCAAGAATTCATACACTTATAATGACAAAATTTCACACAAATGTCAATAGGATATCATGATGAAGTGATTTTGTATCTAAAAGGCTAAACGTCAACTTCACTGTAACATCAAATTGTTCTGCAAAAACACTTTTCTGACCATTGTTCAATGGCATATCTCAGAAACAGAAGGGGAGACATTTCAATTGGCGTCATTCATGTTGGATTAGTTACATGTTGAAACTGTGCTGATTGTATAGATCTGCTGTGTGTCTGAGAGGGGGAAGATGTATGTGAAGCATCCATGATTTCACAGACATGGATGTAAACTGTAGGTGCACAGAGGCATACAACCGGGAGACAGTAATTATTTAGCTTTATGTGCAAGCTTTATTTAACACATTTTATGGATGTGACAGAACACGTTGTTGACATGGATGAATTTCTTGTGGCACTGCCGGGTGTCAAGGCATATTAGAAGCCAAAATCTGTTTCATGAATTCAAACAGGAGGCACATTAATGATGACACTTCTTGTCATGTTGCTTCTGTCCTGTGGGAGTTCTAACACTGTACACCCAAAGTCCTTATTATGCATTGTTTATTTTCTCTGCAGCATTGATGCTTTAAACTTGAGGTCAAATATCTCACATGAAAGCAGATAAAGGATGTTAATGGCATGAGTATAGAGTGCTGGGTGCAACATAGTGCAAGTAGTGGTAATAAAAGCCTTATGGGAGGCATTAGAGCAACACATGAAATAGCAGAGCAATTCAGTTGGCATCACACCCAAACTCATAGAGCTCAAAAACAGGAAGACTCTTGTTTTTCTGCAGAGAGGTACTTCGCTCTTTTCCTCTGTTGCTCCTGCTTGTTTGTGTCTGTAAGATATTTTGTGACTCCGGCTTTACAGTAGTTATTGTAGCGCCTACAGGATGTACTTGAGAATACATTGCCAAAGCACTGCAGCCCTGCGCAGTGCACGATAAGGTGGTGAGAGTCTTTCTCCATGAGCGTGATGCCATGCACTGCACTGCACTACCTGCTGAAAATGCTTTCGACATCTCTTCAAACCAAAAGGCTTAGATACTCCGGACTCCTCCTGAGAGCGTTTTGGTTCAGACCGCTTCTACTTATTCCAGCACTTAAGAGGAAGCCTTCACCAGAATAAGTACACTCCACAAACCCTGGACTTCTCATATTTGTTGTCTGTATCAAAAACTTTATGTGCATACAGAAAACCGAGCTGGGAAGGAAAGAAAAGACATACTCTTAAATAATTGCACATTTATAAGAGCCGAATGCCAGGATAATTTTTTCACAAGCAATAACAACCCATTACATACCTCTAAACTCTGTAATCACTCCTTACTGTCATCAATAATGATAATTTATTTAGAGACAGTATTGTCAGTGGATAAGTCCATACCAGCAGCTCTGCAAGGTCAGGCCTGTAGGGCAGCACTGGCAGGTTTACACCTTCAGGACTTTAGTGGTTTACAAGAGAAAGTGTCTCTCGTCTCAGCCTAAATTCATTGGCTGGTTGGCTCACCACTGAGACCTTTGGCATGCCTACCTGTCACTATGCAGAAATTTCACCAGGAGCGCATGATTGGATGAAACTGAGAAAATAAGCTGAGTTGTCATCACAGCCTGCTCATTGATATTCTCCAGCGTTACACAACTCACAGGAGTTTTACGCTTTTGTTGTTGTGTGCATGCACACACTCACACACATATACCCACATGTATACACGGTGGAGATGACAAATGCATGGATTTACACAGAACAAAGGAATAAGACTGAGGGAGTACTGTATGAGAAGGGGAGTATTATGATAGAGTGAAATTCAATCTCAAGGTGCCCTTGGAGACTCATCTCACTTCTTACATTATTAAAGGACAGCTGAATGAATTATTGTTTTCTTTAATCTACAGAGAGCTGATGCCCTGACGTCACGTGTGATGCTGGCCGTATCACTAGCTTCTCCAATTTAATTCAGTCTTACTGAGGATTTTTTAGTCAGTCTGAAACCACTGGATGTCCCTGGGATGAATTCTAATGAGTCTGGTGATTCGCTCTGAACGCCACCAGCAGGTTTGGTTTTCAGTGAAATATCTCAACAACTTATTTGTAGATTGCCATGAGATGTGGTACTCAAATTCATGGTCTCTACAGGATAAAATGTAATTATTTTGGTGACCCTCTCAATTTTCCTCTAGTGCCAATCTTATGTAAAACTTATGACCACAAACTAATGCATTCCCATCAGCTGCAGCTGTGCTTTGTGTTTAGAGTTATGTAGCAAATATTAGCATGCTAACATGCTAAGATGGTGTACAAGGTAAATATTATACATGACAAACATCAATGTGTTAGCATGGTAACGTTAGCTTAAAAGTCAAGTGTGTAGGATTCAGTGGCGTCTAGTTGTGCGGTTGTAGAACTGAAACTTCTCCAGTGTGCAAAGTATGTAGGAGAACTATCGTAGCCAACATGATAACACAAATACACAAATGGCCCTATCTAGAGCTATTGTTGGATTTGTCCATTCTGGGCTACTATAGAAACAACATGGCGGACTTCGTGGAAGAGGGCCCGCTTCATATGTAGATACAAATGGCTTTTTTTAGGTTAAAAAAAGCACAACAATTCTTATTATGAGGTAATTACAACCCCTACAGAGCCTCTTGTGTTTCAGTACTCTTTGCCTTGTTTCTGTCAAGACAAAGAAGTGAACCACACAACAAAGAGTTGAGAAAGCTTCTACTTTAAGTCATTTGCATATTATGAAAGATTTGAATTAGGTTTCTCTACCTTTGACAGAACCAGGAAGTCCCAGTTTCTCTTTGGCTCACTTTACAGCACTCTGATTCTATGTGACCTTTCTCACTGTTACAATAGAGATCTTTACAGTCGGCCAAAACGAGCACAATCCCCTAAAGTCTGATGTTTTCTCCAGGTTTTGTAAACTGACCCATCTCCAAACTGAGGAGAGCATCTCCTTCTCCTTCTGTTCTGACTGCCATCGCTTAGTGCTTCACTTTATGAATGATTGATAGCAGTGAGTGCCCCCTACTCCTCTGTAGCAGCCAGCTGCAGAGGGGGGTTGAATGAATAAGACGGAGAGAGGAAGAGAAAGAGAGAGAAAGACAACGTCAGAAACATAATTGTGCTCCAGTGCGGGGGTTACACGGGGGAAAAGGGCCAGTTGAGGGCCAGACATAGCCAGAGACATGGGAGATAGCCTCTCTGATCAAAGAGATGCTTGTGTGTGTGTGTGTGTGCGTGTGTGTGCGTGTGCGTGTGCGTGTGTGCGCGAGCATCTTGGCACCCAGACAGGCAGGAATGCAGTGTGTAGATCGATGCTGTCCTTATATTGCCCAAATCAGCCCCATACTCGCTCCCTCAACAAGGAGACTGATTGCATGTTCCATCCCAGCCAAGTGTTGATTTACCGTACAGAGCTATTCATTTCAATCTGCATCCGAGCTGAAGAACATTTTCATATTGATCCAAGACTGTTAGCATTATCAAAGTCAACAGTCCCATGAATGGCACAGTCAATTCCAGCAGTCAGTATTATCTTAATCATATTAGCCTCCTACGGTACAAAAGTATCCCTTACTTTATATTATATAATGACGGTCTGATGGCGACGTTGCCAAACGTTATGATTATGTAATTGCGCACTATTTTTTGAAAGTGATATTCATGAAAATATGAATACTGAAAATACTTGTTTGTTGTTTTGTATGAACTTATGTTTCTTTTAAAAGAAATTCTTCACATCAGAGCCAGAATAGTGTCTAAATCTGTTTCCCCATCAAATGGTGTTTCCCCTTATCTGAACCCAACCTTATCCCCAATGCCACCTTCACGTTATATGGAAATAATGGAAGAGATGGTTAACATCACCAAGACTATTCTAGAATTGTTCATGTGAGGATATAAGATAAAATATAAAATACTCAGATAGACAATATGACACCATATTTTAGTTCGCAGTCATCCATACAACTTCAAAGTTGTGTGAAATGATAGAACGCTATTTACCAGTTAAAAATGACTAGTGGCGCTGTGCGTGTTTTCACTCATTCACTCCACGGGCAGAAGACGGAGCAAGTCAACGTTATTTATGAAGTATATTTGTACAAAACAGGCACGGGCAGCGATGAATGAAACACACAGACAGATGGAGGGAGGGAGTTTTCTTCATTTTTTAGTAGGATAGTAGAATTGATCACAATAACTCCGATATAATCTCTAGAAACACATTATGTATGCAGAATCGGTAGGCAACAGGCTGAGATTTTGGTATTGAAAGTGATCTGGTGGTCCAAGTGATCGGGATGAGTGTGTATACCATCACTTGTATCTATTTAACCAACTACATTATCTGTACATCTGTGCTTGGAATTGATGGGGTTTATACTAGAAATGGGTGGGACTTAATTCCACATTGTTGTATTTATTATATATTACAAAACTATTTACAGAACAATCTCAAGATTAAGTTCCAGATCATTTTTTGATAACAAGAACAAGAAATTGAACACATTTACCCACATTTACGAGAACTTTCATTGACACATTTAACTCGAATGATCTTGTACTGGTACAGAGTATGTTATCTGCACTGGATACTCTTTTTGTCCAAGTATTTGGCTCAACCCAACCAAGAAGTGTTGACCAATCCCGTTTGAGTGTGCTTTAGTTGCATACAGCTAAACTAAAATGCATTCAACCCATTGGGTGTCATCTAAAGATGATTTAGCTTTTAATCGTCTTTCTTCAAAAATTCGTCCTCATGAATTTGCAGATATCTGTAAATAGAAAGTAACGAGGCTAAATTGTTGACTGATAGTCAGTGGGTTCTTGGTTTTTGTAAACAATGAACGGCACATGGAAGAGGAAGTCTGCGACTGGGTATCTGTTATATGGATATCTGCCAGCTACACCAGAACCTCTGAAATACTGTCCAGAGTCTAAATTTTCATCAGACCAATAGCCAATAGAAGAATCTAAGATTAAGCCCAATGACGCATAAGCATGTCACAACCCCAGCCAGCCATCCCTGCAATGACTAACCATAACATAATCTAAAACGGAACAGTCTGGTGCAGTGATAGGAAACACTGTTCTCAGGGGAAACAAACTCAAAAAAATACGACCTTCTCCAACGTCACCTCATCTTTCAGTGATGCTCTTTGCTGCTGTAGGCGGTCACGATGAAAAAACATCAGCACGCTACTCACTGATATCGCAAGGCAGACTTTTTTTATCACATCACAAATAACTGGTGTTATCATGAAGGACACAGATCTTTTCCTTCATAGACAAAGGCGCACAATGTGCTTTGAATTAGACTCTCTCTGTGGATCCCATCTGAGGCACACGTGAGCATCAACTGGAAAAGAAAAAATGTCATGCGTGCATTATGAGAGGCCTGAGGCTTGTCATATTGATTTTCATGCAGTGCTTCTAAACTCACAAATGTTAAAAACAAAGCTGTACGCACACATGCACTCAGCGACACACTCATGCAAGTCATCTTTATTTCTCTCTCGCTCGTGCATCATGCTACACTATAATGGAGTGCTTTACTGTTACTACTACTACTGCTGCACCCTGCTCTCAGCACAGTCCCCCCCTTACATTAAATAATGCAGCTGAATGCATTGTGCTGAAGCTCCCCATCCCACAGTGGCCCATATCAGCAGATTCCGCTTGCTATTGCAAAGAGTAACTATGTCTAATTTAGCGTTTACAGGGCCAACACTATAAACATAATCAAGCCATTTACACAACAGCAGCATCAGATGTTTGTTTTCAGATGTTGTTTCCCGGAAGAATGCATATTGGGAGAATTGCTCTTTACTACACCTGCCTTTGCTGAATTGCTACAATTGATACACCACAGAACAGGCTCAATACCCACATGGCTCATTCACACTAAAGATTTAATTGTTTATGTAAGTAGAGTTCCTGCTTATGCCTTTCTTTAACATAAAGAGTGTTGAAAAGCTATGGATTATGTTGTTAATCATTGATAAGATGGTGACTTTTACTGTGTCCCTCATTATCCCTATGCCTATGGCTGTTTGTGCTGATGCTAATATTTTTTTTAAGAGGGCAGTCCAGTAGTCGCATACGGCAATTCTCTAACACAAATATCAGCATGCGACAGCCTAATTAATAGAAAATATTGATTTTTACTCTCTGAGGGTTGTATTTAGATTCATGTGATTCTGTATTTAAGTTTACTGTGCTCACATTTTCATTAAGACATTTCTTAGATAATATATCCAGAAGTACAACCAGTGGTGGAATGTCACGAAGTACATTTACTCATGTACCGATCTTTAGTACACATCTGAGGTGCTTGACCTTTACTTGAGTATTTTCTTTTCATACCATTGCATACTTTTGTTGATATAATTAATTTTCTGGATAATGGTTGTTTTTTGGGATGTTTTTTCTCATTTTAATAATTTTTTAATTTTTTAAAAATATTTAGGGGTTTCTATGTTTTCTTTTTATATCTGAGTTTTGGGGTGTGTCTTTTTTTTCTAATAATTTTTTGGATATTTAAAAATATTTTTTTTCTTTTTTCTCCCAATATTTTAAAGGTTTTGGTGTGTTTGTTTTTAAAGATTTTTCTGCATTGGGTATACTTTTTTTTACTTTTAATACTTAAAGTGTAATTTCCTGATTATACTTACTTTTATCTAAGTAACATTTTCAATGCAGGACTTATACTTGTAACAAAGAATTTTCACCATGTGGAATTAGTACTTGTATTTAAGTCGTGGATGGAAATACTTTGTCCACCTCTGAGTATCACACATATAGGCGTACATGCTCCAATATATGCACGCAAAATTTCATGCATAATTACTAATGCAACATCAAAGCCTCCCTTTTACATACATAAATTAATTAATTTACCACCGTTATTTTCTTTTTAAACGTGTAACGCTCCAATCAATTGCCTCATTTGTACCATATAAACAGAGTAAACAGCCTAAAGGAGATTGGGTTGACTCAAAGGGATCAGCCATGGTTACTCTCTGTTTGATCACCACATTTAGACAGGAAAAGCTCCCAATTAGCCAGGCAGAGGCAGAGAAAAAGGGATAACATGTAGAGGAAGCAAAATATATGTTAGTAGTTAGAATGAATAACCCTTTGTGGTGCACTTGACTGTTTTGTCGTCTTGAATATTTAAGTTTATTGATCCTTATATAAAAATCAGTGACTCCGAATAAAGATGGACAATACATTTCCACTTCTTCCCACTGTGCAAAAATAAAGTTAAAGGATCTTGGATATGGCCGCTGCTGTGTTTCACTTGGGATGCCCTTTGGAGTCACAGTGTGTGCAGTAGCGATGTCCGCGATATCACGTTCCCCCTTGCAACCAATAGCAAACAGCAATATTTATGATATTAAATTATAGAATCAGTATTTAATTAACATACATCAATGTGATACAAACTGCCTCAAATGACAAAAACCATCATTGGGAAAATCAGTTTCATATGTACTTTGACTTTTGTTTTTAGACCTGTAGACCTTTTGCACAGCAGACATTTTGACATGTCATTGCAGAAAAAACATGTTTTCGAATTAGATTAAGCCAATTTGCTCAGGTTTCAAGGGGTCAATTCTTGTTTTTGTCTGAATATTTATTTACTTGTAGACAAGTCAACAAGTCTAAGTTTTTGTCTGAACAGTACAGAAAATTAGCCATGTGGAGGATAAGGACTACACAGTGGTTCTAAGATAATTATTGTATTGTGAGAGTGAAATTGCATCTTCTGTTGCTCCTCCACTGTGGTGAGGAATGGGTGGCAGTGTAACATTTTCAGTGGCAAAAGAGTCTCCCATGATCAATGCACTAGACTGGGCATGTGTGTGGGTGAAGTCAGACTCTCTCGGGACATGACGCACACACTCACGTGCACAGACACACAAACTGAAGTCCGTTTTGTCTTGACAGGATGATGAAGTGGTGCTCCAGTGTGTGGCCTGCATCCAGAAGGAGAATCGCAAGTTCTGCCTGGCTGCTGAGGGGCTGGGCAATCGGCTGTGTTACCTGGAGCCCACATCAGAGGCAAAGGTAGGCACAGAGAGACCACATCGTTGCACGCTTTGATTCTCTTTAATCTTAAAAACATTCAGCAGAACACAGAGATGCATGTTATTGGTGTGGGGAGTCTCTGCTCAGCTCCTTGATCAAAAATCATCCACTTCATTTGTTTTTGTCTGCAGTTATATAAATCAACCACACACACACACACGCGCATATGCAGCACATAATCAACAAATGGTACATGAAGCAGTTCGCAGAAAAGTGAAGCAGATGAAAGGAAGCATTCACACAGGCATGAGCACCATGGAAACCAAACATCCTTTTAGTTCATCCTCGTTTAGGTCCAAGCGAAGATTCAGTGAAGCCAAGCGGAGACGCACAGATAGGCAGCTCAGCTCAGCACGCTATCAAAGCTGGAACAACAATTCACATCCACCGCAGCCTTGTTGATGAGCTTTTCTTCCAAGGGGGTTTCAGGGATGACGCGACATCTCCGTGGGCCCACCGTCAGATGATAATTCCCAGAAATTACGCCCCTGGATGTGTTTGATGGATTGTTTCATAAACAGTGCTGTTGTTGGCTCTAATTGCCTACAGCTTTATTGCATCTGAGCAGTAGCTGTGGCTGCTGACGCATTTGCTGCGACTAAGTGCAAAGTTGTAATTGAGACGGTTCAATTTAATTGTTTGCCTTTGTAATCAGCAGGTTGCCACCTTTATTGCATTTTTGTGTAACAAATGTGGAAATTATGAAGTAGATCCTCAACCTTGTTCTGCAATATGTTTGTGATCAAGCCATCAGGGAGAAATATTTGAATGATTATTGGCTGTTGGGAAGAATCATGACAATTCAAAGATGCTCTCACCTTTCTCTGGCCCCTGTCGCTCTGCTGTTCATGGCATTAAAGGGATAGTACAGTTTTTTAGCGGGGTTGTAGGGACTACTTATCCAAAGACAGTATATAACATACAGCAGACGTCATTTGGCATGCCCCCAGTTTGGAGAAGCAGACTGAGGTCTGACATGGAAGCTAATAAGGTTGTACCCAACTCAGAATTATGCGTATGCGAATTAAGTTGAATCATATTTGGCTCTTCAATACAAATATTTGTTTTATATACAAAGTTTTAAAGTTTGATGGGGCTAAGCAGGATGTTCTGTGTGACAGCGGCATTCACGTCATATAATAAAAAAGCTAATGGCGCCAACAACAGATTGCAAATGCACATTTTTTGCCAACACCAGATATCAGAGACTGTATCCTATTAACTTGCTGTGAGCTATAAATTCACCACTACTTCACCTTATGTTGTGGTCTGTCACTCCCTCTGTGTCGCTGCAGCATGCCCGCAGCTGCAAAGAGTAGCATGAATGTAAGGAGCACTCGCTGCAAAATTTAGGGGACTAAAGGGTTCCCAGAAGTACACTGCACACCAAAAAACAACTGTTAGACTTGATGCACTCTCAGTCAGCTGAGGGTCTCTGACTGATGATTCGAGTCCCCAGCTTTCGAGGGGCAGCCCTAGAAGCTAAGCAATTTTTTTTTTCTAAAGGGCCAGCAACAAAACATATTTTACCCACCTAAAAAAAAAGTCCAACCAAAAACATCAATGTTTGTTCAAGTAAACTTTTCACTGGGAGTATTTTTACTGATTTTCCTTAATGTCAGACAGTGTTTTTCAATGGGAAAATGAAGCTGATATATCGCTCTTTTCAAAGCCAAACTCCATTTAAAAAAAACAGTGATTTAACATCGCTTAACACAGGAGCTGCTGATGTACAGCTACCTCAGACAGTTATTTTGTTTGTTTGATTTTGTGACTGTGGCGTGTAAAAGGGTTAGTTCAGGTTCACCAAAGTCATACAATAACACACACTAACTAACTGATCGAAGCAGCAGTAGACCAGCAGCCCCTGTGTTCACTGAGCTAAAATCACTGATTTTCTTACTGGAGTCTGGTGACTTTAATGAGAGCAAAGATGGGGAGCTGAAGCCATTAACAGCTTTCCCGTCAGAACGGGCTGGCTGACTGCAAGTTAAAGTGCTGAAAATACTCTCATTATAGCGTAAGCTTAAACTGTTATTGATTTTTTTAGGGCGGACTCTTTTTAGGTGGTTAAGATACATTTTGCTGCTGCCGCCGTACACAGTAGTACATTGCTGCTGTGTTGGACTCCAGCCTGCTTCTCTAAACTGGGGGCCTACCAACTTCCATCTACTGTATGCAATACACTGACTATGGAGAAGTCGGCGACCCCATACAATGTAAAAAATCTGCACTATCCCTTTAATGTTCCCATAGCAGCGTCTTTTGACAGCAGGCCTAATTGGCTTTTCCCGCGTTGATTGTCTTTTAGTCAAAATCCATTAGTATTGTCCGAGATTCATTTCACTCAAGCTATGACACCAGGCGTATACAGTGTGTGAATGTGTGAGACACACAGACACTTTTCAGGGAAACGAGGCTGAAAGAAAAACAAATGAAAGATCCATTCACTTCTGGCGATTATCTTCTCTTCTTTCAACAAGCCCCAGCAACTGCTCTCACAGAGTATGTGTGTGTATGTAGGGGGCTTATTGTGCACAGAGGGAGGTGAGGCTTTCACCCCATATTGCATGGTAATTACACCTGACAGGTGTGATGGATGTTCTCCCTATCTGGCACTTTGTCTTCATTGCTTCAGGTTTTTTTTTTTTTTTTTTTGAAAAGGCATCAACCCACCTTTGGGATCAACGACAGAGAGGTGAACCCCCCCCCCAGAGATTAGAAGCAGGCCAGGACATCTCCTTTGCTTGGTAAACTAGTCTGATAATGGGACCCAGAACCAGGACGGGGTGAGGTTGATTTAGAGTGTGCACAGTTTAAACAGCAACATCAATCAGCCTGTGAGAAGCTGGTTGATTGTGATATATGACCTGCAGCTCTCGCCTGTCAGCGACTCAATAATAAGACCACTGGAGGGTAGATGCCCACATATTATAATGGAAGTGATGCTGCATCTTTGTTGTTTATTTCGTCATCTACTCTTAATTGTCATTTGCAAATCATCTGTTTTGGCTCCCGTCTTTGTCGCTTCATTTAACAGTTTTAGCAGCTGCAGCTGACTATGAGTTCACTTCCTCTGGGCGATCAGCTTTAACCCTTTTTGACCCTCTCTGTGGAAACAAAAACAAAGACGTCATGTATCCCTGCACACCATCTCACTACGCTCTTTCCCTCATTACACTATTGCTCATCAACCAAACATCGGGGGAAGCTGCTGTAAAGCTTCCCTCCCCCACTCCGCCTTGTAAGAGGACATCCTGACAGTGCTGGACTCTCATCACCCCTTCCAGCTCCTCTAGACCTTCATTTAACTGCATTGCTCTCTCCAGGCAGCCCCCTCCCCACCAACTGTTACAGTCCTGCACCCACAGAGAGCAAAGGTCCGCTGTTAGTCACCGTCACAGTCAGAGAGATGAGGGCAGGGCTGGGTCTCTTCCCACCAGACCATTTATTTGATTTCTCTACGGTGACACTGCTAGAGGGAAGAGTAGGGACGTGTAGAGGCATCCCTGACCCAAAGAGCATGCTGAAAATGTGAATTATTGCACAGATTATAGGGGGAGGACGTGTAGGTGTTGCATGTACATGTGTTGCATGTGTTCCTCTGCATGTCTGCATGACAATAGCGCATATGAGACAATTAGGATGAAAATAAATTCATATCATGGATATTGCAAATGCATGGATATCATATATGGAGCCTGAAGATGGTCAGTTAGACAATCTGGAAACACTATTGTTGGATCCCGACACATTTGCATGTGTTGCTATAAATCAAGTCATCTCTGTTTGTTTTCACCGAAGCATTTCCACACTCTCGCCTGGAGCGCTTACACTTCAACATGACTTAGATTTTAACGATCAGATTGCTATGGCTGCAAATCTGTTGTTACTACACACTAAAACTGGGCTGTGTGAAGTTTGCAAAATGAGGTTAGATTAACCTGTGTGAATGAACCAGTTTGGGAGGAACTGAGATACTCAGTAAGGAGGCCAGGTCGGGTGTTTAGGTTGATATAATTAATCTTGCAGCCATACCCCACGATATCTCTGTCCCTGCTTCCCTCATTCTGTCAGTGAATCGGCCCTATACTCTCCTGTCCTGGTTTGGGACGCTATTTGGCATCTTCTTCGTCTGTTCAACAGCGTGCTGTCCAAGACCTGGCTTATCTGAGTGCAGACTGACCTGAGAGCACTTAATCTGTTTCTAAAGTACCTTTTAATGAATATCGCCCACTTGATTAAGACGAACTTGGTTCAAGTGCGGTAGAAATGCAGCAGTCAGCACAGATATTATGAGTGGACATCTAATCAGAAAATCCCGGCGGATTCAGGGAGCACTTCTCATTTTTCTGCCTATGTGCGGATGTTTTGCTTGAGCAGCAAAAACTTCTTTACATGCTAAGTCAAACTGAAGATTGATGGGAGGCAGGACAGGTGGCTGTCGTAATCATTATGTTAATGCGGCTTTGGTTATAAAAGAAGCACGCTGGGCCACTATACAGTAAGTAGGGTGCTTTCTGAGGCAGCAACTTTTATAGTAGTAGTCAACTTTTTGGGCCCACACTTTGGGGACATGCTGTACAGTACATACTGTACTGCCATGGTGGTTCCTTTGCTCTACACTCTTGTCACAGAAACACCATATACAAGGTCTAGTCAGTGATTCCCAAGATATTTCTTTCAGGAGTAAGTGGAGGCCAAAAAAAGAGCGAAAAGGAATGTGAATGCATGACTTTCATATGCCAGGTAGACACAAATATGTCTTTTCATGAATGATGCCATGTTGCTCTATTACTCCTGGATGTGGATGTTTTTGCAGATTTAAAGCAGCATTGGACAATTTTGCATCTTGGTGGATTTATAAGGCAGCTCAAGAAAACAGTTTCAAAGATTTCATCACCCCATGAAAAACATGGATAAACTGCACAGTTCTCGCACCCAAATGAATTTTTCATTCATCTAAATGAGCAGAGATGGTGTTAAAAAAAATCTGACTCCTGCAGCTTGAAACTATTACCACAAACCAACTACTACAATGAGAACTCATGTGTTAACACTGTATGTAAGGTAAATAAAAACTGTGCTAACTTTTAACCAACTTGTCTTTTGTTGCAGTATGTTCCTCCAGACCTGTGCATCTGCACCTTCGTGCTGGAACAGTCTCTGTCAGTACGGGCCCTGCAGGAGATGCTGGCTAAGAGCGGACAGAACAGTGAAGGGGTGAGTGATGGTGATCACACACACGGATAAGAAACACTCTGACAATCCATACCTCAACTCCACATCCCTGAGTCATGCACTGTATGTCCATTCAAAAGAGTTTGTTGCTTAACAGTTTATTGTAATGAATGCAGCCAGCTTGGTTGAACACTCTTAACTTGTTCAGTCACTATAAAGAGATTAATGGGCAAAAAAGGCCCATTACAGTGGCCTGAGGACCCCGACTGCGGAGAGGTCTGGGCCCCTATGAATATTAATGAGGATAAAGGGGATGCCCTGGAATTACTGCAGCTTTTTCTCAAGTGCTGCATTCACTTTTAGCCCATTTGATTAACACCACGGCTTGAAGGAAAACAGCATCATTTAGCATGTACATATTTTCCTACAAACAAAGAGTGACAGTAGATTTGGCATTTTTTTTTCTCAATCAATATTATGTGACTGAATTTCTGATCAAACACTCATTCATCACCTTAATCTCTGCTCCTGATGTCGTTTTAGTTGTCTTCTTGCAAGTGTGTTTGCTTCTCTTTCGCATTGCTGTGACAGATGTGTAATTCTCCCATCTTTATCTTCTATTCTCTGTGTATAATCTCCATCTTCCGCATGATAGACACGCGGCCCGGACCGATGGGTATGTTCACCACTCATACCATTCCCCTCTCATCCCCCAAAGCATGACGCAGTAGATTAGTCACAATACACAGCCGTCCACTATAAGTCATCACCACTGAAGATTTGTCTTCACATCATAAATCATAAGAAATCGTGGTTTATACTAACACCAGAGCCCGTGCTTTGGAATAACTGATGATCGTATGGATTTTTTGTGTACACTGGGTGAGAAGATTGCGTCTGAGCTCCCGTCGAGCTGACAGAGACAAATAGGGGTTCCTATAGACTTCCCAATAAGGTACCCTGTGAAGATCTCACACAACTGTGACGCTGGATTAGCGTCAAATTAACATTAGTCCTGTCCTCTGGAGCATTCAGATGGATGTTCACTGCAGTGTCATTTGTTTTATGCAAACCCCACCACATTGGATAAGCTCTCATTTGTCACAGTGTCTTTAACTCACTCTTTATGATATGAGATGCTGTGAGAGGATGCAAACAGCTGAGACCAGGATTTTTTGCAGCAAGACAGAAAATTATTGATTTTGTCAAAAAAGACTTTGGGTCAGTTTTAGCCACTTTGCTCTTTAAAGCCACGTGGTTAATGATGGTGAGAATTTCCATAAATCCTAAGTTGTTAAGGCTCATATTCATTGACTCAACTCCTGAGATAAATGGATGTTTCAGGGCAAGAGCTTTGTGGCCACAGTGGACTGTCTGTGCAGCCGAATGATGGAAGTCAAGAGCATTGGTTCCACTGCTGCTGTGGGGAGTTTAAGAGCTAGCTGGCAGGGAATTAAGAGCCGCAGCAGAGAAAAAGGGTGCTCAAAATATTAAACGCTGAATTAAAGCTCAAATGGATGTGTTCAACTGGTCGTTCAGCCTCCTCCCTCATGCATCAGCACCTTTTTAAGGCCTTAACATAACAGTTAAAGCCCATCTGTAATTACATTATATAGTTTTCTGCCACAGCACATATATATCTGCTCTGTAAATCACCTCTGAAAAAATCTGAAACCAAAAGGGACACTTATATATTTTGTATGTTTTGGTTTTATGATTGCAATTTGCAGTAATTTGTTGGATTACCATTAGTTCTCTGACTATGTAGATATAAAGCCAGTCAAATCTGAACCATATTTTGCATAAAACACTAATGTCACCTTTCCATCATAGGTAGATGGTTACACTGACTAGCAGCCAGACAGCAGCATGCTAACACAACACGAGAACCACTGTAGCTTTCCTGCTTAAATCTCCATAATATTGAATGTACAAACACACGTCTGGTCCTACACCTTAGCTTGTTAAACCAGCCAACAACATTCAGTGGGTAAAAGTGCACTTGCTAACATATAGTGTCAGGGTAGCAACCTTTGGTCTTAAAAATAATCCTAGCCTCTGAGGCTAAAAAAATGCAGCTTATGTGGAAGTGCCAGAAACTGTTAAAATGGCCATTTGAAGCTTGCTTCAGAACAGAGTAAATCCTATAGATGTATATGTGGAAATAAATTTGTTTACAGCCCAGAAAAAAGGTTGTTTTGGTCTCTATAGCTATTTTAAGCATTAATGACAACTTTACAGGGGGTGAACTTACCCCTTTAAACGTTTTTAAAGTTAAATGTATGCATAATTAGGGGCGTGGTCACTTTGAGTGGCAAGTGGGCGCCATCCGCCGACAAGTGGCTAACATGGCAGCTATGTTGGTTCGATAATGTATCTGTAACTCCAGAGTCACAGCTTTTTTTTTTTTTTATAGTTTAGTGGAAGTTAATTGTGACATTTTGGTCATTTAAAAAAGTCTTTTTTCAGTGTTTGGTCTTTGCAAGTTCCTTTTTTTCGGTAAGTACATTCTGTTAATAGTTTTAATCCTGATTTTTTTTGCTAGCGAAAATCAGCGTTAGCATTATCACAGTTTACTACAGCTGTAAATGCACGGTGCTAATTAAGCTAGCAGCTAGCGTTAGAGTTAGCTCCACTCTCTCGTCCAAATGTGGTCACTTCTGGCTCCCAAATCCAAAATGCCAATCTCAAGGCTTTAAAAGGAGAGCCCACAAACAAATTTGGAAATGTCATTGCATTATTTACTACAGTCCATGCTAACAACACACTCTTGAAATAATTTGTCAGCTACAGCTTACTGTGCAGGCTTTTCCCAGATCGGACCTCAGTTTACCAGCTGCTGTCAGTCAAACACACACCTCCGGCTTTTGTCTCCCTTTTGAGAATATAAAGCTGATACATTAAAGTCTTTGAAATATGATAAAAATTAGTTTTCAATACAAGAAAGGATCACTACATGTGATTTCAGTTGGACTTTAACATGGTTGCATTTCATACTTTCTATAGCTGAAAGATTTCCTCACCTCAGAAATCTTTTCTTTAACCTTTCACTCCGTTTGTGCCGTTGTAGCAGAGACCCCAAAGACTTTTAGATGGCTTTGGATTGACCATTTGTATTGTGTAACTTCACTGTTTTCTCTCTACTCACTTTTATCTGTTTTCGATACTGTCTTCCTATTCATCATTCTTCGCCCGCGCTGAAATGTCACTGGAGGAAGCGCCATTAAAGGGGAAATGGAGGTTGAATATGTCTCGGCTGAGGCTCTGAGATCAATACGTCTTTGAACAGATGGGCTTATCAATAGACAAGTGGCTGGAGCAAATCGGTAGTTCAGACTGAGGGGACTGCAGACGATCTGCAAAGACAACACGCTTACAACTTGTGTAAATGCCAACCCCCTTTTATCTCAGTACCCACCAGCAACCACTCTGTGTGAATTCGTTGCTGCTCGTCCAAAAAAGCGCTGACCTGTTTGATTCGGGGGTCGCTGGTCAGAAGGGCAAATGATGAGATCAGTGAGTAGATGAGACAAATCTGCTCTGTCGACATTTGTCGTGCTAGTGTTTCTTTTCCTGTGCCACCTCTTTCTGTTGTGGTGTTAGTGAGTCTTCCAAAATCTCTTTATTCAGAGAAACCACAACACTACAGACACACAAACACACACACACACACACACACACACACACACACACACACACACACACACGTGTTATCTGCAGGGCACACACACCAGGAGGCTGCGTCCTGCTAAATGTCATGCCCTCAAATTGATATGATGTCCCTTGTGGTCAACAGCTGGACAGGAGATACACCACTTGTTTTTTTCTCTTATACCGCTCTGATCCAGTCTCCTTCATGGTTCAGTGAGCTGAGGGTAATTCAGTTTTACTCATTTAAGTTGCTCAAGGTGTATTGAATTTTTTTGCTGCAATGTTTCTCCACATGCAGTGGATTCTTTCTCTTATAGTGACATGAGCCACAATTCCCCTCAGTGTACTCTCTGTCTGTATAATGCAGTTGACAGCCGGGGGATAAGGAAGTGAGCGAAAGGCTTGGGTTTATTGGTCGTGGTGATTGCAGCTGGATGTGCCTCGCCGCATTAAGCTCAGTACCTCAGCCAGCATATAGCAGTAGCCAGAAGCACAGAAGAAGCCTGGAAGCCAGTGCTGCAGTCTGCACGACACAACTGCATCAAATCACAGGCCCGCTATTGTCCCAGCAGCCAATGGAGTGGGGGGGGGTTAATAGAGGGAGAGGAAAGTGAGAGAATGAAATAGAAGAAGTAATAGGCATGGTAGGATGTTTTCATGAAACACTGCCGTGATTCATGTGTCGCTCACATAATCAATCTAATTATGAGAAAATCTACCAAGTGTTGGTAGATTTCCAGTCTTGACAACATATCATTAGTGTCCTGCAGTGGTTAAAGGTTCAGTTAAATGTGACATAAACTATTGTTTCAGAAATTATTTCTGGATCTTGTGCCAATGGCATCACTTCGTAAAACGCAGAAGATTGAGAGTCAACTTGTTTTTCCTAATCCCTCTCAAAAAATTGACTTTTTGACAATCCTGCGTGCCCCGGGACTTAAATCATTTGTACTAAAGACTAAAAGAAAGTGGAGGCAGGCAGAAAAGCTCAGGAGAACAATAGTTCTTTCTGAATAATGACACTCTTTCTTACCTTAATGCTTCCTAGAGGCTCATAAGGAAGGTGAGTAACACGGGAGTTGCTTGCCGAAGAAAAACAACAAAAACTAGTCTTTACCCCCCTTTTGCATCTCTACCAGTAGAGATACCATTTGTTCCCCTCCTGCATCTTAACCCAACCCCATAAGCGGCGAAGTCACTCCCTGCTAATGTTGACATTGCAACGGAGACTGACAGTAGTTCTGCATCCTTCCCGTATTCCTGTAGTCGGAGTGCTGGAAAGATGAGCCCGTATCCTGTTCGCTCACGGATACAGGAGCCAGAAACACCATCTCCCGTGGCAAGTCAGTTTGCATGTCTTCATTGGAGAGATGGGGTGGCAAAGACCTCCTCAGGAGATATGTGGCTTGCAGTCATCATCACTGGCGAGAAGGTCCTCGCAGAGGTCGACATTTAGTGTCAGAGGTCGGGTGTAGATTGAAGCGGTTGGAGGGAGACCACTGGGGCTGTTATGACAGGAGCTTGAGCTGACATGTAACTATGTATTTGTGTGTGTGTTTTTTTTTGTGTGTGAATGTTCTCTGTAGGCAGCGCAGAGCGGAGGACACAAGACACTTCTGTACGGACACGCCATTCTCCTTCGGCATTCCTTCAGCTCTATGGTAAGAGATTGCATGAAATTCAGACCAAATTATAACAACAGTAGGGTCTAAAACAGCAGCATGTAAGAGTTAGAACGATTTAGTGGTATCTGGCGGTAAGGATTGCAGATTGCAGCCAGACGAATCTTCTCCCAGTTAGAATTCCTTCAGTGTCACCTGCTAATGTGTGCTCAACTTTTTTTGCAATCCAAATGTTTAGGAGGTTTTTAACCGCCTGAGCTGAAATATCCGCAGCAGTCTCCTGCTCCAAATAAATTGACAGGATGTTTTAAACTGATAATTACTATAAATTAAGCAGCTTCACTGTAAAAATCTGTGTTTTTCTAATGCAATTTGGTGATCATTAGAGAAGCGCTGCTAGCCCAGAGTCTGCTAATATGTGTTCACTTCTATTTTCTGATAACTTAAGAGCCAGACTACCAGGAGGATTTTACAGGAAGCCAAATTATCTGCAGTGGTCTCCTCTTCTCCAAAACAAACAGACAAATTCTGAATATTAAAAACTACTGCTAACTACTGCGGATGACAAGAAAATGCAGTTGGCCCTATCCATAGCTAGTATTTTTGGTTGTCCATTCTGGGCTACTCTAGAAATATGGCAATGCAACATGGTGATCTCCGTAGACGATGATCTGCTCACTATGTAGATAAAAACATTCTAAGGTAACTATTCTTATTTTCAAGTGATTATACACTAAAGAAAACGTACTTTTTATATTATATTCCATTTTTGCCAATATATCCCCTTAAATCCTACACACTGAACCTTTAACCACCATTAGCATTTTAAGTATATGGCTGGCAAGGTCTTCTGCAGAGACGTGTGTGTGTGACAGCCCTGTTCTGTGTGGTTTGATGTGTCCGTTGACCACAGTACCTAGCCTGCTTGAAGACATCAAGGTCGCAGACAGATAAGCTGTCCTTTGATGTCGGCCTGCAGGAGGATTCAACAGGTAAAAGAAAAGCGCTTTACAGTTTGCTTTTATCCACCTCTTTTTCCTCTTTCATTCTGGCCAGCTCTGTCTCTCTTTGTCTGTCCCTGTCTTTGTTCCTGCGTCTCTGTTTGGTTTCTTTCACTCAGTCTATCTCCTTCTCTCTGCTGTCTGCGAGCCCAGCTCTCTTTATCTCTCTCTCTCTGCACCGTATTTGTTCATAAGCGTGTGTTATCTCAGTTAATATTCCCCGTGGAGCACTGTAGACATACTGTGTGGTTCTTTTGTCGGTGCCGATTTCATCACTGCTGCACATTTGCATTATTATTTGTTTCATAGCATACAGCAGATGAGCAGTCACCTCAATATGACTTAAAATGATTGTTGCCATGGTGCATCCTTGTGCAAGTTCTCATTTCTGCCTGCTCTCGTCTCATTGCATCATCAGTAATCACAAATGACATTGGGCATAGGTAATAAGGTGCTTTCATCGGGTTGTTTGGATTAAAATATGGAGACAGCGTATATACAGTATGTGTATCATTGTAGGTGAGGCCTGTTGGTGGACGATCCACCCTGCCTCCAAACAGAGATCAGAGGGAGAGAAAGTGCGCATCGGTGATGACCTCATCCTTGTCAGCGTGTCCTCAGAGCGATATCTTGTAAGTTTATTGTTTTCTGTTTGATCCTTGAAGCTGTAGCTACTGTGTGTGTGTGTGTGTGTGTGTGTGTGTGTGTGTGTGTGTGTGTGTGTGTGTGCATAATATGGAGGTCTTAGTGGGAGAGCATCAACTCTTCTTCCCCTGATGTGACAAAATTTCAGATTATCCCCAATCCTGTTACTACATGCTGCACTCTCCCATGACCTCTCTCCTGCAGGAGGCTTTAACGTTAAAAGCAACAACTTTTCCCCTCTGGATGACTGCATGGCTGCTAACAGTTACATTAAACAAAATTTGATCTGCACTGGAAATGTCTGCTTCGGTGGATTATGCAGCCAGTGCCATTTTAAATGAGCCTTTCCTGTTTTCATCCTCGTCACATCCCCACGTCCCACCGCCATCAATAATGATTATGTTCCTATTGCACTTCTGAACTGACCTTTTCAGCAGTAGGCTTCCTCTTTTACTATTATGCCTTCCTGCCCTCTAAGCTCAGCATCATAGCACCGTGTGATGTTAAGCCCGGGAAGCATGTCCCCTGTGATCCATGAAGTTGGTGACAGCCGCCAGCAGGCTGTGTTTACCCCCCCCATGGCAGCAGGGGCACGGCCAGATGACCACTATTGCCTTACAGTCACCAATGTCAATCTAGTAGTCTGTCCCGGCTATCACCCACACAGTGGTATGTGGGGACAGCACCTAGGGCTGCAGAGGGACTCTGGAGAGGGATGATCAGGACACAGCTGCCACAAAATTTGTTTTTGGACACACAAGAAGTTTGAAAAACACAGCCATCTACATACACACTCATTCGCATAGCATCACAGGCCCCCAGATGGTATAAATTTCGAAGCACTTAAGGCATCTGTCCGTCATGTTTATGGTTCAATCAACACTCAGTGATAAATTGGAGTTTGCTCCTGGATGATAAATGATTCCAGAGAGTTTCAAAGTTAAGCTTAACTCTGTCTTGACAAGTCAACATCACATTTATTTTGAATAAATTATTTCATTTAGATATCAGGTATCCAGTGACAATCTTCCTATAGCACCCACGTTTGTTTGCAATAGAGTTGTTCTCTGGGGATTTATTTACAAACAAAAATGTTTAATGACATCTTATTCTGACAGGTTCATTGAATTCATTTCTTTTTATTGTGTAGAACAGAAGAGATGCCTCATAATAAAACATGCTTCGACTGTCTTTGACAGTTAAGCCCATGTGCTGTCACTTCTGTTGATGTATGCAAATAAACGAATGCCACGTGTAATCCTCTTTCCTGCAGCACTTATCCATCTCCAATGGTAACATCCAGGTGGATGCCTCCTTCATGCAAACCCTGTGGAACGTCCATCCCATCTGCTCCGGTAGCAACATAGAAGAAGGTAAACACAAAACTCCAGCCTCCATAATTTCGTCAAAGGTTTCTTCCACAATCCTCTCCATGATTCTCTAGTATTGTTTTCCACCAATTGGTTAAAGGGATACTTTACCAATTTCCAACCGGCTTTGTATTATACTGTATGTAAAAATGAACTTCTCTCCATCTTACCAGTGTCCAGATCTCCCTACTCAAGTCTTTTCGAATTATCGCTGGGTCTAGGGCTATTGCGGAAACTACAGATAGGCAGTGCTGATCAAATATTAACCAAGATTCTGTTACTATGCTGCTTTTTTTCTCACCCCAAATGTTTTCAGAAACGTTTTTATCTTAGTGCTTAACTGCCACCGGCAGGAGTGTTTATTGGTCCAGTGCAGCACAGAAAAACCTGTAAAAGCAAAAGTGCGCCCTAAATTTACAACCCACCTTTGCGATCTAGATAGTCCATGTTTCTAGTACGTATCCACGAGATCGCAAGCATTCACAGTAGAAGCAAAATGTCTAGACTAGAGCCACCATATCTGAATCTTCTGTCCTTCCTCTTCCAATAGGCTACCTTTTGGGTGGTCATGTGATGCGGCTGTTCCATGGACATGACGAGGTGGTCGCCATCCCAGGATCAGACCAGAGTGAAGAGCAGCAGAGGTGCGAAAAACAGCAAGCAGTTGAGCAAACTCCACTGCAGCTTTAGGTGTCACCCTGTAGTGAATCCAAGGCAGTTATGTAGCACACGAGAAGCAAACTGACCCATAAGTTACCTATGGTTCCTCAGCTCCCATCTCCCTTCATAAAAATGCCTCTGACCAGCATGACTCTCAGCCCTCTGGGGAGCCAAAATGGCTGCTGTGTTATTTTTATCTACAATATAGATGCTCAGTGCCAACACAGATAAGGTAGGCCACGGAAAAAATGGCACACTGGGCTCAAAGTGGGTCACAACAGCGGGCAAGGCCCATTCACATTCAGCCAGGTGCCAGGAGATGTGTGTTCCTCCTGGGCACAAACACACATAACCACATGGTGTCTATTTTTAGAACAGCGCACAGCAAACATGGAGGCGGGATTGAATATAATTTTCCCGCTTTGGCTTTTTCTCCCACTGTTGTCCTTGAAATTCACCAGAAGGAGCAAGCTGTTTTAGAGGTCTTTACATTTTTCTGGGGCAGATCAAACACACTCCAAGCTGTCAGCGAGGGGGTGATGAGCGATTTCTTTTATCTCTGGACCCAGTCACCCATATCGCTGATAGACAGTGTAGCTGTGGGTTATCAGGGCGCACACGTCTCCGTTTGAAGGATGTGATGCTGCAGACGGCAGAGTAAATACAGCCAGTGTTTATGTGTACATGCACATCCTCCCCAGTGAATATCAGCGTGACAAATGAGAGGAAAGAGGTGGTGTTCATCTAAGCCAGGATGAATGACCTTGACAGTATCAGTGGTGGCTAGACGTTTAAAAGCATCCACAGACAGACAACCCACTCATGCTTCTCTGGCATCCCCAGGATAGTCAACTATGAGACGGGTAAAGCCGGTGCCAAGGCCAGGTCCTTGTGGAGGCTGGAGCCGCTCCGAATCAGGTGGGTTGGATTTTATCTTCCTGTTTCTCACTACCTATTTTGTTCCATCATTCTCCTATTTTTCCATCCCACCTGTTTCTTTGTATCTGCAGTTTCCTCTCTATTTATTTCTCTCTACACCCGTCTGTCCTTTTCTTCTTCTCCCTTCCTGATTTAACGCTGCACTGTGGCCTCTCTGTCTCTTTTTTCCTCTTTCTCTTCTTCTGTCACTCTCACTTTCTATGTCTTGTCTTTGATGCTGGCAATGTTACAGCCTCACGGAGATGCAGCCTCTTCTTTGTCCATTCCAAATCCTGTGTCATCAATGTTTGTCACATTTATCAAGTTTGTGACCCCTTATTTGTTTCATATTTCCTGAACAGAAACAAAACTGCATAATTAGAGAAATGTTTTCAGCAATTTGCGAATTTTTCCAGCACATGGCAACCGAGATAATTAACAGCTGGCGGCATTGTTTAGATCAGCTAATTAGCAGCTATTAGGCTTCCAGGGTTTATGAAATGCACCTTTTTTTCTCCTTTTATGTTTGCTTCATGTCCATGTGTGGCTGTGACCTTGACAGCTGGAGCGGGAGCCACATCCGCTGGGGCCAGCCCTTCCGACTGCGGCACCTGACCACCGGTCACTACTTAGCCCTGACCGACGACAGGGGGTTGGTGCTGCAGGACCGAGAGAGGTCCGACACCATCGCTACCGCCTTCTGCTTCAGAGCCTCGAAGGTTAGGACACACGTACGCACACAAGGGCACATCGTGTGTTCACTTGACTCCCTGCTGTTCCTCAAGGTGACCTGGGATCAACCGCACACTTGCTCATTAAACGCCAGTGGAACAGAGTTACAAACCTTCACAAATGAACCACCCACTTCCCTTGGACTGGAAAATCACCATTTTCCAAGGACAATGAAAATTACAAGAATTATCGGACCAGTGAAGGCTACACCATAGAGGTTAATTTAGCTGAACTTGCCGACTCTGACTGAACCGTCCATTTAGCCTTACTTCGTGTAATGGAGTTTCTATATATGGCCAGTGATTGTGAGCCAATTAGTGACCCGTCCAACGTGGATTTAAAGCATGTATTATGGCATAGAAGTGAAGTCGTTTATCACTGATGTCAATTATGGGTTACAGCTATATCCGATCCTAACAGCAACACATTCAACCATCCCACAGTGATGGATAGAGCCATAAACAGCAGATGCAGTTGACATTTGATTGGTAGTTGATTAAGACCAGATCTACATTCATTGTGTCTGAATGTGCACGTTTATTTTTCTGTGCCAGTTTGCTCATGAGTTCTGCACTGACAACTTTGACGTGTTCATTTTCTCCTCCCCCTGCGCAGGAGAAGCTGGAGCAGAGCCCCAAGCGGGACATCGAGGGCATGGGGGTGGCGGAGATTAAATATGGGGACTCGCTCTGCTTCATCATGCACGTGGCCACGGGACTCTGGCTCTCCTACCAGGCACCTGATGTCAAATCTGCCCGTCTGGGTCCCCTCAAGAGACGAGTGAGTGGAGGCAAACACAAGCACCGTTGAGATGCAAAGCACATACAAAAACAAACAAAATTAATAAATAAAAGAGATTCCTTGGAGCGGATAATTATTTTGAGGGTAATGAGTTGATTGAGTCAAGATTATTGTCTATTAGTTCATATCTCTGCCTGCACTAAATATAAACCATGTCCCTTGGCTATTGTGGCAGAAGTGATGGAAGTGTGCGCGCGATTATGTGTGTGACAATGTGTCCTCCGTGTAAACACAGCCAGATAGCCTGTAGTGTCAGCACCTGTGTTCCAGACATTGTGGCTCAGTGCTGGCTGACGATGGCTTGACACTTTCGCTCCATTAAATTCCTTTTTTTGGTCTTTTTCCTCTATCGTCTCATTGTAATGTCTCACACTCTGTCTCTTCCTGTCATGCCCTCTCAAGGCATGCCTGCATTCGGAAGGTCACATGGATGACGGGTTGACCCTGCAGCGCTGTCAGCACGAGGAGTCCCGTGCCGCACGAATCATCCGTAACACCACGTTACTCTTTAACCGATTTATCAGGTATGCTTGCAGTAGCTGTTCCTCACAAATGCATGCCGTGACGTGATCGCACAAATTGCTCAATTAAACCAAATTAAAGCTCACATTTGTCTCGAGCCACGTTATAACGGTAATGTGCAAAATGCCCTGTCATTGGTACAAGTTGCGTAAGTGCCACGCTGATGATGGTGGAGCCTAATTAATAGAGATGATAAAACAAAGAGTCGCCAATGTCTCCACATCACCAAATTTCAGATGAAGCCTAAAAACCTGACATCTCAAAGCCCCGCAGACTCTTACACAGTCCACACAAATGTGATGCAACGTCCCTCCAGATTGTGAACGCACCCAGTGGAGAGGTAAGCTCTGGGCCTGTGAGTTTTGACTGAGTGGGGTGCCAAAGCCCCAGACAGCTCACTCAGTGGTCCAGTCATGCGTTTCCAAATGGCAAACATTGCAGCGGCGTCACGGCTATGCACTGCCAGCTATGAAAAAGGGAGCCGCCGAGCACGTAAGTGGATGCTTCCAGTGCCCTTATTTGTTATCAAACGGCCTACTTGTCCCCTGGGTCGGGCTCGTGGGCCACTCATGGCGGGAACATGTGAGAGTCTGTCAGCCTCCCCTGCGGCTGTGACACATACATCTCCCCGCACCCCTCCCACAAGTACGACAGGAGCTATTTTTAGCAGGCCAGCGGAAATCAGCATTTCAGCATGGATGAACCTGTGGGCTAAACATTGTGTTAGTCATCACAGCCACTCCGCATGTCTGCTCAACCTCCCAAATTAGAGTGTCTTTACCAGGAGGTTATTATGATGAATGGGCGTATTTTGAAAGCTATACATGATCGCAAACATAAGTGGGGACTGCTGTCATGTCTGTAATGAGAGGTTATTTGTGTGCTGACGTTGTTGTGCCCAATCTGTCTCTCCCTCCCAGAGACCTGGATTGTCTGGGTGTTAAGAATAGAGCACTGGTCGCGCTGCCTGTCGAGGAGGTCCTCCAAACCCTCAATGACCTCATCACCTATTTCCAGCTCCCTGACGCTGAGCTGGAGCATGAAGAGAGGCAGATCAAGCTGCGCTCCCTCAAGAACCGCCAGAACCTATTCAAACAGGAAGTGAGTGTCACCATAAAGGAAGGCGCAGCAAACCGACAGTCCATGAAATATCAATTAATAACACAGTGAGCTGTTCCGCAGTGCAGCAAAATATTAAAAGCCCCCTGGAGTAAAGAGCTTGACTTGTGATTGAGGCAATTTTAGTAAGTGACTGCACGTATGAGTGAGCCGAGAGCAGCGGCAAACTTGCAAAAGACAAAGTATGTGAAAGGCGAATGCAATTGATTCTTTGTGGTGTGTTTCAATGCCATCTTGTATTTGGAGGCATTGCATTCGAAGGTGTCAGCAGTTCTGGTGTTATAAGTTTTCCTGAGGCTGGCACGAGTGCACTGAGGCTTTCTGTTAAGCCTCTAGGATCTAAATTGCTTTCATCAATTACGAAATGTCAGCTGCCTTACTGAGGGGGCCTATGATGTCAAGTGTCTGTACTCCCCTTAAAGGGACAGTTCCCCCCAAAATCAGAAGTACATATTTTTCCTCTTACCTGTAGTGCCATATATCAGTCTAGATGGCTTTGGTGTGAGTTGTCGAGTGTTGGAGATATCGGCTGTAGAGATGTCTGCCTAGTCTCCATATAAAGGAACATTTGATGTTTACATCTTTTCATGAGTATGAGCCCCTCTTCTGTGAATAGACGTTAGCTTCCCTCTGCATGGCGATAAGGTTGGCGGCTGCAGTTTAGCAGAAAGAAAATAGTTACATAATATATTCTGACTGCCATCTAGTTCCATTATGTTGGAGAGTAGGCAGACACCTCTATGACGGATATCTCTAGCACTCAGCAGCTTACACCAAAACAATATAGACTCATGTATACCACTACAGGTGAGAGGAAAAATGTGTATTTTTTATTTGGGGGTGAACTGTCCCTTTAATGCTTACCGGCCCAAAACAATGCGTCATCATATCCTCATGCCAGCATTCATGAATGCAAATGAGCTAACTGATATATATGTGCATTTCTGGTGATGTAAATATCATCAAATTATGTATATTTCAGCAATTCATCTTTCAGCTTATTTACCTGTCTTTCTATGATAGCGACACATCTCCGTCCCACCCCTAATGCATTACATTTAGAAGGTCAATTTGTCAGTGTAGACAGCTGACTCATGATTTTACATGGCATTATAAATCATCTGCATTTTCCATTTTGTCTTTTCACGGTGCCCATTTAGCATATCTGATCACTATAGATATTTCTCTGTGGTATAAATCACCATGACACAACCACCAAATGGGACAGGTGAGGGCCATCAGGCTGCGTTCAGGATAGTCGAGTAAATGAATGCTGCAGAAAAAGAGCTCATCAAATTTCATTGTCATGCTAATGAGAGCTTAGTTATTGATACGAAATGTGTTTTTATGGGATTGTTTTCATGTGGTTATGTGATGTTGATGTGTTTGATTACTGTGTATTTCTCAGGGCATGCTGACTCTGGTGTCAAACTGTATCGACCGTCTGAACGTCTACAACAGTGCAGCCCACTTTGGGGAGTGCGCAGGGTCAGAGGCCGGAGCAGCCTGGAAAGACATTCTCAACCTGCTATATGAGCTGCTTGGTAAGAAACTGGTCTACCACAAACACACACACACACACGTGCAAACAAACACATGTACACACTTGTACCAATCCTTGACTGTAATCAACCACAGAGACGGGAGTCATTGTTTGAAGATAAAGTGGCTACAGTGGCAATGAAGAAGTTTGCTGACCTGGTGTTTAACAAGTAATTTAGAGATGCCTCAAAGTGGAGGATTGAATTCCAGGGTTAACACAGTCATGAAAAAAATTGCTGAAAAGTCATGGATTTTCACTAAAACATTTTCCAGGCCTGGAAAAGTCACGGTATTTGTAAAAAAAAAAAAATGTCGATTTAACTTTGCTGTGTGTGTGACATTTTGTTTCCTGTCACGTTTTTTCATTTTCTTCCCACATTCTGACCCTCCCTTTATGTACGCCAGTTAGCTTAAGTTTGAAAAGAGTTTGAATCTGATATTATTGAAGATGCCTGGCAAGTGGGGCAAGAATACAAAAAATGTGGGTTCCTTTAAAAGTCATAGAAAAGTTTTGTCCATAAGTCAATTGTGTTGGAACCCTGAAATTGTGAGGATGCCAGAATCTAGGTTTATACACACACACACACACACACACACACACACACACACACACACACACACACACACACACACCATACCATACAGTAATTACCCCATCTCCAACACTCACGCACATTCTCACATTTTTTGGGAGAAAAGACTTGATGGCATTTAGCTCCCTGAATACCAAAGAGCTTCCCAGTTTATGTTATGCTCTTCCAGAGCATTGGCACAACAACATCAGTCATCACACTCAAAATTTTGGGTGTCCCCTGTTGGCCAGATGGCCTTTTAGCCACTGAATGTCAGTCCTCATCACTGTGCGGTTTTCTGTTTCATGTCCTTGTTCTGGCTGTGCTCTTTGTGCTCCTATAGCACAATGTCATCAGCCATGCCTTTGCAAAATCACTTTAACCTCTTGTACTGCTACCATATGCTCTGTCAGACATAGAAGTATCTCACTAAAGTGATCTGGCAGGAGAAAATATGTATTTCTTGCTCCCCTTCTCTGTCTGCTGTCTACTGCTGCGTCTGATGATGAAATGTTTGGCTGGAACATTTCCTTCACTGGTGGTGACATCAAAGATGCATTTGCGAGCATGCAATGCAAGATTTTCTTCTTGGATATCTCACGTTCCTGAAAAGAGAATATGTAAAAATTATCTTTCGTGCTGCAACACCAAAACCCTGCTGCCCTCCAAGTGTGTCCTTCACACTCTTATTTACACTGATTTCCCCCTCCTGGTTTGTATTAGATTTCCAGCCACGTCTCTCTCTTCCCCCGTTCGCTCCTTCACACACCTGCTCTGGCGCAGCGTTAAGTGGATTTGGGACGCCTCCCTCCTTTCTTCCCTGTCTGTCTGCGTTGGGTGACCCTGTCTTTTTTTTTTTTTTTTTTTTTAACTAGGACATACGTGGGTGTGTTTGTCCACTTGTCTTTTCTCTCCTTGTGTCATTCCCTCCCTCTATCTTAAGCATCTTCCAAATTAATATGTATTAGGGTGTCAAAGCAGAGCCTTCCTTGGCTTATTTGAGGTGTCCACCTTTGGATGACATTGTTTTTGCTGCTGCACTAAAGGGGATCCATCAATCCACTTTGGACAAAAACACTGTTTTTGTTCCTGTAAAATTTGACTCAGGCACACTTTCCTTGTGTCCTGCAGCTGCGTTAATTCGAGGGAACAGAAACAACTGCACCCAGTTCTCCAACAACTTGGACTGGCTGGTGAGCAAGCTGGAGAGACTGGAGTCGTCTTCAGGTATGCTCATTATCATTCTCATAAGACACTGAGCCGCCATTGTGAGACAAGTTGCAACACAAAGCTTTCCTTTAACAGCAGTATCGACACGGACATGAGTCTTAAAGGATGTAAAGAGATGACACTGCTTGCTTAGAATTTATATAGGTACTTTTTAAATGTATGATTAAGAATGTACCAGCAGGGTACTCTGTTAATCTATGCAGACTGGATATCTCTTTGACGTGTGTCCTCTGGTGTGTCTTTCTCTTCTGTGGGTGTTAACTAATTGATGAATTTGCGGCTGTGCAGGCATCCTGGAAGTTCTGCACTGCATTCTAATCGAGAGCCCCGAGGCCCTTAACATCATCCAGAGAGGACACATCAAGTCCATCATATCACTGCTCTACAAGCACGGACGCAACCACAAGGTGAGCAGCAAGTCGTGCTTTAACAGTCAATTGTTAATCTGGGGTACCATCTCTGCTGTGATGTAATATAGTGACACATCAGGGCTCGAGGAGAATGTTGAATGAGCCCAGGTGAAGAATAAAGATGGTGAAAATAAACCACATAAAGGCTGTACAGTGGGTGGAAACTGCATTAGGATGAGGCGATAAAACAATGGAATATAATCTTAAAGGAATAGTTTGACATTTTGCTTTCTTTTGCTTTCTTGCTGAGTCAGTTGAAAAGATCTATACCATACTTTCATCTGTAAGGAAAATATGCTGCTGGAGCCCGCTGCTACTTAGCTTATCTTAGCCTAAAGACTGGACAGAAGGGAAAAAAGCTAGCTTGGCTATGTCCAAAGGTAGCAAAATCTATACCAACACCTGTGTAAATATTAGTTGAGACCAGTAGCTTCCTGGAGTCTCTGCTGATTGCCCGGCAACTGTTCTTAAAAAAAAAACGAACAACGCATCTCCATTAACCCACAATGTTTTTAAACGAAGCCTGTCCAAACCAATCACGAGCAGTGCCATTGACTGTGAGCACACTGATCGGCACACACAGCTGTCAGTCATGATGTCAAAGCCAGTTTTTATGGCAGTAAATAGTTAATTAAACCCAAACATGTCAGAACAATGAACACTTGAGCAAACATCAGTGTGATTTCAGGTAAGACCTACCTAAATTGACATCAACTATCTTTAGGACAAATGTATTCGACATGTACTATGATTTTTTTAGTTTGGCTCATGTCTCATTAGCTAACATGAAGGATGCAGGGTTTATGACCTATACTGCAGCCTGCCACCAGGGGGTGTCTGAAATGTTTTGGCTTCACTTTTGCGGAGCTGTCATCTTGTCTATATTTACCATACTGTCAATACTCCTGACAAAGAAGTAGTCTGGCACATAGCCCCATGTTCAGTCTCAACATGTTGTTTATGAGTTATTGTACAGATTAAAGAGCTGAGATGTAACACATAGGTTAGTGAGCTTTAGAGATGCTGGGAGGAGGATTTTGTTATCAAATTTGGAGAGAGCCAGACTAGCTGCTCCCCTCATTTCCATTAAACTAAACTTACTGTTAAGCTAACAGGCTGCGATAAAGTGGTATCAAACGTACACACTGAAGCAGTATAATTTGTTCAGTTTTGATAATTTTCTAAAATTCTCCTCCCTCAACTGGTTTTTAAATGCCTGCAAAACATCAGTGGTGGGAACACCAGGGGGAAATCACGCTGCAATTGTAAAATTGCACATCTTAATTGCACGTTCTACAGTTGTGTGTTGTATGTAACCTTGATATGTTACTTTTGTGTCTTTTTGTCTTTTGTATTGTAACTGTATGTCGCAATTTTATGCATCTTTAGTGTAAATATTTATTTATTTTTTGTCCTCTTTTTTTTACCAACCAACTGTTATTGTTTTTTCTTTTTTCTTTTTCTTCACTAAAAGCCTAACAGGAGTTGGAAACGTTTTTTGTCGGTTCTGGGCTACTATAGAACAACATGACAGACACCATAGAGAGAAACCGCTTATGTAGATATAATCAGCTCATTCTAATGTAACGAAAACACAAACATTCTTAGTTTCAGGTGATTATACACTAACGATGACATAGTTGAAATACTGAAATATCTCCAGTAGCTCGGATGTTGTCAAAATCTTTTAGTCAAGCAAGAAAGCACACAACAATCACGTAAAGTGCCTGTTTATCTCACATCCAGCCATCTCCAGTTCTTTCCTCATTAGGCTCCCCAAAATGCTTGACTGGATGCTCATTCATTTCCATAACAGTTCCCTTTGGGCCTCTTTGTCACCTCTTCTTGTCTGCAGCTGCTAATTCATTGTGCTTACCTTCTACCAGAACACAAACTTCTGTCTCTGACAGGTGCTTCCTGGGGGTTTGGTTGCAGAGCGTCCCCATCATGAATCAATCAGGTTAACAGTGAAATGAGATCAGGAGCAGGGAGTCAGCTGGCCGGGGTCATAAATCAACCTGAGTGTATAATTTAGCTCTGGAAGCAGGAGAAAGGGTCCATTGATAAAGCAGAGGTGCTCTGGCCTGTCGCCCCTGGCTGAGCTTTCCAGCCCATTTAATTCTATGGCTTTGTTAAGCTAACATCAAAGGGATATTATTGGACATGTTTTGCCCCCAATAAGCATCTCTGAGTAATTATGCAGTGGTTGCATGGAAAGAGTCTGTCCCTAGAGTGGCAACCTGGACAGTGATGGGGACAGAGATAATAAGTAATTTCTGGAAAATGATAGAGTCATATCCAGGGTTTAAAGGGGAAAATAAGGTCAGTGTGACATCAGCTATGTTGGTCTCTTCCTTTCAGTATTGTTGCTTATTTTCTTCCCTGCTGCCTCCACTTTCTGTTTTAGATTCTGGATGTGCTCTGCTCGCTGTGTGTGTGTAACGGCGTGGCTGTGCGAACCAATCAGAACCTTATCTGTGATCATTTGCTGCCCAAGAGAGATCTGCTGCTTCAAACCCAGCTGGTCAATGATGTCCAGAGGTTAGAAAGCCACTCAGCATGTCTCCTTTCATGCTTTTTTCAAATTAATCTACTTTTCAAAATTGCATTTATTTGTCACCAAGTGATTTAAGCACTAGTCTTTGAGTTGTGCTGGCTGTTGGTAAGGGTATTTCTAGAGTTCTTTATAACTATCAACTACTTTCAAACTATTTTCCAAATAAGATTACACTGTAATAGAGTGCCCCAGGGTTGACATTTTTCCGTATTCCAACCTGGAAGCTAATGCCACCCTGGTTCCCTCGTCAAAGAGCCTATGGGATTTTTCCATTGAATTTTGGTTTAACTGGCAGACTTTTAAGTATGTCATCAGTTTGCACCTTATTCTTCTGCATTGGTGTAATCACTAAACAATTAGCGCGACCTGCTGCCTGTCTGGATGAACCAAATCCCAATATTCGCATACAGCAATCCATGGAAAATTGCATAAATTTGCATTTTCTTTTACGCATTTTCTAAAAAGTGGTTAAATGGATGGAAACCCAAGTAAGCTACATCTGGTAGTTAATGAGTGTAAATATTTAGTAACAACTCTTTTTTTAATGTATGACCTAGCCTGTATGATGCAAGTAGATTTAATTTAATGATATGTAAATCTCTACCCAAATGCCCATGTTACAATGACTTTGATTTTATCTGATGTAACCGGCTCCAGACCAATCTCTGTGGGTGTGTGTACATTCAGCCCTCCAGTCTGTGGACCGTGTAATTGAGTTTACAATGTACACATCTAAGACTACATGTCGAGCATACACCGTGCACACCTTACAACATGGTTTATAAATTGGACTGTGGACCATGTACGCTCAACCATGACGTGATAGTTTGGACAGTGAAGCACGCTGAGATTGTACCTGGCCTTTAAATCTCCTGCTATCTCAGCTGGTGAGATCATTTTAACTTTAAAACTGAACTTCACAAATCTCTTTGGATCATTCTCTTGACACTGTTGAAGTGATCTGCTCTGCTCTGCATTCATATTGTCACTTTTAAGGAACTTCCCGAACAAAATACATTAGAAGCAAATTGAATTAACTCATCCTAAGGGCAGACTTTTTCATTAGTTTTCAGAAAAAAAACAAGATATTATGAGGATATCTCACTCCCTCCGAGGGATAACTAATGGTTTCATGTTTCACTTCATCGCCAGTATGAGACCGAACATCTTCCTGGGGGTGAGCGAGGGCTCGGCTCAGTATAAGAAGTGGTACTACGAGCTGATGATTGACCAGGTGGACCACTTTGTGACCAGCGAGCCCTCCCATCTGAGGGTGGGCTGGGCCAATACTAAAGGTTATGCTCCCTATCCTGGGGGAGGAGAGGGATGGGGAGGAAATGGAGTTGGAGACGACCTCTACTCGTATGGTTTTGACGGACTCCACCTCTGGTCAGGTCAGTGGGGTCGAGAAAATTCAGTGTTTGTGCATTACTCATATGATATCATAATAAGCTAACAATGGGCTACAGCCAGGTTGTGTCTAGACAGGATCAGTGCCCTGCAGGGATGATCTCCTTGCCCAGAGTGTGTAATCGTGTGTACAAATTCGTGTGTTCAGTCTTGCGTGTGTGTGTGAGAGATGTGTTCTGTGCCAGCATCACTCACTGGGTCGTATTTCACATGACGTTGTGTGTCCTGAACAGGTCGTATCCCGCGGGCGGTTGCGTCCATGAATCAGCACATCCTGACCTCAGAGGATGTGGTGAGCTGCTGTCTGGACCTGGGAGCCCCTAGCATCTCGTTCAGGATCAACGGACAACCCGTCCAGGGCATGTTCGAAAATTTCAACACCGACGGGCTCTTCTTCCCTGTCGTCAGCTTCTCTGCAGGGGTCAAGTGAGTGTTTATTTGTTTTTCCTGCGTTTTGTCTGAGTCGAACACTCTCCCTGACATTCGGCGATGATGAATGAGCTGCACACAGAAACATGGGCAGATGATGCGGACAAGCCGAAGAAAAATATAGATATATATTGTGCACACTCACACAAACACTGCCCTGCATGAAATCCGTCTAATGCACCCACTCAGTCTGGTCCAAATTCATTAATCCTCAAAGCCTTGAGATTGGACACAGGTAAAATAGACTGGCTTTGGATTCTGCTCTGTTGCCATGGTGACAACAGATAGTGTGATTGACAAGACTTTAAAATTGAATTTCAAGCTCCAGCAGTTTTCCCATGATTCCATGATCGACTCTGACTGTACAGCAAAGCAGTGTTTTGCATTAACAGCTTTCTCCCCCTGTAGCCCGAAGACACTCGACACTAAGAGGCTGCTCTGATTTCATTTGGTCATGTAAGCCATTGGAAAGTGAATTCAGTTCTTGTTACTTGATGAAAATGAATTCTCTAAAAGTAATGTCGTGTACCTGACAGATATGAGCCGCGGAAAGGGAACTGAAAGTCGTGCGTGACTCAGTAAGTTTTGTTTTGAGAAGAATCAGGTTGGACTCGACTTCCGTAAAATTTTAATTAATATCCTGGGCTATTATTTGCATAAACCACTAAACACGTTTATATTTGGAACCAGTGTCTATATCAGAAAGGCTTTTATTTACTGTAATGCAAAATTGCTGAGCAAAGATGGGAAATACAATCATATTTTTTTTATTTAAACCTCTTTTTGTGTCTGTTTTGTTTACTATGACAGTGTTACTGTCTTCTTTGGTGCTCGTGGTTTCAGTAAAATGTAGCTAATGACTGAATTGTAGAGAATCTTACCAAGCTAATAATGTGTAGCATGTCCATGAAGCATTTATATTTGTCTGTGTGATCTAAGCAGCTAATTAATGTTAGCTCCAGTGAGTAGCCAACAGTTCTATACACTCTAAGAACTTCTAAAAAATTAACTGCATGGCAACCTGGCCCGACCTCTACTTGAGACAGGTGTTTCTTTGTCAAAATGTGCAGCCACTTTGAGCTAGTAAAAGGGACTGGGTGTTTAATTGGGACTAGGCTGATATTTGAAGTTTTACGGTATTTTTCCTAAAAGTGCAGCATATCGTTGCCTTTTAATGATGATGGAAAGTATAGGGGAAATATATCCTCTGTGGCTGTTAAGACTTTATTTCATCAGTGAAGAAGTCTGCAGCCATGGGGAGTGTATCTATGTTCCTAGGGTCTTATGTTCCCCAGCTCAATATTCTCACAATGTAACACACCTAGGAAACCTTTCAAAGGGTTTTATATTCCCACCAGTGTTTTTGTCCTGGGTCAATATGTTGAAATCACCAACTCATAGCTCATAACCTGCTGATGTTTTACTCTTTGAAACCTACGTTGTGATATTTGCAGGCAGGACAGTTTTCTTGACTTTAATTATTGATACAGTTTCTCCAGAGTGGCTGAACAAAATTTTACCATTCAGACTGATGTAAAACGTTCAACTCCATTTGTGTTTCTGCTATTTCAGCTGTGAAGATATCATTTACCAATCTCTAACAACATTGGTTTTCATCAAAAGACACATGCTCGATACTTAACACAATGCTCGATAAGATAAGGTTTTTGGGAACAGAGGGATGACCTCCAGCCATGCTCTGTGAGCCTGTACTTAGGCACAGCGGTGCTTGAGCTACAGTATATGCCTGCTGCATGCACACAATGACAGTGCAAACATGTGGCTGTTGACCAAAGTTCATCACAGTTTTTCCAGAGGGAACACGGATGTCCATACCAAATTTATGTCAATCCATTCAGCGGCTGCCGAAAGTTTCGTTTAGTCTTATCGTTCAGCAATTCATATGGAAAGAGCCACCTTCTAACCACTTCTGTGTGGGTAACGACAGCTCCAAGCTTGTACTTGAATCTGACCCACTGAACGGGGTGAATATCTCCACGGATTTGAACGTGCCAGAAAATGACAGGCGTACATCTTTACTCCTCAATAATTGAGGGCTGCAGTCAGAATGGGCTCGGTTGCGTCACCACTACTACTTGAGTAGCTATTTTCGGCGGCCTCTGGAGAGCCTCTTCACAGTGATGGCCTGCGACGTTTTTTGGGGTTTTTTTTTCTGTCTCTGAGCTAAACTTGTCCCTGTTAGAGCAGAGGGTGGAACTGATTGAAGTGGATTTAGAGGAGAAAAACGGTTGCATTAAGCTGGTGGGTTTTCTTTTCACTGGATGCTTTCATTAATAGCTGTCTGATTATCAATTATGATTATAATTTATATTTACACACACTTTTTAAATCATTGACTTCTTTTTAATCTAGAATTTTAGTGTGAAAATAATAAGATGAGATAAGATAATCCTTTATTCGTCCCACAGCGTGGAAATTTGCAAAATTACAGCAGCAGAGGGGATAGTGCAAACAGGAAACATTAGTAAAAAAGACACACAGCAGTATAATAGTATGTACATATCAGTAAAAAGGCAAAATAAAAACTACACAGATCAACTGCAAAAAACAAAGCAATAGAATAAAAATCAAAAAGTTAAAGAAAAACCTAACAAAAAAAAAACTTGGATATTTAATAAGTTAGCAGTCACAAAATAAACTATAAGTTTACTACATAGTAAGTAAATAGTAAGTAAATAGAAGACATTGGAAGTAATAGATTTAATAACCATAATAAAATATTGCGGCAGATTTAATAACAAAAATATGAGACGTGCATAGATTTAATTACATTTTATTTCATCAGGGTGCGTTTCCTGTTGGGTGGCCGACATGGTGACTTTAAGTTCCTGCCGCCATCGAGTTACGCACCATGCTGCGAAGCACTGCTGCCGAAAGAGAAGATGAGGGTGGAGCCGGTGAAAGAGTACAAGAGGGATGCAGATGGTGTCCGAGATCTGCTGGGCACCACGCAGATAATGTCGCAGGCCTCCTTCATCCCCACACCTGTTGAAACTAGTCAGGTATGCTAACAGGTGACGTGCAGACAAACACGTCTATCCCTTTTAACTGTTTAACTCTTTAATATTCTTTGATACTTTCCTGTTTTGGGGCAGCACGGTGGCTTTGTGGTTAGCACTGTTGCCTCACAGCAAGAGGGTCCCTGGTTCAAATCCCGGTTGGAACGGGGTTCGGTCTGGGCGGGGGCCCTTCTGTGTGGTTTACATGTTCTCCCCGTGTCTGCGGTTTTCTCCGGGGTCTCCGGCTTCCTCCCACAGTCCAAAGACATGCAGCTCAGGTTAATTGGTGACTCTAAATTGCCCTTAGGTGTGACTGTGAGTGTGTATGGTTGTTCGTCTCTATGTGTCGGCCCTGCGATAGTCTGGCGAACTGTCCAGGGTGTACCCCGCCTTCCACCCGATGACAGCTGGGATTGGCTCCAGCCCCCCGCGACCCTTACGAGGACAAGCGGTTACAGAAAATGACTGACTGACTTTCCTGTTTCCTCAGATTGTTATGCCGCCTCATTTAGAGAAGGTTCGAGACAAGCTGGCTGAGAACATCCACGAACTGTGGGGCATGAATAAAATTGAGCTGGGCTGGTCGTACGGCAAGGTGAGAAATATTCCGATTTTCTTCCTGTTCTTATATAATACTTTTACAACTAAATCATCACTCAGGATCGAAAGACAAAAAGCATAATCCATACATTTTGCCATGTTTGTGGACAAATAAACTTCACAAATTACACATTTTCTTAACACATTTGAGTTAAAGAGCAGCTTGAAGTGCATTAGTTGTTGGCAGTATTAGAACTGAGTCATCAAAAGCCTGTACGTCATCTTGCTTTCTCTTTTATAATTTGCGGTTCACACCAAAAAGAGGGTAAGTGGAAAAAAAAACTCACATTTTCCATGTTCGATGCTTTTCACACCATTCATTTAGATGCTTCATTTCAGTTTGTTTGTAGGTAGTAGAGTCATTGTGTCTGTGTTTAGTAGAAGCCATGAATTACAAAGTATTGTCTCACCCAAAGGGCAGAACAGGGTGTTTTGGCAATTTCCGTGCAGCAATAAACCAAGAGAGGAGCCTGTGTTTTAATTGTCTGCCTTTAGTTTTTCTCGTTTAAAAGTAGTTTAATTGATTCTTTAATGACATTATCTGTCATCCAAATGTTAACCCAGGGGCCGCTTTGATGGTGCAGTTATTGTTTGACATTTTGGGTAAAATGCTTGTTTGTGATCTTGCTTAGAGTTATATGAGAAGATCAATACCACTCTCTTAGCTTTTCTTAGCTTACCATAAAGACGTGAAGCAGGGGAAAACAGCTAGCCTGGCTCTGTTCAAAGTTCAGAAAACACAACCAAGACTCCAGACTATAAGTACAGATCAAGCAAACGGGATGCAATGAGTTAAATGGTGAGCTTTAGAGCTGCTTTTTGTTTTGTTTTGTTTTGTTTTTTGATACAGAGAGGAGGGTTTGTTTTTGGAGAGCTTCGACCCAGCTGTTTCCTCTTGCTTCCAGTTTTTATGCTAAGCTTACCATCTTCTGGTTCTCTTGATGAGAAAGTGAATAAGTATTTCCCCAAATATCCAACTATTCTTTGATGAAATCTAAAGTATTAGTAAACACAAAAGTAGAACACCTCTGTATATTTTGAATATGATCATTTGAATTATTATTGTGTAATATTGCATCAAACTCTTTACTTCTAATTGTTTGTCTTTTTTGTCTTCATCAGTGACTTTCTTGGTTTATTGTACATTAACTCAAGGATAACACCAAACCCGTTTTGCCCTTTATGGAACAGATGACAAAACAAACAACAATACGGAACACAGCTCTTATGTCTATAATACAAATGTATATTAGAGTCCTTTGATATAGACCTTCAACCTTTCCGGCACCTTCACAAATCTTGAATGAAGCATGAGGATGTCTGAAAATTGTGAAATGTTTTTGTGTCTAAGTGATTAATGGAGACAACAGCTTTTAAAATGTTTCCCGTATTGAGATAGGCAAAACAGCAATGTAATTTCTATGTCTATTGTGCACCATCAGTTTACCTCCACAAAAAAGTGTTTGTTTTTACCACTGACAGGCTCAGATTGTTATTATAAGTGCCTGAAAACTTGGAGGAGAATACCCTATAGGGAAATAAAAATGTTTATCTTTACCTTTTGCTGATCCTGTCTGTTTGTTAGTGTTTGTAACCAAATCTCGCTCAAGGAGAAGTCTTGTTCTAAAATCTAACAGACATTCTCATTTTCGAAATCAGCTAAATATTCAGCCCTGACACTGAAAATCTTTTAGATAACAGTAAGCTACACTCTCTGTGCTCCAACAACAAATGTGTAATTTCTCTGTAGGGTCCTCTTTGCCACTTCTAATAACAATCTGAGCCTGGCAACGGCGAAAACAAACACTTTTAATGGACGGAAATTGTCGATGTAAAGATGCATGTAGGGATTACATTGCATCCTTTTTTGCTGATGCCACTGCAGCACTCTCTCTCAGTAGTGAACCACTTTCAAAAATGGTTGTTTCTAGCAATCACATAGACACAAAATCATGGAAATATAGGGTCCAGGTTGAAGAATACTAGTTTCCCTTTAGGCTCAGGGGATCAGAGGCACAAGTGTGTCAGATTGTGTGAGATGGTAGGGCTGCATGGCACAAAATGAGCTATACATTTGATATCCGATAACACCAAATATAACATATTACTTTTGATAAATAAACAGATGGTAACTGAACATAAGAGGCAGCAATAAAAAAAGAAACATAGTTACATTTTAAAGTGCAGTTTTCTACTGATACTCTCTTTCAACAAACTCAAAAAGTCTCCGAGTGCAACATCATGATGTGTTTATTATGCAAGACATCGCAATGATGATTTAAAAAATATGATATATCATGCAACTCTGAGAGATTGCTGTGGTGCACATAGTGTAAGCTGTAATTAGCTATAGTATTTCTGAATGTCGTTACACAACAGCTCATTCTGTGATTCATTACAGCAGGATTCACAACAGTCGTCCTGTAGCAGAATGAATAAGCAAAGTGTCGTTTGTTATTTAGTTGCATAAAAATACCCTTTTTGTGTTGTTTGTTCCACAAATATAATTCTGTAAAAGGAAGAACTGCCAGAGGAAAGATTTCCCACAGAGTTCTTGTACTATTCACAAAAGAGCTGGCTGGTGTTCATTGGACCCACACACACAGCTGCATATCTGTACGCAGCCCTGCATGTTTTCTTGGTAAACATCCGCCATTGCCATGCCGCCTCTTCTGAGCAGCATTGCCAAAGGGATTATTTGGTCTCCAGAGAGGCATTACACCTCTCTCACTTGGTATTCCAGTCATACACCTTTCTATCTCCCCCAAGAAAACATGCTCCCTTGTTCCTCCTTCATAACATGTTCACTAGAGTAGTCTTATCACTGCAACCAGTAGCACCCTGTATTTAAACCACATTCTTCTCTCCTTGTTGGTTCACAAAGGCACTGACTTACAAGGCTGTGCATTTCATATGCATATATTTAGTAAACTTTCCCACATGATATACATACAAATAGAGTGACTGTGTGCCAGAGTTACAGGCAACAAAGGGGGAAGCTGGAATATGATCTGTGTGACTGTTCTTTTTTCTCACAGATAAGAGACGATAATAAGCGGCAGCACCCGTGCCTCGTGGATTTCTCCAAGCTGCCAGAAACTGAAAAGAACTACAATTTGCAGATGTCAACAGAAACTCTGAAGTATGTTGCGCATTCAGGACTTATTTTCTCCATGGTGCCTTTGTTTTTGAAGTGATGAGAAAATAGAGCGTGAGACGGATCAAAGAGAGAAACAGACAGATGCATTACAAAGAAACAAAAATGGAGATTAGATTTTTTCTTTTAGTTTGTTTTAAACAGCTGTTCATGGCCATTAATTAGAACATCACACACATAAGAACAAGGATTAGAAGAAAGTATCTGTAAGACAACAATGAATACATATATTCCTGCGGTCAGATTTGACCCTCACTTGCATACTGTTAAATACTGAGGCTTTGTCATGCCCCTCGATGTCTCAAAGAGACTTACAGGGCACCCTTTGAGTCAAGTCAATTTTATTTATAAAGCCCATTATCACAAGTCACAGTTTGCCTGGGAGGCTTTACAGCACATGACATCCCTCTGTCTTTAGACCCTCACATCAACTAAGGAAAAACTCCCCCCAGAAAAAAACTTATAACAGGGAAAAAAAATGGTAGAAACCTCTGGAAAAGTGACTGAGGAGGGATCCCTCTCCCAGGATGGACAATAGTGCAATAGATGTCGCAAAAACCAATTAAATTACAGTAGATGACAAAATGACATATAGGAAAGAGAAAGCGAGAGAAGAGAAAGATAGGGAGGAAGAGAGGGGGAGAGAGGGGGAGAGAGGGGGAGAGATGCACAGCAACAATGATGGTAACAATAACGTAAAATATAACAACATTAATAGACATTAAATTAATAAATGTAATTGATTATAGCATGTAATGTTACATGCAAATATTGTAAGTTGAAATAACAGTCGTGTATAATAATAGTTGAGGCATGACTCATAATAATGGCAGTAGAAGGTGGCGTCGAGCAGGTTCACGACATCAGTGCAACAAAGACCCACTAAATCCTGATCCTGAAACATAACTCTGAGGTTCCTTACTGTGGTGCTGGAAAACAAGGCAATGCTATCTAGTGAAATTATATCCTTAGAAAAACAGTTTCTGAGATGTTTGACGCGGAGTACAATAACTTCAGTTTTGTCTGAATTCAGCATCAGGAAATTGTGGCTCATCCAGGCTTTTATGTCCTTAAGACACACTTGTAGTCTAGATAACTGATTAGTATCATCTGCATATTTTTAGGGTGATTTCTAATAATGTTGCCTAGGGGAAGCATGTATAATGTGAAATGGATTGGACCAAGCACAGAGCTTTGCGGTGCTCCGAAACAGACCTTAGTACGCACGTAGGATTGATCATTAAAATGAACAAACTGAGAAGGATCCAGTAAGTATGAGTTAAACCAGCTTAATGCGTCTCCATGTGCCGCACAACTGAAACACATTGTTAACATTAGTTAAGGTTGTGAAACGGTCACATTTTTTTTTTTACCCATCCACCTCAATACGTGGACTTAATCGTTATTTATACCATGCCAGTTGCTCTTAGTATCAAATATTACTGCAAATAGGTTTACACTAGCGTGAGTTAAAAGCCTAGTGTGTGTCATAAAGATGCCAAAGGGTGTCAATATCAAACACAGAGGGTTGTGACAAAGCGGCAGTATTTGATGCCCTGGGAATGAGAATAGGCTGTCCCTTGAGGGTTAGGAAATTTCCATTTCTAGTGACGCTCAGCCAAACAAGTCTTGCAGATCCCTTTTCCACTCCTCAGATCTCTGCACAACACTAGTTTCCAGTTATAAAGGTTCCCGCGAGACTTATTTCAAGTGCTTTACATAAATGCTCTTTAAATGATACAGGGGAGCGTTGAGGGTTTGCTGTGATTAATCTTGATCCGTGGCACAGGCAGACACATCTGGGTGACTTCGATGGGTTTCTGAGTGACATCAAACTCATTTTTACTGTCACTTTGTCCTCTCACAAGGTGTGAAGAAAATTTGTTAAAAGCACTTCACACCCAGTGCATTCCTCTGGGTTTTCTTTGGCCTTTATCTCCTGACAGATTAGGACACGCACAATTTAACCCATCACTGCTCCATTTGAACACTACCAACCCCTCAATCACGACTGATGGATCTACATGCACAATTCAGACGTAATATCAAGACAAAGCATCATTCGTTAATTCACTTTCTGCTGTTGTTCCCCCTCGCAGGACCCTGCTGGCGTTGGGCTGTCGTGTAGTTCAGGTCAATCCAAATGCTGAAGGCTCCCTCAAAAAGATAAAACTCCCTAAGAAGTAAGTTTGTATGCTTTAATTTTCTGTAAAATGTATTCACACATCTTATTTAAAGATGTAATAAATAACATTTCTACATTTAAATGTCTAAAATCAACTTGCACTTTGTTATAGAGTATTTTTTCTTGAGTTTTGTACAGACAATATCCAAATGTTTGACACAATCTTTATATTCAGAGAAATCTGTAATTTTATTCAAAGCAACAGTGCATTTCATCTGTTTACCTGTCAATGTTGTCAGAAAACCTTTACCCACCTCAGTTGCTCTAACTTCCAGGGAATTACTAGAAACATTAGATGTCATTGCAAACCATACAATGTCACAAAATTAATACAGCATTGTTTTTCTGCAGCACATCTTTTTTTTTTAATAGCATACCATTTCTGAACACAGTAATTCAGTTGAGACGGATAACAGCACAGGATTACTCCACAATTAAATTTGACACATAAAGTTAGCTACAGTAGTGGAATGGATAGTTGACACATCTGATGGTGAGTTTTAGATTAAGATTGTCGGTCAAACACTCGAGTCTAGATTTTATACTGCATTTACCAAAAGAATGTTCTCTCTGGGTGGTAATAATACGACCAATACTTTTCACACTTTATTTGAAGAACATCAACTTTTGCCATCAAACAGAAGATTTAGGGTCCCACAGGCTCAATTTAGCAGGTTAAGGAAGTCTTTTGTTCCTCGGTCTGTCAACCTTTTACATCAGAGTATATGGCCTCTAAGTAGCCTCTGTTTACCAACAGTCCAACAGTTACAGTAATGGGAAAGATTAATTTGCTGCATCCACTTTTTGTAATATCTGAGTTCGTGGTACAGTTGTGTTGTTGGGTTTAATGTTGTTTGTATTTTTTTTATTCATGTGAATCTAATACATTTGACATCCTGGAATGCATATCAAAAAATGTTTCTAAAAAAGTGAAATCAAATCAAAGCTAGCATGTTAACGTTATCAGCTAATGTTACTTGCAGGTATTTCATTAGAATGAAATGACACAACTTGAATAGACGTAATAAAAAGTAACATGAATGAAACTGTGATTTCTGCCTTAAAGACAACAACTCCCATGATTTCAGCCTACTTCATGACAACGGTGGCAGAAATAAGATACTGTGCATTTAAATGCAGCTTGTGTCTGTAGTTACTTATTTTGGTTGGACAAAAAAATTTAAGAGACAGTAGTTAAAAAAGCAAATTATATCTTGATAATCAGTTAAATCATATAATACCTTAGGCTTTTTTGCAGTCAGAAGGAAGATGGCAAACTAAATAAAAAGATGTTTTTACTCAGAAAAAAGGATTTTGTATGGGCTGCTTAAAAGATTTATATCAGGCTATACATGTGGGTAAACTAGTTCTGGTGGATTTGCGGTTTATTACATCCATAACTTTTTTCATTATGTTTGTTCCTGTAGCTACATGATGTCCAATGGCTATAAGCCGTCTCCTCTGGACCTGTCCGATATAAAACTGACTCCAGGTCAGGAGCTGCTGGTGGACAAACTGGCAGAGAATGCACACAATGTGTGGGCCAAGGACCGCATCAAACAGGGATGGACTTATGGCATTCAGCAGGTACACACTAGGCTGGGACCAAAAAGAACTATTATTTTTTTGAAAAATAAATCTCATCTTAAAAAAGTAACTGCGATGCTTATTACGGTTTAACCCTTGCTTTTAAACTCAATGAAATGAAACAACCCTATTAGCTTATTATACAAAGAAAAAGAGGCAGTTTTGTCTTCTTTCTTCTGTGTCCAACTTTCCTACTGTATTTTTACACGCTCAGTCTCTCCTTTATGGTTCATTAAATCTCCTCCTATACAGTCTGTATCTTACCTGTGCACAGACAGTTTGCTAGCCTGACATTTCCCAGCTATATGTCATCATTTAGTACACAGCAAGATGTTCTGCAGTAAAGGGCAACAAGACACACAACATATTGTGCAGAACACACTCAATACAGCACGTCTTGTTTCATCTGTTAAACGAACAAGTGCTAAAAAGTGCTTTTGTTAATCAGGTTTTTGGTTTATTTTGGTAGCATTGCCATTAAGTTGGATAACCCCCCACCCCCGAAATCATTGCTGTTTTCTGGCATGATGTGATGTGGAATGTGTCATTCCAGCGAAAACTATTTATTTCAATGCAATATGACTAAATTATTCTTGTTTCTGTGGTCAAAGTGGTTGGTTTAAGTAAAAAATAATGGCTATAGTTTGTTTAGTTTGATTGGTTTTGCTTTTTATTAAGTGTAATCATTCTTTCCCCATTAAGTTAATCAAAGTAAGTAAGTTCATTTTGCCCCATTCAGCTAGGTGTAAAAAAAAGAGCCTTGCTGTATAAACACTGGCCTCTGAACACAAGTCAGGGTTAGAATAGAGTGAAGCGAAGAGTTTTGAAATTACCTAGTACCCCACCCCCACTAGGGAGTGGGGTATGAGTAAGAGACCTTTGTCAGATGATCTGAAGGGCTTAGAGGTGCTATACAGATGTAAGAGTTTGGAGATGTATTCTGGGGCAAGACTATGTTGAACCAGTATCCTGAAGCCTATTTTTGTAGTAGGGGAACTAATGAAGGGATGCTCGGATCGGTGTGATGTGGGATATAGAATTGGATTTAGTTAACAGCCTGGCTACAGCCTGAGTCTCAAGTGCGACAGTGCTGCTTGATTGGGAGTAGAGGAAAGAGCATTGCAATAGTTTAGGTGTGAAAAGATGAGGGTATGGATTACCACTGGATCTCTTGTTGATAGTATTGATTTTATTTTTGTGGTGCTGTGGGGTTGGAAGAAGCATGCTGGTACAAGCTTCATCGTCGTCAAGGTCAAAGTTCAGATTCTTGTTAGAGATTACACCCAGGTTTCAATTCAGTTCATTCATTTTCCGTAACCGCTTGTCCTCGCAAGGGTCATGGGGGGGCTGGAGCCAATCCCAGCTGTCATTGGGCGGAGGGCGGGGTACACCCTGGACAGGTTGCCAGACTATCGCAGGGCCGACAGACAACCTTACACGCTCACAGTCAAAAAGGTCAATTTAGAGTCACCAAACAACCTGACCGGCATGTCTTTGGAATGTGGGAGGAAGACGGAGACCCCGGAGAAAACCCTCACGGACACGAGGAGAACATGCAAATTCAAGAGAACGGTCCCCGCCCACGAACTGAACCCCACCTCAACCAGGGATTGAACCGGGAACCCTCTTGTGAGGCAACAGTGCTAACCACAAGGCCACTGTGCCGCCCTTCAATTCAATTCAGTTCAGTTCAATTCATTTTTAAAAATTTTATTTTGTTTTTATTTAATGTTGTTTAATTTTTTAAAAATTTTATTTTTTTTTATAAATGATTTAATCGTCATTTATTTCTCACATGGAGTTATACAGAGTACAATTCCAGTAAAATGTGATCCCATCAATCAAGTTTCTAACTCGTGCTTTGTAGTTTAGTTCTTTTTTTTTCTTCCTCATTTCATTTGCATCTTCATTTATTTCAGTTTCACATTCAAGATTAAGTTAACAGGACCAATAAGATATTTGGTTATATATTCTGTACAGTTTGCATATTAAGGGTCGTAGTTGATAACATGAGACCAGCTAACTGACCAGCGCTTTGGAAATGTGCCACAGCCTTTTTAATTAAGCCCTTTATAGATGTCAGAGAGGGCTGTTAGGCCAGACCAAACAAACATCCTGTGATCTGCATAACCAGCACAAGATTTCAAATTAAGCTCCACAAATCTGCTTAAGTGCTATTAATGCGATACTTCCGTGGTTTTGCCTCGATCCCCTGTGGGAGAACTGCCATGGGAAATGACACAGGAAAGATAGAGGAAGTGAGGGGCAGCAGTAGGGCATTAGCGATAAATTGTCAATTAACTTCTCAATTACAGGGAGGGACTGACAGCACTATTGTTATGTAACAAACATAACATTTGAGAGCTGGCCCACAGTTAAATTGATGAAATTAGCTGATTATGTCTTTTTCTGCATGAAATCATCTCTGTCTGCCTCTCCTCTCTGCAGGATCTGAAGAGTAAGCGCAACCCTCGCCTGGTTCCATACATTCTGCTGGATGAACGCACGAAGAAGTCAAACAGGGACAGCCTGCGGGAGGCTATCCGCACTTTGATTGGCTACGGATACAACATCGAGCCCTCGGACCAGGAAGGCGGTAAGTCTGACTCGTGGACGTGTGCCTATCTGAATGTACAGACGTTCAAATTATACAGTAGTTTTTAAAATGCTGATTACAAAGAGTGGAGGAAAAACATTATGTCCTGACAAATGTGACTTAATTTTCTAGTCCAGATAAAGGATCCTGCCTCCTACTCCCTTTGAATCGACAGTGAAAGAAAACAGTGATGTGAAGTGATTGCCTTTATTCTCCCACAGTGTTAAAATCTTGCAATTAATGGTTCTGCTTTATAATTTCCGTATTTCTTTGACTGATTCTGATGGTTTTTAAGCAGTAATCTACAACCTGACAATGTGGCTGTCCTGTCCACCCGGCAGGACAAGTTGTTGAGCGGCTAAGCATCGACAAGATCCGCTTCTTCAGAGTGGAGAGGACGTACGCGGTGACGACAGGGAAGTGGTACTTTGAATTCGAGGCTGTGACGGGAGGAGACATGAGAGTAGGCTGGGCCAGACCTGGATGTAAGCCGGATGTGGAGCTTGGCACGGATGAGCTCGCTTTCGTCTTTGATGGATACAGGGTAAGCTGTAATCTAAATCTAAATCAATCGCCAAATAATCCACAGAATTGTTTGGTGGGATTCATGTTGATTACTTGGCAGAAAAAACATTTTTTCAAATCAGTAGAATCCTACTCTAAAGTCAGTTTCTTTTTGAAATCTTTGATTGTAATGTTGTTGGATCAAGTGTAATTTTCTTCATACTGTCTGCACTAACTTACCTTGACCATGCCTCAACTTTTTCTTTACTTAAATACTTCATACTTGAAGTTTTTGATATAAATAAAACTAAAATTATGTTACTCCATAAAAAAATGACCATGTTCAAAAAAAGAATTGTTGTAAAGACTAAAACACTGAAAATAAATTACATGAGAAAGATGACTTATGGTGATATATATGCTAAAAAGTGTTTTATGTCATATTTGCACGTGCTGTGTTAAGGGCCACTGTCTGAACATGGGCAGCCGTTTGTTCGGGCGGTGCTGGCATGCTGGGGACGTTGTGGGCTGCATGATCAACATGGAGGACAAGTCCATGATCTTCACCCTTAACGGAGAGATCCTCATCACCACCAAGGGCTCTGAACTCTGCTTCACTGACTTTGAAACTGAGGACGGTGAGAAAGTTTATATGTTGTGGATGTGATGTGTGTGGTAACAGAGCCTGATGTAGAAGCTTAAGGTGAGAGGGTGTCAGACCTGTAATTATAGAAAAAGTTGTTGGTCACTCATCTTTTAATGAAGCCTTCGCATGCAGAGCAGGGAGCCGCAACCCAGAATGACCACGCTGGGGATGTAAGCGAAAAATAAGTGGCTCCCTGTAATGAAATCACCCTTATTTAATGTGACACTTGTAAATTGCCTTTTTGCAAAAGCTGGATTGATTTTCCCTGCCCTCCTACTGTGTGTGTTCTTAGAGGCTATTTATTCTCTCCTCTTTTGCTCTCCCTCCTTTGCTTCCTCTGGCCGTCCTTCAGGGTTTATTCCAGTGTGTAGTCTCGGTCTGTCCCAGGTGGGCCGAATGAATCTGGGGAAAGACGCCAGCACCTTCAAGTACTACACCATGTGCGGCCTTCAGGAAGGATTCGAACCCTTTGCTGTCAACATGAATCGCGAGGTCACCATGTGGTTCAGCAAGCGTCTGCCAACGTTCGTTAATGTGCCGAAGGACCACAACCACATCGCAGTAAGAACAAAAGCACAGACTCTATTTGTTGGTATTAATTAGACAATTGGATGAACCAATGCAGTACCTTTTCAAAATGTGCCTGGTGCATCTGTCGTTTTTCCAACCTTGTCCAACTGCAGCCACTTCTGTTTAACTGAAGCCTTGGTGGCTGTGTTTCCATGGACACCAACGCCATGCGAGTCTTTAGAAACATGAAAGCTACAGCAGCTTGGAAAATAGCAGAAATGGGCTGCAGCAACTTGAATTCAGACTCCTGTACTGGAGGTCTGATCTCGGACTGCTTCAGCTCTTCACCAGATCAGCAAACTTTCTTTTGCTGCCTTTACACAGGTTAAACTCATCGCTGACAAGCAGCTCGCTGGGACTCCAGGCGCTGGGGTTTTGGCGAGCTGTATTGTTACAGCTGCTAACTGAAGGTCCATCTCCAGCCGCCCTCTTTCTATAGAGTAAATGTGTCTTCTGGCAGAGGGGAGTGAGGTGAAGGAATCTCATTTTACAGTGGCTAGTGAGCCTAATTCTTATCTCTTTTCTGGTCTGATTAACATAAAATTAATTATATTCAATGTTCCCTATGGCTATTTTCCAAGCCACTGTAGCTGTGACATTTCATTTGAAACCCACATTAGCCCAGTTTCTACGTGATTGTAGCCAACAAGGCTTTTGTCATATGGGAGTCAGTGTGCTTTAATCTAAAGTAGGTTCAGAATCGGCTGCTTGTTTGGCCTACAGCACTGCTGCTAGCAGCTTTCTTAAGAACCGCTTTGCGTGAAGTCGATCAGATGACCAGTTCTAGAGATATGTGAAGGACAGACAGACAGACAGACAGATTCCTTGCTTTATAGTTAGATGCAAAGACTGTCCTCTTGTTTGCAGGTTACCAGGATTGATGGCACCATCGACAGCCCCCCCTGTCTTAAAGTCACCCACAAGACATTTGGCACCCAGAACAGCAATGCTGACATGGTGTTTTGTCGCCTCAGCATGCCTGTTGAGTTCCACTCCTTCTTCAAACCCAATCCTATTATAGACATGAATGGAGTACATGAGGAAGATATCCTTAAAGTCAAACACAGGTACTCATCTCTTCAGTATCACAAACTTGCCATACTGCAAACAAATCCTGACAAAACACCATACCTACTGTTTGCTGATCAACTTTTATATCGTTGACAATCATGATATCATGTTCAGTGTCAGCAGTATGCAGTGATCATGTGGCGAAAGATGTTTGGTCGTATCAGACATCGTAAAATGGCTTTGAATGTTACTCAGCCATTTAGAGCTGAGGACTTTAATATCCATAATCTCCTTTTGAATGTGGTTTTCAATAGATATCCATTGAGATCTGTGAGGCACAGTGATGAGAGCAGACGAGTGGACTACAGCAGCATCACCACAGTAATGAAGAACCTTTTTTATTTATTGTTTTGGTACCATTTGGTGCAAACACCTGCAGCATTGGTTAACTCTTGCATGTGTTGTTATAGTACTACCACTCTGTAAGGGTCTTCGCTGGCCAGGACCCCACCGGTGTGTGGGTTGGATGGGTTACCCCCGACTACCACTACTATAGCAACAACTTCAACCTCAGTAAAAACCGATCAGTCACTGTAACCCTGGGTGATGAGCGAGGACGAGTCCATGAGAGGTGAGACTGTTTTTTCCTTCTTGCAACAGTTTAAAATTCTTTACTTAAAACTGTTTTTTTAATCAAAATGTAATGTGTGTCAAGACAAGATGAATGACTTATATTTGCACTCTAACAGTGTGAAGAGGAGTAACTGTTACATGGTGTGGGGTGGTGATGTGACCAATGCTGCTCACGCTTCGAGCCGCAGCAACGTTGACCTGGAGATTGGCTGCCTGATAGACCTGGCCACAGGCCTGGTGACATTCACTGTCAATGGCAAGGAAATATCTACTTCCTACCAGGTACTGAACACATATGGTGTACAATCTAAAGGAATAAACCAAGCCAAAGTCATATAATTTTTTATGAAGTAGATACAGTATAAAAAGGTGATAAATCTAGGATTTAATATGCAGAAGAAAACGTTTTTAGATCTTGAACCAGTTTTGAGATGTTCTTAAACTTTGTAAGGACTTGCAGAGTATGGTAAAATTACTTTTAAATGCATACCGTGCTGGAATTGTCTATTATGTAAACACAACACTGCAACCTGGCCCCTCCTCCCAACGCTACCTGTACCTATACTGCAAGCTTCTATTGTAGGAACATTAAATTGGATGTAATGGAAAAGCCAATACTTAAGCAAGCTAACTAAGCTAACTGCCAGCACCTATTTTCTAACAGAAAACAGGCCAACTCCACATCACTGTTCATCCTAATCCTCTCCTTTAGTGCCCACCAGCTAAAGTGAAAGTGAAAGTCAGCCCCAGTGTCACTCTTGTTTTGGAACGAGCTTTGTCCTCAAGGCGTTTCACCTCGCAATACTTGCACTGTTTAGGTGCTGTGTCAGCAGTTTTTGTAGCTCCTTCTTGGACGTGAGCTGCTTATGGTCTCGTTACCGTTTTGCAAAGTCCTGATCTCTTTTGTATGCTGTTATTGGCTTACATGCCCAATAAACATACAGAACACAGCAAAACAAGAAGGGAAATCAGCATATCCATATGAAACTATTTTAGGAGATACTATGAAAACGCACACACAATGGTTCGTATGAGCACCCCATGACTGACGCCATGTATTAAACGTTAAGTTATGTCATTAGGTTAAGGCAAATTAAATTACTGTGGTGGTGACAATGTACCTTAAAATGACTCAAAAGATCATTCAAAGTCCAAGCAGTCCAAACAGCAGTCTCCTGGGAAAAGTCCTCTGTATTGTTACCCATACACCACCCCTGCCTCCTTAGAGGACCCTCTTTACTCCTGTTAGCACATTGTTCATGTGATCTAAGCCTTCCCATATACATGGATTATACCAAAATTACTGGATCATGATAACATGGGATATTTAGGAATTTTGGTGCATTACTTTTTTGTAGGAAAATGTACAGTTTAGCAAGTGCATGAGAAATGCAGAGTCTCTGCAGATAATTACACTGCCACACTTTAAGTGTGTCATAAGAGATTAATGAGAGTGATCATTTGAGTCCATACATTGTTTTCTAGGATCACTATTTCATTTGTGTCGACAGTTATTCATTAATGCATCCATGCACCTGTAAGTCACAATTACTACCCATTTAAGCGTCCATATACTCTTCTTTCTCTGTCTGCAGTTTTTCTCCTTGACCTTGAGATTAACTCATCTTTGCATATTTTCCTTACAGAGCGGTGACGTCTGTATTGTTGAATTTCAGATTTAGAATTTCCCTGCACAGATGTACTCTGAGAACTAAACCTTGAAGCACCTTACGTATAATCTTCTTATGTTCTCCCTCACTGAAACTCTGTGCGGCTTCACCCGGCGCTGAGTCATACTGCTAAATGACACACTCCGATGATCATGCATACACATACTAAGTAGTCAAGTTTCATGATGCATCATTAAACTGCTCTCTGCAAGTCATGGTCTTTCACTGCTTCTTAAGCATTTGATATATACTTTCTGTTTTCGGACCTGTTACTGACTCACTGCTCTTCTCTCTCTGCTCCAGGTGGAACCAAACACCAAGCTTTTCCCTGCTGTGTTTGTGCGACCCACCAGCCCTAACCTCTTCCAGTTTGAGCTAGCGAAAATAAAGGTGGAGTCCCTTAATTGCTCTATTACAACAACCTTGTTGCCTGTGCAGTGTGATGCCTGCCATAACAATGTAGAAGAAAGAAGCCGAAATCCTACAAACACACACAGTATTGATTGAGGAAATGCAATTTTACTGCTCACAGTCGGCTCCTTTTCATTTTAACCTTTCCCGCAGTACCTTAGTCTACCTCACACTGTGTTCAGAGATGCAGCCCCCACACAGCATTATGCAGCTTCACACCCTCCAGCTAGGTCCACTAGGGTAATATTATAGCATGCTTATGTCTGCAAAGCTTCACTAACAAGAAGGGTACCTGTGTCAGTTGTTTGGAGGAGAAGAAAAAGAGAAGATGTCGCATGACTAAGAAAAAAAGATAGCACTGACACAACAAATATGACAAATTACTTCTTCTTTAGAACAATGATAGCATCATTTTTTCATGCAGTTCAATTGAATTTCTTTTCTTTTTTTAAACTGTAGGAAAAGGTAAGATTATGGAGGTCAGAGTAGTGAATTAGTGTAAAAAAGCCTTGTAACTGCTTGTTTTGCATAGAAAAATAGGAATATTCCAAGTGTGTATATGTAAGTGTACATATGTATATGTGAAAATAAGTCAGTATATGTGGATATGGAAGTATTTTATATATATATATATATATTTCTTATATATTTGTATTTAACAAAAACAATGAGGAAAAAAGAAATTAAAGTAGAGACAAGAAAAGAAATGCAATTATTATATAAATGGTACTATATCTGCATTACACAGGCACTTTGATTGTAAGTATTGGAAAAAAAACTAAAACTTTTTAAGCTGTGAGAAAAAAAGAAAAAGAAAAGTATTCCTTTAATCTCCCCCTCGATGTCTTTGTGCCCTCTCCAGAATGCCATGCCTCTGTCGTCCGCCATCTTTAAGAGTGAACATAAGAACCCCGTGCCCCAGTGTCCGCCCCGTCTAGATGTGCAGACCATCAATGCTGTGCTGTGGAGCCGCATGCCTAACACCTTCCTCAAGGTGGAAACAGCCAGGGTCAATGAGAGACATGGCTGGGTGGTCCAGTGTGTGGAGCCCCTGCAGATGTTGGCCGTACATATACCTGAGGAGAACAGGTGCAGGACATGACATAGTGTGCTTATATGTATCTAGCCGTTATCTTTGCCAGGTGTAAGCCTCGAGATGATCATGAGTTTGGTCGTGTGCACGCATGTGGGATTGTGTAAGTGCCTGTGTGAGTGTGTCTCTCTGCAGTTTATCTTGCAAGTTATTTGACTAATCACCCTAATATTTTGTGTGCACATTTATGACTGTATGCTCAAGTACCTCTAGTAGTTTGTGTGATTCCCAGAAAAACCTGTTTTATTTAGTGGTTCATACTGCTTACTCCTCACTCCTCTTGGTTGGCTGGTAGTTGCCTCATACATAGAGAAAATCTCATATCAAAAGGCATTTTCGTCAATCATCTTTGCTAAAAAAAAGCCTTACCTAGTCTCAAACAGGCCACATTTTGGCCTTTGTCAAGGCTGAAAAACTGACATTTTGTCTCGTTTTAAAGACCTGCACATTAATCCCATACCCAGTGTGTTATGATCAACTAAAGTTTGGCACCATACGAGGTGAATAAATCCTTGTTGTTTTATTTGCCACTTTAAGGGAGCCAGGAGGAATAAATAACGACTTATAAATTTGAAATTAAGAACTCGTCTTGTCCTGTTGATTGTTCTCTTATTAAGTGTATACAGTGAGGCAAACCCAGGACTCATAGTTACAGCACCATTACACAATTCTATACATCTTAAAGAAAACTGAGATTATACAATACAAAAATACTTTATTCATTTTACTTACAAACTGCTAAACTCTACTGAGAGCACTTTCCTAATATATTTGTGTGCATTTCCATACATGTGCAAGAGGTAAACTAGAGGACTAGACTCCACAGCGACCCTTACTTTATTATCCTGTGTGGTACACAACACCTGTCTGGCCTCTGAATAGAGTAGATCAGAACAATAGAATGTATTTTGCTCATCCTCCCTCACTTCTTTTCAAAGGTGTGTCGACATCATGGAGCTGTCTGAGCAGGAGGACATGAGGAAGTTCCACTATCACACCCTGAAGCTCTACTGTGCCCTCTGCGCTCTGGGAAACACCCGCGTGGCCCACGCCCTCTGCAGCCATCTGGACCAGTCACAGCTCTTATACACTATCGACAATCAGTACCTGTCGGGCATGTTACGCGAGGGTTTCTACAATATTCTGATCAGCACGCACCTGGAGACAGCAAAAGAGGCTCGGCTCATGATGAAAGACGAGTTCATCATCCCCGTCACGGCTGAGACGCGTTCTATTCGCCTCTTCTCTGACGCTTCCAAAAAGCACCTCCCGCCAGGGGTGGGGCTTAGTACCTCACTCAAACCTCGCCTCAACTTTGCTCCTCCCTGTTTCATCAGCACCAAACGGGAGCAGCATCTCTATAGTCCTCAAATCCCACTGGATATATTGAAGGAGAAATCAATTTCAATGTTGACCGAGGCTGTTCAGGGTGGCGGCCACCACATCCGAGATCCGGTGGGAGGAGGCGTGGAGTACCAGTTTGTGCCGATCTTGAAACTCATCAGCACCTTGCTGACCATGGGTGTGTTAGGTAGTGAGGATGTCCATAAGATTTTACTGCTCATTGACCCAAATGTTTTCAGAGAGGCACGTGAGGAGGGGACCACCGGGGCCACAGACAAAGAAGGACTTACAGGGGCGGAGGAAAAAGCGGTAGAAGCGGGAGAAGAGGAGGCGGCCAAAGAGGCTAAACAACCAATCAAAGGGCTGCTGGAGAAGAGGCTGCCAGAGCCCGTCAAACGACAGGTGATAATGAGCACACAGGAACAGATCTGGCATCATCTTACATGTGTTAAACCTTTGCGTAAACCTCTGAAGTAAATCGCCAAAACATGTAAAAATCAATTAACATCTTCATCTACAAGTGTCAATTCACTCCTACAGACGAACACAGCTTCGCTCTCAATCCCATGCTCCATAACTGCTCCACTGTAATAGACCCATTCAGAAGTCAGTCAGATATGAAATGGCTCTGTCTCGTATCGAACAAATGATCTCTTAAATGTTTCTTTAATAAGTGGGATGATGTGAAGCCATATGGCTGTTTGTATGTATCCCCAATAGACTTGCTTGTAACAGCTGCATCTAGGTGCGCAAGAGTGATGCAACGATGTTTGCTGTCTGTCTCCTCCCCTTGTCTGTTCCACAGATGTGTGAGCTACTTCACTATTTCTGTGACTGCGAGCTGAAGCACCGCATCGAGGCCATCGTGTCTTTCTCCGACAGCTTTGTCTCCAAGCTACAGTACAACCAGAAGTTCCGCTACAACGAGCTGATGCTGGCTCTAAACATGTCCGCTGCTGTTACGGCAAAGAAGACCAAAGAGTTTAGATCGCCCCCTCAGGAGCAGGTGAGATGAGTTCATAGTCACTGCAGGTTTGATGGGCAGAACGTAAAAGTGATTAGAAACACTGATGAAACTAATATGTACAAATCAGCAGAGGGTGTAGTTTCAGGTCACGCATAAATCAGTCTCGAAGCCCATTGGCTATTGACGAGGATAAGTCTCTTGGGGCAATTGCCAATATTTTGGGGGTTCTGGTGTAGCCAGTGTATATCTAGGCCAAGACTTCTCTTCCAAGCGCTGGTTATTTTGGCTAATTTCTATGAACAGAATTCTGAATATGTAGGCAGATAAATAAAAAAGCTAATAACACTATGTTGTCTTCAGGCATTAGCCTATGGGGTTAAAGATTGCATTTCTGCACATGCGTTCAGCCTCATGATTGGTCAATACTACTCTGATTACAAATGGAATCCAGATAACAAAATCTTGTACCATTGCCTATAGATTCTGCATACATATGCAGATGTCTGTTTATAAAGGTAACTACCTTTTTCTTTTGTGCTAGTGTGCTAACATGTGTTCACCAGTTCCAAGTATCTAAGCCAGTGTGTGCCTTATGTAAAGGCAAAGGCAAAAATCAGTACAAAGATGTGCTGTTTTTTTTTTTTTTTATTGTACATTTACCACATCAAAAACCAGGTGCCAATAACATTACTGGAATTTCATGTTTCATATTACATGATATGGCTTCCTCCGTCAGTCCAAAGACATGCAGGTTAGGTCAATGGTGACCTTAAGTTGCCCGTAGGTGGAAGTGTGAGTGTGAATTCTTGTCTTTCTCTTTGTGTCAGTCCTGTGATAGTCTGGCGACCTGTCCAGGATGCACCCCACATCTTGGCCAATGTCAGCTGGGATTGGCTCCAGTCCCCCGCAACCCTGAATAGTATAAGCTGTGATGGATACTGAATATTATATGATATAGAGTTTATACAATGTTATGTTAAAATATATCGAAATGGTCGAAATACGCATTCAAATATTAGCAATGCAGTGCACATCAATGTACATCATGTTTTCCCTTGAACAATTAACATGTAAACTATTTTTACCTTTATAACAGAACAAAATGAATACATTCATTCTGTTTGCACACCTGCACAAGTGTTTTCACTTATCCTGGCTCATTAGACTGCTGCTTACTGTTGGTGAATTTGGACAGATTGAACTCCGTGCGTCGATAAAAATGATGAAAATAAAAGTGTTATTTGTCCAAACCTGACAGGTGCAACAAAGCTAACTTGAGAATGAGGAGAATGTCAATCAAACACAGTCTGCACACTCCCACACACTCCTGAGAAAAGCTCTAATCATTCTCTGTGGTTTAAACATTTTGGTAACCACTGATCTATGCTAACCTGGACACACTGCACAAATGATGACAGGGAAACAGCATCCACACTCATGAAAACCACATCCGTCACTGTCTTAAAACTAATAAGTAGGTCATTTTAAACTGAAAAAAATGTACTTGTGCTTCTTTAAAATGAAGTCTTGGATAAGACTGCCATAGACTATGACTCCATGTCAAATGTTTTTACCTACTTACAGTGTAATTAACATCTTTACCCCGGCAGTTTCATAATTTGCATCTCTGTTCGTGTGATTTTGATGACTCTCACGTTTTCCATGTGACCTCATTGATACTTATGTGATCTAAACGTGCAAATCAGCCGCTGAGGCTAAACGCCACACACACATCTATAATAACTGACCACAAAGAAAGCCTGCAGGCTCACTGCTTCAAATGATGCATGAAACTGGATAATTCAAGGGAAAAATGTTACATAACTTCTTTAATTTTCCACATACATGGCTAATTTCTCTCCCCACCCTCACATTCCCTTTTTAGTTTTTATATAAAACATTCCCTCATTTTGGTTCCAGAGTGAATGAGCACTGGTCCTTGCTTCAAATGTTGCGAGTGCTCTCTTTTTTGTGTGGAACAAAGCCTCAAGGCGAATTCATCCTTCTTCTCTGTGGTGTCATTGCTCCACTGAGCGCAAGCTTACACACACATACAGTATCCCTTGAGGGTCACAGCTGGAGATAAAGTTCAGCGCTTCACAGCTACTTTAATGACTTGTCATAGTGTCCTTCGGTCCGTGAGTGCCGAGGGAGAATTAGCCACTTAAGCAGTGTTTTTTTCCCCTGTGAATCCTACAGTGAGATCACATCATGCTCAGGCGATTGCTTTTGAAACTAAAGAAGGCTTAGAAAGAGGGAGAATTTCCAGATATTGTTTATATGTGTCTGCTTTTATGTTTCTATACTTCAGATCAACATGCTGCTGACCTTCAGTATGGGCGAGGACTGTCCATGTCCAGCAGACATCCAGGAGGAACTGTATGATTTTCACAACCAGCTGCAGCTCCACTGTGGTAAGATGCAGATCTTGCAAAACCCTTTATGGGTGCTGTTGTAACACATGCAGAATGTGGCTTGGCATTGTCTTGTTGGAATAATCAGGGACGTCCCAGAAAAACACGTTGCTGGATGACAGCATATGTTACTCCTATATATGTTGTACCTAACTGTTTTGGAATTGGGGTTGAATATGTATTGTAAATGTTTCAATTGATGGTAGAACTCAGTACATACATTTTTAAAGGTAGCATGAACTGGTAGCATGGATGAAAATCTAAAAGAAAATATAGAAAACATACAGAGTTGTGTCTTTTCCATCAGCTGAATTGTTCTAGTGCCTGTGCTCAGAAATTCTTTTCCCGTCTCTGCAGCTTCCTGTCTCCCGGTGCAGGAGTTACAGTTCATTGCCTCTCACATTTCTCTGACATCTTGATGTTTTGATAAATAATTGAATTGCCCATCTCTCTGTGGTACAACAGATCTAATGGCAGTTTCAGCCGTGCCACATACAGTAACACTGACAACACAACACAGCACCCTCCACACATGAACAATAAAAAGCGTCTCGAAATTGCTAAGAAATAGAAGATGCTGCACATCCAATGCCATGTATGATACACCTGACATGTCTGCTAGCCCCACTGGAAGAGCAGAGATATTGCTCTAATATGCTGAATGCACTGTTTGTGTTTGTGTTGTGCAGGAATCCCCATGGAGGAAGACGAGTCCGAGCAAGACACATCGATCAGAGGCCGCCTCATGATGCTGGTGAACAAGATCAAAGGCCAGTCTCACAAAGCGGAGGAGCCCACAGAGAAGGAACAAGCTGCACCATGTGAGGAAGTCACTGCTTTTATTAGTTTTATCAGCAATGCTACAGTGTGCCTGCTATATCAGTTTACCTGGGCAACAAGCACATACCAAATTGGATTGGAGGTTTGGGATTAAATGTTTTTCATGCATGAATTGGCTCACATGTAATGCCTGATCTAAATATATATTCTGAAGAGCGTAAATTCAATCAGATCCTTGAAACAATAGCAACATAGTGAAACAGTAGCAAGAACAGTGATGCATCATTTCCACAGTTTTGTTTTGTGTCTGTATTCTTGTGTAGTATATAGAGTTAGCCCCCTAGTGTTCAACACCAGGAAATGCCTCTCTAAAGAATGGATAGAAACACCACAGCAGAAATGACAGGAACATCAACTTTGAGTGTTTTTTGCCATGCAGTTGTGTTTCTCCCACTGGCCGCGAGTTTCTACTTGACTCATTGACTTAACAATGTGATGATGTCACAGATTTTTTAAGTCAAATTTTTTACCTCAGGAAAAGTTTAACAAATGTGAAACTTCCATGGATCCGAAAATCATAAGAGAAAGAGCCATAATTGACCTTGTTTAGTTTGGAGCTATCCTGTCAACAATTTTACAAACGTCTTTTTTACAATGGTGATCTATGGCGAAAATGCTTTTGGGCCGCTGGGGATTGTTTTTGGCTGCAATACCACGAGTGGCCACTGGGAAAATACTAGAAGCAAGGCTGAGCTGCTTTCTTGGGGGCTAATTTGCTATTTGGAGGCCTGGTCCATGGATGTATTATAATAGCAAGCATGGTACCAATGTTAGCTAGCTGAGCATGGAGACGAGCCTTCCACTGAGAAAAATGTATAAGTAGAGCTTTATTACATTCATCAGTATCTTAGCAAATTTGTTTTTATGCTACCTTACTGTGGCACAGTGCATGTGATACATCAAAAATCTGCTGCAGAAGTTTCATTTTTTCAACCTGCTCGAGGAAAATTTCAAGCCAGAAAAAAATGGAAGGAGTCTTTGCAAGTACATTGAAGATCACAGAGGTTCTCACAGGAAAGAATGGCCTTCTGTATGAGTCATATACTATGTACACAACGCTATGTGACAATGAGACGTAAGCAGTTCAAGCTTTGGGAAATATTTTCTTTTCTTTTTTCAAAAAAATATCCACGGCAAAGTCCACAAAACCTCCCAAGAAAAGTGTCCTTGACATTGAAGCTGTTCTTTTTCTATACTGCCTGAGCAACATTTGTTATTTTCCCATAAAAGCTCTCACACACAAGTTAGCACTCTCCCCTACATTCTGCTTGTTTATAGTCTCTTTCACTTGTTTTGGTACGAGCTCTCTGTTTGTATTCTTCGCTTAGAGGGAGGCCAGAATTAAAAGCTCCTGTATTGCAGCTCTTGCGCCCTCAGTCTTGCCACTATTTTTCTGCCAGTGTCATGTGGACTGAGTCACCGGGTGGCAGTCATTTCCATTTCAATTTCTTTTCAATTTCGTTATGGTAATATGGAGCCGATGTGGGAGAGACGCTCCGGAGTGAAGAGCGTCTTCAGTCAGCCGCTCCTGGAGATGAGAGAGGAGCGATGAGAGGAAGAAACATTGGTGATAAAACCAAATCCTTCACCTGATTAAACCCATAGACACATATGTACAAATACACAATCGTGAGCACACACACCAGAACAAAAAAACATTTCAATCACAGCACTCAATAACCGAGGTGCCACAACAGTATAAATGCAGAACAAGTTGTATCTAATTTCCTATCTCAAGTAGCACTCTGTGTAAGGGACCAATCAAGTGGATGATTGCAAATTATTACTTAACTTGTAGAAAATGCAGTCTACTTTGTTCTGTTAGCCTATAATATAGACAGCAGTTTTTGTTTTGAAACTGCTTCTCACTGTTCGGGTTTTATTTATTTGTGTGTGTCTCTATTTACAGCAGCAATATTCTATTACAAATGACCTTTCTTAAAAATGACCCTGCTTTGGCAATAAAATGAGACGTGTCTGTTTTTAATTGCCTATATTGGGACTAACTAATGTGAAACGGGGTATTTTATTACCTCTGAAAACCCCTCTGGGAAATTGACCATTGCCACACCATCCCCTGTCTATTCTTTAAAAGCAGTGTTGGCAACAAGAAGTGGCCCAAGTTGAAGATGGATACATTTGAATTGAAATATGCGATCCAGAAAGGCAATCTCTCAGCTGGGATTTGGTGTGACCCTGCTGTGGAGCATATAAGACCACCACGCTGATCTCCAAGGAGCAGGGCTGGATGAAAATAGCAGAGTTTGTATTTCCCATAAAAGAGTGCTTTGGGTGGTGGTGGTGGTCCCTGCAGGCTGATGTGTTCAGGCTGATTGATTAGAAGGCTGGTTTGTGGTGGCAGCTGCAGTTCAGGAGCTTCACATCTACATCTATAGCAGCTGGAGGCATCAAAAAACGAGGGAAGGGAGTGGAATAATTTACAATCTCTGCTGGCAAATTGTCTTATCTGCTGGAAGTGTTTTTTTCTTTAAATCATTCTGTTATTATATATACTGTACGTTGGTGTTGAAGCTTGATTTGTGAGCTACATTTGTTAATCTTGTTTCTTCTGCAGCTTTTGCATAGTAGATTCAGACTTAGGGTCTGGCTTTTTTAGGGATTTGTGATTATTTTTTGGAGGTTAGCAGGAACACAAACAGAAAATAAAAAAACAACAATAAAAGGGCACAAACAGGCGCAACACATCCTAGATAATATCAATAACCACTGTTATAATTAAGTTAAATACAAGCCTCTTTTTCTTCAAAGTTCCTATATTATGCTGATATCCAGATTCTTACTTGTATTTGGCATTTCTAACATGTTGACATTCTTTAATTAAAAAAAAAACAACAACACATTTTTTCTCATACTATCTGCCTGAAGGAACCTGTTCAGCTTTAGTGCCTTTCACTTTAAGACCTCCTCCCCAAAAAGCCCAGGCTGCTCTGATTGGTCAGTGTTTGCAGGTCTTCCACATATGTGCTGTCAGTGTCTCTGCACCATCATTGCAGCCGAGAAATGAGTGTAATCGCTCTGTAGCAACACTTTCTGCTTTTATATTGCATAGTTGAGACATCGTAATTTCACAGCGTTGAACTGAACACGGACTGTGTGCATTTCTTTGTGCATTGGGCATTTTAATACTTTCACAGTATTAATATAGCACCTGTATCTGCTTTAGAATAGGAAAGAAAACACAAATCTGTCTTTTTTACCATTATGGGGCCTTTGAAAGTCACAGAGGTGTTTATAGATAGTGTAAAAAAAGGAACACGACAGGCCACGACACATTAGTCCCAGATCGTATCAAAAAAATTTCCTCCATCTTCATGATAAAATTAGTGTATCTCCAGTATTTGCCATTTTTCCAAAAACTACAAAACATTCATGCCCACAGAGTCCACTTTCCACACTTGTAAGATTAACTTGCAATCACTTTACAATCACCACTTCAAACAGTCATTTTTTCACATTTACTGGCAAAAGATGAGGAGCTTGTGACTTCAAGGCCTCCCAAAAGCCTCTGAGAAACAATGACAGATGCTCTTCCAGTATGTGTAAAGTTTACTGTATGGCCAGAGAGAATGTGTTAAATTACTCATCTGGCTCTTTGATTCATATTCAACAAGGGCTTTTCCAAAAAAAAACAAAGATGTACAACAAGACTAAAAGTCTACAAGCAAACCAACTGCTCTGTAGTCAAAGCTAAATGCTACCGTCAGCATGCTATTATGATGACTCTAAAGCCAATTTTTTCCATGTTTGCCATCTCAGTTAGCATGCTAACATATGCTAGTTAGCACTGAACACAAAGTACGACAGAGGCTGATGGAAATGACTTCAGCTTTTCGGATATTTATCATAAACCGCTGGACTGTTTGTGGACGTGTTTGCATGCTGATTTAGTTCATGTTTTGATCTGTTTGGAATTGGATGTATTTTATTTGTAGGCACAGTGTGTAAGAGCTGTGATAGTTGGTATATATTTTGAAAAACAAAATAAAATCTTGTATAAGAAGAGTGATTGCCAGGAATCAGGGGGGTGACTGGAGTGAAGATGACATGATATACTCTGCACTGTTATTGCAGCTATAACTCCTTGCACAGTGGGAGCCTGAAGATACAAAAGGCGCCGTCGTCTTTGCCATTATTTCATAGGAATGAAGTAAGAGGAGTGCAGAAGTCGTTTTCCTCCTCTGATGAATGGTTTATCCGTCAGAAGCATTTAACGCTCAGACATGATGACTTGCCTCACAGAAATGTGTGTGAGAGCATGGGAATTTAACACCAGACTGGTCCGATTTGTTTGTTGGGGTGTAGTGAGGCCAAATTGCTGGAGGGGTGTATTCAAATGCAAAACAGAGAGGGATGGAACGAGCATGCGTGTTTGATAGTGTGACAGAATGAGAGTCAGGTGTTGTGAAGCATCTTGGCTCAGAGGAAGAAATGTCGCTTCTCGTTCTGGAGCAAGCTGGTGCTTCTGCCCTTTCTCTGACACCCACGCAACTCTCAGCAGCGAGATCGGTTACCGCTGACTGTGACATTCTGCTGGCTCCCCACCCATCACACAACACACATACACACACTTGCAGTGATTGACAGCCTTGTGTCAAACAATCTTTGGAAAACCAACAGATCTAATCAACAAAACAGACACAGAGGCCTTAAAAACACAATCACATAATTGCAATACTTTTAAGGAAATCAATAGCTTACAAATGGCTCCATCTTTTATGGTTCTGAGTTGTTTAATTGATGTCTTTCTCTTCTTTCTCCTCTTTGCACTCATACCCCAGACTCACAAAATATATGTGCGCGCCCTCCTCCACACACCCTATTGATCCAGCTTTAATGAAGCCTTAAGGGTAACCCACATACGAGCTGTCCAAACAAATGTCTCAGTTTAACCACAGAAGCAGAATATTGTACTGTACTGAACTATTAATACCTTGTCCGCTTACCCTCCCTTATTTGTTACATAACAGGGCTTCCTCTCCTCTCTGCTCCGCTGAAAATGTGTCTTTTCATGAATGAGCTTGTGAACTGTTTGCTTTTCGACAGAACAGAATAAAAATAACTCTGACGCTGTTGAAACACAGCTGATTACCTCTACTTTACACAGGCAGTCCTATTAGCTCGACTCAAGTCATGTGAAAGACTTTAAAGAAGCTGCCTCTTTTTTTTTTTGTCATGTGTTCAAGGTCTTATTTGCATCACAGAGCCAGTTTGGGGAGAAAAGGGAGCATCCAGCTGAGTGGAGAACCTTTTAACATCAATCTCATAGAGCTTTGTGTTAGGTGTGTGTGTGTGTGTTTCAGGGAGAAGTGCCTCAGTGTGACCTCAGTTAATGGAAGGAGGGTTACAGTATTTGCTCTTAAAGCTAATGATATGCAGTAAGGATTACACAATGCAGCGAGCACTTCGCCATCTAAGCAAGCCTTTCTCTGATATTTTAAAGGCATATCTCCTTTCAATATTAGAAAATCTTTAACCAATAGTCATATTTAGAAAATCTGCAGCAACTCACACCTTTCTTGTCTTTATTATAATCTGCATTGTCACCGAGTTATAGTCATGATGTAGTTTTAATGACCCCTTAAAGCGGTGCAGTTGTTGTTTTGGTTTTATTGCCCAAATTGTTACTGTTTTGATTCTCTCTCACCATTCTCAGCAGCATCATTTCCAGGGGCGCTAACTCAGCTTGGTTGTGTTGTTGTTTCTGGTGCTAAACTGTCTGATGTTGCTCTCTCAGTTAGCGGGCCTTACTTAGATCACCAGAATTAATAAACAGGCTCTTGTGTCCTCTGTCGTGAAAGAAGAAGTCCAATTCTTCTGCTGCGAGACGATGGTGGAGTTTAGAGAGCTATGCGGGAAGCAGGGAGAAGATCAATTTTAGCTGCTTCATGCAGCAGAGAGGTGAAGAAGAGATCAGAGCGGGGGAGGTGCAGGTTGACCCTCTTTTGTAGAGAGTCCCGAGAGGAGAGTGAGCAGCGGTGGAATCTAGGGTTTGGTTGGCCTCACGATGTCACAAGCCACAGTGACCAATGGTGATTGAGCGTTGGCTCCATGGGGAAGGTTTCACACCTAGGTGTGAAAAATGGAAATTTGTGGGAATCTCACTCAGGATGTTCTTTTCAGAATAAAAAGACCTCAGCTGCCATTTTTAATGGGCTGAGGTTACAGCCCGCTGTTTACTTTTTCCAATAAGTTCAGTTGAAGTACCCAAATTAACAAATCATCTGTGGAGTCCAGTGGTCGAAAGACTCAGCTGCCACCAAGACTACTGTTGCTACTTTAATGTTAAATCTTGTGGAGTGTATAACGTGTGAAGTGCCTTGGCCCTTGGTAGGAGTCATCTCCATGAAATAGATCGCTTTTAAAGGCTGATAATAATGTAAAAGGGCCAATTCACTGCTTTTCATGTCATGAGTTGCACTGGAAGTGATTTGAACCAATACTCAAGACATCTGAACCTTTGCTGCATAGTTTTTGCCCTTTTTATTTTCATAATCCATCTCTCCAAAGCCCACTAAGTTTCTGACATGTCGACTAAATCACTGAAGTGCCCTTTTAGCAATTTATGCAAGAGCTTTATAAGCTGAAAAACATTATTGTTTTAAGTTGGAGAGATTCTGTATCTGGCCCCGGTTTAGTCAGTGTCTAATCAGAGGTGACGTACATGTTAAAATTTTCATAAGCAGATGTTTAAGGCCTTTAAACACAACATAATTCAGTCATAGATGAATGTAAAAGTTTTCCATGATAACAAGTAAACTTGTTATGGAAAAATGATCATTCGTCCCCAAATTTCTTTCCAGCTAATCTGAAGGAGCTGATCTCTCAGACGATGGTCAGCTGGGCTCAGGAGTGTCACATCCAGGACCCAGAGCTGGTCCGAAAGATGTTCAGCCTGCTGAGGAGGCAATATGACAGCATTGGGGAGCTGCTCCGGGCCATGAGGAAGACTTACACGATCAGCGCCGCCTCGGTCCAGGACACCATCAACCTCCTGGCCGCCCTCGGTCAGATCAGATCTCTGCTGTCTGTTCGTATGGGGAAAGAGGAGGAGAAGCTCATGATTGATGGACTAGGGTAGGTGGTGATTACCTCAGAGGAGCTCTACCTATGTAAAACATATTTAAGTTATAAGCTCAACTTGTGAACTATTTTAATGTACTGTTCTTAGAGAATGCATCCATTTTGTCCTTTTTTTATCTCTCCAGTGACATCATGAACAACAAAGTCTTCTACCAGCACCCCAACCTAATGAGAATACTGGGCATGCATGAGACTGTCATGGAGGTCATGGTCAACGTGCTCGGAGGACATAACTCCCAGGTTGAACAACTTCTACCTCTATATATGTCTGCTTTCACAGGCCATTAAAGAGGCACCCACAGAGTTTAATGTACCATAATGTATCTAATGTAATGTATCATCAAAACTGATGTCGCGCTCACTGGGAAAGTTTGTGTTTTAGTTCAGTTTTGTGTGTTATCATTTGAGTGCAAATTAATGAAGACGTGGTCCCAATAGGTGGGCTTCCTCCTCAGGCTGACAGCATCAGAGTCTGGGATGGAGGGCAGAAAGGGCAGAGTGAAGCTGGCAGTGTGTGAAGATGTCAGGCCTTTAGACGTTAATTAGGAACGAAGACATGCAGAGGACGTCACAGTTACAAGCCTGGAGAAAGTCATTTCAGCAAACACAGCATCCCAGAATTAGAAAACAACCTCTCCAAAAGCACTTAGTATGAACTAACAGTATTTTGTTTGACTGTCAATTTGTTTGGCCACACACACACACATACACACACACAGACACACACAATTTGTTTTAATTACATAGTTAAGCAAAAAAAGTGGATAAAGCCACTAGGGTTAGATACCAAACTCTGCACTTTTAATAAAACTGACCAAATTATGTTGGTATTATTGAGTAAAAAAAAAAATGTAATACTAGTCTAGTAGCTATTCCTGTCAAGCAGACACACAGATACACAAACACAAGCATACAGACAGAGACAGTGTGATTAGAAAAGAGCAAATTTGCATTTGCATTGCATCCCCCCCTCCCTCCTTCAAAAATGTAATTTTTTTATTACGGAGGAATGAAAGTTAAAGGTAAAATTGGGTACCAGTACCGATTTTAAGATACTGGAAAGTGTATCTGTTCAAATGTTAATGTTACCCAGCCTCAATAGCTACCACAGTGTCACCCAATGGTTTGTGCACTACCATTCTGAAGTCTTGAATTTGGCATTTTGGCTGTCGCTTATCCTAGTTTTTGGAGCCAGAAGTGACCAAATTTGGACGAGTGGGTGGAGCCGGGGAGGATACATATTGCTATGTCTCCTCTCTGACTCATAGGTTGCCATGGTGGCGCCTTGTCAATCGCAAGTTAGCCATGCCCTAAAGTGTACCCAGCTTTGTCATCTCTCTTACTCTAAGTGGGACCATAATTTACAAAATGAACATCTTGCTGTATTGAAGAAGATTTGAAAATAGTAATTGAGACCACAATCTTATTATAAAAATATTTATTAAGGTAATAAATTAAGTGAGAAGTAGGTTCATTTTCTCATAAACTTCTAAACAATTTGACTTCTTTTTGCAGCCAGTGAAGTTGCCCATTGTTTCTATGTCCACTTCTTTTATACAGTCTATGGTTCGTAAATATAGATTTTGTGTACTTTTGCTTTGTCTTGATTTTACTACAACTGTTTTTTAAGTCCAACCAGGGAAGATGTTTGAACCTACTTAGTCATTGTGTGCCATTCCACAGGAAATCGCATTCCCCAAGATGGTGGCCAGCTGCTGTCGCTTCCTGTGCTACTTCTGCCGGATCAGCCGTCAGAACCAGAAAGCCATGTTCGACCACCTCAGCTACCTGCTGGAGAATAGCAGCGTGGGCCTGGGTGGGTACATCTCTGTGTGTCTCTGTTAAGCTGCTACTCTTACCATTGCAACATTATTTTACTGGATAAAGACCACAGGACTCGATCAGGAATAAATCAAAATGCGCAGACTGTAGATGCTTAAAGATGTTTTACATACCTGTAAAACCAACTCTAGGACAGATGAAAGACAAACAGCCAGTGCTCTCATTAATATGTGTGATGCACTGTAGTCACCCTTTTGCCATCCTCGGACTTGTTCTGCGCCTATGAGCTTGCATATATTAGCCTCAGAAGACGTGTGTGTAATTGTGAGTCGGAGTGCTGAGAATCTGTCAGCGGAGAGAGCGACTCATCTCACATTCTGTTAGAAGATGGCGGTGCCACAGTCTCAGAGAGACCCCGCTGGGGTGAGAGAGTGTCTCCCTTGGATGCACCCAGTCATGAACGCACACAGACACTTTAGGCTACTCATTAAACAGATGACAACAAGTTATCTAACAGTAAAAGCGAAATAAAAATTAAATGTAAAAATCTTAAAATTTCACAAAATATCCTCCAACCACAATGTTATAGTTGAGGTGTTTTGTATGCACAAGGTTATTTACCATCTTTAACATGTTATTCATATTGAATATATTCTGTTTATTATTTTTGTTATTCTTACTTACTCGTTTATATATCTGTTGTCAATTTTAACATCAGACATATATTTTGTATTTCTAACTTTGCATACTAGTTTTATATGTTGTATTGTAGCATAAGGCACATTGTACACATTGAGTACATTATACATATTTATACTTTTAAATATTAATATTATTAAAATTATTATTATTAGACTATTTAAATATTCACATAGTGGTGCTAATTGTTTTTTATCATTACTGTATTTCTGTTTTATATATTTACATGCTTTGCCCTGGTACTTATTTCTTCTTTCTATAATTCTCTGTGCTTGGCATCAGAGAGACTGTAATGAACCACTATTTCCCCCCGGGTATCAATAAAGCCACGACTGATTCTGATTCTCATTCTGACATAACCTGTTTCCTATAAACCCTGTGGAACCTAATATGAGTATATGAGTCCACAGCACATTGGTAGGGGAAATCTCCCTTTAACACATCTCTTAACTGTTAGCAGATCAGCTACTAGTGATATTTTGGCAACACCACCCCCTGCTGTTTGCACAACACTTCACAAAAACATGCTAACATACAATAGAGTAAATAGCTGACTCTGTATGCGCTCTCTGTGTTGTAGCTTCACCGGCTATGAGGGGCTCCACTCCTCTAGATGTGGCTGCTTCCTCTGTCATGGATAACAACGGCCTGGCTCTGGCTCTAGAGGAGCCTGATCTGGATAAGGTAAGACTTCATCATGTGTATCTGCTTGATGCTAAGACATATCAATAAGATCACCTAGGATTAATAGATTAAAGCTACAATAGTATTAAACTACATGTGATGTTATTTATGTGATATGCCTGTAGGTGGTGACGTACCTAGCAGGTTGTGGTCTCCAAAGTTGTCCAATGCTGCTGGCTAAAGGTTACCCAGACATCGGATGGAACCCAATTGAGGGGGAGCGTTACCTTTCCTTCTTACGGTTTGCTGTCTTTGTCAATGGTATGACTCTCGCTCGCTTTCTGTTTATCATTGACTGTATCTCTATCTAAAAGCTTGAAAAGATACAACTCAGTTTGAAAGACCTTCATTCAGCTGCTCAAGGCTACCTGGAGTCTCTTCTTGCTGACATTATGTATTTTCTTATATGTATGCACTCATGATTTTATGCTTGTGTTCCAGGCGAGAGCGTGGAGGAAAACTCCAGCGTTGTGGTGAAGCTGCTCATCCGTCGTCCCGAGTGTTTTGGACCTGCCCTAAGGGGTGAGGGAGGGAACGGCCTACTGGCTGCCATGAAAGAAGCCATCAAGATCTCTGAGACGCCGGCGCTGGACCTGCCGGGCTCTGTGCATGGAGTCAGCTCTGATGTGTATGTAAAATCAATCAAATCAATACTGAGGATTTACCCTTTAGATTAGCTGCTTATCCTGCTTTGCTTGCATCTTTGCTGTGATGCCCTCTGTTTTCTTTTCTACTCCTCCTGAACTCTTCACTTTTCCCACTGTCAGTTCTGCTGATGGCGATGATGAGGAGGAGGTGGTACACATGGGCAACGCCATCATGTCCTTCTATTCCGCGCTCATTGACCTGTTGGGACGTTGCGCCCCAGAGATGCACGTACGTTTTATAGGAATTCTTAATTTATGTTATTTTTCTGGGACAGATTTTCCACTATTTTTACTTCCTTTTTGTCTTCTTCAGCTCATCAACAAGGGGAAAGGCGAAGCTCTGCGTATTCGTGCCATCCTGCGCTCTCTGGTGCCCACTGAAGACCTTGTAGGAATTATCAGCATACCGCTCAAAATGCCCATCACAAACAAAGGTACTGGTCAGGATCTTGACTCGATTAACACACAGCACTATACTGCACACTAGACCTTGATCAAACAGAAGACATTTTCACAAATTCTCAACTCATGGAGAGCTCTGCCTGCGCTGTGTTCACAGACCTGAGAGGGGACACTGAGTGATACAAAGGGGCACACATGCATTCAAAAGAAAAAAAAATGCTGTCACCTCAACTAATTTCTAACATTTTACCAACTATAATGAGGCCCAAAGACTGACAGCAGATTGTCAAACTGTCCCCGACTCATCCTAAAATAAGATTTGAACCAAACATCCTCAAGGTGAGGCTCCTGGACCAGCTGGTGGTACCCCCTCTCTTTCTGGGGGTCTCGTACTTCCAGATCTCTGTTTCCCTGTAACCAACATCCTATTTGTGTACAGCCTGTCACTCTCAGTCAGAGCCCTTTGCCTGTCCATTTTTAGTTTAAGGTAAACTAAGGCAGGGTTTTCCTGGGTTTTTTCCACACATTCATTTGTTTTGGCACGAGGAATTTTATAATTCTGGATCCAAAATGTTCATTAGAAACACTGCTGAAATATATATGCTGTTTGGTTACTGAATGTAAAATATTCTCTGAGCGCAGAGCATATTCAGGGCACAGACGGAACAGCATTATGCCAGGTGCAGTGAAAGTGAAAATTAATTGTTCAATGCACTGGCTCTGAAAGTCTGTAGCAGCTGCTTCTCTCATCTATTGATCTCATCAGCTCTGATTGAATCAACAGATCAATTATCCACCCTGTGACTCAAACTGCTGTGGCGGGAGAAAAGAACTCAGGATGAGTTCTGCCTGCGCTGAGTTCACAGACCCACAAGATTGTCAGAATTTCGAAAAGGGACACAGACACCTACCCAACTTACAAAACATGCTCTGTCTGATCGGGACCTTACACCTGCACCAGAGGACACATTCTGTTCATTTGCATGCTACTCCAGGGTGTCTAGCTCACATGAAGGCACAATGGTTTACGAAAGTCTGCACATTCAGGGCAAGGCGGAAGGTTATTGATTACATTTCACTGCTCATGCCTTTTTAATCAGCACAGCGCTTTACTGCACACTCCCATAGCTCTGAGTAAGCCAGATCATTTCTATAGCGAGCTGTCTTGCTCTATTGATTGATCTGCATAAGCATGGCAAGACTCGCCTTTTAAATTTGCTGCCCAGAGCACCGCCACACAAGCTCTGTCAGCAGGCCAGGAGCGAAGACAGCGAGCCGTGGCTCCAGCGCTAGAAAACTCTTATCCGCATGCTGCTGCATGCCGCCTAATGAATACATATGACTCCCCAAATCAGAAAAGACTTGTCATTATGCACTGTGGCTGCTCTCTGGGTATTTCACTGCTTCATACCTGAGAGTGGTTTACTCTACACGTTGTCCCTTCCTTTCCCCGTTTCAATCCCTCTCAGACGGGTCGGTGACTGAGCCAGACATGTCAGCCTGCTTCTGTCCAGATCACAAGGCCCCCATGGTGCTGTTCTTGGACAGGGTGTATGGCATCGAGGACCAGAGCTTTCTGCTCCACCTGCTCGAAGTGGGCTTCCTCCCTGACCTGAGGGCCGCTACCTCTCTGGATACAGTGAGTAAAGCTGACAGCAATATTGGGGAGAAATAATGAATGTAACATGAACTTCATGAAGGAGATTCAGGATCAATAATATTGGGCAACCTTTTATTCTAATGAGGAGTTCCTTATTAAGCCCTGGTTCATGCTGCTCTTTGCTTGATTAATTTAATTGTTCTGTACTCTTATTTATCAACAAATGTCTGTGGAGTTGATGGTGTGCTCAACTCTAAACTGTCAAATCCATAGTGGGCAGAGTTATGGCTAAAATGAATCCATCATCACACAATATGTTAAAGCGTTTATTCAAAGCACAGCAGCACACAAGGGAGTGGAAGTTATTTTGAGCACCTGGCCTGCTATAAAATCAGCTATTTTATGAGCGGAGTCCCCTTGTGTGTGTGTGAGAGCCTGTTTACACCTGGTATTAATATGCGCTTGATGATCTTAAAACAAGTGGACAGCTGAGACCCATCACCGTTTAGAAAAAATAATAAAAAAATACTCAACATTATACAAACATTTAAACTAACAACCCCAATATTCAAAATCACTTAAACAAAATAGAAATCCTAAAACTAATTGTTTTAGCTTGACTTTCTCACACTCTTTCATAATTTATAACAAAACATCATATTTTATAAACTCTTCTTGTGTTTTTCATGCAAAAATTGAACTTTGTAAAGTAACTGAAGCTGTCACATAAATGTAGTGAAGTAAAAAATAGAATATTTCTTCTAAAATGTAGTGGGGTAAAAGTATAAAGTTGCATTAAAAGATAACTCAGGTAAAGTCCAAGTACCTCAAATTCATACATATGCGCTGTACTTGAGTAGATGTACTCAGTAACATTCTTCCACTGGTCACTAGTCATAGCAGCAAATCCTTCAATAACATAAAACCTCTCTTATCTCAGCGGTAGAATGAGTTCTTTCTTCTTTCTTAAATTAAATAGTCTCACTTAAATTTAACTAATGTCCCTCCATCACATGTTGTATGACCCTTGACCTGTTTTTTTTTCCACAGGAGGGTCTATGTACCACAGAGACAGCCCTTGCCATGAACCGCTTCATCGGCTCAGCCATGCTCCCACTTCTAACCCGCTGCGCCCCTCTCTTTGCCGGCACCGAGCATCACGCCACCCTCATCGACTCCACTCTGCACACGATCTACCGCCTTTCCAAGGGCCGCTCACTCACTAAGGCCCAGAGGGACGCCATAGAGGAGTGCCTGCTGGCTGTCTGCAAGTGAGGAGCATATGAAACTCTATTAAAAAAGTTAAAAGTTTTCTCTGGGTTTTTTTTTTTTTTTTTTTTTGCCCCTGATAATACACCAAACACTTGTGGTATCTCAGCTGACAAGAATAGCAAGGATCAACAGTACATTTTATCTGCTTTCTAACAAAAACTCTATTCTAGCTCAGGGCCTGGTTTCCCTAAATATCCGTCTAAATCAGTGTGACAGAAGCGGTCAGAGTCAGAAGATGTTCTGGTTAAATGCAGCTCAGGGCAGCAGCTTCAGTCTTATCTCTCTCCCACCTTATTCTGCAGGCACCTTCGTCCCTCCATGCTGCAGCAGCTCTTGCGCCGCCTCGTCTTTGATGTGCCCTTGCTGACTGATTACTGCAAGATGCCTCTCAGAGTGGGCAACAATTTATTCACTTTTCTCACTCTTTTCAAAATTCCTTTGCCATCCTGTATCTTGCCTTAATTTCTTTTTGCATGTGGGTCTGCTCGCATGCCTCAGTTTTAGTTCTTTCTTGTCTGCCTTTTCTTTTCTTTTCTTTTCTTTTTTAGTTAATCTAACTTTTCTTTTGCCTGTATGGTTGCTGCTTTGTTTCCTCAGTTTATTAGACTGTCACCTCAGTGGGGAGGTACTAACAGCTAATTTTCTCCAACTTTATTGCAGGTGTACCTTTAATATAATATTCTTGTGATACACCTCTGCCTTCACACACACACACACACACACACACACACACACAAACTCAAAGGTGCACATTTCTAACTTACACACAGTATTAATCATCTGCTGTGGAAGAAGTAGGCAGCTGCAGGAGGGAAAACAAGGGGATGAAGTATTGGACTGTGTGATTACAGGCTCCACTGCTCCACTCAGTCCATCAGGAATACACGTTAGAAATACTGAAGAAGTAATAGGCTGTGACTGGCCTGTGAAATGCTTCACGCACTTGTTCTGTACTTTCATGTACACATTTGGATTTCATTCGTGCTGAGGTGATATTAGCTTTACACGCATGGCCCAGTGCTGGTGTGTTGTGAGTATTTTGTACAAGCTACTAAATGTTGTATATTTATTACTCTGCCTGTCTTGATCTTTGCCCTGTGTGTTTTCTCCAGCTGCTAACCAACCACTACGAGCAGAACTGGAAGTACTACTGCCTCCCGTCGGGCTGGGGCAGCTACGGCACAGCATCCGAGGATGAACTGCTGCTCACCAAGAAAATCTTCTGGGGAGTATTTGATTCTCTGTCCCAGAGGGTGAGAGGTTTCTCAATTTTTTTTCCATTTTTTTCAGTTCTACAGATAGGCACGTTCCCACCCTCCAGTTGAACACAATTGCACCTTATATTGGAAAAATATGTACAGCAGTCATTGGAAAGAGACAAATCACTTTTTAATTATGTTTGAATTGTGCCATGGATGATGGATGTGTTTGATTTAAAAGATAATTTTCCAGGTCAGGAAAAATGTTTTTTTAGGTATAAGGTTTGAAAATGCATAATTAGAAAAACTAAACAAGTTGCATGGGTGATGCCTAAGCGGCGATGTCTTCATGTTTTGTACCAGGGTGTATTCACATGAAGAACGTGTCTATTTCTGCTTCCCAGCTGATAAAAAGATCAGGAGCCGCTGGATAACACACACCAGATAAGATAATGTTACGTTAATGCGCAGAGCTACGTTGCATCGTCAGCTATCTGGTGTTAGTGAGGTTTACTTTGCGAGATAAGAGCTATAATTTACTGAGCAGTTTTACACAAAACTAAAAGTACAATAACCAAGTGCAGTTTTCTTGACTTGCAAAATTATGTTTTAGATTGACAAATTGTGTAATTTATGGCACAGTTCAAACGGGATCAAAAGTTTACTTATACCTAAGTCAATTAATGTACATATTTTTTTCAAAAATAAGGTCCCATCAAGGAGGTTAACAATGGAGAAGTCATGGCATCATATCAAGTCACATTATTGTGGTACATGCTGAAGTCATGGAGCAAAGGGATGACTGATTTGTTTCTCTGAGATGTCCGTAGTCTGCCTGGAGTCAGAATATAACTGATATGAACAATAAAGATATGGATTAGAATTACAAATCTGTAATTATTGAACAAAAACAGATGCTGTCTGTTGTATATGAAAATGTTCTATTATATATCAGCCGCAATCCATTTAAGTGTACCAAAACAAGTTTAGTCAGGCCGTGCACACCCAAAAAACACCTGTGGACATCACCCCAATGTTTCTAGCGGTGTCTGTTGTAACCATCCAACACTGCAGCTCCAGTTATATTGCACATGTGTAACACCCCCATAGCTCCCATTAGGAAAAAACTTGTGTCCTAGCATTTGTTTGGTAGCCTTGGGTCCACTGGGGACACTGCAAGGAGAGGGACTTCATATCTCTCTTGTGACTTTATTATGCTACATTTCCATGTATTTGGAAGAGGATAACACCTACTTCTTGTTAAAAAGCAGTTTGTAAGAGATTGCAATACATATAATGTTCTACAAAGGCAATAAACAAGTAATATTAGTAATCTGATTCGTCACAGTCTTAACATGTATGTAAACGAGGGATTTATTGGCACAAATATCTTTGAGGTCTGTTCATGATACAGATGGCGGGGCTCAGCACCTCCCTAAGTGCCCGCTCATGAAAGGAGACTTTGCAAAGGGCCAGCCTGAAAACATCAATTTCTGTACAGCCATCATTGATCCAAAGCCTCAAACTGGTTCTTCAGCTTTTAGGATAATTCTTCATTAACGTCTCTTCTCCTGGTCCCACTGCACTGTTACGCTGGAGTAGCTGTGTAGCTTTATTTCAGTCCCATCTTAAATGAACATTTCAACACTTTACTTGTTTTTGTTAAATAAAAAACTGTACTTACATTTTAGGTTTTGCATTAACTGTATGGCTTTCTTTCTCTCACCATGCAGAAATATGACGCAGAGCTATTCAAGATGGCCATGCCTTGCCTCAGTGCCATAGCTGGAGCTTTGCCACCAGACTACGTGGATGCCTCCATTAGTACCACAGTAGAGAAGCCTGTTTCTGTAGATGCTCAGGGCAACTTTGACCCCAAACCCATCAATACTGCTAAGTAAGCTGTGCAAGAGCCAGACATCTATAAGAAATATAGTATCGCCCTGACTTATTTGATCATCCTGTGATGGCATACATGCATGTGCATTAACTGAGTAACATGCAATTGCAGACACAGGCTAAGTAATTGTCATTTTTTCTTGTTTTTTTTGTCAGCATTGCCCTTCCAGAGAAGCTTGAACACTTTGCCAACAAATACGCAGAGCACTGCCATGAGAAATGGTCAGCAGAGAAGGTAAGGCCAAAAGATAAGAGCTTTCACCTAAGAAAATGGGTATTAAATTGTGCAATATTTGACCTGGAACAAGTCATGAGTGTTGTAAGAAAAGGAGAGGACACTTAAAATGTCCGAAAAGAAATACTGCACGTGAAACCAGCAGGAAAGCATCCATATCAAAGTGAAAAAAAATCAATTCAAATCAATATTGATATTGTTGTTTTTTTTCCAGAATCACAGCATTGCTTTCTTTTGGCAATGCTTCCTTTTTGTTACTGCTGAAAGGGATCCTCTGGGCATGCTGACAATAATTGTGCAAGTCTTGGTGTAGAAGGCCCCTAGTCTCTTATGTGCCAACTGCTTAGGCTGCATTGTTGTATCTGTCAAAAAATTTAGCAAGAGCTGAGAACAGCAAGAACTGAATGTACCATGACTCCTTAATGTGTTGTGCGTACTTAATCTCTTGCCCAGTCTTTCAAATAATAAATCATATCCTTAGGGGACTGTGAAGGCAATGAAGATTGCTTTCACCCTTGAACATCCCTCTGTGCTTGTGCCTCAGGTGTTGCTGGGGTGGAAATACGGAGACTGCGTGGATGAGAAGGCTAAGATTCACCCTCAGCTTCGAATTTACAAGGCCCTTACAGAGAAGGTACAGTACGTTGAATGTGAGATTTGTGTCGAGTTGTTACATTAAAGAGATCAAGGATTCTGGGTTAAGTCCGTGTTCCCTTTTTCTCTCTGTCCTTCAGGAGAAAGAGATTTACAGATGGCCAATTAGAGAGTCCCTGAAGAGCATGCTGGCAATGGGCTGGAGCATCGACAGGACCAAGGATGGAGAAAGCATGTCTCAGCAGAGGGAGAGTGAGAAAATGCGAAAGATCTCTCAGGCTTCACAGGTACAGTGCACAGAATAGGACAGAGACAGACACTAATGTAATCTAATGTGCTTGTCCTCCAAACAACTGTTAAACTAAATATTTCATTGCCAGACACTTAATAATGTTTTGTAAAAGGTTCAAAATAAACCAAAGCTAAGGCATGTTGTGAGTAAAGTAGGTCAAAAAATGATGTCTGTTTGTCCACAAAATTGTCTGTCTCTGCTATGAAGAATGATTATAAGCTCATGATCCAGTATTTCATCTTAAGCCCTCATGAAACAATATTTATGATTCTGTCAGTTTTATATTAAACAAGCTGTTTTACACATGCTGATCATTTAGACTAATGGGGACTGCAATCTGGGTTGTATTTATTCTTTTCAGTGGATGTTGCTACAACATACATATTTTTAATGCAATTAAATTGTCAATGTTTAGGTTGCTTTGGTCAAGTTGCACCATTTATCAATAACCATTAGTTAACTATTTCACCAGCTTTTCCTTACTTTTTGGTAACTATTTCAAGTTTTTTAACCTTCACTTCCAGCTAACTATTTCAACAGTATGCTGTATTTTTAGCTGAATAAACTAAGCAAATAAAGCATTTAACTAAAAGCTTACTTTTAGGTATTTCAACACCTTTGCATGCTAGCTAGCTCTCACACACTCAATTGCAACATGTGTGACAACTGACTCAGGTTGATGGCCCAATTTGTAATCCTTTTTGGCTGTTTATTTTCTTCCTTAAAGGGAAGATTCACCCCAAAATCAAAATGCATATTTTTCCTTTTATATGTGGTGCTTTTTATCAACCTTGATTGTTTAGGTGTGAGTTACAGAGTGTTGAAGATCGACCATAGAGATGTCTGCCTTCTCTTGAATATTATGGAACTAGGTGTCACTCTGTTTGAGGTGCTTAAAGCGCCGTCTATACCACCGATATCTCCAACACTCGGCAACTCACACCAAAATAATCTAAATTGATAAATAGCTCTACAGGTGAAAGGAAAATGTGTTTTTTGATTTGGGAATAGATGGTCCCTTTTAACACAAAGTGGATATGTTTTTTAGTTGGTTTGTTTACTCATCATAGTTTCTATTTTTAGTTGAGTTTGAAAATCACTGCTCTGAGCTTACAGCTGCTATCAGTTCACATTTTCTCGCTTTTAGGACAGTAGCACTTGTCAGCAGTCACTGTACAGTTGTAAACATTCAGATCCGACAGTTATTTACTGTGGAAACAAAGCTGTTTTTCATGCTAATCTCCTGACATAATAGACTTAAAGCCTAAAGACACAGAGTAATCCTTTAACAAATGTTAAATCTTGTGAAATCAAAATGTTGGTTCATAACTAATAACGCACTTTGTCTCCCTGTAAATCTACATCTCTTTAAAACTTTCCAGGCAAATGGCTTCAATCCGAGCCCGATAGACACAAGCAGCGTAGTTCTATCCAGAGAATTGCAGGTGAGTGACCCCACATTTGTTTTTTTTTCTTCACATCAAACGATCTATTAGTCTGAAAAAAAGGAAAAAAGCAATTTTTCCTGAATGTGAATTGAGTAATGTGGGCAGGACGTGCTCCTCACTAAGATGTATCTTTTGTCTTTGGTCCAAGGGGATGGTGGAGGTGGTGGCTGAAAATTACCATAACATCTGGGCCAAGAAGAAAAAGAGTGACCTTGGAAGCAGAGGTGATGTGCTTATGAAATCAATCATAGACGCATGTTACACATAGACACCTGCAGAACACAGAGGAAGAGAAGCGTGTGGGTGTATGTTAAGCGCCACCGGTTTGTTGTGGTGTTAATATGTACTTGTGAGCATATGCATGTGTTTGCCTCGCCGGGCTTGACTAAACAGGTTCAGCTGAGTGGTGCATCCACTTCATGTCACCATCTGCCTTCAAGCACAGACACACAGTGGCTGATCAAGGTCTGCTTAACACTGGGTTGTCTGTGGTTTCAGGCGGGGGAACACACCCTCTGTTGGTTCCCTACGACACGCTGACAGCCAAGGAGAAGGCTCGAGATCGGGAGAAGGCCCAGGAGCTTTTCCGCTTCCTGCAGATCAACGGCTACAGCATCACGAGGTCAGGATGTCAGCCTTATACTCTCATGCTGAAGTCTTGCAGAAACTACATCTTCCATAGGATGTAATTTGGGCTCCTTCAAGTTCACTCTTATAAAAATATATTGGATAGATTCTGGTCGACAAAGAATATTTTGCATAATTTTAGAGCTGATTTGTGATTATTTTTGTTTTTTATTTTTTGTTTGTATGTTGTGATATTGTTTTGTTGTATGGTTTGTTTATTGTAGTGGGTGAGTGTGAGGATTTGTGTCCTGTACCAGATAAACTTTCATTAAATCTAAATTAAGTTTCTTAACTTTTCCATTTAATAGTTTAAGATTTACAGCTAATATCTTATTGTGTTTCAGAGGTTTGAAGGACTTAGAGCAGGATTCCTCCTCCATGGAGAAGAGGTTTGCTTACAGGTTCCTAAAGAAGCTGCTCAAGTATGTCGACCAGGCTCAGGAGTTCATCGCTCACCTGGGTATGGTAATATTACATAGGACCTCACTATACAAGACTTCAAGCAGTCCTGTTACTTGCTGTTAACAATGTATTTTTATGCTTTCAATCCAGAGGCCATGGCTGCCAGTGGCAAAACAGACAGGTCCCCTCATGAACAAGAAATCAAGTTTTTTGCCAAAGTAAGGATGTGATATAAATACAGCTGCTGTAGACCTATAAACAACTTTTCAATGAAATGTCCATCACCCTGATACAATCTTGCCATTATCTGTGTCCTCCCTCAGGTTCTCCTTCCACTCATTGACCAGTACTTCAAGAACCACTCTCTCTACTTTCTCTCCTCCCCCAATAAGAACCTGAGCAGCAGCGGTTACGCCTCCAACAAGGAGAAAGAGATGGTCACCAGGTACAGATCATTCATTTTCACACAGCTACGGCAACACAGCATGACAGTAACTCTTCTCCATTCTTCACTGAAAATCTTAAACTCTCATAGTCTTAATGACTAATCCTCTCTCCAAGATTTCCTTCTTGTAACTATCTGATTTCCTTCCTTCCTTTCTGTCCATCATACCTCCAGCCTGTTTTGTAAACTGGCTGCTCTTGTCAGACATAGGATTTCTCTCTTTGGTAAGCTGGTTACTACTGACTGGTCAGCAGTATGTGTGTGTGAATGTGTCAGTGTGTGTAACAGTGAATCATGTCTTAAAGGATCAGTGTGTAAAATGTAGTGACATCTAGTGGTGAGGTTGCAGATTGCAGCCACCTGAATACCCCTGTCGCTATGTAGATATACCATCAATTCTGCAACAGTGCTTATTCTAATGTGTACTGTTTCAACTACCAGTAATTTGCATCAAACTTTTCCAGTAATTAATATAACGTTATTGGAATCGTTTGTCAATAGATCCCCCTAAATTCTACTCACTGCTCCTTTAAGTTGGGTCTTGTAAACTTATTTTTGCTTCTCATGAACTGAGGTGTCTTGCCTTAAGGACTTTTAAACAGTGGTCTAAAAATATAGTTTTCAGTGCAGAAAATCTAAAAGCTTTTGTATCTAACCTAATATTAGATACTAAGTACTGAAGCATTTTTCTGCAAAGCTGCACTTTCATGATTTTTTTTATGAAACAAACAAGATATAACAAGTAAATTGGTGAGAGTTAAAGATGCCCGTAGCTGATTTTCTTTGCTTCAGGAAGTCAGGCTGCCTTTTGATGCAGGTTTCCAGTCTTTTTTTTAAAGTAAGCCAAATGACTGCTGGCTGGAGCTTCATATTTTCCGTACAGATGTGAGAGTGGTATCAGTCCCCTCATCAAACTCTTGGCAAGAAAGCAAATATGCATATTTCACAAAAAACATTGTACTTTCCCTTTTAATGACAGCAACTGAATAAAACAACTGCTGAATTAAATACTTGAGCCCAATTTGATTGGAGGCTGTTGGGTCTGAGGCACATACACAGTTATGAACTTACTGCAACCATGAGGCCCTCAGTTCAGGTGAAGAAAGTCCCCTAAACATAAGTGAAAATGTGTATGTTCACTTCATATTAAAGTCTTTTATGTTGTCTTGTAGGGAGCGACTCCACCACTATTGTCAGCTGTCTGCACATCCTGGCACACACCCTGGACACCAGGTGAGGACAAATCTGGCAGCACTCAATGCTCACAGGGAACCTGGCACCTTTGGGTTTTCTCTTTGAAATAAAGTTTTGTTAAACGAACAATGTAAAGAACAGCTTTTAGTTTGATGATGACAGCGTTTAAACAATAATCGTTTGAGAAACTAATTATATATTTAGAGAAATGCAAAATATGACATTGAATCTACCCTCCGTGGGACCCTCAAGTGGAGCATATTTGTCAAGAACATTTTCTTTGAAACAGTTATTACCGCGGTGTCTTATGGGAGGCGCTGGCATTAACAAAGAGCATCCTCTGGCATTTAAATAAGCAAAACAAATTTCATACGGCACATGTTGCCCGAGGCTTCTACTGTTCTTTGGAGGCAGTGTACTGTTTGTTAATGCAGTTCACACATACATAATGAGGCTAAATGAGCAATGTATTATTGTGTTTTGCTTGTGCTGAAGAGCTCCAGCTGATGCCCACAGACCCTGTCTTTCATTTCTCCTTCCTAGCAGGACACATCAAGGCTTAACAATGGGTAATTCATTTAGCTCTGTTATGAACTGTGAAATACTGAAAATGGACGGACTAATCATATTAATGCATTGTGCTTTTTCAGAGTGTTACACAGTATGTCCACAACATTGGCAAACTCACCTTGGATTTAAATATTCACCTAATTCATTACATAAATCACTGATGTTTCAGTGTAGGGGCGTTAGAGTTGATACGCACATCTCATATTTCATTACTAAAACCTTCACCGACTGGGTGAAGTAATTGCATATGTGACCGTGTCCTACTGTGGATAAACAACATTCTCCTTTGCATACCAACAGGTATCCAGCTGTTTATTATAGCCCTGCCCTTGCATATCTCCTCATTTGGCTTCAGTCGTTTATCACAGCTCCCTTTCGCTTCAACAGGACGGTGATGAAGTCGGGCTCGGAGCTGGTGAGGGTGGGGCTGAGGACGTTCTTTGAGAATGCCGCAGAGGACCTGGAGAAGACGTTCGAGAACCTGAAGCTGGGGAAGTTCACTCATTCTCGCTCCCAGATGAAAGGGGTGTCGCAGAATATCAACTACACCACCGTGGCTCTGCTCCCCATTTTAACTGCTCTGTTTGAACACATCACTCAGCACCACTTTGGAGTTGACCTGCTTTGTGAGTCCTGACAGTAAAGGAATGATCAAACGTAATGTGTGAGATGCTGCTAAAAAAACTTGAGTCAGTGTGAAGTTTGTTGTAGTACAGTGCTTTTAGCATCCTGACACCAACATTATCTATCACTTACTTACACAAATATACAGGGAGTTTCACCTCTATCAATATGGGTAAGCATGATAACAAGATACTTTTCTATATTTTCTTCAGTGGATGATGTTCAAGTGTCCTGCTATCGAATCCTGACCAGTCTCTATGCACTGGGTACTGGGAAAAACATCTATGTAGAGAGGTATCTCAGCTTCAACATTATGTCATAAGTGATTTAAAAACCTCAGTGAAGAAACCCACTGATATTTAATGCAGCTTTTAACAACTCTCATCCTCTCTGTGTCCCTCAGACAGTTACCAGCTCTCGGTCAGTGTTTGGCCACCCTGGCTGGGACCATGCCTGTGGCCTTCCTGGAGCCGCTGCTCAACACATACAACCCGTGCTCCGTCTTTAATACCAAGAGTGCAAGAGAACGAGCCAGTGAGTCATGTAAGGGTTGATGCAGGAAATGTCGAGATCCTGCATCACCCTGTGGGGGGTTATTTTGCAATATTGACCTGCTCTGCATGTATTATCCAACTTATTAACACAGCTACATATGAAAGACATCAACAGTGTGACACAAAAAAATTCATTTAAAAAGTGATTTTATTGCTTCCGCCAGAGTTTATGATCAGAACTGCATCTGCAGCAGCAGTCAGAAATTACAGACTGTAGAATGCAGTAATTGACCAATCAGAATCGAGTATTTAACAAAGCCTTGTAATAAAGTGCCCCATTGATGATGTTTTTCCGTAGCCCAACCCGGAAGCTAACGTCGCCCTGGTTCCCTCGTCAAAAAGCCTATGAGATTTTTCTATTGGATTTAGGATTACATTTATACATTTATGATTTGGAACATTTATAACTCTTACAAATTTTGCTCAGCAAGATAACTGCCACAAATGAACACCACTTTCAGGATTTTGAAGCCTTAATGTAATCTGCAGAAGTAAAATGCTAATGCTAGACTATAACAAACTACTCTATGGTCGCGACGCCATTGTTATGAGACTGTAAAGCTGTGTTTGACATGGTTTGACGTGAAGACGTTCTATAGTCTCATTTAGCCACTTGACAGCAACAGCGTTTTTTAAGATACATAAAAGCTTCAAAGTTCCTGAGTTGGGGATTTATCAATGTATTTTATGTTGTAGAACAAAATGTGAAAGTCTCTCCAGCTTGTGTTAACAACAGACCTTTTTCAAGGCCTCTAACCAAAAACCCATTCACAAAGCCATTGAGACGAGGGAACCGAGTGTGCTAAAATGCTAATGGATTTCCAGGTTTTAGGACTCATTACTTAGGTGCTCTATAAATTGAATTATTATGAATGTTCTATGGCATGAATAAAGGCTGAAATATACAGTGTTTAACTTTTTCCTACATTTAATCAAACGTTATGTGTATATCTATCACGTCAGCACAGTTACTGTGCGTAAATAATATTCAGTTTGAGAAATAACCCTCTCCTTCATAAAATATATGAGAAATATGAGGGCTATATGAGATATAAGAAAAATGTGATATGATCATGCAAACATTGTCGTATTATTGTTAGAATCTTGTGTGAATCCTGTTTTTAGTCCTGGGCATACCAGACTCAGTCGAGGAGATGTGTCCTGGGATGCCGCGGCTGGACGGTCTGATGAAGGACATCAACGACATGGCCGAGTCTGGGGCGCGGTACACAGAGATGCCCCATGTTATCGAGGTGGTGCTGCCCATGCTGTGTAACTATCTGTCCTACTGGTGGGAGAGGGGGCCTGAGAACCAGCCAGCCAGCGGGGGCAGCGTCTGCTGCACAACTGTCACCTCGGAGAACCTCAGCCTCATTCTCGGCAACATCCTCAAAATCCTCAACAACAACCTGGGCATCGATGAGGCCTCCTGGATGAAGAGGATAGCAGGTGGGCGTGAGCTATTATACGATCTCACAGGAATACTGCCTGAACCATAGGACCCACAGAATGTCAGCCGCTATAGGCAACTCAGCATTGTTACCATAACTGTCGTGTTTTGGTTTTGCCATGAAGGCTGCTATTTTAGGTACCTATTTCATCATTTCGTTGTTCATTACAAGAAACTCAGTTTAGTTCCCACTATTGTTTTTCTTGACGCTTTAACTATATCTTTTTAAAACCCAAGATCTTATTATCATTTTATTATTATTTTTATTATTTAAATGTTTTAGATATTTTTTGCTCATTCTTTAAAATTTCTTTTAAATAATGTTGTTGTAACTTTTAATTAAGTTGTTTTAACTTTTCATTGAATTTGTCTTTTGTATTTTTGTTAACTTATCTGTGCAGCACCTTGAACCTACCTTTGCGTATGAAATGTGCTTTATGAATAAAACTGCCTTTCCTTGCTTAGGAACACAAGCATAAGACCTGCATCTTTGAGTTTTGATGTTAAGCCAATCTCAAATATTCATGGTTGAATTGCTAATGTAAATTTGATGTTATTTGCATGAAAATGTTGCCTTAATACTGGCAACTTTCTCACATATCTTTACATTTTAAATAAAACTGAACAAATGTAATAAAGTAACATTTTCGTCTTTCTTCCACTGTTTAGTGTACGTGCAACCAATCATCAGCAAGGCTCGTGCAGACCTACTGAAGAGCCACTTCCTGCCTACACTGGAGAAGCTGAAGAAGAAGACAGTGAAGGTGGTGTCTGAGGAGGAGCTGCTGAAAGCAGACTGTAAGGGAGACACTCAGGAGGCCGAGCTGCTCATCCTGGACGAGTTTGCTGTTCTTTGCAGGGATCTGTACGCCTTCTACCCCATGCTTATCCGCTATGTGGACAACAACAGGTCAGCTCACTGAATAGCGGATGATGGAGTCGTTTTAAAGGAGCAATAAAGAGGAGATGATGCAGAAAGTATTACAAATGCTGTAATAATCTCTCCTTTTTACTGCAGGTCGAGGTGGCTGAAAGAACCAGACGCTGACTCCAATGAACTCTTCAGAATGGTCGCTGAGATATTTATCCTCTGGTGCAAGTCACATGTAAGTTCTTGCATCTTCATTTGTGTTTAGATACAAAAATTAAAGGCAACTTTCAGGGATTATAACACTGATCTGTCTTTGACATCTGCCTTTCTCCAGAATTTTAAAAGAGAAGAGCAGAACTTTGTGGTCCAGAATGAAATCAACAACCTGTCATTCTTGACCGGAGATAATAAAACAAAGATGTCTAAGGTAGGTTTTGTGTTTGCCCACTCCCTTTCAAAGCTTTCAGCTTTATGTCCTCATTCTGGCAAAAGTTTTAAAAAAACTTTTAGTCATGTGTAATGGCACTTTGACCCAGTGACAGTTGTGAGAAGCTGAAAAAGATTCAGAAATAAGCAGGATTAGTAAAATGAGCAAGATACATGTTAACATTTTCTCAGCCATGCTACCACCTTGATGTATATGTATGTTAAAGTGATAGTTTGGCTCTTTCGAAGTGGTGTTGTATAAGGTTCATATACATAGTCAGTGTGTTGCCTACAATCACTGGTGTTTGGAACGCCTCCAGTTTGGAGAAGCAGGAAGGAGTAGATACAGAAGCGAAGCAATGAACTGCTGCAGACGGTGGCAGCAGCAAAATGTGTTTTAGCCACCTAAAAAAATCAATATCAGTTTAAGTGTATGCTATACTGAAAATATTTTCACCGCTTTATCTTGTCATCTTGTCGTCTTTCCGAAGGGGTTATCAATGTTTTATTCCACTGAGAAAAAACATAATTTAACATCGCTGAACATAGGAGCTGCTGGTCTACCACTGCCGGGAGTTTGTTTGTGTTTTTGTGCAACTTTGGCGTTTTAAAGGGTTAGTTAGGATTCACCAAAGTCACACAATAACACTAAATTACTAATGGAGACAGCAGTAGATCAGAAGCTTCAATTTTAAGTGTGTTACAATTACTGTTTTTGTTAATGGAGTCTGGTGGCTTTGACTTGACCATAGATGAGCAACTGAAGCCGTATACGGCTCCCTTGTCTGCAAAAAGATAAAGCAGTGAAAATATTCCAAATGTAGGGTACGCTTAAACTGATATTGATTTTTTTGGTGGCTAAAATATGTTTTGCTGCTGCCTTCGTCTACAGTAGTACATTACTTATCTTCTGTAGCTGTACTCCTGCCTGCTTTTTCAGACTGGGGACGTGCCGACTGACATATACTGTATGTAATACACTGACTATGGATAAGTACCTCATACAAACCCACTTCAAAAAATCGGAACTATTCCTTTAACATGAAAAATGCCGAGGACAGTCTTAGAGGAACACACACATGCACACATGTGACAAACAAGACGCTTGCCTGCTTCAAATTTGTGAATGAGCGGAGTGGATAACATCTTTGTTAATAACATGACTATAATAAAATGGACTTAAACTTATGACTGTGTGTATGCGTGTGTGCATCTTTGAAATTCTGCATGCATGCTTGTTACAGAACATAACAGGAACTAACATTCATACTTTCAGCCCTCTTCAGCATTTCAGGGATTAGAACATTTCATTTCTTGTCTGCCTGGTTTAGCTGTTTTAAAGGCAAACAAATGGTTTTCATTGCAGTGCACATCCACATGAGGACTGCGTACCTCCATTAACTGCCCTCTCATTGTTTTCTTCTATCTGCCTTTCTCTTTCTGTCTCTCTCTCTGTCTCAAACAGTCCTTTAAGGAGAAGGTAGAGTGATGCAGTGCATGTGCTGTTTACCTGCCAGCTTATTGGCTTATATGCTGCGGTTGCCGAGCAGAAAAGCCAATAGCTTGCGCCGCTGTGCTATATAGTCTATAGTGTAGTTGTAGATTATGTCACTTGATTATTTGTGGTCTCCATTGATCACCATGTGTGACATGGTAACTTTGCTCATTCCTCATTGCCTTATGGGCGGAAAACATCTCATCAGAAGTAATGAAGCCCGGCCCTTCTGTAGCAAATCATGTGATCACCTGCCACTGGTGTGTTTGCAGTTGATGGATTGTGGTGTGTTTGGCCAAGAATTACCGCAAGCTATATTATGTTGTAGCCGATGTGTGATAGGACTCTGTGTGTGTGTGTGTGTGTGTGTGTTTGTGTGTCAGTGTTTTTATGTAGTATCTATACTGTTTATTAATATGGAAATTAGTGTTTTCACTGAGCCAGCAGCTTCAATTTGGCACCAAAGTGCAGTTCTCCCTCACTGGTAACATCTTGCTGCTCTAACAGCATCAATCTGCTAGTTCTGCTTTTCAGCTGAGGTGTGAAACTTCTTAATGCTTCAGTGGCACAGATTCAGTCTGGTCACAGATTTTGCCAGGCCTGAAAAATAAATGCCTCACTTGCCCCTGGCTTTTGTTCAAATACAGTGGGAATGCTCCTGCTGTGAAATAAGCTCCAATAATATGCTGTTAAACTATCAGTATAAATGTTGAAAGCAAGTGCTTTGGTGCAACATTAATCTCAGCAAAAATGGGAAAATAGTAGGTGTTATGTTAAAAGACCAGCTTATTAAGCTGCCATACGTCTTCTTTTTATCCACCACTTTGTGTTTGCTGAGGTTAATGCCTGTTATTTTTTTTTCAGTCTGGAGGACAAGACCAAGAGAGAAAACACAAGAAAAGGCGTGGTGAGTTCTACTCTATCCAGACCTCGCTGATCGTGGCTGCTCTGAAGAAGATGCTGCCGATTGGCCTCAACATGTGTACCCCAGGAGATCAGGAGCTCATCTCGCTAGCGAAGACTCGCTACCTTCTCGTGAGACAACTTTTATGTGACGTGCAATGGCCACACACTTAACAAACAAGAGCACTTATTTAAAACTGCTACAATTCACAATAATGAAGCTTTATCTCTATTCATCTGTGTTCCTGCTTTTGTTTCACAGAGAGACACAGATGAAGAAGTGAAAGATCACATTCGGCAGAATCTGCATCTTCGAGAAAAGGTAAACATGTCAAAATCAGTACCATAACTGTAAATGCTTTTTAGTTTATCTAGTATATCTATTGAATTTCACATCTTTCTTTGTACCACACCCTCAGTCAGAGGATCCAGCAGTGAGGTGGCAGCTAAACTTGTACAAGGACATAGCAATGAGAAGCGAGGGGCCTCCGGACCCTGAGAGGGTGGTGGATCGTATCCAGAGGATCTCTGCTGCCGTCTTCAACCTGGAGCAGGTCGGACTCAAACTGTCATACACACCCAAACATATTATGACCTACTAATGAAATTCATTTTTTTTTTTTCACTGACAGTTGTAAAGGTGCAAGGTCACTAATCATACAGCTAATGGCACTTCAAATATGCTGCTGATAATTTATATTGCAGGGCAGAGTCCTGCATGGGTCTGATTTTCAGGAACTGCTCCCGAGCTGGCAATGCAATGTGCAATACCGTACCTGCCCCACCACCAGTGCATAGTTACGCAGCCCAATCTGACCAATCTACACAAGATCCGCGGCCTTACCCAAAACGGCAAATCCTAAAATAACCATGCGCTGTTCAAATAATTCAGTCAAGCAACACATTGAAAGGGATCATTTTTTGGGACATTTCATTCATATGGAACTTAGATAATTCAGGAAATACAATTTCTTGCTTATTCTCATGTTATTAAGCAGCACATCTCAATAGATAACGTGCCTGTTAGTAACAAACCTGATGGAGGCAGCTCTCATATTTCAGCTGGTGTACAAAAAGCTGACAAACAAAGTCAGGATTAAAATGTTAAAAAAAATAGATTCAATTATTATTATATTATATTATATTATATTATATTATATTATATTATATTATATTATATTATATTATTTCCACATATTTATCATCAAAAACCTGAAGTCTGAACCACATGTTCATTTTTTCACCCAGAACGGAACCCAGAAATAAAATTAAGATAAAAAGACAACCCCAAATCACCTTTTTGTAGTTACCCATGGGTACCTGACTCATTGCAGGACTTGGACTAGGGTCCTTGGAAAACTATCGTCAAATGTGGACAAAGGCATCTACAAGTCAGTCTTGGAGATCTGAGTAGGATATGCTCACCTCCACACGCACACTCACTCTGTCCATTCAGTTCAGCTCATAATGAAAGCTCAGGTCAGTGTGTGTAACGTATATTATGAGACTAAAAAAACATGGAGCCCTACAATGGCATGTCCAGAGTACTTTTATTGGGGTCTCCCAAGTGGGGCACTGACTTAGGGATGAAAGTACGAGCGCTGCTGGAAACACTCATGTCAGCAAAGCTTCAATTTGTTATATTTGTCTCCACTATCCTACTTCAATATGAACACTGCAGTGTCTTACATTCCTGTTTATAGTTTAGTTTAAAAGATAAATAGACCGACCATTCACAACACAACAGAGTAACACCACGCAAATGTAAAATAACTCTTCCATACTTTATTAGAAAAAATGTTTGTCCCAAAGTAAATAGTACAATAGCAAATACAAATAAGTGCCAACAAGATTAAAGTGCCAAAAAAAAAAAAAAATAAGCCTGTGTGAAAAAAGAATGCCATTGCCAGTGTTCTTGTTTAATCATCTAAACTTAACACCGGCTTCTTCTAATCCTATTAGGTGGAGCAGCCATTGAGATCCAAGAAATGTGTATGGCAGAAGTTGCTGTCAAAGCAGAGGAAGAGAGCAGTCGTTGCCTGCTTCCGCATGGCTCCACTTTATAATCTACCAAGGTATGATTGCATGCATTACACTTGAAGTGTCTACATCTTTGCTGGATTGTTTTTACTCCAAAACCAAAACTCAAGAAAGTAGCAGAGAGCTCCATGTGGTGCTACCAGTAGATGAGAAATTGTGTAGCAAGTGTTGTAACATCACCTCTGTGTGTGCTGGTCAAACACCACCACTCTTTTTTTCTTCTTCCATTTGACTCACAACTCTCATTTCTCTCTCTTCTTGGGTCCTGACCCTGCATTAATGCACAGCCTCCCTCCAACTGTTTGTAGGACAAATGTCTGGCCCGCAGCTGTTATCAAGGAGTAGAAAAAAAGGGACACTAGCAATTTCATGCCCTGCTGCTCTGTAACTCAATCACAGGAAGTCAGGCAGAGAGCTACAGTAGGGAGGAAAACAATTATGAGGCCCAACCTGGGGGTGGCCATCTTCAATATGGGCTTAGGCGATGCCGCCCGCCTGCCTGACAGCATGACTCATTTATTTAGAGTTGTTGACAGTGAAATATGACACAGCATACCTTATAATTATTATTCACTATGCGGGCACAATTGTTTGTTTTTGTTTGGGTTAATAGATTTATTTGTGAGGGCTGAACGTGGAGCTTCTGGATAATGTCGACTCTCCCGCAGTTTCACGCATTCAGATGTCATCTTTTCTCTTTTGTCTCTCTATTCAGCCTTTGTTCTCTCCTCAATGTCACAACTCTATTGTACCTCATCCCCTCAGGCACAAAAATAATAATTACTTCCTGAAATCCTACCGACATATTTGGCTGGAGATAATGCACGAGAACACAGACTATGACAGTCTGCTCTCCGTGCTGACGGTAACGTAGTGCTGATTCAGTGTTGCTACTGTACGACCTTGCATACCTTTCCTAACTACCCCTCGCTTTTCTCCAGGCTCAGTTAATGCTACAAATGTAACTCCCATTCAGATATTCCTGCTGGTTTTTCCACTGGGTCATACCTGTACAGTAACGTAAGCAATAGTTTGACATTTTGGGAGATATTTGTAATTGCTTTCTTAAGAAAATTGATACCACTCTCATGTCTGCATGCTAACTAGAGCCAAAAGGCAATAAGCTTAACATAGCTTAGTATGAATACTGGAAGAAGGAAACACCTAGCCTGGCTCTGTCAGAAGGTAAAAATCAAATCAGTCTAACAGCACCTCTAAAAGTTAGTAAATACGCAAAACGCAGAATGAATTTTCAACTCTCATTACTAGTCTTTTTTTTTGGCTCCCCACGCATGGCATTGTTATGTTACATACTTATCGTAAAGGTTTAGGAAAATTTACATTTTAGTGATGTAACTTATAATAACTCTGGAGTTCTCTTGATTTCACACTAAACACCAGGCCCCTGGTGTAAAGTCCTGTGTTTGTTTGACCCATCCACCCCCACAATCTACCTCCTTATGTTGACAGCGCACATGATTGCAGACTTCCAGATTACATAAGTTATATACAAACTGTGATGCATGACTTTTTGTAGGTGTATGTATAAACAGTGTATGACAACAGCCTGAGCAAACACCTATTTTCAGAACTTGTATGTAACATGTAATCCTATGGCACACTCACTTTTCTCCAAGCCTGCTCCTTATTTTCTGCATCTGTAATGCGGTAAGGTGGAGTCATAGAGTTCTGAGTGCCCGCAAGCACCAACAATAAGTTTGTCCTTCATTTCTGATTCTGCTGACATTGGGAGAATTTCAAGATTGAGAGACTTTTGCAAAGACAGTGTCACGGAAAGTTTATGCCCAAGTTGAAACCCCTTTGTCGAGCGGACACATATTCGTGTCTATTAACATCAACAGGAGCCAATTGGTATCATTTTGTATATATGCATGTACTGAAGTAGAGAAATCAAACCACCAAGCCATGTAGGCTTCTTTCACCTGTTTCTAATATTTACAAATTTCTATACTAAGTTAATCATCTCCTGGCTGTAGCTTTCAACTTTGCATGCAGACATAAGAGTGGCATTAATCTTCTAACTCTTGTCAAGAAAATATATTTCCTTAAATGTCAACCTTTTCCATTAACTGTTGCTGATGTGCAGATGTGGGTGCTCAATATAATATAATATAAATGTCTAGAATTGCAATTTCTGCCTGCGGATGTGACTGGATGAACAGTCTGGCAGAGAGCATGTACATCACATTTGTGTATTTATAAGCAACATGGCAGTTTCCTCTGAAGAGACCATTTGGATGTACCAGCAGCCCAAACTAACCAGCATTAACCTCTTCTAAAAGGTCTTCTCACCTCCTCCTCCGCTCTGCTTCTATCTAACCCCTGCTGATCTCCTCTCACCCTTCCTTAGGCATCGCTCTATTAACCTCTTCCTCCTGGCCTATCAGAGAATATGGATAGAAACAGAGGAGTACTCTTTTGAGGAGAAGCTAGTGCAGGATCTTGCAGTAAGTACTTGTGTCACCGCCCAGTGCCCTCTTGTTGGTACTCGTGCTATGGGGAGCTGAGAGTGCGCACCCCCAGCACCACTTTCCTTTACTTGTGTCATCGTTAAAAGTGCCCCAGTTCCACCACGAACCACTGGGTCGCGCACAGTCATCCATACGATGTATTTCAGCCTGACGTCCCATTTTTGGCAAGCATGACATCACTGCTGATGTCAGAGCCACCTGATGTATTTCGACCACCCCGTCCCATCCAATCGGTAAGACAGCATCTTGCATCGATGCTTTGACTTACCAGTGAAATTTCTGAAAGTTGTGGTGTCTTTCTTAAATTTGAGCAATCATAAAACATCAGTCATGCATTGAATTTGTAAAGAAAGCAGAAGAAAACCAGCACGTAGACTAGCTGCTTTCTTTACAACTTCACAAAGTGCTTTAAAAACATTTTTGCACTTTGTAGCCCATTATAACCAACAGCATAATATGCAGAGATTAATGAAAAATGCTTAAAGGATTAAGGAAATGGAGTTTAATAAATTCAGTTTTCTGATCTGAAATAAGAGGCTATCATGAAGGCACGCTGGAACTCGACATACCCTTCTGTGCTCAGGGGTGGGCTTTTTTTTTCCAAAATGAAATGAAGATAAAATTTGAATTAAAGCAACTTTTAAAAAATCTAATCTTTTTCACTTTATTCGAAATGAAAGCCAGAGGGCACCGCACAAGACGTTAAGGGTGTTACAGATGAGGGACATTATGGTCGAGCCAGCAAAGCACACATATTTGCAGCAGCTCTACAGAAAAAAATAGTTCCAATGTCTGCTATCATGTCGAGTGTCTGCTATCATGATCAGTCCCTGCTCTGGTGTAAGGAAGTCTATGATAAAGTGTAGACTGGGCTCATGGAGAGTCATGCTTAACTCCACTCTTTACCTTTTAACACTGCTGAACATCATCCGCTCTATGTGTGTGTGTGTGTATGTGTGTGTGTGTGTGATGTTATAAGGATCTTACTGTTTTTCTTGGCATGACATTTGCCACGTAGCATTCAAGCACTAGTGATGGTGCTTATCTGACCAGAGCTGTAAAGCTTTTTCTACGTTCATTGAGGTGGTTTAATTTATTACAAAACATTATAATTTATAAATTCTTCATATGTGTTCTTTTTACTGGTAAAATCTGTAGGCTTTACCAGGGCTTGAGAGACGGTCATAGTGGGTGAAAGGAGAGCCAGGTTCAGGGCTGCACATCCAGAGGTGTAAGGACACTAGTGGAGAGCTGACAGAGAGAACTCGTCTGTGGTCATTGACCCTGCATATCTTCCACCATCCCTTTGGTCCTCCAGCATGCACTGTGGTCCCTGGCTTAACTTCAGCTGATTGGCTCTATCCCGCAGCCCCCAAGCAGCCTCCATCAAGCCCCACTGACCCCTATTGCACCAACATGGAATGGGTTCTGTTCTGGTTCCCACACCTAGTTGCGAACCATTTGGAACATTTTGATCAAAAATAAGTTGATTGGAACCTAAAAAGGTTATAGCAGGTTTTTCTTGACCTGAAGTGCGATCTGTGATGACATTAGTTGGTGTGTCATACTCTACAGTTTGTAAAGAGCAGATGAAGAAGGCAATAATAGAGAAGTTAAGTGAGAAGTCATTAGAAAAAAAAAGTGCAGTGGTCTCATTAATAGATGCTTGTTTTGGGATAAAAAAAACAAACATCTGTAATAAAAGAACAAAAGTTTGCAGGTAATCACTGGAATCCACCATCTTTCCACTACTGTTTACTTCTGCTGTGCATAGTGCAACACCCTCCGTTGATGACGCTTCCTTAATTATAATGGTTAGGATTAAAGCTGGTAGAAATGCAGGCTGGTGTGCCAGATAATACCAAGGTTCCAAGAGTCACAAATGTAAACAGTTCAATAACCAGAGCAAATATGGTAGAGAAGGGGTAAGAGAGGGCGGGAGGGCATTGGGGTCCGTGCCCACAGCCGAGGGCCCGCTGTCGGCTTTTCTTTAACGATCACATACCCCCTTGCATCTGAGCTTTGTCTTTTTTCTCCTGGGATTTGGTGCCCTCGTTCTCCCAACGTTTGTACGCTGATTGCATAAAAATCTTTTGTGCTCTAGCCAATCACAGCACAGTGGGGCTGGACTTGCCAAGAAAAGCATTGGGATCCATAGTAATGTGTAAGTGTGTGTATGTGTGCCAGCATGTGTGTGGATGTGCCTGTCCATGCTTGCGCTTGTGGTTTATTGTCCGCATGCTGTTAGTGTATCCTGTCATTGTCTTTTTTTCTGATACGACCTGATTCTTTTCAGGTAAGTGTTATATATTTAAGTGATAGTTAGATATAACTCTAATTACTGCTCATACAAAGTATCTTATAGTCTACATTAAGATGAGGTGCCTGAGCTCCAGTATTTACACGCATGGGTTTGTCCAGAAAACACAGCCCAAAGTGGAAGAAGAGGAAGAGGAGGAGGTCAGAAAGCAGCCAGACCCTCTTCACCAGCTCATCCTGCATTTCAGCCACAATGCTCTGACTGAGTGCAGGTGAATACACACTCACTCTCACACACCTGGCCACCTGGCACCAACACACTTTCCTCCATCTGTGCTTCATAATAGTTTTGGCCTGACTCTTAGTAAATAAAGAGCTGCATTAAGCTAAATCATCACTATATATTTAATCTGGGACAAAACACAGGCAGCTTTGTAGTATTTCCCTGTAGTCTTGCTACACATACATCGCACTAAAAACTTGCTGATTATTACTATAAATAAGAGATGTGATGGTGTGCTGCACAGGTTTTAACCATCAGATATTTATCTTCTTTTTTGTCAGTTCTTTGGAAGAGGATCCCTTGTATATTGCATATGCAGATATGATGGCAAAGGTATTTCATTCTCTAAATTGCTTTTACTGAAATGTATGCAAAGTTTTGCAGATTGAACACTCTGCTCTCTTTCAGAGTTGTGATGAAGGTGAAGAAGAAGAAGATGAGGAAGGAAAAGAGAAAACATTTGAGGTGCAACTGATTTCTTTCAGATACTGCTCTGCATTTCACTTTAATTTTGAGTCATGTTCGTAAGTGGTGCCTCACTGTGTTATAATTTCACACAGGAAAAGGAAATGGAGAAGCAAAAGATGCTTTACCAGCAAGCCAGACTCCATGACCGAGGAGCTGCAGAGATGGTGCTTCAGATGATCGGTGCCAGCAAAGGTAGAAAGAGGCACATTCACCTGCCTTTTGCCACTTTTTGTATTGCCACTATGTGATGTATGATTTGTGGTCATCAGGTCGACTTGGTGCTATGGTGATTTTCACCCTCAAACTCGGCATTTCCATCCTCAACGGGGGAAACATACTGGTGCAGCAGGTACCATATATATATTTCCCTCATACCCTGTACATATTGCTTTTGTACTATTCTGCACTTTACTGTTTATTTGCACTCTGGTTAGATGCCAACTTCATTTTGTTGTAGTGTACTTGTATTGTGCAATGACAATAAATTTAAATCTCATCTACTCTAATCTAGACATCACAATCCGTGTAGTTAACAGCATCTTTATTATCATCCCACGCATTTGTTGTGCTTTTATCTTGATGCAGAAAATGCTGGACTACCTGAAGGAAAAAAGAGACGTGGGCTTTTTCAAAAGTTTGTCTGGACTGATGATGTCTTGCAGGTAATGAAGCCAACCATCACCAAGTATCACACACAAAGCACCTGGTGCAGTCAGCAATAATGATCCAATACACCTTTTTCCCCGAATTCAGCGAATATTGAACGTTCTGCTAGCTGTCATGTCTGTGTGTGCTGAAAAAAAATCTGGTGTTCATACACAACCATGGGTCTGTAGATGGGAATCACATAAAGTGGGTTCAGACCGAGCCACAAATTGCTATTGGGTGGGAGTGAGAGGGACGCTTCTGAAGGAGCACTGGTGGGAGGGGTTTAACTATTTTGATGTTTGGGTCAGAATCGCAGACTCCAATACTAAATGGGAACTTCACAGTTTATACTGAGAAAGGTCAGTTTCCTTGTCACAGGAAGCACTACCCAGACTGTGAAGACAGTTGTCTTCTGTGGCTTTGGTGGTGCTTTGTCAGGTCTGAGAAACCAACCCTGGTTATGTCATCAGGATTATCTGAGCTTGAGCTTTAAGACTAATGATTTAACAGAAAGCTTTAAAATCTGGGGCTGTTGAAAGACATAGGTGTCTCCCAATCAGGAAAACTTTAATGAAGACATACTATTGGTTGAACTATGGGAGGTGTAAAATCCAGTGATTTTGGAGCTTCACCTATATTAAGGACTTAAAGTCAGGATATTGCTAATTTCTATAAACAGATTCTGCATATTTATGCATATGTATGACAAGATTTTGATACCAGAAGTGTTCTGGTTTCCATTTTTACTCTAGTGTTGATCAATCATGTTTGAATGGCAGGTAGATTGTCCATAAGAACACACTGAAATGCAAACTTGGAACCCATGGGTGACAGTTTAGCTTATTATTCATATTTTTTAATTACTCTGCACTCATATGCAGATATATGTTCATAGAGATTAGCCAAAATGACCGGTGCACAGAAGAGGAAGTCTTAGCTTGGATATCCACTAGCTACACCTGGTCAGCCCAAATATTGGCCCTCGCCCGCAGAGGCTTATTTTTATCTTTTATTTTTGACAATGGCAAATTGCTTCTGAGACTGGGACACTGCCAGCCATTTTTTGGCCATTATATTTTGAACTGTCTCTTAATAATCTTATGACTTAACGGAAGTGCAACACTAAATTGCTGGAGTGCTCCTTTAAAATACCTACTGCAGAAATAGAGACTATAGAAAGGAAATATGTCATAGGTCAGGCTTTGTCTTTTGTCTCTTACAGCGTTCTGGACCTAAATGCATTTGAAAGGCAAAATAAAGCTGAAGGTCTGGGAATGGTTACTGAAGAAGGATCAAGTAAGTGAGGATAAAAAAACATGTTAAACTTCTCTGAGGTAGCCGTAGATGTTGATTTACCAACAATAGTAGGAACGTGTCTTCCACCAGAAGACTTTTAATCACGCTGAGGCAACGTATTTATGATCTTAAGGTAGTACTGAATAAAAAACTCAATATCTGTGGCATAGAATGATTTTTATGCTTTGTATCACTGTATGAAAAAGCGCAGTATAGACAGAACCTCAATATTAAAAGTTCAGCAATTTATATGCTACCCTGTGTTGTTGCTGAATGCTGATCTACTGCAGATCTGAGAGTATCTTTGTACAATGAAACACAGGTTATGGAATTTATAGCTTCATTTGTTCAGCAGACAAACTTTTTTTTCTTCAGCAACAGTTGAAGTTTCCGCCATTCAGTGTTACAGATGTGGCCCAAACCACGGTACAAGCTATAAGAGATATCTCTGAGGACACATGAAGACATCTTTTTGTGGCATGATGTGTCTCATTCTTAACGTCCTTAAGTTAGGCTCATAATCGGCTGCAAGACGAATGACGCAGCGTTAGCTTGACGACAACATCTGCTCTTTAGTTTGCTGTTGTGCGAGCCCATCTCCATGTCACGTGCGTCTCTTGTGTCATGTTGTACGTCATCATCATGCAGGTAAACCTGTGCTACTGTATGTCTAAGTCCTGTCTGGGCCTTGTCTGCCACTTAAAAGCACTCACAGTCACATCCACATTAGAAAATCCACATTTAATCAGAGGTGTCTATTTGATCTGATGGGTTGCATACAGTATATAAATTTATAAGTTCTTCTCATGCATATTCCAGCTCATTGTCACCTCATAAGCTCAGGCATAAGTGATGGTAAACTGTCTAACCTGTAGTCTAAACACCTGCCTAGCGAGCAGACTGTACTGTTAAGACTTTGTTTAAATGTAACTGCATGTCAATGTTGCCAATCAGTGTGAGTATGTAAAGATATATATATATATATAGCGCTATCACTCTCTCCTGTTCCTACTTCTTCTGATTGAATATCAATGTCTTCTCCTTTGCTTATGTCTGCTTTTGTTTTGTTTGTTTGTTTTCTTCTGATCATGTTTTTTATCTCATCGGTCGCAGTCAACGTGAGTGAGCGGGGTAAATACATGGTTTAGATTCTACTCATTTTTATGCAATGCTGACATCTTGATTGCTCTCTCGTTCAACGCCTCCCTCCCTCTCCTCATTCCCTTTCAGTCCTCCTTTACCCACATCCCTCCTCCTCCTCCTCCCTCCTTGTCCCTGAATGCAATACAACCACCTTCTTTGTACCTTGGACTGAAGGAACGCATGCATGCTTCTTTGACATCTGGATAGATTGTTCAGTCCATGGTCAGGTGCCCCAAACTGACTCAAATCTCCCCACTTCTTATTTAGTAAGAAGTCAGTGCTTGTCATTTTTGTGGGACTTTTTCTTTTTTATTATTTTGATGATACTAACCAGCGTGTAATAAGAAATAAATCTGCCAAAGCTTTGTTTGTAGGAGACAGCAAAGCTTTGCTGGTGTTTAACAACAAAGCTCGGTTTTATTCCTTTATAAAACTTGTCTTTAATTTGTAAAATGATGCACTATACCTCGTCTGTGTGTTCTGAACCTCAAATATAGTGCACATAATTTGATGGCGTTTGACAGCTAGACAGCAGCTTCACGAGGAAGTGAAAGCTATGCAAGCCTTTATGCCTGTACTGACATTAAAATGATGGGTCTCTGACCTTCGTATCACTGAAAGGGGCAGTTAATCTTGTTTCCTGTCCTCAGGTTCCAAGGTACTGCAGAACGATGAGTTCACTAAGGATCTCTTTAGGTTTCTGCAGCTTCTCTGTGAGGGCCACAACAATGGTAGGTGGACACTTTTGCATAAACCAAACTTAAAGTGGAAATAGACAAGTCTTTGCTTTAACTTATCATTAAGAGATTAATATTTATTGCACAGTGTAATGGCTATAGAATAATGACTCCATTGGTGATTAGAATGGTTCCCAATGAGCCTCGCTCTCACTATGCAATTTTGTTTGCCACCCTGGAAAATAAAGGCCCAATATATGGTATAGAGGAAGTGGATCAACTGCTGCACAACCAAAACAGAAAACGGAAAGCACTTTTGTTTTTCCTAGTAGCTATCCCCAGTTACCAAAGAGTATCAGTGTTAGTTCTTTGCAATTACTATCCCCACTATTTCCAGAGGAAATGACAGACGGCGAAACAACCAAAGTGATGATGTAATTTTGTGCCTAATTGAGGGTATTTTTTTTCATTTTTCTGTTTGCTTTGTGACTCTGTAGTCAGTATGTGTTAATTTGAGTGACATTTTGCAGGTGAAGGCCAGGGGCGGCCCTTACACTTTGGTCCCCTGGGCCTGTGCCTGGGAGACCCATTCAGTAACACATGCATGTTGAAAAAATGCTCAGAGCGAAAAACCTAACAGTGGTCTTTTCTCCTTTTAAATAAGCTGCATGTCATTGTTTAAGAGGCTTGGGGGTGTGAATGTACAACCAATTATTGTTTCAACTTATTTTTTTCTTTTAGATTTTCAAAACTTCCTGAGAACTCAGACAGGAAACACAACTACAGTCAACATCATCATCAGTACTGTAGACTACCTATTAAGACTTCAGGTATGATATTATTATAGTCAGATCTAGGAAAAAAATGTGGATTCATTCACATTTTCTTATGTTAAAAATCATTTTATTCTTCTTTCAGGAATCCATCAGTGATTTTTACTGGTACTACTCTGGGAAAGATATTATAGATGAAGCAGGTCAGAGAAACTTTTCCAAAGCACTGGCAGTGGCCAAACAGGTCTTCAACTCTTTGACAGAGTATATCCAGGTGCCATATTATAACACACTGCACCACATTAAGTTCTTATTAAAACCCTTGGCTTAAAGACTGATGATGCTCTGTAATAATCTGTCCTTTCTCTCTGTACCTTCTTTCTGCTGTGTGCTTTAGGGTCCATGTATTGGAAACCAGCAGAGTCTGGCTCATAGCAGGCTGTGGGACGCAGTGGTGGGCTTCTTGCATGTTTTTGCCAATATGCAGATGAAGTTATCCCAGGTTTGTACTTTTGTTTGCTCTAATGTGGTGGCACTGCTATGTTTTTGTGCTCTGCTGAAGTATAGTTTTGAGGTTCTTGCATATATTCAGTGTGCAAACTAAACCATGGCTTTTCGGGAAGACGAGGTCGCATTGCTTTAGGTCAGCACATTTGATGTATAATAATCAATTAATGACCTCATTAAACCTCAACATGGGTATCAAAGTCAAACATCTCAGTATATATAGAAAGCTTTGTTGTTTTCTTTTTGACGTGCCTGTATGCTGACTGCAAAACAAAGAAATGAATAGGCTGGGTGAGACTATAGAAGCTTTTTATTTCCTTATTATTGAGTTAAAGTGAGTGAAGTTTAAGATATTGCACCGCAACACTTCAACGGTGATGGCAAAAATAGCATGCATGTCACATCATTATTAATCTGACGTAGTTATGAATCACCTTCATGAATAAATTGTACATCAAACAGTCTAATTGAATGCCTGATCTATGATGATAAAGCTGCATAAAAATAGAAATGGATAGAAAAAATTGCAAATAATTAATATTTGAGAGACCCCTCTTCACAAATTATCTTTCCAGGGGAGCTCATATTTTAAAAAGAGGAGCCAAGCTCCCCCTGGCTCCCATGTAGTTGTTTACACCCTAAATATTAGCATTTTAATCCCCTTATGTATGTGACAGCATCTAAAAAAGTTGCAAATTAAGGTTTTACATATAAAACATATGATCTTTAATAAAACATATTGCAGTATTATTGATTTAAGTTCCCATTAGTGTGTAGTGTTTATCTCCTATTCTTTTTTAGCTGTATGGGACAGTTACTGTGTAGATAATGGGAGAGAGGGAGGTGTGACATGCAACAGAGGAAGCCTGCTGGAATTGAATAAGGGTTTGCATTAATGCATGAGATGAAATTTAATATTGAGGTCTTGTAGCCAAGTGTTTAAGCTGTATACATTTTAAGGGGCTTCATTGTATGCATCTTAATTACTTGGCTACCAGATGTCCCAGGGATTAAATTTCTGCTTATACATCAGTGATAATAATCCAATAACATAAAACATGAGATGTACAGTAATGAACATGTTATTCTGCAGCATGATGAGTATTATTTACCTTTATTACATTTTTTTCTGACAAAACTAATGTTCTTTGACTGGAGCGACATTCAAAAATCCAGTAATTGTACTGTAATGGAGTACCATTGAGAACTGCTACTTTTAGCGAAGTAACAGTCTGAGTACTTCATCTACCAATAGTATGTGTCCAGCTCCTTTAAAATATCTGTGGCCACTAGAGGGCTCTCCAGGCTCAAGAATAACCTCAGGCTACTGCAGTACAATTACATATGTCATTCCACTCAGCTATATGATGTATGACTCCATCAAATCCATAATATTTCCTTCCTACCCAATTACCCAGAAATGGGATGAATGGGATGAAATCCAGCTGCCTAACCTCATCCCATGGTCATCAGTAAGGACAGTAGAAGCCTGTATGACGGAGAGCACAGGTGGAGGGGTCTGAATTTAGCACATCAAAGTACGCCTCAGATTTATGGCATGCTGAATACAGACTCCATAGAGACCCTAAATGAGTCAGACTGACCTAGCCATCTGCTCTTAGACAGTAAAATAACATTAACCCTGGTGCTGATGGATGGATTTTACGTAGAAGGCCCCTCTGGGCCCCAGCAGGGCCTTCGTGGGTCCCTACAATCTGAGGCAGCCTTGATCTCTCAGGGATATTAGACAGGGTGGCTTTACTCTTACAGGCAGGCCATCAGTAGTCTGTGTGATATAGTGTAGCGTGAGTCACAAGGTTTTTTCTTTTATCTTTCCCTCGCAGGACTCCAGTCAGATTGAATTATTGAAGGAGCTGCTGGACCTTCAGAAGGACATGATCGTCATGATGCTCTCTCTTCTTGAAGGTTTACTTGCTGATGACTCACGACATTAGTATACAAGGATATTGTATCTGTGATGGCTTTTATTTTGTTTGCTTAGAGTGTGTCAGATATTTACCAAGGCTGCTTTGCTTAAAGGGCCAGTTTGTAGGACTTAGAGCCAGATAAGTAATGTAATGAATTAAGCATAAGCATGCATGTCATTACCTTAGAATGAGCCATTTATATCTACATCAGGAGCGGGGCCTTGTCCATGTAAATACACAATGTTTCTACAGTAGAAGAGACGAACCAAACACTGACTCTATAGATAGGGCCTTTTGTTTTCAGCCACTTTAGTTAGCAGTCCTTCCACGATGGGCAACACAGTGTCAGAAAAACACTTTTTTATTTTATTTATTTTTTCATGAAACTGCTTTAGTCAGTGTTTAAACTGGTTTAAGTCACCAGGTCTGTTTGTTTTGGGGAGAAAGAGACCTCTGTGGATAATTCGACTCCTGGTAAAAACTTCCTGAATGTCTGGATCTTAAGTTACAACAGCAGAAAGGTGACGACACATTGGCAGATGCTGGGCTAGCGGCCTGTCTTTGATGTACCAAACAGCAAAGGAGAACCACTGATTTGTAACGTAAAAGTGCTTTATTTCAATTTTTTAAGAAGAGATCTCTGCAGATAATTTAGCTCTTGGAAAAAAAACTCTTAACCAGAGAAGGAATTCTCACAGGGAGTTCACACTTGTCACACAGATGTTTCAGCTAGTTGCAATCTGCAATCCTCACTGCTAGATACCAGTAAATCCTAAAAACTGTTCCTTAATCTGCATGAGTGTTGCTTGTTATTATGTGCACTAATCATCTTTGCATCTCTCTCCTTTACTTCACAGGTAATGTTGTCAATGGAACTATTGGCAAACAAATGGTGGACACTTTGGTGGAATCCTCCAGCAACGTGGAGATGATCCTAAAGTTTTTCGACATGTTCCTCAAGTTGAAGGACCTGACTACCTCTGATAGTTTCAAAGAGTACGACCCCGAGAGCAAAGGGGTCATCTCAAAGAAAGATTTCCAGAAGTCCATGGAGAACCAGAAACAGTATTCCCAGTCTGAGATTGAGTTTCTTCTCTCCTGCGCCGAGGCCGATGAGAACGACATGTTCAACTACGAGCAGTTTGTGGAGAGATTTCACGAACCCGCCAAGGACATTGGCTTCAATGTAGCTGTGCTGCTGACTAATCTCTCTGAGCATATGCCTCACGATGCTCGCCTCTCGACGTTCCTCGACCTGGCTGAGAGCGTGCTCAGCTACTTCGAGCCTTATCTCGGTCGTATTGAGATCATGGGAGGAGCCAAGCGCATCGAGAGGGTCTACTTTGAGATCACAGAGTCGAGTCGCACCCAGTGGGAGAAGCCTCAGGTGAAAGAGTCAAAGCGACAGTTTATCTTCGATGTCGTCAATGAAGGCGGGGAGAGCGAGAAGATGGAACTGTTTGTCAACTTCTGCGAGGACACCATCTTTGAGATGCAGTTGGCTTCTCAGATTTCAGAGCCGGATCCGGTGGAGCGTCCAGAGGAGGATGAGGACGACAACCAGAGTGTGGTTGAAAACCCAGAGGAGGAAGAGGAGGAGAGCGTGATGTTGGAGTCTTCCTCGGCTTTTACGGTCGCCTGCATCTCCATGAAAAAAAGCCTCTGCCGCTTCCGTCAGCTGCTCACTCTCAAGAGCATGAGGCGGCAGTACAGAAAGTTCAGGAAGATGAGCATACGGGAGATGGTGCGAGGCTTCTTCTCTTTCTTCTGGATGATCATCACAGGACTCCTCCACTTTGTCTACAGCTTGATTTGGGGTTTCTTCCACATCTTGTGGACCACTATGTTTGGGGGCGGCCTCGTCGAAGGAGCCAAGAACATGAAGGTGACTGACATTTTGGGGAACATGCCAGACCCCACCCAGTTTGGGATTCATGGAGATGTGTTAGAGATGGAGAAGATGGAGGCCAATGAGGCATCGGCGCTGGCGGAGATGGGTCAGATGGCTCAGGGAGATGCAGGAGAGGCAGACCTGATGGCGGAGTTGCTGAACATACAGCCCAAGAAGGAGGGAAAACACGGGGCGGAGCCAGGATTGGGGGACGTGTCTGAGGTGGTGGTGGGGGACGCTCCGTCCATAGCCAGCGCTGTCAAGCAGAAGAAGGCGCAGGTCAGAACTTATGATAAATCCAATTTTGTCAAATTACTTCTATTCCTTAATTGTGTCTTTACTGACGGACACTAACGACACTGCAACATTATTATTGACATTTTACTTGAAACACATCTGTTATTATATTTGAACTGTTTAAGTGATTGATGGTCGTGTCTTTGTTATAGTTGGCTGCAAAGAAGAAAGCTGTAAATGGAGACTACAAATCTGACTCAGAGAAAGGAGAGTGAGTGTTTTTTGATCATTATTTATCCTCTGTCAAATTGCAGTTGATGTGTTTATCATGTGATTGTAGCATCTTAAAGCATTTTCTGATGGCGCCGTCTATCATTGTGTTTCGCTGTCCGCCACTTCTACTTTTTTGTAGTGTTGTATGAATCATTTTCTAATTCTTCAGGAAGGGGGTTGAAGTATGAAAATTGTCAAAAGTTTAACAACATTGAAGGTAAAGGGTAAGCCCGGCATTTTTCAACCTGGACGATTTTTGTCCCATGTGCTTGTGTCCAAGTGCCTAATTGGAAAACCAATTTTTGGAACATGAACTGTATGAAAATGTAACCATTTAGGGCATGTTTGCACTGCCAATTACATCCACTAAAAGCAATTGTTTTTGCCACTAATCCAGCAATCTCAAATGTGGTTTGGCTGAAATAAACCCTTAATTTAGTTGGTTTGTTTTTCAAATAAAAAACTGTTTTTCCCCCAAAGTGGTGGATAAACTACAGAACTCAGGAGCTTGCCACGAACATAAACCCCCCTCCAAGAACCGTGCAATAACTGTAAAGAACACTTATGCACTTTACTAATCGGTTGGAATTTTAAGAAGAAGCTTACATTTCAATGCACATTCTTACATTTATCTATTTATTTATTGCGGACTTTATCCTACATGTGATAGTTTTGTCTATTTTATATCTGTTTTAATTTATATTTAGGCTGCTAAGTTTTACAGATGCGGCCGAACAAAATTTCGTTGTTTAGCAATATACAATGACAATAAAGTCATATCTATCTGTCTGTCTATCTGTCTGTCTGTCTTTCTGTCTATCTTAAGTTACATAGCCAGTTATAAAAATATGCTGCCTCTTTATGGTTCATGCTGAAATTACTGTTGATTTGAATGCCTGTCAGCGACAAAAACAAGCACTTTCAGTGGATGTTCATCAACAGTGCACACATGCCCCAATTAGTTACATTGCAGCCTATTTCGCAACTGTCGGCTGTAGCTCTCTCACTCAACTATAAAGCAAATTGAATAAAACAAATTGTTGTTCCCATCGATCATTTAGCCACAAAAACATTGAAAAAGAAGATCCAGGTTGGAAAATATCAAAGTTACCCTTTAACTCCTGGTGGGATGTGAATGAGTTCTGTGTATCTATGGTTTTGTTCCCCTCATTGTTACAAATGCGTGTGTGTGTGTGTGTGTGTGTGTGTCTGTGACCTTGCAGCAGCATGCATCAGACTCCCACTAACTGGGAAATTATTGTTACAGTTCAGAAGATGGTGAGAAGAAGGATCATGATAAGGCCAAAGACGAAGTCCCTCCAGAGCCTTCCCTAGAGGAGAAGAAAGCCCCGAAGAAGAGGCTCGGCCAAAAGAAGGAACCACCAGAGGCCTTCATGGCCAGCTTCTTCGCTGGCTTGGAAGTCTACCAGACCAAGATGCTGGTCAGATATTTCCCTCACACAGAAATTAAGATCAGAACTGTTAGCTAAAGCACACCAAGAGAGTACAAGTGAGCTTGTTACACACTTACAACTTATGCAGTAATTATTTTTTTTTACAGAATTACCTGGCCAGAAACTTTTACAACCTCCGCTTTCTGGCACTTTTTGTCGCCTTTGCTATCAACTTCATTCTGCTCTTCTACAAAGTAAGCACACATAATTTATACTCTGTAATACTGCTGTAGAAGATTTCTGTTATTAATTGCCTTTAAACATCTCATTGTCTCAGGTGACAGGTGATTACTCAGATGATGAAGACCCCTGGGATGGTCGAGGCAGAACTGGGGAGGAGGAGGAAGATGAGGGTGCTCTTGAGTATTTCGTCCTGCAGGAGAGCACAGGTTACATGGCGCCAACGCTTCGCTTTCTGGCTGTACTGCACACAATCATATCATTCTTGTGTGTAGTGGGATACTACTACCTGAAGGTACAGTAACACAAACACCCCTCTCACAATCTTACTAATCTTAAACAAAATTTGGGTTTTTTTTTGTATTTTTTACTTAAAAAAAAAGCTTTATAGTGCTTGTTAGCATTTTTATGTTGCGATCGCTGACATACAGACACAGCAATGCACTCCCTGTCAATTTTAGCTTTAAACAGGCTGGATATGCAGCATGTTGACTAGAATGTGGATGCTCAGTCTGAACAGGCCAGGCTGGGTTAGGATGAATATTTACAAATGATGTTCGGGTTCGAACTACTTTACATGCTGTTTTAATTCTTTTTAGTAAAAAATATTTTGAACAGAGTTCCCATGGTCATGGACAACCTGAAAATTTCACAACCACGTTTTACAGGCCTGGGAAAGTCATGGCATTAGTAAAAAAAAATCATTTAAATTGTCATGCAATTTTGTTGCATGTAATGAAATTATTACATTAATCTTTCGTGTAATGTAACATAACGGCAAATTTCTTTTCTGAGCTGATCACGTAACATAGCTCTGATATTAGTCAATGTGTGACAACGTTTTTTTTTTACCGTCATGTTTGTTTCTTCATTTCCGCCAGCTAGCTCACATTATGTTTGAATAGAGTTTGAATCTGATATGTTTAAAAAAATGGGCAGGCATGTGGGACAAGGAAAAAAGAAATGAATATGGTTCTTGAAAAGTCATGGAAAAGTTTTGAAATTTTATCAAGGAAAATGTGTGGGAACCCTAAGTGTAAAATAAACAAATATATGTGGCTTACTGTTTGTTTTCAGGTCTGAGGTTTGTTATTTATGTGATTATGCATGAACGCTACTTATGAATTAAACACATAAGCTATTTCTAGCAGTAAATATTCTTGAAGCCTTATGTAGAGTGCTGGAGGTTAAGCAAAATATGTCATTGGGGAAGTATAAAACTGCAGAAAACCTGGGGACTGCAGCAGCCCAGGCTTGAGTCCTTTGCTGCAGGTCCTTCCCTCTCCTATCATCTCTCTGTAAAGCATGAAAAATGGAAAATAATGGTATAGAGGTCATGGTGACAACAATTAAATGACAAGTGCTACAGATTTTATTTCAGACATAAATAAAAACAGAAGCTGAATGTGAAAATGCCTTGATGCAGCCAAATTCCCTTTGTGTCCCAGGTGCCCTTGGTGGTGTTCAAACGTGAGAAGGAGATAGCGAGAAAGTTGGAGTTTGCGGGTCTTTACATCACAGAGCAGCCGTCAGATGATGACATCAAGGGACAGTGGGACAGACTGGTCATTAATACTCCGTGAGTCAACTGCAGAACTACTCATCTCTGAGTCATTATCTCTTATTAACAAATAATTAATGCTGATTTGTTATTCTGTTTTACAAGTTCCTTCCCCAACAACTACTGGGACAAATTTGTCAAGCGAAAAGTGAGTGTTTAAACTTTTGTGTAATCTGTTGTGCAAACACACCATAAACCAAATCTAGTGATACTTACTTGTTTACTTTTGTTTCTGTTTTGCTGCTTATAGGTGATCAAAAAGTATGGAGATCTCTACGGAGCTGAGAGGATAGCAGAGTTGCTGGGGTTGGATAAGAGTGCCCTGGATTTCAACCCTACGGAGGAAACTGTCGCCAAGGAGGCTTCTCTGGTGTCCTGGTGAGAGATAACACAGATGACGAGAAGTCGGGCCAGAACAGCTTGAAGCAAAAATAGAGGTCAAATAAAAATATGCGCCCCTCATATTAACTTTTTTTTTTTTTTTGCCAGGTTGAGCTCAATTGACACAAAGTACCACATCTGGAAAATGGGAGTGGTGTTTACAGACAATGTAAGTTTGAGTACAGTTTGAGATGATTAATGTCTCTGTCTTGTGGTTTTATGGATGGCAGAGTCAATCATTTGATGGATGGCTGGATAAATGGGTTGATGGATGATATTAAAACACAACAGATGGATCGTGATTATCTTCTCTTTTTGTTTCTTCCCCAGTCCTTCCTGTATCTAGTGTGGTACACCACCATGTCCATCCTGGGCCATTACAACAACTTCTTCTTCGCCGCTCATCTGCTGGACATCGCCATGGGGTTCAAGACCCTTCGCACCATCCTCTCCTCTGTCACACATAACGGAAAACAGGTGAGGGTGAGGAGGATGCAGGTCCTCCTCCAAACAGCAGGGGACACTGCAGAGTTGGTGGTCACAGTTGGGTTATAACCGCTGCCTGTTTATTCCCTGATGTTCAACCGCAAACCACTTTTAGCAGCGTTTCTATATTCCTGCCCCACTGATGGTATTTTGGATAATACTGATGTCATGCCTGCAGTCAAATGCTGTAGAAAGAAATCAGTTATTTTGAATTTTGCTGTAAATGGCAACACAAATGACAACCATGATCTTTTATCTGTAATGACCTTTTTGATTTTTAACAGATTATTTATGAAGAGCAAAGAAACAAAAACATAATCGTGTAAGAATCAGGACTTTTATGTATGTATTTTTCTCACAAACTTTCAGCAGCTTTCAGCAGTTTGACCACCAGCATACAGAAAGTCTGAAGCAAAATTACACAGTCAAGCCTTGATATTATGGGTGAATTACTAAACAAGGCTACGGGGCACAGGCCCAGGGGCCCAAAGTGTCACAGGGGCCCCTGGCCTTCACCTGCAAAATGTCACTCAAATTAACATGTATCACACAGGAAAAAGACTCGTAATGACCACAAAGACATAAAAGGACCACAAAGTGACGCAAAGGAACTGTAAAGAAATGCAAAATAACTACATAAAGGGGCAAAGCAACCACTAAATTACTATAAACAGACAAAGAAGACCCTAAAAACACAATATAACTTTAAAGAGACACAAAATAACTACTGAATGACACCAAAGAGAGACAAAATGTCTAAAAAGACAGACAAGATGATACAAAAAGACACAAAATGATTACAAAGTGACACAAGATATCTACAAAAAAAGTCAAAAAATACTACAGAAAGACCCTTCATGATCTCAATGAGGCACAAAATGTTTAAAATACACAAAATCACTGCAAAAATAAAACAAATTTACCAAAAAAAAGCACATTACCCAAAAGAGACAAAGGACTACAAAGAGTCTCAAAGCAAACAAAAATACACAAAAGAGACACACAACCTGCAAAAAAGATACATAAAGACTAAAAAGACATGCAAAAGAACAACAAATGAGAAACAAAACCACCACAAAGTCTGTGTGTGTGCTTCTATGTTCAGTAGGAGGTGAGGAGGGGCTTTGAGCGTATATGTACCCAGGGGCCCATTGTCTCATAATTCCCCATATTCTTGAATTACATTTTGTGTAAAACTAGTTTTGGCTTTGATATTAGCAGACTGTAAGATATTTACACATTCATCGAACACAAAGCAGCGTGGGGCTCCTATTCTACTTGTGTCTTGTCACATGACTTATCTTACTTTCCTTTTAACTGCAATTTGGTCTTTTGATTACTGGGAGAAATATCTACACTTCCAGTGAGTGGTTGGTATCACACTGCAACATGTTGTAATGGATAATGGATGTTAAAACAAGCAAATTTTTGTGTTGTGTCAAGTCCTGTATCTTTGCAACCAATACTTGCATCTTTCTCTTGTAACATAAATTGGCAGAACTGAGGCAGATGCAAGCAGAGGAGGCGAGGATTCGTAAATGTCATTGTAATGAAATGTAAATTTCTATGCACCCAGCATCCTTTGACATTTCAGTTCAAATGGCTCTACTGCCTGCATTTCACTCCAAATTCTGACTGTCAGTTCTTGCAGGGGAGATTCTCATGTCAACTGACCACAGGCACAAATCAAAATTTAATGTCACCTCAGTCTCTGAGGGTGGAAACGCACCCAAATGGCGAGGCCGCAAGGAATCGCCGACACCTCCTGCACTAAGCTGCCTGTGTGCAGATCAATCACCCTGTCAGTCCAAATTCAGTTCACTGCTGCTGAGACTGTTGCTGCTGTTTAAGTTCATTAGTGTCCGAGTTGCGTATGAATGGAATTTTACGTCAGATGTAAACATTTATTTATATGAATATAAAAATGATGTGTGTGTGATTGGTTACTGCGCTACACTCTCCCCTCTCCATTCTAGCAACCAGTAATCCCATCATGTTCCTCGTATGGGTTTAACTCATTTTTATGATAAAACAAATCTGAGCTGGCAGCTTTGTCTTGTGTGTTTCTACACCAAGTACATAAAAAGACAGGGAGTTTTTGATATTTCACTGCCTGCTGTCTGTTTTTCCCTTCAGCTGGTGTTGACAGTGGGCCTGCTGGCAGTCGTGGTCTATCTCTACACTGTGGTGGCCTTCAACTTCTTCAGGAAGTTCTACAACAAGAGCGAGGACGAGGATGAGCCAGATATGAAGTGTGATGACATGATGACTGTAAGTATCTGTCACATTTATGTTTAATTATAAACACATCCAGACACCAACACTTGAAGAGGTCTGTTCTCTGTGTTTCCACAGTGTTACCTGTTCCACATGTACGTTGGCGTGAGAGCAGGAGGGGGTATTGGGGATGAGATCGAGGACCCGGCTGGTGACCCCTATGAGCTCTACCGCATCCTTTTTGACATCACCTTCTTCTTCTTTGTTATTGTCATCCTCCTGGCTATTATCCAGGGTGAGCTTCAGAACTGTACTCACACTTTTTACTGTTTGTTTTAGTGTATTTTTTCCACCAGACAAAATATCTCTCAAAGATTGCTTCAACAAAATTTACTGGGTCTCATTCGTGAAACATGAGCAGAACGGATTTGTGTGTCAAGTGTTTGCAGAAGGAAATTTACATGTGTGTAGGCATCTATCAATATATTAGTAGCTCCGATGTTTCATTATTAGAAATTACAGTTTTAATTTATACTGTGCTCTGTTATGTTCAAAATACGCAGATGCTTTTGTAACAAGTCTGTTTACAGCATATTCACAGGTGACAAGTTGCACCTATGCATAGTAATTATCCCCTCTTTGTATGGTGATTAATGACTATTCATGGGTGGGGATGTACGCAAATTACTGACTAGTGGGAGCCTCAATTTACTAATGATTGGCATTCATGAGCTACACACATGTTTTCTGCAGCTTTCATGAATCCAGTGTAGTTTTTCAGTAACAAGATGTTTTATGTGCAGATGTACTCACAGATTTACTATATTTCATGAATCAGGCCCAGTGTATTTCATGGCCACACATGCAAAGACACTGATATTCCTCACAGATTTTACAATAATCCCTTAATCAGTAGTCGATCCAAATAACGCTCCGTACTGTTTCATGAGGAAGTGAAGGGTTTAAGATTGTGGTTGCAGAGTTGCAGTACATACGATGTTCTCACAGCAGTTTCGGTGTGATTTCAGGTTTGATCATTGATGCCTTTGGAGAGCTGCGAGACCAGCAGGAACAAGTCAAAGAGGACATGGAGGTGAGAGTGAATTCTCACCCGTAGTTGCTAACCTGTGGAGCACTGAAGGAGGAAGCAGGAGTGGGTTGAGGATGGAGGTGGTACTCAACAGGGATTCTCAACTTGCTTTGGCAGGAGGCCACTTTTGCAAAACAACAGGCGGCAAGGGGTCCATTCATAAAAAAAGACAATAACAGTTAGCAGATAAAATGAATGAAAAGTTAAATACATCCTTCTGTTTTTCAATGAATTTTTAAATTCAACATTTAGACATTTACTGTCCTCATTTATCTTTGCCTAGAGGCAAATCCAGTTGAAGCAGCACTGCAGCACCGTATGCAGGATCCGAGGTATTTAGCCTCGAGTTTGGCTTTTCGGCTCTCGTTGTCTTGCTTGTTTGGATCCAAAAGTGGTGATAATTAAACAAAAATGTGAGGTGGGGGGTTGAAGGTTGGGTCTGAATTACAGACTATAGTGTCGCTTGCAGACAGCCCGTCTCACAAGTGGTCCCACTTAAATATGAATAACTGTTTATAAGGATTGACTCGCTTGTGGAGCCAGCCTCAGGTGGCCATTTGGTGAACTGCAGATATTTTTTCCACATTGGCCTCATTTTTCAGTCTTGGAGGTTGCTTCTTGGTCCTCACACTGTTGCTCTTTGTTTGTGTGCAGTCCTCATTACATCCCCCTCGCCGTCATCATCATCCACCCGAGTATTACTTTCTTACTTGCTGACAGTAGGTTATCCGAATGATAAAAAGATACCATGCGAGCCGTTTCTTTGTTGTTGCAGGTTTGTCCTGTCCCAACATTTTCCTCACTGTGTCTTGGTCAAACAGCTTCTGTAAAGCTGTTAAAAAAAAAAGACAAACAGACGTTTTGAAGTCAGTGTGCAAACACGAGTGACACAACATTAGAGTTTTTTTTCAATTTCAGTGGAAAAGAAAAAAATATGAAACAGGGCCCTCCACATCTGAGGAATGCTTTTCTGGTATTTTATTTTTAACAATATATATTTAATTTATTTCTTAATGAACCTTGGCACCTTATTTACATTTAGAGTGCAATAAATAAATAAATCCACTGTGATCAATTTATTTTCACTGTGAATTAATCTTTGGGCCACCTGGCACCCTGTCACTGGCAATAAGTTGAGTTTCATTGCTGTAAAGGAACATATTATGATTTACTGACCGTATTTACAGTATGATGGTTAAAATTATAAAAGTAACCAGATGAAATGGATAATTATCGTTTACTTAATGTTTGTCTTGAAGCAAAAGTATAATCATATTACAATTATATAAATTACTTTGAAAACAAAGTTAATATGAATATGTACAGTATTTATAGCTGCAGATGACTGAAACCACCTATTGTACTATAACAAAGACAAGGAAGTAATAAATCTTTTGCGTGCTAAGAGTTTTCTTAATAGTCACCATGTCATACTAAGTCTGGTATATTTTACAGACAGTAAGCCCACAAGCTTTAAAACTGTCAGAAAAGAAAATTCCTCTCCTTTCAGGGCATCTGGAGTTTAGACATGTGGCCTACTTTTGTTTCTTGAGCTCTCCATCTCTCTTCAGAGTCCTCTAAGCAACAGTCAGTCAGATGAAGGTCAGAGCACACTTTTGGTCCTGAAGAGATTGCAGTGACAGGGGAAAATAAATATTTAGTTTAAAACATGAGCGACTGAAGTAAGCCCAGACAACCCTGATGCAGAGATGGTGAGTTTATCAGCCAAATGTACTTAATCTATTTATTTACTTTGAAGTATTTTGTAATGACAGAAAAAATGCAACATAATACTTTCATAGTTTGCATTTGTGTATTAAAAATTCCTAAAATACATTATTTTTACAATATCATTTAAAAAAAAAGGAAAGAAAAAGTTTTATCCCAAGGTTTAAACTGTAGAACATTAATATGTACAACAATTAATGGCCAAATGTAATCACGAATCATGTGACATGTCCAGCTTCTCTTTCTCTTCTACTATTTTGCGCTGTATTATACTATACTGTACTATACTATAAGGTATTATGAGATAATGATGTATCTTTTGTACTCATTCAAATAGTTGCTAGTAAAGAAGTTACTGACTCCACTGTATTTAAAATCATCACTCTTGAAAAAGGAATCAGCTTAATTCTTCGTCTTATGGTTATCTGACAGAGGTAGCGCATCACCGTGGTGGCCGAATTGTTCAGTTCCCAAAGTTTCATTTAGCTGTTTAGTCAGTTAATGGGCACTTTTGACGCGTTTCCTTTACATGGTGCGGCCTGACTACTCAACTCTACAATTCTACAATTCTACAATTTCATTTAGCAGACGCTTTTATCCAAAGCGACGTACAACACAAGCAACTCGCTCTTTTTTCCATCAGCAAGAGTTGCAGAGCGTCTGGTACTTTTTATAGTACCATCTTATTCAAGATTCAAAGTGAGCTGAGCTAATACTAGAAGGTGATGCAAGAACACTGCAGACTTATCGTTCATAGAGAATCATTCATCAGTGAGACGAGGTCCTGCATAAACCCACCGTTTCTAGCCAAGTTACCCCACAATAGTGACTGCAGTTTGTTTTTGTTGCCCCAAATTTTTTAAAAAAAAAATGCAGCCCATAAAACTATGCAAAACAACTGGCAAAGTGCTGAAATTGTTGCGGATGAAAGGATTCAGCAAGTGCTGCATTGAGGACGATGTCACTGCAGTTTCATGCAGCGGCGCTATGGCAATCAGCTGAAAACTAAAAATGAAAAATGTAACAAAGAGAAGGACCTGGCACTAAAAGTGGGATGAGTTGAGCTGTAACATGCAGTAGAAATGAGGCATCTGATTGACAGAAACTAACCAGCATGCACTCCTTAATTCGAAGCCTCCCACCTCCAAGATATCCTGGGTGGCCTCCTCAAACCCGCGATGTGGTAAATTAGCAGAGCTCATCTTTTTAATGAAGCGGGTTCAGCTCAGACCTCTACTGGAGCATCATAATGTCTAAAATGTGATCATATCAGTTTGTATAGAATTTTTTTGGAATTACAAATTCCTTGTATGTTAATTAATTGCCGGTATTTTGTATTCTGTGCTGATACATTTTTAGGAGCAAGTATTTGTGATTTGTAACAAGATAATTTGATGTATTTTTCCCCTGATGACATTATCATCGTTATTTTGTTTTTAGAAAGCTCAGAGCACTTTATACAGCTGCTCACATGCTGAATAGTGCTTATCATGATGAGTAAACTGCTAATTATGTGTAAAAGGAGTGGAGCGCCCCTTTAAAAATAATCCACATTGTCCAGCTGTGAACAGGTGCTCTAATCATCTTTTCGTTTTCTGTCACCAGACCAAATGTTTCATTTGTGGGATCGGTAATGACTACTTCGACACGACACCTCACGGCTTCGAGACTCACACCTTACAAGAGCACAATTTGGCCAACTACCTGTGAGTATCCCGCCTTCTTTATGTAACCTACAAATGAGCTCTTTACCTTTTTCACTGCAAACGTAACAATCATTACTGTCTTCCACCAACACGTATTGCCTCTTTTCTGTAATTTAACCACATGATTGATGGCTTTAGCACATCACCACAGCATCAGGGCCACAGTCACTAATAGCCGCAGTGATCCAGAACACTAGATCCCTTCAGGTATTCTTTTCCATCTGCCTCTGTGTTTCCCCTGCACTCGCTGCTTATCCAGTGTTTCTGTGTAATGCCCGTGACAATAGAAAGTCTCAGTCCATTTGCGCTCACAGTCAGCTGGCCGGAAGATATGAGCGCGACCTCATTATGTTGCTTCATTACTATTTAATGCCACGAACTTTATTGGAAAATAGGTTTGTGATAGCGTGCTCTCATACAGTATTCATCAGGACTTGGAGCTGCGATGCCCACAGAGATACTGCGGCCCTTTGCCGTTTACACCAGATTTGGGAAACAACAGGTGATTCAGTGTTGAGATGAGATGGTGTTACTTTGTTTGACACACGCATCAGAAATGGTCTCCTGGTAACACAGAATCTGACATTTCCTGTTTACACGGCATTGTGGAAATCACATGTACCCTTAAATATTTAGGTAGCAGAATATGAACACTTGTAATGTTTTTTTTTTATTCTGGTCCGACATTTTTGTTTTGTCTCATTGGCGTGGTTTCTCTAAAGGTTTTTCCTGATGTACCTTATCAACAAGGACGAGACAGAGCACACTGGCCAGGTACAGTATGACTCTCACTAATTACCTTTTTCTGAGGAAGCTTCAATTGACCGAAAAAAATGAAATTATTATAATTATTCCATCACTGTCCGAGATACTGTGCTGCTGTCTGTCTGTGCTGAAGCCGAATTATTTATCAAATTTCAATTTTCTGACCAGTAATGCTGTTGATTTTTAAACTGGGTTTATTTTCTTTTGTCAAAACTACAAACCTGTATTTTTGTTCTGCCTAAATAAGATATTATTGTACAAACATATCTGGTTTCTACATAAATAGAATCAGGTAAAATGATGCAGTAGCTTCTTGTTTTAGTCCAGTTTTCCACAGAAAAATTGATTTCACATTTATTAGGATATTAACATTTGTGGTAAAACTTGACATTTCTCAATGATATTCAAATTTATTCATGAAATGCAAAAGTGCCAACTACATATTTTGTCATTTCTGATATGACAAACTGCTGGTAAGTCATTTTGAATGCTTCAAAGCCCTGAATCCTGGAAGTAAAACAATGATTCAATGTGCATAAAAATCTAACTGTGAGATGCCAGCTAACAATATTTATTGCTCATCTGTCATTCATACCTGACAGCTGTGTAGCTACAACTCTTTTGTATTTGTTTTGTTAACTCATAGAATCAACATTTTTTGGCTATAGTGGAGTAATTTCGATATAAATGTGATATAAATTGGCTATAATGACAGCTGAAATTATGACAACTATAATGGCAGTTGGCATTACCACCAAGTCAACGGTCATCAACTGAACCTCTTCTACTTCTTACAGTTTATTAAGACAGGCTTGATTGTTTATATAGTAACTAAAAGTTGCAGGTCTTGCAATTCCAAAGGTGCACATTTTAAATGGAGTTTTTGAAATTAACTATTTCAAGCTGGAATGTGGACTTTTACATATGAATAACTGCCGTTATTGACAAACTAGTTCACACAATGCTTCGTTGGCTTGTATACCAGAGTTTGGAGGAGTGGATCTTCCAGCTACAACAGAAACAGAGGAAGGAATAAAGTATTAAAAAAATGAATAAATAAATAAATAACAAAGCGCGCTCCTTGAGGCAGGAGTAATATGGCGAGCTCAACTGCCGGCATACGTTATGTTCGACCCAGGTACGTTGAGGCTACTCTGAAGCCATATTCTGATTTACTAGGTTGACAGGCTGAAGAACAAACGAGTTCCTCGGTCCGCTCAATCTGGTCTATGGAACTCAAAATTTTTATGTGCAAAAAGTGAATTACTTCTAATTTTGCTTTCATGTTGACGTATGTGTGTCTGACTCCAGGAGTCCTATGTGTGGAAGATGTACCAGGAGCGCTGCTGGGATTTCTTCCCAGCTGGAGATTGCTTCCGCAAACAGTATGAAGATCAGCTTGGATAGAGCAGATACATCCTCTTTACCTCTGTCCATATCAAGTGGGCTGCTGGGACATGTAGTCCTACATACAGCTGCTGGACTACAACACCACACAGCCACCCCACCAACACTTCAGACTGGCCGAGGAGAGATGAGACATGCTACTTTTTTTTTTTTAATCTAAAAAAAAGAGGACCGTCTCCTACCTGTGTCAGATGTACCCTTATCACTGTCGGTACAATGCCAGTCTATGAAGAAACGACCTGTTACTTGCCCAGACATTTTTGTTTCGTTTCGGGACTCGTCTTTGACAGCGTGTTGCCTTTTACTCCACATAACCCCAAATCATTGCACAATTTTTTTTTTTTGTCTTTTTGAGAAACACTGGGTTGTGTGGGGTTATGGGACAATGTGTCAGTCATATTATGCACAAGAACCCAACTTCAATATTTTGAGAATGTTGAACTTGAGACTTAATGCCAAAAGAAAAGTGGAGGAGTTCAGTAGATTTACATAGTGCGCAAAAATGTGATACGAGAAGTTTTTTTTTTTTTTCTTTTTCAGACGTAAGCTTACATATTGAGATGACGTTTTAGAATGAAGTGGCAAAAGGATTTATTATGTAGGATTAAAAAAAAATGCCTAATTTTTTCATGAAGTGCCTTAAAGTACTGTATCTACATTACAATGAAGCTATGCAAAACTTTTGTTTCTTCTTTATTGTATGTAAGTACAGTAATTCCCCTGGAGCAGTAACAAGTAGCTGTTCAGATATGTAGTTTGTGGCTGAACTTTTTCATTTGAACTTGGAACATTTGATTTGACCGACTTTTTTGCCGAATGCAGCATAACTGCAAACGTTCAAGGTACAAAGTGTAAAAACGACACATCAGAATTTACTGAACACCTTCAAACCAGAACAAAAATGTAATTGCTATTGTATGGCCATTTGTATGTAGTAGCTTTGCTGATCTGTGCATTTCTTTTGATGGGAAAAAATAAAGAAATTAATGCAAGAAATATTAACACTTGTGTTTTTTTTAGGGATTTGTGAACCATAGCTGGGACCAATTCATTGTGTTGCAAGTCACAAGTAAGTCTCAAGTTTTTCAAGATAGTCAAGTCTCTTAACTTATGACTTAGTCCAAAACAAGTCATAATTCACTCTTCACCAAATGTAATGCAATTTTAAGAGACATGATATATTAAATTGACAAAAATCACAAATGCTTTTTAAAATTTGTGTTTATCTTTACAAGTTTCTTTAAAAAGTTACTTAGCTGTTAAGCTAATTTTAGCTTAGCATTAGCTCACTAGCTATATAATATTAATCCCGATTTAGTGCTGTTTTTTGCAGTATCAGATGTCGAATGAAGTTGGAACTTGTTGCGTCTCTGTCTGAAATATTTGAGCCACAAGTTTTGCATACTTCAATCCATTTTTTGTTGACCACTACATAATTTTTGTTCTTGAACAGATTTATCTTTGGTATCACTTTCTCAAACTGGCCCTCAGTCAATTTCATGTTGGTTCTTCATGGTTAAGTGTCGACTTGCCAGGTATGAATATCATTGATTCAGGAAATTAAGGTATCCTAAATTGTTATGGGAGCAGTTTTAAATAATATACTTTTTAATGTTTGGGAAATGGTATCAAATATTTTCAAGTGAAAAGGGTCAGGTCCAAGTGAAGTCACAAGTCCTGGGTGTAAAAGTCAAGTTGAAAATCTATTTTGATTTTATCAAGTCAATTCTAAAGTCATTAAATGTGTCACTTGAGTCCAAGTCATGTGACTCAAGTCCACACTTCTGTGCACTCATATTTGATATTCTAAATACACCCACAAAGAGTACACTGGAACTTTTAAAACTGTTCCTCCACCTGTTCACATCAGCATCTTAACAGGAAAAGTTATTTTACGGTTTTAAGCTCTGAGACAGCGAGTCATTTCAGTTCCAAAATCAGCAAGAAGCAACATCTGCCTCTGCGGCTAATCCAAATCTTTTTTCAAAATAAGATACCTACTGTGTGCAAACAGCGTTTGGCTTCAGTTCTAAGTTAATCTGACTCATCCCAAACCTCAAAGCTATATCACAACCGTGACCATCCTGCAGCTTTTAATTACGGTGTGGTAAGCTGTGGCGAGTAGATGTGCACTTCTGGTTTGGTCGGAGAGGTAGGATGGGGCCTCAGTGGGCTGCATGATGGGAGTTTTAGCCCTATTACCCATGGTGCCACCTGTCAGCTTGCATCATGTCACCACACCTCAGGCACCACACAGTGCTGCAGCCTGCTGCTGAGAGCAGCTCTGCCTCTTCAACTCCTCAACTTACACCTGCAGCAGCTCCAGGGCATTAACTGGTTTTTATGGTTCCAGCACACAGCGAGAACTATATTTTTTAACATAAAGAAGTGACTTCTTGACATCATTCTTCTTCTTCATTCTTTGTGTTCAAAAATATGTGACTATCATAGTAAATAGTTAACATGGTTATGAGTTCAGTGTATAAAGCAAAAGAGGAAACTCAATTTAAAGTTTCAGACTTCGTAATCCATGCTCTAACAAGCAAATTGGCTGCTGCATTATTTAGCATATTATGTAACCATTATGGCAAAACAATAATGTGTGAAGTCACTGATATGATCATTCTCAATAATTTCATAATGAAAGCTGTGGGAAGTAATTCTCAACATGAAATAGCGACAGTTAAGCCATAAAATAACTGGAGACATATTAGACCTATTAAATTGTAATCTGCTAACTCTGGTGGCAGCAAAATGAGGAAAGGGCTGTGATTTTGCTCTCAAGTAACTTGTTGAGGGAATGTAGGCAAATGTTTAAGCAACTAAAATATGGACTTGGTTTTGTGTTATCCAGTGCTTACGCAATATCGAGCTTTCTGGTGAAGTTTTGTTGAACTCAGATATTACCTTGGCTCGAGCAACAGATATATTGTTCTCTATGAAAATACAAGAAACTGTACAATATACCACTGTCTGTATATAAACTGGTGGTGGATTTTTCTTCATGCCTAGGCCTGAGCTAGGTTAGCTGTTTGCAGCCAGTCGGGCTGTATGTTAGCTTCATATTGGTTGGATAGACATGATAGTGATATTTATTTATTTGTTTTTTTTAATCTAATTCTCTGCAAGAGAGTTAAAAAAAAGAAAGAATGAAAAAAAAGCTTATTTCCTATGTAAAATTATATATTTGAAAACATGAACAGACCGGTGATGGGCCGACTCATCGTTTTCATCAGTTCCTTTGAGTTGATTCGGGCAAATGTATCGAACATTTCAAGTTTTGATACTTTAGTAAACTATGGTGTCAGTTTCTCTGTGACAGTTGTAGTATGTCATGCACGCTGATAACTAGTGTTACCACAAAACGTCTCTGCAATGCATTACCAGTCATCATGTATAAGTCTACATTAATAAAGATGAAATATTCATTTTATTGCATTGATTCAGCATCCCACTTGTATGCTGGAAGGCTTTGCAAGCTCAATTCTCACAGTCCTGATGACTTTTTGGGAAGACTGGACAAAGTTACTGTAAAAGATCAATTTCAGTTCTGTAATAGTTGTTTTCACTCAGTCGGTTTATTATTAGGAAGATTGTGTTTTCTAGGTTTTGGTGTTGACTGTGTTTTTCTCGTGTTGCTGTGCTACCTTTGCTTCCTTTGCTCATCTACACAGCTGCCCTGCATCAGCCTCATTGGTCCTCCCCTGTTCCTCGGTTTTTCCCAGACAATCAGCTTCCTGTCTGTTCTTCTGCCTCATCACCTTATATTCTCCCCACCTGAGCTTCTTGAGCCTTTTTTTCCACCTGCACTTCATCTCCTCGTCAGACTGGTTTGTATTTAAGTTTTGGTTTTCAGTTCATTCTCTGTTGGATCTTTGATTAGGTTGTGTGATCTTTAGTTTGCTGTTTCCCTTCTCAGACTTTGAATTCAGTATGCTCTATTTTGAGTGCTCCTGTTGGCTGCGGCATTTACCTGCTCCACAACTCGTGACACGTCATACACGTTCTACAGCTAGTACTGCCCGCCACACAAAAGCTCTCTTCAGTGCATTGCAAAATTTTACAAATATAAACCTCCATGGCTCAAAAATTCCTAAAAGAAAGAGTCATAATTGACCTTGTTTGCAGTTCAAGATGTCCTGTAAACAGTCAGACATGTCTTTTATAATGGTGCTTTATGGAGAAAATGCTTTTTGGGCTGCAGGGGATTTTTTCACTGCGCTACCGCATTGCCACAAGGCTGAGGCAGCTTGCCTGGGAGCGCCCAGCAGACTTCCCAGTCACCTCGGCAGTCCTCTGATGCAATCAGTGTTGGAATAATCAGAAAAAATAGAGTCCCTGATCAAATCACATGGCTCACCTGATCTGTTCCCTTTGCTCTGCGTTTTCACGATGTTGATTAAATGCTCTGGGCAATAAAATACAACACATCATCTTGGTAGCGTTCATATTGTTTCCGCATTACAAGTCAAAGCTCATTAACACACCAAAGTTTGAAGAATGGGCATCTAGGGAGCACCTGAATGCACCATTGTCCTTGGCTAGCAGAGGTCTCGAATCGCACTGTGATTTTTGAGCACTCAGATGTTCTGTTACTTACCAGACACCAAAAAAGTCATTCAGAAACATTTATTTGTTCATTTTGCCTATCACTAGAAAGAAAACAACACATTTCCCTGAGAAACTCTGACACAGTGCCTTTGCACAGTTACTTCATGACTTTACCTGGGACAAGGTAAGAAGACAGGGTTGTTTAGTTTAGCTGGTTGCTAACAGATGTACTTCACATGTGCTTAATCTCCTACACAGAGCTGTAATGGAACAGGACACATGGCCAGAGATGACACAACCCAGGAGACATTTTACACTTCATTCCAACACTGTCCTCCTCAGGTAGACGACCTGACAGCTTTTAAGACTGCGATGACTCTAAATGCCTTTACACACCAAGGGCATTTTTTACTCCTGCTATTTGTCTGCATGTCAATATTTTTTTCTCTGTCAATATTTTTTTCTAAGCAATTCTTTTTGTCATTTCACATACATTGCAAATATTATGCAGAGAAAAAGCAGTGTTTTTGCAACTGTAGCAAATTCTGCCAGTATAAAATGTTTTGACTTTGGCAAGTATTTTGCATTTTCTTTCTGTTTATTTGTCATTTGTCTGGTGTTTAAAGGTCTTAAAACGTATTTTACTTTTGTTTTGGTAAACATCTGTGGTTTAAAATGACTATTAAATCGAATTGGGAGTGCTAATTTGATGATATCAGCCCCCTATCTGTTTTTCATTTAGTATGCAAGACACTTTTGTATAATCTTGCCTGCTGTAATGCCTCACCTCTTGCCCCTTCTCACTATGAGCCCTGCAAATAGCCCATTGCTGATGTAATGCAGCTGAAAGTCGCATCCGGCCTGCCAGCGCCTGGTGTGCGGCGCTGTGCAGAGACAGGTCAGAAGAAAAAAAGAGAGCAGCTTGAATCACAGGCCGTGCTGTCATCTTCAGCCGGCAACCTGCGGAGAAACCTCCAACTGGTGACAAGCTACCGCATATTGCCCCTCTGATGCGTCCTGTCAATGTTTGAGCCTTTCGTGCACATCATGCACACACAACAAACAACACCTCAACAGCTTCACCCGGTATAAAGAAGTAGAGAAGCAGTTTGAGTTATTTCCCTCCTCATTAAACAAGCTTAATCAACTCTGATGGCCTTTACAACACCATTAATGGATAACCGAATTTCAATTTGTCTTACAAACTGATAGGACAGCATACTGCTTAACGTCAGCTGATAGCTTAATTGTCATGAAAACTGACGACCTGCCTCTGTCCTTAAAAAAAATGCCAAATGAGTCATCTGCACATAATGAGATGTGATTAGTCATTTCAGGAGAAGCATTTTTGCATTTTTAAACCTCTCAGTTTGAGCATAAAAGAAATAAATTTAGAAGCAAGTTTTGTATTGGCGTTTTTGATTGAAAAGGACTAAACGAATGACTCAATTACCAAAATAGTTGCTGATTGATCGATTAAGCATATTTAGTGGGCCGCATAAGTAAACCCAAAAGCTTGATAGTTTTTTATAGAATGTGCCAGGTGGGAAATTATATTGGACCAAATGGGTACCATCTTGTGGTCTGGTATCAAGTTAATATTATACGTCTGTGCTCTGGCCCCCAGTACAAGATGGCAGCACCCATATCTGGGATATTTTGGCTTCATTCTTGGACAATGGGAGGAAGTGGAGAAGTGATGTCCATCTTTATATTCACTCTATGACCAAGAATCAATCAGACATGAATTTCAAGATAAATCATAATGTAGATGACTTTTTTCACCGACTACATGGTAGTCATATAGGAGATTCCTTTTTAATGCTGCGTTCACGCTTCGAGCAACACAGAAACAGGCTGTAAGTTTTTTTCAATGAAAGCCTTTGACATGAAGCCACAAACTGACACTAGACACTTTGCTGTCAGCGACGGGCATGACGCATCACAATGACGTGGTGAAGCTTAAACTCGCTATAATTTTGTTTTTTGCTCTGGTACACACTGCAGATGACGCATGTTCGAGTTGCTGTGTGGCAATTTGCAGACACATACATAAGACTGACACTACGTAATTACGTTAACAAGCACTGCAGCCGGTCATGCTGTTGCTGTGTCGCTCATAGTGTGAACACAGCATAAAAATGCTTGTTATTTGGAAGATGAAGCTACCTGCAATATTAATAAATGAGTTTTTTACTGATTCAGTGAGGGTTGTGACCTTCTGTAAACACAGGGGGCTAAATTTGTGCAGAGCGTCCAGTGAACAGTAGAAATAGAGAGATGAGATTTATTCTTAAAATGCACTTACTACACGAAATAGGAAGGCACTTTTCCTAAAATTTGTGTGTGTGTGTGTGTGTGTGTGTGTGTGTATGAATGCAGTAAGCGCACTCCACACTATTATAAAATCCTCTGTCCTCAGCTCACACACTGCAGTACTGGCTTCCACTTCTTCGACAGATGTGTTCCTCCCTGAAGCACAATTTACAGCAAGAGTTTATGTGCGACTTTAAGCGCGCGTGTGTATGTGTGTGTGTGTGTGTGTGTGTGTGCGTGACACAGAGAGAAACAAAGAAAGAGCAAGACTGGTGGAGAATAAAAGCGAACAGCGTGGATTTAAAAAGTCACCAGCAGTTGTAAAAGGCAAAGAGATAAAATATTATAGTTTGTATTTTATGTTTTTCCCCTCAAACTGTTCATCATGGCATCTGTTACTAACTTAACACCTAACTGAACTGGACTTCAGCCTCACGAGCGCTCCCCGAGGGATTGTGGTAAATTGTTCTATCTTTTGGTGTCACTGACCCTCTTTGGGAGGGTTGAGGCAGGTCTGTTGCGGCCAGTATTATGTGAAGACTGCAGTTCCCTTTAAAGCCCGTTTGAATGACACATCAACCACAATGTTTCGAATCTTCCACATCTAAGGCTTTCCTCTAGCTGTGAAACGATTGGGATTGATAGATCTGGGTTGTTTACACTGACAAAGTCTGAGGGCGCAGTTGGTGAAGATACTTTTGTTGTTTTTCTAGGACAAGCACGCTGGACTGAGGCACTTTTCAGAGTGTTTTGGTTTAGAAAGCATGAGTGGGAAACCCTTCACTCAGTATTGTCTCAAAGAGAGAGAAGAGCTTTTTTGTCGACTCTTGTAATTCGTCTCATGAAGACAGAATCAGACAGACCCCCTTCAAGAACTTACGTGTTAATGTGAGTGCACATCACTATGAAAGCGCCAAAACAATGTTCTATGAGAAAATGAAACCACAAATGTTCTTGTTGTACTGAAACTCTGCTACATTTAACAACCCATTTATATTTCCATCACCTAACAAGTACCTGAACATCAGCATTGGATTAATGGTCTGTGTTGTCCTTGGGTTTCTGCAGAGAACCAGGTCTTAGGTTCTCGTCCAGGGGATCTGTTACGTGTCCAAGGTCAGACAGAGGCACTTTAGCTCGCAGCTGCTGAGTAACTGAATGCTACAGCGCGAGCAGAGCAGACGGACAGTGATGTGAGGTGAACGGTGCTGAGCGAGGGTTGAAGTAAGCTGAACAGGCTGCTTCGTACTCCACGGGTGTTCTATTGCGCTGATACGGCAAGGGACAAGTCAAGTGCAGATCCAGCTCTGACACCAGGCCAAACATACCTGGAGAGGACAAGTGGAAAATTAAAGCAGTGTGCAAATGTGACCTTACAGGCTTGTTTTTATGTGTGTGATTAACTATTGATAATTATAGAAGATGTTGATTGACGGGAAGAATGGTATTGTAGCTCTTAAATGAAAAGGTTGTCAGGAAAAATGCTTATTTGCTTTTTTTGTTGAGAGTAAGATGAGAAGATCAATACCTCTTTCATGACCGTCCTTTAACATTTTATATAATACTATAGCTAACAGCTGGCTGAGGACTGCAAAATCTACCTTCTAACACCTCCAACTAACAGGCGATGCGTGGTTGGTGAGTCAGTTTCTAGGCATCTCACAACTAACGTTAAGTTGCGGTTTGAGGCAAATATAGACAAACTGCACAAATGGACAAGCAGTCATATTTGCGCCAGTCTGGCTCAAAGAAAGTAGACTATGTGTACGAAACATCGGTGGTCTATATCTGCTTATTAGTGTTTTGTTGCAGTTAAAATTACATCTTAGTCGCATTTAACCTTAAAGGAACATTATTTGAAATGCTGAACATCCTTTAAATGTTCTTTAAACATTAGATTAAAATGTTTTCTTTAAAACATCATTGCAACATTATTGGTAATGTTAGCCAATGCTGTGGGAATGTTCTCCTGCATGCTTGGTACACAGAAGTTTCATTTGATTGCAAACTGCAGCCTCACAGCTATACCACTAAGTCCTACCCGAGACTTTCAATGGACAGATAAGAAAGAAGTTCTTGAATCCAATTTTGAGCAAGAAAGTAAGCTTATTTCCCAAAACTATTCCTTTATTATATCTTGTATAAAATACAATTCATTTCTACTTCAGAACAATGATCATGCTTAGGTTCCTTGAAAGCCACAAACCCTCAGGCATGATCCAAAGATAGGTGGGCTTAAGCCTGCAGACGAATTGAAGCGCAGACAGAAAGATGAGAGCATTACACAGAGGATCAGACAGAGCACGAGAAAGACAGAACGACTCTGTCGAGGCAAGGAAAGAGATAGCGCTCGAGACATGTCAAGGATGTCACCATCTTACCTTTAATCTCACCTCCATCCTGCTGCTTTCACACAATTTCTGCCACAAAGGAAACAATGCAAGAAGTTTTGCTCTACATAGTGCACAAAGCCAAAAGAAACATGCCTGGCACGGAAACAAATGGATGGCTCTAATCAAGGTAGAGAGGTCGATGAGTTGAATATAAATGTGTGCAGTAATTATCCTTTTGTTTTCAATCACCAGGTTGTCAAAGTCCCACAAGCTTCCTGAATAGAGTTTATCAAAGCGGGAGGAAACCGCCTTACAAAGATGATTACGCCTAGATCACACGTGTGATTCACGCTTAGTGAAGAGCAGCAGAAAAACTTGCAGTAGCTTTTGGCATCAGCAGAAACTCATGATTGATGATGACGATGAGGACAGTGATTGTACAATTTAATCTTAGCTGCTCCTCCTATCTGTGAATAATACATGTTATTATCAAGGCAGAGTATGAATGAGGTTGACACTGATGCTGACTAATGCGAGTCAGGGAAGGACATGGAGGTAAGTCTCTCAAAAGCTTTTCAAGATCTCCGTCCATTCTTCCGAGCAGTTTCAGATTTCCACTTCATGGTCCATTTAATTTTCCTTGGATGTTAGCCAGTATCAGCTTGTATCTTTTGGAGCATCGGAGCAGTGGGTGTATTGAGTAAGGGAAATGGACGTCCCAGTGGACCTTCTGTCACTGGTTGTAGGCCTGTGCAAAGCAGTGGATAAAAGTATGCCCTTTGGTTACTTGTTCTTATAATGGGGGTACAGGTCATGGAGAGAGCAGAAAGTTTGGCATATGACTATCCACACACAGAATTTAACAACAAAGAAAGTGTCCTAGATAGACCATCTATAGCGCATGTTCTAAAATGCATGGCACAAGTGCATTTCGTGTGTATAACTTAACTTTGCTGCAGCACAGAGGGCCTTTCCCAAACTACTCCTTACAGCAAGCCTGTTCATAGTCTGGCCCTGGTGCCACAGTGGCCCTGACAGATTTTAAACAGCTTGTGGCTTGTCTTTGCAGCTGTATTTATACCCTACACGGCTGGACTGAATCGGTCATGTGCCCATGAAACACTGAAGGACAGTGTCAGGTAATAACTCTGCCAGTAGTCACGTAATATACGGAGCACAAGTGCGCTCACAGGGCGGGCAGGTATGGAGGGAGATGGGTCCTGCAAACAACTGACTCGCATGCAGGAGTCCTGAGTTTTTTTTACCGAACACCTTACCATGTGTCTCATAACGTCAGAAGTAGCCATAGAAGGTCACTGACAGAGCGGCACCATGTGATGAGTTGGGATGATAACTTGATGAACTCCCTTTTGGTTTTAGGACTGATTTTAAGAATTTATTGTTTACCTACACAGCATTAAATAAGCTTGCTCCAACATGTTAGGCTGGACCCTTGACTGCCTGTTTTTAAATCCCATCTTAAAACACATTTTAACTTTCTGGCTTTTAACTCACTATGAGTATAGCTTGTATACATTATTGTCCTTTTGTCTTTTAAACTTGTCTTTGTGTTACTACTGCCTTGTTTATATATTACATTGTTTATATTCATGGTTATATTATATGTTTATATTGTTTATATATATTGCGTTTTTAATTGTTATTTTATTTTTCTATCATCTGTGCTGTTTTTATATTTTTTTATATTTAATTAGTTGTTTTAGTTTTCTTGGTCAACTGTCGTTTTGAAATGTGCTTTGGAGATACATTTGGACTGGATTGAACTGGACAGGATCTAAGCAGCAAATGTGAAAACATTAGTAATAAACTTGACGTAAGGAACAGAACTACTCTTTTAGCTTCTGAAACAATCAGTGAAGTTACACTGCTCCTTGTGTGTAATTACACACTCTTGATGTGGAGTTGGACAGCAGCTCTGCTCATCTCTCTGTCATGATCTGCTCTGATCGGCTGCTTGACGTCATGTTTTTCCTTTTTTTAAATTCTATTCAGTCATGTTTAATGTTTCCTGTTTTATTTTGTTAACTCACATCTCTTGTTTGAGATCCCTTCACTTCCTGCCCCTTTGCTGTCCTGCACATTTAGATTTTCTGTCTTGCCCTGATTAGTCTCACCTGTCTCTCACTAGTCCTACAGTCTACTCACCTGTTCTCACTTCCCCACTCAGTGTCCTCCTACTTACACCTGCCCAGTTTCTTTATTCTTTTGTCTTCATTTTTTTTTGTTTGTTTTGTTTTGTTTCCTGTGTCTGTGTGCTTTAACCTGCTTGACTTTGGAACTATAAGCCTTTTATTCATCCAGCTGCCTCTTTGTTGTCTCCATTTGGGCCCAAGCCTGCTACCTGCTCTCCTAGACTGCAACACTCTCTGCTATGTTCACATTTTAGAGAATGTAAGTCATATTTTCATGTATTTTTCACCCTCCTGCAACCCAAACACACATTCCAGTGCATGCAACAAGCAGTGTACTCGCATTGTGAACCCTCCTATCTAGGTGCATTTTACTACCTGAATAACACACCCTTTTAAAAAAACAGGAAAATACTGCACTATTGACTTTAGATCAGTTTTTTTGTTGGTCAATTGCACAAGTGCTTTCTGCTGCCTCAAAATAGCAATCTGCCAACAATGTGCCTAACACACCTAATTTTAAACCTTCAGGCTGATGAGTGCACAGATGGGTACAAATACTTACACAGTGTGGCTGCTAGCTGTGAAACAATGACTGCATTAGTCTGAAACTAGCTTTGACAATTGCACTGCACTGTGTAAAGCTTTGCTCCGAGTCTACAACCATGCTTTGAGGCTGTGCTGGAGCTAAATGTTTAACTTCAGCATACTACCATGCTGATTATTTAGCAGGTACTCATTGGGCTGCTATTTAAACAAACCATTGGACAAATTAAAATTATAAGTCAGTGGATGATCAGAGTTATTACAGTTTATTCTGAGGGGCAATGATTATCTGTACCAGATTTCATGACAAATGGCAATGAGAGGAAGAAAGGTTTCACACTCATGAACACGTTGGTCTGTTGTTATATTGCCAACCATTTATGTTATTTTGAGCTACACCCATCTCTATTTAGCTGTGTGATGAGATCATACTAGGTGGATAGGCAGCAGCCTTTGATATACAGACTGTTATCAGAGGCAGCCGCGGGCTGTGGCTGCACGTTGTGCTCTGCTGTCACGATTCAAAATACAAAATGCCAATGTTGCTGGGCACCTGTAGTGTCATATCTTTTATAGATTTCAAACATCTACGAAAATGATTTTATAAAGGATGTGCATTTGCTTTATATCACCCAAGGCACAACCGGTGAGTGATGTCTAAAGAGAACTGGCATCCTGAACATGGCGTGAAACAGCTACAGCACAAGCACCTCTATATCTCTTGGTTGCCCTGAGGTTAATAAAGAGGTGTGCGATTACATAATTTTGCTCTAGACAGCACTGAAAAGGGAAAACAGATACAATAATGTCATTCGATCCTAGGTGGAAAGCCTCAAGTGCGTTCCACAAGTAATTTCCACATGACATGAGCTTATAAAGGCAATTTACTGTTGTTTTTCACTCAGCTTTATTAAATTTTCTGCCCTAGGACTTGGCTGTTAGCTTAGAAAGCTTTAGGTTATTGAGCACATAAAAACAAGGCAGGCAGTTGTCACCAGAGTCCAAAGCTGGTATTAAAGTTTGTCGTTATCTGGAATGGGTTTTATGTTGCCACAGTTATCTTGCACTGAGATAAATACAACAATAAGTTATTGATTAAAGATACAATCGCTGCTGCATTATCCACCCTGTGAATCTTTTAATATTGTTATATTTGACTACAGATGAAACATGGGACTGTAATACAACAGCAAACATGAAGCATTGTGAGAAATGTGATGTGATGGTCGGCTCCTACATCTCTGCAGTTGATAAATGACGGGCAGTGATCCGCTCGTAATAACCAGCTATTCTGGGTGTGCAGCTGACCTCCCCTCTCCTGCATGCAAGGGGACAAGGGTTGCCATGAGTGCCCTTTTATCAACAATGACTGAAAACAAACAGCACGCAATTTCTGACCTCCATTACTCATGTATGGTTACTCATTTTTCTTTTGCAGACACAGACACCTGCAGCTGCTACATCTCATGGTTCCACATCTACAAATTTTCTCATCAAATAAGGGCCAAAGCATCCTTGAACAAGCGCTGGCCTCCCATCTTTTGTTGTGCCAAGGCAAATTCCCCCCTGATGTTACTGGTTTTGCCAGTTTAACTCTTAACTGTTATTGCTTTTGCCTTCAATCTCAATCTCAAGTTTCTGTATATGCAAAAGGTGATTCACTGGGTCAAAGTGGGCATTTAATTCTGCTAACAATACAGCAAAAGAAAAAACTAATGTGTGTACTGTTTAATTTGGATTCCCAGTTTATTAGGTCCTACAAGCTAAAACAAATGCAGTTTAATAAATCAGCCTTGCAACAAATCCTACCTTTATGAGGGTTTTGATGTTTCAGAGAGGTGCTGATTTAATTTTATGGTTGTTTTGGAGGCTGCAGTTTGTGTTGCGGTTGAAATGTGTCCTGTTATACTGACAAGTATTGTTGCACTGCATCTTAGTATAATGCAAAAACAGTACCACAAACTACACCTTACTTTGAACAGGTTCCATTCTCATTTTGAACAGCTGAAGGTACATTGCAATGACCGACTCCACCTATCAGAATGACCTACTCCCCATTTAACTGCATTTTTACAGGCTGTGGTCTAGTCTAATAGATATTTAAAAGACAGAATGACCTACTCCACAATCAATAACATTTTTACAGGAAGTAGTTCATTCTGACAGATTTTTGTTCCTGACAAAATGACCTTCTCTACCTATTAATATCATAAACGCTTGTTTACCACAGAGCTTATTTTCGGCACAAATCCAAAATCCAATGAAAAAAATCCTGTAAGTTTTTTGATGAGGGAAGCAAGGCAAAGCTAACTTCTGCTTAGGCCTACAGAAAACCATCATCCCTGGGGCACTCTATTGAGTTCCATGTTGGCTGGAGGGGAAACAGAAACATCCGTGATGCCAGTGTGAACTGAAAAGACGTTTATATAACTGTATATTTTTATATGCAAAAATCACAAAAACTGAGCCAGGGAAAGCAGTTTTTCAAACAAGGGACATGTCACTTAACCTGCTGAGGTTAGGACATCTTCATTGCAAAAAACTGAAACAATTTGATTTGCTCTGGTACTCATTAAGGAAGGGGTGTTATGCTGGACCACAAGAAAAGTCATTTACATAAAGCATGTGCAACTGCCTCTTATACTGTATGCACAATGTATTAGTAGCAGTTGGCTTTGAACTATTTATAAAGAAGTCTGTCAAAGCTTTTTACACTTACAATCCAAGATTTTCAGAGGCACAACCTGTGTAAGTCATCCAAAGTAGCTACCTTGTAGCTGTTCTCTTATCTCTCAACCTGGGGAGCTTGGTGCAACTTCGACCAATTAGCACACAGCACCACAGGAAAGTGAATCTCATCAATAAACCATGGCACATTATTTAGGATAGAAATTAAAGATTCATGCTTGAGTGAGACTCCTAAAAAGACAAGTATGGCACTTTAAACCATCAAAGTGCACTTTATGAATTAGCCCGGGTTCATCCTCAAACTTTTGAAGGGATGTCACTTTTAATATTTACTCGATGGCCCGGCCGTATGAGGCCATACTTCTGACAGCCGATGCATCAGCAGTTCTCAGCAGTCGGGGGAGGCCCTCTGTGTTTATTTTCCATTAAGAGTGGCTCTCTCATCTCCTGTCTCTCATCTCTCTTTTCATCAAGGATACACTTTACATTATATGTATCAATTAATTATTCAAAGGTATTGAAATGTGCTGATCACACTGATGAACAAGGAACTGTATATACACAGTATTTACTGATTTTGTATTTGCCAGCATGCCAATACAGTTATATTCACAACAAAGTCAAGCAACAGTGCTTCTGACTCAAACATCAGGACACAAACTGGTAAAGCAGAAACAATATGGAGAAAATTGCCTCAAGCAAAACTCAGCATGGTTTACCCAAATGAGGACTTCGGCAGGGTGTGTGTTATTCAGTGCCAAATTTATGAGACGGCGAGGGTGTGTATGTGAGAGCAAGTAATCTGTTGGTGTATGATGGGATGCTAGATTGTCTGTGTGTAGGATGAGGGACCACATGATGGGCACTGGCTACACGCCCAAAATAAACACCTTATCTGAGAGTTGGGGTGTTGCTGGGTAAACGGCCCGAAGGTATCAGCCCGCTGAGGACTCCTGACAGACATCTCACCCAATTAGCATTCAGCACCTTGCCTACAGCTTAAGGCAACAAACACTATTTTAATGTAGAGCAATTTTCATTAAGAACAAGCAGGGTGACTATTGTGTGCTAAGTATAGAATGAATTTCAGCAAGTCAGGGCATATACACACGCAAACACACAACTCAGTTTGAAAATATGCATTTGTTGACTCTCCTTAACAGTATGATTGGAATATGCACTAACATACATAACATAACATAGACAGAAATGTGTTGTTTGAGGTGCAATTAAGCAGTAATGTAACAGGTCTGAGAGCAGAAGTGCAAAAATTGCAGTTCCTTGAAAGGCCTCTTGAGGTTGGCTCCAAAAGCAAGTCAGTCCCCAGCATCAAAGCATAACTAAATACGTATGTTTACAGCCTGGTATGAAAGCTGTTTTGATCTCTTTAAGAAATTAGCCTGTTCATGACAACTGAATGGGGATTATATTTCTAACCATAGCTGTAAATGCACTGTGTTAACTAATAGCTCATTCCCACCGCAATTAATGGGTGCACGTGGGTTTTTTAAACACGGGTTAACTCGCTAAATGGCTGTATTCCAACTGCCATTGAACTTATCACTGGAGAGCGAGTCGGCCTTCCTCAGCTGGTGTGTGTGTGTGTGTGTGTGTGTGTGTGTGTGTGTGTGTGTGCTTCATCTTGTTGGTGTGACTGCAACATCACAGACAGGCAGAAGAGCAGGTAAATAGCAGACAGCAGCAAGAATGGAGGTCATTGAAAACTTTTCAGTGGTTTCTTCTTGTTATTTATCTCTTACTTATAAAGTCCCCCTTTCAAACTCTGTGAATGTGTGTTTTAACGTTGCTTAGGTGAAAACGGACAGTAAGTAGTTATGGTGCGTCATTGCATCTCGCCTGTGAAGGAGCTAAAATTACCATGTTAACCTGGGTGTTGTGTTCCCATTGATGCTGATCGGAGTCCGAGGCCAAAAAAAAACCCACGTCTACTGCAGAGTCATTTGACCCGGGTGTGATTGCTGGTTGTACGCATACCCATTGCACTAAAAAGCCAGTGGGAATGAGGCTTAAGCTAGCAGCTAGCATTATCTTTGCCCTCTTGTCCACAAATGGTCACTTTTGGTTACAAAAAAACAAGACAGCGACTTGCCGAAAAATGCAAAAATGCCGAAGTCAAATCCATAAACCACTGAATGACATCAGTTACTTTATATAGTCTATGGGTGCAAATGATCTGACTAGTAAGACAATAATTAGGATGGATTCAATAAAAGGTTGCAAAAATTCTTTATTTAGGACACTCAGAAAGTGTTTTTAAGAGTCAGCTGGATGGTGAAAGGAGCTTTTAAGGACAGGTCTCATCAGGTGAGCCTGGCACCACTCCACCTGCTCACAGTTATCCATCTTCTGAAGGCTGTGAAAACTTCTACATCACCTGGATTAAGTACCTGCATCCAAGTGAATGAGTCATGAAAAATGTCTTGTGGTGGTGCCCACGCAGGACAAAACCACTATATCTGTGCACACACACAAACACACAAAGTTAAGTAAAATATTCAGAATACCTTTTGACAGTAATGGGTTCATTAAGAGTTTTTTCCTGGCTTGCTGAGGATCATAATGGCTTTTTCAGTTTTTGCTTGTCTCACTGCCTTCTCTCTTCCAAAGTACATCATATGTTTTTAGGTTGATTACTTACCTTCCCGGCAGCTATTGGTTTTAATGCAAAACAATAGTAAAATTAGCTTGCAGTGATTTGAAACAGGCTTGTACAACAATAAACTTGTTTTGACAAAGTTATTGTGTCATTGCAGAAAACTGCAATTGTGAGAAGGGACTTTTCTGAAAAGTCTGACTCTCAACCTGTTGTGTAATAGTGTGTGTAAAGGTCCTGACATACCTAGCGAATGGTCAGCTGTTATTCAGTGTTGGCTGTCGATGATCATCTGTCACCCTAGTTGTTGTGGTGTGTCCCACACTGTTGGCTCTCTTTGGCCATTTCATGGTCAATTGAATATACTGAAAACAGAGAAGCTTGGATTAAAACACACACAGAGGTAGCATGAATTCTTCCTTTCCTCAGGATGCCATTATTACACTTTACATAGCATATGCTCCTATATTAATGCTTTGCATGCCACATACAGAGCCTTTAAGAAGCCTGCAGCCGTTGTATTTTTGCTCTTTTTTTTGCAAAAAAAGCTCTGCAAAACATTACCTGGGAAATTTAAAAATGAGGACAATGTGGTAGTGTCTTACATTAAACTTATGCTGTTCTGCATTTGACTCTCAAATGATGTTCGAACTGATGATACAGCCTCTGTAAAGGGACCATTAAGTAAGGGTATTCATCAGTCCCTGGCTGCGCTGCATTACCATGAGATGAGAACAGAACTTTCACCAAAATAAAGCAGACTTGTGGATCTCTGTGATAAATTGCCTGTCTAAATGCTTTAACTTTCAAGTCCATGTTGCTTATGTTTTGGGAAATGTTCAGCAGTAAAGCAAAAAATGGAATTTGCTGACGAATGGATAAAACATGCAAAACAGATGGTACAGCTTAGGGACAGAATGGTTACTTGAAGCTAGTGGTAATGACCAGATCCAGCCTCCTCTAATGTACTGTTTGTCCATATATCTATGAAAAGTACTGCACCAGAATTTGTATGTTACCCACACAACTGGGAAGGCTGCAATCGCTTGACCAAATCGTAATGGAAGTAAAGGTGGAAGTAGTATAAAGAGCAAAAGTCCATGTAAGGAGGCAGGTTGTGGTTGTGGATGGGTCAAACAAACACAGGACTTTCCCCCAGGAGACTGGTATTTGTGTCCTGTGTGGACCCAAGTGAACTTCTGTTAAGTAAGTAACGTGACAATGCTATTCATGGGACGCTAATTCATGACATATCATACGAACTGCTGTATGAGGATATTTTGTCAGATCACATGAAGTTCTTCCAATGTCTGTACTGTGCCGAGGGCAGGACAAAGTAGGTATAGTATCATCTCCAGTTATACAAATTAGTATTTGCTCAGACACAAACACTATAGCCATGCCTATATTGTTAACAAATATCCTGACCTCTCTAAACAAATTATTTAATCCCTTTCTTCCATCATTAAGTTAATCCTTCCTCATTCTGTGACAGTAAAAGTCTCAGTTCCCATGAACTAGGGAGAGAGAAAATTAAAAAGAGCGCATAAGAGAGGGGCACTGGGTTGCAACAAAAAAGCTTTCATTACAAGCTTTTGTTTAAAAAATTCAATTCCGACTGAATTCATCCTTGGTTAACAAAATAACGGCAAGGTTAATTAAGATGTCAGTGCAAAGAGCTTGGGGAAAATAATCTAGCTTAATTAACAAACTGATATTTACTTTTAAACCTCGTCCACATTTAAAAAGACCAATTAAAGCAAGAGAAAACACTGCAGAATAGCTAATGAAATATTGTTAATCTTAATTTAACAGACTGTGAAGCTTATTAATTTGATTCTGCAGATGATATTTCCATCCCTGCTGGACTGGGCTGTTTTTAAGCTGTCCCCAGGTGAAATTAAAGTTCTGCCACAGTCTTGGCATGACTGGGGAAACCTTTATTTCCAGCTAACTGTGCCAGCAAATTACTGCCAAACAAAATAACGAAAAGTCACAACAGAGGCTGTGCTGGGAGATGAGACTACTCCCTTTTGTGTCACAACTTACTGAATATTTCCACTCGATCGATAGAGACAACATCCCAAATTTACACCTCACCCGAAACTTTCACTCTAACGACTGGAGTCGCCTCTGAAGCTAGTTTTGGCCAAACATATGTGTATGTACAACTCTGTGACCCTTCGGGTGCCATTAGAGAGGGCGACTAGTTTGGCCTCTAGTCCCAGTGAGGGGCTAAGCTGCTGTAATGTTCAACAAGAACAGTGAGTAGAGGCAGTCCCACCATGTGGCAGTGTCAGGGCCTTGGAGAGCTCCGATAATGAGGCAGGTTGCCTCATTAAAAGCCATGAGGCTTGCACACAAAAGAACCTGACATCAAAAGCCTCCACGCTGCCTTTAGTTTGCCTCTGCACACATGCTTCTGACCACAGTAGTAATGCCACAATATTAAAGTCACACAAAAGACCGCTCCGCTTCTGCACCCACTCTCTTTTGCTGTCGTCTGGCACCTAAAGGCAGCTGTGTGTTTCCTTCTGGAAATAATTAATCATTCTTTCGTATAAAAAAAGAAGAGAAAAGAACAGAAATTGGCTTTTAGGTCTGTGTGGTCAACCTGTTCTCATTTCCAGGATGTCAAATACCCCAGCTTGGTCAGTGGCCCCCGGTGTCTGATACTGATGCACAGATGAACTGGGCTTCCAACTAACTTCAATATAAACCCATCTGCAGCATTATAGGGTGCGTTCATAAATCCAAGTCTAACTCCAACTCTACACTAAAATGAAAGCTGTTGTTCGAAGAAACTGAGTGTTTATTTCTACATGAATTAATGAATTGTTAAGTTAATCACACATTCACATCGTTTAGCGCTCTGCTGCTTTGGATAACCAAATGGTGCATTCCAACAGCACTCCGAATTTACAAATTGTGCCAGAGTGTGCTTAGGCACTTAAAGTCGTTATTTCCGAATGCACCCATAGATTCTCAGAGCAACTGGTGTAGAGTAAAGAGCGAGAAAGTGCCCGTAGGGAGGTGGTCACGATGGTGCAAACAAACACGTAACTTTGGCCTAGGAGGCCGCTGTTTGTTTTCCATGTGAAATCAAAAGTCAATGCTGAGTTTTTTTTTAACAAAGTAATGTAGATAATGTAAGCATTATATATTGTCCAGCATACAAACTAGTTATCTAAGTGCCTAAGTTAAGTTACATAACAGCGTAGCCTATGTAATGTGGGACATTATGGGTTTGCTAAACCTAACCTAGTAGTTTTGAGAGTTTATTTTGAAAAGACACTATACGAGCAGAAATACTTTTAGGATGATGATGATGATGATGATGATGATGATAGGGTGATACTAATAGTACATACTGTATTTGTGGTATTGATGACAATGATGATGATGATGATGATGATGAAAGGATGATAGGGGTGATAGTAATAGTACAAATTGTACTTGTAGTGTGATGATGATGATGATAGGATGATAGGATGATAGGGTGATGGTAACAGTACATATTGTACTTGTAGTATGATGATGATTATGATGATGATGATGATGATGATGTCAATATTGTACTTGTGTGCTATTTTGCAGCCTCGGCCTTTATGGGGCCGTTCTGATTCTGTATTATTGAGACTGCCATGACGTGTTGATGGTGATTTATGCTACTTTGGAAATGTACATTATGTTATCAGGAGATGTTGTCATATTTAATGTTCACTAAATTATTACAGGCCCTATGGAGTTAAGATGGACACATTAATCTGCTCTGTGGAGCTTGAATGTGCACAGGTGCAAGTCACCCTGTGCACAGAGCAGTGTCAACTGTTGTATGTTTCTGTTTCATATTGCTTGTGCTTTCATGTGTTTACCTATGTTTTTACACAACACAAATGACCCACTGAGACAATAATAAAAAATGTATTATATTAAAATTGATACGTCCAAAACCAACACTAGAGGGGTAACTAGAGAGTCATAGTTTGAAACATATGGACCAGTAACCAAGCTTCAATATAATGAACAAATTGTGAGCGAAACTGCGCTGGTGCAGTAGAAGTGACAGAGCAAAGATTCCTTGTGGGGGATGCAGGAGTAGGTCATGGATGTGTCAGGGATTTGAATTACTCTTTGCTTTATGTGTCATACATTTATTCATTGCTTTCTCTTACTCTGCTGTTATATCAGACCCTGCCACTCTCACTCCCTGCTCTCTCGTCAGCAGATTCATTCCACCTGCTGATCATCACTCACCTGCTCCTCATTCCCTCATTAGCTCTGCAGTATATATACTGGTCCATTTTCACTAGCTCTCTCAGATTGTCTCGGTGCTATGTGCCTTATCTTTCCAGTATTTGATATATGTTTTTTGTGATTCTTATCTGAACCCTGTCTCGCCCTGACATCTTTATGCTTTATTGATTGCCTGTTTTTTATCCTTATAATTTTGCCAAGTTAAGACTCCTTGCTCACTTCATCTACCTTCTGAATACTCTTGGGGTTTTTTTTTTCTTCAACTGTGACAGATGTCACAGGGAAACTGGTTTAAACTTGACACCACACTTTCTGTAAAGATTGTTTTAACACCATTAAATAGGCCAAAGGTATCAGAAAAAAACAAAGAGGAATATTCATTTGGTGCACTTTTAATTTCAGTTAACTGCTGGCCAAACTGAATAAGCACAAAATATGAATTTTCTCTACAGACAAGCACACAAACAAATATGTAATAAAGTTTTCAAAACATGAATGAATGTTTGTTAGGCATTACATGGATTAGACCTTTTTTGGGAAATTGGCTAGTGCCAAATTTGGTTGTTTTCAGGAAGCTTATTAGAAAATTACAGACTTAAAGTGTTGTTGATAAAATATCTGGATAATGTCTTTTATTTTGTTAAAAGGAGAAGCCCTCTACTATTGTCGTGTTTTTATGAGGAGGAGTACTAATACACATGCTGAGGGGCAAGCTTCCTCAAAATCTATACCAATGTAGCCCACCTGCAAAACATCAGCATGTTAGGACTGTCATTAACTGTGTTTCCATCCACCTGTGTTACTGTGCATTTTCAATGTGCACTTAAAAAAACAACAAAAAAGCAGTGTAAAACGATGCTGAAAAAGAGACTCAAGATGTTGGCAAACAAAAACATCAGATCTGTGTAAAGCAATGAGGACACAAGAAGATTTTACAAATTAATACAGGAAAAAAACAAAAATGCCATGTTTCCATGTTTTCTTCTTGGCTGATGTGCTTTTAATTGCATCTCTTTTTCTTCTGCAATGATGTAATGACTGCAGAATTTGCGTCTTGATTTTTTATGAAACTAGCATTTACAACTAGCATTAGCATTTCACTTAAAGCACCAAGTGGGTCAAGGAAGAGCCTCACAGAGCACCTAGCATGGCTGTGAGTCTTGTTCACTTCTTAACAGCAGCCAGAAAAGAACACACAAAGAAACTTTTTGAGAGTCAGCACTTCTTCAGTGTGCGGCAGTGCATTGAAGATTACAGGATCTTTCGAGTCTTCTTTTATAATACAAATACAGGGTAGTTATGAATAATGGATCAGGAGATACCACCAGCCATTTGAAAGCATTCAAGTTCAAGGTCTTTATGCACAACAATTAGAGAGAGGCAGTCGTTGGTGATGAAAATCTTAAGTCTGAGGCTCCCTCCAACAATGCTAATTAAATATGTATGTTGAACAAAAAAGAAAAAGAATACCATGAAACTAAAAACAAATTAAGAATATAAGCATACAATAGTTAAAACATGGGATAAAATATAACATAAGTAAGATTAAAATTGTACAGTAATTGCAATTGAAAAAACTTAATGTAAACAGGAATGTAGGAAATATATGTATATACACAGACATGTAATCAGATGTAAATCTGGTAAATGTCTATAAAAGGCAAAGTGACACGCTGTGGTTTGGAATTCAATGACACCATAGAGTCCTTTTTTTCACTGAGTCAAATCAAATATTAGGCTACATTTCTTGAATTCCACATTGTTGTGCTCTGAATTCTCACTGCCACTGACTGAGCCTTTAAAGAATTAGTCCTCTCGTCGTTCCTCCGCAGGCATTTGTGCCATTGAGCTGTACGGAGTCACGGGGGGATTGATGCTGTGTGAGTGCGACAGGGACCAGATGAGATGCAGTGTGACAGCTCTGCTTCACCACGGCTGGACAGCAAATGTCAGGAGCCAGACAGCATATGTACAGACAAGAGGGGGCGAGAGGATGTGGGCTGTGTTTTTTAGGTTTGAGAGTGTATATGGGTCTGTCATCTGTCTGTGGTTTTGACAGAAGTGTATATGTCTAACTATATGAACAGCATGTTGGAATATCAGTAGTGTAACCGCAATTCTGCACTGCACTTTATTCTGTAGTTACTTTAAGTGTGTAAATGTCGACACATGGGTCCCCAGGTGCATCCTCGTGAACTGAGGTAAGCCTTAGTGTGTCTGTCACCCGGAAAAATTCAAAGCTTGTGGACCTCAGGCCATACGGAGGGCAATGGGGTATGGATGAAGACAAGCAGATGCACTTTGCTCAGGCATGAAATGCTTTCCAAGGAATGTGGACAGAGATACGGAGAGAGGGAGAAAGATAGAGAACGAAAGTGACTGAATGAGAAAGAGGAGGCGGAAAAAGTGAATGAGTCACCCTGCTGAACACAAAACACATTCTTTTTTGTTCTCGTGGAGATGAGTCACAGTGGATGAACGTAATTTTGGATGTTTTTTAGCCTTTTGCAATATTATTGTATTATTTGTGGCATTTGCCCCGAGAAGGATCAAATCTTGCCCCGTAAAAGCCAATTTTGGAGAGATGTCACTTAATTTGCAAAGATTCATCTAGACCTTCACTGTATCTCCACTTCTCTGCAAAATGTCTGTGCCTGAGAGGCTGAGAGCAGCAAGCGTGACCAGAGCCCTCGGAGCAGCAGTGTAGTGAAAATCCTCCTTATGGCTTGTGATTTACTCAGCACAAGCATGGCAGAGTTTTCAAATGACTGCTGCTGCAGCTCAGTATCCACTTCCGTGACAGGGTTTGGCATCAGTCTTGGCTCTCAGGCCATTTATGGCTTACCAACAACACTTCACCCGTTTATATTGGTAAATCAAGGAAATCATCCACAGTGTATCTTTCCAAGAATTGCAGCCAAAGTTTTTCAAGTCACCATTCTCCTAAATAAACCCCTACAATTTGGAAAACAATTTAAATAGTTTACAAGAACAAAAAGGGAAAAGCAGTTTAGCTCCACACTTTGCAACCACGTAACTATTATGAAGCACAAAATTCTGACGGAGGACGCCAAGTAAAAAGTCCGTACACTGTGTGATTTGGAAATAGAGGTACATTTATGAGAGGGTCGGATGAACCTGCAGGCAGAAGGTATCAGCATAAAAATTGAAACTCATGTTGGATGTGATCCATACAAAACAGTCTTTTTTCCCAAAACTCGACTGATTTACCTGAAGTGGACACCATCATCATTGGGCTACAGGGCGAGATGATGAAAGTGTTTAACAGTCTGGTGGGCTATAACGTTTTTTTGTGTTCAGTTGTTCCATGACTGAAATGACTGTAAGGCTAACATCAATAACTAATGTTCGCCAACTTTAGCTACTACTTTTTACCTCCTAGGTCAAGCGTTCTCAGAGCTGCATTAAAACCACAGACTGTATACAAAGATGGATGGCGCATCTCCACTTACTCCAGCTATTCAAATATGAAGCCAAAATATCCCGGATATGGCTGCTGCCATCTTGCACTGATGACATCATTTAGAGTCTACACAGTAGCGATCTGCGATCCCAAACTCCCATCCGTCCCACTGACATTGAACGCAAGCATACAGATTGGCACGCAGAGCTGTCAATCATGTTGTCAAATCTCCTCTTTTAACTCATTAAAAGCAAACTACTATTATAAACACTTGAACAAACATCAATCTCATAAGAGTAACCTATATTGACAGAAATCATCATTGGGAAGATATATTTGACGTGAACTTTGAGTTTTTATATTTATCTCATCTACTAACATGGAAGAGTTTATGTTTTCTACTTCACCCAGGGGGCGATCAGGATGTTTTGGTTTAAATTTGGGGAAGCTGTTATGTTAGCCATCTTTATAAACAGTCTATGGGTGAAACGTCTAAAAAAAATATGGGTCATGGCTTAAAACACAGGAGAGCTGTCATTACATATTATAATTGAATCCAATTTCTCAGTGACTTCTTTTTAAAACTTTTTCCCCTTTAATGTCCTAATATTTTCAGTGTTTAAGTTGCCCCTTGTTTTTTTTCCCAATTTGATCAATTGGAACAACCATACATTGTGCAAATCTTAGGCATTTGCAGCAGTAGTAGTCTTTCCCTGCAGTTTCCCTCCATCTTCACCAATGTATGATGTCATATTCAAAGAAGCTATAGTAAAGTGTGATTTAATTTTTTTTAACCGCGGTCCAAACACTATCTCATGATCTCAGTTTCTCTTCTAGTTGTACTACTATTTTAATATGAAACAATAAGAACACACTCTCACAGTATAGGATACAGCCATGCATGTTACTATGCCCATGGGCCCCGTATTTTTTTTATTTTGTACTTTTTCCTCCTTTCTTCTCCCCCTCTCTGCTGTGTTGTCTCCACAGGTTTGCTGATGAGTAACGATGTTCAGCTGTGGGGGGAAAGGCACTGCCTGGAGGCAGATCTCTGAGCCTTTAAAGGAAGCAGTCATAGTTGACCATGCCATTCGCCTCAGCTGCTCTGGCTAAGTGGAGTGGATGTGTTTATTTTCTCTTTTTGCATATTAACATTTATTTGACTAAATTCTTGTTCCCTTTTAATGAAAGCACAAACACAGAGCCTCAACTAAAGAAGAGAAAGGGTGGAAAACGAGAGTTTATGAGGTTCCAAGACCAGACGCAGTAGTCAAAATTAGATGAATGGCTTGAAAAAATAAGAGAAATTACAACAATTTGGCTAAACAAGAATAGAAGCTCTCTCTGAAAGTAACCTTTTGGATCTAGCACAAAATATCACTTTAAACAATGTTTCAAATCAGCGCTGAGTACGGCAACGACACGGTGATCTAAGGAAATGGATATTCTTCTCCAATGATCGATACACATTTACCCACAGTGAAAAATAACTCTCTGTGAAACAGCCTCTTATTAAAATGATCTGGCACTTCATCTGAAACAATTGGAATTTCCTGAATGCTGTACTCTCAGCAAAAAGCAATCCTGGCTCAAATCCACTGCAGCGATTTGAGATAAAACTCTACAAAGATGCATTTCCTGGGAAAGGTATTTCATTTTAAATTGCTTCAAACATCTTGATGCACTTGACTGTCCAACATTTGTGTTTATATGGGATGTTTGCTATGAGAAATAGACTAATGGATGCAATACAAATGTGCCTGTAGAAACAAACTTAAAATATCTATGCAATTGTTATCAGCTGTGATAGGAGGCTATCTTTTATCGTTTATCAGTTGACTCTTTGATTACCAATCTCATTTAAACACTTATCAATCACATAAAATGAAGACAATAAGAAACTTATTTTATTTGTCATTATATTTCTGCTGCTTGTGTTACTGGCTGTTTCATTTATTGCTCCCTCTACCACTCCGGCCTCAATCTTTTCACCATACCTGCTGAGAGCATTTCTCATTTAATGCTTGATGTGGGTGCTATAGCTCAGTTATATGTGTCCGTTGGGCTCTGTTCAGTATAGCCCTGTTTGGAGCGGTTGATGTCTCAGTGCAGTGTGTGCTCTCAGTGTATAAGAGTAAAAGCAATTTCACCAAATAAATGTGTCCAACCATTTGTTGCAATAAATGCTTTATATACCAAACACTTCCACACCTGCAACTGTAGGTTTTTATAATATCTTTTTTTTTCAGCTGGCATTTCAAAGTGATATATTTTAACTGGAAACTGTAAATGTACTTGATTTTTTGACGAAATTAATCAGTTTCAGAGTAATCTGCTTTCTTACTGAGAATTAGATGAGAAAATTGACACCACTTCCACAGCTGTACGGTAAATAAGCAGCTACCAAAAGCAGCTGATTAGCTTCGCACAAGGAGTGGTTACAGTCAGGAACTTGTAGTTTTTACACTTGAGCTTGTCTGCAGGCTGAAGTATTTCAGTTATTGAGCTTTCTTGGTGCAGGAAGGTGGTGCTGTTGTTACCTTTGTAAAAAGCCAGACTAGCTTTTGCAAGTCTCTATGCTAAGCTAATGACCGCTGCATACTGAATGAGGCAAAGGTGAAAGTTGCATCCAAACAATTTTAAGGCATTAAGGGACTTTTTTTCATTGTAAAGAACTTTTAAATATCTTATTTTAATGAATGGAGATTTGTTTTTTGGGGGGTTTAATCTATTCCTGGAGAGTAACAAATTCAGTGAACTAAAGGTAGAGAGGAGCTTGTATAATACAAAAAATGTTCTACATTTCATAAATAATTGTTTAAATTCAGCATGATTGCAGCAAGTCCATACTGTTTGCATTATCTCAACAAACTGACGGGCTGCTCACTTGTTGGATTCAGTAGTTGCATTGATTTTCTCCTCTGTGTGTGACATGGACTGATGTGCAGTGCTGTGTCAGTGTTTTTATAAAGAGGACCGTCTCAATGCAAGTGGCAGCAAACGGTGGGTGGACTCAAAAGAGGGGGGCAACAGCAATGAAGCGGTATAAATCATGAAAACTAAATATATAGATTGAACAGTTGCTCATTCAAATTAGAGAACAGTGTGGGACATTGGAAGCATTTAATACTGAGTAAATGTGGGTAGATTCTCTGATAAAGAGATGCTATGAACAAAAATGTGGGTAGACTGACCTATGCAACTCATTCCCACTGCATCCCTGGTTATGGCATTTCATAACTCTGAACTTTATGGTGTGTCCTGCCTGGTTATCTTTTGACTTTTAAATTCATCATTCAGATGTCATGCATTTGGTTATCATGCACTTCCTGTCTGCCCTTCTTCTGACTCATGATGATGCAGCTTTGCATAAGCATTGGTGAACCGCTGCAAGACGGCATTGCTCTTTTGTGTCAGATCTGATGTGTCAAAATGAGGATCATCACAAGCTGATGGAGAGTCACTCCTTACCTGTGAAGCCAAACTATGAAGAAGCCTCCCTTTCTCTTTGACTCACACAAAAATTTGTTGCACATCTGCCTTACAGCTCATGTACCAATCAGTTATATAAGCAGATTTTTCTTGTGAATGTCTATGTAAAAGCATCAGAGTGATTTTAAGTCTCCTCATACAGAACTAGGCCTGTGGGTCAGCAGGCGCTCTCATTGTTGCAGGGAGAAAACTTGATGTCACTTGTTCAAACCCACATTTTTAAGTGGGTCATGCTGTTTTTGGTAGCAGGATCTACAGTAACAGTGTCATTCAGGCCCCCGTACACAATTTTCAGGCTGAAAGTTGAAATTAAAGTAGTTTTATTTACAAGAAAACAGAGATTGTTGTGTAAAAAGTTCTCTCAGCTCAACATCAGTTGAACACGACTCTTTGATTCAGTAACAAGTCCCGACTGTAGAAGCCCTTTGATGTGATGTGTGTCCTCGTACTTCAGAGCTAGGATGTGGTCCATCTTTGAAGCCATAATTTATATAATGTCGACCAAAAACATTGGTAGACCATTTGTGTTTGTTTTGAGTACATCTTCTTTTATTTTTTAAGTAGACATGCAATGTTCCAAGGGATAAAATTGACACAAACAAGCTTAAATCTCTAAGTTGCATGTTCCCTGCACTTTCAGGACATTTCTACAACTGTAGTTTTTCTGACTGTGTGCCCCTGGCTGCATGTACTGTAGCATCACAGTAAATAGGAAAATGAAAGTGGTATCAATTTTATCATCTCAGTCTCATAAAAACAAATTTAAAAATACAAAAAATGTAATATTAATATATATAGAAATAGGTAGAGATAGATAGGGTATTTCATTAATAAAGGGAAATTACAGTGTTGCAGCAGCCAAGTCACATAAATCACAAAATAGACAACATAAGGGCAGCCAGAGAGGTAGATGTTGATAATAAAATAGGAAAGATATGAAAAGCAACATTTAAAAAAAAAAACAGGACTGAAGTAAAACTGAAAAACATAAGACCAAACTCTAAATATGTACAATGACGATACTGCTTGGTAATATGCTGTATATGGTTTATGCATGTCTAATTTTGTCTTATGATAAGCTTCAAACACAGAATGCATGTAATATGCAGGAATTACAAATTACTGAATGAATAAATGTGGAAAAAAAACCTCACAGAACTGGGGTGATAGTGCAAATGATGCATCTTTTCCTTTGCCACTGACCAAGCAGAAGACACGATTGCAAGACCTCCCCCCATGGAGAGAGGCCGTCATCTCTCATAAGCAACATGAGCAGAAACTGTGGCTGGTGGCTTATAGATTTTCCTCAGTGAGAAAAAGTGGATTCACTGAAACATGCTATACCTCGGGATATCGCATGAGAAACCAGCCCCCATTAGAGCATAGCATGTGAATAAAGCAGATTAGAACAATGTCCTGGGGATGGACATAGGCCTGAGAGTTCATCTCACTGGGGGTGATAGAAACAAGTGAGTTACTTGGGATGAACTTTGGGCATAAATGTTCTCAAGTTCAAAATAATAAACAGACTCTTGTTTTTGAGTATCAGTGTGAAATTTACTTTAAAAACATCTATGAAAGCGATTGCCTCGGAAAATGTAAGTAAATATAACCATTAGTCTTAATTTATGTTAACTTACTATCTAATTGTTAAGTTGACCTAAAATTTAGTTTTAGTTGCTTAATTTTTTTGAAGTTGCTGCAACTTAAAAATGACAAGTTTAATTGAATCAATCAAGTTCTGGCAACTTCAGTAAACCAAGTTTACTGTGCCATATATCTGTATTCTGCTGGTTGAAAACTCTGCCAATCATATTTGTATTTTCTTAAGAATGGTAACACAACAGGAACTCGCAGATGTCCCAACTTCATCATTGGCAAAATCCTCTTTGTCATGATCAAGTTAAGTCAGACCAACTTGTTTCATTAAAGCTGCCAACAAAGAACAAGATCATTTCACTTGTCATTTTTAAGATGCATCGACTTCACAGAATTAATTAAATACAGCTAAATTTCAAGTAAACTTAACAGTTAGATATAAACATAATTTCAAATGAACGGTTATATCTTCTTTCCTTTGTCAAGGCAATCAGTTTCCAAGATTATTTTAAGTAAGATCTACAGTGTATGAACATCTGTTTCACTGAAGGTTGGATGTCATCTCTTATCTCCTTGAGAATTTTTCCATCTCTCACCTCAGAGAGAGGCAGATGGAAGCATTCAGCGGGTGGTCCTGAATTACAGTAATTAAAAAGACACAGACAGCCCTGCTAAGCCAGTCCAACATGAGAGCAGGCCAGTGCTCAGACAGACGAGCAGAGCCAGAGATAGATCTGATACTGAACACCCTTTATCAGTTCCTTTCAGTCTCCTCTCTCTCCTACTTTGTCTCTCTGGGGTCAGGACGGGGCAAGCTTTGTTGTAAAGGTGTTTAATTTTTTCCTCTTTACACGATGGAAATTTGGCTGCTGCTGATAAGGCTCTCCGCGGCATTGGCCAAGCTCATTTAAAGCCTTGACACCCTTTTTAGTGACCAATAACTCAGTCAGATGGTGACTGGATGGCCTGATAGGGAGGGAGACTGGACACCTCGTACACAGTGTCCTCAACAGGATCTGCGTCAGTATGCACATGACGTGTTTCACACACCTGCATACACAAGGACAGTGACAATTCAGTGATGTCACTATTGTGAAATGAGATACACTATAATCCAGCTGTTTTTACTTAATTTCTTTTTGTAATTATGCCATTGAGAAGGGTGTGTTCACCTGTGCTGTATTAAAACACACTTTAATAATTCCCTCCACTCCTTTCTGTATGTTCTTTAATTAACTCAGATGGCGATAACTGTTTACATTACAGCCCACAAATTACAGTGTAATTAGACAAATGCTTGTAATTAGACAGCTAGTCTGCCTCTGTCCAAAGTTTTAAAAAACTTTGCAAAGTAATTAGTTACTTGGCAACTCTATTGGGATCATATGACTCCAGGAAGTCAGTGCACATGATCAAAAAATAGCTGCACTCACAACCCCGCTACATGTGCGAATTCTTGCACATGCAGGTGGGAGAAAAATGTTTTCCTTTTCAGTCTTTATGCTGAGCTAAGATAACTAGCTTCTTGCTTTAGTTTCATATTGAAGAGACAGACATTCGAACAGTATCACCTCTCTTCACCTCTCATTTACAGCAAGAAAGCAAACAAGTGTTTCCTAAAATGTTGAGCTACTTTTAAAGTCATTAATGTAATTTGCGTATGATACCTGCTAAACCTCAAAGGGAAAATTATGGATTTTATGAGTGGAGTTGATAGGGAACTTATCCATAGTCAGTTCCAGGATGTTAAGATGTTCTAATCGCAACATCATCAGCTGTCGCCCTCCCGCTCATCCATGCATTGCATTTTTTTTTTTTTTTTTGAAAAGCTGCTGTAAAATCAGGCATTTTAGGGCACAATAATCACAAAACCATCCTGGGAAATCCCAGAGGGATTACATAGTCAGTGTATTACTTACAGTAGATGGTGGTCAGCACACCCCCAGTTTGGAGACGTGGCAGGAGTGTCCAGAAGCTAAGCAATGTACTGCTGTGGACCAGGGCAGCAGCAATATGTTAGCCACTTAAAAAAAGTTCCACCTAAAAATAAAAGAACATCAGTTTAATTTGACGCTGCATTGAAAATATTTTCACCACTTTACCTTTTTTTTAGACAGTCTGTTCCAACAGGAAAGCTATGAAGGGCCTCAGTTGCCATCTATGCTCTCGTCATAGCCGCTCGACTCCATTTAAAAAAACAGTCTTTTTTGCTTGCTGAACACAGAGCTGCTGGTCTACCCCTCCCTCGATCAGTTAACTATTTTGTGTTATAGTGTGACTTTGGTGAATCTAAACTAAAACTTTTAACCTTTTTAAAGCCAAAGTCACCCAATATTGCAAACAAATTAACTGAGCGAGGCAGCAATAGACCAGCAGCTCCTGTGTTCATCAATGTTAAATTACTATTTTTCTCAAAGGAGTCTAGTGGTTTTGTGGAGAGAGATATAACAGCGTTGGGTCCCTGTCTGTGATCGCTGGCTTACGGCAAGGTATTGAAGGCAGTAAAAAATTTTCAAACACAGCTGATATTTATTTGTTTTTAGGTGGCTAAAACATGGTTTGTTGCTGCCCCCATCCACAGCGGTACATTGCTTAGCTTTGACTCAGACTCCAGCCTGCATCTCCAAGCTTGCTGCAAGCCCATTGACATCTATTGTATGTAATACACCGACTATGGATAAGTACCTCATATAACCCCACTTCAAAGGATCCGAACTATGCCTTAAATCAAGTTTATTTCAGGGTGGAGGTGTATGTATGTGGCTCCTTGATGATCTGATTATATGGGCACGACTTAATAATTACATTGGTTGTGATCTAAAGCTCTACCAATATAGATTACAGAGGTAGCACTTATTCCTTTCCTTCACACACTGACATGGGCATGAACGCTCACACGCATGCAGGTTAACCCAGGTCTCTTGCAGACAAGGTCGTTTTTGTTGATGCGGGAGTGTCTGAGGAGTCGGTGTAGGATGTCCTCAAAGGAGTCAAACCACAGGTCCACAATAACAGCTCAATCAACGCTGCCTTCCACCTAATCTCCTCTATCAAGGCAACATTAAAGTTGCATTGTAGAGAGGGAGAGCTCATGTGCCACCCAGCCCTGGCTGATTGGTGCATGGAGGAGGTGTACAAAGCTGCTGGTACGCTCATTTACTGTTTGTCAGTGAGATGGATACCGCTTCTTGATTCTAATTTCGGTAACCACTTATGCATTCATGACCCTAAACATAGCTATGATCGATATACCATTCTTGAAGATCACACAATCATCAAATGGTTTTAAACAATGTTATTGTGCAGCAAATTACTTGAAACAGAAACACCCTGCGTATTTTCTCATCTAAGAAACAAGTCTTTTATACTCAGGGATAAAAGCCAGCCCCACAGTAGGAGGTCTTGTAAATCCACTGAAACAGTACAAGGTATCGGCAAATCATTATGTCAGAAAGGAGTTGTTGCTCAGGGCCGCAGGGAGACAGAAAAAAAAACCCCCAACAAGCAGACATGACGGCAGATAAACATTTGTTGCACATCAAAGCCTTGAAGAGAGAAGGACATCAGAGGAGTCGATTCTTTCAGCCAGCATGAAGAGACACGTACGCTGGGATCAACTAGATTAAAGAGGGCTCCGAAGTGAGCTATTGATTGTTTCAGGTTATTCTCCTGGATCTTTGTCATTTATAGTGATGGAAGCAGGTCTCTAATTTGGCAAATAGCAAATCAAGAGAAAAAGTTTCAGTTCAGGAACACTACAATCACAAACACTTTCAGAGATAAAAGAAGGAGAAGAATCAGAATTGCACCATGTAGAGGCTGATCTTTTTTGCCAGCATATGGGTGCACAATTGGGTCAGGAGATAAGCAAGCCCCCGTGGACTGTGGACAGATGCATTCCATCTCTGGCTGCGTTGATGTCCTCCCCCATCTTGTCTCTCTCACAGGCATGCAGTGATCAGACAGTGACCTGTGGAAAAGCAGCCATGCCTTCAGGATGCAGATGACTGAATGATAGAAGTGCTTCTCTGACGCTGGCCATCATTAGAGGTCTTGAAAATATAATTTTCCAGCAAGGAAGAGGCGAGGAGGAAGAAAATCAAAAAAAGATATTTGAAAGGAAAAGCACTTCTAGGTTCAGTGTATTGGAAAACCATTAAGTTTTTTAGTGTTAAAGGTCATATGCTTCATTGCAGTTACTGATCTACTTTCAGTTTTAATGAGAAAGTTAATAATGCATTAGCTTGACATTATTTCTAAAAGACTTTTGTGATTTAATCAATAAGACACATCCTGATATATAATCAATATGACTGAGCTTGTAAGGCACAATGGCACGCACTCCTTTTGTGTGAGTGTTAATGTGTGAACAGATCACATAAAAAACATGACGGTGAGCTAAACTTTGTGTTGGTCAGCAATTTAACGGCAATGATGAGCCAGGTGTCCTCTGGCCGGCTGCCTGGAAACGGCATTAGATTAGACTGTCAGGGTGGAGGGGCAGGCGGGGATATACAATGCTCTGTGGAACAGACGTGGTAGGATTTTCATGAAACATCAATCATACCATCATACAATGCTGACCTAGTCATAAAGTCATTTCAGCGTGAAAACTGCATTATGACAAATGTCAATATGAAGTATAGGAGGGACCGTCGTCTATATATAGTCCACTAACCAGCTTCCTTTGCTCCACAGGGCAAAGTGTAGCTCTTTAGCCCGTGTGTCAACTCAGATGTCTTTTTTTGCTCTCAAGAATATTTTTATTAATTTTTTTTAAGAACGTATGAAATAAACACAGAAAACTGAAAAGTGCACAATAAATATGGAAGTTTAGCAGAACATATCCATAGTGTAGGAACTCAAAATTCTGTCTTGCTCCAGTCATTCCTCACTCCAATTAGCCCCGTCACAAATGTCATTTAATAACCAAAATCTCATTTTCACTGCGCAACCACCAACCTTTAGCTTTACTTAATTACTTAAGTCCTCAAAACCCGACAATCACATGGCTCATATGTTCCCATCTCTAAATATGACTGAATATGATTTTGTAAATTTGCTCATCTACCAGTGGACTGAATAATATGATCATTAATGGCCACAGTTTTAAACACGTAGGTAATGTTGTGAAACGGTTTTAGCTGTGGCAAAACTAGGTGGTAAGGTTTGTAAAAAAGGTCATGGTTTGGCTTAAAAGAAGAATGTTTGTTACTAAGGTACCATAACATGATCTCACATGATGTCGCGTCACATACATCACATATTTCACACACATCATACTACAGCCATGGATTGTATAAAATAATGGGTTTGACATTTCGGCACTCAATATCTTGTTTTTTTTGAAGCCAGTAGAGACAATATTTGGATGCAACACTTCACAGACAGCCTGTCACTCAAGCAACCCCGCCCTTAAATGTTTGTAACTTTATGCCAATTTAAGAGCAAAGCAGCCTATATAAAATTCTTCCCCTGTGCAGTTGTCTTAAGTGTTGAAATTAGCCATAGAGACCAAACCCGTGTATTTCCAAATGTGTGAATCCCTTCATCACCCATCAGATTTATTTTATTAGACTATGTAATATAATACCCTTACTTTATACCCAGAGCTTAAAAACTGAGAGTACTTTGATAATTCTCTGCAGTGGATGACTACGGATAAAGAGCCAATTTTTTCTTGTGACCTTGTGTATAAATGGGGGACAATACCTACAGTAAAACAGTTCCAAGTATTATATTAGCAGCAACTGGATTTATTAGTGTATCTCTCTGATGATTTGATGGGAGCTGGTGGAACAGATCAGCAACCATCATCTGGATTAAAACATATAAAGACTTTATGCCAATCCAGGACAGTCGCCTAATGCCAAGAGAATAATTCCCCAATCAGCACAATGACATACATGCTGTATATGCGCGTGCACGCGCACACAAATGTCCCAATGAAAAACATCTGTCACTTCAGTAGTCTGCTTATCTGGCCCAGCCATGTCAGCGCTCTCCCATGTGAGCACAAAGGCAGCGGTGGTTTTTCATGCTCTGCAGATGAGTTTGCTGATAGGTGTTCAAACATCATCTCCTCTTGCTTTTCTGCACAAAAAGACACACAAAAGACATGCCATTGGAGGTAATTGACAGTTTATGTGATACAACCACACGTAAACAGGATTTGGCTCTGACTAAACACCTCCACACACACTCTCTCCCACCCCCACACCTCCCAGAACAAACCCCTAGAAGCCACCCAGCCGCCTCCTTTTTCCTCCCCTCTTCTCTCCTCTCTCACACTCTGTGGTCTGAGCTGCATGCTCACTGTCCCGAAACATGATGAACCACTCAGCCCTATGGGAATTTCTCCTCCCAGCTAGCTAACGTCAGCTACATCTGTGTCTGTCAGCCAGAGTAGATGCAGCAGCGGCAGCAGCAGCAGTGTGGCAGTAGCAGTGAATTGGCTCAGGCGTCAGGCAGCCTCTCACTGACATTCTGTTTCAACTTGGCTGAGAGACACTTCATCCCGCTCAGCTCACACTGGCAAGAAAAGTTCTCTCCTGTCCTCTTTCTTTGGCTCCTGAGCTGTTTCATTTACAAATGAGCTGGGAAGGATGCTCTGCAACTTGAGGATACTTTTCTCATCTGGATGCACGGTGCCTGTGGTGGATGGCCGAGGGGAACGTGCATTCTGTGCCTCTTGAGCAGGGATGACCGAAGCCTCAAGGTGTCCACCCTCTTCCTGCTCTTCGTCCTCTTTCTCCTCTGCCTCACACTTTTCCCCTCGCACCCGTCTGGCATGCGAGGGTCAAGTTAGCAGGATTTTCCCATCCACCTCAGTCCTCTCTCCAACTGTGTTGTGATCCTGTTCCTCAGTGCCGCACTTGACCCGAAGGCTCCCCGGGCAAAACAAAGGGATTAACAATGAACTTTGCTCTCACCAGGAGACACCGCCTGCCCTAAAACACAAGACTGTGAGATCTGATGAAAGTCAACTGTGAGTATGTTCATCTCTTTTTCCATCCTCTATACATCTGTGACTTGTTTGCTCCAGAGAGTAATGAGGGATTGAGTATGCACTTTTTGATTAATGTACAAAGGCATGACCTGGATTTAAGGGGGAACAGCGTCATGTGTGCACAAGTGCATGTCTGAGAGGTCTCAGCATGTATTTTTAATGTAGCCTTTTACCTTAATGAAACAGAAGACGTGATGCCGGAAAGATGTGTGTGCATCTGCTCTTCTGGAAGACAGGGTGTATAGAAAAGTGCATTATTGTATTGGATATGTATTCATTTGGCCACATATCAGGTACACCTTGAAGCCTATTATTTATTCCTGAAAAGCTTGAGAAAATGTGTGTTTCCATAGGCTGTAATTCATGAAATATCTTGCCTCTTAGAGTGTCATATATTTTATACATTCTTCCATCTACCTCATATTTGTATTTGTATTTCATATTTTAATCTGTCAGTAGTAGACACAATTTTAAAGCACAGTCTGCACCTTCTATCTCCTTGTCTTTGAAATATCTGAAAATGTCAAAATGGTATCCTCATTTAAACTTCATGGTTCTAAAATTTGGGATTCTTGTCATTTAAACTAGCCTTTTTATTTCTTTTTTCAAAACAAAACAAAAAAATCAATATTTTTCTTCCAAAGCTAAATCACACAGCTCTCACCTCCTCTTCCCTCCTCCCTTTGATTAAGTGGAAATGACAAAACACGGAAGGATTAAGCAGCCAAGCGTGATTTTAACGAGTCCGTCCAGTCCCCACAGATCCTGTGAGGTGCTACAATACATGTAGAAAGGTGCTGGAGCTCTTAAAAGGAAAAAAAAACCCTGGAAGTTGCCACCGTGAAACTGTGGGTAGGGAAAAATAACGACTAGATTGTAGACTGCTCTGGCTTGATTAGTTTTATCCAGCAATTTTACCTTAATTTGCATTTTTATGTGAAATAGTCAGTGGTGGTTTGGGAGTTGGACAGCAGGAATATACTACAGAATCGCAACGTTTGCTCTATTTTTATCTATAGTACTTCAGTGAGCTAGATTTAAAGTTTATTAACAAACTGAGATAGTAGTTTAAGCCCTTAAAATCTGAGCAAACTGGCTTGATTTCTGTCAAAAACATGGGAAGTAGGCAAGGGGTAACAAAAGAAGAAATGACCCAAAACTTTGCATGAAATTAATGAAAGAACAAGAAAATTATCTGAAAATTGAAAAAAAAATGTCAAAACTAACAAACAAAAAACAAACAAGTAATAACATGTAAATAATGTGGAAAGTTATGATAATTATATATTTTTTCCTAGACTTTTTTTCTTCTCTAATTTTTTTTAAAATCATTTTTCTTAATTTAGTAATTTCTTGCAATTTGTGAAACATTTCTTATCAAGTTGCTCCTTGCCTTTTCCAAATGCTTTTGAAGGAAAATGCTTCAATTCTCTCAGGGCTCAGTGGTTTAAGTACTTGTGCAAGGTGTCTGAAAGCAGCACAAGAAAAATTATGTTCCCCTGGGTTTCAAAGGGTTAATGTCTATGTGTTTTGGAGCAATCTCATTAGTGTACCATCAACTAAGGTAAACTTCCACCATCTACTTTTGCTTTTGCAGACAAATGTGACATCAGCACAGAGAAAATTGGGCGTGTTACGAATTGGGAACAAACATCAGACGACCCAGAGGCTCGAACAGCGGCAGACACTCATATTTATAAAACGCCTCATACAAGAGCACAAATGAGTTTATAGTCAGATCATTATCCAAATGATGGGGCATTAATGAAATGACGCACATAAAAAAAGAACTCCTCAAGGCGTTAAGCGTTTTGTTCCCTTCAGCAGCTGTCAAAACCACTGGGGTGTCCATAAGCAGATCATAATATTCATCTAATGATCATCATTTCTCATCTGAGAAGAGATGTAATTCAAGTTGCTTTAAACTGGCAGGGGAGAAATCATTTAGCCACTGAATAAACAAAAAGCAAATAAGTGTATTCTGCATTACTAAGTACGTATTTTACATCAGCACTAACTCACTCATAAATATTTCAGGTTGCATGTTTCAGATCGTACATGTGAACATCTATAATCCTCTTTCCTTCTCCTCCAATGCCTGATACACAGAATGATTCAAGCATTTTGTATGTCCTCATCAGGAGTGCTAGATATGCAGGGATCATGGGTCAGTGGGCTGACTACAGGATTCACGAACTATTGTGCCAAAAAGCTCTGGGCTGATTTGCACATCATACATACTCACCACGCAGACACACATGGTGTCCTTTTCCTCCTTTGCTTTGACTCGCCTCTCTTTTGCTCTCGCCTTCTACTTCTTTTGGTCTCTCATCTTCTTTTCCCTTTCTTTAACAAATGCGAGACACACATACACACCACACAAACACACACTATTTATTTTCACGTTTCTGCTGTGCTGCAACCAAAGTGTAGAAAAAGGTTATGTATGACTGCGAGGCCTGGTGGGGGCAGCGAATGGAGCCAGTGCACAGGAGCACTGATGGCCAGATGCCATAAGACCTGCAGGAAGCCACCCTTCAACATGTCCGCCTCTGCATTCTGTATGGAGGCTCAGGACAGATTTGTCCTACCTAGTCTTTCCTCACTGTCATACTGGCCTCTGTTAATCACTGGATCAATGACCATTACTTATGCATACGAACAGGATATTTCAGGAGCCAGTCTACTACTCGTAGGATGTATATGCAATGAAGAGGTTTTCTTGGCAGGAGTGACAGCAATATGTCTTTGCACCACTTTTTGGCACTGATTCAATGAAGTGATCCTTGGATGTAGTATTTTTTTTTTAATTTTCAAATAGAGTCACAATTCAGGTCAGAAATTCTGCTGCATTATCTTTGTTTGTCAACCTACCACCCCTTTTTGTCTGAACAGACAGCGTCACAAAGCTCTTCCCCACTGTGCGTCACGTTTCATGCCAAACTGCATCCGTAAAAAGCCCAGAAAGAGGCCACAACGGACCATATTCACTATTTATAGTGATGCAGAGTCCATGTTTACCCCCACAGTTCTGAGTGTACCATTAAGAAGCTTCCTGCTTCGATTTAGAAGCTATTAGCAAGCTTGACTTGCTCTACCTGTTAAGGTCAAGAGGTAGAACAAGTCTATTCTGTGTCTGTGTGTGTGTGTGTGTGTGTGTGTGTGTGTGTGTGTGTGTGTGTGGGTGTGTGTGTGTGTGTGTGTGTGTGTGTGTGTGTGTGTGTGTGTGTGTGTGTGTGTAGGCTTAGCAACACAACAGTCATCAGTGAGTCAGGAATATCCTCATTTCTCAAATGTCTGCATGTCATCATCAAGTAATTGTTTTTTGTGGGATTAAACATGATGGTTCAGCCTATCCAGTTTATGTTCTGAAAAAGGAAAAACAAAAGCTCTACGGACTCCTTTTATACAAGCTGGTGTCCTGGTTCAGTTTCTTCTACATTGACTTTGTGTCCCTACAGTTCATCACTTTAAATTAGTCATAGAGCACTGCATAATATGACTGCAAATAAAACCATAGTGGCTCTGTGAGGCTGTTGTTGATATTCAAGTTACATGCTAACATCATCTCCAAGGGGTTAGGTCTAAAAAGGGAAGGCAATGTGAAAGTGCATCATTTCTATTAAAAGCCAGCACAACGCAACTCTACTAAATAAATCTGATTGTATACATGTTAATGCAAAAATGACCCTAGTTCTCACCTGATACATCATCTCAGTAAACATTTTTCTAATTAGTTTATGGACATAATGGGGGTTTAAAGTCTTATTTAACTTCTATAAACGGATATCTACATGTGTAACCAGAGTCTATGAGCAATGGTACAAGATTTTAGTGTCAGAAGCATTATGGTTTCTGTTTTTAAGTTGAGTAGTACTGACCGATCACGTTTGAGTAGACTTTTGCCTGCAGGTAAACAGTGTGCGAGGAGAGCAAAAGAGGCGGAATTCATTGTCCGAAATGTAATCTCAGGCCCCATCGGCTCCCATCTTAAGACAATTTAGCTTTTCATTAGCATGTATTAAAATATCTGTATTTATATGCTTTTCTTAGAGATTAGCCAAATTGTTTTCTGCATCTGCCTCAAGTTGCAACATGCAAATATGCTCTCAATGTCAATGCCAGTGTGGATGTTTATTATTGTAACTATCTTAGTTTAGCATGTTAGCATGCTAACATTTGCTAATTAGCACTAAACACAATAGGGGAGATCAGGTGCATCTGTAAGTTAGTCAAAACTGTGAAACTCAGTATGCACATGGTCTCTTATGACTCCTCTCTGCCAGCCAAAAGACAAACTGATGTCTAATCTTGTCAATGTTTTTCTGCAATGACTCTTTTTAAAATTATTTTTTCCATCCACATAATTTTCCACAAAGTTTCCAAACCTTTAATGTCCATAAATTAACGTGTCTAGCTTTGATGATCATTTTGATGTCTAGTATTTGATATTTTTATTAAAGTTAGCTTTATTGTTTCTGGCGAGCAGTGTAGTTTGTATGGTGGGAGGTACAGTTGGGGGCAATTGTAATGCTATGTTAAAATTGAACCTGACACCATCAAAATGGTCAAAACATCAAACACATATAAACATGAATATCTGCACTCATTTTCTTGACAATCCATCTGTTGAGATATTTAATTCAAGACCTAAGTGGTTGACCCTTCGACCAAAGTTAGCCCACTAAAAATGTTATAAAGGGTTGACCTCATTCTCCCCCTGAGTGGAAAAAGAAAAAAAAATGAAACTAATGTGCCATTTGACCTCATTATGAAGGTTTAAGATAAAACAAATAGAAGAAAATGACAGTCTGTGCATTCCAGGAAACAACAGAGAATTCAGTCGTCAGATTCATGACCTCTCCAAGCATTAACAGTGTAATGATGTGGGCATCTGAGTGATGTGATATGAAATGCCATTCTACAACATGATGAGGGACAATCCAAGTCCTGCAGGAGGACCCCCTCAGTGACTGGAATTTTATTTGTGTGGGCCTCAGGCTGCTGCTGGCACTCCTGCTAACCTGGCACTGTCGAATGAATGCCAATGAGTGAGGAAGTTATTTCTCAAATACTGTGTAGGGATAATGTCCAAAGCATTGCATTGTGGGCAAAACTGCATTAAATTTTGGAAAGCGCTCTCCAGTAGAGAGAGCATTTAGGAGTCATGTTTTGAGACATGAGAGAGAGGAGCAGAATACTCCAGTAGTTTTGGCTTGGAGAAAATAAAGTAGGCCTAACAATAAAAATGTACATCAGGCTTTATCTTGAGCCAACTTTATTTTATGCCCAATGCTACTGCTTGATAAAATACATCATTGTACATCATCAATTATAACAGAGCCAGAGTAACATTTAGTAACCTAAAATAAAGCTGTTTCTCTGACATGTGTGCCAATGTGCTCACACCCATTTGCCAGCTTTGGCTGATGGCTCAAAGGTTCACTTGCTGCAAACCACATGGAGAATTCTCTATGAGGAGGTGATCTTCCACAAACTTCACTGTTGCTCCGCAAAAAGAGCCTAAAACATTCTCTGCTTTCCTGCTGTTTTTTATGCCACTGCTGTTATTCTGGGATTTTTCAATAGTAAATTATTTTGGAGATGAAGGTATTGGAAAGTCTGTAGGGTGCAGATGCATGGCTGTAACATGGCACTAAAATTCCAGGATTTTAGGCAGAACAAGTGGCATGACTGAGAGCACCAAAAGCCCAGCTGGCTGAGGTATTTCCTGAGAGAGGAGTAAGGGAGAAAGAACTTATTATCTCAAATGATGGTATGGAAAAGTGTGACTGACACAACGTCATGCTCAAATGCTGTTTTCTGAATGGGTACAAATCTGTGTTTTCCCCTCAGAATAGAATCATCCACATATATAAATGTACTCAAACTCAGGGGATTTTATGCTGCTTCAACACATTTGATAAAAACCCTCAAGGCAAGAGCAAGACCACATGGCACTGTCATGCATTTGTAGGTCACGAAAGGCGAGGCATCATGCCAGAGAAATTTCCCCTGGGCTTGTTATTAACACTAGGGTCCACATTGGCATGGATAGCCCTTCAACCACTATCGATTGGTGTGTCCGGCATCCTGGGATGAAATGTGCATGCACACTATCGCTCTAACCTGAGAGTGAGGGGACTCCGCATGCTATGAGTTTCTGTATGTAGAGGGCGTTTGCCGCCCTCTACTGATGCAGGGTTGGTAGTAGTGTGTGAGTGCTGTACCTCTGTGATAGTATGTGGCACATCAGTAAACATGGGTGTAACTGAATTTTCCCTGAGAACAGCACTTGTGTATTGACTAGTGAGTACAAATTTTGTTAAGAATAATTGATTTACTGTGTTGTATCCACATGCTTCTGTGGTTGACTTCTGAAACAGAAAAGTGCCTGATAGTCATGAATCATTATCAATGGTCATTATTGTATTGAAGCGGGAAATGACCACACACATTTTCTGCTAACTGAAAATGCTTCTGTGTTAGAAGTGCTACTGGGAAGGGTGTGAAGAGCCTGTGCAGTTTCCTACAACTGCAATATACTCCCTTCCCAGTAGCACTTCTAACACAGAAGCTTCACACAAAGTGTTTGCTTACTTGATTGTTTTTTTGCCATCACTCTCGGCTGACAATTAGCTGCCAGTGAGTTTAAAATGTGGGCAGATTTGTATGTTTCAACAACTCTGATGACTGTATTTTATACATTTCATCAAATTTCATGGCTGAATGTACTGGAAGTTGCTCATATGTCCATGTGATTGTGCCTCTCTGTCTTTTTGTTAAAGCTTGCCACCTTTTTGGGTGCATTTCCAAGGTTTTGTACATTAAATGCTGGGAAAGGATCTTTTTCCCATGGATGGACAAATACCCTCAAAGTCAAGACATTTCTAAACAGATTAACTAATTAAAGAATGTCTGAATGTATGTGTGTATGTGATGAATCTATAAACTGAGTTTATGCACTATTAATATAATGGCACCGATTTAGAGCAAGAAATAATATTATGTAATGACCTGGATTTTTTAAATGTGCCACAGATGTTTGCAGAGATTGCCTAAAACACTCCATATGGGTATACTCACAGGATCTAATTGTGTGAGCTGCGTAATAGCTTAATTACACTTTCAGTCGATGCAACCGACAAATAATAAGGAAAACAATGCCCTCCGTAGCAAATGTATATATAATTCACTAAAGTTAATGCCATAGTTTGTTAAGAATCTATGACAAGCACAGATTGGACATTGAAAATAAAACATATTGAGCTTGTACAGTCACCTACATAGTGTTAAACCAAGTGTGAAGATGTGATGCTCAATATGCTGAATTGATGCCATCTAGTGGCCGTGAATGAAAGAATAACATTTTCTCTCTTTTCTCACCAGATATTCCTGAAAATGACAAACCTAAACACTCTTGTCATGGTTGGATGCTAAAAAACACAAGAAGACCATGGAAGGAGAGAGCACACTGAACTCCACTGTAAATACAAGCACAATGGATATCCACCTGGTCACTCACAGTCTGTGGGAGGTGATCACCATCGCGACTGTGTCGGCCATAGTGAGCCTCATCACCATTGTGGGGAATGTTCTGGTGATGCTCTCCTTTAAGGTCAACAGCCAGCTCAAGACAGTGAATAATTACTACCTGCTGAGTTTGGCAGCTGCTGACCTCATCATCGGTGTTTTCTCCATGAATCTGTACACGTCTTATATACTGATGGGCTACTGGGCCTTGGGGAACCTTGCCTGTGACCTGTGGCTGGCAGTGGACTATGTAGCCAGTAATGCCTCAGTCATGAACCTGTTGGTAATCAGTTTTGACAGATATTTTTCCATCACTAGACCTTTGACCTACAGAGCCAAGCGGACTCCCAAACGAGCCGGGATCATGATCGGTTTGGCCTGGCTGGTGTCACTTATTCTGTGGGCCCCACCTATACTCTGCTGGCAATACTTTGTAGGAAAAAGGACTGTCCCTGAGAGGCAATGTCAGATCCAGTTTTTCTCTGAGCCTGTGATAACCTTTGGGACAGCGATTGCTGCCTTTTATATTCCCGTATCAGTCATGACAATCTTATACTGTCGAATCTACAAGGAGACAGAGAAGAGGACCAAAGATCTGGCAGAGCTGCAGGGGATTAACTATCCCACAGACCCTGGGGTACCCCAGCCTCAGAAGACCATAATCAGATCCTGTTTTAGCTGTAAATTAAGGTCGGCTTCACATGACAGGAATCAAGCCTCTTGGTCATCGTCCAGCAGAAGCAATGCGGCCAAATCAGCAGCTACCACCAATGACGAGTGGTCCAAAGCTGGTCAGCTGACCACCTTCAACAGTTATGCCTCCTCTGAGGACGAGGACAGACCTGTTTCTCCTGGGGTCTTCCAGCCTTCCTTCAGGAACCAGGCTTGTGAGACCATCAAGAGCGGAGTAGGTAGCGAGAGTGAGCAGCTCAGCAGCTACGAGGAAGATAGCTTCTTCCAGACACCACCCAAAAGTAACTCTCAGAAGAGCAGCAAGTGTGTGTCCTACAAGTTCAAGCCTGTGGCCAAAGACTCTCAAGTGGAGCACCACAGCAAGAACGGAGACACCAAAATGGCATCGTCCACATTCTCCTCGGCTGAGTCCATGAGCGTCCCTTCCACCTCCTCTGCGACAAAGCCCATAGACGCCACGCTGAAGAACCAGATCACCAAGAGGAAGAGGATGGTGCTAATCAAGGAGAGGAAGGCAGCTCAAACTCTCAGCGCCATTTTGTTGGCCTTTATCTTAACATGGACGCCTTATAACATCATGGTTCTTATTTCCACCTTCTGCTCAGACTGCATCCCCCTCTCATTGTGGCACCTGGGCTACTGGCTGTGCTATGTCAACAGCACCGTCAATCCCATGTGCTATGCCCTTTGTAACAAGACTTTCCAAAAGACCTTCCGGATGCTTTTACTTTGCCAGTGGAAGAAGAAAAGGATTGAAGAGAAACTGTACTGGTATGGACAAAACCCTGTGGTCAGCTCCAAACTCACATGAACTATTATTTTTTTAAAGCGGTGTATGATGATGGCTGTAAATTCTGTGTTTGTGTTGATAATCTTGACTTCATAAACTTGAATTCTACACATGATCAAAAGTTAAAATGAAGGAGCTCCACAATTTATAATGTTGCTCATTAATCAGTAGGTCTGCAATAGTATATGTTAATTACTGCTTGGACTTTGGAAATGAAAGAACATTATAAAATTGTCCCAACATAATCAGTGACACTGTACATAGATAGAATATTTAGTAATTTTCCCATAAATTAATGTTTCTATACAGGATATGTGACACAGATGATTTCACATTGTATGGTATTCAAGATGCACAGTTCTGGAGCTTGATACAACTGCTAAAGTCAAGTTCTGTGAATTGGTTTAAAACTATCATAAATTGCCAGTATCTTTGCCCCATGTTGATGCTCTTGCACCAAAATGTCATAACACGTGCAGTTTAAATCTGTAGGTATTGTGTTTGTATTGAATATGCACATTTTGGAATTGCTATTTTATTTTAAAGGGCTAATATGTGTCGTCCTGATGTCAGAATCTGCTTGCTAAGTCAAGATTGTAATTTAATGATAATCAAGGCCTTTTCACATGTGCCATTGTCATCTGTCCAACCCAATGGCCAGTACAAAAAAAGTTGGGATTGTACATTTCTGCAAACCACAGATACATTACATTAGCACTTTACATTTGAACAGCACTGTGGTTAATGCATGGTTGGGTTCAGGCATGAAAACTGCTTGATTAGTAAAAGGTCATGTTTTTGGCTTAAAATACCTGGTTCTGGTGCGCAAACCCAGACAGAAAAGCAGAGGTGTCCCCACTGATGGGTTGCTAGAAATCACCCATGTTTGTAGCCTGAAAAGCCAATAGAGACAAAGCAATGATTTGCTAAAAAAAAACCCAACTAGTTTTGGTGTTTGTTGGTCTCAAACAGTAGTCTGCAGCTTGGCAGGTGTCACACCTAAGTAACACACCATCCAAGATTTCCTCCACCTCCTTGTGACAAAGTCAGCTCATATACCACGCTACTTTGGAAACATTGATATGATACATATGAAGCATGCAAATGTAACATATTCATGGTTTACAGAAATGTACCATTCATATTTTTTTTTTGGCGACTGGGCTGCATTTGTCAGACAAGTGAATATTAATTGAGCTTTGTTGTTTTCGCATGACATGTTCTGCAATTTTTGTCCGGCAAAATCTAAGTGGAAAAAAAAGAGTTCCATAAATCAAATTACCAAAATTCACAAATAACCCCAAGCCACTGGCTTACATTACAACAACGAAGAGACTTATTTACTCAAACAGGACAAACTTGCTCAATAATTTCAGTGTTTACAATGGGAACAGTGTGGAGGATTTAAGAGTACACTTTGTTTATTATAATGTTTTACTAGTCTTCATCCTCAGGATATTTTATTTTTCTTTAAGCATTGAAATAAAATATTTGTTTTCTTTGAATTACTGTAGCTAAATCAATATGTCATCATATCGTCATTGTATTTCTGGCAAACTTGTAATGTGTTGTGTCAAATAAAATGCTGTTTGTGAAATGTTCCTCTGTGTAAGCATTGGATGGGAGATTACATGCAAAAAAAGAGATATGTTTCATGTGTCATAAGCTATAATGTCATTAAAAACACTTTTAGTAACTGTGATAAAGCGAAAATCTGCACTTGCAATTTGGGGAACGGTGACATGCTTTACTTCGTGTACATGTTGATGATGGAAACGAAGCTAGACTTAAAACCATACTGCATTTTTATATTGTGTTCCAAGTTTGTGATTTTTTTTTGTTCTTTTCAGTATTTTGTGAACATGTCCATGCATTTCAGAATAAAATGTGGTGAATTGAATGTGTGTCTATTGTATTGAATATTAGGGGAAAAGGCGTAATGTAATTTTGTAATAATGTAAATTTTGTTGCAAGAAAGCCTGAAAAAACAAAAAACTCTTGCCCCCCAATAGTTCCCAAACCCAGTGTCATACAGTATCAGAAATCTTGAAAGTGGTGTCCTTACAGCTCATCTTTCTTGCAGTCTCTCCTTTGAATTAGTTTAAGTGTGTCTGACGGTCTCACCATCATCCATGCGTACTTGCACAGTCGTTCTTTATTGCAGTCCTTCTGCCAGTAAATAACATTCCTGCGATTGAGGTTTGCACCAGCACAGGCGTCATACCACCAACCTCCTCCCGGCACCCCCTGAAACTCCAGCTTTGCACAGTTTTGGAAGTAGTTATCATTGTCTCTGTCTTTAGTGGTGAATCTCTGGTTATCATGCAGGTAGTTCTCTGTGTCCAGAGTCAGAGCATCCACAGCCGTGCCCTGAAACAACCCCAGCCTCAGTCTGTAGGCTGATGATTCATCCTCCACCAGGAATGGATCATACTCCCCCGTCTTGGTGACGGCGTCACGGTCCACAAGTTTTATTCCCAGTTTATGGCGCCCAGGGCCACGGGTGAGCTGATAAAGGTATTCGTTCCCAAGCCAGTGATCACCAGTTACAGCCCCGAAGCCATGTTTGTACTCAGCCCAGGTACGATCAAAATTCACACTGCTGTTGACGGTGATATGCTGCACCACAGTCCAGCCGCCCTCCTGCATGGCACAGTAGGCCACAATGGGAGAGTCATCCGGTTGGATCAGGTACACCCCGTCTCTGGACTGGCCTGAAGAGGTCATCAGCATTTCATGGCAGTCTCTGGGCAGCACTGTTGGGCAGATTAATATATATAAGCTATTTTCATTGAAATTCAATAATCTCAAAATACTCACAACTACATTTTTCTTATTTAAATGATTACTAAAAGACACTTTGGGAAATAGGCAATGCTTAATTGCTTTCTTGCCGCTCTCCTGTCTATTTGTTAAATATCAGGAGATGCCTTTCTTCGCACAAATAATGGAAACAGTGAGAAATAGCAACATCTATCCAAATGTAACAAAATCCAACCACAAGTGTCAGGGTCACTATTAAAACACAATATTTTATTTGTTTAATCCATTTATGGAGCAAAACAGGACACAAACAATTTTCAGTAACATGACTGGAGGGCAAAACAATGTTTGTTTCAACACAGCAGCAAACAGCCGAGACTCCATAGCTCCAACTGAGTAATGACATTAAGTAATGGCCAGATAATGGCAAGTATTTTTTGCATAACATAATGAAGTCACCATGTCCCAAATTTAAAGAAGATAAAAAGAAAAAAAGGAGTTTTTGAGAAAATGCCATCACAAGCACCAGACAGACAAGGTCACAGTGACCTTGACTTTTGACCTTTGACTGCCCCTCCCCTCCCCTCCCTTTAAAATCTAATCAGTTCAGCTGAGTTCCTGACAGACACCACAAAGGAGAGGGAGAATCCCTCTCTGTTTACCTCCACCAGGACAAAAGCTTACAGAAGTGCGAACAGTTAAGATTATCTTTTCATCTAGATGGGTCACTAGTGCTGCCTTTTGGGAAGCGGGGGACAAGAAATTCTTCATTGTGGAAACAAAGGTGAGTGCTAAGTTAATTAGTTAACATTAGCAAGCATACTTGTCAAGGCCACTGGAGTTGTTGGTGTGGTCCACGAAAACGGACCATAATAGCATGCTCACATAAACATAAGCTTCAATAATTTAAATACTCAGTGTTTACTAGAGTTTTCCTCTGACGAACTGTTCACCCCAAAGACCTATGTACTTGGATGGTTGCCACTCTTGGAGACAGGAGGAAAATCTAATTGCACAAATCCACAATCTCCCCCTCTCTGGGTTGTTTTTCTCGGACGGGATTCTGTAAAAGCACAAGCCTGGTTTGTCTCCTTGTCTGTATTTGCATCCAATATAACAACAGTTGTCCAGCTTTTAAGCAAAACTAAGGAAAAATACCTGACGTCACATATGTATCTTCATCAAGCATTGGTGGTTCAGTGGTAGAATTCTCGCCTGCCACGCGGGAGGCCCGGGTTCGATTCCCGGCCAATGCAAGTATACTTTTCACGGGGCGGCAGGAGCTCATTCACTTGGTATGAAAAGAGGTTCCGGGTAGCGCTTAGTGAGGACCCTAGATCGTTTAAAACCCCGAATTTATACTTTAAAATAGGCCTATAATACATTTTATTTTATATACTTTAAAGTAAGTATTGTTTTTATATTAAGACACGAATTACAGGCTAAGGAATGGCGTGTTTCGTCGCACCACTTCTCCTTCTCTGGCTGTCTGTCATCGCGTGCATGAAAGGTTCGGCAAAGCAAGCTGCGTCCCTCAATGCGTCTAGTGCGCGCGGCGATGCAGCGTGCTGACGATGATTACCGCTCTCCGCTGCATGTTATGTACATCTCTTCCACTGCTGGGGAGGGAGACGCAGAAACTGCCGACCAATTCCCATTGCAGCTGCCTTTCTCCGCCCCTCTCTCGCCTGCGCACTATTGCCGGACCATTGCCATGATCAAAACACTGGTATTTGTACTGATTAACCAACAAAATATAACATTTTACGTGGTGAATTTGGGGCTGCTGGTACTTTTGTAACTCACGGAAAGAGGATAGCTATTTTCCCCGTTTCCACTCTTTAAGCTTAGTTTATAGACTGCTAGGTTAAGCTTCATATTTGATTTTTGTAGCTTACAAACATGAGAGTGATATACAATTCATCATCTACCACTTGGCAACAAAATGAATAACTAAGACTCATGAAATGTCACACTAGTCAAACGACTCATTTGCAATTGTACACTCTGTGTACAATGTGAAAATTCTTACCCAGAAGTCCAAGTGTCAAAAGATAACTGATGTGGGCAGCATTGTGAGGAATTAGTCATCACTGCTGGATTACTGATGGCAACAATACTGTTTTCCAGTGTCTTCCAGTTTAATATGTTAAACCTTGATGAATTTTGGAATTATTACAACTGTTTGTCTGCCAATCTATTTTACAGAGATACACCAATCACCTCACAGGACATGACATCTATCATCAATGAGTCACTGACCATGTTGGATCTACAGGCTGGAATTTGACCCACATCCACAGCAGAACCCACATGGGTAATCTGAGATACAGGTAATGCAACAATCACAGGACTGTACACTTGAGTTTTGAAGATTCAGTGCTAGTTATGTGCATTTTAAAATTCCTAGCAACAACTTCAAATGAAGTGCATTATTGAGATCAAGCTGAAAAAAGAAAAACGAAAGCAAAAGTTTGGACAAATAAAGTACCTCTCATTCCACGGTTCAAGACCAAGTTGTGCTCATCTGGGGGAAGGAGATTCAGGTTCTCAGCTTGGAGATGCTCCATATTTACTCCAACAACACTGAGCAGCAGCAGGGCCAGTGCTGACAGCCAACATCTCGCACACTTCATCCTTCACTTCCCTTCACCATCAGACCAACAATGATACATTACAGTGAGCTTCTTATTGGATTAAATGAAAAGAATGAAGAACTCACAACAAAACGGCACTGAAAAAAGTCTTACCTTCAGTGAAGAGGCGACAGTGTAGAGATATGTTCAGTGTACCCTGATCTTCTCCCACGCTCCTGCTGTATTTGTACGCTTACCGAAAGAAAAGCACCAGAATGCAAACAGCGCTGTCGACTGCTGAGAGTTCAGTATATAGCAGATCCTTTCACAAAGCCTCTCATGCCCAGTCACAGCTGGACTTCAGCCTCAGGCTCACATCAAAATGACATACACCAACCGTCCACTTATCTGTGTCAAGTGAGATAAACCTGCATGTAAATGGGAGAGATATGAGCTATGTTAGCTCATATCTGTGCCTTACTTAAATCACTTCAAGATTGAATGAGGTTGAAGTCCAGATAAGACTGAACTGCAGGGGTTCAACTAAAATGTGCTTTAACTTCAGGTGAATGTGCAGTTTCACAGAAGTGTGTTTTGTCTTTGCATTAACCCTTAGATACCCACAGGGATGCTGGGAATCCTGACCCCTGTCTTTAAGAGGCTAGCTGGCAGACAAAGCTAGAGATGATATACAATATTCATCCAATTGCTGAAAAATGCAATTCATACAGAAATCTCAGAGTGTCAGAAGTTTAGGATACCATGGTGTTTATGGTGTTCTTCAGGTTCTTATTATGGTATTTTGGACCACTGTCATCAATTTTTGAGTAGTCAAAATTGTGTAAAATTAGAAAATGTCTTCAATTGAAAAAATTGCAACAACTTATGAGACATAATTGAGCACAGGGCCATCTAATATCATAATATCATATCATAATATTATCATAATATTCTATGCTCTTGTATGGTCTAAACTTTAAAGTTTGAATGAGCACCTAACCAAAATATTTTTAATTTATTACAAATTTGTGACTAGAAAAAATGGCAGACAGTGCATCTAAAATGTATTTGTAGGTTCCCAGTTCTCAGATAATGTATACCACTTCTATGTGGATTATACTGTTGACCTGTCATCCCCACTAAAGACAAATGTGGGTCTATGGTGGATCTCACTTAATGAAGTGGAAACACACTGGTGCTAAACTCTCCCACAAAGCAAGGGGATTACATGATTTAATTTGGTTGTGAAAAATCAAGCACAAAATTTAAAATACAAACTTAATTCATCATCAATAGCGCAATCCAAATAATGGACACACACACAAAGAAATAAAACTCTTGCATTTATTTATTTACTTTTTTATTTTTACAGTTTTTGAGCTAAATATGCAAAATGATAAAACTCCTCTTGGTGATCATAAATACAACATCCTACTTTGCCAATTAAGAGACAAGTCAAATTTGCCACATGATTTAAATTTATATTGCACATTCTCAGTTCAGTTACTCAATTCGACTGTTCAAGTTCATCTCCCAGCCAATAAATAGGCTACATTATACTCTACAGACATCCCCTCAGAACAGCTACAGTACAAGCTAAAAGGTACTTCTCTGTGGAAACAACAGCAGCTCCAATGTAGAGATTTTACTCTGGATTTTTGTTTAGTTTTTTAGAAGCTGCTACCAGAGAAATATCTGTTATCTGCTTCTTTGTTGCCATCAGGTAAGCTGAGATAGGAAGGAGTCAATGACCTAAGGGAAAAAGATGATGATGTAAGACTAGGCCGTTTTCTAAATTATGAAATTCAAGGCCAGCAATGACACTGGTAATGATTTATTCATACATGCAGTACTGACCTTTGCCATGTCCCCAGCAGTTCCTGGAGCAGATTTCAGTAAAGGTGCCTGATACCATAACTCCAATAACTGCTGATTAAATGCCTGGAAATTTCTGTAACAAAGTTGAATAAATACTTAACCAAAATGACAGTGTATTCTGATCAGCACATTGTGCAATATATTGGAAGTTGTAGCACACTGGCACTAGTTGTAAAAGGTGCTGTTAGAGGGGGTTTAGTCACTATCATGCATTTATTTAAAAACTAGTGTGACTAAAAATACGATGGGGCTGATTACAGCTTTTTGATTCCATATTAGCATTATGCCATTTTTGTTTCTGTGTCCTTTCGATAGAATGTTGTCTGGATATATGCAGCTTTTATCAGTTTAAAGTAAGGGTCGACAGGTTGTTGGCGTGGTCAATTATTGGGGCCGATATTTGGCATTTTGCCAATTATCTGTATCTGCATTTTATTTTAATGATCGCCCATAAAATGAATCAATTAAATAGTGCAGAGAAAGTGTCAGCATGGGAGGAACTTTCACTTTGTAAAACCTAATATTTAAATTTTCACTAGACTTAAAAAAAAGAAGTTGCTGGGGACTTCATGATGTGCATGATACTGAATGTTTCAGTTTTTATTTAACATTTACTAAACGCATTTAAACAAAGTTTTGTGTTGGAGATTGTTATATTCCAAATTCAAAATACTGACAAAGATTTTTTTTTTATTGTGACTGCATATCAGTCCCAAATATTGATTTTCAGTCTCATTAACTATTAATAACTTGTTATTGGTCCTGAAAAAACAATATCCGTCAACCCCTACTTTAAAGTATCTCACAGCTCATAAAATACAGCAATACTTACTTATCCATCAGAAGTTCTGTTGAGCCACAATAGCCACTTGTTCTTAGTTCATCCCACCATTTTTTCAAAACTGAATGGATCCACTTTAAACCCACTATAAGATACCTGTGAGAATAAAAGAAAATCTTAATTTATTCGCATTTTTGTAATTATCCTGCGACACACTTTCTGTGTTTCTATGTGCATAATGCAATTCATTCTGTTGTAATTCAACTGCACTGCCAAAACAAAATACTTGATTACAGCAGGCATACTCACTCTTCATATGGATTTGTGAGGACTTTCTTAACTAAAGGAAAGAGGTCAACACAGCAGCCAATGGTGACTTTGGGGGAATTCTCATCAATGCTGCAGAGAAAATTTGATTAAAATAACATCTTGTCCACTTGAGGGCCGTGTTGCTCATATTTGTTTTGCAAAATTCAAGTCACTCACCTTTTGCTTATCAGTGGGAGGAAATCAACAAAGACACCAATGTCTTGGATTCTGTAGAAAGATAGTAAAGCAACAATCCTTTTGAAATTCTGACAAAAAATACTGTACATCACATTTTTGAAACAGAATATTACATACCTTAGAAAGTATGTCAACAGCTCTCCAAAATTTCTCTGCCACAACGTTAAAGACACTTTCAGTCTCAGATTTCTTCCAAAGAGCACATCAGTCATTGTGCTATGATCCCTTGTTAGCTGGAAAAAAACATTGTTAGGTTCAGATATTTATATCTGCATGTTAGTGACTCAGTAACTAATTAAACAATACCTACAACATAAGAAATAGTCTGAGCTATGATAATATTTCTCACCTCAGTGAGTGTACAGTAGTCGGCTTCAGAACCAGTTTTACCAGTTTTGTGGTTATTGTTGACATTTCGAGGGAACTCCCAAGGGTCCATGTCAAATATCTCCTGTTGCACATCCTGCATGCAGTTCATCTCATTCTCCTTGTTTGCGGCATCATAAGTCTTCCCCGTCCCGATCTGCTTCCTTCGAGTCACTGTCAGATGATGAGTCTTCCTCTTACATGACACTACTCGCTTCACTCTGCCAGGGTTGTTGCCGGAGCGACTCACCGGGTACCTGGGCAGAGTGGAAAGTTCAAACATGCTGTTGCAAACCAAAGCACATCATGCACTTATTGTGTAACCACAAAACATGCAATGACTTACCTCTTTTTGTTGAAATCCTCATTTTTATCATAATCCACCTGCATACAGAAATACATTTTGCATGACAAATAACACAAGAGGTACAGCATACAGAAGTACTTTAGTGTGTGATAATATGCAGGTTATTGGATGTCACGTATTCAAGATTATGTAAAATAAGTAATTATAGTCAGCCCATTTCGCATGTGAACGGATGTGTAATTAAATTATAGTTACAAGCCCATTTTAAAATCCCACCACTTTTTTATTATAACAAATTCTCCATGCAAAATGACTTTTTTGAATTTAAATGTTTTGAGATTTTTAGTGAAAAAAAAAATGTGGAACTCAAATTTTTTTGTGGCTGCATCTATTCTTTTTAGTATAAATGGTAACACCTTCAATGTTTTATTCTAAAGCAATCCAAAAGTACTTAAAATAGACATTTTTGTCATCAAATACATTATGCTGCTCATTACAAAACTTGCCATGTAATTTGTATTCAGTGATTGACTACATTTCAAAGTTTTCCAACCCCGCTCTGATAATGTGTCATCCAGCTCACATCTTTTGTGGTGCTCCCATGAGGATAGGTCACTCTGTACTGGGCTGCATCCTGTCTAAGATTTTGATACTCTCCGTCTTCACTGTTGGAGTCCATTAGACCTAGAGAGAGAGAGAGAGAAGCCCCTTTTAATCCGTAATAATGCATTGTTAGACACAATTAATACGCACAAGCACACAGCCAGAAGCCACTGTGGACAGGTCAACACACTAAGATAATCACAATATGGTTCATAAATCAATCAATCATTTGTTTGTCAAATGAAGTCATTGTGCACTGCAATGTAATCCTTTCATTTCCTCTTCTGACATTGTTGGCTGCTATTTTATTATTGTCTGTGTTTCTGGATACTTCTGAAAAGTCTTGTGTCTCCAAATTTATTATACAAAGCATTTATTTTCATTTTGTTATGTTTTCAGTTGTTAAAAAACGTTTTGGCCTCCAGTGTTACTGCTTTCCTGGCCGAACATATAAAAAACACAATTTCCCACAATCCATGTGGGCATTGTTGTTCTTCTGTGCGATGACGATGAGGAAATGCTCGCGGACCAGTTGAGTTGTGTTGTGAGTGTTGGATTTTAGTGACTAATTTAACATTTAGCTAACTTATTCGGGCCTGGTTCAGGATCTTCAGACTGTACGTGTCGTTCATTGACAACAAGAGAAAGGCGTTCTACCGTGCGTACCGTTTTACGTCATTTACGGTAGAAAAGCTTGTTAAAAACATTTGTAAGAATTGTTAGTTGTAAGAAGAAAATCGCTAGTTAGCACGGTGTAACGTTACAGCCAGTGGCTTAGTAAATAGTTCATAACATTCACAGCTAATTAGAACTGCGTTACAACTCTTATCGTGAAATAAATAACTCATCCTAAATGATGTACTCACCGTCTTTTTCCTTCCTAAGCAGAGACAATAGAGTTAAACCATCCTTTTGAATCTTCAGGCAACTGCCAACTAGCTTACATCCGATTTCAACTGCTAGTACCGCCCAGCATCAGAGAATAAAGCATCCAATTCATAAATGTACTCTGTGCAGTTTGCACCCTCTAGCGACTGTTTAGCTATAAATAGTCCAAATTTCAAAAGCAAACAGTTTGTGAAATCAGTGGTCTACATTTGTCTACATTTTGTTAAACTTGCTTTTGCCTTCATTAGCCATTACACTGACAAAGTGACCCCTATCAGTAAGGTACATCAGCTGTTTGCCTTTACACTTTATTTATCTAAGGCAAGTTGTGGCTTGCGGGTTAATTTCTGCTGTGCTTGAGCTCACTTTGACTTCCCTGATTGCACAATGAAAAACAACATCAGCTGCTTTTATTGACACATCATCTCTTTCTGTGTTGTTCTCGCTGACTCCGCTGGTTTGGTTTTGCAGTTTCATCGTTCTGGTTGACGGATGCAGAAGTCCTCATCAGAGACCAAAGCACGGTGTGTGTAAAGTGCTGTGTAAACTGGCATGGGTCAGGTAGGATATTTTAAGGCTTTATCCACATTGTTCCAATTGGTTTTATACCCGTATTGTCATGTGATGTTTGGCACAAAAACTTTGAACATCACGTGATTACAGTGACAAGATCTTTTTATTTTCTGGGTGTGTTTTGCTACTTTAACTAGGCTGCTGTTCCTGTAATCCAGTGTGAAAATGGTCCCTGTCTGTGCTGCTTGTGCCCTGTTAAGCCTTGCACCCCTGTTGGTGCTTGGTGTTCCTCCAATATGGACCCAGCCAGAGCAGGTGCACCTCTCTTATCCAGGTAAGTGTTTGAACTGCTTCCATCAGCCTCACATGTTTACATTTCGGGGAACGATTTTCCTCTTAGTAATATAAACCAGTATGCAGGTCTTATGGATTGCAGATTTTCAGATGTTTTTGTACAAATCACTCATTGATATAACTCAATGATATAACAGCTGAAAGCACTGGTACATTTGGGCAATTGAACATTTTGTTACTGTTATGCAGCTCCACAACAAGCTCACTGAAGTTCAGCTTCACTTTCTTGATATTTTAAAAGTCTACGGGCTCCATTCAAATGATTTATAGTGCATGGTGTTAAGCATTCATTTTCAGCTTTTCAGCTTTTCAGCTTTTTCTTTGTCAAGAACCCTGAAATAAATACACATTGGGTCAGTGACCCCTGGTTGATAAGATTTCGCTTCAGGGACCTCCATCTAAAAAGACTTGGGTTGTTGGATATGATTAAGATCACAAGCTGGTTACACAAAACACCTTTAGTTGAAGTGTTGCACAGATTCCCTTAAAAGGTTCCTTTGTTAAGGAAAAGCATTCAGACATTTACTGCATTCAAAGAGATTTTACAGCTGCAAAATTCACGTTGTGATACCTAAGGTCTTCTGTGCAACTCATTAATTTTAAGGGAATTCTTAAGTATAAGATCAAGATTATTTTGGTTATCTTCATAAGGGAGACTTCTAGCACACACTTCATTAAAAAATGTTTCAAGTTTCAGTTATAGCAGTAACCTGTTTGTTCAAACAAAAATAAATCCCTTCTGTTTTCCTTCTTTTAAGTGTCATTGTAACTGATAATAGTAATTGTTATTGTGTTTTACAGTATATCATCATACTGTGAAACTGCAGTACTCTCTGAGATGGTTATCATACCCTTAAAATTCATTACTGTGCGCACAGATTATGCACCACTTAACCAGCAAAACTGGTTGAACTTGCACTTGCACCATGCACTTTAGACCATGCGCAATATATTGTTTAAAAAGGGCCCTATGTGTTTCATGTAATGTCGCTAATGTAATGGCTGAAGGCCTTTATGAAACTTTTGAGTATTTTTTGTTGTGTGTCCTGTTGCTCTGAAACACCACCTGTGTCCTCTCTGTAAGTCATTTAGGTTAAAGGCCCAAGATAATTGCATTAACTCGGATACATGCTGTTACCCATGGTTCACTTAGAGACTGTGCAGCATAAATGTTCTTTCGTCCATTCCCCGTGAAGGTGAAACGTGGTAGTCATTAAATGCGTTGATGTCTTGATGAAATAAGCACCTGGCCAGTCGTCAGCTTATCTCAGCTTTCTGATGGTCATATCACGCCAGCAGCAAGATCAAAAGCACAACTCTTGTGCAAAGTCAGCCTTTTCATAAGCATCTCTTGGCTTTTACAGATGCATCAGTAAGTAACTCCAGTTGTTCTGTCAAATCAATCTACATCACGATTCAAATAATTGGGCTTGTCTTCACAGGCGCGCCAGGTTCTATGGTGGTGACCTGGACCACCTTCAATAAGACGGATAGCAAGGTGGAGTACGGCTTTCTGGGGGGTCGGCTCTTTGACATGAGTGCCAAAGGTGAAGCCACTTTGTTTGTGGATTCAGGAGAGGAGAAGAGGAGGATGTTCATCCACAGAGTCACTCTCACACGCCTCAAACCAGCTGCTACTTATGGTGCGTGGAGCTTTAATATTACTAACTGTCAAAACATAACACGTTAAAGATTTTTTCTTCTCCTGTGTGCTTTCAGTCTACCACTGTGGGAGCGATGATGGTTGGAGCGACGTGTTCTCCTTCACTGCCTTGAATGACAGCACTAGCTTCAGTCCCAGGTTCGCTCTGTATGGTGACCTGGGCAATGAGAACCCTCAGTCTCTGGCTCGTCTGCAAAAGGAGACGCAGCTTGGCATGTACGATGTCATCCTGCACATAGGTAAGCTCCACACAGATAGAAATATTACAACAGTTTGCTCTGTGAAACTCTTAAAGAGGCATTAAGTTTTATCAGCTGTTTTGTCAGCCATTAGTCATCTGCAGATACCTGGCACAGCTTGCAACAGAGTGTATTAACATAAATCAAATGAGCTAGCTGAGCCGTTCCAAGAGAAATGCTTAATGAAGAGGTAATATATCATGATGGTAATGACTGTAATCAGCATAATAATCCCTATTTGTCATTCATATGCTTTGCTTTTGAACAATATGGGTTGGATGTCGGTCACACGCTCGCTATATCACTTGTAGGTAGTAAAATCTAAACAGATAATGGGTGTTGTGCCAAAATGTTGCCCAAAAATCTGACAAATATGGCTCTCCAGCTTTTGCTCCCCTGACTTGATTTTACACCAGTATGATAAGATGATAAAAGATAATAAAGGAAAGGTTTTTCTTCTCCTTCTGTTGGTTTGTCCAATGAAACACCAAATGAAACACTATTTTACAGCCACTTTGCAAGTTAAGAGAGTCTATAAATGTTTGCTTGGCTCTTAAAGAGAGATCACATGTTTGTTTGAGGCTAACCACTAGTTGTTTATGAAAGGTATAATGTGACATTTTGGGAAATGTTAGATGAGAACATTGATGCCACTCTCTTGACAATACACTAAACAGAAGCTAAGGCTTGCAGCTGAATAGCTTAGCATGACGACTGGAAGCAGGGGAAAACAGCTTGCAGGGCAGTGTCCAAAGAAGTTCCAGCATATTATGCCATGTGAAACCACAAATGGTTGTTTATTTATTTTTGTACGGATTGACCAAACAAAACAAAGATGTGATGTATTAACTAGTCAGCTTTAGAGGTGCTGGTTGGCAGATTTATTGACCTTTGGACTAGTGAGCCAGGCGTGCTCTTTCTCCCTGTTTTCAGTCTTTATTCTAAGTGGAATTGCTTGGTGGCTCTAGTGTCGTTGTCACCGTGCAGACATGTGAGTGCAATCTCATCTAACCCTAAAAAATAAAACTAACATAAAGTGCCAAAAACTGATCTTCATCGAATGGCCACTTGAGGCTGGCTCCAAAAGTGGGTCAATACCCATAGAGCCCTTATGCTAAATGGCAAACAAACAGAAATAAACATGTTTACAGCCCGGTACAAAAAACTGTGTTGGTCTCTATAGCTAATTTCAACATTAATGACAACTGTATGGAGGTAAATTTATATATAACTCACCCTTTTACATTTAAAGAGGTTATAGATTACACATATTTAAAGAAGTGGCCACTCTGAGTGACAGACTGTCTGCTAGGCATCACCCATAGACTATATAAATAATGGATGTTGCTACCGTGACATCAACCGTGGGTTTGTGGAGCTCTGTTCTAATCTGCAGATTTTTGTTTGTTTTACAGGGGACTTTGCCTATGACATGGATGAGGTATTTTACTTTTCTGTCTTTTCAATATCTTGAACGCCGATCATACTTGTGCCCAGTTAAGATCCCTGACAGCAAATTTCTTTCATCAATAGCATATATTCTTAAAGCCACTCTGATATTCCACTAATTCCACACTGACAGATGAGACAATCCACTTTACCTTCCTCCACAGCCGCCGTCCCAAGACTCACCAATATTTATTATCAGTACATATGAAAGCTCTCTGCTGCGGTTGAGGCACGCAGCTAATGATTAGCATTACTGTGAAATGCCGTAAGCCTGCGGTGAAAGATGAGAGTCAGGGTCATGTCGCCCAAGTATTTCTTGAATAGAATAAGCGCCATTCAAAACCCCAAATCGTAAGTCTCAATAACATATTTGCTCATCTGAAAACCTCCTCCAACTGTCATCTGCGATATTTAGCGGACATAACCTTGTCTTGGATGCTAATATCATTTTTCCTGAAATGAGTTCTTGTATTATTCATGCATTTTTTAAATGGGGAGAAATGTAATCAGCAGACTACTGCAAAAATGAATAACCATAATTCATCCAAGCTGTGTTTTTAGTTGGAATGTGCGAGTACATCCTGTGGCTTCACTGATATTATAAATAGAAAAACAGAGAAAGGGAAATATGTCTGAAAAAGGTCATTAATGTTTGTGGCAGGTAGAAGCCATGAGTACAGCCATGAACCGCAGTGCGTTCTTTTGAAGCTGCGTTAGCATATCTTAAAAAAGTGCCTCTGGTTTCAGTGAGGTTTGAATGCTAGGCCGAAGCTGTCTGGAAAATGGACTTACATAGTTCGTAAAACTAATTTGGCTGGACATCAGTGAGAGGAGAAAAATGAAACTTATTTGTCTGACAGAAAAAAAATGTTGGTGTCATTTTTAACAGCTGAATGTCACTGTTCTAGGACAACGCCAGGATCGGAGATGAGTTCATGAGGCAGATCCAGTCCATAGCGGCCTACGTGCCTTACATGACCTGTCCAGGAAACCACGAATCCGCATAGTAGGTGGTATTTAATTTCTCAATTTCATTTTTTTTTTCCAAGTTTATTTTGGCTTTTGCCTTTATGACATACAGGACAGCTTAAGTGTGAAAGGGGGAGAGAGAGAGAGGATGACATGCAGCAAGGGGCTGCAGGTTTGAGTTGAACTCGCAGCTGCTGCAGCAATGACACAGCCTCACTACATGGGGCCCCTGGGGCTCCGCCAGGTGAGCCACTAGGTGCCCCCTCAATTTTTTTTGTCATGAATAAATTCACATAAAAGCCACAGGAAAAATTCATAGTCAGTGACTCAACATGAAAAGCTGTCTGACCGTCTTCTGCTTTTGATTGGCTAATGTTTTCGTCTTTATTTACATTTTATTCTGCTCAGGGGCACAAGTAAGATTAATGGGCGAAAACAGCACTACATCCATATTGGTGAGAGAGACTTGCCAGACACCTCATGACAAATTACATTCAGAACTGGCTACTGTAAATGCTATGTCTGTGTGTGTTTTTTCTTTTTTGGGGGGTGGGGTGAGAGGGTTGTGAACCCCCGAACAAACAACCTGGTGAGCCGCAGTTTTTCCACTCTAATGAGCACACTTTGGTATGCCGAAAAACTCCTTGCTGTACCATTTGAACAGATGGGAGCTATTTTGGTCTCTAAAGGCTGGAGCAGTGTCAGGAACCACCAACATCTAAACAATGCAACGCTCTCCAAAACAAGCATTTGTCTGACTGGCAATCATCAGCTCACTATCTGTTTTTCAGTTCCCAGAGATGGCCCGCTGTGGTGGGAACTCTGTCTGCGTTTTGACTCATCTTCACTGAACGCGTTGTTCACATTTTTAATGTCTGGGAATTTTTTCTGGACTGAGAGATGGGACAGCAAGGAGCGAATGATGCAGCATTTAAGTATGTGAAAACAAATTTAGAGCTGAAGGTAGTAGATAAATAATTCGGTATTCAGGTCATATGCATTGCAGATTTACAGATGTTTTGTACAAATCACTCAATCATATATAAACTGAAAGCATTGGTACATATGGGCAGCTGAACATTTTGTTACTGTTCTGTTCTGCAAAAAGTTCACTGAAGTTCAGATTTGCTCTCTATGATCTCAATATTTTAAAAAAAAACCAAAACACTGTGGACTCTGTTTAAACAATCTATTCTGCATGATCTAAAGTAGTGACTCTCAACCTTTTTCTGTCTCAAGATCCCCAAAATTGATACACATTAGGTCACAGAGCCCCATATTGATCAGACAATTGTGGAAAAAAATATATTTTTTTCTTTTTAAAAAATAATTTTGATGTAATTTTTCAAGCAAAAATCCTAAACATCAGATGATTCCAGCCTTTCAAATGTGAGGATTTAATGCTTTTCTTTGTCTTTCATTATAGTAAATTCAATATCTTTGGAGTGTTGGTCAGACAAAGACACAATTTGAGCTTGAAATCTGGGTAATTGTGGTTGGTATTTCATAAAGTTTAACGAGAGAATATTGAATTAAATTGAGAAAATATTGCAGATTACTTGAAAATGAAAATCATCATCTGTTTCAGCCCTATCAATATTTTGTCTGGCAATATTCTATCATTACACGAACAACTAGTATCAGTTTTTATTGTATAGGTTTTTCATATTTTAAACACAAATTTAAAAAAATAGTAGCCTACTAGAATGATAAAATCAATTGCTTTTGCCTCAGTTGACTAGATACAATGCCCTGCAGTAAAAAAAAGTAAAGTGAGATCAACAGACTGAAAAACTTGATCTTCAATATATGTTATCACAATACCCTGCATATTGCATTTAAAGTCACAACAATATTATATCATAACTCAAGTATGTTCATTATATCGTATTGTGGGGCCTCTGAGTGATTCCTACCCTTCCAAATCTTTACCAAAATCTTGTTTTCATTACTTAAGTGGACATTACATCAACTTGCATTCATTCCCTGGAAACTTACCTAACCTAAGACATTTAAGGCAGCCTTTTTCCAGGAGCCATTGGTCTGCCGAAATCCATCAAATGATCTCTGTACTAGAGATTTACTCATCTTAAGATATCGTCTGCTGTTTCTGCACTTATAACCCATTGCTTCTGCACTTTACTGGTGGGAAGTTCTTTTTAATGAGGCCTTCTTTTTTTCTGATTTGTATTGTTATATTTTGTTATTCTTTTGTGGTTTTGAACTGCTTGGCAAATTATCATGGCTGCAAACCTAATTCCCCCTAGAGGGACAATAAACTTAACTGAACTGAACCGAAACCACCATTATGTCTTTAAATTTTCAGAAAATAGTGAAAAATGACATTATAACCTCTCATAGCCCAAGGTGATGTCTTTATATGTCTTGTTTTGTCGACCAACAGTCTAAAACCCCCAAAATATTTAGTTTCGTCGTTCATTTGCACAGCTGGAGACAGAAAACAATTCAAGTTTTTGCTCAAAAAATACCTTGTTAGTCAGTCAGTCCATTATTACAGTAAATTTCGAGTTCAGTTCAGCTGTGTTTTCTTTAAGATGATACAAGATGATTAAAGACTTCAGCTGCCTCAGATGCTTTTAACCCCGCGGATCAGTGAATATATCCCTAAATTCCAAGCACATCTGCTGGAGTCAGTTGTGTGTGTTTATGCATTTTGAAATGGTTAGAGGTGCCTGAATTTGCACCATAATATTTACTTGCCGCTGTTGTACTGAGACAGGCCTCGCCTGGCCTTGCCATGTGCAGTGTGACTACTGTCTGGTCTCTATTAAGGAGCTGCTAACAGTAGTCTCTTTTTCTTGGCACTGCATCCTGACATAAGAGCATGATATCAAGAAACGGCTCGCTGCATTACATAACCAGAAATCCAGCTCCCTCTCTTATACCTAAATGTGTGTTTTGCTCTGTGGTGTTGTTAAGAATCCAAATATTCCCAGCAACTGGCCCCTGCTTCTTCTTCATTGCTGTCTGTTGTGCTCTCTCTCACTATACTTCACTGTTCATCTCTCTTTCCAACCTCAAAACCTAATGGGTAAAAGGCAATTGAAACATGGCTGACCACAAGTTTTCAGTCAGCATTCCAGCAGGATGAGAACAGTGGATCCACAGAAGATGCTAAAGCCCCAATCAAGACTGTCTTTGTTCACCAAGCACAATACGTTCCATCGGGCGCACAGAGGGACAGGGAGCTGTTTTGTAACAATGTCCTGTGATGGGAGTTAGTGACATGCTTCCTGAAGACTTCAACTGGTTCCTTTTCTTTCTCCAGTGTCCTGGATTAAGCTCATCAGATGATGAAAGGGGTGATGAGGGGGGGGGGGCTGTTTAGTCAGTTTAAGAGTCAGGTTGTTCACATTGACTTTGACAGCCACCAGATTTTTATCTTCATCTCATTTTAATGGAAAAGCAAACACACATGGAAATAAGCGTGCTTCAGGGTTGTGGAGGATGAGTCACATGTTACACTGGACTCCCACAGTGCAGATTAATGAAACAAATACAATTTTATCGTATTTGTATCATATTTTCCACTGCCAAGCAACAAAAATGAGAGACTTTGAAGCCTGTAGTTGACTTTATTTCTACAAGCTAATCCTGTCCCTCCGGGCAGGATCGGTTATATCACTCTGTTTTAATTCCTAGAGAGTTTTGTGTATTATTTTACTGAATGAAAGATTGATTGTTTATTTCTACTATCTGCCTTCCCAAATCCCCCTTCATGGCTGCTGGTACACATCCTTGCCACAAGATGGGAGCATAAATCCATTTTCAGACTGTTCCTGGTTCAATGCCATGACTGAGAACTCTAGATCATAACTGATTTTCACAGGAGCAGATCTTGCTCTTTAGCTTTATTTAAGCATACATACATAGGCAGGTCATGAGACAATGGGGTCCCTGGACTGCAAATAGCCCCACCACCTAGCCTACATGGGAGCAAGACACACAGTCTCTTCCTGGTTGGTATGGTTTAATTCCCAGCCAACATTTGTATGTTGAGCCCACGTGTATAGTAAGTTGGCTGGGAAAATGGGCTCTACATGGGGTTGTGCTATCTAGGTACCAAGTTGGTATGGTCCTAAAATGGGCATCTAATCTGGGCCCCACTTGGGTAAACCCACACATATAGGCAATTAGTACTGGGGCCATTATGGAACCAGTGGACAAACCCATATAGGCCCATTTTCAGCCCATTTACTGCTCACCCTGGCCCCAATTGTTGGATGGGTTTGAGTGAGATTTTGCAGATGAAGGTCGGGGGGGCTCACATGTTGGGCCTCTGGGTCTGTGCCTCAGTTATCCATTCACATTGATTGGATTACTATATACTATAAATTTTGGATATGTTATAAATGCTATAATGCTTGTTTCAGGGCTTAAACATGATTTTTTTTTGTTTTAGTTACTTGATTTGGGGTAATGATAATATAATAGACACCTTAACCCTTTGAAACCTTGGGTGACCTCACTTTCCTTGTGTTGCTTTCAGATGCCAGTAGAAAGTATTTCAACCTTTGAACCCTGAGCAAATTGGTGTCATTTCTTTCAAAAACATGGAGAAAAAGTCAGGAACAACTTGGTAAGAAAAGTTCCACAAGTGACAAAAAATAAGTAGATTTAGAAAAAATATATATTTTTGAAAAGCTAGGGAAATGCCAAGGGAAATAGAAAAAAGCCAGGGAAAAACATATAATTATCAAAATAACATATTTAAAATTGTTATAAAATGATTATAGTTTTATCATAATTTTTGAAGCATTTTCCCAAGTTACTACCACGTTTTGTTTTTCCTTTATTTCTTCATTTAATTTAATTTTTAGGTAATTTTCTTGAACTTTTTACAAATTTCTTCCTAATTTTGGGGTGATTTCTTCTTTTGTTACTGATTGCCCTCTTTCTATGTTTTTGAAATAAGTCAAACCACATTGCTCAGGTTTCAAAGGGTTAAAATACATTTTCAAGATGGGCAAAGAAGGATGCCAAGTCAAACAGTACTCTCCTTCGTGCTGAGAGATCTCAGCTCTCACACTGGCCTCGACTGTTTAATCCTGACCTCTGTCTCATCAGTATTAGACTTATTCAGCATTAGTAAAGGACTAGTGTCATCCTCCTTTTGTGTCCCTGTCCCTTGATCTTCGACCCAGCTGATCTCTAATTACCACCTAACCCTACATTAAATGAGTCAGTGCAGGGATATGAACTGTCCCACCCTGACCCGGCGTCAGTCCAGAATACTGCCCTTTTTCTTCCTTATGTAAGATAAGAAAACAATCACTCCCATCACCTTGCTTAGTTAATGGCCCGTTGAGAAGATTGGCTCTTGCTTTCATGCTGAAATTAAAAACCGTGAAAAGAGACTGGCGGTTTGGCATGAGGGAGAGCTTTCCATGAAAGAGTTTTTCCCTCTTGCATGGTGCGCCCATTGTAACATTTGCAGAGGTTTAATGTGGATGCTGGTGCTTAGATGTTGTTGATGACTTCTTGTCTTAAAGGACATGTCCGTGTATGATTCTTGCAGTGCAAAGAGTCTAGAAATTAGTGGTGGCAGTTGTGGTAGCAGTGATAGATAACTGCAAGCATCCTACTATATCGGGATCAAGTAGGAACCCCCACAGCTCTGTGCTAAAACCACTGTGAAGTGCCTCAGTATGTGATTTCTTTAATGGCCGTTGGATCTAAAATTATGCTGTTCTTTTAAGAAGATGTCATGGTTTTTGGAGAGGTGTATTTAGAGGCCTGTTCTCTTGATTGACAGGTGTAGTTTGGTGGCTCCTTGGTGCTAATACCATGTTGGCTCCACCCAGGCTCCTCCACGTTGGCCAAATTTTGATTATCTGACCATGTTCTTAAGCTTCAAAACATCCCATCACAAACCTATAGGGGTGAGGTCACAGAGTCTACGTCCATGTTTTTCTGCAGCCTTTAATTTGGAGAGGCAGCCACTGATATCCTGGCGACAGCAAAGTGTACGGTTTCTCCAAATATCTAAAACTAGCTACATCTTTTTTTAAAAGTTTGAAGCAGATGTCACCACCATAGTTTGATGGTCATCTTTATCCGATGATATACTACTCTAAGTTTTCTGCCAGGTTTATATGAAAACTGAAAGTGACATAAAACAAAAGACTTGCACCAAAACTAGGCTGTTATTTTAAGAACTTCTGGTTCATCATATTTCATAGCAAAGCTGAGAAATATCTTGAGTGTATTGTGCAGGCACCACAAAATAAGAGGGAGCAGAAGTCTGTGGCGTTAATTGCCATTTCTTAGACATTCAGCGAACGTAGATTGGAGGATCAGTCTGTGTAACTTTTTTCTTTTTTTGTGTTTTTTTCACAGTAACTTCTCCAACTACAGGAATCGTTTCAGCATGCCAGGCCAGACTGAGAGCCTCTGGTACAGGTAAAGAAAATATGTGGACCTTACGGAATACACAATATTTGCTTAGTTCAAGCAATTAGTTGTTCGAGAGTTTCCAAACAGACGTGGTCCTCTTTTACTTCAATTTATCAAGGGTTTTCTCTGCTTTTGGATTTAACGACAGTCATGTGAGAGACATGTTTTCTCCACCAGTATAACATAACAGGGGGTGAGTAACTGATAAACAGATGGCCATGTGGGGGGTGTAGTATTCATTTAAGGTGGATTTTGACATGCTTGAGCAGGTGGAAGAACCACAAACAGTTGTGGTCAGTAGAAGACAACTTAAAATCAAAAGTTACATTCACAGGGCTAGGAAACAGAAGTCGTTTCTTTTCCAACTTGGGCCCCATGTGAAGTATCATGTGAAGGTTTAGCAAACCTCCTACTGTATTTCAGTAAGCATTAATGAGCTGTAAGAGGGAGCCCAGAGAGACTTGGCAGCAGAGGAGCATTCCCTTTTCTTCATTTAGTTTGCATCTCCTATCTCAGGGACATGGGGACTACACAAAGGAGCTATACATCTGACTAGGTGACTCATAGCCAACTACAGGCCTCCTTCTCTCAGACAGTAAGATAATACCTTGTTAGACCACAGGCCAGCTGCCCAACGATCGGTCCCTGGGTCTGCTGGCTGAGAGCCGGATAGGAACAAGCAGAGGCAATCTGAAATCCCACAAATGCTACTGGAAACTGTTCAGTTCATAACATATAGCACACATACAGAACACATGCTTTTCCATTAAGCCTGCAGGATGAACACATAGGTGCTCATATTACAGTTAGGAGTTTATTCACTAAAGTAGATCTGGCACAGCATCCAGAAGCAAAATGTCAGAGACAAAACTTTGCCTGGATTTTTGAGTATTTTTCACACTTACCTGGTGTTCAAAGTGAGGCCTGTTCTTGCTTATCCGCTGACTTTCAGCATGCTTCCTACTGGGTGAAAGCTGTGTATCATTTTAATGATGTGTGTCCACAGCTGGAACCTGGGGTCAGCACACATCATCTCCCTCTCCACCGAGGTTTATTTCTATCTCAAATTCGGCAAGGAGCTCCTCTTCAAGCAGTATGAGTGGCTGAAGAAAGACCTTGAGGTTAGTGACCACGCTGTTTACATGTCCTGATGATGGCTAAGTGCTGTCCTTTGTTCCCACACTTGACCTCTGCCTCTCTTTAAAGCTACGCTTTGAAACTTGCATAACAAAAAATAACTTTATGGCAAATTTGCTGAAATTGTCCCTACTTCCACGCAGAAGTTTATTAAACAGATATTTTGCGGGAAAATCAGGTTCCTCCTCCATCATGTTTTGCTGTTAATGGCAATTTCTACAATCTAAGGTTGCTCACAGAAAACAACCAATAAAAGCCAATGAGTCTGTAATGTAGCTATCAGTCATTTAATTTTGTCAATCATGGCTCATGAAGTGCAGTCAAACTGTCAAACTAGGCAGCGCTGATCAAATATGAATCATGAATCTGCAGTAATTACTGCATTGCGTATTTCTCAACTCAGATGCTTACAGAATCATATTTCAGTGCACTGTTTCGCTGTAAAATTAGAAAAGTTTATCTGGTTGGTTTTTGGCCTGACTGTTACCCCATGCCAGCAGGGTCAAAAAGTTATTATATAACAGCTATACAGTGCACCAAAATATGTCTGTGTAAACATATGCGATGAAAAATAGGCTATGCAGTAAAATAATCTTGATTCACTTTTTTTTTTCTTACCTTAGAAATTTATTTTTGTATAGCGTTAAAATGTAAAAAGAGAAAGTTTGTGCCTTGGCCACCATGTTTGAAGTAGACGACCAAAGTCGATACACCCACTGGCTGGAGAAAGCTTTCTGATTTACAGCTAAAAGGTACATTAAAATGTGTTTCTGAAAATGTCTAAGGCAAGAAATAGGCAATGGAGTAACAGAATCTTGAATCATATATGATCAGATAGTTTGACAGTTTGACTGCACTTCATGAGCAGTGATTTGCAGCTGCCCTAGAGACTCCTTAGCTCTGATTGCTTGTTTTCGTTCTTGAGCTACAATGCTATTAGAATCGCTACAAGGTAAGAGTAGATAGAGGAACATGATTTTTATCAGATTATCTGTCTCATCAACTGCTGACAGTTTCAGCAAGTATGAGAAAACATTGATTTTTATTAAAGTTACTAATTACAGCCTTTTCTCTTTTCAGTTTGTAGTAGTAGTAGATACATTCTCAATTGTCTTCACCACTTCTCTCTCCTCACTTAGGAGGCCAACAAGCCAGAGAATCGAGCAGTGCGTCCATGGATCATCACCATGGGACACAGACCCATGTACTGCTCTGATGACGACCAGGATGACTGTACAAAGTTTGACTCCTATGTGTGTAAACCACAGAACCCTATCCATTAATTCAAACACTTTAACTAACGTGCACAGTGGCCTACTGATTGTTCACTCATACTGACAGGTAGTTTTATGAGAAGGAAGAGAACAGGAAGTCAAGAGCAGCTTTACAGTCTGAGCATAGTGTGATAACTGCTGTTGCAGTTGTTAATCTGCATTCCTGATTGCAGACATTTTGTTTGCAAGGGATAATTACCAATTTCTCGGTAATCCGATTACCTAACATCATTTTTATTTGATTTGGCCAAGCAAAGAAATTATGTCATTGCCTTAAAACATTTTGTTAACTTTCCATAAAGCACTCATAGTTTATTTTACAGTGTGTTTCTTAGAGAGTAGCACATCTATATTGTTAAAGCTTTTAATTCATCATCATGAAAGTATTTGTTTTCTGCTGTGTTGCCAAAACACCTAATTACCCCTGGTAGCAGACGTGTCACACATGTTGAAGACTGGCCATTCCACATCGCGGCCCATAAGTACACTGAGTACGATATGCTGTCATAATCACTGTAATTTGGACCAAATAGTTTCCAGTTAGACTAACTTCCCTCAGCACTTGGCACTGTTTGGAGTGAGGCTGGCACGTGCGCAATGGGGCTACACCAGGTAGTGTTTCAGGTAGCAGGTAGTGTTTCAGTCACTAATGCCAGTTCATGCTGACAGTATTCCTCTCTGTTATATCTCAGGTCCGACTGGGACGGAATGACACCGAACCACCAGCTCCTGGTCTAGAGGATCTTTTTTACAGCTATGGTACGGTCTCTATGTGACAACCAGCTGTGTGCTGCTAATGGGTGTTTAAGATCACAAATTTGCACGCTCAGACAGACTAACGTCCCAACAGTTGCAGAGCTGTCCAAACATCCTTTATTAAAAAAGCAGGCCTTTGGTCTGGCTGACATCCCAACAGCCCATTTGCAAATGTTTCTCCTGCAATGCATTTCTCAGACTTTTGTTTGTTGCATTTAATTATTTAAGATGTTGCGGAACTTTTTGTGAAGTTTTTGTTGCTCTGTTTTTAAGCTTTTGTTGATTGCAGAGAAATCTCAGAATTAAATCGGCAGGGGATTTGAGAAACTTAGATTACACAGCAAATTGTGTTTATATGAGCTGTTTGAGCAGATTTTTATTTATATATTTATTCCAATATCTTTCACAGGAGTGGATGTGGAGCTGTGGGCACATGAGCACACATATGAGAGGCTTTGGCCTGTCTATGGTGACAAGGTCAGCTCCTGCATTTTTCATTAACCACATTCTTACATCTGTAGTCTTTGTTTTGGATCAGTGAAAAAGAATGGTTTTTCTCTTAAGGTGTACAATGGGAGTAAAGACCAACCTTATGTGAACCCAAAAGCTCCAGTGCACATTATCACAGGCTCTGCTGTAAGTACTTTCACATCGCATGTCACGTTTTCCCACACAGATCAATGCATGAATTGACGGCGGCATCAACAAAAAACAATGTTATGTATTGTTCACAGTCCTCTCTGTGCAGCAGTTGGTCTGCCACATGAGTTTAGTACCAGCTGTTTCTCTGGTTAAGTGTTTTCTGATGTGGTCGTGAGCGGCGCAGGGCATGCTTCATCATCTAACCACAGAGGGTTTAGTCATCTGCATATCAAAATGCGGCCAGACTCACACCGAGGCACAGCCACAGTTGTAAATGTCACACAGGGCTTTGTGGACAGAGCTGGAGAAAGGCATGCGGCTCATCACTAACAGATTGGGTTTAATCACTGTTGATTCTTCTGCAGGGCTGCAGAGAGAAGACAGACAGGTTCAATCCAAACCCCAAAGAGTGGAGCGCTTTCCGCAGCACAGACTATGGCTACACTCGCATGCAAGTGTCCAATGCCACCCACCTTTACTTGGAGCAGGTCTCTGATGACCAGGTAAGCACACATAAGAGAACATGCACCCAAGCACAGCAAAGCTGAAAGGGTACAATTAAAGGTCAAAGAGCATTGCCTCGAGTCATAACAAACCTTTTCTGTGTGTTCCAGTATGGGAAGGTGATTGACAGCATTTGGGTGGTGAAGGAAAAGCATGGCTTCTCTGCCTGGTTCTGAAGACCATCATGCTTTTAAAAAAACAATCTGCTCAGGAAATGCACTTTGAACTTTAAGCATCTTCATATGATATTTAGAGTTGATCTGTGATTCAGAGATTGTGTGCACATGGCTCTCAGCCGGGTAGCAGCTAATGATGATAACAGCACAAACAATGCTAACAATGACTACAAGAAGTAATGGTGTTAATCAAGCCAACAGTGTTAGGGTTGTTGAGGTAAACTCCAGGGTGGAAGCTATGCTTCTGCAACAATGCCATCCATATTTCAGCAGTGACTGCTGTATGAGCGCAGTGCAGAGTGCCAGCAGTTAGCTAGCCGGTGGTATACGCACACATTGGGACTCATACTCACTAACATGCATGTGCAGCCGGACCTTCTACCACAACATTGGATGTAAAAGAGTTAATTCTCTGCTCATGACGCCTTTACACTACTATATCTTTACATAGCAAATTGTTTGCTACAATATTAATGCTCTAAATATTGTGTAGAGCTTCATTAAAACAAGCTCTCTTTTTTTGCTGCCTCACACTAATTATGCACTGATGATGAACGATTTTATTCCTGCTCATTCTGCTTTTCAGTTTAATATGTATTGAATTATTTGATTCCAAAAATTTTCCACTATATTTAATTCAATTAGAAGACCACTTAATGGTGATGATCTACTGTAAATGGATTTTTTGTAATATACATTTGAATAAATTCTGCTTTTTCTATGGATCTCTGGATTGGTCCTTCCTCCAAAGCCATCACTGTAATACATCATTGTAGTCTGATTTTAGTTTATACCAGCTGGGACAACATTGCAATGACTGGTATTGTTTTCATCTCGTGAGTCTGTGCGGTGTGTCATCATGGTGAAATGTAGTCCTGGTAACAGTTATTGAAGCAGGAACTACCATGGAAGCGTTTTTTTGTACTATGCCAGGTGTTTATATAACTGTCTGTCTGTTTGTGGACAGACTTACCGTGCAAGATGAACAGATGCAGAACTTTATCAGAAAGCAGTTGAGATTGAAATGGAGAATGAGTTCACAGAAGGGTGTGGTACAAGCAAGGGCACCAGAAGTAAGGAAGGGTCCATCGGCCTCCACAGTAAACCCCTGGCCTACACTCAGTTTAAGTCCCAATATTCCACCTGGGGTGATCCTACCACAAGATGGTCTCTAGTTTTAGTTAAGCTTGTCATCGACAGGTAGATGGGGGTCCTTTCTTCGCTGCCTAAATAATCTAGACAGCATGAGTCTGGCAAACACCAGGCCTCATTTTCTTCTGAGCATATTTTTCATTTTAAAAACCTGGAAATGCACTTACACAGATCAAGTCTTCTCTCTATCAGTCTATGAAGATGACAGATTCTCCCTTGGCTAGTCCTATCAGGATATTGGAAGCCTTATTTCATTGTCCATCTGTGTGGCCGTCAGGACCTGAGGCAGAAAGACACATGGAAGTCTTCGCCTACACAAAAGGACTGTTATGTAACTCAGGGATGCTTGTGGCTTGGGCACATGCTGAGTGAGAGAAGGCACTTTCCCCAGATCACTGTTGCTCACGCCATGACTCTCACCACTATGCTGGTATTAATTCCTTAGAACAGCATGCTGCCTCTGATGAATATTGGCAGATAACCAGTGCAGATCTCCATGCATCTGTGTTTTGAGTTGTCAAGCTGTCTGTTAGCACCAAAGTTTAATCTTGTCTCTGCATAATTAGGTTCAAACACCATAGTCTATGTATACAAAATCAATGATTCGTTAACACTACACACATGAGTGAACATACAGCATGATTTTTGGCAGATGTTTTTATCCAGAACACATGCAATATTACGAGATAATATATGTTAATCACTCATGGAAACACTGCTGGGAAAATGACACTTTTTACCCAAATGAAGGACTGAAAAACAGCTTGCAATCGGTCAAGATGTGTCACAACAAGTTAGCCATAAGAAGCTGAGAGTGCTTGTAGAAAGTATAAAAGTAGTCGGGCGTCAGTTGCATGTCTGGAAGTCTAACCAAGGATTTGTTGAACTTCTCTCTGATGTCGGTACCCTGCTGTGCAGTGGTGTCTGGCAAACGAAGGACACACAAGCGTACAGTGATCACACCTCAGACTCACATGCTCGTGGTGTGCCTACCCACTGCTAACTGCCGATCAAACAAAGCCTCATGTAAAAGTATCTTTTGTGGAAAAGGCCCCGCACCACTGAGTTTCTAACCTGTGACCTGCGCATGTTGTACTCTGTATAATGTTGTCTCCCACTGAGTGAGAGACACAAGGAAGAAGCAGCACTGAGTGCAGACTGCAGAAATCAGCAGGGGTGCTGGAGAGGAGACAATGTGCTGCCAGACTAGCTCACATTGAATCATTGTAATTATTTACAATTGTTAGCAACCACATTTATAGTCCAATAAAAGCTGGTTGTTTTCCAGTTAGTCATCTATGCACGATGTATGGTGCAAAAATGGACGGATGGAAAGTTAAGCTGTAAATAATGAGCACATCACATGGCGTGCACGTTCCTCATCATTTTCTTCATGTGATTTCCTAAAAAAATCCAGAAAAAAAAACATTGATCACAATCCAGGAAAAAAAGAGCAAGGAGAAAATAACATGTCACTTCAGATCACATGCCTGTTGCTGAAATATGATGTGCTTCTTACCGCCTATGATAGAGGAACAGCAGGTTTGTGGTCATGTGGTGAAAGGCTTTTGTTGACAGGAATTGATTCTTGCCTTTAACCGGGCAACGGATTTTTCTTTTTTTTTTTTTTTTTTGCACTTCCTCAAGTGCTTGGTGTTAGACAGTTTATTTCTCTCAAGCAAGGGCTTTGACAAGTCAGGAGTCAGATTTTGTTTTCTTACTTTTTTTCTGACTTCCAGACATGAAGAGTGATAACAAGCTTTTAGAAGACCCTGCTTCTCACTTATAGTGTACATCAGTAGGTTTGTTGTAACTAATCAATCAATCATTTATTTATTTATTATCATTATTATTTATTATGCTACGGACAACTCCAGTGAAATATAATATTATCATTGTATTGTACTGCACTGTAATTTAGCCCTTTTAGTCCTTTTTTGCATCACATTACATTGTTGGCTACTGCTGTATAATTGTCCGTGTTTCCGGATGGTTCTGGTTATCCATGGTTTCTGGTTGTGGAAAGATTTAACTGCCCACACATCCTGATCTTGATGGCCAAATGGTTGCTCCACTCAAACATGGGCAGCGAATCTGATCTGCAGCCTCCGATGAATGGTTTATAGCTGTGACCCATAGCAGAGCAGAACCAGCACTGCACCTCACACTCCCCATGCCACACCAATCCTTATTCACTGTAATGTGGGTTTCAGACTTCTGCCTCAAATCATCACCATACCAATGCTAATTTGTGCAGTCAGCATGGGCTCTGTGTAGACATGTACCCTACACTGTAACCTACGCTGTAGCCTGATGTGCACCTCTATGGAAATGTAACTACATGTCGCTGTGACACAGACCTCCTGTGTATTTTTGTAAGCTAAAAACCATTAGCCTCAGTGGAAACAGAGCTTTTATTTACTTTAATATCACAGATAAGACAATAATAAGACAATAAAGCTCTCATACAATGGCATTTTAAGTCTTGTGTGTGATCTCTGCTAGCTACTAGGCCCATTTACACCAAGTAAACTGTCATGTCAATGACATGTTGTATTTGTTGAGAAACAGTATCTTGTGTAAGACAGTGAACCTTTATGAGTTGTAGTTGAGCTGAATTTTGTAACATTACCTTTGTCAAATGTTGCTGTTGTTCCTGGCTTCATTTGAGTAGAGAACATTTTATGAGCTGCTAGGCCAGGGGTGCCCACACTTTTTCGGCTTGCGAGCTAATTTTAAAATGACCAAGTCAAAATGATCTACCTACATTATAAATGCTAAACATGTATTTATTTATATATATACTCAGTATACTTTATATATACAATATATGTTGGTGTACCTTGCATAACTGCATGAACACGTAGGGCACAATACAACTCGTACAACGACGTGGATTTTTGGTCATTACCTTACTCTGATGACTTGCACTAAATGGAATCAGCCAGGGTTGCATATTCCGGACAGTAGCTGCTGGTAGCCAGCCTCAAGCAGATTTCCAAACGATCATCAGTCATGGTGGAACGGTATTTGGACTCACTAATCTTCATGTGGGAATAGGCTGACTCACATAAATAAGTGGAGCCGAATAATGGAGTCAAGGAGGTGGCACATTTCCTCATGTGTGTTTACCTTTCTTCTGTGAATAAGTTCCAGAACTGTCCCTGAGCCCTTGACTTCAGCTGAATGTCAACTTGTAGTGTCAAAATCTCATCCTCCACTCCAGACGAGGTCAGGTGAGACAGCGTTGCAATTTTTTAAGCAAGTGAATCAACCTCAACATCTCCCCGAAATGGGTAGCACATAAAGGTAGCGACTTGCAAGTAAAGCAAAGTATTGAAAGCATTTGTCAAACTCTGACTGACAATTATCAATCTGCTCTGTGTAGCGCACACTGTCAAGTTGCGCTTACTCCTTCCATTGCATCTCCAGCTCTCCCCTCTCCCCGCGTGTGATCTTTCATGGGCAGTATTGTTAACAGCTCCTCTTTTGCAGTCATATCTGTAAACACCATCTGAATAAAAATGCACAACTAGGTTGTGTCACTTACATCTGTAGACTTGTCCAATTGCAGTGAGAAACACTCGCAGTCCGCAAAGTCCTTCCAAAGCTGCTGTGTCAAATCCTCGGCCTTGACTTCACAGTGCCGTATAATTGTACTTCTTGATATTTGGAGAGCTTTCATTGAAGATAATATTTCTGTTTTGTTTTTAAAGTCCCGAAACATCGAGTCACCTGCTTAAATGAATGCCTCTTTTATCATCTCTCCATCTTGGAAGGACTTCTTTTGCTTAATGATGGAGTGACTCACCCAGAATGATGCTAAAGTGGCTGCCTTCACTTTTGAGGTCAGCTGTGGGAAAAATGACTGCTGTCCTGACAACTGTGATTTTAGTTCCTTCACCTTTCTCTTTCTCAGCTCGCTTTTCGTAGGGAAGTCAGTGTCGTAGTTTTTCTGAACAGTCTGAAAGTGCCACTCCACATTTCCCTTCTTCGGAATAGCGATGGGAGATTGGCAGATCAGACAAACGCACATCAAATATGACATTTTGAAAAAAAGTCCTCCTCCCATTCCGGATGGAAGTGGTAATTTTTTGGTTTCTTACTTGGTCCAGCTCCCCCGCTCATTTTTATACACTTTCTTTAGTAGAAATAAATTGTAAGGTGAACCAGGTAATTAGCTCACGGATGTTTTGCAGTTGCATGCACTGTTGACCGCGCATGCGTGGTGACCCGTGTGTTAGAAAAGTCAATCAAGTGGCAAATGCCATGGTGAGGATGGATGAGAGGCTAAGATCGAATTTTTTTTTTTAATGCCATGAGATCTATTCACACTACCTTTGCAATCGACTGGTTGATCGCGATCGACGTATTGGGCACCCCTGTGTTACGCTAACTTATACAATGTAAAATGTTGTTTATGTTGAAAGAACGTGGCTTTGGCATAGAGCCAACGCATGACTATGAATCTCCCATAAAGTAGGCCTCCACGCCTCCTATTCTTTCCTTGCTAAAGTCCTTTGCTCCATCAGATCAGTAAATAGAAAAAGGGTTACCTAGTTGATTGGTTCTTTCCAGGATTTAACCAAGTTTCACCAAGGTTATTAAAGTTCCTGATATCCCATTGGAACTGATGTAGCATGGAGGTTGTACAGTTTATTATCCAACGCCTGTGCAATGGCTAGCAGGATGCAAGTTCGGCTGGTGCCTATCTTCTCCATCTTTCCTTGATGTTTACGGATGTTTACATTTGAAAACCTCATCCTGGCTAGCCAGCACTTAGATATGTAGAAGTCGCAGAATGAGAGTTTACAGGTTGGCGTGTTGATTTCCCCTTGCCAATAAGTGACTCTCTGTCGCAAGCCACCACCTTCCAAAGCTAATCACAAAAAGCACCACTAAGATTTGTAAAATAGACAAAAGAGCCTAAATTTAGCACATATTTAGTGTGGTAGACGGGGCGTCTGGAATTGTCTATATCACTTTTTTTACACCAGTGGTGTAAGAAATCAAGAAGATGTGGTATCTTCCTGTGCACTGATGCCCCTGGCAGTTTTGCTGGAATTTTGCTGGAATTTGCCTGGTTAGTCCTATTTAGGCTAGTTTAACATTGTCAGTAGACGGCCTAGTAAATCCATCCCTTCTGTCTGGTAAGACTACTAAACTTTCTGAGACCTTGACATGACCACATGGCCTTCCCACTTCAGTTGACTTCATCACAGCAGGCTAATTTCTCATGACACACCAACAGCTATTTATCCTTTCCAAAGCTAATGGCTCAGTAAACCCTAAAAGTAATGAAGTCTCCAAAGACCACATGCGTGATTAGGAAGCAGATGTCTCTTTCGCTACACCAAAGAGCCATGAAGCCTCTCTATAAGACCCCTCAGAATTCCCGTCAGTTAAACTCTGTGGTTTACCAACATTATTTATCTATTTTCAAGAGTCTCTTGTAGCTCTCACACTCAACAACAAACTCCCTCAGTAGACAGGAGGGGGCTTCTGTGTGGTATTTCTCTCCACGGGTGATCAAGGGGCAGCACTTGATCACAGGGTTAAACTGTGGAGACTGGGGATATGTGTAATGAATTCAAGGACTTCAGATGCTGGATATCTGGGATATTTCATCAATCCAGCAGCTCAGTGTTCTTCCAGAACCAAAGCGCCACTATTAAGCAGCCTCAGACCACTACCAAGACCAACAGCCAAGTACAGTCTGCTCAGGCACATCACTGCACATTCTTGCCATAAGTCCTCTTTCAACATCAACACCACAATGACTTACAGGGTTTCAGAATATGGCATCAACAGGAACACATGTGTGCTGTGAACACAGTATATTGCTGCAGTAAATCTGAGGTAAACACAATAGCGCCCACACTGAAACTGGGCTTTGTTTTTATACTTGTACCAAGTTTGTAAGGAAAATTCAAAACATATTTTCTCCATTAGAAAAACAAAAAAGATAAGACTGGGAGTTTGATGGAAGCAGCATATTATCACTGGGGATATGTGAGGCAGGCTGCGTGGGTCAAAATAACACTGAAAGTGAAGTCTGTCCTCACGATTAACCAACATTGGGGCTCAAATAGCACATGTCCTGTTTCCACATAGTATAACAAGGAGACACATGTCCACTTTCAAAATGTACACAGTTCTGATTGATTAACTTGAACAAATGTACTGCAAGTTAAGACCCAATATAATAGAAACTGTTTAAGCTACCGTATGTGATTGTCAGTACACTGAAACCTACAGTTAGCCTCCTCTGTTAACCTTTAGATTTAGCCCAATAATAAAAAGCAACCAGTGTATGATTATTTACAGATGGAAAAGTTTCCGTGTAGCTCTAACCACAAGCACATAAACAGACAATGCAAAAATTAAGCTCTCAAGCATCAGCGGCAGTGCCTCTGAAGTCATCCATCCTGAGTAGTAATACTGCAATTTATCAGGAAGACATTAGGTTAACTACTCTTGTTTAGTCAAGCAAGAAGAACAACATAGATCCATTATCATCCTCCTGCAATTTAACAGTGAAAGGATTCGGCTCCTAATTTTTGTGTCCTCTGTCTTCTCATATTGAAGTCATCAATCTTTCCCACAGAGCAGCAGTACGTCAGGTCACACAGGTCATCTTGTACTGCATACAGCAGAGATTGTCCTCGAAAGCTATACGGCAGTCCAATCTGAGACTCCTCTCAGTCTGCAGGAAGTACTAACTTTGTGCCAGGGGGCAGAGATTCAACTCATTAACTTCAGAGCTTCAACACTTGAAGGGCCTTTAGAGCTGAGCAGGGGTATGCTACCACATTTAGCTGTTGTTGGCAGGCAGAGCTGGGCCATGTCACTCGGTTCAAGAAGTCTGTGTTCGGGTCTGTCAAGTCCAAAAACATTCTCATTCAGCAGCCTGTTTAGTGTGGGGAAGCTAAAGTCTGATTTGTCGACAATATGAAGAGGACTTCTTGCCAGTGACTGACTGTGAAGAAAGCTTTGCCATGCTGAAATGAGCAAAAGTATGTATTGTGGCATGCATTCGTAGACTTTCCAAAAGGATCTGCTTTTGTCATGGAAACTGTCTTGTTGTGGGCTTCGTGATCACCAAGCTGTCACAACATCAACCTGTGTTGTGATCACACCTAACCTATTGTGGTCGCTGAAGACATTCACCCCTGTCCGCTCAGTCAGGCCACAAAGATCCAACTCATTTAACTACTGCACATGCTCCCAGGGCTCCGTCATGCCTGCTTGGTTAAGACAAATTGCACGGCAGAGCTGTCTTCTCTCACAGACTGGCGCTTTTGACCAAATGCTCTCCCAGAATGCAGCATGCCATTGAGAACAATGCCAGGCTCATTATGCCTATCCTGTGTCCTAAATGTTGCGCATGCCAGGCCGTCTGTCTGCTTTAACTTCGGTCATGTTCTCACACTTGGCTCCAAATATCAGTGAGGCCTGTCATTGTTGAAATTTTTGCTAACAATGTAATGTTTTAGCTGATCTTTGTCCTCAATCAGAACGGCATTACTGTAGAGTCTGGGCTGTGCTGAGAGTCTGGGCTGCGCTGAGGCAAATAGCCCATCTTTGCTGTTTTGGGTACAAAGCCATGATTCTATCAGCACTTGAGATCTGAGCTCTAGCAGCAGGAAGGTCAGGGGTGGTTTACATGTCCAGTGTTTTACAGGAATGGTAACACAAGACCTCCTTTGATGCTCTGGTTTAAAACCATTTAGACAGGAATGAGGTGATTAACAGTCATAATGGATCTTGCACTCAAAACCCTAAATGCTTACAACCTTAAAAATGTCACAGAGAGTACTCTTTGAGCTTTCTAAACCTTCCAGGCACGTGTAGAGGCCATTCTTCACACTCCTCACATTTGGAAACAAACAGAGTTGTGGAAACCGCAAGCCCTTTTGAACATTTTAAACACATGCCTGCTGCTACTTTTTGACATGACAATCACCCAGTAGCGGTCCCAGCAGTGCCCAACGGAAACCATTTAGCTCCGTTAGAGTGTTATGACAAGGGCATAACCTGACTCTAGACATAAGACAATATTTCAACACCTTATTTCCCATGGGGAGTTGAGGCATTATCTTACTTCAGGAACTCCAGGGATATCCACAGTGCTATGGGTGGGATGGCAAGCACTGATAGATCTTTCAGCACTCAGCAAAAAGACAGCAATGTCAAAGCTGCTTTTTTTATCCATCTGAGGGAAGTCTGCCATTTTAGACTATCCTCTCACCTCATGTGTCAACACAGGAGACCTCCCCTGGTTTTGAGGGCAGCAGTGAACACAAAAACACTCAGGGGTACTTTATGTGGCCCCTTCTTTTGGCTAACATATTGGCCAAAACAGGGTCAAAGACATAAGTGTGTGTATGTGTGCGTGTTAAGGAGGAAGTATGCTTGTAACTGAGCATGGGATAAAATAGAAAGAGATGACGGGAAGCACTGAAAGCTGTCTCTGTCCTCAAAGCCACATTTCAGGCTGTAAAGGTAATCATCCCATGGAGAGACGGTATCCAGTGTTGTTTTTGAAAGAGTGTGATCATACTAGACTGTCCTACTGATGGTAAAGTGGTTTTCAGTGTTTATGGAGAGATCCAAATGAATGGGCAATGTAGATCTGCAGTGTACCTTGAAAACAAAAACCTCTTCTCTTCACCAGCTTGCTGGATGGGAACTCAGTGACTGGCTCACTACAAAAACACAGATGTCCTAAGTCACAGCATTAGAAGTATTCACAGAATCTGTCCAGCAAAAGCAGGCGGTTTTGTCATTAAAGGACATGGATGTCCTTGGCCTGATGTCATGCTACATTTGGATTCAGACAGACAGGTATGTCCCCTGTCTAGACCTGTGAGGATGACTTACATCTCTGTACCTAGATCATCAGATGAATCTGGCTTGGATTTAGGGACTAGACTTGGTGACATTGATGGGTTATAAAGTAACCAAAGAACAAGATATTGCAATCTTTATTTCTGCAAAAATAGCCTGTGCTATTTCAGTATTCAGTTTAGAAATATGCAACAATTTGTTAAACTGTTTTTATGCTTCCATGTCAGAAACAGATGTGGCCAGAGGCATTATGTTTTTGGGTTGTCTGTCTGTCTTTCTATTTCCTGTGAATGCAATATCTCAAAAAATGCCTGGTTACAGATGCAAATGAAGCTTCAGTGTTTTAGAATATGTAGAAGCAGCATCCATTTTGAGGCACTGTCAACTGTCATGGCAACATATGAGTCTGGACTGACATGGATGTAAACTGGCAACAGCGACTTGACTGGTTTGCGGAGGCATACAACGGTGAGGCAGTAATTCCAGTTAGCCTTGGTAGCAGCATGGCACTAGGGATGGCAGCGTTGGTTAGTCCACCACTTTGGTTTAGATTGACAGCTTTTGGATGGATTCTGAACTTTGGGACAGATATTCATTGTCCTCAGGAAATGGTGCATTGTAAATTTGATGATGCTTTTTAGCGCCACCATCAGATTAGTGTTTTTGTTTGTGCAACACTTTGGTGTATGATCAGATACTTGCCAAAGTAATGGCATCCCTCATCAACTACTACTACATCAATGGCTCAAAGCACTGCTGTGCCTGAGTACAGCCTCACAGAGCTGCTAGCATGGCCGCAGTTTCTGAGATTTAAATCAGAAATGATCTAAGTATTCATATATCTCAATGAATCCACAAAAGCAAATATAAGCCACACATTGACAACATATTATATTCTTCTTAAGTGATAACAGAGACAGGTGGTTGCAGTTTTTGTACCCTTAATCGCAAGCAGCCAAGGAAGCGAACAAAAACATGTCTTGGAGTGTTTGTTCTACCTAACAATAAGTATGTTTGACCACCCATTAAATGGACCAAGGCATGAATTTGGGCAGAGAGAAGCAAATCATCCCGTGGCTGGGAATTGGTTTTGTGTGGCCACCGGCCGCCGGTGGAGCTTGTTTAAACAGACCCAGACTGAAAGACTTAATGACCATGCTGACAGCAGTCATTCGAGATGTCTTGTGAGGCTGAAGCACTGTGGCTGAGAGGGAAAGAACTACAGCTGCAAAGAGAAAGGGAGGGATGTTGTGGTTGCCGTCTCTTTGTGTAAGCTCCAGAGAAAAGCGGTGCACGAGATTCATTTTTAAATCTGACTTCAATATTTGTTCTCCCACCAAACCTAAACCAACAGAATATAGGATACACAGTCCCGTGGCAGCCTGCTGTGTTTTTCCTGCCACCTAAAACGTGTTCTACCGTTTGCTGCAATGTCACCTCAATTAACCATCAGCATGTGGACAGAAAACAGCTCCGACATAAAAGTAGGTTTATGTTTTTGTAAGGTAGTGGTGAGTTTGGATTGCATCCTAAATATAATCGCACATATTTTGGATTAAATTTTGCTGATTTGATTGATTCCCCAAAACCCATGAGCTATTTACACGTGCCTAACACGTGCTGACCGACAGTGAATGTGCATATATAGACAAGACAGTAGTGGGAAAGGTGCTGCAGTAACAAAGAAGCAACTTTTGGAAATTTTGTTCAAGTAATTTCATGAACTGAAAGAGCTTCCTATTTTCTACAGTTAAAAGATGACACTCTTGCATGTCCTCCAAAAAGTCTTAAATAATCTTAATGCCAGACACTGCTCTTTATAGGTTTTGACCCAAGATTCCCTGGGTAATTCTTATCTTTAGCCCCACCATTCCCCAGGCTTTCACCCTTCAGAGGAGACCATGTGCGTAAAATGTCCTCAGGTCTTAAGTCCTCTTTATCTGATAGAGACGCAGTCTGCTGCTACTTTTTGATCCCTCTAACTTGGACCATGCCAAAGCAAAGAAGAGGCTCCACATGTCAAAAGCTCTGAAGATCCTCATGATCTGTACCCTTTACTCTATATACAGACCCACTATATACAGTTATGAAACCTAATGCTTTCATAATTGAAGATATTTTCTACTTTCTAGATGGTATTAAAGTGACCTGCCTCGTACACTGAGCTTCACAGATAAGACAAACAAAATAAACAAAAGTAGTCTATGCTTTGTGCCAATATTATAAAATTCAAGAAAAAAGGCCGACAATAGCTCAGTACTATCTTCAGATTGTATCTACAGTATGATTCAGAGGTTGTCTGCACATGGCTCTCAACAAGGATGTTGCTGAGCTGGCATCTAGCAGCAATGCTAACAGCCCAAACAGTGCTAACAATGGCAACAGAGCTGACAGAGCTAATGGTGTTACCCAGGTGGGAAGTGGAGAGTGTTCTTTACTCTTCCACGACAACACCTGTGCAATATCAGCAGTAACTGTCATATGAGTGTAGTGCACTCAAGTGCAAGTGCCAAGTGCCACTCACTCAAGTGGCGGCACTGATGCAAATCATGAAATTTTGTTGTGGACATACTGTTCAAAGAAAATGAAACAATTAAACTTGCAATAATAGGTTGTTTTGGTCCCTTGGGGGCAGCACAAAAAGCCATACACAAACAGTGACATATAGGTAACATTCATTGGGTTATCAGAGCCTTTTCACCATAAGCAGATGTCTGATGCGTCTCAAAATAATGCTGATTACAGCCATGAGAGTGAACCAAAACAAAAAAAGTCAAAAACAAAACAATGAGCTGAAAGATGCTACAAAGGCTCCACACAGCTGACAGGGGAACCTTGAACTCCAGTGATCCATCTCTGTAGGATCATAATGAGCAACACCTTATAAATAGTAATTTGATCCATTGTTTATATGAAAATATTCATTACAACAGCTTTAATTCTAGTGACAGCATGGCTGCTGTATGCATAACAGAAGAACACAAGGCCAGGACATGATGGAAGAAAGAGCTAAGATAAATGGGAAAGAGAGGAGAAAGTGTGAGTTTGCAGAATAGAGGCAAGCTTCTGTTGGTGATTTAAGACTTCCCAGTCTGCATAATCATGGCTATCCACCACATTCCAGCCTATAAGAGGACAAGATTAAATACTTCTGGATCAGAGTGCTGGCCGTCCTTCCTGCTGTGGTTTGTGCAATCGCCTTCAAAAGAAAGTTACAAAGGTTATTGTGATGAAATCGTTCATGCTTGTGGAAATCTGTTTCGTTTTATCTCTAAGGTCAATAAGCGTTTATCCCACACTCAGCAGTCTGTAACAGTATGACCACCGCTTTCGTAATAATGCCTTCATATGAGAGGTTCAATAGTATGATGTCTGTCTTTGCCTCTGGTCACATCTGGTTATTGCGGGGAAAGAGACAGGTTGATTCTTCTGCTGCCTTTAAGAAACGAGGGTACAGTATATCATGTGGGATGCACATGATGGATCAGATGTGAAGAAGAGCCATGAGCAGAAAGCAACTGCTTCAGATAGCATTGCACAGCTACACTGAAACACACAATATATCTAAAAGAGCTTACTTTCCCCAGACGACAGGAAGTAGTGAGAAATAAACAGTGTCAGCAGCTGATGTTTTTCATCTTACACAGTCCTCTCACATCCCCATGGTTTCTAATTTTAACTTTGTCTGTCCCAACCTGAAACTGGCACAGGGTTAACTATGGGGTAGCACTAAGGTGTGATGTTTCTCTTGTGTTTGGTTTAGTACTTCCTGTCTTTGCTCGGTGGGTCCACATAATTTATCTCCTCTGTGGTATGTAAACCATCACAGAGCTAGTTTTTGCTCTTTTCTCTTCTAAAAAAAACGTTTTCTGGGATCCAGACGAGGATCGCCAAAGTCTATTAAATGATAGTAGTCATTAACAAATGCCGCACATGTTTGGTCAAATGTTATAACAGGTTTTTCTGAATAGGAAAGATCTCATTTGCATAGTGCAGATTACAGAAAATAACCTTCTTGCTGTGCATGTGTCTGCATATTTGCATGTGCATGTGTGACTTTTGACTTAACGAGTGTGTGGGCTCATCAGCACACACTCCTGTCAAGTATACACATGTGGATTGTCTTTCCAGTCATGGCTTAGATTCCAGCCATTTCCACGGCTGCGAGGGATCCAAACACCAGTCAGTCAGTCACCCCGGCCCTGAAGAGAGGCGTGATTCACTCGTCTGTGCTGTGTGACTCAAAGCTCTCATCCCTGCCTCCACATGTCCCCCTTTCACTCCCACTGTCCTCTGTGGACTTGGATTTGCCATTTGACCCACTGTCAGCCCACTGTTGACCCCCCCCCCCCTCCAGTGGTCAACTGTGGGGTCATATACAGCATTTCTACATAGCAACAGTTTGTGGACATACACTCTGAGGCATACACACGCAAAAATGACAAACAGATGGCTCTGGAGGTGAAGTTATTTTCATTTTTCCAAATAAAATGATTGGTTTCCCTTTTCTACATATTGATCCCATATACTCTTAATCAATATTGAACCAAGAAAGGCCCTAAATCAATGTGATACAGGCACAACGCCGTCAGCTCCAGTGAGAATCAACACGTGCAGCTTGTTGCTTTTGGAAAGTAAAGAATTGACTCTTTCATGAGGTGGCAGTCGAGAAAAGACTTGGTGAAATTCCTTCACATGGGTCCAACAATGAAAAAAAGCCACACAGTTGTCAGATCCAGCTGAAGTATCATACAAAGACTGAGCCCAGGCGGGCGGATCTACTGCCGGGTGTTAAAGAGGACCAGATGATGGGGCGAAGGTGTTTTCAGCCGTGGGGTTTCCAATATTTTCTGAGAAGATAGGAAGAAAGGACCAGAGCTGCAGATGTTGAAGCTTGTTCTGCTGCCCTGAGGTCTTATTTGCATTTGTCTCAATTCAGATTGAGCACTAACTGAAAGCGTTTATGCAAGATCGACTCCACAGTTCTTCCTTTGTCGGTTACTTTGTTTACTGATCCTAGTGGACTTGCCACTGCAGCATATTTAAAATGGGGTGTAAAGAGATCTCCTAGACTGAACAGACCCAGGGTGAGGTGAGGTCAAAATTAATGAGATCAGAATCCAGAGACCAGGAGTTTTCTCTGAGAGTTTCCAATGAGACACTTCTCTCCTGGGGACGCTGTTAAAAAGCTTTCCTGTTCCCTGTCCTCGTGAGCTTTGAACTAATTTCTTCACTTTCTCACCAGAACTGTGCAAAATTGAATGTAAGACTATAATAAAAGCAGTCACTGAAGTCAAATGAGTGGGAAAGTTAGTCTGGCCAGTGTACAGAAGCATGGTGTCATGTAGGCCTGGGAGCCAAATACTACAGCTCACACACAGGGAGTGGTCATCCAGTCTCTGTAGATCCCTCAAGAACCAGAAAAGTCCCCTTAAACATCTATAATAGCCCACATCAGGACATCCAACAATAATATCTTGATTATCAGTAACAGTTGTTAATGGAGAGCTCAACACAGTCAAAAATTGCACCTAAGTGGTTACTTGTGTAAATGGATCAGCAAATACATTTGAGAACAATCAGTGTTCACTCAAGGCATAGCAGAACCCAGACACCATTATTAATTCATACTGAGGTTAAATTGTTGTTTAACATTGGCATTATTAAGTAACTTATTAAGTAAGTCTTCAGGGCTTAGTTGGTATCCGATCCAGCCACAAAGAACTGTTGATAGGAACAAAGGAGTTTCTGGCATGATTATGTAAACTTTTTAATCAAGGAATGATGTGTTCTCTTGGTTAAATATGACTGAATATTCTTCTGTGGAAACTAATCAGCAACGCTTTTTGCATTTAAATAACAGTTTAACATTTGAAATCAAGGGCTTATTAAATAAGGCTGGGGAAAGTTTGGCTGTTTGTTAGAATTAGGAGGCTTTCACATGGGACCTGGGCCTAGAGTACATTTGACCACAAAGTCCAGCTAATTTGATTAGTGTGAACACTGTGTACCATTCCCAGACATGGCATGTCAATCCGTGCCTGAGTCCACTTGAAAAGGTAGTCAGAAGTAAAGTTCATGTGTACTTAGGCATAGTTCACATCAGGTGTGTAAACCAACTATACCAAAATACAAAGCATAATGCCTCTAAACACGAGTAGCAGTTGGTTAGTTGAGTTGTAAAGGCATTTTTTATATACGCTTGTCTACTCCAAAATCTGCATATGCACACAGAACACGTTGATTTCATCCTCTAATCTGCATGGCCATGGGTAATAAAGTATAAAGGCAGGCAAGAGGGACATTCTTGACATTGTCTTCAAAATACATTTCATAATAGGCCTAATATCAAGATTAACTCCACTTTCTTGGCTTGGGCTCTTGCAATTAGTGACAACATATACAGAAGTCACGTATATGATGACACAATTGAATCTGAGTACAAAACAAAATTTCAGATCTGAAAGCTGAGTGTCCAACTCCCCACCTTTATTATCAGTAATACTGTCCCAAACAGCAAGTGTGGATGAATACTTCAGCACATTGCTACTTTGTTAGAAAAACAAAAGAAAAGCACCTGGTGTATTTGTTTACAGCGCAACCATACAAACTGGCATTGGTTTAATGAAGAAGTCAGTCAGTAATAATTGCAACAGTTATCTGACTTCATTCTGTGTGCAGGGTTAAGGGCCGTGTCCAAAACAGCATTATTTTCTCAGTGCCGGTGTCTTTTTCAGTTGTTTAGAATGAGGAGAGAGTATATGCGATAGCTCCAAGAGCTGCCAGTTTAACATCTCAGAGGTTTTCAGATAGGCACTGATGATGTCACTGCCGCTCCTTAAGCTAGGCTACTGTCACAATAAAGACAGAAAAGCCCATTTGTGGGAGTAGATCGGCCCGTGGACACTGAATGTTGCTAGTGAATATTGTGCTTTGTCACCGTACCGTTGTAAGCTTGTTGTTACTGTTGTGTAGTCAATCCTCTGTTAAGGTAGTGTTGCATTAGCTACCTACTTAATGTCTATATCAAGATGTTGTCATAGAAACTGATGCAGCGAGTCATTAATATTAAGTGCTGGAAGCGCTCTTTATGAAGCGCTGGGATGAAGAGCTCCCCAGTGCCCTGCCATGGCTTTTCTACTGGGGAAAAATATGGACACAGACCCTCAGTTGTCCACCCAAAAGCCGTGTAAACAAAAAAAGAAGGTGTGCAACCTGTCTCACTGTGCTCAGACAAAAAGTAAAGTGAATCCTCGCCCTTGCGTAATTCATGAAAATTGAACTGTTTGTGCATGAATCCAGCATCTGCTATTCCCAACTTCAGTTAAAGTCACAGACATAAACATTCACACATTAATTTGCAATTTAAAGAACAATGCTACCTCTTTGAAGGATAATTGCTTCTTTTTGAATAAATGGCTATGTTTACTTAATTCTGCAAAACTTTTGGTCATTAGAGAGTACTTCCAATGAGAAGGGAATGATCTGTTGAACTAAACTGTGCCCAGTCATCCTCAAAGTTAATGTTTTGGATCAATGAGTGTCTTTGCTTCAGGCAACATGGCCCACTATTGAGCTGAAAAACAATGGTGCCCTGTGCTCTGATGCTAAACCATCTTCAGCCTGCCAAAGTCAACAAAGCCAGTCAAGAGGCTCTAAGCAACAATTAATGTGCAATGCAGAGATTTTTATCTCCCTCTCTTCAGAAGGCAAAACACATTTGGTTCTTTCCACTGGCTTTCTCTTTTTCTTCAAAAAACGTGGACAGATGAGGTGGAGCGATAAACTGCCCAAGAATAAGAGAGGAAAGGCCCTCGGTTAGGTCCAGCAGTGCTCCACCTGGAAAACAAAACAGGTGAAAAGATGAAAAGAGACCCGCCTGTCTCCAAGTATTTGGCTGTATTTTCCACAAAGCTGTATGGATAAACATGAAGCAGAATGGGCAGTCTCAGAGTGAGCTGTCAGTAGGCAGTGACAGATCCAGCGCTCATCTCCATGCCTCCATAGTGACTCCTCAAATAAGCAGCACACGGCACGACACCTCCCTTCACAGGAAAACGGGAAGGAAGATGAGATGGAGTGAGACAGAGACCTGCCTGTCCTTTCAGCCAGTGGAATGGGAAAACTAAACACCACGGTTTAAACATTGAATAATGGAATCCACTCATCCGTAATCAACAGCCCTGTCAAAAACTGAGACCTCCCCTTTGTTTTTATGATTCATCTTTGTTCTATGCAGTAAAATAAAACTATTTGCTCTGAGTTATAACTCTCAGAATAAAACTCCAAAATACAATTGACAAATCGCACGTTGCTCACATCCTCCGTTCCATGCCAGCTGCCTCATAAAGACTGGGCTCTATATGGCAATGTCGACCCACCACTTTGTCCCAGACTGAAATATTTCGACAAATGCTGGATGAACTGCCATGAAATCTTTAACAGACGTTCATGCTACCAAGAGGATGAATCTTACTGAGATCCCCTCTTTCCTCCAGCACTAACAGCAGCGCAACCTTTTTAATTTTTAGTCGGATGTCTTCACAACAATTGGAGGAAATGCCTGTTAAGTACAGAAGGAATCATCATAACTTTGATCCCTTAGCTTTCCTTAAGCGCCATTTGTCCTGGGCTGAACTGTTTGTTTAGCGCTACATTGAAGATTTTAGCATGCTAAGACACAAAACTATGTTGGTGAACATGGTAAACATCATTATTTCTAAACATTAATATGTTGGCTTTGTCACTTTGACCACATTTCCATGCTATTATTAACTTTTAGCTCACTGCTTTGTTTTTCTGAAAAGTGTCCCATTGGACTGAAAGCCCTTTTCTCAGACAGCCTGTAATCCTCAAAACAAATGCCAACTGCTCTGAAGCCCAGATTCTCTGAAAATACACCTTGCCTGCAGTTGGACAACTCAATTGTCGACTTTTAGACTACCATCAGTATGACAATGGTTCCCATCTACATGATTAAAACAGCCGAAATCTCAAATGAAAGTGATGCTTGTTTCCCATGCTTCCATGTGTCTGCCTTACTGTACATACATATTAAGAAACATAAGTGGGATGTTTAATGTAATGCATATCAGCTGATGAGATTTAAAGCCACTGTAAAGACGCCATAAAGTATGAAGACCATTGAGACTTTTGCCTCTCAAGAGTTAGTGTTATTTTAAACTCCTGGCTTGCTGTCGGGGCCTGTTTCCTGCTGATGTAGGTGGCCTCTGGGAGAAAAATAGCACAGATCTCAATGATGTACACCTTCAGTGCCTTCTATAGGGAAAACAAACCCTTGAAAGGCAGCAGTAAAATTAATTTGCAGCATTGTGCTTTCCGAGGCCAAACACACAGGGTTTGTTTAAACAAAAAGCCATTAAACAAAACATGTAAATAACATATGGACTCACATGAACACAAGTCAAATCATTAGAGATGTTATCATTACAGGCTTTTTTGTCGGCGGTGAACATGTCCATAGAAGGGCAAAGAGGAAGTGATGTTGTCAGAGTGCAGCGATTCGGCAGCTGGTCTCCTGTGGAATCCTGGGCGATATTGGGGATGACGGAGACCAGCTGCTGACTCAGTGACTCATTTTTACCTCAGCAGGGAGAAGGAGGGAAGGAGAAGAGGAAATGGGAGAGCAGCAGCTCTCGCCCAGACAAAGAACAGACACAGCCAGCTCCAGCAGGGAGAGTGGCCAGCGCAACACTTCACTAAACAAGTTTAAGTCTGCTTTATCAGTTTGTACCATCCTTTAATTTTGGCACCACGCTTAGATCATGTTACAGTGCAATTATTTGATTTATAAACAAGACATGATGAAAAAGTCATCGTAAAAGTATTTGTCTTTCGGTTTTCTCAATAATTAGTGTGGGATAACTGGAAGCTGAAACTTGGGAGTTTTGCGTGTTCCCTTTATCATTGTGGTCATATGGACAATGACCCAAATATCTGTTTCTCTCTCTTCCCCCACTCTGTCCCTGTTTTGCTCTACAAATTATGTGTGCAAGCCTGTGTTGTGTCTTGGCATTAGGCATAACTTTATGTTCTGACAGATGAAAATGGATCAGTGGTTCTCAGTCCTGGCAGTCAGGCTATGGATTCATGGTGGAAATAGAGATGGAAGTAGAAGTGAAATGGATGAAATATAAATGGAGTCTCTCGTAGTGACACATCCACAGGTAATACATTTTCTGACTCCTTAGTTCTTTGGAGCTGAAAATTATCTTTCAGCTCTTTGATTTAGTTTTTTAGCAACAATAATGTTTTGGTTCACTCTCATGGTTCTCATCAGCTTTGTTTCCAGATGTAGCAGTCAGCGGTTTTAGCCCTAAAAAAGGCATTTTATGCTACTGTGCATGCCCCCCACCCCAACTGGCACCATACTTCAATGTAATAATCCTAAATTGCTGTGCTATTCTTCCATAAGCACAAGTACTAGTACATGAAAACACTACTCAGCTACAACAAAGAAAGTACTTTCATTAAAAATAGTTCCCAGTTAAGATATGAATGAAATCCACTGATACGGCCACATCGTAGACAGCAGCTGAAACCAATCTAATGCATGAACCCTGGCACGCACACACATAGACACACAGACAAACACACACACATGCACACATGCTCTGTTTGACACCATAAATTTGACACAGATCTCTCTCCCGTTTAAATCTGGGAAATGAGCATCTTTTCCTGTAAGCTTTGGGCTTACTGAAGAACTTCTTATCATTAAGATGTGATTCCACTCTGACGTCCCAGATGTTTTATCTCACAGCTCTAAAGTGGCACATCCTTACCGCAGAATCTGGGAGGTGTGTGAGTGTGTGTGTGGGTGTCTTTGAAGATGAATCCAAATGATAACAGTCCTAACTTCGGGCCCCTCTGTTCTGTTTGCCGCTCAATAAATAAAGAGACCCTGATGACAGACACGTCGTTTTTGATTAAACCTTTCCCACTACTATGGGAAGATCATTCTAAAACACTCTGCTTTAATCATCATTAGACAATAGAATGATATGTCTCTGAGGCTCGGTAGCACGTCTCCCAGCTACTATAGCAGCAAAGATGACTCTACTTGAGCAATAATGAATCAATGCATTCAGCGAGCAAAAATCTGTGACATCAGCTGTGACTGCATTGGAAAGAACCTCCAAAAGTAAACAAATTCTAGGCTCTCCTACTCTCACACGACTTAAGACACATACACAGATAGAACTCACTCAGGGAAATAATGCAACGAAAAAAAGGACAAAAAACAAACAAATAGCGCAGATAAAAGACAGCTGAAAAGTGGAACAAAGCACATACCATTTGTGTCTGGGTGTGTTTTCTGGTGAAGATTCTTGCCCTTAAATGGCTGTCGCTGTCCTTGTGCTGTGTCCTGCTGAGAGGGACAGCCACTGTAAAAGTCCCAGGAAACAGCAGACTTCAATTACATAACAGACTTGGAAGTGACTCAGAGTGTATGGTAAAGGCTTAAACCTTGAGCCATGCAGGATTTATCAATGGAGGTGGCTGGAATGTCTGGTATGGCTGGTGGTACCACCAGTGTACAAAACAGAACAATCTGCTGTTTGTTAATCCAACACGAGAACAAACAAGCTCTTATTGTTGCCCAAAGTGAGTGATTAAGGTTGTGTAACAGATCAAACAAAAATAGACATAAATGAAAATGCCAGACTGCGGGTTCTGACATTGATACCAATAATCATTCAGTGAAGACGTGACGTCTGCAGTCGAGAATCAGTGGAATTGACTTCTCGAAAATAAGTCAAATCAAAGTTTTCCACTCTGTCTGTAACGCCTCAAAAGCCCCTCCGGATCTTAATTATCTGATGGGGCTTTTACCGAAAATCGCCATGACTCATGAGTTTTTCAAAAATGAAGGGCAGGATTTGATTATATTTTTTTTTCAGTGCTTTGCACCTGAATGATACACACCATTTGGAACAACTTGTCCGTAGACAGTGCGATTTATCACATTACGATAAGTGATGTAAAAATTGACATTGATTCCAAAAAATGTGAAATGATGATGCTGCATTTTTGTCAGTTTTTTTCTCCAAGTTTTATTGCTCAGTACAAGAGAGAATAATGTGTGATTTTTTTTTTCTACACAGTTCCATTTCTTATCACACATCTGCAACAAATTAACCATATAAGTACACAGCCAAAAAAGAGTAATACAGATTCCTTGTAGCAGTGCTGAGCGGCCCTTTGGAGCCTGTGTTAATAGGCATGAGTAAACATGGTTGCTATGCAATGAGGGAAACTGAAGAAAATCCTCTAAACACAACAGCTGCTCTTTCAGCTATTCACATATCTATGCACACTAGTTTTATAAAAATTTACATCAAATTCAACTTGTTTACATATGATACTGGCGAGATCCACTCTCTGCATTCTACACTATAAAATTTGCCATACATTAGAAAAAAATAACTGTTTAGTGATAAGATTACTCAAACAAAAGTAAAAGCTTTTTGACAGAGCATACCACCCATAAGGAGGGTAAATTACATAAAACGAAAAAAACACTAAAGCCTGGCAGACAACTTCAACTTTTGGTAATTCGCAACCTGTCGATGTTTACATGTCTGGAGGACTCCAACACAGACTGGACATCCAGATTTATGTGGTTTTACTGTATTTTGGAAAAACTGTACATCACTATTAGAATTTGGTCGTATTTTTACAACAATTTGTTGTAACTAACGGTCAAAAAGAAGAAGTAAACTTGCCTGGTCGGGTAGTGTTTCACAACTGCACATTTCAGTGAAAACATGCTGCATTTTTTTATTGGATAAGTCACTCTGGTGGAATTTGCCGCAGGAAGTGCAAATGATTAATGAAAGGCAGAGCGCAGCCGGCCTTCGGTCATTATTTTATTGATTACTGGAACTGCTTTTCTTCAAGTCCAGTCACTTGTGCTTAAGCCGCCGTGTGAGGGATCACCCAAAGTTCAGAGTGTTCCTCTGCGAGGGCGTTAACAGGATTGTTGTCTTTGCATGGTTATTGACTATGAAGGGTCAGGATAAGAGTTTGTGAAAAAAGTTCGAAAACATTGGATTTGCATGCGTGATATAACAAATTGGCAACGCATGATTGTCCATTTGTTCATACCCTATGTCACACTGTTCATTTAAAACCACCATCTAATAAACTTTATCAAAAATTCATCAGATTTTCCTTTTAAAGAGGCTGCAATCAAAATTTTTTTATCACAAAATACAAAAATACACGACTACTTGTAGCTCAAAAGGGTTGGTTGCAGTAATGAACCCGCAGGGAGTTAGGACTTTGCAGTTCCCCTAGTTTTTAAGAGTATTTTAGTGTCTTTAAGCATTTTTGTTTTTGTTGTTGTCATTTTCTGACCCGCAGCTTTACTGTTTTGGTTGACTAATGTGGCTCTCGTCAACATTGTGTCCAACAGCAGACACTTCTTCTGAAGAAAATCTCTTTGAAAAACCCACTGTGCATAGCTGCCCTGCAACAAATACAAAAAAGATAACTAGCTAGTGAACACAATGGATAGGTTCACATGCACAATAATATTATGCTATTATTCCAAAAATGACAATATTCCTGATTTGATTAGAAAAAAAAAAATCTATATTGTCATTGCAAGTACAACGAAATTAAAATGCAATCCTTAACAGTGCAAGAGGATGTCATAAAAATAGAAAAGAGTAAAAAGATTATGAAATAAATAATTAAAAACAACAAACTATGAAATAAATAATTAAAGAGACACATTAGTCACACACATTCACATTCTGCAGGTATTGCATGATCCATATCAGTGTTTAAATGATGCATTGTTTAGTGCAGTTATGGCTCTGGCTTTCAGGTCATGTAAACAGCATATTCTGTTTGGATATTCTAAATTAGGCCTTTTTCCAGTGTAGCATTTTCTTATTAAGGCATGTGGGATTTGCAGGTATTTTGGTGGGTTTAGGAGCATTTTGTGGACCCATATACAGCGCTTTTAGAATATGCATCTTATTTGGGGTTTTTATTACAGTTTGCAACACACAGCCTTCTGTCTGTTTATGGTCTGCCCTGTGCGTTGTAATCGATTTGTTGTACACAAACCAACTCACCAAGAGTTTGTAATGCTGGGGTAGAGATGAATGCCCAGAAGAGAAGCCTACATTTATGGTGAGAGGAAAAAAAACACACTTACACTTACTTTAAACATTTTTGAGAGATGTGGATATGTGCCATTATCATAATGCCCAATCTTAAGAAGTGGCTGAAGGAGTGAAAGGGGGAAGCCATGTTCACATGATAGAGCCACAGGTGGAAAGCTTTGGAAGAATTCCTGGCACAAGCCACCGCCCTCCATATTTTGATATGATAAGGACATGTCAGGGCACATTAGAGAGTATGTACACCTGCATGGAAAGAAAAGAAATGTGGAATATTAACTTTAATTAGCCATGTAAACAGCTTAGTAGGAATATTGTCTATTTTTTTTTTCTTTTTGGAATAAGGGATAAAACCGGAATAATGTGTGCATGTAAACATAGTCATTGTAGCATTTAACAAATAAAATAGAGTGAATATTGAACTTACATTCGCAAGGTGGCCAGGAACACAAGTCCAATTTATTGCTAATGTTACCCTATAACATATTCTGTTGGTACACAGTGGAAGTGTTCATTATAGATACTCTGTCTAAACAGAAGTAACAGTTGCTATTACTTTCAGTTTTCAGTTTGACATACAGTTTATTATACAAGTTTTTACACTGGCATAACATTTTGTGTAAATCTCCCGTTCATACTGTTGAAGCAAAGCTTTCAGTGTGGGATGTGCGCATTAAGTCTGAAGAGGAAACTGCTGAACTTGGTGTCCATTTTAGAAATAAATGCAGCAAAATGTTACTCCAAGTCAAGGCAGCAAATTTCATGTTGAAGAAAGAGGCTTTATTTTCCTCTCCAGCTGCGGCTGTCCTCATTGGCAGTGTGTTTCTTCTTTAGAAGAATCCTGGCTGCAATCTCAAAAGTCTCTCCAGCTGAAGTTTGAACCCCGGGCCGTGATAAATGAGCGAAAAGTGGTGTAATTCACTGTTACTCTCCGGTGGGTCCTTAAAGACTAGTGGTGCTATTTTCATAGAGACAATTTGCATCGCAGCTGATGTTGTCACAGACTGAACATAACATAGAGTTCTGCATATGATGACTGAGTAGAAAAATCATTTAAGAAATGAAAATGAAGAGTCAGTGATCTATTTTTCTGGCTGAGAAAATGGACAGATTGCTGTTTGTGAATTAGTTGGCGGTCTACGCGTAAACTTTGGAAAGTCAGACAGTTGACTCAAGAAACCTGACATGATATATACAGTGTTAAAGCTGTCTTGTTTAAATTGTGTAAAGCTGGATAAAAACAAGGCAACTGTGTTTATATGAAGCTTCTCTCTGTTCATAGCTGTGGTTAGCCACAGCATTCCTGCCACAGATACCGCTATAGTCATACCTGCTACTATGCACAAACCACAGGAGTAGACAGACACCCAAATAATTATTCCATTTGTCCAGATGACTATACCATTCAGCCACCCAAGAAATGGTGCAAAGTTGAATACTGCTTATATGTGAGTGAAGAAAAGTCTGATATTTCATCCCAATGAATAAGGCAAACGCTGATGAACTATTAGTAATAATTTCGGCACTGACTCATCACAGTTATGGTCAGACGGCGAAACTTTGGTTCCACATGGAGGCTTAGCTCGTTTTTTTAGGATTGATTTATGGAAATGAGAATTCTATAATTATAGCGCCATAAAAGGAGCATCTGGGGGAAAATAAATTCTGGTGGTGTGATACGCACTGACTTTAAAGACGGTGCGGTTTTTAAATCCTGGTGTGTGGCGCGCTAATAAATGTCAAGGCAGATTATGCTATCTGAAGGCCAATATGCTGTTTGTGTGCAAATAAAACTAATTTCCAAATTATTCTTCACAATTTAGATTTATCAAAACATTCCCTTCCTTGTCTAAATGAAAATAAAAATGAAGAAGAGGGGGAACTTAAGACTGAAATGCTGAATGAGCGATCATTCAGCATGACAAAGACTGGCCAAAATCACCCCGTGTTCACTCATTCATGACTCCCTAACTATTGCACGCTTAATAGTTTACTTTGTAGTGAGCATTACATTAAGATTTTGAACACTTACTCGTCATCAATCGTCTCTAGCAGTCTTTCCATAATACATTTTTTTTGCATATTTTGAAGTATGGCATCAGAAAAGCTGCAGGGAAATGGCAAAATCCAATAAACTAATGTAACTGTGCAAAACAGTTTATACTTGGGTTTTTTTTTTTGCCTGTGTTGAAAAAGCAATGATGCACTTAATAAGATATGGAAAAGCCTTTGCAGAATAAGTTCTGACATAGTGAATATTTAAATGACATGATTTATCAACTGTTTCCAATCTTGGCATCTTCCTGTGCATTAGAATCATTGCATTAATTTGTCTTTGTCTCAGGACAGCCTGAAACCAAGATGAGCTGACATGAAAAAACAATTAAAACTTGCCCAGTTTAAACAAATTCCTAACTCTTCTCTCCATTTTTCTCTTGCTAATGGATTAGATGCATGGATGTACAAACAGAACTGCATACAGTGAGGTGGGGTGCGTTTCTATGAAAATTGCTCAAAAGAAAAGAATCTTGACCTCCGCAGTATGAAATTACTTGGATCAAGCACATTAGAGACTTTCAGTGGCCGAGCGGCTATCTCTACTTCTTATTTAGCCCTCTGCTCATTTTAATGGAAATGAAATTATTTAATTGGTCAACTATTCTTGATTATAAAAATGTTATCTAACCAAGTCGATCAAATGTTGATAGCAAAACAAGTAATTTTGTGCATAGAAATGCAATTATGGACAGTCATGATTAAGTGAATAAGGGAGTAATTTCAGGCAGCCTTCAGGCTCAGTTATGTTTGACATTAGATATGTTTTCTGATTACGAACATGGATGAAACAAAGCACTGGGGGTTGTGTAGCGTAGTTCAAGTGAGATACAACTGAAGGAGATGTCAAAGACATGACAGTCCCATCAAAGCTGATGGGACTGTCATTAGTTTGCTGCTTTATGCAGAAAAACTCACCTCTATAGTTTCTCCCAAAAGGAACATGCATTTCTGTACCAAATTTCATGGCAATTTATGCAATATTCATCTTGGCATTTCACAGACATTTCATGTCAACCTCCTGGTGTCACTATGAAAGTCATGGGATCAAAGTCAGTAGGGTTCATTGTCTGGGCCTAGCAGATATCTGTACCATATTTCATGGCAATCCAATAGTTGTTGAGCTATTTCAGACTGGACCAAAGTACTTAACTGACTGAAGGACCCATATTTTTATCCCTGGAGCTGCAGAAAAACGTGCTTCTGTATACATGAGTTATTAGTGATATCATTTTGTAATGTATGCTATGATGCAGAGCAGCTTTGCCTGAGTCATTAGTCCCTTTGGATGGCAGTATTCACCTTCACAGCTGTAGTCATTTTCCTTTTCCCAGAATACAAGTTGTTCTAAATTTTATGCAAATGAGGTATGGATCTTTTGCATAAGCACTTTAACAATCTGGAAAACCTGTTGAAAAGGTGAATCAAAGTCTATGATAAGTATCAAAATGCGGTTTCTGGTCCTCTGAGGATCACATCTTCTGCTACTGAAGAGACTATTATTCCAAAAGGTATTACAGACTTTGTTTTGGCTTTGAAAGGTCAATATTTCATTTGGAGTATTGAGTAACACGTGCCGCAGAGACATTTTTATGTCTGTAATACAACACTTTTATTTTACGTGCATAAAAAATATTTTTCCAGGAAAATCACTATGGCAGGTGGCAAATTCTGAATTCATTTAGTCCCTTAACTCATGTTCAGTGTCACATGAGGGCAAACTTCAGGGATTCATTATTGCAACATTAGCTTTAGTACGGTGACCAAATCCTTTCATTTTATTCACTCCCTGTATGATACATGTGGATATTTCAGTATAATATACTCTTTCTCCCAGACAGACACTGCTTGTCGCTATGCCATATAAGAATATTAAAGTGGTCCTTTCACCATGAAATTGCTGTATATACCAGTCTGCTGTTCATCAAGCGGAGTGTCATCTAGTTCCATTATATTCAGTAGAAGGCAGACATTTCTACGGATTATATCTCCAACACTTGACAACTCACATTAACACAAACTAGAATGATAAACAGCATAACAGATGAGAGGAAAATATGCATTTTTCAATTTGGGTCGAACTGTCTCTTTAATTATTAATTTCAGACCAGTACTTCGGTTTATCTGATACATTATCAATCATGATATTAAACACGTTTAGTCTGTTTTATGGTTTCAAAGGATCATGATCTATGAATTTATTCTCCCTAGCATGTGTGTGTGTGTGTGTGTGTTTGTGTTTGTGTGTGATGTTTTTCTCAGTTGTTGATGAAGATCAGCTGCATTGGCTACTCAGCAGCTCAATCAAGGAAATTGCGAACAGGTTTGCTTGATTATGTCCTCTCAGCAGGGAAGGGCTGGGCTCTGTTAACATTAGGAAGATAGGTGAGATAGCTCTGCAGTGAATGACATTTTGCGATATTTATTGTGCTTATTGGTACAGATTTGTGTCCATAGATAGAATGCGATGTCAGCAGTAACTAGAAATCTTGTGTTATAGGGTTAGCATTAATTATTTTTGTTTGATTCAGATGGTTGCTCTGTTTTGCTCACCTCCTACCTACCTGAGCAGTTGGTAGGTTCCAGCTAAATAAAATTGAGAAGGTGAGATGCCATTCACTGGAATATGGGCAAATGAGTTGGCAGCTTGCTGTGAGGCTGCAGGTTTCATTAGTTTGATGTTCTTTTACTTCAGTTTAATTCAGTTTTATTTAATTCCTCTGATTTATTTATGCTTTGTTTTATTAAACTTTAATGAATGCCACTTTCTTTGTGCAATACTCCTGCTTAACAACTTGTTTTTTCAACATCCCTTTTTTTAAAGTTTCCCTTTGCCAAACCACCACATCTGCCCTTTTTATGGGGTGGTGGCTCTACACCTCTCTTGCCAGAAATACCATAAGAACCACTTTCATGCCTGCACGGTCAACATTTAGCTGTAGCCAGCAGTGGGTTAGCGTAGCTTAGCATAAAGACTAGGGAGAGAAAAACAGCTAATCTGGCTCTGTCCAGTGGTAACGAAATCTGCCTACAGACACCTCTGAAACTCACTCTATTGAAATGTTCTATTTTTAGCCACATCATCTCCTCTATGATAGCAAATTAAGTGTTTTAAAAATAAGTATAATATTTGTTTTCTGAAATGGAGAAAGGCCACCTTAGGCTCCTTTTGCTACCATCAAACATCTACGAGTTGCTCATCTTTGCCAGCTCCTTGCACCCAGAATACCCCCAACAGTAATTGTTATATAACATGTTACTCCAGACATCTAATTAGATCCATTTCAGAAGCAATTCTCTTTGTTAAATCTGTGCCAGGGGCATTTACATCATATAACAGAGAACATTTCATGGTAAAAAGCCACGGAAAGTCTCCCTGTTAAGGAGGATAATTGAGCTTCTGTGGTCGTCTCATATGTACTTTTCCTGCTGTGTCTGTTTACAATGAGGCCTTCTTAATAGACAGCAAATTATTTGGGTGTTGATGAGTGGAACATTTGATCAAATTCTGATGTGTTTATGGCTGTCCTCTCTTCCTCTTATTGTTAATATAATTAATGCAGTCATCCTCAGGGGAAAAGGCCAAACCACAGGCCTGTTCATGCACATGCTCAAACCTCGCTGGTTCCACTTACAAAACACTTGGGCCCATTCAATGACTTCACTGACAGGATAACTTGAGTTATTAATTGATATGTATTTTATTATGATGATGGGGAGCAATATTTTCCTGTTGTCATTTCTCTACCAGAAGAACATACAAGACAGGCCTACAGCTAAGTTCTGTCAAAAAAATGATAAATTGTAAGACGATACAAATGACATGAGTTCTGATTTTAATTTAGAAAAAAAAAACAGAAAAACTATCCATCCACCAGCCATCTCAGTGAAAAACAACACTCTTATAAAACAAAATCACTGACCTAATGGTTGCAGTTTTAAACACGCCCTTAATGTCATGACAGTTGCAGTTCTGCTGCAAAACTGGATGTTTAGGTTGAGAAAAAAGCACCATTATTTGGCATTAAGTACTTTTGCCACTAACATAATGTGCTGTGTGTCACATAACATATGTCACATACATTACTAGCCCAGCAAGCTATGTATACTAGCATAATCAGTTATGATGTTATTATTATATCAAAAGTCAACGTTAACTTCCATATAAGAACATCGGCCCCCTGCCGTCTCTATAGGGGCTTCTTTGATATTTGAGCAACGTGAATGTGAACTTTGTTGTTTTTTATGCTACATAAGTGTCGCTTTCTCCTTTGCTCCTGTAATAGTTACTTTAGCCCCTAGAGGGCAGCACTTTACAATAAACATAAGTATGTGTCGTAATAAGCTGCTTGCACAGTCCACCTATATCGTCATTTTCGGGTGAGGCCAGGCTGGACAAAACAAGCCCAAACATCAGCCACATTTTAAACACCAGATGAAGCACCAGCTGGTCCTGAGAAATCAATGTACAGCAGTTCATTTTTTGGGAATATGAAGTTAGATCAAAAAATTTTAAATTGTGAACTATGACTGTGAGCTAGTTCATTTTAATCTGTGTCAGTGCAGCTGGCTGCAAGTGTGAACTGTCACAACACTAGTCATTTTATCCACTCTTTACAAAAATATTGAATAGTGTACAGTCGTGATTAATTAAGAACCACCAGTTAGAAATGATCATCAAGTTGACGAAATTGATGTCATTGATATCTGCAATAGTTCAGCTGATGATATCTTCGCTAAACATAGAGCCAGACACAAGGCAGCATGTTGTCCTCTGTGAATCATCTGATCAGTAAAGCACATGTTGTTTTTTTAGCAAGGAGTGGAATAACTGATAAGGAGCCATCATTTTGCGATTTGCAGATGTATTGAATTGTTTTCCCCTTTGTCTCATCTGATATTATTGAGACTACAGACGGAGAACAATCCATAGCCCCCTGATCTGGTTGCGGGACACATCTCATCATCCACATGTGGTGTCTTTTATTGTGATCCTGATATAGAACCACAAAATGAAAAGAACAGCAAGCCAGCATCGGTTTGAATAAGGTTAAACAGTGACTGAGAGCAAACTCACAAACAGCCACTGTGAGGTAATCTGTGAACCTCAGACATGACGTGCTGGAGACAAACCTGGCTGCGGACAACGCGTCAAATGTTTATTAATGAGCTCCTCAGACTCACCACAGTTATGTTGCTGGATGCTTACAAAGACGTGATCTAATTCTGTAACCTTCTCAAACCCTTCAGATTACGGCTTTATTCTTTGCCGCGCAGCCCGCGGATCACTTTGCAATGTCACCTAAGACGGCATTGTCACAGATGTTAGTCGTCATAATAGGTGCAGAGTGTTTGAGAGTGAGACAGCGGTTGCATTCACCAAGTTTTTCTGGCCTGCCGAGGAAGTTGTGTTGGAAATATTAACGTGGTGTGGAGGCCAAATGCAAGTCAGAATCATTAACGGGCCGATACCCAGCATTTGTGGTATGGATATCTCTTTCACTGTGTCTCAAGAGCAAAATCAACACAAAGGCAGCGCAGCTATCGGAGCAGTAAGTGATTTAGCAGAAGGAAATTGGTTGTCTAATGTCTACAGAGAGGTTTGTGCAGAGGTATGCTCGCAAGTTTTCCATGATTGCATGTTCAAATCACAATAAATATCCCTCTCTGCTGAGCTACTGAGCCCGAGGTAAAATGTTCTGTTGCCCTGCCAGATGCAATTGACATTTAGAGAGCCTGGCAAGGTGCTTACAGTGTAAAATACCTACTTTCTGCTCGCACCACTTGAGGAGAGAGTCTGGGTCGTCTGGCTGCAGAACTGAGACCGTCAATATGTATCAAAGCTGAATTATACGAGCAATCTGCTTGGTGTTTCGCCACACCAAAGTGGTTGGCACTTCCTTGACACACATGCCCTCCACATGCACATTTAAAATATATATGTTATATCCAGTCTGCAGGAAAGTTCATGAACAGTGCAGACATGTTTCCTTGAATCTAAGGAACATTTTGGCCTCTTAAAGAAAATAGGTTACCTCTTCTTGAGTTTACATTTCTGTTTATTGCCCCTGCTTTCTCCATACGCTCACACTGAAAGAGATTTTCCTCACCATTTAAGTAAGAACTGTGTCATAAACTCAGCCGTACGGTAAATGATATCATCGGAATAAAGGCAGAAACGAGGTGCAAAAGCGCCTCGTAGCAGTCCTGAAATTCTTTGGGCTGTAGATAATTTTCAGCGCAGACAGACACCATATGGAAATATATTTGAAGGGGCTATAATCCCAACACAGCAATGGCAGAAAAAGTGACAGTAAATTCTTTGCTGTTTCATGTTCTGATTTTGCCTCGATGTAAAAATGGTGCATAGACGACTCCACAATGTCAACAAAACCACAAGAGAAGAGCTCGACGCAGGAGGCTGCTCTCAGTGTGCTAATCCCACAACTTTCCAGAAGGTTTTTTTCAGCACGGTTCAGTAGACTTTTGGCTGTTAGGTCCCCTATTACTGTAGTAGGTATAGGCACAATCAGCTTTTCCATGTGGTGGACATTCCAGGCCACATCTGTTTTTAATATAGACACATGTCCAGCTGTTTCAGACCTATACGCTACCAGTCTTTTCCCACTCAGTCCACTGACACTATAAATGTGGTATAAAATGTCAACATTGTTAAAAATAGTGTTTAAAAAAAGCTATGACAATATTATTGTTGGAGCATATCTAGTTTAAAATGATGCCAAAGATGATATTTTATCGCAGACATGAGGTTAAAGCTAAAAGGTTTCAACATGACACATGTGAACCCATTTGTTTACACCCTTCATAACACCATAACCACACTTATGATTGAAGTAGCATCCAGGAGCTTGTCATTTGCTTGTAGACGTTAGAGAAATTACAACCCTCTGAGGAAGGATGTGAGCATACATTTTAGTGAGACATCTGCTTTTGATGAACAATTTAAATCAAAGAAAACAACCATGTCGTTTCCTGTCTAGCCGCAGCCGTGTGATGAGCATCACATCCCCTCAATGTGTTATTTTCTTCATCCTTCATGCATTTCTACTCACGCGCTGCTACTACTACACTGATCATATCTGCATCAGATATCAGCAGCTACCGCCTAGCCTCTATAAAGCTGAGTTAAACTAGATGGAAACAAGAAAAGAGCATATACAGTGTCTTATCTTAATCACTATAGAACTCTAAAGACCCTACGCATATTTATTTAAAGTCGCCCTCCACTCAAAAATGCTTATCGGTACTGCGCTCCATTTGAACCACACAGAATGATATACGTGCAGAGTTTGACACCAGAAGACTGTTTTCACATTCATCTGCAGAAAAGGGAAAGCTCTCGCCTGAACCACTCCAGAGAGCTGACTTATTAGCCTGGCCTTGTGACTTTAAACAGCGGTTACTTTTGTTGATGTTAAAAAACAATCAATCTAATAAGTGCAGCAGAGGACTAATGGCATTGTCAAGCTGTTGTCAAGGATTGTCAAAATGTGCACTGGAACCAATGAGGAGTAAGAGCAATGTTGACAAGATAAACGCTGCTAGCAAGGCTGTTCTAAACTGATACATAGATGACATTTCTTCTCAATATCGCTCGACATGTAGTTTGTTTTTACTTTTCTCCTTTCCACTCTTAAAACCCAGACAAAACAATTATGTTGGCATGGCTACGTATCACTGTCAACTTTAAATAACCTTAGATTCAGACAGATACATTGTTGTCTGGTGATTGGTAAGGTAAAATCAAATATCCTTCTCCCACAGAAATTGGTCATAATAGATGCAGTGTCTGCCTGAAAATGAAAATGGAGTGAAACAAGTTGACGATTCTGTCTAATATCAGTCAGAAAAGTCCCTCTGTGCTCACACATTTTGGATTATCTGGATCATTGCATGGGAGGGTTTTTGCTCTTAATCAGCGGTGGGAAAGTTAACCACATGTATGTTTGCCAAACCAACAAGTTAGTCACCATCTTTGATGTCTTTTCTCTTGTAAAACCTAAACATAGTGTTCTGATAAGGCAGAAATCTAACCTTTGTGTCACTTGCTGAAGTTTGTCTGTAAGTGTTGAACAGACTTATTAGGTGTTTTAGTGCCAGGGAAACTTTTCGTAGCTCTAAGAACCCCCTTTTTATTGTGTCTGCACCACAAAAACTATCACAATCATAGTTCTCACAGGATATTTTTAGCTCCTATTCCAGAGAAGGTACTCTCCCAGCACATAGGGAACCTGAAGTGGCATAAGTATATCTTGACTGGATGAACATATGAGCCAGTGTGGCAGCGGCTATGTTTACAACCAAGTATTAGCCATGTAAACATCAGACAACACAAAATATAATCAAAGGCAGTGAAATCCAGAGTTTACTGAGCATATAATTAAATGTGATTTTGGCTCGTCAAAGCTAAAGTTAGGTTGAACCAATGGCCAGCTTCAAGGTTTGCAGTTGTTAGGGGAAGCTCCCCAGTGGGCAGTTCCTCTTAGGGAGTCCCTCCAAAATGTTTGGCTCCCAAACACCTATTGTTGGCCTCTTGGCTCTGTAGAGGAAAACCACCCGCTATGACTGGTCATAAATCATTAAGAACCAGTAGGTGTATTCTGCGGCCTCATGGAAGCAGTAATGAGCTGGCTCTGCACACTGCAAAGTGGTGAAAAAGGAGATGCTACACAAGAAAGCTTACTCAAACAAGTGACATAAAGGAGAAAATATGCTTTCTTCCATGCAGTGGATGAAACAGTGCATAATGGGTTAACTCTGTGTAAGTTCCAGCATGACTGTGACACCGCAACTAGCTTGGAAGCTAATTCTGGTCCGAAACAAGGTGTAAGAACAACACATCTAATCACCCTTTAAATTAATATGTCAGACTTGTTAGCACACAGTTTCCTACTTAGACATCCAGCAAATACGGAGCAACATTAGCGTTTATTTGGAGACGTGTTTGTTTTACCAGGAAGTCCCATTGAGATTAAAAAAAAATCTCCTTTACAAGAGAGATGTGCCCAAAGTAGCAGCTGTACAAAATCACAACATGTCAAAATACAACATATTCAACATGATAAACAAAAAATTGCAATAAAACAGAAGAAAGCTATGAATCACAGTGGACTCTCAAGAAAATCAAGCATGTCCAATCTGATATATTTCTATTATTCTTGTATGGGAGGTATCTTTAATAGTTTACGTGCTCTGTGTTTCTCAAGAAACAAGTTTATTGCGTAGTTAATGAATGGATTTGGTATACAACATGTCAGTTTAAAGCACAGGAAGATGTTTTTAACACATCAGATTAGTGCACCAGTGGCTTGTTTCAGTCTCTCATCAGTAGCTTTCTGGCATGACCCCAGAAGAACATCACTGGTGATTCCTCACACCTTGCCAGTTGTTGCAGAAGATAAATGCCATAATCACAAAGGCTATTTTCAACACACAGTCCTTAAAATACCCCGTCAGGACACTAAAGGCACAACATGCATAAATTGAAAAAAATAAAAAAGTTTTATAAAAACTTTTATCCTACACTTGACATATTTCTGTTACACTGTAAACATTCCCTCTCTGTCTTGTTAATGTGTGCCTTCATGTAATGTGTATTTTACGCCGTTCATTACCATCTTTATCTTTGCGCTTGCTGTCAAGCAACTATTCCCTCCCATCATCAGCCCAAAATAGCCCTTTGCCATCCACATGCCATCACCACCTTGAGAGTTCATGTGGTGATAGAGTCTGGACTCGTCTGACCCTGGTTCTCCTCTGGACTTTGGCACAATGTCAAGCTGCCCTGGAGTGGAGCTGGTCAGACTGGAAAGATCCTTTCCAGGGTTGCTGCAGCCAATTGTTCTTTAGCTGTTTATTTATCTTTTCCTGAGCAATGTATTACACATTCCTCAAATTTTCCTGTGTTTGTTGAGTTTGGTAGTTAAAAGATAAGACGTATTATTACATTTTCCAGCCTACTGGACAAATGGCTGTTTACAGTCACCTGGTGGTCAAACTTAATCGTGCAAGTCTCATCTGATTTACAGTAGTAGACAAGATCTGCAAGTATACATCCAACTGCTAAAGTCAATAAGCCTTGATCTGCTTCCAGCACAGCCTCCCCCAATGTTGAACTCTTTTACAGATGAGGAGCACAATGCTGTTTCTCAGCAGATAAATAAACCCCCCCCACCCCCAGAGCAGTGTCAGCATTTTTAAGTTGACAGCTGATGCTCACAGGTCAAGTTCTCTTGTATGTTTAAACCGTCCCCTTCAGTCTCAGGGGTCAGTCTCATCGCTGATCCCTCAGGCCAGGAGCATTCTGCAGCTTCCACCGGTCAGTGAAGATGGTGATGAGTCACGCCATGGAATCTTGGCGTATTTCATCTGAAAAGCTTGTTTTGACACAAACATAATGCACAATTATTAGTGTGCTCATTTGGATGAAAAAAATGTTGCACAGACAAAAACAGTCAATAGTTTTAAATCCTGTGGAAAAACATTTCAAAAGAAAATACAATTATGAAGAACTATAAAACTGCTGCTGCATCAGCACTTTAAAAGCTGAATTCCAGATAAAGAGCGCTCCCATCGGGGAGGGAATTTCCAGCTTAGAAACTACTTATTTATGACTTGCTCAATTGTTGGTAAATGTCGAAAGACGTACTGCATCTCTGGGTTCTTATTCCTCTGTCAGTTCTTGCAATGCACAGACAAAAATTGCCTCCATACTGAAACATACTTAAACCAGGAGCGAGCTTACATAACTCAATGAGAAGTGTAGAGAAAAATCATATAAAAGCTATAGAGAGGTGCTTGGCAATAATAGCGGAAAATGACTGAGTGTGGTTAATGCTCCAATATGCCATGACCAAAATATTTACTTTACTTTGGTTTGCAGACATTTTTGACATTCATGCCCCAAATATGCCATCTAAGCTCTTGTCATGTAGCTTTAAGGTGCCATAAGTTTTCCCTCAAATATCCATCCCCTCACTGAAAATATACTGCTATAAATATTACCAGCTGTCCACTGCATTTGTTTGGATCATTTAGACTTATTTCAGCATATAGACTATAGATAATAGTCAGCAGGTAATGATGGTTACTATAACTGTACTTTTGTGCTACATTTAGGCACTTATAGGTTTTGTTATACTTATACAACAAAACCTATGAAACAACAAAACAATGTGTTAGTTTATCTCTTTTGTTTTTGTTTTTCAAAGGCTAAAAATAATGTAATAACACTGTAGTTTTTAGATAAAGTTATGTAAATAAGAGCAAATAGTGTAACTAGAGGGGGACTCGGAGAGCGCAGACCTTCAGCAGGTGACATGCCCTATCTTGTCATGTTGATGACAGTGGGAAAATAATGTCGGCCCTGTGATTTGGATCTGCTCGCAAATTTAACAGGTTCTCCCTTCGCCCTATGCCACACCCTGCCGACAAACATACAAACAAACACACCAAAGTGAAAACATAACCTCCTTGGAGGGGCGGGAGTAGTTACTGGAGACTATTTTCAGCAGCGGATTTATATAGAATTGCTGTGCTTCTGAGTATATATTGCAGCAGGACATTGTCTTTAAGATTGAGTTTAAAAAACAACATAAGTCGCCTAGTACAACATTGTGGCTTACATTGACGGACAAAACTATACACACAAATCTTTTTGAACGGCTCTTCTTAGTGTCTGATATGTACCAAGTCAGTCTGATGAATGTCTGAGCGCTCACGAATCCCTAATGTGCAGCAATGGCACTGACTGAATGGACGAGGCCCAATTAAATGGGACTCTTGTTCTCCACCAACCCAAGTTGCTGAATCAGTGCATTACAATGAATATTTCATCTTTATTAATGTAAACATATTAGGATGACTGGTAATTTATTGAGAAGTTTTGTGGGGTGGGCAGCATTAGCTACTGAACGTGCATGCACTACAGCAGAGTGTCACAGAGAAACTGAAATATTTTGCAAAAAGTATCAAACCTCAAAAGGATCAAAACAAATGTACATGTATCTAATAAAAGGCCCATTGACTCAGTGTTTTTGAACAGCAGTAGAGGTTTATGGCAGAGAGGAGATACATCAGGCTTTGGCTACACAGGCTATACTTGTTGTCAGGATCATTAAGTGTTGGTTTGGGTCTTTTCATGAGATGCTTTGACAATTGGAAAAATTCTGAACATCATTGGCCATATTCTTATAAACTACGAGGTCCTCTCAGGCCGAAGTCAACACAGTCTGTATCATTTTTTCTGTCAGCACAATATAGTGTTTCTAGGCCTGTTCGTAATCCATCATTTTGTGATTGCTATCCTGAGTGGCACTTGAGCAGGAGCTTGTCCAGCTATAATTTACAATCATCAAAACTGGAATGTCCAAAACTCCAATAATTCCTCCTTTGGAAAACTAGAGGACTAAAGCCACATAAAATCACATCCCAATTTTTCTGCAGTTGCATAAAAATATCACTCATTCTTGACCACAACCCCTCAATGAGTTTAAAACAATATTATGATGGAAACCGGGCAACACTGCCCTGTCTACATCTGAAACTTCAAAGCTCTCAGTTGAATGACAATAGTCTCCATTAATACTCACTCAAGAGTCTTTTTGTCGCAGATTACAGCTATGACCAGATTCTATGTACACAGGCATGTGTTTCATACCATTTTCCACAACAGCAGTTGTGTTGATATAATTTTATTCTGGCAGATAGAAAGCTCAGTTTATTAGTCAAAAGAAGACCCTGTCAAACTATCATCCAGTACACCAGATCAGACAGTACACATCTGTCGGATGTGTTGCTCGGTGTTGAAAGAAACCTGGTCAGAGGGTGAAATGTGAAGGACATTTATTTGCCCTTTGTAACTCTCTGCAGTTTGATGCCTTCATCAGACTTCAGTCCTGCTGGATAGCTGACATTCCTGACTGTCTCTTGGATCCCGGTCAGTCAGACATCATCTGCACACACCAAGTGTTACTCTATTTTAGGAAGACCAAAAGGCAATTTGTGTTCAGGTCCTTTTTATTTTATAAAGTCCTCTTGGTGACAGAGGTTTCTCTTCTGCTGTGCTTTGTAGTGATACAAAGTCCCCTTATAATCTCTGAAAAAAAACGTTTTATGTGGAGATTAAAGTAAAATAGAGTCTCAGGTAGTTCCATAGTACTTGAGTGCTGCTTGAGTACTTTTTAAACATACCTGACACAGTTTATTTTGAGGCGCACTCAACTCTGTACTCAAATCAACAAGGTCTAGTTCACAGCTTCTATTTGTATGTTCCAGCTCTCTTTAAAGTGTAACTGTTATGCTGGAAAAGGTCTGTTATAGCTGCATGTAAATACAAAATGCAATAAAACTATAATTTAGGTGGGCTATAACATGCTTAATGTTGCACAATTTTGTGAATTATACCAAATGAAAAATATATTAAATGTAAGCATTGCTGTGCATGGTGAGACAGTTGTTAAAGCTTATTGCTGTTGACAGAAGAATATTTCCACATATTTAAATGCATAGTATCTCTTAACGTAGATGACACAGTCTTATAAACACATGGCTCTTCTCCAACTCAAGCCGCTGCAGTCTAGATTACAGTTTGCCTTTATTGTTCTCCAGACGTCTCCACAAGCTCAGACTTGTGCTGAATATTAGGACAAAACATTTTATTCTCAAGAAGAAATGTTAGAATAATAACAACAGTAAAACAATCAGTGGTCAATAACTCATGTGCTTCATCTTTGACTGCTATAGTTTAGAAGTGGATTTTCACTCCTGTCCCAACCAACTCCAACAAAATAAGTCTTTTTCCATCCCAGTCCCTGAAGAAGGATTCATGTCCTGTCTGTTGTGGGGGGCCAGTAAACAGGAGAGAATAAGATAGAATTAAATAAGTAAACAGAACATGTTCAAAAAAAAGAAAATAGTATTAATTGATATTAGAACTGCATATTTAAAAGCTAATTATGTTTCCCGTCATGCCCACTTCTGTTACTTTTTTCCTGTCCTGTTCTGGTCACATGATGAATAGGAAACTGAATTCAACAGGATTCTTGTGATCCATAGGTTCAGGCAGGCAAGATTAGACAAACAAATACAATACAGTTTGGTAGTAAACTAGAAAACAGACTGGCAAGGTAACACAATTGCCTTGTATTCAAACACTTTAAAATCATCAGTGTAATGATGGCTTTGATTCTTTTATAAAATAAGATATTACTGTTATATGAGTGGCAGGTTTTATTTTGACTAATGTGTACACAAGATAAGTCGTCAAGTCGTCGCCAAGTCGTCACATATCGCCACTTTGCTGGGGTCTTCTGTGTCTACATGTTACGCTCTAGGTATCCTTCTGCATGATGTCAACACAAGCACATGGTAGGATTTAACTGTATGTGGTTATGTTTAGGCAGCAACAGCACATGGACATTAACAAATGCACATGCTGCCATGGATGGTTAGGATCAGGCAACAAGGACATGGGTGGCTATGTTTAGGGGAAGGCGGCACATGATAAGATGTAAAAACAAAACAAAAAAAACCATCACATTCAGATGGTAAGCAAACATCAGACCCCCAAATGAAAGTCTTGAGTTTACTGGACCCATCTACTGCCACTCTTGCCCGTCTGCCATATAGGCGCCCTCACGTCGTTACCAGCAGCGTTTTAACCTGCTGCCGTCCTGCTGCGTTTCATGAAGACACAACAGGTTCCGTCAAGAGACGGAGCGAATGCCATCAAGCGATCCGACACGTTAAAATAACACCCTGACCAGTTCTGTCCGGCTGCATTCTCGCGTGATGCCGTCCAGTGGCGCATCACGTGGACACCGAAAGTGGCTTCTGGCATTGCTATCTCATGTCAGAAGCATTGTCAAAGCGGTGTTATTTTACAAGTTCGGTATGAGAATGGGCTGATCTGACCAGGTCAGCCTCTGTGGTAGGCCACACCTGGGACGTAACTGTATATTATCTGCACCCCTCAGACACCCATCGAGCTGGAGGGTCTGTCAAGCTTGCAATTTCTAAAACACAGCCCGAGACAGGACTGCATGCCATATGACCAGTCAACAACGATGTGAGACAGATAAGTGCACCTTTGCACAAATTCCCTTTTACAATCAGTGGAACAGAATTACACGAGACGTGACTCAGTGAGCGTGTGCTACAAGTCTGCTGCAATAGTCAGCGTGTTACTCAGACCACAGCTGCTGACATTAATCTTCATTGTTTGAGCCAAGAAATGTTAAGTTCAAAACAAACAAATACAGTTATTATATACATATTTGTAATCATTATTTCATGTTTTATTTATAATTAAAGAAATTTGGATCATGAATGCTACATAAAAAATGTATTCTAAATCATAATTATATTCAGTCACTAATCTCATTAATAATTTTTGAAGTTAAAAGGACAGGTATATGTAGACATAATGTCCTTTCCAAGGACTGGCTGTTGTGAATCCCTAACCTACCTCCCCAGCTCTGACCATACATACACACACACACACACACACACACACACACACACACACACACACACACACACACACACACACACACACGCACACGAGCGCGCCTTGAGGTTGTGGTTGTTTGTGTTTTTGAATTGTACAGTAGCAGCGGTCCTGTGCAGACAACACAGGCTGTAGCGCTGGCTGGGACACATGAGAGCCCCTCAGGAGGAAAATGGGAGTCTAATAAATCCTTCAGCTAGGGAGAGAGCTCTATAAAAACTACCCTCCATTAAAAACACTCAGCTGTCATGGCTTTGTACTCAACACTGTGAGTGATTTCGATGTCAGCCTCTTTACTGCTGGTGCTTTTCTAAGAGCAAAAGTGAATGGGGTAATTACAGTTGGTATTTGTTTAGGCGCCACTGATGCAGTTTTTGGCAAAGAGAACAGGTGTATAATTCCATATGATAACAAAGGAAATTGAGTCTTATTTTTCTTTATCATATGCAGTAAAACATTTGTGAGGGAATTTAGAAGCATACGCTGTAAAATTAAACTTTTTAGCCATGGTAATGGCAAAGGAAAGGCAGTGTTGGTCTGTTGGTTTTTGGTCTAGACTGAGAAAAAACTTAATTCATGGTTCCCAGATGATAACTTCGACAGACTTTGGTGATAAACCCGACAATTCCTCTAGCACCAGCAAGATTCACATTTGTGGTTTTGACTGAAATGTCTCAACAACTATTGGAATGATAGCCTTTAGTACAAATATTAATGCCCCATCAGTATTAAATGAAATACATTTTGGGATCCTGACTTTTCATATTGTTGCATGGTGATGTCAGAATTTTAATATGTCAGATATTTTGGATTATGACTTCATCCCTAAAACTAAGTTGTCTTAGTGAACATATAACATCATGGTAACATATGTGAGCATTTTGCCATTCTCTTAACAACATTTAGTTAGCAGCACAGAGCTGCTTGTAGGCTTTAGACCTGTCTGGACCTGATCAAATAGTGTTGTTTTAGCACCTTGGGGTGGCTTTTTGATATAAGAGAATATAAAGCGACAAGCATTTTGCATAGTGCTTTTTTACATTGCTGACTGCCTCGCATTTTTCCGCTCAATGTGTCTTTCGTTTTTGCAGGAGCACCCTAAATGCCCAGAAGTTTAAAAAAACTTTAACTCGGAGTGGGAAAAGTGCCCAAAGTCATTGGTGTTTTTGCCATTCAGATGGAATCAGGTGAATTGAGAGGCCGACCTTCTGTGGTGGCGATGACAACAAGTGAAAGCGTACATGGTTTGCGTTGAGCTAAAAATAGCTCACTTTCAACGTTGCCCTGAGCAAGCTTTCAGACTTATCTAAACGAATAATTGCAATAAAAACTTTCTAATGTTTACCAACCACAATTGGTAAATTGGTAACCACAACCCAAATCATTCTAAAATAAGCCTTAAACTGACCATCAGCCAGGCAAAGCTCCTGGAGCAGCTGGCTGGTGGTACTCCCTGTGATTTCTCCTCTTTTTGAGGGTCTGGTTTGCCTGCACAGATCTCTGTTTCCCTGTGAACAACAAACTATTTGGGAACCCCCTCTTACCCCAATCAGAGCCACAGTGAGATCCATTAATTCTTCTGATGTAAGGGTCCAGATTTGTAAATTTATTTCACAGCAATCCTTCAGGCTAAGGACAGGTAATTCATTGGCTGCCTACTAATAACTTTTAAAAATAACTTATTTAATACAGACTTTTTTTTAAGGTAACAAAAAGAATCTCACAATACAAAACTCAATTTAACCCTCAAATATAATCAAGGTAACCAAAGTCACCAAAAAGTTTTTTGAACATTAGAGAGGCGAAAGGCCCAGCCACACAAATGGTAGAGTGAAATTCATTAACTTCTAACAATTTAATTTACCCCAAAGTATCCAAAAAATGACTGACTTTACTTCACTCACAAAGGCAAATCCACCTATCACAACTATTCCATTTAAAGGGATTTATTCTGCTGTTGTGATTGACAGGCCTTTACTCCCTTTCCTTAGATTTGCTAAAATGTGCAAAAAAAGACAGAGTTGTGAGGGAGAGACTAATGAGCTGTGAGTGATATAATCTTGGTTTGTTTGGAAAAAGCACTGAGTGGAACATGTATACAGGATTAAGCACTTATCTTCCAACTCGTCTTGAGGCACGATAGCGACAACATTATGGAGGCCGCTGACAAAGCTCCAAGTAATCCTTTTGATTTTTGTTTGGTCTGCCAGAGCATTATTTAGAGCTTTAGCTGTTGGGGTTTTCCGACACTTTAAATGTCAATGTAGCCTTTTGAAGTGCGCAGATCAAATTACAACATCACAATCCTTAATCCATTGAAGTAGATGTCCCCTTCCTTTCTTCGCTTTGGTGCAGTTTCCTGAGAATAATTACCTGCTCTTGAGTTGATTGTCATCTCTTTTTGTCCTCTTGTCAGTTTTCTGAATTGCTGTGTCAGTAGTCAGTAATGGTCATCACACAGAGCCACCAGATAATGAGCTTTGGTGGCTGGAAAGTAACACCAGGTCCTGTCTTAAATCCGGTCTTAGTTTTCATTGACGGGCATTTTAAAGTTCACATTTATTTAAGGCACAGTTGACTGACTTGTTGTAGCTGTGCTAACCCAGGGTCACTTTTAATTATAATACATAATGATACAACAGCCAAGACAGCAAACTTTGGTCAAATATTATGAAAAGTTATAATGAGATTACATTGATTTATAGAAACTAATTGGGCTCTGTTGTCATTACCAGGATTACTGTTGGGCTAATTCTTCATGATACATTGACTTCTTGACATTGGCCTTACTTGGTCAGTGGGCTTATGTGTCAGGACCCAGAGGCGAGAATGGAGGCCTTATGATTTAACCCTCTGACTATTAGAATTTTTCTTCAGTGATCCATAATGAAGGGCATAACTTGTGTGTGTTTGCATGTGTGTGTGTGTGTGTGTGTGTGCATGTCTCTGTCTGGCCAGTCCTTCTGCAGTTCATCTCACAAACTGCTGGACCAATTAGCCTAATATTTTGTCTGCGCCTGTATGACTGTACGCTCAAAGATCTCTCTTGGTTGCCGTGATTAACAATAGATGAAAAACCTTTTTTTTTTTTTTTTTGAGTAAATCAGCTTTATATTACATTACACACAACAAAATTCCATCACTGATTTTTTTTTCTAATTCAATGATTTTTCCAGGCCTGGAAAATCTGATTGTGAAATTATAAGACTTTAAAAATTTTTGGTGACCATGGGAATCCCGCTAGTTTGTTGCAGGCCACATTTTGGCCTTTGTCGTTGCTCAAAATCTGACATACATTGAAAGGTTTGGTCTTATTTTTAACTGGGGCATCTGCAAATTAATTTCATACCCAATATGTTATGATCTACTGGAATCAGGCATGTTACGAGATGAATTAGGTAAGGGATGGAAGGGACAATTTTACTGAGCACAGCCTGGTTTTGTTCTGTCCACGCATAGAATCATACCGCGCCGGGATCATTACAGAAGTGGAGGGTTTCACTTTTTTGATTTTGTAGACTTGCAGCTTTTGTTGATTTGCCTTTTTTTCTTGATATTTGTGCTACAGCCATAAGTAGGTATCTCATTAAATTGTTTCTTTTTGTCTATTTCATTGTCAGTTGCTAATTGTTGCTATTTTCTGCTTTGCATAGCTGTGGCCTACAGACAAAGTTATACCATTAAAAATCCAATTATGAATAACATGGATCAAAGATTTCTAGCTGTGTTTCACTTACAAAAATACATTCATGCTCATAATTAGAGAATCATCTACAGTGGCCACAATCAGCTCAGGCAGCCACTTGGCAAAAATCTGCAATTTACTGACTGCACTTTTCTAGTTATTATTATTTTCAGCCTTTGAATTGCACCTTCTGGTCAGTTTTCACAGAATACAGAGAATATAAAATTCTATTATTAATTCTTGAAATACCCTATTAAACTTAATTAAATCTTTAAAAAATAATATCAATTTTATTATTCTTATCACTAGACACTGTAGAATAAAATAGTCATGAAAAGTGAATAATATGGGGCCTTTGGATTTTCTTCAGGGCATCCGATCCCCAACAGCAGCTTTTCTTGGCTGCGTTTCAGTGTCCTGATGGGGTCTGGAAAACATATATCCCTGCAAGGGGCTCCTGTAGACGCTGCTGCTCATTGCTGCAGCCCAGCAGGCAGCACACCCCTGTATTATGCCTCCCAATGGGAGCGCCACCGGAAAGTGTCAGTCACCAGACTTCGGCATCTGCAACCAGAGGGAAACAAAACACTTAACTTCTGTTTCTCCACTTTTCCTGACACAGCACTTTGCCAAGGGCACATGCCCACTGTGCAGGACCTCCAATGGAGTATTGCACGCAATGCAGACTTTAGAGAAGTGGTAGCTGGACATGAATACGTTGGTGACTCCATTGGAGCTCCATTGTGTCATGTCGTATTCAAAGTCTCATCTATCAACAGTCTCATTTGGCTCATGCCACATTTCATTCCAGCAGATGACAAAATACTCTCACAGGGCCAATGCTCAGAGGCTTGGATGTCTGTGAACACAACATTGGTAGCATTGCCCGGTAGATGTGTTTCCTTTAGCCACACAGAGCTTTGTGCCGCATATCTCTGGCTTATCCTGAAATGTAGGTTCCAGTGCGTCGTGTGGAAAGCCTCTGAGCCTTTTTGATGTGAATATCAAAATTAACCAGACATTTCAGAGGAAATATCCCCAATAAGTGACACGGGGGTTGAGATATTTCCTGGCACACTTCTTATCCAATCAGTGCTGTCTGAATAAAGTTGTCAGGGAAACAAAAGGGCTTCAGTGCAGGAGTGCGGCACGGTGCAATCTCTGATTGATTCACCAGTTCTTCTTCATCAGCATTTAGGAGTTTGATGAAAGAGGCTTTGACCTTTCTGATGATTTGGAACATGACTCATCCCTTGCTATTTCTTAAAGCTCTAGATGGAGTTTTCTCTTCTTCTCTTCCGTCTGTTAAAGAAATCTGTCTTAAGGCTCTTGGAAATGGATTTGGACCATGAAGCTGCACCAAGGACCTGTGCCATAGAGTAGCATAAAACTCTACTGAGACACAAAACACATATTCACTAATAGAGGTCTGACAAGGGCCATAAACAAAAGACACACAGTAACATATACTGAAGCTAATGCATACTGTAGCCTAAGCCCAAATAATCACGTGGAATAAGCCTTTAAAAGCAGCAGGAAGTCAGGGGGGTAAATACAGGAATGTGTCCACGCATGTGTTTTTGTTTAGTAGCTCTATCTGTTACCTTTCACACACAAAAGAGACAGGGATTACGCTGATTCCTGCTCCACAGCTACGTCCAACGTCAACCTGCATCAAGATCTAATGGAATAAACACACTTGCGATCTGTTCGGTGACTTTAAAGTGGATTCATGTTTATATTGAACGAGCGGCCAATGCTCCCAATCGGAAAATGTTGCATGCAGCTGTACTGTGACTGGTCGTATAGCGTTTTCCCCCATGTGCAGAACAAATCACACTGCTAAATATGGTTCCGAACATTTGTTGTTGGCAGTTCATCAGAGATGATCTGATTGCCTGTACTAACTGCGGGGCTCCAATTTGAGATCCTTGCTGATAAAGTTTTGTAAGGAAAAATAAAATGTATGCATTTCCACTATAAGCACAAAATGTATACAATTAATTGCTTTCTATGAGCTGTACTTTTTTATGGTATTGTATCTAAGTTGCAACAGTGCTGCAGATATAACTCTGTTCCTAACTTTGTGAAGAACCCCTCCTTCTCTTTTTTTTTTTATCGGGTAAAGCCTTTTCATCCAGAAACATCCAGACTGATGCTCACCCGCACCTCACTTCAACACAGCCACACAAAAACGCAGAGTTTCAATTTGGTCCCTAGAGACATAGCTTGAGCATGCCTCAGCTTTACCGTAAATGCTCAGACATGACAGCAAGAGTTATAACTCCACCAGTGGAGGGAACCTCCGATTTTGTGGGGCATGGAAAGATCTGAACATCAGAAGAGGGGGAGAAAAGGGGTTCCCGGCACTCTAAATGGGTGACGGCCCAATATTTCATCCCCTCTTTCTGAGAACTCACCAGTTTTTTTTGTCAGAGAGAGGAAACCCCAAAACGTGTGGGAAATTCCTCAGATTCTTGCCTATTCTTGTAACTCTGTTTGGGTGTTCAGCATGTTCTTCTAGTCTCTTCTCCTTTTATAGCACACTTGTGTGTCATGTTTGTTTCCAAACCCCTCCTCACCACATGCAATTATGATCCAAAAGCTGGAAAAATCTCTTGAAGGTATTTATTGACCGATTATTGGTGAAATTTAACACACATGTGGCAAACACATTGAGTGAGAATGTAAAACCCATAAACCTGTTCGTGTGAATTCATTAATCCCCTTACAGAAAACACGATTTGTTGTGATTAGAGGGAATCTTTTGTTAATATTAAATAAATGTGTGTGGCGCTGACAGTGCTGACTTAAACTTAACAATTCACTATTTTCTGTGGAAGCCCATTTCTGCCAGTCTGATGAAAAACAGATCAAAAAAAAAAAAAACTTCACAAAAAGAACACAACTTAAATCAAGGGTAGGCAGTTTTATTTTGGCGTCACAGGGCAAAAATCTCATAATAATTCAAGCGGACCGAGAAAACTAGACTTCTGTACCTCTGCTTGGCTCCATTTTCAGGCTTCATAAATTTCTAGCCTGTGAGGTGGGTCAATTACAAGTCATTTCAGAGAGAAGGCGTTCCTATTGGCTGCTCTACAAATGCGGATGCATATGCACGTCTCTTTGGTGAAAGTCTGATTTAGTGGCAGAGAATCCTGCAGAGAAAGGTACCTTTTTATCATTGGCAACAACTGCCTACACTGCAAAGCAACCCAAAAAAGACACAGGGGTTCAATTTCAGGATGGAGAGAAAATATCGTTTAGCCCTCAGCTAACCAAAGCTAAAGACTCACATCTGCAGCTTCAAGATTATGTTTATGCTGCTAACATAAGCTAGGGCCTTGAATCATAGTATGTTCTCCGCCTCACTCTCAGCTACTACCTCACCAGGAGGAGAGCGGACAGCAGCTCCAGAAACAGACTCCCAGTCAGTGACTGCATCAGGCAAAATCCAGCCAGTGCAAACCCCAGCCCCAGTGAGCAAGACAGCCCTGACTCCCTGCCGTATTAGCAAACTTTCTGTTGCTGCTGGTACACAGGCTAGACCCAACACAGTAGCTGACAACCAGCCGACTGTGACACCAGGCGCTGGGGCGTTTGCACAAGCTGAAATTTAGTTGCTGCAGCCTTCGACTGAAGTTCTGTCTCCAGAGCTACTGCCTGCTCTCCTCCTGGAGTGTGCTGTTCGCAGCTGTACAATGAAATAAGATTGATAAATCAAAGTATGAGAAACACTGGGTGACTGTATGAAGCGCTTGCATATGGCCATGGTTGTCTTGCAGGTGGAGCTTGGGACAGAGAGGCGAAGAAGGCAGGCTGCATAAGGAGGGTGTATTTTCAAATGTCTTGTTTTACTTTTTCCAGATTTCTGCCTACCCCAGCTTTAATGTCTCAATGTCAAAAATAATTACAAACAATAATAAGTCAGTATCTAAAAATAGCCCACTTAGTCATTGTTCTTTAGAAAGTTAATTATTGTTATGACTTAACATGACCTTTATTTCTCATCAAACTTCTGGAAATGGGCTTCCACACTTTTCAGTGGAACTGTTTTTCCAAAAGAAAAGGGAAAAAACGTCACATTACTCTGTTTTTAAAAGAAACATATTAAGCTGTGTTATTTTGAAGGCTTCATGAAGCACATAAATCAGAGCTGAGAGTCCTGAGTGAACATCTGCATGTGCTGGCGTGTCCTGCGTTTCGGATGACTGGAAATGATGCACCGTCCCTCTGAGAGCTGCAAAAACTATGTTGGACCTTGGGAGTTAATCTGTTTACACAACATAGATGTTGCCCAGATTGCAGCCAGTAAACGAGTCACCTCTGTGGCTTGATGTCCAATAACCAGAGGCCTCAATTGATTCTTATAATGTTCTTTTATGGACGTGGAGGGGGGATCAGGGGGGATAAGTCAGAGAACAAGAATCCGGTGAGATGCTTCACCGGGAAAAGGAATACAATGTCATGGGCACAGGTAGCACCTGCTGCGTGTGCCGGGAATATCTGAGAAATATTTATCCTGTATGCCAGGATTTGAAATAAAAGCCATGATAAATTTTTGGCAGCAGTATGTCACTGACGGAAATCTGTTTAAGAACCTCAAAGAAATATCATCTATATTTTTCATACAGGAACATGCTTCTTTTTCATTTTAACATGACTGATTACCCAAACGTCATGCTCAGGTCTTTATTTATAGCACTGGTGTATTTTAAACTCAGCATGGTGGTTCACTGATGTTGAACCACAAGAAAAATAATCAGGCGTGGTCTGTTTTAGTGCCCTCCTGAGCAACCAAAACAACACAAGGCTAAGTTCATGCCCCAGGGCTGCTGCTGAACAGAACTCTTGCCTGGATGAGTTATTGTATGTGAGCTGTTCAACAGTTGAACCAGTAAATCACCCACATATTGACTTGGGCTTGTAATGTTGTTTATAACAATGTGAGATGTGTTAGGGCCATCATTAACAACATTTAGTTAATCCATTTGGCTCAGAAGTCAATGCAGTGTTTGAGTCATGTTAAATTGCCCTCATCAGCGTTGTATGGTAAAACAAGCTGCACCACACTGAACTCACAGTACTAATCTGAAACGATACCTTCAAGGAGCTGTAATAACTCATCTTAATGTAAACGTTATGCCTACAGATGAGAACCTTCAGCTCTCAACAACCCCCTGCAGCTGCAGGAAGAACGCTGAGGAAAGTGCAGTGATAGATTTTCAAGATGTAGGGACTACAAACAGTAGTCAGCACTCTCTTTAAGCACTCTCCAAGCTGTTAGAGGCCCTCAAATGGTAACAACTTAAATTGGAGGGAGAAAAAAAAGCCAAGACAATATCTGTGTTTGGGTACATTCTTAGGCAGCATTCCCAGACACCGACAGTGGCTTCAGTGAGGCTCGGAGACAGTGTTGCCAGTTTTATTCAAAGTAAAGGGACAATTGGAAGATTGTGTAAGTAGGTGATTGATGAAAGGAATGAGAGGTAAATGGAAAAGATGAGAGGCGGTAAGAACAGCTTTTGATTGTGCACACCTCGAGTGAAGGCACTTCCATTTGTATATGTTTTGTGCATCTATGCCAAATGGCAGGAAAAATCTCTTTTTAAACTTGATAGTTTTCCTGCGAGACTTGGCAGACATCTCGCCACTGACTGGAAGAAGCAGCACAAGCGGCAGTAAATAAAATCATCTTTATCAAGCACAAAGGAGATAGTAAAATCAAACTGCTGCCATTAATTAGCGTCTTCACTTTGACCCTGACAGACTCTGTTGATTAGTTTCCAGGAGAGGAGCAGTGGAATGGCTTTAGATGGCACACTCCCCAGAACACGGTGGACACTTACTCTGCACAGCCAACTGTTTTGAATCAGCGGTAAATACTGCATGGTACATTTACAGACCTTAAAAGTGACGCCAAATAGGAAAAAAAAACCCTAAGTAAACGCCACAGAATTGCAAGAGTGCATGCAATCAATCTTCACATGCAAATGTCTGAAAAGGGACAAATAAGGAAGGTTTGCATTATGTGTATAGATGCTGGTTTTGGAGAAAAAAAAAAAGAAACACTCAGAACCATATGTTTTTAAAGTTGCACACATCCCTAATTGGGTCATGCAGTGAGAGACAAACTCGATCATGTGCAGTACGAGCTGGGAATTCCAGGACAACTCGTGCAGAAGTGTATAACCTATAGCTTGAGGCGAATCTGTGCAATTAGCTACTGGAGGATATTAAGATCCCACCTGGTTCTGCTCAGCAAAAACATCTGCAAGAATGTAAGGAATCCCAAAGATAGGGCAGTGTTTGCCTGATTTGGGATCTTAAAAAAGGTTTTAATCAGTGGCTATTGTACACAAACAATGTTTATCTGCAGTGTGACTCAGGAGCACCCCACAAATTGGCAGGGATGAAGGCACTGCGCTTTTATTGATTTAGGTCAAATATATGCTTCTGAGCAACACTGTAAAAGTTGCTTATTTTCTGTTATCATCAAAGTAGGTCAGTCATGTGCCATAGATTGTAAAAGAAACGTGAGTGACACATTTACCTCAAAATGTCCCCCCAGTGCACTGAGGGGTGAAGTTTCATGTTCCAGACCTGCCTCAGTGGGGGGTCGTCTCTGATCTTCTCACCTACATAGCAAAGAATGTCCATCCTATACATGAGCAATGATGATTTTAATGCATGTTCTCGACTTGATCTTCACACTCTGTTATCTCCAAGTGCACGTGAGTAACTCTCACCAGCTGGGACAGAAAGTGATTACCTGCCACTGATGCTCAGGCATGTAACATATTAAGCTGCTCCGCAGAACTGTATGTGACCTACACATGAGTGACTGCTAGTTTATTTTCTAGACCTTTAGGCACAGTGAGACTATAGGATGAACATGTTGCTATAAAATTGTTTATGTGAGGTTGCTTCAAAGCTGCACTGCTCTATATTTTTCAATAAACAATGGAAAAAATGACTATAAATAATGTGATAGGGGTCAGCTCTTTTTTTTTCTCCCCTGCTTATTGTTCAGCCCATTCTCACTCCCACGGTCGCCCTTTCTTATTCCCACAGTGTGTGAACTCGAACCTGGCATCACCCTTTAACGTCTTTATTAGATGTACCTGTCTTTCACTAATTCCAGTGTAAATCCATTCATGTCAGAACTTGACAGTGAGAGCAACTGATCTAGTATAGAGAGCAAGAAAGTCCGTCTGAACGGAAGGCAGGGGAGATGGATGGGTCAAACAAAACCAGACTTTCATCCAGGAGACCACAGTTTGTGTCCGGTGTGAAATCATAAGTTAATGTTGGTTAATGCAATGTAATGCAGCTTCTGTCTAGTTGTTGCCCACAGATTTTGCTTAATCATGTTACATTATGTAACAAAACCTAACTAACTCAACTGCTTCAAAATATTTCCCATGTTTTACGATAGACTATATAAACAATGGACATAGCTACGGTGATGTCACAGATTGGTTTGTGAATTGCCGTTTTGAAGCCTGGAGTTCAGCATTACGGCCGGCACCATCTTGGTGTTTTGGAACCGGAAGTAACTCTATTTGGACAAGGAGCTGGTGCTGTGGAGAAGCGAGGAGTGGGTCTGACTTACAGACAGTAGCAACAACCTCACGCATAAATATGTGAACTGAATAAATGATCATTTAAGAAAACATTCATCCCCCATACAGTTTTTATTAATGTTGAAATTAGCTTTAGAGACCAAAACCATCAACAGCAGGCAGCTGTTCTGCAATAAAGCTCTAAAACTAACTGTATGCTATCTGCTCTGTACTTAACAGCAGTTTGACAAAGTTAGCAACTAGCTTTTGAAGGAAAAAGAGCATTTAACAGCAAAAAAGGCAGATGTGTTTTTCAGGAGTTGGTGGAGACCAGAAAAGAGCTAAAAGGAGAGTGACTATTGGATTTATTTTTACCAAAAGATCAGAAGCACATCTTCAAATGGATGACAATGTTGCTTGGTGTCTGTTGATTTTGTTAGTATGTAACTGCTTGCATACAAGCTCATGTCACAAGGTGATGATGTGGAAATTTGTATGTATGAGTTCATGTGTCTACAGTTTACTGCCCTGTCCCCAGTATGTTAAAAAAAAGTGATATTGTGGTAAATTAAAGCAATTTTCAGTTTATGAAAAATGATCATTCTTAACTACGTCTGACTTCTGTATTAGCGTGTTCCAACTCTATATTCAAGCTATATTATTTTTTACAATGAGTGAAATATTCAAACCTAAGAATCAGGATTTTTTATGGCTGCACACATCCAAAGGAAACATTTCACATGTCGACTTGCACATAGTTTAATGCACACATTTCCCATATATTCTCCCTGGGTGATATTTTTGGAAACTTAGGGATCTCCGCTCGACTAGAATTTAAAATAAAGTTCTGAGGGTTTGAACAGTTTGTCTGCACTGCATGACTTTGAACTGCCTGACACGTTGTTTTTTGAATATTCTTTTGCACAATAGCAATTTGATTACATTTTTTAAAATCTGTGCAATTAGCCAACATGTAAGTAAATATGTCAGGGGTCTCTCTGTTTAGTTTGTGTAAGCTCAGCGCTCCTGCAGAGCCAAATAAAAAGCTCTGGATGTGTTTAAAGTTACAGCATGGCAGCAGTGAGCAGCAGGGCTCCCTGTGGACTCATATCTTGTTCCATTAAGTTATTTTGACAGAATTAGACCAAGTGCATCATCACAAACCTATGATGTCATGGGAAAGATGCAAAGTGGCACACTGTACTGACTGTTAAAAATATCTGTTTAGTGTCTGAGGAGGTGGCAGCATGGAGAAGCTCGACCTCACCTGGCCGCCATCGTTGAAGTCTGTTTCACTGTGAGTTTAATATCCTTCGGGGTCAGCATGGCGCGAGCACACTTCCGAAAACCAGTGTGGAATTTTAAGAGAAGGCCAAAAAAAGCAGAGTCTCATAGAAAACTGAACTGTAAATGTGTGTGTGGGAGGATGAAATAGTGCCATTAACTTTTAGTTTGTTCTGTACAGCCCAATGCACCGTATCATCAGTGAGCTATTTTCTTTATAAAGCTACTATTTCCAACTGAGGGATTGTGGGAGAGACAGGCTCTGATGGTGCTCTCTGGTAGAGGGAAATGCATGGGATCTCTTCCCTCAAAGTGACGAGCCCATTTCCAAGTAGGAGTGTTTTTCTCAGGTGGTCCTCCTGAAAAATTTAACAAAAATACAAGATAATATCATTTCAAGTGAAATCTTGTATTTTGCAAAGGAATTGGATATCTTCCAAAGAACTGATGATTTCAGCTGAAAGAATCTCAGTGACCAGACTGCACATACTGTACTGAGCTGCGGAGGGTAACATGATGACTTGAAACTGAATTTTTCCATTTTTGGATCAGGACATTTAGTTTGACAGTACATTAAATGTTACGTCATTTGCTTCCTATGACTGAATCTTCCAAATGTCTCCCCCGATGAACTAAAAAGCAAAACACTGAACTTTAATCAAGATAAAACCTGGAGCTGCTCGACTTCTTGTGGATTTTTGGGCATAAACACACAAATAGATTACAATAAGGGGTGGTCAGCATTTAATTTAATAAAAAAATAACAATACCAATACCAACACCAGGCAGTACTCTTAAAGTGATACCAATTCCAACAGAGTATATTATTTGATACCTTTGTTTTGTACTCAGTGTCATCTCCATAATTCGAATGGAAGCATTCAGTTGGGTAAAATGCCACCAGACACCACTGGTGAGCCATATAGTCATACTTTTGAATGTTTTGGTGGCATCTTGGCATTCTGAATTGCTAGTTATGTCACATACACCACTTTTGACTTTACAGGTTTGAACCGCTGCGGTTGTGTGAAAATGGCACATTGCATTAAATGACAGAATGGTTGCAGTAATCGGCTGGGAGTAAAACATTGTTTTGTTTTTTTTTTAGATCTCAGTACAAAAATAATTTAAAAAAATGTATCTCTTGGTACTTCTTGGTACGGGGTTATTCCAGTTGATACCTTTAAGGTATGAAGTACTATCAGCCAGCCCTAGTCAAAGCCAGTCAAAGTGTAGGCAATTAGTTAGTGAATAAAGCATTTGCACTTCACAGTCATATGTCTCTCAGAAGTTGGTGGAGACCAAAACAGAGCTTACAGGAGAGTAAATATTTGACTAACATTTGTTAGGTGGTCAGAGACATGACTTCAAATTAATGTTAATGTTGCTGCACTTTTTATTGACACATTAACCAAAGCAACTAAGCAGAATATCACTTTTTGTTCTTTGATATCAAAAAAGTCTTTTTAAATCATGTGTAGCTGCTGCAAGTTTTCACTCCTTCTGACCTTTCTCTGTTGTCAGGAGCTCTAATTTTAGCTGTCTGAGTTGGTGTTGCCTAACCATTTAGTTAGTCATTATCCACTTGTGTGGTCATCAGGAACTCCAGTGTGATGAGCCTCAGTTCTTTCACAAACCAAACACTCATTCGTGCTTCTTTCAAAAGATCTTTAAAACATTCCTGCGTACAGTTTTCCTCTTACAGTCAAGTGGCGTGTGGTCTGTCAGCTCATTAGTCAAAGGTGTGCATTTAGCAGGAAAAATGTCACAGAACAGCAGTGATCATTTACCTCCATCACTCACTGAAACTGCAGCCCTCTGTGCTTGTACAACTGGCATGCGAGGAGCACCACGGATGACTTGGTGTCGGTCTGTAAACAGAACGAGACGACGAGCTTTCAGAGCGTCCGTCCAACATAATCAGACTCTGACATCACTTGCCGGAATCGAGCGGACTCACTGCAACCAATTAATCATTTTCTTCCATGCATACATCCAAGGATGAACTAACTTGATGCCACCACAAGAAGATCTAATCCCTGTCTGGTTTTGCAGCAGCTGCGTTTAGCACATCAGATTCCCTGAAACTGAAATCCATCGTATTTTTGCATATGTTGCTATAAGTCAAAACATCAAACAAGATTGATTAATGGTGCAAAATATTGGAAAAAAAATACACAGAGAATATTTTCATAGATGTATTTTACCACAGACAGAGCAGTTCCTCATAATGCTGTTTCACAGAACATCATTCTCACCATGCTACGCCAGCTCCAAAGCCACCGGTAATATCCATATTTCCCTCTTTTATCCCTCCGAGGCCAAGCATGGATTACGATCAATGATTTACAACAGCCAACGGGTCCAAGTCATTTTAGTCTTCTGGCATGTGCCAGAGACAACAGTTGAAAGAATGAAAAAATTAGTTTTGTCTGGCAACACACTTCTTTCAGTTCCTTTCATAAATGATATCTTTTAAATCCCAGATATCCTTGGAAGAGCGTTCACACATTTAGATAAGAGTTACTAAAGTATGTTGCACACAAAGGTCACTGTAGGTCTGACCAGACAGGAGTTATGGATTATCGTCGGTTCTTTAACGTGAATCAACAGTTGTTGAGGATGATTGTGATTAATGATAACCTCTCTGGTGACCTTCTGATAGTTTTTTAGTGACTCATGTTATTCTGTCTGTGACTAGTAGCCATATACGTAGATCTCTTATTCACTCTTTCCACCTTCATTCTCAAGCTGTTGTAATTTCTTTTCCCCTAAAAAAAACATGCTTAAAAACAAGCTTAATCCCCCGGGGCATGTTTTGTAGCTGATTAGACACGTTGGTCTTTAATGCATATCTCTCTTATGAAAGAAACATGCGATCCTGCCGTTTAAAACTATAGCTGCAGGGGATACTACGGTGGAACACATCCAGATCAACTGTGGCACGGATTTCAATTGTTTGATGAGTCATTTCGAAAGATGGTAAATTTCGGGAGAAAGTCTTAACCTGTCTGTTCGATAACGTTGACTCGCTGCGTCATAGCATTCCCATAAACTGCCCACCCTCAGAAGTCGTTCCAGCTCAGCATGCTGTTACCATGCTGCTATAAAAACAAAACTAATGCAACTTTTCAGATGGAAAAAACCCACACTGGCTTGTTTTGCTCAGAGTGAATAATTGAAGAAGCCTTAATAGACCACAGGTTTATCATTTAGAGTGTATCATTTTGGAAACATTGATATCCCGAGTGTAATTTTCTCATTACCTTTTATTTCAGTGTAATGTCACGAACATAATCACAATTGTAGTGTGCTTGATAATTATACAAAAAGCTCTAATCCTTCCCACTAACAGTGATGAGGTTCAGTTTATGTCAGTCCTTAAGCACTTAATAGCTTGCTCACTGTGTTTCTTCTCTCTGATACATGCACAAGTACAAACAAGTGTTGAACAGAAACATAAATCCCCTCTTATAGCTACAAACAGATAATTTGATGGATGTCCTACCTGGCTACTACCTTACATTTGTCTTTAGTGTAGCTGAACTGTTTTTCATGTACGTCACTCAGGCAGCTGAAGCCTGAGGCGTATTGTAAAATAGCAACGTTGAATATAGTGCAGTGGCTTTTAATGTTATCTGATCTTTTGCTCAATTGCATGCCAGCCAATTAGTCATCATCTCACCAATGTACTGTATATATGTAAGGTGCAACTCTGCTCTCTCTGTTGTTTGTGTGATTGTTTAGTGTTGCCATAGAGTTCTTTCTTCATTGATATCCTGATTGTCTGCGTCATTGTTTTGGATTGGTTTTGAAACTTCTCATTACATTTTATTAGTCCACATTATATAGAAACAATGCTTGAGCATTACCTCTAAATGTACCCTGGGGTGCCCTGTTTTATTGTGATTTCAAATCTGCTTTCTTGTTTTAGATTATCTGAAGATCTCTGCAAAGAGGAATAGTTTGACATCTTGGAAAACACACATATCTGCTTTCTTGTAGAGAGATAGATAAGAAAATTGATATCCCTTATGTCTGTGCCGTCAATACAAAGCTACTACCAGCAGTCAGTTAGCTTGTTGTGGTACAAAGACCGTAGGGAAACAATTATAATATATTAATTATTCAGCTTTAGAGGTGCTGGCAGACAGATTTTGTTATGTAAGGTTTTAATGTCTTCTTTTACACACTCATTTTCTTTCTTACACTTTCCTCTTCATGCAAAAGTGCACATGCTGGTGTGATTCACAGAAGAAAAAACAAAAACAAAACAAATGCCTCTTTTGTTAGGGGAGAAGTGACACAAGTCTGTCTGGAAGAGAAGATAGAAAGAAGTCAAAGGTGCCAGGTTATTATTTTTTTTTTTTTGGCTCCATATGCCACTGAACAACTTAAGAATGAATGACAAGTTCTCTTTATACATACATGTACACAACACAGTCTAAAGCATGTTCTAGGTCACTACTGGCAGCGTTACCAGTGACTTTAGCATCTGCAGTGGATTTTAATTTGTAAAACAACAGAAGCAACTGTACCCAGAACTACATTTAAACATTTCACAACAAGAAACCATGATTATCAGAATCATTCACGATGTCGAAAACACATACACACACACACAAACACACACACACACACACACAACCTGTCTGAAACATGGACAATTATAGAGCAGCAGCCTACAATGTCAGAAAAGGCAAAATGGACTAAATTACATGACCAAGCTGAAGGAGCCGACAGGATCACTTTTCACAGGAGCTCTAGGCCTACCTCATATGATATAAATTGATATATTATTGATTATAAACTAACCACCGTGGCGTGTTTCAAGTGGTTCTATCAGTGCTTCAATAAACATAAATCTATGAGCAGACTTTCCTAAAACTGGAGCGATGTTATGCGATGCTGCAAAACAGAAATGTATTTGTATGACTGTATTACAAATGATTACATTAATGTTAAACATATTCTGGGACAGAGCTTATCCATTTCGAAACAGAAACAGACTAAACTACACGAGGCAATTATTTTCTGTCAGTTTTAGGTGTTTTATCTGGAGCCCTTGCAGGAAGGAGCAGAGAAATTCTGCGATTAAACACAAACGAGCTCTCCCACTCACTGACGAGTGCATGTAAGCGCCCTCAGTTGGAAACTAACACCAGGAGAGACGCTCAGAGTAAACACATGCTATCTGTCTCCGCTGTAGTTTTGGCTCACTTTAGTGGGTTTTCATCAGAGCTTGGCGAGTCTCTTCACCTCCAACACACTCTTGTCACTTCCACCTCCCACGCTGTGAGGTCACACAGTCACGCCCACAGGTATGTGACCACTCACACCTGCCTATGATATCGCCAAAAGTCTTTCCCATGAAACCAAAGACTCTCATCCCACCTCTGTCCTATTTCACAATCATGGAGCCACTTTTCGTGTGAATGACCAGTGAAGCATCATTACTGCCTGCAGGCTAATGTTTCACTGATGTGAGTACAACATGCTGTAAATCCTGTGTGTGACAGAGATCATAAAAATCTTAATTCCTGTGGTGTGTATACACTGGCTGACGAACAGGTATCCAGATGTTGTGTCTCGTTACAATTAGAGGTCTATATATCTAAAGTATTTTTAGACAGTTCTTCTATTGTAGAGTCTAAAAGCATATGGGTGCCTTTGTGCTTCCCTGTTCTTGTTTCTACAAGAAAAACACACTCATGGTCTTTCTTCAACTTTCCTCTGTATCTGAAAGTGTGCAGGCTGGTGTGATTCAGAGAAAACAGAAAAAAAAATCTGTGGTCAGGGGTGAAGTGACATAAGTCTGGGAAAGAAGAAGAGGAGAAAAAGGTCAAAGATTAAATGCTCATCCATCAACCTTAACCTACATCTGCCTATTGACGTCACAGTTTTTAAAGAATCTATGTAAATTTTTGAGTTCAGTAGAATTTTAAAACTTTATTAAGTACTTTATCTTCAAAGAATCAAGATGGTGACAGCCAAAATGCTAAATTTGTTCCTTTGAGAACAGAAGTCCACAAACCAATGAGTGACGTCATGGTAGTTAAGTAACTAAGCACATTTAATCCAAGCACCATTTCTTCTTTACATTACTTAAGTATTTCCATTTTCCACCATTTTATACTTCTACTAGATAACTTTTCAGGGACAAATGTACACTTCATGCCATTACATTTATAGTTACATTACAGATTAAGATTTTTATTTTAAATATATATAGCACTTATAAAATAGGATAAAGCTAGTTGTTCCAAATCTGTTAGCTTGTATCCCTTTAGAAAAAACAGTGTAAACAGGCGTTATGCCAAAGAGACACTTTCCTTTTCTGAATTTGCCCCAAAAGTTGAATTATCTAATATTTCACAAATAAAACCATGCAGCAGTTTTTTTTCATCTTTCCAATTCCAGTTAATTATCTCATGGCCCCTAAGATTTATCCTGTGGCCCCAGAGAGAGGCTTAAAGCCTCAGTTTTAAACCTAAGCAATCCGTTTTCATAAAGGTGTGTCATTTATCTTTTCTTAATAACAACTTTAAAACCTAAACATTAAAGGATTTAATGGAGTAATTCCCCCCTGTTTTCACAATACTGAACACAAAATACACAATACAAAACACGTTCTCTGCCCAAGTGCTGGCCATATTTAGGGAGAGGAGAGTCCTCCGACGATTCACTTCCACTCTGGCAAGGTTCATAACCCTTTTAACTGGACTGGAAACAGGCACAACCCGCCACTTCCACTACGCTGATCAGAGATGTTATGTAATAAATTTGACTGGAAAATCTCACTTAACGAGGTTCCATTGAGATATTCCATAAGACCTGGCAAACCCTCACTGCTTTTGTAGACTAGAGGCAAAGCAGTAAATATTCTTTTAACTCTTTGCTGCAGCTCAATTCAGTTGAATTTATATACATCAATATCACAAAGCACAATCTGCCTCAGAGGGCTTTACAACACACGACATCCTTCTGTCCTTTAAACCACACTGCGGATACAGAGAGACTCCCCCAAAAATTTTTTTAAAAAAAAGAGAGAGAAAGAAAGAAACTTAAGGAAGAGCAGCTACGGAGGGATCCCTCTACCAGGACTGACAGACGTGCAAAAGATGTCAGATGTACAGAATAACAATTCTACAATTCTACAATTTCATTTAGCAGACGCTTTTATCCAAAGCGACGTACAACACAAGCAAGAATTTAGACTTAAGGAAAAAACCCTTAGTAAGTGCAAAAAGTGCTTCAGGTATGATTGGTCACAGGTATTGCCGTCTAGTGGCAGAAGAAGTGCCGCTCATCACTTTTTTAAAAAAATTTTTATGGAAACCAAAGTAATAACCAGTTGCGATCTCAGCATCTGAGATTCAACAATCTCAGTATCACTACTTATGATGACAGTCAACATACAACATCACACAACTTTGTCAGTGCTAGATAATCATTAGGTGCTGGGTTTTGGACCATCTGACTTACTCTACCCCAAAGGGCAAAGCGGAGAAGAGTCAGGTTAAGTGCCTAGGTGTTCTCGGAACAATTGAGTTTTCAATTGTCTCTTAAAAGTAGAAAGGGACTCAGCAGAACGCACAGAGTTTGGAAGTTTGTTCCACCATTTGGGAGAAACAGAAGAGAAGAATAACCTAACACAATAACATTACAGTAAAGATAATCCATATTACCAAATAATTCATAAAGGGAGAGAGAGAGAGAGCGAGTGATGCACAGCAACAACAATAATGACAACTATAACAATAATAATAGAAATATGACATATAGTAATAGTATATGATAGTATATATATTATATGTATATATTAATGTATGATAGTATATGTATGTAATAACACTAATCATATAGGCAATAAAGGCCATAATGTGTATGACACAATAATTACACCTCATGAGAATTAAAAAAATACATAAAACACCTCTGTACCTTAATAATACACTGTATATTTAATGTGTGTGTCCTATTGTTCTTTTTAGGTGTTGGTGCATATAAATTTTGGACTGTTTTTGTAATCTTTTCTAACTTAATTTAAAACAGGATTTGAATGCAGTGTAAAAAAACTGTTTTTTTACAACACTATTCTCCAATATTTTCCATTATTTCTAATATTTTGTGGTTTTTATTGTGTTGAAATACATTTACTCAAGAACAGGTATTGTAATTTTGGTATTTTTACACAAAGCATGCTTTTCAAACATGTCAACATGCTTATTGTAGTCACGCATGTGTCATACATTCCTTTAACTATTTTTACACTTTATAGGTAAAAAGTAACCCAGACAGAATCTAACAGACCAGTCCACACACCATTTATCACTCACTGAGTCCCCTGGTGGCCAGACTAGGAATAGCAAAATGAGACGCACACAAAAAGCAGTAAAAAATCCTCCTGTCGCCTGTCATAAATATTAGATGAAATTAATACATGACTGTAGGTGATGGAATATAATTTAATGTTTTATATGTCTTTTAAATCCACTCATAACTGGTTTTGTGTTACCAGCTTACTGAATTAATTGGCCCACTTACTTTGGATCATATGAAAAATAAATCTATATATTTTTAAGTAAAACGACAGCTAAATAAAATGAAGACTATTTGCCGAATAATTAAACTTTTTATGAGACCGGAAACGACCAAATCTTGGCTGCGGAGCGTGTATGAAATATTTGCCCGGTGATGGAAATTCAGCTCAGGAATGCATTTTTTCCTCTCTGTGTGTGCGTCTCGGATGTTCCTCTGACTGGCTGTGAGGTAAGAAAACAAGTCCGTCCCTCTCAGCTCATTGGTCCAGGCGGGACCTCAGGAATGTCCTCTAACTGTTTAAATAGCACTTGTGTCGGCAGGATAAGGCAGTAGAATAAAGTCCAAGCACCGGATAAATCCCGGACAGGAGCTCAGAGAGACTTTGCGACTTTACACAAAACTTATGAGCTGCTACAATTGCTGAGAGGAAGAGGATAAATAATCGGAAAAGCGAGGACTTTTTAAAAAAATATTTTTCGGAGGGAATTTTCATTTTAAAGGTTTGTAGACTATGTTTTTTAATATTCTCATTATTTATGTATGGCAAAATGTAGTAGATGTGTCCCGTAACGGCGTGTTTGTTATTCCTGGTTGCATTCAGGGATCACTTCAGATTTCGACATGATGCTGTGTGGCATCTTTTTGCTGTTGATGCTTTGGAGCTGTGAAGGCGCAAGATTGGCAGGTGAGAATATAAGATAATATAGAAAAATATAGAAAAATATTATCTGTGGTCCTTTTTTTTTTTTTTACCTGTAAAAACTTTAAAAGTATTTCCATATTTAAAGTAATCCTTCCTACAGAGACTCTAACTTAAGTTTTGATACTCACTCATTATAATATTTTAATAACATTCTGTAATAAAGTCATAGTTTCATAATGTTTTTCTGTTGCAAAATTCTTGTGAATACAGCTTATTGCTTCTGTGGTGTCTTTGTTTTCCCCATTTTCATTCTCACTGTCATTATGAGAGAAAAAAACTCAACAATGCTTTTTTTTTTTCTTTAACCACAGAGAGTCGGGATGATGACAGTGTGTTTGACTTATTTGAGCTGGCCCGGGTAAACAAGAGACACAACGGTGTGAGTTTGGTCAAAGGTGCAGATCCTTACAGCCCTGCATATAAGATCCTGAACGCAGACCTGATCCCCCAAGTCCCCGACACCTACCTGAGGGACCTCCTCGACTCCATCCAGGCTGAGAGGGGCTTCCTCCTCCTTGTCAACCTGAAGCAATTCAAGAAAACCAGGGGCAGCCTCCTGACCATTGAGAAGAAGGATGGATCCGGACCTGTTTTCGAGATCATCTCCAATGGGAAGGCGAATACTCTGGATGTGGTCTACTCCACTTCGAACCAGCAGCAGGTCGTGTCCATCGAAGATGCTGATTTGGCCACCGGACACTGGAAGAACATCACACTTTTCGTTCAGGATGACCGGGTGCAGCTTTATGTCGGCTGTGAGGAGATCAATGTGTCGGAGATGGATTTGCCGATCCAGAGAGTGCTGTCCCAGGAGGTGGCGGACATCGCCAAGCTCAGGATTGGAAAGGGTGCTGTGAGGGACAGATTCATGGTAAGCTCACAGATATTTTGTGTGTTGTAAGAAAATAAACTTTGAATACAACTAAGTCTCTTAACTGGTATTTATTGTCCTTCAGGGAGTGCTTCAGAATGTGCGCTTTGTCTTTGGGACCACTCTTAATGCCATATTGAGAAATAAGGGATGTCAGAATGGAGGTAAGTCTGCAAAAAAAGATCAAATATATAAATTTTCCTTAACTGTGTGGATCTTATTCAGCTGCAAAATATGTCATCCTATCATAGTGTGCGCCGGTGAGTAGAGATTAATTTGTCTTCTGTCCTCTTTCCCCCCTGCAGCTACCTTAACTGATGTCATGACCCTGGACAACCCAGTTAATGGCTCCAGCCCTGCTATTAGGACTGATTACACCGGCCACAAAGCCAAAGGTGAGACCTCCCCTCCCTAAAGAGACAACTCTCTGTCTCAGTAGTAATCTGTAAGAGGTGAAGAAACTCATTGGCATCTTCTTTCCTTTATTCAGACCTGCAAACTGTCTGTGGCTTCTCCTGTGAGGACATCGCAGGCATGTTTAAGGAGCTCAAGGGACTCGGCGTGGTCGTTAAACAGCTGTCAAACGAGCTCCGCAAAGTGGTAAGCTCCAAGGGCCACCAGGGTCTGCTTTTTGTCATCATTCACTCCCTCCTTTCCTCTCCGTCTCCGCTTCCAGTCAACGCATTCCCAGTGCGTAGCCACTTGTCACTGTAATGGCACTCCCCCGGCCAAGTTCTTAATGAGACCCATGTGAATACACAAATATGTCTGGCTGTCGGTCGCGTTTGCACTGCTTCGCTAGAGTCAAGCAATGTTTTAATCACGGTGTCGGTCGGTGATTCATTTGTATTGGAACTTTGGCAAAGTGTAAGTTTTCCATCCTCCATCCTGAGCAGTTCTCTTTCTCTGTTTCTCTCTTTTTTCCTCCAGTCTGAGGACAGTACACTGCTGAAAACTCAAATGAACATCCACAGTGGGATCTGCATCCACAACGGCATCGTGCACAAGGACAAAGAGGAATGGACCGTTGACGGCTGCACCGAGTGCACCTGCCAGGTAATTGTCATCACACCTGCTGGAATGCAGCCTTTTAAAGAAGCCAGGGATCAGCAGACATCGCCGTGTTTCCTGTATCCCTGCTGTAATGAAGTGATAATAGTGTTAGCACTGTCTGAAAGCCGTCAACACTTCTTCTCAACTAGCAACAAAGCAGCATGGGGGCATTTTCCCCACCAGCAACCTCTAGTGAAGGTCATGTAATTAGTTAGGTGTTAGTCATAAAGTGTTGGTTAGGATTATGGTTTTTTTAATGAACACAGCAGGAGTGTCATGTCCTTTAAAAAGATCACTCCATTGTGAAATGTGGCAATTAAACTTGGAACAGCACCAGCAATGCTCACTCATTATTCTTGTACTAATTCGACTGTTCCTCCACCCAGAACTCTGCTACCATTTGTCGCAAAATCTCCTGCCCTCTGATCCCATGTGCTAACGCCACCGTACCTGATGGAGAGTGCTGCCCTCGCTGTGGACCACGTAAGCTTCTCTTTAAATCTGCTCATAAGTTTTCTTTACCTCCTTCTAGATGTCTAATCCCAAAGGTAACGATCCTCTCTTTCCTGTTACAGCGAGCGACTACGCAGAGGATGGCTGGTCCGCCTGGTCTGACTGGACCCATTGTTCTGTGACTTGTGGTCGCGGCATCCAGCAGCGCGGACGCTCCTGTGATCGCATCAACAGCAACTGTGAGGGCACCTCTGTCCAGACCCGTGACTGCTACCCCCAGGAATGTGACAAACGCTGTAAGTCACTCAGCACTTTTGACATGGCCATTGTGATCATAAATATTTTCCATTTCGACAGCATGATGAATTAATTGTGTATGCCTTGCCCACAGTCAAACAGGATGGCGGTTGGAGCCACTGGTCTCCGTGGTCTTCTTGCTCTGTGACTTGCGGTGAGGGGGTCATCACCCGGATACGCCTCTGCAACTCTCCCACACCCCAGTTGGGTGGTAGAGACTGCCAGGGAGAAGGACGTCAAACTGAAATCTGCCAAAAATCACCCTGCCCTAGTGAGTTAAATTTTTATCAGCAAAGTTTAGACAGTATCTTAGAGTGTATGAATTCAACGGATCATACTTAATGTTGTTTTTATGATGCTTTTTAGTCAATGGAGGCTGGGGTCCTTGGTCACCATGGGACACCTGCACTGTTACATGCGGTGGTGGAGTCCAGAACCGCAAACGTCTCTGCTCCGACCCCGTCCCCAAATATGGAGGAAAGGATTGTGTTGGTGATGCGACTATGTCTCAAGTGTGCAACAAACAGGATTGCCCTATTGGTACGTATTTAAAATTTGATAAATATAAATAAAATAAGCCATTATTCAATACAGATCACCGTTTTTAAGTATCAGTTCTTTCTCCCTACAGATGGTTGTCTCTCAAACCCCTGCTTCCCTGGCGCAAAGTGCACCAGCTTCCCCGATGGCTCTTTCAAGTGCGGCAAGTGCCCACTTGGCTACACTGGGAACGGCATCACCTGCAAAGACATTGACGAATGTAAAGAAGTTCCCGATGCTTGCCACACACACAACGGAGTCCATCGCTGTGAGAACACAGAGCCGGGCTACAACTGCCTCCCCTGCCCTGCACGTTTCTCCGGTCCTCAGCCATTTGGAAGAGGAGTGGAACAGGCAACTGCTAAAAAACAGGTTTGAGTTATTACTTACTCCTTGTGCATGTGGCTTGTAGGCTTGCTGCTTGTATTTTTTTTAATTCTCTGTAATTTTCTTTAGGTTTGCAAACCTCGTAACCCTTGCCAAGATGGCAGCCACGACTGCCATAAAAATGCAAACTGCATCTACTTGGGCGTCTTCTCCGAGTCCATGTTCCGTTGCGAGTGCAAGCCAGGGTATGCTGGGAATGGCCATATCTGCGGAGAGGACAGTGACCTGGATGGTTGGCCCAACACTGACCTCATCTGTGTGGCAAACGCCACCTATCACTGCAAGAAGGTAGCCAGACCCCACATGGACAGAAATCCAAAAGGCCATTATTACCCATCTGCAGCCTATTATTGTGATGATTGCCTCTTTAACCGCCTCTTTGTTCCTTTACAGGATAACTGCCCCAACCTTCCTAACTCTGGCCAGGAAGATCACGACAAAGATGGCCTGGGTGATGAATGTGACCATGATGATGACAATGATGGGATCCCCGATGATAGGGTGAGTCATCACAGCAGTTTATTTTAGCCCAGAGGACTGCTTTCCTCACAGACCAGACATAGCAATCAGCAGCAGCCATCCTTTCTTTAGGCAGTAGGAATGTAAAGTCTCCTTGTGTGTGCTTTTACCAGAGAGTGGAAAACAAGTAGCATAGAATAAAGCTAGGATAGAGGACGAGGTGGCTTGTTGCCCATAATTCTTTATGTGGATTTGGAAAGTTGGGCAAGAAAAATGCTGTGGTATAAATTACCAGCTCACTCGCGGTGGAATATCACATTCCAGCAAAAGTTGGAGAAAAACAAGCCATGAAAAGCAGAGTTTCATTCCTATAAATATAATTCCTGTAAGTAATGACCCATTTTACTAATTTAATTGTGCTTTTGATGTTTCTCTATTAATTCAGGACAACTGCCCAAGAGTGTACAACCCTGCCCAGTATGATGCAGACAGAGATGACGTTGGCGACCGCTGTGACAACTGTGTGTTCGAGGCTAACACTGACCAAACCGACACTGACAACAATGGCGAGGGTGATGCCTGTGCTGTTGATATTGATGGCGATGGTAAGTGGTTTCTTTAAATTGCATCCAAGTTATCTTTAATGACCTTTATCAGCCTCTAAAAGCATTTGAACAGTCCTGAAGATGAGTATGTTTTGACTCAACAGGTATCTTGAATGAGAACGACAACTGTCCATATGTTTACAATGTGGACCAGAGAGATACCGACAGGGACGGAGTTGGAGACCATTGTGATAACTGTCCTCTGGAGCACAACCCTGATCAGGTAACGTCATATGAAATCTTTCCAGCATAGCTTGATCTGTCATGTAACTATGTAGAAGCTCCCAGTGAACCACAAATCGCACCTGCTTTAATAAAAGAGAGGAATGTGACAGCTTTGCTCCCTCGCTCTATTCATCCACCTTTGGAACAAATATGAATATGTAATTTCTGAGGTGCAAGGACACTGGACACTTGTCTGAAGGGACATTGCTTGCATACCTGAAAACAAGGGGCTACATTTAAATCAGTCGCACCTCTCATATTGAGGCTGGCGAGAAACAGTGAAGGGATTTATCTGAAGCGAGGACAAGAGTCTTATAGTGCGCGAGGGAAATCTCACCATAAAGGAATTCTGATCTCCTACAGATCGACTCTGACTCGGATCGCGTAGGAGACAAGTGTGACAACAACCAGGACATTGACGAGGACGGTCACCAGAACAACTTGGACAACTGCCCCTACATACCCAACGCCAACCAGGCAGACCATGACAAGGATGGCAAGGGTGACGCCTGTGACCATGATGATGACAACGACGGCATTCCTGATGACAAAGACAATTGTAGGCTGGCATATAACCCTGATCAGCTGGACTCTGATGGTGAGTCAGTCTTTCAACATTGTGTCATATGTGGTCTTCTGATAGATCGTTACCGTTTGTCACTTGATTGACAACTGATTAATTTTGGGTTTAGTTTTGACATATGTCTATGTTTTTCTTACAGGTGATGGCCGTGGTGATATATGCAAAGATGATTTTGACCAAGACAATGTTCTTGACATCTACGATGTGTGCCCAGAGAACTTTGCCATCAGTGAAACAGACTTCCGCAGATTCCAGATGGTTCCTCTGGATCCCAAGGGCACCTCCCAGATTGATCCCAACTGGGTAGTCCGGCACCAGGGCAAGGAGTTGGTGCAGACCGTCAACTGCGATCCTGGCATTGCTGTTGGTATGTAGCACACAGACAGACATCTCGCTACATGGACACAAATGGGGGCGAATTGTGTCTAAACTGTCTCTTATCTTAATTCAGGTTACGATGAGTTCAGCGCGGTGGATTTCAGTGGAACGTTCTTCATCAACACGGACAGAGACGATGACTACGCCGGGTTTGTTTTTGGCTACCAGTCCAGCTCACGCTTCTACACAGTAATGTGGAAACAGATCACACAAACCTACTGGTCCCACACACCTACAAGAGCTCAAGGCTACTCTGGCCTGTCAATCAAAGTGGTCAACTCCACCACCGGGCCTGGTGAGCATCTGAGGAATGCCCTGTGGCACACCGGAGACACTCCAGGACAGGTGAGAGTGGATGCTTTGACTCTGAAAGGTCACTCAGCACAGTGTTTTGAGCTTTTCTCATTTTAACCGTCGAAATTCATCCTTTTAGGTGCGCACTCTGTGGCACGACCCCAAGAACATTGGCTGGAAGGACTTTACCGCCTACAGATGGCATCTGACCCACAGACCCAAGAGTGGACTCATTAGGTGAGTTTAAAACCTCAGAAGCATTCAGTTACAACCTGCACAATATATATTAAAATGGCAAGGAGCTCATGCAATTATATTTGATTTTTTTTTTAGAGTCGTCATGTATGAAGGCAAGAGAATCATGGCTGATTCTGGAAACATCTACGACAAGACCTACGCTGGTGGTCGATTAGGCTTGTACGTCTTCTCTCAGGAGATGGTTTACTTCTCAGACCTCAAATACGAATGCAGAGGTGAGCACATGAGCGATGATTTCATATTTCAGAAATAACTGTTTAATCACCTTAGACTTTATTTGTGACGTGTTTTCTTTCTTGAATTTCTTCCAGATACATAATTTGACCACAAAGCCTTCCAGAAGAATGTCCATCAGTATGAATATATAATACGAGACCTGGATTGATATCTCTTTTAACTTTTTTTCTTTTGAGAACTGCACATTGGAGGAATGACGAGCAAGTGAGCTAACAATGAGGTAAACTAACCTCAGGACTTTAAGCCAAAATGAAAGTTCAATGATGATTCTGGACCACTGCACCAAACTCAAATTGTGAGCGCAGCTCTGCTCAGAAGAAACTAGCCTCTCTCACTTTGTTGCTCTGATCTGCTTTGAAGTAGGGGGCTGCATTTTATTGCTTTGCACACCTGAACTGTTGGCGGTATTCCTCTGTGGAGGAGGGACCAAAGGGAAGAGTGTTCCATGTTTTTATTTTTATTTTTTATAACTAATATTTTTGAGCATTAATATACATCTGCTGTGGACTCAAAGATGCTTGTTTCAGTATGAAGAAAGCAGTAGGAGAACTTTCTTAGGCCGGGGTCATTGACCCTTTGAAGGAACTGTTGAGGGACCATGGACAGTATGGACTGACTTACTATCAAAGAGAGTGAATGTTGTTTGTGTGTTTGTGCATATGTGCCACCCAAAAAATATAGTTATGAAGACAACAAGTTTTTCAACATTTTTTTAGTTACCCCTCACCCCACTTTTATGCAGACCTTTATGTACGAGGTCTCATATTTATCCGACGCTTAGGGCTGGCCCAAAATATTCGTCTTCTCAGGAAAGAGCACTAGAAGAAACGAGGAGAGCACAAAATTCAGGACAGCACAGGGCCCCGAAGCAGGCGCACTGAACACTGCTTTGGAACAGTAATTAGCATATATCATGGTCATATCTCTCATCTTTACTGATCGTGTCAGGGGACATAAACAGTTAGGGCCAGTCTATTTCCTGTCACGAGGTAACCATTATAAGTATGGTTGTTTGTGTTTACTTTTTTATCACAGAGGCTTTAATTCTTGCCCTTTTTGCATCTTATAAAGATGTCGGAAAATGATTCCAATTAACTAAAATACCCAATAATGCCAAGATTATGGTGTTTGACCAAAACAGTAAAAAAGTAAAAGATAGGCAACACTTATAGCATCTCTGAATATTCTGCTTCTGCACAGTGTGCATGACGGGTGTGCCTGAGCTTGTGTGTACATTGCTGACAAGGGAAAAATCAAAGGAAACCCTTTATGTACAAATATTACCTCATTAATTCTTTTTGTATTGAGGCCAGCAATACACAAGAATCATTTGTCTTATCAAGAGAGTATAAATTGGTTGGCTTCTTCTTTTTTTTTCAGCAAGACTTTATTATCATTTATATGCTGTACATAAGATATTTTTGTAGAAGACCAACAGGAACGTAAAGGATAAAAGAAATGTTGTCTTGACTATGTTTTGCTATATATATATATTTCCTGTGCATTTTTTGATAAATTATTATGTTTGTTTTATGTTGAGGTTATTTCATTTGTGTAGATATATGCTATTTAAATAATTTATCTAGAAGCGTAGCCTCATATGGAAGCGTTTCTGTCTGTATAAACTTATTTGCACACTGACATGAGGATGTCTTTGTTATTTTTGTTTTTTTGTATGTGTCTTTTTTTTTATTATTAGTGAAGCTTTTCTATAAACTTTGTATTATAGTTTCTACCCAAAGTGCTGTTTATACTCCTACCTGGTATTTTGTAATGTCAAGTGAACAATAAACACTTCAGGAAAAAAAATGTGTCTTGGTCATTTGGTGTCTTTTTGGGCAAACAAACAGTTGCAAACGAAAACAAAAACAAAAACCTCAAGTCAACATGAGTTTCCTTGTGCTTCATTCAAACGCCTTTCACAAGCATTTAAACCTTTGAAATCAGAGCATTGTTGGTTTAATTTTTTTCAAAAGCCCAGCAAAAAAAAAAGAAAAAAATCAGCAATTTGGCAAGAAAGGAAATGTCCTGCAAATAGCAAAAGAACAAAATGTAAAGGGTGACCAGACAATGATCTGATTTTTTTTTTTAAATACAGAGTGAGCAAAGAGGGTCCTTAGAAAATTATCAAATAAATAGGGAAAAATATCAAGAAAACTATATTGTTATTTATTAAAATTATGTGTTTAAAACAAGGTCACAAAAATTATTGTTATTATTTATTGTTTTAGTACTCTCTCAGGTCATTTCCTTATGCTTATTTCAGGTAAATTTCTTGTAACCTTTTTACTAATTTCTTACTCATTTTTTGTGGTAATTTCTTGTTTATCTTTCCATGTTTTTGAAAGAAATCAAGCCAATTTGCTCAGGTTTCAAAGGGTTAAATAGTCTCAAGGCTTCTTTGTCAGTGATATTTGGACTTCATATCTGCTCCGATGAGGTCTTCTCCCTAAAAAAGCAAAAGGAGATGAGCCACGCTGTGTTGCTGTGACTGGAATCCATTAGTTGAGTCTGCTGAAGCCTTGGAGAAAGGGAGTATCCTTGGGAGTCAACAGCAGGAAAACTCAACATGAAGTATAACCCACTTACCCAGCTCATCCATACAGATCTGATTACACATTACACAGGCATTTCCTTACACCTTCAAACACTCTGTGTGAGATACAGACATAAGGAATTTTGCGCTCTTGGGTGATAGATTCTCTTTTGGGATGTAAACTTAAGTCTGCGGTCCAGTCTTGCCAGCAAGAATGTGCATTGAAATTCCACAGTTTTTCATAAATGTCTTAATAAAACTTGTCAAAGTAGATAAGATATCCATCGACTGGATCTGCAGCTCGAGAACTTGCACCCATATAACACCAACAAGCAGAATTCACTCATTTAGATGTGTCACGGGGCCTGACAAAGCTGTAATCTAACTTACCAGTGAGGGTCACGCCAGAAAACCCAGACAGTCTCAGTATGCCGCAGGTCTCTTTACATTAGAGGTGACCTCATTCTTACCACACTGAGCTCACTGTGTTTCCATTACCCCAAATGAGCAGTATATCTTCCCTACTGAAGATATATTGTCTTAAAGACGTGAATTGTGTTTGTAAAAAGTGCAGATTATTTATATGCTGCACATGTATGTATAAAATAAGTCTAAAATAAGTCTAATCTAGTACGATCAGTCTGAAAAGTGCTTGCGTGTGCTCTTTTGGAGCTGTGAGGTGAGTGTTAGATCCCCGCACAGATAGCCCTGCGGGTTTCACTGATAGCAGGGCTGTTGTTGAGGTTTGACCTTGGAGGCTCACCTGGCTGGCGAGTTTTCAGTGCAGAGGAATGTGAGATAAATCCTGCCATTTAGCCGGGGTCAGAATGCATGGGCGAGGTGAAGAGTGAGGCGAACAGGCCTGTAGGTGTCCAGTGGAGGGTGAGAGGAAAGGCAGGACCTCTTGGCTGAGGTCAGCCAGGTGCAGACTTGCTACTCACGCTGTGCAAGCAGGAGCAAACAGGTATTAACAGCTCCACAAATCTTTCAAACAGAAAGCATAATTCTCGAAGGTTTGTCAGTGGAATCTTTTTTTAATGAAAATTAAGCTCGGAAGAGGACACACGGGGTCAAGTTTCAGAGGATCCTACTAATCTGACGCGCTGTGAGGGAGATCACCTTTAGAGGCAGGAATGACAGGAATGCTGAAGGGGATCTGATTATCATTCCCGTGCAACCATCATCTCTCTGTCCTCACAAACAGCTACACATTACCAAAAAATGGTCTTTTCATAAAACTAGGCTGTCTATGCTGTAGAGAGACGCAAATACTTTTGAAATTGGTGCTACATGACCAGAGAAAACAGAGAAAAAAGGCTGTGGCATTTGCTTTGACTGAAGAGGTAGGAAACCTACAACTACCAGTATGCACTGCATCACAGCAGGCTAATAAATGTTCTCGCTGGTGGGTGACGTAATACAAGCTTAGCTGTCTTGACCCAGGAAACAATATGACAGACAGCTAGTAACAAGTGATCTCAAATCACACCCAAACTGTGCACTAAAATATGTCAACATTTGACAGGATAAATAGGCAACACAATTACAGAATCTTGGTTTATAGTTTTTTAAACCTGCTTTTTTAAAAATAGAGGAAGCAAATTTGTGAATCCTAGGATAGTGAAGGAATGACCCGCCCTACTCTCCCTGTGAGCCTCTAGCTCTTGTTGCCTTTGTTGGTTGGATTGGTTAGGTTTAGGCACGAGGACTGGGATTGGTTAGGGTAAGAATGTCAGGGTAAGCCAATCAGTGGCAGAGTAAGGGGCTCTGTCCTCCAAAGTGTTTTTTTCCCAGGTGGAAACACCAGGCACTCCTCAGGAAACTCACTGTGTCAGTGGCGGGTAAGTACAATCTGTTTTCATGGTCATAGGGTTTAGTTGTAATTTGTTTCCGGTTTGTTTTGAAGGTCACTCTCCTCATGTGCCATGTCTTCTCTTACTTTCTACTTTTGTCTGTTTCCTGGCTGTTTTCATACACTCCTGCTTTGTGTCACTCTCATTAGTGAGTCCCTGTCTCAGACTTTTCACCTGTCTTGTATTAGTCTTGATTGCTCCACCATAGGGTTAACTACCACACCCTCGTTGTCTTCATTGTCAATGGAGACAATCCCTGTTTCCCTCTTTTTGCCTGTGCCCGCCTGCTCCAGCTGTGTGTTGTTCTTGTGATTGGCTCTCTGTGTATATATATCTGTCTTTCCCTCTGTCCGTTTGTCTTTGGACATGGTTCATTTGTTCATTTTCCCTGCCTGTGTTTGTTGTTGGATTGCTTCCTCATGTTCATTGTATCATCTTCGTTTGTTCTCAGTTTAGTTTTAGTGTCTCTTTCTTTTGTACTTTTAATTACATCCACTTGTATCTTCAGTTTTATTGTCCGCCTGTTTTGGATGTATTTTACCAGCTACAGTAAAGCTTGCTTTTTTGTTTAACTCTTTGAAACCTGAGAAAACTGACCTGATTTCCTTCAAAAACATGGAAGGAAGGCAATAAATACAAATAAATGACAAAGAAGACGTGAAATGCAAAGAAATAAATACAAGAAACGACACAAAATAATGACAAGAAATTAGTTAAAATTACAAGAAAATTACCTGTGCAAAACAAAAAAAAGTCAAAATCAAACAAAAATTTACCTGAAAAGAAGTGCTAAAAAACTGTTTGTTTTTTTATATAACTTAATTCTGAATATCTAATTATGAATACTGTTTTTTTTATCCTAGTTTTTTTGTTAATTTTCAAATAATATTAATTATCTTTTCTTTTTCTGGTCATTTTTCTTGTCATCTTTTACTTATTTCTTACAGTTCTAAGGACATGTCTTGCTAAGTTGCTTATTGTCTTTTTTCTGTTTTTTAAAATAAATCAAACCAATCTGCTCCGGTTTAAAAGGTTTAAATGCTCGTTAAAGGCATCCAAACACAATACAAAACAACAGATGTTGATCCAGGTTTCAAAGGGTTAATCCACCTGCCTACTTGCTGTGCTGCATTTGGGTTTGGGTCCTCTTTTGAACTGAAAGGTAACATCTGTAGTCTGAGCGACAGCCCGAGAGCCTGCAAACTTTTAGGAAATCTGGGCACTGGCACAATGAAGGGAAGTTTACCGCAGTTCATTTACACATACTACCCACACTGTTATGATACAAAGCTGGTTGAAAAACAGCAAAGTATCTCTTTAATGTAAATACAATATAGTGTTCAGACTTCACTCCACAGACCCGCTATCAGCTGAGTGTTTATGTGCGCAGTAGAACATTCTGCGGCCACCAAACCCGGTTATTAGATTTAATGACAGCAATTTTCTGTTCTCATTTATGATACTTTGGTTAATACAAAGGGTGGCCCCGCTGCTCTGTTTCCTAAAGCAGGGCCGTAAACACAAATAAAAACAATGGGACACAATCCAGCTGCATACTGAAAACATGAAGACCAATTAGGATAAATAGAAATAGCAGTTCTCATCTTCAGTTTGCCAACATAACCAAAAGTTAGAACATTTTTATTCCAATGCTGACACACTGTGAAACATATATCAGTCCTGCCAGACTGTTTTTGTGATTTTTGCAGCCTGAAATGCCTGCTTTCAAGGCACCTTTTTTTTTTTTTAATTGTGATGCATGTTGCAATGCTTTTAAACGTTATTTTTTTAATTCATGATAACATTTTTTTTGTTTACAATAACAATGCGTATACAATAACACATGAGGCACATCTTGATAGGATACATTTTCACAGTTGATGTTGTAAATTAAGACAAATAATAATAGTTAAAAAAAAGTCTTTGTTGGTCCAAAGTTTTCTTTGTAATACATCAGAGCCAGTCAGAAAGATTTGGAAAGCAACAGCGAGGTCCATGAGGATGAAACAGGCAAACCTGATGGTAAAGACAGTGATCATCAGGAGGAATAGGCCTCAGTACACATGAGGCAGACACTGCAGCAGCACTGTTATGGTGCTGCTCACACTGACACCTAAATGGCTCGACTCAGTCGTCAGACCTGTTAGGTAACATTTGCCGTGTGATGCTAACAATTATCTCAGTTACTGTGTGTGACTCCAGCCTGTACTCATTCACTCTGTCAGTGCTTTTGGCATAAGTGCACAACCCCATAGACTGTACATAAAGATGGACAACTCATCCCCGCTATGCTTAAGTGAGGTTAAAATATCCGAGATATGGGCGTTGCCATCTTGAGATGATGATGTCACTGAGAGCCGGATTCTGCACGGTAACTATATCCACTGACAAAGCAGCAACATGTGATGACTTGAGACGACAACGTGCTGCACAGCAGTAGTCTCATGATAAACGAAGAGAGAGCGGGGCATGGAGGGGTTAAGCGGATCAGTGCAGCTCTACAATGAAATGAGATTTTATCCATTTGAAATAGACAAATTTGCGGTGAAGTTGTGGTGGACCTTGCAATTTTGATTGGAAAAACTGCAAAGTCACGCAATTTTCAGGTGGGTTGGCTGAATTTGCATTAATTGTTACAATTACTACATTGCAAAATCCTGAAGGGACTGATATTTGAGACAGGTAAGTTCTATGTATGTAAATTGAAAAGCTTTACAGTGTCCTAAAATATCACTCTGACGTTCAAAAAGTCTTAATATTGAAAGCAATACCAGCAGTGATGCATCTTCATAGGCATTCTGACGGCAGGGCTTCAGACTGATCAGGCCCATCTGTGTCTTTTTGGGGGTCGCATGGGGTTGGCATTCGTCTCAAGATCCTGGGCGCCGCCTTCTGTCAGCTCACATTCCTCGAGCAAACTAAGTAACTGCTCCTCAGTGAGGTCTGGTGACTCATCCTGAAGAAACACACAAACATAATGCACGTATGATTTCAATACAAAGTTAAGGATTATGTGCACACATACAGTAAGTCCACTGTTTTACAAACAGTCAGACCAGTGCAGTAGACCTCTGGCTGCAGCAAGGCTTAATGTCCCAATTATTTCAGACGTGACGACAGATGATTTTTTATTGTAACTGCTGATATTCTCGTAACATCCTCCCTAAATTTGTTCCAAACATCCTTTACTGGGCTTAAACTCATTTCTTGACAAATCCAGACAACATGTTATATTAGCTAATGCATGACCTGTGATAACAGTGGCAGTTCATAATAATATTGCTACGCTCTTCCCTTGTGCCTCGTTGGAAGCCATCCGGGAACAAACTCTTCCAGTTAGATATAAGTGTTGTTTTTCTCCAGATAAGTCAGACTCCTCACGGGCTGCTCTCTGAGAGTGCATGTGAGTTCAAGTAGAAGAGCCAACCTTTTAAAAGTAGGTTACGAGGGAAAGGGTTCAGACTTTGAATAAATGTCAGTATCTATTCATGGGAGTGATGTGTTATCTGGCAACTGTGGTTTCTGATATCAAGTTATTATTGGCTGTGTAAACTTTTAATACCCTGATCACAATAATAAGGTGTGACATGACAAATTTGTCTACGCATGAGTGCTCATAGTCAGTTGCCATCTCTTGGTGTGAGAGTGTACTTTGTTTAGACAGCTGCAACCCAATAGTCAATTTGTTCCAATAATATCAAGTCTACATTTCCAGGAAAGCCAGACCTCAAATCTCTGGGTTGAATAGTATTCATTGTCATCGTTCCTTATAGCGCGTGCACTTGCGTTGGTAGCTGTTGTCACGCTGGACAGAATGTCCCTGGCCTTTAAGATGAGATTTCCTGATCCTGTCCCTGGTCCTGATGCGAGTCTTAAGACATTTATTCTTTTGGGCATTTTGGGGCAGTGGAACAAGCTGAAAACATAACATTGCCGTTCATAAAGCTTAAATAGTGTTACCAACAATAGGCAACCTTGGTGCCAAAAACTACAGTTCCTCTGTTGGCCTGTTGAGGCTGGGTCCAGAAGCGACTCAAACCCCATAGACCTCCATGTTAAAATTCCAAACCTTTACAGCTTAATGAAGCATGTTTACAGCCTAGTACAAAAAAAATCTGTTTTGGTCTCTAAAACTAATTTCAACACTCACGACAACTATAACTCATACAACATATAGCCTAACAAATGTGGCCAACATTTTTTGAAGGTTTAAAGTTCTACAAAATTCTAAGCATGGCTGCTTTGAGTGACAGGCCACGATTTGGTTTATTTCGACCTTCATACCCTCACCCTAACCAATCCCACTCCTATTGCCTAAGCTTAACCAATCCAAGCATCAAAAGCAACAAGTACCAGCAAATCATGAAGACAGTAGGGTGGGTCATTCCTCCGCTAGCCAAAGATTAGTGAATTTGCCTCCTCCAAAATCACTTTAAAAAACATGGGGGGAAGGCAATGACACTTAACAAGAACCAGCCCAAAAGTTGTTGTAATTTAAATTTTTTTTTAAGTTTTCGTGGCATTTCCCCCCATTTTTTTGGTAATTTTCTTATAATCCTCCCCCTTTTTCTGCTTATTTTAAGGTAATTTGTGGAACATTTCTTTCCCACTTGGTCATTGCCCTTTCCCTTCATGTTTTCAAAAGAAATCAAACCACTTTGCTCATGTTTGAAATGGTCAAATAGCTTGTGAAAGGCATCTAAACACAGCACAAGAAAACTAATATTGATCAAGGTTTCAGTGGGTTAATACAGAAGTATTCATGAGTACAGTTTTGAGTTCAAACACAAATCTATTAATAAACTGTATATTTCGGGTGTATGAAAAAATATAGCTGGCTGGCACCACAGTGTAACACAGACACTCGCCATGGGAAGTGCAGCACTCCCTGCTGGAAAAGGCCAACATCGCAACACTCTAAAAATAAAGTAAAAAAAATGAAAATATTTTGTTCTGTTGGTATTTACCAAAAAATGAAGGCTTAAGTAATAAGAATTAAATAATGAATAAGAAAAAAGTAAATAGAAACACTGAATAATAAAAAGTTTAGAATAACGCTAAGCATCATGGTCACCGGACGTTACGTAGGCGACTGTAGGTCAGCTTGTAGACTTACGCACCTGTCCCTTTTAATACATCCATGACCTGTCCGTGATGTGCACACAGTGTGGACATTAATGTGCTCATGAGTGACTTTATCCCATCAACCCCTGAGCGCCAAGCCACTTTTGGAGTAACATAAGTGACGCACAGTCAAGGTACAGTGTTTGTTTTATTATGAGCTGCTGCCGTGCAGTTTAACACCATTATTGGCCAGTTATTTTATGCTGATAATTGTGCTGCAAAAATGTATCTTGCTATGTTGTTTTGTGCTGTGCAAGTTGGCCTTTTGGATTGTTTGAAACTGCGCATTTGGATAAGTTCTGGTCTGTTGTGCGCAATGTGTTGATGGCCCCGTTTTTTAAGCAGGCACATAACAATTTAAAGACGGGCACACTTTTTTCAATGAATATGCCAATGATGATTTGTGTGTTTGTTTGTGTGTGAGTGTGTGTGCGGAACGTGTGAGTGCGTGCTTGTTTGTGTATGTGTGTGTGTCTGTGCATGCGCGGCCGAAGGTTTGATAACTGTTATGTATTTTTGAGGTGAAAATACTGTGTATTTTGGATATGTGTGCAGTGCTCTGGTTGACATAAATGATCTGTTTGTTCTCATTTACTATGCAAAACGTAGTGTGCTGACATATGTTTGATACATATTGCAGTAGCGCATGTTATAATAGAATGTTACAATATAAAGGCATTTTTCACAATATTTGCCTTTAGAAAAAAAATCATTAAAATTGATTCATACCGAAGAGGATCATCCTGTTCAATGTATTCACACAGCACCCCATACTAGAAATATCTTCTCATTGCCCTGCCTGAGACAGAGGGAATATTATGCCCATGCAGTTGTTTTCATCTTTTCCCAACATCCCGCTGAGTCACTCAGAACAAAATCACATTCACGTGTCTCAACTACCCCTGCGAGCTGAATCTAATACTCTTCATCGATCATCTATATTTCTCCTCTGGCCAGACTACCCTTTGAAAGTCTCCTGCATCTCACCAGGATGCAGTTGCTGATGGACATCGCTTCAGAAAAATCCTGTCCATGTTCAAAGTCCTTTGGAACATAATGACATCCTTTAGGTCATGGCAGGTTGGGCCATGTTACACATTTATGACCCCTGCAATTATACAGACGCTGCAAATCCTCTGCTACCAACAGACAGGAAGACCACAGCCACCGTGCACACATTCCAGCCACCATGCCCCCTGCAGCACTGCATGTGTTTCTCCTTTGACATGCATGTAGCGAGACATGCGCCCTTTGCCTGTGGACTTGACCTCCACCTCTAAATTGTATAGAGGGACACGAAAAAAAACCCATAGCCATGGTAAGTGTCTTTGTGCATGCACGTGAGCACATGCAGTGAAAACCTGGTGTTTGGCATTTAGGTTAAACTAAGTTTCCCTTCATGTTTCTGCTACATTTTAACCCTTTGGAAAATGGATTGTGCACCTTTCAAAAGCGTGTAGACCTTTGAAACCTGAACAAATTGAAGTGATTTCTTTCGAAAACTATGAAAAAAGGCACTGAGCAACTTGACACGAAATGCTCCGCAAATGGAAAGAAATTAGGAAAAGGAAACTGTGGGGAAAAAAGAGAAAGAGAGAAAGCTGTAAAAGATAATGTTTTAAAAAAACTAGGGAAAACTATATATTTTATATATTTAATTATATATTTAAAACTATGTTACAGAAGTATATATAATTTTATCACTTTTTAAAAGGTTTTTAACGTGTTTGTTTTTAACCTTACATTTGTGCTAAACTATAAGAACTTTTCTTGTTACTTTGACTGACGTCTTGCAAATTTTTTAGGGTCATCTTTTGAAAGGTTGCTTTTATTGTTGTTGTTTACTGTTTATTCACAGAGGTGATTAAAATGTAAATGCAAACATGATCTCAGTAAAATTAGACATGTGAAAAGCGACACCCTGATAAACTGATAAGTTTATTGCCTCCTTATGCTCTTGAAAGAAATCTGGCTAATTGGCTCAGGTTGCAAAGGGTTAATGGGTGTAACTGACACCCCACTTACAGAAAAAAATAATTTGTTTGAAAATGAAACATAAATTTGCACAAACATAAGTGAGCCCGTACCGCAACTTGAGCCGTATGGTACAAAAGAAGCCACGAGTCAATTACAGGCATGTCAGTGTTGAGTGCTGTGAATGGGGCAATAAAAAAGTTCCCTAGTGGCACCAACGGCCAGGGAAGCCTTTAACCCATACCAGCAGGTTAGATGGGAACTACAATGTAGAATTTCCTTCACAGAGGAGGAGAAAAGAGATGGAAGAAAGTGATTTTTACTGCTGTGACAAAATGCTATGACTGTTTGAAAGTGGTTGACCTCAGGTGCCCTTAATACTAGGGAGGCCAAGGGTGTCTGTGGGTGACTGATATGTGCTTTCCTGCCTGTCTGGTCTCTAAAGAGCCAGTTAAACTAAAGTGTTACTGCTACTTCAGCTCTTTACAGTCCCGGTTTCAGCTTCACGACAGACACCACATTCATTTCAGTAAACAGCAGAGTAAAGAGCTGCGAACACAGAAAAGCGCTCCAAAGAAAATACATGATATGTTTGATTGAGGCGGTTCTGGAGAGTTTTCCACTGCGTTATCTCTGAGGCAGGAGCAACAATGTTGAGCCTGGTTGGAAGTTTGTCAACACAGCATTATCATCAGACTTATTCCACAAGGAAACGGATGAATAGAGAGGATAAAACTTTTATCAGAGCAGGACAAGCTTCTGTTTTTAAGCTGTTGTGAGTGGCTTTTGTGCAAGCAAACAGAGAGAAGATGTAAATACATACGTACAGATTTGCATTTTTTTCTTGGCGACCATTGCCGAGGCAAAGGAAGTGTGCAGCTGTGTGAGCTGCTACCCTTGAGGCTGCTTTTGGAGTTTTTCCCAAACATACATTCTCTGGCATAAACATGTGAAATACAAGCTGGAGGTGGAGAATCTATAGACTCTAGCCCCGTTCACACATATACAGATGCTTCTGAAAACATATTTTCCTCCACGTTTTGTCCCTTTTGTCCACATGCAAATGGAGTTTTAGGTCATTAAAACTAGGGTTGTACCCGAGTCAGAGTTATGCCAGATTACTCTGCATTGGCTTTTCAATACGAATATTTGACAATTCGCTTTGTTTTCCATACAAAGATTTAAAGTTTGAACAGATTCTGCGCCGTTCAGTGAGACAGCAGCATTTATGTTGTGTCAAAAAAGCGAATGGCACTAATGACAGATCACAGATGCGTAACAACATTTTTTGCCGACATTAGATATCAATAAAAGCCAGAGACTATATAATATTAATTGGCTATGGGCTGTAAATTCACCACCGTTTCGCCCTACGGTGCAATCTCTCTCTCTCTGTCACAAAGAGTAGAGTGAAAGGTAAGAGCACTCACTCTGCGGCAAACATAGTGTTAAGACAAGTGGTTGTTTTTTGACAGAAGTGTTGTTCCTGCCAGGATTGTGCCTCCCAAACGGGGTGTTTTAAGCCAAAACAAGATCTTTTGCCTACCATAGAAGGTGGTTTTTGTGCCTCAAACTAATCACAAATTAACCACAGCGTTGTTTAAAAGTAAAGTTTCAACGTATCTGTTACATTAATAATGTACAAATGTAACGGATGCGTGGTTTGCAGAAACAGTCAGTGCCATCATTTTTTTCTGGCGAAGGTTGACAGAAACTATGGTTTTGAGGCAGGCCCAGCTGAACCAGTAGATGGTGAGACAGTTTCAAGAATATGATTGTTGTCGATGCACAATGGAAGGAAAAATTTCGCATGTCCAGAGCATCACTGAGTGAGCTCCTTCATCCTTATTTTGACATGGCTCAGTGGGTGTTTTTTTAAAAGGTAATATTATCCATTAGCATGTGCACTTCAGTACCTTTGGGATGATCATTTTTACAGTCTAGTTTGGATGGAGATATTTTGTAAAACAAAAGCAAACAATTTTTATTTATTTTTTTAATGGGGTGGAAAATTGCTTTTCTCATGGGGCCTCACAAAACACTCAACATTTCTACTGGGGAAAGTTAGAGGCCTTTTACAGAAAGCCTGAACACAATCACTTATTTACTGACACTGACTCACTGAACACCATTGAGAAATGAGCAACAATGAACGAATGAGAAAGAAAATCGTGCATATTCGTCAGGATAACACTTCGTTTTGCACTGTTGTTTCAGTGCATTCATACACTGCTGCATTGTAAAAGTTTCTCATCATAATATTTCTGCTTTGCTGCGTAATCGTAGAGTTGATGTGAACATTTTGACTCATTTGAGTCGGAACAACAACGCATCAACGAGGAAATGGCTTTGACCAGGATGTTCATGGACCCGACACATTATTAGATAATTATCTAAAATTCCACAAATGAGCGATTTCACAGATGATGAGAACAGCTTTTGCCTGTGGCACATCAGCTCTCAACTGACACATCACTGAAGTCAGTGAGTGTTGGAAGAGACAGTCAAATAAATCCTTAAGCACGATATGTCTGCTGGATGTTGTCAGGGTGCCAGCATTACAGCTCCAGACATCTCTTACTGCTCCCTGTGCTCTTTGCTTTCCCACCTGCTGTCCAGACCCAGCAGGCTTAGTGTATCTGTCTCACTCTGGCCTGTTGCCACGAAAAGTCATGTGCAGAGAAAGTAAGGGAAAACCTCTGTCACTGCCCCGTTTAGCAACTTTACAGTGCGTTCATTTTCGACTTTGTGGACTTTCATATGTGACTTGACTCAGAATAGCACCAAGCATGACTTCAGTGTGTTTTTGCCCTCCAGACAGGAGAGTCTAGTTTTTCTCCCAAACAAACAATGGCAGGATGGGTGGACCTCCAACCTTTGGTAAAAGATCAAGGTTTCTGGTCACTGTATCAGTTTCCCACCTGCTGATGAAGCTGACAAAGCCACACTGTTCAGCCCTCCAGCTATCTGCCCTGCGATGGACCACCGCCTCTGAACAGCTCACTGTTGGCTCCTGTACACACAAGAGCAGTTTACCACAAGCGTGGGCTGCTCAACTTTCAAGGTCACTGACATCAGTCAAATACCTCAGCTTTATCGGCCGGAGTCCCAGGGGCCAGTTCTCCACTAATGTAGAAAGGCATTCTATTCATTACACTCCATATGTGCTCCCACTCAGATGTTAAGACCAACTCACGAGGCAAGGAATACTTTCTGCTGCAGTAAACCGATGGCATAACTGATAACGCACCAAGTTTGTCAAATGTCAAATAATGTGGATATATAGATAATGCTTTGCCCCAGAGGCTCTCTGAGGTGCCTCATTAATGTCAATCTATAGTAGTGAACCCTGACTGAATCCAAATCTCCTCATTTTACCCCATCATTCACTTGGCACCTCACACACTTTCTGTATTCAATAAAAAAAATATTGTGCATGGGTCTTACACCTTGCTCTGGTTGTGATTGAGCCCTTAAATGAAGCCATACCACAGATTTACGAAAAGGACTGAATTCAGCATCAGAGGTGCGTCCCCCTTCATTCGTATGGAAGTTGCTCAATGGCGCAAGAAGCCAAAAAAGTTAAACTGCTGCATGTAAGATTACTCAAGTGATCAGCACTGTTTCTGCACTGTATGACCCCGAGAGCAGGCACACTCGATGCTTCCACCGGATGAGCCAGCTACATCTGGTTTAGCGTTCCACGAACTTCAATAGGAATGAAATAGTTAAATTGTGCAGCTCTTGTAGACTTTCGAAATGTTCTTGGACAGAATGGATCAAATTCTGATGGTGACACAAGTCATTTTTGCACAGGCTGTGATGCTCAAAAAAATGTATCTACTGATGTACAGATATCTCTTTCACCATATAAATCAATGGGAAACTGATCAGTGTACTTTTTAGGTTTTGAATTTTCCTTTCAGAAACTGAAATGAAAAAACAACAAACTAATAGTTATTTGAAATGCAAAATTTAAACAAAGCATGGGCTTCGAATAAAATGGTCAGGTAATGAAAGATTAATGCAAAAAAAAAGTGCAGTTACTTAAAAGGTAGTAAATAAGTAGCACTGCAACCAAAACTGTGCATATTATTATTCAACATAACTGAAGTTGCAAAGGCAAAGAATGTAAAGAGGCCAAATAATATCAAAAACAGGGCAATAAAATAGTTGCTGTACTGAAAAAAAACATGCAACAGCATTATAAATGAGGCCCTAAACAAAGTCTATAGGTCTGTACTTCAAAACAAATTTGGTTTTTACAAACTTCAACACACATTCAAAGGTCATTTGCAGTCCCTTCAGAATGGACCCGTGACCCGACCACAACCCGCCAGTTGGGAACCACTGATCAAAACTGATCTAAACTTCTTTTAAATGAGAAGTTAAACAACAGCACTTTTTGGTGCAGCAGTAAAGACAACAGTGGACAGACTGTGGTTTCAACTTCCAATGCACATATCCCAAATTCCATCTTTCTAACAAAAAACATCTATGGGAACACCTCGGTCTGCGGCAATTATTAAAAACACTGATGCAGAAAAAAGGAGAACTTATTGCGGATGACCCTTTTTTGTCAAACCGTGTCTATTTCAGGAATCATAAAGTGGCAAACAAGAGCAGACAGTATGACAAGCCAGCGGCTTACAGCCAACAGCCATGGATGGAATGAAGAGTTGAGGCTGAGAGAAAGAATCTCTTTTCTCCATGGCTTCTCTTTTCTGGCAAACCTGACCGGCCTCCTGTGGAAAAAGAGTTGTGAAACTGCAGAGTTGGCACAATGATGGGACTTAACAACGCCTGAACAGTGAACTTCACAGATTCAGCCAACTTTGACCTACCCTTTTTTGCAGCGGTGGACAAAGTATTAAGATCTGTTACTTAAGTAAATGTACTAATACCAACCTGTGAAAATACTCTGTTACAAGTAAAAGTTCTGCATTAAAATGGTGCTAAAAGTCAGTAAGTATAAGCAGGAAAATGTGTTATTCAAAATAAAATTACCCAATGCAAATCCTTAAAAAATCTTTAAAAATACACACACACACACACACACACACACACACACACACACACACACATACAAAACCCCCTCAAAATTATTAGGAAGAAAGTAGGAAAGAAAAAGAATCAGAAAAACATAACCAAACCAAATAAAAGAAAAGTTTAAAAAAAAAAAAACTTAAACTAAAAATTATTTAAAATAAAAGCAGGAAAAATAAATGAAATTATTTAAAATAAAAATAGAAAAAAACACACCAAAGCTCAAAATTGTATCGTATTTAAAAAAACAACATTAAAATAAAAAATTAAAAATTAAAAAAAAGAAAAACAACAAATCGACTGATTGATTAATCAACTAACTGTTGTAGATGTACTTGTAAAAACTGTTTGCTATCTTAGTTTATACAAAACATCGTATATTATAAACTATTCTTGTGTTTTTTATGCAAAAATCTTTATTTGTTAAGTAAATTAAGCATTCAGATACAAGTACCTCAAATTCATTTTTAAATACAATACTTGAGTAAATGTACTTAGTATTTATATTTACTATATATTTTTAATTTACAAGTGTCATGCTAATGTCTCTGCACTTTTATTTTTTTCAATTACATTTTGTGGTTTTAAAATAACCTTTAACACCCAACCATGCATAAAAGGTTTTCACATTGCTAAGAGATTTTTGAAGAAGAATTGAAAACTATTCTAGTCACCAATGCAAAGGGGAATCTTGTCAAACACAAACAATAGTGTTTGATTAATGATTGCTCTGCTGGGACCATCCGGCTTTACTGTAAATGTTGGGATTGTCCTTCCTTTCGTGGTTGATCCAGGAATTCAGCCAAATGCTGGAAAACTAGCCCCAGATCAGCTGTCGATGGTCACACATTCAGCTTTAACAGTTTAAAATGAACCCTTCTGAACTCTTCTTTCAGGAAATGTTTATTTTACTGTAATTCTACAGTAAGCCTCATTAACAGAGAACAATGACAGTCATACCAGTAATACCTTTCATTGTAGAGGAAAGGCTAAGACCTTTCTGCCCAAGCAAACATTTTTAACACAGAGGCAAAGAAAACTGGAAAATGTAAGGTGAGAGAAGAGATTCCTTGGCAAAGAGATGGATTTCAGTGGAATGGCAGTTTTGTTTGGATTGAGAGAAAGGAGAAGCAGAGATGACGCACAGAATTACAGGTCTCAGATCTAAATCCAACACAACACAGCTTTTGTTTAAATAAATCACTCTGAAAAGGTAAATCAGGTAGATCTCGAGACAAACACTTGAATTCTTCGGAGAAGACGCTGGAATCAATCAGACTGAGGTGGAGGAGAGTATCTGTGGTCACTGCTACAGAGATTAACCTTTTGATTTGCCACCTTTACACCTGCTACACCTCAGCAGCCGGCCAGACTAAATACTGAAAGCATACTTCCAATTTGGAGGGAAAACATCTAATACACAATTCATCTTGGTAGTTTTTTTAGAGATATTATACTTCACTAAAAGGTTTTTTTATTCAAAACATGTTCTTGAAACAAGTTTATGACCAGTCAACCTCTTACATTAGCTTCCTTCTCTGGAGTTCAGGATTCATTTTTTAACCCTGTAAATAGAAAATTACTTCTGAAAGAGGTTGAACTCGCAAAGAAACAAATGGCATTATTTGGCCCGCAGTATCATAGATTATATCAGTGTTTTTGGACTGGATTTTAAAAGTCATTCCCACTGGATGATATCACTTTATGTACGGCAGTATTTGTGATTTACTGTTCATGAACTGAAGCTATAACTAAAAGGGGAAAATGGGGGACTAAAGTTAAAGTAGAATTCGCCTATTTTTGCTTTAACTTATCATTGTGAAGTAAACATAGCACAAAAATTGCTATAGGAAAATGACACCATCTGCATTATGATTGGGTCCCCATAAGCCTTGCTTTCACTATTTCATGACTATTTTTTATCAACAATAATACCAATTGGAATCACTGAGGGGGTGAAGTTTAAAATTTGTTTTCCAAATACTAGTATTTACAGGAATGGTTTGGGTTTTTCTGGGTTGCTTAGGGGGGTTTGGGGACTGCTGCAGTTCACTACAATGCATTTTCTTTGCAGAGAGTTAAAGTAAAAGTAATCAATTTTCTCATCTAACACTCGGAATAAAGAAAATAAGCACATCTTAAAAAATGATATGAAACAATATTTTAACTGAACGTGTTTTAACATTCAAGGCTTAGCCCAAACTTGGTGGTGTCTGGGGGTATGTTCCCCAGGACGATTTTCTGGCCCCTTTTATAGCAGCTAAATGCACTATATTTTGGGGAACATTTAAGTTAATAGAATGGCTTAAAATCTGTACATCATTGGGGAAAAACGTGATAGTTGCAAAGAAAACAAAATCTGTGGAGTCTACATCCTACTTTGTATAACACAACAGATGTTGAAGATAACTGATTTTCATTCCTGCCACTGAAAAAGAGGCAAACATGGTCTAATGTTACTATTTTAATGTTGCATAACATGGTAGGAATTTGGCATAAACAGTCAGTGTCCTGATGACTTTTTGGGAATACTTGAAAGTTGCCTTTATTAGTTAGTCTGTCTTTGTTTTCACTCAGTCAGTTTATTATTGAGAAGATTGTGTTTTCTTGGTGTCTGTGTTCTTTTGCTCCTCTTCTCATCTACACAGCTGCCCTGCATCAGCCTTGTTAGTCCTCCCCTGCTCCTCAGTTTCTCCCAGCCAATCAGCTCCCTGTCTGTTCTTCTGACTCATCACCTTATCCCCCTCACCTGAGCTTCTCAAGTCTTTTTCTCCACCTGCACTTCATCTCTCGTCAGACTGGTGTGTATTTAAGTTTTGGTTTTCAATTCAGTCTCTGGTTTGATTTTGTTGTGTTGGCTTCAGTTTGCTGTTTCTCTGCTTTAAAGGAGTGATCTAGTTGAGTAGTCTCCTGCATTTAGGTCCCCCTGCTCTACACCACATTACAATTATTAATATTGAAACCTATTTCTGTTATACCATGCTGGAGTTCTCAGATTGAATGTTTAGCTGGCAAATCTGCTTCCTTTGAACCCATCCCATAACAATCTGTGCTGATTTTATAGCAAGAGTGGGTGACACAAATGTAAGGTATTATAAAAACATTAAAAATTTGGGGCTTGTGAGAAAACATCCAGAGCTGGAGCCAAATAAACCCCCCTATTCTGCTTCTGAAAAAGATGTTTTCTGAATCTCTCTGACATTGTCTTCACTGCTCATTTTTAAAAGAAATCATAAAATGACCTCTTCTTAGTTATCATGCTCTTATAATACACCAAAACTGTGCACAAAGCCTTCACAATAAACACTTTAGGTTTGAAAAGACTCTGAGAGGACATCTGAGTTACGGATGTTGCACAAATCAACTTTATGAGTATACCGGAGCTGTGTGAAACTGTTCAAGAATGCCCTCCCAGACAAATTCCGCACAAATAAATCTTTTCCAACCACAAAACAAGCCCGGTGGCACAAAGAATATACACAGAGTGTGTGCTGTTTACATTGCAGTCACTCGCTGGGTTCAATGATTTAGTCACAGTATATAAAACGCAATGAGACACAGCTAGAGTGTCTAGCTATACCATGAGTTAAGAGCCTGGTGGTTTTGATGTTTTGTGATTATAATTAGAGAACTGTTTCCTTAAACGGAGGTTGGCTTAATTTGCCAAAAATTCCATTTGTGTCTCCTTAATTAGGCCAGGAATAGGTTTGGGTTGCATGGCATGGTGCCTTGTTTGATGTAAGGGTGTGGCTGCCACTTAATGTTTTTAGTACCTCACTGTTTGTGAGCATCTTTTATGTTAAAATTAGGCATATATGCTTCATGTTGTGATTCACCAGCGTGAGAACAGGAGTTTACATTTGTATTCTATTGACAGCAGCGCTTTGAAAACGCAAGGAGTTAGTTTCTTATGCAATACAGGCAGAAGTTGCACCATTTGAACAATGACAAAGTCAAACATCTATCCCCAATGTTTTCTTTCTCCTTTGCACAAAATCTGAAGTCATAAATGTCAGAGAAAGCAGAAATCAGAGCTATCCACCTTTTGTTCTCGAGACATTCTTGTGTTGTGCCTTTAGCTACAGGCATGGGGGAAACACTGGTGTGGTTGTAACTCTGCAGAGGCTCCTAAAACCAGACAGAGCTCAATGGTTTCTAGGGAACACTTTGGAGGGTTGACACTGAATCTCAGCGAAGAATGCTAGAGAGCAATTAAACACTGTGGAGGACAAAAGGCTATCAGTGGAGTAAATGACCGTCCTCGTCTTCAGGTCAAACCCATGTGCAAAGCAAAGCATAGAAGATAATCAGCTCCTCACAAATCAGAACATACATTTTGCATGAAACTATAAAGTGTGTTAGGGATACAGAGAGAAGAAAAATGGAGAAAAAGAGGAAAAAATATGGGCCTGCAGAGACCTGAATATTGCATGTGATTTCATCGTTCCCTTGTGAGAATGACTGAGAATGAGCTGTGCACTTGTAATAATTTGTCACACACGTGTCTACGCATAGAAGCACTGAGGAGTGTTATAAAGCACAACACAGACACTGTGTGGATGTACATACAAGTGTGAATATGAGCATGTGTTTTGTGTGTGAACGAACATAGCTGCTTTGAACTCACAGTCATCTCCTGGCCCCAGCCCAGGATCTCCAGCTGCTGTTGGATCTCTCGGAGCCGCCTCTCCTGCCCTCTCCTCTCCTTTATATCCTGCAGGACCGTCTCTCCTGGCTGTAGGTCCCCATCGCACTTCCAGCCATTCTCCAAGCCACTGCCCTGATATACAACAGACACGACTGGTTCTCACAGGGAGACAAACATCTCATTCTCAAAGCTTACGGCTGTCACTAGGAAACATCTAAATAGGGATCAAAATCATATAACAGTTCATCATGATCAATCTGAGTGAATGTTTTCATCTCTCAAAGACTCTTTGAGTTACATTGTGCTTATCTCGGTTAAAGTGTATTGTACAGATGTAGATGGACACCAGTCTTTCTTTCCTGCTTTTAACCGACAGCACAGAGAACTTTATACGACCTGAGAAAGCCCAATACCTCAGCAACAGCTTCAGTCCACATGGGGTCCAGTATAAATCATACATTAATGGCATCCACGTGCAGTGGCTTGACACAATAAACTGCATCCAAGGCAAACTTTGAAATTGGGTCAGAAGGAAATGGGAGAGTCATGCCTGGAGGACCATCGACAGACAGCTGATAAGTTAAAGACTTGTCTTTCTGACCACAGGATGGATCTTTTTCATTTGGGTTCAGTCACAGAAAACAAACTAAAGTCATCAGATTAAAATGACTATTTGTCGAGGACAAAAAATTAAAACTGTTCAAAGTAGTATGGCAAATAATAAGACAATTCAAAAGTCTGGCAACGTATTAAACAGGTCAAAAGTCTTTGGCAAGTAATAGAACTCTTTAAAAGTCAATAGCAAATTAGAACAGTGTTAAAAAGTTTGTGGCAAATACTGAAACTGTTCAAAAGTCTATGGCAAATTATTAATCTGATCAAAAGTTCATGGCAAATGATAGAACTGTTTAAAGATCTATGGCAAATAAACAGGACAAAAGTCTATGGCAAATAATAAAACTGTTCAAAAGTTTGTGGCAATTTAACTTAACAAGTCAAAATTCTAATTACAAATTATTTAACAGATCAAAGGTCTGTCATACACCAAAATACCATGCCGCGATGAGAGAATAGCTTCTGCAGGCGTAGAATGATGGACAGTAGGTGCTGAAAAGTGAGCATAATTGTGGCAAATCCCAAACGACAGGTCAAACTGTTCATATCCTACCCCACCCCACCCACAATGTATTTCCTCATAAGTAAGGATGGCTAAACATGACAAATTTAACAATACTGTCGAGACTGACCAGGGAATGACCTGTGGTTCGGTCATACAGTATTTCGACCTCTAAAAATACACAGCCACTCTGTAAAAGCAGCAGCTAGGTTGAAAAAATTGTTGGGTCTGAGAGGATGTTGCCAACCGCAGGACTGTTTTGGAGTGTCAGTCCAGCGCCATGTGGTTGAAATCTCCATCTCTCTTGGTTAGTCTGGATGCCAGGCAGGCATATGTATGATCTAATAATGTTGAAATTGATGGATATTTCATAAAATGTCGACATCTCAATGGGGACTTGCATACAGCGAAATGGTAGGTTAGCGGAGACAGCAGGATCCGGCAGAAATTGTGAACTTAAACTCTGAGTTACTAAATCTGTTTTGACACATTTATGATAGGATGTAATCTTAGTTAAACCCAGTGCAGGAGGGGAGTACAGTTGACTGGAGCCAGTATGTTTAGAAGAAGGATGAATGCTTCTGCCCTTGTTAATAAGAAAAACAGACATGCTATTCGACTAATATCATGTTTTACATTTATTTCAGCTTAACTTTCATTTTTGAAATCTTGGCAAAAACAATACTTCCCCCAAGTGTGTGGCCTCACCTACCAATGCCCTCTGTCTCTCTATAGGGAAATAATGACAGCTTCTAAGTGAAGCCTCTTTTAAGTGGTCGTTACTAGAGCCCTTCAGTTAAAACTGCCTCATCCAGACTACAAAAGCCAGGACCACGATGGAATCAGACTCCTGTCATGCACCAAAGTGAGAAACGCAGCGTTCCAACCAGGAAAAATAAAAATTAAAGTCTAGCTTTACCACTGTCCTCACACCACTAAATGCATGTTTCTAAAAAAGCCCAAATCTTCGGGAGAAACAGTTTATTTAATTTGGAAACGACAGCTGCCCTACTTTTAAAGAACTATAGATGGCAAACTTTAAAATCGTCTGCGGGGCTTAGTAATGATAAAGCTATCACTGACCAAAGTTTGAATGAATTTGGCATGCACGTCATGTAATCTCTCTCTACAGCAATTTTTTGTGGCTGAATTAACACCCTGTGAATTCTGGTGAGTGTAAGGGCAAAGTCCGCTGTCTCTTTGTAAACCTCACTGATTTGACCCTAATTACAGCAAAGATAGATGGCTTTCATGGCTTTCACCCCCTTTTTACTGTATTTGTGTCTTGTATTTGCCAAAATTTAGCCTAATGTTGGAGCCTTGTTTAGCCCCCTGAGAAGCTAGCATGATGTTGTTGGTTCCACTAGTTTCCTCGAGTCTTCTGGTTCCATATGATGACAGTATCATCTCTAAAACTTAAAAATTCAGCAATTACAGCCTCTTAAAGACTGGAATAAATTTTAATTTAAATTTATTCAACGATAACCCCATGAGATGTATCATCTCGTTTTTGAGTGGGTCCTCAGTATAATAGTATCGGATAATATTGGATAACAATAATCACATTGTGATTAACATGTTAACGCTGATGGCCCTAATGTTTTTTATTCTAATGGATTAAAATGATTAATAGTCATGCAAGTGGCTCTGTGAAGCTAACTGCTACCACAACATGCTAACATGTTCACAATGACAATGCTAACACTTTGATGTTCAGCAGGTATAACATTTACCATACTCTAGTTAAGTCTGCTAGGATGCGAACATTTGCAGTTACAGCTGAGACCACAGAGTGTGTAATAAAGATTGACTAAACACTACAGGAAAAGTCAGGATATCACCAAACCTCCAAGAAAATGTTTGCATTTATTGTCAGGGCACCATGAATGTCACCAAATGCCATGGCAATCCATCAATAGTTGAGATATTTCAAGATATTTTAGGATTAAAGAAGCGGAATGACCAACTGACTGATTTTTACAGCCAAAACAAAAATCCAGATAAAGCAAACTATATTATATCAGTGTCAAGCAAGGTTCATCTGCACCTATCAGTTGTAATGCTTGAAATCAAATGCAAACAGATTTGTCATTGTTGGCAACCTTACAGTACTGCATTTGAATGTGTACTTACTTTGACAGCTGACAGTTGAAGGGTGTATGAGATCATAAGTGTTAACCTGACACAGAGTTCATTTTCATTTTCATGGAAGACTCAGTAGCCTATAATATATGTTTCACAGTACTTTGCTCACAATGTTTCTAAATATATAATTGATTAAACAGTAATAAATGAGTTCAACAAATCCATTTCCAAGGCACCGCCTAGAATAAACAGTAGATTAGTCTTAGATCTTGTGCCAGTCAAATTTTAGTAATGATTCACTTCTTGGAGAAGACTAAGAGGATAATGTTTCTTCTTGACCTTAATAGACTCCAGTGATTGCTCTAATATATTACGGTATTTTGCTTCCCCTCCCGGAATGTGTGATAGCTTTAACTCAATATGAGGTTAGACCGAGTGGCTTCCAAACAGAGAGACCTGCTTATCCGAACATCAGCAAAACGCTGGTAATTGGCTCTCCTCGGAGTAGCCACTTGACATGCTGTTGAAGATCTCCAAAAATCACATCACCTATCTGGGTCACGAGACCGCTGGGAGGCCACAAGGAGCTAGACTTTGTTTTCTTTCAGTATGAAAAACATGTCAAATGTTATTATCTTTTAAGAGAAAAGTATGTCAGCCTATTGATGAAATATTAAGCCCTGGAATTTGATGTTGCATTAGTGTCATAGGTTGACATGAAGTGCAGCATTGTAAACATTACCCTGACTGCCAAGTGCACCTTGAATGCATAATGAGAGATAATTAAAACAGGAAAAGGTCATTCGTGCATGATATGACAGCGGCTGAGAAGCTGTCCTCGTTTCACCTTATGGTTCCGATTTTTCGTTCCCACAATATGAAATAAAAGGAATGTTTGCCAGATGCTGGAAGCAAACCAATCGTTAGTAGATTATTTGTCTCAGATAACTTTAATCAAGCATGCATTTCACTTTCATTAAGAGGTTAGTGATACCCTGTGATCAATTTTATGATGGCAAATAGACGCGATACATTCCATTCAGTAGTTGTCATGGTGTGAAACAGCTGCAGTGGTTGATGGACGATTCATTGTCGTCCAAAGTGACGAAATAATGAAAAAATTGCGGGGATTATTTTATGTTTATAATTCAAAACAAATCTTGAATGCCTAACACCCAGTGCGCTACAAATCGATGATCCCATTAAAAGGAACATACAGTAATTGTATCACATCAATCATTTTGTTAGACAGTGGAGGGAGCCCTTGAGATTGGTAGCCTGGAGCTTCTTTATGACTTTAATGTGGGTCTAATCTGTGGTGTGATACGCCAAATCCAACATTTGGAACCTCTCAAGCATCAGGAAAACAAGACAAAAAAATAACACGAATGATGAGGTCACCTTTATGTTTCAGTGTCCGGCTGTAATATGCGTATTATAGACATGGCAAGAGGTTGTGTCAGCCATCTGTTTGCCTCTGGTTCCTTCTTGCATCAGGTGTTTGGTGGCCCGCCTGAAGCCAGACCAAGAAAGCACTGTGAGAGCTTGATGACCTCGTTCACGCACTTAAGACAAGCTCATCAGGGATAGCATGCTTCGATGAAGCTAGTCCAAGGAAGTGTCAACAGTAAAATCATAAATGCTACTGCATACTCCAAACAAGCTAATTTATACCACATGTCCTTTCAACCAAGTTCATTATACCTTTCATGAAATCAAAAATAGATTGACAAGCTGTCTTCAGAAGGAAATAAGAGATTTCTGGGCATTTTATGATTTTGCAAACATGATGCAAAGAGTTACACAATTCAAACAAAAGGACACTCAATGGGTTTCCCCTTGAAAAACACTTAGGTGATGTGGATGCTAGCCAGTGTTTCATGCAGTGGCCACAAAATGGCTCACTGGCCTTAACTCTGGGGGCCTTTGTTATATTAAACATGTCTGCTGGTCACATTAGGTCACTGAGTCATTAAAAAAAATAGGCCACAGCAGTATGTTTTTGTTACACAGAGGAGAGGATTCATAAAAGGACTGCATGGCTTTTGAGGTTGCTAAACCTGCAAAAATAAGACAAAAAGAAACTGCATAATTCTCCCACAAATGGTGAAATGCAATTGTGCTGCCATGCAAATAGCTTCTTGACTCTCCCATGCTATTTGCATATGTTTAAATTAGGTAAAATGGACACATTTGGTGCAAATGAGCCTAATTGCAGGATGTTTCTGCACAACCTTGCAATTTTGTCCAATCAGAGTATGTTTAGCTTATCACAAATTTGACTATTTAAAACTAAATCTAATTTCATTGTAGGCTGCATGCAGAGTATTGATGATCACATGACTGACATAACCTAATAACATTTAACATCAATGGGTTTGACAACAGAGTGGAGCTGTTTCAGTGTTAGTGTGATATTGTGGAAGTGTTGAACGGCTCAGTGTTGGTTTTTGGATGCTGCTGCTCAGTTAGTTCCTGCTAACTGGGCATAAAGAGCAGGAGGCGTCTTTCAGCGCTGCACTGAACATCAACAACAGTCAATGACTGGCCGTTGCTGTTCATTTGCCCTTGCAATTAAATTGAAAATTGAAAATCAGGCTAATGCATTTAGCTGCAACACTTTATGGACATGTTTCCACTGTAATATCATTAGTGCAGTGTTGTCTGTGAATCTAACCTTGAGACGGGGCAGATAGTGGTTGCAAATAAAGCACAATTCATGGTGCTATCAGCAGTCACAATCCATTCTTTATAAATTTGCCATTGAGTTATTGGGAAACTTAATGCAATCCTATCCAATTGCCCAATAATTCTATTTTCAGTCAAAGGTATAACTGAGGTATCGATTCAAATCTCTACAATATACTGCAGCAGATTTGTAGTTAGTGGTAGTGGAGTGTTGCATTGGACTGCATTACTGCAGGAATTTCCATTCACAATAGAGGAAGGAACACACTTTTCAGTATATTGCAGTATAGCTGACAGCACGAAGAACTAAAAAATCTGAGCTTCACACTGCTGTTGTAGATTTTATTAGATTATTGGTAACTATTAAGTGTAACTCCTTATACATTTTTCAATCTACCTTTCTAGAAATCGATCCTATTGACTGGAAAATATACTCCCCTGTGACAAAACGTCTTGTTAATGCCCCTTGTCTACACATTGCAGAGGGACAGTGCTGTGATGAAAGGCAGCCAGCCATACTGACTCACCCCGAGATGGCTGGTGTTGCTCAGAACAGCACGCTCCTCTCTTTCTCTCTCCGCAAATCTGAAGTATAGTAAGAGCTCTGGCTGTGCCACGTGGACCCAGGCTACCTGCCAAGGCCTATCCACATGCCTTGCCACGAGCGCTCCCTGTGAGAGCTCGGGAGTAAACTGTTCGGAAGCTATGGCTGAGACTCCCTTGACTTCTCTCTTTCTCCTGTATTTCTTTCTCAATCTCTCAGACTGATGTTTTGAGCAGCTGTGACCTGTAGTCATGTGCCAAGTTCTGAGACAGAGGTGCTGTAACACAGATGTCTCCCATACATGTTATAAACCTACCTGCATGCTGACAGTGGGGCAAGCAAGATAATGCAAATAGTTTTGATCCTGCATCACTCGCTTTGCACAAAGACTAACTCTTTCACTGCTTCTGAAATCGGACCTCAAACCTCTCGAATGTCGCTCCATGAGAGACAATGCAAGGTTTGTATATCACCATTTTAAGAATGTCCAAGATATGAAATCTGTTTGTATCTGAGTTGTCTTTTCCTCCTCCAGAGGTCATGTTTTTACGTCAGTATTGTGGATCTGTATTAGATGACTTGGTGATTGCTGAACATTCCTGGAGTATTACAAGATTCACTTACGGGTCATCTGGACTTTATACTTTCTTTTTCTTTTTTCAGAACTGAGGGTGGTCTGGAGCAATCACTGCTGCGCAGATCAAAACCTCCTGGTGCATCCTACAATCAAAAGAGCCTGTTGAATGTGATGCTGGGTTAAAATATCCACACCACCTGTGTGTTCTCAGTATCTTAGTTCCAGAGAGCAATCAAAGCTCCAAAAATGTTTGATCTGTTTGACGTTTTCAGTGCTCGGGTTGTGGAAAAAAGTTTTGCATCTGTAATCCCTCAATATCATTGTAAATACTTCACAGTCTAAGGCTTTTCACTGGGGTTAAGAGACACTCACAGGGTCATCTCCACGCGGCATCACTTCGCTAATATAAGGTAATTTAAATGTTTGCCAAATAATGACACACACAAGATAAAGTGGAACAAAGAGCTTAAGAAGCAGACCATGTTAAATGTTTATCAGAAGCATCTGGTAGGAATAAAAACGTCCAAGCATGTTTTTTGCACTTCTTGTCCCAGAGTGACATATGCTGTGTTTTGTCAAACGCAGTATCTGACCTACATTTCAGCTGCTCAAAGTCTTGTACAATGCAGTGATGTTTTTCCAATGATGAGAGATAAATTATGGGACTGTGAACTTGTCAGTGCGATGCTTGAGAGAATAGTTTGTCAGCTAACAGCTAGTCTGGCTGCATCTGAAACCACATGTTGTTTCTACACTTCGTTCTTCATGCAAATTGAAGAAATGAGATATGACGTGGTAATTGGCTTAAAAGTGTGTTCAAACAGAAGACGTTGCAAGTTTTTGCCTCATATTAGGCTTGGGTTGTATCAAGGTATTACGGTATACAGAGATGCATTATTTAAGCAATGTATTGTAGTGCACAGCACGTCACACCAGAGGTCAGTCTCAGTCTGGAGCGGGCTGCTAAGCTGAGAAAGATGACAACTGCGATTGGCAATTAATGTTACAGGACAAGGGAAAAGGAAAATCTCAGACCCAGATGCACAAATTCTACTTACATATGGATATTGTAAACTTGGAGTAAGTGCGTACCTTTTTTTGAAATAGAAGAAACAGTGCACGTACCACAAAAATGGCACCGCTGTCTTACAAGGCGTGACATGACTTCACATTCTTTATTGACCTTATCTAAATCTCAGCAATAAAACGAATAAGAACGCTTCCCAAAATGTCAAACTATTCTATTAAAATCTGTTAATCTCTGCTGTGTGTTTAAATACAAAGAATAGTGGGTTGTGATGATATTCCAAATGCTTTAATGTTACTTATTTTGGATCACGGAGGAGATTGGTGAATATTTTAAGTACCGTTTATTGTTAGCAGATGATTTTGTGACTGCACAATCCACTATGGAGTGTCATAATGAGTGGAACAGTTGAAAGTTAGATCTCAACCATAACAGGGAAAACTCTCTCTAAACCACTTAACACAACTGCTTCTGTGGATAACACCAATGGGAGAGGCGTTTATAAGAAGACAATAAACTGGGTCTCATGAGAATTATAGGGTGGGGAAGGGTGTGGAGTGTATTCTTTTTAGCCAAGTTAACCTTGTGAAAAACACCAAGCATGCCACATGACAAACCTGACATCTCAGTTCTCACCATGCAGCTGTAAAGCCAGACTCCTGCAGAATATATGAAGCCACAACGGCTCCAAATATATTGGATTTTTCATAATAAAATGCACCTACATTCAAATGTTTTCATGCTAATTCACCATAAATAAAACCACAGTCATTCACTGGTGCTCGAGCCAAACTTAAGCTGCTGGTACAAAATAGTCATATCCTTTCCTGTTGTGAATTAACATATTTCCAATATTTTGGTAGGGACATGAACATCATATTCCAGAGAGGACAGTTTCTTCCCTAGCACAGAGGATAAGATGTCTTTTTCTGTGGTCATCACCATTAAAGAGAAACATATTGTTCTGTTAAATATTACACTGCCTTCTTTTTACTTTTCAGTTTAGATTTTACTTTGACACCATAATGCATTTTACATAAAAACGATCTGTATCACATTTCTGCCATCATGATATGTTTACATGAACTGGTAGCCTGACTTTCTATCAGAGGTGGGACCAAGTCATTGTTTGGCAAGTCATAACTAAGTCTCAAGTCTTTGCACTCAGGTGCCAAGTCAAGCCAGGAAAGTCCCGAGTCAAGTCCAAAGTCAAGACAAGTAAGTCCTGAGTCAAGTCCAAATCAAGACTAACAAGTCCTGAGTCATGTTTGAGGTCAGGTCCTAAGTCAAGACAGTCTCGTCCCAATCAAAGGTCAAAGTCAAGACAGTCAAGTACCAAGTTAACACTGACACGTCACATCCCAAGTCAAGACGGGCAAGTCACAAGTCAAGACTAAAGTGTGTCTAGTCAAGTCCATATTCCTTCGAGTTTCGAGTCCTAAACAAATTATAATGTGCTCTTCGCCGTATGTAATGCCATTTAAACAGATTAATCACTTATTAAATTTAATAGAAAATCAAAAATGTTTTTAATTCTTTAAGAATGAACTTTTTTTTTTTATTCTCTGGCAGTCAGTAATGTTAGTTCTTCATGTCTCTCTCCTGAACTTAATTAGATGCCGTCAGAGTGGTTCAAACAAAGTGGATCTGGGGAATTAAGTCTGACTTGCTGGAAATGAATAGCGTTAGAATAATAATAATAATGGCAGTTGATGCGGAAATAAAAGGAAATGAATTGATTCTTGGCACATTTTTTAAAAAACATATTTTTTAATTTGGAGGCTTGGGGAAAGGTACCAAGTATTTTCAAGTCAAAAGGCTCAAGTTCAAGTGAAGTCACGAGTCATTGGTGTTAAAACCCAAGTCGATTTGTAAGTCTTCTTTGATTATGTCGAATCTAAAATTACCTAATTTGTGACTGAGTCGAGTCCAAGTTGTGTGACTCAAGCCCACACCTCTGCTTTCTCTCATGACTTCTGACACAGCTTACACTTGATGATATAAAATAAGACCAAACCTACATTTTAGATGAACGTATCGTGACCAAAGCTTTTCCACAGCTGTTTAATTATATGACCCGAAGCAAATAAGATAAATTTGCAAACTATCTGCTGACCGCATTGTGCTGGTCAAAAGGGCGTTTTCTGCCCAAAACTCTGCTCTCTCACTTAACATTCACCATAGTTAAAATCATGGGTGCTCATCAGCAACCACACAATGTGACTAAGTGACCTCATCGTCTTACATCAAAATATAGCCGACCAATACACAACAAAAACACAGCTGGAGTTACTATGCAAACACAGAAGGAGCTGAAGGCCTGCTGATTTGGTACGGGATTCGGTCTAATCAAACACAATGGGACAGTGACTGAAAACCATTTTGTATAATACTATTTATTAATTTTCATTGTGACCACAAAAAAACCCATATTTGGGAAACCTCTGACACACACAAACGCTTGCACGCCCATGTCACCAAACACCCAACACCAGCTTATTCTCATGACAGAATCCCCCTCTGCTGGCTTCAAACTGTGGGTGGTGCAGGCATTACCACACAGTGGTACAGTAGGAGGGGTGTACTGTACATTACCCCTCTGTGCCAACACATGTTTTTAATGACAGAACAGCTATTTCAGCTGAAAGCCTGAGAAAACAGGAGAAAATGAAGAATGCAAAAGGAGCAATGCTGTCACAAGCACAATATTAACATCATCCAAGGAAAACACTGTTCAAACTGTGCTTTTAATTCCATTTAATCTAGATCATTAAATGAGGCTTTGTAGCAAGCTGACCTTTTCCCTATCATCAGAAAGCATCAAAAAAGAACCAGAGGCAAAGAAAACAAGGTTTTGTCTCATCAAGACTTTCTCTGTGACTCACCTTGTGATCACATGATGACTGATACAGTGCCTCTACAAATACTGATTCTGATTTCTGTTTCAGTGCAGTAAAACATGCACCTGCCATGAAAAGCTCCAGGAGTGAGTCCTACACCCCAGAGATGAGTTAGCATTTTAGCACTTTCCGTTCCCTCCTCTTAAAGTCAATAGGTTTTTGGGCTGGGTTTTGGTTAAAATAATGACCATAGTTAACACAAGCTCAAGAGACGTTGACTTAACTAACTTAGGATGTGACTAAATAAAATGTAGTATGTCCATAAAGACTGACAGTTCCCCAAATGGAAGAATCACACTTTTGGCGTTTGTTGAGGGAACCAGGGGAACGTTAACTTTTGCACTGGCTTACAAATACATTTCATCCCTGCAGCACTCTATCGCGCTGCCTCAGAGACATATGTGCTTTATCCTCTAAAACCTAGAATCCACAAATGACCACCTCCGATCAAGACATTTGTACAAAATGTACAAAGTATGCTTTCGTACATTTTTGTACAAAAACATATTTCTACAATTAGATGATTGGTTGCAATGTGTGGGTTTATTGGTCTTCCTATGCAGTATATGTTAGTCTTAACTGTATATATAGTAAGCCTTTCTGCATATGTATCTCCAAATGAAAGGGAAAGCCTTGTTCCTTTTCTGGAGCTGGCACGATGCTACCTCCACCAGCTCTGTAATTAGGTTCTGATGGGGGGGGTGATTCTCCTCTTTAGCATTATCTGTGCCAGGCCTCACGACTGCATACACTACCTTAGGCTCAAGCCAATGACCTGCTTAGCCAGAGAGGCTAGCACTAGGGTGAATGCACAGGAACGCACAGGCTGCCTTTTCCTCAGTATATCAATCACGACTTATTGGTAAAGGATGCCGCCAAGTTCTGAGATCACAGATTCAAGCCCTGACTGATCCTTTTTGAGTGAATGCTCACTGGGGAGAGGTGAATAATACCTCTGCATGTAAAACGTGACAGATCAGACATGGCCAGAAAACAAGAAACAACAGCAAACGTGGACATGTAGGCCTTGATTTATAATCATGGGGAAAAAAGGTTGTAGTGGTGTTGAAACAGAGATATGATGATCTCTTCTGTGTGTGTATTAGAGACTGCCCTGGAGTTATCAAGCAAACAAGCAGGTTCCTGACTTGATCTCCACATGGTTTCAGTTAGAAAATCTGACTGGTGCAAGCTACTGGCGAGAAGAAAGGTAACCGCAAAACAAAAGCATATTTACTTTTATGACCACCTTTAAGATTTACGGGTACTGATGTGGAGTGAATGACTGTCTCTGAAAGTGATTTATTGTCGGTGCAGTCTATCTGTAATATATGTCACACCAGTGAGACGGGATTAAGGTAGCGTGAGGAAACAGCTACTTTTGAAGCCATGCAGGTGTGAGGTTCCCTGACCTTTCATTTTTTTTATATTTTATGAAAGACTGCAAAGTTGTGAATTTTTAATTTTTCATCATCTGAAAGTGGATTGTCTGCTAATGGCTGCTTCAGAGACAGCTTTTTTCCTCTTTGTTTTTTTCATATTTTGCATAATTTGAAAAGAAATGTCTGCATTAGCCATTTCAGCACTAATGAAGAGCAGATGATGGATGGATGATGTGGAATTTTACTTTCCCCCAAACCCCTTTAACCAGGCAAGATGATGAAAGAGTGGGAAGAGAGGGAAAGAAGGTTACACAAATTAACAAGTCCAGCTGCCTAGTAATATCACAGTTTTATAACATTTGGCCAAAACATGCTTTTCACATCATGTGTGAGATTAGGACAGCATATTTGTGGGGTAACCAGTGGGGTAATATTCTGAGAAAAACAACAGTCCTGTCGCTGATCCAGTTATGTAACCAAGTACGTACTCAGCAGCTTTATTAAACCTAAAAAAATCATATTAGAAATCAAATAAGTCCAAAAAATAAACAAACCTTGACAGCCATAGGACACAAATCTTAGTCTGCTGGATGAAAGTCCTGTGCTTGATCCATTTGTACACCACAACTTCAAGTGGACTTAGTACATTTTTAAGCTTTTTCTCATAAATTTAAAACTTCGATTTTATAGAATATCAAAGTTTTTTATTGTAAATTTGAGATTTTGGTGTTGTGGTGAGTTTTTTTTTCTCGGAATATTACTCCCCTCCCCCAACTGAGTGTTTTTTTTCTTACCATTGTAGTAGGAGAGCACGAGGGATTAATGTTTTTGAAAATGACTTGAATGGTTAATCAAAATAGTTGGCCATTAATTCAGTTGATTGATTACAGCTTCAAAGTCACATCCCTTTGATTATATACCAAGACAGTAGAAATATTACTTACTTATCATCTAAACAGATAACTCGAGGGCACAACTTAATGACCTCAACTTCAAGTGTTAAACTTCATATCACTGCCATTTTGTTACATCAGATTAAAGACTGAGTAAATTTGCAGTGGGAAAGTGGGAAGTAATTAGCCCAGCAACATAAATATCCCGGACATTATGACATAGATTATGGGCTACTCCAGCACTTGGATTCAAGTACCGCAGTTTTTCCTTGTCTACATCCAGTAGCAGTAATAGAAAATGGCACCCTGGGTTCGCAAAACTGCATTGTAAAGTTTTTATGACTTCAAAAACACCATTTTCCACTGACAGTCTGGGGGAACGATGAGCATGCCATCTGGCCTTTAAAAAGTAGTGAGATAAGGTCCTGAGATAACTCACTGAGCTCACGTCTAGCAGAGGGCCCAAACCCGGATCAAGGCCTGGAAAATTTTAACTGTTATGAATATCTGTTAAGATGATTCTCTGCTGTCTGATTTGGTGTTGATGTGCAGATAATACTTAAAACCCAGACAATGTACATCATTTAAAGGATGAGCATTACGAGTTAATTTAAAGGGATTCTTTATTTTTGTACCTGCACCCTATTTTCCCGTGTTTTTGTGTCTAAGTGACTAATGGAGACAACAATTTTTTAAGTTGGTCCAGTATTGAGAGAGACCATCAATTATCGTCAGTTTACATCTGCTAAAAGTGCTTGCTTTTGCCACTGACAAACTCAGATTGTTATTATAATTGTCTAACAAAATTACGGTAAGGATCCTACAAAGAATAGAAAAGTTTTTCATCATCTTTCGCTGATCCAGTCTGTTCGTTAGTGTGTGAAAAAAAAGGTCTCACTCAAGGGGAAGTCTCATTCTGAAATCTTGCAGATTTTTCCACATTGTCGAAATCAGCTAAATATTTTGCCATGACACTGAAAATCTTTTAGATAACACTTAGCTATGCTTTCTGTATTCCTACACAACAAACTCTTCCTAGCATTAGTAACTATTCAATGAATGGTAATGAAAAACACTTTATTTCTCTGTAGGGTCCTTTCCGTAATGTAGTCAGACATTTATAATAACAGTCTGTCAGAAGCAAAAACAAGCCCTTTAAAAGACATAAATTGATTGTCCACATTATCCACAGGGATCACACTGAAGCCTGTCTGTTTTGCAGCTGCGACTGCAGCAATCTCTCACAATACTGAACTAACTTAAATAATTGTGTCTCCATTAGTCACAAAAACATGGGAAAATAGAGTCCAGGTTGAAAAATACCTAAGCTTCCCTTAAATTCAAAATGTATTAAATGAGAAAATGCATAAAATCAAAAATAAAAATAGAGCTTAAATGACCAAAATAATTCTAAGGTATGAAAACGAGAAATACATAAAATACTGTTAATACTGAAATCTATCAGACTTGCCATTGCACATGTGGAAAATAATAATCATGATAATAAAACAAAAGCTAAAATCTTTACATTAAACTTTACAAGGAGCACATAATGCACAAGAAGTTCTATATGAAAACGTGGAAAAGTGGATGGAAAAGTGAGGCAACCCTCAGCTCCAAATTACAGCAGCTTACACAATACCGTTTTTCCCCTCTTACGAATCAGGGAGTGACTCCCTGAGGGTCAATAACAAAAGTTTTTACAAGAAGTTGCCATCAATGCCATACTGAGCTGATCTTGTAATAAGACTCAATCACATCGCCTCAGTGCAGTCCTGAATGGTGTCTTAGGGAGTTAACGGCTCTATGTTAAACCATAGAATGTGGACAGTGGTGCTGTTGGATACATACCTGGGACACGCTCAGGTTGGTGTATGAGCTTTGCACTGACAGAAATTCTTCAACAGGAAGGAGAAGGCAGATTTTGGAGTCAATGTCAGTCAGCTGCTCCAGGTCAGATGGCTCTGGGGTGTAACCCTGGCCTGTCAGGACTGACACAGTCCACATGTCCTCCTGGAAGAGAATCATTTTTGAAATAAGTCATGACACACAGGCTTATAGGTCTTCTTCAGTTAGTGGCACCCTTAATTGGGGACTGGTGAACATTAGTGATCTATTGCTTATTTTGCAACTTTGCGACAGTGATGCCTGAGATAGGGAAGATGTACAAGTCTGACTCTCCCACTCGGTATTCACTTCTGGATGGTGAACAGGGTTCTCATCACTCTTCTAGTCAAATGCCAAAACTTTGACAATTGCCTCCTCCCCACGGTGACGTTTTTCTCTAATGAACTCTTCTTATGTCCTATGGGAGACAGTGGGTGGGTGGTGAGCTCATCACAGCCCAGTGTTGAGATAAGATCTTGCAGTAAGGCTTTCATGCCAAAGAAGATCACAATTCCACAGAGAACACAGCTGTGACCTCTGAGAGGGGAGCAGAAGAAAATTGGCAGGAAAAAACAGCAAACTCAGGGGTCTATCAGCTAGGTGGAGCGCCACACAGAGCCAAAATATTACAAACGATTTCAACAAATTATTATGACAAAGATTCCTGTTTCGTATTTGCAGATTTCTCCGATGGAGCTTATGTTTTAACCAGTGCAGTGGTTTACTTGCAGAACACCTTCACACGAGACTCCAAACAGTTTATTGTGTGCACATGCACATCTTTTAAACATTGCATGAGCATGTGAGCTGTTAAAAAGACAGAACACAAAACTGTCCAGGACAGAATGATAAAATCCTGTAACCTATAGGACACAGGACCTCATAGACAAGATATCAAACACTGTCACAGGTAGATTAGGCTGTGCCTGACAAGTCAGCTGACTGAATCCTGTTGAGTCATTATTTTTAAGGGGAGTATGGGATGAAAGGGAACCTCACCCAGTTTAAAAATTCATACACTGTATTCCTATGGCCTAACACAGTCAAAAAATATTGGTAAAATAACTAACTTTCTCCCAAACACAAACTATAGAGCTAAAACACAGATTTTTTTTTAATGTAATGGGGCAATGAGTCTGGAGCTGCTCCACATTCACTGATTTGGGATAATGTAGTAGATGACACTGAGAGCAGCCAGGGGAATGTTCTGAGGATATTGGGACATTTTCTGTTACAGAATTGGAAACACTGCAATAAAATAAAGTTTGTTTAGGTTTAAAGAAAAGAAAACAAACATTCTGTGGGTCCATAAAATCAGGCTCCTATTTATTGTCTATGGAGCAGCTCCAGACTTCATACCGTGTGACATCACAAGTTTGAGACTTATGTCTTTCTGGCTTTGAGAGAGAGAGTCATGTTCACAAATACTGACTGAACTTTCTGAGGCCATGGAAATATCATATTGGAATTATTAACTGAGGCGCTGTTCCCTTTTTAAAAAAGTAAGCATTGTGCTTTTGCCTTTCTCTTTGTAAATGTATATTTTACAACAGTGATCGCTTTGCCCACGGGGCACTACAGCCCTGCACAATTGAGGTGTATAAAAGGGCATTTCTAGAAGTTCAGGACATTTTGGGCTTATGCTGTGCTCAAATGCGGCAGTGTTTTCCATGTTCATGGGAGAAGTCCATATGATCGCCCCCCTCTTGTGGTATTCATGACCTCGTAAGTGGAAGTTTTCTGAGCTCCAAGTTCACAACTTTGTGTATATGACTTTTCATGTTGTAAAAACAAGATTACAAGTTCCATTTCAGCGCAGCATTAGCCCTAGCTTCTGCTGGGGGGCCCGGAGGATCTTCTGCTGGCACTTTTTTTTTTAATATGTCAAAGTCTATTTTAATGCACTCTGGGGTGTTATTTAAATTCAAAGTACAAAACAAATCTTAGAGTATATCAATTTATTTTCATTGTGAATTAGAAAATGGCCCCTATCATGGGCCATATTACTATTTTATGCTGTTGCATATCAAAGAAAAAAAATGGTAGGCCTATTGATCTATCTCCTGCTAATTGGCTGCTGGCTGTAGAGTTACTGTACACACATAAGATCGAGATCAATCTTCACATCAACTCTCAACAAGAAATCAAATAAGTGTATTACATATGTCAAACTTTTCCTTTAAATAAAGCAAGAGATTACGTTCACGGTTGCAGCACCAAAATGTTCTACGATTACTGACTGCTGCTGATTTACTGCCTCGGGTTACCAGAACTACACAGAACTGTGCGACTTGTTAGGACGAGAGTCAATAACATTTTAAAAAAGTGTGTGAGGCAAACAGGGAGCAGCAGCTTGTGATTGATGTGACCCAGGGGACTCTGCCAAGAAATGAGACAAATCCTCAGAAGTAAAGATGCATCACGGCCAATGTCCTGGTGACATAAATAATGTGTTCGCTCCGTTTTGACCATTCATAATAGCATGTCTCAGAATAACAGGAAGTCTTCCTCCGGCCAATAAAAAAACCCAGAGCATCTGTGCTCCCCTCAGTTTGGTATCTGCCACCACAATTACTGCAGTATTGTTCTAAAAGTCAAGGCAAACATCATAAATAGAGCAGCAAGACATGAAAAAAAAAACCTCTGGCAAGCCATCTACGGATGCAGAGCTGTCGGGGTCAAGCTAAATGGAACCGTATGTGAAAGGTAAGTATGTTCCCTCTCGCTTCCCAACAGGCCTCAGCCCATCTGACTTGAAACCAGCTGCCAAAAGGGCTATTAAAGTAAATTAAAAGTTAAAATAAAAAACATTTGAAGTTTGGATGGTGTAGGTGAGTTCACAGTGAAAGTGTTTACTGCTCCAGGTGGCATCGCATCTCACATGAATCCTCAGAAAACAAGAGACCTCTGCTGTGTAGCTATATGAAAGATCCCGGCATCTGAATTTCGCAGAAACACCACAAAGGGAATTGTTATGAAAACCTGGTAACAAAATGAATCCATAACATGCAGCATTCCATGTGAACTGCATATGGCACTTGACATCTGGTTCCTAATCTGAAGTGCTTTGAGGAGTCAGTATCTTCTGCCCAGAGGCCGTCTGAGCTGCCAAGCAGTCATCAAAACATGGATGTCTGACCAATGTTACTCTGTGTGCTGTTCTGAGGGCCAACGTCTGGTCGACAAAAAGGCCAAGTGTTAGATAATGACACAAATTCCAACAAATAAGATTGTCGAAGAAGCATTAAATTAACACTGACATTGTTTTAACCCTTTGAAACCTGAGCTACTTGGCTTGATGGATTTATAAAAAAAAAAAACATGGGAAGAAGGCAATGAGCAACAAAAAAAGAATTAACACAAAAATTAGCCAGAAATTGGTAAAAAGTATAATAAAATTACCTGAAAATAAAAGAAAAAAAATAAAGTTTAAAAAAAAGAAGGAACTCATCTGGAAGAAGTGCTTAAAAAATATGTAATATAATTTTAAATATGTAATCTTGATCATTATAAATATAGTTTTATCCTAGCTTTTTTTCTTTTTTCATCAGACATTTTCCCTAGCTTTTCACTGGCAATTTGTGAAACATTCTTACCACATTGCTCATGAACTCATCATCTCAAAGGGTTAAAAGCCTGTGGCTAAACGCTGGAAGCTATATATAGTCTCTATAATTAATAAACGTAGTATGTTTTCAATGTAGAAAATATTAGATCAAAACATTGGTGACAGAGGCAGTGAATGCGGATCATGTGCTGCTCCCCATAAGAATTGTGGACATGAGGGGGAAGTATTAAGGAACTTGAAAAAGAGACTCGTCCGACAGCATATGTTGTCTGTTAGGGCTTCATGTCAGCCTACCTCGCTGTCTGCGCCTCTGGCACTGTCCTCTTCCTCTCCGTCTACTTCTCGGAGGAGCTCAGCCAGGCGCTCTTTCTCTGCCTGAGTCAAAAGCACGTGTTCCCCCACACCACTTACTAGCTATTGAATTTGTTAAAAAAAAAAAAAAAAAGACAGAGAAAATGAAAATTATTACTTGCATAACATTTTTATTCTTTTCACTGGTGCTCTGCTTGGCTTAAATATGTCTTTCTCCTGAACTACACTTAAATATTTTCCTCACTGGAAAAACAACCAGGCTTGCTCTAATGTGAGATACCCCAGGACTGCATTTTGCCCGACGTGAACTTTGACATACCTCAATGTTTCTCTTGACAAAGTCCTTCTGTTTTTTCTTGCCTTTGGAAGCTCCACAGTGGCTGCCTTCAAACTGCCCCTCACCAGTCTCCTCGTGGCCCAGTTCAAATGATTCTGTCAAGCTGTCTGCTCTCTTTTCACCTGTCAGGTAAGCCACACTTTCACAAGATTCCAGAAGGTAAACATTTAACACGTGAGTCAAAGGTCAATCCTCTAAAAAATAACCTTAGCCAAATCTGATAAAAATCACAGAATTTCTATTGGAGTCATTTTTCAACCATATGTTCTTTTTCCATCATCTGATCCACACAATGTAAGAGTTTTCTGCCAAAACAATCCTGAGGGGATAGTTAATTTTTTTTACGTAGGATTGTATGGGGTACTTATCCCTAGTCAGTATACTACATATAGTAGACATCAGTTAGCATGCCCCCAGGTTGGAGAAGCAGACTGGAGTCCAACACACAAGATAAGCAATGTGCTGCTGTGAATCTGAGTCAGCAACCAGATGTATTTTAGCCACCTAAAAAAAGCCATTAAAAACAATCAGTATCAGTTTAGGTTTTTTGCTATATTGTAAGTATTTTCTGCTTTACCTTTCTGTCAGACAGCCCATTTCAACGAAGAGGACACTAATGGCTTCAGTTCCCCCTGCTCTTGTCAAAGCCACCCCACTCCATTGAGAAAAACTGTAATTTTGACTGGCTGAACACTGAAGCTTTTAGTCTACAGCTTCCTCGATCAGTTAATTTGTTTGTGTTAATGTGTAATTTTGAGAATTGTAGATCCAAACTAACTCTTTTAAATGCTAATGTCACACAATAACACAAACAACATAACTGATCGAGGCAGCGGTAGACCAGCAGCTCCTGTGCTGAGCAATGTTAAATCAACTGTCTATGGATAAGTACCCCATACAAACCCATTTCAAAAAATCTGAACAATCCCTTTAAAATTCGAACTGTAAAAATTAAACAACTCTACTTGTGGGTGAGAATACCGTGCTTTAACTTCTTTTTTGGGGGGGTGGGGGTGGTCAAGAATTAATGAGCTGCACAGCAGGTATACTGTTATACATTCACTTCTGGAAAATTGTGTTAGTGCACTACTGTCTGCACTAGTTTTACTATTAAGGCAGGGGAAAGTTCCCTTAGCTCATGGCGCCATCAAATGCTCAATCTAAGCAGTACAACTATGAACGTAGTTGTAAAGATCCACGATTGTAAAATGGAGATGTCTGTGCTGCATATTCTGTCATTTTCAATTTTCTCTAACTGATTGAAGTGGGACCAGATCATTGTTTTTGCAAGTCACAAGTAAGTCTCAAGTCAAACACAGGCACAAAGTCTTTGCACTCAAGTCCCAAGTCCGAAACTGCAAGTCATATTGCACGCTTCACCAGATGTAATTTAAACCATTTTTTTAAAACTAAGTTTACAAAAATTATGACTGCTTTTTGGATTTGTATTTTTTGCTGAAAAGAAATGAAAGTTGTTGCTTTTCTGTCTTTTCTGACCCACGTTTTGCATACTGCAAGTCATTTTTTGTTGACCACTGAGTAATTTTTGTATGCAAACAAAATTTTCAAACAAAATCTTTGGAGCCAGGGGGGAGGTATTAAATATTTTCTAGTCAAAAGGCTCAAGTCCAAGTGAATTCATGAGCTGTTGGTGTTTAAGTCCAAGTCAATTTGCAACTCCTTTTATATTTTATCAGGTCTAAGGTCATCAAATTTGTGACTTGAGTCTGATTCAAGACACCTCCTCTAACTCACCTTGCTCCAGGTACTGGCTGTCTCTGTTGGGCTCAAGGTCAAGAACTTGAGTTTCAAACACAGGCACAAAGTCATCTTCCTCCTCCTCTGTCACTTTAAGATAAAAAAAGACATATTTAAGATGTCTCACAGTGACTGTGTGTATTGTTGCTGATGTTACCAATGCTTACCAGTGGGTGCCTCCAGAGCCAAAAACAACCTTGTGTTCATGGCTTCTCTGGCACATTCGGAGCGACCCTCAGGCTTATTCTGCTGCAGAAAAATACACAGTTTAACAACACACTGCATGTGACAAGAGTGATCAACAGTCAAAACCAGTACTGGTCTTGTGAGCTGGTAATGAAAGTGGAATGAATACAAAGGTTGCGTCTACCAGGAGCTCTTGCCAGAGTTTTGCTTGAAGTTCTTTCCTTTGACGCTTCGCTTCTCTTTCGATGCAGATTTTTGCAGACAGTATTTCATCAAGTCTTCTCATTTCCTCAATGGCTCTCTTTAGTTTGTAATCTTCCCTTTCGTCATCAGTAACTTCAGCGTGACACTGACCTAAATGATGTACAAACATTACATAGAGTGTGGGGTGACTTAACAGGGAACCCCAACTAAATTAAGAATTTCAATATGATATTTCCGTGGTCTAGGAAAGTTCAATAAATATTGGTGAACATGAGCTACTCTCTCTCAAAGTAGAAACCAGAGACATAAGTCTCAATCTTGTGATGTCATGTAGGGTATAAAGCTTGCGCTGCTCCATAGACGATGAATAGGAGCCTGATTTTATGGACCCACAGTATGTTTCTTTTTTTTTTTATTCCCAACCAAGCTTTATTCTATTATAGAGTTTTCAATTATGAAACAGAAAATGTACCCATTCAGTCTGAACATTCCCCTGACTGCTCTGTGTCATCTACAACATCTTTATCAGTAGACTATATTGTCTATTGAGCAATTTCAGACTTTATAAACTACATCACAAATTTGAGTTTTAACGCTCTTGCCTATACACACACGCGCACACACACACACACACACACACACACACACACACACACACACACACATATATCAGTTGAAAGCACAGAGTCTGCTTATGTAGGCCTTTGCAGAGTTGTTCATATGAACTAATATTCTTGGACTGTCCTAGACATTAGGTATAACCTGGACTTAGTTCCCCTTTAATTAAGTATTGACCACCCTAAAGGTGAGTGTATCAGCCATAAACACTAGCTATCCTACACCATCAGAACACCTGCCACCAACCCCAGCAAGCCTAACACACACATTTTTGTCCACCTGGAACCCTGTGATGTACATAATACATTATATAAGTGATGACGTGTAATTACACACAGCCCATCATGAGCCTATTAAACATACTATCTGGAACCATATTCAGGAACTAACTTCGCTTTCTAATTACTTGTAGCCTAGTTTTTCGATTTGTTGTTGTTGTTGTTGTTGTTGTTATTATTATTCATTTATTTATTTTAAATTTTTTTTTTCCTTTAGGTTGGAATGCACTGGGAATAGGGAGACTGGGGAATGAATTGGGAATTGTATATTTGTTCTATTTTTATTTTTAATGGAGGGGGTGGGGGCATTGTTTTTCTTCTGTCTTACCTCTACCTTATTTCTAATTTTAAGAAAAGGGTTCAGAACTCTTACCATTGTCAGGACCTTTGGCTGATGAGTTAATGCCAGTTTCATCGGAGCTGCTCTTGATCTATGGGAATGTATTCATTTTTTAAGTTATTAAAAAAAAAAAAAATTAAATGTAAGCACATAATCTGTTGTAATGTTAATGCATAGTGTGTAATTCAGTAGTTACCCGAATATCAGCAGCATCTTTGGTCAAAACAACAAGAGAGTTGTTTCGTGGAGTTGTTGGACCAATTCTGTCACCGTGAGGCAGAGACACGCTCGACACTCGGCTGCCTGTCTGCTCACTCGATGCGGGCCGAGAAATGTCATCCAAACCACCTCTGATGATTTCCATACTGCGATTTTCGTAAACTGTATTTCAAGAAGAAAAACAAAAAAGTATTTGCTACTGTTATAATGCTCTCACTTACATAAAACCGTTTGTCAACAGAAACTCTCCACAGTTTGTCCGCCCATTTTTTGGTAACTACGGACGCAAACAGCCCCGGATGTTGTAACTATGGAAGGCAGCTCAGCTGATGCATCAATCGGTGCAGCTAGCTAGCGTAGCGGGCAACAAGCTAGCTAGCGGTTAGCGAAAACAATACCGCCCGGCTCGCTAAATCATATTATCGTCGTTTCGTTTGTATCGTTTAAAACTTCAATGTACACGAAATATTTTTTATAAATGTCTACAGCGTGAAAACTCGAGGGTGGGGATTCGAGGCCGTGTTTTTGTGGTAGGTAAAGCTAACCAACGAGCCATTTTCATGTTTGGCTAGCAAGCTAGGATGGCTAATATTGATTATTCCAGGTATCAAGCCCCACAATAAAAACTAGATATGGTGTCGTCTGACTGATATTAAGTCACTACAGGTGGTAGCACAGTTGCTGGCTGGCTATAATCAATATTTTACACTCGTTATGTAAGTGTGATATATTTTGTTTTGGCCTTGTAATGTTTTCAAACGCGGCGAACAAGGAGGCAGTGAAAATGGGTGTGTGGCCGCTGAGACAGAACCATTCGGAACCAGAGTTATATTTTATATATGGGAGATATCATTATTAGTAGTCATTGCTTCGCTGCAGTAATAAATGACATTTATTTGAGAAACTGGGATTGGTCTCTAAAGAACGCCAGCTTGCTAAATGATTACACCATTATTGCTGTTTTTTCTCAGCCCTGTCATTGTGCCACTGTACCATAATCACACCCATTTCGCTGGCAGCTATCCAAGCTCTGCAGAGTACCTGCGCCAGGCAGGTGACAGCATGTGGCCATGCCATGGGCGATTGCTTTTACTTAATGATATATGTTTTTTTTACCCACTGTAATATTTTTCTTTTTTTTCTGGTTAAATCAGGTTGACTTGACTTTGCAGGGGAAGATGTGCAATGGGTCAATATCCAAAGCCTTTTGGTTCCACGCCTCAGCCACCAAACAATCCTTCTTGTTTCTGCTGGTACTGACTGCAGTGTCTACTGTGCAAGGGTCAGGTAAGAGACAACATTTATGCTTGAATGCCCAGACAACACGAAGCATTTTGCATTACTTATTAATCTTTCTTTTCTTTACTGATGAAACAATATGTAACTTTGTCTAAATGCAGACCAAATGTCAGGGCATCCTGACAAGGACACAATGTTTTGATTGTTTGACCGCTTCATCAACTGCTTGCAAACATTGATTTCAACATATGCCAGTTCATCATCAGTAGTTGTGCAGCCCTGTTAAAACACCCTTATACTTAGCTGATATAATATATCGCTCATTAACATGTTGTTCTTAGTGTATTTAACTAATGAAATATCTAATGTGACAACAGCATAAAATGAACTGCTCTTGAAACTTTAGAGTTGTGGAATACATTAAAAGCAACAGCACAGTAAAAAGTTGTTTTCCACAAGTGCATGTCATGTCTAGCTATGAATATGTCACTAAAAAATGCTGCAAAGGCAGTGCCAGACAGTTTCTACTACCACAGAGGAACAATAATAATAATAATGGTAATGATAATAATAATATAACAAACCAGTGGTTTACAATTGGTGGGTCGTGGCCCAAGAGTGTGTTATGGGTCCATTTTGAATGGACCACAATTGCCTTGTGAACATGTCAAGTTAAAAAAAAACACTTTATTTTGAAATAACAGTGAATTTATGGCACAAAACTTGTATTTTTAACAGCCATTACTGTTTATTCATGCAGTATGTTTTATTTATTTGCATTGTGAGCCAACGTTGTGTTTACATTTTGTAAAAATTAAGTTAAAAAAGTGGTGACTTATCTAATTAAGTTAACCTTTAACCAATGACCAATGAGAAATCTGGACCCTGGGGCTGGATCAGTTTGGAACCACTGTAATAAACTTTATTGATAGAGCGCTTTTCAAAGCCAAGTTACAAAGGGCTTTACATGGTTGATCCCAGATTTAAAACAATGTAGGATTTAGGCAAAAAATAGGTAATTTCAACAAATACAAAGAAGGAGGAACTCCAACAGTAAAGATGACTACCGCCAATAAAATGGATAAGCAAAGCAGGCAACAAACTGCCCTGAATTTTGCACTGAGGTAAAAAACAAAACAAAACAAAAAAACAGTGAAAAAGTAGTTGATGACTGATAAGGGTTATCTCTGACTGAAATGTTGCTATTAAAATCAAGGGAGCCAATTAACTGTGTGAATTGTTTTTCTAATAAAGACAAAACTTAGGCATTTTTTTCCAGTTCTGATCACACAGTTGTTTTTTATTCTGAGCTGCAGTGATGGTATGAGCTTGTAAAATCAGTCCCACTGTCAGCTATCGCTCTTTTTTGCGTGTGATCTGATTCATCAGTGGTCAGGGTTTTTGCAGGTTGTGATCTGATCTGATTTATTGTGCTCCGGAGCAGCAGAGGATCATGATCTGATCCTCTGATCGGACACTGAACAGTGAGAGAGTATCTGGGTGGAAATGGTTTATTGTTCAGCTTACTGGCTGATGGCCAGCACTTATGGAAAACCCTGCAAAATAAATCATTCATCTTACTTATGTGCAACCAGATGACATAGGTGTTGCAACCCCATCAGACAAAAGTAATTTAATTCCAATGGTTTTAGAATTGCATCATAGATGAACCAGTAGCTTCACAAACAGCCATGCTGGTTCAGTCCATTAGTTACAGTTCCAATAGGGAAAGGCAAGATTAAGGACAGCAAAAGTGCTGATACTGGCCTGATTAAGTAGATTAGATATCTGTCATGACATGGCCAGTTCACATGAAATAAAGTTTGTTTGCTTGTTGCTCTGGGTGCCCGTTAACACTTTACTCCATGGCTGCAGAGCCTACTGCAAAGCCTTTCTAGTGCAGATGTTAACCCCCCCCGACCATTCTCTGTCTCTATTACTGGTGGCTTCATTGGGTAACATGTTTAAAACCAGGCTCAAAATATTTGTTCTCTCAATTCTACTGAAAACCTAAGCAGTTTCACAGAATTTCTGCTTCTTTGGTCTTCTCTTCCCAGGATGTGTGAGGCCGTACATGGTCCAGAACAGCTGGGTAAACCTCACAGAGACCAACAGGGGCTCATTCCCTGTTGGCACAGTACTGCAGTACAGCTGTGACCCTGGTTACCTGCCAGACGGACCTAGCATCCTCACTTGTACCACACTTGGACTTTGGACCTCTGATCCTCCTCATTGTATACGCAGTGGTGGTAAGATATTTTTGTCCACTGCTGTTTTTTCTGATCTGTAGTAAAAAGTAAAAAGTAAAGTAATGAGGAGTGACTGTGTTGAGAGCTGCAGTTAAAAATCATTCTTTCATGAATAAAAACATTTGTATGTTCTGTTATTATTTAGTCTCTGTATGGATTTTAACAAATTTTGCTTACAGACAAACTTTTAAAAAAGAATGCACTTTTACAATTGGACTGGGACTTAATATGTTGTGATTTATTTTCTTCCTTTAGCATGTCTACCCCTCTCCAAACCTGAAAATGGGGGGTTCACCTGCCACCCATCCCCCTGCCGAATGTTTGCTCATGGCACTGTGATTGAGTTCTTCTGTGATGAGGGCTTTATTCTCAGTGGAGACTATAACTACCTGACCTGTCAGGATGGACAGTGGGACGGCCCCATGCAGATCAATTGTGTGAGCCAAGGTTCGTCAGTCCTCAAACTATTTATTAATCTAACAATCTGTCAGTACATGGATCGTAAAAACAATGCCCCAAAAGTTAGATCTTGTGGATAACTCAGTTCACTTAGTGACTTAATACTATAAGCAGTGCCTTATCTGTTTTCCCTGTGAAGTAATTTGTAACATAAATGTGCAATGCTACCAAATACTCTGCATATATTGTTAACTTTCTTTTTACTTGTTGTCCCTTTTTGAAGGTTGTATAAGACCCTCTACAGTGCAGCATGGCTCAACTAATCTGACAGACACCAACAGGAGCTTGTTTCCTGTGGGCACAGTACTGCAGTACAGCTGTGACCCTGGTTACCTGCCAGCCGGACCCAGCATCCTCAGCTGCACCACACTGGGACACTGGTCCTCCGAACCTCCTCGGTGTATACACACTGATGGTAAAGACAAACCTCCTCATAGTACTGTCTGCATTTGTGACCCTCTTTAAGGCGGATATAAAATGTGTTGTAATCTGAATGAACAGATAGTATTTGCTTTTGGTATATTTTGAGATTTTTTTTTATTAATGGATTTCTGTTCCATTTTTCAAACCTACTTTTCAGTTTTCTGTTTCTGTTTTAACTGTCATCTGTATTTTTAAAATCTAAAGTGTGTTTGCAATAATAACTTTAATCAACATGTTGAAGTGTTCCTGTAAATTCAGTCAGAAGCCCCTTTTACACTGCCAGTTCAAGGCAGAAGTATTACGCCACCTCGCCACTCTGCTGCCTCAATGTTCTGTATAAAAGGTACAATTGCGGAATGGGGGGAGAGATTTGTGAAAGGTTAATTCGGCCAATGTGATGTTTTGACAGCGTGTATTGTGTGCAACCCACTGTAGAAGATTTTAAAAGCAGCAAGAGGCAGTTAGCTAGCTCAAAGAAGAAGAACAGTAGCCATAAATGTCCACAAAGTGGGAAAACAGTGAGATTCGGGAGCTCCTTTCCCTCTGCAGAGGATGAGCTCAGCAGCCATATAACAAGGACCGTAAATGAATGTTATTTCCATGTTATGCCATTGTTATTGTTGATAAAGTGCTGCAGGTGAGTATATCGTGTCACACTAGAGGCAGAGGCTGTTGTGTTCAACTTCATGCCTCTTATGTCTCTGCGATGCCACCATGCTATCTAAAATCACTAACTAGAGCGCCATGATGCCGTCGTTTTTTGGTTTTGTGTAAAAAAGGCAATGGCTGCCTAAAGAAGGGTCATTGTAGTGGCCCTATAGTGGGATCTCTGTATAAAAAGGGCACATTTTGGGGCCAAAGATGCATTTGTAGTTTCAGATCAAATCATTTCTAATCAACATGTAGCAACTGTGACAACAAAAAATGGACATATTATGACAAGCATGTTTCCCAATTTGTACAACACTCAGAATTTCCATTGATGGAGACAAAGCAAGTTTTTATACTAAACCGATACACCAAAATGAGAACATTTTTATGTAAAGGTATTTTCTTTTTAAATTATTATTTAATTTCTTTGTTCTTTTTTACTTTCTTACCTATTAAACTCTGGTTTTCTTTTTTCCTTTGTAAAGCATTTATTAAGATTTTTTAAAGGCTATCCAAACTAAGCCTGTGTTTGTTATTTAAAATTAATTACGGCTATTATTGACTGCGTTTTCACCTTTGTCCCCATTTTAAGGTTGTATAAGACCCTCTACAGTGCAGCATGGCTCAACTAATCTGACAGAAACCAACAGGAGCTCGTTCCCTGTTGGCACAGTATTGGAATACCGCTGTGACCCTGGTTACCTGCCAGATGGACCCAATATCCTCACCTGCTCCACACTGGGACACTGGTCCTCTCAACCTCCTCGCTGTATACGCAGTGACGGTAAAGACAAACCTCCACAAAATGTTTGGTTGTTTTCCATTGTGTGAGCCAGGGGGAGCATGTGAACAATATAGACACAAAAAAATGCCAAAATATGGAGAGACAATATTTTTCCATTTGCATTTTACTTTCATGATCTTGTACACAAAATGCAAAAAATAAGAGGCACGAAAAAGACTTGGAGAACACTGCATGTCATTTTTGTACTGTAATATGTGAAGTTACACACAGACGAGATTCAAGCCAGTTTAGCACAGATAACTTAGTGAAAAAATATGCAGCACTGGAGTTGACGAATTACTGTTTTCCTTTCTTTCCTTGGAAAGTATGCCAGCCTCCATTTCAGCCAGAGAACGGGGGCTATACCTGTCATCCCGCCCCATGCCAAAGACTTTCTCATGGCACTGTGATTGAATATTTCTGTGATGAAGGCTATGTTCTGAAGGGAGACTATAAATACCTTACCTGCCAGTATGGAGAGTGGGACAGCCAAATGAAGCTCAGCTGCCTCATGGAGCAAGGTAAAGAAAAATAGATGACACATTTGGATGAGTGGATAAATAATTACATTAAGTTCCGTACGCATTACTGTGTCATCTGTTATCTTTCTCACAGACCGCGATCCAACTTTACCATTAGGGATGCCCGCCTTGTCCATAGTTGCATCCACAGCCAGCTCAGTGGCCCTAATCCTGCTCCTGGTGGTGCTGTTTGTGCTTCTGCAGCCAAAACTGAAGTCCCTGCATCGGTGAGTCTGCCCTTAAAATTCTCGAGGCCCTCTAGTCGTTGAAAGTAACAAATTGAGAGATTTTAACTTTCTCCTCGTCCTCCACTATTAGACGGGATCAGGGTGTGTCCGGCCAGCCTGTGTCAATCATGGTGGAAGGAGTCCAGGTGACCCTGCCCTCATATGAGGAGGCTGTGAATGCCAGTGGAGCCTCAGCTCTCAGCTCTGAGTCGCGAGTCCAGATAGTGCTGTCTGAGGGTCAGCATGCCCCAGCGCCAGAGGCTGGCCCCTCTAGGCCTTCATCCCTCAAACAACAGCAGTCAGAGATGGCTGTGGTCCACCCTGTGCCACCGTCCTCGTCCTCTTCATCACCGTCACCCTCATCCTCTAATTGGGCTCTGGAGCATGCAGGGGCTGCAGCTCCATCATCCTCACAAAGAAGGCCGTCTGCAGGCAGCGACCAATACAGCATGTCTCTGGACTCTGAGATGGACTACTCCGATGGTAAAGCCCTCTTCAAACACACTTTTCACTAGGGGTGGGTGATATTTTAAATGTGCTCGATGTATGGTGGCTTGTTCCACGTGGGATATATAAAATGACTACATTATGAACATCAAGTACACATTTTCATGTAATTTTTTAAGCCACTGGCACGAGAGTAGATTCTGCATTTCTGTTCTCGCTCTCTTCTATGGCTCTCTCCCGTGCCGCTGTAATCCTTTGACTTTTAGTGATATTATGACAGACAAGGCATGTGTTTTTGTATCTACAGGGCCCCAGACAGTGACTATTTAGTCACATTTTGCAACCATAGAGCACCAGTACAACTTTGAAATGTTCATAAAATACTAACTGGAGGGCTGTTAGTTTGTTTCCAGCTTACAGCGTATAAATTTTGATCTTTAATGCCATAACAGTTTAATTTAATGCTAACGGTACTGTTGACTGAAAGCTGCAAGTTCACTGCAACAGCATCAACACTTCCAATCTCAGACGAACTGGGTACTTCAAAGTAAAAGCACAGCAGTGTATTTCATTGTATGTATTTCACTGCATTTCATTCTAATAACACTTCATTTAACTTTATTGCAACAGGCCTGTATTTACCATTATTATTATAGTATTTTATTTATCACAGTAACTACATTATTTATCTATATTGTAACTGCAGTTCATTTAATGTTTTTGTATTTCAATAGTCTGTAGTAGTTTAGAGTTTTTAAAATATTGAGATATATATTGTGAATTGCGATATTATATAAATTTTATAAAAATATAAAAATATTGTGATATTATTTTTAAGCCATATCAGCCAGCCCTACTTTTTACTTCCTTAAATCCCCCCTCTGTACTGATGCAAATGTTTGTCTGTTATTTACAGATATGCCATTGTTGAAGGAGGCCTGAACAATGCAGCAGCCTTAGGACTTTGCCACTGACCTGTCCTGGTGAGTGGGATGCCTCATGTGAGTTTGTCAACACAGCTGTCAACACAGACGAGGCCAACTTAAGAGGCTCTGAGTGAAGCTGTGGGTTACTCAGAACAGTTCCTCGGTCCATCCCCAAAGGAGAGCAGAGAAGGGATTCACATGTACATACATGCTTACATTTTTATAGGAATTCCTACACTATGTATGTATGTCCAATGTCTGAAGCTCCGTTTGAAAATTGTAGAGCAAAACCAGAAAGGAACAGGCACCTCTTGAAGGAGTGTCTCTTAAAGGCTGTTGAAAAAAATACTGATGAGTTTCAGTTGAATGAGCAAAGTTACATTTTGGGAGCTAAAAAATCTCTTCAGTGTCTTGTTTACTGTTACTTTTAACCACAAATCACATCATTTAAGATGCACATCAACAAAGATGCATGAAGGCCAGGTGATCTAGATTGTTGTCCAAGTCATGCACACGTAACAGCGTCGTCGTCAAAGATTTTTTGTGATTATAAGTCATTTTTTATGGTGTTATTAATCATGACTCACAACATTTCCCATGTCACTGTACAGTTTAAGGTTGCGTATTCACCAAAAGTTAATTCTGCTTTGTTTTTCACTGGATTGTGGACAAACGCTTTGAGAGACTTGTTGTTTCAGGCCTGCACTTGACACATTTCACCCCTGCGAAGCATTAAGATGTACTCTCTTCATACTCATACCCTTGCCCCCAATGGCCTTAGCTTTACACTTCTATGCACAGGTATCTATAACATGTAAAATAAGGAATTTTAAAAATGAATGTTCGTGAAATGCCTCCACTGCTTAGTGATGCCATGTGTGGCTTTGTCAGACACATCACTTGTACACCAGAAAATATTATCTTCTTAATTTATTCAGGCTGCTTGGAAATTCCTGTTTTTACGTGCAAACAGGAAACTAAGATGTGTGTTTAATTTATTTGTGTCCAAAACGCTGTTGACCAGCCATGGTTTCTTTTGATGTCTCTACAGCTCTTGGAAACTTTAAAAATAGTAGGACTTTGCCGCTTCAGTTTTGATTCTACTGCAGGCACGTGTTTATATGTGACACTGTAAACGTGGTTGGGAAGCTCCAAAACTAAACGAGTAAGTGTACAGATTAGTGTAATGTCAGTGCATTTTGTTTGACTGTCCATTGAATTTACTTTTGGACTGAGGAATGGAGTTTTTTGTTTTTGTGAAGATGGTATTTTAATATATGTAAAAAGTTTTAAGTTAAGTTTACTATGTATATACCATACGGCCATTTTGATTAAATATATGAGGTGTTCAAATTGCCTGTATCCTTCATTTTCATCAGGCTGCTTTTCAACTCTCCAGTTTCAAAAAAACACAACACTTTTTTATTTAAAAGCAAGTCATAAAATTAACATATTTCCATCTTAGACCAGATATTTTATATACAAAAATATAAATACAGTGTCATTATTTTTAATCATTGACTTCCTACTTCAAAAGGCACTACCCCATAGTTAACATTGCATAGACCTGATTAAGTCAACAATAATTAGTTAATATTAGTTGCCCCAGCTTTAAGTCTTTCTGGCAGTATCACAGGCCTGAGTGAAGAATATGCACATGATTTTGAGACGGCGAGGATGTTGCATCGTTGCATCCTCAGCAGACAGGATTCTGCTTTTCCTCACCACCTTTAACGTCAACTCCATCTGTGCAAGAGGAAAGGTGATGTTAGACTTCTGCTTTCTTCGGTCTCACACTGCAAAAACACACAGCCAGCTGGGGCACTTACCCTCCGCTGATGGCTTGAATGCTTGGTAACATCTGAAGCACACGGCCAGGAGAAGGGCCTCAGCACACTGGAATGTGTAGTATAACATTGGGAAGAAAAACATGGGTCCAATGACCTCAGGGGGAAAGGCCACTTTTAGGATAGTAAAGCACAGCTGGATGTTTTGACACCCTGTTTCCATGGAGACTGTCCTGCTGCATCTAAAAAGAGACAAGTAGTTAGTTTGATATTAAATCATTTAAACGTAGTACTCAAATGTATTCGTTTTATTGCTACTGGAAGATATAACTTGACATGACAGAATTTATTTCCAGGTTTAAATTGTTTTTCAAAGTGTTTCTCCACTTTTTCTAACAGTAAAAATCTGGTTTTAAATACTTGACTCAACAAACTTTTGGTACCAGGTCTTTTTCTTTTTTTCCATTGTTTTTTGCTGCTGATAGTACCCCCTCAGTGTAGGTGGGATTCTGAGTTGATCCCCATAGTGTGCTGTGACATTGTTAACGCAACACTGTATGAATCCTTTAATTGGCAACCAAAGAGAGGAACGTATTCACTTTGTCAGTTGTGCAGCATAGTGTAGGCCTACTGCAAAGTCTTGCAGGCTACGCTCTTTTAAAATCTAGGTTGAGTGAATTAAAACATTGTGGTTGCCAGCAGTTTGGCTGTTGACAAATGGCAGTTTTGTTAAAGATGCCCTGCGTTGTGCAAGTAACAATTCTGGTGACGATTCTCTCAATCCACCTTCTAGCATCGGCTTTGGTCACTTGGAATCTTGGCTGAGGTGATACCAAACAAAGTACCAGGTACTATCCTTTTGTTAATGGAAAACCAAAAACTCTGAGTTGAGTGATGCCCTGATGTACTAAGAGAGGCTGCCCATTATTCTGATGGCCTAAAACTGAAGCCCCATTAGTCCGAGAAATGTCCCACTGGATAGAAAGTCCTATTCTCCGACAGTCCAAACCCAAAAACACCTGTTGCTCCAAAAGTCCTGTTTCCCCAAAAGTACATTGCACATTTCTGTAAACTATGGATATGTTAGTTTTGTCAACAGCACTTTGCTGAAAGTATGTTTAGATTTACACACAAAAACACTTGGTTATAGGTAGGAAAAGGTGATGTTTAGGCTAAAAATGGCCATGTTTAGTTGCTCAAAAGTCGCTGGTAAAGCAAGCTTGAGTCAGAAAAAAAAAAAAAAAGAATTCTGTGGCTGAAACGCTTCTTGGAAACTGAAACTAACTTCAAGTGTGTGCATTTATTTGAGAAACAGGACTTGAGAACAATGGCTGCTTGTTTTTGGTATAACAGGCTGTTGGAGAAATGAGCTTTTGGTCTAATGGAGCTTTGGAATTTTGCATTTTTTCATCAAATACTGGATACTTTAACCTCTTCAGGCCAACAAAAAAACCTTTAAACAAAACCAAAAAAGCAACTCAAAGGTAGATCCAGTGTGCATTCACTTACTTTGGGCTGAGTCTGCATATAACAGACATTACGTATCCCAGCGTAAAGCCAATCAGCGGCATCAGTGCAGCCACGGCCAGAAAGTCAGGCGCTAGGACCTTCCACAATACGTCTTTGACGACAATACCAAACAGGATGAACCCAATGATGCAGGAGATTATCAGGAGGCTGAGACCAGTCTGTCGAGAAATGAAGACCCCTTTCAAGAGTCAGTGGGGTTAATTTATCTTCTATAAACAGTTCTTGAATATCAGCATCAAAGAGTGTACCTTCTCTATTCTTCTCTATTTCCAAATGTGACCTTTGAATTTGCTCACTCATCAGAGTTCAGGTTGCCCAATTGTGGTCTGGCATTGTGAAATTAAACAGCGGTTTCTCAGTTAAAATCAATTACTAATGCTAATCAGCGCCATGGGTGGGACAAAGACCATTTTGAGGTGTTGGCATGCATGTTTAAATTGCGTGCCATGAGCAATGAGGAGCAATAACAACAATGGCAAACACCATCGACAAGACAGACGGTGCTATCGAGGCTGCTCTAAATTGATATGTCTTGTCAATATCGGCAAGTTATAGCATGTTTTTACTTTGCTCTTCTCAGGCCTTAAAATCTCTGCAAAATAGGTATCAGCGTGGACTTTAAATAGCATTAGAGTGGGCCCACTCTATTACAGTGCGGCAGTGCTTTGCTTAACAAGTAACTTTGAGGGCGGAGAGAACTGTTAAAATGGAGAGGAACCTGTCAGCCTATGGCAGCAACCACGTAACTGCTGACAAAACAAACAATGTCAGCCTGCAGGGCAAAAGCCATGGTGGCTCTCCTGTTTGACAAACAATTGCCTGCATGGACACTGATGTTTAATTTAAAACCTGAATGACATTCATCGGTTCTTTTTCTGATTGATCTGCCTTGTCCCTGTTTGCAGAACCATGTGGTCATGGGGATGTATATGCTGCTTTCTCTGTAAAATTTGGCAGCCTATTTGGCGCAACTGCCAGCTATGACGAGGTGCGCAGACTGCCTATTTGGCACACCACAGCTGTGCACCAGCGTGCTAATGGTGCACACCCATTCTGGCAGATATATTGGTGTCTTTTGATTGGTCAGGGAAAATTGAAATCAGTAATCATAAACCACAGAAAATAGAATGGACGCAGCGTCAGACTGAAGATGGAAACAGGCTTTTTCTCTTTTGACAGATCAAAATGTTTGCTATATATAAAAAACGGCTATCTTATACAGAATATGCATTTCAGGAGTCTCACTTTTATGATGACTGATGAGTAGTTTGGTTTGTAGTGATTAATGATAATGCCAATGGCACAAGGCACCAGGGCGAATGTGAGAGCGAAGATGATGCCGCCGTATGGTACAGCATTTTCCAGACCGGTGAAGCCTTGGCTGAAGATGTAGAGCAGCAAAGGCATCAGACCCAGTGCTGCGACACAGGAGCAAGTTGTCATTACGATGCTGGGAGAGTATCAGAGAATTAAGAAACATTAGTAGACGGACACTCCTAAAATGTATATTTCTCAAATGACACATGCAAAACAAAGCTCTTGTCTTTTAGGAACATTTCTGGTCAGTGACAGTCTGTGGTACGACAGCCGATTGTGCAGACAGAGCTTAAATGATTGTGGGCGTTTGTAAAGACGGGAATCAATGCATCACTTAGGGTTTACCTGAGGTTCATGTCCCCCTTCAGGGCCAGGGAGAAAACGTTTGATAAGTTTCCCCCCGGACAACAGCCGCAGATTAGCACAGTCACAGCCTTAACGGGATCCATCTGCAACAGTTTGGCTAGAGAGAAAGCTGTCAGGGGCATGAGGCCGAACTGGGCCAGCAGTGCAATGGCTACTCCTTTTGGCTTTAAGAAATGGACCTTAATTTTGGATATCTCCATTGTACAGCCAAGGGATATCATGGTGATGAAGAGGATGATGAGGGAGAAGATGTTGGCGGCTTTGTTTATGGAGGGGGGGATCATCAGGACGCCCATGCTTCCATTGCCAGAGACATTTCCCTCATTATAGATGTTAGCCATGTAGACTTCTGTCATATTCATTGTCGCGCTCATCCAAACACTGCGTTTCTCTCACCTGTCAGACAAAGCAAATTAAATACATTAACACCATGAGAGTCTTTCAGATTTTTATACACATTTATAAATGCAGTCATTTCAGCATTGGGTTGAGAATTTTCATTACTCCTTTATTTGATTTTTAGGTTTTTTTTATGCAAGGGCTCTTACATAATCAGCTTATAACTCATCCGCTTTTTTGCATGGTGCAGATGTCCAAATCAGAAGCTTTTTGGTCATTTTATATAATCGTAAACAGTGCCTCCAAGAGAAAACATAGAGATAAAAACAGCAGTTTTAGCATCTGCGCTATAGCTGCAAGAAGTGATTGCTACAGCACACGTTTATTTAAATAGTTGCCCTAAAATAAATTGATTCAGAAAAAGTTACATCACTGTTCCTCCAACGCACATTCACATGTAAAGCTGATGATATTCTATATTTTTCTTACTAGCAACAAATTCCATTAAAATACCAAAATAATTAACACAGCCATAACTTAATACTTTAACTGTAGTGGCCGATTGTTTCGCTATGATTGACCAGCCTGCGTTTAAGGAGCGCGACTTAGCAAAGGGTCCATTAATGCCAAATGGCACTCAAACTTAAGTAAATAGTGTTTGTTTGTTCTTTGTCAGTTGTTTTAGCTGCAGATGTGGTGGCTTAGTTAGTATTTATGCCACCACTGAAAATAAAAGGCCGCTGGCTTTGCCAAACCTACACTGATGCTAATAAGCTAACGCTACTTAGAGAAGGAGTCTTTTACCAACCCGGCACCTTTAGATCACATACTCATTAAATTTGGCTTTCAGCATAACTACACTCAGAGAGGGACCTTAAAGCATCCACTCTCACAGGCTTTATTGTTCTTACGACTCAGCGGCCATCTTAGCTCTCTAATACACACACACTCTTTGTCTTTGTTTCACATTGGCTACATACCCTTTTTGTCTTAGTCTTTATTTGGGTTTATTTTGTGTGTTTTTTCTGTTTTCTTTTTTTTTTCTTTTTTCTTTTGAATTGATTTTTTTTTTTTTTTTTTTTAATCATCATTATTTCTGATGGCCATTTAACACTTAATCACAGGTTCTCAACACTCAAATACTATCCTTCAGTAGAAATTTAAGGTTTTTACATTACTTACATTTCAATCTTATGCCACTTTTTTTCTAGTCTACTACATTCAGAGGGAAATATTGTAGTTATTATTTGATATCTTTAATCAGTAGTTACCTCACAAACTTTGCACAGAGACCATATGAAAATATACAAATGCACCTGAAACAATTGGTTGATTGATTAGAAAATCAATAGGCAAGTTGCTGCCATAATGTGAGGACCTGCTGCTTTTCCTTCAAGTTATTTTGATTGTTTTATTCATTAAATTAATTTATATTTATCTGCACTGAGTACTTTTACTTTTATACTTGTTTTTATTAGTACTTAAATACGTTTTCCTGATTGTCATTAGATATATTTACTTAAGTTACCTTTTCAATCCAGGACTTTTGCTATTAACAGAGTATCAACAGTTTGGTATTAGTACCTTTACTGAAGTAAAGGATCAAAACACCTCCTCGACTACTGGTTTTAGGATGTAAAGTTTTACAGCTAGATAGTATACTAGCTTTCCTTCAGACCCAACTTTCATTGGATTGTAGTCTGCTGAGACGAGCAGAGAGGGAAACGTGTGGAGGGGATCTTTAAGAGTACGTTGGTTCAAAAAACATTTTCCCCATTGACTCTTAAACTCAAAACCTCAAATAGTAGCGACTAAAAACTGCTTTCCAACTGACTGTGTGTATGGTGTAAGTTCTAAAATACAGAAGTCATTACATTTTCCTGTAGATTTATCAACATATCTGAATCTGCAGGTGTAAACATTAATCCCCTCTAACACTAAAGCCTATTTCAAGCTTAATTCGTCCAATTTAAAGTATTCACTGTTTAGTTCTGAAAGAATGTACCTTCATGCAAAGCTAATAAAGATATTGTAATGATAAGATAAGAAATAAATGCACCTTCTTACCTTAATTTCCACCCAGCTTCAGCAACTTCGCTGTGCTCGCTCACCCTCTTGTTTCCATCTCTCCTCACATTCTTGTGCCGTGCTCCTTTTCACTGAGTGTGGACCCCCTGCCTTCCCCTTTCTCTGTCACATGGGCTCATGGCAACAAAGTTGTAGCACTCATTTGTAGTACAAAGCACCAAGGATCACACACTGTGAACATATGTCTTTGATTTCTCACATTGCACAATCCAGCTCTTGTTGCATTTATAGTAAGTCATTACTGATTCCCTATAAACTGTTTCCCTATAATTCCTCTTTTCCAGGGTATTCTGTGAAAGTTTGACATAGTTGGGTTAGTTAGTGCGGAAAGAATCCTGAATTCCTGCTATACCTATAAATAGGCACTTAATTCATCTAGCCTGGCTTGCATGTGTAAACAGACCATTAATTAATATGATGCAACCAGGCAGAGGATTCAGTTTGCCTGGCAGAGTTATCAGTCTTTTCAAAAGGGGCCCTCTTTCATTGTGAGACCGGGTGCTTTGTACACCAAGACCTTTTATGTGCAACTCACACAACAGAGATCTATTAGTCGACACTCAAATGTTTCCTCAGTGGTTCGGTCAAAGTTAAAGGGGCCGTATCTGAAAATCTCAGTGCAGCTCAATTTCAGTGGAATCTCTTACAGGAACAAAAGCTTAAAGGTTTTATTGTGAACAATTTAATGTGATATGAATAATTTAAAGAAATACATCAAGAGCTTTTTAAAAAGGTGCAGGTTTAAAGTATTTTTTCCTGGAAAAAGGAACTCATGATTGTGAATTTATCATTTTAAAATGGTTTCGGTTTCAAAACGAATGTTTTGTTTGCCTTTGTGTAAGATGTCTCATGTTTGGTTACTGCATCTGACAGTGCTTGTGAGTCAAAACTGCAATGAAACTGGTAACACATGGTAATTAGGTGGGGATGGCATCCAGCTGTCTTTGTCATACCCTGTTGGGGTGTCTGCCCGGTGAGCACAAGCTAACACACTAGCAGCAGCTGACATCCAGCACCATCCTGTTTAACAGTACCAACAAACTCCAACTGGGCCTTTTTTGTCCCATTATCACTTTAAAATTCCTTTTAAGTAATGTGACAAAAAATTACTGGAACAACCTTATATTTATGAGTAATTGACTTAAAATGTGTGTTGAGATATGTGGTAATTCAGTATACTTTAGAATTTCTTATAGATAACGTGGGAAAAAAATGAGTTTGTATGGGTTAATAACTTAAAAACATCTGTTCATAATTATGGTCATTAAGTATTTAAATGCCATATTTATGAGCACACATTTTTCAGCTGATTCCTCATAAGAATTTAGTTTTTCACATTTACACTCTTTTACATTGTTATGTACTGTTACCATAATTGTGAACATGTATTTAAGTATATGACTAGTAAAAATTCAATTGGCCCAACATTTTTTTTCACATTATTTAAAAGGAATTTCAAAGTGTTATATTCTTAATTACCATAACTATGAACGCAGTTGATTCCTTATAAAATTATATTATTGTGACATTGTTTTTCACATTATTTCATAGGAATTTTAAAGTGTTAGTTCTATGATTGTGTGTGCAGAAGGACTGTGGGTGTCTCATGATGAACAGGGCATGAGAGTGGGATCATGAGGATAGCGTCACTGTTTGCTGCAGGGCTGGAACCAGAAATCAGGGGTAAAAAAAAAAAAGGGGGAAAGGATAATAGTCTACTGATAGAGCAGCTTTCTGTTTTCTACCCTGCAGCCTAAATCAGTGACCTTTCTTCTTTTCAAATATAATAAGATCAAAACCAAAAAGGGGTGGAACTTCAAGGTATGAATGGAAAACAAATCTCTGTAACCCTTACTTTTCAGAGCCAGTAACCCTATCAATACTGGATGGCAAGGGCACTATTATTAATATAACCTAAACTTCTTAACAGAACTCAAAGAAATTCATTTGCAAAAGATTTTTGGTTATGGGGTTTGCCCTCATGGCCTGCTCATTTCCTTTGATAAAGCCTATTGCATATTTGCAGATTTATTATTATATTACAATATCTGTTTGGAAAATAAGAGTTTTTTGTCATTCATTGCTATGATTGTAAATTGTGCATTCCAAATACAAGGAAAGGATTCAGGAGATTCTTGAAAATCCTGGAAATATCTGGAGAGGGTGTAAATGATATACCGAGGAATTTTTCCAGTCAAGTCTTTATTGTCAATGCAGAAGGTATACAAACAAAGAAATAATTAACACAGAAAAAAACAACATCAGAGTCAGACATTTCAGTCAGGACTTTTGTATGACTACATTAAACATAAAGCACAAACAAACAATTTTAGCATCTTTTATATTGTTGAAGTCGAAATTGGTTGTGGGGATTAATTTTACCATTTAGTTTAATGTTTTTAAAAACTAAAAATAAAGGTTTGGAGTGGCTAAATTTGTATCTAAAATGTGGTTCTTAATTCTTTACATTTTGTATTATTGTTGTAGATACCAGACAGCAGCCTACATTTTCCAGTGAAGGGTTTTTTTTTTCTTCTCTGGATATATTTCACAAAAATAACAGTTAACACAAATGCCTTAAATCTAAGAGGATAAACTTTCTGGATGGTATGATTTTGAAAGACACTTCCCTTGGATAGGCCTACTGAGTCTGGGTTATAGAGCAGACAATGACGTGAATGGGATCACTTTGGTTGTAAATCAGGCATGTCCAAAGTCTGTCCAATTGTGGCCCTTGGACCAATTTTAAATGGCTCTCAGCTTGACTTTTAAAATATACTTTGGCCCCGCCACATAACATTGGATAATAATCAAGCATTTGCTTTTTTGCCCTTCACCTCACAGTGGCAAGACTACTTTATAGCTTGTCGACATGCAAAAAGTAGGAACTAATGTGTTTTGCATAAACAGACATTGAAGAGCAAAAGAAATGATCATCTAACGGCTAACATTTCCAGCTATGTCCCAGACGCGGCCACAGCAAAGACATGTGAAATCAACAGTAAGGACAACTGCTTTAAAGAGCTGAGGAAAGTTGAATACATTTTCACTGAAGATGAAACGGTTGAGTTTGCCTTGTTTGTTTGTGATTTTTTTATTATTTTATTACCTACTTGATGAAAGAAACAGCTGGTCCCAGGTATTTTCACATTATATAATGTGGCCCCCACTCAAAAAAAAAAAGTTTGCACACACCTGCTGTTAATTATTTCACTGCGAAGTTGATAAGATCCAGTAGGTGGCGGTAATGCAACATATATGGATGCCAACCGCCATAAAACTCCGAAGAAGAAGAAAAAGAAGAAGAAGAAGAAGAAGAAGAAGAAGAAAAAGAAGAAGAAGATCATTATTAGTGATGTTGTTAATATTTATAATAATAATGATAATAATAAAATCAGCATTTCATTCATTAAATTATGATGAATAAATTAGTGATACCTCAACATTATAAATAACATAAATGTAACATATTCCCTCTAAATATACCTGTCATGTATCTGTGGTATGAGGAGCAAAACTGCATTGGGCTTCAGTTTGCTGTACACACACACACACACACACACACACATACACACGCACACAACAAAGAGTATTAGGAGCCATTACAGCAGTGACCCTAAACTCACGGCTGCAGGGCCACTACTCGCCCCCGGTAATTTTTTAATTTTTTAATTCACAATAAAAATAAATTGATTCACACTAGCAACTGTTTTTGTACTGTTAAGGTTCCAGAGTACATAAAAAAGTATCAAGATAGTTTGTTTATCAAAAAAGTGCCGGTGTAGGATTCCCCCATCCCCCGACAGAGGTCCTAACTCAGTCCCCAATGTCCTAAAATCCTTGAAACATCATAAAATTCTCGAAACATAAAGTCCTATTAATGTCCTAAAATCCTAGATATGTTATAAAATCATTGAACTATGTATGAGGCTGCTGCGCATGGCCCCTGGCCTCCTGTCATTTTACAAAAGTGGCCCCCAGGCAAAGCTAGTTAAGTGTAATAAAATAAGTAATATTAAGGGTCAAGAGGCTGCTGTTTGCAACTTGTAGGAGATAACGGTTTATTTAGGTGGGCGCGTCCAATCCACGGGGGTTATAGGAAATGTAGTTTTGATTTCATTAACAGTGCCATTGCAAAGCGGGCTTCATGTTGGTGAATTCCTTCATTACCCACAAGGCCTTGTTCCGTCGCGCCTGCGCTGTTTATGTTTTCCCGTCCATGTGTAGGCGAATCACGTGTAAAGAGACCGTTGATCGTCATGTCTCTGCTGTAGCAAAGCTCCGTGCTAGATTTTATTTGCCTCAAGTTGTCGCTGCACTTTGTTTTGACAGCTGCTTGTTTTCTTTTCTCGCACCTGTTTACCGAAGAATGAGCGAAAACGATGACATCGAAGTCGACAGCGATGTACGTGGTTCATTTTCCTCTACAAGTAGCTAGCCAGATTGTTAGCCAAACAGCAACTTTAACATTCCAGACAACCTACGCTATCAGGCTGAGCTTGTTAGCTTGCTAGCTAGCTGGGTTTCTCTGCTAACATTGGATTTTAAGACGAATAGGGGGTGAGATATATGAATAAAAGGGAGTTTTTGAAGTGGTAACTGGTTGGCCTCTTAATGGAGGTCGAGCACGAGAGTCTCGTCAAGAAGTTTCGTGGTTTTACTGCGGTCAAGTTAGCCGTCGTTCGTAAATCCCAGTTTTGTATCTATTTGTACAATTACGGTACAGGTGCTGAGAGCGCCCAAAAAGGTCGTAGATAGACTCGCTCACTGGCATTATTATAAATCTGAGGTTATATTACACAAAACCTGAGGCAATGTGTCTGCGTAAAGTGTGATTGAATGTTTATTGTTACATCTGTAAAAATCCGGATTTTTATTATTTATTATTTCTTTATACCCAATGGATTTCTTCACTTAGGCCTACAATTATATGCATATATGTAAGATTTATAGTCACTTTAAGTCTTCAGGGAAAACTTAGGTATTGTTCTATGATAATGAGAAGGGAGGGTTTTTTTAAGCACTAGGGAGGGACTTGTGGCTTTTACTTTGGCCTTGGGGAGGGTAATACAACTTTCAATGGTTGTATTTTTTTCCTTTAGCCATTGATCTCTAAAAAAAACGTGCACTTCTAAAAATAAAAAAAAATACACCTTTTATCATAGTCAGAAACTGTAAAGGCAGAAATTATTGTTGGGTTTTCAAATTTCTCACTGTCCTTGAACACATTTTGTGGGAGTAATCACTTTTGTCAGAAAAAGACATAACCAAATCTGAGCTTAGTTACATTATTTTTATGTCTCATGCCAAAAAATAAACTCTTAGCACAAACTAACCAGCATGCATGACAAGAGTAAAGGAAAAAAACAAGGCTTTTTTCAGCTTTTTTCACAAAAAGTGAAGTCACACCCCAACCACGCCTTTCGTCTGATAAATAAAGAACAGTCCCTTAAGGAGACGCGACAAAGACAAAGCCAACATCCAAATGCATTTAACTCATATAATATTTCGAAGAAGTTGAAAAATGTTGATTAAAAAGCGTTTAAATGCTGGATTATAACAATATTGTGAGCTGATTTTTTTTTTTGTAAATGGTTGATGACAGTGGTTTGTTGTCGTTTTGTCGTAGTGAAAATGAGAAATGTTTCCATGCATAACGGTGCGTACAGTGGAATGAATTTATCGTTATTTATTATTAATATTATTCATTATGATTTCATTAATTATCTTGAACGTCAGACTTGAATTGAGTTTCCGTGACATTGATTAAATGTTAATCGAGAGTCTTCAAACGTCCATGTTGGCTGTTTAAAGCAGTGGTACCGTATTTATACGAATACACGCGCAACAAACCCCATTACAGCGACTGTGCAAATGGGACACGAGGGGCGGCCGTGTTGATGTTTTCGTGTTTTGTCGATCAGGGACATGCCAAGTTCATCTGTTACTTTCCTGCAGCTCTCTGGACCTTTTAAAATGTGATCCGTTGCTGCTGCAGGACTTCACCCTGCATTTGGAGCACACTTGCCAAATGCAACTTCAGTCATACTGTGCATGTAAATTAAGATTATCCAGAGGCGTTTACAAGCCCATAAATGTGCTGTTTGTGGGTTGTTGTTTTTTTAAATTTTATTTTCTAAGAATATGTTAATGAAATTATGTCAGATCCTCGATATGGTCACACATTTGTCAGAGCCATGAATTCCCCTCCCCCCATTTGATTAAGCTGGGATCTCCAGCTTTGGATCTCAGAGCAACAGTATACTGTTTGGCCTGTTAAGCTCACATTTTTGAGCATGTTAAAGGATAATTCAAACCTTAATATAAAAAAACGAATTATGATTTAGTTTTGCAGCACTCCTCACTTTAAGAAAGGATTGTTTTTCATGCTTGTGTGTATTTGTTATCATTGGCAGCTCCTCTAAATGATTTGCAGCTGTCTCCGTTTAAAATGCGTATGGTACGTGTCCAGTACCTATATATGATAGCTATAAGAAGATCAGGAAGTGCATTCAAGGTTATTTGCTTCATTCAGCCATATATCCTAAGGATTAGGGTGTGGAAAGTTTCCACGCCAACTGGTGAGTCTTTAATGTTTGATGCATTAAATCAGTGCCAAGTTTACGTCTCTTGCGATTCAACTATCAGGTGAGTTTCATTATTCCACCACATAAGCAAGCATTTTAATCTGTTTGAAAGATATTTTTTTCAAAATCGGGCATCTACTGGTTCTGTTTGGTCCACTTAAACAGCTGAAGAAAGGTTGACATTGGAGCTGATATTGAGTTTCTGTGAAGAGCAATTGTGGGACAAAGTGTTAAGACTGTCAGGATATGTTGGTCCAACCTTTTAAGTAACTAAAAGCAAACAGGACATCTTTATTTAAGATTGTGTAAACAGATCACATCCTTGTAAACATACTTACACCACTGGTTCTTGCTGCTTGATGGTACAAATGTGATTCACACTTGTACACACACTAACTCTGGGAAAGATGACACCAATATTTATTCTGCTAATTTGCGATCTATAGCAGTAGTATTTGCATAATGCAGCTTTAAATTGCATCCAGTTTTCTTATGTAAAATAAATACATGGGAATCAAGTAACTCACTTTCCTTTGACTCATATTTTTTCAATTTATTTTTTCGTGGTTGTTTTTGAATATATGACCTGTGTTTTAAGTATAAGCTCTGCATGTCCCTTTGCAGGCAGATAAGCGAGCCCATCACAACGCGCTGGAGCGCAAACGCAGGGACCACATTAAAGACAGCTTTCATGGTTTACGGGATTCTGTGCCTGCATTACAAGGGGAGAAGGTAAAATATGTTCATTTCAAATATTCTATAGCTCTATAAGCAAAGAGGGTAAATCTTTTTAAGGTGAGACTTCAGTCAGCTGTCTGTCCCAGGGTGCAGCAACCTTGTTCACATGAAGTGCCACTTTTAGATTTTCTTGGCAGTGTGACCCTCCAGTCGTCTACAATGATTGGTTGCTAGCTTACTAATGACATAAAGCTGACCTGCATGTCCTCAGAGGCAGGAAAACAAACCGATGCCAAACAGTCAGTATGAAACCATCAGCCCTTATTTCCGTAACCACACTTTTCTGCCAAGGGGTTGCATTTAATTGTGCACAATGCAAAGCACCTTTGTAATGCATGATAACTGTGTGTTGACCTGATAATGTCAGCATGAACAATACGAAGCTCAGGAGACAGCTGCATTTCTGTGCACAAAAACTCTGCTAACATTCGGCTTTTTATGTAATGGGAAAGGTAACAACCAGCATTCACACCCGGGTCAAATGATTCAGCAGTAGTGGCAGGTATTTATTACCTCCAGCTCCAATCGGCATAGATGGAAACACAACACCTGGCTGAACACGCTAATTTTAGCCCCTTCACTGTGGAAATGCAATCACGTGCTGCCACCAAAAAGAGTCCATCTCCAGTGAAGCAGCACTGAAACATCGATCCAAATGAGTCTACACCGAGTTTGAAAGAAGACTGAATAAGTTAGAGATGAATAAAGAGAAGCGTCCGCCGTAAAGTTTTAACAGACCTTAGTACATGTCTGATTTCCTGTTTTCCGGCCTGTACGTGATGTCGAACATGACACACCGAGACAAAAACACGCACACAGAAAGGCATAGTCGTCTGTTGCAGAGCCGTGTATGAGCTCTGCTCTATTGGCAATGGGAAAGCAGGCTGCGTCCTATTTTTAGCGAGTTTACCCATGTTTACCCCAAAAAAAACGTGTAGTTATTAATTTTGGTGGAAAAGGGGTAAATGGTGCAGATGACCATACTGCTGTGCTTTCTGACTTTTTCACAGCTCTGCAAACACGGTCACCCACAGTGGTAAAGTCTGTTGATAATCAGGTGCATTTCCAAGTTAATAATATACAAACACCTTATCAGACGTTCCAGTGTGTACCTATCAAAGACAATGCTGTTCTGTTTTGCTCTGCTTTGACAACTCTCGACAGTCCCAGATACGCCAAACTGGTATCAAAGAAATGAAGGCCGACTGTTGTGCGACTCATGTCACCTGTGACTCAGCCAAAAAGCTGCACTTGAACCCGGGCTGTACCCCACTCAGAATTATGTCAGTCAGATCAGATTTGGCCATTCGATATGAACATTTGACAATTAATTTTATTCCATATAAAATTAAAAAATTTGAACGGGACCTTCAGTGTGACGGCGGCAATCATGTAAACAAACTAATAGCGCCAACAGCGGTAACAGAGTCCGAAAATCTTATCTCATTTTAAGTGCAGTTGGCATTGTTCAGTATGCAGGTGTGATGGTGCTTTAAACATGGAGAAAATCAGTGTTTTTGTGCCAGGTACTGTCCTGCAATCTGTCAATGTTTGCAGCACATGTGAAACAAGGGTTGCTGACCCCTTTTTATAATCCTGATTGAAAGCTAATTGCAACATTCATGTATAACTGTGATGATTGCATTAACTGTTTTGGCACAAATGCTGTTGTTCTGCCTGAATGAACAGACACTGCAGCTTTTCCCCATGGCTCTCTGAAATTTTTGCTGACAGAGTTCTGTCAAACAGGCTTCCCGAGCACAGATTCTAGACAAAGCCACCGAGTACATCCAGTACATGAGGCGAAAAAACCATACCCACCAGCAAGACATCGATGACTTAAAGAAGCAGAATGCACTGTTGGAGCAGCAGGGTGAGTGGAGGGATTGCACGTCTCCTCTGGTGTTGTTGTTGTTGTTGTTGTTGTTGTTGTTGTTGTTGTTGTTGTTTTCCTGTGACAGTGTGATTAGGGCTGGGTGATATGGCTAAAAAAATGTTACCACGATAATATTTGTCAATATTGACAATTATCTACCAAAAAAAAAATCATTATTTCTTTAAAGTTAAAAGGCTGAATTTTCCTGCAGAGCGAATGTTGAATAAACTAACATACTGTTAATTGTAGTTTAAAATATTATTTATTGCCAGAACTTGTCATTTTCCAACATTTCACAGATCTGATGTTTAAAAACTTTTTTTTTTCTTATCAAAATAATTTTATGAAATAAACCAATAAAAATAGACATGGAAATCTTAAGTGTGGTGTCAAATTCTTTGGACAGACAAAAATCTCAACTGTGGTCGCATTTTCAGTTTTACATCCACAGCGTTAACGTCTGCATCTCTCAATCAAAACAGTAACAAAAGACGGCAGCAGTTACAGTCTGTACGATGTGACCGAGGCAGAAATCATGTTCACAGACCAGTTCATGTATGAACGTTTCATTCACTTTACATTTAGTCACGTTATGTCATACCATTACGTGAAATAGTCACATTAACTTGTGTACTCACCATTTGCATTAGATGAGCCGACTATACACCTGCTGTTGCTAACGTTATTTGACGAATTTAATCAAGGTGCAGCGTTATCCATCATCAAAACAATCACACTAAAAATAACTAAATGCGTGTGTTGAATGTTGGCGTGCGCTTTAGTGGCCGGTCAGCTGGTCCCCCGGTCTTCTTCTTCTTCTGCTGCTGCTCAGTTGTCATCTTCTGATTCATGGCGGGTGGCAACTGGCATTTAAGCTCTGTTACCGCCCCCCCTGTGCAGGCGTGTGGGTGGTTTAATTATATGGAGGATTTGTCGAACAGTTATGATATCACTATCTAGGAAAATTATACTAAAATAATTATAGTTATCGTTTTATCACCCAGCAGTAAATGTGAGCTCTTTTGGAATATGCAATATCTGATGAGATCAACTGTGGTCTTTTTTTCGTCTGTGGGTTTTACAGTCCGTGCACTGGAGAAGGCCAAGGGGAACACTCAGCTCCAGACAAACTACTCTTCTGACAGCAGCTTGTACACAAACCGCAAAGGCAGTGCGGTGTCCGCCTTCGACGGCGGGTCCGACTCCAGCTCCGAATCAGAGCCGGACGAGCCGCCCACCAGAAAGAAGCTGCGCGTGGAGCCCAGCTAGACCCGGGTCGCCCCCCCCTCTCAGCGGTTCTCCAAACAGACTCTTTTTGCCCACCAGCCCCGACTCCTCTCACCTGTCCGCACTCTGTCCTGCCTTCTAACGCCAGTCTAGGAGACAAGGTGGAGACTGTGTGAGAGAGGTGCTATTATGTATAAAACGCTTCTACCTTCCTCTTTCCTCCTGGCAAGTATCCTGTCACTCCATTCGTGGCCCAGTAACAACTTTCAAGACCCCCAAAGTGAGGCAGCTCTGCAGTTTTGAAGGACTTTTTTTTTTTTTTTTTTTTGTTCCAAACCTCATGATAACCATTCATAATCAAATGTGGAGACAAGGTATGACGCTTTGGTAAAGCTACACAAAGTATGATTTTTTTTGGGGGTGGGGTGGGGGGTTGTTTTGGACAACGTCTGCAATCTGTAGGAGTTGTGAGACTTTTCGACCTTTGACAAAATGGTAATTAGGGATAGTTTTTAATATTCATACTTTTCCAGAGAAGAATGTGAAGTTGCTTTTGAAAAAAAAAAAAAACGTCTGTTATGCAAATGCAACCCTCCTTATTAAGTGTAGGTGGCTGAAGTTTTTGTCTTTGAAAATGTTTGTGAAATCCAATGAATCCCTCTATTTATAGTGATGCATCGAAATTCATTTCTAACCCTTGCGTCTGATCTCTCTTATGTTCGACTTGAGGTTTTCCAGAGAGCACAGGAGGATGAACAAGTTGACCTGATGTTTTATTGGACTTTCCACAGGTTCAACTATATATTTTCCTCTATTTTTATTATTATCAAATAAAATGTGGGTTTTAAGAAAACCCTAATGGATACTGAATGTTACGCAATGCAGTTAAAGGGCAGTGAACTTTATTTTTGTTAGAGAAAGTCCATTTCAGTGTGTAGTATATAACACTGTATACTCTTTAATGGTGTCAGTTCTGCAAAGAAAAGCCTTCCCTTGAAATATTCGCCTGTGCTGGGAACGTTTATCTTTCTTTTCTTATCTTTTCTTTTTTGCAGAGGTAAATTAGTGTGTACGTAATCAATATTTGTTTGTTCCATTCCATGGAAATTACAGGTATGTTGTACATACTGCCAACGGTTGTCTTGCAAGTTAAGGCATACCTTTATTATGAGACTATAAATAAAACTATTTTATCCTTTTGGGATGTATTTGTGACTCAACACATTTTTAATTACATCTGTGATAGTTACTACTTTCTTAATGTGTTTGGAGGGAACGAGCTGAGTGAACTCTTTTACAATCCCAGTTAATTAAATAATCGTTTTTGCTAAATCAAATTTAAGAAATTGCTAATAGAATCAAAGCAATTGAGGGAAAATGTAATGAACTTTTGGAGGATATTACATGTTTTTCGTATATGAATTATGGTGTTCGCGAATGATTCAGATTTCGTCATATTTCTTCCCAGTTTTTAGAAATTAAAGGAATTCTCGACCCTTAAAGTCATCATTACTTTATCAGTGACTCACCCTGTGGTCATAAAAACCTGGAAAAATCATGGAATTTCACAATCACATTTTCCAGGCCAAGAAAAGTTGTGACATTATTAAATTATTCAAAGTTTCGGGAAAGTCGTGAAATTTTTATTGTGTATAATGGAATTGTCACAATAATATTCTGTGGATAACCTTCCAATTATTGTGGCATAATGGTAGCTTTATTTTCTGAAGCTGGCTATGTACGGTACCCCTAATATGGATCAATGCATGATGTTTCGTTTACCGTCATGTACGGTTCTTCATTTTCTCCTCACATTCTGTCTCTCTTCATGTCTGCCAGCTGGAGGACTCGATGCGTGAAGAGAATTTAAATCCGGTATGTTTGAAAAATGCAGCGTAAACGCAGCAAGAAAAAAAAGCATTACGGGTCCTTGAAAAGTCATTTATAAGATTTGAAACTTTGTCCATGAAACTGTGTGGGAACTCTGTACATTAAATTCCTGAAGAAAACAGTTTTTCTTGCATGCCTCCAACAAAGAATCCAAAAACTAAGAAAATTCTTGATGAACTGAAGTCATACTGGTGCAAGTTTAACAACAGCAAAACTACATAAAAAAATCTGTTAATGCAGTATAATCCAAGTCTCATGTATCCAGTCACACCCTCAGTACTTTACAAGCACATGCATTTTTGCTAAGATCTTACTATGTGAAACACTGCATTTTTTAACTCTGCTGCTCTGCTCTGCTCTGCTGGAGTTCACACACACACACACACTTGTGCAGGTGCACTGCTCATCTGTGCATGAGACTGTTAACATGAAGTGTTTAAATTTGTAAGGTTTTAGAAAAAATGCATGTGTTTGGGAATATGGCTGGGTAAATAAGACTTGTATTGCAGTGCAGGAGTTGTGTGTGAAGTTGTAAAGGGATGTTTTGATATAGTTTTGCTGTTGTTAAACACAGTTTGTTATGACTACAATTTTTTAAATAGTTTTCTAAGTTTTAGGATTCTTCGTTCTCTGATAAGGCATGCGAGAAAAAAAGGTTTCCTCATTAATTCAAGGTAACACGGTGAGTAATTAACATAAAAATGATAATTTTGTGGATGAAGTATTCCTTTAAGAGGAGCATCAGGAGGCGGGTGCCTGTGATTTGCCTGCTATTGAGGTGACAGCACAAATCCTTCGAAACATATCAGATAATTTAGGGAATTACATCGCACCAAGAGGAGTTTACATTGAGGACTTTTATGTTAAAGCCTGATTCTGACAGTTTTAATCTAAAAAAAGATTTAAATGTTACACAAAAATTAAAAAACAACATGAAAATAAAATAAATAATTCTGAATAAGGTGTTTGATATTCTCCACCAACATTACACATATCGACAGTGCAGTAGAACAACATAAATGGAAAAAGATGTAAAATTTTCATTTTGGAATATCAGGAAAAGGAGAAAAAGAAGAAATATTTTTGGTGTTAAGTGAAAATATCCTTGGTTGGATAGGGTTAGGTTAGGGAATTTGGTATGATGGCCTCAGTATTTCCAATACCTGGCTTCAGCTCTACCTGTATCATTTGTGTAAATATTGATTTTGGGATCAGCTGAATGTGATGTGTCCCAGCTGACACTCCCACTTCAAGGATGCAGGTTTTATGCTGCCTTCCTGGACCGTAGGAAATATTGAAGAACATATAGAAAACACAACTGAAATGCTCAAGTATGTTTGAAGCAGTAGAAAGACAGTGGTGATAAAGTCAAAAAGCACAGGTGATGCATGTATTATATTGGGCTGATTAGATACATGCAAGCTAATGAACATTTTTCATGCTTCTACAGTCTTTATAAAGTTCTTTTCTTGTCATGTGTACAGCAGTGACAGTGAAGCAATGAAAATCTTAGGCCTCAGGCACCTCCTGACATTGTTCAACACATATCCATAAAAGAAAGAACATCACGCAAGTCTCTAGATAAAAAATTGAGACATGTCTAGAAGGCAGCCTGGTGAAAATACACCAGAGGACTAATATTGTCAACTTCTTATTGTCAGCCCAAGAGAGTTCAAGTCATGCTGAGTAGAAAGGGAGGTCACCCTAAATCCTTGCAACTTTAGCCTGTTGAGGTGGTTTTATTCTGAAATATTTGCGTTTTTAATACTGCATACATATTTCATTTTCTGTATTTTAGTAAAGAGACAACTGAGAAATAGGCTAAAGATGTGTGATCATAATGACATTGCTAAAATAAAGTTTAAGGTGGCTTAAAACTTTTGCCCATACATGAATTACTAATATCGAACCAAACCATTAAAAACGCTAAATTTTGTGGAGGAAAAAAATCCACTTTAATATTTGGCATTTTATTAAATGGTAAACGCAGTTATGAGTTTACCTGCAGGCCTATTTATAATATCCGAGTGTAAAGTGGGCTATTTCCCGAGGGTCCCTGAAGGCAGCACAGAGCGACAGTGAGCCCTGAGCTACATGGACGAGTCATGCTTTGTACTTTATTTTAGTTTTTGGGCGTCATGGCTAAACAGTACGACATATTGTTCAGGTTGCTGATGCTCGGAGACTCGGGGGTCGGGAAGACGTGCATGTTGCGCAGGTTCACGGAGAGTGACTTTGATCCTACACACATTTCCACCATCGGTAAGTCATCCAACAAGTTCCCAGCAAACAGACGCCTGTTTGAGAGCACAGCTGTGGGTCCGTGTGAGCTGCAGGATGAGACGGAAAAATAGCACTGAAAACCTTTTTTTTTTTTCTTACAGAAGAAATGTCGATGCGGCACTTTTAAATTGAATTTCAGAGCAATTAATTACAAATTTTCCCCATTTGTTCAAAGTGATTAAACAAGCCTACAGCTGCTAGGTTTAGTACAAAGTGCCTCAGGTTATAACAGCACTGAAAAACATGTTAGAGCTCAGACAGAAAGCTCCTCTAAAGTACATTTACAATTCTAAAATTACATATTCAAACAGAGATATAAGAAAGATACTAAAGAATGCAGAAGAAGCGGTTAACTCTTTAAAACTTGAGATAATTTGATTTGAAGAGAAGATAATGAACAACATTAGAAACATTGATACAAATATAAGCACAAAAAAAGGAAAAAGTACAAGAAAATTAGCTGGAAAATAGCAAAAAAACAAACAAAGAAATAAATAACAACTTCAAATGTGACCTGGGGGGCCAGCCTGATAAATCAAGTCCCCTAATAGCTTTCATTAGTATATTGTAACCCTCTGTCTAATTATGCACATGCATATGCATACATGTAATTTGTCTTTTTGTTATGTTTTGTTGACCCCATTGTCTAATGCTGCATCAAAGTATTGTCATTTATTGCATTAGTTGTCGCTTATTGAAATATCTTCGGTGAGGTATTTTTATAATCCCATTGAGTTTCTAACCTCCCCGGCACCCTTTTCTTTCTGTATTCTTTTTAACCTGTTTTCTGTTACTATTTTTAATAGTGGGAATGGAAAAATGAAATGGAAGGAAAAAGGGAAGGAAGAAAAGAGGAAAAAGGGAAATGACTTTAAACAAGTGTTTAAAAATGTCAACAATTCTGTAACATAAATTTAAAAATGTATTTATGATAGTTTTCTGGACATTTTCCCCCTGTTTAAAAAAAAAATATTTTACACTTATTTCTTGAAATTTTTGGAAAATTTCTTGTCAAGATGCTCAATGTCTTCTCCCTCATTGTTTCAAAAGAAATCAAACCATTTTGCTTTGGCTTCAAAGGTGAGAGAAATGTGTGTCAACGCAGCACAAGAAAACTGATGTCGATCCAGGTTTCAAACGGTTAACTGTCACAATAACGATGGAGAGGAAGGTCCACGGGATAAAACATAATTTGTTCTGCCCTCATAGTGTTTGATATCCTGTTTTTATTCAGAAAATGACACTTGCAGATAAACTCATTAGTGCCTCATATCACCGCTGCCTCTCTTCCTGACTGTGTGAGCAGCTAATGACTTGGAGGAAAAATGGCTCTAAACAAAAGAAATTATTTCCACATAAGCAAAGAAAAACAGTCATCACATGCTTCTATTGTAGGCTGTGCGGTGTGTTGTGTCTGTAGGAGAAAGTGCTCAAGTGTTGAGTGAATTCAGGGTAAAAGTGAACAGCAAGCCAGAGAGCTGGATCTCAGGAGAGCTTTACATGGGATTAAGCCCAGTTATGTGAGAAAGTGCACGGTACGTAAAATCTCCTCGCTTTTTGATCCCTGATGTTGTGATTATTGGGAGACGGCCTCCCTCTGCAGTAGATCTGCGTCCCAGTTTCTCTCAGCCACAGAGAGCTGTGGGAACAGGAAGGCTCTGACACGCAGGTTGAGCAGACCTGTTGGATGCACGGCTTTGCATATTACATAAACGCGCACGAGTGAAGCAAGGCGGGCACATTCTTCAGTACGCAAGATTGTGTCAGTGACAAGGTGGTAAAAAGGCTTTGTATTCCATTAGAGTCACCACAGTAAACTACATATTAGCAAGACTCAGAGTGCCAATTGCAAAACTGCTTTTTGTTTTTTTAAATGGGGAAAACAGATAAGACAAAGGCTTAGTTGCTGTATATTGTGGCATAAAAATGATAACTCTGTCTTGGCTGAAACCACAGCCTCCCACCTCACCTCAGTGGTAAGACATGCGAATCAAAGTGTACTCAATTTAGAAAACAACAGCAAAACTCCATATAAAGATAGTGATCTTTTTAAATCTATGGGCTCTTGTAACTACGTATTTTAGATTACCAAAGTGATAAAGTGCTGTGCTGATTAAATTGTGAATTTGGTCAAAAGTGATTTCTTTATATATATTGATATTTTATTGCATTGGTTTATTTTTTTGAGACACTTTTCTATGTGGATGCACATGTTGCCATGATTTCTGAGTTTTATGCGTGTTTGCCAAACTGTGAAAATTTTTCTCTTTCTATTTCCTAACACAGTAGCAATGTATAATTTAAATTTAAATAGATATATTGTTTAAAAAAAAAAGGAAAATGCAACATAAATTAGCCTAGTTATTTCTGTATTAGTTAATATAAGATTTTTTTTTTTTTTAAAAGGGCGGTGTCTCATATTTGGCCTGAGATATGGTTCAAATTTAAATGTAATTTAATTAATGCTATGATTTTACTAGGATATACAAAAGGCACATTTTTTTTTCTTTTTTTGTGGCAGGAAGCTCTTGTGATGAAAAAAAAAATTATGGGACCAAGTTTAGGCCTCTAATTTATTTATTTTTATAACATTTGACTCAAAGAACTAAGCATTAATTTTTCTTCAAATCCCTGGAGATCTTAATTTAACATTGCTTACATGTTACAAACTCATCTGTCCATCTGGAAAAACAATTTCCTTTTTTAAATTCTTATTATTTTTAGGTGATGCAGGTATGAAACAAGTGAAGGACATTACAAAGGCAATGTTATGTAGGAGAAAAGACAGGTGTAAAAAGAAAAATTGACAGGCAAAAGGCACATTTTCTTATTGGCTAGATGCTTCACATTCACATCAGACTCAATCCTTTCACATTAGACATCTGTCACAGCCAGGCTCTTAGACTGTGACAAAAAAGGGAACAAACCTGTAAACTAACAAAGTGATTTATTAACTAAAAAATGAAACTGACACAGATAGTAAGAATCTGTAGAGTCACTGGTGTCGGGGGAGGATGAGTGAAAATGTGCTGTCTTGGTGTTGTGCTGTTAAAATCAAGGAAAAAGGAAACACAGCAAAGAGGTATGGTGACGAGGTCTGCTCGCTAAGGACCGTCTGCTGCTCTGGCTTACATGAAGCACTTCAAACAGAAACTCTGTCAGCCTGTGGCGTCAGTCACTATTCTGGTGTCAGTAGACAAACTCCTCACCGGACCAACAAAGTGCTGGCTCTTCATAGCAGAACTTGAAAGGGGAATAAAAGATCAGGTGTACAGTAGTCCACAGTGTACAGACGTGGAGCTGTAACAGTTTGCCAGCTGGTCGATGGGTCGATTGACAGAACGGATCCACACTGTCACTTTGACATTCTCACAGGGACACTTGAATAGAAGTGCCGTCATTATTGTTATATTAACATGCTTTGTCTATTATGACACGCATGCAGAAAAAGGCCCATAAATGTTTGAGGTGTAATGTTACATTGAACCGGTTTGATGTATTGATTTAACAATCCAGTATCATTGGAAACGTCAATTCATATCGTCATCTTTAAGATATTTAGATATCTTTAAGATATGCCTTCATTTTGAAATTCCCATGGCACTTATGTGTCACCACTTTCACTCAAAGCACCCCTCTTTTCTAAAATATTCAAACAGTGCATGCAGCTTAGCATCAGGCAGATAATCAGCCAAGAAAATGACCACAATGATATCTATCAGGCAGGCCTTTAATTAGATCGATTGAAATTGTGTCGTGGCAGACTTTGGGATATCAGCAACTACCTTATTATCGTCCAAAGAATCAGTATAATATTGTATCCAGATGAAATTAGTGCTTTAGACCTAATAAAGACCCTAATAAATTCACCACTTGAGTTTATATTTTAACCAAAAAATGCCAAACGTTACATTTGTTGCAGCTTCTCTACTCTGAGGCTTTTCTTATGTGATAGTAGCTGTAAATCTCTGGGTTTCGGACAAAATAAGCAATTTGACAACGCATTTTTGGACACAAAAAGGACTAACTAAGTAAATGGAGCTGATTGGATCACATTTCACTGGAGTTGTACCTTGTATAACTCCATGTGCCAAATGATTCATTGATATGGTACATTGTGTATTTACTGTTGTCAAAAATAAATATTTAAAATTGTTTCAAAAGGCTTTTTTTTTAGAGTCATAACTATTGGTCCTACTTTCCTGCCTTTCTGTCAGACAGTTAGTTGACACACTTAGCTGCGGCAACTCCATAGCCCCGCCTCCTCTCACTCACTCACAGTTTTGTTGTTTTTTTCTTTTCACTTTATTGCATTTTAAATGTGTGACAATCTCATTGACTTTTGCACATGTGCACTATTGCAAGAAGAATGCTGTCTTCATTGTTTTTGTGGTGTTGGAAATAAGACAAGTATAGTAAATAGTATCAAATATTGATATTTTTCAAGATATTGTTTGGAATTTCATGACAAAACTATTTAGGACAGTTTAAGAAAACAGTGCTACAGTATATACATTTAAAGGATCTGATATATATACTGTAATATGTAGCTAGGGCTGGGCAATATATTGATATTATATTGATGTTGTGACTAATATCACCTTTGATTTTGGATATCATGATATTGTATGTGTTGGTTTTTCCTGGTTTTAAAAGTTGCAGTAGTAGAAGTGATGTCATTTTCTGAACTCATCAGACTGTTGTAGCTTTTCTATTATTTACCTTTACTCATTATATCCACATTACTGATGATTATTTATCAAAAATCTATATTTTGCGAAAGTATCAAAGTCAACCCCACAATATTGTTGCAATATTGACATTGAGTTATTTGGTCAAAAATATCCAGATATTTGATTTTCTAGATATTGCCCAGTCCTATATGCAGCATGTGAGATGGAAGTGAATAAAAACCTGAATTGATTTGTAATTCGTTCCTGTTGTTTACAGTCAATGTTATTCTGTCACATTTCTTAACTCTCTCGTCCTGTTACCCAGCAGGAAAAAAAACACACACGGCTGTAGTTCACATCAGCTTCAACCCCCTTGTGGCAACACAATGATTTAAAAGCTGGCACTATACAGTGCCTGAGCTGTGATTCATTTGGGATCGTAGCGTCTCTGAGCAACACTCATTAAGTGCTCGCAAACACAAAACAGCCCATGTAAAAACCCACAAAGCCATATTTTTCACCAATTTGTCACAGCTGCTTAAGTGATTCCAGTTTGACCTTGTGAAGGTGTTTACAGTTGCGACAAACCTGGCTTCTGTTTAGTGCTTTTAACTCTGCTTCTCTGTGAAATAAAATGTAATATTCCTTTTTTTTTTGGTAGGAGTTGATTTCAAGATGAAAACACTAGAACTAGATGGAATCAGGGTGCGAGTCCAAATATGGTGAGTTATGCACGATTGTACTGCATTTTCAGTATACTGATGATGATCATATTGTGTGATCTCCTTGTGCTGATGTGTGTTTCGTCCTCTGTGCAGGGACACAGCCGGTCAAGAACGCTATCAGACCATCACCAAGCAGTACTACAGGCGTGCTCAGGTGATCCCTTTGTATGAGCAAATCACCTTCACGGGTTACTGTAGTTTTCATTCTTTAATCTGTCTTTGTGGATTCTTGTCCAGGGTATCATCTTTGTGTATGACATCACAAGCGAGCCGTCCTTTCAGCACCTGGTGAAGTGGGCCAGTGATGTGGATGAAGTAAGCACTCTCATTTCACTCCCCTGCCCTTCACAGCGACCCAGTATTTGTACTTTCCATCAGTGCTCTGCTGATGCTCGCTGCATATCCAGTGGCTTACTATGAGTGACACGATGATGAAGTCCTTTATCTCGGAGCTGTCTGTCTTTTTGTTGGTGTTGTTTTGCAGTATGCCCCAGGCAAGGTGCAGAGGATTTTGGTAGGAAACAAGTCTGATGACGAGCTCAGGAGGCAGGTGACAAGGGACCAAGGAAGCAAGGTTTGATTCAGTCTTATTTTATAGGTTTTATTTTGCAGGTAACTTACATAATAAATGATCATGTACAGGATGTGGTATATGTACACAGGGTGTCTGCACATCCATAAAAAAGTCTTACATTCAATTTCATAATAAAAACGGGCCTTAAAAGTTAATAAATATGCTAAAAATTGGACTTGTGAGTTCACCAAAAGGTTTTCATCGAATTTTATTTATGCATCTATTAATTTCTTTTTGTCAAAATAAGTCAAGGACTTGTGTACAAGTGTCGACTTTTCTTATGTTATAAATCTTTAACCTTTCCACAGAACCTGATACTGTCTTTTAACTCGTTACTTGCACTCAGCTGTTGGGAGATCAGTCTTGGTCTCGAGAACACTTTTTGAAGGTCTCAGTCTCGTCTCAGACTAATTGACTGATGTCTCAAAAAGTCATAAATTTGGCTGTACATTTTGTAGGCATTAAATATAAGTAGCTTTTGTTTCCACTGTGACCAGGATTAAATGGTAAGCAGAGGAAGGAAACCCTCCACCCCCACCCCCTTCAGTTAAGGACAGTTTTCTATAAAATAAGAGCACTTCTCTCAATGAGCTCTCAATGAAAAACTATCTGCACTTTAGAACTTATTCTATTTATTGCTATGTGTGAGTTCTACGTACCTTTTAGTTGCCCCTCAAGGACAAATACAATGATTTGGAAATTAATTTGAAAAATAAAAGCTGAATTAATGTACCTTTTATGACAACTTTCTTAGCTTACACAGTGTGGATTTGCTCAGAATTCCTTTTTTTATTTAGAATTTTCTAAAGTGACCCAGCACATCAGCTAATTTGTATTTTATTTAAGTGAAAATTGATCATCCAGTTAATAACATCCATTTTCCTAAACCATGTGCTCATTTACCTGTGCATAAACCTGACTAAAGCTATGAAACACCTTTGTTGCACTTATCTTGTAGTTAGCAGAATCCTATGGGATGGAGTTCTTTGAGACCAGTGCTTCCACCAGCAGTAACATCACTGAGGTAAGAAACAGGATGCGTCTCTGAGCAAAGTGTCTCGTTAAAATGTGTACAAATACTGCAGAGAACTCCCTGCTACATTCTCAGTTGTTATCTTTAAGTATTTCTTTTTTTCACTTCCTCCTTCCTTCAGTCCTTCACTCGGGTGACAGAACTGGTGCTACAGGCTCACAAGAGAGACGTGGACAATTTGCTGGGATCTCTGGATGATTATCTCGAACAGGCTGGTTTGGAGGAAGAAAAGGGCAGTGAAGGCACCAACAACAACAACGCACACAAGAGCTGCGCATGTTAAAAAGACGGCCACCATCACAGAACCACGGCTCACACTGTAGCAAAAGACATTTCTTCCCCACAGGGACTCGACTCAGCACCTCTTTGAATTCATCATAGATACTATGACCTGTTGTTCAGGAGGGTACTTCATTTGATTCACTTTTTTGTAGTTTGGTGAAGAGGTAAGTGCAGTTAGCAGCAACAACCAGCAGAGGGCCTGTGCTGTTGCATGACCACTGACACCTGTAGCCAGTCAAGAGTACAGTGCATGAAAGCAGCTCTGTGTTTTTTCTGCAAAGCTATCAGTGCACACACTCTCTTCATTGTCCCTGGTGAAATGCACTTTCCATCAAAAAAGTAACGTGTGGATCCATGTCCAAGAAATCATTTTATGAAGTTGCAAACAGTAGATATGCTACAACACGATAGCCAGAGAACAGAGTTGAATTATTTACACTTCGAAACTCAAACCAAGCAGGGTTGGATTCTTTTACACAATGGGCGTATTTCCTCGAGGGAGACAGTGTTGTGCCATGTTTAATGACCGTCTTAAATGTAGAGCATGTTTGTTTACCATCCTGAACGTTTATATACAGTTTGTTTTATGAATGTGACTGGCAGTCCTTACTGTATGTTACGCACTTAAGCAGTGTTACTGCTGCTTAAAATAATGTTTTCAGGGTCTGCTGAGGTGCCACAGATATGTCATTTTAATGTAATGTTTGAAACTCAAGGATGCTGCAAAGAATCAAGCAACATATAAGTTAATAAATTTAATTTGCCATATTTAAAACAAAAAATATTCGGGTATCTGGGCTTTGCTGAGTCACTAAATTTGGACTGAGAGTGAAGTTAGGTGTCAGTTAGGTCCATGTAGGGTTCAGATAGTAGGTTCATTTATTTTTCATCACCAGCTGTGAAAGACAGGTGATCACACGCTTAAATTTTTGATGACTGAGAAAACTGATACATTTCGTAGAGATACCATGAGGCAGAACATAAGCCATAATACATGGCATTTCCCCATTTTTTCTTTGGACATAGAATGTGAATACATACTCATTATAATATTTGATTATTAAAAGAATCACAATAATTAACAGCACGTTTGGGTTCAAAGAAATTCAAAATATGTACACATTTTTCAAAGCTTTTCCACAATAGAATAACACACATGATAGTAAACCATGCAAAAACTACTCATGTACTTGTGTGGTTTTACAATTAATTCTATCGATTCATCTGAAACGAAGAGTGTTGTATGTCAGGTGTGGATCAGTTTCTTGCAGAGCCATTCGACACCCATGAAAGGCAGTGAGTCAGGTGACCGAGCAGTTGGATACAGTCACACGTTGAGATCCCGTCCGCCTCCAGTGAGGAAGCACAGAAGTCGAGATGACGTTCATCGCCAAGACCTTCTACGACCTGAGAGCCACCACGCTGGAAGGGGACTCGGTTGATTTCAATGTGTATCGGGGACGAGTGGTCCTGATAGAGAATGTGGCCTCGCTCTGAGGCACCACCACCCGGGACTTCAGCGAGCTCAACCAGCTTCAGAGCAAGTACCCACATCGGTTGGTGGTCCTGGGTTTTCCCTGTAACCAGTTTGGATACCAGGTCAGTTGACCCCTCAATATCTAGTCTTGATATAGGTCTGAAATCTTATTAAATTACTCAATATACCGATGATGCTTTATTATTCATTTCAGTTGTTAATACAAAACTTCACCCAATCCTGTGTTTTCTGTGGATGTAAAATGCATTTTATGCTTCACTGGAATTCTGTTTAAAGCCTATTTAAGTCCATTTTTCTATGAGTTTATACAGGATCTAGATTTTTTTTTGTTTCTTCTTTTTTCTTGATACATTATATTTCTTTCATTCATTCATTTCACCTCCAAAATATGCCGATATAAGCCCACATTTTTTTCTCCATCTAATAGCACAGAATATTAAGTATCTCAAGGTCAAATTAACATTATTATGCCTACATTTATCACCCACTGGCAGATTGAGGCATAAAATACAATGCTTTTCAAAATGTACATATTCACTGGGTAAAACTACTCCTTAACCTTGGATTACATGTAAATAAAAAAAAATTCTGTAACATTTTAAAACCAAACTGTGAAATCCATCTTACTTTAACAGGCTTTGATGATGTTCTCCCAAAGACAAAAAATAGTCTCAACCAAGGCAAATTTGACCTATTTCAGCTATTGCATAATTAAAGCGTCATCTTATTGACTAGCATATTGGCAAAAATGTTCATTTTGGACCAATGCCGATATTCAATTTCAAAGCCTTTCTCTGCCAATACTAATGACATGCCACATTTACCGTTTACCATTATCAAGCATCTCTATTGTAAAATAATTTAAAAGACCATTATGATTGCATAGTGTAAAAACTGTAGCTGGTACTTTATCTTTGACTCTGCAATTATATTTTAAGTATCTGTCTGACACTCCTATAGAGAGTGAATTTGTTTGTTACAGTATAATCAGCCTAATTCCTGTTATTACCAAGCAAACCACGACACTTGCTGTGGAGTATTAAATATCTGGACGACATGAAAACAAACACTTGTGTTTTGCAGGAGAACTGCAGAAATGGAGAGATCTTGAATTCCCTGCAGCACGTGCGACCAGGCGGCGGCTTTCAGCCCAGCTTTACCATCTTTGAGAAGTGTGAAGTCAACGGGACGAACACACATCCGGTCTTTGCTTACCTTAAAGACAAGCTCCCCTATCCCGATGACGACCCCATCTCCCTCATGCAGGATCCTAAATTTCTGGTTTGGAGTCCCGTCAGCAGGACCGATGTCTCGTGGAACTTTGAGAAATTCCTCATTGGACCAGAGGGAGAGCCCTTTAAAAGATACAGCAAAAAGTTCCCCACTATTGACATAGAGCCTGATATTCAAAGACTTTTAAGATTAACCAAGACCTAAGAATAGCCTCCACCTCTTAATGACTTCTCATCCATCACAGTCAAAGCTGATATGCTGTCCTCCACACTTTGAAGCCTTATTAAATGAGGGTGATATTCTGAAAGCTGAGGGAATATTATCTGAGGTCATATAAGTGCTTAGGAGTAGTGGAGGAATGAATTAAATATATGTCAAAAGAATTTTAAAGTACAAAAATGGGCATGCTTTATAGAAATGATCACTTGAAAAGCCAAGTATATTCTTCTGTGTCTTCTTGTCATATCTCAGTCTGGCCAGCAGATGGTGCTACAGATTTGATCATACAGATAGATAACTTCTGTCATGCTTGCAGGAATTAACATTCTGCTCACATACACTCCCAAAATGTTTGCACTGGAATAAAACCCTAAAAACCCATACACACTCTTAGTGGTGTATCTTCTTTCAGATGGATGATATAGCCAGTGAGGCACCTGCTTTAGAGATGTGTGCCTCGGTTGACAAGAATAGATATTGTCATGTCTGAAAGGACTCTGTGTAGGCATAGTAATGAGGCGTGAGATCCAGTGAAAAAGATGTGAAATTATGATGCATGTTGTCATTGCACATTAAAAAGCTCACAGGCAATTCCTCTGCATTATGCATCCTCTAGCTTGCTGATTCATTCTTTATTTGTTGAGCTCTTCGTTTTCCACCAATTCACTGGATTTCCAAGTCAGATTTGCTGACACCAGTGGCCTGTACAACTGCAGGAATGCTTTACCACCACAGTGACGCTTGAAGACAAGTCCTAAATAATGCATTTACAAGAGCATTGACCTTGTCACCATGTAATGAGCTCTTATCCAGCTTTAATTTTCTATGCACTGTGTTCATTGTTTGCAAGGTCTGCAGATTAGCAGTAGATTTTCTGCACATCCGCTCACATCCACATCAGCCGATGATGTCAGAGCCACAGGCTACACAGGCCAGGCAGGGCTCTAATGTCTTTGGCAGGTTGCTGTGGGGACAGCGGTGAAACACTCAGTCACCTGACAGGATTTTATTTCCGTTTGTAGATAGCCTGACTCACTGTCTTTGCATATCACATTTGAATATTTGTGTTGTCGTGATACATGAAGTCATTTGATTAATATGTTTCCCACAGGCCTCCTGGTCTGTGGCTGACAGGCAGGTGAGTAATGTTGCCTATTAGAAGCAGCAAATATTGGAGGAGGAATACCCGGGGCCTCTCCTCCACCCTCTGCACTGCTCCCCCGCACACCCAGCTTGCAGAAAAATATCACCAAAGATAGTTTATGTCTGAGCGATGAATCACTCAATTAAATTCTCAAAAAAATAAATAAAACCTCATCACATATTCACTTCAATTTCAAAAACTTAATTTATCCCAGAGGATCATTTTCATAAGGCAGGCGTTCTAAAAAAGAAAAATATAACAGGACATATGAGGACAATACATGGATGAAAAGTGGTGACCTCGTTCTCCATAATACTTTTGATTTGCATGTATTTTGGTCCAAATAACCCTGTGTGTAGGTGCAGCAAAATCTTCTGACTAATAGCACACATTTCTATACCATAGGCACTGTATGACATTGTTAAAGTTTAAATTAAGAGGAAATGCTTTGAATGTTATCTCAATTTTTCCAACTTTAATTAGCAAGATATTTGCAGCAGTAAGTCAAAGGTGTCTAGTTTCCCATTAGCAACAGGTCAGTGGGTTTTGCGCCACATTTCATCATTGTCAGTGGAAAAGTAAAATTTAAAGGGACAATTCATCCCAAAATTAAAAAAATAAATAAAATGAAAAAAATAAATCTATCCTACCTGTAGCACTATTTATCAGTCTAGATTGTTTTGGTGTGAGCTCCCTAGTGTTGGAGATATTGGCTCTAAAGATACCTGCCTCCTCTCCAATATAATTGAACTAGGTTGCAAACGGTTTGTGGTTCTCAAAGTTGAAAAAAATAAAAATAAAAAATGAAAAACTCAAGATAATCAAAATAATCCACACACCTTGTTGTGAGCAGTTTCATGTAGGAACTCTCTTCTTCATACTGAACTACACCCACCAACGGTGTCACCGCGGAGATGGATGCATGCATATCCCTGACTGAGCTGTAACTTAAGCTTGCTCAGTGAATCTAGCATTAGATGTGCACTTCCTTCTGCATGGTGATATGGTTCATTTGTGTAGTTCAGTAGAAAGAAAATAGTTCCCACATGCGACTACTCAAGCGTGCATCTACTGCTAGCTCACCTAGCACCACTGAGCTAACTAACGTTACAGGTCAGCCAAGAAGGATGCCATTAATGTTTAGCACAAGGCTCTCTTTTATGAGTAGATGCACTCTTCCTTTGGAACAGTGATAGGTTTGGTGGGTGTAGATGCAGAAAGAAAATAGTTCCTACACAAAAATGCTCACCATAAGGTCTGTGGATTATCTTAAGTAACTGGGTCATGATTACAGAAAAGAGACATTGCTGTCGAGTTTTTCAAATGTATTTTTTTTCGGCATTTTGAGCCAAAACTTAGTGCCATCTAGTTCCATTATATTTGATTGAAGGCAGCATCTCTCCGGCCGATATCTCCAACACTTGACAACTCACACAAGAACAACCAAGATTAATAAATAGTACTACAGGTAAATGGTAAAAATATACATGCATGCATGCATTAAATTTGGGGTTGAACTGTTCCTTTCAGCAAAATAATTCAGCATGTGAACTATTCAAATGTTTACCAAACTTAAATATAATAAGCCAGAAAATGAATAAAAGGTGTGTGACTGGACCTACAGAGAAAAAGGTGCAAATAAAAGTTTAAACCAGTAACCTAAAAACTGGGAGGGAAGCTATTAGCCTGCAGAGTTTACAACCTTTGTTTTCAGGGCAGAGTGAGAGGTCTGCATTTCCCCTCCTTTCCGTCGACCCACTACAGGTGAGCACTGTTGCCACGGAAACGTTTGCTTTCCCAAGAAGCCTTCTCGCGAGACTCCGGGGCAAAGAGAGAGACTGAGAGAGAGAGAGAGAGAGAGAGGGAGAGGAGGGGGAAGGCTGCCTGAATGATCTCATCCCTCCAGCAGCTGCATAGCGCAGCGAGGCAAACCCGTAACTTTCTATCAAACTTCCAAGTTGCCTTCGGGAGGACGACACCGGCGCATTTTCTGCCTGAACCGGAGTGGACACGTTCCCCGAGAAGGTAAGGAGGAGCGCTGCGCAGTTTGTGTGTCGGACTTAAACAGAGGGACCTTGTTACGAGTTGAAACAAAAGGAGGAAAACCCGCTTCGTATTGTATGACATCCGAAAGCTCGAGGCGGAGAGGAGGAAAGGTGAGTCGGGAACGTGGTGCTGCTCATGTGCGGGGTGTTGTTCACGGTACACACATCTGTCGACTGTCTGTGGACAAAGCTCATCTTTGTGCTGTGTGAAGGTGCATTGTGGAGCCAGTGCGCAATCAGTGCCACTGTGTTTTTAACTAATAGGGCTGGTGGCAGACGAAGTGGACTCGGTAAGAAACGTTTCAACCCGACTATCACTGGAGCTGTCAACATATACATCCTCGGCGTCGCTACATATGTCAAGGGCATTGTTCTCTGCACTGCTTTGGGGAGACGATTTACAGGTGGTAGCCCTGTCGTGCACACTAGGTTACACCACTACATGCGACATGTGTCTCCTTGTGTAACTGTCACCACCCGAAAAGCTGTATTTTTTTCAGCATGGTTGCCACACGAGGAGTGGTTTCAGTTCAGGCAGGTGATTTCCTCGTGCCACATCTGCGTGGCTCTGAGTGCTGATATGTTTACAGTCTTGTTGGACTGATAATGCCAAGATGATTGTATGGGAGTTTGGTAGATTTCAATCAATATGTTTAAATGTTTTAAATTCTGTCTACCCCATGGCATTTTGATCAGTTAATACCCAAACAAAAACCATCATTTTGCTGATTTATTTCATACATAGCCTATTGTGCAGAATACATATACCAAACCTGCTTTTTGTGGTATATAGTCGGGTGGGAATCACCAGAGCCCCCCATACAATATTATCACTATACTTAGGTCACCATACAGTACTACTGCAATTTAAATGTTTGGTAGTCTGCTAAGTGTTGTGACAACATAGGCTATATTGTGACACTTGGAAACTTATTGCCCCTTTTCACCTGCAAATCAAACCTTTGAAACCTGGGGGTACATCACTTTTCTTGTGCTGCTTTGAGACACCTTTAACAAGAATTTCAACAACCAATCTGAGTAGATTGGTGCAATTTCTTTCAAAAACATGGAAAAAGGCAATGAGCAACTTTTTCTATGAACTGCAAGAAATCACATGATTTAGACATTTTACAAAAAAAAAGAAAGGGGACAATAGGGAAAAAGAAAAATGCTAATAAATAAATAAATAAAAATCTCCATATTAAAAATAGATACCAAAAAGAATTAAAAAATATATAGCTACACATCATAATTTAAAATTATGTTACAGAATTAATATATTCAAGCACTTTTTCAGATCTTTTATTTTTTTATTATTATTGTTTTTATTTCTTCTACTTATTTTTATGCATTTATTTATTTTCCTAATTTTCTTGTACTGTATACTAATTTCTTGCTAATTTTTGGGTAATTTCTTCTCTTTTTATGCGCAATGCCTCCTGCCTGTTTTGAAAGAAATTAAGCCAATTTGCTCAAGTTTCAAAACTTTTTATTACAGCACATAGTATCTCTTGGACTGAGAAAGTTATTTGTTTTTATTAGTCTAGTAGGCTACCAAAAGTCAAATTTGTACTTGCAACATTAATACATTATATACAAAAATATCAATACTTGCGGTTCATGTATTTATGCAATATTGCCACACAATATATCGCGATAGTATACCGATTTTTTCCGTCACCCCTAGCACATAGTGACTTTTTGGAATTGATAGAGGACACAGACCACAGATTAGGAAAGATTTGTTAATGCGGGGCAACAAGGCAAACAGAGGTTTGTTTAAATAGCAACCAGCGGGAAACTGTGCCAAACTTTCAAAGTGCAAACATGCAACACTGGGTCCTTAATGAGCGTATTCACAAAATATCAGCAGTAACAATCCAGTTACAGCTATGCAGGTGCAACATTGGGTTCCACTCTGACTTGAGCTTCTTCTGTAGCTTGTTGGAGTTGGCTAACTTGGCACGAGTCGGGTGAAAAAAAAGGAAGCTTTGGAGTTTAGGATTTGGCAGGGATCAAGGATTTTTGGCATTCTTGATAGGCTTAGCTGACCTGTGGTGGGCATGACTGATCACACACTGCACTGCAATTTTTTTTTACTAGTAAGTCTGATCTCAGCTTTGTCCCGTCTAAATCGTGGCTATTATTCACACCGGACTGCATCTTGCTTTCTCTGATGGGATTTCTTCTAGAGAATTAATCTAACTCAAATGCAGCAGCTTTATATCACTGTAAGGGGGAAGTGTTCATGCTCTCTTTTAATCTGCCACAAAGGGCCAAAAAGTCTGTGTTTAATGCTACTGACAAAAAAAAACTTTCAAGGTTAAGATAAAACATGACTGAATGTGTGCCTTTAAATATCTCATCTAGGGGGACTAGTTTGCAGCCATAGAAGCATGAGGCCTAGAGCTGCAATGTTCGATCAATTAGTTGTCAGTTTTTAAATGAATCGCCAACTAATTTGATGACTGAGTAATTGAGTTGAGTATATATATATAATCTAAAAAAGGTAAAAACTCTCTAATTCCAGCTTTTTAAATATGTGTATTTTCTAGTTTCTGCGTTCCTCTATGACAGCAAAATGAATATCTTTGAATTGTGGACCAAACAAGACATTTAGGGACCTCATCTTGGGCTTTAGAAAACACTAATTGACATTTTCATCATTTTCTGAATTTCTAAATTCCAAACAACTAATTGATTAATTGAGAAAATAATCAACGGATTAATCAAGATTGAAAATGGTCACGTTGCAGCCCTAAGACGACCTGTGTGATATATTTTCATCTAAATGCAAACTCTAATCATGATTGTTCCTTGAGAAAAAAGAAGCCATTGCTTCTCACATTTCTTATCAGCAGAAATATTCCTCCCCCTGGTTTACGACTGAAGGACGGTGTTTCTATTTTCTCTTTTTTGCATCATACTTCTCACACAACAATCACAATTGTTGTTGTGCTTCATTTGTCGTAGAGTCTTTCAAACGTGTACGGAGGGAAGCTTCCTGTTGCTAAGTTGAGCTTATGTTTCTTTTGTCTCTTGTGCATCGGCTCGAAGGGAATAGCTCGAGCAAAGATAAAAGACAACAACAAGAGGAGCATTGTGCTGCTTTATAATTTGCCATTTCGGAATGTGTGGGTGGCAATTATGCTAAGTGGCCATCATGAAATGCTTAAATTAACTGTTTACATTTTATAAGGAATAATGAGATTATTGTTATGATTAATTCTCAGGTTTAAAGTGCATTTATTCTTTAGTGGTTTGATGATCATAGAGTAGGTTCTTGACTGCACTCTTTTCACAGTGATGTGCTGTGTCCTGGGTTACCCTCAGAAAGTTTTGAAGGTCCAGTGTGTCAGATTTAGGTGGATATAATAGCAGAAATGGAATATAATAAATAAGCATATTTTTTTTTGTGTATAATCACCTGAAAATAAGAATCGTTGTGTTTTTGTACCTTTTAAAATGAGCTGTTTATGTCTGTGTAGTCTGACATATGGCACCACACATGTTTCTACAGTAGCCCAGAACGGACAAACCAAAAACTGGCTCTAGATAACAAGTTTGTGTTCAGCGTTTTCACGTCGTCCACCATAGTAAGCAACCCTTCTGCGACAAGCCGAACAGCATTGGAAAAACATGTATAATGTAAAAACTGCTTTATTCAGTATTTTCACCGGTTTAAATCACCTGGTCTATATGTTTCAAAGAGACCTCTGCGGATAATTTGTCCCTCAGTAAAAACCTTCAGGATTTTAAGTTAACAGAGAATAAAGGTGAGCTCACACTAGATGTTGCGATGAGCCAAACCACATGGGAGAAACACTGATGTGTAACTTGAAACTGCTTTATTTGATGTTTTTTATTGGTTCCAATCACCTGGTCTGTCATTTTAAGAGGAAGACACCTCTGCTGTAAAAGTCCCTGAACAGTAACGCTATAGGAATCCTAACCAGGGGAGCATGCTTGAAACAAAAGTTTCAGCAGGTTGCAATCTGCAGTCCTCAAGGCTAGATGCCACTAAATTCTGCATACTGCTCCTTTTTACAGTTGCATAATTTTTTAACTTCTTGACCTCATCTTTTGGAAACAAGCAGTAACAACTGACTGGCTGCTACCCCTGTCACCTCTAGCTGCCTGTTACTGATGACAGACTCGGCGTCAAACTAAACAGACCTTCAGATGTGACCCTGGATGATCTGGTACACCAACGCTGCCAGTGTCAGCTGCAAGGCCAGTGTCTTCATGCTTGTTTATTCTATCAGAGACACAAAGTGAGTCATGAGTTTTGACACAGCGTTCAGTAATAGCTTGAAATACATCAAGGAAAAAAAGGGAAGCACCATCAGTTTTAACATGAGTGATGCGTCTGGCCGATATTAGTCAGCCCATACTCAGAAGTCAAATGACTTGATGGTAATATGGCCTCCAGCAGTTTTTCTGTGTGAGTGTCTTTTTGCTGGTAACTGAGGGGGGTTGATGAGTTTGATTATAATGAGGTGTGACTAGTGGTCCGCGTTTCCTGCTTGCTAAACTGTTGGAATGCTCTGTCTTTGTCTGGATCGGACGGTCCACTGTATACCAGCCAATAGAGGAAAGCAGAGGGCTCGGAAGCTACAATAGTGATGATGTAATCCCTTTTCAGTGCACCGTCACACAGTAAATGCGTGCAGACAAAGGAAAATTCCCCTCCTGTTCACCCCACCTGCCTCAAAGTTTGGGGAATTTTTACCTCGCAAAAAAAAAGCATGGCAGTTTGGACACTGTAATCATCTGTGCTGGAGATTGTGTGGGGCTTGCAGATGCTCTGAGTTCAGTAGTTGGACAACTGGTGTAGTCGAGGTTATACACAGGTTTTCGGGTATACCCATCTCTTTTTCTGGCCATTTATAGTATACCCACCTATGAGCCAAAAAGCCATTGGAATATATAGGAGAGTATACTCACCTCCTCCTTGGTAATCTACCTAGTTGTAAACATGGGCGGATTATGAGACAATAGGCTCCTGGGGATATGCAAAGGGCCCCACCTCTCCTACATAGGAGCAAGACACACAGAGTTTGTGGTGGTGGGACAATAGCTGGTGTTGCTTTAATAAGGCTTTTCCCAGCTGAACGCTTAGTTAGGCGGGACATGCAGCTTAGGTGGAAAAGTGTCATAGTTCACTTTATTTTACATAATATTACAGTGGTGATCACATTTATTTTTCACTCAAGGCATTCCTGAACACAGAGTTTACTTGACCCTGGGAAAGTGTTAATCCTATAGACTGTATATAAAGATGGACAACATGACAGTTCAACCCGAAGTGTAACTTTTCGCTCTCAATTGCCCCCTAGTGTCTGTCTGCAGTATAGGTCACAAAGCCCACCCCTCCATGTTAGTGAATGGGATATAGGCCAAACTAAAAACTCAAAGTACTTGCGAAATAAATGTTTTCAAAATATTGTTTCTGTTACCGAAGGTAGTTCTCATCACACTGATGTTTGTTCATGTGATTCTTTTAATGATAACTTCATTTTTAATTAGTTATTTAATTCTACAAAAAGGGGATTTTCCGCCATTATTGATAGCTGTGACAGCCAATCCATGTCCTCGCCTTTAATGGGGTTGCTTGCGACTGGTCGGACGGGTGTTTTGACGGGAACTCCCCCACCTCAGATATCGCTACTGCGTAGAATTCACCTCTCACTGACATGACCAGATTACCAGATGACTACGCCCGTATCCTGGATATTTTAGCCTCACTAGCAGGGGCGTCGTCTATCATTATATACAGTCTATGGTGAATGTCGACAAGAAAAAATTCTTTAAAGGACACAAAATGCTACCACGTGTCAATATAGAGATAACGTGCAAACCTTTTTCCCTGATCGACCAATCGATTGGTTGAAGAGTAGATAGAATTTCAGTAATGCTAGATTTTCTTTGGCTGATTTCAGCCCTATGGTACACCCACCTCACCACTGAGAGGGACAGGTGCAAAGCGTTGCTTTTGGAAAATGATCGTAACCTTACCTATCTACAGTTAGGTCTCTATTTGGTGGTCTGTTCCTCATATGCTCATGAACTACAGCAACCTCTCTGTGACTGGTTGTGTCATGCTGCTTCCAACTCTCAACCCCAAACCAAAACCCACAGTCATGCAGAGATCAGACACTGTGTAATTCCCCTTTTCTGCTCCCATCAAACCTCATACATGCCGAAAATAGTACGGCATAGCTTAGAGATCGGAAGATGGAGAAGAAAAAAGTGGTTGTTTGTTTGACAAACAACCACTTAAAAAAAAAAAAAAAAAAAAAAGTGAGAGAAGAAAAAAAAAAAAACATTCCCGTAATGAAATCTGGAATTCTGACGATGATGATGTGCCGCCGCAGGCTATCTCCGCTGCCGCACAGCGATGACGTGCTCGGTATTGTCTCGACATGTCTGCCAGTTGCTACACTGTTTCTGTGCTTGGCCTGCACACACTCTCTGGAACGGCTTACAGAGCTCTGCTCAGAGAAGAATCAAAACATCAAGCAGAGTTACAGGCCCATGCCCCATGCAGAGCCTGCGTGGGCAGCGGTGGAAAAATAATTCCACATACAAAAAAAACCCAAAAAACAAAACAGAGAGGTTTTTTGCTGTTGTCCCTCCTGTGGACAGAAATCTGAGAAGCAGGCAGGAATGCGTGAGGGCTTGGTCATGGCTGAGCTCAAAACAGATCTCAATGCAGAGACAGGTCTGTTCAGCTTGTCCTCATTCCTGTGCATGCTTACAACTGTTTTCCTTACTTTCAGCAGCCACTTTTACCTTGGGCTGCTGTGAAGTAAAACAGGAATGCTGGCATAATAGCACACCGTGTGAAGTTTTTTCCTGGAAAACACAATTGTCTGAGCACAATCTGAGTGAAAAGTCCTCTGAAAAAGTGAAAGCATTCCTTCTGTAGTTTGTGTCGTGCTTTGTTTCCTGCTCTGAAACTCAAAAAATCCCTCCTCATATTGCTCCAAAATTCCACATCCTTTGCTCTGGATCCAGGGAATCCATTTCCACCCTGTGAGTTCCTGCTTTGCTCTCAGTAAAGCCGACAGAAGAATGAGACCACTGTGAAGCAAAGGCGTCCTCTGCTAGATTCAAATGACTTTTTAAACAAATACAAGTTCAGGTGGACTGAGTGAAGTGAAATGTCCCACTGTCACTGCTGCAGTATGTCTGTGCAGCTCTGTATTATTACATCAGCCTTTACCAAAAAAAAAAAACCCACTCAGTATTGATGATAAAATAATAAGCTACATAGCATATAAAGACGAATTGGGCCATAGTCTTTTTCCCATGTTGCTCCAGGTGCAAAGGGCAGATAGGGCCTGTTAATAATAAACATGGCTGCTTTCCCAGCCTTTCCTCTCTTGCTGCCTGTTTCCTGTGTGTTTCATTGATGTGTTCCTGGATACCTTGCCTGCTTTGCTGCACATGAAACACATTTGAGACCAAAAGTTGTCTTGTAAATATCAAGATGGCACGTGTTTGTCTAACATATGCATGTAGAAGCTCTGGAATATTGCTCTGAGAGGGCTCCGTTCAGCAGCTATCATCACCGTTAGTGCTTAGGGAGGTGCTGTTGTTGCCATGTTTGTGTTTACATGGCACTCTTGCAAATTTGCCTTGAATGCTGATTAGGAGGAAGTGTTTGCTACTAGAAAGAGAAAACCTGTGACTGTACACATCCTGGTGTTGTTCACCTCTTGCCTGATTTTTAACTGAGCCTAGAAACCAGCTGTAAAAATACCAACTCTAACACTCTGGTAGATGCAAATGAGGGAGTCACAGAGAGCTCCAGTCAAAACTTGCATGTATTTTTTCTGCTTTGTGACTTGTGGTGATGCAAAGTCCTGATTATCGCCAGCCGGGGGGGATAAAGGGGAGGGTGGGCGTGTTAATTGCATTCTGCTTCACTCTGGATCCATGAACCAAGACTAAAACTGAAGAATTACTGGGACAACTGTCTGATGCTGTCTGATTAATATAGCAGAGTTAATTTGCTTGCATTTTGCTGTCACGCGTTTTAAAATCTGTAGTGTTTTCGGCTTTTGGTGTCTAAAGTATTGAAAACACTGCACCCTGGGCTGCTGTTTAACATGAGATGTGGCTTGCATGGAACCTGCTCATAATAAACCACTGTTGCAGAGCTGGCGAGAGTGTGCCAGTAAGTGCGGTGCAGTGCAGGCCAGCAGCAGAACGCTGTGCAGGTTTGCACTGTGGTTTTCTGGCACACACTGTGATTTAGCAGGGCACCACTGTTATGCAACACTAGCTGACTTATCGCAGTCCAAATGACTCTGTATGAATTGATTAACTCTGCGGCCTGACTGTTTATAATTGGACTGGAAGTGCACTGGGCTATGCACTGGACACGTGCCAAAATCAATGACTGAAAATGGTTTATGTGTAGAACTTTGCTACGCTGTTATTGTGATTTTTTTTGTCCTTGTTAATCAGAATCAGAAATATTTTGATGATCCTGGGGGGAAGTTGTGGTTTGTTACATCACTCTGATGACAAGTGTAGGGAATCATAGAAAGTAGAAATAAATACCAGCACAAAGTATGTAAAAATATAAAATAGAAACACAACAATAATAGTAAAAACAATTGGCACCGGTATGTAAATATTTAGAAATTACAAATATGTATTTTGTGCTGAGTGTGTACAAATATAATATAGAAATACAACAATGATAATTAGCACTATTGTGTGAATATTTAAAACTATAAACTTACATAATGTGCTGGTTGTGTTACGTCTGTAAAAATATAAAACTATGTACCTTATACTACAATATACAATCAATGTATAAACCTAGTATGTTAGTTTCTCTGCATGCAGAAGTGTACATTTAGCAACTAGTTTCCATTTCTGCCAAATAATGCTGATTATGGAGGCACACCTGAGCTCTCCACTGAGTCCTCAGTGGGGGGAATTAGGCTGCCCTCCAAGCTGTAGGGGACAACACAGTCAGCCAGGCTTCTCCAGAGACATGGCAGAGAATCCCCCTGAGGTTCTCTGCCAGGATAATAAGCCCTTCCTTTGTTGCCCCCCTTCTTCTCTGCGCTGGTTCTTATGTCAGCTCACGCTGAAGCTTTCCTCCTGTCCCCTGCACTGCAGCCCATGCTGCTACATTGTTAAATCGCTTATCTGGCAAGATCCTGTGTTTCTGCCTTCATTCTTGCAAACCCAAAAGGGTTAATTACAAAGCCGTAGAGTACATCTTGTACGCTAGGCACACAATTAATGTCTGGTGGCAGCACAGCAGCTATTTGGCCAGTGTGAGGGGATATTAATCAAGCTTTCACCTTGACTCTGTGCCGTGTTCTCCTTTTGACTGCTGCTCTGTCAGCTAAGGATCCTTTTGTTTCCTAGCAGCGCTCTGGTGCTCCTCTGTCACCGATATTAGTCTGTGGGGAATCCTTGTGTAGCTGAAATGCATCTCGTCATGGCTATTCATCTCTGTGATCAAATTAGTTGATGTGTTTTTCCCTGATTGCCACAGAGGTGTATTTGTTGGCCGAGCAGCTGTTGATCGATTGATAGCTCAGTTTGACTGATGAAAATGAACTCCAAAGGATGTGTAGAGCATCTTATGATAGATTTGATTGCATTCTCTGGGGGCCTTTTAAGTAGCCTGTGGTCAATGCTGCTGCTGCAGTGAGGCTCATGTTTCTCATGTCTGTTCAGCAGGGTCCCGACCCTTCCCAATCTGCCTAATCAAGCCATCACAACTGCTCCCTTTCCATAACATCACCCTGCCACAACCTGTCCCGACAGCCCCGTCAAAATGCAAAACAAACCAACATGTCATTCCCAAAGTATTCCATTCTTAAAATGCCATTTTAGCAACACAAAGAGCTCTTATTGTGGGTTTCATGTTCCCTGTGAGCTATCCGTTTCTTTGTAGCCGACAATGTTTTCATTCTTTTCTCCTGCCGAGCTGTTATCTGATCTGAGCATTCAGTTAATGTGTCTGTGTTTTAGCAACAAATACAAGGTTGGTGTGGCAGGGGCACACAGGCTCTGTTTTTCTCTCTGAGCGTTTGATGAAGTCTGAGTTTGTATTAAATTAAAATGCACTTTACTGTGGTCAGGGTGGTCTAATCAGGATTCAGTCTCTGTAGTCCCCTCCGTTTTGGCTTGTTTGCTACCTGTGTAATTGGGTAGAGGATGTGAGAGGACGGGGCAGTGGATGACTTCCAAACATCACAGGCATCTGTCATATTGACACCTCCACTTTGAGAATCTGTCGGGCCACCGTCGACTGACCTTGCTGCTCAAACACAGTTGTACATGAAGACCCAAGGTCTTTCACCCTGGACCGGTCCTCATCCTAAACACACTTGCACTTACTACAGACAAATACGCCCATGAATAAAATCTTGCAGCTGCAGTTTGATTACAGTGATAAAGCTTTTAAAGACTTGCAAGCAAGTATAACAGCAAATAGGACCTGGAGGCTCACCAACCCAAGACAGCCGAGAAGCCAACGTTATTGTCCTATAAGCCCTACGCTCTCACTAGCAGAGCTACAATTTTAACAGTGACTAGGTCGACATGTACACTAATAATTCACTATCATTCTCAACATGACAACATGCTGGATTTGGTTCAGGTTATGTAAACAGCATATTCCATTTGGATTAACTGAATTAAGCCTTTTCCCAAATGTAGCATTTTCTGATTAAGATGTGTGGGATATGCCAGTATTATTCAAGTTATAATAGCATTATTTGGGCATGTATACAGTACAGAACATGCGTCTCACTAGGGGTTCTATCTCACTTTGCGCCTCCTGCCTTTTCACGGTTAGCTCAGTATACTGCAGGGTTTCCCACACATTCATTTATTTGTGGTGCATCACCAAAACATCAGCACCTGCTGACACATACAGATTTTCTAGTTTTGGAGCTGCATCTCTCTCTCCCTCTTTCTTTTGTGGCGAAGTGTATTCTGGGCACAGGCGGAACAGCAGAGCGCCAAGCGCGATAAAGGTGAAACTTAACCGTTTGTTAATTCATGTAGTTTTAGTGTTGTCTATTTTTCTGAACTACTTTAGATGAAACGGGCTGCTCTGTGTTTTCCCCTGGAAACCGTGGACACTTCAGTCTAGCACAGGGTCAGTGTACCAGCAGTAGAAGAGAGTTTGATTTTAATCACCTTCGAGGCAGATGCTCCCTGAGTCCATTGCTCTAATCTGATCAGCTCTAATTGATCCGACCACAAAGCGATTGCAAGGAGGAAGTCTTGAATGTGATAAACAGTTTCTACCTCAGTTATTCACCTCACATCTTAAACTCAACAAACTGCTAATTAGGGAAAAATTAATAGTCAGAAAAAGTTCCACTTGTGTTCACAGACCCGCAAAAACCTCTGAATTCAGAGAAGGGACAAAGAGTGATGACAAGGGGATATCAATACATTTTTGGATATGCACAAATATCTCAATGCCAGCCTTTTCAAGACAGTGGTTGAAGGAATGAAAGAGGGAAAACACTGCCAAACAAGTCTGCCACCAGTGTAAACATTGGAAGAAATCCTATTTTCACTCAAAGAAGCAAAATGACGAGCGACTCTAGCTGTTTAACTTTGCCATTTTCTGTCATGTACAAAAGACACGTTAGGGCATGTTAGTCACTGTTAGGGCTGAACAGGAACATTAGAGAAATCTTCATTTTCATCAGCAATGATAGGCGTTTTATAGGAACACTGTCTTTCTCCAAATAAAGAAAAAATATGTAACATGTAAATGTAGTCACTAATTTGTGACACAATTAAAGGTGTTTCCAATAGGAGCACTGGGGCCATGTGATTGGCATTCCAGCAATTGATATATGTACTCTAAGCATAATGACTTTCAGGAATATTATTGACTCCCTCCATTTTATTTCCACTGTAAGTAGCCGTGGGCCACACGAGTAAATGGCTTTATTGGCGTGGGCCCAGCTAGGACTGGCACTGGGCAAGTGACCAATGTGCACTGATGGGCACACACATGCACACAGCAGGGTTCTCTGGCATGCAGAGTGTGTGACCACTGGATGCCCCCAGCCTCAAGCAGCCAGCGGTGCACGCGTCACGCCGAAATACCTCATCTCCTGCAGCATTTGCACAATCAAAAGACCAAGACCTACATGACATTTTCATTGACCCAGTCTTGTTTATCCCTGTTCCAACATCCCTACAGCTTTGAAACTCTGCTGCCACTCGCGTTGATGTGACATCGATCCAATGTAGCATTTAAAATGAATCTCAACATGCTAGATTTATAAGATGTGTGAGCAGCACTGCGGGCTTTACTCTTGATTTGGTTTGCTCGTGAGTGCCTGTGATCAGAGAATGAAGTAATAGCAGGCTTGGGAAGTGTTTGGCGGGCCCCCCCGGCTGAGCCCCATCCCCCGTCTTCTGGCACGTGGAGAGGCGGAATTATAGACGGCAAGCACACAAACTATTCACTCAGCCCTCCTCCTCGCATCAACACTGTTAATTATACTGCTGCTACTCTCGCATCCCTTCTATTTTAATCCTCAACTGATGGAAACTGCTTCATCCCAACACACACACTTGAGGCTCAGACAGAGGCGTGTGCCAGCCCCTTGCTGAGCTGGGACTATTTGTTTTGTAACACATAAGTTCACTACTTTTCAGATGGGCATCTTTACCTTTTGTTAGGAGAATAGGAAAAAAACACAGTGCCTCTTAAAGGGATAGTTCATGCTTTTTGGAGTGGGGTTGTATCGGGTATTTATCCATTGACACTCACATACAGTAGTTGTCAGTAGGCAAGCCCCCAGTCTGGAGGGGCAGACTGGAGGCCGACATGCACTGTTAATTTGACAGCTTAATACAATCCAGGAAACCGATGTCCTTGAAAAAGGTAAGAAAATGTAACTATTAGTCTGAAGGTATGTTTACTTTATGTATATTTTCACTGCTTTATCTTTCCGTCAGACAGTGATTTCCAATCGGAAAATGAGGCAATTAAATCGCTCTTTTCAGAGCCAGATGTCATTGAGAAATACTGATTTTACCTCGCTAAAAATAGAAACTGCTGGTCTTCCTGCTGCCTTGATCAATTTGTGTTTGTGTAACTTTACACAAACTAACTGATTTAAGCAGCGGTGGACCAGCAGCCCCCGTGTTCAGCGAGCTAAAATGACTGTTTGTCAGTGGAGTCTGGTGGCTTTGACAAAAGCATAAATACTGAACTGTCATCAACCGTTTTCCCTGTGGGAATGGGCTGTCTGACGGAAAGTAAAGCGGTTAAAATGTTCTCAATTTTGTGTACACTTAAACCGATATTTATTTTTTAAGTAGGACTTTTTTTAGGTGGCTAAAATACATTTTTACAGCTCATTGCTTAGCTTTGGTGTCAGACTCAAGCCTACTTCTCCAACCTGGGGGCGCACTGACTGACGTCTGCTGTGTGTAACACACTGTCTATGGAGAAGTACCCCACACAGCCCCACCTCATAAAAATAAAACTATCTAACTCCTGTCTCAGTCCACAGTCCCGTGGATAAGAAGACAGGCTGCTGGGAAATGGTCCCATTGCATTGGGGTTTAATCCAAATGGCCTTGTTGCTCACCTCAGCAATGCAAAGTACACAAATAATGGCTGCACACTACAATTTAACAAGTGGATTTATTCCAGTATAATAGCAATAAAACTGGTTGTTAAAATCAGATGCAGGTCTGCCTCACAGCCTCTCATGGGAGCTGTCAGTATACTAGAGGAAGGAGACTTTCCAAGAGCTTAGGTTAGTATGGAAAGTGAAAGCTTTTTCTCTCAGAAGTCACACAGAAGCATTCCCATATTAATCACAGATCCTTTTCACCTGGAGGAGCTGGTGCGCTGTCTGGCAGCGTGCCTGTGTGGGAACGGTTGCCAGTACGTTTTGTGTGCTGAGCTGCAGGATTGAGGTGGAATTGTCTTATTAAATGACTCAAGATGTTTTTGAAGCTCCTGTGTTGGTTATGCTATCTGATATCAGTGTGTGTTTGCCTTTTCAGTGAACCCTGAGCAGGCTGATTTCCCTCGTGTTGAAACTGATTCTTTAGTAACAAAGTAGCACGTCAAATTCCAATCACCAAAAAAATACATAAACAAAAGCTCAAAATATATATATATTTATTTGTATTTAATCTACAGAGCTTCTTTCCACTTACTATGAGTTCCTGGGCTGCAGTCAGAATTTGTTGCTTCAGTTTTTTTTAGTCTCCAAATGAAACATCAAATTAAAGGTAATTTAAGGGGGCTTTACACATTTCAAATGGTTATGCACGGTAGCAATAGCCCCGAATGTCAATGACTACAATGTGAGTGTGCATTTCAAGCACCTGCATGCGAGAGTCTTGTCGGAGTGGCAGTTGACGTGTCGAACTTTGGGCCTTACTCATCAGCTTTTGGCACAAGGCCAACACTTGTGGCTAGGTTTACTACAGTCATCTTAATGGTACTTGATCAGTCTAGCGCCACTTGCACACACAAAACCCTCATCTGTTGCTGACCAGTGAACCTGCTAATAATCAACAGGTGTTTGACCTATTTCTGCCAGACTGCTGCAACAAGTAAATCCCTGATCACAAGCGATTACACAAGACGTGTGTCTGCAACTACGTTTCAATATGTTTCAACACAGACACCTCTACTAGCACTACTACTACACACTGAGACTTCACTATTTTACTGCTAATCTGAATTGTACCAGAGCTGATTGAAATGTCATACCTGTAAACTTTCAGTTCATTAACCATGGATAGGTCTACACAGTTATGGCCTAATGACAATAATTTTGGTCAATACTGAGATCACAATAATTTATCCCGATTTATTCTTTGATTTTAAGAGACAAAATATTTTTGTTGCTCTTTCACTTCCATGTTGTGCTTCATTTCTGCTGAAGTACATACTTTTGCATCAAAGGAAGACTTAAAATGAGGTACTTCTTCACCCAAATTCAGTGCATCTCCAAGAAGCAAAAATACACATAAAACTGTACCCAAAATGCAGGCAAACTAAAAATAAACATGCTACTACAGAATGATGCCAAGTGAAAAAAAAAGTTTTTATTGGAGTCATATCTTTGGCCAAATTGAATGTGATTGCATTTAGTTGATTCTTTCTGCCTTCAATAGCTGGATGGATCCATGCTGCATTTTATTTTTTGTTTTTTTTTTACAGCGGTCACATTACCATGAAGTGTTGTACAGTGTCGCTGTCATGGATGTCTCAGTTGATGCTGGACGAGGACGGAAATTCAGTGAGATAATATTAGCGTCATTATTCAGCATCCATGCAGTCATTGTACTGGTGATTGTGGTGGTTTTTTTCAGGTGGTTTAATGAGTAAGTTGAGTTTCTTTACAGCATAGACGAAGTCTCCTGCATTTGTTGCATATGATTTGTTCTCTCAAATTATTTTTGTTTTGCCTGTCTGACTAGAACATTTAAGAAAGTTTCTGTCAGGCTGCTGCTGCAGGGTACGCACAGAGTGGAATGACAGCTCTTCAAACGTGGAGGCTGGCTGTCAGTTTAGGAGGTTCTCAATATGCAGCAGTGTTTTGTATGAATCTAGTGCGTACTTTAAATGTCAACGCAGCTGATCATGTTCATTTGATAGTGAGAAGCCTAACTGTGATTGTGATTAATATTTAATATTGTGCAGCCCTAAACATGGTTACAGCAAACTTTACAATAGAGATAAGGTATGGCAGTGAAAAGATGGGATGCAACTTTTAGGATATAATTTCTATATTCACAACTTTGGGAAAAAGATTGAGATGAACAACATTTATGGTTGAGAGGACTACAAATCACAGCCGGGATCTACTGTTAGGCAACAAAAATATAATCCCTCACTGGCTTCCCACTTACGAACACTACTTGCAAGGTACATTTTGTAACCAAGCCAGAAACACAGCTGCAGGTTTCAACATGGCTGCTATGTTTTTTTTTGCATGAGCTGTACATTTCATTGTTCAGTATATAAGGAGAGTTTAGGGAGACATATTCTGGGTAGCCCTGGTTGGACTCTACACAGAGACCGTAACCTGCAATAAAAACCTGATTTTCAAGAAAAGGCAATCTTAGTTTGAGACAGGTATTGCAGAAACAGCATCTCTACAAGCTGGCAGGGGATAAAAAAGCGCTGCCTTTGATGTTTGTAGAAACAACGAGCAGTTTGGATTGTCTTATTCAGAAATAGCTATTGTCCCAAGAGTTTATTTTTATGAGCCAAATTAACTCATTTGTGTTTTTGTAGATTCTGCAGAAATTGGTGTTTAATTTTCAGGGTTTTGCTTTGTCATGCATGTGAGCCATTATCTCTGCATGTACCTGTCCGTGTGCATCAGGAGCTCACTGTCTGCCTAATGGAGTCCTCGTATATGAAGCGGGCAGAGAGGGCAGAACGAGGGAAAGTGCAGCCTTGAGCAGACATCCACTTTTTTTTTTTTTTTTTTAAACCTCAGCTCCAAACTGCTGCAGCAGCCAGGCAGCAACCTCATTAGAATTTTTTACATTCCTCTTCAGGCAGCAGCACACTGCTTCCTCTCCATTGCTCTTTATAATGTACAGCTTTTTAAAGGCTTAAATCTGAACCTCCTCTATAAAGACAAGTCATCTATAAAACCACGTCAGATATGAGGCACTGAACCAACTCTAGCTTGACCTGTGTAGATTAATGTATATATGGACCATGAAGTTGTAAAGTTTCTGTTGGTGATAGCTTTACATACTTTAAATCATTGAATACAAGGCTGTTTAAGAGTGTGGATTCATCTTTTGTTTTGACGGGGCGGCTTATAGATTAAAGTATAAGAAGTAGTGATCCTTCTTTAGTCTGGACAAGCAGACCACCTAAGCTGTTAGCAGTGCAATTAGCTTTCTTTTTTTTTTTTTTTTTAGACGTAAATGGCCCTCTTGGAATTGGACAAAGGCTTTCATTGACAAACCCCTGGCCCACCCAGATAATGACATTGGAAATGGGACTGGGTTTACCATTTCTAACTATAAACTATGTCAAGTGTTTCAAGTGTCTATTTATCCTGCCGTCTCTCCCACGTTGAATGTGAAACCCTGGTGGAGTACTTTCTGGATAAGAAGAGAGGAAGGATCGAGGACACCCTGCTGGAGATAATGGCAATGAATATATCCTGGCCCTCCTCCAGAGCTGTCTCCTTGTGCAAGGCTGTGAGTGAAATTCACTTTGCCAGTGGTTAGCTATGCCCATTACTCACTGAACTGTGCTGCAGTGATAGCGAGGGGCCCAGAGACGGGGCAGAGCGGCAGCACATCACAGTACAATGGCGATGATGAATGTCGATCCGCTGCCACCGGTTTTTGAAGTGCTCCAACGACACGCGGTGTTTGCATTGCATGTGCGGTCGGTTGAACAATTCGTCGGTTCAGTTCTCATTTTATTGTGGCATTGCACTTCATCCGGAGCTGGTGTCTCGTTGATCAAAGCTTGCAGTACAACTTGGCTGCAAAGATGGAGGACCGTGGTTTTAAAGTGATGGCAGACTTTAGTGTTTTATTACAGACTATCACTGTGACAGTCAGTGTTGCACTTCTCTCTAAGAAGTTGCCCGAACATGCCCTACTCCCCCCTCACCTCCCCTCCGCAGACGCTCATCATTTCCTCCACTGAAATTGGTGAAATTCCAGGACATCGGCTCGCGGTCGGATGATGCTAGTACCGTTTGTTTGCCAGCGGGCCTGCCTGTTTTTCTCTGGAGGTGTCAGGTTCTCAGGTTTGCTCGAGCAGGCGGGCAGGTTTGTGCCTGGTTCTCAGCCAGATGCACATACAGGAGGAGGGAGGGCAGATAGAAAAAGAGTTTTAAAAAGAGAGCAGATGGAAGACAAGGGAGAGGTGGAGATGTTTTCTTATTTCCTGTGCATCTGATGTGCCTGTGGGCGGCCGTGGTTGAGCGACACCTCAGTGGATGTGTGGAGACCTCAGTTTACCCCCTCGCTCCTTAAAACTTCCTTACTTGACAGGAAATGATGGTGTGTTGGAGTCAGTGGATTTATTATTACTGCAGGTTTTCTCTTCTGAAGCCTCAGTTCTCTGTCTCACTGGTGCACAACCTTGCGGTAAAGCTTGCTCACTGTGGAAGAGTTTAACTGCAGTCTGGCTCCGTTCTGTAGCTTTCGTCAGGTTTTTCCCATGTTACTTCCCCAAATCTCAGTCATCTGTCAGCTCATATGTGTTGCGGCAGTGAGTCATGCTCTAACACAACACAGGAAATTTTCTGCTTTTTGTCCTCTAGTTGTGGGCAGTTGGTTGAACATACTGCGATTGGCTGAGTGCATTGCTGTTTTCTTTTTCCTTGGTTGATTATTGCCATTTTATTTAGCTAATTTAATTTGCTGCGTCTGAAGACCCAGTGACAACCTCTGCTCAACAGGCAGCAGAGAGACACAGTGGGGAATCAGGGCTCGACAGTAATGCTTGCCCGCGGCAAGTAAACTCGGTGTTCGGGCAAGTGCAAATAAATGTGATGTCTAATGTAACGTGGTCTTAAAATATATTGCCTACTGTTTCGCTGAATTTTAGCTTCTTCAGCTGAGCTGCATGTGTGAGTCTATCTCAGATTAATCCACGATGATAATCCACCACTGAATGTTTTTCTTGATTATTTATCCATTTTTTTTAATGTTGAAAACAATTATTTTGTTGATAGCCATCCACTAGCTGTCCATACTGACTTGGGTTGAGTCTGATGACCTCAGAGGCTGTGTTCCTGACATGTCAACCAATCAGAGGCTGTTTTTCTAACTGTATGACAGCTTTTGGTAGGCCAGGGTGCACAGACACACACGCACACACACACACACATACACACACGCACAAATGTATCTGCAATTGCTGATTGTTTGGCTAGTTGGAATATTTTAACGTTTCGACCAATCCTGTCTTCTTGCTATCTTTCTGTCCAGGTAAGACCGTCCTCCTTCCTGTGCTCATCACAAAAGTATTATTTGTAGTTCTTTGATTGTTACCTTGTTTCCAAATTCTGGGTCAGTGTTTGCTACATCTCTCATTTCTCCAGTTGCCCTTGCATATATAATTCCTTTGGTTTTCCTGGCAGGCCTCATATACATAGCCACAGTTAGGGTTCCAGTGCCAGGCCATTTTCAAAGACTTCACTATGTTGGAATGGGGCCCCAGTTTTGCCCAATACAGAGGGACCTTTGTGCCTGCTGCCCAACAGCCCAGTCAGCCCTTAGAGCAGGGGAAGATTAGGGGACAGGGCGAGCCAATGGGCTAAATGGTAGGGTGCCTGTTTGGAAGCCAATGGTGTCAGCCAAACAGCTCCTTAGCCCCATTCAAGCACGCAGTAATTACAAGCTTGTAGGGCAATCCTTCGGCTCCTTTGTCCCTGCTTTGGAAACACTTGCCCAATCCACTGGGAAACTTCATTCCCTCTATGTTTGGAGACCTGGGACGAAGAGTCTTTCAACTCCAGCGTGCTGTCCTTTCTCTCGGGGACACCAGGGATCCCCCTCCAGGAAAACATGGCTTTGAAAGTGTCTGCACTGAAAAATCAGACAAGTTGGTCTTACTTTAAAAAATCTTGGAAACCAATTGCCTTGTAAAAAGGAAAGTTAATATATATTTAAATCGTCATTCATGTTTGCTTTATATCTAAGGGTTAAATGTACTTACATTATTTTGTGAGGCTTTTCAACTTAAAACTGACAAGTGAAATTGTACTATTAAAGTGTTAGTAACTTCAGTAAAGCAGGTTAGTCTGACTTAACTTGATCATGACAAAGAGGGTTTTTAGCAATGGTGAAGTTAGGAGATCTGTGAGTGTTGTTTTCTTAACATGTTTAAGAAAATGCAAGTATGATGACTAGTTTGCATCTGACAGAATACAGATATATAGCACAGTGTACTTAGTTTACTGAAGCTGCTAAAACTTAGATTTATTTAATTTGACTTGTCATTTTTAAATTGCGTCAATTTCAAAAAATTAATTAAATATAACTAAAATTTAAGTAAACTAAACAGTTAGATATTAGGTACACATAAATTAAGGTTAATAGTTACATTTACTTCTGTTTTTTCAAGGGAGTTTCCTAAATTTTTTAAGTGAAATCACCTTGTCTGTTTACAGCGTAGCACCCCCTGTTGTGTGTAACTGATGACTCATGATTCATCACAGCACAGTCCTGCTGACTGACTGCTGTCTGTCACCCACCTTTATTTCCATGTCAAATGTGTGTGTGGATACAATCTGAGTCACCTGCGGTCTTTATAGAGGCATGTTGCTCTCTCCGCTGTGTCTAGACTCGCCTCTACAACCGGAACTACAAATTGTAGCAGTTCGGAGGTGTGCCGTGACATCAGCAGCCCGTCATCTGCATCTGTATCACCATACCGCTTTTCTCATCTCTCAACGAGCCTAGCAGAACAGCTGGGAGGTCAGAGCCCTAATTACAGGAAGTTAACCTCATTTAGTCAACAAGCTCAAGCTGTTTGGACATGTCCTGCAGAGTTGTGAAAAAAAATCATCTCTTTAATTCTGCAGGAGGAGGATAGAGGAGGCAGGATGGGTTGGATGGAGACTAGGTTATGTTGTGGGGTCTCTGACTGTCTTTCACAAACTCGCAGCACGCACTCCTTCAGTCTCTATGGCACGCTGCTCCCTTTTAATCTGACAAGACCATGAAGCCATTCGTCTGCCTGTGCGTCCGTCAGCGAAGAGATTAGTGGCCTGTATTCTGGGGCGTGTGTGTGTGTGTGTGTGTGTGTGTGTGTGTGTGTGTGTGTGTGTGTGTGTGTGTGTGTGTGTGTGTGTGTGTGTGAGTGTGTGTGTGGGTGTGTGTGTGTGTGTGTGTGTGTGTGTGCATTTTGTGTGTGTAGCTTCTCTTCTTCTGTCTGTCCCTGTGGACATTTGGCAGCACGGGACAGGACCTGCAGTTTAGCGTGCATTCCCCCGACAACTTTCACTCTCACTCATGTCGGAGAAATTAGAGTGTTAGTAGGACATGAATGAGTTATTTTTTTTAAATCATTAATTAGGTTTTTTTTCAAATCTGTTTTAGACACTCTACTCCTGTGCCCCAAAGAACTGGTGCCCATTCATTAGAGGAGCGTGTCGTTGGGAACCTTTCTTATGTGACACATTAAAGATCACAGTGGTGATATCTTTCTTTTTATTTGAATTTCATCTGGCTGAAGATTTTATCTCATGTATCCATAAAGCTGTTACAGGCTGGATTTGAATCTGAAAATTGCCCTGTCCATTTTCTTTTATGGTCTTATGCAAAGATATTTGCTGCGATTGGATAATTCAGTGCTTCCCACAGAAATAGAATCCATGGGTGGCGGTATACGATGGTGGCATTGTGAATATTTGTGTCACTCTGTGTCCCCTCTAAATTCGGATGTTTTTGTGAGTCTTTTTTGTTTTTGTGAATGCAGAGCAGGCAGAACTCTTCATCAATTTTTACTCAGCAGCAGTTGGAGGAGTTTGAGTCATGTGTAGGGATGGGTATCATTAAGATCTGATGCATCATAGACGAATCTCTTCATTTCACTGCAAATTAGAGATGGAACTGGTAAGATAAAATACTAGAAACAAGAAATATATTTTCTCCAATACCACAAAACAATCATTAACTTCAAACCTTAACAACGCTATGGTCCTAAATAATTCAGCCACGGGGCTCTTTTAATGCCAGGATACCCATCCCTAATTGTGGGGGTGATCTGTCAATCCGGTTAAGCTTATCAGATCAGATTGACAGATGTAGAGGCGAGTGAAAGTAAACTTTTAGACCTAGCAATGAACAGTTACATTTTACTTTCAGTGTGCCTGGTGATCTGCTGCTCCATCTGTGCCCAGAGTACACTTTGTGCTTCAGGAGGGTGGTACAACGTATAATCGAACATTATATATATATATATATATATATTCAAATAGCACTCCTAATGAGCGGTCCAGCTCCAAAAATAGAATATCAATACGTGGCGGCAATCAAACAATTAAACAATGTGTTAGAAACCCTGTTATTATAATCCGACTGCTTGTGGACCCTGTTCATTTCTGCCATATGTTTGCGGTTTAAAAAGTTTAAATGAGTAAATGAGTATGTTGGACTTGAACAGAACTTATGCCTGTGTTAGTCTTTGATGCTGCTTGCTTTTGCTTGATATTGGCCTAACAGAAGGCGTCTCTGCTGCAGTATATGCACAGGTTTAGAGGTTTGTTGTCAGAAAACACTCCTCTATGTTTTGAGGAAAGGCTGACTGGAGATGCTTTGCCTCAGGCGCTCTGAAAACTGAGTCATCTCCTCGGCCTTGCAATTTTACACTTGCACTTTTCCTGACTTGTAAATGAATTGAATTTATTTTATCAAACACGCTGCATCGTCGAGGGAACATTTGACCCCTTTCTCAGTTTACTGTGACACTGGTAATGTTGTTGGTAGCATACTTTTATGTACTCTTGTTTATCATTCACATCATCTATCTCTTGGTTACTTTTATAGTTTAAAGCAGTGGTTCTCTCAATTTTTTTTAAAAATAAACTAATTGATTTAGATTTTAAACTGTTAAAGATGTCAACTCAGGGATATTACACAGGGCATGTGTCACTATTTCCTACCATTTTATTGACAAATTAATTAATCAAGAAAATAACAGAGAGTTATCAATAATAAAAATAATTTTAAGCTGCAGCTCTATCACCTGACCAGCATTAAAAAAAACCAAATTGCTATTTAAAAAAAAAAAAAAAGCCTATATCAAGATGGGCATCGGTGTCTGATTTACCTAACACTTAAATGCTAAATTTCAAATGTCGGATTTTTAATTTCCTTTCCTTTTAATTTCCTTTTTAATTTTATTTTTTTAAAAATAAAGGTATTCTATGCAGGATTGTCAGTCACTGTTTATAAACAGGCTTGCCAGGGAATGTGAAATTAAAAGCCAACCCCAGATTTGCTCGCTTGGCATTTTGTCTTGATATATTTACGTTTTTTTTTTCTGTGCTGTGTCTCTTGGATGCCTGCTGCTTACTGTCTGGCACTTGGTTGCTACCTTTTTATAAAGCCCTGACTGTTTGGGGGTACATGCCTATAAACATCCTGAACACAGAAAATATGAAGTAAATAAGAAAATAAAAGCAGAAGGCAGAGCCTCTGCAGAAAATACACTGCAAAGTGGGTCATTAGTGATGAGAGGGATTACTTCTGTTTGACACTTTGCACTGTTTTTTAGGAAAATCCTGCATAGTTTATCTTTTCAGAAGAATCTCATTTAAGAAACACAGGATTAAAGTAAAGGTCAATGCCTTCTTTCTGATAAGTCTGTGTCGTGAAATCATAAAGTTGGCTGGGATGTTGGGATACAGTGTGAAGGTGGCGGTGCCGTAGGCCCGTCACAGTGTGCTCTGATTGCTAGTGGCTAATGTGATCACAGCCTCAGCCAGGCAGGGCTGACTGAGAGCGGAGCCTTAATCTCTCCCAGTGTCTCACTGCCAAATTGGCCCGATTTGTCAGGCAGAGGATCATCACCCACTTCTCAGATGACTTTCAAAGGGCCCCTTTTTGCTTTTTGATGTGCAGCTTGGGATATTGGAAAGAAAAGAAAAAACTGCAAGGCTGCATTACAATTCAGTGATGTTGGTTACTAAAGGGGCACGCACAGGGACGTCAGACAAGCCAGGAGTCAGTGACTGAGGGATGAGATGATTTTTCTATCACTTATATGTAATCCTGGTTATGACATGAGTCGTGGACAGGTCTATTTTATTACCAGGTACAGAAAGTCAACTTTATCAACCGTTATCTTTGGATAAATTAACAGAGTAGGCTGATGTCATCATTTTACTCAGACTTTAAAGAAAAACAAAAACACATTTTTAACTCATTTAAATTTGGATGAGCATTCATGTTCCAGCTTGATGTTTACTCTGAAATTGGTTTGAAAAGTGAAACCATTTGTCTCACTTTCTACACAGAGGAAATATTTACATTTTTATGAAGATGTCCTCAGTCATTTTCACAGGAAAGTCTGCAAAACAAAAAAACCTGAAAAATTAGTTAAAAACAAAATGACAAAGAAAGTAAAAACAAACAAATAAAATGACATGGAAAAAGTGCTTACAAATTATAATAATTCTTTATTTCTTTCTTTCTTGCAAGCTGTGGAGCATTTTGTACCAAGTTGCTCATTGCCTTTTTTCCATGTTTTTGAAAGAAATCACCCCAATTATCTAGAGTTCAAAGGTTTAAATACTTGTGACAGGTGTCTGAAAAGTGATGTGGATCCAGGTTTTAAAGGGGTAACTCTAGATGTAGGACTGTAATTCACTGTTCTTTCCCCATGTCCAGGAGAGTGTAACAGGGCACTGATCACAGCCAATCAAGTGTAAAGTCATCTGGTTTTTCAATACTGAGGATCTAATTTCAACAACTTATTAATTTAAGACCTGCTGCCCAGCTTAGTTTCCAGTGTTATATATATTAGGGAAAGTGGTGTGTGTCAGGAAACAGATGTGTTTGTGATTATCTTCACTCCAGACTTTTACTGTTTGTACTGAGTGATTTTCTTTTTCTTTTCAGGATAGTTTGGAGTGAGACAAATGCAGCGGCGGCACCGTCACAGTTGAGGAAGCAGTATGCAGGCTTGAATGCTGAGAAGGTGGGCTCTTTCCATCCTGTTTTCTGCCCCTTCACTTGTTGATCCAGACAATCAACCTGCTCATGAAGTCAGGGAGCAGCATCCCACCCCAGAGGCAGCCATGTCTCCCTGCTAAGTGCCTTTAGCCTTTTGCACTGGTGTCATGACCAGCCTGAAGCGCCCTCCAATGGAGCGCACCGTTGGGGGTTCCATCCCCGCCACTGATGAGTTTTACACCCGCCACCTCCGTATGGTCAATGGAGGGGCTGTACCAACCCGCACAGACAACGTTCATGCCACTGTGAGCACAGGAGTGCCTAAAATGGGTGTACGGGCTCGGGTGGCTGACTGGCCCCCAAGGAAAGACTTTACAGGGGTCATGTGGCAATCAGCTGCAGAACCTGAGAACTCCAGTGTGCCCTCTGCTGTAAAAAGTCACATTAAGTTAGGCTCTATAATGAGCCCTCAGGACTCGTCGATGCTGCGAAACATTCACAATACTCTTAAGAATCGAACCCAGGCCCAGGCCAACAACTACAGCCCCGACACCCGCTACCTGGCCCCGGGAGACTACCGAGGCCCTGCACACAGAAATCCACGACAGAGACGCATCCGTCAGCGCAGTAACAGTGACATGACTATAAGTGAGATGGACGGCAGTGGAGACAGCGGAGAAGACTGGGGTCCAGCATCAGGAGCCAAATGGTCCCCGCTTCATCGCGAATACGGTAGCACCTCCTCGATAGATCAGCATGGAGCAGCTGGGGAGAGCTTCTTTGAAATGCTCAGGGGCTATCAAGGGGACAAAGTTGACCAGCGTAGCCCGGCTCCGGAGAAACTGGAGGACATGCTGAATGTTGGGTCCAAGCAGGCCAGCACTGATCTTCAGGCAGATGTGGTGGAGAGCCAGCCTCCTAAAGTCAGAGACAAGCCCCCAAAGAGACGGACTAAATCTGAAACAGGGGGTGAATCTATTTTCCGTAAACTTCGGAACGTGCGGGGTGAGTCGGACTCCCCCAGAGCGGGGTCAGACGCAGAGGACAGCCGGACAGAGGACGTCGCCCCCCCTTTTAAGCCCTGGGTGTGTCAGAAAAGCTTCGCCCACTATGATGTACAAAGCATGCTGTTTGACCTCAACGAAATTACTCAGTTGCGGCAGATTGCAGGAAAGAGGAAAAACACCACCACGGGGGCATCTGCCGCTGCTGTAGCCTCAGCTTCTTCCACCCTCTCGTCCACACACAGCCTGCCTTACAGCTCCCCGAGTGGTAGCCAGGAGGAACTCAATTCCCGGGACAGTCCTGGTCCTGAGGCGGGGGACGAGCAGAGCAATGAAATGCTGCTGAGTTGCCCCTGCTTCCGCAACGAGATCGGTGCTGACAGCATTGGTAGGCGCAGATTAGGAACAGGGTATCATGGAGCAACTAACAGTGGCTCAGGGTCCCTTAGTGGGGACGGAAACTTGTACGAAACATCTGTGAGCACGCACTGCACTAACGCTGGGGTAGCAGTGCTCGAGGGACCGAAGGAAGGCCCCAGCACACTCAGCGAAAAGGGCAAACAATACATTGTGGAGCATGTGGACCTGGGAGCCTACTACTACAGGAAGTTCTTCTACCTTCGGGGTAAGATTGATTTAACTGCTTTTATTATGTACTCATTAGCACATTAATGTGTGTTGTTTAAAGGAAGAATGTTTGATAGTCGCCCAACAGATGTTTTTTAATGTTTCTCTGCAACTTCCTCCATCTCAGAGCACTGGAACTATTTTGGGATCGATGAGGCGTTGGGTCCGGTGGCGGTGAGCCTGCGCAGGGAGAAGCTGGAGGAGGACAAGGAGCACGGCCAGCAGTATAACTACCGGCTCATCTTCAGAACCAGCGAGGTCAGCCATCTTTCCTACACCCCGACCTCAACCTCAGCACCACATCACATCAATCCCTCCTACTGTGGAGTGTCCACAGCGTTCAGCGATGCAGCCCAATTATATTTTTGCACTCACACATTTGGGTTGACTGTGAGGACAGATATTCATTTTGTTGGATGCTTGCTTAGATTTTAGATCCAGTTTATAGTCCACCTTCTACACTTTGTGTATAGGAGACCAGGGTGTGTTGGAACACAGCTATTTTCTGTTCGTTTGAAGGTTGCAGAAACAAAAAATAAAAACGTTAGCTTTCTTGACCTGCAGCCATCTACTATGTTAAAACATCTAAAAGTCACTATAATTCTTGGTGAGGATAACATTTCAGTTTTCTATTATTGAAAGTAAAAAAGTGATCGGTGGACTAAATGTATTCTAAAACTGTTAATAGACAAAGGAATCGGCAACATTTTTATGTAAGATTTGATAAGATTTGAATGTCTGTGAGGAGTGACTGTTAGCTGGCTAACATATTTTCATCACAAAGTTTAGTCAAATGTGAGCAGGCTGGTTGGTACACTGATTTTGCGGGTGAATTGCCAACCGATTATAAAATTACTAGTTGTAACTGTAGATTTAAACTATTATGAACATATCTATTATGCGCTTAGTATTATTTTAAAGGGTAAGTGGCCAAATAAGACATCCCTGCTGATGAATTGTTTGGTTCATCATAGAAAAGTTGGGTTTTAAAAATTGGCTGATATTCTATTAAATCTTCATGTTTTCTTGTAAATGTTCAAATTGTTTCGGAATTTACTCCCAAATCACCAGGTTTGGACTTAAGTCACATAACTTGGACTGGTGTTAGAGTCATGTCACAAATTTGATAACTTAACAAAAAAGATTTGCAACTCAATTTGGACCTTAACACCAGTGACTTTCATTGGACTTGAGCCTTTTACTTGAAAATACTTCATCCATCCTCCCAACATTTAAAGGTTAAAAAGTGTGTTACTGTATCAAAGCGTACCAAGAATCAATACATTTTCACTCATTTTCTGAATCAGCCAACTTTAACATTAATCTTTTTATTTTGTTAAGACATATAACATAAATTTGCGACAACATAGGCTAAAAAATCACTTACTAAATGTCTCACTGATTTGGAAAGAGGAAGATATAGACAGTGTTTCAATAAACAATGAGTTAAATACAATAAGACAGGACAGAACTCTACAAAATTCACTCTCTTGTGGTACTGGTTAATATCGTATGCAATGAAAGTGCATTGTCAGCACATTTTTTTAATGATAAAGTTCAGTTGCATTTGTTGTTAAAAAAAACTAAAAAAAAAACTTGCAAATCCATTAATCCATTGTTAATTTAATATATTACTCTGTTGTTAAACTGACATTATATTTGGTGCATTATGACAAATTTAGGACTTGGGACTTGTCAGTCTTGACTTTGGACTTGAGTGCAAAGACTTGAGACGTACTTGTGACTTGCAAAACAATGACTTGGTCCCACCTCTGCAAATCACCTAATTTTAGTAAACATTTGTGTACATTAAAACGTATTTATTTATTTAAAGCTTAGATGTTAACCTTTAATTTACTGCTGGTTAGAAAATGCTAACATGAATGATGCTAGAGAAGTACGGCAGAAAGTGAAAAGTGTGTCAACCCACCCTGGCCTCCCCTATAGAAGGTGTGTATAGATCGAATACTACAATGCTGCTTATATACTAAGACCAGCTCGAGGTAAAACCAGCCCTTGTTTCTTATTATGCAACCAGCCCTGCGGCTTTTCAGCTGTCTCCCAATATCAGCAATGTGTGAAGAAACTTGAGGAAGTGCACTCATCTCCCAGCCTCCAAGGCCTGTCGGTGCCCAGCAACCTCAAACCACTAAGCGGAGAGTGTTTCAGTAAAAATAGATAGTCATATTTAGTTGCAATGTTCCAGTCCTTTGTTTGGTTTGGGGATTCTTGCTTTTAAAAAATTTGGGTTATGGCATTTATTATATGGGCGCACATTCCCAGACAGAGGGTGAAGCCACCTGCCTGAAGCTGTTTGTTGTGGACTGAGGTAGGACAGGTGTATGTGATTAAGCTGAAGGACCCCCGCCATATATCCTACCTCTCAGACGTGGAGAATACAGGTCCATTGTAAACACACATGGCACTGCAGCGCCTCAAGCTCGTAGGAGAGAAAGTCTCGGCCCGTTCCAGCTGCTTGTGATAGCTGAGATTGAGTTCACTCCCAGAGCTCAGCACAATGAAGACTTTGTATACACAGAATGCTTGGACAAGCCCTCCCACCTCTTTTTCCTCACTTCTGTTTCCTTTTTTTAAAGCTTTGAGTCATGATTGTCTTGTTTTATTTCCCTTTCTTTAAGTTACAGTAAGAGAATGGTATGACTTTTCAGACTGCAGGGACTTGTTTAGTTCTTGGTGTCTGAGCAGGCATGTTTTGCTATCAGTCTGTTCGATCTCTAAGAAAGCGTTTAAAGCATGCTTAGATTCCTGAGATGCATACTTTCTCTACCCACACTCCTCTCTGTAATCTCTGTCTCCCTCCGTTCAGCTGACCACTCTGCGAGGCTCTGTCCTGGAGGATGCAGTGGCTTCCACTTCTAAGCATGGTACCACCCGGGGTCTGCCCATCAAGGAGGTACTGGAGTACATTCTCCCCGAGCTGGATCTGTCCTGCCTCAGACTGGCCCTCAACACTCCCAAAGTCACCGAGCAGCTCATGAAACTGGATGAACAAGGGGTAGGAGGAGAAAGTATATAGCATTATGTACCTAATTTGTTCAGAAAGGGAATTTGTGTTTTGCAAGTCCCTACTCAGTCCTGGCATCAGCTGTCATACAAATATTGTGTCTGCTTCTTTGCTGTCCCCCAGCTGAGTTTTCAGGTGAAGGTTGGGGTGATGTACTGCCGAGCGGGCCAGAGCACCGAGGAGGAGATGTACAACAATGAGACGGCTGGACCGGCCCTGGAAGAGTTCCTCCAGCTGTTAGGGGAGAAGGTTCGCCTCAAGGGCTTCACCAAGTACAGAGCCCAGCTGGACACCAAAAGTAAAATTACACCACCAGATCTCTCACACACACTCACACACACACACACACACACACACACACACACAGAATTTGTGCTTTAATTCCTTAGTGACCCAAGTTGTAAAGCGCCTAACCAATTTATTCCTTAGCTTACTTCTTGTCTAATGTGGATTTCTGTCAACAACTACATTTTGAGAAATCTGGGTTTTTGATTGATTTTTAAAAAAGGATGTCTTGGCTTTCAGAATATAAAACTCTTATCACCAAATTAAGATAACAAATACAGTATAATTTTGAAGCTTGAAAAGGCATGATGACAAGCTAGCAGCGAACATTTGTCAAACACATTCTGATCCTACTCAGCGCTACTCTCCCTTCCTCCCTCTGCGTCTTCCTAAAATTATGAACGAAAGGCTTAACATTGTACAAACAAGGAACGGTCTGAGACAGTCATTTTTGTGTCTGATTTCAGATGAACTTAATTTTGACTGAGCAAAACTGATGAGCTGCTTGGCTCATTCTGGTTCTTACGGCTTGGCATCGCACATCAAAATATAACATCAAATGTTTAAACTTAAGTCAGTATGGACATGCTACACATCACTTGCTTAGTTGGACTCTCCACAATTCAGTTGTTAAGGTTAATTTACAGAACAACAAACAAAAAAGGTGACCACAGTTCCTCTGACATAAACAAATGGGACAGCCCCCGGAGTACAGCATGCACTCCCAGTTTAGAGGGCCAATGGGCTCTGTCATGTATCCACCATAAAGCAAATTTTAAAGGCCCTTTTAAAATCAAAATTGTAGTTTTGTGACAGTCATTTTGTAATGTGATGTTACTGGAATACAAAAACAATACTGATATCTTAGTTAATTGATGAGACAAAATCCAAAATGTTAAGTTTGTTTTCTCATACAGTTTACTTAATGGATTATATTAATGCTGAATTGGCTTTTCAGAGTATTGTAGAAATAAGGCGTATTAAAACTTATGTTTCCTGAGTTGCTGACATGTAAGGAAATGTTGAAATGTTGTATTTCGTAAAGGGCGTTTGGTGTAATATTTTTCACCACAAACAGGGTGGGAAATAGTTTCAAAAGGAATCTAGATGTCATGTAGCAAATAATGACCCTGCGGGTTCCCCAGGCTTTGCCAAAATCTTGTTGACTAAAAACTCACATTGTCTTTAGATGTCTGAGGGTGTCAGACTAGTCTTTCAAAAGTCTTTTCAGTCTTCTATTGTATGGTTTCACTTTTCACTATTTTTCTAGTCCTTGTACTTTGCCCCCTTTATCTTGATTTCAGTCACATATTTCATTTCCCTGGATCAGTTATTTTGTCCTTGGACACTTTCACTTTTCTTTTTATCGCTCTTCTCTTGTATCCTTTTCTCTCTGGTGCGTCAACTACAGTAGTCCTTCAGTGATACAAATGAGTGCATTGATGTGCTGTAAGTGTTTTTAATTTCTGGTTTATGGCCTTTGTGTCTTCAAAGAAACATTGAATCAAAGTTATTAAAACATTTAGACAGTATCCATTGTTCTGGAAACTATAATGTGACAAAAGAATGGAAAGGGTTCCTTTTCCAGGTTGACGCTTGAGTAAAACAGTTGATTGGACATCGGTTTTGACAGTCATCTTATCCAGTCTGACATCGATCCACCATTCACTATTGTCTAGTTGTTTGGACTGCGGTGATATTGCATCCTGTCTTGCACAGAAACACTAAGCGCACACATATAATACACACATGTGAGAGAGATAGATGGCTGTAATTGTGCAATGGGATTCAACACTGTCTTACTATTTTCCCTGCAGCGGATTCCACCGGTACTCACTCGCTGTACACGACTTACAAGGACTATGAGATCATGTTCCATGTGTCGACGCTGCTGCCTTACACACCCAACAACAAACAACAGGTAAAGATGGAGAGCCCAGCCTTTGTGGTATACCATTGATTACGTATGCGTGAATGGAAAACTCCTTGTTTGGAAACAGATGGAGGAAAGAAAACTTAAAGGAAGGGTGTATCATTTAGAGGAATGCATGATGTGATTCTCGGCTCTGTTATCAGATTTGACTCTCAGCCAACTTTCATTTTAAAGAACCTTTGTTGTTTCCAAGTGCCATGTCATTAAATGGAATGTACCACATGATTCGTATGACAAGTCCCATACTTCTCTGATTAAGACTGCTTTGTTTTCTGATGTATAGCTGCTGAGGAAGCGCCACATAGGGAACGACATAGTGACCATCGTGTTCCAGGAGCCTGGCGCTCACCCCTTCACCCCCAAGGCCATCCGCTCTCACTTTCAACATGTCTTCATCATCGTACGAGTGCACGATCCCTGCTCTGACAACACGTGCTACAGGTGGGTCTTTGTATTTGACCAGCTGATGTGACTCAGCAGAATAATAGATAAACTCGACATAATGAGCTCAGAGGTCTACAGTAAATGGCGACCACAGCAGAAACAATGTCAGTGGCTGGACCACAGCGAAGCGAGGGTCAGCCATATAAACTCAAAACTCACTGTCACTAAGCTTCTGAGAGATGAAGTTACACCATTAGGCAGTAGAGTTGGTGATTCCCTATTTGCAGCTGCGATTCCAGAACAAATATGCACCACAGTTTTTCTACTGGTAACTTCTGTGCAGCCAGAAAAATCACAAGACAATCAAAAAAATACCACAATCAATCATATGGAATATGGAAAGCTGTTGTGTTCTATTATGTTTTAATGTAGTTTTTATTTGTCCGCTAGTGTTTATGAACGGAGTTATAAATGGGGGTCAGCATTTATGAACTACACTCTGTGTGCCTTCAAATGTGTGCCTGAATGCCATTTTGTATGCCGACTGCAATGCAAGTGTGCGTCTGTTTACATCAGTGAAATTTGAGGAAATAGTATTTTTTATTATTTTTTTATTAACAATAAAGTTAACTTTATTCCCACTTTATAAAACACAAAAGCTCAAACAGACATCTGCAGAACATGATATTCATTTATTATAATATATCTGAAAACATAACTGCCACCAATACTGATAAAAGCAGATCATTTAAAATGGGAAATAAAATATTCAAAATTATTAAAAAAGGATGGTGAGTAAAAGTGTGTAAGAGGGGATTACTTAAAATACAATTATTTTTTATATTCGTTTTCAAGTGCTTCAAAAACAGGAGAAAAGCCAGCAGAATAAAAGTGATATTTTGATTTTAAGATATTTAATATATCAATACTAATGTCATATTCATATTCTCAGTCCCAAAGATAACAGCCGGTAGACTCATACAGAAATGATCCCTCTTACCAGAGACTCAGTCCTCTGACTAAATTTTCTTATTTTCTGCTTTTTGTCTGTGCTCGGGGCATTTATGGGCATGTACTCCCACAGGGCCCAGGTGAGGTCAGGGGTTTTTTTTAAAATATTTTTGGGGGCATTTTTGCCTTTAATTGATATGACAGCACAAGTGTGAAAGGGGGAGAGAGGTTGACTTTTACTTGCGCTTTTGTTAGCGAGTATGTTTACAAAGACTGACCCAACAATCCTGCATAGTATACCTTCACACGTGTCTTGTAATTTGTTATTACCTTCCGTCAACTTGTGGAGAAGTAATACTGAACCCAATGAAGAAAATTGCAAATGAACACTTAATATCCATGGATTTACATTATAGACACAACCACTGACTATTTCTGTACACAGCTGCAACTAATTGATTAACTTGAGTATTTTCTCAATTAATTGGTCAGTTGTTGGCTCTATAACATTTAAAAAAAAAGTGTTTCCCAAAGTTTAAGATGACATCCTCAAATATCTTGTTTTGACCAAAACCCAAAGATCATCAGTTTACTGTCATAGTGGAGTAAAGAAACCAGAAAATATTTACATTTAAGAGGGTGGAATCAGAGACTTTTGAATTTTTTGTTTTGCTAAGAATTCACTTAAACCATTTAACAATTTTCACATTAGTTGGCGATCAATTTAATAGTTGACAACTAATCAGTTAATTATTGCAGCTCTATTGCTGTAACCACAATTTAGCACATTGAACACACACGCTCCAGCCATATGCTTGGTTTCAACCTAGTCTTGTTTCTTCTACACATGCATGCATGTTATTTGGTTTGCCAAAGAAAGGAAGGAAGGACGGAAGGAAGAAAAATCAGTGTTAGTGTATGTGGCACTTGTGCTGAACAAACCCACTTCCTGGATAAGTACAGGTTCTTAAAAAGCCTTGAAAAGGTCTCCAGTTTAACGTCTCAGAGTATGAAACTGTGACTGACACTGAGGTTAAGGTTAGACCACCAGCTATGAATATATATGACCGTATCTGGAGACTGAGGAGACTCATTACAGTTTTAAGTAGGACAGACTGACCAAACCCAGTAGCAATGTTCCCATCTCAGTGCAGCACTGGACCCTTTTTATGGGACCCTTAAAAGCTCCACACCACTTTCAGTGCTACCAGCGGTGCAGCTACAGTAGCATTAAGACAAAAGCATTGACTTGGAGGCATGGGTCAAACATAAAAGCCTGTTGCGTGACCGTCCTGTCTTTCTGGATTGTTCATGTCTACTGTACGTCTGCATACGTACGAATTAGTTTGATTACGATCAAATGGAATAGATTGGCCCTGCAGTTGCTGTCGAAGCTCTTCTCCTCCGCTGGCTAAATCTTTGCCTCATGATGATCAGACTGCAACTCTGTGGCATTCACTCTAATGCCCATCACACACACACACACACACACACACACACACACACACACATACACACACGCTCTCTGCTCCGCATACACAGATATTACACACACATAGTTGCTCCCTCTCACTCTCTTACTCCCATTTCTCCTTTTTACCTCTTTCTCATGCTCACTTGCACACAGTTACACACACATGCACGCACTTTTCCGACATGCACACTAATTCACTCAAAGGCTCACTCTTCACACACTCATATAATACAAACCTCCTCCTCCTCTTCTTCCCCTCCTCCCCTCCCTCCCTGCCTGCCACTTTGCCTTTGGGCAGCGTGAGCCGCAATGGTCTGAAGGAGTTAGCGCCATGCACATGAAGTGCTCTCTTCACCCGGACATGCATGTGAGCGGGGAGGATTGTTGAGAGCAGAGTCCCTCAGAGCTCACAGAGTCCATCTCGGGAGCGGACGGGTCAGGACAGCTTTCTGTCTCAAAGCTCACACCCGCGTCAAATTTGGGCTAATTTATTTGGAGCCCTTCTTGGCAACCTCCTTTTTTTCTGACCAGCTTCTGCATCTCATGGATCCCCTTCTCCCAGCTTTGTTTTTGCCTAAAGGGGGCATGTTTTAGTTTAAACTTTGGTAAAAGAGATGAAATGCTGGTTCTCCTGGTTTTCCTTATTGATGAAATGGAGAGGCGCGGGACACAGAGTCCTTGAGGACAATCTAGCTACCCCACCCAAAGAGACTCATACTCTCAGCATTTGGTTTCTACTCAATCTGTGGACTGAGGACTTCACTCTTGACTGTTTGTCACAAGTCATTCCTCGAATGCCTTTCCTTGTTGGTCAGGAAAAAATCTTGAAGAGAGAACACAGGCTTTAAAGATTTTCTGCACCGTACTGAGTGCTGTATCTTGAGCGTTGGATTGTAGCTACAGAACTGAATTGCGTTATCTTCGACTGGGGGGATCTCTGTGTTGCCTAACATTGATTGCAACAAAGATTCAGGATGTTGTGCAGTAAGGGTCTGAAGAACATTGTTGCTTTTTGGTGACACCAGGAGGTAAGTTGCAGGTAGTGATTTGTTACTTTTGTTAAAACCATGGAGTGTTTTTGATGCATTGATTTGCCACTGACTGAATACCAGGCTCTATGGATTTCAGCTGATTGCTTGTCACACATTTGCAAACACGCACACAGATTCTTACACACACGCGCGTACTGGCTTAAAAAATTCCCCACAAAGAGACAATTGTTTCGATTTTTGTCATGTCATATGACTGTATCTTCCCATCTTGTAAAAAACCGTGTCAATAACGGGGTGTCTTTATTAATAGAGATTAGAGAAGTAAAGATTATGATTTTGTTGAGTCATCCGGTTATTAATAGCCTGTTGTTGCCTGCTGCTGAGATTTGGATAATGCTCAGGTCATATTGAGCCAGACCGGAGCATTAGAGGAGTAAGTGGCCCGGGGCCAGCAGGGTGCTAATCTGCTGCTTTCAACCGCTGCTTCAAAGTCACACGGGGCCAGCAAGGCGCATTGCATAACTGGACCTTTGTTTGGGAAGGCTGTTTGTGCTCGCTAGCTCTAGCCACAGCACCGCTTCTCAAACCGCCATGCAGCAGAGAGTGGCAGGGTGTCAACCCTAGGAGCCGACTTGTCAACAGTGATTGGATGTATAGTATTTATATGCTGTGTAGTCAAGCATGGTTTGCAACGTTTCTGCTAAAGGCTATGGATGTGTTGTCTCTTGAAGGGACTGGATGGAGACTCGTCAGAACTGTCACATCAGCTTTTCCAAGACTCGATTTTCATGCACTAATGGGCTTTTAGTGTATATGCGACTGACTTTAAATATGTATACACTTATAGCCTCCAATTATACAGGCAGAGTGGATGTAAACACCATACTACCAACTGATTTGATAATCCAAGAATGTCCTCCCAAACGGTACATTAATCCTAATATGTATAAAAGCACACTCTGCTGAATTTGCTCTGCACCGAGTTCATTTTCTTATGAACAATAGGTATGACACAACAATACCTACACCTGTTCACTAATTTATAGTAATTCAACTCAAGGACAGCCATTGTGTGTAAATGGAATAGGAGCAGCAGAGGGTAACAAGAGGAGAGCTTTGCCCGTAGGAATTCAACGCCCTCCTTTATACTCACAAGTGAAACAGGTCAAAGGCAACAATACTTTAGGGGGAACTATGTAAAGATGTCTCCACTAAGCTCATTCACAAGCCCGTGTGCTGTTTGTCCTTGCAGTTTTGTCACTTGCTTTTTCTTATTTATTTGACCAAAATGAAAATAAGTTATAAACTTTAGTTTTTTTTTCCTGGCTCATAATTCAGTTTTATCAAAAACATCTTTCTGTGTTTCATGCTGTTCTGTTTCATGTTATTTTATTTCATTTTGAAGCATTTGTCTTATATACATATCCAATAGGGAGTGCCGTATGTAGTTATCTATGAAGTTTTTTGGGGTTTTTTTTGTTGGGTGGTGCGAAAGTTAACGTTAACGACAAATGTGGGGTTTGAAAGTGAACCATTGAGGATATCCCAAACCTCTACCATGGATGCCACTGCTTTATGAATTACAGCTCAAGAAGATCTTTCAACGAGAGCAATATATCTAAAATAAATCAGCCATTTATTTTACTGACGGAGGATCAGAGGAGAACCATGGGTGTATTATGGTCTTCTCGAGGCAGATAACCCTGCAAACATAATCACAAAGTCTGCAGCCTTTATTTGTTTATTGTTTTGTGACTGAATCAAACCATACCTATAAAATGCATTGCTTCAAATGTCTGTAATAGTTGTTTATTGATATGGATTATAATGTATATTTATTTACATCCTACAAGAGTGACCTCAAACTCTTCTGTCCCCCTTCCTGTCTGCAGTGTGGCTGTCACCCGTTCCCAGGACGTCCCCTCCTTCGGCCCACCAATTCCCAAGGGTGTGACCTTTCCCAAGTCCACTGTTTTCAGGGACTTCCTGCTGGGCAAAGTCATCAACGCTGAGAACGCAGCCCACAAGTCAGACAAGTTTGGCGCCATGGCAACACGCACACGGCAGGAGTATCTGCGGGACCTGGCAGAGCGTCACGTGACCAGCACGCCAGTAGAACCCACTGGGAAATTCCCCTTCATCTCTCTGGCGCACAAACGACGGGAGAAGATGCGTCCATACAGCGGAGCAGAGCTGCGGAGCCTGGGAGCTGTGACCTGGCAGGTTCATGCTGAAGATCAAGTAGCTGGTGCTGAACGTGAATGCCTGTTGGCCATTTCAAATGACTTCATCATCCTGTTGGATCAGGAGGCCAAAGCCGTTGTGTTTAACTGCGCCACACGTGATGTGATTGGTTGGTCAACGGGGAGCCCCGCCTCCATGAAAATCTACTACGAGCGCGGTGAGAGTTTATCACTGCGCTCCATCAATAACAACACAGAAGACTTTGGAGAGGTTGTCAAGAGACTGGAGGTCAGTGGGGCACCACGACTGTCTATGACAGTACATCTCATTAGCACACACCATCTGCTGCAGCTATCAGAGGTTACACTGAGCCACACACCACGTCTCTGACAAACAGCTTGTAATGAACACACACTGTCCTTGTATGTCTGAATGCATACTGCTTTTATCGTTACATTTACACTTAAGATAGTTATTGGCAATGCTTATCCACTACAGATAACAATGAGTAAGGCCACATCCACACTAACATGTTTTAAAGGTTCAGTGTGTAGGAATTAGTGGCACCTATGGCATATTGTATTCATAACTATGTTTTCATTAGTTTAAAATGGCAAGAATTGTTGTTTTTGTTACGTTACAATGAAACACTCATATCTACATACAGAGTGGATCTTCTTTCATAGAATCTGCTTTGTTGTTTCTACATTACACCAGAATGGACAAATCAAACTCTGGCTCTAGATAGGCAGATTTGTGTTTTGCTTTGACCACTGTAGTTCTCCTTCTTGGCACATAAAAAGAGGTTTCAGTTCTGCAGCCTCACAGCTAGATGCCACTAAATCCTCACGCTAGAACTTAAAAACTGTGTTGTACAATGAAAACAATCTCTGTACACACAAGTGTTACAGCACAGTTTCAGAAATAATCTTGATCTGCACTAACACACCTGAAAATGCATAACACATGACACCCTTCACTTACACTAGACATGTGCATGCCGAGGCAGGAGGCAGATTGCCTAGTCTACAGATGGTTGCTTAGTCATAGAAAATACTTAATCGATGGCGAAAAGTAAGATAAGAGATTTCTTCGCTTGGACCGACAAAGGGGTGGAACTGTTACCAATAGTTACATGAGTAAAGGCGGTCAAGGTGGTGGAAAATAGATTGGGAGTTGTTCCAAAGGAAATGTGGTGACCAAAGCAGTGTCCATTGCTGGAGGAAATTGTAACAACAAGATCTGTTAAGATTTTGGTGTTACAATTTCCAGACTATCTGAGTCATTGAGACATAGGGTTTAGGGTCTGGGTCACAGAATTCGGAGTAACAGATACCACGGCAATGATAAAAGAACACACACAAGAGGCATAAAATCACAAAAGATATCAAAGTATCAATGAGTGCAAAGGTCAGGGCTTTCTGTAATATCCCTGCAGCTTCTAAACAAGTATTTCAACAACAAGTACTAAGTGAAGTTCCAGTCCCATGACATGTGAGGGCAAGTTATAGCCTCTGTCCCTTAACAACAGTTGAACATAAAAAATAAAGTATTGTTGATGTTATTATAGCAACATAAGGGCGTAGTCTAAAATTATACAGTCACCAAAAAGCCATAGCTGTTGTTACTCTGTGATTATAAGTCATGCTGAGCACAATACATAGTAATTTGGTGATATGATATCATTACTGAGGTTTTCAGTGTTATGTAGGTATGGCAGTGCTTTTTGATGGGGCGAATCACTCTGCTGACACTGCAGTTTAAGTAGATGGTAAACAAAGTAAAGATTTGCTGTTGGCTGCTACCAGTACTGGCACGCGCCTTTCTTTGTGAAGCAGGAATGTGTGTTTTTTTGTCATCAGCTTTGTTGTGGGCATCATGACATGCAGATAACTGGAAGTCTCCTTCTGTGTTCACACTCAGGCTGTACTAACTACTATTTACCTCTCAGTTAACTTCCCACAGGTAGAGGAAGAGCTAGACAGGATGTCTAATAGGCAGCCAGTTATAATGGGAGTGTGCAGAATAATTTAAACCAAAGTGCTTAGTATTCATAGTATGTGACTGAAATATGTACCTCAGCTGGGAGGGGATTAGAGCGAGTGTCAGATGCATCTTAAAAGATGGGGTTGCTTTGAAGACGGTATATTAGTTTACCTGCAAAAGACTCTGAAGGGTTTCTTAGGATTGTTTTATACATAATGCATGTCCTCTGCTCCGATTTGTCCCTCTGCTCCTCCGCCCCCCTCATTCTTTCTTTTCTATAGCTGTTGACCAAGGGCAGTCAGACCACAGAGATGACCCTGCGCCGTAACGCCCTGGGCCAGCTGGGCTTTCATGTCAACTTTGAGGGTATTGTCGCTGAGGTGGAGCCTTATGGCTATGCTTGGCAGGCTGGGCTCAGGCAGGGCAGCCGATTGGTGGAGATTTGCAAGGTGTCGGTGGCCTCGCTGTCGCACGAGCAGATGATCGACCTGCTCAGAACCTCTGTCACTGTCAAGGTGGTCATCATCCCCCCACATGAGGACTCAACACCACGCAGGTAGAGTGGATTTGAGACATGCAAGAAAAACTCTTCTTATCAGTGTACTTCACCCACAAAATGATCATTAGTATATCAGTTTCTTAACCTGTGTTATGTTGAGTTTGTTAAGAAAACTTTTTTTCTCATGTCTCTATGGTGAATGAAGAATCCAAAAAGAAGAAAATTGTTGATGAGCTGGAGTAGCAGGGTTTGTGTATAACAAAAACAAGACTGTATTGAAACATCCATTAACAAACTCACATAACTCGTGCAGTAAAATTGCAGTAAAAAAAGTCTCATTTATCCAGTTGTATGATGACATTGCTCATGCTGAGGTGTTTTAAATAGTAAGGTTTTAGCGAAAATCCATGTGTTTGGGAAGCACTGATCATACACATGGATTATTTGACTTGGATTATACTTCATGAGTTGCATGAGAGTTTGTGAACAGATGTTTGGATTTAGTTTTGCTGTTGCTAATTGCAGAGCCCACACACTTTAATTCATCAATATACTGAATTTTTGGATTCTTCGTTTACCATTGAGACATGCAAGAAAAAGTTTTCTTCCTGAATTCATTACATGGGGTGAGTAACTGGTATACAAATGATCATTCTGTGGGTGAAATAATCCTGCATTGCAGTTGTCTGTGGCTTTTTGAGGCTGTGCACCAGGCTGACTGAACACTTCATGTGCCGACAGGGGCTGCTCAGAAATCTACCACATGCCGCTAGTGGATTACAAGAACCACAAGGAGGGCATGCCCTACGAGTTAAAGTTCCCTTTTCGCCCCACCAACAACAACAACACCAAGTGGCCACGCACCTCATCCAGCCCTCAAACACGCGCTGCTGGCACAGGCGGGACACTGATCAAGGCCCAGCCCTCAGACTTCAGTGACCGTAACTCTGCTGCCATTCCCCGAAGTGTGTCCAGCGACGGGCGACCCATCAACCCCAAGAGGTCAGAAGATAAATATAATGCTGTAATGAAACTTGCAGACATGCTAAACACAAAGCTGCCTGGCTGCAGTACAGTTTGCCTTTTTTATGCTCATTTTCAGGTTCATACTTGTATTTTGTGTTTGTACTAGAACATGTAAACATACTTCAATATTCAAAAACCTCTTAATTTTTCTTTTACTGTCTGTCCCAGAACACCTGTATTCATTTTCTGTCTGAAACGCTCAGTTAGTCTCTTTAAGCCCCCCTCCCAAAAAAGCACATTGTGCTCTGACTGGTCAGCGTTTTGGAGTCCACATCTGCGCTCCCTGCGTTTCTGCACTGTCAGTGTAGCCTGGGAATGACTGTAACAGAGAATAGCGGCACTTTCTGCCAATAAAAATCAACGATATAAGCCACTAAAAACAATCAGACATGTTCCAACAGGGATCTTATCTGAAATTAGGAATAAATAAACAGCAACAGCAGCCAAGATTATATGTGTCCCTGACATTAGCATGTAGCTACATGGAGCAGTGTACTTCTGGCTGGGGAATGACTGTCAAGTGGCACTTTTTCTTGTTCTCCAAATATAGCCTCTGAAAACAACCGCACGTGGTTCAGCCAATTTTTTTGACAATAAAGTCAAATCAAATCAAATCAAAGCCAGTGACCAAGATTACTGGTTTCCCTGACATTAGCGTGTAGCTACATTTAGCAGAGTGCTTGCAGCTGGGAATTGACTATAACAGAGAATAGCGCCATTTTCTTCTGTTAAAAATCACCAATAAATGATTCTAAACACAACTGGATATTTTCCAGAGGTAATAGGCCTATGTTCAGAAATCGGGGGGAAATATCAAGTATCTGAAGAATTTTGTCTCCCTGATGTTAGCATGTAGCTACGTTTAGCAGTATACTGGCAGCAGGGGAATGACCATACAGCTGCATTGTTTCCTCATAAAATCACCAATAAAAGCTTCAAAACACAACCAGACATGTTCCAGCAAGAATATTATTTGCAATCTGGGAAACATTTACAACATTGGCAACCAAGTTTCTCTGATTTAAGCATGTAGCTTCATGTAGATGTGCAGGCTACCTAATGTTAACACTTGCAGTAACATAAGTGGAGCAGATTGGACCAGATATAAAGAAATCTGCCATAAGCTCACGTGACATGGATTACTTTTACATATGTTTACTTCATTAGTTTAAATTTTGGCCATGTTTAGTATTAACATCCAATAATTAACTTTTTGTGTATATACTGTATATATATATATATATATATATGACAGAAAAAAAGAATAGCATAATAGGTCCCCTTTTATGACATACTTTTACTTTGTCACAGATATTCCCCAGGGAACGACAACTATGCTCTTGCCTGCTCCATCGTGATGGGCCGTACGATGCACAACACAAACTCCCCTTCCAGCCTCCCCTACACAGACACCTTGAGCTCTAACCAATGGAGGCAGAAGTCTATGCCTGATGGGTAAGTTCCTCTGCCCCTCCCTTTGAGCTACACCTGCTAAATCTGCCTGCTGTACTACCTGGCAACGTAGATGACCTTCCTTATCTCCCCTTCAGGTTTAATAACAACAACTGCCAGTCTCCAGTGCCGTCTGCGCGGCAGGTGGCAGGTGACGGGGTCAATGGGCTTAAAGCGTGCTCTAGTTCTGGTGTTGGATGGTCCAGACCTGGGGAAGGGGACAAAACCAGTGGAGGTAAGAGGAACTGTGGTCTCAGTAGTAGGAATAACACTCAATAATAGCTTTTACAGTGCTACCACTTGTCTACAGATCCTCAGGTGGGGCCTGTTCCAAAGTCGAGGCTTAAAACTAAAGTTGACTGTACCTTTGCCGTTAGGGCCCCTCGGCTTTGGAACGACCTGCGTGAGGAGATATGGCTTGCAGAATCTGTGACTTCTTTTAAATCATTTCTTCAAACCCATTTTTATAGACTTGCTTTTATGTGTTTTTATTTATTTTATCTGATTTATTTATTTTATTTCTTTTTATATGTAGTTTTATTTATTTTTTTTATTTTCTATTTTATATTGACATTTTGCAATATACATCTTGCATTATTTGTCCTTTTGTTTAAATTTTATCTTAACTCTAACTGAGTTTCGTCTCGCTTGTGTTAAGATAGATTGTTTGGCTTTCTGTTGTTGTATGCTTTTTTATCAAAGCATTTTGAACACTCTGTTTTTAAAGGCGCTATATAATGCTCTTATTATTATTGCCATTATTGCAGACCTCATTATTTACGAGTCTTTGCTTCCTACAGACACTGTGATTTCCAAGGCGGTGATTCCTCGACTCCAGCAGTCAGAGCAGGGCAGCAGCTTGTCTCCCAACAAAAGCACGAAGGTGAGTTTGAATCAACAAGCACTGTATTGCATGTAATTTCCTTGCTCTTATATGATGGCGGGAGGCCCTGTAGTAAGCAAAGGGCTGCAGTTTAACCGCTGGTTTCAATAAGAACTACAACATGTGAATACCAAACTGCACTGAGGACAGTCTTTGAATAATGTCAATGAAATGAGCTTATCATTATGGGTAAAAAATGATGCACTTTAAAACCTTGGTAGGTTTCAACTGGAAAAACCTAAATTGTTTTCTCATCTCTGAATAGCTGGATGCTCCGTACTCATCCAGCCAGTCGAGCAGCAACACACTCTCAAGCAATGCCTCCAGCTCCGCCCACAGCGATGAGAAATGGTATGAAGTCGGCTCCCGTTCAGGAGTGCGGGGCGACCTTGAGCTTAACGGCTATCTTCAGGGCGCCTCCACTGACAGCGGCATCGATGCCACCTCCTTCACCGCCACACAAAGCAGCACAGCTTCCTCCACCGGTGCTTTCAGGGCCAAAGACAAAGTCCCCTGGCAGGATGACCCAGCGGGCAGCCAGAGGGCCGTGGACTCCTCACCTCCGACACCAGACTCTCTTGTCACCATTGGAGGCGGCGAAATCCCAGCAAAGAGTCCAACAGCCTTTCCTCTAGTTGCTGATAGTGGCTCCTACAGCCTGAGTGACGCCGCCTCCCACTCCAGGTGTGCTGCTGTTCTCTTTGAGTCAGCTGAGGAATTTGTGGCCTCGCATCAATGTTTCATTAAACAGACAGTGATTCATTGTAGTCCAGATATATCCTGCACCATCCCAGATGGAAAAGTCCAAAGCTGTGTGGTTTGGCGTTAACAAAGGGAGGGAAGAAGAATGAAATAACTCTGCTTGTGTGTGTCTGGGTTTGTGGTTTTGCATTTGTATGTGTCTCCGTCTCCCGGTATCCATGATAGAAAGGAAGTGCTTGAAGTTGCTAGAAATGCAGACTGTGAGCTCAGCACTGTTCCCCCCCTCTTCTAAATCCCACTTCCTTTTGAATCAACTAAAGCTTTCCTCTCCCCTCTTCACTCAGCCAGAAATAACTCAGCTCCACCAGACCTGTACATTGGCAGCTTTGTTTTATAGTATGTGCAGTGCACGCACAGGCGCGCCAGCACTCAGACACAAAAGTTGCTGTTTGAAAATCCGAGCTTTTATGTCAAACTACGGAGAAGTGTTATTTGAAGTTGCTGGAAATAAAGCAAGGACACTGTGTCCTGTGTTTTTTATCTATATAGTAATCAGTTGGTCCAATCTGCAGAGGTAGTAAGAAATGTGATGGAAGAGGTTACTAATGAGCTTTAAAAGAATCTGTCTATTTATGTTTATGTATTCAACAGTTTGAACTAAAAAGGTGGCAATCTGGCAGAAATCATTTTCAATGAAATAAAAGATATTCATGATTTACCAATCATGCCAATTAAACAAAGGCCAAATAAAATTAAACCCTGACATGTACAGCTACTAAATCAGCTCTTTGTGCTTGTATGTTTTATAATGACATGTAACAAAGTCTGTCATGCTTTCCTTTACCAAACATAATTATGTCTCACCTGCCCTGCTTTTCCTCCAGCACACTTAGTTCTGGCCACTCAGGGAGTCCGATGGGCCAGGGGCAAGAAGAGGCATCTGCTGGAGCCACCTCGCCCACATCACCAGGGACCAAAAGCTTCTACCCTCGACAAGGAGCGACCTCAAAGTACCTGATTGGCTGGAGGAAACCTGGGGGGACCGTCAACTCTGTGGACTTTGGCAGTACTCGAAAGTAAGATAGAGACTGTATTAAGAAAATTGTAATTCAGTGGAGAAATTTGTCCCGTTAGAGAGACTGGTGAAAGGAATGAATATTTTGTTATACTTCGTCTCACTGACTGCTCTCCTTAGAGTAATGTTTTTTTTATTTGGCTAACACTGCCACCATGTGGTCCAGCTAGGTTTGACATCCTTTTTTTTTAACTAAATCATTTGGTTACCATAGAAGGGTGACTAAAGATAATTGCCCTTTTTCATTCATTCAAGGCAGCATATGTGTCATTGTTTGGCCCAAAGGGCGATTGCATCATTTGTGGTTGATGGCAACAGCTGTTTTCACACTGTACAGCTGCTCAACAAACCACAGTTACTCCTCCGGAAGCAGTGAAGTGATTATGTGTCATTTACCTCAGTAGTTAAACTGCTGACCTTTAATCACAGACATGGTTTGTTGTGTTCTTGGTTGTCTCCTCTTTTACTGTTGCTTCCTGATTTTCTGTGTTATTTGCATTAAAGAGTCTCTCTGAGTTGATTCTTGCTTTTATCTTCAGACGGCACCAGAGTGATGGTCTGCTGGGTGGTCAACCACAGCTCAGGGCCAATCTCCGGGGCTCCCAGTCGCCCCAGCGGCACACTGCCAAGTCCAGCCTGGAAGAAGACTTGAAGAAGCTCATCACACTTGACAGCCCTCCACCCACTACAAACGAGGAGAAGGTACTGAGGAAAGCCCACTGATGCTAGTAATACAGTACAGTGATTCATCATCAGGGGTACTTGTACATCTGGGGGTTACTTCTTTGCTGTGATTTTATACTGCGGATGCAGTGATGTCCATGGCAGTGTTTTCCTTATGCAGTTACCAGGGGTTACGTGGAAAGCTTAGCTGATTGATTCAAGAAATGTTTGAGATTTGATTTAAGAAACATATTCACATAGTTGTGGTCAGGAGGACAATAAACAGTCAAGTAGGATTACAAAGTTACATTCGCAATACTAATGGGTGATACAGCCCAAAAAAACTTTAGTATTAATTTCAAAAACATGCAATTGCAACAAATTTCTAATTTTATATATCAGCATAAATGTAACAGTTTGCCCTCAAATATTCAGTAACAAGTCCATAAAAATTGTAAACAACAACAGTGACTCTTGAATCTGTATTTAGCATAACATATATATTAAATCAACAAGAGATTTCTGCCAGTACTCAAAAAAATACTACCTTATACTTCCTTTTTCCTTTTTTGAAAAAAATCCCAAAAAATTGAGGTGTTTTTATCCACCTGGACCTGTTTGCTCTGACATTTCTCCTCTACTCTTCCCGCTGTAAATTGTGTCACTCAGCGCTGATCAGCAGACCCCCCTGCGCACACACATATACACACACAGAGATCTTCACTTATTCTGACTGTTTTCTGTTACAAACACTTTCATACATTCGCACATTTCACGTTTTTTGTGGAGCTTCACAAAGGCTAATGATAAAATGACCTGACAATGCTGACTCAGAGAGAAGAGGGGATGCAGTACTACTGCCAGAGGAGATGCTGACCGAGTTAATTGAGTAGAAAGTTGCTAAAAGAGTCTGAAAAGTCTGGGGCTGTTCATAAAGCTTTCTGCCCGCCCAGTCTTAATTACACCACTGATTCCACATTACTGAAGTCGCTCCATTTTTGGGTTTCAGCCATGCTTGTTGTTTTTTTGTGTAACTTATGTCAACAAGTCAGAATATTTCCCTTTTCACAATATTAGTCTTTTTAATATTCAAAATTGTTATTTTATTATCGGAAACAATGATGTGGCACAGCTCTAATTTACAATATTCTTCACTTTGTCTCAGTTTTGTCTCTTGTCTGTTTCCATCCCAATCTGAAGCCATTGTTCCCGGGTCCGCCGCCCACTCGTCGCTCCCTCCAGAGGACCCTGTCAGATGAGAGTATTTACAGCGGGCAAAGGGAGCCATCCTCCAGTGGACAGCGGGACACGCCCACTGACCTGCTGTTCAGCTGCTCCACAATGCCACGCTCACCCACAGCTCGCCACGGACCAAGCCGGCGAGCGTCACACAAATCCCTGGGTAAATGTTCAGTATTTTTAACTGATTATAGAGTAGGTGGCAATGCTGTGGACTTTGGTTTGTAGTAGAACAAAAGTAATGAGGTGGGATAATGTGATTTGCAATACACAGTGAGTCTTCAGGATATAAGGTTTGTACATTTGAAATATGACCCACAAGCTCTCTTAAAATGTAGAATCACTGATGGTTGCAAAATGTCTCAATTTTTCTGTCATGGGAGAACAGCTATAAACGCTTTCCACTGTGTTTCACTTTGCTGTTTCTCTTTCCCAGGAGACCTGTCGGCCCCAGAGAGCTCCGAGCTGGAGCAGGAGAGGAAGAGGCAGCAGCTGCAGGACGCTGTCCTCATGCCCCTGCCTGACACTGGGGCAGATGGCCCGCTGGACTGGGCCCACCTGGTAGACGCCGCCAAGGCCTTTGAAGGTAGGCACATGATTTGTTTTCTTTTTCCCCTAAAAATCATCTGAAGTCAAGGTTAATTACAGATATTACTCTACCAGTGGTGGGTGTGGCAGAAAAACTCAACTGCAGTCTTTATTCTCGCCACAAGAGGGTGCTGTTGGTCTGTATTTGTTGTCTCTCCAGGTCTCATAATGCGTCTTTCATGTGTTTTACATTCAGAGCAGAGGCTGGTCTTCCTAGCAGCCCAGGAGGAGAGCTCCATGGCTGAGAGCACAGCAGCAGCCACCAGCCCTCAGCAAGCTGAGCCTCAGGCGGCCCCGCTGAGACAGCCCTCGCCTGGGTAAGCGGCCTTAGGTCATGGCCCGGGACCAGTGTCTGCTTTAATCCACTGGTGTCCGGCACTGTGCCATGGAAGACCCTGCACATTTCACTCCAGTGAAACACGACTGCAGCTGTTATCACTAATTAGTCCTGGTTGACCGCACGCTAAACTGTCAAATAAGCAACTACAGTGTTAGTAATGAAAGTCCATTTCCACAGGACTTGAAAAAGGCAACCTTTGACCGTAGTACAGCTTTAATCATTACTTTGCTCTGATGTTTCAGTGTTTGTTCCTGCTAACGTCCTGGTTGTCCTTTTATTCACAGAGAGGATCCAGCCTGCCTGATGGGGAAGGTCAGCCAGCTGGAGTCGATGGTGAAGGCGTTACAGGACGACTTAAAGAAGGTGAGGCGTCATTCAATAAGAATGAGAGCTCCTAACATAAACATACAGACTTAGACTGACAATATATGACACATCTAATTTGTTAATTGTTTTTTATTTCAAAAAGCATTTAAACAGATATACTTGCTTGCTTTGACATACGAGTATATATTGAGCAGCTATATATGGGCAGGTCTGTTTGCATTTTCTCTGTCTTTCGAATGGAAAAATAGCCATTAGCATGAAGCAGTGACGTAGGTTACAGAGCTCATGCCCTCTCCTCCCTCAACCCCATACATGCAGTTCCCTGGCAGTGCATGGAGAGTAAAGCAAGTGTTATCTTGGAAGTTGGTGCCATTTTATTATTATTTAGCCTTTAATTAACCAGCTGAAGACACATTAAGGTTTAGTATAATATAATTCTCCATTTGTAGTGTATAAACACATTTTTAGATCCTCAGTCTTAAGCTAAGATATTTAATAAAGAATGTGTTTGCTGGTTCTCCCATTCTCACTGCTGAATTGTAATCTTCCCCTCTTTTACTGTCTGTTTGATAATTAAGGTAAATGATGTGTACTTTATTAAGTGCTGTAAAATGCCTCTTGCTTACAACCCATAAGATGTTATGTCTATTATCCAGATGTGATGGTTGTCATAATACCTGGCAAACTTCATGTTTTGTTTTCTTGAAAAAAGGACAATAAAACAATAACGTGTCAAAAAAAAGATCGAAAGTTAGTCTGAAAGTCACACAACACAAACTAACTGATGGAGGCAGCAGTAGACTAGCAACTCCTATTTTGTAAGGATGATCAAGTTTGGTACGCACCTGTCGAGCTTTCCAGGGCGCATCTGACTGTGATCTGGCTGCTCTTGTGTGACCAGAGACATTCAAGATAACAAAATAATTAACTGATGATCTCAAAATAACTGCATTAAAAAACCATAATTGGCAGCACGATTGTTCCTTGCTTCTGTAATTTTGCACTAAACCACTTTTGTTGAAATGAAAACACAACAGAAGGGGAAGCAGCAAGTCTTTTCAACCTTGGTGAACATCCCTCTGCTAACAAGTTTCCTTATACAAAAGGAAACAAAATCGAGTAAGTCTATAGTTCAGATATAAGATCATGTTGCTCACACACGTCTTTGTCGCCACCAGGAGAAGGATGCCAAGGCGTCACTGCAGGCTCAGATCCAGAGCTTGCGAGAGGACAACCAGCGTCTCCTGGAGGAGTCCTACAGCGCCTCAGCCAAGCTCAAGAAGTTCACAGAGTGGGTCTTTAACACCATCGACATGAACTGATGCACACAGCTGCAGACCACTCTACATCGGGATTGACCGTTACTCGAGCTGATCTGAAACTCGTCTGTTCAGCGCTGCACACACAACAGACGTACTTACACAAATTCACAACATGAACTGTTTCTCTTGGGCTTTTACAAACCAGTGCCAACATGGACTTACATGTCATCTGTCGTTAGCCTTGTGGATCTGTGGTAAAATCACCATGAAAGACTTCTGGGGACTGAACATGGGAATAGAAGAAAAAGAGAGCAGTGGTGCTACTGTGCGTCTGTTTTGATCAGCATGCACTCCCTTCCTTAGAATTTCACTAACATGATGCTTTGTGTCCGACCCGATGGATTGTTGGTATTCCTGCATGAAGAGACGGCAAGATGTTGAAACTAACCTAAAGGGATTTAAAGTTACTGTCCCCATTTAGCTCTCAAGCTGACTGAATTACAAACAAACAGATTTGCAATTAAAATGCTCCAACGCAATTTAAAAGTGTTCCCTTCATGCAAGACATGGTGGAAAAAAAGAGAATTAAGAAACTGGTATTTTTCAGCCAAAACTTTGTTTCCCCATGTTTTTGTGTCTAAGTCTCAAATTTTAAAATATAAGTTTAAATTGTCCTGTATAATAGGAGCAAAAGCCAAAAAATAAATCAAAAAAAGAAAAAAAAACATAGCTAGTGTTATAGCTTAATATTATCTTTTTATGTGATTTTTGATTTCAATAAGGTGGAAAATTCTGCCAGATTTCAAAACGAAATTTCCCTGAGAGAGACTTGGTTACACATAAATAAACAGACCAGATCAGAGTATGGTTAAAAAAAAAAAATCATTTTTCTGTAGGGTCCTTTCTGTGATATTGTCAGATACATTTAATAACAATCTGAGCCATTCAGTGGCAAAAACAAAAACTTTTAGAGTATTTAAATTGACAGTGTGCAGTTGCGTGTAGGGATTACACTGCAGCCTGTTACATTTTATTCAATACTGGACCAATTTTTTTTTAAAATGTCTGTTTTGGCCGCTTGGGCACAACAAAATGGGAAAATAGGGTCAGATATGAAACAATACAGAAGTTTCACTTTAAGTGACTGTGATGTAAATTAATTGCTGTTCAGTTTTCCCCAGTTCAGTGATAACACTGATTATTTTTTTATTACTAACCAAAAGAAAAGAAGCTATATGAGATGATGGGAGACTTCATCCCCCATAAGACACTATGCTTTTTCTGTAGCAGTGTGAATAGGTAAACACAGACAGACAGACCCTCTGCGTAGCACATAACTGTAAACACTGTGAGGTCAAGTCTGTAATGCCTGTGTAATAAGACGTGTATCAAATGTTTAACTTCTAGAGGGTTAACAGCAATTGAAACCTGTATAGAGGACTACTGGTCACAAGCTGATATTTAAAAAATAAATACATAAATGAATAAATAAATATATATATAGTAAAATCACAGAACAATATGGGCGCCATAAAGACAGAGATTGACAGTTCAGTGTCACTTATTCAGTTATATTGTAAATATACGATGTTAACATTTATTTTCTCACCTCTGCCATTGATATATGTAAAGAGTATTTATGACAAAGATGATGGCCACGAAAAGAAAATATGCAGTTAGAGATCTGCATGTAATGATCAGTCTCCTATATGAGAAAAGAATATATATATATATATATACTTTAAATCCAAACAGAGTTTTAAATAAGAGAAAGCTAACTTTTGATCCAAAAAAGCTAATTCTTAGTGGGGTTTTTTTTTTTTGTTTTTCGTTTTTTTTTTAAAGTCAAAGTTTATTTCCAGCCTTTCCTGCTGCAGTGGATTGATTGACGGCGCCACCTAGTGTTGACAACATGTAAAATGCTACATGGATTTTACCTCCTCTCCTTCATCCATTGCATGTGAAAAGGCCTAAATCTGATCCTTAATTCTCTTGATAGATTAAAATGGTACTGTTTAATATACGAGTAAGATATCGTGTAAATCCTGAAACTCCAGCTACAGAGTTCTCTGTAGTGTGTAATTCTGCCTTGTAAGGCTGACCTAAATTTGGTGCATAAATGACCACGCAAAGTCCTTATTTAAGCCTCATACCTGTTTCCTTTTGTACTCAGATACTGTGCAACTGTATATAAGGAGAATTTGATATTCATCAGAATTTGCACCTTCATTCTTATTTTCTAAGATTATCTTTTGATGTATTTCTGCTTTATTGGCTAGGATATAGCGGAGAGTGAACAGAGCAATATGAAAGAGGAACAGGGGAGACATAAGACAGGATAAGGACCATATGAGCCAGACTCGGACGAATGAGGCCCTCCCGCCCCTAGCACAGCGGACTGCCCCCTGCACCTTCATTCTTAACATGTGTGACAGCATGTGATTCTGTTTCCATTGAGCTGTGATGTGTAAAAAATGTTTATATCTATTAAAGATATTTTGTTGAATTACACTTTGTGTCATAGAGTGGTCTTTTGGCTCAGCAGGTAAAGGCGAGACAAACACAAGAGAGGTAATTCACCCGCTGCATGTGGCCATCTGAGGTGACTTCCAAAGTAAATGGATACCTGTCAGTGGCCAGGCAGGAGGTGTCTGTCTGCTGTTGTATTGTGATTAACTGAGAGCTGCTGTTTTCCACTTAGGCACGATTACACAAGGCAGTCGCCCCGACAAAGACGAGCCTCGATCAGACAGATTGATGGATGAGGATAACCTGAAAGACATAACACTGTGAAGATGTGGGCAATTATGGATCCAAGGAAGGACTAAACGGTGATGTCTTGCAGAGCTATGACTACACTCAAGGGATTGGGATGCAGGGGACAAGTCTCTACCTACCTACCCCCCCACCCCCCACATGAAGTAACGGAGGACCATTATTTTGATAAAATTAAGGACATGTACGAGGTAAATTGATGCAAAAACACAAAATAGTGCAGAAAAAAATCACCAGAATGCAGGAAAATTAAGGGTTTGATGCTCAGCATTTTCTGTCTGAGGACCCTCAAACTCCTCATTTCATGTGTGCTCCCCAATGTTTAAAAGAAGCTTATCCCCTTGGCTATACTGCTGAAAAGCTGTTTTAGATATTTAGTCAGATAAAATATAAGCTTTTTCAGCCTTAAAACAATATTGACATTTATGGACATTGGCATAGGTGTTGGTAGCTGTTATTACTCCTGTCCATATTGTTCATGAAAGGATCCATGTAATTCCAGTGAGGGACATGGGGCACAAATCTATCATATGGTTTTACAGATATATCTATATTTATATAGATAGATATATATAATGTAACTGTTTAAAATAAAATAAAAGAGCTTAAGAACAGTGTGCAGGCTGGTTTAGGCCTTTAACAGAGTTCTGGTTTGCCCAAAACCATTTTCTAGTTGTCACTGAAAAGAAATTGATTCACACGAGGATTTGTTTTGCCTGTCTAAGCTATGGATGTATTACGAGACCTGGATACAGCATTTGCAAACCGTGCCCGTACATTCCTATGAAAGTTGCTCAGTGGTGCATGAAGCCAAAAAAAATCTGTTGCTGGATAATAGTTACTTGGATGATCAGCACTGCTTTCGCATCATTTTTCAGGGGTTGTGACACTCAGGAAATGTATCCACTGATTTACATATGTCCCTTTTCCAATGTAACTCAATAGGAAAAAGTCTTTTTGGGCCCAATGGCATCACGTGATGGACCCGAGAGTTGTAATTCCACTGTTTGGCCACAGCTAAAATTTGCTCTAAAGCACTTCACCTCCTGGGGGCCTGGTCTAAGCCCCATGTCTCTTTAAATCCTAGAACCGCCCCTGCTTACACCTGCCCTCTGAAGGCGGTAGCGACTGGCTGCTGTCAGTCTGAACGAAGCACGTTGACTACGTCTGTGCGAGGAGATGTACAAACATTCACAGATTTACTGAGTAAAATAAGTCCTAGATATCTGCAAAAATGCTTTTTTTTTCAGGCGAGGCTAGTCTCATATGTTAGAGTTAGATAAATCGAGCGGGTGACGCTCCAATGTTTAGTCTTTTCGGAATGAAATTCCCTCCTCGGTGTCGGTTTTCACGGTGTTTCCTCGATGGTTTGCGCTGGATTAAGTAACCCGTTTTCAAAGATGTTCCTCTAGGCTGGACTACGAGCTGCAAAGTAAGGCTAACATGCTAACGTACTCGCAATGTCAATGCTAACATACTGATGGTTTGACTGTTATTAGCCTCCTAGCCTGTTAGCATGCAAACACTTGTTCGTTAGCACTAAACATAAATTTGTGCGGAGGTATTAGGGTATACATTTTCATTTTGACTTGATTATGGCGCAAAATGAAACGTCAGTGGATCATTAGAAGTTAACTCCAAACGTTAGGGGACTGAAACAGTTTCATGATCCACCAGCTAATGAGACATATCTGGCTGATATTAAACATTGTGTCTGCAGGACGCTAAGTAGTCTCAAAGAGCCTTGAATTCTGTTTTACAGATATTAGGCCTTGAAAAAAAACATCAAAATAGTGTAGTGTGTTTGTGGTATTAAACGCAAACATTTTATCATTCATTTATCCGTGTTTTAATTCAGGCCATGCCCAGTTCAAGGCTGGGGGGCAGGAAGAGATGTTGGTGGGTGATATGAGTTATCCTTTACGCACATATGCTGAACTGTCTCATGTTTTTATCCAAAACTACTTGATAAACAAGCTGAATTGTGTGCCTATAAGGCACTATGGCAAACGTCCTAAATCCTAGAAATGTCCTAAAATCAGAGAAATGCACTGAAATACCACAGATGTTCTAAAATCCTAGAAATGACCTAAATTGTGAGAAATTTCCTGAAACTTTCTAAATCCCAGAAATGTACTGCAATCAGAGAAATGTCCTTAAATCTTAGAAAAGTCCTAAAATCAGAGAAATATCCTAAAATCCTAGTTACATGTACAGGCAAGTTGAGTAGGCTATACTTGCTTTAGTGATAATAACCACTCAAAGTGAGAGTTATTTGGGGCTACAGATGCCCATGTTGGCATTAATTTGGGCAGGTGAAGTATTTGGGTGCACATTGCACCCCTGTGCCCATGCCTAGAACCAGCCTAGATTTAGGCTTTTTTTTTTGTCAAGATGAGTAAAGCTCTTCTGTGTGATAGTTTATAGTCTATTTGTAATCCTGGATCTCAGTACTAAACCTAATATTTTCTTCAATATCTTTTTACTTTATACTTGCACTTACCTGTTGGCAAAATGTAGATAAACTTAACTCACTCTTATAGCCATATTCTGAAATAAAACAACCTCTTAGGCTACCTGCTATGCTTGAATAAGAAATTCTTGTCCAAATTAGTCTGAAATTTGGTCTAAAATCAATTGGAAAAAGTCTTAAATGGCATTAAATTTAAGTATTTGATAACCACAGGCAACCTGATTAAGGGTATTATATTTCCCAGATCAGTATCCTCCTAATATTACACATTATGAAGACCTTTCGAAGGTTTTTATGTCGTCAATAATATCCTTTCTAGATAAAAATTGAATTCATGTTTCTCTGGGTCGGTATGTTAAAATCATTGTAGTGGCGTTCTTTCTGATTGTTGAAGTAGCGCCTGGTGAGCTGCAGGCACAGTAACTTCAGTCTGATGTGAATGACAGGAGGTTTAATCCAGTGTAAAACCTTTACTGAAAAACATTTAAATTACACTTAGTCACAGCGTTCAAAAACTATGTGCTCCTACGCCTCACGCAGCCCTCTGCTCAGTCACACTATACGTGATGTCAGCTGACAAGATTAAAGGGAGCGCTCTATCAGAATTGATGCTTTATACACAACGATGTTCTATACAATATCTTGAAAATTAATTATTTATTATAATTAAATTGATTTTTATTTTCATATAATACAACCATCCACCTACAGGTTATAGCCTACAGGTGATTTTTGCTATTCCTTGGACCCAGCACCCTCAGATTTGTGGCTTTGTGAGATTTTTTTACCATTCAAAATGTAATTAAAACACCCATCTCCCTTTTTTGTGATATTTGAACAGCAAAGATAGCCCTTACCAATATCTGACAATGTTTGTTTATATCCACTTGCTCAAAACTCAAGGCAACGCTAGACAAAGCCCTGTGGATCTCAGGAATGACGTCCCTTAGGGCCACACTGCTCTTTAGCATGGATAAAGAGAGGAAATTTCATATTATTAAGGGGCTGTTTGTTATTTACGAGAGGGAAGCAGATGAAGCAAAGTTTTTTTTTCATTTATTTTGCTTAGGGAAGGAACATTGAACATCAAATGGTCATATTTTGTATTTATTCCAAATACACCAAACCTGCAAAGTGGGTTTGAAAGACGTGCTTTTGTTTTTCTTTTTAAATCACCCAAATTACACCATTTATCATAGCCAGAAACTGTGATATATGGTTATATATGGTGGAGGGAGGGTCATGTGTTTCCCCCCATTCATTGTGGGAAGATCAATGAAAAATATTTGTAAACCCCAGGGAGTCATGATATTTAAAAAAACAAACAAAACGAAACGTCAAACCGCAGCCACCCTCTACTCTGACAAATAAAATACAGCCTGCATTTTTGAAAGATACCAACTTGATTAGTCTAACTCAGAAAGCTGACGCCTCGTGTTAGCTGTGGCTAAATGTTCATCTCCCGTCTCCTACAGTAAAAATGCATCAGGAGGGGATCTCTGCACCGCCAGTTTGAAGAATAAGAACGATTAGACGTTTTCAGTGCACACATAGATGTGCGAGTGTTGTTGTAAGACAGCTCTGAAATGTCGTGAAGGTTATCTTTTAGATATCTTCTCTCAAACTTGAATGTCTCCGTGTGTCATGCATGTGGCCAGTGCTCTCTGGCAGCGGTGTGGCTGTGAACAGGCTGCTCAATAATTTAGCATTAATGCAGATTATAGCAGGGCTGGCCCCCTTAAAGCAGATTAGAGAAGTCCCTGTCTGTCTGTCTGTCTGTGTGTCTCTCTGCTTGCCTGCCTGTCTGTCACCTTGTTAATGATGGCACTCCTTAATGCCGGAGCAGCTCACGGGGCAGGAAGACGTGCTGACAGCAGGGTGGTGATGTCATAACATCATAATATGGCAGATGTACAGAGATGTGTAGTTGTGGTAGCGGGGCTGTAATAATATGGGGGATGGGGGATGTAATATACCTGTTCTTTTCCTGCTGAGAGAGAAATGTGTAGGGTAAGCACCGTGGGCCGATGAATGGTCTCACGCTCTAATAGGCACGCTACTCACACGGGTCGGTGTGTGACCTCAGTTTCCCTTGGTTACCACATTTACTGAGAACAGCAGTTTTCAGTTGTTTCAATTTTTCCAACTTCATCTGCATTTGGCCTGAAGAAAATTGGGCTGTACTTGTGTTTAGCTTGATCAAAACATGCTCATTTATTTTCTGTGTGTGTGTGAGGAATATTTGAACCGGCTCGAATAGCCAGGACCTTTGCCTTACTTAGATAAGCGCTGAATAAGAGAAGAACACATAGTGGAGAAAAGCAAGCATGATATTTCTCTGATGACTGGTGAACTGGTTCTGGCAACACAAACATCCATGTGTGTGTGTGTGTGTGTCTGTGTGTGTTCACTCTACATGCATGCATTCACAAATTGGCCATGCCATGTATTTCTGCAGTATCTTCCTCGGGGGCTTTTGGGATCTCATTTATTGCAGCAGGGAGAGGAAAAAAAGCTTCATTTGTTCGGGTTTGCCATTTAAGCTTGACTGATTCCAGAGTTTCCATGAAGAGAGAGGGAAAGAGGGAGGAGACATGCACGAGTGGAAACAGAGTGCCATCCTCAAGCATAAAAATGGAATTTATAATATGAGGAGTTAAAAGACAAATAAAAAAGCGCCAGAAATACAAATATAAGTTGTGGAAATGTGTCTAACTTTGGATCATAGCCTGCTTAAGAAAACCTCAAGCTTTCAATGGGAATTGAGAAGCTTTATACATTTAAAGTCTGCATCTGTATGTGCTCAGTAGCAGTAACTTGTTTTTATATTAGCATTTCAATATCCCCCTAATGAAATGTTTCTTATTTTAAGCATCAGTGGGCGCTGCTGCAGTGTGCATCTCTCTGTCCTCCTTTCCTCTCAGCTGTGTATCCGCTGCTCTCTCTCTCTCTCACACACACACTCGCTGTCTTTCTCCTCCCTCTGTTTTCCTCTTTATATTCTCTCTAATTCCTTCATCCCTCCCCCTTTTCCAACTTGATCTGCCTCTCTATTGCACAGCATCCCCCTGCCTCCCTCCCTCCCTCTCTCTCTCTCTCTCTCTCTCTCTCTCTCACACACACTCACTCTATCGCTCTCGCTCGAGCACATGCAGACAGAGGGAGAGGGGGGATGAACGAGGTGCGCACATGTGAGGATCTCCTGAACTGCCGGGCCAAGGCAGGACTGGTGAAGAGAGAAGAAGAAGAGGAGGAGGAGGAGGAATAGGGGAATACTGCAGTGGCCAGTCAGCTTCTCTCTCTCTCTTTCTCTTTCTCTCTTTCTCGCTGCTCCACTGCTTTCATCACCCTCTCTTCTTCATCCCCTCCTCTCCCCTTCTGCCAATTATACCATGAACCTGCCTGCTGCTTGTTGCTAAGGGGGAGCCAACCGGGGGAGCAGAGTGGACCAGGCATTATTTTGTTTCTAAGGTAATGAATGCTTCAGTAATGGCAAGGTGTCACAGATGCTGCGTTGCACTCGGCTGCTCGCCTGCTGAGATTGAACATGGCTTTGGAAGTCATAACCACAATATGGTTGTATCTGGAGCATGGATTGTTCTGTGTGTGTGTGTGTGTGTGTGTGTGTGTGTGTGTGTGTGTGTGTGTGAACTCTTTGGCGGTTTATTGAGTTTGTTTCAGTTGACCAGGCGTCTTCTGGCTTGCTTATTTGCGCTGTTGCAGGGGGTCGGTGGGTGGGTGGGTGGGTGGGTTCTGCCCTGTGAATATGTGCATTGTCCTTTCGTGTTTGTGTCATAAAATGATTGGATTTGAGGTGGAAAGACACACCTGTGCAGTAGATGCTGGCGCTGTCTGTCCATATTCCATCTGTTTCCCTTTGACACAAGCTTTCAATTAACATCTCAGATGGGCCTCTCTGTGGAGTTTGATTTGCATGCTTAAGCAGCTCAGTCGGGAGGAAGTTGTTCCCGAGAATTACAGCTTCCTGTCCACAAGGGACCTATTGGCTCACTATTGTTTCTTTTAAGCAGGTGCTATGCAATCCATACCGCCTGCCTTTCTATACGGCCCTTGAGGTGGACGTAAAGATTAGCTGTCTAATGTGCTCAGACTCTAAAAAGAGCACAGACGTGTTAACCAACGGGGAGTGCTGCACTCCGCACTTCTGGTGGCAATAACAAACAGTAAAGCAAGAGCGGATGATTACTTATTCACTCATGCGCATCACCATGCTCTGTGGTGTAATAGATTAAAGTGCTCAACTATGGTGACAAAGCCTTACATGTGTGCTGCTGCACAAGCTGGTGACTTTTAACAATTTCAATCCCCCCCCCTCTCCAGCAGAGCCATTATCTGCAGTTGTTCAGACTTGTAACATTGCACGGCTACAATTACATAATTCAACTACTCCAAATCCCTTGCCAGCGGCTGGCCCTTGGCAAGATGCAGTGTTACTAATTCAGTTAATGTATGAAGCTTTCATATTGTGCCCGCTCATGTGTGCCTATCATCTGTATCCTATGTGATTTCTCCCCTCCTTCATAGTTCTTTTTTGAAGACACATAGCTGATACATTGAATGGCGAGGCCCAGTGAGGCAGAACGATTATTTTTTTTCTCCCCGGCATCTTTATCCTCTCGCACATTATGTTTCATAAGTACCAAAAATTATGAATGTGCCGAACTGTGTAATCCAACCCCTCACCTCTCTTTTCTCAGCACGATTAAAGGACTAATAAATGGTTTAACCCGTTTAATGCACACAGGAGCCTTCAATGGCAAAGGGTAGACGGGGCTAAGGGGGCTCATTGAAGCCCAGTCGTCAGTGTAGGTTATGGAAATCCTTAGTTAAGCAGAATTAATTCTCCTGAGGAGTGAGCGAGGGATGGAGGAGCAAGAGAAAGTGATGGGGACTGTCTGTGTAAGGGCTGTAAATAAATCCCTTAACAGCAGCTCTCAAAGCATGAAGCCTGAAGGGGGAGGGGGGTTTATTGTGGGGAGTGCAGGCAAATCAGAGGTAACCATCATATGATTGCAGCTAATGGAGCCAACACTTAACAATAACAACAAAGATATTGGCTCACATGGACCGCAGTTAAACTGTCAGTATCACCTCAGTGAGGGTTCATTCATTATGAACATCAGTTTTTTGGTGAGGAAAGATGACTCATCTCCTCACAGCAATACTGACTGTGTGTTGTAGGCACACATCTGCGCCGTATACATAATTACTGCCATCCTGAGTCCCCTGAGCCGAGCTGATACACTGTACTGCAGCGATTCTCAACTTGTGTTCTTTGGAAGTGATTTTGATGTTATCTGACACAACTGATTACATAAAATGTTGTTGCAATATGTCTTTTTATAAAATTGAATAGTCAGTGTGGTCAAGTTCACATTTGGACTACTTCTCCCACATTTAGTGGCAGAAGTTTCAACCAAATTTACATTTTGAAGGAGTTATTATATGTGCATTAAGAAAAAAGCAATGCCAGTACAATTGAAAAAAATCCCTTTATTCAACATTTAGTGGATACATGTGCAGACAATGTGGACATACTAAAATACAAAAAAATAAGGCAGCAATAGACGGACAGATGTTACTGAGTAACAAATCATTAAAGGACACAGATACATTAAATGAATGAGAAATACATTTTTAAAAAAAAATCTAAAAAAAAAAATCTAAATAAAGATAGTTTGAAAGTTTGGGGTGAAACGAAAAGTGAGAGTAAAGGAGGATGTTTTGCTTCTTTTTGGATCTTTGTCGGGTTAGAATGTGTGGAAAGTGCAAACCACACCCATATTTACACATAACACAGATCACAAGCTCAATAATGGCAGCTGTGGTGAGCCATCCAAACTGCCCAGGGTGATAAAACTAAAATAAACAATGCAATAAAGCACACAGAAAAAAAGTAAATAGAGAAAAAAAACAGTAATACAAATCCCATACTTTAAAATGCAAAACATATATCTTGATCTATGAAACATAATCATCCTATGTATCAGAGTCTTACACGCAGGTGACGCAGACTAATAACTAGTTCAACTGCTGATGCATCACATGAACTATTTAACCATTTGTTCAGTGAAAGGTCAAGTGTGTAGGATTTAGTGTCATCTAGCAGTGAGGTTGCAAAGCTGAAACTTCATTTGTATGCCAAGCGAGTAGGAGAGCAACCGTGGCCGAAGCATCTAGAGCAGTGTTTGTTTTGTTCCTTCTGGGCTACTGTAGAAACAACATGGCGACCTAAGCGGAAGAGAACCTGCTGCATATGTAGATATAAACAGCTTCTTCTATGGTAATTAAAACGCAATTCTTATTTTCAGGTGATTAGACTCTATATTTATGAATATTTTATACCATATCTGCCAGTAGATGCCTCTAAATTATACACAATGAACCCTTAAGTTTACCTGTTTCAACAAGTTATGTGTTTATTCATGACTTTTTAGCCGTCAGATTTTTTTTTGGAATCACCAAAACATATTAGTTGAGCTACTCCACAATCTTTCATGGTAACTGCAGAAGTGCCCCGGGAGTACGGCTGGTTTGGAGCCACTGCGGTGTTGCATGTTCGAGATTTGACTTTGCAGCTTAGTTAATATTCAGCTTCCATCAGCCTACCTGAGCTCTCTTATCTGCCCCTACTCTGACAGGCGTCTCCTTTCTGAGACAGCAGCACACATTTTGGCAGCTGAATGTCATGACGATAAAAGCCGAAGGAATTTTCGGTTCCCCAGGGGGAAATAGAAATGCTGACTGATGTTTATCAAGTCCTCATTTTGTGTTCTTTCACCGTCCAGCGGATGTCTCATGTGGTCCATGTGTTTCTTCAACAGGACTGAGTGAAAATGGCGGAGGGGTCCAGAGACCAGGGAGGCGTGGGCACCACTGATCCAGAGGACGACTCCCCCAATATGATCGTCTACAGAAAGGTAACTCTATGTGTGTGCTGCAGTTTCTGGCCTATATGTAGAGAGAAGCATTCTCCGCGGGGCAATGACCCGTAGACGGGCTCCTGACAGCCCACCGATCCGTATCAGTTCGTATCTACCACAAGCTCGGGTGTCAGGAAACCTCTCTTTCAACCATCTTGAAACGAAATCTCTCTCTCAGCCCTTCTTCTAACCATCATACCATCACTATCTGGGCAAACTCCAGCCCTCCAATGTTTTAATAAGCTCTCAATCCCATCAGCAAGGGTTTGGGGAATGAGAGGTCCTTTTAGTGTCAAGGGTAATTACCTCGTCCCCATGGCACCTCACTTTCAATAGCCGCTGTTTGATTGGAGAGGGTGAGCGGCATTGGTAGCTAATTACGTGGATGTTCGGCGGGGAGGAAGTAGCTGGTTCTCGGGGGCCGGGATCGGGAACAGCCAATGAGGGGGTGGTTATTCCTCCTTGACGGACGAATAGCTTGTTATTTTTCTGCCAGCGCCATGACAGCACCACTTAAAAAAAAGTGTCTTTTGATCAGACTTAAACTACGGGATCTACTGCTACCGCTGAGCCTGCTGTCCCAGTAAAAAAAAAAAAAAAGTGTGCTACAAGCAGGCCCTAGCTGACAGATCCTGTCCCACTGTCCCAAATCTGTTGTTTCATCCTGCTCCTAATGATTGTCCATTTATATAGCGATGTAAACAGATTAGTGGAGGGGTGGGTGCGACAGGATGTGAAATAATTGTTGACGGCGGCTGCTTCAGCGGTATAGAACTTTTCTCTAAGGAGGCTTGTGTCACTGGCGACAGCTTGAATTTCCTCCATCTTTGTAAAAAACACCTCCAGTCTGCGGCTCACCCGCAAAAACTGTCAGGACCTCCTTTGTACTCGGAAACTTGGTTAATCTCTGCTTCTGATTACGATGCCACGGCGTTTGTGTGCTCTGAGAGTGCCACACATCAGCAGAAAAGGAAGTGGATGTGCATTTCTAGCAACATTTCACTTGTCTATTGTAAATACTCAAGTTGTTAGGGTAACAGTGGTCATTTCCAGTCTCTTAAAGTCTCTGCCAGGAAACTGGGAATGATAATCAAAAATCAAATAAAAAGAAAAGTGATCGCCATGAGACAAATACAACAGCTTCTGTCCCTGAAGCCCAGATTTCATGACAGGCGTCACATCACTGTCAAAAATATTTGTGTGTGCCTATCTCAACATGTAACGCATTCATTGTTTATTCAGTTTTGTCATTATCCTCCATGTATTCTAAGAAGCTGTCACGCCGCAGTGAGAACATACTGTAGTTGCATGTAAAACTGGGTATCTTCAAAGATTTCACGGCAGCGCTTCATTATGTAATGCTACACATGCCTGGAGGCAGCGCATTTAAGAGGCTAGTTTTTGCTTGTCAGGATGCTGCCGGAGGGAATATTCATCATTTCATGTTTTAGTCATACGCAGTGACAACAGACAGATGATTCTGAGAGTGACAGGGTGTTTTTTTTTTTTTTCTCTCTGCCCCTTCCTGCTTTGAAAACGCCAGTTTGGATTTGAAGCTTTTGTGGAAGAAAGCATTTTACAAAGAGATAATAATTTGACAACAAAGATATGATTTTAATTTAGTACCTGACGTTTCATTTTAATGGATGTAGTTTCTTGAGTTTTATCCCGACCTCTCACTAGCTCAAGATGTCAAAGAGGCCAAATGACAGAGAGGTGCCGGGGCTTTGAGGGCAGAGCGCCCGCGGCCTCTGGACTCTGTGGGTGGGCAGCCTGGCGCAGTGTGAATGCGCTGCTTGCAGAGAGGCAGATGGCCACCAATATGCTCGGCCGCCTGGGAAAACACTGGCAGCTTCATCCCCAAGCTACTGAGCCTCTGTCAGCTGGAAGACATCAGCACCTTACTGCAAGGCTGCTAGTGTAGTCATGAGATGAAAATATTTCAAAGTGTGGGCAGTGCCTTTTGTGAAATGTATGGAGAGTATGGGTGAAAATACATATATCGCCATATCTGTAGCAAAACTGTTAAGTTCACTGTGTGGGCGGTTAGATGAAGGTGAATGTGATGTATTTAGCCATTAGAGAGGCTGGGAGGGGAGGAGGTTGTCTCTGTCCATGCAGTGTAGGTGCTGCATCTTGCTCTGTCTCTCTCCTCCCACGAAAAAAAAGGAAGTGAGGCAAAACAATCCAATAACTGCAGGACGTCTTATTGCCTCAAGAAGTTTCGGTCGAACAGAAGAAGTAGGTTGCACACATGCTGGAAATGCACACACACACACACACACACACACACACACACACACACACACAAAGGAACTCAAGCTTAATGCGGCTTTAATGCACAGTAGCCATTCCGGTTGTTGTGTTTTTCCTTTCTATGTTTGGCATGCTTAGCAGACAGAAGATGGCAGGGTAGATGAATAGGATTGGCACCAAGAGACGCACAAAAACTCAAATCATGATGAGAAGCGCTACTGTGCGGGAACTGCAATTAAGCGGAGGAGAGAGTCCACTTTACTGCTCTGATGGGGTAAAGCTCACAAACTATTAATAGCTCTCGTCCCTAAGTGCGTGTGTGCGTGTCTTCCCCTTTTTGCCTCTGTGACTCGGGGGCCAAGACTGGTTCTTCCGAGCCGTGACGGCTGCCTGGTTTTTGACACGCAGTAAACTGTCGCCAAAGGACCAAAGCACGGAGAGTTAAGGAATGCTGTTAGACCCCCTCTTCATTTTATTCAGTTCATTAAATGTTTGATTGGATAATTCTTGGCAGTCAACTCGTACCTGAAGGCGGGTATTATAGCCATCGTACGTGTGGTACAATGACGCAAAACTTTTATCCAGATGAGTTTTAGGAGCCATTAGTGGGTAAATATTAGTAATGAGATCTGGCAGGAAGTTCAAAGGCACCTCTTGGTGCTAGTGGCCTTTGGGTGTGTGTAAACTTCATTAGCAGAAAGTGTAGATTGGTTGACAATTGCAAATGTGTTTTGGCTCAATACACTATTTTCTTTTCTTTGTTGGTAAATTGATGCATCAGTGCGGTGCTTTAACAGCTCCATCTGTGAGATATATTTGTACAGAAAATCCATATTTTATTCACGCTAACGTCATGGCTCTTAAGATGGTAATGTCAGTCTGTGGGTTGGTCAGTCCACCCCTTTGTCTTGACTAAAATGTCTCACTAAGTATTGGATGAATTGTCATGGAATTTTATACAGATATTAAAAGTCATCAAAGGATGAATCCTGCTGACTTTGGTGACCGTCTGATGGTGGCAAATGTCTCCTTTCTTGTAATATGTCCTGCCTGGATTACTGTTAGGTAGCTTTTGATGTAGGACTTCCTCATCTAACAGGTGTTAGGGACAATTAAGAAGCTGTTGCTGCTGGACATGCTTAACCTTCTTTTTCATCAAATCTGCCCACTTTGGGTGTTTTTATATTAGGTGCAACTGATTCGTGCCACTCCTGAGAATTATGTCCTTCACTGTACTCCCCCACCACTCAGCTTTCACTTAAGTAATGTTATTCCAAAACCTACGTACAGCTGTGTCATCACCTTTGTGACATTTGTTCATTTTAGATCCCAAGGTCATACAATGCAGTCAAGCTTTGCATTATGCCTACTGTTGTTTGTATTTTGGACACAATTTCAGAACGACCCTCTCGCCTGTTTTTCTAATTTATCACTTATTGGCTGTGCTGTTCAGAGGATGATATTTGCGGGTGCTGAGCGCATGCAGATTTTAGAAAAGACCGGTGACACTGAGAGATGCCTTTGCATTTTAGGTTGGCACGATATCAGATTTCAATACGTAATTATTGTGGCCAAAAGAGTTGATAATAACGATATATTTTTGTTTTAAATTGGGGAAAATGCCATCAGTCAAATTCATCTTTAACTTTATTTGTTTTGTGCGTTTTGTCTTTTTATTTATTGGTAATGTTGAGACGTGGGGTGCGCACCGACCACTAACTCTCGACCTGAAATATTTTTGAAATCTTCTCCATCATCATGATCTTAACTCTGAGCGTCACTCTTCTGAAGGTGCGCGTGTGAAGTGCGGAGCCGCAGCTGAATGACACCATCGGAATTAAGAAAAAAAATAAATAAATAAAGGAAAACATAAATTTGACTTGTTTTTTGTTAACATCTTTTTCAATATTTGGTTTATACAGAAAAACAAAATTCTCATTTGTTTTTTAGTTTTTTAGTTATGGAGATGGAATTGAATGAACAGATGATACATTGACCGTGTGTGCATGCTCATATTATCATTTCATCCAAAGCACCTCTGTGGCTAAAGTCACCTCACAGAGCTGCTATTGTTGCTGAAGTCTTGTTGTTTTTTTTTTTTTACTACTCTTCTCTTTTCTTTTTCTCCCCCACCCACCATTTCCTTCTTTCAGCCTTTCTTGTGCTTCTTGCTGATTAATAATTGAAGCTCATTTCAAGCATTCCATCTTTGGAAAAATATCTGGTCCTCTGAGACATCATGTCCCCCCATTCATTTATTCATATCCAGCACGTTTTTTATCATCACTTGGTATTTTTATCCATGTATGTGCTTCTAAATGTCTAGAGGAGAGGACTAAAGGGAGAATATAAAACAAAGGATATAAAGATTAATGTGGTTTTTAATGGCTTACTGAAACACAGTTTCTAAATCAGTTGGACGGATCTTTGAATTTACATTTACATGAACATTACAGTGTTGTGATACATGGATTTGTGCTCCTGTAGCTGCAGCCATGGGGGGACTAACACAAGCAATCACACCTGTTATCACATATCATACCTTCAGAGTGGATAGATGTTGAATCTTTTAATGCCTGAGGGTCGGGAGAAGTGGAAATTACTGTCAATGTTGACCTCCCACACTGTCCACGCCATTGGCTATCAGCTCGTAGGGTTTAGGATGATTTAGAGACAGGACACAGAGGGAGTTCACTCTTCTCCTACAGTGTGGATGACATGGACATACTGGAAATATGTATAAAATTACAGCACTCACATTACTTTAGAGAATTTAAATGGAGTGGCAGGAGAAATTACTTTAACACATTGTATACTTGCAGAGCACAGTAGGGACTGGCAGCAGTTTGGGTTAAAAGGTCCAAGAAGACAGAATAGATGTAGTAGTGCTGGTCAGAAGGAAGCATGCCTGTCTCTCTGCTGCGGCCCCATGAGTCACACTCTCTTCTCTCTCTGAAGTGCCCCTGGGGCCCATGGAGGGTATATCTCTCCTCTTGCAAGACCAACCACCATCCGAGGTGTCTAAGTATGGGCCAATACTCGCTGTTCCCGTGTGCACTTAAGATAACGCGGTCCAGCCGAACACTCTGCATATCACTCCTGCAGCTTTAGGGACGAGCTCTCCCAGTGCTTTATCATGTATGACCGTTTTAACACCGTCTCCACTTGCGCCACAGGAGCCTTTATCTGACGTGGTATGGGCTGAACTATCAGGGTCACGCTCAAGCCCGTGTGCCTGTATGCTAAGTGCCAGTGTGGGTTGCTTTCCTAGTTGGGTCAATAAGATAAAACAACAGTATGAAGCTCAATCTCTTATATAACCAGCTCATGTGTGTTTAATGTGTCGGCCTGTCTATTCTTCCCAGTTGAGCAGAAGGACCAACACATGAAAATCCTGGAAGTCCACTGAAAAACAGATCATAATTGGATAATAATTCACAGTGTTTTGGCAGCCTGCGCACTGTGTTGACAGGATTATTCACCTCATCCATAGAAAATCACTGTCTGCAATAAAAGGCTTTTCCCCAGTGAGAAAAGTCCTTCCTGTGCCAGTGCCTCTTCTGCTCTCCCTCCCTGTTTGCACATTGCTGACAGTGTGTTCTTAAAGGAGCACATTTAATAATGCAGCCAGTGTTTCTCTGCTTCGTTTTGGGACGCTGAAGTTTAAAGCTGCATATGCATGCACAGGGTGATGTTAATAGGGAGTTTGCTGGTTGGCACCACTGCGTCCCGCTTCTAAATGCCCTCCAACCCCCCCTGAGCCTCCCACTTATCACATGCTGAAAAGGCTGCTTGGAATCGCGCTAGGGAAGGAGTCTGCCTTAAATGCCTCCTACTGTACTCTGAATAACCTCTCTGCAGGACACTGAGGGAGCTCACTGCACTCCTACAGAGCGGATTATATGAAAATATTAGAAATGCAGATACAATGACAGCAATTGACTTGTAGAGGATTTTCACATTCGATAACATACCTATTATCTATCTTCGGTTTGATGTGTAATAGCATCGGCGAGGAAACTGTTGCCCGGTCCAACTGTTGTTGATGATGCTAATAAAGAATAATCTCCCGTGTCATAATGCACAGTAAATACTGAATGGGTTATTGGAACCGGCTCTGACATTAGTGTGTTAAAAGCTGCTGGTCCTCTGTGCCTCAGGGTGACACTCTGACAGTCTGACAGCAGTGACTCGCTGGGCAAACCGTCACCCCGCGGTACTGCTGACACACTGGATTAGTAAGAAATAGCATGTAAAAAGAGAACGCGCTGTTACAGTCCCACATGGTTTTGTCACATTTTTTTTTAAATAAATGCATTCTCAGTAACAGAGATAATAATTGCATACCTTGACTGCACTTATCTTGCAAAGTGCCAGTCAGGAGGGAATCAATACAGGAAGAGTAAAGTGATTAAAGTAAAGAAAACAAAAGGAAACATTAAACAACATTTGAAAGGAGATAGTAATGAGAAAGGCGTAATAATAATAAAAGCCTGCTAAATTCAGGACTACATACACTTCATGACTCCAGCCAGAGTGAGCGACGCATCATCATGTATGACCCCGACAGGTGACATCTTGCTGAGTAGATTCTGTTTGAAAAATAGTCCATGTCCAATAGTCAATAAAGATTATATAATCATTTGTGAATGCTGGGTAACAGCTTAAATCACTTAGATGCCAGATCCAAAAGGAGGAAATTTATATCATAATAAAATTGTTTTAGCCACCTGGGGTGTCAAAACAACACCGATGTATCACCTAATAAAGTTGTGGTAAACTTGTTAGCAAAAGCTTGCCCACTCTAATTACACATCCAGCAGATATGGATCGAACATCACCAGGCACAAAGATTATTACTTAATTAAATAGGCGTCAGTAGTGATTATTAGTGTTAAAGATACAAGTTAGAAGGCCTCTGCTACCTCGACTAGCGTGTTTGCTGTGATCAGCTGTTAAACAGCCGTGATAGTTGTTACGGGGAGACATGTATGAGTTGTCTTTGGGGAGAGGACGGTGGATGGTGTTACATCTAGGTGAGACACCTCCCAAGCAGAGCATTGTTTGAGTCCAACAACAGCAAGACATCAAGCCATGTCTAGCAGTGTACAGTGACCGCAGACTTAGGTGTTTCTAGCAAACTGTTTCAAGCAGTTTCTGCCCAAAAATTAGGGTGTTTTTAATGAGTAGTACCTGTGTTTTTTGCAATGTTTCTGCGCCCAAATATGGGTGTTTTTTGAGGAACCCGTCGATGAGTTTTTAGTGACGTTTCTGACCCCAAACATGTTTTTTTCTAGCAACCGGACAGTGTATTTCCAGCTGTGTTTCCAGCTGCATTTCTTCCTCCAAACATGGGGGATCTTCCTAGCAACCCAACACTGTGTTTTTTAATGATGTTTCTGACCCCAAACATACATTTTTTTTTATTGACCCATCACTGCGTTTCTAGCGGCATTTTTCCCCTGAAACGTGGGTGTTTTTCTAGAGACCCATTAGTGCGTTTTAAGTTACCTTTCTGACCCCAAACATGAATGTTTTTACTGGCGACCTGTCGCTGTCTTTTTCGAGTGGCGTTTCTTCCCCTCTAACATTCTAGCAACCTGTCACTGTGTTCTGCCCTCAAACATGGATGGTTTCCCAGCTCTCTGTCACTATGTTTCTAGCTGCATCTCAGCCCCGAAACGCAGTTTTTTTTAGCAACCCGTTGATGCATTTCCAGCTTTTTTGTGCCACCGAACATGGATAACTTTTCTAACTCTGACTTTGTGTGTTTGCTTTTTGGTGCAGAGCAGGCAGTGTGCAATACGTTTTTAGAGCTTTTTTTATTAAAAATATTGTGGCAGAAAACAATTATAAGAGCTATGAAAGTTTTGTAAAGCCCAAACAGTGAGTGAGGAAGCTGTGTAGAGCTGAGTGAAACAGCGAGGTCATTAGCAACTGCTTTAAGTGTTGACAGTTTTCAAAATAAGAGTCCAGTATAGCAAGTAGCCAAATACCCCACCAACAATGATTACATACTTTTTTGGCTATACAGCTTACTTGTAAAGAAATACCAATATCTTTAAAGATTTCTTAGGGAACATAATGGAAAGTGTTGCTTGGGGAGACTCAACCAATAATTTGGGACTGTGATTTTAAGTTCAAGTACATATTCATCATTTTTTCTAATACATGCCTTTCATAATACTAAAACATATTTACACAAGGTTTATTTTATAATTGTATTAATGTTTTCTGTCCTCTTTTCTCTTCTTTGACTGGTGTTGCGTCATTAAGCCATGGAGATGGATTAACTTTGTGAACTGATCTAGTTTTCAGGAGTGCAGTTGCGTCCAAGTCTGATGAGCACAGGTCATTAAAGTGGCTAACCAAATCATTTGTGCGTGCAGCGAACGGGCAGAACGAGCATAAGTCTGCTTTTACTCAATTCAGCTGATGAAAATTTAATAGCTGATTGAGCATTAAGGATGCAGCAGCAGATGGTTCATTTGTCCTGCAAAATAACAACTTTAAAGAAGTATTAAAATGAAATACTCATGTGATCAGAGATCCCCCAGTGTGGAGTTCTCACATTTAGTGAAGTGACACTTTTCAGACACATGCCTTCATCTTACTGCAGTACAGCCATGTTATTTTTTAAAATCAGACCACCTCCGGAATAAGCTTGGCTCTTCTTCATGCTTCAATTTCAGCTGCAACTTTAACTCTTACTAGTTCAAACCTCCAGGGATGCTTTCTAGAAATGCTCCTCCTCTTGTCCCATTTTCATTCTGACTACACTGCTAATCAAAGAAAAAGAGTATTTTGTCACTGCTGTCAGTTTTTTTTTTTTTTTTGCATTTATTTTATCCTTGAATTGGCAGACCAGCCGATGATGAGAATGTCCTCAATATGCTTAATCCAGCTGATGAAGTGCGGTCCTCTGATGGGAAAAGAAGCTGCGTGCTACTTGCCCGATCACAAGATATTTCATATTTTAATCTTTGAATGCCTCATTAGACTGCACTCTCTCTTCTCTGAACCTAAAAGAAGTTCTGTAAGAATGAAAAATAACAGAAGAATCTCATCACACTCATTCACTTTGACATTCAAACGGCTTTTAATTACTTCTGACGAAGACAAAGAGCATAACACAGCAGTGCAGCTTGTCACACAATGAAGACTGTAAATGAAGTACGCTGATCAACAACCTTACAAATGTGCAGTAATCGCAGCGCCATCTGCCAACACCCCCGTTTGTATTGTTTACAGACACATCTGATGGGTTGATAGATGGATAAAGTTCCCCTAAAATAGAAGGTCTGACTCAGATGAGCGGGAGACAAGCCGAGAGGGATAGAGTGTCATCTGTGCTCTGTTGAACCACAGGTAATGATGCAGTGTCTGTTGCTGGAGTGGTGTGACTCCCTGTAATTGTCTCTGGGTCGAGGCTGAAACAGAGATGAGTCACCCAGGCCCCAAATGTTAATCACCATGAGCAGCTCGTTTGACTAAACAAGCCCTCGGAGGAGAGACCAGAAAATTTGGCCTCACTCCAGAGTGCCGACCTGCACCCCTAAACCACATCCCCAACCCCAGTTCAGACCACCCCGACTCTGTAGCTTTACCTCTTGGGAGTTCTCAGTTAAGTTGTGCTCTGTCACTACAGCAAAAATACTCCAAAATTAATTGGACAAATGACTGAAATACCCTTGTGTGTTTGTCCGGTTTAGTCACAGCTGCAGTCATAAAGGTCTAAACAACCCATATGTCAAAAGTGACAGTGTTGTCCTTGGAGATTTCATACCGAATTTGTGACGTTAGGGAAGCTGCTCTGTCTGACATTGTGAGTGAGTTAGATAATCAGTGGCAGATTCTCCTCTTTCTTCCTTCTTGGTGAGAAAATAATAAAAATGTCCTTGTGGGAGACCTTGCTGTGTGCCGACTCCCATTTCCACTCCAATCGCTCTGTCAATAACTCATACGACAGAGGCCAAATCCATAACAAAGCCGTGATTACTTTCATCAAACTGAGTGAGAGGAAAACCTCAGTGATGAAGCAATGCTGACGCTTGTCTTTTAACGCTGGGCTTGATGAAGGCTGAACCTATTCTCACATTTTCAGAGTACCTGCGGATTCTTAAAAAGTCTTAAAAGGCGTTGAATTTATGTATCTAAAAATAAAGCCTTACTTGGTATTAAAATGTGTTAAATCAGTCTTTCAGAAGATCAAGCTGCTCAGACAAGTGAAGTAGGATTTAATTAATTGTTTTTTTTCTGACATTGGGACAAAAAAAATCTAAAAAAAAAAAATTGAACATCTACTTTATGATGAATGCCAAATGTCTCACACATTATCGTCATGTAGATCAGGATAGTGGAACCAGCAACACTCATATTTTGTTTCTGGTTGGGCAACATATCCTCATACAGTGTTTGAAGTATGATATCCTACGAAAATGCACACATACGGTTCGTATGATATCCTCCATATTCGCGCCCCACGAATGACCTTACATACTTAATGTAAAGTTACGTACTTAACATAAAGTTATGCACGTAAAGTAACAAAGGTTAGGTTTAGGAAAAGAGACATGACTGTAAAGTTCACTCAGAGCTCTCACAGTTCTAAACGCTGCTCTCCTGTGAAAAGTCCTGTGTTTTGTGACCAATCCAACTCTCCCAACCTGCCTCCTTTACAAACCACTTCCTTCTTTACGCCTGTCAATGCTTTGGTCACATGATTGCAGCCTTCCCAAATATGTGGATTGTGTATGAAATACTGGCTCACGATTATGTGGGATGTGAACAAATTTTGATGCATTAATTTTCAAAGGAAAACAGTGCATGAAAACAGCCTTTGTAAAACAGAGGATCCACTGTGCGCTAGATAGCTGTCATGAGCAAGTCGCCCGAGACTTTGAAGCAAATTCAGCATGGTGGCCAAAACCAGTAATTACAGCTACCAGGTCTGTCACCTTATGCAATTGTGCCCAAAAAAAAACTCCTTTCTTAGGCTTATATTGGAAAGAGACATCTGTAAATCAACTGCAGGCATACGCCGGGGTGGTTATGGTGCAGACCCAGTGGAATTACAACTCTCAGGTCCCTCTCGCGATGCCAAGAGGCCCAAAAACACTTTTACTTTCACTTACATGGCGAAAGAAATGTCTGTAATCAGTGGATATATTTTTTTGAGTGTTACAACCCCTGCAAAATGACTCGTTTCCCCATGAGGACTTAATCTGTTTGCTCTGATAATGTTTTAAAAGTGTAGAAGAGCTGCAAGAGCAAATCATTTTTTCCCTATTAAAGTTAGCAGAGGGCTAAAACAGGCTTGGCCGGTGGAGGTCGTATGCTCGCTCTGTGAACCACACTGTGCATAAAATCCAGGTAATTTTACACCTGGGAAGTCAACTTTTTTGGCTTCATGCACCACTGAGTATATTTCATATGAATGAACAGGACCCTGCCTCTATCACTGTATCCAGTATTCTTATTACATACATGGTCACTGTACCTATGACGACGTGGGGAGTGCAGATTCAACAAAACTGGCTATTCAACCAAGATTTTGTGGCATGGCTGAAACCCGTACAGGGAATGCATACAAGCTCAGACTCGGCGCAGTGAGAATCAAGGCAGTGAAATCCCACATGCAGAGTGAGTAACACAAAATTGCTGAGAAAACTCGCCAACAAAAGCCAGGTATTTCCCCCAAAAATCATGTTTTATGTAATGATAAACATTAGGGCAAAATGTGAAAGTCTACAAGATAGCACTCAGGTTAGTTAAAAGACAGTAGGAAATTTTAAAATGTAACTATCATTCTTTTTCTTATTGGTGCTTTTTTGTTGTATTTATGCAATATACAGGAAGCGGCAGACAGGCGGAACTGAGTAGACACAATATCTTTATAATTTATTGCATGTAACATTATTGTGATATTTAACACTATTCCCATTTTTCATATTTTTGTCATATCATGCAGCCTTGGTTAAGGTCAAACTCCCGTCGGAATTGCCGTTTTCATGGGGTTTGTTTTTCACCTGAATACATTGTGTCCAGATTTCACAAAAGAGAGAGTCCTCTAAAGCAAGTATCCTACACCTTCTACCAGAGGGAAAGACCTTTATTAATCCCACCTTCCTTCCTCAACCACTAACACGTGTCAGGCAACATGAGCCTAATTTATTTAGACACTCCAATAAACCCAGCTTTGAATTTGATGCCACTGCATTTGCTTTAAATGGAAAATGGTCTTCATTAATGGGAATGACAGTAGGAAGGGAGTGCCGGACCTTTTTAAGCTTGTAATAATCATCAGAATCGATGGGGCTTACGCCACAGAGAGAGAGAGAGAGAGAGAGAGAGACAGGCAGTGACGATGCTGCAGCAGGGTGGTAACACGAGAAGAGGCTAACATGGTTATTCCCACGCTTCAGAGGCACAGCTGGCAGCAAGAAGCAAATGCACATTCATAAATGTGTGATTTGTTTCCACAGTAAGGGCTGTGGGTTTGAATATTGCTGGGGCCGTCCCTGATTCAGGAGATTCAGGATCCCTACCGTAAACCAACGCATCGACTCAGAGGGGGTGTATTAATTCGTCATGTGCTTGTGGTTCATTCATTCATGCTGTTTTAAATAATGTTTTAATAAACACTGAACACTATTACTGATGTGCTTTGTTTAGCACATCTTACTTACAGCTATGACAAATATATTATTCACTCAGTGCACCTGCTGAGCCTCAGTCCCTGCACTCAACTTTTCTATCAGCTCACACCAATCTTTGACCAATGTTTTAATGCCTTTGTTCTTCACCTGTGATTTGGGAGCATTAGATTTCCACAGTAAGAGAAAGTAAAAGTGTGCGTCCATATCAGTCATGTTTGGACTCAACAGCAATCACTGTTTTCACAAAAAGTAACACACAGACCTTGTTATGAGCAGTTTCATGTTGGAACTATTTTCTTACCACTGAACCACAACCGCCAACTGTATCAACACACAGAAGGAGGCATGCATCTACTCATGGACGAAAGGTTCATGCTCATGACAGCGCAACATGTAAACATTAATGGCGTCCTCCTTGGCTGAGCTGTAATGTTAGCTAGCTCAGCCAGCATGGTGATATGGTTAGTGGGTGTGGTTCATGGCAGAGAAAATACTTTTTACATAAAACTGCTCACAAAAAGATCTGTCAATTATTTTGAGTAACCAGGTCAAGATATCTGGAAGGAGATAGTTTCAGTTTCAGACATTGTAAATGATACTGCCCTCATACTTCTTTGCGTCCTTTCTGATAAGCATAGATACAGCCAATACATGGCGCTTGAGGGCGGAGTCAAACGTTTCACACAACAACAAGCAAGGCAACGGAGGTCGTTTAGGTGTACCTTAAAAAGAAAGCAGGGTTGTAGACGGCTAAGGTCTATAGGACGATATAGGTACATTAGGTATTTTATTATATTTTACTGATTTGTTCTGTATGGACACAATGGACACAGAGAACGGACAGAAGGCTCTGGCAATCTCCGTATCTATCATTGAGCATAAACAAGCCCTTAGCCCCACAGGCCAGGTGTCATGTAGTTCCATTATATTGGAGAGACAGCAGACATCGCTACGGGACATCTCTGTCTTGAACACTCAGCAACTCGCACCAAAACAATCTAGACTCATAAACAGCACTACAGGTTACAGGAAAAACATGCATTTTTGATTTTGGGGTAAAATTTCCCTTTAGCTATCCCGTGCTTGTGTCCATTCTGTTTTTTTAAACAGCTCCACATCAGTTTTGGGGTCACAGTGGGATAAGCTTAATCCTCTCCTCTTGCCAAATAATGCTGTTAGCTAAACTATGATTCTCATAAGCTACAGTATGACATTAGGCCTTAAAGAAATTATAATGGTTTTTAGTTTTTGTCATGAACTTTTTGTAGATGCGGATCCATTAATTATGAATGCACTTGCATTACAAGGAAGAAGGCAGGACATTAGCAGATGCTAAATCTTTGTATAAAACAGGTTGTGGCCTTTGGCAATCAATGTCTTTGCAGAGTTTTATCTCAATAATACAAGGTCAGCCGTGTCCTGCCTTCCAAAAACCGACGTAATTTTCTGGATATTAGAGGACAATTTGCAAACCTGACTGCTGTGATGAGATGGTGAATCCAAAACTTTTACCTTTTCTTCCTTTTTACTGTTTCAGTTATTCTTTCTGTGTGATATTTTATTCATAGGTTGTGATAGGAATATCCTAAACCCTGGTCCAAGAAGTGCTTTTAGCAGTGGCAGTTGTGGAGGAAATAACCAGACATTTCGGATGTGCAAAGTCCCAAAGCAGGTGTGGCTGAGCAGATTGCCTTCACAAACCCTCGCTAAATTACAGCCAGCTGTCACGCACAGATAGCATACAGCCGGGAATGAAAACAGAAAAGGACACTTCACTTCACTTTGAAATATGTTGAGAGGATATTAGATCACAAAGCATGGCCAGTCCCTTTCTAGGAAGCTTATTCAATAATTCAAGGGGGGTGTGCTGGTTTGGTTGCAAATTCTAGCTTTTGCGGACATAATAGATGGTTCATTTTTGACTCCCCTGAGGTGAAAGAATAAAAGATTTATGAGCAAATTTGGCCGCTGCCTGGGGATGCATTAGCTAGCACTGCAGGTGGTCTGTTGACATTATAGATAATCAATCAGCGGTGAGTAAGGATTTGATGCCGTAAAACACCTACTGTAGCTTGCTTTACTATCTATTGATTCTTTCATTCAGCTGATCATTTATCCTTTAAGGCAATACAGCTCTGTAACATAGTTATGAAACACATTTTTTGTCTGTGATGCAGTTGTAGGAGCTTCCCGGGCCACCTCAGGCCTCATTCGGTTTCATTATAAGACGATTAGAGGATGATAATTAGACGAGTGGTGTGTGAGGAAGAGGATGACAATGTGACAAAGGCCAGCGCCGCTGACATGTTCTCAGCAGGTCCCTGTTAGAGGAGACGTCCCTGCAGGGACCGAAGGCAGCAAAGCACATTACAGGTGTGTGACGCTGCCTGCTGCCCAGTGGCACTGCAAGATGAGATTTTCCCTCCACATGTCAGCCTAGCCGCCCGAATTTCATCACTTGTACCTGTGAGTTGGAAGTAACAAGACTTTATTGCCAGCATTGGAAATCTGTCACAAGGTGAGAACAGAGTTGTTTTCATAGTTCCTCACCAGACTTGAAATAATACTCCAAGAAAAAAAAAAAAAACTGATTCCGTTCAATGTTACACACACGAATGTGCTGCTCGCCGTTTGACAGCAGCCTCGGCTTGTGTGAGTTTCTTAAGATCTTTGAGGGTCGAGAGGCGCGATTCCCCCCTGTGCTCCACCACGCCTCCTCTCTCTTTCATAACAGCCCTTTTCACTTAGTCCCTCTGTTGTCACAGTAACACTCCTTGCTCCTAAAAGCCTGTCAGAGTTCCCATACTCACTGGGAGAACCAACACAGGTAATAAGGACATCAGGTGTGCATTTACAGCAGTGTGTGAGTGACAGTCCTACCATGGTGGAAAGGAAGGGATGGAGCTTAATGATACACCGCGGAGCTATAAAAATCCTCTCTTATACCGGTAGCCATGACAGGAAATCCATGCATCTTGAAAGGTCAAGGGCCTCTCTTACTCACTGATTGCATGTGAGCATTGGAGCACAGGAGAAACATTTTGAGCTGAGAGATATGAAATGTGCAGAGGAGTGAAACGTATCTCCTCCCAAGAGAAAGAGGGAAGGAATGAGGAAGCAGATAGCGTTATAGGATGATGACATGAAAAAGAAAATTCCTTTAAATCAAAACTTGGCTAAGCTGATTAAGATGTGATGCATTGCTTGGCTGTAAAGTGCCGCTACATGTTAACACACACACACGTGCACACATTACCCATTCAGTAGTGTGCTAATGACAGACTAAAGACCCATCTGCATGTGTTGTAATGGATGGAGCTGAGCGCAGATGGGAGAGGCCAGATCTGCCCACCCATTGCATTTTACTGTTACTTAGAGGACGCATTCATGTCATCTCAAATAACTGCCTCGGAAGCAGGCTGCGTCTTTTGCGGCCAATCAAATGTCATGCATCAACGCTTCAGTGGAAGGGCACATTGATTCAAGTTCAGGGGAGGACAAGTTTTGACTGTGTTTTGCCAACTACTACAGATGAGGAAGAATCTGGTGTAAATACTGAGAGGAAGGAGTTATGTTGTCAACTTCTAAAGCCCAAATCCTTTCTCTGGTCTGGTCTCGTTGTTCCTCTCATCTCCTTTTGTCTCCTCTTATCTCCTCTTCGTTTGCCCCCTCTCGTCTCCTTTTCTCTCATCTCCTCCTCTCTCGTCTCCTATCCTGTCTTTTCCTACACGCTTGTCTCTTCTTGTCTCCCCTCACCTCATCTCCACTTCTCTTATCTCATTGTGTCTCCTCTCCTCCTCTCTTGTCTCCTCTTCTCTCGTCTCCTCTCCTCTTCTCTCGTCTCCTCTCCTCCTCTCTTGTCTCCTCTCCTCTCCTCTCCTCTCCTCTCCTCTCCTCTCCTCTCCTCTCCTCTCCTCTTGTCTCCTCTCGTCTCGTGTCCTCACCTCTCCTCTCCTTTCCTCTCCTCTCCTCGGAGATGACTCAGCTCTGCAATGACAGAGTTTGTCTCCTGTGTCTCAGACATCAAGAACAGGCTTGTGGGCCCCGGTGAGGGACAAGGCAAACCTGGACTTGACGCCTCCTCTTCCCTCTCCTCTCTCTCTCTGTAACCCAATTACCACCAGGCCTTAAGGAACGGGACCAGCAGGAGTGGAGCGTCAGGGGACGATGCAAACATCAAAGATAGACAGATGGTCCTGAGGTTTTACCACCTCAAACCAATCTCCTGCAGATATTATTACTCGATTAGCTGCTGCAGTGTCCCAGATATGAAGCCAGAATGAAGACGTATCGATCAAAAAAGTGGAAAAAAATTCAAACTGAACCCAAATTCAGTTATTGCTGGTGTGTAAGAGGAGCTTCAATGAGCCACTGAGCTCCTAAATTGGCAGCAGCAGAGAGAATAGTGCCCAGACTGAGGCCCCCATAGGGTCTCTAAACGGGCGAGCATCCTCACCCACATCCTCAGAATAGCACTGTGTTATCCAGTGCCACTCACCCGTCACCGTCACACCACTGTCGATTCCCACCTTTTCATTTTAGCAGCTTACCCCTTTCTTGCATAACAGTGAACACGCTGTGACTTCGAGGCAAGATGTAGATTTCTCCCGTGACTTAGAGACTAGGGAGAGAAAAAAAAGCTGATAAATGATAGAAAACCCTCTCTGGAAAGAACTACTTTGAAACTGACAATCAGGCAGATAGCAGCAGATGCTTATTGCCCGGTACAATCTGTTCGCCTTCTACGCACCGAGCTGTCGCATCCCACCTCTCACTCTCTGTTGTTTTTTCATTACTCCACATGCAAATATCCTTCCTTTGCTTTTCTCCCCTAATTACAGACTAGTGGCTGTAAGGATACTAAACCTTATTAATATCCGAAACCTTTACAGAGTCCCACAGGCACTCAGAATGCGGGTGGTGTGAGAGGTGTTTGCTGGGAAAGTAGCCCCCCTGCATTTAAATTGCTCTTCGTAAATGATCTCTAAGGTAAATTTTGCAGAGGAGTGAACTGAAGGTAATGTGATTCTCTCTCTCTCTCTCTCTCTGGAGCAAAATGACCTTTTGTGGTTTGTTGTAGCTGCGGTTCATCATGTATTAAAACCAGATTCATGCACAGCAGAGAAAAAACAGCCTATAAAAGCAGCCAGTTGAATGTGTGAATATGTGGCTGCCGATGCCCTTCATTTCAGACGGTGTCTCTTTTAAAAGTAGCCCCTGTATCTGCACAGGCCACTTTGTTTTGGAGTGGACTAACTATTGAGAGGAGCAGCCGACTCCTGTTTTCCCTGCACTCAAGCCCTTAGCAACCCATGGAGTATCTAACAACAGACATTTACAAGAGGGGAGATGATCTTTTTCTGTCCTCCTTGAGTCTCATCAACAGAAAGGTGACCTGATGAGTCACCATGGTTTGTGGGTAGGCTTAAGCTCTCTTGAGTCTTAGCCTAGCTGTGTTTCCATCTGTGTTTTGCTCATAAGAAATGTGCCTAATCCAGAGCTTTGATTTTAAGTATCTCCTTTTGATTTGGGACAGCATAAAGGGAGCTTATTAATTCCTCTTAAAAAAAAAAAAAAAAAAGAGTGAGAGAGTGAGAGAGAGTCAGAAAGCACTGACAACAAGATTATCCCTCCCATCCAAAGAGCTCGATCTGTAATTGTAATTTAGTCAAGCTGGCTTCCTGCCCATGCCGGAGCTGAACTTGACAAACTTTTAATTGCTTAGCTCCTCTTGCCACTGTGTTGCCATGGTGATGGAGAATCTGAGCTGACACCCGGCCCATCCCATCTCAGAAATCTCTGCATCGCACCCACGTCTGTTAACATAAGGGATCCTCAACTGGCCCAAACAAGTGACAAACGTCCTCATTAACACTCTCCCTCCCAAAATATGGGTGTGGTTGTTTCTGAGTGCAGCAGCACAGTTGGACCCCTCTGGATGTCAGCATGTTTCCCCTGAGGGGTCATCCAGCTGGGTGGGCAATCAAGCAGTGGTTAATTGGACTCTTGGTACAGTCCTGTACCTCTGGGCCTCTTTGTCAGGACAGGGTCTCTGTTGTGTTGTTGCCACTTAAGCTAAAGAGACGGCTAATGCCTGGTATGTGATCTAATTACACATGAATCCGCAGGCCAACACCTGACTTGAGGAGCTGGTTGGCAGGATTAAATGTGAAAGGTCTTAATTGCTACAATTGATTGTTTACTGACAGGAGACAGATTGACTCCTAATGCTCTTAAAGGATAACTTCAGTATTTTTCAACCTGGACTCTATTTTCCTATGTTTTTGTGTCTATGTGACTTATACAGAAAACTATTTTTAAAATTGTTCCTGTATGAGGCAAGACTGCTGCAGCTGGCTACAATGTAATGTCAATGTGCAATTGTGCATTGTCAATAAAGTACCCCAGGGTTGAGTCTTAAAATCTTGAGTTGAGTCAGCATTTTTGCATCTCTGGTTCTCTCGGTCAGTGAGTTTTTGAATGGGTTTTTGGTGAGATGCCTGAAATAAGGCGTGTGGTTAACACAAGCTGAAGAGACTTTCAAGTTTTGTTCTATGACATGAAATATGTCAGTAAATACCCCACTTGCGAACTCTTCAAAAAGGCGGTTGCTAGCAAGTGGGTAAATAAGACTACAGAACATAATCACACTGTCCCAAACTGAACAGAACCAAACATAGCTTTGCAGTCTTGTTGTGGTGACAGCGTTAATTCATGCTACCATAGTGTGGTTCGTTAAAGCCTAACATTAGCTTTTGACTTCTGGTGAGTCCATTTAGGTTTAAAAAATTATAAAAGTGGTGTTCATTTGTGAAGATTATCTTGCTTAACAAAACCTCTAAGTATTATGAACATTTGTTTACAACAGAACTTATTTTCAATCCATAATGATACGAAATCCAATGGAAAAATCCCATAGGCTTTTTGATGAGGGAACCAGGGTGAAGCTAATGGAGAGGGGGAAAAAACATCATCCCTGGGGCACTCCATGTACCTCCACTAAAAGTGCTTGTTTTTGCCACTGACAATGTCTGACAATATTGTGGAAATGGTCCCTTCAGAGACGGACCATTTTGTAAGAAGCTTTTTTGTATAACCAGATACAATCCTGAAATGTGTTTCCAAACCCACCGGACTCCATTTCAAAAAACAGTAATTCTGTCATTATTCAAAGTCGATACAAGCAAAATGAAGCTCAATAAAGCTGACTTGGTTCGTCTCTCCACTGTTCCAACAATCACTAACTCTAGTTTGGTTAAAATAAGCCCTTACTTTACCAACTTGGATGTGAAAATATTCTGGTTCTTTACAAACTTAAATTACTGTTTATTTAAACAGAGTCTGGTGGGTTTGGAAATGATGATTTTGGGGCTGTTTCTGGTGATCTCTATCTCTGTCTATTTCTGTAGGGATCCTTTCCATATAGGGTTGTTGTCAGACATTTACAATAACAACCCAGATCTTTCACTGGCAAAACAAAGCACTTTTTGTGGATGTAAATTGACGGTGCACAAATGCCATAAGTGGTAACATTGCAGTCTGTTTTGCAGCTTCAGCTGCAGTGCACATGCTAAATTCTGAACCAGTTTCAAAAAAATATTGCTCCGATGATTTACTTGAAAACAAAAACAAGGTGAAAAGGCCCCAAGTTGAAAAAATACTGACGTTACTGTTTAATGGGTTACCTCATCTTAAAGGAAACTGAAAAACAATTTGGCAGAACAATACAAACGTGCTATAGAATACATTTAACCTTCAGCAGGCTTTTCTCAAAATGATGTAACCCAGAGAGCCCTGATTTAGGTGAACAGGATTCCTTTCCTCATGTTCAAACAATTAACTTTAGTGCATTCACAATCCACCGCCACTAATGATTACAGGGATTACACATGAAAGGTATTGGCAAAAGGGAAAATGGCTTCACTGGAGTGTAAAAGCCATTTTTTTCAGCTGCAGGTCATAATGGGAAAACAGTTGTTTATTGCAGAACAGAAAAGCCGAGCCCTGCAGGGCATTCCTGTGGAGATACCAATTTGAAGAGGAGATGGATGAGTGAATATGTCTCTCTCAGAACATAGTTGATGCCTCACTGAAATGCAATATTAGACATAGCAGGTGATTTTTTTTTTTCTTTTGTAATGTGAATTGCCAAGAGCTTTGAGGCAGCACACGTGACTGTGGGTATGTGTCAGCGTGTGATTGAGTATGTACAATTATGATTCATTCACACGAGTCTCCGAAAGCAGTATAAGTTTCCGACCATCACACTGGGATTGGCAGGGCTTTTCCAGTCTGCTGTGTTGCTCCTTGCACACCTGTCAGTGTCTCTCCCCTGTGTGTCAGATCCAGCAGAGAAGCTCTCGCAGCTCCCTCATCATGACTTGGCATGCTAAGAGAGTTGGACGGTGGTGGCAGTGGGGTGGAGAGATGGGAGAGAGAGATAAGGGGAGTCTTCTCTCTCCAGCAGGCTTTATTCTCACCTCGTTCCCCAGGGCACCAAACACCAGCTGGAACTCACTTAATTATGCACTCGGCGTGGCGTAGAGGTCAAAATGGCATTAAAAAAAAAAGTGTTGTGTGACAGGTTGTGTACTTTGGATAAGTTACTTCTAATATCCGACAAGTTATAAGACAGAATTTGTGCTATGAATATATTTGTAATAATTTTGTGTTTTGCCGTCATTACACTCAAAATTGAGCACATTGAGAATGCTTATCATGCAAAGTGTCAAGTGACGTGACAAAATAAGCATCAAAACTACACTATTTTAGTATTATTGAGTAGAATGGAGCTTTTGTCCTTTTGTAAATGGAGTAAAAGTGTACAAGGAGAATTTGAGTTCGGAGGCCTCAATGTGATTATACTCGCAGTGATAAAGACTTCTTCACCCAGAAATAACAGCAGTTTTTAGAGCTACAGAACAGTGTTTCAGCACAAAGTCAAAATGTATCCTTTCAATGATTCTTTCAAGGAAGAATTAGAAAGAGAAACCAGTCAGTTTTAGTATGTAGGAATGCACAGATTTGGCAAAAAAACAACAAAATTCTGAGATTTTAGTGGGTCCGTCAAGGCAGCACAGATGAACCTCTACATGAGTGCTTTTTTTCCTCAGCAGCAGTTTGTGACTCGTGGGGTGGATAACTGATCTGTCAATACATTCAGAGCTGATCAGATCACACTGATGGATGAGAGGAGCAGCTGCTGTGAGTGAACGCAAACTTTTAGACCCATCTGAAAGAACGGTTAAGTTTCACTTTCAGTGTGCCTGTTGTTTTCTGTTCCATCTCTGCCCAGAGTGTGCGCTGCTCGCTAAGAGTGTGGTGCAATAAATAACCAGGCAGTATCTTATATTTCAATGGTGCTCGTAATGAATGGTCCAGCTCCAGAAATAGAAAATCTATTTGTGGCGGCAGATGTTTTAATCGTGGCGGGCCACCACAGATATGTCAGTGCGTAGGAAACCCTGATTTTAAGTCAGTTCTTTTTAGAGAAATAAGTTGCCTCTATATAAAAACATATTTTAATCAATCAATTTAATTAAAAAAATTGAATTCCAATAGTTGTCTTGAAGAATACACGTGCAAAAACACAATACTTTCAAAATATCTGAAGAGTGAATAAGAAGTAAATAATAAGTAGGTATGAAGTGAAAGAGAAGGCTGCAGGCCAAATGCCAAGGGACGTTACTACACTAGTGGTGTCCTAGTAGCCCACAAGTGTCTGGAAACATAAATACTGCAAAAGGCAGTGCTTATGACAACACACTAGGGCTGAGAGCGTGCACTCGGAGGGCTACTGCTCTTTGAGCCAGTGGAGGCTTAGTGCAGCCGCAGTCACTCACTGTGAAGGAACAGAGCTGAAGTTTAAGCTGGACAGGGCAGAGAAGCAGACAGCAATCCCAACAATATATGTTAAAAAAAAAAAGAAAAGTGTAATGTTGTACAGTGCACTGATGCAAGAAAGGACTTAAAGTATATAAAGCAGTTACCATGATAGAGGGCAAAGCAAAACAGTTCATCTATAGGTCGGAGCTAATTGACACAGCATCTGACTTGAGGCAATTTAGGAGGTGAAGCAAAGCAACTGATGTGCTATAAAGCAAAGGCAAAGTACAGTAGATGCTTCAGGCCTTAAAAAATAATTAAAAAAATTCTGTTGTTTCTTGCAATTAACACATAAAGGTAGAGAATGCTGCATCCAGTCAGACTTACGGTCAGCTGCTTGAGCAGATTGGGACGTGTACTTACATTGTATTTGTTTAAATTCCCCTGTGTTTAAAGCCAGAGGGTGTATCCATTCTCAGTGTGAAGACTAATGTGGTCTCAACCATGGAATTTTAAAAAAAGTAGACATAGCATCCAGGTCTGAAAGCCAATGCGAAAGCGATCTCAGAACATATTGGCTATCCATCTGACAACAATAGGCCTCTTAGGGATCCAGTATACAGATATCCAGGCTAAGACTTTCTCTTCTATGTGTTTTTTTGGGGGAGTGTTGGGCTAATCTCCATCAACACATATGAATGCAGATCCATTTTTTAGAACAGCTAAATAAATAAATAAAGCTTAATTGTCGTCAGAAGATAGCTGATGGGTTCTGATATTGTATGTCAGCCTTTTTATCTTTCTTGCCACTCAAACGTGATCGGTCAGTACAAGCCTACTTGAACTACAAAGAGACTACAAACAAAAACTGAAATGCCTCCAATACCAAAATCCTGTCCCTTTAGAGATGTTAATGCAGAAGTGCATTAAACCTGCATTCTTTCTAATGGCCAGCAGGGGCAACTCCAAATCCACTTGAATGCAAGTCAATGCAAAAAATTTGATGATGATGAGCTTATAGCCAGCAGGCAGCCTGATTAGGCCCACCATAGGGTGCTGCTTGGCCCACCGAAAAAAAGCCTAATTAACAATTAAAATAAAATGATTCAACTTGGGATTTTTTTAATACTTTGAATGTAAATAAGATGCCAGAATGCATAAAAGAAGCATCAAAATAGAGCTTGTTTAGTTAAAAAAGGAGCCCAGGGATGACCCCAAGACCTCTCAGTGGACATCTGGGCTAATTATTATTATATACTATTTATTTATGGGTAATGTTATTTCCTGGCCTCATGTCATTTTGCAAAAGTGGCCCCCAGGTAAAGCAAGTTGAGTATCCCTGCTTTAGAGTGTGACTGACTTGTGATTGACAAGTCGCCCCCACCATGACCTGTCAGTCAGGATAGCGGCATAGCAATGCCTATCTCCCTAAGACTTCTCACCCTCTTGTCCAAATATGGTCATTTTAGGCTCTGGCTTCAAAAAAAAGAAAACCAAACTCAAGGCTTCAAAACAGAAATCTACAAACCAAAGAGTGATTTCACTTCTTTATACAGTTTATGGTCTTGACCTTCGATGATGGAGTGTGGGAGCTGCAGCGGAGAGAAGTACGGTAAAAGAATCTTTGTGAAGCAGGAACTCCTTGTTCAGGGCTGCAGTACAATAGCCTCCACCATTAAAAAGATGATTAAAAATGCCCCAAACCTCAATGAAGTTAGATTGAACTACCTTTTATATCAGTCCTTTAAGTATGAATTTGTACAGCATCTGTGCTGAGGTCAGATGATGAATCATTCACTACACTATTTCCACATATTGTTGAAGGTTTAAATAAAGTAAGATTTATTCATGTTATATCAGACTTTGAGGATTGCGCTGCATGACTGTGGAGAAGTCTGGTATGGCATTGATCAATTTAATAACTGGAAATCATTTTGAATGTCTCTGTGAGACTTATTTAAGATTAAGGATGGGAAACACTGAGTGACTCATACTCAAGTCATATTACTATATTACGTGATTTTTATTTTATGATGCAGAGTGTTGCTATTACATCTATTTTGAGATATTGCAATTTATTGCATTTTTTAAACTGTAAATTATGTCACCAGGAAGGAAAAATTAGTCAACTTCTGTTGTATGTAATACGATAAAGTTTTAAAGATAAATGAAGTTGAAGTTTTTGTTATTGCAGCAACATGTACCAAGTCGACTAAATTTGACCTTTTTGTAGTACCATATGTTTTATTTGTATTCCAACATGGCATCCGTGTATCGATACAATATTGCCACGCTAAAATATTGAGATACTATGCTGTATCAAATCCCTCCACGACCCTAATTTAACCCTTTAACACTTAAATCAACATCAGTTTTCATGTGCTGTCTTCAGACGCCTTTTCTGAGTATTTAATCCTGTGAAGGCTGAGAAAATTGCCGTGATTTATTTTTTAAACATGGGAAAAAGACAATTAGCAACTTGGCAAGAAATGTCCTGCAAATTGCAAAAACTTAGTAAAAGAAGACAAGCAAATAATATGAAAATCAGCTGGGGGTGATTATAAGATTTTTTTTTTAATTAGAGAAAAATGGCTGGAAAAGTTTATAATTCTTATAATTGCATATGTTTAAAAACATGTTACAGAGAAAACATATTATTTATAGCACTCTAAGGTCATTTTCTTCCTGTTGTTTTTTGCTTTTTTCTAATTTTCAGTTCATTTTCTTGTAATTCTTGCACTAATTTCTTTAGTTTGGGCCATTTCTTGTTAAAATGCTCATTGCCTTTTTCCCTTTTTTTGTCAAAGAAATCAAACCAATTTTCTCAGGTTTCAAAGGGTTAAGAAATTCTCTTAATAATAGGGCCATTATTCTCTATTATTATTCTCTGCAGTCGTAAACAAACAGAAGACGGCCCGTGCTCCCTTCCTCTTCCTCTTCTTCTTCCTCTTTTATCATATTAGGAACATGTTGTGCCGCTGCTATATTCCCAGTGAGCTGTAAAATCCAGCCAGATGCTCTCATTTATAATAGCATTATGCATAATATAATAGAGTCCTAATGAATCCTTGTTATTTTGTTATGTGTGATTATGGAGTAAGATTTTCTATTACAATGAGAAGCTAATATTTGGAATAAATTTAAAACACAAATGAATCCTTGGATGTTCAAAACAGGACAAGTATTAACACACAAATCCAAAACATGGCTGCTTTAGAATGACTTGGCAAACTTGCAAACTTTTCAAAGCCTCATCACTATTTAATCTCCATCCAGCTCTCACCGTCACGCCATCATTATCTCCGGGCCAGAAATCTCTCTTTCTGCCCGTCACCTGGACATTGGTCGTTTTTCTTGCATAACCGAATGTCTTTCAGCAATGACAAGTGTGCCTGAGCCTCACTGATGACTGCTGAATCATTAATGGCACCATTACCGCCTGATACATCTTTTAGCAGCAGCTGTCTCATTTCTGAAGACTGGGCCAGTTTTTAATAGCTTCATATCTGGCCATTTTTGGAAAAAGGACGCTGGGTTTCATCTGGTGGGAGAAGTAAATGTTTCCGCACTTACAGCCTACCAGAGTTCAACATGTCGCCTTTACTCAACGGCTATTTATGTCACTGGCGCTCTTGTTTTATTTCACTTCATTAAGTCCCAATTAGAAAACCATGTTACAGGAAGTAGAGCACTTGTTTTATACATTAGAGCACACAATCCTTTCCGACATTAATGTGCAGTAAATGCTTTTTATTAACTGGTGGCCTTCGTTGTAGGTATTCACCTCTAACTGCTCTCTCACACTCACCCTACAAGTTCACCCCCCCTACATGTGCCATACAGAGTGCTGCCCTCGGAGCCATAAAAGATAAGATGGACATACACACACACACACACACACACACACACACACACACACACACACACACACACACACACACACACACACACACTGCTGTGCATTGGTACAGAATTTGCGTGTGCAGCAAATGCAAACATACGGTGGCAAGATACACAAGTGTTCTCCTGATAATCATTTATAGAGCCTGGTAGCGAGGGGCAAAGTGCTGTTATCTCACGCTAGCAGCAATTTTCATCTCTCAAAAACCCCTCCACACCAAGCTGCAAACACCATTAGCTTGTACATCCAGGCGATACGATGTGCACTTTCTGTAGCCACGCCAAGTACTTTTTGTCTGCTGTCATCCTATAGGGAGATAATGAGTTCCTCTTTCTATACCGCCATACACAGTCCAAGGTCCATTATTACACGAGAACAAAAGGACTTAATCCTTTCCGTGTTGCTGTGTCTCAGGGGGATTTGAGGAGTCCTTGGATCGAACAGAGCTGATTTCAAAGCTTTCGCCCCTGTTGTTTTGCTCGGAAGGTTTTGTGTTCAAAGGAAAGATTGCGATGTGTCATTGCTAATCTGTCGTGCCCCTGATTGTGCTCATGTAAAACACTTTATGCTCACGTGTAGGCGAATGCAGGCCTAAAATACCAAGGCTGTGTTCATAACACAGAGGGCAGATGCAGCTCTTTCTCTATCTCTACCCCCTCCCCCCCTCCTGAGAGATTTATCAACAAGAGTTGAGGCAGTAATTCTCCATCGTGGATGTTCAATAATTCATACCAAGACACACTCTTAAGCTTATGGTGAGAGATTGGTAATTGTCTTGCCACACAGTACTCTCTCCCTCCCCTCTGCTCTGCATTATGTGTGTTATTAAATCCATATGCATCAGGGTGTTTTGTTGTAGATTTATAGGGCGCCTGTATGAATCATCCATTTAATGCTTTGCCAGGCAGGATGATTACCTTTGATTGTAATGGTGGTTTAGTTAATGTGCTGTAGCATGCTGCGCTCTCTGTTTGTTCTCCTCTCATCACCTTACTATGCACTTCTCTGAAAGACATTGTGTGTGTGTATATATATATATATATATATATATATATATATATATACACATATATATATATTAACTTACATTTAGAGCTATTTATTTATGCGATTGTTTTGGAGTGACCTTTTGGAGTGTTGGAGATATTGACCATACAGATGTCTACCCTCTCTCAAATATAGATGGCACTCGGCTTGTGTTGCTCAAAGTGCCAAAAAATGCCACCAGCCTGCTTGAGATGTCAATATTGATGGCGCGCCTCTCGGCTGAGCTGTACTGTTAACCAGCTAAGTGATGCCAGGTGTGTTAGCAGTAGATGCACACTTCCTTCTGCACGGTAATATGGGTTGCATGTGTGGTTCAGTATAAAGAAAATAGTTCTGACATGAAACTGCTCACAACAAGGTCTGTAAATTATCTTGAGTAACCGGGTCATGATTTCTGGAAAGAGACATTACTGTTGAGTTTTTGAAATGTATTTTTATAATATTTGGTGCTTTAAGCACCAAAGACGAGTGCCGTCCAGTTCTGTTATATTAGAGGTGGCAGAAATCTGTACAGCTGATATCTCCAACTCTCGGCAAATCGCACTAGAACAATCTAGATTGATAAATAGTACTACTACTACTACTACTACTACTACTACTACTACTACTACTACTACTACCACTTCACACTTGGGGTGAAAGTTACTTGAAGGCCACAAAATGTTGCAGAATTAAGGGAATAACAAGAAGTGGGTAGAGCACAAATATTATGTATCTATAAATATAAAGTTTATATAGGATGATTTATAAAAATGTTACAGTCATCCCAGCAAACTAACAAGGTTAAATACACGATTTACATACAGGTGCTCGAAAAAACCTGAATCGCGATTGGACATTTTGGTGAATTCCCCCATACTGAATTTATTGGAGCATTTGTCCTCTGGTGACCTTCAATGCTCAATTAAAATTTCTTGCCGATCCATCCTGTAGTAATTTAGATCAGTCTAGACCAAAATGGTGACCTAACAGACTGAAATACACCTTTTCCACCAACATGGAACAGTTTCAGTTCAGATCCAGGCACCTAATTTTGAACAGTTTGGGGCATTCAAACAAAAATAAATTTTAAAAAAGTTGGGTTTCCTTGACCTAAATTGTGAACTGTAATGTCGTCAGTGGGCGTGTCATATTCTACAGGTTAGAAAGAGATAAATAAGGAAACAATAGAGAAGTTAAGTGAGAAAGTATTGGAAAAAAGAAACAAATGTCAAAACAAACATCTGTAATAACAGAACAAATGCTTACAGGTAATTCATGCAATCTGCCATCTCGCTCCTACGACTGCTTTTGTTGTGTATTCTGCAATGCCCTCTGCTGATGACACATTCTTATTTTTGATGGCACTGCTTAAAACTGGTGGAAACGTGGGCTAGTTTGCGAGGTAACTTCAAGGTTTAGTGAGCCGTAAACAGAGCTGGTTCAAAAATCAGAGCTAATTTGGTAAAGAACGGGGTAACAGACCCACTGACAGCAGTGATCCAAACGGCCTAGCTTGGCTTACTTTTTTTTAAAAAGCATCACATACTGTAAACAGGTTCAACATCAAAGGGAAATAACAGTATTCAGCGTTTTAGAGCCTGTCTGCCTTCAACAGTGGTGGGTGTGCACTCAGAGGTATGCTGTGTTAAATGATGAATGAACAGTGGAGGAAGGAAGAAGGAGAAAAGAGGGTCCAGTAGCATGCTTGAGGTCAACTGTAAATGCGTTGGGATAAGGAGGGAAGATGGTACATAACCTACTTTGGATGAAAAAGAGGAAGGCTTTTTTAAAATTCGGAGTGTGCCGAGCCTGCGAGTTGAACCTTTTGAAATTCCCCTAATCAGCTTTGTCATACTGTAGCAGCATGTGTGCATGTGTATGTGAGCATCTGAGTCTGCTTACTTATTAGACAGATGCTTAGGGAGCCATAAAGTATTCAATAGCCAGTGCAACGACCTTAGCAGCCACAGTACTGCATACGGTTGGCTGCAAGTGTGCAAAATCAGGATCTTTTTGATGTAGATTGATTTCTACAGCAGAGCACTGACTGCTCACATCAATAAAGGACCTGACCTGACTGCTTATGCTCTATAAACATCCTGCTTAAGGACTTGAACAAACAGATTTTTATGGATTTCTGTATGTTCATGTGTGTTTTATGTGATGTTGAGTAACTGCACTTATTTACTGTATGTGCTCTCCCCTGTGTAGGGTCCTAATTTTAGGTGGCTGATGTGTGATGTGTGATGTGTTTGCGGCTCTGGCTGTGTCGGAGGTGTGATGTTTATCTCTGCCTGTGGCGAACGGCTGTGACAACCTTTTTCAATTGGCTAAAGCCTCTAACCGAAGCACTTGTCACAGATAAATAAATCACCCTAATCTGTGGCTATATTACCATGCAAATATATGTGTGTCAGTAAACTGTTCGATCCATTGAACCTTTGACCCGTTCTATCTTTAAGGTCTGAGCTTTATAGAGTGATTTCCACAGTGTGCCACTTTAGATCACTATCAAAACCTCATAATGTGTAGATTTAAACGTTTGGATTCAAACCTGATGTTCACCAGGGTGGATTTGGAGTGCCTCAGGTCAATTTCCAGTTCACTAGTCTGGTATCCATTGGGTATTACATTTAAACCTTTAACCCTTTAAAGCTGCTATCTGTAGAATTGTAAAGATTTCCAGTTGTGGTATCCCCAGTGATAGTATCAAAAAAGGCAACATACAGTCTTTTGTCATGGGTTCACTCAGTTCTCTAAAAACACAAGTGATGAATAATGTGAAAGGGTCAAATGAAAAAAAAGGCTTTTGCCGTTGATGGCACTGTTGCTTTTTTGTCTGCCCACCGCCACAGAAACAAAGAGTACAGACGCAGATCAAAAAAGATCCAGCCTTCTCTCTTTCTTTCAAATTTAGAACAAAATGCAATCAAACTTTAAAACTAAGCAGAGCTGATCAAATATGAACCAGGATTCTGTTACTTAATTTTCCATTTCTTGCCCAAAATGTTTTTAGAAATGAATTTTACTGCTCTGTTTCGCTGTAATACAAGAATTTCTGAACAGGAAGTTGGTGCCATTCTATTTCCTGTATTTTGAAAAAACTGAGATTAATGGTAAACTAAGCAGCACTGATCATATATCAACCAAGATTCTGTTACTGCTTTGCCTTTTTCTCGCCTCAGTTGTTTTCAAAAACATGTTTTGGTGTACTATTTAGCTGTACTATGAGATTGTTTGTCACCAGCTTGCTGCGTTATTGTTTTCTGTGTCAAAATTGACAAGTTTGCATTACGTCACCCACCAGTGGGAGTGTTTATTTGTCCGGTGCGGTGCAGTGCTCTCTGGTAGTTGCAGGTTTTAGAGGCCATAATTTTACTGTTGTTATTCAGCCTTGTTTACACACAAGGCAAGCAGCCGTTCTCAGTGAAAATGCTCTGATAAACCCACTGCACAGTGCCTAACCAGCACCAAAAAGCAGATGAACAATGCTGGTACGTATCTGGTGAACGTAGTGGAGCATTTAGCCACTAAAGAGCCATATATTTCCCTCAGGGGTTGATGGCAATCAGAAACAGACTTGAAAGCAAAGTGAATATTCATCTTAGTCATCAGATGGCCAGCAACATTACACCAAATCATTTCTAATGTTTCTTAATGTCTCCTGGATGTGTGAACAAGCAACTGTTTAACATTTTATTCAGAAACTTTATAAACTGATGATGTGTAAAGGATGGGTTTAAAACTTGTTCTTCTGCCCCCAAGTGACCCAGATATGTTGATTCAGCTTTGACTCAATCCTGAATTTAATATTTAACTTTGAAGTTGAGATGAAATGAAAGGTGCCTTTTTAACCCCTTTAGATCACATTCATGGCTGTATTGTACACCTACCTAAAAAAAAAAAAAAAAATCCTTTGTATTCTTATATCAAAATCCAATCATGTTTTTTTCTTGTAAAATATAATTTGTCATATGCTTATGTAAGCTAGTAACAAGCCATTTTTACAAATAATGTCCATCCATCCATCAATCATTCTGAAACTTTTAGCTGCACAGAGCTTATGTTAAGTAAGCTAGCCAGCAACAGCATGGCATGTCAGTCTGTTTTAGTTTACCAAAAATGCTGTGGTTATGGCCTGGGCCATTTTCTTGAATTTATTCACTTGAGGAAAGTGGTATCTGTGACGGCTCCAGATTATGTGCAAGACATTTTACAGTGGACCGCTTCAGCAACTTGCGTTACATGGAGCATAGGATATGGCTTCGTCTCTCTCTCTCCCTGACTGATACTAATGTCAAGATCCTGTTGGTGTAAATCGTTGGGGCCTCGCTGTTATGACACACCCACTTTTCAACTACCAAATCCTATCCTCTCAACTTTACATCCTGCCTGCCTATCTTGATTAACTGAGAAGTGTCTGTTTCATTAGCTCCTGCAATAATTGAAAACTAGAAAAAAAAAGACCTTACATTGGAAGTGTTTCTCTTCTGTAACTGTTAAATCCAGGAAAAAATACATATGCACAATAATCCCAGCTGTGTAGTTAGAACCATTTTTAAATAGCAGCTGAAGAAAGTAGAATATTTTATTTATTTATTTATTTTTATCTTAACACAATCGCCCTCTGGCCTCCCTACAGATTGAAGACATTGTTACAAGAATACAAGATGAGAAAGCAGGAGGTGTAGCCATCCGGACTGTCAAAAGCTTCCTCTCCAAGATCCCCAGTGTGGTGTCAGGTTAGTATTTGTGTGTGTGTGTGTGGACATACCTGTTTACTGTATGTGGTTGCATGTGATTGCATATTTACATATATGCAGCAGTTCCTTGTGGGTTTCTTCCTTAATAAGGGATTGCCTTACGTGATGTGCACATAATTGTGTGAGTTGTTGTCTCACCCAGCAAGCACACTTAGAGAAAAGAGTCAGAATGAGAAAAGCAAATATGACCTTTTGGGCTCATTTAAATTGCTGCTTCTACGGTTAGAGGCAGATAATGTCTTTGCCAATAAGACCTAAGCTGCTGAAGAAACTGCCTGCGGTGTGACACTGCCCTTGTCACACTTTCCTCCTTCTCCTTTCTGTCTGTGTCCCTCTGTGTGTGTTCACTCTACTCCTTCATGTGTTTGTGCATGTGTGTGCTTGTGTATGACATGAGTCACCAGTGTTAGACGACGAGGTCGCTCCCGCTCTTCCAAAGGTTGTTTCGGAGTCACTTCTTCACATGACTCCCCCAGGCCTGATGGCCTTGCGGTCTCTTTCAGCAGCCTCTGCCAAAGCACAAAAAGCAGGCCAAATATTGTGCTGTCCAGGAGCAGTGAGCGAGACCGGACTGCAAACCTGTTACGAATCACAAAGACTTCCTAAAAAAATGAATTTGTGTTTGTGGATTGCAGCTTTTGTCCAAAACTATTGCAAATGTAGAAACCGCAGCACTACCTTTAACCAATGTCCTTCTCTGAATACCAGGGACTGACATTGTTCAGTGGCTGATGAAAAATCTCTCCATTGAGGATCCAGGTAAGCCTGCTGAGAAATCTGTCATTGCATGTAAGCACAATAGAGCTCAATTGAAGAGGACGGCAATTTCAAATCACACCCCCCGCTCTCTCTCTCCCATCTGTGTGTCTTCTCTCATGTCAACAGCTGAAGCCATCCACCTTGGCAGCCTGGTCGCTGCCCATGGCTACATCTTCCCCATCTCTGACCATGTCCTGACACTTAAGGATGATGGAACCCTTTATCGTTTTCAGGTACGGAGAGCTCCACCGTGGGAGTATCCTTGATATGTGTTGGGAGACCTTTAAATAGAATAATGAGATGATGGTAGTTTATCAGAGGGATATGTTTATTGCGTGATGCTAATGAGAGCAATCCTTGCTAAGCCTATTACTCACCCCACCAAGGTCGATACTGTACATCCCTGCTGGACGCTGCGTCAGAGCAGGAGGTGGGCCGCAGAACAGGGCCTACGGGCCAGCCGTGCAGCTTGTCAGAGGGGTGTTTTTTTTCTTCGCTCCATCTGATCCAGCATGAACTTTGACAGGTCTCTCTGATGGCTAACGGGCTTCACGATGACTCATTACTGTGACTAGGCCATTAGCATCTTAATCCCGGCCAGCTCCACTCGGCAGGCTCCCCTATGGGAAGCACTGAGCCGGCTGCACGCTGGCTCTGCACTTTTCACTGTCACCAGCCTACCCCTCCTGCTCCTCCCCCTCAATCTACCTCTGAATGCATTTATCTTCACCTCTATTGCTCAAGATTAAAAGCCATTATTGTGCCTGTGCAGGGAGGGCAGCGTGTGTCACACTTGCTCATTCAGCGGCGGCTAAAAATATTCCCTCTGATGTTGTCGTGATGCAACAGGCCCACGTCATCAGAACATCTAAAAAGAGTCCACGGTGCATTTGAAATGCATTGGCCAGTCTCCATAGCTGTGCTCTAAGGCATACTGACAGGGGATTTTTTTTTGTTTGCTCGTCTATAAAAAGATTCTGGTAAAAGACCCAGATTTAATGACAACTGCCTTGCTTTTTTGTGCATGCAGTGAAGTCTCACAGTTCAACTTTATCCTCCCTAATGAGAGCATGTTAACCTTTTTGTTCATTACACTCAAACAAGCGCATTCATCAGCGTCGGCCTTTTGCTCTTAGGCTAATTACCGCTATGAGTAATAGCTGAAAATGAAATATGTGGTCGAGTACCACCAACTTCTAATTCTGCCCCGTTATTAAGAATGCATGATAAATGTGAGTGATCCATTATTAATGGACTTGGGAATGAACTTTGAATGTGTAATATCAGTTGCAATAGACAATTAAATATGGATAGAAAGAACACAGCTACCATGGCTCCCCAGATAGTTATGCGCAGCACATGGACGTCAAGGATCATCATAAGGCAATGAGTCGTCTGTCGACTTTTGCGTGGGAGCGTGGGCGGCAGGAGAAATGAGATTCCTGTATTCATATTGGAGAATGTTATTGTTTATTGAGACGCTTATGGCAAGAAAATAATGTAATTCTGATTGTTTGAGTAAATAAACAAAATTCTGTTGTGTTTTCATCAGTCTCCATACTTCTGGCCTTCAAACTGTTGGGAGCCGGAGAACACAGACTATGGTGAGTCACACACTGTCAAGTTGTTTTTCGACTGTGCAGATTCCCCACTTGAAAGGGATTGATGGGTCTACCCAGAGCTGGTTAACTGGATGCCACTAAATGACCAAACTAGCATTTTCCTTTTTCTCCTTTTATTTTCTTAGGTTTGCAGTCCAACTTTAACAGTTCATTTCATAGACAGTTCCATTTGTTTCAAATTTTACTTGATCAGTGGCATAGTTGGCAGTTGACATAGATCATAGGTGAAAAACCTTTCAAAAGAAACAGAAAAAAAGGAAAGTATTTCAAATATATGCTATTATAAACCCATGTAAAAAAAATACAAACGCATATCAATACCCATTTTCCACCACCACAAACACATTTTCCCACATCAAATAAAGTGCAAATATATCACTATAGTTTAACATAACAAAAAATATGAATTATGTATTTAATGAATGTTAAATTATTTCCTGTTAACAGGTGTTTCTAACATACTTATATAAATATCAAAATATGGATTTAACAGGTTTTAAAAAAAATATATTTATATTAATATTAATTTATGAATTTTATCTTTACCAGCATAATGATTAACTGTACACAAATCTCTGCATTTTCCCAAATCCTTACTTTACATATTTACAACCAACGTGAATCAGGAACATGCCCGCAGTTAACGATCACCTCCACTGTGCTTCAACTCACTTCAACACTCGTTACATAAATATTTTTACAAACAGATGACATTAGCGGTAAAGACTCGAAAAGTAAAGTCTATAAAGTTTTAGCGAGCTGTGTTGTAAAGCCAGCGCTAATTTACCCTAGTGTAGCAGCAATCTTCGGCCGTCACACAGTCTTCCATTTCAAAATCCAGTGGCTTACCTGCTGCCTCTCTGGTCTCCGTAGACTCATCCTGCTCCGCACAGTTTCATTGAAGGTCACAAACAATGAGAATGGCTTGCCGTGCTTGACGATAGGGTGCTGCTGTTTGACGATACCATGCTGCTTTTAGCCTTTTCCGATTATCTTCCAGTGCGTCCTCTTTATCGCCCCGGGCAGCCCAGGTAAGTTCTGGGTTCCGGTCTGCTTGCTAAGTCCCTCGCCTCCTTAAATTCCAGAAATTTCAGTTTGACTTGAAACCTCCCACTCGATCTCCCCATTGAAACACTGGAGAGACCGTTGCCAACTTTCCAGGCAAACTTGATTCCAGTCCTCAATCACCTTTAGATGTGCCGATTTGACTGATTTGCTCCTCAGCCCCTAATAGGACAACCAGCCTCCTGACGTCCCTGTGAAGGATGGTGACCTGAAACCAGTCTCTCTTCACATCAGGCTTCCTTTCACCTTCAGAGGTTTTGTCAGAGGAACAGTAGCTGAGGAAGGTCCTGACGCTGACATCCCTTACCATCCCTCTGCTGTCTGGGTTAACACTGATGACTTTGCCAAGCTTGAACTGTCTCCGCATCACATTCTGGCCAATGTCCCCGATGCGGACATTCCTCTGTGCGGTGTGCCACTTGCTCCCGGCGAACAAGTTGGGACCAGCGACTTGGCTCCACTGCCTCCAGAACTCTCACCTCTGATTGCATTGCCTGAAGCCTTTTGTAGGGTTAGCTGGAGAAGTCGAAAGTTTGAGAATCCCCACTTTGGGAAGGTCTTCCGAGTAAAAGACTGTTTGGTGTAACATACTGGATACAGTCTTCCCAGCTCTGTACTCTTGCATTGATTGGACTCGTTTGCAAGGTTAGCAGCAATGTGAATAGCCATTTGAAACTCGCTGAAGCTGAGCACAGACTCCCTCCCAAGACTCTGGAGTGCTCTCTTCACAACACCTACAGCAGCTTCTGCAGCTCCATTTCTATGAGCTGGCTGGATGGATTTGCCATTTCAACTCGGTCCCATTTTCGGCTGTGATCGCATATCCCCCCAGGTCTTCGTCTTCTGTGTCTCTGAGCCAGAAGAATCTATGCAGGTGCACTTCCTGGTCCTCCAACCAAATAGAGTTATAACTCTTCTTTATATCACCCAGGGCGGTGTATACTCCACCTCTGAATCTGAGAGGGACAGCACGGATTTGGTTGAGGACGCCTGGACCTTTCATCAGCAGGTCTTTCAAGCTCACGCCTCTGAACCTTTGACTACTGTTCCACACTAGTCTCACAGGGGTCCTGACAGAGTGCGAGTTAGGGGCAATCAGATGACTTATATACCATACTGGCCCACTCCAATTGATGATTGTGTCTTTGGACAATTTAACTACAGCCCCTTGGTCACCCCTGTTGGGCACTTCAGCAGTGTAGGCAGTTTTCCAGTCAGGTTCTTTGGCTAGCTGTTTCTCTGCTCTGAAGAATGTAGCCTCGACTGTTCTTTTGTTGTTTGGTAGGGAAGCTGGATCGTCCAACCAAGGATATTTGGCGTGCCAATGAGACCCCTTGCTGTGGCCACACACGTCCTCCTTTTATCACTTTGAGTTCTCTCTCCTCAGCAAGTCATCTCTTTGCTGCCTGGTTGGCAGTTTCCACAGCAGCACTGTGCCAATGCTATCCTATCTCTACCACTGTTGGAAGTCACAATTGGTGGCTACAGTGTTTGACTTATGGGACTGAATGGCAACTTTTTTGCTTGATGAGAGAAGCTCAGGGACCCTACTAGTAAGCTTCTCATACTTTACAGCAGCTGCTCTCATGGACCTTGCGAAATGAATTTTAGACAGATGGGCTGACACAGTAAGCTCTTCAAAAAGCTTGGGATGAGTTCCTCCAACTGTCTTTCCCAGCATTCCGTCCCACAGTACGAGGTTTCCGATGACCCTGACTCTCTTTCGCGCTAGTTGACCCTCTCTGTGTCCTATAAGCAGATTTATTTCCCTGGGCCTCACAAGTTCATTAAGTGGGATGTCTGGAAAGAATTTCTGCATTTGCTTTGCTTACACATTTTTGTGGACATCATTGATTTTGTCTAGTCCATAACAAAACACCTGGTGCGACTTGAAGGTGCCCTTGGAAGTATTTACTTGGATCTTCAAAAGGTAGCGCTTTGTTTCCACATGAACCCTCATCCCTCCGACTCCATGGACGACACAGGTAATATCTTCTGCTGTTAACGAGATGAGAGAATACTCCTTTTGCTGTTGTTCTGCTTTGAGTTGCTCAATTGACTTTCCAGTGTCAGTTGCAATGTTTTGATTTTGATGCACAGATTTTTAACAGATGAGAAGCTAAGTATAGCTTTCGATAGGATGTCATGCTTTGATGTTGATTTCTCAACTTGATTTCCAGGATTCCAGGTGATTTCTCTTCCTGATCCAGCTTGAAATTCCCAAGATTAATCCTTCCTGGCTCTCCAGTTAGCTGGTCTTCTGGTTTTTCACTGTCAAATTGAAGTTACACTGTCTCATTTTTTTTGCCTCTTTGTCCAAACCAGAAAGACCTTTCTCTAATGCCTTCAGCTGTCTCTCTGCCATACAACTCACATCGTAGATCTGTTGTTGACACTCACAGTATTGATCCACGGGGCCATTCCCTGTAATGTATCTGCCCCCCGAGGAGCCCCCACTACAGAGAACTCTGCGGGATTTGATTAGCCAAACAAAATAAAGGGACAGTCACTGATATGAACACATCTCTGGCTCTCTGCATGGCATTTACTCGAGGCTTGTTATTTCAGGAGACAATGCATTTCCGGCAAAACATTCATTAGTCTTGGTTCACACAGCTGAGACCTCAGTTAAAAAACACAAGCACCATCCGTTGTAGATTTTTTTTTGTTTTGTAGTTACAGAGCAGACAACCCATCTGACTAACTCTATTACCCTCTTCATGTCTCATTCTTTCTCTCTTTCTCCCCTCCAGCCATTTACCTTTGCAAGCGCACCATGCAGAATAAAGCCAGGCTCGAGCTAGCTGATTATGAGGCCGTAAGTACATTGTCTTTTTTGTTTTTTACCATGTTCAATGCAATCATTGTACACAGGCCATACTCTGAATTTCCTGTTTTCTTTCACATTGCTGAAAAACAAAAACAGCTGTAACAGTGTCCTCTGGGAAGCCTTCAAAAAAAAGCCAAAATCTGTTCATCCCAGCAAAAAGCCATTCTCAAATTACTTTTATATAAATCTGTCTAAGGTAATTTTTCTTTTTCGGGGGAACCATTTGGCAGACTGCAGTGAGGTCATCAACTGGCCCCAAATATAAATACCTACAGTATAGTAGCATCATCAGCAGATCAATACAGTCTCAAGAGGGGCATTACTGCAGTGCTGATCTCCTGCAGTTATACAATAGCAATCCACTGCACTTTCATATTCTAAATTACTCTGCAACTAGTGTCCACTTCCTTTCTCTCCTATCCAGGCCACTTTATGCCTCCAGGTCTCATTGCTCTCACTGTTAATGTGCCTGCTAGTTGATACTCAGAATTGTTTCTCTCACTGTAATAAGGTCATGTACTGTATTTCTGACAATTGTTTGTTTGAGTGGTGTTGTTAAGGATGCATAATTTGCACATTAGATTGTGGAGTTTGTACATTAAGCAGTTATTAAGGGCTCTTGAAGCTTTCATTTCTTTGACGCAAGCAAAATTTACCGTATGATAAGTTGCTTTCAGTAAGTTCACAAGTTTGTGGTATGAGTCAGAACCTTTGTGGGCAATCGTCTGCAGGCCTCACATTAGAGGTGATGTCTAAAAATGCAACTCTGGGATGAGTATAAGTGCATAACTCTTATGTAAAACCACCACGAAACAGTGTTAATATGTAGATATTGTGAAGGACATAGGGTAGCTGTTAAATTATGACTTTTTAACAAAGTTGCACAGACTTTTAAGAACAACCTATGATGCCCAGTTAATTGTCATGTACAGAAAACATCAGGCAGGGGACACTGAGCAGACATAAATACCATAGAATACCTGTTGTGTTTTTAACGACGTAACAGTGATGTAACTGATGTTAACATTCCAAATGTAATGTTACAAGAACGTTGCAGCAACTTCATTTTTAAAAAAATACAGAAAATGTCATGCATGGGGAATTGAACAGATCTTGTTAACTACCAAAGAATACCTTATTTGCTGTAACATTTTAACAGCGTAGCAGCAACAAAACGAATGATAATGTTGCAATACCATCACAGTCACAACACTGCAGGGACATACTGTTTTAGTGAGGGTGTTGCTTTTACATGTTTTTTTTGTACAGATTAAACTCGTGCGATATTCTTACATTTGGACATTGCTAGGCTAACTGTTACCTGTCTTTGTGCTAAGCTAAGCTAACCAGCTGTTTGTGGTAGCTTCGTTTTAACAGTGTGGACACAAGAGTGGTGCCTGTCATTTATGTTTTGGCAGAAGGGCGAAAAAAATAAATTTCCTTAAATTTACGCCATTTACGTTTATGTGCCTAAAACATTCAGTTTTTTGCCCTTATTCTGAAGAGGACAGTATTCCTACAAGGCTATTTACATGGAGAATAAAAATGAATATTCCACTAATATTCATGTTTACTTCCAGCCATGCATACTCTTATCAATGTGTCTTAACATGTTGTTTGTCAAGTCAAAACATGAAAAAGTGGAACGGCTGTTGCTAGTGTCAGTATTTTTTCAGATTTTCACCAATGCTGTACTTGTTCGGCCACACAAACACAGCCTCTTTCATTACTTTGACCACATTCTTGAAAAGCTCAGCATTGCCAAATGTGTATGTATCCAAAAACCTTAATAAAAAAGTTTGACTGAGGAGTGCTGCTTCACATGTGTGGGTTTCAAAAACAGATGGTCTTTGGATTCAAGGACAAAAATGACCAGAAAAAGAGGGAGAGGTTACACCTGTTTTTTCTTTTGTAAATAAGTCAAAACCAAAAATTCCAACTCACACTGTTTCTCAAAAGTTAAAAAACCTTTAATGAATGGGCTTGATGCCTACGCATTTTTTTTTCCTTTTGACTTATTCACAACAGAAAAAACAAGTGTAACCTTTCCCTCTTTCTTTCATAATGTGAGTTTCCCCTCATGACCAGAAATGTGGGCTTTGCCTTAGGGCATGCACGTCTTCCGCATCCTTGCAAATTGTTGGTTTGTTTACCATCCATGAATGCACAGAAATGACCTTAAATAAGCAAGAGGCCGTGTGTTGCAAACTGCAGTAAAAACCCTTAGTTAGATGCATATTCAGAATGTGCCGTATATACATGTTCAAAGAATGATCTTAGATTTAGAATGATACTGGCATATCCCATATCTTAATCTAGAAGTGAAACATTCAGAGATGAATATCCAAACCGAATATGCTGTTAACAATTTTGGAATAATAGTGGAATATCACTGTGCATGTGTACCAAAACATGGCATATGCATGACACTCCAAATGCTGTGTGATATCATCAGCAGCTGAGCAACTTGTTCAGGGACGCATTAGTGAGAGGTCGCCTCATCTCAGCAATGGTTATCTAAAGTTATGGCAGCTGTGGCCATGACGGTGAATGGATAATGTAATCATCTAAAGGCCCTGAATTGAAAAAACTTTCTCCCCTAACGCCACGCCTGATTGGTTTCATCAGGAAAACCTCGCCCGTCTGCAGAGGGCTTTCGCCAGGAAGTGGGAATTTATCTTCATGCAAGCTGAAGCTCAAGTCAAGTGAGTATAGAAGTGTACACGTGAGTCAGAGCATGTCGCCTGTTTGACGTCATACTAACGTGACACACTTCCAGAAGGAGTGCTGTGGGGATAGTGAGATGCTGCTGAAATCGGGTTTATATACATTAATACGCCTTTGGCTAAATGCATGATTTCAGTGTTATTTCCCAAAGGAAGAGAAAACACTTCAGTGTTTATTTAAACATATAAAAATGTAAAAATATACAGTATGTAATTTGCAAAGGAATGTGAAAGTATTGCCTTAAAACCCTCCAGGGGCTTGAGGTGTCAGTTGGGCACTGGGCCAATGCTCTTCTCATTAGCGGTGCTCTGTTTTCAAACCATGCTTTGGCTGCAGGGTTACATGCATTAAATACAGTGAGCATCCCCCTATGGAATCTAACAAACACACACACACACACACACACAAGTCTCCTCTAACTTCTATCTTTTAGTAAGACTTCCATCTGGTGGCTTGAATGTGTCAGCACAGCACTGACATCTCCCGCATTTCAGTGGCTTCTTCTCTTGTCTGTAAAAATCTTTATATATGTCATTGTGTAGTGGCCACTGTTTTGTAAAAGTAGGGGGTGATATGGAAAGCAGTAAGTCTTCTTACATCTGTTGAGTAAACAATACGGAGCGAGGGCTGATCCGTAAATGTCAGTTATGTAAGAGTTCGGCCGCAGTGGCACAACCTGGCATGCTTGGTGAAGCAAGCAGACAGGTTAAGACCTACTCTTCTGCTTTTCACTCCCTCGTGTGCCCCGTCTGCGGTATTAATATGTATGTGGATGTGTGTGTGTGTAAGGGTGTGTGACTTAATTATGCACTCTATATATGAATGGCCTGTTTCCTCTGTTGACAGGATCGACAGGAAGAAGGACAAGGCAGAGAGGAAGATCCTGGACAGCCAGGAGAGGGCATTCTGGGACGTCCATCGGCCAGTGGTGAGTGAGGGCCAAAGTCATGACAAAAGGAAATGAGGGTCAGAAGCCGCAACAGTGTAAAAATGGAAATGAACAAAGAGGAAAGATAAAAAAAAAGACAGACTGTTATGTATGTAGGCAATTTTAGCATTTAAAGCCTGAAAACAGCAGATTCACCTCTAGCCCTGTTTTGTTGTTGGTAGCAGAATCAGATTTGGTGCCAGTCACTTTGCATACAAGCCTTTTGTGAGCGTGGCATCGCTGAATAGAGAAACAGCATCATATTGTGTGAGGAGGACGGGCGCAGACAATGCTTGCCGGAGAAACACTGTTATCTGACCCAGAAACCTGCTCTGTCTCCAATCGCCTCCCACAGCCAGGCTGTGTCAACACCACGGAGATGGACATCCGCAAGTGCCGAAGAGAGAGGAACCCACACAGGGTAAAAAAGGTGAGGAGAGGACACGACGACTGGTTAGCTTTCCAAATCTTAGTGTAATTGTTATCTCTTCTTGTTTTCATAATCTAGTGGTTTGTGACCTCAGTAGTTTTTAAATACTGGGGTCCAGCTTATATTTACCACTAATGACGGGCAAAGCATTTCTTTTCTGTGTATTGACTCACCAGAATATGTTTATGAAAAAAAGATTTGTTGAAAAGATGCATTCACCTAATCATTAAGTGCTTCGCTTTACGTAATCCCACTCACTGAACTGAAACTGGCCTGAACGATCAGTTCAGCTCGCAAACTAGTGACTAAGTACATACAATTTTGTTAGCAAACTGAAAGCTGAAAGTCCAACGTTATTATGTACAACATGGATATTTTTGTAACTCCTAATTATAAAATGAAACATTTGGTGCCAGTACCTAATTTGGAGACTGCAGCTCAGAAGTAGAGCAGGTCGTCCTCTGGTTGGTGGTTCGATCCCTGGCTCCTGACATGTCGAAGTATCCTTGGTCAAGATCCTGAACCCCAAAATGCTCATGATGGCTGTTCCATCAGTGTGTGAGTGCATGTGAATGCATAAAAAGCAGGTGGTGTCAAAATAGTTAGGAAAGTGCTATATAAGTGCAGGACAGGACAGGGAGGGAGAGGAGATGGGCGAACTTGAGTGACTCAGTAGATTCTAGATATGAACATGATTTTGATATTGGAGGTGTTCTGGTTTTTGTTTTTAGTCTGAGTAGCACTGACCAATTGTAATTTATTAGTAGATAAACAGTCTGTGTGGACAGGGGTACGCCTCGGATGAATCATAGTCTCGAAGCCCGTCAGCTATTGCCTTACAGCGAGTCAGCTTAACATTCGTTTAAAAAAAAAAAAAAAGATCTACAGTGCACAGAGAAAGGCGGCTTGGCCCGGATATCCGCTGGCTACACTGGATCAGCCTAAGATTTTGGCCCTTGTCCTCAGAGATGTATTGTCATCAGATGACAGCTGATGGGTGCTGAGATTGAGCTTAACTGAACTAAGAAACGAACAGATCGTTTAAGGAAGTGATTCATTCAGAGAGTTCAACCAAAAGATTCATCCTTCTGAATGACTCGAACAAGACAACACCACTTGCCACTTGTGAAGAACTGTTTTGATTAGCCACCAAAACCTTTATTACAAAGGCTTTTACATTCATTATCAATTATGTTTTCTGTAAATTTAAAACTCTTTTCCACAGTATTTTTATTAAAATTGAAAAAAATATTGTTGTATATTATTCACATCTTTATAAAGATATTTGTATAGGTTAGTATTGTTATTTTTATAAGATATTTTAATCAAAATTAGAAGAATCTATACCTTCATTTTTGTTACGTTATAATTTTTTTTTATAGAATATGTATTTTTTTTGACTTTTTGTATTTCATATTTGTTTTGTTTTATTTATTTATTTTTATTATATTTTACTATTTTATCTTACAAAATGCCATAAATAAAATATATTTTGGCATTGTTAGGAATTTCTTTTAAAATAGAATAATACATATTTTAATAAAACAACAAACGACAGTGTCTTTATATATGGTTTTTGTTGAACTTTTTAAATGTACAGAAAGTATGTGTTTTAAAATACATATATAAAACAAAGTTATTTACACATTATATATAAATGCTACTCGAGAGGGATTTATGAAGTACTAATAAGTAAGTATTATAGTACAATTTTTTTAAATTTACAGATATACAGATATTTGTACGCAGAAGCAATTTAAGAAATCTAAAGAAATCTGTGTTTAATTGTGAAATATGAACTCCTCTTCAGGTCCTTACCCCACCCCCACCCCATTTCCCACACACAATCTTGCGCCAATGATGACGTCAATAGTAGCTGCAGCCCTGGTCCCACATTATCACCTGACATTCATCAAACTACAGTATCTCGTCTCTGATCTGTCATACTTTATAAAAACAACAACAAATGACATCAAAACAAAACAACGTGTATCTCCTCTTGCCCTCCCCAGTCGGTCTATGGGGTTCCAGATGACGGCCAGAGTCAGCCGAGTCCCGTCCACATCAGCTCCCAGCCGACAAGGAAGCCCACCAAAGAGGACGTTCAGAAGGAGGTAACTGGCAATGTGACCGTCTTCTTCATAGGTCATTACTGCCAATCTGCCTCACCCATCCATCATAACGGCAGTCAGGGACGCAGGCTGATGAGCTGTGACCTTATTTAGTTTCCTCATTATTCTCTCTCCCTCTCCATCAGATTACCTTCTTGAACATCCAGCTGGACAGACACTGTATGAAGGTTTCCAAAGTGGCTGACAGTCTCATGTGCTACACAGAGCAGTTCATGGAATATGACCCATTCGTGTCGGCCATAGAGCCCGCCAACCCCTGGATCAGTGATGACACTTCATTCTGGGACTTGGAGGCGAGGTGAGGCTGGAGGGGTCATGTTGGGATGTGGGCTGGAGAGTTTACAGGAGGCTGATGATGCTTTAAACCAATGCTGAGGTCAGATGGAGGGAAGAGGTCTCGCTGCTGATGAACTTTTGTCCCTGAATTAGGAAAGGGTCTGTCTGTTTCCATCTCATCTCAAATGAGAACTAATGCTTTCATTCCCAAAGGTTCACTGCACTCTGGTATTCTAGCCTCTGCTCTCTGTACACCATGCAGAAAAATGACCTATTTTTTTCTATTCTTTCTTAATCTGTTTTATTCCAAGCAGTCGTGACCCCAGCCAGCAGCGTGTGAAAAAATGGGGCTTCTCTCTGGAGGAGGCGCTGAAAGATCCGGCAGGACGAGACCAGTTCCTGAAGTTTCTCGAGTCAGAGTTCAGCTCAGAGAACCTGCGGTGAGGCTGTTATGACTTAAGTTATAATCAATATTTTAATGTTAACAGTAGATCACATGGCCCCCGCTGCTGATGTAAATGTGGATGCACTGACTAGACAGTAATAGGGAAAAAAAGCTTTTTTTTTAGACTTTTTTAATGAAATACTGACAGTGATTTTTATGAAATTCTTTATAATGACATTTGTTTTTGATTTTTTTTTTACATTTTATGACATACTATACCATGACTTTTTTATGACACACTATACTGACTTTGTCATGACTTTTAATGAAATTCTGTACAATGATGTTTTTAATGACTTTTCCATGACTTTTTTTAAAAGATACTATGCTATAAACATTTTCAGTGACTTATCAGTTTTAATTCTTTTTATGGAATTCAGTACTATGATTATCTAATTACTTTTTTTTAATGAAATACTATTCTACGACTTTTTCATAACTTATTTGTGACTTTCTATGCTAGACTTATACTAGACTAGACTTTTTTATTATATGTGTACTTTTATTATATATGTGACTTGTTAGTTTTTATGACATACTACACTCTTTTCAATGACATATTATACAATGAGGTTTTTTAATTACTTTTTATGACACACTATGCTATGAATAGTATACTCTGACTTTATCGCTTACTATACTATGACTTTTTATTTTTATTCTTTTAATGACATATGTTACTTTAGTAATTTTTTATGACATACTATACTATACTTTACTGACATTTGACATAAATGACTTTTTATGGCATACTATACAGTTGCTTTAATAACTTTTTTTAATGAAATACTATGCTATGACTATTTCATGACTTTTTTTATGACATACTATGCGATGGCCTATGTCATACTATACAGTGACATTTTTATGTTATGTTTTGCCACACACTGTGTCAGGATAGGATAAAGGGTTTTGCGAGACAGCTGGAATCTCTTGTCAGCCTTTTACATCTGTTAGTAAGTGTTAACCCTGCTCACCTTGGCCTCACTTGCTATTTTATACTGTTTTTATACAAGTAAAAATTGGGACGGTGCATTTAAACGCTGTGATATTGCTACTTTTACGTAATGAAGAGTACAAACGTCTTTCACCATAAAGTCAAAATGTGTGTTTACGCATTATTGAAATTTCATTGTATTTAACCAAAATTCAGATAAATAAGTAACAACATTAAATGGCATCATCAGCATAAAAGTGAATATAACAAAACAGGCAGCTGATTTGTCAGTTTTTTATTCACTGTATCTCATATTTTGGGGAAGTTGTTAGTGATTAGATGTGATGCTGCTGTAGGTTCTGGTTAGCAGTGCAGGATCTGAAGCGGCGGCCGCTCCAGGAAGTGTCCTCCAGGGCACAGGAGATCTGGCAGGAGTTTCTGGCCGAGGGAGCGCCAAGTTCCATCAACCTGGACTCTCACAGCTACGAGCGCACCAGCCAGAACCTCAAAGACCCTGGACGTTACAGCTACGAGGATGCTCAGGTGTACTGCTCTTCCTCATGGATAAATTCACATGGCTATACATGTTCACGCACGCATGAACACGTGCTTACACAAGTCTGAATAAACACCAGGCGCATACAGTGCCAAAACACCTGCGCCTGTACAACCAGTACTTCTCTCGTGCCACATAGTGTTTGAGCATAACATAAAGAGTGCTGAAACTGTCGCCTTCTTTCAGACAAAATAATGAATATCTATTTTTATACACATGCTCTATTTTTTAAGTAAAAAAAGTCCTTTCTCTGAGGTTAGATAGGTTTACCCTCCACTCCATCCCTGTTTACGACACACTCACAAACAGCCATTTATTTCCTCTTCCATCCACTCAACCCAGAAACACTGAACCCTTCCACTCCACTCATGTTACACAAGTGAAAGAGAGGGCACGGAGCAACAGAAAGAGGGAGGAGAGAAGAAGAATGACAGAGTGTGTTTGTGCCAGGGCCTAATGAGGCGAATAATGCCATGAATAGGTTGTTCACCATGGATTCCTCTGGTTCAAAGTGGGTTGGTGATGTGTGACATGCAACGCCTTTCACTGGCAGGACATTACTCAGCTCTGTCTCACAGGACTTTGACGTCCATGTCAGCATGCTCGGTTTGCATCACCAACTCCGATTCACGCATGCATGCGTTGCATTATCATAATCAGACCTCCTTTATTTCTCTGCACTTCAGTTTTTTTCACTTCCGTTTTGTGCCGGGCCAACAGACACTCATCAGTTTTTCCTTCTGTTGCAGGAGCACATATTCAAGCTAATGAAAAGTGACAGCTATGCACGCTTTTTGCGATCCAACATCTACCAAGACCTCCTGTTAGCCAGAAAGAAGGTGAGCTGCACTCACTAACCCCTCTGTCACCTCCTTTTAAAGCAATAATGTGTTGCTCTGATTGCACTTTTCACATTGGTTTGATTTTTCTCTATGATTTAAAAGACATTTTAGATTCACATCTATTGTATGTATCTAGTCTGTAATTAAACATATTTAATTGCACATGTGCAACGAGGCGCTAAGCTTTTTTTTGTTCACATATGTGCCACAGCACAAAGTGCAAAACGGCTAGGTGAAGTCAAATATAGATCAGTCATGTTGTGATTAATGAACACACTCAACAGTCACATCACTGTTGTACTATACTTTTACTATACTTGAGTATTTCCGCTTTATACTGCTTAGTATTGCTACAATTATTTTGAAGGGAAATATTGCTTTCATTCTACTACATTTATTTTTGCCAGTTTTAGTTACTTGTTATTTTGCAGATTCAGATTAGTAATAAAACATATAATTAACTAGACATAATGTATTATTATAGGCTTAGCTACCTGGCACTAACATACATGAATACTTAAGTAATTCTAATCTAATTATGTTAGCTTATCTGCAAATGCTCATGCATTTTTACGATTAATTTGCAAAAAAAAAAAAAAGACGTTTGTTTTTCTCCCATGCTTCTGTGGTGAATGACGATCCAAAAACTTAACTGAACTAAAGTGGTTCGTGTAAAGGCTGTATCAGAACACCCGTTCACACACGTCACACAACTCGTGAAATCTAATAAAGTCTCGTTCATCCAATCGTATGAAATTAAAACACTTCTGCATAAACAGTACCTTTGCGCTCTGTTTTTTTTGGAAGTGTTTTAAATAATAATAATAATAATGTTTGTTGTTGTTTGGCTATTGCTAAAAATGACTTCAAGTTTTTGGATTCTTCATTCATCACAGCATGCAAGAAAAACATGTATATTTTCTTCTCAAATTCAATGTAACATGGAGGGAGTAATTAATATACAAACGATCATTTGGGGTAAAGTGTTCCTTTAAGCTCTTCCTGATGCTGATACTTTTGCACTTAAAATTTGGATGCATGATTTTTTCTCATAACGGAGTATTTTTAAATGTGGTATTGCTACTTTTGAAATATATGTAAATACATTCCAGCACTAGTTAGGGATTAGTGCTTAATATACAGGGGAGTAGAGTTAATTAAAGCAAGTCAAGGTTTAGGACTTGCACTCATCACGCAGGTATTCTGATCACTCGTTCATGCTCCAGCAGTTGGTCATTTTAATCACATTTGTCAGCTCTTAACAAGGTCTGGCATTCTGCAGTGTGAAACTGCCATGTGACTACTAACAGAGCACAGAAAAGGCAAAACAACTGTGCACAAGATGCAGGTGCAAGGAAACTGCTAAATTATGTAAAATGTCAAGGGAACAGTCACGAAAAAAACATGACATCATATGCCAAGCACAGGCAACCTGCTGTGTAAAAGAGGAACAACAGTCACGCTGTTAATAGAAATAAGCAACATACAGTACAGAGATATGACAAAAAAGCACAGACAGATGCAGCCTAATGTTTTAGAAGTGATTTTTTTTTTTACCTCTCGTATGCAGTCAGTCATTTAGCTGTTAATGAGTAATATGGAGCTTTTCAGCCAATCACAGCTGCCTCTGTTCATGCTAGCCTTTCTGCCCTTTCCCGTTTGGACACTGCTCCCCCTGCTGGCCTGTCACTGAACCCCCCCACTCCATTTCTTTAAAAAAAAAATGCAACTCCCACTCCTCGGCCCTCATATTTTTCCAATGCTTGGCCCCTTTTTTCCTCACTAACAACATCACCCCCTCGACCCCTCAACAACACCCGTACCTGACCCAAACACTCACCCTGCTTCCCCCCCTCCCAAAACAGCAGCCAGCAGACACTGAACAGGGCCGCCGCACCTCCTTGGAGAAGTTCACCCGCAGTGTGGTAAGTCATTTGGAGCTGGGGCTGTTCATTTCACAAACCACACTGGCTGGCTCACTATCAGTGGCTTTTGCAATAATAACCATATTACACTCTGTTATGGCTCTTTATACCTGTCATAGGATGTGTTTCTGTGGAAAAAGGTAACATGCTAGTTACAAGCAATTTAGATTAGAAAAAAAAAATATTTATAAAGTACTTTTACTTTCAGCATCTCATGCGTTGTCCTTTTAATTGACCTTCTAGGGCAAGTCATTGACGGGAAAGCGCCTGACAGGCCTGATGCAGTCGTCCTGACACAGCCTGTGCCGGAGGAGCTCAACCAGACCCTGTCGGAGGGGTGACCACCACCCAGGGGCCGGGGCAGAGGCGCAGACAGTGGAGCTGCTGTGGAGGCTCTCACACACTGCTCCGAGGACTGCTGCCATACTGGTAGTGCAGCACCGGGCCTGCCGGGGTGAACGCCCCAAACGGAACCACTGAGGAAAAAGACGATGCTGACAGGGGTAACCTCAGCCGACTCACCACATGGCATGCAGCATAAGGTATAAGCACATTCAGACTAGGGCTGCCCTCTTTTCATCTCTTAGTCGGAAAAATGGTTGTTAGACTCTTTGCTGACTGAGCTGGTCAGTTTGTTTTGTTTTCATTATGTTTTATGTACTTGTTTATTGGATGTTTAATGCACATCTGTGGTGTCGCGACAATATTCTTTGATTAAAAACTACATTTAAATTTGCAACCACATTTTCAATGACTTGGTTTAGTCGCTCCTAAAACAGCTGGGGTCAAAGAGACACATCAACACAGACACAAATCTACAATATATTGCTCAAAAGGCAGCCAGCAATAAATAAAGTGTGAGACCACTTTTTTCTGTTTTTAGAAATGTATCCTTTTATATCCTTAAAATTTTTATTATTATATTATAAAGCACATGACATGATAGTAAAACAGTAATCATAGTTTTGGCAGTAATCAAGAATACAAAGTTGTTTTTTCCCATAAGTTATATTTAACATCTACAAAAAAAAAGGAATAACTTTTCATGCTTCATAACATTCCAAAATCTGGCATAAGGGCTTAATGTAGCATTCACACTGCACTGTTGCAAGTTTCATCCAAATGTCTTTGTTGAGAATTTCTTATTTTCTACAACATAATGAGACTTGTGGCAATGATTAAAGGGATAGTTCAGATTTTCTTTGAAGCGGACAAGCAGCTCCTTTGTTCAGCAGTGTTAAAAAACTGTTTTTCTCCATTGAAGTCGGCTTAAAAGAGAGCCATAAAACGGCTTCATTGAAAAACACTGTCTTACATGAAGGCGAAGCAGTGAAAATACTTTCAATATAACATGTACTTAAACTGATACTGATTTTAAGGTGGGACTTTTCATGGTGTCTAAAATACATTTTGTTACTGACCCATCCACAACAGTAGATTGCATAGCTTCCAAGGCAAACTCCAGCCTGCTTCTCCAAATTAGAGGCCTGCCAACTGACTGGTACTGTATGTAATAAACTGTCTATGAAAAATTACCCCACATAACCCCCTTTAAAAGAATCTGAGCTGTCCCTTCAATTTAATCCAGTTGGCAAATTGGTTCACTGAACTTCTGGACTCCAAGTTGTCCAGAATGTTCAGGCTTTAAATGATTCAAATGCAGACATGAATAACTGAGAAGCTTGAACACAAAAACGGTCAAAATGGTTCGAGCCTTTACTTAAGTCACAGTTCTAGTGTGCAAAGTCTCATGAATAGCATCCACATGCTTTTTGGGGCTCCTACTAAGTTTCCAGTGCCATGGGTCCATCTAGTGGTGGTTAAACCACAGGACCAGCAACAGAGTAGTAAATGACTGTATTAAACTGTGCTCATCAGGACATCATGATGTCAAAACTATAACATGTTCTCTGATCATGGAGATATTAAAAGGCCTGCAGCCCAATATGGGATTATTTATGTTTTGTTGCTTTTTAACTGCATGAATATCTCATTTTTTGTTTTGTAAAAACAAAGAAACCTGCCCACTTTTGTATGGCAAAATGTATGCTGTGACTTTCCATCTAATAGTCGTCATGAGTTTTAATGACTGTGGGGGAAATGGTGCATGTTACTGGACTGTGATGGAGTAAGGGGACGGTCTGACTCTCCAAAGACGGCCAACAGAATAGAAAAAACCCTGAACTGGAGCAACACTCCTCAGTGGACAGACATCTAAAGCCCTGAAATGCAAATGGGAACAATATTTAACCCTTCATGGGTGCCACGCACTGAACGCTAAGGCCTATGTGGTTTCAAACCTCTACAGACAGCTCCCCCAAGAGGCCAATGACTGCATACAGTGATGGACTACACTTCTGAATGAGTGAAACACCTATTATTTTTTAGAGTTGTTGCAATGCACTGTACAGGTCGTAATGATAGTGATCATAAACCAATAACCTCTTGATTATAAGGTAGAGAGAGATGCTTAACTCGAGTCGATGTACCAAATGTTATTCTCAGCACAAACACAATGACACTATGTACAGGGTGCATTGTAGAAGTAAATTGGCTTAACGTCTATTATCCAAAAGCACACTTTATTATGATATGGGCACATTACTATGCATGTAACATATTCAGGGCATTTTGTGCTTTTAGTTCTTCAATCAGCAACATGACTACTGGCACTCTAAAACACTTAATCACCTGCTATCTATTCATGGGTACCAAATAATAAAACCCTCTGGACCTGTCAACTCAGTGCCCTCTTGTTGGTTCTTGGTGTTCTGTGTCATGAAAAAAAAAAAAAAAGTCAAATTTGTATCCGCTGTTTTATGGCTGAGATCTGATGTCTTTTTCAGGCATACATGATTTAGTACAGTAAAACATATTTAGGGCATTTTGTGCTTCACTAGTGACATTTTCATGACATTCTATACCTTGATTTTTTTTTGTTACAATATACTATAACATTTTGTTTTACTATTTTTTATATTCTTATTATATAAGATACTATGGCTTTATTTTATTTTATGTACATTTTCATGGCATATTTTACTGTGATATCTTTGACATTTTTTCAAAACCAGGTGGCACACTGGCGTCATGGTTAGCACTGTTGTCTTGCATCAAGAGGGTTCCTGGTTCAATACCTGGTTGGAATGGGGTTTGGTCTGTGAGTGGGGGCCCTTCTGTGTGGAGTTTACATGTTCTCCCCGTGTCTGCGTGGGTTTTCTCCGGGGTCTCCGTCTTCCTCCCACATTCCAAAGACATGCAGGGCAGGTTGATTGGTGACCTCAAAATGCCCTTTTTGACTGTGCGCGTGAAAGGGTGTCTGTCTATATGTGTCGGCCCTGCGATAGTCTGGCAACCTGTCCAAGGTGTACCCCGCCTTCCGCCCGATGACAGCTGGGATTGGCTCCAGCCCCCCCGCGACCCTTGCGAGGACAAGCGGTTATGGACAATGAATGAATGAATGAATGAATTTTTTCAAAACCTTCAATGACATTTTTAATGACATACTGTACCATCGCACTTTTATAATTATTTAATGATTACTAAAGTTTGACATTTTCTGGCTTTTTTGACTTTTTAAAAAAATACTATACAATGTTTTTTATGACATATACTGTAACTGTTTTGACATCTAATAACACTGTAGCCTAACTTTTTATGGCATTTGTACTTTTTTTTTTTAGACACACTATAATATGAAAAAATTCCCAGAATATTTTGTTGGAAAAAAAATGACACAAAAAATTACAGAATGTCAAAAAACCTGCAAAGGCCACAGTAAAGCATGTACAATAATAGGTCATATTATTATATATATATATATATATATATATATATATATATATATATATATATATATATTATGCTGAAAAACAGTCAGTACAGGAAGCAAAAATAAAACCTTAAAAAAAGATATAATGAAAGAAAAAGAGTATAATGTGTAAGAAAAATTAAATGAAAGATCATTGTATAGCATTTTAAGAAAGTCAAGATATGCTGAAAAACCTGACAAAAATAGCTGTTAGCAGGTTCAAACAAACAGGAAATACCATGCCAGAAAAAAAAGATAATCTTACAGCATGTGGGAAAAAAAATGAAAAAGATTCATAGTAAAGCATGCTGAAAACAAAGTCATAGTATAGCATTCTTTATTTATGACATCTATCTCTCCCCAGTCGCTCTTCCTGAGGTTTCAACCATTTTTTTCCGCGTTACAGGTTTTTTTGGGGAGTTTTTCCTTAGTCCATGTAAGGGTCTAAGGACAGACAGATGTCATATGCTGTAAAGCCCTCTGAGGCAAACTGTGAAACTGTGATTTGTGATAATGGGCTTTATAAATAAAACTGACTTGATGAGTATGTTGTAAAAACTGTATCCTGAAACTAGAAAAAAAATGTACGTCTATAAAAACTATATGATCACAAAAAAGGGAACAGAATTGCATGTTGAAAAAATTAAAAAAGTAAGCACAGAAAAAAAGTCATGTTGAAAAATTTGCCAGAAAGGTCATAGTAGAGCATGTCACAAAAATCACATGATAGCATGTTTAATAGAGTTCATAGTATGACAAAAAATAGTTTTGAATATGAAAAGAATTGAAAAAGTAATAATAGAGAAAGTTGAAAAAAATATTTAAAAAAGTGATAGTATTGTATGTCAAAATACATGACAAAAATGTCATAATTTAGTGAGTTGAAAAAAGTCATTGTGTAGCATGTTTCTAAAAAGTCATACTTTAACCTGTCAACAAAAAGATCAAATTATAAAACGTTAAAAACTAAGTCAAAGTACAGCATGTTAAAATATATCATAGTGTAACTCAAAAACAGTCATACTATACAATGTTGTACAATGTGTAAAAACTGAAAGAAAAATTGTCATAGCAAAACATGTTGACAGAAAGTGTTTAACACAGAATAACCATGTTAGAAAAGGTGGAAAAAACATTTTACTACCGAAGGTAAAAAGAAAAGAGAAAACAAAACCTCGAAAAGTCATAGTATAGCATGAAAAAAAATCATGGTATAGTAATTTCTAACAAAATTCATATTATACTATGTTGGAGAGAATACTAAAACTAAAAAGCCACAGGTCAAGACGAATGACCTGTTGAAGAAACTGAAAATGCATGTCCAGACACGTCATAGTATCGCACGAAGTTTCTCAAGGGGTCCATGTACCCCTGGGGATACGTGGAGGTACTCCAAAGGATATGTGAGATTTTCAACTGTTGTCAGCTGTTTTTGGGACATGCCATTTTTTGAGATTTTTGCCATACTATAGCCTTGCTGTTTTGGTCATTTTTTCGACATGCTATAATATGTTGTTTTTGGCTGTTTTTGCACGTTTTAATGCTATGGCGTGTCTTAGTGCGTTATTATGAACTGTTTTAAAGTGTTTTGACCTGTTTTTGGGACATACTATTTTTTGACATTTTTGCCATACTATAGCCTTGCTGTTTTGGTCATTTTTTCGACATGCTATATCATGGTGTTTTGGGCCAATTTCGGACGTTTTAATACTATGACCTTTCCCAGCACGCTAGTGTATGCTGTTTTGAGGTGTTTTGACCTGTTTTTGAGACATGCCATTTTTTGACACTTTCGCCATACTGTAACCTTGTTGTTTTTGTCACATTTTTAATATGCTATTTCAATAGCAAAGAACACACTTCAACAAGAGAATCATTTTTACAATTTATTGACATAACTGTACATTGGTATAAACATTAATGTTGAATAATTTTCCGACGGATAGTTGAGTGCGGTGTGGGGAAGCTTCAGTGGGGAATCCGCCGTGACTTCTGGGCTCGACAGACCCCGAGGACCCTACGGTGAGAAGGAGGAAAAAGGAAAGAGGTGAAGGAAGGGGGGGAAAGTTGCAGAATACGAAAACGAAAGGGAAAGAGATGATTAGGAGGATATCAAAGCCGAGACATGCCATTTTTTAACATTTTTGCCATAACATATGTTGTTTCTGGCCACATTTGCACGTTTTAATGCGATGGCGTGTCTTAGTGCGTTATTATCAACTATTTTAAAGTGTTTTGAGCTGTTTTTGGAACATGCCATTTTTTGACATTTTTGCCATACTATAGCCTTGCTGTTTTGGTCATTGTTTCGACATGCTATAATATGTTGTTTTGGACCATTTTTGCACATTTTAATGCTATGGCGTGTCTTACTGCATTATTATGAACTGTTTTAAAGTGTTTTGACCTGTTTTTGGGACATGCCATTTTTTGAGATTTTTGCCATACTATAGCCTTGCTGTTTTGGTCATTGTTTCGACATGCTATAATATGTTGTTTTAGGCTGTTTTTGCACGTTTTAATGCTATGGCGTGTCTTAGCGTGCTATTTTAAACTGTTTTGAGGTGTTTTGAGCTGTTTTTGGGACATGCCATTTTTTGACATTTTTGCCATACTATAGCCTTGCTGTTTTGGTCATTTTTTCGACATGCTATAATATGTTGTTTTTGGCTGTTTTTGCACTTTTTAATGCTATGGTGTGTCTTAGCGCTCTATTTTAAACTGTTTTGAGCTGTTTTGAGCTGTTTTTGGGACATGCCATTTTTTGACATTTTTGCCATACTATAGCCTTGCTGTTTTGGTCATTGTTTCGACATGCCATAATATGTTGTTTTAGGCTGTTTTTGCACGTTTTAATGCTATGGCGTGTCTTAGCTGTTATTTTAAACTGTTTTGAGGTGTTTTGAGCTGTTTTTGGGACATGCCATTTTTGAGATTTTTGCCATACTATAGCCTTGCTGTTTTGGTCATTTTTTCAACATGCTATAATATGTTGTTTTAGACTGTTTTTGCACATTTTAATGCTATGGCGTGTCTTAGTGCGTTATTATGAACTATTTTAAAGTGTTTTGAGCTGTTTTTGGGACATGCCATTTTTTGACATTTTTGCCATACTATAGCCTTGCTGTTTTGGTCATTTTTTCGACATGCTATAATATGTTGTTTCTGGCCACATTTGCACGTTTTAATGCTATGGCGTGTCTTAGTGCGTTATTATCAACTATTTTGAGGTGTTTTGAGCTGTTTTTGGGACATGCCATTTTTTGAGATTTTTGCCATACTATAGCCTTGCTGTTTTGGTCATTGTTTCGACATGCTATAATATGTTGTTTTAGGCTGTTTTTGCACGTTTTAATGCTATGGCGTGTCTTAGCGTGCTATTTTAAACTGTTTTGAGGTGTTTTGAGCTGTTTTTGGGACATGCCATTTTTTGACATTTTTGCCATACTATAGCCTTGCTGTTTTGGTCATTGTTTCGACATGCTATAATATGTTGTTTTTGGCTGTTTTTGCACGTTTTAATGCTATGGCGTGTCTTAGCGTGCTATTTTAAACTGTTTTGAGGTGTTTTGAGCTGTTTTTGGGACATGCCATTTTTTGACATTTTTGCCATACTATAGCCTTGCTGTTTTGGTCATTTTTCAACATGCTATAATATGTTGTTTTAGGCTGTTTTTGCACGTTTTAATGCTATGGCGTGTCTTAGCGTGCTATTTTAAACTATTTTGAGGTGTTTTGAGCTGTTTTTGGGACATGCCATTTTTTGAGATTTTTGCCATACTATAGCCTTGCTGTTTTGGTCATTTTTTCGACATGCTATATTATGGTGTTTCTGGCCAAATTTGCACGTTTTAATGCTATGGCGTGTCTTAGTGCGTTATTATCAACTATTTTGAGGTGTTTTGAGCTGTTTTTGGGACATGCCATTTTTTGACATTTTTGCCATACTATAGCCTTGCTGTTTTGGTCATTTTTTCGACATGCTATAATATGTTGTTTTGGACCATTTTTGCACATTTTAATGCTATGGCGTGTCTTACTGCATTATTATGAACTGTTTTAAAGTGTTTTGAGCTGTTTTTGGGACATGCCATTTTTTGAGATTTTTGCCATACTATAGCCTTGCTGTTTTGGTCATTGTTTCGACATGCTATAATATGTTGTTTTAGGCTGTTTTTGCACGTTTTAAATGCTATGGCGTGTCTTAGCGTGCTATTTTAAACTGTTTTGAGGTGTTTTGAGCTGTTTTTGGGACATGCCATTTTTTGACATTTTTGCCATACTATAGCCTTGCTGTTTTGGTCATTTTTTCGACATGCTATAATATGTTGTTTTTGGCTGTTTTTGCACGTTTTAATGCTATGGCGTGTCTTAGCGTGCTATTTTAAACTGTTTTGAGCTGTTTTGAGCTGTTTTTGGGACATGCCATTTTTTGACATTTTTGCCATACTATAGCCTTGCTGTTTTGGTCATTTTTTCGACATGCTATAATATGTTGTTTTAGGCTGTTTTTGCACGTTTTAATGCTATGGCGTGTCTTAGCGTGCTATTTTAAACTGTTTTGAGGTGTTTTGAGCTGTTTTTGGGACATGCCATTTTTTGACATTTTTGCCATACTATAGCCTTGCTGTTTTGGTCATTTTTTCAACATGCTATAATATGTTGTTTTAGACTGTTTTTGCACGTTTTAATGCTATGGCGTGTCTTAGTGCGTTATTATGAACTATTTTAAAGTGTTTTGAGCTGTTTTTGGGACATGCCATTTTTTGACATTTTTGCCATACTATAGCCTTGCTGTTTTGGTCATTATTTCGACATGCTATAATATGTTGTTTCTGGCCACATTTGCACGTTTTAATGCTATGGCGTGTCTTAGTGCGTTATTATCAACTATTTTGAGGTGTTTTGAGCTGTTTTTGGGACATGCCATTTTTTGACATTTTTGCCATACTATAGCCTTGCTGTTTTGGTCATTGTTTCGACATGCTATAATATGTTGTTTTAGGCTGTTTTTGCACGTTTTAATGCTATGGCGTGTCTTAGCGTGCTATTTTAAACTGTTTTGAGGTGTTTTGAGCTGTTTTTGGGACACGCCATTTTTGAGATTTTTGCCATACTATAGCCTTGCTGTTTTGGTCATTGTTTCGACATGCTATAATATGTTGTTTTTGGCTGTTTTTGCACGTTTTAATGCTATGGCGTGTCTTAGCGTGCTATTTTAAACTGTTTTGAGGTGTTTTGAGCTGTTTTTGGGACATGCCATTTTTTGACATTTTTGCCATACTATAGCCTTGCTGTTTTGGTCATTTTTTCAACATGCTATAATATGTTGTTTTAGGCTGTTTTTGCACGTTTTAATGCTATGGCGTGTCTTAGCGTGCTATTTTAAACTATTTTGAGGTGTTTTGAGCTGTTTTTGGGACATGCCATTTTTTGACATTTTTGCCATACTATAGCCTTGCTGTTTTGGTCATTTTTTCGACATGCTATATTATGGTGTTTCTGGCCAAATTTGCACCTTTTAATGCTATGGCGTGTCTTAGTGCGTTATTATCAACTATTTTGAGGTGTTTTGAGCTGTTTTTGGGACATGCCATTTTTTGAGATTTTTGCCATACTATAGCCTTGCTGTTTTGGTCATTTTTTCGACATGCTATAATATGTTGTTTTGGACCATTTTTGCACATTTTAATGCTATGGCGTGTCTTACTGCATTATTATGAACTGTTTTAAAGTGTTTTGACCTGTTTTTGGGACATGCCATTTTTTGAGATTTTTGCCATACTATAGCCTTGCTGTTTTGGTCATTGTTTCGACATGCTATAATATGTTGTTTTAGGCTGTTTTTGCACGTTTTAATGCTATGGCGTGTCTTAGCGTGCTATTTTAAACTGTTTTGAGGTGTTTTGAGCTGTTTTTGGGACATGCCATTTTTTGACATTTTTGCCATACTATAGCCTTGCTGTTTTGGTCATTTTTTCGACATGCTATAATATGTTGTTTTTGGCTGTTTTTGCACGTTTTAATGCTATGGCGTGTCTTAGCGTGCTATTTTAAACTGTTTTGAGGTGTTTTGAGCTGTTTTTGGGACATGCCATTTTTTGACATTTTTGCCATACTATAGCCTTGCTGTTTTGGTCATTTTTTGACATGCTATACTATGTTGTTTTTGGCTGTTTTTGCACGTTTTAATGCTATGGCGTGTCTTAGCGCTCTATTTTAAACTGTTTTGAGGTGTTTTGAGCTGTTTTTGGGACATGCCATTTTTTGACATTTTTGCCATACTATAGCCTTGCTGTTTTGGTCATTTTTTCGACATGCTATAATATGTTGTTTTGGACCATTTTTGCACATTTTAATGCTATGGCGTGTCTTACTGCATTATTATGAACTGTTTTAAAGTGTTTTGACCTGTTTTTGGGACATGCCATTTTTTGAGATTTTTGCCATACTATAGCCTTGCTGTTTTGGTCATTTTTTCGACATGCTATAATATGTTGTTTTAGGCTGTTTTTGCACGTTTTAATGCTATGGCGTGTCTTAGCGTGCTATTTTAAACTGTTTTGAGGTGTTTTGAGCTGTTTTTGGGACATGCCATTTTTTGACATTTTTGCCATACTATAGCCTTGCTGTTTTGGTCATTTTTTCGACATGCTGTAATATGTTGTTTTTGGCTGTTTTTGTACGTTTTAATGCTATGGCGTGTCTCAGCAGGCTATTTTAAACTATTTTGAGGTGTTTTGAGCTGTTTTTGGGACATGCAATTTTTGAACATTTTGCCATACTATAGCCTTGCTGTTTTGGTCATTTTTTCGACATGCTATATTATGGTGTTTCTGGCCAAATTTGCACCTTTTAATGCTATGGCGTGTCTTAGCGTGCTATTTTAAACTGTTTTGAGGTGTTTTGAGCTGTTTTTGGGACATGCCATTTTTTGACATTTTTGCCATACTATAGCCTTGCTGTTTTGGTCATTTTTTCGACATGCTATAATATGTTGTTTTGGACCATTTTTGCACATTTTAATGCTATGGCGTGTCTTAGCGCTCTATTTTAAACTGTTTTGAGGTGTTTTGAGCTGTTTTTGGGACATGCCATTTTTTGACATTTTTGCCATACTATAGCCTTGCTGTTTTGGTCATTTTTTCGACATGCTATAATATGTTGTTTTTGGCTGTTTTTGCACGTTTTAATGCTATGGCGTGTCTTAGCGCTCTATTTTAAACTGTTTTGAGCTGTTTTGAGCTGTTTTTGAGCTGTTTTTGGGACATGCCATTTTTTGACATTTTTGCCATACTATAGCCTTGCTGTTTTGGTCATTGTTTCGACATGCTATAATATGTTGTTTTTGGCTGTTTTTGCACTTTTTAATGCTATGGCGTGTCTTAGCGCTCTATTTTAAACTGTTTTGAGGTGTTTTGAGCTGTTTTTGGGACATGCCATTTTTTGACATTTTTGCCATACTATAGCCTTGCTGTTTTGGTCATTTTTTCGACATGCTGTAATATGTTGTTTTTGGCTGTTTTTGTACGTTTTAATGCTATGGCGTGTCTCAGCAGGCTATTTTAAACTATTTTGAGGTGTTTTGAGCTGTTTTTGGGACATGCCATTTTTTGACATTTTTGCCATACTATAGCCTTGCTGTTTTGGTCATTTTTTCGACATGCTATATTATGGTGTTTCTGGCCAAATTTGCACCTTTTAATGCTATGGCGTGTCTTAGCGTGCTATTTTAAACTGTTTTGAGGTGTTTTGAGCTGTTTTTGGGACATGCCATTTTTTGACATTTTTGCCATACTATAGCCTTGCTGTTTTGGTCATTTTTTCGACATGCTATAATATGTTGTTTTGGACCATTTTTGCACATTTTAATGCTATGGCGTGTCTTACTGCGTTATTATGAACTGTTTTAAAGTGTTTTGAGCTGTTTTTGGGACATGCCATTTTTTGAGATTTTTGCCATACTATAGCCTTGCTGTTTTGGTCATTTTTTCAACATGCTATAATATGTTGTTTTTGGCTGTTTTTGCACGTTTTAATGCTATGGCGTGTCTTAGCGTGCTATTTTAAACTGTTTTGAGGTGTTTTGAGCTTTTTTTGGGACATGCCATTTTTTGACATTTTTGCCATACTATAGCCTTGCTGTTTTGGTCATTTTTTCGACATGCTATAATATGTTGTTTTTGGCTGTTTTTGCACGTTTTAATGCTATGGCGTGTCTTAGCGCTCTATTTTAAACTGTTTTGAGCTGTTTTGAGCTGTTTTTGGGACATGCCATTTTTTGACATTTTTGCCATACTATAGCCTTGCTGTTTTGGTCATTTTTTCGACATGCTATAATATGTTGTTTTGGACCATTTTTGCACATTTTAATGCTATGGCGTGTCTTACTGCATTATTATGAACTGTTTTAAAGTGTTTTGACCTGTTTTTGGGACATGCCATTTTTTGAGATTTTTGCCATACTATAGCCTTGCTGTTTTGGTCATTGTTTCGACATGCTATAATATGTTGTTTTAGGCTGTTTTTGCACGTTTTAATGCTATGGCGTGTCTTAGCGTGCTATTTTAAACTATTTTGAGGTGTTTTGAGCTGTTTTTGGGACATGCCATTTTTTGACATTTTTGCCATACTATAGCCTTGCTGTTTTGGTCATTGTTTCGACATGCTATAATATGTTGTTTTTGGCTGTTTTTGCACGTTTTAATGCTATGGCGTGTCTTAGCGCTCTATTTTAAACTGTTTTGAGGTGTTTTGAGCTGTTTTTGGGACATGCCATTTTTTTGACATTTTTGCCATACTATAGCCTTGCTGTTTTGGTCATTGTGTCGACATGCTATAATATGTTGTTTTAGGCTGTTTTTGCACGTTTTAATGCTATGGCGTGTCTTACTGCGTTATTATCAACTGTTTTGAGGTGTTTTGAGCTGTTTTTGGGACATGCCATTTTTTGACATTTTTGCCATACTATAGCCTTGCTGTTTTGGTCATTATTTCGACATGCTATAATATGTTGTTTCTGGCCACATTTGCACGTTTTAATGCTATGGCGTGTCTTAGTGCGTTATTATCAACTATTTTGAGGTGTTTTGAGCTGTTTTTGGGACATGACATTTTTTGACATTTTTGCCATACTATAGCCTTGCTGTTTTTGTCATTTTTTCGACATGCTATAATATGTTGTTTTGGCTGTTTTGCACATTTTAATGCTATGGCGTGTCTTAGCGTGCTATTTTAAACTGTTTTGAGGTGTTTTGAGCTGTTTTTGGGACATGCCATTTTTTGACATTTTTGCCATACTATAGCCTTGCTGTTTTGGTCATTGTTTCGACATGCTATAATATGTTGTTTTTGGCTGTTTTTGCACGTTTTAATGCTATGGCGTGTCTTAGCGTGCTATTTTAAACTGTTTTGAGGTGTTTTGAGCTGTTTTTGGGACATGCCATTTTTTGACATTTTTGCCATACTATAGCCTTGCTGTTTTGGTCATTTTTTCGACATGCTATAATATGTTGTTTTTGGCTGTTTTTGCACGTTTTAATGCTATGGCGTGTCTTAGCGTGCTATTTTAAACTGTTTTGAGGTGTTTTGAGCTGTTTTTGGGACATGCCATTTTTTGACATTTTTGCCATACTATAGCCTTGCTGTTTTGGTCATTTTTTCGACATGCTATAATATGTTGTTTCTGGCTGTTTTGCACGTTTTAATGCTATGGCGTGTCTTAGTGCGTTATTTTTAACTATTTTGAGGTGTTTTGAGCTGTTTTTGGGACATGCCATTTTTTGACATTTTTGCCATACTATAGCCTTGCTGTTTTGGTCATTTTTTCAACATGCTATAATATGTTGTTTTAGGCTGTTTTTGCACATTTTAATGCTATGGCGTGTCTTAGCGTGCTATTTTAAGCTATTTTGAGGTTTTTTGAGCTGTTTTTGGGACATGCCATTTTTTGACATTTTTGCCATACTATAGCCTTTGCTGTTTTGGTCATTTTTTCGACATGCTATAATATGTTGTTTTTGGCTGTTTGTGCACGTTTTAATGCTATGGCGTGTCTTAGCATGCTATTTTATACTATTTTGAGGTGTTTTGAGCTGTTTTTGGGACATGCCATTTTTTGACATTTTGCCATACTATAGCCTTGCTGTTTTGGTCATTTTTTCAACATGCTATAATATGTTGTTTTTGGCTGTTTTTGCACGTTTTAATGCTATGGCGTGTCTTAGCGTGCTATTTTAAACTGTTTTGAGGTGTTTTGAGCTGTTTTTGGGACATGCCATTTTTTGAGATTTTTGCCATACTATAGCCTTTGTTGTTTTGGTCATTTTTTGACATGCTATAATATGTAGCAAAGAACACACTTCAACAAGAGAATCATTTTTACAATTTATTGACATAACTGTACATTGGTATAAACATTAATGTTGAATAATTTTCCGACGGATAGTTGAGTGCGGTGTGGGGAAGCTTCAGTGGGGAATCCGCCGTGACTTCTGGGCTCGACAGTTTGAGGACCCTACGGTGAGAAGGAGGAAAAGGAAGAGGTGAAGGAAGGGGGGGAAAGTTGCAGAATACGAAAACGAAAGGGAAAGAGATGATTAGGAGGATATCAAAGCCGAGAAATGCCATTTTTTGACATTTTTGCCATACCATAGCCTTGCTGTTTTGGTCATTTTTTCGACATGCTATATTATGGTGTTTTTGGCTGTTTTTGCACGTTTTAATGCTATGGCGTGTCTTAGCGTGCTATTTTAAACTATTTTGAGGTGTTTTGAGCTGTTTTGGGGACATGCCATTTTTTGACATTTTTGCCATACTATAGCCTTGCTGTTTTGGTCATTTTTTCGACATGCTATAATATGTTGTTTTTGGCTGTTTTTGCACGTTTTAATGCTATGGCGTGTCTTAGTGCGTTATTATGAACTATTTTGAGGTGTTCTGAGCTGTTTTTGGGACATGCCATTTTTTGACATTTTTGCCATACTATAGCCTTGCTCTTTTGGTCATTTTTTCGACATGCTATATTATGTTGTTTTTGGCTGTTTTTGCACGTTTTAATGCTATGGCGTGTCTTAGCAGGGTATTTTGTATTGTTTTGAGATGTTTTGAGCTTTTTTTGGGACATGCCATTTTTTGACATTTTTGCCATACTATAGCCTTGCTGTTTTGGTCATTTTTTCGACATGCTATAATATGTTGTTTTAGGCTGTTTTTGCACATTTTAATGCTATGGCGTGTCTTAGCGTGCTATTTCAAACTATTTTGAGGTGTTTTGAGCTGTTTTTGGGACATGCCATTTTTTGAGATTTTAGCCATACTATAGCCTTGCTCTTTTGGTCATTTTTTCAACATGCTATATTATAGTGTTTCTGGCCAAATGTGCACGTTTTAATGTTATGGCGTGTCTTAGCATGCTATTTTATACTATTTTGAGCTGTTTTGAGCTGTTTTTGGGACATGCCATTTTTTGACATTTTAGCCATACTATAGCCTTGCTGTTTTGGTCATTTTTTCGACATGCTATAATATGTTGTTTTAGGCTGTTTTTGCAAGTTTTAATGCTATGGCGTGTCTTAGCGTGCTATTTTAAACTGTTTTGAGGTGTTTTGAGCTGTTTTTGGGACATGCCATTTTTTGACATTTTTGCCATACTATAGCCTTGCTGTTTTGGTCATTTTTTCGACATGCTATATTATGGTGTTTCTGGCCAAATTTGCACGTTTTAATGCTATGGCGTGTCTTAGTGTGCTATTGTACACTATTTTGAGGTGTTTTGAGCTGTTTTTGGGACATGCCAGTTTTTGAGATTTTAGCCATACTATAGCCTTGCTCTTTTGGTCATTTTTTCAACATGCTATAACATGTTGCTTTAGACTGTTTTTGCACGTTTTAATGCTATGGCGTGTCTTAGTGTGCTATTGTACACTATTTTGAGGTGTTTTGAGCTGTTTTTGGGACATGCCAGTTTTTGAGATTTTAGCCATACTATAGCCTTGCTGTTTTGGTCATTTTTTCAACATGCTATAACATGTTGTTTTAGACTGTTTTTGCACATTTTAATGCTATGGCGTGTCTTAGCGTGCTATTTTAAGCTATTTTGAGGTTTTTTGAGCTGTTTTTGGGACATGCCATTTTTTGACATTTTTGCCATACTATAGCCTTGCTGTTTTGGTTATTTTTTCGACATGCTATAATATGTTGTTTTTGGCTGTTTTTGCACGTTTTAATGCTATGGCGTGTCTTAGCGTGCTATTTTAAACTATTTTGAGGTGTTTTGAGCTGTTTTTGGGACATGCCATTTTTTGACATTTTTGCCATACTATAGCCTTGCTGTTTTGGTTATTTTTTCGACATGCTATAATATGTTGTTTTTGGCTGTTTTTGCACGTTTTAATGCTATGGCGTGTCTTAGCGTGCTATTTTAAACTGTTTTGAGGTGTTTTGAGCTGTTTTTGGGACATGCCATTTTTTGACATTTTTGCCATACTATAGCCTTGCTGTTTTGGTCATTTTTTCGACATGCTATAACATGTTGTTTTAGGCTGTTTTTGCACGTTTTAATGCTATGGCGTGTCTTAGTGCGTTATTATGAACTATTTCAAAGTGTTTTGAGCTGTTTTTGGGACATGCCATTTTTTGACATTTTTGCCATACTATAGCCTTGCTGTTTTGGTCATTTTTTCGACATGCTATATTATGGTGTTTCTGGCCAAATTTGCACATTTTAATGCTATGGCGTGTCTTAGCGTGCTATTTTAAACTATTTTGAGGTGTTTTGAGCTGTTTTTGGGACATGCCATTTTTTGACATTTTTGCCATACTATAGCCTTGCTGTTTTGGTCATTTTTTCGACATGCTATAATATGTTGTTTTTGGCTGTTTTTGCACGTTTTAATGCTATGGCGTGTCTTAGCGTGCTATTTTAAACTATTTTGAGGTGTTTTGAGCTGTTTTTGGGACATGCCATTTTTTGACATTTTTGCCATACTATAGCCTTGCTGTTTTGGTCATTTTTTCGACATGCTATAATATGTTGTTTTTGGCTGTTTTTGCACGTTTTAATGCTATGGCGTGTCTTAGCGTGCTATTTTAAACAGTTTTGAGCTGTTTTGAGCTGTTTTTGGGACATGCCATTTTTTGAGATTTTAGCCATACTATAGCCTTGCTGTTTTGGTCATTTTTTCGACATGCTATAACATGTTGTTTTAGGCTGTTTTTGCACGTTTTAATGCTATGGCGTGTCTTAGCGTGCTATTTTAAACTATTTTGAGGTTTTTTGAGCTGTTTTTGGGACATGCCATTTTTTGACATTTTTGCCATACTATAGCCTTGCTGTTTTGGTCATTATTTCGACATGCTATATTATGTTGTTTTAGGCTGTTTTAGCAAGTTTTAATGCTATAGCGTGTCTTACTGCATTATTATGAACTATTTTAAAGTGTTTTGAGCTGTTTTTGGGACATGCCATTTTTTGACATTTTTGCCATACTATAGCCTTGCTGTTTTGGTCATTTTTTCGACATGCTATAATATGTTGTTTTTGGCTGTTTTGCACGTTTTAATGCTATGGCGTGTCTTAGCGTGCTATTTCAAACTATTTTAAACTGTTTTGAGCTGTTTTTGGGACATGCCATTTTTGACATTTTGCCATACCATAGCCTTGCTGTTTTGGTCATTTTTTCGACATGCTATATTATGGTGTTTCGGGCTGTTATTGCACGTTTTAATGCTATGGCGTGTCTTAGCGTGCTATTTTAAACTATTTTGAGGTGTTTTGAGCTGTTTTTGGGACATGCCATTTTTGAGATTTTTGCCATACTATAGCCTTGCTGTTTTGGTCATTTTTCGACATGCTATATTATGTTGTATTTCTGGCTGTTTTTGCACGTTTTAATGCTATGGCGTGTCTTAGCGTGCTATTTTAAACTGTTTTGAGGTGTTTTGAGCTGTTTTTGGGACATGCCATTTTTTGACATTTTTGCCATACTATAGCCTTGCTGTTTTGGTCATTTTTTCGACATGCTATAATATGTTGTTTTAGGCTGTTTTTACACGTTTTAATGCTATGGCGTGTCTTAGCGTGCTATTTTAAACTATTTTGAGGTGTTTTGAGCTGTTTTTGGGACATGCCATTTTTGAGATTTTTGCCATACTATAGCCTTGCTGTTTTGGTCATTTTTTCGACATGCTATATTATGGTGTTTCTGGCCAAATTTGCACGTTTTAATGCTATGGCGTGTCTTAGCGTGCTATTTTAAACTATTTTGAGGTGTTTTGAGCTGTTTTTGGGACATGCCATTTTTTGACATTTTTGCCATACTATAGCCTTGCTGTTTTGGTCATTTTTTCGACATGCTATATTATGGTGTTTCTGGTCAAATTTGCACGTTTTAATGCTATGGCGTGTCTTAGCATGCTATTTTATACTATTTTGAGGTGTTTTGAGCTGTTTTGGGGACATGCCATTTTTTGAGATTTTTGCCATACTATAGCCTTGCTGTTTTGGTCATTTTTTCGACATGCTATAATATGTTGTTTCTGGCTGCATTTGCACGTTTTAATGCTATGGCGTGTCTTAGTGCGTTATTTGAACTATTTTGAGGTGTTTTGAGCTGTTTTTGGGACATGCCATTTTTGAGATTTTAGCCATACTATAGCCTTGCTGTTTTGGTCATTGTTTCGACATGCTATAATATGTTGTTTTAGGCTGTTTTTGCACGTTTTAATGCTATGGCGTGTCTTAGCGTGCTATTTTAAACTATTTTGAGGTGTTTTGAGCTGTTTTTGGGACATGCCATTTTTGAGATTTTAGCCATACTATAGCCTTGCTGTTTTGGTCATTTTTTCAACATGCTATAACATGTTGTTTTAGACTGTTTTGCACATTTTTATGCTATGGCGTGTCTTAGCGTGCTATTTTAAACTGTTTTGAGGTGTTTTGAGCTGTTTTTGGGACATGCCATTTTTTGACATTTTTGCCATACTATAGCCTTGCTGTTTTGGTCATTTTTTCGACATGCTATTACATGTTGTTTTAGGCTGTTTTTGCACATTTTAATGCTATGGCGTGTCTTAGCGTGCTATTTTAAACTGTTTTGAGGTGTTTTGAGCTGTTTTTGGGACATGCCATTTTTTGACATTTTTGCCATACTATAGCCTTGCTGTTTTGGTCATTTTTTCGACATGCTATAATATGTTGTTTTTGGCTGTTTTTGCACGTTTTAATGCTATGGCGTGTCTTAGCGTGCTATTTTAAACTATTTTGAGGTGTTTTGAGCTGTTTTTGGGACATGCCATTTTTTGAGATTTTAGCCATACTATAGCCTTGCTGTTTTGGTCATTTTTTCAACATGCTATAACATGTTGTTTTAGACTGTTTTTGCACGTTTTAATGCTATGGCGTGTCTTAGCGTGCTATTTTAAACTGTTTTGAGGTGTTTTGAGCTGTTTTTGGGACATGCCATTTTTTGACATTTTTGCCATACTATAGCCTTGCTGTTTTGGTCATTTTTTCGACATGCTATAATATGTTGTTTTTGGCTGTTTTTGCACGCTTTTAATGCTATGGCGTGTCTTAGCGTGCTATTTTAAACTGTTTTGAGGTGTTTTGAGCTGTTTTTGGGACATGCCATTTTTGACATTTTGCCATACTATAGCCTTGCTGTTTTGGTCATTTTTTCGACATGCTATAATATGTTGTTTTTGGCCAAATTTTGCACGTTTTAATGCTATGGCGTGTCTTAGCGTGCTATTTTAAACTATTTTGAGGTGTTTTGAGCTGTTTTTGGGACATGCCATTTTTTGACATTTTTGCCATACTATAGCCTTGCTGTTTTGGTCATTTTTTCGACATGCTATAATATGTTGTTTTTGGCTGTTTTTGCACGTTTTAATGCTATGGCGTGTCTTAGCGTGCTATTTTAAACTATTTTGAGGTGTTTTGAGCTGTTTTTGGGACATGCCATTTTTTGACATTTTTGCCATACTATAGCCTTGCTGTTTTGGTCATTTTTTCGACATGCTATAATATGTTGTTTTTGGCTGTTTTTGCACGTTTTAATGCTATGGCGTGTCTTAGCGTGCTATTTTAAACAGTTTTGAGCTGTTTTGAGCTGTTTTTGGGACATGCCATTTTTTGAGATTTTTGCCATACTATAGCCTTGCTCTTTTGGTCATTTTTTCAACATGCTATAACATGTTGTTTTAGGCTGTTTTTGCACGTTTTAATGCTATGGCGTGTCTTAGCGTGCTATTTTAAACTATTTTGAGGTTTTTTGAGCTGTTTTTGGGACATGCCATTTTTTGACATTTTTGCCATACTATAGCCTTGCTGTTTTGGTCATTATTTCGACATGCTATATTATGTTGTTTTAGGCTGTTTTTGCAAGTTTTAATGCTATAGCGTGTCTTAGTGCATTATTATGAACTATTTTAAAGTGTTTTGAGCTGTTTTTGGGACATGCCATTTTTTGAGATTTTTGCCATACTATAGCCTTGCTGTTTTGGTCATTTTTTTGACATGCTACATTATGGTGTTTCTGGCCAGATTTGCACGTTTTAATGCTATGGCGTGTCTTAGCGTGCTATTTCAAACTATTTTAAACTGTTTTGAGCTGTTTTTGGGACATGCCATTTTTTGACATTTTTGCCATACTATAGCCTTGCTGTTTTGGTCATTTTTTCGACATGCTATAATATGTTGTTTTTGGCTGTTTTTGCACGTTTTAATGCTATGGCGTGTCTTAGCGTGCTATTTTAAACAGTTTTGAGCTGTTTTGAGCTGTTTTTGGACATGCCATTTTTGAGATTTTTGCCATATTATAGCCTTGCTGTTTTGGTCATTTTTTCGACATGCTATAATATGTTGTTTTAGGCTGTTTTTGCAAGTTTTAATGCTATGGCGTGTCTTAGCGTGCTATTTTAAACTGTTTTGAGGTGTTTTGAGCTTTTTTTGGGACATGCCATTTTTTGAGATTTTTGCCATACTATAGCCTTGCTGTTTTGGTCATTTTTTTTGACATGCTATATTATGGTGTTTCTGGCCAGATTTGCACGTTTTAATGCTATGGCGTGTCTTAGCGTGCTATTTCAAACTATTTTAAACTGTTTTGAGCTGTTTTTGGGACATGCCATTTTTTGACATTTTTGCCATACTATAGCCTTGCTGTTTTGGTCATTTTTTCGACATGCTATATTATGGTGTTTCTGGCCAAATTTGCACGTTTTAATGCTATGGCGTGTCTTAGCATGCTATTTTATACTATTTTGAGGTGTTTTGAGCTGTTTTTGGGACATGCCATTTTTTGAGATTTTTGCCATACTATAGCCTTGCTGTTTTGGTCATTTTTTCGACATGCTATATTATGGTGTTTCTGGCCAAATTTGCACGTTTTAATGCTATGGCGTGTCTTAGCATGCTATTTTATACTATTTTGAGGTGTTTTGAGCTGTTTTTGGGACATGCCATTTTTTGACATTTTTGCCATACTATAGCCTTGCTGTTTTGGTCATTTTTTCGACATGCTATAATATGTTGTTTTAGGCTGTTTTTGCACGTTTTAATGCTATGGCGTGTCTTAGTGCGTTATTAGGAACTATTTTGAGGTGTTTTGAGCTGTTTTTGGGACATGCCATTTTTTGAGATTTTAGCCATACTATAGCCTTGCTGTTTTGGTCATTTTTTCGACATGCTATAATATGTTGTTTTAGGCTGTTTTTGCACGTTTTAATGCTATGGCGTGTCTTAGCGTGCTATTTTAAACTATTTTGAGGTGTTTTGAGCTGTTTTTGGGACATGCCATTTTTTGAGATTTTAGCCATACTATAGCCTTGCTCTTTTGGTCATTTTTTCAACATGCTATAACATGTTGTTTTAGACTGTTTTTGCACATTTTAATGCTATGGCGTGTCTTAGCGTGCTATTTTAAACTGTTTTGAGGTGTTTTGAGCTGTTTTTGGGACATGCCATTTTTTGACATTTTTGCCATACTATAGCCTTGCTGTTTTGGTCATTTTTTCGACATGCTATTACATGTTGTTTTAGGCTGTTTTTGCACATTTTAATGCTATGGCGTGTCTTAGCGTGCTATTTTAAACTGTTTTGAGGTGTTTTGAGCTGTTTTTGGGACATGCCATTTTTTGACATTTTTGCCATACTATAGCCTTGCTGTTTTGGTCATTTTTTCGACATGCTATATTATGGTGTTTCTGGCCAAATTTGCACGTTTTAATGCTATGGCGTGTCTTAGCATGCTATTTTATACTATTTTGAGGTGTTTTGAGCTGTTTTTGGGACATGCCATTTTTTGACATTTTTGCCATACTATAGCCTTGCTGTTTTGGTCATTTTTTCGACATGCTATAATATGTTGTTTTAGGCTGTTTTTGCACGTTTTAATGCTATGGCGTGTCTTAGCGTGCTATTTTAAACTGTTTTGAGGTGTTTTGAGCTGTTTTTGGGACATGCCATTTTTTGAGATTTTTGCCATACTATAGCCTTGCTGTTTTGGTCATTTTTTTGACATGCTATATTATGGTGTTTCTGGCCAAATTTGCACGTTTTAATGCTATGGCGTGTCTTAGCGTGCTATTTCAAACTATTTTGAGGTGTTTTGAGCTGTTTTTGGGACATGCCATTTTTTGAGATTTTTGCCATACTATAGCCTTGCTGTTTTGGTCATTTTTTCGACATGCTATATTATGGTGTTTCTGGCCAAATTTGCACGTTTTAATGCTATGGCGTGTCTTAGCATGCTATTTTATACTATTTTGAGGTGTTTTGAGCTGTTTTTGGGACATGCCATTTTTTGAGATTTTTGCCATACTATAGCCTTGCTGTTTTGGTCATTTTTTCGACATGCTATAATATGTTGTTTTAGGCTGTTTTTGCAAGTTTTAATGCTATGGCGTGTCTTAGTGCGTTATTTGGAACTATTTTGAGGTGTTTTGAGCTGTTTTTGGGACATGCCATTTTTTGAGATTTTTGCCATACTATAGCCTTGCTGTTTTGGTCATTTTTTCGACATGCTATAATATGTTGTTTTAGGCTGTTTTTGCACGTTTTAATGCTATGGCGTGTCTTAGCGTGCTATTTTAAACTATTTTGAGGTGTTTTGAGCTGTTTTTGGGACATGCCATTTTTTGAGATTTTAGCCATACTATAGCCTTGCTCTTTTGGTCATTTTTTCAACATGCTATAACATGTTGTTTTAGACTGTTTTTGCACATTTTAATGCTATGGCGTGTCTTAGCGTGCTATTTTAAACTGTTTTGAGGTGTTTTGAGCTGTTTTTGGGACATGCCATTTTTTGACATTTTTGCCATACTATAGCCTTGCTGTTTTGGTCATTTTTTCGACATGCTATATTATGGTGTTTCTGGCCAAATTTGCACGTTTTAATGCTATTGTGTGTCTTAGCGTGCTATTGTAAACTATTTTGAGGTGTTTTGAGCTGTTTTTGGGACATGCCATTTTTTGAGATTTTAGCCATACTATAGCCTTGCTCTTTTGGTCATTTTTCAACATGTTATAATATGTTGTTTTAGAGTGTTTTTGCACGTTTTAATGCTATGGCGTGTCTTAGCGTGCTATTTTAAACTATTTTGAGGTTTTTTGAGCTGTTTTTGGGACATGCCATTTTTTGACATTTTTGCCATACTATAGCCTTGCTGTTTTGGTCATTTTTTCGACATGCTATAATATGTTGTTTTAGGCTGTTTTTCAAGTTTTAATGCTATAGCGTGTCTTAGTGCGTTATTATGAACTATTTTAAAGTGTTTTGACTTGTTTTTGGGACATGCCATTTTTTGAGATTTTTGCCATACTATAGCCTTGCTGTTTTGGTCATTTTTTCGACATGCTATAATATGTTGTTTTAGGCTGTTTTTGCACGATTTAATGCTATGGCGTGTCTTAGCGTGCTATTTTAAACAGTTTTGAGGTGTTTTGAGCTGTTTTTGGGACATGCCATTTTTTGAGATTTTAGCCATACTATAGCCTTGCTGTTTTGGTCATTTTTTCGACATGCTATAATATGTTGTTTTTGGCTGTTTTTGCACGTTTTAATGCTATGGCGTGTCTTAGCGTGCTATTTTAAACTGTTTTGAGGTGTTTTGAGCTGTTTTTGGGACATGCCATTTTTTGACATTTTTGCCATACTATAGCCTTGCTGTTTTGGTCATTTTTTCGACATGCTATAATATGTTGTTTTAGGCTGTTTTTGCAAGTTTTAATGCTATGGCGTGTCTTAGCGTGCTATTTTAAACTGTTTTGAGGTGTTTTGAGCTGTTTTTGGGACATGCCATTTTTTTAGATTTTTGCCATACTATAGCCTTGCTGTTTTGGTCATTTTTTTGACATGCTATATTATGGTGTTTCTGGCCAGATTTGCACGTTTTAATGCTATGGCGTGTCTTAGCGTGCTATTTCAAACTATTTTAAACTGTTTTGAGCTGTTTTTGGGACATGCCATTTTTTGACATTTTTGCCATACTATAGCCTTGCTGTTTTGGTCATTTTTTCGACATGCTATATTATGGTGTTTCTGGCCAAATTTGCACGTTTTAATGCTATGGCGTGTCTTAGCATGCTATTTTATACTATTTTGAGGTGTTTTGAGCTGTTTTTGGGACATGCCATTTTTTGAGATTTTTGCCATACTATAGCCTTGCTGTTTTGGTCATTTTTTCGACATGCTATATTATGGTATTTCTGGCCAAATTTGCACGTTTTAATGCTATGGCGTGTCTTAGCATGCTATTTTATACTATTTTGAGGTGTTTTGAGCTGTTTTTGGGACATGCCATTTTTTGACATTTTTGCCATACTATAGCCTTGCTGTTTTGGTCATTTTTTCGACATGCTATAATATGTTGTTTTAGGCTGTTTTTGCACGTTTTAATGCTATGGCGTGTCTTAGCGTGCTATTTTAAACTGTTTTGAGGTGTTTTGAGCTGTTGTTGGGACATGCCATTTTTTGAGATTTTTGCCATACTATAGCCTTGCTGTTTTGGTCATTTTTTTGACATGCTATATTATGGTGTTTCTGGCCAAATTTGCACGTTTTAATGCTATGGCGTGTCTTAGCGTGCTATTTCAAACTATTTTGAGGTGTTTTGAGCTGTTTTTGGGACATGCCATTTTTTGAGATTTTTGCCATACTATAGCCTTGCTGTTTTGGTCATTTTTTCGACATGCTATATTATGGTGTTTCTGGTCAAATTTGCACGTTTTAATGCTATGGCGTGTCTTAGCATGCTATTTTATACTATTTTGAGGTGTTTTAAGCTGTTTTTGGGACATGCCATTTTTTGAGATTTTTGCCATACTATAGCCTTGCTGTTTTGGTCATTTTTTCGACATGCTATAATATGTTGTTTTAGGCTGTTTTTGCACGTTTTAATGCTATGGCGTGTCTTAGTGCGTTATTAGGAACTATTTTGAGGTGTTTTGAGCTGTTTTTGGGACATGCCATTTTTTGAGATTTTAGCCATACTATAGCCTTGCTGTTTTGGTCATTTTTTCGACATGCTATAATATGTTGTTTTAGGCTGTTTTTGCACGTTTTAATGCTATGGCGTGTCTTAGCGTGCTATTTTAAACTATTTTGAGGTGTTTTGAGCTGTTTTTGGGACATGCCATTTTTTGAGATTTTAGCCATACTATAGCCTTGCTCTTTTGGTCATTTTTTCAACATGCTATAACATGTTGTTTTAGACTGTTTTTGCACATTTTAATGCTATGGCGTGTCTTAGCGTGCTATTTTAAACTGTTTTGAGGTGTTTTGAGCTGTTTTTGGGACATGCCATTTTTTGACATTTTTGCCATACTATAGCCTTGCTGTTTTGGTCATTTTTTCGACATGCTATATTATGGTGTTTTTGGCTGTTTTTGCACGTTTTAATGCTATTGTGTGTCTTAGCGTGCTATTGTAAACTATTTTGAGGTGTTTTGAGCTGTTTTTGGGACATGCCATTTTTTGAGATTTTAGCCATACTATAGCCTTGCTCTTTTGGTCATTTTTTCAACATGTTATAATATGTTGTTTTAGAGTGTTTTTGCACGTTTTAATGCTATGGCGTGTCTTAGCGTGCTATTTTAAACTATTTTGAGGTTTTTTGAGCTGTTTTTGGGACATGCCATTTTTTGAGATTTTTGCCATACTATAGCCTTGCTGTTTTGGTCATTTTTTCGACATGCTATAATATGTTGTTTTAGGCTGTTTTTGCACGTTTTAATGCTATGGCGTGTCTTAGTGCGTTATTAGGAACTATTTTGAGGTGTTTTGAGCTGTTTTTGGGACATGCCATTTTTTGAGATTTTAGCCATACTATAGCCTTGCTGTTTTGGTCATTTTTTCGACATGCTATAATATGTTGTTTTAGGCTGTTTTTGCACGTTTTAATGCTATGGCGTGTCTTAGCGTGCTATTTTAAACTATTTTGAGGTGTTTTGAGCTGTTTTTGGGACATGCCATTTTTTGAGATTTTAGCCATACTATAGCCTTGCTCTTTTGGTCATTTTTTCAACATGCTATAACATGTTGTTTTAGACTGTTTTTGCACATTTTAATGCTATGGCGTGTCTTAGCGTGCTATTTTAAACTGTTTTGAGGTGTTTTGAGCTGTTTTTGGGACATGCCATTTTTTGACATTTTTGCCATACTATAGCCTTGCTGTTTTGGTCATTTTTTCGACATGCTATAATATGTTGTTTTAGGCTGTTTTTGCAAGTTTTAATGCTATAGCGTGTCTTAGTGCGTTATTATGAACTATTTTAAAGTGTTTTGACTTGTTTTTGGGACATGCCATTTTTTGAGATTTTTGCCATACTATAGCCTTGCTGTTTTGGTCATTTTTTCGACATGCTATAATATGTTGTTTTAGGCTGTTTTTGCACGTTTTAATGCTATGGCGTGTCTTAGCGTGCTATTTTAAACAGTTTTGAGCTGTTTTTGAGCTGTTTTTGGTAATGCCATTTTTTGACATTTTTGCCATACTATAGCCTTGCTGTTTTGGTCATTTTTTCGACATGCTATATTATGGTGTTTCTGGCCAAATTTGCACGTTTTAATGCTATGGCGTGTCTTAGCATGCTATTTTATACTATTTTGAGGTGTTTTGAGCTGTTTTTGGGACATGCCATTTTTTGACATTTTTGCCATACTATAGCCTTGCTGTTTTGGTCATTTTTTCGACATGCTATAATATGTTGTTTTAGGCTGTTTTTGCACGATTTAATGCTATGGCGTGTCTTAGCGTGCTATTTTAAACAGTTTTGAGGTGTTTTGAGCTGTTTTTGGGACATGCCATTTTTTGAGATTTTAGCCATACTATAGCCTTGCTGTTTTGGTCATTTTTTCGACATGCTATAATATGTTGTTTTTGGCTGTTTTTGCACGTTTTAATGCTATGGCGTGTCTTAGCGTGCTATTTTAAACTGTTTTGAGGTGTTTTGAGCTGTTTTTGGGACATGCCATTTTTTGAGATTTTAGCCATACTATAGCCTTGCTGTTTTGGTAATTTTTTCGACATGCTATAATATGTTGTTTTAGGCTGTTTTTGCAAGTTTTAATGCTATGGCGTGTCTTAGCGTGCTATTTTAAACTGTTTTGAGGTGTTTTGAGCTGTTTTTGGGACATGCCATTTTTTGAGATTTTTGCCATACTATAGCCTTGCTGTTTTGGTCATTTTTTTGACATGCTATATTATGGTGTTTCTGGCTGTTTTTGCACGTTTTAATGCTATGGCGTGTCTTAGCGTGCTATTTCAAACTATTTTAAACTGTTTTGAGCTGTTTTTGGGACATGCCATTTTTTGACATTTTTGCCATACTATAGCCTTGCTGTTTTGGTCATTTTTTCGACATGCTATAATATGTTGTTTTAGGCTGTTTTTGCACGTTTTAATGCTATGGCGTGTCTTAGCGTGCTATTTTAAACTATTTTGAGGTGTTTTGAGCTGTTTTTGGGACATGCCATTTTTTGAGATTTTAGCCATACTATAGCCTTGCTCTTTTGGTCATTTTTTCAACATGCTATAACATGTTGTTTTAGACTGTTTTTGCACGTTTTAATGCTATGGCGTGTCTTAGCGAGCTATTTTAAACTGTTTTGAGGTGTTTTGAGCTTTTTTTGGGACATGCCATTTTTTGACATTTTTGCCATACTATAGCCTTGCTCTTTTGGTCATTTTTTCAACATGCTATAATATGTTGTTTTGGGCCATTTTTGCACGTTTTAATGCTATGGCGTGTCTTAGTGTGTTATTATGAACTATTTTAAAGTGTTTTGAGCTGTTTTTGGGACATGCCATTTTTTGAGATTTTTGCCATACTATAGCCTTGCTGTTTTGGTCATTTTTTCGACATGCTATATTATGATGTTTCTGGCCAAATTTGCACGTTTTAATGCTATGGCGTGTCTTAGCGTGCTATTTTAAACTGTTTTGAGCTGTTTTGAGCTGTTTTTGGGACTTGCCATTTTTTGACATTTTTGCCATACTATAGCCTTGCTGTTTTGGTCATTTTTTCGACATGCTATTACATGTTGTTTTAGGCTGTTTTTGCAAGTTTTAATGCTATGGCGTGTCTTAGTGCGTTATTATGAACTATTTCAAAGTGTTTTGAGCTGTTTTTGGGACATGCCATTTTTTGACATTTTTGCCATACTATAGCCTTGCTGTTTTGGTCATTTTTTCGACATGCTATATTATGATGTTTCTGGCCAAATTTGCACGTTTTAATGCTATGGCGTGTCTTAGCGTGCTATTTTAAACTGTTTTGAGCTGTTTTGAGCTGTTTTTGGGACTTGCCATTTTTTGACATTTTTGCCATACTATAGCCTTGCTGTTTTGGTCATTTTTTCGACATGCTATTACATGTTGTTTTAGGCTGTTTTTGCAAGTTTTAATGCTATGGCGTGTCTTAGTGCGTTATTATGAACTATTTCAAAGTGTTTTGAGCTGTTTTTGGGACATGCCATTTTTTGACATTTTTGCCATACTATAGCCTTGCTGTTTTGGTTATTTTTTCGACATGCTATAATATGTTGTTTTAGGCTGTTTTTGCACGTTTTAATGCTATGGCGTGTCTTAGCGTGCTATTTTAAACTGTTTTGAGCTGTTTTTGAGCTGTTTTTGGTAATGCCATTTTTTGACATTTTTGCCATACTATAGCCTTGCTGTTTTGGTCATTTTTTCGACATGCTATAATATGTTGTTTTTGGCTGTTTTTGCACGTTTTAATGCTATGGCGTGTCTTAGCATGCTATTTTATACTATTTTGAGGTGTTTTGAGCTGTTTTTGGGACATGCCATTTTTTGAGATTTTAGCCATACTATAGCCTTGCTCTTTTGGTCATTTTTTCAACATGCTATAACATGTTGTTTTAGACTGTTTTTGCACGTTTTAATGCTATGGCGTGTCTTAGCGTGCTATTTTAAACTATTTTGAGGTTTTTTGAGCTGTTTTTGGGACATGCCATTTTTTGACATTTTTGCCATACTATAGCCTTGCTGTTTTGGTCATTTTTTCGACATGCTATAATATGTTGTTTTAGGCTGTTTTTGCAAGTTTTAATGCTATAGCGTGTCTTAGTGCGTTATTATGAACTATTTTAAAGTGTTTTGACCTGTTTTTGGGACATGCCATTTTTTGAGATTTTTGCCATACTATAGCCTTGCTGTTTTGGTCATTGTTTCGACATGCTATAATATGTTGTTTTTGGCTGTTTTTGCACGTTTTAATGCTATGGCGTGTCTTAGCGTGCTATTTTAAACAGTTTTGAGCTGTTTTTGAGCTGTTTTTGGTAATGCCATTTTTTGACATTTTTGCCATACTATAGCCTTGCTGTTTTGGTAATTTTTTCGACATGCTATAATATGTTGTTTTGGGCTGTTTTTGCAAGTTTTAATGCTATGACGTGTCTTAGCAGGGTATTTTGTATTGTTTTGAGATGTTTTGAGGTTTTTTTGGGACATGCCATTTTTTGAGATTTTTGCCATACTATAGCCTTGCTGTTTTGGTTATTTTTTCGACATGCTATAATATGTTGTTTTGGGCCATTTTTGCACGTTTTAATGCTATGGCGTGTCTTAGTGTGTTATTATGAACTATTTTAAGGTGTTTTGAGCTTTTTTTGGGACATGCCATTTTTTGACATTTTTGCCATACTATAGCCTTGCTGTTTTGGTCATTTTTTCGACATGCTGTAATATGTTGTTTTTGGCTATTTTTGCACGTTTTAATGCTATGGCGTGTCTTAGCGTGCTATTTTACACTATTTTGAGGTGTTTTGAGCTGTTTTTGGGACATGCCATTTTTTGACATTTTTGCCATACTATAGCCTTGCTGTTTTGGTCATTTTTTCGACATGCTATAATATGTTGTTTTTGGCTGTTTTTGCACGTTTTAATGCTATGGCGTGTCTTAGCGTGCTCTTTTACACTATTTTGAGGTGTTTTGAGCTGTTTTTGGGACATGCCATTTTTTGACATTTTTGCCATACTATAGCCTTGCTGTTTTGGTCATTTTTTCGACATGCTATATTATGGTGTTTCTGGCCAAATTTGCACGTTTTAATGCTATGGCGTGTCTTAGCGTGCTATTGTAAACTATTTTGAGGTGTTTTGAGCTGTTTTTCGGACATGCCATTTTTTGAGATTTTTGCCATACTATAGCCTTGCTGTTTTGGTCATTTTTTCGACATGCTATAACATGTTGTTTTAGGCTGTTTTTGCAAGTTTTAATGCTATGGCGTGTCTTAGTGCATTATTATGAACTATTTCAAAGTGTTTTGAGCTGTTTTTGGGACATGCCATTTTTTGACATTTTTGCCATACTATAGCCTTGTTGTTTTGGTCATTTTTTCGACATGCTATATTATGGTGTTTCTGGCCAAATTTGCACGTTTTAATGCTATGGCGTGTCTTAGCGTGCTGTTTGAAACTATTTTGAGGTGTTTTGAGCTGTTTTTGGGAAATGCCATTTTTTGACATTTTCGCCATACTATAGCCTTGCTGTTTTGGTCATTTTTTCGACATGCTATAATATGTTGTTTTTGGCTGTTTTTGCACGTTTTAATGCTATGGCGTGTCTTAGTGCGTTATTATGAACTATTTTAAAGTGTTTTGACCTGTTTTTGGGACATGCCATTTTTTGAGATTTTTGCCATACTATTGCCTTGCTCTTTTGGTCATTTTTTCGACATGCTATAATATGTTGTTTTAGGCTGTTTTTGCAAGTTTTAATGCTATGGCGTGTCTTAGCGTGCTATTTTAAACTATTTTGAGGTGTTTTGAGCTGTTTTTGGGACATGCCATTTTTTGACATTTTTGCCATACTATAGCCTTGCTCTTTTGGTCATTTTTTCGACATGCTATAATATGTTGTTTTAGGCTGTTTTTGCACATTTTAATGACTTTTTTCTTGTGAAATTACAACTTTATTCTCATAATATTACTACTTTATTTTTGTAATATAACTAATTCATTATCATTATAATATTACTGTTTATTCTAATAAAACTATGATTTTAAAAAATAAAGCTATGCCTTAATTCTGGTAATATTATGAATTAATTTTCAAAATCTAACTTTTTGTTCTTTAACATGGCCCTAAACCTCTGTCGTAATATTTAGGATATAGTGTGAAAAATGCTTGCAGTTTTTTCTAATATTCTGTCTCTCTGACAAACAGTGTTGTGCATCCATTGTACATGTCAAATGATGTTGCTGGTGTCAAAAGAACAGATATTACAGCTGCACAGCTTAACAACTTCAGGCATGTTTACACTATATCCCTGATGCAGATAAATCAGGCTGTAAATCAGCAAATATCTCCTTTAGGAAAAGTGACAACCCTATAGGCTTTATTGCAAAGATCTTAGTTGGAATCTATCGGTAAGGTGCCAGATGACAGAAATGTGTTTTTAGGTTGAATTATTTTTAACCATAACTTATGTGCAACAAACCAGCCTTAGGTAAACACAACTAGCAAAATGAACTTTCACTTGGGGGAGATTACCTAGTGTAGGAATCTAGCTTTAACCACAGCAAGCATCTGACCACAAATGGTACCAAATACAGAGCGTGTCTTAAAGAGTTCACAGAAAGCTCTAAAAGGACTGGCTGATTTGCATGGTACGACCTGCCTGTCCAGAATGATGAAGTTGCAGATGTTACTCCTCTTCATCCAAATGGCCAATAGATACGGTTTAGTGGTGCTGTTGGTGACATCACCTGGACGTTTGTTCCCCGCTGAGGATAAAAGAATAAGCAAAAGTTAAAGTGTGACAATCACAAATTAATATAATTTAAATCTCTCTGGTTCACCATTATCATTATTTAAAGGTATAATTAAGGATTTTTTAAAGTAGGGCTGTATGATAAACTTATGTATAGGTAATGTATAACACACAGTACATGGCAGTCTCTGGTTTGCAGAGACAGGCAGGATGCACACCCCACAGAGGTCGATATCAAAATGCATTTTAACCACTTCTCATCCGCCACCGGTCAGCTGTTAACGTTCTGTTATCGGCTGTTACACAATCAAAATTAAACTTCATGCTAAAAACATTCTCAATACAACGTCCACCTAGATGGATATTGTATTTTTTAGGGTAGGCATTTTTTCAAAATGGCTAAAACACATTTGGATATCAACCACTCTGTGCAGCGGGGCCGAGCTGATCTGCAAAGCAAAGAGCGTGCTGCCTTCCAGCTACTGGATATCAAACACTGACGACACAGAAGTATCTCACATAGCCCTACTTCAAAAATCCTGAGTATCCCTTTAAGGTGTATAAATAGAGTTTTTCCAAAGAGTCCCATTTACAAGATGTCAAATAATGTCAATCAGTTCAACCAATTTTGCGGTTCAATACTTTCACACCACTAACCGCTTCATACATGGGACTGGAGACATTAGCGATGTGGGCAAAAAAAAGTTTTCTTCCTGCTTTTGCATCCACTCAGGTTGTCTCAAAACTTCAATAAATAATTGACATTTGTTCACTAGGCTACAACAGAAACCTTCTGGCCTGGTCTTTTCTGGCTTGGGGCTTACAGGAGTGACCATGATGTGTTATACAACATAACCATCTATCTTGTCACGCTAACGTTATATAAATACTGCTTCATCCTGAAATGACAATTAAAGAATGTCCCTTTATAAATTAATAATTAATACTGACAGTTTCCCACAAGCATGAAAAAAAATGTCTTGTCACATGTTAAATGTCAAAACCATGGAGAAATAGTTATGCTTGAGGGGAAAAAAAACCTTCTCAGTTACCCGTGAGTTTCAGTCATGTGAGGATGTTCACCATGCGTCTTTGTGAGGAGTCAGTCAGATCTTCCAGCTGGTTGTATTCTGTGACAATACGGTCTTCACCGGGCTTCTCAGTCAGTGTGGATTCAACCGACTGTCAAACGACAGAGTACAAGGCAAGCAAATATTTACTTAAATCAAAAAATTGTTCACAATAAATACACCTTTTTGATTCAAAAAGTGAGCAAAACTCAAAGACAGACGTCACAATCAACTTACATGTCTGGCATCCTCATCCAGGAAGGCTGAATCAGCAGAGCTGTGGGCTGAACAGTCTAACACCGAACTGGTTTCAACGTAACCAACAGACCAGCGGACAAAGTTGTCTCCTGGGAACCTAAGTGCATTTGAGGAGAAAGAGAAGGAAGAAAAAACAAAAACAAAGAAAATAACCGTTTTAAAACAGAACTGTAACTGAGTCTTAGCAAAATTCCACAGTCTATGATGAAAGAAACGGGAATCTAGAGAGAGGACAAGTTTACTGTTGTCAAATCTGATAGTAAATACACCAGAGTTTGGTTGCTGTGTTACTTCTTCAAAAACGTCTGCATCCACCTCAGTCGCCGTCTCATCGTGAACTCTGATGCCCTCACTGACGGGCGGGATGGAGAACTTCAGGAAAGCTTCAAGAAAAAACGAACAGGAGTCATTCATTCAGTCTGAAATGCCCAAGATTGATGAAGGCTGCACCCCTGAATCTGCTAACACTGTGTGGACTACCAAATTAAAAGAAAATATAAATAAATATAAATAAGCAAAACAACAACAAAAATGTGACACTTAGACACAACACCAGTTAGGTGAGAAACAAAACTCGACCACGCCGACCAACAAAAGTCAAACCCTGATTTCCAAAAAGGTAGCTAGCTAGAAACTGATAGAGAATATTTCAACGGATTTAAACCAGAACCAACAGATTCACTTTCCATGTGCTGTTTTTTTTTTTTTTTCCAATGACACGTCTCTAATGACTTACCAGAATTCAAGAATTCATCAAGGCTCGGTTCACTTATCTTAACATATTTTTGTTCATTATCAATTTTGTTTTTATCAACATGATGGTATCTGAAAATAAAATAAAGTCAAGTGAATAAATTATTATTTCTTAAAAAAGCAACCTGCAACACAAACCTTCTGACAGCAGCATCAGCTCTCCTGTTGATTTCTAACAGTCGATGTGTAAACAAAGACTATTGTTAATATTAACATACGTATATATATATATATATATATATATATATATATATATATATACAGATCATAGCATGACACGAATAAATCTGAAAAATAAAGTAGGACAATTAATTCCATGTAGCATTAAAAGGAATAAAGGTCAAATAAAGTCAGACGGCTAATATCAGAGTATTTAAAGTTTTGGGTTTTTTTTACTAAATGTATTACTTGCAGACTTTTGATTTTTAAGAACTTATTCATTGCTATAAGGTCCACAGTAATCTGCAGTTTACCTGTTTACCAGTTTATCTGCAGTGTTATTTTTGGCAACCATTTATATTTAGATTTATTTTTCTACAACTACAATTAATTTCTCCACATTTACATACTTCCATTTTCACAGCAGCGTTCAACGTTCTGTACTATGAGGTGTCTAGACATGCTATTTTATGTGGATTTCAGCGGTCATACTTTAACATTTTTCGACATTGCCACATGCATCATCACCTGCACAGCTGTTGATGGGTCGAGACATCAGGACGCCTCTGCCCATCAGTCAGGAAAAGCTACAGCCGAGGCGGACTGACCTCCGACCTTTCAGGGAAAAAAATCAGGACACTAAAGGGAAACAAGCGGTAGTTCAACAAGAGACACCAAGCGAAGCAAAGACAAGAGCTCAGACCCGGACAAAGAGTCTGGGTGACTCTTCAGAGGGCCAGCCCAGACACCGAGGTCTTACAAGGTTGACCTGCCCTCAGGGATTCTGCGGAGAAAGAGATCACACATCAGGGTCGTCCCAGAGCCTGCTACAATGACAGGATCAGGGCGCACCATAAGAGCCTCGCTCAGAATGGATTCATAACCAACACTGTGTAGTTAGAAAGCTGCGGTCACACAGGACATAATAATCCCTGCAGAGGTTCGGGGACCCAGGTAGTCCACTCTGACCCCTCAACAGGAAAGCATATTCTGAAAATTACATTCTGAAAGAAAATGTCACACACACTACATAAATAAGTGTACGTCTCAAACAAGCTTATTGCTGGGAAAATCTTGCAAATATGTTACCAGTTAATAGAGATGTTTAAAATGAAAAGAGTGAGTTGAACTCATGTTTATTTATAAGTTCTGAATTTACAAATAACTTCTTTGAAGACACCCTGGTGCTTCATTAAAAATAAAGGTAAAAGGTAAAAAAAAAGTAAGGCCAAGGATTATGTTACCTATGTTTGTGCAACTCGTGTGAGTGCTGTAATATTACAGACATGTTGTACATAAATATTGAAGTGTACCTTTAAATCCTCTACTTGTCTATTAAATCCAGACTGATTAATTAGACAACATGCTGAGTTTTGTATAAGATGATAAATGTTGGAGTTGTTACTCTGAGATTTTAGAAGTTTTTCATACCAAGAAATGTGTCCTTTCGAGAGAAACTAGTTTCTAGAGCCCTGTCAAACTATTCCTCTAAGTTTCTCTCAATCATTTTCAAGACTCAAAAGCTCTTTACTGTCTACCTGCAGAAAACATTCAGGTCCCATACACTGCTCATAGAAAATATCCCTCTTGCAGGCAGACTCTGTTGCTCATGTATGACTTCCACTGACTTACTTATGATTTCTCAAGCAGCATCTACCAATCAATAAAAGCTCCCTGTGCTAGAGCCTCCTCTTGTTGTCTTGTTCCTATTTAGAGTCGCAAGGAAGCTCTGCTCTCACAAACTCAAGTGTTTTTTTCCCCTCCATCTGCTCAGAGAGTCTGAGGGTCACTCCAACCTATCGATCCTGTCTAGGATTCTTCTGCTTATCAGCTGCCTGCTCAAAATGACCCCTGGTCTCTCTCAGAAAAACACCACTGTGCATTACCGTTCATTCTTTATTCTTTTTCTTTATTTTTTCAGAACAATAAAAATAGTTTAACAAAGACTTCTTCATTCTCTCCATTTTCGACTCTCGACGTATTTACAGCTGAAGAGGAAACAAACGCTCCGTCATGTCTATTTCATCTCCTCTTGGCTCCGTTCCCAACCCCAATCCTCCCTCTACACCCCCCCGGCAGGCTTTGACAAGAGAGTACCAGGGCCTATTGCTGTGTCTTTGACGAGGTATACAGGCTATTCAACGATTGATGACACAGTTCGAAGCAGATATCACTTGACTTTTGCATTTAGGAGCTTTTGCTTTTGTTCAGAACTGCACCACACGAGGCCTGTTCATATATGTTAGGTAACATTAAGCAGGTTATGATCAATGAGCACATGCTTTCACTTACTGGCATGACTTTGGAAGATAAACGACACAATGACCCATTTTACTGTGGAAACGCCACATAACTGATAGAAGGGAAGAAGACAAGATAATTGAGAAGTCTCAGATCCATTCTTTTGTCCAGAGGAGATAAACTGTTGTGTGGAGGGTCCCTGAGGGAAGTGAAGGAAGATGATTTGAATGCACAAGTACTTACGCAAGTCACACCAGACACATAGATTAATGGTTAGCTTCAAAAACGGAGCGGCTATTATTACATTGCAGCGATACTGAATAATCAAATGGAAGGACACAGACCTCTTACACAGTATGTGCAACCTATGGACCTAAAAGGCTTTTTCATACAGTACTGCAAGCACCTTCTAAATGTCATGAAGCAATTAGGCCCTCTAAAGCACTCAACGGAAATGTCACATAACTTGGATTTACAGTTTTCACTTGTCACTATGTGGATCTGATCAGAGTTATGCCTCTCTGGCAACAATATTTTTTTTCAAATGCATCTGAGATGATTCTCACTGCTGTCACTATTTGCTGAGACTGTAGATTTCAAACGGAAAGCGAAGAGGGTTTTTTGCATGGCGAGTGTGACACCAGGCAAAAGTCAGCAGAGACCGGACAAAAGTTTCAGCTTGTTATTGCGATGTCTTGCTATAGCATGAGACTGCAACATCTCAAATTCCCTCCTGGAACTTGATTGTTACGGGATCTGTGTGTGGCATTATTGTCCCTCTTTGCCAGCTGAATACAATCACATGAATCAGGGCTAGGTGGATGAACAATCAACAGCAGAGGAAATGAAAGATGCCTGAGTAGTTGTGGCTATTGTGTACCTGATCAGGACAGAGGTATCAATACAGTCCAAACAAACCCAAGAAGTCATACTAATCAAATCTTTAAGAGTTCAAAACATAGAAATATTATACAACAGAGAAAAAAAAGAGAGCTAAATTACTGCAGAGCTTTCGAGTCAGAATGAGATCAGAGAGGCCCGGGAAATAGAGAGAAAACACAGACAGAGGGACAGAGGCAGGAAGATAAAGGGCCCTATTTAGACGATCTGTAGCGCATGGCGCAAATGCGCTTAGGGCGTGCCAAAGTTCATTTAGCTAGTTAAACGGCAGATAATCTGGGCACCAGGTGCGGCGCACGGCGCAAAGGGGTTGTATTTAGACTCTGAATTAGTCATGGGTGTGTTTTGGGCGGAACATGAATCAACAAATCTTTGCGTCAGCTCCTGTTTCCTTGAAAAGCAAGGTGTTTCAGGGATTGGCGGATTGCGACCTAAGCGACAGATTTGGCGAAATTACAGATGAGTGAGAGGTGTTCTGCTGAAGAGACCGATCTGCTTGTGCGCTAGGTGAAGGCGCGCCAGCAGATAATTTGCAGAAGCAGCAGATATCCACTAAAAGCAGCAGAGGAAAAGCAGGCATGAGAGGACGTGGCGGTGCAGGTTCCATCATTTTTTGGAACCTCCAGAACGGCTCGCCGCTCAGCGTAAAAAATCAAGCAGAAAGAGGAGGAGCTTATCCCTCAAAGCGCTGCTGGCATATTTGAGTTAACTGGCATCGTCACACGCAGTTCAGCCTCACGACGTCCTGCGTCCTGTTATGTGCCGTCATTTATGTCCGAGAGACATCCATGACGCATACCAATGTTGTGCAACACACAACATGCCACAAAGAATGCTGGGACTTTGAGGGCTGTATTGTGATGTTCCACCTGACTTATCAAAACATCTGAGCCGCATGCAGGCGCATCTCGCTGTCGGAATAATCCGCCCTTTAGATAGCAGGACACAGACTGCGCCTTTGAACTCAGACCAGCTTTAATTTGGTCAATGGCACATTCGCTTTCTGTTGCCTCAAAATAGCAACCCGCCAACAGTACGCCCGACCACACCTCGCTTTAAGAGCGACACGCCCAGGGGCGCACAGATGGGCGCAAGTACATTTGCTATTTAAAGGACATGGGCGCCAGGCGTGAAAATGACAACTGCGCCGGTCTGACACTAGCAATGACACTTGCGCCATGCGCCGCCTTGCACCAAGCATAAGATAGAGCCCAAAAACCTTTGCGTCCATGTCAGCGTATTAATACAGTAGTCCAGAGGTCTGCATGTAATAGTGGTGGATTTGAGCACCATGTCTATGGCTAGGGGTCAGGGGGTCACTGGTCCAGTCGGGTTGGAGGGTCATGGCTGTCAGAGCTGGTTTCCAGTGCAGAGCGGTAGGCTGGCACAGTGATGAGGATAATGACGTCCTAGTGTCACATCGGATCACACGGCAGACACGCAGTCACAGAGCAGGAGTGGGCAGGCGGAGCCGCGGGGCCCCAAATGCGCCCGTTGGGCACAAACAGTCCAAGGGCCTGGCCTTTAGTGTTCCCATAGCTCAGTGGAGTTCCAGCACAGTGCAGAAAGGATGAAATAAAGCTGGATCTTCTCACATTTCAAATGTTTAGAAGGGATCAATACATACTGTCGAGAGAGCAGTTGCTTCAATTAAGCCACATGGCCTGTAGAACTGGTGGATGTGTGTTCATCCGTTTCAGTCAGTTATTTCAGGCCCAAATCAGAAGGGACATGAAGGCTCATTAGTTTTTCAGAGTTAAATCCTCTTCTTCACTGGTCACCCCAACCTCTGGGCCACGTGCCAATGTGCTGAGTGCTCCTACAGTAAAGAAGAGACAATATGGATTAGACTCACATTTAATATGTCTCAACAAGAGTCTGCAGCCATGCTCACAGCTCTGATAGGCTGTACTTAGGCACGGAGGTGCATTAATGTTGGCATGCTAACACGTTCACAATGAAAACACTAACATGCTGATGTTAAGCAGTTGTAATATTTACCATGTTCACCGTCTTAGTTTAGCGTGTTAGTCTCCAAACATTTGCTAATTATGACTAAACACAAAGTGCAGCTTAAGATGATGGGGATGTCATTAGTTTTTCAGGTATTTGATCCTGGGGTGTGAAAACGATACAAAATGAACAACACACATTCAAGTACCCCACCCCGAGAGGATGTCACAAAAACTGTCATAAGAGTCATAATATAGAATGTGACAAAAATGAATTGCATTAAAGTTAACGTTATAGTTAAAGTATGCCATGCAAATGTTACAAATGGTCATTGTATGTAATTAAAATGACCCAAAAAGTCAGTGTACTACACCACAAGAAATCACATTATAAATGTTAAGGAGAAGTACACCATAAAAATGTTACAAAAAGTCATAGTACAGTGCGCAATAAAAATTACATTAAAATTCATAGTAAAGTATCTATTTAAAAAAACAATTTAAAAACGGCATTAAAAGACATGGTATAGTATGTAATAAAAAATACATTTAAAAAAGTCATATTATATTATGTAATAAAAAGTAACAAAAAGTAATGTCCATTTAAATTAAAAATGTCATAGTATCTCTATTAAAACAGTCACATTATAGTATGTCATAAAAATGTCATAAAAATAATAATAGTGTAGTATGTCAATAAAAAAAGTCACGAAAAGCCAGTATAGTATGCAATGACAGTCATTACATTATAATAATGACATAATCAAATTTATGCTAATCAAGCATTTGTAAAAATGTGTATATTTCTAGACAAGAAAATAAAACTACGTCTTACCTTTCATTTATTAAGTCATCCTTTTCTATAAAAGCTGTATTTAAAGGCTTCTTCATCTTCAAACGCTTCCAGTGGCCTGTGGCAGTCCTTTCATTGGTTCCTTCATTTTCATATAAGTTTAATCCAGAGTTAGTTCAGAAGACCTTCATAGTCACACCCAAGAACGTATTCAAAAACACCCAGTAGCTCAAGTATGGGTCTGCAATGACATTCAATCATCTCCCAAACGTACTGTTTCATTTATGCCTTTAAAAGGATCAATTGTTCAGATTTCTCCAGTGTTTTTTTGTTCATAATGTTTATGCTCCTTCTGCTCCAGTGACGGAAAAAAAACACTCCATCTTCTGATGCGCATGGAGACCAAGTCACTTGTCAAGAAACACTGACAGTCGTTCATAGCCTTAAAAGTTAATATATATATTTATATATAAAAAGGTGTTCATAAATTATTCAACAATGTTCAGTAGATAAAATACCGCTTGCATCTCTGTCCTGAAATTATCACTTTGTGCTTTCTGCAAACAAAAAACATTGGAAAAAGAAGCAGCAGATTTTGCCAGAGGTTAATCCATATAAAAAAAACTGTCTCTTTAAATCTAGAAGGTTTTCTCTATCTGTGTCGGTTGGATATTCCATTGCTGTTTGTGGCGGGCTCTTCCAGCTCGTCGTCCTCAAAACCGTGAAAGGTGGAGGTGTCGCTCTCCGAGGTGGTGCCAAACAGCTCCTCCGCTCCAGTAAAAGTCCCATCTTCCTTCTCTTCTCCACGATCAGCTGGCACAGAAGACAGCAGAAGAACACAGTCGGTGCACAGGTGATGGATAATAAGCCTTCACACCACAGTTTCATAAGTAGTTTCAAATATGTTACATCTGCATCTACTTAACACACTTCAAAAGTATCAGTTTGGACAGAAATGTAACGAATGTGTATGATACTTTGGTGTATATGAACTCACTTTTGCATTGGCAGGTTGAGAAGGGAGACCCCGTTTTACCCGTTTTCTTGATCACGCCCTGGCATTTATTACAGTAGTTGTTGGAAATGCTGGCCCCACCTGGACCCTTCGGACCTTCAGGATAGTGAAATAAAAGTTTTAGTTTTTGGGACACTTGATTTTCCCTCAAGTACAGAAATAAACATGGAGTACATGGAAATAAAGAATCAATCATCGATCAAGTTCAGCTGAGCATTTTAACTTTTTAAATACAATATTTACTGACTTACTACAGTTCTGTGCTCTAGTATTGATACAAAAGCAAAGCATTTATTGTGCTTTACTTTGCTCAATATAAACTTGACTTAATTTCTAATTTGACAAAGAAACTCAATCCGGGTCTTAATCCCATTAGCCATACAAGCTGTTGAAGTTCAAATTATGGGAGCACCTGCTGGCTTTGTGATGCACACTAAAATTGTACACGCATTTTTCACACAGTGATTTCATCCTCATAGAACACTAAATTATTTTACCTTTAATACTATATTTAAGCATTACTTGCGCATGCATTTTGTTGTTTCTTTTTCTGGTTTGAATGTAAGAGGTTTTCTTTGCGGGCAGCTGTGGGAGATCATTGCTTGCATGCTCTTGTTTAAGTCGATCTAAAAATAATAACCACAGCAGCTAGAGCTTCAGTTCTTTTTGCAGCAGAAAGCTGAGGCTTCTATCTTCCATGTCATCACACTGAATACAGAGGAAGATGTAACTGTGTTATGTTAGGCGCATTGTAAAAGCATGCGAAAAACAGCAGTGGTTCCAGAGGTGATGCTGAAACTATCAAGACACCTTTGCACTCTGCTCATGAAAATGAACATATTTACAAAACCACATTATGAACGTAGTTCAAGTAACATATCGAGGTTCTGGAAATTATTTGTAAAGCAAATTTTTGTATTTTTTTATGACACTGCAATACTTTTATCAAATATTATGGTTAATTGACTTTGATAACCTTTTATTTTAGTTTGTGCAGATCTTGGAGAAATGAAGCATCTGAAGATACTACAAGATATAATAAAATCACATCAAACAAAATACCAATATAGTTCAAAGGGTTAAATAGAAACAGTCGGCACAGCATTAAAGTGAAGCATTCTAAAAGGACAGGCATATATTTTTAGATTGTAATGCTGAACAATGGCTTGTTTGATGAAAGCAAACATTATGATATAGTACAGCTGCAGCAGTTTGACTTCTTACGTTTGTGTCTATCGGTCTGTTGTGCAGGGGGAGATTTAGACGCCACCGTGCTTCTCTCTCCAGCTCTGCCCTCCTCTGCCAGGTGGGAATGGGTGTAGTGGTAGCTTAGTCCCGTACGGTTCCTGTAGCGCTTCGCATAGACTGCAACAGAGGGCAGACGTTTAGTCCCACTACTGTGACTGGTTGTACTTCACTGTCTAAAAATAATTTTGAGTAAACAGCATTTCTGAATGTGCTTAGGATAAAGGCCTAAATATGCTTTGATTGTAATAAAAATTTCACAAGACAAACTGTCAAACACCCACCTAATGTGTGGTAAGCTAGCAATGCAAGTAAGTTATAAAGCAACATCGCTAAAAATGATCTAAATGCAGTTTTTAAATTTGCAGTAAAACAGCGAAGAATTGTAATCTTCAAATACATAAAAATGAACGGGAGTCATTGTATTTAATGGAAGTGACTATTCTATTTCCGACTCCAAGAGTAGAAAAAAGTAAGCACTTTAGGATCTGATTACAATAGTCAGTCAAATAAAACACAAACACAGACAACATAATAACCATGTCTCAGTTTCACAGCCCCAAGGGCACTTTTCAGCTTGAGGGAAGTAAGATAATATAGGGCCTAAATCAATAATCACAGCACTTGTGACACAACCACTCAACAATCTATCAAGACAAATATCCTGAAAAAACTACTGTCATAAAAACCAAGGTACCTGCCGCTGATGATTTTGCGTTCTGCTTTTGTTTGTATCTGTCTGAAACAGACAAAAGGGAAAGAAACAAAACAGCATGGTGAGTACGTGAAGAGTCACAGCATCCAATACCACCTGCCTCAAGTTTCCACATACAACTTGCATGTACAGGAATACCTGAGACTACAGTGACACGAGTTAACCTCGTTTCATCCTGTGGTTCTGTTTCAAAACTATTATCACCACCTTGCACTTGCACGCCTCCCCGAACCAGTCAAGCTGCAGTTAAAATTTCGTGTTTCTGCTGACATTGTAGATATTAAGTCATCACATCATTATTCTATTCAATTAGAAATTTGGGTGAAATTGTATCATAATCAGTGTATGAATTCTTGAATTATGGCAGAAAAATATTTTGTGAGGTCACAGTGACCTTGACCATTAACCACCAAATTCTGATCAGTTTATTCTTAAGTCCAAGTGAATATTTGTGCCAAATCTGTTCGTGTTCTTGAGATGTCACTATCCACAAGAATGAGATAGATGACGTCAAGGGGAGATTGACCTTTTGACCTATTACCACCAAAATTTCATTAATTTATCATTATGTCCAAGTGGATATTTGTGCCAAATTTGAAGAAGTTCCCTTAAGGGATTCTTGAGATATCGGGTTCGTAAGAATGATACGTTACAGACGTACAACCCGAAAAAACATAACTAATGTCGGCACCGAGGCATAAAGACTTGGTTTCATTCAGAATCTGCAGGTTGTACAGAAACTACCAGATTGTAACTCAGCGTTGCAAACCTCATATTTCAGAATCTATCTCTACTTACTGTCACAGACGTATGGCTTGTCGTCATCCATATCTGCCCTCCTGCGGCCTGTACCCCGACCCTGAGGAAAAACATCCAGATACTGAAACTATCTGAAATGAAAATCTATGCCCAGTGCCTTCAAACATGCACATATCAGCTGTAGCTTCACAGGTGTGTATGATACAGCCACTACCTATGCAAAACAAATCACACAGAGTTAAATGCGATTTGATGTGATTACAGCGTAAACGGGTTCTGACACAGCGATCAAGCTGATGTTTACTGTCTGTTTTATAAAGAAAGAAAACTGCTCAAGAAACTGACTGATAATGTGAGGACTCTTAACCATCCAGTGGAGCCTTGACTACTGAGCGACTGTCCGTACAGTAAACTTGAGTACATGACAACCTGTGTAATGTAAGCACTTACTCTTCCTTTGCCCCGATGTCTCCTCTTGGGAGTGTCCACCTCGTAGTCATCGTCATCATTGAAAGCATCCTCTGCTGCATCTGCCTCCAAAACCCTCTGAGACAGAGAGAGAGAGAGAGAAGAGACGGACCATTTTTGATGGTTTTTTCAGTTCTCAGCACAGTCTGGGTGTTTTTGGGTGACACGTGTTAATGCGTACAGATCATACAGGTAATTAAAGAACCAGACACAATCCCTTTATTGTAGTCATTTCTTTTAGTACAAATTTATGAGCGGATTTACAAAAATTAACCGGTAATCTCGAGAGCAGAGATGACCCATTATGCTCCGAGAACTGCCTTCCTTTCAGTCCTTCCTGTACACATAATTAAAATATGCCTGAGCAGCCATGTTATGCACAGAGCCAGGTCTGCTGTGTGTCTGGTGCTGAGGACAAGATGATGTCAACAAGGCCGACAAGATGTTAAACTTTTGATCTTATCACATACCAAATCATTTTTTTTACATTATAGGCAGGTACAGCAAAAATGTTTTTAACAAACATGTGAGGGAAATTTAGGAAGATTCAGTACAGGGGCCTGAAATTGATATGATGATATCTGTAAATGCCCTTATTGTCATCTTCTTGGTTGCTTACTGTTGTCTGCTTGCTGCTAGCTAGCAAACTTTGTTTTTTTTGTGTGTGTGTGCGCGCGTGTGTGTGTGTGTGGGGGCAATATACGTGCAAGTTTCACTTTCACTGCACCTGATACTGTACAGCAGAATGTCTGTGCACAAAGTACAGACATTGTGCACCGAGAGTGAGTTTCAATAAATAGCCCAACGGTGTATATATATATTCCAACAACGCACATAATAAACTGTCCAGCTTCAAAAATAGAAAATCAATATATGGCTCAGACGCTGATATCGTGGTGGGGCCGCCACAAATAAATGAATGTGTGGGAATTCCTGATATATATCAAGATCGATGTATCATTACACCCCTAATAAATATGCTTGGTTTTTTTTTTTTAATATTCTAGCTGATTATTTAAATGTTATGACCCGTGGTCTGGTACAACTGACCTGGTGTTCCCTCAGTGAATCTGTATAATTCAGCAGCTCTGTGCAGGGTTAATTCCCCCATTATAAAACATATTATTTTTATGTGGGCATAACTTATAATCACTGACATGCACAATAATCTGTAAACAGGAATTCGAAGTCGAAGCGGTCTACTTGTCCAAAATACCTCGCAGTGAAACAGCAGTCAGCTAATGAGCCCAGCAGGTCAGCTGGAAAAAATTGGCAAGTTGCCTTGACAACCAGTTGGGGCGCAACATTTCACTCTCAGTGCCAGGCCCCTCAATCACTTCAGTGATATTGCTGAAAATTTACACTTTAAACATTTGGCTAACACACACATGCCTATATAAACAAACATAGAGTGAGTTTTTCAGACCACCTGTGTGACTGAACTCACCTGGATCTCCAATAAACTCTCCTCGTCGTTCTTAGAGTTGTTCCTCTTGTCTAGACCCTCTCCTCGTAGAAGTGCCTCCAGCGTGGTGCTCTGGGTGGGCAAGGTGTCCTTGGACATGAGACCGCCATCTGCACAAAACAAAAACAGGATGAATATATAAAATACCGTGTTTATACTTAAAGGACAGGGGTGGAAAATGCAGTTGTGAGTTGTCCAGTAAATCACTAGCTTTAACTAACAGCACTACTACTGATGACGGGATGTAATTCCTGTGACACTCGTGAGGTGAAATGAGTTGCCATGCAACCAGTAGCTATCAACAAGTCGTAATCTCTAACCTGGCAGACGCTCGTCGGAGGGGGGGGCGGTTTGATGCAGCCTTCTAGTAATGTAGTAAAGGTTAAAGTATTGAAATGGACCAAAAATGATTCTAATAAAATGTCGGGATGTCCCCATCAAGATTTTTGCCTCCGCTCACATTCCAAATAATTTAATATTTGGTGTCTACCAAGTCCAGATCTGATACGTCTATTTTCCTATATAATACAGCTGCACAGTGCACACTTCAAGCACTATCAAGTTATTAAAAAAACTTTCATTATTGTTTTTTTTTTTGTTTTGTTTTGTTTTGGTTTTTTTCGTTTTGTTTTAACAAAATGTCAAAGTATAAAATAACAGACCCTCTCTTCAATCCTTTTGGCCTTTTCAGTGTCTTATGGGAATTTCTCCGTCCCTTTAACAGAGTCTCCAGTGTTTGTTGCTTTGGTGCAGCTTTTTGTCTTCCTGAATAAACTTAAGTGTTTATTTTCATCATCTGTACATCTTTTGCGTGGATTAGGCTACAAAAAATTACTCTGACTTTGCTCACAAAGCTTTTGTTGCACTCACAATGGCAAAGGGAGTGCGGCTGTCATTGGCTCTGCACCGATGTCTGTCTCTCCAAACAGAGCAGGGAGACGCCATGCGCCAAAGACGACAGCAAAATACAAGAGACTCACACTGAGCTGAAATACAACGAGTGCTTATAACTTTGGTAAACAGCACAAATAAACAACCCCATAATACGTTTTGCTGTTGTTAAGGGTGTGTTGTGTTTTGCAGCAGGTGGGACTCAGCCACTGCTCACACACACATGTAGCTCAGAGGACTGCAGGAGAGACGGAGAGTTAGTAGAATTTAGAACAGAGCTTCACCAATAAAAACACCTGCTGACATAAAAAGACAATAATAACAAAATAAAAAAATCCACAGGTGCATAATCAACGCAGTGAAGTCAGTATATTGCTGATGATCCCAAAGCTGCAGTATGTTACAGCCCTCTAGCATGCACTGTTCTTCTCCTTCATCCCCATTCAGAACTGTAACTGTGACGAGAAGCATCAGAGCTACAGAGTCTGACCTGTGTGAGCAGCTTTCTATCAGCATATTTCCATTGTGTTTCTTCTCTTCCGCTCACACTAGACTCAATAAAAACGTGGAAAAACGCTGGAGCTCTATTTATTATAGCTGCTTTCATGTCTTTCCGCCTGCAACAGAATGTGTCATCACAACTATTTTTCACAGCACTAAACTGCTGAAAAAATGTATATTTTCATTGTGAAAGAGAACGCATCGTCATTGATGAGCTCTCAGTGATGCTGCACTGTGCAGACATTAGGCTGACTTTGTCCACAGGAATCTCGGAGGTACAATGTAGTTAAGTGGCTTATCGCTTTAACCTGAACACATCATGCAGATATCTCCTCCCACAGTACAGCTGAGGATCCAAACAAACAGTGTAGGAGGCGAGCAGGTTGAGCAGACAAAGCAGAGCAAACAAAAGCTCTGACAGTCAGTCGGATCTGCAGATCTTATTTGCACAATCTCTTCTCCACAGACAGCTTCATGATCATCCAGTTGCTTTGTGGGTGTTTGAAAAGAGGACACACTTCAAAGCCCCCTGACTCCAGCTTTCTATCAGCCCTTCATCTTACCACTGTGCCCACTAGAGAGACTTTTGCAGAATACTGAACATGAAGTGCTGAAGCGACAGAAGACTGTAGAGGTAAGAGGCAGATATGAGGTAGGCGTGAGAAGCACATACAGCATGCTCCTCTAAAATGGGCCTTCTCCACCATGTGGCGGCAGCCCCTCACCATTGTGTCTGCACACGTTGACTTTCAACTCTCCGCGACGAGACAGAACCCCCCACCCCCACCCCACCTCCCTTCCTCCCTCCCAACCCATGGGAGCTGGGGGGCTAAAAATAGAGCTGGCAGCAGCCTGCAGCAGGGAGCTGATTCTGCATGCAGCCCCCGTCTCTAGCACACCATCAGTTAGACAGCCTGCCGAAGCAGCGAGACAGACTCTGGCTGCTGCCCTGTGCTGGCCACCTCTGGCCAGCTGCGCAACGTGCTCCGTATAAGAGACGCCAGGTTAAATCAGGGTATGTTTCCCCTCCGCCGGGCACTGGCAGACAGCGCATACAATCCACTGTTGCTAGAGAAGGGAAGGGACAGCAGGGTGGTGGTGGTGGGGTCTTAGCCAGCACAAGCTCAGTGGAAAACAATAGGCGACAGTGGGATGTGTTTGGGAAACAAAGGCTTGGTTCATATGCTATCTCTCCATCTTGCTTTCTTTTTCCAGGCTCGCTCCCCCTTTCTTACTTTCTCCACTTTCCAAACATTTGTCTTTCCACCATGTAACATGGAAATAAATTTGATCTAGCATCATGATCTTGGACATTTCTTAAAAAAAAAAAACACAATGGATTTCTTAGTCTTTTATGGAAACTACCAGATCGTAAGAGATGTAACATAATGTTTCTGTGTTTGACTCTTCCTTTGTCGTGTTCATTCCTATGGATAGTGTAACATCCCAGTGGGTATGCAAGCCTTGGGCACAGAATGGACCAGTTACTTGAGCTCAGGATCACTGGCTGCAAACACAGACACACACACACACACACACACACACACACACACCCTGCATGGCAGACAACAGGGAGATATGAGAGAGTAAAACAGACAAAACCAATCAGTGAGGGAGGTGGTAAAGAGAAAATAAGATCGAGGGAGAATATAGACAAGAGGGTAAATGTGTTGAGTGAGCGGTTTCGAGTGGCAGCCAGAGAAGGCCAAACTTCATTCCATAACATTTATTAAATAGTGTCTGCAGTGGCCGAACTCCGTCTCGCTGCTCCCAGCAGTGGTAAATCTAATTACATGTTCTACTTCTCACAAAACAAGTTTACCAGCAGGGCTGAACACAACCACATTTCATCCTCTGAAAAATGACTGGCAGCCTGCTCTGCTCAGTGCGCTGAGACAGAGTGATATGCTTTTAGCCAGATTATTCCAGATCATCACCAGTAATCACATGAGCTGAAGGAGGTGGCTGAGGTGGGTGGGTGACGGGGAAGGGGGGGTGGCGGCTGAGCGGAGGGAAGACTGGGAGGAGCAGAGAGCAACGGGCAGGTGGTTTGTGGAGGAGAGGCTGCAGGATCTTACCGAGCTGTAGTCCGTAGATGCCCAGGCGGGGATCTGTGGTGTTGTGCAGCCGTCTCTTCTTTCTCCAGCAGCGGGCGGGGTATGTGTACATCTGCCCTGCTGCGACCCCTGTGCAATAACAGTTGTAAACATGCCAACAAGACAGAAACATATTGATTGAAAAATTTATAAGAGCTTTGCAAAGCTGAAACATCTGATACATTACAGATACGGAGACGTGAAGATCGTTTTGTTGTTGTTGTTGGGTTTTTGGTTTTTTTTTCGGGGGGGGACTTGTTTTGAGATTAACACAATTGTAATTTCTCAGGCTTTACTGAATTAATACTTTGGGAATGCTTGAAATATGACTCAGTAGCTTCAAAATTATTATTTGATTGACATATTTCATTGTTTTATCAGTTTGGACTGAATGTTTTTTGGGTTTGGAGTGTTGATTAAACAAAATGAGCTGTCATTTTGGGCTGTGTTAAAATCATGAGGGGCATTTTTCACTGTTTAATGACATTGTATTAAAGCTGGACAGCAGTCAAACTGTCAAACTAGGCAGCGCTGATCAAATATGAATCAAGAGTCTGCTGCAGATTTGCCTATTTCTCACCTAAAATGTTTTCAGGAACATGTTTTAGTGTACTGTTTGGCTGTAAGATGAGAACGGCTGGCCAACGACCAGCGCTTTACTTTGGCTCATCTGTCTCCAAAATGGCGGCTGGGTCACAAACTTTCTCATCTTACGGCTTAACAGAACATTAAAAACATATTTCTAAAAACAACTGAGGTGAGAAATAAACAAAGTTGTAACAGTATCTTAATTCATATTTGATAAGTGCTCCCTAGTTTGATTGTTGGAGGAGAAACATGATTCTTTCTCGTGCACCTTAGTCTGGATATAGTGACATTTTTAGTAGATATGACAACAAGTTTTTTTTCTTTAAAGATACCCATTAAAGCATTAACTAAATGACTGAGTGATAGAGGGGAAAAAAAGTATATTAATAAATAATCAAAATAATTGTGTACAACGTACAACTAATTATGTACAACTCTGAATAAGAGCTTTAAATAATGTAGACAATAGTTTTATCAATGCATATCAATTCTCATTATTTGATAACACTCATCTTCCTCAGTGTACATACTATTGATCCTACTTCCTCGTTCTTTCCAACAGCGAGTTGACACGCACACTAGTGACCTCTACAACCTCGGCTTCTCACTCACTCACAGTGCTGTCTTCTTATCACTTGTTTAATTCGCATTGGTTGCATATCAGCTTTTGCAGCACGGCTTTGTTTTTAACTTGCACTTTATTGCCTTTTGTGTGTGTGACAACCTCAGAGGCTTTTATAACACATTCAATACTGCAAGAAGATTATTTTTTTAATGTAAAAATTGCTTACGTTTACCAGTTATTCTGCTGTTCTCTGCTACTAACCAAGAAAAGTGGTCATCTTTATTTTACAGCCTTGTTATACTTTTGAAGTATTGAAAATGGTATCAAACATTGATCATTTTCAAGGCAGTGTTTTGAAATAAGAAATTCCAATATGACAACAATAATGTAGACGCAGATGTCATTTATACAAGATCAGTAGTCCATGGTGTAGAGTTTCGGGGCCTCTATTAGCTAAAATGTTACACAATATTCAAAACAATGTTTTCATTAGTTTTTAATCGCCTGAAAATAAGAACTGTTGTGCGGGTCCTCTTTCATGAAGTCTGCCACTATGTTCTACAGTGGCCCATACACACGAGGGGTGTAAATCGTTGTATCGATACTTTGGACAACAATACGATATTTCCCGATATTAGAAAGCCTGTGATCAATATGAGCCGATATTTGCTCAATTTACAGGACGGTTACAGGAGAAGCTGCCACCCCTATGTTTGCCTTTGGCCAAAATTAAAAAATAAAAACAACATATACATAATTGGAAGTACTTAAAACTGGCTTGTTAAGTTTGAAAATGCTTTCGAGAAAAAGTGTAATTCAAATCACGACTTTTTTCCTTAAACTTCAGTGCTGTCTGACTTCTCTCAACGTCCTCAAAATATGGATTAACAAAAACCCTCTTTTATAGGTCACATTTCCCCCACATGCACAACATGCTAATGTTATTAGCATAAGACTATGGTATTTACATGGCAGAAATTAGCTTAGCGGCTAGCGGACTTTTCCTCAACTCATAACTTAACCATTTTACCTTTTTTATGCTTTGACTTACTCACCGCTGGTTAGGTCCCTGTACCTCCCGACAAAACAGCGCGGATGACTTTCAGTCTACATGCATGTTTTCTCAGTCAACTTTGTTGAAACAGAGCAGCTAACGTAGCATTAGCAAGACGTCAGTGAAGTGGCCGCAGGTGCGTCCTGTTTCCTCAGCATGGCTTTAGTTTACGTATGACGTGCGCCGTCTGTTGACTCGCAGTTTCGTCGAAAACAAAATATTCCCACACTGATGATTTAGTCCCGAGTAAACAGCGTTATCCTTATCATCTTTCTCCTGGCCGCTCGCCGATCCGTCCCGCCTGCCCGATCCGATCCCCGCATCTGCAAGCACTCCGCCATCTTGGAAAGCTACCTACGGCAACCTCACGTGGACAAACAGGTACATCAGTACCTGATCCGCGCCTCCTAACCGCGAATATTAACGTGGAGAGAAATGATGCTTGAAAACTAGTGTCCATGCTAAGAGCCTGACTCACGAAAAAAAGGAAGACTGAAAAGCAAAATGTGCAAAGAAATATAACTGAATATTGATAGATAAAAACAACTTGATTAAAAAGATGTTTGATTAAGTGAGGAGTTTCACAGCAATTACTTAATAGGAATTATATATATATATTATTGTATTAATTAGGTTATATGTATTGACAGTAAATCAGCAACTGCTTGGCTAATTTTAACATTTTATGGGTGCTTTTGGAGGTTATTATTTTCAAATTTTATGTTGTAAACCACAAGTCTGCATATTCTAACTGCAGTTGGGCTGATTTTGATTAATTTCTATTCAATTTAGACATTTTTAGAGAACACAGTGAATTGCCTGCATTAGACAGGTAGCTTACTCTGTATTATATATTTGAAATAACTTCAAATTATTTAATTCATTAATTGTAATTTCATTTTTTAAACTTTGTTTACTACTTTACTATATTTTTAAACACATGACCAGAACAATGCAAAAAGTTCATGAGATATTGTAGTCTTCTTCTTTGTCTGTGTCTCTGCAACTGACAATTTTTTTTCAAAACTTTATTTACACCAAAGAAGCATAACAATAATAATTCATGCAAAATGTACAAAAAGGGTAGCACAATGTTTGAACAAGCCAGGGGTCTGACGCATGGATGTATCATAGTGAAGTCTGATGTCCATAGTTCTTCGTCTGTGTCTGCAGAAGTAGCTAGTTTGAGCATGCATGCGTAGATCGGATCGGGCAGGGTGTAAAACATGATAAAACACCTGTTTGTTCAAGTAATGCTGCCATACGTAGCTGTCCAAGATGGCGGACTGCTTGCGCATGCGGGGAACGGATCGGGCAGGCAGAACGGATCGGGTACTGACAGCGCCTGAAAGAGGATGTTATGGACTGATGTTTACACTTTGCATCGATGTTACGTGACCGTTGCTCATTTAATTGATATATCGATGATGGATCGTTACACCCCTAATACATACAAACCAAACTCTGGGGCCAATCGTGTTTTGATGTCAGCCACCGTAGTTCTCCTACACACTTAGCACAAAAGAGACGTTTCAGTTCTGCAGCCTCACCCCTAGATGCCAGTAAATCCTACACACTGAACATTTTAAGGCGCCATTACCCTCTTAGCTCTCTCTAAAACTTCATCTGTGAGCATGTAAGTGTGTGTTTACACACCCGGGCTGCGGTGGTGTCGTTCCATCCAGATGTAGCAGTTGTTCTGGGCCACACCAGTTTGAGAGTCCAGGAATGGCAGGCGTACGCTGCGTTCAGCACACAGGCGAGCATTGTAGCTGCGGCACTGCTCAATGGCGTCCTTATAGAACTGGTCGCCCAACCTGCAGGGAGGATAATGTCATCAGCAGAGGTCAGTGACACTGGATGTGGTTAACACAGCGAGTCCCTGATGTGACAGCTGGTTTTACGAATAACCATAATGTGATCACTCCTGCAGAATCTCAGATATGGAGATGAGCCTTTTTAGCATGTATGAATGCCTTGATAATAGCCTGTTGCTCTGCTGGCTACAGATCATTAAATCAGTAAGCTGAGGCAGCTACAAGATTTGTGTCCCTTAGAAACTCTCTTCAACCCAAATAACGCTGTTACCGTCTCCTCAAACTCCTAATCAGTGATATGAGTCTCAAACTGACAGCTGAGCTCTCTCCTCTTCCAGTTTGCCATGGGGAAGAATTCAAAGAAAGAAAACACAAGGCAACCCAGTTATATTGCTCCGACTCCTGAGGTTAAACATATTATAACCTCTGTGGACTCTTTGTCTGATCTGATTTGAGATGGGCAGTGAGCTACAGCGGCATTGACTGAGTTATCACAAAAACATAAAATCTGAGGCCTGATACGAACTCCTCCGATCAGCAAGCAGCTAAGACTCTCACACTTTAGTTCCACTTTTCTTAGCGCCACTGAGATTTTGGCAGTCCCTCAGGGTTTCAGTGTTAATATTCAGAGTGAAATGGGGGAGGATATTTCACATTCAAGCCCTCAATCGCTGCCACACGCCTGGTATGGTAATTAGCCTACTTAATTAATCTCAGCAGAGTGCCTAGCACAAGGGCAGGTTCTAATTTGACTATATCAAAGATGGGGGTAAATGCTGCAACTCTGAAATCATGGCAAGGTACTTTGTATGTGATTTCCGCAGTCTGCTGTTTTATCACGGGGGCAACGGGGCAAATTAGAGCCACTGGTTCTCCCAGTATGAACATCTTCACATCCGCATAATGAAGTTCCTCCACGTGTTCTCAATTACAACATTAGGAAGACGGCCATTTTGAAGTGAAACTAATGAGCTGCGGGCTGCGCGGCGAGCCTGGAATCTTAAACTGGAGGCGGAGGAGGTGGTAGCTTCTAGATCCAACTCTCCGTCTCACTCTCTCTCTGTCTTTACCCCCGGCCCTTGACGGACAACGTCCAGCAGATGAACAGCCGTGTTAGGAATGCTGTCCCGCACAAAGCCCACTGCTCTGCGGTTCAGACAAAGCCACAGTGTGTGAGGCTCCTGGGAAAGAGAGGGCTTCGTGTTAGTGTGACTGAGAAGAGTAAACAGTCACAGGTAGAGAGCGAGTGTGGGGGGGGGTGAGAAAGAGAAAAATAAAAACAAGACAGGATTCAAAAAGGCAAAACGGTAAGAAAGGTAAGTTAAAAGCTAACAAGCAGATCAGGACTAACAACTATGGGACTTAGCTCGGCCTCAGTGGGGTTAATTAACCATATCCCCACTACTGTTTGCCTTTTAACAGGTTATATAGTGTTTCTTAGAGATTTCAAAACACCAATTTCCGAGTTGCACCATCACTTTCTCACCCTTTGAGATGCAGGAATTTTTACAAGAGGAATCACGCAGGGATATGCTCTAAACACACTGGCCACAAAGCCGAAATCACGAGTTCACATGTTCAACATCTTAACCAGTAGCTTTGGCTATTCGGCTGATAAAAAAACTAAGTGCTACAACAGTGGTTCCCACCTGGTCCGGCCATGAGGTGCAGATTTCTCCTCAGCCATTATTTTAAGGTCCACACATAAGATAAATTACCAAATATTAAATTTTATTCCACAAAATGTATACAACACGAAAAAATAAATAAAACATCGCAAAAATAGTGAAATTACTTGTAACAGTAAATAGATAGCACTACAAAATAGTGAATATTATTGCTTGAAATTCAAAATAAAGTGTGTTTTTTTATAAAATTGACATGTTCAGAAGAATGGACTCACGACCCACCTTTGGACCGCCACACAAAAAATGAACTCCCTGTCAAACTAAACTGTGTTCTGCACGGCCATTCCTCGATATCAGCACACAGCTCTGATGGGACGCGGGGTGACCTATCAGTTTACTAAAAGCAGATCAGCTGTAAATGCTTACTTAAGTCAGCATTCTCAAATTGTACACAATGTGGAGTAAATAAAATTCCTGAGAATACTCGAGATGAAGAAACTAAGAGTGGATGCTGATCCGACTCCAGTGAAACGTGTGAGGAGGGGTCGCAGGGAGAACAAAGGAGTGGTGAAAGTCTTCTGGTGGGTGCTAGCTGTCTGTGCATCGACACGCTCTCCATCAGAGCCGCGCTGCCCTGAGCAGCAGGTGCACTGGCTTGGGCGAGGGATCTTTCTGACACTTGTAATGAGTGACAAGACCCACACATCCGACAACACAGGAGGGGATGAGAGTGTCACACTGACACACACATGTCCCCTGTGTCAACACAAAACTTTACCCCTCTTGTCTGTTTTGAGGCTTGTTTCTGCTTTTCCATTGCCCTCAGAAATTAAACATACTCAAATTGCTTAAGAATAATTTCAGGGAATTGAGTGACATCACTGAGAAGGAACCAGACAGGTCAAAAAACACAATCTGATGGAAGATTTTAAAACCAACCTTAACTTAGACAAGAAAACAAAAGGCAATCATTGCTTAAACTGTCTGTTGTAAACATCCACTAAAGTTTACAGACCAGCTTCTTGGGTCACTTTAACCTACCGTGCTTGCTGCAGATGTGCACACGCACAGTTTCCTGTACAACAACGGATTACTGACATTTTGAGTGCTCTCACTTTTGGTTTACGTCCAAATAAAGCGGTTTTCATTTAACTTTTTTGATCCCCTTAATGGAAAGTTCACCTAAAAATCTAAACTATCTTTTCTCTCACCTGGAGTGCTATTTATCACTCTTGATTGTTGTGGTGCGAGTTGACAAGTGTTGGAGATATCGGCCGTAGAAATGTCTGCCTACTCTCAAATATAATGGAAAGAGATGACACTCATCTTGTGGTGCTCAAAGCGTCAGAAAAACACATTTGAAAAACTCAACAGCAACGTCTCTTTCCAGAGATCAGGACCCTGTGACTCAAGATAATCCACAGATCTTGTTGTGAGCAGTTTCACCTTTTTCTGTCTAACAAACCACACCTGGCAATCGTATTACCACGCAACGTTCTGCGTGTTAATGCAGTTGTCAGGTGTGGTTTGGTACAAATTAAAAATACTGTAATTCCTACATGGAACTGCTCAGTGTTCAGTGGATTTTCTTGAGTAACCTGTTCATGATTTCTATGAAGAAAAATTGCTTTTGAGTTTTTAAAATGAATGTTTTGGGCGTTTTGAGCACCGCAAGCTGAGTGCCATCTAGTCCCATTATAATAGAGAGAACACAGACGTCTCTACAGCCGATATCTCCAACACCTGGCAACTTCTAACAAAACAATCTGAACTGATGAACACAATAATAGGTAAGAGAAAAATTGATGAAAAATGAAAAATGAACTGTGCCTTTAAAACAAAACAAAAAAAGTTGCATATTTATAAATTTTAGAGTCTACAACTAGAAAAATTATCAAGTTATATAAAAGAAAAGAAGCAAAGATTTGAGTTAAGTCAGACAAAAAAATAACTGGAATTTTGCAGCAGAAATACTGTCAATAATTGTCTGCTTTCCTTTTATGCCCTTCAACCCCTTGAATGTATCTTGCAACCACCTGAGGGGTCCAGACCCCCCAGGTTGGGAACTACGGGTTTAGATAATCTGCTGGCTTGTGTAAAAACTGTCTGATTGTGTGACTGCTCATTTTTAACACCAAGAGACCTTATTTTCCCAGTGTGTTCCCAATCTCAGCGATTACCTTTGTGAATCCAGTTCAAACAAATAGTGATGGAAATGAAACCAACACCCAAGCTGTAATAAACCATAATAATGTTTTAAAGTCGAGCTCTGCCTCAAGGTGGCAAAACTGTGTGGAATCAAACTGAAGTACAAACACTTTCATGCTTTTCAGGGCTCAAAAAGGTGCCTCAGAGGTATGCGCTACACATCCTCAATATCTTCCAGTTGAGTAAAGAAGGTGAGTGTGTGCATTAGGGCGAGGAACAAAAGCAAATCTTGTGGCCAATGGGGCCTCCGCTATCAGTGTGTTCCTGTCAACGGTTCACTGTGTCACATGGCTGCGTCCGTAATGCGAGCATGTGTCAACACTCATTTTGCATATCTGATGACAAACTTTAGTTTGCAGGAGAGAGAGAGAGAGAAAAGCTCACGAAGACAAAGTAATAATGACAGTCATGCCAAAAATAAAGGAAAAAAATTACAGTGTCGGCTTCAAAATGGTCCAGCACTCCAGAGATCTGACCAGTGTGAAGAATACATGAGAATAACTTCAGTCCCTTCAGCTCTGTTCAGGAGGTTTCTCAAATATGCAGGTGCACTGTTTCTTCACAGGAAGCTAGAGCTACCACACAACAAGAGAAGGGGGGTGAGGAGGAGGGCCTACAGAGCGACTGCATCTTGACAACAACTGCTGATTACACCAATCAGAACAACACAATCTGGCTGAGGGCAGGAGTTAAACCAGACCATACACCTCCACACTGCAGTGCCAATAAACAGCAAGTCTGACTCACTCAAAGTCTACTCAACGCCAGTGACGAGTGGGGAAGGATCTCGCCGACATACTGTCAGGAGAGCTGTAGCTGGAAGATGTGTCCAACTCCAGCTGTGGCTAAAATTTTAATGAGCAGCATTATGAGCTCCTTTATTAATCAAATATTCCAGACTCCATTTTAATCAGCAGATTCTGGAGATTACTGTCCTCATATGCTCACAGGAGGAACAGACCCCACACAGGCGTGCACAGGCTTGCGCGCCGCAGCTTCATCCGCCACAACATCTCTACAACAAAGTCAAACCAGCGTTTCATTTCCCTGAAGTGAATCATCTTAATACAAAAAAAAGGTCAAACTGGTCCACAGGAGCGACATCCAATTAGTGTCAAGTGTGACTAATTATAATCTGACAAACGTGTGAAATGAAGTCAGAAACCCGAGACAGAGGCTAATTATAGCACATTGAAACACTTCATTAAGCACAGTTTATAGCGAGGAGACATTCCACATCAGAATGCTAAAGCGTCTCCGAGATGAAACAGCTTGACAGTAGACACACGCCGAAGCTTGTTGGGACACAAGAGAGGGAAACAGTCCAGCAAGGTAACAATGGAAATGCACTTTCCAATAATAATACTGTTCTTATGAAAAAAAAAAAAAAACACAGATATGTGATGAGAGGAAATATTACTCATTTAACATTTACATTGAAAGCTTTAACATCGAGTGCTTCACTGAGCTGTTCAGGTACCAACAGACGGAGGCTGTGATTGTATCCGGCCCTGTGAGACTGTGAAACCAGGCACTGCATGAAAAGTGCAATCAACTAATGCAAAAAAATAGATTCAAAAGACATTTTGCATTTGAGCACCATCCACAGTATCAAGGAGCGTGTAGGCTGGAAGTTTCATGTTGACAGGATCCTTTGTTATTGTAGGCTGTTTACTCCCATTAAAAGGTCCAGTGTGTTCGCTTTGGGTGCATCTATTGGCAGACGTGGAATCTATTATTTATAAAAATGTTTTCATTAGTGTATAATCACCTGAAACAAAAAAAATATTGTGTTTTCATTACTTATGGACAGGGATGCACAAACTTTTACCCCTGGAGGGCGAAAACTGAAACTTAATGGTGGACTTAGTGCCAAAACAATTATTGTGCAGTATTGTATTGTTATAATGCAAAATGGTACTGGGATCTTAGGTTCCCCTAAATGGCAATTCAACACTTATTCATTTTTCACACCAGGACTTTTGTTTTCATATTTTTTAATTGCTTTAGTCATTTTAGCTTGAATTTTTCAGTTCTGTTGCTCTTTAATTAATTTCTGTAGAGCACTTTGAATTGCCTTGTTGCTGAAATGTGCCATATTTATAAACTTGCCTTGTCTTAATTAAAATGCCTTTTGTCCAAATGCCATCTTCCTGTACTTCTTTTTTTTTTTCTAGCCTCACTCAAACTGGCTGTATGATACAAGTGTCAGTCTGCCCACTGTGCTCATATTACAACAATAGGAAATGATAATTAAACCCATTTTGAACACACAAAAATTAAAACTAACTAACTACCTAAACCATATATATATATATATACACATATTTAGGTTTTTTTTGTTTTTTTTTCAAACAAATTTGCTATCAACATCCGGTGGGCCAAATCCAACCTCATGGTGGGCCAACTTTGGCTCATGGGACACACTTTGGAAAGTCCTACCTTCTGGCCAAAATACACTAGACACGGGCGCAACTCATCAATCGCGGCATGCCCAAAACAGGGCGCCACCATTATAATGGTCTGAAGCTACTACACTGAACACAGAAGCAGCACCAGCCTGCATGGGTACCGCGCTGCTTAACACACCGCTGGTCTTTCTTTTTTTATTCATTGCTCGGGTCTCGAAATAGTAAAATCTACGTACAACTATGAAAAATGAGCACAATCTGTTTAAAAATGAACACTTCTTTGCACTAAAACGTCCTGACGTCCTACCTTAACGTCCTGAAATCCCAGACATCCTTTAAAGCTGGAAATATCCTAAAATAATAGAAACATCCTGAAATCCTGGACATGTCCAAAAATCCTAGCAATGGCCTAAAATCCTAGAAATGTCCTAAAATTCTAGAAACATCCTAAAATCCTGGAAACTTCCCAAAATCCTAGAGATATCCCAAAATCCTGGAAATGTCCACAAATCCTAGGAATGTCCTTAAATGCTGAAAATCTCCTACAATCCTCAAAATTTCCTAAAATAGAAATGTCCTAAAATCCTAGAAACATGTATGGGGCAGCTGCCACTGGCCCCGGGCCTCCTGTCAGTGGTTTTGCAAAAGTGGCCCCTAAGCAAAGCAAGCTGAGTATCCCTGTCCTGGCACACAGCAGTAATTACAGCTGGTTGCTGTCTGCAACCATTAGATCCCACTTAATCCTGCACACTGGACCTTTTAATTATTATAGGTAACTTGCCTCCGAACCACACATGCAAAAACAGAAAATGCCAATGCCCAACAGAAATGAACAGTTTGAAGTGTACAATCAGGTATCACAAAAATACTTCTGCATCATCCCTTAGGTATTGTAACAATGTCATGATGGCTAACAATGGCAACAGTGTGGGTGATGTGTGGTCCACCCCTTGTGCTTACAGTCCGCGGAGGTGCCAGGGTACCTCTATGGAGGAGCAGATGGTTCTCCTGCTTGTGCCCAACACTTCCTCTCTGTCGGAGCATCTCTCTGACAGATGGGCCCAGGATCCTGGACCAAGCTAATCTCCAGCACTCCTCCACTTAAAGGCACAGTGGAGCGCCTGCTCTACCTCCACAGTCCCGAAGAGCCGTGATGGTGATGATAACACACATCAATACAGGCTGAACGCTTTTGTCACGTCCAACTGAAATGTCAACAAATGCTAAATTATGAATTTAAATGCAAAAATGACCAAAAAAAAGCAGGAGGGTAATTGTGTCTAACTTACATGTTAAGCAGTGGAATTGGTGAAACACAGAAGAACAAAGGGGGAAATTGAGGAAAAAGGTGGAGCATTTGTTTGAAGTTGAGGGATAAAAACGACCACAGCACGGGCTATTCGAGCACAGGGTGACAAGCTATTTTCAACGGCGGACACAAATTGCTGTCACTTTTGTCGATTTCGCCAGCAAGCATGCAAATACAAAATGCCTCCTCCCTTTGCTTTACCGGGTCCTGACCACGTCTGCGCTCGGAGGAGCCAAAGTTGACATGTCGACAATTCACACCAACTATAAACGACTTTCGGAATGTCAGATGATATTCCCCTGCTATGCCCAACCGAGCACGAAGAAAATCGGCTTTTAATTATTCGGTGCAGCGCAAAGGCACGTTGTGTCGACAGTTTTCAAATAAATTTATAGCCCAGGAAAAGACGACACTCTCTTGTGTTGACTGCACAGCCGTGCGGGGGAAAAGCTCCGCCGGTGCAGTCGAAATGTCAGACAGCCTAACGCACATGTTTAGGACTAAATGTTAAAATCTTGTGGAATAAAAGAACTATACGAGGCTACTTTGCCATGCAAGAAGTACACAAAAATGAATTTGGACAGCTTAACCCGCCGTATGCACACGGCTGGGAAACACATGCACGAACAGACAGTTTCGATGTACAAGTTGGCAACAAAGTAATTCTTCACAATTTCCTAAATGTCTAAATTACTTACGCTTTTAGTGGATTCTGAATGACAGCCGCCATTTTGCTACAATGTAACGCAATATCGGCGTCTTGCAGTTCTGAGGGAAACCTACGGGAATTGACCAATCAGAGCGCGGGGTGAAATCGTGGACCAATACATTTGCAGGATACGCGGACGGGGCGTGGCTTTCTGGGGTAAACTGTCAGAATTATTTTAAAGGGTTTTCCCTTGTATTTATATTGTACACAACTGAATAACAGTACTTTTAAAGAGACCCTGACTGGAGCTTGGATTCATATCAAGTGTGATTCCCCTCCTGGCGTGCTGACACCATGCAGTGCAAAGTGGCACAGAATATCAACATGGAAGCTTGTGTTTAATTATTTATTAAAATATTTATAAATCATTTATCATCATCAATAAGCACCAAGCAAATAATTTTCCCTCACTTTTTTATCTGCAGTGTTGGAGAGGAGTGGAAGCAAAGCACACACAGGCGTGTACACGATCTATTCCTCCCACATGCAGCACAGTAAGTGGTTTGACATGGGGAGATTTAAACACACAAACACACACTGAAGACATGGAGGCAATTCCAGATTGTGTCTTTGACAGATGGGAGCTGATACAACTTTAATCTTATGCAAATCTTCCATCAGTTTAGTATCCACACATCATCGCTTCAAGTTAGTTTCCAACAGTTTTAAATCATTCCTGCTTGTTTTGTTTGTAGGTGAGAAGTGTTGATGACAGCACCCAAGCTAACTGAAAAAAATTGGACATCACAAAATGCAAAGAAGCAACTCTGCACACATTTGCATGGGAATGAACTTCTTTACAAGTAACATGATTTTCTACTCTATACTGTGCAATATTATCATCTCTGAGGAGAGTGTGTGTGTGTGTGTGTGTGTGTGTGTGTGTGTGTGTGATGCAACATTCAGGCAGATAAATCTATTTTGGGACAAGGCAGACGCAACATTTTCTCATCAGACATCAGAACCAAAAAGTTCCACGTTAGGAGCAAAGGGAGAATTCACTTTATCTACAAAGCTTACAATCGACAAACACCCCTTTTTTTCTAATTTTTTAACAACAAAATAAAAGCATATGTGTTAAAGGCATCACCTTGTGCTTTGTTTGACATCCACATGTAAAGCTCTCAGTCTCTAAATATGGTTCAATTATCACATCATCGCCACATTCGAGCATCAATTTTTCTGTGTAATGACAAAAAAAAGAAGACAAAAACAATGAAGAAAAAGTGGTTGGCATACAGTCACTACATATAAATATCCATACAGTAATGCCAAACAAAAAAAGATCAAGAAAATACACAACATCAATAACGGATGTACAATAAAGGAAAATGTGAAGAGCTAAAGGAGAACTAAAATGTGTTGTCAGTTGTCCTTATCCTGTCAGTCTGTGCCTACGGAGACCTGGAGGCGTGAGTGTAATATGTAAAAACTGGTTTCAAGACAAATCTGGATACTCTTCAGTTCTGAAAAACAATATCCACACAACCAAGCATACAAGATTTTTTTTAGAAAACAATTAAAATGTCAAGAAAACAAATTTGACCATGAAATACATACATGTTACAATATGGATACACTAGATTGCCGCTTGTAAAAGAGATAGTGAGGTTTATTCAGAGACCGTCCTCTGAATGAGTAAAAGGCCATGGATCTCTCATGCATGCCAGAGTGTTAATACGTTTTTTTTTCATTAATACATAAATAATTTTCAATGTTTCAAATGTACACTCCTCTAACATAGCTCTATGTCTTCATACGACCACAAATCACATGATAAAATATAAACATTATGCCAGCACAGACACAGTGACCTGAATGATTTTTTTGGCACACCAGATATCTGCAATCTAGACCCACTGTGGTAGATTTCAGCCCAGTTTGATAGGCGTTACTTGATCATCTGGATATCTGGATTTTGGCCATGGTAAGCAACAGCCTATAACAGCTGAAAAAGGCTTAGTGCAAAAACTAAAATGTTGCAATACAGCATGCAATGGAACCTGCAGTTATACCTGCATGGATATAAAATATCTCCTTACCATTACACGTGCGACATCAGAGAAACAATGCTCAATAATAAGAATTGCTGAAAACTAACCACACCAACCCCACAGGGTTCTCAACTAACTATTATTCTTTAAATGATACATTTTTTTTTTTATATTTTCTGATAGTAGAAAAATAGCTCAACAGCCTTATTTAACGTAAAATTAGGGACGTGTCAATAAGAATCAAAATATTCACTCTGTGAATAATCAGAGTGGAAATGCAGGTTTCACACTCAGTCAAGTAACTCACATGTTCTGGCTGTTCTACAAAGGCCACAGGAACTCTGCTAAATGTCCTAGATATATATATACGTAGATATATATGCCCAAAAACTTCCTTTCCACAGATACAAGACAGAACCATTAGAGTAACGGAGGTAAAGCAGTGACAGACTGCGAGCTGAGTGAGTGAGTGGTTCTCTCCGGTGCTCTGAGGAAGGAAGGCCGTCCCCGTTAAAGTTCTCCGGGTTTCTGGTTGCAGCTGGTGCACACACGCACGGGGTGGTCCCAGCCCCGTGATGGAACCGGGCGACGCTCCGGGGAGCAGTCGTCGCACACTCCTTGGCCACAGGCGCGGCAGTGATGCTTGGACAGCTTGGCAGTGAACTCGCGCTGGCAGTTGTGGCAGGACAGGATGTCCTGATCAGGCACCCAGTAGGCAGGACGGGCGGCGTCTTTCACCAGGCCTGCAGGGGACACAAACATAAATACTCACGTATACACAAAGACGCATCAGTTTTGCTATAAGTTAACACTTTTGCATTTTCAAAACAGTAAATGTTTGCAACTTAAGGCCACTTTAGACTTCAAAGTGCTGACATTTAAAGGATCAAGTTGACCTATTTGGAAATATGTTTATTCAAGTTGCTTCCTGAGAAACATTCGTAACACCATAAAAATAGAATGGACAGAGGGCCATGGCCAATTCAAATCAACATATCACGGTGGTCAGAGCAGCGGCCATTTTTATGTTATCAGTGCCATTGCAACCATTTTAGCAGGCTATATACACAAACCACGTTACAGGAAGTTGCAAACTTACTAGGGTGTTTTGCAGTAACTACCAAACAAGCAGTGGAGTGGTGTGTTTTAAAATAAGAAATCAGTTTCTTTTATAAAATATTATCATATTTCCGGGTTTCTTTTGTTGCCATTAACTGTAGTTTTGTTAAAACATGACGAACTGTGGCTGTCTTCAAAGAACAAGAGATTCAGAGGTTTATAGTCACCAAATCAGACATGGCGATTGTTGGAACAATGGAAAATATAATGCTGGTTTGGGTGAATTTTATTTTTTGTCGAATTTAAATGAAGTGTGCTTTATGATAAGTTAACAAGGCAGTTAAGCTAACCGTGGTCTTAGTTTGGTGCAAAAGAGGGTGTAAAGTTTGATGCACTTTACAGCCTCTTTTGCACTTTTTTTTTTTTTAACTCAGTCGAATGACCACAGCAAAACGTTCAGCGTCCTTACAATCCAGTCTGTTTCTATGGACAACACTCATGTCTGTTACATTAGTTTAGCACAAAAACTGGACTCAGAAGAAAACTGCCAGCTTGGCTCTGTCCAAAGAACACTGCAGACCTACACTTTTACTATGATGATGATTACTTTCATTATCAACTCATCTGCCCATCATTTCATTCATTATTTCCTTAATTAATCAATTTGTCAATAACAGGTCAGAAAGCAGTGGAACATGTCCATTTCCCTGCACCTAAGGTGATGTCTTCAACGGTCGAAAAATCAATTCATTTTATTGATATGTATTACTCAGAAAAGAAAAATTCTGACATTTAAGAAGGATGTAACCACCACGTTTGTCTTTTTTTGCTTAAAAAATTACTACAAAGATTATTTTATTATTATAATAGTTGCCAACTACTAATTGCTACAACTGATAATACTACCTGATTTTTTATTGAATATTTTCAGTTTCAATTTGCTGTAAACTGTCAACCGTCACAACAAACACTCTCAAGTTGATGTTTACATTTGTTCATTGTGAGAATCTTCCCAAAATGTTTTACAATAGTCGGAGGGTACAAGGCTGAAAAAATACTACAAAAGCGACACATTATTGAAAATATTTTGAGAACTGCTGGACTAATCGATCTATTGATTGATCGATGCAGCGCTAATACAGGTTACAGATAAATAACCTGATTGATTACCCAATATACTGAAGAGGATATCAGGTTATGAGTGTCTCTGTCTAAATGTAACAAATGTTGCTCTTCTGGCTCTGAAGCTAACAAATTAACACAATATATCTTGTCTGTTTAATCTTTGCCAAAAATTGAAATGTAACAGTGGCAAGTTGGGGTATTATGATGAAGTTAAAAAGCGGACTTTTTCTTGACAGGGAACAAAACTTCCTGTAATCGCCGCTGGTTGCCTAGCAACTGCTCCTGGCAAGAAAAAGTCCTGCATATAACCTCCCGCTAAATGTGCATTTCCCAAAATATCAAGCTATTTCTTTAATTTAGAGGTGCATTAAATTACTCTAATTAAAAATCTATGCTGCTGACTGCTCAGTTCCCAGTTGCCATTGTTTTACTTCAGCTCTATCCATTCTCACTTTTCCACACTACTGTTTGAAGTGAACCGCAATGTCGAATCCTTAGCTGTCTTGGTTGGGGTAACCATGGAAACATGGAAACAAGAATTGGATTTGGAAATGAGTATTTTGTTGTGATTGGAGCAGACCTTGCTCTGAGGTATTTTTGGGGTGGTGATGGATATGGAGAAGTTTTCAGCAGGATATAAGGTTATCAAAAGACAAATTCATCTTTACCAGCCATTCTGGGTCTACAGTAGGCTTATGTATCAGCCTAACACATAAATAAATCTTACTTAATTACTTAATACTTGTGATTTTTGATAAATAAATAGTGTTGTCAAAAATGTTTGAGAAATGCGTGAAATAACAACCTGAAGGGAAAATGAGGGCTATGATTTGTGGTATGTGTCTGAGCGAGCACTGCGTTTCTTGCTGCCAACTCTTTGCAATCTCTTCCCATGCAGCAGAGCCAGTTTTCTCAATCTAAAACACATTTTGGATTATCTTGATAGAAACACATCATATTGATTGTTATAGAAAAATGTTCTGGACCAATGAGCATTTTAGAAATCAGCGCAGAGAGTGTGTGTATGTGACTCATCCAGACTACTGCAGTCTGTGAGCAATCTTTATGCATGTCATGTCAAGAAACCTCCAAACATTTATATTATTGACTACACACAGCAGAGGTGACTTGAGTTTACAGCAGGACGTCTCATAAAATGGTCATCTGTCTCACCTTTGCACGAAAACTAAACAAGAACTGAAATGTTAAACATTAGGTAGCAGAGCACTTCACTGACATGTCCTGAGGAGATTGTTAAAGGAAGTTTTACATTCTGGAGCCAGTTTGAGTGGGAGGATTTTAAATTTTCAGGCCATAAACTGTTTTTTTTTTTTTTTGGGCAAGAATAACAAGTTACAGAAAAATGCAACTTCATTGCCTGATCAAATATATAATTGAAGTCACTCATATATAATGTTGAAGCAGTAAACACACTAAGCAGGTTGGGAATCAACTGCCCCTGTTTGAGCTTTTGATAATTTGACAGGCTCTGTTTCAACTAGGCCATTAGGGTAAACCATATTCCTTATAAGGGAGGCTTTGCAGGCCAAACTCCTTCTTAACATTTTGAGAGTTCAAACTGGAAACAAGACCTCACTGCTTTTCTCTCTTGCTCTAAATAAGCATGTTACGCCTCTGCCACTAGAGGGCGTTGTATTCATTCACTCAAATTTACTGGGTCATTTATTCCTGTTATGTGACAATCCTCTTTAGGTTTTGTTTTGAGGAACACTCACCAAGTGGGATGTCAATAGCAGTGACCACAACCCCGATGGTATTAGTGACTGCTTCTCCAACCTTCCTGGCTAGGGTCCCACCTTCTTCCTCCTCGAGCTCTGCCTCGAGCAGCTCTGCATGAAGAAAATATCTTTGCTCAAGGCAAGCTCACCCGAATGTTACACCACAAAAGGAAAAACAACTGGGACATGTGACTTTATTGCGAGTGTGTGTACCTGCGTAAGAAGCTCTCTGCTCGAAGCAGACGTCACAGACTCTGACAGGGGCAAGACCCCAGCCTCTCTCGGGGACAGGCGCAGCTTTGGAAGAGCAGCCGTCGCAGAAGCCCTCCCCACAGGCACGGCAGTGATGCTTGGTGTCATTGTCCTGGAAGACTGCGTGACACTTATGGCACACCTTGTACCAGAAAAAAGTAATAACAACAGAAGCTGTTATTGACCAAGAGCTGGAGGGAGGAGGGCACACGCTGAGTCTATCTGGTTTTAACTTATGACCTGCAAACATGTATTGTGTAACAGGCACAGGGCAGGACAGACAGTAAACATAGCTCTGGACACGAAAGTGTTGACTTGGCTGTTGGTGGCGGGGGGCAGAGGGGTGGGGCTGTGTGTGTCACTCACCAAGATGAGGGAGTTGGGTTTCCAGTAGGCTGGGGCGATCTGATCTGTCAGCCAAGAGGTGACGGCCTTGGCAGGCTTGACACTGAGCTCTGACACAGACTGGGCCACTAGGTTGACTCCATCCAGAAGACGCTGTGCTGCATTGCTATTGTCCTTTAAAAAGCCATCCGACTGCAAAGAGCAGACGGGTTTTTACTCCATAAGTAGATAAATGTTTTCCTGTAACCATAATCCTACGTCTGTATGATTACAAACAATTAAGGACATGTAATCTAATTAGTTAAATGAATAAATTAGCGTCTTTCTCTTACCCCTGGCCATACATGCTGGATCTCAGTGCGGACAACTGTATCCACAGGGTCCTGATTCCCATACCAGTACTGACGGCTGCGATAGATCACTCCACAGTTGGGACATTCAATCACGTACCTTAACATACAGTAGATACATTAATGTACAGGTTTCTTTGAAATTATGAATGTAAATATCTAATATATTATCTGAAACATGTAAGCTAATGTCAACATAAATGGATTTTAGGTCAGAGTCTGGAGCAGCACTGCTGAAATAAGCCTCTGAGAAAGGTATCATGAACCTAATCAAAGCCTGGTTATGCATGTCAGTAACAATACTCCATAATGATGGAATACCTCCCAAGAACTAAGACATGCAGGCTTTGTGAAAATACTATGACAACAGTTTAAAAAATCTCTACATTTAATCAGGTTCTTAATTAATACCATTAATATTATCGCTGTACAACCCCAATTTCAGAAAAGTTGGGTGGCCATGTAAATTGTAAATAAAAAAAGAAATTCCTTCCAACATATATTCAATACATTACAGTCTAAAGACAAGATATTTAATGTTCAGCCTATATTGTTTTTGTAAATATACACTCATTTTGAAATTCATACCGACAACACATTCCAAAAAAAGTTGAGACGAGCATTTTTACAAATGCGTGAAATCACCTTTTCTTTGAATAACATTCTGTAAGCATTTGGGAACTGAGTAAACTAGTTGTTAAAGATTTTAAAGTGAAATTCCTTCTCAAGATTCACAAGCAGTCCCCCCCGAAATCCCCCGGATTTACAGGCTATGTCTCTGTTGAGGAATGAGCCAGAATCCGATCTGAATACTGAGAGAGATTAATTTCATCACACATCATCTTGAAGCTGGCGTCACAAACAAAGGCTTCTAAGTACTAAATAAATGTCAGCTAGCATGTTCAATACTTTTTACGATGTCGTTCCACTTTACTGCACATCATTTTTATGGACTGAAATGTCACGATTTCATTATCCGTGTAGATTTATTGAGTCAATACCAATGCCTGGTCTAAATTTCAGAATTATTTTCAGAATAGCAGCGTTGGAAATATGTTTAATGAAAAAAAAAGACATGTTGCACACTTTTTTCACGCACATCTGTTAAAAAGTATTTGAAAATCATTGCATTCTGTTTTTATGTGCATTTTACACGGCATCCCAGCATTTTTTCCAGTTGGGGTTGTCTTGGGGTCTCTCTTTTTTTTTTTTTTTACCGGTCTCAGTTTTCTTTTTATACTGTCACTTATTTATGTCATCATGTACAATCTTTATATTTTCTAATTTTACAGTCCGTTTGCCCTTGTTTTGATGTGTTGCATTTTAATATTTGAGCTACATCTTTTGGTCAAAAATGCTTTATAAATAAAGTGTATTATCATTATTAGCTTAATTATGGAGGTCACTCAGCTGCTACTCACCCAGACCAGGCATACTTGGCGAGGCCCATCCATGGAGAGTCTGAAGAAGCTGAGGTCTTTGGGACGACTACCACCTCCTTTCCCCCTTCATAGCAAGCCTATAAAATGATACACCACACAGTGATTTTAACTTTAATCTCATTCGCCATGGAACAAGAGTAATCACACAGTCATTGGTATAGAGAAAGGATTAGTTCTATCTAAGTGATATGGGCGAGCCACTGTGCTTACCTTACAGGTGTAAATGCGATTATCATACTGAACAGAATAACGACAACGATGCTTTGCCTCGTGGCACACTCCCTCTCCTAAGTGGTTCATACTGTTCTTGCAGCCAGATCTGGGTTACAAGTAAAACATCACAGTGTTTAACAATCTGAAAAGCAAGAGATTGAAGGAGAAATGATAATGCTTCTTAATTTTTTATTAAAGTAAAGAAGGTACTGACCCACAGCTGAGGCACAGGCTGGAGCAGGTGAAGTACTCATCAGGAAAGAAGCAGCTGTGGGCAACAAGCTCACTTGTGATTTCCCCATTAAAGCGCTCACTCAGTGCCTGTGGGATAGTCAAGGTCCAGCAGAAATTAGTTAGACCCAGATGAAAAAAAGTGTTGCACTTCCTCATCATACACACAGTGATAATGCACAGAAACAGATAAGATGCATTTAAGAAACACTAGCATGAAACTTAAAAGCCTAAAAATTGAGCTGATTTAAATACATCTTTACATAAATCCAGGAACAGGTTTATCAGCAAATTGTATTTCCATTCAATGTTGGCTTTACAGTAACAACCAGCCAGTGTAAAGCAGGACTGAAACTTGCTGATATTTAAAATACATGCAGCCCTACCTGCAAGGCTTTGAAGATGACCACAGGGGTGCGTGGGGATCTGGTGGCGTTGTTATCCAGGAGCTGCTCTAGTTTGTTCTGCAAGCCACGGAAGTCAGTTGGGGGGCTGAGGGTCTGTGTGCCCCAGTACTGGACCGAGCTAAAGGCCTCGGGGAAACGGGAAAGCTTCTTAAAGCGCTCCAACAGCAGCCGATCTACTGACTCACACGACTTATCTACAATAAGACACAGAGAGGTTATCACAGAATGTTATCACAATGTACCGTAGATAATCCATTAGCTTTTGCCTATCAGTGCATCCAATATAACATAATTCTTAAAATACTCTACCTCATCATTCTCATTAGATGTCATGGGAGAAAAATGCTAGGGGTGTTGTGAACAACTAATTTCCCTAATGGGTTTTTTTAACAGAAGTTCAAAATTAAACTTGTCAATGAGTAAAAAGGGGGAAAAAAAATGAAAACTCCATATTTAGCACAGCATAATCTATATAAGGGGAAATATGACAAAAATATTGTGTATAGTTTAAGAGCTATTTGAATTAGTTCATTACATTTTCCAAAAACCAAATTGTGTTCTAAAAACTACTGAGATGTGTCACACTTTGCACAGTGCATTATGATCATTGCACATTATCCTATGAAACATGACAAATAGTCATCCCTAAAATATTGTCACAGTATCTACGTATTTCTCCATATTGTGACATTTGGTTTTGTTGCCCAGTCCAGAATTTCTGAAGCTTTTGAGGAGATTTAAAATAACGTGATACATACCGTGTGCCGTGATATGGCCCAAAAATATTGTGATATTATTTCAAAGCCACACCACTCAGCCCTACTACAAATCATGTACACTTCACACTCCAAGGCCTACCACATTTTGTTTGTTCCCTCATAAGCAGGCATGCATCAGAAAATGGTTAATGTAAAGGATGACTTGAAGCAACTGGACGAAAACATGTGAAACTGTCCTTTTCTTTCAAGTGTTGAGTAATTAGAGTAATACGTATGTGACATTGTTGACACAGTATGCCATTTTCTTTGAAGTCCAAAACATAGCATGTTCACATTTCACAAAAAGTTGGAATGTAGATTCCTTCTTCCCGTGATGTAAAAGTATGCTTTAGGCTAATATTTGCTGAAGCTGTAATTATAGGGCTTATCCCTTTGTTTATTTAAAAGGCACCGCCTGCCATCCCTTAGGGTGATGCAGAAAAGTTCACAATGTACTGTTTTAATGGATTTTTTTCTAGTAATATTATATTTAAAGCTTTGACCTGTCTAATAAATGTGTGTCAGATGGAGCAATGACACTCTAAACATTACTGGTGGAACTTGGGAGTGACAGACGTCTTTACCTGAACCAAGCAGCTTAGTGTGCACCGTTTCATGGAAGATGACCACGGCAGGGCCCAAGGTGGACAGAGGGACATCCAGGCCACAGCGAGCCGTTGTGGCCTTCAGTTCCTTAGTGAAATGCTTCAAATAAGCATCCGAAGCATCCCCGAGGAACTTGAACAGGTCGTCATGGAGTCGGTCGGCATGAGTGCGGTAGATGATGAGGTCTGAGATGGCGAGCACCTTGAGCAAGAGACGGGTTCTCTGGCCCTGTTTGGAGCTGTTTCCGAGCAGCCCCTCTGTGTCGATGACTACTACTTTACGGAAGGGGTCAAACGCTGCCCAAACACCCACCGTGCAGGACTCTTGTGTGGGGGAAGTTTTGAACACTTCTCTGCCCATGAAGAACGCGTGGTTCAGGGTGTGAGATTTGCCCTCTCCTGTGTTGCCAAAGATGGACACCACCTTCAGCAGCTGGTCGGGGTTACAGCTCAGGCTCTTCACGAAGGAAGACTCGTCTTTTATCTTCAGAGAGACAAGAGTTTAGTGTGAGAATGTGTTTGTTTGTTTGATTCTGCTCCTACTCCATGAGTGCAATTACATGGACATGTTTCCATGGGCAGAGAAACCAGGTTGTTCATATTCCCTGTATATATCCCTGTTTCTTTCATTAGTATACTATGGTTTCTCATAAACAGAATATGCTGTTTACATGCTCAAACTCATGAATTGGATACTCAAAAAAACTTATGTCCATGTAAACACACTCAAGTATGACTTTTGCTCAACTCACCTGCATCTCCTCATTCTCATCAACCAAGAGAAAACTGGAAATCTTCTCCAGGAGTTTTGCTCTCTGAGATTTGGTCTCATCGATTATTTGGACAGCTGGTGGGACAGACGTCTGGACAGAGATGGCCTCAGCAGGTTTAGGCGGTGGAGGATAAGATGTGAGCTGGTGTTTCTTCTTGTTGCCTCCACCATGGGTGCGTTTCTGGCAGTCTTGGCACAAGTTAACTTTGCAGTTCTGGCAGCGGACCACAGATCTATGGCGTTTGCCATTGTCTCCGTTACCTCCTTTACAGTTGTCACAGTAAGGGACGTGCCCAGGTCCTATCTGAACCCGCTCATGGTTCTTCAGACGCTCCTGACTGTGGAGCTCAAGCTCACAACGAACACACTGCAAGCTTTTGCATTCATCACACTCAAAGGCAGCCTCCTCAGAGCCACCACAGGCATAACTCTCTTGACATATTAGGCTAGTATTGACTCCCTTTTCAGAAGATGAGCCATGCCCACTCATCGTTTCTTACAAGGTTTACTTGAATACAAAGCACTGCTTATTGGAAAAGCAAAAGTACTAGCTATTTCCAACAGCAGTTTTGAAAAATATACAACATATAACAATGTAATGACACAATGCACTGAATAAATCAACCTAAATCAGCTGCATGGTAACAGGTGCTGATCTAGCTGTGACAACTACTTCTCAACAATAATAAAATACACCAAACGAGTGTTCGCACCATGTATTTCAAACACTTTCAGCGGATTTAATAACGTCAATTAGTGCAGCTAACAGTGAGGCAGTGAAGCACAAACAGCCGTCTCCTTGAGTTACACTTGATATCTCTTTACCAGTTAGCTTGTTCGTGAACAAAAGTTAGCATTTATAGCTGCAGCATAACATAAATTATATCAACGTTTAGCCAATAAAACTCTTAAATAAACAGAAACACGTATAGGTAGCCAGTACCGACCGAAACAATGAACTCTCCCTGAAAGGATGAATGTGCAAATGTTGATGCTAACAACAGGCTAGCTAGCAAACTGACCCTAAACAGGTCGCTGGAGAACTCGGTAGATAATTTGGCATCCAAGAACAAATACTTAGCTTACAGATAGTTGGTTTCGACGGACAGTTTCAACTTTTTTTCCAAAGAAAAGGCCGTAATTATCGGGCCAGCCAGCTCCAACAGTTCATAGCCGTCCAAATAAGCAGCTAGCGCCCAGTCTGTCAACTGAGCTGTGACAACATATCAACAAAAACAACCAGCAGGCGATGCCTAAAAGCTCGGATATCAGCGGACTGTTTTGCTTTTAAACGGGAGGGAAATTCGCGTTATTCCGTTTTTTCACAAAAGTCTTTTCAAAGTGTTACTGTGTTTGAATCCTTCCGAGCAGTGTCATTGTTTTGTTCTTCAGCCCCCTCCCTGGTAGACCTCTCTAGCTACGTTATTTTGTTGCCAGGTCAGATCAGCTGATCAGATTATTTTCAGTCACAGGGTCAGAGGAGGGTAACGTGCTGTTGCATGATGGGAAACGTAGTTCTGCAGGCGCCCATGCTGAGTCGACAGTTTCTGTGAAGAGTTTAGGTGTTTTGCATGCAGTGTTGGGGGAGGTCATTTAAAAGCAGAGGAAAAGGTTGAACTACAGCAACGCTAACCACGGGGGAAATTTAGACTGGTTAACTAAGGCTACTGAGAAAAAGTGGATCAAACAACTTTGTTTCAAAAAATGATACAATGAAATCATTTCACGAAAATGTAAAAATGCCAGAAAAGGTAGTAAAATGTGCACTTAACTTGATTGAAAATGTAATAAAAGCCAATAATGTAATAACTTGACCAATAATTTAATAAAATGTCCAGACTGATATTTTAATAACATTTTTACCCATAATGTAATACCTTATGACATTGGGAAATTGTTACAAATGCAAAGTGAAGCAAATTCGGCCTTAAAAGAAAATAAATCACCAGGAGTGTACAAAATACCCAGAAAAATACGAGCTTTACAATATGTACCAAATATGAGCACAGCCAAATTTCTAAAATGGCAATCTGAATTACACGCATAATATATGTATAGATAGATAGATAGATGGATAGATAGATAGATAGATAGATAGATAGATAGATAGATAGATAGATAGATAGGACATCTCCCAGTTTAAATAGTAAACTAAATAAAGTTGGAATTAATAAGAAGTTTAAAAATAATTTAACTACTTACATCCCTATGAAAATATTAATGTAGCTTAACTTCCAGCAAGATACTGCAGAATGTAATTGGTGAAGGAAGGAAAGTGTCATAATTTTCTCACCCAGTTTTTCCTGCAGGTATTCAAACCAGCTTGACCTCTAGGACATTTGCTACCCTCAAGCACAGCACAATACCACTAGTTATACAAGATACAGGCAAGAACCACATATTTGGGATTATTTAGGCCTTGAGTTTTTTCTTTAGTGTTGTTTGTGCTCGATAAATAAATGGAGAGTGTAAAATTGTGAAATCTTGGTTTTAGATTGTATGGCAAATTGTTCAAAATGTCACAAAACATTTTCATGAATATTATCTTTTGTACAAGCTTCTTTTGATATCTCTATAATTTTGGGCAACCCTTAATTACTGTAATCAAAATCGCATCTTTTATGATCATTTTACCAAAGAAAATTGCATGTGGGTGGCTGTTTTAAATGTAATAGTGGTTAACATGCCAAAGCATAAGCTTTCAGACACAGGATGGATTTAAATGCCTATTGTCTTGTAAAGTAGCACTTCAAAGGATCAGCAGGCGACCATTTGTCTCAAATGGCATTTTGTGTTTTCCCTCCATTTCTTCACTGACAGTACCTTCTACTGCAGGACTGTATATTTTCAGATGTATTAATTAAAGCAATTCTTTAGCAAAAAAACACAGCAACTAGCAATTAAATATGTGTTACACTGTAGTGCATTTATTCCAAACCTTTTAACTCACATACAAACAAAAATATAAACATCAGCAACAAAGAAAGCAAGAAACAAAGGTAAAGTAAGATTAAAAAGAGCAGAATATGTAGCTTTCTACAACAAATGTTGCATAAATATTGTCGTATTTCAATGCATGTCAGTGCAGGTTGCACAGTTCTGAGGAGAAATATTTTTAATAAAAATGCATGATTTGTCATAAGAACCCCCAAACAAACCCTGTCCACACAACAGAGTGCATTTAATCAACTCTTTGATTCCATATCAGATGAATCTGCTGATTTTCCTCCATCTACAACCACAAAATGTCCTCAAACGTTCGAGCAGGCTGAGCTTTTTAGATTTCACGCCAGTGTATTTGTGCTTGATGGCAGCAAATACAGCACAGTCAAACACATCCTTGAGGTTGTGTTGTGTCAGAGCTGAACACTCCATGTAGCCATACGCTCTTATCCTGTGTGACAGCCTCCTGGCCCGGCTGAAGTGCACTGGTTTGGTGCTGTGCTGGTCCAGATGAATAAGGACGTTCACATTGTGGCAAAGATCTGACTGAGTTCCAACCAGAACAATGGGAGAGGTCGGGTTGCCGGCTCGGATCTGTGGGATCCATTTGGAGGTGATGTTGTCAAAGGAGATTGGGTTGACCAGACTGAAGCAGAGGATGAAGACGTCCACATGGGCATAGCAGAGAGAGCGAAGATGTCCAAACTCCTCCTGTCAAACCAAATGATAAGAGATGAGGAGCAAAGGACTAACTTGTCTGATAAAGAAATGTGGTGTGTGGAGTATATACCTGTCCAGCAGTGTCTATCAGTTTGATTCGAGTTGGTACTCCATTCACGTGAACCAAACCTGGAAGTGAAGCAAAATCAACTTTTAACAGCTGAGTCAAGCAGCCATTTACATTCAGAGAATAACCTTTACTTACCAGTGAAAACATCAAAAGCGGTCTGTCTGTATTCACTGTTGTATCCATTGAAGATGTAACTGATAATCATGCTGGTCTTCCCCACAGCTCCATCACCAACCAGCATGCAGCTCAGCTCTTCCCTCAGTCTGTTTGGTTTATCATGTCTCTGACAGGCCATGTTTACTCATGTTATCACTCCATTATCCCAGCAGCAGTGTGAGAGTCCATGCAGCATGGAGGACAGCCTTACTGTAAAAGATGTCCTCTTCCCCCCAGGGCTCCGTTGGTGCCATTAAAGGAGAGAGGACACCTCGATTTGAAAGAACAAAGGCGCCCAATCAGATGAGGGATGCTCCAGCAGTTTAACCGTTTCCGTTTGATGCTGATTTACATAAACACTCCCACCAAGGACGCTGCTAAAAGTCAGCTGATTTTACCTTGAATGTCTCACGATAAACTATATGCTGAGAATCAAATCTGTTGGTGGTGCTATCTGTCATATATATGGGCCATTTTTTTCCAAGTTTGGTCTAGAACATTGTAGAAAATGTGGCACGTATTTAGAGAAATGTATTGATGCAATATTTTCTGCAAAATAATAATGGTATTGGCATTTCTGTTGCCAAGTCTTTCCAAAGTTATGGAAATTAATGTTGTGCAAATGACATTTTTACACATAAAACATATGTGCAAATAATACAAAAATATGTTAACTGTTTAATGTCTGTTTTAGGAGTAGCATTAAATATATACAAAATACACAATATAAAGTGCTGTTGTTGTTGTTTTTTTATTTTTTTATTTGTACATTCAAAGAAAATATGAGTCATTTGGAAATGACACCCAATAAACATATTCCTCATTTAACTTTTACCTCGACTTTCTTATTATTTCAGTTCCTTTTATAGAGCTAACAGCCCTCTAGCCATGTGATCTCCTGTCACATGACTATTGATGTGGTTAAACAACTACACAAACACTAAATACTACTGCTACTACTACTACTACTACTACTACTAATAATAATAATAATAATAATAATATTAAGAAGAAGAAGAAGAAGAAGAAGAAGAATGATGATAATAATAATAATTATATAAAATCCCTTTATATAAGATTGGTTGCCTTTCATGTCATTTTTATTTGAAAATAATATTAAGACCACTATTAAATTCAAAATTAAGCAGGGCTGAGTTTCCAAAATCAGGCTCAGTGACAATGGAGATAAAGCCAAAACCACACATAGAGGGCCATTTTCATTTTTTTTTTTTTTTTTTGGTGTCAATTAGAATTTAAAAAAAAGAAAAATGAAATGTGTGTGTGTCTGTGACGCAAAATTCACCATTGTTGAAGAATTACCCATACTAAATACCCCAGTAGACAACCCCTACTGTAATAGGACAGTGAAATAATATAGAGCAAAAATAGTCTTTATTATGTATTAAATTACTGTAATAAAATCACTCATTGTATTACGGCTAGGAAAATGTTCTGTTACACTGTCATGTTAATTCATGCTGCTTCTATATTTCTTTGTACTGCAGTCCTACCTAATGAATTACCTCAATAATTGTAGTATCATTTTTGGTCCATAGACGGAGCTGTTGCTCCAGTATTGAATTTTGCACGCTGTTATGAATTTTGCGCATCATCCAGACGCTGCTTTCAGTTTATGCTGCAATTTCTTGAGTATTCACGGTAAGACATATTGAACTTTTATGTGTATGTAAGTATATTATATTTTTATTCTTCAAGTGGGAAAGATATATTTAGGTTGACATGTTTCTCAGACTTTTTTTTCATTTCATTGCGTTGATTGTTTGCACTCATAGGATTCATGCTCTTTAAAGATTACATCTCAGTAACTGATATCAAAGGTGTAGACTTCGGGGGGGACGTCCACCTTAGTCTTCAGAACATGTGCATTTGCTCCCCAATACAAACATGAAAGTGGCAAAGGACTTTGGATTTTGACAATGTTAAACACATTTAAACCATACATTTATGCAAATAAGGCACAAACTGCTGAAAGAAAAATCACCAGAATGCAGGAAACCAAGTGTGCTCAACATTTATTTTCTGGCCGTGGACCCCCAAACCTGTGTTTCATGTGTGTGTTACCCAAATGTTGAAACAAAATCTACGCCTTGTTTGGTTCCACCTTGTTGTTCAATCCATAAATTCAGTTTTGTGAGGGCTGCTTTATTCTCCTATGTGAAAGGGGCAAGGGGCACAGCTGAGGGGGCATTGTTAGAGTGTCACCAGCTGCAGTTTATAGCAGAAACTTCATGTGTCAGGTTTCATCCTGTCTTTTTTTTTTCAGGGTGACTGAGTTCACAAATACATACAAATAATATATTTTCATCGCCTGAAAATAAACTCCTCACAATTCCTCAATTAAAAACATTCCCCTTCCCATAATACTGCAAAATACACTTCTGATGATAATTATAACACCTTAATAAGAATAATGTTAACTTGGAATGTGCACTGTAGATGCACCCTGATCGCAGCACTGGTGTATTGTGCTGCACACTATGCAGAGAAGTGCATGTCAGACTGGAGTTAAAGGGTGGATTAAATGTTCTTGTCACCCCTCAGTGCACACTAAAAGAAGTCGTCTTCCAGGCACTGACTCTGTTTATCTTTAGCCGGGTGCAGACTGCTTCACTGACATTCCTGTTAATGTTGCAAAGCATCAGCCCCCCCCCCCGGCTTTCACCTGCAAATGTTACTCAAATTACAGACCAGGAAAAAAGACTGCAGACAAACAAAACAACTCCAAAGAGACAACAAAACACCACAAAGTAGACTATAGACTCCTTTCCCTTTGCCAGTACAGTAGATCTGTGTACACGGCTTTGCAGCAGTAATGTATGCCTTTTCTGTTTTTTTTGGTTGACTGGTATATCACATTCAACGTCACTGACAGGCCACAAAATGGGTTAGTAAACAGTGAAGTAGCATGGAGGTCAGTTAAAATGTTACCTTGGTGTCGTATTTCAATCACTGCCGATCAGAGCCAGAGACAATTATTACTTGTTACTAATGCAGAATTGTTTTGATTGGGGTGTGAATGCCAATACAAAAGTCACATGGTAGGGGGCGTTAGTGGGTTTTTTTGTGCAGTGGGAAAGGGGCTAGAGACACAGAACAAGCAAGAAAATACACAAAATTACCTCAAGAATACACAAAATGACATCAAAGACACCTAAAACAACAACAACAAAAGAGGCAAAACCACCAAAAAGTCTACGTGCCGTGCTTTTATGGAAAGGTGGTGGGGCCCTCTGCATTTCTGTACCCAGGGGCCCATTATTTCATAAGATGCTTACGTACATAACTGTAGAATTTTGAATGCTTTTCAAAAGATAACAAATGCAACTTAAGAAGAGAGCCTACATTGTTATAATGGTACTTAAAGCAGATGTCATAATAATAATAAGATATTGCCTTGCTGTATTTTGCTTTTATCAAACTGACTGCAATTATGTAGTTTGAAGATATTAGGCCTGAGAACATTCGTTCAAAAACCCCAAAATCCACATGATCACAGCTGTAGTGCAGCAGAATCGTACGAGCATTGTAAGATGTGATTTTAGAGATCGGGAAACGTATGTGGGTGAAAATACAGCTTTAAACAAAGTGTTGTTCCTTATCTGTCTGAGCCTGCAGGAAACTCTGCAAGCATTGTGTTGTAAGGTCTCTGCTTCCTGTTTGCCGTTGTTTCTCTCTCACTCGTTCTCTTCTCCCTTTCTCTCCCCCCTTTTCCCACCACCTGCATTGCGAGTGACAGAGTTTATTCCCCATAGTAGGAGGACAACATCTGGTCCCCCCCCTCCACCCCCACCGACTCAGACACACGTCATGTTGCCAGCTCGGCTCCCATGCTGCACCTCTGGCAGCTGTGAGTCACAATGCTTGTGTTCCTTAATTCAAGGTAAATGTCAAACACAGGAAACAGTCTTTAAATATCTCCACATCCAAAGATTCTGTTTCCTGCAATGGCTACTTTTATCGTTGTCAATGCTACGTATGCAGGCACTGTGCAACTGTATGCAAATGTGTTTGCATGTAACTTAACTCGTGCAGCAGATGTCAGCAGCGTGCTGATGACTTTAACAGCGGCTCAGTGTCTGGAGATAGTCTGCATATCTGATACTGTAAACACGCTTTGTGTCTGCATTCTCACGCTCTCTCTCTCTGCATGACTGGACATGCAGAAATGTATCCTGACATACATTTACGGAGGTAATCTGCTTAGTAAGGGTGTCTCAATGCAGCTTAGGGAAAGCCCCCAACATACACACAGCACACTTCAGCATTCATCCCACTCGTCATCACTGACTCTTGAATTAATGCAAATATATACAATAAGATAACCTTAACTGCCCCTCATGTCTCAATGAATGATTCCTCTGGTTGTTAAAAAGTAAACCCAGTAAGCAAATAAAGTTCCTGCAACACATCAAATCTGACAACAATAGAGAAATCTGCCAGATAGGTGTTAAAAGATTATGTTGCTCCCTAAGCCAGAGATCAGCAGGGCACTCTGTAGACAGGGCACAAAACAAGTGGCTGACACTGAGATGAAGCGATAAACAAGCCATTTGCATAACATTTCCTGCATAATGTGTCTTTAAGTAGATATCGCCTGGGCTCTTAAGTGGTGAGGATTAGAGCAGGATGGGTGCCTCCAACATACTGAGACCTCATATAATGGAACCTCTCGCTCTCCTTTTCGCTCCTAGGTGTGACTTAAGGGTCATGATTTGGGCGCAATGTCATTTGCTATACATGTATTCAGCGTAATCTCTTTGACACTGTTTGCAACCTGATGTCAAAGGTCTTGACCTGCTTGCTTGAATCTGACACAAAACATAGACTGCGGTGGATTAACTTCTTTTGTGTTCAGAGATGCCATGCAGTAAGCAGTAGTAAGTTTTTAAACCCCTTTACTGATTCATCATATATCCATATTTTTACAGTCTATGGTATTTAGTCATAAACCAAAGAAGTGGGAAAAATACAATATTTGACCTGTTGATAGTTGTTGGTTTGATGTGTGAAGTTTCTGCTTCATGTATCACTCTAGTTTGTTAGCAACAGGAAACAGCCCCCTTCCCAGGACAACTCAAAGTCTAGCACCTTATGGTCACTGCACCAAGTGATTCATGGGAATTCAGGCCTGTGAGGCGCTCCCTCACCCCTGTACTACCTCCTCACTGACCCCTACTGTTCCCATTCTTAACTTGTAGCCAGTTTTTGCAGGAAAGCATAAACTACGTCTACGAATACATTGCAATCGTGTGAATGAGGATATATATGCCTTGCCTTTTTTTGTTGGATGAGTGCATTTGCAGTTAATCTGAATTAATACTGTAACCAGTATTGTATCATTTGGATCTGAACCAGCTTAGGGTAAGTCAGCATGTCCCAATTTTTAAGTAAAGCATAAGTGTTTTTGGGCTTTTGTTGGCCAGCAAGCAGACCCGTCAATTTAGTTACTCCTGCTCCATTAAACCCTGGCAGGGGTCCAGGAGCAGCGGACTAATCCCACTTTACCCTCCAGAGAGCATCACAGGGGGTCTGTCCTCTGTTCTTCATGGGATATACAGTAGCCTTACTCCAAAACAGTCAGAGAAGTATTCTTCAGTTGATTTTTTTTATGACTGCAATCATTAAAATTATAAACTGATTAATGTAACACATTTAAATCCCTGAAAATGTATTGTTCTTGATAAGCTTCTCACTATAAGCATTGCAGCACTACAGGGACACAATTTACCTTAGCCAAAGTTGGAACAGTTTTGGTTATTTCACATGAAAAATGTCTATTTTTTTCTAAATTTCGTGTTTTATCTGGTTTTAAGAGGGTGGGGCTAAATTGGACAAGGTGATATCACACATTTGAGAGTGGAATTTACAAAAATGTGACATAATGTGTAATGGTTTTCCTTTAATATGTTGTCAGGCCACTGTCAATCAAATCTGATCAAACAACAGCACACAGGCCTGACAAAGCAAATTATTTGTTGCAGTGTTAAACTCTTAATATATATTATTTTAGGGTTATTTCCTTTATAACTTCCATGTTAATTATTGTACATAGCCAGTTTTTGAAAGATCACTAGTTACCCTGTTTATATTTAATAAATAATGTAACTATTGTCGTCACTTCATCAAACCAGGCTAATTGTTGTTGCTGTCTTTATGGTGTCCTGCTGTTGTTGTTCTGTGAATTTTAGCATTTTATAGGTTTTAAAACATCTTGCCAAAAGACTGCAGATGAAAATAAGCCAGCTGGCTAATCCTGGTACATTTACAGAAATGTTGTTTATTGCGTGCTGTCCCTGTAAATAAAGTAAATGAAATGAAAATGGTTTAAAATGGGCGATAAACTTGAAAATGTCCAGAAATAGGCCCTGCTAAAAGAATCAGTGGAAAGAAGCAAAGCAATTGAATGAATGTTATATCCCTCATTTAAACTTTTTCCTAAAAGAATATAATCGGGTGTATCCCTTTCGTAATCACCAATATCATTATTAGTAGCAGAGATTAAGTTAGATATTTTTCAGTAACTAAATGATCACAGTTACATTTATTTTGTAATATAATTACATTTAATGACTCCCTAACTCCTTTACATAGCTACAATAATGAATTTTATTGGAATAAACGCCTGAGATGGGAAAATGTTTTCAATGGTTTTAAAAGACAGCATATTGTTTACTAGAAATGAGTTTTGAAATGAGATTTAAATGTCACAGTTGGGCTTCTACTGGCCTCATCTCTTATTCATCAAATAATAATGTAAAATAATACTGAATGATTGATTTTCTTTCTTGGAGTTAAATCGATACCCCTCTTTTATGTAAACAGGAAAATGTCTACAGCCTGCAGGCGGAAAACAGTCTGGCTCTTCACCGACCATCACCTCTAAAACTCATAATTTAACATATCAAACCTTGTTTGTTTAATCCAAACAATGCCCAAAGTGTAAAAGAAAAGACTTTTGGTGTACCTCAGGGATATGTGCAGAGCTATTACTTTGCTGTGTGTCACTTCCTGCTTTTAAACAAACAGGTATAAGGTGCTAATTAGCAAGCTTCAGAGGAACAGGGATTGTTTCTAGACCGGTCCAGGCAGGTTGTTTCCCCAGTTTTAAAGTCTTTGTGTTAAGCTAAGTTAACCTGACACCCGAGAGGCTCTAATGTTCCCTGCAAGAAAGTGTAATTCTCAAAATGTTGAAACTTTCCCTTAATAGTCATTGAATATACTGATTTTGTTGTTAATATTTAACCTGCCAGGAGTCGCTGATGATGAGCAAGTAGAATGCAGCTCAATATAAAACATGAAAACATTGCTTAGTTTGTACTGGGAATATTATAGTGACCCTACAAAGCTGTAATTCATGTAGCAAATAAAATGGTAAGTAGGCGTATTTGTCTTAAACAGATGTGTTTTTCACAAGGCTGAATTTCCACCTGTAATATGTGTGTCAACAGTAGGACATTGTGACCTCAAATGCCTTTTTACCTTTTGAAAATATCGCATTCCCAAGTGACTCAGAGTACAACAACAACAACATTGACTGACGTGCTGTCATCTTTACACACCTTGGTGAATTCCACAGGATTAATCTTAAACTAATTGCCAAGTAAGCGGGGTGACACATAAATAATGCTAAAGAAAGGCGTGGCAGGAAAAATACATGACGTTACAAGAGCTAAAAAGTTACAAGAGCTAAAAAGAACCTGATCCCAAGTGCAAATGCAAGTCCACGTCCCTCGATGGCTGATTGTTTGATCATATGTGTTACAGGGAACTGATAACAATATCACCAGGGGTTTCACCCTTTGGCCTTTGAAGCATCTGTGTTTTCTTCTGCTTTTAGTTTCAGTTGGCTCTACATCAATCCACACAGCAGCATATGTTCTCACAGAGCCCGATTAGAATCTCCTTAAACAGGAAACTCTGCTGCAATTGGCTTATTAACATGAGAACAGGATCTTTTTAAAGGGAAAAAAAACTTTCCAAACAAACACAAAGCATCATTACATGCCGTTACTCACTTAGGAAACATTTGAGACGGACCGAAAATGGGGAGAAAAATGTTGAAGTTTACTTATGTCAACAAAGAAACCCCTTTGTGGTTATATTGATGAGATTGTTCATTTTTGATAACAAAATTGTCTAAGTGTGTTAGATAAGTGTCTTTTTATTGCATGAATGTAGCTAGATTTTAACAAAACATTTCTAGATAAAGGGAGTGGGCAGAAGACATAAGGTAAAAAAATTGCCAGGATAACTGTTGATCTTTTATCAACAACAAACAGATCCTATAATCAGCACTAAAAGACATTTACAGGCAGATAGAGGCTATAATCATAAAGAACTTCTTCCACCAAAAAAGATACAAACACCATTAATCACTTTAGTGTGATATCGCAGCACAAAGTCTGCAAGACTCTCACAATGACTCTGCAGCTGCCTGATTGTGTGCCGCAGTGGTCACACTGTAAAATGGCATTGATATCCCGCCTGCGTGAGTGTGTGGGAAACAGAGCTGCCTTTCCTGTTCTTTGAGAGAAAACACTCCAGAGAAAAATGGCAGGAAATCTCCAGGGCCTTTTGATTCAGGCTGAGAAAGTGAGTCAGAGTACCTGAGAGACATCATGATGTCAGGGCCACCTCGGGAGGGAAATGTCAAGCAGTATAGGTGAGAAAGTCCAACAAGGATTCACAGTTCACAAGATCTTGTGTTCCCTCTCCCCCCCACTTCTTCTAATCGATCTTCCAGTTAAACTGATCAAATTTTGCAATGATCTCTATCAAACAATCATATTGCTGCTGCCAGACTTTAAATCTGTTCTCCGTTGTGCCCTCCTCCATCCCATTCAACCCCCTTCATAATATCCAGGCTCCTTATTCTACTACAGCTTCACCACTCCCCTTAAAATATATCACATCACAATGGGGTCTTATAGCCAAAAACTATTCCCATTTCTCAGACTTTCATGCATGTATTAGTAAAGTCTTCCACTCAGATTGAGTCTCTCCTGAAATACAGCATGTATCTGCCAACAGGTAGGTTGGAGGCCTCATCTCATGTCTGCATTACATTCACTAAAGGTCTTACCTCATCAGGACAGATCAATTTCTGCTTTCCAAAGCCGTACAATCAAAACTCAAAGTACCAAAGTAGTAAAATAAATGTACCAACAGAGCTATTAGACAGACCCTATTACAAGATAGACACCTTAACCCAGTGTGAAAAATAAATAAAGAAATAAATACATTTTTTTAAAGTAAAAGATATAAAATATATAATTCATTTACATTTCCTCCTAAGGTAAACAAAATGAACTTTAAAATTTGAAATGAAATTTATCCAACAAATGAATTCTTAAGACTGAGATTTACTTTTTGATGTGAAGAACTATTAATTTTGTGAAAGGAAAACTGAAAGGTCAGAACAGGGCTGGCCAATATGGAGAAATCAAATATCGGGATATGTTTGACCAAATACCAAGATATCTATTCTACTGCAATATTGTAGAGTTGACTATTGGTGCTTCCACAAAATATTTACAATAAGATTTTTAAAATTATCATCCGTAATGTGGATATAATGACCAAAGGGGTAATGGCAAGTATTAGAGCAGCTAGAACAATCTGGTTAGTTCTGAAAAGTACATCACTTTGCTGCAGTGCAGCCTTTAAAAACAAGAAAATACATTTATGATATAATATCCAAAATCTAAGAGGATATCTAGACTCATATTCCGATATCAGTAAATTATTGATATATATCTCAGCCCTGGTTAGGAAGATATGTACAGTCCAGGGAGATTGAGTTGTCAGCTGTGACAGTAAAGACAGTCAAGTGTGGTGTTTCTGTTGAAACCAGGAACTTGGACTTTCTTAATACAGTGCTGTAATTGGTAACATTTTTATACATAAATGCAGAAACTCAATCTTTTTTTAACCATTGAAAGAATGGATTAAAACTCTTGTCAATAAAACTTCTTAAAGACAGTCACATTTTATTTATTAAATTATTTTATTTATTTTATTTTATTTCTATTTGGATTTGATCTTGCTCAGTTTGACGCAGCAGACTGTTGATAAATGAAAATATGCTGTACTTAATATTTTAAAAAATATATATCAATTTTTACCTTTTTTCCCCACAAAGAAGTGAACTTCATTGTCTTTTAATCCAACCAAACTGGGGCGCTGACTGTAACTGAACTTAATTGTCTTTCAATCAATCAAATGAAAGGCAGCTTTTAAGGTGTGCACAGCATTTACACCCTTGTTTTCAGTGTCCATTTTTGGCAGCTGCATGCATCTCTAACCAGTTCTTGTGTGGTGCTTTAATCCTTGATTCTTTGCGTGTTTTGTCATGAAGAGAGAAAAGAATGCTACTAACTTACACAACTGGCAAATCCAATGAGTCTGTGCCTCAGGCTGCAGTGCAAACATAGTGTGTTGTTTTTTAATAAGAAATTGTCCCTCCTCACTGGGTGTGATTACATAACTTGGAGATTATGTCTTCACTCTACTCACTCTTTACGCTTATAATGTTGGTTTATTTATGTTGGCCTGTGCAACAGAAAAGAATCTAAACTGACTGATAAAGGAGATGGAGAATGAACAAATAAGACTTTAAGATGATACTGGAGGAGAAACAACAGGCCACCCTTAACTGTGAGTGGATGTTTGCCAAATGTCACTGTGGCACTGAAAAACCCACCCGCTTCACTAAATTGTTCTGCTTTTACATTCTTAACTCCACAAGAGGTTGATTTGGCTTCACAATGCGAGATAACTATGATTGTCGCTGGCTTGCATGTTGCTAAATTGAAGCAGGCCTGCACTGAACAATGCACTCTACACCTGCATGCTTGTGTTGAGCCATCTGCAGAAACGAAAGATGTCTGTAGTGCTTATCTGAGTTGGACTCACATGTTTCTTGGTATAACTGCAAAGCAAAAGAGGAAGCATACACACCCTACCTACCGTCCCCATTGTTAGGTCAGATGATTTTTAATTTGGTCTCATGCCTCATTCACAATAAAACTGAAACAAAAACATAATTAACTCCTGGGAAAATTTCCAACTTTGTGGCCCTTGATACAAGTAAGGATATTTTAGTGATGGATGCTACACACTGGCACTAAACAATCTCAGTAGATAGGCTTATACAAAATGTGCGGCTGAAAAAGATTAAGATGCAACTTTGTTTGATATTTGCAGATGCACAAAGAACAGTCAGTTTACGCTAATACTAATAAAACAATGCTTAGCAAATGTTAACTTAACAGTTAAGCAACTTTTTAATAAACCCATAAAAAAAATCAAAATTTATAAAGCACTCCTATTTTTTTTTTACATTTAACAGGCCTTTATTATGAATGTTTAAAATGGCCAAGGACTTGAGTCAGATGCAAAGACTTAAGACACTTCTAACATCAACAGTACAACACAGACAAAATACTTGAGGTGTTTCAAGTTAAAACAGATAAAAAATTCACTCAGGTTATCTCACAGAGCAGTTTCCCGTCAGGGCCCGACACCCCTCAGCCAGGTGCAGGGGTGTAGGGTCCGAGTGTAAAAGAGATTAAGGAAATTAAATTAAAAGCAGCAAAAGTGCCATTCCTCGGGGATGGAGCAGGCTAATGAAGCAGGACGCAGCTCTCTGGCTGGAGCTTTAATTTTGTAAAGCCTGGTTCAGTCCCCAGTCCTGCTCCAAACAGATTGGATTAAAATATCCAGTGGGTGTGAGTCACGTACTGTTCAGATGATAAACAGTTTTTACATTAACCATTGGCAACGATGAATGGATTAAAGAATGGTGTGCATTATGGTGCAGCGATGAACAAGTCTGAACTGTCGTCTTTTGCCTTGTTCATACTATGGTTTTTTTGTCAAAGGAATGTGGTGGCTGTAAAGAGAAAACTGATGGACATAAAATCACCACAAATCTCTGACATCAAGGTATAGCAGTAAAACGATTCTAAATATAGTGTACTTTTTAACTGATATTAATTTTATTTAAGGTGCTGGTGCTCCTGTTGACGATGATGAAATACCGCATACAAGTCCACTTCAACAAATCTGAGCTATCCCTTCCAGTAAATCATATGGAACATTAGTTTCTGTTTCGACTTTGTTGATAGAGATTTAAAAGAAGTCATGTGGTTTACTGCCCAATCATTGGCCATTGTTTGTGCTTTTTTTAAATCAAGGGACTGCACAGCACTCACGTCCACTGGCAAAAGCCCAGCAAGGGGTGAGGTGACCTGCAGCAGAAAGAGCTGACCTCCAATATGAGAGGGCCAGAGCTCCTAAAGCTGATGGACTCCATTAATGGCCCAATCACTTTCTCTTTAACACACTTTCAGGGTGACCTTCAGCCCTGTGCTGACCAAGCCAAGGTCAAGGGTCAGGGTTCAGGCTAGGTACACATTAGCATGCAGGTGGAGGCTCCAAATTGCATAAGGGTTTTTTTGGTATGTGTGACCACTAATCTGGGCCACGATAGGCCAAACACACATCCGTAGGACGTGACCTCCACTCTGCCGGAGTGTGTGTATTCTGTTCAGAGGATATTAGCTGACATCTTTTCCTGGAGAGCATGTGACCTCAGAAGGGGTAATAATATTGATTAGGGGTTCAAAGTGCACAGGGAGCACGGCATATTTATGCATATGCATTGTGAATTTTAATTCATGTCAATAGAATAATAAGCTTTCTATACAAGATTTTGTCTTTTGTTTCCACAGTATTTTCACTGCGCATATACAAAGAGGTCAGGCATGTCGACATGTTTTTTCTCCTCTCTTTGTTAGGAAGTATGCTCTAACTTGTTGACCCCGAGGTTTCATATTCCCTCTGCAAGTCTCCAAAGAGCCCTAACAGTGCGGTAAGGGGCATTTATTGATTTACTTATCTTTATTGTTACATCTCTAACTCGAGGAGCAAGAGTGAGTTGTAAATTATAATGCTCTCATGCAGCATAGTGGCGCTTTCATTGGAAAAATATAAATGTGCATTTCAGACATTGATACGCCTACATGAAACCAGCCACAACAGAGCAGTAGCCGATGGCTTGCTTCACTTTAAAGTGTGCCATAGGCTCGACCTCTCTCTAATATCTGACTGTAGATCCAATCGGCTTCTGATGCCATCAGGCTCCAACCACCCATACATTCAGGTCATGCCCAATGTTTGTACAATTTTGGCCTCCTATATTTTTCATATTTTCTTATATTTTTGACAAGGAAATCAGCCCTAACAGACTCCATTGATATATAAATATATATATATATATATATATATATATACACTGTATATTGCAGATGTCATTTGTGGTATTGCAGATTGTGTGTAGTGTGTATTTTTTCATAAAACCAGAAATAATATCAACTGCAGCTGCAGTTCCCTCCACACAGTGGGAACTGCTTCTAAGACATAGAAGTTTTGATACTGAGTATAGCTGATGCGTTTTTACAGCGCATTGTTTTTTGTGTCATGATATGTGGTTGGAGAGGAGGATGAGCTTTTGTATAAGGGAGTGGAAAAACACATAAATGAACTGAACAGTATGCAAATAAAAGATGGGATAGCTCTTCATGTTCACACTTAGTGAATGAATAACATTGCTGATTATTCAGAAAAAAGGCACTACAAGAAATTTGTGTACAGAACAAAGACGATGAAGGGTTTGTCCAATTTGGCAAAGAGTTCATCACATTTACTAAGTCATCAGATTATTTATTGCACACAACTTGTTCCATATGTGCTGCGGGAAACCACAGACAAACACGTGTTGTTGACTCATCATTGTCAGTTTGTCTGTCTGGATGATCTCATTAGTTTCATCAGAAACACAATACCGTGTGTCAGCCAGCACAGACAATCCAATGTGCTTTTCGGTGGTACTTAGCGACAGCAATGAGCCACAAACTGCTCCTCCATGTACATGTTTTGTCATTGTTCATTGGAAAAGAACAATCAGTGACAACAGCACTTTACTTATGCATTTACAGTCTTTACTGACCGGTCCACACCAGGAGACTTTCTGTCCATGTCTTTCTACAGTATATGATCTGTACATGTGAGCTCTTGCTGAATTGTATGTTCCCCTCTCACAGCTCAAACCTTTGACCTAGTTTTGGGCTGATTTCTAAGAAAGTAGAACAGTGTGCCACAGAACTATGCCATTTAAAATGTGGGCTTGTTTATCCAAGGATGAAACAGCTTCTTTTTTTTTTCACATTCTGACATGTGGCATGTGCACATGTTTTTGCAACGTGATCAAAGTCCAGACAGGGACAGAAACCCAATCTGCACCCCCACCTCCCAGCTCAGCCCCTATACGTCTATACTGTAGGAGCATGCAAGCAGTTTTCCATGGTGTGTGGTTTCTTCTATAGCTGACTGTGTGCACACTTAATACACAGCTTTCTACCAGCAAAAATCCTAGATGTTTGTATGCTGTCTTTGAGAATTTGGAAGATTTTAAGGTAAAGTTTTGCGAGTGAGTGAGGAATGCTTGGCCACTCAACAGGTATTTTAAAAGATTGAGCAACCACTGTACCCAGCAGAGTTTATTTATGACTACCCTGGCAACATCAGAGAAAATGTTTTTATAGCCTGCTGGTTGTAACATTAACTCAAGAACTGCACAGAACATCTAAAGCATGTATGAGTAAGCGCATGTATAAAATAGTGTATTTGCACAAAACACACCTAACTGTTGCCAGGTCTGTGCAGTTACCAGATCTCTAAGAAAAAGTCAGCATTTCCTGTGAGAGGCTACAGCTGTACATTCCTTGGCCACGTGATGTGGAAGTATGAGGCAAGGTATGCAATCGGGCATTGGACTGCAAACATAAATATGGGAGACTTGAGCAAACTCACATGCAAGGTGAGCAAGAGTGGAGGAAAAAGAAACACTATGCACTTCTTATAGATTTTAGTGTTTTTATTACAGTAAAATTTAAAAAATAAATGCACATTACATTGATTCAGAGAGCCTTTTACAATTAAAGTTACATTATGAATTAAAAAAGAGACGACATCTCTCAGTGTGATGTTTCAAAAGCACCAGCTCCTTCTGGAGTTTGTTTAGTATACATTTTTATGTCTTTGCAGTCAAAAACTGTCAAGTCAGAAGGTCAAAAGGTGATAGCTTTAGGGTTGAAACATAACCTCCCAGAGTTGTTAGTCACAGAACATGCCACCACATATATATATTCTTCGAAACCAGGTCAGGTAATTTTCTTTGATGCACCAAATAGCCTGAAACATATGTTACAGGACTTAATTCCCCCTTACAGCCAGTAGAAAAAAATTAGTATTTACTTTATAGTAAGTAGAATTTTTATGTTGTGGAGTGCCTCATGTAGTCTTTTACATAGCTCCAATCAGCAGGGACTTTGGGGGTGTGATCCCTTTCGCAGTCATGGAAAATGTTCAAAACAGCCGCCTCAATAGAGAAGAGGTGCTCATCCTGTCCCTCAGGACAGTGCAGCCTCATGAAGTCTGCCAGGCGGACCAAGTATTCAGTATTATGGCCAGCGTTCCCTCTGCAGATGGCAATCTGGGCGGCGATCTCCATTTCTGTGGCTGGGCCGAGGTAGGAGGGATTGTCTGAAGTAGCGATGTAGACAAGAGCCAGCACAGCACTCTGACCCTTCTCCTTTGGGATGAACTCCACCACCTCTGTTATGTAACCACCCAACACAGTCTCTCTCATGTTGAGGTACTGAAGGGACTCTTCTATCTGGGAGTCAGCCACCTCGTAGGCCACGCCCCATGTGCAAGCCTGTCAGGAAAACAGGTGGAGGAAGTGACAGATCAAATACAGTAAGTGCTGAATTGATTTCACAACCAAGGAGTGTTTTTGTTGAGATAGTTGCCATTCGCAGCTGAAACAGTGACTTTTTAGCTCAGTATAAAGGGAAGCACCCTTATCTAAGTGGTGTTGCTGTATGCCAGCAGCACACTGCTCACGGGCGTATTCAGCCAAGGTTAATGTTGTTATTATGCAACATTTGTCAAATAGCCCATGTGATGTGTTGTTAAAGTTATGTTATGTTGTGCAATTTTTTGATTACTCATATAGTATACTAACCTCTCATCCCAACTCATAAAATACTGTCAGTGGAAATATACATCAACATATGATAGGTAGCCTGTGTCAGTTTTGGACATTCAGATTCAAATTTATGCTTTTTACATGTATTGTGTCTTTTTAAAATAAAACATTTCACGGGAAATGTACTGTTTCTGCTCGTTACATGCCAACAGTCTTCTTCAAAATAAACTTAAAACATAGGTATAACACTGCATTTTTAAAAAAACAATTTTTTTTGGTTTATTTCCTTAGGTTTAAGTAACAAAGGTCCATGGTTATGTTTAGAAAAAACACCATGGTTTGGCTTGAAAAAAGTACAGTTGTTACTAATGTCATGTAATGTCATGTTAACACATACTAGCACACTCAGTTGTTATTAAAATCACTCCATTGAGTTTCACACTCTTTATACTTGTACAGTAGCTACCAGCAGCTTTACAAACTAACTCCATCCAGTACATATCATACCAAAAAGTGTGTCTGTGTGTCAACTTGTGTCAGTGTCTGCCGCCGACGTCTTATAACAAAGTGGCAGTATTTGACTAGTTGGGTTGTTGCTCGCTGTGTCAACAACTGATGCCACATATCATACCACCAGGAAAGCTACCTTCATGCATTGATCTCTGACGCTGCGATCACTGACAGAGTGGTGGTGTTTGATGAGTTGGGAGGGAGAATGGGCTGAGTATACTGTTTAGCTGCATTTGCTTATAATAAATAGTATAATAAAGTAGAAAATTATTTTTCAAAATTCGAATACTCATTTTATCCAAACGCCCTTGGCAAATTTGGTGCCGGCCAGTGTTTACTCTATGGCCACTGCTGTGCTTGATATTGATGTTTCATGACATAATTTTCTAGAATAAATCACTGTATTAGTAGTAGTAGTAGTATGCACGTTCAAACTGATGTGAATAATATAAGGGTAAGGTCTCTTGTGGAAAGGTTAGGTTTATGATTTACATAGTTTTGCCCTACAGCATTACCAAATTAGTTACAAACAACAATATAAATATTGTGTACAACCATAAGGTAGGCTCTTTTTTGAGGGTGTTTAGTTGTTTTAAAATTGCACATTTTAAAACTGCCTCTACAAGTTCTTTGGGACGCTTGCTCATGATCATTGGGTTAAAATAACATTTGACATCTTTGTGATAGCATAGTAATGGTAGGAATATAGCTAGTTGGATTCAGCATTACATGCTATATAGAGGATCAAAACAGAATGGCAGCTTCAGGATGAAAGGCACTTACCTCCTTATCCTCCACAAGTGTGGCCACTCTGCCTGGCTGTGGAGAGCAAGGACACAGACAGTGAGGACATGACTACTCAGCACAACAACAAGTTTAATACCTCAAAATAATACATAATAAAGTGGGAAAAAAATAAATAACCTGCAAAAATCATCAGCACATGTGATATTTGAACCAACTGGTGTGATACAATATAAAAGTAAATTAAAATGTTGGAGGTCATCTCACCTTTTCCTTGTCCCCTCGATAAAAATCATCTCCTTGCCAGAAGCGCCTTTTGTATCCTTTAATGAAGCCAACTTTGCTCTTCCTGTACGCAAAATCAGGTTTCCACACTAAGGAGCCATACCCAAATATCCACAGGTTGCCCTTTTCTTTGATAATGTCCTGAGGTTTCATTTTAACCGCTCGGCTGTGATTTAATAACGAGAGAAGTGCGTTTCTATATCTGTAAACAAGCTGGTGCTCTTCAGTTTGTCCTTTGTTACTTCTGTCGTCCTATACATTCCAATACATCCTACCGTCACTATTACACAGAGCTGAAGACAGAAGTTAATATCCAGCAATCTTAATTCAGCCCTTTTGAAAACGTCGAGTCTATTATTATGGCATCAAAAACATCGTCTGGACGTGGAGTGCGTCTCTGTATCCTACTGATGCACAAACACGTGTATTTGTTGTTCAGGGACGTCAGAGCGAGACGGTGTCGACCAATCAGATCACAGGAGGGTCGGGCTCAGCTGACAGATAAACCAATCAGTTTGAATTTAGTTGGACCACTTGAATGTATAATATACTGTTTTGTTTTTACTGTCTAAACATATTTTGTTTTAGTTTTGCTTTTATTGGTTTCAGTTTAAGTCATGTTATTATTATTAGGCTATTTTTAGATAGGGCAGAGGCAAGATTCAGAATAGATATCAAATACAAACACAGCACTTCCTGAAGGTAATTGAATCACAGTAAAGTGGATGTCCCAGTTTTGTATTTTTCTTTTTATTAGTTCTTATTTTTATTTGATTTCATTTTCTTTTTTGTTTTATTTTGTCTCGTGTTGGTGAGTTCCCCGGGTGGATTTGATAATTTAATTTTGACCATTTAAAAATATTTACTTTTAGTTTTGCTTGTATTGGTTTCAGTATAAGTTTAAGTCATGTTATCATTATTAGGTTATAGTTATATGGGGCAAGGGCAAAATTCAGAATAGATATCAAATACAAACACGACACTTCGTGAAGGTAATTGAATCACAGTAAAGTGGATGTCCCAGTTTTGTATTTTTCTTTTTATTAGTTCTTATTTTTATTTGATTTCATTTTCTTTTTTGTTTTATTTTGTCTCGTGTTGGTGAGTTCCCCGGGTGGATTTGATAATTTTATTTTGACCATTTAAAAATATTTACTTTTAGTTTTGCTTTTATTGGTTTCAGTATAAGTTTAAGTTATGTTATTATTATTAGGTTATAGTTATATGGGGCATGGGCAAAATTCAGAATAGATATCAAATACAAACACAACACTTTGTGAAGACAGCTGACTCACGTCACTCAGATAGTTTACCCATTTTATTTGAAGTAGTTATGTAAGTAAACAATATTGTTTCAGTTAGTTTTGTTTCTGAAGTCTATTCTTTAATTTTAATTCCAGTTAACTGTAAGTGTTTTTTCTCACCTAGTTTTAAGTTCAGCTTTAGTTAACTGAAATAACCTTGCATGACAGTGATTTGAGTTTCACATTTTTCAAATATATTGCTGTCACATAGGCCTGTAGTGTTAGTAACAATTTATTTGAAATGTTTTTTTAATGTGGAAACACCTCTTGTACCCTTGAGTGTCAAACTGTCAGTGATAGTTCAGCAGGTAATCACATTACCTATAAATAACCGGGACTGTTATATCTGTGCTCTCTTAAGCTCATTAAGTGTCTGTGTTCTGCTCAGGTCTGTCTAACACTATTGTGCCTGGGACACAGGCTGGTCTCTTATGAATGCCTGCTTATGATCATTTGTTCTCTGGCTGTTTGTCACAAACTGAGCATGACATTTGATGAGAAAAGAAATAAACTCTTATAATTTCACATAAAGCTTACTGCCCCCAAGTGGTAGTGAAAGACATTGATATCTGAGATTTCAGCCTGAAGCTTTAATATCAGCTGCAGGAGTTCAGGTGAAAAAGGTAAAAGTGACATTGTGAAAAGTGACATTTGCTGGGTTGTTATGGTTCTCTGCCTCATGGGGGCTTGGCAGCGACTGGGCCGTGGGGCCACTGTTTGCTGTGGTTAGTAGTGAAAGGGCATATGCAGATTTACTCACTGACACATGCGCAAGCATATGCCGAGTCCCTGACAGCTCACTCCATCCCCTCCCCCTCTCAACTCACAGCAGTAAGAGACAGCTCATCATCAGAGATCATATCCAGCAGAACTGTGGACTTCAGTCACATGACTTTAGACTCAAAATAATAATATAACAAAGAAAAAAACAACTTGCAATTCAACTTGGACTTTAATACTAACGACTCATGACTTCACTTGGACTTGAGCCTTTTGACTTGAAGACACTTGATGCCTTCCCTTCAAACCCAAAGATTAAAAGTATGCCATTTCAAAAGCGCGCCACATACCCCATTAATTTCCCCTTCATTTCCTGAATCAACTCATATTAATGCTATTCAGTTCCAGAAAGTCAACACAAAATTCCCCAGATCCACTTTGTTTGAACCAATCTGACAGCACCCAAACAAGCTGCAGAAGAGCACTGAGAACATTACGATTCTTAGCGTCAAAAATGAGAAATGACACAGATTATATTGATATTGTTGGATGTTGACATACGGTTACATTTAGTTTGTGCGCCAAGTGACCAAATTTGCCATCAGTAATTCTAATCCCAACGTCAATTTAACGTAGAATATTGAGGATAGATGATGTTGATGTCAAAACCAAAATGTAATGTCTTCCCAACCTCTCATGCCTAAGTCATCTTGATGTAGAATAACATTCACTTGTGATGTACTGAGAACAAAAGCCTTTGTCCACATAATGTGAAATTCTTTTGTTGTTAGACAATAAGAATATCAGCAACCCAAAATTCAACATCTGTCCACCTCAAGAGTCAAACATCCTTCTGATGTCATATTGACAGCCATTGACAGCCGGGTGCAGTATGCAAAATGCGTGTGGTGAAAATTATGGACAAAGACGCAACAGCTTCAAATAAATTACAAATATTCAAAAGCATTTGTGATTTTTGTAAAAAAAAAAATTAAAAAAAGATATTATTACTCTGTTGTTTACTGGCTTTACATATGATGAAGCATGCTTGACTTGCTTAGGTCTCAAAAATTCAAGTTTAGGACTTGGGACTTGACACTTGTAACTTGCAAAACAATGACTTGGTCTCACATTGATATCTAGTCTCTGGTGCTTTGTTCCTCCACTATATCTAAAAATACAGCATTAGTTCAGAGAAGCAGTTAGGTGCTGTAGAAGGACCACAAGGATTCTTTATTTTCACATACAGATGTTGTTTTAAATATATATCTATTTGTTTGAGAATTTCCTTACATTGCTGCAAATGACAAAAGTGTCCACTGAATGATTTCTAGCACAATGATTTCACATCACACCGACACAGACGTCATGGACATAGACACGGAATCATCAGAAATGCTACCAGGCCAAATATGACTGTATCTATAGACAATGAAGCCACATCCACACCGGCTGACACAATTAAACGTTTCTATTTGATTCAACATTTAAATTAGGAGCTCTATTTGGACCATGTGTACACTCGACCACTGACGACCGACAAACAAACAGTGTACCAGATATGTGTTCATTGTTTCTTTTTATAACAAAAAATAATAAAACACAAACGACACTTAAAAAATAAATTCACCTTTCCTGGGCGTCAACTTGAAAACAGCTTCTAATCTCAACATATAAATATACAGTATATACAAAATAATCTTATAAAACACAGACAAAGAACGATCAGTGCTTCATATTCTTAAATTACTAATGAAATACTAATCTTACAAAATAACATTATTGGTTCAGTAATTGAAGGCGTCCTTGGTACGATAGTCACTTCATGTATTTTTCCTTGTCTTCATTTAAGGGTGATCTTGCATAAGGTCTTATCATGAGTTTCCCTGCATGGCGCTGTAGCATATTGCATCTTTTTGATCTTTTATGTTTATTTTTGCTGTGCAAAGGACTCGTTATAAGGCGGGGCACAATGCTTTTAAACACATATATAAGGCTTTGTGATCTAGGCTGCATACATTCTTCATAAAAAAAGGATTTACAAAACGGATAACCCTAAATACCCTTCAAAAATGAACCGTTTTCAGTAGTTTTTGTCCTTTTCTGATTGAGCACAATGCTGATTTTTGTTTGCATAGCGCATTGCAGGCCACAAAAAAAGAAAAGAAAAAGAAAAAAAAAGCCGGCTCCTTCCACAGGCTTGTTGGCAGTAAGTTGATTTGCTGATTGCTGATTACTGCAAAAAGGTGGAGAGGGGCACGTCAAGATAGTCATCTTCTTCTAATCAACACGCAGGCATAAACATGTTGGCCTGTTGCCCTTGGATGAACTTGGACAGAGCAGACGAGGGTTTGAAACATCAAAGCTGCTTCCACAAGTCTGATTTGCTCATTATTTTTAGTCTTTTTTTCAGTCTTTACATTCTCACAAAGATTAGTAGCTTCAGTTCTGTTGAATTTGAAGAGCACACCGGCTCCATCCAGTTATCAAGTTTTCAAGAGCAGCAACTTGCATTTAAATAAATCCCAGTCTCTCCACACTTGTAAACAAGTTCACAAGAAATCCAATGTTGACAGTGAATAATATCTTCCACTTGTTATACCTGAAAAAGAAGATTTAAAAAAAAGCTCAATGACTACCTCAGTAGGAAACCTAACGTAAAATAACAGACAAGAAAATGCTGTTTATGGTTAGAAGGTAGGGGAATACATTGGTAGAAAATTGAATATAATGGAATAAGTTTTCTTTAGTTTATCATCACCTGAAAATTTATATATATACACACACACAAGGAAATAGATTCATCATGAAAAAAAGAAACGTACCTCTGTTGCAATGATGCATTCGTTTTTCTCTTCAGCTATTACAAAGACAGACTGGTACATTGAATCTCTGGAAGAACATATCGTTGATATTCTACACTCTGGCCGTTCACTGTGGAGGGAAGATGCATCATGTTAGTTACTGAGCACAAAAACAAAATGTTGCACATTAAAAGCAATGAACTGATGTTGTAATCATCATAACCAACCCCTTCATGTGCACTTACCTGTACGTTCTACTCAAATGCTTTTTTTCTTTTATCGTCTTTTCACAGTTTTCATCTTTGTCCAAAAGGGACAGTTCGTCTTTGTACCCCGTGGAGGTTTTATAGTCCAGGTGGTAGTGGTTGATGTGTTTGTGGTTTGACTTGTCCCTAGGACACTCCACCTCCAAATCCACCTTTTTATTGGTGTTCTTGAGCTCCAGAGTGGAGATGAGGTTCTCTTTCTGAAAGTCAACCTTAGAGAGGTTGTTCATTGTCTCTGAGTCTTGCTCCTTGCTCCTCTGCCTCCTGACGTGACATATTACCACCACCACCATGCAGAGAAGCACCAGAACAGCTACCAGGCCGACTCCCAAGCAGATGGCTGCCAAGCTCAGCTTGGAGGTGTTGGGTAAAGGCACGTCGTTGGACTGGCACTGGGAGCCGCTGTAATGGGTGGGGCAGATGCAGGTGGGCTGGCCTTTGGCTCCAAGGGTGCATGTCCCGCCGTTCAGGCAGGGCTGAGAGGCACAGCGGTCTGTGGGCTTGTCGCAGTGGCGGCCTGTGTACCCTGGGGGGCAGGTGCAGGTGTAGTCATTGATGCGGTCTATGCAGGTGGAGCCGTTGGCACAGGGGTTCCTGGCACACTCGTTGATGTTGATCTCGCAGCGCAGACCTGTGAACCCTGAGCGACAGCTGCACAGTCGGAGGTTACCCTGGGTCACACAATGTCCACCTATGCAAAACAAAAACAACATTTTAGAATCCTTTTCCCATATTCCGTTTTTTTTTTTTTTCAGATAGATATAAAGAAAGCAAAGATTGTTCTTAATGTTTGAAAGAATGATATTTTACCATTAGTGCATTGCAGTGAGGTACATTGATCCACTTTCTTCTCGCAGTTACGTCCAGTGTAGCCTGCTGGACACTCGCATATATAAGTATGCCCATTATCCCTCTCTCGGCACTTCCCGCCATGAAAGCAGGGTTTATCTGCACAGGTCAGCATCTTGTGTTCGCAGTATGTCCCTTCAAACCCCTGTGCGCACACACACCTATAGCCGTTCTCAGAGTCCTGCAGGGGCAAAAAAAAGATATAAAGTTTATCAAAAAGCTCCCTGTCAGATGTTTTCTTTATCATATCCTGTTCACTGCTGTCCCAATGAACCCCATTATCCTTAGTTTGAATTCTATTTACAGTCCACACTCTGTGAACTGGGTCATCCACTGACTTGACAATCGATAGCATCCTCCTGGACTAGCAGATAGAGTGAGGCAAAAACAAAAACAGGAAAGCCTGTGTTGTGGGAAAGGAGAGAGAGAGACTTCCGCACTCACCAGGCAGTGGCCTCCGTTGCGACAGGGCTGGCTGTCACACTCCCTGACCTCCAAGTCACAGTTAACCCCGGTGAAGCCAGGCATGCAGGTGCAGGTGTAGCTGCCCTGGCCTGTGTTCATACACGTGGCCCCGTTGGCACAGGGTTTGTGGTGGGTGCAGTAGTTCAAATCTGAACAACAAATGAGTGGAAATGTTACTAATGGAGCCAAAAAGAGGTAGCTTTCTCATATTTACAGTATTAAGAGCTAGTTACACACCTTGGTCACAAAAGATGCCTCCCCAGCCCTCCTTGCAGGTGCACTGCCACGGCTCTTTACAGGTACCATGTTGACAGGATGGATGGAGTTTACACACATCACAAAAGAGTCCCTGCCAGCCCTCTCTGCATCTGTTCACACACAAAACAATGCAACATGACCTTTGGCTCACACAGAAATTAACACTCATATTCCCTCTTGGAAGCCTACTAATTGCCTCTTCAGCACACTCGTACCAGAGAGAATGTTATCTCTTTTTTAAATCCATTACGCCATAATCCTAGAGATTATTTAAGACAGATATTCAAAGAAATAAGTCCTAAAAATAAAAAAAAAAAATAAAAACGTTAGCTTTTTGTTAGGATACATGGAAAACATCACTCTCAATATTTTAATCATGTGCAGAGGGTTTTCATTTTGACAGAATTAAAGATGTTTAGACCATAAATTGAGGCAGTAAAGGTCCAAACTGATGCATAAAAATTTACCAGAATACAAGACATTAAACCTTTGACGCTCAAAAAAATTTCTGGCATTGGGTCCCCCAGCCCACTGTTTAATATGTGTGTCCACCGCTGTTGTTACGGAATCTACACTCTTGGTATTAGGCACAAAGAGATTATGTGATGGTTTATCTACTCTTATGATTTCTTCTGCATACATTGTAAATGTTAATCAGTGTGTTTTATCAGTTTGTGGGTGCCACCATGCTAATGAACAGAAATTAACATTTAGATAAATACTCATCGACTATAAGGGACTGTTTGTTTTAAATGAGAGGGGAGGAGATGGTGCAAAATAGGGGAGGTATTCCAAAATTTTTATAAACACTGAGGATGGAACCATGTTTTTGGATTTGGCTTAGAGGAAGGACATTCAACTTTAACTATAGTTTTGCATTTATCTTAAATCCCCTCAGAACCCCAAAACCCACTAGTGGGTTTAAAAGGCATTCTTTCGTTAAAAACCATTTATCACAGCCAGAATTTGTGATTTATGGTTATTTGCAGTGTAGTTAATGTCATGCCTTTTTCCCCAGACACAGGGCTCAATGAAAAATATTTGTAGCCTAGGGGGAGGGTTGTGTAATTGAAAAGAAAATTAGGAAGAGGTGGCACCCCAGCCATCCCTCTGCTCTGAAAAAATAAAGTACAGTCCCTAAGAGAATACTCACTTGCACTCTCCAGGTAATGTACAGTTTCCGTTCCTTTCATTGCACCCTTCCAGACAGATTGCTGAAAATGCAGAGAAAAAACGGGGATATTTAAAAATTTCTACTTTGACATTTATAACAAGCTATAAATAAAACTTTTATCACTTTTAAATGTTTCTTTCTGCGCACAATAAAACCTGTTACCTGACCTTTATCAATTGAAAACATAATGGGCGGCCCTCTCTGTGCTGTAGGTCTATGTGACATCGATTGTGCACGGGTTTTATGGTGTTAAACGGCTGGTTAGTGCAGAGCAGATGCTTGTTCTCAAAAAAGCAGGACAGCTGCCCTATTGTTATCGGTGGGCAGTTCGAGCCCCGTTTGCAGCTGCTGCCCTACACCGCCTCAACAATAGAGCCCGCAATTTAGTGGCGCGTGGCGGACGATAATGCCGCGATTAACCCCGGCGCGCGCTGCCGGGCGACCACCGCCCTGGATTAAAAACCCGCACGCGCCCACAAAGAAAGCTGTCGTCTAATTTCACCTTAATGCCTGCTCTCTCTGATTGTGTGGCTGCTTTGCATCCCAGAATACACACCTGTGATTATGTAACAGGTAATTTCATGTAAAACATATATATCTATATCTATCTATCTATCTATCTATCTATCTATCTATCTATCTATCTATCTATATCTATATCTATATCTATCTATCTATCTATCTATCTATATATATATATATATAAACTGAAAGTTTACAATGTTACTTTGTATCTTATTTATGGAACAACTTTGCAGAAGAATAACAAGTGTAGCACTCAAGTGGCTTTATGTTCTGTAAACTATATACTTGTATCTTACTTTTACTTCCTTACAATGTGTAACCTCGCATAACAACTGCCTTGTGACCTTTTCTCACAAACAAAGGAAAGTGTCCATATGGTGTCTTTACTCTTGCTTACGTTCTTGGCAGTATTCTCCCTTCCATCCCGGTAGACAGGCTATTTGCCCGTCAGCCTTGCAGGTGTAGTGGCCAAAATGGTCGTCTCTTGGAGCGCATATTTTGGAACAAGTGTCCCCGTAGTAATGTTCATTGCAGATGAACCGGTATGAGTACCTTAGCTCCGTCTGCGTCCCGTTCTGCACATACTGGGACCACTCAGGCCCTATTCCCAACTGTCTTTGGATGGCAAAAGAACTAATCAAGAATTCAGGGTTGGTGGTATCTGTAGGGAACATAAGCAAATAAAGATTAGTTTCAAACTTTTTAGTTAAGAAATCTAACAGTTAATCTTTAAGTGATTTGCAACAATACACAATCTGTACACTGAAACTTCCTCTTCCTTTCATATCATTATAAAGGACCTAACAAAAAAGGTGTAAAATCCAGGAAAAGGCTGTCATGGGATTTTTTTTGGCAACGCTTCATATTCTCACTCAAGCTTGTCCACTTTCCCATGAACGCCAAAAATAAAACAAGGGAAGTGCGATTGTGTTGGAGAGATTTGATTGTGAGGAATTGTCGTGTGACTCATAAGGCATCCTAACAAATCCATGACGCTGAAAATGCCAGATGCGCTTGCCAGCGTGTAAAGTGCGGGTTATTGATGAGACGTGCGATAGGTAATAAGTCATCTACAAATGACATGTCTCCCTCTAGTGGCGGAGAGGGAGTGTGCGTCTGCTCACCTCCAGGTAGGTCCGCTGTTGGAGAATACCAGGCTTCAATAACTAATGAGAAAGCACCCTGTGGGGACAAATGAGGAAATAAATGTTACATAAAACCTGAAAATATATAAAAAGCATATTTACAGAACTAGTTTTTTTTTCCACTGAAATACTGATGTAATGGTTCCAATAAAAAATATAAAACAGTAACATTTCACTGTAATTCGTTAGAAATAACCCTAAAATGAAAACATACGAATGAAGGCTTTCATAGTTGCACAGTTCTTTCTTCAACAACACACAGTAAACAATGTAACAGTTGATTTAAAATGCATTATACCTGTAAGTAGGTAGTTTTGTGTTGATTTGATGAAGATAATAAAACTATACAGAAGGGTAACTCAGATTTTCTGTTTTTAATCCAATTGTATTATGTGATTTTTTTTTATCATAAGTCAATTGTTCCCTCCTTTTTGCAATCAATTTTTCATTATACATTTGATATTTTTTTCTTTTTTGCAATCAAATGTTTATTATAAGTTCGTTTTTCCCTTTTTTGCGATCATTTTAAAAAAGACGGACTTTTCCCTCTTTTTTTGCAAATATTTAATATGATTTTTATCTTCTTTTTGCGTTTTTTTCCCTCTTTTTTGTACTATAAGTCTGACTTTTCGTGTTTTGCGATCATTTTTTTATTTCAAGACTGTTTTTTTCCATTTCATTTCATTCAATACTTAATCATGTTAAAATCATACTGAATTTTGTGTGCACAAATTAACTGTGTGGAGAAATTAGTGCGCGCGGCAAGACAAGTGCTCTTACCGGCCAGGTGAAGTTGAGCGGCAGACGCAGCCTGGCGTCCTGCTGGATGCTGAATGAGTTGGTGCCCAGAACAGGTGTGGTGACTTTGCCAAAAATGCAGCCTCCAGGAGACACCACCGTCTGGAAGTTCTTCAAACAAACCCTGAAATAAGTCCTGCAGCCAGTCATGCTGCAACTAAGTCCATTTGCCAGCAAACCTTTAGTATTCTGAAAGTGATGGAGATCTATCTCGAATACACCTGTTCCCAGAACCTAAAAAAGTACAAAAAGGTGAGCACAACAAAATAATACATTTGTGTCTAAAATAATTATTTCTAAATTTGCAAAAGATAAAAAAAAAACAGCCCACCTGAGTAAATAATGTTATAACTATTGCGAGGACAGAGGTGAACCAAACGGCCATCCTTTAGAGTTTGGTGTGCGTATCCTTAAAAAGTCAGTTCCAAGAAAAAACGCTCCTATTCCAAGTGATGGCGGCGAAAACGGAGTGATGACAAATAAAGTGATTTATTAATAAAGAATAAATATAATCCTTCTTCCAAAGCCTGTAAGTCAAGATCCAGCTCCGCAATCCGTATCCAGAAGAAGAAGTTGGAAAAGACCGAGTTATCCAGTGCTCAGACAAATATCAGTAACGTCAATATCCACAAGTGAGTCTGTCTGCGGTCTTTATGTTGCCCATCCATCGTGCCGGTCAGATGTTGTTTGAGTTTGCTGTGCTGATGCGGGGCGCGTGTTGCCAACAGTGATGCGAGCATGTGGCGGAGCATCAGCGCATAGTGACTCCCAGTGAGGGGTGTTTGACGTCCCTCCCAGTTTATATACCGCAGTGTGGTGCCATTAGAGACACTGTCAGTCACCAGACACCGCCCACAATCCTCTCCACCTTCTTTTTGCTTGAGATACCATCACTCATATGATTATTTGGAGTCTTTGATACACCTGGTCCAGAAACTATAACGTTTATGCGCTTTATCTGCAGAATCCAAACCAAATACAGCACATTTTATAAACAAATGAAGGGGAACATTTGTATTTTGTCGTAAAAGTTGGCAAGTTAAATAAAATTTATTGTTGGCTACCAGAGACACAGACTCAGCAGAAAAAGTAAACAATAGAAAATTAAGTCGTTTTTCTTCAGTGATCACTCATTGTTTATGCGTCTTTACGCGCCTGGACGCCCCGAGCGCCTTTTATGCCTGTGACCTCGCAGCCTTTTCTCTTGTTGCTTGTGTTTATTTTAGATAGAGAGAACAGAGCGGGAGATAACTCCACAGCTGTATGGTAATGGGTTCTTGTTGCAAACACATTGTCTCACTCATAAATCAGCTGAAGAACCCGCGTTTTACTAAAAAATCTGGCGCGTAAATCAGTAAAGATAGGCTTCCCAAGACTTACTGAGCATGTCCAAACCTCATTCATTCATCCACATGCAATCAATGTGATTATGTTTCTTGAAAAGTATTTACACATCTGTCCCACATGTTTTCAAATAACCTTATAGCAGTGCCGGACCTAGCACATTTGATGCTGTGACAACCCCGAAAACTCAACCGAAACAAACAAATTAGCTAACAAACAGCAACAATAATATCAATAATACTAATAAACAAAACAATACAAGAAGACAGTAGGCCTATATACACATTTGCAAATTTCATCATCTCTTTTTTTGTGCCTTTTAATATCATTAGATATGTGTGTGGACATGGATGTCTGTACTCTGCGCTCATTTCATCCTTTTTGTTGCCGTGCTTTTTAGCTTACTGATATGAATAAAATGGAGCAGTATACAAAAGATTACAGCGAAGCGTTGCTAATTGAAGTGTTATGAAATCTAAAAAATTGTGAAACAAAACAAATCTTACATATAGTGAAAAAAATTCTGCATCCAAATGCCGCAATGTATTTCATGGCCTCACAGACCAGTGCCGTCTACAACATTGCGTCTGATAACAGGAACATGATTATGATTCCTTCACTGTCGCCTCCTTTGATGATGTGTGAAACTTTCGAGTCTGCCCTCTAGTGCCATCTATTGGCTGTAGCCCAATGTCATAAAAGGCGCATGGAAGTATGAAAGCTGTGACTTTTACAGCGTTTGACACGGACACATCTATTTTCGCATGTAGAGTATAAGTGAGCCCTTACTCTAATAATCTCCATGGACTTTTTTAAACATAAAAAAAACTTTTATTTTTATGCAACGCAGCCACACACTTGTATGCTGTGTGGCCAAAAAAAAAAAGACCAAGTGCAAGCACCCAACTGCTCAGTCACTTTATTTAGCATTATAACTAATGGTGCCCTCAAACGAAAGCAAATTTGTATAAATTAAAGTCAAGATTGTATCCTATGCATGTAGTGTAACAATGTTTGTTGAACTAACATCCACTTATAGCCAACTGATTTCTCCTTTTATGTGCACAAATCATTGTTCCAGGAAGGGAAAAAATGAACTCGAAACAGTGTATAGAGGTTGTTAAGCAAATAAATTCAAAACGGCATATGAATTTTTATCACGTGTAAACTCATGCTGGGCACAGGCATTGTTACCTTTATCACCCCTGCAACAGGCCAACTTGTCTGGGAGGATTTACAGTGAGGGAACAGGATTTAGGAACTGTTCCCTGGCCATGAAGGTGTCTGGCAGAGCAGCTCTCCTGCTGAGATGACTTCATCTCTAAACCCCCCACCTTTGACTTATAGGTTTGAGGTTCCACGTTAGGGCAGGGACAATGGACTATTGAGTATGGAGCAGTGTGAGTAAGAGGCCCGGACACCTCACAGCTCGGCTGTATTGAAGCATTTGGCTTTCCCACCATTGACTGAATCACACAGAGGGACCATTGCAGCCCTGTGTGGGGGGTTAAATCCTGTAGTCCCTCTGTTCTGTCTAGAAAAATGACTTTAATGCACTTATCTTAGATGGCATCTCTTGAGTTTATATGGCTGCCACGGACTCTAGGGTCCCATCAATCTCTTTTGAAGGGACAAGTGTGTAGTGCAGGGGTGCTCCTGCGCCCCCTTCATACACGTCAAAACATCCATACACTTTAATATTTGATGGACCATGGTTAAGGTTTCCCTACTGTAGCTCAGGTTACAACTCCTTATAAAGCTTTGGACTGTGCTAAACAAGCAGTGAGGCTCGGATTGTATGCAGCATGTAGGAAAACACCGGCTTTGAACGACTTTCTAGTGATGCACTCAGCAGCCTTTCTTAATATTTACATATTAATCTCCATGTATCTAAGTCTTTATTTTTGGTGTATATAAATAGACAGAAAGCTGGCCTGAAATAATTGGACGTTTTAGCTGTATGGGTTATTTATTCTTGGCCAATGCAAACAATAATCTAACGAGCTCTTTTCTGCTGCGTTGCTCTAGAATAAACACAGGCTTAGAAACAGACATCAGCCCACCGCCAGTTCCATCTCAGCCTCGTACAGGACATCATTTTTCTTTGTGACAGTGTTTTGTAAAGCCGACTTCTGATTGTTCTATAGCTTTTCAGCTGGCATCCGAGCTCTAAAAATAACATTTTGATTGGGAAAAGAAGAGGTATGAATGTGCATTTGGACTTATTAGGCAAGTTGCTATTTATGAGAAAGTGCCTGATGCAATTGTTTGGTTCTTTGGCAGACTAGTGTTTGTTCCCAGGGAAGCTTTCCTTCTCAACATTGTTCATAAATTATAGGTTTGAACAAGATGTTTGAAATGTCATTACTCAAAATACTAATAATTTAATCCAATCAAAGATGCACTGCTTTGGCTCTTTTCAATTCCTGGACTTTTTCAAATGGAGGCGAGCAACTCAAAACAGATCAGTCACACCAATATACTGTTGATACTTATTTATTTTCAAAACACACAAAGATAATTATGTCCCCTATCAATAAAAGGGATCAAAGACCTTTTTAAATTTATGAGCGCTGCTAAATGCCAACATGTATTTACAGTTAATTTGTGCCAGACAGTGAACGATAAAACCCAATGAAGTGAAAACATTGTGTTGTGGGATTACATGTCACTTTAGTGCTGATATTAGATTTTATTTAATTCTTTTATAGTTAGTCCTATTTGATGAGACTTACTGTGCAGAGCACTCTCTCCTCTTTATCTGAGCTCCAGGTTGATCGGGCAGCATGGCCTGATTTGGACCGTCTCTGGCCACTGTTCCAATAGTATCAACAATCTGGGCGAGTGCAATAGGAAATTAGCTACAGTGCTAACAGATGGTCCCTTTTAGTCCAGAAATCTGCCCTGTTTAATGCGGAGCAGTTTAACACTTCTTTACAGCGCATTTGATCTCTACGCCCCAATCTGTCCGGCCAATCAATGGGGCTTTTGATGTGCGCTGCCAATGGATCTGAGGCATCTGAGCATGTTACCCTCGGAGGAGAAATCACCTGCTGCCGCAATTAGAAAGGCAAGGGGTGGTTTCCTTCTCTCACAGCACCGTGTCAACTTATTGTGTTCAGATACACACAAACTGTCTCTATATAGTTTGTGGGGATATTTGTTTAAGACAAAAACAAATGTGTGCGGGGGTGCAGGGTATAAAGAGAACGTCTTCATATTCTGGAGCAAAGGATTAAATGTTGAATTTAATGCTGCTATTAAAGGGATTTAAAATGACAATTTGTATAGCAGTTACTCACTCAGTATTACATTGAATTCACAGGTGCCTCAACGGTGAAAGAAAAGCCAAAAAACAATTTGGGCAAAGAATTCCTTTAAGAGGAAAATATGACTGTAAGTTTGCTGTCGGCTGCAGTAAATGTCTCTGACATATAAGAATATATTTTGACAATATGAGGCACAGAGTAAAATTTCTATTGTATAAATGTGTCACTTTTGGACCTGAACTTGATTTATGATCTACATCTGGAAGCGTTTAAATACACGTCAGAAATAAAGAGTAAAACCTGTTACAGATGTCGCTCAGTTTAAACCTTCAGACCTTCAGCTGACATTTGGTTGAATTAAGACACCCTGACATTATGTTGCCTGTCTAATAAGAGCCCTGTGGAACTTTCCAGCCACCCTGTTGCTATACTGTTGACAAAACACAGCCATGTCAGCACTCCTCTACCCTTACAACGCAACCAACAACACACTGTGGGCTACTGACACCATGTAGTGATGCATGTAGGTGAGTGAAGCAACTGAAAAGACGTCTGGTGGATGGCAGCATCATGACATCATTATGCCTCCGGTGTAATTTATGGCTCAACAGCACAAGTTTTTAAAAGGCTTCTGCTCAGGTTTAAGTGCGAAAATTAGGTCGGGGTGGTCCGAGGCCATGTGTGTAACAGCTGTGTGTGTGCCAATGTGTGCCAAGAGACAGCAGCACGTACCTCCCTCCCTAAACACCCCCTCAATGCTTGATATTGATCCGAAAAGACCAGCTCCACCTTTGACACATTGAGAGTCAGCAGGGGCGGTACACATTACCACATCTGTCACTCGAAGCTAAATGATGTCATATCCTGCCTCAATTTAGCAGATGCTTTTCCATTTTACAGTGTTTTTCTCCTGTTCTCCTGTTGCTGCTGTTTGTGTCGAACTCAGAAAATAAATATGTGAAGGACGCTCCCAGGCACAGCACATGAAAGCAAAACATGTTTTTGTGTCCGAGCGAGCTCTTGAGTGATTACCAAGCTAATTGTGTGTGTGTGGAAGAAGCTACTGTAGCCTTGAGGAAATCCTCCCTCACCAGAGTCAAAGCATCATTGCTTCACGCAGGACAAAACCCTCACAGCAGGAAAAGGAAAGAGATAAATGGAGGACAGGGAAGAGCGTGCTGGTGTGAAGAGGGCTGTTAATGCCGCACCAGTTAGCCTATCAGGAAGACCCGCCTGACTATGAACCCTCAGGCCTCGCTGACCCGCAATTCACACACTAATCTACCTGTTATTATGAGGTGTGAACAGGTGCATTCCCTTTATGTGCTGCTCAGCGGGGTCTCTGTGTGCTCAAGTGGTTTTGGCAGCACAGATGTGCCACAGGCAGATTTTGAAATAGCTCATATTAATTGTCTTTTATTAAAGTTGCCGGGCTGCATGAATCAGGGGAAATTTTCATCAAAGTAATAGCACATATTAATCTTCAAAGTTGTAAGGATTTTGGCCTCACTGTCACACAAAGGGGAAATTCAACATAATCACTGAACACCATCAGCGTGATTAGCATCTAGTAATTTCACCTTGGCATGCCATGCTGTTAGATGCTGTGATTTGGTGTGATAAGAGTCTGTGATTCTGGTTTAATTATACAGAGACCTAATGATCTCTTATCTGCTTTTTCTTCCTCCACTTCCTGGCCAGAGGCACATGACCTCTACAGTACATGGCATTATATTATTGTTTATTTACATAGACAGATTGAGAAGTATTTTTGGAGGGTATGTTGTTTTTTCCTTTGAGGATTTGAAATTCCTCTTTGTCCTTTTCCCATTTGGTCTATGCACAAGCAGTTTCCTACCTTTGCTTCTAATTACGTAAACAGAGATTTTTGGAAATTTGCTCTACTGGTGTTGTGTGTTATGTTTAAGGGCAATGCATGTATGGACCAAGCAGCAACCTTTGCGCTGAGAAATTAAGCCAATGCCGAAGTGCCAAGTTCCTCCAAAGGCCACTAGAGGCTGGCTCCAAACCAGAATTAATCCCCATAGAACTCCGTGTCAATGTGCTCAACATTACAGCAGGAATAAACATGTTTATAGCATGGTACAAAGTAACAGTTTTAGTTTCTATAGCTAATTTCAACATTCATGACAACTATATGGGAGGTGAAGTTTTTTTGTAACTCACCTAAGTACATTTTATTAATGCACAAAGTTATGCAAATTTTAGGGCAACTGCAGTGACAAGCTGTCTGTGCCATGTTGCTACAATCTATGAGTCAGATCCACCCCTCGCTTCTCCACAGCTCCAACCTCTGATCAAAATATGGTCACTTCTAGCTAAAAAACAACAAGATGGCAACAGCCAAACTGCCAAACTCAAGGCTTCAAAACAGCTGTCCACACACCTATGAGTGACGTCACAGTAGCTACGTCCATTATTCATACAGTCAATGGGATGAACTGACTTTGGGTTTTTAATACGTCATCAAACAGAAAAGGGTTAAGAACACAGAATTCCATGCTGCAATCAAAAAATGCTTTCTTGCAAGATAAATATATTTATGATTAAAAATGTATTTATGTCAATTAAAAACTTTTGTTAGTGAATCCAAAAGGTATTTTGCACATCAAAACATTTTATTTGCAAATACAAAATGCCTTTTATGGGAATTCAAAAGTTAAGATTATTTTGTCAGCCTGTAGCTGCTATCTTATCTCAATTAGCTGGTCACTTACTCGTTATTGTTACGTTACCTGTCCAAGCTGCCAATTAGCCTACGTAGTGTTGTGTGTGTTGGGGCTAGTTAACAGATCTATAGTGTTCGACAGTCTCACATGATGTGCTGTATTATTTTATCAGCCTGTAGCCAGCTTAGTCTATGTTTTCTTTCTCATCTTGGTGTAATGCTGAGCTAAGTTGCAAACAGCTCAGCTAGCATGACATGAAGAAACTTTGAAACTCTGTCTCTTATTTATTACAGTGGATGTTGCCAAGTTGTGACTCGGCTCAAGACTGGCCAAAAGAGACATACTTTACATCTTTTAGAGCAGTTCCCATACTCCAGATTCAACTCAAAAGCAGGCTAATTTCTGAAAAAACAAAACTTTTGGATGCACAAGAAACATAATGTTTGGATTCACAAGTTTTTAACTGAAAACAGTAAATTTTTCAGAAATGTATATTTCTTGCAATAAAACATTTTGATCGCAGTATGGAACACTGCTCTCAACCCCTTTTCTATCTGATGGCATAATGAAGAAACAAAAGTAGTCCCTATGCATGGGGATGTGTCTTTAAAGGCAAAGGGCTCAGAGAGTGTGACCACCCTCATAAAACACACTTGAATCCCTCTCCACATATTTTCTTTGTCCTACCAAGAGGGTGAAATGTGACCTTTTGTTTGGATTCCATTTTGCTAACTGAACTGCAGTTGACCTCATAACTGCTCTCTGTGTACATACACACAAACCCATCTCCACTCTGCAGGACAAACAACAGATGCAAAACCTTTTGTGCAGAATGATTGTTAAAGCCTGGTCCTGATATTAACAGCCGTGTACTGTACGGCACAGATGGAAGATGTATATGTTTCCACGGCTAGTTTGTGTTCCTGTGGGCTTCGTGCCATGTTTGACATCACTTAGGCCTCTGTCCATGCTTACCCAGCCTCGTACTGAGACAACAGGGGCTGACTGGATGTGGTTTGATTAATTATTTCGGTGGGGGCTCGGTGGTGAGGAGTCTGGGTGCAGCCTGTTTGTCTAGTAAAGGCTCATTGACACTGGATCTTTACTGATGAGATTGTGTCGAAGGGCTTCATTTTTACAGAGATGAATATGTTCTCACAGAGTGGACTGCGGCGATGATGCATTCGGCCTAATTTCTGAAGTTGGCCCTGTTGCCCAGGAGGAGCTCCCTTGCTGCCAGGCCTAATGGCCGTGGAGTGTTGTTCCAACTTGACCCCATGAGTCCCAAGTTGCCCCAGTTCTTACCCCTCTGACTTGGCTCTCATAGGCAATTTTCATGTCTCTGTCCGACATCTGACATCTCTCAAGAACCCTGCGCACTCTACATCGTAAGCTGGATTCCATACTTTTAATATTTGCTCATTTAAAAAATGCACAACACTGTGCAACGCTCACAGTTTAAACAACTTTCCTTATGAGGAGAAAAGTGTGGAAAATGAATGTGTAAGAGGAGTGATTCCTCATTGGCGTCCAACAGCGTAGTGACATAATGATGCCCGTTATGCTGCTCCAAAATGCACACATGGATTTTGATGTTTTCTTTCAAAGCTGGAGCACTTCTAAAGGCTTTAGATTAATAGTTAACTGCACCATGCGTATTAATCTTTCTGTTCAGAGTTTGTGTTCTCATACACTCCGTGATGATTTATTAGCTGGGGTGATGAATGGCACTGATAGTAGAAGTGCAGACCCAGCACATTTTAGCAGCGGTAATGTGTTTATCTTGTAGCCCGTGTGCTGTAGGACCACAGTAAAAAAAATCTGCACAGTGCAATAATGTGATGCCAACCATTATACATATACACACATTTGTGTGTTTTTTATGTCTATAAATGGCAGGTCTCAATATGTCAATCAAAGGTTAATGTTTTACAATAAATTTTGCATATTATCCATGTTTCCATCTGCAGGTAAAAATGGGTAATAAATAGGTAATATTTGGACACTGGACAATAAAGTCCATACATATTGTTTTCAGCAGTGGCTTCCAAGCTAATGTTACTCGTATGATCAGTGTTTAGTCAGTCAAATGCATGACTTACAAACAAAAACAAACATATATTCAGAAATAAATTAATTTAAGCATTATCGCTTTACAACATTTTAGCAGTATATAGCTTACATACAATTTTTTTTTTTTTGCTATAATGTAAAAGATTTTATTAACTCAAAATATTAAGCATTTATACAAAGATGAGGATTTGCTTAACTTACTGTGATAATCACACCAGTGCAAGGACTGTATAATTTTTCCACTAAATAAGTAAAAACCTACCGACTTGTATTCATGTTGATGATAAGAGCAGAAATCGGAAATAACCTGGACACAATTTAAGTATCTGAATCAATATGCGAAAAATTATTAACAATACAAGGCACAAAAAGTTGTCCAAAGCTGGAGATACACTGTACAATTTGATCCAGTGTCAGACCTTTTTTTTGAGCTGCACAACTTTGGAGTCAAATTAAATTTCTGAAATCGCCTAAATTGCCTTGCAGTGTACGAGGGGAGTGAAGACTAATCACGGACTGATCAACTAGTCTTGAAGGCTGTTAGACGTTCAGACACATATTTGACATGCCAGAAATTTTGGTCAGCTGTCTTCAGGCATCGTGCAGATAAGAGAAGTGCCACAATTCCATTCCCAGGGTCGGTTCAGTTTTTTTTCCTCATTCAATCAGTGGTGCAGTGTATACCAAGCTACTTTACTGGTGCTGCTAACTTTCTAACTTGTGTGTGCATGTGAGAGAGAGAAAGAGCGAGACCGGGAAACCAAACTTGGACTGACGTTTTTTGCAGAACTTTTCTTTTAAACTCTTTTAAGCTCTCTCTACATTATTGTGAACTGTACCTCCACTGGCAAACAAGTGTCTACCTGCCTGAGCTTTCAAACTAATCTTTATTAAAAAATTCAATTGCCAGAATGGTCTGGAGGGGATGGTTTTATTTTCTATTCTGTGCGTACAGTGTGAACACTCGGACTGTTGATGAAGATCGGACCCTAGAGTGTAAGCACATAAACCGTGAGCTTTGGCTTTACATCGCAGATGATTTACTTGTACAATGTGAGTTCAAATGGGCTCAGATAGTACATGGTGTATGTATGCCCAGCTTAACTGTCAATCAAACTGCAAGTGAGTCTTAAAGTCTGCAGCTAACGGGAATAGTATCAACAGGCCAATACCCTAACAGCTAATGATTTTATTTTGTAGGGTTGCAATAAGAAGCTAAAGCTAGAATCTGATATTGCAGTGTGGGATGGATCATAAGGAGTTTGTTTGATGAGGACTTCAGTTTTGAATGTGCAACTTTCACAGTTTACGTTCAAGGTATATTTTAAGATTTGTTTTTTCATTTGTTGACATGCCATCATTTTGGAAGTGGAACTTTGCTTTCCCTGGTTATGCTGGTGACAAGTGTCCACTGGTCACTTTGTGTTACCCGCTCCGCTAACAGCCGTTACCCTCCGCCCTCCACCTCCCGCCCTCTCACCCTCGCCCCATCCTCGGCCTTACCCCGAGCCTGGGAGCGGAATTCTGGGAACATTTTTCCATGTGAAATGCCGAGGTCCAGTCGAGGGGTGTGACGCCAGTGCATTGTTCCAGCGGCAAAAAAAGGAACCGCTTGTGATGAGGCCAATTCCTGTTGGTTCCAAAAAAACAGGCACTTTCTCACACCGACTTCCTTCCTCATTGGACAGCACAAAACAATCCCACACCAACCAGCAAAGCGAAAAAGAAAAAGAGAAGGAGAAAGATCAGCAGGAGAGGTGAGCTTGGGATTTTTTTTTTTTTTTTAGTTGGTGCAGGTTGTATGTGTTGCTGGAAACAGATCGTCTCTGCAATCTCCAGTTTTCACCTGAATGCCCCTTTAAAAAGTAGAAGTCTTTATCTGCATACACAGACCCCTGCAAAACACACTTGCACTGTATGCTAGCCTAGTGACAGCAAGCTGCTCTTATCTTTACTGCCTGTATGATCGTCATCACTTCAATGAATCTCAAAGCTTTTTATTGACCCCTGAATGTTTGCTTTCGGCTCCAGACTGAAAACAACAGGCAGTGATTGTGGGTTGATCTTAAACGTTGCTATCATGTTATGAATTATCTTTTTAGGAAACCTTTAGCGGCCAATTGAGAAAACAGAAAAAAGGATTGAGTGAGGAGGGCAGCGAAGGCTCAACTGATTGAGAGAGCAGGACTCAGGAAGCACCTGCCTGTGCGGAGGGCTGAGCATTTATCTGACCCCGCTCACATCAGGTGGTTTCCTTGTTTACGTTATCTCCCTTCAGCTCCCTGTGGCCCAGCCACTATTGGCTACTCTGGACCACTCCTTTTTTCCACCACATTCATTGATCTTAAGAGGGCCTGCCACTTCCCTGTTTCTCCTTTCCCACCAGAACGGTCCTCTACCTGATGCTTTGTCATATGATATTCGAGTTGTTCTGATCAGCCCCTGATACTGTACAGAATCTACTGTGTCTCACATGATGCTCAATATTAACTCTAGGTGCTATACACTAGATGTCTTTTTATGCTACATAAAAGTCATTGACTTAAGATGCCATTTAATGTCACAAATGTATGTTTTTTCCACAATATCAAGGTTGTTCTATTGACTGTTATGTGTGAGTGTCTCAGGGTGACATACAGATGTTTTTTTGACACTAGTGCTATTCATGTAATTTTTCAAGTCATTTTCTAGTACTGTACATTGGTGCCATGTGTATATATGTAGATATTTATATTTATCTTTATATACATTTTTGCACTTTCATCTTTTTCACTTGTCATCACATGCCCTATCTACATTTTGTTAAGTTGTTATCTATTAATATTTTTGTCTTTATGTATTTATGAATGGGAGCCTACTGAGTACCAGGTGACCTGTCAGGTGACCTGGTGTAGTAAGTATTAGTATGATGAAGAGCATGTAGCTCGAAATGTCACCATGGTTGTACTTATATTAAATATTCGTGGAAGCATAATATAGTGATGCAGACTTTGTTTTTCTTTTTCTTTTCTTTTGTATAATCTCTTGTCCAGTAACTAGCCTTCTTGTTGTCTGAATGTGTGCGCTTTTGTCAACTTTTTTTTAGCGGAGAAACCTACATGACAAAAGGAGGGATCGCTTTAATAAGCTAAAAACTCAAAGCTCTGCTCGACCTCTCACCTCTGTCCTCACAACACAAACATGGCAGCCTTGAAGACCACCTTCCTTTTCCTCCTCGTGCCTATACTTGGGCTCAGTGGAAACAAGCAGCCTCATCAATTAGCCTGACTGATAACCTTGATCCTGCTGTCCTCCCTGTCACATGTATTGCTCAACCTTAACCCAGCTGGCAAGATTTAAACACTGATCTGCCTTAGGGGGAGGTCGGGGTTTTTAAATGTTTTCATGCACCGGTTTCTGGTAGTTCATTATTCCAGGAATACTGTTGAGACAGCGCTTTTCCTCTCAACGCAGCAGCATTTTTAATAGTAAAGTTATTGAGTTGTACTGCCGCTGAATGTTTCCTTTCCCCCTGTTGATATAATTACGGTGAAATTGCTGCTTGGCATTCGGGGTAATGACTGCAGGTGGGCCAGGCACAGGTGCTGCCTGTAATTACAGTGCACATAAGATCCAGAAATGATTATCTGGGCTAAATACGTGTAATCAACCTCTGCAGATGCACATCTTAACTGTTTTATGAAATGTTTATTCTCACCAGGAGGCATGGCTGAGCATTGTGTGTGTGTGTGTGTGTGTGTGTGTGTGTGTGTGTGTGTGTGTGTGTGTGTGTGTGTGTGTGTGTGTGTCAGAGACAGACAGAGTGTGTATATGCACCAGTGTGGCAGTGCTTGGTTGCAGGGGTCGTACCCGTGGTGCTTCATCATGTTGTTGGAATCTATTTTTTCTGGCAAGACTTTAGGTGGACTTACGTCACAGACTCTGATGGGCAGCCAAGTGACTCACTGAAGCAATATCAATAATTTCATCTCTCAATCAGCTGAGTTATGACTCAAGAGGACATGCACAATTTTTGCACAAGGCTTAAGTAGTCATTCTGAAGCAAACCCGTCTTGATGGTACTTTTCCTCCGCCCTCCTTCTCTCTGCGCGGCCTTTCAGTGGCCCTGCTTTCCTTACTATCTTGTTATCTCAGCAAGTGTTTCCTAAGAGCACCTCACTCTTCTCTGGTACATGTGGTAGAGCTTGCGGCGTGTTACGTCCACAGGGTATTGTTCTCCTGCAGTTTGACCATCATAAATTAGCTGGAAACGATTTGTCAGATGTGAGAAGGGGGAAAGCCAGGAAAAGGAAAAAAACAACAACAAAATCAGGGGCCCTGACGTGGCCCCAGCACTGAACCGTACACTGAACAGATATGTTAATGGTCTCTGTAATTGCTCCAGTTCAGGCTATTTAAAAAGAAATATTATCCAGACCGCTTAACTGGCAGTTAACAGGAAGACATTTTCTAATTTTACGGTTTACTCTAACTGCTTGACTCTGTGTCAACTCCATAGCATTCCCATATTTATCACTTTATGTAACAAGGGAGAGAGATTGTTATACAGTATGTATGTATGGATGATAAACTGTATAAAACAATGGATGTAGCTACTGTGACATAACCCGTTGGTTTTGGATTCTCGAGTTCAGCATTTCAGCTGTTGCCATCTTGGTTTTTTGAAGCCAGACGTGACCATATTTGGACGGAAGGATAGAGCTGTGCAGGAGCGAGGGGTGGATCTTACTCAAATGCCCCTTTCCCACTGCACAAAAAACCCACTAAGACCCTCTCACATCTTGCTTTTGTATTTACTGCGAAATGTAACAATCAGCATTCACATTCGCGTCACATGACTCTGCAGTCGTCATGGGTGTTTGTCAGCTCTAATCAGCACTAATGCAAATACAACACCTGGGTGAAAGCTGTAATTTTGGCCCCTTTAGTGGTGAGATGCATTGACATGTCATCATAAAATAAAGTCTATCTCTACCCAAGCAACGCTTAAAAATCGTTCCAAAATGGTCTACAAAGAGTTTAAAAGAAAAAGTAGGAGACATAAAGATAAGTAACCACCGTAACATTTTCACTGGCCTCCATGCTGCTTTCTACTGTTTACTAACTTTTTTTCGGCCTGTCTGTAACGTTGAACATGACACACCAGTAAAAGAAACGCACACAGAAAGGCATACTTGTCAACTGCATAGCTCTGATCTACTGGCATTGAGAAAAAAAGTCTATAACCTTTTTTTAGCGTCTTTACTCGTGTTGAAATAATCCATGTACACGTGAAACTTTTGGTGGGAAATTGATAATAAACTGTAGCGACATCTCACAGACAGCCTGACAATCAAGCAGCCTTGCCCTTAAAAATGCAGAACATTAAGCCTTACAAAATGTCAACAGGTGAGTTATAAAAATGTAAAAAATAACCCTTTACAGTTGTCATGAATGTTGAAATTAGCTAGAGCCCAACCTGTTTTTGGCATCAAGCTGTAAACATTTTTAACATACCCATGTTAAAAATTTTCCATGGGGACTGACTCACCTCTAGAGCCAGCCTCAAGTGGCCATTAAAGGAAGGGAAGTTTTCGCTTGCACTTTCATTTTGGCTTCATTTGTCAGCCCTGGAGGTTTCCGCTTGGTTCGGACTACAGTTCATGGACTAAATTGTACATTTAATCAAAGTAAATGGACAAAATTTGCTCAATAATGCAACAGGAACTCTGCCAGTTTCAGGGCTGCTACAAAGGAAATGTAAGAAATGTACATGTGTGACAACCACTTCCATGTTGACCAAATGAAGAGTGTGTTTATTTGAAATTGCTGGGGGAAACACCCCTGTTTATTCCGCAGACGGATTCCTACTCACCATCAACATGACCCTCTTTAATGAGGGAATTCCTGAACATCAGAGGATGTCTCACGCACATCCTGGCCCTTAATCAGCTCTCATGCTCTTACCTATATCATCAAGGTCCCACAGCAGTGACCTAGGACAGCTGACACATCCTTCTATTCCCTGGGCCTCCCGGAAGGAACACATGGTCTGTCCATGCAGGGAGCAAGCTAAATCCTTACCAAATGCCCTTCCCGGGTAAACTTGAACCGCCTCAGTATGGCTGCGGCAGAGAATTTTTGAGCTACTTTAACTATGCCTTTCTGGCTTTGCCGTGATTTTATGTCAAGATCAACTCTGTACCAACCCCTCCGGGACTCCTACTGTCACAACCAATGTTCCCATGGATGGGAATGACCCCCGGGATGCAGAGATTGACAGCGAGCAGAGTGGGACCAGGAATTAAAGGTCTCTGAAGAGTCAAGAGGCTTGTCAGAGGAGTAAAAAATAAAAACATGCTGTAAAGTGGGTCCACAACATCAGCATGCCCTTAGCTGTGACATGGGAACCCCCCCACCCCAAACTATGCCTGTAGTCATTCCCCCCTGGACAGCAAGGGCAGGTCATGCATGAGGCCCTGTGTGCAGCTGGATCGCTCCCTGCTACCTCATGCCAGGCTGATGTATGCTGGGAACCAACTAAGTTAAGCACACAAGCTTGAGATCAGCCTCCGATACACACGGAACCTCACACGGCTTCTGATATAAAGCCAAATAAGAAACCCTTTTACAAATCTGCTTTGATAAGGAAATGTTGCAAGGCGAGGGGAAAAAGGGACCCTGGCAGTCATCAGGAGCGTGAAAAATGACCGCGATTCCGTACGAAAACAACTTCCCCCACTGTAAAATAACAGTAATCCTGCAAGTGTAGGGGAAATCAGAAGGAAGTTCCTCCCTTATAAGAGAGTGGATTGTTCTCCGGCTTTGATTGTTTATGCAAAGCTAAGCATGTTTGCTTTTAAATTATGTCACAATGTATCACAGGAGTGCTTCCAGTTTTGCACAGGAACAAATACTGCATGCCTAATTTTGAATGAGTGTGCATTTGTTTAGCTCTGCATCTCTTGATTTCCTTATTTGCAAAAATGAACCCTTGGGGATGTGAAAATCACTTCAAATTGAAGCTCATCACCAGAATAATTGACATACTGTATTATTGGATCCAGTACTTTTTTGGCTCTTTTCTAAACAACATTTGATATTTTCTTGGCAGTGTGTTACTTTTTTTTGTTTTGTTACAGATATACACATGGTAAATTTGCACATATTATTCTCCCACTCTACCCCTCGGCATACTTGAATTAACTTCGACCAGTTTTTACACTTGTTGATAATCTGTCATATATAGATATTCCATAGATAAAATGTTTCTCATTTTTACAGAATATGTTAAGTTTTTTTTTTCTATTTATCTATTTGTAAACTCTTATTTCCAGTAAGATCTTGATAAGAGTTTGGCTAGCAGTCTAGAGCACACACTATTTACCCTTATGTCCTCAGTTTGACACCTCATTCCAATGATACCTGTCACTCTCTATTGTCAAGAAAAAGCAAAAAATAAAAAATGCCATAAAAAATGCTCATCTTGATCTGGAAGTCCCCATATTTCTTCTCCACATTGTATTAAAAATAGTCCAGAAAAACTCAGCTCTTACCTTTAGAGCTGAAATGTCGCCTTTAAGTCGTGATAGCAGAAGATGGCCCCACTCCTGCCAGGTCTGTTTTGTCCCATCATCAATCTCCTTAAAAACTGTTACCATGGCACCCAGTATTCTGCAGAGGAAGATGAGGACAACATTATAATGTTTTCTGTGATGCTGTATTACACTACAAGGCCAAAAATTTTGTTGGGTCTCTTTTCATCTTTTGCTGCTGGTGTGGCTATTGAAGAAACAAACAGATAAGCTTAAGAGGTGCCCAGATATCAGAAGCATGCAGGTGCAAAATCTTTGCCTGATAGCAGACAAAATTTTAATGTCATCACACTTCATTTCAGGAGGATTTGAGTTGCCCTAATCAATCACTTGAGACTTAAGTATTTGCCACCTTTATGTAGAGCCATGCCAAGATTCATGCTTTAAAATTAAACATCAGTGGTTTGCAGAAATGTACAATTCCTCATGTGATTAGGTTGAGAAGCTACAGAAAAACTGCTCATACGAAATTACATCAGCGGTTCTCAATTCCTCTCTAGACTGCATGTGCCAAAATATCTAATATTTCCTTTTAAATGTTGTCAGAAATTCAGTTGTCTGTTTGTGGTGGCCACTCACATCCTCTGAACAGGTCATTATGTTTAGTCGCCAGCCACACCATCATTAGCGGCCATAAAACTCCATCCTATTGGCTATGCTCCCCAGATATTTTATGGATCTAAAAAGCAGTTACAAAATTGTCCTGGCAATGTTCTGGTGTTTTCCAGCATGTTCAGCCTATCAGCGGTATTGATTAGCTCCAGCTACTACAAATCTCTTCCCAAGTTTAGCTGACCCCTGAGCTGACCCTGACTCTTGCAATTTGACCTGACATGACAACGTTTTTACATCCAATCAGAGGATTTAATTTAATTTGCACAATTTAAACATCCTTTATCATATATTCTCTGACTGGCAGCTCTGTTGTTCAGAATAGAATTTAATAGAATAGAATAGACTGCCCATGCATCACGATCTCATCCCAAATTGTCACATATTGCCGCTTTGCAGCGGACTTCCACGTCTACATATTAAGTTATAACTATCTTTCTGCGTCTGCTATTTACGGTCTTGGATGCTTACACAGTGATGAACACAGTCACCTGGTAGGATTACGCTGCACATGGTTATGTTTAGACAACAACAGCACATGGCAGCCAACACCGGGACGCCAACAAACGCACATGCTGGCACAGATGATTAGGATTAGGCAACAAAGCCATGGATGGTTGGGATTAAGGCACGAGGTAAGGTGCAGAAAAAAATCCATCACATTCAGACAGGAAGCAAACACCAGACCCCCGCATGAAAGTCCGAAGTTTGTTGGACATATCCACTGCCCCTCCAACTTGCCCTTGTGCTCCTTTTATTATGTTGTTACCAGCAGAGTTTCAACCTGATGCCATTCTGCAGCGTATCATGTAGACGCGTCAGGTTCTCAAGTGATGCCACCCATTGGTGTACTCGGCCGCCATGGCAGGTGCCATCATCCAGTCAGCGTATAATAACATTGTGACCGTTTCTGTCTGGATGCGTGCTCTAACGTTGCTGTCCAGCAACGTATCATACTGACGCGAAAGGTGGCTTTTGCCATTGGGATTGTAGGCTGAAAGCACTGTCAAAGCGGTGGTATCTGATGTGTTTATAATGAGAATGGGTTGGCCCATGAGTTATGGTAAAATGGCCAACTATTTACAAAGTGTTTCCCCCTCAGAACCCACTATTTACAGACATGATAGTAAATTGGCTCTCTGCAAGACAAAGATAAAGCATGTTTCTTTTTTTCTTGCTTAACCGGCTCTGAGTCAAACGGTCTAAGTCAAATGATTATCAAAGTAGCATTAGTGGCTTTTAATTTCCAAAACACAGACAGTAGTTATGGGACAAACAGATAAGCATCTGGGCCACATTCAAGCTGGTTCCTGTGGGAAAGAGTGGCTCCTTATTCTATGCTGCTGGTAAACCTATCAGGGCACAAAGGAGAATAGGCCTCTCTGTAGACAACGTGGCTACTTCTCAGACAATAAGGCAGGGGACAATGTAGGAATCCTGCTGGAGGACCCACCTTGCTTGCTGGCTAAGCTGAATTGAAGATGCACGTGAAATGCTGATCACAAGCATTTCAGGGGGGCAGTGCATTTAGGCATACATTTATCTTAACTGTTTAGCACGAAAAAACCAAAAAGTAAAAGACTCAAGAAAAGGAAACCACAAATTTATGATGATATGTCACCATTAAAACCCGCTGACCGAAACTTGGGATCCCTGCTGTCGTTTTGCCTGCTACACAATGAAATTTGGACATTGTGTCATTTCCCTTCCTAATCTACACCCATTTCCGCCCCCATATGGGTGTCATCCCCTGGTGTAACTCATAGAATCGCAGGGGTTTGTCACTGTCAGACATCACAATGCTCATTGTTCTAATGGCTGCCTTAAGTTGACGTCCTGTGAATAATGCATGAAAGTCTGATGTGCGACTGTTAATCTTAGTTGAGGAATATGTTCAGTTAGTCACAATATTGTGATGAAGTGTGTGTTTGCTGTGTGAATATGTGTGTGCGTTTGTGCAGGACAAAGTATGTGTCATGTCACTATGACCCACTCATACCGTGTCCTGCTTTCCCACAGTCGTGTGTCGCCTCACAGCTGACGAAGCTACCTGCTACTAAGACCCCCACCTCCGCTCAACCCTCCCTCTTCAGATTAAAGTAAAACCTGGAAACCATTTTGCTTCTCGTTTTCCTCTGGAGCCCTCATAATGACGGGAAAGTGCCCTGAGCCCTGTTGCCACCAGGAGCAAATGCGCGGGCTTGATGGGAAACTGTAAGCTTCTGCAAAAATGTCTCCTTTTAGGGCTCTGTGGGCTCAGCTACACCCACACTCTGCAACCATAAATTTCAAAAGATGAAATAGCATGTGGCTCTTATCTTTATTTACACAATATAAAGTTTTTTTCTACATAAGGGAGAATGAAAAAAGTGACCTCTGGAGTCTAAAAAGCCCTAACTTCTCACGGAGGAAGTCAACTGGAACTAGTTCTATAAATCCATTTAAAAAAAAAATAAAAGGAGTTTCACCGTCTTGTTAAATGTTGCCCCATGCACATACTCCCAATGTCAGACAGCTGACTGAGTCACAAAACCCCTGTTTTCACAAGCAAAAACACACATTTCAGTGTAGAGGTGCACGTTTATCATGTGCAAATGAAGATACTTTAAGAGTCATTGACTTGAGTCAAATAAACGTTTAGATTTAAATGAACAGCATGTTATATTTAGGGGGATTTAGTGTCAGCTAGCAGTGAGGTTTGCAGATTTCAACCAGCTGAAACTTTTCCTAGCTGGACTTTCTTCAGTGTTCACTGATCAGTAAAAATACTGAATAAAACAGTTTCATCACATCACAGAGGGAATGCTAACTACTGTGGCTGACATGTATAATATTTAGATTTAGTATTTAATTTCAAGAAATAGATGTAGATGTGGTGTATAGATTTACAATTAGATTTAGATTTAAATGTAATATTTAGATCTAACATTGGTTTTTATTTATTTTTCAATAAACACACACAGTTCACAAATATTGCTATAAATCTGGTAAAAAAAAAAAAAAAAGAAAAGAAGTGACTTAAAAAATGACACCACTTTGTAATGCTTTAAAACCTGGGCAAATTTGCTTAATTTGCATTGGGAAAAAAGGAAGGTTGCAACAAGAAAAAAGAGGGAATAACCCAAAGATTACAGGAAATAAGTAAAAAGTACCAAAAATTACCTGGAGATTATCACAAAAAGCTAGAAAGCTTAAAATATTTATGGTAATTATGAATAGATCGTTTAAGATATTTTTCATGAACTTTAAAAAAAATAATTTTCCAAAAGACTAATTTCCTTCAAATTGCTGAACATTTCTTGCCAAGTTGCAGACTGCCTTTTTCTCCATGTTTTCGAAAGAAATCAGATCAATTTGCTCGGGGCTGAAAGACTTAAATAACTGTGAAAGGTGTCTGAACGCAGCACAAGAGAAGTGATGTTGATCCAGGTTTCAAAAATGTTGTTTGGAGCTAAATGAGTAGAAAGGTTGCTGTTAATTGTAAGGTGTGCCACTTTACAAACGGCACCCCATAGACCTAAAAAATGTGAATGTCCCCTGCTAGAGCCAGTGTTTAGTTTGTCCGTTCTAGACTACTAAACATGGCGGTGCAACAAGGCGATCTCTGTGGACGAGAACCCGCTCCCTATGTAGAAATTAACAACTCATTCTAAGGTAACGAAAACATGAAAATTCTTATTTTAAGGTGATTTTACACTAAAGAAAAATATTATATATTATATATGGAAATATATTCCATTCTATTTCTGACAATATATCCCCCCTAAATCCTCACACTGGATCTTTAAAATCTAGTAATATATTTGTGGTACAAAATCTTGCTTTATCTTTTTTTTTTGACATTTAATTTATTTTATTTTTTTAGGACAACACACATTCATCAACATTTCAGTAAATGTGCCAGTGTCCTTCTGCGAAATGTTTTGAAACCTATGTTATGATAAAATTCAAAGAACAAAGCAATAGCAAATAAAAATTCTTTTTGAGCAAAGCAACAAGAAACAGCACAACGTCAGTGCAAAACAACAACAACAACAACAAAAAAACCCCAGAACAAACAGCTTTTTAGCACAAAAAGCCCTGCATGCAACATTAAGCAACAACACAAAGTTGTCATGCAAAGTCAGTGTCTCCCGTGACTCAACACCTAAAATCTCCAACGAGCTCATCTGGATGCCCCCTGTTGTTTACACATGAACCCGTTTGTGTGTTGCACCCCCTCTGCAAGGGCAATCACCACCGTCCAGTTTGATTCTGCCTGGGTATTGTTACAGCAATCACTGCAAGCTTGTTGTTGATGAGGAGTGTATACAGCTTATTCAAGAAAATAACCCACTCTGTAATCAAGCAGTATCCAATCATGTCCTGGAGGCAAAATCCAGCTCGTTATCAAAGATCATTACGGAGCGATTATAGCGGACTGATGTAATGCATCACAGACTGAAACCAAATGACTGATGACTGGCAGAGATCAGCAGTAAAACTGTTTATTGGAAAGCATGGTTGTTTATTGAGAGCTAACAATTTCTGATGTGCTTTAAAGACTCCTGACAGATAGGGATCCAGCTGTGGGCGAGTGAGGAACACTGAGTAGGTGGGAAAGAACACCCACACACCATTTCCTCCATAAATTACCATGACACCCACCAGACAAACATTGCTGCAGCAAAGATCCTCACCAGTAAGCACCCTGTGGGTTTTACAGCTTTTGTTACTGGTATTGTGTTTTAGCCTAACTGGTTCTCAGGGTCGGCGAGGGGCCGCACAGCAGATAAGGGCTGTAAGCACACCTGCCTGAGCAAATAAACTACACACCGTGTCACCTTGTGGTTTTACCATCCTGTGATGGATTGACATACAGTACACTGCCCACTGTAGTGATAAGATACTTCTTTCTGTTTCAGTTTGCTTAAAGGGAAAGCTCACCCCCCAAATGGGATGTCTGCCTTCTCTTCAGTATAATGGAACTACATGGCACATTGTTTGTTTGCCCAGTCTGCTTATTTAACATATTTTAACAATCTAGTTTTATAAATCGCACAACAGGTAAGAGGAAAAATATGTATTTTTGATATTAGGGTGGGCTTTCCCTTTACTAAGCACACTCCTACATGTGGTCCAAATGGTGCAGTGATTTTAAGGCAGCATTATTTTAATGCACAATTTAGGTGAATTAAAAAAAAAACAAAAAAACAATAGCAACAATTGTATTTTGTTGTAAATAGAATACAGGCTCGTCTGGCTCTGATACCTTCAGATGGTTGCAATAATTAGCTGCCCCACTTCATCCTCATTATACCAGCAGCACCAAAACACTTTGCTCTCATTAGGGCCGAGCCATTGTCCGTCAGCAGTTAGCAACCATTTTGCCTTCCCCATTACAACACAAAGAGAGGGGAGGTAAAACAGTTTACCCACAAATCTCCCTCTGTGTGCCCACTGGTTCACTCCACCTATTCAGGCAGGGAAGTAAAGACCATCTGCTCATTTTATACAACTCCGGTCTCAAAACACTCACTAATACACATTCACAGATTCTATTGCCCACAGCCAGCAGATTATTTGACCAAACACCCACCTAAACTCGCTCCAAAACACATCTCAAAGAAGGCCAAGGTTGATCAAGCCAAAGCTGTGGAAGGTGGCCATAGCTTTGAATGTGAATGTGTGAGTCAGTGAGTCTTCGTCTCCTACTGGCGGGACATGAATGGCATCGACCAAAGGAGAAGCTGGATTGGGCGTGAGTTGAGGCGATACAGCCACAGGAGTGGCCACTGGTAAAAAAAAAAAAGATGAGCAGATGCTCTCCAGTCCTCCCATAGCCAAACATGAAAAGGCCAAAACATAAACATAGTAAATGTGCCAGCATGCCACAGCAGCTAAAATCAGTTTTTGAATTGTATAGATGGTTAACAACTCATTGTTTTGTTGCTGTATGGATCTAATCAACCCTGATCCTGCCCAAAATGCATCCCATCATGCCCCTCTCTCTCATAGCTGAGGTTGGATCCAGAGATTGTGGGAGGTTTCCATTCACGACATAGTAGATGTAGTGATTTTACATCTATGACTTCTTTGGGCCTGTTTGACGGCACACCATGTGGGGCCAAACAAGCACACATTAATCTGCGCTTTGTATGAATATTCAGATACAGCTGTCTGTGACACGGAGATAGCAGCTGGTGCGCTTGGGCCCCACAGATATCCCAGTGCCATGCCTGGACAGGAGCCTCTGCATTTGGGCCAAGACAGGCCCAGCCGGCCCTGGCAGGCCCTCCAGGCCCAGAGTCTCACCAAATCCCACCAGTGACACCCTCTACACAGGGGTGGTCTATGACTCAATAAACACCTTTAGCAGCTTGCAGCAGATACATGATGACACTTTCAGTATGTTACCACGATGGCAATGAAGTAGCTGGATAAATGGTTGGTAATTCAAAGATCTCAAGCATTCCACCTTTTAAACAATGCTGCTTAAGGAGGTATAGATTATGCAATAGTTCAACGATGTTTTTACAACAGGGTGTGTGCAATATGTGTTATGTGCAATGAATGTGAATTATTTTGAATGTGCAGTTTGGACTATGTGCAGTTTATTGGTGTGATTTGGTAGTGCTGTTCTGTTCATATGTGGTTTGTTTTATCATGACTGTGAATGTCAGAGTCAAAGACAAAGTATATCTATTGTATCATATTGGATTGGATCGTATCATATAAAAAAGAACAAATTTTATGTTTAAAAGATTTCAGTGATTCAAAAGGCACTGTCATATTGTGGTTGGAGTTCCACAAATTCCATAATGTTTTACCCTATTTCAAGGACTTAATATGGGTAAGCCTATGAACATGCACTTCCCAGGTGTTTGCGAATAAGCACACGGCTTGCGCTTACAACCCTTTTCTTGCAAGGTATATATTCCTTCCACCAACTAGCTGCAAATGGCAATAGACCAGACCAGCACATGCAGGTACTTCGCAAAACATCAAGGCCACACCTCATTTTGGGGGAAAGTAAAAAAAAAAAAGATCCTATCATGCAGTATAGCCCTAGATTTTATTGTATTTCACATAATTTTATACATGTTTTGAGTATTTTATGAATAGAATTAAAACAATAGTCAAAACAATGTATATTCAAAACTTTTACAAAAAATTCCATTAATTCCAAACCATTTCCAGACCTGGAAAACAGTTTTTCAGATCTCATTACTTTAACAGGAATTTCACGACCGTGAGAACTCTGGGTTTTATATTGCTGCAGCAACATGTATGCATTAAAACAGATGGCATTGCTTTGTGCATCACATTTAATTTAGGCCTTTTGTTAAGCACGCTTCACAAAGCAGTTTAAATTAAATTGAATTTCACTTAAGAGAGCCAATCATGGAGCACAGTGCAATGAATGTGACACCTGACTGTTTTGGAACGCTGCTTAGAAAAATATAATGGTCACATTTTTCATTATGGCTAAATGTCATAACCGGCTTAGTATGACATTTACATTTTCCCTTGTGACATGAATGTAATTTGCCCTTTTTAATTACACAACTTAATCTCATACTAATCCAACGATATTGCCATAACAAGTAACTCAAGTATGGTTAGAAGACAAAGACTTCAATGGTAAGAGAGTTTGTGTACGGTGGGCCTGGGGTTACCGCCTCCCCAACAGTCTGCTGGTTGGCCCTGACAACACAGCACCACAGTGCCAGCCTGTCAGCATGCCAGGCTCAGAGAGCAGCTGCCAGGCCAAACCAGCGGGCACTAATTCAGCCAGCCACAGGGAGCCCCCTCCACCCCTTCTTCTTCAGGCCCTCCCTGTGGCTACAACTACCCCCTCATCTGTGTATGCACACACACACACCTTACACAATGCAGGCTTTAATTATGACAAACTCGCCAAAAGCTAATCTCCCATCTTTTTTAATCAAAGACATTTGTAGCTGAGGGGTTTGCCAATATTATAATAACTAATTACCAAAAATTCTGGTGGAAAAACACCTTTTCTTTTGACCAACAGTGGCCTTTCTCAATCAAGCAAAGCCTGAAAATCTTTCAAAGCCACCGATGCAGAAAAGAATTTGGAGGAGAGTTTTTGCTTAATACTGTTGAAAAAGATGAATCATAACTACACGGACATCTTCTAGTTGTATCCAACATTAGCATACTAAGGACAATCTTATTAGCCTAATTTTGTCAAAATAATATATTTCTGAACATTACAAGCTTGATGGGGGGCTTGCATCATTAATTTGAATGCTTGACACTGACACATGTTCATGTTGATTGCACAAATCATTAACATCCCGCGTTTATTGTCATATTCTCCCCTGAATGAGAGTGTAGTCCCTGAGCCCCAGGGACTGTGATCAGGCCAGTTACTCTGTGGTTGGTTAAGTGAAGGCCAAAATGCTCAGAAGTGCTCAGCTGCTCTTCTGATGGGATGAAAAGTTTCTGTGGTTAAATCCTGCTGTGTCCTGAGCCTCCCCCCCTGGGATAAGCTTATGGTTCAAAGAACAAACTTCTCACCTACAAAACATGGGCGGATTAGAGTATTCTGGTAGCTGAAGAACTACCTGCAACACGAATGACTCCGACTTTAGCATTTAGCCATAACTGAATTTCAGAATGTTGATCATGCAGTTTAGGTATAAAAACTTGTTGAAGACAAAGTCAACATGAGAGTTAGAGAATTGCACACTGATATACTTTGGTTTCTTATTTTACCACAAATATTACTAATTATTTGATGTGCATAGATTAATACAAGTACAGTTAACGTTGTATCAGGATGGCCATGCTCACCCCTCTCCATCCACCCATTTGCAGCGCCATCGTGGAGCATGTCAGCACGCCAACTTCTCCCTCATTCCAAGTCTTTTCTCATCTTTTCTAAAGGGAATGGACAACCATCATACAAAGTTTGGGGTCAGAAGAGGTTTCAGTCTTTCTGCTGTCATGCTTACCCATCAGAGTTGAAGGGCATATATAGATGTAACAATGAAATGTATCCTCATACACTGTTCATATGACATATTACAAATTAACACCCTACAAATGGCATTGTCACATGACAATGTCTCCTGAAAGAAAACCCTGTGTTTGTTTGACCCATCCACCCTGAGCTACCTCCTCACACATACTTTCACTCTTTATACTACAAATTGTTGCTCTAAGCTTGCTGCTTACAACATGCTTAAGAACAGGGCTCCGCTGTCAAAGCTGTATCCATTTCTCTTTAGACATCTATGGTGGATATCAGGTCAAATACAAATTATTGGGTCAAGTGAAAAGATGACCTGATGATGGCACTCAAGGAAAAGTCACATGGTCATAAGTCCACAACAACAATGGGATCAAAACATGTATAGCTGCAGCAACACTGCATTTGAAGCCAACACAACACGCCCCCTATAAACTGAATCCACTACCAGTACGACAAATCCACTAATGCCACACTTTGTCACTCTATGAGGCCAAATGTAGCAATAAATAACTTTACCCATATTCTTTATACAGGATTTACCTTGTAAGTACCAAGATGTAACCCTTACACTTACACTTAATCTTCACCCTGGCTGCCTCTCTTTTAACCTAACACTTCATAGCTGGTTAAACGGCAATTTAGCAATTTCTTCAGGGCTTCCGCTTCCGGACCAAAGGCTGATCGTGGACTGATGGTGGGTGGGTTACGTAGCTGCTCCAGACGCAGCTATACCTACTCGGAGTGACGGGCCAAGCGGCTGACCAACATTGCCATCCACAGAGCCAAACTGCTCGCGTGCCTATCAAAGTGTTCATTTGTGTACTTCTGCACAGTGAGACCAGCTGAAGACTGACATTCCTAGGGCCCGCTCTCTCTGCATCAAACACATTCTCATCTGCACCCTCACCTGTCACTCATCCTCTATCTGAGCTCATCTGTCCCAGCTGAAGGTCACAGTATGTCTGGTTCCTTTGGAGAGGCCCTGAAGGTCCCGATGCTCCATGCTGCCTGAGTAAACACGGCGCAGCAGTTCATAAAGATGCATATTGTGTGCCTCCATCTGTGTACGCGTGTGTTTGAATGATTGTGTGCATATTGAGGGGTCTTCCTGAGTTGGGTTTCCTGACTGCGGGGATACATACATACCGTTAGTAGGGCTGGCTGAAATATTGATGCTGTGTTTTGTTCTCATTTTTGCTGTACTTGAGAGGCCATCTGGATAGGTCAGCCTTTCTCACGTTAAATATTAATTCTCCCATTGAATATGAGCAGGGGAGAGTAAAAGAGGGTCATTTTGTAATGTGAGAGAAAGAAAGAGGGAGAGGTGGTGGTCAGGGTGGGGGATTGAGCAGGATTCAACAATAGGTTTTTCCTAACAGATGGAAGATTGGCTGCAGGGATATAGTTCAGTGTGATAGTAGAACCTGATATCTGATTATATTTCTCAAAGCTCATGAACACAAAGGGATTACATGTGGTTACATGAATAATGAAATTGAGATTATTTTGTTGACACGTGTCTAATTTGTTGTGCCACAGTGTTGAACTGCTGAATACTGCCTATCAATCTGACTCTTTGTGCCGCATTACTCAGGTAAAACCGACAGATCAAGTTCTTCCAACAAGCCAATCAAAAAGGTCGCGTCTGGCCAACATTGCCACCTCTGGCAAAAGCAACTATCCGAATAAACAAGGCTAGTAATTAGCTGAGAAATGCCCATGTGGCAGGACTCAATCATGAGTGCAAATTTAAAAAGCTCACAAACAATCTGATTATTGACAGCCCAGTGGTCAAAACTGTGTTCAGATTTCCCCTGTTCTGTGCAGTAACAGAGAAATGCACCGTGATCTGAGTGTGCAGTTTGTCAGCAAACTCAACGATTAATTTTAATGACATTCGTATGGCCGCAAACCAGCTACTCCTAACAAGGTGCCATTTAAAGGGAGTGGTTATGGTAAATTATCCCTCCGTTCTTAATAATTAACAAAAGCCTATTAATTATGAACATATCTGTAGCCTAACACTCATCAAGAGGAGGCATGGTTGCCTAGGAGCATCATGTTTTGAATACCTTGTCGCTTCTGTGTTGTTGGTAACTGGAGCCCCTGCAGTATTACAGGAATATGGTGCAAAGTAAATAAGGCGGTGGGACAGGGGGACGCAGTACCTCTATTTTGGGTGCTGTCAGGAGGGCGTCGAGAGCCTCTGTGATCAATAATGCAGTCTGGCACGTGTCCAGGTGGCTTTGTTGCCTATTACTGTGTGGTTTAATAATAGAAATAACACCTCTGATTAACCTAGGGGGTCTTCCGAGTTACACTTGTGTTTCACTGACTTAATTTTATGAATTTTTAGTCATTTTATGTCACATTGTATTCATTTTCTATATCCTTATGGTTGTTTTGAGTCTCTATGTTGTAGTTTTTTGTCTCCTTGTGGTTATTTTGAAGCCCTCTTAGGTAATTGTGTGTCTTACTGACGTCATTTCATGTATTTTTTTGGCCGTTTTATGTTGCTTTGTAATAATTTTGTCCTTGTGTTTAATTTGTCTCCTTTAGGTAATGTTGTGTCTTATTGAGGTACTTTTATGTATTATTTTGGTAGATCTATGTTGCTTTTTAATTACTTTGTGTCTGTGTATTTGTTTTGTGTGTCTTTGTGGTTGCTTTGCCAGTTTTTGTAGTTATTTTGTGTCCCTTACAGTTCCTCAGCATCCTATTGTGGTTATTTTGAGTGTCTTCCTGGTCTGTACTTGTTACTTTGAGTGACATTTTGCAAGCGAAAACCATGGGGTCCCCTGACACGTTGGGCCCTTGTGCCTGTGCTCGGTAGGTCTGTTCAGTAATCCATCCACAGGCTGTTTTGTAACTTTTTTCACAAGAGACTATATCTTCCACCTCAAAAAAAATGTGACTCTGCCAATAATCATTATTTTAATAGCTTAGTACTGTAAAAGGGTATGTTTATGCTACATCAGGTAACCCTACACATTATAGGCCCAGTTTAATATGCAACTCAATTTTATTCAATATATGTAGAAGGGGGTCCCTGCTCTGTCTGTTTTTCAGCTAAGGGGTCCTTACCTAAAATCACCAGACCCCTGTTTTAAAGTGATGATCATTGTTCATGGGTGTCCTCTTTCCACTACACCTTTAGCAAACAGCAGGCCTCCAGGTTCCCACTGCTCAGTCAAAACAATAATTGGCCTTACACAGTCGAACCACCATTTTCGGATGCTAAATCAACACAGCTGGACATCCTAAAGTTTGTGTTTATGTCTGCGCGCTACCTTTCCGACTTGAGCCTAAAAATAGCGCAGCAGCATCCTGCTGTGATGCTGAAGGTGCAGTCATCTTTCCCCTCTGAAGGACACAACACTGTCTGAAGTTTGGGAGCAGGGGGAGTAGGGGGGGAAGGGAGGGAGGAAGCGGTGACTACCGTGTGACAAGCGCCCTGTTCCTTCCTCCCAGGCCTGAGAAACAGGAAGTGCTGCACATAAGGCATTATTGTGACTGAGAGGAAATGCAAGGTCCTCTAAATTAAGAGCCCCAATCTGGTTGTCAATGACAGGAGCCTGTCCTCCACAGCCCCACAGAGACCTGCCCCCCCCCCAACACACAAACCACCTCCTCCACAACTTCACTACTGAGTGACGCAGATATATAAAACAATCTCTCACTCTGAAGCCATAAAAGACTTCTACGTGTAATAAATCCTAAAAACGAATACAGAAAAAGTCAATGCAGTTAAAGGTATTAACTTCTGGAAGATTTGAGTGCAGCAGCTCTAAGATAACGTCCAGCGAATCAGCTTAAAGATCATGTGTTAAACCTTTTGTTCCCCACTGAACCCACCCACATGCAGATTGAGCAACAACAGCATTTCAGAGAGTTAAAGGAGGCATATGGGAAGGATCCACCCTGCTTGTGTTCAGCAGAAGCTAAGGAGGAGCTGGTTGCTAAGAGAGATGCAAGGCTTTGTGCCGGGCTGCCTCCCAGTTAATTAAAATCCTACTTTATCTGTTTCATGCTTTCAATTAGGAAGCTCTGGAAAGGGCCCAAGCCTCTGCATGTAGATAACCATAGCAATAAGATGTGATTAATACAGGGGGGCCACTTGCGCTGCAGCAATGTCCTGCTGTTGTGTGTAAGGTTTGTTTTGATCCTAAGCACCAACCTCTGATGATTCAGGAAAAAAATGGCTGCGGTGCCTCTCTGCAAAGTCTGCACAACACCTCAAGCAGCAAATTAGATGGATAAGATCTGCTTTTGTAGGACATGGCAGGTGTTGGCCACCTGTGATCATGTACATCTGAACTGCAGCAATCACTGAGGCTGCAGACAGTCAGTATCACTGTTCAGTCTGTGCCAAGTCTAATGGTTTTCTCTGGTCATCTGTCATCAAACGAAGTGTCAGCTAGCAATGTTTTTGCTCAATTAAGAGCAGATCCATCAATGCCCGTCTCTGCTTTTCACAATCAATTAACTGCAACACAGAAGCCAAGCTGTAGCGGCCATAAATCACACTCAGCTTAGCACATTATGGTTTAATGGGCATGTGGAGCTGTTTTTGTAGTTTGTGATACAACTGCCAAGGCTATTATTTCTTGTCATTTTCTGCATGACAAAAATACACAAACTCTTGAATTTCTGAGTATAATATAATTTATCTACGTTGTAGTTAAGAGTGCAATTAATTTGCACTCAAACCGAAACAAAATTGGGAAAGACAGAGGCAAAACACTTAAGAAATGCAACATAAATAACAAACCAGGCATGTGTTTTGTCTAAACAATATGATTATATCTAAGTAAACTGGCATGCACAACCCAAACAAAAAATCTTTTTCTCTTTTTTTCCCCTCAACAGTCCACAAACTGTTGGTATCAAACAAGCCATTACTCAAAACAGAGTATTTACTGCCATCTACTGGTAACATTAGGAAATCACAAACAATGGAACATCTGTGATAGCAGTCCTTATTTGGCTTTCTAACACTTTCTTTAATATCTGAAAGACCTGAATGACTGCGTCAGTGAAGATGTGATGGGCTCGGGGGTTGATGTCAAATGTTCTCCTGTCATGCCGAAAGCATCCTTTCGCAGGTCATGAGCACTGGGGCCAGCAGGCTGCAGCAGCACTTCATGGGCAGGTGTATGGTTTGGGCAGGAAAGAGTCATCCCCATCTTTCCAGGAGTTATCATGTCCTCCCTGCTCTTACTGGAGAGCTGATCTTGTAATATCTGAAGAAGGAAGCCTCTTCCAGCGGGTAAGGCTGGTATGGACGATTGCTTTTTCCCAGAGGGTCTTCCTCTGCCCATTATGTCCATGAGTACCTCTTTGCGCCCTCTGCCTATACCTAGAGACTGGTGACTGTAAATCGACTGCACTGAAGCCTCAGCTGCTGGGTCAGGGGAGGCATGAGCATCAACAGATAATGCATCAGTGACTCTTGGAGGGCTCAGGGGTGTCTTGTGAAGGAGCGGGTCCACTTGTGTGGAGGAAGGTGATTCTATAGGCCCAAAAGATTCCTGCTGTGTCTGGCCCTGCTCCTCCTCTGCAGGTAAGGTCTGAGATGAGGGGTGATTTTGGGGGTTGAAGCGAGCCAGCAGTCCACTCTCTGTGACTGGGTACTGGTCGGCGGCCCACTTCTGCCGCTCACAACGCATTTGCTCCAGCTGCCTGAGCTCTCTAGGCAACTCCAACACACTCTCCTGAGGATGCAAACAGGTAGACTGTTGAAGCACTTCTAAACTACAATTTTTTTCCCGACGCCAATATTTACAGGTTAGAGCAGCCACACTGCTCGCATGGGCAGCATGGCTCAGGTACAGTGCCGCTGCTGCTCAGTAGCAGAGCATCTAAAGAGTTTTGCCATTTTTTTTCACGCACATGGTTTTCAGTAAAAATTAAGTGAAAACGGTCTTCTTTGGCTGCAGTTTCAATGTCTACATCTGCCACAGACAAAAAATATTTACAGTTAACTCAACACCGTTTTAAAAATAAATGCCCTCTGATGATGTTTCTGTTTCTGCGGACAGAATCCTTTTAATTTATTCACAAAAGGCTATTTATTGTGAAATATTTGCAGGACCGTGTTTTTTAAAATATAGTGTCTTGCAGATCTCCATAAATTAGTGAAGTATCAACTTTTTATTGTGGGAATACAGTAGTTATTACACGAGGCAGCTCTGTAGGAGTAACGCTGTCTGCATGCAAGCTGCAGCAGTTCAGTGTGGTGGCCCTCAAAATGCCGGTGGCCAGGCAGTGCAGCCTGGGCGTTACAGTTTTAGTAAGAAATTCCCTACATCACAGGTCAGTGAGAAAGCACTCTCAGGGGATACAGAAATTGGCAGTTTTATACTAAAAAAGTGATTTGATAGTGATTTGATCTACCTGATTTGACTCACTAAGACTGCTAAAGTTACTATAAGTAACTTTAAATAAACTCTGAAATAGAGGTTAAATAAAGAATAAAATAAAACAAAACAAAATAAAATGGATGAAACAATTCCAGTCACAAACATGGTTTCAATGTTTATACCCGCATGTGAGTATTGTATCAAGATAAACTTGAAAAATATGTGAAATGTTTTTAAATGAGTATCAGCCAGTTTTTTTTTTTATGAAAGCAATACACAAATCAAAGCAGTTTAAAGCCAACTCAATAATCTCATAGACAAGGACACCTGCACATCTGTACAAAACTGCAGTAAGTCTATTGGGACTTGTGTTGGTTTACCTGTTTAGGGCTGAAAATAAAATGGAAAATTGTAGAATTACTGCCTTTCAGTTTTATGCTTTTGCAAACCAGTCAAGTTACAGTTTACATTCATGTCTGTCCAGACTCATGTGTAGCAGTGACAGCTGAAAATACTTAAAATATGGATGCTGTTGCAAAGAAGCTGCATATTCTAAAAGATGGATGCTTCACGCACATCTTTACCAAAGCAGCACAAGGGATCTATACAATCAGCACCGTTTCATAGTGGACACCCACGATTCATGTCAGCAATTCAGTGTCTAACTAAATGTCTTCCCTTCTGTTCCTCATTATGATTCGGATGAATGGCCAGAAAAGTGTTTCTGCAGAACATTATGATGTCACAGTGAAACTCCCTTGATGGGACAGATAGATGTACTTGCGTACTGACAGATGGACAACCCAAAACCATGCATCTGGCAATGGCTGTCACCAGCGCAGAGGAATACAAATTCTGGATAAAATGAAAAAGTAAGACATTTTTTTGGAAACTGGGTTCCTACTTGTTTAAATTCCTGTCAACATACACTGTTATAAAAAAAATCTCTGTCCAAATGTAAATGCAAAAACACAATTGAACCACTTTTGAAAGCATGCCAAACCAACAGAAGGAGATATATCCATAACTCCAAGTCACCCAATAAAGAAGATGTTGGCCAATCAGCAGCCTGAAAAAAGATTTTCCCGGAAGTCTACCTGGAACAGTGACCTCCGTAGCACACTCTGACACCTCTGTTCCCCAATGTAGTGGAAAAGTAACTGTGCATTTATGTTGGAAACATGTAAAAAGTCCTGCTTGCAAAGTTGAGAGCAAACATCTCAAGCTAAAATCTTTATTTTTCCCTGTCAACATGTCAAAACTGAAAACTGAGTTTCTGAAAATATTCACCCTGGACAGAGTTTTACAAAAGTTTTGCTTTTAGTGATCTGAAATGCAGTTTGCTTGTGGACGAAAGGCCAAAATTCTTTTTTGTTTTTTTTTTTAAATAAAGCTATTTACAAAATTCCCAGTATCAGCGTGGACGTAATGCCCTGAAAATGTGTGCATTTGTATCACGACTGTTCTTTAGTTGAAGCAAAAATTGGAAAAGGAAAAAAAGGTCATCTATGAGTTACTCACCATGCTGACATGCTCTAAATCATCAGGCTCATAGTGGCTGCTGTTGATGTATGAATCCACCAGGGCCATGTAGTCTGTCATGAGAGTATCCAGCAGCACCAGTCTGAGCGGCTGAAGGTGGATCACCGACAGAGCCATCACCTTAAGCAGGGGTAGAGGGCAGGGCCGCTTGCGCCAGATCTGCTTTTCTTCCTGTAAAGAAACACATCAGTGAATACAGCACATACAGATGCAACTATATGGTAAATAAAGCCATCTTGGATGAGAATGGTGTACTGCACCATAGTGAACTGCGACTTCATCTGAAGGGATAAGAGCTGGGAGGAGGGCACCTTCAGATGAAGATGAACCACCTCCTGCAGAGTACTGACTCTGTCAGGGAGGAGACTTCCTGTCTCAGAATAGAAGCACATGACGTCTGCCACCTAAACACATGCAGAAAGAGAAGCAGGATATAAGTGACTTCAACTAAACATACGGGAGAGAAAGTAGGCCACTATACATACTGCGCATATGGAGAGGGTGATATGGCACTCAAACATTATCACAATATTTCAGGGTATTTTTGCAATAACAATATTCATGATATGACAAAAACCTGAAAAATATTATCATAAATTTCAAGAAAAACTATTTCAACAACATAAGTGCTGGAGTTTCAAATATCTACATATACAGAACAGTTTGCCTTCAAATATTCAGTAAAAACAAAACCAAAATCATCTCTCATTTCTTAAATTTGTAACCAACAGTAACTCAGAGTGAGACTAAGATTCTGTATGAAATATAACTAATACAGTGAAATAAAATAATCCACAAATTACACATCTTAACAGTTGCCAAATACAAAATAAGTACCCTTGAATCTCAAAAGTAGTGTATACATATACAATAAATCAACGAGCACTTCCCTCTCTGTTGAAAAAATCCTAAATGACTGAGTTGATGATTCAGTTCCACACTACTGTCACTCCAGTTTTTGGAACTCAAATCCTCATCTATAGAGCAATTTTGCTTTTAGACATGCTTGTTGCAATGTCTAACTGTATGACCACATTTTGTCAACAAATTGAATTTTTGCTATTATCACGATATGAATTTTTCTTATTGTATTAAAAACTATACCAGTATTATTGTGAACGATATGATATGGGACTGGCCTACTGCACATGTACCTGCGTATCAAAGACATTGATCAGCTTTACTCCAAACTGAGCCATCAGACATCCAGCAATAGCTCTGCAGTCATGAATCACCTGTACAAAAGGAAAATCAACATAGATGTTATGGTAATAATTATCACTGTGTGACAGAACAGCATTTGTTTTCTATTTACACTGCTCACCTTCAGTATGTGCTTACTTTCCAGGATCATGGACAGACCGTTCTTAAAGGCCCGAGCTCCAAGTAACAGTATATCAAACAAGTATACCTTGTTTTTAGTAGCAATCTAGATGAATGTAGAACAGTTTCAAGTTGTATTCTTGTTTTCATTCTTTTGATGACAGAAAACTGGAAGGACTCAAGGAAGCAGGAATGCAAAACTTCTCACCTGAAGCCAACACAGTCTCCCATGTTTATATACCTCGATTCCATCAGCTCCCACGCCGATCACATGCTGCTTTTTAATGTGCATCACCTGACAGATGAAAACTCATGATATTAAGTTTTCGAGACAACAGGTCTCAGTACAGACATGATGCATCTCCACCAGTATATGCTGTCGACATACACCAATCAGTCAAAACACTGAAACCACCGGCAGGTGAAGTTATTAACATTAAATATCAATGTAATTTCCTGCTGGTAAACCTTTGATACTGGCATTCATGTGGATGCCACTTGCTGTGTTCCACCCACTTAAATACCACTTCAATCTAAGTGCACCTCATAATGGGAACCTCCATTGGCAAGGTGCCCCCCAGCAGAGTAATACACCATGCCACACTGCAATAACTGATCAGAAATGGCTTGAAGGATGTGACAAAGAACTCAAGGCACTAACCTGGCCTTAAAATTCCCAAGATCCCAAACTGAACTCAAGCAAATTTGTGGGACATGCGGGTACATCAGAGGTAACCCAGATTAATAGTGGGGCCTCCTTGGATGGGACCTGGCTATGAACTGTCGAGGCATGAACCTGTCTGAGGGATGTCCTGTGGTGTCTGGCACTGGGTGTCGGCAGCAGATCCTCCGAGTCCTGTGGGTTATTAAGTGGGGTAACAGCACATCCGGCAGATGCTCAATCACACTGGAATCGAGGGAATCTGGAAGCCAGGCAGATGACTTGAGCTCTTTGCCACATCCTTCAGGCCATCTCGGAGCAGCGTGGCAGTGTGGCATGGCTCACTGTCCTGGTGTGCGGAGTGACTGTGATTGAGGAGTGCTGTTGCCATTAGGTGGGGGGGCACTTGGTCTGCAAAAGTGTCTGGATGTATGGAGTGTGTCTGGTAGTATGCACATGAATGCCAGGAAACAAAGTTTCCTGGCATTGTAATGAGATGATCAATGTTATCCACTTCACCTGTCTGCATATTTAATGTTGTGGCTGATCGGTGTATACATGCATACTGAAAATATGTCATTAAAATGATTTATGCAACAGAAAAGGAACTTAAAGTCAACTTACAGCAGATGCAAACTTCTCATGAAACTCATCAATCACCACAAAGTTGATGTACTCCTCTTCATCTTCATCATCATCTGTGAAAAAGGATCTTCACATTAGTGATTTAACATTTTCAATTGAGAAGACAGGATTCTGAAGCTGGATGTATGCTGAATTTTGAGTGTGAATATAGCTTAAGCGACAACATTAATTATTACACTCACCCAATGTGGTTTTCTTCCTGTAAGGCTGAAACTCTTCCACATTCAAGTGTTCTTCAAGGCTGTGGTCATAAATATTCCTGTGCAACACATTGCATGTTACAGTTCATTTCTGAGTCATGGCTGGCACAGAGTGTTGTCACAAAGATGATACTTTGCTTGTTACTTACCCACTGTCAGTTTTTGCTTCATTGATGAATTCCACTGTTAATGAAATTACACAAAACGGCAAGTCAGATGTCAAAACTTTTCATTAAAAAAATCAGTCCAGTCTTCACTTTTCAGATATCACTTATCAACTCACCATCCAGAATCTCGTGCCCGAAGAACATCTTTGAGCCAGGAAACTTACAGCCATTACTGCCATTAACAACTGAAACAATACAAACACACAAAAACCCTTTGAAACCTAAGCAAATTGTCTTGATTTCTCTAAAACACATGGGAAGAGGGCAATGAGCAACTTAAAAGAAATATTGCCCCCCAAAATAAAGACAAATTAATTACAGAAAACTGACACACACACACACACACATACACAAATAAATATATATATATATATATATATATATATATATATATATACATATGCGAAACATGTCTTGCCAAGTTGCTCAATGTCTTCCCCCCATTTTTCGAGATAAAGCAAACCAATTTGCTCCATGAAAGGTGTCTGAAGACGGAAAAGAAAACAGATGTCTGTCCAGATTCAAGGGTTAACACGTTTTTTTACGATACCAACAGTGATATGCTTTTAGCCTACCGTTAGCACATTACCCAACTGAGCTAACTCCGCAACAATGTTATGCTAACTATACACAATACAAGACATTTTACTAACCGTCCACCAAAACCAACGTTTTGTTGGGATTGATACGCTGGACGACACCGAGGTAACATGAAGTCTTGAGGGTCAGTTTAATGCGTTTTCCCTTGAGGATATTCAGGAACTGAACGTCATCCAACATCATTTTCGAGTGTTGTAAGTTAGTTACGAGTTGTTATAAGCACATTAAAACCGTGAAGCTGCTAGTTTAGGGCTTTTCTGTTAGCCACAGCAACAGCTAGCTGCTTGTCAGTGCGCTAGCTCTCGGGGGGAAGTGCTGCGTTCTTCTTCTATGGTTTAAAAGGCGCGTTGCTAACGTTAATTATGAGGTCAATGTTGCGTTCAAAAGCTTCGCGTTAATTTCCAGTCGTCTTCCTGTAAACAAAAATAAATAAAACGTAACAGGTCTTAACATTAATTTGAAAGGCAATATCTGTAGTATCTACTATTATATACTTTACTACAAACTGCATTCCGCCCATTTGTTTTGTGTAAAGCTACTTTTTGAATAATTACAAAATGACTTTGATGCCCCTCAGAATATTAAAAAAAGAGACTGATGGAGGTGGCCTTGAATGCGGCATGTCAGGATGAATATAATAATACTTGATGGTAATCTAATTCATCTAATCTTTGACGAAATATGAGTTGAATTTCTTTTTTTAAAGACACAACACGACACTACACAAGACAAGACAAGACATAAAGAAAAGATAAGATGAGCAGCTAAAGGGTCAGAAGCAAGAGAAAAATGAAAAACAAAAACTGATTTGTGTGCCAAAAAGGGATGTTACAAAAATAAAAATGATATAAAGTAAAGATAAAGTAATCTAGTATATACAGTAAATATACCTTTTACTTATAGAGATACTCTATGTTCAGGATTGATAGTTGCTCAGGATAACTGAAATACACACTGTGTGTAGTACATTTACTGTAAACATTCAATAGTGTTGTGTAAAGTCCAGTTGTGTTAAGTCAGACCACTATACCAAAAGAAAAGAAGGTTTATGTAATGTGGTCTCTAACTGATATGTGCTATATGTCTGCAATTTTGTTTTACAGTGTTGCTGCCCTTCTTGGTCAGGACACTGTTGTAAAGGTGATTTTTAATCTCAACAAGGCCTTTCCTGGATAAATAAATTTTTAAATAGAAAAAAACCTAGATTCAAACATTTTTTGTTTTACATGAGGTTACTGCTGAGATCTGATATGAGACCTATTTTTCTGCTTAGAGTAACGCAAAATATCCACCAGGGGGCGATCACTTTCCAACTCTGGAGCTACTTGCAAATCTCAAGTCATTTCGTTTCTAAGCAAGTTTGTTGAAATCTGACCATTTTCAGTCTGATAAAAACAACATAAAAGCAGCCATAAATTTTCATCCCCTTTACAATGTGTGTGCATGTGACCATTTTTTATTTTTCTGCGCACAGTGTGTCAGTGCCCTGAGTTGGCCTGACAGTGTTGTTTTTTTTAAATATATATTTTATGTGTTCTTTTTTAAAGAACACTTAATAACCCACAGGACTCGGAGGATCTGCTGCCGACACCCGGTGCCAGACACCACAGGACATCCCTCAGACAGGTTCATGCCTCGACAGTTCATAGCCAGGTCCCATCCAAGGAGGCCCCACTATTAATCTGGGTTACCTCTGATGTACCCGCATGTCCCACAAATTTGCTTGAGTTCAGTTTGGGATCATCTTATCATCTTTTATAATTTAGATCCCACACTGATTTTTGGGGAACGGTATTTCATTCCCATGTATGCTTAGTGTGTATTGTGGAAGTGACAAATAAACCTGACTCTGACATCATTAGAGAGGTACACGCCAGAAAATTTGAATATATTCTAATAGGATCCTAATCATTCATCAAGAACTCCCTCACTTCCCTTTTTACCTGCACTATAAAAACATAAATCACCAAGCTGTCGGCTGCAGCAGGGACTGGCTGACTACTAATTGGCAATGCCGCATATTTTGCAGCAGCGTCTGAAAAAGGACAGATGCTTGAACTGGTACTTGATGATTTTAAATGATCTGTATCCAAGTATGCAGAGGAAACAAATATTATATTTCATTTTTTACCAAAGAAAATGAAAATATAGATAATAATTTGAAGCTAATGCATGCTGATTATTTAAAATTAATGCTAAATTTCTGAGAATAAAACCATAAGTAACATACATTAAAAACAACCACCCCAGTGGCCACTTATTCAGAGATGATAACTTCATAAGAAACATTTGCATTTCTAACTTGACATGCAGTCATTTAGAGTGCATATTCTGATTAAGATGTAGAAACAAGATCCACACAAATGTATCACGTAATCCTGCAGAGCGATTAGTTGAACAGAATTGGATCAAGTTGCAGTAGAAGTGCATGTCTTAAGGTCTGCCTTTCAGTTTTCCTTATCGGTGTGTGGCTGTTGTTGTTTTAAGGATGGGTGGAGACTAACAAGCAGGCAATGGTCACAATAACAATCCACAAACAGGAATGTATGTGGCTTCGGTTATTTCTTGAAAAATCATGTGGCAATTGTTATTTATTTTTCATTTCATTTCTATCAACAGAACTGGGCTCAGTGTCATGCCAAAATAAATGAAATCAGATTTAGATGTGCCTTAAGCCACATGGGGGCAGACTTAAGGCATCACTGACTGCTCTGATAACAGCACTGGCAAAGAAAAGGGCGCAGACAAGCTATCTTATCAGAAGTAGCCAGCTGCTAATACACAGGTTCTCATGACTTCGCTTTGCCTGTGGAAACACATGAACTCAAACTGCTGCTCATCTGTGGCCATAACACAGGGAGGCACCCCATCAAAGGGAGGACGCTCTGAGGTGCAGGAGGCACAAGAGCTGACTCAGATTTAATCACAGCACCTTAAATGATTTTTGCTACGGTGTGTGTGTGTGTATGTGTGTGTGTGTGTGTGTGTGTGTGTGTGTGTGTGTGCGTGTGTGCGTGCACGTGTGTGTGTGTGTGTGTTGGTCTTCCTGAGCTCAGTTAAAAGTCAGTAAAAAAGGCTCTATAACAATAATCACTTTTGGTTAAACTGGATGTTTTATGGTCAAAGACAAGCTGTGACTCGTTGGATTTCCAATTTATATCCTATATAAGGGTTTTCTCATTATCTAAATAAAGCATACTGCTAAATCTGGTGTGTTTGCATGACCTTCCTTATTTGAGGAGTGTGTAGTTTTATGACATCTTAAAGGAGCAGTAAGTAGGATTTAGCTGCATCTAACTACAGACTGCAACATGCTGAAACTTCTCCCATGTGGCAAATGAGAACTCCTGGTTGGAATTCCTTCAGTGTTCACTGTTCAGGAGGTTCTTTTGCCTGGAGCTGAATAATCTGCAGGATGTCTCTTCCTCTTTAAAACACTCAGACAAGATTGAACCCAGTAAAAGCATTGAATAAAGCTCTTTCACACCAAAACGGGACTGGTACTTTTTAGAGACAATATTTGGTTTGTCCATTCTGGGCCACTGTAAAAGCTTGGTGGTGCAACATGGCAGATTACATGGAAGAGGACCTGCTCCCTGTGCAGATATAAACATCTCGTTCTAAGGTAACTTAAACACGATTATTTTTTCAATTGAATGAACACTAAAGAAAACATACATTATACTACATTTCTGCCAATAGATGCACCTAGATAAGGACCTTTAATATTCCAATGTTCTTAATAATCCATAATCACATGCTAAATACATATATATTGAACTTTTTATGCAAATATGACAAAAGTTGTTTTTAAAAAACTGTCACTTTATCCTAATAGTAGCACATCAAATAATCCTCATAGTACTCCCAATGGCATTTGCAAGAATGATGAAAACAACCAATCAGAGCTAAGAAGCCTTTAACATAGCTGTCAATCATGTCATGCAATGTCAATTGAATCAAATATGAATCAGGACTCATATTTGTCACCTCAAATGTTTGAAGAAACATATTTAAGTGTACTATGTAGCTGTGAAATAAGAATGTTTGCTGTGGTCTGTGGGCAGTGCTTTGTTTCAGCAGGACTGTGTCCAAAATGGTGGCTGGGTCACAAACTTTCTCATTTTGCATCTGAACAGTGCACTAAAACACTGTCTGCTTCTGAAAACATTTGAGGTGAGAAATAGGCGATGCAGTAACAGACTCTTGATTCATATTTTATCAGCGCTGCCTAGTTTGACAGTTTGACTGCAGTTCATGAGCAGTGATTGACATGATTGACAGCTGCTCTCTCTGAAAATGCCATGTGATTAGACCAAGTGTGCAGTCACAGGCTTAGATTATCTAAAGTCTGAAAGCAGAGCCAAGCCGAGGTGCAGAAGTTAAGGGTTGTCTCAGACCACTTGATTTATGCTCATACTGTAGTTCATTATGGCACTTTTGCCCAGTGATGCCAAACTTAAACTTCCAACCCGCATGTTAAATCAATCTTTTAAGGGCCTTTGGCTATAACTGTTTTCTTGATATCAGACAGAATTTTCAGCGTGTTATACTGTTTCCATCAACTTAATTTCATTAGAGTGGAAGGATTCAAAGGTCTGGACTCAGGCAATGTCACTTTAGCAATCAAAAGTTGTTATTCATTGGGATATTGTGTACATGAATCCCTTCTGACAGAGCTTTCCACCTGGATCAGTGCAACAACAATTAGTAAGCATCTTAAAGCAACTGGAGGACTTCAGGAAACATCCTCTCTGGACCACCTACAGACTGACAGAATAACTTCAAAGCCATAATGGAACCTACAACCACTGTTATCTTTAGAGGAAAGTCCACCCTTTTCCTGTTCTGCAGTCTGAACAAACAAAAAGGTTTTAGTAAACTACAAGAGGGACCCGATTCCAGATAAGCGAAAGAAAATGGATGGATGGATGGATGGACAAGAGGGATACAGATTTTCCAAAATGGAACCCGGAGAGACATGGGCTCTGGTTTTATGTGAACCCAAGGATGTAGGTTTCATTTCAATATTTAAGGGCGAGCAAAAGTCAAAGCAAAAGTCCTGCTACTTCCATGTTTTTGCTTTTGTTTTGTTTTTTCATTAGGAAGGGGAGACAAATCAAGGATTTTTGGCCACTGTGTAAAATTGTTTTTTTTAAAGCCCAGTGCTGTTCTTGGGGGTTTAGGACAAATGCACATACTCTAAATATTGCAAGGCATGTGCCCCCCCTCCCCCATAAAAATATCTACACCTCTGTGTGAGCTGAGATTTTTTTCGCTCAATATAATTTGATGTGGGACAGCAGCAACGTGTAGCAATAAAGACTGAAATATATGATTCAAGTAGTAATCCTTATTAAAGTGTCATAAGAGTGAGATGACGGTAAAGTGTTTTAAAGTGCATCTCATTTGGTTGGCTCTCCCCCTTTAGAAGGGACTCCATTAACCAAACTAATTCTTTAATTACAGTTGTAAAACAAAAAACCTGTTCCAGCTTGACTTTTGACGCAAGTAAGTAGTAACGTCTGATGGAGTGCACAGAGCCCACTCTGTGTGAGTGACAAGCCCGGCACCACGGCCGCCCACTCACAGCCGAGCTGGGTGACTCTTAATTGTGTAACGTTCATTGACGAGTCAGCACAATGCTGCTGAGACCGCGGAGGCGCACTGAGCCGAGCAGAGCGATGAAATGCTCCCATCGAGGAGAACACAGATGGACAGCCTAGTTCAGCCGCTCGTCGCCCAGTACCTCGCCATGGGATGCCAATCAAAAGAAAACAACCAAAACGAAAGTATAACGTCGGACGAAAAGGGAAAGGACGATGCGTAAGTCAGATAATATTTTCGCGGTTTTTACTGAAGAGTTTATGGTGTGTTTTGGGGTTTTTTTGGTGACAAGTATTCAACAGGAGGTTGATTATTTCACTTATCAGAGTTTTGTTTGTCAGTGACTGTTCTTTATATATATAAACAGGCGTGTCCTTATTTGTGCCTAAAACGGTGCGTAAAACTGCACCGATACCACCCAATTATTTTACGCACAGGCTCTTTAATGTGTTACTTTCCGAGCTGCTGCACCTTAACTGCATTAAATTCCTTCTTGTTTACTGGTCACTCAACAGTTTGAAGTGGATGTCCGCAATCAGCTGGTATTTCCCTAAGTTAAAGGAAGGAAATGAGAACAATGAACATTCCGGGGGGTGGGGGTTTCTTATAATCAAACAATGGCTCCAATTTCTTGTGTCGTTTCATGGGTAATAATCTGTGCTCTCATAAGATTATGGTTCTAAACACGTGTACTATACATCCTGGCAGGCAACCAGAGAGAGGCACAAGCCCTCCTGTCCCCTCCTCCCCTTCACTTTTGTTGTGTCGGTGTTTCTTAAGGAGAGTTACTCCAGGATGCGGCTCCAGGTCTAGAGTTTCTCCTCCAGGCCGCACTCACAGATTCCACAAACCCCACCCGGCCCAAACCGCCCCCAGTAAATCCATGATGTCCCTGGGTCCCCTCACCAAGGGGGGGAGCTGGGAGGAGATCATCCAGGCCTGTCTACAGTCCTTCGGTAAGTCCATGCTGACCTGCCTTGGCACTAGTTTTGAGTTTGCCTGAATGGAATACTACAGTGACGTGTAGCACAGGTGTTTGTGGTCTATGTGGATGTAACACTGACATGTTATTGATTGGAATTTTCTTTTGTTTAAGTTTGACTCATGCTTTTCTGCAGAACTTGTCTGTGTTATTGAGAAACAATACGATGATAAGCCTGAGTTTGCGTCAGATCATATGTTATCGTAGTTTTCCAGAAGCCTTTGTTTTTTTCCCACCACTTTCCTGGCATTTTACTGCAACCTTCCGACGAGTTTGGGCAGGCCTCTGCAGAAAAGGAGAGAGACGCTTTGCATTTGAAAGTGAATGAATTTTATGAATACAGCTGAATTTATTTTTGTTTAATGTATTATTTTATGTTTTGAAGATGAGATCAGTCATATTGATGCAAGCCGGCTTGATTTTTTTAGTGTGATTTGAAAATATTGAAGTTTGTTGATTGTGTTTATGAAACATTTCTGCAATTCTAAGCTGCACTGTATTTGTAGATTAACGTATCAATCTTTTACTGTATGCAAAGGATTAAGAGGGTTTTTTAAATGAAAAATGAACAGCAGTGATTGAGTAGGCAGTAGCTGGATCAATCAAGCAATGATCATTGGCTTCATCAAGTTGTCTGGAGTGCTCTCAGAGTTATGGTGATTGCGTCTCTGAAGAGACAAGCTTTCAAATTGCCGTTGCCTGGTTACACAAATGGAGCAAGAGCAGTGGAGAGGCGTTACAATGGGCTGCACATAAAATGACATCCCATAACCACATTTATCTGTGGAGAGGTGAAAATTGGGCAGTAATGACAGCTCATTTCAGATTCACGAAAGGAAACTGAATAAACCAGAAGAAGAAGAGTTAAGGAACCCTGTAGTATCACAGAGTGCTCTGGAGACTTGCTTTGAAAGGTAACGTCAGTGTCACTATGCAAAATGTGAGATCTACATGCTCAAGATGGTATGTCACAGAGTACAGCATGTCACAAGTGGGGTTTTCCTTGAACAGCTTCTGCTGATAAAATGGAACACAGTCCGGCTCCTCTTGGCCCACATCACAGGCGGACCCCTGAGGTCCACCTTTTCAAATATGAGAGTGCACGTAAGAGCTATTTGAAGGATTACCTGATGGCGGCTTCAAGCCTGGCTGAGCCGAAAGGTCAGCTCCCCTAACAGTGGTCCTCAGATGCTGAGCAGCCTTTGAAATGCATAGCGCTATGAGGTATGGATCAATAGCTGTTGACATCATCACTGTCTCTACACCAAACTGCTCTGCACACTCCGAACATGCTCACGGTCATTCTAATTCAACCTAACCTATATTAACCTATATATATATTTTTTTTGTTTTTATTGGAGTTCCAATTACTGTCGTCAGATTTCTTTTTAATTAGATATAATTTATGAAATATGCAAGACATCAAACGAAATGATTCTTACAGTTTTCTATTGCTCTGACAGTTGTGTTTGTATCATTTGTATGTGATTTTCGTTTTAATACCCCAAATGATGTGAGAAGCAGGTGGCCCTCAGGAATTTTCACATTATCTAATACGACCCCCATTAAAAAAAAGTTTGGGCCCCCTTGATTTAGGCTATTTCAACAGTTTATCCATTACTTTAGGCCAGCAAATGTTACTACAACAGTTTATCCACGACTTCTAACTATTTTGGCTGTTTAATCCATTACTTTAGGCTTTTAATTTCAACTGTTTATTTCACAGATTTAAATAACACATAGCTGCCAAACCAAAGATGCTGCCTTTTTATTCCAGTGCAGTTGCTTGCCTGACGCATACATCCAAAAAGTTTTCTAGCTTCCCAGTTTACTTTCCACTGTATATGTGCAGTAGTGCTTTTCTCAGCAAAGATTCATAACTGGCCTTGTTTGTAGTTCGATGTTTCCCATCAACAGTCTTTAACAATGGCAGCCTATGGGAAAAATGCGTTTTGGGCTGCAGGGGATTTTTCTGCTGCAATACTGCAAGTGGCCACTGGGAAAAGTTGGCTGCAGGGCTGAGCAGCTTTTCTAGCGGCCTGGTTTGTTAAGGCTGACTATCTTCACTGTTTAGTCATTACTTTACGATAACTAATGTTAACTGTTAATCCATTACTTTTAGCTCACTGTTCCATCCCTTAATCCACGTCTTATCCATTGTCTTAACTTCCTCAGCAGTTTATCCATTACTTTTAGCTATTTAGGTTGTTTTATCCTTTACATTTAGCTATCTATTTTAATGATTTAGTTATCTGTTTAACCTTCAATCTATAACCATTAGCTGCCTATTTTTAACATTTAACAACTGCTTTTAGTTCACGTCTTTGCTTTCTTGCTAACTAGTTTTCACACACTCTTTGTCAAGTTATTTCCAGGTTTTATAGCTGACTTGATATATTTGTTTTTGTTGTTTTTTAAATCAAATCGTGAATTCCAAAATTAGTCAACCTCCACAGTCTTTCAGTGTGCCCCTGGCAACTGCAGAAGTACTTTCTTGGGTAAAAGTACCCTTGCTGCTCTAAAGTGTAAATTCAAATATAGTCCATGAAGTTACAGTGAGTCCAGATTATTACAGAGATATTTGTTCAAACAACAGAAAGATAACCATCGTCCTGCATCTGACTTGGATTGCTCTAAAACAAAGAAACCATCCAGTCTGATAGGCTCTGTCATAACAAGGAAAAGCGACATGCAGGTTTGGAGTGGCTGATGATTGTCTAAGATAACCTTAAAAGTAGGCCAGGCGCTGTGTGCCCTCGTCTGTGTTTATCACCATACATTATCATACAGTTACAGTGTAGCGGGCGGCAGCTTTCCTAATTTTCCACTCAGGAACAGACGGTCCGGAGGGGATTTCCTCTTGCGATTAACCCTGCGTAGGGAGCGTTAGTGGTTGGAAAGTTGTGAAAAAAAGGATGGAGCAATTGTTTACCTGGTGGAGAGTCATGGCTTCCTGTTGTGCATTTGCCACAGATCTGACTTTGGCTGAATCACACCTGATTGTTACAAATGTGTGAACTAAATTGTGAGTCCAAGTTGATTATAAAGAATATTGCTGTATAAACATGTCTTAAATGCAATATAGCTTTACCACTCATTGTCTCACATTGTCTTTTGCTGTGTTATTGACTTGAGTGGTGAGGTAATTGATATTCACTGGGTTTTGCTGTGTGTTACAAACAGAAACACACCCAATGCAGGATATGAGGGCTGGATTAGTCAGCTGCGGCTGGAGTGGTGAGTTGCTTACAGATAACAAAGATTAGAAAACATGTTGCCATGGCGTCCGAGGTATTTCCAAGGTGATATGGTTTAAAAGCGGGTCCACAGACGCCTGATGTCCTTGATGGTGTCAAGATACTGGCAGAGCTTAAAGGGAAGCAATTCTCAGCCGGAGAAAGCACAAATGTTTCTTGTTCTTCAAATTTTGAGCACGACATGTTCATTCTCTGCAGATTGTGGGAGGAAGATGTAAACAGCCTAAGATGTCCCGTGATATATAAATAATGTTTTCAAAGGAGCAATAAAATGCTCTTCCTCTTTATGTCAACCACTAATCCACAGCACATAGGGGGGGGGGGGGGGTTAAGTTTTTGCATAAAATAAGTGATGTGTTGCTTCACTTAAGTGAGCAGGAAAATGCTTTTCTGCAATTATAGGTCAGGCCTGATTTTGTGATCTTGTAATATTTTGTACACATGTGGGGTAATTTTTTAAAAAGTGGTTGACAAAGTTTCTCACCCTGTGGGTCTCGAGCTTTCAGCTGTAACATCAGACGACCAAGATAAGCAAAGGTGGTCTGGTCACAAAGGGAGGAAGTTAGATATATGCGAGGAAAAAGGAAGCGAAATAGGTAGTGAGACAAGCAAGCTGCAGAGGTTCACACAGTCAGAGGAAAAAGGCAAATCTTCAGAAATAGGATCTGTGTGGATAGTTTGATGAAGTGTGTTACAGTGTTTGCATCAGACGGTGCTTTCCTGGGTTAACAGAAATACTGTATCTATCTTATGGGTTTTACAGATGATACGTGGGGGTTATTTAGTGTTGAGGAGCCAGTTAAAGGAACAGTTATATCTGTCTTTACTTGTCCTCAATCAAGTGTATAATTTAATTAAATGTAATTTATTTTGTAATTAAAGAAATATAATAACCAATGAAGCACTGCACGCATGGAGATGGGTTACTTTGCAAAGATTGGTCCATTAATCACAACAATTAATCTCCAAAATCAGCAATTAAAGGATAAAGCTGTTATATTCTAGATTTTTTTTATTGTCATATCCCACAAAAGTCCCAGACAATCAATCAGCTGATTAAACTATCAAATATTGACAGATACATCCTATTCTTCTGAGCTAAAGAACTCCATATTGTCTAAAGTCTACTGCTGCTGAGAATAATCAAAAGAGCAGCGAATGGGAATTGTTTAGTCTTTTCTAAAATGAAAGTATATATTTATGAATATTTTTTGAAAGATCGATAGATCAATAGATAGATACTGTAGATGGATGGATGGATGGATAATTTGTCCTCAAAGGTGCATACCAAGCACATACAGGTAAGACATACAAAGTGCAAAAATGGATACAGCACACCACATGAGTGCAATTCCATAACAAAAAGGGGGGTTACTTATCAAGAGCTCATATGGCGGATAATAGTTAAGTCAAAAAGTATTGAAAGATGACATACTCATGCTTGTTTGTTTGGGGTTTTTTTTAATGGTAGTTGTTGACAATGATTATGATTTTAGGGCTGTACCTGACTCAGAATTATGTCAGTCAGATCAGATTTGTTTTTTGCTGTTTGTGAGTTTGAACGGGGTTCATCAGGACTTTCAGTGTGACAGTAACATTCACGTAATATAGTTAAGAAGCTAACTGCGCTATCAGAAATGTGCAGCATTTTTGCTTAAACTACTCAGAGTTTTGGTATAAATTGAGTCCACTGTAAGATGGAGACTTCTTTAGTTCATTATCAGCAGCTCTTGAATTCCATTTAAACGAGCTGGCTCCGAAAGCAGAGCATTAAGAGCTGCAAAGTACAGTTAAACAAACATGTTATGTGTCAGACGCAGCGGATTGTAGTTTGATCAACATTAGTCGAGTCCACGTAAACAACGGAAACCTTGTGTCATCTCTGATGCAACTTTTTTTTTAAGGGGATGACATCTTGTCTGTATTTTCCTCCACAAGATTAAATTTAAATGTGTGCATTTTGTCTTGCAGACTCGGATGGTTGTGTGTGTGGGAGCAGCCACCTGTTGAACATCACCCTGACCATGCACTGTCTCCACATCTCCTCCAGTGATCTGCTGGACAAACTCACCACCCTATATCCTTAAACAGTCCAGCATAAGAAGACATGAGATGATTCAAACGATGCACTGGACAAATTTTGAGCAGCAACAAGGGATCAGATCAGTGACTCTGTTGCTGCTGCTACTGCTTCACTTTGGTTGTCAACAGCAACGGGCAATCAAGCTCATACTTGGCTTACGGTGCAGCCTGTAGCTGTCAGTGTAAAATGTGATCGGCAAGTGGCAGCTCATGTTTACTCCTGCTGTCAGCCACTGTAGACCTTTTACATCTATATCTGTCAATAACAGGGACTCAATTACCATTGTGTTTTTGCTCTCTTTCAAAATGTTTGATTCCGCCCCTTTCATTTTCTCCACTTCACACCTGAAAAAAGCATGTTTTTTTTTTTGTTTTTTCTCGTGACTTAAGTGAAGGGCCTGTAATCTCGGTTCCTATTCAGGAAACAGCAGTGGCGTCACAAAGCCTCTCAGAGGAGCCCCCTGGCCACGGTGAACAGCCTTGGGGGCTTCAGGTGTTAATTACCTCTGCCTTTCACATACAGGTCCTCTTCAACTATATATAAACACAGACCGTCTGTTGCTTAAAGAGGCCCCTGCTCACACGAACCCACGTCAGAGCATGTGACGCCGAATGCCCCTCTGCTATTTTTAACCCTCTCGTTCTGAGCCGAAGACCCGAAAGGATACATCAAATGAATTCAGTGAGTGGGTTAGGATCAGGGAAGAGACACAGGGGCCATTAACAGCCCTCATCACAGTCTGGCCTTGGGATTGCGTAGGCCGTTCTTCTGCTCCCATGACGCAATTAGCCTTTTCATGTGCATCACTTCAAGCTGATTTCTGCCAATTGAGAGCTAAAGTGTCACTCTATTTAAGAGCGTATAATAAGGAAAATGCTTTTGTGTGCCCTGTTTGTAAATAGATAGTTGTGTTTTTGTGGTCAGCGTGCAAAATTGAAGGCAAAGTGACCATATTAGTGATATATTTACGGGCTGATTTAAACATCTTTAGAGCCCAGGGACTAAACAATGCATCAACAGTTGGTCTAGAGCAGGGACCCTCAACTTGCTTTGCTTGGGGGCCAATTTTGAAAAATGTCAGGAGGCCAGGGGCCAGTTGCAGCAGCCACATACATGTTTCTTGGATTTTAGGACATTTCTTTGATTTTAGGACGTTTCTAGGATTGTAGGACATTTCTTGGATTTTTCTGCAATTTTAGAATGTTTCTAGGATTTTAGCACAATTCTTAAATTTTAAGACATTTCTAGGATTTTGAGATGTTTGTATGCTTCGGGACATTTCAAGGACTTTTGGACATTAAGAGCATAGGACCTCTGTCGGGAGAGTGAAGGGAGTCCTCCACTGGCAATTTTTTGATAAACAAGCTCTATTTTGATGCTATTTCATGCATTCTGGTTTTATGCACTTATTGTTAATTACAACAATAATCCCCCATATCTGGGTCTAGATTTTGCCCACAGGCCGTAAGTTGAGTATCATTTGTCTACAGTATATGAGGCAAGGATTGTGTGTTTCTCTTTGTACATTTTGTTATTCACTTACTTCTGTGTGCCAGAATGATTCACTCAGTGATGCTCATCAGAGTTTTGCTTCATGCAGTCGCCTCCTCCCACATTACCAAATGCCACTTCTGTTCGCCTTTTAGTTTAGTTGCTGTAGTTTTTATTAATGAGTTGTTTGTGCAAAAGAAACCTCGCAGCCGAATAACACATATGTTCATTATTTACTCTAAACATACCTGTCCTGACCATCAGCAGATTTACCAACATAGCTATTTTCACTCAAACAAGAGTGGTGTTAAGCCTTAACCTTCAGGCAATAAAACCACACTCAGGTTAATAATACCAAGTCAACATCAGCTCCTTAACCAATTCCCTTACATTTAAAACAGCGCTGGACAATGAGCAGCCAGCAGAGTGCCAGAGGATATGCTACCTCATCAGGTCAGTATAACACACTGACGCACTTTAAGAGTCTAACTTTAATCGTACCTTTCTGAGTCAGTCACGTTGTATCGTCTCTGACTTCCAGGCATTGGATCCAGGAATTCTGGATGATGTTCCGGTTGCACCACAGCTTGTCAGACAGCCTGGACTCGTTCCGGGAGCTGATCAGAGAGCACGGACAGGAGCATCTTTGCTCTCTCCTAGAGACCAAATGGATGTAAGTGTTAATCTCTGACCAGCTGGCAACTGAGACATTGGGCCTTCACGACACTCAGTTGTTTATTCAGTCATGGAAAATACTGAAATCAGTCACGATCCAGAAAATAGACTTTGAAATGTGCTTCCAAAGCTTCAAAGTTAAATACATTTTTTACCTTTCACACTGTTTAAAATCACATTACGGATTGGGAAGATCTATGATATTTAACAGTGATAAAAAAAACAATCACATTTTTGGCAAGACAGTCACAGAATTTTTGTTTAAATTTAATCAGCGCTACCTCGTTTTACCTTCTGACAGGGCCTCCAAGGTGCCTTTTGTCTGGGGCCCCCAGAGTGTCTAGAAACGCCCTTATATGTGCCACACTTGTCAACTTGGCTACTTGAGCTGCAGCAAATAATTATTTCCATTAGCGGTTAATCTGCTCCATTTTTGTTATTTTCTCAATTAATCAATTGATCTTTTGGTCTACAAAATGTCAGAAAATATCTTAAAATGTCTTGTTTCATCCAATCAACAGCCCAAACCCAAAATTGCTGATTGATTTTCTGTCAATCGACCAGGCATATAAGCCCCTTTCAGATCCAACCTGAACAATTCATGTCACATGAAAAAGTCGTGAAGCCCCTTAATCGTGAACAATGTCTGATGTGCGTTTTAGAAATGAACGGGACTGGTCATGGAAGGCCAGCCAGAAGATAAAAGCTAACAGCAGTAAAAAGAGGAAGGTCTCTCTTCTTTTTGATCACCTGGAGCCCATTGAGCTGGCTGAGCATCTCACCTTCCTAGAGTTCAAGTCCTTCTGCAGGATATCAGTAAGTACACATGCTAAAAGACTTTTCGTGGGTATAAAGGTTATCTTTAGCACACTGATGATTTGTTGATTTTACATGCATCTCTGTGAAGTGAAAACCATTAGGTATTTCCTCCCCACAGCGCCCTGTAGTTTCCTTGCAGCGGTTTATGCTCGTCTCTCTGCTCTCTGCCAGTTTGTAGACTACCAGAATTACATTAGAAGCTGCTGCATGAAGGACATCCCCGCCATGGAGCGTTCCATCGCCCTGTGTAATGGTATCTCCCAGTGGGTTCAGCTGATGGTGCTGAGCAGGCCGACTGCTCAGCTGAGAGCTGAGGTTTTCACCAAGTTTATCCATGTGGCTCAGGTAGTGGTTTAATCAACCTCTCTCTACTACTCTTACACTTTCTGTTTATGGTTCAGAAAACAGAAAAATGGAACTCCATTTGATGCGTTTCCCTTTTGCTTTGATCCATGTCCTATTGTTCACACACCTTATCAAACTAATGACAGTCTATTGTCACAATCTGAACAGCACTATGGATGCTACATAATTGGCAGTTGCATAATGCATATTCACAGAGAGCTGGTAATGATTCTCAAGAGCTCTGCCGCAAGCTTTTAGTGTAACTAAAGATTTTACCAATAGAAAAATGTTAACTGAATGCAAGCTAATGGAGTCACCAAGTGGAACACACTCAGACAGCGAGGAGTTTGTGGAAGTGGAAAAAAGAGAAATGACTCGTGAGTGTGGTTGTTGATCAGACCTCCCTTGTTAAAACCACTCCAACGTGAAGCTGCACGCAGCCTGCTGAGAAGCGATGTGCTGGCTTCAGGGAGCCGTTAGGCAGGCTTGTACTCTGGAGGACCTCTTGCACTGTTACACTAATGCACCAGTCTGCTGCTGCTCACTGCTGTCAACCTCAAAACCCACGGGTGTGGAAACGAATTTCACACCATAATGCTCCAGTGACAGCACGAATTACAGAACTGAAAAGAGAGGGAAAAGCACTTCCAAAAAAGAGTGAGATATCAGAGCGCAGTAAGAAAAAGCCAACAATATAAGTGGCTTATGTAACTGCAGTGTTGTGGATTATATAACCAGGGCTACCTGGAACAAGTTTAATTGTGCGTGTTTATGTGTGCGCAAGGATGGACTGATATGTGTGTTTTTTTTGTGTGTGTGTGTGTGTGTGTCCACCAGAGTCTACATCTTATGCACAATTACAACACACTAATGGCGGTGGTGGGAGGGCTTTGTCACAGCTCCATATCCAGACTGAAGGACACCACCTCACATGTACCCAGCGAGGTCACCAAGGTAAATGACACCTACCACATGAGATCCAGCTCATACTAGAGCCAAAACAGCCTCAAAAATAATTCTTTTCACTTCGCAGGTACTGAACGAGATGACAGACCTGCTGTCCTCTTGCAGAAACTATGACAACTATAGACAAGCTTACCACAAGTGTACAGGTTTTAAAATCCCTATCCTGGGCGTCCACCTCAAAGATCTGATTTCGGTAAACGAGGCCATGTCAGACTACGTGGAGGACAACAAGGTGAATGTCCAGAAGCTCCAGGCGCTCTACAGCCACATTAATGAGCTGATCCAGCTCCAACAAATCCCTCCCAGGCTGGATGCTAACAAGGACCTGGTCCATCTGTTGACGGTAGTGCAACTTTGCATTTTCTCAATTGTTACGTAGCTTTATGTGATTCACCAGATTGTGTTGAACGCTAGCACAGATGCAAATGAGCGTGTTACAGCCTGTGGATTGTCCGCGCTTGTGTGGGTGTGATGAGAGTCTATGATCTCTGAGTGTGTGGGTGACGAACCGAGTGTGAATAAGAGTGAGTTCAGATTGTTGTATTGTTGTGCTATCTGTGTGTGGTGCTTTAATTGTACTTGAACGACAGAACGCCCATGAAGAGATAATAGTTACACTGTGACCTAATAAAACATGTTTTCAAGGAGAAAAATTTTGATATGCAGTGTGTTCTTACTCGTTCCGTTTACCTCGCATGTGCTGACGTGTTCTCTCCTTCCCGACAGCTGTCCTTGGACCTTTACTACACGGAGGATGAGATTTATGAACTGTCTTATGCAAGGGAACCCAAGAACTGCAAAGCACCTGTGAGTGATAGAAGCAGAAACATTTAAAGTTAACTGTTAAAGCTAACTGTTTGCAAGCCAAGAGTTAGATGAAAAGATTGGTGCCCCTTCCATGTTTGTATGTTAAGGGACTTTTCTTTATTTATGTGTAACTTTTTTATTTCAATTTATTTTTTAAAATTGTATCTTGACCCTCTACAATGCTACAAATATTTACTAGAGCCTCCCTGAGTTACTGGGCTTAAATGCATGGCACCACCATAAATAGGCCCTAACCGTATGTTTGTTTGTTTGTTTTTATCTTCCCACCAAATGTAGGTATGGGAGCCAATGCAGCAAACAAACAGTATACAATTAGGCCTGTAACTAAAACATGCAGCAAAAATAATTTCAGTTTTTACAGTTTCTCACGATGATAAATTTCAATTTCAGGGCTGTTTTAGGTTAAACAAAAATGATCAGACTTATAATGTTGTTAGACATTTAGAATAACAATTTGAGCCCGTCAGTGGCAAAAAATGAGAGGCCAGCAGGGATTACAATGCAGCCACTACTGGCTGCATCAGTCTTGCACAATACTGGACTAATTTATGCTTCTTTTTTTTTTTTTATCTGATTACTCAGATGCAAAATCATGGCAATATAGAGTCCAGGTTGAAGAATAACACAGTTAGCCTTAAAATCTGCATGAAAGGGATGTTGAAATACATAAATGTCCTTCCAAGCATTACTCAGCTTTTTAAAACAGAATAATTTGCCAGTTCTACTTCTGAAGGCTGTTCATAAATTTGGTGTCACCAAATTGCTCAGATAAAATTTCACAAGCCTATCTTATCTTCTCAGCCTTGTTTTTAATGACTAATAAATTTTCTATCAGCCAGCCACCCCCTCTAGACCTCCAGTGGTTGTGGACTGGGCATCAGGAGTGGCTCCCAAACCCGACCCCCGAACCATCAGCAAACATGTGCAGAGGATGGTGGATGTAAGCGCTTCCTTTTTCGAGTGTAGCGTCTCCGTCATGCTGTTATATAACCATAATCACTTGCTGCAACTATTCTTCTGGATGCTGCCATTTTGACAGCCTGTTCTTGCAGCTATTGTGCACAAATAGTCAAGCAACAATGGTGTTTGCCTCTTGTCTTTCACAGTCCGTGTTTAAGAACTACGATCACGACGAGAACGGCTTCATTTCTCAAGAGGAATTTGAGAAAATTGCTGCTAGCTTTCCGTTTTCCTTCTGTGTCATGGACAAAGAGAAGTGAGTTTGTTTGACAGGTCACACATACATACATACATACATACACACACACACACACACACTCTGAGCTCATGTGTGACTTTAGAGGAGAGGAAGAAAAGGTGATATTTGTAGTTATGAGCGTAGCAACAGGAAACATAAAATAGGTGCAGAACTAACCATAAACCCTGCTCCTTAATATTCACTGTTTTATTTCTCTTGCAAGTGCATTGGTTGCTCTATCATGCTCACAAACCACAGAGGAGCATGTGATTCCTTATTTAGACCTAAACTTGAAAACCACCATAGCTGATAGTACTGCTTTGACATTACACAATGCCAAAGTGGTATAGTGTTAACCCACGTGGCAGATGAGGGTGCAGACAAATAAATCAGGTCAGACATTAAAGTTAAGATCTAAAAAAGTCTGTAAAAGTGTTATTTTCCATATACACTGCTCATTAACAGCTCTATTTCCTTTTTTAAAGTTTTACTGTATGTGTGTTGTGGTGATCCAGGGAAGGCCTCATCAGCAGAGAGGAGATCACAGCCTATTTTATGCGGGCCAGTGTCATCTGCTCCAAACTGGGTCTTGGTTTTGTCCATAACTTCCAGGAGACTACTTACATGAAACCCACCTTCTGTGACAACTGCTCAGGATTCGTAAGTCCTCACATGAGCTCAGTGTATGATAAGATGTCATTTTATTGCTCATTCTCCAACAATATGTTTTCAGTTTCAGCAGTGTGAAAACAGTTTTTCTCCACATTCTACTTCACAGCTGTGGGGTGTCATCAAGCAAGGCTACAGGTGCAAAGGTGATTATTGCACTCTTTTTTGTGCACTTTTAGCACATCGTTCTTTGGCCACAAGTCAGTCAGTATCATGGTTAAAAATGAGGAGAGGTACACACGCACACAGTGTCTTGTGTGGAGCAGGTAAAGTGAAGCTATGTTAAGACGGCGTTGTGTGGTTTTCTGTGTTGCACACAGTTAGCTGAAACTTGCAGCACATGAAAAAAAAGAGACTCTGCAGCCAGAACCACAGTTTTCCCCCCTCCCCCATGCCTCAAAGATCTGAGAACTATTTGTTTGCCTGACGATAGGCATGCAAAGGTATAAGAGTTGCATTTGCAGAAGATTGTGTTCAAAGAGAAGTCAGTTTGTGGATGTCTGACTAGTTCCTGTTGTGACATGTTGCTGTGCATTCTTTCGGTTTGCTTAGACTGCGGGATGAACTGCCACAAGCTGTGCAAGGACCAGGTGGCGTTTGAGTGCAAGAAGAACACCAAAGTGACCAACGCCATTGACAGTCCGACACCGAGCTCTACGCCCGTCACCATGGGCACCTCAGAGGGTGGGTTCGGGTGATGGGGTTTCCATACCAGCGTAAATATTCTCACTGATGCCAACACAGTATAATTCGTCACACAGTCAAAACAAACACATAACATGCATGTGACGAGGCAGCAATCAGTGAGTCCCCATAACATGTGCCATCTGGTGGCACACATTTTAAGGCACATGTTCTTCATCTAATGCTGGCCTCACACAAAATGATTCATTTCACTCTTGCAGACATCTTGACATGCAGACAAAATCAAACATGTTCAATGTTATCACAAAACCCTAGCTCATGCAAATACTGCAGTTCAATGACATGAACATGGTCAACAACCAATAGCTGTGCTCTCTGCTGCACCAAACAGGAAGCAGCAAACTGGGTAGACAGTAAACATGGAGAGGATGCCAGGGAGTCACAGAAAATGAACAAGTCTTGTTTATCTTGTACTGTGGAAAAGGAGGAGAAATTTCAGAGTTGTGGAGTGAACAGGAGTCGCTGTTTAACTCTTGAAACCTGAGCAAACTGGCTTGATTATTTCAAAAACATGGGAAGAAAGCAATGAGCCACTTAACAAGAAGTGGCCCAAAAATTAGCAAGAAATTAGACAAAAAGTTACAAGAAAATTGACTGAAAATCAGCAAAAAAAACAACTAAAAAGCAAATGACCTTAAAAAAGTGCTCAACGTAAAATAAAATAATTTTTCAAATATATATTATAATATATAAGAGTTATAAATAGTTTCCTGGACATTTCCATTTTTTGTTCAGTTATTAATAATAATCTCCTAAATCTCCCCATTTTTTGAGACAATTTCTCCCTTTTACAGATTTTTTTGCAGTTTGCTGGACATTTTTTGTTAAGTTGCTCATTGACCTATTCCCATGTTTTGAAAAGAGATGAAACCAATTATCCCAGCATCTATAGGTTTAAATGCTTGTGGAAGGCACACAGCACAACAAAACTGATATCAATACAGGTTCTAAAGGGTTAACCCGGTGTGTGTCTGATCCATCAACAGGAACATATTTAAGTGAGAAATCTTAAGTTTTGAAAAAGTTCGTCTGTTATTCCTGTGGTCTCCTCCCATTAAAATAGCACAGCTAACCAAAGAAGGCTGGTAGCAAGTTGAGGCGACAAAATCCAGTTTGCACGCCAATACTGTTTATTTTCATGGGTTATATTAATGCCAAATTTACAAGAATGCTGTTGACATAGGGCTGCTTTTATCTTGTGTTTCTAGAATTGCGTGTTTTTGCAGACACATATGGAAGTCCTAATATGTCATATTTCTTAAAGGGAGTTTGGTGTAATATTTTTCACCAGGAGCAGGATGGGAAATAATCTCAAAAAGAATCTAGATGTGATCTTGCAAATGTCGACCCTGCAAGATCCACACGCTTTGCAAATTGTTTTATTGAGCATCTAAGAACTCACATTGTCTTAAGATGTGTGAGCATGTCAGACTTTGCAGTCTTTTGGAGATGTTCAGGTGTATAAGCAGCATTATTTCCTGTAAGCGCTGCCTGCAGCACTATACAGAGAACAAAGTCAAAATGCACTCTAGTTTGGAGCAGCTTAAAGAGAAGTCTAGAGCAAAGGGTCTGATGTCAGGGTGATTTCCCTCCAGCTGTCATTAGGAACCGTTTCACTTACAGTAAAACTTAAACTACCCACCTGTCATGAGAAAGAGGCTATATTCAGCACAGACAAACTTTCGATTTTACTTAGTATGAATAGACACAGCGAGAAACATGTTAAAAACACGGGGGCTATATTAACACATCCCCTCTTCAAATGAGTCTGCGTGACGTGCTGTTTTATCACATGGTTTATTTGGCTTGTTTTTCAGTACATACTGATTTGAGTCATTTTTTTTATCTTACTTTCCTTTAACACTTTCAAACTTGAGCAAGATGGCTTGATTTCTTTCAAAAACATGCAGGGTGATGAGCAGCTTAACAAGAAATGGTTAGAAATGACCAAAAAAAGTGCTAAAAACAAATAAATAAATAATTTAATACATGTTCCCAATTTTTCTGTAACATAGTTGCAATAAATAGATGATTACCTCATCACCTTTTACTATTTTTTTGCAGTCTGCAGGACATATTATGTTTTTTCCCAGTGTTTTTGAAGTAATCAGACCACTTTTCGCAAGTTTCAGAGGTTTGAATGCTAATAAAAGGCATCTGAATGCAGCACAAGAAAACTGACATTGATTCAGGTGTCAAAGGGTTAAGACACATTTGTGATAAAAATTTGAAATTGTGGAGAAGGTTAAGTACATCATGATTAAGAATCTGCATTTTTCATTCGTCTCATTTGAAATAATCACTAACAATGCACCACTCTCCAGGTTCAGAAGAATGTCCTTTCCCCTACCCGCCCAATGACAGCAAAGACTGGAGCCCAGAATCCCCGGTCACCTCCTATTTGAGGCCTCGGACGGTCCACAGTGGCACCCAGACGGAGGGACCTCAACATTCCCCTGCTACCCCTGAAGCCATTGGCCCCCAGCCCTCTCTGCTGGTCCCAGCAGCACCCACGCTCACCTCGTGCCCCAGCCCGGTGCCCCAGAGGAAACAGCGACACTGCGCCAAGTGGGAAAACAGAGCGTCTATTGCACAAAAACCTAAAGAGCCAGAGGAGGAGAGCAAACCCACCTATGACTCTCTGGAATCAGTAAGTGTCGGGACCAAGTGTAATTTTTCTTCCTGATAAATGCACAGTACTTGAATGCACCACAGTAACTGTACTTCATACAAATGTCCTCTCTCCTTCCCAGGACAACCAGAGGCTCCAGAAATCCAATGAGACACTACGCAGGAAGCTGAAGGAGACAGAGCGGGAGGTGGAGATACTAAAGACACTCCTCAAGAGGCACGCTCTCCACCCTGTGGAGGAGGACTCCTCCTCATAGACACATACTTACACTGGATCTCCTCTAGGGAGGCTGGTGCTGCCACCCTATGGCAGCATGTTTAAATATGGATCCAGTGTTTCAGTTATTGGTTGTAACAGTGCGAGTATTCCCCCAGTTTAACAGGGCCCAGGTATTCGGCATCACATTGTATAAAGTGGACGGTGCACATAGCCAGTCAAGGTTAAAGGGAAACTTGTATATTTTTCAATCTGGAGCCTATTTTCTCACTTTTTTCTAAGTGACTGACAGAGACAACATTTTTAGTAAGTGAGAGAGAAAGCTGCAGTTACAGCGGGAAAGCAACTGTGCACTTTCAATATGTGACCAAAAAAGTGCTATTATTATTTTGGGTGTCATGGATAGGATGCTACAGAGAAGTGAAACCGTTTGCTTGCCTTTTGCTGAACTGTTTGTTATAGTGACCGAGTCTTACAGAAGAAGAATTCTCATTCTGAAATCTTGCAAGAGGTAACTTATGCAGGAAAACAATGATGGAAAAGTTAGTGAGAGTTAGAGAGAGGAGCTCGAGAGAGAAGAATTTGTACAGAAAATACACCTTTGCGTTATCTTTTTATTTTCAGTGTTATGGTTGAATATTTAGCTGATTTTGACAATGTAGAAAAGTCTGCAGGATGTCAGAATGAGACTTGGTGGCACACGATAACAAACACACCTGATTAGCGAAAGGTAAGGAAAGACTTTTCATTTCTCATAGCATCTTCCTGAGAATGGATAACATCCATCCTGTCAAAATCAAGCACTTTTAGCAGCTGTAAATTGACGGTGCACAGTTGTCCATAGGGATTATGTTGCAGCCTGTTTCATCAATGCCACCAGTGGTCTTTCACAATTAGTTTCAAACACTGTTGTCTCCAGACAGAAAACACAGGAAAATAGGTTCGAGGGTCAAAATTACCGAACTTAAAGGAAATGTGTGAATTTTGTTGAAACCAGCTACAACCAGTTACATAGTAAAGACAATACAGTGGAAACACTGTAGTGTTGTATTTAAAGAAGTCTGAAGTGAGCAGAAGGAGCCTCTTTACTGTACTGTACATTTAACAGAAGGATGAAAATCAAGCTTTACTTGCTTTTTAGTGAACCACTGAGAGTGGTTGGAGTTTCCTGTCTTAAAGAGGTATATACACATAAAAGCATACTGAATGAAGGCGTGCAGTATTTTAAATCGATCATTGATCATTTCTTGATCAATAATGATAAAAGATATTTATGTTAAACATAAAATAGAAATCAGAGGAAACAAAAAGTGTATTCACAGGTGAATCATTATTATTATTATTATTATTATTATTATTATTATTATTAAAAAAAGAGGGCCAAGTGATTATAGCAGCAGAAGGAAAGTTGGAGGCCTCAGATGTACAGTACTGTCATTGCTCTGCATCATTGTCCCTGTTTATATGAGTGCACACAATGTTGTCAGTGCTTCTGTTAATATTTATTGTCTCAAACACTAAACAGTTCATAAAGAGAGGGACAGAAATGGACATTTTGTACAGCGTACTGGTACTTTCAGTGAATTATTTATGCCGGTTTGTGTTGGAATCATATTGATACTTTTTATTTTCATTGTGCAGTCATGTCATGTTGTGTCGTTGTTGTGTTGTAGCAGTGTTGTACTGTGGGTCAAGATACATGTGTTTGTAACGTGTGTAATGTACTGTAAATACAAAGTATACGCAGTGCCATCTTCATTAAGTCATCCTTTCTCTCAGTATTGTTCTCTTATTGTTATAATAAATACTGGATTCTGTATACAAATCACTGCTTGTGTTACTCGGTTTGAACACCGGGGGTCACTAAAGCCTCATAATATTTCTTCAGCTCTTTGTTAACGATTATTGACATACGTTTTCAGACTCTTTGGGACTTGTACTGTAAATGTTGCACTCCAATTAGCTTTCTTTGTGTTTGCCTCGAGCAGACTCTAGGATCATTATCTTTCCTCTCTCAACATTAAAAAATATCTTGTAAGTTTAAAGATGAGGAGAGCAGAATTTCACATTAAAAAAAGTTCAAATTTGTTTATATCTATGAAACAATGGATTTGTAAGACAAACTTTTAAAGACAAACTGTCACACTGTTGTCTGGAAAGTGCCAATCTGCTGCGTCCCTTGGGCTTTACCGTTCGTAATGAGTCCAGCTTCGCACACATAATGTTGGCGTGTAGATAATGAGAGGGCAACTGTCTGCTGTTGGATAAGCAAAGACTCAAACCAAGCACCTTCTCCTTCAGCTTTCTTTAAGCACACGGCAGGTGATTTTACACTGCTGCTGTGTTTCAGCGTGTGCATTTTCATCATGATTAAAAAAAAAAAACATTTGACTCAAATTATATTGTGCTTCTTTATTTCTTGCAGCTATAATGACTTGTTGCCTTGCATCGACTTGGCAGTGAGCAGAGACCCAGTGAAAAAGGCTCGTCTCTGAGGCATAGCAGCGGCTTCCGAGCCCAGCCTCGGTGACAGCTAATTTACTTCTATTTGAATGTGACACCCCGCTGCAAGGGAGTAACACCCCAAGTCTACCAGGCTGTGTGCACGCTAATGCTGAATAATTTCCAATATCATGGCTGGCTGAGAGAAAGTGACAGAGAGACCGTGTGTTAAACTCGAGGGACCAGCCCCAGCTGCTTTTTTCCCCCCATTGGGACTGTTGCTTGGAAGATAAAAAATACCCTGACATGTTAAAGAAGTCATCATAAAGATAAATATATCAATCTAAAATTCATTCACAAACCCCAACAAAGATTAGAATTAATTGTGGTGCATTTAAGCCTGACGGAGATTACAAGACATATGTGGGCAAACTGATTTGCCGCGCAGCTCTCCATACAATGAAAGCAAACTATGACACTTCAAAAGTCTGTCTCATTACAGTGTGCAGACAGAGATGATTTATCACCCAGACATCAGTGTACTTGGGGGAATTGGGCCATTGTGAGATACCCATAAGTTAACTAAATCTGCTAAGTCTAATGAACACACTCCGAAACTAATTAGGGAAGGATGTGGAACATCCCATTACCGCCCCCTGATAGCAGGGTGTGGGACACGGGGAAACGCAATGAGAACACATTTAACACACGCTCGTTTCAAACACACAAGGAAGAGCCAGCACCACAATGCCTGTAGGATATACAGCAACGCCGCAGCCGAAACTCCACTAATTCCCTTGATTATTAAACTGAGTTCATTAAGTTCTAATGATGTCCAAAGGACCCTTGTGGGGGAGCACGGAGAAACTCGAGGTGGAAGGGAAGAGAGAAAGGGTTTTGTGGAAATTTTCCGGAGGATGCTTGAAAGCTGTGTGAAGCCATGGTGAAATTTTTAATTAACCTTGATGATAGCGGAGGAGTGCAACAAGAGAAGGGCTGTAGAGGAGTTTGCCAAGAGAAACATCATCGCTCAGCTGCGTCCCTTTTTGGCCTCTAACGATCTTGTCGTATTTTCTTCATAATACAGACTAAATCCACTTATTAGCTGCTGGTAAATGCAAAATAGAGAGAGAGGAGGCGATGCCTGAAGCTGATACAAGCGTAATGAATTTGTGGGCAACATTGCTGGCTATGGAAGCACCCACAAAGAAACATCAGCTGACATTTCTGGCTGTGAAATTCATCAGAATAAAGCTGCAAACACACATAAAGCAATCTAAAGGCCCTGAATTGTATATCCTGTAAATTTCTAAAGAAGAGGCTTTGCAGTATTGCTCTCACTGGCTACCCAAACAATGCAACTCCTCTTCTTGTAGTAATGGCTCCCCATTGGGTTTAGCACACATATATTTTGGCTGGATACGAAGAAGCATATTTAATAACGCTCACAAAAACACATCCCTTATTTAGGGCGTTTTCTGTATGCTGCCAGTGTTAGACGGTTTGTTCCTGTGACTTGTCAGTCACACTTATAATAACATACGCATCACCGGAAAGGATACAGCTCAGAGTTACATGTTGTTTAGGTAATGTGAGATTTATGTTAAAACGCAATTCACAAGTGCAGCTGCCAGGAGGATTAATGATTGATTTTCACTCTCTGTTATTGCTCCTCAAGGTGTACTTTGGTGGAAAGTGATGGCGGAACAAACAGAAAAAGCAGCTCCAAATGCTGCGAATGCTCATTTTGTACATTTGAAGAGTAGACTGTTAGAATATCTTGTTTTATGTTTTATGTGATATTAAGCCAAGAAGTGAAGCTGCCAAATTACATTGTGGCATTTGATGTAAAGTACTCACTCATGCCAAGAACTGAAGGCTATATGTAGCAGAGCAAATGCTGCAAAACCAGACTGCAGAAGAGGAAGACTTATTGATGAGAAAAGGAAGCGGGCGGGTGAGAAAAAGAAGAAGAAACATAGAAAAGAGACGAGAGACGAGCAGATGCTGCAGTGCTCGAGCAGCCTTCGACAATCAGCCGAACCCTCTGAAACAACACATTGCCAAGATCAAGGAGAGAGAAGCAAAGCATTGCAGCAAAGGAGCAGATATAAAGCGAGGAGGGGAGGAAGTTGTAGGAGGAGAGTGAGTTAACCCCCGGTGAGAACTCCTGATGAAGGTGAGTACCACAGAGCAAATCAAGCACTCGTCTGAGCCGTCTGTATGTGAACCCTCTAAACTCAACATCTCCTTCTGTTTCCACCGAGCAGTGGGACACACTCAGACTCCTCCAGCTGCCTAATAGGACCCACAGTCTGCTTCTCACAACAAGAAAATATGTGCCGTATAGAAATCAGTGAAATAACAATATGGCATCATGTTATGTTGGACAGCTTATTTTCAACACTTGTGTTTGTCTGTTTGGCTGGATCCTTGATAAAAACCTAATGAAAAAGTACATTTTAACACTTTTTTAATATAATATAATTCACTAGAAGTAACATTCGCACAGATCTTCGTAAAATAAAAGCATGTAAGGTCACTATCTATTGGTGTATGTATGGGGCTGGGTAATGATATGCAATACCTCTTTGACCAAAATAACCTGGTACCAAGTAGTTTCCAAAACACTCCAGTCAAACAATACGTTCGATCGTTTTTGCTTCTTATCCCAGTCTGTCCCGGCTCCCTGTCAGATCAGATCAACTTTCTGTTACTGCCATTTCCATATACCGCTCTCTTCTAGGTACAGTTCAACGTCTGTCTGCTTAGCACAAGCTAACAGCAGCAGCGGCTAATATCCAACACCGAGCTGTAAGGAATCACCGAATATGATGTCAAATAACGAAGCACATCTGATGTTCCAGCAACTCATTTGGAGGTAACTGGGTGCACTTTGGCCAAACTCCAGAAATGGTCCATCTCATTGCCACTTAGCACAACTTGGTGCATTTAAACTGGTAATAATTATGAAACTAGAAACCCGAATCATCAAACCATGGTTTGACTCAATGCAGCCAAAAGTACCAATGAAAAAGTCCTCCAACGAACTCAGTGCAACTACTTCGTATCTCCATAGGTGCCACCAAAAAGAACAAAACTGAGATTAGAACTTTAAAACCAGTGGAGCTCAAATGCCTTAAATTATTTGATCTCTTACCTAAACAGCTCAAATGCATTTTTTTACCTCTAGTAAGTACAAGTAAGAACTGTAGAAAATATCATAGACAATGAAAAAAAAACCTCAATAGGACTCATCCTCTGGGGAGCATGATGTCTGTACAAAATTTCTTGGAAATCCATCCAGTGGTTGTTGAGATATTGTTAGTCAGAGCCAAAATGGTGGCCTGAGCAACCGGCATTGCTAAAACCTCGTCCATGTGTCTTTTGTGACTTCACATTGCAATAAATAGATAGATTTTCTCTTTCACTTATTGCTGAGTCATACCAGGTACAATAAAACAAAGAACATTACCTTGAAATTAATTTTTCTTCTCATATTCATCTTGTTCTGGCGGGGCTTTGTTTTTTCCTAGACCTCTGCAGCTCCTGCTTCATTTACATACACCGGCCTGCACACAGTATATTTGCACAATGTATCTCCAAACACTCATAGTTTGCTCCAGTATGAGTGTACCAGCAAGAGCAGATTCATTGTGGGATTTCATAGAAGTAGACAGAAAATATAAACTGTGGGGACAAATGTAATAACCACAGCAATGTTTTTTACATTAATACATCCCGCACAATGTGAATGCACATAAAATGAATCATCTGCAATAACTGCTGCATGTCCACTGAATGTGCCCCTATAAAAAGTGAAAATACAAATTAGATGTTACACTATATTATTAGAAAAAGACACACTGGCAGCGAGCTGTGTATCATTTTCTGTTATATCTCCCTGATGGATTCAATCTTTTATTAGGCCCTAGTTTAGAGAGGGCCAATATTTCTAGGGTTTTGATTTAACATTCGACCCAGGAACATGACTGAGCTTGTGATATTCACTCCAGCGCATGGTGCGTCAACACTGTAATCAAATAAAATCGTGCTCAAAATTTCAGGGCTTTTGAAACACAATCACTGTGCTAGAGTTGTGATAATTTGTTAAATGGAGCTTCAGTTTGCCTCAGAAGTGCGTCCATGTATAATGTGTTCTTTTCAGCGATGACAGAGAGTGTGAGACTGTCCATTTACTCCCACCCATCAGTCTCACACCTCTCCATCATGGCTGGATGAAATAGCTGCAGGGTTTTAATGAAGGCCAGCAGGCTGTTTAAGAGTCTGCTGTTGGTCCTCCACACTCTGTTGCGTTCGCCAATGACCCTGGACGTAAGGACATGTCCACGTGTCCAGCACAGTCTACCTAAAATGCCTGGAGGCTGGTACAGTGACATATGTACTTGGCGCATTCATAACGACAAGAAACCATTGATATCACTTACTGCACAGCAGCGATACATCACTTAAAGGTCAGAAGTAGAGATGGATCATTCCTTCCCCATGTCGACTCTATACTATTCTCTTTGAAGGTCAGATCTCCAGGCGAAAAAGTGGAAAACAGAAGCTGTGCAGTCACTGCATGATGGAAAAAAACTGATTGGAATCCGGCACCGCTTCTATTAAGAACCAGCTGCTTTGATTTTATTGCTGATTTGGACCGACAGCAAATTAAATTCTTACAATGAGGTACAAGAGCGAAACATTCTTCTACTTACAACTACTTACTGTCCAGGAGATCACAGGGGACTTGTATCTTGTATAAACCAGTTGAACGAATACTCCCACATTTGTTTGCTTTCTTGACAAGAGTTAGATAAAGAACAACTCTCATTTTTAAGGTTTTTTTGTAGCCATTTTTGTGCTCACTGTTAAACCATGACTTGTCATTAGAATAATGGTGCATTTGCACCGGGAAATTTCCAAGTCCCCTGTCTAAAATTTCAACTGAAACACTTCCTGAAGTTGGAAAGTCAGAGGAACCTCACCAACCCTAACCTCAAAATCCAAGATAGCTGCTCCATGCATCAACAGTTGTGAAAACTGTAGTAATATACTGTTTATTAGCATTTCTGTCTTATTTGTGTCTCCTTATACACAGTGGTACACACTATACTGTCCAGCTTCTATCTGGGGAAATGTTGCTACGATGTTTGTATGCACAAAATACAGCGTAATGATTTGTTATTAACCAGTATAGCCAACAATGGCTAGCCTGGCTTGAACTGGTGTTGCTAACTACATTGTACCAGGTCCCCAGGAGTGCTGCTCAACCTTGATTCCAATTTCTTCCCTGTGGCCACTTATGGTATTGCAGCGGGGCTCGAAAAGCATTTTACCTTTAGGCCACCTTTATAAAAGAGACATTAGTAAATCTGTTGACAGGACACCTCAAACTGCAAAAAAGGTGAATTATGACTCTTTCTTTTATGAATTTTTGAGCCATGATGGTTTTATATTTGTAAAAAATTTCCTTGAGCTGAGACGTCATCACAATGTGTGACATCATCGCAATGTAAAGTCTATAGAGTGTCCCAAAGTCCTAAAACCTGGATATGAGTTTCAGCTCCTGCGGTTCCCTTGTCTCGAAGTCAATGGGTTTTTTGAATGGGTTTTTGGTTAGATGCCGGAAATAAGGTCTGTGGTCTGTGGACGTGATGACTTTGAATCAGCAGTACGACATAACTCCTGTTTTATCTGTAGACTTATTTTCACTGTAATCATCAAGGATCACCTTGCTGATCCCTGGAGTCAGTTGTGTGATTGGCACAAGTTAATTTGGGTCAACTTGAGAGAAGTTGAACACATCACACACAACTCTCGACCATCTGTGAACAGCCACCCCACAGGGAGCGGCCAACTGTTCAGATTAATGCGATCTGATGCTTTCCTCCCTGCAGGCGTCCCTGGAGAGTGACCATTAGCATTGTAGCCACTTCCTTCAGAGCAGGATAATGGGAAGTGAAAGATGGTTCTGTTTTGTTTTCCAATGTTTAAAAGTGGAGTGTAATAAACAACAAAACAGAGATATACCTGTACTGCTCATCCCTCATTTATGTGCTGTGGCGAGGTAATGACCGCACGAGTCAGTGAGCCGCTCGCAAGGTCTAATCTTTCAAATCAACTCACAAGGTCCAGAAATACAGCTGACTCCTGACCTCCCCCATGCCTCACCAACTGCATGAGAGGAGGAAGCGTGCAGATAATGTGAGTCGACAGCTCAGACCTGTGCAGCCACAGCTCTTCATTTATACATCACACCGCCTGGGAACCTCTCTCCCGGCATGTCAGAAAGCCTCAAACTCTCACGTCCCGGAGGAATCAGCGAGTGGTACAATATGCTGCACAAATTGAGGGACAGACCATGTCAACTCCACAAGTTTTGGTTATTTTGAGCATAGATGTGTTGGTAAGAGCACACTTCTTCCCACTTGTACAATTCTAATCAGCTATGCTTTTTCGTTATAGCATGCTGCACAAAACTACATCTTAAGATTTGTTACTTTGGACTTGAGCACTGTGAGTAGTGTTGCAATTATTTGCAAGAGTTCCTTATCGGAGTGGGAAGTGGACAGGGACAGAAGAAACAACAAAAATAATGAGCACAAACAAGGTCACAATGCAGCTGCCGCAGTTAAAAGTATTATTTGAAGCATCCTGTAGCCCATACTTTACATGCAGTATATCATTAAAAAGCTCTCATATATAACAGATAATTTACATTTTAATACTGTTTCCAACAAATTATGAACCAAAGTTATCAACTACATTTTCAAGAATACCAGGATTTCTACTGTATATAGATAATAATTTCATTTGTCATCTGCAAAATGACCTGGTATATATTAGGGTTCCAGACTAACTTTCCACTGGTAGCAAAACAAGGCTGATAATGAAGCTAAGAGATTAGCAAATAGCTTTTTTTAAAAAAAAAATGAACAGCTATGAAAATTGTGACAGGATGCCAAGGACACAGGGGAACTAGTTTGATGTCAAGATATTCATAAATGAGCAAGCTATTGAAAAGACAACCTTGAAATGTGCATATTTAAGGCAACGGGTCATTGGTAATGATGCTAAGGGATTCTATGAGGGTGCTTTTCCGCAAAGTTACAGCTGTAAAAGTTGTGACAGGATGTGCGGACAGATGAAAAGTGGTTTGATGTCAATATATTGAAAAATGAACAAGCCACTGAAATCACAACCTTGAAATGTGAGTATTTAAGGCAATACGTCACTGATAATGATGTTAAGGGATTTTTTGAAGGCTCGTTTCCACAAAGTAACAGCTGTGAAAGTTGTGACAGGATGTTCAGACTCATGAGAAGTGGCTAATGTCAACATATTGAAAAAATTGCAAGCAACATTGAAATCACAACCTTGAAATGTGAGTATTAAGGCAATATATCACTAATAATGGTGCTAAGAGATTTGCTATGGGCTTTTTAAAAGCTAACAGCCGTGAAAGTTGTGACTGAATGTTCAAGACATATGAGAAGTGGTTTGATATCAATACATTAATAAATTAGCGAGCTATTGAAATCACAACCTTGAAATGTGCGTTTTTAAGGCATCAGTTGAGTGATACTGAAAAATCAGTGCGTGCACTTTTACCTGTGAAGCCCTCAATCAGATGCTGGCTCCCTAAAATGGTACTCAGTCACCAAAACTTTGAAACAACCTTGACTTTTGTTTCAAAATGCTTTAAAATGGTCTGTTTAACCATTAAGTTTCTCAAAGTTTCTCCTGAATTCCACCCAGACCTCTCAAATTGGTTGAACCCTTTTTCATAATATATATATATATATATATAGACTCCCTTAAATGAGAACAAGAACACCTGAAGTATACAACGTGACCTGCCGATGCGTATTTATGAGTATATGAGTAAGCTGCCAACCCATTTGTCACCTTGGAAGCTTCATGCACTCCCAATGATCTGGCTATATAAAATTTTAACTCGCACACTCACAAAAATGTGAGTGAATTATATATTTATAATTATTTTTATGAGAAACAATAAGAATACAGTATGTGCAGAGTTGCAAATTTCGTCCTTTCCTTTTTCCTTTTAGTGTGTGGGGGGGTTATTTTGCCTTTAGGAAGATCCGCCACTGAGCAAACTATAATGTTAGTCATACCTTCTGTGGTAAGAATTCTACTTGAAAATTCAGCTGATCTTTCTTTTCTTTTGTTTTACCAAATAAAAAATAAAAATAATCAAACTCTTGGGATGAAAATGTGTCCTTACCCTTCAACAACTGTCTCTGTGATTTCCCGTTTCTCACTCATTTGCTTGCCAACGTAACTTGGCGGGCAAGCCTGCACTTACAGGAACCTTTACATGGAACAGAGCCACTTATTAATTTCAATATCAGCACTCTCTGCTATGACAATCTGCACAGATTTACTGCTTCAGATGTGGATGTATGCACATACACCATTTACAGTACACATCACACTGTGTCTATAGAAAACACAGAAAAAGTCCGTGCATAATAATCTATGGTGAATTAGCTGTAGGCTACTTACACAGATAACCTGTATGTTTTCTCTACAGATTCACCCTCCCCCATCCTCTACCTCATTCTTGGTAACCATGGTTGCCTTAGGTGTCAACCTATTTTAAGAAACTGTCATCCCTTATCATCCCTTATATAGAGTACCACACACACACACACACACATTTTGTAGGAGGAAGCTACTCTATTTGCCATGCTGATAGTTTCAGTTATGTAATGTTTAACTTGTGCTAATCTCTTTATAGAGTAAATACAGATCCAGGCCATGTTAGGTTAACTGTACAAATTGCTCATTAAAATAAACATTTTGTACAGAGATGAAGTGGAGGTACACGCATTATTTTTCCCCTTTATTTTTATGTTTTTTGTCACACTAGCCGTCTCGTTATGGATGCTGGTTAGATCACCACTTTGATCCAGACTAAAATATCTCCACTACTATTAAATAAATTACCAAGAAATTTGGTACAGAGATCCCTGTTGCCCAGAGAATGAAGCCTAATGTCTCTGGTGACGCCATGACTTTTCCTTCAATAAAATATCTCACATCTTCTGGCTGGATTGGTCCTCAGCATCTTAGTGAGACCCACCCTCGCTCCTCCACAGCGCCAGCCTCTCGCCCAAATATGGTCACTTCTGGCTCCAAAAAAAGACAGTGACAGCCATAATGCTGAACTCAAAGCTTCCACAAACCAGTGGGTGAGGTCATCATGGTAACTACATCCATTATTTTTATAGACTAAGGGTGCTCATGCTGAAGTGCCAGTCATGAACCAAAAACTAAACCAAATCAAATGTAGCCAGCATAAAAATGCTGATACAGAGTGCTTATTTTTTTGTTATTTACATTCTTTAAAAATCACCAAAATATGGGAAACAAAGTCTTTGAAACTCAATATTTGAATTTGGAACAAAATATAGAAAATATAGAAGGTATGTGCAAAATTGACGACATATAGACAAACCGACATGGTAAACATTATGCTTGCTAAACATCTGCATGTTAGCGTTATCTTTGAAAGCACGCTGAGGTTTGCATTCAGCTCAAATACAGCTTAAGAAGAACCTCACAGAGCTGCTAGCATGGTTGCAGACTCCTGGCCTTGTTTACACCTCTGAGTCATCTTGAATAATAAGCCATATAAAAGATGATGTAAGATTTATGAAAACAGGATCAGATTAAATCGGCATAAAACAGCAGCTATAGCTTGCCAGTGAAAAAACATTATCTGACTAAAACAACTTAACATTCTGAAACGAGGCAGTCTCATCTCTCTTCAATATCAGACCTTGAAATGAAGGAGGAAGTCCTTGGGTTATCCAGCTATCAATAGCGAGGACGTCAGTATCTCACAGTGGTTTTTAATTTCTAGCTTGCAAGTCGAAATCTGCATGAAACTCTCTTTCTGTCAGTTGTCAGTGTCACAGTAAAATAGCACGTCCACCTCTGACTCAATGTCAAGTGAGAAATAGGTCATTATGAAATGAATGAGAGATTAAAAAGGAGCTGATTAAATCTCCATCCGAGCCATCACTCAGCATAATGAGCACTTCAATAAAATATGGATATGCCAATAAAATATGTATACTTCCAGCACTCCCCAGTGTTAAACGGACTCAACTTCAGTGTCCAGCATCTCCGGAGTCACAGTGAGTTTGTCATAACACTTATAAATCTGCTTAGTGGTTGAAGAGGCCAATATTGTGCGCATGTATTCATTCACATGCATGAGTTTTCAGTTTATGATTCACACAAATAGGAAAAACAACACCTGCTCTGTGGTTCGGTGTGTTCTGATTGTAGTTGTGATGTTCTCATTGCATCCCTCCGTTTCTCTCTTAAAGTTGGAAATAAACAAATGACACATTGGCAGTAGCTGTGACAACTCCGGCCTTAAAAAATAAATACGTCATTTCAGATGAATTATACATAGCAAGGCATCTATTATTCAGCTCAACAAGGGAAAACAATGTCAATGTTGTCAAGTATCATCTAAAGTCCAATCAGCTCACGGAGAAGCTTTCAGCTTTCAATCTCAGTGGACACATTTGCTCACATGGTGTCATTATTTTTGCCAACTGTGCCAACATTGTTGTACATACCCTCCTCTCAATGTACAATATTGGATGTGTATTTCTGACGGTGATTCCTTATGCATCTTCAAAAGTTTTCCTATCTTTGAGTTAAACTTTATCGCTTTTGTCCTGTCTTTTTCTCAAGTATTATGAAGTGGACCAGGGGCGTCAAACTCATTTTAGTAGGGGTCGACAGATTATCGGACTGGCCAGTTATCGGGACCGATACTTGTCATTTTGCCAATTATCTGTATTAGCATTTTATTTAAGAATCACAGATAAAATTAGTTAAATAAAACGTGCAAAGGAAATGTGAACTTTTATTTCATAAAACCTCAGGGACCAATTTTCACTTGCCTTAATAAAAAACGTTGCTGGGAACTTGTTGTACATGATGTGGAAAGTCTCAGTTTTGATAAAACATTTGCCAAAGGCATTTAAACAAAGGTTTGTGTTGGAGTTTGTTATATTCCAAATTTTCCCCTTTCTTTTGATGTAATGAAGTACTAGTACATTAAATGTGCATCCTTTTACAAAACAGATGATGAACAGTCTGAGATTTCCCTAGAAAAATAGGTGCAATCTCAACAATATATCTTAGTCTATCTGCTTCTCAGTCATTACATGTGCAATTTAATTTTTAAGCAATACGGTTCCATCAATATTTTTTTAAGATAGGAGTCTGATGAGGACTCTTTAGTCAAAACACAATGGTCTATCCATGAATTAAAGAATTTTTAACCACAACCAGAGTCCCTTGGATGCATTTTGAGCCCATTCTCATTCAGAAGTCGTCAAATACTGCTGCTTTGTCAGTGATACTCATGCACACACTGATGCAGAAAGACACCTTTTGCAGCAGCATGACATGCCTATGTCATTTTATAACGTGACCAGAAGGAATCTTTCGTGGTGTTATGCGTTGCTGGATGCTTTTATTCATTTGTAACTACTTGCCCTATCTTTTAAGAACACCTGCTTTTATCACAATCACTTACACCTAGTGTCTTGACCCAGTGTGGTACTTTATGTTGATCATACCATCTGTTTCATGGCTTTACATGTATTGAATTGTTATTCTCCCATGTTAGAGTGCATGAGGATATTCCTGTTATGAAATAAGAGGGCATCATGACCATGTTAGGATGAAAAATATGAGCTACTGCTGCATTGCTTTTCAGAAAGATCACTCTATTGCAGCAGACAGCTGTCCAGGGATAGATGACCAAACTAATATGGCACAGCAGACCAGTCATTTAAAGAGCCTTGGACCAGAGTCCTCGAACGGATGAGCAGCTACAGAAATTAATCTTTCCTCATCTTAGATCCTTATGATTACTCCACTCCCAGGGGTTACACATGTGAGCATCGATTCTCTTTAAAGGCTGTCCAAGTCAACACATATCCTGTAGAGCAGTTGTGAGCCACTGACATAGAAAACGATTGCGTGGCAGAGCATCATAGATTTCTGTCGTGCCGTAATTATGTCCGGATGGGTCCTTCACTGTGCAAAGACTCCCATCTCCTGTGGGTCCATTAGAGGCTTTTGGAAATGAGAGGCAGGATGGCACACACAAACAAGTAGTCCTTCCTGACCTTTTGACACTCACAGGACTCCCGGGGTCTCTTGTATTGTTTATTAGGCACCACATCAACCACTGTGACAGTGTGCACTGAAAATAGCTTTTTAAATAAGGGCAAAAACGGCTGCCTGCCAAGGCTCAGATAATAAACCCACCTGAAATTACAGCTTGGAGAAGAACATTAAAGAGGAACATTAGGGAACGTGTGGCTATTGATTCAAATCAGAGGGAGAAGCAGAGTTTTACAGCGCATACATAATGCAAGCTTCATGAAATGAAATAATTAGTTTTACCGTTTTTGTTTCAGTAGAATATTGTTTTCACACATATTACACTGCAGAGGATTATGCAGTCTACTACAATCTTTACATCAGCGTTTTAGTCTTATTGTTCACAAAGTACCAAATGATTTTATGCATGTCAAAAGCTGATAAAGAATTTTCCAGACCAGCCTTATTCTAACAGCAGTTGAGTGCACAAAGGCATTACACTTTTGTAAATAAAGCACAATCTTTGTGCCATCACTGCAATAGGGCTGCTGAGGTAAGCCAGCTGAAATTACAGTTAAGACAAAACAGTCTGTGTTTAAACTTTAAACACATGATGTTTTCTTCAAACTGCTTTGTACGTTCATGGTGTCCTTAAACCAGCAATAACCGCCGTCATGAGCTGTGAACACAACGCTGCTTTATGCTCACATAAAGCAACAGGTATGGAGTTTAGTTTGTGCCCACTTAATGAAGTCCAATATTCACTTTTCTCTTAGCTCTTTTTTTGGTCTCCATTACCTCCTGAGGGAAATATCTGGCTCTTCAACAGCTAAATGTCCCCCTGTGTTTCCCAGCTGGTCACCAACTTGGTCTACTGTCTGGTTTTTGACAGGAGGCATAAAGTGGGTTTTATAGTTTTTCTGCTGAAAGTGCCTGCTGCGGCACAAAATGAGAACAAACCAAAACAATTAGCTGAAAGATGCTAAAACACTACAGTCCTAAAGGGGACTGCAGAGAGTGATCATTTTTTATGGGGTTTGTCCCTAAGACCGACTTCTTTCACATTACACGTCATAATTTAATTCATTGCAAAGTTGACTACAAAAATACTGATTTGAGGTACTTTTTAGGAGCAGAATATGATTTTCAAAGCATGTCTATGATTTAGAGTCTGAGCCAGGGTTGTTCACACATGGCTCTCAACATGGAGGAGGCTGAGCACTGGCTAGCAGATAATAGCAGGGACAGTGCTTACAACAGCAACAGTGCTGACAGAGCTGACAGTGTTAACCAGGGTGAAACCGGGTTTTGTGACAATGCTGTTGCAGTTACCAGTGGAAGGCTAAGCACCATATGAGCACATTAGCCAGTCGGATACACTATGGATGCATGAAGACAACTGGATTCAGTGTTGGAGGCAGGGGCCAATCATTTCTATGAAAGTTGCATGAAGCCAAAAAAGCTTGATTTCTGTGATATAAGAATTATTTGTATCTCCCACATAATGGGATCCACAGGGCGAGCGCACTGAAGACTTTCATTTTTAAGGGATTTGTGATATGCAAAAAAAAAAAAACGTAAGATGTAAGTCTATGAGAAAAGGTGTTTTTGGGTCCAAATGGCATCATGTGACAGACCCGGATGGTGTAATTCCAGATTTGGCGCCAATTGTAAAATTGGCTTCAAGGCCAGCTGAATTAAAGCAACAAACAATTGCGTCAGGGGGAGATCTAGAAGCCAGAGGCTTATACAACCTGCCCCCTCCCCCCAACTTTAAAACAACAAACAATAACAAAAGTGAAGAAAAACAAACAAAACCCCCTTCATTCATTGCTCATTGCCTTCTTCCTGTGTTTTTGAAAGAAACCGAGCCAAATTGCTCAGATTTCAAGGGAATAATGCTCAAAATGTCAAATATAGAACCTTTAATAAATTGAGGGGTAAATATTTATATAGCGAAACCGGCGGTTGTTTACGTGTGAGAATCAGTGATTTTGAGGTGGTGGTAGGGGGCACCAGTGACAGGTGCAGACTCCAGGTAACTGACATGATGCAAAGAGACAGGGCGATGAGTCACCCCAGCCCTCAGCGAGCTCCCCTGCTTAACCTGCAGCGGCTCCTATACGATTACCTATTTATAACCCTTCCACAGCAGTCCGCAGCCACAGACAGAGAGGGAAATCTGGCTTCATCTGTGCTCTGTTTCACTCTGAAGCATATTGAAAACTAAATCCTCAGCTGTTTAATAGATGGTTTAATGGAAAATATTAAAGCAGAGAGCTCTAACATATGCAGGCTGGTCCCGTGGTACACCAGGGATGGCAGCCCTGGCACATTTAATTGTTAATTCTTCTCATTGGACTTGACGGGATAGAGTGTGAATAAAACCATATCCCTGCAAGTCGTACAGCAGACTGTCATGCCTGGCTGACTCATCACCCGGTATACCTGCATATACTCTCCACAGGATTAACGTGTGTTCATTAGCATTATTAATGTTTCAAATGGTAATCCTCTAAGGTTAAAAAAAAAAATCTTCAAGCCCTTTAAACACGGCGTCGAATCAATAAACAAACAATGTACACAGCTGGTATATTTTTTCTTCTTTTTTTTATACAGCTAGGACTTCTGGCACAGCACCCCTACATTAGACAGAATCCATCATATTAATGATCCCGAGGCCACTTCATTATTCACAGAGAAGCAGCTCGCCTGTCCAAATAAATTATCATTGGTGTTCCATTAATGGAAGTTTTCAAATCTCGCCACGGAGGATGCCATTAATCTGCACACAGCGTTTCTCTAGAGTGGAACGATCTGTGAAGATGAGAAGCTCCCCACTGTCCTCGTTCACTTTCCTTTCTATGGGAGGAAGCCCAATTATGATTGACGTTAACTACTGCGGCTCCAGACTGGATCGTCTCCCAAGCTGCACACTTTGCATTTTCCACGCAGCGCCGCTAAAGGGATGTGTGTTTATAGGTGAAGGGTACAGAGCTGCAAAGTGGTGCTTCTGTCTGAAACGGCGGATGACAAACTCCGACCTCTCCCCTCCTGATGGAGGCGCTTTCAGCTAATTCGACACATATTGCATTTGTGTGTCGGATAATTGCAAAGCCAAAAAGCCTCTGCCGCTCCCTCGGGACTCCCCCACACGTCCACTCCACACAGACGTGGGCCAACGTCCAGACACATACTGTTAATATTCTGATTGGACATTTGTAGAAAGACCTTGAAAAGTCACACACTGTGAAACTTTCAAACACTTTAATGAAATTGCTTCTCATAATGTTGGCATTCAAAGACTATTATGTTTTTCATTATGACAGCCTACTGTAGGAGTCAAACTCATTTTCATTTTCTCTGGATGTAAGAGGGCAATAAATCCATTTCCTTTAATGCTCTACAGACTGCCCGGCTTTACCCGCAGACCTTAACAAATAACTAAAGTGAAGTTCTGTAACACGGCTCGCTGAAATTAATTCTGTTGGAGCCTGATAGCAGCATTTATGGTAAACAAATTCCGCTTTATAAAAGAGCTTTTGTTGTGCTTGTCGGCTCTTAAGCTCAATTTGCTCTTTTGGAAGAAATATCCACTGCCTGAAGGCGTTCAGCTGGATCTGTTATTTATTCCTCCACCTACCTACTATCTTCTTAATCACCAACTCTAATTTACATACTCTCCCTCTGCCCATAACAGGATGCTGTCATCTGCTTCCTGGCCAGCTCATTGTACCCTGAGTCAGGTGGTGAACATGACGCAGTATTTAGCTGTTGCTTTCTGTCCAAATGTGAGTTTTCAGTTTTCGAGACTTGCAGCTTGCCTCCAGGTCTGGAAGGAAACTCTAGCCTCTGCTCCTGCCAAAACACTTCCCATATGCCGAACCTCATCTTGCTCTTGCACCTGAACCTGCCGCCGCAGGGACTGAAGTCCCGCTGTTTATCTGCACACTGACCTCTTTGGCCAAATGGATGCAGTCCTCTCACAACACCTGATGTCTGCAATGAGCACCAGCGGCCGAAAAACAGTTTATTTTATGAGAATAACTACAAATATAAGAATCTGTTGACTCCTTGCAATATTATTGTGCTAAAAACTAACTCAACATCATTGTTCTGGTGCTGCATTCAGGCACCACTCTCAAGCTATTTAACCCTGTGAAACCTGAGCGAGATGGTTTGATTTTTTTTTTTTTTTTCAAAAACATGGGGAAAAAGGCAATGAACAACTTGCCAAGGAATGTCCCACATATTGCAAAAAAATAGCATAAGGTGATGAAGAAAATGAACTGAAACTTTGTTTTAAAATAGGGAAGAATTATTAGAAGATTATCAAAAACTAGGGAATAATGTACAGAATGTATTTATAATCATGATAATCATATATTTAAAATTATGCTACAGAAAAATGCATTTTCGTTAAATTTTTCTTCACTTTTTTTCTGGCCATTTTTTGTGTTTTTTTCTTTTTTTGGCAGATTTTCAGGTATTTTTTCCTAACGTTTTTACTAATTTCTTGCTATTTTTTGGGCCATGTGTTGTTAATTTGTTCATTGTCTTCACTTTGAAAGAAATCCAACCCATTTATTCAGGTTTCAAAGGGTTAAATAGACAAATCTGTCCAAACTATTACTACCGTAAATGTGAACTTTCAAGTATGCAAACAGATTTAATTTAGCATTTTTGCTTTTTTTCTCTCCATCAGCCCCATGGGCTGATTCGCTGGTCAAAGGTGCTCCACTGGCATACGATTTGTTCAAGTGTTTAATCAAACAGGAAATAGTGCACAGAACGGCCTTGTGGGAAAAGCTGCTTAAATCTCCCCTTTCTTTGCAAAAGCCGACTAGGCCAGATCAAATTAAGTGGTTTGATACTTTCTCTGCCAATCGGATTAGGCACGATTAATTCCCAAAAGTGTTTAAATGATTAAAGCCGGTTAATGGGCCTCAGGAAAGTTCACGGTGTCAAGAGTTGACTGCGATTTTAAACAGCGGGGGAGGAAAGTCAGTAACTGTAAAAACAATTTCTGCTTTGCTCTTTGTCAATCAACAACACATGAATACCAGCAGCTCAAATAATCTTTTTGTTTCTTAAAATTACAAGACTCCGAGGAGGAAATGCTTGACAAATTGTGCGTCGGCTACGTAGTGACACAGTGCCTAAATATAGAGTGGAAAATGGAGCAGAAGAAAGGGGAACAGGGAGGACCATAAATATTCACAGTCCATCTACAGAAGGCTGGCAAAAGCCTGGTCCAAAGAGAAATCTACTCTTTTCACAAATTATGCTTAGTGGCAGCACTGGTTTATACTGGTTTTATTTTCATTGGGCCACATTTAAGATTCAGATCTTTATCAGTGTTCCTCTGAGTCGTGCTGCTGATGGAGAGAGAGAAAGACAGAAGAATAATGGATAAATGGTTACAGATTCTGGTCCCCTCCTCGCCCCCTCTTCTAATATACTCGTCTCCTGAGGGAGAGGTATCCATCACAGAGATGGCCGGGCTGTTATGCCACGTCGCCTCGTGCATGTGAACACAAGGTGACACTGGGAGAGGCGCTGCTCATGTGTGCCCAGTCTTATAAATGCAGCTCCATGTTTCCCCCATAAAGTGTCCATCAGCACCTTAATGCATCTCCCAGTGAAAGTGACAGAGCCTGGGCTTGCACATTATTAACTCCAGACATTTTTATGAGCCTGTGGAACAGAGTGCTCCTTCTGAATAAGATATGTGTCCAGTGTTTGGTGGCTATATATCAGTCTTTTACTTTTTGGCATTTTGGCATACCGCCTCTAAGCACTGTTTGTAGTGTGTCCTTACATGAGTCTAAACCAAAGACCCTGTAAATGCTTTAGTTATGTCATGGTTATTCTCCACTGGGATAAAAACAAATTAGGTTTAGTTTTGCTGTGTGGAATCTATTATGTCACCCATTTGCTTGCATGGGAGATACATCCATATTAATGTTATGTAAACAGTGTTTACAATGATAAATTGTGGCGTGGAATCATAAGCAGCTTAGCAGAGTGGGGTTAAAGGCACAACCAAATTGGCAGGCTCATGATAAATGCATGGGATTTGTCTAAAATATTAATCAAATATAAATGTGCAATGAATTTAATAGTGGCTTATTCCTGAGTTATATTTAGGAACGCACTAGAAACATCACAGGGACTATGAACAGGAAGGCAAATTGGTACATTTTCTGAAACAAAGAATAAAAACTGAGATTATGTGAAGACGGGGAATTCTAAATTAATGTAGGAGAAGGAGAGGCTTTATTAAAATGCTCTGTGAAGATTCTGTGTTGCAGGCGCAGACTGTTAGGAAGTTTGGGAATATTCACCAGGAGCCTTGTAAGGGTCGGTTGTGTAAACGGTTGTGTGACATTGTCACAAGTGTATCCTTGTGTATCGCTAGCTGTCATCTCTACTGGGACGTCTAAATGCATATACCATAAGAGTCAGGATTAAGCGGCAACCTCCCGAGCTGAAAAACGAAGCTAACACCGAAGTGTCAAAAACTGCAGTTCCTCAAATGGCCATTTGAGGCTGGCTCCAGAAGCAAGTAAATCCCCTTGACCCCCATGTTAAAATGCCCAACTGTGCACAAGGTGAATTTTATATAACTCAGTTGTTTACTTTTTATAAAGGCTTAAAGTTATGCATCTTTAAGGGTGGAGCTGCTTAAGTGACAGGCTGTCTGTAAGGCATCGCTACAGTCTGTGAGTTAGATCTGTCCCTCCCTCACACCTGCACCCCCTAATCCAAATATGGTCCCTTCTGGCTCCAAAAAAAGTCAGTCATGATTGACAGGTGTGTGTGCCAATCACTTCGCTCCCCATCAATGGTGCTGCTTGCAACCAGTTGGATGGGTGAACAGGCGGTGAATACATCAATTCAACTTTGCATTTTTGCTTTCTGTTTACACAAACATGGGGAGAAAATCTTTTGATAATAAGGTAAATCATTTTATCTGAGCACAAACAATACAAATCAACGGCTTTAAAAAATAATAATAATGATTAACTGATCAACAAACATGTCTCAATCTGAAAAATGTGTATCTAATCGGGGCCGCTTGACAGTGAGTTCCCGGGCTGCTTGTTGTTGCCAGTCCGCCCCTGCTGTGTTGTTTGTTTTCTACAGAGTGGGCGTTCTCAGTGGGGAAGAATAACACTTACAGCTTGTTGTGCAAGTAATACAAGCAAAGCAATTACTTCAGGACACTATGAGTCTGCAAAGTGAATCTGGCGCATATGATGTAAAAATATACTTCCATTTTTTTTTTTTTTTTATTCAATTAATGACTCTTTGCTTATGCAACGAGACAAAATAGCACCTCTGGGGAGGCGTAAAGCCAGCACGAGACACTGAGCTGGAGGAAGACGCCCATGCAGGCAAGGCAAGTTGAGTTTGGAAATGTCAAATCCGTGGTCGGTATTAGTATTAGTTTACAGCGCTCCTCGAACAGCCAATCAGTTGGCTGGAGTCAGCTCAGCCTCTGCCGGAGTTGTTTTGGAGCTCGAGCTCAGTGTGACACTGTGCGTAAAATCTACCTGTCAGACGCAGCGGCGGTGCCATGGCAGGCAGAGCTGAGCGAGCAAAGTCCATTCTCACACACACGGAATAAGTTCATTTTAAACGGATGTCATAATGTTGCGCTGCGATAGCAGTTCCCCCCTATAAACTGACGATGTGAAGTAGAAAGGTGGGTCCGTCCGTCTCCGTCGACTCAGTTGCGCCGAGGAACGATGCTGAGCAAAGCTGCGGGAGGATTTTCCACTTCAGGTAAGATGATTTTCGGATGTTTAGCTACTAGTTTGTGAAAAAAAATATTCTTAACCTGTTATTCTAGGGTAGATAAAGGTCCCTCCAAAACACAAAGGAGCAAAACAGTAAAGAAATATGAAGATTTCTCTCATTAACATAAAATCTGTTAAGTATTGCAATTTCATTGAAGGTAAAAAAAATAAAGAGGCGTGATGTCATCCAAATATTAATAATGATGTGTTTTTTGTATGAGAGAGAGAAAAGTGTGACATTTATATAAATAAACTATAGTCAAAAGATAAAAAGAGAAATCAGAGACAGTATGTGTTCCTGATCATGAATAATTGTGTAGTCTGAGCACACACTCACATGTGCTAAGTGCACATCTTTCATGGTGTGAGATGAATTATTTGTGGATGTAGGACGCGGTTTTTGTTGTCTAATGTAGTGTGTAATGGAATTCCCTGTTATCTGGAGAGTGGCTCGGCTTCAGAGGCATGTGAGAATGGAGACCGCAGGACACAGTGCTGGAAGATATTGAGCCACGAGTCTTGGATGTGTGGGCTCCGATTCAGCGACTGGCCCACATTATTCATGCTTCTGCTCGCTGAACAGCTCTGTAAACCCACTGTGACTGCGTGAGTTTTCGTTCTCTGGAGGTCACAGGGGCCAAAGGTCTGCTGCAGATCTGCATGTCTTCTCTGTGGGCCAGGAATTCAATGCATATGGAGAAAATATATGCAAACGTATTCAGTCCTCTGCAATAAATATTAGCTATGTGAGGGTTCATATTTTGTTGAGGCTGTGTCAGAGGCGTTGGCAAAAGTCTTGAGGCTATAGTCTTTAATGTTGTTGCACTAGATGGCATTTCAATTTTGGGTGCTGGTGTTATTTTGCCCGGTCCAAGTTGTTTGTGTCCAACTCAATCGCCTCCCGAGCCTCATAAATCAAGTGCTGTCATACCTGTTTTTTTTCTAATGTGTGGAAAATCTCTACATTTTCTTATGTATTTCCACCCTGTGGCTCATTTCTCACTACAGCACTTCCAACAAAAAAAGCGTGAAATGACTCTGATTTCGTTTTTTCTACTAATTCTAAAATATGATGCAGTTGCCTCTGTGGCTTTTATCTTATGTCATTGTAACACACAGGATGAAAGATTAATTTGATGGATAAGGTCTTTGCTGGCCAAAAGGGACTCGCTATTGGTGCTGGATTCGCAAATTCAAGTAGTGGATTTGCTTATTCAAATCTGAACATGCTCAGATCACACAGCCTCTCATTGGCCGATGTGTTGCCTTAGTGACGGCCTCTTCTGACAGTGTTTTTTTGGGTTTTGTTATTTTACATTTACCACTAATTTTATAACTGATCTTCCGCTCATTTGAAAACATTTAGGAAGAGTCAGAGAGTCCAGACTTTGAGTTATCAGTATGCAGTGCAAAATACACCAGCACCTCCCCTGGTTTTCAATACAGTCGTGACATGTGGAAGATTATTTTTTCACAGACATGTTTGTATGAATCTGAGGGTGTGAGATGCAACAGTTTAACATACAGCAGATGGTGATTTTATGGCCCCGACTGGTGCGAAGAATGCTGATTGCCAAGCGAGATGAAATATTTCCTATACTGAATTCATGTCCTAGATTATTACATTACTGAAAACCTCATGTTCGGTCTGACTGGATAGCTACTGGAAAGATCAAAGGTTCAGTGTGAGGGATTTAGGGGGATATATTGGTACAAATGGGAATATGATATAATGAGTATGTAGCCTTTAGTATATAATCACCTGAAAATAAGAATTGCGTTTTGTAGCTTAGAATGAGCTGTTTAGTCCACATTGTTGCACCGCCATGTTTCTGCAGTAGCCCACAACATACAAATCAAACACTGGCTCCAGATAGGACCATTTTGGTTTTATTTTTGCTTGGTCAATTTGTTTTAGAGAGCTCCAAGTTGAAAGCTCCAGAATGTCTGGATCTTGCAATACATTCTCATCCCAGCTCATCAGAAATCGCTGATTGGTCATCAGGGTTCACTTCTACACGACGGCCTTGGTATCCGCCTGCATCTGTTCTGGAACGGTGTGCCAATTTACAGATATACATATCATACCACCTTAAAAGATGCCGTCCGGCCGCATTATACACTGACACCACCAGGCAATGTATCATACCTCCATTAAACAGGCCAAAACGTCGAAATCACTGACAAGAAGCGGTATTTGACGAGTTTGGAATAAGAGCCGGCTGGATCTTAAGTTATCAGAGGAAAAATGTGAGTACACATTCACAGGTGCTTGGCTGGCTGCCCGCCTGCGACATGCAGAACAGCAACGTGAAACTGCTTTATTCAGTGGTTTTACTGGTGTAAATCACTGAGTCATTTTGTTATGGAGAGAGAGAGACCTCTGCGGATAATTCTATAAACCTCCCGAACGTCTGGATCAGAAATAAGTTGAATGCACTTTAGGTTATTAGAGAAAAAAGGTGAGCACACATTCGATGGGGCTGGACTAACGCCGACATTTGGCATTTTGCTGATTATCTGTATCAGTGTTTTATTTTAATGGTTGTCGATAAAATTCATGAATTAAAAAGTGCAGAGAAAGTGTCAGCATGGGAGGAACTTTTACTTTGTAAAATCTCAGGGAGCTATTTTTATTTATTCATTTTTCTAACTTAAATTTTCACTTGACTTTATAAGTAAAGCAGTTGAGAGTTTGCTGTATATGATGCTGAACATTTCAGTTTTGATTACACACTTTCTAAAGGCATTTAAACAAAGTTTTGTGTTGGCGTTTTTTATATTCCAGATTCTTAATATTAACAGTGGACGCCTTTCATTTTTACTGTAAATGCATATCTATTCCAAATATCAGTTATTTCATTAACTACTAATAACGAGTATCAGTATCAATCCTGAAAAACCAATGCCGGTCAGGCTCTACTGTATTTCCCCAAAAACATGCCATGGTTTAATTGAAATGCTTGCTTTTTATTAATCCCATTTCACTGTAACTGTACTTTTTTCAGCTATCAAACTGCCAAACTTTTTTTGGACCTCATCCTCTGATCCACTAGACGTCTGAACCTGCCATCATGGAGAGCCTCAGTGAGCTCCAGAACCCCCTGCTGGACAAAACCAGCAGACATGTGGTGCACAACGATTACCAGGGTTACCAGTGTGACTACTCAAGCCAGCCTTACCAGGACAGCCTCATCGGCTACTACTACACCGGGACTAATGACAAGCATAAGACGCAACAGTTCCTGGACGCCACATCCCTGCATCTGGCTGTGGAGGCCTTCTACGGGCCCAACTTTATCCTGTACAAGGACGACGTGAGCCTTCACAGCAAGGACTCCAAGAGCGAGAGCTTTGAGACCACGTTCACAGAGAGTAAGGACACTGTAGTGGATGGAGTTTCTACGGAAAACCCTCTGGACAGCGTACAAGGAGAGAAGGATGCGAAGATCCAGACGGTGTCGTACGAAGTGGAGGAGGAGCAGGGTCCTGAGTATGAGGTCAGAGGTCACACCAAAGAAAATATAAATATGTTTTCTGTGTTTGTGGCAGTTTGCATTGCTTGGGTGATGTTTTATGTAGGTGCCTAATATACTGGGTGTCTACAAGCAGTATGTATTTCAACTGTAGCCCTAAATCTACAAGCTATATGGGTATAATTACACTGCTTAAAGCCATTTGATGTAAGTAAGAGCTATTTGGCAGTGTTATTAGAATCCAGAGTTGCTATATGCATTTTAAAGCATGGCAACACTTACTTGTAACTGTCAGGGCGATCTTTCAGTAGAAAGTGAGTCATGGCGTGTACAGTGATGCTTATTATTTCATTTACCATTCTAATGGACTGCCATTGTGATTCACGCTCATTTCTCTTCTCTAAATGGTCAATTTACTGGAGTCTTTCAAGTCTAGTGCGGGGTAATTGTACGCTTTTTTTTTTAATAATTACATTCTGAGAAAATGACACATCTGAGTTTATCTATCCAGGCTATTGTTCTTTCAGGACTATAACTACAATCTCCAAAGAAAAGCGTGACAGCAAAAAGAGCAAAGTCTTTTCGGAAGTGGTAAAAATCTAATTTCATCCAGGGATGCTTGTGAAGCACCCAGGGCTCTGAGCTGGCAGAGGAAGAAGTATAGCAGCACCCTAACTGGGCTGATGATCGCGCCAGCTCCTGTCACTCGGAGGCCCTGGCAGATAGATAGAGACACGGCAGCGACTGCCATTAATGCCATAAGTAATGCCGTGCTGCAAGGGTATTAAGCGGGACTCCGCTGATGCATGGCTGTCGGAGCAGGTGAGCCCACAGCTAAAGTTATTCCATGTCAATTCCCAAGAGCAAATGAATCTGATGAACAGTGCTTTAATGAAAGTTGGGTTTGCAGCTTGAATATGAGACTTTTCACTCAGCACCTGCGTTTCTTTACTCCCCCTTCCTGCGTACATGCATGTGTGTGTGTTCATCTGTGTATACCTCGTTGCTCAGATTTATTCAGTTTTCGGGTTGCCTTGTGAACACAATATCTGAAGAACACCTTGAGGGAAGATCTTCAAATTTGGCACAAAGTGATTACAATTTGATGGTCAAAGGTCACGGTCACTGTGACCTTAGATCTCTGTCATTCTCATGACCGCAATATCTCAAGAAGGCCTTGCAGGAATTTCTTTAAATTTGGCACAAATGTCCAATTGGACTCAAGAATGCATCAATAAGAACTTGGTGGGCAAAGGTCAAAGGCCACAGGTGACATTGCATCCATCTCATTGTTGTGAACGTGATATCTCATTAACACCTTTAGGGAATTTTACTTAAATTTGCCAAAAATGTCCACATTGAGTCAAGGATGCACTGATAAGATTTTGGTGGCAAAAGTCACTATAACCTTGCGTCTCTCCCATTCTCGTCCACTTTGACTCAAGAATGAACTGTTAAGAATTTGTTGGGGTGAAGTTCAAACCACACAAAACATGTTTTTTTAGCCCAAGAATTCATGCAAGAATTCACACAAATGTTGGATAAAATGATGACATTTTATATCCAAAAGATCATAGGTCAACTTTACTGTGACATCATAATGTTCTGCAAAAATGTCCATTAATTTACATCATAACTCGGTAACAGAGGGGTAGACTTTTGGTCAGATACTGAATTGGTGACATTAATCTTGGGTGTTCATCTTGAAACTGTGCTGACTCTATAGATCTGTGACCAAGAGAGGAAAGATGTGAGTGAAGCATCCATGTTTTCACATGGAAACATGTATGGATGGATGTACATAGACATTGATGTAAGCTGTAACTGCAACTTGACTGGTTCCTGGAGGCAAGCAACCACGAGGCAGTATTTCTAGTTGAATGATAAAAACACACCCAAAGAGTGCTAGATGTGTGTTGATGAATAGAAGTCATATCAAACATTAAGAGAATTTTCACAGCTATGGAGACTAAAAATAAGAGGGAGAGAGATAAGCTGGTGTTGGCTTCATACATATGCTAAAATCCCAGGATAGAGTCTGTGACAGTTCCTCATCATAATAAAACCATTTTTTTGTCAGCAGAAGTACTCATTTTACTCCTTACTGCAACTCACATCATCACTGTACCTTTCTATGGTGCCCCATTCCTTTTTTTAGACTCAGAGAAAAGGGTAGTGTAACTTTACTGTTGTAATTCCACTGCTAGTTTTTGTCAGCAGATGTTTGACATCTGTGTGACAGAGCAAAAATAAATTGCAGGTAACAAAGTAACAAGAGTGTGTGGGTGATGCCACAACATACATGGGTCTGTGTGTGGCCTGTTGTGGAGTCAACTGTCCCCTCCAGACTCTAACGATGCTTCGGAGAGTGCTGTGACAGGGTTGTTAAGGGCTGCGGAGCCCCATCAGTTATACTGGCATCGGACCAGACTTGGAGTGTGTTCCCATCCGGCCGGACTCGGTGTCAGGCAGACTGTCAGAAGGACTGAAAGCACCAGTCACTCAGAAGTGTTATCAGGTCTTGCTACAAAGATAAAAGGAGATTACTGCTGTTTGTACCCACCGGTTTATTCATGTGATGTCAGATTATGTGGTTATGACCAGCTGCTGTTTTGATGGATCACACCCGGCTGTCCAGGTGGACAGCGTTCATAAAGCAGATAACAGGGAGCTCATAATCTGCTCTTGGCAAAGGTAACTGGGTGGAAACTACTATTCTCCGCTTCCCTCTAACATCTAAATGAGGTTTCTACACAGAAACGCCCCCCAAAATAGCACAAGATGATCAAATTAGACCCTGTAGTTTGGTAAATGTAGATCAGATTAGTAGCTAAGACAGAAAATTGTGCACAACATGCTTAAAAATATACTGCACAAGTGTTCTTTCTTCCTTGCCGCTTTGCTGACTGTTCTTTAATTACCTCTAAAATGGTTGTTTCAGTTCCTGCCTTAAATATTGATTTTTATTTTGTTCCTTCCTTTCCCCCGCTTTGATTGATCCCTGCAGGCAAATGAAACCTGCTCCTTATGGAGGCTATTTATTTAGACAAACATCTACTCCATCTCTGGGACAGCTGAGGGAAGCGCAGCAATGTCCTCTTAAAGGTCACTCATGCAGTCACATTGCCAACCTCGCTGCAGGCGCGATGTGCCAATGGAGTCTGAGTGGCGTTCGAATCTATCATTCATTAACCCGCTCAGCCCTCGTGGCCCCTGAGTTTGAGTATTGATGCACAGTATTGGGAGCCTGTTGAGCAGAGATGGTGGTGGTCTCTTATGCTGTAGAAGCAATTTAGCACACAGACGACACTGTCTTCTTGCTGTTTCCCCTGTCACCTCGCAATGATGGAACAATCCGTTAATCCCGTGTTATCTGTCAGGCCGCTCATGGGTGTTGACAGAGGCACCAAATCCTTTCTGGCTGGCTGAGCACATCCTGTTCTGGGTGGTGGCGCAACATGTGCAGATACACTGGCCTGTGGGGGGGGGGTACGAGTTGTCAAGTTACAGCAGTGTGAAGACATTCAGAGTACACCTGACTGTCTCCACATGGCAACCAACCAACCCCATTAGGTGTCAGGATCACTGCACTCACTTTTTGTCTCATTTTGTGAATTTGTCCCTTAAATTTTGCATATGTAAAAAAAAAAAAATATGTAAAAAAAGTGCCCTAACCCTTACCCAGGGTTCAGCAACGTTGCCGTTAAACATATTACAATGCTTAAAGGCTCAGACGCACCAAACTGACATCAGAGAACTGGCACAACGAAAGCCCCCTGCCGTGTCTTGGCCAAAAAGTTGAACAGAAACATACCAAACCGACAGCCAACCAGCACGTACGCTCTGTGCCTGTGTGAGAGGAGGTACCCCTCCATACCACCTGCAGCGGTCGTCTGTAATAGTAATGCAAAATGGAAAACCAAGTGACCGCCTTGACACTAGTTAGCCAGTCAGCACATTAACAAAACAATCTAATGTTGAAAGAACAAAACATATTTACAGTGAACAAAAACACAAACCATCCAGAATCGTTTCTGCTAAAGAGCTCAATGGCACAAGAAAATGAATCTTACCTCATAGAACAAGTTTGTTTTGACCTCACTCCCTCTTGACTGTAGCCCTTTGTTTACATTTTCCACTTTGGTTTCTTTTGCGCTGAGTTGAACAGCCAATCAGAGTGATTTCATTTTCAACATGCTGAATCAGTGCAAAAAAAAGCCAACAAGGGTTGACAATGGCCAGCGGTGGGGGACGCACTGCGACAACAAGGCGCTCGCCATCGGCCCAACATGGCCGGATGGCCGACCATTGGCTTGGTGTGCCACAGCCTAAAAATGTGGGTAACACAGCCTGTTAACAGTAAATAAGCCAATCAACCTTTCTAATTGAGCACTCATGTTTACCACAAGGTGGCAGCAGTGGGCTACTTGGGATTATCTGGTTATTTTCAGTTAAAATAATGCCATGTTTTGTAATATTTATGAAACTAAAGAACGACAATAAAGAAATTACTTATATTTTTTTTGTTAGTTTTATCTAGAATTTACATTCCAGCACAGCAGCGCTTTCTGCTCAATATCGCTCTCATCACTGGACTCATCACGGGAAACTGAATAAACTGGAACTGAATCGATGTCCTTAATGAGCTGACTGGTGATGCTTGTTGCCTTTTTTGTGGCTCTGTCCCTGACAGTCTTTGAGAGGGGCTTATCTTTAATTTTCTGAACTATCTCAGTTTGAAGTCTGAAAATAGATGCTCTGATATTTTTATTGAATGATTCTTTCCTGTGTTCCCCGTCCGTGAACAGCTTTCTGTGCATTACAATCTCCTGAGCTGCCACAAAGCTTGCAGCAGTAGTGGAGTTTAAAGAGTTAATCCATTTCTTAAAAGTACATTTTTACTGCAGGTCCGAAATTGCAATGATAAATTATATTTAAAATGTTGAAAAATTATAATTATTCATTTTCAGTTTTTCCAAAACTACAGGGAGCCAATAAAGACTGACTGAAGAGCTGCAGGTTGCCGACCCTTAACCTAACCCCCCTAACCCTAAGTACATCTGACTGTCTATGCACGTCAGCTGTACCCCATTTAGATATCGGTCTAGAGATCCCTGCACTCACCTTTTGTCTTATTTTGTGAGTTTTTCTCAGAATTTGCACTCAGTATAAGCGTCATGTAAAACAAAAGTGCATCATCGGCTCCTTTTCTGACACGTAATCACTCTTCATCATCCCGCTGTCTTCCAGAGTGACAGCTCCAGTGACAGCGAGAGTGAGGACAACTTCATCGTGCTGCCCCCTCGGGATTACCTGGGCCTAGCCATCTTCTCCATGCTCTGCTGCTTCTGGCCCTTGGGCATCGTTGCCTTTTACTACTCTCACAAGGTAAAAGCCCAGAGACCTCAAGCTTGTCATTAACTCTGATTAGACTGCGTTCTATTTAAGGTCAGCGAGCACAAGCACACAGACTAGAACTACTGCAGCCCATTTTCCAGCCTGCACCCCTCCTTGCAGTTGTTTCAGATGATTGACTACGTAAATTCATCGGGTTCGGCTCACTTGTCAGTCCTCTGTATTCACTTTAGGAAACCATTAACATTGAGCTCCGCAGTATGTGCCGTGTGAGCACTGCAGTTATTTTGTTGCATCCACAGCTGAGGAGTCTAATGTCGCGTCTTTCTGGTGTGAAAAGATTACCTTGACGTCCTGCAGTCTTAATGGTTTTGCAACATCTTCCACCATAATTACAGAGACAATCATACCGGAGCAGAAAATAATGTACCAGAAAAATAACTAAAGGCCAGGCTCATTTTTTGATAGGAAACCAAAACACCCAAACAACACATTTGTCACTGTCAGAGGGATAATGACCTAATTGCCATGGAAACTAATGGCTCCCAGAGAGCATTTCTTGTTTTCTCTCTTTTAACTGTGGCTTAACACCTACTCATACACTCGGTGCTGATGAGTAGCACACCGGCTCATTTCACTCTCTGCTTTGTTTTGTCAGACAGGCAAGGCCATCTCTAAGGGAGACTTCTCCAGAGCGGGAATGAGCTCCAGGAGAGCCCTCTTCCTAGCCGCTCTCGCCATCACCATTGGAACGGGGATGTATGTGGGGGTGGTTGTGGCCCTCATAGCCTACCTGTCCAAGCCTGGACACGTATAGCACTGGGACCTGTTAGCTTGGGGGTAGATGGAGAGAAACGAAAGCAAGATGGAAAGAAGGGAATAGACCTCGCCTGGAGGCTGGCTGTATGCGAAAAGACAAACCCATATGAAGAGAAAAGACTAAACCAGAGAGAGAAAACAAGATGTGTGGATGGACTATTACTTGGACTGTTATTGATCTTTATTTTTGGGATGCAACACTCCCACTACGGTATTCCACCACCACAAGGAGAAGAAAAGACAGCGCTGAGGATGACTACTCTTCTACAAAGACTGTGCTGTACTAATATGTTAGAAAAAAAAACAGCTGAGCTCATAACAGAAAAAAACTACCTACCTTTTACCACATTAGTCATTTACAGCCGTTTTATTTTACCTTTATAGTAGGTGTAGGCTGTTCTCTGCCAATACTACTGCAGAATGTGAAACGTCCACTTTGTAAATGAATTTCTTGGACAAACAGTCAGCCAGTGGGCTCTTATGTGTAGGAGAACAAGCTGATTGTCACAGTGTACACAAAATTGCTGAGCAGTGGTCAAGAGGATTATTTGTGTTTACTGTGTACTGTAAATTTAGTCAATAAATACATTTGGCATGAATAGTGAAACATCTTCTTATTCATCGTCTCTTTGAGAGGAGAGATTTTACCCACAGGGCTACTGGTGCAGTTGCCAGGAAATTAACATACGATTTTTTTCAGAATTTGTATTAAGGAGGAAAATAAACAGCAAAACAGTATTAGAATTTAGTCTGATGCTGTTCTGTAGGCTACTAAAAAAAGCAGTCCATCAACTCGATATTAAAAAAATCAGCGCTTGTGTGAATAAATGAACAGTTAGTGGTTCCTTGCTAAACTCCTGAAATATTGGGAAAAAGTTAAAAGTAAGGAATAATAGTTGAAATAGTTCAACAAAAGTAAGGAATGAAACAGTCTATCTAAAAGTACTTCTTATAGTCAACCTCCAGCCTGTTTTTGCTAAATTAAGATTGTTTGCTTTGTGGCATCAATACAACAACATGCCAAACAGCTGCTGGGTGACTGGCTATATACAAGATTAGATTATTCAAGCCTCCAGTTCAGCATCAAACCAGTAATGTAACTCTAGGTTGTGAAATTAACCTGAAAGAGTGAAAATCTGAAGCTCATTTAAAGTTTGGCAGTGCACAGACCAGAGACTACACACCCCACTTTCCCCAAACAAAGATTGCAGCAATCTTGTGACATCACTTTGACTTTGGTAATGGATCAACAATTAGTGAACAGCGAGCTTAAAGTCATGAATAAACTGTTTGATAGTCAGCGAAAAAGTAAGGAATAAAAAGGGCTGAAAAAGCCTGTTAAGAAACTGTTAAAATAGTTGGCTAAAAGTAATGGATTAACAGCTGAAATAGCAAAAAGTAAGAAGAAAATAGTTGAAACAACTAGTGAAAAGTAATGGATATTTGAAATCGTTAGTGAAAAAGTCATGGATATATAGCTTAAATAGTTAGTGAAAAGTAACCAAAAAATAGTTGAAATAATTAGCTGAAAGCAATGAATGAACTGTTTGAATGTTTAGCAAAAAGTAAGGAATGAAAAAGGCTGATTTGTAAAGGCTGATAAGTTGAATTTTTTAGCAAAAAGTGAGGAAAAAACAGGTGAAATAGTTAAAAGTAATAGATTGCCGCTAGTTAAAAGTAAAGAACTATACAGTAACAGTTTCAGTGTATGAAGCAATGCTGTAACAACATCCATCTTTAAAGTCCGGGTAAAGTGATAATGTGAGTTTGTCACATCACAGAAAGACGTTTTATTAAACACCTGACCAAATTTGAATGACCAAAAAAATCGCAAAGTACGTAAAAGAAGGTCTCAAAATCATGAAAAAATGCACAGTATTCTCTGATCTGAAACGTTGGGGGTGTGTCTGCTGGAGGAGCGGAGGCCACGCCCAATCACAGGACTATGCTAATAACGCTTCTCATTTTTATACTGCTACATTGTCAGGGTATAGCTCAAGTGTGTCATTGAGCTATGGTTTTAGGCCCGCCCGAAAAATCTTAAAACAGAAAAATGGTAAAAAAACAATCAACCATCTAAATCCACAATTCAGTACTATATAGTACATGGTCTTTGCAACATGTTCTCAACAATCAGTTTCCAACATTTATAATGTGTTTTGAAACAAACCTCTGATTCACTTTACACGGACTTTAATAGTGTAAGATAATATCCAGTTTATGACCCACACAGTGAGTTGGAACATGAATTCTAGGGTCGATGACGAGGTAATTGAGCTCAACTTAAAGGCTGTCAGGGTCAGTCAGACAACAAAGGTTTAAAACCAGTAAACAAGACGTGGATTGTGTGGTAAGAGACGCCTGTCAGAGCATCATCGACCGCGGAGTGTTTATTGACCGTTTGCTATTGCTGGCACAAGCCTCCGCTGTAACTGGAGTCGCCGTTCACCGTCTTTTGGCATCACTCACTGTCTAGCCTTGAGGTGACTTTACCTGCCAGAGTGTGAGTGTCAGAACAATGGCTGCTCTCTAAAGTCAGGATGTCAGAACAAATTGAGAGCAGCACTTTGTTCCCCTCTAGGATTTGGATGGACCATCATGCACGTCCTGTTGTTTTGCCCCGTCGGCCATGCAATCAGAACACTGGCCCCCGGAGGAGTGGTGTCCCAAACCACTCAACTCGCAGGCAACACTGGTCACATACTGAGCTTAAAAAAGCAGAGGGGAAACTATTCACTGCATCCATATCCCTTATCAGTCACTGCACCGGGACAAACGGAGCAGGTGGCAAGGTAAGCACATTTTACAGGAAAGCTTGCACAGCCTGACCTCTCTTTTATTTGTCTGCTTCCTCTTTTTGCAGCTTCTCTTCAAGCAAGTCTCTAATGCATGAAATGTGCCTCGATGGGGGAGACGGGGGCGAAAGTGCCGCTACCATCAATGGGAGCTGTATGGGGTGCTGAAGTGGGCTCACTCTGTGTGCGAGCGCAGTGCTGCATGTGTTTTCTCTCCCTCAATAGATAGGGAGCTTCACCCACGCCTGCTCGCTCGCTCGCTCGCTCACTCACAGCACCCATAGCTTGCTCAGACCACCAGAAGCAAACTGATTTTATTAGTCATCCACCCCCACGTGGATGAAAAACTTTCCAAGAGGCAGCTGCAGGTTGAAACTGAACTTCTGCAAATATTTCATTATGTACAATAGAAGACTTTTAGTGTGGGCAACACAGTTTTTTGTTTTTACAGGAATATTACTTTGTGTCTAAATATGACCCTCAAATCTAAAATTAACCAAAAGGTTTTTTGGGGGTTTTTTTGAGTTTGACAAAGTCATACCCCGACTTGTCACATCTTGCAAATGACAAAAAAAGGGTTTTGCACAAAAAAACTGAAGTGAGATTTTTTTTTTTTATTTGTTTCTGAAGGAAAACAATGATGAATGGGCTGCAACAAAACGGAAAGAAACTGAGAAGGAGTGGGAGGACAAAAAGACATTAGAGCTGAGTGCTACATTAATAAGGAGCATGATGCTCTTGACTGTTCATGCGACTGAAAGCCATTTTCAGATTCTTATCGTTGCTTTGATGAAATACCTGTCACCACTCTGCTTGTGGACAACAGACGCACAAACAATATCTCCAGTTTGTGCCGTGCCTCTGCAAAAGTGGATTTATTTGAAGTGGTGGCAACAATTACTGTTAAAAAAAGCTGGGAATGCAGACATTGTTTCTATTCATTTTACTGAAATGTTAGAGAAAAAAAATCCTGGAAAACTATCAAAGAATATCCCACTGTGAAAAAGATAGAAAAATTAAGTGTAATTCTCTAAAAGAAGACTCGGTAGACACATTTCAACTCACCACCCGAAACCACAAAGGGAGGACGTGAATGAGGAAACCGTGTCCTAAATTTTCAAGCTGTTGGTGAAATAGCGGTTATCTTGTAAAAGTGGGAAAACCTCTTGGCTCTGTATTGTTTGACTCATGTTAAATCAGAAACACAAAGCTCATTTGGTAGATTACAGACGCTCGCATGCTGTTTGAAGTTCACCCAGAGATCATTTTCCATGCAGGCAGATACATTTAATGTATATTTGATTATTCAAGGGACTCTTTCTGGGTCAACACCAATGACGTCTCTGGCAGTGGATGCGACTAACCTCATGTGGCGCCCTCTGAGGTTTTAACAGTTTACATGCAGATATGAATAGCAATTAGGACATAATTGTACTAAGTCAGCGATTCGGCACACAGGGAGTTTCAGACACTAGTTTTTTAACATATCCAGAGCCAAATCCACAAGCTTTTTACTGCAGCCAGCGTGTTGATTTTATTTTATACACATATTGATTTAATGAACTTGTGACCTTCCTCTTACCCAGTAGGCATGAGCAGGAAATGGATGGAATTCACATAGTTAACAGAGGAGCTTCTTTCTTTTACTAACATTTAAAGGAAAATATATCTGCCTTTGAATGTGGAATCTACTGTGTGGCCTCCAACAAGATTTAATTTTGTGTTTCAACAGTCTATGTCCGCATGCCTTTTGTGAATTGGAAAAATGCTTCCAAGGCGTAATTCTTTACAGCGGAGCAACATGAAAACCCAATCAGTAGAAATGAAATGTCGTTATTGTACGTTTCTGCAAACCAAGGATATATAACATTTTTATGTTTAAATGTTTCAACAATGCTGCGTTTAACGTGTTTAGGCACAAAAAAAAAATACTGATTTTTGTTGTATAAACATGATTTGGCTTAAAACACTTGATGCCACAATCAGAGCTGGAAATGCTGCCAATGTCTCACTAAACAACAACTGCTTTTGCTGTTTGTTGCTCTAAAACTGTGGTCTGCAGAGGTCTACAGCTCCGCAGCATAGGTGTCCATCGCTGCCGGAAATGCCACCTTTGGCATGGTAAAGAAACAACTGTTTTGTTGTTTGTTATTCTTAAACAGAGATCCACAGCTCAGCAGCCGTCTCGCTGATGTACTTTTACTTAGGCTACTACCATTTTATGCTACTTTATACTTCTACTTCATTTATAGAGTGAAATACACTACATTTATTTGACACTTCTCTACCATTGCAGTCCCTTATCCCTTTAAATTCCCTTAGTCTATGAGCTGTTAGCCATGTCACTAATAATAATAGATTCAGATGGTACATTTTAAATAACTATTTATGGTCCAAAAGGGCAAAAACAAAACATGAATACAAATGTTTATAGTTGTTTTTTCTTCTTTCCTCTCCCATTAATCATCTGACAACCTCTCAGAAAAGGTTAAAACCAACTAGCTCCACCTCAACCAGCTAAAACAGGAAAATTCAACTGATGCACCTACATTAAGAGTCGAATAATATAATGTTGTATAATGTAATTTATTATAATATATTATGACCCGGCTCAAATAGCCACAACAAAACGGAGACACACCGAGGCAAAGTTGCACAAAATATATGAATTAATTAATTAAAGACTGTGTGTGTCTGTGTGTGTGTGTGTGTGTGTGTGTGTGTGTGTGTGTGTGGTGCCTACGGAGAAATGCATAAGGGGTGTTTTATAGGTGCATAAAAGAAAAACAAAGAACTAAAGCAACACAAAGAGGTTCAGAGAGCTGCAGCAGCAAAGTGTATGGTCAGCCAGAGACTGAGCTTCAAGCTGCACACGGACTTAAATAACCTGAAACACCCTCGGGGGTTCCCCGTTGCCCTAACAATCACCTGCCTGCAAAGAGAGAGAGCACACAGACAGGTAAGCCACAACACAGAGATGACACTCCAGGGGTCATCACATATGTTTATCAGTCAGAGGGGCCATTTTTATGCTGGATGAGGGCTTTTACTTTTCATACTTTTATATGATGGATGAGATTTTTTGAAGAGGGGTTATATGGACTACTTATCCATTGACCGTATATCACATAACCTATAGATGTTGTCAGTTGGCATGTCCCGAGTTTGACGAAGCAGGCTGGAGTCCGACGTGAAAGCAAAGCTATGTGCTGATGTGAGAGGGTCAACGACAAAACGTATTTTAACCACCTGAAAAAAATCCTTATCATTTTAAGCGTGTCCTGTATTGAGAATATCTTTAACTGCTTTACCTTAATGTCAGACAGTGATTTCTAACTGGGGAATGAAGCTGTTATACTGCTCTCTTCAAAGCCAAACTCCATTGAGAAAAACATTGATTAAACGTTGATGAACTCAGGAGCTGCTGAGCTACCGCCGCCTCGAATACTTTGTTAGCTTGTGTTATTGTGTGACTTTGGTGTTCAAAAGGGTTAGTTCAGACTCACCAAAGTCACACAATAACACAAACTAACTAACTGACTGCCGCAGCAGTAGACCTGCAACTCCTGTGTTCAGTGAGCTAAAATAACTGCTTTTCTCAATAGAGTCTGGTGGCTTTGATTAGGTTAAGTTGGTTAAGGTTAAGTGGTGAAAACACTCTTAATATAGCATACACTTAAACTGATGTTGATTATATTTTTAAGTGGGACTTTTTTAGGTGGCTAAAATCCATTTAGCGGTACATAACTTAGCAACCGGCTTCTCCAAACTGGCAGCGTGCCGACTTGATCTACTGTATGTAATACACTGAATATGGATATAAACTTCATACATCCACACTTTGAAAAATCTAAATTATCCCTTTGAGAATTTTTGGCTCATAATATTTATGTACTTTAAGTAGGATTTTGAATACAGAACTTTTACTTGTAACAAAGTATTTTTATATTGTTTTATTTGAACCTTAAGGTTCCTCCTCCACCACTGCTTAGCTGTAGCAGGACAAATCTGTATTCCCGACAGGTTTGTCATAAGCACTTTTCAGTGTGCATGAGGAAATGAAGATATCCCCACAGCAACTCTGATGTCAGCATCCAGCTCAGTAAACCCCTCTCCCCCCCTCTCTCTCTTTCAACCACCACTTTAATATCAGAGTTAAGCTCATCTTTGAAGCATTTCACACATACATGCTTATCTGCCCTCACACCTTTGTCGCACAGCAACATGCCTCTCTCTGTGGCGCCGGCATTTTGTCAGGACTCTGGAGTGATAAGGACCTCACAGCCTCATACTCCGGCTCCGCTTATCACTCTTGAGCAACAAGGGAGCACCGTCTAGCTGTTCATGTTTCTCTTCTCTCCTTGATAAGTAAAGACTGGACCTCTTTGTTTTGCTCTGAGCGTCCCTTCAAAACTGCCGGCGTGTGCCAGCAGAAACATCTAATGCAGCTCTGAGATAAGGCTCAGGGAGATGTGATGGTTTTTAATTGCAACCTGAGTACCTGACACTTCACGAGGAGGGGAGATGTCAGTTTCTGAGGCGCGAGATAAGAGGAGAAATAAAAGCAAGTGAGATCATATTAACGTAAACAGAGTCTAACACAGTTTACATCCGCTAGCGTTGGCATCCAAAGCTGCCCACAGATGGCCCGGCTCGAGCAGTGCCGGCTGGAGGGCAGCTGCAGTGGATGGCCGCTGGTGTTGTGCCACACATCATAAATCTTTCTTGGACAAGCAGTCAAATCCAACTTCAAGAGATAACCAATATCCATTACGAGAAAAGGCGGCAGCAACACAGAGAAGTCTCGCTCTATCAAGCTGAGCAGAGACAGCAAAGGTTATCCGGGGACAGTGAACTCCCACCACGCTGTTGTAATCCCTTTAACCTCATAATCCTGACAACAAAGAGCTTTCAGATTCATTCATTTTGGGGATTAAATGAAAGAAATTGCATATGGTTTTTTTTAGGTTTTTTTTAGGTATTGGCTTGAACAGTTTTGGACATCCAGTGTCAAGACATGTGGTTTGATTTTGCAGCTGTAATGATAAAACAAAATGCCAACAGGTCGGCAGGTGAATTAAAAGGCTGTTTACTTTTCGTTATGTAACTCCCTTGTTTCTCCTCCTGCTGTAGTCAGACTTTAATCTATCATAATGAAAGCACAGACTCAATAAGCCACAGACACCAACAGCAGACTTCAATCAGCTGCCTCATCAAAAGGATTGCGGGGCTAAATTAGCATTATCGTTACACAAATAAAGCACTAATATCCCGAACATACTCTGAATACTGATTTCAGTCAGTTTGAAGTACTGAGGCAGTGATTCAGTGAAGGGTAAAAAGAGAGCTGGTTGGCTCTGTGTGATGATCAAACCCTTTGGATGGCTTTAGGGGGGAAAAAAATGAACCTTGGAGATGAAATCAGCCCCCAGCCAGGACAGATCATTTAGCCACAGTATCAATCCCGCCTCCATTAACCCGCAGCAGACAGCCTCATCACTGGGAGCATCAGAGGAGCAACAAGAGATGAGAATATTGATCAAGATATCAGATCGTGTCTGATTGTGATAGAACGCTTTTTCTCTCCAGCTTGACAGATATGAATCAAACATCGACATGTACATGATGTTTCACCAGGTTTTTCACATATTGGCTGTTTTACAGAAAAGATGTGATTGTGAACTTGTGATTTCGTTCACGTTATTTACAAACGGTTCTGATTTTGAATAAAGTTCAACACTGCCCCCGTGTGGAGAAAATTACACACTACACCTACGAGGTAAAATGAAACTGAATCTCATGTTTTATTATTATACACACATTGGTGGCAAATTAATTTCTAGATCACCTGCATAAAAGGACCTGAAGACAAACAATGTGCTGTCAGAATTAACATCATGAATTAAGCACTTGCGAATGCATGCAGGTATGCATAAATGTATGTGAATATGTAGCTATGTTTGTAAATATACTGAAAGTAATGCATGTTTGGCTGTGTGTATAAACATGCACATGTGCATCTTCACACACACCATAGTCTCCATCAGTGGTGCTCAACTAGGGGCCCAACCCCTGGGGTCCTTGAGGGAGTACAAGGAGGTCCTCAGAAAAATGAGGCCTTGTTGAGTTTTGCAGTTGAATTCATTGTAGAGAGCCAATGGTCCATTGCAGCGTCGTGATAGGGGAGCGATTCTTTTCACATTATCAGTTCCTTCCAGTTGATACCTATAATTGCATCAAACATTTCGAGTTTTGATACTTTTTGCAAAGTACGGCATTAGTTTGACACTCTGTTGACCAACATATTCTGAGGGGCAAGTTGCAGACGTCCCAGTTACATCCACAGCCTTGAGCTGCAATCATGTGATATCAGAATTATCTGAGAAATATATTTTTTTCTGATTTGTCTCCTATTCTGTTGCTCTGAGCAATAAGATATAACACATCATCTTCATGGTGTCCCTGTTGTTTTCACATTGCGCTTAAAAGCTCATGAACACACCAAAGTTGGAAAGCACATGAATGCACCATTAGCCTTTGCTGGTGTAGGTCTCGATTCCAGTCTGATTCGATTGCTTCTTGTCCACTATAGTATGAGCAGTACCCGACGATAACAGCAAGTGGGCAAAGTCAGGGATTCATGAGCACTCAGAAGTTTGACAGGCTGACCCTGCACGTACTGAATAGTAAAATGAGTTTTAAAAGATTAATTTGTTCATTTTTGACCGTCACTATTGCAGAGGGGGCGAGGACCGGAAGTTGCCCCTCATACAGCCTGTGCAGAGTATGTGAAGATACAACACAGATCCAAGGGGAAACTTACTGAGACCAGCAGAACGGAGAGAAATGTGCAGCACCATGGACACTGCCATGGATTTATCATTAAAGGGGAACTTCACCCAATTTTTCAAAATTCATACGTGCTATTTGAATGGTGTAAGACAGTCCAAAAATATTAATAAGAATGCACAACTCTCACCAAAATCCAACAAGTAGAGCGCTAAAACACAAATGTGTAATGTCATACAACAGTCATGTCCAAAGTCCAGCCTGGGGGCCAACTGTGAGCTTCAGACCAAATTTTAACAGTCCTTGGCTTGTCTTTCTAAATACTTTATAATAAACACAATGTTGGTTAATCAAGCCAGATCACGTTGCATTTATTTTCATTTACCTCACTATGGCAGGACAACCATAGTTTGTAAACGTGCACCAGCTCAAAACTACAAACTAACTAATGTGTTGTCCTAAACCATCAGTAAACTAAAATTTTCAGCATACCATGCTTATTAAGACAAAAAGCAAATGTTTACTATTGAAATTGTAATGTGTTTTTAACATGATGCCACCGTCAGGGTCAGGGTCAGTTGCAACATCTGACTTCATTTATTCAGATAAATATTGTGAATGATATGTCCTATGTAGTCATGTTAAAATGGTATGGTTAACTAGGAGACAAATGCAGGTTTTATATATAAACATTTGGTTGGAGTAGTCCAAATAGTCTGAGTAACTGAGAAAAAGCAAAAAAAAAAAAAAGAAGTGTTGCAACCGTCCCCAGTCTCGCCTACCTCAACTTACACCAAAACACAACCAACACGTGACAACAAACTACAAGCAGCACGCGGCCTCCTGCCAAATAACCCAGCAGACACCGCGGCCTGCAACAAACAACACCATTTTTTGAAAAAGGACAGATATTCAGCATCCGTAAAGCCTGTGTCATCACAAATAATGAATATGGAACAACTCACCGGTGATGTTTTCATCCAGCAGCCGTCAGTTTGACAAAAATGACACGTAATCCACTGTAGCGTTCATGACATGTCCAAATGTGTCCTCTCTTTGTCTCTGCGTCTCAAACTTTGGTGCGACAGACTTAACGATACTTTTCTCATTTTAGCCAACACACTGTACACGGTTTAAACCTGTAATACATCCATGGTTTAAACGCTGAACACTATGCATCCACCCTCACTTTACTTCCGGTCCATCGGTACCCCGATTAAGTTCGCTTCCGAATCGTAGTTTCCGATTCGGCAGTTAACCCTTTGAAACCTGAGCAAACTGGTTTGATTTGTTTCAAAAACACAGGTACAAGGAAACAAGCAACTTAACAAGACGTGGCCCAGACTCAACATCTTTACCTGCTGTTTCCATTGTCAAGAATTTAATTGTCAGGCTAAAAAAAATTAAAAAAAAAAGAAGTATATTAACCAAACGTAAAACATCTTCAATCTAATATATAAACAATTTTTTAAAAAATAATTAATTAATTAATATATTTTAATTTTTTGTTACCATTATAAGATAGCTCAGTGTAGGCTATAAATTAATATTAACTATTTTAAAATTCAGTTGTTCATGATGACAGGTAGATTTATCAATTATATCGTTGTAGGGAAAAACAGTATAGTAAAAATTGATTTCAAAAGTAAATTAGTTAAGTGCAATTCGAGAGCAACTCATACTCCATTTGCTGAGGAGTATCATGCGATATGATCAAAAGCTCCAGAATAGCTATTAATGGACCAGGTTATAAGATTGTTTTGTCAGCTAGATATAGGCCTAGTTTAATTTTGTTTCTTAACCCAGCAGTGGTAATACTGCATATGTGAAATTTAAAAAAGTAGAATATAAATTCAATTGTATAGAGACACACTGGACAACAAAAATGATGCATAAGTAATCATAAGTAATATTTTCTAAATATCTGTCATTTAATTTCTTTTTTCTTTTCAAATGATTGAGCTCTAACAACAGCTATATGATTCTGAAACATGGATTTTCACTGTACTGATCTGTCTCTGCAGCAGAGGGCAGAGCAACACCACATTTCAGTGCTCTTCAGTTTAACTACATCTTGTGTTAGATCTCAACTCAACACGCAACTGGAGCCAAGAGTCTTCCCAAAATGATCGGCATGCACTTAATCTCACCAATGAACTCGTATCGCTCACAAGCCCATCAAAAAGAAATTGAATGTTAATGTTGCATTAGTGGAAATCTTCCCATAAACCTCCCTCTGATCTCACTTTGCATGGATTGAGCTGATCTTATGATGGTCTTCAATGAGCAGCCTGTCCATCATAAGGGATACTGTGAATTACCTCCTCATATCCAACGTAAACAGCTTGATCTTCGGCAAATCTGATCTATCATCGCCTTCTATTGCACTCTCAGAGGATTAAATAGCTTTGCACTTTAGAGGAATAATCCTCACTCTGGATATGTCTTGGCCTCAATAACTGAATTGGGTTGAGGGTCTGTGGAGGTGAGGGATCGCTCTATTGCAAATCATTTCACTCGCTCTGCCCCAAATGGGTATTAGGTTCTGAGAGAATTCCACCTTAAAAGATGTGCAAAATAATATTTCTTGTGATGCTTGTTGCTTAAAATGTGTTCAACTTCCCTTAAATTTACGACCAAACCAAAATGTTCTAACATGTGTGAGTTTAACAATTTGTTTGGAGGTACTTCTCTCAGAAAAGTCATTACAAGTTATCAATTTTTAAGTTTTAATAAGGTTTTGGTATAGTTGAGGGCCAGAAGGTCAGGTTCAGGTAAGTTCACCGTTGTGTAAGCTGCTCTATGAAGCCGTGATTTGCGTTTAAATGCTAATATCAGCAAGCTAACATGCTTACAGTGAGCATGCCAACAAACGGACGTATAGAAGGTAATATCTGCAATTTTAATCATGTAAGTTTAGCATGATAGCAGTGGTGTACGGGCAATTGATGAGGAGGATGTACAGGATAAATAGGTAGGATATCAATTAGGAACTGTGTACACTCTTCTACTCAAATGACCTTTTGGCTGATTGGTGGTTATACTGTAAACAGCCACAAAAAGAGCTGGGTATATGCCATATAGGCTACCTGTGTGTTGGTATGCTTACATTTGCTAAATAGCACTAAATATAGCAGAGACTGTCATTAATTTTGATGATATTTGGTCATAAACTTAAGTCCCCTATACAGGACTAATGTAAATTTTGACCTGATTATGACACCATATAAAAAGTTAAGGGGTGACAAAAGTTATTACAATTCATCCTCCCGGCACCATGAATGTCTTTGCAAAATTTCATGGTGGACAAACCAACATCGCCATCCACATTCATGTTGCTATCATGGCTAAAAACTGACAATCATTTTTATATCTATCATTGGTGATATGGGAAATGCAAATTATATAGTGCAGCTGCAAAGTGTTAAAACAAGAAAGCAAAAAAGATTAACCTTTAAAGGTCTAATGTGAATGATTTAGAAGCATCTAATGGTAGAAATGGTATATAATATACATAACTATGGCACCGCCATGTTGTTTCTACAGGGCTGAAAAATGATCAAACCAAAAACACCGGCTCTAGATAGGACCATTTGTGTTTTTGCTAAGCAGCAACCTCTTGGATACAAATTTGCGAATTCTAGGATGGTCAAACAACGGCCTGCCTTACGCTGCCTCACCATGCCTCTGATTGGCTTACCCTGACATTCTTACCCTAACTCTTACCAATCCCACCCCTCTTGCCTAAATTTAACCAATCCAACCAATGAAGGCAACAAAGACTAGCCACTCATAGGAAGAGTAGGCCATTCCTTCAACACAACGGCAACACAGAAGGACCAAAAAGCAAGCAGTTCCTCCATTGGCCCTTTGAGGCTGGCTCCAAACAGAATAAATCCCTTTACAGCTGATAAAAACATGTTTACAGCCCGGCACAAAAACAGTTTTGGTCTCTATAGCTAATTTCAACATTCATGATGATTGTACGGGGCTGAAATTTTATGTTACCCATTTACATTTTATTAAGTTTTCTAATTAATAAATATAATTATATATATAATTCCGCATAAATAATGATGGGCCACTTTGAGTAACAGGCTGTTTGCCGATCACGTCCCCAGCTTCTTAGTCAGATCCAAGCCTCACTCCTCCACAGCATCAGCCTCTCATTCAGATAGCCTGTGGTCACTTCTGGCTCAAAAAAAACTCAAGATGGCGATGGCTGAAATGCCAAACTCGGCGCCATATTTCCCTTACATGCTTAGCACAAGTTTCAGTTCAGCAACCTCAACACTAGATGCCACTAAGTCCTACATACTGAATCTTTGTCAGATCAAGGAGCATGTTCTGTAGCTGATTTTTTGTTCCGACCTCAAAATAAAACTATTCAAGTGTTGTTGTTTTTTTTATTATTGAACAAAGATTCAAGAAAGTAAAACTATCCCACTGGCAACAGAAAGATGTTGGGCTGTCATGTTTGACAATATTCTAAATTCTTGAAAACTTTAGAATTTAAAATTGTGTGGATGTGAACATTTTGATTTTTTTGCAGACATTGGATTTTAATCTTCATACCCCATGACAAAATGTCATTGACGTCCAAATGACGTTGGCAAGAGATGTTTGGAAGACATTTGGTTACACAACAAAACAACTTGATATAAACAAAACAATGTCATGTGTCAACAGTATTCTACGATAAATTGGTGTGTTTATTAGACATCCTGACATTGAATTTTGGTCACCAGACATCGAAGCCTAAGTTCTACCAAACATCAGCATCTAACAACTAAACTGGTGGCCAGCTGGACAAAAGCTAAAACAAAACTTTCTTAATGTTGCAGCATAAGCTTCAAATCTCACCTCTCTTTACTTCTAGCGTTATTTACATGGACAAGCATCTTCCTGAATCTACATTTCAAAATTCACCAGTCAATACAACTCCCACTCTCATTCTGTCATCATTTGAAACTACTCCGACACTCTCCAGTCCATTTCCCAGCCATCATTAATTATTGTGTGTATACTTATCTCTGTCAACAATGTAATTAGCAACCTTTTCCCCATCCGGTGACATTATGGTTCCAATCTGAGGGCCATTCAGTGCGTAGACATGCAGCAGCATACTGATAATAGTCATCCCTTGCCCTTTGAAATTGCTCTCCATTTAATTGGACGAGAACTCAATTGTTCAACTCATTAGGAAGCCCCATTATCTAACTGAGGATGAAGTGTAAAATGTGATATGGATTACGGCTAATGCAGACACATAGACGTGTTGTAATGCTGAGTTCAAGTGGCCCGATACAAAGTTTTACAGGGAAAATGAAGATTGGCAACAAATGAAGCTGTTAGTATTTAGATAAGAGGATGAAACAGCTTGAGAGTCGGCTCGTAATAGCATCTATTAAGACTTGAAATCTGGCTGAGGTCATCGTACTTCGGGGGGGTTGCTTTCACTCTGTCCCAAAAGCACTGGTCCCCGAGTTTAATCTGAAATTGAAGGCTCTCAACTGCGACGGATTATAGGGGCTAACCCAAGCATGGAGCCGTGGACTGTGTCCTAATGAGCCCGGCCAGCAGAGCATCAAGTGACAACAAGTACTCCAACAAGGAGGGGCGACTTAGACCATTTATGTGAAAGGAAAGTGGAATAAATAGACACAAAAAAGCCACATTTAATAAAAGATGATTTCTATTTTATGCTTTGAGTTATACATATTTCGAAACGAAAAACACAAACATTTTTTTTAAGACTACAAGAAAACATGTCGAGTTGTGCCTTAGTGAGAGAGATTAATATATCAAGTATATACAGCGTGATGTAGGACAACAATTACTTTCTGTCGGTGGGATTATTTCAAATGTCACCATTTAGTAACTGTACAAGCAACATTAAAACGAATGCCGAGAATGAAATGACTGCTCAGGGGTCATTGGTAGTCCTAATTAACATGATAGAACTGTTATACTGGATAAATCTGACTCATCTGGCTCTATATATAACTGAGGGATCTATATACATCAATATTAACACTTTAATCCCACTCAGCTGAGTCTTCTCTACAATGCATAAGCAACAACGACTGCAGGTTTGGAAGTTAATCAGAAAAAGTGCATGTTGCATCTTCTGTGCAGCAGTGACAGCCAGATGAGTTTTCTTCTTAAAGAAGTCCAGATGCAGACCAGTTTTTAGAGATGTGGGATGTTGGGTAAGTGCAGCCAGCCCACTGCACTTACTCATGAGAGTAACAGTCAAAAGAAAGTCTCTACGGACTTTTCTCTTCCTCTGCTGGACTCTGCAGGGGATCTCCGGCTTTCTCCTCGGCTGCCTGTCTCTCCTGTTTGCCCTCCAGCAGTCTGTCATGAGAAACCGTCCCCAGCACTTTGGCACTGTGCTCCTGTGCCTTGGCCCTGAGTGCAGCAATGCTGTTCTCTCTCAGTTCCTCTTTAGAAATGGTGGACTTGCCCTCTGACCTCTTATCCTCTGCCTCAGCTTCTTCCGCCCTCTGAGAGCTCGGCTGCTGGGCCACGTCACACTGTCCTTTGGGCGGGGGGACCACTGCCTCCGTGGACTTTTTGTGCATCCCTGCAAAGAGTTGCGGGTATTCAGATTTAGAATAGCGTCTGTTGATCGGTAAGCCATCTTGGACTGAAAATAGCAAGCAAAAATAGTACTGGTTTAGAATATAATGTTTGAATGGATGATGGTGTGCAGGATGAGAATGGTTTATGTCATGGAAAGTCTGTACCATGTTCTCTTTATTTAGTTTCTTTGTTTTAACTCATGAAAACCTGAGCAACTTGGTTAATTTTCTTTAAAAAACATGGGGAGAAGGAAACAAGCAACTTCACAAGATATGGTCCAAAAGTTGGCAATAAATTAGTAAAAAAGTTACAAGAAAATTGCCTGAAAATATGCGAAATAAAGTAAAAAAAACCAACAAAAATATTCCCTTTAAAAGTGCTTAAAATAGAAAGTATTTATTGTATACCTTTTTTTCTATAACATGTTTTCAAATATAAAATTAGAATTAAAGTTATAATTGCATCCAAATTTTGGATGATAATCTCGTCATCCTAATACTTGTGGGATGTAATTTTCTCCTACACTTTTACATTCCTTTATATTATTTTTACATTTTCACATTTTCTTGCAACTTGTCAGTTAGTCATTGCCTTTTTCCCCATTTTATGAAAAAGAAATCAAACCAATTTATTCAGGTTTGAAAGGGTCTGACAGCTTGTGAAAGGCATTTGAAAACAGCACAAAAAAACTGATGTCGACACAGGTTTCAAAGGGTTAAAGGGTCAGGCTTAACTAAACAGAGCATTTACCATCAGTGTCTGCAGATCTCTCTCCAAACCTATTAAAACAATCACGACGGCGTGAGACAGTGACGCTGAATGTATGAGGGGACAGAAAGACCTCAGCCTCACCGAGCAGCCACGGGGCGCAGGACTCCATGATGCCGTCCTTGGCAGACTTGAGGATGGACTCAGGCAGGGGGATGGAGTGTCTCACCATGGCGCCGTACAGCCCATACTCTGCCATCACGGTGCTGCGACCCCAGCATTTCTCCCTCTTCCTCCACTTGGCTCTGCGGTTCTGAAACCATACCTGTGACAAAAGGACAAAACACAGATTTATTATAGTCACCAGAAACTTTACCACCAAATAAGACAAATACGTCCAGTTTTCCAGTCAGAAAAATATGTATTGGATCACTGGAACACAGATTAGTTTGGCTACAGAATTTAAAGGTTCATTGTGTAGGATTTAGGGGAATTTATTGGAAGAAACTGTGTATAACAAATAGAACTACATTTTCATCAGTTTCTAATCATCTGAAACTAAGATTTGTTGTGTTTTCGTCACCATAGAATGAGCTGTTTATATCTTCATATAAAGTCCGCCATTTTCTTTCTACAGTAGCCCGAAATGGACAAACCAACACTTGACAACACTGGCCAGTAATGTTTTCTCATTTTCAGCCACCATAATTCTCCTGCACGCTTGGCACACACCGTCAGTTCTGTAAAACCACACCGCTAGACGCCACTAAATCCTACACACTGCACCTTTAAGACAAAATTTGGTGCCATTTTTAAAAATACGTTTTTGGCTCGGCTCTGTGATGATTACTGTAAAAAAAAAAAAAATAGCTGAGATGGAAGATAAGCTGATTTTCTTAAGGGCTGCAAAAAATCCAATTGCAGTGTGCAATTTTCATCTCCTTATGTGCAAGATGTAGCTACTGGTAACACTTTATAGCAATGTCTGATAATGCACTTGACATAGGTTTTGGCTTAATTAATAAACAATAAATATTTTTTGATGCTTTATAAATCAGCTTTAAGACCATATTCCGGGCTGTTAGGTTGTAAAAAATCGATGCCGCTGCTTTTTCTCCTTTCTATTAGGACTTTGGTCCATATCCTCTGCAGCTGTCTTCATTATTGATGACTAATACCATTTACACCCGCAGACATGATGATGTAGTGTTACTTTCTCTGGGCTTAGAGTTCCACTGGTCCCCCTCATTATTTACACTCATACAGAGAATAATCTGCAAAAGACCTGAAACTTGAACACAATTGATTATGAATGATTGTGAATGTTTTAACTATATCTACACCACAGCATTTATTATCCTGTATTTTTACTTTGAGCTGTTTCATGTTGTTATAATTGTTTGTTGTTTTGGAAATGTCATTTCTGTTGGTTATCTGTTTATTTTAACTTATTTTAAATTTGCTTAATATTTTTTATGTCTTTGTTCATGCCCTACATAACTGAAAATAAGGGTCTCCCTCAGTTAGTTTCCCAGGTCTTAAACAAAGGTTTGAATGAATGAATGAATGGATATTTATAACATAAACACACAAAAAATCCACTAGAATGCAAGATATTAGGTGTTTGATGTCCAAAATTTTCTGGTAGAGGACACTAAACCCCATGACCACCTCAGTGTTTATTTATGTATAATGTACATGTATGTGTGCATTATAAGGGATATTTCACAACCTGGAAACCCAGAGGCTGTAATTAACGGCTTCTGATCTGCAACACTTAACTATTTATTTTTCTAGCCTACATGAAAAGTATTAGTATGTACAAGTATGTATTTCAAAAATGGACAATCTTTAGTCCATTGGTGCATTTGGGGGAATGCAAGAGACAAGTGTCCCTAAATATATAAGACATCTGCAATAAAAACATGAAGCTAGCATAGGGCTTTTACATTTGCAAAATTGAAGACATTCACACCATAAATTAGTGCTGAAAAAAAGAAAAATTGGTGCATAAAACCTAAGGAAATTAAGAGTTTGATGTCCGAAATCTTCTGTTGGAGGACTCAACACCAGACAACCCAGAACCTGATATTTAGGGCATCTCCTGTAAAATCTGGAGTGATTTTACCAATAAATAAATAAATAAATGAAAAAATAAATAATTCTAGGAATCTGATTGCCTTGAACATTTTTTAGTGAATATACCTATTTATTTTAATTTATGTTAACTTTATATTATTTATTGTTAAGTTCACATATAACGTAGTTATATTTTCTTACTTTTGTTGAGTTGTTGCAACTTAAAAAAATACAAGTTAAATCAAAACAATCTTTTAAAGTTTTGGCAACTTCAGTAAACCAAATTTACTGTGATATATAAACATGTTAACAAAAAAAGAAAGATCTTGCAGATCTCCTCACTTCATCATTACCAAAATCCTCTTTGTCATGATTTAGTCAGATTAACTGGGTTTACTGAAGGCACAAACACTAAGAAAAAACAAGGTACTTTTACTTAGCATTTTTAAATTGAAACAACTTCACAGAATTAAGATAATAGGGCTCAATTTCAAGTAAACTTAACAATTAGATGTAAGTAAACAAAAAATTATATTTATAGTTCTATTTAGACCTACTTTCCTTTTTAAAGGCAATAGGTTTCTAAGACTATTTTAAGTAAGAGTTAACTTGTTAGATTTTACAGTGTAAGTACCAGACTATGTAATTTATTTATTAATCATGCCAACTATTTATTGCTTGTTCATGAAAACTCAAGTTTCAGCATTTATCTTAAATAAACCCATTTGTGAATCTCTGCTGTGATTCAGAGTAAGTTAAGATAAGGACTGCACCGTGTGGATTGAGTGCATTGATTTCCCATAAGCTGCTGGCTACAGGTGTGAAGGATCTCTGGCTCCTGTCAGGGCTGATCTCCAGCTACCTGTGGCCGCATTATAGATGCTTTGACACATCATGACACTTCACTCGGCCACGGCCAAGAAAATGCTTAAAGCTCTGCAGGCTATCTGTCAGCTCAGAGAGAGAAGGGCCAAATTGATGGTATAGGAAAACACAGGACTGTTAAACACCCTGCTTAGGCCCCTCTGTGAGGAGAGGCGATTCAAGCGAGGGGACAGATATTAAATTGAAAACGATCAAACCGTTTTCATGCTTTTTTTCCCCTCCTCTCCTCTCTGGTAATTCTGATGATAACCCTTATTTCATACAAGATACTTTTTTTCATGAGAAATTGCTTCTGTGCCCCTCAAAAGAAGCCAGTGTGGAAGCAGCGCGGAGGAGTGACCCAGGGGCACGCCGAGGCTGATTGAAAAATAAGTTAATTTCAGGCCCAATCGATGGCGGGCAGGCGGGCAAATATCACGGGAAATTAAACTACCGGGACTCGGGGGAGCAGCGCTATTGACCCGTGCTAATAAATTCAATGTAGTTATTTCATTTGAACTCCCTGCGTCTCTCCAGCAGCCAGCCAGCCAGCCTCACGAGCTCGTCTGATTTAACTAATTACCCTCAATGAGAAAATTGGGTGTTAATTTTATTTAGGATGGGAGCTTATTTATTTATTTATTTATTTCCCGTTTTATTATTTATTCGCGGCTGTACTGTTGCAGCCGCGTAATGAGAATGAGATTAAAAGGCGCCCCGGCAGATGGATGGTCCAGGTCACACTGCAATCTTCTTCCGCCTTGATAGCTTGATTAGGTCGTTAGTGGCTCCTTCTGCGAGAACAAATTGTTTCACATCCAACTGCGCCTGATGAGAGATTATCTGTGCTGGCGAGGAATGCTGGAGAGAGGAGAGGAGAGCGCGCTTTGTGCAGACAGGCATCGATTTACGGGGGCGCACTCAGCCCATCTCCTCTTAAACACGAGAGCAGCGTGAGAGGCAGCTGGCGGCCCGCGCGCACACATTACAGCTGGCTGTTTGCACTGATGGGACAGTGAAAGATTACAGGTGAATATTCATGAGGCAGAGAATAATATTTGCCTTAGAATAGTCACAAAAGTCGATTGGAAATCAAATAATTCTGTTTTAAAGACAATATTGCTTATTACAAGAATAGTTTATGATATGTGCTTTGCAGTGTGCAGTCGGTCTAAAGAAATATAAATATATCGCATCTTTTGAATACAATTAAATTAGCGAGAAAATATGCGTTCGTTTTATTATAAGCCTATAAGTGCGTTTATCTGGCATTGATTAACAAGGAATTCTATGCATAGATTTTGCAGGGAGCATATGAAAATATGGATCAAATTATTATTATTTTTTGAATAATAATAACAATAACAATAATAACAATAATAATAACAATGATAATAATAATAATAATAGGACTATTTCAATATTTCACAATTTGCACCATGAGAAAAAATAAAATCAGTTTTTATGTAATCAGAGTGAGTCAATAGGCCTATGTCTTTTTTTCTACTCAAAATTAGCAATTTTGCAGGAAAATCTGGTTAACAGTAGTGCATTAAAACACCTTGATGTATCTAGGAATTGAGACATTTAAAATGTATCTTCATTCATCAGAGTTAAATTGACCCATAAAGACTGTAGCCTATTTCATTCCTATAGACTCAATATAATGAAAATAAACTTAAATAAATTTAACACATAACGTGACACGATAGACAAAACTATCTATGCAAAAATAATTACAATAACAATAATTTAATAAAATTACACTAATGAATAAATTAGCAGCATAGTCCATGTTCAGACATCGACAAGAACAAATTTTCGATTGAATAGTGCGAAGTAAAGTATTACCGTAAAAACACATGGTGCCAAAATAGAACATAGGCCTACCTGTATCCTGTCTTCAGGCAGCTCTGTTTTCATGGCCAGCATCTCTCGTGCATAAACATCCGGGTAGTGCGCTTCATTGAAGGCCTTTTCCAGCTCCTCCAACTGATATGAGGTGAAAATGGTCCTGTATGTGGACACGGGTTATCATTTAAATAGGTGGATATAATGGACATGTCCTGCAGATGTCAATCTGATTTTAATGTAAGGTAAAATGACACGGGACATAATTCTTTAAATAAAAGCCAATTTTGATAAACGAAATCTTTCATGTATAACATGTACATGGGTGTAAAAATGTATCAAACCAAACAGGATAAGCTTTACCTTTCTGAATGACAGAAAAAAACAAGCGATTTGTGGCCAATTTGTGGTCAGTTCTGATCAGTAATTAAGTTCATTATGAGGCTATAATAAGACCTTCAAAAGAACAATTAGCATTGCGCGCTGATTTTGTAAATGATCAGTCCTTACTGTATTAGGGGGTAAGAAAGTCGTGTGAATTTCTGCTTATTTACCATCTCCAAAAATTCATTATATTAACCATTATTAACCAGAAATCATCACTAACCGGTGGCGTCTTTTCTTGCGTTTCTTGCTCTGACTTACTGATGACTTTGAGAGTTTTCGTTCATTTGAAGACAAATCATCTGAGTCTGGATTAAAAAAAAATGAGAAGAAAGCATTAGATAACATCTAACATCATCTAACATCGAAAAGCGCGTTTTGGAATTTTCAGAATAAATGTAATTAATATATTGACCCTGGCACAACACTACTATTTTTTTAGGCCCTCACATTTTTTTTATTATTTAATTTAAAATCATGCAACAGACACAGTGATAATAGAATTATTATTTATAATCAAAATATAACAAAAATAGATTGCTTATAATACGACTGATAGGCTAATAACAATGCAATAAAATTAATAACAATACAATTTTAAAAAGGTACATGCACAATTGCTCAGGTTGGATATATGCAAAATTTCTGTAGCAGTGACATCAGTATTTATGAATATTTATTATAAAGTGAGATCACCTGAGCTGGCAGACTGGCTGGTGTCCAGCGGCCCTCCGGACCTGCTGTGAGGCTGCAGGTGAACGTCTTGTGCGTCCGACAGCACCGTCTCCAAAAACGCTGGTTGTCTGTAAAACGACGGAATTCCACCAGAGCCGATTAATCCCATCCCGACGCCCACCCCCATCCCGGCGGGGCTCAGCAAGGACCTAGCGGCAATCAGGTGCGCCCCGGCCGGCAGCGAGCTCAGCGGGCTCCTCGGGGCCGCGGACGGCTCCTTGTTCAGCCCCAGTATCTCCTGGATGCCAAAGCCGGTGCACCTGGGCGGCGGATGGGTCGCGCTGCTCTTCGGCTGGTGGCTTCCTCCATTTGCACCCAGAGAGGTTTTCTCCGACAGATTTAAACTTTCCGAAAGCACAGAGCCCTGTTTCCCCGTCATGGTTTGTCTACGTAAAAGGCCTATTTTCTTATTATACCGTCTCACAGGATGGTCCCCAGTGCATGATCCTCTGTGTAACACACAAGAGTCCTTTAGAAAACGGTCCTTTTATCCAACAGGTCCATCCCAACAAGAGGCAGGACGCAGCAGCCAATCAGCTGCAAGGATTCTGGATTCCTGTGGATCATGGATGCATTATACGCCCTCTCGGATACATATCTGCATTTTCCTCAGGACTATATGAATAAACGAGGAAGGGATTTAGGTTACAGAAAGAAAGGAGGGAACAAAACCACTATGTTCAAAGCTGCAGGATGCACGAAAAAGGCCGAGAATTAAATCATTATGATAACAGGAAGGAATATGACAAAATTAGGAATATCAAAACTAAAATATTATCACGCTGGAACCATTGCAAACTCACTGCAGATTTTTAATTACTCACATCATTTTTTTCGTTAGGGTGTAAGGCCTAATTAAATCGTCCAATTCACACCCCTTACTTACCTTTCAAATGCTGCAAAATTACCTCAATCTGCAGGAATAAATCTGCATGTATTGCTTTTCGCGGAATGGTTTTAACACACACACATGCACACACACAGAGGCAGCTATGATCTCTCTGCTCAACCACTGGCTCACACGAATGGATAATTGATCTCCAGATGCTATGGGAAACTCATCACACGCAAATCAAAGGCCCTCCCCAAAAAAACGACAGCTGGACGATATGGACCCTCTCTGCTGCTGTTACTCGGTCCTGCACTGCGCTAATCCCACAGCAGCAGCAGCAGAGCAGACTACAGAGCAGATTAAATCACTGGGACGCTTCCCCAGCAGAGAGAGGAAATGATACAGAATATGGGACACAAGTGTAATAAATAATTATCTGGCCTGTTATTAATTATTATCTTATGTTATTAAAATGTATATGACCATCACGCTGAATATTGGCTAATTATGGCTGAAGCAGGCCTAAATTTTAACCTCAATGAAATTATGGCAGAACTTTTGTGTCGGGAAATTCAGATAAGATAAAATAGCCTTTTTTATCCCATTGTCACAGAGGGGAAATTTTGCTTGGGAAATATTGGAAAATTTTCATTTGGGGACAATAGAGTATATTTTATCTTAATTACCTGACACCAAAATTCTGCCATAACTTAATTTAATGTTTTTACATGACTTTCCTATACCAGCCAAAAGCCCTTATTTATAAACCATATTGCTTTAATGATTTTTTTTTAACACAATAAGGTCAGTAGACTTTTTATAACAAACAGTTGTTTTCTGGCATACTTGCAAAAACAAATAAGAAGAAAAAACATACTTATTATGGGTCATGGGATTATTTTAATAACATTAATAAGAGTAAAGATGCAGATAAAAGATGTATTTCCCTCTTGGTGTTTTAGTGTTAGTCAAATGACGAAAGTGTTGAGCATTTAAAGAGAGAATATGCTCATTATCATCGTTTTAAATTTTATTTGTGCCAAAATCAAATCTCAAGGAATGACATGAATATATGCTGTTTTCCCAAATTTTTTATGGTATGTTTTTGTGCTTATTACACTAACATAATTTCTTTTGAAAGTCATTTGAACAATTGTAAAAATAATTTATCAATTTTGTGCATATATGTTTCAAGTTTGTATAGATTTCCTCTCAATAGTGTGTGTGTGTGTGTGTGTGTGTGTGTGTGTGTGTGTGTGTGTGTGTGTGTGTGTGTGTGTGTGTGTGAGGGGGGTGGGGGGCCAATGAAATGGGGGGTTAAGTGTCTTCAACCAGTAAATTATTAATTAATGCTCCAACGGGAGGGGGTCCTTGAAAAGCAAGCCTTGAAAAGTTTGGATTTGTTTGCTATTTATTTTTAAGTAGTATCCTAACTAAACTAAAATTGCCTAAATAAGTATAAAGACTGAACTTTTTAATTATATAAATAGCATCGCTGAGGCCCCTCTCCCCACCACTTTATTCCGCCCCTGCTCTCGGGTTTGTAATTTTGTAAGTGTTTATGCTGCTGGAGCACCAAAGTAGTCAAATCTTTCCAAAAAAGGGAAATTGGGGTTTTTTAAAAAAAAAAGTAAAGGGAAAGACTTTGTTCCAAAAAAAAAGAAAAGAAAGAAAAGAACTCAAAAGGTGCTTGAGAGAAACATGGATTAAGAGAGAAAGGCGGGGACCCACAGAGACCGCTGACACTTTAGGCCCAGAATTCAGTGCTACGACCCTGAATGCACATGTTCTAAATATCGAGGGAAACATGTCTCCTGTGTCTCCACCTCCGACAATATGGCTTCCAAAAGATTTACTATGCATACAGGGCTTGTATGGGCATCTTCAAGTTGACAATGCATTAATAATGCAATGTTTTAAAATTATAAATAAAGACATGCATCATGTCAATGAGGAAGCAAAACAAGAAAATGCTCATACACGGCTGTTGCATCAATCTACAGAGTGCACAATATAACTAATGTAACCCAAAACTACACAAATTGTGACTTAAGGCACACAGAGCCTGAACAGATCCGCCCAGCAAAGTCATATTTTATATCAAACAGTGTGAAACGAGCTGCTGATTAAGAAGGAGAAAAATATTGCTGCTGCAATTAGTGGCTGGCCAGTTGAAACTAATTAGGGCCTATTTAGTGGAAATTCTATTAATGAAGAAATCAATGTTATTAGGATATGCTAATGACACATCAGCCTGTTGGGATCAAGTCATTTATTAACACAGAAGGGTGTGAGTCAGGATGACCCGTGAATTACAGGCAAGTTACTGCCCACTCTCACTCCATCATCACTTCTGCTGCAATCCATACAGGCTGTTTTTTGTTTGTTTGTTGATGGTGAAACACTTCTCCTCTCTGTGTGGCTTTTAATAATCCATCTCCTATGAAAATGGCTGCACGCTGATTTACATGCAGAAGAGAAGCTGCCTAATAAGGCTCTAGATTAAGGGAAGATTTAGTTCAGCCATTCGTGTAGATTGGGTTGCCCATCAAAGACCTGCAGGATCTGACGGCTGCAGATTAAAAAGCAAACAGCTGTTGGAAATTTTTTGTTTATCTGCCCCCCACCCCCCACCCCCCTCAACCCCACATCCTTTCTCTGCTTCCTCCTGTTTCTAAACATTTTTTGGCTCCTAGCGTAATATTATAGGAACAAAGTGTTCTCAAACTGTTAAAAAATGATGTTAACAGATATGAATAAGCAACGATATCAAGCCTATAACCTTCAAACAGGTGTATCTCTGCAGCAGGTCAAACAGTGATAAGCAGCAAGCAGAAAACCGCCCACTATAATGAATATCACATCCTGCTTACTGCTAAAGCTCGAAATGCATTTGTGATAATGAAACAACTTTTTTTTCTTTGCAGGAAGGTCACAGCAGCACAGCTGAATGCATTAAGTGATCCGCAACAGATAGATTTGGCACATGGGAATCATTTCTCAACATATGAACTTCTATTCATACAACACATCTCCTTTTTTTTATTGGGTTGACCAAAGTGGTGTAAAACTCTTCATCTGCTTTCCAAGACTAACAGATTGCTTGCAAATGTTTCCCCTCACATATAAAGCTCTTATGCAAAAGAGGGTGGTGTGATTCTGTTTGTAGTGCTGAATCTCTGCTGCTGAAACAGGGTGCAGGACAACTTGATGACAGCACACATGTAGAGCCGAGTCAGGGGAAAAACTAAAGCACAGCCAGGGCCTCTGGCAGGGCGTGATGTGATGCGAAGCCCCCCCCCCCCAAAGACTTTGCAAGCCCCGCAGCTTTCTCATGGCTCCTCCACAATGGCATGTTTGGTAGCTGCCCGTCGGCATTGCTTAATTAGGCGAGGAGTTGATTAATTTGCACTAATTGACAGCTAATTTAAGGACTCAGGGCACATCGAATTGGCACAGAGGCTATGTGAGGTCAAGGCAACGCACTGCGGAAGGATGGACAAATGGATGGACTGATAGACGAACTCAGATTTTTTTTCTCCCTCCATATGGATGACCAGCTCTGCGGGGACTTACCCGTTTCTTGAAAAGGCTGTGTGGCTGGTGGGAGGCTGCGGGTGACAGGCAGCCACCAGTGCGTGCACCATATTGAGGATGTCAGGTCGTTTACCACGTCAGCGCTCAGCAGACTGAACGGTCGTCAAGTCAGCATCAACAAGTGCACCTTTTCAACCAGTCCCAATCACAACAGGTCACCTCCGGTACACCTGATGTTCACAAAAAATACATTTTAAACATTTCACTTTCTTTAAAGAGTCTATATGCTGCAGTTAGTTAGTATGTAAATATTAACTTGGATTTGGAGGTATTTGTACTTCACTTAAGTACCTTTCTAAGTCAGTACTCAGTACTCCATGACAGGCTACTATACACTATTATAGTTTTAACGGTAGCCTATATAAAAGCTCTGCCTCAACCAGCTACAACAGTTAAAAAGTACTTAAACATGCATTAGTAACAATCAAATGATAGCCTAAAATATATAATAGGTGGCCTACTATAACACTACGAGGCCAATTTTCCTGCAGAATTGGATACATTTAGCTAAAAATCCACTTTATTAACATTTTAAATGCAGGACTTTCACTTGGAGTATTTTTACAGTGTGGTATTACTTTTACTTACATATGCATCTTAACACATTCAGAGCCCAGTTACAACACACAAAAAATATTGTAATGGTGGATTTATACTCTAAATGCACTCCAATATCAGACACTTAATGCTTTTTTCCTGTCCGTTCCAATGGTTGAAGCATTTAAACGCAGAAACCACTTGATAGTAAAAAAGACAAATGGTCAAAAGATCTTAACAGACCCTTTATAAAAACCAAAAAAGTAATGTTATTTATTGTTCATGAATGATTAACCCATATCATATCAGTGAATAAAGTGATACTTTAAAACACAATGCATATGTATATTGTATTGTCTTTGTCATCATGACTCAAAATGTTCCCAATTTCTGAAATATCTCCTGAAACCAGTGTGTTGAAAATCCTGAGTAAAAGTTGGTGATATTTTTTTTTGGGCATGTTTAAGTAATAAAACATTGAAAGTTTACTTTAACCACAGTTTAGGTACCAATGGTGTATTTTAACAATATGATTAATAGACTGAAACTTGCCTTGCTCTTCCTCCTTGCTCCATGGTCCGCCATGCTTGTTAAAAAAAGGGTGTGTCTCTACTGGAGTCGCCTTTAGATGATGTGGAACACTGTGATTGGCTTACAGACATCAAATGAGTCCATGCATTTGGCTGGAGTCAGATGACAGGAATCATAGATCTAAACAGGTTAATATCTCTGCATCCCTAGTAAGGTGGATGTATTTTCCAACACAAACAACATTTAGGTTGCCAGGTCTGAAGTTGTTTATCCTTTGTACCTATAGGCCAGAGGTACAAAGGTACCTCTGGCCTATAAATGCTTCCAATACATCACGTCTGCAGTAACCTTTTAAATGACATTAAGAAAGTTCATAACCGTTCCTTACGGCAAACCATCAAAGCTGTTAATGAATGGATTTTGATCCACATGCAACAGGCTACTAGTTATTTTCAGAGGGTAGGTGGCAAAACAAGTTCAATGCAGGGGAAGGAATTTTATGCAACTTGGCAACCCAGACGTTGACTTATTAACAGCTTATTAATGATCTATAAAGCATAAATACCTGTTTTCTTAATCATTAATAAAGCCGCTAGTTACAACTTATAGACACTTTAAAAATGGTGCTTTGTTAGAAAGTGGTTCTTACCATGGTGGTATGGAGAGTTTAGTTCTGTGATTAATACGCAAATGTTTTACTGATGGCCTGCAATGTATTTTAAAGGGCAATTTGGCTGCTACAGGTTATTGATCTTATTTGGGGTAGTAGTGTTTATATTTGGATCAGACTTCGTAAAAAAAAAAGAAAGAAAGGAAGAAAGACAAATTACAGTAGCCTATTTGGACACAGCTAAAATTAACTGCCCCTGCTACCAGACCATAGTGTGTTCAAAGCTCCACAAACTGAAGTCACTCTCTCTGAAACCTGCTGAACTGTTTAAATAATCCATATTTTTAGGAGGGGTGAGCCAGGGTCCGCGTGAGACGCAGGGGGTGAAGCCACTGAGGCAATGGCGGCCTCTGTCCGTGTGAATCGGAAAGACGATTAGGGGCTTATTAGCGGCCTGGGGAGAAGTGTAACTTGTTGGGAGTGAGCGGCCAGAGCCCCAGCGACATCTCCAGCCGAGAACAGTCCGAGGCATTGTCTTACCTAATTATGGCGGATGGACTTCTTTTTGTTTCCCATTCGGCATGCCTGTCTGATTCCCTTTTTGCCCGGCCGCTAGCTCCAACAATGCTGAAGTGTGCTAATTAGAAAAGAAATGGTCCTAGTAATTATGTCAGCTCTCATTAAAGGCGATGACAATGAGCAATATTATTTTTACGCAATGTTTTGTGTAGGAGACCCTGCTTCCAATGCTCATTAAATGGAAAACATGGCCTGGTAGCCGGGAAAGCACTCTCACGTCGGAGCTCCTGACATGTCCACAGCCGGAGAGGTGCTGCACTTTGTGGAGTGGCAGAGGCATGAAGTTAGTGCCCTAATTAAAAGTTAACTGTCTTTTTTAAAAAAAAAAAAGTTAGTTGCTTTGGCTGCAAACTTGATAATTCAAGGGGATTTTAAGTAAAAGGATATCATCTTTTCATTTTAAAACTTTATTATACAACTTCACAAATTGCAAAAAATGTAAATCATGTTTAAAATAGAAATAAGAATAAATAGGGAACATTTAATCAGGGCAGTTCTACAAGCGACTGAGGAATTCAGCAAGAAGTAATAAATCATTTTAAAGAATCCGTAAATGTAAAGGCATCTATCTAGGAGGACAACAGGTGCACTGAGAAAAGACCTCACCTGTGAGAGGGAGCTTTCTGCTCCAATTAACACTTTGAGTGCAGAGTCTTTGAACTTTCTTGTGAATGTCTGAACATGTTCAGAGCATAGATCATTTTCAGTTGCAGTCCTGCATTTCTTGTTGTTTGCCAAAGCCAAAAAAACACGTCATTTCTTGGGCCTCTCCAAGATGTTCAGAAACTTCCCCCTGGTCATTTCTCTGGCTGGAAAACAAGAAGACACATCACATATTCAAGATATGCCACTATACAGGTTAAGATTTTATTTTTCAGTATTATGCTTGTGAGAGACCAAGGCTCTAACTTGTTTTCCACCCTGCCAACAATCCTTCACAAGTTGGTAAAATCAGTCAGTCTTCCACAACATTTGCCTGCAGCTCTAACCGCCTCAGATCTGTTGTTTAGTAATGCAAAGCATGTATTTAATATCTGCAGTGTCACACAGGGAGGTAATTTATACAAACATCTGTTCATTCAGGACATGGAAAACACATAAAATGGAAAGCGGAGCTAGCAAGGAGTCTTGTGATTTGCCTGATTGCTGTCTCAATGTAGTGAAGTACAAGTACTCAGAGGTACGCATGCATGAAAGAGTGTGTTCGTGTGGATGCAAGATGAGTGAGAATAGAAGAAAAATGTCTCTATTAACCTCAACGAGTGATTATGGAATATGGCCATGTATAAAATAAGTGGCAACTGACTAGCAAAATGAGAATAAGAGAACCACATTAACGGGAAAAGTGAAACATTCATCATGAAATATGCTTATTACCCATTTGGGCCGGTGGTTTCCAAACCAAAGGGACTGGAAGATCAATCTGAAGGGTCATTACATGTTTAATTTGATAGGAAATCCTGCTACACATATTATGCTCACATTTCTGTGTTTATTTTTCAAACTTTTAGGAAGCCTAATTGTTGCATTTAAAAGAAAATCTGGATGATTGTAATCCTTCAAACTTAACAAAACATAGCAAAACAAAAACTAATAGTAGCCTCATAGTTGCATTCCTCCTTGAACGAGTCAAATTGCAGTTTTGGTCCATTTCTGTCCAGACTCATATGTAGCCATGACACTTGAAAATGCTTGAAATGGTGCTGCAGAGAAGCTACAAATTCTAAAACATTGATCCTTCACACACAGCTCCCCCTGCAGAGACCAAATGTCTTCACTTCTGTTCCTAAGGTATGATTTTTAATAATGGCCAATGATTTGTGCAGAACATTATGTTGTCACAGTTCACCTTTGACCATTTGGAAATAAAATATCATCACTTTATCATTTTATCCTTGTAGAAATGTGCATGAAATTTTGTCATTATTTGCATATAAATTCTTGAGTTACGGCCAAAAACGTGTTTTGTGAGGTCACCATGACCATGACCTTTGAACTTCGACCGCCAGATTCGAATCAGTTCATTCTCGAGTCCAACTGGATGTTTGTGGCAAAGTTAAGGAAACTCTCAAAGGCATCTTCAGATACTGTGTTCACGAAAATGAGACGGACGCAAGGTCACAGCGACCTTAACCTTTGAACACCAAAGTCTAATCAGCTCATTGTTGAGTCCAAGTTAATATTTGTATCAAATTTGAAGAAATTCCCTTAAGGTGTTCTTTATAATCACTTTCACAAAGATGAGACGAATGCAAGGTCACTGTGACCTTGACCTTTGATGACCAAAATCTAATGAGTTCATCCTTGAGTCTATTCAATGTTTTTTTGTGAAATTTAAAGAAATTCCCTCAAGTCTTTCTTGAGATATCGCGTTCAAAAGAATGTGCCGGCTGGACAACCCGAAAATATTATGCCTCGGCCACTGCCGGCGTGGAGGCTTAAAAACACCCTTGTTGAAGTGGAAGAAAAAAAAGGAGCTGATTCTTGAAGATTTAGTTGGAGTCTGGAAATATAGTTGACTCTGTACCGACATGAGATAAGACTAAATATCTTCTTGGATTTTGCATTACAATAAAATGCCTTAGATACCTTTTTTTCAAATGATTTTTTCTGTTAGATCATTGACATTATGGTTCTGAGTGCAAACATTTCCCACCTCGACTTATTTTCCCACACCCTGTAGAGTCCCAGCGACATCTGTGATGCAACTAAAACACTTTGTTAAAATTGTTTAAGGCCCTACACACCGGGATGTCTAGGTGGGATCCAGTGAACTCGGTTTTGCACAAGGATGTTAACTCTGAGCCACAGGGAGTCCTTGAACAGAATTGTCCCTGCTGAAGGCCCTTTGTAAAACTGGTCTTCACCAGGAGAGCAATCATTGCTGAGGCTTTTCTGCCACAGACAAACCCTCATGTCACTATGGAGACTGCAGAGACTTTACTGCAGCATCATTATCAATCCTGGAGATGCACCATCCAGGTACAGTAATTACTCTGTTAAAGATAAGAGGAGGATCAGGCTCTCGGCTGTTTTTATGAACTGCAAAGATCACATCAGCGACTCTATTTAGTTTCTAACTGACCTTGTACATCACACGAATATTAGACTACAGAGCAGAAGACAGAGGACTGATTTCAAATGGACATTTAGCAGAAAGTCATCCACCTTCATGACGCCTGTAAGAAGAATATGATCAGGATCTCGGCTGTCTGCTGCGTGCCTGTGTACTGGTGTGAAGGGCCCTGCCTCCCCCACCCACGGCTGCTAATGAAAAAGCCAGTTAGTAATTTAGATGAGTTGCCCAGTGTGGAATGATAATGGTGCATCTGGGCGTGGGGGCCACGTCACCTTGAGGTGTCCCTCATTAGGTTAAAGATGATGCTAATTGGAATGGGATGGATTCATTTTGCACTTTGCTGTCTCTTCAAATCGCCCTAAACAAAGTCATCAGGGGACCCCTGGACATGCATAGGGTGCTTGAGATTGAAATGAAGCCATCAAAATTAGGCGAGGGAAAGCAATTACATTGGGATGACCCATAAGTCGCAGGTGCGCTGATGTCACTTTCTTATTAGGAGCAGTTATACCAGGAACGGTAAAGGGTATTTTTGATTTTTAAGGTGTCATGCGTCTCTCTCTCTCTCTCTCACGTTATCACTTTTCTCCATCTCCGGATGAGCCCAAACTGTAAAACAGATCAAGGATGGCTGTGCCACTCCTCCTGAGACCCCTCGCCCCACTGAGCGTCTTATTAATTAAGGTTCAGTTCAGCCTCCCCTCACTCAGAAAGAAATATCATTGATATCATCACATTAAAGACCCCATTAAACATAAATCAGTGCTCAATTTATGATGTGTGGCTCTCTTCTTATAAAAAGGAATTAGGGGAAAAGTGTTCAGCAAGTTATTACAGAATATGAAAGGTGGGGAAGAATACAACACAAGATACACCGGGATCACAATAAGAAAAGCACAGGTGTTACTTATAGCACCAACTACGGCTCTGTTCTACTCAAGTGTCTCAGTAAGCCAATTTTAGGTTTCCACCTATTCTTATCATACTTTTTTCAATTTGGACTTTAAAAAAAAAAAAGTGAAAATGGCAAAAATTCAAAAGTTAAAATGTCACAAAAAAATCTACATTTAGCTGAGATGAGAAATTTATCAATAAGAACTAGATGCAACAGAGTTAAACGGAAACAGATTTAGCATATGAATCATAACGTTCATGAACCATGTGACTGAAATCTCCACTGAAACTTTCACGTCATTGAAGACACGAAAAATGCGACATTCAAAAACATCAGATCTGTGTGGAGTGATGAGGAGACTGTCACCTTTCTCAGATAAATATATGAAACAAACATCATGTTTCCCACATTCTCTGAGGGAAGAATCAGAATGTTAACTGGCCAACAACAGAAAACAAATTATATCTAAAATTCACTTAATGCATAACTAGGCTTCACTTTGCCTATTAAACCATTAAATTAATAAATTTAAATAATTTAATAATTTAAGTTACCATGAGAAAAAACAGAAAACTCTCTTTTGCTGCCATCACCACTGACAGACCAGCTCCAGAATCCAGAGACGCTTTCCTCCCAGTCAGTTTATCACCTGCCTGGTTAGCACAAGTCATCTGACACTGTGCCATTTACAAACCCAAACAAACTCACACAGACACCAAACAGCTTAACTCTGCCCAGTTAATAACCAGGTGATGTTAGCCTGGTGATGCTAACAGCCCTGTCACTCTGTGTGTGTGTGTGTGTGTGTCTGTGTGTGCACGCGTGTGCAAACTGTCCCTGCTGTGGAGCTCACACTCCCACAGCAGTTGTCTAATGACAAACAAAGAGAGAGTGACAGACGGACAAGGAGGTGCTGTAGGAGGTCACATTTTAGTTAAAAAAAAAAAAAAAAAGTCGTGCACATGTGGGAAGTTGGTTGGCGATAACCCTTTACATTGAACAAGTACTCCAAAAGGGTACTGGAGTACTCATACTTATCCCCAGATAGTACCATGCATTCATTCTACCTTGCTGATCCTCTGGATTATTGTTACTGATTATTCATTATAATTTGTGCTTGATTTGAATGGAAACTTGACAAATGTGACAGTGAGTCAGCATGCACCATCAGTACCCTGAGACCCAAGCAGCTAAACGTAATTCAGCATGTCAGAATGTCTGTCCTGAAACAGCCCGACATTAACAGGTAGTAAAAATGTCCAAATGGGGTTTTCTTGGAAATTTCCGTGTACAAAACATAACAATAGTTCATCTGAATTAAAATTTCAACTTTGCTGCACTCGCATTTAAAAAAACCCCAACTTTCTACAAGTTATTTTACTAAATTATTTATAAAGAAGTTATTTTTTTTTTACCACAGTTGACAAAATTATTTAAAAGTTGGAAAGCCAACACCAACCCACATCCTTACACAGTCACCTACACACACACACACACACACACACACACACACACACACACACATACACACACAGGTTTTGTCATACAACAGGGTAGATCAATACTGATTAGTGGGACTTAGAGATTTGTTTAGTTGATTAGAAAGGTCAATTACTAATTTTGCACTAAGTTAATCAGCATCTTGTTACCGCTGCCATCCATACTAAATGACACCTTATGGATCCTGCAGGCCATCTCCCTGCCCTGTTGATTTGTTGCTATATAATTATCATTCAGCCCGAACAGGTCCGAGATTCCATCAGAGTCGACCATGATAGTTTAGTAAACACAACCACATTATACTGTACAGTTCACACACCTTCTAAAACATCAACTACAAGGACATTTCAAGGATTTTTAGGCCCTATCAAATTAAACGAGCCAACACAGCACAGCTTGAGATACAGATCGAGGTTATTTATTGTTACAACACTGATCATTTTCATAATTAGAACTAGCATGCTTTTGAGAAACTCACAGACAAAACTAAAAAGAGCCCATTCACTGACATTAGGTTAAAACTAGAGCCCATCTTGTGGTGGGATCCCTCCAGCCACAATAAAGCAATTCACAATTTCAAGCAAATCTTGCCCAGCGGCACAGATCCCTTCCCTAATTTCTATCCCCCTACTTCCAGTCCTCTTACCCAAACCACGCCGCCTTGAACTTGGCCTTCACTTGAACTACCTGTAAAATTTTGTGACTATCTTGCATGGTTGTGATGTTAATGCCCCGACAAAATCTGTCAACGGACAGACTGACAGTTATATTAACACCTTTCAAAATACTAAAAACAGCTTCAGTGGTAATTTCCTCTACGATAGGTGTCACCAGGTTCACATTTCGCCATGATGACACACACATAGATTCACCAGATGAAAAAAAATACCAGCCCTTGCAACATTATCGTGTCTGGTAAAAATATCGAAGGAACTTCAATGTCTATTCTTACGTGAAACATATCAATTGAAGCACTTTCAATGACCCAAGTCTATTTACGTCTGTTTTAAAAAACTTACATGACCTTGATTTTTCCAAGGATTTCAGAAACTGTGGGTAGACTGTGTACAAAATATTAGACACACCCATATTAGACACTTTATCACATTACCTACAAATTTAAAATTATTTTCATCCATAAATAGACACAATATGTAAACAAACAGAGCCAGGTTATCTTCACAATGAGGACTGAGGACATGTTGGTGGAGAGGCCTGTATGGACGCTCTTGTACTCCCCCCTCCCCAGCTACCACATCAGCCCAGTAATCCTCTGGCCTGCTTTGGGCCTGATTAAAGCTGCTAAAGCACATTGCAACAATGGAGATTAACCCATATCTGCAAACAGCTAAATATGGCCTGAGGCTATTTAAAATGTTGCCCTTTTCTCAAAATCAAACAGCAAAGTCCACACTGTAGGACGTTCTGTGGTGCAACCCAAATGTTTCTGCAATTTTCTGATCTGCACTGGCAAATCATTTCCAATGGGCGAGTCCCAGGTGGCTCAAATGTAAATGCAAAAGGAAACGCGGTGGTGTAACATCTTACTTTCCCCTCGTTTACGGTGAGTGATCTGGGTGTCATTGTCACAGCCCACTCCCAGCCCCCACCACGACTCCCCTGTGTATAAAATGAGAGTAATCATCGCTGCGCCCCCCCGTAACCCCCACCCCTGGCTGCCTCTCTCGATGGCACGCTCCCGGTGAGCCGCTGGACCCCTGTTAGCTCCAAAGACAGATGACCACCTGGGTTAACTGGAGTCCTGGACCCCGGCCCTGACTGCCCCAATTCACTTTCATTAAGAGTTAAGAGGACTTATCTGACCCTCACTGCCCATCTCCGAGTGCTGCTCAGCTATTACGGCCTGTAAGCTTTATTTAATGGATTTAACATCCTCTTTCACCACCCTCCTCCCCGGGGGACGAGGGAGACACAGAGGAGATGACACACACAAACACACGAGCAAAGAAACACTTGGAGGCGCACACATTCAGCCGACGCACACCCTCCCCCAAGCATCCCCCCCCGTCTCGCAACACATACACCTGACGCTCATGTTTGTGTTCCAAATCCAATTACCCACTTATTGATACTTCACAGGGATATTTAAGATGCAGACACGAGCTGTGATTTCCCAGGGGAGCCACTGGTTCCTCTTTATGTCCCAACCGAGAGGGCCCACCCCTCCTCTCCTCCTCCTTCTCCAATGCATTTTCGCCTGGCTGACACACACACACACACACACACACACACACTCACACACACCAAAACAAACACATCTGCACCTCCCAACCCCTGCCCCAGCCTATGCCTGTTCAAGAGGTGTCCTTATTAATAGGCAATCAGTCAAAAATCATTCATTAAAAAGCCTAAAAGGTTTTACACCCTCACTATGATTAGCTGGGAAAGAAAATCCAATGAATTCCTAATGCCTTTATGGAAATGAGGTGTCATTTCCGATCTGCTCAGGGAGGCGGCAGGCAGGCAGAACTGAGGAGCGGTGTGTGTGAGTGTGTGTGTTAAGCTCTGCCTGCCTCTGCTTTCACACAGCTCCGACACTGATCCTGCCTGAGATATGGACAGGCTCTATCAGATACAGCTGCAACCTGCTACACAGAGGAAAGAGATATTTGTGTCATCCTGTTGCAAAATGTGTGTGAAGTGCGAAAGATTTTTCAACAATGGGCCATCGCTACTAGCAGCACTACTACGAAACAGCACGCCCAATAATTAAAAAGGTATTTCTATGGGAGCCAATTTGAGAGAGGTAACTACACAAGGAACACGGTAACTGAATATGAAGACGATAAAAACAGAGTCTCGATGCCTCTTTCGCTTTCCTTACAGCGAAGGTGTCACCTTCAAAGAGACGCATCACAATGCTGCCATTCATCGCAACTACGAGCCCACGCGCGCACACAACATAGAGGTTTAGGGACGAGCACAGCAGTGAAGTGGAGGTGAGGAGGAGGAAGAAGGGTAGTGGCGGCGGGGAGGCATCCCCTGTTCCTCATTCAGCGGCTGTCAGCTCAGGCACTTCATAACCGCCCGCCCCGCGGTCAGCCCGCCTTGATGGATTGATGGAGGCACATTAGCACCAGTGGGGCCCAGTGAATGCAATCATATTCAGCAGCGGCATGCTCCTAATAGGCCGGAGATTGATCCTGAGGGTGAGGAGGAGGAGGCGGTGGTGAATGTGGGCCCATTAGGAGCTGTCAGGGCAGGGCGACCTTCAGCCTCACCTTCACACACGCAGACGCAACAGGGGTCAGCCTGGGTCTACGCAGGGCGGCGTCACGGCAGAGAGGTGCTATATGAGACAACAGGTGGTCCTACGTCCAGAATACACTGACTGACGCTGTTTTTACCTGAATATCAAAGTTTTCGGTCGCTGCGATATGGTGATAACACCTGCGTGTTGTCTTTTCCTGGCCTGAGAAGTTAATTAACACATTTTTTGTCTCTGCCAAGGAGGTAATGCTTCCAGTTTAGTTTGTCTGTTAGTCAGCAGGATTACAGAAATATCATTGGCCTGATTTTCATAAAACTCAGTGGAAGGGTGTAGCGTGGGCCAAGGACCAAGAACCCATTAAATTTTGGAGTGGATCCGAATCACACGGCGGATAAATTAATTATTTTTCAACATTGCGAGATGGGGCATTTGGCCTTGGTGGCGGCCTGAGCTCTCTGAGTGCCCCTGTAGTTTCTACTGTGTTTGATTTTTTATATCTGAGTGAAAAAAAACTACAAAGATCTATAATTTAGTCCATGGTCCAGACAAGATTTAAAGAATTTGATTTTAGGTTTAACTATTCTGTTTTTCTCTCTAAAGTGTTTGTTTTCATTTTAAAGGGTACATTTTCAGCTTTTATTTAACCCCTGCTGTTAGTCTGTCAAAAGGCATTAGACCAATCAGTTCTGGGGACTCCCTGATAGCCCTTTTACAGCAACATGGAACCAGCACCTGCACCTTGTTCTGAACCACTGAGAGCATTTTGACCTAAAAAAAATTAAAATCATGTTGTATTTCCCTATTAGTAAAGCCTGGACTTCACTGTCATTCCATTTGTCCGTATTCTTTTTTTTCTCGTTATATCTCTTGTATTCGTTCTATGTCGCCTGTTATTTACACAGCTAACAGTTTGCTTTTTTCAATTATTTTTTCCCAGTGCTGCTTTTGCTCATGTGTTTAACCAATCGCTGTCCTCTAATGTCACTCATGAGTACCTTCTCTGAAATAAGAGTGAAAAAAGTCGCTCAAAACGGCTTTCTAAGATCTAAGATTGTTCCTAGTTCTTGCTGTGTACACAAAATAAAAAGGAGGATTTTTAGAACTTCCTCCGTCCAAAAACAGCTAAAGACACAGTTCACTTGAACTCTCATGAATCTCAGTGTCACACTTTTCTACAATTTCTACAAAGTGCCATTATGGGAGTCGGCCCATGGACTATGTGAAACTATCTCCTATAAGCAAATCACATTGTCAGAGTTGAGGTATTCACTCAAAAATGTTACTCAGCTTGTTGCTTGTCGGTCAAATTTTGAAAAGTTTCTGCAAGTGGTTCTAATTTGGTTTCGGCAAGAGGAAAATCCAAACTAAGGAGCAGAGTCTACAGTGGAAACGTGTCCAAATTAACAGCACATCCTAGATGGATAAGTGTTAAATAGTACTTAGCAGCCTTGAGCCCACAAGTGTGATAGAGCACCATCACCAACTCCAGCAGAGCAGTTTGGTGCGCAGCAGCACAGGTCCTCCAGTGCATCCCAAAGGAGCACTCAGCTTTCAATTACCTCCAATAACAGCACTTATCAGAGTCCTCAGCTTTCCCCAGAGACTTGGGGTTTGATGCTCGCGCTCAGCGGCTCACGACAGGGGCATTCATCACGGGGTGGAGTAACAGCTGCGGCCTGGGGAAGAGGCACGCGTCTACCCCTTTGGGATCAGACTGGGCCAGCGTCACGCAGCCATTGTTGGGGGTGCTGGTGGCGGATTAAGGGTGTGCTACATCCCCCCTTCACACCCATGTTAATACACATGTACAAACATGAGTTTACAACAGTGTGTGCACATGTACAAATGGCAAGAAACCAGCACTAGTCCTGCTTAGGTGTATTCTAGGCACAGGGGGGAGTGATGCTCTTGTAATAATGTTTGGTCCAGGTCTCCTCTCTCACTGCAGCGGGGAATTTTCACTGCTTGATTGTGCTCTGCCCATTAACCAGCTTCCTCTTTAATGGTCCACATGTTGAAGGGGGAGGGGCAGTAAATCCTGTCCCCCCTGCCCTCGCTCCGCCGCGCCTCTGCGGAGTCTCGTTTACGGGTACTGAAGAGTGCACAAACATGATGAAAAAGTAGCTGAGATTTACAAGGCCTCCCCTGACAGCCGGGAAAAGGAGAAAATTAAACCAGAGAGCATTAAACAGGCACCCATTACAGGGCTGCTCCGACACCAATAATAACCATCATTGTGTCCCGTCATCCCGAGGTACATGACATGATTGCAAAGTCTGCAGGCCTGCACCTGTGACAGCTAACATCTTTATACCAGCCAGATTACATGCCTCTGGAGTTTGGGGTTGTCGGGGAGATTAGACACTTTTACAACTAAATGACGTCTTGTGGTCTATGTAGATACGAGCCATGCTACACAATCTAAAGCCTGTTCATATGAAGCTGTTCTTTGTGCTCCCTGCAGTATGTCTATTTGGATATTTGTGCATTATTAAAAGTTTGTAAAAGCACGCACATCCAGAAGATAAAAAAAAGCTGGTGCTACGCAAGACGGAAAAACAGAGTCCGCACACCAAACTAGGCTCCCATAATTATCTAATTAAATGACTACAAGTTGACGTATTGAGCTTCACGCTCTTCATTAGACACAACACAATGCAGAGACACACCTTTAAACACCTACTCCACCAGGTCCAGATATTTGTGCTTTATGCCATTGCCGAAAACATCTCAGTCAGTCTGGAGTCAACTCAATGTGATGATCTCTTTAGATAATTAAAGAGTTTCACCTTTTGCATCTCTAAAATTTCATTTAAGGTTTATTCAAATTATTTTTGGCATGATTGGACTTATAAGTGGAGGCTGTCTTTATGGATTTTTAGAAAGCAGTGCTCTCATCGCAAGCCATTACATGAACGCTGCAGTGACAGAACTGTCAACATCACATCACTTTGGCCCTATGTACATCACGCATGTTGGCTGAATGTAACCGACTTGGAAAAAACAAACAAAAAACAACAATGTACATTTATTTAGATTTTCCATCCCATTAAAAGGGGAGGGGGCTATAACACTCTTCACTGCTTGTGTGCTTTTTCACTAGAAAAATAAATACCCATTTTTCTCCTGCAGCACTTAGCTACATCTCTCTAATCCACACGGATTATAACAATGGAGGCAGCAGTGAATGGATTAAAAACTAGATTTTGCATCAATCAAATGCTTGAGCACTTGTTGTATGGGCTCTTGTGGGCATGCCCTCGTTTCTTACCTTTTCCAATTTAACAAGATTGACCTGAATCCAATACTTTAAGACCTCAAAGTCACTTTATGTCCGCTGTTTGACACGAAGGGAGAGTTGATTCTAAACGGTGAAGTCCTAATTTCAGCATTATCCATTCTGTATTTGGATAAAAATCACACCAGTCGATGGGAACTCAACCTGTTTGGGGTTTGAAAGTGAAAGTACAAAAGGATGCTGTGCACTGGTTAAGATACTGAAAGGCTATGAGCGCCATCTGGTGGTAACATGTGAGTAGCCTGAAGCTGTTATCTGTGCATTTGCATACTTGTCACTTTGTTTTTTAATCATAAAAGGTATCAAATAAATAATAAAGGCAATTTTTAAATGTTTGTGTTGTTCATGTACTTACACTCCTCTAATCCCAGCTGGTAAGCGAGGTTCTGAAGTCCTTTGACCTTCTCCATCAGGTTGGCTGTGGTCAGACTTCCCAGTTCTACAGAAGGACCCATAGTGAAGGTGTTACTATATTTCGACAAAATTTTATCCCATTAGTTGTCGTGGTAACTTATTTTGGTCCTTGTTAACAATTTTCTGAAAGGCATTCACTTAATGAAGAATAAATAATGCCAAGGCATGAAATTAAAAGGAAAAACAAAAATATAGTATAAAAAGGTGTAGGCTGAAATTCAAGTTTATTATAGCTTCCCTTTTACTTCACATATTCTCATGAGTAACTCATTTACTACTAAACTTAAGTTATGCAATGGAAAAAATGACGAGAGTATGCGTTAAAACTACTTATACCCACGAAATGTTACAAAACAATGACATTTCTACAGTTTTGCACATTACCTTTCAACATTTCAATGTCCTCACTCTCTAGTTCAGCCATCCATTTGGGGGGCGAATTAGTGATGGGCTGTGATATAAGACACAACAAAGGTCTCAGCCAACGACAAGATTTACACATAAGGCCTATATATCATAATATGTCAGGCCTATTTAATTATCTAGTTTGTAAATCAAAGCGAGCCACTGTGAATCTAACTCACATTTTTACAAGATGCAGCAAATTCTGCAACTCCGGGTACTGTGTGAGAGATTACAGGATAATCAAGATTATAGCAACATAAAACATAATTCCATAGTGACCCATTACACCAGATCAGGGAAAATGTAAACTTACACTGCTCTGGCCACAGGTCCGGTGACGCTCTGTCCAACTTCTCCAAACTCAGCAAAGAGCTCTCAAAATCGTCACCTGTCACAATAAAAAATGTACTTACTTAAAAACAAACAAATAAACAAAAAAAAAATCCATGGAAAATACATACAATGCATATGTGGAAATAATAAAAAGGCAGAATTTCAGGAAGTTCCTAAAGTGTCTTGTAGTAGTGTGGTAGTATTCACATTTGTTGCACATAAGCATTTTAACAAAACTTGAAGAATTGAGATAAAATGTAAATTAATGTCATTAGGGTTAAGCAAATATTGCAAATAGGACCATCTTTGTCTTTACAATGTTTGCGTGAAATAAATTTCATGAATACTGCATACAAAATGAAATTCTAAACATACTTTGTTGTGGATTTTTGTATGCTTAAATGTTTTTAATGTAGTCTCGAAGATAAGCTATAAGAGATCCAAACAAAACTTACATCAATTCGATACGTAATACATGTTTTGCATTACTGTAAGTTACAAAACAAAACATAAAAGTAAATATTGGCCCATTTCAGGTTCACATATTTCTGGATTATAATTAACAGTTCATTAATGTGTTCACCATTTTTAATGTTGTAGCTGGCAAAGGTGAGGATGACTATAATTTCTATACTGCTGGGTCTCTTAATCTATAACAATGCAATATAAAATATTAGTGAATTAATTTTTTTTTATCAAAGTCTGCAGAGTAACAAGTAACTAAAGCTATCAAATAAATGTAAATTAGTTGAGTAAAATGTATAATTACTGCTTCCAAAATGTCATAATTCAGAGTAGCAAGCAGCATTAAATGGACATACTCAAGTAAAGTGAAGGTACCTCAATTTTGTACTACAGAATCAGAAGCTGAAATACTTTGTTCATCTCCAAGGGGAAATTTTGGTTTGTTACTGTTGCTCTAATGTAAAGTGTAGAAAATTATAAAAGTATGAATAAGAAGTAAGTAAAAATAAGTCGTGCAATATGCCACAATGTTAACACAAGCATGTTAAATGTTTAACAGCATAAATATGTATAATTTGCTGAGTATAGAAAGTGTGTAAAAATGCAAAAATAAGCACCTTATACTACAATGCAATATATAAACTAGCATGTTAAGTTAGAAATATGAAAATATGTGTATAATGCTACAATGTACAACACAATATATATATAAGTAGTAGGAGTGGGGGAAAATACTAATACCTTATGGTATCAGGTTATTTTGCGTAGCAATATTGTATCAATACATGGATGCCAAGTATTGTTGTTTTTAAAATATGAATTATTTATACTGCACAAAAATCAAACTTTTGGTAGACTACAAGTAATATAATCAGTTGCTTTTTCTGTCCACTAGATACATTTTGCTGAAATAAAATAATTGAAATGAATGAACTAAATAATGTTATCTAGTAGATAAAACTGATGTTAAAAGACGTTCTCCTTTGTGGACACAATTTGCAGTGGGAAAAGGTAATGTATCACAATATATCTACATGTTTTTGCAATACTAAGCACACTGCAAAGTGTTTAGTATGCAAAAATACTGCATCCAGACGGAAGTATCATGATAATATCATATCGTGGGACCTCTCGTGATAAGTAGACATAAGAATTGGAAATATAAGGAACATATGTTAAACAGACATTCAAGAGCAGGAGGAATATGAGTCATTGCACCAATAATTTTACAGTTAAGACAGGGTTATAAAGAATTATTGTACCTTTAAGTCACAATTACCCTATTAATATATAATAAATGGAATAAGTGTACTTAATTACTTTGCACTACAAGATTAGGGTTTGACACATTATCAGCCTCGCAAATTACTGGCGAAGATACTCGGCATTTTGCCGATTACCTGTATCAGCCTTTCATTATAATGACCGATAAAATGTACTAATTAAAAAGTGCAAAGAGAAAGATTCAGCATGGGAGGAACCTTTACTGTGTAAAACCTCAGAGAGCTGTTATTATTTATTCATTTTTTAAATTTAAATTTCCACTTGACTTTACAAAAGTTGTTACTGGGAGCTCGCTGAATATGACCTTGAATGTTTCAGTTTTGATTAAACAAAGCAATTAAACTAAGTTTTGTGTTGTAGTTTGTTATATTCTACATATTGACAGAAGGACTTTTTATGTAAATGCATATCGGTTCCAAACATCAGTTATCGGTAATCACAAATAATCGGTATCAGCCCTGAAAAACTACTATCCCTCGACCCCTACTACTAACGACACATACACAATGAGTGTACTGTAAACTATAAGAGTGTTTTTCCGTAGAAACGTACAAAAAGATGTAGCAGGGATGTAACGTAAAGTGTGCTGTAACAACAACAACGTTAAGAGCAAGAGAAAACGTAAAAAATCGAAACGTTATCGCGAGTAAAACCCACAAGTCACGATAGTGTTAAACAACAAAACAATGTTTTACCCACAGAGGTGATTTAGCCCGATTGTGTCAAAGCAGCAAACTTCTGAGGCTAGCTATGTTTACAGCTAACAGCAGCCACAGTTTAATGTCTGTGGGTCAAACTGGCCGTTGGGCTGAAGCTGACTGTGTGCTGGTCAGACACAACACAGGGCTAGTGAAGGCTTTAGCCAGCCGAAGAAAACACCCACAAACAGTACAAATACAGCGCTAACATGTGTGCTCTGTCGTCTCCGGGCGTTCGTGTAAGACGGCATAGGAGTCGCTAACGATTTAATGTCCGTAAACGCGTCAAATTTACATTTTATACACAGCATAGCAGGGTAAGGAATTAGAATTTACCTCCATTTGGAGACGCCATCTTCAGAATAAACACGTGATCAACGACAGCCAATCACAGCAGCCGTTTACAGAGTTGACGCGTACCGGTGAACTTCACCAACACGCCACCAGGCGGCACACTGTTTTATTACCACAGTGCACAATCCAGCATCAACGTGAAGAAAAAGATATGAAAAGAATTTGTATTTTAATGAGTTTTTTCTTTTCTTTTTTTTTAGCTGGGATCAGTTCCAACAACATTCACAGCATTACTGCCTCTTGAATATATGTATAAGTTAATACGACTGCACGTGTTTTTATTTATTAGTAGTAGTATATTTGCAGTCTATGTGGCTGCATGTCATGCTATCTATTGCAATTTAATTTCTCTACTTTCCTGTTTAAAACTATAAAATTAATTGTTTTCTATGGTGAATACATAAATTCACTATTTAAAAAAATGAAAATAGAGTTAGAGTTTTAGAAATATTTAGCAGGAAATTCACACTTCTTGTCGGTTTTATTGAAAATGACATAAAGTAGGCTAGTGTGTTCACACAATTGTTGCCTAACTCTATCATATCTGTTCTACAGCTACGTTCTAACTTTTTTCTGTATATTTTTCTTGTGTTAAATAAAATTTAAAAAAAACCCCAAACAATTAAATGATAATGTGTTCATCTTTTGTGTCTCTGCGCCTCCAGCTTTAGTAGAGAACAGTACCATAAATAACAAATAATTCACATGCAAATAAACAATAATTAAATAAAGATGAAATATTGACAATGTGAACATAAATAAGCACAGACTACAAGAATATTACCATTTATTGATCATGCTGATATGTACGTATGACACAGAGAGTCAGTAGTAGTTGTACACAGTACTTAACAGCATTAATGGCTAAATATAATACAAAAATACTGGGCACTAAGATCAAGACAACTGCAAACAAAAATACAGTCTCTGATAGCCTAAAACTATGTAACAAAAAGTGTTACCTTTAAAACTGAGATGCAGCATTTGAATTTTACTTTCACATGCTCCTTTCAGGCACTTCAGCTTACAGTACGCAAGTATCCATGTGTAAGTCCAGGATGTAAGATGTGTTGTGAGTTAAGGCAGCTTGGTGACGATTATTGTGTTTATCTTTATTCTTAAATACTCCACAACAGTCTGGCATTCATATTACACAGATTTAAGTCTGCCTCACAGAGCATTCTTCAGACATTAAAGACTACAATACTTGGAAATGTTGAGACACATAAATACATTGACGGGTAGAGATTCTTTAGAAGTGTGTACAGTCAGTACCTTATGAGAATTATCCTTTTATGTAAACAAAAACCATACGTCTGTGAGACACATGACTGATTTAAGTCCTTTGCATTCAGATCAGTTATACATCATGATATTGTCTTATTCGGGCAAAGTTGACTAGAACTCCCAGGAGTCCATCCACTTGAGACCAGCCATGGTGCTGCCCGGCTCGTGTGCCAGAGGACCCGTCATGCCGTAGGAGAGAGGATGGAACAGGTAGAAACTGACAGACAGAGACTGAGTTAGTGTGATTTATACAAAAAAACCCATGCTTTTTAACTTAAAAATGTGTTTTGAAGTGATCTAAAACCAGGCTTGCTGTTTCACCCTGCTTTAAGTCTTTGTGCTAAGCTAAGCTAAATGTCTGCTGACAACAGCTTCAACTTTTACAGACAAATACAAGAGAGGTATCGCTGCTCTCATCTGTCTCTTTGCTAAGAAAGCAAATAATCGTATTTCCAAAAATGTCGACCTATTACTTTGACATCACTAAAATTCTGTCAAAATGTTTTTGGAGCATTTGAGAGGTATTTTGTAAGTCGAGTGGAGAAAGTCATGTAAAAAAACAAACAACAACAAAAAAAAAATTGATCTATAATTACAAGAAACCTCATTAAATGCAGCAGATTTCACAGACTGATGATATAAACTCGCCTTCACAGTAGATGCTCTGCTAGTTATCTCACCTGTAAAGAACACTAAACAGGAGTACCGTCTGCCCGAGTCTCTGCAGCCATTCACAATAAGGTGGGCGGAGTAGCAAGTCAGTGTTTTTCAACAAAACGTCCAACGTAATTCCTGTAAAAAACAAAACCGAATTCTTTCATTAGAACTTTGTCTGGATCATTTTTCAGTGTCACACTGTGAGCAACAATCAACAACTGCACCCCCCGAACACCCAACTACTCTAATACCCACTCCCAAAAAATTGTGCAAGTTGAAAAAAGTTAATATTAATTGATTTTGTCATTCTAATTATTATTCTTTGCCTTGCTCTGATTTAAAAAAAAGTTTAAAAATCGCAATCCAAGATTTGATACATTATACAGGAACTATAATGTTGCCACTGAGTCACTGAACTGTGAGCTATGACTTGTTTCTTTTTTGACTGTACATTTGTTTACATTTTTGGCAAATTGGTGCCATTAAAAGTATGCTGAATTGACTATTAGCAGGTCATGATATAGACCTCTGGTCTATATCATGAAATTAGCAAAAATGCATTGGGACTCGGTACCTGTTAGCATGCTGCTGAACAGCATTGCAGGGAAGTAGTGGTGGTAGTAGAGCACGCGGCCCATTGTATAGAAAGGTGCATAGTGCAGCAGCCAGCCGAGGAGGAGCAGTCCTCCTTCTCTCTGAAGCACCAGAGAATGTTCTGAAACAGCAGAGAGCAGAACATTTATTTCATGTTCATGTCATTAGTTTACTGCTGCTGCGATGATGATCATACCTATTCTTTTTTGACTCAGTGAGAAACCTCTGTGGAGGGCTACAGATGCCACGGCCACCATGATAGGATACAATCCTAAACTGGCCAAGTTAATCCACCAGACCACCTGCAAAAGAGTATTATATCATAAGTAACCTGCTCAAGTCAGACAAGTGCAACAAAAGGAAGCATTAAGCAAGCTGAAGACAGACTCACAGGGTTCCCAAGCAGGTAAACACGATACTCTGTGTCATTCACTCCAGAAAACCTCAATCCCTTTACAGAAAAAATATGCAGTTACATGTGGTTATGCATTTACTTTGAATTCTACAATAAGCTTTATACTGTATATCATGTAATGCACCTGATAGTTGATGGGCCAGTGCCAGGGTTTTGAGTTCATTTCATTGTCTTTGGGTTTCAAGCCACTGTTACCCTAAAAAGGCACATTTTATGTCAATAAATGATTTCTGATAAAACCACATTCTTAAAGCACGCATGGATTTTTAAAACAATGTTTCTTACTCTTATCATAACGATGTGAGACTCCAGTAAGATCTCCAGAAAATGGGGCTTTAGCACAGACAGACTAATGTTGGGCACTGCCAGAACATGCAGGAGATAAAGGAACATGTTGGTAAGTGTTTGACATGAACAGTAGACAAAAAAACGTAGGAATGTGTTTATCTTACATTTGGGGTTGATATGATCTTCAATGTTCCACTGAGAGCTTGGAGTTTCCTTCAAATAGGGACTACAGGTGACCTCCACCTGTTCCCAGCCCCTGAACAGACACACAACATGCACTTCGGTTTTCTGCACACATAATGAAGCTTGAACAGGTGAAAGTCAGAGCAGAGGAGACTCGTTTTACCACTTTGGGAGTGTCTTGCCAGACGAGTAAAGCACACAACCGCTAGCTCGGTGTAGAAAGCGGACTTTGCTACGCAGCACCTTCACCAGGTCACCCTTCCGGCCTCCACACACCTCCACCTGCCACAGGTCGTTGGTGTCACCTGTGCCATTCTAAAAATAGGCCAAATGTGAAGATGTGTTTCAACTTGGGGGCAGACAAATGCTATGTTCAGACTGCAGGCAAATCAGATCTGTTTCTTAAATCAGATCTTTTAGACAGACTGTCTGCATCACCAGCCTATCTGCATGGACGGCTGTGCAACAACACAGACTTCAGCAGCTGTGTAGCTGGTGATGTGGCTTTCCAAAGCGGAAGCATAAGATTTTGGGTCCATCATTTCCCCTGCAAACAATTGTGCTGTCAAAACACGGTGCAGAACTGCTTCAGACACACTCAGCGACAGAGATGTGGTGACTTGAGAGCTATGCAAAGTGGCCAGAGCGTCCGGGCTGAGCTGCTGTAGAAATCCAACTGGAAGAGCTTTTCACACCGCCTCTAAATGTGCAACTGATTTGCAAAAATCACATTTTATGAAATTCACGTGGTCATTTGCTGTCCAGACTTTCTCATATCAATCTGGATATGCCAAAAAAATGGATTAGGGCTAGCAATCTGATCAATGCCATAATGACATGCAATCAGAATCTAAGGCTTTCTTCGGACTGCCAATTTTGTAAACTGGATCCAAACGACATTTGGAATGTGGTTTAAAATGCAATGCCAATCAGATTTCTTCAGTCCGGCAGCTCAAATCAGATTTCAAAGTGTCTTTTGCATGACTTTCAACATATCACATCTCTTGTTGCACTGGGAAGCCCGTCGTGACTGTAGCACGAAGCATCACAATGTATACCAGCCTCCTCTGTCGCAGAGTTTGTCTTGGTGCGACGGAGGAGTTCTGCACCACGACTTGACAGCTCGATTGTTCGGAGGGGCTTATGATGGACCTCCATTCTCAAACTTCTGCACTGGAAAGCAGAATCACGGGTATAGCTACCGATGCTGACGTCATTACTTCAGTAACCCGTGCAGATAGGCTGATGATATCTGGACACACAAAGCCGATCTGATCACTTGCAAGTAACAGTGCAGACAGTCTACCTTAAAGATCTGATTGGAGAGATCCGATATGCCTGCAGTCTGAATGCAGCCTAATGTATTTTTTCATGCTGAATAAGGCAATTGATGATGTGGCATGTCAAAAATGCAGTAAAAAGTTACTTAGGTAGAAAACAAACTTCACCCAGAAGTCTTGTAACATGTCATCACTCAATAGAAAAGAGCAGTGAAGTAAAAAAAAAAAAACCTTTACAAGCGCAGCTTTTTATTACGGGTCTACTCACAATGCCATAGCCTGTAACCTGGAAGTGTTTCTTGGTCAGAGGGGCTTCATGGAGGTGAGCGTGAAGGTTACGAGTTGTTCTAAAAGGACAAGGAAATATTACACCATTGCAAAAACATGCACATAATTTGAATTGGAGAGAAACTGAATCGTTTAATATCTGCGGATATTAAATAATGTGTTTGTCATTTCACTGCTGCGTCTGTCATGATACGTACTCTTTGTGCTCCAGTCGAATGATGTCACCATGTCGAACCAGATCAGGTGTCCCAGGTTGGGCTTAACAGAAATAAACAATAGCGATTAACAATAGGAAGCTCACACATTATTTCCTCATGACTTCAATTGATGCTATTAGTGTCTTTGAACAGAAAATCAACCCCATCTGCAACCCCCTCTGCTCACATCCATTATCATCCTGTCTGTGAACGAGCCACAAGTTGTTGTAGTCCTTATGGAGATACGCTGTCACCTGTAAGGAAACGGCAGAGAAAATTGTTTATTTTGAATAAATTATCAAAGATAATAGCATATTTAATTATGTATGTGTCACATTGTGGCCTGACCTGCTGCTGCTTTGCTCCCACTCCTTCTGGGTATAAGTGCCAATGAGAGTGCAAATAGCCTCCAGCAATACGGAGGTTTTTCACTGTGATGGTGGATCCATACGCCAGGTCTGTGTGACAAGACGAAAATGTTGCATCACATCATTTCAAGACACAAGGAACAGTTGCATTTAATGGAAAACTACTTTTTAAATGTCATATAGAGCAGCAAGGAGCCACTGCGGTAGGCAATGTGAGGTCTTTCAAAATAATCTTTACAAAATCATGCATAGATTACAGTTTATCCTGAAAGATCTAACAAGGGCATAAGGATAAGACCAAAGAACTCTAGTCTTTCGAAATATTTGTATTATTCATTAAAAACTGAAGGCAACTCTTTCCTTTCAAAATAATACAGCACTGTTCTGAGTGTTCTAAATAACCTGATCAATCAAGCCAAATAAAAGTGTCATGCCCCATTTAAGCATAATATTCAGTACTCTCACACACACAGTTTGTCAGGCAAGGACTTCTTTACAACCAGAAAAAGAAAGTGAGTTCAGTGATTTGAGGGAAACTACGATGATTGGTCAAATTTGTGCAAAAGTTGCTGTGAATGTACAAAATTGCAAGGTCACCCAGAATTCACTGACACTGGTTACAGACACATGTTTTACATTGCAACATCCTGAAGGGTCTTTTAAGTTAACAAACTGTATTTGTATGTGTGCACGTATGTGTTTTTATTTGTATGTATACATAAATGTATGTTTGTTAGCTAATTTTGTTTTTATGTGAAGCATTCTGAACTTTTTTTTAAAGATATGGTGCTATACAAATGAACTGAAATTAAATTATGGAACTAAAACAAAAGAACAGTTAGCCTTCATAGAAAAACCCTGATATGTTACTTTGAGAGGGCAGTAAAATGGAATCAATCGCCTCAGCTGGTCTGGCTGTAATTAACACTACATTTCTTTTTGCCCTCCTCCTCTATTTTCTTATTAGTGTTTTAGTAAACACAGCTGCAGCATCATGTGGTTTTATTCACACATGTGTTTGGGACTCACACTCAGGCATGGATGCATTGTGAAGATTGTTGCCGATTAGACGGGACTGAAAGGCTGAGCTGAAGAAACCATCTCCCGGTCCACTGGTGAGAGAAAACAATCCTGATGACCAAGACAGTGTAGATATCCACACAATATCGAGGGGGAAATGAGGAGTAATAATCATACTGTATCTATGATACAACAATGGCACGCACCTTTTGTTCAACACCACAAAGTGTACTGCAAATATTGTAACATAGAGGAAGAGCGGAAGCAGGATGAGTCCAACAACCCGAGCCAGGAAGTGCTTTGCAATTTCCACCTGGAGCCAGAAAATAAGGTGAGAGGAGCAGAACAGTCAAACTTCACTGTCTGTTACCAGTACCATTCAAAATATGCTGCTGTTTACCAGTGAAAGGCTCAGGTCTCCCAAGAGTCTCCACAGGTCCCAGACTGTGTTCAGTCCCACCAGCAGGATGACAAACAGACCCACAAACTTCACCCCCAGTGCCCCTGCCAGGTTTACACCAGTCAGTACCAGCCAGAGCCACCAGGAGGCAGTAAAAGGCCTGAAAACAACAGCAACTGACTGTGAACTTACGGTTACTGTTCCCAAATGATTCACTCATCCACTAATAACTTCAGCACTACACTGCATGGGATTAGACAGACAGAAACGAAACAGAAGACATAGTGGTGTCCTACCTGTATCTCTGCTGGTTGAACTTGACCATGCTCAGCACTGCGGCCATGATGAAGAACATTAGTATGGGGTCCAACAGGATGTACTGGGAAATGGTGATACAGCCAGTGTCTGTCAGGAGGAGGACATTTAACTGTAAGCACAAATTCATGATGATTTGACATTTAAATAGTCTCAAAGTAGAAGATTCTCTTCATATTTTTCAAATTTGCTGTTACTGAGATCAGCAAAAGAGATGTAAATTGAGGTGAAAACAATGGCAAATATGGGAAATGACTTGAAAGTCACTACTGTTTCTAAAACGTGTGTGTGTGTGTGTGTGCGCACAATCAATCCAAAAATTACATAATGTTATGTTTTTTGATTTTTTTCAAGAAAATAAAACAAGCATATGGAAGGCTCAGTGGTTGGTGTATTGCAACTTCAACATGTTACTCACCAAATATGAGCAGGGTGGCAGTGATGAGCGCAGCAGTGTGAGACTGAGACAACTCCAGCACAATGAGGTAGGCAAAGACTGGGAGACAGGAGCCCAACACAGCACAAAACTGTCGAGCAAGAAGAAGGACAGACACATCAGCAGCCTTGATGTTTCATCCATTGTATAGTTATGACAAGAACATATATACATATATATATGAATTGCATTTTTTATCAAGTTGTAAATAGCATGTTCTCTTGTGTGGAAGCAGCTTACCCCTCTCATCCCCCAGTAGTTGTGGTGTTCATATTTATCTCCTGGCTTTATGAATGGAAAGGTGCCATCATAACCGCTCATGTAGCCTGCCAGACCTATCAGCATCTGCAACAGATTAATGGAGCTCAGTAATCATGCTGGAGATGTTTCCCTGACAACACCAAAACAAAAAGGATGATCTGTGATCTCTCACTTTTCCAAGAGGAGGGTGGACATCGAAAAAGAAGGTCCTGTTAATGTAGTAGCTTCCCATTTTTCCAAAGTGCGTCTCATCCCAGCTGAAACACCAAAACGAGACCATGTAAACCACTGATTTTAAAAGGTAAACAAATATACAGCAGCCCTATATCTCTCAGCATTTAATTGATTTCTGAGAGAAACACTACATGAAAATGTTATATTATGCAAAATATAATTGTGAAATAAATCTGACAAGATATATTCAGTCCCTGCTAAACAGCCTTGTTCTGCATTATAAAAATACACAGTTAAAAAACAAAGAGCTAACTGAACAATGGCCGAGAGTCAAGGGGAAGAAAACTGATTTTTTTCAGAAAAGGAGGAAAATGTGAATCACTGTTAAAAAACAACAACAACAACAACAACAACAAAGATTTGTTTTAAAAATGACAAAAAATAACAGGAAAAGTGACTTCTCATTCCTTTTTGAATATGTAAAGTAATCATGTGTTTGACCATTTCTTTTGCTTTATGTTTTTCGTTGTCTGTAAATAGTACTTGTCTGTCTGCTTTTGTATAATAATCAATAACCATAAAATCATTAGAAAAGTAGTGCTGGCATTGTTATTTCATAGCATATGAAAGCAAGTGGATTTTGTGCACCTCCGTCCTGTCTTGTAAACTCATCTTTTACTAGAAAAATATAACTTTGTATACTTTCTATATAACAATTCTTTCTTGAAAGCAATATTGCTTGTTGTTGCATGTTTTGTGTCTAAAAGACGTACAAATATTAATGTTAACGTTAGAAGATTCAGGACAGTGTTGTCCTCCCTACACTAAAAAGTTATTATTATTATTATCATTATTTATTCAAGTTAAGGTCACCAAATTTGTGATTGAAGTCTGGCACACCTCTGATAATAATAGAAAAGTTGACTGATGTTAAAAAAAAAAGCAAGAATAAGGTGCATAAAATGGACATATGTAGATTCAGAGGTCTTCTACTCACCACACATGAGGGGGCTCTGTTATTTTGTAGAGGCGTGTAGAGAAAGACAGCCCCAACACCAACATCAGCAGCACTCTGCTTGGAGGCTCCTTACTGATGTTTTCTCTGACTGAAAACTGAGCAGATGTCCCATTTGAAGACTGGGTGTCATCTTCTGACAAGTGTCCAGCAGTTGGACTGCTTTTGTCCTTTGATAAAGGGGTCTGGAGGGTCTTTACTGAGGTGGAATGGACTTTTCTGTTTCGTAGTGTTGAAGTGTCCCCCGTTTTGTTCCATTCCTTGCATTCTTCCTTTGCCATTAGGGAATAAAACCTATAATAAACTGACCAGGACCCCTTCAAAAGCAGGTAGTATTTTAGAAAAATACAAAACAAACAAAAAGCTGGTTAATGGGTGATATCTAGATAATGTGTGACGGTGCAGTCTGGGAGAAATAACCACATTTAGCATAGATATTAGCAAGCTTTAACACGGTCTGGAGCACCAGGTACCAGTTCTCAACATCGTCTGTGGAGGCAGGAGACACTGACAGTGGACCTTTCCCGGTCAACAAATGATCACACACAATATTAGTTACATTGCCGCCGAGCTATTTAGACATTTTCGTCGACAACATACTTATCCTATCTCGCGTACAGAGTGTCCACTCGTCAAACGTCGGCATTACTCTCAATACTGACTGACAAACTGCTAACGGTCACTAACGTCACCGACTAACCGTTTTATTATTCCAACATTTACATTAGCATCAGGAGAGAGCACGAGAGGGTTCAGTTCGAGTCAACGAAACACGTTTGACGCGAGGTGGTTTCTGGGAGGTGTATTTCACTTTAATGCTTATGTGGGCATGGTGGTGACAGGTAAACACAATTTCCCAGAATCCTTCTGGAATATCAGGTTAACCAATGGGAAAAGCTTATGGAAAAGATGTAAAAGTAGTGATGTTACAGTACTATCTTGCCACTAGAGGGCGATATATTATCAGAAATTATTTTTGTACTAATTTATTCTTTTGCCTTTTATTTAAAAAAAAAATAAAAATAAATAAATAAATAAATAAATAAATAAATAAATAAATAAATAAATAAATAAATAAATAATTGAAGTCTAAATTGTCTTAATTTTAAATACCCTCAGAAATCCAAAATATACAAGTGGGTTTGACAAGTATGTTCCACATTCTGTTCAAGCACACTGACAGCGTGATGATGCAGTTTTAAAGAAATTAGCTGTTTGTTTTGTTAATAACTAACACTACTAATGTGTTTGCTTATTGGCTCCATACACAGCAGTGAATATACAAAAATATGGTCATTTATGTAGGAGGGAGGATCATGCATTCCCCCCTTTATTATCATTGATAGTTGTAGTTTACTACATACTACAACTATCACACTTGCTTTATTACAGATAACCTTCCAACGGCAGCAAATAACAATGTGTATCTACATACACACAGTAAAAGAGGTGTTATGGGTGGCATTTTTCAAAATAAATTTTCAAAGAGACTGATATTTTTTATGTTTTTATTTTGATGACTGATAGTGATTACAGTCAAGAGGTAAACAAAATGAATGATATATCCAATGACCACAGCTTCACAACAAGACATTTATCTCAAGTTATTTGTGGTATTGAAAGACTTTAATATTCCAACTTTGACTTAAATGTTGGACCTCTGGTCTGGTTCAGCTGATGATTTGAACCATCGCGGTTAAGTGAAGTGGACATCAGGCGGAAACATTTGTACAACTGTAAGTTTATAGGTTATGGATGCATGTTAAGGGCAAAAGCTATCAATGTTAGAATTAGACTTTATTGTTTCTGCGCTGCTGGATTTCATGAGAGAAGTTCAGTCCATTAGACAAATAATGCCATTATTCTCTAAAACCTGAATATAATAGTCAAAAAAGTATAAGTGGGAGTTTAGAAACCAGATGAGTAGGCTGATACTGTTTATGATACATTCATGATCCGACAGAGACTAAAAGAAATAATGTTCACAATTACTAATATTTAGCCGCAAAGTTGTGACGCACAGAAGTTGGTGCTTGCATTTCATTGTCTTTGTAATGAACTCAAAGAGACAAAAAGTCTGCGATTAGAACAGTGCTGCCACTTCCAAAAAATATATTTCATTGTCTGCTCCACAGGGCAGGGTATACACACAGTTCCTCTGGTACAGTGTCAGCCACTCTCCTCATACATAAAAAGATATGCTTTAAAAAACATTTTTACAGACATGTATAAATCTACAAAGCTATAATGCCAGATTTTTCTTACATTTTTATGTTTTATGTCAAACAAAATATTGGTTGTGCTATAATGCATTAAGAGAATATGTAACAAAAATAATACATAGTACTAGATCTGTACAAAATATACCAAACCTCTCCAACGAAGCCTGTGTCTTTACATGCATTCAGAGATGCACACGTGAATGTTCTGATGTGACGTCTGGGATCCTGTTGCCTGTGTGGCGCTAACACCGATCTTTATATTTGAGATGTGATATTTGTGGATGATTCGACTAACTTACCTTCCCGTGGCTGCAGAAGTTAGGCTAGAATGTGGCCTAGAATCAAATGAGTTGTGGTGTATGTGGTTTTTACAGAGAACACATTAATACTGTTAAAAAGAAAAATTGGGAGAAGTCACTGAATCTATGCTTTCCTACATCATTGCTGTTTAACCCTTAAAAACCTGGAGCCACATCAGTTTTCTTGTGCTGCTTTCAGATGCTTTTCACAAGTATTTAAAACTGAATATTTAGCTGTGATTTCTTTAAAAAAAACATTGAGAAAAAGGCAATGAGCAACTTGGCAATAAATATTCCACACACTGCAAGAAATAAGTAGATTCAGAGAATAATTATTTAGAAGCTATAGAAAAATGTCAAGGGAAAAATATCTCGGGAAACAAGAATAAAAAGCAACTAAAAAAATGATATTTATAATTAGCAAAATAACATCTAAAATGCTATTACACAATTCATATAATTTTTAAAGAACTTTTTAAAAGTCTTGTTCACCTTGTCTTGTTTTTTTAAACTTACTGTTTTTTAAACTTTTAAACTTTTTTCTGTTTTTGTCTTTGCTAATTTTGGGTAATTTTTTGATTTTTTTTTTTTAAATCAATTTCTTGAAATTGTTTGGGTCACTTCTTCTTTTGTTGCTCATTACCTTCTTCCTATGCTTTTGAAATAAATGAAGAAAATTTGCTCAGGTTTCAAAGGGTTAAACTGTAAAAATGGTGTCAAACAGAGGCAGGCAGGTCATAACTATTGCATCTTTTTTCCAAAGCATTACAAAGATGATCATATACATCTACAGTCTTTCCACGTCCACGAAATGCTCAAGCTTTTATTGGCTATGTTGACTCCTCGGTTCTTTGTTTCCTCAACTTCAGCTCGCAGTTAATCTTGCAAAATGAAAAAAGCAGTTGTGGGGAAAGTTCTTTCTTTCTTTGAATTTCGGATGTTTATCAAATCCGGCATCCATTTAGTCCAAGGTCAATGCTATAATTACTATGACGGAGTGAGTAAATTGGTGAGAGGTTTGACAGTGAGGCACGAGCTGATTTATGAGTGGCTGATTTCTTATGACATTCCTTCTTTTACAAAAGGCATTTATTATCTCCCCGCGCTGTCTCTGAGGTCAATTGGCGAGACGAATAAAACAAGAGGAATCAAGTGTGCCCTCTGAAATAGGTCGCTTTCTTAGTTTGCAGAGGCCCGTCATGTAAATGAAATAAATAACACAAAAAAAAGAAGAAAAAAAAGAGAAATGACTGAGAAAATAATGAGGAAAATATATCTGCATATCAAATTGCCTGGGGTTACTGAATAAAAAAGATCAGTCCACGAAATCCCTTTAAGGCAAATGGATATCTGGTGAATACTTAATCCCATGTAATACATTCACTGCACAGTTTCCTGGTCCTCTTCAATGTGTGTGACGGGGATTTGATTGTGTTCTGTGTTGGATGCGATTGTGTGTGCTTTTTTATGTCTGTATGTGCATGTAGGGAAACGAGTTTGGACGTCTCAGCGTTACTGTTGGAGGTTTAGTGCCGGGCCCTCGGGGTGAAGGGCAGAGGGGTGTCGGGTGATCTTTGAGGAAGCAGGAAAAGCCAGCAGTCTGTCTCAGTTTCCTCTCTCCACAGACTCTGGGATCTCTGGGATGCATTTGTGTGGCTCTGAGGACGCCACAAAGCCCGGCGAACAGGTGCACTTGTACGAGCCCTCTGTGTTGGTGCACTGCCCGTTTTGACACAAGGGCACCTTGTCACTGATGTCCTCGCACTCGTTTATGTCTGTGTGAAGAAGAGACATGACGAGTTAGTCAGCTGGGAGATTTCACAGCTGAAACAGCTGCCTGCGCCACATCTGCTGCCGAGTGGCCTTATGGGTTTATGGGGATACTGGAATGATAAAATCATTCATACTTTTGAGTTCACCTTTTCTCTTCTTTATTTCTATATCGTCTTTAGTTCTTACTTTATTTCTGTCTTTCTTTCCGTCTTTCGTCCTTTCTCTCAGTCTTTTTTCTGTCATTCAGTCTTTGTTTCTTTTTTCTTTCTTTCGTCCCTTCTTTCTGACTGCCTTTTTTCATCCTTTCTGTCTGTCTGTTTTTTTCTTGCATCCTTAGTTTCTGTCTATTTTGCTATTTTGTCCTTTCTTTCATCTATCTTTCTCTCTCTTTATTTGTTTTTTCCATTCTCTGTTTTTCTTCTTTTAAAGTCAGCAAAATAAACTTTGCAACCCACATGTTACACTAACATAACAGAAAAGTCCTTAGTTTAGAAGAAAAATGTAAATTTGAACATTATTATCCTAGAGCTGCAATGATATGAAATACGATGATTTGCTGCCTGTCTGCTTCTTACGTCACAGTAAATGGTATATTTTGGAGAACTGGACTGTTAGTTTAACAAAAAAAGATGTGATTTGATGAGACAGTTAACCTCGAAATAACCCAGCAGATTCATTGTTAATGTAAATAAATGTTAGTGGCCCCCCCTATACAATTCCATGAAAAGCAGGCAAACTCCATGTGCTGATGAAGATCATGTGATCAAAAGCTTCACAACAGCCACTAAATGGACCTGGAGCTGAGACTGAACGTTATGCAATCTTGTTGAGCAACAAACAAAACTGTTCAGATCTGTCCAGATCTTAGATCTTCAAGGTTTTCATTCAACACCAATGCTATGTTGCATAATATATAATCTTGTATATCTTTAATCAAACATGCCATCATGTTGCGTGACGGCTGGATGGGATCTGAACTTGGAATTCCCAGCAATCTCGAGCACTGAACTGTTCAGAACGATGGTAAAATTAACAACGCACTGGATTATGTTTCCCTTTGGCCTTCGAGTGATTTTTCTTTCCCCCATTTTCAGCACTGGAGGTCTGATTGTCATTTCACTGCAGGTCATCTCAAATGACCCTCCTTCTGTTTATGTCATGTTCAGCTGGGGAAATGCTAGCGGTGATATTTATAAAAGGAGGCATGGCACGAGTTGCACAGCTCCCACGTGTTTCCACAGGGTTGGAATTCGATCACTCTTCTTGGGAAAACGTCTGGCCTTGGAGCTGATAAGCTTGTACGTGGACAGAATATTGTAATCATAGCATTTCATTACAACAAGACAGTCTCACTTTCTTACAAAGCAAACAAAGTACACTTAAAAGATATAATATCTCGTGTAATACACAGAATGGCTGAGATTCAAGGCCGCCTACTCTTGGCAGTGTGTGACTGGGGAATTTCCGACCAAAGGGTAACATACGGTGGTTTTGAGAAGTACACTGCTTTCATTAGTTTCCCATAAAACATAACTTAATGCAAGGTTGTTAAATTTAAAGCTTCTCCTTGAGCTTGATGATATACCGCATGAAGGGTTACCTCACTGAAATGAGTCCAAGATCTGGCTCCAGAAGGCTTAAACCTGTAGGGAGGACTCGCTGCGGTTTGATTTGGAGATTCAACACCACATTTTGAAACGAGATTAAAAGTGATTGATTCCCTATTGATTCTAGGACGTCCCTGAACATTTTCACTTGGCACACAGAGTGTTATTGTGGGTGGTCTGTTGAGAGAGACATCAAAGACGCTGAGGAAAGAACCCACCTATACAGGCCATCTTGCTTAGGTCAAGTTCGTAACCGTCGAAGCAGTCGCAGGTGTAACCCTCTCGCACACGAACGCAGCGGCCGTTTTCACACCCGTTTAGGATTCCACACTCCTCCGCTCTGAGACCCTCAAAGCCATCGTAGCGCTCTAAATAGACACAGAAATATGGAAGAAAACATGTAAAATGCTACAATATGTTCCCTAGCTAAGAGCTAACTTTGTCTGCTGTTTGCTGCTAGTAGATAGCAGGTAGTATATAGTGAGATTTTAGAGCTTTTTCAGTAAAAAACAGCTTCTGCTGAAAATTAACCAAAACATTAAAGTTGCGGGCCGGACAACTAAACGTTAACTAAATCAAAGCTCAGTAAAGCAGATATGGGAGATACATCTCTGAAAGTTCAATTGCTATAGAGGATGAAAAAATAACTGTGTAAATAAATACAGGAATAAATAAATAAATGTATAAATCAGTACAGGAAAAAATAAATCAATATGTAATTGATATTTCATCCTCTATACATCTCCTCAAATGACCCCTTTAACATTGTTCTCACATTATCATTTCATATGTTGTTATTATAAAAATACTTAAGTGTAGCCACTTAAAGTTCGACATAAAATACATAGTCTTGCTTAAATAAACATTTGAATGCAACATTGTACTTTAAATTTTGGAATTTTTACCATTGCATTCCAGCATATAGAATACTGTATATTACACACAATGCTCCAACCTACAAACAAACTGAGGGTTTAAACCTCAGCATGCATATACACACCAGCATAGGGATCCACTGGTCGTGGCTGCTGTTCCTGTGGTCGTGAAATGGGAACACGGGAAGGTGGCTGTGGAATGCTGTAATCACTGAAGAGAGGGATGCTTTCAGGAATGTCAAAGGGTCCTGCAGGGTTGCCATAATTGTCCCAGTACGGGGGAACAAAAGGCTCCACGGTATCCTCTGGCCCCTCAAGACCGTACTCATATCCCGGCCGCTCTCGCAGACTGTCTGTTCCTCCTCTCCGAGGCAGGTTGCACATCAATGCGTAGTCATCTGAAGAGTTATATATCGGGTGATAATATGAGTGATGTGTTGATATAAAGACATTATGTATTAAACAGTGTAAATATGTGCATCCTGTTTCTCACTAGAGTCTCTCCGGGGGCAGAGGGCACACTGTCCACTCCAGGCCATGCCGTACAGGCAGCAGCATTCAGTGTATGTGGTTCTGCGTCCCTGCAGGGGTTCTGAACACATGTTGTCCCCCTCCAGACGCTGCCAGCAAATATCCATGTGCATATCGTGCTCAGTCTCTAGAGTTTCTGGGACAAAGAATGAGGAAGGAGAACAAATATCAAAATACAGCTTTTAATATCACCTAAATTGCATAATGGGGAAGTGAAAAGATATGGTGTAATAGGGTGACCATCCACAGTGAAACACTTGAACAGGCTGACAGATACAAATAAGTTATTATAGACAATAAACTCAGCTTTGCATTGATCACTTGATTGATCAACCTTTTAGCCATAATGGATTTTTAAGTTCTGCTCTTTGCTAGGCACTACCTGATGACATTTAAGCTGAAAAATGTTGTCACACCTTCTGTGGTGTTGACGCCAATGCAGCGCCGCCGGGAGCTGTCCAGGACTAATGGAGGACTGCAGAAACAGTTGAAAGACCCGGCCGTGTTCACACACACTCCGTTCTCACAGGCGGTTCCAAATCCACATTCATCATAATCTAAAAACACATAAACAAATAGACAGAAAGTAAAACATAAAGAATGTATCACTCAAAAAGTGGTTGAATTTATTAAGGTGCAACAGACAGCATTTTTATCATTGATGAAAATTCATAAAATTGTAATACATTTGCTATTAATATGCTTGTTATTATTCTGCAGCCTTTGAAGATCTTTACAATATATTTTTGATAATATTCCACTGGATAAGATTTCCTTTATACAATGGTGAATTGCTGGAGTTGTACACTGTTGAAGGATGCTGTATGGATGGAGTGCAAAATCAGAATATTGGCTGAAAATAAAGAGGCTAATGGGAAATGTGCTTTTTTATTAGAGCAGTCAAACCACTGGTATAAGATGTAGATGACTAACTACCTTGGATATGGTTTCATTGTATAAAATACCTATGACATCCTCATTTATCTGTTCTCATTATATGGATGTTTTCAAATGTTAAAAAAAAAAAGAAAATAAAAGATGCCATTTCTTACCCACACACTCAAGCCGGATGTTGTCATAGTAGAAGCCAGATCGACAATAGCAGGTATAGGTAGAGAAGAGATTTGAACACTGTCCGTTTTTACAAATGTCTGATCCAAACATCTCGCACTCATTTGCATCTGAGGGGAGAGAGATATTCACACCTTGGTGTTACATAAGAGAGGAAAGTAACCACAGCCTCGTAAATGTGGCAAGGGATTATGTCTGTCCCTCTGCCTTTAAAAGTTTATGCAGGTGAAAGTATAATGGGCTACGGGTATTGCACCTCTCTGCACCAGCGTTTTGTGTGAAAGGGAGCTATAAAAGCTCAGGGATATCAATAAAATAATTTAGTGTTTATGTGAGAGAGAGTACCTATGTATGGACGCTGTTCTCCCAGATTTTGTGAAGAGGAAACAGCCAGAGGTAATAATCCACTGCCATGAGGACACAACTGGTTATAGTCATCTGGAAGATACAAATTGGATTCATTAGTGAAAGAGAAGATGACAAACATAACATGCACTGAATAATCTAACTCCACTTTCTTCTAATAGTGTCAAAGCAGATTATTCGCCTGTTGTTGTACCTCTTCCGGGGACGGGACAGGCGTGGATCTCGCAGTTGTCCCCCCAGCCGGCCCCCACCGTGCAGCAGCACTCCTGCTTGGTGGTGTTACGAGACAGGACGTTGTCGCAGAAGTTGGCGTCGTTCAGGTTATAGTAACACTCCTTCCTCTCAACAGCGGAGGGAGTGGATGGAGGGACTTGAGGAGCAGGTGTGGGGTTAATATCTGCTGGAGATGAAGAAAGGAAGCATTTAATTAGGACAGGGAGGTTAGAGGTCATAGTTTGCTACATCAAAGCACCTGTAAGGGTGGCGGAGAGTTTTGTAAATAAGAAGAGCAAACTGATACAAAAGCTTGAACAAAAATCTCCTTACTGAGGTGGAATCTCCCAGTGCATAAAGGCCCTATCTACACCTGGTATTAAAATGCATCCTCAGTAATCAGATTGCAAGTGAACACCTCTAAGTACAGGTATTAATGCATCAATCGCCTCCTCAACAGGTCTTGAGATCCAGTAACTGAGACCACATTTGGAGATGGTTTGGGTCACATATGGCCACATTCTTTCAGCAGTGTGTATGCTCATGTGTCCTTGGCCACACTAAGGACCACCTACTCAGCTGATGTCCTTAATTTTCTGACGCCTCACCAGATAAGATGTGAATGGAAAGACTTAGAAACTTCCACTTGTAACCAGATAAAATTTGCTAGCATTTCAACACCTTTGGTTCCCTCGTCTCAATGTCGATGAGTTTTTTGAATGAGCTTTTGGTTAGAAGCCTGAAATAATGTCTATGTTTAACACAAGCTTTAGAGACTTTCACATTTTGTTCTACAACATAAAATATGTCAGGAAATACCCCACTTGAAAACTTAAAAGCTTTTATGTGTCTTAAAAAAGGTGGTTGCTAACAAGAGACTAAATGAGACTACAGAACGTCATCATGCTGAACCGCGCTCACGTTAGCTTTTTTTTGGCATTGCATTTTGTCTTAAAAATCCTTAAAGTGGTGTATATTTTTGAGGATTATCTTGCTGAACAATACGTGTTAGTATCATAACCGTTTGTTTACCACAGAGTTTATTTTCTGCAATGATCCAAAATCCAATGGAATAATCCCATAGGCTTTTTGACAAGAGAACCAGGGCAATGTTAGCTTCAATTGGCCTACAGAAAAACATCATCCCTGGAGCACAGGTGTAAAAGGGTCAAATCTACAGTAGACTGTAATTTCAGAGGTACATCATCACACAGTAACAGTGTCAAGTGGCCTCCGCTCCCCATCCGTCAGAGTGTGTCCATATGCCTCCAGCAGGTAGTGCATTACCCTCGCCTGCCACTGCTGAGCCTGCTCATTTGTCCAAAGGCATGGGCTCAGGCATCTCACCCTTAAGCTGCAGGCTTAGCCAAATGGAAACACTGGCATGTGAGTCAACACACCATTCACTCTCACATGATTGATTAACACACGTCAAAAGCAAACAGCGGAATGTGGCAAAAAGGTACACAAAGGCATAGCTGGGGTTTAGTGCCCAGGCAGAAGAAAAAACATCCCCGCTCAGGGCGCGCCGCTTAATAATGTAAATACGCCCAATTTGTGTACACATACGCCTATCAAGCAGGAGATGTGATGGTGTTTCCATGACTCAAAAGCCTTTTTCTGTCATTCTGAAATTGCATTAAGTTGCATATCTGTAACCTCTGCACCTCAGATTATTTTAGCACGGAAGAGAGCAATATGTCTTTAGCACTAATTGCCAACAGCTACACCTTATCCCTGTTTGTCTTGGTGAGGAAATGGGTTTACAGTGCCTAGGCCCTTAGGGTATTTACTTGGCTCTACTGAAGGAGTTACTTCATCATTCGTTCGAGGGATTAGGCTAAAACAAATTTTCGAAGGCAATCCACCCAACCATAACCCTAGCCTGTAAAACAAATGGAAACAGCCAGGTCAAGAGATGCTGAGTAAGTCATGTCCACCTCGTCACCCTTGTTTGGATAATGAGAGACGGCTCATTAAATCAGGGAAAACTCCGTCTCCCAATGATGGGATGGAGAATTAAGTCCCGTGGGTCAGTGTGAGTGCTAGTCCTGCTCCATTACCCAGGGAGCGGCACTGGCTGGTGATGGGATCAAATTCCTCATTGTCGTTGGGGCAGATGCACAGGAAGCTGCCATCGAAGTTCTCACACAGGACCTCCCCGCACAGCGCCAAGCTCATCTCGCACTCGTTCACGTCTGAGAAAGACAGGAGAGGAGGGCGTGAGGTCAGTAAAGGATCGGGCACGTACGCACAGGCATATGGTCAACAAGGTTGTGGCGAGGTCACATGAAAAAATCTTTATCATTTTGTTATTGGGAGAGTAATTCATATCAGACAGCAAATAATTCACTGAGCTGCATTACAGATACAAACATTTCCGTAGTGATTGATTCTTGATCTTCTACTTCTTTTGACACTCTATATTTGTGCACTGAATCACACTCCACGAAAAGGACACATTGTTTAGTTCATCGAAAATCAGTTCATGTCTCTATAGAGACAGAGTGCTATTCTTTGTACTCTGAAAACCATGCCCACCAGAAGGGAAAACATTTGGAGCCAAAATATGTAAACAAGAGCTGAAATGCTAAAAGAATGTCTGTAACTATCCTAAAATATTAGATTTCAGCATGTCAAAGGATTATCTTAGCATCCTTTTTCTACCAGATAGAGAAAGTTACATATGCTGAGTCTATCACAGTGTCCCCTCTTCTAACCTCACGTATCTTGGCAAAATGGTCCAGCTGAACGGGCAGAAGTAAAATACTTTACAACTGCTATCACATCACCAAGTAAAATCATGATTTAATCTAACAAAGATCAAAACCAGACCTTGCATAGTTTAATTAACTTCAAACTCTACAGTTTTAATGGACAAATAAACCAAATGCCTACTGCATGTTGTCAGAATCCCACAGTTTTCTTATTCTTCCTCCCGATGCCTCGCTTCTGTATCCACTATTTTCCTCTTAAAAGCTCAGTTTTCTGGCTTGCACCTTATAAACCTTAGTTCTTAGCTCTTTACCCTGTTCGTAGTGCATCCCATCACACAGCTGCTTTAAGGCATTTTTTTCTGTTGTTTGCTAGCAGATGGAAATGATAAGGAGGCACCTTAAATACAAAGTTAGGAAAGGAATGAATTGTTTTCCCCTCTGGTGTGGGTGGGACTTAATTGTGCTCTGTGTCTTTATACCAAATGCTGAAAGTCGTTTAATAAAAGTGAACAAACAGTATTTGCAGTCGCACACAATAATTAAAAGATAAGCCTGGTGTTATTTTCTGCACCTTCAATAAATCCCACGAGAAGACCAAAACAAACAATGTGTTAGTCCACTTCTCAGTCCTTTTCCAACCCCCCTAATCTACCAGCTGCTCTCAGCCATAAGCCTTTTGGTTCCATATAAAGATGTAAAAATTTTAAAATGACATACATGACAAGAAAAGTAATGCCTGCACACTTACTCCATGCCACACAAGTTTAAGTGTGAGTAAGTGTGCAGGTGGTACTTTTCTCCTCATGTACTCTGTTTTTTGATAGCACCCACGTGATGTGTGAAAACTACCCTCTATCTATTTTTAAAAATGGGTAAAAATATATACTTTCATTTTTAAACATTTTAATTTCCTCAAACAGCTGTAGTTTTTAGTAAGTGCTGGGTACTATTTTCAGTCGTGTGTTTAGACACATTTGGTGCTCAAGTGCAATGCAGCTCTATGGCACAGAGGAAAGAGTTACATCAGGTTTTGGCCACACAGGCAATACTTCTTCATATGATTAATTCATTGTTGATTTTGGTATTTTCATAGGATTGTTAAAAAGATAAAGTATCCCAACACTTATCATTTCAGCAGTAACATATGATTAATATTTGTTAAGGAGAAGTTACAGACCGACACATTTGCTCATGTCTCCTGGCGGGTTGGTGTAGCCTTGGTCACACTGGCAGCGGAAGGAGCCGTCTGTGTTCTCGCAGTAGCCGTGGTTCCCACAGATGGTTTCATTGACACACTCATCAATATCTGCAAGGCCAGCGAGCATGGAAGAGGTGAGCACAACATTAATATTTACAACGTCACTCCTCGCAATAGACTGTCAAACTGCCTCTGTAAACACTGCGCCGCTTTTCCAAAACAAACATCACTACCATTGTTGTGACCTTACAATAACAACAGAAATCCCTGCCATAATAACATGCCAGAAACGCTGTACAGATTAGACAATTCATTAAAAGGGCTTTCAAACTTTGATGTTTGTAAATCAGTTTAGGTAGACTCCCTCTCTGCACCAACACAGTGAAATTGAGTGGATCTGGAAAACTGCAAGCGAATGTGCTCTGGTTGTTAATAGAGTGAGAAGTGACACTTAGGCCACTGGGATGTTGGCAAAGTGTAACAGACGGAGGAGTTTACAGCATAAAACTCTGCACTCCCTTTCTGATTTACAGCCTTCAGGTTAATTTTGTAGCTAAATATAATTTGTAGCTTCTTTAAAAAAGAGTGAGGATAGTGAGATACTGGCTACAGTTGCATCTCTGGTAAGCTGGTGACAAAACAGTGAAAAATACGACTGAGCTTCCAATGGACAATATTCAACATAAAAATCAATGCTGCAGGAAGCGAACGTGCCGTCGACTTGACCAGCTGATTTTGCTACAAGGCGACTGACTGTTAAAACAGGTGACCTGCCTTAAGTTCTAAAACCAGCTGCTGGTGATTTAACAAGCTGAGTTGCAGATGACACCATCAGCCGGCCTGAGTCAAGCTCGGACCGTACAGTTCACACTGCTGCAACCTTTCTCTGCAATGTTTTAAAGCGGTTTAGTCTCGTCCCAAATCTTTGGTCTGAACTGGGCTTGTTTTATTAAGAACCCTGTATGGATCAAACATTTATTTTTAAGAGCGCAGGACTGGATTTAATGCCAAACATGTAAGTTAGGAATTGAATATGACAGATGGACGGTAGTTTGTTGTTGCATGGCAGTTAATAATACAACAAGTTGAGTAAATGCGGTTGGAGAGACTACATGCTATGTGTCAGTGTGTGAGAGACAGAGACGTGGACATTGAAGCTGTTAACACTGGACAGTGTTACAGCGTTGATGATTCCCTACGACTCGCTGTGCAAAAGCAACATTTGTTAGCAATTTCTTATTTCTTGGCGTCTTGGGTATAGCAGAGAGGCCAAAGACTGATACTGCCGGAGGGCAAGTCTGATTGTAATTGTTTAAGAAAACAATCAGAGAGTTAAATGATCACACTTTCGCTTGTTCTCTGGTCAGTACGGTTTGCCACTGGTCAATGTTAACCTCATAAATCTGTTTCGGGGTCACATAACCACCATTTATCAGTTTTTCTGACATAATGAACTATTGGTTTGAATGAGTGTTTACTTGTTCGGAGCACAAATGCCAAAACAAAATGTCCTATTCATCTGTTTCAGTCTTTGGTCTGTAATAGCATCTTTTGACCATAAATTTGTTATCAATTAGTTACACAACTCATGTTAGAACCAACATCTTGTTCTTTTCAGCCAAGAAATAAAAAACAAAGGCGAAACTATTCAGTCAGAGACGAAATTGAGTCACTGCTTGTATAGTTTCTGAAAGTCGTTAAATCGGGAACATTACATTTGACAGTTGATATGAACTGCACTAATGAAATTAGAGGACACACCACTGCGTTTTATCATGAGCATGATTGAATTTTTTTGTAGTCTTAACAATAACAACCCTCCATGACCATTCCATTCAGAGTTTCCATGACTAATAGTAACTCCTCTGGAGCGATCACAAGTTTTAGAAAAACAGGGGGGAAAAATGCAGACAATAAAATCACAACAAATTGAATACTCGTATTACATTTTGATCAGTTCCACTAAACAGTCTCATACTTGTAAAGCTCATTTTGGATAAGGCTGTTCCAAATATCAGTTCGGACAAAAAGTCAAGTCCAGTGGCAGCGTTTAAAACGAGCTGCTTTATGGAGTGCAAAGCGCAGCCATTCACATATTGTCTAAACCCGTTTTATTTAGCCTCCGAACACTCGTAAAGGCTGTATCAACTGAGCAAAGGGAGAAAGTAGGCCAGAAAAACCACAAGCTATTTGATTTGAACAGCGGCTTGGCCAGAGTGCTCTTCCCCTCCAACACAGACAACTACTCTGTCGGGCTTGCTGGGGGACAAGTCCTCTGTCAGTGTTCCTGTCCTGACTTGGCAACTTCTCTAACATGCCTCCAGGGTCAGAGACAGGGGCTCCCACAAGCTAATAAAACTGCAGAGACAAAATTGCCTTTGTCGTTCTGTAAAACCTTCAACAGGAAATGCTGAAAAGGATTGCTAGAATAGACTTGTGGGCTTAAATGGCTGCGAGACGATAGAGGGAGAATGCATGGACACATACTGAAAACCGCCAACCCACTGGATTTGCATTTTTGCAGCTGAGGAGTGAGATGCCAAACTGGTGTAGATGTGGCGAAGCTTTCTGGACACTACAACATATTACAAGTAATTGAAAAATACATTTTGGGGAAGAATGTTCCCACAGTTTAATCAAGAGTATTCTCAGCATAAGGTGAAAAGTATTATATATCAGAGTTTGAGGAACATTTCCTCAAGTGTGAAGAGCTTAAGTGGAGTTTGGAATGTTGGAATGACAGCGGCGGCCAGCTGGGAGGTCTGGGAGGAGGGCGATGAAAGCTCTCCGCTAATATATAAAATAATCAGTGTCTGCAGGCAGATTTTCATTCATGTGTAACATGGAACAAAATCTGTTGCAAACCACATGTTGCGATGATGAGATGCAATCAAAGAATCGTCCGGGGGAGTAATGAGAGCATCGAGACCAAAACAATTTTAATGGCCTTTGTTTTTCTGTGTATCTGACTTGAGCGGCATTACTTGACCAGTAACGTAGATCCAAGCAGAGAGTCTGCTTGCTGATCACTAATGGTTTGTGGGAACAAATGAATAATGCAAAATGAGATAACTCCACCAAGAGCTAGTCTCACACCAGCAGGACGTGGGGTTGCCTTTCTTAGTCTTTCCATGTAATAATCGGTTACGTCAGGACACATGCAGAGCTGTAAATTGCCTGGTGGGAAGATCTGTAGCAGGGGCGAAGGGTGAGGAGTTCAGCTGAGGTGGGTGGAGCTGAGGTTAAGAGCGACCCAGCCCAATAGGCACCTATCTTAATGGTCTGACCCCACAGGACCTGCTTCCTGGATCCGGTTGATGCTGCGGTTGGGGGTTAATGGTATGGGTCTCTGTGCCATGTGTTAATCTGGAGCACATGGGGGCAGGCAACAAGAATATAGAAATCAGTGACTGTTGGCTCACCCTCTGCAGCCCACACTTCTCCCATATTCTCTGGGCAACCCCTTGTCTGATTGGACCCACATGCAGAGGTTATTTCACACGCGACTGGGCAAGGATGAGGTGAGGTATTTGTTTTCGGGGAAGCGTGTTTGTGTGCTTTATCTGACGTAACATCTACAACCTGTCTTGGGTTAACTACAGTGACGGTCAAACTGTTGTATCATGTGTGTTCTTCTGAGAAAAAACATCATAGCCCAGCAGCATGATCACACACACATGGTAAAGTCTTTAGATTTCTATAGGTTTAAAGGGGTGGGAGTGTGACCACAGACAATTTCCGCCCATGGGAAAGCCTTATTAAAGACATAAAGGGCATAGCTTGGGGGAATTTATGAGCATGATGGTGAATTAAAGCCTAAAAAACAATGACCTGCGACTCCACACTGCCTTTTTCACATGCCCAAAGGAGCCCTGTGTACTGTGCAGCATCGCGGTAAAACGACAGCCCTCACAGTTGCAGCTGACGCTCCGCTGTGGAAAAACCCCTGTTTTCCCCTTTTGTATTATGGCCTCTAAATCTAAATGAGTGCTGCGAGCAGAGCCAAAGACAACCGCTGCCCCTTCGAAGGCCGGTGAGTAAAAATAAAACAACGCCCCTCTCAGAAACGGCAAATTACAGTGTCTGGCCTCTTCTTAAATATTTGATGATTTTTACAAGCAGACAAAAATGCCCCGGAGTAATTGAGCTCCCTCCCTGGACTTTTATTAGGGTGACGGCTGCATCTCCCACAACTTGCAACTGTAAGGTGAAACAAGCCACTATTGTGTGCAGCGCCGGGCTTCTGAGGGCGAGAGGGCTTGGTTCTCAAAGTGGAGCTGTGAGTCAATGCTGAGCTGTGCGAGTGTTTGTTGTGGGGTCGAGTGAAAACACGAAACAGCTCGCGTCACAACATAGCAACGAGGGGAAAGATGGTCGGACTCTGTCACAATTGAGCAACAGTGTTTGGGAAGGTTACTTCCAAACGTAATAGGTTACAGATTACTCGTCACCCAGTAAAAATGTAAAAGGTAATTTAATAACTTCATCAAACTAATGCAACCTATCACTTTTTATTACTTTTCTAGCAGATGTTTTAAAGAGGGCAATAAACTTTAAAAGTCCTAACGACATCCATGATGTCGATGTTGACAGCATTTGCACTATTGGTAAACAAGTTTTTTTTTAACTGATGTGTCACATTCTGTGTCACAGACAGGTGCTTCCCCCCTGCCTAAACCTGAGCTAAACACGTAGCCCTTACCCTACCCACAAGCAGCAGGCAGCGGTGCTCGCATTTACAAGGAGGGAAACATAATTTGACAGAAGAACGCATTTGGATAAAACACTGGAAAACAGGTCAGCAAACAGGGGAAAGCTGATGGAGGCCATTGAAAATGTTACAGTGGTTACTTCTTTTTTTCAGTGCTGACTCATCTGGAATGACGTTCAAGTGCTGTTTAGATGGAAGCGGACGGTATTTAGTGGTGACCCGTTAATGCATTGTGCCAGCAAAGGGGCTGAAATTAGCGCATTCACGTGACTGCTGTAGTTCGATCACTGCAGATAATAGCCGATTGGCGCTATAAAGCGGATAAATACCTGTGACTACAGCAGAGGCATATGATGCGGGTGTAAATGCAGATAATAACTTTTCCCATTAAATGAAAAATCCGGATCTTAGCAGGTGTTAGTGCGGGGGGTTGTGCACTGGGGACTTTAGAGCCCTTTTCTGATTTAAGAAGGATAATATGTTTTAAACTTCTAGCACTGATAGCACTGAAGCATTCATGTCTGACAACATTGCACGGCACACTCATAGTGCAGAGCGCACTGATTTGTTTGGCAGATGAGAGGTGGGGCAAATTCAATGTTTAAAATTTGTCTGTACACTGCAAAATGAATGTAGCCTATCTGGACATAGACACAAAAACATTCTTGCAAGGTGAACAGAATTAATGTTTTATTCTACATATTAGCTTTTACCTAAACAAATATATTTAGATGTACCACCCTTGTAATCACCAGCATTTTTATAGGTAACTTCAAGTTAATTACATATATTTTTTTTTTCCCCAGTGACTGTAACTGATTACAATTACATTTTGTAATTTAATTACACTCCCCTCTTAGCAGCCATACAGAAGAAGTGAACTGGTATTTTTCTGGCACCACAGGGGACAATGTGAAGCTTTTTCAATCGGGGCCCATCTAAAGATTCCACAATGTCTGCAGGACATGTCAGGTAAGAAAATGTGTAACTCATAGCACATAACATGGCACTGATTCAAACCCATATGAGCTGCTTAGCAGCGTTTCACTCTGACACTGAAGCAGTGGAGGTCAGCAGCTGGTTTCAATCTGCCCTTATCACACTGCAGGCCCCAGCACTCTTCAGTTGGTGCCAGACAGGCAACACCATAAAGTGCAGCAAGGAGGCAGCCACACGTAGCCAGGATCAGGGTGATGGAGGGGGCGGAGGTCTGATCTGTCACTGATCAGCATATTCTCCCCTGATCTCCATCTGTTGATAGCCCAATAAAAACTCAGGGTCATGAGAATATTTGACGCTGCACTGTACTCGGAGTGCATCTCCACAACGGATTCTGGTTCTCCTTCTCTAACACAAACACACAAGCTGGGATGCAGAAACCCACAGCTAACCACATGCACACACACACTCGCACTCACATACGCACACAATCACCCGCAAACACCCACAGCTTCCATCTGCAGTCCAACACATCATTCCATTCAGATGCTCTCAGACTGCTTTCCCCTCCTCGCCTGTCACTCTCTCCGGTGACTGTTTGGATTCTGTCTTAATATGAGGAAAATATTTGGCCTTTTGTTTTGGTCTCTTGTATTCCTCATACACCAGACTTGTTGTTTTTTGGTGCTATGAGAGCAACAAAGACAAGCAACGTTGCAAAATAAAGAGAGATAGACTCAAATCGTTGTGCAACAAACCACATTAATATCTCAAGCCCAAGGTGTCTAATCTTGCCAGTAAACACAGAAAGCTTCATGTATTCTGGTGGTCATGGAAATGTCTCTGTTGTTGTTGTTGGACAGCTGTGGGCCCAGATGTAGCGTAAGTGCAAATTTTCTCAGTCAACCCAGGTGACTGGGCTCCTCCATAGGGGAGGAAAAGAGGTAAGGCCCAGATAATCGTGTCCCCTCTAAAAAGAAGAGCAACAGTGATCAGGTTCCACTAGTGTCTTTGCCAGAGCCACTCCATTAGCTCTGTTGTCCGGAGGATGAGACCATTATCAGCTGGCCTCACACACCGCCTCCAATAACAGTGCACTCCTCTTTCTAAAGTGCCCCAATTTCAGGGGCCACTTCTCCCCCATGGCCTCCTGTGCAGGGAGACCTCGAGTACCTGATAGCTTTTTGATTCACATCAGCCTCTTTGTGTCTGGATGCCAAACAGATATCATTATCTACACACAGAGGGAGAGTCCTGAAGAGTATGCAGAGTTGATCTGAGGCTACACTCCCATCTATCTTTAACTACAGCCCAAATTGTGAATGGTACAAAAATAGGTTGCTGCATACGATGCATACATTTTTTGTTTCACTCTAAAGTCAGTTAGCCTCAAAATGGGCCTGTTTTTCTTAACATAATTGTGTGTGCTAGTCTCTTAACTACACGCGGTTTAACCACTCACCACAGTCTGTGGCGTCCTCTCCCTCGAGGCCGGGCTGGCAGCCCATGAAACAGCGGTAGGAGCCGATGGTGTTTTCGCAGCGCCAGGTACCACACACTGAGCTTCCAAACTCTTTGCACTCATTCTGGTCTGCACAGTGAGAGAAAAAGAGACAGATGTTGGTTAGTAACTGACAAACAGAGGCACAAATGCAAACACATGTGCAATCAGACACTAACACGGACGCATGCAACCCCCGCACACACTCGTGCTCCCTCCACTGCTCTTCTGCTTCCAGTGTAATGGCTGTACAGCAGGAGTCGGCCAGGAGGCCTGCGGTGTGGCTGTCCTCAGTAAACGCAGCAGGCAACAGGAATGGCCAAGAACAATATTATCACAGCAACCGAAGAACTTGTGAAGGAGCTAAAGGGAGACGTTCCAGAGGGAGAAACACCTCCTGCTCACAATGGGGTCATTCATACTTCCCTCAGGGGAGAGGGAGCTCAGGGCTCCAGCCATGTAATCCAGGCACCCCTCGCTCCTGAGGCCGAGGAGGAAAGCTTCTAAGCCAGGCTTGGACACTTTCACTGGAGCCCCGTCCCCACTGCCTATAGATAATCAATCATAGCCAACTGTTCTATACCGGGTATGCTCAAGTCTAAATGTAGCGTGACGATCAAACGGTTAATGCTGACATGTTGGTTTACTCAGAGAGTAGAAACCTCAGGGCAGAATAAGAGGTCAACAATCACTATGAAATACATAAGGGAGTTTTCGGACCTGTCCGCATGTTTACAGATTGTTTTGAAAATTGATATTTTCCTCTATGTTTGGGCCTCTATGAGGTCACTAAAATGCCTTCCAAGGCGCAGATTTTTCAAAACTCCAGTTGCTCTGTATCTGTGCAGACATGTTGCACGGAGTGTTTGGGAAACAATCGATTTCATCTCCTCGATTTGCCCGTGCCAATTGTTGCAAACCAGCAGACCACCCGTCTGATTACGTTTTGTAATCACTGCTTGATCTATCTACTGCTTTTACGTGAACTTCGTATTGCTGCACCACTTTACAGGGGAAGTGATGCTCCCAGTGTTGTTTGGTTCTCCTTAGCGTCCGTGGTTTATTGTTCGCAAGAAGCTACAGTTCTGGACCGTAGCCTGGTCGAACCAGCAGATGGTGGGACTCTTTCCTGGGGGGGGATTATTGTTGATGAGGATCAGAGGGAAAATTTTCTTATGTCCAGAGCACTCTTATCTTTGAGAACTTCCTTATCCTTATATTGAAGAGGAATCAATGGTTATGAGATCTCCAGTAGGTGTTTTTAAAAAGGTAACGCTACTTTTGTGAGGAGACTATAGAAGACAGTTCACACAGGCGAGAGTTTGCAGTAGTTTTTGCATGTGAGCGTGGACGGAGATTGTGTGGACAGGTTTTCCATTTAAAGGAACAGTGTTTAAGATTCAGGGGGATTTAGTGGCATCTAGCAGTAAGACATGCCAGTTAGAATGCCTACAGTATTTATTGTTTAAGAGGTTTTTAATAGGAGCAGAATTATGTGCACAGATCTCTTACTCTCCAAAACAAACAGACCAGGGGATTTAAGCCGGTAAAAACACCGAACAAAGAAGATTTACATTAAAAAATCTCTGCGTTTCCAATGCTTTGGGGCTGCTAACTACAGTGGCTGACACAAAAAGACAAATTGCCGTATTTAAAGCCAGTGTTTGGTTTGTCCATTCTGGGTTACTGTAGAAACACAGCGGTGCAGCATGGTGATCTCAGTTGTCAAGGACCCAATCCATTTAGATATAAATGGCACATTCTAAGGTGACAAAAATACAACCATTTCTATTTTCAGGTGAATATACACAAATGAAAACATACTTAATATATTCAATTTATTGTTGACAATATATCCCCCTAAATCCTAAACACTGCACCTTTAAAATTGAGGAGGAAATTATTTATTGAAAAAATATCTGTCTGCGTGTAGACAGGGCCTTATCCCCTCTTACCTTCACAGTCAGCTGTGTCATCGCTGAATTTGAAGCCAGCTTCACATAAGCACATGAACGAGCCGTCAGTGTTGAGACACTTGCCGCGGATGCAAACATTGTCTTTACTGCATTCATCCACATCTGAGGCAGAGAGAGGGAGGGAGGAGAAAGGCAGACAAATTAAGAGATAATTGGAGAAAGGGTGGGTCAAGATTTGATACATATTGATTATCCCTAAATATCCCTATATATCCTCTGTCTTTATTAAGTCCACAGGGAACACCACTCCTTTTCATAAGAATGTGTAATCAAGCACTTGTCTGAGCACCAGATTCATTGGCCATTTGGAGCATTTAACAGTACGCTGGCAAACAGGAAACAAAGGAGGAAAAAAAAGTCTACCTCAGCTTTTCAGGCTGAGAACATTTCCCCCCAACTCATAAAAATTAATAACGAACGCGACATGCTTGATTAGCTGTAGATTTGTGGATAATTGCGGCATTACAGCATGACTGTAAGGCACTTGGAGCTGCGGTAAAAGATGGGGAAAGCAGGGGAAAATTCATCGCTGGGGAAAAGCCTGTCCTCCTTTCCCAACCTTTGATAATCAGATGAATCTTTCAGAGACGACAAGGCAAACACCAGTTTGCAAAGATAGGGAGAAAAAAAACAATAGCCCAGACTATAAGTAAACACATAAATATGCTGACTGGATAGTTTTGGAGTTAATTCAACAACTTCAAAGCTTTTATTGAAAGGCACAGCAAGGCCATGGCACAACCTGTTGATTTGTATTAAATTTAGATGTGTTTCAGTCTGCTGTCATTCCTTTATTACGTATGGTCTGTTTTCGCTGAAAGACCAGCCTGGTCACGGCCAAGCATCATTTTGGCCTCACCTGACTAAACCCATCTTTCATCCCTATAAACTCACATACCCTCATCCTCCCTACTCCTTCCTCTGCAGGCTCATGTCAGAGGGGTCTGGCTTTCATTGTGTCAGCACTGTACACACAATGGCAGGCTGCAAGAAAATATACGACAACTGCTGATTTATAGGATAATTAGAGCCCTGTATTTGTTGTGGCGGGCAGCCAAAGTACCTGATGCGGGCTGAGCAGTTTGCTCAGAGTCTGTGTACGATGTCTAAGGCGCACCGAGGCCAAAGCCTCAGCAGAGGAATGTCCCTGTTCAAGGACTGAACCGAGTCCTCTACTGTAAGTCAACCTTGCCCTTTCAAGGACCGTGCCAGCGGCTTGCAAAGACCTAGACCCATTGATTCAAACCTACCTGCTTCACATCACGACGGCATGTATCACTGCCAGACGTCCTGCCGTTTACTTGATTTCACCTCTAACTGCACTTGCAAGACACACCAGAACAAACACTGATCCAATTCTGACATCCTGGCCAGAGTTATTTCATGTATTTTGACAGCAAATGCTCCAGTTTGTTGAAAAGAAAAGCCTTCCTTAGTTGATGATCAGGCTACATTTTTTTTTCCCCATCACTGTGACCAGTGGGTCACTGGGTGCGGCTGGAATAACATCAAACTGATGTCCAAACGGAGAGCGAGCTGAGACAGTTGATGAGGCCACGGCCCATTACACAGAGAGACTGGCCTGAGCACAGATGCCAAGGGTCCTAAGCTGGGCGTCTGCACCCAGGACAGTGAGGTGAGGAACTCTTATCTGAGCTGTTTATTTTATCAGTATCTTCCTTGATTTTTAGTTCTTGCCCTTTTTTTCATTTCATCATTTTATTCTCCTTGTGTTTTAAATGTGTTTGGTTTTATTGTAAGGCACTGTGTTTTTAAAAGTGCAATATAAATAAAGTATATTGTTATGATTATTGCCTGTCAGCCAGCCTGCACTGAATGAAAACCTTGACTTGAGCAATATGGGCTGAAATCATTAGAACATTATTACCAACTTTCTCTAATTACGACTTTGCCTCACCCAATTACACCAAGCCCATAAAATCATCTGAGAAATAATTTCCTATTGCTATTGCTGCTCTTGTGCCAGTGCGTTACTGTACCTTGGCAACCGGTCCTTCCATCGACGGTGGTATATCCATCAGGGCAGATGCACATGAAGGAGCCCTCAGTGTTCACACAGCTTCCTTCCCCGCAGATCCCCACGTCAGTTAAACACTCATTGATATCTGTCACAAGTATACACACACAGCTGTGTCAAGATGCCAACATGAGGTAAGGCACAAGAAGCAGTTAACCACTAATGGTGTGTTTTATCTTTCAGATGACCCAGAGTTTAGTAGCGTTCCAGCGTCACAACACTGGAATTTAAAACTCTGATTCAATACCTTAATGAAATATAGAAATGAAATATATAGGGAAAAAAAAAATTGACATTGAGTGCATAAAATTATAATTTTTATTTGAAGATGACTCTATTAAAAGGCTGTAACATGATAACTTCAGCTTCACTTTTCTTGGTTAGTAGCAGAAAACAGCAGAATGACTGTTAGCATTAACAATAAGAGCAGGCTGTTCTCATGCACTGTTTGTATATTTTCCTACACAAAGTATGGCGCCAAAATCGGGAAATATTCAAGTAATCATCAGCCAGTAATTTGTGTTTAACCGACATATTTGGGAGGGCTATTGTATTTCTCCAATTGTATCTGTGATTTATTGTCTTTATATGACTTTAAATACTGATAAAAAGACCTTGAGAAAAAAAAATCATTTTTCTGACAACACTAGTGTGTGTGTGTGTATTTACCTCTGCAGAACGTCCTATCCACCAGCTCCATACCATCGGGGCAGGAGCAGCTGTCGGAACCGATGGTGTTGGTGCACCGGCCTGCCTCACGCAGGCTGGTGTCCTCACAGTCATTCCCATCTACATTGACAAACACACACACAGACAGACGTCATAAGTATGACACACTCACACCAGCTGTAAATGTTACTTCCAGACCACACTGAGTATGTCAGAAAAGTCATGCATCATCTACATTGGCAAGTAATGACTTATTCTTACTACACTAGGTCATACTGTGCTGGAACAGATGGCAAATGAAAATGATTGCACAGAAATATATTGACCACAGTGAGCCACCCACTGTGTCGTACCTTCACATGAGAGCCCGTTGGGTGCCACCGTGAGGCCGCGTTCATAGGCCATGCAGGAGAAGGAGCCCTCTGTGTTGGTGCAAACACCCGTGGGGCACACACCTGGGATCTGGCACTCGTCAATGTCTAAGATACAGAAGAAGAAGGAAAGGTTAGCCTAGTTTATCGTCTTAAGCAAAGGGAACCTCTAAAGAGTCCACTTTTTGATCGTTCACTGTCTTATCTATTATAAATGATGTGTGTGCGTGCCGAACATACAGTAAGCAAAGCCCCCTTTATTAGATCGCACTGACAGTGTTTTATTAAAAAGGGTGGAAAGATAAGTATGCAGGAGGGTCATCGAATCCAAAACAGCAAGCTATTACAGGTGGCACATAATTACTGTATCTACAAACAGTCACTGGCTCGCTGTTATGTGATCATTGGAAATTCCTCGAGCCGGTGCAGATTGTATTTCTTACGGAGAAAAATAGTGCAGGCCATTGTTAAGTGATTGAGATGGCTCAGTTTTGCCTTTGGGTGAACAGTTCAACGGGGCGAACTCGCTGCAATACGTGGAAGGCAGGGGAGTGGCTGACTTCATTTTAAATTAAGCCCTTAATATTTTCCATGGCATCAGAGGCATCCATTAAAATCCTATCAGAGGCCGACTTGGACTTGGGCTTGTTTTGTAAAACCTTTTCCCAGCACAAAGACACATATCGGCGGGGGATCTTCCTCCTGGGCTACATCCACGCTCCCATTCAAAAACACACCACAGTATATATGACTAACTGAGGCCATGTTTGAATCCATTTAAACAGCCATTCCTTTTCTGCTTCCCATGAAGTCATGACAGATCTAACCTCCCCGGATTCGTCAAAGCAGCCGTTTCACTGCATTGATCTCATAAATCATGTCATGACAAATTACTGAGCACTGTAAAGACTTTCTATAATCATGTTCTGGGTCTAATCCTTTTTTTTTTTTTTTACTGTGGTCTACTGTAACTTTGGTACAATGTTTACGATAGTGACAGCTCAAAGTTTTCTGAGAAGGTAGGTAATAGAAAGGTAGTTTTACCCTCACAGCCATAACCATCCTCAGACAGTTGCAGGCCGGCTTCGCAGCTCCTGCAGGTGTACGATCCTGGAGTGTTCAAGCACAGCTGGCGTGGGCACACGTTAGCCACCAAGCACTCGTTCACATCTGGACACAAATACATAGACACATCATAGCACAGATTACCATCTCTGGCTTCAAATAAATAAAGCCCGCCAGTTGTAATCAGTTAGATCGCCAGTCATTGGAACTAGAAATTACAAATGTCGACACTTCTATCTTTTTAGCTGACCTATCTGCAGAACATTAGCCTGACATCATCTTGTTCTATTTGAGGGCTGGTGTATCATTGTGTTGAGCAAGGATCAGATGAGCGGTGCCAGAGGCGGATGGGTCCAGGATCCAGCTATGATGTGATGTCTAGAAGGAGTATTTTGGGATTTTGGGCTCAGATGATGAGGCTTTGAGGTCCAAGCTGTCACACCTGATGCTGTTTATACACAGCCTGAACCAGCTAGGAAACATGTTCATCAGAGCTGGCACTTTCACCTTAACCGTAGCTTTGTTGGGTATTAGGGCAAGGTCTGGCATGTTTGAATAGACGCTACACACACACCTGTGCTCAAGTGTATAAGCATTCCTGCACAAGTACAGCCAAAAGCCTCACCATCACATTGTTGTCCATCCTCAGAGACTCTGAAACCAGGCTGACACGCGATACATGTGAAGGAACCTTCTGTGTTTGTACATGTTCCCAGGGGGCATGTAGTGGGCAGCGCACACTCATCGATATCTGAAAACAAAACAGACTGTTAGACATTCGCTGCAGGAAACAGGCATCTTTACAGCCAAGAAAAAAAGAACTAGAATTATCACCTAGTGGCTATACGTCACACTTATGGCTTACATTCATATTTGTGAAAACATTACTGCTTCACACATTTTCCCCTGACAGCACAGAGGATTGATACACGCACTACAGTTTTTAAAAAGGCCACCAATTCAGTATCTAACCGATGCTCTCTCCTTCTGTTACTGAATTATGGCATTAAATAATGGCAAGATGAGTGTTTCTGCAGAATCTTGATGCCATAATGAAGTTCACTTTGACCCTTTGGATAAACAATATCATCAAATTATATTGTTATCATTTATGTGGAATTTTAGTCATAATAAGCATATGAATTCTACCCAGCTCATTGCTGAGTCCAAGTTAATGTTTTCTCTTCACATTCATGTCTCATTCACAAGAATGTGACAGATGCAAGATCACAGTGACCTTGACCTTTGACCACCAAAATCCAATCAGTTCATTGTTGAGTCCAAGTGGACGTTTGTGCAAAATTTAAGAAATTCTGTAATGGTGCTCTTGACATTACATGTTCAAAAGAATGAGACAGAATAGGTCACAGTGACTATGACTTTTACCTATGACCACCAAATTCTTATTATATCATAGTTGAGTCTAAGTAGATGTTTGTGCCAAATTTGAAGAAATTCCCTCATTGTGTCTCTGAGATATCACATTCACAAGAATGGGATGGACCACCTGAATATATAATGCCTGCGGCTATGGCTGTCGACAGCGCAGAGGCATAAAAACAAATTTCTGATGAAAGGTAAGAACCACTAACCCCGCCAGTGTTAGTTCTGTCAGGCTGAATAATATACATACGGCATTATGCAGAAATTAATGTAACAGTGGTGTTAAACCAACCTTCGCAGAGCTCCCCGTCATATGATATTCTGTACCCTGTTGGGCAGTTCTCACAGGTGTAAGAGCCTTCCGAGTTAAGACAGATCCCGTTGGCACAGGTAGACAGGGACTGGCACTCATCAACATCTGGGTGAGACACGTGCACCAGCACAGACATGCATGGACACTGATCACTATAAAGACTGAATAATTTCACAGGGAACTCAGTTGCACGGGAGTTTGAATGGTGAGCTGACAAGCCACTGAGATGTGTTGAGTAAGTCTTCAACAGCTGTAACAGCACAAAAGGTTTTGACTGAATAAGCTGGAGATTGAGTTTACCTTCACACCTCTGTCGGTCTTGAGACACTTTATAGCCAGCCTTACATCTGGTGCAGGTGTAGGATCCCTCCGTGTTGGCGCACACGCCACCGAGACACAAGTCACCCTGGGCACACTCGTTCACGTCTGGAAACACAAATATCAAATTCTCCACAAGTGGGCAGACAAATCATCACCATCTACCAGCGATTCTCAGAAAACTGCAGCTCAGTGTAAATCATTAAACAGCCGATTTCATACCTTCACATCTCAGTCCATCAGCAGATGGTCCAAACCCGGGCCTGCAGTTCTGGCAAGTGTAGGAACCTGCAGTGTTGATGCAAATTCCCGCTGGGCACACATTACCAGTTGAGCACTCGTTGACATCTAACAAAAAGAAACAATTTGCAGACATTATACTGCTGTCGAGAGAGCTCCACAAGCTGAGAGGTATGCAGTGACGAGTTACGCCCAACAGCTCCAGATAATCCTTTGCAGACCTTCACAAGCTTTGCTGTCTGAGGTGACTTGGTAACCATGGTTACAGGTGCATTTGTGAGTGCCGTCCAGATTGACACAGCGGCCGTTGAGGCAGACTCCAGGGAGCACACATTCATCCACATCTGGAGTGAAGATACAGATGGGAAAAAAGGGGGGCCTCAGAAAATAAAGACAAACTCTTTTCTTTTTTTATAGAGCTTCAATGGTGCCGCGAGGCTTCTGTAGTAGCACTGTGGAGAACACTTCACAGAGCTGTTACTTCAATACGGGACGTTAATATTGTCTGACTGACCTTCTGACTGACAGTTACCTTGGCAAACATTATCTGGTGAGAGTCTGTATCCCTGGAAACAGTTGCACCTATAGGAGCCCTCAGTGTTGACACACCGACCATGGCCGCACACTGTTTGGTTCAAGCACTCATTTACATCTGAGGACAGAAGACATCAGGACAGGATGCAACATATATCAGAGCAAGTACACTGTGTGATTAAAGGATCAGTTTAACCAAATTTAAATTCTCACATACTCTACCTGTAATCGATCTAGACATGCTGATTTCTTTAAGGGGAATTACGTCCATTTTTTAAATTCATATGTTATTCCTATGTTCTAAGTCGACAGTCAAAAAATATTAGTAAATACTAACGACTTTCTCCCACATCTAAAAGTTCAAAGATAGAGAACCAAGATTAATATTTGTTATGTCATAGGATATAAAGTTTTGAGCTGTTTCATTGATAATGAAATGGAAGATATGTTATAGATCGGTGATTCCCAACTAGTCCAATCACAGGCTACTGATATCTCCTTCCTTAGTCATAAGTTTAAGGACCTCAAATTAGATAAATTCCCATATTTTCAGTTTAATTTCAAATATAAACAATACATTGGCTTAGAACTCGAAATAAACTATATTGCAAAAAAGAAAAAGAAAACACACTTAAAAATAAAAGTTCTGTGCTGAAAAAAATCACTGTACTTCAAAATAAAGTGTGGTTTCTTACAAAATTGACAAATTCATGAGTCACTTGCGGCCCATTCAGAATGGATCCACGACCCACTTTTGGACTGGGACCCACTAGCTGGGAATGACTAATCTAGATGAAACTGAGGGCACTCAGGAGAATGATACGAATATTTGGTTACATTTTCCTTTTCTGAGGCGTGAACACTTTAATAAAGTAAAGCTCATTTGGGTATAAAAAAGAAACAAATATTCTGTGGGTCCACAAAATCCGGCTCCCATTCATGGTCTATAGAGCAGCTCCAGACTTTATGCTTGAGGACATCGGAAATTTGAGACTTACTGCTCTGGATTCTGGCTTTGAGTAGCTCATACTCACAAATATTAATTGAACTTTTCCAAAGCCATGAAAATAACATATTGGAATTATTAATTTAGGTGGTGTTCAACCGTAAGGTTTTGAGATATCCACCTCTAGGATTTCTGCCTCCTCCCCATTACAATGAAGGTAAACAGAACTTCAGTTGTCGTGCCCACAGCATTTAAAAATGACATTAAAAGCCCACAGAGAAATCCCTGTCAGCTGTCTTCTTGGGGATTATTCTGTGGTTGAAAGTTTGAATGTACTGTTCATATGTGCACCTAAGAAAAATAATGCACTAAAATTTCAAACATGAGTTCACGTAAGGCGGCTGGATGGGGTTGTGGAAGGTTTCACAACACAGGAGTGCGGTTTTGGTAACCATGTGAGATCATGTCACCATGTTTCTTTTACATAAACCTTACATAAGTAACTACATTAAGCATGTAACTCTAACATGAGTATGTAACTTCACATTAAGTATGTAACTTTAAATTTAGTATATGCCATTGTTTTTGGGGTGCTTATTCATTACATATAATATGACCCATCTTATGAGGATATGTTGACCAATTAACTCTTCACAGCAAAAGAAACATTGTTGCTGAACTTTCTAAGTGTGATTTTTTTTAAAGATTATTTTTTGGTTTTTACCTTTAATTGATAAGACAGCTTTTAGAATGACATGGGGAGAGAGGATGACGTGCAGCAAAAGGCCACAGGCTGGAATTGAACTCGCTGAAAGCCGCTGCAGCAAAGACTAAGGCCTTACTACATGGGGTGCCTGCTCTACCAGGTGAGCCACTCAGCACCTCCTAATTGTAATTTTTAATTTCATAAAAGCCACAAAAAATTCCATTTGTTTATGCAGAAAGGCAGACAAGCTAAAAAAGATCCAAAACCTAGGCACATATAACCCAAATATCTGCATGCAAGGTACCATTAAACGACAGTAGGAAAATGTCTTACTTTTGTAATTTGGGTGTCCCAAGCCTTTAACATAAGATGAAATACGAGATGCAAAGGAAAAGTAGGCCATTGCAGCAAGAAACAACAAGATACGGAAAATAAAAACAAGGACGTGAATACAAAATAAGGGTTGTTTCAGTAAAGGGGAAACAATTACAGCATAATTAGTCCACAAAATGACTGTAAAACAGCAGTCATTAACCTACGTCAGTGCCCAAACCTCATTCATGAAGGCCTTTTTACTATTTGCAGCAGTAGTTGTCTTTTCCATTTTGTGAGTCAGAACAGTTGACCCAGAAATTATGTTTATGTAAAACCTCACACTGAAATAATGTTTTATAGTGGAATTTATCAAGTGTTTACAAGGGCAATTTTCAACTTAGGTAAAAGGTGTGGGAAGAGACAGTCTGATAATTTGAGCGTAAGAAACAGAGGAAGAGACAATAAAAGAGGGAGAGAAAGAGGGGGAGAGGAAGGAAAAGTATTTGTCTGCAAAGGAGGTGCAGAGAGGACGGGATAGAGATGCTGAAACAGAGAGCTCACACAGTGCAAACACTGCGAGAGAGTCACAGACTGGGTTTTGTTTGCCTAGCAGTGGGCACTGCCAGACGTCTGTCAGTGTGGCCCAGTGCTTTGTTTCTGCAATCATCCGGCATCTCACAGGCCTCCGCGATAAGCCCTGACAGGGGAATGGAGCTGTTTTTCCTATCACACCAGCAATTAGGCTTATCCACGATTCGGCCAATTGGGCCCAAACCACTGTGCTACCGTCAATTGACTAGAGCGAATACTGGAAACCCGGTGCTCATGTTGCCTGTTTTATGTGACTCTCACAGCGCCATACTGTAGGGCCTGTTAGCGCTGCCTGGGTGGATGTTCGGAGTAAAAATATTTACCTCCAATGTTATCCCTCGTTTACAGGGTTCCTCTCAGTTGCTATTTATACACCACGGATTTACACAGAAGGAATAACATTAGTGAGTTCACAAACAGAAGGTAGCTGAAGTGGTGTTTTCTTTGGAGGCAAGAGTATCATGAAACTTTAACGCTTTGAAACCTGGAGCAATGTCACTTTTTTGTGCTGCTTTCAGATGCCTTTCACAGCTATTTAAAACTTAGAACCTTAAGTAAATTGTCTTGAATAAAGAAAAAAGGCAAAAAGCAATGGCAAGAAATTGCAGGAAAATAGATTTTAAAAAGTATTCTAAAAAAAAGCTGGAGGAAAATGTCTAAGGAAAAAGAAAAGAAACTAGAGACAATCTACATTAATAATTATCAGAATTACAATTAGTTTTATAATTAAACTTAAACTTTGTCCATGTCATTACTACATGGTTACTTGGGTGTTTTTTTGTACTTTTTTTTTTCTTATCTTTAGCGTCTTCCCCTTTTACATTTATTAGTTTTTTGCCAATTTTCTAGTACTGTTTTTTTTTTTACAAATTTCTTGGTAATTTTTGAGTCATTTCTTCTTTCATTGCTCGTTGACTTCTTCAAATGTTTTTGAAAGAAATCAAGCCAATTTTCTCAGCTTTCAAAAGGGTTAAACAAGGACATCAGTCATCAGACTCACTGAGAAATCGATTAAAAAGAACCTCATTACAACTAAAGTTAATTTCCACATTTTCCATCCTGGTTTTGTCTTTCAGCTTTTCACATTTCTGGAATACTCACTCCAGGAGCTCAGGTTTCCAAACAAATTAGACGGGGTTCAAGGTCATGGTGAGGAGATGTGGTAAGTAACACCAGTCACGCTCTTACGTAACAGGGCCACTTTCAGGTTGGGAGCTGCCAGTGTGTTAGCTTAAACACACCAAATGTAGTTTACTGGCCGTTTGTGTATGAAAGTCTAATAATCCGCAGTATGAGTTTTACAGCAGACCACAGACAACACTATGGGTGACTGAGAGGATGTGTTTGCGTGTCAGGACCTCTTCACAGTGGGAATTGACCGTTTGACCTTCTCATACATCTCCTGTGACTTCCCGGTGCTATCACCCAGCCCAGCAGTGGTAATAATAAAGCCTCCGCTGGGCCTAACAGTACAGTGGCCAGAGTGCTCCAACAATAATACGCTGTTTGTTCAAGGCTGTGGCCAAGAGAAAATATTTGGACTCTCCCAAATTGAAGTATTATAAACAATCTTTTTACGGGGGCCAGTGATATCAAAAGATCAGCAATAACACGGTGAATGTGTTTAAATAATATTGGGGATATGCAGAGGCTGCTGGGTGGAGGAGTTGATATATCATACGTGGAAACACTGAATGGAGAGAGAGAGAGAGAGAGGGTGGAGGGCTGTGTTCGGCAATATAGCCATCATCATTGTGGTTTTGGGCTGTCGTGCGGGCTAAGTAGTGGTCCACACTTAACATAAAAACCCCAATAATTTTTTTTTTCAATCATCTTCGTGCACATCAGAGTGTCCCTTTGAGCAAAAAGCCGCAATTCAGCGAAAGTAATTCAGCTGGTGCTATTTGGTCAAATGTTCTGCATCATAAGCTGTCAGCAAGTAATTTACGGCATGACCCGTTGCCATGACGCCTTGGTTATTTTTGGTGATGCCAACTGGGAGCAGCAGCTTTCGTCTACGTAAATGTTACCTAATACAGGAAGCTTATACAGTGTAAGAGGGAAATCCAGCTTCTTTCCATGCAGCGGTCGGAAACACCCTTAGGAGATTGGGTGTGGGTGGAGCTGCTATGATGGGGCGTGGGTTTGACTTACCCACACATCTTTCTTCGATAGGCCTGAACCCAGGGCCACAGGCCTGGCACTGGAAGGAGCCGGGAGTGTTGACGCAGACACCGTTGGGACAGGAGCTGGGATCCCTGCACTCATCTACATCTGCTCGGGGAGAAGGTGGGACACGAAAATAATCATTTGAATTAGTTGTTATTGAAACAATGTGCACAAGCATGGAAGAAAAGGGGGTGTAAGGTCACAAATGCTAATATATACAAACACACAATCCCTCCATCACGAACAGTGCATAGTTTTCTTCCTGGCTTCCATTAGAGGAAAATGCATGTGTTTTGTTACCGGGCTACACATTAACTCATGGCAGCAAACAAATATGTCTGGCTACGACTGTGCTGTTATGTGAACATTTAATGTGCGTGGACGCTTGTGCATGCATGTCACCTTCGCATTGGCCTCTCCGAGACTTGGCGTAGCCGCTGTTGCATTCACAGGTGTAAGACCCTTCTGTGTTGACGCATTTGCCGTTCTGGCACTTGTTGGGCATGCTGCACTCATTAATGTCTGCCAGTTTGAATGAAAACCAAGGAGAATGGAAAAGAAAGTGACTATTGTGTTCCACAGCATTAATTAGTGCAGGATGCTCTTAAATGCACAGCGCTGACAGACAAGAACTTGCAGAAAGCAAACAGCTAATGGCTGGTATCCATTGGAAACATTATGTCTCCTGCTGTCGTTCGGCCTGCGACTCACCTTGACAGAACTTCCTGTTCTGGGTGATCACCTGGCTGTAGCCGCTGTGGCACTGACAGGTGTAGGAGCCATAGCTGTTTATGCAGCGGCCCTTCCCTTCACATGGGTCCTCATCACACTCGTTAACATCTGCAACGGGAGAAAGAAAATAAATGCAGAAGGTAAGTACAAGAGATCGAATGTGACATTACACTGCAGTTCCATTTCACCAGCAGAGACTGTACACTTTCCAAAGCCCTGACTTGGGAGCTCCTCTACTGTGCAGGCATTCCTCAGTGATGGGTCTGAGCCCAGCTGAGTAGAGCAGAGGCTGCGGCCAAGGCCTTCACCGTGAGGTAAGGGATCACAGCACCATGGCAGCTCCTTGGATGGGCTTTACGCTGTTGTCAGGCATCACGGAACAGGTCAACATAAACAAACGGCTCCTTTTCATTTTGGCTTGCCTCATTTCTCAAGGCTTCTGTGTCGTGTTGATGTCGAGGACCTGCTTGCACAGAGATGATGATGGGCGGAGCTGCTTGGCCTCTGGTGTCAGCATGTTTGCGTTTGTGTGTCCCTCCTTTTCTTTAAGTGTCCCACCGTAACTCCGTCTATCTATCTTCTCCTCTTTAGCCCCTTTTACACTGCCTGTTCAAGGCAGGAATATTGCATGCTGTTATGCTGCTTTGTCACTCTGAATAAATGGTATGATCTTGGAATGGGGAGTTGTCTGTGGACATGGGAGGTAGTAACAGGGCCAAAATGATGTCTGTGTAAACGGAAATACGGCAGGACAGGATCACAGGGACGATGGGTGTGACGTTCTGACAGCGTGTTATCTGTATGATCCACTGTGTGAGGTTTAAAAAGCAGGTAGTTGCAGTTAGATGCTACCTCAGTGAATAACAGCGGTCATAAATGTTTGCAGACTGGGAAAACAATGAGCGCCAGGAGCCCTTTACCCTTTGATCAGAGGACGAGATCAGTTGCCATATAACTTGGACGGTATGCCTAAATGATTGTTACTGACATGTCATGCCATTGTTATTGTTTAGAAAGCCCTGTCAATGTATATGTATTATGTCTAAAATCACACACTAAGCAGCATGATGCCGCTGTTGTTTGGTTCAGTGTAAAAATGCAAAGGCGGCACAAAGAGGGGACACAGTAGTGGCCCTAAGGCATGATTTCTGGCATGAGGGCTCCTCCCTCCTATCGTTACTTACCAATGCAGTTGGTCTGCAGTGCACTGAGCTTGAATCCTGGCTCACAGTGGCAGGTGTAGCCAGTCTGCACAGGGATACATTTCCCATGGCCACAGATGCCCGGGGTGGTGGCACACTTGTCAATACCTATGAAAAGCCACAGAGATGTGCACGGTCAGAAAGCAGGCAAGAATATTTTTGACCTTGGGTTATGTAACATTACAGAGACTGTAAAAAAAACGACATTCCACTAGCACATGTTGTTTTCCATGGGAACTCATCTTGCTGTTTTATAGGTGAGGTCTTGGATGAGAGGACAGGTTTTACAGCGCTGTAGTGTTCTAACAGGTGGAATGGAGCTCTTACAAAGGGGACGGCGAGAAGCAGGTCATGCACAGTAGAGCCTGACATTAGTGTTGTTCTTGTCTTTTTCTGCCCAAATGGACTGTGCTAAAACAGACAGTGAACTGGAGCTCTGTGTCTGGTTAAGGAGGGAAACCCTCACTACAGTATGTCTTTCTCTGTAGGATTACTGTAAATTCTCCTCCCTATCGCTCTTCCTCTCACTCTCTCTGTCACCCAAACACTTTTTGACTGTGCCGTCTGCTCGTTCTCCATTTTTCATAAATCTGGCCTCTGTCCACTTGGGATAGTTTCCCCTTCCAAGAGGCACACTCTTTCTTGGTTCCTCGCCCTCTCACCCTCTGTGCAGCACGGCATCTTCAAGCCAAATTGGCTCTGGGAAAAGGGGTCAAATAAAATCATAATACAGGCTCTCCACGGTTTAACTCTGGGTAAGCCTTGAAAAATGTCTTGTGAGATGTGCTGCTGTCTGCCAGCAGTTGACTGAGAGCATAAAATATGAAGAGTTAAGCTCCGTGCTGCTCTTGTAGCATGGTCGCCCTACAGTTCCATACCCACCTGTCATTTACTGGTGATTTTCGATCCAGTGTCCCCTGGGTTCAATACGTATATTCTAATGTATGTTGTACCTGTGGCTGTGGCTGTGTGGGTTGTGTCCTCTGAACCTGGTCTGCTGGTGTTGATGGAGGAGTCTGGAGAAGTTTCTGTGCAAATCGGGAGAGTGTGAACACAATGAACCACTAACACTGTGACACGTAGTAAATCCTCGTTCTCTACAAGCTAAACGAGACGCTGCTTGTTTTCCCAACCACTACTGCCTGAGCTGTCACTCACTGGGCAGCTATATAAAAATGATCTACTCTTTTCTTGAGCTAAAAACAGCAAAACGACCAAAATAAATCAAGCAGACTCATTGGAAGTAGTCAACCTTCAGACTTTAAAGTCAATGTTTTCGCTGGCAGAGCGGGATTGAGACTGCCACCGCTGTGCTGGAGAGAGCAATTTGTAGAAAACACATCATGTGTCTGTGCCTGATTAAATCTACCAGGGCTGAGTCAGATTACATTGAAGGGTAGTCAGTTACTGACTACAAATTACCTGGCAACTTTTGTAATTACTGATTCAATCCATTGGATTTTTAAAAAAGAGTAATCTAATCCAAGTACTTTTGGATTACATCAAAATCAAACATTAAAAATATGACACTTAATACTGTCTTGTGGCTGTATGCCTCAGCCAAACAGTCAAGCTGCAGTTGATCCATGTCTGTACGGACTCATATGAAGACATGACAGTTGACAAAGCTTACTGTGTGAATGTTGCTGTAAAAAAGATACACATTCTAAAATGTGGATGCTTCAGCACAGGAGATCAATGCCATCAGCAGCACACTTTCAAGGTGGGTACCGAAGATTAGTGTAACCAATTCAGTATCCTAAAAAAGGTCTCTCCTGTTTCTGAGATATAATGTTGAGTAATGGCCAGGAAAGTGTTTTTGCAGAACATTATGATGTCACAGTGAAGCTAACCTTTGACCTTTTGGATATAAAATCACTCACTTTGTCATTTTATTCTATTAGACATTTGTGTGACATTTTGTCATAATTAGGATATGAATTCTTGAAGTTACTGCAAAAAGCATGTTTTGTGAGATCACAGGGTTGCCTGATATCAGACAACATGTCAGACAACTTGTTTCACTACGTTTCAGTTGACTCAAATTTTGTGGAATGGGCAGATTAGAAGGTCTGGACCCAGGCAAGTCACAAGGACCTTTGACCTTCCTTGATCCCAGGTGAACATTGATGATAAATTTGAGGAAATTCACTCCAATTAAGTCAGATTCAAATGTGTAACAGTTAAATGGAATTGCCTCCCCATTTTTCCAATTGATCTTACATCCAGAAAAACTGCCCAAATAAATGAATCAAATTGAGAAAAGTACTGAGAATGCTGGCTTCAATTTTACTTTAAGTGTTTCTGAGATATCCATTCACAAGAATGTGATAAACTGACATATAGTCAGAAATATGGTCAGATGTATGTATTGACGGACAACGCAAAAACATAATGCAAAATCATAATCCCTTTTGTCTTTAAACATCTTAAATACTTTACTGTAAATAAATTGTTCTTTTCATTTTTAATATTTACAGTTGGTCAGATCTAATTACTCTTGCAAATAACCGTCCCAAATTGAGCTCTTGTCTATGGGCCTGTGTCCACATTGCTTTTTTTTTTTTTTTTTTAAAGAGCGGCAGTGTCTTTTTTCAATTGTTGCGGCTGCATACGGCCACCTCGAGGAAATGTGTAGCGTCCGGCGCTCTGACTTTTTTGTGTGACTGCTCCGCTTGCTTCTAGTTGAAAATCTCTCCCTTACTTTTTATCCCAAGCTAAATGATATGACAGTTGACAGAAAAGCCATTTATGGGAGCGGATCGGCCGCACACTGAACATTGCTTGTGTGTGTGCGTTGTGCTTTTATTACGGTATGTGTTGTTAGCTGTGTAGTTAACCCTGTGTTATTTAGCATTGCATTCACTACCTAACATAAATTAAAATAAGCAAAGGAAGCACTGTTTTGATGAACAGCTGGGACGAAGCACTTTCCAGCCCCCTGCCACTGCTTTTCTGATGAAGAAAAACACTATTTGGACACACACCCTAAAAAACCCTGCATGTAAGATGCACTTTTTAGTAGTTAATAGAAAATTGGTTACCAAGAAATAAAGTTTCAGAATTTTAAAATTGCCATATTTTAAAGACGCAATCAAAAAAGTAATCTAGTAATAGTTGACAATGTAACATGTAACATGTAATGTAATTACACTTGTTTTTCAAATATAATTTAGGTTTATTATAGTTACTTGTTTTTTAAAATCTAATTACATTATACCGATGTAATGTATACACATGTAATCTGCTACCCAACCCTGGAAACTACTTTTGGGCCTTAAGCTTTGAGATGCTAAATAAAACCACAGGAAGAATTAAAGAGCAGTTGTTGAGGGTGAACAGGCAGTGTTGTGTGATCTGTATGAGTGAAGCCAAGAGGCAAATACCTGGATACTTCAGTGGTGAGTCAGTCACAACAGCTGGCTAGAAAACAAGCAAATACTTCATGTCAAAGATATTGGCTGCATTTCATCGCCACATTCATGTTCATACAGTGTGTCAGCTTTTGTCGTCGTTTTCAGAGCTAATTAGGTGTGTGCATCTACCGCAATGTGGTCTGAATAAGTTACATAATCATAACAAACCCTCCAGCTGAGATAGCTAGAGCATATCGTTCTAAGATAAACATTTCAAAAGTATGTGCCAAGAGGTTGACAGGAAGAGAGAACTCACCGGGATCAGAATTTCCACATCTGCCACAAGACATAAAGAAGAGGAAAAGTTTATCAGTAGCAAAAACTTGACATTCTGTTCGCATTAACAAGTGCCATTACTGACTGCACACAATGTACACAACAACCCATGTTCTCCTTAGGCACTTGACCCGTGGCTTTGAAGGTCTTTATTTCTAATAAAACAAAGCTTATGGCACATTTATCCTCTAAGCCAGACAGAGGAAGTTGTATCAGAAAAGTAGTGCAGTCTACCGGCCAAGCGAAAATGCAAAGAGAGACAAGGAAATAGATATCTCTGATAATGAAGACAAAAATCCCTAAATATTTACAGAATTGTCTCCTTATATAAATCAAAATGTCACAGCTTCGCCAATAAACTATCTCACGAGAATTAAATCGAGAAGATACATTTACAGTAAATCCTGAGGATTTAGATGTATGGCCGATGTGGATTACTGGTGTGCATTGCTGCGATGCTCAGAGGGGTTTCACTTTGATGGATGGGGGACATGAGTGCTGATCCAAATATGTTCAACATTGGATCATCTTAGCATTTATTTATAGTATGAAGACATCCTGTTGATGTTTGGACTCTCACAAAAAAGCTAATCCATGTGCATCCTGTAGAAAATAAAATCCTTATTGTGTATCACTCAGCTGCGCTGCATTGTTTGTGCTGTGGGTTGTGGTAGAAGTGAATGCCGTGTTTGGATAATTCGATAGCCTGTGTGCATAACAGTGCACAACACTCAGCAGCAAATATTCATCTCTTTACTATTTAGAGTAAATATTTATCAACCTTAAATCTGGGTAAAGCAAAATCTGTGATTTTTCTTCTAAACACGTTATAAATATCAGAAAATACTTGTGGAAAAGGTGAAAAGACCTGGACCTGTGCTGTATTGTCTTGTGGATTTTGACTGTTTTTTTACCATTTCTGTGTCCAGGATTTTTAAAAGCCTGCTCAATGATGCACTGAAGCCATCCGTATCATAATCCCACCCCCCACTATATAAAACAAAGAACAAACTGCTGTGAAGCAACAGTAGGTGGATTTCCATTAACCCTCAAATTGCGCAAATTAAAATTGCGAATATGAAATACGCCTAATGGCAACACATAAATTTTGAAATTATCATTTTAATCATCTATCACAAAAATGTTTTTATGCTCGCATGAGGTGGTAATTTGGGTGATTTTAAAAAGCCATATTTCTCAAAGATGCAATGGAAACACCTTTTTTGCTTTTATATGTCACAAGATACTGTGGCTATATGCAGCAGGCGCTACAAGAGGTGTTAATGCATTGCTTAATTCTTGAGAGAGCCCAGTGTGATGACAGTCTCTCTTTCATTCGCTAATAGCAGCTAATGTTAGCACAAAGCACACACCTAAAGCAGCTGCTGGTGGGCCGGGTAGCCAATTCAACTGGAGGGTACGTTAGTGACCAATCTACTTGTTTTTATTTGATTTGAACAATTCATCAGACTTGCTTATCCATGTTTTTCATCATTACAAAAAGGTAAGAGGGCTTTTAGAGTGTAGTAAACTCGCTGCTCACACAGTAGGTGAATAGAACGACAGAAACCTATAGTATAACGCTACAAGCTCTAATGTAAGTAGTAACTGTAACATAGTTTGAACCCTTTAGCGGACATTACCCCCGTGTCTCAGAGCAGAGAATATTGCTAAATCACGATTTTTAAACCTAACTTTATATACTTTCCAGATTTTATTAATAGCTCAAATCTGGTGAGATGTGACTCATTGCAGGTGCATATTTTCCTTTACCCAGACTTTAAAGTCAGCTTGGCAGAGATTTAATGCACCAAAGATTTTATTTTCACCTTCTGGCTGTTTAGGCGTCTCTCTGTCTGGTTGAGAGGGATGGAGAGGCTGCTGCGGAGTCAGTGGGTACCGGGGTGCTTCAGGTGTCTCAGGGTACTCGGGATATTGGGGTACTTGTGGCGTCTGTGGGTAGCTGGGGTGATGTGGCCTGCTAGGCAGCGACAGTGCAGGATCAGAGGATGGAGGCTGAGGGTAAGTGGGGCTCTGCTCCTCCCATGACACTCCTGTGCTCTGTAGATCATCTTCCTCCAGCTGTCTGAGAGAAAACTGCACATCAGAGCGCGAGTAGGTATACCCGTGACCGGCTGGGCAGATCTCCTTGAAATGATCTGCAGGGCAGGAAACACACAGCAGCAGACAGTGAGCCAGAGTGTAATTGTGGCTCATATTTCTGTCTTGATATTCATATAGCAATAATATAAGCCATCCGTGTAATACTGTTATGTAGAGCATGCTGTGCTTTAAAGTGTGCTGTGAACGACAGGGTCAGGTTTCGACTGTTGCCTCAGAACTTGCTAGCTGGCAGGCCAGTGTCAGCTGTCACAGACGGCGACCAGTGGGGGGATTTCGGGGGATATCTGCACACTCAAACAGACACAGCCATGCCAGTGGGGGAAGTAGAGGATCATGTAATACCGTCTGACCTTTGAACTCTTTGCTGTAGAGGCGTGTGAGTGAGAGGCTAATAGAGGATTGGCTGGCTAGATAAAAGGAGGGAGACTGCACCTCTTTGTGTCGGAGCCCAACAAACCTCAGCGATGGTGAATCCATTACAAGTGAGAAGCGCCGTGTCCCCTACCTGACCTGAAACCAGCAACTCTACGCCAAAAGAGTCTGGAATAGAGATATGAGTAATGACAGATATGTGGTCGCTGTAAATGCTTGTGTAAATGCAGGAAACGTGGATATGATAGGCTACTGAATGATGAATTTAAAGTGGAGGGAAATGGGGCTGTATATGATCAGCAGCCACATCAGAGGAGCTGCAGTAAATATGGAATGATAGTCAGCGGGCTCCTGTTACCAAGTCACAAGAAATGGGCCTGGCTGCTTTGTTCAGAACATGGCTCGAACAGCTTGTCAGGCCATACAAAAGCCAGCGTCCGAAATAATCAGAGTCTGTGTGTCTGTGTACTGTGTCAGTCCTGGCTGAGCAGCACCATGGAGGTCTGTGTCTGTGATATCTGATCTATGACAATCCCCATGAATCACTGGCCCGTACAGACACTCCATAAAACCAGCCTGTTTCTCTCAGAGACTTTGAAGATTAGATCGGTATGGGAAAAAAAATAAAAAAAAGATGACAACTACTTCCCATGTTTCACTTGGCCAAGCTGTTTATTTCTGCTGTGAAGCTTTGCCGGTCTATTAGTGGGGTTTCTCTCTGAGGGTTGGAGTGATAACACAAGACTGACTCCCACTATTATGCAGCCTCCAAAATATGAAAACTGTTATGTTTTTGGTCCTTTTCCACTCCAAACACATTTGGTTATTTTGAAGTGCTCTACGAGCCTGGCAAAGAGCAGAATGGTGACTGAGTGGTAAATATCCTTTGCATGTGCTTTCAATACCATTGCTAGCTGTTGCATAAGATTACATGTGACATTTTATATCTGCAAAAGCATTTAACACAGCAAAGAGGTTTCCAGCAAGTACAGTAAAACCTGGAATGAAAGGATAAGCTTGCAGATGGATGAGGAGATAAGTCTTGAATTTTGAACAGTGTATGAGTAGTAGAGAAGTTGGGAGACATGTGACAGCAGGGTAACTTTCAGTGGCTGTACCTGATCCTGGCAAAGGACAGCGGTCACACCCCGGGCCCCAGGCCTTCCCCACGCGGCTGCAGCAGCAGATCTGCTTTGTAATGTGTTGAGCAAGTGGCAAGGAGCAAGTGCCTGCTGACACCGATCTGTAGCAGAGTGCCCTCTGGTCAGACACGGCCTTATCCGCTGGGGAGAGAAGTTGATAGGGCTATGTTATTATAGTGCAAATAGGGCTGGACAAGATATCAATATTACACTGATACTGTGATATGAGACTATATCATCTTAGATTTTGGATATCATAATGACCTTATTGTTGTCTTTTCATTGTTTTTTTAAAGGCTACATTACAGTAGAGCGATATATTTTTCCAAAATTATCAGACTTTTCTAGCTGTTCTTTTATTTGCTTTTACCTACTTTTTCATTATATCCACATTACCAATGTTTATCAAAATTCTCATTGTCTAAATATTTTGCAAAATCACCAATAATCAAGCCTAAATATTGTCACATTGTCACAATATCGATACTGAGATATTATCCCCCAAATGCGATACAAAGAATGGCCATTTGTGAACTGTCACATATTTCAAAGGAAATTGAATATTTGACAAATTTTAAATTAAATCCTTTGCATTCATCGGACCTCTATAAAGTGGTTGGGTGGAGCTACAGCCAACTACTGGCTTAGAGCAAGCAAGTTGCCGTCAAGAGCAAACTTTAGTTTTTCTTCCTTTTAAATGTGTGTTCCCCTTTGTATTGTTATGTGTCCCCTCTCGAAATTTTGACTTCTTTGCAGGTCTGCGAACGTAGCACAGGCAGAGATCTTCATGAGTTCTTTTTTTTTCCTCAGCAGCAGTTTGTAACATGTGGGGGTGGGTAATTGATCTGCCGTACCATTTAGATCTAATCAGATCAGACTGATGATGGATGAGAGGAGCAGCTGCTGCGAGTGGAATGCAAATTTTTAGATCCAACAGAATGAAAAGTTAAGTCTCATTTTCAATGTACCTGATGCTCTCTGCTCCATCTGAGCCCAGAATGCACTCTGCGCTCCAAAAATGTGTTGCAATGAATAACCGAATGGTATATATTTCAATAGCTCTCCTAATGAACAGTCCAGCTAGAAAAATAAAAAAAAAATCGATCTGTGCCGCCAGATGTTTTAATCATGATGGCACAAATAAATCAATGTGCATAAGCAATGTGATCTAAAAGAGTCAAAGGGCATTTTCATATCATGTCGACTTAAAAACATATGTTATGATTCAAGAAAAAGTGGTGATACTTACAAACACAGTGGCTCCTGTCAGCATCCAACATGTAGCCGGGTTTACACGTGCACCTGTAGCTTCCTTTGGTGTTGAGACATTCAGCGTTTTTACAGAGCCCGGGCAACAGGCACTCATTGATGTCTGTGAAATATGCAGTACGTCAGTTATGGAGAATCTACTGCATTCTTATTATGAAAATGCCATGAAGTCATGTTTTTCCTTTTTTTTGTGAACTCGCAATGAACCCTTCAACCAAACGTGGTACAATATCAGATGTGGCGTCCTGTATTTCATATTGAGTGCACTTCATGCTTGCAGAACAGCAGAGATGATGTAAGACTTTCGAAATCGCTTACACCTTCAAAGGTGACAAAATACTGCAATAGATCACAATGTCAAAACCAGCAGCTGCTGGGAGGTGATGATATATGGAAACTAAAGGTTTCACAATTGTCTGACAGCCAGGAGGAGTGATGACATGAGGGAAACATATATAATACATTTGACCACTGTAAAGCAGGATACACTCATGCACCCTGCTGACTGCAAGAAATTGTAAACTCTCAGGGCTGTGGTAACGTTTCCTTTGAAATCTTTACAGTAGCAAAGAGCAAACAAAAGAATGTTTTACATCACTATCTTCCTGAGCATCTTTCCTTTACAGTGTCCAATAAGGTCACGGCGTCCTTGGCTTACGTCAATGAGTGAACATTTAAGAGGTTTTTCTCTCCGTCTGGCCTGCACCATGTGCTGGAGTGAGACAGTGGCCAGTGGAGTTTGCTTATTGCTCCAGCAGCTCCTGAGTCACTAAGCCAAATGGAGGCAAGCAAGCCGGTTAATGTGCCAGCCAGGAGCATAGGGGGACATATTTCAGGCGCTTAGTCATGCGATCACACTGGGACCAGGCAAAGTTTGTTGTTCTACCGTGTTAAACAAAGAGTACATCATTAGGTCTTTTCCCATTGCTTTGACGACTGCAACCCGACAGCCTGCCACCACAGATTTTCCCAATTCTAATTAATCTGCTCTTGTTTTGTTGTTTTGCTTCCTGCTGGAAAAAGTGAGTTTATAAGGGATTGAGGCTGATAAATTCTGTGGTCCGAAGCAAATCCAGCAAATGTCTCACTGTTCTTTTTCTATTTCTTCTTTTCTATCTCTATTGCCTTTGTGTTCCTCTTTCTCTTTTAATGTTTCTCTCTCAGAAGGTAAAGCTGACCTTATAATGCCAAAGCCTCCAGCCTCTATGTTATGACAATGTAAACAAGTCTCTTTTAGCAGGAGCAACCTGTTTGGATGAGCGAGGATGAGGGACATACTGTGGAGACAATAAAGCAGACCACAGATGTCATAGCATCCTGTGCTGATTAAAAGAGCAAAGAACAACAATATGCTGTACACAGGTACTGTGGGGGTACTGTTTGGTTTAGTTTAAGCAGCATGCTAACTGGTCAGAGTTCAGGTCAGCGTTGGGCTCAGCCTTCATCACATGGGGTCTTTAATCCATGGTTCGGTTGAGTCCCAGATTAGTGCTATTGTTACAGTCTGCTGGTGGGTTGATTGGGATTGAAACTGACTTCCATGACAACCTGTCATGAACAGCACTAATCTATTTTGAATCTAACAAACAGTCCTTGTGTGTGTCCATCGTCAGTTTCTATCGTGGTTGTTTTTGTTGTCTAATGCAGAGTTAGGCCACCTGCAGCTCCAGTGGCTCCCTGTGGCTTTAAAAAAAATACATAAATTATATGGAGATGAATAACAGTTATTTTTTAACACTTTAATTTTTATTTATCATTGTCGTGGGCCTACAGAAAAATGTCATCCCTGTGGCACTCTGTAGTGGCGACCAGTCTTGAATCTCTGTTGTTAGGCTGGCTATGGTTTTCAAATCCCAAAATGGAAAAGTTACAGAGGAAATTTGAGAATTAAATGGTGTGTGGACAGATTTGTTTGTTTTTATCACCAATGCTATACTTGAAGTGCCAAAAGAAATTATAAAGCAGGTAGTGGGGTAGCTCCCTTGTGGTAAAACATATTCATGATTGCTCATTTAGGTCTTTTAATGTTGATAGGCTTAAAACTAGAGTTGCTACAGTTGTTAACTTTTATAAAAAATATCTTTCTCTCATAATTGCTTATACTATCACTGTGTTCACACAGCACTAATGGGACATATTTTAGTGTACTGTTTAGCTGTAAAATGATTAAAGAGGTCTGGCTGTTGGGTGGTGCTTGTTACCCTAGCTTCATTGTATTCAACACAGCGGCCAGGGCTCAAACTTTTTCATTTTACAGCTAAACAGTTGACTGAAATAATAGGATTAATTTTGAAATTGTCAGTGCAGTTACAGAATCTGGAGTCATATTTGTTGAGCACTGTGTAGTTTGACAGTTTGACAGTTTGACCGCAGTTCAAGAGCAGTGACTGACATGATTAATAGCTGGGTTGGAGACTCCTTTGCTCTGATTAATTGTTTTCACTGCACTGCAGTAGATTATAGCAAATGCCATTAGAGGCAGGAGGAGGAAGAGAAAAGAGTTTGTTTTTGTTTTTTTACAGCTAATCTGTCTCATGTCTTTTGAAATATAGTGACAGTTTAAGCAAAGTTATTTTTTTAAGTTACCAACTGTAGCTTTAAAAGTCTGTATTAACTTCATTATGAGGCTAAAACATGTTTTTGTATATACTGATGACTGAAATATATCCACATTCTGCATAAAGTGTACGGCAGTCTACAGTGACCTTACTTGACCTAGGCCATTCTTCACTTCTGGAAAACCCAATACTCACAGAAATATCAGCAGACTTATTTATGGGCACTGTAAGGGAAATTGGCAGCTTGATTCTCTCAATATGTATTGGCTGTTATTGTGAAAGGGAGTACCTTATGACTACTGTGGACATAAGTTATGGGGCCAGAAATGCATCCATTACAAAACTGTGAATGGAGGGAATGCACATTCACAAAATGCAGCCAAAGCAGCAATTATTGGGAAAAGTACATTTTCCCAGGCAAATTCCTGCTATACAACCCAATATATCCAGATGTTAACCTGTTGACCGAGGCAGTATTCAATATGATGAATGTCGAATGTCTGAGTTTTCAGATTGTTAGTAGCTTTTATTAAGTTGATCCAAAATGTCAAAAGAGTTATGTAAGACTTCCATCATTGCTTCTTTGAAGTGGTATATGAGTAATATGACCTGCTCCCGGCACTGGTTTACCACCCACAACAGACTCACTGCACACGCATCTATGTGTGTCTTTCATCTAACAAGCACAGTTGCAAACAGCCAATTCAGCTGACCTTGATTCTGAGGAGCTGCTTCTGAAGATAAGAGATCATCTCAGAAGTCAGACAGCAGCATGTGGCTCTGATGGGGCATCTTATCACATCGTTGATGTCACTGAAGGGTCACGGGACGGCAAGCAGTAAATCATGCCTATTACCGAATATGAGACAAGCTCTGCTCTGTTCCAATAAAATAGACGGCAAAAAACTCAGACTATGAGCCCCACTTTGACAAGCTGGCCACCATCTTGATAGTAATGACAAAATCCCAGAAAAAGCAGGTTTTTGCCTCTTTGGCAGTTGCAGCGAGACCTGAAATTAGAAATAATTTTTGGGAATGGAGCAGCAGCTGAATGGGACAGAGACTATGAAGCGCTCCAGTAAATATTGTGGGTAACTGTCAGCTTTGCTCTTTTGGAACTTAAGAAATGAGAAACTGAAAGGGAGGAACATCTTGAAACAATCACAAAAAGAAAAGCATGAATAATAGAAAGATAAATTTCCACATGTGTTGGCTAGTTGACACACTATTGGAAAATAAGTGTCCTTGTCCACAGGTCTTTGTTTTTATTGAAATATGTTTCCCAGCTCAATCATTACCTGAAAACATCAATGGGCCAATAGTACAGCGCTGTGCGGAACAGAAAACATGTTGAACCTGCTGAACCAGTGGATGAGGCCTTACACAGATGTAGTCAAAGCTGTTCATTGGACCGTTATGTTGTTGCACTCCATAGGCTTCATTAAGCATTGCCCTTTGGATTATGACACCATTAATCAAGTCATTGACACAGCTTAAGAAGAGAGCGGCATTTTGTTATTGAAAGCGTCCTCATCAGCTGCATTGTTCACAGATTAAGCAGTGCATTTTTCTCATCTGAGGTTTATTTGTTCCTGCCGACTAATTCCGATGTTGTATACTAACATCAGCAACAAATATAAATAGTCTGAATTCTCTAGTGAAAGATTGTCCACAGAGTTGACACTGTGGGTGGTTTCAGCTTCATGAACCACCAGCCAGCTGACAACTGGACACCTCTGAGGTGCTGCAAATAGAGCAAAAAGCAGTGTATGCTCGGGAACACTTTGTTTTTATAGAAAAATGGCAGGGTGAGCTGGCAGTTTTACAGGTTTCCTTCTGCTGGCATAAATAGGGTGGCTGAGCAACAAACAGATCTGCGAGTAAAGCTCCCTTCCAAATACTTAGAGAGCCACATTTACCATAATCGCAGCCTGCCGTACCACTCTCCACTCAGAGCCCCAAAGGCCAATTAAAACAGCAGCCCCAGGTGCTTATTGGCTGCTGAACTCTGACCCTGGACCAAAGCTAATTGTAGTCTTGACCTGGTTCCCATAAGGGCCAAACGTACAGGAATACTTTTATAGCGGTCTCCAGGGGTCCATGTAAACATGGCAACATATGGGCGGTAAGTTTTTTATCACATTCATGCAATTAGATTTGATATAAGCCATGTTTTTGTAAGCTTTTTAAGTAAGCTTGTATGTTAACCCCTTGATTAAATTGGCTTAATTTTTTGTCAAAAAATGTAAAGGAGGCAATGACTAACAACTAGAAATTGCCCAAAATTAGTAAGAAACTATTAAAAAGTTACTGGAAAATTAGCAAAAGAGGAAAGAACGGAAAATGGTAAAAACAAAATAAGGAAATGACTTGGAAAATATGCTAAAAATGTAAATATAATTAACTAAAATTATTATTTTTTATCAATAATTTTCTCACTTTCTCTCTATTCTCTCTTTTTTTTCCAGGACATTTTCTTGTATCCTTTTCTTATTTTTTGCAATTTACGGAACATTTCTTGCCAAAATGCACATTGCATTTTTAGCCATGTTTCCAGAAGAAATCATACCAATTTGCTCACGTTTCAAAGGTTTAAATGCCCGTGAAAAGCATCTGAATGTAGCAGAAGAAAACTAATGTCTGTCCAGGTTTCAAAGGGTTAATCTCATGACAATATTCAGAAAACAACACACATTCTTCAACATATTTTATATCTTACCTTGACAATGTGTGACATTCATCCTTTTAAAACCTTTAGGACATTCCACTTGTCCATTTGCAATCACTGCATATGCTGAAAGACAGAAAGAGAAATCACAGCTTTACAAGAGCAGAAATGATCTAACAGTGCCGAGCTTCTCTGTCACAAAGCATTGCATTCATCGCAGAGGAAGAAGAGGAGCTGGGCTTTAGGAGGGGACCATATAACTTACAGATGTGAGCGTCTTGGCGAGAGGAGAAATGAGGGGGACCCACAGCTGGGTCTCGTGGGACTCCAAAGTGAGTGTATGGAAATGGATCCCCATCAACTGCGTTTATAAGACAGCGCTGCCATCCAGCAGAATGTAAGGATAACACTCGACGTCATTTGTAATCATATTACCTATAACTCTCCTCAACCCCGGGGGACAGATGAAGGAAGTGCTTACATCATAAATATGTTGAGGAAGCCTACATGACAGCCCTGACCATTATCATCAACCACAGTGCGAATCTACTTAAACAAGAGACTAATACTTCAACTGTGCACGCTAGGAATGTCGATGAATGAACGGCTCACGGGAAGGTGATTGGCTAAGAACTTCTTTTTCCTTGTTTTGCCAGAGCAATAAAAATCACATGGTGTGTGTGCTTCAGGTGTGTACATTAGAAGTTCACAGCAGTGCTGCAGTAAATAACCCACTGTGGTCACGGTGACATTATGTCATTACTCATTCGGCACAAGCCCTAGCATGCTCCATTAAATGTACAGGGAGGCCAATGTGACTATCACATGGCTCTGTTTGTGTTTGAGTGTGTGTGTCTGAGTGTTTGACAGAGAGAAAGAGTCAGTGTTTACGTGGTTCTATAAGTTTCTAAACAGAGACAGCGGGATTATTGGTAGCAGATCTTTCCATGACATAAACTGAGATGAAGAATTTTGCTACATATCGTGCTGAAAGGAGATGATCCAACCTCTGGTTCTGGAGGGAAAATGTGTGTTTGGGTGAGGGAAGCTCTAAGAATAACGACGTGCTTATTAGCATGACGGAACTGTTTCTCACTGTTACAGTCTCTTTAGATTACAGTCACAAATCAGACAGTTTAAAGCAATGATGGTAGGACTTTATATTGCTTCCTAATCATGACAGCCATGATTCTGTTTTGCACTTTTAGCACATAAACACACTGGAAAAATGTTGTTTCTGCCAAGATTTCCCTAAAATATTTGGTGGCATGAGTACAAAAAAGTTTGTTATGTCTCCACTAAAGCAGGATTTTAAATTAATGAACATGAATTTGCATTTTACTTTTCCAAAATATGAAACAGTGCTTATTGTTTTAAAGGACCAGCGTGGATGATTTAGTGATCTATTGGCAGAAATACTCCAGCGGCAACACAGAGATCGGTGACTTCATACGAATGTGGGCCAGGGGTGTAAAGTAGGCCCCCAGGAAAGCCGCTCAGCCTTGCTTCCAATGTTTCCAAGTGGCCACTTACAGTATTGAAGCAACAGAATACCCTGCGGCCCAAAGAGCATTTTCCACATAGACTGCCACTGTAAAAGACACATCTGTAAAAAACAATTCAAATCTGTGATGTCATCTCAATGTAAAGTCTATAAGCCGAGAGGAAACTTGTGGGCGGGGCCAGTGGGAGAAAAACTACTGTGCATATTCAGTGGGCTGCATATTGTGGAAGTAAACCAGGAAGCTAGAAACTTTTTGGGTATATTCCAGGCAAGCAACTCAAATGAATAGGCACCATCTTGGCATCCAGTATCAAGTTGTTTTTACACATCTATGGCATCAAGTGGAGGGGCAATGGCCCCTTCCCTACTTCTTATCCTCATTTTCCCAGCCCCCTTGCACAGACCACACAAGTAAGACTAATGTGTGTTCACACTGATTGTGATTCAAGCGTTTTGCACAGTGAGTTTACATACAAAGTAAATGCAAAGATGCAAATAAATGCGAATTCATGTCAGGCGGCGTGATGGACACATTGAGTGCAATGCAAATTTATGTCTCCATATCCATTGCACAAGTTGAAATTTTTCAACTTGAGCAAGAAATTTGCCTGATGCTGACCCTATCAGTGTTGAGATCTAGTTGAGATTCTCCTGATGTTACTGAGATTCAGAAATAAAGGATAATGAAGGAGCAGGACTTCTCCCACAGCATCCACCATCTTGCACTGCCATGTTTCTACAGCAGCCAGAAACGGACAACAGTGGTTCAAGAGAGGGCCAATGTTTTTCCATCATCTGAAGGCCATCATAGGTTCTCTTTTTCCTTAGAAAGGGAGGAATTAGGAGAGGGGTATTCAGTTGGTTGCAATCTGCAATCTCACAGCTAGAAGTGTAAATCCATCACACTGCTCCTGTAAAATATATATGTATGATGTCGGGTACAACTTTGCAATGTATTTTACTTGCGTCATCATCCAATGAGGGCAAATGCAGAGAAAATCACGGTATCCAAACTTTCCCACTCACAGAAAACACGAACAAATGACAGTGATGACAATCTTTGGGTTTTCACCACGGCCAGAGAAAATAGGATTTTACCAAAGTTCAGCGCCGCTTTGAACTTGCTGCCACAGTGAAGGGTTGAGAACAGAGGTGACGCATGCAAGAAAGTACGGTCAAAGCCCTGCCAGCAAAGAAAACACATCTCTTCCCCTGGCAGAGTGCACTGGGAAAGACAGAAAAGTCGCTCTGAGTTTCTGACTAAAACTCCAGAAAACCAGAGTGTTGATATGTGGGACTGAAAGAGAGCGTCAGTGTGATGTAAATGGATATCTGGATCCCTGACTGCAGGGCAAGCAGGACCAGAAAAGATCACATCAACCATACAACACCAGACGTTAGATGCAATAGCTAACAACAAATCTTGTGTTACTGTTTTTTTTTTTACTATTTTTGTCTCCAGTGTTCTGTTTCAGACGGTCAGAATTTTTTAATTTGGTAAGTGGAGAAAAAAACAGATACTGTGTGGGTTGAGGTTCCAAACCCAGTGGCCAAAATCCTTGTTTTTTTAATTTGTTGTTTGTGAGCTTGTAGGCTAACTGGCAGTTGCTGACAGCGGTAGTGGGTGTAACTCTACCATGTTTGCTGTCAAAACTTTTAACTTTTAAAACCCGGGGGACTTTTTACCAGTGTGTCAAAGTCTGTTCCCCCGTCGATATGTGTTTCTAGCATTTTTGGGGGGGGTTATTAGTGAGTGCAGTACAAAAAACAAAGAAACAAGAAAAGATAGAATAAGTTACACTAGGGGTGGTTATTGAGGGTAATTATGTGCATAAATATAATAATAAATATGATAATAATACTACAAAAAAATACAAATAAATAAATAAAATCAAAATAAACAAGTAAACTGAAAAACAAACAAAAAGACTTTCAATCCATTCAGGATATCGACACAGCACTCTTGTAAACATCTACCATCAAAACACAACTCAGCAATCAGTCCTGAGTTTGTGTCATTTTCCCAGGGGTGACTGGGATGTTTGCCACACGGAGGCTTTGGGAACACAGTCCTGGAAGCTGAGTTATGTTTTGGTCCTGCTGTGACCCAGTGGACCAGGCAGGGTCAATGTACCTGAGGGTTGACAAAGCAGAAGTAGGTCATCAGCACGAAGAGGGCAGCAGGGAAAAGGGGGGAACTGTGTCAAAGCGACGCCCCTGTTCCCATCTGCCCACCTCCACTTCTTCCTCCGCACCCTCCTAATCCCCCTTTCAAAGTTTCTGAGTAATGAGCTGTTGTGGTAGGGCGGTGGGCATGCCCTCCTGCAGCGACGGGATCAGGGAAAGTCTGGCCTGAGTGACAGCAGGGCGCACATGCCAAGGGAAGCCCAGTGGGGGAGGTCCGGGTGTCTCAATAAAGCTTATTAGCAGGGAGGTGAGGACCTCGGCAGTTAGTTACAACTTCAACATGAATCTGAGAGACAGCTCATTTGAAAACTGTCTTAAAATGTTTTAGAGAAAAGATTGAGATGTTGTAAAACTCTTCAGCAGCTTTAAGACCTTATTGTGTAAAAAGCATTGCACAGATATTAAAAAGTGATGTTAAGTTGGCATATATCCACATATACCAGGAACATTTACAGTATAAGTTCATAAAACTTTATTTGCACATAGGAATCCTTTTTGGCAGATTGTACTCAACATTTCCTCTTTTGCATCCTGGACCTGAAAATGCTTGTGATGAGACTTCATGATCTTTATGTTCAACTGTGTCGGTTTGTTTGTGTTAAGGTTTAAAAACCAGCTGCTGAAACTCAGCACACTGTGGTCTTGTTAGACAGCTGGCAATTGATTTCTATTGTGGAGATATGTAATCGGCAAACTTGTTTATTCCTGTTGTCATTTCTAGCCATAACTATAACGCATAAAATCAAATACTGTGGACTGATCTATCTGATGTTTCTGCTGTGCTTATTTTATGTACTGTGTTGCTTTGCTAGCCTCCTTCATTAACCAAAACTACCTTCACGGAAACTAAGCAATGTACTGCTAAGGACAGGGGGCCCTACAATACATATTTGTAAAAAATATTTTTAAAAAGAAGTCCCATCTAAAAAATGTATATCAGTGAAATTGTACACTATATTTTTAATATTTTCACAGCTTTTCCTTAAATGTTCACCATTCAAGGCAGCAGTTGATCAGTAGCTCCCATGTTCTGCAAAGTATAATGACTGTTTTTGTCAAAAGGCATCTGTGGCTTAGGAGATAAAGCAGGTCATCCACTAACTGGAAGATCAGTGGTTTGAACCCCTGCTTTAATGTCAAAGTATCCCTGGGTGAGATAGTGAATCCCAAATTGTTTGTGAATGTCTGAAAACAGAAAAACTTAAACTGAGTAGCCTCAGCTGCCAGCGTGGGAATGGCTGAATGTGGCTTGTGATGTAAAAGCGATTTGAAAGGTCAGAAGGTGCTACACAAGTTAATTTACCAAAGGGTTGTGGTGGGTTTGAGAGAATGGCTTTAGTTTCCTGTCAAAATAGACCATCTGACAGCAAAGTAAAGCGTTAGGTGACCACAATACGACAGCAAGGTAAAGAGTCAAAAATATTCTAAATATAGGGAACACTTTTAACTGAAATTGATTGTTTTATGTGGGTCTTTTTAGGTGGCTGAAAATGAACCAGTTGAGGCAGCACTTGTTTAGCACCGTTTGATTTAATGCACCTGAAGAGGATGAATTTTACCTGGAAGTTATTGCAAACAAACATTGTGATTCTGTCAATTTTGGTTGCCTTTTGAAGAATGCATTTATTATAAGCAAGAAAGAGTCTTGGCTGTTTATTTATTTAATTAGCTTTGACAAATACGTTTTGTCTGAATTCTACTGTACCAGGAAATCAGAACCACGTCCTCTGAATATTCACCTCAAGATAGGTGATAAACATGACACTAAAAGTCAGTGACAACTTTGCCATGTCATCTTCATTATGGTATCCTCAGAGGACTTAATGATGTGTCCATTCTCATGCTTGTTTCTACACTCATTTGTGTAGAAAATATGGAGTTACACAGGCAGTGGTTTGCAAGAGCGAGCTCAAGCTGCGCATCATTAGTGTCACCCTTTGGTACAAAGACTGTGGACCCGGACTGGTCTGTGTCCACTGAGAGCACAGACAGAAGCTTCCAATTGTTGTGTATCCATTAAGCCTTGTTCGACAAAAGACTTTGTCACCCCTTACTAATTTATTGTCTGTCTCCTTTCAGTTGTGTTGGGCATTCCACTGGCAACTGTTCAATAATATTTGCTCAACTTCCCTGACCTGAAAGTCTAATTCAAACTCCTTGGAGCTTCTTGACAGATGGTGCTGTCCTGTCTTCAATCTGAATAAATCCTTCTTCTAAACATGAAAGTAAAACTTGCTCCACACAGGGCACTGCTGAGGGTATTCAAATGAAAGGACAGCCTATGCAAAATGAGAAAGAAAGTAAAGAGAGACGACGCCAGGCGGCTGACAACAGAGAGAGTTTATAGTCAGATGAGTTCCTCAGCTGTACAGAAATCTTTAATTGCTAATTTAGTACAATCACTCTGCAGACCACCCGGCCCGGAGGCTGTTCTTTTAAGACGATTGAGAGGTCTGGTCCATCAATCACGGGGCTCGAAGCCCTTCACCAACTTCCCAAGAGACCCGCCTGGGAGGCAGCCTCAGTGTTGGGCTTCTTCTCTTAACTAACTGGAAAACCTGAGAGCGCGTGGGAGACGGAGGATGGAGGAGGGACTGATGCCATCCACAGGACCGCAACAGGAGAAAGTCTTCCTTTCCACTCCATTGGGGGCCACTCTATAGGAAAACAACGAACACCAAAGCCAAGTCCTCCTCAGGACCATTTCCAGCAATTTACTTTCTGACACACCGCCACGGGACAAACTGGTGCCGCAGAGAGAAAACCAGGAGCAAACAGAGCTCTTTAATCACCACTGAGGGTTTCAGGTCTTTTGAGTCTCTGAGATGGCAAAGCCATCTCTTCTTGGCCTTTGAGCCAATGCTTGATTGGAGCAAACAGCTTAAAGGGAAGTCATTTGCTTTCAAAGCAGAATGTCTCCTTGGCACACGCCGCATTTGCCATTCTGGCATGGTCCATATCACATGCCCTGTAAATAACGTGTCCCTGCTTGTGAAGCAAAGGCTAATCAGTCAGGACACATGGGACTAATATCAACAACCTCCCGCTGATACGGACATGGGCACAAAACCACTGTACAAGCTACAAGATATTTGCTCGATCATTAACAGCCTTAGCCGTGTATCTGTATCATATTGCTGTTACCATCCCATGGCGCATGTGAGGCAACACAAAGGCTTTGATTAGGGGATTATTTAATTTTTCTGCAACATTAAATCTTTACTCAAAACATACTTTTTATTGTTCCGATTCACGAAAGTATGCATTTTACATCTGTGTTTGTAGTTTGACAATTTTGCTTAACGCCCTTCTCCAGCATGCTGATGGCAATGGAAGCCGCATCAAACACACATTTAAAACAGACCCACATTCCTCTATAATCTCCGATTCACTGTGGAATATTAACCACCTGGGCTGGTTCCAAAAAAAGGCATGCCACGGTACATTCCCAATAAAAATGTGCTTAACTTTACTTGTATTCAATTAACAAATGCAACACAAATTTCATATCCAACCGCCTCAAACTGGGATTTATGTCTCGCAGTGGTTAGGAGTCCTCAGCACTGATTAGCCACACGGCTGCCCGGCTAATAGATTCCATCACTCTAGTCGTGAAGGGATAACACTAAGTCAACATCAATGAATCAAATGCTGTCAAAGATACGTGACGTCTCTATCTAATCACCACGAGAAGCTGCTGTGGAGTTGTTCCAATGCATCTGTTCTCTTGCTGCCTACTTCTGAGGCAAAGTCACTGCATCTCTGGTTTTTGTTGGTCATTAACAAGTATTCATGTTTGATCAGCGCTAATAAAAAGTAATAAGCATAGGCTTTGGCCCCTCGATGGATGTCAGATTTAATGCCCAGGGAATAGATGGGAAATTTTGGGGGGATGAGTTCATGTGGGAAGATCTGTGCAGCTCCGTTGGCCCCCTCCTTCTTTGCCTCATCTGACTTTACTGATCTAAACCTCATGAAGAACAGACAACTCCCAACAGACTGTCCTCCCCCCAAAAAATGGCCGTATAGGTCATCTGTGCAAGAAGCTTTTTACGACCCGTATTTACGTTTAGTGTAACGCAGCAACCTCTAGTGGCCGTATGCACTATGATGGGAGGAAAGGAGGAAGTCAGGCAAAGTAGTATAAAAAGTGACAAAGTCCAGGGGGAGGACAGGAAGGATGGATGGGTAAGACAAGCACAGAACTTTCACCCAGGAGACTGTTGTTCGGGTCCCGTGTGAAATCAAAAGTTGTTGTTTAATCTTAGATTACGTACATGGTTTCATGGTTCAGGCTGTTCTCATGCACTGTTTGGAAATTTTCCTTTGAAAAGTAAAGCTCCAAATCTTGTACACATTCCACATGATGATAAACCAGTAATTCGTCCATACGCAACGTGTTTTAAAGGGATGCGATCGTTTGAACAAAGTGTTGAGAGGTGTAAAGAAGGAAGCGGACCCGAGCGGTCAGGTCGGGGCAGTGGATAGGTCACAAAACACAGGGGACTGGTGTTGGAACTTGCCTAAACCTAACTAAACTGTGATTATTTCACAATGTTAACCACATGTTGAAAACTACGACATTTCACAACGCTAAATAGCTCCTGTCTCTGATGCTCTCCAGCACTCATATATCACTGCTGTCGGGCGAAAACCTCCTATCTCCAAAATTGTTATTTTTCAGGAATTAATAAAAATGCTGTGTTTTTAAAAGGATCCACTGGAGATAGGTTTACTCACAAATACATTTCATTGGTTGAGAAATGGTAAAACCCACTGATAGACATAGAGGGGGACCAGCAGAATTAATTTTATGAAAAAAAGATAGTGAAATGTGGAGATTTGAGGTTTGTACCCGACAAATATGTCGTTAATATGTCGTTGTCGGAGTTATTGGCAATGATCTATTCTCTCACTTTAACATGAAGACGTATCGACTCCCACAGATAGAGGTGTAGGAGAAGGTGAGGAAAAGAAGGGCACTAGAACAGTGTCGTCATGATGACCTTGATGACCCAGGGAGGTAGACGGTTAAGCCAAGGCTCCTGTGGGTGTGGTGGTTACTTTAGGCCCTGGGGATGCCTGATCTGGCTCCTTGGGAAGCCTCCCAGCCTCACAGACGGGGAGAGTCACAGAGAGGGAAGCTGCCCAGTAATGACAGATGGGGAGACAAACTGCTTGTGGAATTCCATTAGCTGTGAAACTCACAGTGAAGGAGGGGCTGCCAGCACAATTATACAGAGTCATGCCAGCACTACAGTATGGGTCAAACTCAGGCCACAGCAAATGGCCTTCAGTTGGCTTGTTGAGCTGCAGATTACTTTACTGATAGAAATATTTCCGTGAGTTGTCCTGAGAGTTGCACAGACAACACTATCCTGGATCTTTGTTTTTTTTTAAAGGATAAACCTCCCCTCAGTTTCTGCCCAAAGACTCGTCCTGCTGCACCCACTTCTTTTCAGTCTCACTGGCTGGCTCTCATATTAAAGGACAGCTTTGACCACCTCTATCAGATCTCATTAGATTCTCTATCAGAAATTCCAATCCTAGATTGAATCTGGTTTAAATTCAAACAAAAGTGCAGTGTGCAATATTTTTTTTTCATGCCACCTCATCATCAGAACCAGAGGGTTGGAGCTTACTGCAGCCTCCTCTGGTTGATCTGGATCTCATTATGACCCAGGAATCCTCAGCATGTGACTTTTAAAGGCTCTGGCTCCTGAAGGCTTCGGCTCCCACTGAGATGGGATGCACTGGCATTCATGCCTCTATAACGTCAGCCCTCCCTCACACAGACACACACATTACATGCACATAATGTCACCCGTTATGCCGCGGCAGTGACATAAAGTCCTTGGTGTATAATAATAAATAATGCCCAGCTATATAATGTCGTCAGTGGTGCTGAAATGCGTATACTTTCACAGAATTCACAAGGAGACACAACACACTGCAACAACAGCAATACATCATGAGGCTCTGACACACCGAGCTGATGGTCGGGCGTCAGTCAATGTTGGGCCCTCGATCAGCATCTGTTGCTCTAAACCCGTCAGTGAGGGAAATCACTCTCATTGGCAGTTCAGCTCAGTGGAAGAGAAATGAGGAAAGCAAACAAACAACTAAAGTCAAGAGGGCATGAAATCGTTACAAACTTAATATATGAGCAATGATACTCTACAACAGAGGAAACCTCAGTACAAGCTACGCCAGTGATAGGAAATGGTATTCACTTTCAGTCTCCTAAGTCGCCGTGGTCGTCTCTCCCCTGCATCCCCCCACCTCGTTTTGAAGTGTTGCACACATTTTTGGGTGGATGAAGTGTGGTTCAAAACAATACAACACTCTATAAAGCACAAATTTAATGTTTTTCCTCACTGCCAAAACTTGCAAGAGTATGTTGCAAAAACAGACATGTCTCGAACAAAGTTAATTTTCTCCTGATTTGTCTGTCTGAAAAAGCGCCATTTCAGCGTCAGTATGCTTGGAAGGTCCAGGGCCTGTGACAAATGGGTCCAATATTTACTTCAGTGACTATGGGACTGAGGGAATGGTCATACTATGTACTCTCTTTTACTTTTCCCATTGGAATGAATGAACTTAAGGCTGGCGCTAGTGTCCTAAAGGGGCGGGGCAGTGGTGAAACCCACATGACAAAGATACAGCAAATGAATCCAGATTGGGCCATCGCTGTTTATCAACAGTCTGATAAAAGGTAAGATTATGTTTTAGCCATTGAGCTCCTTAAAAGATTTTTTTGTCACTCTTCACAAACACAATAAATATCCTTTGATCTTTCACCAATGAGTTGTGTCTTTAATGGAATAACCTTAATTGAATAACCTGTTGGCATGGAGTTATTTCCTCTCACACTTGCACGGGATGTACGTACTTGTTGGCTGTGGGCTGTAGTCTTTGTGGTGTGTTCAAGAGCAACAGTCGGCCTTCACGGCAACCAGTTCTTTAATGTGGGTTTGGTGTGTCTGGGCTTTAAGGCATTGCTCTGATTATTAGTCAATACTGAATACTATCAAGTGAGAATGATGCAAATAAAAAAATATAGTAACAATGATGCAAAATGGGCCTAGAATAGGAAAATAGAGATCATTCAAGTTAATCCAGGAGGCAAGGACTTATTAAACAGAACTGTCTATGGCCATCATAGTGTAGTCATGTTGACATAATTTATAAAAGTAATAAAGAAAATGAAGTAGAAATGCTTCCTTGCAGTCAAAAGTGCATTTTGTAGCCAGCTATAAACTGACCAATGGTAGTGTTACACCCCTAAATACAAACTGGGCTTTCATGACATCATTATCACATAATCATCAAGAGACACAGGAGACTCTTTTAAAGCTATACGGCTTTTCCCCGCACTGCAAGCCGACAACTGACCCATTCACTATGAAATAAAACGGACAGCATCATTTTTCAGAGGCTGTTGTCTCCAGGTTATATATCATTCCTGTCTCAGAAAGCATACATCTCGGCCAGTAAGTGAGGAATGCAGCTGAAACATCTAGCCAAGTGTCTAAACTGAGAACAATAACACTCTGGAGGAATTCAAAGCATTTCTCTTATTAAAGCTCCCTCCAAGACTTCTGGGACTTACTACATGACTTCATTTTGACTTAATTTTTTCCTCTCTTTCATTCTCTCTATACCTCCTTCCCTGCCTGCGTGTGACCCGGGACCCCGTGCTCACAGTACACTGGCCCCCAAAACAACCACAAAAATGAACGAATGGGGTATTCACTCTGTCTCTCCCCAAAACTTCAAAGAAAGAAGCAGGGGAAAACATCTGGGAGCCAAAAGAGATCGTGCCGGGGACTCAGGAATCTGGCATGCTGAGGGAGATAGAGAGTGGGAGAGAAAAGAATGGATCGGCATCTATGATAGATGATGGAGACAGAGAGGGATGATGTCTGCTTCTGATTAAGGTCCGGTCAGACATTAAACAGGGTATGAGGACTTTGACAGCCAACTTATATCTGAGGGCATAGCTGAAATATGACTGTATGTGAGGGGAAGTGTCCCCATGTGCCACCAAAGCTCCTTCCCAGAAGGCCTTTGATAGCAAGTCCTACGTGAGCGCAAGGGACATAATCATGGTCTCCAAATAACACACAGAGTTGTCAGACTGAGTGAGACTCTCCATCTACAGTAAAGGGTGTCACCACCCACCCAGCCTGCCGGCATGCAACCACCCTGCTGCTGTTTCCCGAACCTACCACAGCTCTGGCTGGGAAGCAGCTGAACTGCGGCTGTTCATTTCCTCACTCTTTCAAGGCCACGTTGGCTCGATCTGCCCGTAGGCTGGGTGGCACTCCTGCCAGGCTCTCATCTTCATGTTAAATGTGTTTTCATTTGCCTTTTTTTTTATGCGAGCGAAAACAGCTTCATTTTTACAACCGGGTGCATGGCCGAGTCAAACAGCCACCTTTGAGGATTCGTATGAAGGCTGCTGTTTACTAATCCTCATCAGTCATCAGTATTGTTTAACAGCAGCTGCTAGGGAATATAACAGGCATCACTGACCAAACACCTCAATGTACAGCAGAGCCCAGCTGCGTCTTGTTGTTTTTAACCAATGTGAATAACAGCACAAGAAGAGATCAACATACCAAAGGCACAACAGAAAATAATACCAACAGAATTAGACCAGATTAGAAATAGATTAGATTTAAGTATGTAATGGAACAGAGCGGAACAAAAAATTGCTCAGATCTTATGGCTTTAGTCAGGAAGGCTTACCTGGTTTGGTCGGACACTTTTGGCACTTGTTGAGACCCCAGGAGGCGCCCACGCTTCCACAGCAATCATCCTGTTTGGTTAGGCCTGGCAGGGGCTTGCCACACTACAACAACACACATCTGCGTCAAATCTAAGGAACGAGTTCTGAGAAAGAGGGTTACACGTTTGTACATGTTTGTGTTCAAATGTGTATGTGTCTGTGTATGTGTGTGTGTTTGCAAGGGTCGGATTTGTAAGTGTGCGTGTATACCTATCTGCAAGGACAGAGTGAAGCAGACACATCTGAGACTGGTTAGTTGGAGGAGGACATAAGCGCTGAGTCTCAAGAACAAGTATGAACCTTCTGGCATGCCTTATTAAGGCACTTGGCTAATTGTGAGGAGAGATTCCTATCAGGCCTTACTTATTGGATTTTTGGGCAATAGAGAATTATGAAACTAAAGAGGCAACAGAGAGGACATTCTTCTGGAGAGCACCAAACTGGCATACTGGCAGGAGAAGAGGGAAAACTACCGGCTAAAGCTTGTGTACACTCCTTCTCTGGGGCAGTTCTTTTGGGAAAAATCAATGTGACTGGAGGGTTTAATTTCAAACTCTATGAAACCAGAGAAGAGAAAATGGGAGCTGCAGATCAGCACAAACAAACTTGTTCAAGGAATATTGCTGGCAAAAACAACTCTGCTGCTATGATTGTGTTGTTGCAGCTACAAAAGATAAACATTTAGAGTCAAACATGACACCTTATCAGAGCCAAGAAAACATGCTGTATTAAGCCGCAGATTAACCAAACTCACGCACTGCCACTTAACTACTTCCCTTTCCTAACTTCTTTTCCCCTTTGATGCATGTCTGTTGTGACATACATGCATTATCCCGACCATGCAAAGGACAGTAAATCTGCAGTGCGTGCCGTACTGTTTGCATGGTACTGTACACACTATGAAAGTCTTCCCATTAGGGGACCACATGAGTTGGATTTCTGAGCTTAACCTTTGTCCTCTGAATGCATCCTAACTCATAACATGCTTATGTTGAGGAACTGGTGGAACTTGAGATGACCAGTGTGGTCAGGGCTCATAAATCCTGGACGTGACATAGATCAGAGCCAAAGGCCTACTAGCTGTTTGAGACAGCAGCAATCAGAGAGGGTGGTGGGACGGGAACATAATAGCGTCTGTGGTGAAACAACACTTTCACTCACTGGTGTCAACACCTTTGACAGACTAGAATACACACGGTTTACATCAGCTAGCAGAGGAGGTGGCAGAGAGAGGGGCCTTCAGTCACATGACTTTACTTGAGTCAAACTCAAGTCAAAAACTTGACTGCTTGAGACTTGCTTGACTCACACTGATAACAGACTTGACTTTGACATGGTATTCATGCCTTAACACTTGACTTGCACCAGAGACACGACTCAAAAGGACTTGATTTTTTTCATTAAATAGTTGCATATTTCTAGATATTGAGAAGTTGCATTTTGTTTTTTAAACATGATTGGGTGTGCAAACTAGGCAGCAACCTCCAAGACAAAAAAAATGAAGCCAACATTTAAGAGCCAAAAACTGCAATTCTTTGAATGGACATGAGAAGCTTACTCACGACGTGAGTCATTGTCCATAGATCTCCATGTTAAAATTTGAGTGACAGGCTGTCTGCGGCTTCTCAGTGAGATCCACTCCTGCACAGACGATTGCTCGATCACAGCCCCTGCCTGTCGCCAAAATATGGTCACTTCTTTATCCAAAAAAACAAAAAACCCACCATGGTCCAAACCTGGCAACTCACTAGGATGCAGCAGACCAGCAGAGGCAGCTATCATGAAGAGGGCCAGTCAAAAAATAATGAAATTTAGATTCAAGGATTGTGTTGTTGATGATTGTAGTAAGAAGAGAACAGTGGTATGCAAGATCCGCAGCTCAAAATCAGTGACACATCACAAAAACATCCAACTCAATCCATCACTACAAAATCCAAAAACAAAAACACAAAAATGTCTTGTGAAAAACACAAGAATGTGTTTTTCTGATGATCTGGTCAAACATTCGTAAACGTTTGACCAGATCATCAGAATTTTATGTGACTTGACTATAACTTTTTTGACCTGAGCTTGAACTTGACTTGTCTTGCTTGACTTATAGCAGAGACTTGACTTGCTTAATTCTTACCACAGTGACTTGTGATTTGCCTGAGACTTGAATGTAAAGACTTGCTTGCCACTTGAACATGTGTGGTTTACTCTCAGCTCTGTCAGGACATGATGACAGTGTACATGGTGTTTTGAAGATTGAACACAATACCTGTCCATCGACTGTTTCCTGAAAGCATCTTCCAATATGTCCGTTCTGACGGCTGTGTGGTCTGGTCTGGCCGTTGCCGTTCCCACTAGTGTGTGCGTGGTTGCTGCTTTGCTCGTTGGTGGATTCATGTCCATTTCCAGGCTGAGAGCGCTGCTGGACAGAGTGAGCCCCTTCTGTGGTTGACGGTCTCTGCCCAGGCTGGACTCGAGCGACTTGGTGGATCTGGACTTCGGCATCTGGAGGGTGCTGAATGTGGACATTCACCAAGGATGGGTGGAGAGACACTGGAGAAGGAAAGAACCACAGTTTATACAATATAGTGGATAGTTTATAGTTTCAAATTTTGGATAGTGTAAGTGGAGGCATCCTCGGCCAAGGGATAAAAGCTGTATATACATAGTGCAGTTTGCAAGCTATCAGCTAACATCCTGCACAAACTTGTTCGACACACACTTAACTTGCTTCATCACCAAGTTATGAGCTCTATGGGGAATTCCCGGCAATGAAGACACTATTAAGATACGACTGAACAACAAAAACACAAAGAGTTTGGGATTCTCTGGTTTAAATCAAATCATTTTATAGAACGAAAACAGATTTTTTGAGGAGATGAGAAGATGTTGCAATGTGGAGAATGAGCTCTTTTGTCCTTCTGACAGAGGGGAAGCATCTATCTTCAGGGAGTGCCAGGGTTTTTTCCCAGAATCCTGAACCACTCTCATGAATCATAGTTGCACAGACAGGCGGCAGGGAGAGTCCAAAGCGAAGAAATAGAACTTATCCTGGACATAAAACTGAGTATATATACAGTACGTATAAAGCATACGAACAGGAAGGGTCATTTCTTTGTTGTGACATGATAATAGAGACATCTATGTCTCTATGTATCTATGTCATTCAATTATGATTATTTCATTCAATTCAAATTGGAGGATGGAAAAGTGGAATTTAAATTATTTAAGACAAAACTTCTGCTTTTACTTACTGTTAGACAGAGGGAGATGCTGAGCAAGGAGGATATTAAAAAAGGACGTCAGGAGAAACGGAAAGTGAGTAAATATTTTACATTCAATCTTATAACTTCATGATGTGGCCTTGCTCTGTTTTTAATAACCACTTCTGTCTGATAAAGGCAGCATTGTGCGAACAATATGAGGACTTCCACTGAGTCATCCGATACTTATTGTGCTCAAAATAGAGTCTGACCTCCACTGCTGGCCAGCAAAGGCAGCACTACGGGTGCTGAAACTCAAGGAGTAGTCTCGTGTGCAGTTTAAAAAAGACGAACTGTGATAATAAGGAGAAGTGGAGCAATTGGCAAAGCAAAAAGGCCCTCGTCACACCAACATTTAAAAAAGTGGAATTTCCCAGTAAAATGTATTTCCTTGGAATTGACGCAATCAGTGGAATAAATCTTATGTGTGACTGACCAACAGCAAGCTGTCTTCTCAGTGCCGACTTTTGGAGAAAGGAAGAGCCAGATAATCCACAATGGAACAAGCTAGCTGTGTTGCACCATCCCTTTCCTAAACCTCCCCTGTTTGAGTATAAACTACACTACAAGCAGTGTTAATTTTGTTAACGAAATGTACATGGTGTAAAATATTTGTCAAAAGCCGTTTTTCCATGTTTAACACAGGACATTGACGGGCTAAAAATAGATCTTTGATAATGTAACGTGAGGGTTCATGGTGGCAGATTGACAACACTTCATATAGAGAAGCAGCATGATGAAGAGGGATAATTATTTAGCAGCACATCCTTTACTCACAACTTCAGTCCAGTCACAACCCCAACATAACACTTCCTTAATTTGGAAACATGTGACTGCATTAAGCAATCATAATCCCATAAAGTCTACAATCAGGTACATGCTTTAAACTCACAGAAGTAGATGTAACCGATTATACTGAGCCACTTTTAAGATGTAAATAATGTAAATACTTAAAGATGTAAATATGTAAATAATAAGCAAATTTAAAATAATAATAAATGTAAAAAAAATGCCAAATGTACAAACAAATATGCAAGCATTTAATTCAAATATTGTAAATACATTCCACTGTGTAAATATTAACTGTTAGGTATGAAATAACTCAAAATATTAATTAATTTACTTCTGCTTCTTACATAGTAAGAACTATCACAAAATGTATGTTACTGTTTTTGATGAGACAGGACTAAAATGTGGGCAATCAGAAATTTGAAATGAATATTTTCCCCCAATGGTGTGTTTAGTCTGTCTGTCAATGTGTGCAGATTCACAATGATCCAGGTAATGACTTCCTAAAGCGACAGTGAGTTAAAGACAACAACGTGATGGCTTCAGAATGGATTTGGTTGGGGAAAAAAAAAATCTATGGACACACTTTATGATTGAAAGGAAAGAAAAACAAGAGGCACTGTACTAATAGTAACTGGAGAGATGCCCTGTGGCTGCAAATTATGTGGGAGGAATATGACCAGCCTCAAGGGACACTTGAGGGCATACCATCCGGCTGGACTAAAACTATGAAGGATAAAAATGACTAACACTCATTTCGGCCAAAAGACAGGGCTAAATCTAAAAAAGCAGCCAATTAACACTATTGCAGACATTTATGAGAAGGGAATTGAGCTGGGTTTGAGATGAAACAAGCGCGTTCGCTAACTGACAGTCTCTCTGAGCATTTCTGTCTCCCTCTTCAATATGAACACCCCCCCTCTAAACTTTGCAGCAGGGTTTAATCAGATACAAAAGATACTGAAACTGGCTAGCACTAGTATCTTCATGGCTGGTACACTAGTTACACTAATTATCCCTACCAGTTGTCACTGTGAATTTTGCCATTCCACTTTCTAGTATGAGCGGCCAAAGGCTCACATCCCATTATGGCTGGGTATCGGTGCTAAAATGATTCTTTTAAACCGGTAATGGTGCCTTAACAGTGCCTGAACTGATATTTATAAAAAAAAAAATAAAGCACAAAACGGTTAATGACACTAAAGAACGTTTTTTTTTTAAATTGCAAAGGCAAATTTAAACTTGAAGTTGTTACAGTGTAGTTAACAGTTTTAAGTATACTTAAGTATTCAATATAAAAATGGATAAATACAAATCCATATTAAGAAATTCACCTTAGAAATAAAAACAAACCCAACTACAAAGATTTAACACTAAATAACAGTTATAGGACTACTAACAGCAAAATAGTTTTTTTTTTATTTTGGATCTGTAATTGCCTCACTAACTCAGGAGAGACTAAGCAGTGAGGCATTACTCCCTTATCTGTTCCAGAGTCGCTGACACTGTCACTACAAAGCTGGTCCAACTTAACAGTCCACTTTAAGGGAGCCTGGGAGGATAACTTCACATGCTAACTTCAGTATTAACCCTTGTTTCTTTAATCAGCAGGTGACAAGCAAGACACAGGAGCTTGGCTTGGGTCCTCAAGAGTTGCAGCATTTATTTACTGACAAACAGCCTCAACTGTTCTCACACTGCACTGCTACAGTTAACTTCATACTCCTCATTTTCAGCCTCATTTTCACAGGCACAAACAAGTTTGCTCGCTCTATCTTTCTCGCTCGCGCTCGCTCTCTGCCTCCCTATTAACACAGTTTGGCACAGAAATGAGGCACCGAAGTCTGTGTTATGATTCCATCCAGTTGATACCAGTTGTATAGGAACTGGTACCATGTTGGCACCAAGTTTCAGTACCCAACCCCACCTCCTATTGGTCACCGTGTTTTGGGATTACCTTGCTGATTGGACAGTGGCAAAGTGTACATGGAGTGGGAGGGAGATTTTGATCCCTGGTGGCTGGCATCCTTGTGGCTGTTAGGGGCTGGTCTGGCAGGGGACGGGGCTGGCAGGTGGCAAAACTTCCCTGTCGAGTTTGATGGACACCAGCACAGGTCCCTGCCGATGCATCGGCCTCCATTAAGACAGGGTATCTGACAGAAGACTGCAGAAGGGAAGAAGAGAGGAACACGGGGGTGGGGTGCATCAGAGGTGAAGAGAAAAATATGAAGAGTCTATTAGAAGTGAAAGATTCGTTAACATACACCACACGCCAAATTTAATTGAACAGATTTATGTATCCTCATGCACAAGGATCTGGTAATGAGAAACAGAAGGGTAGTCCTAATAGGAAGAGCATGTGCTGAGGCTTCATGTGGACAGGCGTTGTTTGCAAATGGTTAGCAATGGTCATGCTGTTCTCTACTTTGGCCCAACCAGACACCACTTTTAACTTTGTCCTGAAGGCCTTGTGCTGCACCTCTTTCTCTGGCATGTTTTGCCTCAAATCAGTAATTACATACTCCTGTGCATGGTGACAAGAGGTGATTCATCCTGTTATACAAGTGCATGGGTATCTGTATAGAGCACTTGCTTGGCTTGACAATGCAAATTTCCCAAACTATCAAATCTCGGACAAAATTTCAAAGGAGGACAACTGATTCTGAACCAAATCAGTAAATTAAATCACAAAACATGCTGAGTCTATAGTTTGATTTATAGTTTGCAATTTACCATGGGGAGAGAAAGACAGGAAAAGGCCAGCACTCACCAGATGGTGTTTGACAGTACTGCTTTCACAGCGCTTTCACTGGCCTTATCTCTTGGCGTACGGGATAGGTGCCAGCCCAGCACCCTACATACCTGGGCCTGCTCCCATCTACAGATTCACTCTGACCTGACCTCCCCTAACTCAAAACATCAAAGACTATCAAATGAAAAAAATCTATCCAACCGTGACGAATAAGAAAAGCACCATTCTGGGGAAGAAAATGGAGCACAGATTTCACCTTTCCGGCTCAGCAGCACCACCACACCGCAAATATGAGGACTACTTCACAAGACAGCTGGAGATACGGCCCACATGAAAGACGACGCTGGTGATGGAAACATGCCGTGAGCTGCATCCTCTCTGTCTCAATGTGACAGAAGAGTGACATACTAACAGGGTGCAAACAGGGAACAGAATGACACTGAACACTCTCTATGGCATTTAGGGAATGAACTCCCTGTCACATGGCATAACCAAAAATGAGACAGGAGGAGGAAGAAAGGGAGGGATGAAATAAGAATAGAAGAGTAACAGACAGGGAATGAAAAAGATTAGGAGAGGAGAATGTGCTTAGATTGAAAACAGAAAAGAGACAGCGATAGAGAAAGAGAGAGAGAGAGAGAGAGAGAGAGAGAGAGAGAGAGAGAGAGAGAGAGAGAGGAAAAAAAGATGCAGACAGAGAGAGAGAGGTCCAGCGTTGATGTCCACACACACAGGAAGGCCTCCTGTGATTAGACATGCGGGCTAAATTATCAGCTCAAGGAGGCTATTAAATCCTCTCAATGTGGGATGCAGGTCTGCACTGGTCTGCGTCAGGCCAGTCCCAGCCCGGCATGGGGCAGGAACTATTCTTAGACAACAACCTACTGTCGTCTGCACACCACGCTCCCTGTCTGCCTATCTGTCCGTCCATTTAACAACCTCTAACAACCAAACACGCACACACACTTCTCACTCAATAAACAGACTCCAACTCAATCTAATATCAGGCTTTAAAGTAAGTGCTGTACACGGGGTGCGTATCAAGGGAGCCTGTTATAATTACCCAGCCAGATTTTACTGCACCGTGTAGGGAACATAACAACAGCATGAGATAACTGTTTGCTGTCCACTTGACATTCCTCGACAAACACGCACACCCCGAGCAATAACAGGATGCAAGCCTAAATGGAATCTCTTTTAAACGCACTCTTTAACACATGCTTTTGCATAATGAAGGGAGATTTCTAGAGAATGACAACGGGGCATAAAAACAAACCCTCTGCTCAGGAAGACGTGAAGGTGCCAGGAATGTAATCTTGGGGGGGAAGTCTCTGCCAGGACGCTGAAGTGTTTGGAGTATCTACGCCATGTTCCAAAACCCCATTAATGGGCACATAAATCTGCAACATCAACCTGTTTATATATTCATAAGTCAGCTAGGGTCCTCCCCAAAGAGCTTAGTGCACTTAAGTGAGGTTTGGTTGCATGTTTGTGTGCCTGAAGAGAACTTGTATTTGTATGTGTGTGGTATGTGCACCCTCTAATCCACAAGTAGTAATTAGCATTAGCTGGACCCTTAAAACTGATGAGAAAACTAAGAAACATGCCGGTGTACGACCCTACCCTTGGCATTGACTGCCCCTTCCCTTCCCATGGACACTCCTGTGTGAATTTGGAGCAAAGCCCCCTGGATAAATGGAAGGTTTAATGTAATCCCTATAAAATCCTGTTCATGCTGCTACTCTTTCTCCCTTTCTCCCTCTCCCCTCTCCTCTTTCATTTGCTCCTGCTCTCCCAGGGAGCACGTAAAATGGTAAACGGCGGGGCCAACCGCGAGGTGTAAACCGCAAAGAGATGGGGCTAAGTGTTGGGAGCGTGGGACCACCAGCTCCACGTGTGTGTGTGTGTGCGAGGGGGAGATTAGCCCCCTATTACAGAGCCCGCTTTTAATCTGGTCTACCCCCATCTCTCCCGCTTTTCCCTGTCTCTCTTTCTCTTTGACAGTGAGAGTTTTCAGCGTTGCTCTCAGCTTTAATCTCCAGCACTCTGCCTCCTCTTTGAGGTCGGTATTCAGAACAGACAGCATGCCACTGGGAACCCAATTTTGTCAAACTCACCCCATAAAAAAAGAATAAGAAAGTAGGATGGAGACACAGGAAAAAAGTGTGTGAGAATCAGAAGTAAACAAGAGAGGCAGTGAGAGAGAGGAGAGAAGAAGAAGGATGGCGAGCAGACAAGAAAGATAAGGGTTAATGATAATCAGAGGCCCCGGAGTTGACACTCACAGAGTCGGAAGCCCTGGTTCTTTGGCTGCTGCTGCTGCTGGTGCTGCTGCTGCGAGGTCTCGCTGTAGACCGTGGTGATGTCTCCCTTCTCACAGCTGTTGTAGCAGTGTCCGCCGCTGCACACCCTGCGGCACAGCATGGGTGTGAAGACGATCTTGATGCGGTCCAAGTTGGAGGTGAGGTTGGCCCCTGGAAAACACACACATACCTGGGTGAGAGGGAGCAGCAGCAAAGGCAGGCAGGAGACGAGCTGCATCCTTCCTCCTTCAGCCTCACTGTGACACACTCCCCGTCTGGGCAAAGGGAGGTTTATAAGTGTGCGAGGGTGTGTGCTGACGGCTTGGGCAGTGGCACGCTGCAGCTGAATGAGCGATGCGCCACAGGCCAGCAAATGGGGGAAAGAATACTATTAGGTATTGGGCTTGCCTCCAAGCCCTTTATCTTTGCAAGAAGGTGTTTTGGATGTGTGTATGTGTGAAGGAGACAAAAAAAAAAGAGAGCTTGAGTGCATGTTAGCATTGTGTAATGGTGGGAAGCGGTTCAACAGCCGTTGCTGTGGTACACGGCTAAAAAACAAGAGGAGCTCGAACAGCAGACAGCTGTGTATGCTGGATGGTGGATCAGAGGAAGATGAAGTAGTGAAGGGAGAATAAAAAATTAGGAAAGACAAGATCACTTTTCTTTTCTGTTGTGGGCAGAGGCGCCAGGGTTCAGTGCCTGTCATGTCGGAGAGGTGACGGGGCAGATCCCCAAAGATATCAAACACACACACTTCTTTCAAGCAGAGTACACACACACACACACACATGCTCATAGACTGTATGCAGCTTTCATATCAAACGTCTGTGTGTCTGGTGTGATGCAGACCACAGAGGGGGTGGGGTAGGCGGACAGTGGGAGAAGGGAAGTGCAGCCTGGGAAGCTGCCAATTTTCTTCCTTGTGGCTAATGTTCCATTCAACGATGACACCATACATCTGTATGTATGTCTATGAATTGAGCCATAATAGGTTGTGTTTGTTTTGACGTGGCTAAGGAGAGTGGAAATGTTAAGTATGCATGTAAAGTAAGAACAGATCCATGATATTTTATGATGTTCTTTTCACACTGTGTAAGAGATATGTTTTTGTTCTCACCTGCTGGTAATAATGCATTGTTGTACTGTCCGTGCAGCTGGCTGTTGCTGGTCGGCCTGTGAGTGTGATAGTGTGCGTTGTTGTGCCTGTTCCTGTGTCCATGCCAGTTCCTGTGCTCGCTGCTGTGGCCGTTAGCGTAGCCGTTGCCATTGGGTAGAGCATTGGAGGTTATAGGCCCAGAAGATGATGGATATCGTTTCACAGTGCGGGAGGTCCCAGTCTGCTGCGGGGAGGAGTCAGGGGGTCCCCTTCTCACTTGGGTCCTGTCACATCATCACAAGACCATAAACATATGACCTCAGCCAAATGTCCCACACACACTCACAAAGAAACACCCATCAGCAACGTTCGCGCATCACCGTGAAATCCATTTAAGCGTGGCCAGTGTGTTAAGCAGAAAATAATATTCCTACGAGACAAACATGCTGTCTTAGGTCACAGCTTTGCTTAATTGATTTTATAGATGAGACACAATGATTTGGAAATAATTTTGTTTTAATCATATTAATAATACCATATCATTCTTTAAGCACATTGGGTTTCTCAACTAACATCTGCTGTAGATGTGACCTTTGTTAATTAATGAAAAGATTCTGTTTGACATTAAAGACATTTCGCAATAGAAGATTTTTCATCACTGATTAGCAAAAAAATAAAGGAGAAGGCAAACCAAAGGGAATTGGACTTTGTGTGTGTGTCTGTGTGTGGCTCGCCTCAGAGAAAATTGTGTGATTAAACACATTAGATCTTTCCATCAGGACTACTAAACCTTTCCATCACCCATTGTGTCTGCTTGACTAGATTATGAACTCCCTGTTCTGTCTGACTGTGGCCAACCAGGGAGCAACATCCTGAGCATTGCACCAGGCTGGAGGAAGTATTAAAACTAGGGTCAAGAACAAAGCTCGTCCAGGGCTGCGTGGGGCACGTTTTTAACCGGTGAACATTTGATTTGGGTCAATTACTGAGCCTGTGTTGCACGACCTGGAAGCTGAGCTCATGTGAGTGACCTGGGGGAGGCGCGTGCCTCTCAGACAGACAGGCAGACGGTCCTACCTTGGCTCTGGGGGTGTAAGAAAAGCTTGCCGAGTGCTGGGATTCAGCCCTGCAAAAAAACATCTGGATCCCACTGATCAACCCAGACAGACGGTCAGCAGAGCAAGACAAAGATGAACCATGCCGAGTAGATCAGAGGAACAGCTCTACAAAGCACACCTGTGGCCCTGTAAGGTAATTGTGGCTGTAATCAAACCCCAAATGAGGATATAAACCATGCATTAACATTTATTACATGTGGTTTTTAGCCACACACCACGTATTTACACACTGAATCAGCTCTTTCTATCCACAGATGATAATCAAGCAAATAAACATGTGTGCACGCGGCACAAAAATGCATACGTGTACACACACACACACACACACACACACACACACACACACACACACCCTGTCCCAGCTGTGTAGCACAAGCCTGTGCATGTCTCTTTATTGGCAAACCACATTCCCACTGCAAAGGGAACAGGACACTAAATGAAAAGGGAGACAAACATTCGATCGTGGTATCTGCGTCATCTTTATGAAAGACAACAGGCAGTACCTATAGAGAACAGCTGCTGACCCAGATCCTGAATCTACAGGGTGGGTCCCGGGGATAGGATGTGACACGGGGAAACAAGAGATGCTGGTGTCAAGGTGGTGAGGACTTACCGGAGGTGGCTAACCCCGGTACACACCGTCCACTCCAGATTATGATAGGGTTTTTCCATCGCTAACACTGACACCTGGCCTGCAAGCATCCTGCCTCACCTCCTAGGCTCAGCCAGATGTTGCTCTTTTTGTCTCTCTCACTTTCAATGGCAAAGCGACTTCCTCCCATCATGAGCTCACCGCTGCCCTCTCTGCCTGCAGATCAGGGGGCGGCCAAGGGCAATCACTCTGCACGTTTGATGTCATCATTAGGAACTTCAAGGCCCCGACATCCCAAGGAGGAACCATTCCCCTGTCTTTTTCTGGGTGACTTGAAAGCAATTTTGAAGACCTTTGCCAAGATTGCATGGATCATAGTTTGAACAGACAGATGGGAAAAATGTTTTGGGTATCAAATGATGGCCATACATATTTAATTAAAACACTGATGGTGCTGATAAGCATATGGTACAAAGACCGAAATGAGGCAAATAAAAATAAATGAATGGAAAAGTACATTGAATTTAGTCTGATTATTAAAAGTTTTTGTATTAAAAGTTGTGAGTTTAGCGGTCCTCAGTATTACAGCTGTTATTATCAACAGACTTCAGCAATATTAAATGAGTGTGCTGACCACAAAAGTAAAGCTCATCTTTGTGTGTAATATTGCAACTACACAACAGTTCCCAACAACATAAAATACATTATCAAAATGTATCAATGATGTGGGGCAGTGTGCTCTTAAAATAACACACTTTTTACAATTGTTATCTCCTTTTCCATGGAAATACATGGGGTCTGTATGGGGGCCTTAGGGGTCAAAACACAATGACATTTTTTTTTGACAACACACAACATTTCACACTAGGGTTTTGTTAAACCTTTGTCATGTTTTCTAAAAAAAATTTGAGAAATGCTGTTGTGTTTTATTGAAATGTTTTTTTGACCCTCAGGGCCACCACAGGCTTGACTGGAAAACAATCAGTCATGTCAGTAGACTCATATTTAATGACAAAGTTTTCAGCAAGTAGTGTGATCTAGCAACAGAGATGAATCCTAGTCCTTGTTGAGTCAGCCAGCCAACTTGAGCTATCATAAATGCTTTGTGGAGATCATGGAATTTCCCAAACTGAACAAACACCACACATTTAAACAAAATATTGCCTTGCTAGCTCAATCTTTTTGTAACCATAATATCTGCTGAAAAAAAAATCTTTTCATGGAAAGACTTTGCGACGACATCCACAAATTTCTTTAGTAAAGAAGATGGTGTGCTGTAGTGCTGATTTGATTACGTTCTAAATTTCCAGCTGAACAATCAGTTTGACTATTCAGATCTACTTGTATAGTTTGCCAACGGCCAGAGTAAAAGTGTTATGACAGGCATGATGTTGAAATCACGAGGCCAAATCACTTAGACACTTTGATTACATTCACTTGTATACAGTGTGAGGCTTAACTGGGTCTATTACATGAACTATTTCATGTTCAGAACATTTCCTCAATAATTACATTTAAAGAGAAACAATCCGTTCTTATGCACTGATAAGTCTAAGTCCAAACACTTGATCAAAGCATCACTTTACATCTGATCGTAACAAAGGCCTCCAACTAAGACATGAAACCAGCTGTCCACTTGCACTCATCATCACTCATTTCACATGTATGAAAAGCAATTAGAACCAAACCTCATCATATTTGAGGAAATTACAAATCACGACGATGGCCAACAGTCGACGCTGTGCATGAAACAACTGTACAGCTTCCAGTGTGTTGCAAAAGTACTGTTTGGCACACAGTTTCTACATATCTTTGAACTCATAGCTGCATTACGACATGTGAGTATTAGCGCTCATGAAAGCATGACAGGCAGCATGAATGGCAGTTCCAGCCGCGCCTCTTGACCCAGATGAGCTGGAGAGGAAACAGCACACAGTCAAGCCAGGACCAAGAACTGGAGGACGGTCAAAAATGCTGCAAACCCTCTGATCTCTGAGCTTCTGCTGATGCTGTACATAAAAACCCAACAAATTACACTGCCAAGCAAAATGCTAGGTGTACTTTGAAGTTTTGATGAGAGTGCGTTTGGAGAGGGGGGTGTTACGTGAAGAAATTTAGTTAGGTGGCTTTGTTTAAGTGCCAGGAGCAGGAGCTTGGAAAACACCGCTTCCCATCATCCCAGTGGTGAGTGTGTTGTTTCTGTGAGGTGCCCACTGGGAAACAGGAGTCTCTTAGTAGAATTTCTGGATTCATCTGATGATCCTGTTCACCCAAAACATTCACACACACATACAGGCAGTGACCCAGATCTTCAGGAATTGTTTACATTTTAAACCATCTCCATAGCCCACTCTGCATGACGAGGCCAGAACAGTGTTTATGCGAAGCAATGCACAGTAACGTATGGCCCACAGCTGATTCATTCACTAACAGTTCAGTCTCAGAGTAGTTTTCCTTATCTTCTCTCTATAAATCTCCGAGTAAAATAGAGCATATTTGTCAGTTACAAGTAATGTATTTCAGACAGAGAACCTAGTTTTTCTGGGCTTAGGATGCCAAGTGGGTTGGATTGGATTGTGATATTAAATGGTTTTTTCACTGGCCCTCTCAGCACTAGAAGCTCAGCACAAGTCTACCTTGGCAAAGCTCATTTTTCATTTTGATTTGTTTGAGAATACCAAATTCCGAACCCACATCTAATGGCTCGGATTTTTGGCTAACAGCAGCTAATGCAGAAAATACACTGATATGAGAAGCTAGTCTGGTTGTTGGATGGACCCATTTGGCTTTGAGCAGACTGTCTAAACAAGACAGTCTGACAGCAGGCAGAGGTGTCTGGCATGAGCTTCGCAGTCTGGGTCACAATTCGAAAGCTCCCAGCTTTGTCACTTTGTCCCGTCTCATTTCTCTTTGTGTTGGACTGGACTTGACCTTAACAGTGACGAGTGGCCAACCACTGGAGCCACTAGCAGGTTAACGACCAATCAACACAAGAGTCGCTCTATCCTGCTGAGGAAAATCAAGTCATTATTCTTTTTATTTAAACAAAATGTTTAATGGTTCCATTTACCTCTTTCCAACGCGGAGCGTCGGCCAAAAAAACCCTATTACATAAGAACTACACATAATTGGGGCAATTCGAAGGCTACTTGGTAAATGGGAAAGTAAAAAACGGTCATCAAAGACCAAGTGTAAATCACAGTTTACAGACATTCATCTCATTCAGCGAAAGCATTAAAGACCATTGTTCATTTCAAAGCTTGCGCTTGGACATGCAGATCATCAGTCTAACTGGAGGGAACAGCAGAAATCGAAAAAATTGTGCAAACAGCAGCCGAAACAATGAAAACGTTGTACTGCTCAACCACAGCAAACACTGTTGGCAACAAAGGAAAAGGAGATTTATGAGTGTATTGGGGACATGCACTTATAGCAGTCAAAGAGGGAGGCCTTAGAGTTATACAGAGCCCTGTGTGAGGGCACAAACAGTTTTTGGATGCAACAAAGCTGATTGGCCCAATTCCAAAGCTTTTAAGTGTTCCCTACCAAATGGCAAAGCAACAGTTAAGAGATTAAGAATAAACCATTCAGCTGAACAACTTTCCAAAAGGACTGTATTTTATATATTTATTTCAGAGGGGGCACTATAAAACTGGGAAACACCTTGAACTGGACAGATAATATATCTTTCAGCTCTTGATATTAAATTTGAGACTGTCAAGAGAGATGTTTTTCAGCAAGAAGTTCAACAACAGATGGTGCTCCACATTTCACAGACTTAAGCCTGCAGACAAGGAAGGAGAGTGCAGACTGTTGAAACTAGTCCCAGGAGGTGTTATTCAAGAGCATTAGCAAAGACATACACACTTGACTCTTGTTCATGTTTTGCTACTCAAAGCCCCAAAGTGTTATGAATCTCTGGGACGTCCGAGACATTAACTACGATGTAGCTAGGAAAAGGGAAAACATTCCAGATTAGCAGCAAAGATATTATCGTCGGTTGACTGGGATTCCTGTTCCAAGTATGACTGGTTTGCTTCAGAATTTGATTTGGCAAAAAGTCAGCTTCTATATCTGATATATGATAAGAAATTAATTACTAATTTGATATTTTAAGTCTATTTTGTTCTGACTCTTAGAGGACAGGACTGTTTTCCCATGTTTGATCTAAGTCTCAGGGCCCACAGGCAAAGAGGGGAAAAGTTTAATTCAGAATTTGGTCTGTCTTAACAGCCTTGCTGTATTTTAGGAGGTTAAAGAAGTCTATGCGGGCTGAGAAAGAATTAATCCTTTCTTACCCACCCAGCTAGTGCACCAAACCATCTGTACCACCAGTGGTCAAACCCTACTGTGGTCACGCATGTCATTCCTCAGGCTTTATGCAGAACGCCCTCGTCCATTCATCATTCGCCACTGAGGTCCCTGTGTGTTTCTTTCAATAAAACCCTGAGGTTTGAACCTTAGCATGCACCAATAAATATAATATCCAACAGCCCCAAGGGCATTTTCATTATGCTGTTGTTGTGTGTCCCTCATAGCAACAAGGTCCTGCAATGACATGGTGGTGAAGTTTGTGTTTGTTGGAAATTCAAAAATAACTTGACAGCAGCCTCTGTCACATTAAAGTCACCCACAATTACAGCTTTTTGCGTATGTTTAATCTCTGTAGTAAATGTTTTGACCTACTCTGGCTACTCTCACAACTTGTTTTGCAAGATAATCCTGAATCACATTGTTAAAGCTCACTGGAAAAACTCAGAGGTTGATGATGTTTTTAAAGAAATAGACATTTTGGGAAACACACTTTTTCTTTTTTGCGCAAAGAGTTGAATTACAGGATTGATATCAAGTAGATACCATGAGTGTGTTTTCCAAAAATGTGTGACTTGTTTGACTGATATGATGGTAAACAATGTGGTAGAAATGTGTCCACTGGTAGAGATTTGGCCATATCATTTCCGCTTCATTTCCATTCATTTGGGGCACAAATTTGGTTCTCAAAGCAACACAATACATAATATAGTTTGTTTTGTTGTCTCATGTGAGGTGGTTGGTTTTCTTGGTTTGTATGAAAGTTCCAAATAGAAGAAAATGATCAGATGTAATAAAGCAAGGCTATTTTAAACCATTTCTTAATTGAATTTACAGAACAACTTCGGTATGAGATATACCATTGCATGACATAAAATTACATGTACCATAATAAAAGATTTTGTCAATATAACCTACCCCTATGTTGATCTGTGTCTTTGATGAGCTTGCATTATATATATATTTGTTGATATATATACCTTACTGTAGGGACCTGCGTCCACATAGCATTCTTTTTGGGCGCTACACGTGGGCTTAGTTTCTTTTTTAGCCATGTGGCTAACATAAGGCTACGTTAACAGAAAGTTGACTGCACCGTTACAACAAGCTTACAAATCATAGGGTGATAAAAGACCAACACTACCCGGAGACATTGCGTGTTCAACAAATCTGTTCCCACAAATTGACTTTTTTGTTTTGTTGTTGTTTTTCCTTTAAATAGTATAGCTTGCAGTTTCAGACAGACACATTGAGATATTTTTAACTAGAAGTGCACGTTGGAAACAACAACACAAAAAACAAAAATGCAGATGCTCAGAAAAAAATGTAACGTGGACACAGCGCCTGAGGCACTGCAAAAGCAGCAATGAATAGTCAAAATCAAAGAAATATGTCTGTGCAAACAGAAAACAAACAACAGATTTTATTCTTGGATACATGGATAATGAATGAATTATTCATCTCCTAGTGCTCAGTGAATAGTGAGAATACACAAAAAAATGCTAAATGTGACATTTTGACTGAATGCTTCATGGAAATGTACTTTAACATTGCAAGTAGTGCCAGCAGTCCAATGTGTCCCGTACTGTAAACAAGGAATAACAGGAAAACACCTAGTCACAGAAACATGTGCAGCGCTTAAATGATAAGCTCCTTTCTCCCAAAACAAGGACATGTTCTTCTCATATATGTGGCTGCATAGGGCCAAACATCAGTGAGCAATTAAGACCCAGTCTCTCTTTGATAACATCTCTAGTCATTATGACTTGGATAATTGTGGGTCCTGGCAGAATATTCCCCCTTGTGAAAATCTGGGTGTGTCTGAGGGCTTATCGCACCAGCCACTGAGGCTGGATTAAATCATGTTCTCTCTGTCTGGACGGCCTTCCAGGAATCCCGCTAGTAGCAGCCAGAGCCTGGGTGAAATGAATTACAGTGGAGTTGGATTGACTCAAAAAGTTGTTTTTTTTCTCGCCCTGGGGGATGAAGCTTATATTAGAGCAACAACTGGGCCCGGCGCAGAACTGAAAGCAGCAAAGGGTCTTGAGAAATGTATTTAGCATAACACTATTACATGGATCCCTCACAATGCTTCACAGACAAATGAGGAGATGACGTTCCACTTAATTTTATAGGTATAACTTCCTTTACCGCCAGCATGAAAATACATTTTCTGTAAATTTGACCTCATTGAGGCTTTTCGGAACTATGTGATCAAAACATATGACTACTGCCGCCTACTCAATCACAGGCCAAAAACTGTGAAATAAACAGTTTTCTTTTCATCTCCAGGGGGCCGGCAGCAGTGCCAACCTGTCTGTTTTCACCTCAGCTTTTATAAAGTGGAGGTTTTCAAGCTCTAAGAAGTCCAGAAAGGCCTGATTCTGGATGGAAGTAAAGCAGTGTGGTTGTTGCGGTTCAGGGGCCAAAATCAAAATGCCTGGAGACATGGTGAGCTGAGAGGCTATTCAATACTCTCCAGTTTATTGTAGTTGCTCTGATCATTCACTTAGTAAAATGCCACAAGACAGGTCAGCAGGAAGAGCCATTACAAAGTGCTGACTGAGGCTATGCCTACGCTGGTCAGTGTCACATGTCAGACCGCTCTGACAAGAAGCCAAAGAGGGTTTCCAATGAGAGACGTGATTGAGGGAGCTTTTGAACAGATCTGCAACATTAGTTTGAAAAGCTTTTCCAGAGGTTCATGGAGAACACAAATGCAGATATAAAGAAGGCCAATACAAAGTTGAGTTTCAACGTCTGGTTATGAAAGACGAAATTCATGTGTGTGGGATGTGTATGTTTGACCCACAGGAACTCTACATCCTGACATCTGACTGGATTAAGTAGTTCCACGCACACCCATTCAGCTAATTTGTGCTTTCAACACCATGCCCCATATCTGGGAGATGAGCCTGATTGATGCTGTCTCCATCTGCCTTAGCTCCGGAGCTGGACGTTGGAGTGCATTCTGGGATAGGCGCCCCTCTTCCTATAACTGCCGTATAGTATTTGTCCCTCCGACAGCTGCATCTGCACAGGCCTGCTTGATGAGAAGGACTTGGCTGCAGACGCCGAGCTTGCTGGCACTGTGGCTCAGAGAGCGTATTTCGGATGGGGCTTTGGAGAGTTGGGATGGAGAGAGAGAAAGACATATCTGTCCCACGCTGAGTTCTCTATGGTCCTTTGTTCCCTCTGGCCTAGCAGGAAGCCAAACACTCATGGGACTCGTTTGGCTGTGTTTGTAGAAAGAAACAACTCTTCCTGGCCTGGCTTGCCCGATATCGTTGTGTGTTGAGCTTGCTCACATTCAAAAATCGACAGTAGACACACGTATTACAAAACATATGCTGAATCAATCTGGGTTCATTTGCTACCGTCATATGTTATGTAAAATTCAACACTTCCGCGCCTTTTGTGGCATGCAGAGAGTTCACCTGAGGACAATGTGGCCTCCACAGCTGAGTTTACACTTTGTTGACCCACAGTAGCACGGTGGTAAACAACGTTCCCCCTGAACGCCACCAAACTGTGGCAGAGGATGTCCAGGCATGCCCCGGAAAGCCTTATCCCATTCATATCACAAATGAAAATACACCAGGGAGTCAAGGTCAGGGCAAAGGTAGAGTTAGTAGCCCCGGCAGGGAACACAAACACGCCTCCACAAGCAGCAGCTGACCTGACCCCGTTCAAGTTCATTCCCACTCTACCCACGCAGGGACACAAATCACAGCTCTAGACACGCTGTCATATACCCGGTTTAGAAGTGAGATAGAGCTCTATTCAGGGGAGCGCAGCACATACAACCTGTGGGAATTGCACTTTACCCCTCTTCTGTACTTCAGCCCGACTCCCCATCTGCAGGCCTCCTCTGTTTTGGCAGCAGCCGAAAAGGGAGACAAGAGGATGATTCTGGACACGTCCTCTTTGAGTAGCAAAGCAGACCGCCAGGTGGTACAGTAGGAAAACTTTCCCAGGCTAAATGTTTAGAGATATATTTTAGCTTAAGAACACACATATTTGATCAAAGTTGGATGCATCAAGAGTATTACGAGATGGAAAGCTACTGTGGGATTTGCGCTACTCTTTTCATTTATAATCCTCTCGACTGAGTTATGAGCAACTTGTTGAGTGAATTTCCTCTTCCCCCTTTATGATCATTTTTTATTCAAGTTGTTACAATTGATACCTCAGTGATCACTACAACTAAGAACATTGGTGATGATAGTAGAACAATATTTCCCTACAGGTACTGAGGTCACCTAGAGGATCTGGACAGTGGCTCCCGTCAGCGCTGGTGGTGTGGTTTTAGTCTGGAGTGGGAGTGAAAGCAACCAGTGATCCATGATTAACATGGAGAACTCCCACAGTGACCACAGTTTCCTCTGAGAAACGGCTGTGTGGCTATGTGCAAAGCCTTGAGTCAACAAGCCACATAACCGCCAGCCCTATTAGTCACCGGGCAAACTGTGGGGCTGATATAAGCATAACAGTTAATGCGGAGAAAACCATATGCATCATCCTCTTAAGGGTCGTTCTGCTCCATGTCACTGGGTGTTTTTGTTTTTCTTCAACATCCCAATATGTTACTGGGTGTGACCACATTTGTAATCATCCCTAAAGATTATTGTAGAGACAATGATGCATTTAGATTAAATTAGAAACATTTTAAATAAAGAACTAGTGGTGACAAATAAAGATAAAATGACCCAACAGTCTCTTTCCAACTCAATACCAACTCTACCTACCTGATACCTCTTTTAATTCTAATGCTGTAAACCTCAGTGCGTGAAACTCATTGAAATCATTTTTATGTAAGTGGCAGGTAGGAAGAGCCATGCCCAAAATTTTTTCAACTCTGAGCCTTTTTGACTGGAGCGATCGTTCCGATACCGCTGCTATGGCAACACAGTGGCCTCATTGAAATGAATGAGTGTGAAGCCGTGAGAAATAACAACCTTTGGGCTTAAACTAATGTTATTTTTCGTCTGCTAATCTTGTGCTGTTTTCACAATACGAGTGACAATGCAACGTGGCCAGCTACATTACTGCTGAGCCGCCGCTGAAGTGTTGCTCAAGCTCTCGTTAACGTAGTTACGTCGGGTATTGCGTATCTGATACTGACCACAAAGCACCTCGACTGAACGTCATCCAGAGTTTGTATTTGGTCACAACATTATTTATGCTTCCGATCAATAACTGAGCCCCATTTCGACATAATATTTTGCCTACCATATGCATCCCCATGTGTACCGCAAATTACATAAGGCTAGCATAGCTTCAGCTAACTTAGCTAAATAACAGAGCACCACAGCTAGAAACAAAACCATACAATTGGCTGAAACTTCACCACATTATTGGAGTCCTAAAAAAGTTTTGGCCTGCTTAAGTTTGATTTGTAGCGTGTCACACCTGCACGCAGAGACAAGTGTAGGGCATCACTTTGTAGTTTCATTTCACCAGCTTACATGAAAAATGACTTGCAGCCTGTTGCTATGTCACTCAAAATGTGAACACAGCATTCGTCTTAAGGGGGGCTTTCACATCAGGGCACACTTGACACAAAAGGACAGTTTGTGCTGTACCTTATCCACCTGTAAAGGTTCATGTGTGCTCCAGTAAGTTATGAAAGCAATTTAATGCAACTACAAGGACTTTTTAACTGGTTATGAAACAGGCTCAATTTAATTCTAATGCCTCTTTATCAGCCAGTAGTGCAGCCTGTCGTGGACAGACCCAGGACCCTCACTACTGCCTTCGACCTGCAGTCAGAACTCCAGCTTAAACCGTAGAGCTCCATGCCCAGCAGCAGCGGTTCTCCTCCTGCTGGGCGCAGTGTCTGTCTGTGTTGCTCATTTGTACAGCGTAGCACAACAAAAATGTCACATAGATAATGATGCAATTTATTCAGAAACAGAGCAGAATAAGTCATGTGGAAACTGTGCAGTGGGGGAAAGGAGAGGTGGGGTGGCGAAATCGTACTCAGAATCAATCAAATCAAATAGGAAAACACCCTTATTCATGGAAAAAAGGTTGTTGACGAACATATTTATTCATAGTTTTCAGTAATTAAATAAGCGCTCGCTTTATCAGACCTCACATGGCAATTATAACTGTAAACTGCACCCTAAAACTACGTAATTCCTTCTCTACATAATACATAGTCTTAAATATTTCATCATAATGGTAATATAGAACAATTTTGTATATCACCTAATTATCAAAAGCATGTTTAAATTCTAGAATAATAAAACTCTGACTACATGCAGTCTCACTGTACAGCTCTGTTATCCAGGTAGCTGCTGCCAGCTGTCCTTAGTCCGATTATGTAACAGAGACCAGAGAGAGAGATGACCTTTTGGAGGGACGACCCGCTTACTGCACACACATCCTGCTCTGCCCTGCTCTGTTTCCTGCACAGGACTGATGTCAGAGAGCGGTGGGGGTATGGCGTTGATATGAAGGACTCGTAGGAGGTGCTGAATACGACCTCTGTTCGTTATCACAGTTCCAGCTTAGCCAGGAGTGTTCACCACTGGCCCTGACCTTCATACTGGGAGCTGACAGACTAGCTGTGATCTACAGGATCTCGTGCTGACAGGGAAAAGCATTTCACTGCTGCTGAGCACAGCGCTCACAGGAAACGCTGGTTTACAGTGAAATGCATTTGGTCAGACGAGGAAACAGATATTTGTTTGCCAGCTGCATATATAGGATGTACCTATTTTAAATTTTACAGTTTTAATCCCACAGAGCAGGCAGCTGGGACATTTGGGACATGGTTGAAATGGTCAGAGGAGAGGTGGAGGAATACAAGAAGAGGTCTGGAGTTCTATTCCCCTGAATCCAACTGAAAAGAAGACTCCTCATATGTTTTGTCCATCCCAGCAAGACTTTTATTCTCGGCTGTCAGTCATAAATGTGCTGGATTCATTCAGTAGGACTCTTCAGGAAACACTTTATTCTCTAAAATAACATTTTAGGAGGCAGCTGTGCCCACACAGGACAGACAACATGGCAGTCGTCATCAGATTTTGACACAGAGAAATTCCACCCGAGTGTGGCAGGCAGCTTCATCGCCATAAAAATGGGCTTGCGTTCTGTCTGAACACACCTGAAGGTTTATTTTGAGAAAACTGCAAATGAGCATTGACACAAAGCAGTGGTTCCTAACCTGGGGATCTGGGCCCCCCACAAGGGGTCGCAAGACAAAGTCGCCAGCAGATTAAGAGGAAAGAAAAGCCGAGAAAACATGTTTTTGCTTCACCAGCTAAAGCTTAATTGTTCAGACTTTTTTCTAAACTTGACTTTTCCTTGTGAACTAGATGATTTAACCTAAAGGTTATTCAAATAAAAAACAGGAAAAAATCATTCTTTGTCTGCAAGAAGAATTTTCTTTGTTTTAAGGGGTTATAAGCCAAAGCCAAAAATGTTGGGAACTATGACTGAAAGTAAAGATGGACAAAGTGTCTCCTCTTCCTCCAACTGTACAAAAAGCTTAAGTATCTCAGATAGAGGCACTAGCATCTTGACATCATTTAGAGCCAGAGTCTGTTCAGTTGTTGTCTCTGCTATGTTCCTGAGCAGCACTATTGATCACGAGCACTCCGATTGGTACACATAACTATCACTCATGACATCAAATCCCTTTTTTATAGCACCACGTAACTCATTTTAACCAAATTTAGCAGAAAAACACTTGAACATAAATTTGCATGATAAGAACTGCATGAAATGACAGAAACTGTATTCGGAAAAAATATATTTTGGGGTTTACTTTGATCTTTTTTTTGATGTTTTAGTTTGGCCCATGTCCAACCTGTCAACATGGAGGGGAAGGAGTTTATGACTTACACTGCAGCAAGCCACCAGGGGGTGATCCGTGTTTTTGCTTCACTTTTGGGGAACTGTTAAGTCGTCCATTTTTTAATACAAAGTCATAGCTAAGAGCCACTGCACAATGGACGCTGCTAACTTAGCTGCTAGGTTTTACCTTCAGAGCTTCTTAATATTTGACTCTGGGTTGACTTTGGGTAAGGCACTTTATATCCTAAAGAATTACTTAAAAAATATGACTACTTTGAGACCAGGGGAAACTATAATGATATGCTACACGAGAATGATGCTGAAATTGATCATTTCTGTAATGGCACAAGTTTAGAGAGAGAGCTACTTCAATTAAACATTAACGCACCAAGCCATTTGACAGTAACCATGGAAACAACATGTCAAAAATCCTCCTTCTTCGGTTACTGAGTGAGTAGTTAGATAGTAAAAACAATCTAACAGAGTAACCAGACCAAGAAATATCTTCTGGTTGCTCAATGCCAAAAGTTTGTGTCTGGCCGCACAAGATCAAAGTGCTGGCCTGCTGAAAATTGAGTAAAGCATCATCTTCACTGAGATGTTGACAAACCTCTTAAAATCAACTACAGACACTACACCTTCGCTGTCTGCCGCCTGTTGATGTGTACACAGCGGGATCTCATAGCTGTGAACCACACCTGACTGGACAGTGAGGCCAAACAGCAGGTCTGAACAGGAGAAATTCAACTGATTCTCGACATCATCCTGGTCACTTTACTCAGCTGAACAGATGAGTTTTTCTCTCTCTAATTGATGTTTTCTCATATTATCATTGTTTTCATTCCCTCCCTTCTTGTCTGTCTCATTCCTTCCCCTCACTATTTCTTGTTCTTGGCGCCACTTGACAGGCTGGGTCAGTAACAGGGTGCCGCTGACATAACAAGGCAAGACCGCTCCAAGAAAGACATATATAGTGCCTCACACCTTCTCTAGTAGAGAAAAATAAAAGGACACTTGTAGGGTGCAGCGTGTATTGGGTGGCCTTTGCTCCGTCAGAATATTACTGGGGGCAAGACGTACATGATCTGTCTGTCTGTCCTCCTCGCTCCTCTTCTTACTCTTTAATTGAGCTTTGGCACTGGTGTTGTCTCTCTATCTGAACCTCACTCTCTATGACCTCACTGTGCTTGTGCTTTCCTGGCTTTGGAAACAGTGGAACCTCAGCCTGATATATGAAACCAAGGCTTGCATCCACCACTTCTCCAGGGGGAACACTGTTCCACCCCTTAAAGATCACACTGGGCCGAGAGAACGCTGAACATTTGAGGCAATTCACAAGCTTTAAATGTGAATTACACAAGTGCTCAAACAGCCTCCTGGAAGTGCCAATGAAAGAGTCAAGTATTCAAATAATCTTTGACTAATGTTTAAAGGAAGACTTTTACTATTTTGGCAGAAAGTTTTATTCTGTCCTACAAATTTACGAAAAATCTGCTTGTTGCAAGAACTGGTAATTAGATCAGTCTGAGCTGCATGCTTGGAAATTTTGCACTCCACCAGAGGGAAATGGCTCATCTTGACCTTCGCAGCACCTCTTAGTCAGCTTCAGCAGAAACATGAAAGATAGACAGTCATAGTAGGGGCATTTGTGACTCAGAAACACTGTCTGCTTCTTACAACATTGACCTGCAGCCTTGTCTATTTCCATTTGTGCCATATCTGTGACTCAGGACGCAAAAATGTCCTGTGAGTCAAGAACAAAGACAACATATGCATAGCAACTGTGCAGTCCTCAAAGGTCTTGTATTGATTAGAAGATTTACTACAACGCCGAGATAATCGTTTTGGGAAGGAGGATGTACAAAAACCCTTTTATGAACCATCTGCCAAAACATTTAGTAGAGTTTCATTGAGCTACCACAAACACATGGACAGCTCAGCCAGCGTAATTCCATAACACCAGCAAAAGCACAAAATGGCACAAGACCCTCACAATTAGCACAAGGAGCACCGTAAATGTCAGATGTAATTGAGAATGTTTAAGTGGTTTGGTGGAGAGAAATTACCCAGATGACAAACTGGCTAAAAAGTGAATGATGACCTCAGTGCCCAAACAAATTATGGCACTTTAAGCGGCTGAGAGTGGATTAGAAAAGCACCGGGCCTGGATCCAAAATGGAACATAATTTGACAAGATAAGTCTGAACCTGTGAGCAATAACGATCCATCAAAGTTCTTCCCGGAAATAATTACTCCCTTTCAACGTCCTTGATCAAAAATCTGGTTTTAGCCATGGTAAAGCCATTAATCAAACCAAAAAGTTACTTCCAACAAGATTGGAACTGAAACAGTCAGACCTTTCAAGCCAAGAAACTATTAGGCCTGTCTGATTAGCAGTCTTTGGAGATTTTGCTGAATGCACTGAAAGAGGCCTTCATCTGAGCAATTATTAGCTGGATACATAATAGTCACAGTTATTCCAATAAATCAAAGAACAAAGTGAAAGCATAAAGAAAATCTAATCTCCCAGCTCTATTTTCATAGCAAATAGCATGGGTTAATACTCCTGTCTGGTAAATCATGTTATATTTTCCTACATTTCACAGATTTACCTTAATACCTTTTCAAGCATGGCAGCAAATGACAGCAAATGCTTACTTGCTTTAGTATTTGTTTTACTTACAGTGTTTTAAAGATTTAACATATGAACCCCTTCATCTGGTTTGATTTATTGCAACGATAAACACAACCAGCGTCAGACGGGAGCGTAATGAACCACTGTTTGCTCAAGAGCGTTTTAATAATTTCTAATAGCGCAAGTGTGTCCATTTGTTTTCTGTGAGCTTTCCTGTGTGACAGTAATGGTAGCTATAACAAATATCTCTCAGTGAAAAGCCACAAAAATACCACGTTCTCCAAATTAAAAAAAAAAAAAAAAATCAGGAATGGCGAGTCATAGACCTCCATTATACATCGCATTTTCCAGATTCTTATCTAACCCAGATTATAGCTAGATATGATTTCCCCAGATTATATTTAAACCTGGTATTAACATGTGTCTCCAGTGTACATATCAGGATTCATGTGATTAAGCACTATTCGATTATAATCTGGCCACCAAAAGGGCATTTTATTGCAAGGTGTAAAGAGGGTCATGTGGTCTAAAATGTGTGGAGGTCTTGTAGCTGTTTGGCTATATTCAGTTTTATTTAAGTCACAGTTAGACTAGCAATAAAGGGTAACGGGAGAATAACTGCTCCACAAACAAGAATGGTTTGCAGACAATTATGAAACAAGAGTTGATGGTACCAATATGTCTTTTGAATAATTGTGAGAACTTTTGGTGAACGAGCAAACGGTCACGCTTACTGACAGTTAACGCTAGGCTAACAAGCTAGGGCCTCGCCCACACATACATGGGAGTCTTTTAAAATGTGAGATGTGGCCTTTCAACCGTACGTTAAGTGCATTTTAGGTCACTGAAAATGAACCTTTTGCGCAATTCCTCCCAGGTTTAAGATTTAAAAAAAAATATTTTTTGTTGCCTTATAGTCAGGAAAAACAGAGTTTTGGGTGTGTGATGTGAGAGTGTGCACCATTATCTCTCATCACAAATGTTGCAACATTTTATGCATGGTAACCATGGAAACTGCATCTGTGCACTACTGTATCCCTGCCAGACCACTATGTTTTCTTTGTTGGATGTAGTAACATATCAAAATATATCAAAATATTGCAAGAAATTCCATAACTTAATAACATAATTACTAACTTTTGACAGTGCCTTCATTGTGTTTTGTGTCTGTTTTAAAACAGTGCTTGTGGGAACAGGATTTAAAAAAAAAAAAATACCCGTGTATGTGTGGACTAGGTTATGTTTAACAGTTATTTTAAGCCTCTTTAACATGTCATTATTCAAATTAAACAACAAAACAAACAAACAAACAAAAACTAAATGCCAGAGGGAATTAAACAGCAAATTGTGTCTGACCAGCACTGGCATGTTCCTGGCTTGCTGGTGTGACAACTGTTAGCTTGTCAACTACAGCTGAGTCCTACAAGTAATAACTATGCCACCACTTTCTGGTGTAACCACGTCATAATTTAGGGATTGATTTAGAACTTCTCTTAAAATGTTATTTTTTGACCCATCCTTATTTGGCAAAGCTATGAGGCTCTTCCTGGCTATAATAAGAAGAGGTATAGAAGCACAGCTGCATCACTTACACAGGCTGTCTGGTGGTCGCAGGTCGCGGGGTCTGAACCTTGGTGGTATCGATGGCCTGCCTTTCCGACGGCCTTCTCTGTGGTTGGTCTTTCTGGAAAGGGTTGGTCCCGGGTTGAACGCGCCTCAGGGCACCTCCATCGCGGATGTACACCTGCTCTGGAGCCACCTCCTCACAGCGGGGCCCCTGGAAGCCTGAGCGACACACACAGGTCTGTGGGCGGCTGCAGGAGCCACGGTTCTGGCAGGGGGGCTGGCAGTCAGCTGAAAAAAAGAGCACAGATGGGGATCAAGTTCTCAGCAGGTCATGTTAGAGCATGTGTCCCTCCTTGTATGAAGGAGCAGTAGCAGAAATGGCTTTTCCTGATCTCAACACCGGGGCTCAATTTAAATTGATTCAATCAAGGGCCCATTAGTTTCACTTCTCAACTCTCTCTGTCCTCCTCATTCAGCAGAGAGCCTGGAGGGGCTGTCATGTTCAATTTCTCTTGAGTCTTTAACTGCCCTGTTTAGTCTAAATGTATATGATCACTTACATTAAATCCTTATCCAATTTCTTGTTGAGGTAAAGCCTATACTCCAGGTTCATGGCTAAGGTTAGTGCCGCCGGCGTTCCATACAGAGCGATTTCCTAAAAATATCTTCCGTCACTGATCTAGAATCCAGTGTTTGCTTTCACTGTAACACAGGAAGCTTAAACACGGTTATAAAAGTAAGGGGTCATAAAAAAAATGAGCGAACAGGAAAAACTGGTTGCTGAAGGCCAACTGCATCAAAAAAATGGCCTGTATCTTTTATTTGAAAAACAAGCTAAATCTGAAGGGGCTTAATGTCCTTAAAAGATGAATGTGTGCATAATATTTATCAATAGTCCGCAGATACACAGTGCTGAGGTCATTTCGTGGTCATGGAAAAATAATCTGTGTCACTCTACCAGCCCACCCCCACATCGTTGCATCCAGATACTGTAAGGCCCGCGGCACGCAATTTAAAGTAAACAAGCTCTCGATCTTGTGACACAAATGTGTGTCGTAGACAGCACTTGAGGATTTATGACATTGTCCTCAAACAGTAAATCAGGCCGCCGGTCTGTGGTGGCTAAAGCAAACAGCAGCGCTCTGTCAACAGGGCTATGGAATGCTATTGACACAGATGCTGTGGACACTGACAGATCGCAGGCAGGAACGCTGCCACAGCTCTTGGCAGCGAGGAGTGCTGGCAGTCGAAAAGGGCCCCACTGGGTGCGAACAGCGCTCTACCTGCTGCACGCTTCCTGTTATTGCCGTGCTGCTCAGACTCTGGGGCCACTTTCTTTTGAGTGAAAGCACACTGGACCCTGAAAACACTGTTCCTGATGACACGACAATACTGTGTAACAACTATATTGTAAAACTTTCATTTCCACAGACACAGTCCCACATAACAAGCCAAATCAAGCTCTGTAATTTAGTTTTCTCAGATCACGAGGCATGCTCATTTAAAGACCACTGCATTACGCATCATCCAGCCTGTGGTATGGTGAGAAAACTAACAAATTGAGGATTAAATAACAGACAATCACCACTCTTTTCTGCTTTATGGTAAAGCAAATTTCATTTAGACCAACCAAGTCACTCAAGCATCTCATTTTAACTACTTTGAGGAAAATGTAGCCCCCCTTTTTTGATGAAGCGTACATATTTAGAGAAATGTGGTTGTGGATTTGTATAACTTGGTATGTGATCCGAATTTTCCATCATGGGATAAAATAGGAATTGCCTGAGTTCTGTTTGGCAAGGAGTTAAATCCATCAACTAACTAAAGTACGGGCTGGCTGGGTGCCACCGCCTTGTCCGGAGTCTGTTTAACCTCAAGTTTGGGGGATGAAGCGGCGGATCAAATAGGCCACAGATTCCAGTGACATTATGCTACAAGAGGGAGAACTCAGTAATGTGTGAAACTGCATTCTTCAAATAAACCATCTGAATTGAAATGAGAAATGGCGTGGGCCAGAAGAATAACCCAAAAAATGGAGGTTCACAGCTGGCTTACAATGTGTTCAATTGTGTGACGTGTGCTCCACTTTTCAGCTGCGGGGCACAGAAGTGACACCAGACAAACATGTCACCCGTGCTGATGATACAGTGGACAGGTCAGTGACACTGGGCCTGATATGTGCCCCACGTGAAGCGGGGGCATACACTGCCACTGCCTGTCTGTGTTGTCCCTTGGCCCTGCCTCTGGGCTGTTGAACACATTGTCACAGTAATTGCTGTCATGCAGATTTGTCTTGCACATCATTAAAACTAATTGCCTCACATTCCATCCATTTCAGAAATATGTGCAGCAATTATTACTTTGCGAGAGTAATAATAAAATGGGAATCCATCGGAAATAAAAGAGGAGAAATGGCAAACATTCCTGGCATTGCCACTTCAGCCTTAATTATGACTAAGACGTACTGGCCAAGTTTTGGGAGATTGTGTCCAAATCCAGTCATCTGAAAAGAGGAGGCTATTAGACTGCAGTTGGCAGCTTTGAACCGTCCAAACAAACAGGCTGATCCAGACCAATCAGTAATAAAACACATTATTAATATGGAAACAGCACTTTCTATGGGCTTAGCTAAAATATCTTTAACTTCACCTTTAAGTGAGTCTGAGCTCTGTGTATCTTTTCCAGTCCTGTCAAATTTGAAGAAGCATTTCACTGCTGAAAAGATGGTCTTTAAAAAAAAAAATTAACTGGGCTGTACATGCAGTACAAAGACACAAATATCTTTGAAATCAGAGCTACATGACCAGAGAAAACAGAGAAAAACTGCTGTGGCATTTACTTTTGCTCAAGAGGTAGAAAACCTACATCTACCAGAATGCCTTATGCCACACAGGACCAATAAAAGCTCCCACTGGGGGATGACATAATGCCAGTTTGCCCTCCGCAAAAAAATATGGCGGCTGGCCGGTAGCAAGGAAACTTGTATTACAGTTAAGAAGTAAGCTAAAATATTTCTCTGAAAACATCTGAGATGAGAAATAGGCACCGCAGCAACAGAATGTTGGCTCACTTTTTTTTTTTTTTTACGTTTTTCAGCCTCCAATTACATAATACAGGAAACAGTTAACAAACTCTTGTAATGCAGTTAAGCAGGGCACTAAGACATATTTCTGAAAATATTTTAGGTGAGAAATTGGCAACACAGTTACAGGATCTTGGTTTATATGTAATCAGCACTGCCTAGTTTAACAGTTTGATCTAAGTATGTTCCGAGTTTGAGAAATAGCGTGAAAGGGACGTCTCTCTCCATCTGCACCTCTACTCTTTGAGTACTAATGCAGAAGTACAACCTGTAGTTAGAGCAACAGCCCTTGAGCCAGAGGGAATGAGCTGGGAGATGAGCAGGAGATCTAGGCACTGGCAAGATGGAGAGAAGTTTACAAAGGGAAGTTTTTATGGAAAGTATTCCTTTAAGCTACATAGGGATAATTTAAGGGGGTCTTGAGTTACACCTGGCCGCTGTGTTTAATTCAAGTATCCATCCTTTAAAAGGCACTGACTTGGGGGTTAAACAGTAACTTTTATAGTAAAATAAAGTTATTAATTTCGTCAAAATTCTGGGGTGGACTTGACGTAAGCACAGAGTAATTCTGTATATATATTAAAATAACCCTGGGACCCAGGTCGAGGTAAGTATTGTTTGTAATTTCTCTGGTGGGTTACAGTTACCTGCTATAAGCTTAGGTTTGCATGTGTGTGTGCATAACTCGGGGAAAATTGCCATTCTTGTCCCCCCTCGTCTGGACTCTCATTTCCAACTTAGTGCTGGTTTCCAATCCATTACAATCCACCAGAGATTCACCTTCCCCTCGCTATGACTCACAATAACACAACCCATCAAATCTTTATAGTCCTCTCATTCAGCAAGGGGCAATTTGAAACCAATATCTGACATAACTCAAACATGTAGAGAAATTTCCCCACTTTATGCAGGTCAACGGTGCTACCAGAGGTAACTTGACGTTTTTGAAAATAATATTGATAGTGAAAGCATAATCGCAATAATCTTGGGGGAGGACTCTCTGAGGGTTGAGCGCATTATGAGCCATTATGAGATTTAGAGGCTGGGAGCTGCTCCGGAGATTAGAATGTAGTAAAATATGACAAAAGGCTTGACTAAAGGCCCTTTCAACGTTGAAACTAAGGGACAGGAAGCTGGGAAATGAGAATGAAAGATAAAATCACGTTAGGAATTATGGTTGCAGCAGCTTACCTGTAATTGGGTGTTGCAGTGTGGCCATTTCTGAATTTATTCTAGCATAGTCTCCCTCGATATTTAGAACATGTGAATTTGTCCCCTCTAATAAAAACATGAAAGTAGCGGAGGGCTTTATTTTTGATGAAATTGATGCATAAAAATGCGACATAATGCAGGAAATAAGGTGTTTGATGCTCAAAATTTCCTGGGGGAGGACCCTAACCCCCAAACCCCCACCCCCCCAAGTTGAAACGAAATCTATGTCCTTGTATTATAGTAGTCTACAACTAGTGCTGTAGGTAGAATTTGTGTATATTCGTGTGGATGCAATGCTTGCCATAAGGCCAAAGCCTTTACTTTTTAAAAGAGATTCTAAAAAACTGCTGCAACTTTTCACAAAACTGTACACAGCCAAATGTAAAGCTATCCAAACTGAATACGAAGTCTGGTAAACCTCCTGTGATGACAGCAGGAGCCACTTTTTGGGAGTCACCACAGAACCTGACAGATCTCATGAAATAGGTCAAGTGTTTAAGATTGTGGGAGGCAGCGCAGAGAGACAAGCTTAAAAATTTCACCTCTCATCCAGACTCGCTCTCTCCACTGAAGAAGTAAGAATTGGTCTATTGAGCAGTTAATACAATTGCCTCTCAATGCTAATCATTTCAAGTGAGTGTTAATCTCTTTACAACATGTGATTTCCACATGGTTGCCAGTGCAAGTGTTATCATTTCAGTCTTGCCAAGAGCTAACTTTGCTGTCTACAACCAAACTGCTGTTACTGTAACTGAAATGTTGAGAATCAAACTTCTCTATTGTTCTAATCAGAACCAGAAGGGAAGGGAGGGCGCTTGACACTCTTTGACTGATCCTTTATTTTCTCTTTGTGGTAAATCTTACAAGAGTAATATTTCAGCAGATTAAGGTGCCTCTGTCATAGATGCACATTTTTCAATCAGTGCGGGCTTTTCAGTTCCAATACAGTAGTTGGAGCTTTTACTCTCCTCACCCACCTCAGCTCTGTGGGGGGATTTTGTTAACCTACGGCTGACCCATGACACTGTGTACATTACTTTTAGCCACGCTATATCGTGCCTCCCCACATTCAGCTTCTAATGAGCCACATGCTGGGGCGCTCTGTGGAGGATATCTGGATCTGGGGGCTGTGCGCCCGCAACTTGTAAAGCTGACTCTGTGAGACGTGGTGTTCACCAAAAAGCCACAAACCCCATCCTCCTGAGGGATCACATCCCAACAACTTCCATATGGTCTTTAAGCAGGAGGGTGCCATGATATATGGTTGGCTATGGGTTGCCCTAACAACACTGTGGCCTCAGCGAGCACGTGTGACTGAAGGAGACGGGCGCTGGTTGTTAATGTTGCTTTGTAAGTGTCAATCAAGCTCAGTTTTGTTTTTTAGGCTTGCTGCTGACAGAGCCGCGCAAATATGCAGAGGTGGGACCAAGTCACTGTTTCGCAAGTCATGAGTAAGTCTCAAGTCTTTGTCCTTAAGTCCCAAGTCAAATCCCAAGTCAGGATCCACAAGTCCCAAGACCTTCATTTTGAATTCCGAGTTCTGTAAAAGTGTTAATGCGCTCTTCACCAAATGTAATGCCATTTTTGGACGTTTTTATGTCTTTGCCTGTAAGTTTTGACCCACTTAGCATACTGCAATTCATGTTTTGTTGACCGTCACATACTATAACTTTTATCCACACATGAAATTATCTTTCAGAAGCGTAACTTCTTTGATGCTTTCTCCTGCAACTTGATTGGCTGCTGTCAGATTGGTTCAAACAAAGTGGATCATTTGAGGAATTAAGTGTTGACTTGCTGTGAATGAATAGCATTAACGATAGATGAGTCATGGCACACTTTTTAAACAACATATCTCTTAATCTTTGGGCTTAGGGGTAAGATATCAAGTATATTCAAGTAAAAAGTCCATGCGAAGCCATGAGTCATTGGCATTAAAGTCTGAGTTGAGCTGCAAGTCTTCTTGAATTTTGTAAAGTCGGGTGTCAAGTCAATGAATTTGTGACTCAAGTCCAAGTCATGTGGCTTGAGTCCACACCTTTGCAACTATGGCTACTTTTTTGCATCTTGACAGCATGCAAAAAGAGAAGCAAGCATGTGTTATAAAGATTACTTTTCAGCTTTATGTGGCCAAGTTTTTGCTATTTTTGTCTTCATCATTTCTGTATTATAACAGCTCATGAACAAAGACGTACAAATAAACAAAAAAGAAATTCTACAGGAAGACGTCTGGGTCCAGACGCTGAGTAGTGCATCATTTTTACCACACTTTCATCTATGGTAGCAATTAGAAAAACATGTGGTGCAGGAGGCCAAAACAGGACCCAATTGCAACCTACAAACAGACACACCAGCTGGAGTGAAGAAAGCAGCACTGCCGGTTTGGGGAGAGAGACTGAGAGCGAGCTGTCCAGCCTCTATGTTAATGATGGGTTTTGGGCCGATGGGGTGTGTATTGATTACAGGATCTGTCTAATGGGCCATAACTCTGCAGGGCTGCCAAGGGAGTGTTATGTCCCTGAACTGTGAACTGTGTAACCCCCACAAATCCACACACGACATATAAAGCTGAGGAGGGCTCTGCGGCTGTCTGTGCGGTAGTAATTTCAACCCCGGCTCAGTAAAGTCACCAGAAAGACCAGCATTTTAAAAACCTCCTCCTGTTCTTGTAAAACAGAGGACGCTGCTCAGCAAACTTGGTTCTCATCGGTGTTAGATCTCCTTTTTTCAAATTCTGGGAAATTGGAATAATGGAAAATGTATGATTTAATTAGTGAGATATTACTCTTGCTCATCATAAATTCAACATATAAATTGTTGTAGATATAAATGTTGTAGATTGGAAGCTGCACATTTTCCGTAGGATATTCGACTCGTTCATATCTACAGTAACTCTGATGTTGTAGTACATTTAGCAGTGCTGTGGGTGACCTGGTGACTTAGTGGGTCGTGGGGCACACTCATGTGCTTGACTCTCACTCATGATCCCTTGCAGGGTGTCAAAAGCTATCCTATGAAGTGTTTATGCCATAAAACCTAAACAGCACCATTCATTCATTGGTTATGCACAATAAATCTCTAGTCTATCATTAAAAACAAATACATGTGACTAGTTTTGAAAAGAGCAAATATCATAGTGTGACGCGACTGCCTTTGAGACAACTTATGAAAGTTCAGCATGAGTTTTTGTTTGAATGAAGACAGCAAATCTTACTGCAAGATCAGATCCAATATATGTGGATATTCTGTCATGTGTTGGGGAGGTTAACACAAAGCAAGCTGAGACGGCTTGTATCTATTAGGTGAAGAGGGTGAACCTACATTTTTGGGTACTGCTTTGGAGGTCAGAAAACGTTCGCACGTGTATGTCCTTGATACTTTACCAGATGCTTCACACATGGTGTAAAAAAAAAGAAGAGCTTTAAAGGTGTTTCACACACAAGATTGGGTTAATATCTAAAGAGAAACTCTAATAGATGTTCAACAAATAATGTAAAAAGGTGTATTTTATGATTTGTGGTCACTTCCATACCCATGAAAATGGTGAACTGTGAGTTGATATGTTGAAATGATTTATGTGGCTCTCTCAACACTGGAAGGCTTCAATCCTACTCAAGCTACACTGGAGACATGATGGGATCGGGGAAACATGCCACATGCTATAGTTTTGTTTTAAAAGAAAGGGAAATTTACCTTGTGATGGGAGAGGTAAGCACGAGAGAGAGACTTTCTGCATGAGGAGTTATTTTAGGGTTGGGATGGGGCCCTGAGCGGCACAGCAGGCCAAAGAAAGCTGGAAGGCAATCAAAAAGAAACTCCTCTCTACCGCGTTTCACTCTGTCAATCACCAACTGCTTAAGAGACTGAAAACAACTTTATTCCTCCATTTGAATGATGCACCTTTCATCTGCACTCTCTAAGACAGCAAGGGGTTTAAATCAAAGGCCATCTGTGTGCTTTTTTTAGCGGGTCTTGCTCTCACTGTTGGCTACACTTGCAGCAAGTTGCCATGTGTATATCGCGTGCCTTCGCCAAAATATTGTGATGTATAGTGTGGTGAAATGAATTCTGCCGCAGAATCTAAAAGCACTTTGGGGAGCACAATGAGCTCAGGTTAGATGTAAAGCCAGTTCCTGTCTGTCCTGCGGGAGTCTGACGTTCCCCGTCTGAAGTATTCTATATTGTCCCGTGCACTCACTCTGTGTGTGGTAGACCATGCCATTAATCCGATTACTAAAACAGCCATGTCAACTAGAGAAGCCAGAGCAACACAACATAACTCTGATTCAAAGTGACCCTGCCAGTGTGAGCTAAGCCAACACCTAGCATTCCTTCTTAGCCATGCTAGCGTCATGTGGTTTTTTACTGACATATTTATTGAATGGATTTCCATGAAGTTTGATAAAGACATTCATGTCCTCCTCAGGATGAATTTCAATTTATTCAAAAATTTGTTTATGACAAAATACCTGCAAAACAAATGGCACTCGGTCTCAACTGTGCTTTGTGCTTATTACTAAGAAGCAAATGTAAGCATGCTCACCACCTAAACTTGCACTGCCCACTGTTCCGACAACTCATAATTTCAAAGCCCCAATATTCCAAAAAGTGTACAATAAGACCAAAAGCCCATTTGTCCAACAGCACAGTATCACAAAAACAAATGCACTAAGACGGGAGCAACTCATTGTTTTGCAAATAACAAAGACATTTCAAGTCTTTGCACTCAAGTCCCACATCAAGACAGGCCCTCATCCTAAATATTAAGTTTTGAGTCCCAAACTTAGACTTTATATAAAGATGGATGAGATGAACCCACTTACCCCTGCTGTGCTGAAGTGAGGCTAAAATATCCCAGATACAGGCGTTGCCATCTTGCAAGGGTGGTGCCACTGAGAGCCTGCATCTGCGCGGTAGCATATCCGCGGTGGGGGAGTTCCTGCCTAAACACCTGTCCGACCAATCGTGAGCAGCTCCCATTGAATGTGAGGTGACAGATTGGCTGTTACAGCGGTTAGTCATGGCTGTCAGTCATGGCGGGAAAGCCCCCTTTTGTACAATTTAATATTTAGTTAATATTATATTTAATATTTAAATTAGTTTGGCCTATGTCCATTTATTAACATGGAGGGACGGGCCTTAGGACATGAAGCAAACAGACACCAGGGGGCAATCGAGTTTCACTTTGGGGGAGCTGTCATGTCATCCATCTTTACATACAGTCTATGGTCCCAAACAAGTCATGATATGCTCTTTAAATTAAAAAAATCATGAATGACTTTTTAAATTTGCATTATTTTTTAAAACAAGCCTAGCAATCGTTGATTTTTGTACAAATTTGAATGTCAATCTAAATTAGAAGTCGTCTTTGTCGTTATTTTGCAACCAACACATGTTGCATACTGCAATTTGTTTTTTGTTGACCACCACATAGTTTATGTACTTCAACTACATATCTTTGGTATCATTTTTTTTTCCAACTGGCGCTTGGTGATGTAATGTTAGTTCTTCATGGGTTAGGGTGTCATGGTAAGCCAATCAGAGGAGAGTCGGTTGGTCACCCTGCATGATAATTAGCCATGCACTTCTGTTTGGGAGCATGTCTGGCGTATTTTCTGAGATACCTGAATGTCCTAAATTACCTTTAAATGGCCTTCCAGTCCAATGGGCCTACTGGGGCTTCTGAATTATGTACTGTGGGAATCATGGCGCGGCATTCACTTAACTTATATGGTAAACATTATATCGAATAAACACTGGCATGCTAACATTGCCATTGTGAGGTGGTTGGTATGCAGACACTGACATTTTGCTCAAAGCGCTGCAGTGGCTACAGTGAATACAGCCTCACAGAGCTGCTGCACAGCTGCAGGCTCCTGATGTAAAACTAGAGGGTATCTACACTACAGCTCTGACTTGCCAAAGAGCTCCATTAGCTCAGACAGTCTGTGTGCCTCCTGGTATCCCATCCAAGAATGCATTTACAGCTCGGTTTGAGTGAGAGTCACATTCAAAGGTGCAAAGATAAGAAGCTTGAAGCCTCTGAAAGCAGATACAAAGGAGAGCAGATAAAATTCAGATCTTTTTTCCAGTAACACTGCTTTTAAAAGATCTTACTTTAATTGTTTTTTTTCCAAGAAATGTTGTAAACCAAAACTTCAAAACAGTAATTCTACAGTGATGTACAAGACATGTAATTGAGGGTTTTTGTATTTACCCTAAAACCTGCCTGCAATTCAAATTTTTAATCCTAATTCCACAGCTAAATAGCTTACTATTTTGTAAACAGATTTCTGTAGATTTCCCAACACAAAGGGATATACAATACAAATTTAACTGAAACAACTTGCTGTTTTTATCTTTTTTTGATAACTGTAATGAGTGCAAGATTCCCACGGCTAACTACCACTGGCATACTTTATGGACAATGTTGTTGATTCCATGAAAATCCGTATAAGACTTTCTATAGAGATCATCAGTGTTCAGCACAAAGTATTCATCAGTCAGGACAGTGTTAACAGTTACAGTAATGCAGCTGACAGACAGTCCTGTAAGTCTAAGACAAGGCTACTGGTGGGCTGAGGGGAGCGGCAACAACATGGCTTTTCTCTGCTCTTCATCTCAGCAACAATACTTTTTGATGAACAGATGTGAATCTCAGCACAGCGGGGAATAAGAATAAGTGCTGACCCCAAAAACAAGATGCTCCATTCATCTCGACGGGAGCCACAATCCTGCTTACAACTAAACAGATGGAAGTGCAGCGAGGCTTACACCTGGCCTCACTTTACCAGCGCAACACAACACACACCTTTGGTTCTCGGCCATCATTAATAAAATCAATATTGGTCGGGGTAAACCTCAGTCATATAAACCAGGGGAGTTTTATCTTTACATAGAGTGGCTTATTTAACTAGAAAAATAATAAACCACAGCAGGGAAAATGAAATGTTCTGTTCTTAATGGATCAAAGCTTTCTATCACACGACGCTGGCTATTTTCAGCACTTGGAATTAACTTTAATACATAAACAAGTCTGCTAACCATCCATCCTGAAGCTGAAAACAGAGACAGTCAGCTCCAAACCTGCCAGGACACGGGCAGGACGGAGGCTTCAGAGAGCCAGACAACAACCTCCAACAGGACCCACAGAGACTCAGACCTAAACACATTTCTAAAGGCATGTAGGCGCACTCCCTGGACAATTAGCGATCCAATTCCTGTCATATATTTGCTCTGAGCTCAACGCAATTTAACAAGGAGGTATTGTTAGGAAGCCATAACTGTAGACACCAAATCCAGCCTCGCGGGTGAAGCCTGCAGCTGACATCTTTAATATTAGACAATACTTTAAATCCCTTCAGCGAGAATTTCAGCTCAGCCGCGATATGTTTTTACTTATGCTCACAGTCGACAGGTTTGCTCCTTTTCTTTCCCCTGCTGTGAACATGTTTTCTCATGCTGCCATCTCCTAAAAAAGCAGCCTAGGTCTCAGGCGGGGACGGAATAAGGATAGCCTGAGCCTGTTTTCCTCCACGGAGGTCTGCTACGTGGGGGCTTCCAGTCCCAGCTCCAGTCTGGGGCCTTTGTGTTGGCACCTTGCCGGCCGTGGGGCTTCACTCAGCTGATGATAGCATAGCCTCCAGTCAGACCTGGGTGAGGGCCAAGCAGTAAGAGGGTCCAGATGGTTGGACAGACCCCTGGCCTGCTCAGATGCCTTGTTTAACACAAGCGCGTTAGACTGGACCTGTTACTTTCTGGCAGATTAAAAGTATTTACCCTTTTAATTTGAGTAACTGCAGCTCAATGTTAGATGTAATTTACACCTTGGTAAGTGTGCCTTTAGCTGGGACTTGAGAAAAAACTGGAAGAAGGCTTTGCACTGGGCAGGAGGGAAGGAGATCTAATTAGGAGGCTGCTGGGGCCAATCAGCTTGTTGTGTAATCGACTGGCTGAAATGTGTGTTGACGGTGTGTGCATGTGTGTGTGTGAGAAATAATTAGCAGAGAGGAACAGAGAAAACGGTAAACAAGTCAAGAAGAGCTCGCTTGCTGCTAGATAGACAGATAGATGCCAGCTAGCTGCCGTGTAGGTTTCACTTCACTCATAAAATTTAAAGATAACTCCCTCTCAAAAAGCTCTAGTTTCAGCCTGCTATTTCAGGCTGCAGCAAACAATGACAGTCGTAAATGTGAAATTGAAACATGACATGCAAAGAGCAAATCTGGTGTCCAACGCAGCCATTTCTGTATTGAATTGGGGCCCCTTGTAAGAATACATAAATGATAAGAATGACAGTTTCTTTTAACAGTCTGCATATAAATCAAAGACAACAATATCAACATTGTAACAATTTCACATAAAGAACTGGTTGATTATTCATTCCCAGTCACTGTCTTCCATTCCACTTTTAATTATCTAGCAGTTAGGATATCCAATACTGCTGTGGTCAAATAAAAGAAGAAGCAGTTCCACCCATAATTAAGGGCTTGTGTCAAAAAGAGAGCCAAGTGCTAAGTGATGGTAATTTCCACGCGAGGATCTTACATGAAAAAGAAAAGGCATGGGGGCAATAACACCCTTGGAAAACTTTCATTGGGCAATTCCACATGACAGGACAGTCATTAGTAGCCATTTACTGTGTTATTTTTCGGTCTATGTGCTTCGGATTGTAAAGCCTCTCTGTCCGCAAAGTTCTAATATACATAAAGCGTGTCAGTGTGCTTGTGTGCCCCTTCAAGACTTCACAAATGTATGACCTCAGATTGCAAAGAATACAGTTTTCTTTCTAGTTGAATGACAGAGTGTTCAGGCCATAGACTGTATAAATAATGGATGGCGCTACCGTGACGTCACATTGGTTTGTGGACTGCTGTTGTCAAGCCTCCAGTTTGGCATTTTGACCGTGGAATTTTTGTTTTTTGAAGCCAGAAGTGAACGTATATCTGACTGGAGGCCGAGGACACTATCAGCAGACAGCCTTTCACTGAAGTGGCTACGTTCGTTTGTGTAACTTTAAGCCTCAATAAAATGCAAACAGGTGGGTTATAGAAAAAAAATCAACCCCACATACAGTTGTCATGAATGTTGAAATTAGCGATAGAGAGCAAAACTTTGTATCAGGCCTTCAACATGTTGATTTCTGTTGTAAATCTGGGCATATTAACATGGGTGTTTTTGGATATTTACACAGTTTTTTTAAGTCAGCCTGAAGGGGCCTTTTGATAAACTGCAGTTTTTGGCACTTCTGCATCAGCTTCATTTTTCAACTTCAGAGGCTGCGTGTTTCTGACAAATTACATACATTTTAATTTCCACAGGACATTAAAGTGTTTTTACTTACGTTTAATGCAGCGATTGGTTCCTGGTGCCAAAGCCCAGCCTGAGCAGCAGTGCTGACCTCCACAGACATTCGGCCTGAAAGGAAGACATAAACAAACCACTCTGAGATAGGACACAGTCATTAATATAGAGGGCCTTTTCATAATCCATAAAGCAATAACAGTGAGTGTGGAGGGCCTTTGCATGACAAACTGATCTGATTGCGAAGCCGCTCATTCTGATGTGGCTGGCCTATTGATATGAACACTTTAGAGATTACGCTATAATTGCATTTTATTTGATAAAAATTTCAGGGCAAGTCACGAAACTCTATCTGAATGTGGAGCCACAAGTCCCACTTTCTGTTATGCGAGAGTCCAGAGTTAAAATAAATACAGAGTTATCTGAGCCTTGAAGGGATTATGCGAGACACACGGGACAAGAAAAGCACCCTGCATCTTCTATAAATCACTGAGCAAATGAGAGATGACAAGTTTTAAACAGCTATAACTGGATTCTTTGCACTCTTTAATCCGCAACTTGCAGCGCGGGCCAATTTCTGCAGTGAGATAGATGAAAAGGCACCAGACCGCAAGAGCAACTTCAGGGCAACAGTCAACGCACTGGCATGGATCTGTGCCCCATCATCTTTTCACAAGATATTACAGTAAGTGGATGTCTGACTCATGGTGATTTGAAGAGATAACAGGAGTTGACTCATTGACCTCAGTCGGATTGGACTCATTAGATACTGCAAGTGTTACTGAGGCGTCACAGGGATAACATGCAGTTGTTTGGGCCCTCTGGCAGGCTTAGCTTTGTCATAAATCAAACACATCAGGCCAGGCTCGTGCCAAAGACATCAGTCATCACATTCAAATTCCATCAAGGGATATATGTATGTAATGGAGAACGTTATACACCATAATTAGAATCATGCCCCAGGTCAAAATTTAGATAACACCATATTCACACCTAGTTATATTTTGATTTAAAACTTGAACATAACACCATGGAGTATCATTTCACTACTGAACTATCTGGATTAGTCTGACAGGTGCACTGAAAACAGAAGGGGAGTCATACTGAGTCAACATGAATGTAAATACGAGAGTTAAGTGAACCCAGCGCTGCCAGTGCCTCTGGGCACAGTAAATGAGTAAGCAAAGTGGGAATTCCAAGAGGAAATGTGTCATGAAAACACTTTCTCTAACAAGCGGTGGATGATTCATCTCAAGCTAATGAATCAAAGTGTTGAAATTGCCGTGCAGACTACTATAAGGTAATGTGCCTGCAGAGTTATGTTAACGCCACCTTTATGCTTCTTTAAAAGTCAAAGAACTCCATTCATTCAACACTGGAATATGTTTTTTTGGCAATGTCACGCGAGGCAATAAAGCATGTTGGATCTAATTCTACAGCTATTTTCTTTATGCACTGCTTTAAATAGACAGCACCTCAATTCAACCATGCATGAGTGCAAATGTCTGGCAGACAGATGCGTTGAGAAATGTTGTTTTTAAAGTGCATTGGGGCATATTGATGGTGCCCAGATTTATTTCTTGGACAGAGTCTGTAAAAAAATGCAGATACAAGTATTGGACAACATCCCTGTCCATCATATCTCCAGGGTGTTATCATGGCGTATGCTTAAGGCAGGTAAGTGCATGTTATATGTTATATGTATGCCTACAGATGGCGAACCAATTGGCTGAATCCTCCCATTGCTTGTAAAGTGTTCTTCATAAATTGGCCATATAAATAATCCATTTCCTAAAGGCAAGAGCCTCTTCTATGACACACATAAGAGATATTTCATTTATATTTCAGTGTCTGCGACCCAAGGTGAGCCATTCAAAGCCCCCTCTGATTATTATGTAAACACTCTCCCCTCCTGTGTGTATCATGCTTTGTCCCTATGGAACAAACAGGACTGGATGCACGAGGGTTCATTTAACAAGAAGAAAAGGGCTCTAATATGGAAATAACCCATCGTCCTGTTTGGAGTTTAAAAGAGACAAAAAAAATAGGGATTTGCAGCGCTGAGAGGAGGCCATCGGAGAAACAGGTGTTTCTGATCACTAAGCAAATTTGCAAAATGTTCACCAGCCAGGGCTCTGGTTGAACCACTACAATACATGGCCACAGGCAAGAGCACAAAACTGGGGCACACACATTGAAGCAGTCTGCAGCCATTCTCCTACTACGATTTAAATATACAGTAATGTGTAGTAATGGGAGGAAATGGTGATAATGTAGTGTTGCATTACTCTGAAAACAGTTCAAAGACAGCTCACCCATTCATATGCATTTGCTGCTCATTATATGCCTCCACTATCAGCCCATTAATCAGCACAGTGTTTAACCTCAGCTATTAATCCATGTCCTGCCATGACCCCGGTGACAAAAGACATATATCACAGTAATTCATCATATAGAGCTCTTTCACCTACTGAATGGCAGTTTTGTGCACACAGCTTTGTGTTAATATGGAACAACACACTGTTGGCATTTTCTGTGGGTAGTTATGTTACATCATTACTTGGTTTGCCTTACAGGAAGAGAGATGCTGGTTTAAGTGGGCCACCACCACTTTTCAGTAAACCACATGGACTCATGTACAGTAAAATAGGTCACACAAATTCCTTGAAAAGTACTGCTCATACAGAGAGTTTGACTGGCTTGAACAGCTTGATAAAGTAAAGCAAAACATTTTTATAGTAGATGTAGAGCACTTGGCTGTCATTCTTACCCAACAAGTCTCCTTGCGCTGGCAGAGCTGGGTTTGCTGCTCTGCCTGCGGTTCACTCTGGTTCTGTGCTGCTGGCCGGCTGTGTGTCTGGCGGTGCGCAGCGCACCATCCCGCGGCGCAGACACGTCTTCCCCGGAGGCGCCTGCAGCATGAGCCGGTCCTGCTTTGGATTTGTGCCTAGCATCCCCTTGGGCTGATGCTCTGAGGCGGATCAGAGTCCTAGACTGGCTTGTCCCTGGAGACGTTTCACCGGAGGATGCACCGTCCCCTGGTCCCCTTGGCGAGTGACCTTGACTCTTCAGCCAGGACTGCTGTTGGACAACTGCTGCACCCTCTGTCCTCCCACCTGTTGTGTCCCTATGACTGTCACCAATTCGCACAAGTGCAACAGTCAAAACCATCAAAACAACAAATCCTGCACGGTCCATTTTGAGCGTGCAAAGTTTTGAAAGTACCGCGTAAAAGGAAAGATCGCGTTATGGAGAGCCACTAAAATATAAGCAAATAAAAACAAAAGTCCGCAATTGCGCTACGCGAGTTCAGCTAGACTGCATCCTCTCCCATGAATGAAAAAAGCCTGGATACCTCCTCATAATGCCCAGGTAAGACTTTGCGCAAAACGTCTTCAGGTTGTCAAATCAGCACCTAACTACAGCCCAAAGTGAGAAACTCTGAGCTTTTTCTCCTTCCAGCGCTGAAAAACTGTTATTTTAAGCAAACATTATTCCATCTGTTTTAGTTTATGTTAAACAAGAAAAAGGCGCAAAGAGAGCAGCGCGCTGGCTCTAGGGCTGCTGAAGCTGTACTCCAAGTGAGAGAGTTTGAATCGTGCTCCCATGAATATCACCACCTCCTTGGATCTGAAGTCACCGGGAATTTTTGTAGGGATTGCATGCGCTTTGCAAGAAGAAACTCCCCCTTGTCGGCTGTATTGTTGCTTCACTCACGGCACCGCTCGGTCCATGTGCCCACACGCACTTTCTCTGCCAAGTTACATCATGTTACTGTGTGTCTTTTTCTGGGATCCCTTTGAACAGGACTATTTGAATTATCATGAATGCAGCTGCGTTAATCGTCACCTTTGCATATGAATTGGCAGGCTACTGCAACATCATAAAACTTAAGAAACCAGATGTTTTTCCTTTAAGAGTCTACTTCACTGATTGCTGGATTATTTGAGTTAATGCAGTCTATTTTACATTGATTTTAATTAACCGAGTGTAGACTAATCATTTCATCTCACAGTGAGAAGCACTTTGAGTTCACTTTACAATGCAGCAGTTTAAGTTTTACAGATAACAGCATGTAATACTTAATTTACAGCCTGCAGCCAAATCTGGTCCAAAATAGGGTGCTGGGTGGTCCCCAAACATTTTCTAATTCATAATAAAAATGAAGTGATACACACTGGGAAACATTTTTTGTGCTTTTAGTTTATATAAGTTGCCAGAGTGCATAAAACAGCATCAAAAAAGAGCTTGTTTATAAAAAAAAAATGCCAGCGGAGGATCCCCTGCACCCCCAGCGGAGGTCCTGACTAAGCCCTTAATGTCATAAAATCCTAGAAACCTCCTAAAATTTAAGAAATGTCCTGAAATCCTAGAAACACCCCAAAATCCCAGAAATGTCCTAAAATCTAAGAAATGATCTAAAATCCTATAAATGTCCCAAAACCTGAGAAACTTCCTAAAATCCCAGCAATGTCCTAAAATCCTAAAGACATGTTCAAATCCTAGAAACATCCTATATTCCTAGAAACATGTACAGGGCTGCTGCAACTGGCCCCTGGCATTCTGTCATTTTGCAAAAGTGGCCCTCAAGCAAAGCAAGCTGAGTATCCCTGACGCAAAATGTGCATCCTGGCAATTTGCAGGCTTACAGACATGCTTTGATCTCCCAGTAAAAGTTATGGGAAGCTCACAGTTCAAACTCAATCTGAAACCTTGGAAAACAGGTTATGTAACAGATCCCATTCATCTCCCCTTCTCATCCATGCTGCATCATCACTTTCCCTCTGACTGTCTGGAAACAACACATTTCTCTTCTCCCATAAGATCTTAAACAACCCAAAGAGAGCTGGCTCCCTCCTCTCATTCAACCCACAAAGATGCACGCCTGTCTCTCTCATGAGTGGTCTCAAAGCACCATCACCACTCACAGGACTGCCATCCAAAACACACAGCAGAGAGGAAGACTAGTAGTCTGCCCATTCATTCTCCCCTCCACCACAGCTGAGATATACAAACCTCTCAACAGGGAATTTTTACCAGGGAAACTTTTAAAAAGGTTACTGAATGGACACTAAAAAAAGAAAAAAAGGTGTCGTCTTTCCTGTCAGATCTCCACGGAAACATCATGTCTGTGTGGAGACTTGGGCTGCGCGCCACAGCTGATTACAGCTCATCTTGCAACCCATGAGAAATCTAATTAGAGAAGGAGGCTGCATTTGTCTTATGACTGTCCAACAGTCTCACTCCACCCCCAGGCATGTTGCTGGTGTCGATGGCCCCGGTGAAAAGATCACGGCCAGTTAACCCCGACACAGACAAATCCATGCAGTGCTGTCTGCTCGGCGACCTGTGTGAGTGAGCAGCTGGCTGCAACTCAACTGTCGCTGTACTAAAGCCTCAGTCCGGTGTCTTGATCTGTTTCTGTATCGTATTATCAGCCTTGTGCTGTAAGTTTGTAGAGCTATGGTTTTAAATATATATTAACCGATGTACTCTTGTAGCCCTGCCAGATAAACGTAACTATATCTGCATCAATACCACCTGTCATGTCCAAAAGTGTTCATTTCTGCTGATTTTAACGATGTTTTTAGCACTATTAATTACACAGAAGTGGATATTGTTGCAAGAGTTTATAATTATTTTGTCATTGTGGTCAAGTACCACACGAAGTTGCCAGTTTATTTGCTACGCCTAGCTGCTCAATGGCTCTGCAGAAAAGCTGTGCAGAGCTTCCTCAGAGCCGCAGAGACATGCCACATACCTCCTGAGAAACCTGTCAATCCACTGTAAGCATATTTTAAATGCTGACTCATTAATATCACATTTAGCAAGCTGACTATTTCAAATGTTTATCCATTACTTTTACCTAGCATTAGCTGACATCATATTATTTCATGTGTTTCACTATATTAATTTTCCTTTACTTTTGGCTAGCTGACCATTTCGAGTTTCCTATTACCTTCCTTGAGCACATGTTGGCTGACTACTTAAGTGTTCATCCATTACTTTTGGCTAGCATTAGCTACTTCAGGTAGTTATCCACGACTAGCTTAGCTCTATTTAAGCCATCTATCAAATTATGTTCATCAGATTCAAATACTGATCCACTTATGTCAGCTGGCAATAATTGTTTTCACTCTTTAGTACTTTCAGCTAAGTATAACTGTTTATTCATGACTTTTACAAACTATTAAGACCTTTCTGCTCACTTGTTAACTAGTTTTCACACAAACACAGCACAGCATGTGTGTTACAACTACAGGTATATATTTCAACTCAAACTGTAATTGTCTTAATGAGTTGAGCTACTCAGCAACATTTAACATAACCCCACTGGCAACTGCAGAAGTATCCCCTGGAGCACAAGTAGCCAACTCCTGGTCGGGAGTCACTGAAGGTCTGTGGAGCAGCTATTCGTGTTATGAAAGTGGGCCTTAACATGGCCCAATTTGATACAATTTGCAGCATCTGGAGGAACTCTAGAATAAATACCAGGAGGATGTCTCTGGCTATGACCGATGCTTCCACACAAAGAGTTCTTTGAAAACTCTGGCATGACAACCAAGCCACTCCTATCATCTTTCAAATGCAGAGCAGAAATATAACTGCATTACACTGCACAGTTTCATACAAAGCACAGGGTCATAGTAACAATAACAATAGCCAAGTCTTGTAATTACATTGACGCAAACAGCTTGCATGCGTGTGCGTGTTTAATGAAAAAAGCTCATGGTGGATTTGAGTCGTCTCCAGACACTTAGTGCTTTTAATTGCTTCGTTTCCTAGATGGTTTTCAGGGTATAACTGCAAGGGAAATGTTTTGAAGCTACTGAACACACACTTGAACACAATCTTCTTGCTTTCTTTGACATACTGTTGTTTTTTTTTTCATTTTTATTTTTTGTTTTTTATTCATTAACTTAATTTGTATTTATTTTACTTTTTTTTTTTGCTGTACCAGTCAATTTCAATTCTGCACGGTATGTACCAGTGGTGGTGGTGGTGGGGGTCAGTTCAATAATAATAACCATTTATTGAATGAATGATAGTAACTGGAGCTTTTGTAATTATTTTTAGTTAAAAAAAAAAAAAAAAGAAGCTACTGAACACAGGCTTGACAGCTTCTAATGAATTCCATCCAATGTTTACCTGTCAGAGAACATCCCATGAGAGACGCATTTGCATCCATTTAGTTGAAATTGACTGCCCCGTCACCGTTGAGCGAGCGGAGGGTCAGAGTTCAAGTGTACCCATTAGAAAGCCAAACAGTATCATTACACCCAGAATGTAGGGCTCTCATTATTAGCAAGTATCAACAGAGTATTCTCAGCCTCGCCTCCAGAATTTTAAGTGATCTATGTGAATCGGTCTCTGTGATGACTTTCAATGGCAAGCACCAACAAGGAACGTCAATCTCTTTGTTAGCTACCTTTTGCCATTTGTATCAAAGCCCTCAGCTCTCCTTCTTCTTTGCCCAGCAGCTAACATAATACTGACATTGTTCAGACTGGGCAGCAGTGAGGACCTGGGGGAAAACCTGGAAAAGGGAGGTGCATTTGGCTGAGAACCACTATATAAAAGCTGAAATTATGTGCTCTATTAATGTAGTTTTTTTTCATTGAACATGACAGCTTTTCCTTAGAAGGAATATTACAGAAGACCTCCATCGCGCCTCACAGCAGATTGAGCATCGTACATAAAAAAGGCTTTCATACAACAAGAGGAAACAGTTGAAGATAGAGCAGGATAAATGTAATGTGCTTAGGCCAAGGACTACAGGGTCTTTCCCAGCATGTATGAATGAGGTGCTGTCAGCTGGGTAATAGAAGTAGGTCACACGGGCGTTATTTAAGAAAGGCACTTCCACTTTCATGATATTCATACTCATACATATATACACACAAAGAGAAAATATATCAACTCTCTGAAATACTGAAGCGATCAAGAAACTTGTTACAGTCAGAGTTTAGCTACATTGGCTGTCTTTCTGATGAATGTCATAGAACCGGCAATACATCCACCCTGCATTACTTCACGACTAAATGATGGGCTCATTCATTTATGGGTGTGAGTTAACAAAGGCTTTAAGCTGCCTGGGATGTCAGTGGTAAGAGAAATCAGCATGGAAACTGTAACAAAGATTGATTGATTAAGCACGTCCCTTTTACAAATTATGCCTTTGCAACCTCTGAAAGGCCTCACCAGAAGACAAGCAGCTTTGGCTTTTGTTCATAATTTTACATCACATATGATAGCACTGTCTGTGATATAGGTGGACTCCTGGCAGTAGGAACCTGGTGCCAAATGCATCAAATGAAGTCAAGCCTTGAGTCAGAGGTCATCCAGAAGGAACATAAAAAAAACTAAATTTATCTTCCTGTGTTTTAGGTTTTGCTGATTTACTGAAAGAGTCTGTGGCATCATCAGCAGGTTTCTGTAACATTTAAAGTCCCACTATGTAAGATTTAGGGGGATTTAGTGGTGTCTAGTGGTAAGGTTTTCTAGTTTTCAACTAGCTGAAACTTCTCCTGGTTAGAATTACCTTCAGTGTTGTTCAGGAGGTTTCTACTGGGAGCCAAATTATCCACAGAGGTCTCTATCTTCCAGAACAAACTAACTAGTTGATTAAAAGTGGTAAATTCATTCAGTACAGTTGTTTTGTCATACAGTCAGCCTTCTTGCCCAGCACCGACAAATGTGTGCTCACCTTATGTCTGATTCAGATGTTCAGGAGGTTTTTACTGGAAGCCAAATTATCTGAACAGGTCTCAAAACAAACAGAAACAAACACTAAATAAAACCATTTCAAATTAGTGTTTCTCTGACGCGTTTTGGCATTTCACAAATAGGCCGCAAGCCTTGAACCTACTAATGTGTGCTCACCTCTTTTCTCTGATAACTTAAGATCCAGATGTTCAGGTGGTTTCTAGTGGGAACCGAATTATCCGCAGAGGTTTCTTCCTCTCCAAAACAAACGGACCTGGTGAATCAAACCAGTAAAACAATGAATGAAGCAGCTTCAAGTTACAAATCAGTGTTTCTCCAACACTATTTGGCATGTCTTAGACAGGCTGATAGCCCACACCAGCCGATGTGTGCTCATCTTTCTCTGATTACTTAAGTTCCGAACTTTGGGAGGTTTTTTACTAGAAGCTGAATTATCCATAGAGGTCTCTTGTGCTCCAAACTAAACTGATTCTGGTGATTTAAACCAGTAAAAACACTGAATATCACATGAAAAAAATCATTTTTTGTAACACTCCTGTTGCAGAAAGGCTGCTAACTTCAGTGGCTGACTTGAAAATGCAAAAAGCCCTATATCGAGCCAGTGTTTGGTTTGTCTGTTCTGGGGAACTGTAGAAAAATTGCAGTGCAACATGGAAATGTCTGTGGATGACCTTCTCTCTATGTACAGTATATATATATATATATATATATATATATATATATTTATTCAAAAGTAACAAAAAGACAGTTAATATTTTCAGATTATACTTCAAAGAAAACTTATTTATCACTTTATATTCCATTTCTGCCAAAATATCCTCCTAAATCCTACACACTGGACCTTTAAGATGAAGTTGAAAGGATAGTTTTATGCCTGACTTTATGGGGGCTTATTGTTTTATTGTAAGAGCTCAGAAGATTCCTTGTCTTGTTCCTGATGTTGGAGTCGGAGGACAGTTTTGTGTGTTTACTGCTTGTGTAATAAACTGCGTAGTGAACACTGGCACATGAACCCCTGTGGAGCTGGTGCCCTGAATAGCTCTGCTCCCTGAATATTTGAGTGGGTGCTGGCTCCTGAGACAGGAATTCAGGGAATATAGACAGAAAGGCAGATGCTGCCCTCCTGCCTCCATCTAGGGGCTAGATATGCAAAAAGTAAACCATCTCTGTTATTTGAAATGTGATCCAGAAAGCTGCATCACATTATAACCGAGACCTGATCACGACTGTTGATTTCTCTCCCAAGTTAACTGAGGGTGAAATTTGTTGGACCAAGGAAGTTGGAGGAGAGAGAAATGCAGAAAGAGAACGATTCCTGTGGATTTATTACAGTTTATCAGATCTAAACTGTTTTATCGATTGCAGCCTTGGTGGGCTGTTACATTTTTTTAAACTCTGGTCAGTGAGAAAATCTACGGCTGAATCCTGTAAATGTTTTCTAAAAACCACCACTTCAGCTTCGAATCCTGTGGTTTAATCCTTCTGTCTCTTGAAGTATGATTTAAAAGTGTCTCCTATGAACAATACACAGAATGATGTCACACTACTGCATGATAAATGCCACTGGAGCAGATTCAAAGGGTGGATCACGCTGGCAGCCAATTAGGTCAAATAAAAACTTGCCATAACTTTGCAACATACATTTTCCGTAGATGTGGGGGCCCTTCTATTCATTAGCCAGACGTAGCTTAAAACATTCAAAATCACATGAAATCAATCACAACATAAATCAGTACTGGCAGTAATGTCTAAATAAGTGTGGGACAGAGATTGTGCCCTTTGCGACATGCATGCTTGTACATTATGCAGTCGTCATGTTTTCTTTGGCTCTTAAAAGAATTGAAAAAAAAAGAATATGGCAGAGGGAGGGGTTAATGTGTGCGATAGATCATCCTGGCTTTTCACCCAGAGCTTTCTTCCTCCTTCTTCCCATTTTTCTCCTCCCTCCCTTTCAATTTTCCTGGCCTCTCACCCTCGTGTCAGCCTCTATAGCCCTTGGCCTGGGGCCCCATGGGTTTTCCTCCTTCTGGTCCTGGCTGTGACCTGGCCACAAGGCCCGCTCAGCTACTATACGTCTTAAAGGGGTGATAGATGGCGGCGCACCGCGCAGCTTCAGTTCCCGTTCACGGTGTCTCCACCAGTCGACCATGGAAAATCAAGGTCGAGCAGTTTCCACATTAGCAGCTTTAGCAGGAGGATAGAAATGGATATCTGCTCCAATTACCCGACTCCCCAGCCCCCACCACAGGAGAAAACCGGCTCCACACACTTATCTCCCAAAAACTGATGGCTCTATTCAACACAGTTTCATAACAGACAACATGAATAATGCAGGGGCCATATTAGATGGGATATTTTAGAAATTGGGGCAAAGGTGAGACAGGCACCTCTGAGTTCATGCCAACTGTCTGGCACCAAACTGCCAATGACTTTCCGGTAGTTAACCGTAGAAATCTGGTGTGTGCGAATTGCAGACATGCAACTGGTGCAGTAAAGAGCGAGAGGATTTAAGCCTCTCTGGTCATATTAAAAACAAATTCCTTTTTTCAGTTAAGAGACTATTTCCTTCTTTTATGCCTAAATTTACGAGTGTCATGCAGATCTTATTAAAGTTCTTTTATTTTTGAACCAGGGCCTTTAAAAATACTGTTCACACTAACACGGAGCACTTTATATTCTGCTCACTTTACTCCTTAGTTGCCTCCAGGGGTCACCCCTCTTTCAAAACATTTTCAGACAAGTAATCAATGAAAAAAAGCCTGTAATATTAATCATGTTGAAAAAAAATGCCCCAAACATTTGCACTGAAATATTATTGAACATTGCTACATAGACTGTATTTGCAACACTGTCTTCCAGTGGTGTAATACAGCAAAGTAATTATACTTTGTTACAATACTTAAGTATTTTTTGGAAGTATCTATAGTTTACTTGAGTTTTTATATTTCTGGCAAATTTTACTTTGTACTGAAGCAGGATTCAAAGGATTCGAAAAATACAGCAGGCAAAGTCCTTCTAAAATTACCTCTTGCCTGGTTGACTTAATGTCCTATTTTTGTGTCATCTCATATATCACACGCTATAACACGGCATAACACGGCATAACGCACCATAACACGACACGGTCAGATTTCTCATTGTCTTCAAGCACTACGTCATCACAATCCTGTCATGCGCACTAAGCTGCCTTACGGCACCATACCTGTCACAAATAACTTTTGCTTGTAGTTTAACAGAAATAAAATTATGAATAAATAAATTACAAACCTTCGCATAGTCCACTACCATACCATACACCATTCAGAACATACAGAAATTGTTGTGTAAACCTAAATAATATCCAAACATTTTTACAAAATATAAAATCTGTGATCAAGTGGCTCTTACAGGAGGGTTTTGCGGGTCAGTGGTCCTGGTTTGCAAGTTAGATCATCAGTTAATCACATAAGGGCAAATGTAAACAACAGCTCTCAAAGCTGCTTCTGACAGCTTGCTTTTTTATTACAAGCATTTACTTGTACTTTTACTTTCAATTCTGAAGTACTATATTTAATAGAACAGAAATATCTTTTTATAGTTAAATACAGATATTATCAAGCACTTTAACTTCTTACTCAACTTTTACTCAAGTAATATTATAATAGATGACCTTAACATAAGTCATTTTCTAGTAAGATATCTGTCCATTTACAGAAGTGTGGCTTTCGGGTACTTCTTCACCACTGCTGTCTTCTATAAATCACTCCTGGAAGTTGCATTAAAGTGGAAGTTTTGAATCTCCTTGCGTGTTTACTCAAATCACAAAATTATATAAGGGCTCTTAGAACAAACAGAAACTGACTGCCTGAATGAAAAACTTTCTTTTTTAAATTTCACCTCTAAGCCGCCCACTCAACAATCCAACCGCACGCAGGATAAAGATTTACCCAAATTGTCAGTTGTTTTGGTATTAGACCGCAGCCTGTTGAGTAATACAGGTTATGGTCTGTTTACCTTTGCTGCTGGGAACAGATGATGCATAAACCCCATTTGCTGGTTGACTCACTGATGACACGCGCCTTCCCGCCTCCAACACGACAGCACATCAATTTGGTATGGTGCCGCAGTTTGGGAAAACTAATTACAGCTGCACGCACTCTTCCCTATGTAGCACTGAGCTTCATGCAATGTTCATGTTCTATGGCTGCTGGCCGGGCCTTATGCTTGGTTAACTGTGAGCAGAGAATCATGTGCTCTCTTCAGCAACAGTTAGGTGAATGAAAAATCTTCTTCACTGCCCCCAATTAACAGTGAAGGTCGAGCGCCAGAAAGTTATGATGCGATTTAACCCCCCGCATGAGGTCAATTTGACCTGAATAGCTTCCTATTAAGCATGATAAATTTGTTATTTTTCAATCCATTAAACCTTTTCCCCATAGTCCATTTAGTCAGAACAAACCATTGGCCTGCCGTAACCTACGTTCTGTTGAGCTTCAAGGAAAAAGGGGATGACACAACAATTAGCTGAGATGACTTCAAAGTGTTTTCTGCCACAGGCTTTCGCTAATTATCAGTCGCTGGTGTTGGGTGGGGATCCCTCCAGCGCGAGGGTCAATAGGGTAACACCAACAGCAGCATATAACAAAGACTAAACTTCAGTCCAGCCGGTACGATGGCCATCAATGAAACTCTGTTATGACCATGGGATCCATGGGACAGGACTGAGGGGAAGAAAAGGCGTGTGAGGCTCAGGGAGGAAGCCTCTCTGACTGCACTGACCTGTCTTCAAGCGCCCCCCAGGCAGACGGAGACCGAGGCCTCCAACAGATGTTTGGGGAAAAGTGCCCCATTCATCACGGCACTTTTGTGGAATCTCTTCTGGAATCTCTTTGAACTGTTTTTTTTTTTTTTTTTAATTTTGTGTCGAACTTGTCTTAGCCAGCACCACCACGATAGATAGATAGATGGATGGATAGATGTACAACAAGACAGGCAAAACCTGAGTCAACTTCCAAATCTTACATTTTCAGTTTTGACACTAAATTAGTGTCAAGTCTGAGCAATCAAGACTGAGTCAAGTCCTGAATCAAATCCCAAGTCTTAAACTTTTTAAAAGTCTTAAGCTCTTTACCAAATGTAATGCCATTTTTACATCATATATTTACAAAAATAATGAGCTCATATGGAAATTTGCACTTTTTTGTCAAAACAAGTTTGTTATAAAGTTACTTCGCTGTTATAGTAACTTTACTTAAACATTATCTTGCTAACTATCTTAATATTACCCTCAACTTGCCCTTTTTTGTTCAACTTCAGGTGTCATAAGAAGTTGAAAGTTGTTGCATCTCCTGTAATAATGGGACCACTTATTTTACAGCATTTCTTTCTTTTTCTGATCTTTGCATAGGCTTTGTATGCAAAATTATCTTTGGTATATTTTTTCCTGCTGGTGCTCAGTAACAGTGTAGCCCCATTACACACAACCAATTCACCTAAACTGGCATCCAGCCTGCTCTGCTGGTCGCTCTTGTGGCTGCCATTTGATTGGCTGTCTTGATTTGAGCACCATTTAAATTTTTCAAATCGTCATGCCCTCTTTTTGTGCCGCCAGCTTGGCCGGCATGGCAGGTATTCCAGCATACTTTGTGCAGTGAATTAAATGCTTCCAATACACAATGAATGGGAGCAAATTTCTGGTCGCGTAAAAGTGGCATGCTCATTAACGTAGCACTATTTCTTCATGGTTCTCTGCAGCTTCACTGAATGCTGTCAGACTGATTCGAACAAAGTGGATCATCTTAGGAATTAAATTTGTGGGGAATTAATAGTGTAAACATTAGCTGATTGAGGAAATGAAGGGAAATTAACTGATTTGTGGCATACTTTTTGAATAACATATTAATCATTTGGGCATGGGGGAAGGTATCGAGTATTTTCAAGTTAAAAGGCTCAAGTCCAAGTCATGAGTCATTAGTGTTAAAGTCCAAATTCCAGTTGCAAGTCTTTTTTGATTTTGTCAAGTCTAAAGTCAACAAAGTGGTGACTTGAGTCTGACTGGAATCCAAGTCATGTGACTCTAGCCCACACCTCAGATAGATGGATAGATGGATAGATGGATAGATAGATAGACAATTTAAAATCAGATATCCATGTCTGATAAGAAGGCCTTAGTTCCTGGATGTCTACCGTCACTGCCCGGCTTGTAAATCACACCCCTGAGGGAGCTGTTGGGGTGGATGTGTTGTTGTGCAACACTGTCTACAAGCCTACACCACAGTTAATTCTGTCCAGTGCTCACACACGCTCACACATGCACACGCACAGAAACTGGCGTGTTCACAATGGTGTGTGAAGTCATGGCATGGTTGCGGGGTCTCAGTAAGCCCATGTGGAACTGCCTTTTCCTCCCACACTCCCATGCCGCAGCAGTGGGGTTTGAATCACCCAAGGCAAAGATGACAACGACAAAATCATAAACAAAAAACAGTCGCGGAGCCAGTAAAACTGCTCTCCTCATCAGCTAGCAAAATTAATTTCCGCAAAAATTAAACACAGAGGAAGAAGAACTTATTCTGCGGACTGTCTTTTGTTAACATTCCAGTTCACTGTAATGTAAAAGTGTTTATATGACTTTACCCCAGCCTGCCGGTACAGCTGAGTTTTATACTCGAGCGCTCCGTAGGGAGCAGGAAGAGAGGCCCCGTGTGTCCAGAGCCCCGTCTCCTGAGCAGCACTAAGCACTCAGCAGGCTTCAAGGGCGAATGTTCATTAGGGAGCCAAGTTTTAATAAGCCCGCAGACAGACATGCTGCTAAACAGCCTCAAGTGCCAGAAGAGGTGAGTTTACTTATCCTGCTGATCCTCGTGATTTCACATGGCATCATGAGCAACGCATCCACGTACATGACCCAACGGTCACCCACTGCACATCATTTATCATCAGGTCGGGAGTGAAAAATGTGAAAAGCACTGAGGTCGGATAGATGCAATTGAACTGGTACTGATGGGTCAAGCAATGTATATCATATTTCAATCTTTATTTATCCAGTGGAAGTTGAACATGTGCAGCATGCCCTTCACACTCACGCAGGTTTTCACATGCATATCAGCTCACTGCAACCAGAATTTGGGTTAGGGCTAAATGCCTTTCCCAAGGGCATCTAAGAGTGGAAAGGTGTCACTTGCCCAAAGGGTAAGGGTGTTATGTGCCAGACTTATTCTTGGCTAGTTGGCCGTAGCTTCCTTTTAACAGACAGACATGAGAGCAGCAGCATCTCCCAATTGAACTCTAAGCAAGGAAACAAATGAGCATATCTCCCAAAATGTTGAACTATTCCTTTAATCTGCAAAGTGGCCGTCAGCTAATGCTGTCTGCAAATGTACAAAGAAGTGCAATATTTCCAAGTATAAGTACCATAAAATGGAAGTACTGAAATAACATGCAACCATTCTGCTTTAGGCTGGGTTTGGCAGAAATTTGGAAAAGGATAAAAAAGTGCAGAATTTGAAAATACAACCTCCTCCAGCAGCTCCTTTCCTACCTTATAAGCCCCTCCCACCACCACGACCACGGGCATATTATGCACACACTTCATAGAGTTACCCACTATACACAAATAAGACAGGAATTAGCAAGCTAACATTAACTACCTCACCGTCCCTTCGCCTCACGCCGCACCACTGTGGGCAGGGCCGCAGCCTGGGAGATAAACATTGGGCCAGCTAATTGAGCAGTTCAAATTTGGCCAGCACAAACCCCCCAAACGCTGGGTGTCACAGCAGGCTGGTGGCCAGCAGCAGCAGCAGATCTAACTTGTTTGGCTCCAGTTTGCAGGAGTCTACACTATTGGCAACATTTTCTCTCCATTTCTAAAACACTTTACTGATATTAACACACGTTTTATTTCATATATTGTCAGACTATCTTTTGGACTCTATCTTTTTAAGTCTATCTTCTCTTTTTGGGTTGCTTTGCAGTGTTGGCAGTTGCTGCCTCCTCATTTCGTCCGGGCTAAATAAATTAATTGGACAGACTTGTTTCTTTCTCTAAACCTAACCGTCTGATTTTGTTGCCTAGATGTAACCACAGACTTTGTTGCTTAAACACAAGGAAGTAAATCTAAGTGTTTTGCCTAAGTTGTGAGTTTATTTTAAATAAGACTATGTTTATAACGAGTCAAAACTCTATATTAACTATCAAAATGGATGTGTATTTTGAAAAGATGCACTACACGTAATGAGCATAAATTGGAAAGCTGTCACTGAATGTCCAAAACCAATTTGCGGCATTTGACAAAGCTAGGATAAGAATGTTTTGGATAGCCACAGATACTGTTTTTAATTTACTTTATGTTGTGATGAGGATGTAAAGAGAATCTCAACAAATATAACAACAATTGCTTCCAAAACAAGATGCTTTTTAAAATCTTAAATAATACAATCCAAAGTTAAGAACTGGATTTCCACAGTGGGAGCTTTAGTTTGTCCTCTGTGACAAATGTTGAGATGCACGACACCAGTAATTTATGATGTAATGAAACATGAAAACACAAGAGCACATCAAGGTTGTACTTTCTCACTCTGTCATTACAGAGGGAATTGAGTATGATAACTGATACGGTGTTGTTTCTGTAATCTCAAAGCGCTCTCTGATGCAAAATGAGTACCCAGCCTCCATTCTTCACGGACAGTCTTGGCACAGTTCAGCGCAGTGTTTATCCAAGGAAGAGGTACATGACTAAATGAATAAAAACAGTATGACAGCCGAGTAGAAAATACATGATGACAGACGTGACAATTATCAAGAGCTGTTAACAAAACGATAACGTCATAAATTTGTCCTTCAACTGTTTCTACTTTACCGCGTTGGCCCCGAGATAAGATAACCTGGTGGAATCAATCACGGCGCTTGTATATTAAGACTTGCATGAAAGACCTTAATGTAAGTCCATCCTGCGTGGGATGTTTAGATAGATTTCAGAGCAAATTCTGGCTTAAAATCTTGCACATTTTGTTCTGCACCAGGTTTTGTGTTTGGAAATTGTCTAAGGCTGCAAGGGATTTCATAATGGGCAAATGGAGACTGGAATGGAAGGGTTGATACTCATAAACAACGCAGTCTCTGTTTGTTGTTTGTAGATTGATCCAGCATATTTTAAGACTCCCTCTGAAAATAAACATATTCTGTGGCGCTCGAACAAAACAACAAAGACAGATGCAGTCAGCGATATTATCCACAAAAAAGGGCCTGGCTAATATTAGAGGCTGTGATGGTCGAATTCCTGTCTGTCCTACTACTGTTTCCCACCACCTTATTGTTTTCATCTCGCCAGTTGATACTGTGCGATGAGAAGTTTGGTAATCATTGGCTGTGATTGCTTGCAGACGGCCCAACCATCTGTCCACCATTTAACATAAAGAATGATTTCCATGTTTGCAGCGAGGAGTCGGATCTACTTATTAGATCACTGCATCATCCATTATGATGATGGATAGTGTCGTGTAGGGTCACTCTTTTATTGGTGAGTTGATCAAAAAATTTACTCAGCGAGTGTCTGCGGCCAAGCAACATCTGGAGGCAACCTGGGGGCTGTTAATCACAAACCTAAACAGAAAATAGCTCAATCTCCTTGTCGCAAACACCCAGGAACTCCTTTGGTTACATAACAGCCTTTTTGTGTCATATTCATGCTTAGCATAAGACAGAAAATGGAAGGTTTTTATATTTATGTGGTAATAAATACAGGGTGTCTGTGAATTTTTGACTGGAAACTCGAGTATTACATACTGTATTTACTTGGAAGTTTATTTCCATGCAAAACCTCCTTGGAGAGGTCTTTCTGGGCAAATTCTTTGCTGATGTAATGTTTACGTTGCCACAAGAATCTCGCTGTTGCATTCTCTGATGACTGCAACAAGATCACATATTAATTCAGTGGATGGAAACTATCTGAACTGCAGTCCATGGACAATACTGGGTTTCTGACGAAATCATGTGTATGTCCTTGTGGAGCAGTTGGCCCGTTATACAAACGGATACAGCCTTTGAAAGGATGACGGCGGTCTGGAATGGACAGCTTCAAAAAGTTAGGGGATTCCATCAGATGCGTGAAATATGTTGGCAGGAGTAATGCTGGGAAAGAAACAAAGAGCGAGATGTGTGGGGGGGATGCAACATCTTAACAGCCAATCTGATTGATTATGATGACAGTGTAATGGCAGACGATGCAATGAATATCGGGGTTTGCTGTGTGTGTTCCTACACTTCTTCGCCGTTCTACAGATTTGTCCAAATGAAGCAAACAAATCAAAGGCATGTCAGCATGTCTCTCCTCCAGCCCCAGCAGGAATATGTATTTTCTTTCACTGACCTCATGCAGACATTTCAAGCCCTTTCCCTTTTGGGTCTCAATCTGTTGCATTCAGTTCTGCTTTGCTTTGATGTGTCTGCTGAAAACTGTAAAGCATAAATGCGTTCTTTGTTTTGTTAGTGCCAAATGACTCTTATCTTTGAGTAATTGCTCACAAAGACCCCCAGTATCTTTCTCATGCTTATAAAACACGACACTCTTTCAGTGGCGCCTCCAAGGGGGGTCCAAGGCGTCCCTGATACAATCGTGTCAGGGAGGCCATTGCCCTCCAGTGGCCATTCGTGCCTTTCTGAGAGGCTGTGACGCACTCATTTTTTAAGGTAGCTCAAAAGTAGCGGTATCTTGTAAAATTATGGACACTCTAATGCATCAGTTTGTACCAACCATGTTGACATGGGCAGGTTATGAGACAATAGGCTCCTGAGCACAGATATACAAAGGGCCCCACTACCTCTCCTACACTGAAACAAGACACGCAGCCTTTGTGGTTGTCCTGTGTCTCTTTGTAGACACTTCATGCCTCTGTTTGGTTGTTTTGTGTCATTTTGTAGTTGTTAGGGCCTCTTTAAGCTAGGTTTGTGGTTATTTTGTGTCTTTTTCTTTTTCATTTTGTGTAGCCTTATATAGACATTTTTTTCTCTATTGGTTGTTTTGTATCTCTGTAATAATTTTTTATCTCTTATTGGTTGTTTTGTGTTTCTTTATATAATAATCTGCCCAACCATGTTGGCATAGCTTATGGGTAAGGGGGCTAAGTAATGCTCCAAATGTAGGCTACATTTTGGCAAGGGAACAACTGGCATGTCCATTTTCATATGGGTACCTTGAAGTCTGAACTCAAGCAATCTGAATGGAAATGGGTTCTATGGGTACCATGCTAGTCTCCCCAAAACTTGAGAAAACCTGTTCTTGGTTAATGTTTTTTTCCTTATAATGAATTACCCCCCTTTAATGAAAACTGTATATTTGTTTTTAAAGGAAAATGTAGACCAGCAATAAATCACCCAATTTACAGACACATAACACATTAAAACAGGATTGTTGTGGAGCTCAAAGTGTTAATTATACCAGTACTAGTCCATGTATATTGGCACAGTTTCGAACCAGCTCATATACGAAAGAGCATCAGTGAATTCCAAAATTCAGCTATGGCTTTTTGTTTTCGATGTGCCACCCCATAGTATTCAGTGGCCCCATCTGGCCACCACTATGAAAAATTTCTGGTGGTGCCACTGCACTATTTTCTTTGAAATTACTTAAAGAGAATGAGTCATATTTCTCACCATGTAAACAAACGTGTGAAGTCATGCAGCCAGAAAATGACAAGAAGCAAAAGGTCTTCAAACTCACATGCCAGAAAGAATAGTTAAAAAATACATGTTCTTCAGTGATATTCTTGGTGTAGCAGTGTGATGACCCTTGATGGGGGGTTCCTCTACGGAGCCTTGTTTCAACCCGTCGCCATAACAAGAAAAATATACAGGCAGATCCTTGCATAGCTCACACCCGGAGCAAAGCAAACACTCTCTGCCATGTCCATGGCCTCTCTCATGTCCTCACTTGTCTCTGGCCTTTAATGTCCTCCCCAGAGTGTCCTGGATGGTATCCTCATCATCCCCGTTGAGTGGCTGACACCCTTAAACAGGAAGGGACTCCTGCCATGACCCACAATGCTAACACAGAAAGCAGAGGGGAGCCTGGATGAGTTACATCATGTCCTCTTCAGGCTGTTTTGCACCTGGAATGTGATAACTTTATGAGACGGGGGGACCTGCAGGAGAAACGATTTGTGAGAAATATCATGTTGTGTAGCTTATTCCTCATGATTACATGAATCAGACTTTGACCATCCAGAGGAGTCATGTGAATCTGCTGTTCATGAGAACATAGCTGAAATGAAATCAGGCTGAAAACACGCAGTCTCTTTTTCAAAGGGTTTAAGCGGCGGCCTGCCATTATCTAAACTGAGATCCGGGCACGTTCTGGAAGCAGCGGTCGAAAGGATGCAGTCAATCTTTCTGTCAGTCCGAACACAGCCTCACCCTGTTCCCGTCTCTCACCGGGGTGGTCCCTACTGCACCGACCATCTCTGTTCGGGATGACTTGGCAGAGATGGAAGCAGCGGACAGGAACACGCTTCCCCTCAATCAGCAGTTTCCAGCAGGTGTGCCGCACTTCGCTCTTCTTTCATCCACATCTCTAACTCACAGGTTCCTGGCAGCTCCCCTTGAGTAAATTTAACAGTATGTAGTGCAGCGCATGGTGCCAGCTTAGACTCTCACACACCAGCGTCTCTGAGCCAAGCTAAACGTGTGCGAGTGCAAAATCCTATTAACATCCTGTCTTTGATGCTGCTGTCAAACTGTTTCTCTCTCAACAGATTGGACTTTACAGTACACTGAAGGTGGAGGTGATATGTGGCCCTGCGCTGCAAACACTCTGTAAGCTGGCCATTGCTGATTTGTACACAAAAGGAGATGGCAAATGTGCTGGCCAGATGTGGATGCTATTGTTGTGGCTGCATGGCTGTGGTCAGTGAAACTCATTTAAAACCTCATCCTCTAAGTGGAGACAGTATGAATGAATGAATTCCCTTCTGAGTTAACAAACTCGTTGATGGCTTTTAGCTCAAAAGATGACTAAAGCTGCAAGACTTCCACATTATTGTGGTGTAGCCCAAACCACAGACAAATAGCGTGGTTCATACTGAGTTTTAGGTATTATGGTGTGGAGCTGTGGGATACTGCAGGACCAGCTACTCTATGAGGTTCAAGCGCAGCAGGAAGGTATTATAGAAACATTAAGAAACTCTTTTTAAACTCTAATCTAATACAATCATAAAGTATTTCTAATTTGTAGTTGCACTCTTTGAATCTCCCTACATTTACTTGAGGCCTGACGGTGCCACAAGCACAGCGTCCTGGCTTAGTCCATGTAGATGAATGGCCAAATATGACCACTCTGTTAAGCAGGACTTGCTGGAGACAGAGCCTGGCCTGGTGAGAAGTTACAGTACTCAGGATCAATCCAGTGGCCTGGAGCTCTTTCCTTGCTTGGAGTGGTTGCGGTCGGAAAGAGGGCCAATGCCAGGCTCATTACTGGCCAGTGCCAACCAGACATTTGGCGCACTTCAAGACCCTCCGGGTGGCAAGCATCCCATCACATCTTGCTTATTTTTCTATTGGTGTAACTGCGGGAGTCAGGATTAATGACTTTGGTGCTGACCTTGTGACCTCAAGCCATAGCTATGCAGCTTTTCATCACATTGGATGAATGTGTTGTAAACCACCCTGTTCTTCTCCATGGTTCAGGAATTGTATGAAGCATTTTACATGCATGTACAGTTAAAGGGACGATTTGACATGGTGAAGTTTACGAGGAGACAGGCAGACAAGAGTCTACAGCCAGGCTAGCAGTCTGTGAGGCACAGCAGTGCTTTGAGGTAAATACCCAGCGTGCTGATATTCTCATATTAAGAAAGTATAATGCTTACCATGTTCACAATCGTAGTTAACTTGAGGATATACTATGCATTGTTTTCCTAAAAAACAGTTTTAGGAAACATGGCAATTAATGAAACATTTGTTGAGATACAGAAGCAGGAAGAGGTTTAATGCACTGAGGCCTGGCCAATATGACTCAGATGAACACGCATCTGGTGTAAAAGTGTTACTCTTTTAAAAACATTTCTTGCCTCTAGTCCGTGTGCTCCAGCATACTTTGGACCGAATAACTGATGTCTCAGTTGATATAAGTTGTTGAGATATTTCAGTCTGGGTCAAAATGGGGCTACTTGGCTAAAAAGATTTTGTCCACAGTGTTTTCTGCATTTACGCTGTACACAGACATCAGGATGAATCTCATTTCACAGCCTATCCATACCTGCACGTTGACAACCATACTGACAACAAGGGCGGAGCGGCACAGAGGTGTTTGTCAAACAGCGGGACAGTCCACATTAGAGGCCCCGTCTTTACAGAGGAAATATAAGGACTGAAATGTTTCCCGACACACTGAATATAAAACAGCTGCAAGTCCCAGCAGGACAACTAACCCCATGAATCAATAGCCTCGCTCCAACATCATATAAAACATGGACAGCCATCAGCTAGGGGACACTTAATCTCCACGCTTGCAGTTTTTCAAGACCGCTTGCGGCTGTAAGCTTCTGCAGGTCTCTGACCTCAGCTGTACACATGGACATTTATATCACTTTCAAAACAAAACATGTGTTGGCAGTCCTCTTTCAGATTGAGGTATGTATTATAATGAGGCCTTTTCATGTATGTGTGGCTGCTCGTACATGTTGTTCAGTGTGGAGTCGCAGTATCCCGGCGCGGGTGTTGAGAGCCAGGTCTCAGCACTTGAATCACAGAGGATTGATAGGAGCAACAGAGAATCTGTGAAATATCAAGAGATGGGGGGAAAATTTTCTTTAATCAGCAACAGTATCCCATCGATACATTCCTTTGTTGCATTGAGTTGCCAGACCATTGTCATCACTGTGATGCGCATTTCTCACAGCCTTTTTTTTTTACCCGTAATCCTCAAAAAATGTCGACTACAGAACCACGCTGTCACCAGTCATAAAGGGAGTCAGTTAAGACCCAGATAGGGCAGAAAAAATGGTTGAGGCAGAAATTCATTTAAAGCCAAACAGTGAAAGTCATTTCAGTGAGGAGAGCAGGAAAACTCTGCTTTTGTGCTCTGAGCATGCTAACACACATACCCCTTTTTCACCAACATGAATCTGGTTCCGCTGTAGTTTCTGCACCTGATTTTGAGAACCCCGAATCTGAGTTTCAGAACCCCGACTTTGGTTCTAAGCTAGCAACCAAAACACAGTTGGTTTTCCTTGACCTGAAGTGTGAACCAAAGGTACTAGCTTGGGTTCAACACTGGAGAGACAAAAAATGCAAGTAACATATAATGAAGTCATGTCATAAGGAGACTGCGTGCTCTCACCAAGTTTGGGCTTTTTTTTTGGTAGTTATTGCTATAATAGCTTCCAGGTGCTGGGGAGGGTTCTTTTCAACATATAAATATCAACACTTTTTTAAAGAAAGGCCAAAATGTCACCTGGAGCTCCACATCTTTAATTGTAGTGCAGGTAGATGTGAGGCTGTGTCATGAGCAGCATGATGTGATAGAGACTGTTTTGGTTCTGAACTGTGCACACAGAAAGTGGGGGGGCAAAGGTTTTAGGCTACTGTATATGGTACCGTCTGATACTCAGTAACAAATCTTACACACTCACACACCGATGGCGCAGCATCAGAAGAAATTTGGGGTTCAGTATCTTGCCCAAGGACACTTCAACATGTTTACTGGATGAGCCAGGGGTCAAACCGCTGCCCTTATGATTAGTGGACGACCACTGGTGTAAAAGCAGGCTGGTTACCTAAATGGTACCAAGGCTCTGAGAATCCTGAATGGAACCGGTTTAAGAACCAGAGCCAATTTGGTTGAAAAGAGGTAACAGAGAGGGCTGAGGTCTGGAGGACCTTTGAAACTTAACATGAAGTCCGAACACTACACAGCTAAAGGTAAGCTTCCTGGAGAGCTTCAGTCCAGGCCTGCTGCTGGAGCAAAGCTCTCCTGTCCTTCAACAACCCTGATTAAGATTGGCCTCTAAATCGGTCCAATCATCGCAGATGATGAATACCTGCAGCCAATCCAGTTGGCAGTTAATCAGTAGCATCCAATCAGGTAATGAGGACCTGCATCTTGGAATGGGAAGCAGACAACCCCACGGCTGTTTAAAGGAAAGAGGGAGAGCGGTCAAGATCTAAAGATACCTCAGGCATGCCACATCTGAGCTCTCTGCCCTGTGAAGATCACTGCCTGCGGACAATTATCTTTGATCAGAGACACTGATGGACATCTCCTCAGAGGCAGGGTGTCTGACTCAGTGATGGGAAATGAGGCACTGTATTTTCGATCATGTAAATTCTTTGGTTGAGGAGAACCACCCATAAATTGGCTCCCCCAGGAACTTGGCAACCCCCGAACCCCAAAACTGAACTGCAGTCAGGTCTGGAGATGTTTATGGAATAGTACATGGAAAATTTGTCAGAGAAACATGTTTTCCCTGGGAATTAGTATCATCAGATGAATTTACAAAAATGCGCAGTATTGTTGTTGAGCGATCTCCCACAGGTTCTCTGGGGATGGACGAGCGTTCCAACATGGTACATTACTCTTAGTGAGCGCCAGAGGATGACTTTCTGATTTGTGGTCCCTCTTTAGCAAGCATTCCTCAGGGAAATTTGAGAGAGACCATTATGCAAATCCACAGGTGCATGCCAAGACCAAATAACTGGACTCCTGCCTCCAAGTACTTCAAGATGCCTTTCAGCCTGCTCCTGATAGTGTTCAGACCACAGTATGAGGAGACACGCCAGGAACATGTGGGTGTAGCGTGGAGGGCCATGGGGCCTGCTTGTCCATAGCCGTCAAGCAAAGCAATTAAAAAAGGTCCACTATCAGACACTGTATGACTCAAGACACAAACATTCAGTCAATGCAAGAGTGTATCCCTATCACATCCCAGGCCGATACGGCTGTCAGTTATGCCACCAACTGCACATGGTGAAAGGAAAGGGAGCTCTTGTTTTTCAGTGAGGTGTTATCACATTTCATACACAGTACAGCTCTCACAGGACTGATTCCATTAGGCCTTCAGCTGACGTGAAACCAGCAGGTTTGAATGAACTTTGTTTATTTTCACGTGTTCGTGAGGTATGTATTGGGGAAAATGAGAAATGTCTGTAATGGAGGGGATGTCCGTAATGTGGGTGTTGAAGAGTGAAAGTTTGGAGGGTCAGCTGTAGACAGGAAAGCTCCTCATCATTTACTGCTGCTAAATTGTCCCATGGGATGACAGCAGAAGAGGCATGTATCCTCTGTGAGTGTCACATGTAGAGCCACTGCCCCCTTGTGTCTGAAACATGCATTCGGCTGGCCAAGACATGTAGCTCAACTTAAACAAGATCATCTGATGTCTTTATATGTAGTCATGTATGGTTGTATGCTGGTCAGATAAAAAATGCAAGCCTTTTTTAACTGATGTTTTTCTTCCTTGTATTACACAAAGTGTTGCCTATCAGTGATGAGATGTTGGGTCATAAATTGTTTTCTTGGCCTCCTTTAAACTAACCTTCATCATAGTGAGAACACATTGGACACCTTCCAAAATACTCCTAATTTTTCTCTATTAACATTTTGGAGCCTAGCAAAAACCCTGTACATGGTTTTGTATTTTTGCTAATTCTGTGCTTATTTGCAGTCAGTATCAACTTTTATGCATCATATGACTCATGGGAGTCTACAGTTTCTTTCTGGTGCAGTGTAAATTCACCATCATGCATTACTTTTGTGTGGGTATACCATATTTGACATGAATAAAATCCCAGTGATAAACTTGTGTTTTGTTAAAAAATTACAGACCGTGTTGCGGCTGAAATCTGCAATTTAAAACGACTGTGGTCAAGAGATGTAAACTGGGGTGGCCAGTGGCCCTTCCCTACTTGTTATTCCTAAACACCATGAATCGGCTTTGATTGTCGTAAACGACCATTCAAATAGTCTCGACAGCTCGGAATCTTGCCATTTAGACACAATAAAAAAAGTCACACTGATAATTTAAAAGATAACGAGAACCTAAAAGTCCTAAAACCCGGAAGTAGATTAGCATTTTAGCACCTCCGGTTACCTCATCTCAAAGTCAATGTTTGTTTTTTAGTTGTTGCTTTTACTGGGTTTTGTTGTTGACACAAGCTTACGGGACTTTCGCATTTTGTTCTGCGACTTAAAATGCATAGCACTAGCCCCACTTGTGAGTTTTGAAGCTTATGTGTTTCTTGAAATTGATGGTTTCTAACAAGTGGCTAAATGAGACTACAAAACGTCATCAAGCCGAACCGCGCCGAACACGGCTTCCTCACAACTGCCTGTAGTCTATTTTAGCCTAGCAATAGCTTTTTACTTCTGGTAATTATATTTAGACATTAAAAAATTCTAAAATTTGTGTTCATTTGTGAACTTTATTTTGATGAACAAAACGTGTAAGTATCATAATTTTTGTTGACCACATAGCTTATTTTTGGCAATGATCCAAAATCAAATCCACTTGTACTACTTACTCAGCCACGCTCGTGCAGTTTGTCATCGAGTTGTAGTCCTTCACCCTGTTGACAATGACCCGAGCCTGGTACATGGCTGTCCTCTGTCCTTGCCGTTGGCAAGGCAGAACTTCGACACTAAACTCATTACCTGACATATTCAAAGAGACTCGTATAACTGCCCTCCATTATCGAAAATAAACCAACAAAACTTACTTGCTAATGCTAGCTAGCCTCTGTGGAGAGGAGCTTCGCCTCAAACGGAGCCCCGCCCACTAAAAACGTCATGCTGTTGACTAACACTTAAAGGGTCCACATAAATAAAATTTAACTACCGTCAATTTTTGCCCACCAGTTTAGGAACCACTAGTCTGTATAATCAGCTCTACTTGCTATCTCCAAGTCCAAATCCAGGATTTAAAGAGTAAAATGGGTGTGTGTAAAAATCAGCTCAGCACAATCCAAATATGATGCAGGCAAAGTGAGATTTGGTGATAAGAATTTAGTCCATCATTTTTTATTCCCATAAACAAAAGGACCTGCAGTGCAGAGAATCTCAAACATTCATCAGTAGAGGCTTGCCATTAAAAAAAGGAAGAAAAAAAAGTATCCCAGCTTCAAAGTCATAGGCAAATATTTCACAATATCTACATCGCTAAAAGTCACACTCAGGCCATCTAATCCAGAAACAATCCAAACATAAAACAGAGTAGATGCTCATGAAAAGCAAACATTAAACATGGACATAAAACTACAAGACAGACCTCCTTCATATTTGTTTATAATGGTCCTATCTAATGGAACAACTAACACATGTTATGCTTTAACTACTTTTAATTCTGGTAAATAGATTAGCCATTGATACTGGTGCTGAAAACACACCCTTAATGAAACATTTTCATAAGCACTTTTTCCCCCTCTGTTGTCAGTACTTCAGGTCAACATTGCACAACCCAAACAAACACAAACCCTCTTATAAACCTCTTAACACTGTAAAAGGCCAGCTAAAGCATAAGCAAATGATCATCAGTTTCCCAGAGGACACTGCTTTGGCTTTGATGAGCCAACACAGTGAATCCCAGCCTGCTGCAAAAACAGTTAAAGTGTGACATCTTTGCAATATAACGATAATGATGCTAAATCTCTTTGTGGCTGAGTCTGACTTTCACTGAGAATAACGTGAGGAGTGAAACTGCATCCAGAGTGCTCTGTGCTGATCGTGAACATATTCAAATTGAAATACTAATGAGATGAATTCTTCAGTTTTTGTTTTCTTTTCAAGTCTAAACATGAATTTTCCTAAATGCTCTACAAACACTGACTGGAAGCACACACTATAGTATAAAATGGCTAAATAACAAGTCAATTTTGGAACAGCAAAAGAACTGCTACACAATTCAACAGAAAAGAGAAAAAAACTCTGCTGGCTCAGGATATTGACAATACTAACAGCATTAAAAATAAATAGTTTTATAACAACATAAAGAAAAACAAACAGGGACGTAATCTGCATTGTTATAATCCTTCAGTTTACTGAGGTTTTGGGATAATATGGCTAAAGGTTGTGGGACTGGAAGGAGGCGGCTTCTAGCAAACTATATGTGCACAGGCGTACACATATACACCTGTGTCATAGTGTGAACAGGTGGCATAGGAGATTTTGAGGTAAACCCATAAAAGGCTGTGAATGAAAAAGTAAAAAGCATACAGCATATATAACAAAATGTTATACATGGGCTCTCCCCAACATCCACAGTGACCCCTGCGCGTACTTGTAGAAATGTCATAATATAACGATTACTATTGTCGACTATGCTTTTCTCAAATACGCACCTCTCTGGATACAATCAGAGGCAAAGGGCATGAGTAAGGCAGGTTATAAAACATAACAAAAACATTTACCGCTCCAAACAAACATAGTTTCAACAGTATGGGTCAACACAAATATTTTTCAACATATAATAAGTTAAAAACATGTATAAACAATAGAAATCACTTGGCTTCTTTTAAAACCCATTCTTTCTGAGAGAAAAAAAAAAAGCTTATAGAAATTATATAAACTCTCCCCCTACCAAACGTGCAACAATAAAGAAAATCCCTTCTCCTTGAACCAAAAAGATAACGAGGTGAAAACCTATTTATACACACTACTATGTACAAATATTGAAATAAAAGAGTGATATTATATATTTACAAACACACATCAGTCCCTGATCGAGTAAGGCCAAAGTGCCGTAGATGCACGCGTCACCCACATCACATGTAGGCCGCAGTTGCACTTAAGTGTTCCTCAGTTTGCAAAATGCAAAAGAAGCAGGTATAAAGTAATACTCAAGGCCTTTGCTCTAGCATCATGTCTTTCAAACATATAAAACTAAGCAAACTTTAGCATTAAGAAATACAGCTGGCCCAAACCTCACCTTTTTCAGCAGTTCCTGGTTTCCTTTTTTTTTTTTTTACAAAAGCGAGATATTTTATATACATACAGTAGCACTAGAGTTCATTTGAGTTCCAGTTTCAGGACAGCCGTCTTGGACTTTCTGTAGTGCCCTCTCATCCTGAGAGAGTATATGTAGGGAGTCTGGGTGATTCTCCGCCAAGAAGCCCACTGTTAAATGCAGATGAATGCACTGGGGTAACCACGGTGTCAGTGATGGGAGAGTCAGAGCATGCCGAAGCCCTCGCTGCCCTCACTGATGGCCAGCTTCAACATCTTGTGCAGCTCCTCATAGGAGTCGTACGTAGGGAGGCACAGCTGGTTAAAACTGGACACAAAATGGGACCAGAGTCACCCAATGCTAAGGTCCTGATAAAGCATCTGTATAACAATTCTACATCATGCTGATCGTAACATTTGCAAATCTAAACATTAAAATGGGCTGATAGTCTATATTTTTCTTATTAACAAAACCAACAGAGACTTTATCATAAGTACTTTCTGATATAGCCCATTTCTCTGTGCCATGAAGATCCACAAAAGATCTGCATTAATTGGACACTGTTTGGTGACATTTGGTGACATTTCTTCATTAAAGAAATACTTCAACCATAAAAAAGGATCCATTGTTTCTCGCCTTATGTTATGCAAAAAATTTTTTTTGCATGCCTCCGCATTGGTCGAAAAATCAAAGAAATTCTCGATGAATTGGAGTGAAAGGGGGCCAACAAAAAATCTCAATCAAAACATCTGTTTACAGACTCCCACTCAACTTGTGTAGCATAATCCAAGTCTCATTTATCCAGTCATAAATTCAGTGCTTCCCAAACACAGTATTTTTGCTAGACCGTAAATATTGAAAGTACTTTCACATCAACAGTTTCATGCACGAACAAGTAGCACGCCTTGGCAAGGCCATCCATTTGAATTCTGCTCAATATAATGCATGAGTAGGGTTAAAATGCACTTGCTTGCCAAGGTGTGCCACTCACACACATAAGTGTTTTATACAGTAAAGTTTTCACAAACAAACTGCAAGTTTTTGAGAAGCACTGAGTACTCAACTAGATAAATGAGACTTGGATTATACTGCACAAACTGTGTGAGAGTTTGTAAACAGATGTTTTGATATAGTTTTACAGTTGTTTAACATGGCTCCAGAGACTTAATTTATCAAGAATTTCTGCTGTTTGGGGATTCTTTGTTCAGTTTGGAGGCATGAAAGACATTCACCTTTTTTTTTTCACGAATTCAATGTAACACGAGATGAGTAATTGAAAAACAAACGATTATTTTTTGGGTGAAATATAAATACAGCAAATGTAGTTTATTTGGTCTTAATCCAACATACACCATCCTGCTGCCATTTTTACTTACAAGAGCAGCACGTGTATTACTTACGCACTAAAAACAGTCCCCAAGAAATGCACTATTTTCTACTTTGTGAGTAATGTAACTAAAAACCACAGTGCCCAGCTGTTTTAAAAAAATTGTAGCAATTTTAAAAAAAGAGAGAAGACATGTCTACAACCATGCTAGCAGCTCTGTGAGGCTGCACCTAAGTATAATGATACCTTGAGCTAAATGCTAATATCTCAGTGTAAACATATTCACAATGGCAATGTATTTTGGCATGCTAAAATTTGCTAATTGGCACTAATCACGTAGCAGAGTTGATGGTGATGGTACTCCTGTAAAATGTTGTATTGTAAAGTATTGAACAAATACAAAATGTCTTAATTATTATTACTTTTACATTTTATTCCTATTGTGGAGAGATAAATGGTATCTCGGGAGAGAGGGAGTAAATAAAGGCTAGACAAAAAATCACCAAAAAAAAAACAGTACAAGTCATCTTCTGAAGGCAGTTAATGCAAAATACCAACAGATTGAAAGACTGACATACTAAAAACATTAAAGTAAATCTGCCTGTGTTTTCCTACTCACCATGTGTGTGCAGTGGGCAGGGTGCTGTGTGTGGGGGCGGCGATGATCTGGAAGGAGGGGCAAAGGGTGTTGAATCCCCCAGGGGGAAGCTGAGAGGAGCCGGTGGTGAACTGCAGCAGACGAGCCAACTCCTCCTGGGTGAAGCTGGACACCACGGCCCAGAACCACTTCATCACCTGTGGCAACAGAGAGCCAACATGCTCAGACATTTTGGTCAGTGGCCTGCTGTTGTAAGAAAACAGGGAATTTCCATGACATACTTTCTCTCTGAAGTGCCACGATCCTCCGACAATGACAGCATGGGCCTTGAAGTCCTGCACGTTTATATCACCGGTGCCACACATCAACAGCTGGAGGGATTAAAAGGAAAGCAAATCATAATTACCCAACGGTGTTTTAAGATTAAAAGGCTTTTATTATAAACATCACACATACCTCCAACTCGTTCTCATCAAATATGGCTAGCAGGTTTTCTGGAACCAGTTCGTTCAAACCTGCAATTGATCAGGAAATTACACTAATTGTGTGCACATTACCGGAGATCTCTAATGAGAGGAATTAGCAAAAACAAAAAATTGGCAGACTGCAGCTGTGCTATTTTCCTCACCTTTCAGGAAGTGTTCCACCTCATCTCTCACCTGGCTGGCCAGTCTGTACTGGGCCAGCAGGTTGAGATAATGCATCTTGTTTTCATTGGTAACAGCGATCTGAGCTCCCCCTGATATCAGCTCCACCACCTGCAAGAGAACACGTGGCAGGATAGAAATGTCAGACAAAACACATAAAAGAGCAAAACAGCACTGACGTTCAACTTTTTAAAATGATACTGTATGTGTCGCAAAGAATTGGCAAGTAAAGGCAAGATGTCAAGGCAAGTATCAAGTGGCCTAGCTTGTTATGAGTGCAGGTCATTTATCATCCCAGAAACCTTCAGCACCCTGGCGATCTTTCTTCAGTCAGCTGCAGCCGTATTTTGGGTTTTATAGTAAAATAAGACGGTATAGTGTAGATAATTTCTCATGTCAGCTTCATGAAACAGCCGTTCCTTATCCACTGTGGCACTTTCAAAGTAAGCAACAGGTAAACAGAAATAGTGCTTCAGACAAAATTTCAGCTCAAAAGGCTATACTGCATTGCTTGTGGCCAGTTAGAAAACCTTGTTCATCAGCTTCAAATCAAAGTGTTGCCTTGTTAGTACAGTTTAGCTTTCAAAAGAGACTAACTCTGCCATATCTTTTTTTGTCACAACAAAAAAACCCATGACATTTCTTGTAAACAAACACAATGTGCGTTTCTCAACTCCCCTCCCACTTTTGCTGAAATGTGATCATGTTGCCAGTGCTCGGATCGGTAGAAAAGTCCACACAGCCGCTCAGATGCTAGTGGCTCCGTTAGTCCACTTGTAAGCACAATGTAAACCATAATTTTATGTCAGTCATGCTTTCATTTGGTTAATTATTTAGTGCAATACAAGTAGGATTTAGCGTTATGACACATTCAGCACAGGTTGCTGATGTAGGCTACTTTTTAATTTGTCAGAACGTGGCATAATGATAAATGCTGATTCAGCCCTTTTGTATTGAATTAATCATCAAATCATCAAACTGGTACACCAGACTGGACAGGCACAACCTGACATTGTCCTAAATCTGTGTAAGAGTTCAGAGCCTTTCTTGTCTGGTAAAATCTATTTATGATGGTCTCACTCTTGTTTGACTTCCACACACCTGTCGGCGTTAGTATAAATGGGCAATTAATCAAAAGTTCATGCATGCATATCTAATCAAAAAGAAGGAGCTTGAATTCATCAAAGAAAGTTACACAGCCAGTTTTTGAGGTATTTCATAACCGAGCAACATTTTTTAAAAAAAGGACATGGATGCCAAACTCCACTTGTCCACCTTTAAACTCACCACTCCCCCTCTCCAGGAAAATAGCTTGCCAAACGTACAATATGGTTTCTTTTGTTTGGTTTAATGCTCCTATCTCCTCTGAAATTACATCAGGGATAAAAGTGTTGCCTCACCTTCTCCAGCTGTCCTGACTTGCTGTACTTCTCCTCAGCAAACACCAAGTCCATTTCACTCACGTCATTGTTTAGGATGAAGCAGACTTTAGTTTTGTAGAACTCCTGGTCGTCCGTCTCAAAGTACTGCATGTGGAAAATAAAATGAAAACACACAAGAACATGACGTTTTTAAATAAACATGGCACTTCATCTTCTCAGTGGAAGGATAAAAACATGATTGGGTCGGCTTTAGTTCTCGGCTTTGAAATCTTAGGAAGTTGGACAAAACAGCAAAACACGTTGGCTTGTTCTCCATGAAATAAATCATGCCAAGAAACGAATCAGGTTTCTTGGCTTTGTGAGGAATGTTAAAGTGATGAGACAGACCAGCTGACACCGGAGGGTAAACAATGAAAACATGACCCTCCAATGTCCAAGGAAAACGTCCTTTCTGTGGGAACGTACTGTATTCCATACCTTGTAGTTCATCCTGAGGCCAATGATCTGGGCCAAGAAAGACCGTGTAAAGCGAGCTCGGACCAGCTGTTTGTAGGCCCCACCCAGAGCAGACTCGTACAGGCACTTCCCGACGACGCGTCCCGCAAACTCATACATCTTTAGGCGCAGGTGTGGTGGCCGCTCAGCGTTTGGGTGCACCTGGAAATTGAAGATGAATGTGCTGCTATTTTCTAAACTGCATAAAGTTCAAGAGGATATCAAACATCTGTAAGCGGTTTTAAATCTGGAAGTGGCTCTAAGACGATCTTACCAGACCCTGGTTGTTGTCGCTGAAGCGGGTGAACAGCTGGTTGGAGGTGTCAAACAGGGTCTTACACACCAGCTCAAACCACTCCCTGCGAGGCCCTCCCCAGTCCAGAGCTGCAGAGACATGTCAAAAGATTTAGCAGCGTGATCACCTTAATGAATTTAAGTTGTTTCACACCAAGCACCAAAAAGTTTGCTTGAAAATGTATAAGAAACTGAATTTATGGGTTCTTATGAGCGCTTGTACACCTCTGCGTGACGTTTGTGCAGCGAGAAGTATCGAACGGCCTTCAATTTTAGCGCATTTCAACCGTGTAAATGTATGTTGGACCAATGAAATCCTTTCTTCCAACCGATGTCCTACCTCCAGGTCATAGCTAGCTTGCTGACAAAATAGAGAGTGTCTCATTTTCTCATTTTGGTTTCCGCTTTAGTCGGGATACCATGAAGATGCTAGTGCAGCTGATATGCTCTTGCTGACATTACATGTTGGTCACAGTTTCAAACAAACAGAGGCACATTGTTAATTTTTATGCAGAATAACGTCATCGGACCACATCAAATAATCCTTCTTCCCTTGTCAGCGTTATATAGCATCCCCTGCAGCAGTGACAATACAATGGTAGTAAGGGCACAGTCTCTTGCTATTTATCTATTTATTCTGTTTTTACATAGTGTTTCTTTTATTCAGTGGGGTTTTTTTGTGTGTTACTGCAGTTTTATTATTTCGGAGCCAATTGCAACGTAATTTTGTTCTATGTGCACTGTTGTGTACAGTTGGAATGACATTAAAGTCTATCTAGGTCTAAGTCTTAAGAAGAACAAATTACTCATGCTTCTTCATTGGTAAGTGATTGTTTGTCAGATTGCACATGTGATGTTTGGAGCAGCTGAATGGTGTAGTTTGTTACAGAGTAATGTTGGTGCAGGCCATGAATAATGTAACTGCACGGAGCGTTTACTTATGGGAGGAACAGGACTTTGGAGTGACAGACGTTTGATTTCTGTCTGTACAGGCTTTTGTTGAAGAGAACACGGGCACTATTCTGGAGGATTTTTTTTTTTCTTGATGAAAATGAAACATGGCAAAGCGGATAATTCACACCGGACATGGTGTGCATAGCTGTCATGCGGAAAATTTGCATGCAGATTTTCTTATTCCCACATTACATTCTCACATCCCACTGGTGAGAAACGGCCTTACCCGTGTCTCTAACTTTCATTACAATGTACATTCAGGACCTTTTTGGTTTTAAGTGCTTGCTGCAACAACAAAAATGCATAAATATTCAATGTGAATTAGTACTCATAAACTTAACACAGACTGAAGCTCATTCAAAAATATTCTGATGTTTCGTTTACCTTCCTCATCCTGAAACACAACCTCAAAGTTCTTACTCCAGTCTGACACAGAGAAGTTCCTCGTAGCCTTCAGGGACTGAGAAACAAAAAAAAAAAGTATAACGATTGATAGAGTTATCGTACGAGTGTTATGACTACATAATGCACATTAGAGCTGCACAATATCAGGAAAATATGCAAAAACATTGTTGATTAATGTGTACTCAGTTCTGCCTCTCTGCTGTCAGTATACTGCTAAGATAAAACAAATTACTTGTTGAATACAAAAAAGAAAGAAAATTATCAACATTCTTTTACTGAAAAAAATGAATGTTGAACTAAACACAAAGGAATGATAGCTACATTTTAAGTGCAGTTTTCTGCATATACTCCATCAACTGACTCAAAGATTCCCTGAGTGTAATTTTGCAGTCTTTTGAAATGTGTTTATTGCGCAAGTTGAGATCGCTATGATAATTAAAAAAACATTACATTGTGCAGCCCTGATACACACCTTAAAAAACAGCTTTATAACACAGTAAAGTAGCACTCACTGAGTCCAGAATGGAGTGTCGAGTGATTTTTAGGCAGGTCTTGGTGCGAGGTCTCTTGGAGTGGATGTGCCTGAGTTCACGTTGAAAGAAGTTCACCTTGTCTTGGAACGTTTCAGAGCCACCTGTGAACAATACCGACAAATTACTGCTGCAGTCTCCACAAAAACATCATTAACTAAGTGCAGCTCAGGGCAAAAGTAATCACATTAGACTGAAACAAACCAATGTTCTTGTGCAGGAAGCGAATGAAAGTGGCAGCCATGATATTCCTGTCTTTGCAGCTGAGCTCCACAGGAGGCTGTATCCCATCATCCACCACTAGTGTTAGGTACTTGTGAACTGGGTCAGGACCATAATAGGTGAACTGAAGAGAGAGCAGAAGGTTACAGTTAGTTTATCAAACTAAATTAAAGTGGCTAGTTCTTTATGGTTTTCTAACATCACTTCTGCTTACCTTTGTTCCTGGACATACTCGAAAGGTGAAAAGGCGCCACGGAATTATTTTCAGGTAGAACTCCTTCACGGATAGTTGCTGTTTGACATAATAGTCCAAGTCAGTGTCATTGTACATTAACGCATGTCGAGTTGGGATCTTTTTCTTTATTATATATAGAAAACATAGACTGTATATAAATATGGACGACATGACAGGTCTTAAACCCTGCCCCCCCATGTCCGGGGCATGGATTTAACTAAAAACACCTCAAATAAAATTTTCCACGGGATTGTTTTATTAATTTTCAATTGTTATTCATTCCGATAAGATTTGCCTATATTAGTTATTTAATACTATTAAAAGGAGTTTCGGCATCATGATGACAGCTATGTGTGCCAATCCATAAGTGATCAATGATGCTGCTCGAGATTGGGATGAAGGGGTTTATGGGCTACAGCATAGACTCTGGCTCCAAATGACTTTAATAACGCCTTTAAAGCAAGACGGCAATAGCCGTATCTGAGATAATGTGACTTCATTGTCACACAGTGGGTGTGACGGATACATGTTGTCCATCTTTAAATGCAGTCTATATGCTACAAAGTCGAAAGTTGAAGAAGAAGAAATCCTACATAATAAACCTAACCATTATATGCTAGCCACTTACCTTTGGCGATATGTAACAGTAGACCTTTTTTGGTTTCTTGACCTTCTCAGGTTGTCCCTCCACAGGAGAGTCATGCTCATCCTCCTCTTCTCCCATGGAGGGCCTCCTCTGAGGAGCCAGCAAAGAGGAGGCTGGTAACTGCCATGAGGAACTGTAGTTCCCATTGCTGTAAAGATACGCCTCAAAGTAGATACTTATGCCTGGAGTGGACACATTCTTCTCCACACAGGCCTTCTCATTCTCTGTAAAATGTAAAAAGAAAATGAGTATTAGGCTTTGAAAACACAGGCTAACTAGCTAGAAACGTAAACTGCATTTCTGGGGCAATTTCTACTTTAATGGTGTATTTTCCATCTGCGTGTCATAGCTGCTCACCACTGAGAACAATAATGTCAAACTCCCCGTTGCTGAGTGGCTGGTCCTTGTAGGAGATGCGAGCCCTGAAACAGCCTGTCTTCCTCAGAGTCAGTCTCAGCAGAACCTGGCACTGCTGCTTGTTTAGTGACACTGACTTACTGTAGTAGTCATCCACACTGTCATCATCCACCGTGCCCAGCTGCAATAACAGGATAACTTAAAATCAATCCCAGCTCAGAAGCTGTTCTGCTACACTGTAAACCTAGTGGACTGTGCAATTGGGAACAGAAGGGTGAAAAGAAACGCTGGCTTTCATTTTTACATACACAATCAAGAGGCAAATCTTCAAATTACTGTGTAATGGATAATAAAGAAGGGGCTTGTTCCCGTACAGAGTGCACATGGACGCTGTAGTTGGCTTCATCTGTGAGAGATGTGGAGTTACTGGTGGGGTTTCCATACTCGTCCCTGGGCTCAATCTGCAAAGTGTGCTGCTGGCCATTTGTTAGCACCAGGGTGGAGAAATGGTAGGCTATCTTGGTTTTGGATGGGACAACTGTACCTGAAGTGAACAAAAGAATGGAAAAATACTCAGCAATAAAAACTTGTCAAATCAATAATTATGGGCTGGAACAAAAAAAACACAGACAGAAATAATACCTGGCTGAAATATCTTGTAATAAGGGCTGTAGGCCACATTGAGGCCACCCAGCTTGACAGCAACCTCATAGCGTCCGGCCTTGCGCACTGTGAAGGCCACTTTGACTACATTGGATTCTGGTTCCTGCAGAACCTCCTGTGTAACAGGGATGTCCAGAGCCAATTCAATGTGGGTGATGTTGACCCTCAGCCCAACAGGCCTGTGGGCCGGAAATGGCTGGCCATTCTTATAAAACAGCTGAAAAACAGAAACAGAGGCTAAGAATTTAACAAAGACCACACAAGTTCATTTACTTTTCTTCAAGGAATACTTCGCCCCCCCAAATGATCATCTGTGTATCAGTTACTCAGCTCGTGTTACGATAAATTTGTGAAGAAAGCAGTTTTTCTAGCATGCCTCCACAGTGAATGAAGAATCAGAAAACTCAGAAAACAGAACTCAGACATCAAAAAACAGAAAATTCTAGATAAAATTAAAGTAAAAAGGGTCAGTGTTGAAAGCAAAACTATCTCAAACCATCCATTTACAAACTCTCATACGACTTTTGCAAAATAAGTCAAGTCTCATTTATCCAGTCTTATGCTCAGTATTTTCCAAACCGACAGCCTTTTCTGATGGAGAATTGAACTTAAAGTCAGTGCATGTACATGCACAGTTAAGCTGAGTTACAGCTATAGCTTAATTAGGCCCTTTAATTGAACTAATGTCCTTGTCCTTGTATACAAGCACCGGGGGAGAATCGATTGATTGACGGACATACCTGTATGTCCCACTCCACCACAGTAGGACCGTTTTTCGATTGACCCATTACATCACATGGTAAACAAGTTAACAAGCAGAAAACAGGTTGCATGTCAAACGGTGATAACATGGATAGCTTTCAGCCCTGTATATTTCATACATACTCTATCCTTTACTTTTTTACCTTTGTCTTGTTTAGTTTTCTTCCATTCTTCTTCTTTTGTTTTCCCGGCTTTCTTCACCAAATTTATGCTTTTTGATTTCCGAGTCAAAGCCCAGCAACTAGCGGCATGAGCAGAACACCTAGGCCAGTTCAAATCCGGTTGAGGCGAATACATGACGGAGTGGCTCGTTTCCAAACCGAATTATCTAAGTGTGTTAGTCTGACTTTGAGAAATTTGAGTTTGTACGTTTTCAGTCGGACTATTATGTTTACATGTATTCTAAAAGTCCAGTTTCAGTCGGACTAATAATTTGATTTTTTCTAATATCATGTAATCGTACTGAGTGATTCTCATCTCTGCTTTCTTCAATGCCAGACTCCGTTGACAAAAATAGTAATTTTACCTAGCTGAGCACTGGAGATGTTGGCCTACCACTGCCTTGATCAGTTAGTTTGTTTATGTTATAACAAACAAAGTCACACAATAACACAAAGTACTGATCAATGCAGTGGGAGATCAGCAGCTACCATGTTCAGTGGGCTAAGATTACTGTTTTTGTCATTGGAGCCAGGCTTTGATGGGAGCACAGACACTTTTCACTTTCCACTCTGTTTCCCATATTAAAGAACTGTCTGTTTGGGAAGTACTGAGCACACAACTGGATAAATGAGACATGGATTATACTGCATGGATTGTGAGAATTTGTAGACAGATTTTTTGATACAGTTTTTCTATAGTTTAACTTCAATCCATTAAACATTTTCTCAGTTTTTGAATTCTTGGTTTACTGAATGGATTAAAGAAAAACAAGGTTTCTTTTCACATATTCAGTGTAACATGGGGTATACAAACGGTCATCTATGCTGCATGCATAAGCCACTTGTTAGAAATTCAATAAGACTAGAAACAAGAGGTACAGTACACCTCTAGCTTTGGTACATAAAGAATCAATTATTACCTGGACTCTGAAGCTCATAGTCTGCCCCACTTCCTGCGGTTCTTTCCAATCCCAAGACACCTTACAGGAACGTGGGTCCAGGTAGTTTCCCCGGACATAGTCGTAGATGCTGCGGTCGCCGCGTCGCCCCGGATCCTCATTCTGCAGGAAGCTGACCACCCTCGCTGCAAGCTCACAGAGGAACTTGATGGTGAAGACAAACGCTATGATGGAAACAGTAATTCCACCTGCAACGAAAAGTGAAGAAGCAACCGGGACAAGTTGTTTGAGCATGTGGTTGCAATACATGTAATGTATTCATGTGGTTTTTAAATAAGATTATTCACAAGTGAAACAGACAACAGATTAAAGGTTGACAGATGATTATGTGAAACAAATCCTCGGGCTAAGAGAACACCATAAAGCAATTTGTAAAACTGGTTGTACCACTTCACTGTGGTTGCAGAAAGACAAAGAATGAGTCACATAGCAGCAAAGCCAGAACAAGCCATATCAGGCCAAACCTCAATCAAAACAGCTGACACAGGACTCACCAATCACGTAAAACATGAGGTCCCTTATCAAGAAGCACAGCGCCACAGTACAGCCAAATATGAGAGCTCCCGCTGAAAAGACAATTGGACATTGCACCTATGAATAATTACAATAAAGACAATACACACTTCCTGCTCTGGTGGTTTTACTTTCTTTTCTTCTTATGATATTGTTTTATGAATACCTAACCCCAGACTGGACTTTAGTACCACTATATTCTGGTGTTCTGTCTAATGAAGCAACAACAAGTGCCAAGAAATAGTGAGATTCAAGTGGCCAGTTTGGAACTTTGTTATGAATGTTGAAATTCATACCCTAGGCAAGAATACCAATCTAACAAGTGTTATGGTTGTGCAATAGTTACGCTACAAAATGACAACATTTATTTTTTTTCTATTATCCTACATTTATCCTCAATGAGAAGGATTTAAGTGTTTTTAGGAAAGAAAAAAAAAAGAAAAACAAACAGAAATTGGACGGCGAGCAGAGATGAAGCAACACTGAACGTCTCCATTACAACACTTGAGCTACATTCAAATATGTTACTCTTGTAGTAACAACACTTGTGAAAACATTTAGCAACAGTACAATCCATCTTATGTTTATGTCTTATATCTAAATGCCTCTTAATGCTCTGCAGCTGTGGAAAGCAACCCAAATTAAAACCAGTCAAAGGCAGAAAATGAGGAGGATCTCACCGATTGTCCACTTCTCATTCAGACGCCTCACAGCAAGGCTGTGCACCAGCCGGATCTCGTAGTCCTGGTCACGACTCCCCCTTGAGTTCTGGAGGATCTTGATGCCTGTGGACAACTTAATGTAGTCTTCGTAGTAGTATCCCCAGGCAGCTAGAGACAGCTGCAGCTGACTGTCAAACTGAGACAGATCATCCAGATTCATGCAACCCAAGGTCTTAAGTCTGCAGCACAAAACAAAAGCAAAAGTATACTAAGTAGATAATAACAGAAATGGTAGCAATACTGTATTACTTTTAAAGTACAGCCTTTAGAAAAACAACCCTACCATAACTGCTAACTCAACGTCTATTGACGAAAACTGCTGGCTGCACACAACAGGTTGTCCCACACACAAAGCAAACAATAGTTTTTGTGAAACTCTGTACAAGGGTAACCTCGATGTTATCTGTGAAACTGGTTAGTTATATGACTGGGAGCAGTGAGACGGTGTGGCTTTTCGTCTTACCACTAGACTTCAGACAAAAGCCCTATCATGTTATTACATCAAAAATATAGATAACCTCAGCAGGGTAAAAAGCTCAGCAGATAAATGGTTCTAACCACTCAAACCAAAACTTTATCTCACATTATAAAGCTGCTACTACTATAACATTGTGTCTTTGCCTGCTGACACAAGGAAAGCGCCTGTGGTGCATTTCACCTTTTATAGTGGGGTTATTCTGAGCAAAATTATGGTAGTATACAATATTTTCTCAATAATTATTAAAATAAGATAAAAAACATTCTAACAGTATTAACACACACTTGAATAACGAATAGAGAAAAGCCTTTTTTCAAACCCACTTTCAATCCAAATTATCAGAATTTTAATTTTGTACAAAAAAAAACAACTCTTCTGTCACCTTCGTACTTTATAATTATACAAGGGGTTCAGGGGATTTGGGTGGGGGGAGGCACTGCTTATCTATTTATGTTCAATTTACTTGTTAATGTTATAAAAAAAAAAAAAAAGGGAAAAAAGGAATTGTACACACTCTTATATACACTGAATATTGTTGACTTGTCCTTTATAATTAAAAGTTATAAAAAAAATTTAAAAAAACAACTCACGGTTTTGATAACGAGTCATTTTTCAACAAAGCTTTAGTATCTGGTGCTGCTTCCCTTATCTAATCATGCAAAATGTAAATGTAGAAGCACAGCAGCTGCATCCTGTTCACAGTGTGTGGGTGTGGTTGATTATCTACCTTACTGAGACAATAAAAAAAATGTAATCCTCTATTTGTTATTCTAGTTTATTATTGTATCTTCTAGTAACCCCAATCGTAATTACATAATTTCTCTAAGAAGCAATGATGTGAGTCTACAACTTCAAATTCCCATTACGGTTATATTTTTAGCCTACAACAGCATGCAAACAAAGATCATCTTCTGCTACTCAACAGTTAATCACTGCACTGAAGCCTTGCCATTATTATGTTATCAACTAAGATTTAAAGTCCAGTCAATCAAAAAGGCAACGGAGGCAGCGACAGTGTAACAGTACCTAATGAATGTGACAATGTGTCCCTTTACAAATATCAAACACTGTTCCTCATGACTATGACTTGACTACGTATTTCGGAAACACAGCTGACCATTACAAATGTTGCAACTAATTTTCCAAAAGCTGAAGAAACTTTATGAAACTACTTATCATAGCTGGTTCTGACTGCATCAATACAGAGCACCCAACACACACACAAACACCTGCATTGCTGCAGGGTCTCAAACAATCAGTCTCTAAAGAATACTTTTTACTGCAGTGACCCTCTGAAACACTGCAGCCTCCACAGCTCAGTGTCAGCAAACTCAATGAGCCATGAATGGAGAGGCTGCCCTCAAGTGGACATACAATAATATAACCTGCATTAACAACCAGCATAAAACATAATCATAACCAATTCAAGACATAAAAAAATAAACTATGCAATGAAAAATCTACATTTATGACATGCCAACAAGAAAGTGTTTCTGAAAAATGAAAGCTGCTCATGATTCTTTGCCAGAGTGGGGCGAAATGTTAACGTTAAGGCTTTTCATTGCTTACGTATGGTAATAGTGCTCCAGGTTCTGGGAGCAAAGCCACTCCTGGAAGGCAAAGTCTCGGAGCAGCTGGATGTGGGCCTCTGCAATTTCCCTCCACCGCTGCTGTTCCTTCACCACCTCTTCCAGACGACTCAATACACTCAGACTCAGTTCCTCCAGTGTCTGTACATCTGGATGACACATGAACAGCACATAGAAATCCCCAATCACATACTGGCCAACAAATCAGCATCAGTAATGCCTCAGCATAGGCTTAAATACTCATTAAAGTCTACTATAATGAGTATTTAAGCCTGTGCTGATTGGCCATGCATGCCACATGCATCTCATAAGCCTGAATATTCACTGTCCAAAACCAAATAGGTGATCAGGGGTCATAGCATTAAGCAACACAGTCTCCTTGTATTAAACAGCTCCAGATTCTGTTAAACATGACACTTATCCCTGGTATTTCTGCAAAAGCTCTGAAAGGTGCTGAATAAGCTTGTAGTTAGAAAAAACATCCTAACCAAAAAGTTTCAAGAAATAGTAACCTGTCTTGCATAAGTGTCCTCCTTGTGCAGGTTACTGAAGGTTGACATTAGCTGTACCTGCTTACTTCACCTTAGATTAGACCATCAACCACACTTGTAAACTGTAATGGTCATATAAATCTCAAATGAAGATGACTGCAAGCCACTGACCTTCAAATAAGTGCCTGTATTGAGAGAGGCTATGTCCTTGGAGCCATTCCTCAATCTGACTTTCTTTTCCTTTCTTCCAGCGCACTTCCCAGAAGAAGATCCACGACACTGAGCAGAAGAGGAAGGTCAGGAAGAAGCGGCGGTCCATCAGACCATCTTTCAGCCTTCACTCAGACCCCTCCGTGCTCAAAGAAAAAGTGCCATAGGCCAGGGGGCTGCTTAAGTGTCCTACAATTAGAGAGAAACTGCTTAGGCTCATAACAGCTGTACCAAAACATACAACAAAAAGCTTTTCAACAAATAACATTCTGATGAGGAACACTAGTCTAACACAAGAGCTTCACAAAAACTGCACTGCCAAGAAAGCATTAATATTTAAGTGTCACCTCGGAGAAGTGCTGGCTGATGGGAGAACAACATTACATGTAATCCACAGCACTGAAATATGCATGAACAACTTGGCTAAAGAATGGTCATAACACTCTCACAAGCCTGTTTAGCCCAACAAAGTCGACAAAACCAGAGCAATTACACTGTAATTAAACCCTAAATCCAATCCAAGAACAACAACCCAGATAATGGACATGATGCTGATAATGATCAGCTGTGCAGACAGGCTAGCTCAGGTGTCAAAGCGTTTCCAAATGTCATCCGCTGCCAGATATAAACAACCAGATATCTAACAATAAAACCTACCAAAACAGCGCGCTCTAGTTAGGTTTACCGGGCATTTGCTTGAATGGCGTTTCAAAAACAAGAAAACACCGGCAGCGGAGGATAAACAGGCTAAATGCAATATCATCAATTCTCTATTGTCACCTGGAGCGCAAGGTAAAGCTGGAGGCTAACAACTGTTAGCATGGTGTCGATAAACTGCTACAGTAGCATTAGTTGTCAAACGAACGGCAGCACAATGCTAACAGCTAGCCGAGTTAGCCAACAATGTCAGCTTAATATCACATAGCTGGTCGCCGTCCCGTGGCGGTTATCGAGGTGCACGTAACGACACGTTCATTAGACACCGTTTGCAATGACACAGCAACACAAGGCAAAACTCCAAATGCAAAAATGCTCTTAATCTGTGCTGCATCTACCTTCGTCTGTTAGCTTAGCAACCGGAAAATGCGCAGAAAAAGTGTCGATTTTTGATTACGTCACCAGTAATCGCATCCATACACGAGGGGAAGGGGAGCGAGTTTCACACAGCTACAAAGATCTCATATTTAAAGCATGGTATGTAATCTTTGACTATGTCGCAGCTACACGACGGCTGCCTGGATTAATGTTTTGCGCTAAATGGCACTACTTTGTTTAACAGTAATCATTAATTTGGCATTGAAGCTTCTTTGGCAGGCAACCCACGGAGCTAATTTAGCTACCCTAGCGCCTAACATCAGCTAAGCTCACAACGTCAGCTGTTGAAGGGAATATTCGTATAAATATATATATTTACAAATATCAGTCTAAAGACTTGGGTCACAATATTATTGAACATCAATCGGCAGTGATCTCCATAAAAAGTGACATCCATGTATGTAGCCTGGGTTTACATTAACTTTTTAAGTGTTTAGCTAATAAATTCAGTGTTTGTTTTGTAATTGTTGTAGCTATGTACGTTAACTCAGCTCAGTAATGATAAGTAATAATTTTCTGGTATGTTTTTTTTTATAATTGAATGTCAATCTGTTAGACATTGTAGTTATCAGTTCGCTTAAAAGGTCCTATATTATGTTTGTAGTATGTATGTTTTTATGTTCTTACTTGGATTTTGGGGATTTTGTGAGGTGGCCTTAAATCCTCCAGTAAACATTTCAGCGATGCCTTCTCAGTATATTGTCTTTGTTATAACTGATTTCTCTGTGTTTTAACTTGTTGAATGTAGGGGAAGCAGAAAACGAGGAAGTTTGCTGCCATGAAGAGAATGATCAGTCTTAAAGATAACAGAATGTGAGTTTTTAATATGTGCTCTGTTTTCTAGTCAAAGTCACCCTTGTTTTAGTTACCTTTTTGTAAGCTCTGTCCATTTATTAAACCAGCTAAGTCTTGACTTGCATACAATCTCAAGAAAACAGAAACAAAAGTTAAGTGTGGCTCTCAAAGTTCTTTGCCAAGCACTTGCCTTCTGTGTTTTGCAGAAAAGAGAAAGACCGTGCTAAAGCAAAACAGAAAAAGAAGAAGGATCCCTCGGAGCTCAAGGAGAGAGAAGTGTAAGTTGGCCACATTAAAACTTGAATAAGTTAATGAAATACTTGTGGTGGACAGCTCCTTAATTTGATTTTTTTAAAAACTTTTTGTATAGGACAAAGTACCCATCATGCCTGTTCTTCCAGTACAATACTCAGCTTGGTCCACCGTACCACATTCTAGTCGACACCAATTTCATCAACTTCTCCATCAAGGCCAAACTGGACATTGTTCAGTCTATGATGGATTGTCTCTACGCAAAATGTAAGCAGTTTTGCCAAGTGGTTAATGGAAATGAGAATAACTTTTTTCCAGCCAAATATAATGTATAATGATTCATAACTTTATATTTTCCCTTGCAATTTCATCCAATCCAGGTATCCCATGTATCACTGACTGTGTGATGGCTGAGATCGAAAAGCTTGGAATGAAGTACAGAGTCGCACTCAGGTACAAGCTGCTGAGTATAAAATTGCACTGGGAGCATGAATTCTGTTTCTTTATGCTATTTGTAAATTTCTCACTTTTTTTTCTTTGCAGGATAGCCAAGGATCCAAGGTTTGATCGCCTGCCGTGCACACACAAGGGAACATATGCCGACGACTGTTTAGTCCAAAGGGTAACACAGGTAATATGTTTTAATACTCAGTGGGTGCTATATATACACATGATACTGTCAGTGTTCACCTCATGGTGAACATTGCAGTATGCTGAGTGGTGGGCCTTTTTCACGCAGACATTTGGGCTTGTCACTGTATGAAATGCACAGGTGTAATTGTTAACAATGAAATCATATTATTATAGTTGGTAAATGTAAGTCATGTTTTGGCACTCAAGGGTAGATATATACAATATATTTCCACAGCACAAGTGTTACATCCTGGCCACTGTGGACAGAGATCTAAAGAGAAGAGTCAGGAAGATCCCCGGAGTACCCATCATGTACATCTCAAACCACAGGTAACACTATTCCAACTTTTGCTTTAAACATTTGGCAGCTTTTTATATGTGTGGTTTCCTTGCATAAAATAGGACATTTTATTCTGGACTTCGTACCATCTTCATCATAAATACAGCTATACTGACCGTTTTATTTTATCCCTGCAGGTACAATATTGAACGGATGCCAGATGACTATGGTGCTCCAAGGTTTTAATATTTCTACAACTGAGCTAGGCCTGTAAATAGACAAATTTCCTGTTAATTATTTTCCTTCATCTATATCAAAAATATTATGTTTTGTGGTTTGGTGAGAGTGGATTGTGTTTGATCTAACTGCAAATTACTTTTTTTTTTAAGTTTTGTTGATCTCACAAAACATTTTGTTACAAGAATAAATAAAGTGTTGCAATGCCTATGTCTTTAGACTCCAGTCAGTTTTCCCAATGTGTAGAGAAATTCTTCAGATTGTTTTTTCTGCCATGCGCCCCACATTTCTTAAATCATCAAAACTCTGGGGAGCAAGTAAATGATCTGTATTGAATTTTAGTAAACAAAAAGGACAGCATGATAGCATCAACAAACTTGTTTATTTAATAAAATCATTTATTCAACTTAGTTTCATTTTCTATTTTCCTCTGGTCATTCACGGCCCACCTGAAGTGGCTCTAGTCCCCCCAGTATGAGAACTGCTAGTGTAGACGCATGTTTGCTATATGAGCAAAGGTGCAAATTTACAATGGTAATGATACTGTAGAGTAATTTCTAATTAATATTTTTACACTGTTTTTTTGCCATGTGACAATATTTTACTATGGAACATAACCTAGAGCACTTTGGGGTTAATATTTTACACAGTTGTGTCTACCCTAATTATCTTTTGAGTTTTTTAATTTAGTGCAAATGTTCGTTATTGCTTTCTTTATTTTTTTTTAAATTTATTTTTAAACTACAATGCAGTTAATGGAGGTGTACTATGGAAAACACAGGCAGAGGTTAACAGGGTGTCTGCAGGTCCTTAAAAGTTCTAAATTGTCTTGAGTTTTATTTTCTTAATATTGGGCCTTAAAAAGGCATTGTCCAGCTTTTAATTTCTTTGCCAAAATGAGTTGCCGTAAATGATTTTAATCTTTAAATTTACTACCAAACCCACTATCTTCTTACTCTATACTTGCATTTTTTTAATGGCAAATTTAATATTAACCTCCTTGCTACAATAAGCATGTTCCTACATAAAAACCTACCTCTGCACAGACCACATACATACTAACCATTATGCTTACCTGCAATGCTAGTGTGGTGAGGGGCAAGGGAGTAGAAATAGGAAGGAGAACCAACAACCCCACCTTATTTCTAATCCGAAATTATGTTGAAAATTAGGATCAAAGGCACACAGACTCGTAACTGAAACAAGGACAGAGACGTGTTAGCAAAATAAACCAAATATTTTATTGAATTAGTGAAAAATAAAGACATGCCCATGGTCTGCAGCTGCTGGGGAGGAAAGGAACAAGTTAGACATACTTATGAGGGGAATTAAAAATACCACTAAAGCAGTTTATCTAAAAAGGCCTGAATACAAAATCTAAAAACACAAATTGAATAAAATGCAGTCCAACCTGAGCTTAACTACGGAATGTGAGCCAAGGCCACTTGCAACGTGTGACACAGTGAAGGCAAAGAATAATACAAAACAATGAGAAAAACCCAGTTGGTTTAATAACAAAATATATATAAACTTAACAAAACTATAAGGCTAACCAACATAAAAAGCCAAACAAAGTGCAAAACAATAGTTATAGTTAAATTGTAAACAAAACAAAACAAAACAGCAGTTTAACTGAAAGAAAAGAAAAGCAAAATGAATAGGGTTAACTATGCTGTCTAAAATGTGCACTGTGGGGCCCTACTCACCACCTCTGGTAAGGGGCATTTACACAGAATCACCAAAGATAAGCAGGACAACAGGGTATTCTTCAAGCAAAATGTGCTTTCAACAAAGAACAGGTTACTACATGTACAGGGAAACTGTTTGATTGTCCGTATGACGTTTAATCACCTACCTGTTACACCACATCCACCAGCCACAGCCAAGGAGGAAGCCAAATGACTGAGTTCTGCCAGCAAGGGCAGCATATAATCTGAGCTTGATTAGGGGAGTGGTTTGGGAGGAGGGAGACCTGCAGCTATTTCAACAGCGCTACATGATTACATTGACAAACTGGAAAAGAGGAGCACCTCACCACACTCGAATAAGATTTCTTTAAAAAAGAAAAGATAATTTGTCCCACATCATCCATTGAAACATTTTAATAATATTAAATTTAGGTGTCTGATAACCTTGGGAATCCTGGGTTAAATGTTACACCAGCATAATCATACCAGTGTATGAATGTGTGTGTGAACAGGTGAATGTCACTGGTAGTGTGAAAGCACCTTGAGTGGTCAAAATAAAAAAGACAGAAAAAAGGACTAGAGGAGCAAAGCACTATACGAGTGCATATCTAGGTCCATTTGAAGCTCTTAATGGCCTACATTGCAGCATTGCTGTCGTTCTATAATCCTTCACAAGCTCTCAGATCTTCTGTAATAAGATTCTGAAATTCTTAAATAGACACATTTATACACACACAGCTTTTGTTAAATATGCCCCAAAAATATGAATCACCTTTTTAAAAAATAAAAGAGATGTGGGCTCGGTGACCGTTTTTAAACAACAGCTGAAAACCTATTTATTTAGTCTGGCTTTTCATTCATGCAAATCTTCTAATAATTATCATTGCAGTTCTGTCACTTTCATTATTCCAACAAGCCCCTATAATTTTTTTTAACCTTTACTTTTTATATTTTTGCTTTTTACTTTTGTGTTGCATTTTTCTTTTTTATTGTGAAGCACTTTGAGCTGCATCCCTTGTATACAAGTGCTCTGGAAATAAAGTTGATTTTCATTTGAATTTTATATTCATTAAGAAATGTCTGAAATAAATCTAAATCATTTCACCACAGCACTAAGCACTATAGCGCTTGATTAAAGTATTTAACCCTTTGAAACCAAAGAAAATCTGCTTGATTTCTTTTAAAAACTTGGGAAGAGGGCAATGAGTAGTTAAAGAAGATATGACCTAAAAATGAGAAAGAAATTAGTGAACAGTAGAAGAAAATAACCTGAAAAGTGGAGAAAAATAATAAATAACTAAAAAAGAAAAAGATACAACTAAAAAAAAAGGGGGAAAAAACAAGGCAAACCGTACTTGGAAAGAGTGCTTAAAATGTAATAGATGTGTAATTTTAAATATGTAATTATGATAATTATAAATACAGTTTTCAATAGAATTTTTTTCTAGCCCCTTTAAGAAAAATAAATTTAATGTACCTATTTCTTGCAATTTGTGGAACATTTCTTACCAAGTTGCTGACTGCCTTTTCCCATTTTTTTTCTTTTTAAAAAACAGAAAATTCACCAATTTGCTCAGGGTCCAACACAAAAATAGTGCGTTTTAAGACTAACCAAAAGCACTTAATTAAGTGACTATATGACCAGTATATCTCAGATTAACACGTTTCGGAAAGCACCTAAACGCAGCATTTGTCACGCCTGAGATCATCCGCTGAGCGCGGCGCATGCGCAGAAGACGGAGGTCTGGGAGTGTCTGAGCGGCTCGTTGGACGTGAATCCAACCCGCAGTCTGAACCGGGAGCATCTGCTGCTGCTGCAGGAACAATGAACCGGCTCAGTAAGAACGGGATGATTCGGTGAGACGGAGATGAAGCGGACGTTTGGGGAGTGTCGAGGTGATGGGATTGTACAACAGCACTGATTTCTGCCGGATATCTGTGGTGTGAATGACCTCTAACGGTGCAGGGAATTAGTCATTTCTAATACTTTGTTGTCTGCAGAGTCAATCCTCTTAACGTGCCGTGATAACGTTACATTGGCGGGCTTGCTTGTTGAGGGACTTTAAAATGGGATACACGTCTAAAAGCTAAATTACCATAGTGTCTTAATTTATTTATTTACATGAATGTGTGATTGTTGAATGGCCTACAGTCTTCTAGGTCTGACCAAAGAGCTGCAAAGTCATTCTTTATCCCAAAAAGGATTTTCTTTTTATACTTCCCTGGTGAAATCATTGATGCTCCAACCACAGGGGTGAGTTTCATTACAGCAGATCACCTTTAAGACTCCACTGCATTGACATTTTATTGAGTTATTTGTGGTTCAAGCTGCTTGATGTCATGAGTCGGCCATCTGTTGTGGGAACATACTTAAACCTGCAAGCAGATTAACCAGTGAAAGGCCCAAGGCATCAGTCTAGACATTTTTTGTGCCTGGACTTTCTGTTGGAGGAGGGATGCTGAGGGCCACCGTGGACTCAGTAGAGCAGAGAGATGAGGAGCAGGAGGATGAAGGGGAGGAAGAGTTGAGGGATGGAGGGGTACCTTTCTATGTGAACAGAGGAGGCCTCCCGGTGGATGAGGAGACTTGGGAGAGGATGTGGCGCCATGTGGCTCGAATACATCCCACCGGTGAAACTTTGGGGAAGGAGATCCGGGGTGTCACTGACCTGCCCAAGGTAAGGTGTTTGAATAGTTGCAGCTGGTTATACATGGCAGGAGTAACAGGCGCACTTCACACTATGCAGGAGAAACTTGCAAATTGGGGAGAAACAATTTGCACTTATGTGTTGTGGGAAAATGTTGAGTTACAGTATTACTATGCAGTCTCACATGACTGATAAATGTGCCACTAAATTAAACTGAAATAAGGCTCGGGCGGTATCATGGTATAAAGCTATACCGGGGTACTGAGATATTGTGAAGGTATGTTTTTAAATACTATCATAAGTACAGGTGCTCCTTTTTCTATTTAACTCATTGTATTTAGTGCACAGCAGGCACCATCAGAGCTCAGTCTCTGGTCTCTACTGGTGGAACAGGCAGCTGAACTGACACCAGATCTAACTTGGTGAATTAAGGATTTATTTTGATTGTTGGAACAGTGGACTTATAACTAGATGGTTTGGGTGAGTTTTATTTTGTTTCTGTCAAGTTTGAATGAAGTGTGTTTCACGATGAGTTGGGAGAGACAATAACGTCTCGTCAGTACTCCTTGAACAAGAGAAAGTTGAATTCAAAATGTGTACAGTTGTGTTTCTCCATTTAATAAGGAAAATAGGTGTGAGAATATTACTTTTCTTAACATGTTGTGGGTTTCTATTGTGTATATGTTAGTCTGAAAAGCTGAAAGTTAGTAGCACATTTAGACTGTCACATATAGCCCGGTGAAATTTCATGAAGGTATGAAATATTACATACTGCCCAAGCCTTCTTAAAATACTCCACTTTTTATTACAGTAGTGTTTGTCCAGTCTGCCCTGCACAATACATTTGCATGCTGGAGATTTGACACAAAGAACAGTATTTTTGCATTCATTTCTTATGAGAGTAGTTAAAGAGCAGTTAAGATGATCTTTCCATTAGTGTGCTAAATAGAAAAGAGCACTGAGATCACACAATACCACATTCCCCAGCTTCCATGAATATTGGGATTGTACACTGATAATGCAGTTGTTTGGATGCTCTGTCCCGCAGATTCCAATACCGAGTGTGCCTACATACCAGCCAACCACCACTGTCCCACAGCGCCTGGAAGCCATACAGAAATACATCAGGGAATTGCAGTATCCTTTGACTAAGTTGGTATAACTGGCTGGTTGGTCAAGAGTAATTATCAAGTGTATTTAAACACATTTTGTTTTTGACAATATATTATTTCTAGTTGGAAAGATATATTTTGAACCTTCTTAAAGGGGAACACCACCTAAAATAAGAATTACAATATATTATTTCCGTGGCCAGCGTGTTCTGTTTTTACTGAGAGGTAAAAGAGAATTCACAAGTTCAAATTTCAGCTGCAACGCCCCCGAAAACATTGAAATGAAAATGTACCCATATACTCATCACATTCCCCTGGCTGCTCTCATTGTCATCATAACATATTTTCCAATTAATTGTCTATTAAGCAGCTCCAGACTTCATACCCTATGATATCACAAATTTGAGTTTTAGCACTCTAGTTTTTTGGATTTGGGAGAGTTGTTCATGTTCATTAATAATTTTTGACTGTCATAGACCATAGGAATAACATGCATGAATTTAAAAAATGGGCGAAGTTCCCCTTTAAATGTATGTACATAAAATGTACCTTTTCTTAATCCCACTGACCCACTGTTTTGGCACACTTTGATAAATATGGGACAAACATGAGAAAGTAGGCCGCTGTAGATACTCTATTCTATATTAAGCTTGATTTCCAGTCCGAGACACAATTCATCCATAATTAATCAACAACCTATGAATATCACAAAGCACTATAAATGCTTGTCTCTTGTACTCTCTCAAAGCATTTTGCTCTGTTATGGTTTGATCTTAACTGTCCTACAGGTACAATCACACGGGAACACAGTTTTTTGAAATTAAGAAGAGCCGGCCTCTTACTGCGTAAGCACATTTCATGTTTTATCCAAGACTGATCATCAGTGATAGACCCACAGATGTTTAAGGCTGCAGTCACATGATGTCAGTGATGATGTTTGTTGATTTCTAATGGTTTAGCCTGTGTTGTTACGGCCTCATGATTTGTGTGGATCAGCTGCAGGATTTTGTGAGTAGAAACTAACGTCAAGCAGCCGGAGGAGGCCTGGAACACTTTGACTGACCTTGCTTTATTTGATTTAGCCGTGCAAATTTTGTTTCCCCGGCTCATGGAAAATGTTTTTGTTCAAGACCAGTGTGTGTCATTTGTAGTCAACCATTAAACATGTTGCTGTCTTGTTCCATTGTTGTTAACAACAGGTTGATGGACATTGCTAAAGAGATGACGAGGGAGGCTCTGCCAATCAAATGCCTGGAGGCGGTGATCCTGGGGATGTATCTTTAAAGCTGCAGCTTATTTTACATGACACATTCATGCAATTATTTCTTCCAATTGTATTGTATGTTTGATTGCAATAGGGGCTGACAGATTTTTTTAAATATGCACTGGCCATATGTGATTTGTTAATTTTTTTTGGACGATTATTGTACATTTTCTTTCCAAGCCGCAGTTTCCTTGACCCACCTTCTTACAGTTACCTCACCAACAGCATGCCAGGTGTGGAGCGCTTCCCCCTCAGCTTTCAGTCTCAGTTCTCAGGGAACCACTTCCATCACATTGTGCTGGGAGTCCACAGCGGGGGACGCTTTGGTGCGCTGGGCATCAGCCGGAGGGAGGACCTCATGTTCAAGCCCCTGGAGTTCCGGACACTGATGGACTTGGTGCAAGAATACGAAGGAGCCTACAGGGGCTACTGGCACACCCTGCGCAAGGTCAGGATTGGCCAGTATGTGTCCCACGACCCTCACAGCGTGGAGCAGATAGAATGGAAACACTCGATAATAGACGTAGACAAGCTAACCAAGGAGGAGCTACGGAAGGAGCTGGAGAGACACACTCGAGACATGAGGCTCAAGGTACAACGGAGTGGTTTCTGCAAGAGTACAGAAGCAAATGACAAATGTTAAAAGTTTGCTGCTGACACCAGTACAAGCTAATGGTGCATACGCAGGACTTAAGACAGTGATGATAAACATAATGTGTCTCCAGCAGAGCGACTGCCCTTCTTATTAGATTTCTTTTGACGTGCTGCCTCTTCATGCACAGTGACACCGAGCTGACCCGTCGTTTGAGGAGCAATTTCTCTCAAACGATGCTCTCTCATCACCTCTGATGCTAACGTGATGAAGGCAGCCTTGATGCTGAGCTCTGTGTATAATAAAACTAATGTGATGGCTTGAATTTGCCCCGCTGTGCTTCATGCATGGCCGACTCAAGCCATTAATAGCTGATCTCTTACAGTGAGTGCTCCGCACAGTAAAAATAAAGACAGATTTAAGCTACTGATAAGGGAACTCACCTTGTGCAGCAAGGACATTACACATAGCTGACTCACTAAAGTGTGTTGTTGTAAAGTGATGCTTATTGACATGTTCTTGTGTGTGATTTTTTCGCAGATAGGAAAGCCTGCACCACCTTCTCCCACCAAAGACAGGAGAAACAGCATGGGTTCACCCCTCAGAGGACCAGGCAGCCCCATACGCAGGATCAGCCGTGTTGAGAGACGGTATGATTAATCATATGCTTCACTAAAAATAAGTCACCCTAGTCACTATTGCGAAAGGTTTTAGTCAAAAAATTCTGACTGTCTCATGATAAACAGCAAAGGAGAAGTACTTTATGAAATAGTCACAGTTTCCTATTTGGGACTGTTTGTTATTTATAAGAGAAGAGGGGGTAGTGCAAAACAGGGAAGGCACTTCAGATAATCTTTTAAGCACTGGGGAGGGAGTTATGTTTTTTGATTTGGCTTGGGGAAAAGATTTTCAACTTTAAATGGTTGTATTTTGTACTTATATTAAATACCACCAGAACCCCAAATCTGCCAGTGTGTTATCAAGGCGTATTTTCTTTAAACATCTCCAAAATCACACCATCTATCGCAGCCAAAAACTGTGAAATATGTTTGTTTATGGTGGAGGGCAGGTAATAGATTTTCACCCAGTCACTCAGGGAGACTCAAGGGAAAATATTTGTAGCTCTGGGGATGGTCAGGATATGAAAAAAACAAAAACTGTCCCTTAGAGAATAAAACTAACATATTTGTAATCTGCTTTGTTGCAGTCCCTCCGGAGAGAAGAAGGTTTTGGATCAAAAATCGACTGCAGACATGAATGGATACCAGATTCGAGTCTGATAAAAACTTTTTTAGCTTTCTAAGCTTGTAAAGTCACAAGGTACCACACACTTGTTTCACTCTAAGGCTCAATTCTTTGTACACTTCGGCCTATTCACAGGACACAATGCTGAATAGGTCACCAGCAACTTTTCCTGTCAAAACAAACGCCTCATTCAGCTTCAATTCATCTATGTTGTCCGAGGCTTTTTTCTGGAGCAGTTACTGTGTATAGTAATTGGTGCTGGCAATGTTCCCAAATTATATAAAGAAGGGGATAAAAGTGCGGTACTTTGTAAACATTTTTAAATAACTGCAGAATTTGGTGAACACAAGGAGAAATATGATTCCTCCCTGGTACTGGGCGAGACCTCCACTCAGTGTAAATGTGCTACTGGACATATCATATGTTTCTGTGGTGTTATTAGGTTCAACAAAAGCTCTTAAGGCTCGTCTGCAATCTGTATCGTCGTACTGTAAGTGTGCAAATACATGTAATGTAATTGTAAATCCACTTAGGCTCTGCTGGGCAGCAACTGCTTGTGTAGTGACTAGTTTGCAAACCACGACCCTCGTGCCTTGTATGAAAACTCAAAGAGACGACTTTTTTTATATCCAGCCCATCATTCTTGTCGTCTAACTAAACACAAAGCAGTGTGATCTCTGCTCTTCCAAAACACTGAAGGCAAACTTGCTTGGCTGTGTGACAGTTTTTTGACATCTAATATCCAGATGCTAGCACATTTAGCATGCTATTTACCTTATTGGGGACTGAGTATGGGATTGCATACATGATATACAAAAGTATATTTAAGTGTGAACGCATCTGTGGAGTGACCATATGAAAAACAGATTAGATTCAGCAGCCAGAATAACTTTAGGTTACAAAGGCAACCCCGGTTCTCTTTCATTCACTTGCTATCTCATTATGGGCTATGCCCCTATGTGTAGTCCTCAGTGAGATACCTCGCTCATGGTACCAGAGAAACAGGTTTATCTTTGTAACCTCAAATCATACTGGCTACTTAATCTAAAACTAGACAATTGTCAGGGTGACTAACAGCAACGCAGCTGACTGACCTTTTCTGCATTTAATGTGGATGTAAAGTACCGACAAGTCAGTTTAAATGTACTGTATCACTGCTTTATATATACATTGTTTCTAACTTTTATTTGTAGCAACTTTATCCAATGTTTAACTTGCCTTAAGTGGTGCAACTTCCACTTGAGTTAAGGTGTAAAGAAGACGTTTGTTTACAGCACTTTTATCTGCATTTTGTATTTTATTTTTTATTGGAAATTCTGTCATTTTATACTTACTTCAGTGTTGGTGATCACCAGTAGACCAATTTGCCACACTGTTTTGAATATGTTGCCACAGCCAACATTTTTACATGTACAGTAGATGTTGTCCATTTTCATTTCAGTGCTCTATAACACAATTGTTTTTTTTTTTTACCAAAAGACTGTTGATTTACAGGATCACAATAAAAAAATCAAAGTGGCAACACCATTTTCTTTTCTGATTCAGTTTTGTGATAATTCATGATTATGCATTTAATTGCCTTGTCCTTATTTAACCGGGCTTGGTCTAAAAAAATCCAGCGATTAATCAGTAAGTACTCTGTAATTAGTTGTCAGGCAGGCCCGGTGTCAGGCAGGGAATGGCGCCAGTTTTCTGCTGACCAATAGTTCAAACTGAGCACAGGGTGTCCTCAGTTGAAGGGCAGCTTTTGGCACCAAGGCAAATGATGACGAGAGCAGGCTTGGGAGATCTCTTAACACTTTCTGTTAGGTTTACACAAAGGAAACTTAATGCCAACAACTCCTTAAAAGGGAAGCCTCTGTGTGCAGCAAAACAGTGAATTAAAACAGTCGGTAAAGCCAAGTGGGAGACGTTGTTCACCTTCTAGATCTCAGAATATCTGGGAGGAGAAACAGTGCAGACAAAAGACAGACATTGTTTGCCGTAAGAATTCCATGTGTCATATTGTTTAGGTGCAGCCTGTGTTTGCTGCAGTCATAAATAATAGCTGTAGTGCACTGGCAGCATGTGTGCTCATGTTCAGGGATCCTGCCGTTTAATGGATCCCCAAGTGGATGGATGTAAGTCCAGCAATCAGTTGATAAGTCTTAATGGCAGCCGCATTCAATGAAACGCAGTCAGCAAGGAACCACTGTCATACATGGGCCAGTAATGTAACTCTGAAAGGCATGTGCATGTGTGGTAAAATCAGCTTGATGTTACATATACTTCTGTAAAACCATATACACGGTTCCCACATATTTTCACTGACAAAATTTCAAAACGTTTTATGACTTTTCAAGGACTCGTTCTAACATTTATCCCATTTAACACAATCTGAATTGTATAGTACATTTCACTCCAAATGTGTTGATATATAAATAAGTTTTAACCGTCTTCTATACTGTCTTACTTTAGCAGTTTCTTTTTATTTAATTCACAGATTCATTGACATAATACTAGACGGGTCGATCAGCTTCACCTTCTGTTTTTCAAAACAAAACACGGTCAGTATTCCTGTAGATATCGCAATGTACAGATATGGAAGGATAAAGTACACCTTATTAAGAGCTCATGATCTTTAAAAAAATTTAAAAAGGAAATCATCATTACATTTAATTCATGATGTTTAATTATTTATTTTATTGTATTTTACTGTGAAATGTTAATTTAGGGGTTTGGTTTTTTTTTTCCGCTTTTGTTATTGTTGATTTTATGCAGTTTTTAATTGTTTAAAAATGAACTAAAACTAAAAACTAAAATGTTCATTACATTATTATAGGCAGTCTGTGTACATAGAGTGGTTGAGCTCTCAGAGCGGGGAAGCTGAATCCAACAGTTTGGTTGGCTCACTGGTTGATTTGTTTTAAAGGGTTTAAGGGTTGCAAGTTGTAAGCAAATTCCTTAATCGATCACTGGTAACATAAAGAATCGATTAATTGATTATTCAGGCTCTAAAACAAATAAACAAACTAAAACAACAAAAAAACATAAAAACTTTGCTAACACTAACACTGCTTCCTCAGTCAAAGCTCACTTCAATGTTGCATGTTGCATATTCTCTGACAGCATTGCAGAGCCTATGAAACATAAAAAAGGAGAGGCCTAAAGATACAACACACATCAAATATAACTGAATCATGGGTCATTTTCCAATGTCACCGCTGTGCTCTTCCACATGCAACGATGGCTGTCTTTTCAAATGCTTCACGATTCAATCGATCGTCGCTCAATCGTTATTATCCCTACCCCTTGCCTTTTTACTACCATGCTCAACTTTCAAAGCAGTTAAAACAAAACCTGAGTGCGCACTGGTGCTCTGAGTGACAACTGAATGCCCCAGGCTGCCCAAGTCAATTGCTCAATCTGGAGCATAGGTATGGCACTTGAGGACTGACGACCCCACATTTCAAATCATGCTCGCATAACATATTTTTTTCCTTGCCCCACTTGAATTGCCTTATCCACCATCAGATTTAAATTCTATTCACATCATCATTAACATAATTTCAGCTAGCTGACATGCATGGAGTGAGACACGAAGAGAGAAAATGAAGTGATGGTTAACAAAACGTCCACATCAGAGCATATTGGGGCTATGTTACGTCAAAAGCTACAGAAAATAAATCTACCATTATCTTACACTACACGGGAGGTTATTTATGTTAGATTACTATGACAAATAATTTCAATACGCAAAACAAAATAAGACTTTTTGAAAAATTAAGGATTTTACTATTTCCATCACTTTTCCAGGTCTGTGAAACAAGATTGTCGAATTCCATGACTGTGTGAACCCTGAACATACGTGTGAGAGTAGTTAGATTTGTGCGAGTGAGCTCCTTAAAACACATTTGTTAATGTTGTGGCAGTAGCCTTGGTGAATTATGAAGAGTTAGAAGTCATGATGAAGATAAACAAATCCCTCTCCTCCCTTCCAGTAGATTCCAGATGTCAAACATCTTGTCCGGCAGTGTTTGTAAGATACAGAAACAGAAGGCATAATGACCTATTTTGGTAGAAAAAAAAATACTGACCTACTTCATTTACTTGCATGCATTTGATGCTGCAGGGGGGAAGAAGGACACATTTTGATTTGTCAACAAATTAAACTTTTCAAGTCATGCATAATTGTGTTATATAGTAAATATATTCAGAATGTGCACTGACAAGAATGAGTGAGGAGCGACTGCAAGACGTCCTACTGATGGTAACTGATGGTAATCACCTCTGCGGACATTTTATAGCCAACACATAATACAAAGCTCTCTTGCTGAGCCCCGTCATGCATGAACACTCAACTATCTGCATGAATTATTCAGTCATGCATCAACCAGACACACATGCATACACAGACATCTTCGTCCTGACAAACTGAGTGCCTCAGTGTAGTGGGATGGGAGGGGCAGAGCCAACATTCAGGTCACACTCTCAGCACTAGACAGAGCAGGATACACAGGGAGCCACACACCCGACTGGAGGACTGAATGCATTTAACAGTGCTACATTATAAATCCAGGGAAGAGCTATAAATGCCTGGAGGCAGACTTTGTGCTTTCTGTAATGGATTAAAGAGCGAAAATCACGACGGAGACGCAAATTAATGGAAAATATTTATTCAATATTTTTACCATCTGAAAAAATAGAACTGACTTATAAATGACAATCTAATTGTCATTTTAAAATTAGGTTCAAAATAAATTGAAAAGAACAGATGAACAGGTTGGTGCATTATCACACCAGTAAGAATTAAAGCAATCATTGCCTGCAGTTTATAAATGAACCATTACGGCATTAATAAGATTTGTCATATCTCAGTCGTAGCTTTGCATTATTTATCTGACGAAAACAACACTGAAATACTGGCTCATATTATTTTTCCTGTCTCTTTTGAACAACAACATAACTTATAATCAGTGAGAAAACTGTGATCCTTTAATGCCAGGAGTAAACCACGGGTAATGATGTTAAGACTGACAAAAAAAACAAAACAAAATGTGCGCAGAATGTGCGCTGAATCATTTGAATGGAAAGTCGCTCACCGTCTGACATCACTTTTAGCTCACCCAGTCTTTGTTCACATTATGCTGCGTTCAGGTCCAGCTGAAATTTGGCCAGAAGACTGAGATGGTCAGAGGGGAATACATGATTAGGCAGACCGCTCATTGACATGATAACATCCTCTGACAGAAGGGACAGAGAACCAATCAGCTTCAGACCTTGATTCACAAAGTCACCACCAGCTGAAGAAAAGAAAAAAAACAACAGATACGTTATCTATAGAAGCAAATTCACTCAGAGCTGCAAAACTGCAGTTGTGTCATGTTGTCCCGTACCACTTTGATCGCAGCTTAAGATGCGTCTTGGACTGTAGAAGATGTAGTCGACAGTAACTCCCGCTTCGAACTGCAGTGTTGTGACTTCTGGTCTGCCAAAGCCTGGAAGAGTGTGTTTGTAGACCGACTCCAGATCTAACCGGTGACTGATAGTGTGTCTGAACCTGTGAGACAAAACTTATGACTAAAAATTGCATCTTAATTCTACATAACTGAGCCTTTCCTCACCCTTTATGTAGAGGTGCAGAAAAGGCTCTATACATAATAGTACAAAAGCATACAAAAAGCACAATTTAACTTAAAAGGCAGCGTCAGGGAAAGAACACAAAGTGAGAATCGAAACAAACGGAAATGATTTAAGAGGCGCTTGATAATTGTAATATTATCATCATATGTGCATTATTTTTTAATATTGTGGCTATTATCAATACCGTTACATCCCCTCTTAACAGTGCACGGGGCCCACTGACCTTCTGGGGTAAGGGACATAGGCAGCAGTAAAATCTGAAAACAAGTGATCAGCTGGAGACGCATGATAAATACAGGTGTGATTGTCAGCTGTCCACTTGCGTTTGAATCACAGAAACACATAAAATCAAGTGTAAACAGGGACGGAAACTCAACTTAAACTTACCTTTTATCATGAGACTGATCTCCCCTTGAAGCATCTGTGCAAAAAGAGACAGCAGAACCCAATAATCTAACCATTAGGGTAAGAAAATCAGGTTAGGAAAATGGTATGTTGTTGTTTTTGTATTCTACCTGGTACGGCATCAGTCACGCCAGGGATCAGCTCTAAGTCCAGAGGACGGACACATGCAGCTGGACAGAAGCGCAGCTGCAGCATGAACTCGTGGCTGTACTGACCTGTACCTACGCAAGAAGAACAAATAAAGGATGCAAAGTGAAGTGAGAGAGGAAATGAAACACAAAAGACTTAAACTCCATGGATACAGATTACAAAAATAACATGCTGTGACGTCAGATGCTGACCTGATTTTGGACTCTGGCTCTTCGATATCTCCTTGACAGAAGTGTACTGGCAGCTGTCAGTGATTCCCAAACAGCTGGGCCACAGGGGGGCAAACAGTCTGTGACTATGAGCTTTGTGTGACAGATCCTCTTGACCTGATATCTGTTGGACGTGATGAATGAATACATCGTTACAGAGGTAATGCCTGCAAGCATGATGACAGAAAACCTGAAGAGTCTAGTATAGCTATTCCAAACAAGTCCACAGGCTGTCATGTAGGAGAGGGCTCATTAAAAGCGACTGCCTGATTGCCAGCAGCAAGTGAAATGCCACCTCAGAATAGTACATTTAGCAACTCATTTGCCTGGTAAAAAAAGGATTAACACATTGTTTTTCCTTGAGCTGAGGATAAAATTAGCTAAGGAGTGAGCCATCATGCTTCATTCTCATCTCTGTTAGGAGTTGCATTTGTCCATTCGGACAAATGCAAAAAGGCTGCATGTAAAGACAAAGTTTATGAGATGAAGTGCAAGTGAACATTTCAGTTATACTGGAAGCTGGAGCTAGCTGAGTGAAGTTAGATGATGTGGGTGAAACTCCAACTATGTACTGCCCAGTTTGCCACAAGTTTGAAAGCAATGCAGTAAAAACAGGGTTGTAAAGTTTCTGAAAATCGTCAGATTGCAATTAACTTGAGTCTTTGTTATTATTATTAGATGACTGCCAATAAATAAAACCATTTGTATAGAGGCAAGTAAAAAGTGAACTGAGGCAGGTAGATTTCTGGCCATGAAACCTGAGAATAAACATTAACACTGAACCCTGGAGAAGCATTTATACTCAGTTGTTTGCTGCAGTTTTTCAGTCTCACCATCCATGCTGGTAGACCCTGGAAAAAGAGCTCGCCGGTGGTGATCAGCTGGTACAGAGGCATGTTAGGGACAGAATTAAAGTCCCCACATAATATAAGGTTACAGTGTTCGCCTTTGGCCTTACAGGACTTGACAACGCTGTCAATTTCTGCCAGCATTATGGCCAGCTGAGCCAGCTTTACATCACCCCTCCTGGGGTTGAAGAGCAGGTGGGTGTTGGCCACGCAGAGGGGTGGGCCCTTCGCCTTGATCTCCGACCCCTGAATGACCGCTGGTTGAAGCAATAAAACAATGGCCACATTGTGCCGGTCCAGCAGCTTCGTCTCAGGTCTGAAGAACTCCAGCGTGGTGACGGATACCTCAGAGAAGCGACTGCTACGATAGCATGTAGCACAGCCATCTGTTTTGGCCCCTGTACGTTGCTTGTATACACAGGTGTAGCCTGGAGCGACAACATACAGTATGTCATACCTTTGTCATAATATCATCCAATATGATCGTTCCACTGTATCTTCTCAGACGACTTACCCATCTGAGACAGGACTGGACACAGGTGTTCATTGTAGTGATTCTCCTGAACTTCCTGGAGACACAGAATCTACATACAAGACGAGACGCACAATTCATTAGCGGACGCCAAAAGATTTTGATTTAAATCAGGGTTACCACACATTTTTATGGATACAATTTCAACACTTTTCCATGACTTTTCAAGGACCTCAAAGATTTTTTTTCCATGAACCACTTGCCCATTAATTTGTCAAATACATGAGATTTAAACTCTCATTATACATAATTCAGGCTTCCCACATATATTCAAGGACCATCGAAAATTTGAAAATCCAAAAATAATTTGTGTTTTTACAGTTCCTGGCTGTGATAAGCTGTGTGATTTGGGGGATTTAAGAAAAAGAAAAAAGCATGCAATCCAAACCTGTTTTTCTTAAAAATAAATAGATAAATAAAAAGGGCCTTTTTTAGTTTTTTATGAAAAGTTTAAATGAAGTTAAAATAAAGAGAAAAAAAATCTCTGAATTTTTTTAAAACAAAATATGCCTTCCATACCTGTGGTTTCATTTAAAAATACATTTTGAGGAAAAAAAAGAAAGAAAATTGCTGGAAATTTTTACATTTTCCATATTTAAAAAATAATAATAAAAAAATATGTATGTATCCCTTTCAAACCCCTGGGCAAATGTGTGACGTGTACAGACGTAAGGGATGGAGGGTTCCGTCTCTTCCTTAAAATGAACGTTGTCACACGTCAACGCATGTTAAAGCTTCTTTTTGTTGTAAGCCACAGGCAATAAATTCACCGTTATGTTACATTAATGTAATTTAATTTGTTACACATAACACATTTCTATTATTTTTCATTAAGTTTTTAATGACTTTTACGATTTCCATGACTTTACCCAGCCTGGAAAATGTGACTGTGAAATTACATTACTTTTTTTTCAGGTTTTCCAGGACTGTGGGAACCCTGTAAAATTTATATAGTTTGCATATAAGACTGAAACAAAAGCCAAATGCACAGTCTATTTTGATACAGTTGACTCACGTCTGGTTCCCATTTCTGTATTTCTTCTAGTAGGAGGCTGCAGCGGTAGCTCCAGTCAATGACCTCTGGGGGGCAGTGTGTGTACAGCTCCCAGTTAGTCTCCAGAAGGTCCTGAGCGAGGATGTTGTAGGACATCACAGTGAAGTCCATCGAGGCCTTCGTGAATGGCTCTGCTGCAGTGGCACTCTCATCCATCTCCTCCCACACTCTCCACATTACTGTGTGCAAAACAAATGTACAAGTCAGTGCAAATTAACAGCTGGATATTAACCCTCTAGTGAGTTTAGACAGATGAAAAATGAAACTCTTCCAGCACAGGGAGATTTCAGATTCTCACCTTCAAATGGCACCGTTGGCTCTACTTCAGGGTAATAGCTCACAGAGGGAAATTGCCACAGTGGACATTGCACTTCTTCTGCAAGGCCAGGTCCTGCAGGGAAGTGCCAGCCAGTTTGTGCATCATGCTGCCCGCTGAGCTTGAGCTGACTTTGAATGTTGGTGAGGAGGGAGGAAAACACCAGCTCAGAACCGTGCATGTTATCAACAGCTGAAGCCATATATTCATCCCAGCACTCAGTAACCTCAGATGGACTTATTGACTCTTCCAGGCTTTGTGTCTGTGTTTGTTCCTGTACTGGATGGGTGCTCTCTTGTATGCTTGGCGCAGCTGGGGTTGCTGGCTCTCCCAAACTTGGTAGCTTGAATTGTTCTTGCACTGGACTGGTGGTTTCTTGATTGTTGTCCTCCGCCTGCAGGCACTGTAACTGTGCCCCAACAGCTGTCTCTGAACTAATGTCCTCCGTTTGAAAAACACCTCCATCTTCTGGGTTTTGCTTCATGTGTAATACTTCTTGGTGAATAGTTATTTCCCTGTCGTCTTGATTGAGAGCTTCCACTTTGTCTTGCTGCTGTCGATTTCTCGTCATAGCTTCTTTCTCCTTCACTGCAGATTGCTCCTCACTCATCTTTGAGGCAACATCATTGTTTGTTTCTTCGTGCAGGACAGCCATTAGCTGTTCTTTGTCTGTACCACGCCTTGTATCGTCCCCCTTTTCTGGGCTTGGTTCTTTCATCCTTTCTTTCGTTTCTCCCTTCGTCCCACTGCGTGGGCTGAGCCGCTGGTCCAGCATGGTATTCTGAGACTGGGTGAAGCTTCTGGTTGTGACAGCACCACCATCCCACACTGCCTTGCCATTAACCTCTGCAGGAGGGAGACCCTTCTTTGAGGCCTCTATAAAACAAGATTATTTTTAGAAAACAGTGTTGCCTTAATAATAAGCTGAAACACACCAAATGCTTAAGCATGTGTCATTAAAGGAATACTTCATCCACAAAATGACTATTTGCATGCCTCCACATTAAACACCGTGAACGTGATTTATTCATCTATTGGGGACCACGCTTAACACAGCAAAACATCTGTTAACAAACTCTCTCACAACTCATCCAGTATAATCCAAGTCTCATTTATCCAACTGTATGCTCAACACTCCCCAAACACATGAATTTTGGCTAAAACCTTACAGTTCAAAATGCAATGAGTAAAAGTAGCTATCTTTAAAGCTAGACTCCAATACTAAGGTTTTTTAGTGAAAATGCATGTGTTCAGTGGTTGCAAAGCATGCAAATCCTTTACTTAAGTAAAAGTACTATACCAAACTTCAAAAATACTAATGTTACTTGTAAAACTCCTGCGCTGAAAATGTTAAGTAAAAGCATGTAAGTACATTCAGGAAAATGTATTTAGGTATTAAAAGTAAAAATACTCTGCAGATAATTTTGAAGTGTTCAGTATATCAAATATAAATGAAAGGAAAAGCAGCAAGTCATCATATATATAATAGCCAATTAATTTCGAGACCCTTGACAGCAGCACTTGCAGAGATCCATATGGTTTGTAGGCAAAAATCTCTATTTGTAAAATCAGTAGTAACTTGAGTTATCTAACAATTCTAGCAGAGTAAAAAGTATAATATTTCCCTCTGAAATGAGGTCGAGTAAAAGTAGAAAGGGCCATGAGATTCAAACACTCAAGTACAGTAAAAGGACCCCGAATTTGTACAGTATATGAGCACTTAGTTAGTAATGTACTTAAGCACATACTTACATACTTAAGCACTAAGTGTTTGTGAAATGCTGAGCATACGACTGGATGAATGCGACTTTAAAATATACTGTTTGAGTTGTGTGAGTTTGTTTCCGGATGTTTTGATATAGTTTGCTCTTGTTAAACATGGTCCCCAATCAATACATCAACATGTTTACCATGGAAGCATGTGAGAAAAACAAACTTTTCTTCACAAATCATTTTGAGGGTAAAGTACAGCTTTAATTTTTGCCAAAATGACAGTCAGCGTTATATGCCTTGTGTCTTTCTGAACATAAACTACACAGCAAAACAGACACACGTGGGGACGCTGTGACGTCATGAGGGACGTCTAGAAAGTGCAAGCTAAAAAAAAACAAAAAACAGGTGCAAGCTAACACACTCCTCCATCGGCTAAAGTTAAAGTTAGCTAAACAGATGTAACACAAAATTCAAATCTTACAAAGAGGGAATCATTAGCTCACACCGGGGAACCAGAGGAAAAGTGTCACACCGAGTTTTAGCCAAAATACTATCGCTTGCGCCAACAAACGTGGAGACATACTGCTCAGTCAGCTGCGACCTATATTTAACATTAGCAGCCGTTAGCTCCTAGCAGCCAGCGACTGAGATGCACAAAGAGACACTGACACATCTAAACACAGACACTTTGCAAACGAGCAATATGATTTACCTGAGGGTCGACCGGTAAGGTACCGTGATAGTGGGTAGAGCGCAAAATATAACAGACTGCCAATCATGTTTCTCTTCTGAGGTCAGCGCATGCGCGGTATGGAGTTGGTGATGGTGCAAAAGGTTAGGGGTCGCAAACCAAATGTCACTGGTGAGGTTTCCTTATGGATGTCTATTTTTTTTCTTTCTTTTTTTTCTCAATTTGTCATAATCTGGTAATAAAAAAAGAAAAAAAATATATATACAACATTCTAAATAGGAAGATAATAATAATAATAATAATAATAATAGTAATATAATAATAATAATAATAATAATAATAATAATAATAATAATAATAAAGCAAAACAAAAATGGTATACATAAAAGGCAATACAACAGCAGAAACCCAAAGAGTTCTACTGAACACTCGCGAGATGAAACTCGGGTAGAGTGAAATTTAAACAAAGAGGACAAATAATATAAGATGCAGGACACAAAATGTAAATATAAGAAACAAATAGACCGAAAGCAAAAAAATGCAATCCTGCCACAAATAAAGGCAACAAAAGAAACAAAACATAAATAGAATAGATAAAAAAAAATAAAAAATGCAATCACATAAAAGCAAGTCCATAAAGTCACTGATTGTGTGAGACTTATATCCTCAGGCATAAAATGTACTGCATCCTATAAAATTCAACTTTTACTTCAAACTATATCATTTCACACACAGTGTCATGGTAGCTTTGAGTTACTAAAAAACAGCACTGTAACCACACTGAGGCATTAATTGTTGATGCCACTACACATGAAACGTTACCTGAGGGGTAATATTACCTGCCTCACAGCACAGACCTATTTCATTACACAGTGTTTGCTAGCCCACACAGATCACACAGAAATACATGAACAAAGAACCTGAATACTTCTCTCTGTGAATGGGAAAATTGTTAGGACATAAGCTCTTATAGGCTACAGCAATGTCAACGCTGTCTTTCGACTCCCTCAGCTTAAAAGATGATGATTGTCCATCTCCAACTCAACCCAAGGGCATGGAGGATGAGTTTGACACAGACTTGGACTCAGATGGTAAGTACATTGAATTTATTCTTGGTGGTTTGAGATAAATACATTTTTTTTTTTTCCTAATTATATTATATTATTTATCATAATAAATAACAAATATGCCATACTTTTAAGCACTGTCAACATAAATTACAAATGAGGCACTACATAAATGACTGACAACACTTAGACTTCACATGGGCCATCTGACCGATATAACATAATAAAGACAGCTGAACACACCCATGACCTATTTTCTGTTGGAGTACGGCAACACCACTTGGACAAACCACACGCATAACTGCAGTACACCTTAATACTCAATGGTGATGATAATAATGGCAATTTGTGAAGTTAATTTATTATTATGATTGTATTTGCTTATGATAACCTTGGACAGTGGTGTGTGGTTGCCTATTGAGAATAGTATTTTTTTGATATATATTTTTTATCAGTGTATTTGGGGGGGACTTTGAGCATATGCATGGGCTTATTCCTTTCCAGAAAAAGAGGAGAGCAACAAGGAGACCTCTATTTCTGAAGTGTACCTCCAGGCCTGCAAGCTGGTGGGTGTGGTGCCAGTCTCCTACTTTATACGAAACCTTGATTCCACAATCATGACCCTCAACCACCATGGGCTAGGACCTTTGGGGTGCAGGGCACTAGCAATTGCTTTAGTGGTAAGTTTAAAATAAATGTCTTTGAGAGGGACGCCTTAAAATTGAAAATTTCTGATAAACTTTTGTATATAGACAGATATGCATATCGACACTCTGGAGCTGGCAGACAATCACATTCAAGCTGAGGGAGCCAAATACCTGGTGGAGATGCTGAGGGCTAACTTCACCCTGCAGCACCTGGTATGTAAGACTGCATATCGATCACTAGAGGGCACAAGTGCTTTTTCAGTCAGTATTTTTACCTGACTTTCATAGTAAAGTGTGCAGGGTTCTCCAACTAACAGCATCTGTTTTGCTTTCAGGATTTATCCAACAACTATCTGCAGTCTGCAGGAGCTGAGCACGTAGCTAAAGTGTTGCTGGACAACATTTCATTAAAATCGATGAAACTTTCAGGTAATTTTGGGTAACATGTACAGCATTTAACTACACTGAGGGGAGTGAGATGAGGCTAGACGCAATGATGGGAAAATGAATTTAGTTAGCCGAGTTTGTTTTTTTACTTATTCATATACTTATTTTGTACATTTATATTTATATTTTTTCCAATAGGAAATGGATTTACTGATGATGATGCTAAATATTTTGCTGATGCCTTGTCAGTAAGTGATTAATAATCACTTATCCAAACACTGACCTTTAAGGTCTACATGACAGATGACATTTCAGTTGTTAATAGGCCATTTGTTTATTATGTGGCTTATATTTTTTACATGCAGACCAATTCCAGAATAAAGGAACTAGACCTGAGCCATAATGAGTTTTGTGGAAAAGGAGGAGAACATTTGGGACAACTTTTGGGTACAGTAAAATTTACTCATCTTTTATAGATGTGACATTGCTTTATTTAACATGGGTGGATTATGAGACAATGGGCCCCTGAACAAATATATGCAAAGGGCTCCACCGCCTTTACCTTTACATAAGAGCAAGACACATGGACTTTGTGGTAGTTTGGGTGTCTTTGTAGTCTCTATGCATCTTTTTGTTGTTTTGTGTCTTTTTGTAGTTGTTTGTGCCACTGTGAGGTAATTTTGTGTCTTATTTAGGTAAATTTGTTTCTCTTTGAGCTACTTTTGTGTCTTTTTTCATTGTCTTGTGACTTTTTGTAGTCATTTTGTGTTTTTGCGGGCATCTTGTGTCTCCTGGTGTCTCTTTGCAGTTCTTTTGCATTTCTGTGTGTTCTTTTTGTGTCTCTTTGTGATCATTTTGAGTCCCTTCCTGGTTCAAATATGTTAATGAGTAACATTTTGCAGGTGAAGTCCAGTGGAGGGCTCCTGATACTTTGGGCTCATGTACTCCTGATCATTAATCCATCCATGTTACTTCAAAAGTGTGATACCAAACAAGAGGAATGACCATTGGATTCAACTTTTCATTTCTGCAGCAAACAACGAAGGTCTTGAGGTGCTGGATCTCAGCTGGAACCATCTTAGAATGAAAGGAGCGGTGGCGTTTTGTGCTGGACTTAAGGTACAGCTGTATGAGATAAAAATCATTTCATTGCTTACTTTATAAAGAACATCTGACTGCTTTCTTCATATTTAGGTGAACATGATGTTAAAGCACCTTGACCTATCATGGAACGGTTTTGGGAACGAGGGCGCCCTGGCCATGGGAGAGGCCCTAAAATTCAACAACACTCTGGTGCACCTCAACCTCAACAACAACCGCCTCACCAATGAGGGCGTCGGCATGCTGTGCAGGGGCCTCGAGTTCAATGACACACTCCGAGTCCTGCTGGTGGGTGGACAAAGTTTTATTAAAGCTAACATGTACCATCAGTATGATGTAGATACATTTTAAGGACATGTTTAATTCTTGCACTCCTGTAGCTGGCTTACAACTCATTAACAGTAGAGGGAGCACTGGCCCTGGTTAATGTGGTGAAGAACACACCAAGAACTGCCTTAGAGGAGATCAACATATGTGTGAGTTAATTTGTCTGTCTGTCTGACTTTATTGTGATCTGAATGTTTACATTTTAAACAGATTAAACTGCAACCTGTGTATAACATCTTGTTTTCTTTTTTATTGGGCAGAATGTGCTGGTAAATGAGACTTTTGTGCATCTGTTGGAGGTGACATGTCAGGAGCATCCTGGTCTGGATGTACAGTATGGAGGAGTCGGAGGCTTCATCGCTAAAAAGCCACCAAAACGTGTTGATCCAATGAAAGTCATCCAGGTCTGTTTTGGTCACATAATGAGAATAAGTAGTCCTAAAATCTGGTAAAATTGCATTCTTTTATATGACAATGCAATTTTATATTCATGTACAGAATGAACATTTTACTCAGATATAAAGCTGTCAATTAATGACAAGTCTTTGGTTCTGCATGTGTTTCATTAATGACAAACTGTCTTCGCTCAATGTTTCTGAAGGATTATTTGGATCAACGCAAGCTACGCCTGTGGGATTTCTTTCGCAACATTGACAAGGACGGCACCATGCGAGTCCCCGTGGCTGACTTCAGGAAGGCAGTGCAGGTTTCCAGATCAGTTGATATACTGAGCTGAGCAGAGTTAGTGACATTTGCAGGACAGAATACCTTGAAATTGCCCTATGAAATCATACGTGATGAGCTCTATTCCAGTCCTCTCCACATATCTCCTCTGATCATTAAATAACACCCAATGACAGCACACTGAATTAATAATAGTGTATACTGTCAGGCACGGATGCTCACATTGCTTCATCCACAGGTCACTTTTTCAGAATGGTTCAGCAGGTCAGGGGTCACTTAATAATTATTAAGTAAAACAACATTAATATTTCTATCAGATTAGATGAATAAACATGAAATGGCCCATAATTCAACTTCCTTTGAATTTTTTTATTTAAAGACTACCTGATTTACAAACTAAATTATCTTGGTACAAGGACTGACACTTGATATGACACATAAATCAGATATTTTACAGCCAATTGCAGCAGCTGTGTACAAGTCAGGTGAAGGCTACATGGAGGCATTTCTAGGATTTGAGGACACATATATATATATAGTGAAAATAATTAAAATTACCATGTCAAATCAAATCACAATGTCTGCCAGAATAATCACAAAATTATTTTTTGTGAATAATCACAAAATGCCCCATTAAAATGCTTTATTTTGACGCTTTTCAATCCAATTTAGGTTTTTTTTTTACATTCATAGTACAAAAAAATCTCAGTGCGAATTAGTTTATTGGCATTGTAAATTAAAAAATGGTCATCTGTTACCTAATGGAATATCATTCCTATGGTCACAATTATTGGACAAAGAAACTGTGTTTCTGACTCTGGCTTTTCCTTCTGTCCTGTGAAATCATGATAGCAATCCAGTATTCCTTTGGATCGATATCAGATTGAGGAGCTGATTCAGAGGCTTGACCGCGACAGGACAGGGATGGTAGACTACAGGTGAGCATGTCTCTTACTGTTTGATCGCACACACAGATGGTCTTTTAAATTATTTCACAGAGGAGTTCTGTGTGTGTTTAAGTTTGTTGGTTGATGCAAACATTGAGTAATGACGCTGCTGTCAGTTTATTCAGTTTAATGATTATTTAAATGAACTTGAGAAAGTGTGTTTTAGTGATGAGCTGGGAATTTGTCCAGATCTTCACCTTGAATGAGGTTGTAAAACTCTCACGTGTATTATCTGATGTTTCTGTGCAGGGGACTGGCAGATACAAGGAAACAGATGATGAGGGATCACCGCCGCCAGCTTAGGAAGGTTGAGTCCCGACAGAAGAAAGAAAAGCAGAAGAGTGACCGCATCCTTAAGACCTTCCAGAGCGCCGTGGAGGCGGTTACACCACGTAGCTCCATGGTCATATCTCCAGGAGGTGCCAAAGAGGATTCAAGTGGCCCCCAGCACTTCTCTGCCACCCCACTAAGTTCTTGGCACCACATTGTCATGTCCAACAGCAGTCGCTATTCTGTCACCAATCTGAGCAATGAGCATGTCCACCTGCCCATGTTAGGAGGTACTACACCGTACCGCCCCACCAGTTCCCCAGCTATGCGCTCCTACTCCCAGCCAAACCTGCTGGACGACTCCCCTCGCTCTTCTCCAGGAAAGTCCATCTCTGCACAGGGAATACGCTCCGATCCAGAGATGGGCCACAGCAAGCTCAGCCCCACGACCAACCACCTAACCAGGTCTAGACCTGCTCTTAATGCCAAACAACCAGTGGTTAAAGTCAAAACCAAGAAAATGAAGAAAAAGAAAATCACAAAACGTGTGGATAAAGACTCAAAGAATCAAACTGTCAAGTGATAGGACTCCATACAAATATGGTGCTTAACTCTACCAAAAAGTTGTTTTTGGCTTGTAGTCTTAGTTAAATCTGTTTTGCCGCTATAAAGCATTTAACTTTTTAAAACATGTGTATTGAAAATATATAGAACAAGTACAGCAACATTCACATTCATTAAGTTAATGTGAACCACAGTATAGTAATCAAATGTAAACATCTTGCGATACAAAATTGAAAATTGATCACAAAGGAAGCTTTATAACTAAGGTAAATGGAAATATTAAACAAAAAAAAAAAGAAATAATTATAATAAAAATGTAAAAAGAAAAGGGGGGGGGGATTAGTTTAACACACAATTCTATATTACTGTGGTTTTATTCTTTCCCCCGAAAATAAACTAACTACACTAAGCTAAAAAAAAAACAAAAAAACAATAGAGAACCTCTAAAGAATAACACAGAGGTTCTCTACTAGTTCTTCAGCTTGGTGAAAGAACCAGTAGAAAATGTCCAATGAACCATACAGAGGCTTAAAAAGTTCTTTGTGTGGCAGAGGTGCTGTATAGAACCTCAACTCATGCCAAAGAACCTCTTAGAAACCAACATTCTTCTGGATGTATGTTATTACATACTACTGTAAAATAAAGATAGATTTGTAATTATTCATCTTGTTTCTAGTCTCACAAAATGACAACTGTGCCCAGTATATTCAGCATTCAGACCATCTGGGAAAACAAAACACTTCATAACACTTGGGAACTCTGTCAGATGGCAGACCCACGCATCTTTGAATTCTGATGCACGCCCAAACATTGGATCATTTCAAACCAACGTTTAATTTCTGTTTGCTGAAGACAACATTAAGTGTTACATCCTGGCACGGGCCTTGGCTAACAGTGCTGTGAACTAGGACAGATGCTGCAATCGGCAAGATGTTCAAACAGGCTATATAAGCCCCGAAGATCCAGCTATCTGAACATAACAACTCTGACTGCACCAAGAATGATCGGCACTCTGTATTTCTTAGCACTGCTGAGCTCCACGATGGCCTGGGGGGTATGTTTGGCACAATTTATATCAGCTGATTCAGCTTTATTTTTTGACTGACTTGCATTAGAGGTAAGCTGATCTCCTGTTTGTTCATGTGTTTCAGCGTGTAGGCCTGTGGAGCGAGGGGGGTGTGAGGAACGAGACAGGAGGCGGGAGTGGGGACAGGTGCACTTGTGATGCTTTCCTGCCCAGTTCTACCTTTCCTATTAGAGACCTGGTGGTGGTAGAGCAGACAGCTGGGGAGATCTCACACAAACTGGAGCTGGAGATGGGCAAGGTGCTCATGCATATTACATGTGCAATAGATTCCAACATATTTTAGAAAGACAAATGTGTAAAATCATCTTTATTCTTTCTTTCAGCTGGAAGACTATGAGATCAAGCTGACAGCGTATGCAGAAAAGATAATAAAGATGACGGCAGAAATAGAAAAAATGGAGAAGAACCCTGATGCCTACAATGATGCCGACATGGACGACATGAAGGTGGAGATCAAACAAGTGGAGGCTCTGATTAAAGAGTTGCAGCTCTCCATCAAAGGATCCACCACTGTCTTCGAGTCTCTGCGTGTAGAGGTAAGTCCTGATGATGGCGGTCACCACATCAACAGACACAGTGTCAGTCCACTGGAAAATCATGTGTTCACTCACAGATCACAGCTATGGAGGTGACCCTGAACAGGCTGGAGAAGACCTACGACAAGAATTTGGTTCTGGAGACGCGTCGAGATTACATTAAGGTGCAGCTGCAACTGGAGGAGTGTGAGAGACGCCACCAGGAACTTTTCAATCCCAACATTGGTAAGCTTATTCACAGTGATATACAGAGCTGCCACAAATCATTGAGCTATAGCAGTTGCTTAGGGCCACCAGGTCTAGAAAATACATTAATACACATTGGATGATAAGAAACAAAATAAGGAAGACAACAAGACTAAAAGCAAATTTTATTCTTTAATTATGCTGGCTAAATATATTTTAAAAGATCAAAATATAGACTATTAAACCTTGTAATGGCCCAACCTCCCATTCATATATTTTATGGATTTATTTTTTTTCCACAATAAATTAACTTTATAAATTCCAACAGGCACACAAAAAATTAAAATCTTAGCATTTTATCATAAAAACATAAAGGAATTATTTTGTTTTTTGTTGTAGTAAATGCAAGACATGAAAACGTCTTACAGAGGTGATGTCTCTGTGATGGTGTTGATGTCATATAAAATACAACAAAAGTGCAGACACATTGAAAAAAACTGGAAGCACACAGAAGGCCATTTAAATATGAATCTTCTGTCTTTGTTTTTATTTGTTTCCAGAAATTAACCATTACATAAAGGACTTGTGGAAGACAAAATCTGAGAAGATGTGAGACTTTGTAACCAAACTGACCTACTTTTAAACAAAATAAGAATAACTGTGAAAGACCTATATTCCCACCTATAACTATTAAATAACTCTCACTTAAGTCTTTACATGCTTATTTGTACATTATGTGTTCTTAATATTTAAAATATACTAGTTTGGAAAAGGGGGCCTCAAACCAAATCATGCTCTGGGTCACCAAAAGTCTTGGACCGGCCCTGCTAAAATCTTAAACAAAACTCCAATCTTTCCTCTCTCTCTCTCTCTCTCTCTCTCTCTCTCTCTCTCTGCAGGTTCTTGTGCACACACAGGTATCATCAAGGTCAGCAAGCCCATTGTAAGCCAGCTGAATGCCCATCTCAATGCCGGCTACAAATACGGAGCCTGGGGGAAAGATTCAAAACCTGTCCCAGACAGAGAGTCTATGTACTGGTACTCTGGCTACACCAGTGCCTCCATCGTTGATGTTAGGTTCTACACTAACTACAAGAACCTCATTTTGAGAAACCACTTCCAGCATCACAACTTACACAGCAGCTGGTATGGTGCAGGGAACAATTTTATAATTCGTGAAAACACACTGTATTATCAGATCAACAGCCCGTTTGGACTGGCCAAACTCAATTTCACCACCATGAAATATGAGTCCAGGGTGATTCCCAGAGCTAGCAGCAGATTCTCCTACACTAACTCCCCCAATCAGAATTTTGACTTTGCTGCTGATGAAAACGGCCTGTGGGTGACCTATGGCACCGAGGAGACCAGTGGCCGGATGGTCATTGCTAAAATAAACGAGCCTTCTTTTGGAGTTGAGGAGGAATGGAAGACTAGTGTCTACAAACCAGGAGTGAGCAATGCCTTTATGGTGTGTGGCGTCCTGTATGCAGTCAGAACAATCGACATCCAAACTGAAGAGATATTTTACAAGTTTGACACCAATACTGGAAAAGAGAGCTACATCAGTGTTCTCTTTGAGAGGTTCCAGGAACATTTTTCCAACTTGGACTACAATCCCACTGACCAGAAGCTCTACATGTACAACAATGGCTACTATGTCAACTACCACCTTTGGTTTAACCACACAGCTAAAGCCACTGTGGAACCACCATTTCTCCTGTCCTAAATCATCATCAGTGGTTTATTGAAGCCTCACACATTTTTGAATGAAGCAATGATTACATCTTCCTTTTTTTTCTTGTAGTTCGTGTAGCGCATTCTTCTTCTTGATTGCTAATAAATGATCTCGAGCATCGCAAAAGTGTCAAGTGTGTCCTTGTACAAATGCTCACTTCTTCCACCTGCTCATACTGGTGCATCACATACTTTCAAATGACAGAACTGTTTATGGTGGTAGGATCATCCCACTACTATGACTTATATGCATTTGTAAATTTGTGACATTGAGAAATGTAGAACTAGCTCCTGATTTATAATAAAAAAAACCAAACAAACTTTAAAGACCTGATTTCCACTTTTACCTGATCTAAACATTCCAAGTAATTTCCATAAACGTCTATACAAAAGATTTATTTTCACTATTAGATGAGCATTTTTAGGCATAAAACACTTGATTTCCGAATGCTGGGTTGCAGGATCAATATATTCATTTACTATATTGATATGCTGCTTTCTAAATGTGTCAACAAACTGTTCATTTCAGTCTGCAGCCATATTCCAAAAGTGTCTGGATTGCCGTGCAACACAATAGCATATTTTCTATATTTTCTAAAGTGCATATAGCTGAGCAACGGGCCTTTTTAAAAAAAAAAAAAAAAACAGAGGACACCTTGACATGCAGTGTTAGGAGCACAGTTTTGAAATGTAATAGGTTACAAATTACTAGTTACCCATTTAAAAATACAGTAAGTTATGTAACTATTTTAATTACGCCATCAAAGTAATGCAAGTTACATTTGAACATTTGTTATTGCATTTGATTACTTTTCTAACAAATGTTTTAAACATGGCAATATCGCTGAAAAGATAATATAAGTTCATACATATTGCGCTCAAATTTGTCTCAACAGCTTTGCTGACCCACATTATCCAAGAATATTTCAAAAGAAGGCATTCCTGCACATTAAAAGAATGTAAAACATCATAATAAGTGTTTTATTTAGCATATAAACGTTTTATTGATGTTTTTTCATATGTAACCCCATTTGTAATCACAAATAATTTCATAACATTATAATTTAATAACTTTTTTTTCCTCAGTGACTGTAATTGATTACAATTACATAAATTTGTAATTTAATTACTGTAACTAGTTACTCCTCAACACTGTTGACATGTCACAAAAGTAAAACCACAGGTGTAAAAAATGTATTAGACATGGCTGTTTTTTCTTTTTAGCTGCTTCAGTTTGAAGACCCTGGTATTGTACAGGTTGTCTCAGTGTCATGGTTCACTGGGACAAAGAGCAGAGCCATCGTTAATGTTATTAGTGGCACCTGTGATTTTCCTGTTGGCTGTTAAAAAAAACCCCAAAAACAGCTGTTTTCACAGATGAAAGACCTATATCCCACCAAGAGGACAAGAAAAATATAATAATAAAACCCTATGATACTCACTGAGTGCCTATGTATCTGTTGCATCTCACTATTCATTATTGTATTTACTTTTATAGAGCACCATTTTTACTAATCAGTAGGTAAAAAGGCAATCCAATAGGAGAAGGAGAAAATGGCACTGAATAAACAGCAATAATACACATGAAATGATGTTAATTTAGGTGATGTCTTTTGCATTGATTTACTTAGTTTCTAAAGGATAACACAATAAAATGGAAGACTTATTCCCATTGTTGTCCAGGATGTAGGTTCCAAGAGAGTTACTAATGACATTAATCATGGCTCTGTTACATGTAAATGTCCCTGTAAGCTATTCCAGTGAGCCAGTATGCACAATAACAGGGACAGGCACACCTCATGTAATGTACCCATTATAAATTAATTACCTTCACTTTTGCTCTTCCTGCTATGACACATTTGTTGCAAAAAAAAAGGCCAACTGAGTTCATCAAACCAAGCAGTGACCTCTCAGGCCCTGTATGGAAGAATTTACATTCGTCATGTTTATAAAACTCATACTTTATATTGTTTTCCTCGTTTAATTTGTCACTTGTCTGTATGTAACCAAAGTGCCAGAGACCAAACCATGCAAACTTGACATTTGTATGTTATTATGTTGCAGAATTTACATTTCGGCAATGCTGTGGCCAAAAGGTTATTAGGTTTTTGGTGGTGGAGGTTATGGTTAGGAAAAGTTTATGTTTTGGCTGAAAACACCCGCGTTGGAGGATACAATCCTGCCTAGAAATGCGCTGATGTCTCAGTTTTAAAAAGGCCTTTTTGTTTTTATTACTGGTGGAAAAACAGCAACAGGTTGCTTAAAAACACCTATGTTTGGTGCCTAAAAGGTTGATGTAAAACAGTGGCAGGACACTAAAACACAACCGGCTTTGTTTTTTGTTGCTTTCGAATAGTGGTCTTCAGCTTGGCAGGCATCTCGCCAAGGCGACGTACCACCCACCATCCCCTCCCCTCCCTGATGAAAAAGTCAGTTCATATTAATTCCGTCAAGTTTAAATGATGCATGATACGTGCAAATAATGTATTTGTGTTTTGCCGTAATGTACCATGCAAACATTTTCCTCTGGCGACTAGGCGGATGTAGAAGCAGATTTAGGGGGATGCAGGTATGTGCAATATTTGGAGAAGGAATCTGTTGTGATTAAAACATTATCTTTAATCACAGGGGTGCAGTTTTACAGTTTTTAACTGTCATACCAACAAGCTTTTTTCTTTACAACTAAGTTGTTTCCTTTAGTGTTGCTACTGAATAGAATAAAAATTGCTCATGCATAGTGATTTCCGAGAATCTGAGTCAGCAGTTTCCTCTAAAGTTGTTCCCTTGTGGCACAGTATTTTCATGAACCACACTGTTCAGAGGCACCACCCATGTCACACACATAAGATTACACAATTAACCATCTGGATGAGGAAACAATACAACAAAGCAACTTCAAATTCTTTCATTCACAATTCATTGAGAACTGACTTCTACAGACGGTGATAGCAGGATAAATAATTAATAAAACTAGTCTGTTTGGATTAGATTAAATTGGATTATTTAGCCCGAGAGAGTGTCTGCCTGTGGATATGATGACCTTGTTTAAAACATGGAACACTCAGCTAACAGGCCATAAACATTACAACGCGCTGCTACAATTCACAACATATGGCATTTTTCTCATCCGCATCCCATGTTCAGATCAGACGGGACATGCCAGACTCTTCAAAAGTTATAATGAGCAAACAAGGATAAAGCCATAAATCATAGGCTGCTTGTAAATGAACATCTGTTCTTGCGCTGAAGTTCCAGGCAACTCAAATAACAACTATGAGAAGAGAAAAGGTGTTTGTGATAATGAGATAAGAGGTGTCTTTAAAAACCCTCTGATCAGGCCACCAAGGAGACACTTAAGAGGTAAACTGAGATACGATGATGCCAATTCTGCTGCTCCTGCTGCTCAGTCCTGCTTTGGCCTGGATTGTAAGTGACCCGACTTTTCCATAAAAACATATAGGTGGTTCGGTCATTTATTTTAATAAGCTTTTTAATAAGAGGTTTTGGTGTTTTTGTTGTAATTTTGTAATTTTCAGCCAGTGCATGACTGGGAGTCTGGCAATGTGACTGCATCAGTGGGTGAGTCAGGTCAGTGTGTTTGTCATGTGTACCTGCCGGAGACCACCTTCCCTGCGAACCGGGTTCAGCACATGCAGCAAGTCAGCAAAGATCTGATCCTGGAGGTGGAAATTCAAATGAACAAGGTGCAGTAAGACTAAACATGTCCACAGCATTGATGCATTCCCAGGAAAAATCAAAAATCAAAATAAGAGCTCTTCTTTGTTTGCGCTCCTTCTTCTCTTCTACTTATCCTTGATATTACTGAGCTCAGTTAAACATCAATAAGAGATTTTAACCATTTGCTCATACTTCTAAAATTCAGCTCCTGAGAAATAGCCTTCCATTTGCCTCAGCCTGATCCTGATTTAAGATCTTTTAATACTCTTTTTTTCTATCTCACTGCACAAAACTTTACCAAGTCTCCGGTCAGTGTATTTTATCTTATCTCAGAGTTGAGAAACCTCTGAGAAGCCCATGAGCACAGCAAAAGAACTCATCCTGATATATATTTTTTAACTTCTTATTTCTCCAAATAGGTCAGTTTTAGTCATATCCAAGTACTCTGAGACAATGAAGAGACAATTATGAAAAATAACATTTTCCTCTGGGTTAAAAAATTGTACTGAGACATCATCATGCTCATGCTTAATTATTCTTGCAGATTGTGAACTATGAGGGTCATTTGGATGTCTACTTGAAAGAACTTTTGGACCTGACTGTGAGAGTGGCCATGATGGAGAGCAGTCCTGACAACTACATTAAACTGGACTTTGAGCTGCTGAGGGTTGAGCTCAGAGAGTTTGAGGTTCTGGTGTCTCAGCTCAAAGACTCCCTCAACTCAACCTCACCCATGTTTGACAGCCTTTATACTGAGGTAACAAAGCAATTTTTTCACCTACTTGCAAAAAAATTCCTCTTTCTTTATAGTTAGAATATTACTGTACATTTGATTTATGTGTTTATTCCTAGATCCGCAACATGACCCTCATCGTGAACCAACTGGAGACATATGACAAGAGCAATCTGGAGGTGATCCGCATTGAGTTTGCTAAGTTGCAGAAGAAGCTGGAGGAGTGCCAGAAAGACCAGGAGTTGATCAAGCCAGATATTGGTAAGGCAACTAGGGAGACTGTGTATAATTATTTAAAAAATCAGATAACCCCCTCAAATATGAACATTTTTCTTTTCTTTCCAGGCAACTGCAATCATACAGGAATCATGGAGATCAGCAAGCCAATGGTGGTCCAACTGAATGCTCATTTGAGTGCAAGTTACCAGTATGGGGGCTGGGGAAAAGACTCCAAACCTGTTAGAGGCTATGAATCAATGTACTTCTATGGTGCATATAGCAATCCCTCTGTGCATGACTTCTATTTGTACTCTGACTATGAAAAGCTGATTCTGAGGTCTGCATTCAAACACCATGACATACCAAGTGGGTGGGAAGGAACTGGTAACAACTACATTGTTCACGGTAACACCATCTATTACCAGCACAACACACCTTTCAGTATGAGCAAATTGAATCTGACCAGTTCCAAATACGACTACAGAGTGATCCCAGCTGCCAGTCAAAGATTCTCGTACAGTTATTCAGAAAATCAGAACTTGGACTTTGCAGCTGATGAAAGTGGCTTGTGGGTAATGTATGCCTCAGAGGGAAGCAAGGGTAAAATTGTTCTTGCTAAAATAGATGAAAAATCATTTGGCATTGAGGATGAGTGGAACACTGGTGTGTTCAAGCAGTTGGCCGGCAACGCTTTCATGGCCTGTGGAGTCATGTATGCCACCAGATCGGTGGATATGAACACAGAGGAGATCTACTATGCGTTTACACTAAGACCAAGCAGGAGAAACACCTCAACATCCAATTCCCCAAGTTCCAGGAGAAATACACCAACCTGGACTACAATCCCTCTGATCAGAAGCTCTACATGTACAACAACGGCTACTATGTGTCCTACAATGTGAGGTTTAACAAAAAATGATCCCTCCTCTTTGTGATATGCTGTATTGTGATTAATACGATTGATCTGTATTTTAACTGACTTTGTAACTCTATAAAGCTATGTGCTGTAATACATAGACTTGTTACTGTCTTTTTCTGAATAAAATCAAACTGGAGCATTCAGATTGTGTGATTTGCCCTAACTTTTGTGCATTAAAATAATATTATTTTAAAATTGCTGACACATACATTAAGAAAAAAAGTGTAAAATCAGCTCAATATTAAACTTTAAGATAATTTAAATGAAAGTATAGATAAAAAACAAGTAAGATCCAGTGTATTCAATCCTATATGACATCAATACAATTGTAGATATGGCAAAAATATATATATAAATAACATTTTGGCACTAATCTCTCTTCATCAGATTTAAAATGGACAGAGATGTAAGCAAACAACACAGTAGTCAATGACAGCCCCCGACAATTACAGCATGCAAAGAGTAAATGGCAGATGGTATGAGAAATATTAACAGGCTTCAGCATGCAAAAGTGTAGTTGTCCTGATATAACTTTAACCAGAACATAAATTGGTCACCAAACAAACAATAAACTAGTCAATCTATAATAGGAGTATATTTGTCATTGAATCATAGGTTGAACAGGATCCAAAATCAAATTAAAAAATGGATCCAAGGATGAAAGTTGCCAGAGCTGATTTCGATGATTCACTCAAATTCAATATAAACTCAACAGGCTATAACCAATAGTAACAGAATAAACTATAACCAAAATTACTATATAAATGCTAAAGACTGAGGGATTTTAGTTCTTTATATAGCAGTGAATGGTGATTCATTCACTTTTGTGCAATATTAAACAGACAGCAAGTTTGTTTTCAAAGGTACTTCTTTACAGTAAGAAAAGCAACAAATTTCATGTGTAAACTTGTGTTTGTGTATTTGAGAGAGCTAGAGAGAGAGGGAAAGAGAGAGAGAGAAAGAGAGAGAGAGAGGATTTGAGTGTGAACATCAAAGACAAAACAGCTGGCTGATTTCACAATGTTTAAGGCCACACTGGTCTTGACTGGCCAGAAGACTGTAAGAAAATGGTCGGTAGGGGAACAATAGAACAGTGGCAACGTGTGAAGTGTTTATTGAGTTCTCTCTCTGAGTGTAACTATGTTGAAAGCCTGATTACACGAGTATGTGTGTGATATATGTTGTATAAAGCTGCCCAATTCTTTGCGCAGTTGTCATTTTACCAGTCTATGAATGGAGGGGAGAGCTGCTTTGTTGTGCTGCTTGTTAGCTGGTGGTCCTCTGTTGTGAATGAGCCTGGCTGAGAAAAGTTGTGGTTTCAGTGCAGTCTTTGTCCTGTATCTAAATGATGCAGGTAAGGAGTGGGTGGCTACTCTTTGTCCTTACAGAGTTAGCAGTTTAGTGCTAACTCATCTTTGTTCACCTTGTTGCATGAATATTTAGCTTGCAAACTTTGGATCTCAGCGTCTTGTTCATGAGTGAGGGTAAAATGGAGTGATAGATGGAGAGTTGGTTTAGCATGGCATCAGCAGTGATGCGGGCATTGCGCTTGACTGTCATTGCTAAGAGGGAGCTGAGCCTGAAGGCAAATCTCTTGATTTACTGGTCCATCTATGATCTGATCCTCACCTATGGTAGTCGCTTTGGGTAGTGACCGGCAGAATGAGATCATGGATACAAACAGCTGAAATGAGTTTCCTTCATAGGGCGGCTGGGCTCTGCCTTAGAGATAGGGTGAGGAGCTTCGACATCCAGAAGGAAGGCAAAGTAGAGTCGCTGCTCCATCGCACTGAAACGGGCCAGTTAGGATGCCTCCTGTGTTATTCCCATATGAGGTTTTCAGGCACATCTAATTGGTAGGAGGCCCAGAATATGCTGGAGGCATTATTTATCTCGTATGGCTTGGGAACACCCTTAACATACCCTAGGAAGAGCCAGAAGGTGTTGCTGGGGAGAAAGATGTCTGTAGTACCTTGCTCAGTCTGCTGCCCCAGTGACCCAGGCCCAGATCAGTGGATGAAAAATGGATAGAAATGGATGGATGGATATACAGCCTGTCTGTCTGTGGATGTGAAGATCTCTTTTGACCACATAGCACGCAACATTCAGCAAACAGGTCATACACATTACAAGGTGATGCTCGGATACACTAGATACAACATATTTTTCATCCACACCCCATGTTCATATCAAACCGGACATGGTGAATTTCTCAAAAGTTATGAGCAAACAAGGACAAAGCCATAAGTCATAAGCTGGTTGTGAATGAACAGTTAAGAGTTCCAGACAGCTCAAATAACAACTATGGGAGGAGAAAAGGTGTTTGTGATGAGAGAGATGAGGAGATAAGAAGTGTCTTTAAAAACCCTCTGATCAGTCCACCAAGGAGACACTTGAGAAGTAAACTGAGACATGATGATGCCAATTCTGCTGCTCCTGCTGCTCAGTCCTGCTTTGGCCTGGATTGTAAGTGACCCGACTTTTCTATGAAAACATATAGGTTGGTCGGTCATTTATTTTAATTGACTGTAATAGAGGTATTATTTGTTTGTTTTTTTCCAGCCAGTGCATGACTGGGAGTCTGGCAATGTGACTGCATCAGTGGGTGAGTCAGGTCAGTGTGTTTGTCATGTGTATCTGCCTGAAACCACGTTCCCTGCTGACCAGGTTCAGCACATGCAGCAAGTCAGCAAAGATCTGATCCTGGAGGTGGAAATTCAAATGAACAAGGTGCAGTAAGCCTGTTAATACTAAGGTCTGAACAATGCTGCTGCTGAGACATAGTCATGCTCATTCATGTTTATTCACTCATGCAGATTGTGAACTATGAGGGTCATTTGGATGTCTACTTGAAAGAACTTTTGGACCTGACTGTGAGAGTGGCCATGATGGAGAGCAGTCCTGACAACTACATTAAACTGGACTTTGAGCTGCTGAGGGTTGAGCTCAGAGAGTTTGAGGTTCTGGTGTCTCAGCTCAAAGACTCCCTCAACTCAACCTCACCCATGTTTGACAGCCTTTATACTGAGGTAACAAAGCAATTTTTTTCACCTACTTGCAAAAAATGCCTCTTTCTTTATAGTTAGAATATTACTGTACATCTGATTTATGTGTTTATTCCCAGATCCGCAACATGACCCTCATCGTGAACCAACTGGAGACTTATGACAAGAGCAATCTGGAGGTGATCCGCATTGAGTTTGCTAAGTTGCAGAAGAAGCTGGAGGAGTGCCAGAAGGAGCAGGAGTTGATCAAGCCAGATATTGGTAAGGCAACTAGGGAGACTGTGTATAATTATTTAAAAAATCAGATAACCCCCTCAAATATGAACATTTTTCTTTTCTTTCCAGGCAACTGCAATCACACAGGAATCATGGAGATCAGCAAGCCAATGGTGGTCCAACTGAATGCTCATTTGAGTGCAAGTTACCAGTATGGGGGCTGGGGAAAAGACTCCAAACCTGTTAGAGGCTATGAATCAATGTATCTCTATAGTGCATACAGCAGTTCTGTTGTGTATGACTTTTATTTGTACTCTGACTATGAAAAGCTGATTCTGAGGTCCGCATTCAAACGGCATCACATACCAAAAGGGTGGGAAGGTCATGGAAACAACTACATTGTTCACGATAACACCATATATTACCAGCACAACACACCCATGGGTATGATCAAATTGAATCTGACCAGCTCCAAATACGACTACAGAGTGATCCCAGCTGCCAGTCAAAGGTTCTCGTACAGTTACTCAGAAAATCAGAACTTGGACTTTGCAGCTGATGAGAGTGGCTTGTGGGTAATGTATGCCTCAGAGGGGAGCAAGGGTAAAATTGTTCTTGCTAAAATAGATGAAAAATCATTTGGCATTGAGAAGGAGTGGAACACTGGTGTGTTCAAGCAGTTGGCCGGCAACGCTTTCATGGCCTGTGGAGTCATGTATGCCACCAGATCGGTGGATATGAACACAGAGGAGATCTACTATGCGTACGACACTAAGACCAAGCAGGAGAAACACCTCAACATCCAATTCCCCAAGTTCCAGGAGAAATACACCAACCTGGACTACAATCCCTCTGATCAGAAGCTCTACATGTACAACAACGGCTACTATGTGTCCTACAATGTGAGGTTTAACAAAGAATAATCCCTCCTCTTTGTGATATGCCGTATTGTGATTAATACGATTAATCTGCATTTACTGACTTTGTCACTCTTTAAAGCTATGTGCTGTAACACATAGACCTTTTACTGTCTTTTCCTTAATAAAATCAGCTGAAGCATTTAAATTGTGTGAATGACTCACTCTATCCAGTTTGGCTTTAGGGAATATTATTAAACTGAAACTGCATCACTTTGTGAGGATGTGGAGAACCAGATGTATGCTGACGACAACGTCATTTACACTCATGTGAGAGATGCTAAGCAAGTGGCTACAAAGCTCTCGTTAACATTTAAAAGTAAATTTACTAAGTGGCTAAACAATTCATGTCTTTGAATACAAAGAAAACAGTGACAGTGTACTTTGCCAATAAACAAAAACAAAATGTGTGTCTAAAGCTTAGTGTTGATGGACAGACAATTAAAACTGTAAATAAGGTCAAATACATGGGTTTGATTTTGGACTCCAATTTAACTTTTAAAAAAAAGTTCTGCTCTGAGCAAATGAGCAGAATCTTCTGATGTGCTCTAAACTAGGATCTGAACATCCCACTGTGTCAAACTTCCTTTGCACAATCTGCTTTTTCATCTACAGCCATCAAACGCTGGATATATGCTTCCAGCTGAGCTAAAACAGGTTTATTATCACCTCAATAATAAACTTTAAATAATAAAAGTGTGGATCAATGAATATAAGATCCAGTGTATTCAGTCCAACATGGCATCAATGAAGCTGTTAATATGGAAAAATATAAATAACATTTTGACACTACTCTACCTTCATCAGATTTAAGATGGACAGAGATGTAAGCCAAATACACACAAGTCAATCTTTTATAAAATTGCTATAACTAGGATCATATAATGTTTACATGGAGGTTGGAAAGTCATTCATAATAAACTGCATTAAAATGGATCAAAAGTGATCTGGCACAGCCACAACCCATTTTGGGTTCTTGTGGATATATATTACTATTTTTCTATTATTCACTTGTAAAATAAATGGCCTTTCTCAGCAGTTAATCTTCACATCCCAAAGGTTTTTTCAATAACTTAATACACTAAAACTTCTTGGTGGAAAAACACCCTGATCATAAACCATAAAACCGCAGTATCTTTAGGATAGTGTGTTAAACATACACACCTGCGCTGATCTCAAGGATGCAAATAAAATAATTATGACTGTGGGATGATGTCACATGCTCTCTCTTGGCCGGTAAGTGGTGTAAAACCCATAGACCAGAATAACTGAGACATCCTACCAGTATAGACACAATGCCTCTGACTCTGCTGCTACTCTTTTCCACACTGAGCCCTGCACTGGCTTGGCTTGTAAGTTTTAAAGATGGCTGTTATTCCTCATTAAATAGTATTCTGTGTAATGTCTAAATAAAGTAACTGAGTGTATTTACAGCCAATGGAAGACTGGGAGTCAGGGAATGTGACCACATCTGGTGGAGGAGCAGAGTGTGTTTGCAGCGTGTTCCTGCCTGACGGCACCTTCCCTGCTGATCGAGTGCAACACATGCAGCAAGTTACCACTGATCTTAGGCTGGAGGTTGAGATCCAAATGAACAAAGTAAGTATGAAAGATAATCCCCTGTGTTTTTCATGTTGTTTGGAAGTTTTAAATAAGAGCTCCAAATGAAAAAAAAAGTATCACAAGTAAAAGAAAAGAAAAAAGCTCTGTGCTGATTACAAACAGAATTAAAAAAATCCAGAGCCTCATGTTTTGCAATAAATATAAACAACTTAAAAGTATTATAAAAGTAAATTATACAGGCAAAATTTTATTTGTACATGGATACTGTAAATTATGCTTTTAATTTACTTCATGTTTTTTGATATATATGTTAATGTATCTATTTTCAAACTTATCTGCCTGTGCATTGTGTAATACAGTAATTACCCTTCAATATTTATTCATTTATCTTTGTTTTTTGGTTGGTACTTTTATATTTGTATCTTCCTGTACATTTTTTCTTAGGGCTATCTTTATAGTAGGCATTAACAGCGTGAATCAAATTCATTGTGTTACCATACTTGGGAAAAAAAATCATTCTCATTTTGTTTACTATTTCCTAAGTAACTTGTCATTATGTAACATTTAATACCAAATATAAGACACTTTTGTAATGATCAGTCATTAAAAATGTTGCCAAGAATCATGGGCAGCCACAGATCCTTTGGAGTAAAAACTGATACAGAATATATTTGCATTGTGCTTCTTTTGTGGTTATGTTATTAAAGATAAAATCTTATGATGGCTATAAGGTGGGATGAAGTTGGACATTGATCACAACCCAGCTCTTGGGGTGGACAAAAGAAGGAGACACAAGGGTAAAATTAACCAATAAAATGATTTAGCTACTAAAAGTAATCCAAACAAATCAACAAATTGCACAAATAGGTAGGAGAACTGTGTAGAGTCAGTAGGATAAGGAGTGGATGAGCGAGAATGTGCTGTAGAAATGTTGTGCTGCAAAAACAAAGGAAGCAAAGCTAAGCAAAAATGTGGTGAGGATGTCTGCCAGGCAAAGCCTGCCTGCTGCTGCTCTTATGTGCATGAGGCACAGCAGGCCAAGGTGTGTCCTATGACTCTGATTGGACTCATCAGCTTTTCTGTCCTAGAAGGACTCAACAATCAGCACTAGCAAAGGAAAGAAGCAAAGAAACCTAGCAGAAGTTCCCAATAGTTACAGGAAAAAAACATTTCCATTTTTATTTTTTATACACTATCAATCTTACGCATTTATTTTTTTATTTCATATTTTTCATTTATATTAAATTGTATTTATTTATTTTTTTGTCTTGTGTATATTTGCATATTACATATGGTTAGGCAATGTATTGCTTGTTTTTTTGAAAATCTAATTAAGTGTAAAAAAAAGTGAGAAAAGATTTTTAAAAAATCAATTATCACTGGGAATATTCCCAACAACTAATTTACCTATAAACAGAAGATAATACTTAGACTGGTCAAATAGTTTAAATGTACTAAAATACTAAACAAACAACTGAGCACCGTTTTAGTCTGTACAGTAAAACATTGTCCAAAAAAAATGTGTATAAGAGCCTTTTGAAATTGTTAATGAGATTTTAAACAGCCAAATCGAATTTCAGATTCTATTGAAATATATGTCACATTGCACTGTGCATTTTGAACTTAAGACATTTTCATACAAAACATGAAACCAGCTCACTAAATAAAAGCTGACAAATAACATTTGTTGAAAACAATATTCTTCAGGAAAATAAATCTTTAGAACATGCAGCAATTATTACAATGAAATTTTAATTGCGACCTTTATAGACGAGCGACTAGAGCAGACTTCTCACATCCCTCATCATTACATGCAACTGACAGTAACTGCTTCACAGTATTCTGATGAGTGCGTCTTTTTTAGCTCATACACGACGGAGGCAAACTGGATATCTTCTTAGAGGCACTGATGGACCTGACTGTGAGAGTGGCCATGATGGAGAGCAGTCCTGACAACTACATCAAGCTAGACTTTGAGCTGCTCAGGATCGAGCTCAGAGAGTTTGAGGCTCTGGTGTCTCAGCTCAAAGACTCCCTCAACTCCTCCTCACCCATGCTCGACAGTCTGTATACGGAGGTGAGAAGACAAGACCAAGAATTTACTGCTTTTAACGCCTTACCTGTCATAATAGTAACTGTGTTTGTTTGTGCCAGATCCACAACATGACCCTCATTGTGAACCAACTGGAGACATTCGACAAGAGCAACCTGGAAGTGATCCGCATTGAGTTTGCTAAGCTGCAGAAGAAGCTAGAAGAGTGCCAGAAGGAGGTGGAGTTCATCCAGCCAGATATTGGTAAGACTCACCAGCCAGTCCTTTTTTCCCAGTAGCTCATCAAGCAGGTTGCATGTGACGGTGATCGTTTTCTTTTCTTCACAGGTAACTGCAATCACACAGGAATCACAAGCGTCAGCATGCCTACAGTCATCCAAGTGAATGCTCATTTGAACCCAGGATACCAGTATGGGGGCTGGGGTAAAGACTCCAAACCAGTTCGAGGCTATGAGTCAATGTACTGGTACGGTGCGTACAGTAGTCCTTCTGTTTATGAATTCTACTTGTACTCTAATTATGACAAACTCCTTCAGAGATCCTCCTTCACGCACCACGCATTGCCACAAGGCTACGAAGGCACTGGTAATAATTACATTGTCCATGGTAACGCTGTATATTACCAGGCTGCCAACCCATTCAGAATGTCCAAATTAAATCTGACCAACTCTGTTTATAGTCACAGAGAACTCACAAAAGCAAGCGAAAGATTCACCTACACCTATTCACCAAACCAGTATCTGGACTTTTCAGCTGATGAGAAAGGATTGTGGGTAATGTATGCCACAGAGGAGGCCAAGGGTAAAATTGTCATTGCTAAAATCGATGAAAAATCATTCGGTATTGAGGATGAATGGACCACTGGTGCTTTCAAGCCTCAAGTAGGGAATGCTTTCATGGTTTGTGGAGTTATGTATGCAACCAGGCCAGGGGATCTGAAGACAGAGGAAATCTATTACTCATATGACACCAAGACCGGAGAGGAGAAGTACATGAGTATTCCCCTTCAGAAATTCCAAGAGAAATTTGTCAACCTGCACTACAATCCCACTGATCAGAGGCTTTACATGTACAGTAACGGCTATTATGCGTCATACAACGTGAGGTTTAACAAAGAATGATGCCTCTTGTTATTGATCTGCTGTATTGTGATTGATACAAATGATCATCATTACTGACTTTCTCTGCTATCTTTGCACTTTGTTCTATACTTTTGTTTCTGGAATAAAATCAAAATTGAGCATTCAAATCAGTGTCTTGTGTTTTTTTTTACTATTTGTATACGTTACTCACCCTGTGTTGCACTGAATTCATGAATAAAATGTTGTTTTCTTGCATGCCACCACACCAAAAATGAATGGAAAATTGGAGAAAAAAATCTGATGAACTGGAGTAAAAGGTGACTGTGTTTAACAGCAGCAAAACTATATCAAAATCTTATCTATGCTCTCTTTAAGGTCAGATTCTATTGACAAAACAGTCATTTTACCTCACTGAATATGGGAGCTGCTGGTTGGTAGTTTGTGTAACTTTGCTGACTCCCAAGAAACCATTTAAAAGAGTCTTTCCCAAACCTCTCCTCGAGTACCACAAGCCCTGCATGATTTAGATCTCTCCCTGCTCCAACACAGCTGATTCAAATAATCAACTCCTGATAAACTCCTGAAGCTGCCTGATGATAGACTGACCATTTAATTCAGCTGTGTTGGAGAAGGGAGAGTCCAATACCCCTCTCCTATCGAAGTTAGTTCTTGCATAAAGGTTTTACGGGGGGCACCATAATCATAAAAAACAAACTAACTGATCCAGGCAGCAGTAGAGAGTAGCTCCCATGTTCCGCAAGGTAAAATTACTGTTTTTGTCAATGCAGTCTCACCTTGAAGAAAGCAAACAAGGAAAGGGAAAGGGCTGTTTGTTTGGAGATGTTTGTTTATAATTTTGCTATTGTTAAACATGGACCCCTATGACTTCAATTTACGAGGATTTTTTTCCTTTTTTGGATTCTTCTGTAACTGTGTAGGCATATGAGAAAAACAAATTCACAAATGCTGTGTAACACAGGGTGAATAATAGATATGCAAATGTTCATTTTTGTGGGTGCATTATTCCTTTGAACTGACCTGTCCCCCCCCCCCCCGCTATCTATTTTTTGGATAAGGTTGCAGCATCTGATACATTTCAGCCCCCCTCCTCTCCATGCTGGAGCTTCCACCCCCTTCTGTAAGCCGGCCCTCCCTTGGGGAAGTAACGACTCTCCTTTGTGCTGTGGCTGGAGCCTGGCTCCATCTGGTACCAACACCCAGCAGATTATGGCTTCTGGGCACTGTGACCCCTGTATTCATAGTTGACGGCAGACGTCAAAGAAATATTAAAGCTTATAATTTCACAAACTGGGCACTTTTGATGTGGAATTCAACAACACTAAAAGCTAAGCACAATCCATCTTGGAAGTAGAAGTCAGGATTGAAAATGGCCTTCAGTCAGTGCACACAAAAACAGTACTGTCTCTTTAAAGCGACCAGCATCTGTTAGGATGAGAGGGGGGAAGTGAGCGCCTTGTGTGAAATGGTACCCTAAAGTGACATCATGCTCAGCCAATCAGCAGCCTCGCCTGAGCTCTCTCCTCCTCCCCTGCTCCAGGGATGAGTGTTGAGGCTGCTGTAGACACGGGCTGCTGCTGCTGCCGCTGCTGATGCTGCTTCTGGGGTGGAGGACATGCTGGCCTCACATCAGGTACAGTGTGTGTATCAGTGAGCGTGCATCCTGTGCTATTTGTTCATCTATTTATCATGGTGGATTGTGAACTTATTGGCTGTGGAAGTGCATGTTGAGAAGATGGAAGAGACTGAAGATGGCTTTGTGTGTTTCATAACATTCCTTAGAGAGGATGTCGCCTCCATGACTGTAACCAGGATGGTGTGTGTGTGTGTGTGTGTGTGTGTGTGTGTGTGAGATGTTTTTGTTTCAGTCTGTAGCAAAAATATATATATATTTTGCATTAATGGGAATTTTTTTTAGTCAGCATTAGCCTCCACCAAAATAATCCACTTCATGTGATTTTAGATAGTGTGTGGGTTGGTGTCACATAAGTGTATCTACAGTGCAGCATATTATTGGGATAAAATAATAAAATTTTGTGTATTGACACTTTTTCCAGTGTAATCTTTAGGTTTCCATCAGGCTGTAGGGATACACCACTTTGTCATTTACCTGAGACACATGACAATGTGCCTCAGTGCTCTGAGTCATCTCCCTGTCATCTTGCAAATGTGCTTCTTTCCATTCATCAGAAATAGTAGGCACATGCTTGTGCTCACTTCCTGTGCTGGTCTGGAGGTTAACTCTTTGTTTCCGCTGGCTCAGATAATCATGCTGTGCTCTAAAGACCTGAGCCTTGGAGTCACTGGGGGCAGACACACAGCGAGCCCAGTGACAACAGACAGAGATGTGTCCTGCTGTTGATAAGACAAAGGAACAAAGGTGAGAAAACTCTTCGAGAGCAGCCGTGTGATTCACTCACAGCGGCTTAGGATTCACTTTCTGTTTTGTTTAAAGAGACAGCTTGTTCAAACCTCGACTTTCTGCCATGTCGAAATTAAGTCCAGCTGAATCATGTCTAACTTTTTATTCTGTGCTCAGGCCCATCTGGTCCTCAGCAGGTCCAAAACAAGACAGCGATGGCAAAGAGAGATTACCTGGTGGAGGCGGCCAAGCAGATCCGCATGGCACTGGACAGTGAGGTCAGCGAGGACTATGAGGCAGCTTTCAGTTACTATAAGAACGGTGTGGACTTGCTGCTGAATGGGGTTCAGTGTAAGTCAATCACATTTAGCCTTTCACACATGTATACAGTATAATGCTGTGTGATAATGACCAATTCCAAAAGGCGTGTTTGCACAAGACATGTGATGGGAGCATGTGAATAAAAACAGGAAGTCAGAAACCAAAGGTTAAACACAGATTTCCTCACTGGTCACACATTTCCCCCACAGTCTGATTAGTTAGTGGTGTGGAACCAAACCTTATCTGAGATAAAGGCTAAGGTTTAGTCAGGACAGAGTCTTAACTGGACTGTTAGATTTCGTCATTTCACACAGCTGCAACATTTGTCTTTGTTTTTACTGGTGTCTCATAAAGCTTATCTGTTTTACAGTGGACCCAAACAAGGATCGTAGGGAGGCTGTGAAGAGGAAGACAACTCAGTATCTGAAGAGAGCTGAAGAAATCTTCATAACACATCTGCAGGACAACCTCGGGAAGGGGAGCTCTCATTTAGGGGTAAGACTGTCATACTCTACTGTCAGTTACAAAATGTTAACCTTTCCTGCATCAGTATATGGTGGAAATTGCTCTAAGTCCTCCGCTACTTTTATAATTTTATTTAGACAAATACACATGTTCTACATATTGAAGGAGTTGTGTCCCCTGTGTCCTTACTGAAATCTACACCTATGTCTCTGAATGTACACTGAATGTAACTCCAGTGTAGGATTGAGGCATTTTTAGTTTTCACATTAAGTCTTATATTCAGTAAGTTGCATTAAAATGTCAGCATTCCTTTTACCTTTTAAGAGCTGAAGAACATAACAGAGCATGTCCTTTACTGCTTCTTACATTAGATGAAACATTCAGTACCTGTCTGTCTCACACAAAGGCAAGGAGAGTTTATTTATATAGTACATTTTAGCATCAAGGCAATACAAAGTGATCTATATAAAAACATCAGAGTGCAAAAGAAACACAGTAAAAAAGAACATTTGAATGCAACTTAAAAACAGGCGTTTAAGAGCGAGAGTCGAAAATATAAGCAAGTAAAATAATCAAGACGTATAAAATACAAAAATTAAAAAACAAGGTAAAATAGAATAAGACAGGTATAAAATACAGAAAATAAAAACAAGGCAGAATAGAAAATGACAGGTACAAAATACAGGAAATAAAAACAATGTGAAATAGAATATGACAGGTATAAAATACAAAAAAATAAAGTTACAGTGCAGTGTAAGAAATGAATCAATATTTGATTTAACAGAAAGCAGAAGCGAACAGAAAAGCATTCAGCCTTGATTTAGAGGAATGTAAAGTAAAAGTGGACCTGCAGTTTTCTTGGAGTCTTATTCATTGCAAATACTGTGTAAAAAATGTATTGTTTACAATGTGCTTTGTTGACTATCTGTTACTATCTACTGTCTATACTAGTGCACTAGTTGTAGCTAACAGCGTCTGTGGCTTTCATCGTCAGGGTTACAGCAGTCTGAGATTCCGTCCAATCAGACACTTGAGTTCGCCTGTGGAGGATCTGGAGATGTGCAAGGTGGTGGGAGTGACTGATAAGGTAATGCTGTAACACTTACCACCTTTGTGTTTCCATATCAGTGTTGTCTTTCTTTATTGACACTCTTTGATGTTATTAATTTTTTATTCCTGATTAAAGGTCCTGATTGTCCAAAGTATGGTCAACAAGGAGACATTTGTTGTAAAGGTGAGTATTCTTCCACAGTATCACGCTGACGGAAACCAGAGGTGCAGTCTAGAGTATAATACATTTAAATTAAAGACAGCTCCATTGATAGCAGAGATGTTTTGGGGGTTGTCGTCTGGCGGCAAGCCAGGCCTTGTATTCTGTGGCAGGACAGTCGATGGGAGCTCTCTCCATCCTGTCTCCCTGAGTATCATCCAGCATTGATCTGCCTGAAAGCTCTCACCCTTTTAGGCAGTGCAAGTGCACCTCAGATTTCAGTGACCAGAGAGACGTGGTAATTTCTAAAGGGGCAATCCAAGCAGTCTTTTTTTCTGTTAACCATGTCTGGTTTAATATTAATATTAAAGGGACAGTTTGTATGAGGTTCCTATACATAGTGTATTACACAGTGGATGTCAGCTGGCACGCCTCCAGTTTGGAGAAGCAGGTCGGAGTCCGACATGGAAGCTAAGAAATGTACTGCTGTGGAGAGGTCAGCAAAAAAAAAAAAAAAAAAAAATGTAGCCACCTAAAAAAATCAGTCTAGGGGAAGGCTATATTTAGATTATTTTCACTGCTTTAGCTTGCTGTCAGACAACGACTTCCAGTGAGGGAACTGAAGGCCAGACTCCATTATGTGTTTGAACACAGGAGCTGCTGTTCTTCCACTGCCTCATACAGTTATTTTGTTTGTGTTATTGTGTGACTTTTGGTTAATCTGAACTAACCCTTTTAAACACCAAAATCCCACAATAAAGCAAACTAACTAACTGATCAAAGCAACAGTGCACAAGCAGCTCCTATGCTCCGTGAGCTAAAATAACTGTTTTTGTAGACGGATTCTTGTGGCTTTGACAAGAGCATAGAAACTGAGGTCGTGAACAGCCTTCCTGTAGGAAGTGGCTGTTTGACATTAAGGTAAAGCAGTGAAAATACTCTAAATAAAGCATACACTTAAAAAGATATGGATTTTTTTAGATGGGACTTTTTTCGGTGGCTGAAATAGGTTTTGCTGCCACCCCCATCTCCAACAGTACATTGCTTGGCTTCTGTGTCGGTACTCCAGCCTGCTTCTCCAAACTGGGGACGTGCTGGCTGGCATCTTCTGTATGTAACACACCGACTATGGATAACTACCTCATACACTGAAAAAAATCCAAACTATTCCTTTAATATGTGCATTTTCTAAAAACAATAGTCATTGAGAGTGTGTGTTCTTGCAGAGTCTGGTCAAGTCGAGCTGGGAGAGCAGGGACCAGCCAACCATCATTCCTCAGGGGGTGCCATACATGGTTAAGCTGCTAAGATATTACGTCAGCGAGGATACTGTTTACCTGCATCTTGAGCATATCAAAGGTAAGCTGTCACTGCTCTGTCCTCAGTGCTCAGCTGGGAAATGTCGGACTGATATTGAAGCTTGCATGTGCACCGATGTCTAATCTAATGTTTCTTTCCTAGGTGGGAGGCTCTTCTCCAAGCTGCTCAAGCTTAGGAACGAGAAGGCCAAGGAACACCCAGAATGCTTCACTTCTGGCCAGCACAGCATCAAACTGAAGACCAGCCACACCTCACCCACCATCAGCACAGACTACCAGCACAAAAGCGAAGGGAGCGCAGGAGTGATTCCACAGAAATTAATCGATGAGAGCCCGGACATGGACTTTGCCACCTCATGGGATGAGACCCAGCAGCGACTGGAGAGCTGTGGGACTCACTCCTACATTGAGGAGACGGGTTGTCTGCAGAACACACGCTCCGCAGCATCATTTTATACCAAGCTTGATCGGTTAAGTCTGAATTCAGGCCCATCTAGGACAAAAGTAAACGCCCGCATCCATCCACCAGCTCCCAGTTTGTGTTTGCACTCCAGTGAAACTCAGGAACAGCCCGCTCTTCCTCTCTCTTGTGCCCGTGTCAGTCAGGCTCTCGGTGTCATGTCAGAACTCCATAAAAACAAAGCTGGGATGGGACTCACAGAGTGCAGCTCTGAGTTTGAAGCGGCTTGGAAAGCCGCGGATCCAGCACAAAACTGTGAGCAAATAAACCCCTATGCAGTGACTGACAGTCATTCAAATAGCACGCTAGGACAAACACCACCTCATACAAATCAGACCTCATTCATAAAATCGCCAAACAGTGAAAATAATGGTCTGAGTTCCTCCCCTGCCATTTTGCATCTTCCTCTCCATTGCCAAACCCAGATCCGTGGCAGGGCATCATGGGATACCAACGGCTCTCACCAAGGATCTGTTTTGAGCTGTAACTCCGCAGATGTGATTGCAGACTCAAAGCAGGACAGCAGCCCCACTTCAGAGGAAAGAAACGGCATGGTAGTCATCAGGAGCACAGACAGAGCAGTATTTTCTGAGCACACAGACACAAGGAGCACCTCAGACAGCTCCTGGCTTTCCTCTGCCCCCCTCTGCCACAGCATCGCAGCAAAACAGGGGACGTTTTCAGGGCTCCCCCTGGCCCTCTCAGGGGTGAAGGGGGAAACACAATCCAGTGAGGGTGTGGAGGACGCCTGCGACTTGCAGAGTCCGACAGAGAAGGTGGCACCTGGAAAAGAGCGATCATTTTTGAGCTGGTTCTCCTCTGGCCCTCCTGGAGCTCCTCTCCACAGGAGCAAAGAGGATGCTTTCCTTAAATCAGGGAGCTCGGAGGGGCAGGGGGAGGACCAGATCATAGAGGTGGATGGATGGTGCCACCTGCCTCCGATCCCTGTGAAGTCCTCCGGGCCGACAGAGAAGGCCATGCAGACCTGTTGGGGGCTTCCAGAGGCAGAGGTTCGTGTTTGGGGGGCTCAGATCCTGCTGGCACTAGAAAGTCTGCATCAGCAAGGCATCCTGTGTCGGGACCTCAACCCTAGAAATGTTCTGCTCACCAGCAACGGTGAGTTCATCCAATGCCTTTAAAAGTTTGTGTGTGGAAAACTAATACTTTTTTGATTTTGATCAAACATAATGTTTTCACAGGAAAGGTGTGTTTGACTTTTTTCGGACAGTGGAGTGAGGTTCAGTCAGAGATCAGCTCCAAAGCCATGGAACAGATGTACTGTGCTCCAGGTAAAAAATATGCATTTCTGTTCAGGGGGGTGAAAGAGGGCACAGACAATGTTTTTGTACTTTTGTACTTAGTATACATAAGCCAGAGTGCATGACACAGCATTAAAATAGAGCTTGTTTATTGAAAAAAATGTCCTAAAATCCTAGAAACATGTAAGTGCTGCGAATGGCCCCAGGCCCCCTGTCATTTTGCAAAAGTGCCCCCCAAGTAAAGCCAGTTGAGTATACACACTTGGCATACAGTAAAAGTGCAACCGCGGCGATCGATGCCACTACATCTTACTCTCTGCACCAGCGTTTCCCAAAACTCTCCTCAAGTACCACAAGTCCTGCATGTTTCAGCTCTCTCCCTGCTGCATCACAGCTGATTAAAATGATGGGCTCATTATCAAGGAGTTCATAGATTTTGGGAAGGGAAAAAGTGGCATTGCCAATTTTAAAAATGTTGTATTTAAATATATATATATTTGCATACTGGGGTACCTAAACAGTCTTGAAATTGTTAACACATTATAAACACTCTAACTTTGGAAATGGTGATAGACGTAAGTACATGTGTTTATTCACTCATGATTTAATTGTATCATTTAATTTCTTGGTGTAATTTCATAAAATCAGTGTGTGATTTTACTTATCTCCAATTGTTCTTAGGGCGTTAAAATGAGGAATATAATTATCACAGTCTTATTTTTTTTTTTTAAGTTTTCTATGTTTTGAAATAACTGACTTGATCTTTTGTGATTTGTAATCATATTGGCAATATGTATGTAAAGCGGATCATGGCCTGGGTGGGTCTATAAGACTGGATTTGGAAATAGATTTAGACTCTCATTCATCATTCATCTCAAGAACTCATTTGAAATTTTGTTTTCTTTGCATTAAAGCCAGCGGTAGGTGGTGATGCTGAAGTATGTGTGAATGAGGGGCCCAAATTGTAAAATTTTGTCCCCCTGTCCATAATTCCTGGTGACTGGCCTGTTACTGTAATCTGAAAACAGTGGCTGTTTCTTAGTGTAATCTGCCACCTAGTGGCAAGATTAAGCTGGTCCACGTTACTCTGACTAAGAGATCAAGTGCTGCACATTGACATCAAAATGAACGAACAAAAAATGTTGCACAAGAATACAACTGAACTCACCTGATTGTATGTTGACAGAGATTGGTGGCGTGTCCAGGGTCACAGAGGCCTGTGATTGGTGGAGTCTCGGGTCTTTGCTGTTTGAACTCCTAACAGGAATGGTAAGCAAAGGCTTTATAAGCGTGAGGTTTTTTAACAGAGTAAAGCCTGCAACATTGTCATTTTGCACCATACCTGTAAACTCTGGCACTGGGTCATGGTTTTGTGTCTGCTCACTGTGCCTCCAGCCTCTGTGGCAGCTCCACCCTGCAGGAATCCACTCTCACACCCAGCTGATCATCCCCAACCACCTGAGCGCTGCAGCTGCGTCTCTGCTCACTGAGGTTAGATTTAAGGCTGGAAACACATGCAGGGCTTCTCTTCAAAACATTGTGTTCATCATCATTAAATCCTACACACACACACACACACACACACACACACACACACACACACACACACACACACACACACACACACACACACACACACACACACAGTGATTTTATCTTACAGTATCTCCTCTCTCCATTCTGCTGCTCCACAGTTACTTCAGTTTGATGCTGGCTACCGCTTGGGTTCTGGAGGTGGAGGCGTGAGTGACATCAAGTGTCATCCCTTCTTCAGCAGTGTTTCCTGGAAAGCTCTGAGCTGCTAGGACTGAGGTGCAGCTGCTGCACCTCAGTCCTGCACTGGAATTGAAGTTCAAGCGCTGAATCCTCAAGTGGTCAAAATGAATGCAGTACCAGATCCCTGGTTTTCTTTGCATTTTGTGCTTCCCAAAGAAAAATGACAATAAAAACTGAAACTTGAACAAAACTGGTAAACCATGTCCCTTCCAAAAACATGAAACAAATGGATTTATTTTACCTCCAAAACTCAGATATGATGGGAATTTTATCTTTGATGCAATTTTGGTATATCTAAATTTTATAGTATACAGGCATATTATAAACTACGCATGCAAACTGATGCCACTTAAGCCTAAATTTCTGACAATTACAAATGTTTGGATTGTCTACCATTAAATATTGTATACGAACAATGATATTACGCAATAAATTGTTCCCCTTTTACTGATCCATTTATCTTTTGAGGCCTCTGTGTGTCATAACTGCTCAACAGGATATACATGACCATTTAAAATAGATCACTGTAGGGTGGGACTTTTTGTGTAGGGATGGTTCGGATTTTGTGAATTGGGGTTGTATCGAGTACCTATCAATAGTCAGTGTATTACACACAGTAGGTGTCAGTCAAAATCCCAGTTTTAGAGAAACGGGCTAGAGTCTGACAAGGAAGCTAAGGAATGTACTGGATGGAGGTTAACAAGAAAACAAAGTCTTTTTTTTGTATTAATATTATAATCTTTCACCCATCTTCGCACTGTGTGGAAGAACCACCTTTTACGCCATCAATGCCCCAGCTCTATTAAATTTAGCTACCCAGACTATCTGTATGAAATGACAAAAAAAAAAAATCAAAAACAAAAACTACAGTCGAGTCATGTAGCTTTTATTGTTTAAAACTTTCTTTTTTCTTAAATAGTCTTTCTTACACAGCATAAAGAGAACTTTCCTCATTTGTGTGAAACAGATGGCATAAATTCTCAGTCTGAACATTTTAGAACATAGTGTTTCTTGGTTTCTGGCCCAATGTGTGTTCATTGTTCTTCTCTCAACCAAAATAATGAAATGACACTATGCAGTTTATCTATGTTTGTCATTCATCTCACAATTGGTTGAAAGCTTTCCATTTGTATGTAGAAAATGACATATGGCGCATGAGTAATAGAATATATATTTTTTTGATCTAAAGACCAGCACCACAGAAACCCCAGACCCCGACATTTCTCCACAACAGCACCAAGCCATTTACCTCTGCCAGCCCCACAAATGTCCATCGCACAACTCAACTGTTCCCCAAAAATCCCTTCTTTTTCTAGTTTACCAATACAACAATACATCAACTGCAGTTACGGTAATGTTCATCAGGTGAGTACAGCCACTGTTTGTGTAGGGTGGTTTGTTTGGTTGGGCCTGGAGTTCACAAGGATTTACATGTCAAGGAGCAGCACCCTGGGGTCCTCTACCACTGACTTGATCTTGCGCAAGAAAGTGACGGCCTCTCTTCCATCGATCAGGCGATGGTCGTACGTCAGGGCGACATACATCATGGGACGGATCTCCACCTGAGCGAGAGAAAAAGAGTCAATGCGTGCAAGATTAAAACCAGTTAACACTTAATAACTGGCCAGACAAAAGCTGTAAGAATGACAGAGATTTAACAAGCCAAACCCAGTAAGTTATTTAATTAGTTTTCACATTCATTTTCCATATGTGATCGTTTTATCGGTCAATACATTGTTTTTTTTATCTTTATGTATTTCAATGTTTAACACTGAGGAAACAAACCTTGCCACCGACTGCAACAGGCCTGTCAAAGATGCCGTGCATGCCTAAAATGGCAGACTGTGGTGGATTGATAATAGGTGTGCCGAACATGGACCCAAACACGCCACCGTTGCTGATGGTGAAGGTTCCTCCGTCCATGTCCTCAACAGCCAGCTCATTCTTACGGGCCTGCAAAAACACATCCACAATTAAGAACCTTTCACAACTACTGTAAAAAAAAAAAAAACACAGAATGAGCAATTATGACAAACTTAAAATTAGGTCTGGATGATATAAAGAAAATCAAATATCACAATATTGTTGACCTAATACTTTGATATCAATATTGCAGCAATATTGTTGGGTCAAGTATTGGTACTTTCACCAAATATTACACAATTAATTTTCTTTTTAAATAAACAGTAATCAGTAATCCCCTTTACATACAGAAATAGATATGTGCCCTTTAATGTGAGCGACGCCCTCATACTTAACAAATAAAGCAAACAGATGGCACTAGAGGGCAGTCAAAAGTTTCTGACAAAAAACAACATGGTGTCGAAAGAGGAGGTCATAATAATGTACTTTTTAACAGAGGAAGCGTGATAGACAACGGTGTCCTGTGAGGCCATTATAAACACTGCGAAATAAAGATGGAGAATTCTTCTCATTATTTTACTGATTTGTTCCATTCTGCTGTTTTTTAAATGATTTTGTTGTCTCCTACAGTCGTGTCTCACTTGAAGCACACTACATAGCCCCTATGATTTCTGGTTAAACTGCTCGGTTTTGTCCGTATTTGTAAGATTTCATAAAATATGTCCAATTACAGGCCTAATAAATGCAGAGTATTGTGTACATATCCAACGTTCAGCATAAAAGAGTCAATCTATGACAAACACACAACTCAAAAGTCGCATCACTATATTTTTGACCAAATACCTCGATATCTTTATTGCTGCAATATTGTAGGGTTATTATCACAATAGTGTATTAAGTGGGTAAAGGGAAATAATAAAACAGAAATGTCTGGTAAATTCAGAAAATTACATCACTTTACTGTAACGCAGCCTTTTAAAACAGGAAAAGACAACATTTAAGATATTACCATATCCACAATCTGAGACTATATCTAGTCTCATCAATAAAGTATTAATATAATACCCATCCCTACCTAAAGTGTATCATAACACACACAATAAAACATTACCTTTTCTCCCAACAAATTGATGGCCTTCTCAATATCGGCAAAATTCATTCCCTCTACGCTTCGGATTACAGGAACCACCAGACCCTGAGAGAGAAGACACATGCTGAATTTTCCTGCCCTTCACATTAGAGACAAGTGGGCTGTCAAGCACTTACACTAAGTATTACAATATAATGCACTTGTCTCACCTTTGGCGTGGCCACAGCCACGCTGATGTCGACGTAGTCCCTGTACACAATCTCTTTGGTTGTGTCATCAATGACTGAAAACACAAAGAAAGCATGAACACCGTAAACGGAACCAGTTTGTGAACAAGTTAACTGTAAATCTTCAATACATTTCCATCAAGATTAATTTCTTTTTACGTGTGCCATTTTCTGTAACCGGTGGAGGGTGAAACCCACAGACTATTTATTCAGACCCCCCCCGCTTCATTGTGGTATATATCTAAATAGGTCAGGGTGGTCTAAAGGCAGTAAATAAGTTAGTGCTGGTTTTGAGGTTTGGCAGTGAGATATAGTGAAACTTAAATCGTTTTCTTCACCACACACACTTGCAGTCACTTGTGCCCATACGTGCAAAGATACAGTCATACTGACACCACAAAGTGAGATTTCGCAGTCTTTTAAGGTGAAATCTATACCGGCATTGACAGCAGGTTGGTCAGTCAGAGCATAGGCAGCAGCCTTCACGAATGCAGACATGAAGCCCAACTTGATGTTGTGCTTTTTCAGGAAGGCGTCTTTGTAAGACTTCCTCATCTCTGTGATGTTGCTGTCGGGGAAAAAAATGCATACATCAGCTAACAGTTTAGGATTAAGGCAACAAGCAGTTATGACATTAACGGAGGAAATTTTACTAGAAGAAAAAATATCAGGGAGCCTACGTGTTTAGAAAGAATTGAATACACATTCATACCTAGAAGGTACAGATGTGCATATTAAGTAAATTATTTAACAATTACTTTAGTGAAATGGATTTTTATCATTAAAAAACACTTCATATTCAAGGCGTCTGTCATGTCTGCGACTCTGAATCACTCAAATTCAGTAGGCCAATACATGCGCTTATTAGACAAAAGCTTCGGACAGATTAACCGAGCTGGTAACTGTTTTGTCGTGCAACAATTAGTACAAGTTCGTTCATAAATGCTCATTAAAAACTTGCATTTATTAGCTTAAATCATTTCTTTTTTTTGCTTGAAATGGGTCATTGCACACTTAAATAGAAACCTTAAAAAAATATTATTTTCAAAATGTATAGACTCAAGACAAAAGTAATTCCTCTCATTCATCACGTATGACCCTCTGGAGGTGTCTGGCAGTGTATTTATCTGCAGAGACTTTGCCCTCTGCTTGTATTTTCTCATTCTCTTCTCATTTTGCTGTGTTCAGGGCGCTTTATAAAAAGGTAGCTAACAGGTGCCAGACTGTAAGCAGTACCCATCCAAGAGAAAGCTATAGAGATTGTGGACACAGCTCCAAAAAACCCCAAATATAGCAAGGTGAAACACCAAGTGTAAAAAGTTGGGATTAGGTTTTACTTTTCATACTGTTTTCAAACAGTAGCTGACAATTCCTACATAGTATACTTTTAAGGTGTACTAAACTTACCAAAGATATACTAGAAACAGAAATTAGAAACTCTGTGAAATTACTTTTTCAAATATTGTAATTATGTTAAGAGAGATACAGGTCATAAAGCTAACATCACTTTCAAAGGAAAACCAACTATGCCTTTATATTGAATGCTGTTGCAGATCGTGGTAAATTAAAGCGATTGAAATTGGCCCGCTAATCGTTTCATCATTGCTCATTTTTCTCCTGTATCTCTCTTTTTAATTGTTTGTTTTCCTGTCTCTAACCCTGTTGAAGCTCTAGGGTTTCTCCGCTAACATAATTAGCCCCTCCCAAGACACAGACTCTCCGAGAAAGGAGAGAAGAAGCGATAAAAATCTTCACTTTCTAGAGCCTGTAAATCTTATTGGGCTGTCATAAAAGCCCATATCGGTTGAGGCTGCTCTTCCACTCAGAGCGCAGGTCTCTGTGGGCCCCTACAGATGCTCCAGCCTCCTGCTCTGACTAGCTCCTTCGGCTCCAGATGAGCCCTAACATGGGAAGTCTTCCTCCAGACCGTCAATGTCAATCTAATTAGGATACATAGAAAACCCTGAATAGCCGAAAGCCGACACCACACATTTGCGGGGAAAAGAAATCCTCAAAGTGTCCTCTTCAGCACAGGGGGCCAAGTGCAGACAATAACATTTCCTTGTAAATTAATAAAACCTGTTTTAACAATTCTTATCTTCGTTTTAGATGGCATTACGACCAAATATTTACATTCCAGTGTTTAAGAGGATATCGGGTTTCAAAAAGCTTTTCCTATTGGGCAGATTCCAATCTATAACCATTTGTGCAAGTGTTGTTTTGGCTTTTAAAAAGGATATACATACAGTATGTGGACTGGACACATACTGCCTACACTCTACAAGGTTTTGTTGTCACATTTCTGGAATTTATGATAATTTTGAAAAATATCAATAATTGATAAGATTTTTGATACAACGGGGAAAACTGACACTGAGGTAATAAAATTTAATTTAAAAAACTAAATTATAAATACAACACGGCTATAACATGACAATGATGACTTCTTTTCTTGGTTAGTAGCAGAGAACAGCAGAATAAATGTAGTAAAAATTAACAATAGGAGAGAGGGAGAAAGTGCAGCTGGTACCTGTGTAGTGATACTGTGGAAAATGAGTATTGAGACTGTTTCCAATATTCAGATTCAATATGTATCGTTAAATCGATATTTTGACAAAGCTACTATAAGGTCTGTCTTTTTCCTTCAATTTTTTCTTCTTGTATGCATTTTCACATAAAATCACATTTCACATTAAATATCTAAAATAGCACTGAGGGCTTAACAATGTAGGTCAACTAATTTAGAGTTTCCTACCTCATGTCGACCTCATTAAACGTAGTCAGCATAGCGCAGGTGTTTTGGGCTTCCTTCAGTCTCTGGGCAATTCTCAGTCTCATGCGGTTCATCTTAACCTAAAATGAAAAAAACGAATAAGCAGATTCTGTAAACAGTTCTCAACTCTTAGCTACTCCACTCAACTAGACCAAATCCAAAAGTGTTTAGATACTCCAAACATTAATTAGGTGTGATTTTTGCATTTTACCCTGCTCTCTGTCCTGGCTCCTTTAGCCACTCCCTCAGCTGGAGCTGCTGGTGCAGCTGCAGCAGCGGTGGGCTTGATGGCTGAAACTATGTGGAAGACATAAAGAAGCAGTTAATATCTCTACACATCAGTTTAGTGGGAACGGTGAAAGCCGCTGCCTACAATGAATAATCATGTAAGCTAGAGGTCAAGAGCGCAGATGTCAAGCAAAACAGTTCTCACATGACACAGGCCGTCTGTCTCATGACAACTAACCTGGTTTGGTGTCCATAGCATGTGCTGGCACAGGTGGCACAGGGGGCATAGTGGTGGGAATGGGGCCCACAGCTGAGGGGGGTGGAGGGGGAGGGGGAGGAGGAGCAGCAGAAGGTGGTGGAGGGGCGGCGGCGGCCGGCGCCTCAGCTTTTGGAGCCTCTGCAGCTTTGGGAGCACCAGCTAAAGACACAGAGGTGAACAGTTAGGATCGGTCAGCATATAAAATAATATGGCTTTGTTGAATACTCGATATTGATTAGTCATTTACAGCATTCTACTGCCTTTTATTTTTGAATAGCAGACGGTTGCTATTGACTCAGTTCTGATCATAGACACCAGAGGACTCAATAAAATTACTTTCAGTTTCTTTTCTAGTATAGTGGAGAAATATGTTAACAAATATGTTGCAATAATGTCTTGCTGGCTGTACATTATCCCAAACATATGAAAATAAATACATTTTTAATGAAAATTCAATATTTAAGACCTCCTTTTCGAAGCTTGAAGAGTGGAGTTCCTCCCTCCACCTTCCCTCCATCAGGGACCAAAAGCTCCTCAATCACTCCAGCAGCAGGAGAGGGAACCTGCACTGATGTCTAATAGCAGGAAAAAGAATAAAAACCATCAAAACCAGTCAAAACCATCACAAGGTTAAAAATGTAAATAGTTCTAGGACATTTTGTAAATAGAGATATGTTGTGATTTGGCTGGTGCCAGTGTAACGACTGCAGGCATTTATTTAAGCGCAAGCTTAACCATTATGACCAGGTCAATGTCTTTGTAACAGTTTTATTTTAAAAAATATATTAAAAAACAGGAGAAAATGAGACATTTTAGTAATGACTTTCTTGTCTCTCACACCAGCACCACAAATATGAGTTTTTAAAAAGTAAATGGGACAGCTATTTTGGGAAAAGAACAACATCCGCCAATACTTTGATTTATGTTGTGCCACACACTCTGAAAGGATTTCACTTTTGTGGGCAAAGCCCTTAAACTACTAGAATCACAAACATGGTGAATTTGTATGACATTTACATAGTTTTACCTTGTCAGTCTCAATTTCGCACACCACCTCGTCCTCAGAGACAGTGTCTCCGACAGCTGTAAGAAGAAAGCTTTAGTTTTATATGCAAACATATTACCTTTTGTTTAGTCTGGTTAAAAATGTGCTAGTGTCTGTTTCAAAAATAATTTCTATATGTTAGTTAATAAAAAAGGAGTTACCTTTCTCCCACCTCACGTCCCCCTCTGTGACAGATTCTGCAAACGCAGGGGTCTTGACTGTGACGACTTCATCTCCTAGAGAACCAAGACAAGTCAAGGGAGATGCATTTCTTTACTCTACACAAGAATGGTTGTGCTTAATATTCAGACAAGTGTAGAACCAAAAGGCACGCGGGCTCAAACATACTGTAGGCTGCAGACGTCCTGAAGTACTGGATTTGGAAGACGCTGGACCGGGGATTAGGTTTTCTGAAAAAACAAACAAACAAACAAAAAAAACAAAACAACAAACCAATAAGAAAAAAAAAACATATTAAGTAAATTAAACAACATCAGATAAGTCATAAAATTCCCCATAATTACTTCAAATTATCATCCAAGAGTGCAACAAAATTGCTCATTTCTGATTTGATTTGTGTGTATGGAACAGTATATGCTATATACTGATAACTGGGACATAGATTAATGACAGTGCATGCATGATGGCAAATTTACGACACTTTGGGAGCCAGTGTTGATGACTGACGGCTTGAAGACTGTCCATGTCATTCATCAAATCTATGCTGTGAACGTTGTACTTAAATTCTGATAGTAACGTTGCTTGTGGATTGTTCAGTGTTCTTAAGGGTTAATGTACTTACACATTGTTGTTCAAAGTGATAGAATGGCTCGCAGATAGAGCTGTAAGAAAACAGTCACAGTCAATGAGTTAATAATTTCTTGCCACAGGACTATCCCAATGCAAAGATAGGATTTTACACTTCATGCTTGAAACAGCAACCACACATACCTGCCGTTGCCCGACGAGCTAATGCATTATTCCCCTGTGACAAGATATGGTTAACCATTACAATGCATATTCAGATTTTTAAATGTTAAGCATTGTGAAAACAAGTCACTCTCCAAAGTTTCTCAAGCATAAAATGTCTAGAGGAATATGCAGCCATGAGTTGGTTAGCAAAGACATCAAGGTCAATAGCTAATGTCTTAAAATGATAAAAGACAGCAGTTGGGATTGTATATAAATAGCTATGGAGTCAACAACATGTCAGTGCTGTCGGTCAAAGGTCACTTCTACGCGCTTGAAGATGACCTTTGACATAATCGATAAATGTAACTGACAAACAGGTGGCTTGTGTACTAGTTTTTCAAAAGAACTGCAACAACAAAAGCATAAAGGATATTTTGGTAGTTGTAAGTAAGTAGCTGCATTAAAGCTCAATGATCAAGTGCTAATCTGAATGACAAGCTGACAATTAGACACTTAACAGGACTTTGCTGACATTTTACTTTGTTTATTTCGCTTGAAATGCAGCGACAGGATGTTACACTGTACACTAGAACAACATTAACATAAGACTTTCACTACATTGGCTTAACTAGGCTTAGTTTTCTCTCATTAACCACAGTATGACCTCAGCGTGGCAGCTACGAGCATCTAGCTAAGCTACCCGTTCATTTAGCTTAGAGTGGCTAGCATGTTCTTGCTAGCTAGCAAAATACTACTGGACAACTTTGAATTAACTGACCACGAACATGGACAAGCTACTTCCTGTTAGGTCAAACACCTTTAACGTTCATGTCAAAATGTGATGCCAACTTAGCACAGAGAGGACTGCTTTAAACTTTGACACCGACTGCAGCAAAGACTTGTGAAGTTAAGTGTCAGACTGTCCTTGGCTTACAATGTTACGGCCTGACCGTGGCCTACAGCTAATGCTAATGCTAGCTCTGATAGAGCTGAAGCTGTGCCTTCGCCCACAGAGACAGCGAGGACTCCTGTCGCGAGCGGCGAGCAGTAACATTTTATTAGCTGGTCGCCTACCTGGCGGATTGCAGAGAGGGAACGGCCGAAATTCCTGGTGAGACACCGGGAATGGGATAACATGGTGGCTGTGTGACAGCAGCCTGTCAGCGGAAGGGAACTCCGGTCACACCGACGAGCAAGAGGCGAGGAAGTAGTGTGGGATAAACCAAGTGCTCCGAGCACAGGGGGGGGAGGAGGGGGAGTCCTCACTGAGGTCCCCTCTGACCTCCTGTACTCCTCCTGTAACCACTGGCTACTGAGATCTACAAATCACATTACAGTATAAATATTGTGCAAAGATAAATAGATATAAGATAATAAATATAAGAGAGCATAAGATAACATGATATAGAAACATGATCTAAATATATATATATATATATATATATATATATATATATATATATATATATATATATATATATATATATATACACACACACGTTTTTTTTCTTCCAAAAACGAGAATACGGCTAGTAATGATAAAGCCCTAGAAATAATAATCTGTCATTCTGTTACTTGAGTATATGTTTGGTTTTTTTTTTTTACATTCTGCAGCTGTTAACATAATCACATACATTTAACTAGTTTTACAACTCTATTGAAATATATCTATATTTTTGATAATGGCATTTGTAAAATGTTCTGTCCTCAATTAATTCTAATTCCTCCAAGTACTAATATCTTTCTCATCATAATTCATAATTAATCTGAAAAGTAAAAAAAAGGAAAAAGGAATCACGTTCATTAAAAATGTTTAAAAAAAAACCAAAACAAAACACTGAAGTCCGGGCTAAGCCTATAACTTTAAAGATATGAGAGAATAAGGGAATATAGGCTATAGCAAAGGATTTTTTAATTCACAAAATATGGCATTAAGCATGTGTTGGCTCCTTTACTTTTCACTCTTTTCTTCTTTGTGTTTTGGTGTGCTTTGTGGTTAATCCTGTCTGTTTCACTCGAGGGCCACCAATTATTAGGCTAATTTGGAGACAAATAAAATTATTCACTGATTTAAGAAGTGCAATAGAGTATTTTATATTAATTTATATATGCTTACATCCAAGGGTGTAGGTTTCGTTTCAACATTGGTAGTGGCACATATGAAATGGCAGGGAAACTTCTTAATTTTCTCTATTCAGCTGATTTTTATGCACGAAATTGTGCTTTTTCTGCATCAATTATAGTGTGCAAGAATCTTTAATCACATCAAAGTAAAAAGTCTTCTGCTAGCTACTTTTATGTTTTTACTGTACATGTTTTAAATATTGAGGAGGGACGTGTCCACCGCGTTCTTCCCAAAATGTACGCCTATGCCTTAATCATATTTACATATGCATACATACATTTTCCAGTTACAGATGAATCATCATTATTTCTCTCTGAATATTAATAGCACGCATATTTCCAAGTAGCCTTAGCCATTGTTATTTTTGGTAACTCAGTAGGCTTTAATCCTTTAGTCGTGAAACCCACTTTTTAACCATTATAAGTATCATTTCAGCACCTTGCAAACACTTTCCTCCTCTTGACATTATGTGGGTGATGTACCACCTCATTGCTTTCACATGGCCACGCCCCAGCTCTGCCTGATTCCTCGTCTCTCCTGCTGCCCAACTCGCAGTGTGCGCAGGCCATCAGCACGGCAGCACGTCCCGGCGCAACAGGTAAGGTCCCAACACCGCCGCTCACTCTGTGTCTGTGAACCATGGTTAAAACTGCAGCTCTGTAGGAGTGTGACAAAGTGCAAGTGCAACTGCGTGCACCTCAGTTTGGTGGTTTTTCACGAGAAGTGCTTTTTGACACACTCATGCATGCTTTTACAAGACAGCTGACAACTATAATAACGTTTGGTGAGTGTCTAATTGAGTTGTTTAAGACTATTAAGTGAAAGTTTCAGTCTTTATAACTTCAAAAAAAAGTTTGCACATTTAGATTATGTATAATTTGTAAAGTTTCATATATAAATTATTTATTATGTTACAAAAAATGTGAAAATTGATTGTAACCGTTATGTTCAGTAGGCAGTATCAGTTGTAGGTGTAAGTGGAGAAATTGCTTTCTCACAAATAATAGAAGAATTAAATTATGTCAAACTTTGCTTTTTGGGATAAGTGAGTCTGCTCGTTTTTACATATTCTACTACAGGAGTAAGGTCTTTCTGGCAGAATGTTAAATCATATTACAATAAGAAAGTGAAACATAAACGGTGCTGAAACAGAATTTATTGTCGAATGTAGACATAAAAGATAGAAACTGCTCTTTTTATCTGTTCATTCGTATGTACAGACGTATTTGTAATTGATTCAACAAAGCCCATTGTGTGAGTTAACATGTTACAGAACTAAAAATATTCTAAAATAAACACCTTAAAAGAATGAAGCCTGTGACAACAGATTTAGGGATTTTGAACTTTTTGCTTTTTTCCACCGAAGATCATCTCTTGATCATTCCTTAAGATGAAAATCAGAGAAAAATGAAGAGGTTTTCATGATATTTTTCTTTTGTAAATAATGTATACACAGAGCTGTTGCGTGGTCTATGTCTTTCAGAAGCTGGGCATGATATATTAGAGTTGTTCTTTTTATCCTTTGTGTTATCCATTATTACAACCCCTAAGATGAAATGACACAAAGAAGCGCACTCCGTTATTGCTTAAGATCAAGGATTTCTTCTTCATCTTCTTTTTTATTCTACAGAACTGAGGATCTTGCCAATAATATAGGGTGCTTTGATTGTATATAATATGTAACTGCAATTCTACATTTGCTTTTAATCGAGACATTTTGCAATCACAAATGTAATTTCAGGTTTTCCAAACAAAATGACAGAATTACCTGTGAAGGTCTATCTATAAGATAAATCTGATTGCTTTGCAAATGGCTTTAAAATATATTTGCCAAGTAAAACATAAAGTGACATTGCATGTTTTCATAACTGTTTATTTAAATGCAATAATAGACAGAGAGAGAGATATTTCTATTTTACTTTAAATTGTAAAAGATGCAATGAGCTGTATAAAAAATGAAACAGGATAACAAAAACATTAAAGGGCTTTACATTATTATCATATTTTGAAATATGTGTTATTATTAGTTATTTTAACTTTGTTTGTTTTTATTCTGTGCTTTCAGATTCTTGAATTTCACGTAACTGATTGTGCAACGTGTGCAGCCGAAGCCAGTTTTCTCAGTGAGCATGAACCTCAGTCTTCCCGACCAGAACATGCACAGCTCCAGTGAAGGCTGCCTGGAGGACGACAAACCTGATGTCATGCTGCCTTGCTTCCGTAGAAACATGTATGACGAGCCTCTGGCCTCATACTCCAGCGGATCCATCATCTCCCAGCTCCTCCGCAAGACAATCCACAACAAGAGGACACTAGATGAAAGCCATTTCTACCTTTCCAGCACCACTGCAGCTGACTCTGGCCAGGAGGACCAGTGCAGTGTCTCCTCGAAGGACAGCACGGTGGAAGCTTCCTCTCCCAGTGGTCACGTTTCTACAGGAGCCAGCCCAGAGGGGGAGCATCCCATCACTGACCACATGCAGGCCAAGAGGGCCAGAGTGGAGAACATTATCAGGGTCATGGCAGGCTCTCCCAACAGCAGGCAGCATGGAGACAGTGAGAAGTCTGACACAGATGCCAGAGACACCAGAGAGGCCAGAGAGGCGTACAGAGAGAACAAACGTAAGCAGCGGCTGCCTCAGCATCAGGAACACAGTGTTGGAGGACCGGCAACCAGAAGATCAGCAAGCAGCAATACTGATAACTGCAACACCAAAGACGAGGAGTGTCACAAGCTGAAAGAGCAGCTCCACAGCATGCAGAGGCTGCTGCGTCAGCTCCAGGAAAAGTTCCTTCAAGTATACAATCAGGAAGACCCCGAACACAATGACAGAGATGAGACCGAAGTTGAGCACGACACCCTGGGAGAAAGCACAGAGTCACTCTACGTAAGCGCTGAAGATGACTTTGAAAGGAAGAACAGCAGAGTGAGTGCAGAGTGTAAGGACCGAATGAAAGTAGTTGGTTATCTGGTGCACCAGAGAGAAAGTCAGAACCTGCAGGAGACTCTGAAGCAGGAGCTCTCCAGGGCCGTGAATGACTGTGTGGACAGGGTGTTCAAGAAGGTGTCCTCCACAGGGCTGGACCTGTCCCCTCAGCAGCGCATGTGCTCATCTCCAGAGATCAGCGTGGGTGCAGACAGGAAGAGTCAGCAGGCCGGCTCCGCCCAGGAACAGCCCCAGGCCGAGGAGGCCGCAGTGAAACCCCGCTCTTTGGAGTATTATGAAAGCTCCGAGGCTCAAAGCCCTCAGGACCAGACAGAGGCGCTGTCACTGGTGGTCCGCAAGCCAGCTGTGCCCCCTCTGAGCACCCCGACAGTGAAGAGGCCCTATCCTGTGCACCAGACACCATTTCAGTTCAATTACAGCACCCCTCTGCATGACAGTCAGATCCTAGAGCACCTCCTTAAGTATGGGCCCCATTCCAACTTCGGGGGTCTCCCTTGCATGCCCCCATCGATGGACAGGACCTCCCCAGATTCAGTGGACCTGCCCTGGGACACCATCGCCATGAGGTCCAAGGTGACCTCCAGCCACCTTGGCCACCACCCCCGTCCCTCTGCCTTGGGGGCAGTGACGGTCGACAATCTGTGTCTCCCTCACGTCAAGATCGAGTGCGGTGAACTGCAGAGCATGGCTGAACGAAACCCCTACATGTCACTCAACATATCCTTTCACATAAAAGAAATGCTTAGCAGCTTTGCTTTTTTGCCTTTACCTGATGCAGGATTTAGAACTTTATTGTTAAATGATGATGATAAAAAATTGAAGAAATAGGCAGATGTGTGTTTTTATACAAGTGCAGTGATGCAAAAAAAACATGATTTTTTTTGTGTAAATATAAAACAGCTTTTATAGGATGCATACATTTTATTATGCATTTAATTACTCAGGACTTAAAAATATCCACTTGCACAAATTTGCAGTGAAAACCTCGACGTCATGTTACTATTCCCCTTACAGCAAGGTATGTTTGATAATATCTTATATATTCTGTATTTACCTTTTTATTTTATACAAACTCCCTATATTCCAGCTCCTGCATTTGAACAATGGCTGGTTGAGGTTCATTGCAGCATGGGCAGTTCCAGTAACAAACTTCAAGGAGAATTTTTTCTTTGATCTTGCTAACCCCATAGAAAATTATAGCGTCTTCTTTAATCTGAGCAGAGTAATGACTTTAAGTTTTGAAAAAGACAAATAAAAAGGAATACAAGGCTTTGATAAGAATTGCCAGGAACAAAAGCCAATTTTTCAAAGGCAGAGAAAGCATCGGTTTCTGTTTCAGGAAGCGTCGTTTTTTCCAGACTTGAAAAGGTGCAGGATCTATTTCTCCATCATCAGAGTGATAGGGGTGCATCTAAAAGGTCACATCTGAGTGCTGGTGGAAACCAAAAGTGCCTCCCAACCATAACACTTGAGCTCTTGTCTTGAGCATTTGTTGTTGGATACCTTTGTCAGTAGTACACGATTGAAATGGAGTGCAAGATAACTGTTTTTTAGCCTCATAGGATCTCAGAGAAAATCCCTCTGTGATAAGTTTTTCTATTCAGGGAAAATGTGTTCTTTAATTCATTAAAAAAATGTTTTTGCAGACACTATTATTTGAATAATATCTACATTTCAACATTCTTTGCCTAAGTTTATTCAAATAATTTCTTTATTATCCCTCAGTATGAAGTAAATAATCCTAAAATAGTTTGTTGATCCTCTTGTCGCAAAGGCATTAGAGAGGAATATTATGTGCTGCCTCTCAGGATTCGCTCTATCTTTACAGAGCAAAGAGCTCTGCTTCTCTTTGAACAATGCCACATAAATCTTTCATCCAAACTTCCGTATTTCAAAGGTAGGGTTCCCTAATAAATGTATGGCGTGGTGACCTGATAAGGAAATATTATGACCTAAGGCGTGGTGGTGAACTACAGAGGAAATGCTCCTGTGCATCTTCATTGCCATAGGGGGGAAACTTGAGAAGGTATTGAATTTATTAGTATTGTAAACAAAGGAAATATATGTTGTAAGATATGTTAAGCATATTTTACATTATTTGTTATTATTTACAATTATTGTCTTCCACATGTTCTTTACAAAACAAATTAAAAAAATGTCATGTAACTTATTTTTTCCCCCACATTTTGCCAAATTTGAAATTTTTGCTAATTTTTGCTTTTTTGTTATATTTCTTTTAAGTGAAAAAAAATAACATATGCTGTCTTTAAACCAACTTAATTATATCTGAAAATCAGCTCTTTTTTTCCAAACATTTCAAAACAAGCTGTCTTAACTGCCAGGCATGAAGTGCTCCGCTCTCTAATTAAAAATCCCTAATCTAATTCGTAATTCTGTTTTGCCAATAAGCACATGTTAGGGTCATTATTGACTCCCTGCTTAATGCCAAGCTGTTCTTTAGGGAAATTCAATTTAGCTGAAGATTGAGGCAACACAATACTCTGGCCTGCTATCACTTTGCGCGGCACTGTATGCTGTGTGTTGTGTTTAATTGTCTGCTTTTCTGCCTTAACGTAAATGTGAACATCCAGGAGGGTCTCACCCCAAGCCATCTGAAGAAGGCAAAACTAATGTTCTTCTACACCCGCTACCCCAGCTCCAACGTGCTGAAAACCTTCTTCCCTGATGTCAAGGTAATTTTGTTTTTACACATTAAAAAAAATTCTAACTTTTTATTTAATGTGTCGAACAGCCTGCAGGATTGTTTGTCCTGCTGTTTAACTCCCCGGTATCTACTTGTCACTGTGTGTTCGGGACAGAAAAATCAGCAGTGTGTCGGAGGAGAGAAACAAAAACGCAGAGGGTTTAAATAACAAAGCCACTGAGCTGCTAGTATGTCCTGGGGGCAGAGGGAGATACAGGGGCATTCTCTCTTTAAAAAAGCCACTCCAGTCAGCAAATGGAGTGACAAAGGACTCTGTAGGCAAGGCATTGCTATTGAGTGTCAACACAGAGTTGGTATTAGAGACTTGTGCGGCAGCGCAAGCGGTGATGAGCTGGCCCTAAACACAACATCCTGTGTATTTTGGCCTTGGGCTCGTGTCACGGCTCTTCTATGTCCTCTTTTTGTCTTCTCTCTTGTCTCCTTATCCTGTTGTGATTTCTTCCCATTCATCCTATATATCTCTTCTTTTTAGTCTTTTCTAACATGAATAGCACATCCTTCCTGCTTGTGTAACAAGCTCCCGCTCATGCTCTCTCTCCTGCCTTGCCTTGCAATTTTCTTGAGTTTCTCTTGCATCTTCTCTCCTATCTTCTCTCCTTCCACATCTCTCCACTGGATCTCGGAGCCAGTGCGGGCCCCTGCCTCTCAATCTGCTCTGACCCCCGGGGTCAGGGGGGAGGATGCTGTTGCTGCAGCCCTGCGAACGTCTCCTCCTTGCTTACAATCCAGTGGTGGGAAGTGGCACTGAACAAAAGAGCACCTAATCCCAGTGTCTGATTCCATCCTATCAGCCCGAGTCAATGAGAGGGAAGCTTCCTTCTGTCCTTATGCTGCCGCTTTCTCACCCACCACACCAGAGAGAAGAAGCGTCTTTGATGCCTGCCCAGCCCTTAGGCATTTTTTTCTGTCTTTCTGGATGAGGAGATAGAATAACAAGACTAATGTCAAGACTGAGTTTAGAAATACAGAGCCCTGACAGATGTTTTTTCACCCCAGACATTGGTGGGAAAAGCTCAGAGCAATTAATGTCGCGTAGAGTGACAGACCATTTGGTGGCATTTTGCCCTACAGGTACTAAATGCAGATTTTCAGCCAATTATGGAGAGGGAGGCTAATGCCAAAGCTTCAGATGGCCATTTGACTTTTAATTGAAAAGCATGAAGATTAATTTATTTTTTTTACATTTCTGAATGCAAGGATTTAATTCCTAATCCTTTGAAACCTGAGTAAATTGGTTTGATTTCTTTCAAAAAATGGATAGAAGGCAATGAGCAAGTTGAGATGAAATGACCCCAAAATGAGCAAGAAATTAGTAAAAAGTACAAGAAAATTACCTGAAAATTAACAACAACCAACCAACCAAACAGACAAAAAAATCCAACCAAACAAAACAAACAAAAGAAGGGAATGTAAAACAAAACAAAACAAAACAAAAAAATAAGAAAACAATCTGAAAAAAAGGTGCTTAAAATTTGGAATAATTCTGTAAAAAAAAACTTTAAATATATAAATATGATCATTAGAAATATAGTTTTTTGACATTTTTTCCTGTGTTAAAAAACTATTTCTAAATCTTCTATTTTTTTTAATTTGCTGGAAATGTCTTGCCAAGTTGCTCACAGACATGTTTAAAAAAATCAAACCAATTAGCTCATTTAATACAAAGGTTTAAATACTTGTAGAAGACGTCTGAGCACAGCACAAGAAAAGAGATGTTGATCCAGGTTTCACACGGTTAAATTTTTATTTATCCCAAAAAAGACAATTAAAGCAGATGCTTTAATTTGCTTTCCTCACAGAGAGCACAAAGATCAGAAAAGCATTTCTGGAGCTGCTGTGGATTCATTGTTTTACTCAAAGACACATCAGCTTCCCAGATTATTGTCAATAAAGGACATTTGTATGCAGGAAAATCCCTTAAATCTTCTGCTGTATACTTACAGATGACATTAAGTGACATTTTTTTTGCTCTCTGCATTCTCAGTTCAACCGCTGCATCACCTCTCAGCTGATCAAGTGGTTCAGTAACTTCAGGGAGTTCTACTACATCCAGATGGAGAAGTTTGCCCGCCAGGCCATCGTTGACGGCATCAATGATGTCAAAGACATTACAGTTAGCAGGGACTCAGAGCTGTTCCGGGCACTGAACATGCACTACAATAAAGCCAATGACTTCCACGTAAGTGTCACTCATTAGTCATTCCTCTTTTATGTTGCAAAGTGTATTGGCTGCATCGAGATAATTCTAGCTGAGTTTTGCTCATGATGTTTTGCCAAACGTGAAACTGCTCTCAATCTGTGCGCACACTGTGGGACAGATAAAGGAGGTTTAGTTGGAAGTCCAGTTTTGTTCATTTCTGCTTCATAGGTTAATCCACCAACAATATCGTTCTTTCATCTAAGAAGAGGAAAAATGTTGGTCAGACTATATCTTAAAGCAAAACTTTGATATTTCTGGGAGGAATGCTTTTTCACCATTTGGTGGACAGTTAGATTGCATTGATACCACTCTTGTTTCTGTCAGTTCAATATGAAGCAGCAGCCAGTTAGCTTAGCTTAGCATAAAGACTGGAAACAGTGGGAAACAGCTAGGCATGCTCTGTCTGAAAGTTACCAATTTCAGCACCTGTAGAACCCCCTTAATACCATGTCATATTTTGTTGTTGTTGTTTTTTTTGGAACATTTATTACAAAGTTTCTCCCTGCCTTTTTCAACATGTTTTTAAAAGAAATTGCAGCAATTTGATCAGGGTTTGATCACAGGTTGTGAAAGGCATCTGAAAGCAGCACAAGAAAAGTGATGTCACTCCAGCTTTCAAAGAGTTAAAAAACAATCTAGACCAGGGGGTCTTAAGCAATTTGCTTAATGTGCAGGGCCGGCTTTTTTGCACGGACTAAACAAATGAGGTTCGATGTGTGACTAAGGGAGCTCTAGAGATGCTGTTAGGTAGATTTTGTTACTTTCAGACAAAGCCACACTAGCTGTTTCCAGTCTTTCTGCTAAGCTAAGCTAACCAGCTGCAGGCAGACGTGAGAGTGGCATCACTCTTTTCATCTAACCGTGCCAGAATGCCCGAATATTCTTTTAAAGCATTGGAGTTGACACATCTTTACAGCAGTTACTAACCTGCTGAAGTATGCGCCCTCCTGTCAGCTGACCTGTGTGTCACACTGCACCTGTGGCTGGCCAGCCTTTACAGCCATTATCTAAACTCCAGAGTGATGCTTTATCAAACTGTGGGAAGAGGAAGCCGCAAAATCCCACTAAAACAACTCAGGATTAGAGGACCAGTACGCCTGAGCGAGACTGAGATTGCTACTGATGCGGAATGCTGAGAAAGACGCTGTGGATTCCGAGGGAGAAGGCCGTTTGGTGGGAAAGGGACGGGACCGTTTTCTTTACCTTGGGACCAAGACATTCCTTTCCCAGGGATGCTTTTGTGTCAGGAGATGAAGGGAAAGAAAAATAACTTATGCCGACAACTGTTGTGTTAACTGGCCAGTGGATGGGAAACAAGGGCTGCAGGGCGGGTTTCTCCCAGCATCCCTTGCATCTGACATGTTTTTATGGATCCTGCAGGTCCCACCCCAGTCTCACCCTAACTTTAACATCACTAAATGTTTATCTATACCTCATTCACTCGGAAATTCAATTGAGGGAGACCCTCATTTACAGTGATGCAGAGCGTGACCAAAGACATTAAGAACAATCAAGGAAATAAAAAACAGTTTAAACAGAAATAAAATCAAACTACAAACAATAATAGCAACATATAATAGCTAAAAATAAGAATACAGGATGATTAACATGTTATGGTGTAGAGGTATAATTAAAAACATTTAGACTCAGTAGAACAAGATCTAACAGAAGGCATTTAAACAGCCATAATGGTTGAAGAGTGTCTACGCTCTTTTGCAGATTATTCAGTGTATAAGGTGTGCTGTAAGAGAATGACATTTTTCCTACTTCAGTTCTGATTAAGGGAATGTGGAGCAACAAGCTATTCTGTGACCAAATACCAAGATTATTTGAGTTCAGAGCTAAAAAAGATGAAATATTGGGTGGAAGCATCTGTTTCTAAGCTTTCTGACAAAGATTGCAGTGATGGGTGCTGTAAGCATCACCAGTTATGAACCTTTGGGCTGAGTGGTATACAGCATCCAGTGATTTTAATTTAGAGGGAGCAGCTTTTATCTCATATATGACATCCCCATGATCCAAAACAGATATAAAAAAAACTGATTCAACCATTTTTTTCCTACTTAAAAGGGGGAATAATTCTTATTTCTGTATAAAAAGCCATTTATTGTTCTCAGTTTATTAGTCAGGATGTCAGTATGGTGCTTAAAATTAATCTTATCATCCAGCCAGATACAAAGGTATTTTTACTGTGCTACTCTCTCTGCAGAAATGCCATTCGTGGAAAGAATATTAAAAGATTCTGTATAATTAGCTTTGGTTATCAGCATCCATTTGGTTTTATCAGAGTTTAAAACTAAAGTTATGATTATGTAGTTGACGTAAACCTAAGCATCTCAAGTCTGAAACAAAGTCATTTCTAATCTTTAGCGTCTCCCATATTCTTGGTGGGATTCATAATCACGCTTTGTTGACTGACCCTGACAGCGCTGGGTAGAATCCCAGTGGTTAGTTTAGGTTCAAGAAAACAAGACTAGCTAATCAAAGAGGCCTCTAAATGAAAGCTAATGATTGCAGCATTGCATTTATTGTGTGTGTGCACAGAGAACAAAGAGATGAGCTCCCTTTCATCAGTTTGAGTGTTTGAAGAATTGCGCTACAGGTCTTCGTTTCATATGTTTTTCGACTTTGAGAAATCTGAAGACAAATTGCTCAGTATGCTTGCAACACAACATTACATGATGTACTTTTTTTCATGATTAGAGTATGGTTTTAAGTTGACTGACTATGAGTTTCCACTTTTGTGTTCTTTTACAGGTTCCTGACAGATTCCTGGAGGTTGCAGAGATCACCTTGCACGAGTTTTACAGCGCCATCTCCGCAGCCAAAGATTCAGACCCCTCCTGGAAAAAGGCCATATACAAGGTGATCTGCAAACTGGACAGTGACGTCCCCGAGGAGTTCAAGACATCTTCTTATTTATAGGCTGAAGTGAGGAATTATAACAGTGAAGGAATGAGTCACTTGACAGTATTATTTCATCCTTTCTTGTAGTGCATTTTAGTGAGGTGAAATGTAGATGTTGGGTAATTAACCATTTTGTAGATCTGTAAAAACACACACAGACACATCATTTTAAATATTAATAAGCTATCTATAGTCTGAAATGCTTTATGTTCTACTTTCACCTACAAGCATTTATTGATAAATATTAATGCTCTTGTGGTTTATTCTATCGTTTAGTGTTTACTTGTATTATCTGCCTCAGTATTTAGAGCTACTGAGTTTGTAGGTGTGTAAAAACGTTTACAAAGTGTTATCATTATGAAACTATAGTGTAGCCTGATTTAGCTGAACTGGAAGTTGTTTTTTTTTGGCAATTACCGTCAGTATTAGTTTGCTTTTAATTCATTTCACGTGTGTGCTGTGCGTGTTGTGTAAATGTACATTTGCTGTATGTTGCAAAATGTTCTATAATTATGTTTTAGCTTGACAGAATGTGCATGTGAAAATAATGCAAGTGACTTATGGGTTTGTATAAAGATCATGTAAAGTACAATCATTTTCAGATATTTCATTCAAAGACATTGTACTGGATGATAATTGAAATTAAAGATGCACTAAATTATAATATAAAAACTTGTGCTGTGTTGTGATTTTGTTTGGTAATAATAATCAAATTAACATATTTTAAAGAAGACACAACAGGTAAATGCTTTGTTTTTTTATGTTTAACTCTCCCTGTAAAAATACTACGAGCCAGCGCCGAGCCCCTAAGGTGCCTCTAATCCACGTCCAGCAGCCAGCTGTTAAATGTCCCCCAAACTATGCTGTTCACATTGTTCACCGAAGCCAATTCAAGTCAACTTTCTAAGGCCTGCATTCATTGTGTGGCCCGTGCGGATGCGGACAACCGCCATGTCTTAAAAACAGCCACAATGCATTCCCTCCTAATGACTAACGCCCGAGGTGACCTCATATCACAGTTGTGCCACCGAAGCAAAATTCCACAAACCCGTTGACTCTTTCTTCCAGGCATCCACTCAGAGCACGCCGATCACAAACACACATGCACACACAAGTATGGTGATGTCACAAAAATCACAGATGAGCTATTTTGGATGCCTTGGGCTTAGTATCAACAGAAAAAAAAATCAAAGCATTGAATTAAATGTGATGAATTTAATTGTAGATTTCACTCTGAATGAACATCATTTTTAAGTATTTAGCACATCAGTGCTAATTTTGAACATTTTAGGGGTAATTCTATCCCTTAAACTTTAACAAAAAAAAGGCACCAAGGTGCCGTTGAAATAAAAGATGCACAGCAGCATGGAACACCTCTATAAACAGTTTCTTGTCACTGTGTGAGATTACATTTGTCAGAGCACAAAACCAAATATTTAATAGGAAAACCAATTAGGCACCCAAGCACCAATTACATCAGAAATGATAACATTAAGGAAATTAAAACATTAGTTGAATTGGCTGATGACAAAGACTGGAGACAATAAACCTCACTAATCTTTTAATAGATATTTCTTTTCAATTAGATCTGTCTTCTTCAGTAAATTGATTTACATTCTCAACTCAATTAAAATGCCTCTGGTTGAAACCAAAGTGCTCCGCTCAAATTAATTTGTTGTGTAACATTTTCTGAACAAGACTTGGTAACCCCTGATATAATGAAAGAAAACAAAGAAAATACCTCCAGTTTGTTAGTAACTGCCTCTGGCTGACAAGGCTTCAACTTAAACAGCGCGATATGAAATTATGTTCTGGGTTAGAGAGGCTCAGATAAAACGCAACGTGCTCTGTAATGAAGATGAAATGGAAAGCAAAAAGGCGACAGGAGGTCATAAAATTCAAACAAAAACACTGCTTTGTTATGCGTTTAACCCAGTAGAAAGGCATATTTATTAAAAAAAAAATACAAGTTTTAATGAAGCTGTTTTTTCAGTCTCACACTGAAAGAGACAAAATAAAGAGATTTTACATTAATCTCTCAGTTCCTGATGATGAGCAGAAAAGAGTAACAGCATCATCTAGTGAATTTCTGCTGTAATATACAGAGCTCAGCTCGCCCCAGCCTCAACTGATTCATCTCTCACAGTGCAAGTGTGATACTTTTGATGTATATACATAGCTTTTAACATTTTCTCCAATCATTAATACGCTTATAAATTAAAACTACTCAATAATTTTACTTTTTTTTTATCCATTTTAACACTTGGGTAGACATCAGTTTTCTTGCACAGCAATCAGATGCCTTTAAAACTATTTTAACCTTTGAAATGGGATTCCTTTCAAAATCATGGAAAAAAGGTGAGCAGCAATTTGCTATAAAAAGCTATAAATATATATATATATATATATATATATATATATATATATATATATATATATATATATATATATATATATATATATATATATATATATATATAAATTAGGTCACAGTAAAATATTATTATTTCACTTTTTTCAGGTCCTTTTCTGTTTTTGTACTTTTTACTTTTCATTCACTTTTTTTTGGTTGCAACTTTTTTTTAATGGAATTCTGGCTTATTTTGGGGTCATTTCTTGTTAAGTTACTCATTACCTCCTTTCCATGTTTCTGAAAGAAATCAAGGCAATTTGCTCATATTTCAAAGAGTTAAGCCTTTGAATATGCAGCTTGAAATACTGTTGTGAGCAAAAGTCTCCACACAGGGGTGCACTTGTCTCTGTGTAGAAAGTGAGACGCTGTTAAGGGACTCTTCAACGCTGCTCTCTTCAGGGAGACGGACCGTGTGAAATCTTTTCTAATTGTCAACATCCTATTTTATACATTTGTGGGTTGAAAAAAAAAGCATGGCTGATTGTGCACAGTCAACGTGTGATGTGATATTAATGAGAAAATGAGCAAATGTCTCTTTAGCAGGGTCCTGGAGAGACAAAGGCAGGATCAAACACCCCTGAGGTGGAAACAAAAGCAGCTGTGGGACTGGGGGCACTGGGACAGTCCCTCTGTTTAATCTCCTGCTCATAGATACGGGCGTTTTGGCAGGCTCACTCTGGGAGGGCGCAGGGAGCAATAGGGAGTGCAACTTGAGAATGGAGGCCGCTGACTTTAGGCTGCCCTTCAGACAACCACTTCTTGGTGTAGTTTGGTGTGATCACCAGTAAATCTTTATTAATTTTAATTGGAGCCCCCATTTAAAAGAGCAATTAAAGCGGATTAATCGAGCCCATCCCGTATAATGTCTTCTGTTAATTAGTTTGTCAGCACTGTTTTAATATCGCTTAATGACTTCATATTTCAGGGATGACATTAAAGGGATGCTGAAGGAAAAGAAATGGCCTTATCACAATGCGCTGCTTTAATGGGAGATGTCCCCCGCCAGCGGGCAAGGTCAGGCCTGGGGCCGCTGGGGAGGAAGAGGCTTCGGGGTGGCACCGAGGCAGCCACCTCCAGGGATGCAATGCCTCTCACACACACACACACACACACACACACACACACACACACACACACACACACACACACACACACAGTGGCACACAGCCAGTGTACATGCTCTCTCCCCCATTCACTCCAGTATAAATAATTCTGGGAGAGGGATGAATTGAGAAGACTCTGTTTTCGGTGTTTTGCCTTGTGCATTTTGGAGAAAGATAAGAAAGTTTAGTGAAAATAGGATGATATAACTCTAAACTCTCAGGTCACTCCCAGAATCCATTATTCACAAAAATTGCACTGCAGACAACCAAGCCAACAGGATGCTGCATGCATGGATGTTTCAGTGTGGTGGTGGATTAGGACTGATTGCCCAGGGACCCAATGGGAGAGGGGCACTTGAGAAGCCTGGAAGTAAAGTTTTGTTTGCAATTTTTTTATTACAAAGCAATAAGTTCCATGACGAAATTAAAATTTGGGAATAAATTACAGTCAAAAGACTGAACTTTTTATAAAATCTACGGGACCCTCACACCCCGTAAAGGTGCAAAATGGTTTAATCCATGTATTTCCTAAACAAAGGGAAGTTTTGGTTCTAAAAAAGAAAAGAAAGAAATAAAAGAAAGGGAAAGACAGAAAACTGACTTTGTAAAAAAATAAAAAAGAAAGGTGCATAAGAGAGCGAGGGCAGGGGCACCTGGCTGCATGCCATTTAAGATCATAATACCAGTGAACTCTTTATCAGTGGTTCCTGAAGTCGGTGCTTTAGTTCCCCAGGGTATTGTAAGGATGGACCATTTTCTTCACTGGACATTATTTGATACAACAGATTTTGGTCAATTTTGGCACACATATCCATATTCATTCACAGTCTGTAGTATTAGCTCTTTACAACATCAAATCTTTGTACAAAGGTGCAGATTTTTTGCAGCAATGGGGGGAACATGTATGAAATGGAGGTTTGGGGGTTATATCCCAAGAAATCTGAGCATCAAACACTGAATTTCCCATAAAAAATTGTGCCTTTTCTGCATCCATTTATGGTGGAAACATGTTTTCATCAAAATAAACGGCCATTGTGGTGCCCAGTAGCTCTCCTGACAGAGCAGGTATCCCATGTATAGAGGCTGTGTCCTTGCGACAGCGGCCGCGGGTTCAACTCCAACTTGAATAAAGGCAAAAACCAAAAAGCAAATTTAAAAATAAAAGCCCTTTGCTACTTTAATGTTTTTATTGGGGTGGGGTAAAAATACACATTCTATATATCAAGGGGGACATGTCCCCTTAGCCCACCCTAAAATCTATGCCTATGTCTGTGTGGGCTGGTTTTGGCATGAAAAACAAAACAAGTATTCAAATGTTGATGTTGGAGTCTCCCTCTTACCTCTTTATTTATTTATTTTCTTATCGTTGTAAATTTGTTCTGTTTAAATAGCATAAAACTGCACTCTTTCTGACGGCTCCAGAATGTCCCTCTGTTGCTGTATTTGATTTTGAAGTTAGTTCATATATGTTGCATATCAGTGTTATTTGTTTCATTAGTTTGTTCAAATAAATTCAAACAAGTATCCATGATGTTATTTTAGGCGTAAAGGGTGCATGTGTTGGGTAGGTGGAATGTGAAAGAAGAGGTGCCATGAGAAAAAATTGATATATAGATGAAGGCTCTCCATGGTTTGTAAAACATTGGACAAGAAAGAAATCAAAGCTGAACATCTACAATAGAAAATGCATCTAATGTGTCTGCAGTTTTTGGAGGATCTTGGTCATTCAGATGTTCTACTTTTATTCCTTTTCTGTGATATACCAGCTGTTTAACAGAGAAACTGAAAAGGCTCCTCTGGTGAATGTTAACACAAAGTTTAACTCCTCTTTTACACAGAGATTTGATGTAGTGTAACAGTGCCTGCACATTAGCCCGTGACGCTCCCTTCACAGTGACACTGAGCCAAAGGTGGCCAGGCAGCAAGAAGTTGATAAAAACCAACAGCACATCCTCCTTATTGCAGCCCTGGCTGGCGTGCATCCCTGCTAATTTGAGTGTGCCCTCGCACCTCCACTCTCCTCAGCAGATTCATAAATCTCATTCCCATTATCCCGCTAATTAGCCGGGATTACAGGAGCATGTAATGCCCCCGCTTCCCAATAGATTGATTGGAGGACGGTCTCTTTGTTTTGAAATCACTTCCTGATTGATGTACAGAGCCCTAGTTTGCAATTGTAATGGCCCAGATGTTAACAATCAAATGCGTTTCCGCTCCAGGAAGTAACAGTCTGTCATGGAAGAGGAGCCAGCCGAGCGTGTAACGACACATCACAGGAGTGTGGGGAAGGAGGGACTGCGGAGGAGGGAATGGAGGGTGGGGGGGGGTTAGGTGCTGGAGCCCTGGCTTGGATTGCTGCTAAAAGAGGGCACTGTGTCCATACTTTCATCTGAACTGTACTTAAACTCTGTGTTTTTGGTAGCTTCAGCAAAGGATTGTATCATCTTTTCTGATCTTTTATTCTAGATCTGGATTTGTTTTTTATTGCTTGATTGTCCCTTTAATTATTATTTTTTTTAATCTGCAGATGTCTGAAAAGTCCGTCCTTTAGTTTGATCAATGTAATCAAAATTTGTCATGCTTAACAGTTCACATGATCTGGTTTTAGGTGGGAAGACAAAACTTCATCAGCACATAAGTGTTGAAGATTGTATCAGCAGTTCCCAAAGTGGCTCCCTCTGTCAAACAATCCACTTTGCAAACAGTAGAGGGCAATATTGTCTAACCAAACTGACTCCATCGCCTTCCTCCTCATTCCTTTTTTCTTACCCTTCACCAATAAATCACTTTCCCGGATAGTTAATGGATATAGAAGCAGATCATGAGTGAGCTATCTGTGGGGCGATAATTTAAGTGAAGATCCCCACACTGATTGCAGTGAAAGGTTATTTATTTCAACAATAATGCAGGACACAAAGGGGGAATCTGGGCAAGATTACCAGCTAGGGTACGCTAGAGTGCTCATCTCCAATGGAGCAGCGTGTAAATTGGGTTCACTTTCCCCAATGAAAATACAGACTGCAGTTTATTTCAACTTTATGCACATGGAAGGCTGTGCTTCCCTCTCAAGGGTGGCTGGGGACTCAGAGATGGCTGTGCATATGAGGGGAGGGTGGGTTTAGACCTTGAAAAATGCCCCTTTTGTCCCTGAGTCTATGAAAAGGCTGAACCATTGAGGTATGGTCCCCCATTCGCCAGTTCCCACTCCACTCTAATTAAAAAGCATGATGACAGTAAGGAAATGGTCAAAAGCATGTTGGCCTGAATAATGGACACAATGAGCACATGCTCTGAAATGGGACTGAGTTAAACTCTTTGTATGTCCCTGCCATTGGTGGAAGAAATATTTCGATCTTTTACTTGAGTGAAAATATGAATACCACCCTTTGAAAATACTCTATTACAAGTAAAAGTCCTGCTATGAAAATGGTACCCACGTAGAACTAAATAATTAGAAAAATGTACTGAAAGTATTCAAAGTAAAGGTACACAATGCAGAAAAATCTTTAAACAGAACAACAAAACAACCAAAAAACTCAAAATTATTTGAAAAGGAAGAGGAAAAAAACACACTAAAACTCAGAATATCTAAAAAAAATAATAATAAATTAGAAAAAAACACACCCTAAAACTCAAAATTATTTAACTAAAAAAGAGAAGAAGAAACATTCAAAAAACTCAAAATCATAGAAAAATCAAGATTAATTAAAAAAGGATAAATTAATAGAAAAAGATAGAGATTTAATCTTTATCAGAAAAGTTTTCAATTAATCATCTGGAAATCGATTGGTTGATGAGTCAACTTTTCCTTGCAGCTGTACTTCTATAAACTGTTACGTAATTTGATAAATAACAAACCATAATATTTATAAACTCTTCTCATTATTTTTATGAAAAAATATTAATTTCTAAAGTACCTAAAGCTGTCAGATAAATGCAATGTGGTAGAAAGTACAATATGGAATGTAATGAATTACAAATACAAAGCAGTATTAAAAGAAAATACTCACATAAAGTACAAGTACTTCATATTTGTATTTAAGTACAGTACTTGAGAAAATGTGCTTAGTTACTTTCCTCCACTGGTGTCTGTGTTTGTGTGTTGTGTACACAATGGTGCCGGGCACTATTGATTGACTGTGTTGGTGGAGAACCGCAGGGTACAGGAGCCAGCTCGGCACAGATACTCCAGTTGTCCCCTCATGCAGAAAAATGCATGATTAAGGCCCAACTGACATGTCTAAAAAGTCCTGGAGAGAGGAGAGGAAATAGCTCCATATGCTGCCCCATGTGGTCACAGCATCCTGAAAGTATGGCACCGCTCACTGTCTGGTTCTGCATCACTTCCAATAGCCTCTAATCACCGGGCTCGACAAACAATGCACTGGTAAACACATGCCACTGCAGAGTATAGGAACTTAAAAGCTGCAGCGTACAACGCACTTGGGCATACAATGTATACTTTTACATGTCTGTCATGCTGCGGGCTTTCAACTATGCTGTCAGCCGAGATATGCATCGGACATGGATCCAATGCTGTGTGAGATATAACCATTGGGTAAAGGATGGGAGCCCTTGAGCTGCATGATAAGCACTGTCACAGAGACATAACATATGTATCTATGCTATGCTTTGCTTAACGCTCCAGCAGGCATTGGTTGACTTTACCTAGGGTGGCAGGTGAATTCCCCTGCTCTGTGCTGGTGGATCAAAGCAACAGTGTCTGAAGTAACATGCATGAAAAGCCTAGAGAGGTACAGTGAAGGGGCGTCTTCAGACTCTCCAGGGGGGATCTCTATCCCCAGATGGGCCTCCTCATGATCAGACTCGGTCCTCAGGGTGATGGAAGCTAAGCAGCCATCTCAGCCATCCAGATGGGTGGATCACAGGTCAAATAGTCCCAGACAAACTGACTGGGGACATTTGGGTGGTCCTATGCTGTACCCCTGGTCCCAGGGGTACAGCATGAGACAAGAGGGAACCTGCCTGAGACTGGCAGCTGCAGCACTCCCTCCTGGCCTAACTCACCCGAGGGTGTGCCTGCTGCTCAGCTTGTGCCCCAGTGGCACGTGACAAATGGTGACATGCTTCTGCTCCCCTGCTTTGTTAGATCGGTGGCCCTGATTGAAAGCCACGCAGCAGGCATCTCTCAGATCCATATGTCTGCAGAGAGGGAAAGGAAACGAGAGAGCAGGGCAGACTCATCCGCAGCTTTAGCAAACGCTCAGACAAATGAAAATAAAGTGATATCATTCTGGCGCCTAAACGTATGCAATTTTCTGCAATAATGGGCCGATGGAGATGAGCATGTGCACTGTCGTCGTTTTATTTACATATGGATGAGTCCGTTTTTGTTTTTATGCACACCGCTCTCTTCATTAAAATGTGCAGCTCAAGTCATTCAAAAAAGGGTCATATTTCATGGAGGAATAAAAAGTGTTCCAAAGAATTTTGAGGAAATAAAACAAGAAAGAAGACAACTGAGCCAGGCCTTCCACTGAAGTTCCAGCAGCCTTTATTAAAAGTGCAGCATGATTGATAACCTGTCAGTCATCGGAATAATCACGACCAATCCCGTCTCTCACAGCCAGCTCTGCTTCCCGCCCTCATCCTTTATGCCCCTATCACCCCCAACACATCCACTTGCCATTGAAAACCTGTAATTGAATGAGTTTTTGTCATTATTGTGATTAATCATATTAATTTGAACTAATTAAGAGATGGTTCGAAGTTATGACAATTAGATTAATGAAATTAGTTTTAACTTTTTTTTCACCCAACCTAATAAAAAAGGGAAAATCAGACCAGGACTGTTATGAAACAGTTGGCAATCTGGATTTTGGGACTAATTGAATGTCTGATTTTATTAATGATGAAATTTATAAAAGTCCTTGAGGGGGAAATTAACGCAGATTCAGCTGCTAAGAGTGGAAAATTAATTAAAATTCCTGGAGATATTCCTGTCATTAAAGGCACAGGCCCTGTTAACCCTGGTCTTACTGTGAATGGCTAGTGTGTACACACAGGGGCTCTCCACAGTGACTGGAGGAAGATAGATGGGGTTTTTTTGGGATGAAATAAGAAATGTGAAATCTGCCTTTAGAATCCCTCCCATTAACTGGGGTTATTAGGGGTTCAGTGCTGGAAATCTTTGCATTTGTTCAGGTTTTTCCCCTAGTCTACTTCATTTCTTTACATTACAGATCCCACACTGTAAAATCTGACAAACGGCTTTTAGTTTAAAAAAAAAACAGTCTGTAATACTGATTGCCTTAAAAAATGTAAGTGAACATAAGTATCAGTCTTAACCTACGCTGACCATATCTAATTGTTAAGTGTACTTAAGATGTTATAAAATGTACTTAATTGTGTGAAGTTGCTGCAACTTGACAAGTTTAATTAAATCAGTTTTTCTAATTTTTAGCAACTTCAGTTAACCAAGTTTACCGTGCTATATATCTGTACTCTGTCGGTTGCAAACTAGTCAGTCATATTTGTATATTGACAACCATGTCAACAAAGCAGAACTCGCAGATCTCCTAACTTCATCTTTGTTAAAATCCTCTTTGTCATGGCCAAGTCAAGTCAGACAAACTTGGTTTACTGAAGTTGCTAACACTTAGAGAGAACTAGGTAATTCTACTTGTCATTTTTGAGTGCAGTAACTTCACAGCTAAAGTTTATGTAAATTTAACAAATATATATAAAGCAAACAAATTAAGATTAATAGTTATATTTACTTTCCTTTTTCAAGGCAATTGATTTTCAAGATTATTTTAAGTAAGATCAACCTTTCAGATTTTACAGTGCACCGCAGCCCAGAATCATATCATATTGATAGGCATTTATCACTCTGTCTTAGGTATTAAACTGCTCCACATTTGAAGTCACACAGTAAATATTAAAGTCACATTGAAAAGGTCGTGATAAGCGTGTGAAAAGTGAACAGATGAGATGCAGTGCTGCAGCAGAGATGAAGCTGCTGGTGTGTTGTGGTTGCAGGAGGGCACATTTTATAGACTCAAAAACCCAAAAGTCGGTACAATTTTAGAAAAGGTAACTTTTTTTAATCACCTGGTTAACGCTGCCTTCTTGTGCTCCCCGGAAATATCGTATTTACTGTATTTATGAGTTGCAGAGTTGCGAAGTTTGCGTGACATAGCGGAAGACATGGAAACAGTGTTAACAACTGACAGCAAACAATTATGTAATTTGGTATTTTGTTCCTAGTAGTAGGCTATTTGCACCTTTTAGTATTTGCTAGCTAGCTGTAGCAAGAAAACAATCTTTTAAAGCATGCCAGGCCCAGACGAGTAGCATATACCTCCTGGTATTTATAACAACGTTATTTTGTAACAAGAGTTGCCAATGTGACTCATAAATGCATAAACATGGCAGGCAAAAGTCAGTGTTTGGTCAATGGTAAGAAACTCTTTTGTAGGTCTATCACATATTAAATATCATTTTCTAATCACATGTAGTCTAATATAGTATAAATGTTAACTGGTGTTCATGTAGAGTGGCCAAGATTAAATATAAACATATAGGATCATATATAAAATATACTTTTAAAAAAGATTGTGAAAAATATAAATTAACTGGAAACAGCCATCAACTTCTTATTTCAATACTCCTAGCATTAAAATGCAACTCATCTTCTTCTAGCCTCCATGTTGTTCCCGCTTTACGACCTCAAGGAACGTGAACACAACGAAGTCGGAAGAATGACTTCCCAACTCGGAAACTACGAAATTCCGACATCACGTGAATGCAGCATTAATGCACCAACTGGCCAGCAGGCCAGGTGAACCAAATCAAACGCACCCAACAGGTGTGTGTTTGTCGTGCCTTGCTAATTGTTTACTGTGGATCCTCCAGAAGACACTCGGGAAACTACCTTTGGTTTTGCTCTTTCAATGACAAATGTTAAAAACTTTGAGGACACAAAGACTGGGACTGGATGTATTAAGATTGAGATTGAACGAGGAGAAGTTGAACCTGGAGTGGACTGGGACAGACCTCGCAGTGCACAGGACTCTTGCTCAGACAGGTGAGTAGCCTACAGTTAACTTGCTGTGATGGTTGTAACCTTCTCTAGAGGATAATAGTAATGTTGCTAGTCAATGTTGCATTATGTGCATGTGTGTAAACTGCGCAGTGTGTAAAGTTTGGGCAGTCTTTGCTTATGCGTGTTTGTTACAGCAGCTGCTGCTGTGGCGTTTAGCCTATGTTGTCAATGAAGGGCCATGTTGTCTGCTTTGATGCTTTATTCTGCAGTGTCATGTCATTTATTTGTGTGGCTTAATGTTGTTTGTTGCACCTGCCGCGGTGTCATTCGGCATTTTTGTCTTTTTTTCTGGTGAGTCCAATTAAGTCTACACCTGGGACCATAGTTTTATATATATGTAGTCTTGTGCATAGGCAGCAAAATAGCCTACTGTCTATTGTTGGTTAGTCTAATTTTCTAAATTTTGTCTGTTTGCTGGTTAATCCCATTAAGGCTTCACCAGAACACAGTTGATTAAGATATTTTGTCTTGTGCATAGCAAAGTACTGTCTGAAGAAAATCAATATTGTCTATAGAAAATGTCAAAGTACCTCATGCCATGTGGGATGCACTCGTGCACGTGTGTGCACTATACTGCATGGTATTCAGTCAGTATGTGATCATTTACAATAGTTGGGTGTGTGAGTGAAGGAAGTGCATTGGGGTCTCTAATCCAGCCTTGGGCTGCTCAGTCATATGGATCTCTGTTGTTTGTCATGATTTGTTTGTCTACATACTGTTGCTTGACCACTTGTAGCAGGAAAAGTGTGATGCTCACAATCCTGTCAGACATGACATGACATGATCCTAACATTGAATTCTTGATTGAGGGTTTGGCCTTAACAGCTTTGTGGCTTGATGTGTATACAAATGTTGTTTTGCAGCCTAAATATCTTCTTTGTAATGCAGTAAATTTTACTCTTATGTTATACTTTTAACTCAATTACACATTACTGTACTTGAACAAAGTATACTAGTACTTTTTCATCCCTGTCAGTAGATCTCTGTTGGTTTTTTGATCATTGCTGTGTGTTTATTTAATGCATTTTTAGCCATGTCAGACACATGGTGTGAGGGGTGACCATTTTGGTCTGATGGTCAGTCAGTCTACTCCCTCAGTTCAGATTGAATACCTCAAAAATAAGTGAATGGATTTCCTTAAAATTTTGCGCTCACATTTATGGTGCTCAGAGCATGAATCTTACTGACACTGGCGATTCTCTTACTTTTCCTTTTGCACCACTGGGTAGTTTTGAATTCAATGTCTGAACAACTTGGATGGTTTAAACAGCATTCAGCTGTGTGCCGCAGTACATGTATTTAATAGGCCTGAATAAACTTTATCTAGTTTCTCTTGTGATGAGTTCCAAGTTATGTTAGGATGTCTGCAGTTTATGGTGTAAATTGTAAACTGGGATTGGCAGTTTACCGTATCAAGCAACTATCAGAAATAAAAACCAAACTCTCTACATTCCCTTGAAATATTATGTATGTTATGGTTCCTATTTTGCCTTTTAACAGCCATTGAGCCTTTACTTACAATTGCCAAAAGTCAAAAGAGATGATACTTCACTTTCTTGTGGTACCATCAAACAAAAAAGTTCATTTCCATGTGAGTCAAACTGCAGTTTTTTTGGGTCATTTCCAAGCAATGCCTGTCCTGTTGCTTGGCCGGTGCTAGTGATTGACACGCAGGTCAACCCCTGCCACTCTGGGTGCAGTGGGGGTCTGACACTTGTGTTGCATGGGCTCTGCGCGCTCCTTCAGCTCTGCATATTCACCAGCCTGTCTCCCTCTCTGCAGGCCAATTCATAATTAACAGCTGTTGGCTTGTCAAGAGTGGCCCTGGCCGTGGCACACACACATATATTTATATTCACTGTGAAGACCCCCTTGCCATGGATGGATTTCAGAGGCCATGAACCCATCCTCTTTCCCTGAATGATGGACACTCACCTGAAAGCTCAAATACATACTTAGTCAACCCGCTCTCACCATCGCACCACCTTCCCCGTCTCTCTCTCTCTCGTTTCCTCGCTCACTCATTTTCTCTGCATCTCTCTTTTCCTCTCCTCCCTCCCGCTCAGCACCTTCTGCCACCATGTCAGGAACTTTTGCATTAAGTCCACTCCGTCTGGCCTGCGAGGAGGCAATATGAAAATGAAGTGTGGCCGTGGCTGGCCCTTTGCTATGTGTGTTTGTCATGCCTGTTTAGCTGAAGTTGAAATGTAAATATAGACCGCGGGAGATCTCGGCTGCGATAGGCTGCTTGAAATTCTAATAAACAAGTAGCTGTCCACCTGTAATAAATGATGCCCATAAAAAGGGGTGATTCCTTGAGCAGATAAAGATGAAAAGTAATTGTTTGTGCTCACACAAAATTAATCAGATCAAAACAGGGGCAATCATTTTAAAGAGACACCAGACCCATAAAAAAGGCAAAGCTGTGATAAAGTATTGGCTATCAGGCGTGCAGTCTGGAGGTTAGCATTACAATAATATGGAGGGCCAGTATTCATGTGGCTGGAGATAGGATTATTGCATATATTCAAAGAGGGGGAAATGTTTATGGTACATACGTATACAAGCAGAGGTGCACAAAGACGTTCAAGGCACAAGGTCATAAGCAATGGAGAGTTTTAGTGTAGGGTAGATATGCAGTGATGCAAATATAAAGTAAATTTGTTATTTTAATCCATGCAAAGAGTGATTATAAATGATGATCCATTTACAACTCCTCAGTGTCCTGCTCAACCATTTGGTAGAGCAAATTTTCAGTCACTGTATCATAAGGAAAAATATATTGCATTCAGCTAAATCTGAGTGAGCTATTTCTACCATTTGGATTAGGTGTGTCATGCTTAAAAAAAACAATCCAGTAGGTGTTGCTGACTGTGTCTTTTAACTGTATGCCTTTTCAGTTTGCCTCCTACAGGAAGTTAGTTAGAAAATTGCATATATTAGGGCTCTATGTGGTGGGAATTTTAAAGGTAGGCGTGTATATTCAACATGTTAATTTTAGAGGTCTTAATGAACAGATTTTTGTAACTTCATATAAAAACTTTCATCTCATAAGGGTCAAATAAAAAAACAACAGCAACCATGCTCTGTCAAAGGTCTACTTGGCCTTCTATGGTAAAGGTAATGAAGCTATGCCACTGAAATTAAAATAAAGTATTTGCTAAGATACAAATGAACTTCTGATCATTCATTGTTGGGAGATGATACATTTAATGTTATCCATTATGTATTCACTGAAAAAAAATTATAAGTATTATAGTATTTTTTTTACGTTAAAGTAGTAATGCTAAGCTTTTACCTTTTGTATGAAATAAAAAAAGATGAATATTCACTGTTGTTAATACCATATATTTAATGTTAGTCCATCATATATTTGGTAAAATAAATTATATCAGTATGAGTTTTTCACCACTTCTTAAAAGTTGACTGTTGGTATGGTAAATATGTGTGGTAATAATACTAGTACTGGTAAAACTACTAATTCCATGGTATACCAACATATTATAAGCATTATAACAGTAGATGATTTGTAATTTTGATTTTTTTAATTAAAAAATTATTCATGCATCATGCATTATTCATCATGCATGGCCACCGCAACCATTTGGTAGAGGGCTATATGTAAAAAAATATGGGGTCTGTTAAAAAATAAACATTGATTTTTGTTATTATAGCCCCAAGGACTAACAAAATGCAAAGAAAAACAATTCCATTTCTTTTGTCTTGGTGTGGAATTAAATGGTATCACTACAGAATGATCAATGTGTTACATAAATATTCTTAATAATGAATAGAAATAGTGATTAATCTGGTGTATTAATAATTTATGAAATAATACTCACAAGGGCACACTGAGCACTGTACTTGATGGCATTTGTCTATCACCATTTTCACATTTTGTGTAAAAAGAAGCCCTAATTTGAACGATTTTCGCATCTTGTTTGCTTTGTCATGGCTGCCATCACTTGTATTGAAACGAACATACTTGCGCTGCCAGCCAGGGGTGTTCCCCTTACCCAGATGCCATTGTGATCAACATACACAGCGCGTGCCATCCGGTCTGAGGGCCCAGATATGATGGACCACCTGGAAAGAGAAGAGGCAACGCAAACATGGTTATTTTCACAGCTTTGATATGCTAAACACACAAAACCCACTCCAGAAAAGGGGCCAATTTCTGTCGCTCAGTGTTTAGTCATACACATGGTGAGGACATAGAGGAGCTCTGTTCAGCTCTTATGCACTGGCTGTGGTCCTATGCAATGTGTTTACCAGAGCAGTGGAGAGAGACTCTGATACACACAAACAACAGTGGAGCTCAGTGCCCACTGGCCACCTTGGAGACCGTCCATACTCTATTTCTAGCATTAGGACAGTTCATTTTGTACAAAACTGTCTGTTTGAAAAATTAAATTCTCCCTTCTGCATTTTGCCAACTCAATGAATAACTAAATCTTATTTCTTAAAGGTTTAGTGTGTAAGATTCAGGGGGATTTAGTGGCATGTAGTGGTGAGGATTGCAGATTCCAAGCAGCTGAAACTTGATTTCCGTCAGTCTTCATTGTTCAGGAGGTTTTTACCAGGAGAAGTATTATCCACAGAGGACTCCCCCTGCCCCCAAACCGTACACTGTATAAATAATGGACATAGCTACTGTAATGTCACCCATTGGTTTGTGATCTGCGGTTTTGAAACCTTGAGTTCTACATTTCAGCTGGTGCCATCTTGGTAAGTGACCATATTTGGACAAGAGGGTGGAGCTGTGGAGGAGTCAGGGCTGGATCAGCCTCATAGACTGTGGCGATGCCTCGCAGACAGCGTGTTACTCAGGTGGCTCATTCCCGTAAATATGCGTACATTTTGGCCTTAAAAAAATGTAAATAGGTGACTTATTCACCCCCTGAACAATTGTCACAAATGTTGAAATTAACAACAGATAACAAAACAGATTTTTTGGTACCACGGTGCAAACATTTTAACAAAGGGGTCCATGGGGATTTACCCTGTTTCGGAGACGGCCTCAAGTGGCCGTTTGATGGACTCACTCTGCATTTTTCAGCCTCAGAGGTTGCCATTTGTCCAAAACAAATCGACCCAGGTGATTAAAATCAGTAAAAACACTGAATAAAAAACTTTCACGTTAAAAGTCAGTGTTTCTTCTGTGCTGTTTGGCACATTGCAGACAGGCTGCGAACCCAGTGCCTGCTAATTTTTCCAAACCATTTATGACTGTAAACCTGTAAAAACATTTTTCCAACAATGTTCGTCATGGAGGCACTGCTAATACGGTGGCCTATGCAAAAATTCAGAAATGAAATGGCTTAGCCAGTGTTTGATTTGTCCACTCCGGGAGACAACATAGCAGACTCCACTAAAAAGGACCCGCTCCCTTTGTAGCCTAGACGCAAATGCCTCATTCCAAGGTAATAAAAACACAACATTTCTTGTTTTCAGCTCATTGATTATACACTTAAAAGAAAACATATGTATTAAATTATTTTTCTGCTAATATATCCCCCAAAATCCCTACACACTTGAGTCGGTGCACTCTTCTTGTAGTGTTTGATATAGTTAGTGCTGTGCTGGAGGCCATTTAAAGAGACAGATGAACCTCAAAATGAGTCGCGGCTCACTCGAACAATTTTGCCCTGTCAACTGACGATGACCTGCTTTTCTATGCAAAGTGCAAAGCTGCCAAACTAAAAGTACAATGAACTCTGAGGGTGTCAAATAGAAGAGATCAACAAGTCTTCCATTTAGCAGCTGTCCTAATTGAGTGGGTGATGAGGCTACGGCTCCTCTGGAGGGTATTGTATGCTTTGGCAAGTGTCTCATCTAGTTACAGGCAAAAGATTGCATTTGAAAGTGAGGGAGAGCCGGCAGCAGAAGGCAGCACTTGTGTGAAACTCTTACCGCCGACCAAATTCCCTGCTCTCTTTATTCTTGTCTGGCAGGTTGTAATGGAGTTAATTGTACAATAAAAGCTATTCTCTAAATCATTTCCTCTCTGTCCATACAAGATTGATCACGGAACCAATCTTTTCTACTGCTGTAATTTTCATATTTAATGAGCGTGACTCCAAAACTATTACACTAATTAGTCAAATCTCACATATCGGTAATGATGCTCGCAGTAATTAATATTGTATTTAATTAAAAAATGACCCATTTCAATGGCTTGCATGCAGGCGTTGCTGGTTGGTTTGCCTGCGGGTAGGAGGGGATGTTAGAGAGGGGGGGAGGATGGGGGTTGGGCTGTTGGACAGCACAGTGGAGATGGATAGAGAGAAGGGATGAGGAGAGGTGGTGGTGTGTGTGGGGGGGGGTTAGACAGGTGTAGGTGCTGTGAGTGGCTCTCTCTCTAGCTGTGCCACTGCAGATTTCCAGTTTCCTGCAGCATATGTCTGTGTGGTTAGCATGTGCTCGAAACCCCCTCTTTCTTTCACTGGAGGCAGCCAGCCTGCGTGATTTATGTGGGGCCCCTGTTCCACTGTGCATACACTGGAAAATCTCCAGTTTACACAAGAATTGCCTGAAAAATGAGATCTGTGACTACATTCTTTTCATTAGCGGCTTACGCTAGCGTGGAGCCTTGGAGCCTCTGAGCTCCTAATGATGCGCACGCAGGCCCGTAGCCTCCCAGCTGCTCTCAGGCTCTCATTACCTACAACACTCATGTCACAAACACTCTTATTTAATTTCCACAACAATTAAAAAAGGAAAACAATTGCTAAACTTGTGCTGCTCAAGGCAGCTGAGCGCTCAATGACTCAAACAAAATGTTTGTGCAACAAATACACACACTCATTTTGATGTTCGGCTATAAAGAGAAGCTATAAACAACAGCTATATTTTGATATTGTACTCCATGCAATACCGAAGAGCTCCGAGATAGGAAACGACATTAGGATGGATATACTACAATGAGATTTTATTACCAGGGGACTCAGTTCACAAATGCACACTTAGAAAACAGAAACCATCCTTGTCTATCTGTATAGTGACAGATATTCTCTGCATGTGGTCTGACCGTCTCCTGCAAACACACAAACAACATTCAATCTCTCTTATAGCATAAGAACATGCAAAGAGCAGCCACTCTTCCCTCCAAGTCCCCCCCCCCCACACCTCCTCCTCCTCCACCTCTCCAGCCATCAGTAACAAACAATGATGCTCTCGTTCCCGGGCAGCAGTTCAGTTCTCTTATCTAAATAAGATTTACCCTTCATTTAAACGGGGCCTCCATCAGTTTGGAGAGATGGCAGAGGAGTAGTCAGCGGGATAGAAGACCTAGGGCACCTCATTTTATCTTTATTTATGTCTCTCTGCCTCGCTCTTTACCCAGCAGCAGGACTGGGTGTGCACATGCCACCGCCGCGACGCACTCAACAATGTAATTGGGGTGATGAAAAATTATCGTGATTGGGGGCATTGCCTCTCTCCCTCTCATCCACCTCGCCGCCCCGTGCTCCCCAGCCCGCGCCCGCTCCTCCCCGACACCCTCTCCCCTCTCTGCCTCCCCCCGACCAGTAATAACATCTCCGGGCCCATCTGTCACCATCTAATGTGACAAAGTTTTTATCGCATGTATTAAGGCGGCCAGATTAAAAAGTAAATACGGCAATCTCACCAGGCCCCTGCGCTGGCAGGTTATGGCGCATTTCACGGTGGCCTGAGCACCTCATCAGTGTTCCGCCGCCTGTGCCCCTGGCAGGGAAACAAACAGGCCCCCAGGGAGCAGCGCCTGGGGGGGGTGGAGGTAGAGGGGACCGTGGTGGGCTAGAGAGTGGGTTGCGGTTGGCTGCAGGGGGAAAAGAAGGGGATGGGAGGTGCTCGGCAAGCAAGGGGGATTGGGGTTAAGGAGATGTTAACGGATACCATTAATGTTATATGTCTTCTTCCCCAAGAGGTAGGCGGCAGCCCATATTGCCCCTTTGTTCCCTCCACGTTCTCCCCTCTTGCTCTCCATGAGTTAAGAGTGTGGAAGCAACCGAGAGGCTGCATGGAAGGGGAAGAGGCAGAGGGCCAACACACCCAAGTAGTACCTGTTTCTGTTAATGAAAAAAGGATTTCACATAACAACTAAAGTGCTGAATTGGATGTCGATTCTCCCAAACTTTATGCTCTAACCAGGGGATTCATCTGTGGTGTGACCACGCTCTCAGTTGTCCTCTTCCTCCCTACGTCTCTCTGCATCCATGGTCAGTGGCTTGCTTCTAAAGTAGGGTGTTTTCCATCTGGCCCATCCATCCCGGCTCTGCACTCAGGAGGAACACACTGTGGCTCTCAGCACCGTGGCTGGCAGATGGGGAACTGAATGCAGTATGCCTGTCAGATTAGCTCCTGTAATGGCTCATTTGGGCTCCTATGAGGAGATATTAGCACATGTGTTCCATACGTCTGTGCTGAGCTCCATTACACCACCAGGAGAATCCTTCATAAACACAAAACGCACACCTCAGGAGTCATCTTAACAAGGGAGACCAAGTGGAACAGAGTAGTGAGAGTTTTTCTGGAAATTTAACACCGGAGTACAACACGAGTGAACAACATAGACTCTGGGAGACTCTGGACAGCGATTCAAAGCATGCAAAGTGCTGTTTATTTGTGTCCCACACACTCTTCGCTGTGTTCATAATGAAGTGGCCAAGGCCGGTTTGAATAAAGCCCTAATGAATCTTCGCGGCAGCAGGCTTGGCAGAGCAGCCGACAGAACAGGGTGTGGAGATTGTCAGCCGAGCACCTGGGATAGCTGGGCCGCGTGCTGGGCTGCATGGCTGACAGGCTGGCTGCTGACAGCTTTGTGACAGGTCAGTGTCTGTGCCGGAGCGCTATCTGTAGCCTCCTCCAGAGGGAGAGCCAGCGAACATGTGTAGCTGTCTCTCTGGCTGTCATTAGGGGCTGCTTAGCGAGAGGGCCCCAACGCGCCACTCCAGTTCACAATTAACTTTGCAGGGCGCCGGGTGTGACAGACAGTGGATAGTGCAGGATGGTGTCGGGCCAACAGTGAGGACAGGGCGGCCGCTGTGCTGCTCCCGTCTGCAACAGATGCTAGTTCAGATGCCCGGGACCTCGATGTCACTGACCAGTCTCATTGCCACCACACTCCCTGGACCTGAGATGGCACTTGGACAAAGACCAGGAAATTCAATGGCAGCGAATACTCCATACACGTGTCTCTCTCTGCATAATGTAGTGGAATGGATCACTGACAGGCTAGTATGCTGTGTAGAACTATATCTACAGGACAGTTTGATAAGCTACATACATGCTGTAGGTCAACTATGTAAAATGTCACACGGCGCAACATGTTTTCCATCCGCCTACACTGCAAGTCTGAACAAAATGCAGCAGCATGCATTGTCACAGCCTGAGATGGACACACTGTTCTGCAGTGAGGCCTTCTCTGTCATGTCTCAGCAGTTCAGTGCGTGCAAGAGAGTGCCTTTGCATTTGTACGGCTGGCGTGATGTGCTGACAGGCTGCTGATGTCTGCCAGCCGGGCCACACTGCAGACGGAGGACACCCACGGCGCTGAAAAGGCCAGGGCCAAACACTTAGAAGTCAATTCACCAGAAAGGAGCCCACCAAGAAAGGTCAAGTGGACACATTACTGCATTCAGTGAGGAAGACATGGGGCTTTATAGGGCGGAAGAAATCAATTCATAATCTCCTAACTGAAGGTTTTTCTGTGCGCGTGCCTACCTGCCATATCTCTCTCTTTGTAGATGTGTGTATCACAATGCTATATTATCGAATGACCTATTGTGTGTCTTGTCTTAACACACACAAACACATTTTCAGTCGCAACGCTCAACTTATCCAACTCCAGGGCTTTGAACTGAGAATCTAAATAGCACTGCTGAGTTGACTATAAGACCACAGAAATGAAAAGAAGCAATCTCGGAGCCTTTTAAAGGCTGGAAAAAGATATTTTACACTCTGTAATACAACACATCCAGGTACACAGTGCAGAGGAGGAATATCTAATAAAGCCTTAACAGATTCAGTTGGGTTTTTTTTTTCAGCACCTCAGTATTTCTGCCAAGTGGCCATCTATCATTGATTCCTGTAGCCATTGTGATCAGATATGTGAATGACCTCTCATTAAGTCAAATGCAGCAGATTAATCAGGGCCAATGGGTCCTGTTCAGGAGCAGGATGGGAGAAGGGGAAGAGACATAATGACTGGGGTATGAAATGAGATTGAGAGGAGGAGGAAAAGAACGTAAAGACAGAGGAGAGAAATGGATCATCCTACAGAGGCAGAGAAAGGTGAGAGCAGAGCCGGGAATGAGTACGCAAACGGGGCGACGGATGTAGCTCCAACACTTACGGAATTACTCTGTTCATAGGGAACATATTACCAATTCAATTCTTTTTTTGTTTTTGTTTGCAGCAACAAAAAAGACATAATGTAAAAACATGTATTTGTTGTAAAAAGAGAGACAGGCATAAAAGAGGGAGTATTTTCTTTATTTTTACATTAATAACATTCAGAATAACAGAAAAAATGAGTTTGACTTAAATGTTGACACTGATACTGAGATCATATTCAAAACAGTATTCATTAATAAGCTCAGTTGAAGTAAACCTGGCCTTCATTTTTAAGTTTATTACAATACCTTTTTTGCATTTTGACTAATCTTTTTAATCATGCCCATTTAAATCAACATTTCAGTTGGGATTTGGTCATTTTAGTAAAGAACAAGTATCAAAAAGTTGTGACACCATTTACTATTTTATTATTCTTTTATTTTTAAGCAGTTCAGGTTCTGCACCCTTACACAGACCAACATGCACTGAATGAATATTCATGATGTCGAGAGGCTACAGAAACATAACCATGCATAAAATATAGGCAATCGCATAGGTTTAGATTTTGGGGGTGGTCGCAATATTTAGAACATGTGCATGTGCATTTGCCAGTATTTTTATTTTGGCAACATTAAAGACATTCACACCGTTAAATTGAAGCAGAAATAGCACAAATTGGTGCATAAGAAAATTAGCATTATGAAGGAAATTAAGTGTTTACAGCATAAATTTCCAGGTGGAGGACCCCCAACCAGCATGTTTCACATGTGCCTCCCTTATGTTGAATCCTGTGTCCTTGGGCTACTTTGAGTGCCTATACACTCTGAAATTGTCTTGTACATATGAGTTTGCTCCTTTTGCATGTTTCCAACCCTTTTTTTCCCCAGAGCATCAGCAATTGTTTGTTGAGTGCATTTCAAGATTTATCTACTGAACACATCAGTCTAACTGCCAATTTCCACTGAGTATTTCAGCTGACATCACAAGTGCTCATTTTGGGTTGATATTTTGGAACAAAATTTCAGATTTATATGCAGTAGTTTCAAATCTGTTTCCACTCTCTTCCACTTTTGAGTGAGGTACTTTTTAACAGATGTAACATTGAACTGCTTGCAAACATTTGCTCTTCAAATATGTTTATGACAAACACAAAATTGGTATCTGCAAGGTGGTTTCTGTGTTTTTGTACTTATACTTCCATACATTTAGCTGATAATAGTGTTTTTGCAGTGACTGCAGTGACTCTACTCATACCATTTCTCTAAAAGTACAAATAAATAAATTCTTTGGAGGATTGAAAATCCGCCAGTCAGTATCTTAAAAACACATATTATTTTATTGCCAGCCACTATTTAATAAGAAAAAGGCCTTTACAATGGTTCATATTTATAATATGATAATATATAATATAAATTCATAACCCATAATCTGCCTTACTCTGACTTCAGCAATTATTTGAAAGAGGCAGGCATCAGTGTTCTCATGTGTGGATCCCACACTGAAAATAAAGTGAGAGTCACGTTTGCACAAGACTAAGTGTGTCAAGTTTCTCTCGGAGCGAGCAAGTCATAATATATATCATGATACTATAATATTATCCAAGAAAACATCCAAACCTGTCAATCTGTGAGTGCTACACACACACACACACACACACACACACACACACACACACACACACACACACACTGGATGTCTTATAATGTGCTGTGCATCTCTTCCTGCTGACTACTGATAATTCGCTTTTGTCCTGTGTGTATCTGGTCACCTGAGATCGCCCCCGTCCACAGTTGCGTGAATATTGACGAGTGGACAAGGTCAAGAGCCAGCGGCCCTCCCACCTTCGTGTGCATAGCAATTAACACCGAAGCAGTGGGAGGGAGGGGCCTGATTCCAGTAGCCAGTCAAAGTGCCAATCACCTCTGATTGGCTCTTCTGCCTCTGGTGTGGATGCTGCTGAGGGTGTGTGTGTGTGGTGTATGGGGGTGCAGGTGGGATAAGCTGTGGTTTGAAGGGTACCTACAGTGACGGGTGGCATGGAAGGGGGCGTTTAAGCTTTTATCACAACTCCCGCTACTTAGCGTCTTTGTTTAGCAAAATGGTATTCCTGATTTAATTAACACTTCAATTAGATGTGATTGCATAAACACTCGGCTAATAACGGCACAAACCCGCTTGTAAGCCGTGCAACATTTGAAGGAGTTTTTTCTCATTATGGCAATGAGAGCAATCTTGTTACACAAATGATAATTAGGTGTCATTAGCACATACAAACTGGGTTAATTAGGGAGCAGGAGCACAAACACTTGAGATGGACTGATCAAAGTTCCAGTCTGACATTGTTAAGCCAAAATCCAGCTGAGAGTAGGGCCAGAGAATAATCACTCATATCAGCTATAGAGCCGGACCACAAAACAAAATATGAATACACAGAGAACCATCCATTATGGAGTGTTTTTATCATACTCTCAGGCTCCCCCCTTATCGTCCCAAGTTTTTTCTCCCTCTTTATTCATGGAATATTCCTGTGGTAATCTGTAGCTGCTCAGAGCATCCCCCCACTGCTCCAACAAGATGGTAGACTCACACCTGAACTTTGATACTCTTTAGAATAATTGCATATCAGCATACAGCATCACCGTGGTGCACACCAAACAAGCTCTTATGCATGGCAAAAAACCCCAGTGTTTGCATAAGCCCATTTATTATGAGTGATAGCGCTGCCTTCACTGACATTTCGTAAACTGGAAGAGCCTAATCTTGTTTGGGCTTGATACTTATTAAAATACCAGAATAGTCAGGCAGCCGATGTCCAAAGCAGCGCTGGCCATGTCCTGATAGGCGTCGTGTTTTTGGTTACAAATATAAATACATTTGTCTTGTGGCGGGGCCGGCTGGCTGGGTGCGTTTGTGTCCGACGCGCTGTCCGAGGTGAGAGGAGCCCTGTGGCTGCCTGCTTGAGTCACATGATTTATGATCTTAAAGCAGCAAGCAGGAAGACGTGGGTGAATATGAAAAAGTTCACCATGGCTGGCGAGAGAGTAAGCTGGTCTTCCCTCCACAGTTGGCTCAAACAGCAGGCTGGAAGAAATTCTGTCAATATCCCATGAAGACAATCAGATGTGTGCGTCTATGCAATAAAAGCAGGTGGAGGGGGCCTGTGATAGTGGTGTGGAGGTTAGTAGCTGAAGACAGGTGGGGGAAGTGTTGCCGAAATAATTTAATTCTACAATGGCTGGCAGATATCTGAATGTGACTTTGTGCGGCTCCAATCCTTTATCCCTTCCCAGTCCGAGTATTGACAGCTAAAAACAACAGCCATTATCTGTTAATTACATTAACATTTTATCAGCGATGGGTTGGTGGGGTGCATGTCCCGCAGCTGGAAGATAGCTGTCAGTCAGCAGCGTGGAGGAGAGTGAAGAGGAGGGGGCTGGAGGAGCAGCAGTGGCCCCGGAGATGCAGCCCTGCAGGAAAAAGGGCCTTCTCCGAGTTGCCCTGCTGCCCCAACGCCCCTGCCCCCTCCAGGCTTAATAGGGAGGGGGGCTGACAGGGGCTCGGCACCACCTCCTCACTTGCCCTGTCCACAGAAGACAGGCCAAGATAACCGCTGACACCTGCCAAGCTATCCAACCCCAGGGCCAGAGACTCACAGATTTAAACAAACTACTCAGGACAATGGACTTGAGACGCATGCGGATGTGTGATCAATGTCACACTGCAGCTCTCGGTGAGAACTAAGGGTGGAGCTGTTCTGCTCTGTTACAACTGCTGGACTCTTTTTTGATCTGTCTATCTGTGTATATCAGTGGACACTGGTTCTGTTGGCCCTGCAGCTCTTTTCTCATTACAGCTCTCATATGTTTTATTTATGCCGTCTGTAGAGTGTCCAGCTCTGCCTGGGCACCGGCATGGGCGGCACTGCCAAACAGAGGACAATAAGAGCGGGTGCCAGCGAGCGCTGCAGGACTTGGCAGTGGCCTCAGTGTGATGGCCCCAGTCAGGGATCGGAGGATGGTTTCGGCTCTGCCTGCAGGTCTTTGGGGTGATCCACAGACCTCAATCGCATTACCCCCCGGCTAGTGGGGCTCCCGCTGTGGGGACTCGGCCCTGCCCCTTCCCGCTCCTGGCTCTGTTTATTGATTGGAAGCTGACTTATAACTTAATATTTCACCTGCTTATTTCCCCCACTGAGGCTGCTTCCTGTCAGAGGGGCGACGCAGGGATCAATGGGAACCTTGTCTGAGCAGGGGAAGGTCCCGGCAGGGGTCGGCCGCTGATTGACAGGAGCCCTGCATCCAGCTGGCAGCAGGACAGCTCACGGTCAATGAGAAAAGCCGTGTCACTCCGGCCATATTGGGTCTCCTCACAATTAACAACGTTACCTTGTTTTTACATGTTAGGGTGCTGCAGTGTCTGGTCACTGAGGGGTTAAAGTCAGACCAGCAGCTGGGCTGAACGCACACAAACACATATACCAAACCATACACAAAAAATGCTAAGAACCACTGCTGACAAATAGAGAGTAAGAAAGAAAGAGATATCAAGTGTAGTAATCAAAATGAAAAATGGGTCTCCGGCTACTTTAAACAAGAGCTAATTTATCACCAGAAAGTACGGATAAGTAGCCGAGTTGTTGCCGTTCAGTAAGTACCCGTTCTGCACCAAATTATTCCACCCCTGCCTGCGTGCAACCATAAATCATACACTTCCACACATCTTTTCCTATTAGCAGCCGTGTTAGGCATGGGCGCGTGCTCAGCTACCAAACACAGACTAATAGGCTACAACTTTTAATTTTGAGAATGCAACTCCCCCTTCAACACTCCCCTCCTCCAATCCCTCATTTTCTAGTCGCCCCCCTTCCCCCCACGGGCCCCCCCAGCACCCTGCCGCTCCTCACAGCACAATATTCACATTATCACATACAGGAGCATTACACAATCATGTTTATCACCTGGTGCCAGCCATTCAAGAGGCTGATTGTAAACGCTGTCCTCCTCCTTAGTCCTTGTTTTTTGTGTAGTGTGACGGGGGGGCTCCATGTTACAGACAGGAGCAGAGCCCACCGCATAGATAGAGCTGATCTTTAGGCTCTGGACACAGGGGAAACACCTGCTAGCATAGCGCTCCCTGGATGTAGACTACAGACAAATAAAATAAGATGTACTGATTAAGTGAGGGGCTGCATTTCTAGCATCATAGTTTTCATGCAAATAAAAAACAATATGTGACTCAATTCCATATAGGCTACTTTAAATTTGAAAGATCGATATAAAAGTATTAAGGAAGAATTCACGTGATTCTGCAGACAAATGTGCAACTTCTTGACGTTTGATATCTGCTTTAAAGGAATGGTTTCAAATTTTTAGAAATATGTTTATTTTGGGGGGTGATTTCGATGAAAAGATCAATACCACTCTGGATATTCTGGGTAGCCTGTTTGCTTCAGCTTAGCATTAAGACTGGACATGGAGAAAACAGCAAGCCTGGCTCTGTCTGAATGTTATCAGATTGCCCACCAGCACCTTCAAAGCTTTGTTAATTAATACTTTTAAAACAAATTTTATCTATCAAACTGAATTGTAAAAATGAATGAATAAACTAAAATTATTTCCTCATGGGTGTATGCATCCATGGAGCAGTCAACAGTTGCATGGATGCTTCACACGTATACAGTCAGCACAGTATCAAGATGGACACCAAGGAAAAGTTTTTTTGCAGAATATTATGAAGTTGACCTATAACCTTTTGTGTATAAAATCACTTAGTCATTTTATGCTATTAGACATTTGTGTGAAATTTTGTCATAATTAGTCTGTGAATTATTGAGTTACAGCCAAAAACATGTTTTGAGAGGTCACAGTGACCTTTGACCACCAAATTCTGATAAGTTCATCCTTGAGACAAATTTGTTCTTGAGATCTGCGTTCATCAGAATAGGACTGCGGGACATACGGACAACACGAAAACATAATGCTCCCAGCCACGCAGAGGCAAAAATTTGACTGTTATTTTTTTGAGCAGTTGCCAGGCAACCAGCTTAAGCTTCTGGAAGTTAGTTCTCCTAGCCAATAAACAGTCAACACATAATCCTCCGCAAAACCAAACCCTCAGGATCGTGCCGGGCTTTGAAGACAATTTAATATAGTGGCAAAATAGTAGAATTACAATTTCTGGGTCCATCATGTGATGCAATGAGGCCCAAAGAGACCTTTTCCCGTTGACTTACATCTTGAAAAAGACATCTTTAAATCAGCACTATTTTTATTCCAGTACAAACACTTAAATAGCCCTCATTTGAAAGTTGTAAAATTCATTAATAGCTAAATCCAGAACTACTGTCATCCATGTGGGCGCAACAAAAACCTAGTGATCTGGAGACAGGATTAAAGAAAACACTGTTGTAACTTTTCTCGCTGTATTCAGTTCTCTCTTCCATCGATTAAAAAAAAAAACTTCCACAGTTTAGTTTTTGTATAGACTAAACAAACAAGAAACAACATGTTAATTAGTGAGCTTCAGAGGTGCTGATAGTTTTTTTTTTTTCCACTGAACAGAGCCAGACTTTTTCTCCATTTCCAGTCTTTACGCTCAACTAAGATAAGCTGCTTAAAGCTAAACCAGCTGACTGTAGCTTCATACTGAACTGACTGAAATGAAAGTAGTATCTTCTTATCTAACTCTCAGCCATAAAGTGAATAAGCATATTTTCTATTTCTTTAGATCACCTTATGGAAATGTACCAAATGTGCTGTCTTTCTGAACACATACATGATATTAAACGCTCCACAGTCCCACTCAGAGCCCCCTCCTCAACAGAATAACAACAGCAAAACAATGGCCAGTGCAATAAATTCATCACACAGACTCGAGTGTTAGACCGGGAAGTCCCAGGGAAGACAGCCACGGCAGCCACAGTCAAATGCTAAGGGGACGTTATAGGTGATGGATGGAGTCTTTGACTTCCAGTAGAAGTGGCATGATGGCCTGGCATCTCTCTGAAGTGCTCCGCTCGCATTGTGACCAAATCCTGTTATGTCCCTGTTTCATTGTGGTGACAGCATGAGGAATGCTTGGTTTTGTTCTCCCCACTGTTGCTATCCATCATGTGTGGAGAAAGAGAAAGAGAGCGCAGTGGCACTTTGCTTTCCACCTCCAACCCCCCCTCACACACACATACACACACACACACACACACACACACACACACCTTTCCCAGCACACTCCTCTCTTTTTCTCTCTGTTGAGACATCCTGTCTTTGCCACGGTGCACCCACCGCCCCCTCCTTTCCATCTACACGTGTGTTGTTAAATTATCCCTCCTGTTTTTCACATACTCTACACTCCATTCCAGGGGAGCTCTCTTTATGGGGCACGTGAAAGGACAGAAGAGGAGGTATGTGCTGCAGCTCTATTCAGAAACACTTAGCTCGTAAAGACAGCCTCCCCTTCCCCAATCAATCCGCTACTTAAAGGCGGATGTAATTTGAGCTCAGTCAATGTGCTTGGTGTTGAAAGCATCCTGCCTGGTTTTCCTAACCTGAAAAAAAAAGCCCACTAATGTCCAAGCATCTAATTAAAGCTTGAGTCTCACTTGATCACATTCTGGAGCGGTCAATGGGTGGTGGTGGTGGTGGGGTGTAATAGTTTAATTACCCCCCCCCCCAAAGTAGTTAAAGCTAATATTTAATTAGAAAATAAACAGAAAACGGAGGCCTCGGTATCAAATCATGATCAATGAAGCAGAGCGAGGACCTATATCGTAATAAGGCGGGGGGGAAACTCCCAGCTTATATTGCCACATAAAAGACTCATAATTAGTCAAACGTAATTAGCAGAACATTACAGAATTACTAGGCTGCACAGCAATGCCTTTCATGCTTGTGTGAAGAGAAGGGGACAGCAAATCAATGAGCTTAAAATTTGACGAATATGTATCGTGTTTATATACTGCAAACCTAACAGTTCTCACACAATAGCATTGTCATTTTCCTTAGCGCACAGATCAGATTTAAAGGTTTTCACTCAGTAATACCTCAGCTGAGTACTGTTATCACTGTCAATAAGGATAAAAAATTATAACCAGTATGTGAATATTTATTGAGGAACATCCCACCTCGGGCAACGGCAGCAGACACGCTGTTATTCTGTTGCTTAATAAGCATCCAGGCTCTCTGCATGTAAGTGTGTGTGTGTCGGTGTGTATGACGCAAGCTCAAGTGTTGAGATCTTATCTCATAAAGAGGCTTATAAATGTACAACTATCTCATGTCACATAAAGGAGCCCACTGATTTATTCCTATTGATCAACTGCCGGGGGCCGCGACAGCCTTGTAACGGAAATCAACACTCCCTCACAGCCAAGGCAGTCTGGCTGCACTGAGACATATGCACACAAGTCGTCTGCCGGACTCAACGGATTAAAATGGAAATTATGCATGATTTATCACGCTTCACTTGAAAGTAACTCCGTGAGAAAGAAATACAACGTGCGCCGCGGAAAGACTGGCGGACAGGTGGACACACAGAAACGCATGAATATTGCAGGAGGGAAAAACTGCACAGGCGCTCCATCCCCAACTTTGGCGAGCTTTTAAAAAACAAGTGGAGTAAGCTGACACCCAAGTTTACTAAGTGTTTATGTGACATCACAGCTGACCAGTGCTAGACAATGACCCTCAACCTGTCTCTGTGTGGTGCCCCCAGAGGTGTCATAAAACCTGGGCAGGGAGCTTTGCTTGGGATGACAGAGTGCCAGGCGCTCTCCCACCAGGACCTAATTTCCCCCTGTGAAAATGGATAGCACGTCCATAGCGTAGCTTAGTTTAAAATGCAAAATGTGGACATTATCTGGCATGGAGATTCAGCGGCATCCATCACGCTATGCTAATGCAGCCCAGTGGTTAAGATATTCTAATGTAAGCCACCCTGGAGATGTAGAGGAATTAACACAAACAGAGCAGGGCGGCGGGAACACAGAGGGGTCAGGAGATAGGACAGGGGAGCTACTCCTGAGACAGGCGCTGCCACACACCTACACACACACCCACACACACACACGGGCTCAAATGAAATGACGCACACAACAATGTTTCTGAGCATGTGCACGCGCACACAAACTCATACATACTCTGTTACTTATTTACGCCTCATCCACATGCACATCCACAAATTGACAGCAGGGATATTCAGAGAGACAAGTTGTTTGAGCTCTTTTGTTACATGAAAAGCAGCTATGACACCGCTTTGAAATCCATCAGCCGTTTTCAAAATGCAGATGCCAGGGCCGTAACTATTAAGTCAACATTGGGGGGACCAAATCTGCTGTGGTTTTTTTTTTTTTTTTTTTTTTTAACTGGCCTGATTCCGAAAGTCGTGTCTCAGTTGGTATAGGCCCATGTCTACAATGCCTGATCAGGCCCAGATTTGGCAACTCTCCGTGGGCCAGAACACATTTTAGTGCTGGCTGCTGTTTTGTCCTGCTGCAGCCCATGTCGGTAACAGCTAACTCTGGGCCTTATTTGGTAAAATAACATGAGCCAAAGCTGATTCACATTAACACCAGGAAGCCAGTACACAGCTGAGTCAGATGACACTCGCCGCAGTTGCACCAAGTCTGATGGCTACCTTAATACACCAGTAAGTGGTAAATGCTGGGGTACGGCAACACCAGTTGGACAAACCACACACAGAATGACACCATAATACTAGAGCTGGTAGTAGTAATAATAGCAGTTTGTTAAGTTTATTCATGATTATGGTAACATTTGTTAATTATTATTTCGGGTGAGCATTTTGAATGTATTTGCATATTGAGGTGGATGTGTATCAGTGCACACACTTGTCCGACAGCATCGACTACCTGCTCCCGTATCCAATTCATTCTCCATTCAGACTTTTTCTCCCCGGCTGGAGTAATGTTTCCATTCACATCACAGCTGCAGGAGCACTGAACTTGTTTTCCCAGTCCTGCAGGCTGTTTGGAGGCCTGTGCAGAGTCCCAGCAGAGTTGCTCTCTCAGCTTAGCAGCGCTTATGAAAGCCCTGTCCCAGTCCCCTGCTTTGCCTGCCAGAGCTGTAAGGGAAGGCATTATTATCATTATATTAATGTGACATTAATTGCTTTTACTTTTTCACTCCATTAAGTGTGCTCTATCTCTTTGGGAGCCTGGCCAGATGGTTTATCACTTCCCGTGCTGTTGGTAGCACCATTAATGGGCTAAGACACTGGGCTATAAAATAATTGCGCTGCAGTGTTGGAAATGTTCATCGCGCTAATTGAAAAGTAATTGTGGAGGTATAGTGCAACTGTCACGCCATAAAAGCCTGTCATAGGAGAGGAGGAGGGCTTTCTAGTAAAAGGCTATTGTTTGCAGTCACACAGTACAGCAAGTGGTCAAAGCAATGGTGGAACAGTCTTTATGCTAAATGTTAACAGGGGCAATGAGCCATTGAAAACACGACTCTTTTATTTTCTACCACCTCACATATTAATGTAATAAATATATCACTGCGATCATCTTTTATATTGTAGTGATTTACATTATCTTAGTGTTTTGTTATGTCTGTAAACGCTGTCTACATATTGTAAAATTAACACTGTGAGTAGGAGTATATGAGTCAATTAAAGGCGTTAAATGACAATGCAGGTCCTGTGATATGACATTGGAGTGCCACCAATGTCTTTTATGAACAGTCACCTGTAAACTATGTTAGAAACAAGAAAGCACACAGAGCAGTGAGAAGTGGAGTATTTTAGCTGTTTCTGCTGACTGAACTAACATGCAGCCATGCCTGCCTGCAGCAAAGGGGATGAGGGAACACACACAAACCAAACACTGAGTCTGAATCAATGACTTTGGAGACCAACACCTCAAATAAAACATTGGTGCATCCCCGATATTCCGCTGTTCTACATATCTTGTTACAATATAAATCAGAGTAACAGTTTCAATAACCACAGCACCATCAGTAATGAGATATGATTTACTTCTAATGAACTTTGGATATTACATTGCAAGAGTATTAAATCGTTTAATGTAACGTTATAAAATGCCATTAAGCTGGCAATTAATCAGCTTGAAAAATAAAAGAGATGTTTTACTGCTGCAAAACCTATAGATTTCCAATTTTATTTTCACAAAAACTGACCCTGTGGGATAATATGAAGTGGCCGACACCACAGTAAATACTTAAAGTGCGTAATTAGTGTAGTTTTCCTGAAACTCCGAGTTGTTGGATGTGTGTTGATGTTGCTAAGTGAGGGTCCACAGTTTGTGCCTGTCCCTTTATTGATGAGCGCTCGTTGTTTGAGGTGACGCTGTGGGTTAACGGAAGGGCCGGTGGGCGTTCGTTTAAGCCGTCATTACTAAAACAAAGCAGCCTCTTGCTGCTTATCAGACCCTCATCGACTCCCCTTCTAGCTCCTGTCGTCAAGCGTATCGACACCCATTGACTGGGACTTGAGGAAGAACAGGATGGTGAACTTGTCTAACGCAGATCAGGGTCAGGGCAAGGGACAGGGGATGGGGATGTTTGTTTGTGTGTGTGTGTGTATGAGACCCCCCTCATTTCTCCCTCATGGATCCAATAGTGCTGTGTGTGCTCCAAATCAATGACATGGGGTGAAAATGGGGCCTGAAATTGGAGTGATTGATTCCAGCAGTTATGATGCCACGTTCATTGACGCCTTTTGATTTGCGCTACTCTCCATTCAATTCTTCTTACTACCAAAATGGCCACAAACAGCATATAGACTGTAAACTGTGTGTGTGTGGGCCGCTTTGAGGAAGGAATAAATTCTCCGTAGGTCAAACAAGCAGCATGAACTGTGAGCCACCTCCACCCCTCACCCAATTTCCCCTCCCTCCCTCGTTCTCTGCTCCTTCCCAAGGTCAATATCCTGAACAATTAGTCCAAAGAGGAGGAGGAGGATTTGAAGCATGGTCGCACCCTCTCCAAATGCCCCCTCAAGGGCTTCGGGGGGCAGCAACGGTATGTCAGACTAAAGTGAAAAGTGTACCCATTCCCTCTTTATGTCTCCATTTTCTACCCTCATTAGGGCCATTCATGAGCACTTAGAGGGCCCCTGCACATCCACACATCACCCCGGTCAGGTCTGCCCTCTCCTCGATGCACCTTTCCCAATCAAATAACTATCATTAAGAGCCCATGTGTCTGTGTGTGCGGCAGAGACGCAGACAGCGAGCTAGTTGTATCCATATAGCGCGATCATACTAATGTAATATTGATTGGTCCCAGTCGCCATGGCACCAGGACAATAGTCCAGTCCTGCTGGCCACTGGTCAGTCTCCCAGCAGCCTCTGCTGTCTCTCCTCCCCCACTTAATCCATACTGCAGCACATTAAAAGGCTTTCTATGTCTTTGCATAGTAACCTATAGTGCATCAGAGGAATAAATGTATTCATAAACTTCATCCCCAAAGTGGCAGGTCCATGCAGTCGTAAATCCTCCTCTCTTCTCGTTTTCTCTCTCTGCCAACACCCGCTGGCCTGTCAAGCCTCAGAGGAAGCAAAAACAAGAACGGGCCGGTCGTCAGGGAGGAAGAAGAGTGTGAAAATACAGCGAGGTGAAGCAAGTACAAATGTTGAGCTCAGAGAAACTAGTCCCCTGTGAGTACATGTGCAGCGCTACACACACACACACAAAAAAAACCCAGAATCATTATATTCAGCTCAGGATTTGCTGTTTGTTCGCACAGTGGACTCACTTTCTAACATACGTGGAGAAACTTCCTCTGTTCTAAATATTACAGTGGTGAGTTGACGTCATTTTGAATTCCAAATATCTGAGAGTGTTCCTTCAGTTGTTTTGTCTGGACAGCTGTGCCCTTCCATCCACTGGACCACACACACACACACACACACACACACACACACACACGCACACACACACACACACACACACACACACTGAGAAACAAGGTTTGCAAAAATCCCGGCTGAAGAGAAAAGCGCTCGATACGAAACTCAGAAGCTGATTTTCCTGATGCCTCAGCTGCCTGAAAACAAAGAGCACACGATTCCATTTTTGATCCAAGTGAGTGATTTGCATAGAAAAGTTCATAAGCACGGGACATAAGGATATGGTCATAAAAGAGGGCAATAAAAAATTTAACTATGACAGAATATTAAAAGTGGCAGTAAATTGAAGGCAGGCTGCAGAATGACCCTTGCGGAGTGACTTCCTCGGTGGAGACTTCTAATCTCGGCGCATGAGAGGGGCACTCACTGTACACAGAGAATAAAACATCTCCTGCCGACCCCTGACAGATATGGTTGTCTCTCACACTTTCATCCTGCTGGATAGTTAAGATTTAAGATAATGACACAACGACTTTCACGTTGATGCCGACATTGAATCTTTTTAAGAGGCCTCCTGCTGCCGTGCCGGGACGGCCTGTCAGCCACTGGCAGTGAAAGAGTTGAATGTCTTGCGCATACTCGTTTCCCCTCGATGTCGGGGAAGAAATTGTTCGTAACATCGGCCCCCTCACACTTGTCTCAACTCATTTATTTCAGCCAAGGTCTGTGGATATAAATAAAAGGAAATGTTACTGGAGCATTCAAACTCGGCGCCAGCCTTGAGACCAGTAATGTAACCACATATCATCAAAAGTGCTGAATCTCCCTTTGTCACCACACATGACACGCAATTCTTCCAAACATATTCACGTTTTGTTGCCATTCATACAAATAAATAATCACAGGGAGCCAGGACAGCGCTTTAAAGCTGACCTCTACAGTAATACTGAGTGTCCATCAGATTTATCCTGCGCCTACTAAAAATAGATATTATTTACCACCCGCAAGCATTTTTCTTGAACACACTGGAGCTTCCTCTAAGCTGGTTTTAAAGCTTTTTTTTTATCATGAATGCAGTTCAACAGGTGGTCCATAGATGGAGCTCTTCTCATTAGAATATACATTACATTACATTACAAGGCTGTCCTCGGGTAACTGCGCGCTGTCCTTCATTCTTTAACAGCTGCAGTATGAGCTCTACCTTTACCTGCCCTCTGTGTGAGCAGGGAAAAAAAGGCTGCAGGGAAACAAACATGCCGTCTGATTGAGGGAGAAATGTCTCTGTCTGTATGTATGGAACTTTATCTTTAAAGGATATAGTGACCATTTTAACAGTTGTGTTTCTCTGCCTTACTTAACACACTGGACCCCTTGTGAGCAAGTGTCAAACCACAAACCACCGGGTCCCCGGAGCAGTATGACTTAATTGAGCTATCCTGGGAAATCTAATTACAATAATGCACAGAGGATTGTGTAATATTCCCTCTGCTTCTGCTCTAACACCTATCCCTCACACACACACACACACACACACACACACACACACACAGATGAAATGAGCAGGGAGGGAGAGAGCAGACATACAGACAGGGATGTGTTAGAGGGTTGGGGATAGGCACAAACTGCAACAACCGTAAAACATTTTCACGGGAGATGTTTTAATCACGATTCATGGGCCAGTAAACCTTTAAACAGCAGTCAGTCAGACCTGCTGGGCAGCGAGGACAAAACAATGACATTGTTATATGATCAAAGAGTGCAGCACGGGGACAAAATAAAGTGGCATTTTCTTTGCTTTTTCAAATTATGACCTTTTTTTTTCTTAAAGTTTGTGAGAAGGGTCTGCATAAACAGTTTAGCTGAAGGTGGGCGGGTGACACAAGAGAACAATATTAGAACAAAAGCGCACTTAATTTGCTCGTTTGATATTACACTGTACAGCTGGGCAATGATCATAGCCATATCACTGTAGAGAGTTATTGAGCAAATCATGGCAATTCAAACACGGCCATATGCAGTGTAACTCTGTGCTGCTGGGGCCAAGAGACAAGCTATAGAACACACACACACGCACGGTTTCTTTATTGGGATTTCTAAAATAATCCATCCTCTGACTGTGCTCATTGACAGTGTTAATTCCACTGAAAAGTGCCCTAAAATGCCTGCCGATATGTGAGCTTTTACAGCACAAAGACAATAGGAAGAGTCCTGCAGCTGTACACTGAAGGTATTGATGCCTGTCAGGCATCGACACAGGCAACCTTTGTGTCTGGCATGGACTGACAGTGGGAGAAGCACTTTGGGTGGTTGGATTTTGCACGAGTGACACTACAAAGGGAGACATCTGGATGCTGAAATGAATAAATTTGTATGATTGTGTGAGATAAAAAAATATCTGAGAGTTTTTGTGTGTGTAAGTAGCGAGGGCTGGAAAGCAGATGTGATTTTAGTTTCTTATGGAGTCAGTATGTGTGTATGTGTGTTTGTGATGGAGTGCAAGGTCAAAGGGACACAGGGGAGAGATGAGGGACGGGGGTGGGGGGAGGGGTGGTGGTGGTGGTGGTGGTGGTGAACTAAGAGGGGGGTTGCTACTGTGCCCAAGGCCATACCCACACAGACGGACACCATATTGAAATTAGCAAATGGACTGCATAGTGTCGCTTGCTGCCCCATTTGCGGTCCCCTCGTCTCCGGGTGATATACAGATGCACCCAGTGATGGGACATCACCGTTTCAAAGGGCCAGCAGGATGGGGTATAGAGGGGGTGGGGGCTGGTTAACCTCCTCCCCGTCCTAAAATGAAATGGGTCGACTCTTATTTATTTACAGCATGTTTTGCACTCATCCCATAACACTGTAAATTACCTGCGTGGTCAAGGCTCCTTTCTCAGGCAAGGAGAGAGGGGAGAGAAAAGGACATAAAACATGTGATCTGTATGATATTTAATTCAGGAATCACATATGATCTGTCAATTTCCATATATCACGCTTTATGAGTCATATTTTAAATACAAAATCACGTTTATGAATATAAATGTGTGAATTACGAGCGGTCATATGTGTTATATGATGTACAATATGTCTATAGGCCCCAGACAGAGTGTCTTGCCAATATTTATGAGATTTCTACAGTATATCTCGTAAGAGGATAAGGGATGGGTGATTTCCGTGCTGGGGTCTTAGGTGGTTGATCACAGATCTATTTCTCACATGGCGCGCATCTCATCATGCTGTTGACTGTTTGACTCCCTCTTCATCTCTTTTTTTAAATGCAAATGGCATGAAAATGGAAGCAAGGATGATCACAATAAAGAAGATGATGCAGCACATTTTATGACCTGATATATGTCACTTAATTTATTGTTTTAAAAAAAGTTTGGTTTGTTTGATACAAGAAAGCTTGACACATAGTTGAACTTAATTATACCGCAAAGCAGGCAGCAATGGAGACAGTAGTGTGTGTGTGTGTGTGTGTCTGTGTGTGTGTGTGGGTGGTTGAGTGTGTGCAGAGAGAATTCCATCAGAGGGAACTCTCTCGGGACCAGACCTGGTCTCTAGCTGAAAAAAGGCAGGGGCCTCCTCCATTATGGCAAACAAGTGCATTTGCTTTAAGGCCAGTGGAGATTTCTAACCTTTGCTTGACATGCCGAAAAGGTCAGGCCCATCCTTGGCTTCCCTCCGGAGTTGAGCCTGACCATTTCCTCACTGTTCCTGTGGACCTCAGGAAATCCTGGGATCCACTGTACCAACAAGCTATAGTATAGTGGAGATAGTTAGCAAAGGACTCATGGCGAAATATGTCTTTCTGCCTGAATCACAGCTGGCTGATACACCCGTTTCACTCAAATTAGGGGATTTACATGGGTTTTTTAAACACGGGAAAGTCTGCTAAAATAGGTGATAGACTCCCTAACCATTACCAGTAGATCACTGAACTGTTCTATGCACTGATGTAGATGAGTATGTACATTTGTATGTCACATTGGACTTTACGGATGGGTTGGAAAACAGGTTAGTAACAATAGAGAGCAGCATGGAGGCCAGTGAAAATGTTATGATGATTACTTCTTTTTTCTGTGCTACTCAAATGGATCTCTAGGATTTCAGGACATAAGGGGCTTAGCCTGGACCTATTTATAAATCATTCAGGGCTGAAACTTCGAACGCGTAGGCATAACGATGCCACTGCTGTTACTTTTTTAGTTTCTCTCTCAAACTTAGGTCAGAATAGTTTTGAACAAAGTACAAGTGCTGCTTGGATGGAGACAGACAGTATTTTGTGGCTACCAGTCATTACATTGTATACTCACCTGCAAAAGGAGCTACCACTCATAAGTTGGTTTTCCATCGCTGGCGATTGGCTTCAGTCAGAGCTTGAGCTGGCTCCGAGTCTTTTGATCAGGTAGTGAATGCTGATTGTAACATTTCCCATTAAGTAAAAAAAGACAGGTAGTGGGTGTTAGTGGGTTTTTTGTGCAGTGGGAAAGGGGCTTGATTTTAAAGTTCACATGTTCTAAATATTGAGGGGGGTGTGTCCCCTGCACACCCCCCCCGAATCTACACATATGCTTTGGTAACCAAAAATTTGTAGGGAAAAAAAAAGGGAAATTAATTGGCTAAAATGACAAATATATAAATATAAGCAATTCTAATATCGTTTCCTAGTTTTTAAAATTCCAAGCAATCCCAGAAAATATCAATCACACCGGTATGCTCAGACAAAGCAAAATGTCTTAATATAATTCAAAACACAAGCGCGACCCTCAGTAATAACAGGGTAATTGTGTTAAACGCCTGTGAAGTGAGCACACACAGCACCCCATGTGAGTTTTTCTCCATTTGATGGACGTATCCATGCTTATCAATGCTCCTTATCTCCCTTCATTATTTCCAAACCAGTGGTTAAATTGGAAAAGCCCATAAGAACGCGTGAATACATGGCAGAGGCAATAAAACAGTAGGGGAGAGGAGCCCCCCACCACATCCCACACCAGTGTTTTCCTTGGGTGGAGGGAGATACATTCAGCAGATAGTTGGAAATATTTCTGCTCCCCCCCAACAGCTTCATATCAGTGAGCAGCACAGATAAAGATACAGTTGGGCAAATAAATCTCAAATGAAGGAAGAAAAGCCTTCACATGCAGTTATCTTGTGTGTGTGTGTGTGCGAATGTGTCTGTGTGTATGTGTGTGTGCAGTGTGTGTAGACAGTTTATTGCTTGCCCTGCTCTTGCAGCGCTTTGTGTTCCTACAATGGTCAAGTGTTGGGGAACAACTGATTTTAGCTAAAAGCAGTTTTTTCTCTGCTGCACGGAGGGTCTGTGTCATTTTTGTAATGTATGTTTTTAACCCTGTTGCAGATTTTAACATTACAAATCACAAACTTCCAAAGCTTTTATAAACAGGTGTATTATTTTTTTAACTTATCACTGTTCCATTTTTTTTAATACAAAGTTCAGTCTTATTTATTCAGTCAGTTTTAATTTAGTTGTGGCACTCATGCCTTCGAAATAAAAAGAAAAACTTTGCAAACAAAACCAAACTTTACATTCCAGGCTTTTCAAGGGCCTCCATGTGTGATCATACCAACTTTTCCCCCCACTACGACACCCCTGAATACAACACCTGCTTATTTCATTTCCATTTTCTTTGCTCTGATTTTTGTTTGGAGATTGTTATTAGATCAGAAAATGGGTGTTTAAACTGCACTTAAGCCTAAAGGCTCACCTTTTGCTGTATTATTGGGTCTGGTGAAAAAATGTAACTAGAGTAATTTGACAAACTGGGACAAAGGTCCGCTGATGGCCACTGGGTTTTTTAGGACAGCAGCTCAGCCATGCATTAAGTGGTGAGCGGTGCAGGCGTGTAACCTGATAAATGCACTTAAAACAGTAAAGATGGACAATGAGAGGGCGAAATCTCAGATGGCCCCGGCCTGTGTGCCTGCTAGGCACTTTGACAGCCTATTGATCAGCCAGAGTGAGTCTTGGGCAGGGTCAGAGGTGTGAGGATGCATGGCTCAGATACTGCTAGTGGGACAGGTACAGGACAGCAGTAACCAGGATCTATTAGGAAATAGATCTACTCTTACAGAGCCGGTTACGTTGTCCTTTTGTTGAAGATCAGACGTGTTGTTGACTGCTGTCGCTGGCAGTTTCCTCTGTGGATATGGGTGAAATTTCTCCTCCAATATAAAACACAACAACAATATAGCAATCTGTCTGTTGTTTGAAATTGATGTGACGTAACGTTTTCTGTCTGGGACATTGATAGCCCACGGTTGTGAAAATGCCCAGCTCCTGTTATTGAATAGTAATAGGCTTGTCGGCCGGTGCCTCCAATTTCACAAATGGAGCAATAAATACACATAACAGAATCAGTGGAACAATAAGAATGGCCATAAAGGATGGTTGTGCCTCAAAAACAAGGAGGAGAGTGTGGCGAGGGGAGGAGAAAGGGAGTTGAGGGGGGTCAAAAGAAAATTTGACAAAGGAAAGAGATGAAAAGAGTGTGTATGTGTGTGTGAGAGGGAAACAGAGAGAGAGAGAGAGAGATGGTGGCCCACTCTTCATTTCTGTGCCACAAGCTCTCCTGGGCATTTGCGTGCTCCGTTTTCAACCTAAGTGTAATTTGAGCCCTGGGTTGATACAAAGTGTATGCAGCAGCTCTGTTCAAACCCAATCACTCACCCTGACGTGTAATCCTTTCCCTCACCATCATCAACGTTGCTTTGGGAATAATGAAACACACTTAAGCAATACACAGCAGTCATACAGCTGCGAGCGGGGCCGCATCTTGATGAGATGTCTCGTAACTCTAATGAAAGGTGTTTTGACCTGTCAATGGAGGTAAATGATTGCCTTGCTACTGTATCTGTGGGAAACTTATTGATGGCAATATCTGGTCCAAGCGGATGATTTGCATGAGAAACGAGGAGCACATTGCTTTTAAAAATACAGCACCTGGCAAGCGTGCTCTACATTTTATTTGCGAGGGCCTCCGTTTTCTTTCCTTTCATCCCCAAGTCATCTCGTCTTGCGATGCCATTGTTTCCACGAAGAGGATTATTACAATTAATTGGTTAGCAAGACATTATTTCAAAAAGGGAAATTGGCTCTTATAATTATATAGAGAAGGGAATACTTTAACTCCCTGGAATATCAGCTTCCTGAAATAATGGAGCTGCAGCCCTGCTCTTCCCCCACCTCCATCAGCGTTAGCGTGTCTGTCTGCCTGTTTCCTGTGACGGATCCATTTTCAACAGCTCCTGGTCCTGCAGTGGCTGTGGTTGATGGCTGGATGGATGGTTGGGTGGCCTGTGTGAATCTCTGACTGGTTTGCCTCACTTACTGCCACCCATCTGCGGTCTGCTGGGAGCTCCGGTTTGCTCTTTGTTCTGTCCCATTGCTGAACTCTCAGTCAGTGTGTGTGTGTGTGTGTGTGTGTGAGAGAGAGGGACCAGTAAAATGGTTAAATACACTGTGCAGAGGGTAGGGTTAGAGTAAGGGTTGCTCTTCAGGGTGAATGACTAAGTAGACACAATATAGTGATGGTAAACACAGAAAAGAGCAAATTTGTTCAGTATGTTATTTTTTTTTCTTTGTTTTTACAACTGCTACTAAATTAATTATTGTTTTTTTTTTACTGTGCTAACGGCTTAGCTCAAGCATAGACTGTATAAAAAATAATGGCTGTGGCTTTAATGACATCTCCCATTAGGTTTGTGGACTTCCGTTTTGAAGCCTCGAGTTTAACATTTTGGCCATCGCCACCTTAGAGCCTGAAGTGACCATATTTGGTCAAGAGGGTGGAGCTGTGAGCTGCGTTTATATGTGTAACTTTAATCTTTAATAAAGTGTAGGCCGGTGATTTATATGAAAATCATTTTATGGGGATTGACTCTGTTTCGGAGCCCGCGTCAGGTGGCCATTAATGGAACTTCAGTTTTAAAAGTGAAGCCAAAATGGGGCGCCCAGTGGCGCACCTGGTGGAGCAGGCGTCCCATGTACAGAGGTTGTGTCCTTGCTACAGCAGCCGCAGGTTCGACTCTGGCCTGTAGCCCTTTGCTGCAAGTCATTCCCTTGCTCTCCGCCTTTCACACTGAGGCTATCCTACCCAAATAAGGCAATAAGCCAAAAAAAAAAACAACAACAAAAAACCCAAAGAAATCTAAAAACAAAGTGAAGCCAAAACGTCTCAGTTGCCCGCTGTTGGTTGACTGTAGTAAAGGCCATAAAGCCCGCCCCTTGCATGTTTGCAGATGGGCCATAGACCAAACTAAGAAATCAAAGTACAAGTCAAACATATTTTTTTTCCATGAATATGGTTTTCTGTTATTTTGGTTTTTTTTAAAACACTGATGTATGCCCAAGTGTTTGCAGTTGACAGCTGTGTGCGCCAATCGGTGTGCCCATGATCAATGGCTCTGCTCATTATTGGTCGGATGGATGTACAGCAACTCGATACTTGATGCTTGATAGCGGCAGAATGAAGCACATAGATAATTTATTTGTTTTTAAGCTTAAGTAACATTATAATTTTCTAATATTTACGTAGCAAGCTAACTCTATGTTCCTGTTGTGTTTGTCAATAAGGGCTTAAGGTGTTGCAGATGTAATTGAAACAAAAACTGGCTGTTGACTTTTTCCCTGCTTCCCGCCATCTCTACTGCCCTAAAATGTCACACAAACGTCACAACTCATCAGCTTGGGTATCATCAAAATTTCCCAATTTCCCCCTCATAATCACGACTTTGGACAGATGTTCATGTGATCGTATCTTATAAATAGCACATTTCCAAGGAGCACGTGAAGGCAGCAAATGTATCCAAATGACACAAGTGATCCCATGACTTTTCCTCTGCCGCCATCTGAGGCAGGGATTTTTGTTTCTGGTGACATGTTTCGATAGGTACTGGATAGATTGCCAGCACATTTTTTAGGTTACAACATTCATGTTCCCCTCATGATGAATTGTAACAACTTTGTTCTTTCATTTCTTCTGACTTTGGTTTATGACCAATTATATGCAAAACGAACGGCGTTTCCATCAGCCTCAGATGTATTTTGTGCCGATTAGCAAATTTTAGTGTGCAAACATGTAGAATGCCAAACAAATCATTGTATAAGGACACGTTGCGGTAAACATACCTACTAAATGTCAGCATGTTAGCATTGACACTGTGTTAGCATTCTGCCATTGGCAGCATCTTGTTTAAAAGCTGTTACCTTAAACATACTGTTTAAATATGGTTTATAAGGCTTTTCGTCTTAGAAGAGACTTAAGTTTGAACACAAAAGAATCACAGAGTTCAGGTAGTATTTAATTCATTGATCCTTTACCTTTTTGAAAATCAAAACGTAAAAGTTACACAGATATTGGTGATTCAACGATCAGAGATATCAATGTACACCATCGCCAAATGATATATTTCACACCATAAATACTCATAGCACAGAAGCAGGAAATCAGTAACCTGCCCCTGTCTGCAATTTATCATCAAGGGACCAATTCTGACACATTGATGTTCATAAAAACACATACCCGCTTAGTAACCAAAATGGGGGTCACACCCACTGATGGCCAAGTCATGTGGTCAATGTGAAGCATGCTTTAGCTTTACAAACAGGTCTATGAAGAATGAGCGGGAAGAGAAGATCGGTAACTACTTTTACAAATATTTTGGCAGGAGCACTGAGGGAAAGAGACAGTTTTTTTGATAAAAACATGGATGGCTCAGGTTTGTCACAAACATGTATGGATGATAAAGAGCAGAACATGTTGAATCAGAGAAATATTGACAATATGATAATGAGGTAGTAGTCAGCAGGGCGCTGCATACTTTATTTTCAATGGTATTTCGGCAACCTACTGTATTGACGCTGATATATTTACACAATTAGACACAGCTTGTAATGTAAGACATGTTCTCTTTTTCTTAACACAGTGCCATATTGCAAGGTAAAAAGAAAAAAAAAGGGAGATGAGAGGACTCCCATTATTATGATTCTTATGGCTGATCATCTTGGGCCACTACAAAATTCTAGTTGTAAAGATTTTCTGCAAAAGTTTTCATTTATACTGCACTTTTATTGAAACAAGCACAAAAGTGTTCTTTTTTTATCAGTGGAGCAAATCAAATATAGTTCTTCTGCTATACAGGATACATGTTTCTGATTAGAGGGATTTAGAATATGTCACTTAATAGCATAGAAATTCTCCCAAATCTAAGTAAACACATGCTTTTAGCATGGTTCCAGTCAGAATTGGTCCCTGTTGCATTGCACAACAGTAAAATAACTCAAGTTATATTGTCACCCTCTATAGTGGAGCTTGTTAACTGGACAGCGGCTAGTTCAAGTTGGGGTGATTGGGTGCTGGAGTGGGGTAGTCGTCCTCCATCACGTGGCCAATCACGCTGCTGCATAAAAGGCATGCCGGCTGCTGGATCAGTGCTAGCCATTGATATCGAAAGCATGGCGGCAACTCTACCCTACTGCAATGTCAGGGATTCCTTTGATCACAGTATCATATTATTGTGACAGCGCCACAATTTATCACATCACATAAAATCCGTCAGTAGTATAAGCATTCACCTCCGACACGTTCTCTCTCATAAGGAGACGGACGGCAGGGCTCGGCTGGGACTTGACTACAGTATAACTCGCCCCCAGCATTAATGGACATGTAGCTAAACACAGGAAGAAGGGAGCACGAGATCTCTGCCTCCCACCATGGATCACACCTTGTACTGACACACTGTTGGGTTGCTGTTACCCTTAGGAGCATGCTGACACTTTGTTTCTTGCATAGCTATTCACATGTGCATGCGTGGACATCCCTGCCTGCCTCCTGGCCAGTGGGAAGGGTGTTACTCTGCACCGGCCACTGTGTCAACATGAGGTCAAGATGAAGTGTTCCACGTGTCTACTGTACTCCTGGAGGGAGGCCGTGCAAACAACAACCTCCTGCTGGGTTAAAAATAAACCCAGTGTGAAGTGCCACCAGTCCCGCTCTGCACCTGCCATTTACCTCTGTTTGGTCGAAGCTCTATAAATGCGGGCACGGCTATTAAAAGACGAGAGGTGTCTAAAATGGTGAGAGCAGATGCTGGGCACCTTGCTCCCTGTGTGTGGGATGACTCTGCCACGGGCTTAAAGGGGCCCAAAATAGAGCGGTTGACATATGGGCCTCTGATTGTTTGAACAAGGAATCTCCTGGACTTCTGCCACTCGGCATAAATCCTTTGATACTGCCACACCAAACACGCTGATCATCTTTCGCCTAGCCCGAATCAGGTCATCTATTTGCATGCCAAGTGGCAATTTCCACGGGCTTAGACAATGACCAAATTTGGGGTTCAGTGGGTTACATGAGCAGCACCGACACAAACCACTACAAAGAGACAAGTGTGCAGCAGCGGTGCAGTGGCATGTGAGAAACACAGGCATGGTCTTCTAGCAACAGCAGCATTGAAAAGCACATGAAAGATCGGAGGTTGAGCCTGGCTTCCCCACAGCTCCATTTATTGCTGATTTACTACAGAATAAGACGACTGACTAATTGTACCTGCCTATGCTAGTTTGGTTAAACATGGGACCAGCAAGTCTTCCAGTCTGAGACGGATCCACAAAGATCACACTGCTCTGGAGAGGTATATCCAAGGACATTTAAACTGATAAGAGTTCACATTTAGGTAACAATTCTTTTTTCTTTTTTTTTTTCCGAGGAGGAGAACAAGAGAAAATGGCCACCAAGTTCACCAGACTTTGAACTGTACACTCAGTCTTCCATTAATAAATATATACATGTCCTGGTCAAGTCCAGGAGAAAAAAAAAAACACAACTGTGAGATGTGATTCTGTTCATGGTTGCTGACACCTCTGCTGTCTTCAGAACAAATTTAAGGAACTTTAAGTTCTCTGAAAAAAAACAACTCTATCTTGTTATCAAGAACTGGCAAGTACTTATTCTGAAGATGCTGAGGGGCAGAGGGGTCCTTCTTCATATACAGCATGACCACTGACAATTAACAAAAACCAAAAAAATTATTACTGTACATAGTATTTCTTATATATTTTAAATTAATCTGCATCATTTTTATATTTATACTAATAACCAAGTTTTGCATTTTTTTCTTTAGTGTCCCAGGGTTCCAGGAGGAGAGAGGTCCATCTCTCTCCTGCCTAACACAGTCAGTGAGGGTCTCCTTCTCCTGAGGACCCTCAGCCTTGGTTCAAGTCACTTTCTGTATCGCTAACGCAGCCCTCCGCTGCTGGCCTATCAGCCCCCCTTTTTGATCAGACCTTGGCCTCCAGCATCTCCAGGAAGAGTTTGTGCATGGGCACCTTTCCCTGCACCTTGATGCTGTAAAAGTGCTGCACGGCCTTGGTGGCCGTCTGCCGCAGCAGAGGCAGGGTCATGAGCAGCTTGCCTGCCCGCCGCGGGTCCTCCTGGTGCTGGCTGCTCTCGTAGTCCTGCAGGGCCTCGTGGAGAGCGTCCTGGAGCTTCTGGACTGCCTCCATGTCCTCTATGTGCATGGAGTCTGATAGGATGAGAGAAAAAGAAAGTTTGAGGATTGATGGATTTTCAAATTTGACAAGAGGAGAAAAGTAACTTGTAAGAAATGTAGGTTGCACTTTGAGACACTGGTAATATACCAGGAGTGATGGGAAATGGATTTTTAAAAAACTAAATTAAATCTCATGATTGATCTTTACTGCTCTGTCAGTAGCAGTAAGGTAGGGGAACACATTATCAGTATAACTCACGCCCTGACAAGATAAAGAATAGATCATAAAAGAGAAAAAAACAACATCTGCTTGATTCCATTTATTTATTTATTTCGTCTTTGGTGGACTGGGCGGGATATTCATGCGGCCCTTGACCAGCGAGACTGAAAATCAATGTTATCCTCCGGTAACAATGGCATGAATAGCACCCAATCTCTTCTGAGCGAGTACACATTAAACACCTCACTGTTCCAAAGGACAGATTGTTTACGGACAAAAAAAACAGGGAAAAGAAAGGGGCTCCATTAGAGAATTGGACGCCATAAACAAGCCTGAGATGAATGCAACACTTCCTTTCAATTAATTTCCTTCTTTCTCCCTCAAAGGAGTTTCTGACCATCAGAGTGGAGGCAAAAATAAATACTAAGGGGTTTAATTTCCAGATAGATGCTGCAGCAAAACCAGTTTTCTAAATATAGCTGTTAAAAACTGGCAAATTTGTAATTTCTTATAAATGTTTTTATTTAAAAAAAAAAGAAAAAGGTCTTTTTTTTATATTGTACAGAAAAAAAACTGTGACTCTCTCAGCTTCAGTCAGCCCGGATCTCTCCCACCTCCTGGCCCGTTTTAGAGCAGTCTACAGTTTCAGTCTGGCTTTTCTCCGGTGTTCTTTGCTCCTATAACGTTTCGCTACACCGCCACCGTTTTTTTTACTGATCCTACTGTACATCATGTTATAGCACTCCCCTCTCATTCTTGCCTTTTCTCTGCCTCTGTTTCTACATCCCAGCCTCTCTCAGGGACAGCTCGGGGTCGCCGTTTCTCTCACTGGTTAACCGTCGTCTGGCACTCCGGTGGCGGCATGTCATTGGCTGCCTGACTCGTCTCACCTTGGCGGTGCATATTTTACCACACGGGACAATAAAAGGCAAAACAGATTTCAGACTTCGCCCCAAATTCATTGACTGGAACAACTGTATTCCCAAGACCTTGAGACATTTCTCACCCTGACGGTTTTCAAATCCACAGTGGTAAAATGAAGTAGGTCGTTTTGTAAAGTGAATGTGGGAGGGGAGGGAGGTGAGAGGGGGGAGGATGGAAGAACAAAAGGCAAAAAAGAAAAAAAAATCTTAGATGAGGATGTGGTGTGACATAATTATCCCTTGTTCTTTTCACAGAGGTTGGATTCACAACCGAATAAGATGCTTTTTTTTTTTTTTTTACAAATCAAACTCGTATTTTCCTCTATTTTTCACACCTGCAAACACGTTTTGGCAATAAACCTGATTTGAACCTGCCATAATTGAATGTTTTGCAGCGAGGGGATAAAAAGGAGGAGGAAATAAAAAGAGAGATGGAGACATCTCAACAGATGGGCAGGAAAAGAGGGCAGCAGACAGCGAGCATGCAGCTTGTAGTCCTTGGAGGAGGGGTGGACTTAAAAAAACAACTTTGAAGAAACAATTTCCTCGCAATCCATCAGTGAGCCCACGTCGATCCGATTGATAAACTGCTAATTACAAAATCAATCGCTATGAATTTTCACAGCTGTCAGACAGAGGGGCTCCCGGGAGAGCGATCTCCCCGAGACCTTGTTCTAACATTCCGGACACCCTCCTCCTCCACCTCCTCCTCTTCTTCTCTCCTCTCCCCCCCATCTTTCCTCTTTCCCACACCCCACCTCCCTACCAAAGCTCTGTTGTCTGAAAGCAAAGGCCCACCATCAGCATTTTCATTTTTCAGCCCCGGACAAAACAAGGGAGAGCGGCCCAGTGACCCAGGCGTGCATTGATCAGAGCGGGACAGGTCCTGCCTCCTCAAAAGGAGCCTGTCAATAGCGGCGTGCCATCTTCGCATCGGAACAAACCAGGCCCATCACTCCCTGATACTCATTCCATTCGACTTAACACATTTTATTGACAGCCCCTGTGCTCCTAATGAAATGCTAAATTTATCTCCCGTGGCTGCTGTGCCCTGCAGCTACTGTTATGGAGATAGAAAGAGGGAGGGGGGGAGAACGGTGCGCTGGAGAGAAATAACACAACATGGAAGGTGTTCAATTAAAAAAGCTCCCTCCTCCATCCCTCTTTTCCCGTACACTGCCCTTATCTTCTCTCCATCTCTCCATCTCACGCTCCAAACTAAAGGTTACACCAAGAAACTCCTGAAAAACTAAGAAATGTCATTTCTGAAACTGTGTCAGACGATACCTTACTGTTTCTGGATATTACGCTGGCTAGTGCGCATTATGCAGAGGTCCAGTCAGGAAAAAGTGAAAAATTCTGAATGAGGAACACACTGTTATTTTCATGTAAAGTCCTGATTTAAAAAAACAAAACAAACTAAGAGCACAATTTTAGTGTATTTCTCATATATTGTGTACATATTAATGTGTGCTAAAGGCTTTATTTAATCATTAAAAAGTGAATTTTATTTTTTATTTGCATTTATTGAGGAAAAAAATGCTTTTTTAATATATATATTTCACCTAATGGAATAATGTTTTTACAAACTTAATAGAAAAATTGAGTGGAAATATTAAGATGCTTTTAAAACAAAAATAATTTACATTTTGAAATTAAACAATAGAGGTAATATCAAGCAAACAAATGACTGCTTTGGTACACATTTGTTCCTCTAAAAGTAACTCTAAATTCTAAATATTATAAAAAATAATAAAATATATGTTAAAGAGTTCTGGTAAGTTAGAGTAAAAGATACTTCTACTGCCTTAAAATTATTAAGACAAACGGTATGCCATTATTATGAATTATTCTGATATTTAAATTACTTTTCATGACAATATAGGTGTTTTCTAAATTAAATTATTTTATTTATTGAGGTTATTTTCAAATGATCCACATGCTTATTTAAAACACACTATAGTTTTCATGAAAATGCACATCAAATGTGCCTAAATTGAAAATCACGACACTTATTTATATATTATGTTATTTACAATGCGTCAGTGTGCTGGAGACACCCCACCTGAGTTGGCGAGAGCGATGGCCTTGAGGGTGACAAACTCCTCCTTTTCCACTTTGAGCTTCTTGTATTTGCGCACCAGCTGCAGGATGGAGACGTAGAGGTCGAGCAGGCCCGTCAGCCGCGAGTGCTCCTCATCCATGATGTAGTCCTCGGCGTACACCAGCTCGTCCTCATACGGCAGCGAGCGGAACACAATACTGAGGATGAGGATCTCCATCCAGGCGCTTTGCAGTAAACTCATCTGGTCTCCCAGAGACAGAGAGGAGAAACCTGGAGGGACAGAGGAGGGAAAAAGTCAGTGTGTATAAATTCATGTATATTTATGCATCTTCCATGATTAAGCCAGAAGTCTTCTCTCATTAGAAAGTTTTAAAAAGTAAAAGAACAGAAGGCACTTTGACTTGATCTGTAAACCAAACACGCCTTGTCAAGCCCCGGCAGCCTGGAGGACATGCCGAGGCACATGTTAGCAAGTGCTGTTTAATTTTAAATGCACAGTGGAAGGTCCTCTTTGAAGCCGGTGTCAGAGCACTTGAGCGGGCTTTACTGTAAGTGAGGACAGTAAATCGGTGCAAAGGTCTGGGATACACAAAGCCATGTGGTTACCCCTTGTATCCTGTCACACCTCTATTGGTGTGAGGGGGGATTAGCACCGAGACACATTCTCATTGGAGGGGTTGAGGACATGACATGCACCGTGTCGCGGGGAGGATGTGACGAGGGGACGCGGCAGAGATACACAAACGTGTGTCAACCAGGAAAACAAACCGACACGTGTGTGGAGATCATGACACCCATATGTATGCACAGATAATATAGATAAAAAGGATAATTAAAATAAAATATAAGTAGGAAAACAACGCCATTGTGCCCATCGGACATATTCAGTAAGTATTTCATGTTTGAAAAGTAGTAGGAGAAAGTAAATACTTAACAAATCCTACCTTCGTTTTTTTGGTTTTTTTTTCCAATCTGATTAATAAAAACCTTAAGTCTAAACAGGAATGTTCCTAGTTTCTACCCCAATATTCACCATAAACACCTTGATCAAATCAAACAAGAATTAGGACAAAACAAGAAAAGATCAATCTGAAAACACACACACACACACACACACACACACACACACACACACACACAAACACACACACACAAACACACACAAATTGCAAAACAAAACAAATCAATTCAGAAAACAAAGTCACACTATCAAAAGCAACATACCTATCTTGTACCCTGGCTTTACTGTGCTGGGTTCCCTCTCTGTTCTACCATCTAATACCACTTCAACATGTTTTTTTTATTTTAAATGTGCTTAATTTCGATAAATACTTTACATGTTTTTAAGTCCACGCTACAGCTGTTCCATATATTTTTCCCTTTGACTTTTACACAAGGAATTAGCAGTAGTCATCACTGTTTTCTGAACATACAAATTCCTCTCAAATCAAGTAAACTCAAGTATACAGACACACACACACACACACACACACACACACACACAGCTCAGGGGTCACGTGGTTCAAGCTCAGCCTGAAGACCCGCTTAAACCCAGGGCCTCATTCTCCAACAGCTGAGCTGAAATTGGCTCGGGTGCATCAAACCGCTGTGACCCCCCCTTCAACACCTACATATGCTCAGGATAGAACATTAAATAAAACAAACCGATAGATCCCCAAAAATGAGCTGTGAGAAACTCAAACAAATTAAAAAGCGTAAAAAGAGAGAGGAAGAGAGAGTGAGGAGCAGATAACCAGATAGCCATCTCATCCCTTTTCCCTCCGTGCTACCCTTCAGCTGTCAATAAACTGCACGAACCCCCCCTCCACTCTTTCCCCTCCATCTCCCACCTCCCCCTCCTCCTGCACAGCGTGCCTGCAGGCGCCCCATTCTGACAGCATATTAGGCTCTTCAGCTCCGCCCCTGATTAATATGATTGCCTTTACAAGTTTTGCTGTTGCCACGCGACCTGCCGCCGCATGATTAAGAGGCCATAGATTACAGTATTGACCAGGGCGCTCACACCACACTTATTCGCCACATTTTCTCCTAAATATAAATGATCTCACTGGGGTGCAGCCACCAACCCTGATGTTTATCTCCTCCTGCCAGGGTGCCACACACACACACACACACACACATGTGCAGAAGAACAAGCGACATGATGAAGAAATGTGAGAGAGAGTGAAGAAGAAAGAGGACGTAGAGAGAGACGGGCAGAGAGAAAAGAAGAGCCAGGGCGAGTAGTACCTGAGTGTTCAATTTCCCTTATCGTGGTGATGACCACTGCAGGGGAAGAGCTGGAGGATACATTAATTAACAGATTGTGATCAGAATGTGAGGGCCTTCACATTTTGAAGGGGAATCAATAGTCAGTAGAATAGAGTGCTAACAGAAAGGTGCCCGGCTGGACTGGTCAGAGGTCTGAGGAGCCCAAATTAGACCCAACAAAGCAAACTGCCGAAAGCACTCAAAACACTCGGCTATTATCAGCAGAGGCAATAAACCATATTTTGTAAAGCCCTGTGCCATTACACATATCCAGACTGCATCTTAAAATCTTCTGTTGTGTTATTTCCTTGTCTGCATACGTGGCCATTAAGTTGTACAGACTGTGGACTGGCCGGAGGGAAATTGTCATGCAAGCGTGGACGCGGTCTTGATTGCCGCATCAGGTTGGCATCACAATCACAGGCGAGGCTTTGTCTAGCCTTTTAATGCCAAGGAGGACTGAAGCGGAACTAAAGCGCTGCTCCCAATGTGACAGCCCGTGTGAAGGCCTTGTTCAGGGTTTGTTGGAGAGGCTTTAGAGTTGTTCTGATACAGCGGACACCTCTCAGCCATATGCACACATGCAGCCCAGCAGCCTACAATTACCTTTGACGCTAAAAGTCCTTGAATTTAATCCAGTGTTGTGAGATGGAGAGGTGGTGTTTTTCCCCTGCTCCATCCCCTCTCTTCAGGGCCTAAATTATCGCTCCAAATGGGATCTCGTGTCGTTGCCTCGCCTTTTTCCACTCAATTTAATCGAGTAATGAAGTGACTTCCCGACTCCGCAGGTCACACGGCGCTCCGGCCGCCGCACTCTGAAGGTGGCCCGGTTAAGTGCCGTCGGAGTGGGTGATTTCCTCTAATGAAATATCAATATTTACATCTTCATTTCCAGCCCACTGCCTTGGCGGGGTTTGACCAAACATGACACAATATTGACCAAATCAGAGAGGCCTGTCTGCGCGCTTGAAGAGCCTTTTCCACTCCACTGCTGAGAGCACCGGCACATTTATGTGTGGGAGTCTTTGTGGCAGGTATACAGAGATAATAACAATGCAGCGTTTGTCTTTGTTCGCTTTGACTTAAGCACCCTGCTCATATAGCCGCCTCAAAGGGATTTTCTCTTTCAAAATGACCAGATGTGACATATTTTATCCTGCGTGGGCATGACTGAAATTTAGATCAATCTACAAAAAGGAACAAAAATAAATAAAGGTGACAGAGAAACGACACTACAGAGCAGCCCGACTGACCGCTAACTGCATCATCCATAGCTCAAAGGGTGAAAACAAGACCAACAACAGAAGCCAAAACCATCACCTCTCCCTTTATCTCCCCAAAAGCACTCGGCTGTGGGCAGGAGGGGGCAGCCCAAACCCACAGACGGCTGCTTCAAACCCCTCGCAGAGATTAATCAGAGCACCGTTTCATCTGCCAGAGCACAGGACGGTCCAAAATGAAATGCTAGAGATTTCTGTTGAGCTGGAGTTCATATTCTATTAATTTATTATTGTTTCCCTCTCCCCGAGGGCCATTAGCGCGGGTAATAAAAAGAGATGTAATTACGAGGCACGGTGGCCCCCTCCAGCTGCAGCCCCCTCGTAACTCACCCTCAATCAGACAACAGAGCAGACAGAGGGAGGGAGAGAAAAGGAAGGGGAAAAAACGGCACAGGAGAGAGAGGGAGAGAAATGGAGGATGAAAGAGAGGAAAAGATATAAGCCAGAGAGGAGGGAGATAAGAAAGAGAGAAAGAGAGCAGCAGCAGGCAGTGAAAACCGACCGAAGCATGAGGGGGGGAAAGGAAGAGGGAGACAGAAAGAGGAAAGAGAGTAATTCTGGCTGGACAGCAGCTGATCTATCATGGCGAGCTATCAGAAGGACAAGCAGGCCCTGAAGACTTCTGCCCAGCGGCAATCTCACCTCAGCCAAGTCAAGTGCTCTCCGGGCTCCAGTTGGAGTAAAACTGCCCCTAACAGGACCCCAGAGGTTCAGCACGTCTTTTTTTTTTCTAACCTCAAACTGAGCTGAATAATCACGCTGCCATAAGCTTATTCTATATCAAAGCTTTTTATTTTATATGGCAGTTTAAAAAGAAGAGGACAGGGTGAAAATGTATGCACCTCTGATTTGTATAGATTCCTCTGATCTGGCAGAGTGGCACACCGAAGCAGTAATACTCAACTTATGGCCACCGGACCAAATCTGGCCCCTGATAGGATGCTGGGTGGCCCCCTAACCATTTTCTAATGAACAAAAAAAAAATATTGATTCACACTTGGAATTGTTTTTGTGCTTTTAGTTTATACAAAGAGCCAAAATGCATAAAACAGCATCAAAGTAGAGCTTGTTTATCAAAAAAAGTGCCAGAGGAGCCCCCCCTCTGCACCCCTTGACAAGAGGTCCTAGCAAAGCCTCTAATGTCCCAGAAACACCCTAAAATCTGAGAAATGTCCTAAAATCCTAGAAATATCTTAAAATTCTGGAAATGTCATTAAGTTCTAGAAATGTGCTAAAATCCTAGAAACGTGCTGAAATCCTAGAAACCTGTATGGGGCTGCTGCGACTGGCCCATGGCACTACGGTGTATAACCAATACGGGAACGAAGGGCAATTTTGCAGCTTCATATTGCTGAGTGTGTGTGCGCCCAGGCTTGTTGTGTGGATCTGTGTGTGCAGCTGCCGACCATGATTCTTCTTGAATTTACATGACAGCGTCAGGAGGACCCAATCAATAGCAGCTTGGTAATAAATTGCTGCGCTTGACATAAATAATTTGACCTGAAGTCCAGCCACATGTACAACACAAACAGCTCAGTTTGCTGCAAGCTTTCCCTGGACGCTGATTTGATGACACACACTGTTCTTATACAGGACAAAATCATGTCAATACAAACTAAATTGACTCGGTGAAAAAGAGGTTGATGAGTGGAAATTAATGTTTTTTTCAGCTCCGGGGTCGACTTTCAGGAGAGTCCGCTATCTGGCTTCTCTCAACATGATAACCAGCCCATTATCTCATTGTAAGTGGCTGGGTAATAGGTGATTTGACCAGTAGCGTGTGAACGTTATGAGGTTGGAGAACGTTAAATACAGTAATCCCCTTGTTTTAATCTGCACCCTATGACCTCCTGACCCTAACAGAGAAGTCTTTAGCCCTCCCCAGGGTCCCACTGCCCAATACTGACGTTACATATCTCTGTTAAGCCCCAAAGACCCGCACGAATCAGGCTTTAATCATTGCCATAATTACACATAATTTATCTCCGCTGCCATCAAGCAACATTGCTTAATGAGGGATGGCGCTCTGCTGACGATCACTTAAAGGCACATCAACATAGGTGATTTCCTACAAAGCATTTTATATAAAATTCAACACAGATTTTATACAGATTCAACTTGGTGACAATATGAACACATAATAGGAAGCTGGATGTACCTGCTCATGTGTCACAGTGACTAAACAAAGCCCTCCCCCACCCTGCCTGGCAGATGTCCCTTTCCTGGCCCTGCATACTCCTGACTGCCTGTCTGCCTCCAATACGCCCCCATCTCAATCTCCCTGCAGCTTTTCCGCCTTCCTCCCGCTCTCCTGCCTGGGTTCAGGCCTCAGCATCCACCTGATTGCTCAATCTATCTTTATCTCCTGTGTTGAAGCCTACGTCAGAGGGTAAATTGAATATACTAAGAGCTGTCTGTTGGTGTCTATATTTAATAAAGTGCACTGATGAGGTGCTGATTTATTGCCGGGCAGTATTCACACTCTATTACAAGGAGATTACGCAGCTTGAGTGGGATCAGGCTGGCAACACAGTAAGTAGATTTCACAATTTAATGGCAAAGAGAAAACAGGAGCCCGGAGGGGGCTGGAGGAGGGTGGGCTGATGGGTGGGTGATTATGGTGGAGGGGTTGAGCTGACACAAACACGACAACATACAAGAGGCGCGATCTCTTTTTTAACATCGCTGCCTCCATGCTAACAACTAACCCGCCAGGCGGTTGTCTGTCAAACGCGGAGCTGATGAGCTGGAATCCAATAAAGCACAGATGATGAATATTCCCAAAACACCAGTAATGAATAGAACAATGCCAACAAGACTGTTTCATTAGATCAATCTGGTCAGAATCTAGTCAGAAAAAAAATGCATGAAGAGGATGTTCATTTTTTGTAAAGCAGAATTAAAAAAAAATGCATATAAGACATGAACATGACGTTTTGAATATCTCACATTCTAGGTGTGGTATGCCAGAGCAAAAACATGTTTTATTGTGCTAGAGCAAAGCAGCAGCAGCAGCAGCAGCAGCACAGAGTCAATGTTTGCTTGGCCCTTTAGCCTTCCGAGAATTCCCAGCTGAAAACACTCAGGCCTGGAAAGATGTGAGCGGGCAAACACCAAACAACGAGTGCCTCTTGTATAAGCAGCATGCATGGCAGTTTTTACATATGAGCACATGACATTCCCACAGCGGGTGGGAAGCAATGTGGGGTGGCATGGGGCCACCGGGGTCACACTGGTATCCCGCCACTCATGAAGAAGGCAGTAATGTCAAGGTGGTAAACAGGTTCTGGTGTGCTGAAGCTGTCAGTATGCATCCCAAAACCTCCGGGACGGAGTGAAATGCAGCTTTAAGGGATGGAAGGGGGCCAGAGGGGTGGACAGTGGACTGCTATGTGTGTCAAAGGTTGTTAGCACCTTAGGAGCAACAAGCCATCTGTCAGCATCCCCCTAACACTGCTCCTAATGACCCTACCCCCCCTCAGGCAACAGCCGTGTTAGACTGTGCTTCATGGTGCTATTTGGAGCCGTGACACTAGTGTCCAAAATCTCTGCGGCGATTATCAATTAATCAAAGGCAGATTCAGAGCGAGGGCAAGGCGGTCTGGCAATGGCAAACCTGTGAAAAGGCTCTTTATATGTGACAGCAGCCTTCAGTATCTACCTCATTAAAGCAAGATAACACCTGATCTGATTAATGTTGTTTTTATTTCATCTGTATTTCGTAGAAAGCACTTTGTGCAAACTGACCTTTCATCGCATGCTAAAAAGAGCCGGGATGACAAAGTTGACATTGGACCCTGTAAGGCAAAGATACCATCTACACTAATGATAGAGCTTTGATATCCTCCAATCACCCTCCAATTAAAACTCAATAGGGCCACTCCACTCCACATTATGCCACTTTTGAAATGCGTTTTCAAATGTTAGCCGAGAATAGGGGAAATTAAAAATCAATTGGGAGAAGGTAAGTGCCAATTTTCGCGACATTTATATTGTTACATTTGGACTTCAGTTATTGGCCCATCTGTCAATGGCCTAATCAATGTGGTCTACTTCATAATGAACTGTTAATCTTTTTAATTCCATTGCCTAAGGCTGCAAAAATCTATCAGAATGCAATCAGCAGTTTTTTTCCCCCCTGTTCTTTTCTTGTCCCGCAGCGGATGGAGGGAGAAATATGGTAGGAAGCGAGCATGGTAGGCAGCCCTGGGGTACCGTTGTTGCATGGAGTGTTAGTGCATGGAGTCTCGCTCAACCAGTGAACCGTCTCTGATCAGGTTCAGCCATGTACAACTCAATTATGCAGCCATTTCATGGCCAGAGGACACCCACTGTCCTAATACAGACACCACCAAAGGGACGGACACAGACCAAGCACTCTGCTGAAGTGGAAGTCTTTATTCTGTCTTTTTAATCTAAAAAGAATATGTGTAATTTCACAATATATATAAAAAAATCGTCAAATATAAAACAAAAGCACAAATGTAACTCTGGCAGCAGATCAGAGTAATCTACTTAAAGTCTTCCTCTGCCGGTGCTGCACATTGTTTAGCGCATCCATCCAGTTCCAGGTACTCGCTCGCGGCTGGAACAGACTCTCAGGGCTTACTGCGTCAGGTTTTGGGTTAAATCATAATCGACGCAGTTGGAATGACAAGTCCTCTGCAACAATCTGTGCGGCAAATCCCATTAACATTATGAATTTATCCACTGTACAATACGTGTTAGTGTAATCTGATTAACAAAGCTTCAACACTATGACACACAAAATCCCAGATAGTGAACACATACTAACATGATGGTGCACTTCAGAATATAACTTGAAGCCTGTAACACTGACTGCATGTGAAACGGTGTGTTGTGCAGAAAAACCACAAACGCAAGTCATAAACAAAACACACATGTATGGTGGCTGTATAGTGTGTGTAGTAGAAGTGTAGTTAACACTGGCTTCAGGGTACCCAGTGGCCTCAGATGACCTCTAAGATATTCTGTATTTTCTCTAAAGTACAACGTAAAAAGATATGATACACTCTTCTCTCTCTGCATACGTGTGTGTTAGTGCGTTCCATGCTTGCACAGCCCACACTCATCAGCCAGCACAGAGATGTTGTCGTTTTTTGTGCGCATCTGCGACGCTGGTGTAATTTTTGGGTCACAACTATGAGAGTGTGTTATCGGGTCAGTTGTGATCCGGTCCTGACTAAGCTCCTTGTTAAACTCTCAGTGTGCTGACCACGCAGGGCCCGTGGGGAGTGATCCAAACAGTTTAGACGCATAAGGGGCCGGGGCTGAGGCCATGGGCTGGGAGCATATCCATCTCTAATCTCCTTACTATCAGATCTGTACCTGATTAATACCCCTCCTTCTGAGAAGTATGCTAATACCTTTTCAGTACAAAATGCACCTGGACGAGGTCAGCTAGAGTCTACTTCACTTTACTGAAATAAATTTACCTTCTTAATGTATGAATTGGGATTGAAATGTATCTTCTGCTGTAATGTGTGTCTGTGTGCGTGCGTGCATGCGTGAGAGTGAAGCAGTGTGCATGTGTGCGTCAGTGTTGTAGTGATGTCGCACATTTCCCGCATGCTGACAGCTCTGTGCTTGTCCAAGTTATGCTGATGAGAAGAAGAGGTTAGGGAGGTGCCGCTGAGGGACACGTTCATTTAGTTTGTTTCCCCTCCATGCCTACAGCACCGTAATGTTATAGAGTTATGGGGGTCAAGCTCAAGATCAAGGAGAATCTGCCACGGTTGCAAAAAAATAGAAAAAAATAACAGCGGCTAAACAATGTGTTCTCTGTCAAAATCAGGGAAAAACTCTTGAAGGAAGCAAAATCTCTGCTGACGTGAGGTGCTGTATCCTTAATTCAACAGCCTCTTATAACCTAACACCTCGTCTATCAGAACGTCTATGGGCCGAGGAAGAAACATGATTATGCCCATCAATAATTCAATGTGTGTGCGCTTTTGTGCGCTCGCGTGTGCACGTGTGTGTGTGTGTGTGTGTGTATGATATGATGTCTTGAGTGGTTGGGCAGGTCCTCAACTTTGTTTTGAATCTCCCTGGTGATTACAACATACAGTGCATTTTGGCACTGGGTCTGTGTCCCCCTCTGTTCGATGCACTGTTTTTAGATGCACTCTATTGATTTGTGTCTTGCACAGCTACTGTATGTCCATTTTGCACCCCCTACGTCCTGCACGCACCCTGAGGCTGTATGAGCTGCTGTCATTAATTATCTACGGGTGTGAGTGCGCATGTTTATTCATTTAGAGTGAGTGTGTGTGTGGAGAGGAAACTGAGAAAAATACAACTGGGGGAAATAAACTGCAGCAAAAATAGTTTGTTGTGTACCTGGGATGTGCTTGGCCCAGCCGATGATGACCACCAGCTCGCGGTCAGCCAGGTCGCACAGCGTGGTCAGAGCCTTGATGTCGCTTTCCGGCATGGTGGGGTCAGGCATGGCATAGATCTTCTCTGGCTCTGCTACCAACAGGTGAGACACTATCTTTGTGACTGAGGATAGAGGAGGAAGGAGGAGGGGGGGAGGATGTCAAAGCAAAGCAGAGGTCAAAGGTCAGATCACTGCAAAGCTCAGCGAGGCATGACGATGCAGCGAGCTGATAAACATTGAGGAAATTGTAACATGTGGTGGACTGGTGGTCTTAGTATCACAGTTCTTTGTTTTGTAATGCAAGCTAATGGATGGAGCTTGAATTTATGTGAGTGAAAAGCACTAAAAGCTCTCATACCTACAGAATGCATGCAAGTGGAAAAATATATGTGTGAAAATGTGAGACACTAGTGTCCTCGAGCGCTCTCTTTAATATCGGTCATCTGCTCACGGACTTAATTCAGCTCTGACCGGAATGATACCTGCCCTATTTTTTCTGACCAATGATCTCTCAACTGCCCAAACAAGGCAGAGACAGGACGAGCATGAGGCTTGTCTGGAAATTTTTACCTGCATGCTGGCCTGGCAGAGGAGGGGCGGCGAAGGAGGGAGACAGTGGGCTAGTGATGGAGCAGTACTCACGAGGCTTTTTGGTGGGAGGGGGGAGCGTCAAGCCCAGGTACGGATTGTTTTCCGTGTCCAACCTCCGCTTGTACTTCTGTCTGCCCCCTCGCACGCGGTCCAGGCGAACTCCTGCGTGGGAAACAACAAGCAGAACATGTTATTTAGAGAGTGTATTTTTGTCTTGAATAGATTTTTAAAGGGTTAGGATTAGGCCAATATGTATATAACCCTAACCCCTAGCTAATGAATATTTTAAATAAAAGGTTATACATAATGAAGACCTGAAGAAATCCTCTATTTATTACACAAGAACAAACATATTCTGTTTTAGATCATGTGTAAAAGCAGGAGTGTAAAGCAACGGTTCCCAACTGGTCCTGCCACTGGGTGCAGATTTCTCCATAGTCATTAGTTCAAGGTCTGCACATATGAGAAATTTCAACATATTCAATTTTATTTGACAAAATATAAATAACATGAAGGCTTAAAACAAAACAGAGTAAAACATATTGCAAGAATAAACTGCAATTAGTTAAAACCAGGGGCATATCCATGATTTTAGGACATTTAGGGGCTTAACCTGGACCTCTGTTGGAAAAAAAATACTGATTTTGTTTTCTTTTAATTATTTGGTGTATTTTTTTTTTCATGTAAAATTTTGGGTAATTTTTAAAACTTTTGGTGATTTCCTTTTTCTCTAAAATGTTTTGGCAATTTTAAAGAAAAGAAAATATGTATTTGAAACCGCAGGCCTGCTGAAAAAACTAATCACTGAAATAACACCATTGATCACAGCCAAAAACTTTTAAAACAGACATTATTGTTGGATTTTAAAATCTCCAAAAGTTCATGAACATATATGGAAAAAACACTTAATGCATCTTCCCCAAGTCAATCAGGGAGACTTAACGAAAAATATTTGCGATCTATTAAGAATAGACCCGCGACCCACTTCTGGACTGCAACCCACCAGTTGGGAAACAATGGTGTAAAAGAACTGCATAGTGGCATGAGAGTGTGTGTCTGCATGGATGAGCTTGCACCCCAGTGTGTGTGTGTGTGTCTGTGTGTGTGTGTCTGTGTGTGTCTGTGAATGTGTCAGAGGCACGGCTGCCTTCCCATATGTGGTCCATGCCTGGCTGGTCTACTGTGACACAGCTGAGCCCAGAGCAGGTCTAAACATATGAATATTTAACGTAGGGTCAATGATCTCACAGACTGGCCCTCTAATTATTTAGCTTTTGGGGTGAGGCGGACTGCATACTAATTAGCCGCCAGCTACATGCCTTCTTTGCTTGTGTGTGAGCTCAGGTGTGCAGTATATCCAAGCAAAAAGAAACATAACCAGCCTACAAGCAAAGACACAGACCCACACACACTGTACAAAAACATCCGCTGTCATACCGCAGATAGATAAGTAGGTATTGCTTTCCCATAAAAGACCCTTATTTCACCCCTCTTTCACTGGAGTAGCACTGAGGCCTTATCACCCCCAGCCACACCTAGGGGCCCAGGTTCCACACTGATACTGTAAATGTCAAGCCAGCCTCATCATAACATAAGTTATTTATTATCTCATTATTTGATAAGAATGTTTCCATTTGGATGTCTTTTCTATTCTATTAATTTTCAACATAGTTAAAATATTTCATCTATGCTGTTCTATTTATTTGATACCACCGGGCAGGTATTTGGTTATTTAATGCAAGTGTATGCAAACATTTACATCCTGCATCCGCATATTTGGACCAGTGTGACACTGCAGCCTAAATATCCCTGATATCTTAATCCTGTCAAGAGGGAGAATCCCTTCAATTTATGCATAATGCACCCCCCCCCAAAACAAATTTAATACTAAAGGGTGGATGAGAAAAGGCTCAATGGAATGCTTGCGGTGGAGGAGGAGTTAATTTGTCAGCTGCCAGCGTCCTCTGAGCGAACAACACCCGCAGCCAGAGCACTTCCTTGATGATTTCATCACTTTATAACAGGGAGGACGGTGTCAAACCTGGGCATTGTGTGGCCACTGCAAATGAGCCTAATACAATTTGCCCATCAGCAAGTGCTCTTGGAGGGGATGAGTTTGGATGTGTCCCATACACAGTGAATGGAGGTCGCTCGGTGAATCGGAGGAGGGGGGGGGGGGGAATCAGATGATGTAAGATAGAAGGTGGTCTTCATTTAACAAAGAGGAATTCAACGCAAAATATGCAAAATATCCTCTTGATTTTCAGCACTTGTCTAACATGGCCATTGCACCTTTGCCAACACGCTCAGTGGGGGGTCCAGTAAACTGTATTATCATGTAACTGTAGAATAGAGATTTCTTCTACTTATATAAATTATTTGATTCCCTAGAAACACAAATCTGATTAGGATTGTCTTTCAATTTCCTGACACTGACAACCCACTAACCTAATTACCCCCAATTCCCACTAGAGCCTCATCCTTCCCAGTAAGCACCAGGGAATCATCAGATGGCGACTACCTGTGCTTTTACACACACCATGACAATTTCGTTTTTTATGTCTAACACTTAAAGACAGATTTTTTTTTTCTGTAAAGACATCAGACACCCTCCACTTGTCGCTTGGGTTTAAAAGTTGCAGCTGAGATGTTGCCGTTACTACTGCAGGGATGGAAAATTCCTCTTATTGTCAAATGTGATGTCACCACTTTCTACGGTTTCTTCCGGCGCTCCCGATGAGCTCGGCCTCTGCCAGTTGGCCGCGCCTCCGCTCTCCATGATCCTCTCTGAGTCATGTGGCTGTGTCAGCCAGTGTAAAGCCAGTGATGAAGGTAGATGGGTGCCTCTTTTAATTAGAACAGTCCTGGCCATAATTAACAGATGCTGACAGGAATTAAAGCTTGGCACTAACCTGTCTCATTTTACTGTCCAACAGGGCCTGATACAGGCAGAGAGGAAGAGGGAGTGATTAAGAGCAGCTAGACGGATTCACTCACTCATGCCGTCGGGCGCTACGGCCGGGACTTTATGGGGGCCTTTGTGAGGTTCATATGTCCCTTTGGTGGCACCCGAAGCTTCTGACTCTGTTGTGCTCTCTCCAAAGTAAACAGTAGGAGTGTTATAAATGTGTGAAGAGAGTCGAGTACTACCTCATCCAAAGTCATCTCACTGTTTTATGGCCCACTACACAGTGCGGGTGAGCTCGGGTATCATCTCTTCAAAGCAGGGTGCAGGGGGAGAGGGCTTTTGGCCAAGGCGGCTGGCATTTGTGCACGGATTAGCGCAGGCCTCAGGGTGGGGGCTGGGGCCAGCTGACCTAGGGCTCTTCTTTCTCTCCAAAAACAATAATAATCCCCTCCCAAGTTCACTCCTACAAAAGGGCCTGTCTTCACTCACTTTGTGTGGCCGGCCATGCTGGTAGGGGCCCTTATTTTGAGTCTCTCACCTGTTCTGGGTGTCTCTCCATGGGGGAAAGTGTCAGGATGTCTGGGATGGTTGGCAATGCCAAGGGGGGCTTAGGCGGACCCTATTTTAGCTGGGAAAATCAGAAGGCCACATGGCAAGGCATGGTGAACCTTGCCTTTCAAGGAAGCCGCCCCGCTAAACTGCCGTCAGCACTATTTCAAAGGGCCCCTGTTGCCAGCTTTGCATGCTTGTAAGTGTGTCGCAGCATTTTTAATCACGAGTGGTGATGAGCGAGGGTAGCGGAAAAATTGTCACGCATTGCCCTCCTCCCCTTCTGCTGACCCCAGGGGCTGCCATACTGACACCCTCGTCACATAGTCCATTTACAGGTTAGCTACAATATCCCCAGTGAGCTCACATCCCTGCATGGACTGCTAATTGAAATGACTAAATGGTATTTAAACTACTCTTTAGATTGCTCTAAATTACAGAATTGTGCTTCTTTATTACTTTAGTAATGCCATTACAGCATTTTGGACGCAGACGGATTCCTTTTACTGGTACGGACAGCCTGGAACACATGTGGACATATACGTGTCTAGTATTTCAGGCACTATACATGTGAGCGTAGTGTGGTTTATGTCCTGTATGTTGTGTATGTGGCTATGATGGGGCTATTGTGGGATGTGGTTGTCCTTTGCATGCCAGCCTGCTGAACAATGAGAGGTGTATTGTATATCAGCGCAGACACACTTTGCTCCTTTGTTCAGCAAATGATCTTGAGTCTCACACATTTTTACAGTACAATAAGACAGGATACTCTCTTCCTTAACAAAGAGCGCACTTACATGGTGAGGACAATGGAACCAAACTCTATTGTATTTGCTCAATGCTGCAGATGTGTAGATAAAATATATGTAACTTTACGGAAACATTGTTTTTTGGCACTAGTGTGTGTGTGTGCATGTGTGTTGAAGGATCTGTGTGCTAGTGAACGATGGAGAGAGGAAGTCAGTGCAGAGAGCAACTGCCACTGAATGATGTCAATGCAATCTCTCAATAGTATCTTGTCTTCTCTTTTGCTCTAAGCTCTGATCCGTTTCCTTCTATTGATCACTTCCTCCTTTATACAGTCGAGGGAAAGTACAGCGACTCAATACAGGGTTTAGGTTGGTCTCCTGGAATCAGACTGCGGATCTTCGAAGACCATTCTCCCAACATCTAATACCACGCTTTGAGATGTCAACGTTATGATTGCAACTCTTGAGTGTGCTCGGTAGATACAGATATGAATTTTACTACTGAGAACATAAACAAATATATCCACACTTCCTCAGAAGACGTCTAATGCTATTCGTTCTGAGACAGTGATGGATTTAAACTTCTGTCTCATTGGGGGGCAGCAGTGTACTTTGTTGGAGCTGTAAAGTTATAATTAGGTGATTTTCCATTGAGACACAATGTGACCTTTCTGCAGTAATGAAAGTAAGTGGCAACCTCAGTCACATGAGCGGTGGCCATCTCCACACCCAGGGCCTGAGCATGGCGTTGAGCCGACGGCTTCATAGAGCTTACCCCGGACAGAGACCATGTGTCTCTCTTTCCATTTCGTCTTGGTGACACTTTAAAAGTGCCGGGCCTCGAGGAAGAGCTTATGCGAAAAATGCACTTCACATCTCTGTTAGTTTTCAGAAATATGTTCATTTTAATAATAATCATTTTGATTGTGACAGGAATCTGTTATTTCAGAGGGATCTATGACAACACCTGCGCAGGACTTCAATCAGCCTGTGATAATAGCTGCTGTGTGGTGATGACAGCCGCTGTGTAAAAGAGGAGGGTCATTCTTATTCTGGGAATGTGCTGAATACACAGAAGTGTGCAGTATTAGAACCTCGGGCTTAGCCGAAGTCTGCATATTTGAGTTTTACACTCTTTTTACTCTGACCTGACACTGGTCATTCATTTATAGCCACGACTACATATTTTTGTAGTCTCTTATTCTCCAAGATGATATATTGGCATAAATTTTTCATCAGATAGTAATGCGATTACTCTGTCTTTCTGGCACTGAGGCTTTATCTGGCTGCATGCAGTCCAAGGGATTCTGTTACTGTGTGGAGATCCATACGGGCTATGACTCTGGCTTCAGGTGGCGACCGGATATATATGCATCTATAAATCCTGCTCCACAATGAATAATGGGAGGAATAATAGTGGGTCGTACTCTATATACTGCAGAGTTTGACAGAGAACTTAAAAGTGGAAGTTGAAAGTTGGAATGCAGAATTTTATTCATCAGAGCTTCCATGTAGCAGTATTTTTACCACTGTATAAACACAAGGGACGATCATACTTTGCACAACATAAGTGCTACCTGACCCACGCTCATCAGCACTCGAGGAAAAAACGTTTCCTTACAGAGTCCCTGAGCTACTCCCAGAGGAGGCTTGAATAAATATAATACTGCCACTTCACCCCCAAGCAACATATCTTTCATTATTCATTTGTCTGGCCCTTTTGGAGCAACCAACAAGTGAGAAAGAGACAGAGAGAGGCAGGTGAGATCGCATCCACTGATGCAAAGGGCTGAGGGAGAACGGATAGGTGCCTCCCCCCCGGAAGAGCAGCCAAGCCTCGGGGTCCCAGAGGACTCAGTCAAGGCAGCAGAGGGGGGAGAAACCCAGCCAGACAAATCCATCGGAAGCATGTTTAATTGTCACTGAATTCCCTGCTGGCGTGACTTTAAAAAACCATCCACAGGAAGAGAGCCGAGATGTTCGGAAAACATTTAGTGGATCAATATGCCGAGGAGAGCTGAGACTGTGCCCAGTGTGTGCTCAGGGACCCGGCCTGAGCCTTTCCAGGCGGAATACGGTTACATTTCTATTACTCAGACAGCAGGATCAACCTATTCAGCATATTTCCGTCCCCAGCTCAACTGCACATTATTTACTGCTGTGTAGGTAGGGGAAGGAAAGGAGGCCGGGAACTGGTGCCGAGGCCAGCCAGCTGCATGCGTCTCTCACACTGGGCTGGTAGATGAAACATACTTACCGCTGAGGCAGCGTGGGAAACAATTATCAATGAGTATGTGATCCTAAAATGCTCCAATAGAAGCTCCCTTATCAAAGTAAAGGTGATTTCACTATTTACATGAATGTGAAATGACAGCATAAACCAAAATACGTACAGCATATATATCTGTGGGTGCAAGAATAATAAAAAATGCTCTTACTCTTCTTACCTTCTTTGAGCATCCCCACTTTGAGGCATTTCATGAAGCGACAGGCCTGACATGATTTGCGTCTCCGTTTTGTGATCTCACACTCATTTGTGGCAGGACAGCTGTATTCTATGTTACCTGAGAAGACGAAGAAGAAGAAGACTGGGTTACCAACAAACCAGAGTTGTAAAAGCCTTTGAAACCTGGGCAAAATAGCTTGATTTCACTTAACTTAAAAACATGGAGAGAAGGAAATGAGAAACAAAAAAAGAAATGAACCAAATTAATAAGAAGTAGAAGAAAATTGCCTGAACATAAGTAAAACAAAACAGAACGGAACAAAAAACAACAACAAAGAATGACTTGGAAGAAATGCTTCAAAAAAAATAATACTTCTGTGACATATTTTTAAATATGAAATTATTAAAATTATGCATATAGTTTTTCCCTAGCTTTTTTTTCTTAGACACTTTTCCCTAGCGTTTTAAAAATAATTTTCCAAATCTGCTAATTTTTTTTTGCAATTTGTAAATCATTTTTTACCAAGTTGCTCATTGCCTGAAAGAAATTGCACCAAAGTGCTCAGGGTTCAAACATTTGTGGAAGGCATCTGAAGGCAGCACAGGAAAAGTGATGTCGCTTAAGATTTAAAAACGTTAAGATCCAAAATATTTAAATCTAAAACAAAATGATGGTGGAAATATTTGGGTAGAATATGGGAGTGGGAGCATTACATCAGCCACTAAGAAGAACCCTAGTTATAATTCAGGTCCTGCTACTGATGTAATATACACAAGTATGCACTCTCAGATTTTCTGCATTAAATGATCATTTGCCATCCAGCCATGGGCCCTTGTTAACCATTCCTACAGAATCCACTTCTGGCGGCTCAGGTGTTCTCCAGCCAGCACAGGGCCTTCCAGCACTGAGGGCTGCGGCAGGAGAAGGTGGGAGTAAGAGGTAGATGGTGGGGGTGGGGGGTGAAGTTAAAACTACAATAGTCCTTCAGGACCCATCAGTAGACGCCACCCAGGTCCAACACTAAATTGGCCTCATTAATTCTGTGTGTGTCCCCTCCGGGCCCCGGGCGCAGGCCGTGTCCCCCTGCGCTCAGAGGGGCCTGCCACTGCCTCAATAGCAGGCTAGAGAGCCAGACACGCTGCCCCTGACCACTTTACATAATACTCCAGCAGACCCAAACCTGTTGTTACCACTGTAGCCATTGTTGACTATTTACATAGTGTACAGGCAAGAGGCCTTATGCATTATTCAGCTGCAGCGTCTGATTCCAGGACGGAGCAATGAAAAAGAGTTTCATTGCCGCACAATAAAAGAGCCGGTTCTGCTCTACTCTAGCATTAGCAGCAGAAAGGGCAGGAGATGTGAGGCACTGCCTCCGCTTCTTCTGATTCCCTACATTTTACTGTATTCAGGGGTTTTCAATAAAGGGTTTCAATATAATGGTCGCTTCAGACCAGGAATTTGAATTATCCTCGTTTTGAATGGGCTTTCAGTTAAAAGCTTTTGACATTGGGATTTTTCCTAAACTTTTCTTTTAACCTGGGGTTTATCTCTTTGTCTGAGTGGTGAAATAGATTGTTGAGTAATGTAAAAATGTAATTTAATCATAATTACCTCAATATGTCTTCATCCACCAAAATACAACGGGACTCTGTACAACTTTGTGTCTTACCCATCTTGCTTCACACAGACTGTTGTGTGCCTGACTTGTGCTCTCATTGGTTTGCATTGGGCCATCACAGCACTTTATCAATCAGCTAGAAAAACCATTACCCAAAATGCCTTTTTTAAAAGATTATATTTTTGCCATTTTGCCTTCATTGACAAAGAGTGAAAGAAAAGGGTGGATAAGATAGAGGGGACAATGTGCAGCAAAGGGATCAAACCCAGTCTGCTGTAATAAGGACACAGCCTTAGCATGCTCAACCAGGTGAGCTATGGGACACCATGATGTTGTTTATTCACCTAATCTTTGCATTAACCTTAAGATAAAACCCACAGGAGACCTCACTCCATATTTTAACTTAAAATAGAGATTACTATTTAATGTTTTTGTGATTATTGATTGATGAAGATACACTGTTTTTTTTTTCTTCTTGCACTGCTGCATGGAAGCAACCAGATCTAGACTCTCCTGCAGATTTTCAACCGACTGCTGAGAAATACTCAAATTTACCTTATAACGTGTAAAATATGTACAACAAATTGCTACTAAAACATATTCACATTAAAATGGACTAAGTTATGTCTACCAACCAAAATCTGCTTAGGTGGCGTCTCTGTATTCTGATATCAGTGTAGTATTTTGCATCAGTAGAGGCCCAAACAGCTTTACAGGGCAGACTATGAGTTTACATTTACATAAATGTGAGACCAAATATACCAATTATAAGAAAGCATGAATACTGTATTCTGTATACCTTCATACTTGTGTATTATTCAGACTAGTTTGCCTAATTTTCCAAGCTTTAGAAATAAAACCAGTTCATACTTTGCCACTCAGTTCAACCTCTCATTTTCATCAAACCAAAATCATTCATCGTGCAAATGTGCACGCAGGTGACCATATAAGGTATCACAAGCTGAGATGGTTGCAGAGCTCGCCAATTTGTGCACCGCTACATTCAGCAAAATCAAGCCCATCTGGGTGAAACACCAGGTTTTTAGGGAGTCAGGTAAGTAGATAATATGTCAGTAGAATATATTTTCTATTGAAACTATTAAAAAAAACATAAACTGTACAGCAACCCCTTTAACAGATAAAGCATTTTGCTCTATGTTTAAAAAAAAATCCACAAACTCATTCGGATTGCATCCCAACATGCTGTCCCTGCTCCACAGCTCTGACCCTCGCCCCATATTTTCTGTACAGAGAAACAGAGAGCTGTGTAATATTCTGCGGGCGTTCCTCCACTAGCCCTCCAACATCCTTTGACAACTTATGCAATTATGTTAACATTATTGGACAGATCAAGTGGAGGGTCCCAAGATGTTATAAATAATTAGAAATTCCTCCTTATATCTGGGTTAGAAATCATTATGCTAATTCTCTTCATCTCTTTGGGATTGGGGTAAATAAAGGTGTGAGGGAAGCGGCTGATGAGCTCTGATTGTCTTTCCTCTGTCTGTTTTCTCTGTTGTCATAGCAGAAGCAGACCATAATAATGCTATCCATTTCCCATATGCTGGGAGGAGGCAATCAGTGCCATCCTGTGCTGGAATCAATTCATGGAGGTCTTTTTGGTTTGCGTTCCCATTATACACTAACCAATCAGCAATTTGCTGCGATGTTAAGTACTAAATACATAAAAGAAACACTGATTTTGATTGCAAATCTGAAAAATCTTTACTTATCACTTTATCCACTTCATGCTGTTGCAGGTTTGCTTGCACGCCGACACAGTTGACCCTGCGTGTCCCCTGAGGACGCTGTGTTTATGGAGGTATTTTTCTCTCCTTCTCCTCCCCTCCCCTCCCCGTTCTCAGGGGTGGCGGGGACACGTGCACAAACCACACCTGATGGCTAACTAAGAGAGTTAGCCCTTTGATATCACACACTCCAGAAACAAAAACAAACTCACACGCTGCTCCGCTACTGCGTCCACCTGTCCTGTCAAGTCCTCTGTGCATCTGACGATCTGTCAGAGGGGGCTTCTCATAGCTCAATGCAGAGAGAGGGGTGGATTAACTAATTTTTCATCTCTACATTTAGGTTATATATAGGAGAGGGAGTGTTTCAGTATCACTATACATACACTAAGTCCCACTTCAAAACATGCCTAACGCCTCTCAGCTGATCTCTGTGACCTCTCGCTTTGCCTATTGTTTTTATTAATACACACTCATAGTGATAAAAGAAGAAAAATACCCAAAGAAGAATAAGGACTTGTTTTGACTGTTAATGCACCTGCAAAAACTAGACAATAAATTATAATGTCTGAAGCTATGAAATGTTTTTTCAGCCTTTAATTTAACTTGTGTTCAGTCAATATTTTGGAAAAAAAGTTCAAACCAGTTCAAACTAATGCTCTTCTTCAGACTGCCTGAAGTCTGAAGAAGAGCTGTGGCTTTCTCTTTGTGCCTTGTCAGTTTGTTGTCTGTGTTTCCCCATTGAGAAGCATTTTTTCTGACTACATTTGTAAAAGTTTTGAGCTCTGTTCATTCTGTTTTGAGCATGCCAGCTAAGAGAATTTAGTCTTTTTTAGTAAATTGTGTTACTGGAATTTGGTACATCTTATTACCTTCCTGCCTTGGAACTCCTGGTTATTAAACCATCAAAGTCCTCCTGTTGCCTCCTCCATTGATTCTGTGTTTGTGTCCAAACCTGTTTATCATAAAGTGTGACAGCACTGTTATAATTCTGTAGTTGTCACTTGATGAATCAACTATTTTTACCAGAAGATAACTAAACAGATAGAAGTAAAATAAACTGATTTAAATAAAGTTTTTACATTTAATGGAGCATTACAGTCTCCTGAACATCAGTTAAACAAGATGTCGCATAAGTGCTGATTTGAATTGTATAATTTTAGTTACATTAGATTAAAACATTGATTTAAAGGGAGTGCACTTATTAAATGTTTTACAATAACCTTGTCATTCAGATATGATGTCTGGAAATCGCGCCTTGTAGAGTAGTAGCAAGGCCAGTTTCACTTTCCGAAATGAAGTATACTGGCGGGAACCCCTTTAACCCGAGGGCTATGCTCGGGTTTATCTGTCTTTAGAGAGGTTATGGTATGGTTACCAATAACATTACAGAGTGAAGGGAGAAGAAAAAGATTTCCCTCCTTCTCCTCTTGATAAGTATCTGTCTCAATCTATTTTATGGCTTTTCAGGACCCATGCCAGGGCACAGAGGGGAAAGTCAGGTCTTGTAAGTAAATTACAGTAAAATGGCAGGTATTTCTCATCAAAATCTAAACTGACTTTTACAGGCTTACTGTCAAGGTCTATTACTTCATATAAAAAAGGGGGGGCACTGAGTTCAGTTGGTTTTCAGTCAATTTTTGCGCTTGGGTTCAAAATGGGAAGAAAACAGGGTTCAATAAGAGATTTATGTTTTTGATTGGTGGGGCACGTGAGGTGCAGGAAAGGCGAGATGATTAGGGAGCAATGAGAACGGGGGTATTTCTGGGATGGATGGAGATCCAGGCTGACATTAATTTGGGGCCTGGACTTGACTAATGTAACTATCTCCACGTAAGAGTTCAAGGGGCTTTTCACTGGATGAATAGGTGACAGAAGATGGATTTTCCATCCGCTTTTGTTGAAAAGGAAAGGGCACTGGCTGAAGAAGGGGAGGCCGGAAAGTGAAACAAAAAGATTAAATTACTTAGTGAATAAAGGCCGAAATTTGTACTCAAAGTCTAAATATTAGTTAGACTATTATTATATTATAAATACAAAACATTCTATATTCATATCTTAAAGAACAACCACAAATTTCCTATCAAGAATTAGCTGCTGTATGACGAGAAAATACACACAAGGTGAGCACAAGGTGATAAAGAAACTGTCATGTACGTGGTTAACATTAACTTAGCATGTTGTTTGCCCTAAGTGCTATAGAACAATGTGATAAAGGGCTGGAAAAGACAGCTCCTTTGTTTTCCTCTCATTAGAGAGGGCCGTCTCACACTCCACCCTTGACTGCCTCGTTATTCCTTTAATTAATCAGTTCTCATCAACGGCACCCTCTCGTTCTTTCAAGGGCTCTACATCCCGCTATTTACTGCCTACATTTTCCTCCAGCAATCCTGCATGCGTTTCTTTCATCATTTCGGAAAAGGCTTTCACCTCCCCCAAAAAGTCCCTGCGTCCTCCTGCCTTCTCTGCCTGGGACCCCTGTCTGATTATTATGCCATTAAGCCTCTCCTCCTCTCCTCTGAAAGAGCAGCAGGGTCCCTCTCCAATCTAAAGAAGTCCTGGGTTTTTTTCCCCTCCTTTCCCTGAAATTACCCGGCGACGCGTGCCTGAGTTTCTAATTGGCATGCCCGTCCCTGGAGACGGCCCCCTCCCTTCTTCCTAATGAAAAGCCTCGGCCTTAATTACACTTTCCAAACGCTGATTGTTATTGACAAAACTCCTGTGGCTCGGACAAACGACGGCAGATTAGCTCCATTACAGGCAGCCCTCCAAGAAGAGAAAGAGAGGGATTTCAAATCGACAATGCAAAGTGAGCGAGGGAAAAAAAGAGGAGCTTTCAATTTTTTTCCATGTACCTTCCTCTTAATTGTTTGGGCCATTGCTCCACTTAAGACGTCTCTTTCTTCCCCGATGCCTTTTCTCTGTTCCATTGTGTTGCCGTCAGTGTACTTTTAGTGAGGGGACAAAAGCCCAGTTATGTTACTTGAGAAAAAATGTTCATCTTTTGTCAATAGACAGGATTGCTGATGGCAGCATGGGTAAACAGGAGGATTTGGCCTAATGCTTTTGTTTGCCTGCAAAAGGTACATAGACTGTCTAAAGCTGATAGGACTGTAGGGTCCAAAATCAACACCTAACAAGCAGACAGACAGCCTGATCTCCATATAATGCCTGCAGTCATTTGTTGATGAAAATTTACTGAGAGCAATGGATAAAACATGCCATTTAGTCCAAATATCAAATTCTTCCACTCTTAATCATCTCATCATACTCAAACCCTTTGGCTTGGTTTTAACTATTTTATCTACTTTTTTCCACTGTAGTTATTGCACTGCTAAGCCGGCACAGCTTAGACCTGGGCAGCTGTGCCTGTTGTGCAGATTTTTTTTTCCAGGCTCAACAATATCTCCGTCTTACTGATTAATCTGGAGCAGAGCCGGAGTTTCACAGTGGGGGGCCTTTCATTGCCTCTCTAATGAGAAGCTGTGATACATCATGCCTTGCAGATAGCCAATCGCACCCTAGTCCCCGCATGCACACACTCATGCACGCAAACACAAAACAGGAGACACATAATAAAGCATGTTCTCTGAGCCCCCCAAGGCATCTGGGCAAATAGCCCCTACACTCCACCAAATCTGACCTCTGAGTGATGATGTCATGGCAGGCATACACCACCAGCCATGACAGATGATGTAATCACCTACATTTGTGATCTGTCCCATGTCAAAATATTCCTCTGGTTTCTGTTTTTTTTTTTTAAAGCCAGTACAATCAGTGTTTTTAAAATGCAGTTATTTGATAATTTGAGTATAAGTTTGCAAGTCTGTCCTGTGGTACTTTGGCACTGTACATTGTAATGTAATCCAAAACAAACATTTTTTTAATGGAGGTTGCTGGTCTCAAGAGGTAGAGAAGACATTTTTCACACTCCAGTGATTTTTTTTACATAGCAAATCGCTACGACTGAGTATGTTTCAGTGTTTTTGTAAGGCCAAAGGTGTCTTGTATGGAGGGTGTTTTCATGTCAGGTGATGCAGCAACATGGGATGAAGTAACTCGTATTGAGTGTTTGTTAGGAGGGGGAGGTGAGAGGAGAAAAATACCTTGTATTGTCCTTTTAAAAAAGGCTTTGCAGGCCTCACATGAGGCCACCCCATAGTGATACCCCGAGGCTATATCTCCACAGACCAGGCACAGCCTCTTGGGGAGGGAGTTCAACATGTATTCGCACTTTATGGACGAGTCCTCCATGATGGTGCTGGAGCAGTCGTCATATCGCTTGCGGCAGGTGCCGGCCCCGAGCCCACTGGGCGTGAACATAGGTGGAGAGTCCAGGCCGTTTGAGTGGCTGTTCATGGCGCTGACATAGCCACCGCTGGCGTCTGAGTTGCCGCTGGGGCTGTGGTGGCTGACCGTGTCGATGACCGAGGAGGGACTGGACGGCTCCGTCTTGATGTAGGACCCACAACTGGAGGGTAGGTGCCGGTCATCAGCGGCCATTCTATTCAGCAGCCTGAGGGGGAGGGTTGATGGGGAAGGGAGGAGGAGAAGAGATAGATGATTAGCAGAGGTCTTTGGAGAGTAGAAATGAATCTCATCAACCACTGGAGTGACATACATGCCTAAACAGCAAAATAGTCGATAGACATTTGATACAAATTATAATGATTCTCTTGCAATTCATGACAATTATAGCATAAATGCTCTTTTGCTACTTTACAGGAATTGTTGGTACTGTTTGTAAACAGTATCACCAATAAAAGTAAATGCTAACCTCAGATTAACTCTCGTTCAATATATATTAAATAATGTTCCGAACATAGCAAAATAAGAAGAAACATAAATGGGAAATTGCCAAATTTCAGACAGGACACAGTAAAGATGGAAGATGACACATTATGTAGGTTTCATGTGGTCAAATAGTTATACTTCATTAGCCAAAACACAATTAAATGTATTGCATATCGGGTTGCAAAAGTATAACGGTTTCGCATTATACCATGGTATGAAAATAAACTGTCATTACACTATGGACATTTATTTATGGTATTGAGTCTCCTATTATCCTATTATCTCCTTTTATTATTGAATCTCCTATCACCTGTTGTCCTTTTTTCTATTTATTTATTTATTTTTTATTACAAATACTACAAAAATGGTTAAAAAAAAACTTCTTAAAAAAAAGATTTCTTTTGTTTAGGGTCAGGGCAAATAACAATAATAATAACATAAAGTGATACCGTGACTTTTTCTGATACTGCTATCGTACTGTTTTAATCCTAATGGCATATCTACGTTTGTCGTGAGCCTGTTTTTTTCTTTCCAATGTTGTGTTCTTTGTACCACTATGTGTCCTAACCTTCCCTATAAACCAGTGAACCAGAGGGAGGATCCTAAGTGCTTCATTAGCCACACACCACGGCAGCTGAAAAAGCGCTTCAGTGTACAACTACACACAACTACATGCGTGCATGCCCGCACACAACTGCACACATGCCCAAACAATACAAACACACAGAAAGAAAGTGAAAGAGAGAGACAGGGAGGGATAGAAAGAGCAGAAAGAGAGAGAGAGCACTCAAATAACTTAACACGCAAGTGCACGCACACACACACACACACACACACACACACACACACACACACACACACACACACACACACACACACACAGAGCACATCAAGTCTGGGGCATCTCCATAGTTTAGAGCACAGAGTGGACCTTGGCTTGTCTCCTTGAGTCAGCAGTCAACCAAAAGGAAACATGATGGCAAGATATTGACTTTTTCACTGTCTGCCTAATAACTGTATTTTGGAGTACATGCAATATGATGCTGTAACGTGTGCAGACTAAAGTGCAGCCTTTTGGCTGTGGCCACAAAATGCACTCTGAAGCCTTCTTTGCCCATATAAATCTATTTCAGTCTCGCTCTATAACCTTTAACTGGAAATTGCACTGGGAGAACAATGGGGGGAAAAACTTAGCCTGGATGTGTTCAACTCATTTTTTCCGTCTGCAAAGAGAGTGAACTAAAGTGGTGGACTGGTGGAGGAGATGGATAGCTCAATGTATTGGGGCTGCCGTGTAGACACAGTGACCTCTTAGGGTCAAGGCGAGGGCGCACACTTACATACACACACACCCCTTTGCATTAGGTACCATGGAAGGGGTGAAAGGTCACCTGCACTTGCCTGCATTAACAAAATTGAGCCTTGCATGGCTTATGCAAATTCAGACACGGGGGCTCCTAGTGAGTGGCAGCTAGACAGCCCGAAGTTGTGCCTTAGCACATTAGTTCCATTAGCATATTGCCAACTAATGGTAATGTTTACATATTTGACATGTGAGTTTACCATCAGCACAGGGAGAATGGGACGTTCTCTGCTGGGCTCTCTCTGGCTGATTGGACGATAGCTGTCTGTCTCAGAGTGCTTCAGAGGAAACAGGAAGCGAGAGAGGCCTCCGCTGTGTCCCCTACCGGTCGGCCGGACTGCCTCTTGCTCTCTGAGGCTGATTTAATTGTGAGGGTGGGTGACGGAGGGGTTCAGGCCCAGGGGTCAGTGGGTCAACCTTATTTTCTCACCCTGGCTTCCTGGGCCCGTGGAGATGGGGGTCAGCGTGTCAAATTAAATCTCATTCCCAGGTTTCCCTTCCCACTGTCATGTATATTCATCGGAGCTCCAGGTGCCTACCACTTCTGGAAATTCACAAAAAGGTTAACTGCTAAAATAAATAATAAAAAATGCCCCCTGTTAAAACCGTTGACCTTGTGGAATAAGCCCTTTGCCTGAGCACTCCTGGAATTCTTCTTGCAATATAAAGCCTCCACTGTATAAAACTGATACACAACTACCACTGTGCTAGAGAACATGCTGCCTAATGAACACGTTCTCTTTATTAATTGAAACAATGCAAAAAAATGAAATTTACTGGCAGCATCTGTGGCGTTTATTCAAATGTGCTGTTTTAAAAATGGTCCACTTGTACTCTTAAATGTCCTTGCAGACAGAAATTGAAAAATTGACTCCATTTCATACCTTTCTAAAATAGAACTTGCTGCTCTTGATAATGAATGCAGATTGCATCCCCATAAATTAATGCACGGCTCTGTGTTCATCTGCTTTATGTTCTCTGTTTCAGATGGATATGTGCACCTGTGCGATAGGGCACCTGCACTTGGCTTATTAAAGGCTATATATTAAAACGCGGGAGCACAAGATGGCTCCATTTAGCTTTTATTTCACAAATTCAGAGTAAGCTTAACCCCGGTTCAAAGGCCATCTTCAGGGTGACACTTAGCATAATTGCATAAGTGTCTTAACTGTTTCCCCTCCAGCTCAATGTGGTCATTTATAATAAATGTGCTGGCTAGAATCCCCTTAACTCATTCGGCTATGACACATTATACCACTGCTATGCTTATGTTTTTAACAAGCCTGCATATATTGATTAATGATACTGAGGGAATACTAACCACTTGAACCTGGCGTATTAATCAAATAGTCTAAAATATTTCTATAAATATTCGTAATCTGTAATGGGACAGGTCCAATTTAAATCTATAAATACCATTGTATGGGAAAATGAATTATGAGCATTAAATAGTTTGACAGCAGCAATAGTTGTAATAAATAATTCAATATATGGGGCAGGTGCTAATTAGCTTGGGTGCTACAGAGGCAGAGCAGACAGGAAAGGGTCTGCTGAACTAACTGAGACTTGATGCTGTAAAATCTATAGTTCTGACTTCCTTCCTTCCTCAAGGTAAGAGCATTTCAAATTCTGCTGCCTGGCTGCCCAAAGGAGCAGCGCTCGTCTAAGATACAGTATCTCTCCCTCTCGCCTTTTCTCTCTCTGTTCCTCCTCCTTTTGTTCCCTTTGTACTGATCAAAATTCATGCTGAGTAGTGGGTTATGGGCCCGCAAACGCACACTGCGCAGTTTGGTTTTAATCTGATTCCACCTGGCCCTCCTAACAGCATTTCAGATCCCTAATATCATTCCACTGGTGCTGCTGTGACCAGGATTAGCTGGCCTAATGATCTGGCAGCTCGTCTCACACTCTCTGTTCCTCCACTTCCGAGAGAACCGAGGAGCTCTCACGTCTCCCTCGCCTCAGAGCGAAACTCTGAACGTTGGATGACACTGTCGTGAGAACGCAGAACGTTCAGGATCTAATTGAGCCAATTTGTAAGTATTCCTGCTGAGAGCTTTCTGCTCACTTCAGGAGGACATCCTCCACGGTTCTCTGCACTGTAAAATCCAGTTGATCTTACTTTAAATAATCTCTGAAACCAATTGCCTTGAAAAAAGAAAGTAAATATAACTATTAATCTTAATTTATGTTTACTTTGCATTGTAAAGTTTACTTAAATTTAGCTGAATTTACCTAATTTTGAAGTTGTTGCAACTTAAAGACTGATTTAGTCAAACTTAGCATTTTCAAGTTGCAACAGCTTTACAAAATCTAGTCTATATATATATATATATACACACATACATACATACATATATATATATATATATATATATATATATATATATATATATATATATATATATATATATATATATATATACATTTTATTCAAGACAATTGGTTTCCTAGATTTTTTAAAAGTAAACATCAACTTGTCAGATCTTACAGTGTGGGTGATTCCAGCTCTCTCTCTCTGTTTCATGTGTAAATCACACAGAACAATCCTGTGCTAGAGACTCAAAGAATGCGTAAATTCTTGATGTCCTTTTTATTCTCAAGGCCAACAGATGCCAAAAACACCATTTTATAACATTTGCTAACCTCATCCCAGAGTGTCACATCCATGCTACCTGATCAGACTGGGCAAGTGGAGGGGACGGGGCGGGTGGTGGAGGTGGGGTTGACATCTGCAGGCAGGGTGATGGTGATATCAGATGCCCCGGTAGGGGCAGATCTGTCTGGAGAGCCCCAGGCGATGTGGCCTGATAAGCCACTGGCCCCAGAGTCAGCGCTGGTAGGACGAACTCAATTAGCTCCTGACAGACCTCCTCTCAGCCCGGCTCAGCTTCCCGCCACAGCAAGAGCCCACTGGCAGCTGCCACGCTGACCTCTCCTCCAGGGGCCACTGCCACCTTTTACCGCTCCAACACACAGCCAGGGATTCATTTTTAGGAGAGCGGACACCAGGCTGAAATTCTGCACAGCCCGACTAAAGTAACAGAAAAACGTGAAGTAGTGTGTGTGCAAACAAGGGTGTTCGTTGTGTGTTCTGGCAGGGGAAAATGATGAAAAAATGAAAAAGGACTCAGAGAGGGGTTTGGGGTGGTCCTTGGGGGAAAAAAAGGGGATGGAGATCCCAAAACACACCTCAATGAAATATGGAAGACGCCTCTCTGTCTAACTGGTCCCCATCAGGGGAATAAGGGGCGATGTGCATGTGTGTCTGTACCAATGTTGCATGAGCTTATGTGCTCATAGGTCTGAGTGTGTGTTTGTGTTGCAGACAGAATATGAAAGATTGAAACACAGCAGGGGGTTGGGATGAGGTGGGGGGGGTGACGGCTGTGGTTTGGTTGGAGGCAAGCCCGGCACTCCATAGGGACCCATTCTAATCTATAAGGGAGAGGCCCCTAATTTTGGAGTTTCTCATTCATTAGTCCTACTCTGGCAGAGAGAGGAGGGAGCGGATGGGGTTGGACCTGAAGGGAGGGGAGGGGCCTCTTTATTAACAGATATGCCAGACACTCAGGAGAAGCTGACAGAGATTTATGATGTGCAGATCTATCGAGGCAAACAAAAGGGAAGTCGAGGAGACAAAAAAAAAACAGGAAAAGAGGGGAAGAGAAAGTAAGCGATACATGAGGGGAAGAGAGAGAGGAGATGGAGAGAGAGCGGTGTTTATGGTACCGATGGAGAGTGAGGGCCCTGGATCGATAGTCCGTAGGCTGGGGGCTCGTGCAGGGTTACCACTGGGGGGGACCGTGCTGCTCTGTGGCCTGGGCAATTAAGTTTTTCAGTCTCCAGCAGAGGATTATATTTAGCTGCTCCACAGCGATGTCACTGTAGTCTTTATAAAGCTATGAGCTCACTCCACTACGACAACATGAGCCCCATGCTCCAGCGGCACCACAAGAAAGCGCTGGCCAAGAAGCAGATCACATCTATTGATCCCCCCCTCTTGCTCCTTCCTGTTCTAGAGATGCTGCTGGCAGGAAAGAGAGAGCCTCTTGTGATACAGGCGCTGCTGTTTGTCTGACGTAAACTGTCTGGGCCGCACTGGGCAGATCTGGTTCTTATAAGAGGGCTGAGTTCAGGATGTTGAGAGAAGCAAATGGCTAATGACAGAGCGACCGTCAGTGGGGGATGTGAGGGAGTTGACTCTAAACTTCCCACTGTGGAAAGCAAAGAGTTAACAGTCTGTGCGGACCCGGTGGGGAAGCTCCCTGCAGAAATGGACAGCTCATCACACTATGTAAAAAGAAGTTCAGTGATAAGTCCAGCCTGCCGAGCAGTACATTTGGGATCAAATTTCTAATTCTGTCTTTTCATTAGAAAAGATTAGTTTCCATTACGCCCATTATGTGGCATGGCCATGGTATAATTTAACAACATGCATTTACAATGGCTCGTGATAACTAGAAAAAGTAATTATAGTCCACTACTGGCTAAAAATCACCCTTAGAAACAGCCTCTAATTATCAGTGTTTTGTACATTAAAGACTCCTTCACAGCTGGTGTGGGTAATGACATCAGACACGAGCTGGTGTTGTGTGATACGTTACTGATACACTGACGGCAATATCGCAATACGCTCTCTGGTTATACAGAAGCATACATGGATCCTTCCTTTACAACACATCGCTCAGTTAAGCTCTCTGTCCCTTTATGACTGTTGAACATTTGAATTATGGAACATATCACAACAAAGATACAACTTCTTGCATCATCTTGTTTGGCTTTTAAAAAAGTTGTCAAACTTATATCTTAGCTTTTTGTAAATTATCTTGACATTTTAGTGAAACTGTGCTTTCTTTTGTTACACGTATGCTGATGTATTGGAAATTAATGTCTTGCAAAATGTTGTTTTATCACAAAATCTCATGCATCTTGATGCCACCATTAACATTTCATTATCATGACAGAATATCATGACTAGTGTTGTCAAATATGTTGATTTATTATCGATAGAAATCAATGAGAACACGTGAATGAGTTTCAATTCTCATTTTCCGCAGCAATGATACACCGGTACCAGCTGCACTTTCTTGTTTACTTGTATTGTTTATGTTTACTGCTTTTATTTCGCTGCTCTCTGCTGCTAACCAAGAAAATAAAAGTTGTTATCTTGTTACAGCCTTGTTATATTTATCTTTTAGTCAATAAAAAAATATGCTCTCAATGTAAATGTATCCCCATGGTATCATAAATGGTTCTGTATGTATATATAAGTGAGACATTCCAGTATCACTAATACTAATCATGAGTCACCTTGGCCAGTCGTAAAAAGTGTAATTTTCCTTAATAAACTTGCAAAATATGATAATATAATAAATCAATAAAATCAAAGGAAAAGATTCAAAATAGGGATGCCCTGATCCAAAACTGATATCAGATTTTGGGCTGATACTGCCTCAGATCAGGTATCAGTGACAATGGTGTTGATGTATTCAAGTAAATTCTATGTCTGTCTATGTCTGATTACACGTGTGTACTGGATTTTCAGTACCACTGAGAAACCAATACAATTTAAAATAACTGTGGTAACCAACAATAATTCAGACTGTTTTACATTAATAAAAACAATATTATTGTGGTAGTGCAAATGTTCGAAAGCCTCTCGTCACATATAAAAAAGCAAGTAAAAAACAGAACAAAACAAAAGCCTATATACAACCGAAGTGAAGAGAGGGCGCCACTGTGAGTGAGCGAGAGGAGGCGGGGCTATGGGGGCGCTCCAGCGGTGTGTGTGCTATCTCGCTGTTGGATAGAAGAGAGAGCAAGAAAGTAATATCTATACTATCGATACTTTGAAAATGAGTATTGACACCTTTCAAATATCCAGATGTTACATGCATCAATAAATCAATATTTTTGACAACAGAGATATTTATGTATTAATGTTAAATTTTTTTCACTAAGCTAGGAAAGCAACGTTTAAGTCCAGTTGGATGTTATAATAAATGATGATCTGAGTCACTTCCACATACAGCTTAATGGATCAGAGCTTGGTATTGGCTGATACCCAAAGACCGGGAATTACAGTTGGTATTGTGACGAATTGGTGTACCCCTAATTCAAAGATTCAATAAGACTAAAATGTCAACACTGTCAAAATAATGTAATAAAAAATAAAGAGAATTTGGTAATGTGCCCCAGAATAACTGACCAGGCCAATATTGCATGAGTGAGTCATAAAAAAATCTGTTTTATGCTACAAAAGCCTTTTAAAACAAGCTTTTGTTTAACTGCCATAAATTATGTGGAAAGCCAGCTGATATCAACCACAGCACACCTCTCACGTACTCCCAGTAGGGTTCCTTATGTAAAATAAAGAGGGAGGGATTATAAAATATGAATGATGGAAACTAGAGCAAAAGATCCAGACTGGTTAATTTTATCAGAGAGGCGATGGATATCCTGATTATGATGCTTTTTTTCTTTTTTTTTTGCATGGTGTGAGTATGTGTGTGTGTGCGTGTGTGTGTGTGTGTCATAAACAGAAAGAAATATTATTATAAAGGGTTAAGGCTATTTAACACAGTCCAGTGTAAATCACAGGTTTAGACACAGTGACTGTGCGTACAGGAGGACGGAGGCATAGAGCCATGCATGAAATTACTTCATTAATCTTCTTCTGATAGGCCGTCCTTGTTTAGGGGGGAACTCTACCTGCTTAAAACAAAGAGCCCGCCCTGCCTCCATCATAAATTGTCCTCTTCATAAGAAGAAGAGCCAAATACAAACAGACAAACACACATGCATACACAGGGCCGGCAAAATTAACAGGGCTAAATTAGCAGGTTTATCAGGTGTCCAGGATCATTTAAATGCAACCACATGTGTAAATGTTTGTACAAGTTCACAGTCAGTGAGACATCATGGGGCACGAGTTAAATTAAAATAACATGCATTACACAGCATGATTGAACATGATTTCTCACATTTCGAAACTGTAGTTTGTGGCACATGATTCAAACAGTTCCAAAATGAATTGATGCCGTTCAAAACACCACTGCTATGACTGTCTGCCTCAGCAGCAGACACAGTCATAGCAATAGCCTCTAGCTTTTTACAGGCTCATCTCTACCAGCTGCCACACATTCCCCATAAATAGTGCTGGTAATAAAAAGACGGGTGGGCCTAACTGATTTATACGCTAGTGTCCACCACCACACCATTCAGGAATAATTAAACTTTGGGGATATTTCCTGAATTAATGTCTCCTTCAGGGGGCAATCTAAACATACATTTCAACGTTCTTCCCGTCTGATGTCGGTGGATGTACTGGGAGGGAGGGACTCTCCAAGTGGCAGGTTCAACAACCAGACACTCAATGTGACCATTCGATCGCACTTAGTGCTGTAGGGGTGGTCTCACAAGGAGGCATTTTAATATGTTTTGTGACCAACAGGAAAATACACACATAGGCACACAAGCAAACAGGAATACACAATGAGATGCAAACACTCTTTTACACATAACAAATCTGCCAGATATCGGATGAAATGACCATGTGAGTGAAGTTGTAAACAAGCGGTTTTATGAGACATGAAAGAAACAAAGTTAACCTGTAACGAATAACTTTTTTGTGTAACAGAGTCAAAACCTAGCCTGATTATCAGATTAATGTTATATCAGCAACGTATCAATTATATTTAGTTTTGAAGACCCTGGATCACTTATTTCGAAAAACAGAATTTTACAGCATGTTTTGAGTCACTTGGAAATTGAAATGGAAGGAGTTTTGTTATTTATGTAACATGAGCAATGCTTATTTGACATGGGTCAAAAGAGTCAAATTCGCAGTGGCGGTCCTAGACTCTGGGGGGCCCCAGGCAAAGAAACCAAGAGCACCCCCAAAACACACATACTTAAAACTACATTAAGTCAAAAAATGCATTTGGTCAATTTTCATGTTCAATCAAATATGTCAATCATTTATATTAAAAAAAAAGAATAACAGAATGCACGCTCGCACACACATATTTGAACATTTAGTTGTAATACGCTTGTTAGAAGGGGCCTCACTTAGGACTTTTTTTTTTTTTTTACCACAGCCGCAGTGCATTGTAGTGCCTTTATGAGAGGTTTAAGGGTGTCATTGCAAACTGTACAAATATGAGAAGCCACTGGGGGCCTCCCAGCATTTTTTGGGGGTGGCCAAACATTTGTCTGGTTTGCTTGTCTTGATGGTGCGCCCCTGCAAACACGTCGATACAAATTCCTGTTCAGCACAGAGAAACTAGGCCTACAGTGGTTGGCTTTTTGCACACTGCCATGTTAATGGCTGGTTATTGGTCACATCTACCTCCCTGGGGCAAATCAGGGATGAGTGATAGTAGTACTCTCTCTCTCTCTAAAAGACACATCCATAACATAGCTACCATAAATGTGTACACTGCATCAGTCTTTTTATTTTCATAGTTTAGCTGTTGATGCCAGGCTGCACAGTTTTCCTCCAAACTATCGACTGCTTGTTTTTAAACATGAGCCTGAAACATTTAAATCACAGCTTTCTAAAGAGCAATGAGAAAATAAAAAGTGCTTGGTTAAAAGCTGTAATGGGTGCAAGGCTCACCCGGACTATGTAGAGGAGACTTGGGTGAAGCTGTCAGTGGGAATCAGAGCTGCTACCGTGACGGACGGTTTCAATATTGATTTCATAAATAAACAAAGCTAACCATCGATCCTAATGTTATTTTGCATTTCAATTACTGCTCCGAAACATAACCTTCAAACAACTGGCCGTTCAATACCAATAGCCTTCACTGATAAACACCCATATAGTTACCCACCTTACATCACATTTTCTCACCAAGTGTGAATTAGTGCACCTAGAATTTTATATAGTGAGGTTGAAAAGCAGCAGCGTTTCTATCTATTGCACCGCTAGAGAGAACTGTTTAATACATGGCAAATACAGAAAACTTCAGCTTAGTGTTTTCAGTTTCATGTTTTCTTGTAATTTACCGTGCCACTGTTTTAATTGTGTTATGAATATCTCCCTTCTTGACTTATTTTCCTCAACTTCTGTGTTCTAGAGTGTATGTGCGTGTGTGTGCGTACATGCATGTGTGTATAAATGAAGAGGAGCCCTTCAGTGTTGGAGCAACAGGAAGAAGTGCTGACGCACCGTGTCAGTGATAGCACTCTGCTGCCACAAGGGCATGAGAGCCCACGTAGGCTAGCATTATCCTTCTAGACTAATGGACCTAGTTATTTTTAAACAGATTCTCACACTGCAGTGAAGGTGTCCAAGGTTACCATGGATGAGAAATCAGAAGGGACGCGTGCGGTGACGGCTGGTGGTTTTCTGTGCGGGTGGATGTTGTGAAATAGCCAAAGAGGCATGATAGCTAATCACTGAGAGGTGTAAAGGCCGAACATCAGATGAGGTCTCAAGAGGTAGCATGATATAAGAACGGCAATATCAAAAGTTGTCTAATTATATCCAAAAATAAAATGTACTTTCTGCAAACTTTCTGTTATGTTTGTGATGTTGGTTGTTATGAAAAGAAAAAAGTTGACTGGTATTTTTACACCGATTTTAATGCAAAATATTAAACAGGGTGCACTGGAATTCAGAAGAAATTACAAGTCTGCATTTTGCATGCTTTTCTTATGCTTATTTTTAATTAATTACCTATGGAATAGAGCACCCAATGGTGGGGTAAAACCACTACAAATGAATGTGTGAATTTGCCAGCCTAAGCACTATCAAGTATGAACCTGAAAACATCTGAAGCTACAGAACAGTGAACATCCAGAGAGTGTCAATATACTCTGCATCCCCATTTGGCCTGGAGAGGGACAACATGCTCCACCCTCCCCCCGCTCAGCTTGAGCTGAGTGACATATTTACAGTGAAAGTAATGATACTAGATACCAGAAATGAGAGGGCTCCAGCGTGGCCAGTGGACTCAGGAATCTCTCTAATGAATTGGACAACAAAGCCCTGTTGGTACAAGGAAGAAGTATTTAGAATCGGGTGACAAACTGAATTTTAAAACATTAGGTTTTCTTTAAAAAACAGCCCTTAAAAGCTCTGGGAGATGAGGAGGGTGGGAGTGGGACAGGTGGGGCTGGCTGGTCAGCTGGGCTGGACGCTGCAGCTACAGAGGCCACCAGCTCCTGGCTCGTAGCGGGGTGGCCATTCTCGGCCAGGAGCCTCTTCTGGTAATGTATTCTGAAACCAAATTACCGTAAGCTGATCCCATCTGGATAGTGTCTGTGCACGGCTGCTTTGGTTACCCACCACTGCCTCTAGCCTGCGATAGCATCTCCATGAAGACAGCAAAAATCTGATTAACCCAATAACAATGAAACACTTGGTCAAAGAGCAAAGAGCTTTTAACTTAAGATACACTAATGCAATTCCCTCGCCTTGTTTTCTGAAACCTAATAAGAATCAAGCAGACGGACTGCTAGAGATGGGTGTTTGCAGGCTCTAATGCAGCAAGCTGGGAATGAAGTCAAATAAATTGAAATCTAATTCATCATTGTGTGCTAACTTCCTTCTGCTTCTCTAAAAAATACATTAAAAAGCTCTTATTTCATGAAGGGAAATTGGATAGCCTTGTTAGTTTATAGCAGTGGCGGTGCCAGGGCTTAAGGAAAGCAAGGGTGTTGATGGAACATTTAGAAGCAGAAAGAAGTCACATCTCAATTCACTGCCGCTCACAGCGCGTGTGTTTTCTAGCGAGCACAGAGGAACTCAAACTGACAATCCTCAGCACTGACAGACTTCTGAGTGGCATGAACTGCCACAGCAAGATCAACAATAAGCCTGTCAGACTCATACAGCAAATGGCTCAAGTCGAGAGATATTTAGACTCGAACAAGTCGAGCAAAAGTAAATAACAGGTGGAGTCTAACCGGCTGCACGCCAGCGGCAATGTAAGACTTCTGAGGAAATACGTATGTTAGAGAATTAAACTTTCAGGAAAAACGTGTCATCAGAATTCTCAGTGAAAACTTGCACGCGCTCACATTTCTAAATATCGCCAGTGTGCAAAGAGACAAGAGGAGCGTGTCTCTATTCTGAAGGCAAAACTCTGTTTCTATCTAATTCCAAGGCAGTGGCAATGCCCTCAGGTCAATCTATAGAGAGTATACCACAGTGATTCCACCACAGTGCTGTGCTAATTACATGGAGCACATACGTCCCACTAATCCTCTCAGCCAAGCATCACGGACACATCCAGCCCACAGTGAGGGGCTGCAAATACCGCTGTACAATTAGCAGAGAAGAGCCACTGCTGAACCAAAATTAACAGCACACTCAGGCCAATGCTGGAGAGATCCCACAAATAACTAACTGTTGGTGGGGAGACAAGTAATCAGGAACATGCTAATTTACTATCAATATTTCTATACGAGTTACTATGACAGATTTTTGGCTAATGAGTTAGAAAAAAATATATGATAACATCCACATTTTACCACAATTTCTACAGACATCTATAGTAAGTCACTGATGTTATTTATACATCAAACACCTGTTCACAGCTAAGCTTTGAAAGAATAAATTCTATTTTTTCCATTATGCATCCTTATTATTCCAATATTAGGAACACGGGACACAAAAATGTTTCTTGTGTGGGGTGTCATTCAATAATAATCAGCAATTTCTTTTATAATATACAAATATCAAATCAGTGCACAGCATCACCAGATATTTCAATATGAAACTGGGGAAAAAAGAAAACAAATTAAACACACACATTAATTGAAATAATGAAACATATTTTGGATGAACAAATTGAAGGAACTTAATGTTTTGCATTTGATTAATTAATTGTAACGTTTGAGAAATTGCTTTTCTGAATTTTGTCAAATAACCTGAAAAGGGACAAAGTCAAATAAAGTCGACTGAGACTAAAAACATTATGAACAAATCATTTCCAGCATATTTCAAATGCTTTCATGTCTAATAATATTTCTCCTTGTTGCAATGAATAGGAATCAGAATGTGCTTGAAAGTGTATTTAGAGGGAAAAATAATTTGAAAATGAAAAAGCTCAGTGTCTCTTTGCACTTAAGGATATATTCAATTTTAAATGTGGTGGTGTCAAGATCTGCTTCAAAACTAAATGTTCATAATAATAGTTTTGCCTTCTAATTTAGGAAATACTTTCAGGGAATACGACAATGAAAAATTTAAATACACTTGAACATATAATATCTGAGGTGTTAAAGAAATACCCAATCTGTTTCTGCTGTTTGTGTAATTTTGTATTAAGGTGTATCAGAGAGAGAGAGAGAGGTGAACTTGTATAATCAATTTTAGAGGAAAAAAGAGGCAATTAATCTAAGCATGTCTAAAATAATATTTTTTTTCTAGAATGACTGTCTGAATTTGCAGTGATTAAAGCCTAAAGTAAAGAATATCTGTACACATGAGTCCAGTAAAGAAACACACACTTACAACATCCAACTGTCTTACTTTACATTAAATATTTTCTGTTTAGTATTTTTACTGCATGCATTGCTTCAATACCTAATGAACTAAAAAACTAAACTCCTTAATTATGATATCATTAAATAATGTTCAGTACAAGAAAAATTCAATTACAAGAACATTCAATTTTGGGAATTAATAAGAATGCACAATACACACTGGAATGATCTGAACATTTTACAAGATGTAAAATAAAATACAATTGTCTAAAAGCACTGAGTTATTAGGGAAATGTTAAAGGTAATTAAAATATCTTTAAACATCTAAATGGTCTTTCACAAATCAAAACCTTTGCATTTTGTCAGTAATATCTAAAAGGTTTTACATTATATAGAATAAGGATTGATGTAAAAAAAAATATGTATAAATTAAAACAAATCTTTATACAAGCTCGGTGTTTAAATCTGTGTTGATATATTAATAAAACTAAATACATTAAAACTGTTTCCAATAAAAAATAAAACAACAAAAAATATTTTTCACAACTTAAGATTTATTTTGTATCAAATGTAAGTTCCTGATGGATTTACGGAGTTAAAGTGTGGCAGGTGCTGTGAGCTCAGACTGTCCCAGCAGCCAGGAGCTGTTGAGACAGCAGCTTGCCTCGTGTGTGCCGCTGGCTGGGACAGACCTGCCGGCTCACTGAGGTTACAGGGTCCTTTCATTTGTCTTTCTCTGGCTACAAATATTACAGTGTGTAATTTATCCTCTCTGATTCCACGGATTCATGTTAATCTCATCTCCTTAAAATATTATTCTCCCCGGGCGGCCTGATCTAGGAACAAAGCCATCAGAGAGCAACCTCCTAACCCAACTGGACAGGTACCCCAAATTCTTTAGAAAAAAAAAAACACACACTTTGCGGAGGGGCGAGCTAAATCAATCAGCCATGCTCTGAATGAAATTTATAAAGACTGGCAAACATGATGTGCTCACACAATAAATCTACACACTGGTGCACACACACATACACAGTTGCACCTGCCCTGTTGCTCTATACTGTCAACCCTACATGATTTAAGAGCCCTTTAAACAATGAACAACAGAAAGTGCATTTTTAAGAGTTTGAGTAGGTGTGAGAGGAATATATGAAGCGAGAAGCCGGGGAAAGTACATCACTGCTAAAAACAAGAAAAAGTTCAGTGCCTAGACTAGTTCAGGAAACAAAACTAGAGCAGGCACTGTTAAAAGAGCAGAAAAAAAAGAATGACTGTGAAGAAAAAAAAACAAACTGCACCACAACAGAGGGGTTAAAAGTGGAAGAGGGAAAAGAAAGAAACAAGGTGCACCTACTGGTTATGATAGCTGAGAGGGTCTGGAAGACAAAGTTCTGAAATGTCCATCAGTCCAGTTTTAGCATTCCAGGAATGAGAGGAAGAGGAAAGAGAAAACAATTGAGACCCGCTTCTTCCCCAAATGATGGCACAGCACCCTCAGAGACAACGCTGCCGAAAGCCCCCTCCAGCACCGCTCCCCCTAGCCTGCACAGGTATGTTGGACTCGCGTGTGTGTGCGTGAGCATGTGTGTTGTGTATGTGTGTGTTTATGTATATGGGGTAGAGAGAGAGAGTGTGTCTGAGTGCATGTAAGTGAAAGTGTGTGTATGTCAGAAAGAGAGAGAGAGAGAGGGAGGGAGAGTGAAGGGGGGAGGGACAGATAGACTGAGAGGTAAAGGGGGGTGAGACAGAGAGAAGCGCAGGCAGCAGCAGGATGAGCGCTAAGATGGAGAGAGCATGAGAGCGCGAGCGAGAGGAATGACTCTTTCCATGGTCGGGATAGGGCTCTTTAAGACTCAAGGGCTTGATGAATATGGAACAGCTGCTGTTGGCTGGCTCCGAGGGGCAGGACTTAAAGCGACAGAGGGGCCGGCAGAGCACCAGGGAGGAGGGATCCAAACGCTCGCTCACTCACACACTCCGCTATGCACAAACACACACACACATGGCTCACACACACACTTAGACAAAACAAGCTATCACATGAACAACAGAGATGCACCAGGAGAGCAGTCAAAGTTTCCGTCTCAGCTGAATGAAAAGACTTGTGAAAGTCTGGATACTCCAAACTCACATTGAAACATATGTGAAGATAATAAATGTTTGTATTAGTGAATGCACCTTTAATTTGTGGATTTTTTTAATTTAAAAAAAAAAAAAAGCTTGATTTATTTATTTCTGTTCTTAACTGTAGAACAGAAGAGGCAACATTTATTGTTTTTAATAGTTAAGTTTATAAAAAGAAACATTTTTATTAACATTTTGAAATTTTCATTTTCTGAATTTGCAAATGTTGTTTCTTTATCATATTTGTATGCTTACATTATGGCCATTGCCATGATATCAAACAAAGCCAAAGTAATACAACTTTACACGACAAGAGAGAACTTTGCCAAGCAGCTGACATTTCCAACATAAAAACTTCCTGTAATCCACTCTATGCATTTTTAAGATATCAAAACGAAGCCTGTACTGTTATATAACACATAATAAAGTCAAATCTGACACCAGCCTAAGCCACGCTATAGAAGCTCCAGCAAGCAGTCGAGTGCATCTGCAGCACTTCACTTTCCAAAAGCAATAGCTTTCAAAGCACTAAGGACAGTAAATGTATTTATTGAGCTGTGTCGCTAGCTCCATTTGCGGGTGTTACATGTGAGGTACCATTGTGAACCTTTCACCGCCTGTGAGAGATGATCTCAAGCTATAACTCATATTCTGGAAGCCCATCAGCTTCTAAAGCAGCGGAAAATCCAGCTCTGTCTTCTCTAACCCCAGCTTTAGAACCGCCTGTGTTTCACTGTTGATCAAGCTCAGTAAGAATGCCGAGAATGCAGATACCATTTCACAGACAGTGAGGGTCTCCATGTTACTGTATCCCCACATTATAAGGACGGAGCTTACCATGGCATCTTATTGAAGAAATGAGCAGTCCGACAATGGCCGACACCTGGCCGAGTCAAGCAGGAAGAAACAGCAGCTTTGCCTACTTCTCAGAAACTCACAAGGTGCCTAACAACGTTCTTAACTAAAAATAAGAGTGAGTGAGGAGGAGTCGAGATCTACCACCAGATTCATGAAAAAAGTGTGTGTTAGGTCGCCCTGCTGCTCTCCGGTTTTTCTCTGCTGAACAGGAACAGTGTAACCCTTGGAGAGGAATCCAGTTCCATTCATCGGCTCACGTTTCTATAATCAATGCAAAAACATCACGCAATCCCTATTGATCATCACAGGCCTATTGATGTGCAGCAAGAGTGCCTCCACAGTGGCACAGATCACACAGCATCTGCTCTCTTTTTGTGACAAAAACAAACGACTAAATAAATGAAAATCCAATTAAGATTGATGCCAAATCAAACACCTGTCAGTTTAATTCCTTAAATAGGAGTAAAATCACTATCAAACACAGTTCTCACACTTCATTTCTACACTGCACAAAATACAGTACAAAGAAGAAATTAAAACAAATGTCTGTGCACCGCACAAGGTACAAACATAACACAGAGTATGTGTATATATTTATTAATTTGAATTGCAAGGATTTAAAACCATAATTTTTAGCTTTTTAATCTAGTTGTGGCATTTCAGTCTACCTCATTTGGAAAAATTATCTAAACTGTTTCAAGAACAACAGTTTAGCTAAAGAAACTATAACAGATAAAACAGTCAGTTTAAGTTAAATCACTGCACACATCAAAATTATTCTGGAAATAGCTGATCTAGCATGATTTAAATCAAGAGACTTGGTTACTACTCAACAGAGAATCCAAAGAGAGGGTCCTTTCCCATGACAGACTGCAGTATAATCCTGGTATCTACCCTTTGTGCTGTCTTTCCTATTGATAAACGCCTTTACTTGATAAATCACACTTATGCATATTTTCCTTTGGCCTCCCAAGATTTTCGACTGACACCACACAGACTTTTGTCACGCAGTGTGAGCTATGAAAGCTCTGCTGCTTCTGCTATCGTTGCCTCTTATCGGCTGTTATGAAAGAAAATCACGGCATGTGACAGTTGATTTGACAGGAAGGGATCTGATACAAATAATGAATAGAGGGGCACTATGCAAACACTCGATCACACAAGGCATGACAAAGTTAGTGGAGTATGACAACCAGGAGCAGGGCTGAGCTGATTATCTAACATGTTAATTTTTTAAATTCATATTTTATTGATTTCTATGGCATCAGACTTATCTGCATTTATTCACCCTGTGCAGCTCAAGTGTGCATGTGTATCTGTTTACATGTAATGTATGTATTGGTGGTGCGATAAAATAACTGTAAATTAACTTGTCAAAGACAAGACTTTATAAAAAGGCACATTTGCAAACCAAAGTAAGTTTAAGTGGTCAGATCACCTCAAGCTGAATTAGCAAAATGACAGTGCCTTAATTTTTAATACAGCAGAACTTGATTATTATATCAGATAATGTTTTACAGTTTCTACGGTGTGGTATTTAAAGTTGCACGTGCTGAACTTTACAGAGCAAAATGATAATGGTCTGATAATGTTGCTTTAATCAACTTTGTAACTGACATGCCAATTTTATAGGCTACAAAACGCCATTAATGTCTGGTGATGTAAACAAGTTTAGCTTTTAAGCAACCTCACGTCCTTAAAACTGCACTTTTGCAAATAATTAAAAATAACTCTGCACTGATGGTGATTTGCATTTAACAATTTTACCTCTGGAAATAAACAGACAGCTAGGCCTTGTAAAGTCGCCATATTTAACCTTTTCATGCATACAGTAATGGCCAAATCAATAACGTAATTCAGTCACTATTCCCAGAGGAAAAGGTACAGTGTAGCAGGTCCGCGCGCACTGTCTCAATTAGAGCTAAACCGCGTGCACAATGATGTAATTTACAGCAGCTACAGGTGCATCAAAGCTACATTTAAAATAGCATTAACTCTTAAGATTAAAAAGAACCACACAAAACTGCTAAATGTGCCCTCAGTATGCAACAAGAGATAAAGTTAAGTTGATGGATGTATAGTGTGCCTTACTTGGACAAGTCATGTCACATCCCCGGCTGAGCACAGCGCACAGTAGACGTCTCCAGGTTGTAGTGTTGGTGGTGTGGCTCTGTGTGTCTGAGCGCGCCGTTTAACTATCGCGCACCGCAGCCACACTATCAACTCCTCCTCCGGCGCGCGCCCTGTGGCTAAACCGAACACCTCCACCGGCTGCAGGACCCTGATGAGCGCGAGGTCAAATGTGATTCAAGGAACGAGGAAATGTAACGCGTGTCTGTCTCGTGACTTTCGCCTTTTGTTTTGTGATAAGAACTACCGCAGAATTTTGAGCATTTATTCGACCTTTATTCATTTATTTCACGGCTTCGTGAATTTATGTAAGCATCCCAAGCCGGTAAGGAAACTCACTCAACATAATTTTAAGCAGCTTTAGTGCCTCGTTGTGACTGCACAGCTGTTTGACGTTCATGTCAGAGGCTCCAGTTTGGTTTTTTGAGCCTCTCAATAACCTCCGAAGTGTGGTGGGTGCATTTTCACCTGAGGAAACGGCAGGTGACAGAGAAAAGGTGCAACGCCACGGTAGTCGTTTGGTTTCCACTATTGATGAATAAATAACGGGATAATAGCAGGCGTCTGTTGCAGAGATCAAAGTGTCTGTAGCCTATCACATAACCCAGGTGTTTACAAATTTCACACACCCATGTTTTTTGTAGGGTTTATGTAAATATATGTTGTTTTTTATATGTATTTTTGTGTAGGTGAGACATAATGCAGGTGTGATACAGTGGGTGAGTAATGTGGGACAATGAGTAAAGTGGGGCAGTTAAAAAGTATAATTTTTATTTTAATGTGTACATACTTCAATTGTTAAGAGACTATACTAAGGTCATACGCAAGTGTATGATTAAATTTTTTTTTAGGTTTTTCTGGCTATGACATGACTTCCAGAGGCAAGGCGCACCATATTCAACAACCTTGCATTGCATTCTGCAGCAAGGTTGCATTGAGTTGATTAATGATAGATTATAGGAAAAAAATGTATAAAATATTTTTTAAATAAGAGCTTTTAAGCTGTTTAGAATAATATCATATGAAGGACTAAGACATTTGGATCATAATTAAAAATAATGCAGACGTTAAATTATCATAAAGTGTCCCACTTCACCAGTATTCACCTTACTAGTGGAATTAAACTTACTACTAGGCCCATAGTACCCCTGTGCATGAGCCCTGGTAGTCCTCTGGCCCTATTTTTGGGATCCCCCGTCAGTCTTATGGCAAAACATCCCATACTTCAGAAACATGAAACAACAGAAACAAGCATTTTCCAAGCAGTACACTTGACCCTTCAACTCCAGGAGCCTTTTTAATTTAAGAAATGTGATGAAAAGATTTGAAATTGTTTTTGTAATTTTTGTTGTATCCTGTCTTCTGAAAGGTTTTTCCTCCACACGTTTCACATTCTCCATCATTGACTGACTGCCTCAGCTGTGGACCAGAGCATGAAGCCAGCTGACAGCAGTAACCGACTCTATCATCTCCACTAGAGGGAGGGCTATCTCACAACAACGCCACCAAGGAGCTGCAGCAGAGGTACCTTTATTTATTTATTTCTCCCGGGGTGATAGTGTAATTCATAAACTGAATAAATGACAGTCAGGACAGTGCCAACAACCAGGAGCACAATGGAGACTCTGCTGCATTTACTTGTGAGCACAAAACCTATCCATTACAAACGTGTAATTATTGTCCTTAATAGATTAATTCATGCTGAAAGATAGAAATGGGTTCCAGGCTATTGATGTAATCATTTCACTGAGGAAATTAAGTGACATTAAAAGAATGATATTGTCACCGTGAAAGTATCATTGATTCTTTTCGAATGCAATTAACTGTATTTGAAAATGGGACCTGCACATTGAGCTGCGCAAGGAGCACTGAGGATCACTTCATTTGTGAGAGATATAAAGACCAAATTATCCCATCAAAGAGAAAATCTATAAATGTAATGGCACAGCGCTTCAGCACTAAGGAATGACAACAGCGGTCCTGTTCAGTTCCCTCTGTTAGGCATATTAACTACCAGCGAGTGGCTCTCAACAACCCACAGAAAGACTATCCACACTGTGAAGAATATCACTAAATTTATGAATTCACATGTGATTTTTCTTTTATTGGCTAACATAAACAATCCTCTTTTAAAAGTAGGAGCCATGAGATGGATGGCTGTAATATGTAATGTCACTGAGCTGTTGCCAGCAGCTTTCATTGCTAATAAATAGAAGAGCGATTTTATGAAGTTGTAGAATCTTTATTTTAGTTTCAGCACTTAAGCCTTTTGCTTAATGTAGTTTAAAGTAGAGCTGAAATGCTTGCGCTGTCAGTTGATTTGTTGATCAACTGAGAAACTTCATTAATAAGCGATTCAACATTAACCAAAAAGGACACCTCGTTTCAGACACCTTAGTGTGACAGTTGGTGGCCTTTCTTTACATTATATTACTCTAAACCTGGGGTTTGGACCATTAGTTGGGCAAAATAAGATATTGAAAGATGTCATTTTGGATGTCGGGAAATTGTGAACATTTTTTCACTATTTTCAAAACACTGACTGATTAATCAAGAAAATAAGTGGCTAATTAATTGATATTAAAATTCATTGTTAGTTGCAGCCCTACCTCAAACAAATCTGCATCAGTGCTGGTTTACGAACAGTAAAGGTGCACTTATGTGTTGTGGACATATTCCTGACATTTAATAAACCAAACAACTAGGGCTCGCAATATATCAATATTATATTGATATCATTTGATACTAGATATTGTCTCAGATTTTGGGTATCCTAATATTGTTGGGGTTGTCTTATCCCTGTTTTATCCACATTACTGATGATTATTTAACAAAAATCAACAATGAAGATAATTAGTAGTAGCCCTTCTTGTCTCTGCCAGTGCAGCAATGAAAATTTCATCATACACTTAAGTATTGTTATCAACTGATGATCCACACACATTATTAAAACTCCCAGCAATTTGAACTGTGTAACATTTCAATCTAGCAGAGGCGTTGATGCAGATCTCTTAACAAAACATTGCAAAATAAAAATTCTTGGGCGCTTTTAACACAGTGTGCAGATCTCTTGTCTGGTTCTTGCCTTAGATTGATTTTTTTTTTTTTGATCCAGCAGCTGTAGAAGTTTTTGGGGTGTACAAACATCCGACGGGGCTTGTTTTAACTGATTATCCCCATCAAATGTATTTTCAAGGGGTTTTCTTGTGGTTTTTTGAACATCACAATCAAATAAATTATGATAATGGAGAACGTCATTCCAGCCGATAAGAGTAAATTTGTCTTGCGTTCTCTCCTGCCTGCTACTGTACTTTAGTGGTTAAACTGAAATGCACTGAGATGGCACTTTTAACCCTTTGAATCCTGAGCAAATTGGCCTGATGTTTTGCAAAAACACCAGGAGGAGCAATGAGCAACTTTAGAAGACATTACCTTAAAATGAGCAAGAAATTAGCAAAACAAATTACAATAAATTTACCTGAAAATAAGCAAAAATAGAAGAGTAAACAAGAAAAACAAGAAAATTACCTGTGAAAAAAGGAGTACTGAAAAATGGGGAAAAATGTATACATGTTTTGTGTTAATTTTTGTTTTTCTGGAACATACTTTTAGATATATAATTATAATAAATAACTATTTTCTTTTAGTTTGCCCCTTTTTTCCTAAACTAACAATCTGTCACCCTTTACCAATTTCTTGCAATGTAGGGGGCATTTCTTGCTCAGTTACTCAATGACAGGCATCTGAACCCAGCACAAGAAAACTAATGTCAATCCAGGTTTCAAAGGGTTAATTGAGAACACACAGGTTCATATTTTTGTTTGTTGCTTTCATCTTTAGTGTCTTTAGTATCTTTAATATCACCATTAGCATAGGGGTATACAGGCATCGTATATTTTTGCTATACCAGTTTTGCGTGTTGTTTTGTTGACTTTCCATAGTTCTGTGGTGAGTTTTGATGGATTCAGACAAAAGCATGCTCGAGTGGCGGTCACTGGTCCACACAGCTCCCTAACCCAATTACAGTGTTGGTAATCCAGTGAAGAGAAATTCAGTGAAGAGGCAGAGGCAGGCAGAAAGAGAAAAACATGTAACATATCTGCTCCTGATATGATGTCCAAGCATCAGATGAATCAGGCATCAATCTCCAGCCCTGGTCAAAAATGCTGCATAATTCAAACCCAAACATTTTTCTTTGCTTGATTTAAACCAAATCAGAGGGTCCAAAGCCTCTCTCCCTCCACCTGCTGTCAGCCACCCTCCATCCAACCCTCGCCTAAATTTCATTTAGGAGACATCTCTCTCCCTTTCCCCCTCTCTCTCATGCTCTCTACATCGCTGTCTCTTCTCTCTCTTTGAATTCAGTGCGCTGTGGCCCTTAGATTCACTTGCTTAACAAATATGGACAGGGGGCCTAAGTGGTTTTTGAAATCTTCGAATGGACTTTGGAGTGCCTGTGCTGTGCTGGGTGACAACAGTCTCTCTGTCTCTCTCTCTCTCTTCCCCTCTAACCCATATGTGTGTCTGGTTGTCTGTCTGTTTATGTTTATGTCTGCATGTGTGTGTGTGTGTGTGTGTGTGTGTGTGTGCACGTCTATGGCTTTCCCATGCTCTCCCAGACTCCCTGGCTGGGAGATGGCAGCGCTGGGTGGAGCGGCAGTCTGGAAATGAGATAAGGATGTCTGATTCATAGGATCTGACAGGAAATCTATACTCTGCAATGTTTATAATCCAGCCATTACTACACAGCCAAATGAAAGAACAATAATCCAATCATTTACTCCATATTTACCTGAGGCAGATTCTCGGCTTTAGAGGCAAAGTGCATTGCGCAGTGACGGAGGCTGTAAAGCGGCTGATATGGGCGAGGGCGCGGAGGGCGCTGGAGGCAGTTTCTAGCTCAGAGAGAGGAGGACATCGAGGAGTGCATGGATGGACTGCCCTCATGGATGGTTTACTGAAAGGGCCTACCGGGCACGGGCCCAGGGCCGCTTTGGCCCACACCTTGAAAAGGGGCAAAACCATCAAAGAGAGGCACAAAACAACCAAAAAAAACCACAAAATGATATAAAGAGACACAAAATTACAACAAAGAAAAACAGTAAAATCACTAAACAAGGGGCAAAACAAACACAAACAGACACAACATCACTTCAAGACACACAAATTGACCAAAAAGAAAACAAAAAATTACTTCAAAGAGACACAAAATGACAAAGGAGACACAAAATTACCTTAAACACAAAATTACGTCAAAGAGACACAAAATGACTACAAAAGGGGCAAAACATTTAGGTGGGAGACAACATTATCTCCTAGTGTCTGAAAAAAACCATAAGCAGGGGCAAAACCACCAAAAAGAGACACAAAAAGACCAAAAAAGACAAAATGACTATGAAGAGACCCAAAAGGACAACAAAGAAATCCAAAAGAACAGCAGTGAGACTCAAAATAATTACAAAGGGGCGGAACAAACACAAAGAGATACAAAATTACCACAAACACACACAAAACTACCAAAAGAAGACACAAAATAACTAACAGAAGAAAACAAAAAATTACTTTTAGGAGAAAAAAATACAACTAAAAATGGGGCAAAATAACCCAAGAAAAAAACACAAAATTATTTCAGAGAGCCACAACATGACTATAAAAAGGGGCAAAACAACCAAAAGAGGGGCAAAACAACCAAAAGGACACAAAATTACCCCAAAGTGACACAAAATAACTAGAAGCAGGGGCTAAACAAACAAAGAGACATAAAACAACCCCCCCCCCCCAAAAAAAAAAAGATAATGTATGATAAATAATATGATAATGAATAGACACAAATTGACTACAACAAAAAAAGACGCAAAATCATCTTAAAGTCTGCGTGTGTACTTTCAGTCCTGTGTAGGACAGGTGGTGATGCCTTTTACATGTCTGTGCCCAGGGGCCAGTTGTTTTATAATCCACCCATGACTGTCCTCAGGGGACATGTGTGTTTACAGGAGACAGGATGCTTCACCTGTGTGCACCTGGCAGGGTTAAGGCTTACTCATTACTCATCATTAAGACCCCACTGAGTAACTTACAAAAAAGGGAGAATCTAGAGTTTGTGAAATGTGAGGTTAAAGGTTACAGAGATGAGCTCCATTATGAGTGAAAAAAAGAAATTCTGAGCGCACAAGCAGAAGACTTCTACTGTTACAAAGCACTTTAAAGGAGAGGTGTAATTTGGCTCCCTCACACTGATCCTGTGTCATCTATAACAGAGAAGTCCATAGAGGTACCGTCTCTACATAAGCATAGAGGAATTCTCTGGTGGGGGTTGACTTATCATAGAGTCTTTCATGGACAGTATGAGCTGCTCTCCATTGTGTACGAGGGGGGAGGTTTATCTTATTTGGAAAAGTGAAGGGGGCCTGCCCTTATCTGTCAATAAACAGTAATTAGATTTTGTGGCCGATAGCGTCGATTGGTTTCTAATCTAGCTGTCGCCCTAGACGTGTGTAATTAAAATCCTGATTGATAAAGGGGCACAAGCCCGCCCACGCCACCACTTTACCAGACCCTACCCCCGACCCCTTCAAAACACAAACAAGACAGAGATATGAAAGAAGGCCTGGGGAGAAAACTGCACTACTTATTGATCAGCTGTATCTGCCTTCCTATCAGTGCCCTTTTCCCACAATGGAGGGGCTAGTACAAAGGTTTCCAACGTAACACTTCATAGCTAATCTTCATTCGGCAGATTTTATCCTCCCTGAAAAATAAAAACAAAACAATCAACATTTTACACAGGAAATTTTTTTACCTGCACCCACACACACACACACACACACACAAATATTTGCATGCATTCATGTGAAATTCCCTCTCAATAATAGAAAATGAAAACATGCTTACCACTAATGAGGGAAAGCTTGCTATGATTGTAATGCAATCAAGGAAAAACACCCCGTAGGCGATACAGAGATGAAAAAAGGCATGCATTTTATCTGTTTAACTAATGGACCTGTGAACACAAGGTCCAGACAAACACATATACATGCACGCAAGCACACACACACGCACACACACACACACACACACACACACACACACACACACACACACACACACACACACACACACACACAGACAGGTGAATGTCAAATGTGCATCACGCATTAGACAAACAAGGCAGTACCTTCAAGTCAGAGGACTCCCACAGAGAGTAGCCGTGCTGAAAGATGTTCAAAAACACTGCCTCCAGACTTCACTCTCATCAGGGTCCATGCAGACAGACGAGCCAGGAAGAAAAGGTTACGTGCTGTTTAAGTTCTGGAGAAAAAGGGACAACGAAGAAAGTGAAATGGTGAGAGTGGGACAGAGAAAACACGTCAGGCAAAGAGACATCAAGCAAAGTAAGCTTGTGTGTTTAGCTGCTCCTGCCGGTGAATATCTCACCATGACCCAAACTTCATGACGGTGTGAGAGGCAGATAATCTGTTTTTTTTATAGAGTCAGATTTGGTTGTCTACAGGATTTTTTAAGCTGTGTAAACTGGGAGAGAGTGCCGACTGCAGGCCAGTGACCTTTCCTGTCTGACACTGGTCACCTGCTGTCACGTGCGAGGGCTGACCCACAGCAGTGAATGATGGATACATACTCTGCTTCACCCCCTTTGTGACACATATGCACTGGCAAATACACATTAAATGCACACACACACACACGCATACACACACACACACAACCGCCTCTCACTCAACGCCGTGCTCCTAACACATCAAGAACATAATAAATCACAAATTAGAAGTGTGTGTATTTAGACGGGGGTGAACTTTCTTGAAAGCACTGGTCCAGTGCTTAATTTGATTCTTAATGGAAGGCAAAATTTCCAAAGGAAAACTTTCATTGGGCACAAAATGACTTTCCTTAGGTTTCACTTTCTTACACTGTGAGAGAGATTGAGATTGATACATGCTGGCAGTGCAGTGCCAGCCCATGCATGGTGTACCTTATTTAACCGATTTTTGTAATTTCCTGACTAAACAGTGATTAATAAATGATTACCTAAACAAATGGGACATAAATGGAAATAAATATTGCTAACAAAGTTTATTTAACATTTTAAAGCTGCTTGAATTTGTTTTTAACTGGTTAAGAAACAGTTTGAATGTAATAGTGAATGCTCTATATTACCTTCACTAGCAAACAAGGCCATCAACAAGAGGATTGGCTATTTCCTTAAGTCTTCTTGATGCCTGTCTCCGGATCTGAACCCTCTCAAAATTAGACAAAACAATGCATGGCACTACAGACCAGAAGAGCCTGTTTTTATATTTTCACAGGCAAAGTTTTGCAGTGAATCGTTCATTAGTCAGTTAAAAAAAGCCAGGGGGAGATTTTTCTTTACATCAATGTATTTTTAATTATATTTTTTTTTTTGGCAGAGCCAGGATCAGCAAAGAGAAAAAGAAATAAACAACCAAGGAACAACAAAAAAAACCCCCAAAAAAGACAGTGATGGAGCGAGTGCAAAAACACAAGTTAACTTGGTCTGTCATTCAACAGATGGAGAGAATTGCTGCATGTTAAAAGGTTCAAAACCGATGCTGAACTGGACTGCTTCCTCCTACACAGGTATGTAATATGTCTATTTTATCTGTATTATTATGCCACATACTCCATAGTATAGCCTGTCGAAAAAACGACCTAAAACGCCATACTATAGTATGGCGAAAAATGTAAAATATGACATGTCCACACGAGACAAGGCATAGCATAGAATGTTGCAAAAATGGCCAAAAACACCATATTATAGCATGTCGAAAAAACGACCGAACACACCATACGGCGAAAAACGTCAAAATATTGTATATATTGTATATATAGATATACTGTGAGATGTGATTTTACATCAGTATATGAACATACGTTGGTTGCTTAAACAAAGTTTACCATAGTTTACCATAGTCATTTTTCAGTTATTAATCTTACATAGCTACAAATAGACATGTTACCTCATCACTATTAAAGCTGCAAGGAGAAAAAAAGTATCAAAAACAAGTTGCGTCTTTCTGTCACTCGCCTCCAAAACAAATGTACAGGCCAGCAGATTTGTCAAAATCAACACACAATGACAGTTTGTTGTTGTCAGTTTAGCCAAAGGTCTGATACATTATGCCATTACCGTATTAGTTGTTCTACTTAAGTTGGATATCTGAGTTATTTGGATTTGTTAGACATTTTAATGTTCTAAATTCAACCTTGGACTGTAAAAAAAAATAACGACTGTAGCTATTGTGACGTCACCGTCCATGGTTTGTGAGCTGTAGTTTTGAAACCGTGAGTTGGGCATTTTGCCCATTGTCATTTGGATTTTTTGGAGTCAGAAGTGACCATATTTAAATGAGATGGTGGAGCTGTGGAGGAGTTAGGGGAGGCTCTGACTCCTAGACTATATCAGTGCCTTGCAGACTCACTCAAGCGGCTCCACCCTTAAATGTGTAACTTTAAGCCTTGATAAAATATAAGAAAGTGAGTTATATAAAAAATCACTGTCAATACAGTTGTCATGAATGTTAAAATTAGTTTTGGGGCCAGCCTCAAATGGCTATGCAGGGAACTGCAGTTTTTGGCACGTCATTATTGGCTTCATTTTTAAGCCCCGGATTCTGCTGCTTGATTTCAACATGGGTTACATGTCTGTGTTGCATAAAACTGATTTTCCATTTGAGCCTAACTCATACAACAAAGACAAAACACAGAAGCATTTTATAATAAAAGTCTTAGAACATATACTTGGTACACACTGAGCTGTGGTGCTTACAGCAAACTTGTATAATTGTGTATATAAATATCTCACCCTTACCTTTCCATCCAAGTTATTTGTTAAAATACTGCAGGGGGTTAAAAGTAACAGCACAATATTATGTCCTAAAATGATGCAGTCCAGCAATAAATATTATTTTAGTGGAGCTTAAAGAGTATGTCAGTGATGTGTTGATGCAGGTCTTTTGCTTTGTATTTTACTGCCAAAGAGAAAAAGATTACTTTTATGTATAGGCAGTAGGCACCTTAAATGCAAGCCAATATAACAAAAATTTAAGGTCTTGCTTTTTAAAATTGTATTGTAAAACTCCCATAATGTTTAATCCATACCTCTCTGACACAGTCTCAGAAGTGAATAAACATTATAAGCTCTGGAGGGATGCATGATATTGGATTTTCGCTGACCTCTAATATGGCGTCATTTTCATTTAATTCATTTTGGCCGATTAGCGATGCCTACTGATATATGCACATATATTTTTCCTCCTAATTGCAGAAAACATTAAGTCTCTCCTACTACTTCTTTAACTTAGGTAACATGTAAAATATGCCATATTCATTCTCATGCAACTACTTAAAAAAAAAAAAGAATTTCATTCAACTTGAACAGGCTTGGATGATGCTCTTGTTAAGACTAACCCTAACCCAAAACCAGGGAAAAACTGACCTGTCTCAACTAATTAAAGTTGCATAATAAAATGTCATCTTATAGCCTGTCATATGCCAATTTTCATTTTAAAGCCATTTTCTGCCAATAAATCATGCATCTCTAAATAAACTATAAACTGAAGGGTTATTGGATTGAATTATATGCTGTCCTCTGTGTGCTGTGGTTATTTTGTCCCCCTGTATGCTATCTCAGACGAAGTTTTAACATACATTTAAGAAAATTATCTATTATGATATTAATTATATAAAAATGTAAAATATATTTGTTACGATCATAATATTCCATCACCAATTTCAAGTCTTTTATTTTAATGTTTTAACCTAGAAAGAAAGCTCCTGGATATAAAAAACCTTGTCTTGCGTGAATAAATGTGATTGGAGATCATATTCTTCTTAAGAATGTCTCCTCTCCTGATAATAAGACCAGCTCCCCCTGTGGTGCCACAACAGTGGAGTGACCTTGTCACCAGGGTGCCATGTGTCACAGTGGGGGGACCCAGAGGGAGAGGGTGGGGTGAACAGATCATCTCCCTGCATGCCTGGTACCCATGCCCTACCCTTCCTGCTCCCACCACAGGCCCAGCACCGGAGAGGCCGGTGCAGGGAGAGGAGCAGCTCCAGGCTCTGGAGAACATGACTCCAATTAAGCTGTGGAAGCCCCGCTCACGCTCCACTGCCTCAGCCCAGTTGTCCTGCGCAGGAAGACACACAGTAAAACCAGGGAATGAACTCTGTCAGCGTAGTCAAAATAGTCACTGAGAGATTCTGCTTTACAAACTATTTGCACCAGATAAAGACTGATCTGGTCCATTAAGAGATGGCAGAACAAAACTGAGCATAAAATTATGATCGCTTCAGTTTTGATAACATGCCTAATGGTATAAATTTAAACCTATGACCGCAAGGAAAAAGCAACAACAATGACAGCTTATTTCCTGTTTTGAGAGCCCTGGAGAAAAAATGTGGCGAGTTAAGCACACAGTAATGGATGAGAGCGATTGAGAGGCCTCGTTTTCCCCTGTGATTAAAAATGTATGTTGCCACACGCAGCCTTTGGTGTGGAACTCTCCTGGAAAAGGAGCTGGTTAATATTCAAGCCCATGTCTGGCTAATGTCTTAAAGTGATAAATAGGAGGGGGTTGCTGCCGTTTGATTGTTCTTCACAGGCAGTCTGGGAGCAGCAGCACAGGGGGATTTAAGGTGGAGGAATCCTCTCAAAGCTCCTCATTCATTCACTCTCAGACGCCCCATCATTAATTGGGCCTGTCGACATGACTCCTCTGTACCCAGGGCCACTGGCAGCTACCATGGTGGATGAGCTTTTTAAGACAGTTCAAAAGAGTCCTTGCCTCATGAAAGGCATTCAAATTACATGAAATTGCATTCATGTCAAGCCTTGCAGGCATATTCATACAGTACACTGGCATAATGTCTTGTTTCGTGCCCTGCATATCTGTGTGACTATATAATCGTCCTCTTGGGAGCAAATCGCACTATAAAGAGTATATTTTAGAAACCATTAATACATAATGTTTCATTTTTCAAACAACTGTAACTTATATACAGTAAATACAGCACTGTGTGGTGTCAAGGAAGTGCAATGCAGCGTGCTATAATGTAAATATAGCAATCTTTTCCAATTAAAATTAGCAGCACAATATACCCAAGAGTCACTGACATTACAGGAGATGATATGTGGGTGGAAGCACTCAAATGCGCAGATGTATCTCCACTGTGGAAAAAAAAACACTTCTGATCAAATATATAAATGGCTCTTTCACATAGGCTTTGTAACTGTAATGCATAATAGAAGATCTAAATGTGTAGCTGAATTCCAGCACAATATGTGTGTCCCTTTGGCACAGTTTCCACTTTGACAGTTATCTCCCCGCTCTGTGTAAGTATAGCTATGCAGGACAAGGTGAGTCCAGCCTTCAAAACTTTGTGATTTTCTACGGATGTCGAGTTGGAAGGTGATAGCAGAAGGTGGCCAGATTTGGTGCATGATGTCAACCATGTGATACTTTAGTATTTATAACCATTAGGGGCTGTATATATATGTCATGAGGTACGGCTGGCTCTTTTTCAGGGTGGCCATTGGCCTACTTCACTTTCATCCATGTCAGACTGTTTCTTTCACACTGCGGCCAATAACCCCTACCTCAGGAGAGGCATTTTAACTTGTACTTTAAGGGAACCCTAGCGGCTGTCGGTGATCTTCATTAGTTATTACACTTATTTGACCCATTGAAACCTGAGTAAATTGGCTTTTTTTGTTTAAACATGGGAAAAAGGCACTGAGAAAGTTGAGAAGGAATGACCCAAAATTAGCAAAATTACCTGAAAAAGTAAACAACAACAACAAACAAGGAAATGGCTGAAAAAAGTTCTTAAAAATAATAATTATGTAGAATAATTTTAATATATAATTATGATACGTCTAAGTATTTGGACATTTTTCACTAGCTTTAAAAAAAAAAAAATCAAATCCACTAATTTCCTGCAATTTGCTTAACATTTCTTGCCAAGTTGTTCAATGCCTTTTTTTCCCCACGTTTTCCAAAGAAAACAAACCAGTTTGTTCATTGTTCAAAGTTTAAATACTTGTGAAGGCATCAACACAAGAAAAGTGATATCAATCCAGGTTTCAAAGGATTAAAAATGTTTCGGCTTTACAGGCAAGGATGAGTGCACAGTTGGGTCCTTGGGTTGTAGTTGTTAAAATATATCTAATACAGAGATTCAGCTACTAAAGGGAGACATTGGTTCCTGACCTGACTTTGTACAATGAACTGTCTAATGGGGGGACGCAGGGGACTTTCCCCTCAATATGTAGAACACGTGCATTTGTAAAAACAAAAAGTAAAAAAGTAATACAGGCCTTTTGTTTTGACCAAATTAAAGACATTTACACAAAATGGTGCATTAAAACTCACCAAAATGCTCAAAATCAAGTGTTTGAATCTCAAAATGTCCAATCGGATGATCCCTCAAAACCATATGTGTCCCCCTCAGTGTTGACACAAAGCCTAAGCTTGAATAAAGCCATCAAATGTTAAGCAGAGACCACATGACTGAGCTGTGATTGAATGCTCTTTCCAAAGACGCCTCACACACAGTTTTCAGTTCAGGCCACCAACGATCCCTGCTGTCCCTCTCAGTCAAACTAGCTCTTGCGTTGTCATTCTATGCATTTTTTCATGCTACTAAAACTATTCGCAGTCTCACTTTTTATCACTCTTTACAGATTTCACAATCTTTTGCAATCATTCAGTATCCTCCCATTATTTTTTCCCCCTCCTCCTCTGCCTGTCGTGGAAGTGGTTTCTGTTATGGCAGTGGGAAGGCTACCCGCAGCGGGAGAGATCCTAATTAACAGCCTATTCATTTGTGTGGAGCGGAGGGCTCCTGCTTTCTGAGCACTTGTTTTATGGTGGCGCTAGGGAGCCCTGTCCAGGGATTTGGAGGGGGATAATTGCCTTTGCCGCAGGCTGCAGTAATCTGGTCGGCTAATTCATTATTTTAATAAGTTAGCTTCTCCTCGGGGGTGTGCTAGCTGCGCTGCGCCTCAAACCTTGGTGGTGCACCTCGTTATTGTGGCGCTCTTTTACACTGCCGCCCGCACGGGGTTAATAACTGTTATTAGCCTCTCTCCTCAGCCTGCAATTTCTCGTTTAACTGGGGCGATTCAAACGAAACCTTTGCGAGCGTCTAATAATCAACCTCTCTGGAACCAGGGGGTAATCCCTATGAAGGGGTCCATATAGAGGAGAGGGGTAATGGATGCAATCGCCTGAGTGCTTCTGCCTCCACTCCTTTCATTATGGCTCCTGATGTTGTTTTTGTTGTTGATGCTGCTGTTGTTTTTACTCAGATCCTCCAAAATCATTTGAGGGGAGCAATATTTGACTTGAGCTGGGGGAATGGATCAGATTTATACATATAAATAAGATGATCACTAGGTTTGCGTAACTAATGGCTTCATTTAGGTCATAATCTTCCATCTCTCTAATGGGCTATGCAGTCAGTGGGATGTGTGCATGTCTCTGTGTAGAAGCAGGTTTAATGACTACAGTGCAGTCAGACATTTTGTGCATTGGCTGATTAAAAATCATGTCATTTCAACAGGAAGGGAATAAAGAGAGGGCTTCATGAATAGAAGTATTTGAAAAATCTAATATTGGAGATGGTGACGGCTCGATGTTTGAAGGAACCTGCAGTCAAAATCCAATTATGAATACAGCACAAAGTGGTTAAATGGTTTTGAATGCACTCATTGGATACATTATTTCACTATGAGACGAAAAGAGATATCCTAATTCACTTTTGAGAGAAAATACAATGTAGAAAAGGCAATCCTATTATGTGTCCCTAGATATCCCTGCTTTGCATTCGCCAATGACAAAGTCTGTCACTGTAACTAAGCAAGAGAAAACATTCAGACTGTCCTTAACAGTGAAGTCATACACAGAGAAACAGTGGAGGCATTTACACTTCAGAAACTGCATTCATTTTAGTAATCTGACGCATCTTCATTCAGATATGTTTAACAATTTATGTATTCGTTCACCACAAACTGAATCTTAATGGAACAGTGTGTAAGATTAAGCAGGATGTAGTGGCATCTAGAGGTGAGGACTTTAGATTGCAACCAGCTGAAACTTCTCCCAGCTAGACTTCCTTAAGTGGTCATTGTTCAGGAGATTTTTATCAGGAGCAGAATTATGCACAGAGGTCTCTTACTCTCCAAAACAAATAGATACGGTGATTTAAATTGGTAAAAACACTTAGAAAAACACTATACTTTTAGTGTAAAGCTGCTTTATTAAGTCTGCTCGTTGTGGAGTGGCTGCCAACTACAGATGCTAATCCAAGAAACGCAAATGGCCCTATCTACAGCCAGTGTTTGGTTTGTCCTTTCTGCACTATTGTAGTAACGAGGACCTACTCCTCATGTAGATATAAACAGCTCATTCTGAGGTAACGAAAATACAACTATTCTGATTTGATTATACACAAAAGAAAACATACTTATTTTATAATATTCCATCTCTGCCAGTATGTCACCCTATATCCTACACACTGGACCTTTAACAACAACCCATAATCCGTCTCCAGTGTTTAGCTTCCTCTGTACACTCAGGAGAGCGCAGACCTCAATCCACATGCTCTGTGCTCTATCCTGTAGACTGACTTGTTTAGCTGTCATCATGCTGTGACCTGCCAGCCACTGTGAAATGAGCTCCTGGATATTAAAGAGGCTATCTCTTCATCTATACTTAACCATAGTGGAGTGACACATCACATGGCCCTGGGTCCTGTAAAGAAGAGGGGGCAATAACATCTAAGGTGGAATATGTTGAAATGAGCAAGGCCATATTTTGAGCTCAGTCATTTGACTAAAAGAACAACATGTCCGCTAATATGCTTCCTCATCATCCTAACAACAAGCTACTAAATGACCTGAAGTATTGCACAATGTTTATCCAAGAATGTGACAGTGTGCAAATGGCCCTGCGTGATCGTTTAGCACTTTTATCTGCATCTAAAAGTTAAACCTTCTCATGGGCAAACCCCCTTCTGCATACACTATAGGCCGTTGTGCTCCATAAAGTATGCACATGATAGTAAATGACCTGGTTCACTATTAACTATTATCCACTTAATGTCCTTCCTGGCTTGCCACATGTGGAGCTTTGGCTGAGCGCTGGCCTCTGGGGCTGCCTGGGGCTCGTTCAGGGCCATGGCTTTTCAAAGCCTGCACTGCCATCTGCTAGACCACGAGCCCTGCTCGCCTTACTCGGCTGATGTGGTGTGCAGCAGGGACAGCAGAGGCCCGTGACTGTCCCACACCCAGGTGTTTACCACAACTTCATGCATATGGATTCAGAGATTGCTATAGATCTCTGATAACATATGTGGAAGCTGACACACAACTAATAAATGCTCTGCTATGTGGACAGTATTGCTAAATGCTGTTTGTGCACAGGGAGGAGTTTGCTTATTGATTTTTTTTTCCTCTCATGGATATATCTCATTTGACACTCTTCTGTGTCAGGCAGTATTGATCAATGATATCAGCTGAGGTTTTTTTTTTTTTTTTTAAGAACTGCTGGAGTGGCATTGCTCAGCCCAGCAATCCTGCCCACCTTAAAGCCGCTCAGCTTAGCATGACTGGCTTCTAATGAGTGGTCCCTCCTCTCATCACACAATCCCGAGTCCCTCCCTCCCGCATTCATCAATTCTCATTAGGGAAAATCATCATGTGGAATACCAACTTTTGGCCAATATTCATCACTGTCAGCCCTCATCCATAGCGGTGCAATGACAGACGCAGGATCTGGGAGTGCCTAAGTAGCACTGACTTAGCTCTTTTATTCCCTAATCTCACCCTCTGTGCTTGTGGAGCCCGAGCAACTCTCTGCAGTGCACACTCCCTGACAGCAATTACTTTATGCAAAAAGAGTGGAGGAGTTCAGTGAGTGGCGTGAGTGAGAATAAGCCTCCTCTGAACTCTGGCTGTTGGCAGACTGCAGCATTCCAATAGGACCAGCTCACTTCCCATGGGCACTAAAGGGCAGCGAGGAGGGAGGGGAGATGGCAGAGGACAGCTTTGTTGCACTGTGACAGGGATTGCCAATATTTGCATCATTCATATACTGCTGCTGTAAAATTATTACATAATTGCATTGGTTAGTTGTTATTGCGTTCATACTGCGTGGTGCTCCCCCAAAATACAATTGAAACTTTGTAGTAATTAGCATTTGGTGGTGTGAAATTGAGCGTGATTTTGACAGAGCTGGCAGTGCAGCATGCCGAGATGCCACCAAAACATTTCAAAGTATGGCTTGGCCGCATTTAAGCAACTTATTCCCTTCATTCACATAAAGGGTATGGAATGAAGAAGGAAAAAAAATATCAAATGAAGTACTCTATTGCTATCGGAATATATTTTAAGAAATACTTTCCCAGAAAAATTAACATTTGTACTATATATCAATTACACGCCCCATTCCTCTGCATAGAAGTTCTTTAGTTTTAGCAAAAATGCATGTGTTTAGTAAGCACTAACCATACGATTGGTTAAACGAGACTTAGAACAGACTTTCGCTTCTCAGAGACTGAGATTTTTGAAATAAATGGGTGATTAGTGCTGGGCAATATATTGATATCATATCGATTTGGTGATTTGAGACTAGATGTCGTCTAAGATTTTGGATATTGTAATATCAAAAGTGTTACCTTTTCCTGGTTTGGGTGTTTGGTAAAAAAAGAATGTGATATTTTATCACCCAGCCCTACTTTGGATATACTGTAGTTTTGCTGTTGTTAAATATGGACCCTGTTTACTTCATGAATAATATTTGCCATTTTGGGATTTTCCATTCACTGTACAGGAATGCTAGGAAACAAAGTTTTCTTGATACTGGTATCATAAGCTTTTAAAATACCACCCAGCCCTATTTGGGCCCAGCTGAGACAGCATATTAACCCCTGCATACCACAGTTTTTTATTTTTACATTTAAGTTTTTAAATTGAAATAACATTGAGATGTAATGTGTTAATTTGTGAGCTTTAAAGTTACTGCAAGGTGGATGATCACCTTTAGACAGAGTCTGGCTTGCCCAGTTTCAGTTTTTAAGCTAAGCTAAGCCAAGGTAAACGGCTGCCAGCTCTAGCAACGTGTTTGCAGTGCAGAGATGAGAGTGACACTGATCTTCGCTCCCTGAACAAAAACAGCAAATAAGTGCAGTTCCCAAAATGGTAAACTATTCCTTTAAATCAAGCCCGCATCTTTCTTATACCCATCTATCCTTTAGGAGCTTATCTACGTCACAGACAGATTGCCTTCGCCAGCAGTGTGTTCCCCCTCCTGTAAAAATAGCTTGTGCGTGTCATTCTCATAACGGCAGCAGGATCAATACATTCATTCCCATTTTAGCTGCTCTGCCCCTTTGCCCACCCACGCCCGAGAATAGGACAGCTTGCAAAACCCAGCCGCCATGTCAGCTAATCACAGACCTATTGCTTCAGTCATTCGTGCCCCATCGTTGGCCCACACCGGCTGCCTGCCCAGCGCAGCTAGAGATTTTACCCAGAGGTCAGTGGGCTGGCCAGCCTGTCTCAGTCCAAACTCCCCTCCTGCCAGGTGGATCAGAGGGAGGCTAGCGGTGCGCTTCACTGCTGAGAAAATTAGATCACACCACCACAATAGGGGGGCTGCCTTTGGAGGACCTTCATTCCAGGCTACAAGATAACGGCGGAAAACCATTTGCATCAACCAAGGGGACATTATAATAAATCAGACACCGTGGTACATTCTCTCAATGCTTAGCACTAACAGGTGTTAATTGACTCTAAATTATTGTCATTTACCAGCAGCTACAGAGCTTAAGAAGGCCTCTGTGCTTTGTTATGAAAGTCTACATTCGTGGGCACTCTCAGCTGTTCCAGAGATACACTACGTTGAATTTAAGCACTTTCTACTAAATTATGGACGTAAAAATGGACGTTCTTCAGCCAATGCTGGGTTCATGTTTGACCACTGTGCCTGGCAACATTGCATAATTTTATTGTTTGAACACTGCATCAGTATTTAATGCAGCGATATTCAACCTCTGTACCTTTGTAAGTTTGCTAAAAATGTCTGTGCAGATGGATAGATATACATCTGACACACACACACACACACACACACACACACACACACAGACACACACAGACACACACTAGCGGATGAGGATTGCATCGGGGAACCTTGGAGGGCAACATATGATGGCCTGAGGCAGTGTCTCAGTGGTTGAGGCAGGAGTCACTTCCCTGAGGGCTGCCAGTGAAAACATAAACAGCATTCCTCCTTTCCAGGGAAGTATTCAAGAAAACTCATTCAATATAAATTTTCACTGTGATGAAACAGATATTGATATTATTTACAGTAATACCGATGAGAGGTAGGATGTGGAGGCATTTCAGGGGATTTAATACATGAAACTTACATTACTTATGTAACTTAAGTTAAATGTCACTAACAAATAAACAAAAACATATGATGCTGATCTTGTAAACATGTCAGTCAAAAAACAAATGGACGAAGATCTTGCTATCAAATCACCATGAATATGTGACTTTGTGTCTTTAACAAGGAAATAAGAGACATATTTGATACCATTCCAAATCAGATACACTAAACATAAAGCCGAAACCAGCAGCAGTTGCTTAACTTAGTCAGGAGTCACGTCCTTACCGTTAAGCAGGATTTATACTGCCATGTTGAACTGATGCACTAGCTTACCTACAAAGTAGGCTCTGCGTAAACACGCACCCTAGCTTGAAGTGCACCCACTGTTGCCTGTTTTGCAACTGTTTCACTATATTTAGTGACTTTTCAGACCCTCTTAGCGACTTTTTTCTAAAAAAAAAAAGTGGCTAGCGACAAATTTAACTACTTATTCAGACCATCAGGGATAAAAAAAGCGAAATATATGATATTGTTATACATTACCATGCATGCTGCTCAGAGTAATCGCGCAATCCTTCACTATCAATGCGGGTTCTCTCCTCTTGTGCCGTGTAGTTGGTCTGGGACAAGCAGGAGGTGAGGAGGCACTGCTTGCTAGGACAGTTTAGTTGTGAGTATTTAGAGCTCTTGTTTTCTACTCTAAAAGAGAAAGAAAGTGGAAGAAAAGGATGCACTAAATTATAAGTGCCAGTTCTCATGCTTTTCAAATGTTTCCTTGAGGATTTTTCTATTAACGCTTCCCATTAATGATGATGAGGATATGACATCATCTGGTGACCTTTGGAACTAGTACTAGCTACTTTTATTGGAAAAGAGTTGGCAATGCTGAGTGCACATCCCCAGATAAACAACTAAACATAGCAGCGACACAGATCGCCTCTTTATTTTTTAAAACTTCCCTCTGTGAAAACAAATCTTTCATTTATTTTTATTTCACAGACAAGGAACAATTAATTGTGAAGACAATAAAGCCCCCACAAAATAGCATTTTAATTCTTGTGTGAGATTTATCCTCCTGGCTTCATATGAGTAGAAGAAAGTCTGCTAGCTGCTAGGCTAACGTATGCAGTGTCAAATGTCATAGGCTTATGCTAATAACATCAGCATGCAGACACACCACTGCAAAAGTATAAATGCTCACAGTGGCGTATAGGCCAATTGTGTAGGCAATGGTGTACACTCTGCATAGACCCTGTACACAACTTAATAGCCCCACACACACATACACACCCAAAAAAAAACCCATTGTACACTTGTAAACTTTTTTTATACGTTTTTTTTACCAATACAAAGGAGATATAAAGTGTTAATTGGTGAAAGAACTGCTGGTAGTAAGACTTTATTTTACATTTGGACAGAGTCTGTAGGTGCTACCCCCTGTTTCCAGTCTTTATGCTAAACAATGATAATCTGCAAGCTGTAGGTTCAAACAAGCATGTATCCTAAGATTTATTATTTCTTTAAGTTTTGAACTGATCTATTTCTGCAGTGTCTGCCACCACAACTACGTCCAGTCATAACAACCCACTGGCCTTGTCCAGTAAAATATACTGATAAGTGCACACACATTCACATAATTTGAAACAGTAATACTTTACACAATCTCATATGCATCTCAGAGAGACCAGTCCGGACACATTCTGTAGATACACACTTACACCTGATCCAAGCCCTTCATCTCTCAGCAATATAGAGCACCTGAACTTTTTCTTGGTGTGATAGATGGATGGCAGAAAATCCCAGAGGGAGTGGTGATTAAACAGGAAGTAGAGAGAGTCACTGAGCAGACAGGAGCTGGCTGACCCCTCCTTCTCAGGCCGCCCACTGATCTGCTGCTACAAAGACTAGAGGAGAGGAGGGAAAGAATGAAAGGGAGCCATAGATTATCAATAAAGTCAATGTGGCATTGTGTTACACATGCCCTCTGACCTAAGCAGGGTCACTAGCTCTGATATCTTTATTGTGACTGGGTTATTTTAGAACACAGTCATGATTTATCTGTATTTGACTCTGATGAGCGCTTACCACTGTTTTTTTTCATTCAACAATCCCCTGATTAGAGTGATTGAGAATTAATATCCATGCCATATCACCATATACCATATCACATAGTGGCCATCTGATATGTAGGTCATGGGGTGATGTGTTTTTCCCACACACAGAGGGATTTATAAACTGCAAAACAGTTAAAAACATGTCGATTTTTGTTTTTAAGTGCTTGATTTTTGTTTCGTTATCTAACATATTCCATTGTGATGTCTCATTTATATGAAATTGTCACATTGGTATGCAAACTATTTGAAAATGATCCTGCAGTCACTTTATCAAAGCATTATCTCTTCATACCTAATTTGAATTCTGGTCACAGTCAATGAAAAGCTTGTTTCAACATATACGTTATCACCACCACTGCTTCTATACAGTAATGCCGCTGAGCTGAGATCTGTCTTACAGCGGCTACTTTAATTCATCTCCAGCATTCCATGTTTAATTTTTAGCCTTGGCTGCCCACAGGGGACTTTAACCCTTTCTGCTGTCTCATTTTAATCGGATGCTTTTTTGTTAAATGTTTAACTTAAATTGGGAGCCTCATAAATATTCCAAATCACTCGTCCTGTGTTTGATGAGGAAATGAGCCTCGTACCCGCCGTGATTCCCCAGGCAGGCAGGCAGAGAGAGAGGGGGGGGACCCCTACAACTTAACTCTTGGAAGTAGACCTGTGTGCCGCTCTGACAGCCTACATTAGCAAGCAGCAAATTGTTTTAACAATGTGAGGGCCGCCTTTGTGTCGAGATAATGATGATATCTCTTTTCTGTGGCGCTACATGCTACTGAGGTAATCATAAAGGTCTCTACTGTCATCACTGCCTGAGAGCACCTTTTATGGTCTAAAGGGACAACAGCTTGTGCTGAATATGAATCTGACTGCTCTATCATAGACTTTACATGCAGCATGATGATCCCAGGTGATGTTGTAGCATGTTCTCAGGCTAGTTTTGATATCTGTTGATGTGAATTATATCTATATCATTTTTTAACACCAGTGACAGTAGTGCACGGATGTAGTTAATATCGTAGCTCTCTAGCAAAGTTCAAGCAGGTCCGACCCTTGAGTTAGTCAGATAGGCCAAGGCCTGTTTTAGAGTTTCTCCCTTTTCCTGTCCATCTTTCCCTCCCGTGGCTCTGTGGTCATTAATCTTCCACACAGGTGCTGAGGACTCCTGACCCTCTGCTCTACTTCCTCCATTAGCACCATGACAGCTCCACTGTAAGGTTCATATACCCAGCCGTATTTTCCATCCCTCTTCTCCCAAACCACTTCAACTAGGTCTGAGAGCTAAAATGCACTGCGTCCCCGTCACTCCTCAGAAGTTCAATTACACTTGTTTCAGTGCAGCTTTATCATCCACTCACAGCATTAAGACATTCAAATTTAAAAATTTGTGTTTTTTTCCCACACAGTATGCTTGCATCATGAGTCTATGTACAAATGTAATTGTTGAAAGTAGCAGGAAAGGAAAATAGTCAAGTACAGTACAAATAACTCTGAAATTTTAAAACTTGACTAAATGTACTTTATGACACCAATGGTGTAGTAGAATGTACAGTGTGTGTAGTATGTGTTCAGTACATTTTTGAATGTGGTTTTCATGAACACTATTATTCTACAAAGCAAAGTAAATGAAGGAGCTAGCTGTAAAAAAGTCAATCTTTTATTTACTTACTGCAAAAACAACAGGGAGAATAATATTGTTCATACTGTGTACATTTAGTACGAAATATGAAATATGAACTTTCTTTTTTTTTTTTTTAAACCACTGTCCCTCTGATTCAGATTAGCAACCAGTCACAGATCGTATCCTATGACAATCACTATCAACGTATTTAAAGTCTTGGCAGTTAAAGAGTGTGGTGTCACTATGACAGATGCAGATTCAGTGATACCAAGATAAACTTTACTTGTTCTGCACACATGCCTGCAACTCATAAATCAGAATATCACTTATCAGCTGTCCATGCACAGGTCCAAACAGTCACGTCACATCAAGGTCAGTGCACTGCAAAATATATTTGTCTCAATTTTCATTTATGAAATGTTTTCATCTTATATCTCAACTGGAAGAGTACTCAGAGAGCGCAGACCTCCACCAAGGCCAATAATCCACTCTTCTATGATATGCAGATATGGCCAAGTACTATATATCACTGGATTTATAAAAACAAAAGAGAGAGAATTATGTCAAACGAGTGCTCCATAACAACCATGTCTGATTGAAGTTTGAGCAACTACATATGTAGGGTAGCCCGGAGGGTTGCTGGTATCATTGAATGTAGTTTGTGATATGGAGTCATCTGATTTCCACAATAGCCGTTTGTCACTACCATGCATGTGATTTTAAGATGCATGGCATAATCTTAATCATCCTAGGCCAAATGCCCTTGCAATGTTAATAAAAGTCAAAGAATGATTTGTGCATCCACCGCTGTTATTCAAATCTGTCCCAAAATGTAATGGGTTTTTACTTGAGCCGTACTAAACCCTTCCATTTAGTTTAACTTACAGTAAAATACCTGCAACTTTTGCTGCAAATATCTCCCTAAAGGATCGTCAGTTGTTTCACACTGCATAAACATTTTTAAACTAAAGATAATCTAAGACATCATGTTCTTTTCAGCGCAATCTCTCCCTGACAGTGACCATCTCCTTCTCTGCCTCTCCACCTGTCTCTCTATCAGCAGGCAGGGAGACAGTATATTGGAAAGCTGCTGATCTTCTCACATTGAGCCATGATACAAAGTATAAGCCATTGTGTTTAAAATGTTAACTCATGAGCAACATTTTCCATGACAGTGATTTGTGCAAGTGTTACGATAATGTGACAACACCATGACAAGATTTTTCAGCCCGAGAACAACTTACCAACTCTCCTCGGAGGCTCTTGTTTTCATCAGTGTGCCTCTGGATGCATCCCAGTCACATTGTGAATCTGTGCCATGTCCTGAGGTCCTGACCTCTTCCTCTGTTGCTGTCTCTCGCACACCGTCTCAGTTTCACAGCAGAGAAAGCCCCCCATACAACAGCTGGACCGGCTCGTACATAAACACACACCCATTTACACATTCTCTCATCACACAGACATAAGCCTACAGCAGCACATGCATGCAGTTGTGTTACATATGCAGTGTCTCTGTGCATCCTCTCACAGGCCACCATACGCCCAGGCCCAAGGCAAAGGAAAACACAAATGTCAGTCAGGATGGGGAAAGGTTACAGGGAAGCCAAGCACTCGATACTGTTAATTTGCTCCCGGGGGGGTCCAAGGAGTCAACCGGCAGAATGATTTGGCTCCACTAACTCGTGAGAACTATCCAAAATATCACTCCCTCGGCAGCCTGCAGCTATCTATGGTAAAGAAATTGGACAAAGAGCCTCTCCATGACATGATATCAGACTGTGCGTGATAATTTACGTAAAACTAGAGGTGTCGCAACTAACCTGTAGTGATTATAATCATGAAATTCAAAATTCAATATAGATATAATGTTAATGATACACATACACATATTATGCAAATGATCCAGGTCCTCTTTAGTTATTTTTCATTTCCTCCCCCAGCGCCATCTGGTTGCCTTTTTGCTCTCCATTAAGTGTATTTGTTCTTTTTTGTGCTTTTGCACTGTGATGAAGAACAGACTCCATCTCCACCTCTCAACACTCATGTTTTGATCGTAATTTGTTTTCCAAAAAAAGAGCCAAAATGCTCAGTTAACAAAGTTAAAGATTAATGTCATGGACATTTTTTTCCTCCAAATTCTCTTTTGAACTTTTATGGCCACGATAGTCAAAGCCCGACTATCTTCAGGACCAAAAGTGTTCATTCCAAAATTTTCATTGCTGATGCTTGAAATGTCTGAGTTTGCAACAGTGTAACATTTCCAGACTCTTTGGTCTTTTCTTTCTTCATCTGTTCTTGATTATATGGTAGCATGTGACAAAGAGCTGTGCAGCATGCTTTTCAGCTGTGTAATAGACAACAGGCCCCTCTGACGACTGTATTTAAAGATAGATGGTGCAATTCTACTATCTCTCACTGTACAAAAACGAATCCAAAATATCCTGAATATGGCTGCTGTCGTCTTGCACTGGTGACATCATTTGGAGTCAGAGTCCATACAACTGTCCGACCAGTGCCATTGATTGCAAGCACATCAACTGGCACACATAGCTGCCAGTCATGACATCACATCCCCTTTGCATAGCATCAAATAACTAGATAAAACTAAATTTATTAGAAAAACAAAAGAGAGGGGTATATGACCTGTACTGCAGCCAGCCATCAGGGGGCGATTAAGATGTTTTTGGCTTCATTTTTTGGGAGCTGTCCTGTCATTCATCTTTATTATATAGTCTTAGTCTATGGTTCCCTCTTGATACACTACACAGTGTCACACTTATAATTAGAGCTGCAACAATTATTCAATTAATCAATTACGCGGTCAATAATAATAATAATAATAATAATAATAAACAATTTTGGTAATCAATTGATGGTTTTAGTCATTTTTTAGAATGTTTGTTGGTTCCAGTCTCTAAATTGTGAATTTCTTTGTCATGTATAAAAGTAAATGAAAAGTCTTTGGATGTTGGATGATTGGTTGTACAAAAAAAAGCAAATTGAAGATGTCCCTTTGGGTACTGGGGAATTTGAATGAGCATTTTTCACATTTTTTGGGAATCTATTGACTAAATATTCATTGATAAGATTGAAAAAAATCAGTATATTAATTGATAGAATAATTGTTAATTGCAGGCCTACTACTATTAAATATTTCCCTCAGATCTTGACACATTACTTCCTTGGGTTCTCAGCGATAAACACAATAAGAGTGAAGCTGCACTGATGAACGATTGTCGTGAAAATACAAGGGCAGACATAAACAGACAGAGACTTCCAACTTTAGTCAACCTAGATAGCTTTTCTACAAAATGTTACACAATTATAAAGATTTTGATGTCCTACGTACTGTAAACTTCACATGTTAAATATGTAGACAATGTACTACACAAAAGTTTAAAGGGTATACTGTCAGTCACATGAATACTTCTACAGTCCATGCTGAGTGTCCTTTCCAGGATGCTTGCAGTGTCAATGTGTTATATGAGGTGTGTGTATATTCCTGGTGGTCCCATCCAGACGGTGTGTCTGACTTTCAACATGTCTCTCCTCCCCATCTCACTGAGGTCACCTCGTTGGTATCGCAAGCGCAGCAGTCACATTGTGCTTCAATGCAGACAGATTGCTTATAATAACCGTTAGAGACCTTTCATTTTTCCCTGTCAGCGATTTGCAGGATAATTTTGGCACCCTTTAAGGATTCAACTCCCTTAATAAGAGGATAAAAATAAACAAGCTAGTTGTTGAAGCACTATATTGGGATGGCATAATCCCATTTACAAGTCTGAACGCACTCTGGCCAATAAAATCAAACCCCTGCAACATTGTTATATGTGGCAATTTTCACCATTTCTAAAAGAAGAAATGACTGAGTGCAAGGCTTTTAGACTGCCAGGATTTACTAAATGGATGAAACGTCACTTTCCAAATTTCATTACCAAAGACCTACAGCGAAAAATGCTCAGTCAATTCATGTACCATAATAAATATTAGATACGTTTATTTTTGGTTCAGCTATTGACCACTTTGGCAACAGATTGCATTATAAATCTATTTAAAATTTACGATATAGCTGTTAAAAAAAACTTTTAAATCCTGGAGTGAGGTGCTGGAGCTTTTACTGTCAGTTCTGTACATCCGCTGTGTCACAACTGATCTGACGACAACCTGACATCACATGCCTTTACAGTCTGCTGGTTCACTCTATTTGTTTTGTTCTTCTGTCTTTCATTAAAAGTAGAGCGGAAATATGGTTTGGCTATGAAATGTGGATACTCAAAGACATTAAGCACAGCTAAGAGATTAGGTAAATTAATCAAGTGATGGAAGTTTGATAAGAGAATGGTACAAAAAGGTGATGTATGAAAACAGAATATAAAGTATTGTAAGGTGAGATAGAAAGAGTCTGGCGAATTAATCAACAGAGGCTGAAGGACAGAGGTTGGAGGAGTAAACTAATGTCGGTTCTGCCTTTAGTGAGATGGACATTTAAAAACATAGCCAGAGATCAATACACACAACGCTATCTCTGTTGATAAGATCTATCCATTACTGTCTTCAAAGTTCAACACATTTAATTCTGCTTTCTGATTAAAACAAATCATCCCACAATCAAACATATCTACATCATTTTATTATCAACAGAATATAGACACTACAGTGTCAGTAATTTGCAAAGTTAACCTATAAAACCTTGAGCGGTTCATTTAGGGGCGCCCACACTGTTAAAAAAATGGAAATGCGTGACATTAATTCCAGGCCTCTATTTATCCCATTTCCTATACTCTCTTTATGTATCTAATATTTCTAATTTACCACCGTCCAGGAAAAGTGACACAAGAAGCCATAAATTCCCTTCTAATTCCAAATAATTCCGATTACATGGACGAGTAGTTTTCAATCAGAAAGATAATCTGGATGATAGATGGTGGGATAATTGGCTGTCTCTGCCACGTAAATATTGTGTCGTTCTATTAATCTTGCCGAATGAAGTGTCAAGCTGTCACTCATTCGTCAAACTGAATTAGGAAATATAACGAATAAATAAATGCATGCGGGTGGCAGTGGCTGCGTGTGTGTTTTTGCGTATGTGAGTGTGTGTTAGAGAAAGAGAAAGAGAGAGATAAAATGAGATGAGAGGAGGCAGCTGCAGTGGCCCTGAGTCAAAGTAAGAGACAGGAATGGGAGACTTAGAGAGATGAGTGTGTGTGTTTGTGTTAAAAAGTAAGTGAAGAGGGGAATAGAAGAGTAAACAGAAATGTGATGTATTGACTGAGCATAGAGGAAGAAAAGTATCCTCAGTTTCACTTCCCCTTCAGCGAGTATAAAATCATCTGGAGTATTACACGTCTTAAAACGTTACTGTGTAACAATACACTGTGCTTAATCTTGCCACAGGCGTTTTTATCATGATGGATACCCTTCGAGTTACATTGTCTTTTCTGTCCCAGGTTCCATATCTGTCACATGTCAGAGGCGGCTGAATATTTTACCCGACTATCGGGTGAATAGCTGAGATTATTTTAGCCTCAGAGGAAGAAAGGCCATTTGTTCAAATAAACTCATAAGGATATTCATCAGTGGCGGATCTTCCTATAGGTTACATAAACAACCACTCAGAAAAATTAAAAATCAATTAAACATACGGGAAACTAGGGCTGCACAATTACGGTCGAAATGATAATCACAATTATTCGGATCAATACTGAGATCACAATTATTTATTACGATTATTTTCTGTTTTAAGGGACAACAATGTGTTATGCACTGTCACATTTAATGAACAGAGTACTGCTTTCACTTCCATGTTGTCCTACATATCTGCTAAAATCTTGGCATTTGATGGTTTGATCTCTTTTGAGCCTCTCATTGGAAAGAATGTCCTGCATTTTGCAAGAAATTTGTCATTTTAGAAGATTATGTTTTGTAAAAACTAGGGAAAATTTTCAAGAAAACTACACCAATAATTATCATAGTTATGTATTTTATTATTATTTTACAGAATTTTTATAATATTTAGAACATTTCTTCAGGTCTTAATTTTTACTTTTGTTGTTTTGTTGTTATTTTCTTGTATTTTTTACAAATTTCTATTTGTTATTTTTTTCTTCTTAAAAATTCTTCTTGAAAATAAAGTAGCTTAGTAGCCCAAGTTTCAAAGTGTTGAATAAGGTTGTTCTTCACCTGAATTCAGTGCATCTCCTAACGAGACGTTTTCGCTGCTGTATTTTTTGTAAATTTTTTACTTTTTACAGTGGTCACCGTACTATGATGTGCTGCAGTGTTGCGGTCTGATGTCTCAGTTGACGCTGGATAAGCACAGAGATTTGATGAGGTGACGTTATACTACAGTTTGTGGTGTTTGTAAGTGGTTTAACGTGAGTTTTGTTGATTTGCAGTGCAGATTCAACCCTCATGTACTTTTTGTATAGAATTTCTTCTCTCCTAAATGCAAAATACTTCCAAACAACAGATTATGATGATTACTAAGTGACAACATTCAGAGAAGTTTTTCAGTTTTTTCAGTTTCCTCACTGCTGCAGGGTAACACATAGCAGACAGCTCTTAAAACGTGGAGGCTGGCTATTAATTTAGGAAGAATTTAGTGGAGAACACATTTTAAATGATAAAGTTGCAGTTGATGATGCTTAATTGTAAAGAATCGTGATTAAATTATGAAGATTTAGAAGAAACACGATCCAAAGATAATGGTCGGTATGTAGTAGACCACCTCTAGTCCTGCCAATGCTATTTTGATGTGTATGGTGCAGGACAGGCAGAAGAGAAATGGACATGAAATTTGCACATAAAATATTCTTTTATTATTTATTATGCTGTTAGTTCTATTGTTTATTTGTGCAATAATATAGTTATAAAAGTTAGGTTTTTTTAGTTATTGGGGAGGTTAGCTTGCCTTGGGTACGGAATCTGTTTGGTCTGACACTGATCCTTGCAATGTACTCTGGTAATATGTAATAAATGTTTATGTGATAACTGACTGTAACAGAAAGCCAATTGGGAATTTGCTCCGTTTTATAATTAATATGTAGGAGATCAGTCAAGAGGTGATAAATATCTTATCTACTCTTTAACCTGTAGGACAGGAAGATAAAAAAAAATCAAGCAGTGACATCCTCTTAATTTAATTTATAAAGATCATAATTAACGACCTGCAGGCTGCGGGAGAACCCATTTCAGACTGGAGACAGAAAGGGCCTCAGCCGTAAGAATAAAGATGAAGTTTTCATTGAATTCTGAATTAAATCTCAAATATCAGTAATTTCACAGAAAAGGTCAGCTCTAATGGAGTTCCTCCCTGCTTTTTAATATCTCATATTTCTCTTGAAGGAGTCTACCTGGCGTGACGTGGGGCGCTAATTGTGGCCTGTTAATTAATGAAACCGTCAGGTGTTTGCAAAGGCAAACAAAGAGCCGGGCTCTCCTAAATCATCTGTGCCCTTCGACATGGTTATTATCCGGCGGCAGGTGAACCCTAGCCTTGACGCATGACAGATTAGATCTTCTTAGAAGATGGGCCGTCCATTTATCTGCCTGATAAACTCAGAGCCTCTCTCCATTTTCAATCATCAGAAAGGAAATGAGATTAACAATCTAATGATGCCAGCAACCCCCTGCGCGCACACACACACACGCACACACACACACACACACAAAACAATACTCATAAGCAAATGTCCATTTATCGTAGCTTTGATTATGAGCACGGGAAAAGGCATCTTCAGTGATGTATGATCAAATTATTATTTATGATATATCAGAAAGCTCTTTTTATTTGATGCGGGGATCCCATTCTCTCAGTTTCAATTCTGCCTGCTCTGCTGTGTCCCTGTTAAATCAAACAGTGCAGCGTGGGTTCACACTGTTCCACAGAGGTCCGGGCCTGTCGTTTCACAGCTCCCATACCTCAGACCTAAATTTACAGCGCGGGGTTTGTGTGCTCCCCTTGTGGGTCAGCCCCTCCCCTGCTGTCCCTGACACGCATAGCAAGCATCCTGGCCCTCGTAAAGCTGACATCTTCACTAAACTATGCTAACAAGGCCGTAGTGATTTGTATATGCACAGCCCGGTGGCACGTGGCATTGGGGGTTGGGGACAACGTAGAGGAAGGCATGTGGGGGGGGATCCACTCATGTGGCGAGGGCAGCTAATCAAAGCGCCGCCACACGCAAAGGTTCCACACAGACAAACATACATGTGCACCAACAAAAACACATATCTGAGAGTTCACATGGTGTAAGGTGACAGAGGAGGCAGACCCAGGGTCCAGGGAGCAGCCGTGGAACATTTCAGCTCTGTGATTCCTTGCAGCGCTGGAGGATTTATAGACCTCAGGCTGAATGGTTGGTGCAGGTGCAGAGCACAGACAACTGCTCTGCGCTGCTGATGCAATATATTACTGAGCAACAAACATCAGCCTGGGTGTCAACACAAACAACTTTGATTATTTAAGGCTGTGTCTTTTAAAGGTGATGAGCTTGAGTGGTGAGGATGGTACAAGCACGTTGGGGGTTTGAATGTTTTTCGCGTTATTTTTGAGAACTGAGCGGTTGATAAATTGAATTCATTTGTTTGATTCACCTCATATTGATTTAGATTAACTAGAAAGGAAATAACTGATATATTCTGAAATATTGTTACAGTCTACCAGCGTTGGTGGTGAGGACCACATAAACTGAGACCAAGTCATGGCCAAGACCAGACCAGTGTGAGTCCCACACTGCAAAGAGTTTTGGGGGGGTCACTTTGAGATGTAAAAGGGTACAGCACAGTTGGCTAACAATATCATTAAAAGTTGATATTTGGTTGTAAATTTAACGTCATGACAATGTCTAACACTGCTGTCACTTTGATGAAGAATACTGAAGATAGACGACCTCAATATATTTTTTATTTTAAGTTGTGTTTTTAAGTAACTGTGTAAACAATGTCTGCAAAATGTTAATATCACGACAAGAAATTCTATCGTTGTTGGACATTTAAAATACCTGATTTTTATTTCAATCAAAGCTTAACGTCTTGCTAACTTATCTAGATGTCATATTTACATCTAGGGCCATCTGGTTTGATTATTAGTTACCCAAGTAGGGAAAAGTAATATGTAACTATTTTATCTACTTCATCAAATTAATGTATTTTATTATATTTTATCATATTTTTATATTTCTCTCCTAACATATTTTTTAAATTGGACAATGAAGCTCAAAAAAATGTCCAGAAATAAGCAATGCCAAAAGAAGGCATAACTGCACGGCAAAACGATGCAAAGCAACAGAATGAATGTTACATTCCACATCTAAACTTTTAACCGAAAAAGATAAATATTTAGGTGTAACCCCTGTGCAATTATCAACATTTTAATTAGTACCTGTAATTTAATTACATATTATTTCTCATTATCTGTTACAGATTATAATTAGTTTTGTTTTGTAATTTAGTTACCTAACTCCATTAAATGTAACTAGTAAGTTCTTAACAGTGACACTGACTCTGTGCACTATGCATTAGCGCCCACCCCTTCCTCTCTTGATCCACGTCTGTCACTTGAACTAATGATTTTCTTTTTAAGTAAGTTGGCAAAGTTATTCAAAAAGAAAATCACTAGTGGCCTCAGAGACATTCCACAATTTTTACAATAAAAAGTTCAGTCTTTATATTCAGCCAATTTTATTTCAGTTATGGTACCAATTATTTAGAAATTAAAAAAACTGCAGACAAAACTTGCATTTTCATGCCAGGCTTCTTTAAGGACCCCTTCCCACAGGACCCCCGCCCCAAAAAAAAAAAAAAAACACAAATTAGTTGACAAGTATAAGTCTCTATCTGTCCTCTTTTTGTGTCTATTAATACCTGTAGTTGCAGGCTGGAGGACAGAGACCTGTCCACTGCTCACTTGCTGGTGATTGAAGGCCCTGCGTGCTCTTTTACTGCCCGTCAGGTGAGGCTTATTTGAGGGCATCAATGAGAGCAGCAGCCCAGTCATGACCCAGCTACTACTAATTCGAGAGACTCACAGTTAAAATTATATTGCACTTCATTAAAACACACTTCTTTTTTTAATCTGTGTGAAATGACATTCAGAAGGTGCTTGGTTAATAAGATCATTCTGCTGCAAGATCCTCAACTTTGAAGTGGTGCTGTGTTGTGCGTCAGAGGCAAACCTCAGTTGAGAGGTCTGAATGGCTTTAGGTAATTTTCTCTCTCGCTGCTCTTTTGTGCATATTTTAGAGCAGAACCAATGAGATGCTTTTAGCCACAATGTCTGTCTAAGACCTGAAACTAATGAGCAAATGCTAGCATGCTAACTGGCTAAAGTAAGAACAGATTCAAGCTACTCACCAGTTCTGAGCTCGTTTTTATGTTGTACACATTTTAGTAAATTGTTGGAAGAAATAGAAATTTTTAGCAGCACAACAGCTCATCAGCTCACAATGATTTGGTGACTGATGGCCTTTTTAGGTATATGATGACATTCACCTCTATGACATAGAATTTTTAGACATGTGACATTATGACTTTTTATAACATAGTAGCCTATGATTTTTTTTATGACTTACTATACTATGACTTTTTATGTCACTTTTTTGACACAGCCTTCAGATATGGGGCGCCCGGTTGACAGCATACTATATTATGTATTTTTTTCATGATATTTTAAATGACATACTTTACTGTATTCTTTTTTAGGACAATTTAAACTTCATACTGTGATTTTTGTGATATTTTTTGGGACTCACTCTATCGACTTTTTTAAGATATATCTGAAGACATCATACACTATGACTTTTTTTTGATACTTTTAACGACATACTATAGTATGACTTACATATTTGTGAAAACGTACTATACTGTCTTTTATGATTTATTAAATGGCACACTATGCTATGAGTTTTTTATGTTATTGTGGTGAACATCCTTTACTATTTATTTTTTCATTATGTTTTGGACAACATTTATTCAACATGCCATATTATGGTGTTGTTGGCCGAGTTGTAACATTCTGTGCAATGGCGTGTCTCGGCATGCTATTTTCTGCTGTTTTCAGCTGTTTTTGGGACATGTAATTTTTTGATATTTTTGCCATACTATAGCCTTGCTTTTTTGGTCATTTTTTCGACGTGCCATATTATGGTGTTTTGGGCGGTTTTTGTACGTTTTAATGCTATGGTGTGTCTCAGCATGCAATTTTAAGCTGTTTTTGAGGTGTTTTTAGCTGTTCTTGGGACGTGTCATTTTTTGACATTTTTGCCATACTATATAGCCTTGCTGTTTACGTCATTTTTTCGACGTGCCATGTCATGGTGTTTTGGGCTGTTTTTGTACGTTTTAATACTATGGCTTGTCTCAGGACGCTATTTTGTGTTGATTTGAGGTGTTTTCAGCTGTTTTTGGGACATGTCATTTTTTGACATTTTTGCCATACTATAGCCTTGCTTTTTTGGTCATTTTTTTGACGTGCCATATTATGTTGTTTTGGATGGTTTTTGTACATTTTAATGCTATGGTGTGTCTCAGCACGCTATTTTATGTTTTTTATGCTGTTTTGAGGTGTTTTTAGCTTTTCTTGGGACGTGTCATTTTTTGACATTTTTGCCATACTATAGCCCTGCTTGTTGCACATTTTTTCGAGATGCTATATTACAGTGTTTTAGGCCATTTTTGCACGTTTTAATGCCATGGTGTGTCTCAGCATGCAATTTTAAGCTGTTTTGAGGTGTTTTTACCTGTTCTTGGGACGTGTCTTTTTTTTGACATTTTTGCCATACTATAGCCTTGCTTTTTTGCTCATTTTTTCGAGAAGCTATATCATAGTGTTTTGGGCCGTTTTTGTACATTTTAATGCTTTGGCGTGTCTCAGCACGCTATTTTATGCTGCTTTGAGGTGTTTTCAGCTGTTTTTGGGACATGTCATTTTTGACATTTTTGCCATACTATAGCCTTGCTGTTTTGGTCATTTTTTTGAGATGCTATATTACAGTGTTTTGGGCCGTTTTTGTACATTTTAATGCTATGGTGTGTCTCAGCATGCAATTTTAAGCTGTTTTGAGGTGTTTTCAGCTGTTTTTGGGACATGTCATTTTTGACATTTTTGCCATACTATAGCCTTGCTTTTTTGGTCATTTTTTCAACATGTCATATTATGGTGTTTTAGGTCATTTTTGCAGGTTTTAATGCCATGGCGTGTCTCAGCACGCTATTTTATGCTGCTTTGAGGTGTTTTCAGCTGTTTTTTGGACATGTCATTTTTGACATTTTTGCCATACTATAGCCTTGCTTTTTTGGTCATTTTTTCGACATGTCATATTATGGTGTTTTAGGTCATTTTTGCAGGTTTTAATGCCATGGTGTGTCTCAACCGCTATTTTATGCTGTTTTGAGGTGTTTTCAGCTGTTTTTGGGACATGTCATTTTTGACATTTTTGCCATACTATAGCCTTGCTGTTTCGGTCATTTTTTTGAGATGCTATATTACAGCGTTTTGGGCCGTTTTTGTACATTTTAATGCCATGGCGTATCTCAGCGTGCTATTTTATGCTGCTTTGAGGTGTTTTCAGCTGTTTTTGTGAAATGTCATTTTTGCCATTTTTGCCATACTATAGCCTTGCTGTTTTGGTCATTTTTTTGAGATGCTATATTACAGTGTTTTTGGCCGTTTTTGTACATTTTAATGCTTTGGCGTGTCTCAGCACGCTATTTTATGCTGCTTTGAGGTGTTTTCAGCTGTTTTTGGGACATGTCATTTGTTGACATTTTTGCCATACTATAGCCTTGCTGTTTTGGTCATTTTTTCGACGTGCCATATTATGGTGTTTTTTGTCATTTTTGCAGGTTTTAATGCCATGGTGTGTCTCAGCACGCTATTTTATACTGATTTGAGGTGTTTTCAGCTGTTTTTGGGACATGTCATTTTTGACATTTTTGCCATACTATAGCCTTGCTGTTTTGGTCATTTTTTTGAGATGCTATATTACAGCGTTTTGGGCCGTTTTTGTACATTTTAATGCTTTGGCGTGTCTCAGCACGCTATTTTATACTGATTTGAGGTGTTTTCAGCTGTTTTTGGGACATGTCATTTTTGACATTTTTGCCATACTATAGCCTTGCTGTTTTGGTCATTTTTTGGACATGTCATATTATGGTGTTTTAGGTCATTTTTGCAGGTTTTAATGCCATGGTGTGTCTCAGCACGCTATTTTATACTGATTTGAGGTGTTTTCAGCTGTTTTTGGGACATGTCATTTTTGACATTTTTGCCATACTATAGCCTTGCTTTTTTGGTCATTTTTTTGAGATGCTATATTACAGTGTTTTGGGCCGTTTTTGCAGGTTTTAATGCTATGGTGTGTCTCAGCACACTATTTTATGCTGTTTTGAGGTGTTTTCAGCTGTTTTTGGGACATGTCATTTTTGACATTTTTTGCCATACTATAGCCTTGCTTTTTTGGTCATTTTTTCGACGTGCCAAATTATGGTGTTTTGGGCCTTTTTTGTACGTTTTAATGCTATGGTGTGTCTCAGCACGCTATTTTATGCTGCTTTGAGGTGTTTTCAGCTGTTTTTTGGACATGTCATTTTTGACATTTTTGCCATACTATAGCCTTGCTTTTTTGGTCATTTTTTCGACATGTCATATTATGGTGTTTTAGGTCATTTTTGCAGGTTTTAATGCCATGGTGTGTCTCAACCGCTATTTTATGCTGTTTTGAGGTGTTTTCAGCTGTTTTTGGGACATGTGATTTTTGACATTTTTGCCATACTATAGCCTTGCTGTTTTGGAAATTTTTTTGAGATGCTATATTACAGCGTTTTGGGCCGTTTTTGTACATTTTAATGCCATGGCGTGTCTCAGCGTGCTATTTTATGCTGTTTTGAGGTGTTTTCAGCTGTTTTTGTGAAATGTCATTTTTGACATTTTTGCCATACTATAGCCTTGCTGTTTTGGTCATTTTTTTGAGATGCTATATTACAGTGTTTTTGGCCGTTTTTGTACATTTTAATGCTTTGGCGTGTCTCAGCACGCTATTTTATGCTGCTTTGAGGTGTTTTCAGCTGTTTTTGGGACATGTCATTTTTGACATTTTTGCCATACTATAGCCTTGCTGTTTTGGTCATTTTTTGGACATGTCATATTATGGTGTTTTAGGTCATTTTTGCAGGTTTTAATGCCATGGCATGTCTCAGCACGCTATTTTATGCTGCTTTGAGGTGTTTTCAGCTGTTTTTTGGACATGTCATTTTTGACATTTTTGCCATACTATAGCCTTGCTTTTTTGGTCATTTTTTCGACATGTCATATTATGGTGTTTTAGGTCATTTTTGCAGGTTTTAATGCCATGGTGTGTCTCAACCGCTATTTTATGCTGTTTTGAGGTGTTTTCAGCTGTTTTTGGGACATGTCATTTTTGACATTTTTGCCATACTATAGCCTTGCTGTTTTGGTCATTTTTTTGAGATGCTATATTACAGCGTTTTGGGCCGTTTTTGTACATTTTAATGCCATGGCGTGTCTCAGCGTGCTATTTTATGCTGTTTTGAGGTGTTTTCAGCTGTTTTTGTGAAATGTCATTTTTGACATTTTTGCCATACTATAGCCTTGCTGTTTTGGTCATTTTTTTGAGATGCTATATTACAGTGTTTTTGGCCGTTTTTGTACATTTTAATGCTTTGGCGTGTCTCAGCACGCTATTTTATGCTGCTTTGAGGTGTTTTCAGCTGTTTTTGGGACATGTCATTTTTGACATTTTTGCCATACTATAGCCTTGCTGTTTTGGTCATTTTTTGGACATGTCATATTATGGTGTTTTAGGTCATTTTTGCAGGTTTTAATGCCATGGCATGTCTCAGCACGCTATTTTATACTGATTTGAGGTATTTTCAGCTGTTTTTGGGACATGTCATTTTTGACAGTTTTGCCATACTATAGCCTTGCTGTTTTGGTCATTTTTTCGACGTGCCATATTATGGTGTTTTTTGTCATTTTTGCAGGTTTTAATGCCATGGTGTGTCTCAGCACGCTATTTTATACTGATTTGAGGTGTTTTCAGCTGTTTTTGGGACATGTCATTTTTGACATTTTTGCCATACTATAGCCTTGCTGTTTTGGTCATTTTTTTGAGATGCTATATTACAGTGTTTTGGGCGGTTTTTGTACATTTTAATGCTATGGTGTGTCTCAGCACGCTATTTTATACTGATTTGAGGTGTTTTCAGCTGTTTTTGGGACATGTCATTTTTGACATTTTTGCCATACTATAGCCTTGCTGTTTTGGTCATTTTTTTGAGATGCTATATTACAGCGTTTTGGGCCGTTTTTGTACATTTTAATGCCATGGCGTGTCTCAGCGTGCTATTTTATGCTGTTTTGAGGTGTTTTCAGCTGTTTTTGGGACATGTCATTTTTGACATTTTTGCCATACTATAGCCTTGCTTTTTTGGTCATTTTTTGGACATGTCATATTATGGTGTTTTAGGTCATTTTTGCAGGTTTTAATGCCATGGCATGTCTCAGCACGCTATTTTATACTGATTTGAGGTGTTTTCAGCTGTTTTTGGGACATGTCATTTTTGACATTTTTGCCATACTATAGCCTTGCTTTTTTGGTCATTTTTTTGAGATGCTATATTACAGTGTTTTGGGCCGTTTTTGCAGGTTTTAATGCTATGGTGTGTCTCAGCACGCTATTTTATACTGATTTGAGGTGTTTTCAGCTGTTTTTGGGACATGTCATTTTTGACATTTTTGCCATACTATAGCCTTGCTTTTTTGGTCATTTTTTTGAGATGCTATATTACAGTGTTTTGGGCCGTTTTTGTACATTTTAATGCTATGGTGTGTCTCAGCACGCTATTTTATACTGATTTGAGGTGTTTTCAGCTGTTTTTGGGACATGTCATTTTTGACATTTTTGCCATACTATAGCCTTGCTGTTTTGGTCATTTTTTCGACATGCCATATTATGGTGTTTTTTGTCATTTTTGTACATTTTAATGCCATGGCGTGTCTTTGCGTGCTATTTTATGCTGTTTTGAGGTGTTTTCAGCTGTTTTTGGGACATGTCATTTTTGACATTTTTGCCATACTATAGCCTTGCTGTTTTGGTCATTTTTTTGAGATGCTATATTACAGTGTTTTGGGCCGTTTTTGTACATTTTAATGCTATGGTGTGTCTCAGCATGCAATTTTAAGCTGTTTTGAGGTGTTTTCAGCTGTTTTTGGGACATGTCATTTTTGACATTTTTGCCATACTATAGCCTTGCTGTTTTGGTCATTTTTTCGAGATGCTATATTACAGTGTTTTGGGCTGTTTTTGTACATTTTAATGCTATGGTGTGTCTCAGCATGCAATTTTAAGCTGTTTAGAAGTGTTTTCAGCTGTTTTTGGGACATGTCATTTTTTGAGATTTTTGCCATACTATAGCCTTGCTTTTTTGGTCATTTTTTTTCGACATGTCATATTATGGTGTTTTAGGTCATTTTTGCAGGTTTTAATGCTATGGCTTGTCTCAGCACGCTATTTTATGCTGCTTTGAGGTGTTTTCAGCTGTTTTTGGGACATGTCATTTTTGACATTTTTGCCATACTATAGCCTTGCTGTTTTGGTCATTTTTTTTAGATGATATATTACAGTGTTTTGGGCGGTTTTTGTACATTTTAATGCTTTGGCGTGTCTCAGCATGCTATTTTATGCTGCTTTGAGGTGTTTTCAGCTGTTTTTGGGACATGTCATTTTTGACATTTTTGCCATACTATAGCCTTGCTTTTTTGGTCATTTTTTCGACATGTCATATTATGGTGTTTTAGGTCATTTTTGCAGGTTTTAATGCTATGGCGTGTCTCAGCACGCTATTTTATGCTGCTTTGAGGTGTTTTCAGCTGTTTTTGGGACATGTCATTTTTGACATTTTTGCCATACTATAGCCTTGCTGTTTTGGTCATTTTTTTGAGATGCTATATTACAGCGTTTTGGGCCGTTTTTGTACATTTTAATGCCATGGCGTGTCTCAGCGTGCTATTTTATGCTGTTTTGAAGTGTTTTCAGCTGTTTTTGGGACATGTCATTTTTGACATTTTTTGCCATACTATAGCCTTGCTTTTTTGGTCATTTTTTCGACGTGCCATATTATGGTGTTTTGGGCCGTTTTTGCAGGTTTTAATGCTATAGTGTGTCTCAGCACGCTATTTTATGCTGCTTTGAGGTGTTTTCAGCTGTTTTTGGGACATGTCATTTTTGACATTTTTGCCATACTATAGCCTTGCTTTTTTGGTCATTTTTTCGACATGTCATATTATGGTGTTTTAGGTCATTTTTGCAGGTTTTAATGCCATGGTGTGTCTCAGCACGCTATTTTATGCTGTTTTGAGGTGTTTTCAGCTGTTTTTGGGACATGTCATTTTTGACATTTTTGCCATACTATAGCCTTGCTGTTTTGGTCATTTTTTTGAGATGCTATATTACAGCGTTTTGGGCCGTTTTTGTACATTTTAATGCCATGGCGTGTCTCAGCGTGCTATTTTATGCTGTTTTGAGGTGTTTTCAGCTGTTTTTGTGAAATGTCATTTTTGACATTTTTGCCATACTATAGCCTTGCTGTTTTGGTCATTTTTTTTAGATGATATATTACAGTGTTTTGGGCGGTTTTTGTACATTTTAATGCTTTGGCGTGTCTCAGCACGCTATTTTATGCTGCTTTGAGGTGTTTTCAGCTGTTTTTGGGACATGTCATTTTTGACATTTTTGCCATACTATAGCCTTGCTGTTTTGGTCATTTTTTGGACATGTCATATTATGGTGTTTTAGGTCATTTTTGCAGGTTTTAATGCCATGGCGTGTCTCAGCACGCTATTTTATACTGATTTGAGGTGTTTTCAGCTGTTTTTGGGACATGTCATTTTTGACATTTTTGCCATACTATAGCCTTGCTGTTTTGGTCATTTTTTCGACGTGCCATATTATGGTGTTTTTTGTCATTTTTGCAGGTTTTAATGCCATGGTGTGTCTCAGCACGCTATTTTATGCTGCTTTGAGGTGTTTTCAGCTGTTTTTGGGACATGTCATTTTTGACATTTTTGCCATACTATAGCCTTGCTGTTTTGGTCATTTTTTTGAGATGCTATATTACAGTGTTTTGGGCGGTTTTTGTACATTTTAATGCTATGGTGTGTCTCAGCACGCTATTTTATGCTGCTTTGAGGTGTTTTCAGCTGTTTTTGGGACATGTCATTTTTGACATTTTTGCCATACTATAGCCTTGCTGTTTTGGTCATTTTTTTGAGATGCTATATTACAGTGTTTTGGGCGGTTTTTGTACATTTTAATGCTATGGTGTGTCTCAGCACGCTATTTTATGCTGCTTTGAGGTGTTTTCAGCTGTTTTTGGGACATGTCATTTTTGACATTTTTGCCATACTATAGCCTTGCTGTTTTGGTCATTTTTTGGACATGTCATATTATGGTGTTTTAGGTCATTTTTGCAGGTTTTAATGCCATGGCGTGTCTCAGCACGCTATTTTATGCTGCTTTGAGGTGTTTTCAGCTGTTTTTGGGACATGTCATTTTTGACATTTTTGCCATACTATAGCCTTGCTGTTTTGGTCATTTTTTCGAGATGCTATATTACAGTGTTTTGGGCCGTTTTTGCAGGTTTTAATGCTATGGTGTGTCTCAGCACGCTATTTTATGCTGCTTTGAGGTGTTTTCAGCTGTTTTTGGGACATGTCATTTTTGACATTTTTGCCATACTATAGCCTTGCTTTTTTGGTCATTTTTTTGAGATGCTATATTACAGCGTTTTGGGCCGTTTTTGTACATTTTAATGCCATGGCGTGTCTCAGCACGCTATTTTATACTGATTTGAGGTGTTTTCAGCTGTTTTTGGGACATGTCATTTTTGACAGTTTTGCCATACTATAGCCTTGCTTTTTTGGTCATTTTTTCGACATGTCATATTATGGTGTTTTAGGTCATTTTTGCAGGTTTTAATGCCATGGCGTGTCTCAGCACGCTATTTTATGCTGCTTTGAGGTGTTTTCAGCTGTTTTTGGGACATGTCATTTTTGACATTTTTGCCATACTATAGCCTTGCTTTTTTGGTCATTTTTTTGAGATGCTATATTACAGCGTTTTGGGCCGTTTTTGTACATTTTAATGCCATGGCGTGTCTCAGCGTGCTATTTTATGCTGTTTTGAGGTGTTTTCAGCTGTTTTTGGGACATGTCATTTTTTGAGATTTTTGCCATACTATAGCCTTGCTGTTTTGGTCATTTTTTTGAGATGCTATATTACAGTGTTTTGGGCCGTTTTTGTACATTTTAATGCTATGGTGTGTCTCAGCATGCAATTTTAAGCTGTTTTGAGGTGTTTTCAGCTGTTTTTGGGACATGTCATTTTTGAGATTTTTGCCATACTATAGCCTTGCTTTTTTGGTCATTTTTTTGAGATGCTATATTAGGTTCTTTTTTGTCTCTTTGTGTTTTGTGAGTATTTATTCACTCTAGGTCAAAGGCAGGCAGCAACTTGTTTGTTTTTTAATATTGTTTGCTCTTTTTTCGCCACTCACCAGCAGGATGAAATGCAAATACCCAAGGATGGTTAAAAAGGTTAAAACTGCTCGAGGCAGGCTTTATTCTTAGACAAAAAAATATCAGATGTGTAAATCAAAAACAACAGTTACCTCACTCCCTTTTACAGGAGCTACATATACAATCTAAAACAAGGTAAAGATAAAGCAGAAAACACAAACACAGAAAGTCAACAAAACTTGCACACAATGGTCTGCTGTTCCTCTTTATCTTGAGGTCCGTTGCGTCATCACTCTCTCCACACTTCGTCTCTCCTTATTGGCTGGCCTTGGGGTGGATTTTTTGAGAAGAAACTTCTCCCTGCTGCTTGGAGTGTCATGTTGTTGAAAACCATCCACTCCTCCAGCATTGGGCGTCATGTTTGGATTGACAAATCCAAAGACCTGCAAAAACAGCCAAAAACACGGTAATAATTCATGTAAAAAAATGACGAAAAAAGCAAGCAAAAATGGCAAAAAAATGACATGTCACAAAAACAGCTGAAATTAACTCAAAACAGCTTAGAATTGCATGCTGAGACATGCCAGAGCAGTAACACGGGCAAAAACGGCCCAAAACACCATAATATGGCACGTCGAAAAAATGACCAAAAAAGCAAGGCTATAGTATGGCAAAAATGTCAAAAAATGACATGTCCCAAAAACAACTGAAGACATTTCAAAACAGCACAAAATAACATGCTGAAACACGCCATGGAATTAAAACCTGCAAATATGATCAAAAACACCATAATATGGCACGTCAAAAAAATGACCAAAAAAGCAAGGCTATAGTATGGCAAAAACGTCAATAAATGACCTGTTCCAAAATCAGCTGAAAACACCTCAAAACAAGATAAAATAGCGTGCTGAGACACCCCATAGCATTAAAACCTGCAATTATGGCTAAAAACACCATAATATGGCACGTCGAAAAAATGACCAAAAAGGCAAGGCTATAGTATGGCAAAAATTTCAAAAAATGACATGTCCCAAAACCAGCTGAAAACACTTCAAGCCAGCATAAAATAGCCCGCTGAGACACACCATGGCATTAAAACCTGCAAAAACGGCCCAAAACACCGTAATATGGCACGTCGAAAAAATGAGCAAAACAACAAGGCTATAGTATGGCAAAAATGTCAACAAATGACATATCCCAAAACCAGCTGAAAACACCTCAAAACAGCATAAAATAACGTGCTGAGACGCACCATGGCACAAAAAACCTGCAATTATGGCCAAAAACACCATAATATGGCACGTCGAAAAAATGACCAAAACAGCAAGGCTATAGTATGGCAAAAATGTCAAAAATGACATGTCCCAAAAACACCTGAAAACACCTCAAAACAGCTTAAAATTGCATGCTGAGACACACCATAGCATTAAAATGTACAAAAACGGCCCAAAACACTGTAATATAGCATCTCAAAAAAATTACCAAAACAGCAAGGCTATAGTATGGCAAAAATGGCAAAAAATGACATGTCCCAAAAACAGCTGAAAACACCTCAAAACAGCATAAAATACCGTGCTGAGACACACCATAGCATTAAAACCTGCAAAAACGGCCCAAAACACCATAATATGGCACGTCGAAAAAATGACCAAAAAAAGCAAGGCTATAGTATGGCAAAAATGTCAACAAATGACATGTCCAAAAAATAACTGAAGACATTTCAAAACAGCACAAAATAACATGCTGAAACACGCCATGGAATTAAAACCTGCAAATATGATCAAACACACCATAATAAGGCACGTCAAAAAAATGACCAAAAAAGCAAGGCTATAGTATGGCAAAAACGTCAATAAATGACCTGTTCCAAAATCAGCTGAAAACACCTCAAAACAAGATAAAATAGCGTGCTGAGACACCCCATAGCATTAAAACCTGCAAGAACGGCCCAAAACACCATAATATAGCATCTCGAAAAAATGACCAAAAAGCAAGGCTATAGTATGGCAAAAATGTCAAAAATGACATGTCCCAAAAACAGCTGAAAACACCTGAAAACAGCATAAAATAACGCGCTGAGACACGCCATGGCATTAAAACCTGCAATTATGGCTAAAAACACCATAATATGGCACGTCGAAAAAATGATCAAAAAAGCAAGGCTATAGTATGGCAAAAATGTCAAAAAATGACACGTCCCAAAACCAGCTGAAAACACTTCAAATCAGCATGAAATAGCTTGCTGAGACACCCCAAAGCATTAAAACGTGCAAAAATGGCCCAAAACACTATAATATACCATCTCAAAAAATGACCATAAAAGCAAGGCTATAGTATGGCAAACATGTCAAAAATGACATGTCCCAAAAACAGCTGAAAACACCTCTAAACAGCATAAAATAGCGTGCTGAGACACACCATGGCATTAACACCTGCAATTATGGCTAAAAACACCATAATATGGCACATCTAAAAAAATGACCAAAACAGCAAGGCTATAGTATGGCAAAAATGTCAAAAAATGACATGTCCCAAAAACAGCTGAAAACACCTCAAAGCAGCATAAAATAGCGTGCTGAGACACGCCGTGGCATTAAAACCTACAAATATGGCCAAAAACACCATAATATGGCACGTCAAAAAAATGACCAAAAAAGCAAGGCTATAGTGTGGCAAAAATGTCAAAAAATGACATATCCCAAAACCAGCTGAAAACACTTCAAATCGGCATAAACTAGCTTGTTGAGACACCCCATAGCATTAAAACGTGCAAAAACGGCTCAAAACACGATAATACAGCATCTCGAAAAAATGACCAAAAAAGCAAGGCTATAGTATGGCAAAAATGTCAAAAATGACATGTCCCAAAAACAGCTGAAAACACCTGAAAACAGCATAAAATAACACGCTGAGACACGCCATGGCATTAAAACCTGCAATTATGGCTAAAAACACCATAATATGGCACGTCGAAAAAATGACCAAAAAAGCAAGGCTATAGTATGGCAAAAATGTCAACAAATGACATGTCCCAAAACAAGATGAAAACACGTCAAATCAGCATAAAATAGCTTGCTGAGACACCCCATAGCATTAAAACATGCAAAAACAGCTCAAAACACGATAATGTAGCATCTCGAAAAAATGACCAAAAAGGCAAGGCTATAGTATGGCAAAAATGTCAAAAAATGACATGTCCCAAAACCAGCTGAAAACACCTCAAAACAAGATAAAATAGCTTGCTGAGACACCCCATAGCATTAAAACGTACAAAAACGGCTCAAAACACGATAATATAGCATCCCGAAAAAATGACCAAAAAAGCAAGGCTATAGTATGGCAAAAATGTCAAAAATGACATGTCCCAAAAACAGCTGAAAACACCTGAAAACAGCATAAAATAACGCGCTGAGACACGCCATGGCATTAAAACCTGCAATTATGGCTAAAAACACCATAATATGGCACGTCGAAAAAATGACCAAAAAAGCAAGGCTATAGTATGGCAAAAATGTCAACAAATGACATGTCCCAAAACCAGCTGAAAATACTTCAAATCAGCATGAAATAGCTTGCTGAGACACGCCATAGCATTAAAATTTGCAAAAACGGCTCAAAACACGATAATATAGCATCCCGAAAAAATGACCAAAAAAGCAAGGCTATAGTATGGCAAAAATGTCAAAAATGACATGTCCCAAAAACAGCTGAAAACACCTGAAAACAGCATAAAATAACGCGCTGAGACACGCCATGGCATTAAAACCTGCAATTATGGCTAAAAACACCATAATATGGCACGTCGAAAAAATGACCAAAAAAGCAAGGCTATAGTATGGCAAAAATGTCAACAAATGACATTTCCCAAAACCAGCTGAAAATACTTCAAATCAGCATGAAATAGCTTGCTGAGACACGCCATAGCATTAAAATTTGCAAAAACGGCTCAAAACACTGTAATATAGCATCCCGAAAAAATGACCAAAAAAGCAAGGCTATAGCATGGCAAAAATGTCAACAAATGACATGTCCCAAAACAAGCTGAAAACACCTCAAAACAGCATAAAACAACGTGCTGAGACACGCCATGGCATTAAAACCTGCAATTATGGCTAAAAACACCATAATATGGCACGTCGAAAAAATGACCAAAAAAGCAAGGCTATAGTATGGCAAAAATGTCAACAAATGACATATCCCAAAACCAGCTGAAAACACCTCAAAACAAGATAAAATAGCTTGCTGAGACACCCCATAGCATTAAAACGTGCAAAAACGGCTCAAAACACGATAATACAGCATCTCGAAAAAATGACCAAAAAAGCAAGGCTATAGTATGGCAAAAATGTCAAAAATGACATGTCCCAAAAACAGCTGAAAACACCTCAAAACAGCATAAAATAACACGCTGAGACACGCCATGGCATTAAAACCTGCAATTATGGCTAAAAACACCATAATATGGCACGTCGAAAAAATGACCAAAAAAGCAAGGCTATAGTATGGCAAAAATGTCAACAAATGACATGTCCCAAAACAAGATGAAAACACGTCAAATCAGTATAAAATAGCTTGCCGAGACACCCCATAGCATTAAAACATGCAAAAACAGCTCAAAACACGATAATGTAGCATCTCGAAAAAATGACCAAAAAGGCAAGGCTATAGTATGGCAAAAATTTCAAAAATGACATATCCCAAAACCAGCTGAAAACACCTCAAAACAAGATAAAATAGCGTGCTGAGACACCCCATAGCATTAAAACCTGCAAGAACGGCCCAAAACACGATAATATAGCATCTCGAAAAAATGACCAAAAAGGCAAGGCTATAGTATGGCAAAAATGTCAAAAAATGACATGTCCCAAAACCAGCTGAAAACACTTCAAATCAGCATAAAATAGCTTGCTGAGACACCCCATAGCATTAAAACGTGCAAAAACGGCTCAAAACACGATAATATAGCATCCCGAAAAAATGACCAAAAAAGCAAGGCTATAGTATGGCAAAAATGTCAAAAATGACATGTCCCAAAAACAGCTGAAAACACCTGAAAACAGCATAAAATAACACGCTGAGACACGCCATGGCATTAAAACCTGCAATTATGGCTAAAAACACCATAATATGGCACGTCGAAAAAATGACCAAAAAAGCAAGGCTATAGTATGGCAAAAATGTCAACAAATGACATTTCCCAAAACCAGCTGAAAATACTTCAAATCAGCATGAAATAGCTTGCTGAGACACGCCATAGCATTAAAATTTGCAAAAACGGCTCAAAACACGATAATATAGCATCCCGAAAAAATGACCAAAATAGCAAGGCTATAGCATGGCAAAAATGTCAACAAATGACATGTCCCAAAAACAGCTGAAAACACCTGAAAACAGCATAAAATAACGTGCTGAGACACGCCATGGCATTAAAACCTGCAATTATGGCTAAAAACACCATAATATGGCACGTCGAAAAAATGACCAAAAAAGCAAGGCTATAGTATGGCAAAAATGTCAAAAAATGACATGTCCCAAAACCAGCTGAAAACACTTCAAATCAGCATGAAATAGCTTGCTGAGACACGCCATAGCATTAAAATTTGCAAAAACGGCTCAAAACACGATAATATAGCATCCCGAAAAAATGACCAAAAAAGCAAGGCTATAGTATGGCAAAAATGTCAAAAAATGACATGTCCCAAAACAAGCTGAAAACACCTCAAAACAGCATGAAACAACGTGCTGAGACACCCCATAGCATTAAAACCTGCAAGAACGGCCCAAAACACCATAATATGGCACGTCGAAAAAATGACCAAAAAAGCAAGGCTATAGTATGGCAAAAATGTCAACAAATGACATATCCCAAAACCAGCTGAAAACACCTCAAAACAAGATAAAATAGCTTGCTGAGACACCCCATAGCATTAAAACGTGCAAAAACGGCTCAAAACACGATAATACAGCATCTCGAAAAAATGACCAAAAAAGCAAGGCTATAGTATGGCAAAAATGTCAAAAATGACATGTCCCAAAAACAGCTGAAAACACCTGAAAACAGCATAAAATAACACGCTGAGACACGCCATGGCATTAAAACCTGCAATTATGGCTAAAAACACCATAATATGGCACGTCGAAAAAATGACCAAAAAAGCAAGGCTATAGTATGGCAAAAATGTCAACAAATGACATGTCCCAAAACAAGATGAAAACACGTCAAATCAGCATAAAATAGCTTGCTGAGACACCCCATAGCATTAAAACATGCAAAAACAGCTCAAAACACGATAATGTAGCATCTCGAAAAAATGACCAAAAAAGCAAGGCTATAGTATGGCAAAAATGTCAACAAATGACATATCCCAAAACCAGCTGAAAACACCTCAAAACAAGATAAAATAGCGTGCTGAGACACCCCATAGCATTAAAACCTGCAAGAACGGCCCAAAACACGATAATATAGCATCTCGAAAAAATGACCAAAAAGGCAAGGCTATAGTATGGCAAAAATGTCAAAAATGACATGTCCCAAAAACAGCTGAAAACACCTGAAAACAGCATAAAATAACACGCTGAGACACGCCATGGCATTAAAACCTGCAATTATGGCTAAAAACACCATAATATGGCACGTCGAAAAAATGACCAAAAAAGCAAGGCTATAGTATGGCAAAAATGTCAACAAATGACATTTCCCAAAACCAGCTGAAAATACTTCAAATCAGCATGAAATAGCTTGCTGAGACACGCCATAGCATTAAAATTTGCAAAAACGGCTCAAAACACGATAATATAGCATCCCGAAAAAATGACCAAAAAAGCAAGGCTATAGTATGGCAAAAATGTCAAAAATGACATGTCCCAAAAACAGCTGAAAACACCTGAAAACAGCATAAAATAACGCGCTGAGACACGCCATGGCATTAAAACCTGCAATTATGGCTAAAAACACCATAATATGGCACGTCGAAAAAATGACCAAAATAGCAAGGCTATAGCATGGCAAAAATGTCAACAAATGACATTTCCCAAAACCAGCTGAAAATACTTCAAATCAGCATGAAATAGCTTGCTGAGACACGCCATAGCATTAAAACGTGCAAAAATGGCCCAAAACACTATGATATACCATCTCGAAAAATGACGAAAAAAGCAAGGCTATAGTATGGCAAAAATGTCAAAAATGACATGTCCCAAAAACAGCTGAAAACACCTCAAAACAGCATGAAATAGCGTGCTGAGACACGCCATGGCATTAAAATGTACAAAAAAAGGCCCAAAACACCATAATATGGCACGTCAAAAAAATGACCAAAACAGCAAGGCTATAGTATGGCAAAAATCTCAAAAATGACATGTCCCAAAAACAGCTGAAAACACCTCAAAACAGCTTAAAATTGCATGCTGAGACACACCATAGCATTAAAATGTTCAAAAACGGCCCAAAACACTGTAATATAGCATATCAAAAAAATGACCAAAAAAAGCAAGGCTATAGTATGGCAAAAATGTCAAAAATGACATGTCCCAAAAACAGCTGAAAATACTTCAAATCAGTATAAAATAGCTTGCTGAGACATGCCATAGCATTAAAACGTGCAAAATGGCTAAAACACTATAATATAGCATCACGAAAAATGACCAAAAAAGCAAGGCTATAGTATGGCAAAAATGTCAACAAATGACATATCCCAAAACCAGCTGAAAACACCTCAAAACAGCATAAAACAACGTGCCGAGACACGCCATGGCATTAAAACCTGCAATTATGGCTAAAAACACGATAATGTAGCATCTCAAAAAATGACCAAAATAGCAAGGCTATAGTATGGCAAAAATGTCAACAAATGACATGTCCCAAAACCACCTGAAAATACTTCAAATCAGCATAAAATAGCTTGCTGAGACACACCATAGCATTAAAACGTGCAAAAACGGCTCAAAACACGATAATACAGCATCTCGAAAAAATGACCAAAAAAGCAAGGCTATAGTATGGCAAAAATGTCAAAAATGACATGTCCCAAAAACAGCTGAAAACACCTGAAAACAGCATAAAATAACACGCTGAGACACGCCATGGCATTAAAACCTGCAATTATGGCTAAAAACACCATAATATGGCACGTCGAAAAAATGACCAAAAAAGCAAGGCTATAGTATGGCAAAAATGTCAACAAATGACATGTCCCAAAACAAGATGAAAACACGTCAAATCAGCATAAAATAGCTTGCTGAGACACACCATAGCATTAAAACCTGCAAAACAGCTCAAAACACCATAATGTAGCATCTCGAAAAATGACCAAAAAAGCAAGGCTATAGTATGGCAAACATGTCAACAAATGACATGTCCCAAAACCAGCTGAAAACACTTCAAATCAGCATGAAATAGCTTGCTGAGACACGCCATAGCATTAAAACGTGCAAAAATGGCCCAAAACACTATGATATACCATCTCGAAAAATGACGAAAAAAGCAAGGCTATAGTATGGCAAAAATGTCAAAAATGACATGTCCCAAAAACAGCTGAAAACACCTCAAAACAGCATAAAATAGCACGCTGAGACACGCCATGGCATTAAAATGTACAAAAACCGCCCAAAACACCATAATATGGCACGTCAAAAAAATGACCAAAAAAGCAAGGCTATAGTATGGCAAAAATGTCAAAAATGACATGTCCCAAAAACAGCTGAAAACACCTCAAAACAGCTTAAAATAGCGTGCTGAGACACACCATAGCATTAAAATGTTCAAAAACGGCCCAAAACACTGTAATATAGCATATCAAAAAAATGACCAAAAAAAGCAAGGCTATAGTATGGCAAAAATGTCAAAAATGACATGTCCAAAAAACAGCTGAAAACACCTCAAAACAGCATAAAATAGCGTGCTGAGACACACTGTGGCATTAACACCTGCAATTATGGCTAAAAACACCATAATATGGCACGTCAAAAAAATGACCAAAAAAGCAAGGCTATAGTATGGCAAAAATGTCAAAAAATGACATGTCCCAAAAACAGCTGAAAATACTTCAAATCAGTATAAAATAGCTTGCTGAGACATGCCATAGCATTAAAACGTGCAAAAATGGCCCAACACACTATAATATAGCATCTCGAAAAATGACCAAAAAAGCAAGGCTATAGTATGGCAAAAATGTCAACAAATGACATATCCCAAAACCAGCTGCAAACACCTCAAAACAGCATAAAATAGCTTGCTGAGACACACCATAGCATTAAAACCTGCAAAAACGGCCCAAAACACCATAATATGGCACGTTGAAAAAATGACCAAAAAAGCGAGGCTATAGTATGGCAAAAATGTCAACAAAGGACATATCCCAAAAACAGCTGAAAACACCTCAAAACAGCATAAAATAGCGTGCTGAGACACACCATAGCATTAAAACCTGCAAAAACGGCCCAAAACACCATAATATGGCAAGTTGAAAAAATGACCAAAAAAGCAAGGCTATAGTATGGCAAAAATGTCAACAAATGACATATCCCAAAAACAGCTGAAAACACTTCAAATCAGCATAAAATAGCTTGCTGAGACACGCCATAGCATTAAAACGTGCAAAAATGGCCCAAAACACTATAATATACCATCTCGAAAAATGACGAAAAAAGCAAGGCTATAGTATGGCAAAAATGTCAACAAAGGACATATCCCAAAACCAGCTGAAAACACCTCAAAACAAGATAAAATAGCGTGCTGAGACACCCCATAGCATTAAAACCTGCAAGAACGGCCCAAAACACCATAATATGGCAAGTTGAAAAAATGACCAAAAAAGCAAGGCTATAGTATGGCAAAAATGTCAACAAATGACATATCCCAAAACCAGCTGAAAACACTTCAAATCGGCATAAAATAGCTTGCTGAGACACGCCATAGCATTAAAATTTGCAAAAACGGCTCAAAACATGATAATATAGCATCTCGAAAAAATGACCATAAAAGCAAGGCTATAGTATGGCAAACATGTCAAAAATGACATGTCCCAAAAACAGCTGAAAACACTTCAAATCAGCATAAAGTAGCGCGCTGAGACACACCATGGCATTAAAACCTGCAAAAACGGCCCAAAACACTGTAATATGGCACGTCGAAAAAATGACCAAAAAAGCAAGGCTATAGTATGGCAAAAATGTCAACAAATGACATATCCCAAAACCAGCTGAAAATACTTCAAATCAGCATGAAATAGCTTGCTGAGACAACCCATAGCATTAAAACGTGCAAAAACGGCTCAAAACACGATAATATAGCATCTCGAAAAAATGACCAAAAAAGCAAGGCTATAGTATGGCAAAAATGTCAAAAATGACATGTCCAAAAAACAGCTGAAAACACCTGAAAACAGCATAAAATAACGCGCTGAGACACGCCATGGCATTATGGCTAAAAACACCATAATATGGCACGTCGAAAAAATGACCAAAAAAGCAAGGCTATAGTATGGCAAAAATGTCAACAAATGACATGTCCCAAAACAAAACACGTCAAATCAGCATAAAATAGCTTGCTGAGACATCCCATAGCATTAAAACATGCAAAAACGGCTCAAAACACGATAATATAGCATCTCGAAAAAATGACCAAAAAGGCAAGGCTATGGTATGGCAAAAATGTCAAAAATGACATGTCCCAAAAGCTGAAAACAGCTGAAAACACCTCAAAACAGCATAAAATAACGCGCTGAGACACGCCATAGCATTAAAACGTGCAAAAATGGCCCAAAACACTATAATATAGCATCTCGAAAAATGACCAAAAAAGCAAGGCTATAGTATGGCAAAAATGTCAACAAAGGACATATCCCAAAACCAGCTGAAAACACTTCAAATCGGCATAAAATAGCTTGCTGAGACACACCATAGCATTAAAACCTGCAAAAACGGCCCAAAACACCATAATATGGCACATTGAAAAAATGACCAAAAAAGCAAGGCTATAGTATGGCAAAAATGTCAACAAAGGACATATCCCAAAACCAGCTGAAAACACTTCAAATCGGCATAAAATAGCTTGCTGAGACACGCCATAGCATTAAAACATGCAAAAATGGCTCAAAACACGATAATATAGCATCTCGAAAAAATGACCATAAAAGCAAGGCTATAGTATGGCAAACATGTCAAAAATGACATGTCCCAAAAACAGCTGAAAACACCTCAAAACAGCTTAAAATTGCATGCTGAGACACACCATAGCATTAAAATGTTCAAAAATGGCCCAAAACACTGTAATATAGCATCTCAAAAAAATGACCAAAAAAAGCAAGGCTATAGTATGGCAAAAATGTCAAAAATGACATGTCCCAAAAACAGCTGAAAACACCTCAAAACAACATAAAATAGCGCGCTGAGACACGCTATGGCATTAAAACTTGCAATTATGGCCAAAAACACCATAATATGGCATGTCGAAAAAATGACCAAAAAAGCAAGGCTATAGTATGGCAAAAATGTCAACAAATGACCTATCCCAAAACCAGCTGAAAATACTTCAAATCAGCATAAAATAGCTTGCTGAGACACGCCATAGCATTAAAACGTGCAAAAATGGCCCAAAACACTATAATATAGCATCTCGAAAAATGACCAAAAAAGCAAGGCTATAGTATGGCAAACATGTCAAAAATGACATGTCCCAAAAACAGCTGAAAACACCTCAAAACAACATAAAATAGCGCGCTGAGACACGCCATGGCATTAAAACCTGCAATTATGGCCAAAAACACCATAATATGGCACGTCGAAAAAATGACCAAAATAGCAAGGCTATAGTATGGCAAAAATGTCAACAAATGACATGTCCCAAAACCAGCTGAAAATACTTCAAATCAGCATGAAATAGCTTGCTGAGACACGCCATAGCATTAAAATTTGCAAAAACGGCTCAAAACACGATAATATAGCATCCTGAAAAAATGACCAAAAAAGCAAGGCTATAGCATGGCAAAAATGTCAACAAATGACATGTCCCAAAACAAGCTGAAAACACCTCAAAACAGCATAAAACAACGTGCTGAGACACGCCATGGCATTAAAACCTGCAATTATGGCCAAAAACACCATAATATGGCACGTCGAAAAAATGACCAAAATAGCAAGGCTATAGTATGGCAAAAATGTCAACAAATGACATATCCCAAAACCAGCTGAAAACACTTCAAATCAGCATAAAATAGCGTGCTGAGACACCCCATAGCATTAAAACATGCAAAAACGGCTCAAAACATGATCATATAGCATCTCGAAAAAATGACCAAAAAAGCAAGGCTATAGTATGGCAAAAATGTCAAAAATGACATGTCCCAAAAACAGCTTAAAACACCTCAAAACAGCATAAAATAGCTTGCTGAGACACGCCATAGCATTAAAACGTGCAAAAATGGCCCAAAACACTATAATATAGCATCTCGAAAAATGACCAAAAAAGCAAGGCTATAGTATGGCAAACATGTCAAAAATGACATGTCCCAAAAACAGCTGAAAACACTTCAAATCAGCATAAAGTAGCGCGCTGAGACACACCATGGCATTAAAACCTGCAAAAACGGCCCAAAACACTGTAATATGGCACGTCGAAAAAATGACCAAAAAAGCAAGGCTATAGTATGGCAAAAATGTCAACAAATGACATGTCCCAAAACCAGCTGAAAATACTTCAAATCAGCATGAAATAGCTTGCTGAGACACGCCATAGCATTAAAATTTGCAAAAACGGCTCAAAACACGATAATATAGCATCCCGAAAAAATGACCAAAAAAGCAAGGCTATAGCATGGCAAAAATGTCAACAAATGACATGTCCCAAAACAAGCTGAAAACACCTCAAAACAGCATAAAACAACGTGCTGAGACACGCCATGGCATTAAAACCTGCAATTATGGCTAAAAACACCATAATATGGCACGTCGAAAAAATGACCAAAATAGCAAGGCTATAGTATGGCAAAAATGTCAACAAATGACATATCCCAAAACCAGCTGAAAACACTTCAAATCAGCATAAAATAGCGTGCTGAGACACCCCATAGCATTAAAACATGCAAAAACGGCTCAAAACATGATCATATAGCATCTCGAAAAAATGACCAAAAAAGCAAGGCTATAGTATGGCAAAAATGTCAAAAATGACATGTCCCAAAAACAGCTTAAAACACCTCAAAACAGCATAAAATAGCACGCTGAGACACACTATAGCATTAAAATGTGCAAAAACGGCCCAAAACACCATAATATGGCACGTCAAAAAATGACCAAAAAAGCAAGGCTATAGTATGGCAAAAATGTCAAAAAATGACACGTCCCAAAAACAGCTGAAAACACGTCAAAATAGCTTAAAATTGCATGGTGAGACACACCATAGCATTGAAACCTGCAAAAACGGCCCAAAACACCATAGCCCGTGTTGCACTCCTGCTATTAACATTTTAGGGTTGTGTTACGTGGGGCTATGGCGCGCATACCCTGACTAATGTGTTTTTGCCCCCCCCTCCCTTTTTGTTTCTGGTTTCCAGGTGGATGTAATCAATGGAGGGATAAAAGGCGGGGAATGGAAAGGCTGAGCTCTTTCTCTTACACACTACCGACTGCAGTTCCCGCAGCAGCAACAGCACTGTCCCAGTGGAGCGGGGCGATGGTCTGATTTTGAGTTTTTGTTTTTTCGTTTGTTTTTTTTGGTTTGGGTTGGAGATCACCAGCAGCCTTGGTTTCGGTGATTGTTTTCTAAGGTCTTTTGTTTAGGGGGGGTGAGCTGCTTCCGATGGGTCACTGCATCATTGGCCCAGCAATTCCCAATTTTATATTTGTTTTGGTTGGGATCTTCAACCCCTCTTTGGTTACGCTTTTTGGTTAAGTTTTATTAATAAACTTGTATTGTTTTTTCCCCCGCGATCCTGGTTGGGCGTCCTTCATGTCGGCCGTGCCACAAGCCATTGTTTGTTTGTGTGGCCACAACACTACTGTAGTATGGTGTTTTGGTTGTTTTTCAACATGCTATATTATGTTTTTGGCCGTTTTTTCTACATTCTATACTATGATGTGTCTCGAAATGCTATTTTATGTGGTTTTCAGTTGAGTTGAGAGAGAGGAAGTTGAGTGAAGCAGAAGATGGAGGTAGGGGATGACAGTATAAGAGGTGAAAACAGGAATAAGAACAGGGTAAGTAGAAGGGTCAAAAAGTAGGAAGTAAGGGACTGGAATAGGAAAGTCAGGAAAGTGGCAGAGTAGTTGCGTAGGAAGGTCAGGAAGATGTCCCGAGACAGGTGAAACCAGTATCGGCAGATGCGTCTGTCGAAATCAAGGATTATCAGTGAAGAAATGTCAAAGTAAAATCTGAGGTAATTTAGAAACTGTGATGTAATAACATACTTTGTCCATTAAAGAATACTGACATGTTTTAATATTCAAGTGTATGGTATTTTGTTTGTTTGTGTTACAATTGTCTCCTTGTCTCCTGAATTTTCATATACTCAATACAGAATTTTCCCTGCCAAAAATATAGCTGATAATCGGCCTGACTCATATATAAGTCGAGTTTTCGACAGACGTCACTGCTGATACAGAATTTTCCCTTTCAACACCATGTGACCCTTATATCAGCAGATCGGACAGATATATCAGCCAATATTTTATTTTATTTTATATATGCCATAAAATATAATTTAGCTGTACATTCATACAGTTTAGACACTGATTATGATTTTGCAGAGCAAATTAAGGCAAGTACAGTCGAGATGTATCATTTTGGCCGCTTAATCAGGTGAAGTTGTCCCAAAACAGGTAAAACCAGTATCGGCAGATGCGTCTGTCTAAAAATCAAGAAATATCGGCCTGACTCATATATCAGTCGAGTTTTGGCACTCGTCACTGCTGATACTGAATTTTCCCTTTCAACACCATATGACCCTTAAATCAGCAGAGCTGATAGATATATCAGCCTTTATTTTATTTTATTTATGCCATAAAATATCATTTGGCTATAGATTCATGCAGTTTAGACACTGATTGTGATATTGCAGAACAAATTAAGGCAAGTTAAGTATGTAATAACATACTTTGTCCATTAGAGAGTACCAACATGTTTTAATATTCAGGTGTATGGTATTTTGCTTGTTTGTTTGTGACACTATTGTCTCCTTGTCTCCTGAATTTTCATATATTGAATACTGAATTTTCCCTGCCAAGAACGTCACTATTATTGTTATTATTGTTATTATTGTTATTATTGTTTATCTGCCTGAGTTTTCGACGGACGGCACTGCCGATACTGAATTTTCTGTTTCATATGACCCTTATATGTGTTAGTGACCCCCTAAAGTGTCCAGATCTTCACTAAAAAAATGTTTTAATTAATTCCAACAAACAAAACAATTCTCAAAAATAGTATTTATTTTTACTTTTAAACCTTATAGTCGTTTATATGGATAATTAAAACATTGTGAATTAAGGTATAGTGTACACACCTTTATCTGAAACATTGTATGACTTTTGCCTGGCATGAGAGAGAGATGCATATGCATGGTGATGTAGAAGTTGTCAGTCTTGCTCTAGTGACAGCCGACAGTTAGTAGGTATGCTGCAGACCCTGCTGGTTGTAGAGATGCTCCTCCAAACTGTAGCATGACTAGAGTTGAGATAAGGAAATTCAAATGAGACACAAGCAATATGCAGTCAGAGAAAATTAAAATGAAGTGATAACTCAAACATCTTCTTACCAGCCAGTGCAAGATGGGGATGCTGATCCTCCTCTGGACTGTTTTCAGATGCCAAGAAAATAAAAAATAAAAAAATTAAATGCTTTGTCATCTTAAAATCATAAGAAATTTAAGAGAATTCAAATATCAATGTTATACACAGTTATACACATAGCATCAGGTCACAACATGTTAGTATGACATGAAAGCCATCAAACAAAAAAATAAAACAACAATGTAAACGTACTTTTCAGAGTATGTCAGTGACCTGATGAGGCCTCTGTTTGAGATGTTGGAGGAGCCCTGCAGATACACAGATGAATTCTTTATTTTTCTGATTGAAAAAAAATAAATAGAAAATTTTCCACGTGCACCTGGTAACAAGGGAGTATATTAGAAACTAAGTAAAAGCGAAGCGCGAGTAAAAGAAAAAATCCAACATGTGATTCAACAGTAACTGATAAATGTTTACTCACCATGCAAAGACAGTTTGCTGAAGTCTCTGATACTGCCGAGGTTCGCGCTGTAAACTTTCATTATCCGGTCGGATTCAGGATCTAACACGGCTGTGTGTCAATGGTCGCCATGTCTGAGCAACAACAACAAACTACGTCAGTTTGTCGGTTTGCAGATCTCCTCCTCTTCTCAGCTACTTCTCTGATCATGTCAGGAAAGAAGGAAATCTTGCAGTCATTCCAGATAATTCCCCTCGTCTCCATATCTTCATCTGGCGGCCGCGAGCACCCTCCCCATCTCTAAAAAACTGTGGAAAGGCATGATGATCGGCCTCGCTGGCTGACCCTTGGCTGACCCTGGTCTGGCATCGGAACAAGGGAGCGATGTGCCTGCTGCAACTCGGTTTCTGACAGGTCAGCGCCGAGTGTCTCGGAAATGATGGATCTCACAAATTCTCTTGTTTTTCGATTTTCAGAGGCTAACCATGCTAGCATTGTTAGCGATGTGTTTCGAGAGTCTCGTTTTGGAGCTTGATGCGGCCATTTTCTAGTCTTGTGGTTGAATTCAGTGTCGGGATGCGTCCAAGCCTCAGCTGACTTCTGATATGTAGCAAACAGTAAAGGTTTACTCGAACTGCCAAGCGGGAAAGTGCGCGATATGGCGGGAGGTTTATCCTAAGCGGTTATCTTGGTCAGAGGTCCCACGTGACTCCCGTACTGTGACTTTTTTGTGATTTTTTTTGGACTGCATACTTTACTTTTACAGTTTTGTTCATTTTTATTGTATGTTTTTGTTTTTTTCATATTTTTGATGACATACTATACTCTCACTTTGATGTGATATTTTGGAAGACATATTATAGTATGACTTTTTGTGTCATATTTTGACCAACATACTTGTTTTTTTACATACTTTTTTTTTTACATTTTTGTTAACATTTTTTAATTGACCCAGATCAGTTATTTTGAGCACGCCCCCACCCGATCCTTTGTTTATGTCAGCTGTCACACAGGTGTTGTGAAAGGAGAGCAGACTTTGCAGCAGATATTCAAGTTTGATTGTAATGCATCTACTCCATTGAGTAGAGACTGATTTTCTTTTTTTATGTTCAGCTTAAGCTGCTACACTTCTTCAAGTGGAATAGATTTGTTTTTCTTTTTGTGTATAGGCTATCTAGTTTTACTATCGCTGTAATGAGCATAATTGTAAGCAATTTATTTGATGTTACTTGCAATGTCAAAGTTCAGCAGTACAGAAAATGCTACACCAAGTGGATTTGAGAGCAATTTCTAAAGACACATTTTAGTTTGTTTACTGTTAGTTTGTTGAAAAAACAAATGCAGGACTAAGTGGATTTGTGATAAGAGCCATATATAAACATTTTCAGTTTGTTTACTTTGTTATTTGGTAAAAAACAAAATTAAAAAAACCCTTAGGATCTGTTTGGATGCAGACATGTTTTCTTGTATTGCATCGTAGAACCATTAAACTGTCAAGCAAACACTGGAATAATTTTAATAACTTTAAAGAACCTGTGGTCACTGTGCAGCTGTGTTATCCAGGTTACTGCAAGTATCAGATCAGGACTTGGTATCTGCAAAAACTCAATATCAAATGACTTGGATCGGGATTGGGGGGAAAAAACTTGATCAGGACATCTCTAGTGATCACAGTTGTTTAACTATCTCTACCACAGTATTCATAGTTTTGGCAGAAGATGTTCGGAGGCCATTATGACACACGTAGTGTAGATTCAATGAGTGGCACCCAGTTTAACTTTGTTTGTCCAGCACACATACCCACAATTTTCATGTCAGTCACGAATCAAAACATCATTCATCAGATAACCTTGCACAGATCAAAAGTCATGTCACATCAAGGTCAGCACACTGCAGTAGTAATGTAGTAATGGTAGCTTTGTAAAATATTCGGATCTCTTTTTTTTTTGGTTGTTTTTTTATTTTGCTGCAAATATCTAACTGGATTATAATTTTTTTCATGGAAGATAAACAACATATTAAAACTTAAGATAGTCTGTGTCACATGTTCGTTCAGCTCAATCTCTCTCTGACTGTAAACATCTCACTCTCTCTCTCTGTGTCTCTCTAACGGTGTCTCTGCCCGGGTCAGCAGGTAGTGAGCCAGTAGCAGTGAATGAGAACATGCCTGATCTCCTGCGAGCGATGCTGTCAGCGTGGCCCTGAGTGGGCTGTATGGAGCTTCTGTCAGAGGGTGTCAAATTTCCACGGCCCACACTGTGGCCCTCTGTCCTGCTCGTGGCTGGATCTCAATGGGCTCTTTGATGGGCCACCCGAGGCCTTTCATCGTGCACCTCACCATGGAGCACGGGATCCAGGCGGGGGGGGGTTGAGACGCACAACACCTGGCAGGTATGCAAAACCACGTGCCTAAGACAAAACAAAAGCCACTCTGTCAAGCGTTTATTGGAAATTAATTTCCTCTCCCTCGTCTTTTTACATTCATAAAATGCAGGATGAACAGAAGAACAGAATGATGTGAGGCAGCACGGGAGAAATGACTGGTTGTATAATGAGGTTTGTTTGTTTGTTTTTTTGATTATAATCGGACACAAGATTCTGATATGGAAAAGCTTTTTTCTTGTGTTTGATAAGATTGGTTTCCATGTAATTATTCAATCAGCGCAGGAGGTGACGATGATGTAATAATGGAATGCTACATGAAAAGAAAAGTATTACGAAGGAGGACAAAAGGGCACGCAAATCAGCATCGGTTTTAAACCACATAAAACTAAGAGTGTACTGTAAATTGGACAGTTGCATCTGTCACAGCTCTTATCTCACTTGGCCCTCTCCAGTTCCCATACACCTGCCCCTGCTTCCCTCTGCCTGCACTGCCCTCCTGCTCCTTCACCCCTGCCCCATGTACAGCAGGCCCATCCCCGGGATCATCCTCTTCCTCTCTTATCTGCAGTTCAAAGCCCGTTGACTGAATTATCTCCGGACGGTAAGAGAGAAAGGAAACAACTGTCGGCAGCCTTCAGTCAGCCGGAGAGAAACTCTTCCCCGACAGCTGCTTGGTTAACTGGTCTTTACTGCCTAATCCCGAAGGTGGAGGGATGGGAGCAGGGAGAGAACGCGCAGTGTAAGGACACATCAGCGTCTGCACACGAAGCTCTGCACAGACAAACGGGTTCAGTGTTTCCTCTCGGAGGGAGCAGTGTCATGAGATAGTGGACGTTGGTAGTAAGAGCGGAAGCTGAGGTCTCAGGTTTGAGTGGCCACAGAGAGCGCTTGACTGAGGTGTTGAGAGGAAAGGTGTGGTGGCCAGGCCCACAGGAGGACGGAGGGTAGCTGTAACTGCTGCACTGAGGGGAAGAAAGAACAAGCGCTGCACTACAGGAAGAGTGTAGCCTACTGAACCCAGAACACCTGTGGTCTCTGATCAAAGGCAATGAGGGTACCGGGCGACTTTAGCCATATTGTATCCATTATCACAGTCACTCAAGAAACTCTGAGCTGGTAAATAGAAAGTAAATAGTTTACTTTCACCATCATGTCAGTTGTGTCTCCATTGAAGTTTGCAGTCAGCAACTGTGAAAATACAAGTTTTAGAGGTTCACATACAAAATCTCTGGTGTTACAGATTAATTTGTGGATTGTGTTCTCAAATAATCAAGTAGTTGTTTGGTCTTGTACGTTTAAAACTGGAGCTTTTTGGCTTAATTTTCTTCAAAAACAAGGGGGGAAAGGCAATGAGCAACTTCAGAAGAAATGACTGTAAAAAGTACAAGAAAATAACCTAAAAAGACAGAAAAAGTAAAAACAAAGAAAGAATGAGAAAATGACCTAAACAATTGTCAGAATTCTAACTTTAAATATTTAATTATGATAATTATAAAAATATTTCAAATTTCAAAAATCTACTAATTTCCTGCAATTTCCAGAAGAGTTCTTGCTAAATTGCTCATTGCCTTTTCCCCCATGTTTTGTAAAGATAACAAAACAATTCTCTTGAATTTTGAAGGTTTAAATACTTGTGATTCCATCTGAATACAGCAGAAAAGTAATATCAGTCCAAGTTTCAAAGGGTTAAAATGTCAGAAAATGGTGAAAAATGTTTTGTGGCGTAATATCGTAATATCGTAATATTTTTTAACGTCGTTAATTAACTTACTACTAATACTTTGACAAGATATAAGATTTTCTATGCAATAGTTTATTCTTGGGGTTCCCAGGCGATATTTCCATATTTTACTGCAGTAAGGCCACCCCCACCATTCAACACTTGCTAAATATGTTACAAGGCTTACGCACACTGGTTTTGTGCTTCACTAAGGTAGAATGGTCAGTCAACTTGTTCATAAATATTTGGTATTCACTCTCAACAACAGCTTTACAAACTGACGCTAGTGGCTGAAGGGTGACGAGTGTTGTGATACTAAGGTGTTGCTCAGAGGTGGATTGGTAAATAATTAGATATATATTGGCCCTCTGGATCCAGAGACACTTGGATTGTCCTGCTTCAGGTCTTTTAGGAAACATTTATGGACATGCATGCTGCTCTGCTGTACCAACATTACTGTTTTAACTTGATATAACTACAACTTTTTGAACAAATATCAGCGAGTATCAATTATCAATTTTTTTCTGCGTGATTATCCTTTTCGGCTCCGCTGTTCCTTTAAGTCCTAACTATTAGCGTTTGGCCTGAAGCATATTCATATGCATTTGAAAACCCTACACATTTACACTGACGACATCAACACGACCAGTCAGCATAAACGTTTTACCGCCATATGGCCCGACCCTTAACTACAGTATGGCCTGTTAGATACAGTTGATTTAAAGAAGCCCAAGTCCTCCACATCCACATAGATCTCCCCCCTGGCCCCCTCGTCTGTCTTGGCTCTCTGGCACACAAGGTCATCCCCTAGCCAGTCACGACACTCCAATTAAGGCGACTGATGGACGCAGCTAATTGGTAGGATTTATAACCTCCTTTTATTATGCTTTATGAGGAAGGCAAGTGGAGGGCATTACCATTTATAGGCCCCAGGCTCCATGCTGGATCACTGTCATCCACTACTGTCCGGCCTGACTACTGAATATCGTAGCAGCCTAAGCAGCTGGAGCTGGGACGTCCAAGCATCCTCTCACCCCGTCTCTCCTTTTGATATAACTTGAGAGAAAAACAATACTGTATGAACTCAAAAGTGATACACTGAGGAAAAAGAAGAGGACTTTAAACACAGGACAGTTGAAACAGAGAGTGAAAGAGCGAGTTAAAGATAGGGTGAGGCATGGAGGGAGGCTCCACGGGGCAGGAAGGCAGGAGAAGGCAGGCAGGGCTCCCATAATGAGTGTGTGGTTATTGATTGTATTGTCAGGGTGGCTGACCAGGGTCCCGTGTGCTATGGGCCCCAGTCCATCTGTGGACAATGCAGTCAGTTACACCTCACTGCTCCGTCTAATAAAGAGCAGGCAGATTGATGTCACCAGTATGGTTGAACTCTACCTAACACTCACCAGCACCAGTCAGCGCAAACACATGAAAGCACACGTTTGCAGCGGGACATTTGGGAAGCAGGGAAATTGTTTTAATTTCCTCTCTTGGCAGACAAAAGTAAAGGGATTGTGGTTTACAGCTGATTATATGCTTAAATATATAATGTAAGGCCACAGATAACAATTATTGTCAATTAACTCTGTGAAACCTGAGCAAATTGGCTTGATTCCTTTCAAAACCACAGGAAGAAAGCAATGAGCAATGCCAGCAGAAACAAGCCAAAAATTAGCAATTTGGCAATAAGTAGAAAAATTGGTTTAAAAAAGAAAGAAAAAAGAAAAGAAAAAAAAACAACAGGAAATGACCTAGAAAAAAAGGTGCTTAAAAATTGTATAATACTTTTAAATATTCCATTATGATAATTATAAATAAAAAAAGTTTTCCCCCTAGCTTTTTCTTATTTTAACCTAGACATCCCTTGCTGTTTTAAAATCATTTTATCCAATTTGTGGAACACATTTCTCATTTCCTTTTTTCCTATTTTTTGAAAGAAAGTGCACCAATTTGCAAGGGCCTCAAAGCTTTACATGCAAAAGTTTTAAAGGGTTAATTTGCCAAATCATACACTTTCCTTGCAACCACTTTGTGTAAACAAAAACAGGAAAGCGCAGTCTGCTAAAAGATCTGTATATCTTATATGAACAGTATGCCACACTATCAGTCAAGCACGCTGAGAACAACCGACTCTCTCAATCTGCTAATACATCAGCAATACACACCAGGAATCATTACATGTGACAGTGGTTGGTATTCTCAGCTAACGGATGGACAGCTTATATGGGTCAGAACTCTTATATAAATGATGAAACAACTGCAGTCGTAATGGCGTCTCCGTGTTCTGCTAGTTAAAGGTGCCTCCTTTAAGAGGAAGTCAGCGCCTACACCTGAACATTTGGCTGCACTCGAGCCCCCATTGCCTCCACGTGGCAGCAGCACGAGCGATTACTCCTGCGCAGCCAGCCAAAACACAAAAATCAATAAACAATCTCAACGTTTCTGAGGGCCTTTCGTCTGACTTAATAAATGTCTCAATCCACTGTTATGACTTCATTTTGCTTTAACGTCTTCTTCATGTGCATCTTTTGCTGATCAATTAGAGAATGGAGTGCCCCTTCTGTCACGACACCTGCCCTCCATCCGCTGCTGCTGCCGCCACACACACACACGCACACACACGCACACGCCATGCCGAAGCACAAGGTGAACTGCTATTTTAATCCTTGAAATGAGAAACCTTTTGAAAGCACTCACTTAAATGGCTCATTAGAGGCACTGTCATCCACTGCTTTCAGGTTATTCCACATCTTGTGTTCTTTTGTTTTGTCATTTTATCTTGTCTCAATTTGACGTATGGTTTTTCTCATCTTTAGGCAAAAAATGTTAGATACAACTCCCTAGGAGCAGTGTGGTGCTCGGGCGTAGCCTTGTAATGAGACGTATATGCAGTCTAAGTGTGCAGGAGAGGCACCATTTCCTGGCTGTCAGTGGCGATGCCGACCACAGCATCTTTCTCTTCAAGCTGCTCCTGCTGTCACAGGCCCTAATCCTGGTGCTGCGGGGATGACAGGTGAGTGGTGCCAGAGCCCATGGTCTGTGACTGGAAGCTCCAGGAGAATTTCACGTGCACCCCTCTCTTGTCTCCCATCGATTCTGCCACTTCCCATTATTGTCAATCAGAGCGGCACAGTCTCCACGGGAGGAGCTGTGCAGCGGGCGATTGCCAAGGCAGCCGGGTTCGGAGAGCAGCAGGCTGCACGCCTGCCAGCTACTCCACCAGCACGGGGGCCACCAGGGGCCCCCTCTCAAGAGGCTGCCTGGGCAGGATGCCACAGCTAAAACTGAAACCTTTTGCTTTACAACGCATAATGCACATGGCTGAGGAGCGCAGAGGGGTGAAACCTCTGGAGCAGCTTTGTGTCGACAAAAGGAGCAGCTGAGGCCCTCGATGCAAACATAGTTTCACAGGGCTGTCAGCGGGAAAGCAATGCTGCTCTCTCAGACGTGACTGCCTTGTTAGAAAAATGACATAATAACAATGACAGGAATAATGGAACACAAGTGAAGCACTGTTCTGCAGGTTAAGGAGGGTTTGGGAGGTGGCTGCTCCATAAGTGAGCTTTCAGTGTGGCCATGTCGCCCGGTGGCTCCTGACCCTGAGTGGGCTGCCGGCGTGGTGCCGTGCAGGCTTTCTGGTCAGGTGAGGCAACCATGCGGCTGCTATAAGCCCTGGAGATTGATGGGAGTGGTGCCCTCCCTCCCTGCGCTGTAAAAGATTATCCGCTCACCCGCTGGAAACAAAGCTGTGATGGAAATTCGTCTCGCATCATCAGCAACAAAATATCTACACGGCGAAGCGGGAGTCTCTCATTTTTCATGGGCTATATATTAAATAAAAAAAGGGCATTAAAGAAAAAGGGAAGGGGGTGGTCTGAGTGATAGCACTAGTTAGTTTTTTTTTTTTAAATGGGCCACTTGAATCAGTGAGATTATACGGTTTTTATTGGCTGTCAGGAAACACAACTTTCTGCGTACTTCACCCGCTGAAGCTCGTAACGCTCTGATTAGAATGCCAGCAGAAATGAAAAGGGATGGTGCTGGTGTAAAGACATGAGAGAGGCAGCAGGACAAGCACAGATGCCCTGGAATCTGCTCTCCCTCAAATACACAAGAGGACCAACACATGCACGCCAATAAAGCACACAGAGCGAATGAACGGGCCGCACACACAGCTTCAGACAGAATTTATACACCAAGTTTCACAGTCAGATCTGGTGTCAGAGCCTGAGCCGTGCCTATTCTGAACCGGATACATGAGACACATCAAGCAGAGTGTTATCTCTCGCTAAGTGAATATTGCATTCAGCTGATATGTGATATTTGAATTTCCCATTAGGGGGGGAATATGTGTCGGAGTGGAAAAGCTCGGCGATGCTTGCTCATTTCAGAGCAGGCAGTGAATGGAAACCTTGCTTCACAGTTGCAGTGTGTCATGGTGTTGATAAGGATGAAGTGATGGAGGGGGACTCCAGAGGGGCTGACTAGTAAGAAAACTGACTGCTGTTACTCACAGGGTCACCTACACAGGAGCTCTCGAGTCAGTTTGAAGACTAACTATCATTTACCAGAAACTCAACCTGATCACTGTGATCTTCTCCAGCAGATTGAAATCGGTCATTATATCGACTCGAGACACTCCAGTCTATTCACGTCTGTCAATTTGTTCAAACTCTGCTTTCAATTTCCCATTGCCCAGAGAGAGTAAGAGGGGGTAACGTCAAACTCCCAAACATGACAGAGCTGGCTCTTTCTGACGAGAGGAAGCCATTGATTTTTCCTCCATTTCACCATCAATCTGGTGGAGAAGAGGTGGCTGTGGGTGCTCAGACAGCTGATGATGTGATTTGTAACTGCTGGACCACCAGTGAGCGCAGAGAATTGCTCCCACTCTCAACACGTGGCAAAGTGACTACTACCATCTTCAGCATTCAGCCGCAAGATTAACAGTGGGGGATCTACTGATAATCCCCATCGGCTGAGGGAGTATTTTCTCTGTCAGCCACACTAACATTTGTATTCACAGGGACCACTGTCAAATCTTGTGGGGCCTGTGTCACTCCATTGTGAAAAGTATTCTACAGCAGCGAGAAACAATTAGTGTTATTATTGGTTAACCTGTTTATTTTTCTCAATTAATAATTTAGTCTATAAAATAGTGAAAAATACCAATCACAGGTAAATTGCTCGTTTCGTCCTACCAAAAGTCAAAAGCCCATAACCAGTTAACAATGGGGCTGTCAAACAATAGATTTTTTAAATTGCAATTAATCACAGAATTACAATAATTAATCACAATTAATCAAAAATTTTTTAATCACGTTTTCAGTTCAATTATTTTGCATGACAAAACAGTTTTGAAGTCCATATTGACATGGTAAAGGGATTCTTACCAGATTGTCTTAATAAGAGATCAAATGTCAACAAAAAATTGCATGGGAATAGTATAAAGTGGGTATGTCTGTGAAGGAGAGACTAATCGGTACCCATAGAACCCATTTTCATTCAGATATCGTGAGGTCAGAGGTTAAGGGACTCCTTTGAAATGACCATGTCATTTCTCCATTGCCAAAATTTAGCCTGACTTTGGAGCGTTGTTTATCCCCCTCCCTGATAAGATAGTATTCTTTTAGTTTCATATGATACCAGTATCATCACCGCAGCTTTAAAGCTCAGCCCAGTACAGCCTCTTAAAGACGGGAATGTCGGCCAGTGATAAAAAAAAAAAAAAAAAAAAAACTTAATTACATTGCCTTTTTGTTTAGTACAAAATAACAAATGTTTGCATATTAACATGCTGAAATAAGATGGCAAACATTGTGAAATATACTTGCTTAAAATTAGCATGTTGGGGTGACCTCTAGCTCACCTGGTAGATTGTGTGCCTCACGTGAGCAAAGTCCTTTGCAGCGGCCCGAGTTCATTTCCAACCTGCAGCCCTTTGCTGACTGTTAACCCCATTCACTCGCTGTCAGTCTCCAGCTATCCTGTATAAAAGCAAAACACCTGCAAGATTTTTCAAAAAAAAAAAAAAAAAGAAACAGCATGTTAGCATTGTTACGTTAAACATGTTAGCATGCTGACGTTAGCATTGAGCTCAAAGCACCGCTGTGTCTGAGCCTCACAGAGCTGCTAGCATGGACTTAGTCTTGTTTCTTAATAAATTACTTGAAAAAATAGCATAATGTTTAATTTTGTCAATCGACCTTTAGAGAATCAACTATTGTTCCAACAAAAATGCATTCAATATCTATGCCAGGGCCATAGCATGTATAAGAAAATGTTTTTTATATTAAAATGAACTTTTAGGCACCCTGTTGCTCCACTAGTTACAATGAATACCATGCACCGTAACCACGACGTTCACAGTTCAATACCAGTCAGTATACGTAATCACCCCATCTCTCCATGTGTTCCCTCTCTATACTGCAATACTGCCAAAGGAAGACAATATGGGCACAGAGTAAGTCAGTAAATATGTACAATCTTAATCTCAAGCCATATCTACACATTTCACATAATAATAATCACTCATTTATTGCACACAAATTCAGTATTGGAAATAAATAGACATTGCAGTTTTTTTCTATGAATACTCATGAAATAGAGGAATGATAATAACATCACATATGACATAAAGGCCTGACATTATATCATCTTTAAAAAAAATCCCATTTATATCAATTTGAAAATGCACAAATGACATATAAATAAATAGAAGTACATCTAAAAAGAGTTTGTCATTCTTAACAGTACATATTCATGTTCATACAGAGTTTATTTAAAAGCAGAGTATCCACCTCATACTGATAATAATTTTGACATAACACCATCATAGAAAACAGCTTCTGCATAAACACTGCACTGCAGGTTTGATTGAATTTTACCATTGTAATGCCTCTTTAACATCTAGTGACACCGTGCAGGCTTTCTAAGGGAGGAGTAATCCTCTTTAGATCATTTGCAAAGCAATTAGGCATGCCTCCACTGCTATTAAATATAAAGATAACAGCCTATGAGATAAGATGCTATTTGTACTACGTATCAAATGTGGATAGCTGCCTAAGAGCCCTGATATCAGGGAGATATATTTAAATCCTTGTAAATGAAATTAAAAAATATGACAGTAAAAAATTAGAGAGACATATCTACTCAACTATCTATCATGAAATTGAATTTATGAATTTAATGTCCTAAGACCTAAATCCTCAATTAATGGTCCTATAATTATGCATCACATCATAAATACTACACATTTTATACAGTGCAATCACTTTAAAATGCATGGCTTCATGGATAATATCAAGTCTGACATTCCATTGAACAAGGCAAATATATAAATACTCTTAGCTGCCAAAAAAACACGAGATAATGTAAAGTATATTGATCATTGCTGGTGCAGCATCGCCTCACTGACAATCACAGGAAACCCCCGACCACACAAGGTTGGATCTCAATGCGAGAAGAGTGCCCGGATCAAACCGGATCACTTTTGAAACCCAAAGTGAGTTGAACTACGGTGACTCGCAACATGCATTTGTCAGCAGGAACCAGAGAGCCTCTTTTGCATGTGTTTCTATCATCACTACACACGACACAGCGAGAACAAACGCCACTGACAAGAAAGGAGCAAAAAAAAAAAAAAAGCAATTCCCCACTGACCTGTGACCCTGGGGGAACCAAGGGGCTGCCCTGCATGCATACAGAGGAGGTTCAAACAGAGTTTATGACTGCATTATCTCTCCTCTTCCTCATCACCTCTCCACCCATCAGTGGACACTAGAAGCCACTATGCTGGAGCAGACAGACCAGGCATCACTCATTCACTCGCCTCCTAGGTGCCTTTGTCAGGTGATTGCTGGCGGAAAAAGGAAAACAGATCAATACATCTCCCATGGGTCTGACAGGTAATCTTTACCTGGGATGAAATATGAGTGGTACCAGCCTGCCTGATTCCTTAACTGTAACAGGGCAATTGACTGGCTGCACGGAAGCCATTCCCCCACTTCCTGGCCATTGGAAATACATTTTGGGGCATATGGTCTGGCTGAGATGTCATTATGGTGACTGCTAATTACCAGCGAGGCAGGAAAGGTGTTTCCCCTTCAACTACTGATGGAACTGTATCCGAACTGATGCGTCTTCCTTCCCTGTCAATGCCTTGGCACCAAAACACAGACTGACGGATTGGGCAACGGCGAGAAGCTCTCCTTAAAACACTACACAGTCAATACTTGTCAACACATCCAGGGGCATATGTCTTAAAGAAGCCACCAATGTATTTATCAAATATTTTTTTTCTAATTATGAATGTATTCAGTCTGGATTATATATTACTGGTGAGAAAAGAGCCCGCAGTGCTCCTGGTCAAGCTGCAGCGGTGGTAGCAAGGAGTGGGGGGAGGTGTGTGTGTGTGTGTGTGGGGGGCTCTCTGTCGCAACACTGACTGATTCCCGTGGCAGGATGTCTTGTGTGAGGCATCCATTTAGACGAGTGTGCACACACAGCATTTATAAATGTCATCCCTGGCCAACATGATCACATAAAGCCTTCTCAGACAGATTATTGCAGACATATAACTCACGTTAATTGGCAAATCTCATTCTACTAAATGCGATTCTTCTCTTAAATACGGCTTTAAAGTGTCTGAGAAAGACATGCAGAATGTAGCTGATGATAATGCAGTCCATTTCACACAAAAAAGGTATCTTGTAATCATTGTAGAAAGTGCATACCTGTGCCTTTTGTTGCTGGGAAGATTTCAGAAAAAAAACTCAGTTTCTCTTCACGGCAACATTTTGCTGTAAAAGACACCAGTAGAGATTAGGCATGCGACTGTGTTTTTAAAGATAGTTATCACCTACATTGTTGGGGTCAAGCAGAATGTATTTCACTTGACTCTTATATTAGAATGCATTTTTCAGAAAATACTGCGTGTTTACCAGCTCGGTGAGAAGTGTTGTGTTTGATCTCACTGTATGCTGCCATTGATCTTTTAATGCATCTGATGCCGAGGGAGCCGGGGAAATGTATACCCCAAGGGTAGGTGAAAATACAGTGTACGACTCTCCTCTCCTGTCTCCAAATGCTCCTCCGACTCCTTTCTGCACAGCCCCAAAAGCAACTAATCCACAACTGCTGAAAAACAGGCTGTTCAAACAGATTTGCAGCTGGCCTTGAACTTAAATACATTTGGACGAATTTGAATATGGAAGGTAAGCTTAAGAGAACAGAGGCGGCCCTCCGAGGATGGCGACTACGCTCCCCCTGTGTTGTGCTAATGAGCACCTTTGTACAAACTGTAGCTTTTCAAATCCATGCTAATAGGAGGCCTGTACTTTGTGTGGCTCTCTACCGGTGGTCGCCTCTCTGAACCCTGTAGCAGCATGTGGTTGCTAAACATTCTGATGCTCGCCTGTCTCGGAGCTAGCTACGTGCTTCCTGCACAGCCGCTGGTGTCTGTCGTAAAGTGGAGCAGACTCCCCGCCCCCTCCCGGCCATCCAGCCTCACCTGACTATCCCGCTCCCGCTGACAAACGCTGCGCTACTAGAGTGGACATAATTGTTGGATTGTGTGGTAGCAGGTGGCCTGGAGACTGTGTGTGGAAACAGGAGGAGCCGTTCCAGTCTTGAGTCAAACAAGGAGCCTCTTGAAGCTGCTTTGAGGAGATGGCAGAGTGCTTAACAAGGCTTGATTGCATTAACATTTGTCATGCTTTAATACACTACCTGGAAAGACTGGATCTAGCAGTAACATGCTGATTTGAGAAGTAACGATGTGCTTTGTGTTTTTTTTTTCTTTGTCATGAAGTTTGTGCAGCATTGGCCTTTTCATTCTCTGGCACAATAGTTTTTCCTTTGTCACTTAGGCATCCATGTCCAGCCCCGTTCAGGTCTCCTCACTGTCCCCCAGGAGGAAAGATAAACTCTGTGAACTTGGTGCACTTGGTCCCACATCGTCTGGGGTTGAGGTGTTACTGGCTCCCTGTGCCTCTTCTCTCTGATGATCCTCATGAAATGGGTTGCTAGCTGCAGAGAGAGTAAAAAAAAACCCAGATATCATATTCTGGACATGTAACACAACACTGAAGCAAACAGTAAATGATACTCACATAAATCACATTTTCCTCCAATGTTTCAATGGAGAGCCCCTCGAATAAAAATTAAATTTAGTCCACGACTCATGGATCGCTTGCTGTTTTAGGTATATTAAAATAAAACTTTGAAGCAATCCTCTTCTAATAGGTTAAATATTAATGAGGTTTTGGTCAAGTGAGCCAAATCCAATTTGGCCCCATATGACTTGTGGACATGGTTATTAAAAGGCCAATCTGTGCTGCTCCTATGGCTTAACCCACCCCGCCCTCTCCAGTTATGCAGTGTAAGAAGCTGTATGTTTTTAACTCCATTCATCAGACGTTCACATCTCACTGACTACCTTCCTTTTTAAAGATCCTCTTTCTCTTAATCTCGCTCACCTTTATAGCGTTTTGTTTCTGCGAGTGAGGGGAAATATCTGAAAGAGAAAAGGGGCCAATTTTTGCAGAAGACAGAGGAACACTGAAACAATTGTGCTCCCTAACATGCTTGATAAATAAATCTTTCCAATCTCGCCCAAAAAAAGTTAGCGGCGGTCACACAAGACATCTGCGAGGCAGTCCCAGAGCAGAGGACAAGGGAACTAGAAGTGACATTGTGGCTCTGGGCTGTCTCAAAGGATTAGGCATTACAGCATTCACTGGCATGTGCTTTTGCTCCTTCCCATTATATCTGCTTGTGCCTCTTTCCAGATGACTTCTTTCCCAAACTGATCCGGCGGGCAAGATAATTGATTAATATTTCTTGAGGGAATGATGACTAACCGTTGCTGAGTTTCAACCCAAACACTCGGGTTAAACATGGTCAAAGGCTTGGATCAAAATTCAGGGGTTTCCATATTTGACAGATACACAGAAATGGCTGGGAACATTTAGTTTGTGAGTGTGTTAACATGCACTGGGCAAACCAGATACAAGCCTCTATCCAGGTCAAGGTCACAGTCAGGATAAGCTGTTTATACACATTTTTACAGTGGGATCAAAAGAGCAGCTATTTATATGAACTAAACATTTACTAATTTAAGGAAAACTGACATTATTCCAGCTAATCACTGAACCAGTAATCAAGTTCTCATGAGCCTACTGTATGGTGGATGAAGTATTTAAATCCTTTACTTACAGTATGTAAAACTACCAATGCAACAATTTTAAAATCTTCTTTTACAAGGCAAGAATTCTGCAAACAAAATCCTATTTCAGAGACCTGACATTAACTTGCATTCACAATCACAAGTAGACAGCTCTAAATACAAGTGTAAACAACCACCAAGACCAAATGTGATCCGATCACTTGCTACTAACGTGACTGGCAAGCAAGCAACAGAGCAGCTAGTAAAAGTATGGACAAAATAACTGTGTGGAGCATAGAAGTACTCATTCTGCAGAAAAATTCCCCCTGTGACTGATATTTTGAATATATATTGTATTATTATGTTGTTAGTGCTGAGGCGTCAATGCTTAAAGTGATAGTTCTAGATTTTTGAAGTGGGGCTGTATGAGATACTTATGTATAGTCAGTTATATTAGTACATACAGTAGCTGGCGGTTGGCGTGCTCCCAGTTTGTAAAAACACACAGGGTGCACACCCTGTGAACCCTGTGAATTTTAACCACTTTAAAAAAAGGCCTACCTAAAAAATATCAATATCAGTCTAAGTGGATGCTACATTTAGAGTATTTTGACTGCTTTACCTCACCATCACACAGCCTTTTTCTTAGGAACTACATTTCTCATCCACCGCCGGTCAGCTGTTTGGGTCAGAAAGTGCTGACGGCTGTTACGCGACTGACACAAAACTTCACATTGAAAACACTCTCAATACAGTGTCCACTTAGACTAAATACTGTATTTTTATAAATGGTTAAAACACATTTTGATATCCACCCCTCCGTACAGCAGGGCAATACTGAGTTGTGTGGTGCATACCTCGTCTGCTTCTGCAGACTGAGGGCACACCAGCCGCCAGCTACTGTATGTAATACACTGACTATACATAAGTATCTCATACAGCCCTACTTCATGAATCCCAAACTATCCTTTTAAGTAGCATTTTCTTGTTTTTTAACCAACCTACAGTTTCAGTGGGGCTCCTGTCAAAGGATCACAGCATAAATCTGAGAAGCTGTGAAATGACATGGGGTTGTGAAATTACTGATGGGTACTTTTTTCAGACTTTTCCCTAATCTTTGCTTTTTTGTAAAATTTTGTGCCTCAAACAGTTATTAGCATTAAAGCATCAGAGACCTTTTTGAATGAAAATCTAACACTGGTTTTAAATGAGGAGTCACAAGCCAAAAAGCTTGGGAACACTGGTGTAATATTTAACAAGACATTATTTTTTTTATAGTATTAGTAAAGTTGCAAAAAATTGAAACACTCAAGTGATGTAAAAGTACCTCAAATTTGAATTTAAGCACAGTACTTAGTGCTTTTCTTTGCACGACTGTAAATAACATAAGCATTCACAAGCAAAAACGAATTTAAATTAAAGTATCTTTGTACATTAACGTGTACAATACAAGTTAATTTAAAAATGATGAATGTGAATAATCAACAGCTTTAATAAAAGGTACTTTAATTTGGCCAGAACACCTACACTCAACTGGTTTTACATCAAGGTCGATAAAGACATTATAACGCAAAGGTTTTCTGTCAATGGGAGAATTACAGTACACGCATTTATTGTGGGTGATAATGGGAGGTTGAATGGAACCATCTTACCATCTTAATAAGCTCTCATGTGATGCTCTCTAAAAACAATCATTACAGGCCTTCCTGGAGCACTCCCCTTCCTCGTGTTTATTAATCAGCTAATTACACATTGACAGTAATGGGCCTGCTGATTCCCACACTTAAACGAACAGGGCTGAATAGCTCTTTAATGATTAGCCTTTGTGTTTCTCTCTCCTGCTCACTCTGCTTCTCTCTCTCTCTCTCTCTCTCTCTCTGTCTCACACACACACACACACACACACATACACACACTGTTCTTTTCACAACAGACCAAAATAGGACGTTTAAATCAGACCTCCCGCTGAGAAGGTTTGCGCACAAGTGAGTCAAGAAGCCCCTGACAGACTGAGCCGCTAAAAACAAATCTGTCTCCACAAACAGAAAACAATTAGAGTGGTTACAAAGGCAGCAGGTTCATGGTTACACTGTGTCAACTTGTGTGGGTTTCAGTGTTAAGCTCAGCCTCCAGCAACAGCAAGAAACCACCGTGAAAGTTTGGTGGAGCAGCACAGGCAGGTGCAGGTGGGGACGGAGGAGATATGGGAGAGGGGGGGGGGGTTTGAAGGACGCGAGCAGGGTGCGGAGTGGAGCCGGAGAGGGCGAAATAGTGCGGTGGGCTGCATTTCTGTCAGCAGAAGTGATGGCTGAGTGGTAGCGTTATTTGTCTTGTGCTGCCATACGGCCCTCGCACCAGCCTGGGCATTAATGAGAGGGGGCCGGACCGCCGGGCAGGAACACGGCGGGCCTCAGACGCAGGTGATCTGTCACGCAGCCGTCTTGCTCGGGCAAGGAGACACATGAAGACAGAGGGGAGAGGATAGGAGGCAGGGCTGACCGAGGGGCTGGCCTCCACATGGGCACCCACATGTGGCACTTTGCAACATAGAGAGATAACGCGCCGACGAGGTTAATCAAACTAACTGCACGCGCTGCCTATTTACTCCAAACCCTTTCTGAAATATAGCACACTGAATAAGTTCAACTTTTGGGTTTATTACCATCATCCCTTTATAGAGATAAAGATGAAGGGCATTATACCATGGGAGACAGCAGGGGAGGAGTAAAATTGCGATAATTAATTAGTCTGTGTGTGAGACCAGCCAAGGCTATTAAAATCCATCAGGATCTTTACACATACTGATTCATCTTTGCCTTACAAATAATTTTCCCAAAATTGTAGAGCGTGAAAAATGTATTCATTTTCATTCTCTGTGATTTTTGATTTACAAATATTTTAGTAAAATATCTATATTTGTATTTGGAAAAAGGCCAAGTAAATGACATTTTCAAGTGGTATTTATGAATCTAGATTGCATTGGTGTGAGTTGAGTTGAGGTGAGGTGTTGGAGATATCAGCTTTAGAGATGTCTGCCTTCTCTCAAATATAATGAAACTAGATGATACTTGGCTTGTGGTGTTAAAAGCGCCAAAAAAAAAAAAACATGAATTCCATGAATTTACTGACAACAAGCCCTGTGGATTATCTTGAGTAACTGGGTCACGATTTCTGGAAAAAGACATTGCTGTTGAGTTTTCAAATATATTTTTTGCTGTTTTGAGCACCACAAACTGATCTCTACAGCCGATATCACCAACACTTAGCAAATCACAACAAAACACTCTAGATTGTTAAATAGCAGTATAAGTAAGAAGAGAAATATGTTGTTTTTTTATTTAGGAGTGTACTGTTCCTTTAAGAGACCACTTCAATCTGTATTTTTTTTTTTAAAAAAAAAACAGTAACATATAACAGAAAACTGGCACACTTTGTTCTTTAGGACTTGTTTGGATTGAGTTGGATTGTTGGATTGATGGTGGTAAGAAAAGTAGAAAATGGCCAATTTAAGGCTGAGAAATGGAGTGGTCATCTAATCCAAACAGATAGTTGGATAGATAGAAGTTGTTTTGTGTTGAGGTTTTTTTTTTCACAACCGGCTTCAGCACTTCCTCAACAGTGCTAAAAGGGAAAAGAAAGAAGACAAAGCAACAGCTGGGTACCGCCTCAGTAATTCCCCATGGAGACTTGGAAGACACCTCCAGCCGCAGACCATTTTCACTCCTGATTACAGAGTTTCAAATCAACCACTAACACATACAACAATCCACTTCCTCTGGCCAACTCAAACACAGACTTGGCTGTCGTGTTCACTGAGAGCAACACGCTGTTCGTTCAACTAAATGCGGCAAACAGTCTTTCCATGCAAACAAGATGTTAACCAGAAAACAACTCCACTCGGCGAATCACTGAATCTGATTTTGCCTCTGAACACATTGATGTCAGAGTGGCAACAAACCAAAATTTGTACACAGGGAGTGTGAAAGCTTGTCAGAGTGAATGTGCATCTCCTGGCTCCAGTGGTGAGATTACTGAGGAGAGACATGGTGCAGCAGGCTGCCAAAGTAAAGATTTATACAGAGCAGTTGCAGCTGCAGAAACTGACATTGGACGACATGGGATGCATGATAAATCATGGTGGACAGGGGGCACTAGACTCAAGAAGCAGGAAAACACTCTGAACAGGGCTGAGGGGGGATGTGCCAATCAGGGACTCCTTTTTTCATTTTAGGAAACAGATTGTCTTTTGGTTACTTAATCCAGAACACACAGAGTAAAATATCTAACAGCACTTTATCTAATTTGCACAAATTGCGCAGATGACTCTAACAATTTATTTAATTTGAGGAAAAAGAATGCATCGGGTATCATGTATGTTTAAGATGTATTCCCTCTTTTTTACCGTTTACAACAGACTGTGAGTCTGTTAACTGTCGAGAAACTGAGGGATGCCCCTCGTTCCGCATGTTGAATATGAAGGGTCCTTAAGGGCCAGAGGTGAATCCTTTTTTACTTTTATGGGAAGTGGTTCAGCGCTGGGGAGGTGAAGGACAGAGTTGCCGGCCGTTCCATCACTCAGTGCAATAAATGGATGCAATCTGTATCCAAGTAAAGCATTGGCTGTTTTTAAATTCCACCTCTTTTATCCAAATGAATGATGGACCCTGGTACAGTGCACTGTGCGACAATATTAATATACATCAGAGGCCTGCACCCCTCACTAAATCAGGGAACCACCAGCATTTGTTATTTAAATGACAAACAGCAGCTGCAGGAGCAGAGCACGGAGAGGGGACGCAGAAGAAAAGGTGGACAGACCAATTCAGATTTCAATCCGGCAAAGACACAAGGCCCCGAGCCATGACTCTAATGAAAAAAGGCAGCTCCACTGGGCCAAACAGACACAACGGCTGCTGCTCGGGGGCCACCTCCAATTGGGTGAACTCCACATTACATTTCTATTCTTTTGCTTTTAACAGGAAGCTCTAAATGTGACACAGCTAACTGTACACTTCCCTCTACTGTTAACTCCCCAAAAGTTTCACACTCTGTCATTTTTGTGGAATTACAGAAAGACTAAGAGTCTACAGCAGGGATACTCAACTTGCTTTGCCAAGGGGCCACTTTTGCAAAATGACAGGAGATGAGGGGCCAGTTGATAAACAAACATTGATAATATTTATCAGTGTATATACAGAGGCAAATCCAGTCACAGCAGCTAAAAATCTAGAAAAAAAGGGAAAAAAAGAAGATGTATTTCTGTTGTTGGAGTTCAATTTTTGGAAAGATTAAATTTAAGAACGTGTACCTTGCTATTGATTTTAAAACAAATGTCTTATAAGGCTATTTTTGAGACTTTCAAGGTTTTTTTGGGGGGGGGTCTCATTTTCTTATCATTTTCTGGTGGGTAGCTTAATTTAATGCAGGATTTTATGTAGGGTATGCATATATAAGCATTGTGCTTCTGCCTTTACCTTTTCAGTCGTTATCACCATACATTATTTACTTTATGTTGTTATCAAAAATGTATATACTTACTGTACATTGTTTTGTCTTTGCTGTATTGTGTGTGATGACTGAATACAAATACTACTACTACTACTACTACTACTACTAGCACTACAGCCCTGAGGAGGACAGGTGCATGCAGGGACGTCTTGTGGATCTGAGGACATTCGGGGGTCAGCAAGTGTAGGATCTCCCCCTTGACCGCCTGGGAAATTTACCTTTTTTTAAAAAAAAATAAAAAAGCTTTATTTTGATTCATTTAATGCACGGGGGCGCTTTTTTACATTCAGAGTACAAAAAAATAATAATAATTAACAGTGTGATATAATTTATCTTCATTGTGAATTAAATGGACGGTGGGCCGCCCAGCTCCCTGTCGTAGGCCATATGTTGAGCAGCACTTTCCTATATAGACATGCTAGCTCTGCCAACAAGGCACTGGGAGGCTACATTTGCACAGAGTGGTGTTTTGAGCTGAATGCTAACATCAGTATGCTAGCATGCCCTATGAAGATGCTTGTGGTGATTTTACGCAGATTTAATATATTATGTTCACCATCTTGGTAAAGCGATTCTCAGCTGTTTTTTCTCATGTCCCCACCATTATTTCTTTGGGCCATGGTTTTGAACTATTTGAAATTCCAAGCAGATGGTGGCCCTAAATTTAACTGTTACAGCCAAAATGATTACAGTGAATGTTGAGGGGGGGCAGGAACATCTGCAACAAAATTCATGGCAATTCTTTCAACAGTTATTGAGATATTAGGCCTGTCATGATAGTAAGATTTCAGACTTATCGAGGTCAGCAAAAGTGATGGTGGTCATGTCCATGTACTGTGCAATATTGCCCTTGTGTTCACGTGTGTTGTTTATAAAGGAATGTGATCAAAATTTTTACCAACACAATTTTTACCGACATAGCAGCTCAGTTTTTTTCACAGCACTAAGGCCAAATGAACATAAAAATATCTATGCTAAGAAATGCTTTGGCTTTCTGGTCAGATTAAAAGTTCATTGGTCTTTGATGGGGTGTACTCACATTATGATGCTGTTATATTATCATTATATTGGTGGCATAAAATGGTCTTAAGACAAAACCACGTCAACCTCCTGTTGGCACTAGAGGAATAGTAGTGGGATCACAAAAGGCAACATGATGGTCTGTACAAAATTCCCTTGCAAACTATTTAATAGTTGTTCAATTTATATTGTGGGGAAAAAAATAAATAAATAATAAATAAACAATGTAAAGAATCATACAAAAATAATCAATTAGAAAGCTTAGGGGGGCACAAAAATTCCGAAAGATCCTGTACTTTTTGTAATTATTTCTTCCTATTTTGCTAGGCACAGTCTGCAAGTGAGGTAGGGATTTTTTTTTACAAATGTAGCGACCAGGTGCCAGACCAAAAGTAGTATGCATCCATGAGCAAGCTACGAAAATCACAGGGACAGTGACAAAAAAATGCAAATATAGTGAGGCGAAGAGCTTGCTCAAAAACAAGTGTAAATCTGAGGCTGAATTTCACTTACTGGTGAAACAAACAATAGCCACATTTTTTTCTGCATAGTGTACCTGCAAGACATTTCAGTCTGGGCCAAAGAAGCCATCCTTAACTGCTAAATCACATAGAAACACAAAGCTACACAAGATTTTACACAACAAAAATGATACCCAAAGCTCTTTCTTTGGGATATATAAAATAATCTTAATCTGCAGGTTTATTTATGTTTGTGCCAATATAACATCCTTCATAATAATTTAAGTGAGTGGTGAGGAGGGCAGAGATTCATTCATATGTGCAGAGGTTGATACCTATTGTTGTGACAGACACAGCTTTCCTCCTCCTCCTGATGTTATTCCAGGACTGGTATGCACAGGAGACATTAGTCTGCCTGGTGGGGAAACACAGAGAAACAACAAACATTACTCAAAATATGACGATGTAGCTCCCACCCACACAAAAACACGTAGAAATTTAACAATTTCACAAAAGTCGATAAACGCAAGCACCACAAATTTGCAAATACTGCAGCTTACATTTAGCCTCAGTACGGTGCATATTTTGCCACATCCTAATTTTTCTTCATTAATACATATTTTCACTGGGAGAATATTCAATGAGGAGAGGTGCTGGGGTGCACAGGGCTGAGTCACTGCAGAGTTCACATAAACAAATTACACCTGCTCTATGCCTCCTGTGTCATATGTCAGGAGCCCTGAAATAGGAAAAGCCCCCCCACCAGCTTAATAGCCCTGACTTCGGAGATGTAAAGTTGGGGTCAAGGTCCGTTCCATCAGTGGTGGGGGGGGAGCCGCTGATGTGTGTTTGTGCATGGGAGGAGGGGGACAGCTTGAGTGAAAGAAAGAGGAGTGTGTAAGGGAGCGACAATGAGATATGATAACGTGAAAAAATTGTAAAAATCTTGCACATTCTAAACTGCATCTCAGAGAGGATTTAAAGAACAACGCGGCATGCTGTTTGAAAATGCCAATAAACACAACCTGTAAAAATGAATTCATGACAGATTGCAAAACAACAGAGGAGAGCTCCTTGTTAACCAGCGCAGCTCATCTCAGACTGCAGGCTACATAAAGCTCACAGCCCTAACAGGCACATGCTACAATAAGGCCCCGTCAGGGCAGCCTTTTAACAGGCAGCATGTTCCATGACCTCAACACCCATAAATCACATGACGGGTGCGCAGACTCGGGGTGTCGAGAGCTGTGCGGGGCATGCTTTGAGCGAAGTCTCTATGTTGTATAATCAATAGATATAAAAATAAATGGCCTGACCGTTATTCTCTCCCTGCTACCCCTCTCTAATAAAATCCCAGTAATGCATATTTCATTTACTTTTATACTTATTGATTACCTGTACTCCAGTTAGTAAATCACGCGCCTATCGATCCCTCAATCGTACCTCTGTCGGACAGCACATAACCAGCCATTTGCGCCCCTGATAAAGAGCTCAGGCATTGAACTCCCCACAGTAAATCTTTGCAAACTAACTTTTTAATTCCAAAATCGATCCCCGTTTAAACGTCGCATTATTTCACGAGGCACGCCCGCGGTATTAAAAGTAATACCCTGATGCATTTGGTCTTAATGTGTGGAGGTCCATCCCTCCATCTCTTCACTCATTACACTGAGGCCGAGGCACTCCAGGGGCCCCTGCAGCCTGGAGGGAGGCGAGGGCCCTCCCCTGCTGCTGAGAGCCGAGAGGCAGAGCCGCACCGGGGCCACCAGGAGCCCACTGAGACACTCAGCACAATGCTAATCAAACATGAGAACACCATCAGCTGGCTCATTAACTGAGGCAAAACACCACCATTCATCTCGGAGCAGAACCCAAAGGCTTTTTATAAGAACGTTACGTGGCTCAGTGTAAAACTGAGAGAAAGTGGTAAAAAATGCACAACACTGTTTTTATTATTTAACATCTGTTACTTCATCAGTTTTAACAGCGTGGCAGATGTTGCCCAGTTGTTCTGTCCCTAAATATATAGAAACAGTGATGAGAAAACAAAGATTGACTTAGAGGCAATGAGCAATGAAAAAACAAGCGATATGTGATGAAGACAGCCACTAACAACTCAATTCTATCAAAGACGCAAGGACACTGAGGAAAAAGTCTCCCAGATGGATTTTTCAGGTCATATGAGACACTTTTAAATGCAGCGCAGTCCCTTAGGGTGCAGAGTAAAACAGCACTGACACAGGGTCAATTGTAATTTTGGCGCCCACATCCAAAAGCAAATATATCAATTAAAAATAATAAATCAAAAGAGGAGTGAGGAGCTGCAGTTACAAAATGGCCATCTATTTTCATTAGGGTACACAGCGCTTCAGGTGTGAGCAGGATCTCAAGATTAATAGAGGTATTCAAATGAATCAGAAAGGATTAGGGTCTCCAGGGAACATAATCAATAGCTCCAAATCAATAATCAATAGGCCACTCACACCAATATACTAACTGCTGACACCGAGATCTCACAATTAAAATGAAAACTGGGAAGGGAGTGGCGTAAGACTATGATTTATCTCACAGCGCAAGTGTCATTTAGAAATAAATAAGTCAATGGATAAAAGCTGCGGCCGCCAGGCTCAGGTGGGAGGCGGTTATGCATTTTAACGTGGCCGCCGGCCCCGAGCATTACAGCCAAATCCCACAAAGCACCGCGCCTGTTCACGAGCCCCGATACGAGGATAAACAGCATGCAACCTCATACAGCCTTTATCACTTAACATCAAATCTCTGATTGTCGCCGTCAACTGGCGGCAAACAGGAGATGACAGCTTTTATTAATACAGTATCATTTCAACCTGGCCGCGGTACAAGATTAATGCTTACACTCTGCCCACAGAGAAAACACTTTTCTCTCAAGGGTGTTTGGAAACAAAGAAAAGTCAGATGTATGGGAGCTCGGCGCTAGAAATCGATCTGTGGGTTAAGATGCTTGATAGAAATGAAAATGTAGTGAAGTGAAATCAGGAGTGGACGTTTTTTTAAAGTTTGTTAAGAGCAGGGACGAGCAATTATAGCGTATCTCATTGTCATGCAAAACAATAACTGGTGTTGGTGTTTGCATGTGGAGGAAGTTAAGGGAAGTAAATGGGTGCCATGTGTGCAGAGCTGGGTCGTGAGGACAGAGCAGCCGTCTCACTGGAGAGTGGATTTGAGCAGCTTGGGGAGATGGATTCAGCTCGTGCCGTCCAACGGGACACATCAGAAGCCCCTCTCGTCAATCCCCCCTCTCTCCCTCATTCATTTGGGAGTATGATTTATACTTTTTGAAGTGAAGGGTCTTGAATCCCACTATAAAGGAATTAAGAGGTCTCCCCTGAGTCCGCCATTCAAATGAGAGCATGGCAGGGATATGAGGGCTTTTTAATAGAGAGAAATTAGTATTCACAATGCCTCAAACTGGAATCTGAAGGAACCTTTCAGGTGGAGAAGAAAGGGCCAGTTTAGAAAAGAAAGCCCTAAGAAGTCGGGGGCTTTTCATAGCAGTCGTGTTTTTGCCCCTCATCAAGGAGTGCTGGAGCGCTCTGTGAAATAACCCAAGAGAGAGGGAGGAGAAAGAGTGTGTGTGAAACAAAAATTAAGAATGCACCATAAATAGGCAGAGTGGAAACAATACAATGAGGAGTCCCACAGTCTCGAGGCCAAGGGGGCTAAGCGGCTTCTCAACAGTCCCCCATGCAGATCCAACAGTTCCAGGGATGACTGGGAGCGATCTCATGCTTTGACAAACATCTTTTGGATATACCTTTGTTTTTTTGCAGTCCTAGAAATGCAGGGATTTGAATCTGCATTACAACTATGTCAACACATAGTATTTCTCTATTTGGGAACGCTGACCTTGAAAACTATTGAACTGAAGTATTGCTGCATCCAACTGGAGCCGTCTATTGTCAGTTTAACTCAGACTTCGGACCAGGATTGACAGCAATGCTATTCTTCTGTTTTGTCCCTTTAAAAGCTCACAGTTCATCTCCAAAACACATATTTTTCCTGTAGTGCTGTTTATCAATCGAGATTGTTTTGGTGCGAGTTGCCGTGTGTTGGAAATATTGGCAATAGAGATGTCCGCCTTCTTTCAGATATAATTGAACTACATGGTACTGACAGCTGTGGTGCTCAAAGCAACAAAAAATACATTTAAAAACTCAAAAACAATGTCTCTTATCTTGTTCTGAGTAGTTTCATGTATTCACTTTCTACTGAGCTTCATCTGCCAGCCGTACCACTGCAGAGAAGGAAGTGTGCATCTACTCATGGATGAGAGGCTCGTCACAACACAAGACGGAAACATTAATGACATCAACCTCAGCTGAGCTGTAACGGTAGTTAGCTCGTTGGTGCTAGGTCAGCCAGCAGTAGATACATGCTTTCCTCTGTGCTCTGATATTGTTGGCAGTTGTAGTAAAATAAAAAAAAAAATTGTTCCTACATGAACCTGCTCACAATAAGGTCTGTAGAGTATGTGGGTCATAATTTCTGGAAAGGGACATTGCTGATGATTTTTTCAAATGTATTTTTTGGCTCTTTGAGCGCCACAAGCTAAGAAACCTCTGGTTCCAATGTATTTGAGAGAGGGTCGATATCTCCCATACTCAGCAATTCACACCAAAACAATCTAGATTGATAAATAACACTACATGTAAGAGGAAAAATATGTATTTTTGTTTTGGGGGTGAACTGTCCATTTGACTAATGATATGACATGCTTATGAAAAGGATTTATAACAGATGACATGTTTTCAAAGCCTGGAACAGAAAATAACACATTACACATCTCTGATCTCTCACTGACCCCATAGATAAGTAACATCACTGTGAAGGAGAGAAATCTGTAGATTTATGTCTGTGAATGACTTTTTGGCAATCAAAAGGACTACATGTCATGCAGAGCACAGGTACAACATGAAATACTGTCTTTTTGGTTTGATAATAATAATTTATTATTATGATATCCATATTTTGCCACCTTAACCAAATTTGCATGCTCAGTTTGTGTCAAAATTTGGGTTTAATAAGGTCAAAAGAAAAAAAATGATGACGATGAATAAAAAAATGGTTGATTTTGCTGTTATTATTTTTAAACATGCAGCATTTGAGTCTGTGAGAGCCCAAGCAATGTGGGTTATGACGGATCTGGACACAGATATTAAAATATGAGTGCATGTGTGTTTATTATATACCACTGTAAGGTACATGCATACTGTATAAAATTAAGATTTAATCCTCTAAAAGTGCATTTGCAACATGAAAGATGTTTGAATTCACTAATTTTGTGGCAAAACAGGGCTATCAATTAACTCCTGTAAAGTGAATCCTCTAAGGCATCGTCTTAATAAAGATTACTCTGGTTAACAGCAACCTATGCTCCGTAACTGATTCTTCTAAATGAGTCAGCCATAGACAGACTTGTCCATCAATATATTGAGTTTTGATGGAAAACACTAAATGTTGTCTCCAATAGGCCCATGAAAAGCTGCTTTATTTAACTAACATGTGGCATCAACTACCTGTTTCTGCAGATTGAGGAGGAACATCTGAGGCGGGAGCTCTCTGACACCATGTCAATAGGACACACTGGAAATGGGCACAAAGGGTTCAACTGGAAATTGAAAGTATCAATAACATTTAGATTTTGCATCTTCAACATAAGGGTCTGAATAAAGTGGGCCAAAGAGATAGCAAAGCTGGGAAAAGTCTTTAAACATACCTGGCATCGGTCTCTTTTTCCAACAGGAGGCAGCCAAAAGCTAAAAGGAGATAAAGTATAATCACTAGATGCAAAATGATGATGGAAATAGGTGCACTTTAATCTATATAATTTTAAAAGAGTGTATCTTACTCTCTCTGGTAAGGATCTTGGGAGAAGTGTCTCAGTCTCTCTACAAACATTGGCATGCTGTTGCCCTGTAAATCATAAATCAAAGATACACAGTGAGAAACAAAGACTATAAAAACAGTATAACCTTTTTCCATCAGAGAGGAAGATGCCAGTTTGCTTTAACCTTGCTGGGAAGCCGCCTCCTGTCCTTCCTGATGCAGCAGGCAGCAGAGCCAGGCACTCGCTTCAGACGAGAATGATACCGATACCCTGCAACAGTAACAAAGTACATGTACCTTCACGTGTTGCAAAATGGTCAAAAAAAGACCATTAATGTAAATAATTTTGGACTAAAGTGCAAAAATCATCATCCACTACCTCTTTTAGAGGGTCGTGCAGGTTGCAGGAAGGTGGGCGGGGGACGGCTGTCCTCGATGGAAAGCTGGGTGTCTGAGTCCCAGCCAGGTAGCAGGCCAGCCACACCTGTCCCGACTCCACAGTCCCCCTCGAAAAACCAGTCGCTCTGCTCGTCATCACCTGCACACAAGGACAGAAAGATGATGCATCTGTTAGCATGTCATTGTATATTTTTTACCAAGTTAGTACCTTTGCAGCTGCCGTTAAAATACTGCAGTCAAAAGCACCACTGCCATAGAATTGCTTTAACCAAAAATAGAGTAGCGTTGCAAGATGTTCAATTTTATCCACAGTACACAGAGAATAATGTTGGAAAAAGGAGGTTAATATTGGAACCTTAAACTCACAATGCAATGGATGCCACTGAGAGGTTACACAACACTTGTATAATGCTCAATAAGCTGTTTGGAGAAATTTTATTTAATATAAACTGAGTTGGTGTATGTTTAGTGGTCTTAAAAACTCCAGTGGAGCTTTGACTGACACTTGAGTTTGTCAATAATGACAGAAATGGCTCCATTGTCAACTGCTGCTGTTAACCACACAAAGTATCCGCATTAATGGTTTGCATATCGTACAAAAAGTTATGAACATGGTTGGGAGTTGTTATGTTACTTTAACTACATAATGTGATGTGACAGTGTGATGTTATTTACGTACGCAACTAAAGCTGCTTTTACACTGCCTGTTATGACCCCTCACAGTTTTGTGTACAAGTATAATTCCAGAAAGGGGGGACAGAGTAGTTTCGCGTCTGAGCCGGAAACAAAGGTAGTAACGGCCCCAAAATGATGTCTGTGTAAAACATAAAGCCAGAAAGACGTGACCACGGGTTGGGCGAGTGTGACATTCTGATAAAGTGTGATGCATGCGACCAACCACAGGGGATTTATAAAGTAGCTGTTGGCTGTTAGTGGCTAATTTCAAGAGGAACAGCAATTATAAATGTCAGCAAAAACTGGAAAAAACTGAGATTCGGGAGCTCTTTATCCTCCAGAGGACGAGATCAGCCACCATAAAACAGGACCGGTAAATGATTGTTATTGTAACGTTAATGCCATTGTTGTTGTTTAGAAAGCACAGCCAACACTTACGTTTTATGTCAAACTGGAGGCCTCTTTTGATTCCGCAAGACTGCAATGCACTGAATAATCACACACTGGAGTGTAATGATGCAAATGTTTTTTGGATCTGTGTAAAAATTCAAAGAGGCATAAAGAAGGGACCTCGTGGCAGCTCTATAGCACAATCTCTGTGTAGAAAAGGTTTGAGATTGACTCTTGTTTTCACACAGGGCACAAATCCCAGCTCCAAACTTTTTTTTTAAGATAATGCTGACATGGCCCAACCTTGTCTGCGTCTGACTGGCTTACCTGAAATTCTTAACCCAGCCAGTTTAACTCCTCTTGTCTACACTTAACCCATCCAACTAACAAAGTCAATGAGTACTAGCCAATTAGAGGGAGAATCATGATGTGTCATGCCTTTGCTATCCTAGGAAAAACGCAAATTCACACCCCAACCACATTCCTAACTGGACTTTGTGCCTCTTTATGCTGCGCCACCTGGCTTTTTCCTTTGCTTCCGACACAACGGACAACAGCCTGCGGCACACAGGGCACATGATCACAGCCTCCTCGCTCATGGAGTGAGTTATACACGAATTATAGTGCATCACTTTTTGTAGGAATAAGTACAAACAGTGAATGAGAACAGCCTGAACTACACACAACCAGACAACCAAACAACACCAGTCTCGTCCCCAGACGGCGAGCTCTTCTCAGACCTGTCAGTCAGCAAAGAACACGCAGGAACCATGCCTCTCACAGTCAAGGTGTAGTGACAACTGTTAAATCAGAGGCCGCCTGGCCCCACCACGGCTAATGAGATTAGCAAAGGCTTCAGCGCTCATTAACACGACATGACAACGTCTTATTAGAGTCGCCTGGGTGCCCAGCAACCAGTCCATTGTATCGAAACCTCCCTCTCTAGCCCCAGCATTCCCTCAGAGTCGAGCGGGGTGTCCAAATCTGAAAACTCATCTTCTTCCTCTCCACGATCAAGAGTGCTTCATCTTTTAACTCTAAACACTCAAATTCAAATAACTTTCCAGTGTGAACCACATTAAGTGATGAAGCTGTTAAATAGTTCCCAATTTTTGTGAAAATTATTAATTTTTAATACCTTGTCTTCCCTCATCGTTGGTGAAGAGGCCGGGGTCACTGCTGCACGTGCTGCTGGTTTCCCTGCAACGAAAAAAAGAGAAACATCAAATGTAAACAATCGCTGCTGACCAGCTTCTTTAAGATCAATGACATCTGAGAATGAAGAACTCTGTTTTGATTTGACATCTCAGACCTGATTGGTTTTTTAGGTCAGACGATGTTATAGCATCTGAAAAGTGAACAATGTGAATCAAAAATTTACATGCCTCTGTAATGTCAATATTTAACATGTAACATTCAATAATAAAAATAATAGAGAAGTCCGGAGCTAGAGGTCGACATAAATGGAAATGACACAAAAAGACAGAGCGTGCCGTGTTCTCCCTTGTTGCGATAGCAAACACAAAGGCACGAGGAGAGGCTCTGATCGAAGCCACTGAGTGACATGCACAATCTAATTGAATATCCTCCGCTGTCAGCTCCAATCTAATCTGGCCTGCGCTGTGGAGGATGACAGGAGAGCGAAACACATTCCCCTGCCTGCCCCTCCCTCTGGGTGTGCCCCACACACAGAGCGACCCACAGACGTGCCGCTTCCACACAACAACTGGCCAACATCTGCTATGTGGGCTGCCACTGCCTACTGCCTAGACTGCTCCATCACTGCTCCTCTCCACGCCCCCAGGGCCACCCCGGTTACTCTCCCTCCACACCCTCTGCTACCCCAGACCACCCTGAGTTTTTCTGGCTTTCTCACACCTCAGCCACCTTGAACCAGGACCTCCAGACACTCCAAGGTCACGGAGAGGGGTCGGGGGAGGGGTGGAGGTGGCAAAGATAGAGTGATAAAAAAAAAAGGATTTCCTCTCTGTGAAAGTAAACTGTCACAATGCTGTCATTGCTCAACTGTTACAAGCAAATGAAAAATATTTTTCTATTTTTCTGAATACCAGTTAGCTTAAAGAACAAGTCACATTATTGCACAGGGTGAAACTGGGGTCTTTCAGTCATTCTCATATAATATATACGTGGTACTCTTGTTCACTAATGTGTATTAATCTGCAGATGAAAATAGTCCCCAACAAATGCACTATTTACTCCTGTTTGAGTAACATTTGCTAGGAACTACACTGCCTAGCTGTTTTTGGAAATCCCTTACATTTTATTGTCTTTATTTAAGGACAGGTAACTTTCAGCAACATTTCTTTATATGTGTCAGAGTTAGCCAGCCAGCTAATGGTCAACTTTTAGTAGGATTAAGGTTACTCCCTAGCATACACTCAAAGACAGGGCTCCTACAGCTAGAGGCAAGTTCAATTAAATACTTTTTAAGATATTTTAAATGCCTCTCAGAATTAAATCAAAGACCAATTTTACAATTAACAAAACTTAAAAAAGTATTACCAATTATTTTGTTTTTATAACATTTTAAGGACTTTTAATAGATTGATTTTAGACATTTTAATACCAATTAAGGCCTTATTTTCACATTAATTAGTTCAATAACATTATAGACTTATTAGTATGTGTGTGTACCTTGCCTGAAAAGACTGGTAAGACTAAATATGACATATTAACAATTTGTTACATGTCAGCAAAAACAGAAACACGAGGTTAGAGGCTTCATATGTCAACGGGATTCTTGTCAACTGGGCATCGATGTAATCTATTAAAGCTGTACTTATGTCCAAACTTTATATTTTGGATTTTGTCATCTCTATTTGCTATAGAGAGGTGGACTGACGTGTTTTTGTTTTTATTTTATTTTTTTGTTATACTTTTTAGGAATAAAAAGATACTAATGCCAAAAAGCTGATTTCCATTCAAACTACTTTATGAAAGAGGGGTGGCTGACGCTCTTGATTGCCTTGCATTCTGCTTTCTGTTTTCCATCGCTGACCTTGCTAACAGGAGAAAGCTGGAGGGTCAGATATGCGCTGATACCGTGCTTTGCCATATTGCAGAGGCCTGCAAGTGACGGCAGGATCAGAAAAACGTCCATGCAGCGTGCGTGTCTTCCTGGCCAGATGGTCCTGCATCATCTCCCCTCACATCCACAAGAAGCAGATGTGAGAGGGAGCAGGCCTCTCCAGGGAATCTGGAGGATGTCTGGCCACGCCAAGCAGTCCTGGACCATCGCTCCACCCCCCATCCCAACCCCTCAGCCCTCTCTCCAGACTGACTCCCCAGGCCTCTGCTCAGCTGTACCCCACCTCTGGACACATTGGCTGGCATCTGGAGCACACAACACTCCCAACGTCAGTAGAGGACACAGCCAAAAGCTCTATAAAAACAACCTTTTTGGATTTCATGCTTCAATTCACATCCTTTCTTAGAAATTAGGAGCAAGTGGTGATTAACTCTTTTCAGCAGCATAGAATCTTCGCTTATTTTCTAAGTTAAAAAAAATGTGCTTGCTTCTTATTGGAGAGATTTTGTTCAAAGTTTTAAAAGAATCACAGGTATAAACAATTAATTAGAGACACCCATTAAGTATTTATCCGTATTAAAGGTGTAATGTGATGTCGCTTGGAGCAGCACAGGGCCGATGTGAGACCGTTTCCATTAAGTACTGCCTAATTAATGCCATGAATAATTGAGACCTCCATTTTTCTTGAGACCTAAAGAAACACCTCTTCTTTCTTCAGCAGTGACCTTTGTCAAGAAAAGTTGACAAACATTTCGGGCGAACTTTGGCTCACACACTAAACAGCACTTCCCCCAAGTCATAAGATATTCTATTGTGGATTAGGTGCTACAAAAACAAATAAGTCTTAATTACATAAAATACCATATGTCCATGGTGAAACAAAGGCAAGGGCAAAAACAAAAACTGCACTCCAGTGTTTTAGAAACTTAAGTCCCCACATGGCCCTATTGTCTCTATACAAGCCAACGGGGTGAAGCAAAACACAGTATCCAGATGAGCACTAATCATTAGGATATAATCCTCAGCTCCTGGGAGAGGCAGACCAGTTTGCACAGAGATTACAGGCTAGCCGCCATTTATTGAGCCCGGGCTCATTCTGCAGAGGAATAAAGAAGAGGCAGAGACGGAGGGGGCAAAGCGCTGATAACAATGGATCTGTGGGCTCTTCAAACAAGCGGCCCCAACCCAAATCCATGCCCTCTTCCATGGGTGTCTGATTATAAGGTTATCCCACCATCCCTGAGCTGCAGTAATTGGATTAGTCTCAGAGATTTATGAAAATTAACTTCGGCAAATGCTGCACTGCTTTCCCAAAAACTCCTCATAGAGTTTTCAAAATATAAATTACAGCATGATAAAGCCGAGTGTGAGAAAAGCACGCACAACGGCTTTGTTTTTTTTTTTCTGGTGGCAAGTCAGAATTACCAGTAGCAGCTCACAGCTGGAGACAGAGACTGAGCCTGAGACGGCGTCTACCCACAGGTGAGGCCTGCTTGCTGGGCCAGCCTGGGTGCCAGGTGGCCTCACTGCCAGCAGGCTGGGCCAGGTCTAATCAAGGATGTGGAGCCCAACTGGAGCTGCCAACATCTGCTCCCCTTGAACTTGGGTGGCTGAAGGCAAAGCTCTGCTCAGCGTATGTAAGAGGAGTGACCTTGAGGAGAGGCACGTTTTTAAGAGACCAGACACTCCATATGAAAAAGGTTAATGGAATGAATGGAGACCAAAGAAATCCAAGTGCTTCAAAAGACATTTCAACAATGGCATCTGTGTCTGACATTAAATGGAGCATACACTCGGAGTATAAATATTGCTGTTGTACCACTGTCAACCCCTCATCACGGCTGCCATTTGTTCGTATCCTTTGCCTCCGCCACAGCTTAACCATTAGATTGTTCAGCCCTCAGTGCAGCGTGGCAGTCTACTGAGCAGCAATCAAGAGCGTTGGCGTTGTGTAAGTGAGAAATGATTGACAGCGTGCCATGGTGTTCCCATTTATTTCTTCTCCGGAGCTGTTTTCTGTCAGAACGGCTATTGATTTTTCCATAAAGTAAGAAAACAAGTACCGTTTAGGGGCTAGGGAGGTCAGCACAAATTAAACCAGAAGATGTAAAGCCTTCTGTCTGTCCCATTTCCGCCGCTTACCTCAAATGTCTTCTTCTCACATGTTTTATATGATCAACAGATAATGAGAGCTGCAAAGGAAATATATTGTGCAGGAGCACTGAGAATGGAAACTCCCAGGCTGAATGTTAAAATGGCAAACAACTGAACTGCACTGCCCACCATTTCTGTCTAATGCCAAAATACTATTCTGCAATCAGAAAGAATATATATATTTTTAAGGTTTTGCAAGGAAAAATCCTTGTTATTCTATGATAATGAGCAGGGTAGCACAATTGATTTTAATATTATCTAAATCACAATATGGCCCAATGCAATATCCAAACTGCAGAAGCTCTAATTTTTAAATCTGAGTTAAAATTAGTTACAACATGCCATTATTGATGAAGCCATGTGGTATTACAGAGATGTGCTGGGCAACAAATCATATTTCATATGTAAGAGAACATGCTTGTTTGGTAACAAAAATCTCATCATCATTTTAATGTTTTTTTAGTAACAATGAAATGCAAAACTAAAATCAAAATCATTCCTACTAAAATCCCCCTTTTTTCTTTATTTGGGCTTATCGTGCAGCCTTAATAATGATATATACCGGTAATACTGAAACAATCTGTCAATAAGTCAGTAAATCCATTTACAGAAACTTAATCTGCAACTACGTTAACTATTGACTGATAGTTGGTGTAATTTTTCATGCAGACATGACAAACATTTTCTGATTTCAGCTTCTCAAATATGTGGGGTTTTTTGTAGCCACTGCAGCAGCATGGCTCTCCAAATGGCAATGGTTGTCAGTCAGTCAGTCAGTGGGTTCATCACTTTGAGCCAGATTAAAATATCTTAACAAATATTAAATGGATTGCCTTGACATCTTGTACAGACGTTCATGGTCCCCATAGGATGAATTCTAATAACTCTGGTGAGTCACTGTCCCTTCCTCTTGCACCATCAACTAGGGTTGGGCAATATATAAATATTATATTGCTAATGTGATATGAGACTAGATAATGTCTTAGATTTTGGATATCGTAATTTTGTATGAGTTGTCTTTTCCTGGTTTTAAAGGCTGTATTACAGTAAAGTGATAACTGTAATTTTCTTAACAGTCTCTTCTAGCTGTTTTATTATTTGCCTTTACACACTTAGTCTTTATATCCATGTTACCAATGAATAATCATCAAAAATCTCAGAGTGAGAGCACCAGCAGTCAATCCTTCAATGCTGTTGCCATTTTTGATATTGAATTTCAGTAAAAAAATGTTGTGATATTTGATTTTTTTCCGTATCGAGATAGGTTTGCACCAGACTCAGTGATTTTCGGGGCACCAATTGAATTACATCCATACTAGGGAGTGCTAATTCACATTAAATCAATCCGTGACAATTTTTGGTACCAAAGAGCACACCTGGGTAAGAACGCCTAGTTAAAACAGGTAGTGGAGGTACTGCATAGCTCTAAAAAAAGCCAGGAAGTCTTTCAAATTACATGCTTATTCAACATATTTGTCAGACAAGCAGACGCATGTACACACGGAAGCAGACAGACACACCTAGACTTGGCTGAGTGTGATTAAAAAAACACAGGAGCACAATCGATTGCTGACTGTAGCTTGTTCGGAAAATACCTTTTTGGTATTCACCTACAGAAAGTACTGGGGAAAAAAAGGTATCATTGAGTACTGGTAACAAATTAGAGGTACCGGGACTGCTACTGTTAACAGTCGAAAGAGTCACTGCATTTAGTATTATAACACCGGAACCTTTTTATGGGTTACGTAATCCACTTAAGAGTAGAATGACCTTATTGTTGACAGGTGCTACACAAATAAACTTGATTTGCTTTGTACATTTAATATTGGGGTTTTGGACCGACGTTTTGACATTTAAAAACATCAACTTTAGCTCAACAATTTTCTGATGTTCAGAAGACCAAATGATTCATAAATAGATATTGTTCAAATTAATTAATACAGAAAATAAGTGTAACTTGCAGCTCTTCGTATCAGAAAACACTAGGACAAGCTGAAAACGTAATACAATTGTCAGTCACATTTAGTAATTTTGATTCCACAGTGTGCTGTAATCTTTGCCGCGCTGTAATAATAAAATGCCCCTCTCTGCTGCCAGTTACAGCCACACATAGTTTTGCTAAATAAAATGCACACAAGAGGCTGCACTCTGGGACACCGGGACAGGCTGAGCTTTAATTACCCAGCCCAAGAAAGGAATTCATTTCAAAACAAATCAATACCACACCAAGTCACTTATTTATTTGTGACAATATTTCTCGAAAGGAAATAATGAGCTGGCGGATGCCCGGAGGCAAAACTATCAAAGATCCCTCCCTGGTGATCATTTTAGCTATAGGAGATGAGGATGAAGAGACTCTATCATTCATTTTTAATGTCAACTCAATACTTTAAAGTGGTGCGGTATGATTGTGATACTTTTTTTTTTGGTTTAGTTGAGGACATGCTGAATATTGACAAGTGGCTCGATGAAGACAGGCAGTATAGATCATTTTAAATGTCGCCTTGTTTAATTGCTCCTGTCTGATAGTAGTTATGCCCATGACTTTTATGTTATGGGTTTAACTGCCTTGGTAACTTTCCATTTAAAGGGTAAAAAGGGCTTTTAGAGTTTTGAGCTCCTTTTTCAGTATGGTTTTAATCCTGACTTTTTAAGCAATGGCACGGTTAACATTTGGATTTTGCGATGTGTAATAACTGTGTAATGAATGAAGGGATAGGTTTGAATCTCACATAAAAATAAAAAGAGGAAGAAAATACAAATTGCCTTCCTTGAATCCAACATTACCCCTCAGACATGTTCTCCTCTGCAGCATCTCGGTGTTCCTTGGCCATCTTTCTCTTCCAGCACTCCTTTCCCATCAGCCTGGCTCCTTCCAACTGTCGGTCTGCTCCCACCCAACCGCCAGACCTCTTCTTCGATCCTGACAGATGCTGCATCTTAGACGGCCTGTGTCTCCGTCTTCTGTCCACACCAGAAACCTTTAACTTCTGCTGCAGCCCAACTGCAACATCTGAGGTCATGCGTTTGACCTTCCTCCGCCTCCTGAGTTGCCGACCTGGATTATTCTCCGTGAAGGAGTCAGACTCTGGCCAGGAGGGTTGCCTAGTCCTGACCGGGCCTCTCATGACAGAACGCCATCGGTTGGTTGAAGTCATGTCGTCAGAGTCACTGCAGTTGGCCACGGAGGCAGTGATGGTTGAGGAGGAGTTGTTCCTATATCCTTTAGTCTCGTCCAAGCTGGACTCAGAGGCCTCAATCCAGCATCGTCTGTGTTCTAGCGGATAGAGGGAAGATTCGCGATAGCGCTTGCGGCCTCTGCGGCGGCGGATCTGCCGGCGCTGGTGCAGGGGACTCAGGACCATTTCCTCCCACAGCTCCCCCAGCTTACTTTGCTCTGAGGTCTGCTCCAGAGCAGACACAAGGTCCTGCACCAGCTCATCCATCATGGTGCTGCAAATCAAAGACACAACAGAGTAAACTTAAGGGATGACAAGACAAAGAGTTAAACACGATGGATGATGCTTCATCAAAATAAAAGCTTAGTCTACAGCAATGACGGTAAACAAACACTTAACGCGAAGCCAATGCTGAAGGGCCTTAAGACGCAGCTCCTCTGATGACCACTATATTCTAGTGATGTCAGAAATAACTATTTACTGATGAATATTGATTCAAAATATTTGAAACCGTTTCAATACTAATTTCCTGCGGTATCGATACACCAGTACCAGCTGCGGTTTCTCAATATCTCTTATGGTTAATGTTAATGGCTTACGACTATGTTTTTCTTGCATACCCCCAAAGTGAACGAAGAGTTCATAAATGAGGAAAACTCCAGATAAATTAAAGTCATAGGGAACCATATTTAACAACAGCAAAACACTTCTAAAACATCTGTTTACAAACTCGCACACAACTACTGCAGTATAATCCAAGTGTCATTTATCCAGTCGTATGCTCAAGCGCATGCATTTTCACTGAAACCTTGCTATTTAAAACACTGCATAAACAGTCATATGCACGGATGAGTCACATGCCAGGGCAAACACATGTGCTTTTACTCTGCTCAGTGGCATGCACATGCAGAGTGGCAACACATGTGGCTACTTGGACATGGAGGTGTTTTGAATGGTTAAGTTCTCGCAAAAATACAGGCGTTAGGGAAGTACTGAGCATACGACTGGATAAATGAGACTTGGATTATTTTGCATGAGTTGTGTGAGAGTTTGTAAACAGATGTTTTGTTATGGTTCATTCACAGTGGAGACATGGGAGAAAAACAAAATTTTCTTCACAAATTCAACATAACACAAGACGAGTAATTGATAATGAACAATCATTTTGTGGGTAACACGTTATAATGGTTATATGTGCTGGTGAGCAAGCAGTAATAATAGCAGAGGTTGAAAAAGTAAATATATAGGATATGGCATTATATATGATAACATAATATACTGTCTGTCCTTTCTAATGTGATTGCTGTCATTTTAATATTTCTTATGTTGGCCAACAAACAATACTTTTATTGCAGTAGTTGGTTTTATATTGATTTTGCATCAATGTGATCAACTAAATTTGATTTGTCATAATATTGTATATGCTGGATTAGCCAAAAACTCATGATCATATCTGGTTATTTTAGCCATAAACTGTTTCTTATTTGATTTTCCAGAAAATGTTATTACTATATCTCAACCTTAAGTCTATGATCTCAACATAACATCATACAGCCTCCCTGCTATTGAAAGCTATCTGTAACTGTGGTTATTATCAAAGAAGTGTGTTATCTCGGCTTCTTTCAGAGTGTTTTTCTCAATATGTAACTGTCGAGCACTGATATGAAACGGTACATCTAACAAGGAGCTCTTGACAGTGAAATCTAATCTGACCACTGGAGTTGACACATTCCCTGATATCATCTGAAGCTGTGCGTGTAATCTCTCAGCTAAAAATGGAGCAAGACATGCTAGCATGCATCTCCAATCGCGTTTTGAACGGGTAAAAATATTCCCAGGCTAATGTTTTTTGCTTTAGCTTTGACATCATAACATTGTGGATGCTCATCCACACTGTGAAACTTTCACTGGTTTGATTGCACCGACGTTAAAATGGCATCTTGTTTGATCGTCAGATCACCAGCAGCTACAAAAACACTCACAGCATCTTCACAGTTAGCTGAGAAAGCTGCAACATCAGTGCAGCTAAACAACAGCAGAGGCTGAGCTGCCTGCATGCACTGTGTTACATAACATCCAACACGTGAGCTGAGCACAAGGACAGCCTGAACACACACACACACACACACACACACCATACACACATATCCCCTCTGTTAACTATCAGCGAAACACACCACTGAACAGCGTTTAGCAGCGTTTAGCAGAGTCACCGTGTCATAATAGCAGTTATCACGATGTTGGGTAATAATAGGCAGCAGAGGGTCCATGAGTTTGAGCACTCACCAGTCGCAGCTTGTCTTGTTTTGTTTTCAGCAGCACAGCTGGGATACCAGACGCACTTCCGCCCTGCCGTCCAGCCAATCAGGTGTCTCCGGGTCGCTGACAGCACGCCATACCGCCACAGTGTTCATGCAGATAAGCGCCAAAAACTCAGTCTGCAGTGCTGCAGATAATGCAATTGACTTTACCACCGATCGCCTAATTATTTATATTAGGTAATTACTGGTGTTAACTATGATTTTAATCAGCTGTGTTATTGCGGTTTTTCTGTAATGTGTCTGTGATAACTAATAGAAATCATGTTGATACTACATTGTAGTGTATTATTACTTTATTCCCTATAATGTGCACTTAAGGGAAAACGAATCTAAAAATGTCCTGTAGGCTAAATTTAAATTATCAGGGTTAGGAGCTAGAATTGTAGAAATACTTGCCTAGTCACAGTACCTCACTCAAACCAACAAATAAAAAAGAAAAACTCTCAAGACTTTGAATTTAGCTCTCTATTGTACATATTTATGTTATAATGGGCTATTTTTTAAAGTATCTGTCATGTTTTTATTGTAACTTTTCTATTCCATGATTATGCGAATTAGTGTTGCAGTATTTTGCCTTAATTTGATTATTCATAACATGTTTATTGTATATTTGATGCATGCTCAAAAAACCCAAGCAAATTAAAGTAAGTGGGGAGAGGTTGTAAAATTTGATGTACTATAGGCCTATGGAATATTTTTTGAACAGTTCAAAGCATTTTTTTTTTTTTACCAAAAATAACTTGGTTCAAAACCTAAAAAAGCAGGTTTTTCTCGATCTGAGGTGCAAACCATGAGGACATCAGTGGGTGCGTCATGTTCTACCTGTAGGAAAATCAGGATGGAGAGCGCAACAATAGAGGTCAAGTTAGAAGTTGTCAAACAAAAAAAAGAGCATACAGTCATCTCTTCAAGCAAAAAATACAGTATATTTATGTATTATAACACATTTACTTTAGTTGTGCATTTTGCAACACTCTCTGTTGGTGACACATCCTTGATTACTATGATTGTGTGCAAAACTGGTGGAAATGCTGCGGGTTTGTTGAACAGTGCCAAGGTTCCAAGAATCCTTGAACACAATCTGTTCAGGAACCAGAGCAATTTTGGTGGAATATGGAATATTTTAGTTGGGTGTCGTTACAATCTTACAGTGATTTTTAAAGGATGAGTTTATGGTGTTGTATTGTATTGCATTATACTGTCAGGTGAAGCACCTAAAATACTCATTACAATATAACAGAGTGCCAGAGGGATGATATTTTTCTGTAGGCCAACCCGGAGGGGCTAACGTTGCCCTGGTTCTCTCGTCAAAAAGCCTTTCCATTGGATTTTGGATCGTTACAGAAAATAAGCTCTGTGGAAAAAAAAGCCTGTTTATTATACTTGTTCAGCAAGACAATCTTCACAAATGAACACTCTTTTCAGGATTTTTAACAGCTAAATGCAATCGCCAGAGGTAAAAAGCTATTATTAGGCTATTAACGAACCACACTACGAGGCTGTAAAGCTGTGTGCGGCTTGATGATGATCTGTAGCCTCAATTAGTCACATGTAAGCAACCGTCTTTTTTGAGACACATAAAAGCTTCAAAGTTTGCGAGTCAGGTATTTACTGACGAATTTTATGTAACGGAACAAAACAAAAAACCCTTTCAAAAAACCCACTGACTTTGAGACGAGGGAACTGGAGGAGCTGAAATACTGACAGATATCTGGATTTTATTACTCATTAGTGGGATTACTGGGTTGCATTGCAAGATAATATCAATCCCAGGGTTAGGTGAGTCCTTAAGCAGGACACTGAACCCTAACTGCTCCTGAAGGTCAGGCCATAGCCTTGCACCGTACCTCCACTGCTATCTACAATATGTGTGCATGTGTGTTAAAGGGTGAATTAGAAGCATGTGCAATCAAAGTGTTGCAGTCCATTAACCATTTACCACAGTAATTGCCATATAGTTGAATCAAACCTTCAATGATACTTACTCAGTGTAAATCTGAGTAAGATATACTTCATCTTGATAAATCTAAATGTAACATTTTGTTAATTTCTTCAAACAAAATCCCAAACCATGTTCCATTTGTGATTAGTTGTAGATTACTGTAATTCTATTACTTCTGCACCTTTTAAAACAATAGTGCACTAATAAGTGTTTTATGATGTGTGACAGCTCTCAGTAATGAAGAATTGTCTCTCAAAGCCAGTGTGTTTCTGAATGAAGCCGAAAAAAAAGTCATTTACCACTTCTTTCATCTCTCAGATGAAGGCAGGCCAAATAATAAAAAAAAATAAAAGTCTGTGAAAATGAGTACAAAAGCCATTTAATCTCTCTCATCTTCCTCTTAATAACTGCAAATTTCCCCTTGGGCCCATGGGAGAGGGCCTCTCTGTGCCGCTGCCACCTTATCTGTCGCCTCCATATTTCAGCGTGCTGAGCGGCTCCCTCAGTACCCAGCCCCCGGCCTCCTCTTGCCGGGGCCTGTGGGGAAGCTGGGCTCCTGGGCCCACCATTGTTCTGGCCTGGGAGGAAAGTCCGGAGAGAGCCCTGAAAGCTGGAGAGTGGGAATATAAAAAAAAAAAACTTGAGCCACTACTTCATTAAGCGACAGCCTTTCACAAGCAAACATATCAGAAACAGTCCCCTTTCAGGCAGTAATTAGCAATTTGGAAACCTTGCCCCCTCAGGATATACAGTTTCAATTTAGTCAGCAGCTTTAGATTCTTAGGCACTTAATATTCATTGTTTCTGCCATCTTCCCAATTTCTCGATGTACATTGTCTAGTCTTTCACTGGTGATAAAGTGTTTTATCTTTCATGTAATTCTTCTTTTCAATGAGCCCTCTGCAAGAGAAGTTAATTTTTATAAATAATTTTCAAAAGGATTTGCAAAGAATGTGAGGGATATGATAGCAAAGTGCTCTTCAGGAAGTGCCAGGCTGAATATCATATGGAGCTTGTGCCTGATTGATTAAGTCAGGCTGTAAATAGTGTCCGTGAAAAGTTCCCGCAACTTACTGGGAAGTTACACTGCAGAGAAAAGTGATGACACAGATCATAAAGTAAAGAATACTTAAGTTTAAATGATTTGATAAAAGGACCCATAATAAGAATGTTTGGCATCTTTTCAGGGGTCTGTGATGTTTTTTGTGTCTCTTGGGGGTCATCTTTGTGGTTGTTTTTGCATCTTTTTGTAGTCATTTTGCATCTCTGTGGTTCTTTTGCATCTCTTTGTTGTCATTTTGCATCTCTGGTCGTTTTGTGTCCCTGTGTGGTCATTTTGTGTCTCCTTGGGGTCATTTTGTATCTCTTTGGTGTTGTTTTGCATCTCTCTGGGGTTATCCACATACAACAAAAATTTCCATGATTTTTACTCATTTCAGGCCTGGAAAATGCGATTGTAAAATTCAATGACTTTTCCAGGCATTTCATGACTGCGGGAACCCTGTACCTTATTTACCTGTATTCCACAATTATAGACTTATAAGTTTTATCATGAAGTATTTGCCCATAATTATATTGCCATGGTAAACCCTCTGCATGGATTTAACAGCAAATGTTTGCTAACTGCTTATTAAGCCAAACCACATATCTTACCTCGGGGGGCCAAGACTGACACTTATCTTTGCCACTACAGAGCCTTTGTTTCAAACTGCTACCACCTCCATTCATTTTCAATCAGCATTGTCTAATAGAAATAATTGATTTTTGCCTCTTCTCCACAAATGAAAAACGCTTTTGATTAAACATTTTGTCTCCAAATCTAAATTCCAAGATCCTCATCAACACTTGAGAAAAATAGGCAACTCATTAAAGCAAAAAAAAAAAGAAAAAAAGAAGTAGCTAAGACGTGAAAAGAGGAGGCAGGGAATGAAATAATGAATGGAGTCCGAGTGAGCTATCTTTCCCAGGCAGAGCGCCACTAGGGATGCAAACTCTCAGCCACCAGAAATGAGCTACCTATCTGTGAAAAGAGTGACTGCTCCATCCTATTTGATTTGGCCCTCCTATCATCTCTTAAGAAGATGTCAGCCTTGCTTCTTCTATTGCTCTGAGCCTTTATCAACCCGGAGACGATTTCCCTGCAAAAAAAAAGGGGGGGAGGGGGAGACGCATTTCAGTGCCTTTCAGGGAGCAACACTAAAGAATAAGTGTTATGCGATAAAAAGGGGGTTGTTAAATAGATCTGTCTATTTGTATGGTAATAATGATCGCTTAAAGACTCCGGGCTCCGTGACTTGTAGAACAAGGAAACAAATCTGTATTCAGGTATTGTGTTAACACGACTCTCCAAACGACCTTGTGAAACTTTCATACAGTAAAAAATGAGTTGAATTTTCGAGTTTTTTTTTTCTTTCCTCTTTGTTTGTATCATTCTTTTCCTCGTCCTTTTAGGGTGGGGGAGCCCCTGCCACTGAGCAAAGCTGCTACTGGAGCGCTTTGCATTTTAAATGACTGTTTTTACTGACAGATTTTAAATAGTAAATTTTGTATTCAACATTACGTTTAGTGTATCAGTAATGAATTCATGACAAAGTGTCAGATAGTTCAATAATGTCTGGATACTTGTGATGTTGTGGGTCTGAATTCTTGACCTTTGCTACAGGTGATACTGGTCCATATGAAAATACTATTGGCAGTTGTGGAAGAAGTACTTCGATCTTTTACCTGAGCAAAATAAGCAATACCAGAACTTAAAATATGCTCAAGTGTAAAAAAAAAAAAAAAAAAAAAAGCTTGTATTTAAAATTCAGTTTGAGCAGAAAGTGCAAAGGTATTGGCAGCAAAACATACTAAAAGTATCAAAAGTAAAAGTACCCATTATGCACAATTGTCCTTTACAGTATAATACTATTGATTGTTAATATTGTATAGGCTACATGAAGGTAGGGTTCATCTTCTAAGTAAATAATAATCACAGGTGAGACTAAGTAATGGTCTTGCAGGTCACAAATAAGTCTCAAGTCTTGGCACTCAAGTCCCAGGTAAAGACAGGCAAGTCCCAAGTCCCAAACTGTGAGTTTCAAGTCCTAAAGAAGTCATAATGTGCTCTTCACCAAATGCAACGATTTTTAGCCAACAGAGTTATTTTATATTAAATGTAGAAAATCATGAATGCTTTTTAAAATGTGTATTTTTTTTTTTTTAAAGAAGTTTGTTGGAAGTTGTTGCGTCTCAGTCTGTAAATTTTCTGTACTGCAATTCCGATTCAGATTTTGTTTACTATTGCATAGTTTGACATAAACAAAATCATCTTTGGTATTACTTTTTTTCAACTGACGCAACTGAGCAGCCAGACTATACATGTGGCATAGAAAGTAACATATTTTTCTCACAGATATAGCAGAAGTAGCAAATGTAAATACTCAAAAGTAAAGTGCAAGCACCTCAAAACTGTACCTTCAGTTGTGGGGTAAAAGTACACATTACAGAACTGAATATTGGCTACTTTTTATGAGAATCCTCTACCCTCAGGCTACAAGGATCTTCAATGAAGACCCTGCCTAATTCTGGAGCCAACCCTGAGATCTCTCATTAGGATTCAAAGGCTCCAGCTCTCTGTCCCCGCGTGAGCTGAGCCATTAACAAAATTATCTGGAAAGCTGGCCAATAAATCTCAGGTGATTTTTTTTGTCGTTGTCAAGCAAATCAAATAGTAAACAGGGGTTTGATTGTTGTTCTACACACCTAGAGACCCTCCTGTACAATGTTTCAGAAGCGTCACTGTCATGGGTGGACATGTCAATCTGCCCCACCAAGGTTTGACGTGTCAATTTTGCAGGTGACGGGTTGAAGCTCAGCCTGCTTGGTTGATCCCATATCTGCTCTTTTAATATCCCCAAGGCATGTCTGTAAACAACAACAAACAATTCAGTCAAAAAATGTGTGATTCTGCAAGCACAGCGCCAGAAGGTTAGAAGTTTATGTGACTGAAAAGCCTCCATGTCACACACTCTGACTGCAGACTGTTCCTCGTCCATGAGAGCATGGAGACACAACACTCAGGCAGTTTAAAAAATGAAAACAAATTCCGTGCGGGGTTGCAATAATGTGTGAAAATACTGAAAATATGAAATGTCAGCGTTCATTTTTATGTGAAATTAACAGGACAATCTATTGCAAGATGCAGCCTATTACAAAACAACACTGAAAGTTAGGCAGAAAACCAACGTGCAGAGTAACAGAAATTATTATTAACTGGTGTATATGAGGCATGAGGAAACTTTTTCATCATGGATCTTTACTAGTTATGAAACTACAGGCTAAATTTGAGGGAAACATGAAGATCCATGAATATACATTTCTGAGACAGTATCAGATCTAATATAATCAAATTTTTGAGAAAGAAGAAAAGAAAAAGAAAAACAGTCAATATTTTATTTAAAGTCACCTTTATGGGTGCTATGCCAAGTCAACTACATACAGGGCATAGTCAAAATGTCCCTGTTACAAATCCAGCTGGGTACCTCTGTTTGATGTCATACTTCTTGTTCTCTCCTCACATTTCTTATTCTACTGTCAGACTATAACATAATAGGGAGATTTCCCCAGAAATACAAAAAAAGTATACAGCCATTAGAAATATTTTGTCTTTTGTTTAGTTTAAATCAAGCACTCTGTATAATATCTTTCTTATGTATTTCAATGGCTCGTTATGTTTTGGAGGTCCATCAATGCTACAGAAAGGTCAAATATAAGCAGAATCAATAACATGCAGAATTTTTAAGACACATTAGCATTATTTAGGATTTAGAAACAGTTCTAAACATCCTATTGCTTTTGTGTTCATTCATTGCTCTTCTACTGCTAAATAGAGGAGGAGGATGCAGACAACAAAAAGCTCTCCATGCCCGGTGTGGAAAGCACGAGAGGTAGATTGATTAGCCTGCTTAGTTTGGCTGATTAATCAGTGCCTGTGAGGTGGAAACGAGCACCATTTATGGCTGATTATCTTCCCAGAAGGCAAACTCTTAAGGTACAGTACAATCCACAATGGAAATTTTCAGCCTCCATTTAAACCTGGCACCTTCCAGCTCCTTATTTTAGTGATGAAACTGCTGCTCACATTTGGTTTCATGAAGTTTCACATTACTGCTGTAGGAGTGTTGGGCTTAGTGTTTTTCCACTTGAATTTGATAATGGCCAACAAGTCAAAGTAGCTGAAAAAAATATGTCTCTCCATCAATGCATGCATTCAATTTAGCTGCAAAAGTGAACATTTTACCACATGTACTTATTTAGTGGCAGCTAAATAACTTATGGCTATAGGCAGGGACCTTTTGATCACCCAAAGATTTAGGCTGATGTCTATGATTTGAACATGAAATTTAAAATTTTAATTTTTTTCTGATTGTCAGTTTTTAGGAGAAATGATGCTCTCCAGTGTAAAACAAATACCATTAATGCAATGTGGAGGACAAGAATGACTCAAGTGCTCAAATGTAGGGGGAAATCTTATTCTGGCTTTATACACTGAAATATTAATTCTACACTTCTACATAAAGTCACAATAAAACATAAAAACATGCTTTGAATGAACAGTCATTTCAGTCATTTTAAAGGCAAAAATGCCAATTTGCATGCTCTAGCTTCTCAAATATGAGGATTTGTGGCTTTTCTCTGTTTATTGTGATTGTAAAAAGAAAATATTTGAGTTTAAGACTGTTGGTTGACATTTTAAAACATCTCCTTGTGCACTACGAAACTGTGATTATAAATCAAGCAACTTGACACATAGTTCATAAAATAATCAACAGATAAATAAAAAATGAAAACAATCTTTAGATTCAGCCGTAGTGCTAATTAAACGCTCCATAACTTGTTTCACACAGATTGTTCGTAGCTCTTTGACAAGTAAAAACAACTTCCATCTTTTACTAGACTTACTAAACTAACAACTACACGCTTTTCTCCAGTAACAGTGAAAGAAAGACTTCATGCAAAGTGTCTGTGACCTTTTACATTGAAGTGAGCTTGATATTATAGTAATGCTGACACTCCAAATTGGAAAGTGAACACCTATCACCCTGAAGACAGTTGCAATCACCCTTTTAGTCTCATTCAGTTCATTCTCAATGGAGCCAGACCACAGTGTAACACGGGACTTTAACTTTCCTCTCTGTCACTACCACTACCTATGAGGGACAGAAGAAAAGGTTTAGTAACATAAAACCAAATTAAATTGCTGGGTGTTTTAATTTTTGTTCATCTGTGTAAAAGCTGTGTTTTAGTAGTAGCCACAATTTCTCAAAGGTTTCTCTCTAAATAGGAAAGGACATCTCTAGTGGTATCAGAGCCCTCGTCTCTGTGGTCAAACCCTTAATGTCCACACCGCACCTCATGCTATTGTCCAGCCATGCAGCCAACGGTTCCATAGTGGCCTTCCCCAGCCTGGTCACCCGTTTCCATTTATCTGCTGGGATAACTATAAAAATCTGTCAGGAGCAGGGTGCTTTTTTTTGTTGTTTTTTTTCCCCTCAGCTCAACCCAGCTGGCAGATTGAGAGCCCCCTGTAATGCACAAGTCTGTTTTTATTATTCTTGCTGGGGGAACACTATTTCATCAAGTGCATGATTCCACAGAAGAGAGGAGATAGCCCCAGCCCGGCTATATTTCTTCCAATCAAACATTCCAAGGGGAAAAAATGAGTGGGTGCCATCAAATCCCAGAATAATGCTGCCAGATTTTATGTAAAAAGAAGGACTGATGGACAAATACAGGAAGGCAAGACAAGTTTAATGACGTGTGTTCAGGAGCTGAGATTGGAAAACTGACAGAGAAAAGCAGCCTCTTTGCTGGAATATAAATTGTTGTGCGCTGTAAAAAGGCTTTTATCTGAAGTGAATATGGGACGAAATACACAGGTCAGGGTTAAGTCATTTTCTCCGGCAAGTTAAGCGAATAATGAAGGCAAGCCCGCACGGAGAGGAGCACTGCTACTGCCAGTTTGTCTTCATTTATTATGCCAAATCTCATGATTTTGGCGTTGGCGCAGTGAGTGCTCTGGCGCGCACCGGTGGACGACATATCGCTTAATTTACACAAGGTAATGAAAGCAGGGAATGGGAGGACAAAACAATTTACCTGCTGACACGGGAAGAAGTGATTTGCGAACATGGGGGGTGAGCGAAAGAGCAGGCAGAGGGCCAGGGCCAAGGGGTGGAAGAGGAGCAGAGATAGGGATGAGGGGAGGAAAAAAGGGAAAGAGGGGGAGGCATGGAAGAATAAAAGACAGGGAGGTGGAGGAAAAAAATAAAAGGATGAGGACGGCTTCAGCCTGTGCTCGTCAGATGAAGATGATGGCTTCGATGAGGCAACCGTAAACTCTCACTCCATCTCTCCCTCCCCCATGGATGCACAAAAATACACGCAATCAGGGGGCGAAATTGACCTCAAATCTGGAGGGTCTGCACTGACAAGGCCCTTGTTTTACTCCTCCTTTCATCCCCAATTGTAATCACTTCTCAGAGAGCCACTTGTGTGGCAGGAATGGGCGGCTTGAACATCACTCTGGAGCCGCAACAGGTATTTTTACCCAAAGACCAAATGTGTGACTGCTGTTTGAATTTTGTTGACCAGCTATCATGTATTATCAATGTATGTTTAAACATTTCTCACAGAGTTAAAGGTCCAGTGTGTAGGATTTAGGGGGGCATACTGGCCTAGATATAGGTATGTTTCCTCAAGTGTATAATAATATGAAAAACAAGAATTGTTGTGTTTTTGTTACCTTCAGGCCAATTCATAGTTTATGTGTCGGTCATCAGCGTGCAACCATTTTTTGTGACTGGACTGTAGGCATGGCAAGCAGACAAACTGCGCAAAACTCATAATTCCAGTCCAGTCAAAAAAACTTAAGTCAAGGCAGCTGCTGCCGCCTCTCTGAAGTGAAGTTAGTTTTGAGTTGATTATTTGACAGACATTCGCATGAGACTTAGAAGAAACATTTTGTGTCACTTTCACCCGGTGTCTGCCGTAGGAAGATGGTAAGCTCACCTCCCCACCCTCCTATTTTCCACCAGGGGCTGACGTGGACCAACAACTGCACTATGAATAGTGACTGAAACTGTCCGCGGCTGTTCAATGTGAAAAGTCCAAGCCTTTAAAATAATCTGTTTATATCTACATAGGGAGCGGGTCCTCCTCCACAATATCCATCATGTTGCAGTGCCCAGTTTTTGTATCAGCCATCAGAGTCAGCAGCCCCTCTGGGAAAAGCAAAACAGAGTCAGAAAACGCTGATTTTTAAAGTAGAACTGGTTAATTCAGTGCTTATAGGTTTAAATCTTCTGGTCCATTTATTTTGTAACGGAAGAGTCATCTGTGAATAATTCAGCTCTCAATAAATAATAAAGAGAATAAAGAGCACTGAATGAGTCCTAACTGGAAGTTTATGCTTGGCAAATGGGAGATGCTTCAATCCTCACCGCAAGATGCCACTAAATCCTAAAAACTGCTCCTTTACATGTTACATTTTAAAAACGAGGTTAATCAGCCTTGCAAAGACAATATCTACCACCGTAATTTGCTCTGTATTCACATATATTGTAATCAGAGTTGAAGAAGTTACCCAAATTGGGATAACAACACTAATGATCCAGGTCTAAATTAGCGCCATCAACAGCCAATCACTCCATAGTATTGATGGATGCGTTACAAGTGCACAATTGGCCATTCAGCTGATGGCCTTTCACACAAAGAGAAAAGAGTCTGGCCGAGACTCCCTGACAATATGGCTGGAGCAGGACTGTAATTTTCCAATCACTAGCCCTTCAGGCCAGGCCACTCCTTAGGGCAGTAAGATCAGATGAGCTCCGGCATTTTCTTTTGTAAGAGGCCAAACTCTATTTGTCTGCTCACAGGAACAAAAACAATCAGGGAGCCGAGAGAGAACGGCCCTTTGGTCTCTCTGGAGAAGGGCCAAAGACAGAGCTGGAGGAGGAGGAGGGGGATGGAGGTGGTGGTGGGGGGACAGTGGGGTGACACAGATAACTGAGTCCCCCCCCCCCCAAACAAACCCTCCTGCCCGCTGTGGGTGGTTGGTTCTGGTGATGATGAACGGGGACGCGGCTCAGCACCAGGTCCCTGCTGTCAGGGCTCTCCGCAGGACGAGACAGAGAGAGGAAGTGTCACTCTCGGCAGGCCTGCTGGGCCAACCTGGACTCTGCTGAGTCCTGCTGCTCGAGTCTTCACAACAAATCAAACACCATAACACTCACCCCTCCCCGAACACGGCCACACACACACAGTTAGGCCTCCGCCACTGTCTGGAAGAATGTGTTAGAAAACATAACCAGGCTACTGAGCACGCTGCATCTGAATATCTGCTCCTGTCTGTCAAGTGTTTGTTCAGATGTGGACTTATATTTAGGAAGATTGAGCCTTGGAAGAGAAACAAATCCTTGGGCTGCGGTTGTAAGAGGCGAGGGGCTCCCTGCAGCCTCTCCTCTGTCCTCCACCCTCCCCTGGCCACAGCTCTCTCCACAGGCTTATTTCCCCTCACAATGAGAGGTGACAGTGAACAGTGGAACTCGTCAGTGTGAATAACACGCAGTCATGCTTGGTGAGACCCTCTGGTGGAGCGCGACACACTCTCGCACACACAGGCGCACACACCGAGGCTCAAGGGCCCAGCGGTAGGCATGCTGTCAACCTCGGTGCACTGCCTTCCATTACAGCTTAACTGGGGACAAATTGAGCAATCTGATGGGTTAAATTTGACACGTTTGCCCGTCTGACCCGTGTTTGCTGTACAGTACAATCTCTTTCCATAGCTCCACGGGGGAAAAACAGTGAGTTCTTAATGAATGCAATCAGCATAACGTTCAGTCGGGGATCATAACGAAGGTCAGAGTGACATTTTTCAAGTTTACGAACTCAGCTGAGCTCATATTACCGTGCCATCAGGTCTATGTACTGTTCTCTTAAGTCTTGCCGTGTCCTTCAGTGGCACCTTATAAGAGCAGTCCATAACACAACCAGTGGTCAGGCTTAATTTACCCACTTTCTCTGTCCACTGCCCCATCAGCATATAGTATCACATAACTGCTAATGGGCTAATGGAGGGAGGAGGGAGGGAGCAGGAGCGAGAGGAAGACAGCGGTAGTTAGGGAAATGGAGCTCAGGTTCATCCAAACATTTAATAACTTATCCAATCTGGAGCGTTCACCTCTTACTGGGCTAATTATATCATTTAACTTGCCTGGAAGAAGGGGCCAGCGTGGACACTGCTTCTTACAGTGTCATCACATAATTATGACTTATGCCAGCGCGGCCTAGCAAGCCGGATGAAGTCAGCTCGCCATAAATTTTAATGATCACTTAGACAATACGAACATTCGCAGGAGCTTTGGCTGGGAAATATGGACACGCGGAAAAGCTGAAGTGTGGAAACAGATGGAGAAGAGAGAGGTAAAAGGAGAGGAGAGGCGTGCTACAGGAAGCAGAGGGAGGAGATATTTGTGTGACATGTTCTGGGGAAGGTGAGTTTAGACTGGGCAGACGCTTGACTGTGTGGGATCAGGTTCTGCGGTCGCCGGGCTGCTAAGAGGCCAACGTCAGGCTGTCAGAGGGCTAAACACCCGAGTGTAGTCTGTTTCAATGGAAAAACAGCAGCTGACACTCAACACTTGTGGGCCAACAGCTGACCTCATTCTGCAAGCAAAAGGCACTGGACGGAGGGGAAGAAAGCCTGGCACGTCCAGTGTGGAAAGCTTTATTCCTCTGTGCAGCAGAAGTTTCTAATAACTTTCAAAAGTTGAAAAAAAAAGAGAAAAGGCCATAATGGTGGGAAAATAGATGGGGCATAATGAAAAGGGCTGAGTGTCTTTTTTTTAATAGCTGTAAAATGGCTAATTAGCGCTCTATGATTGATCATTGTGGGAGCACGCATTGGGAGGTTTGAGTCTCCTGGGCTTTAATAGTTTTCTGGTAAAATAATTTTACATTTCTGGTGTAATTAAGAAATGTTCTGTGACCTCTGTGACCTTTTGCATGTGGAAGTATATTTTTTTACAAAGGGCTAATTTTATGTTGTGTCAGTAAATAAGTGATTTATTGTGAGATAGCATTAAACCTAGGTAAACCTATACTGCAGAATAAGAGGTATTGATTTCAAGATGCAGGTAGCATACACAGATATTCTGCACTTATGAAAAAAGGAGAAGCAGGTGAAGCTGATCCGTCTTGCACTTAATATTAATGTCTGTTTTGTGACTATCCCGTTTCAGGAGGACCCAGGTTCTGCGGTCAAGCGATTGAATGACAGAGATTACCTGTTTGGAAAGCCCCACGAGACAGCTGATTCATAATGCATGACACAAAAATGTTTTTGTTTACCCACAGATGTAGCTTTGAGCCGGGTTCCAGTTTCTTGTTTTTTCTTCAGAAACCTGATTCACTGGACTGAAGTGGATTGAGGTGGGAGTCATGGGTCAGGAGGTCTCGACTGAGAGTCGACTGCGGCGTCTGGCTCCATAGGTACCTTCTCGACCAGGGGTCGTCCACATCATATTCATCCCATTCAGCTCGTGTTGTCCTAGAGGGGATATAACATGAAAACATAATCTCACACCACAATTTCATTCCTTCAGCAGCATTAGATTAGATTGAAACTTCCCTGCACACTTTCCTGGGGCTGTCAAATGAGCTGTCAGTCATGTGTCAGAGCCAGCCCCTGCTCATCTGCTCTAATACATCACACAGCCTTTTATATGGATCAGTATGAGAGGGACTCTCTACACAAACGCCAGCAGCTCCTCCACTGGGACGCGGGGTGATTGATAACATTTCCCCAGCTCTTCACACTCATGCCCATTTGTATAGTTGGTTGGAGAAGGGCCCCTGGTGTCCACTGACATCTACAGTGCCCATCATCGCCTCGCCGAGAACATGACATCAGCCACGGAAACATAGCAACCCGCTCTGATACATGCCAGGAACGGGCAGCTTTCCATTCATAAAGTACAGTGTGACAGCCGTTGACAGATCACTTGTACTGGATGCTGATATTTGTATTTCCTGAACATTGAAAGCAATACGGGAATCCGTCTCAGGTGCCATTTAGAATTAAAGACCTTAGCTCTTAAATCAACTATTTAACCTTCGTATTATCACAGTTGATAAATGTTTATTGCTCATTAGTATGTCAGTACAGTTTTAATGCTTTAGAAATCCTCAGCTGCTAACTCCAGTCTGAGTGTTGAGATCACTGAGGGGAATCCTGAACCTGTTTTTGTGTACAGTTATATTGGCATATTGGCCGGGCTAATGGCCACTTGGCACATAGACAGCTATCCATCCCAATCTCAGCCTCGCTAATCCAATTGAGGCAACCTGCTTGGCATGAGAGAGACTCATCTGTCTTTACCGTTCATTAATAGGGCTCCTCCTCGAGCTCGGAGCCCATTCACATTCCTTTGGACCGGTCCGAAAGCAACCGGACTGATACATTGGATCTGTGCTTAGGGTTCAGCAGGGAGGGGAGGGCGGATATATAATCACTTCTGAGATACATAATCACTCCTGTGTGGGGTAAAGTATCAGAAAATATGAAACCTCCCTAAGGAATGAGCTACATATTTTCACAGACAGTATAAAAAACACTTGCCTGTGTTTTTTTTTTCAAACCTGTCTCACTCTGTCCTGAGTAAAGAGCCTTCTTGAGATTGTTTTTTTTTTCTTTTCATGGCAGGGTTTTATGTCTCGCGGTGGAATGATAATAATGTTTCTAATCTTGTTACATAGCACACAGAATTGTCTTCTATGTTAATGATGGGCCAACCCCCTCCCTGCTCCACTGAGATGCTTACTTTCAATTTGTGTACTGTCATCTCCCCGCCACGCGCTTGAAATTGATGCACCCTCTTCCTTTTAATTAAATCAAAAAACAGTCGGGGGTCCAGGCAGGTGGGGGACCTGCTCCCATATACAGCCATTGCAAAGACCTGGCTGACTCCAGGATGAATTGGGTTGCTCCTGTTTGTCTTTCTGTGTGGGACTGTGTGTTGTTTGTGCAACTAAGATACTGTATGTATGAATAAAGATATCAGATTTAAAGTAGATGCACAAAAAGGATGTAAATTAAGTTAAATTAACTGATTTTAAAATTTTAATCTAATGGTTTTGTAAAGATTTTTTTTTTTTGGTTCCACTATATTCTAACTTTCTTCAAATATTGATTTCAGTCAAAAAGCCAGTGGACATTTTCCAGGTTAATAAATTGATAAATAACAATCCTAGGAATCTGTCTCAGGTAGGTTTGCCCTCAAGCAGAGCTGGAGCCAAAGTCTAAGAAATGAGAGCGTAAAATTCCCACACATTAGAAGGCGGATAATTGGATTTCCTGTGTCCTGTACGGTGGGCGGTGTGGTTCCTGCAGCTGTGACATTATCAAGGTAACATAACCTGAAGGCTGCGGTGTAGCAGCACAGGCCCCGCAAGGCCTGTCCTCCAGTTCCACATCACTGCCTGCTTGGCTATTCATCCTGTGGACCCTGCAAATGAAATTATGGGAGGAAGAGCAAAGGACATTCTTTGGGAATTAATCCCATTTATGCCTAAACCCACTTCAGATTTTTATAGTGAGGCCCTCTTTAGATGTAAGGCGCATTTACAATTAGACAAGGCCTTGGGTGGATTGAAAGAAATACTGTGTGTGTTGGTTTGTTTGGGGGCTAATTTGTGGACACAGATAGAAAATAGGAGAGCTCAGAGAAAAAAAATGATGTACTTAAAAAAAATAAAAGTTATTCTCAAAATCAGTTCTCACTGAAACACATGATACAGATGTCATTGGACTCAAGTGTCTCACTGATCCCTTCACTTTAATATTAGAGCATGGATAAACAGCTGGAAAATGCATTAGTTATGAGGAAAAATGAAAAATATAAATATCTTATATACTTCTAACGACTGTCTGAAATAATTATATCTGAATACATGAATCTACAGCAGCCAAAATTAACATGAGTGTTTTGTTTTTTAAATTAATTTCCAGTTAAATGATAGTGGACATGTTTCAGACACTTACTGTGCTTTTTGCACTCAAATCCCATGAAGCAATGACTCAAGCAGACCTGCACATATACAGTCCTCCAGCTTGTTTTCTGTAATGAGGGGAAAAAAACACAAAATTATAAAAAATATCTATAGTGGTTAAAATTACAACTATAATGTTTGAAAATGGTATTGTAGAGCTATACTTACTTTTTTCCCTGTAAATATTATGAAAACCATTAACCTACATTAATCTTACCATAAAGTCAGTATTGAGAAAGCTGTAACTTCTGACAGTGATATTATGGAAATGTATATAAATTTGTAGAGAGACACCAAAGTGGCCTTAAAATGCGTCCAAGAAGTTGGACCAACACAGGCCACCATGTTAAAAAAACATTTAACACAATAAAGTTGCAAAAAGAAAAGAAGAAAAACATTTTTCTTTAAAAAGTGATTTTTCCATCTTACCTGTAATTCAGAGCCTTTACTTGGATTGCATTTTTATTGTAATACTGCTTTGCAACTCTGTTTTAACCGCAGATCCAGAGGTAGCACCTGACATCAATTAGCCTCGTGTGTTTGCTCTCGCGATGCATTGCAGATAAACACTGCCCCCTAGTGACGTCACAGGAATACAACGGTTCAACTGAAATAAATTCCCAACATTGTTTTGGAGAAACTGAAGCCTTCCGTTTAATTTGGGATTTTTAAAACCCCCTTCTTTATTTATTATTTCAAGAGCTGTGGGACTTCATTAGCATGTGCTAATAATGGAGGAAACTTGTATTTTTATTTTTATTTTAAAGATGACTTGTCATTTTGTTTTCAATCATGTTTAACCAAAAGGACTAACATATTGTTGTTCATTTTCACTTTTCAAATGAGTATAAATACCTGTTAATATATAAATATATAAAATATTCCAAGTCTTTGCTATTACAGTAACAATTTTTGAAAATGATATATTATTTTGAATAATCTCTACAACATATTAGTTTACAGTTACTTTTGGATTAGATTATATTTCTCAATTCTGCCTTTATTAAAAAACAAACAAATATATATATATTTTTTTTAACCTGCAGATTAAGCTACACACACACACACGCACACACACACACACACACCATAGAAGTATTAGCGTAAGGGCTGGGCTGATTACAGCTCCTTCACTGTCCTCATCAAGACCAGCACAGAGCACAGTCAGAGATGAGAGCCCCACACACACACATGCACAAACACACACAGCATTTACAATAATCTGTTTTATCCACTACACACATACATACTGTACTTATAAACACACACAAACAAGTGCACAAACACATGCGCACCGTAACAGCCTCCTCAGGCAGCCTCAGAGCTCAGACAGGTCCCTGCCATTATCCCGTCCTCTACCCTAAACACGCAGTTTTAATTTCAAAGCTCTGATTAGCTGATGATTGCATGACAGCCGCCGACCAGGTTCCCTTTTCGCCCGGCTCCCAGACTGCAACTCAATCATGCCCAATTAGTGGGTCCCCAAACACTCTCTCTTATTAGAGGACTCATAATCGACTCATTGTGTCCTGATTTGGCAAATAAATCACTCTGGAGGCTGCTGACTCCCCCACCTTCCCCCCTTTTTTCTCTCCCCCACTACTCTCACCCTGTCTTTCACTGCCCACTCCCCGTCTTTTCCTTGTCCAGGGGTTCAGTGACAACGTTTTCAGGCGTGCTTTTCATTGGAGCTGACAGTTTGAGCAACGCCGGACTCCTTTTTTTTTTATTTTTTTTTTTTTATTCCCCCTGAAGAATGAAGAATAATTTAGCAGCTAAGGCAAGGCAGGCAGCATGCGAGTGTCCTTGTCCTACAAGGTTAAGAATTCATTCCATCTGAGCAAGAAAGGAGTGAATTAAAATAAATGATGGCCAGATATTTATTGCGAGTTTGTAGATGAAGCCAAGTCACTCCAGTGGACCAGCGGGGCCTGGGCTGCCAGTGGCTCAGTGTAGCCGAGTGACCTCCCTACCTCTACCTGACTAACTGGGGAATAACACTCAATGTCACATTACTCCTATCCTGCATTTGATATATTTATTTATATCCCCATATATATTTATATCTATAAATGCATGTGTTGGGGACATCAGGGTAAAACGTCAAATGAGATAGCAAGACGTATATGAAATTATCTGGTTGGGGGGATGCTAAAAATAATTGTAATTTGATTGCAGGAGGAAATTCTTGAGAAAACTGAGCTTTGGAGACATGGACAAGGAGATCCTGAATGAGACGGGACAGGAAACACGAAGAGACAAATGTCCTTCAGTCTGTAGACACTAAACTCAAGGCCACTTTGACACATGGGCAGATTATGAGACAGTGGCATAGATGTGCAAAGGGCCACACCACCTCTTCAACACAGGAGCAAGACACACAGTTTGCGGTGGTTTGCCTCTTTTTTGTTTGTTTGTTTGTTTGTTTTGTGTCTCTTTGTTGTCTTTATAAATCTTTGAGTTGTTTTGTATCTCTTTATAGTCATTTTGTGTCTTTTTGTGGTTGTTTTGTATTTTTTGAGGTAATTAATTGTGCATTTTGTCTAATCTTGCGTCTCTTTGTTTTTCTTTGAGGTCTTATTGTATCTCTAAAGTAAATCTTTGTATTTTTTGGTTTTGTGTCTGTTTGAGGTCATCATTTCTCTCTGTGTGGTCTCTTTGTGTTTCTTTGAGGTATTTGTAAATTTTAGATAATCTTGTCTCTCTGTAACTCTTTGTGGTCATTTTGTATTTCCATGTGATTGTTGTCTGTCTCCTTGTGGTCTTTTTGTGTCTCTTGGAGGTTATTTATCATTGTTTTGTGTCTCTCTGAGGTCATTATGTGTCTCTTTGAGATAATCTGGTGTGTAATTGGGGTCATTTAAGGGGTCTTTGTGTTTCTTGTGACTCTTTGAGGCAATTCTTTATATGTTTTTGTTTTTTTGAATCTCTTTGAGGTAATTCTGTGTATATTTGAGATTAATTTGCGGGGTTTTTTTGGTGGTTTTGCATGTTTTTGTAATCATTTAGTGTGTATTTGATATTTTAAAAAAACGTGTCTATTTGAGATATTTCTTTGTAATTTTTTGGTCATTTTGCACCTCTTCCAAGTCAGTATGTTTTCATTCATGTGACATTTTACAGATGAAGGCCAAGGGGGCCCTTACATTTTGGGTCCCTGGGCTTGTGCCTTCAGTAATCCATCCATTCTCTGACATACAGTAAATATGTTATGGTTAAAGTAAAGGCGCAGCCCACTGATGGATGTTCATTATTACATTTTGAATTCTTTATGAAAATTTCTTAATTCAGCACATCAACAGTTGCTAATGTTCCAAAGATTACAGGGGCCCACAAGCTGAAAGGGCCATTTTTTTGCAGGGCCTTGTGCACTATTCCTTCCCAGAGTTCATAGCAACATACAGTTCCTCAGGACAGATATCCAACATGAGAGCTTTACTGGCTCAGCGGGTGGACCAGCTTGAGCCTGGGGGCTTGTGGAGCACTGAGAGGCCTGTGATGTTGCATGCATGCAAGAAACCAGTGGACTGTGATGTAGTGGACTCAGAGTCAGAGCCAAAGAGTAGCTTTAGCAATGTCCCACTGTGACGGTGAGCTCCCTCTCCAGGCTCAAACAGCTTCTCCTACAGCAGCAGATCCTGTGAAGTAACCTCAGGATGCTGCTTTCCTTTATCCAAACCAAACCAAGCCTTTTCTCTTACATTTACTCCCCTTCCTCCACTCTACTGAGAGCTATGTGTTTGGTGTGTGTGTGTGTGTGTTGAGTGGTCATTAGTCTCTGTTTACAGTGGAGAGAGCCTGGCCAGCTGGCATGTGACGTGTGATGTGCCGCGCTGTGGTCTACCACTGTGAGACCCCCGTAGCAGAGTCGTGGAGGCCTAGCAACCCCCTTCCCCAGGCGGGCCGCAGAGACCGCAGCGAGCCCTCGGCAGATGGAGCCTCCAGCGTTTCTCGTCTCTCCTCTACAAGCAAAAGAAGAGGTGGAGCGAGCGCTGGAGGTGGGACTGGCCCTGGCCCCCATCACAGATGCCAGGAGAAGGCTGAGGCTCTGGCGAGACCCTGCTGGGAGGGTGCTGGGCCGGAACAGGTGCAATCTCAGCCCCTCGGTCCCCTCTGTCAGCACCTCAGTGGTGGAGCCCACGCTCTCTTCCTGTCCTCGCTCCTTCTCATTCACACACTCCAAAGGTGTTGTGGGGCTCCATCCAGCCCCTCCCTCGCCCAGCGACAAATCCAGACACCAAAAATCACGAGCAGACACTCTTGCTGCCTTGTGTCTTCGCCTCAAAAGGACCAAAAAGTTCAAAACAGCAGCAGTGTGTTTGTGACCCTCAGAGGGCAAACAGCAGAATTGTGTTGACTCAGGCGTTTTCCTCTGCTGGCTATGATAAGCTCCTCGGCTGACCTCGCCACTGCCGGGGGGCCAACACAACCATCAGCCCTTGCTTTATCGCCAGTGGCTACAAGACAAAGAGCTCCTGCTGTATACCCGGCTGCGGACAGCATACTGCATGATGGAAAGAGTTTATGACAGAGGGGGCTGTGTGGGGCGAGGCCCAACAGGCCACCTTGACCTGTCCCTGCTCAGAGGACCTTGGTGGACCCCGTCCCATTGCCCCCAGCCCCCCACAAGCGACCTGGCCACTCCGACCGCCACTGAGTTATTATCATAATTTCCCGGAGAGGCATTGCAGGGCCTTCGCGATCAGAGAGGCATCCGTGTTTTACAGAATGTTTTGTGTTTTATTGCCTTTAAGTCACTCATAGGCCAGCAGAGAGGGCCCACAATGATAAGAAAACCAGTCATGTGAAAAATGAAGGACCTCGCGTACAGGACTGAGAGGTGAGGAAGGGAAATAATAAAATACATGACAAATGTGGAGCTGGACTGTATTTCATGTTCAAACCCCTGTCTCGCCTTCCAACCATCGGCCGCACTAAAAACATATGAGGGGAAAGCGGGAAATAATAATAATGAATTCAGCCAATCTCGCTGTTACAAAAAGAACAGAAGCTTTTTTTCTCCACCACCTCATGGTTTACACTTGAAAAAAACTCCCGGCCTCTCATTTCCCCTCCCGGGTCCTTTGACAACATGACGGCCGTAAGATGCCCAGGGGCATTCAAAGCTGCCACTGTCCCAGCCATTTCATGTCCGAGCCCACCTGGGGTAAACAAAAAAGGACTTGGAGCGATAGAATATTAACTAAAGAAGAGAGGGGAAAAATGGCACTGACAAAACTGAAAATACTTTTCAACCCGTCAAACTTTCTGTCTTAAAAAATACCCTCTTTCATTGTCTCTTTTGTGGAGTAATTCCCCCTCCTCTCACACAACCCCCTGCGGGTTTTTAAAGGTGCAAAATAAAACATCTGTTTAATCTAGCTATTTCAAAAGCAAATCCCCTTTTGATCAAAAAATGATATTGATCTGACTGCCTTAGTTGTGTGGCGAGGATCTCTCCTTTATACTTGAAATATCATGGAGTCTTTGTGGCAAATCAATACTGCGGCTGCTTTTTGAGGCTTGTTTCAAAGGGCGCAAGAGCCATTTGAATATGGTTGATATAGTCGAGCTAGTTAGAAATTAATGTGTAAAACATGATCTCGTCCCTGGCTTTAAAAAGGGGGGACGTCTTTATTTTCTTGCCTTTTTAAACAGATAATAATCCTCTCATGACCGCTTCATGGCACCTGACTGATGCAGTGCCGGCTGGGTCAGCGACGGGGAACCTGTGACAGGCACGCAGCCCCTGGTGGAATCAACTGGTCCTAATATTTCTTGAGCTTTAGCTCGTCTGTCCTCACCCCTCACTCTGTGTCTACGGGGCCCCGGCATTGGGCCCCAGCTATCTCCACATCTCCCCATTTTCTTTAATTACACCTCTGCATATTGCTTTTGGGCCATATGGAAGGCAGATATTGAGACCAGATAAGATGTATAAACTTCTGTCAACACCACAGCATATTAGGTAGACCTGGAAGCATATTATCTCTATTCTATCCTTCCAATTAGCGCCCAATATCAAAATACATTAAGACAAGCCTGTCGACGAGGAGCAGGAAAAAACATTACATTAATGGGGCCTTCGTCCGCTTTTTTTTAATTAAACTGTATTACTTCCTTTGCGTTTGTTTGCTTTGCCACAAGATGAAAAGTCATTTCCACCAAGGGACTCAATAAAAACACAGATAAATGACCCATTTAAACTCAGCAGCCTGAGAGCTACCTGTGCTCAGCTGGTCCATACTGGCCTAAACGTTTTACAGTGGCTCTTCACTAACAAACTGCTGCTTTCAAAATAAGCAGCGCAGATTCACACGAGAAAAATTCTTTTCCTGCATAAACTCTGAGTTTTGGTGTGCTGTGGTATTGCATGCACCCCATCAAATCAAAAGATGTTAAACACTGTGTCATTACTGGAGCATTTTGAATGAAATATCGGATTGCTATGGCACACATTGGTTCAACGTGGATTGTTACAGCAGTAATGGCTCCATTATTTTAATAGAAAAATGTCAAGGAAAAACAAATTACACCCTCAACTTGTGTGAAGCCTGTATCATTTGATCTGATATACACAGCGTTGGCGTGGCCTCAGACTCAGCTCACCTCCCAGTGACACCATGTTCATCTGAAAGCAACCGCCATAACCAAAAAGCTCTCTGAGAACACAACTGTCTTCCTTACTAGAAATAATGTACATATTGTAGCTGTTCTGATGTGATTGAATTCACTGCACCCAGACAGTGAGAGGTCATTCTGAGGATATACTGTACACACGGAGAGACACGGAGAGAATAAAGGAGAAGCGAGCGGCAGGATGAGGGAGTAGAGAGAGGTCACTTTGAGAAGCTTGGATGCAAGCATATGCCAAACAGCGTCTCTGGATCCCTCTCTCTTTCTCTAATCCCCTCTCTGATCCACCGATGCTCGGGCCAATCATTTGAGGCCGGCCACAACCCGTGATCACTGGGCCCTAATCTGAGTCCTCGGCCCGTCCGCAGTCCACCTCAGACAGCACCGGCCGGCTGCCAGCAGAGGAGTGGCAGGCTTAGGCTTCTCCAGAGAGACAGCTAGAGGTTGTCTCTACATGGATGGGCACTTCGCAGCTCGGCGGGGGCGGGAGGAAGGGGCAACATAGCAGCTGCTCGGGGCATATGGGCAGAATTCATTAAGTCTGGCTAAATAAGCCAATTGTGGAGGCGGCAAAAAAGTGTGTGTTTGTATGTCTGATAGAGAAACAAACAGATCACTCACAGGGTTTGAGCTCAAATATTCTCCCACACACAAATATTCCGAGCACAAATATCCCGTGTGATAGCTTCGTCCTAAGGTATTACACTTGATGAAGTTGATTCAAGGCCCACCAAATGAAAAAATCTGGATCTATTTGTGATGGGCAGTGATTGAGCTGTTAGATGCATAGATTATGTGTCCTTGAGGACTTTGCTGTGCATCTCCAAATGTCCTGAGACCGCTCCCTGCCTCAGAAATAAACCTAATCACAATCTGTAAATGTTACAGCTGTTTCTCTAATAGACCTGGCCTGACTTTGGAGGCCTGCATTTATATTCACACACATGAACCAAAGACAAAACTGAATGCTGATACATGCGGCCAGCACACGTTGAAGGCACGGTTTACAAAGCACTTCCCGAAATCAGCTCTGTGAAAATGTGTCAGATGTTAATTTAAATTCAGAGCTGAAAACGTGTGTATCCTGTCCTGTGGCCTGTTTTGTGGGCTCTTTATTAAGTGTTATCACATTGTTGTGAGGATTTTGTTCTTTCACTTAAAGAGTACACACCTGACACCAGCTGCCGTCTTGTTCCCGACTTACATCCATTCTTCTTTATCCAGTAAAAGGTATAATGTATGCTAATCCCCCAGGTGTCAATAGGAACTCTGTTCAATGCTTTTGAGATAATAGTGAAGAAGGGGTTGCTCCTATCGAAGACCTGGAAGATAAAGTCAATGGCACAGTCAATAACAATAAGGTTGTAGGCTTTAATGAGGAATGTTAATTTGAACACAATCAACTGGATTTCAGCTTAGCTGATTATCAACCTTGGACTTGTATGAGGGTGTTGATAATGCTGGCAGTACAAGGAGGGCATTTTTATCTGTGTCAGAAGAGCTTTTCAAACAAAATCAGTTTGCCTTTTGGCTGTTTAAGTTGGAAACTAACAAAAAAACAAGGGTGAAATTCCAAAAAGCTAAACAAAGACAGGGTAAGACAGCACTGCACTGTGCACTCTGCAGTGAAGTTTATTTATAAAATACAAGAAACGCTGTATATACACTCTAGAAATATAAATTCTTGATAACAAACAGTAATTAAAGTTACGATAAGCAAAGTCAGCGGCCCTTCTGTGTAATGGACATTCACCCAGCTCCCACTAGAGCCATTTAGAGTCCCAGTCCAAACCTCCTCCTCATGTTACAGGCAGCGCGGCCGGCTCCTCACTCTCTCCTTGATCCCATTCCATCAGTAGCTCTGAGGACACCTCTGTAAACAAATGATCCCAGTCCCAGCTCACATCATCCTGCAGAGCAAAAGAGAGACAAGAGGAGGAGAGGAGAAGAATTAGAGGCAGAGGGAGACATACCAAGAAAAGAGAGCACGGGGGAACAGAGGGGGCAAAGAGAGGAGAACTGGGGGGAAGGAGAGTGGAGGGTGTTAATGTACACATCATAAATCTTGATTACCTGGGAGACAGAGTGGCAACCTCCCCTGATGCTCTAGAAACAGCTGGACGGGCATTTGCTGGGAGCTCACAAGCTATATTTACTAAAAACTCACTCACCTCTTTCACCTCCTGCTCCGGTGCTAAAACCTTAGTGAGGAGCTTCAAGTCGATCTCTCCATCCTGAAGGAAGATCGTGGAAAAATTCACTTAGCTTGCACAAACAGAGGTGATGTTGGTTGCAAAATGAAACGGACAACCTTGACGAGAAGAGAGTTAGAAATATCAAAGAGATATAAAAATAAATGTACTTGACTTACTAAGGTCTGGAACGCAGAGTAATACTTCAGATCATTGTCCAGATCTCTGTAGGTCATTACCCGATTCACCTGGATGCTGACGGGGCAACATACAGTCAGAACTGACATCTGATACAGTAACAGATATGTGTTTCAATCACGACAACATGTCACAGAAAATAGCAGCCATCCTGACTGCAGTGCTTTCACACTACATGCATCCAGAGTCTGAGAAGTGGCTTTGCAGAAGTTTGAAGTTTGTGCACAATGAAGCTCCAAGATTTGATGCAAAGACCACAGAGAGCAGGAGATGGTTGCCAAGTGGTAAACGCTTCAAATTGAAACCCAGCTGCTTATCTGTGGGTTGGAATTAAGTGGGGGGGCTCTCAAAGTGGCCGGGGCCTAGCAGTGCATGCCAGTCCTACTTACTGCACATTACACGCTACATTGCCCCCGCAATGAGTTCAATGTGGATATTATCTCGCACAGAGAGCAAGCCCCAGCCTAATAACCTCCACCGCTGTCATAGCCTTGCTACATATTCGACACATGTCGGCGTGTCTCTCGCTGCCCTGTAAATCAAAGGGCCCGGTTAGTAGAGACCCTGGTAACAGAGTTGCATAAATCACACCCAACTGTTATTTCTCCATTTCAGCCCAATAAAGCAAGACACTCTGCAATGGCACAAGCGGAGGACAGGTAACCATCAAAGTCACCAGAGCAGGCTACTGATCTAGTGTCCTGTGCACGGACAGAGGTTAACTGTCATACACAGGTTTGGAGACATACTCTGTGTGTGTGTGTGTGTGTGTGTGTGTGTGTGTGTGTGTGTGTGTGTGTGTGTGTGTGTGTGTGTGTGTGTGTGTGTGTGTGTGTGTGTGTGTGTGTGTGTGTGTGTGTGTGTGTAAATCCTGTGTGATAAGGATGAACTACTAAAAGTTTAAGGCGTCACAACCATACCTTGGTGGAGCAGCAACTTGCATGGTGAGATCTTCTTCTTGTACTTCTTCAAGGTCTGGAATCACAGGAATATCTAAAAAACAAAAAACAGAGATAACATCAAAAAACTGTTAAAAAAAGGGAAAAAATGACTTGAATGTAGAATGTTTATCAAAATAATTACCAAAGTACCCAATTCAGAAAAATAAAAAATAATAACACCTAAAAAAAACTCTTTAAAATCTGTCAGAAAACACCATATTTTATAAACTCTCCTTATATTGTTTTCTTTTTTTTTTTTTTGCAAAAGTTTTAATTTGTAAAGTAACAAGTAACTAAAGCTTTTAGATAAATTTAGCAAAGTAGAGTTACAATATTCCCCTCTGAAATTTAGTAGAGTGAAAGTATAAAGTGGGGAAAAAAAGACTCAAGTAAAGTACAAGAATCTAGAAGTTGTACTTAAATACAGAGCTTGAGTAAATCTACTTAACTACTTTCCACCACTGCTGATTACATTTCAAAAAGTGTTGAAATCTGAGAAAATCTGAGTCTCGTCTAATTTTTGAAAGGTACAGTAAATCCCCTGTGTATGGCTGCTAGAAGTGCACAGATCTGTGAGAATATGTGTATGTGTGACCATGTCTGTGTGGCACTTCCTCCCCTCCCTCTCTCCTGCTACATCCTCATAAGAGCTGCCCTGTCACAATAGCCATGCGGCCATGAATATTCAGGAGGCGAGGCGGCAGCTCTTCCTGCTGTGAGAGGGGCGCTGGCCAGGGGCTCCCCAGAAAGCACCCCCTGCTACCTTAGCATTTGGGCCCTGTCAGCGCCGCCCACCCCCAGGACCCACAGTGGCCGGTAGGCCGACCTCCATGTCCACTCTGCCACTCCGACTGGGGCGGCATCCAGCCATGTGCAAGAGTATTTGCTTGCGGGCCCATCTGTGTGGGGTCGGAAGTCACAGTGCGGCCTGGCAGGGGCTGTGGTGCCAGGAGCCGCCAACCCGCTGCTCAAACAGTAGGAACCCACTTTAATTGGCAAAACGCAACAGGACAGAGGATGGCTCCACTCCCAAGAAGGACAGGGCAAACTTTCACAGCATTTTTTAGATGGACATTTGTTGGAGCAGGGAAATAAAAGAGGCATAATAGGGGAAATAAAAAGATTTGATGGAAAAAGGATAAATAGTTAATAATGAACAAAGAGACTGTTTGAATTGAACTCTAAGACTTCATAATAGGTCCCTTATTGTGTGATGACATTCTAAGGCAGTGGTTCCCAACTGCTGGATCGAGGTCGAAATTTGGGTCGCTGTTTCATTCTGACTGCAAGTGACTCATGAATGTTTCAAGTTTGTAAAAAATTACACTTTATATTAAAGTACAGTGAATTTCTGGCACAGAGCTTTTATTTTGAAGTGCCATATTCGGTATATTCTTGTAACATGTTTTATATCTTGGTGTTCTAAGCCGACGTGTCATTTACATTTTGTGGGAAAAAAAGGAAAATGTGGTATTTTATCTAATGTGTGGACTAAGGAGAAATATGGAGCCGTGGCTGGACCAGTTCAGTCGGGAATCGCTGATCTAAAAGTTACAGTACTGCTTAAGAAGAGAGCTTAAAAGAAAAACAAAAATGAGGAAGAATTGTTTCCCAAAAACATTTCATCATGTCAGCAGGATACATTTTTGATTACAGACAGTTGTCAAAAACTTCTCTGGCTTTCCATCTGCCCTCACAGAAAATGTGTCAACTTTGGGCGTGATGTGGATTTCCTGAACAATGTTTTCTGGGGAAGGTGGTGGGGGGCGGCAGACTGCACATCCTTATTAGCTCTACAGCTGAGTGTTGACAGTGAGAGAGGAGGCAAAGAGAGAGAGGAACAGACAGATAGTGAGAGGAAAAGAGAGAGCTGGACTGCATGAAGAGGGTTGTCAGTAATCTCTAACCACAGTACTGCACCCTGAGGGGAAAGTCAATAGAGGAGCTAAATAGAGGTGAGGAGATAGAAGTGTGCATCTGATGTGAGGAAATATCTCGGCATCTGTGTCACCATTCCTTCAAAATAACTCCTGAAAATAAAACCGCAGTTGAAGAAACATCGATCTCTGATGGAACACTAAATTTCAGTTCTCCAGAAAAGTTACAGACTGTTGAGAATTTTTTTTTTTTTTTAAATTCTGGACACATTTCTCAGAAGACAACTTGGTCAAAACCTAACCTATCAACTTTCAGCGGATAACAAAAGCTCACCCTCTGTTGATAACTTATTTCTTTCTCTTTTTTAATTAAACCAAATTAAAAATGCCATGCTCGTTTAGCCGCTGACAAGATTCATCTGTGTTTCTGATATCCAAATAAATGCGGGCGCGGGTATTTCATATTCATGAGGCCCCGGTGACACTTTGTCCTCTCATTTACAAAGCACAGCGTTCAGCAGAATCCGTCCCCCCTGGACCCCCAATCAAATTTAATGGTCTTAGTGCAATGACATCAAAAAGCCTTGCCGTCCGGCTCTTTGCAAACAGCTTCCTGGGTTGTCTATGTGTCCACACGCACGTCTTTTCATTTCAGCCAGTAATGCACTATTAACACACTCCATGAGAGTTCAATGTGAAGCACAGAGGCATATGTTGTCTATATGCAAAGTCTATTATTAAGTGAAAAAAGGAACAACATTTTTAAATGAGCTTTAAATTCAACCCATTACTGGAGGTCAAGCAGGGCATCAAAGCAGCCGCAAACAAGCCAGTGTTTTCTCCGGACGCAAAGGGCAGCTCCGTCAGGAGGAGCTGTCTGTATTACCTATACTCCCTTGGCTGGACATGTATCAAGGTGGCTTTTGTCTGGCAGCGAGCAGGCCACGCGTATCCTTATTACACGCTCGCGTCCGGCTTCCTCGCTGAAGCATGTAAATATCAAAAGGGGATAATTTGCTGTGAATGTAGACATACTCCCGGCAGGCAAACGCCAGTCAGTGACTTTGGCGAACAGGACGTCTCCCCACATCACTTGGCCTCCTATAATCTACGCAGGGGTCCAGTCAAATGATTACCTAGGCTGCTGCTTCCATTTGAAAAGCTTATGGGACGATATTCAACACATAGCCAGCTAATAGTAAGACATGAAGTAGATGGGTGTTTTGGTGATACTGGTGCTATTTTAAGTGACCAGCAGGAGGCTGTGGGGGCAGCTGATGGGAAGATGGGAGCAGGGGATGGGGCTAGCCCTCTCTCTCTCTCTCTCTGTCTCTCTCTCTGTCTGTGCTTGTAGCCAGTGGACATAAGGGATAAGGGTAGGGGACATAATCAAGATCGCAGGGGCTATCTCACTAACCCTCAGCACTGTAATTTCCAATGCCCCTGCCTCCGGCTCTGTATTAAGAGGTCTCCCTCCACAGAGTAATAATCTTTCCGGCGGCATTAACTGCAAGAGAACCAAACCTCTGCTGGACTCTTCATTCAACTGGCCGTTTGAGCCACTGCATGCTGGACAGTGACAGACAAAATGTGTGTGTGTGTGTGTGTGTGTGTGTGTGTGTGTGTGTGTGTGTGTCTGTGTGTGTGTGTGTGTGTGTGTGTGTATGTACATTACATGTAATTGAGACAAACACTATTATAACATTTTTACAGTAACAGAGTTTTATCAATAGATTTGAATTTGAGAGTTTTGTGCTTTTTGAAATGTTCCCATTTTTAACAAAAAAAAAAACATGTAATGAAATATTGCAAAAAATATATTTGAAGTGATAAATAAATATTAGGGCCTCCTTGTTACTTATGAGAGGAGAGGAGATGGTGCATGTAGTTTTTAAGCACTGGGAAGGGATTTATGTTTTTTGATTTGGGTTAAGGGAGCGATATTCAACTTTAAATGGCTGTATTTTGTATTTATTTTAAATACCCTCAGAACCCCAAAACCCAAAAGGGGGTTTAAAAATCTCCAAAACTCACACAATTCATCATGGCCAGAAACTGTGAAATATTGTTATAAAAGGCGGAGGGACGTTTATGCATTTTCTTCTTGTCACTCACGGAGGCTCAAGGAAAAGTATCTGTAGCTCTGGGGAGGCTCATGATATATTTAGGAAAAACAAAGTCAGTCCCCACCCACCACTCTACACTGATAAATAAAGTACTGTCCCTTACTGCTTGCTCTATCTCCATATTACAATCATTTCACAAACTTAATCATGGATCACAGTTTTTATGAGAAAATTATTAAGTTAAATATTTGAATTAAACACTAAAAAAGACATTTGACTCAATAGGATTAACTTTTTTTACATATTAGTAGCTTTGTTTTGAGTTCTATAAATTAATTTTCTAATAATTATTATGTATTGCAACATAGAATTGAAAAACATGATGATTTTGACATGACAGTTTTAAAACAGTTTAGAGTTGTGACCTGTAGTTGACTGTAGATAAAAGGGTTCAAACATTATGCCTTTTGTTTATTTGCTCATAAATTGCAACACTATCTGAGATGTGTATAAGTTCTTTAGTGTTGTCAACTGAACATTTCATTCTGCTAACCTATCTTTACTAAAGCAGTTTGACCCTATATCCCCAGCTGACTTGCGCCACAAAATAGAACAATTATTCTCGGCATGGTTTAGCTGAAATCTCCCCCCTCAGTCCTGACACTGTTTGTGGTGCGCAGACTTGGGCCCTCAGGTGACTCACTTACTCCTAGATCTGTATTCAACAGCACCTGCCTGACACGCTGTGTGCACGTGTGTGTGTTTGTGACCAACTGTGTCATTGTGGGAGGTTAGGGGAACACTGAAATCCTGCCACAGTATTCTCCATCACTTATAGATCTAACCTCATTTAATGAGCATATTCACCTGTCATTTTCATCAAAGGGGCCACGCTGATACGTTGTGACACGCTGGTCAAAAGGAGGAACGCAGAGGCAGAGTTCTAACACGTGAATCCACGCTGGATTCAAGGAGAAATATGGTGTGAGCATCAGTGAAAAGCGATGATCTGACTGCCTGCTTATCTGCTCTGCTTCCAGAGGATGAATGTGCCGGGCGGGGAGGCACTGGAGGGCTCCTCTTTGCCCGTGAGGAGAGACACAGAGTGGGGGGATAGTGAGGGTGCTCTTACCTCCTTCATCATCTGATCCCTGGGGAGTTTGTGGTCGCAGGCGGCGGCTGTAGAAACAGGAAGTGTGAGAGAATGAATTATTTAATGCTTTCAAAATGCAGCCCGACGGTGAGGTCATCATAGGGAGTGAGTGTGTTGGCTCCTGGGCTACTTTGCTTTGATGATGGGCCTGTTTCTTGTCTCAACTTTTTCTCATGGCAGTCAGGACACTTGCTCGGTCTGCTACAGTCTGACTGGACTTCTGAACAGTTGTCAACACTGATGAGACGCTGCTGTGCTGTCTGGGTGACCAGCCTCAGACAAGATCACCTCTAGGATTAAAAAAAAAAAACCCAGCTGGAGCAGCAGACTGAATAAGTATAGCTGAGACAAGACAGTTGTGACAGAAGTACGACATGAGGGATTTTTCTGCAGGGTAACAACTTTACACACAAAGCCTCCATGTTACTACAGTCATTCAGGCACTGGGCTCCAGCTGCGATGATGAGTAAAACACAAGACAACTTCGTCCTCTACCTGTGTCTCCTCATGATGTCTATTCAAGTCACAGAATGATGTGCGGGAGGGTGAGGGGAAAAACTAGAATAACAGGAAAACTTGGCTCCTAACAGCAATAAAAGTGATGACAACTCAGTGACGCTGTTTTTTAATCATGTTAAGTGATTGTTCTTGGAAGTCAAGGATTAGCAACCAAGGACAATCTGAAAGTACGGCACTATTTCCACTTTACTGCAAAGCAAACAAACATTTAAACCAACCTATTTTTTTTTGCACAAAAATGTAACTGGCACTGAAGTCAATCAACAACTGCAGGAGTAAAGTGAAATATGGATTTGGTAGCTGAGTGAACTTACTCTTCCAGGTCTTCAGCTGCAGGTCTTCTTGAAGATCTGTTTAACAGCAGAGAGAACGAATGTTAGATTAAATAACGCCCCTCTTAGATTACATTTTTACTTCTGTCAAAATAACGGTAAGCGCAAAACTCAAAGATGTATACCCTGGCACAGTCCTCAGAGGTATTTTTGATATATCCTATTCATCTGAATCTAATGATAGTAATTCTGCCATATCAGACACAGCGGGGTCTCCAGTAGTTGTGTCTTCTCCTCTCTGTTTTCTCAGCCTCGTCTCCTGCTGGATCATGCAGCTATTTTCAGACTTCTCTCCATTTACACAGCTCAGCTTGAACAGAGCATGCCAGACACCAAAACACTGTGTTTTAACACTTCTCTGACTCAACACAGTATTTTTAGAAACCACTATCTGTTTTAAGAAAGGTAGCAATCACACCGCACATCAAACAAAAACAATATTATTATTACATCGGAAGTTATTACTTCATATCAATCATGATATAACATAAGGCAGGAATCAGGGCAGAGTAAGTTTCATTTAGTAGCCTGAAAATGTGTATACCAGATTTTAATATAATTTTCATGAAGCAAAATGCTTTTGCTAGTTCTCCTGGTTGAGTAGTGCCCCCTACTGGTTTTAAAAGTAACACATCCAGTATAGCAAGTCTTTTTCTTGCTGACATTTTTATCTTTTAGCTGCCAAAACAATCAAGCAGATCTACAGTATTCATTGAAAAGAAATAAAATCATATATTTAAGTAAATATATATAATTACATATGTAAAAAAAATAATACTATAAAAGAAGTTTATATCATAATGTGCCAATGTTGGTATTAAAACTGCATAAGAATGTCAGTGTTCAGTATGAAGCAGTAGAAACATTACTAGAAAGGCAAGCCCCCTGTGAACAAGCATGAAAAATAAATTAAAGCCTCTATATCAAAAGTAGCATCTGAACACCAACTCCTGCCTCTACCTTTAGGTTTTTTTTCTGAGGAGAGTTTGCTGTACTGTTTGCTGTACAAACTGTAAAGCCTTTTAGGCTAACTTGATTCAGGATTTATATATATAATAACTGACTTGACAATCAGAGCAGACAACATTTCAATTCAAGATTCAGTTCAAGAGGAATAAAGCTTGCACAAAAATCCAGATATCAAGCCTTATCGTCGAGTCCCCTTGAGCAAACAGGGAAACCTGAACACCGTTTTACATCAAACATCAACTGTCATTAATCTGGATACATGCAGACTATTAATTTATGTCAATTATGTGTATCAGGGAAAAAAATAATAATTAAGAGGAGGAAACCCAAAAGAAAAGGGAAGACATAAAAACACAATGAGCTAACCAGATCTCAGCCAAAAAACTTAACTCCTGTTTTGTCTGTCTCATTTATGCTGTCTGACTGAAGTCTCACAGACATGAAGGTACTGCAGTCCACCCAGGCAGGGCAGAGAGGAGCTGAGGGAGCCTACCTGCCTGCCCTTGGACTGTGTCCTGTCTGGGGGGCGGGGGTGGCGACACTTAAGACACATTACAGGCCCCTTGATTAAGACTCATGTAAGGCAAAGCGATAGACATGGTAAAACTGTCTGGAAAAAGTTGTTAGGGATAAAATATATTGTGACAACCTGGTTTCAAAGGTTCATCAATAAACTGACAGATCATTTAGTGTCAATTAGAAGTGATAGATCGACAAATCCCGGGATTTCTGCGCTGGGATTAGTGGGAGGAGGGCGGCGGTGATTGAGCATGAGGGGTGACATTGAAGGGAAAAGTCCTTGCCGGTTCCAGGGGGGACCATTACTTACTTTGTTTCAGAAAGGATCAATGCGCACGCAAACCCCTTTTACACCTCCTGTATTTCAATCGCTTTGAGACTGGGAATCAAGCTGGGTTTCACAAAAGCAGAGAAGCGACACGCTGACCTTCTGTGAGAAGGGAAAGATCTATTGAGTTTGCTGTTTTCCCTGCTTGCACTAACGGTGCAGTAAACTACGCAAATAAGCACAATTGACTCAGTCTGTTCACTTCGATGCATCTCCTATGCTCTCACCTCTACCGAGACTGAAAAAACAGAAGCACAGTGGCAGGTGGAAAAGAAAACAAGAGAGGCAGTTACACACTGCAATAAAAAAAAGTATCGTGTTGATTTAGTCATGTACAGTATTCAGATTTAGATTTGTTAGTTGTGGGCGAAAGCTTTTGGCAAACACCTTCCATCTGTTCCAAATATTTCATGAATTCTCCATGTTGTGCTCCCCGTGTAAAGAGCAGACTGCAGTGGTAAGGGGTGATTAAGTGGCTTGAACCCCTGTGATGAAGTGGCTAGCTGACTAACAGTGCCCTCCTGTGGCTGATGCATTAACCATGTCAATTACCGCCTTGCTCACAGATGAAGACGAATGGAGAGTTGCCTGCTCAGACAGGCTCCCTCTAACCTTGTTGATTCACAGCCTGAGTGCCAAATATGCACTGATAAATAAGCTCATTCAACAGCATGAGAGTTCATTAATAACACATAACCCAAGACCACAGCGCACAGTCTCCGCCTTCAGCGTAGCCACAGGAGATGGGGGAAAAAGGTGAAGATACGTACTTGGCAGAACCAGACCCAGAGCTTTCTTCAGCCCAGCCGCCCTGCCGTCGGGCCGGTTTGGGAGGAGGGCCCTGGAAGAGGAGAGGAATTTAATAGCAAAGAGCTTCATTGAATGCGTACTCACTCACATAGAAGATAAATAAAACACATTTGTAGGCATTGTAACTATTATTACGCAGTACTCTTGGAAAATAAAACACAAAAATATGTTTATGTTACATTAATCACCTTAAGGGTCCAGTGTGTAGGATTTAGTGGGATATATTGGCGGAAATGGAATAGACATGTTTTCTTTAGTGTTTAAGCACCTGGAAAAAAATTGATGTTTATATCTCCATAGGCAGCGGGTACTCCTCTTTATAGATTGCCATGTTGACACAATAGCCTAGAACGGAGAAACCATGCACTTGCTCTAGAGAGTGCCATTTGAGTTTTCCCATCAGCCACCATAGGTAGAAGCCCGACAAGAGTCACAAAAACTGTTTTTTATCTATGGTGAAACTGCTTCATTCAGTGTATACACCAGGTCAAACTACAGGGTCCATTTGTCTTTTTGTCTTATTAGCAGGTGCTGGACGAGAAGCCGGTCTGCGATGTGCCAAACAGTGCAGGAGAAACACTGATTTGTAACTTGAAACTGCTTTTTTGAAACTGTTTTAATCAGTTTTAATCACCTGGTTCATCTGTTTTGGAAAGGAAGGGATCTGGAATAAACCACCTGAACTAAAAACACTGAAATAATTTCAACTGGGAGAAGTTTTCAAACTTCAATCTTCACCACTAGATGCTGTTCCTTTAAATTTTGTTATAATTAAAGGGCTTACATTAATACATGTTTGACAAAGTGGTGACTATAATGTGTGAGTACAAAATCTGTTTTTAAAGTGGAAATGTGCCAGTGGGTGGCCCTCTTGTCTACAACAGCAGGGAAAGTAGGCCCCTTAACTTTAATTTAAAAGATAATAAAATTCATGTTTAAATGTCCTGCTACAAGTCTTGGGACAATTTAAACCAAAGTTAACCTCTAATCATTGATTCCAATATTTAAGTTCTAAGCTACCAAAAAGCTCCTGTGCAGTAAACAACATGCCTGGCAAGTGCAACACAGAGCCATCTACATGCACTCCATTGTTCGGTTTATTATTATAGTTTTCAATACTGTCCATTTCCAGTGCCAGGACATATGGAGCCGAGTGTGGGAACTGCCAGGACCCATAAGTCTGACCCTAAAATAGATTGGTAGGAAAAAAAGACCTTCTCCCTCTCATTCTTTGATTCTGAAAATAGTAAACCGAGTATGCATCTCGATCCTGAGACCGGGACCCTGAGACCAGCACTTGAATGAATGAATTCCTCAGAGTACTCGAGGGTGGGCACTAGACAAATGAATTAGGGAAAAAAAAGGCACAACATTTCTCATTACTAAATTGGGTCTGCAGAGGACAAAGTGCTCGTGAAGAATTTCTTTCGTTTATGATGAAAGAGGAAATAATCTTTCATGGCTGGTTCCTTCACCGAAGCCATTTATAAATCTGAATGTCACCATTAAGCAGGGCAGAGGGAGGGGGAGCCACTCTGCTCCGCTGTATATTACCATTAATCGAGAGAGCCCAGGCTGAACAAGCTCCCTTAACTTTGTGTAATTACTAACTGTCTCTATATTAAGAACAAAGGGAATTACAATAATGACAACTGAGTCATTTTAAGCAACATCTAAAAAATCCCTTCAAGTGATGTGAAATTCCTCTGATGTCTAATGTTTGGTATTCCTGACAATGAAGAATTTTCATGAGAGACAAGATAGTGAGGTCAAGTGTCTTTGAGTGCGATAAATTCATCCTGTGACAGTTATTTCACTCTGCAAAAATGGAGAGGACCATAAGTGTCCTGAGAAACAAAACAAATCTGCGCCTCAAACTCTCCATGACCAAATATGAACCTCACAGTCGTAGTAAAATAGTTATGGCTGTTAAGGCAATTAGCTCAGCTCTCGTAGTTTTCTAATTTAGGATCCTCTGATGGTCTCTAGGGCAAGGGACTTGTGGTGGCCAAACCCTCTGAGCCCATAAAAGCAAATGAGTCTTTGTTTAAAAGGATGTCAGGAATGCGACCAATCAGTTGGGTATTTTCGGCAGAAGAGGCCAGGGTTGATAAACGAAGACTGCAAATAAACCCATCCAGTCGCACGACACTCTGGAAAAATGTATTGCATGTGCACAGCAGGTCAGAGAGGGCGCGAGAATATTGGTTCATACATTAGGGAAGTTGGCCTGATTTGGGAAGATTAGCCTAAAGCAAAAGCATCGCTGGAATGTTTTGCTTTGGGAATGTTGGCTGGTTTACAGTTTGCCAATCCAGGATACGTGACTGATTCCAGAAATGCCAGCGATAGTGGAGTGAAATTATTTGCTTTGTTTCAACTGTCACTTCTGATTTAACTTCTCTCATATATTTTTTTGCCCTATATGTAGTCTAAATTTGGCAACACAGGCGCCAACATGTTTTAAGAGAAAGACGTCACCAAGAAAACTTTATGACAACATTTCTGCTAGGGCTTAAAGTGATTCATGTAACATCAAGCAGTATATGAAGAGGATTTTGGAAAATTTATGGGAGAGTCATCGGGGACTTTAGTGATGTAATCTGCTTGTTTTTCAATTAGACAATTTACTAGAGAACAATTACACAGCTTCTAAAGTTTAAAAAGGGGGGTTAGAGCTTGTGTGAAGTAACACTTCAAAACACTTCAAGCAAGCAAATCAGATCCAGTACACACAGGACAATAAATGAAGAGCAGCACTTTTGGAATAGTGACTGCTTTAAAAACCTGTTGTCATAGGAAAATGGCAACTCAAATGTCTCTGCATAAATGAACACCCCATTAAAACTTTATACCATGTGTGTCAAGCTGGTGTTACTGTGTGTGGCGTAATATGAGAGGTGGTGAATCTCAACAGGCCTGGATATCAAATCCAACCAGCTGAACTGAAGCAAACAATTATGGTAACTCATAGCAGACCAGAGTTTACACAATAAAAACTACTGTAAATGGTATAAAGTTGATGTCTGGAGCATTAGCAGCAGAAGCCATGCAAAGTCACCGCTTTTTTCATGCTACCTACCTCGTCATCCTCCTGTGATTCATGTGAGATAAAACCAAAATGCATATCAATGAAGATTATTGTGAGGTGAAATTATAACATGCAACTAACCATCGATTATACCGTTCACTTACTTCTGCCATCGAAGCCGATGTGGAGGACTTCCTCACGTAACGAGAGTCTTCAAATGAGGATTGGTCTGCTGCAAGGCGAGCTCTTCGTCCAGACTTTGCAACCTGGGAAATGTGTAAAATTTTAAAATGGAAAAAGATTTTGATATCATAATGCCAGAAACTGGCACTCTAAACGATTACCAACAACTTTGTGGTTTCACTTTACTTCAACTGCGCCATCTAATGAGCCAACCAAATGTTGTCTGGATAGACTTCAGAATACAATAGATCAGGTTATACCACCTTCATAAACCAACCAAGTTTGATGCTTTGTGCGCCTTTGCTTCTTAATTTTTGTGCAACTTCTAATGCTGTGAAGTCACCTAGTGCGATGTAGCAATTTTTTGTGTAGATATGATAGAAGTATTATTTGACAAGCGAACATCATTTGTGTGATATTCCTGGAAAAATTGAGCGATTGCTCTACTGAAGGACCACCATGGCACTTTCAGGGTACTATCTGAATACTGTTGCATAATTTTAATGTGCTTTTACCCAACAACATAATATATAAAATATACACAACTTTTGCTGAAATTAATACCATAGTAATTCGAAGAAATTCTGGGAAGACCGCTGCAATTTGTAGTCAATTGTTTTCTCAAGTGACTAGGAGTGAAATATACCAACTCATTCAGAAATAACCATTGCAGTAAGTGGCACCTATGTGCCTGTTGATGCTGACTTGGGATCAGTAGGGTGTTTGATGTTGGTCATGGAGAGAAAATGAATAGGAAAGTTTAATTTAAAGATCTAAGGACAATAGACAGTACCGCAGATTAGAGGAACAGCTAACAAGGCAGGACAAGATGGATTAAGTGCATTAATCCTTATCAGTGATCATGCTAATGTATACCTCTACCATAAAGGGAAACCACGCCAATTTTTAAAATTCATACATGTTATTTCTATTGTCTAAGACAGTCCAAAAATATCAGTTAAAATGAAAAACTCCAAAAACTAGAGCACCAAAATTCAAATTTGTGAATAAATTTGTGATAGCCCATGTTCAAAAATATTAACTGAACTTCTCTAAGTCATGGAAATAACACAATGGAATTCTTAATTTGGTGGTGTTCCCCTTTGAAAGTGTGATTTTTCTACTGGAGGTGTTAAATGTAGATGAAATAGAAGTTGAGCATTCATCCTGAATTGTAGCACTGTCTCAATATTATACTTATGGAAACAATACTGAAGCAGTGTTTCTCTGTATTCTTTTCATTCACATTGTTAAAGAGATCAGAAAGAGTTGTGAAATTACAAATACCATTGCAACTGTAAATGGAGTTGGGTGTACTGCAAATATTTTAAAGTGAGGATTTTGTTTTCATCAAAAATATTTTAGCACAAAAAAAACCTTTAAAAAAACCCTAAGCACCCCGAGCACAGCAACAAACTGGATGATAAATGAACCTCCCAAACAACGGCATCCTATCTAGCTGCAACAAGTATTTCCAGCACTGGGTCAGAGCAGGACAGAGTCTCAAAGATAATTGCTTTTTATGGATAAGACTGCAGTAGCAGCTGTACCAATGAACCAGTGGTGGAATGAAACTAAGTACATTTACTCAAGTACTTATCTACAACTATGAGGTACTTGTACTTTCCTTGAGTATTTTCTTTTTATGCCCCTCGTACTTTTACCTCACTACATCTCACATATTTCAGAAATCTCACGGAAATATTGTACTTTTTGCTTCATTACATTTATCTGACATATCTAGTTAAGTTTAAAAATTAAGATTTTTAAATCAGAGTAAAGTGCAAAACAGCTTATGTACAAGTACAGTTAAAACAATTTATCACTTAACTAATTATCCGATTGACATAAAAGTATTACACATATACACGGGCAGACAGACCGATCAATCAATATGATTTTTCTACATTATGTATTTATAGTGTACTCTTCATACTTAAATTACATTTTCCTGATTATACTTACCTAGTTTTTCTTAAGTAGGAGTATTTTCACAGTTTGTTATAACTACTTTTACAAAGTAAAAGAATACTTCCACCGCCACTGAAATTAAGGTATAGGCAGCCTACAGTGTATATGCACGTTTCGTGGAAGTTTTCCACTGAATAATTGCAAACCACCAACTTTGCACAGCATCTGCAAAACATTGAGCTGTGCAAATTTTGGCTAGCAGGGCTAACCTCGATGTTAGCTAATATTATAGCCTCACAGGCGAACCTTACGGCTGCTGTTGCTCAGACGTGATCTGTCAAATTGTCTCATAGCTGGTAACAGATCAGTTAGAGTTTTATATAATTTATTGAGAGGCTAATACCGATGTTTGCGTTAGCTCAATAGCTAAGTAGCTAGCCTAGTTGCACCGTTTCAGCATGCTCTCCACTCCGATATACAGCACACAAGCTTCACCTTACGTCTGCCAACATTTCCTTACTGCATTCTCTGCAAATCAAACGAGTCACTCACACTTTTTACCGCCCCAGCCTCTCCGAGCTGAAAGTTGTCCTCCATTTCTCTTCTTCTTGTTACCAGTGTGGTAACAGCGTCTTCCTGGTTTTCAAAGCGTCACGTAGCAACGCTCTCCATGGTAGCCAATCAGGTGGACGGTTCGCGTCCCAGTCAGTCGCCGTGAAGTGGAGTAAGTAAGGAAGTACACAAACACAGAAAGTAGACTATATATGTCAAATTCAGTCTTCTCCACCGCGGGATAAGTAGGAGGGGTTTCTCCTAAAACAGGACACCAGTTTAGATATGTTTCAGGTGTTGTCAGAGGACTAGTTGCGAGAGATTGGATTATGAGAGATTGGCCCCTTAGCACAGACATGTAAAAGACCCCCACACCTTTCCTACAAGGCAGCAAGACACACAGACTTTGAGGTTATTCTGTGTCCCTATGGAGTCATTGTGCATGTATGTTGATTTGTGTCTTTGTGGTTGAATGTCTTTTTCTAGTTGTTTGGGTCTCTTCAAGGTAATTTTGTGTCTAATTGAGATAATTTTGTTTTTGTTTTTTCAGGGATGGGTTTTGGCTGTTTTGTGTTGTTTGTAGGCATTTGTGTCTTTATGTTATTGTTTTGTTTCTTTTTGAAGTCACTTGGGTCTCTGGGGAATTTCTGTGTCTGTTTTGGTTGTTTTGTAGACATTTTGTGTGGTTGTTTTGCATCTTTTTGTCATTTTGAGATAGCTTTGTGTCTATGTTAGTTAATTTTGTTTCTTATTGTGATGCTTTGTGATGGTTTGTAGTCATTTTGTGTCTCCTTGTGGTTGTTTTGTGTCCCCTTGTGTTTGTTTTGTGTTGCTTTGTAGTTGTATTGTGTTTATTTGTGGTTGTTTTGCCAATTTTTGTGGTTAACTTTTGTCTCTTTGCAGTTCCTTTGCATCTCTTTGTAGTAATTTTGAGTCCCTTTCTGTCCGGTAAGGTGTTACTTTGAGTGACATTTTGCAGACCAGGGCCCCCAGTGACACCTTAAGCCCAGAAGATCTGTTCAGTTATCCATCTACAATTATGTAGCCAAAATGCAATTCTCAGTGACAGTATTAGGCATACTGCTAAAGACATAAGGTAAAGACAAAGATATCTGACTAAATTATGTTTGGCATGACTACATTTAAGAATCAAGTGACAGTTTACTTGGATCAGTAAAAACAAGAGAGAAAAGGGATCATTGAAAAAGAAAAAAATATGGGAGGGATAGTAGAACAATGACATCATCTAAACAATCAGAGTCAGTGTTTGCCTTTTACCAAACAATCAGCATATTTCCCACAACTCCCACGCCTTTGCAATTTTTTCTCCCTCAACCTCAATAAACCAGAGCCCCATCACATTATCTCCTGTCCTGCAGTGGCTTGTTTCAGTCAAAATGGGACCTGAAGTCTGCTCTTATGTCCGCTAGATGTCGCTGTTATGCACGTTTTATGTTTCTGGGGAGTGAGCAGCTGAACGGTAGCAGCATCCAGCGGATCAGAGCAGCTGGCTGGGCTCCCTGTGCACCTCCAAGATCTCCTATGTTAGCTTTGGCCTTCCATCTGCATTTGAGTTTCCTCCAGAACTTTATTTTGGATGTGGTCAATATTACCCAAGGACTGAATAAAGTCCACTCGCTGACCCCAGAGTGCTGCTAAGAGTCCTTAATTGATAGAGATTTATGAGCACAAAGCAACACATTGATTAACTATCGTCTTATTCGAAAAATACAAATGAAATTGGTCATCCTCGTGCACAGAGAGGATAGAAAACAAACATATCCCATCGAAAAATCTGTGTTTCCTTTTTCGGGAGCTCTTGCGTAATCTCACATTGCCCAATATAACGCACATTTTCGAAAGTTTGAGAACATAACATCTAAAGTCTCATTAGGTGCGTTTCAGAATAGAACAGATCTAATTGTCCGGACAGAGGCTATAACTCGCTGCCCCTCCCTCGAAAACGTCACATCTTGTGACTATAAAGCATGAGTGAGCGTAGAGAGCGTTTGAGTGTGTTTGAGGCCGGACTGCAGCGAGCGAGCAGAGAGGCGCACTGACTCCACAAGCACAAGTGGATGGAAAGAGCCCAATGCAATGGAGAAACCGAGCCGCGGTGCAGAGATCGGTGCCCTATAAACTCAGGACGAAGAGAAGCGGTGCTTGCATGAGATAAGGGGGAATGAAGAGTAGAATAAAGAGTTTTAATGAAGAGTTGAGATTCTCCAAAATGGCACGGATTTGCTCCCATGCAAATGCGCATTTTGCAAAGATGACATAGCACTTGAGAAAATGGGATTCCTCCAGGAACAGAACTCACTCACGACTTGAATGAAAAGAGAAAAGGGATTCTATGCAAATCGGAATTTAGTTTATTTTTTCTTCTTTTACTTGACAAGCCTCGGTTGTGAGTGAACGCAGAGTGAAATATGAATCTGGGAAAGGCAATTTTGTTTTTCCTCCTCTCAAACTGTGTAACAATGACTTTGTCGCTATCCACTTGCACCACTGTGGACATCGACCACATAAAGAAAAAGCGAGTAGAGGCGGTGCGGGGACAGATTCTCAGTAAACTCCGGCTGACCAGTCCGCCTCAAACAACAGGTCCAAGTCAAGTACCGTTTCAGGTCCTGGCCCTTTATAACAGCACCAAGGAGCTCATTGAGGAGCTGGGGAGAGACAGACAGCAGAGTTGTGGACAGGATAACACGGAGACTGAGTACTATGCCAAAGAAATTTACAAGTTCAACATGATCAATGGTCCGCCAGAAAACAGTAAGTCTTTGATCGTGATTCTTTTTTGCAACTTCTCATCCAATAAACGCTTGTGTTAGATGTGGGTGATTGAAAAAATATAGGGTGGAGTAATTATTTGTTATTGCCACGATTTTTTTTTTTTGTTTTGCCAGTGCGCCAACATTTTTTAGGTGATCCAAAAGTATCACTTGTGCAAACACCCATAAGACTAAAAACAAAAATTCATCTGACTTCGATATAACATTATTAAAGGTGAGTTAACAATGTAAAAATCAGGGATCAGATTTTTCCAGCTGGCGTTTGGTCCACTCGTGTCTGTGCAGCCTTTACGCACAGACGCGCCTGTGAGCAGTGGAGCGGCGCGCAAAGGAGAGGGCAAAGTAAACAGTCTAATTGGAATGAGCACCATTCCTCATACATACCTCACACCAAAGCCATGGGAACTCCAGCCTAAGTCTGACACATTCCTAAGCGGGGAAAATTCTCAGGCAGTTAAGTCTAGTATTTATTGCCAACTCCAATACCTCATTTCCATTTTCTGGCTGTGAGTTTCCCAATATTTTTCATCCAGTGTTACGACTCTTTCACTTCTATTTCCCCCACTATTTCTTTCTAGTAGCAAGGAGCTGAGCTCTGTGTTATGATCTAATTCCCTTGTTCATCCATATTGGTATTTCCTGTATAAACTATGGTCCATTGATTGTTCCAGAAACCAGAAACAGAAGCTCGCTGAGCAGCCGATTCTCCAGAGAAAGTCGCTTTTTAAGTAGAAGAGTTGGCTTTGTGCCTGTTCATGGTCAGAGGCCGGTTAGTGCATTTTGAAATCAACAGGTGTTTATGCTGTGCTGTGACACTAAGCAGAGCCTCTGCCGCTTCCAGCATAAGTCCTGAATCAAATCCATTTCACAGGTCCCACAAAGTGCTTCTGACACTCAAAATACACAACTCAGGGTTTATCCACTGGTCAGGGGTAGCCAGAGCTCCCAAAACAAACAGAGGTCTAAGGAGTGGGATCAGTGATGGCCAGGTGCCCGGGACACATCACGCTGCTCTCATACTGTAGGCCATACTGTAGGTGATAATACAAGACGTGAACTTGACTTGACTACTGGCAGCACTTTCCACTCCGAATCCAAGAGGAGTATTAGGAAATTAGCCAAGGTGCCAACATACATTAATTAGCACTTTCCTCTCCTTTTCCATTCTGTAATTTTAAAGAGAAAGTGTATAGGAACATAACGTCTGTCACCTTGATAATTTTGCAGCGTTGTTCATTTTCATTCCTGCTGGATATAATGAGTTTTACATTCACTGTTTTTTGGAAGGTGGGAGTGTTTGGGAATAAGGTCAAGTTTTGCTTTTTTCATGCCCAGTTAAAAAGTTAAACAGAAACTTTTCTGTCATACTTTCATGCGCCACTTACTCCAGACTACTTTTCCTCGCCACAACTACTACTAATGCAAATCAAGGTATTTGCCATAGATGAAGCATAATTAAGACTGGGCAGCAATAGATCTTCCATTTCTGGTGCAACAGAAGGCCAGTGTGACTCATTATATCATTGCAAACCAAATACTGACATAACTGAACTGAGCATTGACCTTTGGCACAATAACATTCTGCGAATCCACTGACTCTTGAATTAGAAAGACCGTGCCTTGCACGCTGAAGCATGCAGTTTCAGTGAAATTTCAAGCCAATCATTGACTCAGTGTTGGGTCAGTAAAAAATGAGATCTAGCGCTGAGGACAGCAGGGTATCTGATATATGGGATAGTAGAAAGATGATGTCATCTGAATAAACAGAGACAGAGGTCTTTGGCCTGTTCCCAAAGAAACAGCATCTCTCTCCCCCCACAACTCCCACGCCTTTACCATTTTTGCTTCCTCATCCTTAATCAAGTGGAAAAAAAGTTGTTTTTCAGCTTCAGAGCAGAGCTGCATCACATTATCTCATCTGCTGCAGTGGGACATAGAGAAATAGGACTCTTCTCTGATACACAAGAAGCTTTTTTAAGTGTCATGGGTTAGTAAAACCATGGCAGCATAATGCAAACATATTTCAGATAGTGCTATTTTACTAGATAATAGAGCCAATGTACTCCATTTCCAAAGAAATTTCTGTTGTCCTCAATGAGACCGAGACACCTCAGCAGCTGGCTAGCACCTGCTGCCTTATGCTTCCTATTTCCTTTGTTTACCTCAACAAAGCTCTGGAGAGACTGACATCACGGACAATCCTTGGGGCAAAAGGGCAAAGAGAGGTGATCCCTGAGAGGGTTTTTTTTCTTCCATCAGAATGCCTCTGTGTCATGAGAGGATCCCAGACACTGAAGGGTGAGCGTGTGTCAGGGTGCCAGGCGTGGTCGATAGCGTCTGGGCGAGGCACTTTATGTGGAGCTTTACAACGGAGCTATTCAAACGTCTGTCCCTCAGGCCTTCCTGCACAACTTCACCACTAAATCCCTCATTTAAAGCCCATTTATTTTCAGATTCACAGAGTGATAATATGAGCATGAAATCAACAGCCTTATTTTGTTACCAGGGCTTTTATATGTGCCATTTGAAAGCATGTTAATGAGAATGTTTTGCAGTGACTAAATTATCTAACTATAATCTGATCTTAGAACAGTTTGGGGTTTTAAGGACCTATATTATGCCCATGTTCAGGTTCCTACTTGTATTCTTGGTTTCTACTAGAACATGTTTACATCCTTTAATGTTAGAAAAAAAACAGACTGTTTCTCTCATACTGTCTGCCTGAATATACCTGTATTCGCCCTCTGAAACAGTCTGTGTTAGTGCCTGTCTCTTTAAACCCCCACCTACTGAAAAAGTCCATTCTGCTCTGATTGGTCAGTGTTTCATCAGTGTCTCCCTCATCCACGCCAAGGCTGAGTCACACTCTTTGACCCCATGGAAGCTTGGAGTACGATACATGCGCAATGTAACTAGAGCTGTGATGTTGGAGGGTTACAGTAGAGGGTGCTAGAAATAAAGGGATGATGTCTGCTCAGGTGCTTTTCAGGCTATTTTTAGACTCCTTAGGGGCGATCAGCCCGAAAAAACGTTTAGGTAGACTGAAATTGATAGTGTATACAATAGAGTATTTGCATACAGAAAATGTTTGTGTATGGTCTTTGACTTGGACGTTTGTGTTTTATGATAGTGCGACAGCTATTGAGCCTTTGGGCAACTGCAGACCAGATTTCACTGTGCGTGTGCGGTACCCCAATTGTGTGATGTCATTTGAAAAATCAAATACAACATGCTCACTCACAATGTAACTTGTTGAAAGTGGGTGCTGAATCCTCAATATGGATATCAAAGCAGTCAAAATAGGACGTTTCGGGCCAGACAGGTCTGGCCCGAAACGTCCTATTTTGACATCCATGTGGTGATAATAAAAGACGCTATAATTGGAGTGCTGTCCTATTTTGACTGCTGTGACGTAATGTGAAAGCACTACCTCTCCTATTTCCACCCTCCTTGATCCACGCCAGGCCTCAAGGAAGAGTGCTGTGCTTTTAAGACAATTTTCGTAATAGCAAAACAGTTATATTGAAATTTCCACAGTCCATCACACAATGCCATTAGGCCCAGGAATACTTTTTCCCCATTAACTTGCATCGGGAAAGAGTCTTTGATAAATCAGTGAAAACATTTTTTTGAGCGTTGCAACTCCGAAAAATGACTCGCTTTACTATCAAGATGTAATCCATTTGTTCGGATAACATAAAAGAGCGACAAGATTAAATCATTTTATCCCCTTTCATGTTAGCAGATTGCTAATCCGGAAGTCGGCTACTCAGCCGGTGGAAGTTGGCCACTGAGCTTGGTCTGGCAAGTCTCCGGTGGGCCTGCTCTAGGGGCCCAATAATGCAGAAGCAGAGTTGATCATCCTGGTAATTATATACCGTGGAAATAACACCAATGCTGTGTCCAGGTCTTTTAATACATCTGTGATAAGCATTCTGGGCATATCTGCACAGTCATTGCAGGTGGGGGAATGACTGTAATGGCACCATAGCACCACCACCATCTTTACCATACTCTTTTCTTATTGCGACTGTTTCTCTGTAATTGCATTGCTAGGCAACAGCTTGGGTCCATGTTTACTTCCTGTCAGCTGATGTCATTCACATACATTGCAAAAAAATCCAGCAGGTAGTACAAAGGGACCCACTTAGATTGTTTATGTTTCAAGTTTTGTCGATGTAGTGTAATTGTGACATCACAACTTCACAGAAATCCTGACAGTTCATTTAGGGGACAGTTTCAGAATACAGACTGTGTGCATTTCTCTGTGGATTGAGTGTTTTGATACATTCATAGTATTTAGATATATATATGTAACACCTGTACCCGCCTTTAAAAGACATGGAAAGCTGAGTTGTTACTATATGGGACCTTTAACTAGTTACGTAGTTGTATCAGTAGATCTAGTTTGTTTACCTGCATCATGTTTAGAGCTTACCTGCATAAGTCTTTGCTAAATCAAAGAGTTTACAGGTGAAACTCATGTCAGCTTCCTGACACTTTGAGAGCTACCATCTAAAAATTGTGGGGGTCAGAAAGTTGGTGTATGTATTGCATTTTAATTATGCAAGCAATCCCCTCCACTTACCAACATGGAACAAATTACCTTTCAGACCCTTGGCAAAAATAAGCCATAATGTGAAATCCACCTAAAACCATTGCAATGGGAAAAATGAGGTCATCCAAAAGGAAACCAAAGACTTGATTAGAATTTCAAATCTCCCCTTCGAAGTGGGGCTTTCCACCTTCTGTGGGGGAGGCAGAGGGGTGAGGGAGAGAGACGGAGCAGTGAGTGAGGGGAGGAAAAGGCTACTGAGGTTTCCTCCTTATAGATTGTGTGGAAACACTGGACAGATATCTGGCTGGGGATGAATGCTGAAAAGGTCACCTATAAATAGGGAAAGTTGAAAAAAAAACTTTGTGGAAATATCAGATAATGACTGGGAGGACACTGAAATAGGATTATGGGTCAAATGAAGTACAGATACTTGGAGATGTGCGAGTTCCTTTTGCATGACACAGAAACGATTGAACTTCTGAGTTTCCATTTGAAACAGCTTGGAGGTGCAAATCAGCTAAAGGTGCAATGCCCCTTTCAACCACCAGCAAATCTGAGGCTTGGTAATAAAGTTAAAGCTTGGGGTAATAAATTAGCCATGGCTTGGCTGTAAATGACTGTTTCCATTTGGCCCATAAAAAGTTTGCTATGCGCTTGTTTTGCTCAACACTGCATGTGCTTGGCCTGTTAAAATGATAAACTGTTCAATGGTATTATGGTATAAGAAGAGGAAACAGGAAGCTTTTTACATAGAATGACAATGTGCCAATTTACTTAGCTGATTCCACCAAAGGTCAATGTGCAATCACATGCACACACCTTGTATACAACAAGCTGTCAAGCATGTACTCACTATCATGATGGAGTCCTCAATGGCTTCTCAGGTATTGTTCTGCTCCAGCACGTGAGCCCACATGTTCCCGGCCAAACCTCCTGGTTCCAGGGAATACTTGGCTCCTGGCCAAGCCCCTTGGAGCACCTGTTGGGCTGAAGAGCTAGTGGGAGGAGGAGGAGGAGTACGCTGCCGTCCCACTGCAGCCTGCTCCACCACCACCACATGGGACATTTGGTTTTCATTTCATGACTTCAACTTGTTGCTAACTCGGACCGCACAAAGTATAAGCAGATGGTTCGCGGTAATGGCCCACGTCTCTCTGGAATTGAGTAGAAATAGTTAAAAAAAATAAAAGCTTTGTTTTCATCTGCAATGTGTAGAAGGGAATCCTCTGCAACAAGCTTATCAATAATAATCAGAGGGTGGAAAATTAGCATTGATAACATGTATACAGTGAGGTAACAGATGGATAAAAGGGATTCTGATGAAAAAAACAATGAGCACTCTGATCTGATCTTTTTTTAGATAGACATTTAATACTATCTGACGCAGCATTTCCACTTTTGCCTGCAGATGACCTCCCCTACTGCCCTAAGGGTATCACCTCCAAGGTATTCCGCTTCAACGTCTCCACCATGGAGAAGAACTCCACCAACTTGTTCCGGGCCGAGTTCAGAGCCCTGCGGATCCCCAACGCCGGTGCCAAGAGAAACGAACAGAGGATTGAGCTCTACCAGGTGGGTGTGTGTGTGTGTGTGTGAGAGAGAGAGATCTGACTGTTCATTTCCACTGTTAGCAGAGCACAGGAGGGTAATGTGCTCTACTGCGTAGGTCAGCGAGAAAGATGAAAACATTTATATTAGGGTGTCCCACCTCCCTCCCTCCTCTTTTCATGCGCTGATCATTATTCCATGTGCTTACAGTCAAATGGATTCTACGTTAGGACAAATTTAAGAGCTTGCACAGCCATCTTTAAGAAACCTGAGATCACCATTCAACAGTTTCTTCTTTCTTAGCTGTCAATCTCAAAGAAGTTGTCCATCTTTGTTGGGTAAGGTGTTGTGCTCTTGTTAAAATCTCAAGTTGATAAAATCTTCTCTAAGATCACAGTCGTGACACAAAGGGAAGTGACTACTTTTTGCAATCAACAAATCCTCCAGAGAGCAACAAGTAATTTAGCATTGTTTGGTGAATTGCAGGTGAATTTTCCCTGTTTCTGTCAGGGTGTCGTTGCGTTTTACCTGCTTGTTAGATCGCCATTCAACATCTTGCAATTTGTCCTTAGAATGCTCTGTAAATGTTATTTTTAATTGTTTTATTTTTTTTTAAATTGATAGTCAAACTTAACTTTATTCTATTTATATATTCCTTTATTCCAATGAACCTCTTGGCATATTTTTATTTATTTTTATTACTAATCTAATTTGTCTGAATCTGAATCTGACTGGGGGGTTTATAGATCTGCACCTGCATTTGCGTGTTTATGAGCTTTTTTATGTGTGTTAAAGCACAGATCTGTTAGATGTCTGTGTGTGGGGGGTGGCAAGGATGGATTTTTTTTTTTTTTCGGTTTCCTCATTAATCTCCCGTGAGAGACTAGGAGTAATGATCAGGTTCCAACATTTCCTGCCAGGGAGACAAGCGTCTCCGGACTGCATACCGCCTCTGAGGCAACGCTCTGGCCAGAGCTGAATACAGACTGTCAGGCCCTCAGATTGTTTCCAGGGGCCTAGGAGGAGATAGAGGCAGGGTCACCCACCGGGGGAGTAAATGGAGCTGCTCGCTCGCCCCCACACTTTTCAGGCTGGAGTTGATTGGCAGAGGGCTGACGCTGGCCCCTCATTCCCACAGGAAGACAGATTAGATGCTGACAATGTTCAGGAACCTGGTTATCCATAGCAGTGCTGTGGGGCTCGGTGCTCGTACCAGCCACCCAAACACACACATTTCTCACTGCGGATAAACACCTTTGTTCGGAGAAGTGTTGATGGAGATAGGAATGTCTGAACCACACGGTTGCAGTTTCCTCAGTTTTGTCAATTTGGGGCCTCGGACATGAATGCCCGCAGAGATACCTATGTTTTTTTCTGAACTGTGTGACACTGTGGCCCAGCTTAAGTCAAAGTTTGAACTGCTGACGTGAAGGACAGCCAGGTTCTCATTGGCAGGAGGGTAACACGCAGGCATTAACTTGCAAAATGGGGATATCAACACAGGGAGTCACTTTTTCCATGAAGAGTAGACATTTGGCCCAAGGCATCCTGGAGAGTCTGGCTCAGAGAGACAGCTCTGGTTCTGTGTGTGTGTGTGAGAGAGAGAGAGAGAAAGAGTGTGTGTGTAAGAAAGAAAGAGAGTTTATGCAGCTGGGTCACATTTTCATCTTTCCTCACAGATCCTCCAGAAAGACGACCCCAAAGCCAAACAGCGCTACATTGGGGGCAAGAACGTCCTGACCAAGGGGACGCCAGAGTGGGTTTCCTTTGATGTGACAGAGACAGTGAGAGAGTGGTTGATGTACCGACGTGAGTTGGACACCTCAGATTTTCCTTGCACCTTCTTACATATCCTGCCAAATAGCACTGGTTCATTCAAAATGAAGCATAACTGCCTCAGGGGAAAATGTCAGCTCCTTACGTCCCTCTGCTCTCGTTTCGCTCCTCAGAGACAAATCTGGGCCTGGAGATCAGCGTGCACTGCCCCTGCCACACTTTCAGGCCAAATGGTGACATTATCGAGAACGCCAATGAGGTGTTAGAGGTCAAGTTCAAAGGTGAGACTGTGTTAAACCCTTTGAGACCAGGAGAGACATGACTTTTCTTGTGTTGCTTTCAGATGCCTTTCACAAGTATTTAAACCTTTGAGCAAATTGTTGCGATTTCTTTCAAAAACATGAAAAAAAGCAATGAGCAACACGGAAAGAAATGTTCCACAAGTGGTAAGAAATTAATATATTTAGGACATTTTTTTTTTTTAAAAAAAAAAGGTAGGGCAAATTGTTAACGGAAAAAAAGCTAGGGAAAACCTGTATTTATTATTATACACATTTACAATTGAGTTACAGAATTGTTATCATTATTATAGGTCATTTCCCTGTTGTTTTATTTAAAAAAAAAATTATTTTTCTTTTTTTAAAAACCAAGTTCTTGCTGATTTTTTGGGTCATCTTTCATTGTTCATTGCCTTCTTCCCATGTTTTTTTAAAAAAGGAAAACAAGCCAGTTTGTGCCGGTTTCATAAAGGCTAATACCTCAGAGGTGTTTCATTGTTTTTACTAAAGCTTGTTAAAAATTGAATTTAAGGTATTTTGAAGGTGTCGAGAATGATATTGTCAAAGTTTCAAATTGGCAATCAGCCAAACACATTTATTCAAACCTATGTGAGGAATATTGTAATTGGAGGAGAAGTAAGGAAAGGGATTTTCTTTCTGTTTGTTCCTCAGTTTAAGGCACAAACTACATAATATGAAGTTAAAAGAACAGTTTACCAGACATTTTGGGACATATACTTACTTGTTTTCTTGCCAATAAACAGACATGAGACTGGAGTCTGTCTTCTCATCTAACTTGCAGTAAGAAAGCAAATCGTAAAAAAAAAAACGTATTTCCCAAAATGTCAAATTGTTACTTCAGATGTCTTGCATGTTTCTTTCCTACATTCATCAGATTTCTGCTTTCATCATGTTTTGTAAAATCAGGAAACAATACTGTCTTCACGTATTCTACTCTGATTAATTTCTTCCCATCTCAGTCTCAGACTCGCCTGTTGTGCAGGTTTTCAGACGTTTTTTTAGGGGGGTGCGGGTGGGGGGAGGGGGCGGGGGGTCTATGGCCAGACTGTGGTCGCTAAGTCTGTATTTGGTCTGGATTTTTCTTTGTTTTTGATCTCTCACAGTGAAAAGATGTTCTGCCAGTTTGTAGTCACGATCAAAAGCCAGATAACATTTAAGTCTGTTTGATTTGTTTGATTTGTCTAATGTTCCATATAGGAGAGATAGGATCTTGTGTTTGTTGAAAAAGTTTTGTTTGATTCTGATTAGCGCTATTGAGGCCGTGCCTGTTTTAGGATGATTTGCATCAGTGGCTCTTCTGTTCATGTTTAATGTAGTCCAAAAAAAAAAGACTTCTAAAAGTCTAAAAAGTCTTTATTCAGGGCTGCTATAGGATGCCCCAACCGGTGCTGCCATGTTGGCAGAGTGAACTCTCTACTTGACTTTTAGCAAATGCAGAGCATTTGTATAAAGTACAAAGTTTATATTGTAGATTAAACTCTATTTTGCAGATTTTTTTTTCTTAATAGCTCCAACAACTCAACAGGCCTTTTGCTTCATTGCATACTCGGGGTGGGAATTATTGCAACATTTTAGTCGCCACATAACACAATTGCGATTTTAAACATTAAGCAATATGCTGAATATTGTGATGATATTATATATTGCAATACATTTTGATTCATGACATTTTTTCAAATGTAAATTATGTCAACAAAAGAAAAAAACTGTTGATATCTGTTTTATTTAAAAATTAAATTTGGGAGATAAAGTTTCACGTTTCATTAATTTTCATTGCAGCGAAATGTAACTTGTGGACTGAAAAGGCAATAGATCAAGTAAGCTACTAAATGTTTAATTTGTATTTGAGTTATTAATTTGAAAAGTTTTAGAATAAAAGAAAAACGTTCCTTGGGGTCCATGTATTGATACAATATTGCCACATAAAATATCGCGCTATATTGCTGTATTGATGACACACACATACCTTTTGCGTACTGCCAAATTAAAGACACCAGAGCTGCTGATTTAGTCTGTTATTGTGCACAGTCTATTCAAATGCAGTGTTTCCTCAGATGAAAGAGAATCTCTTTATGATACAATAACACTCACAATACTCTTTTTGTCAGACCAGTCTAAAAAAAAGTACCTTTTGATCCAGTCATCAACATGTTCCTCAAACCTATTGAGGTCTTTTTGGTAAGATAATGGGTTTCCTCTCAAAGAGGAAGAGAGAGACACAGAGCATGGGAATACAATTGATCTGGTATCTCACTTAGCACTGGGGCCCCCGGGCCCTCGGCCCTGGGAACACTCCCGACTGGCTTGGCCACAAGGAATGTGCTGCCACGGCGCTCAGACGCTTGGCCCCGAATTAAAGAGGGGCGTACATATCCAACAGCAGCATCTCTCCTGAGATATCCACTGCTTTAGCTATCAGGGGCAGATTGGATGAGCAGACGCAGGCCCAGGGGGGAGAACGGAGGAAAGAAGGAAGTTAGGGAACAGCATTGAATAAGGATGAAAAGTGAGCCAAAACTGAGAGAAACCCTTCCTGGATATTACAGTATCCTTCTGTAAAAGTTACAGTTGACGACACTGATTAGAGTTAAAGTTGTGGTTCCTCTGAAGTCAGCTCTTGAAGACATCTTTACAGTTCTCAGAGAGTCTCCTGTATTTCTGTGCAGTTTTCCCTCCAGACTAACTGACTGTCTCCTGCAGGTATGGAAGCGGACTATGATGATCTGAGCCGTGTGAAAAAGCAAAAGGAGCAGCTCTACCCCCACCTCATCCTCATGATGCTCCCTCCCCACAGGCTGGATGCCCATACCTCCTCCCGCAGGCGCAAGCGGGCACTTGACACCAATTACTGCTTCAAGTAAGGCACATTTCCTCACCCTGGAAAATGTAATGCACTGCTTTGACTATTGTCTTTAACTGTAATATAATTTGCCTGGCTGCACCTGCACTGTAAGTTTTGGTGATTTAAACACTGAGATAGTTAAACTATTGCAAAATAAGAATGGTTGCTACAACTAGGGTTCTCACCTGTTTTCATGGACAAAATTTCAATATTTTTCCATGACTTTTTTTAGGGCTATAGGTGACTCAGAATTATTGCCAGTTGAATCAGATTTGACTGTTCAATATGAATATTCAATAATTCATTTTGTTTTACAACAAAGTTTCGAAGGTTAGAAGGAGCTTAGCAGATGGTTCAGTATGACAGTGGCATTCACAGCATAGTAAACCAGCTAACAGCGCAAACAACAGATAGCAAATGCGCAACAATATTTTTTGTTGACACTAAACATCAACAAAAGCCAGAGTGTAATGCATTAACTTGCTGCGAGCTGGAAATTCAATACTTCTTCACCTTACAGTGTGGTCTCTCTCTCCCTCTGTGCCGCTGCCTGCATGTCCGCAGCTGCCGAGAGTAGCATGAAAGTCACAAGCACTCACAGACAGCCCAGGCACAGGCAGCCCTAGACTTTTCAAGGACCCATTATTGTAATTTTTCTGGCTTGCCTGGCATTTTTGAAGGGAGAGAAGTAAAGCAGGGATAAAAGTTACCGCTACAGAAAATACATTTGCAGCTATGTTACAACACACAGGCATTATCCATGGAATTTTTTTGACTAATTCCATGACTTTTCCAGGCCTGGAAAATGTGATTGTGAAATTGCATGATTTTTCCAGGTTTTCCATGACTGTGGGAATCCTGTACTACTGTCTTGCAGCGATATGAGGAGGGGTTGTATTGTCAAGCAATACACAAGCCGAGACAACTTGAAATGAAAATATCAGCTGTCACGTCTCAGAAAGATGGCAGGAAAGAGGAGTACGTGGGCACAGAAAAAGTTTGTTAATCACCTAGACGAGCATGACAGAGGTATTAGCCAATACAAGTCGGGATCTGTCCCAGTGCCACCTCCTCTTACACCACGTCTCCTTGGCCCTGGATTTCCTCTGACAGGCAGCACCAGAGACACCTGGGCTGACTCCAAGAGGGAAAATAAGGGCACACCTAAGAGTGGAATTTCTGATCTTCACTCTCATCTCTGGCTGTGAGCCCACAGGCAGGAAAATGTATACAACTCTTAAAATTGCTTGTTACCCATGAAATGGAGTGAGTGTAATCCTCTGTCCTCTCCTGTCTGCAGCAATTATGAGGAGAACTGCTGTGTGCGACCACTATATATTAATTTCCGGCAAGATTTGGGCTGGAGGTGGATCCATCAGCCTGAAGGGTACTACGCTAACTTCTGCTCTGGTCCCTGTCCTTACCTACGCAGTGCAGACACCACCCACAGCTCGGTGAGACAAAGTGCCACAACACATTAAAGGGACAGTTTGAAGGTTTTGAAGTGAAGTTCTATGGAGGATTTGTCCATAGTCGGGGTATGACACACAGTAGATGGCGGTCAGCTCGCCCCCCAGTTTGGAGAATCAGAAGGGAGTACAGCCACAGAAGCTAATCAATGTACTGCTGTGGATAACATATTTTAGTCACCTAAGTCAATATCAGTTAAACCCTTTGAAACTGGGGTGGACATCAGTTATTCTTGTACTTCATCCAGACGCCTTTCACAAGTATTTAAACCTTTGAAACCTGAGCAAAAAGTTTGAATTTTCTTAAAAACACATGGGAAAAGGCAATAAGCCACTTGCAAGAAATTTGTAAAAGGTAACAACAAAACAAAATTATTCAAAAATGTCTTGAAATTGTATTAATGATTATTAGAAATATAGATTTAAAATTTGATACAGAATATATAAGATGTTTTACTTTTAAGCACTTTTTTCCAGGTAATTTCCTGTTGGGTTTTTTGGCTAATTTTCAGGTCATTTCCTTTTAAGGTTTCACTAATTTGTTGCTAATTTGAGGGGAATTTATTGTTAAGTTACTCATTGCCTTCCTGCCTTCATGAATATATTCACAGCTTTAACCTACAGTCAGACAGTCATTTCTGGGGGGAATTGATATTAATAATAATAATGAATTATTTATTTTATTATATATTTTGTAACATAAGTTTACATATACAATTTTTTATAATTTTAAATATAATTTTTTGGACATTTTTCCCTATTTTTTGGATAATTTTTAATAATCATCCCCTCTTATTTTTTTTTTTTTTAATTTAATTTGTAGGACATTTCTTGCAAAGCTGGTCAGTGACTTTTCCCCAATGTTTTAGAAAGAGATCAAACCAAACTACTTATATTTCAAAGGGTAAATCAGCTTGTGAAAGGCATCTGAACACAGCCCAAGAAAACTGATGTTGATCCAGGTTTCAAAGGGTTAAAGTTGTAAATCTGTGGGAAAAGACGATTGCTGATTTCTATCTCCTTCTGCTCTGTCTTCCACAGCTGCTGAGCCTGTATAACACCTTGAACCCCGAAGCATCCGCCTCCCCATGCTGTGTTCCTCAGGACCTGGAGCCCCTCACCATCCTTTACTACGTGGGTCGCTCCCCTAAAGTCGAGCAACTCTCCAATATGGTCGTAAAGTCCTGCAAGTGCAGCTAAACTCAAGGGCGAGAGACGTGGGGACGTGACGGCTCCCAGCACTACTCAGGAGCGGGTATGAGGGGTTAGAGGGGGTACGGTACACTTTGCCCTCCACGAGTACCTCCAACCCCTGCTTCAGCCTAACCCGAGCTCTCTCTCTCAAAAAAGACGCAGTCCACCACTCTGCTCACAATCATTGGCAGCATTTACCAAGAAGACTTGTCAAACACCACTTCACTACCGGCACTCAAACCCATCAGACCTCTTCAGCAATCTCCTTTGACATCAGTGTTTCTCATATTTTGTTTTCTTTCATATTCCAGCGTTTTGAACAGCATGTACCTCAGTGTTACATAACAGGAGGAACAGAACAATAATTGTCTTTCAATGATCGCTGCATTCCTACGGACATTAAATGATTGCAGTCGAAAAAGAGAAAATGACTGAGAATGCAGACTGAACTCATAATGGGAAAACGTCAAAGAGGGTGAAACTAAAATGTTTGTTGAGAGCAAACACATCCCTCGGCTCTGACGCACAGGACACCTTCAAATGTCCGAGCTGGAAACCGATGCTGTGCACGCCACAGTTCCCTACACTGTTTGTTTAGGATTAAAATGCTGTTGAATTAAAAATGACCGTAGGAAGAAAAAAAAAGAAAAAAATGCTGGAAACCAACCTTTATTTCAAAGTAGTATTTCCATGGTTATGTTTACCTCTGTAATACAACAGGATGGTGATTCCAGGGATTGTTTTGTTTTAAAGTGAAGCCTTTCTGTTGTATGAGACGACGTATGTCACTAAGTGAACACTTAACTAGATCACGAACTGTAAATGTTTTTTCTTATTACTCTTGGAAACACCTTTTTTTTAATTAAAAATGGACAGTTGGATAGAATTGTTCTAATTTCATTATTGCTGGAGTTTTTCTGTTTGCGTTAAGTATTTTAGAGCACTTTATTTTTAAGGTTGATAGAGTGCTACAGGGATGAGTCCTTAAACCTGGATATGAGTTAGCATTTTAGCACTCCCAGTTCCCTCATCTAGGGTCGATGGGTTTTTTGAATGGTTTTTTGATTAGATGTCTGAAGTAAGGTCTGTGGTTAACACAAGCTTGAGACTTTCAAGATTTGTTCGAAAACATAAATATGTCACCCCACTTGTGCATTTTTAAGCTTTTACGTGTCTTAAAAAAGACAGTTGCAAGCAAGTGGCTAAATGAGACTGCAGAACATTATCACATTGAACCGCGCCTATCACAGCTTTACAGCCTCGTTTATAGCCTAAAGCTGTTTGTTTACACCCTCTGAATAATATGAATGAATGAATCATACAATTGGTGTTCATTTGTGAAGATTAGCTTGGTGGACAACAAAATGTGTAGGTATCACACTTTAGTTTGCCACAGACCTTATTTTCTGTGATAATCCAAAATCCAATGGAAAAATCCAACCATCTTTTTGTCAAGAGAACCAGGGTACTCCTAACTTCTGCGTTGGCCTACAGAAAAACATCATCCCTGCAGCACTCTATAGGGTAAATTTTGATGGCCAAAGTAAAGAAATCAAAGTCCAGCCAGTTACAACTTCCAGTGTACAGTATGTGTGGTGAACAAATACATTTCCTTACATGATCAGCATGTTTTAATGTTTTCTAGATATTCATTTCAATGTTGTTGGATACAGACTGCCTGGACGATTCGTAAAATATTACATTTCCATGCATGTGTGTGTTGTAAACAATCAGCGACAAAACAGATTAAATGATCAAACTGTAAACAACTTTGTATCGCCACAAGAGAATTGGATTCCACTGTTGGATTTTTGTAACACAGCATGCACTGGCATAGTTAAGTAGCAGTAAATCCACAACATTAACATCAATCACTACAGAAAAAACATTAAAACCAGTTCTGCTGTACTGCACTGAAAACTACAATCTGTGCAAAATCCCTCTGATGATAATCATCAATTGATATGATAAAAACATGCATGACATTCAAGTATTTTTTGACAAAGTCATCATAAACATAGGCTAAATCTATGGATATATAACAGAGATATTTTTATTCTATTAACACGCCCTGAGTAAACTCGCTATATGGTCCCAAGGAACAGAATATCCACATGGATATTGGTCAGCTGGTGCAGCATTAACCTTCATTGTAGGCGAGGCTGTGCATAACCATAATTCCTCTTTGTGTTATGGTTTGAGCTACACAAACCAGGGTTGGAAATCAGCACTATCCACCAGCCAAATGCAGGTGAATTATGCAAGTGAATGCTGGATTTGCCTCCACTCACCAGCCCAAAATGCTATGGAACTCTATTGAGTGGCATGCAAATTTCTGGATCCACCAGCCATAGTGGCACATGGACAAAACAGTTAATTTCCAACCCTGCAGAAATGGCCAAAAAAACCTTTTGGTGGATAATTTACAGTAAATAAATACTGATGCAATAGCAATAATTTACTTATTAAACCACAAATATTAAATTTGGTCCATTCAAGGAAACAACACCAACATCTCCACAGTTTACAACTAATCACACTGTATTCTTGATATAAAGCTTCCCAGTAACAGTGTTGCATCATCCTTGTAAGCAGGGAACAAGGCAGCAACCAATCATATTAAAGCTCCTTTTATAAAGCCTACAAGCAAAGGATGCCATACTTTTAACACATCCTTAGGCAATGACCAGAGAGTATGATTTGGCAACAACTTGGCTTCCAACAGGGATCAAGAGTTGGAGTGTTAAATGCCAGAAGCCACTCCCAAAAGGCAGCAAGATGAGAAGCTGCTCAGGTAATCAAACCCCCATCTCACCTGTTTGTATAACTTTCTAAGAAGAAAAAAATGCGGCGCACATTCTACTGTAAAGAATAAAAGGTTGAATTTTATAGTTAAAATGCCACCGGGGCATTGAAGAACCATCTGCTGAAGGCTATCTGTCAGTGAAATCTTTCTGTGGCATCAGTAGCATGAAGAGAATGAGGGCGGACAACTGTTGGGATGTGTGAGTGCAGCCAAGTGGGGCGAGGGGGAGAGGAGGGGAAGGAGCTGAAAAAGCCAACTGATGTTGAGCTGAGCAAACAAAATCCCAACCTGCGTCAAAGCTGGGCATTCCTGGCCTCTCAGACTACCCTCTCGCATGTCTGCGGCTGTATCAGAAGGAAATTAATAGGACCCTGTTCGATGTCTGGCATGCTTTCATCTGTTGCTGTTGTCCTTTCCCAGAATACACCTCTGTGAGGATGTAGTTACATGCAGAGACACCTGTCAGGCCGGCAGAGGGGCAGGGCGTGCCTCTGGTCGCTTTCATGTCATCTGTGACCAGGTTCCTGGCCCTGGAGCAGCTTGCGGTACACAGAGAGACCTGGGAAGCAACGATGAAAGTTAAATTAATTTAAAATAAGAGGGAGAAGGGCAGCTCAAGGTTTTCCCCACATCAACAATGTGCGCACAAACAGAAATGCTGTCCTTCAAAAGAGAAGGGGGGGGGGGGTTAGTAGCGGCCCTACAGCAATAGAGAATAGAGAATTTTGACTTTTCTTAAAGAAATTCTCAAACAAATCAATAGATTATATCAGTTGGTGATTCATTTAAAAGCTGACAATTATTTAATTAATCATAGCTCTAAGTGATATTGAGGCATTCATGCAAATATATCGTGATATTTGATTTTTTTTCCATATTGCCCAGCCCTAAATAAAACACTCATTGTGAATGTTATGTTGCTCTTTTTAAATTTCTGTTCAAGGTTACCAGCAGATCTGCTTGGTCATCTCAGTGCTTTGCCTTTTGTCTGGCTGTCCCCTCTCTCTCTCAGCCCCGCTCGCTCCTCGTCCTATCGGCTGGCTCACAGCCAGGCATCCAGTAGAAAAGGCATACCAAGTACAGTTAGAGCTGCCGTGTTTGTGCTCCCAAACACTATTCCCTTTCATTCCCTCTCTGCACACTCTGTTTATTTTGGTGCTCTTTTACACTGTGGGGCCTGACGAAGCTGGAAAACGAAAACATCTCGTCGACTTCCAATCCGATGACATGACCGCTGGAAGCAGCTTCCTCCAGATCAGCAAAAGAAAGATAAAGGGACAATATTGTCTCACTCCAAATCACACTTGGAGCTAATGATGTCAATAGTTTGCTCAACAGTAAATCAACCCACAAAAAAATGAACAGAATAACAGATGAATAGGTTATCTACTATAATTACTCAACAGTTTTGATCTTTGTGGATCGGTGATGGCTATGAATTAAACATCCAATAACTCGCATAATAAATCTGAAAAGGGGATGACAGCCAACAAATACCTTCCTCTGACAACATGGCACCACAAAACTCTTATTTTGATAGAGGGAGGCCTAAGCTATTCGTCCTGACATGATCAGACGCCCATTAAAATGGCACAAGTGCAGCATTCATTTCCTTCTCAAACTAAAAGCTATAAATCTCCTCAGTCACCAGCTGTGGAGCCCTGAGAACTTCAAGAGAGCTTCAAGGAAAACATTGTAAAACATGTGGTCAATATAATCTAGGTTTGTAAGCTTTGATAGGTCCTCATCGAAACGCGCCCTTCATCTCGTGTCAAAAATGAACACAAGAAGTAGGGAAGGAAAAAGAGGGGAATAGCGGTGAGTGAGCAGGAAAAGTTTTCAGGGGATAAAGGGAGAGTTGTATGAGCAAAGAGAGGAAGAGATTAAGAGAGCGCACAAGAGAGAGATAAAGGGAGAGTGTGATTAATGACGGCTGACAGCTGATCATAGAGAATGCTCTCCATTTGGACTCGCTCTAACTCCCTGTCAGAGTCAATCAGTGGAGCTCAGTCATCTCGCTACAAAGGTACACTGGGCAGGCAGAAAGACCTGACGCACTCCTAAGCTCTACAAAGGCCGTCCCCCCTCTAATAACACCCCCCCCCCTCCCTCTGAAACACCACACTGAGTCTCTGTTCAACTCCCAGTCCCATTCTAAATGCATGGTTAAACCTGCCTTACTAACTGGTTTTAGTACTGGGATTTTTTTTCCGCTTTGGTTCAGACATTTTTTTCAAGTCAAGAGTGGAGCACCCACCCCCCCCCCCCCCCCTTGCGCCCTGAACGACGGAAAAAATGCATTCATGAAATTCAGAAGCTTCTCCCAACGGATCCAGTTACAGTAATTGATGAGTTTATAAGATGTTTGTTAACTTAAGCCAGCCTTCATAGTTTGGGGGAAAAGAGGGAGAATATAAAGAAATGTTCTGGTCACAGACACACGCACTCATTTTAGGCGGGGGAGGGGGCTGGGTGGTGTGCAGCTACTGTGTTTTTCCGACGCTGATTTCTGCTTGACGTGACACTCACGTGATGTGATGAATGGTATGATCTGCTAATGCTAATGTGTAGTAGGTCTACGGAAAAAAAGGCTCCTGATCAGGCAAACAGATGTGTGCATCGGCAGCAAACTGCTTAATATCACCGTTACTGCAGTAAGCTCAACACTTCACTCGGGGATGGAAAGAGTTGTGGAAATAGGGCAGCATGACAGGGGCACACGTGAGTGCATGCACCCGCAATTGCAGTGTATTACTCATAATAAACTTTGCAAAGGCTGAGCTATATTTTTCATTCTCTTAGTGTGATTTCTGGGGTACAACTGGACGGCTCTTTTGGCGGAGAGACAGTAATTACAACTGTGTAGGAATGACCAACAGATGGGAATGCCCGAACTGTTCCCATCACTGGATCTCATTTCAAAAGAAAGATGTCATCGCTGTTATGTCTCTTTATCCTTCAGCAGAAATCCGACCTCTAGTCCTGGACACAGATATTGTGATCAAATAGCAAATTACAGCGCTGGAGAGTGTTTATCTGGCTGCTTCAACTGTACTTGGCATAAGAAGGTTGTGACACCAGTCATCATAATAAAATAACCAATAAAACCTCACTTGTACAAGATTATGATTAAAGTTTGTACACTGTTTATCATTATGACAATGTAGTTATCTTCATTGGTTTGCAAAATACATTTACACATCCTGCACACCACCACGCGAGCAGGAGCAGGCTAAAAATATCCTGTGGTGTTTATCAGTCCTCCATGGGGAATGTCCACTATGCCTGGCTGTAATCACGGACACTGGCATAGAGAGGGTATAACCCCCGCCTCCCACTGCTCGAGGACTACAGCACCAACAGGCCAAGTTACAGCGTGGTACTAAGCGTGTGTAGAAGTGTAGCATCAGACCCACCTGTTTTACCACAGATGGCTTTGTAGACCGCATGTTGGCCGCTGGACACACTTCCACTGGCTGAACTCTCTGCGGAGGTTTGCCTGTTGATCAAGATAAGTGTCACTGATAACCACCATTCACAGTTTTTCACCTCTTTTTTTGTATTTTGGTCATTTAATTATAACAAGTTTGGCTTCCATTTCTATGCCTCATAGTGCTACATTCAATAGTGAAAAACTATTTCCTTGGAGGTGGAGCTTCTACAACCATAGTTGTGCACAGGTGTGTCGTAGACTGAGATTGGTTGCGTTTGCTTGCTTTGTAATTGTTGTAGACTGAAAGCTCAGAATAAAGGGGAACATTTCTTACGTGTGCATAAATCTTTTCTACAAGTTCAGACAAACTATATCGGCAAAGGAATTCTTATCTCCACAGTTAGGGTACAAGCTTTTGATTTATTGATTTGATTTATATTTAAGGCTGCACAATTAATACAAATTTTGCCTAAACTGAAATATGGCAAAGTGCAATATCCAAATCACAGGAGCTGCATGTTTTTGATGAAGGTAAAATGTGTCACAACATAGCCATTACACAACTAAATCTCAAAAATGATCCATTATGAAGCTTAATTTTCACTGTGGACATCTGACGATGGTTTTTAGGGAAGGTTTTACTTTCAGTGTCCTTTGTATTTTCACATTTATGTATGTCACCGTTTCTTATGGCTGACTCTATGTGATTGTTTTATTCTGTGTCTTGTTTTACCTGGCTGCAAAATAAATTTCCCTTAGGGGACAATAAAGTTGAAAGCTGAAAGTTGAAATAAATGTAAGCATTGTGGTGGTACAGAGATGCCCTAGCCTAAAAATCCAATCTCAGACGTAAGTGAACATGCTTGTGTGGTATAGACATTGGCAAGAATTGCATCATCATCATTTTTGCCTTTTTTGAGTGAAAATAAAACTCAAAAATGACCATTCCAACTAAAATCGCATCGCATATTGCATTGCCAATATCTTGCAATGTGACTTTTTTCGCACTGACATTTACATAAATGAATAGCTGAAAACCGTTTTTGTCAACTTGTGATTGTTTAAGCTTCTGGTGAATCATCTTCCGACAACAAAAAAGTGGAGTCAGTTTCAAATACTGTGTGTGTGTGTGCAGTCAGTGGAGGCTAGTGGGGGTTAAGTGTTTGCTGAGTGCCTCTCGTGAGCCATTGTGACAAGAAGGGGGCAAATTCCTGCTGCTTGTCCGGGGTGATGTGATTTTCACAAGATTATTATTGTGGTGATTACTGACTATGAGGACCTGCGGGCACTGGCTTCAGACACAGAAGGCATAGTCTCTCTGAATAGTCAGTACAGTAGTGTATACTTATCTCACCAGGCTTCATAGAGGAGACTGCAGATCATAGACAGGGAATTACATAGCCCTATTCACATAATCATACAGCAAATACAGTGTTTTCAGAGAGTAAACCATTATGAGAGCTGGTGAAGCGTGGAGCAGGAGCAGACACGTCTGTAACCTTATACATTAAATCTGTTAAGCATTTTTTAGGGGGAACAATAAATAAAGCTTAGCTGGCATTAACCTCTCGCCCCATAACAGCAGCTTGCCAAAGGAGCATTAACAAGGTAATGAGGGTACACACTGCCTCCTTGTAAGGGGCTGCACAGTTGTTCTTTCATACCATTACACAACCACAAATAGAACGGGCCCACTTTAAGCGTGGCATACCTCGACAGGAAGCAACCCCTTTCATATTGAAAGGTGGGGGGAAAAAAACCTGACCTCTGGGTTCTTCACATCACTTTCTTTGTCAACAGTCCTCACTCTGTCACTTCAAGAATCAGGCAACAGCCAGAGACAAAATCTGAACTTGCAGTTTACATGCATGGATGAAATATAAGCCTAAAGTTGAACATTTCACACCACTCTCAGTAAGCTGAATGTAAACATAGCTGATTTTTTTGAGCGTACAGGTAATGTTATTCAGATTGACCAAAGGGGATAAAGTTTAACCATAAACACACTTTTGGCAGCTTCTGTGTGTGTACAGTATCCCGTGAAAATAACTACTGTTGTGGCTGATTAATAGGGAGTGAAAGCAGCAGCGAGGCTGACATTAATGGTGCTGCTGTAATTGTCACCCTATTAGTAATGCCACACGACAGCCCGGGTTTCCGTAGTTACAGCTGCGTCTCGCCAAACCATGCAAACAAAATACCAAACAGGCTCATTTATTTGTGTTACAAATTGCTCCTTTCAAAGCCTTCACTGAAGTCATACCACTTTGAGTCCTTGCAGCCCCTCAAGTTGGCAGCTGTGGTATGTTGATAGACCAGAAAGAGCCCTGCCCTGCTGAGTAGATACCAACACGAGGCACATTTGCTTCGAGCAAGTGTACCGCATGTTAGCTCGGCTTAAAAATCAAAGCCACTCTTTGCCAAGGTCTATTCAGCATCTTTTAATCTTCAATTAAAACTGAATGCTGACGAGTCACTCAGTCCAAGTCAGCAGATCCGGTCAAAGCTGACTGGGTAGCACTCTTGTCGGATTTTGTCTCCAAACAGAGGAAATCGTTTGGCTGCATCGACAGAAATCTTTACTTCCTTTCCTAAACAACACCAAAATGTCATTCTGATAAATAGACTCAGCTAACAACTGTCAGTGATCATCAGTGGTGTATTACTCATGGGTGAACCACGCGAGGCCAGAGCTGGTAAATTTGTATCAAACACAACAGTTTTACAATGCAACAGCTGGCTACAGGAAGGTGTTTGGAGGGCTGGATAACCTTGAACTGTTTGATCATACCCAGCACAGTGATTCTATTATGAGTTGGAGGAGCTCAGGCCTACACTGGGATGCATTTCAGATGTGCCTCAATAACAGAGGTATTGAGTTGCCCCTAAAATGAGCCCTGGAAATAAAGGGAAGCAACTTATTATCCCCCCATTTTCTGCAAACAATCATCTCCTTTCTCCTGGACGGGGTTCACTTTTCTCTGTCATTCTTTCTTTTCCCCTCGCTTTATTCTTTCTTTTCATTGTTTCCATCGGTGCATTTTTTGGTCCTGAAGCTTCCGTTTTTCCCACACTCTCCCCTGTCACACTGGTCGACCACAAAAATGCAGGACAGAGGAGAGTGCGAGGGGGCTCTGGAATTCCACATGCAGAGGGTAAACACGGCAACTGCCAGGAAGACACACACACACAGGAGCAAACACAGCACCTACCCGGCTGCCCTAACCTATTCTACAACCCCAGTGCTGCACCCCTGCCCTCTTAACTCTTCAGTCGCTGGCTACAGTTTGTTCAGCCGAGTAGGACAACTGAATGTAACACGTCAGCAGAGCAAGGGCTTCGCTCAGTGCTACCTGCTACTCTCAACTCAACTTTACTTCTGTCAGCAGGACTGAAACACTATAGACTTCACTCTCTTAGGCAGTGTGGAGAGCCCTTCACCACTGCAACAGCGTGCTTTAAACAAACAATCAGCCCAGGTCACAACGGTTTGCTGTTGTTGTGTAATTTGGCCAGATGTTGCAGTAATAAAGTCATAAAGCAAGTGAGGGAAATAGCTGGCAGTTCAGCCCTGTTTCACTCCTTTCCTTTTATTTTCCCTTCTGTGCTCTTCAGCTTATCTCCAAACCAAACAGGAATTAAATGGCGCTCGGAGCCCGGGGCCCTTCCACTGAACCACGCTCTGTTTACGGTTCAGGCAGAAATCAGGCCTGTGATGAGGTTGTTTACTGTACAGGCAGATACACCCTGCGGCCAAAAGACTAGGAGCACTCCACTGCACACATATTCTCACTCTCGTTAGCATTAGCCGTGTCCTCTTGAACTCACCGATCCCATGCAGTTTGTCTTACTCCACAACTAGCGGCCAACCAATGCCATCTGCACTGCAATCGCTTAATGTGCCATAAATTACATAGTTAAACTCTCAGCTATACTGGATTTAAGCAGCATCAAGAGTTTGAAAGAAGTAAATCAAGAGTAAATGCACTTAGTGAGAAGGCTGGTCTTACTTGATGAGGCGCTTTGTTGCTGTTTTTCTGACCTGTCCCTCTCTGGAGCTGCTGGGCGGCTTTGGGGCGAGAGCAGGACTAACACAGGTTTGGATGTGGCTGTGGGCATGACTGTGATTAGGCCGAACATGAAAACTGGATGGAGGGCAGCTGGATGAGTTTGTGGGAGCCTGGGCGTGTGGAGTACTTGTCTGGTCTGGAAAGTGAGCCTAAGAAACAAGGAAGACAACTGTTATTTAAGGCCAGTATCATTGAGACATTAAAATACTTACTGACACTTTTAAACACAAAATATTGTTGGCATACAACAGAATTATTTATGGCAACTTTTAGTGACCAGCAGCAGTATAGAACAAGATAGAAACAAGATAATAAATCATGAAAAGGTATTGCACAACAAGTCTGATAGCATATATAATTAAATGTTTTATTATCGCTTTGCAATACTAATCTTGATTGTACTTTAACCTCAATGGACAGGCAGTATAAAGACTACAAGAGCAGCTATTAACAATGACTTCTTACTGATCAAACATTAGGAATCACAATGGGACAAAGCATTGCATACAACAGCTAACTTCCTGCTCATGTGTCTTTGCTGCCAGATTTATTTACATGTAACAATGAAACACCTCTGGGTATCAGACATCTGTTAAATAACATTTAATCATACATTAAAGAGAAACTTCAGATGTTACGTGTTGTACAAAGATTAAGTAAACGGCAGCAGTGGAATTATGGAGGTTGTTGGTGGAATTGTGCATAGTGGTCAATTTTTTTGAGACCGTGATGAGCACATTTTAATCTTGTTTGGGTATAGTTCACTTACAACTTTGCAGAACTGCTCTGTTATAGACAAAACTCAAAATGGAGGTCAAACTGATTGTTTGTAGCTGACCCATGTACATTACTTGGACTCATCCTAACTAACTCAACTTAGAGGATAAAAAAAACTTGTTGATAATTGAAGAGTCATAGGCCAGAAGATTATTTACTGAGATGCCATAAACGGCCATTACAGAAAAAAAAGTCTACGATAGCAGCACTCTCTAAGTACTTTTCTTTGTCCCTTAAAGATTGTCTTAATAAGCCTGTTTACAACAAACTCTACATAGATATCTGTTAAACATGTTGACATTATAGGTAAGATACAAAAGATTGAGGAGCTGTCGCTTGTGTTGTTCCACAGGGATCAATACTAGGACCATTACACCTTCCAAAATATATGGAAATAATATGAAATCTGCGACTGATTGTAAACTGATCTCTATGCTGATGATAGGTTCGATACTTTGAAATTTCTGTGGTCATTAAACGTCAAAAATTAGGTTTTAGTTACAGTTTTAGTTTCATCTTAATGTATTATTGTCCTTCCAATTAAGTCATGAACTGTTTAACATTGGTTAAATGACCGCTGTGTGCAACTGCTCTGGCTACTCATTCAGGAAGATAGTCTTTGAGTTGTTGATGGGATTAGGGCACCAAGAGCTGATTAGAATTGTATTGTATCAAATTTTATTATTATATAGCCTGTGCTGGGTTTCCTGAGTCCTATTCACTTTTGTTGCCATTCACACCTCTTGAATAGCTCAGCCCACAACCCATTGTTTAAACCATGCCCTTGATTCTATAATATTGAAACCTTGTTCCAAATGCTGTTTGCTAGACAGAATTCTACAGCCTTGCTGTGAATATCTGTCTCCACTGCACAGTGAATAAAACTAATCCAAGCCAGCCACAAACTTGGACCTGAAAGATTTTTCTTAAATACCAGCTGACTTTCATTACATCTGTGTAAGACTGAATCTACTGTATTCTAGTCACCATAAATGGTAAACCTGCTCATAACAAACTTCTTAAAGTCAACTATGCTGGAGTCTTAATAAAAGGTCTGATGATTTAATCCAGGATTTAAATACATTTAACTTAGATTACTATAATCTAAAAAGCAATATTAAGGGCATGTAAATTTTATATTTTATATTTTATATTTTATATTTGTATCTTCTATTTTATCTGTTTTCTTTTTCTATATTTATGTTGCACCAACCCACCAGAACAAATTCCTCGTATTGTGTTAACTATACCTATAAACTACTAACTATAAATCTTTTTCTGATTCTGATTCTGATTCTGATTCTGAAAAAAAATGTTCTTTTAACAGCAATGGGCCATTTTAGACAAAAAAATAAAAATCCTCAAAATGTTTAATTTTCTATATTCTTAAAGGTATGTTATTCAGGAATTATCTGTTACTGTTTGAAAAGTGGAGGCAAAAGTCAACCCCAGATTGACTGTCATTTGGCGTTTTGCCTTGCTATATTTGCATTTTTGGGGGCGCTGTGCCTCTTGTCTGCATACTGCTTAAATCTTGAGTCCTGTTGTGAGGGTACACACCCATTAATGTCCTGAACATCCCTAAGATAGAAAAATAAGAAGAAATTAAGAAAATACAGGCAGAGGACAGAGTCTCTGAAAATAAATAAACCTCCTAACACTTGTAGTGGGTCATAACTGATGACTGAGAGGGATTACATTTTCATGAGTCTACTCATATATATTTTAGGAAAATCCCGCATAGTATATATTTAACAAGGTTAAGTATTTTGCAGCAGGGCAGGTGTTTTAAATAAAAACAGGGAACCTTATTGGCTTATGAGAAAGGCATAGGTATGGGATCATATATAATCAGGATTAAGTCAAAATTCATAGATATGGTTGTTTTGAATCAGGATATTCTCGCTGTATAGGTACAAAGATTTTGACCCTACTCTGTCCTTATAAATATGTGTCCTGGTCCATGTATTGTGCATATTTTGACAGTATTTACCAGCATGTATGTGGTAAATAAAAAATGAAATCAAACCCACTTTTCAAAAGAGAAGGAAATGCAGTCACATTTGGGATGCGTTAGTCATGGGAAGAAAATACAGTTTCTAGTCATTTCTGAAATATCAAAGTGCTTGACGTGAATTAGTGCAGATATTAATGAAATGCCATCCAGTATCAAAACAAGAACATTTTTTTGCAGATGGCTGGACTAAAAAGCAAATTCTTCACATTATTTATTTGTTAGTACAAGATCTCTTCAAAGGGTTGGGAAGGGGGGAAAATACCATTTTCTTTCTGACATAATATTTTAGAGCCACATTTCACTCTGTCCTTGCAGTGCCGGGGAATTCTTTGCATACATTCCTTCCACGTCTCATGTCTTTGCTATTTTCTCTGCAGCTTTATACGGCTATCTAACAAGCTAATAGTTTTCCAGCGTCACTGTGTAGCCGCTCAAAAGGGGCCGGCAGTGTGACAGGGAATATCTGATGTAATTTGTGTGTTGATAAATGAGAAGCTGAGTTTCCAGGTTGCGAGGCCTATGGCCGCAATTCAGTTTGAGCGGGACCAGGAAGGGCACCTTTCTTTGGCTGCCAGGTGGCTCCGAGCCAAGCCTGTGGAGGAGCCGCGCAGTCTGCACCCACTAACTGGAACGTGGACTGGAGCGCCGGAACGGCCCCCTGTCTCTTTAGTCTTCTCACAGGAGCACACATTCATACACGAGCGCTCACACTAGATGAAGTACTTCCTTTTTGTGTCTTTAGTTAATTCAAAATGATCAATACATTTTTACATAAGGCTAGAAAAGTCAAAAAGTTGAGTTTAGGGATGTGAAGTGCAATAGTATCAAGGGGCCAGTGCCCCCCCTCTCATGCCACTACAGGGTAGTCAATCACTGACTAATCCCTGAACCAATCAAAGATACTGCCGGGGTCAGACTGGCAGAGAGACCCATGTGGGCGAAACAAACAGGGAGGGATGGCAAGTATTTTAGGGAGGGTTGTCGGATTTGATGGTGAGACATCATACCCACAGTCAGCCTTCCTATGACCTCAGTTTGTGAGTGCTGAACAACAGGATGGCTCGGTTGAAAAAGTTCACATGCAGGAGTATGATGCGACCATAGACTGTATAAATGATGGATCTAACTAGCGTGGCGTCATCCACTGGACTGTGGACTGCCGTTTTAAAGCCTCCAGTTTGGCATTTTGGCTGTCGCCATCTTGTTTTTTGGAGATGTCACCATAGTTTGACAAGAGGTTAGAGCTGTGGAGGAACAAAAGGTGGATCTGACTCACAGACTGTAGCGACGCCTTGCGACGCCTTGCAGACAGTCAGCCCTGCCCTTTAATATGCATAACTTTGGTTCTTCATAAAATGTAAACAGGGGAGTTTTTAAAAAAATTCACTCATGTACAGTTGTCATAAATGTTGAATTAGCTCTAGAGACCAAAACAGTTTTGTACCAGGCTGTAAGCATGTTTATTTCTATTAAGTCAGACATTTTAACATGTGGGTCTATGGGGATTTGACATGCTACTGGAGCTAGCCCCAAGTGGCCAGTCAATGAGCTGCACTTCCGCATTGGCTTCATTTTTCAGCCTCAGAGGTTGCTGCTTGTATGGGACATATATTCAATAAAGGAAACTTGGTCAACTGTGTTCAGACAGTAAGATGAAATAAAAAGGGGAATGGAACAGAGGAAAGGCATGGGATCACTTTCATAAAGTGCCTTGCGTAAGGCCTCAAGACCAAGCCAAGAGAAATATCACCTCAATTGCATTAATTAAGGCCCAACCAAGATGATGAAAAAACAATGACGTGAGAGCAACTGCATTACTCAGGACTTAATCGGAAAAAAGCGGGTGCATCCAATCATTCCACCCCGAGAGCTGTCCCATGGCACTCTCCTGTCTCCATTTCTCTCTATCCAGAGATGGACTCAAAATCCTCTGGAAAATGAATACACTCTTCCTGTTAAGGTCCTCTTTCAAAGCAATTGTACTGAAAAATGGGGGGCCTATCTTTTTTCTATAAACATTAAAATTTTTCTGCCCAAAATGACCGAGTCCTCTCTAGCGTTCTAATCTCCCCCTAAAAACAGCCAAATCACATCTGTCACGGCTAGTCAGGCATGACTAAAAGGTTTTTTGTCGCTACATTACTACTGCTGAGAAAATCATATCCCTGAATTTTATTTGTGTTGTAATGGGACTCAAAATGGGGCTCAAATCTGATATGAACTGTAAAGACTTCAAACTCATAATGGACTCTGCACCGGGGCCTCTCTGGTGCCCTCGTGGGCAGCATTCCTTGATTACTCACCTTCCAATATAAACCAAGCGGAGTCACTCAGCCAAAAAATGTAATCTTGGGGTAAGGAGTCATGTTTGGCTCTCCAGGAATGAGCTTCTGTTGAGGAGGATATTCCCACCGAACACCATTTTGTTAAGTGGTTTGGAAAGAGATTCTCAGAATAGCTTTGTAAATGCTAACATGAAAGCTTCCCCCTTGATGTGGGTGTATTTTGCACTATTTTGGACGGCACTGTGCTTAGGTTAGGGAATATTCTGTACAGACACAAATATGAGGGTTTTCCTGAGTTACAGCTCAATAGCTCCCATACACGTTGTTCAGTTTTCATCCATGTGGCGTTGATATTAAAGTAAGGCATCAAAGGAAAACAAAAGAAGCTGAGCAATGCATTTCGCAACTCTTTTGCTAAATCCTAATTTAAAAAACCAAAAGTTCTGGGTGTTTAAAAGGAACATTAAGGGAACAAATGGAAATAATTATATACAAATTCAAAGGTACTAAACACTCAGGGCAGTAGAGAGCAAGGGCCAAGGTTTAAGTGTTACTTGAGGGCAAAATTTGGCCATTACCAGCTCCCTGAGCTCAGTGGACAGAACATTTGTGTGGAGATGCCCCAAAATCTCTTACAATGTATACCTGGTGTCTGCAGTGGCTCTGTTCCAGAAATTGTTGAGACTGAAGTCTTTGCTGTTGCAGTTTCTGGATAGCAAACTGAAGCTGGTAGCTTCCCTGTGTGGGCTGGTAGCGCTGCAGGGGGTTCACTCCTGTCACCAAGCTATAGGCACTCTGCATCTGCCCATCCCAAAGACCCTCATCGTCCTTCGGTGGCCTGTGGCTTGGAGAGCAGAAATGAAAAGGTCAGTGAAAAGTTAAAACCATCAAATCAACTGAAAATACAGACCAACTTTCATTTCTAAATCACACAAACTTGTGTTTGAGGTCAATGTGACCTCAGCTTAATGTTACTTATTTACACTCCAATAGAAATCGAACATCTTTGGGCACCACAACACCAAGCTGAGCGACTGCAGTTGAGCCTCTGTCGCCCTAGTTTTGCAGTGTGTCCTGCACAGTTGGCACTAGTCAGCCATCAAGTTCTTTAGCAGACACAGTTTGTAATTCTTTGTGTTTCTGTCCGCGAGTGTACAGGACATTTGTTTTCTTTTAACACATGATGATAATGTACAAACTGGCTGACTAGCATTTGTTGGTTTTCCAGTTTACGTTTCTAAATGACGTATACAGAATACCGGCATATAAAATTATTTCCTCTCATGCAGGTGCAGAACGTACATGCAAGTTGCCATTGGCTGTTGCAATGTGTTAAAGAGCAATTTTTGGCCCAAACACAGGCAACATGAGGCGATGCAACAGTTGGACTTTGTCACCACCAGTTCTTTGATGTTAGTTCTTTGTGTTTCTGGCCTTTAAGTTTTCATCTCATGTTGAAAACCCCCATGATTCACCATGAAAAAAAAGCATAATTCTTTAAAGAATAATTGGATTAATATGCTAATTTGCCTTCTTGAGGAGACTTAGATGAGAAGATCAATACCATTTGAATGTTTGTCTGTTCAGGAGGCTGGAGGTACTGTCTCCTTTGGAAAGAGCCAAGCTGTTTCCCTGTTTCTCGTATCTATGCTAAGCTAAGATAACCTGCAGCTTCATTTTGAGATATTTTCATCAAGGTCTGGGAAGAAAGAAAATGAGTTATTCCCAAATTCTTAAATTACTGCTGTATATTTCTGTGAAACTGAGACATTTCCACTATAGCCCCAAAACATTCTTTGTTATTGATCCAATGGTAGATTTCACTTCCTTCATGGTTATTTCCTCAACTGTAGTTGTAATTCTGGTCTTAATCATAACTTATATCCAAATCTTCAAAGGTGGAGGTCCCTGAAGTGAAATCTTATCCAATGGAGCTAAAGACCTGACTTAATAGCTAATAATTCTACGCAAAACTGCAAGATGGTACAAGCTTCAGTGGCTTAATAGTCGGCCATAATACTGTAGCACGGCCTTTGCTTCCATCTTTTACTTGCAAGTTATTGTACCAGCCAACCAAGGCAAAGATGTGGCAGAAAGTAAAAAAGACAAGATGGGTGGCTGCTGGGCCCACAGAAGCCTCAAGTCAAAGTGTGCGAATCAGAGTCAAAGTAGAGGGCAAGCCTGTGGCAAACACAGGCTGAACTAAAAACCTTTCCTTTTTGCCTCAGTGCTCCCCGAGCTTCACGTTCCATTCACATCACAAAGCCACAACCTGGAAAGCAAACCTTTTGACGAGCTGCACGAGTTTGTAACTGGATTATCTGTCATTAGAGCTAAGCCTGTTTCAGCCTCTTTTTTTTCGTCTTTTGGCCCCTGTTAAAGCAATGAGGTGATCCTCCCCTTCAGACACGCTTAAATTGAGTCTACATTGAGTCTGGTGTGCCTCTGTATATGTACCACCTTAGCCAAAAATAATGCCATAAAGAGCAATATTGGGAGCTGTGAGGAAAAATATGAAAGGGAAAAAAAGAGATACAAGTACAGTTGAAGAAATGGGATCCCTGGGGGACACAATCACAAAAAATTCTTGGAAATTCCTCCCATTACATGCAATAACATTTGTCCATTGGTCTGGAGTAAGAGGAAACACTGTAGACTTAAAATCACAATAGCTGCTATATTTTTAGAGCCAAACTATGATAAGCTCTAAATTTAGAATTCAATTAATCTTGAACAACAATACACACTGTGGGATAATAATCTTGCGTCGCTCAAGTGAAAACATATTCCTGCCCTGTGTGGCCAAACAAAGACACAAGGGGTCTTAAACTCATGTGAACATGCTATCCACCCATGCATTTCTCAGTACACATAATGGCACATATATTGCAAAAACAACTGCTGTGACCGCGGGCCAATTCAATTTTTTTTAGCTTCTGGAAACAAAGGCTTGTCTGTGAAGCTTGCAAGGCCAGAGATCCTACAACGCCAGGAGACAAAACAAGAACTCGTTCTTTGTTTACAGCAGTCATTTCCTTTAGCTTGGCTGCAGTTTGCACACTGGACCACAGGGACCTTAAGTGCTACCATTTTATTAGCAAATGCTCTAAAACTTACTGTTTCTCCGGTCAGGAGCATGTGCTTTCCATGGCTACAATGTCACAGTAGGACCCCAAGGAGACATCTTTTCAGACAGTGCTTGTCAACACAACACCACGCAAAAACATACTACAGATCACTAGGAATTTAAAACCAGCAATGATGGGACATGCAGCAGAGAAGAACACTTTAACATCTGAGTTTCTCATCACCAGAACAGCACACGTGTGGAGCTCCAACAACGCGGGACCTCCCTCCCTGCTGGACTACTGCTCATTGGTGTCAGCTTACTTCCCGCTGCGCTCGCCATCCTTTAATATGCTGATATGACTTACAGTAGAACAACACAGCAGTACAAGTTGAGCACATGTGCGGCATCAATCTAACTCAGTGTTAATGTGGGAAAGTGGACGGCCTGAGATGACATCATGCCACAGTATCTCCAAGCCCTGCCTGGTCAGTGTAAACATCAGCCGCCTCTCAAGAGTGTCAGGGTATTTCCAGCTATTACTCAGTTGTTTGTTTACCCTGTTTTATTGCATCGACATGACACTCAGTAGAAATGTCCTTAAAATCACCCTAAAAAAGGAGTAGTATCTGGGGATTTGTTGTGGGAGCAGTCAAGACAAGGATGCTGTTGCTTTACAGGGTTCCTACAGCTTAAGGCAAGATTTAAGACTTTTTGAGGTGTTTTTAATGCCACTTAGAATTAAATTAAAGATCAATTATACAATAAACAAAATTGCAGGAAAAAAAACATGAACTGACATAAATTATTCAGGGTTACCCCAATGATTACTGTCACATTACGTATGACCTTTTTGGTCAAGGTAAAAAGTCAAATCATCTACTTTAAATGTTGAAAAAAATGTTAAAACTTCCTTCTTCTATCTTGGGATGTGTGACATTAATGCAAAAAGCATTCTGTAAATTATATAAGAAATAGATTTTTCCAATTATTTTTGAAATTTTATGATGCACCATTTGAAAAAAATGATTCTATCATCCTACTTCCCATGTCTTAGCATTTTGAAGACTTTTGAAAGATTGATTTAAGACATTTTAATGCCAAATAAAGCCTTACTGTTAGATTAATGGATTCAATGCCTTTTAAGACTTTTAATAGGCTCCAGCAATATCTGATGTTATTTATGCTTCATTACTATCTTGGTGTAGGTCTCTCCCTTGTGAGTGAGAACGTGTTGTGCAGTTCGGTTTGAGCCACTTTGTTTATTTCCCATTTGTGAACACCAGATTTTTTTTTTCAGTGTACACACAGAACAAGCAGCTGGGATACAGTGAGTGGATATTTGTTGTATTTAACATAAAATGTATTGGATTGGAATGGTTGACTGCACCTTTAAAACATTTATCAAGTTCATTGGTGAGCACAGTTTAAAACTAGCTGGTAGTCACTAAGATACTTAGGAGACTTAGTGATGGTTGGTGCTTCTCAGTCCTGATGCATTAGCAACCTGAATGTCACACATTTGACAACACTGCAAAACAGGTGTCATACTCTTACTAATACCACACACTGTGGGAATGTACTGCTGTAAAGGTGTATGTATCTGCTGAATGACCTAAATCCATTCACTTCAATTTCACTCTCTCTTACCTTAAGGGCTCTCCCTTCTGTTACCACATCTGGCTCCAATCAATGTGAATAAAAACTTATTTTTTAAAATCAAGGGCAGAGAGACATAAAACCAATTTTGTGGGGACTTTGTCCTCCATCAAAGAAGTTTTAAATTTTCACCAGAGCTTTTCTGATTAGTTGGGTTGTTGGTTCAGCAAATGGGCTGTCATAAAACCCTTTGGAATGGTATGTACTTTCAAAATTCGACCAAGTCAAACATCAATCCAACAAAGTATTGAACAGAACTAAAAATATCTTGCATAAGCAGTGTTGTGGTATTTCTCAGTTCTAGCTTCGCTGGAGTGAACGTAACACAGCAGAGGTAATACATTTTGTGGTCATTTGTATGAAGGGGAGGCAATTTTTGTGGGCAGGGTGCTAACGCAACTAAAGACACTTTGACTGTTAATATGACTAATACAAGTGTAGAGAACCAGTCATGACCTGCTACTGACTTAATACAAGACAAACCTCATCACAAACTCAAACCAAAACTGTAGTAGCAAACCAAACCATGCAAAACTAAGATGCTACTTGGAAAAATTACCAAATCATTACAATGATAAGGATAACTTCTCTGTCATAAAATGTGCAGAAGTAACAAAACACCACAAACTGATTGTTGTTTTTGAGACTGACTCCTTGAGTGTAGTCTGACTGTCTGACTGTTTGAAACTGCTCACATCATTTCACAAGTGCATTGAATAGAAATCATTATAAACGTTTCAGGAGGTCCAACACCGGAAACAATCCCTCAGCCCACTGTGGACGTATGAAGACGTGCCGTACGGTTCAAAGCCCTCCGGTTGTCAGCACACTGGAGTGAGGCAGCAGCTCTCAGAGTGCTGATGAAGCATACCTGGTAGATCCTGGCAGCAGCACTTCAAAGAGCCAGGCTACTCTTTGAAAACCCATCATACTTCACCCCTGTGGTTGCTTAAAGAGCCAGTGTGCTTAACAGTTTCAGTATGTTTGGCACAAACTGTCGGGCCGAGTGTAGGGGGGGGGGCGCACAGGAAATTCTGTGTTATAAGAAACAGCGCCGAGGTGAAATCAAGGCAATTTATCCTAATATCTTATTAAAGACATTTCACTGCTATAAGAGGTGAACGCCAAACCAAGGGGCTGGGAGCACTGGGGCACAAGAGAGCTTTTTGTGTTGCAAGCCAGTGACAAATGCAAAGATAAAGAAGGCTGTGTATTTTCTGGAGAGATGTCGAATAAGCTTTCTAATCAGAAAAGCTACTGTGTATTCCTCCTATAAATTGTTAATCTGATATGTGAAAAGCTGAAATGTAAATCTGTACAAAAATGTATTTTGTGATGAATGATGTGCCAAAACAAACCATAGAGGCTGAGATATTTGAAGGAAAATGACTAAATTCAGAAATGAATGATCCAATCAAAGCATTAGAGGTTTAAATTTATATGGGAGATCAAAAGGTGACTTCTGTTTCCCCAGTATCATATATAAAAGCTACGTGAGGCTATCCGCAAAATTATAAATTCTATTAAATTGCTCCTCTCAGTTTGTGGAAATAAAAACATTTTAAAAAGGGAAAAGAAGGCCAGACATTCCTGGAATTCCCTGACAGCTCGATACATAAGGAAGGGCAGGACTGGAAAAACAGAGCCCAAGATCAAGGCCAAGCTGTCTGAGACATTGTCACTCACATATCAGGACAAAAATAAAACTGGAGCGAGCATTGAATGCTTAGTTACCCCTCAGTGAATTTAACCTTCAAATAGCCGTGTTATCATCCTGGCAGGGTACCAAAGAGCATGACCATGTGATCATATTCTGTCCCGTTTCCTTCCTTCTCTCCTCAGGGCAATGTGAGAGGAGTGAGATATGGGGTGAGGAGGCATGGTGTTGGGGGGGGGTTGTCAATAGTTGCAGAGTCTGGAGCAGACAGACTACGTGGGTGTTGACACTGCCCCCCTCACCACCGCCTCCGCCCCGCCAACGCAATGTTTCATGCTGCCAGCATGCTTCACACACTGCCGGCACTCAGCAGCCAATTCTAGTGTTACTTAGCTCCACAAAGCACTATTAAAACGAATGCAAAATGCCCATTTCCAAGGCATGTATTGAACTAGCCTGCCCAGAGGAGCGTTGGCACTCAGCAATCCTTTTCCAAAGACCAACAATCTTCAATCTAAAAATTCATCAGAGACCATTAAAAAAGCATTTAGATTCTATTGAGTGTGACCAAATACACTACCACAATCTAAGTGTCTACAGTAAAGACCTGTGTTAAGTTGATTACACAGAAAATCCTCAGGACATTCATTTGGCCAACGTGTATAATACTTGATAGGTGAACTGCCTCAATCTCAAAAGTAAATAAAAAAAGCAACTCAACTGTAGTTTTTGGACTCTTTCCACCTTATAACAGACTCTGAAAAACAATGACTCTTAATACTAACTACAACGTCTGTGTTGGTGTACATCAGTGCAGCATTTCAGACTCAAGGCTCTCAGAGGAGATATATGCTGTTTTCCTTGGCAGTGAACCCCATTGAGACTGTGGTGCACTATTCCTTCTCTGCTGCCTTGGGGGAGGGCGGATAAATAGTGCACTTGAGCACAATGGTGAAATCTGACCATAAGGGGCACTGGAGTACTTATATGGGCCCAGAGGTGTGGTGTGTGCTAAATGCAAAAGTGGGATCAAAGGGAGGGACCTGTAACAATTTCCACACAAAAATAAAGTCAAACTTATTTAAACAATATTTTTCATAGAATGCTGATGATACTGCTTTATGAAAAATTTGATTCACAGTAGTACAGTTCATGAGTAAAATCACATTTGTTTGTTGTTTTTGATTAGCTGTATCTAAACAAGTTCTCCATCCACACACACGGATACTCAAACGGTGTTCGGTGTAGTAGTACACAAACTGTGGGGAGCATAGGACCACTACAGGTGGGGCGTTTATTACCAGGGGAAACAATGTAGAGTCAAAAAAAAGTTGAATGAATATGATTTATGTAGGAAAAATAAACAAGACTGCTGATGCTATCATGCTTTACTAAAAATTCAACATGGATCCTTTTTTAAAACCCATTGGAATCATCTTTATCTAAGATAGCATGAGGACGAGGAATGTTGAGGCACTCAAAACTAAGTGAGCAGCCCAGCGTGATGAATAAAAGTAAATGTGAAAACACTGAATTTTTAATGACTTTCTAAAGAAGACACTTTCTTCAATAAGGATTAGTCACACAATTTCCAACACCCACTCTGTGCATCCTTAGGTGTACTGCAGAAAAAAGTATTTTTAAAATGCAATTTTCACCCCGAGTTATGCATTAAAGATTTTTTTTTACACCCCCAAAATTTTCCGTGCATATGTCACATTTTTGGACTCACCCTGTGCTGCTACATAGTTCTGTTCCAGTGTGGACAGCTTTCACTGGCCCTTGGGTTGTAGCAGCAGCATGCCGCACTTTAGGGTTCAGTGTGGCGCTCTCTCTGCCCAGCATCCTGTTTGCCAGGTTCAGGTTGGTCAACTGTGGGCAGAGGGGAAAACTTAAACAGATGGTTGAATTCAAACCAATTTCAGCTCATTTTTTTACGTTTACTATATCAGCTATACATGGGTATTCACTGACTAAATCAATGGCAAATACAGTCACTAAAACCAAACTTCCCATTACAACTTTCAGCATCTACAGCAAAATAACTGTTTGATGAATAAGCACTCATATTGTGCTCCTCCCTTCACTGACCACTTCATTCTCTTGTCTCTGGGGGCAGACATGTGAAATGTACATACAGCACATGGCACAGCTAGTCTCCACTCAGCACTAAATCCAGGTGGTCCCACTTCTCCACCACCCCCAACCCCGTCTCCGTCTCTGACAGAATCAGCTATCATCAAAATCAAACTCTGTTTACAACCACATCAGGACGACTGTAACAACTGCACCTCTGTGCTGCTCTGTGCTACCCTGGGAATAATGTCCGGTGGAAGCTAATGGGAGAATAAATTATACAGCTGTGGCGTTTTATTTACTTTATTTTCTCCTGTGCACTAAATAGTCCAATGGGAAAATTGTAAAGCTGCCAAGGCTTGTACAGCATGAAATATGTGTCAGCGTGGTGTTACACAGCCTTGGCTCTAAGATACTTATTAAGGTAGGCTGGGCATTTTCTTTCAAACTGATTTAAATGGACTCAATGAAAACACACGTGGGTGCCAATATTGCTGGGCTTTTGGATGAAATGTCATAAATAATGCAAAGAGATAAGACAAGCGTATCTCCCATGTGTGGCGTAATGTTTACAAATAATAATAATTCTTTGTTACAATGCTCAAGTATGTTTTAGGAGTATCTATACTTCTCTTGAGTTTTTATATTTCTGTCAACTTTCACCTTTACTCCACTATATTTCCTGAATAAAATATGTACTTTTGCTCTCCTGTTTCCCCTAAGCATTGTATATACTAATTACAAAATAGGGAAGGACGGGAGGACAGATGAATGAAGGAGTGGGAACAAAGGGAAACTAGATTTTGTTCTTTAAATCCATTAAGTTAAAAAGAAGGCCTTGTTTTTGTGTAGTGTAATGTGTAATGTTGGCTCAATTTTGAGGTTGGTATATGTTGTGAAAAAATAAACTTCATTCTCCTCAGAATTTCTTGCCGCTTTCTTTTTCATTGACAGCATTTACTTGTACTTTTACTTTTAATACTTCAGTACATTTAATGTTGACATTACTTTTGATACTAAAGTACAGGAAATATCAGATACTGTAAGACTTAAATTCAAGTAACTTCTGATAGGAGATTTTAACTTGAACCAAAGCCAAATATCTTTTACTCAAGTTTGGCTTTCAGGTACCTCCTCCACCACTGTCTACCATCACAAATAGCTCTTTAACAAATAATTTCTAGTGGAGTAGGAACTACAATATTTCCTACTGAAGGGTAATGTAATGGAGTAAAAGTATAAAGTTGCATGAAATTAGAATACAAAAGCAAAAGTGCCTCAAATTGTACTTGAGTACATTATGTGGGTAAATTTACTAAGTTACATTCCAGCACTGGTCAGCAGAGGGATGCACAGTAACTGAAATTACAATAATGGGATCAATGGACCAAGAAAAGCAGCATTTATTTAGCCCACAAATTTAATAATTTAATCATTATAAAGCCTCTAAAACATAATCATCTGAATATGATGATATTCAGGCATTTTGTTATGTTCCTCAAGTTTAACAGCGAAACAGCGAAAACTAAATGTGGACAGCGAAAACTAAATGTTTTTGTGCTCTTGATCACAAAAAACTCAATTCTCAGTAACTTTTTAAATAAACTATTAATAAATGCATAACAAAGAATGTATTAATCTAAATAAAGCAACAAAAAAAGCTTAGTAAAGGTTTAACAGTTGCATAATAGATAGGTTATTTAAATTCAATACATGATTACTATTATAAACAATTCATAACTCATAAGGCTTTTCATAAAAGTTTCATATAAGTGCTTATACATGTCTTATAATCTAACAATAGACATGATTGTAATGATATTGTTAAGACTTATTGTTGTCTTATTAATACATAATAATGTTAATAAGGATTTTATAAGGCCTACAAGATGCTTATTACATATTATCTAATGCTTATTATAAGGAGCGTAATTTAAGGCGCTACCAAATTTTCCCTCACGTAAGTGAATAGAAAAACTACGAAAATACTGGTGAATCAAGAAATTAGTGGGTACAAACAAAATAAGAACAAACTGTGGATTAGAACAAAAATAAGGAAAAATTTGTTCATTTTTCACATCCCGCTTGAGGCCCAATATTTCAAGAGCGTCTTATAATAATGCACTGGACATGAACATACACACATGCTGGAAGGATTCGTATCCACGCACCACAGCGTAGGAGTATATTCATTTCATTAAAGGTGACTATGCCTGGCTTTACTCAGTTTTAGTTTGTTTTGTGTACATGTGGTTGAGCATGAGAGTGAGTAATTACTTAAACCTTAAAGGTCAGCTAGTGCAACAGGGTGTTGTTCGTGTTTACAACGTTCTCCATTGAGTCCACGAGTGATTTAATGACTTCAAATCTGAGCCCTAAGAAAAACACAAAATGCACTCTGAGCCTTTAAGTGCAAAACACTGGACTATTTTACTCTGCAAAATAAACTGCTGCCATGCCCAGGATTAACTACTCATAAGAAATACAGCAAACACCTTTCAGATAGACAGAATAATGTACAGTCAGAAGGAAGCTGTAAAATCTGCAGTCTGTGTGGTCTGGTGCCATCACAAAAAACCTTGACAGAAAAAATCCAGTGAGGCAGAGGAGGTGAAAGAGGAGGAGAAAGGAAAGGTTGAGGGGCTCCCCACGACGCCGAATGACAAACCTCTGGGGAATATAGGAGAAAGTGGTGATGGAGCCAACGGAGCTGCCGCCTCTCTGCTCGGTGCCAATTTGCTACATTCCTCTATTTATAAGCATCAATTACCACAAAAAAGTGGCTGCTTGTTAAGTATCAACAGAAATCACTCCCCCATGGTGCATCTGATAATGAGACCTCACACAGAGCGGAGGCTCGATGCGGCTCACCACTGTTTAGGCCAGCCAGCTTCAAACCCCGGTTCCAGACCCACCCCCGCACCAACCCCAGCCCACAGACTGCAGGCGAGCTGAGGACTGAGGGAGGAAGGTGCACGGTGCGAGGCAGCAGACCCTCCGGCTCCAACGGGTCTGCTGAACGAATGAGCAGCGAGATGCCGCCAATCAGCATGGGGTCAGAGCCAGGTTTACGCATCAACAAAGAGAAATATCAGAGACCTCACAGTGAGAGACTACTGCAGTGGGGCCCAGATTCTTCTTCCTTACATGAAACAGATCAGTTTACAGTTGCTTAACAACTCAACATAACTTGCTAGCACAATGGAGCTTCCTGCTCCAGGTGGGCGTAGCTGCTGGCTCAGTGGGCTGTGGAGGTAAGAACATAATGAACTCACGTGCTGTGTCAGCAGGTTGATGTGACTGGAGCTGGCATAGTGGCGAGCAACCTGCTTGTCAGCCAGCTTTTGCAGGGCTGAGATGAAGGCCTGCTGGTTAGACTGGGCCTGGGAAGACAGGGAGTTTAGCTCCTTCAGTGTCCCAGCTGAGTTTGACTTCAGCTTACTGGAACTGCTCCTCTTGATCACTGACACACAGAATAACAAAAGACAACTGTAGGAACACGAAACTGAATTTGATAAACAACAGCATGCCGAATAGAGAGTTTCAGCATTCCCAAACCTTTTTACGAATACATTTCCATAACTTTTCCAAAATATTTCACCCCATGTCTATGACTTTATTCAAGTAGTTCCCAGTGACTATTCACATATCTTATGTCCTAAAATCTCAGTGTGAAACCCTTCGTTAACCTGCTACATGACAGCTTTTTGGCATTTACCAGTTTCTCCCCTGATGTGACAGCATGTTCGTTTCCCCCCCAAAATGGGCACAGCCTTCACAATGATGTGGTGCTTGTCTGTTCTATGTGTATAGACTCTAGTGACGTTTCAACGGCCATGCAGTGCAGCACTAGATTTTAAATATTAGGAACATATTTTAAAAGATAGCCAAAACAACGTATATTAAAAACTTTTCCAAAACATTCTGTTCACTCCAAACCATTTCCAGGCTTAGAAAAAGTTTTTTCAAATTCCATAATTTTTTCAGGAATTTCATGAGCGTGGGAACCCTGGAGTTTACCTTGGCCTGCAGAGGTGGGTCTGGAGAGCTTCTGGCTATAGATGTGCGTGGCACTCGGGATGGAAGAGGCGGCTCCAGAGCTGGGCGTTGATGAGGTAAAGGACTGAATCCTTCTGAGCACCTGGGTTGGCTGCCCAGTACAGACTGTGTTGTAGCCAGTGGAAACAGCTGTCCACATTGCTCTCGGCGGCTGCGTGACCACCAGGGCAGGAGTGTACGCAGGAGGGTCAGATAGAGTCTCAGAATGGCAGAACTGAGACTTTGCCAAGGACTGTGCATAGGACGGTGGCTGAGGAGGTGGCGGTGGTGGCGGACAATGGAGAGGCAGGGACGTTGGGGCAGAGGAGCAGTGCTGCGGATGAATATGTGAGCATTCTAAAGTGACAGGAAAGCTGGAGCAGTGCTGAGAGGCCTGGACCTCTGGCTGGATTTTACCAGCTCTAAATGCTGCGTGTTGGTCATCAGTGCGGACAGAAGGCTGACTCTCCGTGGCCTTCATGTCTGGGTCACTGCTGACTTTCCCTGTGGAGAGCGAGGACTCTGAAGCGCTGGAATCCTTTTTGGCCACAGGCAGAGCTGTTCAAAGCAAGAAAGAAGCCAGAGCTTCCTTTATCATCGGTTAGCCATTCCTCAGCTCTGACACACATTTGTTTTCCCCCCGATGAGCGCTAATCGTTTGAAGCTGACCTTTTCTTTACCCCTGATGACTCAACCTTTTTTTCCCTTTACTTTTTTTGGGTTTACAAATCTAAATAATTCCTGTTTACTGTGCTTGAAAGATAAAATATTAAACATAAAACAGACCTTCTGAAAAAAAATGTGGAAAAAAACACACAGGAGGAACTCACTTTTGGAATTCTCACAGTTGCTTGAATCTCCTGAGGCGTTTACTTCATGAACGTCTTTCTTAACGCTCCTGACTTTTGTTCCGAGGAAGACGGTGGCTGATTTATTTTTCTGTGTGTAGAATGTCAGTACTTCCTCCAGATCGTTTTCACTGTTGAAAGAAAAGAAGATAAATGTGTATAGCAGATTGAGATCACTCTTCAGTCAGTAGCATATATAAGGGGAACAGTAGGGAGCCAAGCACTGAACAATAGTCAGTGGACTTGCCAATTCACTAACCTCGCTGCAGTGATGTACTCCTCAAACACACTCGGGTTTACACAATGATCCTCTTTGCTGCTCTCCTGTTTTTTCACCATATGTTCAGTCTCCTGAGAAGATAGGAAAGTATCAGGCGGCAGGTTTACTCAATGTGCATAATGTTATCCATGTTTGCATCATGTCTCAGACATGCGATTCAGTGGTGAAGTCTGGGCACCTTATTGTAACAGTGGATAAACTCTCCTAGCTGGTGGGACAGGATGCGTCTGCGGTCTTGGAGTGGAAGCTGGCGACTGGGCAAGACCACCTTAATGTCTTGTTGAAGGTTACTGGCGGCTCTTCTCAGGAAGCGAATCACCAGCTCCTGTGCAGACAAAAACAAAACATTGAGGAGAAATATTTTATTATCACTTCCCTGAATCGCTGACTCATCCAGCTGCACCTCTTCAAGCTGCCTGTGTTTTCGCCGCCTTTCAAAACACTGAGAGCTTTGAATGTAACAGCCTAGAAACCGACTTGAATTTACATTGATTTTCCCAAAAGGTTTGAGGCCACTGATGATGATGATGATGTATGCCATAACAATGCAGACTTTCCAATCAGGCTCACTCTTATACAGACCACGTTTTCCTTAGATGTGGCCACAAAATGCCTCGTACACATTTCAGCTACAGCCAGGGTACATATGAGTAACAGAATAATACTAATTAGAGGAAATCTGGCATACATATACATACAAGGGGAAACAATGCCCCAGGGTATTCCATCCATGTCCATTTATTGGGAAAAGTAGATTTAAAATGGTTGTACCATTTGGTCGTTGTCCTTGTCTGGCCAAGCTGGGATGGTGTTGGCCCTGCTTTCTGCCAACAGTCTTTGCTGCACTCGCTGCAGGTATGAGGAAAAGGCCATCCGGGCCTGCACTTTACTGGAGAGGAGAGAGAGGAAAATCAAGAATTGCATAGGTAAGGCACTGGAAAGACAGATCAACAGTTCATAATTAACATTTTTCACTAAGTCCTCTGCTTGTGGCATTGGAATATGTGATACATCTGTTACAACACAAAAAACAAGCAGTTATTCTCATTCACACGCTCATTAGCTGACATGTCATCCAGAAAAGAAAAAAAGAGAGAGAGAGAGCAACGATGAAGGTATGTATTGCTTTCAGCCAAAAGTTGTTGAAACACAGAGTATCTTGTCCTTCAATGGTATCAGAAAAATAAACTGGATGAACCTAGAAAAAGAACTGTCAGAACACTGTAGTAAAAAAAAAAAAAAGTGTTTTGGAAAAATCTGTCAAACACAAACAATGATATGCTGTACTATAATTTCCCTGCTTCATGCGCACTCCTGGCAAGCACTGAGGAATTTCTACAAACTCAGACTTGTTTTTGTAATTCCACCTCAAATTATAATTTCAGGCACACTTTTAAAATCAACATCAGACCACAGCTTTTGTTGCACCTGGGAATATCAGTATGTAAAGTGTGTCATATGACAGTATATAGAAATATGATATCCTTATTTGTACTGAAGAATACATAAAAAGTGAGGATGTTTTTATACTCTGAAAACTGTAATGTTGATATCATTTTGACACAACTCCCTTCAATCCTCACTCAGTTAAAATTCAATCTGTAGCTACCAGAGAATAGGTTAGTATTTATGGAAAAAAAGGTAACAATATTTAGCTTTCTTGAACAACAATTATGAACCTTAGCACTTAAAGTTCAAAGTATCTCAGTTGTCCCTTACAGGGAAGTTGGTTTGCAACACACCAATACTGATGGACAACAACAACAGGACACAGTGACACACCACAGTGGGTTTCAGTGGGAGATTCTACAGCATTCAGGTCAAAAATAATACAGTAAACATTGAAAGTAATCAGTGCAAATGAGCCGTCTGCGAGAAGTAGGCACTTTTGACAGAAAGCTGCAGAGCTCCAGGCTTTACCGTACATTGTGCTGGGTCTAAAAGTTTGTTTTCACTCCCTCCCGCAGCACCTGTTTCTCTTATCTGTCGATCAGCGTGGACTGGATCGACAATTTTTTATTATTCGCCCTATGACTGAAACTCCTCAAACTGCTACTGAGGAACCTTCCACCTCATTGTGGTAGCACTTTAGACTCTCTGGCACAAAAAAAACATGAAATTACATTAGTTGACCCAAAATTTAGAAAGCAAGTCACAGACAGTAGATCCACCCGTGGTGAGCAAAGAAACATATTGATGCAGGTAGTAGTACATAAAAGTAATGCTCAAACAAACTGATCAAAACAGAACATCTGTATGGAGGTCTTTAATTTCTTGTTATCCTCTTTGATAGGTGTATTAGTGCACTTCATATTTCTCCTTTTTAAATAGGGAAGGATTGAGAAGAAAATAAAGTGAGGGAGACAGATGAGAGGAGCGGCCCAGAACACAGACTGACCTGAGGTCCCACCCCTGCTGAAGGATGTTGAGCAGGTTGACTCTGGGCCTGGCATTGTGCGTGGCTGCCTCTGAGCTGGACAGAGCCTCACCGTGGCAGCACTCCAATGGTGTGGCCACTTGTTTTCTTTGCTCTGCTCCCAACGCCCTGTGTGAGACTGGCTCGAGAGCTTGTTTCACCTCCTCTCTTTCCTCCTGGGCACACTCCTCTCCCTCCTGACTGCTGGTCTCCATCGGGGAGGCCTTGGATTCCTTCCCTGAGGTATGCAGCGTTGCAAAGGGAAGACAAATGTTCGTTGCATCACCGGCATTTTGGATAAAATAAACGCATGCACTCAAAATAGGGTTTCTATTGTTGCTGCAAAGAAATGAAGTCATTTATAGTCATATTTGGCCAACCTTACCGTGACACAGGGGAGTTATTTATTGGAAACAAACATGCATTAGCGTGTGTTGTTGTCCTACTTAGCTGCACTCGCCTCAGTTATAGAAAAAAAAGCTGTTTCCTGAATTGCGGCAGAACACATCAGACCTACCCAATTTCTTCTTCCTTTCAGCAGAGCGATGAGTCAGGTGGCGTTGTCTCCTCTTACGTGCCTCCAGAGACAGCAGCTTCCTCTCGTACTGGACAACGTGACAGCCATGGACAGCGTCCACCTGCAGCTGCACATTCCCGTTCACATTCCTGAGAGACAGCACATGACGTGTCAACACAATGGTAATAACAACAACTGTAATGATTTATATGTGTATCAACAACAATTACAAAGCAGAGCAAAAGTTATAAATTTCAACTTTAACTGGAGCCAGCTCTCAAAAAGATTAGTGTGTAGCTTGTCCAGAAGTTGATGTGAGAGACAGCGATGGTCCAAAGGAGAAAGGATAAATGGCAAATAATAACAGCAACTGAGGTCTTATAGCAACAAACGTTCCCTTAATCTGGCTACCTAACGAATACGGAAAAATCATAAATGGGCTTAGTTGGGGGCCAAATCGGCCAGACAACATTGAGCAATAGTCAAAGCTGCGGTTTAAAACTTGAAAGCCCATACTGATTCAAATGACATAAATGCATGCTGTATTACAATAACAAAAATGTGGTTCAACAAAAAAAAAAGGCACAGTTCATCTATAATCGTCTTTCCCCTCCTGCCCCCAAATCGACGCCACAATGCCACATAGACATCGGGCGCGCTGGAAAAGTTGACTGTACAACGTCTCTTCAGCTGTTCAGCTCTCACCTATCCAATCGAGAGACCAAACAAACGCCACGTTAGAATCCAAACGTTTCCACAAACTGATGGAGAGATTTATTCCCCAATTCCCGACCACAATGGAAATGCTTACCTTCCATGGAAAAGTCTGTTTGCCAGCATGTAGTTCATTGATGTCTTGGACTCCAGATATCCACTGAGAGGAGAAGATAATAAGCAAATCATAATAATCATAAAGGCAGGATCCCCGATGAGCCTCGGCCTCTTTATTTGCGGCAAATGTGTTAAAAACAAGGCTGCTGTGATATAGCTACTCTGGAAGCAGCCGCTGTTGAATGCACCAGTAATTCCCCAGACCGCCCAATAATATGCTTTTAAATATGCCACAAAATCCCTGCTGCTAAGAGAGCCATGGATCTAATCAAGCAACAAATCCTCGTATAACAATATGAATTGGAAGCACAAAAACAGACTTCCTCTCTAATAGGGGCCGCCGTTTCAACATAAAGTCGCTGTCCGACATAAGCCTTTGTTGGAACATAATACACAGAGTTCAACAAATACTGACTGTTGCTACACCTTAGTCTGCTGGTTCAATTAGTGACAGGCGAGAGGAGTCGTACGGTCTGGCTATAGGCTCTGATTGCATTACTTTAGCCTAAGTGCCCCTACTTATTTGAAGACAGTATTAATATTGAGTCCCATTACAGAGAAACACCCCTTTGAGATTACATGTGATATGTAGGTTCCTTCTTGGCTCAGCTTACCTGTAGAGCTCCCATGTTTCTGCAGTGGGGAAGATCCTGACAAAGCCTCCACGTCTCTCGTACTCTTCCTTTATCCTCCTCAGCACTTTGATCTATTGGCGAAAGAGAACAAAAGATGAATTTGAAACCGTTTTAAAGAGTTACTGTACTTTCAGATTCCAATAATGTCTTAATTCACAAAATCACACACATCATGTCACAAACAATGCCATTGTTAAGGCCCTACCTCCTCAGCAGTCAAGCTCAGAGTGCTGTCTCCCTGACCTTGTTTAGGTCCTGGCTTGTCTTTCGATCCTTCTGTTTCTGAGTTACTGGCTGATGTGGGCCTCTGTCGCTACAGGGGAGAAGAGTAGAGACAGTATCACTCTCAACTAACGCCAACCATGTATTGTCATTTCTCTTTTCAGCAAAGCCATGTGCAAATGTTTGTGAGTTATTTCTTAGGAATTTAAAGGGAAACTTCACTATATGGAACCTGTACTCTATTTCCCCATGGTTTTGTGTCTAAGTGAGTTATATAGACAACAATGTGACAACAAATTGGCCCAGTATTGCTACAGCTGCAGTGGTGAAAAGACTGCAAAGTACAGTAATCCTCAAGTGCAACTGTGCAACTCCTATTTATGTCCACTTAGTGTTTTTTTTGCCACTGACAGGCTCAGATTGTTATAACTGTCTGACAACATTAGAGAAAGGATCCCTACTGAGAAATGAAACATTTTTCCTACGGTTTGCTGATCCCGTCTGTTTTGTTAGTGTGTGTAACCAAATCTTGCTTAAGGATAAGTCAGCATCTAAAATCTAAGAGACTTTTCCCCATTTTCAAAATCAGCTAAATATTCAGCCATGACATAAAAATGTTTTAGATAACAATAAGCTACGCTTTCTGTACTTTAACTCAACAAACTCTTTCCAGCACTCCTCTCCAACTCTCACTAACATTTCCACTGTTGTTTTTCCTACAACAAGTCACCTCTTGCGAGATTTCAGAACAAGATTTCTCCTTGAGCAAGACTTGGTCACAATAACAAACAGACTAGCATAAGGTAATAAAAAAGTTTTTATTTCTCTGCAGGGTCTTTCCTGTAACGTTTTAAAACACTTATAATAACTTTCTGAGCCTGTCAGTGGTTAAAACAAGCACTTTTAGTGAACAAAAACCACTTTTGCTGCTGCGGCTTGAGCTGTCTCTCTCAATACGGGACCAATTTCAAAAATTGTTGTTTCCATAAATCACTTAAACACAAAAACATGGGAAAATAGGGCCCAGGTTGAAAAATACCAATTTACCTTAAGTATGCTTAAGGTTGTATAGTAGTTACAATCCTTCCATTTTTAGTAAAGACGCTGTCTGTTACTGACTACCTACTGAAACGTGAAACACAATTCTCATTTATGAATGGAAAATGTGCAGACTGAAGCTTGAGCAACAAAATTAAAAAAAAATACCCTGTCTCCTTTTCTCCCTGTCACATAAACGAAGCATTTTTGTTATGCGCTGGCATTCCTGGCTGCCTCCCCCACTGCATGCACTACCAGGCTGTGATTGACAACTTTGGCATGCAGGTTGGAGCCCGGGCCAGACAGAGGGGCACAACCCCACAGAATCGCATACAGAATTTGTCATCTAAATAGCAGGGGGATTACATTTAATTTGTCTGACGCGACTGGGGGGATACAAAGGCAGCCAAAAAGTGACAAGGCCTAATCCTTCAGAAAAAGACTCATCTGTTGCCCCTCATCAGAGTAAAGGGAGAGTGAAGGTTTTCTGAAGGTCCCTGGCGTTGTACAACAGCCTCTGTGGTTTAGTGTCAGGCTTGTTTTTTTTATGTATGAGTGACTCTGTACAACAAAGTTTTGGGTCAAGTGGTGCATTGCAGCATTCAAAGCACTTTCTTACTGAGGCCACTTTGCTAATGTAATGAGAACTCCAATAAATACAGCATTTAGAATCGATCTGTCTGCCACTATGAAATATAGTAAAGCCGCATAATCAAATAAGCAAAAAGCAGCAAGCAATTTCTTACCGGTAATGTAACAGGCATCAGGGAATTGCAAAGGAACAAGGCAAAGAAGATTAATATGTCTGAGTCTGAAGGAAACTCACTATTCTGCTGTGTGCAGTGGCTGTCAGTGCAGAAAGAGGTTTCTAAGAGGCAATGGGTGAAGACAGTAAGTGTTGGGTGAGTGTCAGCATTACTGCTTTATGAGGCCGCATACAGGTGGCATGCATGCTCCATCGACATGCAACAATGAAACCTTGTTACTGTACGTCTAAACAGGCCTTTTACACAATATAAGGTGGAGCAGAAATCTGTCTGATTTAGTAATCTCCCTCCAGCAGATCCTGCGCCAAATCTGGGTGCAGTAGTCGAGTGGAGGGAGCCAAGTGCATTAGCTGTTGTGGCATCATTAAGCAACAAGGGCCTAGAGAGAGCATTAGTCACTTGATTAGAAATGATAAAACAATAAGCCACAGAGTGTAGCACTTGCACACTGATGTCACTCAAACAGCGTAATTGCATTAGCAGTTGTTTTGCATTACAGTGAATTTTCCATGAGGGTAGGAGAAGAGCTCAATGGCAGTGGCAGGAATGTAGTGTAAGCTACAGAGAGATGAGGACAAGAATGGGAATGTTTCACAAGGAAGGGTGAATGAGTGCAACACTTGGCTTGGCTCTTTGCTCTGTGTGTGTGTGTGTGTGTGTGTGTGTGAGAGAGAGCATCCAGTACCTGTGGTCTTTGGGCTGCTGGGTGCTTGAGGCCAGGGTCCAGGGTGACTCGGTCAGAGCGTGGTTGTCTCGACAGGGGGTCCTGACACACAAAGCCTGCAGGGACACAGAAGAGCCATAAAGGGGGTATATCAATGACATCAGATCTTAAACATGTTACTCATTCCCATGACCTTCATATATTGCATCAGATCCTCAATGTTAGAGCAAGAAAATCAAAGTGGAGCTAAGGACACAAAGGCAATAAATTACATGTAAATCAACAATATCTTTAACAATGTCATACTCTTCCAAAGACATTTTATGTGCTTTCAGAAAAAGGAAGGCATGTTTTGATACAGTAACACACCACAGCCCCCTGAAGTAAATCACTGACCTTGCTTAACCCTTTGAAACCTGGACTGGTGTCACTTTTTTGTGCTGCATTCAAAACCTTTGAACCCTGAGCAAATTAGTTTGATTTCTTTCTTTTATTCTGGAAACTGCAAGATATTAGTGGAAAAAAATATTTATTTCAATTATTTTAATTGAATTATTCTATTTTTTAGGTGTTCAGGTCATTTCTTTGTTTGGGTTTTGTTTTGTTTTTTTACTATTTTTTGTTTGGTTACTTGGCTTGAGGGGATTATTTGGGAGTAGGAGGGTGTTATTTGTACAGTTCATTTGTTAGCTTTTAGGCCAGTAGATTTGGTCTATTATAGACACTGACAAAGCAACACATTACATAAAATAAGCAAAGCAGAAACCTCAGATGAGTTGAACTACTGTGTTTAACTATATATCTTTAAATGTTACAGTTACAGCTGAAAATGACAACAGAAACAAACAAGTTTGCTGATTTCACATATCTCTTGTCTACCACATTATGGGATTGTGTGATGTCACAGTGATTTGGTCTGTATCTTGTCTCTGAAAAGTTTTCAGGCAACCAGCAGAGACAAGGTTTATAGCGCGTACCCCCCAGAAAACTGTCACTTTTAAACTTTGGATTTTGTGTATGTTATTTAAAAAAAAAATCATAGGTGAGTTTTCGAGGTTTCTTGTAGGAGGATTTTGTTACTGCCGGACAGAGCTACACTAGCTGTTTCCCCTTTGTTTTCAGCCTTTATGACTGGCTTCAGCCTCATCTACATTTGACAAACATGAGAGTGGTCTGCAACAGAAAGCAAATATACATATTTCCCAAAATGTGGAAATATTCCTTTAACTTTTAGGCCAGGAAGAGAAGACATTCTTTCTTATAGTGACTCTCTACTTTGGATTCATACAGCTCCACACATTTGCATTTTAGTGGTAGTTGATAAGGGTGGAGAAAAATGTTTGCAATTCACATTCCCCACTAAGATGTTCCCACCCAGTCAATAAGATGTTAATCTATGATCTTCTGTTTATTAATTCCCACACTGCCTCAAAGCTAACTGGTGGTAAAAGTGAAATGTTAAAGAAATGTGTTTATGTTGCATCTTGCACTCACGCTTGAATTGAATTAAGGCTATTGACAGCTTGGGGCCCGAGGCTATTTGTACTACCTCATCCAAGCCGTCAGGTAAGAATCAGGCCCCTGCCATGCTCTTGCCTAAACACAGCAATTATTACAAACATGGGCGACACAGAGCTGACAGCTTCACACAGGCGGAAAATGAATGCTAATGGAATGCTGTCATTATTTACAGGTCTGGGATGCAGCCCAAGTGTTATCAGCCAACAGCGACTTAGTTTGTTTGGTACATAATAGATGTGCTATGTTTTACATGCCACTGCTCATTTTCCCCAGACCCGCAGTAACGTCTCAGTCCAAAGATAACTGGCAATTTATGATTCTACTCTTTCATTTAATGAGCCGGAGGGGAGGGTTTCAAGCCACAGCATGGCCTAGGCTAAGATGCACACGCAAATGTGCACACACGCACACATGCAACAGCCATTCCTTTAATATCATTAGACTGAGACCACAGACAGACTTAATGGTTCAGTGCCAGTTTAGATGGACGCCTGCTAATCAGTGGGCTCCATGTATCCTGTGAAGGGTAATGAGGATAAATCAAAGGATTAAGTGGAGTTAAAAAATCAAGACATGTGAAAGGCTGATTAGTTTAGATCTCTTTTTATTGCATGTGTACTTTTTACTCTCATCTGCAAGAATACAGACAAGTGTCAGACGTCTCTTTGTGGCTAAGGTATCAGATTCTTCTTGGTTCAAACTTGCATATCATAAAATAATATAAGCTCTTCTTCTGTACGATAATTCAATAATTAATAGAGGAGACATAACAGAGACACAACTTATTCCTTGTTGCAAACACTGCTGTATAAACAGTGTTTATCTCTGCCTTGGGCCAGGCATTTTTTGTGTCTTCATGCAACAGATCACTTTAGTTTGACATGTCGGATCCAGTTTCTCAAGAAAGCTTAATGACTACATAACAGCTAAGGCCTCTGTTGACAATTTTGTCCGCAAGTCATTTAATGTTAATTAATGACGGCTGCGGTTTATTCTCTCAACACTGAAGCCGTGCAGCTATTTTCGTCCATTTGCTTTGCACAGACTCAACGAGTATAATAAAGGAAAACACTAGGCATCAAACAATAGACAACTGTCTCCACCTGCTTAAAACTTGCTGGTTACAAGTGAAGCCAACTGGCATTCCAAGACAGAAGAAAGGACTGAAGCACACTGAGCAATTTACAGCATATTATAGTACAAAGAGACTAATCAACACCGCTGTGTCTTCATCATCTAGCACATACCTTTGGGGTGAGATTAGTGCAGAAAAGACAGCATTTTTACTGTCCTTTTCAATTTGGATAAGCTTCTCCAAAATTAAGATTTTTATCCTGAATATAGAATGTTGCAATAAAAAATCTCTGAATTGTACATTGTAGGTTTGGGTGGTATCTGCTTTTTCATACCTTCCTTACATTTCACTGGGGTATACCATATTTGTGTTGCTGCTGCAGATACTGACACATCAGTGGGCTGAACGGGGATGATGTGTTGAATAAAATCATGTGGCTAATAAAGTGCTTTTGTGGTTGAAAGAAGTCATTTTAAGATTAAGTTATATGTGGCAATACTCCCAACCAGGGGCAGAGGCTTTTTTTTCGTCCTGTAATGTTATCCCCACTACTCACTGTCACCATCTTTCTCAACTCAGCTGCCTTTTCCACTGGTAGAGACTGACCTCTGGTGGTGCGTGCTGTGCACTATAATACATAATCTTAATACAGCATGCCCGTATCAGTTTATTAGACAGAGCAGCATCTGTATATTTTTACAGTATAGATTTCAAAATACTGTACTGTAATATCTTGATTCACTCCAAATGTTCCATCATAATTGGGCAATTGGATTTTTTGTTGGAGGATTATTACAAATGTATGCATTCTTAGTAATACAAATCTGCAATCCTAATATTCTTTTTCTATGAGTTTAAATTATCACAGATGTTGTGTTTTCTCCTCTCTTATGTGTGTGGTGGTTAATAACATAACTTAACCTTTGGAAATGTTATTAGATTTTCTACTTGTTTGATGTAATTTATTTCAACAGCATATAATTTATTTTTGTAATGGATTTAAAAATCAAGCTTTAAGCAGTGTATTTATGTGACCTAAAATGTCTATGAAGTGCAATTACTTGTGTAAAACCTTGGAATCAAATGCCAGTTGTAGTTAGTCATTGTTTCAGCATGTACTCACCCACAAGTGAAAACATGTCTGCAATCATGCTGGCCTTTATCTTCAGATCCAAGGGCGCATCACTGTAAATAAGTCGATTTAAAAAAAAAAAAAAGGGAAACAAACAAAAAAATTGCAACACATAAAAAGAGCAGAGAAAAAAGAGTCAAATGTCATAAGAAGATACAGATCTGTTGCGTGACCTTAACTAAACTGACTAAACTCTTTAGGAGATTTTAGCCTGAGGGTATGCTGTGTGAGTGCCATTTCCTTCAATGTGGCATTCTATTAATATCTTTTTTTGTTTCATAATCAGAGAAAAAACCTTGTTTGAGTTGGTAAAAGTAACAGTTACTGTAAGAGATTCTCCTGAAACAACAAAGTGAAGAATCAAGTGATTAAGACAGGGTTACTCACCAGGCAAGGGAGGGAGAGAGGTTCACCTCTAACAACCAGGGTTTGAGATTTGAGTCAATGAGCACGTCAAAACCGTACAGTTCTACAAAAGGGAAACACAAAATGAATCAAAAGGCATTTACCACAGACTGGGAGGCAGAATTAGAAACCTCTGAGATCTGCTCACTGTAAATAAAAGATGAAGGCTATCAAAGTCACTCGAGTTTTATCATGGCTCCATAATGTGGCGTTTGGCAACACGGCCCATGCCTTTCTGCTACTGATTACACGCATGTTATATCCCCAATCACTCAAGAGAGAAACGTTCACCAAAGCCTGCTACTGAGGGATTGGCTCAATTACATTAACTAAGTACATACACATTTCATCTGTCATGGAGTCGCTTACGTAAGACGGTAGATCAAATACATGCTGGGGCTGTGAATATTTTCATACATACAGTCAATAATTTTCTCATGACTGGGAAGGTTAAGCAGTCTACATGTTGTCACTACATATTAACGAGAAGGATGCCGCTCTAATGGGTACCAGAAAAAGCTTCACCCCTGTCACAAAGTTAGTGTCATAAAAATATGAACTCCAAAAGTACAAAGCTGGAAATGTGACGGCAAGTCCCAAGTGGCAGAAACCTGGGGAATTAGAAAGCTTGAGGCTATATATTGTATATATTTCACTCCAATAATAGTCTAGCACTGAGTGACACGATAAAAGCTTTGTACAAAGTGGCCAGGAAATTCCCTGTGTAAAAATTCATCCATCCTATCCTCATTTTCGCTGTAGTTTCACAGACTGATATATGGCTCACTGCGAAAGAGTTGGCCTGTGTACCCTTTGAAAGCCCTTGCACTGCTCTGGGGAGTGTCACCCTGTAAGCCAACGACCCGCTGGCCCCAGCAGCAGCGTGCAGGGAAACCACAGTATTTTACAGGGATAGGGCAAAACCCAGCCATAGAGCCAGAGGAAAAATCCTTCTAATGGCACTTCAAAGAATAGACTTTGTTGAGAATAGGCCAGGGGGGTTGGAGGTTTCAAAGCTGCCATATCCACACTGTTTGTTCTAGCATCTCAGGTCAATGCCAGTGTTAAGCATACAAAAGGCAGCGTGACAGCGAGCAATGGCTTTCTGTTGCACTTGGTAGAATAATGTCAGGCTGGGCAATTCTAGTTTAATAGGAGGTGTTACATTTGTTTGACTACATATTACTTATTGTAATTATCTCCACCCTGGCCATACAAAATGTTGAGGCAATGCCATGGTTTTTCAGTTAAAGGAGCACTGATTTTACACTGCAATATAAGTTTGCTCATCGGGAGGAGTTCTGCAAAACGGGGGCACGGAGTTGGAAAGACATGGGGATGTACCAGACAGTGAGACTCTAACGAAAGATGCTATCGGATTGCACAGTAGGAAATTTAAGATCCAGGGTTTTTCCAGGCTGCTTCCATTTTGACCATTCTTCTTTTTTAATCTGTCTCTTGTGAGTCCCCAAACTTTATGGAAATGGAATACTAAATCACTGCTGTGCTCTTTGAGGATTTGATCAAATAATTGTATGTTTTCTCTCTACTTATGTTTTCTTGATCTGCATTAAAGGTCCAGCGTGCAGGATTTAGGGGGATATTTTGGCAAAAATGTTATTTAATATTAATAACTATGTTTTCTCTTGTATAAAATCACCTGAAAGTATGAGCTCTTTACATCTGCTTAGGGAGCAGGTCCTTGTCCGTGGAGATCACCATGTTGAATCAACATGTTTCTACAGTAGCCCAGAATGGATAAACCAAACACTGGTTCTAGATAAGGGCATTTGTGTTTTTGCACCGTAGTTAGCAGTCCCTCTGCATCAAGAGCATTGGAATAACAATGATTTTTAAGCCGAAACAGCTTTATTCAGTGTTTTTTACATGTTTTAATCACCTGATCTGTTTGTTTTGGAGAGGAAGAGACCTCTGTGGATAATTTTGCTCCCAGTAAAAGCCTCCCCGAACAATAAACGATGAAGGAATTCTAACCCAGAGAAGTTTTAGATGGTTGCAATCTGCAATCCTCACCAATAGATGCCACTAATTTACTCTAAATACACACACTGCTCCTTTAAATACACACACTGCTCCTTTTAAGACAAGTTGAAGAAAATGCATACTGAATTTTTTTCATTGGACTCTATTACAAGGGTCAGTAGGTCAAAATATGGTAGCATTCTGAGGTCCACACCGGAGTAACTGTAAACTGTATTTGATGAAACCTTTGCCATACATCCCTGAGCCAAGATCAGCAACTGAAGCGGCCACTGCCATCTTTAACTTCTTTAACTTCTGACGACGGACGGGACCCCCACTGCTAAAAAGTACTTGCTTCAGCAGAGCACTGAGATTCCTTTTTCCACTTGCCGGCTTATCCCATTCTAGCCACTTCTGTATAAAAACGTACACATAAAATATTAAGCATTAGACTTGGGGAACAGAGCACTGGAATAAATGGGTTTGAGCCTGCAGTGCCTCACCAGTGGCACCACAACAACAGGGGAAAATGGGGAGGTTTTATACCACCTCACCAGCCCCCGACAAGCAGGCTCCATGTGCCGCTCATTTTCCCCCAATTAGGAGCAGACGCCGCTCTCCTGCACTATGAGCCTGCCGAGCCGCTCGCTGCAAGACACGTTTGTTCTATGGCTCAACCACTGCCGGGGGGAGTGCTGTTAAATGTGCCCGCAGAGAGCCCACAACAAGCATCACAGACAAGGAGAGGAGAGGCAGCGAACATCCACATCACACCCATTAAAGAGGGCGGGAAAGAAAAAATGTGACAGAGTGAAGGGATGATGAAGAGCATTTTTTGTTTATTATTGGATGGGCGCTGCTGGAAACTTCACCACAAGAGACAAACGCCCAAAAACAATAATCTCCCCACCCTGGCCATGCAGCCGGTTGGCCCACGACAATAACAGCAACATAAACTATTTCCTTCATGTGTTTTCTTCATAGGCGAGGACAATTGGATTACTCTTGCATCATTCTGAGATAAATTATTGCCCCTGAAGTGTTTCACTGCTGTTCCAGGGAGCAGTTTGGAGCCATGAAAACACTTTGAGGACAACAAATTTAAGTAACAGTTAACACTCTATAGCCTTATTACGATAGCGGGACCAAGTCCATGAATCATTCTTTAAAAGATTTTGAATTACACAGCAGCAACTCTGTCATCATAGGCGTACCAACACTATGCTGCAGCAAAGTGTGGGAGTATCTGACAAATGTAAAACAGGGAGAGTGGTTCACAGACGGGGGATCCAACCACACTCAGCACTTAATGAGGGACGTTCAGTGGAACACAGGACCAGTAAGTGGAATGTTTTGTGTGTAATAAAATAGGCCTTTGGCTTGGCTAATCAGATCTTAGTCAAAACATCTCGTAATCAGCATCCCTCAGCAAAAAGCCTGTCCATTAATCACACGGCAGCGGTAAGGAGCTGCATGGGTGGCATTTTCTCCCCAAAGACGAACACACTCTCACACACACACACTTCTTACTGATGTAAAACGAAAAATCTGTTGTTTTTATTTCTTCCCACATGAGACATTAAAGAGCTATAAAAAGGTTTTGTTACAGTATGCCAATTTAGATACGGATGTGCAATTTGAGCAAAGAGAAGAAATCCCATTTGAAAACTATAAACATAGTATTAAAGCCATTAATAGACATTAAAATGGCAGGGGACAATTTGCAGTAAATTAAGATTATAATGTGCTTTATGATCTTGCATGGCTCCCTTCCAGAGAAGCAAGAGACCGTGTAAAAACTCTAAACAATGGTTGCTTTTATCGGCACATTCACTGCCCTAACACGCATGTATTTGCTGCCATGCATTCTGATGCTTTACCTGTTTACAATTACAGTGCTGGGTGCACTGTAGGTTGCAGGAAAGTAGTGCAAGGGAGTTAAAGCTGATAACGGCTGACTGAACATGCCTCTTTGGTGGTTTGGACGGGTTTTTATTAAAGAGACAAGAAAAAGCCAACAAAGATACGACTCTGGACTCCCTGAAGCTTAGACAGACCTGGGTGTTTGTAAAACTCATGCTTTACACTGGTTCCTACATGTCTCTGTATTCATGCTGTCCATACATACCCACACATGCAACATGACCACACTGGGAGGAACAGATCAACAGAGAGAGGACGAGGGTGGTCCTCTTGGAACCGTCAGTGTCTGTCTTTGGAAACTTAATCCTGTAGACAGACTATGAATGCTGTAATTAACTTGCTTGGGGCCATAAGAAGACAACAAAATTACACTCAATTCAATAGTCAACTGATACAGCTGAAGTCAAGTAATGGGCATGTTCACAGCAGACCACAGTGTATTATGTATCTAAGGAATAGGTGTAGAGCCTAATTGCTTTTGTGCCGCACAATGACATCGCTGTGGTATCTATGTCTATACAGGTGTATATAGGCTTATCTAGGGCTGCACAATGTACAACATAAAAAAATGACACTGCTGCAGTTTCATCAGTGTTTCGTTTCATGTTCTCACTTTTCTTTTGAGATCTTTACATTTATACACTATTCTGTACTATAAAGAATAGCGGTGGGACAAAATATAAATTCTGAAATATGTCATATTCCTCTTCCGATATTGATACACTGGTGTCAAATATTAGGGGTAAACTATTAAAATTGCAATATGTCCTACTGCAATTTCCAAATAGCATGTTTGTCAAGGATAAAATGTGTGTCAAAATTCCATTTTAAATTAAATACTGTCATGTTGCGGAGATGTCCTGGCCTGCACATCATATTCTGCAGATTTAAGAACACATCTTTGCTTGGCACAGATCCCTCTAAATAACACCATAATCATCTTAATGTTTTTCAATTAAAATGAGAAACATGAAGTAAAAATTATGATTCTCTCTTATATTGCAAATCATTTCGCAATTGTAGTCTCAGTAAAAATAAAAATAATAACAGTTCCCGTAGATATTTTTTTCATAATTGCTCAGCCTTACCTAGTATTGATATGTTTATTATAATGTGCAAGCGCTCTTAACAGATTCCAGCTATTAATATATCTTACCAGAGTCACTTCTCCATGACTCCACATGTTGACACTTGGTTGACATAAATGAATGGGGTAAAGTGAACAGAAGTTAACTAATTTGTGGTGAAGAAGAAACTCAAAGAAGGAGAATGGCGGTCAGTGCGGACAGCAGAGGAAACAAATCAGAGAGAAACTGTAATCTTTTAAGTGAAAGGTCTGGGCCCACTTCACAAACAGAATTGAAACAGACTACATGACTTGTACAAAATGTCTCATGAAAGTAAAGTACAGAGGAACACAATAAACATGCACAGCTATCTGAGTCGTCATTATTGTGATCTTGTTGTGGCAGTGACAGTGTTATATCATGAGTGATTCCGTGATTCCCACTCCTAATACAGAAGTAATATCAGATATTTTTTTGATGCAGAAGAGCTCTGTTTAAATATACAAATTAATGTAAATGCAGGTATTGTGCAATGCAGTGTGTCAATTCACATGTTATGACTGAACATACCATGAAGCATTTTTGCAATTAGGACATGGGGATGTGTTTAAAAATATATTCCTGTGCTACAAGCATGACTGAATGAATGAGTGTAAGAGCAAACTTGTTTTTCCATCACACCAAAGATATGTGTCATCTGGTTGTTTATTGATGTCTATCACATGTGTATGAGAGCCAGTTTGAGGCTTGGTAAGCCACATTTCCATGTAAATACCTGCATGGTCAACATTCACACCCTGGGCTAATGTGGTTTTTCAACCTAGCAGTTATGCTCAGGGTGCAGATAGCATCTTTATGCAGGCGACTGTCTGATGGTGTGAGACCACGCTGCTACGTGCCCCGCACAGCCCAAACAACCACCAATCGGGGGGCTATTATGTCTACAGAAGCCTGTCACAACTGCAAAACCCTTTATTTTTCTAACATGTAAGAGGTGAAAGAGAGTGTGAGCGGGAGAGGGAGAATCATAAACAAACAAAGCAAGAGAAAAGGAAAAAGAGACAGCGGTGCTGAGGGAGGCTTGGCCAGTGTGCTCGCTTTCAAATTCCCAAATCTCAAAGAGACTGCCAGACACAGAGAGAGCGCAGACAATTAGTGCCAACACTAACATGGGTAATGGCTCCAAAATGGAGTTCACACGAGCCCGCTGCTAGGCAGGAGCAGCCAAGAAAACAGTCAGCCTAAATCAGGCAGACCTGAATGGCAACAGAGAGAAGGAAGCTAATTCCTGCTTCAGTCAATAGGCCCTCCACGACCAGCAGCCAGTCAGAGGGCAGCAACAGGCAGGAAGGCTCCACACTGAGGAATGACTGTCTGCAACCTCAGCTCGGCTCAGTGGAGAAATAGTATAGAGGAACTGCTGGACAATGAATATGAAACTGAAAGGAAATGTGAGGGGTGGGGTTGTGTGTACGACTAAGTATGTGTGAGTGTATCTGCACTGTGAGCAACATAAAGGGAATTCTTGTGAGGCTGCAGCTCTTGTGAGACTTATTTTGTTATCCTGAAAAACTTGTTTTACTATTAATGCCCTTCAACTTCAAAATACCCACTAATGGTAAAATCAGTGCAGGTCTAAAGGGGTTAAAGGGCCAGTTTACCCCAAAATCAAAAATACTTATTTTAACTCTTAGCTGTTGTGTTATTTATAGATCTAAACCTTTTTTTGGTGTGAGCTGCGGAGTGTTGGAGATATCGGCTGTAGACACGTCTGTTTTCTTTCAAATATAATGAAACTAGATGCCACTCGACTTGTGGTGCTCAAGTGCCACAAAAATACATTTGAAAAACTCAACTGCAATGTCTCTTTCCAAAAATTATGATCACTTATTCAAGATAATGCACAGACCCTGATGTGAGCAGTTCATGTAGGAACTGGGGCTGGGTGGTATGGCCTTGAAATAATATCACAATATTTTTGGGCCATATCACAGTACACAGTATATATCACAATATTTTAAATCTCCCCAAAAGCTTCATGAATGCTGGACTGGGCAACAAAATCAAATGTCACGATATGGCAAAATACATTAATATTGATACTTTTATGGGAATATTTTAGGGATGACTATTTGTATTTGGACAAAATATTAACACAATGAGATTATTGAGTATTATCAGTAGTACAGTAGAAGTAGAACAGTCTGATACGTTTAGAAAATTACATCCCTTTACTGTACTGCAGCCTTTAAAATCAGGAAAAGACGAGGAAGGAAAAAAGATGTTTCATATCATGATATGACAATATACAAAATCTCAGATGGTATGTGGTCTCATATCACGGTAACGTTATTTTCTGTGTATATTGCCCAGCCCTAGTAGGAACTATTTTCTCTCCACCGAGCTACACCCACCAAACATATCATCACTCAGAAGGAAGCGTGCATCTACTGCTCCCTCAACTAGCACCACTGAGCTAGCTAACGTCACAGCTCAGTCAAGAAGGACGCCATTAATGTTGACATCTTGCGCTGTCAAAAGCAAGAGCCTCTCGTCCATGAGTGGATGCATGCTTTCCTCTGCGCAGTGATATAGTTGGCAGGTGTAGCTCAGCAGAAAGAAAAAGTTCCTCAGTGAAACTGCTTACAACAAGGTCTGTGGATTATCTTGAGTAGCCGCATCATGGTTTCTGGAAAGAGACATTGCTGTTGAGTTTTTCAAATGTATTTTTTGGGTGCTTTGACCATCACAATTCAAGTGCCATCTAGTACTATTATATTGCAGAGACAGCAGACATCTTTACGGCATATATCTCCAACTCTTGGCAACTCACACCAAAATGATCTAGATTGATAAACAGCAGTACAAGTAAGAGGGGAAATGTGTATTTTTGATTTAGGGCTGAACTCCCCTTTACACTTGACCAGATTGCTTTACTTACTGTATGGTCAAGATGTTTCAGGAAGAATATTAAAAGATTACCAAAGCAGTTTGTCTTGTGCGGAACAAACATCTTGCAGGCGGTGGCTATCTGTAGTTCAGCACTCAGTACAGCTTTGACGATGAGGTCCTCCACCTGTCTCATCAGCACTGGAACAGGCAAAAATTAGAAGATGACTGAGTTTTGGTTAACTGATAAACACTCTTTGTTTGAAGCTAAAGGGGAAAAAATGAGCAGGGGTTCAGAAATGCAACTCTGTTATCTTAAAAACACAAAAGGAAAAGATGAAAAGGGTAAAAAAAAAAAGGGAAGAAAATGAAGTTTTGACTCACATGTGGTGTCCTTCCCCTCCTGCTTCAAATACCTCAACACTGCACTCATACTCCACTTGTTCCCATAATCCTCAACTTCAGGGTCATCGCAACTGAAAATGAAGAAATGCACTTCAAACGCTGGAGTTCTAACAAATGGACGAATCAATCAAGCTTCCCATAACAGCTCCACGTTCACTGATGAAAAAGGTTACCTGACATAATCGCTGCTCTTTTTGTTCAAACTGTAGTTAGTGAGATGCATGAACGTGTTTTTAATGTTCTTTGAAGTCCGGTCATATTTCACTGTGGCAAATCTGCAAGCAGACAGCATTTATTTGTGCAAGAAAGAAAAAAAAAACATCTGTCATGCAACAATTTCAATACATATCTTTCTGCTATAATGTCCACATTCATAAGGCTGACACTTGACTGAAGGATAGGGGCACTTTGGAGAGAGATTAGCTTCTGGCAGTGTTTGAGAGGAGTGGATGCCACATGTGCAATAATGAGAATTCCTTGGCACACACCGTGTACCTGAATACCAACACAACCCAAAGGAATGTCAAGAGATAAAAGTGGGATTCAGAATTTGGCCATGATTTATTGCTGGCAGTTGATAATCACGGCAGCAAACAAGAGGGCAGTGGCACTCAGCACGTACCTCTATCAGACCAAAATGAAGAGCCAGTTGTTCTATAAATCATCTACTCTCTCCTGACCTACCTGAGCCTCACAATGGCCTGTTCTTCAATTAATAAATGATTCTTGCTCTGAATAAGAACATCCAATAAATATAGCGCAATTACCCAAAGACATCATAAGATATGATCTTTAAACAATGACACAATCAGCAACATTTGATGTGCACATCCTCCAACTGGAACAATAGAGTGCTTTGTTTCAAAGTCACCACAGCGTACACCACACAGCTGCTGGTCTGAAGAGTTAAGGCTGCCCTCTTCTGGGCACTGACGGAGCACCTGTGGATGGGCCATGAACCTGGCAGTGTCTCCAACACTATTCATTTTTCAAACTGGTGAATGCATATCTTAATACTGAACTTACCTTTTTAAAGTAAAAGACTTTTACATAAAAACAAACTTCTGTTACATTCAAGCGCTTGCCAAATGAGCTCACACAATGCTGATTAAGCCTATCATCGCCAGGGAGGGCTCTCTGTATCTCACAGTATACCGGAGTTGTGGTGTCTTTTGCAGCTTTCCCATACTGGTGCACCAGAGGTGATGTGTTTTACGTCAAAGCCCAAGGCAACAGAGCAGCAGCTAGAAGTATGGCAGAAAATCCTAAAAACCCTTACACACAAAACTGACATCAAAGAACTAGTGGTGACAAAGGCACACTGTTGCATTGCCTCACATCATGTGTCTCGGCCTTAAAATTGCACTAGAACGCATTGCGAAACACTACATCCTTAGGGCTACTAGCACATACTTTCTGCGCCAGTGTGAGAGGTAATACCTCTAAAACCAGCACACGGCGGTAGCCTGTATGCATCATCCAAAAAGGTAAAGCAGAAGACAGACCCAACGCATTCAAGATGCTATTAGCATCCAGCCTATTAGCACATTAACAACACAACCTAATGTTAGAAGAACAAATGATGTTTACCGTGTGCCAGTAAACATTAACAAAAACAATTATGAACTGTTTCTGCTTTAAAGATCAGTGGTTAATAAAAAAAATGTAACTACATGCTGAACAATAAGCCTGAACAGCAGGAAAAAGTGGACAAGGGCCGACTAGTGCCCTAGTAACAGTGTGGGACACAATGATCAATGCATCAACAGATGCTCATGACCAGCCCAAAATCATGTGTCAGGGCCCTAAGGAACATCCAAACAAAGTTTCTGGAGTGGATGCTCCAGATAAAAAACAGAAACTTGGCATTCAGAGACAGGATTGAAGTTAAAGTCAAAAAAAGAGTTGAAAAGAGCACTCCTGAGGGCAGGGAGATGCAGCGAGCTAACTTGCAGATATACATTATAAGCCTGCGTCAACTGTGTTCGTGCGACTACTCTCATTGCCAGAAAGGGGAGGGAAAGGGGAAATTTTACACTCCAATTTTAAAAGTTACATTATGGACCTTTATGTGTTATTTACATCTTCTCTCTCTCTCAAGGCAACAACTGTAAAAGTATTTGTTGTAATTGTTTTGCCCCGTAGATCAGCCATCACCATAGTATCAGGTAATCATGTCACAAACAATGCAAAAACCTCACATACAACTCACCTCGCCAGGCCCTCCTCATACACGTAGATGAGGACCGGATCATACGATGTCACCAACACATACAACCGCACGTCAAACTTGAACTCTGTGAACAAAAAAAGATTCAGAATTCCAAAAACAATCTTTTACAAATTAAAATGTGTCTGTAGAAATTAAGTGGCAAAGAACGACTCACCATCTATCAGTAGTGGGTTATTAATATAGCGAGACACCAAGATGTTCTCATCCATTGAAATCTGATTTGGCTGCAGGTGATAAACAGAAACTAATGTAAGACGATCTAATCAACAATGAAGATAATGAAAGCAGCAGATTATAATTATCTTAACATGCTCAAAGTGTCTTGCTGTGGTGGGTATGGAGGGAAAATGTCATCAGTTGATCAGGTAACATAATGATATTGCAGATTATTGACTACAGTGATGGAAATAGATGGAATTTTCAATGGGACAATGTTACAAATACACACTACATTTCTCAATAGCAGAGTATAAATAGCATTTCCATGGCAAATGCACTGTTTTTTTTAATGTCTCACAGCCCTCCATACTGTATATTCATTCACATACAACAGCATTAAACACTAAATTCCAACTAGATGATGTGACACTGCTGTTAACCATTAACATCAAAGAATCATCACATCCAGAAAAGTTGGAGACGGCAACGACACTGGCCATAGCGGGTCAACATTCAATAACAGCCTATAAAAACACAATCTGGTGGTGGGAGATGGGTCATTTATGAGGTTGAAATGTGTTGCAGGTGGCGAAGTTGAGAAGAGATGGGACGGAGGAGGAGGAGGGGAGGCGGGGTAACCTCAGCGCTGGCTACAGTTCAGAGAGAACCTGAAGCAAAAAAAAAAAAATGAACGTATTTCTTTCTTCTCTCCAAATATCGCTCTGACATTCTTTCCACTGTTTCATAAAAATGCCTGAGAAGAAGAAGGATCGTGCATATGTTTTCCAAGAGTGAGAACCTTGTTGAGCTCCTCTCAAAAAGGCCGGGGCCTTGGAAGAGTGTGATTTACTCCACAAAGCTTATTAATGTCTGAAACACTGGTTGATACTTATTTCAAAGACAGCTGTATCTGCACACCCCTCCGCACACACAAATAACATCTGGCCAATGGACTGTTTCAGTTCACACAGTATTTTTAAAGTCAGTATGCTTTCGGTTAACTCCCACTAGGTTTGTCATCAATCTGAATTTGTGTTAAAATTTTTCACACAAATAGAAATGCTGCTGGTAACGGTAAGTAATATTTGGTCAGCTCAGTTGTTTGTCGTCTGTGCTGACCTGAGCTAACCATCTGTTGGCTTTGGGTCCAATATGACTGATGAGTGGCATCTTCTCACACACTCTCAGCAAGAAAGAAAATCAGCATATATACCCGGATGTCAAACCACTTTAACAAACTGCTTCATACAGATCTCAAACACAAAAATAGTGTCAGAACTTGGTTTAAACCTTCATTAATGTCCTGTGTGCAGTGACAGAGTGTGCTGCTGTAATCCCTCATATTCAGTGCTGTTTATACACTGTTTTTTTTTTTTTACAAAAAGCATATTAAAAAACATATTTTTAAGTGATTGGCTGTTTCCCTGTTCAATTTCCCTTAGTAACTTAACAAAACAAAAACTTAGAATGACCTTCAGAGTAATTTCTCAAGAAAACAAGAAAAACTTGAGAAAAGTCAGGAATAAAATAAACAACATATATTTTGATTAAGATATTAGAAGGTCCTGTTACCTGGTGGTTTTTCAGGATCTTTCGGTTCCGGGATAAAAAGTTACTGTCACTTATTTTTTCATTGTTATTCGTTGAAAGTTGTAGTTCGTTACGTTATAAAGAAAAACTTTTTCATATTTGTTGACATTGTTGCTATGTTCACATGGCACTAAATAAGAAAGATAATCTGTGAGATAAATCATATTCATCTGCCTGCACTATTGCCTTGTAGCACTTCTAGTGGCCTTCCTTCACGTGAAGGAAAACGACCAATCAGAGCTGAGAATTCTCTATTGCAGCTGTCAATCATGCTCGTGAAGTCCCCTCGAAACTGTTGAACTATGTAGCACTGATAAAATACGAATTGAGATTCTGCACCTGCAAATGTTTTCACAAACATATTTTAGTGTACTGTTTAGCTGTAAAACGAGAAAGTTTGGGACCCGGTCGAGCAGAATAAAACACTCCCAACAGCCAGATCACAGATCGTCTCATGAATATAGTGACCATTTCAACAAGCATGACAAAAAGTTATTTTCATAAAAGTTACCAATTTTAGCTTTAAGTCAGTTTTCAAGAAAAAATGCCAAACACGCTCAAAATCCAGTAACTCAGATGTTAGGATTTGTTGCTATACGCTGTTTTACATGATAGTAAAATGAATATCTTAGAGTTTCAGACTGTTGGTCGCGCACAAAAAAAAAAAATTGGGCTCCAGAAAATAATAATGTTTATATTTTACTAACTTTTGATGTTTGAGAAAATAATGGGTGGGTTAATTGATAGTGAAAATAATTAGTTGCCATCTGTCCATTCTACTTTAATCTCTTCTTCATCTCTTTAAGTCCTTTAAACCCAGAAATTCAGAGAGGAAGAAAACTATTTACAGAGTCACAAGCCAAAAATGCCTTCTAGAATGATAACTCCTGCTGGCAAATCACTCACATTGCTGACCAAGTAGATGCCTCGCCCTCTTGAAGATGCTACTGGTTTAATAATCCAGGGGCCCTTGTCCTTGGCAAAACAATCTGAGATTGAGGAAAGACAGAAAAGAAATAGCATAGTGTGTCATGTATAGGTTTAGAATGGGCAATGATTGTAATGTATCCTAAAGAGAAGTCTAATTTGATAAACAGTTAAGTTGAGAGATGTCTTACTGCAGAATTCCTGGTACTCGGAGGGCAGCACAAAGGTTTGAGGAACAATATTGAAGTTCTTGAAGCCGTGAGTCTGCTGCATTCGCTGGATGTTTTTATACAGACGGTCTTTGCGTGTCAGTTCATATGACCTGGAAATGAGCAGAGCCTCCAGTTTTTAAAAATCCTCCAGCACTCCGCTTCACAGCTCAGACACTGACAGAACCAAAATATACGCAATACATAACAGCAATAGATCGCCCTCTGCCTGACAGTGTGATTCATTTCATGTTTCAGAGAGGCACCGGTCCAAACTAAATGCGCTTTGCAGTGGAAGCCAACGAACACATCGCCTGAACTGAACGGGCTTAGAATGGCTCAGGGGTGATATTTATAACACACAAAACAGTGGCAACACACTCTTATGTTAGAGCGCTCTATCATACTGTACCTGGGAAAGTGGTTGACCTTCTGAAAGTCTTGAAGGCTGCGTAGTATGTAAGGCTTGAGGTGAGATCCTGTCCACATGAGGTTAAAGTCATTGCTGTTTGGGTGAACCTATAAAAACAGACAGAATGATTAACGCTGATTGGCAAGATGGATCAAATCATTTAGATTCAGTGCACACAAAGTAAATTTGTAAGAGTTTCTAGCCACCAGCGGCAGTATTATATCCTGACATCCATCACATATGACAGCTTGGTTAAATCTCAAAAGCAGATCAGACACACAACCTAAAGAAACACAGTCGGTCCTCCAGAAATTATCACAAAAGTAAAGCCAACTTGCAGATTTTCATCACCCTGATATTATTTTATCTGTTTTGTTTTGTTTTATTCCAACAATTCGTTAGGAGGCAGAATCCACATGGCTGCTCGGCGTCTCGGGGAGAGCCAGATGTTTGCAATAAAGCCTTATTAAAGTTTGGCTCTGTCGCGGCTGTGGTAGACACTCGTCTGCCTTTGATGATGGGTTAGCGGGAGTCAAGAAGCATTGAAATGAAATAAAAAGGGAATTAATTGTAACTGCTTGGAAAGAGCCATAATGGGGATTGTGTGCCCTCGTGAAACAGGATTAATGCTCTTGAGGTCATATAGTTTTTTTTTCCATGCGTGCATTCCTGAGCTTTGACATCGGCATTATCAGTCAAAGGAAATAAAAACAGTCCCGCTATCCCTTATCCTACACAGCAGAGAGGTACATAAATAACATGTGCGGCTAAAAACAATGCTTTTTTTTGCAAGATCTGGGCTAATCTTTTAAATTTGCATGATTTACTGGAGAACATTACCTCATGGAATCCGTGATTGGTGAGTATTCCTCGTACCAGGCGGCTCTCTGTGCGCACAATCTTGAAGGCCATATTATATCTCTCTAGGGATGACAAAATATTCTTTATGTCAAACTTATTGAAGGCTCCACATTTTAATTATAGCATCATTACTTTTCTCAGTCATTCTGCAGCTTTATCAAATTGCAATGTACCTCCAGTCGAGCAGATGTTCCCATCTTTTGTAACAGCTGCTTCAGGGAAAAACAAGAGAACCGGGATGGTCTTGCTGAGGCCACTCCAGGCAATGCAGGGATGGTCTCTGGTGGACAATAAAATGATTTAATACACTTAAAGTTAGAGGTGGATTTTATAAATGTCCACAAAGTTTGGGAGCCAAAGAAGAGTCAAAAAGCAAATATAATGGCAATTCCCAAACAGCTGGAATGCTATATAAACAGGGTGGTATCTGATTCTTAAATGTAATACTTTTTAAGATCTTTTGTGAACTTTCATAAAGAAAAGCTTGACTCATTTTGACAAAAAGAACTCGAAAGGTGAATAAATTAGATTATATCAAATGTTTGTGGCAATTAGGACCTCACAAATTCAAATTTAAGACTTGTATGACTTTTAATATTTTAAAACTGAATTTAAGACACTTTAAGACACCCTGGTAAAACATAAATTAAATCAGAAAGCAATTACCTGGAAATGCTTTTTGACATATATGTATCTATCTAAAAACTTTGTAGGGTTGTTTTGAACAGGAAAATTTTTGACATACATATATTGTTGTTTTCTGCTGCACTGCAGGAATAACAGTATTTCGTCTTTTTTATGGTCACAGATATGAAAAATGATAAACTGCACTTGAATCTGGAGTTCTTTAGTTGAAAACAGTCTAAAGACTTTTAATGATTGACTTGACACAGTTTATTATTCTTTTGTAAATATACACTCACCCTTCAAAAATTGGGACCGTGGCATGCTTACTACTGTGCAACATCCAGTTTTCTTTTAACAACATTCAGTCAACGTTTGAGAAGTAAGGACACTAGTTGCCAAAGATCTGAAAGTGGAATGAATTTCTCAAGATACACAAGCATGCCCCCTGAAATCTTCAAGATTTAAAGACTGTCTGCGTGAAAGAATGGGCCAAAATCCCACACAAGAGCTTCTCCAAGTATTAAATAATTTTCAGTTAGTGTTCAAAACTTTTTTCCTGTGTCATCCCACGCATATTTTTTATAGACTGACATTAGATTGAAATGTTATGATTTCTTTATCAGAGTTTTTCAGTATGTTGTTGTGTTTATACCAGTGTCTTGTCTACATTTCATGTTAATAGCTGCATGAGAAAAATGTGTAATGGGGAGAAAAACTGATGTGTTGAATGTACTTATGTTTCTCGCTGTATATCATATAACATTCTCAAATTAATGCATTCTGTTTTCGTGTAAGTTTTACACAGTGTAGCAACTTTTTCAGAATTGTAATCTGGACAAATAAATATTTCACACAGAGAAAAATGTTCCTGAACAAAATCATGTAGCGATACTCTGGTGTTCTGTCCTAGATGATGTAAACTAACCTATATGGGTAGTTTACCTGATGCTGGAGGGATGTATCCTGACATGGTGTTTATTTCACTCAGGCAGATAGACACGGAACCACACATGTTTTCGGGAGGTGCTGGGCAATAACAAACCCATGTACTGTACTGACAAACACCCCTGTAAAACTGCAGACTATCTGATAGTGCCAGACACAGCCCGCTTATCAGGGGCTAAAAATACGATAAGGTAGCATGATGATGGAGTAGAACTCAATCAGGCATGGCCGCTCTTGATAAGGAGGAGAGGCATGTAAACAATTGCTGTCCCTAGCTTAAGTATCTACGTATTTCAAACAAAGCAGCAGATATCTTTTCCACTCTGGTGGCTTTGCTGCACACCCTTAAACAAGGTGTTCGGATCATATTTAAGACTATTGTTTATTTTAAACATATACCACATTTATGACTTTATACACACACGATATAAACGTCCTACACAAGAAGCTAAATTGTGACCTTCAAAGTAATAATTCAGAAAAATGTGACTATTTGAAGGTCAGGTGTGTAAAATTTAGGGGGATTTAGTTGCATCTATTGGTGAGGACTGCAGATTGCAACCAGCTGAAACTTCTCCCAGATAAAAAAGGTTTTATCCAGGAGCCGAACTAACTGCAGAGGTCTCTTCCTCTCTAAAACAAACCAATGCCATCATTTAAACCAGTAAAAACACTAAATAAGACAGTTCATGTTAAAAATCAGTGTTTTACTTACACTGCTTGTCATGGAGAGGCTGCTAACTACAGTGGCCGGCACAAAAACATAAATGTGCGTCCTTGGCTACTATAAAAACCTGGCGCCGAAACATGCCAATCTTCCTGATGAGGACCTGCTCTGTATGTAAATACAAAGTGCTCCTTCTAAGGTAACATAAATAACTATTCTTATTTTCAAGTGATTATACACCAAAGAAAACATACTTACCAATATATCCCCCTAAATCCTACACTCTGGACCTTTAAGTTGTAAACATTTGGTTAAATACGTAACACCACCCATGCACTTACATGTGTTTGTCTTTGTGCATGTTGTGTTTCGCGTGGAGGTGCCTGTAATGCAAAACTTTGTTGTCCTTTGCATTATTTAGGATTGGCTGTCATCATTATCTCTTACATTAGGTCCACTAATATCAACTGCCCCAAAACAATGAGTAATAACATGCTAGTCAGAGTTGAGAAGAAGATTTAAAACAGGACAAAATTAAATGTGAAGGCGATACTAGTTTGGTAAAAAAGTTAAAATCAGTCAGCATGTGCTGAAAATTATACATTTCCAAAACATATAATCAAAGTGTTTTACTATAGTTATGTAAAGGTAACCTTTTTTTATGAACTCACTGCTCTGGTAGCATCTGATCTCCAAGCACACAGCACTGGTCACCTGGAGGTTAAACCCTAATACTAAGCAATCCAAACTAATTCAGGTGATGGAAATTTGCCTAAAAGCAGCCACAGTGGCTCTCAGTATGCTATGACTAAGCGAAGCTTAAGAGGGAATTAGTTGGCAGAGACCAGATAACATAGACCAACTGTTGCAGCCATGATCTAGAGTGAGATGCTTTTTTCTGTCATTCAGTTAATCTCTCATCAATTATGCAAAAAGAAAGCTACCTGAGGGCGTCATTTTCTCTAAATGTATCTTGGCATTAATTAATAAACAGGGCTCAGGATACCCTCTGTAATCCTGTAAAGACTACATTATACAACAATCAATACGCTATAGCAAGTGGCAAGCTGGTGCAACCAAAAAATTTTTTTTTAAATCTTTTAGTTACCATGGTGTCACATGAATACTGTCTCCAGAGGGAGTTATTGAGGCGAGGTATTACAGGAGGATCAGTAGGCTAAGAACCTAACTGACACTGAAGGCAACATGCGTAACTCAGACAGCCACGTCCACAAGCTACAGGGACAGTGAGCATTATCATCTCCTTCGTTTGCTATAAAAGCAACTCAAACATATCAGGGGATGTCTTGAAAGAGAAAATACTCCCACTAATGTGTGTGTGATTAAAGAAAAAAATGAAACAACATATAAAGCACAAAAATGAACACTCCTTTTTAGGAAGTCATTGGTGTGTTCTCATGAAGAAGTTTGCAAAGACCTATTTTTTAAAGGTTAAATCAACACTGAGGTGACTCTGAGGTGATTTTGCATTTGGATGTGCAACAACATCCCTTTCAAAGATTTTTGGGGGGAGTTTTTCCTGATCTGAATCAAGGACCTAAGTCCTAAGTTGCACTCCCCTCTGGCAGGAGTCTGCGTACCATCAAGACCAAAACCTCACACCAGAAAAAACTGCTTCTTCCCTACTGCAGTGGACCTTATTAACATGACCCTCGCCATAGACACTGTCTGTATGTGTTACATTGCCACATATCTTTGACTATTTTTACACATTGCATATATTTGCCCCACTGTGACCTTTTACACATCCCCTGCTGAATATTTTTTACACAAAACTGTACAGCTTATTCTGAAACACCTACATTGTACATATTTATTATGCTATAGTACTTTTTTAAAAGTATCTTGGCATTTTTATTTTTACTTTATTTTATTTCTCTCTTCTATACTGAAGTTCTTGAGTGCCTTGTTTTTATTCCTTTTAACATTTATTGTGTGTTTAATGTATACACCAAATTCCTTGTATGTAAAAACATATTTGCTAAAAATTATTTTTCTGATTCTGATATATCACACAGACTGAAGTATGTGTAAAGGGACATGGGAAAGAAAAAAATGATAGGCAAAAACATTGATAGAGAAAATATCTGTATGTTTTACAAATGTTTTTATTACATCTCTGTGTGGACTGCCTAATTGTCACATTCACTGAGCGCTTTTGTGACATGGTGCAAAAAATGAAACTGATGGTGGAAAAAAATGATGAATTTTTTACAACATCTACTTTTTGACACCATCTATTATTTTCCTCTGTCTTTTTCCACCATCCTTTTTTTCTCCTACATGTCCCTTTAGGGGCTCCGTAGTTAACCCCTCAAAAGGGTAAACGATATTGGGCTTAATAAAAGTGACTTAACTACGAGAAAACATAAACATGACAAGAGAAAAATAGCTCAACTTCAAGATTAAGGGGCGATTATTAAATCAATGCCACTGAGTGGAAGGTGAGGCTTTTTCCTTCTTTAAGCTCCAACAAATCGCTTCTGGTGCAGACTGCACCACAGTCAGTATTATGTGATCCTAGAGCAGGCAGATTATTATGAACACTTACTCTTGCTCGTCCTCTGAGGAGGATTCAGAGTCCCCCTTATCTCTGACCACAGCTGGCATCTTCACAGTAAGAGGGGACGAGCTGCCCGAAGGAATCTTCCTGGGATCAAGTGTTTCGGTTTTACCATGGCACCTAACGCTACCACCTCCAACTGCAAAAACATGATGAACAGCTCAGCTCGGTTCACATAAACGTCAGTCCATTCATGCAAAATATTATATTAATAGCAACGTTACAAAGGCTCGCTAACAAAGACTGTACGGTTCCGAAACAGTGCTGCATATTTAACACACACTCAGCCTGCTTTGTAGCGCTACCTGTAACGTTAGAGGTGGTAAAATGATCTTTGTATCACCGTTACAGAGGACAGAAGACGTTTAACACTGACACAAAGCCAAACAAGCGTTAGCTAAAGGAGACTTGTCGTTACAGACATGTTTCTAGAGGTACGGGAAGCTAACAAGGTAAAGTCTGCTAAGTTTAAAACCGCCTAAGTAACGTTTTTACAATGCCACACAAGTACAAAGCAACATAAACTTGTCTTTATCTCTGAGAGGCTGCTACCTGCTAGCTAGTTGGTATCGGCAGGGCCAGTTGATCATCGCGGTTAATCTTCCTGGTAACTACAACAACTGAGTAGCAACTGAGGAGGGCGCATGCGCATCCAGAGGCGGGACATGCGGCGGACAAAAACAGAACCCATGCCCTCTGGGTAAAATGGTAAGGGATTGTTCTCTATTTATCAGAGCAGGGGGTTGCTGAAGTTTGACCTTTACCGTTTTTTTTTCTTTTTTGACACTTTCCAAAGCTACAGTTATTTATCCTTGAGCCTCCCTGAGTGACTCCCTTCACCATAAATTGGTTGTTAAATTTCAATATCATTTGATGTTTGAAGGTTAACAGTTGAAGACAAAATCCTGGGGCACATTCAGTCTCAAAATGGTGTGCAACCAGTACCTTAAAAATACAGATACAATGACTAAATTATAATAATAATCATAATAATAACAATAATAAATTACATCTCTTTAGATACTGTGTGCAACGTTTTGCTATGGTTTCTGTATGGAACGATATGTTTCCTCAAAACAGTGTGAACTGGGTCACGATAAGAGTATGAATAATATGATGTTAATTCCACTACAGAAGAGACTTAACGATCACTAAAATTAGGTGGGTAAAAAAAGTAGATATCGATATCAACGAGAAAGCCTTGGTTTCGAAGCCATGTTTCCTTGAAAAACTGACAGTAAAATAATTGCTAAATACAGTCATTTAAAGTAGTATGCCCATTCCCTTCGCAAAGATAGGAAAAAAAGGCCCTCCCCAGTGCGTAAAAAATTATTTGACATACCTTACCCTTTTGCACCACCCATTCCCCTCTCATAAATAACGAACAGTGCCTAATTTCCTCAAATAGCATACCGTGCAGGATCAAATATGCTATGTGTTTCTGTGTTTTTCGAGTGCATATAGTGCTTAAATATATGTGAAATTTAGTTATTGAAAACATTGAGTTGAAAAAGTACAAGTTAAATCCAAACTGTTACTATTGATACATGAATGGCACCAGCATTACATTTTTATTCATTCATTATTATTATTATTATTGTTGTTGTTGTTGTTGTTGTTGTTGTTGTTGTTGTTGTTGTTGTTGTTCCAATGACACCTCCGGGGCTCCGTACATTCCTCTTCCTTCACTTGAACAGATATAACGAAAACATAAGTCACAGGACGGAATTCTCTCGCTCCACATCTACTCTTTGTTTGAACGCAGCCTAGCATACAGTCTACAGGTGACCGGTTTGCTTGACTTCTATTGGTTAGCGAAGAAAGTAGGCGGAACCGGAACGCTCATTTGGGCCAATCATATCAATGGTACGATTGAATGGAGCCATCTCTTCAGCTCTGTGATTGGCCAACATCACAGTCCAAGATTGAAAGACTTTACCATTGTAAACGTAACACCATAGTCAGTTGGCTTGAGTCCCAGTTAATTATTTTGTATCCAGTCCTCTCCTCACTTTGAAGAAAATGTTCAGATGGTAGTTTTATAGAGGCTGTCAGGTAAATATCGCAGAATTTATGTTATCATTCATCATAATATGCTCGTTAATTGTACTAACTAGGTTACAGCAGCGTTAGCTTGGTATGTCATGTTAGTTATTGCATAGGATCTCTTTCTAGCTGCAGGATGATCTGTCAGAAATCATTGAGCATTATTCTGTCTGTGATATGAGCAGCCAGCTGCACGTGCACTGGCCTCCTGCTGACACAGTTTCTCTGACAGGTGCGTCTCTCACACAGAAAACATGAGTCGCTTTCTGAACGTCCTGCGGAGCTGGCTGGTGATGGTGTCCGTCATCGCGATGGGAAACACCGTGCAGAGTTTCAGAGATCACAGCTTTCTGTCAGAGAAGCTCTACACAGGCACGCCAGAGTTTGGTGAGAAAGCTAAGTTTGTCTGACAAAACTTAATGGACATTTACAGCCTCACACCACCACCATATTTTTCAGTAATCTTGCTTAATTGGTGATGTGATTTCCCAATAAATAGTATGTAAAATAACATTGAATAGAAAAATCTATGTGGAATTTGTATCAGATGCTAAATCAACATTTAAGCTATCGGGATTACCAAAATAGTCAGATATGCAGTGGTGGAGGAAGTATTCAGAGCCTTTACTTAAGTAAATGTACTACTACCACACAGTGAAAATACTTTGTTTCTAGTAAAAGTCCTGCATTGAAAACATTACGCAAGTAAAAGTATGTAAGTTAATTCAGGAAATTATTGAGGTATTAAATGTAAGTATTTAATGAGGTATTAAATTAAGGTAGCTTGTTAATTTGTCTGTTTTAATTCATCTATTTTAGTTTTTTTAGACTCTTAATGTATTCTTTTATTCTTTCTCAATCATGTTTAATTCTATTATTATTACTATTATTTCTGTGTTTACTGCTAATATTCTTTGAATTGTATTTGCTCTTATCGGTGGGGGCTGTTGTTATTTTTGTTTTGTAGTTGTTTCTCACTTGTTTATTTCTACTTTAAATTTTGTCTGGTCGTAGTTCAGCATTATGGTTTGGCTCTTATAAGTTATCTCCCTTCTTGCCTTATTTGTCCAAGCAAACTCTATTTTAAAAAGGTGCAAAATAAATAGTTATTATTTTTTATTATTATTTACATCCATTTAATAACTTAAAATAATTGAGGAAGGAAAAGGAAAAGTAAGTCCTCATATTTAAAAAGCTAGAACCATGAAATATTTTTACATAAAAAAATAAATATTCATCAAAATAGTCCTGCTAATTTTCCTTTAAGTTGACTGATCATCTCGGCTGTACTTGTATATCTTCATATGGGTTGTGTACAATAATTTGTAAAGTAACCACTTGCTAAAGTTATCAAAAAATTGTAGTGGAGTAAAAAATAGAATATTTGTAGTGTGGTGAAGTAGAAATATAATGTGGCATGAAATTAAAATACACAAGTAAATATACCTAAAATTTGTAAAAGCTGGTTGTAAATTAAATGAGGCAGACTAAGATAAATGATTAACTACATCATGATTTGTTTCCCATTTGTCTAACTCCATCATTCCTGATTTTAACTTTCTCCTTTCGTCAGTGAACGGTCTCCAAGCTCGAACATTTGGTATTTGGACGTTGCTGTCGTCGATCATTCGCTGTTCCTGCGCCATTGATATCCAGAACAGAACGTAAGACAGCTTCTCACTTCCTGCACCTTGTTTCTGTCAACAACCTTCAAACTGTGTGTTCTCACTGTGTGTCTCCTGCAGGCTGTATCACATCACCTTATGGACGTTCGTGCTGGCGTTGGGTCACTTCCTGTCTGAAGCCTTCATCTATAAAACGGCTCCCCTCACTATCGGGGTCATGGCTCCTCTCATTGTGGCAAGTGAGTGTTGACCGTACTGCTGATGTGTACATTATCCCTTCAATTATTAGATGTTTTTAAGGTATTAAAACATCTTTACAAATATCCTCTTCGTGTGTTTTTCCAGGTTTCTCCATCATAGGGATGCTGATTGGATTCCAGTGTATCCCAGAGACACAAGAGGAAGTCGGAGCGCGACAGAAGAAGCGAAACTGAATCCCGGCTGTTAGATTTTCCTCCCACCTCCACAGTGACATCAGACACTATAGTGGGCCAGTGTGCTGCTTCTTGCCTTGAAGAACATGAGATCTGGTCGTACATTCATTTCTAACACTTTCTACAGACAATATACATCTTCATCTGTATTTGATGTTTGTTTTTTTTAATCTGAGATTTTACACTAACAGTGCAATCAAAAATGCAATGAGGTCATGTTACACTATAGTGATTGATATTTGTCAGTTTATAATGAATTATTTTAAGTGATCAATATGTGGAGGTTTACCTGAGTTAAGCCTCACAAGATATTTAACACTTTGAAAAACATGGGAAAAAGGCAATCAGCAGCTTGGCATGAAATGTCCCGCAAATTGCAAAAAAAATTAGTAAAAGGTGACAAGAAAATGAGCCCAAAACTATCTTTTTAAAAAGGAGAATCATTAGAGAATTATAAAATAACTAGGAAAACATATCAACAAAATGATATTTGTAATTACCATAATTATACATTTAAAATTAGGTAACAGAAATATACACATTTATTAGTAATATATTTTAACAAGTTTTTCAGGTCTTTTTTTTTGTTTTTTCCTTCCTTTCTTATTTTATGCTAATTTCAGTTCATTATTATTGTTTTATTGTAACTTGTTTTGCATTTTTTTTTGGTCATTTCTTGTAACGTTGCTTATTGTCTTCTTTCCATGTTTTTGACCGAAGGTTTCAAAGAGTTAATGTTTTAGAATGACATTCATCTATATGTCTTTGCTCATTAACGAATCCAGCGTAGATTTCTTTGAGAAGAGCTTTATTTCTCTGATTTTTTAAAAATCATGATCTACCAAAGAACTTGGACGACTAAACAGTCTAAAACTATGCTCTTCATTACAAAGTCTCATAAACACAACTATCAACAAATATTTTTGATGTTTGTTTTGTGCTGTGAAATGTTTGTACACCTTTTGAATTTATGCAAAATTCTTGTCCTAGAAAACCTTTTAAAAATGACATGATTAGATTTTTGATGTTTTCTACTAAATTAATAAATGAATTATATGTATTTACACAGTACAGATGGAGAATACTTGAGACGTGTCGTTTCTAAAAGTGAATATTTGCATTATTTTCCACTAACACAGGAATACTTCAGCCACAAAATGATCATTTGTACATCAATCAATCTGCCTTTGTGAACGAAGAATTTAAAAACAAAATTATGGATGAATTGATGTAAAGGGGACCATCTAAAAATAATGTGAAAAAAATGTTGTAATAATATAATTTTATGAGAAATTAACTGTGTTCATAACCAGGGTAATTAAGCATGTAACACTTTAACATCACTTTTAAATGATGTGGAAAAATCTGTTGGATTAATTGAATCTTTACTAATCCACTCTAAAGTGTGTGTTCATAATCATGGTAACAGTTCATAACACTTTAAAATTCCTTTTAAAGAATGTGAAAACTTAATTTTTAAGAGGAATCAACTTAGAAATGTGTGTTTTTCAGTTAATAACCCATACAAGTTCATTTATTCAAACCAAGTTTTTCACATTATCTATGTTAAATTCCATTATATATTTAATTACCATATTTATAAACACATGTTTTTAAGTTAATTACTGGTTTGATTAATAAGGATAAACTAGTAATCAGTTATGTGTCTGGTATATTTGGGAGTCCATCAGCCACAATGACAGGTAGCTAAAACAGTTCATTTCCAACCCTGAACTCGTGCAATATAATCAAAGTCCTATTTATCCAGTTGTATGCTCAGTACTTCTCACACACATACATTTTTGCTAAAACCTTACTATTTAAAACTAAAATAAGAATGAGTAATATCTTGCCGTCTTTAAAGCCAGAATCTAATATTACGGTTTTAACTTAAAGTTAATGTTTTCCTATTTAAATACTGAGGTTTTAAAATCCTGTCTGAGAGTTTGTTAGCATGTTTTAATGCAGTTATAGTGACAATGTCCCATACTTTAGCCGCTGCTGGCTGCTGGCTGCTAACTGGTTTTTGTTGTTTTGTACTCTGAAAACAGTTTCCAGTCCTAAATAAAAGTTTATATCATAATTTTTAATTTACTCACCATCGTCCAGAGTGCTCCCATACATTTTAACACAAAGATATTAAAACAAATACAGCCATACTGAGCTCCTCATCCGAGCGTAATCCAAAATGGTTTCCCGCCTTCGTCTTCAATCAGTAACACCTGTGTTTACCGGTGTGAACTTAAATCCAGCGGCCTGCATTAGCCAGCGCCCCCAGTGGTCTGGCGTGATATTACATTTAGACATAAATCAAACATATGGCCCCTGCATTAGTTTTGCTGTTGTTAATTCAATTTATTTGAATTTATTCAGTTGAACGTGGTCAACAATCAGTTAATATGTTTGCTGTTCAAGGTTACTCGAAATACGTACTGATATTCTACTCTCATTTTAACCCTTTGAAACCTGGAAGGGCACCCCTTTCCCTTTGCTGCTTTCAGGCGCCTTTTTCAAGTATTTAAATCTTTGAACCCTGGGCAAATAGGTGAAATTTCTGTTAAGAATATGAAAAAAGGCTGATGGGATTTTTTAAATAAAAAAATAAAATAAAATAAAACTAGGTAAAAATGTATAGGGAAAATAAATTAGGGAATAGATATATTTATAATTGTGATGATTTGATCAAAACTATGTTATAGAATTATTATACATTTTAAGCACTTTTTCTAGATCATGTCCTTGCTTTGTTTTATTATATTTTTTTTAGTTTTTTGTTTTTGTTTGTTTTTTTATTACTAATTTTCAAGTAATATTACTAATTTCTTGTTCATGTTTTAGTCATTTCTGCTTTCCTTGCATTCTTCTTGTGTTTTTGAAAGAAATCAAGTCACTTTGCTCAGGTTTCAAAGGGTTAAGGGTTAAGTATCTCTTTAATTTCATATTTGGGTTGAAGCTAGAGGTTTTTTGCTGTTGTGTGTGACTTTTAAGCTCTGGATTTTCTGGATTTAGATAGGGGATGCATATATAATGTGTACACTGCTTAGTCAGGGTTTTTTTAGGTAAAACATTTAATAATAATAATAATAATAATAATAATAATACATTTTATTTATTGAGCACCTTTCAAGGTACTCAAAAGACACTTTACAAAAGCTTTAAAAAAAGAGATCAATAAATAAATTCTAATGTCCTTATTATATCCAAAAATACATACAGTGACACTTTTTTCTTGACGCTATCTAATTAGATATAGAAAACAAAAACTGTATTGATTCCTCTCATTCATCTAAATATTTGTTTTTCACTTTGATGTATTTTCTTAGTGTCATAGAATGTATCTGGTCAAAAGAGAAAGAAAAAAACTCTAAGGATGTAACATTTTTCACAGCACTGTAAAATGTCCTAAAAATACCACTGAGAGGATATCTATCTCTCACAATCACATAACATTCATTATAAAGTAGAAAAATCACGTAAAACATGTTAGTGACAAACGGCATGCACTACATTTCTTAACAAATTTACAAACTAAGTCGTTTTTTACACATAAAAACATTTCTTGTGCAAAGTGACAATTGCAGTAGCTCGATTTGCCTTCTGTTGTGTTTTTGTGCTGTGCTGAAATCCTTCACACTCCAGACGCTGTCGCATGGTGATCAGGATCATCATCACCAAATGTCTTGTAGAGATCACTTACAGTAAAATGAGGAAAACTGACCTTCCAAAGTGTACTCAGATGCACAGCATCGATCATATTTATAATCAGCAGTATGCAGAAGTGATACTTCCCTGTGATCCTGAAAGGCGGGCAGAGATGATACGCTGAGCTGCTGACTGCCACAACAGGAAAACACAACACAGTTTGTCATCCAGGGTTCCCACACACAGTCATGAAACTCCTGGAGAAGTTATGAAATTTACAAAACTGTTTTCCAGGCCTGGAAATGGTTTGGAATTGACAGAAAGTTTAGGAAAAAAATTTAAATATACATTGTTTTATGTCAAATGTTAGACAAATTTTGTTCCTTGTATTACTAATTTTAAATCTAGTGGCCTATTTAGATGCACATGGACCAGACCGGCTTCATGTCATTGCCAATGTTGGGCCCCAGATTTAAAGGAAACATGCTGTCACATTTCAGAGAAATGCCTAAAAGCTGTTGTGTATCAGGTTAAAAAATGGGTGTGACTTTGACGTTTTGTGAAGTATGTGTACGTACTGGTCTGTTATGTTGGTCTATACTGCTAGTTGATGGTGGAAATGTCAAACCAGCAAATAAAGTTTGTAAGCACTGGTAGTTTGCTCATCTGCAAATGCCTGGAAGTGCATATTTAATCAATAATGTGGGGCAATAGAGTTTTACCTATTTTAATGCTTAAAAACCTGGATCAACATCACTTTTCTTGTGCTGAATTCAGATGCATTTTACAAGTATTTGAATCCTCAGCAAACTGGTTTGATTTCTTTCAAAAACAAATGGGAAAAGACATGAGCAACTGGGCGAGAAATGTCCCGCAAATTGCAAAAAAACAAAAAGTTGTTTTCAAAACTTTCTTTCAAAAAAGCTTGGGACAGAGAGAGTCCAGAGAACTTCATGCATTATTATCGTAATTAAAAATTTAAATTTTAAAAATAATAGTAACTTTTTTAAAATTTGTAATTCTATATTTAAAATTATTTTACTTAATTATTACAATTTCTTGTGTGTGTGTGTGTCTGTGTGTGTGTGTGTTTGTTTGTTTGTTTGCTTGTTTATTTGGTTGGCTGATTGTTGTTTTCTCTGTAATTTTTACGTAATTTTCTGGTGCTTTTAACTAATTTCTTGCTATTTTCTTTGTCATTTCTTCTTAAGTTGCTCATTGCCTTTCTACCATATTTTTGGGAAAAAAAGAATGAAGCCATTTTGCCCAGGTTTCAAAGGGTTAACCTACTTAAATAAAATCACTGAAATGGGGTAAAGCGTAATAGAAAAGTCTTAAAATTCACTAGTAAAAAGTTGCAGGAAGCCTGGTCATCTGTGTCTTATCATTAAAATGAATGCCTTCAGTGACGTAAAGACTGAGTTCAGTTACACACAATATTGGTCCAATATAGGAAACGCGCACAGTTTAAATATTGCTCATTAGATGCATGGGGGGGGGTGAAGAGGTGTAAAACCCATTTAGGGTCCAAGTGCGTTCCCTTTGTGCATGATCGGACTTGTGCTCAGTTTGTGATGAACTTAGCTGCACTTGGGATATTAGTGTGAATCTCTCGTGGTAGGTGCTGAGCGTGGCGTCCACACAGTCACAGTACATCAGATGTACCGCAGGTCTGCTGGTTTTGAAAGCCTCACAGGGGGCTGCTCAGCGTGAGTCACCCTGCGTGTGCTCACTCTTCACAGCAGCCTTTTTTTTGTGTCTCTGTGGCGGTGTGTGTGTGTGTGTGTGTTTTGGCATGTTGATAGTGTCAGTGTTTATATTTTGATCTGTACACTGTGTCACTGAGAGAGTCCGTCCTCCTCATAACTTCCTCTCCTTCAGGACTTCAGGGGAAGAGACGGCTCCTTCTACATCAGCTGTCGCTTTCTGTAAAGCATGAGGACATGCAATTACAATCACATCGTCAAACATGACACAGAGTCGTTTTTTCATCAGAAGACACAAATTCTCAACTCATCATGACCTCCAGAAAGGAAACACAACATGGGCATGTCATATTAACATAACCAAAATTATTCTGTGCATTAGTTCGATATTAAACATATTAAAACCTCTCGCATCAAATCAATATAATCCAGAAATTATGTAATCATTTAAACCTATTGGTTAGTATTGTCAGTTAATCCCAACTATCCAATGATCATTTTAAAATTTAATTAAAAAGTTAATTTGATTAAAGCCACAAAAAAAGCAGATGACAAAAAACAAAAGTGCTGGGAATCTGTTTTACCTAAAGGTCCAGTGTGTAGGATTTAGTGGCATCTAGTGGTAAGTTTGCAGAACTGAAACTTAACTGGTAACCAGCATGTAGGATAACTAAGGCGGCTGATACGAAAACGTAAATGTTTGGTTTATCCATTCTGGGCAGACCCACTTTGCATATAGATATAAATGAGAAAAACACACAGAAATCCTTATTTTTTGGTGATTGTAAACAAATGAAAACATAGTTATAATACTATATACCAAAATCCTACACAGAGGACCTTTATTTATTATTCTTTAATAGTTTTATGGGAAGTTGAAATCTTTCGATAAACTGTTTTATTGCACAGTAACAGACATGAACCTGTTTGATCTGACTTTGAAATGGAGCAGAATGTACTGCATTTGCACCTCAAGTAATACTCAAACTATATATTTGATTATTCATTGATCACTGAAACTGAAAGATGTTTTTTTGTGACAGTTTTTTCAATGTTCTGGAGATTTCAGTGGCATTTTAACCGTGAAAACAAGATTTGTTGGCCTTACTCTTGTCCATTGTGTGTTTACATTTGTGTTTGTGTGTGTGTGTGTGTGTGTGTGTGTGTGTGTGTGTGTGTGTGTGTGTGTGTGTAGAGCATCATATTACTGCCATTGCAGCTTCAGAGAGTGTGTGTCCCTACCTTGGCAGGTGTGTTTGGTTTTTAGTGTGGGTTTATGCCAGTGGGCGCTGCACGCTGTGGCCCCGTAATCCTGTGCTGATGACACGGAGCCTGTAGGCTGGAACAATAGCTTTGGTGTCACACTTCTGAGGGGCCCAGAGGGGCCATTTCGTCCTCCATCCCACACCACCACCACCACCAGCAGACTGGCCCCAACTAAACCCTGCACACCCAACTAATACCACCTGATACCTCCACTCAAGCCCACTTAGTGATGAGAACATGAATCTTGCGGTAGATCATGCTAAATATGATGTAACTCTGATAAACATTTATAAAAGGATTTGTTTGGCAATATTTATTTTGATATATCTTAACTTAATCCACTATTAAGGCTTATAATGCCTGTATCATTGTTTTTCTCACTGCTGGTCTTCTCACTTCTAACTATTCAACTGAACTGGCTCATGTTGGGCTATTCAATAAATATCAGAATTATTGTTGTTGTTGTTGTTGTTATTGTTAGCATGCAAGAGATTTCCATTTTATCTGCATTCGTACTGTTAGAATTGGAATATTAGAAAAAGAGAAAGGGTGAGGGAAAAGGGTCCCAAACTTGTCTTAAACAAGGTAACGAGCGAGAAGCGTAAGACGCACAATGCAAGATTTTGTTAAAAATTGTTAAAAATTTTAAGGTGACCGTAACCACTGAAAGCCACTGGGTTTTATTTTCTGTTGGACTAAATTTGAATCTGTGATACGTGAAATACAACCAAACTATTGACCAAAAAAACTCTTTGTTTCTGATGACCTTAATAAATTAAACCTGCATTCTATTCATTAATAGCAGATTGTGAAGTGTCATTATCACAGTGTTACAGTGATTTATTAACTGATTATTACACATTACTGACCTGTTTGACAGCTGTCAGCCACACCCATGTGATAGAACAATAAAGCATGTCTTCAAATTCAAACAGAATGAGGTTTTTATAGCAGCAGATGGTAAACATGCCGTTAGAGCCGTCAGACAAAGCAGAACTGTGAGTGAAATGAACTGTGAATAGAGGATGTTTTTAGAGAGTATACAGTGAAAGTTTTCAGCAGTGTAACCACATACATTCACTCGTGTGCATGCTTGCAGCAGTGAACTGGAGTTTGAGGACTGCGGAGAAGGCATGCATTCACCCCAGAGCCAGGGCGGCATCTGACACATTCCTTCTCCACAGGGATGTGAGGAACCCACCTCTGACTTCATGTAGCATAAACACATGTACTTACACTCACTGTCTGCACCTCGTTCTGTTGAAGGTTGGCCTTCTGCCGTCGGAGATCTGACTTAATGAATCCTGTGATGAACACGGAGGAGAGGAAAAGTTTAGCTTATGGAAGTTATGGTCGTGGTGGATTTTCAGAATAAATTAGAGCTGGACTCTGTATTATGTCAGTGAGGAAACTGCAAAATGTGGAGAATTATGTTCACTTGATAAAACAGGGACAGCAAAAAGGACATCACAGTACGGAGTCGTCTGATATTGATTTTTCAGGACCAATACTGATATGATTATTAGTAGTTTATTAGACCTGTAACTGATATTTGTTTGTTTTTTTTGTGTGTGTGTATTTTTTGCACTGACCTGCATGGTGAAGAAGTGAAGTAATTTATTAACCTAGTACTTTTTTAATTTTACATGAGTAGTTCTCAAATGGTGATTTTCACTTTTACTACTTTACTATTGTTTTGTGGGAGTAATTGTATTTTTTATTTTAGTATAGATTTTCAATACTATCCCCACCACTTAATGAGTTAAGATAAAGCTTTTCAATAAGATTCAGTTTTTTAATTCAGCTGTGCCTTTGATAACTGGGAATTCTTCATTTGGCCACTAGGGGACAACCTTGTCCTAACAAAAAAAAAAGATGTGCTGTTTCTGTGGAATTGTGGGATTATAAACACTTGTTTGACTTCCTTGTAATACATCCATGGTTTTAACAGTCATGCTCTACTTCTAAAACACACACTTCAGTGTTGTTTGGTCTTGTGAGCCCTGTTTCAGGAGAGGTTTGCTGAAGACTGAGATAAAGATAAATATTTTACCTGTCAGCACAGCTCCTATAAGCAGGAAGATACACAGGAAGATGTTTCCCGCAAGAGTGCCCCATCTATCAATAATCTTCCCCTGGGAGATGGTGAAAATGATTCCAAAGATCTGAAACGAGATTCAAATGTTGAAAACGTTGTTAAAAATGTTGAACCTTTTGTATTCTGTCTTAAATGTTCACCGTGCAAACGCCACTGACCTGAGCTGAGCAGTTAAGAAGCCCAGATGAGGTTCCCTCTGATTCCGGAAAGGTGAGCTCAACTGCAAACTCAAAGCCCAGAGGCAGATATCCTGTCATGAAGAAGCTGCAGACAGACAGACAGACAGACAAAGAGAGAGACAGACAGGCAGACAGACAGGCAGATGGTAGAGGTCAAATAAAAAGCTAAAACAACACTGTTTGTTCTTCAGTAGTTTTTCATCGTAACCGTGTTATAGAAAAAACACAAAATAGGGAAAGTGTGCATTGCTGTATAACACATCCTGTCTGGGTTTCAGGAACAAAAAGCAGACAAAGGCATTACTATGGAAACCAGTTATGGGCTTAATCAGCTTACCATAAAAAGCAATAATTGTAAGGACAAAGCACGTGGACTGGGGGGGATCGGCAGAGCTTTAATATTACTTTGACAAAGCAGTTCTCGTGCCAGATGAGAGAAATGCAAAGACACATGAACTACAACAGCACCAGAATATTTAGGGCATTACTAACAAAATGTTAAGAGCTGTTCAGACCTGTGGGCATCAAATGTGATAGACTTGGTTCACCATAAACTCAGGCTTAAAATTTAGTCTAAAAGCTGTGCCATCAGACAAGTCAAAGCAAACCTTCTCTTCAGTCATCATTTAAGGCTTAAATGTCCATGTCGGGGTTTCCAGGGTTCACAGAGCATAACAGCATCAATGGATTGATATAAAATGGACATGTTTTGGGAGGAGGCAATGTTAAAATTGATACTCTTTTACTTGTGATTATCTTTGAGTCAGCAGATGTAAATATGACATCAGAAAGACCTTTGACTCTTGCATCAAACAGATGTTGGTGTTCGGTCACTTAAGGACACAACTTAAGACGGACAAAAAGTCAGCATCAACCATCGTCACTATTCTGCGTCAAACTGACGAATGCATAAGACATTACCATAACCGTATATTATAAATAAAGATGGACAACACGACAGCCACCCAAAACGTGAAGCCAAAACTCCATGTCAACAAATGGGACACGGGCAAAACTATAAACTAAAATTACATGTCAAATCAATTCTTCTCAAAGATGTTTTTTTGTCATTTTAAGTACTTATCTTATTGTTCAATAGTTTGTTTTTCTTATAAGTTGGTTTTCATGAGTGATTTGATGATATCAAAAAGGGGTTTTGACGTCACGGTTGACAGCTGTGTGTGTGCCTGTCGGTGTGCTCACTATCAGCAGCACTGCTCAAGAATGGTTGGACAGGTGTTTAGGCAGGAACTCGATACCGCAGACAGCGCAAGATGGCAGCAACCGTATTCGGGACAGTCTATAGTTAATTTTAAAAATGTCGGTTACCCAGTGTCACAACCTACAGTCCACCAAATATGAAGAACACTGGTGGCCGGCCAAGTGATTACATCATAGACACAAAGTCTTAATGATAACAAAATAAAGTCCAAAGTTTCACATTAACAAGTTGGCATAACAAATCTCAGATTTATATCTCAAGATTTCACGCCCTGCTGGAACCCTTTTTATTATCTCTTCTGAACTATGGTTAATTTTTTACTACTTTAAACTCTGGCTGTGATTGTTTATGGCATCTGCAGCTACTTCTATGTAATGGTTACCTACCCTAAAACTCCAGCTGTGATAAACACCAACCACAAGTGCCCCAGGTTGAGGGTGAAGGTGTAGACCAGCATGCCAATCAGAGAGAGGAGATACACGGCCAAGGTGGTTTGTCTGAGGAGAGAAGAGAGGAATATTTATCTCACAAATTAAAAATACAAACCATACAGCAATACGTTAAATGAACACACAGAACATTATGACTGTGAGGAGATTATTTTCATTGAAGACTCACGAATCACAGTAGAAATCCCATATAATCCTACTCAACATTTACAGTAATGTGTAAGAATCTGAATCTCGTGACAAGACTCGTGTTTGCTACACGCCTGCCAAATCTGATCAAACAAAAGAAGTCCTACGTCATAATTTGACAACAAGATTTCTGGTATGTATACATTTGTACAAGCCATTTCATCAGTAACAGGGGAAATATTTCCTGACTATCCTTCATCTATATTCTGATAATTCTATACTTAAAGGAATACCATATCCTCCATATGATCATTTCTGTCATTTACTCACGTTGTGTTACCTTGAATTAGGGATGAAAGCTCATATTTTTCTCACATGCCTGCGGGGTGAACAAAGATCCAAATACTAGAAAAATTCTTGATGAACTGAAGTCATAGGTGATAGGTTTTAACCCTTTGAAATCTGAGCAAATTGGCTTTTTTTCTTTCAAAAACATGAGAAGAATGGAAGGAGCAATTTAAGAGGTAATCGCCTGTAAAAGTGAACAAAACTACCTAAAAAAAGGGCACAAAAAAATGAAAGTAAAAAACAAACACGGAAATATGTGGGAAAAAATGCACTTAAAAATAACAATTATTCTGCAACATTATTTTAAATATATAATGATCATAGACAATGATCATTATTTTCTGGACCTTTTCCCAAGTTTTTTTTTTTTTTTTTAAGTTTTCTAAATTCACTAATTTCTTGAAATTTGCAAAACATTTCTTGCAGAGTTGCTTATTGCCTTTTTACCCATGTTTTCTAAAGACGTCAAATCAATTTGCTCAGGGTTTAGAAGTTAAATACCTGTGAAAGCACTCTGAATGCAGCACAAGAAAAGTGATGTCAATCCAGGTTTCAAATGGTTAACAACAGAAAAACTATATCTGAACATAAGTTTACAAACTGTCACACAACTCGTGCAGTATAATCCCAAATGTCAGTTTCCAAACATATGCATTCTTGCTAAAACCTTCAGCTTAAACAGTCTTACAAACGGAGTTACACACTGTCGCTGGTAATACAGAAGTGTTTTGGTGAAAATGCATGTGTTTGGGAAGTACTGGGCCTGAAACTACATAAATGAGACTTAAATTATGCTGTAGAAGTTGTGTGTGTGTTTGTAAAACAATATGCTGTTGTTAAATGTCATTTCCTATGGCTTTAACTCTTCAAGAATTATTCAAAAGTTTTTGGATTCTCCGTTCACTGTGGAGGCTTGCGAGAAAAACAGCTTCTTCCTGAATTCAGTGTAAGATGGGGTGAGAAACTGATAAATAATCATTTGGGGAGGTGAAGTATTCCTTTAAAAAATAGGTATGAAGTTATACACCCAAATTTAGCGTTTGGTTTTGGGGTTTTTTTTGCATTAATAATAAAACAATCTGCTTTCATAGATTTGTCAACACCTGTGTGGGTTGGTGGTTATTTGATGCCTTTATACACATTTTATATTACATTTGAAAGAACACCTGTCAACACATCATTCAGTCTGCAAGAAATATATCACAAAGAGCAAAACGCAACGCAAAACGTCTGTACAACCAGTAATGGGAAAGCATAACAGGCCAGTAGCCTCCACATTAACATGCATCATTTCGTGCATCTCATCCGTTAAACGTATATAATGCATTATGGCACATTTAACCAGGACGCTGCTTACAAATGTCCTCAGATACTACCGCTGCATGATATAAAAACTATTTAATAGTTTTATTTGTAATGTTTTGTGTCAGATCCAGCATCTTTTCCCGATGGATGTCTCACTTGAAATGAAATTCCTCACTTTATAATCCGTCCTCCGCATAAACAATATTCTTAAGTCACTGAAGACCCCTGATCATAACTCAGGCCATCTGCATAAACAGGCTTACTCCGATGAAGCTGTCTCTTGTACAACCACGCGTAAAATACGGCTGCAAAACATTTTTGTTAATATAACGTAGTCCTTCGACTCTCTCCCACATTGGACAATAGGCGTGAGAGGGTCGACGTAAATCTGGGCCTGACTGCTTGGACAGCGAAGCATCCCAATGGCATGTAAGGAATCTGAGGGCCTAGGATTTTTTCCAGTCATAATAGTTTTCATGCCAGGTCACTGAAAGCCGTGTACCAAACAACTACTACTTCGAAAACAGCTTTGAAAAAGTGAAAAGTACTGACAAGCTTGATGCTGACAAAACAACAGCATCAATAATATCAATAATCAGATACAATTTGTTAATATTCACTTAAATGATTGAATTCTTAGTATTTTCCATGTTTAATGTGGTGGCCTGAGATGTGACCTGCAGGAGCAGCAGAGTATAGCCTGTCAGCTCAGATCAGCAGAGAGGGACGTCAGAAATAAAATGCTGGATTCTCATTCGTGCCCACTTTAAACAAATGTGGGCACGAATCCACTTGGACATCTCCCAGTGAATGGTTGATGTAAGAGACGTCCATGCAAGGAGGCCGTGTGTAAAAGTAGATTGGTAATTTGTTTTCCAAATTGTTGAACCTTATGGACTAATTTACTGAAAGGAAATAAAAACAAATCATTTTAATGTCCATTAAGGTTAGTAGATATATAGAAACCCATGAAGAAAGTCTGTTCATTTTGTCCATCAAACTGTACTAAAAACAGTGTTTCATATAAATATCTTACTTGTATGTTTTGGTCTTGTCCAACCAAATGCCACATATGAGTGACCCCGCCATGCCAGCGATGACAATAGTAAGACCAATTCTCCCAGCATTCACCTCTTCACCCTGAGAGGAAAATCATTGACATATCTGGTTTTACAGACCATACAGGGCATCTGTGACATTGTACACCCTTCAGTTGTCTTGTCCTGGAAGCTCTGAGCCATAACAATCAGACTCCCAGACCTCAGTTATCTATGTCAGGGTCATCTGAACAGTTTAACAGTTATCAGCGTCACAGAAAACAAATGTCTACATGCTGGTCGGCCACTATTGACACCAAGTACATGGCAGGAAAGAATGGTTAAAGAGCAAAGAATGGAAGAAAACAGAGAACAAAGACAGAAACACTAGTTGGAAATGAAGTGCATAAGGATGTAGTATATTTTCATGCAGACACACTGAGACTTACGGGATAATGGTCAATGATCATCCGATTCAACAGTGTGGAAATAGAATAGAAGCAACCAACGTTCAGCCCTGCAGACAACAAACAGAAATCAGGGTTTATTTTGAGAGGACCTGTAGGGAATGAAGACAGTACAGATGGGTCCTCATGTTTGCCCCTAAAAACACTGCTGACAGCTTCACACATTAAGTTCATTATAGCCTTCAGACTTGTCACTTCTTGGCTAATAGTTTGAGTTTAACAGAGCACAAGGACACAAAATGTCCTTAAATGAAGGATAAACATTTAACAGTAACGCATTTTAGTATGCTTCTGACAATCATTAACACTGTCTTCATTCAATAGTGACCTTTGAGCAAAAAGCGTAACACCTCAGAAGACCTTTAAATCAATTCTATATAAAGGCAGTGCGCTGGAAGTCAGTGTGTCACATCGTCATATCTGCAAACCAGCTGATAAAGACTGTGAGTTCAACAAATTTGACTGTGGCAGCTTCGACTACAGACATCTATTTTGAGGCGTTTTCAACTTTGTTACCTTTCACCTCGATATCGCAACGAAATAATTGCATGAGTGTGTGATAAAAGTACGATGCTGGAGTCTGGGATGACCTGCATGTTACGATAATGTCATCAACACACCATCATGACACATGTGAAGACACAGATCTGCTATCTTTATGATATCATTTTATGTGACCTTCCTGTGAACCTGCGGCATGCTGAAATTACACAGAACAAAGATGGGAACACAACACTTTTATTTTCGCTTCTATTTTTTACAACATCCAAACCTGAGTATGTGATAAAAGTAAAATGTTGGAGTCTGGGAAGACCTGCATATCGCAATGATGTCATCAAGACACCATAATGACACAGAAGCATGTGAAGACAGATCTGACCCCCTCTCTGATATCTTTATGATAGAATTTAAAGTGACCTTCATAAAAACCCGCAGCATGCTTAAATTACACTGAATAAAAATTCGAATGCGACACTTTTGTTTTTTTCTCCCGTTGTTCGCAGGTTTAAGTTAAAGATCTATGACCTTTATATGCATAGAAAATACTTATTTCTCTCACATTCTGGTTGAATATTTGTTGAAAACCATGTTACTAAGTGCTTCTACTTGACCGTGACCAAAGATGCATTTCTGCATTCATTAGTTCTGTGAAATACTAATGAATTTCTATTTCAAGATAAAACTGCACATTTTAGAGCGGCCTTTAATTGTTAGCTAAACCTGTGAAGACAAAAGAGTTGCATTTGAATTATTGTTCAGTGTAGCATTTTTAGGAAGTAAGGTCATGTATGGGGATGTAATTTATTTATAAGAGCAGGAGGGTGGCCAGGTTGTGACTATATATATATATATATAGTATATCATGACACTCCCCAGAGTGACAAACATCTTTACTTGAGCCTCCCTAAGTGACTGGGAGAAAATGCATGACCCTCCCTTCACCATAAATAGCCATGATAATGGTAAATTGTGTGATTTTGAAGAATTCTGTGAAAAACATGCTTTTCAAACCCACTTGAGGTTTTGGGGCTTATGAGGGTATTTAAAATAAATATAATTTAAAGTTGATTGTCACGCCCTAAACCAAATCAATTAACATAACTCCCTCCCCAGTGCTTAAGAAATATTTCAAGCGCCTCCCCCATTTTGCACCACCCTCTTTCCTCTCATTGATTATGAACAGTCCCAAAGGAACTTTGATGTGAGTGAATCAACTTACAATAGTTCTGATATTTTATTAATTACTTATAATAATCAAGGGAAAAGGTCAAAAATGTTCTAATACTAGACTCTGAAATGTGAGGTTTTCCTGGTTTTCTTTGTTAAAACCTTTGAAACCTGAAACCTCAAAAACATGGACATAAATGACCTAAATATAAGCAAAAAATGTAATAAAAAGTTGGGCCTACAAGAAAAAATATTGCGAAAAGGACATAAATAAAACATAGTAATAAAATATATTTTTTTTTCCAGTATCATAATTATAAATGCAGATTTCTAATTATTATAAATATATTTGTCCCAATATGTTTCTTATTACTTTTTATTGGGATCTTCTATGTCTCTTATTTTCAGGTCATTTTCTTCTCACCATTTATGAATTTGTTGCAAGTTGCAGTTTATTTTTTCCCAAGTTTCTATTTTGCTTTTTTTTCTCATGTTTTTAAAGAAATCAAGGTGTAAATGCTTGTGAAAGGCATCTGAACGCAGCACAAGAAAAATGATGTTGATCCAAGTTTCAAAGGGTTAATATCATTGTGACTTAAGTATCTTTGCTTGTTAGACAAAACCCACAATTTAAACACATTGTCTTTCATAACTTAACTTAAAAAAAAAAAAGAATTACATGACATAAACAATTCAATGAATTAGTGGCAGTTTTGGATAAACATCAGTGAGGGATCAATAACAGCAAAGTGCAAATGAATACACAAATTTCAGGGGACAGAAAGGGACCCACCGTAGCTGACCACCAGGAGCATGAAGGGCTTGTTGCGCAGCAGCCTCAAGATGGAAGCTGTGTACGAGTACTCCTCGGGGGGGATGCTCCTGGCCTGAGCCTGGGCCTGGCTAGGAGGGATCTCTGGTTTCTCCTGAAAAACTGGAAGACAAACACAATACTTTGGGAGGTCACTGTTTTTTTTCCATTAAGCTTGTAGTGTTAGTGCATCATCTGTTCTGTGAACAGTCAATGGAGTCACTGACGGGGGTAAAAAAAAACAAAAAACTATGTGACGCTGGAGGTCAAACATCTGAGTGACACACCTGTAGTCAATGAGCCAACAGGATGAGTCAGTTTTTCTTCACCTCACCTTAATTTCATTAGCTTTTAATTCATTTTTGCCTCTGTAAACCCATTTGTACCTTTTGAAAAGTGCTAAATAAAAAGTTATTATATACCCAGGAGAGAAAAAGTTTTTTGTTTGTTTGCAGGGACAGATAAAAAAGGATCGACTAATGCCACATACTACATACTAATTCGTAATACTTGGCCCTTGGCTTTTACATGTGATCTGATGTAATAAATATTGTTACCACACCCTTGATACACAAACTCAGAATCATATTATAGTGGTCATAAATCCATTTGCAGCAAATGAAGTGATTATAATGTTAAGTAATACATCAATATACACTGGAATCCTCTTACAGTGATCACATCCACGTGGGTCATATCGATCACTATAAATGGATTGTAACCAAAATTTTCGCTCTTTTTCTTCATTACTAATCCAGAATACCACCTAATTAACATTTGTATATTTTATCAGGATACATGAACATTAAGTAGGCCCCACCACCTCTCCTACATCAGAGCAAGACACACAGACTTTGTGGTTTTGCCTCTTCTTTTTTGTTGATTTTCATCCTTTGGTCCTTTGGTGGTTTTGTGTCTCTTTGAGATCATTTGGGGATTTTTTGGCCAATTTGTGCCTCTTTGCAGTTTTTTTGCATCTCTTGCATGACATTCTGCATATAAAGGCCAGGGGGCTCCTGACACTTCAGGCTTGTTTAGTAATGTATTCATGAGCCCAATAAGGTTATTACGTTACCGGATATTATTAATCCATTTGACGGCATCAACCACAGGCGCTTTCCCAATGCTAATTTTTTTCTGACTCCATTGCTCACAGACTGTTTCTCGTTGTTGAGAAACAGGTCATTTTTGGCAGTTTGTCATAAGCTTTTTTAATGAGAGAAAATGACTTTCTTTTTCATGTCGACAAGAAAAATATGTCCTTATCTATCCTATTATATTTCCTAAATATATTATTGTGTTGAATTGTGGGGGTTGACCTTTTAAATAACCTCAGTAGTCTTATGACAAAAACTAGCCATTCGTATTATTAATTACACTGGTTACTATGATAACACTGATGCACTGTTTTTAAAATCATAAATCATGAAATTTAATTATTTGGTATATAATAAAATAATAGTCAGAGCAAGAACAGAGTCACTCCCAGTCAGTGTGAAAAAGTTTTTTTGAGTACAGAGAGCAATAGCTAAAAAAGACATTAAAAGGAGATGTACTCCTATTATTGAGGTTAGATTGTGGAACAATGGCAATATACATTTAAAAATGTATAAATCATTTTTGGTTATAAAAAGATTTTCAGGGCTATTTTAGATACGTACAAGTCTGAAAGATTTTTTTTAATTATTATTCTTGGAAGGTCGTGTAAATTGTTAAGAATGTAAAACAGGCATATATAAGTTTCTGCCTCGGCCTTCAGTCACTACTTAATACATATTACACTATTGTTTTAGTTTATACTGTTTGCATTATTTCTGCATATTGTATTATGTGTTATAACTGATTAAAGAGACTACAAAACTAAACTAAACTAAAAGATAGAATAACCATGATTTAATGTTTTTCTTCCATATGATGTCAAATATGAAAAGACCCCAAATGATCACTGTAGGCCAGGTACTTGACTACTTTAAGCAAATTACTAAAACAGTATTTATATAGTAAGCTTTTTGAACCATATAAGCAGCTAATCACTATAAAAATGATTACTATCAGCAGTTTCCACTGTTATGGTGGTTATTATTGAAATCACATGTTTTTACAGTTAACACAATAACTATTACATTATGGGCTTCATTATTTTTATGGTCAGTGGATATTTTCAATATGTTTACATTTCCAGTGCCTCTGAATGCAGAAATAATACATGTTTTGGTGGTATATAGCCCATATGCCCTACTTTTTTGGTCAAGGCTGATCGGAAAGATCACCAGAGATTTCTTACATACATGTTTTCAAATCAATCCAAAAAAGTCATCTGATTTTGCCAAATAGAATTTTTGTGTTGGGTACAAAATTAAACTTAATATCCCTATCCCTTGTCCCTCTCAGGACAGAATGGACAGGTAAAAAAAGACAAGTTACCCTGTAACCCTGTTTGGTGGCATCACAAGGCCAGTCAAGATAGTGTCAGAACAAAAAGCAAAGATCCCTTTTTTTTTCTCTGACTCTGAGTTTTACTCCTTCATGGAGGTGAAAGGAGGATTTAAGAGAGCTGACCAGGGAAGATGACTTCATAAAACACTTCCATGACTCCCTGAGCTCCTGCATGTATTTCACATGGTGTCTGAACACATCTCATCAAAAGGTGAACAATTACAGCAATTACTGCAGCTGCTCATCCAGTGGACTGCGATGCTGTTGAGTTTTCAGTAGAAAGCACATCTCAGGGAGACTCAGCTTTCCAGCAGTGCTGCCTGAGGAGCCCAACAACCAGATAAGAGGCTCAACCGTATACAAATGAATGAAATCGTGTGTTAAACTATGAGCCTTAAAGTTGCAAAAATCCTAATGGACAATCACTTGTGTTCTCATCTAAAAATACAATGCCAACTAAAAAATGTCATCGGCATTGCTGTGAGACAAAAGAGTTGAGTTAACAGCTTTGTCACAGTCCCTACCGCCTGAAAGCACAAACTGTCAAACACATGACTCTCTGCTTTTTAAATTTTCACGTCCATGACTGTGGGAGTTATATGACTTTGAAAGGGACTTGCAGTGAGCTGCTGCATGAGTGAGCAAAGAGCCCTGACAGCCCTCACCCACCCTACGAGCCTGTGGATGTGAATAGTCATCTTACCAATGACCACGAGGATGAAGATGAAGGTAGCCACTCCTGCGCTGATGTAGAACATGACTCTGATGTGGTGCGCCAGCTCATCCATATCGTCCACATTCGGCACCAGGATGGGTGGGAGCAGGAACCCAATGGCGATACCCATCTGTAGGTGAGAGGCACAAAATTAAAAAAAGACTGACGGCTATGCAAGCACAGCTGCAGTCACCACACATCATCAACATGGGAAAGCTTCATTATGCAAGAGGGAAAAGGTTGAATAAGGAATCACATGAGAAGTTTACAAAAAAGGTTAAGTAGCTTATGTGTATGCCTTCAAAAATTGATAGAGCAACAGTTCACGTCTGCATGACATTTCACTGCTTGACATTTGTGTAAGTGATGATGACCCAATATTATAGGAAAAAAGTGTTGCACACTCTGGCTCCATGTGCAATTGAATAAAGATCCAGAGTGTCTTTTAGACACCTTTTTTCTTAATTTCAAGTGTATTTCCAGCGATCAACACCTCACTCTAACCTTTGGTGTGCGTTATTTTTCTATATTAAACCCCAGATTCTAAACACATCAATAATACATGCTAAATTAACATATATAATGTCGACATTCAAAAAATATGTGAAAGGTGGTTGTTTAAGGATTGTTTAACATGCTAGGAAATACACAACCAGAAGTTAAGTAAGCTTAGCACAAAGACTGTAACACAAAGGGAAACTGTTTGCCTGGCTCTGTCTAAATGTAACAGAACCCACCTCCAACATGTATTCATTATGTTGTTTGTTTTATCCTAACATTTATACAGTTGAATTTAAGACATTTTAGGACTTTTGAAGGACCTGCTGACACCTTATCTAGTGGATCTTGAACAAACGGTGGGAGGGGTAACTCAACTTTCAAAATTTGAATACCACATGAGTAGAGCCCACTTCCTTTACAGCATTACAGAGGAGACAGCAGCCAAAGTCCCTCCACTCTGGGGGAGAGGCAAGAGAAGTGCAAAAAGTGGTATGAAATGCTTCTTAAGGAGGAACAAACCTGTGAATAGTGTTTGCAGCATGCAAGCGCAGAAATACATCAGACCCCCTAAGCCTTCCGGAAATGTTAGAGCCACCATGATTTCTAGATGTGCACCTGCTACAGTACGGCATATAGACACACTTTTAGCTTCACTACTTGAATAATTATTAATGTAACTTGTGGTCATTTTTGCTTAAGATCTACACAACATTGTAACTGGAGAGCCATTGCAAAGAAAAGACATTGCACCTGTAAGGTTTGTGCATTTTGGATTAGAAGAGCAAGTCTTGTCAAAAATTCAAACCTATTCTCTGTTGGAGCAAATTAAGGATCTCTTCTGAAGTTCTTTTTGGCACATAAACTGTTGGTCTGTTTGATCTGTCTGTTTTACGGAAATCCTACCTACTTTTTCTTAATGTGAACTATTTCTAAATGTCCAAGGGGAAATATGAACTACTTCAGCCTGAAAACTTGGAAGCATCAGGTTTAGGGCCTGGAGCCAAAGGAATAAAGTCGTGGAGAGCAAGTAAACATCAACAACAATGTGTCCTTTTATCTCCAGCGGCAGGGAGCGGGACTTAAGTACAAAACAAGAACATGTGTGACAATGGCCGGTATGCAGTGTTTGGTCCAACGCAGGTGAGAGAGGACACACTTCAATTGAAGAGTAAACAGTTAAAGTTCAAGGTTCAGGAGCATCAGAGGGGTCAGACGTCTTTTGATAGTCTACGTTTACATATAGGGTTAAAGATCATGGTGCGATCACAAGGCATCCATATATAGCCCTATACATGAGAATTGTTCTTCCTCTGCAGTCACTGTTTTTATTGGCGCATACAGAAAGAATAATTTAGAGCTAAACTGAATTATGAAGCCAGATTCTTCCTTTTGGAAATGACTCAAAATTATGTCATATGTGTGTCGTTCTACAGCAAAAAGCTCTGCATGTATCATCTGTGTTTCTTGCAGGGTGGTAGAGACATGAACCAAGTTCAGGTTTTCCTCAGACGACGAGTAAGTTTAACAAATTTTTTAGTGTTTTTAGAGTGAGAGTGACAGTAAAAACGACCACAAACACAGTCCCCAGCAGCCCTCTCTAACTTACCAGTACAGTTAATTTAACCAAAGCCTCGGAGCTTGTTCAAATGCAGGATGAGGTTATCTGGCAACTTCATGTACTGCCAAGGTGCATGGAGAATGGAAAGAAGTTTAAAGAGGTCAAAACTCAAGCAAAAAAAACTACAACTTTATTCCAAGACCATCACATTTTTCTTGCAATAAAGTTGTTCTATATACTACAAGTGTTGCTGGAGTTTTAACCTCTTTAGATTGTTTAGAAGCAGACAATTCATGCAGTCTGGAAGTGCTGGAAGCCGCAAACCACTGATAACACGTACCTGCCCACCTCTTTGACACATTGCCAATCAGATTGCTAAAGACAACAGAGCTCTCTTTAACTCCTCTGCGGCATACATACTTAACACCAATATGAAAAGTTTATGTCACCACGCTTACACTGCCAAAGATGGTTTCAGCCCGAAAGGCAAACAAAGACACACCTGGTTTCCCAGAACGCCGATGGAACAGGCGGTGGAGACTTCCTGCTGCCCAAACCACAGGGACGCGAGCCTAGAGGGTATGCCCAGGATAAAAACAGTGCCCACCGAACACACAAACTGGCCAACGAAGGTCAAGGTAAACATGTTGGGGTCAGCCGTGCCGGTCTTGATCCAGGCACCAATGCAGTTGAAGGCTGCGCCCACCATCAAGACGTCCCTGAGGCCCCGTTTGTCAAGCAGCCACATGACAGGCAGGATGAGGGGGATGTAGGTGAGGAAGTAGATCATGGAGAGCCAGTCGATGGCCAGGGTGCCGATGTTGTAGAAGCGCATGAAGATGTCGCTGATGATGCTGTACTGTAGCCACATGAAGGCATTGCTCATGGAATAAAGGCTGAAGATGGACAGCATGACCCATCGCCGCTTGTACAACTTGGTCTCCATCAGTGGGATGAGCTGCGCGGTGTCCAGGGCCGAGGGCTCTGAGGTGTCACTGCCTTCACCCAGAGGTAGGTGCCTGTATTCCCCCAAACTGGTTACCTCTTTCCTTGTTGGAAGCCAGTCATTGCCTCCAGCCTTGCTATGGTCCTCCATCCACTCCTGAGGTAACTCATCCTCATGCTGCTCCCAGTCAAACTCTCTTCCACCAGGCATCTGTAGCGCTTAATAACTGGAGGGAAAAGCAAATATTTCTCTTTGTGTTTGCACTCTCAGGACAAGTTGGCAGTTTACCTGACTCGCCCCTCCCACCCAGCAGGTATTTGCTGATCCTCAAAAAGCGGTCTAACAACTTAAGTAGAGATCACTGCTTACTAGTTCTTCTAATTAAGCAGAGGTGGATCTGGGGTGCAGTTTAAATATAATGAGCGACGTTGGAAAGCTGAGATCACGGCCAACAGTTACATACTTGACTTGACACTAAACTTCAGTAACTCTTTAGTCCAGTCATGAGTTATACTTCTCATTTTAAACTCCTCCTTCCAGCTTATGTCATAGTATCAACTGGCACCGAGTGTGAATATACGGCACGACGGTTGAAGAGAGCAACCTGATTTAACTGAAACGTTAGGCACATGACACACACATAAATCCATGTGTATGGAGGAGCAAAGTCCGTGGAGGGTGATGCTCAACTTGATAACTCTGCAAATTCATCAGAAAACAGGCAGTCTGACTAAATTTAAAGACTGAAAAAAGTTAATTTTTGCTACTGAAGCATTAAACTACTACAGGTGCGGACTGAAGTGACATGACTTGGACTTGAGTCAAATTGGAGTCACAAACTTGACTTTAGACATCTCAAAATCAAACAAAAAACTTACAAGTCAACTTGGACTTTAACACCAATGACTTAAACATGAGCCTTTTGACTTAAAAATACTTGACACCTTCCCCCAAGTCCAAAGATTGAAAAGTATGTTATTTAAGAAGTGTGCCACATATCAATTGATTTCCCTTCATTTTGTCAATCAACTAACTGTTAACACTACTCACTCACAGCAAGTCGACACAGATGATCCACTCTGTTTGAACCAATCACCAGCATCCAGCCAAGATGCAGGAGAGCCATGAGGAACTAAAGTAACGTTACTGAAGAAAATGATACCAAAAAGAATCTCTTTCATGTACAAAAACAAAAAAAACTAATTGCACAGTGCAAAATGTGTTGATTAAAGATCACTGACAGAGGCGCATCAACTTCTAACTTCGTTCGACATTTGAAAATGCACAAAGAGCGGTAAGTTGAAGTTAATACTAACATATCAAGCTAATGCTTAGCTAATGTTATTACTCTGTTGTCAAAGTGGTGTTACAATGATTGAACAGCACATATGACTTATTGGGGACTAAAAGTTCAGGACTTGGAACATGACTTGCGACTTTTCAGTCTTGACTTGGGTCTTGAATGCAAAGACTTAAGACTAGCTTGTGTAGGTGCAGCACTTGCAGTCTTAGGCAAATAAATGAAAATTTAGATCTATATCTGAAGCGAAGCACATATATCACCCTATCTCATCAATAAATGACAATACGCTACTAAACTTTGACAGTAGATTCTCAGTCTGTAGGAATGCCTCTTGAATTACTACACTATAAAATAAGTTCAAACACGCCTGTGGTCAAACTCAAGATATGCATATCCCACTGTTTGAAGACTGGTTGTTCAAGTAGAGTGTTTGCAGTTCATAAACTGCATTAATCAATGCTGAATCACTTGATATTACACCATATGTCTTGACAACTGCCAGACTGGCAGGTCTGAAGACGGATGGTTTAGAAAGCTGGTTACACACACAGTGCAGTCAGAAAGACCTTCACATTTTTGTCATGCTGCCTTTGTAATCAGTGCACAGTGAGTGTGTACTCAAAAACACTGGATTTTTAACACTGCCAGGCGTGTCCCGCAGCCATTATGAGCCACAGCAATGAAAGTAACACCTCTGTCCTATGTCGCTGTGATGAGATGAAATGATAAGAGGAAGTCAGCGGGTGCAGAGAGGTCAGGGAGGACATTGGTGCTGAGTAATTCAGTGATTTTTAGGGGTGGGAATTGATTAGACTGATGCTTATCAGTCTGATTCTTTATTGATTCCTGATCAATTTTCTCTGTGGAAAAAGGCTTTTACAGGCTTTCACTGTCGTTGCAACAGTTTTATTTCTTCTGAGTCCAAACACCATGTAGGCATGCATGTGACTCAGGTGAGCAAAAGCTCCACTGTTCATGTGCCACTGAGCCATGTAGTTGACAAGAATTCAAATATAACTGTGAAAAAATACAGGCATATATGTCATTGTTAGGGATAAGGTCCAGGACTTATTTCCATTGTAATCCCTAATGTTCCTCCCCTATACTTGAAATGATCATTTTTCAGACATTACAAGCTGCTGTTTTCATCTTTCTGGATGAAATGAGGCCACGCTGTGGGCCTCCTTGTTGCAAGTTTCCAGCACAGCCGCATGAGTTTGACGTCATTGTTTTGCCATGTGCAGCTGTCAGAAAAACATGCCAACATCAATAAAAGGAACTGATAGGAGTTGAGGCTTTAAATTATTCATAAATAAGGGCGGGTGGCTTTGAGTGACAGGCTGTCTGCCGATCGCTTCCTCGGCTTTGTTAGTCAGATCCGTCCCTCGCTCCTCCACAGCGCCAGCCTCTCACCCAAATATGGCCACTTCTGGTTTAAAGAAAAACAACAAGATGGCGATGGCTGAAATGCTGAATTTGAGGCTTCAAAACAGGAGTCTATAAACCAATTGGTCACATTACTGTAGCTACAGTATGTCCATTATTTTTACAGGCTATTATGTGCAACTTGTGTGAGAGTTTGCAAATGGATGTTCTAATATAGTTTTGCTGTTGTTAAATGTACACCTCAATAAATCAATATGTTAGCCATATGTGCCATTTTGCAAGTTTACAAGTTGATGGTAACAGCTTGATTCTTTAATGAAGAAGAAGCTGGGAGATTAATTAATGATGGAAATAACTGCCAGTTGCAGCACTAATTAGCACTCAGTGTCACTGACTTTTATGTACGTCATTGTGTAATCAATTTTTTATTAATAAGATATGCTTGTTAGTTGGTTAAATTGAGCTCTGACAGTGCTTTTAGGTATCAGAACATTGTAACAAAACTAGGGAACATTAAAGGTCCCACAATGTAAAAAATAAATAAATAAAATATTATTACTATATTTTTATTATAATAAATTATGCAGCAGGTATAGATACTTTATAAATACCATGAAAGGATCAAAATGCTCAAACCACAGAAAACAGCACATTTCTATTCACATTTCTAACACAGTCTCTATTTCTAAAGTGTGCCTTTGAATAAACCACCAGGACTTTGTACGTATAGGCTACTATATAAAGTCACCTGCTGATATAGTGCCTTTCGGTCATTTCCCGGGTGCAATAACAATTTAGAGACATGAGAGCACAGATGTGGTAGACCAGGAAACACTGACCAATCAAAACAGGCTTGGCTTTTTTGGGAGGGGAGGCTTAAAGAGACAGGCGCTGAAACAGGGCGTTTCAGAGAAAGAGTAAATACAGCTATATTCAGGCAGACAGTCTGAGAAAAATAATGTGTTTTTTGAACATTGAAGCATGCTCTAGTTGGAACCGAAATGCAAGTTTGAACCTGAAAATGAGGATAATATGGGCCCTTTAATTTAAGTTTTGGCCATATTTAGATTGAACAATAAAATAATTCAAAAATAATACTTTTAAAGTAGCTTATGTAGTATTTAATGGCCAATTAAATATCAGAGCAACACTGGGAATTGGATGGCAGCACAGTAGTGTCCCTGCTGTGTTTAGCCTCCAGCTACACCACCTCTGCCCACACAGAGCAAATCTATGAATGGAAGGAGTGCAGGGAAGTAAAGGAGAAACAAAACAAAAACTCTCACGACATTTAAACTGCAACCCCAAACGCACTTCATGTTCACTGTTCCCTGGCGTCTTTAAGGAAACAGCCTGGCTCTTCCATAGCCTACTAAATCTTGAAACAGTATCTGTCTTTATATATCTAGTGGAGGGCACAGTAGCCTTGTTGCTTAGCCGACATTACCCACGTTGTTGAAATTCGCCTTATTCCATAAAAACAGCGCAATAAAACGCTAAACCACCGCATATAAACCGATAGAAACAACCCCAGGCTCATATCTAAATCACTTTCGGCATTTGTGCTATAAACTGCTTCACGGTATTACTCCACTTCCTCAAAGTGACGAGATATGAACACAAGAGCTGTAAATATACTAAAAAAAGCAACTAGTATCATGACACCCTGACCTTTTCGCCCGAAAACAAACATTTTTTTAAGGAACCGTCAGTTTACTATACCTGGAGCACGGCAGCATGACACAACGTTACAAATACACCAGCCTGACTTACTGTGCTGTAAAACTACGAGCTGCAGATGGCGAAAGTGTGCACGTCACCTCCCATTTGGTTGCCACCCTCTATACAAAAAAGTTTTATGACTGAGGAATACTTCGCCCAAATGCAACAAAAATATCTGCATTTAGCTTTTAAAAAATACTAATTTTTCTCGTGTTTGATGGGTAAATTCTAGGCATGATCCAGAGGCGGAGCAAGGGGGGGACTCCTGTGGCTCCAGTGCAAAGTCAAAAAGCACTGAATCTTGCAGGTTTTCAAAATACCTTCAACTTTCTTATTCAAATTACACACACACACACACACACGCACACACATATATACCTTTCAAAGACATTTCAAAATATATTGGATTTGTTTTGAAAATATGAGAAAAAAAAAACATAATGAGTAACTTGGGGTCCAGCAAGAAACTTGGCATGAAATTGGTAAAAGGTTACCAAAGAGATGATTGCAAAATTAGTTATAGTGGTGATTATTTGATATTATTCAAAAACAGGGAAAAATGCCCACAAAACTACACACATGCATCGTTTTTGTTTCTTATTTTAATTTTTTTGGTAACTTTTCACTCATTTCTTGCAAATGTTGTTTGGCTTATTTTCAGATCATTTTTCTTGAAACTTTTTGTTGGTTTTGTGTGTAGCTGCCATGCAGCTATATTCTGCTCAAATGCAGACAGTTCGTGTGATGATGTAATTTTTGAGGATTTGCATTTTGCTCAAAAAAATTTGTTTTGGTGCTGTCACTTCCTTTGTGCTATTTGCTCGCTGGCCCCATACATTTGATTTAAATATACAGAATATGTTTATTTATGTTGGAGGGAGGGTCATGCATTTCCCCCCGTCACTCAGGGAATCTCAGGAAAAATTAGTTGTGGCTCCAGGAAGGGACAAGAGGAAAAAAATCAAAAAGAAAAAAAAACAAAGACACATCCCAGCCACCCCCCCTCTTATGATAAATAAAGTATAGTCCCTAAAGCAATGTCATATTATTGAGTAAATGTTTCTCTATGGCCAAAAATTCAATTCAGAGTACTGAAGACAGCATGTACTCAGCATCGTTGGGGTTCTCAAAGTTTTTGGCTTGTGACTCCTAACAGAAAATCAATATGCAGTTTGCACTTCTTTTCAAATGTCTGTAAGTTATTAGTTAATTAAGCATTGATGCATCAGTATTAAAATCCAGTAATGTAATTATGATAAATATATCAGTCAGAGGGGCTATTTTCCTGTGGAGCATTTTACTTTTGATGCTTTAAGAACATTTCTACGTTAACACTTCTGTACTTTTACTTCCGTAAAAAATTGTAATGGATTGGATTTTTGTATGGCTACTTTTACTGGAGTAAAAGACCTGAGTACTTGTAGGCTGAACATGAAGACGGTACAATGCTTCAACAGTCCACTCAAAACACGCCTACCAATAAGAAAAATAAGCTTTGTCAAGGTAAGCAAGTGCTGTGAATATGCAGATAGGCTACAACTGTTGGCACACACACACGCACACAAAAACACACACTTAAGTGGCCACCATATAGGCAATGAAGTTTAAGTGTTCACTCTAAATCTGAACAAACTGCAGAGGTTGTTTATGAAGACCAAAGATCTACAGGGAGATTTTTCAGAGACTACCGGAGGTCAAAATGAACATGGTGTGTGGTGCAATGGCATTTAAGTTAGAGCTGAATATAACAAGTAAATAAGGATTGTGGACAGTAAATTAGGTAGCCCATCACTCACACTTTAGTCCAGGATCATTAGTGGCACTTTTTTTCACACTATACTCCGAGGATGTTTTCAGAGAATCTGTTTGGTACTGATTCCATGGAAATGAATAATCAGTTTATGAGGGTTATCCAAGGTATGATAATATTTGGGATGTCATATCACAGAACTTGTTCTTAGTGTCTGTACTTTGGGTAAAGATGCACTGGTTGGCCCCTCAAGGCCATTATAAAGCATTGCTGCAGAACTTTTGTAATTTAATTTTCTACATGCCAAATGTTAGGGTGTGTCTTTGCTGATTTTTTTATTTTTTCTTGTTTTTATGGTTCACTTATAGCATATATCAATATACTTTTTAGTCCTCCCTTGTAGTAACTTCATTTTGTGTTCTTTTTGTGTTATATATTGTTTGTTTTGGAGTTGTATATTTTTATTTCGTAGTCTTTGCTCTGTGTTGTCTGTCTGTAACTTAGCCAGGGAAACTTTTGATGAGATTTTTAATCTCAAGAGGTTTTTTTCTTGTTAACCCTTAAAAACCTGCATCGACATCCCTTTTTTGTGCTGCATTCAGACACCAACAAGTATATAAAACTTCGAAATTTGACCAAATTGGGTGTCAAAAGGCAATAAGCATCTTTGCAAGAACTGTTCCTCAAATTGTAAGAACCCAAATTGAAGATTTTAAATACATTTGAAGAATCTAGGAGGAAATGTCTAAAACACTATATTTATAATTATCGTAATATTTTTATAATTATTTTTACAGTATTAACATCACTCTAAAGCACTTTTTATTTTTTTCCATTTTCTTTATTTTTCATAGTTTTTTTTCTAATCTTCAGATAATTTTCTTTTTTCTTTTGCAAATGTTTAAGTTATTTATTCTGTAGTTACCATTGCCTTTTATCTATGTTTTTAGGACATCTAGCCAATTTGCTAAGGTTTCAAAGGGTTGACTAAAGTAAAATCGAAAAAAAAAAAAGATTTGAATTGAATTAATGGCCAAGACAGATATAGTGGTTGTTTTTTATGTTGTTGTTACTGGACATAGGTGGAGGGACTGGGGTGAAGTGGGGCCCAACAGCGACTTTTTGCCCCAAGCCAACCAAAGACGTTAATGCAGCCCTGAGTTTATAGGTCTAATTTAGCCTAACTAAATATGACAATCAAATGTTTTTTTTTAGACTAGAGCGACTCTCTCATTGTGGAATAAAAGATCAGCTCACCTGATTCCCAAAAACTCCAATAGAGCAGGCGGTGGAAACCTCATCCGCGCCGAACCAGACCGACGCCAGGCGGGCGGGCATCCCGAGGATGAAGACCTGTGCTAAGGAACTTAAAAACTGTCCGACCATGGTCACCGCGAACAGGTTGGGTTTGGCACTGGCCACCTTGACCCACGTCCCGGCGCAGTTGAGCATGTTGGCCAGCAGCGCAGTGAGCCGCAGTCCCTTCTTGTCCAGGAGCCAGGTGACCGGGAAGATGAAGGGGATGTAGGTGAGCATGAAGATCATGGATAGCCAGTCGATGGCGAAGGCTTCCACCTTGTAGAACTTGATCATGATGTTGCTGATGATCCCGTACTGGATCCATTGGTACGCGTTGCTCAGGGAGTACGCGCTGAACAGGAACACGATCACCCAGCGCCTCTTGTACAGATGCGTGGTGCCCGCAGAGCCGCTGTCACCGTTTGGGATGCTGCTGCATTCAATGTGCTCCGCGGCATCTGGACCCCTTGTCCCCAAATGTGGACCATTATCCGTTGCATCCTGTGCGCTCCTGTCCTCCTGTACACGCGCCTCCTCTCCCATTTTCTGATTCAGTTAAAACAAGAGCACTTGGAATAAAGTTAAGTCTTCACCACAGCAGTAGCCTTTATCTGAATATCTTTACAAACAGAAAAAAGTCCCAGTGTAGCCTGCAAATGAAATTACAGAAGCGACACCGAAAGAAATGTCAGTTATCACTTTGGTTCCAGGTGACAAAAGTAGAAAACTTCAGACTTCATTCAAAAGGACTGACCTGCTCTCCACCAAGTTCATTTGGGCTTTTACTTGAGCTGTCTGAGAAATCCTCTTTATTGCACACACTTGGTAGCCTTCGAGCTGACTCGACTTTTACTCCACCCAGCTGCTGAGATAAGAAACGACAGTGACTGAGACTGGGACACATCTATCAGTTAGTCCGCATACAGGACAGACAAAAACCTGGAGAAAAACAAACAAACAACATGTAGACTCATGGTTGTACTTTAGTTTGTTCTTATTTTTGCCTGTTGCAACGTAGTCTCCTGATGCAACATTACAGGTTATCAGTAAGTCACAACAGTATTTTATTCACTTGTATTATAACAATTTATTATAAAGTTGCTATTACTTCTTTATCTAGATTTTTTTTTTTTTTTTGCTGCTGCCTCAGTCATACCTTGTTAATCTGCATGTTAAATCCCCCCAGGGTAAGAACAATGACTTCTTTGTCACTAACTTTGTGTTGGCTGTTAGTTATGCCGTTCTTATATACTTATAGCCTATTTTTTTCCATAATAGATCAAATGAGGATTAAATGTCAAATATTTAATCAATAAAATGTGATGACCTTACACGTCTGGCCCCTCATTTAATTTAAAAACAGAAAGTCATGACAGTAGAAAAATGTACAAATGAAGAGACATATGTCCATTTAACCAGGTTTTTCCATTGTTATAATTTATGAGTAATTACCCACAGAAACAAATCTTTCCCTCTTCAGGATCACCTGTAATGCCTGACTCAGACTTCTATCTTTAAATAATTTTTTTTGCAATTCTATTGCTAAGGTTCTGGAAAAAAAATGTGTGATTTATAAATGGTTTGTAAGGCAGGGGGTAACTCCACTTGCATCCTAAATAGCTCCCACTCAAGTGTGGTGTGATGGTGTCAGTAATGCTACATGGGAGAGGAAATCTATGGGAAAATGCACATGTAATGACAGTTAGTAGACTTACTGAATGTGGAATCAGGCTGTTCATTATCTGTTCTGTAAATGGATTTATGTTTTCAGAGTGTACTTGTACTTTTTATGTACAGGTTATTACGTTCAGTGGCAATAAGGTTGTGCTGTTCCTGGCCATCAGATGGCACCATTTACTGGAAAGTTTGTTCATGAAAAATTCACCCAATACATAACACAAGACTGACATGTTTTAAATTTCACAGGACTCAAAAAAAATCCAGTTTAAAAAAAAAAAACAACTAAACATTTATTTTGTAAGGAAATACAAAATGGGATTTCATGATAGCTTATATGCTTATATAACATCATATACAAAAGTATACAAAAACATAATTGGTAGTAACAATATGGTAACAGAAAATAAAGTACAATGTAAACAGTCCATATACATATATATCGATATATATATGTGCATACATGACGCCTGCGCCAAAACATAAGAAAAAAGAATAAGGGTCAATCACTCTGCCACAAAATGTATGAAAGAGCAAAAATGAGCATGGAGATGATGTAGTAGAAAAGCCTCTGAGTGTGGGTGAGATTACTTCTTTAGAAAAATAGAGAATTCATTATTGTTTTACTGGGCAGTAAATTGAACTTTATTCATCTATTAAACCTATCTAATGTCCCTATTACTCCCAGAATGCATTTTAACAAAAGAAAGGCAATCAAAGAAATGTATAGCCTGGTCACGTAAACCTGTTGTTTTAGGTTATATCAGTGCTGCCTCACATGGGAATGGTAACTGAAACGCTGTTTTAACAACAGTTATACGTAACTGTAAAAAAGTTATATGAAATATACAGCTGTTTAACCAAATTTGGGTCAGTTTTAGCTTGGACTCTGAAGTCTGGTGTGTAGGATTCAGGAGGATACACTGGCAGAAATGAAATAAAATATAGGCATTTTTACACCAGCAGCAGCCCCTTCTGAGTCATGGGTGTCTGAAAAAAAGCGTATTTTTCAAAGTGACATTGCTTTATTCTGTGTTTTTTATGGTCTCAGTCAACGGGTCTGTTAATTTTTGTTAAACAGTATAAAAGAAGAATTTATTTGTGACGTAAAACTGCTTCATTCAGGTTTTCATCACCTGGAAGAGACCTCTGAAGTAATTCTGCTCCTTGTAAAAAAAACTCCTGAACGATGAACACTGAAAGAATTCAAACCGGGAGAAGTTTCAGCTGGTTTCAGTCTGCAATCCTCACTGCTGGATGTCACTACATCCTCCTAAATCTTACACACTGCTCCTTTCAATCAGCAAATAAATATGGTCATTTGTAAAATGCCAAATTAATTGCTGAAATCAGTGAGTTGATATTAACCACTGATGTTTTCAATAAGGGAATAATTCTATTTTAGCTTCTGGGAATATGTTGAAACGGTGGCTACAGCTAAGAACAGATCTAGTGTAAATCCACCATAAAACAACAAACTACATGTATGCAATTTGAAGCAATGTGCCAATAGGTGATGTGTTTTTTTTAGTTTACCTTCATACTGATAGTGGCTGGAGCTCTGATGACCACCAGGACATACAGATGGGAAAGAAAGAGGGACAGACAAAAAGAAGTTTGTTTTAACTGCCGAAACAGTGTCCAATATTATTGGATCCACATTTTGTGGACTTGGCTGGATCTCCTCCATGACCGAGGCCCAGAGCTAAGTGCTGTAAGTTGGCTGCTTCTTCTCAGCTGTAAACTGCAGAAAGTCGTCACACCTTCACTTGGCCTCCAGCAGCCTCCAGCTGCTGCAGCAGGGGGTTCACCTCGCTCTCTGGGGTTTTGACGCTGTCCGTCCTGACAATACACGTGGGGCGATGCCGATTCAGCATGAGGATCAGTTGCTGTCGTTCGACCTTCAGCTCCTCAATCTGGGCTTTAAGGTCCGAGTTTAACATCTCTAGTCTCTCTGATTCCTGTGAGAGAGAGGAGAGAAAAGGAGGTAATAATGGGGAGAAGACGCTCCAGAAGATGCTCCACCTGTACACTCCCTCCCAAAACCTTCGCTCTTCTGATGCCAACCTCCTCTCCATCCCTCTCAGGTCCATGCGCCGGACATGGGGGGCTAGAGCCTTCTCTGTTGCTGCCCCCACCCTCTGGATCTCACTCCCCAAACCTCTAAGAGACTGCACTGACCTCAGCACTTTCAAATCCCACTTAAAGACCCACCTTTTTAAATCTGCTTTTAATGTTTGATTCATCCACATTTCGTGCTTGTCTGTCTTGCTTTTTACTTATCCTGTTTTTATTTATTCTGTATGTTTTACTGACTTTAATTGACTTTGTTTTTGTCTCTGTTAGACTGCAACTCTGTTTGAGTATGTAATGTACGTAAAAATATGTGTGTCACAATGTACAACACAATATATATATGTAAACAGAAAAATAAGGACAGGAAATACGTACAATCTGTGCATCATCTGTTAAATATGCATGCCAGAGTAGCATAGGTAAGAATAACTTAGTTTACTGAGAAGAATATTGCAAAGTCGAATAAATGCACCAACTATTGTACAGTTATTGTTCAGTTAAAACAGTGCTGCGCAGAATTATATGCAGAAGCTGTTGTGTTTGGAAATGTTTTTGAAACAAGTTTGTGTGTTTTGGAATAATGGAGAAGTGACTACCTCAGTGTGTCTCACCTTTTGTAGATAATCTGTTCTCTCTTTCTTTTTGTTTCGACATCGAGCTGCAGCCACTTTGTTTTTCTCTCGCCTTCGTTTCCTCCTCTCTTCCTCTTCATCTCGCTAAACAACAAAAGGTATGAGGTTAAGATGTGAAAGATGTGGACATTGGGAGACTCTGGCTTTCAGTACAAAATGATGACAAAATTATCAAAAAAAGTATCATCTCACCTTCTTTATATTACTTATGGTGCAAGATTAATCAGCCCATTCATTAAAAAAAGCCATTTAATTTACAGTACACAACATTGATGATTTAACATTAAACCATGATGTATATGAATTTGCCAGTGATTATTATTTTAATGGCTTAGTACTGCATGCACCATCAAAAGGTATATTTATACATGGCACTTTAAACTGCCCTCCAAGTTACTGTAGGCCCAGTTTAATAGGCGACTCAGTTATATACGATATATGAAGCAGAGGCTCCCTGCTCTGACTCTTTTTCGGCCAAGGGGTCCTTGGTCTGAAAAATGCTGAAAACCCCTGATTTAACATGAATTTAATGAAGTTTGGTAACAAATACTGTGAACGCCTTTAATTCTAGAAGTGATACTGTTTTTAACTTTTACAAGATATAGCTTAGCCAATACATGTAGCCTTTATGCAGTTTTTACCTATAAATGCTAATGGTAAAGTTTTCATATTACTGTTTTAAAATGTATACTTTTACTTTTTTCCTGGACACAGGTTCTTAAAAAAGATATTTGACAACAGTACCATAATGCACAATGTCCACTAGGTGGACCTGTTGATTAAGATATGACACAAAGCTGTAATAACAAGGGTGCTTTCACTTCAGTTAAACCTGTTTAAGACACAGTAGGCACAATTTGCACATAGTTAGGCTAGAATCTGTATAATACATTTGAAACACTATTTGTTTTGTTGCATATGTTCGTTTCACTGTGGTTAAATCTCATAAATGTCCAAAAGTCAGTTTAGAAAAAGCATGCAAACTTGAGAGTAAAAACTCATAATGTGCTGTTTATATTTACACAATCTAGCTATCGGCTCTTCATTGTTTCCTATACCTCTGTTTTGATCACCAGGGGCCTCTTCCCCAGACTGTCCAAGAAGTGCAGAGGTGACAGCATTGTACCGAACTCCTGGAAGTCACCGAATTTGAGCTTGTCAGTCAGCGTGGTGGCCGAGATCCCAGCCAGTGGGCCCAGGCTGGGCAGGGAGCCCGCTGTCACAGAGGGATCTGGGATTTGTCCTGGCATCGCGTCAGACTCGGTCGTGACCACAGCTAGGAGGCAGAGGGAGAAAATGGAAGGCACACTCAGACGGCAACTAAACCAGATCAATGAGAAACACATAAAGCTCTGTCTGCTCGGCTTGTTGTAGTACATACTGGGACATACTTTATGGTATGAAGGTTGAATACAATAACAAATAAGCAGCGAACAGAAGTGTAAGTGCTGTATCTGACCTACAGTCAGTTTCAGGGCTTCATTTGCCTGAGGTGCACTGCTTCTTTCCTGCAGCTTTACTGTGATGAATTGCTGGTCTACTATAGGAGCTGGACGCTAAGGCTGCTCTCATTATGCCTTTTTAATATTTTGCTTCTTTTTCTGGAATGAATATGCAACCATATGCAGAGATCTTGGCAGGAATTTACCATACTCAGTCCCCAGATGCCAAGAGACAGATGAACAACAGTGCACAGACTCAGACAAATTCCCCTTTATTTCAAGGAGAGCTACAGCCAGCCACTGCCAAGAAATACCCGTTAGCTGTGGTTTCCTCCTCGTGAGACTTAATGTCAGGGAAGTGAAATGTGGATGCCAAAATTCTGCATAATGTGGTCAAGTATGAACCCAAATTTAACTTTTGTTTGGTTTAGCCACATGAAAAATGAAAGTTGACACCGGTTGCTTATATTTTGCACAGAATAGATGTTTTGTCAACTACTGGCAAATGTCTTGATTTGAAAAATGCTGCACATGAACATTTTAAAAATATCCAAAGACAATGAGAGAGGTGTGTGAGAGCAAAGCCAGCCAAAAGATACAGGAAATTACTACAACAGCTCAGCGGATTTCCAAATCACATGATGCAGCCAAAAAATACTACGGTCAATTACTCAGAGACCTTTAGCCCACAATACAGGAGTAAACAATATCTGATATAGATGTCACTGTAGAAAACAGCTTGTTATCATCTGTGAAGACATCTATTTTAAAGTTCATGTATGGCAATTATGCACTTGTAGTTATGCAAAGAACATGAGAAGTACACGTGGTAATAACTTTCAATTTTCACACTTCCCCAAATTGCAGGTCAAAAAGATAAAGTGGAACTGTGCAGGCAATGCTTTTAGGTCATAATAGTCTTAAAAAATGGTGAACTATAAAGTGGAGGTAATTTATCGTAACATGCTTTGGGACCTGCAGATACTCTGTTTACATTGTCATGAGAGCACAGACAAATGTACCTTTTTAACTGTAGTGTAATATCTTATACATATCTGTAATTCTTTAGCAACAAAGGTTAAGGTATCCTTATGATAAATGTGTTTATGTCATGTCCAACCACTTAAGTATCCAGATCAGAAGAACATTTTTCACATAAATAGATATATAATAAGATACAGTTGCTTTTTGCCAAATGGTATGGTACCATATCTGCAGTGGTGGAATGTGACTAAGTACATTTATTGAAGTACTGTAATTAGAAGCAAATTTGAGGTACCTTTACCTGAGTATTATAAACTCATGCTACTTTCTGCTGCTATCCCACTACACTTTAGAGAGAGCTCTTGTGCTTTTTAATCTACTACAATTACTTAATAACCTAAGTTACTAGTTACTTTACAAATTACGATTTTTGCACACAAACAAAACGAAAATAAACAAGTGCAACTGAAACATTATGTCAGCTTGTTAGAAAATGAATGGGCAATCATTTCATCATGTCCTTTTTCGTGCAAAAACACTTTATGATTCCCAAATACAATGACTTGCTGCTTCTCCTTTGTAATAAATTAAGACTAATTTAAATGATTTTTTCCCCTGTATTGAGTATTTGTACTTTTAATACTTTAAAACATTTACCTAATTACACTTACATCCTTTAGGGGTATTTTTAAAGTGTGGTATTGGTACTTTTACTCAATACTTCCCCCCTTCCACTGCATATGAGAATATTATGGTTCCCCGTGGAGACATAATTAAAACAGCTATTAAAACCTCTCTCATAATGGTAACTTTGTTATACCCTTAGGAACAAGAGAACCAATTAACTTACACTGATTAGACTGCATTATAATTATTTGTTTTGCACTTTTGCATGAGAAAGCCCCGGGTTAGTTTATGAACACGAGGTTTCAGTAGTTTGAAATGTGTGCAGTCATCTCTACATTGTGTTACAGCATGCATACTGAAGCCATTGGTCAACTTGAAAGCGGAAGTTTTTCTTCAGTGCGGCATTTATCTTACGTAACTTTGTCTTCCCATCAGAGAGCTGCAGTGATAAAACGTTTCAGCTTTTCTTCCTTCAGAGCGCATTTCGCTTCAAAGACAACCCCCACGTTAAGAATCAACGCATAACACTAATGTAAAGGATATACAGCACTATATAAGAACATTTTGTTCTGAATTGTGCACGCCGTGGTCCCATGTAAGAGGAGCATGCAAACAAAAGAAAAGGATCTTTCTGTAGCATGCTCAGTTAGATGTCAGGTCTACTTTGAACACCACGAAAACACGTCAAACTCGGAGATTGCATTGAATAACACCCGAATAACCCGAAACATCACAGAGCTGCTCGCTGCCTGTTCACAAACGGTGCTCGTTATGACCTATGCGTGGCGCGCCAATAAACCTATTTACTATGTAAGAATTATTCACTCGTGAAGTTTTGTATACCGACCTGACTTTGATCCCAGGTGCAACAAATGTCCTTTCTTCTGGTCAGCCGAGGGTCGAGAGTAAATTTTAAAAAGTGGAAATCGTTGCATCAGCCCGACTTTAAACGTGATCCCAATCTGGGAGGATTTGGGAATGCGGAAATTAGGCTATGCCAGCCAAACGTAAGCAGGGATGTAAAAAAGTACATAGTGGGGGCAGAAGTGGGGAAGTCGCACCGCTCCTCCCATCAAGAAACACTGCACACTGCAACGGGAGAATACGGCTCACATGGAGGCCTGCACTGGAAAAACAGTAAAACACTCATCTGCAGTCAAAGCAAATACACAGGCAAAAAATACAAAACCTAAATCATTTTTTTACAATGTCTTATGGAAGACTGAAGTCATGTCAGAGTAATTTAATTATTCCATTGCAAAAAACATTTTTCCCGTAACTCCTGGCACACTATCTGCATACTGTAAGATCCTTTGTAGCAAGGGTTTTGTTTCAATATTTAGGGTACATGTACGAAATTAAGGGGTTTGAATGCTCTCCCTCAGAACATTTGAGCATCAAACACTTAATTTTCTGCATTCTGCTGTGTTTTTATGCATCAATTTGTACCTTCCCTTACATCAAATTATGGTGCAAATGTCCTTAATTTTGTTAAAATAAAGTCCTTTGCAACTAGGGTTACAACAGTATTAGATTTTCACAGTGCAATAACTGTTTCAGGAAATATTGCTGTTTTACAGAATAAAAGTGTTAAAGAATAATTATTATCATCATTCAAAATGACTCTTAAAGGAATGGAAACAGAGAGGTTAGATTTGGTTGAACAAATGTTTTATCACAATAATTAAGATTTGAATCCTTTTTTTTTCTTTTTCTTTTGAATATAACTTAAATCAAAAATTGGGGAGATTTTCCATCCAGTTGTTGTTGTTACTGTTGTTTTTTAAATAAGCAAATGTACACGGTATAATAATCGTCAACTTTTATATCACGGTATACTTTAAAACCAGTATATTGTTGCAACCCTATTTACAACAAATGCACATTTGAAAAATTGATGGGGCATGTCCCCTGTGTCCGTCCCTGAAATCTACAACTGTGCTTTGTAGAATTATAACCTCATGATATAAATTTATGGGTTTAATATGTATATTAAAGGAAAGAATCTGACAGTACAGCCGCACACTTTATTAAAAGCTCACAGTATTTTTAATGCACAACGTTTGGATGTTACAGATCTTCTTTAGGTATTTTTGATGAGATTTTAAAAATGCCTGACGAAGATCTCTGTTAGATCAAAATATTGCACTATTAAAATTACGGGTTACAGGTTTAATACAGCGTGCAGATCTCCTGTCTCATTCTTGCCTTAGTTTGATGTTTTGATCCCGCACCTGTAAATGTTTTTTTGGATGTGTGCACCCAGATTTAACATCCAAGCTGACCTATTTAATGTGTCCATCTTGATTAAGAAATGGATTTCTTAGAGACAGATTGTAAACACCAAAAACCACTCTGAATGTAGATTTATTGTAATTATTCAGCAGCATAGATAAGCAATCAATGCTCATTTTTACTCTTTTTTTTTTATAATTTAACAAATAAGTCTGAAAGGTAAAAAAATAAATCATAAGTTACATCTTGATAAGATATATAGTATATAGCACTGGATGTTTTCATGGAAAACTTTCAATGAGGTCAAACCACAGTTGATGACATTGAGGTACGCAGGTACTTAACATGGATGAATATGTAAATACAACATTTACAGCAATCAATACACTATTGACACCAAAACACAAAACCATACTGATACATTAAATTCCACATTACATCTTAGATCTAGTAACAGATCAGATATATATAGATACGCTTTGTAAATTATTTGGAATTTCTCAGCATGCGTTTGAAAATCAAAACTTACTTCAGTCCCTCCTGTAAAAGCAAAAGCCATGCTTTTGGCTACATCGCTCTGTGGGCTATATCTGGAAAAAAAAAGTATATATGTTTGCTTAGTCACACACAAGACATTTCATGAATGTACTCCTTGAAGTGTTACAGCAGTTGTTCATATCATTTCAAAGTCAAGAACCTGCAAACAGAAAGAGAAACAGAGAGGTCACAGATCATTTCCCTCTGTACATTATAAGGCCAGGAGAGTCGGAGAGTTGAGGATATCGACAGATTCAGCTTTGCCCCCTCCGCCTTTATGGCCGTCTAGTTCTTCTGTGAGAGAGTCCAGCTCGGGACACGCAAACGTGAACACAGACAGGTAGCTGCTGCAGGTGGGGGTGGAGGTCACCACAGGAGTGCTGAGAGGCTCCAGGTCGCTGGAGACAGACTTGTACAGGGTCTCCCAGTCCGAGACCCCGAGAGAGCTGCTCAGATCTATGTCTGGCACTGATCGAGCCGTCTCCATGGGGGTTTTCTCCTCTAAACTGGGTAACATATTTTCCAGTAGCCCCTCCTTAATGTCCAGGGAGGGCTCAAGATCGCAGATGTTGATTTCAGCACTGGCGCACAGCAAGATATTGGAGTTCCCAGAGATGGCTGTGGACGGATCACTTGGGATGTCCATGTCTTGGAGCGAAGGAGCTTCCTGGATGCCATCCTCTGGAAGTCTGTCCTCGTCTGGACTGGGCGGTAGCTCTGGGGACCCCGTGGGCTCCTGGAAAATAGACTCCAACTCTTCTGTCATCTGGCACACTGGTTTGTGTGTGGCAAGGATGAATTCAAGCCGTTCTTTCTCTTTGATGAGGTTGGCTATTTCCGTCTCCAGGGCTGCTTTTTCCTCCTCCAGCTTGTCTGTCTCCTTCAGATAGATCGACATCCAGAATCATCCACATTGGAGAGACAACACACAACCAGTGGGTGCAAATGACAGCTGAGTAAATGCATCTCTGTTTACTTACAGTTTGCAGCGTATCTGTCAGTTCCCTCCGTCTGTTGCGACACTTTGCTGCAGCCATTTTATTCCTCTCCCTCCTCACCCTCTTTTTCTCCTCCTCCTCTGGAGACAGCTGGGTTGCGAAAGAAATAATTCAGTTATTACCTTGAAGAATCCAGCCATTTCATCCTCTAATCCGCTACATCGGATGCCAATTCGCCCCCTGAAGAATGGCAAAAGCATGTTTCGCTGCAATGCGTCTAAAAATAGACCATTGTTGCAGACTTGCTGTGACCTGAATATAAATTGACTGCCTAAGGAAGGCACACAGCCAGCACACGGCACCAGAGGAGCATGCACAATAGCACTGTTGCACACAAGGAATTCAGATTGGCATATGTAAATGTACACTATTGACTGTTCTGTCCAATAGCAGGTAGACTTCGTCTGAGCTAACCTACCTGCTCTGTTTTCCCCTTTCTGACAGCATTTTTGCCCTTATTCCCGCCCACTTTGGGTGTTGCCTGGTGAGAGCTTTGTGGTTCATTGGCTTGCTTGCTACCAAGAGACGGGGAGACAGATGTAATAATCGTAGGCTGGACCATCCACTGGAAATCTGGGGTAGAGGAAATTGCAGTGACTGTTGGAACAAATGGAGTGTCTTCGGTGCTCATGTCTTTGCAGAGCTCCTGAAACAAAGGAATATAATGGACAATGAGGACTACAATAGAGATTATTTTTTAAATATGTATTACTGTTTGGATCAAGTGCCTTTTATTGTGATGACAATCAGTTAACCTACAAACCATATGTCCAGAGTCTAAAACAGAGGGTATCCTGCATGTGCTTATTGTCTTGAAATATACCCAACCAGAAATAGCCTTCTTCAGATCAATATTTGACTTTATCATTGTTTCTGACGTCAACACTGACGCAGAGATGCTGTGGAGTCTCCTGAATGGATTTATTTTTCTCAATGAGCCGCTGCATCGACACGCTTACATTTGGTCCCAGGACGTCGGAATCATAACAACCCGAACAACACTGCTATTCTGTCACATTTCCACCCGCACTGATCTCTGGTCACAGTACATATCAAACGTATAAAAAAAAAATATGCAAAAAAAATAAACGCACTCGGTTAATTAAAATCTCATCAATCAGTTCCACCTCCCCCTCCCCCCACCACGAAGATAACAAGCATTCAATCTGAATATCAAATATAAAAAAAATGGATGTTTAATCTGCTTGTAAACTGAGCGCCTCCTGGGCTGCATATTGAATGTATGATCAACAAAGCCATTCATACCTTTGCTTTGCTCTCTGAGGAGGAAGCTGGAGAGCTCGCCTCTTCTGGCGTCTTCTGGCAGAGTGTCCCGACAGGAGACTCTGTCCGGCAGGTGGGAGAGACTGAATCCATGTCAGGCGTCAGGTTGTTATGATACATCGCGAGGAGACAAAAAAAATCCACAAGTCCTGATCAATGACAAATATGACTCTGGCCTTCCGCTGGGCAGCGCGGCTCGGGTCTCTTCTCCAGGTATATACCTGGTAACTGGACGACTAGAATGCAAGCCCCTCCTTTTATGCTCTGCTAGAATTTTATGAATGAACGAAGACTGTACCATCCGCGGAGGGGGAGGGGGGGCAGACTGACAGCCACAAAGGCCTGCATTTCGGGGTAAAAAGTATTATTTTAACATTTTACCTCTTGCATGCGTACTTCATTAATGATATGTTCCAATATTTCTTAGATCTGGGAATAATCTCGCCCACGCGGGAAGGCTAAATGGCAGTCTCCACTCCCATTCACAAATATCGGCCTCATATTAATGCTATGTGGGGTGAGAAACGTGAGCCTATTTATAAATACAGATACGTGATCATTTCCTGGGCGATGAAAACTTGATGTTCTGGTGCATTCATTTAATCAAGGGTAAAGACACTTCAAGTGTCGGCTGCACAAAAGCCGAACAACATCCACTTATTTTGTGAAATATATATATAAGCGCATTTGATTGCAAGGTCGACGCATTTTGCAGGACCATTTTAAATATATAGTAGGCTATATCGACTATTGTTTAGGCTACATGTTTTCTTCGATTATAGATTACCTTCATTTTCATGAAACATACCAATACACTCTTTCAACTTAACCGTCTGGCAGAGCTCTGGGTGAACTGAGCGCTGTGGGGCAGCCTCTTCCAAAGATAAGAATCGAGCACTGCTAGCAGACATAATGAAATGATGCTGAATTGTTTACTTGGGGAGGAGGTGGTGAAGGAGAGGTTGGACATGTGGGGGCGGAGGAGACACGTGACACGACCCGGAACTTGAGGGAGGGGAGCGAGGGAGGGGGCGGAGGCTGCATGTGACAGGAGCATCATTTTCATCACCATCCTTCACTCTCATTACAATAAAGGTTTGGCAGCATGTATAAACTTTTCCTGCTGATAGCAGTCCTTTTGGACCCGGTGTTTTCTATTATTTTCTACCTGCCAGTCAACTCTTTTAAATGTCTACAAGATGACATCCGCAAAAATGTGCTGGTCTCAGGCGAGTACGAAGTCAGCGAATATCCAAACACCAGAACCAATCTGGAGGTAAGTGAAGGTGTCGCACTGCAGGTGGAACATATGGCAAACTTTTTAAGACTGTTTGTCTCAGCGGCTCCTTGGACCAGGCACAGATCTTTGTATGGACAACTCTGTATGTTCTTTGTGTATCCATATCAAAATGAAAGATTTAAGATTTTATTGCAATTAGGGGGAAGGGGGGTCATCTGGTTCTGGACATGTAAAAGGTAGAGGGGGTTTTGAAAATGTCAATGTGTCATTTCATTGTAAGGAGGTACTGTACTGTGCAAAAGTCACCCATAGATTTATTGTTTTAGTAAAGTTGCAATGAGGATCTCGCTCTCTCTCTCTATCTATCTCTCTCCATCTCTCCATATATATGTGTGTGTGTGTGTATATATATATGTATATATATGTGTGTGTGTGTGTGTATATATATATATATAGTTTAGTTTAGTTTAGTTTAGAAGTCTTGAATGTCCCCGAGGGGCAATTTGGTTTACATGAGGAGTCTGCACAGCCAAACACACATCATTATATACGTATGTATATATATATATATATATATATATATATATATATATACACACACGCATATAGGAGGAGAGAGCACATTAGTCTCGTTTTAGCTGCTCTTCACTGGCTTCCTGTAACTTTTAGAATTGATTTTAAGGTCCTCCTCCTGACATACAAAGCCCTTACTGAGTAAGGACCAACTTACATAACTACCTCTCTTGCTCCTTGCCTTTACGAGCACTGCGATCATCTGCAGGTGGTTTATTAGAGGTTCCCCAAAACAGCCGAAGGAAAACTGGGGTTGCAGCATTTGTCAGTTATGCCCCAAAGCTCTGGAACGCACTGCCTATAGATATCAGAGAAGCCACCTCGCTTAATATTTTTTAAAGAAAACTAAAAACTTATCTCTTCACTTTAGCCTTTAACTAACTCTGACTCAGCTGCTTTGCATTCTGCTTTGAACCTGCGTACTGCTGCACATCTTTAAAATGCTGTATTTACCTTGATTTTATGCATTTCATATACTCTATTTTTATGATTAATTAATTAACAATGTCAGTGGGTTATATTTTTTTTATTTTATTTTCCATTTTATTTTATGCATTCTGTGCGCTTAATTTTTATTCTTATTTTATCTTACTTTTACTAGTATTATCACATGGATTTTATCCATTTGAAGATACATTCTATGTATTCTATTCTGATTTTATTTTATTTTTCCATGTAGGTTTTATTATGTCTTTTTCTCTTTTATGTGTTTTTGATGTGTAACACTTAAATAATATTCTGGTATACCAGAAGATTAGTATTGTAAATCTATTATTGTCTGCCCAAGAGAGTTAAAGATATGCTGAGTGTAAAGGGAGGTCACACTACATACTTGCACCTTCAGCCTGTAGCAGTTGTTTTTTCCTGAAATATTTGCATTTTTAATACTGTATATATAATTATTGCATGTTGTGGTTGTATTTTAGTAACGAAACTGCTGAGAAATAAATATTTTTCACTATTATAACCTTGCTAAAATAAAGTTTAAGGTGCTTAAGACTTTTGCACAGTACTGTACTTTAAGATCAGGACACAAAAATATACATTTCTTGTCTAGTCTCATATCAGGATATCAACATAATATTGGTTTATCATTCAGCTTCACTCTGAAGGTATAAGTAGGCCCAGTGACACTCTGAGAATTTAAGATTGTGCTAGACAAACCCCTCTGCTACCTCTTTCCTCAGATTACCGATTCTTTGGGCGACATGTTGTACAGCAAGAAGAATGCCACGAAAGGGAGATTTTCATTCATAACGCAAAATCACGACAAGTTTGAAGTTTGCTTCAGCAGCAGTTCTCAAATGGGTAGGTGAGGTTTTGAAATTTATAAATTTGAAAAAAAAAAACCACAATGGTTCTCAGTTAATTATTAGTTCCAACTCAAATGTATAAATATTTCATAAATTATTGGTGGTTGACCATGAAGGGCAAAGATGCAAGGGGTGATGCAAGTGATGTTAATTATTTTCTGTCAAATACCATTATCTGCTTTTAATGCTTTTCATTAGGCAGTGGCCTGGTCCCAGACCAAGACGTCACACTGAACATGAAGCATGGCGTGGAAGCAAAGAGCTCCGAAGAGGTGATGCTCCACACTAATGTTAAATCACATATCATGGGTACCATGAGCAGGGTTATTTTCATAGACGAAGTTTCCAAACTTTTCAAGAACCAAAAGTAAAGTTTTGGTTGTTGTTTTTTTTTTGCTCCACTTTTCTGGTGATTCAAACTCCTCTCAAAATAATTTCAGCTAGCTGGCATACATGGAAAGTAAGACGGAGCGCAGGGAGAAAATGTGCATGATGGTAAACAAAATGCTGTCACACATGGACACATATTAAAGCCACAATGAACAAAACTCCCCGCGTACAGCCGATGTGATCGTCAGTTGCTGGTTGGTAGCAGGAACATATAAAGTGGAAAACAGTGTCAGTCAGTGTGCGGTGGTCTACTTTGTTGGCCACATATTAAAGCTACGTTAAGTTGACAGCTACAGAAAACTAATTTGGAAGTGGAAGGTGGCAAGATTACTGTAACAATATCATTACTCACAAAATTCCATGGCTTTTCCAAAACTTTAAATGATTTGACTAATTCGATGACTTTTCAGGTCTGGAAAATGTGATTGTGAATTTTCCTGACTTTTCCGGGTTTTCTGTGACTGTAGGAAACCTGTATTAATCCACGCTACTGTTGATATTTCAATGTATGATGAGGTTTGATGACAATTACAACTCGTGCTTCCTCTTTGTTAGAGTAAAAAACTGGAGACACTGACCCCACTTGAGGCGAAGTTAAAACACTTGGAGCGCCTCTCACAGTCCATCGCAGATGACTTCATCTACGTGAAGGAACGCGGGAAAGAGATGCAACAAACAAATAGTAAATTTATAAAGCAATATGTGAAGTGGATATGTAAATCACAATTTGGGAAGAAAGCTGCTGCTGCGTTGCTCTCTATGGATTTACATTTTCATTTCTGGCCACATCCCTACGTGTGATGTCAGCTACAGCAGATGGAAATCACCTGCTGTCTTGGATGAGGCCAAATAAGAACAAGCTTGAGGGTTTGACCTGAGTTGCAGCAGCTTTCTCCTCTGTGTAGCTGTGTAGTTGATTAGCTATGTCTATCAAGTTAATGTAAGTGTAAATAAAAGGTTCTGACAGTATTTAACTGATACTTCCTGTCTTAAACAGAGTCCACCAACATGCGCGTGCTGCTCTTCAGCATCATCTCCATCTGCTGTTTTCTTGGACTGGCCACGTGGCAGATTTTCTATTTGAGACGATTCTTCAAGACCAAGAAGTTGATTGAGTGAATTTTTTTTTTAAAGGATACTGAGGGACTCCAAGTTTTGGGACACTAGTTTGGTTGTTACAATGTGCCTTTTGCTGTGTTTCTGATAATTCACATTTTATCAATGTCTATTTGAAGGGTTCATTTTCAAATCTGTTTTCATTTATTTTTCCAAATGTTTTTTATGGTGTATTCAATGGGAAATCAATCTGGTGTTAGTTCATTTATTCTAAGAACTCCGCCTGTATTTTAGTATTTCTTCTGTACTTACAAACTGAATTCATTTTTGACATGTCTTTTTTATATAAATAACAAAGTTTTCCTATGAATTTACAGGTGCTTTAGTATAAAATACCATGTGCAGCTAAAGGGCTTTAAGGAGAATTTGACAATCTGAGCCACATTTAAAATAAAGTTCACACCCACTTATCTATTTCCATATAGTTCCCACGCTTTATACATCCTTCTCAGCTTTTGGAGGTTGGGTTTCTGTATCTCCTGCAGAGGACAAGAATGCTTAGTCACCACCACATTGCTGTGCTGTAAAATGCCTTAAATAGTACATTTAGTGCAAAGTTCAGATGTGCTATTTCATTCTAGTACCTTCTCGTCCGTGTCCAAATGGAGGGTGTCTACTAAGGGAGCGATAGATGGACGGCCATGGGCACACTGGAAGGGCAGCTGGCAGGAGGACAAGGACGCCACCAAGCTGTGGCATTCTTCTTTGCTCAGGGTGTCATTGAATTTGATGGCACCTGTTTAACGCATACATGTATTGCATTATATGTAGATTTCGGTGTGACAGCGTAATTTGTTGAATCATAAATGCACAAAAAATACATAGAGAGATGAGGAGAGGTAATTTAATCTAACCATGGCATGCTAGGGAGGCGAGCACCTTCAGCACAGTGAGAGGCAGAGTTCCTCTCACTCTGCCAGTTGAACGGAGAAACTGAGACAAAGAATAAAAAATTATACGTTAACCTCTATTGAGTTACAAAATAGTTTCCCTTTATAAAAAGATTATGGAGCGGGACAGAGATTTTCAAGCTTACCTCAATCTGCTCTCGTAGATACTCCTGATGTATGATTATAAACAAAAAAAGTAAAATGATAAACTTAATGTGATAGAATTTTAAAACGATCATTTGACTAAAAATGAGTCATACAATATAAGGTCTTGACAATATGGTTTCAGAAGTCTTACCTCAACAATAGGTTTGATAATAGATGGTCTCCCCCGCCTGAGCTCATTACTTTCCTTTTCCGTGAAGCACAGTGGGACCTTCCCTATAAAAACATGTGGATCGGCTGAGAACTTCACTTCCAGGCCCAGACTCCGCAAATGTGCCTGACAAGACCTGTAAGAGGAAAGGCACACTATACATTAACAATACAGAAAACACTGCTCAACAACAATGCCAGTGTAATAATGTTCATAGTATGACATAAACATGTGTTACACAGGTATTAAAGAAAAGTTTGTCAGCTGAAGTCAGTAATTTTAAGAATTCAGTATAGACAAGGAATTAAAGAATAAGTTTAAGAGCTGTTGAAGCTGCGTGTTGCAGTTTGACAAAAAAAAAAACAATAGCACACAGCAATTGTAAAAGTAGAGCATTCGGCGGCAGTTACAGTCATCGCCTCTTTGTACAAAAGGGCAAAGTGTTCGCTCAAGACTCCTTCCACTGTCCGAAAACTGATGGGATTTCCATCCATCAGATGTCCATTTAAAAGAAAAACACAGTGAACAAAATCTTTGTATTTAACTGAGGCATTTAATGGTGTACACTACACTTTTAATACAGGCTACCACACCACCAAAGTGCTGACTCTACTAAATGATGGCAAACGAGCCAAAGTGCTACCCAATAGCTCTGCGTTTAGACAGGAGTGCAATGAGGCTGCGTCACTGCATCCCCCCTTTATGTCATCTTTATTGCTATCATCCTTCACCTCGGTGCCAAAATCTGCTGCTGGGTGCCTCTGTTGTTGTATAGAGCAGCCAGTAAGCTCTAAAACCACAACGAGTTTAAGGCCAACTGCAGGGTAAGTAAATACATCAAGCCATGACAACAGGGGTGGGAATCTCTAGTCAACCCCCAATTTGACTTCAATTCAAAGGGCGATGATGAGATTCTAAAACAATTATCGATGCATCTTTGACTTGTTTTTCATACATGATTTACTTTTTCTCAGTGTGACTACTTGCTATTATAAAACATATCTTATTAAGAATATGCATAAACTGGAAGGTCACATTTGCTAACATATTCCTCAGCATTGCATAGATTGCTGACAGGTGCAACACCAAAACTCAAGTAGACTAGCTTACAACATAAACACAAAGCACATGTCTACATCTATTGTGTCAGGAATGTACAGTTTGATTTTCCAAAACTATTACAGGCAGAAATTTCCATTTATTGACTGTTCTGCATCAAGATATCATCTTTCAAGAGAGAACTGTGATGCATATAAGAATAAAAAATTTTGATGCCCACCCCTAAATGACAATGTCGTCACACCAAAGTTAAAAACACCTGTGTATCCAAATCACATTCACCAAAGAATACAGGTCAAAGGTCCTGCTGTCATTACCCAACTCACTACTCAACATACCTTCTTAAAAAGTTCTTTTTTTAAAAAAAGTACACCATTTTCCTTCAATTGTCTGCATTCTATCCTGAAAACATCAGACTTAGCACATATATCTTACCATGATATGTGCGAAGCTAGGCAAGGGCAATCATTTATGAAAATCATGACCTGCAGTTTCAAATGAAACTTTCAACATCTATATGGTGCTGAATTTTAGACAACATATAGCAGGAGAAGGCCTACATGAAATGTATATGCCCGACACAGCACCAACTCTAGCAGGCGGCATACTGAGAGTGACACTCACATGTTTAGTTAGTGCTGGATAGAATTTCTTTAACCATATTTACTGAACAAATTCATATTCTCAAACTAAGTAGTATCTGCCTTTGGCAAGTGTACTGGTTTTGCAGGTATTCTCATTCGCTTGATGTACTGCACATATTGTTAAACGCACCTGAGCAGCCTTAGCTCTTCTTCTGTAACAGTGATCTCAAGCGGCGGCAAAATGGTCGATGAGCACAGACGTCTCTCCCCTGGTGCATCTGGGTCGTCCTCATAAGAATCTATGACAGGACAAACAGTTATGACAAAAAGAGCATTACTAATTTATCATCTCATTCTCAATATCAATACTGTGTATTGTGTGTATTTGTTTTTTTTTTTTTCACCTGCTACCAGATTTTCAAGTCGAACTCTCTCGTGTGCAGCGTGTTGATCTACCAGCACCAGAAGGTTTCCTGGGGTTTCAAAATAAAATGCATGAGATGCCGATAAAAGAACAAATGACCAAACTGTGAAGTTCCTGTCTGTACCTTCAGTTTCAGTCAGTGCTGCTGGCTCTTCATCTCTTGTATTGATAAGACATGCAAGAAACTTCTTATCCACTTGATGAATAACCTATAAGATAATTAAATAGCAGTTATTTCATAACATCATCAAATGGCCGAAGCATTATGAAGAAATTTTTGTTTTTGTCAGAGCAAAGGAGGTTGCCTTCATTGTGTGAATCATGGCCTTGGAGAAACGGTAGGGAAACAGGATGTTGTGGATCTTGACAGCAAGTCCATCGGCTTGCCCGCTTGATATGTCCACAGCAACCTGTTGGCACAGGACAATTCACAATGAATTAGGGATGCACGATAATATTGGCACATCATGGGTGTTTGCAGATACTAATGGCTTTAAAATCAAATGTCAGCACCGGTCTGAAATTAATATTTCTGATATGACAGGCTTATATGATGACGCTTTAATTATGGCACATTAATTAGCTCAAATAGGTCAAATTTGCCCTGGTCCAAAAGCATCATCCGCATCATTGAGCAAAATAAGTTATAGACTATCAGCATATCAGATAGCCAAAAAAATCCCAAATCATGTGTCCCTATAATGCATGAATAGTAACAGCATCAAAATACCACTTAAATTTTAATTTGTTTTAAGACACTAAAATTTACAGATAAAACGAGTAGAAAAAATGAATACATCTTTGCTAAATCCTTCCAAAGTAAACACGCAAGCTTTTGTTTACCGCAGGAGGTCGAACAAACACTGGATTATTCCATTTTGAGTACAGCGATGAAAGTGAGTTGGAGCTCTCAGCATCAGCATCTGTCAAGACAAACAAAATGATACATGAACACAAACAAGCTGATGTTCATTTTGTGTATTTTCTGAGCGTTAGGGGCCCTACAGTCTACAGTCTGATCTGTCTGTGGGGTACCTCTGTCATCAAGCCCTGAACTAATCACTCTTTCTGTCCTGGATTTTGGTAGGAAGGGCAACACTAGATCCACCTGAAATGGGTAACATCTGTTTTCCATCCCTACAGTTTAAGAAACAGGAACAACTGTGACAGTTAGTTAATGTTGAGCACTACTTCTAGTTACTTTTATGTCAACAAAAATTGCTGATAAGCACAGAAAAAAATACTCACCCATTTCAGAGATGACACTAACTGCCATATTGGTGACATCAGATGTACAGCGCACTTGTGCTTTTTCAGTAGGTGGGTCTTCATATCGGCTGAGCCCAGTCACTTTGTTGATGTAAACCGTCTTTCCCACAGATGTATCGTAGTGATGAAGCCAGTCATCTGATGCTGTATCCTCTTCCGTCTCAGCCGGCTGAGGATTTGCACTGCAGCCTGGGACCGGCTCAGGATTCAGTGCAGTGTCACAGTGATTCTCATTGTTAGTGCTGTCCTGGGTGACATCAGTAGCACTGCTGAGACAGCTTTTGTCCTGTGAGGTAGTCCCAAACAGGTGTGGTAACACTTTTAAATTGTCTGTCCTGTGTTGTTTCAAATGGCAGAGTTTAGCTGCCAAAGATGTTTTGCCTTTATTATGCCCTGAGATTGGTTTTGTCTTGGCGAGAGCTGAGAGGGTCGGTGGGCTTCGGAGGCTGCTCCTTGTTTCTTCTTTTACTACTTCTGTAACTCCACAATTTTGCTGATCTTTCTGGCAAACAAACAAATTCTGGGAATTGAAAACAAAGCTATCTGTCTGAGGAGGTCTAGTTTTATTCTCTTGAGGTTGTAATTTAAGTTCATCAGATTTACCATACACTCTTCTAAACTTCTCAAGAGATCCAGGCTCCTTACATAAAGACAACTTTTGACAAGTTGCAATTCTGGGAATCTTAAAGGGAATAATAGCAGTGGGGTCTTTGTGTGGTTTCTGACAAAGTCTGTCCTGCACCGCATCCAGTGAGATTTTGCGTTTTGATGCAAACAATCTTTCTTCACATTTCTGTACTAAGATCTGCTGCTGAGATACTGACTTGTTGGTTAGTGACTGGTCCTGACTTAGCAGATTTTCATGAATAAATGGATCGGACACACTGATCTTTCTGTTACCTACTAAAGTATGTTCAGGTCCTGCTGTACTCTGGCAGTCAGGTAATATTCGCTCAATACTGTTAAAATCAGGGTGAATTTCTTGAGTTATGCCATCTAGTAGAGTCACGCTGCTGGTTGAGGTAGCACTGTTTATTGGTATCTCTTCTTCTTTTGAGAGTTTGTCACTTTGTAATTGTCTGACTGAACTTGACATGTGTAAAGTTTGAGGGCCCTCCCCTGCTTCACTGTATGTTGGCTCCTCTTCTTCAGTAACATAATTATCAGATGTAGGCTCATATCTATAGTCTTCATTAATGCTTTCTCCACTTTTTATCTTTTCTAGCTCATGCACATTTATGTCTGTCTTCATTTGTTGTTTTGTCTCTTCTTTGCACTCCATCTGACCAGTCTCCTGGCTAACGCTGTCCTCACACAAGCAGTCATCTTTGCGCTTACGATGAACAGGATGAGATGCCAGTTTCATTCCAATACTGCAATCTAGTGTGGAAGCACTGCCAGTGGCCTGGCCACTGTCACCAATGTTGTGCCCTTCTTGGTCTGTATTGTGTGTGCCAAACAATTCGGGATGTACATAGTCCAAGTCATCTTGAGAAAGCACAGAAACCAAGTTCTCCCTGCTCAGGAAAGCTTTCACTGCCTCTTCTATACATAGCAAAACACCATCCCAATCTTTGAACTCTATTAGAGTTTTGGCAGGCTCGAGACATATGTCATACTCTGTGTAAGAGCATTTAATATTGATGATGTACACTCCATGCAGCTCTTGGCTTCGTTTGTGCTTTGGACTCCTGATGGCAGACTGCCCATCTGGACTGTCATTTTTTTGAAGTGTACTGCTCAGTCTGCGTAGGAGAAAGTTCAGGAGCTTGTGTATGCGTGTTTTCAGCAGCAGTCTGTCATTTACATACAGGAACTGTAAGCTGTTGTTGTAGTGGCCTTCTCTGCCAATGTAACCGATCACTTCAAACTGTCCACGTGTGAAGCTGATTTCTCCAAGTTTCTGTGCACGCCCGAGGCTGTGAATCTGAACAAACCTGTGTCAGCGGTGGAAGAAGACATATTCAGATCCCTTACTTTAGTAAAAGTACAATACCACCTTGTAAAAATAAAAGTCCTGCATTAAAAATGCTACTTAAGTAAAAGTAAGTATAATCTGAAAATATACTTTAAGTATTAAAAGTAATATTACACAATGTAGAAAAATAGTTTTTTAAAAAAAAAACCTAAATCATAGTTTAAAAAAACACTCAAATCTCAAAATTATTTAAAAATATAAAACACCCCAAAAAATGGCAAAAAAAACTTCAAAGGTTTATCAAAATAGTTGTCATTAGTTGTTCGTTTTCCGTATGCCAATTGATCAATAAACTCTTAATTGCAGCTCTGCTTGTATAAAACGGTAATCTAATTTATTACAAAACATATTATATAAACTATACTTATAATTGTAGTGAAGTAAAAAGTACATTTCCCTCTGAAATGTATTGGTATAAACGTATAAGTATCATGTGTATAATACGTATAAGTGTCATGAAAGGAAAAAACTCAAGTTATGTACAAGTGCCTGACATTTGTACTGAAGTACTTGAGTAAATGTACTTAGTTACATTCATCCACTGACCTGTGGTATGTGTTTCTAGCTTTAGGGAGCTGCACCATCATGGCTCCTGTGCAGTCATTCTTCAGGGTGAAAGACACAGAGGGATGCATCAGAGAAATAGCCTCCACTCTGTGTCTGATCCTCTCTCCCTCCAGGACAGCATCCATCCTCTTCCTCCGGACAGGCATGTTGTGGAGGAAGTTACAGATGACAACAGATGTGCCCGCAGAGGGTCGCGCAGTCTCTGCTTCAAATACATCCATGTCCTTGCCATCCTTGAAGATTTTAACATGTGTTTTCACAGATGTTCTCGTCCGAGATGAGATTTCAACTAGTGTGGCTAGAGAAACTATACTTGCCAGGGCTTCTCCTCTGAAACCATACCACCGGAGGTTGTCCAGGTCTTCAACAGAGCTGCATTTGCTTGTGTAGTATCTGTTTCCCACGCACCCCATGTCCTCAGAGTTCATCCCAGCGCCGTTGTCGATCACCTGAACTTTGAACGCCTCCATGTCCATCCTGACTCCCACACAGGTCGCCTCGGCATCGATGCTGTTTAAGATCAGCTCCTCTAAGCACTGCTGAAGTGATGGGATAGCGACACCGGAGCGAAGTTTCCCCTGGACCTCTTGAGGCAAACGCTTTATCATTGCGTTCATTAAATCCGGTTCTTTTTGTATGTTAAGTCTCCCAAATATCCTGACTTCACGGTCAGATAGTTGACCGTTACTAGCTAACGTCCGCTAGTATTAGCTTAGCGTTAGCTTATGCCATTGGGTCCATCGACGGTGACATTATGACCGCGAAACATTTAAAAAAAGCTAGTTAATTTAGATAATTAAAATAAACTATCGAAATACGTGGTAAAAATGAACCTCAGGCGCTGTTTACAGTCAACGTGTAACAACAAGAGATGACCGTAGCGACTAACAGTCGAAGCTAACAGCGCCATCTTCGGGTGTGAAGGACCTGCAGGCTTAACCGTCTTCTTCTTTTGTTCGTTAGTAAACTGTAGCCAGCTGTTATTTTCATACCGCCACCTACTGTACGGAGAGTGCTGCCTCATGTGTTTATTAATTCAGACCATAGACTATATACATATATATATATATGTATGTATGTATGTGTGTGTGTGTGTGTGTGTGTGTGTGTGAGATTCAGACTATGACACAGGAGTAGTTTTGTATTTTATTAATTGTCTTCTCAAGCTAAAATGTGTTTGTTGAAAGCTGGATCGACATTTGTTATGCTGCGTTCAGATACTTTAACAAATATTTATACCTTGGGACCCTGAGAAAATTGGTTGATTTTCCTGGGGAAAAGGCAATGAGCAACTTGGCAAGAAATGTTCTGCAAATTGCAAAAAGATTGTGGCACAAAAATAAGGAGAAAAAAAAGGTCCTAAAAAATTTTTCAGAGCCCATTTTCCCCAAATTTTGCCAATCTGGGACCGTTGGGAGAGCTAAGGCCTATAAAATTTAAATTGAAAAAAAAAATGTAAACATATATTTACAATGTCACTTGTTTACACTTTAAAAATATAGAATTGTTATATTAATTACTGATATATGGAATGTGGCTGTCTTCCAAGTCTTCATTTTCAGTCTTTTCCAAAGGAGGACAGCAGCATCTCTATTGACATTTAATTATTCATCAGCGTGATATCTGCTGGACTCTGGTTTGTTTGCAAATGTCCACCTCAAACAGATTAAGTTGTTAGGGCGCCTCATCAAAAATTGTCTTTAATTCAAACAATGCGAAGTCATCTGAAAGGAATTTACCATTTATTAATGTAATTCCATATATTATATATATTGTAGTTGTAAGGACACATAAAATAACTACATCTTTTCAATTCATTACTTGAGTTGCATTACAACCAGATACTATAATACAAATACAACAAATAATAGATAAATAAAACATCTGTGTCGAAGTTAATATTACAGGCACAATCTATGTGTTATCTTACTTTACAATGTTAAAAGATGAGTGATCGAGGCTATCAATTGTTTTCTCATTCGTGAACTCTGCCTTGATTATGCTTGACTTGGGGCTCCCGGTGGATTTCAGCCATTCTTGCATTTCTTTCACCTTGCTGTGTGGACCTTGAAGCTGCCCCTGGACAGTTCCTGCACCTGTGTTTTGCACCCATCCCACCAGACCAAGCTTCTTCCCTTCTGCCTGGAAAATAAAACACTGTAAGTTAAAGGGTAGCAGAGGAAAGATACTAATGGGGAATGTGGCTGTGATAGTACACTGGGAAGGAAAAGTTAGATACATTGTACAGGATGAGTCATAAAAATAATAATTCAGAGCTTGAAATAGTGATATGTCATTAGAATCCTTTCATGCTATGTGTTTCATTTAAAATTTTAGAGAAATAAACTGTTTGCACTAACTAACCAGCAAGCATGACAACGGTGAAAAAAGTCTTTTTCAATTCCAAAAGTTTGTTTTCAATGTTTAAACATTTAAAGCACAGTATATAATATCAAATACCTAATTTATGATGGAGGGAGGGTCATGCATTTTAGGAAGGATCAGTGACAAATATTTGTATCTCCGGGGAGGGTAAAAACAAAACAGAACTAAATGAAATCACACCCATGACACCCCCTCCTCTGATTCATAAAGAACAGTCCCTTATATCTGTTTGTAAATTTCCAACTCAAGTAAAGGAAGTCTTTAAGTCTTCTCACGAGGTTTATAATACACCTCACGGCTTTCGTCAGCTTTTATCATCATTCCTCATATTTAAACTCCATCCGCAAGGCCTTGGATGCCTTGGAAAGCTCCAGAAAAATACATACGATTTCTACTGCTCATGTTTAGGCAAACTTTATATCACTGTCAAACAAACAGACTCACTTGAGTGTATTTCCGAAAAAATACACCTTGCACTCGGCCAAAAACTTCATAATCCACTGAAATTAGGTCTTCGTTGGACATAGTGGACCTGGAAAAGGACAAATGAGACAGTGTGGGTGCTGTGCTGTGAATGTGGGGGACCCATCATGCAGCGCAGGGGCTACGTTGCAGCTACTACAAGCTATGCTAATACCATTTATTAATGTTTAAAGTGTTCCAGCTAAATAAATAACACATTTACTTTCGTATTAACGCTCTATGATAGCTCACTGTCTGCCTTTTCACCTGGATATCGTCAAAAAGCCGATGAATATCCAGCTCCACACGATCACTCGCGTTTGAAACATACGGGGATCCGCTTCCGGAAGTGATGTTCAGTGGACCAATCAGAGAACACCCGAGATATTCGGTTTCTAGGCAACGAGTGTAAACGTTGGAGAAAAGGAGTCGCATCAGTTATTTTGGCAATCATCGAGTGGCTTAATTTATTGATAAATAGTTTAGCTAAATTCAACGTTAATTCAGACGACATTCACAAGGTCAGTAAATGCTTAAAAATCTAGATTTGTTTTGTTTTTTTTTGGGGGGGGGAGTATTAATTATAAGTCGATGGCAGCTTGTTCTATATTTTTTCTTACAATGGCCTCTATCATTAGGCCAGCAAATGTTATACAAGACATGCATAGGCGGAGCTATTTCATTTTTTGTGTGATGCACACATTGTGATGGATAATTTAACAGGCATCATATTTAGTATGCTCACTCTCAGCTTTTGTAATTAACCCTTTGAAACCTGGGAAGATCGGCCTGTTTCTTTTCAAGAACATAAGAAGGTAATGAGTAACTTGTGAAGAAATGACCCAAGATATTGGCAAGAAATTAAAATGACCTCCACATTTTCTTTTTTTTTAAATAGAAGAGTAAAAAACATAAACAAATAAGGAAATAACCCGAAAAAGTGTTTAAGATTAAAAGAAAAACAATATAGTTTTTTTCCCTACAAGATCATTTCAGATACATACTTTCTGTAAATTTTCTTGTACTTTTCTCTCTCGTGCACACTCTCTCTTTCTTTTCCTTTGCAGGTCATTTTTCTTGTCACCTTTTCCTAATTTCTTGTAATTTACGAGACATTTCTTGCAAAATTGCTCATTGCCTTTTTTCCCTTTTTCAAAATAAACCAATTTGCTTGAGCTTCAAAGGTTTAAATGCTTGTAAAAGGCATCCGAATGCAACACAAGAAGACTGATGTCGATCCAGGTTTCAAAGGGTTAAAAACCTGAATCAGCAAAGTAACTATAGCTCTCAAGTAAATGTAGTGTAAAATGCACTAAATTAGAACCATACAGAATGTAAAAGGAAAGTAATTAAGGAATACTTTAAAATGGATATTTATTTATTTTCACTGGATTTGTGTAAATTACAAAAATCTTGGCCACCACCAATGTGTATATAAATACAGTCATTGAGTACATGTAGTCACATTCCATCATTGCATATATGCTTGTTCAATATGAGGCAGCTGCACTTATTTCACTACCAAACGGCAGGTAGCCTGTGAGCTGCAACATTAAACACATCATGCATGGTATAACCTTAAACTCTAATAGAAACTATTCTTTGTCATGACTAGTTTATATTTTTTGTCACCCATGTCCCATTTGGCACTGATCATCACTTGTCAAACTGCTGTTTATGTAGTTCAACATTCATTACATACATTACTGCCCATTTGTTTACAACACCATGAAATGCATCATCTACAGCGTGTGTTTCTCTCACCTTTAACGCCCAAAACAAAACAAAAATATATCAAGTTCATGCAATCAAAGAAAATATATATAAATATATGAAATCAAATGGCATAATGCAGACAAAAACACTAGTTGGCAGGATGACAGTGAAAGTGAGACGGCTACTACAGAGACAGTTTCACAATCCACTGATATAATTGAAAGTGTATAAAAAATTGTACAAAAATAAATAAAAAATATTGGTTTAACATGTCAAACATTTGTAGGAACTATGAGCTCCACTGTGCAAAAAAAAAAAAAGATTTTTGAAGGATTTGAGATAGTAGGATTGTTTCAAAGAAATACTGTTGCTAAACATGCAAGTAATGCAGTAACATAAGGAAGAAAACTAAAGTTAGTTCAACATAACTTTACGACATTACTGATAAAGTACTTTTTCATTACACTTGGACATTATGACCTCTTTTTAATGCTAGATTGTATACATTTAATTACAAAGATATAACAATAGCAGAAGTGGATTCAGTGTGCAAGCATGTCTCCACAAGGATCCTGTGTGTATTGTTCCTCAGGTGTTTTTAAAGTGCTGCAGTTGTGTAGCTCCTCACATCTGAGTTCTTGTGTTCTGACAATGGACCACCAGACCTGAATCGTCTCCCACATATTTTGCAAACACAAGGCTACGTGCTTGCGTGCTTTCTTTTATGCCTCGCCAACTGAGCTGCATCAAAGTAGCTTTTTCCGCAGATCTGACAAATGAACGGCTTCTCACCAGTGTGTGCTCTTCTCATGTGGACTAACAAGCGACTGTTATATCTGAAATCTTTCCCACATGTTTGGCAGGAATATGGATTCTCACCCGTGTGGATTCTTATATGAGCCTTCAGTTCTGATTTCCGAATGAATCTTTTCCCGCAGGTGTTGCAAGGGTATGGCTTCTCACCTGTGTGGATTCTCGTGTGAGCTATCAAGCTGCAGTTGAGTCTGAATGCCTTCCCACAGGTTTTGCACAAATGTGGCTTTTCACCTGTGTGGATTGTCATGTGACTTTTCAATTCTGATGTCCGACTGAATGTTTTCCCACAGGTGCTGCAGAAATATGGCTTCTCACCAGTGTGCATTCTCATGTGGAGTGCTAAGTCACTGCTAAACCTGAAGTCTTTGCCGCATGTTTTGCAAAAATACGGCTTCTCACCTGTGTGTGTTCTCATGTGGTCTATCAAGGTACTGCCGCGTCTGAAATCTTTCCCGCATGTTTTGCACGAATACGGCTTCTCACCCGTGTGGATTCTCAAGTGTATTTTCAACTTTGACTTACACTTAAAGGCTTTCCCACATGTGTCACATTTTAAAGGCTTTTTACCTGTGTCGGTATTACACTGAATTTTGGACACGGTAGAGTTGTATTGATTGTTACTGTGGCTTCCACTTTCGTGGTGTCTTTGTTTTGGTTTTGGCTCTGCATTTGTAGCTGATCCAGAGTCTCCGTGCTCTTTTCTTTTCTGATCTCCACTCTCAGCTTCATTAGCGTTGTGAGAGAGCAGCTGGTTGTCATCGTTTGGCTCTGGTACCACAAAGCTTATAACTGGCAGGTAGACTACATACTCTTTCTCTGCTGCACTTTTAGTGTCATCAGAGTTGAAGTTCAAAGTCTGATCTTCACTGTGGTCATTTTCCTCATAAGTGGGACTTGATTTGAAGTCATCAGTCTCCTGCTTCAGTACAAGCTGCTCTCCCTCCTGACTGGTGCAGACCTCCTCCTGCTCCTCTTTAATCTGTGGAGGCTCTCGGTCCTCTTGGTCCAGACTGGAGATCCTCTCTTGCATACAGAGCTGCTGGTCAGCAAGAACCTCCTCCTCCTCCTCCTTACAGACAGGTTGCTGAGGGAGCTCTGGATGGTAAAGAAACACACATCTGAGCAAATAAATACAAGTTTTTACAGTACTGTGAAAAAGTCTTAGGTCACCATAGATATGTCATTTTAAAGAGTTGCAGCGAGTATATATCTCTCTCTATATTTCTCAATCTTAAGATGCAAAGAATACAGAGAACATGTACAATATATAAACACCAAAAAAAGTCAGGAAGAAAATGTTTATCCAGACTGAAGTCAATATCTAGTGTCTACACGTAACGCCTCCTGAACCTGCTTCAGCATTTCCCACAGCTGGTCTTTAGATTTGGGCTATTTTTAATCCTTCCTCTGTCCAGGCAATGCCTCGCTGCTTCTATAATCTTCAGATCTGCAGTCTGTCAGGGTTTTTTATCAGCAGTTTTTTCCTCCAAATGTGATTTCACTGCATTAGCAGTGTGGTTGGGATCATCATCATGCTGAAAAGTAAACCCATTTCCAATCAGACGTTATCCTGAAGGAATGGCATGATGTATTAAAAACAAAGACACCAAACATGGATTCATACAAGCATAACAAAAGTTAACTCAAACAGTCAATATTGAGCTTTGGACATACATTGAATGCAAGCCGGTGTAAATATACTATAAGATTACTATTGTAAATCTCATATTGTCTGCTCAAGAGAGTTCAAAATATGTTGTTGAAGTTGTTTTATTCTTGCGTTTTCGGTACTGCTTACTTAGATAACAAAGTTTACGGTGGCCTGAGACTTTTGCATAGTACTGTATTTACACCATTGCGATCCTATATGAGTCATACTGTTCTGCTAGTTTAATAAAGAGCATCAAAGTTTTACACACCCATGTCGTGTGACTTTATTTCGTTTTTCTCAGCGGTATCCAACACTCTGCGCTGACGATCGATCTCTTCTTGGTACTCGTCGATAGTATTTTTGAAAATTCCGAATATTTCTTTAGCAGCAGCAGTACCTAATCGCTCGTTGACAAACTTTCTAAAATACTGACGTGAAGACATTGTTGCGTAATTGAGAATGAAACACTTATCTGCGCTCCGACTACAAAACCTCCAGCTAAACACACCCAGAGCCACCGCTACTGTCGCCTGTGTTGTTTACTTCCGGTGCATGTCACGCTGTCAGGTTCCGGCCGTACACTGTATACTCTATGGTTCCGCACATTAAAAGTGGCACTGCTGTAGAGCTTGAAAATATTTTTGTATTGAATAACTGTTTTACTCGGATAGGACAACCCAAATTTGTTCTCCTAAATAAAAATCAACACATTGACATTCATTATTCATTTAAGTTGTTTTATTTTCAATACAAAGCATTATAAAGTGAGACATAGAGTGGTAGAGTGCATTCATTTTTACAATTTCTGTTCTGTAAGGCTGTCATTTCCTGCTTTCATGATGCTCATGTATGGTTCCCAGAGCTGAAATGAGTCTTTCTGCTTGCCTTTAGAAATGTAAGTTTGCCTTGGCAGACCTATACACTCTGGGAGCTCCTTTATCTGCATGCTCAGTGTTGGTGCGCCCACACTCTTCCAGCATTATACAATAACTCTCCTGGCTTGGAGAAGTCCAAAGTCTACAAGTTGAGTCTTTTTTAATGTTTGTATAGTCTGCTTAATATTACTGTATTTTCTGCTTGTTTCTTTTTTTCTGGAAATTACACAGAAAAAACCCTCAGCAGCTGGTGTGGAGGCCTCAGGTGTCTTACACAAAGGTCTACAGAACAACAGCACAACCTAGAAGACGGCAGATGAAGTCATGAGCACATACACAAAAAGAAGACACAGTCCTCAGGGGAGGCACAACATTACAAAAAAGGGGCAAGGCAATGTCTATACTCAAGCACAGGATGGTGTTGTACCTGGTAGGAGAGCAGATGGAGTGGACCGACCATTTCCAAACAAGCCTGTTGGCCACAGAAGGACTCTCAACCCTGAGAGACAAGATGCACTTGATCTGTATGATTTCGAAAAAATCACTATAACAAAACAACCACAAGGCCCTCTGCCACCACAAGAACATGATTCAAATGGCATTAGAGAGACTGCTGGATTCCAGCGTCCAAGAAAAGACTCACACAGACAGCCCAGAGGAGAACTGCAGATGGCCAAAGCAATTCATGAAAAAGAGCTGATACTACAGGAGAAGCTGTGGAGTGTTGAGGAAAAAATAAGACAAAAAATCCAGAGAGACACAGCTGCAGGCGATGACCAAAGACATGAGGGGCAGAGGATCAACAGGGGACACGCTCAGACAAAAACCAGACTGTCTGAGCAGCAGAAGAGAGAAGCAGAGAAAAGCAGAGAGATGGTGTTGCAAGAGAGAAGACAGGAGGATGTGAAACAGCTTAGGATGATGCCTGATCAGAGGAACGAGGACAGGAGGAGGAATACACATGAGACAGAGAGGGCCAGGTGGAGAGGGAGGGAAGTGGACTTTTCACAGTCACAGAGAAATGAGCAAGAAGCAAATGGAGAGCTTCACAAATCTAGATGGGAAAATGTAGAAGGGCACACAAGAGAAAAAGAAAGGGCTAAAAAAGATAACAGCATTTGTGGACAGACAGGTGTGAAGTCACAGGATGGAACCATGAAAGCAAAAGAAAGAGAACAAAACACAACAGACGACGAACGAGACACAGTTCAAAAGAACCAGCAGAAAACTTCTCAAAAAGCTGCATCGGAAAATCACAGAGATGCAGGAAGGAAACCGTGTGGAGGACAACAGCGTCCACCTGTTTCTCGTCCTTCTCATTCCAACAGAGAGGAGCAGGAGGAGCTCAGACAGGACGGTGACAGAGACGCCGGCCTCCAGCTGCTTCCTTGCAGAGTCTGCAACAGAAAGTTTTCCAGCGAAAGATTACAGAAGCATGTCCAAATCTGTAAAAAGGTGAAACAGTCCCATCGTACAGTCTTCAACTCCTACGTTCACAGGACCAAAGGATCCGCCATAGAGGAGTTCTGGAAAACACACAGCAGGCCCAAGAGTCCAGAGGTAGGCCAGGTACATTTTGTACTCTTTTAAAGGGCCATTACGCCAATTTTACACACAGAGGTTTATTTATTTTAAAGGTACATAGTGGAGTTTCTGACCACTTCTATCATCACGGAGTGTTGTTTTTTAAGATTTGGTGCCACATAACCAAAAAAAAAAAAACCTGTTTCCCTGTCATGGAAGGGCGGGGAGGTTACCATGCAAGGGTCAAACACTCGCCACTCCAGGGACACTCTTGCTGTGAGGCCACAGAGATAACCACTACACCACCATACCTGTGATAATCATTTGTCCAAATAATTCAGTTTGGCATTAGCTTTAAAGTGATCATTTGGGGACGTTTAATACATAAGAAACAAGGAAATTTATCAAGGAAATACAATTTTAATGATGTTGTTTTAATTCTCATAATAATGAGCAGCACATTTCTACATTTAACATCCCTGTTAGTAACACACAAGACTGATACCAGCTGCCGCAGAGGACACACATATCAGCAGACTGAGGATTAAAACATGAAAACATTACATATAACTCTCATTTTATTTTTATATTTATTATCCAACACCTGCAATATGATCCATGTTTTTTTCCATCCAAAATCAAACCTAGAGATAAAATTAAGACAAAATACCACCAGAGAATGACTTTTTTTATCTGGGTCACTCAAAAGGTTCTCCACCTGATGCAGGACTCTGCTAGTTTAGAGAGGTCTAATTAAGATATTATTGGTTGCATTATAGTAATTGTGGGATTAATTTTTTTGTGCTTGAGTCACACTATGGAGTTAAAAGTCAGTATCTCTGATATGCTGTAAATTTAATGTTAAATTAATTATTTTAAGTTAAAATGTAACGGTTTTGATGTATTTGATGTCTTTTTATTCAGGTTTTAAAGAAAAAGAACCAAAGACAAAATCGAGAGGCAAATGCAAAGAACCTGCGCGAGGGTCGACTCCAAGTAAGCCGACCATAACTGACCCTGGACCATCTGAACAAGAAGACAGTCGCACATCATCGTCTCATAGTCTGTACTCTGAATTATTTGACTTGAAACCTTGTAAAAATGTTACTACATATCTTTTGTCTTCAATGTTTGAATCTTTTCCCTATTAACTAAACAGAACTAAGACCGTTTCATCCCTTTGCACTTTAAATAGTGCATGTTAATGTGAACAAGAAAGAGCTACAGTGTACTGTAACCACGACTGTGGGAAACATTGATTGTATATGCATGAAAAAAACAGCGGTTTTATTTATGGCTTTTACACAAAGCATAAAGCAACAGTGAGACTGTGAGATGCGTGTTTATACAACAGTTACAAGTTAATAATATTTGGTTAGATGTCAACACACTGTATGAAAAATTGAGCTAAGGCACAGCATTGTCATATTTGCACTAAGTTTTGGTTTCAATAGCTTTCCAAGGCACTCTGGCTATATTTAACAATGCATTTTACTGCATGAAAACACTGCCAGTGTTATACTGCAGACACTGACAGTACACAACTATGACACACTTGCACACATGTACTGTATATGTTAACTCGCACAATAAACCTAAGCAATGAACAAAAACGGCATAACAAAACAACATATAAGAAAGTACCTAAGACAGATAAAATGGTTAAAAAATGCAATACGAAAACAGCATTATAGCCGCAAGAGCAGCTTTACCATAAATGCTTAAAAGAAAACTGTTTAAGTGTCCATTCATGTCACATAGTAGATAGACCTGAATGTGCTGCCCCATCAAGAGTTCAAGAGTTGAAGAAGGCAGTGAGAAAAAGTAACTAAAAGTAGCTGTTAAAAAAGAATCAGTAGTTTCGTGTTTCACACAAATACTTTCATATGACAATAAGACATGCACATTTTTCAAAAGCATATATTTAGAATAATTTTAATATGTTTGTAATAGCTAACAAGACTGATAAATATGGAAAACGGATATTTTGTATTTGGCACTTTTAATAATATCAAATGATATTAAAATAATTAAAAATAAAGTGATATGTTAAAAAAAAGTTATGCTTGCATTCTGGAAGATGGCAGCAACATGAGTTGTGATCAATCAACAACATCCTGGCAGCCCATCTCTCAATATCTGACAAGAGGAAAGCTTAATCTTTGGATGCATTTGCAAACGATTTCCTATTTGCACAAGATTGTCTTGTTATTTGCAATATGTAAGGCACTAAGGACTGATGCCTCAATGCTGACACCACTTAAAGTCAACAATACCACCAAAACATGGACCTAACATTCACATTGCAGAGTAACACTACGATGACTGTCTCTCATGGGTGTCAAGGTCCGATGCTTCATGTTGAATCCAGCCAACATTTCAGTCTGTGGAGAAACTACATCACTGCACCCAGGTGAACACACGTGTGCATGTGAGAGTGTGGTGTTATACAGTATTATGTAACAGAATGTAATCATGCAACTTAGCGCTCTGTCAAACATGTATACTGAACGTAACCACTATGAATGAGCACGAGGCTGCACCCTCTACTGCACGTCTGACAGCCTTGTTTCATTTAATATGTGCTTTGAGGTTTGACACTTCTCCCATCATCAGAAAATCTGCAGGTAAAGTCTCACACACTGGCCCCTGCGGGCCTGTTTGTGAATCCGCCTCCTCTTTCGCCTCCATCCCCGGGCATTCGGGCATCAGAGGGACGGTTTCCGTTATTGTCACATCCTGCTTCCCGTAGCGTTGAACGATTGATTGCCGCCCAGAGCCTTTGATTTTCCTTCTGCTGCTCAGTGACCTGGAGGCGGCAGGAAGACATGCTGTCACTCACACACAAGGATCGATATCAGCACTAAGGCGGCTTTTTCAGGCAGCTTTTGGGGAACAACGTCTCACCTGCTTTTCGAGCATCTGGATCCGCATCTCTTGACGAGCGACTGTCTCTCGCAGCTGCAAAAGAGACTCTTTGGTCAAATACTGTGGCAATGGGAAGAACTGATTAGATCATGATTTGCAGTGCTGAGTGTGCAGATCTGGTACCTGTGTGATCTCGCTACTTGCTTTGCAGCATGCGCCCGATTCCCCTTTTCTGCAGCCGTCAGCCTGCTCCAGTCCATTGACTTTATCACAGCCCATTCGTTTAGTCTGAGAAAAACAGTGGGCATAGATGTGTTTTAAATCACAGTATTACAGTTTAGCATAGGCTGTTACAGTTAAGTAAAACTAGGTGTGATAAAAATATTTAAGTTAACCGAAACAAAAATAAAAACTATACTTGAAATAAAAATATGCAGGAAATGTCTTCAGTTTTAGTCTTTGAATTTTGTCAGATTTGTCAACAAAAGCATGAGGAGGCAGCAGTGTATCTGTTAAGAGACCGGAGTACCTACATGACTGTGATTTTACTGCCTCAACAAAGTGTTGTGTTTACATGATACTTATTCTGAACTTCTTAAATTTTGCCTGATGCCTCCCCCACTTTAACATATAAAACTAAAATTAATACTGAAAATAATAAAACTTAATATTTTTTAACAATATAAACTAAACTGAAATAAATACACTCACTGTGGAAACTAACTGAAACTAAAGTGAATTATAAATAAAAATAAAAACTAATGAAAAATACCAAACTTTAATAAATCTGGAATTTTCAGCTATACTGTAGAATTCTAAAAGTTGTTTTTTTTTCAGAGTACATAACTCATGTCTCGATACTCGCAAAGGACAGGCATGGTGGCATTACCGATAGGTCTTTCTTGGTGCTGACAGCTGCTGCAGCAGCAGCCAGCTCTTTCAGCTCCTCATAAGGCAGAGTGACGCTTTGGGAGAAAGAGGAGAGCTGGTCAGGAGTGGATCCCTCTGAGTCATCTGGCATCGGGATGAACTCTGCGTTTTCAAGCTCCTGTTGGATGAGAACTTCCCTGAATTAGAACACTGTGAATCTCCATTACGATGTTTGTTTTAGGACAGGCATGTCAAACCGGTCCACAGGGGGGCCGGTGTGGCTGCAGGTTTTGTTTCCAACCAAGTAGCAGAACACCAGACTTGACTCATTTAATCAACTGATCTCCGTCTTCAGACAGTTGATTGGTCAAACTGTGTGCTCTTGGTTGGTTGGCACAAAAACCTGCAGCCACACCGGCCCCCCTGTGGACCAGTTTGACATGCCTGTTTTAGGATCTAAACTCAGACTGCAGTCAAATCAGATCTTTATGAAAAATGTTTGTTTACATGAAAAATGTAAACAAAGGGCTAAAGTCAAGAGGAAGTGAGGTCGAAACAAACTTGTTCTATACGGTACGGCTGCTATTTTTCTGCTATTGAGCTCTTTAGCAGAAACGTGTTCTGTTGGTTTGTATTATTGTTCACTGCCGCGCAGTAAATATGCTTTGTTCTTTCAAAATTAGATTGTGTTGTCAGTGTGCTAACTGGCTAACTAGCGTCATGGCAGTTTTCCTGTTTAGACTGCTGAAACTCGTCTTACGTGCTGGTTGGAAGTCAGTTTGGTGTGTTCCTGCACAGCTTTTTGGCCGAGACATGGTGACGTGAGACGACACAGCAGGGGACTTTTGTCGCTGCTAGTTTTTTGATACCAGTCTGGTGTGTCTTGGCTTTAAGGCTTCCTTATTCCTTGGTGCTTTCATGAAAACAAACCTTTCTAAGCCAGAGAGGGCAGGAGCTGTCCCCAGTCTGATTTGCCAGCGACATCATCGGGGTCTCCATGAAGCACTCCTCTGTATTATCCTCCATTGTACCACCAAGACCCCTGAAACGACACTCTGTCTCTGAACCAGGGTCCATGTCCAGATCAACTGTGGACGTAGATGCCTCCTGGCCCAGCCCTGTGTACACATACATATATATTAACACACACACAGGCAGTGTAGACTTGCGGTGCAATTGCAGACTTGTACTTAGAGCAAAGAAAATCAATACACATATTGGTGACCATAGAAAAGAATTTACCACTACCGACTGACAGTCCACTGCTGTTAGAGCGAATAGTCTTGGAGTTGAGCACTTTCTCTGCAAAGGACAAAATATATTAGACGACTGTTTTGTTTTTGCACCAGTCCATCGTGCATGAGTCTGCTTGTGATTACTAACCCATTATGATAATGGTGTGCCAGCCACGGCAAGACAGGTCCGGTACATGGTGGAGGGAACCAAAGATAGGTCTTGGCATGGCAGGGCATACTTCTGAACCAAATCCCTTATCAGCCGGCATCCCAAGTCGCCCGTTTCCTGCATTTCCCCATGCGAAGATCTGATTATCTGCAAGAAAGAAAACCAGGTGATGGCATATCCTCAGAACCAAAAGTTTGGAACTTCTGGATAGATATAAAAAAGCCAAAAACCTTAACATAAAATCAACAAAACATGAATATTATTGCCATAGATGCACCACAGGACAGTACATGTTCTTACCCTCAGTGGCTGCAATGGTGAAGCCGTCGCCACAAGACACTTTGGTCACGGTCTTCCCTCCAAACGGTCCGACAAGGAGCTGGACTCCCTGGTGTTTTTTGAAGTCCTTCACACCCAGCTGTCCGTACTTGTTGCAACCAAAGGTGATGAGGCGACCGCGCACTGAAAAGCCAGAAATCATATAAAATTGATGTTTCTTTGAAATTGAGATAATTTTCACTTTTAAGAGAAATATCAGCCTCTTTTCACGGTACCATCAATGGCAGCTGTGTGGGTCTTCCCTGGAGCTATGGTCTGAATCTTGAACCATGACAGCTGCTTTACCAAGGTCAGTGTGGTGATGTATGGGATCCCCTGGTTACCCTGGTGTAGTGGATAAAAAAAAAAAACAGTGCTGCATACCCTAAATTCTCTATTGATAGAGTCTCAAAAGCTGCAGGTCAATCTGCATTCTTTCATGTTTTTCAAATGGAAAGTCCTATAAAGACGTTTTTAAAAAGCAATGACGTAGGTTTCAGCGCTGCCCTACCCCCTATATATATATATATGTATGTGCTGTGGAAACAAACTAAAACTAAACTGAATTATGACTTCCAGAATCGAACTAACATGGTGTCCACAGCAGTACATAGGTTTATAAAGCAACAACATCGTGCCGAAACCTACATCATGTCACGTGGGAAAAGTTCGTTGAAGGGCTTGGGAAAGTAACATTTTGAGGCTAAGATTTGAGGCTAGAATTTTCCTATTTGAATGCATCAGGAAAACCACTGAAAGGCTACAAAATGATGTAAAGAGGCTTAAATAATAATGAAGCTGCACTTTGAGTATATGCCAGTACCTCTCCAGGGTGGTTTTTGAGACCAGAGATTCCCTGGTTCAGACCAAGCTTGTTGAATTCATTGTTTCCACACGCCAGGACTTTGCCAGTTTCTGTTATAAAGAAGGTTCCATCGCTGGCACATGACACTGCAGAGATGGTGGCACCTTTAGGGATTTCCACCTGTGTAATCCAGAAAACAGACAGATCTTCTGAAATAAACAGCTTCAAATACTTCCTGGCTCCTGCAAAGTTTTAGCCTCACAACAGACAGTCAAGAATATGCCAGAGCAGGAAACAAAAACGTACTTGCATCGGAGAACTGAAGTCATCCTCACATTCCAGTCCGAGACGCCCTGCAGCAGAAAAAAATAGAGCAATTTCTACTGAGAACGCTCAGTGAGATTGCATAAAAAGTGCCACCATCTCCACCTGCTGGCTACACTTATAACAGCAAAAACAACCTGACAGGCTTAAATCAGCTCAGAACCACAGTGAAGCAGCAGCTCTATGTACCGTACTCTCCACAGCCCCAGGAGTAGATGTCCCCATGCTGAGTCAGGACCACCACATGGTTATCTCCACAAGAAACCTGACGGACAGGCCGCTCCTCAAAAAACTCCAAGAGCACTGGCTCCAAAATCTCACTGCCAAGCTCCCCCTCCACTCCAATGCAGCCGTAATAGTCTGACCCAAACATGTACATCTGGTCCTCATCTGCAAAACGACAGCAGCACAGGTTTGAGAAATTGTGTCTTTCCAAAGAAAGGTTTGCTTTCAGGTACCTGTTTTTTCGCAGGAAGCTTTCCTCACTCACCGGTGATACAGGCCGTGAAGTCAGCCCCACATGCCACCTGTCTGATTGCCTTTCCTTGTAGCTTCTCCACCCTCTTTGGCTGCCGGTACGAAGCCTGGTCTCCGTGTCCCAGCTGGCCCACCATCTTCCCCCCACCTTGGACATTCTGAGGATAAGTTTGAGAAAAGCTCCATGAGGAGAAGCGCTACAGCAACTGGATCCATTTTTTCTCTCTCATACCCCTTATTCACCAACATGGGACAGGTTCCATTCCAGTTCCCGCACCGAATTTTGAACAATTCAGAGTCTTTCGACGGAAAAATAAATTGTTTGGAAACCTGCAAAGTTTGCTCACAGCAGGAACCAAAAAATAACATGTTTTCCTCAACCTACAGTGTGAACCATGAGATCAGTGGGTGTGTCATATTCCACAGCTTAGAAAGAGACGATGGAGTCTAACATGTAATTGTCTTCTACTTCTTCATATCATTAACAGTTGGTCTATGCTTGTTTTCTGGATAAAAACAAATATCTGTAATAACAGGACAAGAGCTTGTAGTTAATCTGATTCACCATCTTGCTACGACTGGTTACTTAGGTTGTGCATCGTGCAACACCCTCCACTGACGTCACATCTTTGAATACAACTAGAGCCAGACAGATATGTCCATCAGCCAATTCCATCCACCAATACTGGCCTGTCACAGATATATTTCTATCTGCTTAAACGTTGTCAGATATGCACAATATGAAAAGTTTATTTTTAACAGAACATAACATCAGGAAAAGGTGCTTAGAGTTATTTAGAATGATCAAACTCACAATGAAGGCCACTGTGTGAGTGCACTGATCTCATTTTTGACAATAAAGTTTATTGTCAAACTTTAAAATATTTTATTGTCAATAGTTTATTGTCAAACTATAAAACATCCTGCTGCCATTACATTATCTCTGTCATTTGATAACCATATCTGTGGGATAATTGCATTGCAACACTGCATATATAAATAATATCAGGCGATATATATCAACGTCGGAATTTTTTTAGTCCCCAATATCGGTATTAGCCCAAAAAATCCACTATTAGTCAGGCTCTAATTACAATAATTTAGCTCAAAAGTGGTGGAAACGAGGACTGGTTCACTACAAAGCACCAAGGTTCAAATAAACCTGAACAGAACAGGTTCAAGAACCAGAGCTCATTGGGTGGAAAAAGGGTACCAGACTGATGGATTAATACTCACTGCCCAGGTATACAGCTCCTTTTCCACTGTCACCACTGCAAAGTGACTCTCCCCGGCACACACGTGTTGGGCACTGCTGCCTCCTTTAAACGAGTCAATTTTCTGGGGGGTAAACTTCCCTCCCCCCCAGAAGTAAACCTCCCTCGAGCGTGTGGTCACCACAGCAACAGGGGTGTCAGTTACTGTACTCAACCTGCGGTGCAGCCACGACAACAAATCAGTTATTTACTACAAACCGTCTTAAGGGACCATATATGAAACAAGTGTAAACAACTTACTTTGGTTTTTTCATTGCTGAATTCAGCAGGGCAACTCGCTCTTCAAGCTCCCTAACAGAGAGTGAAGTTGTCACTGGGTTGTCAGGGGTGTTTTGACTTTGTTGCAACAGAATCTAGAATATTTTCTGGTTAAAGAATCAACAAAAACACTCTTGTTTTATAACCAACTTACTGTCTGCAGCAGGAGATGAATGGCTGGTCCAGAATCTGGTCAGCTGTAGGCCTCTTTGCAGGATCCTGCAACACAAACAGATCACAAGTTTGCAGGACGGCTTTTTACTGAGCACAGAGGATCATTTCTGGCATCAATCCATTTGTTTCATGACTATCTGACACAAAACTCTTTTCCAGACACTTTAATCTAATGTTTTCAAGACCTGTTCCAAGATCATTTTTGATCAAATTTAAGACTGACTTTTGAACAAATTATCATCAAATAATTTTCTTGTTCAAGCATTGGAATTAAGTATAAAAGTAAAAAGTAATCAGCCAACTCTGTGCGGTCCCGTAAAGAGGGAGGTTGTATGTAAAGATATTGTTATTGAAGTAAGTTTGGTTAAACTACATTTTGCCAACACATAAGTGTAAGTAAAAAGTAAAAAGATAGTATTCGGTTCAGTAGAAGGTTTTAAGATTTGTAACATCAGAAATGTGAACTTTCACGCAGAGGAACTTGACTCATTTTAACCAAAATAAATTTGAAGATGGATAACTTAAATTAAATGTTTGTAGCAATTAAGACCTTACAAATTCAAATTTAAGACTATTCAATGACTTTTAAGGCCTAATATTCATGAAGTTGAATCCAAGACAATTGAAGTTTTTTAAGGACATGCAGACACGTTGCTACTCTAAATCCTTCCCTCACTTACTTGATCAAGGCACTCGTACACCAGTTTGATCAATGCAGCTGAATAAACATCCGAGTTCACGTCCATAGTCCAGTTGCCTTGGACTATTTTCACACAGAGGTTCAAAGGGTTCTGATGGACACAAGCAGCAAAATTAATTAACCCTGGTGGAAAAAATTTAATTTTCTTATTAATGCAAGGCAGTGAAAAAACTTTCTAGCTTGTAAACAAACCTACCGTTGCATCAAATGTTCTTGTAAGAGCCAAAACTTCAAAAAGTACACAGCCCATGGCCCAGATGTCAGATTTGAAGTTGTACTTTGCCCCCTGGCACAATTCAGGTGACATGTAATACGGAGTTCCCACACACTGGATTTACAGAAGAAGAAAAAAAACAGATTTTTAATTTTTTTTTTTTTTTTACGTTTACTTAATCACAGCCACTCTAGTTAAAGATGCTCGCATAAAAAAAACTAAATTACGACATACGGTCTCTGCCATTGAAAACTCGGAGTCTAGCTTCTTTGCAAGGCCATAGTCCCCAAGCTTAATGAGGTCCGTCTTGGTCAGGAAAATGTTGAGAGTTTTGATATCTCTGCAAGAAAAAGTAATGATTCCATTACCAAAAAAAAATGTTAGAAATAAAATAAAATAGTCTCTGCAGATGCCATTCATAAGGGCATGAAAAATGCTGAAAATTTACCTGTGTAAGATCCCCGCTTTGTGAATGTGGGACACTGCTGAGGCAATTTGGTACAGGTACCATATGACCACCTAAAGAAACATGTTAGCAGTGACAATATAATACAGAATAATCTGTTAGTGTGAAATAAAGCCCTGCACTGTCGCACCCATACCTCTTCACTGAAAAGTTTTCCATTCTGGTGGTTGATCTTATCGTACAGATTCCCTCCTGTGATGAGAAGGCTGTTTAGCATTCTGTCACGCACAAACAACATTTTAACTAACCTCGATCAAATCTTCAGAGCGGACGTGCCATTCACCTACCGTTACAATACTCCAACTCGATCAGCAAGGTATTTTTATCCATGAAGTGATTGAAGTAGGCGATGATGTTGTTGTGCTCCAGGATGGAGAGGATGCTTATTTCGTTCATGACATCTCTGCGCTCCTTTTCTGAGAGCGAGTTCAGGTCCACCTCCTTCCATACCACCAGAGAGTTGTCCTGAGGAAGTCAGAGGGGACACGTCATTAAATAACACAACTGAGAGCCTAAATTATCCAAGCATCTAGATGTGTCCCTCTAGATGAGTACTGGCTGGTTTATTTTTCTCTGCAGTCCCTTTTAAAAAAAAAAAAAAAAAAGTAACACACATTATTCTGAACATTAAAAAAAAAGTAATAATACATAAAATACTATGCACAATCAATTAATCGGTTGTTAAGAATTGAATCGAACATGTGAAATTCAATCAATTAATCGGTTGTTAAGAACTGAATTAAACATGTGATTCAGTACTGAAGGCATCTAACACTATGATACTAAAGGCTATTCAGTGCTGTCAAAGTATATGCAATATGTTGCTGTGAGCTTTGACTGGGGGGAAAATACCATTTGGTATTCTTCAAAATAAGCAAAACTTTTATGTTTTTCATGTCTGAAAAGGAGTAGGAAGAAATAAATGCTTGTCTATTCCCACCCTCTCTCGTTACAGCTTATAGAACAGACAACATTCTCTTTATGGGTGGGGAAAAACGATAAAGCATACTATCGCAATATTTTGCATGACAATAGTGTAGTGATAAACAGATGCAAGTATCTACTTTTTTGATTATATATTTTTTAAAATTATATTATGCAAATATAAATTAAACATACATACATTTTGCTGTAATAAAAACAATTGATGCGAGATATGCAGACTGAAAATTGTATCTTAATAGATAAAACAGATGTTGACAAAGATTTCCTTTGAGGGACATATTTTGTGATCGTGATATCATGGGGCCTTCGGTTATTCCCATCCCTGCTTCTCAGGTTTACAGCAACAAACTTTTATGTGTGGTAATGGGTTCAGAAAATTTTTTTTGAAGGACAGGGTGGCATAAAGGATCTGCAAACTCAGACACGCACCAAAGTGGACTGCAGGACAAAGGAGCGAGGCATGGGAAAGTCATTTATCTAGTTCTCACTCAGGAATTTCTCACAGGGGTATGTTAACAGAGGAACAGCGAGCAATTCAGTTAGCAAGACACATCCTGCACAGTTGAACATAATAATGCACTTCGAAAGCAACACGTAGCACTATTAATAAGGCATTTCTGATATAGTCAATCAGTGCATTTTCACGTTAAGCGTTGGTGCTCATAATTTATGACGAAATCCTCATGCCGGTGCAAGGGGTTGTGGGGCCTTGTAAACTTGCAAAATACATGTTTGCCTTTGCCCTGTTGTAACAGTGATGCAGTGGTGAAATACAACAAAGTATTAATACTTTGTTACAGTACTTAAGATGTTTTTGGGGGGATAATCTGTACTCCACTTGAGTTTTTATATTTCTGTCAAATTTAACTTTTACTCCGTTTCGTTTCTTCAATAAAATGTATACTTTTTCTAGATTACAATTCCCCTAAACATTTTAGTTACCAGCTACAAAACAGGAAAGAGGGTGGAGGGATGGACAGAGGGAGGGATGGACGAATAAAGGAATGGGAGGTGGAGAAAAAAAAATTTTTTTCTTCAAGTGTAATGTAAGCTCTATTTTTAAGGTGGTGTATGTTAAAAAGCAATAAACTTCATAATTCTTAAAATTATGACCACTTCCTTTTTTATTGTCAGCATTTATTTGTACTTTTACTTTCAATACTCAAGTAAATTTAATATCATGAAATTATTTTTGATGCTTAAGTACAGTAACTATCAGATACTTTGAGACTTTTATTCAAGTAATATTGTAATAGGTGAAGAAAAAAAACACACAGTCTGCACAGTAGATTATGCTTCCATAAATCTTTAATATAATTACCACTGTGTATTTTCTTCTCTTGTATTATCTCTTTTCCATTACCTTGTGTATTTGTCATCTGGATATGAGGGCTCTTTTGAACTTTTTGTAATATTCTAACAGGTGACTTAAACCTCTATCAAAGTCATTTCCTGGTTAGATATCTATACTTTTATTCAAGTTTGCCTTTCAGGTATTTCATCCACCACAGCAGTGAAGGTAAATTTAAGTAGCACATTAGCTTTACTGAAGGTAAGTGACTGATGCACGGCATATTGCAATTGCCTTTTACAGTTTTTCTCCATTGTATACACACAAAAGATGAAACTATGCACATTATTCTGATAACTTGGCATTCCTGTATCATCAACAGGACTCAAAACTTCTAAACTCTAAGCACAAATTCTGTGTTTTCACTCAAAATAGGGCTCTGAATCACATTTTTGCAAAACTCCAAGCACAAATTGCATCATTTAGCACACTTTGTTCACCTGGACAACACTGGCCTTCAAAACGCCAAACTCCTATTACCAAATGGTCTCACTCACATCTCAGTACGCAGAACAGCCATGTTTCAGAGCACTTAAGAGGCCTCAGGTGACCTCTACTGTGTTGGGTAGAAATGGAGCAGCATGGAGAACAGATAAGAAGGCATACAATTCTCATTTGTCTGTATTACAGCAAAGAGTAAATATTTGCTCTGTTACTTTTTTGTATTTGTGCACCAACTTCATCCCCAGAAAGACAGCCATTTCATTTTATGAAATAGCGTTTCTCATTTTACTTAAAGTGTCAGTTCAGTAACATATTTTCGCCAAAACCAGTAACATTCCTGTATTCTCACAACTCTAAAAGTTACAGCATGACTCTGAGAGCTGGGCTGAGTTTAGCCTTACTGGAGCTCATTGGATAGACAAATGTGCATTGCATCTTTTGCTGATACAATGACTGTGTCAATGCAATATTTATATGACCTACTCAGAGTATTGTATTACATTACAGCAGCACTCTTTATACTATATGTACCAAAAATACAGCCTATTTGGGGGACACAAAGAAGGAAAAAAAGGAAACAACTGCTTTATTTCTACACTTTTCTTTTTTTTATATATCTGAATATGTAGCATGGCCTCACAAAGGCAAAACACATATAAACATGATTTTGATGGTGTTTTTTTACATCTCTGACATGCTTGTGACATATGAAGCTTCTAGGGCCCTCAGGACATCTGGGGCCCCAAAAGTGAGAACAACACATGGTGAAGCAGAGTTTTGTTATCATACAGCACAAACCTTTAATAACCTCCCAGATGATGTTAGACAAGCCCAGACTCTGATTACTTTTAAGACAAAGCTAAAAACATCCCTGTTTACACTGCCTACTCCACCTGGTAATATCTGCAACCTTATTTTAAAACTGGATTTAGGACCATTTCAAATAATGTTTTTATCTTTGAACCTCTTGTATGCACTACTGCAGCTTTTAATGGTGATTTTTATTTATTCTTTCTCCTCTCTCTCCTTTTATATCTAATCTCTTTACTATTTTGTTGAAAATCTGTATCTTTTATTATGTTTTATATTTTACTGCTCTGTAAAGCGCTCTGAATTGACCTGTTGAAGGAAATGTGCTATACAAATAAAGCTGCCTTGCCTTTTTTTAAAATTATTTTTTTTATTTATCACGCCAGTATTAAATTGGTGCTATGTGCGTGATATTCATATGAGAGCTGTGAGGACTGTTTTGGTGGAAAGAATCAGTTTTGAGAGCAGATAACATAGTTATGAGTGGTGTGCTTCATTTTGCAGGAGATTTGTGGAGTTTTGACCAAATGGTTAACCCTTTTCCGTTTGGTATATAAAGATATTGAGCCATAGTTTCAGGAAATGTGTTCAAACCAAAGAGGGGAGGGGGGGACTTTTACCATACTAAACGGTGCTGGGACAGATATCCAACTTACCTCTGTTCGTCTGTACAGAGTTGCTTCACCAAACGCCCCCCTCCCGAGGATCCGGATAGGAATGTAATGCAGCTTCTCCTCTTCGCCATTAAACGTGCCCGAGGCTGTTCGCTCACTGACCACAGACCCGCCGCCCAAATCTGAATTCAGCGAGTCGAAATGTCTTTCATATTCCCCCAGTGACATTTCTGTTTAGGGACTTGTTAGCCAATGATGGAAATAACCCGAACAGGCCTAACGTCAACTAATACTGAAAGACTCCTAAAAAACCGTACACACGTCTAACATATTACCCGCGCCGGCTAACAAAGAGACCTGTCAAAGTACTCAAGTTATCAGATACCTCGAAGCAACTCAAAGTACGGAAAATACAACGTAGCAAAATACGTGCAAATATAGTAGTTGCACTAGCGTCAAGCATGACACAACAAAAATAAGGACGTCAGGACAACTTTTTCAAGTTTCAGAATAAAAGGCGTATCCGCGAGCGTGTTGTCGTGTGTTTTACTATGAAACGCAACAGAGCGCGTTTCCGGTGTTGGCGCGCGTCTGTTTGGGTGAGATTGATTTGGCTAACACTTAGCAGGAAGAAAGTGCAGCACCCGCAATAAAGTCCTGATCTGTCATGGAAATGTGACCATTAAGTCTGCATGACAAACACACATATTTAAAATCAGCTGGATCGACTAAAGAGGTATCATCACGTCGAAAACACCTCCATCCTCTCCCCACGCTACAACCCGGAAACCATCAAATTAAACGGTCTGCTTGGCAAGAAGTTTTTAAAAATTTTTAAACATATGTTTAAATCTTTTACCCTCATTGTCTGATTTTAACGACAAGTAGCACGCGCAAATAAAGAATGGTATTGACAGAGCTGTCCAAACATACAATTTTAGTTCACAATTTTATTTTCATACCACATAAATAAATACATTTGAAATAAATATATATATATATAATATATATAAATAAATGGGGCCAATGAAATTATATATATATATATATATATATATATAATTTTTTTTTTTAAACTAAATGTATGTTACCACTTGTACCAGATTATAGTTTAGAGCTAATTAACTACAGCAGTCCCTTGGCAAGTAAGAACAAATACAAACACACAGCACAATGGCATGATAATACAAAGTTGTTTAAGAGGAGAGAAGGAGAAAAGACACACACAAGACAAATAATACACACAATAGCACATGTAATATAAAGTGCTAAATATAAAGTGATAAAAAGAAGAAGACACAAGAGAGGCAATATAAACATAAAACTACATCAAAAACACATCACTTACAAAACAGGATAAAATACTACATACAATAGTACATCTCTCTCCTCTCTCTCTCTATATATATATATTCATAGATATATTAGTAATTTGCATAAGCTTCCACATTCAAGTTCATTCATCTTGTAATGAAGAATAACATCTATTTTATATTTCATGGTATTTTGTCATGCCTTCAAGAATGTCGTTATTGCAAGAACGCCCTGAAATATTGTGATATTGTTTAGGGCCATATTGTCCACCCCTAATGCACACTCAGCCACACACAGACAGTTTTGCAATATTGACAGAGCATCCACCTCACACAGATAAAACTGACACGCTGAGGGGATTTCTGAGTAAAAACCCAAATACCAGACAGATATCCAGACATGATTTCAAACGATGACTGCAGCACAGATGGAAAATCATCACACACAGGAAACAGTGGTGGGCTTGCATTGTTTTTATCTGTCCTCATTATGATTTTAGAGAAAAAAGACTGCATTTTTTCTGTTGTTCACCTCCAGCTCATACCAAAATATTTGTTCACTGTCTATGTGTGCAGTCAGAGTTGGGTCCAGAAGTCTTCCACTGCATCAACTGGTTATCGGCTGTTTAGGACTGCTGAACACTATTCTGATGTTAACTGCTGTTGTTATTGGGATTTACTGTGAGTACAACTGATCAAAGGAAGGTGTTGCATATCTATATTTTACTTATTTATAATAAGTCTGGGTTACACTATACTAAACAATTCATTAAATCAACTATGGACATATTTACCACGCTTAGTTATCTAAATTACCCTTTCAATGCTTTAAATTGGTACACACAAAACGCACAAGATTGTAAATTTATAAGATGAATAAAAAAGTGTCCCTTTTATCCCTGCAAATCATAGGTGGCACAGTCCGTGAGGAAGCCTCTCCACAACAAATAACAGCACAAGCACTCTTTGCAGAGGTGAAGCAACTTCAGATAATGCAGACTGAAGTGACTAAAGCTCAAGAAGAGGCCCAGCAAGCGTTAGAGAAAGAGCTCAGGAGCCATCACCAACTAAAACTGCAGTTGGAGAAGAACAAAACTGTCAGTGACAGCTTTCAACAGCAGCTTGAAAAACTACATGTGGAGAAAGCAACACTGAAGTCGAGCACATCTGATATTCGTGAGAGGCTATTGTGTTATTTTTTTACATTTTGGAATCAAACATTTTCTTCTTGTTGAGACTTTAACTAAATTTCTTCTTTTAACAGGGGAAAGTTGCGGGCGATGCCAGTCGGGGTGGCTTTTATTTAACACTTCATGCTACTTCCATTCTATAGCAGCATCTAATCCCTTAAAGAACTGGCATGACAGCAGGGCGGACTGCATCAGGCGTGGGGCCGATCTGGCTGTGATTGATAGCTTGGAGGAGCAGGTGAGTCCAGTATGATGTAGACAGAAACACAAGATGAACAAGTGAGGAGAATTATTCTGGATGTTTTCATGTAGCGCTCCCATTAGATACTGTAGTGCAAATGTTTTCAAACTGAGACAGTAAAGGTGCATAGTATTAATGGTGGCTCACTTCCACATAACAGAGCTTTATGAGTGTGCATGCACAATATCAGAGATCTAGAACTGGTTCACCTCAACATATCAGCCACTTTAACATCCATGCCTTGGTGAGATATTTTCGAACCCCCACAATAACCTCCAAATTCGATAGTAGTAAAACAAATTTGTGCTGGAGGGAATGCCACCAGATAGGGGACCACACACACATATTTTGGGATTGCCCAAAGTTAGAAAATTATTGGGAAGGGATACGGAAAGAATTCTCTATATTGAACACTAATTTACCTCTGACCCCACAATTTTATATCATTGGAGCACTCCCCAAGGGGAGATGGGAAAAAAGAAACTGTATTTATTACATGTTCTAATATTAATAGCCAGGAAGATGATAACTCTCTTATGGCTAAAACTGCTTCCTCCTACTGTACCTCAATGGCAAGAAAGAGTGAAGAAGGTATATTTAATGGAGAAGATAACTGCACACCTTCATCTTAAGATGGACATTTTCAGAACAAGATGGGCTTCCATAAGTAAATACTTAAATCTGTCAATGTGAAACACTGTCAAACTGTGCTATCTCAGGAGAACTGTCTGTGTGTTTTGTGTGGTTTATGCAGAGATTTATTAGAGACAATCCAGTGGGCTTGAGTTGTTTGCCGAACTGTTAATGGTTCAATTGTTCTGTTTATAGCATATCTTTGGAATTGCTTTGTTTCTTCATGTATGTGTGGCAAGGGAGGATCTGATGTGAACTGAAATGTGTGTACAAATACATGTGAAGACTAATAAATATTTGGTTAAAAAAAAAACCATCCATGCCTTAGCTGACATATAACATTGCTATGAAAATGTGTGAGCTGTAGATTATTTGAGGTTGGTATGCAAAAGCTAATGTTTTGGGTTTTTTTTGGTTTTTTTTAGACACTCCCTTCAGCATCTCATCAGTTGCTATCTAGGCTTACACTGCTAATATATATGGTAAAATAACAAATTATGATGTTGTTTGAACTCTGTTTATTTAGATAAATCTTTTCGAGTACCTACCTAAACTGGATAAAAGCATTCGACCATGGTGGAGTAAGCCAGGGGGCATTTGGTTTGGCCTTTCGGATATTCATACAGAGCGCACTTGGGTGTGGATAAATAATGTGACTCTACACGATGGAGGGTAAGAGCTTTAAGACTTACTATGCGCGTTACATTGCTGTTGTGTTAAATGAATCATTTACATGATACACTCCTTCATGCCAAACAGCGTCTGGGAAACATTGATGTGTAACCTGAAACTATTTTATGAAGTGTTTGTACTAGTTTTTCGGCCCGTTTGTTCTGAGGACGAAGATACCTCTGTGTTTAATTCAGCTTCTGGTAAAAACCTCCCGAACAATGAACACTGAAGGAATACTAATTGGGAGAAGTTTCAGCTGTTTGCAATCTGCAGTCCTCACTACTATATGCTTATAGTCCCCCCTACACTGAGCCTGTAAAGGAGATTCTCAAATGTATGTAATTAGATTAGTTTTGGTGTATTAAGGTGGACAAAATAAATTCTTCATTGGTGACATATTAATGGCTGCAACCTCGACTTGCTGACTGACTCAAATCCTTTCGTCTGATAACTATCAACATTTGATGCAAAATAATAATGGTACAAAGATGTCTATGAAGATAAAAAGATAGCTGTACATGATTAGTATTATTAAGTATAACTTGGGCATTGCTTTAGGTACTGGATACAAGGGGAGCCCAACAACTACGGACAAGCAGGTGAAGACTGTGCAGCAATTATGAACATTAACAACCCAAGGGAAACATGGTTTGATGCAAACTGCCAAGGTAAAAAACAATGGTTGTGTGAAATGGCCCCCAACTAGCTGTGGAGAGCATGGTGATCCCAATCCAGGCTGAGTTTTTAATCTACTCAAATAAGCTGCCTCCATACTGTCAAACAAGCTTGTATGTCAACATGTGAGAAGACCCAGTTATTTTCAATATCAGGATTAACTGTAAGCAAACATGTTCCCAACAGATCCTGCAGCTCATCTCTCTGGTATAGTTTCAGAGACCTCATCAATGGCATTACTAATCTTACAGTTATGCATGGTTTAGTAGTGATGCTCTCGACTAACATATCAGTGCCTTCAAATTTATTTTCAGTTGTCATAACTTTTTGCTTTGCTGAAGCTCTTTTAAAGTTGTTTTGCTTTTAGTAATGATGGAAAAAAGCACTGAGATCTTTTACTCAAGTATAAAAACACTCTATTAAAAGTAAAAATCATGTGTTCAAAATGTTACTCAAGCAAAGGTAAAGAAGTAACAGCATTAAAATGTAGATAAAATATAAAAGTGTAAAAGTACTCATTATGCAGAATAACCCTACTCAGAGTGATATGTACATTAAATCTGATTTGTTTATGTAATCAGCATTTTAATGTGACTGTAGGGCTACTTGTTACTGCTGAATATACTGCTTTTAGTTTGATTTATAAGAATGCATCATACTTTTTAAACTAATCAAATGTTTTAGCTGTTAGATCTAATTTAAATTGTAACTAACACTGCCAGATTAATGTAGAGCATTAAAAAGTACACTATGTCCCTCCTGTAGTGTTGCCAACAAGTCAAAACTTGTGAAATTGAAATTGGTGCAATACCAGCAAACCTAATGTCATTCCCATCAGCCTCAGCTAAACTTTGAATTTTGTACTAATAGGTATATGCTGCATGTTTACATACTAAACTTGGTTGTAAATTGTTAATATTACACCTGTTACACAGCTCCATGTTAGCACTGTAACTGCATGCAAGTTTGTATGCCGATGTTAGCATGTAGCTCAAAGCACGAAGCTGCAAGCGTCACTGTAGACTCTTATTATGACGTAACCTTGACATACAGTGCATGTAAAAAAGGGAGCTCTGGTTCCTAAATGTGTTCTCTCTGAGTGTAAATAAAGGTTGAATGAATTAATTCAATTTTAATATGTGCTCATTTGAAACACTTACACTAATTCTACAATTGTTGTGATAATTAAAAGTAATTTCTTTTTTAGAAATTAAAAATCTTTTTCAAAGCAACACTTAGATGTGTGAGCAGCAGGGGGTGCAAATAAGCAATTTTTGCCATCAATACTTGATAACATTGGTTAATGTTATTATTTGTCACCCCAGCTGATCATGTAAAATGTCCCAGAACTCACAGGGTCACAACTCAACTTCCAGTGGAACAAAGCATCACATTGCCCTCCTCTACTCACTAAAAGCAGAGCTGTTTTTAATTTATATAAGTCATTAAGTTTTTACATGGATATTGCATTAGCACCTTATCCCACATGCACTGTGTCCTCTCCTGGTCTCAGATGATGTCCAGCTGGTCTGGTCTGTTCCCTGCCACCTAGTCCTTGAATGAGCATATGAATGAGTGTGTCATTTATAGGGGTCGGCGATATGGCCCTACAATAACATCATAATATTTCAGGGTATTTTTTCAATAAAGATGTTCATAATGACATTACAAAATACTTCCTTATCGATTGCAAGAATATATCATTGCAAAGGAATGTTATAGTTGTTTATGTCCACATAAATGTATTGGTTTGCCTGTCATGTAAGCTTGCATTATTGAAGGTTTAAGACTAATTTACCTGACAACACTGCTGCCTTTGGGCACGTGGCAAGAGAGGAGACGGAGAGAGGCACTGTGCTCCTGCCAAAGAAGCTGCTGACTGAGATTACTCTGAGCAGTAAGTCGCTGAAATGATCTAATGTGCAGGCCTGCATATAAAAAAATAGAGGATGCACGGGCCTAACGACACCACATTATTCCACATTACTGAAGATGCTCCCATTTTTGGAACTAAACATTATGTCAACATGTCATTATTACTTAATGACTTTTTCTTATCATATTAAAAAAATGATACCAATATTATACGATATGTGACACCTCTGTTATCTTTATATATGCCTACTGATGTTTTTTTTGGTATGTGTGACCCTTATGATATCCGTATGTGGATTGTATGGTGACTGTGTATGCTAAAATGCCTGCGTGATATGCTCCAAACCCAATTTCCTCACGGGGACAACAAAAGTATATCTCTATCTATCCCCACATGGGCGCCACACTAGAACCCACTAAAGCAAATTCTGGGAATCTGGCTTCATTTATTGTTCCATTTGTCTGAAGTGTCACGTTTAATAAAAATAGAGCTTTACATTCTGAACATACTGGCTTTTTAGTAGTAGATGCTTGGAGGGCCAAAACAGGAACAGGGCTGACCCAAATGCTTTGAAGCTTTAATTGTTGCCATGGTAGTCAAAAACAGTATTCAAAAGCCCCCAAAATCCAAAGTAGCGCATAAATTCAGAAGCAGTTATCTGACATTATAAATTATGTATTCACATTAATTGTTTTTTATTCCCAGACAAGGACATTTAAACTTGATGATAGTTTTGTGAGTTGAAAACACCAAGCATCTTGAATACTTAAAAAATTTGCCAAGATGACCTCTAAAAGTTGAGTGCCTGATATGCTGAAGGTAAAAAGGTAGACTATGTCACTAAAACTACAACAAGCTTAGCAAATCACCTGAAAATTGTAACTGTTAAGCCATCACACAGACAAAGGTTGATTACAGTTGGATCCTCTTTTCCCAACATCTGACTGGATCTGTTGTAACTTTATTGTGCTGATGGTTGCTGTTGTTAATCAGACTAACTGGGATTAACTAACAAAAAGTTTCATTTCCCTCTTCAATGGAATATCATTTGCAATACATCAGAAAGCTGAAAAAACACCTTCCAAGAACAACAACAAAAAGATCTTGCGCAAAATTCACAACTTTCAGCATGCTTCAGACAAATTTTCATTCAATGCAGACCAAGATTATTACATACAGTTTATGGAAACATTTGTTTCCAAAAACTTTAATTTTATTCAATATTATGTTGTGTGTTTTTTAAATTATTTACAATTTCTATTTCTTTTTAGCTTGTGGTTTTAATTTGTGAAAAGTATTTTGCTGAACGAAACATGTAAGTATCATAAACTTTTGTTTTCCACAGAACTTATTTTTTGTAATAACTCTCAAATTGGCTTACAAAAAACCTGTCATTCCCACAGTACTTCACTGTGAGGGCTGAGCATGGTAGCATGCTCACATTAACCTTTAGCTCAAAGCACAGCACCTTAGTAGAACCCCACATAGTTGTTATTATGGCTGTATGATGTTCTTAATAGATTTTTGCGGGAAACAGATGGAAAAGACTGAGCTACTGCAACACCACATCTGTGCAACACATCCTCACAGTTCTGAAGAAGATACACACACACACACACACACACACACACAATTTTCCTGTTAATGCAGCCCATCCCTGTAATTTCCCCGCAAAACTTAAACTTTTAAAAAAACATCTGCAATGCACTGAGGTGGGGGTGGATACACAGTCACACACACTCCTCTTCTTAATGTATAAAAGCAGAAGGAAAACAGATCACTGAGCAGAGTTGTAGCGCTGCAATGGACAATCCACAAAGAAGGACCGGTGAAGGGCAGAAAATATCATTCATACCCAAGTTTTCTCAAGTTTTCCTCAACCCTATTGGAAATCTTTGCTCTTGCTATGAAATGTTTGGACGAGGTACCACTTTAAAATCTTTGACAGTGACAGTGACACATTTCTGACTTATTCTCTACTTTTCCCTCATTGACTTCTTTTTTTCCAAGCTTTACTACCAAGCCTAAATGATTGAAGTCATATTCATCATAGTCATTACCTATGATACTCTTCACTTCTATATAATCGTTATGATTTACAAATTCACAGGTGGAGATGGATCTAACCGACTGGTTTTAGTCTGTCTGGGTCTGCTGAACGTTGCTCTGCTGATAGCTGCTGTTGTTATTGGGACTTATTGTGAGTATTACAACAAACAAAAGTTTCATTTACATCTTTTGTGGAATTTCACTTGCAGCACATCAGATCACTGAGCAGAAACTTTACTGAATAAAGACATTGAGAAAAAAATCTACATTTATCTCAAAATGCTTTAGAAATTGTTTCAGTGAAGGTACATTCAATGCAAAACATGATAACTATATGGAAACATATGTGAAAATGTTCATATGGATGTAAATATTTGGTATTCTTTTTATGGTTTTTAATCATTTGGACCTCTTATTTTTAGCTTGTAAATCCTGTCCACATTTTCAATAGAAATTCATCGGGAAATTCTATATTTAAAATGTAAATGTCCACATGTTTGCATATTTTTCCCTAATAAAAAGATTAATTCCACATACATCTTAAACTATCCTTTTTAGTTCTATTTTGTTAACTTCATTAATTATGGCATACATCCTCATAGTCCACTATAATACAAAAACATCAGTTTTGACACTGTTCTCACTCTCTCTGTTTCTGCATCTCGTCAGGTGCCAAAGTCAAAGAGGGTTCCCTCCAGGTTTCTCACTCAGCAGCAACAGAGCTCATCAATAAGCTGAATATTCTCCGTGGCAACCACAGTGATGTGATCAAAGCCGAAAAGGAAACCAAGGATGCATTAGAGAGAGCACTCAAAAATCATGTACAAATAAAGGAGAAGATTGAGCAGCTGAAGACCATCAATGACAATTATCAGAAACAAACTGAGGCACTGCTAACACAGAAGACAATTTTGCTGTCCAATATGTCAGCTTTTGGTGAGAAAAACCTATATTATATCCTTTTATTTCATTTGTTATTGCTGAAAAAAACATCTAAAGTGACCACACATCTCTTGTTTCTACTAAAGAAAACTGTGGCAGGTGCCTCTCTGGATGGGTTCCTCTCAACTCATCCTGCTATTTCTTTTCTTACTCTGAGTCCTCTGTTGTCAAAAAGAACTGGCCGGATAGCAGAGCAGACTGTATCCATCGTGGAGCTGACCTGATTGTGATCGATAGCCAGGAGGAGCAGGTGGGTTGAATGTTAAAAAAATATATAATAATAAATAACGAAATTAATAGAAATAAATATTTATACATTTGGATTTTACTTTTGAGTCCTTAAAAATGTCAATTTCATTGTGTGCTTATACAGATATTTGTGAGTCACACCATTGAATATATGAAAACTAGCAGTCGTTTTTGGGAAAATGCATTCTGGCTTGGATTCACTGACAGAAACACAGAAGGGACATGGCGCTGGATTAATAATGTCACCGAGGTGGAACAGAGGTGAGTGGTGAAGTATTGCACTCTTAATGGCATAGCAATTATGGATTATTATTGAGAACTTTTATGATTGCTGATTTAATTTTCAAAGGTACTGGATGGATGGAGAGCCAAACGATGATGGACACAGGGGAGAAGACTGTGGTATGGCAGTTTCTAGCTCTGTGAATCCCTGGAAGACACGTAATGATGGCAATTGTGAAAGGTCAAAAATACACTGGATATGTGAAATGACATCTAGATAGAATCAGGAAGTTCTGCTAAAGAGCAAAATACAAGTGGTTTTTTTTTGGGGGGGGTGGGGTGCTATTTCTATTTCTTTTTTTGTTTGTTTGACAATAAAAACTGATCTCATGTTTCTGTAATTCTTTAAAACATTCAATAATTCTAACTGTATCCAACTGTAGAATAAAATGCAGCTTAAAGATTACTAAGTTTACCCTGTATTTATGATACAGCAACACACGGTTGGTCCATCACTTTGGTTCAGACTAAAATATCTCAACTACTACTGCATGCATGCCATTAAATTTTGTATAGACAGGAATGTTCAGCTCAGATTGCACTGTAATTACTTCCATGATGATTTCAAATGTTACTTAATGAAGAGCAATGCTTAAGATCATTGATTGGTCCAAACAGCAATTGTTGTAAGTTTTAAGTCATATCTATCATAGTTAAATATTTTATGAAACTACATTTAAATATTTAGAAAAACAAATCATCTACCATTAGTCTAAAGATCTTAACTCCAGAAGTGGTAGAGTTGTGTTAAGTACAGAGAGTTACAAGGTTTATAACAAGAGAGAGTAGCCATTTTTAAAATAGTTTCAAAGACAAAATCATTATATATCCATAAAAACACATGGGAATCATCTTGTCCAGTGCACTCATATTAGTTTTTAAATGCAGCTGCAGCACCAACATTCCTGAAGCAGTAGTTTAGACTGAAGGCAGTCAGAAAGCCAGGAATCTAGCTTCGAACGTATATTCATTGCATAACATAAATTAATCTGTATCATAAATTAGCATCATAGCTACCATGTTGTATGACATTATAGCCTGTTTTATTGTGGGATAGGTTATAAGCAGGGTTATGAGGCGAATATCAATTCTGTATGCTTCATGCTCGAGTACAGATGTTGGGTCTATAATTTGTAGAAAAAGAAAAAAATGTAGTAGGTGCTTGAGCAAGACATGGATCAAAAGTAGAGGGCACAGAGGCTGCTGATGCAAATGGCCCAGAATTTGGTGCTACACCCCTGGCTAGGTCTGTATATCTTCAGAGGAAGGTCAAGTCTTTTTTTTTTTTTTTTTTGCTGGGGTTTTTTTTTTCGGCCAAATTATTCCCAGAAGTACACTGTTTGTTTGCTATGGAGTGAGACCTCTTGTCCTTTATGATACTCTTTGGAACAGGGAGTTGCAGACATGCAGGCAGCAGCACAGAGGATGAGAGAGGAGAGGCCTTCTGCTCAATAATGGTGAATTTACAGCTCACAGTAACTTAATATGACACAGTCTCTGGCTTTTGCTATCTAGTGTCCGTAAAAAAAACATTTATGACTCGTTAGCGCCATTACCGTGTTTACTATATTACATCAATGTCATCCTGCTGAGCCTGTTAAAACTTTAAAAGGAAAACAAAAAGAATTGGTGAATATTCGTATTTAAAAGCCAAATTTGACTCCACTGTCATAATTCTGAGTCGGATACAGCCCTTGACTCTTTTGAATATTTTTTTTTGGCGACAGTACTTTTTTGTTTGGTTGACCTAATTCTCAGACCACAATTGAAATTATAAAAGTGCACTTATTAGAGTGCAGATTGCCACACTCGAACTGATCATGGCCACTCTAGCCATTCTGTTCCTGCAGTTCTGGTGCAGCACATTTCTAAGGAATCCAGAAGCTAAAAAAATATGCACCTCATCTATTTGTGACAGGGCTGCAGTGCATTGCAAAGAGCAGATTGAATTCTCCTGCTAAGAGGCACTATATGTCAAATATAAATACATATGATTACGATTCTTAGCTTAGCTGTCTCTGTAGGTTACAGCACAACTACACCATAAAGAGTGAAGCCAAGCAACAGTAAACACAATACAATAAAGACAGACCACAAATTAAACAGTTTAACCGCATAGCCTAAGTTCTACTTGGGTAAAAGCACAAATATCAAGGAAAATGGCAAAATCAACAAAATCTCCAAGTCTACAAAATAGGGCTGCCAAAACACTGCTTCTGAAATGCTCCTGTGGTGGTATGACACCGTGCAGAGAACAAACAAAACTGGCGGTTAAGGACTTTCATCGATCTTCCCTTAGGGAAGGAAATGAGGTATAGCACATATGTATGGAGGGACACTGTGTTTACAGAGCAGTTTCATTTCCCCTCATTCACTTCCCCTCAGTCCCTGATGTTGCATAACAGCATATGTCACTTGGACAGCAGAGGGAAGGGCGACAGATACACCAGCCCTTGTTCACTTTCAGCCCATCTATCATGGATTGACCACCAGTTGCAAGATTTTACTTTTTACAAATCATCAGTAGTATCAATATCTGCAGACTCCTCTTTGTGAGCTAAAGGTGTCTTCTGCAGATAACTGCAACACACCAGTAGATTGCAAAACAGTATGTTTTCCCTGCATTTACAGATAATGTTGGGGATACAGGAATCACATAATCTGAATAGTACAATAATATACGTAAATATTAACTGCAGTTAGTTATATGACAGTTTTCGATAAAATAAAATAAAATCTGCTATAAATTAAATTTTCTTAAGAAACAATCTGATAAAAGACGAGTGATTCCATACACATGTAAGCCTACCTATACGGCCCTAAACTGAAACTGAAAAGCACCTCATAGAATAAATGTATTTCATTTTACTTTTATTTATTCACCAATTTATTAATCTTCTCCTTCTGTGGTTTAACCGGTCCTATGCACATTACTGCAACCTCACCATGGATGTATTGTTTTGCATCAATGCATAATTGCAATACAATTTGGGGATATTCAACCCTGTAGTGACCATCACTTTACTTGCTCCCTTTGCCCTTCGAAGGTCGATCTCAACAAGTTTACTTCAGTACTTACACTAAGTGGGGTTTTTTAAAAGATCATTTTTTGGGCTTCTAGCCTTTAATGGATAGGACAGCTCAAGCTTGAAAGTGTGAGAGAGAGGGGATGACATGCAGCAGAAAGCTGAGGCTGGAATCGAATCTGCAGCCATTGCAGCAAGGATATGGCCTCTGTGCATGCAACTGATCTACTGGGCACCCCACACTAATGACATAATAGAGTTTAATTCATCTCATATTGTGCCATATTTAAGTGAACTATAATGTTTTGGGTGTAAAACTAATATACAGATGCTACGATTCAAAAGAGGCCAAACTTTTCGTTGGATGTAAGTTTTTGAGTTATGAAAAAGGCCAGCATGTAGCCCGCATCAGACATTGTGGGTTGTTGTTTTTAGCTGAGCCGATTTCTGGAAAACTTGCAGCCCCTACCAGGAGCCCCTACTAGGAGTGAGGAGTCATTAATCAATAAAACAGGATTTTCAACATTTTTTATAAATGCATTGATGATGCTTGCAAGGTTACACCTGGTGGATGTAACTGAGCTTGCCTTGCATTATTTCTCAAGGTGTAAAATAATCATATACAGTGTATATGGAACCACTCGAGGAAACCACTTATTATGTCCAAGATATAAAAAACAAGAATATCACTTCTCCTTTTTCGATTCAGAGCGTGTTCACTGGAATTTAAGTTTCAAAAATTCCCTGTAGCTTTAAATGTCGACACAAGGTAATTTCCACACAAATCATCTCTCGCATGCCCTCTCATTGCACTGATCTCAGCTAGACAGTAAGAATGGCGAAGAGAGGAATCTCTGGCTGTAATTTTGATGGTGGATTTAGCTCACTGATTTATGAAGAGTCCTTAGATGATGAGGCGCATCCCTCTAACTTCAACTCTAACCAAGACAGGCAACCAGGTATAGTAATTCAAAGATATCATTTAAACAATGCAGTTAGACAAAAAGATTTTTGATGCTGTTTGATCCTTTAACAGTTGTATCAGGCTCTAAAATCGTGCTGATAAAATAAGTGAGTTTTGAGTAAGTGAGTGAGAGTTGGTGCTGAGTGAATGGTGTGCTCTAATACCTTTTTTTCAATCATAAATAAAACCAATATAATGAAGTATATGTCAACATTGTCTTTTTTTCATAGTTTGTTTGACACAAATTCTGGCTTTATGATATCAATTCTTTATCTATCTGTCTAGTGTTGACACCTCGGAGAAACTGCAGACTGGCTGAAGTAAGTCTAGCACTACTAGCTGCTGTTCTTCTACTGATTGACATCGGCCTGGGGGTCCACTGTAAGTCAACGTTACATTCTTTGGAATTATTGATTACAGCCACAGCTGAATTTTTTTTCATTATCACATACGGTAATGTGCTGAATATTTTCTCAATTCATAGATTAAATACAATTTAATTAAAGATTAAATTAAAGAATGTAACATAATTTCTAATGTCAAATCACAATAGTTGCAAAATATTTTTTTATCAATTGACCAATCGATTCATTTACTAATTCACTAATAGGTCTAAGTATTATTTAAATTAAAATATGCTACCAGTACCAATAGCAGGTCTCTTGAACTGATACAAATACCAACAGAGTTCTTCATTTGTACATTTTTTTACAACATCATTCGATCCATGTCATGTGATTGGAAGAATTCAGTTGCATCAAATGCCACTAAAACCATGTAGTATAAAAATACCTGCAGGATTTGCTGGGAGCAAAACCACACACATAGCCAATATTTTCTAGCTCTTGGTTCAAAAAGGATCGAATGAGGGTTTAATTTGACTAAAGAACTTTTGATACTACTTGTTACTGGGTTATTTCAGTCAATACCTTGAAGGTATCAAGTACCAAAACTCAGTCCTATCCACTAATCATTGCGGGCTTTAGCCCATTGTAACATTTTCAGATCACCCATTTTGCCCAACCAAAAGAACTGTGCCCAGATGTTCATTCTACAAAGCCAAAAAACAGTTGTATTAGTTTTATGTCAATTAACAAACAGATAAATTATCGAACCACTTCATGCCGTTGTGAACAGGAATAGTAAAAAATGTTTTTGTTCTCATGTCAAACCTGTGTATTAGATAATCTCCTGTAATTAGCCCAAACAAATTTAAAAATGTGTAATTATAAACTCTATCACTGTAGTGAGTGGATTATCTCAATAGAGCATAATTATGAAAGGTCACTGACATTAAATACCTGTCTTGTTTTTTCTTCCCTTGTGATTTTGCTTATTATATTTGCTTGACATTTAGACCGCATCATGATTAGATATAAAGAAGTGTTAGCAATGAGAAAAAATGAGAGAGAAAGGTGAAGAGGAAGAGAGAGAATACTTTGCCTCACTAACACTGTTCGTCCTCAACACTTACAGACAACAAACTCACAGATACCTACCTCAAACTTAATGAGACAGAACACATCAGCAACGAGTTGGCCCAACTCGAGGGTACTTACAAGACTGCAGTTGAATCCACGAAGGGAGCCAAGAAGCAGCTGGACAGTGAGATGAGTCGTCAGACACCAACCAACTGGGAGCTTGAACACCAGACAAGAAGAAGCAAAAACTATGAAGAGCAGGTTGTGAAATTGACTAAGGACAGTGCAGCACTGAGACGCGACATAACAATGATGAGTGAGACCTGTTTTACAATTACAGTATATATGATAACAATGTTAAAAGCATTATGGGGTATTTTTGTTGTGGTTTTCACTGTTACTTTCTTTAACAGGTGATGGCTGCAAACACTGTGCACCAGGGTGGATTTTGATGAACTCAGTGTGTTACTACTTCCCCTTCTCTGACCGTGATGGATTGAAATCATGGCAAACAGCCAGACAGTACTGCCGGATGTATGGAGGTGACCTTGCAGTTATAGACAGCAAGGAAAAAGAGGTAAAATAAACATAATTTATATTTCATTTCAATCCTGTACATATTAAATTTTAACTCTTTTTTTTTTTGTTAGAATGCAACTGTTAACCACTTAATAAATAACAAACACAACTTCGGTAATGACATGGGATTCTGGATTGGACTGAAATATTTCCCCACCGAAGGGACTTGGAAATGGCTGGAAGAAACAGTACTCGTTGAAGGGTAAGGGATAAACATGTTACATGCTGTTATATCTTTAGGAAATTCTCAGCATAACATCTCACTGCTGGATCAATTTCTGATAAATCTGGTCAGACGTCATGAAGTGAATGTTCCCAAGATTTTAATTTTAAAATGATGGTATCCAGCTCACAATCAGATGGAGCAAGACAGGATTGTGTGCATTTTCCCTAACCACAGGCGCTGTTAACTGCACAATAATGTAACTTTGACAAAAATAAAAGGTGACACTGTGCACAGAAATTAATTAAATAGGCCAAAAAGGGGGTCTCTGACAGATCATTGAAATCACTGTTTTAAAAATGGCAGCCTTATTCCCATCTCTTTTCCATTATAATAAATGATTTAAAGGATAAAAAGATGCATGTTGTGGACTGCAAGAAGGCACATACTGTTTCTCCATAAAGTAACCTTTCATTTGCTGCAGGTACTGGAATGATGGAGAACCAAATAGTAACAAAGATGACAAGAAGTACTGCGCAGTTGTGAATGCCAGAGAAAACTTCTTCAAGGGTTGGGATGATGTTATGTGTACAATAAAGCAAAAATGGATTTGTGAAAAAGCACTGACCTCTACGGGTTAACGCTTAATATTTACTGCATTTGCTTACAAGCTCAGCTGTTTGCAGAAAGAGTTAAAGTCAGCTCAGAGACTTTTAGACATCTTATGAAATTTCTGTAATGAAAAACATAATCTTAGCCAAATGAGACCTTTGATTATGTATATGCATGTATATGCATATACTATTATACATATCTCTGTCAGCAGAATGTAATAAACTTGTAGCACTTTACTTAAGTACCCCTACTACGCATTTATAAGCAGTAAACCTTCCATAAATGGCTTATAACATAATATAATGTAGTTGTACGCAGCTGAAACAACATTTTAAGGGCGACTTCAAGTAAAAGGTAAAAAAAAAATTTAAGGTCAGTACCCTCAAGTAAATACTATTTGCAAATTATAGGAAAATTGTTGTTAATCGTAAGAGGCATATTGCTAGCATAACATTATGTACAAAAATAGTTGCTGTATACCAAGATGGCTCTGAAAAATTCTATATGATTCTCACTTTGTTGATAAAACTTCACTTAACTTCTGTACTGTATGATATTCTTTTTTGTGATTTTCCACATTTGACAATTAAACCAACTTTTGAGCATTTTGATAACTTCTGTGCTGATGGATAACACTGCAGTGCAAATAAGATGGATTTCTGATCTAACCAAATGCTAAGAATTTGTTTTCTTTGACCCTAGAAATAGGAGATCTGTTGGTAGCACTTTAGAAAGCCACACTGTGAGTTTTACAACTTATGACTTTATTGATGGTTAATAAGTCATGAATGAATTCTTTATGAATTTGTGTTATGGTAAAAGAGTTTTAATGTTTTTATTGGACCACCAAGTCTGCATTTATGAGAGTAAGTTTATGATTTAAAAAGCTGCAAAGACTGAGCAGATTATGTTATAACATATTATTGCCTTGTAAAGATTTAATAAATTATTTATTGGCCAACTGTTAACTAAAACATAAATCCACGGCCAGTTGTAAAACGTCAGCAAAGGAATTACAGAAGAATAGGGAAGCACAGTGCAATCATATAAGGAATGAAAATCCATTTCAACTGTCAGAATCATGACTCACTTTCTCATGAATATGAGAATGTGCAACTAAAGCATTGTTTTAGACAGAATGGATGAGTTATAATGTCCAGTAATGCAAAACTGCATATGGGCTTACAAGCATGTGATATTTTACATATTGGAATGTAAAAATGAGCTGTATTACATTTGCTGACATTTACAATTTACTATACCATACTTTAAACACTATTTAAATCAGAGATTAAGCCATACAGCCATCCTTATGACTGATATTTTACCAACCATAACCCATACATACACACAAAGGCATTAGCATCTAGAGCAGGGTCTAAACACACACACACACACACACACACACACGCCTTATCACTGGTATACGCAGCAGACAAACAGGTCAATAGGCATGACTTGCACCAGTATAATGGAGAACTCAGGGTCGCAGTCAGAACCAGGAGACAAGATGTCGTTCGAACACAATACTTCTCAAGACTTCTACAGAGATGGGCATTCAAGCTCTCATCGCCAAACATTTGGACAAGGTACAACTAACATAACTTAACTAAATTAACAACGACAAAAAGTTCTGACCTACAGTTTCTAACTAATATGCCCTGCTTCTTTACACTCTTTTCTCTTTCAAACGGACTCAGTGTAACCTTAGTTCATTCTGTGGCTTAGATTTGAAATGTATGCAAATTAACATAGTTAAATATAACCTTTATAAATATCCTACGATTTTACATCTCCAAATGTTTTAGTTTTAACTCTGTAATTGATTTTTCTGTAAATATTTAGAAAGAAAAGAATCACTATGATATTGCTCTTTATTTTAGCGGGGAGGTTATAACTTAAGATAAAACATACTATTAAGATTTTAACTCAGAGGAACTTTATCAAGGTCTGCTTACAGAGAGAGGTGGATCTGCATTTCCACACCAGCGACTGGTTATACTCAGTCTGAGCATGCTGAATGCTGTTCTACTGATTGCTGCTGTGGTCATTGGGATTTACTGTGAGTATGAGAATTCACGGAAAACAGATGATTTACATACTCTTGTGTACAGTTCCTCCTCTGTAGAATTTAAATGAGATAACTGAGACATAAAAATATGGTTGTGCAAAACTGGATTCACAATTGCAGAAACTATTGGCATCCCTAATTGATTTTCTCAATATAACTATCTTGCAGGAATGCACTGATATATCAGCCGAACATTTGTATCAGCTGCTATTGACAGTCATCATCTATTTTCAAATAAGACGACATTGACTGAATGCAGTGGCCAATGTTTATCTGTTGTGTCACATTAATTTTACACTGGCTAACCATTATGCTTATTACTTGCTGTTAGACTTGGGCAGCAGTAACTAGCAGCTACTGATTCGGAGAAGCTACTAATCACGTGTATGTGTGTATTGTTTTCACATTTGGTTTCGGTAAGCAGACGTTAAACTCTGCATCTCACATCTTGGATAACAAGATAAATAGACTGAGCTGCAACAAGGAAGATATGCTTATTTTTTTAACGACAAACATTCATCTAACTAAGAAGTAGGCTAGGAGGTCAGGGTGGTCTTTTTCTTTTTCTCATTAAAGCAACATTTTGCAACTTTTGGTTGATTGTCTAATCTTATTCCCGGGTCGTCAAATACCGATGTTTTTAGGTCTATATAATTTGTCAGTTCTTTGACTGATATTTTGGTCTATAAAATGCCACAAGATATTTTTTTTAAAAAATTACCATCATTAGTTCGCAGAGCTCAAAGTGAGAGCTTGTAGCAGTCAGAACCACAGTGGTGGCTCAACCAAATGACCGACATTACTTCTCTAGTGCTGCTAGCGTGGGAAAATATAAAAACAACCTTGACTTTACACACCACTTTTGTTATTATGAGTTTTTTTTGCCTCAGGTGCTCAAGGCTATTACCTTCAGGCCCCTAATTCAGCTGCCACGCCCCTCATCATTGAAATGAACCATCTCCGCAACCACAGTGATGTCATCAGAGCGAAACTGGAGGCCCAGGCAGCATTATCAAGAGAGCGCGCCAGCCATGCAAAACTAAAGCTGCAAGTGAAGCACAGGATGACTCTCACCGACAGCCTTCAGGGGCGGATTGAGGCACTAAACACAGACAAGAAGAACCTGCAGTCTAATAAAACTACTTTAGGTAAAACAAACTTCCAGCCGGTGTTGTGGGCAAACGGTCCTGTACATTTAATGGTTAAAATGGTCAAACCTGCTCCCTCAAGGGTACATGTTTTATGTATTATGTAATATGAATTTTTAAACTATATTCATAAACAGCTTATTACAAGAAATGTTTGTCTCAATCTCCTGCCTGAACAGAGGAATCATGTGGCAGATGCCTTGAAGGATGGCATCTTCTCAAATCATCCTGCTATTATTATTCTCATCATGTGTCCAAAAAGAACTGGCCGGACAGCAGAGCAAACTGTATTAGCCAAGGGGGCGACCTACTTGTGATCGATAACTTTGAGGAGCAGGTGGGTTTCCAACTCTGAAATAAAAAAAAAAGTGCTAGCTTCATGGGAATCATAAGTTCTGTGTATTATTTTCTCAGCAAATGTTAATTAATGTCTCTATTCCTGGTTAAAGTCCCATGTGTTTCATTATGAATGACTCTGCTTGGTATATGGGAAAAATGTTTCACCCCATCGCTAAGTGTAAGAAGAAAGGCTGTTTGATTGTGGCAAAAATTTTGACTGATACTAAAAACAGGATTATTGAGGTGTTCTTAATTATATTCTATACTGACAAAAAATGTAAGCATTTTACAACTTTGGTGAATTACATTCAACAGAAATATCCTCAATAAAACACTTGCTGCAGGGGCAGCAGCAAAATGTGTTTTAGCCACATAAAAATATGACCACCTATATGCTAAATTTAAACATAGCAACAAATTTGCAAAGTTGGCAACACTGTTTTCAACTTGCACTGAAACTTCTTTTTGGACTTTAGCGGAGGGGCCTGAGCACATCTGCTGAGAAGGGGTGCCCTTGATTTACAAAATAAAAGACAAAACAAGAGCAACATTGGTGGCTTGTCATGCAGCACAAAATCATTTTATCTCAAATATCTTGTTTTTAAATTTAAGGAGGCCAAAATCGTAATTGGAAAAAAATGCAATTAAAAAATTACAATGAGGAAAAATGGTATCAGGGTCATTATGAACTGTTCATATTTGACTATAAAGTTAAAATGTGCCATTAAGGTATCAACTCCTGTGTTTGCTTTCAGCAACTCATGATTAACAACTTTCCAAAAGTGAGAACCAGTGGTATGTGGTGGGAGAACGGATTCTGGATCGGCCTCACTGATGTAGCGACAGCGGGAACATGGGTCTGGATTAACAATGTGACCGAGGTGGAAACAGCGTAAGCGTCTCACATTGTTAACATTCACTATTCATTTCAATGATTTTGTGGCAAAAAGATCATGACAAACAAATACAGAGAAATTAAATTCTACTCTGAATGATTTTGATTTCCTCAAGGTACTGGAAAACTGGACAGCCTAGCCGTAGTGGAATTCAGAGTGGGAACTGTGCGGCTTTTTATTCTTATGCTGATAACAGGCAGACGTTGTACAATGGCAACTGCGCTGACCATCTATTTAACTGGATATGTGAGATGAAGCCAAGATAAACATGAAACCTCTCAACAGGAAATCACAAAAACTCAACAAATATTTTGTGTGTGAGCAAAATCTTTTAAAAATGCAAACTGCAGCTTGATTAGCATTGTATTAGCATGTGTGTGATTATTTGAGTGATTATGTGAGTTTACACCAGGTCACCTGGAATTGCACTGAGCTTTGAAGACATTTTTTCTATTTTTCCCATTGACTTACATGGTGAAAGAGCTATCTAGAAATCAGTGGATTTTTAAGTATCAAGTAGAAGTTGAAGTATCAACTTCGCAAAATGACTCGTTTCACTGTCGGGATTTGATTCATTCAGTTTGATAATATTTGGAAAGTCTAAAAGAGCCACGTCCTTGCCTTATAGTGCTGAAGCAGTGTCAATCATCCAGATAATTTTATACACACTCGTTGGATTTTTATAGCATCATGTGCCACTGAGCAACTTTCATAGGCATGAACAGAGCCCCACCTCCAACGCTGCATCCACCTCTCTTTATACATCCATGGTTTACACCATAGACGAGGACCACGCCACTTGCATTGCTTCGTGGCAACTTTTGCAAAATGACAGGAGGCCAGGGTCCAATTTCAGAAGCCCCATACATGTTTCTAGGATTTAAGTAGATTTTTAAGATTTCAGCACATTTCTTTGATTTTAATAAATTTTTTAGGATTTTTCTAGGATTTTTTGAAAGTAGAAGGTAGATTTGTGGGTCATTTTTTAAACAAAGCTTAATAAAATGAAATTACATTTGTCCTTGATCCTGTAACAACTTTTAGGCAGTTTCTAGGATTTTAATACATTTCAAGGATTTTAGGATATTTCTAAGATTTTAGGATATTTCTAAGATTTCACGAAATTTCTAGGATTTTAGGACATTTCAATGGCTTTAGGTTATTAGGGGCTAAGCTAGGACCACTGTCAGGGGATGTGGAGATCCTCTACTGGCACATTTTGATAAACAAGCTCTATTTTGATGCTGTTTTATACACTCTGGCACCTTATGTGTACTAAAAGTACAAAAACAATCGCACTTTGGCGCTGGTTTCATTTTTCACCCTTGCAGGCTGGCGCTTGGTTTATTTTTCTTTAGATATCTGTGTGCAGTGCTAATATAAAGTAGTTGCCCTGCAGCAAAGAATGTCTTTTTTCCCTGTTATGTTTTAGCATAAAATGGCTATTAAAGGTGAAAAAAAATCCAAAAATCTCTACAACACTGCTCACTACACATATCTACTCATAGCACCATTACATTTACTTGTTGATAACGCTGTTAGTCTATAACCACAAACGAAAAATCAATCTGATGAAGCACAAAATGTACAGTTGTATGTGAAAGAAATGTCTGCCATGTAATGATTGTAAATCATACAAAATAAACTGTGACACCTAAAAAAAAATCTCCTAAAGCTTGATTGTTTTAATAAATTAGAAATCCTTTAGTGATCGCAAAAAGACACTGCTCTTCAAATGACCTGCACCCCCTGTAAATATTTAACAGATGAACTTGATTTTCTGTTTGTAATGTTACACACAGAGCTACACTCAGGGCAATGTCCTAACAAATAATCTCTCTCAGACAATCACGTCAGACTGGTCTCATCTTCACAGTCAACATGGAGGACGGAGAAAATTCAGGTGGCACTTTTGACGGTCCATATAACAAACTTACTTATCAAGATGACATCAGTGGAGATGAGCATTCTCTCTTCTCAAACCAAGAGAAGCAACAAGGTATAGTCAACGAGAAGTGAATAAATAACTGCTGCGCACATCAATAGCAATCTGTTGATGTATAATCTCTTCTTTAATACTGCTACCAGATTCAAATATAGGACTGTAAATACACAACTGTGGTTATTTCTACTAAATTATGACAATGTGTTCTGGTTCTGCAAAAAGAATTTAAATAAATACATATTATCAGCTTACAGTATACAGATAGCAGACAACATAAAATAAAAAACATTAAGTATCTAATTTTTTCCCTTCACCTTTGTCAATTGTCTGCATTATATGGATATATATTATATGGATAATATCGTAACTGTGTTGTGATTATCTGCTAATAATCAACCACTTCTCTATGTAGTGTCCATGTCCATGATGAGACCTGAATTCAGTTTGAATCATTACAAACTGCTCACAGTAAGCCTGGCAGTCCTCGCTGTCATTCTACTAGTGGTTGACATTGGCCTGGGAGTCTATTGTAAGTTACTGTTGTTAACCCCCTCTTATTGTGAAAATATTGTGGTGTTAGTGACATCTCATTCACAATTTACCAGTAGTGGAAGAGGTATTCAGATCTTAGATTTAAGTAAAAGTAGAAAATAGTGTAAAAATACTCTGTTAGAAGTTTTTATCTAACTTTATTTAGACTTGAAAATCATTAAGGGGGAGCCCTGAGCAGATATAGATAATGAAATGCAAGACTAACAAATAATTAAAAAAAACCATATAAAATATATATATATATATATATATATATATATATAAAAAGAGAGACTGTGATCAACTAAAATAGACATGGCATTTCTATAGCACCCCAATGTTTAATTTATCATGGTTTTGACACATTTTACCCATATCAGAAAAAAATGCACCATTAGGATGTGGCACTTGGCCATATGACCATTATAATTCCAAATATCCTAATTAATTAATTAGCCAGATAAGCTAATGCCCTGTGTGTAGTTATATTTATTTATTTCATGGCTATTTTTATTTATTCCCTGCTCATATTTATTTATTGATGTATTTATCTCGCCTATTTAATATTGACTACAATGGCATTCCATTTTGCAGTTGGAAAAGGTGGAGCAAATTTTAATAAGGCTACTCTGTAGACTCTTGCTGTGTAGCTCAGCTCATATTATAAATTGACTTATATTTTGTATTATTTATCTCATTCATCAAAGAAACGATTTGATTAACTAAAGCTGTACAAGTTTACACTATATTATAGTAAAAAGTACAATATTTGCATCCAGAATGTAGTGTTGTAGACGTAAGCCTACACCCAACCAAGTAAACTGCAAGTACTTCAAAATTGTAAATGTAGGCTAACTACATTATTTAGCGTTAATTACCTTTCACCAGTGCCACTCACCATACTAATGTTTCAGGCTTCGGGTCAAAGGCTGAAAGTATAGTTCAAATAACAAATAACAAAAGAGGAACAGCAACTAAAAGTTTGATATTTCACTCACTCACCGCTCATATCTGCGTGTTTTTCAGCAGCAGCGGTTGGCTGTTGCTGTGAAGATGCTCTGGTAAATCCACTGTTAGTTAGCTAACCGTTAGCTGCGAAACAGATGTTAGCAACAAGCTAACATTAGTGAAAATAATGTAGTATTTAGCTGCAAAGGAGATAGTTAGCCAGATATTTCCTGCATAGGTTGATGAACCAAAACAAAATAAAGCTACAAGCTGAATGTTGGACTTATATTCATTAAATGGACACAAACACAATTCCTAATTAATGCTAATGCTACTTAATGTGTGCCAATGGTTGGGTAGCTCTCCCCAAGGATTTAATCATTACAAAAGTAAATGCAGGTTTATAATAATAATAATAATAATAATAATAATAATAATAATAATAATAATAATAATAATAATAATAATAATAATATTTAAACAAAAAAAATAATATAAATAAAAGTAAGACCTATGGAAGTTTAATAAAGGCTTTAGCACTTGTAATGCTAATATTTAAATTTTATTTTTTACTGCTCCTACTCCTGTGCTAATGTTTGACTTGATTTGTATCCTACTGTATGTAATTGTAAAAAAAAAAAAAAAAAAGTATGTAACTGCAAAATCAACTGTTATAAATGTTGTGCTTTGATAATAATGGAGGGGAAAAAACTTAAAGTGAGACTACATAGCTTGAGTAACACTACATCTGACCACTTGCAGATAACACACTTACTGGCGGGCAGCATGCAGTGATGGACATCAGCAAAGAGGTGGCCAAACTGCAGGCTGCTTACAGCACTGCACTCCAAAGCAGGGATGAAGCCAAGAAACACTTGGCAAGAGAGATCAGTGAGCAGCAACTTACCAAGTGGGAGCTTGAACATGAGAATAGAAGAAGCAAAGCCTATGAAAAGCAGGCTGACAAACTTCAAGTGGAAATTGCAACACTGAAATCCCATATCCCAATGATTAGTGAGAGCTCTTTCTTCCAATTGATTGTGTTATCAAGCTATAAATTCAAAATTATTGTGACTAAATTAACAACATGTTTTCATTTTCTTTGTCAACAGAGGAAGGCTGCAGACACTGTCTGCCAGGATGGACTTTCATAAACTCACTGTGTTACTACTTCGCTTTCTCTGAAGATATTTCACGCAGATCATGGCAGGAAGCCAGACAGTTCTGCACAAAACAGGGAGGCGACTTGGCAGTGATAGACAGCAGAGAGAAACACGTAAGACTCAACATTTTGTGTCCACGTTGATATTTATGTACAAAATCTGCAATCTGCTATTTTCGTAATTCTTTCATAGCACTTAATATTTTATGTCTGATCAGTATAAGATGTCGATGTTACATAGAATCCACTAAGATAAATAGTTGTACTGTACATGTTTGTGTACATTTCTGGTGTTGGCAGCTGTCAATAAGCAACTTGATCAATAACTATCATGACCCTGGGAGACCCGTAAGCCAAACTGGCCTCTGGATCGGACTGAGAGATGTGGAAGAGGAAGGGACTTGGAGATGGCTGGATGGAACAAGACTGGCGGAGGGGTAACAGCTACATATGTGACATACTAAGAATACAACAGATAACGCATTGAATACAAATATTATGATTGTAGGAATTGTTGTGATAGCACATTCACATACTTCAAGCTGTGGCTATCATCCATAATACAACTCTTCAAAATTAAGGAGTAATTAATAATTATTATAAATATAAAGTGGCAAAGCTGTTATTTTAAAAGCTCAATAACCTATAATTTGTTTTAGGTACTGGAATGATGGAGAGCCCAATAACATCGGTAATGAAGACTGTGCAGCTGCATACCCCAGGGACAACCCCTTTAAGTCTTGGAATGATGCTCCATGCAATTATGAACTGAAATGGATTTGCCAAATGGCACCAAGGTCTGCTGGTTAATGGGATTGTTTTAAAAAACACATTTAGTTTTCAACTGAATATAGAATTAACTCCATCCTAGAGACTTCTACACATCTTCAGTATCTTTTTATTGTCATGTCAGCATTTGTTGTGACGACAAAACGGCAGGGAAGGTCAAAATACAAAATATACATCTGATTTATGAAATGAACTATAAAATGTAAGTTCACAATATCACTGTAATAAATATTTTTTCCCTTTACTTTACTGTACATATGAATTACTACTATTCACATCTGTACACTGGGTTAACAGTTTATCAGGAAAACACCCACCTTCACATAAACTGCGCATTCCTACAAATCATATGTTGTGTGACAAAGTAGTATATGGAGCATTAGTTAGCACTCAGTTGTTAATCTTGCAAATGAAACAAATACAGTACTGTGCAAAAGTCTTAGCCCACATTAAACTTTCTTACTTTAGTAATGTTATAATGATAATGCTTATTTATTTCTCAGTAGCCACTCTACTAAAATACAACCAGAAAATACAGGAAAAATGTATACAGTAATAAAAACGCAAATATTTCAGAATTAAACAACTTCAACAGGCTAAAGTTGCAAGTACTGTATTAAGTGTGACCCCCTTTCCTCTAAGCATGTATGGGACTATCTTGGGCAGACAATATGAATATTATAAGACTAGTCTTCTGGTGTACTTACATATGGTTGCATTCAAGACATGTCCAAAGCTCAGTACTGATTGTTTTAGCTACCTCTTACTATTGTTGAAGCCAACGATTCCATAATTTACACTTAATATTGGCTTCAGTCTGACAAAGCCATTTTGTCCTGTACACATTTTCTGTATTCTTTGTTTGTATCTTTATAAATGAGGAGACTGATATAATATGGTGGCCTTAGACTTTTGTCAACACTGTATTTCTAATTACACAGACAAGACTATAAAAACCATTAAGTGCTTATCACTGTAGATAAGCATTTTGGTTCTGGTAAGTCCCAAACAGCTGTCATGTTTGCCTTTTCACATCCTGCTTTTGCAATGATTTACTAGGAATGGTCTAAAAAGCAAAGAAGCACAAGTAACTGGGGACTCTGTAAGTAAATAGCTTGTGGATCAGAGGGCTCAAAGGAGAATGGCCAGAAAAGTGCAAATTAACAGACATGCTATAGTGAGGCCAGTCACATCCATATCCATTCAATGCTGGTGTGCATAATCTTATATGAAAATGCATCCTATCTTCAACAAGATTCAACAACACTGGTGTACTTAATAAACTGGCAATATAGTGTCTACATAGCATTTGATAAATAAACATAAAACAAAAATTAATGTCCATTTGTTAATTTCCAAGTCTGACTAATGTGTCATTTGTAGTAACTTTTTGTTCTGAAGCCTGATGCCAACAACTACAGCACAATAACTCTTATCCTTGACACCTATATCATTCAAACCACACCTTGATTCCTAAGCATGCTGGCCAGACGGTCACAGCACTGCAAAGTGCTGCCGAAGTTGCTTAAGAAGCTGCTGAGTGTCAACGTGCTCTGGAAAGGAGTCCTCAGACTTTTGAGCAGCAGTGTAGCTGCTCTGAAGATCTCCAATCTGGAAACAGACAAAAACATCACCTTGTCAGACACTATCATGGACATTATACATTGAATCTTTAACTACTGTGCTCTTAAGATGTTCAGATGAATTAAATAGTGATAAATCACCTTTTCAGAGAGAATGGAGAAATTGAAGTGTGGCTCATACATGTGAGGGGCCAGGGATGCAGCAGTCTGCAGGAAGGCTTTGGACTGGATCACAAATGGGACAACCATCAACATTGTTGATATCAAAATATTATGTATGAAAATTATATTTTAAAAGAGCTCTTGATTTTCAAGTTAATTCTTTTAATATTCTGACATAAAAATTCTCTCTACCAGCACCACCACCTCTACACCAGCTGACACCATTTACATCAGTCATTCCCAAGTTTTTCCTTAAGGGAATAATTTTCCATCATTGAGTAAACTTACAACTAAGTGACATGTTTTATGCATATTCCATATTAGATGCCCAAAAGCTTTGGTGACCCCTAGTGGGGGTCTTGACCCCCACTAGGGGTCACCAAAGCTTTTGAGAAGAAGTGGTTCACCTCATTCCGATAGATAGAAGAAAACTGGACAGCTCACATCATTGTGTCATCTTGTTAGCTCGGTGGCAGTTTAAGTTAAGCTTTAAGATTATAGCTGTTAGCGATTTATTGAAAAATCTATATCAGCAGCCTTTTTGGTATAATGCAGTGTTGCATTTAGACTTTTAAGGCAAATAACTATTTAAACAACAGATACTTTTTATGTGGTTTGACATCCAGATGTCTCTACACAATATTAGTTCTGCTGATAGCTTCCATTCAAACTATCATTATCCAAAAACAGGTGATGGCTGGCACCCAGCTGCATGTGAGGAAAGTACACAGTCTGTGCTACTGTGGGATAACCACAGTCTCATACAATATGTCCTATAATATCTTGGTTTTTATCACTATAATAATGCTAAACTCATTTATATCCAGCTCTTGGTTGGTCTAATTGGTGGCTTATATCTTGTTGGATTTATGGTGTGCAAGTGTAACCCTCAAATGATTACTTTTTAAAGCATCAGTTCTGTACAGAGTGTATTTAAGAGATATTCTTAAAACAGTCTACACTAAAGTTTAACAACAACAATGACAGATTAATAGTTCTTAATTAACGGGTTATGTTACATAATAATAGAGAGACAAAAAAGACACCAATGACATATCATATTTAAACAGTGGAACAAAAGCCATATGACACAAAGATATGTCTTTACCTGTTCGATACGACCTTTGCGCAGCTCCAGCACAGCCAGGTTGTTGTAGGCTTCAGCATGGTCATTATTAAAAGCCAAAGCCAGTTTAAAACACTGGTAGGCTAGCGTCAAGTCCCCAATGCCCTGAAAACACAGAACACATGTCTGTACCAAGTTCTATTTGTTTAATGTATTTTAAGTGTAAACCATATATAGAGGGGGTATTATTAAAGAGATAGTTCAAATTTTATGTATGAGGTACTTATCCATAGTCAGTGTATTACCTACATTAGATGGCAGTCCGTACATCCCCAGTTTAGAGAAGCAGGCAGGAGTACCAGCATAGATGCTAAGCAATGTTATGCTTACCTATGCTTTACCTTAAAAAATCAATATCATTTCAAGTGTATGCTATATTTAGAATATTTTTACTGCTTAACCTTACTGTAAGACAGCCCTCTTCTACAGGGAAGTTTAGTGGTTATATCCATCTATGCTCTCCTCAAAGCCACCAAACTCCTTTGACATAAACAATAATTTTATTTGAAAACACAGGGGCTGCCAGTCTACTGCTCCCTAGATCAGTTGCTTAGTTTGTGTTATTGTGTGATGTTGGTGAATCCGAACTTAACCTTAAAAACACCAAATCACACAATATCACAAACAACCTAACCCATCAAGCGGCAGTAGATCAGCAACCTCTGTATGTGCAAGGTAAAATTGCTGTTTTCAAGGTTCCTACAGGGTTGTCTGACAGCAAGGAAAAGTGGTAAATGTATTTCTAAAGCTGACACTTACATACAAACTTATATTTGATAGATTTTTTTAGTGGCTAATATACATTTTTCTTGCTGCCCTTTCAACAGCAGTAGATTGATTAGCCTCTGTGGCAGTACATCTGCCTGCTTCTCCAAACTGGGGAGGTGCTGACCGACATCTGTTGTAGGGTATACAATGACTGTGGATAAGTACCTCATACAGCCCTTCTTCAAAAAATCCAAACTATCCCTTCATATCATCAGACACTGGGATATTTTCGGGGGATTGTTAACTCACCACGGCCACGTGTCCTATGTTGTACCACACATCAGCCTGCTCTTCATCATTGGCCACCAGGGCCAGAGCCCTCTCAAATGAGGACAGAGTCATGTCGTATTGCTGAGCGTAAAAGCAGCACAAGCCCAGGTTGTTGTACAGCTGGCAGTTATACACTCCCATCTGGAGTAGCCGTCTAGCAAAGGGCGAAACTTATTGAATCACAGATGGGCTATAATTTCTTATTATACATACTGTAATAATATGTCACATAAATTATGCATGGAATTTTATCTGACCTGTAGAAGCGCAGTGCGATCTCCGGTTGATCAGTGTAGAAGTGATTGCTGCCTATACAGGCGATAGCCTCCACATGAGTGTTGTCCTGCTTCAGGACATCTTTGTAATACTCTGTGGCTGATGAGATATTGTTCATCTCCTGTGACAATATCACAGTAAACACAGCAAACACGGTTACCTATTTCATCTTGGCAGTTGTTTCTGAAACAAGAATCAAGCGGACTCTATAGTAAGCATCGTGCCGATATACCGTACCTCATGTATGCGAGCGATTCCTGTTAGAAGAGTAACCTCACCAGGAAAGTGGTCCAGACCTTGCTTGAAAAGGTTGAGTGCCGTTATTGGTTGATCAAGGCGCTGATACACCTATAGTAAAATATACACAAGGGTTTTTAATTTATTAGCAAACATTTGGCTCATAGACAGAACATTTTGTGTGTGATTTGTATGTGATGTAATGCTATGATGTCATTACCTTTGCAAGGTAGAGATATGTATCCACCACCTCTTGGTGGTTGAGAGCCGATCTAAACTGTTTTTCTGCCTCTCGATATAAGCCAAGCCTGCAAAGGTCAAATATTACATAGAAAACAAACTTGCAACTTTATTCAATTTTAGAAAATGTTGAGCTACAATGATCTAGATATCCTGAGTTACCTGTAGTAACATTTCCCCAGCTGAACTTTCCACCACCAGTCTTTGAACTGAGCATGTTCAGTAGCTTGAGCAGCCAAATCTAAAGCCTGGAAAAGAAACACAATTATTGTGTTGCATGGATAATAGTCATCGATATTTCAATGCAATACAAATTTTCTCTGTAGCAATTTATTGAACACCTACATTTTTTACATCATTTTCGTGATGGAAGATGTACTCAAACAGTGTCTGAGAAAAGAAACGATGGTTACTTAACATGCAAAAAAAAAACAATGATCTTGATTAATTTTTGCAAGTTACAGTCTCAGACTTACCCTGGATAAATTAGGCTTTTGGGAATACTTGGCCAAATTTAGTCTCGACAGGTTTATAAATGGTCCCTCTGGATTGGTTAACATTGAAGCCTGGAGAAAAAAAAATGCCATGCTAAATGTTTCAAGCTCATTTTCAAAGTCAGTACAGCAAAATAAAACACAACTAAAAATAAAGAGGCGCACTAAAAGATAAAAGTTATTGGTCTTACAATATCAGCATAAAATAGTTTATTATAAAATATTATAAAGATAAGTGGAATATTTTTTTAAGAGACAAATAATATCAATTATGCTAGCCCAAATTCACTGGGTAGATTCTGTGTTTCAAATAAATGAGCTCTAGTGGGAAAAACATATTTGTGTTTCACATGGAGTCTCTTTGTTGCTGCAGATTGACATTATTTCAGACATTTTAACTCACTGTTCCCAGACGGATAAATCTGCCAGAAGCACTAGTTACAGGACGAGCAGTGCTTGCAGTGCGTGGGGTCTTTATGGCCTGCTCCATCGTTCCAGGGCGCCCTGACTGTGTGCTGGGTCTCACAAATCCTGTGATAGGACGTCCTGATTGTGTCATAGGCCTTGAATTCAGAAAAGAAACTCAGTTCAGGTGTCTCAGGTGTAGTCAACAGTAAAATTTCATCGCATTACACAACCGTTTTCTGACAGACAGTACCTGACAGCCGCTGAGGGACCTCCGCCCTGACTTGTTCCAGGGAGTCTCAGTGATGTTCCAGGTCCTGGCAGAAAGACAAGTCCTCTCAGGCAAATTGACCCATTGAGGAAATGTATTAAATTATTCACTTTCTTAACTTTAAGACACTGAGAAGGGTTTGCACTCACGCGCAACTTGAGCAATAGAGCTCTCATCCAGCATCATCTCAGCAATCCCCTCCTGGTCAACCTCAACTTCATCTATGTATACCATCTCTGTCAGAGCACGGGTTTTTAAGCTCCATGCAGCCTGTGAAACACACAATGTTTCAAACACACAGGTGACCTCGGATGTAACCGTAAACATGTTATAGTTAGGATCTATGCTGAGCTTCCACATGACAAAAAGGATGAGAAAAGATGGCAAAGGGGAGCAAGGTTACCTCTGAGATAGGTAAAGAGGAGTCCTTGAGGTAGCATGCAGTGAGTTAGAGACAGAAAAACAAAGTTGAGGACAGATGTTACTATATGGGGGAAATTAGAAAATGGATGGAAAACATAGTGCAGTGAAAAAAATGAAATGTGGAAAACAAATGCAGCATAGTGACTAAGATATGATCTGGCGACAGTTAAAATAAATACTGCTTCAAACACATGCCAGTATATAAAACGTTACCCAAATTAATTTATGATAAATTACAAGGATTTGACCAAACGGGATTATACTTGCAAACAAGCAGGCTTTCCTTGATGGATAATCGCTAGCATGCTATGCTAGCCCGGCTAACTACACCACGGTACCTGGTCGTACGGGTTGTCCTGTAATATTTTTGTGCAAATATCTGAACATTGTTGAAGCTTTCGTCTCCTGAAATAGCTCCACGCCAGGAACAAAGGGTCCATTGTCACCTCCATAGCTTTGGTAGGGAAAAGTAAGTGTAAAAGTCGGCTATCAAGCTGTTTAGCAAAACTGGGATGATGGCGAGAATGAAGCTTCCTCTGTCGCACGGCAACGGTGGAAGAGGGCGGGGCTTCACTTCCGTTTCCCCTAGTGCACTAGAATCTTAAAGGGCTCTGGTTTCCTCTAAAACAATAAAAAATAAAATCCAATGAAATAATAATATATCAGTGAAATGAATGAATGAATGAATGATATTTTAGTTTAAAAATACAATGAAAATGGTACACACAGGGGCTATAGAGCACTTGAATCGTTGTATCATAATTAAAAAATAGAAATTACAAAATAGTGCATGTATTGCATAGCACCTGATGAAAAATTCCAAATGGGGTGATTCAGAAAACTTAGACTTGGATGCATATAAATTTAACAAATAAAATAAGTAAGCTAACAATTAGTTGTATTTTATGGTGCTTAATTTATAAATATCATAATGTGAATAACATTCTGTAGCTTCTACTGTACTCTTTTAGAGTGCTGTTGTTCAGGCTATTACCAGTCATAAAGCAAGTCTTTTTCTTTAAAAAAAAAAAACAAAAAACAAAAACTTTATTTTATTTATTTGGGACATCTACGAATCTTGAAATGTAAGAACTGTTGGAGTGTTATGGAGATAGATTTATCATAGTGTGTGAACACATTGACAATACATGTGTCAAAACACCCTCCACAAATATAAGATCCGTAAACTAAAAAAAAAAGAATATTTTGCTACTACTTGCTACATGTTTTTTCTCTTGTCATTTATTTGAAATTGTTTCAGATATGTTACAAAAATATTTTTTAATATTTTAAAGCGAATAATATAGCCTACCTGTAGCATGTGCTGTATAATTTGAAAAATTGTTTAAAAAAAAAAAAACGAAAAAAAAAAACGTTCATAGCCATGACGGAGTCGTCCTTCCCTCGAGGATGAGTGAAAGGATCTGATTGGACGACAGGTCGGTCCGTCATTTTTGTGGGCGGTGCTTACGGAATAACAGTGCAGCTCCATCTTTGTAGGATTTGACAGGAGCTTTGACCTGTGTCGAAGAGGAGCGCGAGCCTCGGGCTGAACAAGTACATCCTCACCATGACTACAGCAGCTTAGAGACCTGTTTCTCACACAGAGACAGAGGGCTCTCATCTCAACGGACAGCGAGACGATATATTCACATGACCCTCAAAAATGCCCAATTTCAGTGCTCTCTGTGGACCGGTGGAAATCCAACGGAACTAATGGGACACGCGGGCTTAAAATAAATCCTTTTTGGTGAATGACACTGTATCAGAAAACCTACGTGATAGCGACAGAGAGACACACACGGAAGTGCGGACATGGCTGACAGAACTGCTCCCAACTGCCACCTGAGACTGGAGTGGGTGTACGGATACCGGGGACATCAGTGCCGCAACAACCTGTACTACACCGCCGCCAAGGAAATAGTCTATTTTGTCGCCGGTGTGGGAGTTGTGTACAACACCCGGGAGCACAAGCAGAAATTTTACCTAGGGCACAACGATGACATAATCAGGTAAATAACACACAGTTTGTTTCAGCACCTCGGACAACAATTGACCCACAGCAGAAAATGAATTGATACTGTAGTGTTGTTACTGTAGGTGCTGGTGTCACCTTGTGTAATGTAATATGATATATTTTTTGAGCTCCATAGGAGGCACACACCTACTGAAAAGCATCCCAGGAGTTTGTAAGGGGCTTCGGTGTCATCCAGCAGGGCAGATGCTTTTTGCCAGCCCTCCAGATTGAAGGGTCTCGCACTACTTAAGATTACACAGCTGCCACTCCTCTTGTATATGCACAGCTGCTCTAACATTAGTGGCAATCATCAAACCTAAATGAATTATTTGATCTATAAAATATGAAGAAATGCCACTTAAAATGCTTCCTGTGCTCAAGATTATGTTTTTAGATATAATCAGTTTATAAAGATATCACACCAAGAAAAGCAGCAAACGGAGAATTAAATAGATGTCATTTTTTTGTCAATATATGACTTACCCCTTTGAAACCTGGGCAAACTGGTTTCATTTCTTTCAGAAACACAAGGACAAGCCAAAAATTGTATTAAAAAAAGTTGCAAGAAAATTACCAGAAAATAGCCTATACAAAAGAGTAAAAAATAAAAAAAAATAAAAAAGTTTAGAAAATGAACAAAAGAATTGTTTATTTATTTTATAATATTTTTGTAACATAACATTCAAATACAAAAATATTATAATCATAAATATAGTTTTCTGGACACAGTTCACTATTTTTTTGAATAATTTTCTTAAAATCCCCCTTTTTTAAAAGTAATTTTAGGGTCATTTTCTTGTCACCTTTATTGCCAGGTTTGTCATTGTCTTTTCCCCATGTTTTTACACCAATCAAACCAATTCCAGGTTCCAAAGCGTTAAATGATTAATTGATTATCAAAATAGTTGACCATTCATTTGCTGCAGATTGCTTTAACAATGATTTGTGAACATTTCTTTCTTTTTCTTTCTTTTTTTATTGGAAGAACAATACAAGGCATATAAATCATAGAGCAAACAATAATTCTTCCATTTTTCCCTCATCGTTTTCTCTGATTATTCAATTATTATTCTGAGACCATACTACAATTACACTGCTGCCATTCTTTTAGCTGCAGAACTGCAAGATTATTAAGCTACTTTAGAATTAAACATCAAACCTATTTCATCTATAAGATGGGGGAAACGCCAATTGCAGTGTTTCCTGAGCTTAAGGTAATGACTTAAAATGTTGTTCTTTCATCTGAGATATTTAATTAATTAAAAAAATACACCAAGAAAAGCGGTAAATCCAGTCATCAGAGAATGTCATTTTTTGTAAAATAAACAAACGACTCAAAAGATTTAAAGAAACAATTTCTTTTTATTTACATATATAAAAACACAAAATAACAATACAAAAACTAGACAAGACAATATCCCCTTCCCTCTTCCCACCACGTCCCAGCCCTATTACAGATCTACCTTGCCAACCATGTCAGCAAGGTCAAATACACAAAACTAAATAAGACATAACAAAACATAACATGAGAGATATTACATAGATAAATATCCACAGGGCGTACCATTACAGTTACGGCAGTGAGTCTACAACAAGTCAGTCAATAAATTGCAGACATAGCGAGTCCATACGGTCTCTATAGGGTTGCCATATCTTGATAAACTGATCATATCTGCTTATCGTAATATACGTTGTTTTCTCCAGAGGTACATTTATTCATTTCTGAGCACCATTTTGACATAGTTAAAGGGCAATCTGGCTTCCAAGTTAGAGCTATACATTTTCTTGCAACAGCAACATTGTTGTTTCTGAAATTTAGAGCAGTAGGTTTAACAAGTAAACATAACTCTGGCTCTATTGGAAAGGAGAACTGACTTAAATGATTAATTGATTATCAAAATAGTTGACTATTCATTTTCTGCAGATTGCTTAAACAATGAATCATGAACAGATTAGATTTTTTTGTAATGGGAGAACAAAGGCATACAAATAACAGAGCAATCAAGAATTCTTCCATTTTTTCCACAATGTTTTCTCCTCTTACCCTCCCACCTCCAAAAGAGAGACCATCGCAGAAATAAAGGCAATAACTGAAATCACAATAACGGCAACAATCAAAACAAGACTTATGGGTAGCAGTGACACCAAAATGTATTAATACACTACACATAAGATAAGGAAATAATGAACAAATAATTAGATGAAAATGAAACAAAAGAGAGAGAAACAAACAAGGGGGCTCAGTTGTCACAACCAGACAAGAAGGTCAGAGAATCAATATAAGTCAGGAGAGGATAAGGATAAGTAAAGGAAAATCTAAATTTCTCCGGTCTAATGGGCATGACTGGCACAGCTGGTTTTGTCTCTATCTGGCAGAAGACATGTTTCAACATATTTTAAAAGCTTTGATAAAACAGCTGCATGTCCTTTTCTCTCCAGCACAAGAGGAGCCATGCATGTAGATTTTGGGAGCTACGCAGAGGAAATATCACCCTGAATATTTAGAGCATGTGCATTTGCCCAACATTAAAGACCATAAATTGATGCAGAAAAGGCACAGATTGGTGCAACAAAATCACCAGACTGTAGGAAATGATGTGTTTGATGCTCAAACCCAAACCCATCATATGCCCTCCTCTACCTTCCCATGTAAAAAGAAAACCTACACCCTTGTGGGGAGCAATAATACTGATGTGCAATTCTGAAAACTGCACTTAGCTGTCCTTGAAAGCATCCTTGGAGTTGAAAGCTTTCTGTGGGTTGTGGTAACTCAAACAAACCTTGAATCATTTTCTCTTTGATAAAACACCGCAAAGTCACCCGTGTTGCATCACTCGCATTAGTGATCCTGCCTTATTCCAACTGTTTTCTCAGCACGCAAAACAACAACAACATGTGTCCAACGCTCCAGTGCTTGTGTTGACGTGTGTGTGGGTTGGCCTGGAGATGACTAGCGTTATATACTGTGTCGGTAGTCAGCTGGACTCCTGCTCCATTATTGATGAGACAATAGGGATACTAACCCTCGGCTGCCCCGTGGGTGAAGTGCCTGAGTTCAAACACTTAGCTGGAGGAGTCACTGGCTGCATTTGCAACAGTAATGAATATGCTAATATAAGAAATAGCCATCAAATTGGCCATCTGTACATTTGTTCTCACTGTTGTACGCATATTTGTGAGGATTCAGTCCAATCAGGCTTCTTATTGAGTCCTCAGGTCTTTTTTTCTGCAGCTGGGCCGTTAAATAGATACAAAGCTTTGGCAATATGAACACATTTACTGAACAATTTCTACACAGATCTCTTGAGCTGCCTGTTATTGTTGACACAGACCAGTTAATAGTCATTTGAAATGCAGATCTCAGAGGAGTGCTTGTGAAGCTCTCATAAACACTTCCTTTGACTTAGACTGGCACGACCAGGAGCAGTCCTCAGCAGATTCAGTGCTGAATAACTGTCTGACTGCTCTCACGTTGCACTAACTCATGTGGAATAGATACAGCCCCCTCAGATAGCACCGTCTCTCTCTCTGTTTCCCTCTTTGTTGCTCTTGTTTTCCGTTTTCTCATTCTATTTTGGTTGTTTGTGAGCTACATATTAAGTGGTGTTTTACTTCATCAATTAATTGCTGGCCTTGTTTCCCCCATTTGGTTTTATCTTGCTTTGCAGCCTCTTTTAACTGGTCGGATGTAGAGGAGCTAATAAGCAGGTTTTCACAAAGGCTCAGCTGTTCATGACAGTGCAACAAGGGTACAAGATAGTCTGGCCTTCCCTCGCTGGTCAGGTACTTAAATTAGATTCACAGGTTATTGGGCAATAACATAAAAGACTAGGGATGTTAAAGTGCTGTAGTTAAAACACAATTCCCCCTCGAGTCATGTTAGTAAAATGAGCAGCATAAACTGTTATTTGCAGTCTTTTTCTCACATCTTTCTGTAGTGTTCCCAGCAGCTCAGATATGTATTCAAGTCTAAAACTCAAAGAACTGGAGGCTACTGCGAAAAAACCTGCAGGAGTCAGTACCACAAAGCTTAATCTCTCCCTTTTTGCAATCATGCTGACATGCAGGACATGCACACGCTCACCTGAACAATGCACACAAATGCATTTGAAAAATAGACATAACATGCACACTAAAAATAAGCAGAATCCTGGGATGACTAAAGTGTGTAATCACATTGAGTTCTCATGACTGTTGCAAAACAGCACGTGCAATCCAGTTTAGGTAATGAAGGGTGGAGGGTACATAACATATTTATTCATATTTTGAATCAGTAAGAATGTTCATTTCTGCACCAAAATCAAATGTTTATTGGCATCAGCATCTAAAAATGTCAAAAGACTGCATCAACACTAGCTTTGTTGTCTGCTGTCATTCAAAATCTTGGCTTATTCATGTTCTTTGTCATGATAGAGCACAAGAGTTAATGAGAGGGTTTTATGGACGAAGGAATAAAAGGCCATCTCATGTTACAATATCTTGTTAACATTATGATGGACCACAGCCAGAGTTATGGATTATAGATGCCAGACTGGTCTTGTTTCAGTGAGCCTTGGAGAGACGCAGTGAATTCATTTCCATTAATATCGCTGGAGAATTTTTATTGAGCTCCTAAAAAAATTACTTTTCCCTGTTAGAATTAGCAGCATGGTGCATGCAATAAAACGTGTCAGGTTTGCAGAGAAGAGTCTTGCACCTCTATTCTGTGAACTGTGTGAGCAAATGTGAACTAACTCTGCATATTAATGTGTGAGCTTAAAGTCAAAAGTACAAAAACAGACACCCATGTTATATTAAGTGAGAGTGTTTTTATAAACATGCAATATTTTAGTTTCTAACAACATTATTATTACACAAATTAAAACTCTGCATGTGAAATAAATGACATAAGTGTGTTGTCAGGCAATTAGTATTGACAGCGGCCATGATAGATAATAGATATGATTTAGGCATTCCTGTATCTATCTTTTTTTTGTTTTTTAATGTAGAATTATTCACCGTTGAGGTTTGTGCTATATATTTTCTAAAACACTGTCTTCTGTGAGCTTTTCTGTGGATTTTAGTCTCAGTAGAATGTCAGTCACCACCCTATTCAATAATTTATGACTGCATCAAACCATGCTCATAAATTTGAATTACCATAACCGAAAAGAACAAAAAGGTCAAATAAAATGAGATCTGGTGAGAAGATTGTAGCAAAAAGGCATCATCTCAATAACCTTTACTGCTGGTGACAATGTTGTCTACTTCCTCTTGCTTCGTACCTTTTACACATATTTTTAGGTGCTCTGTGCAGAGTGTCAGTGAGATGCCGAGGTCTTAGGTCTCATCATCACTGTGAGTAGCTGTCTAGCCTCTAAAGAGCACATCTGTCCGCCCCAATTAGGATCCTCCAGAGTTCAGTACAGTTACTTAGCACAGTGCCATGATTCAGCATTGTTGTCGCTGAGATTAAAGAAGTCTCATTTAAGTTGTGAAGTTATGAATGTTTTACACAGATGAGGCAGAAGCGGATTCACATGCTCAGATATCGTTGTCCTCACTTTAGCCTCACCAGGAAACAGCCCAGGTGTCAATGATGCCAAACTTTAAAGCGACAGTTCATCCCCAAATCAGAGTTACATTTTTTTTCTCTTACCTGTAGTGCTATTTATCAATCTAGATTGATCTGGTGTGACTTGCAGGGTGATGGAGATATCGGCCAAAGAGATGTCTGCTTTCTCTTGAATATAGCGGAGCTACCTGCAAATAATCAAAAGGTCAAATAAGTAGGACTGAAGCAATTAGTATCCATTCACAGTTGATTAACAATTATTGTTGCAGCCCTTCTAGTATGTTTAATACATTTTGTCAAAATATCCCTGGTGATATTTAGTCTGGTATCAGGTCTTTATTATATTTATTAGGGCTACAACCAATGGTCACTTTAATTTTTGATCATTTAATTTTTGATCTTTTAATTACATTTTTTAAGAGATTGATTAATCATTATCAATTTAGTCATAAAATTATGAGAAAATGGTTGTACATGTTCCCAGAGCAACCAAAACCCAAAGATATTAAATATGCAGCGATATAAAACAGACAAAAGCACCAAATTCATTTTTTTGAGAAGCAGCAATTCTTTATTTCCCCCTAATAAATGACTTTACAAATTATTTCATTATTAAATCAATTATTTTTTTAAATCAAAGTATTAGAGGACTAAAACATTTCTGACACTCAGTTTATAATCTGTGGCAGAACTTTTTTCTCCTGGTTACCATCATGTCACGTTAAGCCAGAATCCAGCCTGAGGTTTTTCTCCTTTTCTCCTTCTTCTTCTCTGTCCGTTAGCAGAGCAGAGCGCCACGACACTTGTTTATCTGATTCCAGATTTTGTGCAGCGTGCGTGCGCTGTATGGGCAGGTGTTTTAGATGGGAGTTTGATGGGCATCTAGATTAAAAACTCTCTGTGGAATCCTGGGAAATATCCCGTACTGTATAGACCTTTAGAAATGTGCTAATCCTCTGCCTCTTTTTAATCCACTGTAGGCAAAATCAGACAATGGAAACTACTGCGTAGGAAAAGTAGTCTCAGAAGCTCACCACATCATGAAGGTCTTTCATTATTCCTGTCCATATTTAATAAAAAGAAAAAAGATTGTTGGAGAAGTGAAAAATGCTCGTGCTGGAGCGGGTAAAGGTATGAATGTGCTTATCTATTTAGCTTAGTTGACCCTCGTTTCCTCCTGCTGCATCTCTGCGTCATCACCATGACAAGAAATCATCTTCTCAGGCTATTTATTTGCCTGGTATCTATATGAAAACAGGTTTAATTGCTGCAGTATTTAGCTAGTTTTGTACTACAGGACTCGGCAGATGGAAGACAGCCGCATCAAACAGCCGTAGCCTATATCAAACAAGAGAACTGCGGTGAGGCACTGCAGGCTAAGTCATTAGTGATGGCATTTAGCAAGCTCTTCAGCTGACAGAAATGTAAATGAAACAGCAATCTTGTTGTTGTTGGCTCCAAGACCGCACTGGATTTCCCATGCTGTAACATGGACATGGCACAAAGCTGGTAGGATATAAGACATAACTGCAGTGAAAGTCCGGCTGAGTGTCAGCGCTTCCTGCAAGTACTTTTGGCCTCAGATTGACTCCATAGCTGTTGGACACATTTTATTCTACAGCGTTTCATGTTGTACCAGACGGATTTGTTGCGCACTACCTGCTCGTGCCAAAGCAGTTTTCTCAGCTGTGTCTGTCTGCATCTCAAAGTGTTCCAATCATTTTTTCCCTCTCTTCCTCTGAATGCTATTTATAGCCGCTTTGCTCTGATTATATAATTCATAAAAAGTAAGATGTGGAAATTGTGCCAGGTTGGAGAGAGGTTCAACAGAGAAGGTGGGGAAGCGGAGGTGATCAGAGAGAGAACAAGAAGAGAGAGGGTTGAGGGAGGACAAAGATCCGGCCTGTCACATCTCGCCCACCAGCTTTCAGAGACGTCACGCCGCCAAAGCTTTGTCAAGTCCGTGGTGACGTTTCGAATGCAGATGAGGTGTCTTGAGTCAGACAGAAAGATTCAGCCTGAGAACCTAAGAGGACAGAGAAAAAGAGGTGTATGGAAACTGTGAGAAAGTAAAAGTGTAAGAGGGCCTTGTTTGTCACAAGCTGCTTGGACTCGGCAGGTCGAGGCTGCCCGGCCTGTGAAGCCTCATCCAGCCGGCTGCCTGAATACAAGCCAGGATTAGAAATTCTGGAGAGCAGTTGGCAAAACAGGCAGCTTGATTGTAATGGAGGGAGCTCCGTCGCAGCATGAAATATATAGGCCAGGACAAGGCAAGAGGAAGAATTGCCCAGTGAATCACTCAGGCCTGCCTGGAACGTGACTGGCGGCCGCTGAAAGGCTGGGCGGAGCAGGGGGAGGGAGTGACAGCTTTATACAGCAGGCTGTTGCTCAGCTGTAGAGTGGGAATGCTTGTGGGTGGGGGAGGTACGAGTGAAGAGGAGGGGAGGGGAGGGGGGAGATTATGTAACAGTGTTACAAACATATGCCTGGTGATGCGAGGAAACCCCACATGAATTAGAAAAGGTGAAATGGGCAGAGAATAGTTCAAAGGATGCTGAAAAAAGGCACAAAAATAGAGAAAAATGGAATTTGCAGATTCACCAATAGTGCTTTTTATACTCTGTGAACACCCTGTAGGCACGCATGAAGCCAGGCTGTGTATTTGAGCATGACTGAGTTAATTGGACCATGTCACCTCATCAAGCTGCCCCTCTACTTCAGACCCATCACAGACTTAATGTGCTCATCTCATCCCAGTGGTTTCCGCCGGGAGGATGAATCCCTCGTCTGCTCCCGGCACACATACATAAGCACGCAAATGGCAACGCTAACCAGATGTTTTCTCTCCCCTCTCTCTCTCTGTACAGTTTAGCTCTGCATCCGGAGCGTGTGTTGGTGGCCACAGGACAGGTGGGCAAGGAGCCTTACATCTGTGTATGGGACTCCTACACAGTGCAGACTGTGTCCATCCTCAAGGATGTGCACACACATGGCATCGCCTGCCTGGCCTTCGACTTGGAGGGACAGGTATAACACAATAATCTTCAAATGATGAGAATCCACTGAGGCTTGGGTGGTATCTAATTTTTCACTCAGCTGTGGAATGGCGAATGGTTGAGGTATATATGATGGTATAAGTGTGTGGTGCATTTTCAGCATGACGTGCGTGGTTTTCAGCAAAAATAGACAGTGAAAATGGCCTTTTGATAATTTTATTGACTCTATACCACATTGTACTACAGTTTCAATGACTTTATCTTACACAGACAAGATGAAATAAAAATTTATCTGTTTGACTCAACTTTTCCCGATTCTATTTCAAAATAAAAGCCCAACGTTTCTGCAGCAACAGAATTCCTTCAGTTGTTGACACAAGGCATTTTACCATGAAACAAAGCAGGACCATGTTGCTGACAATGCAGGAGCTTGCACAGCTTCTGAAATGAGTGAAGTATGTGCTGTTAATTGTAGAAATACAATATTCATAACAGTAGGCAGCTCTGCAGCAGTGATGCAGCAATAAATGCTGCCAGTGTGAACACACACTGCTCATGCATGCAGTATGAAGTTAATAGAAAGTTGAAGGTCTGTATTAAATCCTACCGTTTGGATTTCTAAATACCCAGGTATACTGTAATACCCTGACAAGTGCCCATGCCTACAATCGGGCACAGAATCATCCAGGGAATTGACTGTTCCCTAGCATTGTTTGAATTGCAGCTCTTTTTATTATTATTTCTTCCACAGGGCACTAGTTTCTGCTCTGTAGAAAAGAACACAGACAGACAGACTGAAAGTGTCAACAGAAGTGTTCATTTTAAGAGGCACAGCAGCAGCAATCAAAACTCCACTCAAGAGCTGCAGGCTGGCTTTTGCAGCCCGCCTGCTGGGCTGAGTTTTTGAATGACACATCTGTGATTACTCCAGCAGTATTGACTGGACAGCTACACCCAGACAGGCTTTACTTGGTAGATTTTACAGGAAAACAGTCAGCCACAGTGATTGATGCTTTGCATCAGACTTTGACAGGACCTGGTTGCGTTAGGTGAAAAAAGCTTTAGCACATAAGGAACCTTTAAATACTCATGGGAGAAACTAAGCATCTGGACCATGCAACATATTCACATTTTGTGGAACTTGCTTTGAGCCTTTTCATGTTGTCTTCCCAGCCAACTCCCTGTAGACTTGCCACCAGTTAATATTTACACACCGCAACCTCCACCCAATGTTGATTTTGACTATAAAAATCAATACAGTGAAAAAACATCTCCAGGTTTTTATCCTTGCACGTTTCTCTCTTCTTCCCATAGGAGCTCTCACAGCAGAGTTATACCTCCTGTGTTTTGCAGTAAGAGACAGGGAGATGACCCCGTGCTATTTTCCTGCTTGGGTAGAGAGCTTGGGGATTTAGATAGAATGTGACAGTGTTTAAAGCCAGAGGAGGCTCCATCGCTTCTCAGTTTAGCGGCTCTATTTACTCTCCATCTCTTCTCTTCCTGGATTAGAGGAAGTCGAAGCTGAACTCAGGACAATCCAGAGGAATATCCTGTGTCATTACCCTGTCCATGTATTACAGCAATATCAAAATATACCCTGACGTTTGAGATGTCGCTTCTAGGTATTTCAATATGAGCTGCAGTTGTGATGACTGGTAAGAGGAGTGTAATTCATGACCTTTGTTTTATTTTATTTATGTTGTTTTGAGTGTTTTAGCCAGTTGTCTACATGTCACATCATGTTTTGGTTGAGGTTACATGTGGTTGCTCATGTTCTGATTAAAAACGTTACGGTACACGTGATTGCACACAATCATTAAACTCTCATTAACCCTCAGAAAGAAAATGTAAAAAATGCCCTTTTATCTAAGCTGTCATATTTCATAAACGCCAACTTTCAAAATTGCAGTATATTAGCTAAACAATAAGTCCACAATCATGCTAGCAACTTTCTAAAGCTTTACTGAGGCACTTGGAGCTGAATGCTAACTTCACCATGCTAACATGCTGGTGTTTAGCAGGTTTAAAGTGTACCAGCACTGTAGTGTAGCATGTTAGCATGCTAACACTTGCTAATTAGCACTCCACACACAGGGTAACTGAAGCTAATTGAATGTGATTAGTTTTTGAAGATATTTGTTCATAAACTAAAGTACTGGGCCAAGGCCTGGACAGTGACCCAACACACCAAACTCTGACATTCTTGAGACCCCCCAGCATCAGTTTTAGATGCTTAGGGAGAGCATGTCAATTTATGGCAGCCCTACTACGATTTGGCAAAATTTTGACCTGGTTGTAGTGCTAGAGCAGGGTTTCCAAAACCTCTACTCGAGTGCATGTTTTAAAGCTTTCCCTGATCCAACACAGCTGATTCAAATGATCAACTCGTTATGAACTCCTGAATCTGCTTACTGACAAGCTGCTCATTTAAATCCACTGTGTTGCACCAGGGAGAGATCTTAAACACACCAGACAAGGTGGTACTCGAGGAGGGCTTTGGAGTTGCCACAGAGTTCACCAAAGTTATCACAGATCCCCCTTAAAGGAACATGGATGTTACCACCAAATTTCATGGCACCTTTCAAATCATTGTTGAAATATTATGCTAAAGAAAAATCAGGGCATCACCAAAGTCACTAGGATTTATCATCTGGGGACCATGAATGTCTGTAAAAAAGAAATTCAAGGCAATTCCTCCAAAAGTTGTTGAGATATTTCAGTCTGGACTAAAGTGGGGGACCAACTGACAGTCCGACATCCCTTGAGCCTCACCACTAGTGTGGCTAAAAAAATTGCTAGAGCTTTTTAAGTACGGATGGACTTTTCAACACCCTCATCAACATGGTTTCACAAGGTTTCGTCATGCGGGGCCTCTTTGCTCATCATTAAAATACACACCTCTCTAAAAAACAAGGTAAAATAGTGCAAATGCCTCAGCAGAGACTTGTATTCATAGCCAAACATTGATTCAGCAATGGATCAAAGAGGACATCCTCTATCATGTAAAGCAAGCTGCAGAGTGAAGAAGGGTTTCCATAAGAGCTGCTCTCTTCTGCTCCACTGCTGCTGCTGCCTACTCACTCAGTCAGCTATAGGAGGCTCCTCCAGCAAAAGCACTCAAATGTGCTCACTGGAAGTGCCAGGGGCTGGACAACTGTTCTGTTCTGCTCTGAAGCCGTTATTAGCCCTTTCATTGAGGCCTGCCATGCCACAGTGGAGGTAGCATAGTTTGCTTTGCGGTGATTAGTGCAACAGAGCAGAGTCAGTTCAATCTGTGATGTCTTTTTTCTTTTTGCTCTCTTCGCAGTGTCTGGTGTCTGTGGGTTTGGACTCTAAAAACACAATCTGTGTGTGGGACTGGAGGAGAGGGAAGGTTTTGGCAGCCGCTCCTGGTCATACAGACAGGGTAAACACTTTCTTCCTCCCCTGACTCTGTCACAAGCTCAGTATCGACCGCCTCAATTAGCTTTAAACGCGGGATGGAGCGCCTGCCCAAAGGGGACATAAACAAGTTAGGCCTGATTGATTGTGAGCGTTCCAGAGCCCATCTGAAAGGGTGCACAGCTAATGAAAAGGAATTTTAAAAAGATGAAATACAGGCAGCTGTTGTTTTCTAATGCAGCCCACACACACATTATAACGCAGTCTGTGCGAAGACACACATGCACACACACACACATTTCTCATTCAGTTTCCTTTGTTGTGCTTATATTTTTGTCCTCTTTCTACCCTAAGCCTTTTGTTAAAAATCTGATCAGTAGAAGTCCAGAATAGGGGTTAGTATGACCACTGATTTCCTGAATCATTGCAATTTTGTTTTTGATTCGATGCAGTATCCATTCAATGAAGGATATTTCAGCTACAATACCAAATTTGCTTGAATATGAAAAAGATTACCAGAGAATTAACACATGTAAATTTTTCAAGGAATTTGTGTATTTAAAGAAACTACAGATAAAGTACACATCAGATCTTATCAAGACTATGGTCTTTAATAATTCAGCTTCAGGGACTGTTAAATACTGACAAGATAAACAGGGTTAAAGCTTTCCATATCCGTGGTTAAAGGCATGTCATTAAAGATTCCTCTTAGATTTTATAAATGAATGTCAGATAACTGAAATGAAGATTGATTAGATTTCTTTTTTTCTGTAACATAATTTTGAACATATAATTAAGAGATATATAACAATATAGTTTTTTGGACATATTCACCCATTTTTTGATAATATGTAATAAGCTACCATACGTAATATTTAATGAACCTCCAGCTGATTTTCATATCATTTCCATGTAAACTTTTGCTCAGTTTTTGCAGTTTGTGGTACATTTCTTGCTAGGTTACTCATTATATTTTTCCCAGTGTTTTTTAAAGAAATCACACTAATTTTCTCAGGTTTCAGAGGTTTAAATGCTTGTGAAAGGCATCTGAATGCAGCTTAAAAAAAAAACTAATGTCGATCTAGGTGTTAACGGGTTAACCCAACCCTCGTCCACAATTCCGGTTATATTTGAATAAGATTAACTAGATGAACGTTACTTTAAATAGATACATGAAGGATCAAAATCCTGCATAATAATATACATAATGTGACAATGTATCAATATTCATTGCATTGTGTTTTTTCCTTACAGATATTTGACATATCGTGGGATTTGTACCAGCCGAGCAAGCTTGTAAGCTGTGGTGTCAAACATATCAAGGTACAGCAACTTCCTGGTCATTTAACACCCTGTAGATTACAGTCGGCTCTTGAGAGTTGCAGTTCTTGTGCCTCATTTACATAATATTTGAAAACAGATTATACATTTTGAGGAAGTCTGAAGAATCCGCTGGCTCCGTGCCCCCTTCTCCCCAGCCTGCTCTGCTTTATCACCACGACCATATCAAAGTCTTAAAATAGATGTATGCAAATTCACTTTATTCCAGAGTCCATGGTTATTAGGCACTTAACATAAGTAGGACAGGCAGTGACTCACAGTCTCTTCCCTCAAATTTGTAGTAATCTGCACTGCAGGGAGGAAAAATGTTGGCTTTTTATTATGAGGAACCATGACTCTGCTACTCAGCTCCCCTTCCCAGCTCTCCTCATTCAGCTTTTAAAAACACTCTGCCGTACAAACTGCAGCTGTGCTTGCGTCCCTTCTCAGGCTATCTCTATCACTTCTTTTTCACAGAAGAGTGGCGTTCATAAATATTTAATGAGTTCATGCAGGGTGTCTTCCTCAAGCCTTCCCTTGGGATGTATAGTAGTGTTCCTTGAGCGGCATGGCCATTAGGAAATAACAAGGAGTCCAGAGCCACAGAGGAAGCTTACTTCCAAACACCAGGAGGAGAGTGAATCATTCTCAGAAAGGAAATGTGACCACTAGCCCTGCAAGGCTAAACATTGCAGTACTTGATGCATTCAGAAGGTTTAGCCTACTGTACGTATTCCCCAGTGGTGTAACATGTCACTGATGACTCCCTCCTCTCAATCCAGCTTGGACCTGCCTCCTCTCGTAGTAATTCCCCCCTGAACTCTTCCCCCACCGCCGTGGCATAGAAACCCCCTCCGGCTCCACCCAACCCCCCCAGTCCACGCTCAATCCTCCAGTCTTTCCCCTCCTCCTCTACCTCTTTTTCCCTCCCTCCTGGTTTCCTGATGCCAAGGCAATCCAGCAATTGTCCTGCATAATTCCCCAGCCTTCACCCTGCGGACCATGTGACATCTGCTCCCCGGCCCTGTGCTCGCTCAGCGATTATAGCACTCAGAGCATCCAGGAGATTTAGTCCCAGTAATCCACTCACTTGTGGGCTGAGGAAAACACAACCTCCTGTGACGAGGACAGAGGCTGCTGGCGATGCTCTCCGCCTCGTGCAGCTCCTCCTAGCTAATTATACAGTCATTTGTGTTTTGATTTGTTCAGGACAACTCAGACCTCACTTTGGCTCTCCTCAAGCCATCCACACACAGAAACACCGCACCTACCAATCATCTGCCTGCTGCCTTAATAGTTGTTGATGAAAAGCTGCTTAAGGGACCGTGCCACTGGTTTTGCATGTTGTAGCCCAGTGGCTCCCAACAGTTTTGGCCCGTGACCCCTTAAAACGAAGCATTATCTACTCATCACCAGCTGCACTCATTTCTTTTTTTCTGGTGGCCTAAAGATCAAGTGACTCAAAAAAGGGAAACATTAGAGAAAACATAAAAACAATAAACTAAATTTTTCTGGTTCCTATCCTCTTGATTTTCGCGAGACTCCTCAGATGTATATTGTGACCCCTTAAGGAGGTTCCCGCCCTCAGTTTCGAAACAAGCAGCAACCTCCAGGGATGAAAAATGAAGCCCACGCTGAAGTGCCAAAAACTGTAGTTCCTCAAATGGCCACTTGAGGCTGGTTCCAAACGTGAGTCAATCCCCATAGACCTCCATGTTAAAATCAGGCCCCCGGGAAGTGTTCTGAGTTTTAAAAATAATTTTTTGTAATGGCCAAATTGTACAGTAACTGTAACTGTGTAATGGCCGTCAGGTGATGTCCTGTGGCCCAAAAAGACTTTTCCCCATTGACTTACATTGTGAAAGAGACATATGTAAATTAGTGGACACATTTTTTTTGAGCATCACAACCCCCATGAATTGACCTGTTTCACTATCGGGATTTGATCCATGTGGTCCAGTAACATTTGGAAAGTCTACATGAGCCACATGATTGAATCATTTTATCCTCATTCCAGTTAGCAGAGAGCTAAACTGTAAATGACCAGCTCAGCCGGTGGAAGACTACACAGTGCAGAGCTGATCATTTGGGTAGTTTTATACGCGGCAGTTAAACATTTTTGGCTTCATTAGCCACTGAGCAACATTCAAAGAAATACATGGGGCCCAACGCTGTATCCAGGTCTCTTTATGCATCCATGGATAAATGCCCAATTTAACAAAAGACATAAACATGCTTACAGCTTAGTACAAAAAATAGATTTGGTCTCTAGAGCTGATATCAACATTTATGACAACTGTCTGGGAGTGAATTTGTACATAAGTCACCTGTTTATATCTTATGAAGGCTTTAAGTTATGTGTATTTAAGGGCGTAGCCGCTTTGGGGGACAAACTGAGGTGCCACCCTAGGCTCTTAATCAGATCCACTCCTCGATCGTTTACAGCTCAATCCACTCATCTGAATATGGTCACTGCTGACTCTAGAAATCTAAGATACTAATGGCCAAAATGCCAAATTGGTGACATCACGGTAGCAACATCAATTATTTTTATATAGACTATGGTTGGAAGCCACTGATGTAGTTCCTAAGATATAAGTAAGATATTTAAATGTAGCATTTATTTGATACTGTGCATAGTCCTTTACATAAAAGATTCAGTTAAACCAAAAGACATCAAGTTTGCATGCATTTCTGTCCATTTTATATTATCATTAAGAGTTCTTGCAGTGCTTAAACTACATTATCCTTACACATAAATGCACTGACAAAATCATAATATTGGCTTTATGTTTACTGTGATGGATGGACTCTACCAATATCTTTTCATATACACGAATGAACGAACACTAATGGCTATATCCAAAACTCTAAACCAGGCATGTCAAACCGGTCCACAGGGGGGCCGGTGTGGCTGCAGGTTTTGTTTCCAACCAAGTAGCAGCACACCAGACTTGACTCATTTAATCAACTGATCTCCGTCTTCAGACAGTTGATTGGTCAAACTGTGTGCTCTTGGTTGGTTGGCACAAAAACCTGCAGCCACACCGGCCCCCCTGTGGACCAGTTTGACATGCCTGCTCTAAACTATATGCAGGGTATTCAAAGTACAAGCGTGGCCCCTTCAGTTAGCTTTAAAGAGTGTGTGTCTTCAAACATTTGCATGTATTTGTAGATCACACCAGCTGCCACAGAGGTGAGCTCGAGTTTGACACCATGTGGATGAATGACAGCAGCTTTGAGAAAATCAGCTCCCAGCAATGCTGACAGCCAGTCATCTAGTTCTGCTTTCAGCAAGCTGCCAAAGAGTTGACCCCTGTTAACCAAGCGTTTAGTGCTCTGACACCATTCAGGGTCACCATAGTCTGACAGGGGGGATATTATGAGTGAGATGAAAGAGGTGAGGGGTGATGCGGTAGCTGATGAGTTACCATCCTCTCTGCATTAACTGCACTGAAAAGGTTTTCCTTGGAGTGATGGTGGAGGTAACTGAGCTAATGAAATAACACTAAGCCTGGGTTAAGAGGAGACGCTCCTGATATATCAGGAGGTTCTCTGGAGGATGTTTAAGAAATAAAACGTGTTGTTCACAGAAAGCAACACTGTTAACCAAGTCTTGATTTCCATACAAAGCTGTTTCATTTTTTTAGCACATTTTTACCTCTCTACCTTGCTCTCCCTCTGTGCCTTTCTCTCCACTCCTGGCCTCAACGTAAACCCCCTCAGCATCCTGTCCTCTCTTAGTAATGCAGCAGTGAAGGGATTAGCCGGCGCCCGTGTCTTGCTGCCTTATCAGTTGCGGGCAGGGAGGGCTGTGCAGTCACGCCGCATCCATCCCTGCTGCCTTCGCAACAGGCTGGGCCACAAACCCCCTACCCCACCCCCACACAACCCACCCTCTAGTCTTAGCCAACCCTTCCACATACTTGACACACTTAAAGCTGCATATACACTCTCCCAGATTACTCACACACCTATGATCTTTACTACTTAACCTTCAGCCCGACCCCTCACCTAAGCTCACGCACATGCAGAAATACTCAGAGCTCAGTTAGGAGCTCAGATTTAGGAAAGACCTGTTGAGATGCGTACAAGCTTCAGATGTTTGATTGCAAAGAGGCAGTGATGCCTCTCCCCGATAATCGATCCCTCCTGTTAGCACACTGCATATCAGTCAGGAGGATAGTTGTTAGTGAGGGTGTGACAGGCTGTCACTGTCAGGGAGCTTATTTGTTCTTTGTGTGACTGTCTATCAAGCCACAGTGCTTGTCGTCAAAAGCACCACCTACAGTTTCTGTCTTTTCTAAGCAGAATCATCCGAGGTTGTTGTACTTTAAAACATTTCTTCAGTGAGCTACATTTCAGGTATTGCAGAGGAGAATTCTTTTAGTTGGACCAGAAAACAGGCTGTAATTCTGTCATTGTCCTGCTGCTTGAGTGTGTGTCTGTTTCACGCGCCCCCAACCGTGTCTCAGCATTTGAGATGCCCTCCTCAAGCTTCCACCCTGTGATCTCATCTCCTTGCAGACAGAGCATCTCTCTTACACTCTCTCCTCCCTTCGTTTGATGGATTTAGCCCTCAGACGAGGCCGTGCCCGTGCATCCCAATGACCTTGTTCATAAATAATGAGCCTGCGTGTATGCGTGCATGTGTCTGTGTCTGTGCATGCTGATCAGGTGGTTACAGCACTGACCCCCAGCAAGAGTTCCCACTATCACATGAAGAAGAGGAGGTGGGGGAGTGTTTGAATTTGACTTTGCTTTCTCTCAAGGTCTGTGTGTGTGTGTGTTTAATGGAGTTGCTCTGTGTGTGTGGCTGTTGAAGCATAAATGACTTAATGGTTTTCACTCTGTTGTACCCAAATGTTCCATAATTGTCCATTTGGCTTTTTCAGGACAGGATTACAGGGGGGATTATTAGCCACCATACTCTTTCACTCTTTCTGTTTGTGTTTGCAGTTTTGGAGCTTATGCGGTAATGCTCTCACACCCAAGCGCGGTGTTTTTGGCAAAACTGGGGATCTCCAAACCATCCTCTGTCTTGCCTGCGCCAAGGATGAGATCACATATTCAGGTGCCTTGAATGGCGACATCTACGTGTGGAAAGGGATCAACTTGATGAGGACGGTGCAAGGAGCTCATGGGGTGAGTTTGTAAAAATCAATGTGATTTGTGCGCCATTTCGGCTTATTTTGACACCGCCTGCACCAGATACAAAAGACTCACAATAAATCTCGTAAACTTAAACTAGGGTGGATGCCATGCATGCTGGCTTCATTTGATTCTGCTCAGTAGAAAAGGATCAGCCTTTTGCTCCACAGGATTAAATGATATCTATGGGATCAACAGCTGGGTGAGGGGATGGGTGGATGGGGGAGGGGATAATAACTACAGTACATGTTCACTGCTTTTTGTACCACCAAATGTCTCACGGAGGGTTTAACAAGGTGCCTCCTTGTGTGTACACAGACTCTTGGCCAAAAGAGGTCATCATGGAGCTTTCCAGTAATAAATACACATATATATGACACCTCCTGTTACCTAGTTCTGTGATATCCTGAGGCCACAGTAGCAGGTTTGTAATTTTAAAAGCCCTGTTAAACGAATGCCTGGCTGAGCAGCAGTACTATGCGGTCTGTAGCAGGGGCTGGTTCTGTCATTGCTCATTTATTGTGCAGATCCTCACTGACAGCCTGTCATTTCCTCCAGTCAGGGATTTTCAGCATGAATGTCTGCGAAGAGGGCTTTGCTACCGGGGGCCGAGATGGCTGCGTCCGGCTGTGGGATCTCAACTTCAAACCAATTACTGTCATTGATCTCAGGGAAACAGACCAAGGATATAAAGGTGATGTCAAACTGCCTCTGTTTTTCTTTAATCTGAGGATAGAAAGGTTGCCGGCCAGGTCTCCTGAGGCACTGGAAGAATTATATAATTCTACAACAACAAAAAACTCCCCTTATGCCATTTATATTCTCTTTACTAACATTTTCTTTCTTGTTTCTCTTGTATTTATAATCTTGGACCTAACAGTAGCTAGAGGTGAAAATAGTCGAGGTGGGTAATAAATGCAGAGCGGGTTGAAAACCATGTCAGTCTGTTTGTAGCAGTCCCCACATTGTTCGGCTGTTCCTCTTGTTGTCAGTAAGTCCAAGCTCTGTTGGAGTTTTAAGCCGTATACAGTTGTCATGCCCACATATGTATACAGCACACGCTTCCTCCATCTTCTTCTCACTGTATTACCCAGAGTCGGTCGGCAGATCAGCTTGACAACATGTGCCGTCATTGTATTTTCCTGTTAAATTCTTCATCCTGGATGGCCTGCAGATGGCTATTTGTATCTCCTGTCTTTAGTATCCCTGTTGTGTCTCTTATAATGACTGTATAAGCGTTGGCAAATGTCTGTCAAATGTCTGCTTTCATGTTGGTGTGCTTTTTCCAACATTTTTCTGATTATTTTGAGTGTATATGTATGTTTTGTTTTTTTTTTTGATAGGGCTGTCTGTGCGCAGCGTGTGCTGGCGGGGAGATCACATCCTGGTGGGCACGCAAGACAGTGAGATCTTCGAGGTGGTGGTCCACGACCGCAACAAGCCTTTCCTCATCATGCAGGGTCACTGTGAAGGCGAGCTGTGGGCTCTAGCTGTCCACCCCACCAAGCCTCTGGCCATGACAGGAAGTGATGATCGCTCAGTCAGGTGAAGCTCCTGTCATGTTATGATGATGTTCAAGTAACTTATTTTGGTGACTGTAGACAACGCTTCAAATTTGGATGTTGCTGCAAAAAAGCAACATATTGTAAAACATGGATTTTTCACACACATCTTCAACCTGGCAACACAGAAGATCTATACACTTAGCACAGTTTAGTGGTCAGGAATTCAGTGTCTGAGTTGTGGCGCTGAGTAATTGCCAGAAAAGTGTTTTTACAGAGCACCATGATGTCATAGTGAAGCTGACCTTTGACCTTTTGGAAACAAATGCCATCATTTTATCTTTAGACATTTGGGTATTTTTTTCTCATATTTAGCATATGAATTCTTGCGTTTTGGCCAAAAATGTGTTTTATGAGGTCGCTGTGACCTTTGACCACCAAAATCTTATACGTTCATCCATGAGTCCAATTAGACGTTTGTGCTAAATTTAAAGGAATTTCTTCCAGGCGTTCTTGAGATATTTTATTCACAAGAATGTGACTGAAAACTCCAAAACATAATGCCTCCAACCACAGTTGTCACTAGTGTGGAGGCATAAAAATGCATACAGAACATGTGCCCCCCTCAAAATAAGTAAATAAATAAATTAAATAAATAAAAATACAGCAGGGAAAGACTAAATGCAGCAAACTCAAATAATATAGTTTTCACATCCAATTTCACTGCCCTGCTGATAACTTTGGTATGATCAATAACACTGAAAAAATGGCATGGGAGTTCTAAATATAAGATAGAGAGACCAAAAAGAGAACTCTTAAATTCTGGAGAGTCTACCCTAATTCTCTAATCACATTTGCTCTGAGAGTTCTCATGGAACTCTAGCTACTCTTCTATGTATGTCAGAGAGGATCACCAAATCTTCCAGAATTTGTCGGTAAAACCTTGCAGTGTGTGCTTAAGATATACGTGATCCACTCCTTATGAGACTGACAATGTGCATTTTTCCGTTTCAGTAGGATGGGATGAACAGTGAACAAGATACCAAGAAATCACACTGGAATTCACTAAAAGAGTAGTCAAAAAAGACAGATAATAGAGCAGGGGTTTGTAGTCACCTCAAGGACCTCTGAAAGGGTCGTAGACAGTAATTTTAATTTAAGGAACATTTATTTTAATTTGGAAAGGTATCACACTTTCTTTGATAGTTTCCTGTGGCCCTCCTAACCCAGGACTGTTGAACCAATTCACAAATCTTTTTGTTAATTTTTGTGTCCAGAATTTCTTTGGCTGGGTCTGAAATCGTGGTTCGATGCATTGGAGCCATCCTTATTATAACCGCTCCCTGACTATATAAAACCTGGTCTACTAACATTAAAGCGCACAGAATTAATATCATTTTGTCCACTTTCTGTATGTGAGTGGTGAGTTCGCCACATCCCATGAGCTGTCTTAGCTCTTTCAGTCTAAAGAATACATGAATAAATAGGTCTTTTAAAATGCCAAAATCACATAAACATAAAAAAATAGCTGTCACAAATGTGCCTTTCACTCTTTCAGACAGAATCGGCTTCCCGGCCTGCCAGTAGTCACTGCTCACTGCTGTGACTGTGTACTTTGTGGTAACATTAGCTGTTGTTAGCTGCTGTGCCAGAGGGTATAACCATGAAACAGCACTTGTTCTTCAGCTTGGGTGTGTGTCTGTGCCACCATAGAGGGTGTGTGCTACTGAGTTAGCTGCTATGAGAGTCTGTTGCTTTGCAGGGGCTAGTTCTTCTGCTCAGCACCTCAGAGGACACGCTCTCAGGGTCTTAGTGTAGAGAATACTGCTTATTTTTTCACGATTTTGAAACCTAATTTTATGTACTTGCTGATGTCTTAATTATTCAATTTTGGCTGGATCGTTGATAACACATTTTTCTGTGGTGTGAACACATATTTGCTTTTGCTTTACCAGGACTTTAACTAAAACTACAAAAATGAAGCAGTTGTAACTGTCAGTATGCGACCAAAAACCTAATGCATAGCATGACAGACACCACAAACATCACCGCAATGGTTGTTTAGGTCTTTGTTATCTCATCACTGCCTCTTCATCTGTCCAACTTCTCTGTGTCTAAAGGATATGGAGCCTTATAGATCATGCACTGATAGCTCGCTGTAACATGGAGGAGCCTATCCGCTGTGCAGCCGTGAGCACTGATGGCATTCACCTGGCGCTGGGAATGAAGGATGGCTCCTTCACAGTGCTCAGAGTCAGGTGGGTACACAATTCAAAGGCCAAATGGGAAATTTTGATCCTCTGTGAATGGCTACTGTGATGAAAAGCTTCATCATTTTGTGTCCATTTTAGCTCCTCATTCAAGCAACATTTCTTTGCTTCCCTCCAGAGATATGACAGAAGTGGTCCACATCAAGGACAGGAAGGAAGCCATCCATGAGTTGAAATATTCCCCTGATGGGGCCCATTTGGCTGTTGGCTCTAATGATAATTCAGTGGACATCTATGGTGTGGTGCAGAGGTACAAAAAAGTGGGCGAGTGCATCGGCTCCAACAGCTTCATCACACACATGGACTGGTCCACGGACAGCAAGTACCTGCAGACCAATGATGGCAGCGGAAGAAGGCTCTTCTACAGGATGCCAAGTAAGTTCCCGTGTTACAGCTGTTGTAATCTTTTCTCTAAGATACTGTCAATCAAAAAAGCCAAAAAAAAGTTGCTTTGATGTGATGCTGTCAAAGAGCTTCTTTGTGAGATAAAATGTTTGTCTTCTGTTGAGGTGGGAAGGAGGTGACCAACAGGGAGGAGCTGAAGCTGGTACAGTGGGCTTCATGGACGTGTGTGTTGGGCCTTGAGGTTAATGGAATATGGCCCAAATACTCAGATATCAATGACATTAACTCCGTGGACGCCAACTTTAACAATCAAGTCTTAGTAACAGCTGACGACTATGGACTAGTAAAACTTTTACGATATCCATGTATAAAAAAAGGTAAAAAAAAAAAAAAAAAAAAAACTTAATTGTTTATAGGGATAGTTTGGATTATTTGAAGTGCGGTTATACAAGGTACTTATTTAATGTCAGTGTATTACAGACAGTAGATGTCAGTTGGCAGGCCCCCATTTTGGAGAAGCAGGCTGAAGTGCTGACACGCAAGCAAAGCAGTGTACTGCTGTAGAGGGGGACAGCCGCAAAACGCATTTTAGTCAAAATCAACACCAGACTCCTTTGACAAAAACAGCAATTTTATTTCAGACAGCATGGTAGCGACTCGTCTACCGCTGCTTGATTGGTTAGTTAGTGCTATTAGTATGACTTTGGTGTTTTAAAGGCTTTGTTCTGATTCGCAAAATCACAAAATAACACAAACTAATCGACTGAGGCAATGGCAGATCAGCAGCTCCCGTGTTGTGTGAGGTAAAGTGACTGTTTTTGTTAAGGAAGTCTGGTGGCTTTGAAGAGATGAAAGATGGATGTAACGGCTTTAGCCGTCCGATAAGGTAAATCATTGAAAATAGTCTAATCATATTGTACACTTGAACGGATGTTGATACGTTTTGCTGCTGCACCCATCCACAGCAGTACATTATTTAGCTTCCATGGCAGTACTCCAGGCTACTTTTCCAAACTAGGAGCGTGCCGACTGCCAAGTACTGTTGGTTATACACTGTGGATAATTACCTCATATAACCCCACTTCAAAAAATCCAAACTCCCTTTTATTTCCATGAGACTTAAGTGCAGAAATTCAAATTTTTATTATTACCATGTTAATGATGTGTCTCCTCTTGATTTTAGGTGCAAAATTTAAAAAGTATTTAGGTCATTCAGCCCACATAACCAATGCCAGATGGTCACATGACTACCAGTGGGTCATAACTATTGGTGGTGCTGATCACTCAGTGTTCCAGTGGAAGTTTGTTCCTGAAAGAAAGTCTAAAGAAGCTGTGCATATAGCACCTCAAGGTAAGATGAGGCCCCTGTCACTATTTAACCATAATGTGGGAATATGCTTTGCCAAGAAAAAAAAAGATTTACATTTTAGCTTTTAAGCAATCCAATCAAGAATATTACAGTGTCACTTTTTAATGTAGCTTTGTGTGGAGACCAGTGACTTGCATTATTGATATTACTTATTTCACAAAATCACTGGTTCCTGCCAACAAGACATTATCTGATTAGGCTGAGTAATGGAAATTTGTGAAAAAGTGTCTACTCAGTCTTCCACCCAAATATTGCAGAGTGTACGACAAAATGTATATAAAGAGTTTTGGTTTTTTACCAGTAAAACACACTAGAAAAAATGTGCATAGCAATGCTGCTAAAGCTTACTTAATTACATCTTTAATACAGGAAAACAAAAAAGAAAATGACAAGTTTAAACACAGACTGTATATCACAGTCTATGACTATATATACAGTCTATGAGTTTAACATACAAGACAACCAAGTTAGCGGTTTCCTTTTGCTTCCAGTCTTTTTTCTTAGCTGGGCTAATATCTCTTGACTAGTACTAATACTTAAAGGAAAAGTTTAGCATATTGGAAAATAGGCTTAGTCATACTCCTACGCTTACATTTTTTTGTACACTGATACAGAAGTTAGCATTGCCCTGGTTTCCTCTGCTACGTCTTTTAGACGCAGTAGAGTTTAACCGTTAGCTAGCTGGGGCTCTGTTACGTTAGCATAGCTAAAGATTAGCATACCCATGGATGTATTATAGGGAAGTCGTACCGTACGGTACCACCGGAAGTCACGCCCATAATTCAGGCAAGGCATCACAGGGGCTAGGAATAAGGTGGATCGTAGTTTTTCCATTGAAATTTGGGTTATTGCAGAAAATAAGCATAAACATTTCTAATACAGCTTTTGTTCAGCAAAATAATCTATACAAATGAACACCAATTTAAGAATTTTTGAAGACAATAAAAAGCTATGTTAGCAGTATAAAGCGGCACGCCTATTACACCACAGTCCCTTACATTGCAGCCACACATAAAAGCTTCAAAATTCACAAGGGAGGTATTTACAAGCACATATTCTGTTGTAAAACAAAACTTCATAGTCTCTTAAGCTTTTGTTTACAACAGACCTTATTTCAGGCATCTAATGATGAAGTGCTCATACTCATTTCTGGGTTTTAGGACTTTTTTTTGTTAAGTTTCTATTTCATTTATATCTTGTTGAATTTCCATTTTAACACTTAAGTTTTTGTACAGATTAAACAAATGAGATATAGCATGATAATTGGTGAGCTTTACAGATGCTAGTTGGTGGATTTTGCTACCGTTGAACAGAGCCAGGTTAGTTTCCCCCCTTGGTTTCCAGTCCTTATGCTATGCTCCGCTAAACAGCTGCAGCTGCAGCTACACATTTAAATCAAAGGCATGACAGATTCTTATATAACTCTATGCAAGAAAGTGAATAAGTGTGTTTCCCAAAATGTAAAACAATTTCTTTGATGCACAGACATGAGAATGGTAGTCATCTTGTCATCTACCTCTTGGCCTAAAATACCTAGTGTCTTTCTGAGAGTAAGACTACTTCCACAGTAATTGTAGAAATTTGAACCCTTTTAAATAAATAATATGTCACAGTAGGTTTCTGAGTGACATATTAGGGGTTGTATGACTGTAACTGCCTGTTACATAATGTGCACCCCTTCTGCTCCCACCGGATTCCTGAACTTGATGTGCTAACCACCAGAGAGGAATGTACTAGATTGTTCCCTTTCCGTCCTTTTTGCTCATGAACTACCATTTCCATAAAGCAAAGAAAAAGCCATCACATTAATTAAGACAAATCCAATAAAAGTGAACGAAGCTTGGAAAGTATAATTGCATTGTCATTCCCAAGTCATATTTTTCCAGTGACAGAGCGCAGCTGTGCTTTCTGAAATTAAAGCACATACTAACCGCTTTTCCTTTTAATTTTCCTAATGGATCTTGTGAGTAGCCGCCCGTAGCTGCCAGTTCTGCTTATTGCCTTGTCTTGGCACGGCTTCACTGTGCTGCATCAGCATTTTTATACATTTGTCTTGAGCGATGTCACTGTGAAGCACGACTGCCTGATAAATAGGAGATGTCACTGGATTATTGCATGATTGACCCTCACTTCTACTGAAAAAGGATACAGTGTTTTTCACTGTGTGTGCAGTTGGATATCTGTCTGATTTAAAGGCAGGAAGGTGTGATGCAACCTTGTTTCTGCACTCAGAGACCTTGGCAGACTCTAACAGTGAAGAATCAGACTCTGATCAGTCAGACGTACCTGAGATGGACTCAGAAATCGAGCAGGAGACGCAGCTCACCTATAGACGACAGGTTGGTGATTATATCAGAGATGTTCCTCTTTTGAACATCTCACAGTAGAAATCATATCAACAGAGAGAGAACACACTTTTCTACATGTGTCCAGGTTTATAAAGAAGATCTACCTCAGCTCAAAGAGCAGTGCAAAGAGAAGCATCGAGCGACAGCCATGAAGAAGAGAGAACGACCACCGGGAAGCGGAGTGAAGCTGCACTTCATTCATGGGTGAGTTTACGCTGTAGTTGTGTTGTAGTAAAGACCACCTACACAGAGACCAAGACGTGACCAAAACCAGACCAGTGTGAGTCTCACACTGCAGGACTAACTCACGATAAAATGTGGAGCATCTCCTCAACCTGATCGGAACGATTCACATTGCTACAAAAATGGCCACAGAAAACAAATGAAGATTTCGTTCACCTCTTTAATTGCCACATTATAATTGTGTGAATGTTTAAGTGTAGCATGAGAAATGGGATAGTCCTTAAAAGTAACTAAAAGTTAAATCAGAAATGAGTCAAAGTTGCATTTGAAGCATGAAGTTATACATCCCTTTATAGTTATGATGCACAGGCAGTTCACAGCTGTGTCTGGAGCAGCTACATGACCTGTCCAGCATGCCTGTACGAGCTCTGTACCCCTTCACTCCTTGGTTCAGAAGCTGAAGCCCTGAAGAAAATGCGAAGTTAGTCTGCCATGCTATGAAGTGCTGAAAAGTGTTTTAAAGAGGCGGTAAAGGTTAATGTGGGTTACATCTCATTACTTATTCACATCTTGATATATAATGAATTGTAAAATGGATTATTGCTATGTTTGGCCTCATATTAATTCACTACAATGTTATGTTGTAGCAGTGTTCAAATAACCATTATGCTGGTGAGTTTTTCTTGTACTGGTGGTGGGCTCAGTGTTTAGGGGCATGTCGTGTAGGCTTCAGATGGAATGTGACTATAAATTTAGTAATATTTAGTAATATCCCTGCAGTTGTGGTACTAGTCCTCTTTGTCTGAGATCCAGACAAGACCAAGTAAAAATGCAGTTTTTTCCAAGGTGAGAAAGAGACCTTCAAATCAGACTGATCTTGTGACCCAGAGTGAACTCATGTGCTACAAGCTCTGTGGTATCATAAAAGATACACTTTGAAAAACCTGGTATTGTTTAATGAATTGCATGTCAAAAAGCTTTTGAGATTGAAGACATCTCACTTTGTAATTAAGCCCTCTACTTTTGTTTGTTTGCAGTTACAGGGGTTATGATTGCAGAAGCAACCTGTTCTACACTCAGACCGGGGAGATAGTCTACCATGTAGCTGCCATTGGGGTTGTGTACAACAGACAGCAGAATACCCAACGTTTCTACATGGGCCATGATGATGACATCCTCTGTTTGGCTATCCACCCTCTGAAGGACTTTGTAGCAACAGGCCAGGTACCTGCCAACATATTTAACACAAAATATTAAACTTTTTTTTTTAGTTTATGGCTCCTCAGAGTTAAGATTCTTTTCCATATGAGACTCAAACTGGTCTCATTGAATGGATTGAACAAAGTAGATTGCTTACACAATTTGGATGTTCTTGTCTTTCCAGGTTGGCAGAGATTCCTCCATCCACATATGGGACACAGAAACATTAAAACCCATGTCTGTGTTGAAGGGTTTCCACCAGCTTGGAGTGTGCGCTCTGGACTTCTCTGGTAACTCAGTGCGGTTTTCTCCTCCTATCCAGACAGATTTGACATAACATACTTTTAATTTTCACAAAATCCTCCAGACTGCTTTCACAGGGGAACAAAAACCTTCTTTCACACATAAAAGAAACGGGAAAATTCACAAGACACCTGCTTTACAAGCAACGGTACAAAAAAAAAACCCTATATCTGCTGTCTTTTAGTCTCGGCAGTCTGGCGGCATCAAGGTACAGCTGTTCATCTCACTTCCCTTAATTGGCCCCAGATAGGCAGGACGGTGATCTGTATGTCAGTGTCAGTGAATCACCTGCTGTAGATCAAACCCGCCGGGCTGCTTTCATGTTTCTAACAAGAGCCAAACTTCACTGAACCAAGGCAAGAGCCGGCTCTGTCTGTGCTGTACTGAACACTTCTGTTTTTCCCTCCACAGCGGACGGCAAACGGCTGGCCTCGGTGGGCCTGGACGACAATCACACCATTGTGCTGTGGGACTGGAGGAAAGGGGAGAAGCTGTCTGCCATGCGGTCAGTAGTTATATGAGGGTGTAAACATCGCCTTTCAGCTCGCAGTTTTTGCTGTCCCCACATCCAAAAGGCTTTGACAAACCTTCCTATTAATTGCAAAGATTGTTTGAGCGATTTTAATTTAAATATGGACATTTATGGATGAGGGTTAAATTGCAGCCGCTTTTGCTGTGCAGAGCTGACAGCGTGATAGACGGAGGAGAGGAAAGAATGAGAATTACCTTTTGAGATTACGAGGCGGCTCCACTGCAACACTTAACCCTGACAGAGTGTGAATGGTTGGAGTAGGAGTTTGCTCCAGTGCCCCATCTGCAGATTCATAATTAAAGAGAGTTACTTTAATCTTCCATGAGCTTCATACTGGTGAGCTTGGGCACTTTTTATGCCAGAATTTTTGTTTTGACAAGGACACATGTAAAGAAATAAATACAGAAAAGTTGATCTTTTAGAAATGTAACATGTTTTGAAGTACAAAAAAACCCTCCACATTGTAAGAGCACATCAGAAACAAAAGAGGACTCACTTTAGCAGTGACCAAGGTGACAAAATCCTGACACATTGATATCCTATTCCTCTGGATACATAGACTCCATTTTTATGCACAAAATATTCAGTTCTGTTTCGTTGTTTCAAAAAAGACTTTGTATTGAGCTGTTTACATGGCTAACGAAAATGAATATTCACTAAAATTTCAGATTACACAAAAATTTCAGATTACATACTCCAATTTACATGACCTAACATGTCATTTATCACATCAAAACGTAAAAGCATTGGCTGACTTGTTCGACCATGCAAACACAACCTGTTTCTTTTACTCCTTCAACCTTCTTGAAAGCTCGGCTTTGGGATATTTAGCATATCCAAAAATCTGTTGATATCCAAGTCTTTCATGATGTTTAAAGTAGATAGATTCCAAACATAAATGTGGGTGTGTCTTTAGGGCATGCATCTTTACCACAACCTGGCAAACTTGGTGAATTTGTTTGTGTACAACACATCCATTACATAGTACAGAGCTGTCTGTAAACAGGAATGCCATTTGTTCAAACTGCAATAAAAAACCCAGTTGGGACGCAAATTCCAAATCCGAATGTGCCATATACATGTCTAAAGAATGCCTCTAAAACCTAAATAGTAATGGCAAATCCCACGTCTTCATCTGAAAATGCTTCATCTGGAGTATCCAAAAAGGAATATGTTGTTTACATGGAACAGTAAATTTAAGTGCTTAAGTGCAAGTGTTTAACTGTCAACATAGGATGTAAATGTACGTACATCTGATGCAAGTGGATTACTTTACCATACCTGCATTATGAATTTTTGTAAAGCATGAGTTAATTTGTTCAGGACATGTGCAATTTCATGGTGGGTAAAATTATATAACCTGTAAACCAGCAGGAACCAGAAGTATCTAACTGGAAAACATCCGCATCCCAAAATATATTTGCCTTTGCTTTGTTGCTTGTCCTACTTGATGTTCATATTTAGTATCTACTCCATTGAAATTCCCCCTGGCTACTCTGGAGCGGTGCTTTGCGGGTTGCTCTCCTGCGAGTTGTGTGCCAGGCTCCCACTGAAGCTCAGGGACAGCTTGGAGCTGCACTAATCTCCTTTGCAGACCCTGGTGGGCAGTGCAGTGAGGCGGGCAGAGGGAAATGGGGCCTGACAGAGCCTAGCTTGTGCACCACCACTGTCTAGTCTTCAGATGGGAGAGGGGGAATGGGTGTTAGAGGGAGAGGAGCACAAAGGGCAACGATTAGAGAACTTAAAGTGTCAGATACAGTCTATCGCATTAGACAAGACCAGCGACTGAGCCTCAGTGTTTATTTTGTGCAATCAGGGGGCAAAAAAAGGAGCAGTTACAGAAAGTTTATTTCTCTCTCGAGTATGTTTGTGGTGCTTATTAAGGAGTGATCCTTAAAGATCTGACCTAAATAGGTGAGGTCCTATTTATTTTTCCCAGTTATACTGTTTACATGAGCTGCATCAAATTCAGAATATTGTCATATTCAGATTAATACTGAAATATATGTGTCCATGTAAACATAGTCATTTTGTTTTTAGGTACAATACAGAAAAGACAGCTCTCTAATAGCAAGACAATATAAAACAGGAAACGTCCACAGACAGTAAAAATTATACACAATCACACACCACACTAGAAGAAAATGAAAAGCAAAAAAATGAAAATACATGATCCTCTGAGTTCAGTCCTGTCCAAAGAATATTTTTATTCCATGCTTTTTTAATTTACTTTTTCAGCGTTAATGCACTCTTCACACTAGCATGTGGTCCGGATTTATTGTTTCTATTCAGAAACATTTTGATGCCCCAAGTCTTTGCAACTTAGTTTGGTCCAAAACACACAGAAATAGAGAGAGGCAGTCTGCGTTTCTGTTGCGTGATTAAAAAGCCTCAGTGCCCTCGGCCCTTGAATCATTGCTCACAGCTACTGTGGATTCACTCTTTAAATTTCAAGTTTCAAGTTTGTTAGGGCATGCATCTTTACCACAACCTGGCAAACTTGGTGAATTTGTTTGTGTACAACACATCCATTACATAGTACAGAGCTGTCTGTAAACAGGAATGCCATTTGTTCAAACTGCAATAAAAAACCCAGTTGGGACGCAAATTCCAAATCCGAATGTGCCATATACATGTCTAAAGAATGCCTCTAAAACCTAAATAGTACAGACAGTAAAAATTATACACAATCACACACCACACTAGAAGAAAATGAAAAGCAAAAAAATGAAAATACATGATCCTCTGAGTTCAGTCCTGTCCAAAGAATATTTTTATTCCATGCTTTTTTAATTTACTTTTTCAGCGTTAATGCACTCTTCACACTAGCATGTGGTCCGGATTTATTGTTTCTATTCAGAAACATTTTGATGCCCCAAGTCTTTGCAACTTAGTTTGGTCCAAAACACACAGAAATAGAGAGAGGCAGTCTGCGTTTCTGTTGCGTGATTAAAAAGCCTCAGTGCCCTCGGCCCTTGAATCATTGCTCACAGCTACTGTGGATTCACTCTTTAAATTTCAAGTTTCAAGTTTGTTATGTCATTCTAACCATAAGAAATTAGATTAAACGTTTCTTTCAAGAACAAGGCGTGAGAATAGATCGAGCATAAAAACATCTTAAGTGCTTGGATTCATCAAAATAAATTACAGATTAAATGTTTTTTCCTCAAGCGTATTTTGTGATGCAAAACTTGTTTTTCAGGGGAAGCAAGGACAAGATATTCGTTGTCAAAATAAATCCCTACCTACCTGACAAGCTCATCACAGCTGGTGTGAAACATATGAAGTTTTGGCATAAGGCTGGTAAGACCCCTGGGGTTTTTTGTTGACTCACAGAGATTCTTAACAAGCAGAACTCTGAGCTGAGCTGTGACACATCTCACTGTGAGCTGACTGTCTGTTTCTCTTTCAGGTGGTGGTCTAATTGGGCGCAAGGGGAACATGGGGAAGACGGAGACTATGATGTGTGCTGTGTACGGCTGGTCGGAGGAGATGGTGTTTTCAGGCACATGCACAGGGGATATTTGCATCTGGAGGGACATGTTCCTGATGAAGACTGTCAAGGCACATGACGGCCCTGTTTTCAGTGTGCACGCTCTAGAAAAGGTACCACAGGAAAAAAAAAAAAGGATTTTTAACTCGCCAGGTTATTTAATGTTTTAAAATATCTTAATTCCTGAATCATTATTCATCACATTAAGCTGCATGGTTATGTAAAGACCTATTTTTACGAGCTTTTTAAAAACATTATTTTAGGTTTAACATAATTCTGTTGAATGAGAGTAAAATCAATGATGGACAATAGATTACAGGGATAATTGTCACAGGTGCAATCAATGAAGTGAGTGTTCACACACTCAGGTCAACTCGGCACTCAACAAAGCAGCAGTGTGCTCAAGAACAGCAAATTCATCACACAATCAGCAACATCAGACACAGGTCACACAAATATCAATAAATAGATAAGAATATACAACATTTGTACAAGGTACATGAATCCTTAGTATAGGTTTAGATGCTTCACTGAAGCTGATCACCTGTGATGAGAACAGAGATGACTAGGGAGCGTAAGGGATCAGGGGGGGGCACTTTTACATCACAATCCATTTTTTTAACAGATATGGAACGTAGTTCAGCTCTTCATTTAGGCCTGGGCTGGTAGTGGCCCTTAACTGGAGGATCCAAAAAGTGTCTCTGTTTTTAAAACTGTAACAAAGAGAAACTTTTTGGATCTTCAAGTTAAGGGCCACTACCAGCCCAGCCCCCACTTAATTGATTGCACCTGAAATAATTATCCAGTGCTACTCAGATTGCGTGGCACCTGACATCAGTCTTGGTATATCTGTGCACTGCCACTTGTTTTTGCATGCCCTGATGAAGACTGTTAGTTGAAAAGGCTTTTTAACTTCTGCAAAACAGTGCACCTTGGAATTCTTTGGTTTGACTTATTTACAAAAGAAAGAACAAGTCTAAGCTCTCCCTCTTTTTTTTGGTTGTGTTGTTCTTGAATCCAAATAATAACTGTTTTTGAGACCTACACATGAAGTAGCACTCCTCAGACAAACCTTTTTTCATTTCCTGTTGAACATTATTGGACAAAGCTTGTCCGAAGTTGCTTTAAAATTTTTGATAACCTATTGTTTTGTAGAAATTGACCGATGAACTTTAAAAGGGAATGCCAAAGCACATAAATAGACCTAACTCCCTAGTGAACTCCTCATGCAACTTGCAGGACATGTCCAAACAAATACATGAAACATACCCTGAAAGTCTAATTTAAATCAACGTCTAGGGGGCACTAGAATTGTGAAAAATGGATGTGGTAAAACAAATCACAAAATACATCAGAAATTGTTTGTCCAATCATTCCAAAACTCAGGAGACACATTTCATAACAATGTTGAACCACCTGTGTAAAATTATTTTGAAAGCCCTCAGTAGGAGGGTGCCATCTACCCAGATTTATTTTGTTTAGTTTTGTTTTTTCCAGTTTGGTCTGCTATTAATTAGTACAAACTGGTTATTTTTGCATATTGAGATGTAATTTAAAAAAAAATACAAGCCGTCACCACAAGTTGCAAGCATGCACAAGGACCTGGTGCAAAACTTGGACATATTCAATGACAATTTGTCTAAACATCCCCAAACTTGGATATTTTTAGTTAAGCTATTGAGACATGTCCCCAAAATGTTTTCACAGATTAACAACAGGGGTGTGGCCCACAATAGAGCGTGGCCCAACGCAGATTTGGTTGTGAATAGATGAGCGTCTGTTGGACCATCCTAAACTCTGATAATTATTTTTAATGCAGGTGTTATAAACTGTTAACAGTCTTCAAATTTTGCAGCTTTCAACTTTTAACGGTCGGTGTTAGCTTGAACTATGGATGTGTGGTTTGCGACTGTATTTCCCTGTCTGAATCCCTTTTTGTCTTGGCATCTCTTTTTTTGTGGGTTGTATGTAATACTGAATTTAATCTGACATGTTCAACTATCAGGATATTATTTCAGCTTCAAATGTGTGTGTATTGTCCTTACAGGGATTTGTGACTGGAGGAAAGGATGGTATAGTCGCTCTGTGGGACGACACCTTCGAAAGATGCCTCAAGACCTACGCCATCAAGCGAGCAGTACTCGCTCCAGGCTCTAAAGGTAAAAAAGGTTCTCACTTGTCCTTGTTCCACTGTCCTTGGATCAGTCTTCCAAGGCCCAGAGATGCAGAACAACCATTGAATGCAAATCCATTTAAAACATTCAATGCTTTTAGCTGAGATGAGGATTGCATTCTGGTTCAAGCGAAGGTCTCTGACTTTATGCCATAATTCGTTGACTCTGCAGGGCTGCTCTTGGAGGACAACCCCTCCATACGTGCCATATCTCTGGGTCATGGCCACATCCTGGTGGGGACCAAGAACGGAGAGATCTTGGAGGTAGACAAGAGTGGCCCCATCACTCTGCTGGTCCAGGTAAAATAAAAATAACCCCAAAACCTGCCACAGCTCAACTCTGTTAGATTTACCCTGAGCTTCACAATCCCACACAGCCAAGGTATTCATGAGGAAGGTAGCGATAGTTTTTCTGCAGTGTGATGAGCTGGAAGTCAGTGAGGAGGCTTTCTCCAAGTAAGTAAAGATTTGAAAGTGTGAAGATGCACTTAACTGTAATTTTTATTGTATTGTAATGCAGTGGCAGGACTATTGTGAAACTTGCCTTGGTGTTGTGTTCAAAGGTACTCTAAAGATTACATTCGACTTAAATGGGTGAATTCACAAAGAATAGATTGTGGATGCTGATAGAACAATGAATACTACAGTACATGAAACTGCTATCTGCCCCACATGTGTGTCATAGTCGGGGGGAAAGTTAGATTATTACCCAGGGCCCCAGTGGGAGGGAAAATTGAAAATTTGATTTTGTTTGCAATTTCTTTTAAATTAGTGACATAATTAAATTAGTTTGGTTGTAAGACTGAACTTGTTTCATAAAAAAATAGTGGAAGCTCTCTGAGGAGTCCAACAGTTTAGTTTATTTCCGTGGGAGTGGACTGGCAGGTGAATGTATCAGGTAAGTTGCAGAAACACTTAGAGCAGGGCTCGTGGTCACGGAGGAAGCAGAGTTGGCGTCAGGCAGGCAGGCAGCAGAGCAGATGAATCTAGTAGGAGCAGACAGCAGGCTCGAGGACAAGTGGGGAATCAACATACCATCAGAACAATAAATACCATCTGCACTCACACAGAGGAGATGTTTCGATCGGCAGTAGGCTCTGAAGACAGGCCAGAGAATGGCGATCTCTTTCGATGGAGCCGAAGCAGTAGAACACCGCACAGCCACAGGCAGACAAAAACCAGGAAGTGCACAGGCAAAACTTGTGGTCGTAGACAGAAGACTGTTAGGTTTACTGGGGCAGAGACGAGGGGAGGTGGTCAGAGGCGAGCTAAGTCAAAACCAGGAAAAACGTCCGAGAGTGTGCTGGAGGGTCAGGCATGGAATCGAAGACAATCTGAAAAAGAGTAAGTGGAGTGAGGCTGCTTAATTACTGGCTTTATTGGAGATGATGAGCAGCTAGGAGCACCAAGTGGAGGTGATGAGGCTGATTAGGGCGAGTGGCCGGGTGGAGAGAGGTTGGGGTGGAGTAAGTGGAAAAAATCCCACAGCAGCAGGAGAGAGGCAGAGCTGACTGTGACAGAAAGAAAACTGAAATTTTCAGACGGCAAGCTTTAGGTCCTCACCAGTGAGGTGCAGACGTGTGCTTGGCATGATGATTCCGTCTCCTGGCTTCATCACTGCTGCCATGACCACTTGAAAGTCAGTCTGGTGCTAGGCGTGCTCTCCTTAATGTGCTTCAGTGCCACCAACTCTCTGAAGACACTAATAATTTCATTGCAGCTGCATTGCAGCTGTTAGCGCTGATCTTTATGAACTGGACTGTTTTTGCAGTAAGGCTCATTTGCACATAAAGGCACCAGTTTTGCATCAAAGGTATGTATATTACTTAATTTAAATACATGCAAATAGCACAGGAGCACCAAGACACTTGTTGCAAGGCAGCACAGTGAGGTTTGCGTTTCATCTTTTTGCGGGAGAACTACACAGATTCTTTTTGTCTAATTTTTGCAGGTTTAGTTGCCACAAAAGCTATACAATACTAAATTTCAAAAGTTGGAGCATCCTTCAATGCACCAACAAGGTGACAAAATAATCATATGGCCTTAAAGCTGTGAAAGTTTAAACTTAACAAATACATGTTCTGCTTTGTAAAACAGTCAGTAGTAACAAAGTCATGTCCATTCTGTGTTTGAAAGGCTAAAACACACAGAGCTACCAGCTTTGCCCTTCAGTATGATTATAACACATCTACTGTATATTTTACACAGCAACTCAGAATCACCGAGGAGCTGGCTGTGAACACGGATGAGTTATTGCTGCTTAATGGGAGATTGTTAATTTAGTTAAGTGGTCCTGCAGCGTCTTTCGGCTCCTCCAATTGTCAGCAGACAGAGCCAGTGCTATTGATTGCCCTTTTCGAATTCTCTCTGATGGATGGAATCAATTAATGAGAGAACCAAAGGTTGTCCTCAGTTAGCTGTTGTACGTAACAGGCTAATTATGTGTGTATATGTGCGAATATCATAGAGAATTATAATATGGGTGGTACATGCAGTTAATCTGATCATTTCAGATCAATGCTGGCGTCAGAGATTAGGGAACACATAAAGACTGTTGCTGATCAATTATGACCAAATCATTCTTTAATTGTTTTCTGGGACTTTGAGATCTGTACAGCTGCAAAAAAACTTGGAGTACCAAGAAAATGTAGCTTTACTTTCAGACCTAATTCAACAGTGATCGCACATTGAGGTACACAGTCATATTTACTTATTTAAGCGGTCAAAAGAAAAATGGAGTAAGCAGACAGTGACACTTGTTGTCATGTAACTGAAATCAAACGGAGGCCAATTGCTGTACAATGATTACAATAATACATATGTAATTAAATAAAGGAAATTAAAGGAAAATAGGGGGGTCATTACTGCAAAATGAATCCCAACAGAGTGATGCAGGACAGAAGGGCCTTAAATCTCTCACATTTGCAATAATAACCCACTCGCTGTCTACTATCCAGCTTATTACATGGCTGCTTAAACAGAAACTCAATAATTTATGTAGAATATTGATTTAAAAATGATTTTAGTCTTTGCCAGAGGCAATTTGTTTTCAGCTTGTCCGTCCGTACATCCCATTCCTGTGACAGCAGTATCTCAAGAACGCCACGAGGGAATTTCTTGATTTCGTTGCTATGAAAAGCATCTATGATCAGAATTGCATCCATAGCTATGTTCAGCTGTTCATAGCAGCAGTCTGCTCTTCAGAAATAACAGAATGCAGTAACTGACCAGTCACATATGAATATTAAACAATTGGAACATTGGAAAATGAGCAAATGAGCACACTGGCAAATATTCAGTAGGTACTTTAAAGTACCCATCTTTATTTTTTAGCAAACCTTATAACATTATTGGTTAACTTGTATATGTTTAAGATTTTTAAAGTGGTTGTACAAACTATTCTCTTCCAAAACAGAAAGAAAACAGCCCTTTTGTTTTGCCTAGTAGCTATACATAGCTATCCCCAGTTAGCTTAGAGTATCTTCTAAGTTCTTTGCAGTTAATTTCCCCAATAGCAGAAATGCCAGACAGTGGAACAACTAAAAAAACAACATGCAGTGTGTGTTTTTCTGTTGTTGGTAGTTTCAAGGCTCTGAGGAACAAAGAAGGCAATCCAGTTGTTGTTGTGACAGCAGCATCAACAGTAAAAACACTTGGAAATGCTAGGGGTTTTCCCTTCCCTTTTTAAATTATGTATTAGACCCGTAAGTAAATTTAGGGGAAAAGCATCTGTACACAAGGATAAGCGGAAAAAAACAAAACAAAAACCAATTCATTCATTTGCTTCTGTTTGTCGTTCCTTCATTACCTAAACGTTAGTCGACTACCAACAAATGGAATAATTACTATTGTCTGTGTGTGCAGGGTCACATGGAAGGTGAAGTATGGGGCCTGGCCACTCATCCTCATCTCCCTCTCTGTGCCACTGTCAGCGATGACAAAACCCTGCGCATATGGGACCTCTCACCTAGCCACTGCATGCTGGCTGTACGCAAGCTCAGAAAAGGTGAGTCACTGCTCAAACACTAACAGATGAGTGTATTTTCTGACAGGAAGTGCATCGGCCCCCAGGGCTTTAACAAACACATTGTCCTCCACAGGCGGCCGTTGCTGCTGCTTCTCCCCTGATGGCAAAGCTTTGGCGGTGGGCCTGAATGACGGCAGCTTCCTCATTGTGAACGCAGACACCCTGGAGGACCTGGTGTCCTTCCACCACCGCAAGGACATCATCTCCGATATCAGATTCTCTCCAGGTCTGTTGCGCACCTCCGCATTTCTTCACCCTGACAAAACTCCCCCTGAAATTCTGTCTGAGCAGTAAACAGGCGTCTTAAATCTGCGTGCCCTTCAAAGCATCTTAGTGTCTGTTGGATGCTGTGCAGCAGGTATATATATTTCCCTCACACTGTGAGTGGGGGAGATATTGCTGCAGGCATGACCCAAATTAATGGCTTTCTGTAATAAGGCCAGACAGAGAGGCAGCAAAAGAGGAATGAGAAACAGTGGGGGCGGACAACGTGAGAGCAAGAAACTAAACTCTCTTTCGCCTGGATGCTTAACCTTCGTCCTCAATGCAAGGGATCCTATTCTTCAACCCAACACCCATTTTTCTCTGAGAGTGCACATCTCAGTAGAAATCACTCTATAAAGCAGTTGGGGTCATCGCTTACCAGGGTCCTAAGCTCCCAAGGGCCTAGTCTAGTCATGTGTTGATTTTTTAGCATGTGTCTCACTACTAAGAGATTATTAAGGGCTATGTTTGCAGTTCATATAGCAAAAAAAAAAAAAAAAACAAAGGAGGTGAACACTTCAAATGCAGTTGGAATAGTGAAAATCTGTTCAGCAGCTGTGGAGATATCAACGTCTAAAGTCAAAAAATTGCCTTGACCACAAATTTTAGGACGTTGGTTTCAAAGAGTATAACATCAGCAGGTTATAAGCTGCATGTGGGTGATTTCAACATACTGATCCAGTGAAACATATATTGAACAAAAGCAATGCAAAAATATTGCTGAGAACATAAAACTCTTTAAAGGTCTCCCTAATGTGTCATTTTAGGAGTATGTGTCATATTAAGAGGATATTGAGCTGGGAAACATGGGAATATAAATACATAAATACATAACATAAAATTCATTTCACTATGGTTAAAATAGGTGTACTATGGAATCTATTGAAAAAAATGATAGGAAAGGCTTCCCAAGTGGGTCATTGGTAACACACAAAAAAGTAGTGGCACCACTGAACACAGAACAGTGAGAAAATGTAATATGCTTATTATTAGCTTTTCAAGCTTTGTGCTCTGGTGCTCTCTTAGGAAAGGCAACCAACATGTTGGCTACCATTAAGCCACCCGAACATTAAAATCATTCTTATATAATAATAGACAAACCTTACTACCAAACACAAACCAGGAGGAGAATGCATGACTCTTGACAAGAGGGACAGAGATACATCTTTTTATAGTTTTCCCAAGAACAAAACATGATTGTCTTAAAAATATGCTGCTTGTCAGCAGAGCAGCTTTTGACTTCACAATATAGAATGAAACACAAAAAGATTTTGTGTCAGTAGAGCACATGATTTTATCTGACTTGTTTTCCAGTCACAGAGTGTACAGTAATCAATATTTGAAATTATTAACTAATGTTGTCATACAAGTATAATTTTACGTTAACATGACAATCTTGTTTAGTAATATTTTACCATGTTTATCATCTTAGTTTATTGTGAGTAACATTTGCTAACCAAAATATTGGAAAAATTAAATGTATGACTTAAAAAAGGTACTAGATGGAGAATTATATGAGCTGTTTATACACACGCTGTGTGTATAATTGCAAGGCAATCACAAAACCAGAGTACAAGAAGAAAAAACAAACGCCTTCACACTTCCCCCATGACAGTTTATTTTAATTTACAAAAAAATGGCATGGACTACATATGCCGGCGTTACTTTTTTAGTTAGAAACGGTATTGATCCTTATGGAAATAATTTAATATAGCAGCTGCATTCACAATCAAACACAGCGGCAGGGGAAACATAGAACATACACATCTGCATATCATATTGTAAAGACAAAAAACTACATGTAATGTATAAAGATAAAAAAATCACAGCATGTAATGTGGTTAGTGTGTAATGTATAAATATATAAATATATGTATATACATCTAAACAATAAACTGTATTGTTACGTTAATACTGTATTATCTCTCTTGTGTTCGCACAGGTGTTGGGAAGTACCTTGCAGTAGCATCAGGAGACACCTTTGTGGATATTTACAATGTAATGAGCAGCAAACGGGTCGGGGTGTGCAAAGGATGTCTGAACTACATTACCCATCTGGACTGGGACAAGAGAGGTAAACATGTTTCCTAAAATACTATCGTCTCAGTTAATTCCCTGCAAATGACTTCTATAGAACCAATTATGGATTCAAAATGTTTAAAAAGAAAAAAGAAAAAGAAAACTTAAACCCCGTGGCTCTCTGGGCTCTTTTATTCACAGGAAAACTACTCCAAGTCAACACAGGTGCTAAAGAGCAGTTTTTCTTTGAGGCTCCTCGGGGCAAGAGGCAGACCATCCCGGCCACAGAGGTGAGCAAACGGAGAACACACAGGAGTGGCCCCAGTTGTGGTTACGCTGTTGGCCCACATTTTTCCTTCGGGATCAGAGGAGGCTCGAGGAAGGGCAGTGAAGCATTAGCACGGCCCACTTTTCAGCAGTATCATTCTAATTCTGGCAGTGGAAGTGGGATAGTGTTGAGGGTCCCCGAAATACAGCGTGACATTCAGACACCTTGCACGTCGCACAGTGGAGGGAAGCATTAAGAAAATAAAGGTCAGAGATGATAGATGCTGCTAGGTCACGTCTCACTAGAGGGATGTCCTCTCTTACCTTTGCTCGTTCGTCTCACCTCGTCATGATGCATTCATTTTCCTCTCTCCCTTCCACGCATTTCACTCTTCTCTCGTACATTTGATCACAGGATCACTATTGTCAGGGTAACACAGTCTGCTGGCCTGTCTGCTTCTGCTCTTCCTTCTGTCCTCATGATTGGCCCTGAGAGTGATCAAAGGATCTTGCAGCAGTCACTGGAACCTTTTAACCCTGTAAACCCTGGATCAATATCAGTTTTCTTGTTGATTCCTTTTATAAGCTGCTTAACCCTTGAAACCTGAGCAAACTGTTTTGATTTCTTTCTAAAACATAAAGGAAAGGTAGTGAGCAGCTTGGCAAGAAATGTCCCACAAATTGCAAGAAATTAATAAAAGGTGACGAGAAAAAGACCTGAAAATTTGTATATTTTTTAAAAGGGGAAATGAGAAAAGAAAAAATAAATAAATAAATAATATATATATATATATATATATATATATATATATATATATATATATATATATATATATATATATATATATATATATATATAGGAAAAATGTACAGATGTCCAATTTTTTGTTAGAGAAAAAATATATATATATATTTTTTTTTTTCAGTTTTTAGCACTTTTTAGGGGATCAGATATTGGTTTTTTTTTGGTTTTTTTGTTTGTTTTAACTGGCTTCTTTTGGGCCATATCTTGTTATCTTAAGTTGTTCATTGCCTCATTTCCAATTTGTTTACATTTCAAAGGGTTAAACGAATAGTATGAGATTTTGCTGTAGCTTCGTCTTCCAATAAAAACAAGGAGAGAGCATATCCAGTGTTGTCTCTCTTTATTGGCCGCCTGTAGATGCCTGTAGAGGCTCTTCATGGTGAAGCTCCTGAGTACATTGCTGTACTTTTATGTTCTGCTTTATTGCTCTTTTGTTTGTTAATATCCTGTCTGTTTGATAGTTAATGTTTTATTGTGAAGTAACTTTTAAAAGTGTTACATAAAATCATCTTTATTTATTTACATGCTTGTCTCAGGTGGAGAAGATCGACTGGAGCACGTGGACGTGTGTCCTGGGGACGTCTGTTGAGGGCATCTGGCCTTTGATCAACGAGGTCACCGAGGTGACTGCAGCCTGCCTTAGTAATGACAGGAAGGTGCTAGCAACAGGAGATGACTTGGGATATGTCAAGCTCTTCAGATACCCTGTCAAGGTAAGACACTAAGGGTGTCACTGACTGAGAATTTACACAGTCGAATCTGTTTGGTCAAGTCTTGCCTTTTACCGAGTGATCGTCAAATTTTTTGTTGTTGTCATAGTGGCTGTTTGAACATACCATAGTTCCTAGGTCGCTTACTCTGCAAGGTGTCACGGTTTTGACTTGTGTTCCAGCTCCATTGCGTAAAATCCAAATACTCATGTGAAACAGGGAGAAACATTTACAAGGTTTATTTTGGAATGCAGAAAAATGTCAAAAACTTATTTCGATCCACACCTACGCACGACATCATCCTATCCTCATTTGTCATGCACGCAAAACTGTCTTACGGTACCATAGCTGTGGTACACAACTTAGCCCGCATTCTAACAGAAACATTAGAATAAGTAATACAAATATAAACATGTTCACTACCTAAATAAAATCAGAACCCATATTATATGTCACATACCACAACCATTTTATATCATAAGTATAAAATATGTGATTAAGTGGCTCTTACAGTTGTTGTTCATCCTCATCCTCATCCTCTATATATAGACTCTATATATCTATAGTCTATAAGAGAATCCTGCGTAGTATATATATTTAAGATTTTGGCCTGTATATCCTCCGAAAAATAGCAAGAACAACCTTATTTCTGGGCCAAGACACATGTGACTGTCATTGTTGTTGTCTCAGAAGCATAGACAGCTCTGTTTGTTGTGTGTAGGGGGTGTATGCTCAGAAAGACGGAAGCTGCTGGCTTTTTGTGGCTGAAAATAGAACTTTTAGCCCAATTTTAATTTCCCCTCATTGTAGCAATCAGAAGGGAAATGACAGGGAAGTGAATGGACAGTCAGCGAGAGAGAGAGAGAGAGAAATGCAAGTTGCACACAGCTGTTTCTAAGCACCTCCTGCTGTTAATTTTGAAGAATCATTAGTAAAATGAAAATACTAGTTTACTTTAGTACTCTGTTAGTGCTATGTTCTTATATGAATGCTTTGTTTAATTAATATATTTTTTGGTTTTGAAACAGCCTAATGCCTTGTGTTGTTCTCATTTAGCCGACGTATATCATGATTTATTGGGAGATTTTAAACAAATCTGTGTAAAATCAGACATTCAAGATCCCCATTTAGCCCGAATGGAACGATCCTTTGTTGCACATTTTCACGACTATGTTGATTGGACTGTGACATCGGCAGTCAAATCAAGCCCCTGAGATCGAATCGTTGAATAGCTGACTATTCAGGGTCACCCCTAAAAGACACATTGCATAATTCTTCGTGTTATCTTGCTTGAACGCTTCCTGACTTAAGGCTTCAGTTTATGCAAATGTTATGATAATTTCTGTGTTAATGTCACAAGTGTTAAGTAAATGTTGTCCCTCTCCCCCAGGGGAAGTATGCAAAGTTCAAACGCTATGTGGCCCACAGCACGCATGTTACCAATGTGCGATGGACCCATGACGACAGCCTCTTGGTGACGGTCGGTGGGGGTGACACGTGCCTCATGATCTGGGCCCATGAGCCCGAGGGCCACCGGGAGTTCAAACAGTGTGACAGCGAGGAATCGGACATCGAGAGTGAAGATGACGGAGGTAAGAGATGAGCTTCCTTTGAGGTTTTTAATCATTGAATGTTTCTGACGCTAAATTGCCCCTGTCTTGTCACCAGGTTATGACAGTGATGTGACGAGGGAGAACGAGATCAACTACACCATCAAGGCCTTATCCACCAACATGCGACCCATGGCGGGTGTAAAGCCTCACTTGCAGCTGAAAGAGCCTTCTGTGGACGAAAGGTATCCGTCATTGAAGCTATGATGAAGCTTTGCACATGCTCAGAAAGGATGCTTCTGAGCAGTCAGAAAATAACAGCCTGACACAGAGCACAAACACAAGCCAAACCTGCCTTCTTCAGTCAAAATATCTTTTCCTTTCCTGCGTTCAAATTCCAACCCTGTCCCTGCCCTTTTGAAATAACTCAGCCTTTTCTGCTCTTCTTCTTTCCTTTAATGGCTGTCCATCTGTCATTACCCCGCTTCGTTCTTTCATTCTACTTGAAGACAAGGAGTGGTCAGGTAAGCTCTTTTGTTCCAGCCCAATCCCCAGAAAAAAAATATACAAGCACAGATGTGTTACATTTGTGCATCATTTTGTAGTGGTTACGTTGAAACCTCATGTTTCTCAACAACTCTGTGGCGAAGGAGCGGTTAGGTTTAAGCACAAAACTACTGTTACTGCTACTACTGCTATGGTTAGGAAAAGATAATGTTTTGACTTAAAACATCAACGTTTGGAGGCACACAAACCGCTAGAAAAGCAGGGACGGGTCATTTAAAAAAAAACACCCAGGTTTGGTGCTAAAAATGCTGTTGGAAAATAATGCGATGTGCTGCTAAAAACACACAGGTTTGGTGCCACAAAGGCTGGTAGAAATGCAGCAATGGTTCCCCAAAAGAAAAGCAGTTTTGTTGTTTAAGGGTTTTGAACAGTGGACTGCAGTAGTCTGCAGCTCAGCAAGTGAAAAACACCCAGGTTCATTGCTAAAAACGCAGCTGAAAATCTGTGATGTGCTGCTAAAAACACCCAGGTTTGATGCCACAAACACTGCTGGGGAATGACATAATGTGCGGCTAAAATTATCAAGGTTTGGTGCCACAAACACAGGTGAAATATGTGTGGTTTCCAGAAAACTATAATACGAATGTTTGGGGTTTTTTGGGCCACTGGGCAGTGTGTTCATATATATTTATGTTAGATTTTAGCAGAAAGAAGATAAACGCGTATGTGACTTAATCAGAGTGTATTTCACTTCTTGCAGTTTATAAAAAATGCCTTGATGTTTGTGAAATGCAGCTGTAAAGTTACCTCATTACAAATCTAGCAATTCTAGTTTTTCACTCCTCAGTGTTTGATGCTCTTTTGGGTGTTAATTGACTTGCTAATGAGCTGCTGTTCTGACTGGCAGGACAAATTGGGCTAACAGCTAAATTAGAGCCTGAATTTAATTTACTTTAATGTCCATTTTAGTAGTCAGCAGAACAAAATCTAAATGGGTTTTACAAGAAGTGTTTTTTAATAGTCAGTGACTCTGGGGAAATGATTAAAATGGATTAACTTCACACATCAAACCAGAAGGAATACTAGAAAATTATCTTAAAATATCCTGTTTCAGAGTCTTTTTAAGGAATAATAGTTTATATGTGTGGTTGTAAACACATTTTCTATCATTATATCCCATTTTTAAGTGTCATAGACTTTGGGTGCTTCAGACTTTGTTGATTCCCAGATTAGTCATTTGATAATGATGAAAACGTCCACGCAGCATCGTCTGGGCCTGCAGTTGTCATGGAAATGGACTTTAGTTGTCATGGTTACACAATGGCGCTGACTCCTGTATTTTATGTCCTGTGTGTTTCATGTGTATGTGTTTGTGTCCACCGGGCAGCAGTGAACGCTGTGAGAAGCCTTTTTCTAATCTTTACTTTATCTTTGTTACTGCTGCCATGAAGGGGGTCAAGGTAAGCTGCTTATTTTATTACTTTATTGAATTTAAACACACATACACACACAGGTTTTGATCTCATGTAGATACTGTATTTGCATTTTAAAGCTTGGAAAGGCAGAGATCTGGAAAAGGCAAACAGTGGCAAAATTGGAAAATACACCCTGCAGCTCTCTCCTCTCTGTCCTAAGCCCCTCCCACCAGACAACCTTATTTCATATGACATTCACAAAGTAACCCAGTGTTTCCCATACACTAATTTATTTAATCCGATTTCATTGTAAAGTTGCACGCAGCTCATTTGCTCAACCCCTCCTTGCCCCACTTTCTACATTTATCAGACCTCAAATGAGTCAAGAATAAGTTAGCTAGCCATCCACCGTCCCCTTTGCCTCACTTCCTGCTGCTGTGGACTCCTTCCCCATGAGGAGAGCAGGCAGCAGCTCAGGAGATGGACCATCAGTCAGTGGCTGTAGTGGTACAAATTTGGCCATTGCAAACCTCCCAGGTCTGGGTGTCACTGCAGGCTGGAGGCCAGCGGCAGTGTCAGGTCTAACCTGTGTAACAGCAGCAACAGAAAGTTTGCTCATCAGACATGAAGTTTGGGCTGTCCTGTCTCAACTTCCCTGTCAGCCACAGCTGTGAGCCTTTAGCTACAATTAGCAGAAGGTTTCACTATAAGCAACACCTCCTCACCAACAGGAGGCGGCTGTGGTAGTAGAGCGGACGCCTTGTTCAAACCTCATCTTTTCATTTCTCCGCTTGTGATACAAACTCTCTGTACACGTGTCATACAAGAAGCCTTGACATTGCATTCAAAAAATTCATCCCATTTCAAGAACTGAAGCTCTTTTCCCTACAGAAAACCTGCATACTTCGTTCAATCTGTTAGTCTCATTTACAAGTGAGACGTGAGAATACAATAGAATAAAATATAAGCATTTTATATAAAAAAAAATATGTAGATGAAGAAGATATGAGAATAAAATGTCACTTAATTGTTTGCACATATCAGCAGATGTTCATGGGATATATTTGCATAATAGTCAGAATAGTAAACAATGTGATATTATCATTATTGTCATCATCATTATCATCATCAGCATGACAATTGGCTCTGTGGCAGCCTTCTTATCTCAGCTGTGTGTTTCAGGCCTCCTGTCAGCAGAGCGCTGCCTCTTCCTGAGAAGCTGCAGACCAATAATGTTGGCAAAAAGAAGAGACCCATCGAGGTAAGAAGGACCTCACATCATTACCAACACACAGAAAACTAATAGATAAAGACGATTATGTAAACAGAAGGAGTCTTGTCTCTGTCAGAGCAGCAAAAGACTCAAAATGCTGGTTTCTAATGTGATTAGATCTGAAGACTCTGCGTACTTGTACTCTGTCCAGACAGCCTCTGTGGGGACTCTGATGATGCTGTAATCGAATAATGACGTGCTCCTTCAGCCGGTAGCGAGCACCGAAACATCTTAGTTGTCATGGCATTGACCTTTCTGACTTTCTGCCGGCCTTTTTCTGACTCTCCCACAGGACCTGGTGTTGGAGCTGGTGTTTGGTTACCGTGGCAATGACTGCCGCAATAACGTGCACTACCTGAACGAGGGGGCGGACATCATCTACCACACGGCCTCAGTTGGCATTGTGCTCAACTTGACGACCTGTGAGTAGACGCAGTGATAGTGTCACTATTCACCAAAGCAAACATAACATACATGTATTACATTTTATGTGTGTGTGTGTGTGTGTGTGTGTGTTTTCTTATAGCCTGCCAAAGTTTCTACATTGAACACAGTGACGACATTCTGTGCCTGACAATCAATCAACATCCCAAATTCCCCAACGTGGTGGCAACTGGCCAAGTAGGTATGTTTGTGAGAAGTTGACCTCCTGTGTCACCAGCCGCCTCATTTTTCTTCCCTGTATCCTGTGTTGTGCGCTGTGCAGAGGGATTATTATTGTACATGACAGACGGCCATCCCCCTCCTACAGGCTTATCTGTACTGTTGAGCAATATTACCTTTTTTTTTTTTTTTGCCTGCATGAGTAGTGGTGGGGTTGTCATGCATGTTGCACTTCTCACAGAAAGACACACATAAACAGAATTGACATAGGATTTGTAATAGCAAAATTCCCTTAATATAATACATTGTATACATATAACTTAGATTTATACATCATTTTCTGCAAATATTTTGAAAGTAGGAGCTTTGTCCATAGCAGGAACCACTTTTGCTCAGAAAGTCACAAAAATTAACAAACTGTTTTGTCAATAAATCTGATTTTTCTTCCTTTCAGGTGATACTGGTGACATGTCAGGTAAGGACATTTTAAAATGGTCTTCATGTAAAACGGGGAACATGGTGTTATTCTCTATAGAAAATCTGTATCTGCCATCTAGTGGCGTTTTGGTTCATGGTCTTTCCCTCAGGTTAAGTTGATTTTTTTCTATGAATCATGTTTGGAAGTGTTTTTCTTTTTTGTAAATCACTACATTGTCTAAAATTAGACTTGAAAAAGCCACGACAGCATGTCGATAGGCCAAGCAAAAGCAAAGTCAAACTTTTAGGTTTTGGAACAAATGACAAACCATTGAGCCAACAAATAATCCAACTCCAAACCCAGATTTACTGTCTTTTGTAATTTTTATTAATTTATTTATTTTTGGCACTGTGTCGACAATTTTTGTAACTTCCTCTTGGATGTGTACCTCTGGCAGCTGATCATTACCGGATTATAAAGTCCCAACTTCACCTGCATGCAGCAAATAAGAAGAAAATAAGAAAATAATGCGGATAAATACACCACTACATAGTTCTAGTGTTTTTACAGGGCTCGGGTGGTATCTATTTTTTCACGCCTTCGTACCTTTCTGAGATTAAACCTTGGTATGTGGTATATGATGGTTTTGGTGTGCAGTGCTACTGTGTGTGACACTGCCCTAATCCTACCACAAGTGTTTTCAACAGCTCAAAAAATGACAAAACCAGTTTATGCTTCATAATATAAAACATTTATTTCCAACATCTGATTGTCCAGAACATTTGAACAAAACATAAGCTTTGCAATGCCGACAACTGATGTGACATCACTGGTTTAAAGCAATTTTCAAACAGACTGATCAGTAAAAGCTCGGGCTCCTGTCATGCTTTTTGCAATTAGTAGGGGGAAAAAATAGTAGAAAACAGTGTCCCTAAAGAAAATCTCTGGTCAGGGCCACAGGACAAACGAAGGGCAGATGCTTAAAAGACTGAGTATCAACACACCTCAAGTTGTAGGGTTTGTTAAAAATAAGTAAATCAGGTTTACACGTGAAACGAGCTGGACACAAAGAGGAAAGAAGTGCAATAATATTACTTCGGGGAATAATTGTCTTGTCCTTCTGCCTCAGCCACGTCTCCATCCATCCATGTGTGGGACGCCATGACCAAGCAGACGCTGTCGGTGCTACGTTGTTTCCACTCCGGTGGGGTTTGCTCCGTCAGCTTTAGTGCCACAGGAAAACTCCTGCTGTCTGTGGGCCTGGACCCTGAACACACCGTGACCATCTGGAAGTGGCAGGAAGGTAAAACAAAAGTAATCTTCCCTAAAAGTTTGACCTCATTCTGCAGATTAGAAATTCCCACCACAGCTGAGCGATCACGCTTTCTTTGCACTCCACTTTGTTTTTCAGGTGCCAAAGTGGCCAGCCGGGTGGGTCACACCCAGAGGATCTTTGTGGCTGAATTTCGGCCGGACTCTGACACACACTTTGTGTCCGTGGGAATCAAACATGTGCGTTTCTGGACGTTAGCTGGTCGAGCTTTGCTCAGCAAAAAAGGTGTGCTGAGCTCCATCGAGGATGCCCGCATGCAGACCATGCTGTCTGTTGCATTTGGAGCTGTAAGTTACTTCCAACCAATATACATATGATAATGTTTTTACCAAACATTACATTTGACCTCATAATTTTACTCTGCTAATATTCAAATGTATCTGACCTCAAACATTCTGCTTAAATGTGCTGTGAATTGTTTTTGCATTGCTGGCTGTGCAATTTTAGGCCACTAGATTAGTGCAGATTTGTTTTCTTTTCAGAATAACTTGACATTTACAGGTACCATAAGTGGGGATGTGTGTGTGTGGAAGGAACACATTCTAGTAAGAATTGTGGCCAAAGCTCATACGGGCCCCGTGTTCACCATGTACACCACACTGAGAGACGGCCTCATTGTCACCGGGGGCAAGGAAAGACCGTGAGTGCTGCTCTGTTACATTAATACACTGTTTAACATATCAGTGCGCTCACACTGTGTGGCAGGTTTCGATGGTCTTAATGTGGAAAACATCTCTTTGTTTTTATGATTTTTTTTTTTTTGCATTAATCTTGTCAATATTTGTAATTATTTTGTACTTATCTTGGAGGTGTAGACTCTAGTCATGTGACTTGGACTCAAGTCAGATCTAAGTCACAAATTTGATGACTTTTGACATGAGAAAATCAAAAGACTTGCAACTCGACTTGGACTTCAACACCAAAGACTCGTAACTTCACTTGGACTTGAGCCTTTTCATTTGAAAATACTTGATACATTCTGCCAAGTCCAAAGATTTAATTCCTGAACAAAAAAATGCGTGGTCAACAAAAAAACAAATCGCAATTTGCAAAATGAGTGGGTCGAAAATTTCAGTCGAGGCACGTACACCAACATCTGAAGTCACACAAAGAACAGTGAGTCAAAACTAATATCAAGATAGCTAGCATGGTGCTGCTTTGCTAACATTGGCTTAACACCTAAGTAACGTTTTAAAAACTTGTTTTAACAAATAAATGTGCATTTTAAAAGGCATTTATGTTTTTTGTAAATTTAATATTGGTGTAACTTTTACTGAAGAACACATTATGAGATGTTTACTACTTGGAAGTTAAGGTTTAGGACTTGGGACTTGACTGAGGACTTCCCTGTCTTGACTCAGGACTTGTGTTGGGACTTGAGTGCAAAGACTTGAGACTCAATTTGGACTTTCAAAACAATGACTGGGTCCTACCTTTGACTTATCTAGATGAATGTAATATCAATAATCATAAATACATATGAGGAGGAAATGCAAACATGTCATTTAAACTTTGAATTTCATCAGCAGAGAGATGAAATAGACGCATGTTTTCTTCCACAGGTCCAAGGAGGGAGGTGCTCTGAAGCTCTGGGACCAGGAGCTGAAACGCTGCAGGGCGTTCAGATTGGAAACTGGACAGATCATAGACTGTGTTCGCTCTGTGTGCAGAGGAAAGGTGCGATACAGATAAAAATTTCACTCAGTAAAATGAGCTCATTGTAAACTTCATTGTGTGCATTTTGACACATTTTGCTGTTTTTGTGTGTGTGTCAGGGGAAAATCCTTGTGGGGACCAGGAATGCAGAGATCATTGAAGTAGGAGAAAAAAATGCAGCGTGCAACATCTTGGTGAACGGACACATGGACGGACCTATCTGGGGTTTGGGCACCCATCCCTCCAGGGACGTGTTCCTGTCCGCGGCAGAGGATGGCACTGTCCGTCTGTGGGACATCCCAGAAAAGGTCAGCCATGTTACCTCCATCCCAGAACCATCTCAGCTCTTCTCGGCGCTTCTACCACTCTATCAAGATGTGGCTTTTATAAAAGGAATTTAACCCTTTGAAACCTGGATCGACATCAGTTTTCTTGTGGTGAATTCAGACGCCCCTCACAAGCATTTAGACTTCTGAAATGTGAGCATTTTGGTTTGATTTCTTTCAAAAACACGTGGGAAAAGGCAAGAGAGATAATTTGTCACGAAATGTTCTGCCAAACGCAAGAAATCTGTAAAAGGAAAAAAAAAATTTTAAAAAAAGAGTCAGAGAGATAAATAAATAGTTATCAGAAAAGTAGGGAAAATGTCCGAAAAACTATTGTACAAATTCTTATAATTATATTAAATATAAATAATATATCTTTTATTTATTATTATTATTTACATTTTTGCACTTGTTTTCAGGTCGTTTTTTGTTTTGTTTTGTTTTGTTTTGTTTTTTAATTTTTTCTTTCTATTTTTCAGTTAACTGAGTTAATAAAGTAAATTTTCTTGTGACTTTGTAGTCATTTCATGCTAGTTTTTGGGTAATTTCATGTTAAGTTGCTCATTGCCTTTTTCTGTTTTTGAATGAAATCAAGCTAATTTGCTCAGGTTTCAAAGAATTAAGGTGGTTTTCGGGGTTCGCAAAATTCTCTTAATAATGAGTATGTGCTGATCTTGCATGGCCTTGTGGGGAAACAGAAGATGCTGAATAAAGTGAACCTGGGCCACCCGGCACGCACCATCAGCTACAGTCCCGAAGGAGACATGGTGGCCATCGGCATGAAGAACGGAGAGTTCATCATCCTGCTGGTTGCCTCGCTCAAAATCTGGGGCAAGAAAAGAGACCGGCGCTCTCCTATCCAGGATATTAGGTAAAGATAGAAGAGCATCGTACTTTAAACAAGGAACAGCGGTGTTCATCTGTACAGTATGGAGGAATGTTGGTTTATTAAGCCAAAATTTACCTTTTATGAAATATCTGACAGCCATGTCTACGTCTTTTCTCAACTATATGACAGATTTTCTGTAAGTATTTAGGAAAGTGGTTATTTTGTTTTACCTTCTAGACTTTTCTGTTAATATTTCTACTCTCTAGACTTTCAGGTTTAGTCTTTACTGTCAGGATCTGTTTGAAACTCAAGTTGGTCCTCCAGGGAAGCTGCAGACAAAGCATGTTTGGGCCCATAAATCAGCCCATAAATCAGCCCATTATCAGCCCATATTATGGTACAATATGCAGTTTTCCAAACAGGCTCACAAGGGACCAGGAGCTGAAACACTGCAGAGCACAGAAACGAAGAAGAAAATAAATACAGTCAGAGGGCAGAGTACACCACCACACACTTTTTTAAGGACAATCCTGCATATTTTACCTTTTAAGTTGTTTTACATGTTCATATTTAGATTGAATGATCAATATTTGTCGCTGGAGACTTATTGTTAATTATTTGAAGCTTCTAAGCTTCATTTATAACATTGACATTTAGATTATAAATCAACATCAACAACCCATTCAGTTACTCCAGTGTTGTAAAGACAAAAATTCCAAATTTATTGAAAAAAAGATAAATTTGAAAATTTCCAAAATTCTTAAAATGTTTTTATTAAATGAAATATTCTGCTTCAATACATTTTTGTTGGCATTTAGCCTTTCAAAAACAACACGTTTGCTCTCCCATAGGCAGGCCTGTATTAAAAAGATGGTTTAGCAGCAATTTAACAGACAAAGCTCATGGGTTATTTAAAGAAATGTGATTTAATGAAAAATAAGACTAACTCGTTTGATCAGCTTATTCCCTTTAATTTAAATGAGGATGTTTAATGTATTTAAGGGTGATGACCTCATAAAATATGACAGAAATTCAAAGCTTCATTCAAAAATAACAGAAACAATGTAAGATTGAATGCAAAAAATGACATTCAGTACAGCCCCAGAAAAATGGTCAAAGCTCCTCTTTACACTACAGAGTAAATCTGACTGAGTACTTGTCTTTTGTACCACGCCATGTTCTTACAGGTTCAGTCCAAATTCTCGTTACCTGGCCGTAGGCTCTACTGAAAGTGCAGTCGACTTCTACGACCTGACACTCGGCCCGCAGTTGAACCGCATCAACTGCTGCAGGGACATCCCCAGCTTCGTGATGCAGATGGACTTCTCTGCTGACAGCGCTTATGTTCAGGTATGCGCTGTGCGAGGGCATGTTTGTCTCAGATGCCAGCTGGCTGTTGGATCCCTAACCTTCTAATGTCTTGAAACAGATATCCACGGGTGCTTATAAACGACTCGTGTACGAGGTGCCCTCTGGGAAACAGGTCACAGAGCAGTCCCATATTGACAGAATCACCTGGGCCACCTGGACAAGGTGAGAGTCACAGTATATGAAGACCGATGCGCGCTGGAAAGATAACGGCCACGAATTTAATTGCTCTCTGTCTCTGTGTGCAGTGTCCTTGGGGACGAGGTCATAGGGATCTGGTCCCGCAACACTGACAAAGCAGACGTCACCTGTGCCTGCGTGTCCCACTCAGGCCTTAACATTGTCACAGGCGATGACTTTGGAATGGTGAAGCTTTTTGACTTTCCATGTCCAGAGAAGTTTGTAAGTATGACTGCTAGGATTGGTTATTAGTACAGTTTGTATTTGGCCAGTGATGACAGTTATTTACTCTGTTGCCATTTGTCTGATGGTTATTGAAATATTTCTCTGCACTTTTGTGAGCTGAAATCATAAAGCCACTATGTGTTGACTTCAACACCCCCCAGTGGTGGTTTAATAATAGACAACAGCCTATGTTTAAAACAACAAATCTACTGCACTAATTTTCACTAGGATTGTCTAATATTTCTACCAAACACATGCCATCCCCGTAAATAAAAAGAATGTAAATTCGCTTTAACTTATTACTTTTAATGTACTCGGCACATTCTCCAACCTGTGGCCATTATTCAGTACTTCTCAATTACAACTCAGCTGGGAACTCTCTCCTCACATATTTAACCATTTATTATAACAAATGGAAATACTACAGTCATTCACAGGGAGCGCAATACAAACGAGCCCCCCATGGGTGTACGAGAGTGGGCCCAAAGCAAGACATTGAATACCATTTGAGAAATTTCGGGACTCTGAGCCAGAAAGATGGAAAAAAAGCTTTGCCAGCAGCAGCAGTGAGTGTGGCAGTATTGATGTAGCAGGGATCAGTGAGGAGGGAGTCATATTTAAAGGGGTAGTTTGAGATGTTTAGAGGGGGTTGGGTTAAGGTCCTTACTCATAGTCAGTGTGTTCCAAACAGTACATGTTGGTGCGCACGTTCCCAGTTTGGAGAAGCAGGCTGGAGTCCGACACGGAAGTTAAGCAATGTACTGCTGTGGACAGGGTCAGCAACATTTTAGCCACATGACAGTTTACAGCTATGACCTCTGTGTCCTAAACTAACGTGGCGCTCGCTTCATTTGTGTGCTAAAAAATGAAATGATGGGCTTTCACACGTGATAACGACATGATGACTTATGTGGCTTTATATCATCTGCTAATGGAAACTGTCCCGTGCTGCAACTGTGATAAACTGTAAATGTGTTTGTGTTTCTCTGTGACATTACATAAACACCTAATAACAACTTGACGGGTAAATCTGCCTGTGAAAATGCCACCTGGATGACGTGTATGTGATGTGTTTGCAGGCCAAACACAAACGCTTTCTGGGCCATTCTGCTCACTTGACTAATGTTCGCTTCACAAATGGAGATCGCTTTGTCGTTAGTGCTGGTGGAGATGACAGAAGGTACGATGAAGGCAAATTACACAGTTTAAAAACTATATGACAATGAAATACTAAGTGCATCCTCTCCTTTATGTCCTCTGTAGCCTGTTTGTGTGGAGGTGTGTCCATGCCCCTCACTGAGGATCACATCCTGCCTCAGAGAGTCTCCCAGCGTGGCTCTCCAGAGAAACGATTCTGCATTTAAAATGAAGAGGAGGAGGAGGAGCAGGAGGAGGAGGAGGAGGAGGAGGAGGAGGAGGAGGAGGAGGAGGAGGAGGACAGACCTGGCAGCTTGTAAATGAGTCAAAGTGGTGAACTGACTTACTGCCTCAAAACTAGGTGCATGCATATGTGAACGGCGCATTTTCATCATCAGTCCTGATTGTGAACACAGGCGGAGGGCGTACAGCCCTGCTCTCAATACACTGCATCATTCTTGAGAAAAAAAAGGTAAAAGAAAAAACATCTCTAAAACAGTATGTGCATATCATGTCGGTGATGGATTTTTTTTTTTTTTAAGAACGAGCGTTATCTGTGTCCCAAATGGCAGTTTTGCCACTTGGTCGGCCTATGAAATTGTGTAACTGACAATGCCATTTTTTAAGAACATGTAGCAAACTGAATTAGCCTTAATCTCCGAGTGTTGAACTAATGAGGGTTTGGATTCTTTTTGTATTATGTTGGTTTTACTTTTTGGATCATGTAGTCATTTGTTCGATTTTTACTGGTGATTCCAAATCCTGTGGCCTTCCTCCTGAATGTAACATCCACTGTTATGTTCTGGATGTCAGCATGCCAAAGCATACTATGCACTGTACACCTGACCTGGTCACTGTGTTACCCCGACGGTTAATTTATGGTTTGTTTATGTGGTCGTGTCGTCGACTGGTTGACCTCAAACCTCCCTCGGCAGTGTTTCCCCTCATGACATGTTAAACGTGTGCATACTCGTTTGAGGACTTGTTTGTGGTTAGTGGGTGTGCATGGCTTACTGGAAGACAATCTGTCCGAACCAAATTCCTCAGAAAACAAAACGAAAAAAAAAAGATCAGCTGTAAATTGATGTTTCAATACACGGTTGCAATTCTCTCTCACTTTTCAGTGTGCTGCTATGACGTATTACTGTCGCATTTTCATGAATATGAAATGGTGTGACTTTTTCCAACAGTAAGTTCATGTTTTGTGTAATCAGATATATTGCTTAAATGGAATGTTTTATCAGAGAAAATATGAAAAGTGCAAAACATTTTGCTCCTTGTATTAAGACTAACTATACAAAAAAAGTTGTTGCTGCATATTTTGATTTTCATTATACCAGTGTAAATATCATTTGTACATATTCTTTTTGTATATTTTTTGTGAGATGTTTCTTAAATTCCACTTTAATAAAAAAAGGCAACCATGAACTTAAACTTTGAGTGGCAAGTGTTCACTGACAGCAATTACAACATAAATTTAGACCGGTGATCCTCAACCTTTTTTGTGTCAATATATGATCAGAATAGTCACTCTTACTCATACGGAGCTCACTTCTACAGTGAATTAAATTGTGAAAATAAACAATTCCCCATTCTTTTAGGGAAACCCTGGAGCTTCAAGGACCTCTGACTGAAAACTGCTGATCTCAACCAATGAATGATGTTTAAGTGATTGTTTCGACAAATCAAAGAGTGCCTGAACTAACTTTTTATCAATTATCAGTAAATAGAAACATTTCCTGGCTGCCCTTTCACCATACTAATTCAATAAGAAAGTACATCATGTGAGTGAAGTTAACTTTATAACACACACATCATATTGCATATTGTTAATTCAAAAAACTGAAGATATAAATATTTGAAATTCATTTAATTTATTTTGGATGAAACAAATATATTTTAGCTCTCTGCAATCATAGATTTGGCCTATTTACATATTTTACACACAAAGGTAAATCTCAGCACTGCATACTCAAAACACCTCAAGTGAGCCTTTGTCTGGTTTGAATACATGCGAATTACAGGTCAATACTGTGAACTCAGCTGTCAACGAGCATTTACTGTCACTATATGCTGATAAAACAATGCTTAATCGATATCTCTGCCTTTCATTCAGTTCAAGTAGTCTCACATCTACAAAACCAGTAGTTAGAATGGAGTATATTGTGAAGTGTCTATAATGCTTTGTTGCATTTTGTAAAAGTGTATCTAACAAACTGATAAGGTTATTGAATAGTATTGATGAAGGGAAACAGGGTCATAACTTGACAGAAAAGGAGCTGCCGCAGGAGCAGCCATGATCGGCTTGAGGGTTCTTGAGCACGAGGAAGGTGGCGCGGATCAGCTCCTGGCTGAAGTCCACAGTGGCTCCTTTCACAAACTCCAAGCTGTCCTGATCCACAATAACGCCCACTCCTCCCTGCTCAAACACTCTGGAAGCAGAGCCGAGCGGATGCAGGAAGAACAGAGTTGACTGGATTAATAGACAATAAGGAAACAATAACTTGATCACTAGATGAGTGGCAGTTCACCTGTCATCCTCGTTCCTGTTGCTGTCAACAGAAAACTTGTACTGGAAGCCGGAGCAGCCTCCTCCCTCCACGTGTATTCTCAGATACTCGCCCTTCTCCATGATTTCCCCTAGTCTCTGGATTAAAGGGAGGGACATGAGCATGATGAATAAGGCGCACACTTCAGTGATTCAGAATCCAATGACAATGTTTGTGTCTCCAAAGTCAAATATCTCAGATGTAGGCCTTGAAGAACTCATTCCCCTATACCTGCTACACCCCACACAATAACAACACTGATGTGATATAATGGAGTTACATTTCTCATGTAGCTCCTTCACTGTCAACACTGGCTAAGATGCGGTATTAATTTCATTTTTCAGATTTCACACAGATGGAAAACCATCCCCAAAATATTTTTGACAAACATCTCTGTTACTGACGCTGCTCCATGTGTAGTTTTTGTCCACCCTCGCTTTCCGTACATGTCTCAAAACTGTAAATTATCTTTTAATTTGCATTTAAAAACTGCATTTGATGCAAAGTCATGTTAATCATGTTAATCGAGCGTCTGCTGACCTTGACACATGACTCAGTGAGTTGTACTTTATCTTCAGATGGCTCTGACACAGCTGGTTTCTCCTGGGACAAGCCGCTGCTAAAGCGCTGAGGCCCCGCTGTGTAAAGGGCTGGCTGGGGTTTTTGGAGAAGTCGATGTAGCTGTGGGCTCACGTTGATGTTGTTCAGAAGACAAGATGCCCTGAAAAATATTGATGTTACCTTTAAGATCAGATCTCATGTCAACAAGAAGACATGCAACGTTGCGAGCCCTGGTGCTAGCTAACTGTGGCTTTAAAGGCTAGCTTGCTAACTACCTGGCAAATATTCAAAAAACAGCCTTTTCTCAACCCACAAAAATGTTGTTTACAGGTTGCAATTCTCAACAATGTCTACGATTTCTACAAATTACCTAGCAAGGCTCAATACTTTAGACTTTGACGCAGATATCATTGCTGCTCTCACGAATGACATCTTCCATAACAAATGTTGTTAAATCCCACCTCCAACCGTTGACTACAGGCAGATCGTGCATTTATTGGCTAAAATGCTTGTCTATCACATACATACGCCCATTTTTGTACAATGCGACCATTTGATTCGTCAATTTACCTGCCGATCGTAACGTATTCAGGTCTAGATTATGGAGTTCTTAAATGCATTAGTTTTGCCTTTCAGGCACAGCTCTTAAAATAAATGCCGCAAATCTACAAGATAAAACGACTAAATGTTTATATTGCGATTTGAAAGACGGATTATTTGGGTCTTGGATCGGTTTTGGTTCTAATCTTCCAGTTATAGCGCACTTTACGTTGAGGGGATTTCCTGACAGTCCAAATTGTGGGCGACAATAACACCGTTTTCTAATAAATAGGCGTTGTTTGGATCGCGTGATACAGGGAAATAAAAGGTGCTAAGCGGCTGCTGCTTTCACTCTGTTAGCGCCTGGTAAGTACACTTTACTCAGTCTCGGTTTCGTACATTTTTTTCGTGTACTCTGTTAATAAGTAGACTCGGACTGTTTGCGTTTTTTAAACACATTTTCAGCTACTCAAAGAGTGTTTGTCTCTTTTTGTAAAACTTTAATCACTGCTCCTCTCGGACGTTTGAGGAAACGAGGAGTCATATGATTGAAGGCTTTCTGCTGACCGCTCGAAGTGGTCTGCTTATCGTCCAAGTTTCCTTTTTCTGTTGCGTAATGTCTCATTCCTTGTTTTTAGGGTCATAAAGAAGGGAAGAAAAATGGATGTCCACACTGGTTTCATCGTTTTGATCTGCTTGATGGGATTCACCTGTGCCGTCCCGGTGAAATTTCTTGACTGCGGTAAGTTTCACTCGACCGTATTCGTGAGAAGATTTAACTCTTTTATAAAATGTTAAAGTTTGACTCGTCGTTGACTTTGGGTAGGCCACTCCTTCAGCAACGGAATAATCTCATTGTTTAACGTACCCCGGTTATGGTACGTTAACCCTCCGTGGTACCTTTTATTTTCTCCAGCTAACATCACCGTTTACACTCACAATACATTCTCAATTATGTTGCGATACTAATATACAAATACAAAAAAGAAAACCAGCAGCACTGTTTATATTGTAACGTGAATTTCTGAACGTCATTTGAAGTCCCCCATTTTGGGGCCCTCCTTTCTCTACAACAGTGGTCTGGAAATGTCTTTTTTTCTGACATTTACCTTTTAACTAATGAGTGACGTTTATTTCTAATACGTTATTTGATTATTCAGTCAAATAAAATTGTTAAAAATTCAAGCGTTGCCTTGAGTTGAATTGAGTATTCAGATTTGTGTGCTGTTAAAATGCATAACAGTAATCATAATGTTCTTTTTATTTCTACAAATCAACCGAGATAAGTTTAATGATGGTGTCAACCAAGTTAAGGATATGAAACTGTATAGTCTACTGAACAGTGCACTTTGGTTCCTCTACAGTGCACAAGAAAGCATTTTGACTAGTCACAGTAGGAAAAGCACAGGTGCAAATAATAACATTAATGATGGCTGAATTCACTTAAGCTGCCTTAATTTCACGTTCCTGGTTTTGTGCATGCTGGCTCAGTGTCAGTCTGGAATATTTGAACAGAGCAGTTTTTCTGCTACGCCTGCTTTTAAGTTGGTACTTGAGTAGGGTTGCGCGATAAAACGATAACGATATTAATCGCGACATAACTTTGCCTCGATTGAAATATGAGACATAATCAATAGAATGTCGATATAATGCATTCCAGCCATGTTTTTACAGACAACACGAACAGCCAATGATGATAATAATAGCAGCGATGTGGGGAACCAAATATCTACAGACTACTTTTGTGTTCAGGTTCAATCAGACTTTAGAGGGAATTATCTAAGTAAAAAAAAAGGGGGGGGCAACGCCCCGTGTTTCATCCAGCTGCTGCACTGAGCTGATGTACACTTTACTCAATCTCGGTTTCTTACATTACAAACATTACATCTGCCAGGGGCAGATGTAATGTTTTTGGGGCCAGGGGCCACAGGCACATTACCTTATTTCCACCCTTTGTCCAACTGGGAATGTCGGCAGGCTGTTGGCAGCTGCAGGAGAAGAAGGCCTTCTCAAAAGTTGTTTTTTTTTTTTTTTTTTTTCCTGAGTAAGATTATTAATAGCAGACTTTTCACAGAAGTTTAAGTCAGAGTCCTGCAATCAGGAGAGGTATTATCAGCACAATGTGCTTAAATTTACCCAAAGTTTGTTTAAGATGAAGCTTTTAATTTCTATATAATGCTGGAAAGTTTAATAAATAATAATAAAATGTTTATTACACCCCAACACACCATGGTAAAATGAAACTGTCTGAACTATGAGGGCAAAAAATAAACCACGAAAAAGAAAAATAATTGTTCTTTAATCGTAGTCAAAGTAAATGTTCATTTAATCCTGATACTGATTTAGGTATGAGGTTTCAGACCTTTTGCTGTGAGGAAATTTTAGTAACTGGACCGCCAGTTGGTGATGCCTGTTCTGCAGTATATTTGTCATGTTCAGTGTTTGACAGAAAATAAATATTTAAACCTAAATTAACCTTATATCTTCATATCTCACTTAGGAGTAAAAGGGAACTTTTAAGCTTGAAAGAAAGTGATTTGATGTATATCACGATATATATCGATATCGACTGATATGAAAAAAAATATCGTGATAAGACTTTTTTTTCCCATATCTCCCAGCCCTAGTCTTGAGACAGATTTGAAAGAGATCAAAATTGAAGCATTTTTTATTTATTAAGTGAGTTAGTGAAGTAATCCACCTAGATCACGTGTTCTTCTAGCAATTTTATTTCCTTTTTCCACTGTATTAAGAGAAGTATCTGTCAATGTTTACCTATAATACTGGTTGTAAATGGTTGTAACTTGTAACAATAGCAGCCCTAAAGATCCCTCATTTAAATGTAACCAGGTCACATTTTTACATAACCTGCAATGATCTTCCAGGTTCCTCTTCTGGTAAAGTGGACATGGTGGACATCAACCCTTGTCCTAGTCAACCATGCCAGCTACACAAAGGACAGTCCTACAGTGTCAATGTGACATTCAGCAGTGGTAAGGGGGCTTTATCTTTTAAGGAATACTAATCAGAACATAAACGCATCTGATATGTTTAAACTCTGATCTCACGGTCATGTTATGTGTTGCAGCTGTGGAGAGCCAGACGAGCACCGCAGTGGTTCATGGTGTTATCGCTGGAGTTCCCGTCCCCTTCCCCATTCCCATCGAAGATGGCTGCAAGTCTGGAATCAAATGTCCCATCCAGAAGCAGCAGAAGTATAACTATGTAACCGCACTTCCTGTGAAGACTCAGTATCCTGCAGTAAGTTGCATTTGCAAAACTCCTCTTTAAAGCTGATTTGTTTCATTGTAATCATTAAAAAAACTGACCTTTTGCCCTTTTTTGCATTTCACTTACTCATTTTTTTTTTGTGTAAGCAATGCAAAACACACTTTGCTGACTGACCGCTCTTCTGCATTTCTAGATAAAGTTGGTTGTGGAATGGGAACTGGAAGACGACCACAAAGAAGATCTGTTCTGCGTCAAGTTCCCAGTTCAGATTGTGAGTTAATCTCACAACAGTACTTCTCCACAAGTGTTTGTTTTTTAAAAGGGATTCAGCTTTGAGTAAAAACCTGAAGAATGTAAATGATTCTAGTTAAGATCTCATTTTATTCATTCATCAAATTGATTTTTAAGATGTATGTCTTCTCTAGTTTGCAAGACTTTGCTGCACTCACACATCTTAAATCCCGCTGATATAAATTACCCAAATGCTGTGACCTTCTAATAGTTAATTTTAAGTGATGCGGAAGTGAAATGATGTGTGTGATCCTGAATCACATTCCACTGCAGTGCAAATGTCTTGTCTTGCTGGCTGCTGTGTAGTCAGAGAAGGTACATACAGTACTACTTCCTCAATAAAACTGTTATATTTCTTACTGACCTTGTACTACTAGATGTATGGAATTAAAATTTTGTAAATTAATATGAAAATAAATTCTAATCAAGAAATCTAATTTGTATCAAAGTTGCATTATGTGAATCTGATAGGAACAAAACTGGTTCCAAACCCCCCCTAGTAACCCTTTTCCACCAACATGAAACGGTTCCTGCTCCTAATTTTCAACAATTAAGATCATTTTCTCAAAACAAAGTGGGTTGAAACCCAAAAAGTTGCTTCCCTGCTGGAACCAAGAAATGGCAGGTTTTCCTTGACTTGAAGTGCGAACCGTGACATCAGTGGGCATGGCATATTGTACAAGTTGGAAAGAGGATGAAGAAGGCAATGTTAGAGAAGTTCAGAAATCAGTTGTTACATTAATAGGCGGTCCATGCTTCTTGTTTTTGTTTGAATAAAAACACATTTTGAAAGATGGAGCAAAAGTTTGTGGGTCATCAACTCAATCTGCAATATTGCTACTTCTGTTAACTCCCATTGTCACTGTGCAAGGCCCGTTTGTGCAACCGTGATTACAATGGTTCTGATCAAAGGTGGAAACGGGCTGGTTCGCTAGAAAGCACCAAGAGTCCTGAGCTGAAACTGTTCAAGACCCAGAGCTAATTTTCTGAAAAAAAGTCTCAGGGGTCACAAGGCCCCACTTGATTTAAGATAAATAAATAAATACACACACACACACATCTAGGCATTATTTTCATTTGTGAAAATAAAAACTGAAAATTGTTTTTTTGTAAGTTATTATTCAAACTATAAACTTAAATCTCACAAGATAAGGGCACAAAGAAAACCTGAACACAAGCTAAATTAAGAGCCTTCACTCTTCGCTAAACAACCTCATCCTGCATTATTTAAGACAGTAAATGAGCTAATAGAAGAGAAAACAGGTCTACTTGTATGATGTGATGTAAAAAACAAAAATGATCTGTTTAACACATCTTTGATGCAAAATTTTCAGGAAATCTGCTCTAAATTCATCCAAATCACTCATTTTATGCAAAATGTCTGCAGTTATTGCTATAACTATTTGGGGTAATTGTACAGCTTATCAGTTGCTCTGTGCTCTTATTGTTATACATAAAATATAATATGAAATATCCATAAAATGTCATTTAGTCCGGGGCAATCAGTTTACTCAATGATATAAAAAGGGTTCCTGTAAGAAAAAGGTTGGACAATTATGTGCAAAATGGCCATCACGGCAGTTTTCAACTTCTCCATTACTTGTAGATACACTTATCGCCCGCAAACGTAAATCGATTTTCCCCGAATCAGCACTTGACACTTGAAGTGAGAGGCTGAACTGTGGTGAGGAAACCAACTTTTCTTGTTACAAAGCAAGTTTGCCTTCCTACTGCTCAGCCTGAGTTTGTGGACTGTCAGACATCTGTAGGTTGCTGTTTATAAGGTTAAAAATGAAGACGAATGCAATTCTGAGAATTTATTGGTCTGAGCAAAGGCCAGCAGCAAGGAATGACAATATGAATGCAAATGAAAACATTCTCTTAAAATAGATTTCATAACACTGAAGCTGGATCATAACCAGGTCACATGTACAATAAACCAAGCTTTTAAAGAAGCCCCAGAGGTCGTCGTTAAATCTAAACAAAAGCTATACATTCTAACAAAATAGACCTACAATATTGAATATCACAACAAAAAATATACATTATACCTCCACTGACAGCTTCTTTACCTTACAGCAAAAGCTCGAAATGCAAGCTTGAGTCGCAATATAGCATGGAGGAAAAAAAAGTAATATCCAAAAACACAGCTAACTTGACAGCTTTACAAATTTCAACAGCTTTTCAGTTGTTTCTGACCTCATTAACTACCTGAAATGTCTGCCCCACAAAATACCTTTTGTCTCTTTTAATACAAAATAAGTAAAACATAAGTCAATGAGTTATTTGTACTTTTTTAACCAAAAGTCAGTCATTAAGGCAGTATATATGAGTTGAAAGAATAAAACTTTGGCTCTTTCACTTAGACACCTGCTGAATAAGAGCTTGTTGGGTATATTTGAGCAGATATCAGGTCACAGCTTTAGTGCAAGCAGGGCAAAGAGGGCGAACTGGATCAATAATTCTATATCTCGCTGCCTCTTAGATCATTTTGATCGGTACAAAAAGGTGCAGAGGTCTCAAACGATGTGCACAGTCACAAATTTGTATCAAGTGGAAGCTGAGAGATCTTTCCACAGTAAAGTCAACAACGCAATGTTGCAACACGCCCCGTACAGCCAATCCCAAGCAGTCACTACAGTTATAACATGAAGTCATTCGATGATATGAGAGTCGGAACAAAGCAGAGTTGATAGGGCAGGGTGCCCCTTATTGTAGTGGAAGCTTGGCAGGTGGACATCACATAATAGGTTATAATATTTGACCAGACTTGGTTTTGTTGGCTCATATTCAAATACAGCCACATCATCGACCTCCATTCCACTTGTAATGCAGCATCTTGGTCCTTTTTACTGTCCGTTTTGCTTCAGCCTCTCCAGCCGCTGGAGCAAAGCATTCCCAAAGGCTTCTCTGTAACCTGGACTCAGCGTGTCCAGAAGCGAGTAAACAGTCTCATGATACTGGGTGCTCAAATCCTCGTCCACTTGATCGAAGGCGTAGCCCACCACCTGTTTGGTAGAGCGATTAACTGTAAAATATTCAAACAACAAGAACAAGAAATGAACGTCTATATTTGGAGAGCATCTTACCCTCAGTCCGGCCTCTGTGAGCTCCAGACAATACCGGTTTCCCTCCCTTGTTTCCACGTTGATGTACGCCACATCTGAGGCGCTGCTGAGACTTGATGACACGTGCATTTCAGCAACGGCGAAGAGTACGTCATTGACCACTGCTTCTGCTTCTAACCTCATGTCCTTGACATCACCGAGCACAACACAGTCCTCATCAAATGAAGAGACGATGGATTCCTCGGGCTGGCAGTCTATCTCCATCCCCTATAACAGAACAACAACGTTACTATGTGATTCGACCATCTAGAGCCAGTGTTTAGTTTGTCTGCTCTGGGCTACTGTAGAAACATGGTGCTGCAACATGGCTGACACCGTGCACAAGGACCCGCTCTCCATATAGATATAATCCGCTCATTCTAAGTTAACAAAAACACAACAATTCTTATTTTAAGGTGATTATACACTAAATAACACACACTGGACCTTTAAGCAGCATTACAGCATTAACGGTTGTGATTCAGCAGAGATGATGGTTTCTCTCGTTCCCTAAAGGCCCATTCTCGAAATAAAAAAAGATGCATCTGACTGTTCTGTCACCTTTTCTAAGTGCAAAGTGGACTATGTTTAAAATGAGCATCCTTTCTGAGTAGTTTGTTTGAGGAAAGTTTAAAATAATTTAGTTCTTTGGAGAACTGAAGTAGCATGTTGGATGCACGTTCATATTTAATTTAATTCTTGAACTAAAAATAGCTGAACCAGAACGATCACATTACACGAGTGTTTAACAGATAAGTGGGTACTTTAGGGAAATGAAAACTTTCAGACTCTTTCATCTTCCAAAATTGTTTTTGTTGGTCCCTTCTCAGTTTCCACGAAATACATCAGAGCACTGAATCAAAAAAACAGTCCAATGCGTTCTCAGAAACATCGACTGATGTTGTCTCCGGTGCTTTCCAATGCTGAGTTGGCTCATTTTGTTTTCGTTTCATCTTACAAATCAAGCAATGAGGAACGTAAGGCCGCCCACACTGCTGTGGTAAGGTGAATGCAGTTGCCATTTATAACCCCAGTCATATGGTACAGTGCTGTGCACATGCTAGGTTTTGGTGTTAAAGGCTGCTAAATGGTGACTAATCAATGACGACCCATGTATTTAATAAAAATAAACTCAAAGTAACACCTGTTCCATTTCTACATGTCCACTATCTATCCTCCTTAGCACTGGTGCATTTTGGTTAAACAAGCTGAATCTTGTTTAGCCTCATGTCAAGGACCATCACGTTTTGCATTTCTGCATGAGCTTTTTGTCTGCATGACAGCTGTAATCTGTTGCTTTGCGTCTGGCGGCGTCATCATTCATTCAGTTGGCTGGATGCCTTTATGGGCAATGAGCCCGTGCTAATACCATTGATTGTGAAACACGCAGCAGTCTTTACTTAACCTGTTCCCTCTACCTTTTTAAAATCTATGACATGTTGATTTTAGAGGTAAAACACAGCGATCTGTCATTTTTGTGGAAGGAGAACATATTATTAGGGTTTGTTCCTTTGATATTCTATATTAAATGAACACAAAGTGCTAGTAAAGCAGATTTGTAGTGAAGGAAATGTTTTAGAACCTCCACTTAAGTACAAATAACAATACCACGATGAAAGAAATATTGACTACAAGCAAAAGCACTGCATTAAATTGTTACTTAAAGGTCCAGTGTATAGGATTGAGGGGGCTATATTGGTAGAAATGGAAAATAATATTCACAATTATGTTTTTTTAGAGTATAATCGTTGTTTTTACAGTAGACAAACTAAATGCTGGCTCTAGATGGGGCCACTTACGTTTTTGCGTCAGCCACTCTAGTCATCCTATATGCTTGGCTCTTGGGAAAAAATTTCATTTGGTTGCAGTCTCCAGTCTCACCACTGTGTGCCATTTAATCCTACACACTGGACCTTTGAGTTACTCATGCTCAGCGATAAGCTTTTAATTACTTTGAGCATGAGCAAGATGAAAAAACTGAGCCTACTCAGCAATGGGAAGCACCAGAGACAATACTGGTCTTCATCTCTGGGAGCACATTTGACTATATGGTGATATGATGTTAAAGAAAACACACCAGTGCATTTAAAAGGCATCTTTTTTCTTTAAAAATCACCAAACTTGTGCCATTTATCGTAGCCAGAAACTGTAAAAACAAAGTATTGTTGAACTGAAAAAACATAATCAAATCTAAGCTTAAAATAGTGACGTTTCATCAAAAATTAGGGATGCGAGGTATTTGATTTTTGACCGATATCCAATATGCTTAAATATAACAACTGCTTTGGCCAATAACCTATACTGATATTGATATATCAATTTTTCCCCACATAAATTCAGTGATCATCAAGTCTCTTCTGAGTTAACATCATATTACGCATACTCTTATTGTGATAGTCCACCAGCAGATGGAGACATAAAATACAATGCTTTTCTGTGTATAATATTTATTTATTGTACAAAATAAGAAAAACAATCAACTGCGTTTTGTGATATTGCAGGAATCAGAAGACTGTCTGATTCTGACATTTGATTTTAAAGCCAATATCTGCCAATACCGATGACGTGCCAATATTATGGTGCGTCACTATATTCTACGTCTCATTCATAATTTGGTCAAAAATGAAGTTTGCACGTGTTGTTTTAAGAGGAACTTTTGTGATAGATAGATAGATAGATAGATAGATAGATAGATAGATAGATAGATAGATAAACATATTGTTCTTTTATGGTGGAGGGAGGCTCGGGAGCCACCCCTGCCACCCACGTCCTATCATAAATAAACAATCTCTTCCTGATACACACATCGCAGTTAATATTGACTCTGTGTGTTAATTTCATGCAAATGCTAGAATACAGCTACTTCATATATTTAGCTAGACATATGTACTAAAGCTAGATGGCTAACATTCACTACACCTGTGGGGTAAACTCTGGGTAAAACTAAACCCCTGCATTTATGCTATTTTATACAGTCTATGACCTGCACTGGTAGACGGCAGAAAAACCACTGACCGCTCTGTGGGCCACATTTAACCAAACTGCGTTTATTTTTCTCACCTCCTCGCGGGTTGTGTTCTTCCGGCTCGTGGAAGCTTCCAGCCCACTCGCGAGCTCTCCGTGGAGTCGGTTCAGTGAAATCACCTAACGTCAGATAGGAAACTGTTGAGCCTCAAATTAGAGGATGACCGGAGAGTTAAGTCACATCAACGCACGCCCTGTTTCCACTCTATCTGCTTAGTGTCTAAAATAACGACCTAAAAGAAATCTTGACCCAGTGAGCGTCCCGTGGTCCACACGGTTCCGCCATGTTATGACGTCACAGTCTAATCCCACCCGAGTGTGTCGGCTCAGTTGGTGCGGAGTCATGAAAGTGTTTGTAAACAACTCACACACAAGGTAACTTAACCGCCGCACTATTATCTTCAACCCTGCTCACCTGCTTAGACGTGTTGGCATATAGCGCTGGTGTTAATATGTTTCGTGTCTGTCGTGAGTGTACGTCTCTGGTGTGAGGGTGTATAAGTTCAGAAATGTTTGATTTTGGGGGTTAGCTAGCCACCTAGCACCGCTACTAGCCTGACGTTAGCTGGCTATGCTAAAGTTGCCTCACTCTGCAGACAGGGGCTAGCTAACGTCGTTAGCTTTGCTAGCCGGCTAGTTAGCTAAATGACATGCCTTTGTCTAGCTAGCTCTCGTCTCTTGGGCACCATGACAGCTCTATTTAAGTAAGTTAAGCTAATGGTTGCTATTGACTAGCAAGTCTATGACATGCTAACAGTTATTTCGCAAGTGCGTTTGGCTTGTTTACTACCTGCTTGTGACACTAACGTTATCTGGACACAGTGTGTTGCCCTGTATTATAATGCTACTCTGGAGCAATTTAAAACTGTCTCTGCCTCTGACATATTATTAATGAAGCTCGTTGTTTTCAGCTGTTTTGTAAACATTTTGTGTAAAGTCTCGTGGCAAGTGTCAAATTACAAAAAGGGGCACCATCTGTGTGTGTTTCTGTAGGCGCAGCAAACTGGAGTCGGACCAATTCCCGCACAGTGTCAACACATCCTCCAAAGTGTCCCTAATCTTGGGATGTGAAGGGTGTTTGAGCTCACGATTCCTCCATGTCTTTAAGTCGACAGGATGACACCACTGTAACACCAGTGATTAATTCATAGAAGTCTGAGTAGCATTCTGGTTGCAGAGCCTCAAGATCCCTTTCATTACTTGTGTACTGTTCACCTATTGAGTTAAGATGCCTTGGCCATTTTCGGAGTCCATCAAGAAGCGGGCTTGCAGATACCTGCTGCATCGGTACCTTGGCAACTTTCTGCAGGAGAAGCTGAGCTTGGATCAGCTCAGTTTAGACCTCTACCAAGGAACTGGATCACTTGCACAAGTGCCACTGGATAAATGGGTATGTGAAGAGTTATGGCAAGAAGCACAGTAGATTATTTTAATTGATTCAAACACAAAATCTGCATGAACTAAGAGAAGCTTCAACATTATGTCTTGTTCCTCAGTCACTCAATGAGCTCCTGGAGACAGCAGATGCCCCTTTTGAGGTCATTGCAGGGTTCATCCAGACAATTTCTCTAACTGTACCATGGGCAGCCCTACTGCATGAAAACTGTGCCCTAGAGGTCAAAGGTTTGGAGATGGTGCTAAGACCAAGACCAAGAGTTGGTAAGTAGAGAATGCATTGTGCCCCACTACAACACAATTTTTGAAAAAGATTTTAGATAGAAACATCTTGTTTTGTTACATGTATCAGAACAACAGATTTTACTGAAAAGTCAGTGTACCCGAATAACCTGTTTATGAGGCTTAATCCTGTTGTGATCATATTTGGGATATGGTGTTTACACGAGCACTGTATACATCTCAATTTCTTTCAGATTACTCCAGTTAACATTTTTTGGGTTTCCCATAAATGGGATATGGTGTTTACATGCTCAAACACATTAACAGGATACTCCAAAAACCAGATCATAAACAGGCTATCATGTCTGTGTAAACACACTCACTTTGGATGTTCTTCTAGCATCTGGTTCTGAGCCCATGTACTGGTCCAGTTTCATGACGAGCAGCATGCAACTTGCCAAAGAATGTCTCAGCCAGAAGCTCACTGACGATATGGGAGAGAGCTTTCAGCCTTTTGAGGGATTAGAGAAGTTTGCGGAAACAATAGAGACGGGTATGTTATGTCTACTCTGTTCCATAACATTCAAATGAGTTTACCGGCCTTGTATTGTGCAAAGTAATTTCTTATATTTTCCTATCTTGCAGTTTTGAGAAGAGTCAAAGTGACTTTTTTGGATACTGTTCTCAGAGTTGAACACATTCCAGAAAATTCTAAAACTGGAATTGCCCTCGAGATTCGAATCCAAAAGTAAGTGAAAAGAAAACTATTCTAAATATTTTTCAGCATCATAATATAGTCAAAAGTCTTTGATCATTATCAATTTCCTATCCTAACTCTAATCAGTCTTAAAGCGAGAGACATAAATAAGGAAAAGGGGAAGAAATACTATTGAATATCTTTACAAATTTAGTCATGGATAGTAAAAATGATCGCAGCTACATGTATGGAAGACTTCTGTAATATTTAGTCCATGTGATGCATTAGTTTTCATGTCGAGCCTCTTGTGTTCTGTGTTGCTTTCAGGATTGTTTACTGCGATGAAACAGGCGAGGAGAGTTCAAGTGTGAATGTGCATCAGCCAACCACATTTGCACATAAAAACCTGCAGATGGAAGGCATAACTGTATTTTGGGATGAGTTCTCAGATGTGTCCCGTGCCGGTTGTAAATCCTCACCCACTCCAGCGGTTGGTATAGCGGCTATTGTTTAAAATTTGGCATAAAAGTGTGTGTATGCATCAGTCTTTTTAAAAATATATCTCTTATCTTGCAGGATACTGAGCCAAAGCTTTCCCCGAGCTGGAATCCCAAAATAATATGTGAGCCTCATCCGCAGTTTACAGAGCCAGTATCCTCTACTACACCCTTTGAACCTCTGCAGGTTGGGAGCCTCGGTGGTAAAATTGAGTTGTCCCTCACTCTGAAGAACAACTTTGCTATGCCTGGAGCAAAGGTAAACTGAGTATTTCCTATTAACAGAATATTATGAGAAACTTTCTGATTAAGACGTTACGATTGATGTCATGAATTAGGGGTTAATTGCTACTACTGACCAGGGTGTTGTACATGCTTTGCTTTCAGCTGGAGGTTGTTGGACATATTGATACACTTATTATTCTGCTGTCCCCGCGACAAGTTCATCTTCTTCTGGACTTGTGTGGAGCTTTCTCTGGTGGAGGTGAGCACCCCTCAGTTCATAAATGATAGGTAACATTAGGTTTAAACAATGTAATAATGTCACCAAATGAGTTACTAAGGAGTAGAGTGAAAAGAGTATTTCTTATTCTGTGTGTGAAGGTGGGCAGGAATGGGCTAAGGATAGAAAGAGCCGACCAATACAGCAAGAGGATGAGTATCGCCTCCATATGGAGCTGAACCGCTGTCTGAAGAAGGATACCACCGTGCCAGGAGCGGACCCCGACCTCTTTGAGAGCCAGACCACCAGAACCGTGTCTAGTCGAGGTTGGACTGAAACGCAATCCCCTAACCCCTGATTTTTCATCAATCATGGTTTCATTTAACTTATGATATGTCTTCTTTCTTTGTCCTTTCTTTTATTTATTTATTTTATTTAAACCAATCTGCGGATGGTGTAGATGATGTGTTCTTCTCCATGGCAGACATGGACATGTCTCACAGCTTGTCGTCCCTTCCTCCGCTGGGTGAACCTCCCACTGTTGACTTGGATTTGTCCCTCAATAGCAACTACTCAGCCTCACCAGGAGAATCTCCCTCTGGAACTGCAACAGTAAGTCTTCGCCGCTTAGACTGCAGGCATAAAGACACATTAAAAGTTAATGTAGTTGAGCATTAAAGTCTCTGTGGTCTTCTTACACTGTTACAGTGATACTGAGTTCAGGTTCGCTATAGGGTGCTATGTGGCTCTCCAGCCATTTTTTAATTCACACTGAAAGTAAATTGACTCACAGTGGGATTATATTTTTATGTATTTTAAATGGAAATCAGTTGCCAGAGTGCACGAACAGCATCACAACAGAGCTTGTTTATCAAAAAATGTGCCAGAGGAGCATTCGCACACCCAGAAAGAGGTCCATGCTAAACCCTAAATTTTCTTGTTTCCTAGAAACTGGCCCCTAGACTCCTGTCATTTTGAAAAAGAGTCCAACGGGCTAAGCAAATTGAGTATCCCTGCGCTATTAAATACTTAAATCTTAGCAAGTTGCAGTGCAGTGTAATCAAATATCTATACTGACAAAATCAGAAAGTATGTAAATGATGTGATTTTTGTTTGTGTTGTAAGTTTCTTCCAAACGAACTGCTGTCGTCTGGCATCATATCTGTGTATCTGTGTTTGTAGGCTCTGTGGGATGATTACATGGATGTACCACAACAAAGAGAGAAGCAGACTACTGAAACTCCCGTCCAGTCACGGGATTCACAACTCCCTCAGAAATTATTGAGACAGACTTGTAAGTATTAAAATATATTGATATACTTGAGATACCAACTTTTCCCTGAGAGTTTCCAAGTGGCTTTATTGTTGGTGCTGCTGTCGCAAAAGAAACCGGATCACTTTCTGTTTTCCTCAGCACGTAGCAACTACCAACAATACAGGACACAATGCATTTTGTTGTCCACGGTTACTTTGGTTGTTTCACTGCTATTTCTTCTAGTGAGAAAAACTCACACTGATTTTTGGTAATTGTGGACAGTTACCAGGGGAAACAAAACGCTGTCCTCTTCCTGTTTTGTTTGTGCAGTGGTTAACGCACTTCTTTTGTGCCATAAATGGAGCCTTCTTTTTCTAAACAGAATGCACTGTGAAAGCGAGGCTTATAGGGAACAAATCTAACACTGACTGTGTCATTTTTCTATAGCCATTAAATTGCGCAATCGACATTTACTGCAAAATGATAAGTTAAATGTATACTATGCAGGATTGTCAGTTAGTGTTTGTAAAAATGCTCACAAGCAGAAGTGAAAGTAAAAACCAATCCCAATTCACTTGTTTGGTATTCCCCTGCAACTTACAGTCTGGCACCTGGTCACTATCTTTTTATAGGGCGGCGACCTCACCTGAGTGCTGTGGAGAAACATGTCCATAAAAGTCTCGAACACAGAAAACAAAAAAAATACAAGCAGAGCCTCAGGAAAATACACTACCACACACTTGTAGTGGGCCATAAGTGATGATTTAGAGGGATTACTTCTTTTTTAGTATACATTTTTAGCAAAACCCTGCATGATGTATCCTTTAAAGCAAAAAACTTGGCAATTTCCACTTTAAACCATTAAATACTATTCCCTCTGTACTTAAGAGAGGGAAAGGAATATGCACTTTTTCATTCCAAGCAAAGATAACGTGAGCATAACTCACTGATTAGATCTCTGTCTGTGGTTGAGTAAACAAAGTGTCTGTATGTGTTTCAGCTCATCCATCCAAAACCCACGGTGATGAGTCAAGGCCAGAACTGGTGTTAAGGTTAACACTGAGTAGCCTGGCTGTGTCAGTCCTCCACATCGACCCACTCCCACCACCAGACGCTGCTCCCAGTCCCCTCGGCCCCATGGCTGCACACTTCTTCAGCATGGTGGGCCCGGGCCAGCTCGCCCCCGCTGCCTTCCTTCAGTCTCGGACTGTGTTTAATCAGGCTTGCCCCCATGATCATCTCAGGTGCGCCTTTATTTTTTACTAATTCCTTTTGTAGAGAGTTATACTTGATTTGTCATTTAAGTGTTTTATATCTGTCTGTTATTTGCAGGTTTGTGGGTCAGGGCCTCAAGATCAACTACGAGCACTGTCAGGGATCCAGCCTGCGGACTTTCAGCACTGATGTCTCCCTTAACCAGATGGAGTTTCTGGAGTGTCTCTTCCCCTCTGAGGCCGTCATTGGCGGCTCCCAAAGAGGCATTCAGTACACTGAGGTTAGAGTTTCAAGCCTGAGCTAAGCACTTTCTGCACTGCACTGAGCTTTGGTTGGTTTATCACATTCAATACGCCTGAAAGTTGCAGCTGGCATGACAAGAGTGTTTCTCACTAGTTTCTCTGTCGCATCTCAGCTCCTGACATTTGACACCGCCGCCAGTGCTGATGCGCCGCTTACCACCTGCCTTCACCTGCTTTACAAACAGGCTGAGCGCAGAGGCCCTCAGGTAACGGCATTTATTAGTAATATATGAAACCACAGCACTAACACTCAAACACATTATCTGCATCACTGTCAGGCTTCTGCTCAGTCAGCCTTTTTGGTTCTCCGTGCAGGGCGGCCAGGTTCGTCTGAGCACCATTCCCAGAAAAGCTGAGATCCAGGTGGAGCTGGGCCCCGTGCGCTCTGAGCTGGACATCAGCATCGTAGACCGTCTCAACTCCTTACTGCAACCTCAGAAGCTGGCCACCACAGAGCTGATGGCCTCCCACATGTACACATCCTATAATAAACACGTCAGCTTGGTAAGGGCGTCTCAAGAATGATATATAGAGTATCAGAAATATGAATATGTCAGATATAATGATATGATTAGTATAGCCTAGAAAATTATTGACATCTAATCATGCACATTGACTCTTGAACTTAGATTAAAAGGTTAAATAGCTGCATATATGTTGGTTCTACGGCATATAATATAATTCTTTGTCTCTTTAAACTCATTTCTCAGCACAAGGCCTTTACAGAGGTTTTCCTCGATGACAGCCATACTCCCACCAACTGTCATGTATCGCTGACGGTCAATGCCCCACTGCTGGGCCTTGCAGTCCGCTTTCCCATCCCTGACCTACGCTCAGATCAGGAGAGGGGCCCTTGGTTCAAGAAGTCGCTGCAGAAGGAAGTACTCTACCTGGAGCTGGAAGACCTGGAAATGAAAACAGAGTTCATGGGTGGCAGCTCTCCTGACCAAACCAAAATGGAGCTCACTTTCAGGGAGCTTATAGGTATGTCGTGGAAAGTTAAAAAAAATTACATGAAGATTGTTTTATCAGAGAAATTGCTCTTAAACTGCTTTTTTTTTTTTTTTGCTTTGCATAGGGAAGTTTCAGGAGGAGCCGGATCAACCAGCTGCCCGGTTCCTCAGGGTGTCCCACACTATGGACGGGGACATGACAACATCTGAAAGTGTAAAATTTGATTGGCCGAGGTAAGTTTCTCTAAACAAATGCACACGGATCTGTCCATTCAGGGACACCTCTCAGTGAAATTATTAAATCTCTCTGTGCAGGGTTGTGCTGAAGATGAACCCCACTGCAGTCCACTCTATCCTTGAGCGGGTAACGGCTGAAGATGACGAGGGGGCTGAGGACCATTCCCTTGAAGAGGAGGAGGAGGAAGGGGCTGCCCATTCACTGAAGGATGTGTGTGACTTTGGGAAACCAGAGCCATCACCCTTTTCGTCACGAAGGGTCATGTATGAGAATGAAGAGGTAGGTCACGGCCAGTTTAAATGTAAATGTACAGCTAACTGCTGTTTATAATATTACATTTCTTAGGGTTTAAGTCCTTTTTTTTGCTTTTTAAACATTAATTAAATGCACTGGAACCTAAAGCAACGGCTAAATGTGTTGGCTTAGAAATTATCCAGCTGTATGAAAAAAACCTGATTGATTTATAAGTCTGCTCTCTTTATACAACCTGTTAATCTTGAAATTTACTCAATTTGGAACATTATAAAGACTATCAATGTTGTGTTATCATGCACAGATATGCCTGGTATTAGGAAAGAAAGATCAACAAGCCTTCAATGAAAATATAAAATGTTGCAGCACACATATTACCTTATATTTAAAAAAGTCCCTTTAAGATTTGCTTAACTGAAGATTTGTTTGGTTCTGACGATGGCGTTGCTCTAGAGCAGGTGATTTTGTGGATAAATTTGCATTTAGGAGTGGCAATGCCCTCTGGTTAATGTGCTATTATATGGCAGATGCATCATTTTGCAAACAGCAACATGAGCACTGATTTGCATACCTAACCTGTTGATAGCAGGTGTTGAGAAGCCTAAGTTTAGAAAATCTTTCTTCTTCTTTTTTTTTTTTTAACTCTAGATGGTCATCCCCGGCGATGTTGCTGAGATGACAGAGTTCCAGGAAAAAACCATGAACAACTCTCGCTTCATCCTGGAGTTGTGTTTCCCCAATGTGCAGTTAGTGCTCCCCACCAAGGCATTTTATGAAAAACTACACAACAGGTACAGAATGATACAAAATGACATGAAGTTTGTTAAAATTTGAGTCATACAGTTGGACAGTAAAGCAGTTAATTTGTTTTGTTTTTTTTCAAATGTATTAATGTGTTTTTTAGTAGCTGTAAATCAACAGATAATCAGTTGTTTTCGTGTTTGAATAGATTTTTATTTCTGTCCTGACTGGTCTTTTTGACAGCCAGCTATTATGTTGAGTAGAGTGCACTGTCAAAATAAGTCATAAATTCTGTCATACCCATAGAAATAGGAATGCACAATATTGGATTTTTGCTAATATCCAAGATGCCAATATTTTCCTAACTTGTTTGGCCAAATGTCATTACTGATTTCTTTGCATATTTCCTGTAGACTTCCCAGCAATGGAATTAATATATTTTAATGTCCACTCTTATCATAATGACCCACTGGGGTATGCAGACATAAAATGCAGACATAAAACATTTTCAAACAAAACTTAAAAAAAAAAAAAGTGAAAATTCAGCTTTGATGATGCTCTCTCCTGAGTTTGTCTTCACAGTAACTACAGCCAGGGCAAATGTGACCTATTTCAACTAATTAAAGTCGCATGATTAAAGCATCATCCTATCATTGTGTCATATGGGCAGAAATCTGCATTGCGGGCGAATGTGCCGATATAATTGTGCATCCCTACATGGAAGATATGATAAGATTCTTAAACCCGGTCTGTTCCATGCATGAAATGTATTTTTTTTTAATATTATAGGATAAACAATGACCTTCTACTGTGGGAACCCACTGCTCCGTCTCCAGTGGAGACAGTGGAAAGCATGCCATACGGAGTTGGACTCTCCGTCGCCAGTCAGCTGATCAACACTTACTCCAAAGACAGCTTTAGCCAGTTCCGCTCTACTGGTCCAGAAGGTAAGACGACACTGAATATTTTCCATAAATTTGCATTTTGTCAGACTCCTAGAATTTAAGTAGAAATGAGTAATTGTTAAACACCCATCAGCTCGTCTCTGCATAGACACGCTTTGTGTTGTGCTTTCAGAGGAGACCAGCGGCTCAGAGGAGGAGACCATGCACTATTACTCTCCTGCATCTGATCTGGGCCTCAGGTCCCGCAAGAAGAAAAAGCCCAAAGTCCAGAGCAAGACCTCCCAGAGCCTGTTCTCTGTCATCCTCAGTGTCAATCACGGCCTGGTGTCTCTTCAAACTAATGCTAAGGTAAACTCACATCCGTTCTGATATCACTGAATGTCCGTAGAGTTTTATTCTCACGTTTTCTATGGATAGTGCGATTGAGTTTTCCTTCTTTCTACCAGAAGGAGGATAAAACTGTACTGAAAAACAAACATGGCGAGTTCTGGCTGGAGGTGAAAAATGCCGTACTGTTCAGTGTGACGCAGTACGAAGGCTATAAAGACCAACACTACGTCTGTTTCCACACAAGTAATGTTTGCATGTATCATCAAGGTAAACCAACTGCACATGTTCACTACAATATTACTTGTTGTGTGTATGTGATATTTGGTGATAATGTGACCTGAAAATCTCTTCAGGACTTGTGGATGGAGGCCCCTCCGGCTCAGACGTCAAGTTGCCATGTAGGACACATCCCCACTGGTTAGAGCCGACCATCTACCAGTCTGAGACATCTCCTGAGAGATCCTCAACGCCCTCAGAGGGTATTGGTCTGGAGGCCCGGAGCATGGTGTCTGTCGCTGTCAAAATCTCATCACAGAATGCAGAACGCAATGTCAAGGTAGGTTTGTCAAATCACTGACAGGTAAAAGGCCAAACTGGAGTCAGCTTTTGTTCACCGTGGTATAGATTCTGCATCTGTCGATCTTTGTAGAGATTGTTACATTTGAATAATTGTTAAAGGCCTCAAGATGTGATGTTATCCACAAGAAAAAAAAGGCAAAGCTTACAGACAAGTCAGGAAAAATAACAGAATTTTGTGTAGCAGAACTTTTGTTAAATATCCCCTCTAGACAAGTTTTAAAGTTTTAAAAAATGTTCTGCAAAGATTAATATTTTTAACATGGTTTTCCAACATTAAAAGAAAAAAATACAAACAAACAAAAACCAAACTGTAAGCAGATCTGCTTCTCCCTCATTGAGAAACTCTAAATCTGGCCTCTGTCCCACCCACCAACACTGCTTGCGCAAGGTTTTGCATTCACTGAGTGCCTTCCCCACCACTGCCACAACACTAAAACGAAGCGAGGAAATAGGTCTGGCTATGTGAGAATTGCGCAAGGGTGGCCTATAAAAGAGCAGTGCACGTCTAGTAGACAGAAACCATCCATGCTTGCAGAAAAATGTATTCTGTCAAGCTGAGATTTTTATTTTTCGTGTAAGAAATCCCTTCTCCACTGAAGTTTTCACGTCTCTGCAGGTGTTGTGTCAAAGTATGTTTCCTAATCAATATGCTGCCCTGTTTTAGACAGTGATTGGCTTTCGTACCAGTGCTGCACTGTAGATTTTAAGGATGTGCACAGACACCCCCCTTCAGTCAAGGAATGTGAAAACACCTCTCCTGTGATAAACTTTGCACAGTTACGAGTCACAATAGTCTTGGTCAGTCAGTTTAGACAACATAAACATAAGAAATATTCACTTTTTGAATAGAGGGGATCTTTAAGGACTCTGTTATCCAATAAAGAACTTGAAACCCCAAGATATGGAATGTTATCTTGTGTTTACAAGATAGACACAGGGGATGAAGACAGTTTTTGTCCTATAGATGGGGCTATTTTCAAAGTGAATAGTTTTTCTTGATCTTTGCACCCAAACCAAACTGTGACCTTGTCCTGTAAGGGCATGGTAAACACTCGTGTTTTCTCAGTGCTGCACATTGAGTTTTCAGGCCTATGCCATGTAGTTAAATAATGGGTGACTAAGTCAGCATTTTAATGCAGAAAAATGTTATTTATTGCATTATTCCCCAAAGCATTCCTTATTCAACAACACATACGACTCCTTTCACTATATCTCTGTTATACCCAAAACAGTCCTAAAACTATTCTCCTAAATAGCTATAGGCCCCCAAAATACCAATTTCCTTTTTTTTGATGAGTTTGCAGAGCTGATTTTAATTATTGTTACTGACTTTGTAATCTTTACTGGTGACTTTAATATTCATGTCAACAACCCAAATGATAGGAATGTGATATTAGACTTTAGAGAGTAAATTGAAATTTAATTGACATTGCTATTTTTTCAGCTCTTTGGGACATACTTTGGGCTGCGATGAACTTTGACTTGATTAATCTATAAAGCACTTTGGGTTGCCTTTGGGTATGAGGTGTGCTATATAAATACATTTGCCTTGCCTATATTAGTCATCTTGCCTCTTAGTTTCTGCTCACTGTGCTGATGTGTGCCTTTTTTATTTAGGAATTTCTGGTTGCAATTGGAGTTAGAGGAGCCACACTCCAGCACAGAGTGGTCCCTCCCAGTCTGGGCTGGTATGACCAGGTAGGCAAAAAGGAAGCTACCCAAAAATTCCCATAATCCCATAATCCCATAAAATTACACATTTTTAATCTTAATGCGTATTTTTGTTCAATAGATTGTTGACTTTCTGAATGTTTCCGATGAGCCCGTGTTGGGTTATGCCCCTCCTACGTCTGTCACCACCTTACATTTACACCTGTGGAGCTGCTCTCTAGACTACAGGTAAAATAATCTTAAAACCTCACACTAAACAATGAGTTATTTGTTATCTGTGTGTATATTTTAATTCATTTTTATCTTGACAGGCCCATTTACCTGCCTCTCAGATCACTGCTGGTTGTTGAGACTTTCAGCATCTCCAGCAGCGTCTCTTTAGACCACTCTTCCTCAACACTCAGGTATGTAACGAGTTTCGCTGATACTAAGTCAACTAAGATACTAAGATACTAAGTGAATTGTAACTGAGTAATAGAAAAAAATGTCTTTGCTAAATATGATATGTTGCGCACAGGATAATTTTGGATGAAGCGGCTCTGTTCCTCTCAGACAAGAGTAATGCCGTCTCTGTCAATCTAGCACGTGGTGAGTTGATTTAAGTGACAACGATGTTAAATAACTGCTTTATAATGTTTAAAGGCAGCTTTGACTGATGTTTTCTGCTGGTTTTTTTCACAGACTATGTCCAAGTGGTAGACATGGGGACACTGGAGTTGAGGATTACAGCGGTCAAACCTGGACTGGATGGAAAGTTGGTAAGAGTAGTCTGTCTCTAAAGGGCGTTTATGTTTTAAACATTTTCTCTTGAAACAAGTTTGAAAAACAGTTCCACTGTGTCTTGGGTGACAGTCAGAGCCCAGATTTGAGCTGCGCTGTTCCAGTGACGTGATTCACATCAGAACGTGTTCGGACTCCTGCGCCGCCCTCATGAACCTTATTCAGTATGTAGCCAGCTATGGAGACTTGCTGCCCCCTGCAGAACCAGAGACCAAGAACAGCAGCACTGCACAAAGAGCCAAGGTCAGCAGTGACAGCAACATGAGCCAGTATTGCTCAGCCACATTAGGATTTTAAACATCTACTGGTCATACATGCTTAGTTTGAGTGTATTTTTTTTGAACAGGCGGAGTTTCCGAGCCGGCCCACATCTCAGACACCGTTGCTCGCTGAGACTGAGCAGCAGATGTTGCAGGATCTGATGAGTGAAGCTATGGAGGAGACTGACGGGCAGCATGCACCCGGACTACAGCAGAACGGTGAAGACTTTTTCTGGTAAAGATTAAACTTTTAGCTCCATAAATGATAAAAACTTACCTAGATTTATTCTTTTTCACACATCTGTAGGTGCACACGAGGAGCGAAATCAAGACCACAGCCCGCCTCGCTCAGACCTGTTCTTGTTCCCAGATGAGAGCGGCAATTTCAACCAAGATTCAAGTCCCACTTACCCCATGCTTCACTCTCCCCTCATCACTCCTGTGCCTCATCTGGCGCAAGAGACAGACGACTTTTGTATTCTGGAGACTCCAGGTTCCAGAGGAGAGGTCAGGATGTGCTCGTTCACACAGTTTTGGCCGCTTGAGAGAATGAAAATCTGTGTTGGCTCACTGTAAAGTGATTTGTGTTTCAGGATATCGATCAGGAGCCAGTGGTAAAGCAGCTTACGTCAGATCCTGTGGAAATCAAAGATGATTACTTCAGTCAGCCTCTAGAGGGGAGCGACTCCAGCCGTGGAGCCATGAACTTTCCCATCCCAGAGGTGCGCTACCTCATCAAGGAGATCTCTGTCATCTGGCACCTCTATGGTGGGAAAGACTTTGGGATGGCCACTTTTACAGCGTCTCCTGCTAGAAGCCGGGGGTGAGCAATTAGCTGCGTAACATTTTTTAACTGTGAACTGTGATTTTTAAAGGATTACTTAGATTTTTCTTATCATTATTACCACATCTCTATTTCATTTGACTTTAATCTTTATTTATTTATTTTTGTTCATTTTTTTCCCATTTTATTATTATTATCATTATTATTATTATTATTATCTTTAGGATTTTTATATTCACTATTTTGTTTATCTATTTTATTAAGTCTTCATTTTACTTAAGTTTTATGATCACTATTCCTATATCTTTATCTCTACATGTATAGACGTTTTGCTTTGCCTTTCTTCTTTAAACACAGAACTACTGATTCATGTATTCCCTGAAAATTTAAACAAACAAAAAAAAATGTATCCTTCTCTCCATTTTGCAGCTCTACACCCCACAGCTCCCCTTCTCAAACTCCTGTCAGACAGGCCAAAACGTCGGGACGGGCAGCGGGTGGAAGAGGAAGGAACCCGGACGTCCTGATGGAGATCCAGCTCAGCAAGGTACAGTTCCTATTCACCCAGAATTAATGTTTTTGTTAATGTTTCTCTCATACTGATCACATGAATACCATGGGACATTTCTTTAGCATTGACCAGCTTTTCTGTGACCATTTATCAAGGTGAGATTTCAGCATGAGGTGTACCCACAGGCCCAGGTGGCTTCTGGGCCAACGATGGATCAGCCAGTCTCCCGGCAGGTCTTTGTTGTGCAGGACTTGGAAATTCGTGACAGGCTGGCAACCTCACAGATGAACAAGTTCCTCTACTTGTATTCTAGCAAAGAAATGCCCAGAAAAGCGCACTCTAATATGGTGAGGAGGGCAACACACTCGACATTAACCCAGTCAAGTCTCCGCCTTGTGTAACCTCTTCATGTGTCTTTGGTTTCAGTTGACAGTTAAGGCACTGCACATGTGTCCTGAATCAGGCCAGGCTCCCCAGGAGTGCTGCTTGCGTGTTTCCTTGATGCCTCTCCGCCTCAATATCGATCAGGTAAAAGACTGTGATACAGATGATTGTACTGAATACACGTATAAGAATCCTCAGTAAATGGTTTACATGACAGGTTTTTTTTTTTGTTTGAAGGACGCACTGTTCTTCTTGAAGGACTTCTTTGCCAGCCTTGCCACTGAAGTTGAGTTTTTCTCTCCCCCTGCTCAAGAAGGTAAAATTCATTACTCTCATGAACTCAAACATCATTTAATACAACTCTCACTTGCTCCTAATGAGATAATATTTTGTTCTGCAGCTGTCTGTGTTTCCACAAAAAAAGCAGCTGCCCCGGAGATCTCCTGCAGCTTCTCCAAGCACGCCGGCAGCAGCCAGGACCCGGCCCCGATCATCTCAGTGCCTGCTCAGAGACGCTTGAGCCACAATGGTTTTTCCACATCTGGCAGAGAGGAAGTGATTGATAATGAAGCCTCTGCTCCTCCCTTCACAGACCAACCCATCTTCTTTAGGTCAGTTTTAAATAACCTAAAAAATGACCCCCCTGTCCTTAGAAGAAATCACTGAAATTTTTTGTCTGACATTTTCTTTTCCTTACAGGGAGTTTCGATTTACCTCTGAGGTTCCCATTCGCTTGGATTACCACGGGAAACATGTTGCAATGGAGCAGGTACATGTTCTAAGAGGGCTTTGTATATTATTTCCACATTATTTCATGTTTGCTTTGCGAATAATGTTATGACTTCTCTGTTTCAGGGAACTTTTGCAGGAATCATTATCGGGTTGACACAGCTTAATTGTTCAGAGCTGAAACTGAGGCGCTTGTGCTACAGACAAGGGTATGTTTATCTCAGTTAATATATATCATCAGACTGTTACTGTTGCTGTCACTTGTTGATTGACATCTTGGATTCAGCAAGTAATAGAGCAAAATTCTTCTGCGCAGCATAATATGTGTTATATCCTGGAACTACTAATCTTTCCAAAGTAATAATACTTGTTTGTATTTTTAGATTATTGGGTGTGGATAAGCTGTTTTCCTATGCAATAAATGAATGGCTAAATGACATCAAGAAGAACCAGCTTCCAGGGCTGCTGGGTGGTGTGGGCCCAATTCACTCTCTGGTGCAACTAGGTGAGTACAAACACATGTTCTGAACTCAGTCACAGGCTTTTTGGTGTCATCAAATGAACTTACATTTCATAATGTGCATAAATGGTTGATATAAATAAAGAAAACAAGCTGTAAAATGAGCTAGAATATCTAACTTAACTTTGTAGTTCTCATTTCTTATTTATCTTTAATCGCTGTATTATATAATCAAAGTTTATTAATATTATTATTTATTCTATAAGCCATAACTGGACTAGATTTTTCCCTATATTTATGTTTCTTTAAGCATAGAACCAACTTTTAATCAGTGGCTACATGTAATTCATGGGTTCATTAAAGAAGTGCTGTGAAAGTGGTTCACAGTGTGTGAGCATGCTGATTCAGGTGTGTTTCTCAGGTAAAGTAGTCCTTGTTCTTAAAATAAGTGTTCTGTTCAGTTCAGGGATTCAGGGACTTGGTCTGGCTCCCGATTGAGCAGTACAGGAAAGATGGTCGGATTGTCCGTGGGTTTCAGCGTGGCACTGCCTCCTTTGGGACCTCCACAGCCATGGCTGCTCTGGAGCTCACCAACAGGATGGTGCGGACCATCCAGGTAAACTCTTCACTGTAACTAAAAAGAAATCTATTCATAAGGGATGGGCATTTTAAGTAATTTCCGATTTCGATTACTTGCATTAAGTTGTTATTGAATTCTCAAGTACTCACAAGAAATAAAAAAAAACATAAGAATAGGGTCTGAAATGAACACTCAAGTGAAAATGTGGGTCGGGTTTGGGTTAGCTTTCCTTTCTGCGCTGCACAGACTGGACAGATTAACTATGATATGAAAGTTAAAGGTTACATAGCTTGTACTGCATATTCATTTATTTTATTTTGTTTATTTCCAAACACCTGATCACCATTCTGCCTATAACATTCGACTGAGGGATGTCTGACTGAAACAGTGGCTGTTATCTGCAGCTGCGCAGATCTACTATTTTTGGTATTTTGATCTGATATTAATAGATAGCTGTAACATCACTGCGTCCCATCCAAAACAATGCAGACTTTTAATATAAAACTGGGCAATTTATGTTTAGGATAATACATGTTTTTTCTTTTTTACAAAGCAAAAAAAAAAAAAACTACGTATTGTAACATAACAGCAAATTTATTTTCTATAGCTGGTGACGTTACTTAGCTCTAATTTGTATCAAAGTGTAACATATTTCTAAATTTTCTTGCCCTCTCTCTCTCTCTCTCATTCCTTCATGTATGCCAGCTGCCTCAAATTATGTTTGAATAGAGTTTAAAGCTGATATGTTTGAAAAATACCAGGGAAGTGGGACAAGGAAGGAAGAAAAAAAAAGTCCTTGAGAAGTTTTAAAGTTTTGTCCTTGAAAATGTGTGGGAACCTTGATTTGGTCTATATGTTAAATGATTACTAACTTCCAAATGGAGCACTTATGCCTCATACCCCCTATTATTCACTGCTTATGCCTTCTTGAGGCGTCAGGTAAATCTGTTGTTGTGTGTCACTTTGTAGGCCGCAGCTGAGACGGCGTATGATATGGTGTCTCCGGTGCCCGATGAGAGAGACACAAAGAGAATAAAACGTTTCTCCCATTATGGACTGGCGCATCAGCCCGTTGACCTGAGAGAAGGTGTAGCTAAAGCCTACACTGTTGTAAAAGAGGTAAACGAACCTAAAGCTAAAGATGTTCACTTCATTGACATTAATGGAAAGAAACTATTTTTAATGAGGATTGTGGCGTTTCCATCCACAGGGCATTACGGACACAGCACTTACCATCTATGACACAGCCACTCGGGAGCACGAGCAACGCGGGATGACGGGCGCAGTGGGTGGAGTTCTCCGCCAGCTGCCACCAGCTGTGGTCAAGCCACTCATTATGGCCACTGAAGCCACCTCCAACGTCTTGGGTGGGATGAGGAACCAGATTCACCCTGATGCACGCCAGGAGGAGTCTCAGAAATGGAGGCAGGGCGAGGAGTAATTCTTGTTGCCATACGGTTCCTGAGACTTTGCAGAACAGCGAAAAAAATGTGTTGGAAACTTTCTTCAGAGCATTTTTTGAAGCAGAGCATCTCAGATGTGCACATACAAGCTCTGGTGTATATGTAATGAAGTTCATCTCGTGGCAATATGAGCTACTGTGATTCAGCTTGTGTCAGCTTACCAGTTCCCTCACAGTGCCTTCATGGTTATCAGCATTGCCCAACTGTTTGTTTAATCAAAAGGGATGAAGAGTGACAGATTTATGAGCCACATATTGTCTTTATGTGGATTATGTTCTGCTATAGGATAGACAACAGCATTATAAATATAAAATCATAACAATAAAGAAGTAGGCTGTGGTCTCATGAGGCGCAACATTTGCTTCATTCTCAAGCAGCTCTGTTTACAGGTTGTATGTGGTTATCTTACTTGTCAATAAACACTAATATTATAGTTGTATTGACCCTTAATTTATATAACATGTACTGTATGTATGTGGGCCTTGTTATTTACTGTAAATATTCCTAATGTGTTACATTTCATGCGAATATAAGAGAACAAGTATAGAAACTGAATGTGTTGCAGTTCTGTTATCAGCACCTTTAAGTGACTCTGAGGGTTACTTGCTCTAATGAATGACAGATAGTAAGATAACCCAGATTTGTTATGAAGTTCACAATTTTATTTTGAGCTGTGATCAATGTTGTGTAATTTTCCCAAGAGCTGCTGCTCTGAAAAGCTGCTTTGAAAATTTTAAATGTTTTACCGTGTCAGTCTGCCGCTCACATTTTCAAATGGTTGACAACAAACTTGTACAAGAAACAGTATCCACTCAAAATCGTAAAGTCTTAATATCCTGCGCAATTGATTTTTTTTAAGTGTATGTTTGGATCTTGATATTTGGTGTGATATGTTGTGTTGCAGACATTTGGTTTGCCGATTTTCTTGTTTATGTGGACAGGATAATATTTCGTGTACATAAGTGTACAGTTGAATTTGTATTAAAAGCATGAAAGGGAAATAAAAAAATATAATCTATCAGGGTAAAGTGTGGATGGATATGATTTTTACCTTTGATAACTGAGTTGTAGTCATAAAAATAGTGATATATTATATCACTATATATTCATAAAGGCATTCATTCATTACATCTTGTTTTTTTAGTATGTGTTTTTTATATGATTAATAGTAGTACAGGTTTATCCACAACCTAAAATCGGACACTAGATATTTTTAAAAAAACTTTTTCAGATTGGCAAGGATGTATTTTGTAATTTTGATTTTGTTTAATATATTAAATAATTGTTTTTTAAATCACAGCATTTTAACTTTTGCTGTTTATGCCGCAAAGAATTTTATTTTGAAAAATGACAGCCGTTGAATCGGAAGTTGTCCTTTTACCATGGAAACAGGAGGAGGAGGCAAACTTTTACAATGTTTTTAAGCTTGTCATTGTTGATTTTTGGCTAATTTTACCTCTGTCGAGACTTTGGGGCGATGGCGGACGTCTCTGCTGATCTGAGCGGTTTTTCTTTTGAGTCTGGACTAACTGAGGATGAAAAAGAGTTACTTTACCTTCGTGCACGCTCAGCTGGATTGACGTTTTGCGGGTGCGCGCACGCAGTATTCCTGTGTAAATTGGTCCACTCACTGAGGTAATTCATCTGGCTGTGAAGGCTAAATAAAGTGTTTGTGACACACAGGAAGACTTTTAGAATAACTTTAAGCGTACGTTATTGTCATTGTTAGGCATAACTAGTTAAGCCCAACTTAGTTAATTCATTACAAAATAAATGTAAGCTTATTGTGAAATGTTAGGGGCTTTACTCTATTTATGAGAGTAGCAGGGTGGCTTGGAAAGGACTTTGTTTCTGTTTTTCATGTCTTGAGCCTCCATGAGTGACTGGGAGAAATGAGTGACTGTCCCTCCACCATAAATAACCATACTTCACAGTTTCTGACTATGATTAATGTCCTAATTTTGGAGATTTATAGGGATCACATGCCTTGTTTGTGTTGGCATCTGGGGATTGAAATATATGCTAAAAATACAACTATTTAAAGTTGAATGTCCCTCTACTAAGCGTATTAAAAAACCATAACTCCCTCCCCAGTGCCTAAAAAAAATATTTGAAGTGCCTCCCCCTTTTTGCACCACCCCCTCCCCTCTCATAAATAACAAAAGTCCCTTATAGTTACTGAGAAAAACTATGTAATAAAATCACAGTTTTTATTTGAAATGGTTGGTCATTAGGGGCTTAGTCCAGATATATTATTTTTGGGTAAAAGCCTATATGTAGAATATAACATTTAGTCTGTTGCTTCGCATCTTTTCATAGTAGAGTAATGCTTTTTGGCGTAACCTATTCAGGGTTTTTTTTAGCTTTGTTTCCCACTTTAAAAACATTTGTTAGAGATGTAATCAAAAGCAATCAAATGTAATAAGTTACATTACTTGGATAACATTACAAATAAAGTTACATTATTACATTTTACAGGGTAGCTAATGATCTGTAACTGACTGCATTTCAAAAGTTACCTTCCCAACACTGTATTTGTCCTGATGAAGTCATTCTGATTGATGCATGTTTATATTTAGATGTTTCATCAAAAGTCACACTGAAAACAGAGACTCGGGGGCATCAGGAGGAGACAGTGACCTCTGCGTTGGGATACTCGGGATGGGTCACCTGGGGAAACAGTTGCTCCTCTCCCTCGCAGAGAAGTCAGGCATCAAACCATCACATATTAAGATCTCCAGTAGAAGACCAGAATCTGCAGGTACACTGAAAAAACAAGACACTTTGAAGTCCCAATTAAAGTTGTTGTGATGCAGGGAAACTCACTAAATCAGCTAGTGTGTGGATTATCAAATTAATTATGAAATCAGAAGTGAAAAGGCCTGTGTTGTCAGATGATAATAATCCCAATGAAACAAAAAGTAACAGTTGACAATATCATAAATATAAAAAATTAATAGCAAATTTACATTTTTAACCTTCTTGGATCTTTGTCAGGTCAAAATGACCAAAATGATTATTTTGACCTGACAAAGATTCATTAAACTTGTGTGGCATGGAATAACTGTGCAGGCATTACATTTTTCCTCATGCACACTTTTTTTGAAAGCCTTGCACCTACTTGAAGTGTGTATAACTACCCTCTCTCAAGAAGTTAAATATAAAACATGAGTTGATTTAATTGATTTAATAAAATGCACCATGAGCTTATTTTTTGAATACTGAAAATGGCACTTATATACTCAAAGTCTTGTCCTTATGTTTCCCGTGTTGCTTCCGTGTTTCAGCTAAATTCCTCCAGACAGGATTTGAATGTTTCTTTGACAATCGCAGACTGGCAGCATGGGCAGACGTCCTGTTCCTCTGCTGTCTGCCCTCTCACCTCCCAAAGGTCTGCGCCGATCTCCACTCTCACCTGCCAAAGCGTTGCCTTGTGTACAGCTTCACCTCTGGTGTACCCATCACCAGGTACTCACACACTCACACGCATACAGCATTATTAATATTCAGTCACTAAATTCACTCTTTTGATGTTTAATTTCAGATTGGCACAGCTTCTTGGACACGACTTCATTCTTAAACCACAGTATGACTTTGTAGCTTGTGACCGGGCAGATGTGTGGCTGTCCTGCACTCGCCTGACTGCAGCTTTGACGAATCCTTTGCTGATTGAGGCATCAAGTCCTCTTGCAATGAGCGGTATGTCATGTTTCAGTGTTGCAGACTTCAATTTCTGTCTTGCATTTGAAATTCTCATGTTATATATGATGGATGAGAAAGCAATTGAAATTCACTTGACATTTTCATTAATAAAGTTGTATTCCTGACTGAGCTGACTTGTAATTCCTGTATTTAGGTGGCATTTCTCTGGGTCGAAACTGGGTGTGTGCAGTGTTGTACAGCCTGCTAAATATCTGCACCTCCACCAGTCTGGGATCCAGTGATGCTCTCTCTCTTATTAACAGCATCCTTAAAGAAAACAGGCCGCACACTGTGGACTTAAATGCTCACAGTTTCATCAGTGCATCATATGCCTCTTGCCTTCTTTCAGAGGAGTGAGTGCAACACTGTATTACCCAAATACAGATATATTTCTGCCATGTCTAACCTATTTTTGCCAGTCACGTATATTTTTTTTCCTCCCACAAAGGCCTTTTCCCTGGATTTCTCTCACTGATGCCCAGACCAAGGAGACACCACTGCTGCGCTTTCTGTCAAACACCAAACCTCTGCAAGAGAGCATCTCTGCAGCGTACAAATCACTGCTGGAGACACCAGCAAAACTGGACGGTTACTCTCTATTTTAAAACTTAACTGGATATTTTTTAAAAATATCCACCACAGACTGTAATTCCTCTATGTTGCACGTTTTGTTTTGAAAATGATTCTGTAATATAAACAGCATTTTAATAAATAGGCCCCAGCATTATGCTTTGTGATATCTGCAGATATTGTGTTTTTAATACTTTTGTTTTCCATACATCATCTGTTTGGTATTTAGCACTATTCAGGCATGATTTATTAAGGTGACCAATTTATATATTTTCTGGACATTGTGGTGGTTATTGTAATCCCGAAATGTCGAAGAAATGTAGTAAAACAATATATTTTCCAGTGTTCAAAATGCAGCAACATATGACTGTAAGTGTCACAGAAATTGTAATACAGCATTAAATTATCAACAGCTAACTGAACAGTTAAAATAGACATTATAATTTAATAATCATAAATCTAATTAAAAATTGCAAATGAAATAACCTATTAATAAGTAGGCCTGTTTCAATTTAAAAGAGATTTACAGATACAATATAAAACAGCCAAATAAATACGTGATATAAAAATACAGCACATTCATGAAATATATATAAATAACCGGTAAACTCGGGAATAATGTTTTTTTTTTTTTTAAGTTATTGTAGCTCGAGCTGAAGACTCGTTGATTTTCGTCAACGCTCGAGAAAACACGGAAGTGTCAAAATTCGGGTCTGTTTTTTCCTGTCAGGCAGCAGCAGCTCCGTGGAGACATCCGTCATATGATTGCAGTGATATGGAGGCGCATTTCCTGATGGCCTGAGTTAGACCAAAGAAAATTCGTCTCGAGTCATCAGATTATCAACGTTACATCGTGGTAAGATCATTTTTTCGGGTGTTCCCGCAGCTTCTTCAGCTGCACTTTCTCTTCGGGCTAGGTATCATCAGCTAACATGAGCTAACCTGTTAGCCTCCCAGCTAATGACGCGACGCTGAAGTTCGCTTTTGATTGAGTAACTCAGCGCTTTACTTTTTGCGCCTCTTGTTGAGACAGCATGGTAGATATGTAAGGCTGTGTGAAATTTGAAACTGTGTTTTAAATAATACTTTGCCTTTTCGGAATATTTTTAATCCAGATTTGACTTTGACCTGTCTAGGTGTAATTATATATATATATATATATATATATATATATATATATATATATATATATGGACCTGTTCTAATGTGGTCTACTTTTGAGAAGGAAAGCAGTGAAATCTTTCCTTTTTGCATTTTCATTTTCACAAATAAAATGAGGGTTTAACAAATCTAAAACTGTGTTCTTAATAATATTTAGTCTTTCTGGGACAATCTAGTCCAGATTTGACCTGTCTGGGTATAGTTTTTTTTGTTTGTTTGTTTGTTTTTTCTTTTTCTTTTTTCTTTTTTTTTTAAAGCACAGTTAAATCTTTTTTTTTTTTGCATGTTCACAAATGGAGTAAAGGTTTCATAAATCTGAAACTGAGTTTCTGAATAATTTTTGGTCTCTCTAAGATAATCTAGTCCGGGTTTGACCTGTTTTAATGGAGCGTTTTTTGATCTAGTCTTATTTGGATAACAAATGAATAACAAAGCATGGAAATCTTTTTTTTTCATTTTCACAAATAGAATAAAGGTTCCACAAATTTGAAACAGTGTTCCAATAATATTGATGTTCTCTGGGGTAATCTAGTCCAGATTTGACCTGTCCAGGTATAGTGGGTTTTGATCTGGACCTGGTCTAATGTGATTAGTGTGGAAAAAAAGCAGGGAAATCTTCCACTTTTGCGTTTTCACATAAAGAGAAAAGATTACAGTCATGTGAAACTGGTTTTCAGACAGCCTCGGGGCTTTCCCGTGAATGTCTAACCTGCTTTCACAAGAGTAAGAGATGCAAAAATCCCGGATATATCAATAAACGATGGAAATTAGATTTCCTTTAACTTCCCACCTAACTGCTGAATCGGAAACTACGATTCGGAAGCGAACATCAGTGGCGTGCTAATGACAGTTTTTGAGGATGAAGCAAAGTGGTAAAGGCTCAAACATATATAACGTTACACATTTCGCTTTTGTGGCTTTGGTTGTTGATTCGCCAGTTTGCACTGAGGTTAACATGGTCTCTAAGTGTCAAAAAGCAGTTTTTTTTAGTTAGTTTTTCCAAGCAGCAGGAGGTTAGCTCCAGTGCTGTCATCTCTCCCTCCCTCCCCGTGCCTTGAAGGGGAGGGCTTTCGTGTCTCCAGCCACGCAGACAGAGGTGTTTGTCTTGTCTTTACAGCCATGGAGAGATTAGAGGCCACATCAGAGCTCCAGTCGCGGCTGTCCTCCCTCTCCTTCTCGTCTTTTCCCGGAATAACATCCAACCAGTGCGACGACAGACCGCTGGACAGGTAGCCTGTTGCTGCAGAAAGTGCTGCTTATACAGCTGCTGTAAGGAAATGCATTGCCAGTTCTTCTTCTTGCATCCTAATTTAATCTCTGCTGAAATATTGTGATGTCTCTTTTGCTGCTGTCCTGTCTGCTCATTAGACTCCAGAATACAAACCTTTCACAGAGCTGTGTCCAGTCTTCAAAGCGGGCCGATATGGATCAGACCAAGGAGGATTCAGGGCAACATTGTGAGGTATTTGATATTTAATCTTTCTTTTGAAAAAACATGACTACAAGGCAATTAGCAAAGAAATTAGTAAAGAGTACACGTAGATTAGCTGAAAATTAGCTAAATAAGTAAATAAAATAAAATAAAAACATGAAAAACAACAATAAGGAAATTATCTAAAACAGCTTAAAATTGTAATAATTTTGAAAAATACTTTAAAATGTATTATTACAATAATAATAATAAATATAGCTCCCTGTACATTCTTCCCTAGTGTTTTTAAAAATAATTTCCCAAATCTACTAGTTACTTGCAATTTGTGGGACTTTTTTTTTTTGTTTTTGCCAAATTACTCCTTGCATTTTTGCCATCTTTTTAAAAGAATCAAACCATTTGCTTAGGGATAAAAGTATGAAATAGTTTTAAAAGGTGTCTGATTGCAGCTCAAAAAAAGTGATGTTGATTCAAGTTTCAGAAGGTGAAGTGTGTCAGAGGTGCTGTCAGCGAGTGTTAATAAAGTGTATGTAATATAATGTCATTTCTTGGCTATAATTACATATTTGTGTGTTTGCATTTTGAGGGTAACGACGAGGCCCCAGCAGAGCCGGCCCTGGGGGAAGGAGGTGAGGAGAACAACAGCGCTGCGAGCTGTCAGCCCTCCGCTGAGATGAAAGGTGAGGACCTGCAGAGTATGCCATCATGATTGGATTCACAAGTTTCATAAAGCTGTTCACAGAAGCTCTAAATACGTAAATCTATAGTGTCTTTACGGCTTGATAAATAGATTTCAGCTGTTTTGCTCTTTATCGACATATTGCCATTTTTTCCTCCTGATGGCAGCCCAGATGCCGCCCCTGAAACCCCCAACAACATGGACATCTGCTGCTCTGAAGGAGCTCAAGGCGAAACTTCGAACGGAGGACGACAGCATGGTGACAGTGTACAGAGGCGACATCATGACGGTTCACGTGCCCACTGTCCCCGAGGCCAAGAAAGTGTGCTGGGAGTTTGCCACAGACGGTTATGACATTGGCTTCGGCATATATTTTGACTGGACTCCCGTCACAAGCCGGTCCATCACTGTGCACATCAGCGAGTCAAGTGATGACGAAGAGGAAGAGGAGGAGCTGGAAGGTCAGTTAGCAGTTTCAGTTCAGAATTATAAGCACTTTAAATAGAGAAACCCAGTGATGAGTCCTAAAATCCAGAAAGCAGTTTGAGACTGGTCTCTATGGGTTTTTGGTTAGAAGCGTGATTTAAGGTCTTTGGTCAACACAAGCTCAAGAGACTTTCATGTTTTGTTCTGCGACATAAAATCTGTCTGAAAATACTGCATTTACAAACTATGAAACCTTTATGTGTCTTTAAAGAGGCAGTTGTGGCTAAATGAGACAACAGAACATCATCACATTGAACCGTGTTGAACGCGGCTTTACCAACCCCTCAGGAAGTGCGTCAGGCTCTGATGCAGATTTTACATAGTGGCCAAAAGTGGAATTACACCATCCGGGTTGGTCAAGTGATGCCCACTGGCCCAGATAGACTTTCATCCCCGTTTACTTAAATCGGGAAAGAGACGTCTGTAAATGTGTAAAAATGTTGACTTTGTGCTTTATGTGATTCCTGTTGCAGGGCCCGTCAGTAACGGAGACGTGGAGAAGGGCTCCAAAACTCAAACCAACTCAAACTTGGCTGAAATCCTACCCGTGTACCGCCAGGACAGTCACTTATCCGTCCAGGGTGGGAGCCACGATTTTCCAGGTGAAGGCACTTACCTCCTGAAGTTTGATAACTCCTACTCACTATGGCGAAATAAAACTCTTTACTACAGAGTTTATTATAGTGCCTGAGATGCCAGTTTATGAATGTAAAATTTACAGGAAAAATACTACTCTTATGAACTATTTTTGATTCCATACTTGGAAAAAAAAAGATGAAGTTATAATATAAAAGGGTAAATATTAGCATATCTATTTTTTATCACTTTATCAGCTTGTGTTGCCACACTTTATGATCAGATAGTTTTGATTGCAACATTTGCTCCAGTGTCTTGCAGATAGCTATTTGAAGAAGCCTTGCATATGTGCCATGTTCCTGTGTATGCACTGTGCTATTTGGTCAAGTGCCCGTCATAAAACGTATATTATCTCCAGCCGTAACATTTCTATGGTAGCAGTGATCAGGGAACACCTGCACAGAACATATATTTCACCCGGCCAGGTGCTTAATCAGCAGTGCTCTAAAGAAATTGAGTTTTTCGTTGTTTGTTTGTATGCGGACACATTTTCTGATTATGTTGCTTGGTTGTTGTTGCGTGTATTTATCTCTCTGCTTTGTATCGTAACTTATTATTATTATTTTTTTAATCTGTGTTAAATTTGATCATGTGACAGAATAATTATGTTATGCAAATTCTGTACACAGAGCTGTCTGCTGTCATCGTGGTGTGTCGGTAAAAGATTTAAGAATTGAATGTACTGAAGCAAGCAGTTTTTCCAGAGTGTGCTTTTTATGACACAATTAAAAGCCATCCCTTATCACATAAAGCTCTTATTATGTAATATAGATTAAATATTTACATTTGCCTCGCCTCTCCACCCTTTAATTTACTGTTTCGGAGGCAGGGAGCAGTTGTAAAATTTCATCTAAATGTGTTTTGTGCACAGGTCTATGTATGTGGAGGTCAGCGTGTTTGTTTTTGAATGTCCTCGTGTGTTGGACATACTTTGGATTTATGTTTCATCCTGTTTTTAAAATCGATGCTTCTACCACACTCACTCGTGTGCATGCTCCCAAAGATGTCACAGATTTGGCTGCTAATGCTGTATACAATGTAAAGCAAACAGGTTTACAAATGTAAACCTGTTGAAAGCCCCTCATGTTTGCTGTACTGTACCTTTACTGTAAGGTCTGATGACATTTGTTCCTGAAATTTATATTCCACAATAAAGAGAAGATTATCTATTTTTGTGATTCATTTTTGGATAAAAACATGATTAGTAGATGGTTTAGAAATTTCAGAGCACGCAAACGTTACAAGGTGACACTTCAGAGATGTCATTTAGACAGCTGGTGTGTGTGGTCGCTCAACTAAATCTGTCCCGAGACGCCGTCATTTCATAACAGACTCACTGCGGATCCAGGATTAGAAAGCGCTGCAGGATGGTCCCCTGTGTTTCCATTAAATTGTGGCATTAGGGGATTGATGTAATTGTTACAGAAGTGTTGATGAAACCAGGTTTTATTTTCAGCTCTCCCTGAGGGCCTGTCAGACTCCAGAGTTGAATGTAGTGTCCCTCATTTTTTACTGGATTATCAAAAACCAGTAGGAACTTTCTTAATCGTTCTTACACGTTGATTTGATTATTTTATAAGCAATAACTTAGAACTAAATGTTCTGACAAGAACTTTTTAGTTATATTTTTTCCCATATTTTCTCAGTTGTGAAATATTAATAACCATGCAGTCATGAATGACGGCGTTTTCAGTGTATTGTCCACCCCCATTACGTGCTGCACATGAGGGAGGCAGAAAAATAACATTAACCAACATCACCCTCACCATCACCTGGAAAGCTGAAGTGTGAAAGGGGGAGAGAGAGGGGAAGACATGCAGCAAAGGGCTGAGACTGGAATCAAACCCACAGCTGTTGCAGCGAGGACAAGGCCTCCGCACATGGGGCACCTGCTCTACCAACTGAGTCACTGGGTGCCCCATATATAAAGCTTTCATACTATTTATTTAACCTCTAATCATTTGTTTAAAAAAGCAAAAGGTTTTTAAATGTTATTATTATTATTGTTATTATTATTATATGCAGAAAAATGTATATATATATATATATATATATATATATATATATATACACTGTATGTTATAAATAAGTTTTTCTCGCGGGGGAGAGCACCCTTAAGCTCTCGTAATACATTGTTTGGTTTTGTGAAGCACTTTGTAACTTTGGTTTAGAAAAGCACTTTACAAATAAAGTTTATTAATTATTTATTATTAATATTATTAGTAGTAGTAGTATTAATATTATTATGTGAACGGGGGGTTTGGGGGTCCTCCGCCAGAAAATATTGAGTATCAAACACTTCATTTTCTGCATTCAGATGAATTTCTATACACCAGTTTGTGCCTTCTCTGCATGAATTTACAGTGTAAATGTATTTAATTCTGTCAAAACAGAAGTCCTCTCCTACCTTTTCTTTTGTTTTTATCTGGAGGGACAAATTCACCTTCTGAACACTGAGGGGCTCGTGTCCCCTGCGCCCCCCTGATATCCACGCCCCTGTTTCCTCATAATTAACCAACGCGCAGGTCTCAGCTGTGCGTTTTCTCAACGGCCTCGCGCTCGAATCAGCCAATCAGAGCTCCCGGAGCTCCAGGGTCCTCCAAAGTGTTAATAGCTGCTTTGAACGCCAAACTTTTTGACGAGGTGACCTCAAACAACATGGGGAAGCTGAATTTTTATGTCCTCTGGTCCCTGCGTGACGCTCCTCGACAGTTCATCAGGTAGGCCTTATTTTATATATATATATTTTTTTTAAATTTTATTTTATTATTTTTTTTGTTTTTGTTTTTAAAACGACAGTTCAAACATGTTTCACTCTCCGCAGCAAATCCAACCGAAGTTGCTTTCAGGTCCACATCCCGCTGCCTCTCCCCAAACAGCTGGTCATCTTCGGCCTCGGAGAATGGAAATGCAGCGAGGCCACAATATCAGTGGATGTTCTGCTCAGTGCAGAAGTACCAGCTCAGAAAATTGGGACTCTGACAGCTCAAGCAAGGTATGTGGAGGACAGGTGTTAGCTTATTTTCACACGCATAAAAAAAAAAAAAGAGTGTTAACTGGTAAAATCGACTTTGAGCCCAGGTGCCTGACCTGGGAGGGAGACTGGAGAGAAGACATTGTCTCAGTAGCAGCAGAAAGAGGCAGGAGAGGAGTTTATGGCAAGATTGTGCTCACAGTGTGTGGACAGGTAGGAGGAATTTTCTTAACTTCTCTCAGCTAATGTTCAGCATAAGAAAACAACTCTATATATATATATACCAGACAGGGCCGGCTCTACCCAATTTGGTGCCCTAGGTGCTCTAACCCTAACCTGCACCTCCGCACCCAATAACGACACATCACGTGCTCACACATAATTTAGGAACATGTCACTGTTTATTTATTTGTAATGTTAATATATATATATTTTCTAGACAGCAAACACTAAGTGAGGGCACCAGTGGGCATAGAAAATTATTATTTTATTATTATTTTCCCTTGAGGCCAAGGGGGACTGGCGGTGTGGCAGCGCAGATGGCGCCCTAGGCGACCGCCTATATCGCCTATGCCAAGAGCCGGCCCTGATACCAGATAGTGATATATTAATATTGTTTAGTGTTGAGGAAGCTACAAATCACTTCACTCTGGAAAAAAGTTGAACTACACCAAAGCCCTCAATAGAGCTAAAGAGCTACTTACTGTAAAAAAAAAAAAAGCTCCCTAGGGTTTTACAAAGCAAAAGTTCTTCCCATGCTGACACTTTCTTTGCACTTTTTAATTAATTTATTTTATCAGCAACTATTAAAATAAAACGCTGATACAGATAATAGGCAAAATGCCAAATATCAGCCCCAACAATTGGTCAGGCCAATAATCTGTCGACCCCTAATGTGCATTTGATATTAAATAATAACAAAATATAATACAAAAAAATATATACAAGATATATAATAATACAAGAGGTCTTACGTGTCAGTAAATAAATGGCAGCAGAGAGCCACAGTGCAGCAAATAGCAATAATCAATACCTCTGTTTAACTGTGGTCAAAGGGACTTCAGTGTTTATTGATTATATGTTATTTTGCTTTTATTTTATCTTTGTATTTTTTATATTATATCCTTTTTAGCACTCAAATCACTTTTTTTCATTTTACTCTTGAGCTGCTGTAACGTGTGAATTTCCCTGATGTGAGATTGATAAAGGTGCTGTAATCAATATGTATTGCAGATATAAATGTTGTTGAATTAACAGCAAGCTACTGCAAAATGGAGCTAAACTATAGTTCACTTCTCCCCAGTGCTGGTTATAGTTCAGTTTTTCAGATTTAGAAGGCCTGCTGCATGAGGTTCTTGGGTCATATTGTCACTGTTTTGTCTAAAACAAACGCTTGTGTCCAGCCGCAGGATAAAGACAGTGTCTTCAGCAGTACTCCTCTGGTTCCAAGGAAATTTCAGTTCCCAGAGCAGCACAATGTCGCTGATCTCTCCTGCACGTTAAACCAAAGTGTTGCAAATGAAACGGTGAGATGAGTAGGGTTAAAAAGTGTTTAGCAGTTGTCTGCACTTGTGTTGCAGCATTTCATCATTGTCCTGCGTTACAGATAACTTCCAACTCCTCACACTTGGGTGACAGTGTTTTCTGTGGCGAGATACAAGTTAATAAAATTGACACCAGTGAGTCGACGACAGGAAATAAACCTCCATTCTGGCCTACGGTAAGACTTATGCTCAACAATATACAGGGTTCCCATGGTCATGGAAAACCTGGAAAAGTCATGGAATTTCACAATCACAATTTACAGGTCTGGAAAAGAAAAATGAGTGGAAGTTTTGGAAAAGTCATGTTTTTTTTTTGTTTAAGGAAATTGTCATTAATCTTCCGTGAATAACCTTCCACATAATGTAATGACGACAAATTTATTTTCTGTAGCTGCTGATGGGACGTAGCTCTAATATGTGTCGATGCGTGATGTTTTGTTTACGTATGTTTTGTCATTGCTTTTATTCCATTGCTCTCTCTTAATGCATGCCAGCTAGCTGAAATGATCTTTGAATAGATTTTCAGTCTGATATGTTTGAAAAATGCCAGGCATGTAGGTCAAGATGTCATCATGGGTCCTTGAAAAGTCATGGGAAAATTTTGAAATGTTGTCCATGAAAATATGTGGGAACCCTTAACATATTCATATCTGCATGTAAAGTAAGTGACTTATTCTGTAATATACAACAACAAAGGATAAGACACCCAGACGGACACTTATTAGTAGGAGAGGCCGTCTGACATGGAGCTCTGAGGACATGGACAGTCTCGCAGACGACATGGAACAATCTTCAACTCCCAAGAAAATGAGGCTGTCCAGGATGAACAGCAAAGAGGAAATGAGTGTGCAGATAAAGACCGAGACCAGAGAAGGTCAGAAAACTAACAACCGCTGTGGTCACATTTGCATGCACAAAAAGGGTTTTGACGGAGATTGCGATTTAGTTTCAGCATGTCCATCAAAGCGCTGGAGCCATACGATGTGTCTGAGTGACCCCGACACAGCCGTCCTCATCGGAGGAGAGACGGCGGATCAACACTACTGCGAGGACTCCCTGTGGAAGCTAGAGCTAGGTCAGTGGGTATTTCACGTTGCAACCAATCGTGAACAGGAAGCCCTAAAATATATGTTTAATGAGCACATTTACGCTGTGAAAATTAGTTTTTCCACATTAAGTTTACTTCTCGATCTCTTTCCAGACAATGACTTCTGGTTCCCCATGAACTCCTCTGCGTCTGGACCCGTACCGCCCTGCGCCCGAGGACACTCTGCGACCTATGACCCAGACTCTAAGTCGGTTTTTGTGTACGGCGGCCTGAGGGAGGGTCAACGCTACAGCGAACTGTACATCCTGAATACTGTGACCTGGAAGTGGAAGCTTGTCAATGTGGGTTTGTTGCAAGTTCCAAATGTGTTGGAGTCCTTGATTTCTCATGTTCAAGCAGAGATATAGGAAATGCTTTCTTTTGCTTTGTTTTTGTGGATTTATACCCTTTAGGCGAAAGGCAATGTTCCAAATTTGGCATATCACTCTGCAGCCTTTTATAAGAAAGAGCTTTTTGTGTTTGGTGGAGTTCAGCCGAGCCATTCCTCTGTGGATAAATCCTGCAGTAATACTCTGTACATCTTTAACCCCGAGTTTGAACTCTGGTACCAGCCGATTGTGGAGGGTGACAGACCTCTGCCACGGTTTGGGTCAGTTCTTCTTTTTGAAGTTATTACAGTGACTGTTTTTTATTTCCTTTTAAATATTAATCCCATGCTTTTGTTGATATGAAACAGACACTCAGCCACACTGATGTCACAGAAACTGATCATATTTGGGGGACGGAAGACCGCTACCTACCTCAATGATCTCCATGTTCTAGATCTGGGTATGATGAAGATTCAGTGGCTGCACAAGGCGAACATTTTGTGTCCAGGCCTAAGCTGATTTTTTTTTTTCTGCTGAAGGATTCATGGAGTACACAGCTGTGAAGTGTGGGAACATGCCACCGCTGCCTCGAGGGTGAGTACTGGACTAATCAACCTTGAGAAATCAATCAATGTAGCCATCTGTTTTTATATTTTTGGTGTTTTTGACAGACGAAGCTGCATCTGAATTTAATGAGATTAAACACAAAATGTCATCTCTAGGGAAACAATAAGACCATCATATTTTAGATTGTTGTTTAGCTCAATATGAAATAACTAAGTGATTTAAAGGTTCAGTGTGTAGGATTTAGGGGCATATACTGGCAGAAGTGGAATATAATATATCTTTTTGTGTAAAGTCACATTAAAATAAAAATGGTTGTGTTTTATAACCTCAAAATGAGCAGTTTATATCTTTTAAAGGGAGCCAGACCTGACACACCAAACACTGGCTCCAGACAGTGACTCTGCCACAACCAATAATAATAAATAATAATTTTTTTTACCATTAAACTTCTTTATTTGTGTTCATTAGTGTTTTGGGTTTAAATCACAGGGCTTATTTGTTTTGGAGAGGAAGGGGACAGCTGGGAATAATTTGGTTTACAGTAAAAACCTGAATGTGTGGAGCAGAAAGATGGCGAGCACACATTACATTACAGTGTGGGGGAAACACTGATGTGTAACATGAAACCACTTTATTCAGTGATTGTACAGATTTAATCGCCACGATTTGGCTCATGGTAAAAACTTCCTGAATGATTAATACTGAAAGAATCTTAACCAGGAGAAGTCTCAGATGGTTGTAATCTGCAATCTGCTAGATGCTACTAAATTCCCCAAAATCTTACACACTGTTCCTTTAAATATTATGTAGAAACCAGCTTTAGAGCGCTCATGGTTCATGTGAAAACGTCCTTGCCTGTACGTTGACAGGTTTCATGCAGCAATACCAGTTTCAGACAACAGGATTTTAGTCAGTGGAGGCTGCAGTGCAATTGGAGCCCTGCAGGATGCACATATTTTCAACACTGGTGAGTACATCATTTGCGCCACCTAAATCTGATTATATACAGTAAATGCAATAAGACTATATCAGTGTGACCCATTGTTGTCCATAATAGTTGAATAAGTGTATCGGACATGGCAATCCACTTGAGTCACTCTGTTCTAGAGCTGCAACAACTAATTAATGGAAAGAAAATGAATCTGCAACCATTTCAAGCGAATTAAATTCAAATTCTATTCAAGCAAAAATGTCAAGCCATTGGTAGTTCCAGCTTCTTAATAAGAAAATGTTCAGCTTTTTGTCGTCATTTATGAAGGTAAATAAAAAATCTGTAGGTTTTGGACTGTTGGTTAGACAAAAGAGGCAAATTGCAGATGCTTTTTTTGGGCTCTGGAAAATTGTCATGAGCATTTTTCACAGATTTCTTACATGTTTTAAACATTGATTAATTAAATTGTAAAAAATAATTATCACATTAGTAATTAGTAATTAATGAAAGTAATCGTTAGTTGCAGCCCTACTCTAACATTTTACAAATCAGCTGCTCTGTTCAGTGAATCCTGCCTGCTTTGATTTCTCCTCAGACACCAACATGTGGAGCTCATTGTTATCTCCTCTGCTTTGCTCTAAACCTCGTGCGGGACACAGCATGATAAACTTAAGCTGCTCCATCCCAGCCGATGCAGAGAAGCATGACCAGGGGGAAAAAGTCAGTGTCTGCTGCACATTGCTGGTGTTTGGTGGATCAGACTGCTCTGGTACCTTCTACAATGACACAGTCAAGTGCACAGTGGAGATTCCTGGTAACAAATAATGCAAAGAAATTCATTCAGGACAATTTTTAAATCATAATTAAACAATGGCGGATACTGTGATCTGTTATGTAATTTTTTTCATGATGTATTCTGCAGCCTCTTTGTAGTCACTTTCTTTCATTCTTCTATCTTTTTAACACCCTCCGTACTTTCTCCAAACAGGAAATATGCTGCCAGCTGAGCGTGAGGTTTTGCACTTTGCATAACAAATCTCTGATCTGCATGCTTAACACATTACTTTATGTCCCTGACCTTGTCCCCACATATCTGTATGTGAGGTAGAAGTGCTGGACTAGGTCAAATGGTTGATATCAAAATGCCAATAAATATTTTTAACTCAAACGTTTTCTTGTTATTTAAAGAAACAACATTAAATTGGGATTATTGTCAAAGCATTTTTATTTAATGTACAAAGCTGCTTGGCTGTCTCTGAGGCTGCTGAGTTGTTTTATGCACGCAGATCAGCAGGTGTGTCTGGCTGGCAAGACGGGCTGCTCACTTTGAAAGCTTCAATTTCCAATAAGGTTTGATTTAGCCTTTTGATAGTTGGGTACTGCCCGACGTCCACTTTGAACCTGTAAAGATGAAACACACACAGGGGTCATGCTTCTGTCTATAGGGTGTTAAAAGCTCAGCAGGTGGATTGCATGTAAACGAAGAGGATTAAAGGCATGCCTTAACTCAATCAAATAAAAAATACCATGACATTTATGTTGATTTCTTCTTCAGGGTTACTGAGTATTTATATGGTATTTATGTTGCCTATTTTTAATGAAATGTCTGATTACATACCTCTCTGCATTGTAGACTTGTGGGACCAGACAGATGTCTGCCATGGATATCTGGAAAGGTAGGCAATGATTTGGATTAAAAAGTCTTTGCTGTGTATCACACTGTCATGCTTTTAATATGCCTCTTACCTCATCACCTACGCAATATTTCCCTGCTGTTTGCTTCAGAATGGGCTCTAAAGCTGGAAGAGAAAGATGCACATAAATCAAAGGACGCCAAGTGAAATTTTTTTAAAACTATGTATTATTGAAAAGAAAGGCCTCCGCCCACCTTGAAAGCCACGATCAATGAAATGCTGAGCCCACTGCATCTTTTCTGCTCCAATCTTCTGAATCACGTACAAATTCTGAAACATCCACAAATTGATTAACATTGTGGAGCTACATGTGTCTTGCCTACATTTTTGGGACCTGTCACACCTGATTTTTTGCAACCTGTGATACCTGTTTGAACTGTGTGCTTCAGTTTGATGCCGTAACCATTTCAACTGTGCTGTTCTCACCTGCAGAGGCTGAATCCCTGAGGCAATGACATCGCTTATCATCCGAACCTGGGCACGTTTCTTCGGGTCTGCCGGGAGAAGCCGAGGCCCCGGCCTGGTCTCATCGATGTACTGGATCACTGCCAGCTGTGTGGGCAAGTAACCATTTTTATTAGTATTCAAGTTCTTTCACTAAACTGGCTTTTTAGCATGGGTGAAGAGTTTTAGGACTCACTGACTGAGAAAGGGTGATGCCATCAATTTCAACTGCAGGCACTTGTTGCATGGGGTTCAGTGCCTTGTACTGTTCAGTAAGCTTGAGCACATAGAGAACTTAAGTGAGACTAATTACAGGATTTACATTGACTGTCGCATGCTGGTTGTCTTGTACGGTATGGTATTTCTGCATTGATATTGATCCTGTTAATCTATACTGTACCTGCTGACCTCCATCTTTGATTAGATTGACAGGAACCTGGTCATATTCGATACCTTTGAGCGCAAAAGCTGGTGCACAAAAAGTAAATGATCAAACTGTGGACATCAAAATGCTTTAAACACAACCCCAATTTCAAAAAAGTTGTGCCACTGTGTAAAACATAAATAAAAAGAGAATGCAATAATTTGCAAATTCCTTTCAGCCTATATTCAATTGAATACACCACAAAGATATTTAATACTGATCAACTTTGTTTTTGATAAATAAACACTTGCAGGCATCTGAATTTGAGGCCTGCAACACAGAAAAAAACCCAATTTGTGACAGGGGCAACAAAAGACTGAGAAAGCTGTGAAAGGTTCAAGAAACACCTGTTTGAAACATTACACAGGTAAACAGGTTAACTGATAACAGATTAAAGTCTCCTGATTTGGTATAAAAGGGGCATCCTCAAAAGGCTCAGTTGCTCGCAAGCAAGGATGGCCACTTTGTTACAAAAACAAAAACCAAAAATGGTGTGGGCAAATAGTCCAACAGTTTTAGAAAGTTTCTCAATACAAAGTTGCAACAAATTTAGAGATGACATCAAAAGAGTCAGAAAATTTGGCGAATCTCTGCACATAAAGGGGAAGGCTGAAAACCAACACTGAATGCCCATGACCTTTATCCCCTCAGGTGGCACTGGATTAAAAACCAACAGTATTATATGCAGGATAATACTACATGGGCTTGGGAACACTTCAGCAGTTGCAGGCATTAAATTCAGAAGGAGTACATGTGTGCAAAAAACAATTCAGTTTATCAGTTTAAACACTGACTATCTTGTCTTTTTACTGCATTCAGTTCAGTTGTATTTGTCTCAAGGTAATTTCTGTTGCAGCAAGAGTAAAAAATGTAGGAAAAACATATAAAAGCACAAACAATATGATACAGAAACATACAACAATAACAGACATTAATCTGTACACAGAGTTATTTGGACCTGTGCACATTCAAGCAAATAAGAGTCCTCCAAAACTCCATAGGGCCTGTAATAGTTTTGTGTTCATTGAAAACACAATGTCCCAACTTTTTTGGAGTCAGGGTTAGTGAAATGCAGTGGCATGACTTACCAATGCGGACCCTCCAGGAGCAGGAACTTCTGAAGTATCCATGAAGGACAGGCTGCATAGAAAAACAAAACAGAGCATGTTCAGTCCATTTGAAAACATCACATTTTCCTTCTGCATAGTTAAGTTTTCTTGTGTCTTCACCTTGGTCTGGGTTGCCATAGTTTTTTTTGCTTTTTACTCAGCTAGACTGAATCAACTACTACAGACAGTTTTTCTACAGTTTAACAGTCTCATCATCTTCCATCAGCCAATAGGATGTGCCCCTAAAATCCCTCCTACCTACTCTTTGGTCAGTGACTAAGCAACATCTGGCCTTCATCTGGTTCACATTAGGTGCACACACACTTTGCAAACAGCTAACAATGTTATAGCAGTACCTTGGCGAAGCAAACTAAGGACACGCGCATTGTTGTAGCTGTTAACCCGTTTAAATTTGAGTTGAGCTGTGCTGCTTGCTCAGAGAGACGTCGGTTATATCGTGCATTTCACAGCAAAGTCTCCCTTTATATCTCCGTAGACTATTTAGTGTTATGGGGACCGTTGAGCACAGCAATCTCTGCATAAAGCTAGCTCTTCTGACATATAGCAGATTGCATAACTTCCGTGGAAGACTGCCTTAGTCTTTTATCCAATGATTAGCCGAGTTCAACAGCGAAGGCGGGACTATCCAAAACCTCCTCTAGCGATTGCATAGAATGTGCCCACATTTAACCAATCAGGCTGCGTTTATCGTGGGAGTGCGAACATATAGCCAATAGCAAGCCTCAGATTTACTCAGAGCCCGCCCACAGGTAATACATCTCCGTTCGGTAGAAAAGTGGATCTTGTCTTCTGCTGGCGACCGTCCTAACTGCTGTGTGGTACATATCAAGTACACGGTAACATTTCCACCATGGCGACGACAGCATTAAGATCAGTGCTAAAGGCAAAGGTAAGGTTTAAAAGTTTCCCAGCTCTCCTCTGTTGTAAATGGCGCAGGCAGGGTTGACAGCTCACATTGTTTACAAAGTCCAGTGTGTCATGTGCTGCAGGATTTATTTCCGGGCTGCTCCACACAATGTTTTATTCTTCACGTTTCTTATCTTCGCAGGATATTATATGCTACTGACACCTTTTGATAAGGCTCCACCCTTTATGAGTTGATTTAGTGTGAAACAAGTGACACATTTCAGTCATTCTGTGTTCAAATTGTACCTTAAAACAATAAGAAAACTTCTCACTCCACTGGCTGGACGTGGTCACCTTCATGCCTTTACATGGCTCTGTAGTTGCTGATTAATCTGGCAGGCCTTCAAGCTGTAACTGGAAACTGCTGGTTTTATGTATGTAGAGACAATGCAGTTTAACACACAGAGTATGAGACTGTATAAAAAATGTGTAGCTATTTTTCAACTTTTGTTCCATTGACCTGTAGCATTTTCCTACAGTACATTTACCACAACACATGTACAACAATACACAAATTACAGTACATTTACCACAATACACATATTGCAGTACACATACCACAATATACATGCTAAACTACTCATATCATTATAAACTAATACACTTACACTATCAGCACAATCAGCCGTGAGTGTGTACAGCTCTGGTGTTGTATTAGCCAGCACTTGACCTTTGTTATAAATGATTTTAAGTCTCATTTCAGATTCCCTGCTATGTTTCTTTCAGGTCCCATTCAAAGTTAGCCGCATGTGCTACTCCTCCTCAGTGGTGAGTGTAAAACAGTTTTATTGTCCGTTAATTACACTCAAATGATATGCATGAACGATTAACGCGATGACTAAATGCAGATGTGGCATTGCATCTCTCCACACAGCCCACTACCAAGCTGTTCATCGATGGGAAGTTTGTTGAATCCAAGACGTCAGAATGGCTGGATATTCACAACCCTGTAAGTATGTCGACAGTGTACTTTTTCTTAAGCGACATCCAAGCAAGTAGTTGGGTTATGAGTATCCTGCTGTAGCTTGAGGGCTTCTTGATGCGTCGCTGTTGTTTGGCAGCTCTGGTTCAAAGCAGTTCATTATATTGAGTTGCTTAACCTGTTACATGTTACATAATAGATTTGTCTGTGCTTGGTGGAAATGTATATTTGGCTTAACAATCCATGCATGTTCACAGTGTCTTTTCAATTAATTACAAATAACTGATTGTCAGTGAGAAATATTACTGAAACCACAGCTGCACTCAGATAATAAGTCATAACCCTACAGTTATAAATGATTTCTTAAAGATTGAATGTGGAAATCCGGTTGTTTGTATCTGATAAACTCTTACCTACAGATTTATGAAAGCCCACACATCTCAGTTAAACATCTGCTAGGATTCACCTGTTGCATAACCTGTAGTACCCTCAAACAGCCCCTGCTGATTGAACCAAACTAAGCGTATTAATGTAAATGGACTTATCCTGATACCTACTTTTTTATCTCCTCTAAAGGCTACCAACGAGGTGATCGCCCGTGTACCCAAAGCCACCCAGGAGGAGATGTTGGCTGCTGTGGACTCGTGCTCCAGAGCCTTCCACTCCTGGTCTGAGACCTCCATCTTGGCTCGGCAGCAGGTCTTTCTGCGCTATCAGCAGCTTATCAAGGACAACATTGTAAGTCAAAGGGTTAGAGAGAGTGTAAGGTGCAACTGAAAAACACAAGGTTACTATTAACCACTGTTCAGCTTGTTGTTATTAAGTTGAACAATGGTATCATTTGCAAATCAGTTTTTAAACCCAGGGTTACTACAGTCATGGAAATCCTGTAAAAATGGTAGAGTAGCACAATCTCATTTTCCAGGCCTGGAAAAGTCATGGAATTAGTAAAAATTGTCCAGAGTTTTGGAAAAAGTCATGGAATTTTGTTGAGTGTTACGAAATTGTTGCAGTGATCTTCTGTGGTTTACCTTCCACGTTATGCAACATGATGGCAAATGTATTTTACCATCATGTTCTTTTCTCCATTTTCTCTAGTTGGCTACTGTAAGTTTAATTTGTATTTGTGATATTGAAAATGCATGACATAAAAAATTGATATCTGGCGTCTGTGTATTGATACAATACTGCCATGCAAATAACCAGTAATCTATCTGGACTGAAGTTTGTGTTTTGTAACTTATGCACTGTGCAGGTTGTTAATTAAATAAGAAAAAAAAAATCATATTTTTATGTACCTAAGACTTATTTCCTTTTTGTTGTTGTACTGAAAGAGGTATTGAATATTACATTTTTCTTGTATAGAAGTTTAAAGTGTGATAGCCATATGTGATATTAAAAATCTTGTTCAAATTATATTAAATGTAAAACTGAGAGCAATTGACTGACATGAGGTTCGTCTTGTTTTTCAGAAAGAACTTGCCAAGTCCATCACATTGGAACAGGGCAAGACCCTTGCAGATGCAGAGGGGGATGTGTTCAGAGGATTGCGTAAGTTTATCTCTTTCACACGTGCACACACACACACACACTTACAAAGGGCAGCAAATAGGTAAACGTTTGGATGTTATGCAGGACTTCACCTTGTGGTTACAGGAATAGTTAATGAGTTATGCTAAACCAGAACAAAGTGCAGCTTTCTTCATGAACCCTTTAAATGATTGCCACGTATTGTTATTTTTACTTTTCACCTATATGTCTGTACTGATGTAAAAAAAAATTAGAATTGGCTCTATTTTTCCACTTTGATCATTCACAGAGATTATTATTCTTTTAAAAGTTTGGGACATCTTATCTTTGAATAATTAATTATTGTTATTTGTGTTAGGGACAAAATCTTATAAAGTGAAGAAGAAGCAGCGCTGACTATTTTTGGAGACTTTATAGACCTTTCACTAATACTATTATAGCATAACACATCTACAAAAAACTGAGCAAATTAAACTGCACGTTGCATGCTCTGTTTCTTCCTTGTCTTTGCAGAGGTTGTGGAGCACGCGTGCAGCATCACCTCCCTGATGCTGGGTGAAACCCTGCCCTCCATCACCAAGGACATGGACACCTACACCTACCGCCTCCCCCTTGGAGTGTGCGCTGGCATCGCCCCCTTCAACTTCCCCGCCATGATTCCTCTGTGGATGTTCCCCATGGGCATGGTGTGTGGCAACACCTACCTGCTGAAGCCGTCAGAGCGGGTGCCCGGCTGCACCATGCTGCTGGCCAAGATGCTGCAGGACGCCGGTGCTCCAGACGGGACGCTCAACATCATCCACGGCCAACACGCTGGTGAGTTGTTTTTTTTGTTACCTTTATCTGGGCATTGTCAGAACATACTTTCTAAAGTTAATCTGTAGTTTAGATACAGGGCAGCATTTGTGATGAAATTGTATTATTTAGGGCAGATGAACAAGGAGAAATTCACAAAGATATCTAGTCAGACAAATTGTTTTTTTGTTTTTTTTGTTGTTGTTTTTTTAAACAATTTTTTGCTTTTGTTGTGTCACCTTTGCTCCTCTGACATTTAGCCGATCAGCTCAAAACAGTTTTGTAAATCAAACAGGCTAATGACTGGCTACCTGTTAAGCTACCACCAAACAACAAAACTTCTGAAGTATTTTTATTAGCGGTGTGACAATACATCAATCTGGGTCCATTTATTGATAGAGTGATCGTCAATGCAATTAAAAAATATTGATACATATCGCCATCGACTAAGAAACATCTTTATTTTGATATTCTCATGGCACATCTGTGTCTTCATTTCCATCCAAGCACACTGTAACAGCAGACAATGAGGATATTGACTGATATTGTCACATATTGATCGCAGGCCCCTTTATTTGAACTAAATCGAAATCATATTGTGGCAGACTTTGTGATGCCAGCAAATAATGTATTTTTGCCCTTAGAATCGCTACAATATTGTATTCTGATAAAACTTGTGATGTACACCTGTAATTTTTGTTGTTTACCAGTTCCCTTATGTGTGACAAAAAAAAGATTATTTTTCTTAACAAAAATACATCAGTTTTTTTCAATTTTCGAACGTTCTAGCAGAGCTTAAATGATTAGTCGATTAATCCATTAATGTGTAATAAATTGCATATTTCAATCTCTAGTGTGAGAATTGCTGCTTTGCTTAGTCTTTCATAATTTCAAAATTAATATCTTTGGGTTTTGGACTTTTTGTTGGATGAAACAAGACATTTAATTGTGTCATTTCAGCTCTGAGAAATTGTGTAGTAGTTTTTTTTTAGATTTAAAAAAACAAAGTGCTTTGACAGTTAATCGAGAAAATAATGCTAATAAAATCTAGCTTTTCTTTGGTATATTGGTGCTTGACTGAAGTGATGAGGCTTATCACAAATTGTAAAAGCACAATGTTTTTATGTTAAAATGACTCACTTATTAATGGCAATAAAAAATATAATAATAATAGCTTGGATTTATATAGCACCTTTCACAAGACCTAAGGATGCCTTACACAGTAGAGTAAACAACATACAAAGACAATCATATTCAAAATACAAAGCTGAAAAGCTAAAAGTTGCGTGTTTAATGAGGTGACAGTTACGTGAGGTTGTAGGCCTTTAAGTTGTATTAATTGTGTAAACGAGCAAACTCATTTTAGCATTTTTAACCTGTTCTTAGCAAATGTTCTCTATCCTTACTTTATAACTGCCTAATATCTATAAAAACAATTGCTAAATGTTCTTTTTTATCATTATCTGTCATGCAGAGAATGTGACATAGTATTTGAAATATCAGTTGTTATTATGATTAATCAAAGAATGGCTGAGTTGATGAAGTTTCTGTAACTGTCTCTCTGCCACAGCTGTGAACTTCATCTGTGACCATCCGGCCATCAGAGCAATCAGCTTTGTTGGCTCAAATCAAGCTGGGGAGTACATTTATGAGAGAGGCTCTAAAAATGGCAAGAGGGTCCAGTCAAACATGGTGAGTGTCAAATGACAATCCAACTCAAATGTTAATGTCTGAAACTTACTGCAGATGTCCAGAAGGTGGAAGCATTGGCCAAGAGATTCAAGAGTTCCCTGTCGTATTTTTGGTCGCTCCTCCTCACTGCCAGCTGTACAGATTAGAGAAGGTGCACAGCAGATTGCAGCTGTGCATCCCTGCTAAAGTTCTAAATGCTCCATTTATTTGTTTTTATTCTGTGTTCATCAATCCTCTCTGCTACAATGACTAAAGTGCGGGACAGATTTACTATATAAAGCTTGTAGGTTGTTTGTGTGTAACTCCCTGATATCATGTTCTCACTTGTGACTAACCAGCTGGTGTTGTGTGGAGATCAAACAGCAGAAGGCTAACCACTTCTCTTGTACCGCAGGGAGCCAAGAACCATGGTGTGGTGATGCCTGATGCCAACAAAGAGAACACACTGAACCAGCTTGTGGGGGCCGCGTTCGGGGCAGCGGGACAGCGTTGCATGGCTCTCTCCACAGCCATCTTGGTGGGCGAGGCACGGAGCTGGCTGCCGGAGCTGGTGGAGCGCTCCAAGGCTCTGCGCGTTAACGCAGGTACCGCGCCCCATCACCCCGCCCTTCACCTCTGTCTCTCCTGAGCCCCTATTCCCCTGAGGGCCTTTGGTTAAGTCATGCCGTGGCCACCCACGCCGCCCAAACCACACCTCTCGCCTTTTGCCCTGTTGTAACTTCACATCGGAGTCAGCTGGGAGCGAGGGCTCGTTGAGTCAGCCCTGTTGCAAATTTGTGGCCAGATCTGCGGCCCAGGCCTAAATGGCGGTTCAGAGCATCAAGTCCTTTTGAGAGAGGAAGTTGATGTGGAGTCAAATAGAGAATGATTATCCCTGTTTTAAGTGATCTAAACTCTCATTTTTGTAGCGCACAGGAAACCCGTAAGTATCCATTTTTGAGGGAGTGCCTCAGGGTGCCCCTCTCGTGGCTTCTGCATGTTTGCGGCCAAAGACACATTTGAATGTCAGTGCCCGTAATGTGCTCACATCATGCGAGTGCCATAGTATGTAACCTTATAGCTGGTTGTTTTTGGGGCCCTGCTAGGAGACCAGCCTGGTGCAGATGTGGGGCCTCTGATCTCTCCGCAGGCCAAGGAGAGAGTCTGCAGTCTGGTGCAGAGCGGTGTGGACGAGGGAGCTAAGGTGCTCCTGGATGGCCGAAATGTCAAGGTCAAGGGTTACGAGAACGGCAACTTTGTGGGTCCCACCATCATCGGCGGTGTCACAGTACGTTGGTTGAATTTCTTTCTGTGCAAGCATCTATTTGCATCTGAACACCTCAAAGAATCACAAAAACGAAACCGCGAGTAAAAACATTTTGTGCTGTCCCAGCCTGACATGAAGTGCTACACTGAAGAGATCTTCGGGCCTGTGCTGGTTGTTCTCGAGGCAGAGACTCTGGATGACGCCATCAATTTGGTCAACAGGAACCCCTATGGCAACGGGACAGCTATCTTCACCACAAATGGCGCCACTGCACGCAAATACACTCACGAGGTGGATGTGGGCCAGGTGAGTGGCTGCAGCCTCCAAATGCGTTCCTCTGTTTTGGGAGAAAGGAGACATTCACATCCCTCTGTCATGTCTGTGCAGCATCTCAAGCAGGGAGCACATCGCATTTCTGTTTGAAAACCTTTGCAAGCATTAAAAAAACAATTATTTTCCATGTCAAGTATAGCCTTGTTTGTCTTTAACCTAATAAACACACATTCGGTAACCCCCTTCTCTCCACTTCCCCACCAGTTGAAGCTACAAATAGCTTCAGCAAATATGTGCCCGTTAAAAAAAAACAGGAGGACATAGAAACATTTTTCCAGGTAGTTTTCGATGAGGGGAATCTTAAATTAGACTCAAAAGGGATTCCTAGCGTCCTGTTCAACGTTTAAGCGTAAATATGGCCAGCCTTTACCCTGTTTGTTTGCCTGTGGAGCCTTAGTTATGTCCTGTGTTTGCTGTTCACATGTCGGGGAATGCTGTGCAGGCCATGTGCTGTTCTCCTCTCCAAACCTCGATGCAACAAACACTCTACTTTTCCTTTTTTTTTTCCCCTCCCTGCACCTTCGCCAAAAGGCCCTCGTGTGTCCAAACCTATTCCTGCTGTTTCAAACATTCTAAACCAACAATACCATGCCCCTACTGCCTTCATAACAAAATGTTTTATTTAGTTTTTCTTCCCTGTCATAAGAACATGCTGTGCTTTCAAAACTGCATACATAAGCCACGGGTTTAGCTTTATTTAGTGTGATCATGTAAGCTTGTTTTTTAAACAGCATGGATATACCACATCTCTCATCAGCCGCATCTTACTCATCATAGCAATTTAGGATTCTGGGGAATTGTTTTACAAAGTTTACACTTATGGGAATGAAAGGGAAAATACGTGTTTTCTGCAGGTTGGAGTCAATGTTCCCATCCCGGTTCCACTGCCTATGTTCTCCTTCACTGGATCGAGAGGATCCTTCAGAGGGGACATGAACTTCTACGGAAAACAAGTATGAAACGCTTCCTGTTGTTACAGTAATAAGACACGCACAGATGTAGCAGTCTGAGTTAAAATGTGTTTTTATTTTTCCTCTCCAGGGCATCCAGTTCTACACACAGATCAAAACTGTAACCTCACAATGGAAAGCTGAAGACGCCACCTTGCAGAGTCCTGCAGTTACCATGCCGACCATGGGACGCTAAATACTCCAGGTGCTGCTGTTCAATCCCATAAACCAGAAGACACTCTTCTTCCACATAGAAGACACCGATAGGTTCAATGTGAATAGTTCATTAACACAAGTTATTAAATACACCCCCCTTATATACTTATATATATATTAGATGTATTTATATATAAATACAATGTAAATGTAAACCACTGTGGCCAAGATTTTAACAAAAGGTCTGTACAGCTGAGGCAATGTTATTGGATCAATGTCATTTCCTCAAATACAACACCAGTTTTGAAACTGTTGTGTGCTTACTTGCACTGTAGCGGGTCTGATCCAGTGATTGCTAAGCAGAGGTGGGCCCACATCATTGTTTTGCAAGTCAAAAGAAAGTGTCAAATCTTTGCACTCAGGTCCTGTGTCAAGTCCCAAGTCTTAAACTTTGAGTTTCTAGTCCTAAACAAGTCATAATACATCCCTCACCTATGCTATGCTAGATTGCCAGATGCCAGGCTTGACCCAATGCATTATGGGGTACATTATGGGAAAGTTGCTTAGCCTTGTAGCAAATTTTTCCGTTTGGCCACTTGTGGTATTGCATCCCCCCCAAAAAATCCCCTGCCACTCAAAAATTTATCCAATAGGCCACCACTGTAAAACTGTTGACAGGTCACCAACTGCAAACTAGGTCAATTTTGACTCCTTCTATTCTGAATTTTTGAGCCATGGTGGTTTTATATTTGTAAAACTCTCCTCAAGCTGAGAAAGTCTATGAGGCGAGTGTAAACACGGAGACTTAGCCAGCAGGAGAAACACTGCTGCACATGTTCATACAGAAGTAAACCCCAGGGCTAGAGAGCTTTTGGCGTATGCCCGAGATGAGCAACTCTATTGGAATGAATAGGCGCCATCTTTGGTCCAGTGTCTTAGTATTATTAAAGTCAATGGCTTAGACTAACAGAAACAACTCCTTGTAATGAAGTCTTTAACAACACTGCTTTTTTCATGCAAGATAACAAAGCCTCTTTAAGATATGTGATCAAACCGGATCTCTTGGTAGAAAGTTACAGTGGTGACAAAGCAGAGGCAATTTAAAGTTAGTTTCTAAAAACAGCAGAGTATGTTGATGTGAAGACGAAATCACCGACCTTAATATACCAAGTATTTTTAAGTCAAAAGGCTCAAGTTCAAGTGAGGACACAAGTCATTGTCCAAGTTGAGTTGCAAGTATTTTTATGATTTTGTTGAGTCACAAAATTTTAGTCTATGCCTCAAGTTGCTTAGAGATCTTGTATATTATCTGGTGCAGATTTTGGTATCAGCGTTGGTTTTGCGGGGACAGATCCTTTAAAAGTGGTTGCGAGAGAATTCACACAGACTCGAAGTATGAAAGAGTATTCACAAGCCATATATACATGCATGGTGAGATATTTATGAGCACAAACAAACATCTTGCATTCTACCATGCACATGATTGACACCCTGTGGTTAGCGTACAAAGCAGAGGCAAACAATTCAGAGTGTGATGTGCAATGCAGAGGCCACACAGAGGTCATGTGGTGTGGATATCCGGCCGGCTGGTTGGGTTCGAGGGCAGAAAGGGCTCAGGCGCCTGGGTGATGAAGGTCGCCAGGGAGAGCTCCTCTCTAATTCTGGAAGACAGTCATCATTATGCAGCGTTAAAATGCAACTGTCTGATAAATCAAACGTAGACACTCATGTTCTCACAGCCAATGCTTTTTCAGCTAAACATGGAATGTGGGACCAATAAATCTGCACAGGGTTCATAATTGCAAGGATGAGATATGACTTTTATTCCCGTGCATTCCTTCAGTGTCTTACCCGGCAGCATCGCTGTCAATAAGGCTCTTCTCAGAGGAGGCGGACATAGCCAGATGTTGGCTCTCTTTCCTATCAGGAAAATGCAGAGTTGCAGTTACATACATAGTGAAAAGCCATGTTTAGCACACTGGTGTCTATTCACTCAGGCCTGCAGCCTGTTGTGGAAACAGGGTTACTCTGGGTCAACACGATGCACATGGATTCGCATGCTGCTAACTGAGTCGCCAAATGTTCTGTGTTATTCTGCCGGACTAGGTGCCAGACCACTGTTAACATGAATATATATCTCCTCTTGCCTGCCATACCCCCATACATTCAGATCCCCTGCACACTGCTCTCTGAAAATCATGTTACCAGCTGCGCTCTGACCACAAGCGTTCAAAGAAACAAAATAAACTGCTGGTGCACGTGAAGAGGGGCCAATAGGCTGAGAGCAAATCGACGTGACCAGATGTTTGTTTCCAAGCACACGACTCTGTGGCTGGGCCTATTTTTACTATTGTGCCCAGACTCTTTCTTCATTCTTTTTAAGCAGCTGGATGGAAAAGAAAATTGGTCGAAGCCTAACTGATGTTTTATGGTATCCTCTTCTGCTCAGAAAATGGCTGTTTAAAACATTAAAAAGAGGGAGGAGTCACCAGAAGTTCAGCCTGAATTACTGCTTGGTGTCACTGCACTTTGTTCTTCATGAGGTAATTGATTCACTACTTTCAGTCAGTTTTCAGGGATTACAACTGGATTGTGGAGTATTATTTAGGATGAGTGATACACAAGCAATAAACAAGTGTTTTGCTAGGACAAAAAATGCAGTTATTGGGGGTTTTCATTACCTTTCCCTCTGTCCATTCATCTTAGCAAAGAGAAGCCTGAGTACTTGTTCCTTCTGCTCCCAAGTGAGATCTGAGATTTCAACTTTGCTGTCTGGTTGATGAGTCCTTTAACAGGCAGATAAAATAAAATGAATGTTAACTACTAGTATTGTACACACTCGTTTTCATATAATGGCTGTGTTAAAGGTCTAGTCTGTATGGATTTAGTGGCATATAACCATAGATTAATAATAATACCTGGATTCTGGATGACAAGATGGCACCTATACATTGCAGTGGAGTTGCTCGCATGTTGCATATGCCAAAATGTTTTCTAGCTTCTGGGTTTACTCGTGCGGTATGCGGCCCACTGAATATGGACAATAGAGTTTCTCCCACTGTCCCCGTCTGTGAGTTTCATCCGGCTCATAGACTTTACATTTGGGATGACATCATGGGTTTTTTTAAATAGCTTTTCTCAGCTTGAGGAAAGTCTCTAAGTCTCTAAAACATAAGGCAAGTAAGATTTAAGACTGAAAGGTTTTTATGCTGCCACTTGAAATGATAGTAAAGACCAACTTTAAAATCAACAAAAATGAAGAAAAAAAAGAAAACATCGACTGACATCAGCCACAAATGGCATTAACAATGACTTCTTGGTCATGTAAATGTAAGAGGCATTCTGCAAATTATTATTAAAAGACATATTACCAACAATTGTTTGATTTTACAGTGGAATACCAGAAAAAACTTCAACAAAATCCCTTTTCTCATGTCTTAGCATTTTTTAAGACCTTTAAAAGATTAATTTAAAACATTTTAATATCAATTAATGCCTTATTTTTAAGACTTTTAAAAGATACACGGGAACCGTGTTGACTGTATTCGCATTTAGAGGTGCACCGTCAGCAGTTTCACAGATGTGTGTTTTACAACGATGGACTTAGGGAAAAATGTTTTTCGGACTGCGGCGGATTTTCTTGCTGCAATACCACGACTGGTCAGAGGCGGCTGCCTTTGTCTAACAATAAGGTTACACGAGTGAAACTTCGCCCCCGATGCCAAGCGTGTTGGAGGACTATGGTGATTGACGTGAAAACATGAAAGGCCCGATCGAGAGCTTGTGTTCAAATCATCTGTTTTGAACTACTGTAAAGCAAAATGGCAGACTCAAAGGAAGGGTACCAGCTCCGTATGTACATACAAACGGCTCATTCTAAGGAAACAAAAAAACAACACTTTTTATGTTCAAGTGATTATAAACAAATGAAAACATAATTAATATCATGTACTATTTCTGCCAATAGCTGCCCCTAAATCTAAATCCTACGCACTGGACCTTTAAGATGAACTATATGGTGTATTGTGGTTAGATGACCACTAAATGAGCTGCAGTTGACTTGGCGCTGATAAACATGACGAATTAAAAATATCACAAAGACAAACACAGTTGTGTAAGTCATGGGAATGATGGGAAGTGGACCTACCACCTTGCAGCTGCCTCCATGTCTGAATAGACAGAGTTGGTACTGTGGGGGCTTTTATGAAATGTGCGGATGGGTGGGAACTTGAGTTTTCCTGCTGTGGCTTCTCTCAGCCTCCAGTGATAAGCCTGCAGCGCCTCCTTCTTGTATTGCACCCTGCTGGCCGAGATCTCCTGCTTCACCTGAGCCAGAGCCTCGTGGAAGAACTGCTCCAGCTCTGTGCGCTGCTCTACAATGGTGCTCGCCAGCCTCTTGACGTGTCTCAGTTCCCTCTCCCGCATGGAGAGCACTTTCTGCAGCTTGTCCAGCTCTACCTGGCTGGCCTGGACGCTGACCAGGGTCCTCTCCTCCTCTTTCTTCTCCTCTTGCTGCTCCAGGGATGCTACCTTAGCCCTCAGTTTAGAAAGCTCCTTTTTTTGGGCCTCAATCTGAGCTGCGTTTTTCTTCACCATCAGCTCAAACGTGTTCTGGGTGAGCAGACAGAAGAGCAAAGTTGTTAAAAGACAACACCAATCTAAATTTAGAAAATCCTTTCATTTTTTTGTGCCAATACTGTAAGGCTGAAACAGATAATGGTTTGTGTGCTAGCCTGCGCTGCTGAGTGAGTGGCCAGAGCTTCAACATGGTGGATTTACCTCCTTCATTTACTGTCATCATCAGGGGTAAGATTAATGTGCCCAATATTTATTTGCCTTAAAGAATCCCTGCCAGAAACCTGCGAAAGAGAAGCCACTGGATTTGAACCCATACACCAGTGGAAACTAACCACAACCACTGACCACTGAGAGGCTGGGTAGTAGTCAGGAGGTGAGGGGGGTTGGAGGAGGACCACAAGTAAAATACACAGGGTCAGCACAAGTAAACAACACAAGGGAAAAACCACCTGAAATATATTCTGCACAGGTCTGACAAGTGGTTCCTCACTGAAATGATTGAAAATGACTTTATGGAGATGAATGGTCTCTATCCAAGAACTGACGGTGCCTAATAGTAACACTGCTGTTTGCTGTCCTACGGTTCAAACATACCTTGTCCAGTGCCAGAGAGGCATTTTCCTTGACCAGTGAATCTGTCAATATCTGCAGGTCCTCTGCCGCCTTTATGTGATATTTCAGCGCTTCGTTGAGACGGACGTTCTCCTTGAACACAGAGCGAGAGGCATCGTCCAACTGCCTAAATGGTTAAGAGGACAAAGCAAAAGAGCCTGTGACAAATTTGTCTCTGATGATGAACATATCTGTCTGATCTTAAACTCATGCCAGAGCACCCAGTAGCTCACCTGGTAGAGCGGGCGCCCCATGTACAAAAGCTGTGTCCTTGCTGCAGCGGCCATGGGTTTAACTCCAACCCACTGCCCTGCTGCATGTCACCCCCTCTCTTTCCCCCTTTCATGCTATACCTGTCTTCTGTTCTACCAAATTAAGGCAAAGAAATCCCACCAAATTAAAAAAAAAATCATGCAACACAGAATTTGTACCCATTTAAAGGGAGACTGCAATATTTTTTTTAGGTTTTTATATCATTCTGTAGCTTTCCAGTTGTGTTCCTGTTGTACTCAAATCCAAAAGTTTTTCACACATGGTCTGACGAAGGTTTCTGCATGATGACGTTGCGATATACAAACCCGCGTACTGCTGTGGAAGCCACTTTAGTTCGATTCTGAAAGTCACATTAACAAAAACTAAACGATTGAGACATCGGTAGACCAGCAACTCCCATGTGCGGTGAGGTAAAATGATTGTTTCTGTCAATGGACTGTGGTGGGAAAGGCTGTCTGACAACAAAGTAAAGCAGTTAAAATTATCAAAATATGGTGTGCATATGAACCAATACTGATGTTTTTTAGGTCCTTTTTTTTTTTTTTTTTAGACGGCTAAAATTGGTTTTGCTGCTGATCCCATCCACAGCCACCAGACTCCTTTTACAGAAACAGTAACTTTACCCCATGAACACAAAAAGTTGCAATCCGTGCCTTTAATAGACTAGTTTGTGCAACTTTCAAGGTCAAACTGACATAGCGTCCACAGCGGTAGGCTTCTTCAAACTTGGAACGTGCAGACCAACATCTAACTGCAGGAAATACACTGACTTGTGGATCCATTGATGTGTTTATACAGTAAAAATGCAGTACCATGATTTATTGAATCTTAATGTTACTGCACCTGGTTAAATAAAGGTTTAATAATAAAATAACACCATCCTCCACCTACAAGCTATGATGATGGACCCTCCCTTTAAGATTTATTTGAACCTGAATGGAGAGTTCCAGGTAGAATAAAACAAATTATTGCCGAATTATTTTAAGGGCATTCATCGGTCATGGTATGTGAAAAGACTGAGGTCTGATCATGTAGAGCATATCAAAGATTTTTGCTCACAGTTTCTTGGTTTTTACTCATAAAATAACTAGGTCAGTGTGCTTGGCTTCAAAATTAAGTCAATTACTTAGACTAAGACCAAACTGGCAGGACCACACCAGTATCAATGTTGATGTTTTATGAGCTGTAAAAAATAACTAAACATAGCAGAGGGGAAATATACATCTTATGGCCTCAAAAGTAATAAACTATGGGCTTCCCCACATGCATTACACTCTCCTCGTTCTGGGGCGGCCAGAGATGTGATCATTGGCTTCGGTGATGTACACTATCTGAACATGACCAACCAGTGTGGTCGAGAAAATTACGTTAGTTCTAGTTATATATATATATATATTTATATACATAAACGCTTATGTGAGTAAATTATTTTTTCTTTGCGTTCTGAGGACATCAAAGTGCAGTTTACAGAATAAAATTAGATTGTGAATGGACAGTGGAAACACACTCACACAATGGCCTCATTGTGGGCCCTCTCCACCACGTGGGCTATCGTTTTTTCAGCCTCCTTCTCAAGGCGTTCCTGCGAGGAAATTTACAAAACTCACTTGATGTTTCACAGTTATCTTCCAGGGGCCATGTTTTCCACAACTATCTAACTGGTTGGCTAATATTTTTTTAAGTATGGCTGTGCAATATGGCTAAAAATGTTATCATAATAAAAATGTACATTTCAGTTAATATCGATAACTATTGTGCTAAAACTACAAGATCATTATTTTTTCTACTTTAAACTGTGGTTTAAAGTATGATTTGTAGTCAGAATGTGACAATTGTTACTCAAATGGCAAAACATTTTACAAATCAGAGGTCGATTCAAAACAATTATAATAAAAAAACTGTCAATTAATAAAGCAATAAATAGACAAAGACATCACAGTTATGGTCAGCAGCATGTCCGAGTCTTTGTGCAGAATTTAAAACATTTTGTGAGTGTTTTAGCTGTCTCGACAGTACCTTTTCTTTGAGGAAATTGTACTCCATTTGGTTTAAGTTTTCTCGGTGCACCTTGTCGGCAACAGCCATGTTTTCTCTAATCTACAAAACAAAAAAAGTAATGGTTATATAAAGCATTAACATCCTGACAAAAAGAGCAAACACTCTTGATAGGAAACACTTAATAGTGTGTTTTTTCTTTCTCTCACATCACTGAGTTCCTGCTCCATCTGGGCTTTTGTCTTCTGAAACTCCTCAATTTTTCTCATCCCATCCTGGATCATGTTGAAATCTCTGGACTTCTTTCTGAACAGTTCCTTCATCTCACTGATTTGAATTGTGTAATCATCAACCTGTTGAAACCAATCACATCAGATACACAGAGTAAAAAATATGCTTCTTATTAAATGCATTATGCTGTAAGAATGCATCTGTATACTAGAGATTTTGCAAAGTTCCCATAAGTGCAACTTGTCTCAGTTAGGGAAGAAATTTTTCATACCAAAGTTCACACAGGCCATACTCTTTTGCAAACCAACTTAAGCACAGATCAGTCAGCCTAAATACCTCAAGATGCTACTGTGGAAAAGCCAGTCTGAGCAAAAATGTGACAAAATGACCAAAGTCATGAGAGACTAGCAAAACACGCACCCACAAACATGTACATGACGACTAAATGAGAGGTTATCAACCGTCTGATTACAACTTTAGGCCTAATCGTTATCCTTCACATAACTCTGTGTATGTTCATCCACATCAAATCAATGCACCAATCTTTATGCAAGGTGGTTTGCATCATATGCAATTTTCACTCTGGGTGAAATGGTCAACTCCCCAAAGAATATCAGAGGGTGTGAACGACGGGAGAAGCTGCCTTAGTAAGACATGAGCTCCCCTGAAAACAGCCATCCATTTTCTGTAACTGCTTATCCTGATCAGGGTCAAGGGGAGGCTGGAGGCTATCCCAGCTGATATTTGGCGAGAGGCGGGGTACGCCCTGGACAGGTCACCAGACTGACACAGGGCTGACAAACAAAACCATTCAAGCTCATATTCACACCTATAAACAACTGAAGTCATCAATTGACCTCATAAAGAAAAATATATATACCTGGCAGGACCTTTGTTTACAACAATAAGATTCACAATGAGCCCTCTCTTTTAGCACTCACAATATAAAAGTGAGGTCCCTAAAGTGCCCTGTTGACACAGTTTCTAGTGAAAACTGGCGAGTGTTGCTTGCGTCTGACTTTTTATAATGGTATGTAGTATGTGGAGAAATCTTTATGGAATTATTATTTTGCTAACTGAATTTGACAGCACTTAGATAAGAATCATTATATCTCCTCCTAGACAACCCCTTATAATTTCCTATTCTTTTCGAGTCACGTAAATGCGTCACCACACCTGGCGTCTCAGGACCCGCTCATTAAAGGCAGGTGTGCTTAATTCCTCGGCTGTGGAAGACGCCAAGATACAGTCTTCAGCCGCTGTGTGTTTGCTTTATTCCTAGTTTATTGTTTGCTGATTTTTTTTTAAATTTCCCCATTGATTTGAATTTTTATCTTAGGTTTTTTTTTGTATTTTAATATCATTTTGAGGCTGCAGTCGCACAAGAGTTACTTCACTCAGCAACTTCCGTCCTTCAAATCAATCAACGCTGAACACCACCTAAAGCACCGAGGATCATCAAACAGTGAGTACAATATCTACCATGGCGTCTGTGGCGCCTATTTATAATTAATTTAGAAGCCGCAGTAATCACTTTCAGTATTGTTTTGGAGAAAAATAAGTACAACTCTGATTCCTGCCTCTTAAATGTGAATGCTTTCTGGTTTCTTTACCACTTTATGACAGTAAACTGGATATATTTGGGCTGAGGACAAAAAAAGTCACTTGAGGGCATCATTTTTTCTTTTTTTCTTTTTTTTCACTTTTTTGACAATTTATAGACCAAACAACTAACTAATCTATTATTTAAGAATTAAATATTTAATCAACAGTGAAAATAATAAGATTTTATCACCCCACAGTGAGAGAGGCCTTTGAGCATTATGCCTTTAAGTCACATGTTAAGAGCTGACCACATGACAGTATCCTTTTCCCCTAACTGGACATATATGACAGTTCTATGTCTAAAATAGGGATGTTTCAAGTTGGTCCAGACCATGCCTCTTTTTTTCTTTCCCAGAAGCTTAATGGACTCCATTTTACCAGCATGAGCAAGAGCAAGAGCTGGAAGATGAAAAACAGCTGCTAGCAAACGAGGCAAAAGCTTTTTTTGTACTTTTTTTTGTTTGTTTGTAGTAAAGCCACTTGAATTTTGTCATGTCAGTATGATAGCTCGATCTCAACTGCAAGCAGCAGAGGTCAGTGAGGATAAAAGGGGCAAATTGAGCTTGCTTGGCGTATGTTATGTAACTTCACTGGTATTTTAGTGTAAAGATCTGTGAGGTATGGTTAACACATCAAGACCAGCAGTGTGACTGCCTTTTCCCAAGCAAGCACTTTTAATTTTTCTGTGGCTACTGACATAGATTAAAATAGCATTAGACCATGTAACTTGGAATGTGAGGGTTTGTTTTTTTGTTTTATGGTCGCTTTGTTTGGTTGTTGTTTTCTTACATAATAAATGTCGACATAATTACACACAAGACAGCTGTTAAGACACAGTGCAGCACATTTTTTAAGCTGCGCACAGTAAATCTAAGTTTTCTACTATGAACAGGCGAGCTTGAGTATGTTTTGTCGGCCAAATAAAGCTCAAGTTGCATTTCTTCTCTTGTGGCTGTGTCTTAAAATGAACTCACCAGTTTGTTTTGCTCCTCACGTGCGCGTGCATCTTGAGTTTTGAGGCTTTTCTGCAGCATATTGATCTGTGAAAACACGTTTGTTGAGTTAATCATTCCTTCTGTTCATTTACAAACTAAATAGTTTTCTTTTTAACGACCTTTTCCTCCTTAGTTGCATCTTGTCTCTTCAGAAAGCCCGTTATATCGATAGAGTCCTTCTCCGCGCGGTACAGGTGGTTGGTGAGCTCTTCATTTACGCGTGCCAATTTGCGGCAACCCTCGCGGTACTGCGCGAGCGATTGGTCGGTGACCTGCACCCTCAGCTCCCACAGGGCAGCGTTGGCCTTGGCTTTCTCAATGTCAGACTCTCTGTCCGCCTTTGACTCCTGTTTGCCTTCTTTCTTTCCTTTCCTGTGATAAAATGCAACGTAGTTAGCGTACAGTTACGGTTTGTGCGTCAGTGAAGAGTACACAAATGAACGGTCATCTCACCCGGCTTTCGCCTTCTTTACTTTGGTGATTTTCTTCTTCGGCATCACTGCTACTGTTACCGGCAACAAATCTGAAGAAAACGACCTCAAAGAGAGGAAGTTGGACGCTAATTAGACGTACAGTAGTACCAAGCTCCTGTGCCCCTGAGTGTTTGTTTGTGTTGCCATGGGGACACTGACTGAGGAAAAGATCAAATTTCTCTGTTACAGGACTTTTGGTAACCTATATAGGGCCTGTCAACCTACTGTATATTTAATGCACAAAACCTTATTTAGGCCTATGCTTGTCTGCTAGATATTTGTTGTATGCAAATTTCTAATGTTGCATTTGATGGCCTAAGATATATGTCTGAATTACATTTTAATGTCTGTGAAAGTACAACTTACCCATTTAGCCATGCATTTCTTTAGAAAATTAAATTTCGTTCAGTTTATGACACAGTTCAAGAGGCAACAAATGGATGGAGAAAGTGAAAGAAAGAGAGGCAGTGGGGGAGACCGGGGGTTGGTTGGTACACAGTTATTTTCTGGTCCTTTTAAGGTCACAGAAACAAAAATTTGGCCAAAAAATGTTTTCTTTCTTCTAATACAATAAGACCATCCTGATAATGTGAGATTAACATTATTTTTCTTCCCCTGTATCAGTCTGGAGTCGCTGCCACTCCAAACACTTTCAGTGGGTGACAGATAATAGCGTTAGCCTACACAAATACAGGCCTTTGCACACTGAGAAGCCTAGGCATTTTTGCGTCCAAAGTTGCTGCACGTCTGAAAATAAATATGACTTGAACCAATCACTGTGGGAAATTGTAAGATACAGATGTCTGTTCTGCTCAACAGCCTCTGGACTGACACGCTGTTTGTCACTTCTCTTGTAATTATGGTCCTCTCACTCTGGACTCTATCAAACAGGATCTGTTTGCACATGATCTCCTCCCACGCGATGACATGAAATACATTTGGCTCCTGTCAGCAGTATTGTCCAGGTTGTCCTGAAAAGAACTATGTGTTACCCGCTGCCTTCCCCCACAGCTGCTTTTTGTTGGAGTTATGGGAAAACCACAAAGATAAACGTAAATGCAGTTGGCTTACATCTTCGAAGACACTCATCCAAAAGAAACAATGTAAAGTCAGCGCAGGTCATAATTACAGCTCAAAACCACTAAAATCTCTCCAATATCTTGTTCAGCTTTCTGCAGGAACGTGAGAGTGTCCAGTGTAGATTATTCATCAAACAAAAAAGTCAATATCACTAAAGTGTTGGGTGTAGCTACTGTAAACTGAACCATATAGGGTCGCTTGGTGCTCTGGCATCATCAACAGAGTTTGAAGACTAAATTTAAAGGTAATTACTATGACAGTGAGGAGAGAAAACTGAAATAACCCTGAGCTTTTCAAAGCTGTCATTATCATTGGAATTGTAATGACAAGGTTTAGGTCTCTTCAATGGACTTCTTGGGGTAGGACACCCACAAACATGGCATTCCTGAGGGTAACATTGCAGCATATTAATGATATATTGCAGAGTGTAGATTACAAAGCTGGGGTCTCCTCTCATGCTTTATGGTTTCAGTTAACTTGAAACAAAATACCAAAATGTCCCTTAAAACATTGTTTGTAATGTGCTGTGTCATGCTTTAGAGGAGCACTTTACATGCAGATTATACAGTAGCAGTGCACATTTGGACGACATCCGAACATGATTTGGCAACATATGGACTTTCCATTAGATTTGTTTAGTTTATTGTAAGTTATTTCTAGACTTAAGCTACAGTTGGTCACTTCTACAAAAATATCTTTGTGGCATATTTGCTGAAACTGTCACTTTATTCTGAAAGTTGTACATGAAATAGATAGTCTTTAAAAAAAAAAAAAAAATCAAGTCCCATGTCCTCCTCCTACTACTGCTTATCATGGAATTTGCTAGAATCGCCCACGGTTCACCAAAAACAACCCATCAGTCGAGGAGTCTCTAACGCAGCTGCTGGTCATGCTTGTGAAGGCGAAAATGCACGTACAACAGTTTGTATGATATTAATTAGCGCCCCATGAATGACGTTACACCCTTTACTTAAAATTATGTAATTAACATAAAATTACAGTAGTTAGAGTTCGGCAAATAAAATTACTTTGTGGGTTGAGGAATATAAACATGTTTGGGCATCTTTAGGTTTAGCACCTCACATTTAGATGTGTAAGTCCACTAACAAACAGCAGTATTTGATGAGTTGAAAAAACAAAGATTTCATTAAACTCATTCATTTTATTCAGAGGGTAGTTCCTATTGCATCACATTATGATGGTATTGTAAAAGTAGGTGTGTGTTTAAAACTACAACATGATTCATGTATCACACAGCCTGAGGTGGATTGCAGCTGTCCACACACACTCCACATTATCCAAATTCATTGCTCCATTAACCACAGGATGTGTCTGGACTTTAGCAGCAAGAAAATATACAACAATGATTTCAAAATCAAAACAATCCTGACAAAACATTTTCACGCACAGTTTATTAGTCACATTATCACACTGTTAACATGCAACCAAGACATCTATGGGCACAAGTCAGTGAGAGGTCCTGCACATGTACGCTTTGATAGGGGCGAACGACCATTCTGGTGAGCCGCAGGATTGAAAAAAGTAGCCACAGTATTTAGAAAAAAGGAAGGAGGAAAGAAAGTCCAATATTTTTAGTCCAAATTACAGTGTTGGAACAGTGCTTTGCACAGTCGAGTGTCCTGGGAGTGGAATGGCATGATGGGTGAATACTAGTGCCAAGCCCCACCCTCCCCACATTGTCCTCTGCATGGACTTCCTGCACTCTCTCGTGCCCATCCGAAGGACCTCTGCCCTCCCCTTACCCTCCTGACTGGGCTGGCCGGCAGCTCAGTTTCTGCCTCAGTCGCCTGCTGCCTGAGGTGAAACAGTCTCGTATGAGCACGTGTTAAGTCAGAGCTGGGGCAGGGTCGGTTCCCTGAGGATGCCTCAGTTGCTTGACTACCAGCGCCTCCTGTTTCAGATGTCTGTCCACTTTCTGTTGATACAAAGTGGGTGAAAAATATCACAGCCCTGGTACAATTCTCAGTTCATGTGAGGTCTCTGAGACGCCGCTGCTGCACTGCTGTGGGATATCCTTGATGCCTCTGCACCCTGCACTAAAACCAGTAACTCTGAACATTACACCAGAAAGCATTAGCTAGCTGATACACTACAGCATGGCTTATGATGCAGTGCCAACCACCCACCTAAAGCAGAGAAACAGCCACTCATGCTTTTCATGCATTCTCTCGTGAAACGTGCCTTACTGCCCAAATATTTTTCCCTTGGAAAGCCTGTGGTTAACACAAGGATGAGTAGGAGTGAGATGATTGCTAACATTCTTTTAACTTCTATGCCAGCTGGAGTGCAGGTCACATTTGCATTTTTTAAGGTTGGTGAAAGGGCTGCAGCAGATTTAATGTGGTGATTACTGTAGGATCATGAAGAGGAGGTTGAGAGGATTTCTTTTTAAAAACACAGGCATGAGTCATTCCAGCTACTGAACGTGATTTAGTGGATGTAGTAATACCTAATCAAACACAGCCAGAATCCATCCTACAATGAAACATGGTGAGTCACATTTTCAGTCTGAAGTAGTTTGTTTAATTTATTGTCTTCCCCACACAGCTCCAACACATTTTAGATAAAACAAAACTTAACAGTGTTAAGGTTAACCTTAAAATGAATGCAAAGATTAGAAAAGTGTTACACTATGAAACCTGACAAGTTGATTTTACTTAAAAAATCTAGAAAACAGACTGCCTTGAAAAATGTAAGTTAATTTAACTATAGGATTTAACTTATGTTTACATTATATCTAATTAAGTTTATTTGATATTTAATTATTTTTACTTAATTTTGTGAGGTTGTTGCAACTTAAAAATGACAAGTTTAATTAAATCAAGCAATTTAAGTAAACCTAATTTACTGTACTGTATATCTGTATACTGCTGGTTGCAAACAATTCATGTATGTATACATATATATACACACACACACACACACACACACACACACACACACACATATATATATATATATATATATATATATATATATATATATATATATATATATATATATATATATATATACAGAACTTGCAGATCTCCAAACTTCATCATTGGTGAATGAAATCCTCTTTGTGACTAACCTAGTTTACTGAAGTTGCTTAGAAAGAACAAGGTAATTTCACCTGTCATTTTTAAGTTGCAACAACTGACAAAAAATGAAGTAAACTCAGCAGTTACTTATAACGTAAACACAAGTCAAGATTAAAACTAATTTACTTTCCTTTTTCACGGCAATCCGTTTTCAATATTTAGGTAAGCTCAACTTGTCAGATTTCACAGTATATGTTGCAAAAATTAAAAACTAATCTGTAACTGTCAAATACAATTTTTTCATTCAGGTAGTAGCCAAATCTGAGCACTTGTGAAAGTCCAAAGAGTTGCAGCGGGAAGGAATTTCTAAGGCAAGCTCCTATGTAAGTCTTAAATGCGCCCATAAAAAGTATTTTAAGACCATTTCTTTTGGGCTTTTTGTGTGTGAGCCACTCATTTTGACTCGTTTATAAATCCCTTTCTCCTTTCTTTAGGGGATTTTCTGGCTCCAGAGTAACTAGTAAAGATGAGGAGGGGAAAAACATAACCTAAAATAATCCTCCTCTCAAAAAAAAAAGAAAAAAAAGAAAGAAAACGAAAAAAAGAGAAATGCTGCTGGTAGGCAGGTAGTCTCCGGCTCAGCTCACAGGAGGGGGGACTGCTGTTGGAGCTGGGATGGACCGCCACAGGATTGGTGGATGGTTGCACTCGGTGTGGCCCCATGCCAAGCCCTTATGTCTTTATATACTGTAAACGGATGACCGGACAGTCCTGAGTGTGCATCGCATCCACTCTGCGTCTCTCCATCTCCACTGCGCTCTCTCTCTGCAGGGCCCCTGTCAATCTTTGACTCCAGCATCCACCACTTCTTCTCCTCAGCTGTCTCTTCTCCCCGGCTGTGAAACAATGGCCACGCCGAGCATGCTCCTCACTTTCTCCGTGTGGCTCTTGGCTGGGAGCCTCTTAACGGAGGCGACATACTACCGGCACCACCGCTACGTCCCCCACTTCTACCGTTACCGGGAGCACTCTGCCAACACGGAAAACCTCCTCCCCGAAGTCTCCAACCCGCATCCTGAAGTCCCGCAGCCGGGTGTTCCGACCTACCCTCAGATCCCCGAAGTGTTCCACCCGGCACCCGAGGTCATCCACACCCTGCCCGAGGCTATCCACCCGGTGCCCGAAGTCGTGCATCCTGCACCTGAGCCGTACCAGCTTCCTGAGGTTTACCAGCCTGATGTGCCTGAAGCCTCCTCCCCCGTCAACGCGAGCCGGGTTTTCTACGGGATCATGTTTGACGCTGGGAGCACAGGCAGCAGGATCCACATCTATAAGTTCATCCAAAAAGACCCCGGTGAGTGCACCACTTTCTCCCTCGCTCTAAACCAAGAGAAGAGCTGTGCACATGCTGCTGGCTCCCACTGTGTCTGCTTGCTGTTAGGTCATTCGCTGTGTGGTGTGAGGGCAAACATGAGTGAATGGACATTACTGCTTCTAAAAGTAGCTGAAGTGGACTTTTAATTTGCCTGTCTGACTCAACTGTGGAGGACGCAGACCTCTAAAATTGCATCAGGATGTAGGTGAAGTGCAACAGTCTAAATAACTTGAGATATAAAAGAAAAAAAGCTGTGCAATTACACATGCTTGAGTTTGTGCTTTATCCCATAAATATCACTGTGGTTTATGGTCTGTTCGCTGACTTTTTTTTTTTTAGTTGAGCTGCCAGTTCTGGACAATGAAATGTACCATGCGGTAAAGCCTGGACTGTCTGCTTATAAGGACAACCCTGAGGAGGTATGTATGTGTTTACACCGTCACTTATTATTAATTATCAGGTAAATTAGGGAGTTGTCTGCAAACCACTGGGATTTTCTTTGGGTTGGGTTCATGTGATGTAAACACTGTGTAATTACAAAAAAATGCCTCCAGCTGATGCTGTCACTGCTGCCCACTCCTGTCTGCTACCTTTGATTTACACATTTTTAAAGACAAAAGAAAACTTCCTGATTGTGAAGTGACACCACATATCTTCCGCAGGGTGGCAACACCATTCGTCAGCTTCTGAAGATTGCAAAGAAGACCGTGCCAGAGGAGGACTGGAAAAGGACCCCGGTGGTCCTGAAGGCCACAGCGGGTCTGCGCCTGCTGCCTGAAGACAAGGCCAGTGCTCTTCTGAAGGAGGTGAGGCACGTTTTCTCTCTGCCCTCAGACAGTTTGGCACAAACACTACCCGTCCCGCCAGGGAGCGGGATGAGAAACCACTAAGTGCTTACAAGTGTCACTGAAAAAAAACGGTTGCAAGTCTGCCCATTTGGTGGCTACCATGTTGCAAAAAACAGCTGTTGTGGGGTTGTGTGGAGTAACCATATTTGTCATTTAAAGTATTAAATCCAGGCTACTGTTCCAGCCATGCCTGTGGTTGAGTTATCTGTCACTCTGAAACAGAACCAGAGCCTGAATAGACATTATCTTGACAACAGCAGAAACTTTTAGGGTGTGTAGTGCAGTATCATTGTGTTGTTTTAACAACATATCCAGCAGATAAATGTACTGAAATATTGATACATTTCTTCCACAGGTGAGAGAGGTGTTTAATGAGTCCCCTTTCTTTGTGCCAAACAACAGTGTTTCCATCATGAATGGACAAAATGAAGGTATGTTATCTTTTGATGCCCTTTAACCTGTTTGCACAATATAAAATACACAAAACAAGATTTTTATTAGTTTTATTTTTGACAGATTTATTGTCTGACCAGGTGCTTTAAGTGCCTCATTTACTGAGGATACATCACACAATGTTGCTCTCATAATTCGTTTTACAAGAGGTCTGTTACCACCTCGCTGAGACAAATAAATAAGCCAGTGTGGAACCCACGCCCAATAATTTCTTACCATCCTCCACATCACTCATTAAGACACCCTCACTATGTTACGTTTCATCACACACTGTGTGTCATTCATTATCCTCACTTTATGAGTGCAATAACTTGACATCTGAGACAAATGTAATTACCTGGGCTGGTCTGCAATCACACGTTAGTTACATCAACTCTGCTATTTAAATATCAGTTTAATAAAGTCATCTTCAGTTCAGAGTTGGCACTCAAATGGAAAAAGTTGTAATTTTTACTAATAGAGACATTTTGCCCTCATGTGCTGTTTTAGGAGTCCTCGCCTGGGTCACAGTGAACTTCCTAACAGGTAAGACATTGCTTGTGTTTTGCTATGGTGGTGTTAGTGGTCAGGAGGCTCATATCTGAGGCTCCAGTGTACACAGAAGCCCAGCAGTGAAAGACTCTTGTCTCCTGTCTGAGGTTATGAGTTTGAATCACTGGCCCCAAACAGCTTGCAAAAACAAGCAATATTTCCTCACGTTTTTTTTTGTTTTTTTTTTTTTTGGGGCATCATCGAATGTATTTTAGACAACAACCATACAGTACGCTTTAAATCAAAAAAGTATTTTCCCTCATGTTGGGGACAGACATGAGCTGTAGGCATGCATCATTCTGACAGTAGAGGTTATAAAAAGAAGAAACTTGTACTGAAACTGGTAATAAAGCCACAAGATTACACAGTAGTCTCTGTTTTGTTGTGCTGTGATGGATTGCACCTTCTCCTGTTTAACACTGAGCTTATTTTCCATAGGTCACCTGTATTCCAACACCAAGAGGACAGTTGGCATCTTGGATTTGGGTGGCGGATCCACACAGATCACATTCCTTCCCAAGTCAAAGGTGAATGAAATGTTTTATAGGGAAAACAAGTCTTGTTTTGAAAATGTTCTTACCCAAAATATACCACTAAACATTTGTGTTTATCCAACAGAAAACGATTCAGTCTGCTCCCGCGACTTACATTGCCAACTTTAACCTCTTCGACCATACGTACCAACTCTACACACACAGGTAAATAGCAGAAAAGGCCTCTGTAGAGTAAGACATGCATATCTATCCAAAACTAACCATAATTGTATGTCACCTTCACATAGCTACCTTGGAAATGGACTGTATGCGGCTCGACTGGCAACTCTTGGCGCACTAGGAGCCGATGGTAAGCATCTAGTGCCTTTTCATCACCTCTCTTTTTGCATTCTTTTGTAAATGCACTCATAGGAAGATGACAAACTGTTCCTTTGTTTTTGTTTTCCCAGGTCTAGATTGGAAAGTCTTCACAAGTTCCTGCCTCCCGAAAAAGTTCAGAGAAGAAGTTACTTTTGGAGGAACCACCTACAAAGTTAGCGGGATTCCTGACGGTAAGATAAAAGCATGCTGAGGTTTTGATTGCCTTCCCAGCTCCTTGGATGCAGCGATTTGTGCATTCCTTTCTCAACTCTGGAACACAATAGAGTACAGTACAATACGGTCTCTCATGAGAACATTCTCCTGCTGGAGTTTCTGTAACCTTGGCGCCAAATGCATGTTTTGTCATCCTCTCTCGCTCTGCGTCTTCCCTCTTGAACAATTATACTGCAGTCAACCTTGTATTTAAACGAAAAGAAAACTGTCAGTTAACTTCACAAATAAGGCAGTCACTCCCATACCACAGTCAAGTAGCCAAAAGATGCAGGGCTTGTCCCTGAGTTGTTATTTTTTTTTGTGTAACGAGCGGCTTGATCTGGACCGCTCACAATTATGTGGTAAAAATAGACAGCCCAACAGGGCCGCGCTAACTGCCGCTCTTGTCAGCACATGGTTTTGCCGGCACAACTGAGCCAACCATACCCATGGGGCTGTGTGAAACTTGTCCTTCTGGGGCTTCCCTTGTATATAATAGGATGAGCCCCCAGCTCCAACCTCTGGCTGACCTCAAACTCCAGACTCTTACAACAGCATTCCAACCATCGCTGCCTCCAAGCGCCTTTAACTCATTGTTTACTCCACCATTTTTAATATAAAGTAATTCTTCGACAAATCTTAATTTACCTGTTCTCTCTCTCTCTAGGCTATGCAGGGTATAAGCTGTGCTACTATGAGGTCATGAAGGTAATCAAAGGAATCGTGCACCAGCCTTACGAAGTGAAGGGCAGCAGCATCTTCTACGCTTTCTCCTACTACTTTGACAGAGCTGTGGAGTCTGGCCTCATCGGTGAGTGGGCACACGCCAAAGAGTCACCTTCCAGTCCAGTGCCATAATCTTTCATGCTAATTATCATGTTTTGCACAAAACAGGTAACCAAATTGCATGTTTTTTTCTGCACAGATGGCAGTCGGGGTGGCGCGATTGAAGTCAGGGATTTTAAGAAGAGAGCCAAGGAAGGTAAGAGTGACATGTTATCTTCTCTAGGGCTGCATACACCAACCATTTTACAAGTTATTTATATCAGTAGTCTAACCACTGAAACTTCATGCAACACGCACTGTGCTCTAAACAGCAAAGACACTAAAACTTGTTTGTGCCCGAACATGGCACACTTGACAAATAATGATTTATTACACGTAAAATGTAACCAATTATTTCCTAAAAATGTGTTTTGAAAGTGGATTACAAGACAACTGTAGTATATGATAGAGTAAATATATGTTGAAATCACAATAAAACATTTTTTTAACCACCATGCTTATCAGCTCAAGCGTGTGATACTTACAGTGTCCATGTACAACCAGATTTATAGCAAGTAGGAACGAGCTGATGTGTTATGTAAGGCTGTTTGTGTTGTGAGAACACTGTCACATGGTCTCGAGGAACAAGTCTGGCTCAGGCTGAGCTGGCAGCTGAGCTGAAGCTGTCTGTCCGGCCCAGGCAGGAGGGCACCTGACAGCCACACACCACCTTGGGGCTGACACATACTGAAACACACAAACTTGTGTACCAGGCTGTTCAACGCTGCCACCCACCCGCAGCCTTGTGCTGACCCTCAGCCATTCTCCTCGCACCTCCCTGTTTATTCAGCCAAACAAAACAGAGAGGTCATCTTTTAATCATGTGGCACCAGGGTTAGAAAAGGTGTTTTTTTGTTGTTGTTTTTTTTTGTTAAAACATGGGACATGACTATAATATGATACAGCACAGTGTGTCCATGTAATGCTTTTTTTGTCAGTGGTATGTGAAATCTGTATTATTGTCATGTCTGAAATCTGTGGCTTTTTGTGTTTGCAGTGTGCAACAAAATGACCAAGTACCGTGCTATTAGCCCCTTCCTCTGCATGGATATGACATATATCACCTGTCTGCTAAAGGAGGGCTTTGGCTTCAAGGACAGCACTGTGCTACAGGTGAGCAAATCAGGGCCTACTATGAACAGAGATTAAACAAATTAATTAATTAAATGCTACATGATCGAAATCTTCAGATTCTGTCTGTACAGCATTTCACAAAGCTTAAATATTGTCAAAAGTAATAGTAAATGCAGTAAACTGTTTCTGTGTGTGTTTTAATGATCACCCTGTCACTCTGTTCAACAGTTAGCCAAGAAGGTGAACAATGTAGAGACAAGCTGGGCCCTCGGGGCGACCTTTGACTACTTCAGAAACCTCAACATCCACTAAGGACAGCTTGCTGTCACTGCAGCCAGCACTGAGAGGGACAGTCTGTCACTGTGGGGCTTACCGTCCTCCGTCCACCCTCGATCAGCCCGTCCCCCTCGCAGACACACCCGGTCCCACCACGCTTCCTCATCCACCACAAGCCTTCCTCCTCTTTTCCTTCAACCTCAGCACCCTGCGAACACTCCAAGAACTGTTGAAAAAAAAAAAGAAATCACTATATTTTTATAAGGCCAGCTATTTCTACTGTATGTTGAGCTCATGACTGGTGGGCTGACTTTATTTTTGTAAAACGTTTACATGTTTGATTCCTTATGGGTGTCTGATCTGAAATGTCTTTCTTACCTACCTGTTCTCAGTGTGTAGCGGGTAGTTTAGAAGCAACCAGTCATGGTATTTGGTGCTTACTGTGGTCCTGGTGTGCACTGTACACTACAGTGGAGTTTATCTACAGCCTAGTTGCTGGAAATACAACCATAGTTGTCTTTCTAAATGCTTGTTAATCGTCTTTTCATGCTAGCAGTAAATTATTTTACAGAATTAATTTGCCCCCAGCCGTCATTGGAAACAGCAGTTGAAAACCACACAGCTTATCTCTTCAACTTTGCACATAACACTTTAATTGCAGATATTGTAGCTAAGACAGTTGCTTCAAGAGTTGTACATATTCGAGTAGTGCTCCATTCACCATGACTGAGGGGGGCAAAAAGAGCGCTGTGGAGATACTAACAGACTTGTGTTGTATAGCTGTAAATGTATGAGGTTATTACCTATACTTTTAAACTGCAGCCATTATTGTTATGTCTACTGCAGAAAAAGACCTTATCAAGCATGACTAAATTGCAGAGGCCCTAGGTCTGAGCTCAGTTTTAGACCAGCAACAGAGACCTCTCATCACGGGTAGATAGATGCATCCAACAACATAATTTACAGGCATTAAATACAGCAAAAAATGCAAACAGAAATTATGTAAAAAGCTGACTAAAAGCTCGACTCCTTCATTTATTGCTGGTTGCTCAAAAACTTTTGTGATATTGAATTCTGTTTTTGAATTCATTTCTCTTGTGAACTGTACAAATATTTAAATAACTTTATCTAATGTAGAGCATTTTAACTATCGTCATCCAATATTAACTCTGTGTAACTGCTCTTTAAACCGTGCCTTTGCTGTCTTTTCAGTATTCAACATGTTCAATAACTACTGCTGTATATACATAATGTAAACTTTTATTAGTGAAATCTTTTGACAAGAACTGCTTTTGACGTTGCAAAAACTTTATGCTGCACAATTGCTCAGAAATGCCTGTATGTTCATCAGTAAGAATAGTCTGATGACTGACTATATGTAAATTGATGTTTTTATTAAATCCAGTGAAATAAATATATGCTATACATGTATGTTTTAATAAAACATGAAAACTTTACTTTGTTTTGCTTTTTTTGATATCATGATATGAAATTATAGTACAATTCTATATGGTGTACAAGTACATTGTAGTCTCATATGTGTTTACAAGTTTAATTTTTTTTAAAAAACATGTAAACAGTGGATTTATGACATTATCTAAATACAGTTTGCATACTGTTCCCTATATCAGTTGATGAAGTGCTTTACATATCATATATGTAAAGGTATTGGTCTATGAACCGGTGCTTCAAACTGGAGGAAAATTCAAACATATAAAAACAACAATCTTTTTGACATGTTAGGATATGCTTTGAACAGTTACAATGTTGTGTTTTTGATGTGGAATCATTTTGCAACAAAACACACACAAGGACAAAAATCATAAAGGAGTAAAATATATATTTATTATTTTACATTCACAACTTTTACAGTCTTTGAAGATCCACCAATGACCTTGCACAACGGATGCATCACTTGCTTGCAAATGCCATGATCTGCTCCTGCAAAGGCAAAAAGACATCAACTCGGTAACCTTTAAATTACGCTTACTAGAAGCCTGTAAGGAGTGCGTGGCACTTCAGACCTCTATACAAGACCTGTAAACCAATGAACTCACACATTTAATATGGAAAAAAAATGTCACGTTTAACTTTTGTGCCTCCATACTGAACTGCATTTACAACCAGCTCCAGTTGTGTTGGTCTGAATCACTTAGTAGGAATAAAGCCATTTCGCATGAGTGGTCGGTAATAAAAGGGGTGTGAAAACACAAGCCAACACCGCTGTCCGCTGCCCCAGAGCCAGCCCTGCACCCCACCCACACACTTTTGGTAACACTAAATTTGGGGCTAAACTTAGATGCCATAGTAGTAGGTTCAGAACCCTGGAAATTATAGACACCGCTAAAGTAAAGCTCCGTGTAATCAGAAAAGAGGGTGGAGGGTGGGGTCAGGGTGGAGGCGGAGCTTACGGTTGACAGGTGGTTGATATTATCTGAGTGATGGCCAGGTTCTCTGGGAGGATATGTTTGGCGGTAGAAGAGAGGGAGCTTACTTTAAGCGCTGGGAGCATGTTGGTGGCCTGCAGACCGAAGGTGCGTAGGAGGACAACAGGAGCGGCGTTAGTGGAGTAAAGGCGCTTCATGAGGTCGATGGCGGCCATCATGGGCAGATTGTGTCGCTGGCGTTCAGTTTCATATTGTAACAGGTGCTGCATTGCTCCTGCACAAACAAACAAAGACTAAATGAGGACATTAAGCTTGTGTAGGTCTGTCACGTTTTCTACATTAAGTCACTGGCGCTATTTTGACCTCAGAACATTTAACAGTGGAAAAAATAAACAATATCTCATAACAGGATTTAATTTTTTATGAAAAGCATCTTACATATAGTTCCTGGCAGAAGGGACAGAAAAAAACATCAAATAAATGTTGCCGGAAAAGCTGATGCTTTTTATAATTCAGATCAACAGAGTGCGTTTGAGTTGGGGATATGGAAAAGAGCTTAGGGGAAACCACTGTGCTATAGTTGCAGCGCTCCTGTCTGTTTGGAGCTCTCACTGACCCAGGTCCTTCCCGTCAAAGGCTGCCTGGCTCAGGAGCTGTGTGAGGCAAGCCACATCCCCGAAGCCCAGGTTGGCTCCCTGACCCGCCAGAGGATGGACACGATGGGCCGCGTCCCTGCAAAGATATAACATAACCCTCTCTGTCCATATGCATTCCATTCACAGTATGCTATTTTATGCCCAGCGCAAGATCAAAACCATTCACTTTCATATGAAGTACTACATCAGTTCAAAAAGCCTGGTTGACAAGCTAATTTTTAAGACTTTTTCAATTGGTTACTTCACTTACAAAATGTCCAGGCCATTGCTTTCACTATGACTCTCTTACCCAATGAGAGCTACCCGGTGCCGGACATATTCTGATGCATGACCGACGCCCAGAGGAAACATGACCCTGGTCTTTGGGCCGATCCCCGCCACACTTGGTGGAAGCTGTCGAGGTGAGCCTGCAGACGGCATGATGGCCGCCAGGGCGCCGCGGAACAAAGAGCCAGCCGTCTCAATCATCTCTGACTGGTTCTCATTACTCCACTATTTGTGCACACACAGACAGGCGAGAAGACAGAGACATATTCGCAGGGAATGAAAAATGACCAGAAGAGAGAGAAAACAGACATTATCCCTTTGAGTGGACAAAGAAATTAGCTGACATAGGAGCAAAGCTGAACTCCAGGCCAGCGAAAGTGCTCTTTTTTCCCCTCCCTAACTAACTGGTTTGGCAGGGCTTCGGGAGCTGGGCTAATTAAAAGAAGATGCCGGCCAGGCTATGCAGTTGAATTAGCTCTGTTTGAAAAACATTCCATGCAGTAATGGTCGACATTGGGAGACCACAGGTTTAATTAGCAAACCAGGCCTGAAACCAAACGTGACTCAACCGTGGTGACCCCGTCCATCAGCAGGCTCAGTAAAAATAGCCAGCTTGGGAAAAAGGAGTTTCTCCAAACTTATAAAAAAAAGAATGGATAGGTATCTCATTCTCTTTGTGAAATATTAGTATTGTTTAAAGTTTGGGCAAAACAATGACAGCATTGTTTGAACGAGACACAAAAAAAGAGCTTAACACATAAGTGTGACTATGGAAAACCCTTCCACAAACAGTACATTGCACACAAATAGAGAAATGTTGCGACATCTTTCTGACAGATGTGAAATCTGACTATGAATACATCAGCAGTTTAAGGATTAGAGTAACACTTACAAAGGCAGAGTTGATGGCATCAACAAAGCTCTCCTCATCCAGCTCCAGCAGCTCCTCCGCCAGCCGATGGCTGGTTGACCACACCAGAGAGCTCTCTGTGTCCGACAGCTACAGTGAAGAGAGCATTGATGTAAAAGCATTATTGAATAGTCGCACAGATCCTTTGCGAGAAAAAATGCTGCATTAAATAATGCAGATACATTACCGGTAACATTGCAATGGGTCCTGTTGGGAGGAACCTCTGCCATGCGACATTGTTCTCTGTGGGCTGACAGCAAATCAATCAAATTAAATTAAATATTATACTCTAGTACTGCGGCATCATATGGCATACATTTTAATTACACATATTGCACATAAAAACAATACATTATAAAGGGTACTTCTGGGTGGGTGTGTTGTTGTCAGATGTGACATTAAAATTACTATCATAATAAAAAACTCTACACAGTAGATTCACACAGTAACAGCCGATGATACTTGTTTAAATATCTGAGTGTACAAATTAAGAGTACAATATGCTGGCAGTGATGCACAGAACACATGGAAATATCAAGAATTACACTGAATGTATGTGTTGAGTGCAGAACAAAGACACGGACACAGACTGTGAGATTTTAGCAATCTTAAAAGTTTAGTGCAAGGATCATGGATCTGAATAAACTTGGATATGACATTAAGTTTGATGTGCGCAGACTATGCAATGATATCATATGCTGAATCTTAGGCTACGACCTACGTCCATCGACGTCAATACGCATGAACAGAGGGTCGCCGGCGTGCGTCATCTATCTACGCCGCTGTAGCGAGAAAAATGTAAAACCAATCGAGCCATCACTGTAGCGTTGTTTATGTGTGTCTGGAAAAATGTAGAGAAGAGGAGGAGGAAGAGGATGCGGACGCGGTCATGGCTGTGGGGAAAAAGGCCAACTCAGCACGCCAGTGTTGCAACGAGAGCTCGAGGTAAGTATTAGCATCTATTAGCATTTAGCGGCATCAGCATTTCTGTTGGCTGGTTAGTAAACGAAGGTCGTAACAGCTGTCGACCGCGAGAATCTGATCCCAAATAGATGACACTGTCAGATATTTATTCTATGCTGTCGTTGACAAACGGCCGTCCTTGCACCTGTTTCACTGTGCGAAGTAGGATCAGCGTTTTATGTTTTAAGCCTCCTGCAGACTTGAGATTTTTGCAACAAAATATCGCGATGTTTCTGCCACGATGGTCATCTTTCATCTGAGACAGTTTAAAATGGCACAGTGTGTATGGGGCTTAACTCAAGTAACAAATGTGATCATTTTAGATTCAACTTGGAGTTACAGTTAGTGAATAGGTCATTGTGATTCATCTAAGACTCAAAACTCAAATGTTAGGACTTGTCAGTCTTGACTTTTGACATGAGTGTAAAGACTTAAGACTTATTTGTGACTTTAAAAACAATGATTTAATCCCACCTCTGGTTGATTGTGAAATTTACCTCTGATAGGTGCAGCACAGCAACCACAGCAGATTGGTCATAATTCCACTTGACTGTTGGTATCCCCAATGCCCGCCTCACCATTGAGTTTGGTCCGTCTGCACCGATCTGAAAAACAAATGAGGAAAAGGAAAACAGTCAAAGACAAAAAGACAACAACAGACGAATAACTACAGTTTACAAGGATGGAATCAAACTAACCAACAGCTTGGTCTGCACAGTCTCTCCGCTGGCCAACATGACCTTGACCCATGGGATGGAGTCTACTGATTGGTGGGGCATGGGCCACGTGAACTTCACCACCTTGGACCTGTATTTAACTTGCACGTTATCTGACAAACAACAAAGACATTAAACTGGTGACTATAAAAGCAAGAGAAAAGAGAATAACAGCGGTTCCTAAAATAAAACTGCAACTGGTGTGACTCTCACAACAAAGGGATCAATACTTGTCCATCTGTGCATGTATCATTACACTAAATGCTTTGGGACTTTTTCCGCCAAAACGAGAGGATGGTTTCCCTGAAGCCAGAGCATGGAACATCTATAAAACACCTCATAAAACACCACTGGTTTTCCTCCCTGGCATATGGTAGCTGAAAACGTTTACATTTGACAATCTTCTTAATGGTCTTGGCCTGCCACATCGCACTAACTAATAGTGTTTATCTACAAGAACACCACGCCACACTTTGCACACGCTGCCAGCTTGTCAGATTTTGCACTGACACGTCCCCCTCTTCCTAAAATATCAGCAGCTGGACATCCAGAACATGAAAGGATCCTGAGCTTGCTGGCTCACGCCGACTTGGAGCGGGAACCCATCCACTGAACGGCTACTGGTTCCCTGAACATGAATGTCAAATATGGGTTTGGAGCGATTGGAGAGCAGGGTTACATTGAAACCAGCTGGCGTGGAGCGCACTTTTCATGTACGGCATCTTGAGCATAACAACACCACGGCTAAAATGAGAGGGGAGAGGGAGACAGAGAGAGAGAGAGAGAGAGAGAGAGAGAGAGAGATGCGGACAAATGGGAGGCACATGAGGCAAAAAACGTGCTGCAACCACACATCCGTTGTTTGGTGCAAAATGTTGAAAACTGTTTATAAATATGCCACTTTAACTGTCAAGCACATAGCAGGAGCGGAGTTTTATTTGTGAACCTCACAAAAGTTGGTCTAATGTCAATAGAGCACTATACTCTGTCAGCGCTTTAGCGTCTTAAGAGGTGGTGGAGCTTGGGAGCACATGGCTGCTTTAAATAGGTCACTGGACCACTTCACGTGTCCTTACAGGGTGCCGGGGGCCGGCAGTTCCCAAAATGTGAGGTTTTGATTGAAATTGCAGGAAAAACACGAGCGGCTCCAAGGGCTTGACTTGTCTTTTAAAAACAGTCACCGGGAGAGAGTACAAATAAACAAAACCTGGGGACAGGATGGAATAAATGTGGTGGCATTAGCTGCCAGACTCAGCGTCCATTAGGAAGATGGAACAGGAATGAAGAGGTCTCTCAGAGCACTGCTGCTTACTGTGTGGGGCTTCATGTTTTCGCCATAAAAGCTGTGCTTACCGGACAGGCTGTCCAGCTGTTTAGTGAGCGCAGCCACAACGATATCGTTCTCCACGATGTATGCCATCTCGTCCTGCAGGTTCTCCTTATCGAATGTGATCAGGGCATCCGAGCAGGCATCCCAAACCTAAATGAGAGACTCATTATGCCTGCGGTCCACAAGTCTATCCTTAAATGCATCCCCTCTCCCTATATATAGCCGGGCAGAGAAATGGCGCTTCATTGAGCTGAACACATCAAAGTTGTTAGCTGCTGTCGGAGGTTGGCACAGCCTTCCATACATCAAACCCGGAGCCATGAGGGTCACCAACACTCCTGTGGCGGCTCGGCTGACTTCAGCTTAATGGAGTTCTCTGAGGTGAATGACATGTTGTGATGTGGATTTTTCGCAAACATTTTCTTGGAAACACAAATAACAAATGACATGTTTGTGAACATAAAGAGTGAGTCAATATTTATCCGCAACCAAAAAGCGGCAGAATGAGGTATAGTTCTAGGTTACTGTAATTCCAACCCTGAAAGTACTGTTTGAGTTAAACATGAGGGGGTGAAAAGTGTTTGTACAAGGTTAATCCTCTCCTGGGTTGCAACTATGGTGACAAACCCCATCATTCTGCAGTAATATGCTGTTGCACTACTTTTTTCCAACGTGCCATAAAGTAGGGGGATATACCCTACAGAAAACCACTAATGGCAGTGGGTTTGCAACTTGTGATAAGTGGTTGGGAGGAAAGATTTACTGAGACCAGCCCAAAAATTGTTTTGGTTTTGTTTAATGTGTAGTGAAATGATGCAGCGTTGGGGTAGAATCAGCTACTACATACTTGCAGATTTAAACAATACACTTCCTTGCAACTTTATAGAGAAAAATGTGGGCAAAAAGACGCCTTGCTTTCCGTTTCAAATCCAAACCCTCAATGCTTAATGGACATTTAAGGTGAAAGAGCATTTTACTGCACGGAAAGAATGTTATTTAGAGCTGACCTGCAGTACATAGTTTCCAGTGCTGAGATGTATATGATTGAGATTCAATCAGCAAACAAGCCAAAACAGTGGTAGCAGAGTGAAGGTATAATGGGAGAGGTACACTACCATAATCACTGTAAGGCACTGCATGATGACATCTTAGGCCCAGAGAGAAACCCTGCGGTCGGGTGTTTGGTACACACCGACCACATCTTACAAGAAGGACTGAGCCTGCACCCACAGCCGTAAAGCGAGTTCTACTCTGCAGCAAACAACCACTCTCCTAATCTTTCATCTTCTTCCCGTTGTTCACATGAATCTTCATAATTATAAGATGTGGGAAACGGGTACCAATTTGAAAACGTCAAAATGATTTACTCCTCATAAAAAACATGGCTTTAATAAATAAAACTTGCACGGTCAAAGAGCCATCCAGTGCTTTGAAAATGCCAGGAGATGTCCTTTTTTAAATATACCTTGTGATCTTCGGCCATTCCTTGTACCACACAACCTACTGAAAATGCGCATATTGCACAAAGGAATGAACAAAATGTATGTTACACGAAACCCTTGTTTGCCATTTTTATGTGAACAATTACATAGCATATACATGATTATATGATGCGGCATTGTGTTGCTTGTTCATTAATCTGAATGACTGAGTAGAGGCTGAGCGGTACAGCTTTTTCTCTCCACAAATTGTATGGTGCCGTGATGGATGGATGACAGAAATACATACCGTAGCTCTGTAAATTAGAATGTCTGGAGAACATATGAAGGAAAATCTCCAGTTACAGAAGGATGAAATGCTCTGCACTGCTGCATGCTCCACTTATTTTTGTTTGTCTTGAAATCATACTTTTCAGAACTTCTGACGCAGCAGTAAGACGACAGGCACTGTGTCCTTGTGTCACACCAAAAAAGCTAATTTTGTTTTTAAAGATTTTTTGGGGGGCTTTTATTGCCTTTATTAGGTAGGACAGACGTAGCGTGAAAGGAAGAGAGAGAGAGGGGATGATATGCAGCAAAGGGCTGAGGCCGGACTTGAACCTGCGGCCGCTGTGGCAGGGTTACAGCTTCTGTACATGGGGCGCCTGCTCTACCAACTGAGCCACCGGGCACTTCCCCACAAAAAAAGCAATTTGATGTAATAGAGAACTGAGAATCAACATACCTGCATCCTTTTATAGGGCTTGCACCTCATCTTTGTGATGTGTTCCCATGCTCCAATACCTGTGTGTACACAACAAAATTTAAAACATTTGCAATATTAGTTTTACTTTTCAAACAGGATGGTGTGTTAATCTAGAAGAAGAAAAGCAGCTCTGTCCTTTATGTTGTCTCAATGATACCGAAAATGCATTCCATTTTATTCCCTACTGTCCTTTTCATAGTGAACTGCGCAATGCTTTATTCAGTTAAATAAAAATAGATAAAAATGCACAGGTGTGGACTAATGGCCATTTTCAGCCCATAGAATTAATATTTTTACAGTTCAGTCATTTGTATTTGATCCCAGTGCTAAGATAGCAGATTTATGACATGTAACATTACATGCTCCAAAGACAAGTCCATTAAGCCAGGCTAAAGTTACAGTGGGACAAATAAGGTCAGATATGATCCTGGTTAAGCCCAGGTGACTGGACACTGTCTGATCCCTTGCTTACCTTGTGGGAGCCATTTATGTGACTAGCACCACAAGCTGCTCACAGGAAGTGAGCTAATCGCTACAGAAATAACTTTTTTACAGTCTGTTGTGACACTGCTCTTTTTAAATGTACAAAGCCTTTCAAAAGGATCACAGCAAATTATATATATATAATATAAATACAGTATAAAACCCATTTGACATTGATGTTTTTGTGTATCGGGTTTTATAATAGTGTACCACTGAGGAGGGTGGCAGAGCCTGGACTGATGGAGCTGACTCTGGTGCTGTAGGTCTCTGGGACCTTGTCCATCACTTTCTTGTTGCCCGCTTCAAGCAGGAGAATCTTCTTACCCACCAAATTAGGATCCATGCCTGTGAAAATATAAGGTAAATATTGTATAAAAATAGCAGCACAGACAGGTTTAAGTCTTTGCAGGTGTTTCTGTTAGGGGTGGGAGAAAAAAAATTGACACAGCATAGTATTGCGATATTTGTGTGTGGCAATATCATATATAATATATAATATAATTACACGGATTCCAAGTATTGATTTTTAATTATATAAATGATCAATATTACAAATACAAAGAAAACTTTTGGTACCTTACTAAAATAAATCAATTGCTTTTTCAGTCAGCTAGATACATTTTGCTGCAATAAAAAGTATTGAATTTCTTCCTTATAAGGTTTATAAATTTAACAATAAAATAAAAAATGACTTAAATGAGATGAAAAAACTGAAAAATGTATCTTATTAGATGAAACAAATGTGGACAATGTTTTCCCAAAAAAATTTGCAGCCGAAAAAAGGTAATAAACAATATTGTATTGTGACTTATGTATGGTGAAAACATTGCATTGTGGGGCCTCTGGTCATGGCCCTAATTTCTGGTATCATAAAATTGTACTCTACGTGTTTTTTCCCCCCATTGCATAACATCTTAAGTTTTTATATTTTATTCATTAGAGTAATCACCACAAACTCAAGGTCCTGATAACGCTGTTTTTTTTTTAATTTAAATTTTCTGGTTCATAATAGCTGAAGTCATACATCAAAATGTGGTAGGTGGGGCATCACTCACCTAGGGAACATGCCATTGCAGATCCAACCATTCCTCCCCCGGATATAATAACATCATAAACCTCATTCTTGCCATCCTCATGTTCTGTACTCACTAATCCTCGGCTGGTGATTTTTATAGCAGATAAATGCTTTTCTGCAATAAAACACCGGCCAAGTCCGTTTAAGGCCAGCGTCGCCCTTGTGAGCTTGTGCATGATTCTGTCTTCACATGGAACAAGCCCCGCGTTTAACAGTAGTCCAACTCTCTGGAGTTTATACTCTCTTATGACAATCAGACGGACGTTTCCCCTTGAATGTGTCCTAATAACAGCCGCCGTGTCCCTTCTGTAATCCAGCCATGTTGTGTTGACAAGCGCTCCATAGGAAGTACTTCCGGGTTTCTGGTCCAATCACAGAGCACGTCTGTCGCTGGTGAGAGTTGCTGCGTCTGTCCACAAATAGTGCTAATGCTACCGAAACCGAGGACTTCAACTAAAATATACTTTGTTTCAGGTGTTACACGCTGTCAGCCCTTTTCTACAACAGACCTCGTTAGCTTGCCGAGCTAAGCTGTCCTGTCAGCGGAGACATACGAGTTTGGAAGACGCTTCGACATCGAGAAACACTTCCTAAAAGTCGACTTCTACCAGGTTGGCGGCTCATTTTTTACTTTCATATTTTATTTTTTGCTTTTTAAGTAGCAGCAAAAGAGATAAAGCGGGTTTTTATACAAGTATAACAGTAAAAGCGTGTAGAAACTTAGTTACAGCTGAATATATGTCCGTAAATCGACATTACACACTGTTGAAAGCAGCTCAGATAGCTGGTAGTCATGGTAACCCGTTTACACACATTGAAGGTGGACTTGTCAGCAAGTTTTAGGCTATGTGTGTACGTTGTTTTTGTAAGCTTTGAAGGGGAACACCACTTAAACGAAGAATTTCAGTATGTTATTTCCACAGTCTAAGGAAGTTCAATCAGTGTTTGTGAACGTGAGTTACTCTCTCTCTCAAAGCCAGAAACACAGGTCTCAAACTTTTGATGTCATGCAGTGTGAAGCTGCTCCATAGACAATGAATAGGAGCACAATTTTACGGACCCACCAACGTTTATTTCATGTTTTATACCTAAATGTGTTTTCTTTTATGTAGGGTTGCAACAGTATGAAACTTTCGCCATAAAATAAACGTCTTGGAAAATATCACACTAGTTGCATTGGAGCCAATGCAGGAATAGTTGCATTGATACCAATTGTTCATGTTTGCTAATATTTTTGGACTTCCTTTTATATAAGGTACAAGGTAGATTTATTGTAATTTGTTAACTCACACACATATATATGTATATACACAATTTCCTAGAGCCCAGGGGGAAGGTCTTCAAATAGCTTTTTCTGTCCAAACCAGCGATCTGAAACTCATCTAAGAAAAAAATCCAATCCTTGCTAGTTGAGCATAGCAAAAACAAACATTTTTTTTATAGATACATTATTTTCTACTTATTTTATTTAAAAAAAAAAAAAAAAACCCATCAGTTTATGGTTTGGTGTACAAACTGGAAGAAAATGGTTCATCACAGTTTCCCAGAGCATGGTGTCATATTAAAACTACATGTAAGGTTAGGTTTTTAACCTGTTACCCAAATCAAAAGTTTATCAATTTAAAATCAAGAAAATAAACAATTTGTAACCAATAAACCAAGAAATAATCACATTTGAGAATCTGGAACCAGAGATATCTTGGCATATTTGCCTATGAAAATTTCATAAATGAACAATCAATTTTCAGAAGGTTTGCCAATAATTTTTTTGTCCACCAGCCATTGAATAAATTGACTTAGCATTTCTGCTGTATTTGAGATAATGGCTGGGATATTACCACTAGCAGCCAGCGAAATGCTGGTAAAATAGAGTACAAGTGGCTGCTAGATTTGCTTTACTCACGAAATAAAAACCAATGGCGGGCTATTGGTAGATTTTGGAAACCACCAGCCAGAGTGGCAGGCAAAGTAGTTAATTTTCAGCCCTCAGTTCAGCTGTTCAATTTAACAGATCAAATACAGTAACTGAACAATATAAGCTTTGTGAGTAATGTGAGTCCATTTACTCTCACTTTAAACAGCAACAACACAGGCTCAGGACAAACTCACCCTCAGTGAGCAGGAAGAGTACAACAAAGGACTCTAACTCCATCTCCCAGAATCCCCTTCTGTCAGTGCTAAACTCTGTCTCTGGTGAATGTCTCTATAACGTCTCTATAATGTGGGTCACCACAATGTGAAGTTATCTGTCATTGTGTGTGTGTGTGTGTGTGTGTGTGTGTGTGTTCTGATAATAAACAAACAGATGAATGGATTAAACATTCCAACACTAACTCAAGCAAAATTTTTTGTTAACAGGAAGAAAACACTTTCCACAGCTTTGTTGTCTGTGTCATTATTCAGAGAAACATGCCAGAGCTGGAGACCTTGCTGGAGGATGGCCTCAAATCAGAGTTAATGCTCCGGCAGCATCTAAAAGCCCTGGGTGAGACTCTCAGGCAGCAGCTGCATGAGATGGAGAAGAGACAAAAAGAGGAGCTTGAGAGGAGGATTAATCAGAACTCTCTACTGTCAGCAAATGTAGACCGAGAGTCTGGTGATAGAAATGAACTGAAACATCAGCCTAAGTAGGTGTACCTACATTTCTTTCATGTTTTGTCACGTTAATAGTACATTCATCTTGAAGATCTCTCCTGTTTTTTTCCAGACATGTTGGATTGAGGAGACTCACCTCTACATCTGCCCTGACCTCAGACAAAGAGACTTTGCATCCCAGACAGTCAGAGAGGCCCAAGTCAGCATGGCTATCTTCAAACCAAAAGAATTGTTCAGTCATGGCTTCGCTTACATCTTCCAGGACTCAACCATGTGAGCGATTAGGTTTTACTAAAACAACAGAGATGAGCAAAGAGGAAGAGGCTGAGGCTGAGTGTGAGAAGAAGTTCTGTGCTCTTCCAGTCCCCAGCCATGTCGTTCAGCCCCTTTATCAGGAGATGATGGAGCTGAGAGAGAAGGAGAGGAAGCAGGGCCATGAGCAGAGGAGGGACTTCTTGCTCTCCATTCAAAGACCTTTCAGCTTCCAGGAGAGAGAGAGGGAGAAAAGGGAGAAGCTGATAGCAATGTTAAACCAAGTCTCACATGATCAGAAAAACAGGGCTGCTACTGTTCGGAAACATCGTTACAAAGAGGCGAAAGACTCGTCAGATTCTGAGGCAAAAGGTGAGTATCCTTTTCTGATGAAATGATGCTGACTAGTGTTTCACGTAATAGTAGGAACTGATGTAAGAGTGTGAAGAGATAAGATTCTTTGTAGCAAAACTTTATGCAGCACTTTACAGACTGCCATCTGAACAGCGTATAGGTCACTGGTTTCCAACATTTTTGCCTTGCCACCCTTTTATAAGACTTAAGCAACCTCTGTCAAAGTGTGCTTAAGTCAACTGGTTGTGACCAGTTCGTCCAGAGTTTCCTGCTCAGACTGAGAGAGATTTATGCCTTCACGCCAGTGAGAGCCAAGGCTGGAGGCATCATGTTATTGTGTTGTCCATCCCATTCTTGACATCCACTTGGACCCAGGGATGGACTGATTGGATTTTGGGGGTCAAAGGTGAAGGTCACTGTGACCTTGTCTGTTTCATTCTTATGAACATAATGTCTCAGGAATATCTTGAAGGAATTTCTTAAACTCATGGATGATCTAACTAGATTTTGTTGGTCATAGGTCAGAGGTAAAGGTCACTGTGAACTTGCATCTAATTTATTATCATAAATGTGATGACTCAAGAACACCTTGAGGGACTTTTTAAAAATTTAGCACAAACGTTCACTTGGACTCAGCAATCAAAGGATACAGGTCAAGATAAATACGATCTTGCACCCATCTTATTCTTGTGAACACGATATCTCAAGAACACTTTAAGGGTATTTCTTTAAATTTGACACAAATGTCCACCTAGATTTAAAATGAACTGATTTAAATTTCGTGGTCAAAGGTCAAGGGCACTGTGACCATGCACCAGTCTCATTCCAGTGAACACAGTATCTCAAGAACCCCTTCAGGAAATTTCTTAAAATTTGGCACAAACGTTCACTTGGACTCAAGAATGAACTAATTAGAATTTAGCAATTGAATGTCAAAGGTCAAGGTTACCGCAACCTCACAAAACATGTTTTTGGCCAAAACTCAAGCATTCAGACACCAGTTATGACAAAATTTCACACAACTGTCTAATATGATATAATGATAAAATAATGACATTTTATATCCAAAAGGTCAAAGATCAACTTCACTTTGACATCATAAAATTCTGCAAAAACACTTTTCTGGCCATTACTCAACATCAGATCTCAGAGAGAATAGAAGACATTTGGACGAATACTAAATTGATGACACTAATTTTGTATGCCCAACTTGGAACTGTGCTGGCTGTATAGATCAAATGTGCTACTGTTTTCATAAACATGGATGTAAACTGCAAGAGTAACTTGACTGTTGTGGAAAGGCATACAACAGCATGGCGGCATTTCTAGTTTGATGTTTTAATTGGTACAACTCTTGTATGTCTAGCTCATGCTTGCTGTTACATTTTTTTAAATGCTCTTATTTTGAGAACATGGGTTTATTATTTCGTTATCTAAAGAAAACAAGCTTTGTTATCTCAAGTTAACAAGGTAATCAAACAAAAGGTTTTTCATCTTATTACTTGTGTTGTTTGTAAAAGATCAGGAGAGACATGCCAGAATGAACAGATGGATCTTGACAACTGTAGCACCTGATTCAAGCTGAAATGTCAGATCAAGGAGTACCCATTATTGATCAAGCATCAGACTGAACTTCAGTCAATGTAAGAGGGAAAAATTTAGATCCGTCCTCATCAGTGAACCTAGCCCCAGCTGGCTAGCTAGCCCAGCTGCAACTTCCTAAGCTTTGTTTGAGCATCTACTGACTTACGCAGAGAGATGGGAGTCAGTGGGACTGGAGAAAACGAAAGTCATTTTCTCATGAAAAAAATATCTCGTTGTCTTGAGATACTGGCCTTTTGTTTTCTCAAGAATTTGAAAATAAATGAGCCTGTTACTACAAGAAAATAGACATTGTCTTGAGATATTTAAATCATTAACTTGTGATCTCAAGGCATCATTGGCATTAAAAGAATAATTGCAAACGTGGTTGTTCTCGGCTTGCATATATTTCACAAAAAAGTAAAAAGTTTAAGAAAAGTCAAATTAACATAATTTATGTATCAGAACTATTTTCTTCCTCTTCTCTCCCAACTTGTTAATTGTCTCCAAATTCTTCAGATGTATTATCTATGGGCCCTTTTGGTGTCCTGCCATGCCTGGAAGCACTTTTATTGTCAGGAGATACAGGATATGTAATGATCCAAAAAGTTAAGTACACAGTAGCTCATGTGCTGTCGCAGCCTGTAGAAATACATGCTTTACTGCACAAGACTTCCTGATAAACAATAGACATCTAAAAAATACGTATAATTTCACTTGTTCCTGAAATTCATAGTTAAAGTTTAAATGATGTTGTGATGACACAAAGGAGTGCCTGACAGTTTACATTTCCATTTTTAAATCATAGTGCGCCTTACTGATGCCTAAAACTTAAGGAAACAATGGAGATGTACCTGATAGATTTAGACCAGTTACATTTTGGCTTCTCATCAGCCCATACACAAACCAAAGCAGTGTTTTGTTCTGTAAGTGTAACTAAATGTATTGAAAATAATGATAATGTTAAACACGTAATTTAAAACATGTCATATTGGATACATTAATTAAGTTCATTTGATCCATTTTCTTCAGTGACATTACTTCATCCTCTGCATAACCTTATTGTAATTGTGTGCAGACCAGGAGCTTTGCAGACAGGTCCCCTCTTCTTCAACGGTGCAACATGAGAATCCCACTGTGTCAGGCAGCCCAAAACTTCGCACTGCTGAGCGTACCAGGAAAGAAAAGCTGGGCTTCCTGGATGAGAGACCCAGTTTCAAGCCAAAAATCATCCATCAGGTTCCTGATTTCAGCAGGCTGCACAAAGCTTTGCAGACTGAGGCGCTGAGAAAAATACAGAGTAAAGATGTGATCAAATGTCAGCCCTTCTGTCTGAGGACAGCAGCTCTTCCTGCAAGACGAAGAAGGATGAGCCCTGAAAACTCACAGGTAAACCTTTACTTTACTACTCACCCCTGTGTACTATGATAATATGTTAATATCATTTCATTAGTTTTTAGTTACTTTAATTTATCATTCACTTCAGTGCAGTTTGTTTTTAGTTACTTCTCAGAAAATTAACTATTTTTTCTGAAAAAAAAACCATTTCTCTCGAAGGAATTACATAAAAAGACATTGAGGACTCCAAAGCACCAGGCCCAGATGGCTTCACATTTTAGTTTTGCATTACTCTGTTTGATGCATGGCTTAAGATACATCCACCCACCACTTTGTTAAGTCAACATGCTTCTCTCTTTTCTAATGCTAGTAGGGAAACATAAGCCTTCCTTTAAGCCCCTTTTGAGACCATCCTCTCTGGCAAGACGCTTTTGGCCATCAGGACAAAAACCTCAGTTTCTTCTCCTCTGATGTCAGCATTATGAACAATACTCTGCCACCCCCCACATGTCACAGACTCTCATCCAGCCCCGGAGTCTGAAAACGTTCTATTAATGTAAGGCTAAATCAGTTTTTATGCCTTACATTAATGCACACTGTAGGTTAATTTATTTCAACTGAAGATATTTACACTTCAACTTCTGCACAATTGTACAATCCCTCCATCTCGCCTTTTGTACATACATTTTGCGTTGTTTACATTCTATTGTTCATTTTATATTTTTGTATTGCTTCTATATTTTTGATCTTATGTCTTATTCTATTTATATGTATTATTTTAATTCCACCTTTATGTTAATTATTTTACACCACAACACAAAGTCAAATTCCAAGTATATGTAAATGTACTTGGCAATAAAACCCGATTCTGATTCTAGATGACAAATCGTGCTGATAACCTAAATTCTTGCACATTTAAAAAGGTCCATATCCCTGATATGATCACTATAATTGCACTAAATGTGCAATACCTGGCCATGTAAGATCAGATGTTTCCCCTTCAGTTTTGCCAACTTTACAAACACTTATACCTTGTATTCCTGTGGTCCCTCAACACTCAGAAGTGTTTATTTCATAAAATGTGATAAAGGACTTTGACCTGTTCACGGCTGACTCTCTGTGTGTTTGGGAGTAACTTGTTTGATGGTAAAAGATTTATGGTAGGGTTAAGTTCTTGTGTTATTTTTTGACGCCGCTCAGACCAGTCCCCTCAGTTGTGGAACTGTAAAACTATGCAGAATATTTATCTTCAGAGAAGGAACAGTCCCCTCCCTTCAAGAGTTGTATTTCAAACTTTCCTCACCTCATAATTTATCGAGTTTAACGCAAACCTCATTTTTACAGCGCCTGATATACAACCGGGAATATATCGCTTCATTTCAAGGAGGAATATCTCTTTTTAAGAAATTCAACATGAATTTCACAAGACCAACCCTGTATATGTTCACAGAAATTAGTCTGGGTGGAAGGTTCACACGAGGGCATTACAGAGTTGAAATAATTATAACAGTAATTAAATAAGAATAACAGTAATTTACACTAATCCAAAGTGGCAGAGGGCAGAGAGAACTTTGTGATCAGTGAAAATTCATCCCTACTTCCTGTTATATTTTCTGTCTCTCCCCAAAATTATGCAATTATCAGAGATCTGTTTTATGAAGCATGTCAGACATTTTTGTGCAAATTCCTCTGATTTAACTAATACTTTATACATATATATATATAACATATATTTATCCTTGTTGCTGAAGGTGTGGCATATAAAGAAGCTACTGGAGATAGTAGTCACAGATTGACATTTTATTCATGGTTTATAAATGGATGACTACAGAAATGTACAGATTTATTCTGTGTGCTTTCTATGAGTGATCTCATAGACGTTAAGGTCAAACTGTGTCCTAAAGCTTCTCAATTAATCCTTTTCATGTTCAATTTTATATGGGAAGGCTGATGTTTTTTTCGATTGCTCTCACAGAAATCATTGACATAAACAAAAAAACACAAAATTACATTTTAGAAAGCATGAAATAAATTAATCTATGATTTTTAAGCATATTATTTAGGAATTACAATGTTTTTTTTTCCTATCCAATTGTTTCATATATTAACAGGCAGTATTGGTCTTATGTACTTCTTAATTGATTAAAAATAATTATTTTTTATTTGACTTTTTTGAGAGAAATGAATAATGAGTTTTTTTTCCACAAATTGATAAACTAGCTTTGCCACTCCGAGTCATGCTGTGCTGCATCATCTCACAGAAAAGCTTTTTTAGGCATCATGACTCACTGCACTGATTTAGCATGTCTATATAAAAGGCTGTCATGCATACATACATCTGGCTTATATCAGTTTATATACTGATGTAAACTTTGCTGATGTTTTTACTGCACCCTTTTGGGGTTTATTCTCAAGTTAATTATACGTTTTAAAAGGTGATGCAATATGTGGCTAAACGGTATATTTGTTTTGATTTCAGCTAAGAAAAACTATTTTTTTCTCCTTACTTACAGGTACAAACAATAAGTAATCTCAGTAGAAGCAAGTCACTTGGGGCCTTAACATCACTGTCTGCAGATACACTTCCCACATACATCACAGATGCTGCGAGGAAGCGCTGCACGGCCATCAGGTGACTTGTTTTATTTTTGCATGACTTTGGAACATCAGACAGTAGAATTTTTCCCCCTTTATAGTTTCTATTCACTCAATATCTAAATGAATATTTTACCCACTAATTAATACTTTGTAAATCAATTACTCACCCACTGTAACCTTGAATTTGTGAAGAATTTTTTTTTCTCACAAGTCTCAATGGTGAACGAAGAATCCCAAAATAGAGGAATTTTTGAATGAATTAAAGTAAAGAGAGGGCTGATTTTAACAACAACAAAACTATATCAAAACATCCATGTACAAACTTGCACACAAACTTAAGTATAATCCAAGTCTCATTTATCCACTTGTATGCTCAGTACTTTCCAAACACATGCATTCTTGTTTATATGATTTGGAAAAGCGCATAGATTTGAACTTTGCGTTCAAACACACATGCTTGCCAAGAAGTACTACTTATCCGTGTATAAGACTGTTTTAAATAGTTCAGTTCCAAATTGTAAGGATGTAATAATATGCATGTGAATAGGAAGTGCTGAGCATACGACTGGATAAATAAGACTTGGATTTAACTGCACTAGTCATGTTAGTGCGTAAATGGATGTTTTTATATAATTTTACTATTAATCATTGTCCCCTTTTACTTAAATTCATCAAGACTGTTAGCAGTTTTTGGATTCTTTGCTTACCTTTGAGGCATGTGCTAAAGACAAAGTTTTCTTTGCAAATTCAAGGTAACACGGGTAAGTAAGTGATATACAAATGATAGGCAAAGTCTTCTTTTAATTCCTCTGACATGCAGAGTATGTTTTCCTTTACAGAAAGTCTATAGAGATGAGAGATAGCAAGAATCAAGAGACTGCTGACTGGTTGAGGAAGTATCAAATGAGGTCCCAGGCCATGAAGAAGACAGTCACGCTCCATGCGAGGTTGCTGGACCCACACAGCAGCTTGAAAGAAGTGTATAATGACAAAGTACAGCACCATCGGTGAGTAGTGGTCAAGTGAAGCCGTTCATTCTCCAATTTTGCAACCTTTGCAACTCACATCACAACAACCACACACGCCTGCCGCAGTAGCTCAAACTATAATCTTCTTTTACATGAAGGGAGGCTGACCAACAAAGGATGAGAGAGTACATGAGAGAGTTACGGGGTATGAAAGCACGAGTTAATGAGCGCCCTTATTTGTTTCAACAGGTGAAACAGGTGAGTAGCACAATATGATGAGATTACATCACATTGTTAATAAGATAACTGAGTTTTTTTTTATTACTGTTAGAAAAATGCGAAGGCTCATGCAGAACAGATATACAAGAACAAGCTGAAGAAAGCCGGCTTGCAGGAGCAGTTTGTTGAAGAAAATGGAGAAGCAGTTGGAGGTACATCAACAGAGTCTGAGGAGGATAAAGACGAGAACCGCAGCGCCGAAAATGAGATTCCCAGCAGGTATGCGGAGTGAGAATTTTTAGCTAGTTCAGTTCATCCGCTATGTAATACCACTGTGTCCGGTAAAATTATGAATAGCACTGGAGCTGCAGAGCCAAGGACTTCATGTGGTTTGGTCATCTTACATTACATAATTTTCTGAGCTTGCCATGCAGTCTTTAGTGAAGAAAGACAAATACTGTTGCCAAGTAAAAGTTCGATGTAATTACAATTTAGCCATTTTCTAACCCAACATGTCTGATTTAGGGAAGAAAATGTAGACGACAGGGAGAAAATTGAAGATGTGGAAGGGAAGAGCGTGAAGTCCAAAGGGGAAGAAATGCCATGATCAAAAAGGTTCAGGCGGCACAGAGTTTTTTATGGCCTCTCCGCTAGAAAACAACGCTGTCCTCAAAAATGATTCATGTCACAGCTAACTATCCGCACAGAGCATTTGATAGTTTAAGATGTGCAATTACGAATTATGAAATGACAAAACATCTGGACTTTACAATCACAAATGTTAGGGATTGCAAATGGAAGAAAATACACGTTTTTAAAATTATACATGCTTATAAGTCATTTATAGTAATGAATATTGTATTTGTATATTCTTTCAGTGTATATATATATATATAAATATATGTATAAATATATTTTTTAAAAAATATATACATATACACGATCAAAAAGACATGTCAAGAAGATCATAAAAGTGAAAATTAAAAAAGCTAGTCTTTGTTTTATGACAATAATTTTGCTAAGAATGATGAACTCTGTAATTTAGAAGATGATGAACGCTTGGTTACCAGAATAAATAGTTCAAAAACAAAATGGGAACACCAGTTGAGACCACCGTGTGTGTAACATTAGTTTGTGTTTTACCCCCTCTAAATCAAGAATCCTCTGATAGCTATAAAAAATTATTGTACTTTTACCGTGAGAAATGATATCTGTTTTTGCTCTTGGTTGAACTTTCTTCAGTTCAGTTTAAAACATGGAATAAATGTATATACTTTAATTGGACAGGTCCCATGAGGACACCAAGCGTCTGACATGGGATGGTTGGGTTTAAGTTCCCAGTTATTTCCACAGCCACACTGCCACCTAAACAAACAGCCCTCACTGTGTGTCTGCATTCACAGAGACCAGTTCAGTGGTTACTCCAAACCTATAGACCCACTTCAAATATGCTTTTACACCGGCCTCCACTGTGAGCTTGTGCTTTGACAGCTGACTGCCAGGGATTTTAGGAATAATTTTTACTAACAAACCACACGGGAATGTCTGAATGTGTATATAATTAGAATTAAAATGTAGTCAAGGCAGTACCAGTACTGCATGGTTACTTTATGTAGGCCACTGTGTCATGCATTAAGGCTGCTATAAGCAAAGTTGACATAAGTTCAGAACACAACATCATTAAAAATTATATAATTCGTCTTAAGGTAACACTTTTGAATACTTACTATGAAATTTTGTTTGAAAGAGCCCAATATGTTACATAAAATAAAAGCAAAATTTTGTGCTGCCAAAAACAGTTGACTGTAACAGTATTCACCATGACTGTCTGGGTATTGAAATAAGCATAATTTAAATGCTGCATAATTTAAAAAATAGTTGAAGTAGAAAAGTGTAATTGTTTCCACATAGTACTTAAAGGGGAACTTTGGTATTGCTGAACGTGGGTCCTTTTTCCTGTGATTTTGTGATCATGTGATCAATGGAGATAATAGATTGTAAAGATAATGGATGTATCCATCATGATGTCATCCTTTGGTTTCGTCTATCGGCCATAGCCATCATGTTTTTTATGGAGCCAGAAGTGACCATATCTGGGTGAGAGGCTAGTACTGCAAAAGGGTCGAGCGGTTCATGCGACTGAGAAGCCTAAGACACTTTTCGGCAGACAGCCTGTCACTCAAATGAGCCCGCCCTTAATTATGTAGAACTTTTAGCCTTAATAAAATGTAAATTGGTGAGTCGTATAAAAATTCCCTCCAGTACAGTTGTCATGAATTTTGAAATTAGCTACAGAGACCCAAACTGTTTTTTTATACCAGGCTGTAAACATGTTTATTTCTGCCATCAAATTTTACCATGGGGGTCTATGGGGATTTGCTTGCTTCTGGAGCCAGTTTGGCCATAAAAGAACTGCAGCTTTTGGCTTAGTTTTTCAACCCCCGGGGTTGCTGCGTGATGGATACACCATTTTTTGACACTGTAGTGACAAAACAGGGTAAGTCAGTTTATATCAGTTTTAAAAGTGCTTGTTTTTGCCACTTACAGGCTCAGGTTATTATTATAAGTGTTTGACAATCTTTTGTTGGTTGGTTTGTTATTGTGACCAAGTGTTGCTCAAGGTTAGGGCTCATTTTAATATCTTGCAGGAGGTGACTTGCTGCAAGAAAATTTCTGAGAGTTGGAAAGAGAAGTGCAATAACGAGTTTGTTTTGTCTGAGTACAAAAAGCACATCTTGATGTTATCTTAAAGATTTTCGATGTGGTGGTTGAATAAGTAGCTGTGAGATTTCAGAACGAGATTTCTGCTGGAGTGAGTCTCGATTAGACACACTACCAAACAAACCAGATTGGCAATAGGTAAAGTCAAACGTTTAATTTCTTTGTAAGGTCTTTTCTGTGATGTTGTCAGACACTTAAAATAAAAACCTGAGCCTGTCAGTGGCAAAAACAAGCACTTTTAGGGCTTTTAGTGGAATTACATGCAGCCTATTTTGCCACTGTGGCTGAAGTGGTCTCTCGCAATGCTGGACCAATTAAAAAAATTGTTGTCTTCATTAACCACGTAGACAATAAAACATGGGGTCCAGATTAAAAAATATGTACCTTTCTCTTTAAAGATGTAATAAATAATCCCAGAGTCCCTTACTTGAGATCTCAAACATCACATGATCAAGCTTCTAGGGCTCCATCCTGTCAGGTTGTCATGGGAACAGTTTATCCCTCCCCACTCTGCTGTGTTGTCCCTCAGGAGATTGCTGCGCACCTCTGAATCCCCTTTTGCACAGCTGAAAACAAAACCAATCTCCCCCATCCTGTTAAACAATATCCAAGTGCGACGCCTGCTGTGACATCTATTTAAACAAACTGTAGCGCCTCCGATGTGTGTGTGTGTATGTGTGTGAAAGCCAAGCGAGGCAACAAACACATCTCATTTAGATTAATGAGAGGCTGAGCGCTTGGCCACCGAATGTTATGATCACGCTGTTTGAGGAGTGGCTCTACTTAGCAGATGAACAATATAATTTCACTAAGGTGGTGCGTTCAGGTCTTTTATTATTCCAGCCGCTGTAAGATATAAAAATTCCCACACATTTAATTCTGTAAATGCAGGGGTTGCAAATGAAGGCAGCTGAGGACACACCCGAGAATAGATGATACAGGCCTCAAATGAACCTCACTGTCACAATGTCAGCCATGTCCTTGCCTCACATTTTACTTGTCTGCTTTTTCCCCTGCCGTGTACCAACTCTCCTAACATTTCGGATTTTGCCACTCCCACCTGCCCTTATGTAACCCCTGTGTTCCATTCCCCATCACCTGACCTCCCCTGCCCACCTGTTCCCTCTTTCCCATCACCCCAGTAGCTTATATGGTGGCCCACTGTCATTCATTACCTTGCCAGATTAACTATTGTGCTTTCTCATTCTGCCATTTTCTCTGCCTGTCTGAGTTTAGCCTGTTATGACCCCCTGGCTTACCTTCTGCTCTCTAGACCATCACCTATTGGATACATTTGCCTCATGTTCCCTGCCCACCTATTTTTTTTAGATTTTTGCCTATTTTTGACCTTGTGTAAACTTGAACATTTTATTTTACGGGCCTGTTCTCAGAGTTGTACCTTTGAGCTCAGAGCTGGGCTGCGTTCAATCCCAACAAAACATAGCAAAACATTTATTTAAACAGAACACTCTTATGTACTGTGCAGGTGCACTAGTGTTTAATTTAGTTTAGTTAAAAACGTGTTTACTTTGCCAAAGCAAGTGTGAAATGTAAACAAAACGTGAAAGTACAGATTTACTCGACATTTATTTAATGTACACATTACTGCTGATTAGGTAACTTCTCTGACACACCCACCTAATGGGAGAAGACATTTCTCAAAGTCTGTTGCACACTGTTTGACAACACTTCAAGGAGACGTGTCATTCAATTCGGGAACAGTAGCAAAACGGTGCAAAACATTTTGAGACTGAATTTGCCCCTGTTTTTATTGAGACTGTACACTCAGCTGCAGTAAAATACCAGTAAAATCCCTACATGAAATACCGGACCTTCATTCGGCGCCATGACAACCCCCTCAGGTTATTATTATTATTATAGTTATTGTATCTATTACTAACTTACAAAAGCTAATGAGAAATAAACACAGATAAAGAACTTATGTATCAAACAAAAATAATAACCAACCAACAATAAAAGAATAGTATATCCCAGAGGAAAGGACAAATCAAAATAAGATCTGTTTTGTCCAGTTTATGTCTTCAAGACATAACTGAGCTGAAGTTAATATTATTATGAGACTTTGACTCTTTCCTTATACTTCTTAAATTCTGCTCCTGAGAAAACACTTTCCATTTGTCTTGGTCCGATTCTCATTTAAAATCTTAAAATGCTGAAATAAACTGCTCTTGAGATACCAGTACAATCCAAGAGAAGATATGATTGGTTCATAAATTAGCTGCACAATTTCAGAGTTTTGTCTCAATGATCATATTTAAGTCTCAACTCTGTATTTTATCCATTCTCAGTCTTGTCTCACCTCTGAGAAGCCTGTGAGCACAGCAAAAGAACTCCTGCTTATATATTCTGCTCTTTATTTCTCCTTTGGGTAGTTTAGCAAAAAACATCAGAATTTAGTGATCTTCAAATAAGAGGATAATTTATTTATGATGAGACAACAAAAGAGAAGACATAAAAGACAGTTTTAATCTGCAGAATTTGCCTCTGGGTGGTCTTAGAGTTTTGCGTCTGAATTCAGGCTCGTTTTTATAAAGACTTAACATTCAGCCTCTGTAAAACATCACTAATTTTACTGCTTGAAATACTTCTGCTGTGTTTTCTGGTTATTTTGATGTTCATCTGAATTTCTTGTTAAAAAAAAGGAAAAAGTGTGGAGAGTCCAGAAGTTCGAAGAAGTGTGATGAAGGTGCTCTTTTACAGGGAACACAAGAGTTCAAAAAAGAAGACAGAATCAAGGCACTCCTCTGGCAAGAAGTTAAAACACCTTCAATCAGATGGCTATGTCAAAGTGAAATACTAAAAACACAGACAAAGCTGTTACATGTTGAGATGAATCAGCTCTTTCAGGGTGTAGCTTTAAGCACAGATGCTGCATGCAGGGGTCGTGTTCATCAGGTTCACGAGAATAGCCCATATGTACACCCCCTTTTGTGGTATTCACGACCTCAAAAGTTGATATTTTCTGAGAGTTCAGAGTTCGCAACTTTGTGCACACGACTTCCCATGTTGTAAAAATGAGCTTGTGAGTTCCATTTGAATGCAACAACAGTTTCACCTTTAGTAAATGCAAGGTGATTGCAAGTGACAAATACAAAGTATGACTACAAAATGGCTTTACAAGCTGTCTAGAAGGAAGAAAAAATATGTACAGATAACACAGAAAAGAAAAAAAGACAGTACTAAAAGAAAGTATAACAATATACAACCATTTTTGGCAACAGCATCAAACTCCAATCATCAGAGCTACTACAAAAAAGGACAGTTTCTTGTTTATCTGAATTTGCTTGATTTTAAAGTGAAAGTGCAAAGGCCGGATGTTTTGCTATTTGTTGTGGATGTTAAGCGTGCAGATTCATGTACATGTACTGTAGTATAGTCTCTGTGTGTTTTAGTCCTCGGTTCACCTGCAGGAGGAGCTGTGGCTCGCTGCAGCGTCTCTGGAGCAGCAGAGAGAGATCCCTCTTTTTCTCCTTCAGTGGCATGAATAATATCCCCAGTGCTGGAGAGAGAGCATATCAAGAGGCAAACGGGAAGGGTAGAGAGATAGCAGCCAGTGTGACAGATAAGAGCGTGGCACAACTTGTCTCCCTGACTGCACCGTGGGGCTGGGGAAAGAGAGAGCAAGTGCACCAGAGTGTCAGGCAAGGCTGCTGCCTGCACACACACAAACACACACAAACACACACAGACCCCTCAGCCCGGCTGCACCAGAAGAAGTTCACAGAGAAGACTGACCTCAAGAAGGTACAGTATGTTTGTGCATCTTTAGCCTAGGACTCATATTTCCTGCAGCCGTGTCCCCCTGTTTATATCTGACACATTACAAATCAGCTGTGCTACACTCACTTGATGCTCCACTTTGTTTTCCAGGTGGGTTGGTGGACGTTTCGTCTGTGGATTTACTTGAATATTATGGCTTTCTTCAAATTGAGCCCTCTTGTCCTGTAGAGGAGTTGTGTGTTTCCCCTCCAGAAGAACTTGCCTCGTGTTTACAGCCTGAGGGAGGATGGAGAAGCTGTCGGGGAAAGACAAGGAGCTGATACGAGGCAGCTGGGAGAGCCTGGGCAAGAACAAAGTTCCTCATGGTGTCATCATGTTTTCCAGGTAATGTTTGACACAAATGATGCAAAAGGAATTAGACAGTAAAGTGACTTGCAACGGACGAAAACATTGTTATTCTGTGCATTTAACATTGATTCTAAAAAGTAATAGTATCTTGTTATTTTTGAGTGTTTATTTTTATAGCTGTGGTGTTAAGAATCTGTAGATGTGAATATGTAACACAGGTGCAGAGAGAGAATCAAGCTAGATCCTTCGCTGCACTCTTTACTCATGCAGGCACCGGAAGCTTGACTTGTTGCTTGGCGACAGCCTGCAATAATCCACAATTTACTTTGGAGACAGCTGCCGCTAAATCAGAGCGACAAGCAGGAGAGATTTGTAGATGTATGATTTACAGATTGATTTTGTGTCTGTGTGGATGTTTGGCAACCCTTGCCGAGTGTATACACCTATAGAATAGTGTGGTATTTGTCTGTGGTAGACTGTTTGAGCTGGACCCTGCGCTCCTCACTCTTTTCCACTACGCTACAAACTGTGACTCCACACAAGACTGCCTCTCCAGCCCTGAGTTCCTGGAACATGTCACCAAGGTGAGCGTCATTCACCGCAGCCACCACTACAAGTATACAGGTTGCACTTGTGTACAGTTTTAAACACTGTTTGCATGTATCTGTGTACATGATTGCAGGTAATGCTCGTGATCGATGCAGCAGTCAGCCACTTGGATGACCTTCACTCCTTGGAGGACTTTCTGCTCAACCTCGGGAGGAAGCATCAGGCAGTGGGAGTCAACACACAGTCATTCGCTGTAGGACCAACATTTCATTGTACAACTCTCAAAGAAGCAAGTTCACAAGGGAATGAGCTGTGAAAAAAAGTGTTTTTTTTTCTGTGTGTTTGTGTTGGACTTCTTCAGGTGGTGGGTGAGTCCCTTCTCTACATGCTGCAGTGCAGTCTGGGCCAAGCCTACACGGCGCCGCTGCGTCAAGCCTGGCTCAACATGTACAGCATCGTGGTAGCAGCCATGAGCAGAGGATGGGCCAAGAACGGGGAGGACAAGGCGGACTGAGGCGCACAGCGGGAGCTGCTGAGCAGTTGCTGTCAAATCACTCAACATGGTTGCCATGGAATGAGGTTGTGTAACTTGCAGCATTGTGGCTTTGGCTGTACATTTGCTCAGTGAGTGGGATTGCATAGCGTAGCGAATGTATGGTGTGGTTACACTTTACTATTGGATCGACCAATCGCAGGGTTTGTTTTCTTTGCTGTGGATGTTTAGCTACCAGACAATGCTGCTGTACAGCTTTGAGGATCTGAGCCAGGCTGCTTTGGTTCTTCTAAGTCTGGACCTGTAATCTGAGTGCCTCGCACTGAGAAAAAAAGCAACAGCTGTTGAGTCTCTTTGTATATAATGGCTTTGATATATCTACTCAAATAACAGTGACTGTAGTGGTCTTTGTGATGTATCTTAAAAGAGTTGCACAATTGTGAAACATTATATTTAGGCATCACACTCTACTCAAACTGTGATGGTTACTGTGGCCAGTCTGGCAGCTCTCTATCTAACTGGGACACAGATACAAAACATGGTAAAAGTTTTGGGACAAAGCAATGTGATTTCACAGAAGAAAATCCTATCACCTTAATCATAATCATTGCTGTGTTTTCTATTGATATTACATTACTTTTGTGTGTGACTTTATCATCTTACATTTAAATTATTGATAAATTATATTCAGTAGATACTGACAGGAACTGTTAAACTCTCTGATAGCGTTCTTCAGAGATCTGACTGTTAAGGCGTCCATGTGCACTTTACTCAACATGGCGTGTGATGCTCTCCTCAGTAGAGGTTGTGATTATTTTAATAGGCTTCAGCTGACTGTTAAGCTATTACTAATAGACTGTTATGTTGTAATGAGAGTAAAGGGCATCTTTGAGGAGAATTTTGTTCTTTGGTTATCTGTTTCAAGTCATTATTAGTGTAAAGTAGGTTTTTTGTACTGTGGTCGCTTATCTCAGTTGGGGCTGGGCAATCTATCGGTATTATATCGATATCGTGATATGAGACTAGACATCGACTTAGATTTTGGATATCGTAATATCGTAAGCTTTGTCTTTTCCTGGTTTGAAAGACTGCATTACCTTAAAGTGATGTAATTTTCTGAACTCACCAGACTGTTCTAGTTGTTCTATTATTTGCCTTTTCCCACCTAGTCATCATTTCCGCATTACTGAGATTTATTTATCTAAACTTTCATTGTGTAAATATGTTGTGAAAGCACCAATAGTTGTCACTAAAATACCAATATTGAGGTATTTGCTAGAAAACATTGTGATTTCTATATTTTCTCCATATCGCCCACCCCTAATGTAGTTATGTAATCTAATATTACCTCAGCTTTAGAGGTGAAGATAAGCAGAGTTTATCTCCAACACTTGAGTTTCCTATGCAGGTGAAGCTGAAAGTGAATATTTATTTTGGATTATAAAACAAAGACAAACTTAATTTAAGATTTTTCCTTTTATATTAACACAGAACATATATTACATAGATACTGTGTGCTGTCACTGTCCATTATGTGTTATTATTGCTGCCATAATACTGTGTGTATCCTTTTCAGCTGTTATTGACATTCATGATCATGATGCCAAGTAACTTAGCAACAGTGCGCCAAGTATTAGATAATAACACCATACAACTGTAAATCCAAGCTGCTGATATGTGGTTATTATTGCTTTAGTCTAAGTTTACATTTATAAAGTTTATTTTTATATTATGAAATATATGTGTCGTTAAAGAGCATTAATTTTTTGTCAGATGTGATGTACAGAATATCCTCCAGATATAATATTACCGTGTGTAAACCCAGACAGGCAAATTTGTTGCTTTTAATTGGGTTTTATTTAATCAAAATATAGAAATACTTCTAAATGTGTAGTCCTTACATACAATTATAAAAGCAGAGTTTTCTAATGAACTATTTTGTCCTAGCATAGTCTGTACTCTCCTGCCCCCAGGTGTAGTGTTTATTAACGGACTGTATGTGGTGTATATTTAGTGGTTCTTTTCTTAGCATAAGTATGCAGCCCTATGCAGGTTGTTCTCCATGTCTGTTTTCAATTATCTGACATTAGGTCTTTTTTAGCAGGCATGACTGATAACTGGCATGTTATCTTACTAACATCCAACTCTGTACATACTGAGCGTGTCACTGTCTACCTCATCATTATCAGCTGCTATTGAACACGACTTCACCTAGTTATCCTTCAACCAAAAACGCACTGTATTATTATTACAATTAATGCAAGCACGTACTCTTTGTAAACTGGATTCCATCTTTTTAAAAAAAACATGTTGTGTGCCCACTTGAGACTAATGTGATCTGTGGATATTTTACTGCCGAACGAGGTCAGTGTGTTTTCCTCCCGCTCTCAGATTGCTTGTCACAGACTGATGATAGTTGCAACACAGTGGTCAGCGTTTGAAATCAATCACATGATGCCTGATTTCCTTCCCACTGACAGCCCATCCCCTAGCGTTACATAAGATCCAAAGCTCAGAATGGCTCATCGCCCATGGCTACAGAGATGAGGGCGACTTCAGGCACATCAGCCCACTTACTCATGCAACTGCACAATGTCACATCAACATTGTTTACAGAATTTCACAAGAATTTAACATTCTGTTGTTTGCAATGTTTTTATTTTCCTCCGTCTTATAGATGTTTGCATGTGTTCCCGCTTAAATATCAGTTTGCGTGTGTCCTATAGATGAAGCCATAGTGATGAGAGAAGTGGAGAAGGGAGGGTAATCTGAATACGCAAGGCTTATTTCTTGCATATATACAATTTGCTTGTATCATTGTAAAAGTCACATCCATGAGCTGGCTGTCTGTTCTGTTGTTGGAGCAGTGGCTGACATGGCCTTAATTTGTCTCTCTGCGCACCCAATAGTACCCTCACTCTCTCTGTCCCACTGAGAGTCTGCTGTATTTATGCTGGCTCCATGCCCCGTGTCTCGCTTCAGCCCGCAGAACAGCACTGAGCCAGAGTCGTCTAGTCACCGGGCTTCATGGAGACTGACCCGACCTCCTCTCAGGTCACCAACCAGTTGTTAGATTGCAACAAAATTCAGTAAACTCCTGACTTAAGTACGTGCTTATTTCCCTTCTGGTAATTCATTAATCAGTCCCTATACAGTCTTACCTTGTAGTGTACGAAGATTAGCTCTGAAGGCTGTCGTCGTCTGGAGAGGAGTCTGTGAGAAAAAGACAACCGGCATTATTTTTAGAAAGTCTGCAATGTGTTTCGGAATGAAGGGATATTGAACGTTGTCATGGCAACTGTTAAGTGATGGTCCATAGTCGTATGTGTGTGTGAGTGTGTGTGAGTGCATTTGTTTTGGATGAAGGAGGAAAGCAAGGCATTTCTCAGTCACTCACATATCCTAAATCATACAGTGGAGAGGAGTGAGGAGTTAACAGTGACTATGTGTGCACGCTTAGGCTAATAAGCTTCGCTCTGATAGCTGCTGGAGTCTGCAACACAAGCCTGCCAAGCAACAAGCACATCCCTGGGGATGAGCTGTCTGTCACTGCCAACTTGAAGTACAACCAGTTTTCAGCAATACTATAACCCATCTCAATATTTTGTCTGTGGCTCAGACCTATTGGTTCCTACTGGAAATGTATATTTTTTAAAACCAGTCACTAATATGGTGCTCCAAGGATGATGTTTTTCTGTTGGCCAACCCGAAAGCTAACGTCACCCTGGTTTCCTCATGTAAAAGCCTATGACATTTTTCAATTGTTTCTGATCTCCTGTTTCTGAATGAGCCCCGATCGCATCTAATCCATTTTATTCTTCTGCGAACGGACATTAGCCAGAAGAAGGCTTGGTAGAGGAACAACTCTCGATCCAAGGCGGGTCAGCCTCACCCTGATGCCGGCTCTCCTCCCTCTCTTCGTCCGCCGCTTTTCTTTCGGTTCTCCCCTCTGATCTGACTGGCAGCTCGGCGTATGCCATTTGTGTAGGTCCTCTCGCGGTCTGCTGCATTCAGTTCAAAACCCACACAACTTTTCCTGATGTTGATGAGTGCTTCTTTATCGTAGGAAAGTCATGCTTCAGCAGAAGGGGCCATGGAGTTGGAAAAAAAAGGAAAATATAGCAAAAGTAGAAATAATTTGAGAAGCTACTGGCTGCTGCATCTGCATGTGCTGCCGTCGTCATCCCTGTGATCCTCCGTGTTGTTTGCTCGTGTCTTCACCTGAGTTCTTCCCCATGATCCTGGTTGGTCTCAGTTTAGTTTTTTTTATTCGTGCTTCATTTGGGCTTTCTGTTTATAGATATCTACTCATTCTTTTGGACATTTTCTCAGCATGAAAGCTTGCTTTTTGTTGTATACCTAGCTGCTTGCTTTGTTCTGCTTTTGGGTCCTCATACTCAACTCCTGCGTAACATATATAGTGTCATCACAAAAGGCTCTCTAATTTTCCTAAATAGCTAGGCACTGTAGTTTTTAGCAAATGTTACTTATACCAGAGTAAATAGTAAATTTCTTCAGGATTATTTTCAGCTGCTGTTTAAATTACATTTGCTGTGTTACAAGTAGGCCCACAGGAAGGCAGCTGAGCCCTGCTTCCAATATTTCAAGAAAATCCCCCGCAGTCGAAAAAACATTTTCCTCATAGACCATCATTGTAAAAGAGATATCTGTAAAACTTTTGATAGGACACCTTGAACTTTAAACAAGGTCAATTATGAATCATTCTATTGTGAATTGTTGATCCATGTGGGTTTCATGTTTGTAAAACTGTGCTCGAGCTGAGAAAAGAAATTTAAAAATCTGTAATGCCATCACAATGACCTGTTCTTTCAAACGGGTCCTTTTGTTGGGTTTCCTTGGGGTCTTTTGGGTTGCCTCCTATTCACCATACACATGTTACCCCTAGGGCAAATTATGCATTCACACTCTTTAGATTTGAATTGCTATGCTGATGATACACAACTGTATGTCCTATTAAAGCCTTTCACTGCAGATGTTTCTTGTTTAAGTCCTGCTTAACTGAAATCAAAAATGGGATGTTTATAATTTTCGTGCAACTTTACGAATTAACAGTACCATCAACAGTATCTTCTGTGCTCTGGGTGCCCTATCAAATAACATCCGAAAAAAGGCCCATAACCTGAGAGCCATTTTCTCAACAAAGTTATCATCATCAAAGTTATTATTATAATTATTAATGTAAAGTCTATGAGCCGAGCGGGAACTCACAGACAGAGCCAGTGGGAGATACACAACTGCGCATATTCTGTGGGCTGCATACCACAAAACAAACCCAAAGCTAGAAACTTTTTTTGGAAAGCTCGTCCATTGGATTGAATAGGTAATTTATAATCTTTGGGGGCTGCTATCTAGTTATCGTTATACATCCATGGTCACGGCTAGACTATGCAGGACATGAATGGCTGTTTGCAGTCATCTGTCTCATGCGAGTCTGAGGGAATACACTTCTGTTTTAATCTATACAGCTGCCAACAATTGCATAATAAGTTGTGCGTGCCATACACGCTAAAACATGTTTGACACATGTAACTACAGTGATTGGGTTCTTAGTGCTTCTAAAACATGGGTGACCTACACTCAATTCTGTGCCTAAATATACCTTTTGAAGACAGATGCTGCTGCACTAACATGCTTTTGTTACACATGTTGTGCAATCATAGTATAAAGAAGTATTCCCAGCATAAATATGTGAGGTTGACAGGGACTAAACTACAGTGCATTTGTTTTTGGTAAGAAACATGGCACTCTGATATGTTTTTAGTAGTTGTTCAGGAAACACTCGAGCTCTTTGGCAAAGAGGAATAAACTATGTTAGACTTTTACTACTCAGACTTGTTAGTATGAGTCAAATCTAATTATGGAGAAAGTCTTTACAGTACCTGAAAAATATGGAAATGTGAAATTTAAATCTGGGCAGAAATCCATTAGTTGAAGAAGGTTGCAAGATGGAATTGAAAGCTTTTATATGGCTACTAAATGGACCTTAATATTGTTATGTCAATAGCTAATTCCAAGATCTAGAAGAAGTTCAAAATTATTAACAAAATCGCAACTACTTTGATCCAAAATATGTAAATACTAAACAGTGCCAACTAATTAAGTAACAATTGCATACTGAAACAAACTCATGGCAATGACAATATGTTTGCTGCAGGAGGCAGAGACATTTTCTATTCTAAGCATCTGGGCAGGCGAAAAGCGAGTGACGGGCCACACACCCAGAGGAATTCACCTTTCACTGAGAAGCATGCTCTAAGCTGTTGCCACGGGTGACAGGGGAAATGTCAGGGACTTTTCTTTCTTCTTTTGTAACTCTTAGCAACGAAGAAGCACCATATATAATGCCAGGAATGGTATGGTGTTTCCTTGCAAACCCTTTTACTGCAGAAAAATGACATCCATCCAGCTAGTGTGAGATGTTTCTCTGTGAAAAAAAAGTGCTCCACATTGCTGGAACATCATCCACTATTGGCGCTAAGATGCTACTGCTTTTTAATGTGGTTTGGATTAAAGCAGATGCTCATGCAATTATTGCTGCATCCACCCTCAGATGTGGTGTCAGCGACCAATGAGGCCTGAAGTATGTCCAGAAGCTTGTGCCTAGCCTAGCTTGTATGCAGACAGTGCTTCAGACACCAAGCTAACATGCACCTGCATTTATTAACCGCCTCTCCCCTGCTCTGTTAGATGAGGATTAATGATCTTTGGAGCAGGGCCACAATGACCCATTTAATACTTTTAATTGACACCTATGGCAACCCAACCCTCCAGGGGGTCTGAAGCAAATACCATCCTGGAGATTTTTTTTAAATGTAAAAATTAAATTATCAAATTTCATGAGTGGATTTTGAAACAAAGATTTGAGTTGTCAAAGTTTTGAGTGCCATTTTAGGGAGCTAGCATATGACTGATGACTTTTTTTTGACATGCTGTAATGTGACTTTTTAGAAATGCTATACTTTGACATTTTTATAACTTTTTTTGACTGATTAATTTTTTTCAATGACTTTTGAACACATTATTTATTTTAAGATTTGTAAAGAACATTTCAGACATGCTATTTTATTTGTATTTTTACTTTTTCAACATACTATACTATCACTTGTTATTTTTAAATTTTTTTCGACATGCCACAAATTGAGTTTTTTTATGAAAAATTATACTACTACGGTCTGTGGCATTTTTAATGACATGCCTTACCATAACATAACAAACTATACCATGATTTTTCAAAGTTTTTGTTTCAACAATATGACATTTTAGACATACATGTCTTCAAAAATATGACCAAAATGTGTCCAAAACATCATAGTATAGTATGTCTTCAAAAATGTTACCAAAATGTTGTAGTACAAGGTACAAGGTAACTTTATTGTCATTTTCCTAAACGTGGTTTAAGAAGAAATTAAATTAAAGTTGACCCTAAATCATGCTACATCTTTTTGGCGTTGAAGGAGGAGTTGAGGAGACTCACAGCCTTGGGAAAGAAACTGCTCCGTAGTCTGGTGGTTTGGCTGCGGATACTTCTGTATCTTTTTCCAGATGCCAACAGACTGTGGCTTGGGTGGCTGCTGTCTTTCAGTATCCTTTGGGCTCTGAGCAGACACCTCACTTCACTGAGGTCACTGATATAGATGATGTAGATGGGAACCGTCCTGTCCTGGGCTGTGCAAGAACCATGCCAGTTCATGATGTTTCCAGTCAGCATGCTTTCTATTGCTCCTCTGTAGAAGTTAATCAGGATCTTGCTCTGGAATTTAGCCTTCCTACGTTTCCGTAGGAAGTAGAGCCTTTTCTGTGTTTTTTTTAACCTGGGTGGTGATGTGTGATGACCAAGATAGGTTCTCAGTGATGGTAACTCCAAGGAACCTATAGCTGTTGGCAACAGCTACATGTGTGTGTCTTTGCCTCCTTCTTTCTAAACTCGACAATCAGCTCCTTGGTTTTACTGACGTTGAGCAGTAGGTTGCTCTCTGTGCAACACTCTGCAAGATTGTTGATTTCCTCCCGGTATAAACTCTCATCGTTGTTTTTAATACGGCCGATGATGGTGGTGTCGTCTGCATGCTTCACAATAGAGTTCTCCTGATGTTTGGGAGTGCAGTCATGGGTGTACAGTGTGAACAGGAGGGGGCTGAGCACACAGCCCTGGGGGGCTCCGGTGTTGAGCACTAATGTAGAGGAGGTGTGACTGCCAATCCAACCTCTCTGGGGTCTTCATGTGAGGAAGTCCAGTATCCAGTTGCAGTTGGAGAATTTGCCAAGCTAGAAAAGTAGCTGGAAAATATAGATACAGACTGCTCATTGAAGATGCAAGATTGGGTTAGATGTTTCTGGGTTAATGTAGAATGCAACAATGGTATATCAAAAACAAAACATTTATGGTCAGAAACAAAACAATCTTATTCAGGGAATTAAGACACATATTAAACAAGAAAACTAAGTCAAGGGTATGTCCACAGTTATGTGTGGGGTCAGAGATGTGCTGCACAAGGTTAAAAGATTTAGAAATGTTTAAAAAGTCTGTGGCAAATGAGTTGGTATTGTCAATATGAAAGTTAAAGTCACTGGCTATAATTCCCCTGTCAAATTTAAGTACAAGAGATGACAGAAACTCGTGGTTGATAAATGATTATGCAACAAATTGGGCTCTCACACAAAATGTTAAATGACACTATTTCAAAGCTCATAACTGGGCCAAAACTGGCCCGTGGCCTGTTAACCTAGGTGCATTCATATAATTATAACTGGGCGGACAGATTTCCACTAGAGGGGAGCATTCCTCTGGTTTAAGCCAAGTCTCAGTTAAGTACAAAAATTCCAATTTTTGGAATGTAATTAGATCATTTAAAATGAAAGATTCGTTAGATATGGACTGGGAATTAAACAAAGCAAAAACAGCTGGAATAAGGGGCTTAGGTGAACTACAATTACTACAGTAATCTGTGTTACAGATTTCTGCCCTGGCAGATGGAGACATTTTTGTTTGGGTATTGAGAAGTTAGTCTAGACATAAAACAGGAATATTGCATGAGCCCAGGAGATGCACTATTTGGAGGACTAACAACAGGTCAGGATGGAGAGGACTTGCAGGACTGTAAAGCCAGTTCAGTGTTTATAGATAATAGACATGAACCTCCCAGAGAAGGATGGAGGTCATTTGGTTTAAAGAGCTGTGGCCTATTTATAAAGACAGCAAAATTGTCCACAAAAGAGATATCTCTGTTCCTACAGCAACCCATCAACCAGATTACACATCTGGTTGATGGGTTGCTGCAGGAACAAAGGGGTGGTGCCGGAAATTATTACTTGTTTTCCGGTGTCCAACAGACTGTCCATGAGGAGCTCAAAATGCTTTCTCAGGATCTCCAACTGTTGTTTTTTTAAAAGTCATTTATGGGTGCTTCCATAACAACTGTAGAGGCCGGGCTGTGGATCTGAGTCAGCTGCAGGCCGAGGATGTGATGTCCTTAACGCAGGGACCAGGATAGCAGGAAGTCCGCCTACCGCTGCGTGTGGGACCACAGAGGTGCCGACATCAAGCACTGACGGTGGGGGCCGTGCCCGGGTATGCCTGCCTGCGGACCTGAGTGGTTGGCCCGAGGTGGCAATCGGAGAGGTAGCCGGAGTGACGCGAGCCGCGGCGAGGACAGGGCGCAGGCTGGCTCCGAGAATGGTGGCCCCGGCGTCCGGTGCCATGGGATGTTAAGCCGGTACCGCGCGGACCTCCTGCAGGTGGAGCGAGAAAGGTGTCTCTGCAGGCTTGCAGGCAGCAGTTTCAGGACCCCAGATTCAGGACCGCAGACCTAGGACCCTCGTACATGCGCCCAGCTTGGCTGTAGGTATTGGGCTTTGCATTCACTGGACACATGTTGAAGATGGACTGTGAACAGACTGTAAGTAATGAATATGAATTAAGTTAAATTTGTTTAAAATGAGACCCAGCAATTGGTTACCATAGTTTAAAGTAATTCAATGAAGACATAGCTTAATTTTGCCAAGACCATATATATTAATTGTTGATGTAGTAACTATAAAGTTAATTAGGTTCATTCTTTCCAGAAGCCTTCATACATTTCCAAAGCTGGTGTCTCTTTTACCAAGACAAGAGGACCCAAGTGCAGAGAGATGTTTGAGCAGTAGCGATGGTGGAAAACCCCAGGATGAGGCCATTCTTGTCTTTGAGGTCCCGCTTCAGCCGTATGATGTCCTTTTTTAACTGTGAGTATGCCAGCTGACAATGTCAACACACAGCCATTGTGAAAAAGTTTGCTTTTTCAGCACCAGGTCTTAGCAGAGGCAGCCAGCCAGCCAAGTCACCAGGCTAAATGTGAACAAAACATTACAGTATAGTATGTTGTCAAAAATGTGACCAAAATGTGACCACACTGTCATAGTATAGTATGTTGTCAAAAATGTGACCAAAATGTGACCACACTGTCATAGTATAGTATGTTGTCAAAAATTTGACCAAAACATGGTAGTATAGTATGTCATCAAAATCATGACCAAAACGTCATAGTATGTCGTATGTCGTCAAAAATGTGACCAAAACGTTTAAGCATGGTATGTCATCAAAACTATGACCAAAATGTCATAGTAAGGTATGTCGTCAAAAAATTCCAAAAAGGTCATAGTATAGTATGTTTTCAAAAATGTGACTAAAATGTCATGGTATAGTAGTTTATTTGATAGGGACAATGTGAATACACATAGTACAACTTGCGCCTGTTAGAAACAAGCTGTAATAACTGATGTTTCACATATAGAGATTATAACTATTGCTAATTTCCAACTCCAGTCCCAAAGTCCCTATTTAGGCTATTAGTAGAGAAAAAGAAGAGAAAAAAAGGCTAAGATACCACGGTTACATACATTCAATAATAGCTATGGTAAAAGTAAGACAAAAAGTGAATATTTACATTAGGATACATATAAGTACAACATACAGAGTAAATAAACAAACAAAAAAATAAAAAAATAAAATAAAATTGAATTGAATTCAATTAAAAGACACCAATATCAATGTTACATACAGTTACAATACTCGACAAAAAGACTTTATAGAGGAGTTGAAAATGCTCACATCTCTGATTTTGCTTCAACCAACCTTTAACACTTTTGTAAAAAATCCTAATGTCTTGTTTAATTTTATTTCGGCTGGTAGTGTGTTCCATAACTTAGAGCCTTTATAGAAAAGGTTGACTACCCCAAGGAGGTCCTACAATGCACAATTTTACAATATCTGCTTGCTGTGCCCCCGGTATTCTTACCATTTTGCCTGTTGATAAATTTGCGTAAAATATCCGGGGCTAAATTTTTAAGACATTTAAAAAGCAGTTTGAGGGATGAAAAATTTAAAAAATGATCAAAACTGGGCTAACTGTACAGTATGTGACAGTGATGCCATCTTTGTACAACTCTTGGTTGTACAAAGATACAGCAGGCTTATTTATTGTCAGTGGGACTTGGCTGTTTTTTCAACAATACTACGACGTGTCTCGACATGCTATACTTTGTGGTTTTCAGCCCTTTTTTTGACATGTAACATTTTGACATTTTTCGCCATACTATACAGTGACGTTTTTAGTCACTTCTTTTGCATGCTACATTAAGATATTTTTGGCTGTTCTATCCACATGCTTTTACTATGACGTGTCTCGACATGCTGCACTAGGTGGTTTTCAGCCCTTTTTAGACATGTCATATTTGGAAATGTTTTGACATACTGTACTGTGATGTTTTTGGTCGTTTTTTCGACATGCTACATTATGATGTTTTTGGACCTTTTTTGGACATTCTATACAATGACGTGTCTCGACATGCTATGTTATGTTGTTTTCAGCTGTTTTTTGGATGCCATATTTTGACATTTTTTGACATGCTACATTATGATGTTTTTGGTTATTTATTTTCTAACATTCTAATTCTATTCAGAGAAGTGAACAGATAAATGATGAAACAAAAGCCACTGTTGATTGTATATTTTAATGAAGTAATAAAAGAGAATAAAAAAAGAAAAGGGTTTCACAGAGTAAATCTATTTCAGCTGAAAGGACAGAACTCAGACGCCGAGAGTGTACTGAGTGAGTCTGACAAAGATCACATTCAATCACATATTTATAATTGCAAACACAGTGTTAGGAAAATCAGGGAGGTTACCTTCGCTGAGATATGGTGTACTGGGACAAGGCACATTTTTCTCCTTTTCCCAGCAACAGCAAGTTTCCTCACACACAAACGAAACTTGACACGAAACGACAGTTGGTCAGATGATTAACACAATTCATATGGGTTAACTTCAGGTCAAATCAGAAGTTAATATAAGGTGATTAATGTGAATATATAGGTAAAGGACATTTTTTTTCTCTACAGTTCCACCTTTGGCCATAACTTATTTACATAACTTGCCACAGAATCAGTAAGAGCAAACATTTTCATATTTGAGCAAACACTTCATGAAATGACCACTAGAAATTAGCATTTGCTGTTTTTTTTCCCCGACATGCAATACTATGATGTTTTTGGACGTTTTTTTCAACATTCTGTACTATGAAATGTCTCAACATGCTATTTCATTTGGTTTTCAGCTCTTTCATGGACATGTTATGTTTTTACATTTTCCGCCATACTACAGTATGACGGTTTTGGTCATTTTGTTCGATACATTATATTTCGATGTACTATACTATGACATTTTCTGTTATTTTTTTTTAAATGCTATATTCTGATGTTTTTGGCCGTTTTTTCAATGAGCTATACTATGATGTGTCTAGACATGCTATACTGTGTGGTTTTCTGGTATTTTTTCGAAATGATATACTATGATGTTTTTGGACGTATTTTCAAGATTCTATACTATGATGTGTCTCGACGTGCTATCTTATATGGTTTTCAGCTGTTTTTTTGGACACAACATATTTTGACATTTTTCGACATACACTATGGTGTTTTTCGTTTTTTTTTTTAAGTAAAAAAACAGCAATTTGGTGTGTGACTGGCCTTTCAGCAGCTCTGACAATAAGACCTCTGACACAAGTAACAATTGAACATCTTAACAGAGCAAACACTACCATAGAGACAGTCAACACAGACACAACAGTCAGAATAAACTATTTCCATTTTTCAGATATTAAGTCAAATCTGTCCATCATCCACGTTGTTCCTGTTACATCATTCCTCTTCAGTTCCTTGGTTAAGGTTAGGGTTAGGGTAAAAAAGGATGCCAAAAAATGGCCAAAAGGCAATATTATATGTGTATTTAGTGTATATAGTATATGTCGAAAAAAGTCAAATTTTGACTGCACCCAAAAATGGCTAAAAATTACATAGAATAGCTTGTAGAAAGGCATCATAGTATAAAAAATGGGAATGAAGGCAAAAAAGACAAAAACCTCACAATTTAGCATGTCAAAAAAAATGGCCAAAAAGGCAGTGGTGTAGCATGTCGAAAAAAGTCAAATTTTGACTGCTGCTAAAAATGGCTGAAAATGACATAAAATAGCTTGTAGAGATCAAAGTATGTAAAGGGGGAATGAAGGCCAAAAAAGGCCCAACGCACCTTATTGTAGCATGTCGAAAAATTGACCAAAAAAGCAAGGCGATAGTGTGGCAAAAATGTCAAAATTTGACATGTCCCAACAACAGCTGAAAATACCACAAAACAGTATAAAATAACATGCTGAGACATGCCATATCATTAAAACATGCAAATATGTCCAAAATCACAATAATATAGCATGTCGAAAAAATGAACAAATAAGCAAGGCTATAGTATGTCAAAAATGTCAAAAAAACACATGTTCCAAAACCAGCTGAAAACACGTCAAAACAGCATAAAATAACATGCTGAGACACGGCATAGCATTAAAACCTGCAAATATGACCAATAACACCATATTATGGCATGTTGAAAAAATGACCAAAAAAGCAAGGCTATAGTATGGCAAAAATGTCAAAAAATGACATGTCCCAAAAACAGCTGAAAACACCTTAAAACAGGTTAAAATAGCCTGCTGATGTACGCCATAGCATTAAAACGTGCAAAAATGGCCAAAAACACCATATTAAGGCACGTTAAAAAAATGACCAAAACAGCAAGGCTATAGTATGGCAAAAATGTCAAAAAATGACATGTCCCAAAAACAGCTTAAAACACCTCAAAACAGGTTAAAATAGCCTGCTGATGTACGCCAGAGCATTAAAACGTGCAAAAACTGCCGAAAACAACATATTATAGCATGTCGCAAAAAATTACGAAAAAAGCAAGGCTATAGTATGGCAAAAATGTCAAAAAATGACATGTCCCAAAAACAGCTGAAAACACATCAAAACAGCATAAAATAGCGTGCTGAGACACGCCATAGCATTAAAACCTGCAAAAATGGCGAAAAACACCATATTAAGGCACGTTGGAAAAATGACGAAAACAGCAAGGCTATAGTATGGCAAAAATGTCAAAAAATGACATGTCCCAAAAACAGCTGAAAACACCTCAAAACAGCTTTAAATAGCGTGCTGACACACGCCAGAACATTAAAACGTGCAACAACGGCCTAAAACAACATATTATAGCACGTCGAAAAAATGACCAAAAAAGCAAGGCTATAGTATGGCAAAAATGTCAAAAAATGACATGTCCCAAAAACAGCTGAAAACACCTCAAAACAGCTTAAAATAGCGTGCTGACACACGCCAGAGCATTAAAACGTGCAAAAACGGCCTAAAACAACATATTATAGCATGTCGAAAAAATGACGAAAACAGCAAGGCTATAGTATGGCAAAAATGTCAAAAAATGACATGTCCCAAAAACAGCTGAAAACACCTTAAAACAGGTTAAAATAGCCTGCTGATGTACGCCATAGCATTAAAACGTGTAAAAATGGTCTAAATGACCATAATATGGCACATTGAAAAAATGACCAAAAAAGCAAGGCTATAGTATGGCAAAAATGTCAAAAAATGACATGTCCCAAAAACAGCTGAAAACACCTCAAAACAGCTTAAAATAGCGTGCTGAGACACGCCAGAGCATTAAAACGTGCAAAAACAGCCTAAAACAACATAATATGGCACGTCGAAAAAATGACCAAAAAAGCAAGGCTATAGTATGGTAAAAATGTCAAAAAATGACATGTCCCAAAAACAGCTGAAAACACCTCAAAACAGCTTAAAATAGCGTCCTGAGACACGCCATAGCATTAAAACGTGCAAAAATGGCCAAAAACACCATATTAAGGCACGTTTAAAAAATGACGAAAACAGCAAGGCTATAGTATGGCAAAAATGTCAAAAAATGACATGTCCCAAAAACAGCTGAAAACACCTCAAAACAGCTTTAAATAACGTGCTGAGACACACCTTAGTATTAAAACGTGCAAATATGGCCTTAATGACCATAATATGGCACGTCGAAAAAATGACCAAAAAAGCAAGGCTATAGTATGGCAAAAATGTCAAAAAATGACATGTCCCAAAAACAGCTGAAAACACCTCAAAACAGGTTAAAATAGCCTGCTGATGTACGCCATAGCATTAAAACGTGTAAAAATGGTCTAAATGACCATAATATGGCACATTGAAAAAATGACCAAAAAAGCAAGGCTATAGTATGGCAAAAATGTCAAAAAATTACATGTCCCAAAAACAGCTGAAAACACATCAAAACAGCATAAAATAGCGTGCTGAGACACGCCAGAGCATTAAAACGTGCAAAAACGGCCTAAAACAACATAATATGGCACGTCGAAAAAATGACCAAAACAGCAAGGCTATAGTATGGCAAAAATGTCAAAAAATGACATGTCCCAAAAACAGCTGAAAACACCTCAAAACAGCTTAAAATAGCGTGCTGACGTACGCCATAGCATTAAAACGTGCAAAAAGGGCCTAAAACAACATAATATGGCACGTCGAAAAAATGACCAAAAAAGCAAGGCTATAGTATGGCAAAAATGTCAAAAAATGACATGTCCCAAAAACAGCTGAAAACACATCAAAACAGCTTAAAATAGCATGCTGAGACACGCCGGAGCATTAAAACGTGCAAAAACAGCCTAAAACAACATAATATGGCACGTCGAAAAACTGACGAAAACAGCAAGGCTATAGTATGGCAAAAATGTCAAAAAGTGACATGTCCCAAAAACAGCTGAAAACACATCAAAACAGCATAAAATAGCGTGCTGAGACACGCCATAGCATTAAAACCTGCAAAAATGGCCAAAAACACCATATTAAGGCACATTGAAAAACTGACGAAAACAGCAAGGCTATAGTATGGCAAAAATGTCAAAAAATGACATGTCCCAAAAACAGCTGAAAACACCTCAAAACAGCTTTAAATAACGTGCTGAGACACACCTTAGTATTAAAACGTGCAAATATGGCCTAAATGACCATAATATGGCACGTCGAAAAAATGACCAAAAGAGCAAGGCTATAGTATGGCAAAAATGTCAAAAAGGACATGTTCCAAAAAAAGCTGAAAGCACGTCAAAACAGCATAAAATGGCGTGTTGAGACACGTCATAGCATTAAAACGTGCAAAAATGGCCAAAAACACCATATTAAGGCACGTTGAAAAAATGACCAAAAAAGCAAGGCTATAGTATGGCAAAAATGTCAAAAAATGACATGTCCCAAAAACAGCTAAAAACACCTCAAAACAGCATAAAATAGCGTGCTGAGACACGCCATAGCATTAAAACCTGCAAAAATGGCCAAAAACACCATATTAAGGCACGTTGAAAAAATGACGAAAACAGCAAGGCTATAGTATGGCAAAAATGTCAAAAAATGACATGTCCCAAAAACAGCTGAAAACACCTCAAAACAGCTTTAAATAACGTGCTGAGACACACCTTAGTATTAAAACGTGCAAATATGGCCTAAATGACCATAATATGGCACGTCGAAAAAATGACCAAAAGAGCAAGGCTATAGTATGGCAAAAATGTCAAAAAATGACATGTTCCAAAAACAGCTGAAAACACCTCAAAACAGCTTAAAATAGCGTGCTGAGACATGCCAGAGCATTAAAATGTGCAAATATGGCCAAAAACACCATATTATAGCACGTCAAAAAAATGACCAAAAAAGCAAGGCTATAGTATGGCAAAAATGTCAAAAAATGACATGTCCCAAAAACAGCTGAAAACACCTCAAAACAGGTTAAAATAGCGTGCTGACGTACGCCATAGCAGCATTAAAACGTGCAAAAAGGGCCTAAAACAACATAATATGGCACGTCGAAAAAATGACCAAAAAAGCAAGGCTATAGTATGGCAAAAATGTCAAAAAATTACATGTCCCAAAAACAGCTAAAAACACCTCAAAACAGCTTAAAATAGCGTGCTGAGACACGCCATAGCATTAAAACGTGCAAAAATGGCCAAAAACACCATATTAAGGCACGTTTAAAAAATGACCAAAACAGCAAGGCTATAGTATGGCAAAAATGTCAAAAAATGACATGTCCCAAAAACAGCTGAAAACACCTCAAAACAGCTTTAAATAACGTGCTGAGACACACTTAGTATTAAACGTGCAAAAATGGCCTAAATGACCATAATATGGCACGTTGAAAAAATGACCAAAAAAGCAAGGCTATAGTATGGCAAAAATGTCAAAAAATGACATGTCCCAAAAACAGCTAAAAACACCTCAAAACAGCATAAAATAGCGTGCTGAGACACGCCATAGCATTAAAACGTACAAAAAGGGCCTAAAACAACATAATATGGCACGTCGAAAAAATGACCAAAAAAGCAAGGCTATAGTATGGCAAAAATGTCAAAAAATGACATGTCCCAAAAACAGCTGAAAACACCTCAAAACAGCTTAAAATAGCGTGCTGAGACACGCCAGAGCATTAAAACGTGCAAAAACAGCCTAAAACAACATAATATAGCACGTCGAAAAACTGACGAAAACAGCAAGGCTATAGTATGGCAAAATGTCAAAAAATGACATGTCCCAAAAACAGCTGAAAACACATCAAAACAGCATAAAATAGCGTGCTGAGACACGCCATAGCATTAAAACCTGCAAAAATGGCCAAAAACACCATATTAAGGCACATTGAAAAAATGACGAAAACAGCAAGGCTATAGTATGGCAAAAATGTCAAAAAATGACATGTCCCAAAAACAGCTGAACACACCTCAAAACAGCTTTAAATAACGTGCTGAGACACACCTTAGTATTAAAATGTGCAAATATGGCCTAAATGACCATAATATGGCACGTCGAAAAAATGACCAAAAGAGCAAGGCTATAGTATGGCAAACATGTCAAAAAATGACATGTCCCAAAAACAGCTAAAAACACCTCAAAACAGCTTAAAATAGCGTGCTGAGACATGCCAGAGCATTAAAACGTGCAAATATGGCCTAAAACAACATAATATGGCACGTCGAAAAAAATGACGAAAAAAGCAAGGCTATAGTATGGCAAAAATGTCAAAAAATGACATGTCCCAAAAACAGCTGAAAACACCTCAAAACAGCTTAAAATAGCGTGCTGAGACACACCTTAGTATTAAAACGTGCAAATATGGCCTAAATGACCATAATATGGCACGAAAAAAATGACCAAAAGAGCAAGGCTATAGTATGGCAAAAATGTCAAAAAGGACATGTTCCAAAAAAAGCTGAAAGCACGTCAAAACAGCATAAAATGGCGTGTTGAGACACGTCATAGCATTAAAACGTGCAAAAATGGCCAAAAACACCATATTAAGGCACGTTGAAAAAATGACCAAAAAAGCAAGGCTATAGTATGGCAAAAAATGTCAAAAAATGACATGTCCCAAAAACAGCTAAAAACACCTCAAAACAGCATAAAATAGCGTGCTGAGACACGCCATAGCATTAAAACCTGCAAAAATGGCCAAAAACACCATATTAAGGCACGTTGAAAAAATGACGAAAACAGCAAGGCTATAGTATGGCAAAAATGTCAAAAAATGACATGTCCCAAAAACAGCTGAAAACACCTCAAAACAGCTTTAAATAACATGCTGAGACACACCTTAGTATTAAAACGTGCAAATATGGCCTAAATGACCATAATATGGCACGTCGAAAAAATGACCAAAAGAGCAAGGCTATAGTATGGCAAAAATGTCAAAAAGGACATGTTCCAAAACAGCTGAAAACACCTCAAAACAGCTTAAAATAGCGTGCTGAGACATGCCAGAGCATTAAAATGTGCAAATATGGCCAAAAACACCATATTATAGCACGTCAAAAAAATGACCAAAAAAGCAAGGCTATAGTATGGCAAAAATGTCAAAAAATGACATGTCCCAAAAACAGCTGAAAACACCTCAAAACAGGTTAAAATAGCGTGCTGACGTACGCCATAGCATTAAAACGTGCAAAAAGGGCCTAAAACAACATAATATGGCACGTCGAAAAAATGACCAAAAAAGCAAGGCTATAGTATGGCAAAAATGTCAAAAAATTACATGTCCCAAAAACAGCTAAAACACCTCAAAACAGCTTAAAATAGCGTGCTGAGACACGCCATAGCATTAAAACGTGCAAAAATGGCCAAAAACACCATATTAAGGCACGTTTAAAAAATGACCAAAACAGCAAGGCTATAGTATGGCAAAAATGTCAAAAAATGACATGTCCCAAAAACAGCTGAAAACACCTCAAAACAGCTTTAAATAACGTGCTGAGACACACCTTAGTATTAAAACGTGCAAATATGGCCTAAATGACCATAATATGGCACGTCGAAAAAATGACCAAAAGAGCAAGGCTATAGTATGGCAAAAATGTCAAAAAATGACATGTCCCAAAAACAGCTAAAAACACCTCAAAACAGCATAAAATAGCGTGCTGAGACACGCCATAGCATTAAAACGTACAAAAAGGGCCTAAAACAACATAATATGGCACGTCGAAAAAATGACCAAAAAAGCAAGGCTATAGTATGGCAAAAATGTCAAAAAATGACATGTCCCAAAAACAGCTGAAAACACCTCAAAACAGCTTAAAATAGCGTGCTGAGACACGCCAGAGCATTAAAACGTGCAAAAACAGCCTAAAACAACATAATATGGCACGTCGAAAAAAATGACGAAAAAAGCAAGGCTATAGTATGGCAAAAATGTCAAAAAATGACATGTCCCAAAAACAGCTGAAAACACCTCAAAACAGCATAAAATAGCGTGCTGAGACACGCCATAGCATTAAAACCTGCAAAAATGGCCAAAAACACCATATTAAGGCACATTGAAAAAATGACGAAAACAGCAAGGCTATAGTATGGCAAAAATGTCAAAAAATGACATGTCCCAAAAACAGCTGAAAACACCTCAAAACAGCTTTAAATAACGTGCTGAGACACACCTTAGTATTAAAATGTGCAAATATGGCCTAAATGACCATAATATGGCACGTCGAAAAATGACCAAAAGAGCAAGGCTATAGTATGGCAAACATGTCAAAAAATGACATGTCCCAAAAACAGCTAAAAACACCTCAAAACAGCTTAAAATAGCGTGCTGAGACATGCCAGAGCATTAAAACGTGCAAATATGGCCTAAAACAACATAATATGGCACGTCGAAAAAAATGACGAAAAAAGCAAGGCTATAGTATGGCAAAAATGTCAAAAAATGACATGTCCCAAAAACAGCTAAAAACACCTCAAAACAGCATAAAATAGCGTGCTGAGACACGCCATAGCATTAAAACCTGCAAAAATGGCCAAAAACACCATATTAAGGCACGTTGAAAAAATGACGAAAACAGCAAGGCTATAGTATGGCAAAAATGTCAAAAAATGACATGTCCCAAAAACAGCTGAAAACACCTCAAAACAGCTTTAAATAACGTGCTGAGACACACCTTAGTATTAAAACGTGCAAATATGGCCTAAATGACCATAATATGGCACGTCGAAAAAATGACCAAAAGAGCAAGGCTATAGTATGGCAAAAATGTCAAAAAATGACATGTTCCAAAAACAGCTGAAAACACCTCAAAACAGCTTAAAATAGCGTGCTGAGACATGCCAGAGCATTAAAACGTGCAAATATGGCCAAAAACACCATATTATAGCACGTCAAAAAAATGACCAAAAAAGCAAGGCTATAGTATGGCAAAAATGTCAAAAAATGACATGTCCCAAAAACAGCTGAAAACACCTCAAAACAGGTTAAAATAGCGTGCTGACGTACGCCATAGCATTAAAACGTGCAAAAAGGGCCTAAAACAACATAATATGGCACGTCGAAAAAATGACCAAAAAAGCAAGGCTATAGTATGGCAAAAATGTCAAAAAATTACATGTCCCAAAAACAGCTAAAAACACCTCAAAACAGCTTAAAATAGCGTGCTGAGACACGCCATAGCATTAAAACGTGCAAAAATGGCCAAAAACACCATATTAAGGCACGTTTAAAAAATGACCAAAACAGCAAGGCTATAGTATGGCAAAAATGTCAAAAAATGACATGTCCCAAAAACAGCTGAAAACACCTCAAAACAGCTTTAAATAACGTGCTGAGACACACCTTAGTATTAAAACGTGCAAATATGGCCTAAATGACCATAATATGGCACGTCGAAAAAATGACCAAAAGAGCAAGGCTATAGTATGGCAAAAATGTCAAAAAATGACATGTCCCAAAAACAGCTAAAAACACCTCAAAACAGCATAAAATAGCGTGCTGAGACAGGCCATAGCATTAAAACGTCCAAAAAGGGCCTAAACAACAACATATAAAGGCACGTCGAAAAAATGACCAAAACAACAAGGCTATAGTATGGCAAAAATGTCAAAAAATGACATGTCCCAAAAACAGCTGAAAACACATCAAAACAGCTTAAAATAGCGTGCTGAGACACGCCAGAGCATTAAAACGTGCAAAAACAGCCTAAAACAACATAATATGGCACGTCGAAAAACTGACGAAAACAGCAAGGCTATAGTATGGCAAAAATGTCAAAAAATGACATGTCCCAAAAACAGCTGAAAACACATCAAAACAGCATAAAATAGCGTGCTGAGACACGCCATAGCATTAAAACCTGCAAAAATGGCCAAAAACACCATATTAAGGCACATTGAAAAAATGACGAAAACAGCAAGGCTATAGTATGGCAAAAATGTCAAAAAATGACATGTCCCAAAAACAGCTGAACACACCTCAAAACAGCTTTAAATAACGTGCTGAGACACACCTTAGTATTAAAATGTGCAAATATGGCCTAAATGACCATAATATGGCACGTCGAAAAAATGACCAAAAGAGCAAGGCTATAGTATGGCAAACATGTCAAAAAATGACATGTCCCAAAAACAGCTAAAAACACCTCAAAACAGCTTAAAATAGCGTGCTGAGGCATGCCAGAGCATTAAAACGTGCAAATATGGCCTAAAACAACATAATATGGCACGTCAAAAAAATGACCAAAAAGCAAGGCTATAGTATGGCAAAAATGTCAAAAATGACATGTCCCAAAAACAGCTAAAAATACCTCAAAACAGCATAAAATAGCGTGCTGAGACACGCCATAGCATTAAAACCTGCAAAAATGGCCAAAAACACCATATTAAGGCACGTTGAAAAAATGACGAAAACAGCAAGGCTATAGTATGGCAAAAATGTCAAAAAATGACATGTCCCAAAAACAGCTGAAAACACCTCAAAACAACTTTAAATAGCGTGCTGACGTACGCCATAGCATTAAAACGTGCAAAAAGGGCCTAAAACAACATAATATGGCACGTCGAAAAAATGACCAAAAAAGCAAGGCTATAGTATGGCAAACATGTCAAAAAATGACATGTCCCAAAAACAGCTGAAAACACATCAAAACAGCTTAAAATAGCGTGCTGAGACACGCCAGAGCATTAAAACGTGCAAAAACAGCCTAAAACAACATAATATGGCACGTCGAAAAACTGACGAAAAAGCAAGGCTATAGTATGGCAAAATGTCAAAAATGACATGTCCCAAAAACAGCTGAAAACACCTCAAAACAGCATAAAATAGCGTGCTGAGACACGCCATAGCATTAAAACCTGCAAAATGGCCAAAAACACCATATTAAGGCACGTTGAAAAATGACGAAAACAGCAAGGCTATAGTATGGCAAAATGTCAAAAAATGACATGTCCCAAAAACAGCTGAACACACCTCAAAACAGCTTTAAATAACGTGCTGAGACACACCTTAGTATTAAAACGTGCAAATATGGCCTAAATGACCATAATATGGCACGTCGAAAAAATGACCAAAAGAGCAAGGCTATAGTATGGCAAAAATGTCAAAAAATGACATGTCCCAAAAACAGCTAAAAACACCTCAAAACAGCTTAAAATAGCGTGCTGAGGCATGCCAGAGCATTAAAACGTGCAAATATGGCCTAAAACAACATAATATGGCACGTCGAAAAAAATGACGAAAAAAGCAAGGCTATAGTATGGCAAAAATGTCAAAAAATGACATGTCCCAAAAACAGCTAAAAACACCTCAAAACAGCATAAAATAGCGTGCTGAGACATGCCATAGCATTAAAACCTGCAAATATGGCCAAAAACACCATATTAAGGCACGTTGAAAAAATGACGAAAACAGCAAGGCTATAGTATGGCAAAATGTCAAAAATGACATGTCCCAAAAACAGCTGAAAACACCTCAAAACAGCTTTAAATAACATGCTGAGACACACCTTAGTATTAAAACGTGCAAATATGGCCTAAATGACCATAATATAGCACGTCAAAAAATGAACAAAAGAGCAAGGCTATAGTATGGCAAAAATGTCAAAAAATGACATGTCCCAAAAACAGCTGAAAACACCTCAAAACAGCTTAAAATAGTCTGCTGATGTACGCCATAGCATTAAAACGTGTAAAATATGGCCAAAAACACCATAATATGGCACATTGAAAAAATGACCAAAAAAGCAAGGCTATAGTATGGCAAAAATGTCAAAAAATGACATGTCCCAAAAACAGCTGAAAACACCTCAAAACAGCTTTAAATAACGTGCTGATGTACACCACAGCATTAAAATGTGCAAAAACGGCCTTAATGACCATAATATGGCACGTTGAAAAAATGACCAAAAAAGCAAGGCTATAGTATGGCAAAAATGTCAAAAAATGACATGTCCCAAAAACAGCTAAAAACACCTCAAAACAGCATCAAATAGCGTGGTTGAGACACGCCATAGCATTAAAACCTGCAAAATGGCCAAAAACACCATATTAAGGCATGTTTAAAAATGACCAAAACAGCAAGGCTATAGTATGGCAAAAATGTCAAAAATGACATGTCCCAAAAACAGCTGAAAACACCTCAAAACAGCTTTAAATAACGTGCTGAGACACACCTTAGTATTAAAACGTGCAAATATGGCCTAAATGACCATAATATGGCACGTCGAAAAAATGACCAAAAGAGCAAGGCTATAGTATGGCAAAAATGTCAAAAAATGACATGTCCCAAAAACAGCTGAAAACACCTCAAAACAGCTTTAAATAACGTGCTGATGTACACCACAGCATTAAAATGTGCAAAAACGGCCTTAATGACCATAATATGGCACGTTGAAAAAATGACCAAAAAAGCAAGGCTATAGTATGGCAAAAATGTCAAAAAATGACATGTCCCAAAAACAGCTGAAAACACCTCAAAACAGCTTAAAATAGCGTGCTGAGACACGCCAGAGCATTAAAACGTGCAAAAACAGCCTAAAACAACATAATATGGCACGTCGAAAAAATGACGAAAACAGCAAGGCTATAGTATGGCAAAAATGTCAAAAAATGACATGTCCCAAAAACAGCTGAAAACACATCAAAACAGCATAAAATAGCGTGCTGAGACACGCCATAGCATTAAAACCTGCAAAAATGGCCAAAAACACCATATTAAGGCACGTTTAAAAAATGACGAAAACAGCAAGGCTATAGTATGGCAAAAATGTCAAAAAATGACATGTCCCAAAAACAGCTGAAAACACCTCAAAACAGCTTTAAATAACGTGCTGAGACACACCTTAGTATTAAAACGTGCAAATATGGCCTAAATGACCATAATATGGCACGTCGAAAAAATGACGAAAACAGCAAGGCTATAGTATGGCAAAAATGTCAAAAAATGACATGTCCCAAAAACAGCTGAAAACACCTCAAACCAGCTTAAAATAGCGTGCTGAGACACGCCATAGCATTAAAACGTGCAAATATGGCCTAAAACAACATAATATGGCACGTCGAAAAAATGACGAAACAGCAAGGCTATAGTATGGCAAAAATGTCAAAAATGACATGTCCCAAAAACAGCTAAAACACCTCAAAACAGCTTTAAATAACGTGCTGAGACACACCTTAGTATTAAAACGTGCAAATATGGCCTAAATGACCATAATATGGCACGTCGAAAAAATGACCAAAAGAGCAAGGCTATAGTATGGCAAAAATGTCAAAAAGGACATGTTCCAAAAAAAGCTGAAAGCACGTCAAAACAGCATAAAATGGCGTGCTGAGACATGCCAGAGCATTAAAACGTGCAAATATGGCCAAAAACACCATATTAAAGCACGTCAAAAAAATGACCAAAAAAGCAAGGCTATAGTATGGCAAAAATGTCAAAAAATGACATGTCCCAAAAACAGCTGAAAACACCTCAAAACAGCTTTAAATAACGTGCTGAGACACACCTTAGTATTAAAACGTGCAAATATGGCCTAAATGACCATAATATGGCACGTCGAAAAAATGACGAAAACAGCAAGGCTATAGTATGGCAAAAATGTCAAAAAATGACATGTCCCAAAAACAGCTAAAAACACCTCAAAACAGCATAAAATAGCGTGCTGAGACACGCCATAGCATTAAAACGTGCAAAAACGGCCTAAAACAACATATTAAGGCACGTTTAAAAAATGACGAAAACAGCAAGGCTATAGTATGGCAAAAATGTCAAAAAATGACATGTCCCAAAAACAGCTGAAAACACCTCAAAACAGCTTAAAATAGCGTGCTGACGTAAGCCATTTCATTAAAACTTGCAAAAAGGGCCTAAAACAACATATTAAGGCACGTTTAAAAAATGACCAAAAAAGCAAGGCTATAGTATGGCAAAAATGTCAAAAAATGACATGTCCCAAAAACAGCTGAAAACACCTCAAAACAGCTTTAAATAGCGTGCTGACGTACGCCATAGCATTAAAACGTGCAAAAAGGGCCTAAATGACCATAATATGACACGTCGAAAAAATGACCAAAAAATCAAGGCTATAGTATGGCAAAAATGTCAAAAAATGACATGTCCCAAAAACAGCTTAAAACACCTTAAAACAGGTTAAAATAGCCTGCTGATGTACGCCATAGCATTAAAACGTGCAAAAACGGTCTAAATGACCATAATATGGCACGTTGAAAAAATGACCAAAAAAGCAAGGCTATAGTATGGCAAAAATGTCAAAAAATGACATGTCCCAAAAACAGCTGAAAACACCTCAAAACAGCTTAAAATAGCGTGCTGAGACACGCCAGAGCATTAAAATGTGCAAAAACGGCCTAAAACAACATAATATGGCACGTCGAAAAAATGACCAAAAAAGCAAGGCTATAGTATGGCAAAAATGTCAAAAAATGACATGTCCCAAAAACAGCTGAAAACACCTCAAAACAGCTTAAAATAGCGTGCTGACGTACGCCAGAGCATTAAAACGTGCAAAAAGGGCCTAAAACAACATAATATGGCACGTCGAAAAAATGACGAAAACAGCAAGGCTATAGTATGGCAAAAATGTCAAAAAATGACATGTCCCAAAAACAGCTAAAAACACCTCAAAACAGCATAAAATAGCGTGCTGAGACACGCCATAGCATTAAAACCTGCAAAAACGGCCAAAAACACCATATTAAGGCACGTTGAAAAAAATGACGAAAACAGCAAGGCTATAGTATGGCAAAAATGTCAAAAAATGACATGTCCCAAAAACAGCTGAAAACACCTCAAAACAGCTTTAAATAACGTGCTGAGACACACCTTAGTATTAAAACGTGCAAATATGGCCTAAATGACCATAATATTGCACGTCGAAAAAATGACCAAAAGAGCAAGGCTATAGTATGGCAAAAATGTCAAAAAATGACATGTCCCAAAAACAGCTAAAAACACCTCAAAACAGCATAAAATAGCGTGCTGAGACACGCCATAGCATTAAAACCTGCAAAAATGGCCAAAAACACCATATTAAGGCATGTTTAAAAAATGACGAAAACAGCAAGGCTATAGTATGGCAAAAATGGCAAAAAATGACATGTTCCAAAAACAGCTGAAAAAACCTCAAAACAGCTTAAAATAGCGTGCTGACGTACGCCATAGCATTAAAACGTGCAAAAAGGGCCTAAAACAACATAATATGGCACGTCGAAAAAATGACCAAAAAAGCAAGGCTATAGTATGGCAAAAATGTCAAAAAATGACATGTCCCAAAAACAGCTGAAAACACCTCAAAACAGCTTAAAATAGCGTGCTGACGTAAGCCATAGCATTAAAACGTGCAAAAAGGGCCTAAAACAACATATTAAGGCACGTTTAAAAAATGACGAAAACAGCAAGGCTATAGTATGGCAAAAATGTCAAAAAATGACATGTCCCAAAAACAGCTGAAAACACCTCAAAACAGCTTTAAATAACGTGCTGAGACACACCTTAGTATTAAAACGTGCAAATATGGCCTAAATGACCATAATATTGCACGTCGAAAAAATGACCAAAAGAGCAAGGCTATAGTATGGCAAAAATGTCAAAAAATGACATGTTCCAAAAACAGCTGAAAACACCTCAAAACAGCTTAAAATAGCGTGCTGAGACATGCCAGAGCATTAAAATGTGCAAATATGGCCAAAAACACCATATTATAGCACGTCAAAAAAATGACCAAAAAAGCAAGGCTATAGTATGGCAAAAATGTCAAAAAATGACATGTCCCAAAAACAGCTGAAAACACCTCAAAACAGCATAAAATAGCGTGCTGAGACACGCCATAGCATTAAAACCTGCAAAAATGGCCAAAAACACCATATTAAGGCACGTTGAAAAAAATGACGAAAACAGCAAGGCTATAGTATGGCAAAAATGTCAAAAAATGACATGTCCCAAAAACAGCTGAAAACACCTCAAAACAGCTTTAAATAACGTGCTGAGACACACTTTAGTATTAAAACGTGCAAATATGGCCTAAATGACCATAATATGGCACGTCGAAAAAATGACGAAAAAAGCAAGGCTATAGTATGGCAAAAATGTCAAAAAATGACATGTCCCAAAAACAGCTAAAAACACCTCAAAACAGCATAAAATAGCGTGCTGAGACACGCCATAGCATTAAAACGTGCAAAAATGGCCAAAAACACCATATTAAGGCACGTTTAAAAAATGACGAAAACAGCAAGGCTATAGTATGGCAAAAATGTCAAAAAATGACATGTCCCAAAAACAGCTGAAAACACCTCAAAACAGCTTTAAATAACGTGCTGAGACACACCTTAGTATTAAAACGTGCAAATATGGCCTAAATGACCATAATATGGCACGTCGAAAAAATGACGAAAACAGCAAGGCTATAGTATGGCAAAAGTGTCAAAACATGACATGTCCCAAAAACAGCTGAAAACACCTCAAAACAGCTTTAAATAGCGTGCTGACGTACGCCATAGCATTAAAACGTGCAAAAAGGGCCTAAAACAACATAATATGGCACGTCGAAAAAATGAACAAAAAAGCAAGGCTATAGTATGGCAAAAATGTCAAAAAATGACATGTCCCAAAAACAGCTGAAAACACATCAAAACAGCTTAAAATAGCGTGCTGAGACACGCCAGAGCATTAAAACGTGCAAAAACAGCCTAAAACAACATAATATGGCACGTCGAAAAAATGACGAAAACAGCAAGGCTATAGTATGGCAAAAATGTCAAAAAATGACATGTCCCAAAAACAGCTGAAAACACCTCAAAACAGCTTTAAATAACGTGCTGAGACACACCTTAGTATTAAAACGTGCAAATATGGCCTAAATGACCATAATATGGCACGTCGAAAAAATGACCAAAAGAGCAAGGCTATAGTATGGCAAAAATGTCAAAAAATGACATGTCCCAAAAACAGCTAAAAACACCTCAAAACAGCATAAAATAGCGTGCTGAGACACGCCATAGCATTAAAACCTGCAAAAATGGCCAAAAACACCATATTAAGGCACGTTGAAAAAATGACGAAAACAGCAAGTATGGCAAAAATGTCAAAAAATGACATGTTCCAAAAACAGCTGAAAACACCTCAAAACAGCTTAAAATAGCGTGCTGACGTACGCCGTAGCATTAAAACGTGCAAAAAGGGCCTAAAACAACATAATATGGCACGTCGAAAAAATGACGAAACAAGCAAGGCTATAGTATGGCAAAAATGTCAAAAAATGACATGTCCCAAAAACAGCTGAAAACACATCAAAACAGCATAAAATAGCATGCTGAGACACGCCATAGCATTAAAACGTGCAAAAACAGCCTAAAACAACATAATATGGCACGTCGAAAAAAATGACGAAAAAAGCAAGGCTATAGTATGGCAAAAATGTCAAAAAATGACATGTCCCAAAAACAGCTAAAAACACCTCAAAACAGCATAAAATAGCGTGCTGAGACACGCCATAGCATTAAAACCTGCAAAAATGGCCAAAAACACCATATTAAGGCACGTTGAAAAAATGACGAAAACAGCAAGGCTATAGTATGGCAAAAATGTCAAAAAATGACATGTCCCAAAAACAGCTGAAAACACCTCAAAACAGCTTTAAATAACGTGCTGAGACACACCTTAGTATTAAAACGTGCAAATATGGCCTAAATGACCATAATATGGCACGTCGAAAAAATGCCGAAAACAGCAAGGCTATAGTATGGCAAAAGTGTCAAAACATGACATGTCCCAAAAACAGCTGAAAACACCTCAAAACAGCTTTAAATAGCGTGCTGACGTACGCCATAGCATTAAAACGTGCAAAAAGGGCCTAAAACAACATAATATGGCACGTTGAAAAAATGACCAAAAAAGCAAGGCTATAGTATGGCAAAAATGTCAAGAAATGACATGTCCCAAAAACAGCTGAAAACACATCAAAACAGCTTAAAATAGCGTGGTTGAGACACGCCAGAGCATTAAAACGCAAAAACAGCCTAAAACAACATAATATGGCACGTCGAAAAAATGACGAAAACAGCAAGGCTATAGTATGGCAAAAATGTCAAAAAATGACATGTCCCAAAAACAGCTGAAAACACCTCAAAACAGCTTAAAATAGCGTGCTGACGTACGCCATAGCATTAAAACGTGCAAAAACGGCCTAAAACAACATATTATAGCACGTCGAAAAAATGACCAAAAAAGCAAGGCTATAGTATGGCAAAAATGTCAAAAAATGACATGTCCCAAAAACAGCTGAAAACACCTCAAAACAGCTTAAAATAGCGTGCTGACGTACGCCATAGCATTAAAACGTGCAAAAATGGCCAAAAACACCATATTAAGGCACGTCGAAAAAATGACGAAAACAGCAAGGCTATAGTATGGCTAAAATGTCAAAAAATGACATGTCCCAAAAACAGCTGAAAACACCTCAAAACAGCTTAAAATAGCGTGCTGACGTACGCCATAGCATTAAAACGCAAAACGGCCTAAAACAACATATTATAGCACGTCAAAAAAATGACCAAAAAAGCAAGGCTATAGTATGGCAAAAATGTCAAAAAATGACATGTCCCAAAAACAGCTGAAAACACCTCAAAACAGCATAAAATAGCGTGCTGAGACACGCCAGAGCATTAAAATGTGCAAAAACGACCTAAATGACCATAATATGGCACGTCGAAAAAATGACCAAAAGAGCAAGGCTATAGTATGGCAAAAATGTCAAAAAATGACATGTCCCAAAAACAGCTAAAAACACCTCAAAACAGCATAAAATAGCGTGCTGAGACACGCCATAGCATTAAAACCTGCAAAAATGGCCTAAATGACCATAATATGGCACGTCGAAAAAATGACCAAAAGAGCAAGGCTATAGTATGGCAAAAATGTCAAAAAATGACATGTCCCAAAAACAGCTAAAAACACCTCAAAACAGCTTTAAATAACGTGCTGAGACACGCCATAGCATTAAAACGTGCAAAAACGGCCAAAAACACCATATTAAGACACGTTGAAAAAATGACGAAAACAGCAAGGCTATAGTATGGCAAAAATGTCAAAAAATGACATGTCCCAAAAACAGCTGAAAACACATCAAAACAGCTTAAAATAGCGTGCTGAGACACGCCAGAGCATTAAAACGTGCAAAAACAGCCTAAAACAACATAATATGGCACGTCGAAAAAATGACGAAAACAGCAAGGCTATAGTATGGCAAAAATGTCAAAAAATGACATGTCCCAAAAACAGCTGAAAAGACATCAAAACAGCTTTAAATAACGTGCTGAGACACACCTTAGTATTAAAACGTGCAAATATGGCCTAAATGACCATAATATGGCACGTCGAAAAAATGACGAAAACAGCAAGGCTATAGTATGGCAAAAATGTCAAAAAATGACATGTCCCAAAAACAGCTGAAAAGACATCAAAACAGCTTAAAATAGTGTGCTGAGACACGCCAGAGCATTAAGACGTGCAAAAACAGCCTAAAACAACATAATATGGCACGTCGAAAAAATGACGAAAACAGCAAGGCTATAGTATGGCAAAAATGTCAAAAAATGACATGTCCCAAAAACAGCTAAAAACACCTCAAAACAGCATAAAATAGCGTGCTGAGACACGCCATAGCATTAAAACGTGCAAAAATGGCCAAAAACACCATATTAAGGCACGTTGAAAAAAATGACGAAAACAGCAAGGCTATAGTATGGCAAAAATGTCAAAAAATGACATGTCCCAAAAACAGCTGAAAACACCTCAAAACAGGTTAAAATGGTGTGCTGAGACATGCCAGAGCATTAAAACGTGCAAAAACGGCCTAAAACAACATATTATAGCACGTCGAAAAAATGACGAAAACAGCAAGGCTATAGTATGGCAAAAATGTCAAAAAATGACATGTCCCAAAAACAGCTGAAAACACCTCAAAACAGCTTAAAATAGCGTGCTGACGTACGCCATAGCATTAAAACGTGCAAAAACGGCCTAAAACAACATATTATAGCACGTCGAAAAAATGACGAAAAAAGCAAGGCTATAGTATGGCAAAAATGTCAAAAAATGACATGTCCCAAAAACAGCTGAAAACACCCCAAAACAGCTTAAAATAGCGTGCTGAGACACGCCAGAGCATTAAAATGTGCAAAAACGACCTAAAACAACATATTATAGCACGTCGAAAAAATGACCAAAAAAGTAAGGCTATAGTATGGCAAAAATGTCAAAAAATGACATGTCTCAAAAACAGCTGAAAACACCTCAAAACAGGTTAAAATAGCGTGCTGAGACATGCCAGAGCATTAAAACGTGCAAAAACGGCCCAAAACAACATATTATAGCACGTCGAAAAAAATGACCAAAAAAGCAAGGCTATAGTATGGCAAAAATGTCAAAAAGGACGTGTTCCAAAAAAAGCTGAAAACACGTCAAAACAGCATAAAATGGCGTGTTGAGACACGTCATAGCATTAAAACGTGCAAAAATGGCCAAAAACACCATATTAAGGCACGTCGAAAAAATGACCAAAAGAGCAAGGCTATAGTATGGCAAAAATGTCAAAAAATGACATGTCCCAAAAACAGCTGAAAACACCTCAAAACAGCTTAAAATAGCGTGCTGACGTACGCCATAGCATTAAAACGTACAAAAACGGCCTAAAACAAGATAATATGGCACGTCGAAAAAATGACCAAAAAAGCAAGGCTATAGTATGGCAAAAATGTCAAGAAATGACATGTCCGAAAAACAGCTGAAAACACCTCAAAACAGCTTAAAATAGCGTGCTGACGTACGCCATAGCATTAAAACGTGCAAAAACGGCCTAAAACAACATAATATGGCACGTCGAAAAAATGACCAAAAAAGCAAGGCTATAGTATGGCAAAAATGTCAAAAAATGACATGTCCGAAAAACAGCTGAAAACACATCAAAACAGCATAAAATAGCGTGCTGAGACACGCCATAGCATTAAAACATGCAAAAACGGCCTAAAACATCATAATATAATACGTCAAAAAAATAACGAAAACAGCAAGGCTATAGTATGGCAAAAATGTCAAAAAATGACATGTCCGAAAAACAGCTTAAAGCACCTTAAAACAGGTTAAAATAGCGTGCTGATGTACGCCATAGCATTAAAACATGCAAAAACGGTCTAAATGACCATAATATGGCACGTCGAAAAAATGACCAAAAAAGCAAGGCTATAGTATGGCAAAAATGTCAAAAAATGACACGTCCCAAAAACAGCTGAAAACACCTCAAAACAGCTTAAAATTGCATGCTGAGACACACCATAGCATTAAAACCTGCAAATATGACCCAAACTACCATAATTTCACATGTCCACAAAATGACCAAAACAGCAAGGCTATAGTATTGTAAAAAATTTGTTTAGAGACGTTTAGACACGCCACAGCAATAAAAAGTGTTAAAACTTCCCAATACACCATTATATAATATGTTGAAAAAATGACCAAAATCATAATCGTAATACATTTTATTAATTCGGCCTTTCTCAGCAGTCAAGGACACTTTACAGAGATAAAACAATTACAGTGAAACAACAGATCAAAGTTACACACAGCATGAAATGGAACAATGCAATTACACAGAGTAAGCAATCTTGAACCGTTGAGTTTTTTTCCTGGATTTGAAGAGAGGAAGAGAGTCAATGTTCATATGTCTGGTGGGACTGAATTCCAGAGTTTCGGAGCAGAGTGGCTGAAAGCTCTGCTCCCCGTCTCCCCGTCTCCCCGTTGCCCGTCTCTGGTGCTGAGACGGGCAGGGGTCAAAGGTGGAAGTAGGAGGAGGACCTGAGGGAGCGGGAGGAGATTGCGATGTGGCGGAGATCTGACAGGTAAGGAGGGGCGAGGTTGTGGATGGCCTTGAATGCATACAGGAGGATTTTGAGTTCTATTCTGAATTCAACCGGGAGCCAGTGGAGTTGCTGTGGGATGGGGGTGATGTGGTGAAATGAAGGGGTTTTGGTAATGATGTGAGCGGCTGAATTCTGGACCAGTTGAAGCTTATGCAGGGATTTGTGAGGGAGACAACAAGGAGGGAGTCACAGTAATCCATACGGGAGGTGATGAGGCTGTGAACAAGGACAGAAGGAGAATGCAGGGTGAGAGAGGGGAGGAGACGAAAAATGTTGTAGTGTTGCAGTGCAGCAATGCTGTAGAATGGCAAAAATGTAAAAATTTAATATGTCCCAAAAGCAGCTGAAAACACCTAAAAACAACATGAAATAGTGTGCTGAGAAACACCATAGCATTAAAACCTGCAAATATGGCCAAAAACATCATAGTATGGCACATCGAAAAAATGACCAAAAAAGCAAGGCTATAGTATGGCAAAAATGTCATAAAATTACATGTCCCAAAAACAGCTGAAACACCTAAAAACAGCTTAAAATTGCATGCTTAGACACGCCATAGCATTAAAACGTGCAAAAACGGCGTAAATGACCATAATATGGCACGTCGAAAAAAATGACCAAAAAAGCAAGGCTATAGTATGGCAAAAATGTCAAAAAATGACATGTCCCAAAAACAGCTGAAAACACCTCAAAACAGCTTAAATTAGCGTGCTGAGACACGCCAGAGCATTAAAACGTGCAAAAACGGCCTAAAACAACATATTAAGGCACGTTTAAAAAATGACCAAAAAAGCAAGGCTATAGTGTGGCAAAAATGTCAAAAAATGACATGTCCCAAAAACAGCTGAAAACACCTCAAAACAGCTTAAAATAGCGTGCTGACGTACACCATAGCATTAAAACGTGCAAAAATGGCCTAAAACAACATAATATGGCACGTCGAAAAAATGATGAAAACAGCAAGGCTATAGTATGGCAAAAATGTCAAGAAATGACATGTCCCAAAAACAGCTGAAAACACCCCAAAACAGCATCAAATAGCGTGCTAAGACACGCCATAGCATTAAAACATGCAAAAATGGCCAAAAACACCATATTAAGGCACGTTAAAAAAATGACCAAAAAAGCAAGGCTATAGTATGGCAAAAATGTCAAGAAATGACATGTCCCAAAAACAGCTGAAAACACCCCAAAACAGCATCAAATACCGTGCTAAGACACGCCATAGCATTAAAACATGCAAAAATGGCCTAAAACAACATATTAAGGCACGTTTAAAAAATGACCAAAACAGCAAGGCTATAGTATGGCAAAAATGTCAAAAAATGACATGTCCCAAAAAACAGCTGAAAACACCTAAAACAGCTTAAAATAGCGTGCTGAGACACGCCAGAGCATTAAAACGATGCAAAACGGCGAAATGACCATAATATGGCACGTCGAAAAAATGACCAAAAAAGCAAGGCTATAGTATGGCAAAAATGTCAAAAAATGACATGTCCGAAAAACAGCTGAAAACACCCCAAAACAGCATCAAATAGCGTGCTAAGACACGCCATAGCATTAAAACATGCAAAAATGGCCAAAAACACCATATTAAGGCACGTTAAAAAAATGACCAAAAAAGCAAGGCTATAGTATGGCAAAAATGTCAAGAAATGACATGTCCCAAAAACAGCTGAAAACACCCCAAAACAGCATCAAATACCGTGCTAAGACACGCCATAGCATTAAAACATGCAAAAATGGCCTAAAACAACATATTAAGGCACATTTAAAAAATGACCAAAACAGCAAGGCTATAGTATGGCAAAATGTCAAAAATGACATGTCCCAAAAACAGCTGAAAACACCTAAAACAGCTTAAAATAGCGTGCTGAGACACGCCAGAGCATTAAACGATGCAAAAACGGCGTAAATGACCATAATATGGCACGTCGAAAAAAATGACCAAAAAAGCAAGGCTATAGTATGGCAAAAATGTCAAAAAATGACATGTCCGAAAAACAGCTGAAAACACCCCAAAACAGCATCAAATAGCGTGCTAAGACACGCCATAGCATTAAAACATGCAAAAATGGCCTAAAACAACATATTAAGGCACGCTTAAAAATGACCAAAAAGCAAGGCTATAGTATGGCAAAAATGTCAAAAAATGACATGTCCCAAAAACAGCTGAAAACACCTCAAAACAGCTTAAATTAGCGTGCTGAGACACACCATAGCATTAAAACGTACAAAAACAGCCTAAAACAACATATTAAGGCACGTTTAAAAAATGACCAAAAAAGCAAGGCTATAGTGTGGCAAAAATGTCAAAAAATGACATGTCCCAAAAACAGCTGAAAACACCTCAAAACAGCTTAAAATAGCGTGCTGAGACACGCCACAGCATTAAAACGTGCAAAAACGACCTAAAACAACATAATATGGCACGTCGAAAAAATGATGAAAACAGCAAGGCTATAGTATGGCAAAAATGTCAAAAAATGACATGTCCCAAAAACAGCTGAAAAAACAGCTGAAAAAACCCCAAAACAGCATCAAATAGCGTGCTGAGACACACCTTAGTATTAAAACGTGCAAATATGGCCTAAAACAACATATTATAGCACGTCGAAAAAATGACCAAAATAGCAAGGCTATAGTATGGCAAAAATGTCAAAAAATGACATGTCCCAAAAACAGCTGAAAACACCTCAAAACAGCTTAAAATAGCGTGCTGACGTACGCCATAGCATTACAACGTGCAAAAACGGCCTAAAACAACATAATATGGCACGTTGAAAAAAAAATGATGAAAACAGCAAGGCTATAGTATGGCAAAAATGTCAAAAAATGACATGTCCCAAAAACAGCTGAAAACACCTCAAAACAGCATAAAATAGCGTGCTGAGACACGCCATAGCATTAAAACCTGCAAATATGGCCAAAAACACCATATTAAGGCACGTTAAAAAAAAAAGCAAGGCTATAGTATGGCAAAAATGTCAAAAAGGACATGTTCCAAAAACAGCTGAAAACATGTCAAAACAGCTGAAAATTGCATGCTGAGACACGCCAGAGCATTAAAACGTACAAATACGGACTAAAACACTATCATATAGTGTCTCGAAAAAATGACCAAAAAAGCAAGGCTATAGTATGGCAAAAATGTCAAAAAATGACATGTCCCAAAAACAGCTGAAAACACCTCAAAACAGCTTAAAATAGCGTGCTGAGACACGCCATAGCATTGAAACATGCAAATATGGCCAAAAACACCATATTAAGGCACGTTAAAAAAATGACCAAAAAAGCAAGGCTATAGTATGGCAAAAATGTCAAAAAATGACATGTCCCAAAAACAGCTGAAAACACCCCAAAACAGCATCAAATAGCGTGCTAAGACACGCCATAGCATTAAAACATGCAAAAATGGCCTAAAACAACATATTAAGGCACGTTTAAAAAATGACCAAAAAAGCAAGGCTATAGTATGGCAAAAATGTCAAAAAATGACATGTTCCAAAAACAGCTGAAAACATGTCAAAACAGCTGAAAATTGCATGCTGAGACACGCCAGAGCATTAAAACGCATACAACACGGACTAAAACACTATCATATAGCGTCTCGAAAAAATGGCCAAAAATGCAAGGCTATAGTATGGCAAAAACGTCAAAAAATGACATGTCCCAAAAACAGCTGAAAACACCTAAAAACAGCTTAAAATAGCGTGCTGAGACACGCCATAGCATTAAAACGTGCAAATATGGCCAAAAACAACACATTATAGCATGTCGCAAAAAATGACCAAAAAAGCAAGGCTATAGTATGGCAAAAATGTCAAGAAATGACATGTCCCAAAAACAGCTGAAACCACCTCAAAACAGCTTTAAATAGCGTGCTGAGACACGCCAGAGCATTAAAACGTGCAAAAACGGCCTAAAACAACATATTAAGGCACGTTTAAAAAATGACGAAAACAGCAAGGCTATAGTATGGCAAAAATGTCAAAAAATGACGTGTCCCAAAAACAGCTGAAAACACCTCAAAACAGTTAAAAAGCGTGCTGAGACACGCCATAGCATTAAAACGCAAATATGGCCAAAACACCATATTAAGGCACGTTACAAAATGACCAAAAAGCAAGGCTATAGTATGGCAAAATGTCAAAAATGACATGTCCCAAAAACAGCTGAAAACATGTCAAAACAGCTGAAAATTGCATGCTGAGACACGCCAGAGCATTAAAACGTACAAATACGGACTAAAACACTATCATATAGCGTCTCGAAAAAATGGCCAAAAATGCAAGGCTATAGTATGGCAAAAACGTCAAAAAATGACATGTCCCAAAAACAGCTGAAAACACCTAAAAACAGCTTAAAATAGCGTGCCGAGACACGCCAGAGCATTAAAACGTGCAAATATGGCCAAAAAACAACACATTATAGGCACGTTAAAAAATGACCAAAAAGCAAGGCTATAGTATGGCAAAATGTCAAGAAATGACATGTCCCAAAAACAGCTGAAACCACCTCAAAACAGCTTTAAATAGCGTGCTGAGACACGCCAGAGCATTAACGATGCAAATATGGCCTAAAACAACATATTAAGGCACATTTAAAAAAATGACCAAAAAAGCAAGGCTATAGTATGGCAAAAATGTCAAAAAATGACATGTCCCAAAAACAGCTGAAAACACCTCAAACAGTTAAAAAGCTGGTTGAGACACATATAACATTAAAAACGTGCAAAATATGGCCAAAAACACCATATTAAGGCAATGCTACAAAATGACCAAAAAAGGCTATAGTATGGCAAAATGTCAAAAATGACATGTCCCAAAAAAACAGCTGAAAAACATGTCAAACAGCTGAAAATTGCATGCTGAGACATATGAGCATTAAGCATAAACACGGACTAAAAACACTATCATATAGCTCTCAAAAAATGGCCAAAATCAAGGCTATAGTATGGCAAAATGTCAAGAAATGACATGTCCAAAACAGCTGAAAACACCCCAAAACAGCATCAAATACCGTATAAGACACGCCTATAGCATTAAAACATGCAAAATGGCCTAAAATAACATATTAAGGCACATTTAAAAAATGACCAAAACAGCAAGGCTATATAGTATGGCAAAATGTCAAAAAATGATATGTCCCAAAAACAGCTGAAACACCTTAAAACAGCTTGTAAAAATAGCGTGCTGAGACATCCAGAGCATTAAAACGATGCAAAACGTATGTAATGACCACAATATGGCACGTCAAAAAAATGACCAAAAAAGGCTATAGTATGGCAAAAAATGTCAAAATGACATGTCCGAAAACAGCTGAAAACACCCCAAAATAGCATCAAATGGCGTATAAGACACGCCATAGCATTAAAAACATGCAAAATGCCTAAAAACAAATATATTAAGGCACGTTTTTAAAATGACCAAAAAAGCAAAGGCTATAGTATGGCAAAATGTCAAAAATGATATGTCCCAAAAACAGCTGAAAACACCCTCAAAACAGCTTAAATTAGCGTGCTGAGACACAATTATAGCATTAAAACGCATAAAAACAGCTTCTAAAACAAATATATTAAGGCACGCTTAAAAAATGACCAAAAAGCAAGGCTATAGGTGGTGTAAAAATGTCAAAAATGACATGTCCCAAAAAACAGCTGAAAAACACCTCCAAAACAGCTTTTTAAAATAGCGTGGCTGAGACATCGCATTAAGACAAATGCAAAAACGACCTAAAACAACATAATATGCAAAACATTTAAAAATGATGAAAACAGCAAGGCTATAGTATGGCAAAAAAAATGTCAAAAATGACATGTCCAAAAACAGCTGAAAAAACAGCTGAAAAACCCCAAAACAGCATCAAATAGCGTGTTGAGACACACTTGTATTAAACGTAAAACATGGCCTAAAACAACATATTATAGCATCGTCGAAAAAATGACCAAAATAGTAAGGCTATAGTATGGCAAAATGTCAAAAAATGACATATCCCAAAAAACAGCTGAAACACACCTCAAAACAGCTTAAAATAAAAAGCTTGACAGATCGCCATAGCATTACAACGTGCAAAACCAAAACAACATAATATGGCATGTTGAAAAAATGATGAAAACAGTAAGGCTATAGTATGGCAAAAAGTCAAAAAATGACATGTCCCAAAAACAGTTGAAAACACTCAAACAGCATAATAGGCGTATGAGACACACCATAGCATTAAAACCTGCAAATATGGCCAAAAAAACACCATATTAAGGCACGTTAAAAAAAAGCAAAAGGCTATAGTATGGCAAAAATGTCAAAAAGACATGTTCAAAACAGCTGAAAACATGTCAAAACAGCTGAAAATTGCATGCTGAGACACGCCAGAGCATTAAAACGCATAACACGGACTAAAACACTATCATATAGCGCCTCGTAAAAATGGCCAAAAATGCAAGTAGTATAGTATGGCAAAATGTCAAGAAATGACATGTCAAAAACAGCTGAAACCACTCAAAATAGCTAAATAGCGTATGAGACACGCCAGAGCATTAAAACGCAAAAAAACGGCTCAAACAATACACATATATATGTACGAAAAAAAATGACGAAAACAGCAATATATAGTATGGCAAAATGTCAAAAATGACATGTCCCAAAAACAGCTGAAAACACCTCAAATAGCATAAATAGCGTGTTGAGACACGCCATATAGCATTAAAACCTGCAAATATTAATAAAACACCATATTAAGGCACGTTAAAAAAAGCAAGGCTATAGTATAGAAAAAATGTCAAAAGGACATGTTCCTAAAAACAGCTGAAAACATGTCAAACAGCTGAAAATTGCATGCTGAGACACGCCAGAGCATTAAAATGCATAAACACGGACTAAAACACTATCATAGCATTGTCTCAAAAAATGACCAAAAAAAGCAAGGCTATAGTATGGCAAAATGTCAAAAAATGACATGTCCCAAAAAACAGCTGAAAACACCTCAAAATGATAGCTTAAAAGAAGGCATGAGACACGCTATAGCATTGAAAACATGCAAATATGGCTAAAAACACCATAATATAAGGCACGTTAAAAATGATCAAAAAGCAAGGCTATAGTATGGCAAAATGTCAAAAATGAGCATGTCCCAAAAACAGCTGAAACACCCCCAGTAAAACAGCATCAAATAGCGGTATAAGACACGCCATAGCATTAAAAACATGCAAAAATGGCCTAAAACAACATATATTAAGGCACGCTTTAAAAAATGACCAAAAAGCAAGGCTATAGTATGGCAAAAATGTCAAAAATGACATGTTCCAAAACAGCTGAAAACATGTCAAAACAGCTGAAAATTGCATGCTGAGACACGCCAGAGCATTAAACGCATAAACACGGACTAAAACACTATCATATAGCGCTCAAAAAATGGCCAAAATGCAAGGCTATAGTATGGCAAAACGTCAAAAATGATATGTCCCAAAAACAGCTGAAAAACACCTAAAACAGCTTAAAATAGCGTGGTCTGAGACACGCCATAGCATTAAAACGCAAATATGGCCAAAAACAACACATCATAGCATGTCGCAAAAAATGACCAAAAAAGCAAGGCTATAGTATGGCAAAAATGTCAAGAAATGACATGTCCCAAAAACAGCTGAAACCACCTCAAAACAGCTTTAAATAGCGTGCTGAGACACGCCAGAGCATTAAAACGTGCAAAAACGGCCTAAAACAACATATTAAGGCACGTTTAAAAAATGACCAAAAAAGCAAGGCTATAGTATGGCAAAAATGTCAAAAAGGACATGTCCCAAAAACAGCTGAAAACACCTCAAAACAGCTTAAAAGCGTGCTGAGACACGCCATAGCATTAAAACGTGCAAATATGGCCAAAACACCATATTAAGGCATCGCTACAAAATGACCAAAAAAGCAAGGCTATAGTATGGCAAAAATGTCAAAAAATGACATGTCCCAAAAACAGCTGAAAACATGTCAAAACAGCTGAAAATTGCATGCTGAGACACGCCAGAGCATTAAACGCATAACACGGACTAAAACACTATCATATAGCGTCTCGAAAAAATGGCCAAAAATGCAAGGCTATAGTATGGCAAAAATGTCAAGAAATGACATGTCCCAAAAACAGCTGAAAACACCCCAAAACAGCATCAAATACCGTGCTAAGACACGCCATAGCATTAAAACATGCAAAAATGGCCTAAAACAACATATTAAGGCACATTTAAAAAATGACCAAAACAGCAAGGCTATAGTATGGCAAAAATGTCAAAAAATGACATGTCCCAAAAACAGCTGAAAACACCTAAAAACAGCTTAAAATAGCGTGCTGAGACACGCCAGAGCATTAAAACGTGCAAAAACGGCGTAAATGACCATAATATGGCACGTCGAAAAAAATGACCAAAAAAGCAAGGCTATAGTATGGCAAAAATGTCAAAAAATGACATGTCCGAAAAACAGCTGAAAACACCCCAAAACAGCATCAAATAGCGTGCTAAGACACGCCATAGCATTAAAACATGCAAAAATGGCCTAAAACAACATATTAAGGCACGTTTAAAAAATGACCAAAAAAGCAAGGCTATAGTATGGCAAAAATGTCAAAAAATGACATGTCCCAAAAACAGCTGAAAACACCTCAAAACAGCTTAAATTAGCGTGCTGAGACACACCATAGCATTAAAACGTACAAAAACAGCCTAAAACAACATATTAAGGCACGTTTAAAAAATGACCAAAAAAGCAAGGCTATAGTGTGGCAAAAATGTCAAAAAATGACATGTCCCAAAAACAGCTGAAAACACCTCAAAACAGCTTAAAATAGCGTGCTGAGACACGCCATAGCATTAAAACGTGCAAAAACGACCTAAAACAACATAATATGGCACGTCGAAAAAATGATGAAAACAGCAAGGCTATAGTATGGCAAAAATGTCAAAAAATGACATGTCCCAAAAACAGCTGAAAAAACAGCTGAAAAAACCCCAAAACAGCATCAAATAGCGTGCTGAGACACACCTTAGTATTAAAACGTGCAAATATGGCCTAAAACAACATATTATAGCACGTCGAAAAAATGACCAAAATAGCAAGGCTATAGTATGGCAAAAATGTCAAAAAGGACATGTTCCAAAAACAGCTGAAAACATGTCAAAACAGCTTAAATAGCGTGCTGAGACACGCCATAGCATCACAACGTGCAAAAACGGCCTAAAACAACATAATATGGAAGGTTGAAAAAAAAATGATGAAAACAGCAAGGCTATAGTATGGCAAAAATGTCAAAAATGACATGTCCCAAAACAGCTGAAAACACCTCAAAACAGCATAAAATAGCGTGCTGAGACACACCATAGCATTAAAACCTGCAAATATGGCCAAAAACACCATATTAAGGCACCTTAAAAAAAAAAGCAAGGCTATAGTATGGCAAAAATGTCAAAAAGGACATGTTCCAAAAACAGCTGAAAACATGTCAAAACAGCTGAAAATTGCATGCTGAGACACGCCAGAGCATTAAAACGCATAACACGGACTAAAACACTATCATATAGCGTCTCGAAAAAATGGCCAAAAATGCAAGGCTATAGTATGGCAAAAATGTCAAGAAATGACATGTCCCAAAAACAGCTGAAACCACCTCAAAACAGCTTAAAATAGCGTGCTGAGACACGCCAGAGCATTAAAACGTGCAAAAACGGCCTAAAACAACATAATATGGCACGTCGAAAAAAAAAATGACGAAAACAGCAAGGCTATAGTATGGCAAAAATGTCAAAAAATGACATGTCCCAAAAACAGCTGAAAACACCTCAAAACAGCATAAATTAGCGTGTTGAGACACGCTTATAGCATTAAAACCTGCAAATATGGCCTAAAACACCATATTAAGGCACGTTAAAAAAAAAAAAAGCAAGGCTATAGTATGGCAAAATGTCAAAAGGACATGTTCCAAAAACAGCTGAAAACATGTCAAAACAGCTGAAAATTGCATGCTGAGACACGCCAGAGCATTAAAACGTACAAATACGGACTAAAACACTATCATATAGTGTCTCGAAAAAATGACCAAAAAAGCAAGGCTATAGTATGGCAAAAATGTCAAAAAATGACATGTCCCAAAAACAGCTGAAAACACCTCAAAACAGCTTAAAATAGCGTGCTGAGACACGCCATAGCATTAAAACATGCAAATATGGCCAAAAACACCATATTAAGGCACGTTAAAAAAATGACCAAAAAAGCAAGGCTATAGTATGGCAAAAATGTCAAAAAATGACATGTCCCAAAAACAGCTGAAAACACCCCAAAACAGCATCAAATAGCGTGCTAAGACACGCCATAGCATTAAAACATGCAAAAATGGCCTAAAACAACATATTAAGGCACGTTTAAAAAATGACCAAAAAAGCAAGGCTATAGTATGGCAAAAATGTCAAAAAATGACATGTTCCAAAAACAGCTGAAAACATGTCAAAACAGCTGAAAATTGCATGCTGAGACACGCCAGAGCATTAAAACGTACAAATACGGACTAAAACACTATCATATAGCGTCTCGAAAAAATGGCCAAAAATGCAAGGCTATAGTATGGCAAAAACGTCAAAAAATGACATGTCCCAAAAACAGCTGAAAACACATAAAACAGCTTAAAATAGCATGTGCTGAGACACGCCATAGCATTAAAACAGCAAATATGGCCAAAACAACACATTATAGCATGTCGCAAAAAATGACCAAAAAGCAAGGCTATAGTATGGCAAAATGTCAAGAAATGACATGTCCCAAAAACAGCTGAAACCACCTCAAAACAGCTTTAAATAGCGTGGTTGAGACACGCCAGAGCATTAAAACGCATGCAAAACGGCCTAAAACAACATATTAAGGCACGCTTAAAAATGACGAAAACAGCAAGGCTATAGTATGGCAAAAATGTCAAAAAATGACATGTCCCAAAAACAGCTGAAAACACCTCAAAACAGCTTAAAAAAGCGTGCTGAGACACGCCATAGCATTAAAACGTGCAAATATGGCCAAAAACACCATATTAAGGCACGTTACAAAAATGACCAAAAAAGCAAGGCTATAGTATGGCAAAAATGTCAAAAAATGACATGTCCCAAAAACAGCTGAAAACATGTCAAAACAGCTGAAAATTGCATGCTGAGACACGCCAGAGCATTAAAACGTACAAATACGGACTAAAACACTATCATATAGCGTCTCGAAAAAATGGCCAAAAATGCAAGGCTATAGTATGGCAAAAACGTCAAAAAATGACATGTCCCAAAAACAGCTGAAAACACCTAAAAACAGCTTAAAATAGCGTGCTGAGACACGCCAGAGCATTAAAACGTGCAAATATGGCCAAAAACAACATATTATAGCATGTCGCAAAAAATGACCAAAAAAGTAAGGCTATAGTATGGCAAAAATGTCAAGAAATGACATGTCCCAAAAACAGCTGAAACCACCTCAAAACAGCTTTAAATAGCGTGCTGAGACACGCCAGAGCATTAAAACGTGCAAAAACGGCCTAAAACAACATATTAAGGCACGTTTAAAAAATGACAAAAAAAGCAAGGCTATAGTATGGCAAAAATGTCAAAAAGGACATGTCCCAAAAACAGCTGAAAACACCTCAAAACAGCTTAAAATAGCGTGCTGAGACACGCCATAGCATTAAAACGTGCAAATATGGCCAAAAACAACATATTATAGCACGTCGAAAAAATGACGAAAACAGCAAGGCTATAGTATGGCAAAAATGTCAAAAAATGACATGTCCCAAAAACAGCTGAAAACACCTCAAAACAGCTTAAAATAGCGTGCTGAGACACGCCATAGCATTAAAACGTGCAAATATGGCCAAAAACACCATATTAAGGCACGTTAAAAAAATGACCAAAAAAGCAAGGCTATAGTATGGCAAAAATGTCAAAAAATGACATGTCCCAAAAACAGCTGAAAACACCTCAAAACAGCTTAAAATAGCGTGCTGAGACACGCCATAGCATTAAAACGTGCAAATATGGCCAAAAACAACATATTATAGCATGTCGCAAAAAATGACCAAAAAAGCAAGGCTATAGTATGGCAAAAATGTCAAGAAATGACATGTCCCAAAAACAGCTGAAACCACCTCAAAACAGCTTTAAATAGCGTGCTGAGACACGCCAGAGCATTAAAACGTGCAAAAACGGCCTAAAACAACATATTAAGGCACGTTTAAAAAATGACGAAAACAGCAAGGCTATAGTATGGCAAAAATGTCAAAAAATGACATGTCCCAAAAACAGCTGAAAACACCTCAAAACAGCTTAAAATAGCGTGCTGAGACACGCCATAGCATTAAAACGTGCAAATATGGCCAAAAACACCATATTAAGGCACGTTACAAAAATGACCAAAAAAGCAAGGCTATAGTATGGCAAAAATGTCAAAAAATGACATGTCCCAAAAACAGCTGAAAACATGTCAAAACAGCTGAAAATTGCATGCTGAGACACGCCAGAGCATTAAAACGTACAAATACGGACTAAAACACTATCATATAGCTGCCTCAAAAAATGGCCAAAATGCAAGGCTATAGTATGGCAAAAATGTCAAAAAGGACATGTTCCAAAAACAGCTGAAAACACGTCAAGACAGCTTAAAATAGTGTGCTGAGACACGCTATAGCATTAAAACGTGCAAATATGGCCAAAACAACATATTATAGCACGTCAAAAAAAATGACCAAAAACAGCAAGGCTATAGTATGGCAAAATGTCAAGAAATGACATGTCCCAAAAACAGCTGAAACCACCTCAAAACAGCTTTAAATAGCGTGCTGAGACACGCCAGAGCATTAAAACGTGCAAAAACGGCCTAAAACAATATATTAAGGCACGTTTAAAAAATGACCAAAAAAGCAAGGCTATAGTATGGCAAAAATGTCAAAAAGGACATGTCCCAAAAACAGCTGAAAACACCTCAAAACAGCTTAAAATAGCGTGCTGAGACACGCTTATAGCATTAAAACGTGCAAATATGGCCAAAAACAACATATTATAGCACGTCGAAAAAATGACCAAAAAAGCAAGGCTATAGTATGGCAAAAATGTCAAAAAATGACATGTCCCAAAAACAGCTGAAAACACCTCAAAACAGCTTAAAATAGCGTGCTGAGACACGCCATAGCATTAAAACGTGCAAATATGGCCAAAAACACCATATTAAGGCACGTTAAAAAAATGACCAAAAAAGCAAGGCTATAGTATGGCAAAAATGTCAAGAAATAACATGTCCCAAAAACAGCTGAAAACACCTCAAAACAGCTTAAAATAGCGTGCTGAGACACACCTTAGTATTAAAACGTGCAAATATGGCCTAAAACAACATATTATAGCACGTCGAAAAAATGACCAAAATAGCAAGGCTATAGTATGGCAAAAATGTCAAAAAATGACATGTCCCAAAAACAGCTGAAAACACCTCAAAACAGCTTAAAATAGCGTGCTGAGACACGCCATAGCATTAAAACGTGCAAATATGGCCTAAAACACCATAATATGGCACGTTTAAAAAAAAATGACCAAAACAGCAAGGCTATAGTATGGCAAAAATCTCAAAAAATGACATGTCCCAAAAACAGCTGAAAACACCTCAAAACAGCATAAAATAGCGTGCTGAGACACGCCATAGCATTAAAACCTGCAAATATGGCCAAAAACACCATATTAAGGCACGTTAAAAAAAAAAGCAAGGCTATAGTATAGCAAAAATGTCAAAAAGGACATGTTCCAAAAACAGCTGAAAACATGTCAAAACAGCTGAAAATTGCATGCTGAGACACGCCAGAGCATTAAAACGTACAAATACGGACTAAAACACTATCATATAGCGTCTCGAAAAAATGACCAAAATAGCAAGGCTATAGTATGGCAAAAATGTCAAAAAATGACATGTCCCAAAAACAGCTGAAAACACCTCAAAACAGCTTAAAATAGCGTGCTGAGACACACCATAGCATTAAAACGTACAAAAAGGGCCAAAAACACCATAATATGGCACGTCGAAAAAATGACCAAAACAGCAAGGCTATAGTATGGCAAAAATGTCAAAAAATGACATGTCCCAAAAACAGCTGAAAACACCCCAAAACAGCATCAAATAGCGTGCTAAGACACACCATAGCATTAAAACATGCAAAAATGGCCTAAAACAACATATTAAGGCACCTTAAAAATAACCAAAATAGCAAGGCTATAGTATGGCAAAAATGTCAAAAAGGACATGTTCCAAAAACAGCTGAAAACATGTCAAAACAGCTGAAAATTGCATGCTGAGACACGCCAGAGCATTAAAACGTACAAATACGGACTAAAACACTATCATATAGCGTCTCGAAAAAATGGCCAAAAATGCAAGGCTATAGTATGGCAAAAATGTCAAAAAATGACATGTCCCAAAAACAGCAGCTTAAAATAGCGTGCTGAGACACGCCATAGCATTAAGACGTGCAAATATGGCCTCAAACAACATAATTTGGCACAACACAAAAACGACAAAAAAAGCAAGGCTATAGTATGGCAAAAACATCAAAAAATGACATGTCCCAAAAACAGCTGAAAACACCTCAAAACAGCATAAAATATCTTGCTGAGACACGCCATAGCATTAAAACCTGCAAATATGGCCTAAAACAACATATTAAGGCACATTTAAAAAAATGACCAAAAAAGCAAGGCTATAGTATGGCAAAAATGTCAAAAAATGACATGTCCCAAAAACAGCTGAAAACACCTCAAAACAGCTTAAAATAGTGTGCTGAGACACACCAGAGCATTAAAACGTGCAAAAACGGCCTAAAACAACATAATATGGCACGTCGAAAAAATGACCAAAAAAGCAAGGCTATAGTATGGCAAAAATGTCAAAAAGGACATGTTCCAAAAACAGCTGAAAACACGTCAAGACAGCTTAAAATAGCGTGCTGAGACACGCTATAGCATTAAAACGTACAAAAACGGCCCAAAACACTATAACATAGCATTTCGAAAAAATGACCAAAAAAGCAAGGCTATAGTATGGCAAAAACGTCATAAAATGACATGTCCCAAAAACAGCTGAAAACACCTCAAAACAGTATAAAATAGTGTGCTGGGACATGCCATAGTATTAAAACGTGCAAAAATGGCCCCAAACACTATAACATAGCATTTCGAAAAAATGACCAAAAAAGCAAGGCTATGGTATGGCAAAAACATCAAAAAATGACATGTCCCAAAAACACCTCAAAACAACATAAAATACCATGCTGAGATGTGCTATAGCATTAAAACATGCAAATATGGCCAAAAACACCAAAATATGGCACGTCGAAAAAATGACCAAAAAAGCAAGGCTATAGTATGGCAAAAATGTCAAAAAATTACGTCCCAAAAACAGCTGAAAACACCTCAAAACAGCATAAAATACCGTGCTGACACATGCCATAGCAATAACGTACAAAAATGGCCTGAAACAAGGCTATAGTATGGGAAAAAATGTCAAAAAATTACATGTCTCAAAAACAGCTGAAAACACCTTAAAACGGCTTAAAATTGCATGCTGAGATACACCTTAGCATTAAATTCTGCAAAAACTGTCCAAAACACTATAATATAGCATCTCGAAAAAAATACCAAAAAAGCAAGGTTATAGTTTGATAAAAATGTAAAAATTTGACACGTCCCAAAAACAGCTGGAAACACCTCAAAACCGCATGTAATAACATGTTGAGATACGTCATGGCATAGAATGATGCAAAAACGGCAAAAAACACCATAAGATGGCATGTCAAAAAAATAGCCCAAAAATCAAGTCAGGCAAAAAATGTCCAACAATGTCATGTCCCCAAAACAGCTGAAAACTGCATAAAATAGCGTGCCGAGACACGCCATGGCATAGAATGATGCAAAAAAGGCCAGAAACCTCATAGTGTAGCATGTCAAAAAAAAAAAAGCCAAAAAGGCAATAGTATAGTATGTCGAAAAAAGTCAAATTTTGACCGCTTGTAAAAATGGCTGATAACATAGAGTAGCTTGTAGAGATGCATCATAGTATACAATGTGGGATTGATGGCCAAAAAAGGCTAAAAAGTTCATAATTTAGCATGTCAAAAAAATGGCAAAAAAGACAATAGTATAGTATGTCAAAAAAAGTCACAATTGACCCCTCCTAAAAATGGCTTAAAACAACATATTGCTTGTAGAGATGTGTCATAGTATACAATGTGGAAATAAAGGCTAAAAAAGGCCCAAAACAACATTATTCAGCATGTCGAAAAAATGGCCAAAATGCCATAGTGTAGTATGTCGAAAAATGTCAAATTTTGAAATGTCATAAAAATGGCTGAAAACAACATATTTGAATCTGTAGAGACCAGTCATAGTATGCAATGCTTAAAAAAAGGCCAAAAATGTCATAGTATAGTATGTCGTCAAAAATTGCCCAAAAATGTCATAGTATAGAATCACACACATGCAGGTGAAATACTGCGCCCCATGGTCACACATAATACACAAACACATTCACAGGCTGCAATTAAAAAGTGCTTATCCCTTTTTAAAAAAAGGATTTAAAAGCGCTCGTAGGCAAAATGAACGAATAAATAAACAGTGTGAAAAGCTTAAGGTGAATTAAAAACCTGAATAAAGTGCTGCGGAGGTGTCCCCTCCTTTCTCATGAAGGGTGATGTGGGAGAGGAGGCAACACTCGGAGAGTGTTCAGAGTTCTTCTGGCTTGTGGAAAGAAGCTGTTACCCAGTTTATTTGACCTTGCTTGTGTGCCTTCTCCCAGATGGCAATCGTTCGAAGAGGTGGTGGGAGGGGTCCGCCATAATGTTGACAGTTCTCCTGATACACCTTTTGGTGTAAATGTCACTCAAAGCAGGGAGGGAGATGCCTATGATTTTCTCTGCCGTTGTCACAACTTTTTGCAGGGCCTTCCTGTTGGCCGCTTTACAGTTCCCGTACCAGACAGGGATGCACTGTGTCAGGATGCTCTCAGTGGTTCCAGTGTAGAATGATGACATGATGGAAGGGGGGGTGTTCACTTTCCTCAGCCATGGCAGGAAGTGAAGTCATTGCTGGGCTTTCTTGGTGAGAGCTGTGGTGTTCATGGACCAGTTGAGGACCTTTGTAATGTTAACGCCCAGGAAAAAATGACCCCATGTCATCAAAAATGAACGAAAACGTCACCAAAACATCATGCTAGTGTGTCATCAATAATGACTCCAAAACGTGATAGCATAACGTCAAAAATGACCCAAAAACGTCATAGTATAGTATGTCTTCAGAAATGCCCAAAAAATGTCATAGTATAGTATGTTGTCAAAAATTGGCCAAAATGACCCAAAACTAAATAGTATAGCATGTCATCAAAAATGTGACAAATACGTCATAGTAGGTCAGACAAAACAAAACATCATAGTATAGTATGTTGTAAAAATGTGACCAAAACGTCATAGTATAGCATGTCATCAAAATTGTAACCAAAACGTTGTAGTATAATGTCTTAAAAAATGTCACCAAAACGTCATAGGAATGTATGTCGTCAAATATGTGACCAAAATGTGATCAAAATATCATAGTATAGGATGTCATCAAAAATGTCACCAAAACGTGACGAAAACATCATAGTATGTTGTATCTTGTAAAAAATGTGAGTAAAGTGTCAGTATAGTATGTCGAGAAAAATGTGACAAAAACATCACAGTATTGAGTGTTCTCAAAAATGCGACAAAAAAGACATAGTATCGTATGTCGTCAGAAATGTGAGCAAAACTTCATAATTAAGTATGACGTAAAAATCATGACCAAAATGCCATAGTATAGCATGTTGTAAAAGATGCGACCAAAACGTAATAGTATGGTATGTCGTCAAAAATGTAACCAAAAGGTGACCGAAATGTCATGCTATAGTAAGTTGTCAAAATCGTGACCAAAACAGGCAACCTCTAGCTCACTGGGTAGAGTGTGTGCCCCATCCTGCAGTGGCCCGGGTTCGAGTCCGGCTTGTGGCCCTTTGCTGCGTGTCGTTCTCCTATCTCTGTCCCACCTTTCCTGTCTCTCTCAAGCTGTCCTAAAAAATAAAGGGAAAAAATAATCTTCACCAAAAGGTCATAATATAATATGTTGTCAAAAACGTGACCAAAACGTTATAGTATAGTATGTTATGAAAAATGTGACCAAAATGTGATAGTATAGTATGTCGTGAAAAAAGTGACCAAAACATGACCAAAATGTCATAGTGTAGTGTGTCATCAAACATGTGACCCAAACGCCATAGTATAGTATGTCGTGAAAATTTCACCAAAAGTCATAGTATAGTATGTTGTCAAAAATGTGGCCAAAACATCGTAGTATAGTATGTCGTCAAAAACCTGACCAAAACGTCATAGTATATTATGTCGTGAAAAATGTGGCCAAAAAGTCATCGTATAGTCTGTCGTCATAAACGTGACCAAATCATCATAGTATAGTACGTCCATAAAAACATGTCAAAAACGTTATGGTATAGTATGTCATCAAAAATGTGACCAAATAATCATAGTATAGTATGTTGTCAAGTCAAGTCAATTTTATTCATAAAGCCCATTATCATTAATTCTGCTAAAAAAAAAACAAACCTGTAACGGGGCGAAAAAAAATGGTAGAAACCTCAACAAGAGAGACTGAGGAGGGATCCCTCTTCCAGGATGGACAGACCTGCAATATATGTAGTAAATTACAATTAAACAACAACATATCATATAACAATAGTGATAGACATAAAATTAATAAATGCAATTTATGATAGCTTGTGATGTTACATGCAAATATCCTAACTGCTGATAACAGTCCCATGTGTATATTAATAGTGGAGGCATGACTCATAATAATGGCAGTAGAGGGTGACGTCGGGCAGGATCACAGCATCGGCGCAACCAAGGCCCACGACACAGGCGCAGCGTCAGACAGGACCACAGCAACAGAACAACCAAGACCACGATCCAGGCTGAGGTACAGCATCAGTGCAGCTACAGCACGAGCACAGCCAAAGGCAGGATCACAGCATCAGCACAGCCATCACCACAATCCAGGCGCAGTCAACATTACAGCCAAGATCTGGGAAAACTACGACACAAGGGAGCACAAATAATCCGGAGAAGAAGCCGAGTTAGTGTAATGCAGTAAAAAGACATGAGCAGTTGCAGATGGAGGGAGCAAGAAAAGGAAAAAGGAGCTCAGTGTATCATAGAAAGTCCCCCAGCAGACTCAACCTATGTAAGCCTAACAAACATGAGCCAGTCGTAATTATAAGCTTTATCAAAGAGGAAAGTCTTGAGTCTACCCTTAAAAATGGACACAGTGTCTGCCTCCCTGACCAAAACTGAAAGATGGTTCCATAAAAGAGGAGCATGGTAACTGAAGGCTCTGGCTCCCATCCTACTTTTAGATACTTCAGGAACCACAAGTAACCCTGCGTTTTCAGTGCACAGTGCTCTTGAGGGTTGATAGAGAACTGTGAGCTGTGAAAGATAAGAAAGAGCCTGATCATTCAACGCTTTGTAAGTAAAGAGAAGGGTTTTAAATTCAGTTTTGGATTTTAGGGAGCCATTGCAAAGAAGCTAAAACGGGAGAAATATAATCCCTTTTCTTGGTTCCTGTTAGTACATGTGCAGCAGCGTATGCAGTGGATTGAAACATTATAATCAAGAACTATGCTTAGGTTTGACACTGTCCTGTAATGAAAGAGACAATTACAATGACAGAGATCAATTTAGTTTCTGGGCAAATCAAAGTAAAATTAATTTCTCGGATTGAACAATATCTGAGATGAATACCAACACACCGCTCTATTAGCTGTACTATAACAGCAGTTTAAAAAAAGATTTCAGCAAATCAGGGCCAAGCATATCCTAAACATATGAAGTGGTGATATGATTCGAAGGAATGACATCACATTTAATGTGAAATTAATATAACCTTCATTAAAAATATATAGTGACCCTTTCATGTATAATATGATGTGTCACTTTGGTTTTGTGAATGTGAATAAAAATCTTACCAAATCTACCCTCAGTCAGCAGTGCCCGCTCTGGTCCCAGGGATGCATTTCACAATGACCGCTGGTGACACTAACCTCACGTTTTGCAAAACAGAGCTGCCAATTACCAAAGTTGTTTCATCAGCGGGTGTGTTGCTGAGCAGGGAGATCTTATTTGAGACGTGAAGTGTGTGTGTGTGTGTGTGTGTGTGTGTGTGTGTGTGTGTGTGTGTGTGTGTGTGTGTGTGTGTGTGTGTGTGTGTGGGGGGGTGAACCGTGGGCTTCCAAGTCGGTCCGCACCGGCTACACTGGGGCTTGCTAGCTATTGCACCTTGTGCGGGTTTGGAGCCCGGCTTCCAGATCGCTAAGCCTCGCCTCCAAGGCAGCAAATAAACTACACGTATTACAAGTACCATTGTCGCTTAAGGAGGCAGAGGACTAACTAAACATCTGAGACACCGAGCAGGAGAGAGCAGCAGAGGAGGGAGAAAGAGGAGGGAGAAGCCATCGCTAACCAGAGCTAAAGTAGCTAATGAGCTAGCAATGAGTGAACGGCTATGTGATTAAACAGGAAAACCACTGAGAGGAGAAGACAGCAGTGAGTGCTTGAGGAAAACTTGAGTGAGTTTAAATCACATGCGAGTGATAAGCAGCCGGAGAAAGCAGCAAGTTAGATGACTAGCTGGGAATCGCTCGCAAGTGCGGCACAGCGACGCTACAAGAAAACAAACACAGAAGCACCGGAAGTGAGGTAACACGCTTACCGCAGTACGTCAGCACGTCAGGTCCCAGAGCCCCACACAGCTAATGTTTCAAAAAACGTGACCAAAATGTAGTATGTGGTCAAAAATGCGACTGAACGTCACAGTAAAGTGAGTAATCAGAATGTGACCAAAACGTCATAGTATTATATGTCTTCAAAAATGTGACCCAAACGTCATAATATAGTATGTTGTCACCAGTGTTACCAAAACTCCAAAATGTGACAAAAACGACATAGTATAGTCTGTCTTCAAAAATATGACCAAAAGGTCTTAGTATAGCATGTAATCAAGAATGTGACCAAAACGGCATAGTATATTATACCGTCACCAATGTGACCAAACTGGTATTGTATGTTACTTCATAGAATAGAATTTCTTCAAAAATGTGACAAAAATGTCTTAGTATAATATGTAGTCAAAAACTGGCAAAAACCTCAAAGTATAGTATTATGTCAAAAATGTCACAAAAACATGATTGTATTACATTTTGTAAAAAAAAAAAAGTCATAAAAATGGCATATCATTAAAACTTCCATAAAAATGTCATTGTAGCGCATGTCGGTAAAAATGTCATAAAAATATAATTGTATTGTTTGTCGTCAAAAATATAATAAAAACGTAATATTGCAGTAAGTAATAAAAAATGCCATGAAAACATCAGAGTATAGCGTCATTAGAAGTACAATGAAAAAATCACAGTGCGGTATGTTGTTATTTATGTCAGTAAGACGTCATAGTATAGTACAGGTATTGTATTATCTATTATTCTTTGACTTTTTCTTGGTGTTTTTGGCATAGTATAACTTGACTTTTGTCGATATACTGAACCAGTATTTTTTTTCCCACTATTTTTTTCTACACGATATACTATGACTTTCTTTTGACACACTTCTGTTTCCTTATAGGGAGCCAGCATGTGGTTCATGACCTTTTATTTTTTCACGCACTATATGTTTATAGTTACTATGCTATGACTTGTTTATGGCTTTTTTTTTAGACATGCTATGACATTTTCATGACGTACTTAGACATGCTATAGTATAATATTTTTTCTTACCATCCTTAGTTTTATTAATGACTTTTTTGACATACTGTACTTTGACTTTTTTACTTTTAATGCTGTACAGTGATTTTTTTAGACACACTATACTATGACTTTTTATGACTTGTTAAACATACTACACCATAACTTTTTCGACATGCCATACTATGACTTTTTTAAACATGCTGTAGTATGACTTTAAGACATGCATTACTGTGTTACATGTGTATAAGCTGAGTTTCTGATAAAGTGGAGGAAGAGATGGTGTGGCATTTTTGTGGATAGCAGAAATGCTCTTGCCATGGGATTTAAACACAAAAACCCCAAATGTTTTTTTTTGCACACTTTGGTCTTTAAAGAGATTCGACAAACCAGATGTTATTTGTTAATAAGTGAGCTTCAGAGATTTTGTTGTGATCATTTTATGATAATTGTTTGATAATATGATTATATTTGGATTGAACAAGCTATTCCAATCCTTGTGCTAAACTAAGCTAACTGGTAACAGGTGGTAACTTTATATTTAACATACAGATATGTGAGTTGTACCAGTCTTCTTGTCAAACTCTCTGCAAGAAAGCAAATAAGCATATTTTCCAAAACTGAAACTAATCCTTTAAAAGGTCAAGTCTGATATTTGTCATCAACCAGTATTGTAAAATATCTTTAGCACACTTCCTGAGGGCATCATGTGCACATTCACTTGCACTTCTGTTTACCCCATGAAATGTGACTGACTGCCTCTCATCATAGACCACAGCAGAGGAGAACAATAAGGAGTTAACGGCACAAGATGAGTGGATTGAGCTGAATTAATTTTAATTTCAGATCACAGCACTTCACTTTTGAAAGATGAAAACTTGTTAGCCTGACAGAGATTAATCTCAGATACAGTCTGTCCCTAAACCTCAACCTTCTTGGAGATATAACAACCCATGTTTACAGCAGGCTCACTTACTGCATGAAATAAAGTACTTAGATATGCACATTTCATAACCAAGAGTGAAAACCAGTGGACATGTCTGGAAAGCTAATAGACCTCAGATGACCGTGCCAACTGTATATAAACAGACATGACAGGATACAATAAAACTAGTTAAGCATGGAAATGGACAATCCCTCCTCGCATGGCCATTAGAGCTAAGAATACCCTAATACATTTTATTTTGTTCTTTCAAAGGAAAGTATGTTTAATGATATGTGAAACAAGCTTCAGCAAGAGAAACCCACAGTGTTGGTAGTTCACAGACAGAAATGGTGAAATGCTCTTTGATGGTTTTTTTTCCCAAAAGATTTTTCTCATGATTCTCAGCACTGACCACTTCATTCTCTCTCTCCCAGCTTTCATCTGTTTTATACAGCTCGGGGAACTACAATTAGATTCCTTGTGAAATTGAGCAAGATTCATTTTATGCAATAATATGTCTTTTTTTTTTTCAGAAACATACAGGCCAATGATTTCACATAATTAAACTATAATAAACCCTTTTACAGAACACAAGATGGACTACAACAACAGGACTGACAATAACAAGCTTTATATTTTTTCTCACAGAATATTTACTGAACTGATCATCAACAACAGTGCTGTCACTGTTAATCAAATATGTTAGAATTAAATCACCTAAATCATATACAAGGGAATGTCACTGGATGAACAACTTTAAAATATTTTTTATCCTCTAAAAAGAGCTTGGCCATATATCATATTTGATCTGCACGATCAAAGAATGCCACGGCTGAAAACTGAAAAGACATTGAATTCGAGGCACCAAGGCACGAACGACACGATACAAAACATCTTAAAAAAGCGATGCTACTGCTGTGACATAAAGACACACAGAAAGTTAGCTTATGGTTGAGAGTTGTTGAACTTAAAAGGAAGAAAATCACTCCTCAAGGTCCACCTACTTGTTTGTTCTGGAGATTTTTATTGTATCACGGGGTCTTCATCAGCAATTAAGTTGCTGCCCAAGCTGACCATTATATTTTACTCTTTCTCTATTTTACCATTATATGTCAAGGCATGTTGGCTCTTTTAATGATTTAGCCACCATGATAAAGGCTTTTTAATATTACCTTGCTCAATTATATATTTCTGAAGTGCCTGGATCTTCTTTTGTTTTTTCTGCGTTTCCAAGAGCACCCATTATACTTTTTCGATCTACGTTTAATTAAACAGAGCAACCATTCAACTCTTTTTCCCAAGTGGACCTTGAGTAGAAATTATTTTGTCAACACAGTTGAGAGTAATCAGGAGAAAACATGGAGAAAAGTCCTGAACGTGCACAGAATAGTAGAAAATTTGACCCTCTACAGTTTCGTGGCAACTGACCAAACTAACCTGCAGATGAAGATTCAAAAGCTACAGAGAGTGGTATTATTGGACATTGTGCAAAGATTGTTTTGTCAGTACGTTAGTGGAATGAGCCTACTGCTTTGCTGTTGACCAACAGAATTAATTTTGACTGTTCAATGAAAATCAATACTTTGGGTTGTTTTTGTGTTTGTTGTTGTGTTTTTATCTTATAGACGTTTCTCATTCTTTAGTTTTCAGTCCATGCAGCATATTTCAGGCCATGCTGGATTGTCACACAAAAGGGAGTGTTTGTTCAAGGCACAGCAAGAGACATGGCTAATGAACTACAATCACTTTACATTCAGTTTCATGAGAGAAACTAAAGATAACCCCAAAATACAAAACTTGCAAACGCACAGAGTGAACAACTGAGATTAACACGTGTAAATCTCTACCCTATGGATAAGTATGGAAATGTATACCTCATTTATACAACATAACATGCAATGGAGTGTCATACAGAATACATCAATGCAACTGAAATCATAGTATATTATGGTAGTGCTTGGATTTTGCTATCTGTATTTGTATTGGGGACAAAACTTAATTCTATCATAGAAATATTTGGCCAACACTAAATAAATCAATAAAAGCCATTTAGCCATTATGGTAAAGTGATTATTACCAATATTATTATTCTTTTTTATCTTAACTAAAAAAAAGAAGAAGTAGTCCCTTTCAGTATTTCAAATAATTTGAAAACAAATTCAAGTATGGAATTTCTGTATTGTAGTCCTGCAAGAAGATATAGTAAACTTCATGGAATATTTTCAAAATTATGTCATTCCAGGATGTGCTTCTAATTTTCCCATCGCTCGCACAACTTACAGAGATAGTTAAACATTTTGAGAAAGAAACTCTTTTGCTCTCTTGCGGGGACCCTAGATGTAGACAGTATAAAGCTACCTTATAAAAGCAGCTTAACTTAGCTTTGCATTAAGAATAGAAACAGGGGGAAACAACGAGCCAGGCTTCGTCCACAAGAAACAAAGCCGCCATCAAAGTCCTCTTAAGCTCACTAATTAACACACTGTATCACATTTGTTTAATAAATAGAAAAAGCAAAGTGGAAAAAATACACAGTTTTTTGGGGGGTATGTGTGGGATATTTCTTAACCTGGCAGAGTAACTTCCTAAAGTTTCTACTTACGACATCCTGTATAAAAATAAGGGACAAAGCCACCATGATGTCACCCATTGGCTTTTGGACTATGGTTTTGAAGCCTTGAGTTTGGGATTTTTAGGCCATTGCCATCTTGGGTTTTGGAGCCAGAAGTGACCTGAGATGATCGCATTTGGCAGAGGCTGGGGTGGGTCTGACTCATAGGCTGTGGTGTTACTCAAGCTTCCACGCCCTTAATCATGCGTAACTTTAAGCCTTAATAAAGACATAAATGGGTGAGTTATAGAAAAAAATCAACCCCTGTACAGTTGTCATGAGTATTCAGATTAGCTATAGAGACCAAAGCTGCCTCATATACTAGGCTGTAAATATGTTTATTTTTGCTGAAAAGTTGGGCATTTTAACATTGGGGTCTATGGGAATTGACCCACTTTTGGAGCCAGCCTCAAGTGGCCATTTGAGCAACTGCCCTTTACTTGCACACTTTTGTGTAGGCTTCATTTTTCAGCCCTGGAGGTTACTGCTCGATGACAGTAAGAGGTTGCTTGGGCTATCCAAGATCTATCATAGTTTCTGAGGCAAGTATTTTCTTTGTGCTAAGCTAAGTTGAATGGCCGTAGCTTCTTATACGCCTTTCCCAACAAAATTATCGCATGCACCAGGGTTTTTCAAACATGGGTACACCCGGAAAAAAACAGGTTAGAGACTGCTTTCCCATCAGCAGGAGAGCACAGTTTATACATGGCTCTGCAGCAGATGCATGTGCCTTTTGTGTGTTTGAGTGTGTGAGTACTTCTGGTGTGCCCATGTGACATTGCGGACGGACTGGAGAACAGGTAAACAGTAGAAAGCAGCATGGACAGAGGTCTGTGGAATCTCTATGGTGGTTACTTATCTTAATATATCTCTTATTCAGTCTGCCTTTCAAACTCGGTGCAGACTGATTTGGATCTATGTTTTAGCGCTGCCTTTGTGGAGACGCGTGGTAATCATGTCATTGCATCTTGCTGGCTAAGGAGTGCATTCAGCCAGGTGTTGTGTTCCCATCAATGCCCATTGGAGCTGGATGCGGTAAATACCTGTGTCTACTACAGAGTCATTTGACCAAGGTGTGAATGCTGATCATCTGCTTTCCCACTGCATAAAAACAATTGATGGTTTTGGGTGTTAGCAGATTTTTTGTGGGAATGAGGCTTTGTTTATTGTTAAGATGTAAGAGTGGTATTGGTCCTCTCATCTAACTCTCTGCCAAAAAAACAACTAGCATATGTTAAATGCTGAACTACTTCTTTAGAATACAGAAATAAGAATTTGATTGTGTCACATACACAGTAAAAACGGGATAATAAGGGAAACGTCTGATTAAGATGGGACGGCTCTGCAAATCCTTATCCAATATCCAGAAGCCCATGCCCCCAAATCAAAGCGCAATATCAATGACACCAAAAATACTGTAGCAAAAATAGCAACCTTAAATTGATAATAGTTACAACAAGCTTCAGGTACAGTCAAGCTGCTTGTGCCTCCGTGGAGAGAGTGTACATATATTATAATACATCTCACAGATACATTTGGCTCTCCGTCTGTCTGCTCTCTCACTGCAGATGGCTTCACAACTAGCTGCCCTCACCCTCAGCCTTCCCAAGCTCTACCGCCGAGGAACCACATATCACCCGCACCCAGACCACTCTGCCGGGGCGAGCCTGCTCACACCACCCACTCTGATGGGAACTTTCACCTCCACTCATGTCACTCATGTCCAAGTGGCACCGCATGGACAGAGTATACGGCAATTCCACCCAGGTCGCTAAACCTTTTTAACTTGCAAATGAAGCTGTAGAGGAAGCTGTTATTCCTGACATGGAGCATCCAATAGTTTAAATAAAGTAATCTGTACATTTAGGGATGTATCTTCTGTGGAGATTGATGTTTGTGTCCAAGAAATGTTTTGGTAAACTGCTGTCTACATATTTGTAGTGATGTTAACATGGATCCTGCTCCTGACATATCAAGCTTCTTTCCTCACCTGGTTTTTAATCCTTTCTAACAAACCCAGTCTGGTCTCAGGGTCTGAGGCAGCTTAGTTGGAGTCTGAGGTCAGCATTGCAGCGTTTAGCAGTCCACAGGTGAAAACAAGTGGAATCAGCTTGGGGGATTTGGTGTTAGTGGAAGCCCATGGGGCTGTCCATGAGAGGGCTGGAGCAGCAAGGGTCCGGGGGGTCTTGGAGCTCAGTCTCATGAGTTTGGGCGTGGTCTTCCTCGCACTCCTCTTCCTCCGCTGGGCCATGGACTGAACTCTGGGAGCTGGCCATGGCCCCGTAGCTGTGGTGGGCTGGGGAGGGCATGGGAGTCAAAGCCAGCTCTGGCTCCAGCAGCACAGATGCCACAAACAGCTGAGGGAGGAAGATCAACATTGAGTTAATGATGGTTTCACATAGTAAATTACAGCTGCGAGCAGCACACGCACCCCCACGCATACCGGGGTACTGGTAAACTCCAGCTAAAGCGGTCATTCATTTCGGACAATGCATGCAGAGAGTTTGTACCTTGGAGTGAGATTTTTTAACATGATGTAGTACTTTGGGCGCCCACTAAATGGCACTGGAGGGCACATAAATTCCACATCATCGTGGTGTACATGATTTGTAGACCAAACCATGAAAATTTAATATAAATTAAAACGCACCTGTTTTGCAGGGCTTACTTCCTGTTGCCAGTAGGTGGCGTTATTATGACTAGTGAGTATTGTCATACAGATGTGTTCAGGATGGAACCTTCATCAAGCCTATGAAGATTCAGGCAGATTGGACAAGTTACAACAAACATCACAATTCTACGCTGCGCCATGGAAAAACCGTAAAAGTTTTGCGTAGACCTTTGATAATTTTTCATCACCAAGGGGTTAAGATTGGACACACCAAATTTGAAGTCGATTGTATTAATCCTGTAGGACAACTTTAAATAAGTACGAGGCCAGAAATCGCCAAAATTGAGCACAAAATTCAAAATGGCTGACTTCCTGTTGGGTTTTGGGGGGTGGGTCCTAGAGGCTTTTTGTGGGTCTGGGTATGATACATAAGTGTACTGAATTTCGTAATGGTAGGTGTAACTGGCCGCTGAGCAAAGTGTCAAGAGGTTTGGCATAGTGAGTAAGACAAGTGGTTGATGTGCCAGAGGTCACTGGTTCAAGTCTCATCTGAGACAAGTGAAATTTGACTTTTATGGCATGAATAAAATAAATATCAGCTGATATATCTGTCTGCTCTGCTGGTATAAGTCATCAATGATGTACCTTGTAACAAACACTTAAAGCAGTTTAAAAACACAATTGTCTCCTTCTCTCTGTTTTTTCATATACTTAATACTGAATTTTCTCTGCCAAGAACTTAGTTGATTATCGGCCTGACTCACATATCAGTTGAGTCACTGCAAATACTGAGCTAAGGGGAACATCAACAACATGTGAAGTGTCTGGAGGTTTAGCTCAGTGGGTAAGTCAGGTGGTGGGTATCCCCAAGGTCGCTGGTTCAAGTCTTATCTGTGACAGGTGAATTTTGAAGACTGAGCTAAACCCAAAGTAAGCACAGAGCTAAAGGGAATGTTGAATAAATGAAGTTGGGTTAGGAGACAGGAAGTTGGGGGAAAGACAAAAAGTTAGGTTAAGTAACAGGAAAGTCAGTCAAGTTACAACAAGTTAAGTTGAGACAGGAAGTTGAGTGAAGGCAGAAAATGGAGGTAGAGGATGAGTAGAAGAGGTGAAAATAGGAATAAGAAAGGGCCAGAAAGTAAGGGACTGGAAAAGGAAAGTCAAGAAAGTGGCAGAGGTGGGGAAGTCAGTAAAGTGGTAGCATGATGCAGCCTAGCATGAGTCTGGAAAGATGGCAGAAGGGGATGATACAAAATATAATTTGGCTGTACATTCATAGAGTTTCGACACTGATTGGGAATTGCACAACAAATACAGGCACATAAAGTTGAGCGACTTATGGTTTTGGCCTATAAATCAGGTGAAGTGGTCCCAAAACAGGTAAAACCAGTATCTGCAGATGCGCTTGTCGAAATCAAGAAATATCGGCCTGACTCATATATCAGTCGAGTTTTGACAGACGTCACTGCCGATACTGAATTTTCTGTTTCAACACCATATGACCCCTATATCAGCAGGTCTGACAGATATCAGCCGATATTTTATTTTATTTATGCACTAAAATATCATTTGGCTGTAGATTCATACAGTTTAGACACTGATTGTGATATTGCAGAACAAATTAAGCACGTAAAGTTGAGCAATATATGGTTTTGGGCGATAAATCAGGTGAAGTGGTCCCAAAACAGGTAAAACCAGTATCGGCAGTGACGTCTGTCGAAATCAAGAAATATCGGCCTGACTCATATATCAGTCAAGTTTTGACAGACGTCATTGACGAAACTGAATTTTCTGTTTTATCATCATATGACCCTTATATCAGCAGATCTGACAGATATATCAGCCAATATTTTATTTTATTTATGCAATAAAATATAATTTGGCTGTAGATTTATACAGTTTAAACACAGATAGTGATACTGCAGAAAAAAATAAAACACATAATAAGTGCTTCGCATGTGAGGCTTGAACTACCATGTGGACACCATAAGTAAATGCTTTACATGGGATTCGAACTTTCAACCTTGTGATCACTAACCCAGTGTTTACCCAACTGAGCTAGTCCTTACAATGATGGTTTCATGATGACGTCCTCCTTCAAGGTCTCATTTGACAAGCATTCGATTTCACAACCTGAACCACAGAGCTGATGCAGCTGACACTTAGCCCGGAATTCCACCGTCTGTTGAGCGTTTCAGAGGCAGAGCGTCCTGCCAGCCGATACAGTAGACCATACAAGATTGTGATTATTTCTTAATTTTCCCCTGAATTTTGTGGTCATTTTCCCCTGATTTTAGTGTTTCTACCATGGCACTTTATTGGGCTGCAGCCTGCAGTCTAGCCACAGCAAAGTAGATAAAAGAATTTCAGCTGACTTTCAGTTAAAAAAAAAAAAAAAAAAGCTCATCTTGGTAACTATACAGATCAGTAAAAATAAATCCAGTTACACATGAAAAAAACAGTTGCTGTGATTTAGTTAAAAACATATCGATCTTATTAATTTTACAGATGGATAATTAATAATTTAATCATAGACGAAATGGATATGAGGTAGACACAATTGTAACTGTGTTTTTGTTAACAATACAGTGCTTTTGTTAATTATGATCTTTTTTCATTTTGTCTTTTTCATGTACAGTGACTTTTATCAGGAGCCTTAATTCTCCTAATGGACGGAGAAGCGGCAGATGCGGCCGATGTAACGTTTTAGTCAAGTTAAACATGATCCCGAGTATGTGCAAGGCGTTTTAATTTGAAAATTTACCGGATGCAGTGCTGCTTGACTTCCTGCCTGGTACAACCTGCTGTGTGGGGCTTAACGCATGGATGTATTATAAGGCTTAACGTCGTTGCTGTCAGTGTCCGGCAAAAATAGACTTGCTGTGTATTTCACGCGCAGCAGAGCGGCGAGCCGCTGCTGAGACGTTGCCGAGACGCGCTCAGTATAAGCATTGACGAGAACGTCCGCGATCGGCTCCAGAGGTCGTGCCGCTGATGGACTCCATGAAGTGTATGCATTATTTTTCCCTCCGAGGTTTGGACAGCTGCCTGTGAAAGTCACCTGTTCTTGGTTAGGTACGAACTACTAATCTCATGGTTTGCAGGCAAGTCCTCGAACCAACTGAGCTAAACTTTCAGATATTTCAAGTGCACTTCCGATTCTTCTCTGGGAAGCGTCCTGTAAAACTTACCTGTCCTGGATAAGGTTCAAACTCAACATTGAGCTCAACATCCAAATATTTTTTTGTTTTAATATTGATTGATTGATTGATTAATTTACATCAGATTTCCATGGTTTGCTCTACATCTGATGTACACCAAGATGACGAGGAATTTATGTGCACTATCTAGTGGGTGCTGGAAGTACTACATCATGTGAAATATCTCACTCCAGGGTCCAAACTCTCTGCATGCATTATCCCACCTTTGACCTTTTGGATACAATTTGTTAGCAGTTGAACATTAGATCCTATTAGACAACTGTGTGAAATTGTGTCATAATTGGTGTATTAATTCTTGAGTTATTGTCAAAAAATATGTTTTGTGAGGTTACCTTCAACCACAGTATTCTAATCAGTTCATCCTTGAGTCTAAGTGAATGTTTGGGCCAAATTTGAGAACGCTTCTTCAAAGCCTTCTTGAGATATTTGTCCACAAGAACGAGATGGATGCAAAGTCACATTGACCCTGACCTTTGACCACCAAATTCTAATGAGTTCATTGTTAAGTCAAAGAGGACAAGTAAGCATTTGTGCCAAATTTGAAGAAATTCCCTCATAAAGTTCTTGAGATATCACCTTTATAAGAACAAGGTGTAAGGACATACATACATATATATGGATGGACAACCCTGAAAACATAATGTCTTCGGTCTCAGCTATTGCTGCCATGGAGGCATAAAAAAGAGGCTTTGGGAAACACTGATTAACTTTTTCCCCTTGTTTTTTCATTTTATAGACCAAACAACTGATGGTGTAATAGAGAAAATAATCAACAATGAAAATAATCATTACTTACAAAATGAAAAAAATAGCACACTGTAAAAATACTCAAAACAAGTAAAAGTCCTTCATTAGTAACTTTCAAAGAAGTAATGGTAGAAAAATTAACTTTAAGTTTTAAAAGTTTAGTCATTAGACCAAGATGTATTCATGATATTATACCTATAATAATATTATTTGATTAGTAGCCTTTAGTGATGCATACATGAGTAGGTAACATTTTGTAGTTGGTTGAGGTTTTGCAAATTTTGCTTCTGTTGGGTAACAGACACTAAGATGATCATATGGTTTGTGTTAAAAAATATTGAATCTGCAGAAAAAATGTAATGGAGAAAAAAGTACAACATTTTCCTCTGTAATGTGCACAAAATGGGAATAGCAGCTCAAAACTGCACTTAAATAGTACTTGAGCAAAGTTATTCCACACCACTGAAAACAGGTGGTTTTGCATGTTTTAACCCATATATTTAAAAAAACATATACTTTACATTATTTCCAACAATTTTTCCCAATCATACCATAATATATTAGTGTGATTTTGATTTCCAGCCAAGACTGGAAATTTAAATCATAACATGCATGTTTTTTTGTTTTTTTATTGTCTGCCTTCTGGGGTTCATTCTGGGACACCAGTGCCCATAAAGTCGACACTGTTGAGCAGCTGCTGCTCACATCTCAGATGTCAGAGCCTCCCGTTCACTTACAGTAAATGCACCAGCCTAGAACACTCCTTTAACAACACTGACCTTAATGTAACTTAAAAAAAAACTATTTTAAAAAGCAAAAATACTAATCTGATCCTCTAAAATGTGTTGTACGTGAGAAATGTGATACTGTACATTGGAGGCGGTGGTGGATGTTACAGTCGTCCTGTCTCCATCAACAAATGTCCCCTCTGCTGGCTGATCAGACATCTAAAACAAAAAGAATGCATGATATTAATTTAGTATTAATGCACTTTCAGATGTACTTAGTCTCTGTTAGTTATGGCCAGCTGACCTGGTAGCTCGTTGACTTGTCTGGCTGCTTCCTAAGGCACAAGCGGAAGAGGGAAAAGGCAATACAGGACAGCAGGGACACTAAGGTGAAGAGGGTGATGGGATGCACTGGACCTGTGTTAGTAACAGATTGCAAGAAATTATAATGTTAAGTTACAAGACAATGACAGTTAAAGAAAACGGTACCAGGATGAAAAGCAACACGTTATAAAGTACCTAATCTGAGTGTAGAGAAGAAGAGCAGCCAGAACATGCAGAGGATGGGAGCCAGGATGACCTGGTTGATGGCTGCTCTGTGGATCCGCTGGCTGAGTTTGGTGGGAACGTATGCATAGTAGATGTTATATCGGTCAACCATGTGCTTCAGAATCACATAGAGCAGACCTAAAGGGATGGATAAAACACTACTGAATATCTAAACAAACAGCACTCTTTGGAAAATGGGTGGCAGTATTGTTGTACTCTCCAACCTCCACTGAAGCCTGTACGTAAGGCTTCAGAGTCTTAAACACTGAATACATACGTGGCTCAATGCAGATTTTAACACAGTGTGCAATTAAATTATTGTCACAAGCCTAAAGTGTGACCCACAGGTGTGTCACATGACTTGGACTTGAGTCAGACCTGAGTCACAAATTTAATAACTTTAAGTCCCAAAGATTTAAAAAGTATGACACTGAAAAAGTGTGCCACAAAATTACTTAATTTCTCTTAATTTTTCTGAATCAACTAACACTAACGATAACCTTTTTATTCCCTTTCGACACAAAACCTGCTAAAACATACAGTATCACTTTAAAAAAAGAAGAGTCTTACAGAAAATGGCTTAACACATTAGATATTAGACACATTAACACAAAGATACATTTATAGATGTATATCATAAATTAAAAACAAGACACGTCAGAAAAATACAAAATATATTCTGTTGTGGTTAATAGTGCTACGTGTTATTAAAAATGCAATTTCAGCACTACTTTTTTATGATTAGTCACAATTACCTTAACAAACATGTTTAAATAAAATAATAACATGTTTAAAAAATAAAATGGCATAATTTAAAAAAAAAAAAAAGCATTCATGGATGAGATGTTTGTGTATGTATGTGTATACTGTACAGTGTATGTGTGTATATGTATATATGTGTGAGGGAGTGCTGAGCAGGTGCGGCAGGAGGGGGTTCAAAAGCTGCCTGCTAAAAAAGATGTTTTCTTTTTCTTTTCTTTTCTTTTTTTTCTTATTTTGTTTTGTTTTCTGGTTGTTTTCTGGTTTAATTTGTCTAATTTGGTTTTATTCTTGTTGTTTATTCTGTCTGAATGGATCCATTTATCCTTATATAATTTATATTTGTGCATAAAGTATAAAAGTCATTGTGTTTTGAATGTTTTTGTATAAAAGTCATAGTGTTTTTAAAATTAATGTTTTGCCCCTCAGATTTGGCAGTTATCCTGTGTTACTGCTTTGAGGTTTAACTCAACCAATAATATTATCTGCCTCAACTCTGCGTCAGAAAAATTCCAATCCAGGTAAAATGCACAGAACAGCGGGGTAGTGTGTATGTAAGGGTTCGTTTGGACTGAGGATTTGACTGCAGAAGTAAATAGAAGCTTGGTGAGCTCTGGGCAGAGACAGGAGCAGAGTGGGCGTCTGGCTCGCAACTCACTGTGTCTGAGTGTCTGGGACTACAGCAGCAAATTCACACAGTCTGCATCAGACTGGCAGGCAGTGGAGGAGAGTGAGGTTACAGTGAGGGAAGACGACACACACACACACACACACACACACACACACACACACACACACACACACACACACACACACACACACACACAAGGCTAAGAGAGAAGGTGATGAGATTGAGAAGACAGACAGAAGGGGTAGAGGTAGATGAGGATAAAGAATCAAGGGTTGCTGTATGTTGCTCACCAAAGGGCGTAATAATAGGACATGTGATGCTGTAGGTCATACTGACTGCAAAGATACACATGGTCCAGGCGTACTCCAGGCCAAACTGGAACTCATAGGCCTGACTCTGCAGATGGAAACGCAGAGTTACATCTTTACATAGAGCACAGTGTAATGTTGCTGTCGTGAAAACATTGAGTTAAGCATGAGAGGCTCAGCTAACCCGTTTGACATGAATGCGTTCGGCTTGGGACTTAGCGAAGCAGAGGCGGACTGCATACACCGTCAGCGCTGGGATACGAAGCAGCTCCATAGATGTGCCAATCAGACTGGACGTGATCACATAGTTTACAAAGAATGCACCGTTGTCAGGCAGAAACACACACCTGCACCAAGGAAACAAAGAAGCCTGAGTGTACGCTGCAAACAAAAATCTCTTTTTAGGAATCACAATACTCTTATGTTTTGCTTCAACAAAATGAGTAGTCTTACTGGAATTTGACCTCCTTTTCATCCAAGAAGTGTACATCGAAGAGCCATGTGAAGAACAGGTCCAGACTACAGAAAAAATAAAATAAACGCAATTTTAAATAATGTGTAGACTGAAAAGAATTTCATGAAAATAAGAAGAAAAGCAGAAGTTATATATGTTTGTTTAGTGTCTGCAGACGTGCTTTAAGTGTACCTGGACAGACCAAGTGAGGGCAGGATGATGACCATGAAGACCAACAGGAAAAAGCACTTGTGCATCGTCACTTGGTTCTCACCAGATCTGAGAAATTAGAGGGATAATTCTGATTTTTTGAAGTCCGGTTGTATGGGATACTTCAGTGTACAACATAGAGTAGATGTCAGCTGGCACGCTCCCAGTTTGGAGAAGCTGACAGGAGTCTGACACGGAAGCTAAGCGTTGTCTTGCTGTGGATAGGGGTCTACACCAAAACAGATTTTAGCCACCTCAAAAGTGTCCAACCTAAAAAATCGACATCAGTTCAAGTGTATGCTATATTGAGAATATTTTCACTGCTTTACCTTTCCGTCAGACAGCCCGTTCAGAGGGAGAAAGCCACTAACGGCTTCAGTTCCCTGTCTGTGCTCTCGTCAAACCCACCAGACTCCACTGTATCAATGTTTTTCTTTATGGAGTCTGACTTTGAGAAGAGCAATCATAACGGCTTCATTTTTACCCTTGGAAATCACTGTTTGACATTAAGGTAAAGCAGTTAAAATACTCTGAATATCACATACACTTAAACTGATATTGTTCGTTTTAGGTGGGACTTTTTTTAGGTGGTTGAAATATGCTTTGTTGCTGACACCTCCGCAGCAGGAGATCGCTCAGCTTCGTTGTCAGGCGCTTGCCTGCTACTCCAAACTGGGGGCGCGCCAACTGACATCTACTGTATGTATTGTATTATCTACGGATAAGTGCCCCATACAACTCCTAATAAAAAAAAACCTGAACTATCCCTTTAAACAAATAACATGGGATCACAGGAACATCATTATGCAATGCATGTTTAGCTCTAAAACATATCTATGCCGTTCCCTTCAACACAATAAATGAAAAGTCAGCTGATTTAAAGGACCATTGGGTTCATTAGCACGAGCTACACTTTTTCACTCCGGTAAACAGCTCATTTGCATTCGGTCTTTCGCACATCACGCCTGCACAACACGTTTGTGGGGGTGGTTATGTAAAGAAAAGGGTGCTCATAGGTGCTGTGTGAGGTTGTCTCCTAATGCACAGTTGTTCCACCCCTCCTCCTGCTAGTCACCATGTGCAGTTCCCCAGCGTATGGTGACTACTGTGCATATCATTATTCTCACATGGAAGTCTCTATGACAACACGCCCAAAATAACAGCGCAGGGAGAGTGACAGAGAGAAGGAGGGAGTAAAAAGAGCAACAGGGTGAAAAGAGAAAAAAATAATTGAGAGGAGAAGTGCTGGGAGTTGAGAGGAAGACAGGCAGCTTCACATGAAGGGGCTATTTGAAGAAGAAGCAAAGGACAGGCATTTCCATTTCAGAGGAGAGAGGAGAGTGGTGGCCGATGGGTGGTGAGTACCTGGTCCAGTGGGACTCAAAAAAGGCTGAGTAGTAGACGATGAAGGGCAGGAGCACCGAGAACGCCCACAGCAGGAGGGTTGGGAAGAACTGGGTAATGACAGGGCTCTAGATTGGACAACAAAATGATTCATAAATGAGACAGTAGAGGGTTCAAGTGTAGCACACACAGCTCAACTCAATCTCAAACTCTGACCCGCAGACTGTCCACGGGCCTTGTGACGTTGAACTTGTCCATGGTGTTGACAATGATGGCGGGGGTGGTGAGGAAGAAGAGCAGCAGGAAGAGGAGGATGTTGAGGAGGACGCAGCGGAGCCACCAGCGAGATCCGCACACCGACAGGTTCTCCCTGGTGACATGGAGAGATAATGAGCCTCAATTCACAATCATCCAGCAGGACAGACAGGATGTTTAACACACTCCTCTCCCCTGACATGCCTGTACAGTACATATTGACACAAGCCTGAAATAGCCGGCTCAGTCGCCTCTTGTATGAGAGTTGGGGAGCGTGTTTCCACCGCACTGGACTGTAGAGCGGGCTGGAAACAGCACACTTGAACGCTCCGTTTTAATGAAGGAACAAAAGTACCTGCTCAGCTCGCAACTGCTCCAGTCGTCTAGTTAGTGCGTGAAAACACATCCATACACAAACCCACTGCAGCCAATCAGGCATGAAGCACAAACAGTGAGCGCTACCATCTCTCTGGTTAATATCCCATACATATGCATCTCTAACATGTTATATAATCTCGCTGGGACTGCTGCGTTTGCTTTCCAAGTTAAGAAACATGCACTAATCCAATCATGGAAAGGGAATGAGCCTTAAATTGTGTTTGAGAGCTGATACAGATGAGCAACTACATCCTGATACATCTTAAATGTTGCTGTTGGTTTTATCAGATACCTTGAAAAAGCCGAGAGCATAATTTGCATAATGTTTAGCTCTTGTCTAAATGAACAGACCAGTGATCCTAAACGAATGATCAATTTAAATAAAGTAAAATTTATAAGTAAAAGTTATATTAAAAAAAGTTATTCACACTGGAAATTATTGTTGTACTTGTGATATACATAAGGTGCCAAAGTGCATAAGACAGCATCAAAATAGAGCTTGTTTATAAAAAAAAGCCTGTGAAGAAACCCACTCATACCCCAACAGTGGTCCTAGCTAAACCCCTAATGTCCAAAAATCCTCAAAACATGCTAAAATCCTAGAAACATGCTAAAATCCCCAAAACATCCTAAAATCGTAGAAATGTCCTAAAATCCTAGAAATGTTCTATATCCAAGAAACCTCCTAAAACACTAAAAAAAACCCTAAGAAACATGTTTGGGGCTGCTGTGACTGGCTTCTGACCACCTGACATTTTGTAAAAGTGGCCCCCAAGCAAAGCAAGTTGAGTATCCCTGAAATAAACTCTTCAAGGTCCATCATTACAAGATAATGTCGCATTGACAAGCAAAATTACAGCCCACTGAACTTTGGTTAAAAGTCTAGCCACGATCCAGAGGTTTCCAAAGATACCAAATATGTCAGGGTTAATTACAGGGAAATGTGTCTAAATGATGCATTAGACATGAAAAGTGGATATTACACTCAAAATATGTGTCTGCGTGGGTTAGCTCTCAGTGCTCCAATTCCACCCACAGTCCAAAGACATGCAGGTTGGGTTAATAGATTGTACAGTAGGTGTGAAAGTGAGTGTGAATGGTTGTCTGTCGGTGTACCAATGCATGCTGGGATAGGTTACAGCTCCCTGCAACCGTGTAATGGATAAATACAGTATAACAGATGGATGGATTTTCTTATTTTTAGTGCTAGAAGAGTATTATGATGCTGTCATGCTAATCTAGAGGGGAAAAAATGTAAAAGGTCCCCTAAATAAGAACAAAGTATGAGTTCTGGTTATGTCGAAACTGACCAGATGATGTCACTAGGAGCAGGTGCGTAGCTGACCCCCCATTTGTGCGACTGCACCACAGTGGTGATGCTGGACTGTTGAGGTCTACGACGGCAGCGTACACAGCTGTAGTCCTTCACAATGCTGGAAAACAAAACAAGATGTACAGAAAGTGCTGCAGATATAAACATCAACACACGGTTGCTCCCTGCTGTGACAGAGTTTATGTGATGAGAGGAGCTGACAGACATAAAACTCGCTGTCGTGCCAAAGTTAACTCACACAGCAGTCATCCTCTCATCACGAAAAGTCACAAAGGCGATGCCCAGCCTCTTCATGGAGATGCGGTTCTTCTCGGCATTAAACTCGTCTGTGCGTTTTTCTTCTAACTCGCTGTAGTACTGTTCTGCATCCACCTGCAGAAAAAAGTTAGAGCAAACAACACTCATTAAAAAAAATTACACTCTCAAAGACATCCACATATATTCAGTGACAGGATATGTTGCAGCTGCATGTTCCTACTTCTGGATTGTAGTGCCATCCAGTGGTAACATATTTTCTGTGCAGCACAACTATGCTGCAAGTCCACTGAAACGGTCACTTACTAATCCCAGTTATGCTGATAAAAGTACCTTTTCGAAGCCACAGATGTCGCAGCAGAATATCTGAGCACATGGATGGGTCTTGATCATGATCTTCCCCTCCTTTTGGGCCTTTGTGGCAAAATAGAGCCTGCCTTTCATTGCCTTACGCCTGCAAAAACACAACATCATCTGATAAGAGCCTCACACTGATCCCAAACGGTGTTGCTCTAATCTATGGCTGCTACTGTACCTCTCGAGGTCCAGCCTCATCAGCTTGTGAACATCAAAGCAGAAACGGATATCAGTGACAGTACAGCTGGGGTAGGCCTCACTAGTGAATGGAGCAAAAGGAGTTATTTATAATGAAGGCGGTGAGATTGTGCATGTGCAATGGTCAGGGCTTCCTCGTGACATGAATCAAACATATGAGGCTTTAACTTAACAATGAAAAAGAGAAGAGAACATGTGTACTGGAAGTGTTTGGTGATGAGTCCTGGGTCAGAGATCTCTCTTGGTATGGAGGTTATCATCAGCGTCCTGGCTACCTGTAACATATAATGTAACCTCCATGAGCAGTAGCTGTAATGTGCAAAAAATCACCATCTTATCAAGCAGTATCAACCATGTATGGAGACACATTTCAGCCAATGTGATAGAAAAAGATTGTGAAAATTAAAAAAAAAAAAGAAAAAAGAAAAGAATGACTTAGTATTTCAAACAAGAAACTTTCGCAAAATAGTAACTGGATATAGCAACAAATTGAAATACTTTTCCAAACAAAAAAAGCTTTGTATAGCAATATAATATGAAATATATTCAAAATAATGAGAAGCTTTCTCAAAATAATGATTTAGTATTACAACATAATGAGAAACCTTCTCAAACAACTTCATAGTATAGCAAAATAATAAGAAACATTCTCAGAATAATGACAAGCTTTCTTTAAAAAAGTAATCATTTCTTTCTTTCTTAATAAAATGAGTTAGTAGCACTATATACTGAAACTTTCTCAAAATAGTGAGACTTTCTCAAAAATAACAACTGAGTATTACAACAAAAGGAAACATCTCAAAGTAATATTATATGTAATCAAAATAAAAACTTAGGTTAGCAACGTAATGTTAAACTTTCTCAAAAAATGAGTTAGTATCACAACATTAGAAACTTTCTAACATGAGAATCTTACTTATGATAATGAGTTCGTATTGTAACAAAATGGGAACATTTCTGGAAATAATAAACTTTCTTAAAATAATTTATTACTCATCTTGAAGTAGTAACCAAATATCTAAAAATGATGAGTTTGTATTCAACACCACTTTGTCTTCATCACTGATGAAGACAAAGTGGTGTTAAAACATGTTGAGTCTGTCTGCACAAAAAAGCACATCTAATCTAATCTAACATCTAACATCTATCACGATCTAGTCTATGAGCAAATACCTGTAAAAGTGATGACATAGTTGCCAGCCTCAGCTGTATTTATAAATGATGTTTGGGTCTATTATACTAACACGCTGAACTGGAATTGGCTTTATAAAATGGATATTTTTGCTTTGTAAAAATGGCCAGGCCTCGATGTTTAAACAATATTTGATGGTGACAGACCTTCTCATCTTCTCTGTACTCCAGCCGGATCAGATGGTGAGCCATACACAGCGATGTTATGATGAAGTAGACCAGAGCAAAGATGCTGTGGAGCCACAGAAAGCTGTCCCTGTGAGGCACAAAAACTCGGTTGTAGATTAAACAAATATAGATAGTCCAGTCTTTCGCGGCTCTGTGCTATTTCATGAGGTCTGATTACATGTGTGAAGTGTTAGACTTACTTTGCACTAACATTAGCCAGTGTTGTTCTTCCAAAGTTTTCAGGACTGTCTCCTGTAGAAATAATGACACATGACAAGAGAGCGAGACATTTTAATTTTCTAATGACCTAAAGGAAACCCCTCCTCTTTTGTCTGGACGCTGAGGCAACAATGAAGCAATACCACTATTCAGAGAAAATGTCTCCCATCCAATTTAATGAAATCTCAATGACATTTCACACAAAATTCAAACATCACAGTCATGCCTAACTCTGCTGTTTTAACTTGGGGACCCTTTGTTTGCTGTTGCCATGGCAGCTTGCCATTGGGTGTTGGTTTATTTAATGACTAGGGTGACACACTGGTTCATAAGATGACAGCCAGCAGTTATAAAAACGTTTCTGCAGACAGCCCAGCTCCTCGTAGACCCCATAATGGCTCCTGCCTTCATCCCGTTATGGAATGGCTTACTCAACACTTCCTACAAAATAAGCACACAACTGCGAAAAGGGATTTCTGCTACGTAGCCGCTAATTTTCCTGCACCATCCCACCCCTGACACCTACATGTGTATGTTAAGAGGAAATGAAGCACTTTCTATTCCTATAATCCTAGGCTTGATGGATTGCCACTGGTATGCTAACAACTCTGTTAGATGAAATGCAGCCTTTGTGTATATAAATAGTGGTAGTCTCACTTCATAATGTTGTTTTATGGGTCATTTGAACATAAAATGACCTTTCGAGTTGATGTCAGCTTTGATCTAATTTCATGAATGCAATACACTTTGGCTTTTTTTAAAAACTCTGCTGCTTTACCACAGATTGTTTTAAGCTAAAGTTTCAGTGCATTGAAACAACAAATCCTTTGGTGTGTGTGATTGTCTCTGTGTGGCCTGGCTGCTCTCCCTGTGAGATGCCCCATATGTTTCTCCAGAGGTTAAGGATATCCCTTGGTTTTTCAAACAGTTGGGTGGCTAGACCATCATCTGAAGACAAAAATACCCAGGAGGTTCCCGGAAAAGTTGACCGGCAGGATTACAGCCAAAGACAGCAGGCAAACCACCGCCATGAGCAGGATGATGTGGCGCTGGAAGGACAGGTATGTGACGGCGTCGATGCCGCATTTGCTACGGATCTCCTCATCCCTGCAGAAACAATGAGAGGGGAAACTTTCAGAAGTAAGTAAATAAGTAAGCATTATTTTTTATAGCACTTTTTAAAACACACACAATACAAATGAATGAATAAATCTAGTAAAAATGAATTAGAATATAGAACAATATTGTTCTTAAATATTGTTGTTAACACAGCAAAATGAGACAAACTACACTAAAGACAGATAGATAGATAGATAGATAGATAGATAGATAGATATTTAGAAAGATAGGTAGATAGATAGATAGACAGTTCAACATCCAAAGAAGGAAACATATGTCTGATTTTTGCAATGTTTCTTCGCTGAAGAAAACAGGACTGCACAAGTTTAATAACTTAACTACTGGTCAAAGATGACACCACTATTATAATCGAAAGGTCTGATATTTGAGGGAAGAGAACCAATAAACTGATCAACTGCAAGAAGAAAGAAAGAAGAAATATTTGTGATGGCAAACATCACACACATAGCAACGTCACATCGGCAGCTACGGAGAATACAATTGCTGTTGTTACATGGACATTTTCCACAGAAAAGTACTGTGACAACTTCAATGCAAACAATAAAATTTCATGACTTTTCCAAAATTTTCAATGGTTTTTTACTAATTTCTTAACTTCTCCAGGCCTGGAAAATGTGTTCGTGAAATTCCATGACTTTCCCCGGTTTTTCACAACCGTGGGAACCCTGGCTAAATCCAAGCGAGACCCCAAACTCTTAACAGTGCATGACAAAAAGAGAAATGCTGCAAATTGTTCTTAAGGTGGCAGAATTTCCACCCATGCACATTTGATGATAATCAGAGTCGTGCAATCTGTATCTAGCATTTATTGCCATGACAAATGGGCTTACATCTTCTACCTCATCATGAATAAAAGTGTGGCACCACCACTTTGGTGCAAGAAGCTGTGGTTACCAGGCAGGAGGTTTAGGAAACCCAGTATCATAAAATAGAACAAAAAAAGCATGAAAAAAAAGAAAAGAAAAGAGAGGCACGCTGGTCTCATGGCGGCCCACACATTGCGAACTCTCAGGGTGGGTTTGCACTTTCCCAGGGATCCTAGGGTGAGCCACTGGCACAGGAGCTAAAAACAGAAGCACCCAAACTTCATCATAATACTATGGAAACCATGGGCACCATGGAAATCGCCTTCTTAAAAGCCTAAATGTGTTGTGTGCAGTCAGACTGCAGCGAGAGCAAATATTCAACGGGAAAACCACGGCACCAGCGGTCACATGAGCCCAGACTCGTTTGTTTTTGCTGCTAAATGAGATATAACGAGAGACTTTACATTTGCCGGTGACATCAGCTTTGAAGACAGAGGGCCAATAAAAGGATGGAAGCGAAGATGAGCGAAGGGTGAAAATAATTACATAGGGCAACTGCTTTGTTTACTTACTTCATATGGTAAAGTGATGAGAGCCACGAGCAGAAGCCCTGGAAGGAGAATCATAAAACATCCAATAGATTAGTTATTAAAGATAATAAAGGACATATGTGTGCAGGTCTGTGCACACCACGTCTGGCTACTTGCATGCATCCACTATTTGCATAGTAATAAGGTCTGCAGGGTGACACAGAGGGGGAGATTTAATACGTCTAGCCTGGAGCAGTAACCACTTTACTGCAGCCTCAGCTTTGAGTAGGCACAGGGCGATGACTCCAGTCTGACTCTTTTGTCTTACACCGTTATAAACATGCAGAGAGTGACCTAGTTTATCACACAGGTGTCATGGAGTCACAGACAGACCAGCTGAGTCATGAGCCAAACTTTCCTCTTACAACAGTTGACGTAATGCCATCGTAGACACGCAGACTTCATAGTAAAAGTGCACCATGCTGCATTTTTAGACATTCATACTTCATTGGATAAATTAGCAATGACACCTTTTTTTTAAATTATAGTAAATAAATGAGAATGTGATCAGGAAGACTGGCAGGCTGTCTAACATTAATGGTATGTTAATAGGCCTGGAAGTGTTTTTTTGAAAATGATGTTTTTACATTTCCCAAAATGCCTTGTCTTTTATATCTTGTAGTGTAACTGGAGTCTGTCAGTCTTCTCCCAAAATATTATGATTATTTACCCTAATTATACTATTTGTGGAGATTTAAACCAATAGTGGCACTGTAGAGCAGTGTTAGGGTGTGCAGCAGGTCTCCTTGTTATTTGCATTTATTCCTACAGCATGAGTATTGCATGCACGTGCACAAGCACAGAATGATGTCACATTTTTTTGCAGACTGCAGAGTGTCTCCTTTTACTTGCGACAAACAACTTTTATTGTCTTTGTAGCATTACACTGCCATGAAATAGACATCACAGGGACTGTCTGGTTGCCCCTCCTGGCTTTAGCTTTAAATTTCACCATGCTGTTAGCCGAGGTGCACTGGCTGGAAATAAAGGGAGCAATAGTGAAACACATTTCAGTTGTCTGTAAGGAAGTTGTTTGGCTAAGTTGGTTCTGCACCAGATTTGAGGGCAGAAAAAAAGATATGTAGAGAAATTGTCCAAATATTTGTTAGGTTCTTTTTAGGTGACAAAACTAAATATGGAGAGAATTTTGGACCAACACAGAGGTAACACTGTTTTTCCTGGGTTAATAAGCCAGTGTACTCTCTTGTAGCACTATAAGCTATAACAGCCTTTTACCATGTTTGCCATGTGTCAATGTGTGCCTATTTACACATCCAGCTGACACGCAGCAACATTAGCATTCATTCAGAGTGGTGTTTGTGTCAATCTGGCAACTGTAAGTCCAGTATTCACTCTCCTTTTAGCCGTGGATGGTTAACTGAATTGGCCTAAACGGTCCCAAAGTGTCAGCCCCCCCGGCCTTCACCTGCAAAATACCGCTCAAATTAACACATAAGGACCAGGAATATACTCAAAATGATTACAAAGAGATGCAAAAAACTGCAAAGAGACACAAAGTAATTACTAATTAGGCAAAACAGCCATAATCACACACAAACCAACCAAAAAAAAAACCCACAAAATTACCTTAGAGATACACAAATGACTACAAAGAGATGCAAAACTCCCACAAGGGGACAAAAAATTCACAGAGACAATAAAAAAACACACAAAGTTGCATAATGACTACAAAGTGAGGCAAAACAAGAAAAATAAAGGGAAAACCAACACAAAGTGTGTGTCTTGCTCTTATGTAGGAGAGGTGGTGGGGCACTTTGCATATCTGTGACAATGGGCCTATTGTTTCATAATCCACCCATGCTTATATTTGATCTTGTCTCCAATAATCCAATTTTCATTTCCACTGAATGCTCCTCTTGCCTGTTGTTAACTTTGTCTGCCTGTCGTTTGGTGCAGGATGGATAGCATGCAGTGGCCGTTTTAGAGCTTTTTTGCTGAAGTTTTTGGCCTGCTGAGGAAACAAATTTGATGAGATTCAGGACAGCTCTAAAGTATGGCTGCGGAAAAGGACGACTCTCAGATGTAAACACAGAATGTGGACAAAGCAGGTTTCAACACATAAAACAAACCTTAGATATTTTATGAGGTACGCAATGCATTTAACATTTTTGTTAGGCCTTTAGGACTCATGACGTGTTTTGTTGAGAGAAGCTGGGTGTAAACAAAACAGTGTTTGTTCAGGATGAAATCCACAGGGTGGCTTTAATTGATCTGAAAATGCTATAAAGGGGTTTCTCTGTGCTTTATGAAGCTGATGAAAAACTCAAACAAAACAAAACTCACCATGTCCTTGGTCTCAGAGTCAGAGGGGCTGGATTCTGACGGGGACTTTTCTTTCTCACTTGGTTCTCCATAAAACAGGGATGTGAGACTAAAGGGAAGACAAGAAATAGCAAGATCACCATATTGATGATGACCTAACACGACCTCAGCAATCCAATATGTAACTCAGCGCTGCAGCAACACAGACACAATGTAACTGCTGCAGACAGACTCTGTGTGTGTGTGTGTCTGTGTGCGTTTGTGTGTGTGTGTGTGTGTACATAAAAAGACTTAAACAACATTCAGTACGGTTAGATCTAATAAAGCCTGTGTGATGAGTGAGTTTGTGGATATTTCTCTCTGGGCCGTAACACTGACAGTTCAACAGCGTGTCAAATTAAGCAGCATAACTGAATTAGTGCAAGAGAGGACTGCTTGGCAAAACACACAGATGCTGCATGCCCTCGGGTGCTGTGAAGCCACTGCCGGTCAGGCAGAACTAATCAAGCCTGCACTCGCCTGGAGAGGAGACTCAGATCAAGCAAAGGAAAACTGCTGCAGACTCAGACGACTGGGTGCACCTTCACTCATTTTGTATCCTGAAAGGTATCTGACATATGATTAATTATCTGAAGCCTGGTGATATAGTTTCTTACTGTCAGCTAATCCAATAAAAACACAACAATAATGAATCTTATCTTATCCTAAGTATTGTCTGTGGGGTCAAAGCTTATTCCTAAACTGTGTTGTCCTAAATAACCTAACACATCAAATATGTGTTAATCTGCAGGTGAAAATGGTTCTACACACATGCATTTTTTCTTATGTTTAACATTTGCTGAAAAAAAACCCTCCAGCTACCCACTTTTAGGAGGCCATTTATAGATTTTATAGATTTACCGCTCTACTAGGAACATTGGATCGAGTGTCATGGACAGGGAAAAAAAGTTGGCAAGTATTGTGAGGGAGACTATCACATTGTTTGTTTCGACCTTCTTATAGGGTTTGTTGACAAAAAGAAAAATATAGAGCAATGCCAGCCTTTGAGCCTTGCTTAAATTATTTATCAAGGTCAAATTGCCAAACACTGGCTTCTAAAAAGTGAGGATTTTAAGCTTTTTTGTGTTTTATATTGCTGTAAATTGAAAAGCATATGGTTTTAGCTGTTGTTGTAACTGTTTAAACCTGTTAATGTTGTTATTAATATTATTATCATTATTATATTTTAAAACAAATTATTTTAAATGTCCTCCTGGGAAATTATCATTATAAATTATTTCATTTCTCACACTTCTCTGACATGTAATATCTTGAGACAAATAACTATCAATAGTGGAAACAACTTTTAAGTGCAGCTCTAATGTTAAAAGAGTAAGAAGTTTGTCCCTCTGACACTCTGTGTTTGCATACAGTATACTGTGTAAGTGCATGTCTGGTCTATGATATACTGATACTAATAATGCTGCAAGAATAAATTGCCACAGTTGCAGTTATCACTCCTGTGACGACAAACGAGGAAGCAAAGGCAGCTCTTCGCAGTGATTTGCCTCCTCGCAGTACCATTTACCCTCAGCAGAGGGAGCTGGAGGCTTCAGCATCAGTACTAAGAGGAGTGGTTCCACTGAGAATTATTTCTCCATCTTAAATGTCATGGCTCACAAACCATCAAGTGTATCCAATTTTTAGTGCAAGACAGTGAGTGGAGGGTTTACCTGTCATTCTCCATCAGCAGAGCCAGGCGGCCGTAGTCCCATGCAGCCTTCCTCAGGCAGGAGAAGATGAGCAACAGGAACTGTAACACAAGACAAGAACATGAATGCAGAGCTCCTAAGTACCTGATTTAATGCTAATCTGCTCAGGGCCTGCAGTAATATTATCCAAAACCTTTCCATACTGCTCGTTTTGAAAGCTCAGCTCCGTCAGTCTCGTAAAGAGCCTGCGAATAATAGAAGGGTTCAAAATGCAGCAGAAATAATGAGCCATCTCCTTTCTTTAAAGTGGTACGTGGTTGTCTTGGAAACTACCAGAGCCAGGTCAGCATGCACACGCAAACACATGCTGTGCACTAATGACAAATGAGTGTGGTCAATACCAAGAATAAATCTAAATAGCCTCCATTCTGCCACAATTAGAGAGCTTAGCCAAAGCTTCACAATGCAGTTAAGAAAAGAGCCCATTCAGTGACATGTAATGACATATTATAACAGCGGATTCATGCTGAACAGGCGTGGTTTAACATAAAGAGCATAACTGGATGATGATGCATAAATGTTGACAAATGCAAATGGAGCAAAAGTGCTGATGAATGTTTGATTTTAATCACAGCATTAAATCATTTACTCATTTGAGTTTAGATGACATTTGGCTTGGTGTGCAGGGATGACAACCATGTTAATAAGTAAAAAGCTCACATAATTGTTAAATGAATCATTTTTTAGTGATCTAGAGCCAGGCACAGACAACCGGGGTGGCCTTAACTAATATATCTGAATAATGAGTATTCACAACAGTCAGGGTCCAAACTCCTTCCTGAAATAAAAATCTCTCTGTTGTTTTATTTCTTTTGGTCTTTGATGCGTAGGCATGCTCTCTTTAAATCCCACAGATGATTTATTCTGTATGATGATGGAAATGATGCAGAGGCGTGCTCCCGTCACCTGGAGGGGAACGCGTGCCTTGACTCATGCTTGTCATTAAGAGACAGTGCTCGACCCTCTGTGTTGTCTTGACAACCAGGCAACGTTAAAACGAGCCAATTAAAACGCTGAGGTGGCAGATTGAGAGTGATATCAATGCAAAGATCAAGCTTGACAAGGCCTGACAGCCTATTATTATCTGGAGACAGCAGGAACAATATGCTGTACTACGACTGCAAACAGTGTATTCTACTACATGAGAGGAAAATTCAAACGTGCAGATTCAATGCGATTTGATATTCATGATATGCACATAATGTTTGTTTGCATCTGTGTGCGTACTTTCACATTATTATGAGAAACGCCCTGACAAATAAAAAGCAGCAACGTGTTTTGCAAGGCAAAGGCTTCATTTAAAATTTGGTTGAGTTTTTGGAAACTTTTTACAGAAAACATAACAAATTAAAGTTCCTGGCTCAGCAGCAGAATGTAGAATGAAATATGTTAGTTTTAATCTACAATGCAATACAAATTCGCTCTTCTCACTGTGTCTTTAATTGATACGAATCAGATCGATATCTAGGACTGTACATCCGACCATCCATCATATATCTGCTTATCCTCTGCAGGGTCTTTGAGGGCTGTATCCCAGCATGCATTGGGTGTGAAAATGTGTACAACCTGGACAGGTCAACAGTCATCGTATAAACAACCATTGACACCCAGGAGCAGTTTAAAGGGGGGCTGTTTTGCTGTTTTTCCAGATTCATACTTCTATTTAAGGTTTCTACTAGAACATGTTTATATGCAAGCTTCCTGTATTCACCCTCTGTCAGAAACGCTACGCTCCAGCATCTGTCTGTCGGTGAGTCTGAATCATCATTGCAGCCGATAAATGACTTTGATGAAGTGTAATTATTATAGTGGCAATTCTACCCTGAAAATCCGATATCTGCAATACTAAAGTTAAACTAAAGTTTTTTATGCCATTGAATTGTGAGGTTTGTTTGACTCCCAATTGAAGATAATGTTTTGTGGGTTTTTTTTGCTTATCATTATTTAAGTTAGGCCTGTTTTCCTCCTATGGTAACAAACATAAAAGTAGTCTACCAATAGAGCAGATGACAACGAACAAACTTCTAAAAGCATCCGGACACAATAACTCAGTCTTTTGTCTGGACTAGTTCTGGTCATTTTGTTAATGGGGTTTCCAGAGATATGCAATTGCATTTTTTATTAAGTTGGGGGACTTATGAGGGATGAATATAAAAAGAACAGTCAAAAATAAAGCAGCCGAGTTTGAGGCGTCCTGACTTGTAGTCCCAAGTAAGGGTCAAGCCTCAAGAACTCAACTCTCATAAAACAACCTGGCAGCAACTGTCATTATGCTGTTCCCAGCGAGTAAAAGCTCAAGTGTCAAACTTCATGCCTCTAGCTTGGACTGCAGACTCCCTGTCAAAAATGTTTAGTCTCCAAATCCAAGATTTAACACACTTAGGAAAGCTCCTCCACAGTCACAGAGGACGTTATACACCTTTTTTTACAGGTTGAGTGGCAGTCGTATGAAGCAGTTTTTAAGTAAACTGATCTGATGTCTGAAATAGGTGAAGAGAACGTCTCAGTCAAGTTAAGAGTTAAGAGTTGTTCCTGGTTTCATTCCTGTTATTAATGCCTTTTTGTTTTTGTTTTTTTGTGTCAATGAAGACATTGCATACTTCAGATGCAGAGTCATATCTACAGCTCTGACATCCTACGTTCTTCAGCTGGTGGAGATACGTATTAACCCTTTGAAACCTGGATCAACATCAGTTGTCCTGTGCTGCGTTCAGATGCCTTTCACAAGATTTTTGAACCTTTGAAGACCGCGCAAATTGGTTTGATTTCTTTCGAAATCAGGAAGGGAAAAAGGAAATGACCAACTTGGCAAGAAATGTCCCAAACATTGCAAGAAATTAGTAACAGATGACAAGAAAATTACCTAAGATTATATTTGATAAAAAAGAGGGAAGGAACATTAGATAATTATTCAAAAAATTGAGGAAAATGTCCAGAAAACTATATTTCTAATCATAATAATCTTAAATTTAAAATCATTTTAAGAAAAAATACAACAAACGTATAGGTAGTTTTCTTGTTTGTTTTTGTTTGCTACTATTTATTGGTGCTTATTGTTTGCTATTGCCATTTGTCATTAAATTGCTCATCGCCTTCTCCCCAATTCTTTAAAAGAAAGCAAACCATTTTCTCAGGTTTTTAAGGGTTAAAAGTCTAATATAACACACTGTATGCACTTGACACTGAACTTGCCTGATCTAGATTTAGATTTAGCATTAGGTGTAGTATGATGGCAGTATTTAAGGTTAGCGAGGACATTAGTACGCCAGAAGTTACAACTTCCAGAAAACTGCAGGTCTGCTACAACTCTAAATTCTTTTAAATCAAAGCTGAAGAGGTTTCTGTTTGCCACTGCCTTTTATTAAAATAAAATATATTTATTCATTGCTTGCACTGTACAGTAACTTTTTTTCTTGTAATTTATACTTGTATTAGTCTAGCTGTTATCATCTATCCTCTAGCAGGTGTTTTTAATTTTAATTTAAATGTCCTTTTACAGTGTGTATGCACAGTGTTTTGCACTTTGTCTCTTTGCCATTTCATGTTTTACATAAAGCACTTAAAATTGTCTTGTTGCCAAAATGTGCTATAAAAATATACTTGCTTGGCCTTACATTTTTTGGAAACACGGTAAGGAGGGATATAAAAAGTCAGCAGAAGGTCTTCTCAATGAATTTACAAACTGAGCAGGTGTGTGTGTGTTGACATGTTTCCAATACACAGTAGGTCTGCATTCATTTCACACATTTATGTGTGATGTGCAGCACTTCTAACACTCCTGATGCTGCTGTCGCACTCTATCATCATCAGGAGCAGAGTGAAGTGCTTGAGACAGGATGTCCATTCGATACTGCATTTGTACAGAAGCAGTCCTCTGACCAAGTATCACCTCTTGTTGTCTATTTGTATCAGAGCACTTCATAATATCTCAACAGGGTGTTGGCAGCTCTGGATGTGTTCACAGACCTTGTTACAGAGACGCTATACGCTGCAGCAGTATACAAAAAAGAGATGAGTCGTAGTGTAAATACGAATAACAAGCTTCCTGTTAAACACAGCAAACAAGGTTCTAACTAAAGCCGAAACGATTAGTCACTTCATGATTGTTTTTAAGAAGTTACTGACATATACTGTATGTGTCGGCCCTGCGATAGTCTGGCAACCTATCCAGGGTGTACCCCGCCTTCCACCCGATGACAGCTTGGATTGGCTCCAGCCCCCCCGTGACCCTTACAAGGACAAGCAGTTACGGAAAATGTCTGACTAACTGACATATAATTAGTTCATTTTTAGAAATTATTCATTTCTATTTTAATTGTTAAGTAAACATTCACTGTTTTTTAGACATTTGTTTTTGTTTTGTTTTTTAGCACTGTATTTGCCAAATATTAATGTACTAATGTTCAATTTCCATGGTTTGCAGAAACATTTTTTAAGGCAAATTTGTTGCATTGTAAGACATCACTTGGGCTCTGTGAACTTGTGATGTTTTGCTATTTTCTGACATTTAAAATCAAAGATCAAGAAAATAATCAACAGATTAATCAATAGTTGCAGTCCACATTCTAAGGTCCCTCTCTTTGCATAATTCAGATTCAGATGTTATTAAAAAAAAGTGAGACTAAAGAAAAATGGCAAAATGATAATAATTAAAGCTGACTCGTGTTATAATTTCCAAACAATTATTTATTTGCCATTTTTCTGAAGTCAACAGTGTAAACTGTGTATATTATTGGTTGTGTGGGTGAGTGTGAGTCTGTACCATCCAGAGCACGACATTGATGGCGAGGACTGTAGGCACCCCTCCAAACGGCAGACCCTGGAGGACGCTGCTGCGGGAGTGTGAGCGGTAGCATCTCTCTGCAGTACTGTTCTCATCCCCTAAAGAGTCCAGAAAACTCAGGACATCCAGCTCAACACCTTTCCCCTCCACAGAGGGAGCTCTCGTCACAAACAGCTCAGAGTGCGCCATCAGTACAGGACCATACCTGCAGGAAAAAAAGAAACAAAGAAAGAGACCATTAGCCACGATCGGTCGACCGTTGAACTTAAGGTCTCTTTGGCTTTTGTTTTATCGTCTTTGATACACACACCTTGGGCTTTACACACACAGATTTGTTGTGCAATAACTTTGGGTTTACTAATAATCCAGTCATTGTTTGTTGAGATATGAGTGACAGTTTTGATTTAACTTTTGCTAAACAGCGACCGCTGCAGCTATATTTAGATATTGCGTAATGATAGCAGGAGATGACCCCAATCCGATCTCAACGATGGCGAAGATTTTATGCACTATTATGCAGAATGAAGCCATTGTTAACTCTCCATGAAACGCTGCATGCTATAAATGACAGAAAAACATAGTGTTTATTCATTGATAGTAGAAAATTGAATTCAGTTTTCCAATTTTCTAATTTTCCTTTTTGATATGGAAAATTGAACTGCAAGACGTTACACGGACCAAAAACTCAGTTTTCTATTTCCCAATTTTTTTGTTTTTCTAACAAATATTTCATAAATAGTGAACTAGAACAACAACTTCTGAAACGTAAATTCTGCTTTGATTTGACAAACAAAAACACAATGTTAGAAAAGTGAATTTATTTTTCCAATTTTCTAATCTTTATTTTTGATATGGAAAACTGAATTGATAAGAATTACACAGAACAAAGTATACTCAACAGTTTATCTAACTTAGTGTCAAGCATTTTGCTAAAACGCTAAGGTATTTCTACAGTAGCACAAAGAGGAGAAAGGTCATAAATTCAGAAAACTGAATCTGCAATATGTCTGCAACAATATGATAAAAACTTTGTAAACAGGCACCACCAAAAGCTTCCATAGTGCTTATGAATTCAACTTTTTATTTCATAAGAGGAAGAATGTGTTTTTTCTTCTCTCAATAGCTGCATAGCCTTGCTTTAAACAGGAGTCTTGTCATAGCGCCCATCTTCTATACCCACTCACCCTATACAAGCCTGTGTTTACCCAAACTGCCAGTTATGTGTGGATGTTAATGGAGACAGTGGGTTTGGCATTGGTAAGCTAAGAAGCAATGAAATTGTAATTTGATGATCTATTTTTTTTAATATTCAAGTTATTTTTCTCAGACAAGCGGCTGCCACTCACTCTATGCGCATTATGAGTCCATTTTCAAGGATCAGTCTAATGACCATCACAGTCCATCAGCAGCCATTGATCTTGATCTTTTTCTTTATCCGACAAGTGCAAGTGTATACATCACAAACTGATCAGCTGACAGATAGGCTCTTTTGAGGCCATTTTACCACATAGATGAGAGCATATTTCTGTTGTGACAACACAGTTTAACAGTACAAGAGTAGAAGCTTAAAACTGCAGCCCTGAACAGCTTGTTGAGGATTGGTGGTTTGTGTGTATTTGCCTCTGTCTATGGAAGCATGTGCAGGATATGATCGTTCACACTGCCATGACCACAGACTGGAGGCCTGAACCATCTGTCCTCCAGCCGCACACACTCTCCTCCACACTCTCGATCAATACAGTCCCGACTCCCAGCTGCTCTGCTTGTGTACACTCCTCACTGAATAAACAGTCGGAGGAAATGGAGCAGCAACAGAGTGCTGACAAAGCTTTGCATCAATACTGCGATTCCACCTGAGTGAAAGATGTCAATCATCAGATTTCACAAAAGACAGACTCAATGATATATTGTGAGATGTTGTTCCTGTGGCAGAGCGGCATGCTCAGTAGTAAACACGCCGCAGCAGTAAACGGCAGCCAAAACTGCATCCCAACCCTCTGCTGCCAAACTCTCACAAGACCTGTGAGGTAACAAGAGATTGAAATGAAAAAGAGGGCGAGGATGCCAAAGGCCTCCACACATTACTGAACCATGGTGTGATTTATCACTGCACCAATGATGTCACTTCCTGAGAAGCTCCATCACAGCTTTGTGAAGCCTTTACCAAACGGCGCTTCTTGTGCAACAGAATCCACAGCAGGAGTTGTGGTGTAGGAGGGTGAGCTGATCAATGGCAGAGCTGCCGGACTGCTGTACATCTCACTGTCAGAGAGGTCTGGAGACATACACACGCATAAAAATACAACACAGTAGCAGCTCTACTGGCACCACTGTAGTCTGTTTCCTGTTTTGAAACTGTATAAGAGTCGATATTCAGATGTCAGAAATGCAGCATCTGAGCCTCCCTGTGGAGACAACTGAGGAGATCTCCTGAGGACGGATCACAAAGCAAATCCATAACATGCGCGCACACACACAGCCACACACACACACAGTCTGCAGAGCTGTGTTTCCACAGAAGCTGATGTACCATAGAGTACATCACGTTTTCTCTCTCTGCCAATAACAAAGAAAGCGATACACATGCACAGAGGGATTATTTTACAGCTAAAAATGGATTAATAAGCACAGACAGCACAAGGAGAGACATGCAGTTCTTCAAGAAACAAATTAAACAGTCTCATCAAACGTATTTAGTATTTTTTCACAGATGTTGGATGATAAAGTTTTGTGTCTAAAAAAACTGATGGCAAACTAACAAGTGATTTACATGAGACATTAAAGTCATGTGACTAATAGAACAATAAATCAACCAAAGCTTCCAGACTGAGTCTCAGTAGTTTTTTTTTTTTTAGATAAAAGTGATACTTTTTGCAGCATTTTTCTTTTTTTTTCATTAATTAAATCATGAAAAGCCTAAAATGGAAAGCTGCAGGACAAAGTAAACAGTTCTGCATTTATTTTTACAGATGAGCTCATAGCAAACAAATCAACGAGCAGCTGTGTAAACTAGCTGCAAAGTGGAGCTCTAAGAAAATCTGACATGCACAAGCTTAAACAGACCTTTATCGGCTCACTGGGCTGTTCGTCTTCCTGCATGAGACGAGTCATTCACCATGAGCGCTGCTGACTGCTGATGCTAACAGCAAAACTCTCCACCTCCGGAGCCGAGCAGGATGCTGAAGGATACAGGCTCACTATGGTTTGGTTTCACACCACATTTGGCCAAACGTCACAGCATGACACAGCAGTTTAACCACGAGACTCCATGGACATTCTTTCAGTCTCAGCCCTCGTATATAAGCACTCAAACAGTTATCCCATGGTATCTATTTCCTCTCCAGCTTATTGAACTCTTCATATCTGAACTATTTCTAATCCTTTCCCTCTGCTCATTTCTCTCCTCCTCATCCCTGACTCAGGCTTCCAAGCCAACGCAGCAGATTACAAGCTGATGTTTGGCAGCGTTGTGCCTCCCGCTGGCCGCATGAGTGAAATCTCTCCTCTGTGCTCACTTAGACTATTATGATCACAGATGCTGAAGTCAGTGCAGGAGCAGCGAGCTGGTGATGAGATATACCTGAGTTTAAGTCAGAGAAGCAGAAAAAAAGGAAAGCTGTTAAGAGGAAAAAGCCAGCTCGGGTCAGCTAATCTGCTCATTGCACCAGAAAAAACAGCTGAGGTATCTGCGTGTGTGTGTGTGTGTTTGTGTGTGTGTGTGTGAGAGAGAGAGAGAGAGAGAGAGAAAGAGGATGTCATCCCTGAGGTGATGGAGACAAAACAATTAAAGTGTGAGTCAGAAGATTGATGACTTGCAATGAACTCTGATTCAATCCAGATATCTTTTTAACAATCCCTGATAACATTTTGATTAAATCAGCCTCTGATGTCGCCTCTGGGATTCCTTAAATGTTCCATTCATTTTCGGTCGCCTTACCAACTATGCATGTTGACTTAAAATGTAAAGCGAAAGAAACAAGACTTAGAGTTTCAAGACTGAACACTGTAGGCACAGACTCTGAGCTACATAAAAACACCAGCATAACAACATGCTCACAGTGGCAATGATAAACTGCTGATGTGCAGAAGATGTAATATTTACTGTGGTCGTCATCTTAGTTTCACATGCTAATATATATACAGTAGATTAGAACTAAACACAAAATACAGCTGGCTGTGATGACAGTATTCATAATAATGATAATTTCATATCAAATAACCTAGTAATAATCTAGTATTTTCATTATTAATTTAGTCTATAAAAAGTCAAAAACAAAAGTCTTCAAACTCTTCAAATTGCTTATTTTTTTCCAACAGTCCAAAATGCAAAGACTGTCACACATTTACTACATCATATATGATTTACTTTCATAAACTACAAATAAAAGCAGAACATTTTCGCATTTCAGGAGCTGGAACCAGCAAACATTTTTTCTTGAGTAATGACTAAAACAATGGATGTATTAGCAGTATCCTATTCATTGTTTTTCATTCCGATCATTGCAGTTCTATTTTGTCAGATTCAATTTTGACTTGATGGCGCCAAATTAAAATTCAGAAGATCGCATAAATTATTCTAACAGGGTTATGATGTCTGCACCAAATTTTACTGGACTTAATCCAGTAGTTCTTGAGACATTTTACAGCTGGACAATATATGAAAATATATCAAAATCTTGATATGAGACTGAATATTGTCATATTTTTTGGATACTGTACTATCATAAGGGTTGTCTTTTCCTGATTGTAAAGGCTGCATTACAGTAAAGTGAATTCATAAGACCGCTCTAGCTGTTTTATTATTTGAGAGAAGTGATTTAAAAAACTTGTGTAACATCATCAAAATTTAAAGTCTATGAGCTGGGCAGAAACTCACGGGTGGGGCTAGCGAGAGAAACACTTAAGCCCATATTCAGTAGGCCACTAACAGCAGAAGTAAACCCAGAGAATAGAGCAGTGGCTCCCAACTGGTCCAGTCACAAGGTTCAGATTTCTCCTTAGTCATTAGTTCATGGTCCACACATTATTAATTACCTAAAAGTCAGTTTTATTTCACAAAATGTATCCAACCTGTTGGCTTATAACACAAAGAAAAAAAACATATTGCAAGAATTAACTGAAGAAGCTCTTAAAAATAAAAAATAGAATCTCTGCGCTCGTGTCAATGTACTTCAAAATAAAGTATATCTTTTTACAAACTTGACACCATCATGAGTCGCTTAGGGTCCATTCAGAATGGAACCCCTGACCCACTTTTGGACCGTGACCCACCAGTTGGGAACTACTGATCTAGAGAATTTTTTTGTCGTATGCGCTAGGCGAGCAACTGCATTGGAATGAATGGGCACCATCTTTGGTCCGTATATTAAAGTCTATGGTTACTACCAAAGTTATTAGGATTTATCCTATTGGCATCATGACTATCTATAGCAAATTGTATTACAATCCATCAAATACTTTTTAAACTCTGTCACTTATAATCCAAACAAAATAGCGGTAAGGTACTGAAAAATCAACAGGGGGTTGACAAAGTCTGTTATTGTCGATCCTCAATGGACCAAGAAAACCTTCACAAGAAAATATGACAATCCATTCAATAGCAGTGGAGACATTTGTGTCCAAACCAAAGGGGTGGACCGACTAACATTCATGGCTTAAAACACCAGGCAGACAAAACAGGAACGAGGTTCCCTACCAAAATTGAAACCAAGCGTGTTAGCATCCACTACTCACTTTTACCACCCTTTCAATCACTTTAACAAGTCCTTCAACAAGTGCTTTGTCAGGTTGAAATGAGAAGAAGATTCTGTTTTATCTTATCATACGCCATGACAGGAAACATCTTCACATCTGAACATGTTTTAAAGGGGTCAGTTCCTACCTCCCAGCTGCACCGAAACCTAATCAACAGCATAAACCACTTGGTGGACAGCACCCCCGAGCAGCTTTCTCTCCCATCGTCAAACGCTCAGTTGGATCAAGATTCATGACCTACCTGAGGGAATGAGAGAGAGATGGCTCCGTTTTGCCCGCGAGATGAACCATAAATAAAATGTGAACTTGCGTTGACTTCCAGACCTCTGCACCTTATCAACTGCCAGCCACTGTGAGATAAAAGAATATCCCCAAGGACAACTTGCAATCATCATAAATAAAAGAGTAATGGCTTCAGAGCTGTTGTTCACTTAGACTGCACCGACTGCAGCCTTGTTAAACATGCAGCTTTCCCCCTGCCACGATACCTGCACGGAAGCGAGAGGTTTGACGTTTCCCACGTCAACAATTTCATCTCAAAGGCCCAGCGCTGGTAGAATATTCATGAGTGATCTTTAGCTGTGCTCTGCATGTTAATCCACAACCAAGAGTCTGATTATGGAAATCCTGGTGTTTAAAAGGTATTCTGTTAAAACAACCCTCCTCTAATGAACTGTTAACAAGCCAATAAATCATGAGACAAGACCGGAGATGACACACTGTGAAAGAACCTCTCGCTTTCAGTATGCTGAAAGGCTAATAAAGGCATCAACAGGCAGCCAAAATCATGTAAACACTTCTTGAGTAAAAGAATACCCGCTCTTAAGCATACAAAAGACTTTTTACACATTACCCAGATACAGAACAACATTAGAATTCATTTTAAATTGTGTTTCCGGTCAACATGTTCTCAAATACTGGTTCATTTATTATCTTACAAAAACTTTTGCACACTGATATCTTGTGAATTCGCACCTCTACCAGTTAGGTCAAGTTTTGGAAAAGAATCATGGTTGGACGTCACATGATTACAATGTGATGTGATGAGACACAGACTGTTCTCATGCACTTATGAAAAGTAATGGACCAGAATTTGTATATCACATAATCATGAACCAGTAATTTGTATGTAATCCACATAATTGGAAAGGCTGCCGTCACGTGAACAATTTGCTGACGGGAGTAAACAAAGAAGTAATATAAAGAGCAAAAGTTCATGATGCATGTTGGGGTGGTGGATGGTTCAAACAAACACAAGACTTTTCCCCTGGAGATTGGTGTTCATGTCCTGTGTGAACCAAGGAAATTTTGAGTTATTCTCCATGTTTCTTTCCCTACTCAACTTTATGTCAAGTATGTAACTTTACATTGGGTACGTAAAATTAGATGCCCAACCCCGTTTATTCCCTTAAACCAAACTTTGCTTGCCTAAACCTAAACATGTACCTTGACATTAAGTGTGTAACTTTATGTTTTGTACATAATGCGATTATGCATTATGCACCATTTTTGGGGGATATATTGCACGATGTTACATAACTTTAAATAATTTAATGCAGACTTTTGGTTTCATGCAGGACATAAACCCCAATCTCCTGGGTAAAAGTCCTGTGTTTGTTTCACAATTCCACAACCCCTGCCACTTTTCTATGACACTGTTGCTCTTAATACTACAAAACACGACTTCCTCCTTCGCTACTGTCATATAAGGAGGACAGCCTGCCGCAAATAATAAATGATTGTGTGAGTTAAATACAAATTACACTGCATTCCTTTTCGTTGATATACATAGAAACAGTGAATGGGAACTGCCTGCTCTGGTATAAATGTCCAGTGTTTACTCTGCTTACACTCAGTTTTGGTCTCCACCACCAACTTCTGAGTAAAACATCCCTCACTCTCGGGGTTGCCAGGTTTTTATTTTATTCACCAGCTAGTTGCCAACTTTTTCTGTCAGCAGTTTTGAGCTGGGCAGGCACATCAGAGGTGAAGTGAGTTTTCGTTGGGAGTCTATATTTTTTCTGCCCCCTGTAGTTTTCAATCAGCACACCAAAGAGCACCTGTGGTGGAGTTTCAACAGTTTTTTTCCCGCAGGTCACAAGTAAGCACTGCCATAATCCGCATGGACCAGAGGCTGATTGATAGTTTAATAACCTCTTATCAAAGCAGAGTTGACAGCACATGCATTTGCAAAATGAAATGAGAGGTGTAATGTGGCCTCTCCAGCTTATCAATACTCTCATTCATCTACATCCACTACATGGCAAGCAGGGACACCTACACATTACACCTGTATGTGATCTCATTCCAAAACCCGGAGTATTACTGTGCTGCATAAACGGTCTCTACTTTTCTGGAGAGACTTTCTACAAGATTTCAGAACCTGGATGCAGGGATTTACATCCTGCTACGACAACATTGGTGAGGCTGACCTGTGATTTTGTTATCATCCAGCACAAACCTGGAATAACCTCCCAGATGATGTTAGACAAGCCCCAACTCTGACCACTTTTATGTCAAAGTTAAAAAATGTTCTTGTTTACACTGCCTTCTCCACTCTGTAATAACTGCAAACTTATTTCTAAACTTGCTTTTAAATCATTTTAAATAATCTTTTTATCTTTGCACCTCTTGTCTGTTATTCTCTCTTTACTTTTTAATTTTAAATCTCTATACTTCAATATGTTTTATATTTATTGCTCTGTGAAGCACTTTGAATTGTGCTGTTGTATGAAATGTGCTATACAAATAATCTTTCTTTATGGTCTTGGCTTTGTGAACTGGAGTCTTATGGCTTTTCCCAAACGTTTGACACAAATTGGAATCACGCTGTTGTCTAGAAGGCTGGTAGCCATTGTGGTGCCCACAGGTGCCTGGTCGTCTGCAGGGAGCCAATGAGTCGCCCACAGGGCACGTTCTAAAAATAACTGCTCGTGGGTCGGCTGTCACTCGCATCTCCACGGACAAATCAGCTGGTGCTGCACTGTGGTGCAGCCACATGCTGACATTATGGTAAATGCATTTAAATGGCCCAAATCAAGATGACAGGAAAATATACAAGTTTGACTACATCCAATAGTCAAAATACGGGTTAAAATATGTATAAAAAATACATATATTAAAATAATATTAATTGGATTACATTCGAAAGAAGTATAAAGCATGTCACCTGGGTCCCTAATCATTTAAAAATAAAACACCACTAAATTGTGAGAGAGATGTCTTTATTCTTATTCTTGGCTGCTGTAAAATCAATGTAAACCACCACATCTTGTGGCTTATTGCTTGAATAAATAATGTCTGACAATGAATGATACATTTGAGTTTAGGAAATCTCTGATTACATATAGACACAAAAATAAGAATGTTTATTTGATCAGTTTAGAGATATTCCAACATAAAAATCACATATTGTACTATGAAATAGTGACCTTTCTGAATACTTGACATATGTAAAACCAGGTGTTTACAGATGTTTTGTTTGGAGCTAAGAAGTTTGGCAACTTTAAACTCTAATATAGTAAAAAATAAAAATGAAAATGTGATACCATATGACTTTCGAATGTTGAAAAAGATTGTCGAGATTAACAGAGAAATGGTAACACATGCATTTTTTAATATATATATTTGTGTTGTGGCCACGTGAGAAAACATTATTAATAGTGATTGTACGGAAAGCCCCCTAATATAAGGAACTTAAATGCATAATACTTGAGTGTTTTCTTGTAATGGCATTGTGTACTTTTACTTCACTACATCTCAGAGGGAAATATTGTACTTTTTTACATTTATCTGATAGATTAAGTTATTAATTACTTTGCAAATTAAGGTTTTGGAATAAAAAAACATAAGAAGAATAATAAAACATGATGTTTTGTTATTTATTATTCAACGAAACAGTTCATACAAGTACAGCTGCAACAATTAGTTGATTAATAAATTAGCCAATTGACACAAAAATGAATTGGCAACTATTATGATAAACATTTAAGTCATTTTTTTAAAAACTTCTCTCATATTATTGAGTTTTTTATTTATTTATTTAACCATCTGCAATGAACTTTTTTCCTTCGCTTTTTAAAAAATATTCTTCTACATCTATCTCTTTTTTAATTGCTCTTTTGTTTATTATGTCGGTAATACCGTGTTTTTTGGTTCTCATGGTTTCAGTAAAACGAACTGAGACTCTCAACAAGCAGCTACTATGTGTAGTATCAACAACCCAATTTCATACATCCAATGAACTTCTAAAACATTAACTACATGGCAACCAGACAGAGCTTCTAATTGAGAAAGGCCTTTATTTATCAAAATGCGTTGCCTAACCCGGCTTGTAAAAGGAACCACGTGTTCAGTTGGGACTAGGCTTTTATTTGTAGGTACATTTACTTCAGTAAAGGGCCTGAATACCTTCTCCACCGCTGCAAGTGGCGCCTCATATTTCTCTCTCTCCTTCAGGCAGCTGTCAGTCTCAAAAAGTGTGTCTCAAATCTGTGACCCCTGGTCTAAAATATAATCATAGCATCAAGATTTAGTTTCCCTAAACTGGAATAAAGGGGCCCAACAATGGAAATGAGCCCCAGTTTGCGGACAGAAGTATCCACATATTCGAGGTCATATAATGTATCTTCACTCGTTTGCTGGAATATTTTAATGGGGATGCCATGTGTGAATATTTTCATCTCTACATGAGCTACAGGCCTCTGCTGTGATGGCTTGGGTTGGAGGGTGCTGGGGGATGTGGATGGGCAACCCTCGTCAGACTCAGCCTGAGGCGGGGAGGGGGCGGAGGTTTTCACACAATCTGCTCACCACCTGCTCGGTGGAGGAGGGTGGAGGCTTTGCTCTCTTCATACCTCGCCCTCTCTCTATCACAAAACACACAAACACAGATCACTGAGGTGTGTCTGCTCACAGTTAATGCAGCTCCCCCACCCACCCAGCCTCTTTCTGAAGGCTGACTGAGCCATAGCATGACCAGAGTGATGACTACGCTCACGGACAACGCTCAACAAACACCTGCTTCCTGTCTGGCTGCACATGCTCAGTAGGCCCCCAGGGGAGCGCTGTGCGTCTGCTGCTGCTGTGTAGACGTTCCTCATTAGAATCCATCTGACATCAGTGACGGCTTCAGTACAACATGTGTGCCGCATGAACCAGCGGTAATTACACAACCTGCATAGATCTGTGTTTTCTCTGTATACCTCTGAGCTTCTGGAAGATTCCACCCACAGCCTCTCATACTGCTGGAGCTCATCCCACAGACGGGCCTGTGAGAAAACCTGAGCCGAAATTACTTTCTCCCCCACATCTACAAAAAAGTGCAGCACTGCTCATTTTAACAGATTCCTTCAGAGAAATCTTCACTCTTTGTAGAGATCTTAAGCATCTTTGATATGAACGCGCGATCAATGAAAATCTCTCTGCTAACTGGAAACAAACGCTGTATTATAGCTGGAAGCATCACTTTCTCTTTCGGGCCTTTTTGTATCTCAGTTATTCATGGATATTTAACAAAAAATTGAAAGACAAAACCAGTGGTTTTACATGTTGTATGTTACCATATATAGTATATGACACTACATTTTAATTCTGGTTAGATTTTTAAGCACTTTATTTAATAAATGTGTGTTTTAGAGTCAAGTTGAAGGAATTACTCAAATTATCTGTGGTACTTTCCAATAACCTTGCACCTACATTTGATGTCCGTTAATTATGATCATTCTTAATATATAAAGCCAATCATATACCAAAGAAGCCACTGGACTCCATTGCTTTTATCACTATATGAAAATGAAACTCAAAGCTTGAAGTAGGACAAGGCAATACACTGAAAATATACTGATATCAGGATATGTTACTAGATATCGTCTTAGATTTTGGATATCATAATACCGTTGCCTTTTTTCTGGTTTTAAAAGCTGCATTACAGTAAAATTATGTAATTTTCTGAACTCTTAAGTCTGCTGTAGCTGTTCTGTTATCTGTCTTTATACATGTATTGGCTATATCCACATTAGTGATGACTATTTATCAAACATGTCTCTGTGTATATATTTTGTGAAAGCAACAATAGTCAACCCCCCAATATTGTTGTAATATTGATATTGAGGTATTTGGTAAAAAAAAATATTGTGAAATTTGATTTTCTCCATATCAGTCAGCCCTCACTTAAGGTGTGCTTAATGTGTATTTGTTTACTTGTTGTTCCAGGTAAATAACAACTGTGTGGCACTGTAGTTACCTGCAGCAGGAACTTTTGCTATTCGTAATCAAGAAAGTTTCAACATTTCAGGTTTAAAAGGCAGCTGTTAAGGAGCCTTTACAATGCAGAAAAATCTATATTATCCTAAAATCTATGTTTATTTTTTGTCTTGTGGATTTTTTTGAAAACACAGCTTCTCAGGTTTGTTTTGCCAGAGTAACATTTATCCGGTTTAAAAGCTAATTTTCATGGTTAATAATTTAATGGCAGAAGTTTGGAGGGTAGGAAATCAATCTGTCGGCAATACTGTTCAGTGAGGCTGAAAAAAATCTATTTTAATTAATGATTACCCAGCCAATAATGTTTTTGTGAATGAATCACTTCATACAGAAAGCCAATGCTGACATGTTTAAACAACCTGTTTTGCCCGACCAACAGTGCAGAAACCAGAGGTACCACAAACAGCTGAGAAATGAACTAAGAACAACAACGTAGTTCTCTGACTGATTGTTTCAGCTCTAACAGGCTTCCAGTTAATGGTTGAAAAAAAGACTTGTCTCGTGCTACAGACAGAGGTCCTGCGGGTATATCAGTCTGGGCTACGTGTCTACAGTACAAATACAACAGGCAGCATGAAATGTGTGAAAAGTGAGAGAATAAGATCATCTGTGGCTGTGAGTATCTAATGCTGCTTCCTGGTGTCATAGTACGCTTATGGCGGCAGCATGCACTTTGCTGGCGAGTATCTGTGTATGATGCTGCATGCGTCAGTATCGCTGTGACGGACCCCTGTGGGAGAGCAGGAAAGTTCACAGCAGGAATCTCAAATAGCAGGGAGCCCACTCTCACTGAAGACATGAAAAGAACAAAGCCCAGCCGCTGGTACGTAACTGTAGTGCTTAGATGGCAGGTGGAATACAAATGGAGGTTTCACAGTATTACCAGCTGCCGTTTTGCTCTAATATTCTCTTTGTGTTCGATTTTCCGTCAAAGGGCTCTCACCAAAGTGTTCCCTGACATTTTTATTCCTACCCAGCAGCCCTGTGACACGTGGCCGGGGAGATGAACACAGAAACACATCTCATTAACTGTATGATGCAATCTTGGATGGATTGCACATACTTTTGCTGCAGCGCACATCTCACTGCCACCATCATTATCATCATCATTATCACCGTTATCATCATCATCACTAACAGATAGGGCAGGCACACAGTACACGAGCTGACGCCTGTTTGGTGCTACACACAGTATTAGTGTGCTTTCTGTTAACAGCGTGGGCTGTTCCTCTCAGATTCTCAGTCTGGGCTCAAGTGTAGAGCTCACGCTCATTCACTACTGTGTCAAACACCACAAGATACAGTATTTACCTGCAGTACTAGGATATAAATGTATATCACTATAAGTATTGAAATTGCAATGTTATTGAAATGCTACCGTAATTGAGGATTTCAAATAGTTTTCCAACCTCTTAACAGTGCAAACTCATAACTGCAACAAAAGACGATAAATGACAAAAAAAGCCAAATTCAATATGCAAAAAAATTGAGGTGAATCACAAGTTTCATCACAATACAATATCATATTGATTCTTTTTTGAGCAATACAACAATCGCTGTTATCACAAAGTCTGCCACAATATGATGTTGATTCGATTTTATTCAGGAGCCTGCAATAAATATGCTACAATTCATCAAACAGTGTCTTCTTCTCGGCTGCTTAGCATTACTTGCCTGGCACTGGGCTACTAGCACTGTCTGAATGTTTACGAAGGAGGTTTGATGGAAATGACACAGACATGCACACCACAACTCCACAGACCTGAGCTGAAAAGAATTGCCCTCCTATGTTCGAAAAAAAATTGAGGTTTTAATTTTTGGGATACCCCTACCGGCAGCAGAACAAAGACCAACAGTGTTTGCCAGATCTTCTTAGTCTCCCAAATATGAAATGGATCCTTGTCTAAAAACATTTTACTGTAAATGTGGTTAAGCGATAGACTATAAAATAGCAGATGTAGCTACTGTGAAACTACAGATATTGTGACACCCCCCTCATATAACAGAAGTGCAAAAAAAAGTCGGACTGTGTGGGGGATGATGCACCTAAACTCGTGTGATTTCACAGTGCAGGCTCTGATTGATCCTGGTTTTAGTGTAACGGTGGGGAGGAGCTTCCTCTACATGTGTGTGGAAACAGAATGTGAATACCTCAATGCATCAAGGAAATATAGTGCTACAAAGAAATAAGCAGCATGATCAAATATGAAGGTCTACGATGAATATATTTATTTACTTTTCGGCTGCTTTGGTTGGGATTGTTCCAGAATCACCAATCAGGGTTCACTAGGATGGTTTGACTGGAGAATCCAGCAGTACACAGTATGGTATGTAGCCCAAATGTTGCAGGTATTGTCAGTAGTCTAAGAAATGTAAACGCTTCAAGCCAAAAGAAATGTTGGTTTGAGGTATAAATGCATTTACAAAACTGATGTATAAGTTGTCCGTCTCCTTGAAATAATATTGGCTCATCGTCTTCAACAGAGCTAGATGCTGTCAGTGTAAAGAGTATAGTATTCATGTGACTGAGCTTGCCTGGCAGTGGGTAACCAAGCTCTGTTGATTATAAATCTTTTATGTCAACAGTCAAGTCGCACTTAAACCTGCTGTTTCCTAAAGCTTAAACCTCAGAGCAGGGGATGTTATTCATCTGCACACTGTTTGGTCTTTCCATGTAAGGCAAATTTTAAGTGATGTGTTTGTTGGCTTGTTTGCCTTTTAAGGTCTTTTTGAGATATATCTGTTGCTCTGATCTTTTGGGGACAAATTAAAGTACTTGTGGCGACCCTGAAAACACAAGTTGAGACATACACTATATTACCAAAAGTATTCGCTCACCCATTCAAATGATCAGAATCAGGTGTCCTAATCACTTGGCCTGGCTACAGGTGTATAAAATCAAGCACTCAGGCATGCAGACTGTGAAACAAGACATTTGTGAAAGAATGGGCCGCTCTCAGGAGCTCAGTGAATCCCAGCGTGGAACTGTCATAGGATGCCACCTGTGCAACAAATCCAGTCGTGAAATTTCCTCGCTCCTAAATATTCCACAGTAAACTGTCAGCTCTATTATAACAAAATGGAAGCGTTTGGGAACAACAGCAACTCAGCCACGAAGTGGTAGGCCACGTAAAGTGACGGAGAGGGGTCAGCGGATGCTGAAGCGCATAGTGCAAAGAGGTCGCCGACTTTCTGCACAGTCAATTGCTACACAGCTACAAACTTCATGTGACCTTCAGATTAGCCCAAGTACAGTACGCAGAGAGCTTCATGGAATGGGTTTCCATGGCCGAGCAGCTGCAGCCAAGCCACACATCACCAAGTGCAATGCAAAGCGTCGGATGCAATGGTGTAAAGCACGCCGCCACTGGCCTCTGGCCTCTCTGGAGTGATGAATCACGCTTTTCCATCTGGCAATCTGATGGACGAGTCTGGGTTTGGAGGTTGCCAGGAGAACGGTACATTTCAGACCGCATTGTGCCGACTGTGAAATTTGGTGGAGGAGGAATTATGGTGTGGGGTTGTTTTTCAGGAGCTGGGCTTGGCCCCTTAGTTCCAGTGAAAGGAACTTTGAATGCTTCAGGATACCTAAACATTTTGGACAATTCCATGCTCCCAACCTTGTGGGAACAGTTTGGAGCGGGCCCCTTCCTCTTTCAACATGACTGTGCACCAGTGCACAAAGCAAGGTCCATGAAGACATGGATGACAGAGTCTGGTGTGGATGAACTTGACTGGCCTGCACAGAGTCCTGACCTGAACCCGATAGAACACCTTTGGGATGAATTAGAGCGGAGACTGAGAGCCAGGCCTTCTTGACCAACATCAGTGTGTGACTTCACCAATGCGCTTTTGGAAGAATGGTCAAAAATTCCTATAAACACTCTCCTCAACCTTGTGGACAGTCTTCCCAGAAGAGTTGAAGCTGTAATAGCTGCAAAAGGTGGACCGACATCATATTGAACTCTATGGGTTAGGAATGGGATGGCACTTCAGTTCATAGTATGAGTAAAGGCAGGTGAGCGAATACTTTTGGTAATATAGTGTATTTACGCACCTAAATTCTCCTTAAAGTGCGCGAGAAGACGCGGCAGCAGACTAAACAATGGCTCAAGACCCAGTCTCCCTCCAAGCTTCAGATGATCTCTCACATGGACGCTAAACCTGAAATTATTACTACAAACCTTAACAAAACCGAGGGCAAGTTTCTGAGCTGGAGCAGAGAGTCGGCTCCAATGAGGATGACCTACCAGATCTGATTTAACGCGTCAAAACACTTGAAAAGGATCATTCGTACCTGAAAGATCGAGCCGGAGCCGGACTTCATCTCTGTCCCTGAGAAGCCCGAGGGTTAGGACATCCTTCATGACTCGTCTGATCCCGCAGCTTCTTGCCGGAGCTAATTTTCCCGCCCGTCCTGTCATCCAGAGGTGCCACCGCTCTCCATCCTTCACCAAGCTGGACCCCAGAGCCGGACCAAGGCCGATCCTGGTCTATTCCCTCCACTTCCAGGACAAACTAAACATAATGAGGCTCTCCTGGGAAAAGAAGGAGCGGGAGGACACCGGTACCGGAGTCCATATCTGCCTCTATCTCGTAGAGTTTGACCGAGTTAAGAAGTGACTTCAAGAGCTGAACTTTAGGAAGTCCGTGGTCTTTCCCTGCACGCTGAAAGTTGTCCTCGGTGGTAAGACAACATCTTTTCGCTCCCCTGAAGAGGCTGAGGTTCTCCATGACATGTTGACTCTCCATGACAAAGTCCACTGACGCGCTCTCTCCCGTCCTCCTTTGCGCCTCTCCGGTGCTTTTTGGGACTCAGCGATATGCTGACTCGTCGTCCAAGTAGTCACTTTAACATCAGCAACTTTGGACTCTGTTTGCAAATGTCCTGTGGTTTCCGCGCTGGTATTTTGTGTTGAACTTTGCTGCGAGCGCTGCAGAACTACTCTGTTTGCCGTAAATAGTGTCGCAAAGTCATGTGAAGAGGTTGCAACTGTCGCAAAACGTGACGTAGAAGGATTAACGAGACACACGAAAACTATTATTTATAAAATATTAAGTTAATATTAAGTTATGAGGGCATCTGAAAACTATATTTTTTAATTTTATTAATTTAACTTGTCCAATTTATCTATTCATTTATTTGATGCCAGCGCCTTTTCTCGAGCCTATACTTCCCTCTCTTCTGTTTCCACTCTGAGACTCACGAAGATTATAATTTAAGAAGGGTGATGGTAGTAATAATAATAAGTTATGAAGGCATCTGAAGTTGTAATTTCTATTATTATTATTATTAAAAGTCAGACTCCTTTTTCCTCAGCCTACATTTTTTCTCTCACCTGTTTTTGGACCCTGTTTCCTGTCGGGGTTTTTTTGTTTTGTTTTGTTTTTCTTATTCATGAGCCATGCAGACTCAGCTGTGTAGTCTGTTTTATGACACAGCCTGAACTTTTGTTTTTTTGCTTTTGTTTTGTCTTTTGTTGTGTGTGTGTGTGTGTGTGTGTGTAATGCCCAGTCATTACTTTAAGATCTCTTGTCTCAAAATTGATACTGTGAAAGGTTTAAAAATTAGACACTTGACTATAAGGAGCCTTCTCCCTGAAATTGACCTAATTAGAGTTTGGGTTGGCCAATACAAACCTCAAATGTTTACTCTCTCAGAAACTTGGCTGCATAGCAAAATTCATGATGATGAGATCAAACTTGACAACTATATATTACACAGAGCAGACAGAGGTACAAGAGGAGGAGGCGTGGCCTCACATTGCAGTTCTGAAATTGCCACTCTTAAAGTAACCTCATAATTTTTTGAGTGTCTTTTCATTAACTTAAGACTTCCTGAAAATAAACATCTTATTATTGGTAATATTTATAGACCTCCACCTGTTCAAAAGGGCTTTACTAAGTGCGTTATAACAACTCTTACTTCATTTGAATATTCAGGATAAATGATTATTTCAAGCGACTAAACTGGCTCGACCGCCCCTCATCAAATGATAAAAACCTCCTAAAAAGGATCCTGCTGACTGGGAAAAATATAGATCCCTACGAAATTTGTGTAAAACAAAAACACGTAATGCAAAATCAGACTTATCTATAAAAAACATCTTTCAGAAAATATGCACAATCCAAAACAGTTCTGGAAAAATATGAACAATGTTCTCAATAAGTCAAATAAAAATAACACTACCCAGGTTAGATTCAACAAATACATAATTGAGGACCCTCCCAAAATCTCACAGATCTTTAGTAAACACTTCTCTTTTATAGGCAGCTCTTGCACATTTGACCTCCTCCAGCTTCTGACCCCCCCAGTCGCTCCCTCCCCAGAAATTCCTTCTCTTTTCGAAAAATACTCCCTGCTGAGGTTCAGCGTGCAATTGTGTAACTAAAGGATGACTGCAGACCTGGACCGGATGGCATTGAGACAAAATGTATAAAGTTATCTCCCCATATTCTAATGTATCCACTTTGTGACCTATTTAACCCCTCTTTGTCAACTCCACCTGGAAAAGGGCCATTGTTAGCCCACTTCATAAGGGGGGTGACCCCCATGACATTCACAACTACGTTATTGTTATTGCTGATGCTTTTGTGTACATGTGAAGGTGTGTAAATATGTATGTATTTATTTAAGTATACATATATGAATATCTGTGTGTGGGTGCATGTTTGCATATATATAAGTAACTCTCACAGGTTTTAACAGACGACATCATATCTCCCCAATCCTCGCTTCCCTCCACTGTATTTCCTGTCAGATGGTTCTGTACAGCTGGAGCGGTCCACCTGCTCAAGGTGCTGAAACAAATGCAGACCTAAACAAAGAAGCCAGATAAAGTAGACCCGTGAACATGCAGCTTTCTATCATCCACATATTCTGCAGCTGTTTGTTGCTGTAGTTGTGTACTATATGTATTTCCCCACTGTGTGCTCTTTGTTCAATCTCAGCTTAGAGTCTCATGAAATATTAATGTCTCTGTGATAATTAAAGATGACCAACAGTCATTTGCTCCCTTTTCTTGGGAGACTTAATCTGCTGTCTTCCTTCAAAACATCAAATTTTAAAGTGACAGTACACTGAAAATCTTTTAATTAAAACCACAAACACCTTAGTCAATTACATTGTCATTACAATCAGCATGTTTTATATTATGCGTGTCATTTACCTGCACAACCAGATATACATTAGATCATGTGTATTTATGAAATACTCAGCACCTGGTTGATTAAAAGGTTTTGGTAAAAGGTGTAGTTTGTGCTCATTTTGATCATGTCACTTCCAATAGATTCCAATGGTGACGACTTTTCAAGAGCTATTAACTTTTTCCGTCATCATTTTAAACCCTGGAGGGGTTGGTGTACTCCAGAGTGAGTTTAAAGGAGCAGTGTAGGGGGGTATTTAGTGGTATTTTGCAGCGACAACTTAGAACTTAGTTTCACTTAGAAAAACAAAAGAAAAAAACTTTGCTGGCCAATGCGGAAAAAGGCCCTATCTAGAGCCAGCGTTTGGTTTGTTCTTTCTGAGCCACTGTAGAAACGTGGCGGGGCAGCATGGCGATCTCCACAAACAAGCACCCTATGTAGATATAAACAACTCAGTCTGAGGCAATGAAAACATGACAAGTCTTATTTTTAGATAACTGTTCACTAAAGAAAACATACTTGTTATATTATATTCCATTTCTGACAATATATCACCTTAAAAACTACACACTAGACCTTTAAAGGCAGGACGCTCTTGTTCTTGCTGTAATCAAGGACATTCACTGAAATCCTTTTTGAAATTTCTGGGAAATTTCTTGTCTTCAGAAGCAAAATAACACTGTTTATGAAAAAATAATAAATGGGAGCCTGGAATCACACCAGAGCTCCTCTTTTATTAATAAGCAACACAAATTGCCATAATCACTATCATTTATTCTCAGATGTTAATGAGCTGTGTATCTACTGACCTCAGCTTACATTTTAGTCATTAAAGAAGACTGTGTTTCCCATAAATACACACAAACAATAAGACCGTTCTGCACATTGAAGTTGTCTCTTTCACACTCAGTCTCACCATATGGCATGACATATTCTTCAGCATGCTGCCATGCAAATGCTTTGCACGAGTGACCCATTAAAATGTCAAAAACCCATTAGAAATCTGGCATTTTAAAGGCCACTTCCCTTCATCACAGTCAGGTGCAAATGGCAGGAGTTGTAAATAGCACACTATGGAGTCTGTTTTAGAAATGACAAGACTACAAATACAAGATTCAACCACAAGAGGTATGTGTATCTTCATGTGCATGAATGGCAATACTGTCATAGGAAAATGAACTTGGTATTGGAACAACTCTGACTTCAGTTTACCTAAAGAATATCTTGGAAATGTTATTTAGGGGGCAGCAGAGCCAGTCAGACTGTGTGTAAAACCAAATGAATATGTAGTTAGCATGGACTCAACAGGTCAAACTGCTGACCGATAAAAGCTTTGAATGTGAGTGTGAATCCAACAGAACAACAACAGGACAGCAGAGAGGAAATAGCATAGTCACAACATGACTGGAAACCTGAAGAGCCCTTATGTAGTAATGAGAAGTCCAAATGCGCTCTTTAAACATATTCCACCCAAATGACTTCATGAGGAACAATTGTTGTTGTAGTGAGAAGATCTGTTTGGGGTGTAATAATCTGACACGTTGCCAGAAACACCTCATCCCAATAACAACACTGCACCATGATGCAGAGAGCTCTAAAACATCAAGGTTTCACTCATTTCTAAAATCTGATTTTTATAATTAACAGAAAATTTGTTTCTGTCTGCAAGAATCAGACAATTTTCGGCGAATCTGTGCTTTCCCAGCTCACTGCAGCACTCACAACAGTCTGCACACCCACCTTCCTCCAGCTCTGTAACTTGATGAAAACGATTGCGCCATAAATAGCGCAATTAATTCCTCCAGTCTACGTTCAAACCAACACACGGATACATGAGTTTAAAGGAAAAAAATCACATCGCTCACCTCAAAAAGCGTCCTGGTCGCTGGCGTCTGGTGGTGATGGGGATGCTGCTTTGTTTTTTTTCCTCCAACACCAGGAAACAAGAGAAACTCCCACCTGCTCAGGGACCGTCTGACAATTAAACACCTGAGGGCTGCTAAGGGAGCGTCAAATAATGCTTTAACTCCGATATCTCAGGATATGCCAATTGATTATTATACAATCATCTGCTATCATTACATAATTATTTTGCTGATTAAATTATTATTGTATTTTTAAAGCTAAAATATATCACCAGAATGGTTGAGTCCACGAGACAACACGAGGTAAGCAAAGTGCGGATTTGATTCGCCTGCTGAGTAATAGCAGAATATAGTAATAAATCTACATCACTAATCTGACAGCAGTCAGACTAAAAGGTAAAACATTTGAGGATGCATTGCCACCTACTGGAAAATTGTCTTTCATGCATCGTCACAAACCTCTGCAGTCTTATTAGCCCAGACTAAACAAAGCTATCTTCTCACAGTACAGGCCTGTGTAAATGAGAGAGGAAAGGAGCCACAGACAACAGCAAAGCACTGATTACAAATTAATACATGCTTGATAACAACCTAAAGTATATCATTCAAAGAGACTTTTTGTGCATGAGTACATTAAGTTGATGTATCTTCAAAGTACATTTTAAAAGGATGAGTGCTATTGAGAATGTGGTGATAGAGGCGAGTGTTTAGTTTATACATTTAGAAGTTTAGAAATAAGTAACATTTTAAAAATTGTATATATATATATATATAAATGGTATATAAACGATCAAATGACTGGCATCAACAGCTGCAAAAACAAAAACAGTTACATTAAGGTACAAATATCCGAATTTAAATAAAACAAAGATTCAAAGAATGTTTAATTGAAGGTTTTGTAGAGAAACACTGCTATTTTACGAATTATTCTTAAAGTATTACGATCAAACATCAGTAATAAAGTAATGGCACTACAATTTCAACATAGAAAAACAAATGTAATTAATTTTTTTTTTTTTTTACAAATTTTTGTGGTCAAAGTATCCAGAAAAAGTAAAGGATAGAAAATTAAATAAAAACAGAAGATGGGGAAAAAAACACAGACGCATCCGGACCAACAGGCGGCGGTAGACAAAGGAGCAGACACCCCCCCTGATGAAAAAATCACGTCGATGTGGCTCAACCCATCAGCACCTTCTCTGCGTTTGAATGAACGAGCCGAGCTGAGAGCCGAGGCTCCGCGGTGCTGAAAGGACAGCTCCCCCGCTCTCTGACATCTGCAGGTAGGCAGCCACCGCGAGGATGGTGCTTTAATTTAATTGCGTCGTCATGGAAATTAAATGATTGACGCCATCATCTGTTTCCTGAAGAAAACACGGAGGTGGAAATACTGCGATAGTCCTTGATTGGTGCTGTATGTGCTTTGTGTCATGTAGGACATCCGTCGGCCTACAGTAGAGCTTCTCGGCGTTTCATAAATGAGCATAAAGAGCCAGTTTTAGGTTCAGTCTCTCTCCTCTTTTTGTGCTTTGATCCTCTGTGATGTGCACATCTGTTAATGCTGTAGGTTAGGAGATCACAGAGAAAAGGGTGAGATATTCTTGGTATTCTCAATGGCCCCTCAGAGTCCCTAGACCCTACTTTGCAGAGAAATTAGTTTTTCTCAGCAGCAGACTTACATTCTCTTTTTTCTTATTAAATGAGCAGCCAATTGGTATCATGTATCTGGCCTGATGGGAAGTGTGCTACTTTCACCAAGATGCTTCCTGTAAATAGTCCTCTATAATCTCCTTATTTCCATCAAAACTGTTAAAGTATTCTGACATAATTAGAAAAGAAGATACAGCATATGTCGCAGTATATTAGGCCTGTAATATAATATAATAATCTAAATTTTGAAATTCTTCATTACTGAATGATGTTATTACAGTATATGCTATAGAAGATTAAGTATAAAACAGCAGTTTTGCTGGACTGTAATTTTTATAACATTATGGTCAACAGCTCTCAGGTGAAATTAAAGCTCCAGTGTGTGGGATTTAGGAGAGGATACTGGCAAAAATGAAAGATCATACTCAAAACTATGTTTTGAACCCCTCATATAATTGTGAAAGGCTGTAAGAAATTTGTCAATACAGGTTTCAAAGGGTTAAAGACCTAGTCTGGTTATCTGTGCTGTAAAAACGTGTGCAAATGTTGAACGAAATGATGTAGAAAGAGAACTCGATACAGCATTGGAGCACGACCCTGTTCACACCTATGAAATTTGCTCAGTGGCCCATAAGGCCAAAGTGCTGCATGTCGTTCCTTCTGTATCCCCCTTTCACTCTAAGCTTTCCTATTGATTAAAGGCATAAAAGCCTAAAAAAAAATTCTTTAAAATAAAAAAAAAGCTTGTGGAGCATTTTTTTGAATTCTCTTTTTACATTTTTTTGTCAAAGTGCTGCTACATTATCCTCTGAGCGTCTGGCAGTTGTCAAAAGTTTCTGATAACATTCTGCTTTGTGTTTTCACGCTCTCACAGACATGTTCACCAGGATGTTAAAACTAAGGCTTCTCAATGCTGTAGCACCTGCCTACTTCTTCATGGCTACAGCTGTCACCTTCATTTTGCATTTTGGCTTCTTCATCCCTACAATCTTCCCAAACCCGGACACATCACTGAGGGGGTCTACAACTCTTCACACAGTTGTTTTCCTTTTCTTGATGTTCAACGCACTGGGAAATTACATAATGACTATTAAATATCCCGCTGAAAGCGCCAATGAGACTGTGGTTCCCGTGTGTTCGGCGCACTGCTCGGACAAAGTGGATGCACACTACCTCCTGAACAATCGTCACTTCTGCAAACTGTGTAAGAAAGTCATCCTGAAGAGGGATCACCACTGTTTTTTCACCGGAAACTGCATCGGAAACAAAAACATGCGCTACTTCATCATGTTCTGCATCTACACATCATGCACCTGTTTGTACTCCTTGGTTCTTGGTGTTGCCTTTTTAACAGTGGAGTACTCCATCTCCTTTGAGAACCCGCTGACCTTCCTGACTCTTCTTCCTCTCTCCACTGGTTACTTCTTCATGGGTGAGTTGTTAAGTCATTCCAAAAAATTGAAGCTAATAATTCAAGACACATTTTGACTTTCTGAGAGTTTCACATATCCTTCTTAATCCTTCCTCACAGGAACAATCTCAGGCTTGCAGTTATTCCTGGTGCTGATGCTCTATGTGTGGCTCGGCATCGGCCTGGTCTGTGCAGGCTTCTGCTGCCAGCAGGTGCTGCTGGTGGCCCGGGGGCAGACCTGGTGTCAGATGCAGAGGGGGCAGCTCGTGGAGAACCGCAGCCCCTGGAGAAACAACCTGAAGGATGTGTTTGGTACCCGCTGGATCCTTGGCCTTATTCTGCCTGTGCAGACGGCGGAAACGTGCTCCGATGACACAGATGCACACAAGCAGGACTGAGTGATAACCACGTCATATCAATAACTCCCAATAGGTCACACAAGCAGCACAGGTTGTAGAAAATGCTTTCTTGGGATACATGTGGTGATGGATTTTAAGTACTAAATGGATGCTTTTTTACCTTTAAAGGACCAATGTGTAGGATTTAGTGCCATTTGGCAGAGAGGCTGCAAATTGCAAAAAAAAAGAATACTTCCCTGTCACTCCTCCCTTTTTAAGCTTGAATAGGTGTTGCATGTAAGGAAAAATTATCAACTTGCTTTCACCCAAAGTCCGTGGACAAGGGGGATTTGATTTCCCCCATCACTAGAGGAAAATCTAGCCATCCAAATCTAACGGTATCTAAAGCTGAAACAAAGCTGCAACCTTCAGTGCTGAAAAATAAGGCCACTGCAGAAGTGCCAAAAACTGCAGTTCCTCTTATCTCTACTTGAGGCTGTCAGTCCCCATAGACCTACATGTCTCCAAAACAATGACCTTCGAAAATCCAAGATGGCAATGGCTAAGATGCCAAACAAGCTACAATGTTGGGGAAAATAAAGAAAACCTCAATTTCGAACAGCCCCGAGCATTTTAGAGCCGGGAAGCCGATCGCGGCCAGTCCATCAGCCACCAGTGAGCCAAAACTATTGCTGCTGCAGCGCTGACATGTTGTGATAGTTTAGGCGTCTGGTCTATTTCCTTTTTTAAACTATTTTTGTTATAGCCTATTATTACTGAAATAGATCTGTGTGATTAGATAAAAGCAGAGGAGCAGAATTGCACTTATGTCCTCTACGTCACCCCTGCAGCTTAAGCAAAAATGACATTTTTTTTAGTACAGAGAAGTACTGAAAAAAGTATTGTTGGGTACAAGTACTGAACTACAAGTACGGATCCCTGTGCCGGTATGGGTTCAAATGTTAAACAGTAGCTTACCTAAGCCAGTGCTTAGTTTGTCCATTTTGGGCTACAGTAGAAATGTGGTACAACATGGTGGCCTCCGCTCCCTATGTGGATATGAAGGGCTCGACTCTAAGCTACTGAAAACACGATTCTTAGTTTCAGGTGGTTATGAATATTATATTCAATCTCTGCCATTAGATCTCCCTAAATCCTACACACGGGTCCTTTAAAGTAGTCCTTTAAAATATTAAGCCGTTAGCACACATTCCTTTAAGGACAGGAGCCATATAATACCAGTGCGAAACTTTTGAATAAGTGCATAGTGTAAGTGTATCCTTTAGGTAAGTAGCTTTTGACAAGACAATATTAGAACTAATAAGCTGGTTGTTTGGGACATGCGGCAGTTTTACATGCACAATATATGCTTGCATCAAAATTTAAAGACAGCTTTGCATAAGTGCATGCATTCACAGCTTCGCTTTTTTATATCAACGCTATTGATTTGAACGCCCGCGCCACACGGTGCTCTGAGATTACCATTAGAAGTGTGTTGCTGTTCACACTTCCTTGTAGGATGCTCGTGTGACATTCAGGAAACTTAGGGTAGCTTTCACAATAATTTACTTTGACGTTAAGGGCTAGCATACAAGAAAACAGTATGTGTCTACAGCATAAACTGCCAGGCTTGACGTTATTGTTCTGATAATAAACTGTTACATGTTGAGCCTGATTTCTACTCAAATGAATGTGACTCACACGATACAGTATTATGCTCCTTTGTAAGAATGGGTGGGGGTAATGTGAAGATAACCGTATTATTATCCAGGGTATTATTCACAATGTGCCATAAACACATCTTATATGCTTACAGATGACCCCAAAGATGTTGTACTTACTACACTGCTAACATAGGGCCCTCTGTATAGACATAGTAAGGACTTTTCACTGTTATGCTGCTGCTACAGCTACTGACATATTCAACATCATGTCGAAGATGTTTTGGATTTCAATAAATATACTTTTTAGAGCTATTTTGTCTATTCCTGTTATACCAATAAAAGTATTCATATCACAAGCAACCATCTGTTTTTTTTTGTTTTTAATTCTGATGCACAAAGGTGAATAAACGACTGAGAGGAAATGGTCTTCAGAGTTTTATGACAGTTCATTATTAGCCAAAGTGACATTTTCTAAAGAAACAACACAGAAAGCACTTTTCACAACAACAGGAAAAAATAATCTCTGAAAAGTAACCTTAAAAGAATTTTAACCTTCAAAACCAAGGATTATTTCTTAGGTTTACAACTACTCATGAATAAAAAAAAACATTGCAACAGTACAGTATTGTTGCTGAAATAAATAATACAACATCTGGTTTCGACTTAACATTTGAAACAAAACCATTTATGACTTTACTTGTCTTCATCTTTCTACATCAACTCTGGATGTATCTCCCAGCCAGAGCGTGATTTGTTTTGTTTCAGATAAGAATATTAACTCTTTGGAGACTTTTTACATTCCACTTTCTTCCACAAAAACTCACAATCTAAGCTGCTGAAGCGTTGACATGAAGTGCAAACATGAGCATATTAAAAAAGGCACAGGCATCCAGATTAACGTTTATATTCACATTGTTTTATCAAGACAGAATGCTCATTTTCTGGATACAAGTTGTAACATTTGTCTAGAAAAAGTGTCAGTAATCTAAAGTGCAAGAGTCTGTAATATCAAACTATTCAGTTGTCATTTCTTTGCCTTAATTAATACATAAAACTACGCTTAAACAGCAGGAATGAACATGGCAACGACATATGCAAAGTCAAGAGAAAAATATATAGCTACAGCACTTCACTTGCTACAGTTTAAGCTTTCGCGAATGCCTAGTTAACTTCTTAAAATATGTCTTTCAATAAGAAGAAACTTGCTCCACCAGTGAACTGACAAACTGGTTTATAATGTGCTTGGTTTAGTTATATTATTCACACAGCTTTCGTCTTGGTCTGACATGGTACTATAAATAAATAATACTGACAAAAAGTATGAAAATTACTGAAAAAGTAAAAGTCATGTTTGTGCCTGCCGTCTGAACTCTCTGTGAGCTACCCAGCTTCTGTTTGACAACAGAAACTGTTATTATATACACTTCCTCATCAAAGAGGCACCTGCTCATTCACCTTCATTTAACATCCCATATAAAAACATGGTATATTTAAAAAAAAAAAGAAAAAAAAAGAAAGGACAATACACTGTCCTGTTTCAAGACCTCAGTCACGAGGAACCTGAAACGCAGGCCACATATATCCACAATGGATTTTTTAAAACTTAATTTAAAAAGTAAAAGTGATGCTGATATTTTCTCTAAAGCAATCACATCAAGGCATGAATAAGGAATTAACCCTCTATGCCCTCACGCGTGATGCGCACATGCGTTTTATGCAAAATATAGAAGCCATAGCCCTATTGCAAGTGATCCTTGCGAAATTGAAATCAGCAGAGGCAAGAAAATTCATTATAGGCAAGGGTTTAAAATGTAAGCATGCTTCCTTACTGCCACTTTATGTGTGCTTCAGCAGTTCTGAATACTGAGATGATTTCAACTGTCCTAAAAAAAAAGTGTGAAAGTTTAATTTAGTTATAAGATGTCTGTTTAGTTAAAATGCTAATGGCTATTTCACACTGATGGTGTGTTCACACCTAACGCGATGGGAGCATTTCATGCAGAGTTTACACGCAAACTTAATGCAAAAACACAGAGATGCAAATTCACGCCGGGGGGCACAATGAGCATGTTGGACAATGAATGCAAAATTCATGTCTTCGTGTCCATCGCGCAAGTTGAATTTTTTTAAAACTTGCATTATGCTGTGTCGCAATAGCCTATTAGCGTTGAGATTCTCCTGACTTTACCGAGATTCAGAAATGAAGGATGAAGTATGTCACTGAGGACACGCGGAGCTACACTGTGCATCAGTAACTGACTGCAGAGAGAGCGAACAAATAACGATTTGGAGGGCTCGAGATTAGTGAGCAAAGCTAACACGTTAGGGTTAGATCTGAAAAAATATGTAAGCTGTCCACTGTTTGTAACTTGTGTAAGTTATTTTGTTTAATTGCTTCCTAGCAAAATGCTCTGAGTAATAAGTTAGTCTTTTACTGTGGAAAGTAAACAACGGAGGGCGTGCAATGTGCTGAGAGTTCCCGTCTTGATTCACTTTGCTTTAAAGCACGGAGCTTCTGTGTTTACATCCGGTTATCGGTTGTGCTTCACTGCAAACCAAAGTTAGCTGTTAGTTGCCACTCCTAGCTACCATAGCCACTGCTGTTGAAGGCAAATTTTTGTCAGTTGCAAAATGCTCCAAAAATACCCCCAGCAGGGGCGTACGCACAAGTAACGAGACACAAAAATGTTCATTGCGTTCGGTGTGAGCACAGTATTCGACAGCTTTTGTTGTTAAGATTTGAGACATATGTTCACATTCAATAAATCATCTTGTGACTCACTGATTAAGAACCGCTGGTCGTAACCATCAGTGCTCTATGCCGGCACACTCTGAGCTTTAGCTCCACACTGCTCCTTGTCTGAACGTTGAAGCGAGAGCTGCAGTTTAGTCCAAAGCTGCGGGTCTCCGCTGCTCAGAGCCTCCAGCAGCAGAGCCGTCTGCTCCTGAAGCTGCTGCAGCTCGCCTTGGGTGCGCTTATTCTCCTTGATCAGCTGCTTTGTGCGCATGGTGATCCCCAGCAAGCCAGATTTGTTGAGAATGTTGTAGGTATTACTAAAACGTTTCAGTTTGTTCGTGTCCACTGAGAGGGTGTCGTCCTGGTCTACATCCATCCCGTTGAAGACAATATCTGTCCTGTATTCATCTGTGAAGGGGAGCAGAGAGCCGGTCCCTGCCGGCGGGGACAGAGACTTGTCACAGAGTTGCTCCTGACTCTCAGCTGCCTGTGATTGGTTGTTTGCTGCTTCAAAGGTGGTGACGGGTTTGACAGGAGTCTGCGGTGGTGGCTGCGGGCTGGGGGAGCTGTAGAGCCTGTGGCCATGGTGGTGCCTCCTCTGTCGCTGATCATATCCTGACGTTGAGCTCACCCTCAACTTGGAAGATCCTGCCCTCTTAGTGGGCGCCTCCGCTGGGTGTGGGGCTATTTTGGGATAAGACTTGAGGATGGGCACGTAGCTTTTGGATTGTCGGATATTTTCAGAGCTAGTCTTTGGAGAGCTGCTGCTACCGTTTGAGACCATGGGTTGAAGAAGAACCACCTGTGACTGAGGCATCACCTCCAAAGGTGAAGGAAAGCCCCACTGTTTTTCTGCTGGAGCCATCTGTGATGGCTAGAGAGAAAAAACAATTGTAAATGTCATGCCAACCTATTCTGTAATAACCATAATAAGAGTGCAACACGTGTTTTTGTAGGCCAACCAAAGTTAAAATCTCCCGGGTTCCCTCTTCAAAAGCCAATGGGATTTTTCTACTGATTATTGGATTATTGCAGGAAATGAGCTCTTATGATATTTACGCATTTCTTTCAGCGAGATAATCTCAGGGTTCCCTCACATCTTCATGGACAAAATTCCAACATTTTTCCATGACTTTTCAAGGACCCAGAATTTTTTTCTTGCACTTCTTGCTCGAAATTGTAAACAAACGTTACACACTGACCATTAGATCTACGTTATGTCCATGGCTTCAAAAATAAATTTGCTGTTATTCTGCATTGCATTAGATACAACACGGTTCCATGACTTTACCGATACATTTAATGATTTTCACTAATTCCATGACTTTTCCAGGTTTTCCATGACAAGACTGTAAAGTCAACTATTAAGGGTCAGCGGTTTGATTCCCGGCTCCTCCAGTCAACATGTTGAAGTATCCTTGGGCAAGATACTGAACCCAAAATTGCTCCCGATGCTGCGTCATTGGAGTGTGAGTGTGAGTGCGTGTGAATGGTTACTAAGTAGCAGGTGGCATCTTGTACAGAAGCCTCGGCCACCAGTGTGTGAATGTGTGTGTGAATGGGTGAATGTGACATGTAGTATAAAAACGATTTGAGTGGTAGAAAAGCGCTATACAAGTACAGTCCGTTTGCCATTAGTCTCATTTAGCCACTTCTTAACAACCACCTTTTTTAGGACATTTAAAGGCTTTTATTTATTTATTTTACGTCGTTTCACAAAAACGTGACTGTCTCTTAAGCTTGTGTTGACCACAGACCTTATTTCATGTGGCTAACCAAAAACCCATTTAAAAAACCTATTAACTTCGAGAAAATTGCTAAAATGCGAACAGATTTCTGCGTTTTAGGAGTAATTCCTGCACCACTGTATACAGCACGTACTGAAGGTACTCTATGCAAGGCTGTCAATCACTGCTTGTAAACACACTCACCAGCCAAAGTGAAAATAAAAGAAAACCCCAGATTCACTCTCGTTTGGCATTTTTTCTGCTCCATGTCGCTTAGATGCCTGCTGCTTACAGTCAGGCACCTGGTCGCTGCTTTAATATTCAGCTTGACCTCACCTGAGCGCTGAAGGGGTACACGCCCGCAAACGTCCCGAGCACAGAAAATAAGAGTACAATATTACAGGCTGAGGACACAAACTCTGAAGATAAATACACTGCCACGCACTTCTAGTGGATCATAAGTGATAACTGAGAGGGATTCACTCCATATGAGTCTATACGCAGTAAAAAATAACAAGTAGCAGCGTAAGTGATATATTTTGATGATAAAGCCCTACATAAGTGCTCAGCAGAGGCAGACATAACGCTGTATTTTACCTGCTTTAAGACAAAGTTATTCATGATGATCATTGGAGAAAGTCCAGCATACGAGCCTCCCATCACAGTCACCTGCGGACCAGTCGGGTCCTGGCCGACTATCGACCCGTTCCTTCCTGCATCTTCAGAGTCCGTCAGATCGACCGCACTGAGGTACTCAGAGCTGGCATCTGAGGAGGGAGAGACAAGCGTATGGGCATCGTCATGTTAAAAAGCAACACAGTTACCTTTCTATTGTGCACAGCACCTAGGGCAGAACATCAGTACTATGACAACAGTGTCAGATGTAGATAAGCCTCTCGAGAGCCTCTGTAAAAAAGGATACCATCAACATGATGAGGAGCCGAATCCAGGTCAGCCTTCGAATTGTAAATAAAAGTCATAAGAAAAACACAGGATAGCCTAGATAGAAAATGTGACCTAGATCCCTACATTTGATTAAAGCTGACCTCGTTTATGAACTGATAGTATTTTTTTCTCGTCGAAATGCTAATTGTATGCAGGTACAAGCAGCTCACAACACAAGCAAAACTATAGTGTTAAAACTAAACATACATTGGGACAAACACAAAACTTAAAGGGTTGCAACTATGGTGTAAAGTAATTGATGCAAACCTGAGAAGCCTGAATCTCTCTCCAGGTCAGACTTGGATGCTCCAAGGTTAGCTGCCCTGGTGAATGTCGGTGTCCTGTGTCTGTCAGGTCTACTAAAACTGCTCATGCTTGCCTCTTCTGTAAAAATGGAGAGTTGAGTAAGGTAACTGACAAGATCAAATCATCACTTCTACAGAGTTCAATGTGATTTTGCCTCTAATTTGTGGTATGTAATGGAAATATAAGACCACAGGTTGGTTCACATCCTGTACGGACTGAAAATATGTAAAATATATAAAATAATTGCTGCTATAATTTTGAAAATCTGAGACACTCCCCAACATTGTATATGTGGCTGAAGGAAGTAAAAGTTGTACATTTGGAGAAAATAAGATTCATTATGTCAAACGGGGAGAAACTCTTTCAGAAAATATGTCAACTGGTCATCAATCTGATTGGAAAATTGAGGTGAATGGCTCATGGTCTAACAGGTTAACTGTATCACTGTGTCGTATATCAATAACCTGCAACCCATGTGATAATGTTCAGGTTTTTTTTTTCTTTTCTGTGTTACCACCAATGTCCTGTTTTTTCTGTTGTTTGCTCGTTTTGATTTGTCTTACTGTTTGTTGGTTTTCTGTTTACGCAGTTCTTGTTTTTTGGTTGTTTGTGCATTTGCTGTTGGTGTTTTTTTTTTTTTTACCGCCACTGTATTCTCATACTGCTCTACAAAATTAATAAATAGATGGATTTTTTTAAAAAAAGACTAAAAATATGAAGAGACAGTCAATTTGTAACCATGAAATTTGTGAATATTTCAAACTGCATTACTTTTTATTCCCATATTTTAGAGTCTTGATGGCAGGGTGATTGTAGAGGACATTTCATTGACTAAATTGCAATTCAGTCTAGTCTAATTTAGGTATTTTCTTCTTTCCCCCATCTAATTATACTGATCATCAAACCTTTTCTGTTGAGCAATTATCATATTATGCAGTCTTATCCTCATAGCCCACCAGCAAACAGAAACATAAAATAAAATGCTTTCAGTGTCTGTAATATTCATTCATTGTGCAAAATAAGAAAAATACTTAAACTTGGGGCTTACGTTTTGTACATGTTCACTTTGTCAATAATAATTTTTAAAAATCGGTTTGTCATATCAGCAGAAATCAGGATGTTGGCTGATTCCAGTATTTCATTTTAAAGGCAAAATCTGTCAATCAGCTGATGATGTGCCGATATTATCGTGCATCCTCTATTCAAACGAAACGAAAACACAAAAATCTTATTTTTAAGGTTGTAACAATTCACCTTGGTTCTTACAAGGTTATTATACACCAAAGGAAACATGCTTTTTTTAAAATACTATAATCCATTTCTGCCAATACACCCCCATAAATCCTACAAACTGGACATTTTAAATATTCTGTCGTACTGAAACTGTACCTTTATTTCGTTTGTGTGTTGACTAACCTGTACAGTGTATTTAACGTTGTGCAGGCATTGCACACGTTGCTAAATATAGTTATGAAATATGTTTGTTTTGTTGTTGTTGATGTCGTTTTACATTTTTGAGACATCATTTACGGAGAAAATCTCATGCGGATAGCTACAAACAGGATACTGCGTTTTTAACAAGACCTTAAACAAATCAAAACACATAATCATATTATTATGTCAGCTGTGCCCGGGACTGATTGAACTGAGCTTGACATTAAACGGGCCTGTTACCCGACACAGACTGGTAACAGAGCTATTGTGAGACCTGCTTTTTAATCACTATTTTCAGCATTTCTCGTCATTGTTCATAATACGGTAACTCTAACAAAGGAAAAACGTCAACACGAGCAACAAATACCAAAATCTGGGAGCGTGAACCGTCTGTTTATAACTTTGTGATACGGCTAACGTTAGCTTTTTGTTTACACGCGTATATCTGACATCACTAGCTAACGACAGTAAACTTGCTGGAGACAGTTAATTACCATACACTGGTTAACTTTAACTCGTTTAAAGGCCTGCGCTGCTACAAGAAACAACATTTAAACATGAGAAATGCAACATTAGCTGTCTGTTGTGTGTACAGTCTGTTTCCCTGCGCGATTAGCTCAGTTAGCTGGGTAATGCTAGCTAGCGTAGCCTTAGCTTGACGACCAGCTCATAACGAGAGACACGATGTGCTCTTTGGCTAAAGGATTTTTTTTGCAAACCTTACCAACACGTCCTTTGATTGAAATAAATATCCGTTCAAAGAGGCATCTACGAGTAGCAAACGTTGTCGTTTTAGCACAGTTGTAGGTACTCGACTGTTGTAGCGTCTAGTTACTTCTTCTCTGAGGTTTACCGGTAACTTGCATCCTCACTGTTGCATTACTGCCATCTACTGGAGGTACTTCACACCTGCAGTCCCCGGCTAACCACAGTTTTCTCATCAGTCTAGTTCTCCTCTGGCAGCTATCCAAGCTTTTTTAAATTATTGAACAATTTTTATATACAAAAAGAATGGTTTCAACATCTTTCCACAAGACCAAAAGGATCAGGTGCATTCACAACATACAAGGCATAAGGTAGATTTACTAGTCCTTCATAGTTTAAAAATGAAATTAAAATTTATCCTTGATCATGTTACATCTTTTGGAGTTGAAGGAGGAGTTTACAGCCTGGGGAATAAGGCTGGTCCATAGTCTGGTGGTACAGCAGCAGATACTTGTGTATCTTTTGCCAGATGGCAGCAGGGTGAACCGAATGTGGCTGGGGTACAAAAAAAGCTACAAAACAGCAGGAAAAGCAAAACACACAAATTAAAACAGACAATAGACTGAAATATTAAACTGTATAAAACAAATCTTCAAAGTCTCCAAATTTAGGTCAGGAGCTAATAGTGAAGAACAGAAATATGATAGAAACGAGTAAACACATACATGGTAGAATATTAAGAGGCTAAATAAGGTAGAATCTAAAGTAGGTAAATATGCTAGAAAAAAAACAAATTTCAGGTCCAACATTTTTGTTTTAGTTTGTAGCCTACATGTAAATAATGATGAGTGTTAGGGGGCCCTCTAGGATCAGGGAACTGGTGCTGAAACTCCTGTTCTAGGATTTTAGTTAGGTGAGGTTAGGAGTGTTTTAGGCCACAATACTACTGTCTCTTTCTTTTTCTATCTTTTCTTTCTGGTTTCCTCAGACATATTTCATGTATGGCATATCAAGTAATGTTTAACAGGAAAAGTATGATTTTGTGAAAAAATGTCAGACCAACATGCACAAATTTGTGTGCGAGCACTGTGCAGGCTGACATATATTTTTGTATACCTCATTTTGTAATGCTGATACACAGTTGTTCATGTTTAAAAAAATCTCTAAATATTTAAAAAATGTATGAAAATATATATGTATGAAGAAACATAAGTAATTGTTAAAAATAAAAATACAGTATTTATTTATTTATTTTTGTAAATCATATTATATGCTAAACAGTTCCACTGCATTTCTAATTTTAATGAGTTTTAATCACTTAACACACAAAAACAAAATATGGTTCAGGTGGACAAATACCAAAGTTTCCCTGTAAATAAATACCTGCATAAAGACTCAATGTTGAGGCCTTTATTGTATAAAAGAATGTATTCAAATCATGTTAACACAATAATTTCCTAGAAACAGGGGCCACGGTGTGGGGCCCACACCTCATTTTTACACCAGGGCCTTCTAATGGGCTTTCAAATAATTGAGAATTATGAAACACACTCAACCTACATAAACTGGAAAAATAAATGATCAGTAGTTTCAGTTAAGTTAAGTTTAAAAATAAAACAACAAAAAACAAAAAACAAGCAAACAAACAAAAAACAGCCACTCTTCTGAAATAATGATTAATCATGGGTAAGGGTTAGTCTGTATTTAATAAAATAATTCACACAAGAAAAAACACTGACAACCGTAACACTTTAATTACAAAATAAATATTTAAATGAAATAAAAACACTAACACAGTAGAAATGTTATTTTGTACACTTTCATAGATTTTCTTTGTGTAGTACATGAAATAAAAAATAAAAAGAACATAATTTTACATAACTACGATCCCTTCCCTATTGTAGTGTTTCCAAAAAGAGTGAGGAAGACACCTTAGGTGTGGGCTTACGGGAGTCTAGTGTCACCAGTGTGGACACACGTGTGCTGTTTAATGACACAAAGCACAGAAATGCTTTGATATCTGTGAGGAACTTGCATTCACAGCAAATTTAAAAAAGAAATAAAATAAAATAAAACTGTAACTGATACTCTTTAACAGGCATCGATATCAAATGAGTTCTGCTTGAGCATCTTGATTGCTGTAGCAGCCTATTTATTTGCTCATTTCTACTAGGCTACACTGCACACTTCCTGGAGTGATTTGAAATAAAATGATGTTATCTGATATGATCTGAACCTCAAAAATGGAAAAAGAGAGAAAGATTTCAAAGAACAATTTAGATTTTTGACAGTTTTCTTTATCATATACACAATCGTCTTTGGACACGTCTTTAGTTGATAGGTTTTTCTGATAAGTGTTGTTTTTATTTAAAGGTCCAGTGTGTAGGATTTAAAGGGATATACTGGCAGAAATGGAATATGATATAACGTGTTTTCTCTGATGTATAATCACCTAAAAATAAGAATTATTGTATTTCCTTACTTTAGAATGAGACGGTTATAGTTACGTCGGGAGCAGGTCCTCCTTTATGGAGATCGTCATGTTGCACCACCACCTTTCTAAAGTAGCCCTGAACCAAACCAAACACTGGATCCAGATAGGGTTATTTGCATTTTCAAATTGGCCAACGTAGTAACAAGCCTATCTGCAAAAGCAGCTCCAGAGTTTGTAACACCAGTTTGTAACGTGAAAAACAGGTGAGCACACATTATGTTATCGGAGAAAAGGGGTGTGCACAAAATAGCATGTGGTGTGCAAGACACCAGAAGGTGCCAAACAGCATCAGAAATACACTGATTTGTAACGAGAAACTGCTTTATTCTATGTTTTTACCGGTTTTAAGCACCAGGTCAGTTTGCTTTGAAGAGGAGACCTCTGTGAATAATTTGGCTCAAGGTAAAATTCTGAAATTAACCACTACACGCCACCAAATCCCCCTAAATCTTAAACACATCACTTTTAAGTCCAAACTGACAGTAGCACATTTCAGACTCTTGCCTGGTCACATGGTGCCAACGAGGGAGCAAGGTATGTCCATAAGTAAAAGGGAGAAGTTTCCAATTAGCTGATCAAGTAACTGATTGTGACTGACAACACTGTCCTACGTCAACACTTTTGCACAGAGCAGCTTTGAACACTGTTTCCATAAACACTAGAGGGAGACATTTCATTATTGCATGTACAGAGCAGCTGCACACTCAGTCCAACATATGCTGCTATGACAAGTCAAGGCTTCTTGGATAATGTCCAAACAAAGGATGAAAAACTTTTTAGAGGTTGCAAGTCGAAATATATTCAGTTGTATCAATAAATATAGATTTAAACAAGTGTCACCACCTTTAAATACCACAGAAATGACCAAATTACAATAACTGGTACAGTAATAACTAGTATAAAAGAGAAGGCGTCAGTCGGTCTGTTTGGTTCTACATTGCACTGGCTCCCAGGGATGTCCATTGTGTCGGGTGTGTAACAGCAGTGTTTCCACCAATCAAAACACACTTCCTGTTGAAGCTTGTCATTGCAGATGCTCTGCCCGCCCGTCAGCAGGAGGGCATGTCGGCAAAACAACCCAGCTGTTTGAGTCTCTTGCTGCAGACACAGTGTTGAAAGATGAGCGGAGGAGACTCTGGATGCTGTTGCTGGGTTGGAAATAAATATCGAGCCACACTGCAACTGGGGGTTGGGCCGCCACTGCAGTTACCTGCGAGGGTTCTGGCACCTGAAAAATACAATAAAAAATACGATAAAAAAACATTTTTAATGTCGTTAAGTGATAGAAAGAATATAAATATCTTTTAGTCCAGATTGCATCATCACCTGTCACATTCTTTTGTTTTTTGTTTCTCCTTTCTCTTCCTTCCTCTTCCTCTTTGCCTTTTCCTAAAAACAAAATAAACAATAAGCCTCAAGTCTGTCAGATGAAAATGATTTTTCTCAGCAACAATCTCAAAACTGATGTTGTGGCAGTTATTCGTGTTCTTACCTTTCAACCTTTGCAATGGGTTTCCTGACTCTGAGGGACAAATCAATAAATTAGAAAGAACATCCAGGTGCAATATCATTTGATAGTCATTCTAAATATTTGCCAACCCTGTCTCCCAGAAATGATGTTTATGTGCTATTAATCTGTTTGGAAAAAAAAAATGTAGGAAACATAATTGCTTGATTGTGCTCACTTTTAGTCTTTTTGCAGATATGTTCAGTGTGAGCATTTTGCATCTTGGCAGGTACATTTATTAGAGGTGTTCCCACATTATGCTGATAAAAAAAGTCAGATAGCACTACTTTGCTATTGTAAATTAGTAGAATATTAAGGTGTTGAAACCTGGATAGACATGACTTTTATTGTGCTGCACTCAGTTCAGTTACTTTCAGATGTATTTATATCTTTGAACGGTGAGCAAATTGGTTTGATTTCTTTTGAAATCATAGGAAAAAGGCAATAAGCAGCTTCGCAAGAAATGTGCTATAAATTGCAAGAACTTAATAGATTTAGAATCTTTTAATGCAGGGAAAAATGTCAAGAAACTGTATTTACAATTACCAAAAATGTATATTTAAAAATATTTAACTTTTCTCTGTATTTTTTTTCCCAAGCACTTTTTCCCAAGTCATTTCCTTGTTTGTTTTTGTTTGTATATTTCGTTTTCTTTCTTTGTCTTTTTTTTGTGTGTGTGATAAATTTCAGGTAATTTTTTTTTTGTAACTTTTTACCAATTTCTTGGTTCATTTCTTCTCGAGCTGCTCATTGCCTTCTTCCCATGTTTTTGAAAGAAATCAAGCCATTTGTTTAGGTTTTCAAAGAGTTACTGCCATTTCTCAGGAGACAGAGTTTGTATTTCCATACTTATGAATATTTCTTATTACAAATCATGACTTGTTTTCTTACCTACATTCACATGTCTGATGCTCCACAAACGTCATCTCAACATATTCTTTACCCGCCTCTGATGGCCTGATTTTTAACAGCTGAGGGATAAAACCAGTTCAGAATATCAATAGAAACAAGTGCAGTACGTGCAGTAATAGAACACACACATTTAATAACAGCAATTATATTGCACAATGCCCTCAGCTTACCTGCATGGTGACGTTTGTGGTTTGGGTCGGATGGCACTCTAGGTTCTCGTCCCCACAGCAACCTGCACACCTCACCAGCGGCACACAGGCGGGGCTGTATATGTGCTCCACCTCCGTCGGGTACTCCTGAACCACCTCCACCAGCTTCTCAATGGTCCGGCAGAAGCTGCGACCCCACACTTCTTGGAACATCAGCACTGCTGTTGAGAGTAGGCGGCTGAGTATGACTGACTTCAGATCAGTGTATTACTGCATTCCCAAATGCAAATTTTGGTGCTCAACATTGTATTTTTTTTGTCTTGTCAGAAATAAAAGAGCTTCTTATTTAGAGATTACTAAATTCTGATCTGTTTCTCCTAAACCCATCCTTAGGAAAAATAAGAAAGGATTAAAATCAGCATGGTTTATTTGCTGTGCTCATAGGTTTCTCTAAGGTTTCTGAACGCTGAGAACAAAAAAAACTACACAGAGGTTAGACTTTTCTTTTGGATCTTACGGTTATCTCAGGAGCTGATTATTTCAGGAGAAAACAGATTACTGAGGAAGAGGGAAAAGTGCATTAACATATCTTAGATTAGGCTAAGACAACGAAGACTATTGAGCTAAATTTAAAATGGTAAAAATGTCATCATGTCTTGGAGAAAAAGGCTGGACAAAGAAAAGATCTTATTTTGAATTTTCCTGTCTGAGTCATGTTCTGTCCGCTTATCCGTCTTTATAGCTGAAGTTCATAGCGCAGAGTGCAACTGACATCAAACTTATTTTAATTTTTGTATGTGAAACATAATTAAACTTGTAAAGGGAAAAGAACTACTGCAACATTCAGGGTGTATCTGTGATTAATAGTCTGAAGCTGGATTGTCTGAGCGTAGGTCTCAACATGGAGTTTGCTGACCTAACAGTGCTAACTTAAGGAACAGTGCCAACAATGGCAACAGTGCTGACAGAGCTAACAGTATTAACAAGGGGAAAAATGGAGGCTAGGTACTACACTTCTGCATGCCAATGTCCTGAAATTTGTGGAAACCACCATATGAGCGCAGTGCAAGATGGCAGCAATTAGCTAGCCAGTGGAACAAACACACAGGGGCTCACACATGCCCGTCAGTTTGTCTACTACAACATCAAACAAAGAGGGTTGGATTACAACACACAGAGAGTAAGCATGATACTGTACTCAGGATGTCATTACTCTGTATCTTTACCTCAAAGTTACTGGTTTGCCGTTTTATTAATGGTCTTAATGTCACAAACAGCTCCTTTACAGACCATACTCAAACAGTATCAGCAATGACCTCGATTATCCAACAATGGCAACCTTATACCATGCACACAGAAACATAAAACCAGTTGCAATATGCCAGTGTGTATCCTGTTTTCATTTTGAAGTAAAAATGTTTATGTAATGTACAGTACGCTTTCCTGTGGGAGTATATGTGTGAAAGAGTCCCAGTTGCAAAGTCTGTGGGGGAGGAACAGGGACGACTACGTCCGAACAAACAGAGAAGGAAGAGAAAACAAACATTGGAAACATGGCCATGAACAGAACCCTGCTGGAGCTGGAGCTGAGTCGCCCCACAGGCACCTCTGGGACTGCTGTGACCCCAGGGGTCATCCAATGGAGCCTGACACCACAACAGCTGTTTATAAAAGCAGACAGGCTGGGAGGAGACGGCTGGGGAAGCATCTACGGCAGAGGGACAGATGAGGCCACGAACTATAATGCTGTACAGCGCAAAAGGCCCATTCACTGGCCAAGTTAAAGCTCCTGAGCTTACAGTATATCTGCTGCTCTTTAGACCTTTTCTTATCTATGTCCTCTAATCCATCTGCTTAAAACGTTAAATACTGAGTTAAATATTTGATTTGCCTCTCTTTTAGCAGCATTAATTTATGGTTATGTGTGAGTTGAGGTAGATATGGGGGAGTAAGTAAAAGCGGCTGACTAATGCCTGCTAGTCAAGACATGTCCTCTTATTCTCTAAAGTCAAATCAAACTAATTGACTAACAAGACTAAAGAGCTTTGCTATTCATATTTCTCAACAGTGCATGACACACACAGTATGAATGAATACACTTCAGGTCAACGGTTCATTTGGTTTGCATCACACTTTAGTTTCTACTTCAAACACTGTAAAAATATGGTTCAATAAAATAGCTGTAACTACTTTTTGCTGCAAAACGATGTTTTAAAAGGAACACCCCCAACACTTACAATTTCAGACATAAAACAAGAAGAAATTCTTACCTTCAGTTGTATTGGTTATGTTTGTCACAGGAAGACTCTGCAAAACAGAAACAATGTTGATTAGTCATTCAGGTTTGCTGTGACTATGTATTATAGTGTAAAACCCCAAATCTCTGTAGCTGAGCATCCAGTTTAAAAGGCTGAGACTGACGCACAAATGGTGGCAAACATGTAAAAATGAACCAAAAATGAAGAGTTTATTTTTGTTTGTAATTTTGATCTCTAAATAATTAGTGCCATAACTACATTGAAACTGGCTGAATAAATCATTTGAAAGACAGAAATTCAAATACTTAAAAAAAGGGGAAAAAAAGCAAGAGCTGACGGAGGCCCCTCTCATTCCTTAAAGGCCCAATATGGTTTTGTCTGCCACTGCACCAGGATTCAAAAGAAAGAAAGAAAGAAAGAAAGAAAGAAAGAAAGAAGAAATTGACCTTTAAAAAAAAGATGTGTCAGAGAGACATGGATCAAATGGATCAAGAGAGGAAGGGTGGGGGGCCCACAGAGATTGAATTTGGTGCTGCGGCCGTGGTACCTTCCAATAAAAACATGAAAGCAGCAGAAGACTTTTATGTTTGACAAAATTAAAGATATTTACACCATAAATTGATGCACAAAAGGCACACACTGGTGCATAAAAAGTGTATGATGATCAAACATTTCTGGCAGACGACCCCTAAACCCCTCATTTCATGTGTCCATGTGAAAAAAAAAACGCCTTTTCCAACATCACACACTCTTCGTCCTCTGGTGGTGATACCTGGAACTGCAGTGAAGTAAAGCGGATGATCCACACCTTCTTTTCCAGCCTGCAGTGGAAAAGTCTTTCTGACAAGCAGCGCTTCCAGTCTCTCATATATATCACATTCCTCTGCGTGCCCAACTGTTTAGGTTCAAAACCTGTTTCCTGTGGTGTAAGATTCAGCTCAATATTTATTTTCCCATTGATGCTTTCCCCCTCCGTCTTGATTTTTTCCCATCATCCCATGATAAACAGAGTACATTTCTCATTCGCCTGGGAAAACACAAAACCTCCAGTTGACTCCATCTCAGGAAGGGAAATCTAACGTTTGATAAAATACCCTCGAGCAGAAGAGCCGGACCGGCGACAGACAACCTGTTTCAGTAATCTCTCCTCATCCCTGGTGTTACATTTCAGTTCACACCTGGTGACATTTATACTGCAACACAGTCTTTGTGCACGCTGATAGTGAGATTAACGGAAAGTTACCAAAAGCTGTTATATAATAGCACACAGACAGGCAAGAACTTTCCCAAATAGTGCCAGTAAAGGACTTTTGCTTTTTACACCATCTGTTGCTGAAATGCTTCTACTTCCTGTTATGGACCAGAATTAGTTTGAGGGTGAGGATAGCATCTGTCAGCGCATTGCTACGCTCTTTTTCCAAACAATGTGATTAAAGAGGAATGTCCTGCTTTGATGATGATGATGCATTCACACTCACACAAACATTTCAGAGCTTCTTGTAAAACTGTCACTGAGATAAGTGGCAGGGAAGGCTCTATATTTGGGACAGATCTGTCTTTGCTGTAACAGAACGTACTGTGCGACAATGGAGGAGCTTCCAGTCAACCACTTAGGTGCAGTCCTCCCTGTGTCTGGCAATCTCTTTAAGCATCTCCTTTTTTTCCCCCCAAAGTGGCGGCTGGACATCTGAATGTACAGCTGTTCATCTGACAGAAGAGCTGCTCTATAGAGTTCATTGAACTGTGTCGGCTTCACAACAGCACCACAGGAGAGAGCTCTGCGAGCAGAATCGGACTCTTTCACAGCATGAGAAAGTCACAGTTCAGTTTAAGTTATTGTTAAAAGTCACTTCCACTGTCTGCGGGCATTGATTATTTTTTTTTTTTATCCTCTCCTGCGATGCCAGGCTTATAAAATAAATCCTTTTCCAGTGTTAATTGGCATATGATCTGCACTCTCTTCTTTTGCTGCTCCACATCACAAGGGCTTTTTGGCTCTGGCTCCTCAGTGGCCGACAGAATGTGGTGAGGTGGGGAGGATTTTCTGACCTTGGTCATGGGTTAAGCTTTGACGTGGCGAGGAGGCATCGTTGGCACCTCCTGTGGTTGAGAACAGAGGAGTGAGCTGCCCACGAGAAGCTGCCAGATTATAGAAGACTGCATGAAGATCCTCACGTAGCCATTTCTTCCTCCTCGTGCACTTACAGTAATACTGTGTGATTAATGGTGACTGGGAGGTAATTCAGCTCTGGGGAAGGGAGAACCACTTTACATCAATAAATGTGTATAAACTTGTCCAATAAATCCCAGAATCTTCCTAAGTGGTTGTGAGTAGGTTTCTTTCACTTTGTTCCCTGATGACCTCGTTCAGGGAGTTTTGAATCTCACATTGCTGTATGTCATTTTCATTTATTGTTTTCATAAACTGGGTGTTAAGACCTTTGAGACTTAACTGTTATTAAAGGCAATCCAAGTAAACTTTACTCGACCTCATTATAAGTTCCTCTACACTTGGCTAATAATGGAATACCTCTTTGTGTGCATTACATTTACAACATGTGGGGAAACACAAAAGCTGCAGTGAAATCACTTAAAAAGCCGCATTACAGTCCTGACTGAAAACAGTAACAACAACAAAAGCAATCTGGAGACCTTCTTGTGATGCAATCATTTCAGCCATGAAACAGCAATCCGCCACTTCAAATTAATGTGAGTCAGAGGCGTAAAGTAGAGGGACACTGACCCCTTCCCGATCTCCTTCTCCTTATTTCCAGCCCCCCTGGTCGGACCACACCTTGTTTTTTTGTTGGCCTTCATTTAGATCTCAGCTACACACCTGTGAAGTTTAGTGCGTGCATCTTGCATGGATTGTGACAATATCCTGGTGATAAAAGCTGTCCACAGACATCTGTAAAAGACATACAAACACCTGACAAGGTACTCAAAACCGCTTTTGTGGTAGTTCACACCACAATAGACATCATCTCCAGGACGTCATTTCACAATGATAATGCACACAAATACACAAGCTGCAAACATCATTATTGTGAAGTGGGCCTGGCTAGTAAAGATCCCTTTTTACCATTACGCAACAGGAAAAATCTCTCCCTGAGCTGAATCTTGCAGGCTTAATTTCTTGCATGATCGAATGCAAAGTACATTGTTGCTGATGCTACATTAAACATCAAAGGCTGGCCTGGCTGGGCAATACACAAAAACAAATCAAAAAGTAGCTGTAGAGGGAAATAAAAACATTAATAATAAATGAATAATATAAATAGATGGATAAATTGCGGCTGGAGGTTAAATTTATTCATCTTATTTAGCATCATCGAATATATAAAGAAAAATCTATACGACAATAAAGGATTTTTACTTACAATCACAGTGCCTAAGGTATTTTTCAGACTGCCAACCTATAACATGGACCTCCACATTAAGTAAGCTGGAAATTCATTGCTTTTTTATTCTTTTACCACAACTGCCCTATCCTGGAAGAGTACCCGATTTTATTACTAGTACAAACACCAAGTTTCTTGACGCAGTGCAACACCTCTTATTTTTTCTTCAGAATCTTTTTTTAAATAATTAAAATAAAAAAACAAACTGCAGGACCAAAAAATTCCGTAACATTGCTCAATACTCTGAAAAACAAGATTAAAAAGTAATTTTTCAGTTTATTATGCGAAATGGGAAAGGAAATATTGAACATCAAAACCGTCTTGATTAATTGTCCAGCTGTTTTAATGCTGGCCCTCCAGCCAGAGAACTTTTGTTGAGAGGTTGTTCTCACTGGATAATTAACATGTTGGTTATTTAATCAGGGTCGTGCACCCGCAGCCCACTCTGATCTCATAGTTGTACAAGGCGTTTTCAGCTCTTGACTTTTCAGGGACCTTTTGCAAAGCAGCACAGTATGTGTTGTGCCTCTGGCCAGATTACAGATTAATGATGAGCAGTTAGTTTGAGAAAGAGATTAGATTAAAACAAATACAACATCTATACTCACTAAGGGTCGGCATGCTTGATTGAGCCACTGTAAAAAATAGTCTCCTATGTTTGTGAAGTCTCCAGTGAAAGTTTGTAAGCTGCTGGCTGAGAGTTGGCTCTGTCCTCTGGGTCAGATCAGAGGACCTGTTGTGTCCCTGGGCTCCTGCTGTCAGGCCACAGAGGCTCCGGGCCTCATTACTCTCCACTCCCACACAGCTGAACTGCGTCATCTTTAACCTCTTCGCTTAACTCCATCTGTCAGAGGAAGGGCAGCATGCGTAGGGAGCAAAAACAAAACATGATGGGGACCCAGCATAATGGTCATAAAAGATTTTTCAACTTTGAGGGTCAGGCTGGGGAGGGGGAGCATTTCCTCAGCAGGTACGATGGCCACTGGCCAAAAAGATCTGGACACCAGCCAACATTCTCCACAGTGCGTTTCTTAAAGAAAACAGAGACGACGTACAGATAAAATTAAGTATTAAAAAATTAAACGCAGATTGGTTTCTTTGCTAGTCAAGCCTGAATAAGTGGGACAACTTTTTTTTGATGACTGGACAGGAAAATTACGCAGTACTGGAATAAGTCATCTAAGTTTCTCTTCTCTTTTAGATTACAAAACAGTGAATGTAAGGTTGAGCCATGTTTTGCTTCCAAGTTATATCAAACTAAAAATGTTCTATGTAGGAATCAACCAATATTCAACAATTATGAACACACTCTTTCATTTCATTGTACTTTCATCAAGGGAAAATGCAAAATGGTGGTAATACATGCAGTTTTACAAAATATACTCCCTTTTGCATGAAAAATATGTTTTCATTCTTATAAAGCTGGCATGCAGAACTTTTGTCACCTCACTCTAGCAGTGACAATATTGTGGATGCATGCTTATAACGTATGTCTGCAGGTGAGCACTCTGCATCTCCCCCGTACTCATCTTTGAGTCTTATTTAGACTTGAATCATTCCACTGAATGCAAACTTTCTTATATATCTGGAGCTTTCATTCCAGAAACTTTACTTGGAGTTTACTTCTTTTTTTCGCCAAGCTTTAGCAATACCCCTTATTGCACTTTCGTCGCGATGATCTCTCACCCTGTTAGCACTGGCTGGTTGACAAAAAAATGCAACGCTTCCTGTGTGCCAGCACAGGAATGTCGCCACCGACCTCTGAGGCTGATAAATAAAGCCAATGAGGAAGTGCGAAGAACTGTTAGTCATCAAACAGCCACTTTAGGCTGGATAAAGTGGAGTATCATAAAAGATGTTGATTTAGGTTTTTATATGATGATGATGATGACGATGACTTGCTTGTTAGATCACGCCTATTGTTGTTGTCACACTGACAACATGTTGAACATGAGTATTTTATTTTTCATCGAAATCAACAGTACGCTTGATGATGATGTTAGAAAAAGTTGAATTATTGTATTAGTCTGACTAAACCTGGACTTTGAAAATACACGTTAACATGTTAGTTCGACTGAAATCGTTCTGAATTGAATTTCTCAAGGTTGGACCAACACACCCAGATAATGCACTCCGTCATGTTTACGTCTCAAATGGACCTGAACTGGCCAGGTGTTCTGAGCATGCTCCATAGTCCCCGTGCCGGACATTGACCTGGAAGTACAACTGTTTAAACTCAAAGAAGAATGCCAGGAAAAACGAAAGCAGAGGACAAACAGAAGAAAACTAAACAAGACTAAGGTGCCAAGTAAACCATAAAGTACGTACGAAATGTAAAGTGATGAAAAGTGATCAGTGTTTTCACTGTTCAACATGCAACCCGTTTGCCACTTGCTAACTTGTTTGGTATGCGAATTAAGAGTTCAACCAGAAAAAGGTCCAATAGTCACCCATTGTGGCAAAGTCTGACATACTTCCATCAATAAATCGATTCTCCCCCGGTGCTTGTATACTGGGACGAGGACAGTGGTCCAATTAAATGGCCTAGTCGAGCTAACCGCATCTCGACTTGACTGCATGTAAACGTAGTTTGGAGAAATTGTTAGGGGAGAAAAATTAAACCAAGAACATAATATTAGCAATAAAAAATATTAGCAGTTCGTACACAATTATTAGTGGGAGTGATACAAGGTGGAAGTTGAAGCTCTTACCACTGAGTATCATTGACTAATGAAGTATTTGTACTCTTCCAACAAGCTTCCTTCATTATCTGTGACAAACTCCAACAGCTTGCACAATGGTCACTGTCAAGCTGAATCAGCTGAGTGAGGACTGAGGAGGACTTTCAACAGAATCAACTCTAACAGGAAACTACATGAGATTTAGACAATTTTTTTAGTGTGAGGGTTTCACTAAACAGGAGCACAATGTACTTGGTTAAATTTGGACTTTGTTTTGTGGAAAACCCCTATTTAATCTTTCTTAACTTGAGCAAATAATCATCCCAGCTAGATTGGGCATCATGCCATTATTTACATTGCTTTCCAAAAGGGTCTACTTTCAAATTTAACCTTATTCGGTGAGGGTGACAGCGTGGATAAACAGACCATGGATGAGATGCAGACTTGTGGTTTTGTAATTGCTTTTGAGCAGTGTTTGGTGATTTGGGGGATGCATGCAGAGTTCAGCAAAAAAAATATAACAACTGGCAAACATCCCAGCTGTAATCCAGACCAGTAAGGCACCTGCATCTCTAACTCTCTGAAAACATATAGCCGGGAAGGAGCTGTGTCCTGATTTTGGCACATCCACAGCTTGACTCTGAACCAGAGACCACACAGGACAGAGAGCGCTAAAGCAGAACAAGTGAATACAAACACAGAGACGGCTAGACGAGTGAGAACCACAGCGACCTCCCTGCCTCTCTGATCGTCCTCATCCATCCTTTATCGAGAGCCAGATTCCACATCATCAACACCATGACTGCGACATTAATTCTCAGGCCTCCCACAGGGGCCTGCAGGTCACTGTATCTATTCTCTACCACTACAAAAGAAAACCAGCTTCTGTTTTGTATACACGAGGTGGGCGAACCTACAACGACAGCGGTGCCATTACAGGCCTGACAGTATCCAGCTGGGTCTCTGGGGTGGTCAGGTCAGGGCTTGTGATCATAGAGCACTGCCAAAACACCAACAAACTTCAATAGAGCATGTGGAGAACGTGCCTTAACATTTTCTCAATTAATTTGAGTGAATGGAGCCTTTCAAAGCTAGAGTTATTCTACAAATTAGACAGACTTTTAGTTGGGTGAATATAAAGCCACCAAGTAGCATAATTAAATAAATGTGTTACTGAATTAAGTCCAGAACCATTAAAATAAATGTCAACTATACAGAAAGAAAAATATTACTAGTTCACTCTACTGGACTCTAATATTTATTCATTATCTATGAAGCTAGAGCCTGTAGATATTTAGTTTGCTTAGCATGAAGACGGAATACAGCGAAAAACAGCTAATCTGCCTTAGTCCGAAAAACATAATCCAGAGTCTCTGTAGCTCACTATCTGAAATGATACATCTTGTTTACAATGAACAAAACTCGCCATGCACAGCCAGTGTGACCGTCAGGTGCTGGTTAGCAGGAATATATGAAGGGAAAAACAAAGTTGACCACCGCACACGGAGGAACTTTACTGTGACTTTATTCAAAGCGAGCGATGCCTTTTGTCTGTGGCTTCTAATAAGTAATTTCACTTGTCTTTTTTTTACACTTCAGATTCAGATTACAGGCTAGTCTTTATGCAAACAGACCATAACAATTTATTTGCTCTAGCTTATTTTAAAGGTCAAATGTGTAGGATTAATGGCATCAAACAGTTGCAAATAACTCTATCTAGAGCCAGTGTTAAATTTGTCCCTTCTAGGCTACTGTAGACAGAACACGGCGGACTCTGAAGAATACCCGCTTTGTGTTTAGATATAAACGGCTCATTCTCAAGGTGACAAAAACACAATGATTCATATTTTCAGGTGATTAGAAACTAATGAAAATATAGTTCATAATATTTTAGACCATTTTTGTCAATAGATGCTCCTTAAATCCTTCACACTGACTTTAATTTACACATATGGGAGTGGTATTGATCCTATACCTCTCAGAAAGAAGGCAAATATGCATATTCCCTAAAATGTCAAACTATTCCTCTAAGATTCCTCCTAAAGCGCCTTTTCTAGATAAAGATAATTACATCCTTAAATATAGTTTTTTTGGTATTTTGCTGTGAGTTTGGAAAAATTCAAAGCAATTATGTTTTCTTGGAGTAGTCTCATTTTTGAAAACAACAACAACAGTTAAAAAGGGTCAAGCAAAGGTCCATATAAATGTTGATTTAGATAAACACCATTTCCTCAGTATAAGTCCATTAATGCATGCACAAATGTCCCCTGAAAGACACACACACAACCACTGTCTTAACCATGAACAGCATCCGCATACAAACACACACGCACGACACAGGTCTTGAGATAAGGCTGACCGGTGGTAATTGTGGTCTCTATTACTGTAAACGCTGTTCTCCCTGTGTAAACCACAGTAAATTACATCCAGATGGAAGATTAAAGTTCGCTGAGTAGACGGCTGCCTGGAGCGCCACCGCTCCTCCTCCTCCGCAGGAGGAAGGAGAAATCCATATTTCCTGATTGCGGCCCTCCCTTGGGCCGGGACATTACAACTAGAGAGAAATACAGCAACAGTCAGCAGGTCACTGCCACTGCAGGGCCCAGCATGCAGACATCTAAACTACAAAGATGTGCAGGCGTATGAGAGCCAAAGACACAGAGAGAAGGAGGAACTTCACTTTTTAATATTTTATTGTCAATAACTGAGCTGCATCTTGACAAAAACTGTTGCTCTTTCATTCTGAGAAACTGATAGCTGCACCTGATGTTTACTGTTGATGTTTTGGGAGACCTTTTTCTGATGTAACTCTATTATAACTCCTGGAAATGTGACGTCATGCAATCTACAGTACACTTGGCTAGTTATGAACAAGAATGAGAAAAACACACAGTGAACACAAACACAGACACACGTGTGCAATGCAGATGGTCAGGATAAAGTATTGTTTTGCCTGCGGTGATGGCGTTAAGGAAACACCTGTGTAACGTCACTTCCTCACATACACAGATATAAGAGCAGAAGCTGAGCTCACTGCCTTTTTTTTGCACAGAGACATCAGGAGCATGCCTCACTGCTGAAGTGATGAGTCCAACTGTCTGGTGGAGTCAAATGAGTTAGGCAAGAAGTTTTTCCTATATCAGGTTTCGATGGTTTTCTCCAAGAAAAATGCTCTACTTAGAAATAGACACGTACAAAGAACTTCATAATCTCATATGAAAGAGGCCTCTAATTCTCTTCTTACTCTGATTTTCTTGATCTCACAGAAATATGTCCAAGTCTCCACCACTCAACGGTTTTCCCCTGGAAACCCTGACGAAAATCAGTCAGGTTTGATTTTGTTGATGCAAGATTTTACCTGCATTCATCACTATGACAATAAGGAGGAGGTTTGTACACACCATTACATTTTTTAATAAGGTGGGGAAAATGCCAAGTGGGCAGGAGGCAACAGGTACTGGAGATTTTGGCAAGGCTCTTTCAATCTGTAGCAGTGAAAGTCACAGTGCTGTAGTTTACACACACACACACACACTGCACATATACATTATGTGGTTTATATGTACAGTATGTACTAATAATGCACTGAACAGGAGAGAGGAGAGTGTCGAAGAACAAAATACTGTAGCTGGCGGACTGAGTTGAACTTAGTAACCAAGAGGTCACCATTGTTCCAAAGGGAAACCCAGGTGTTTCCACCCTCTATCAAGAGCCACGTATGAATCTAACCAGTGCAGTTTTAAGAGAAAGAATCCCATCTGACAGAAAGCAAACATAACTAACACAACACAACACAACACAACACAACACAACAACACAACACAACACAACACAACATAACATCAGTTGTATCAGCAACTGTGATGCTTGCTGAAATATGACAACACAGCAGTAATGTTTCTTTACTAACTAACAAATGCTTAATGACTGTTATACTTTATGCTTTCATCAGCACTGGTTTAGATGCCTAATTTCCATACTCAGCTATAACGACTTCCTAAACTGACATCATGTACAGGCCTGAACTTGACCTTTACTCTCAATATAACTTACCTAACTACAAAGAAGGACTGATCAGCAATCAGTCCTTCTTTGTAGTTAGGTAAGTTAGTTATAGTTATAGTTTAGCTTGAACATTAAAGCTTAGAAGGGGAAAATAAACATAAAAACAGTATTGATGGCTCCTTTCTTTTCACTGATACTGCTAACATACAGTGTGTTTTCCAGTGGTTCCCAACGTGGACTCATTGGAAAACAACAAAATGCACAATTATGCTAAACAAGAATAAATTCATTCTTTTTGGACATTCATCAGATCACTGCTTTTCTTAGTGTGAATAGCATAAATAAATGAAACAGTTGGGAAAAATGACTCTTTGTAATAAACTTCTGATTGAATGTCTACTGCAGCCAGTGATGATGACACATGAGAAAATATTCCTTTAACTACAAGGTGTCAAGCCAAAAAAGGCCGGGTACTTCTGCACTATGATAACAATCTCACAACCTCAAGTCAACCTCTTGTGCACCAACATGAAACTGGTTTTGTTTCGGTTCTGCCCCCAATTCGTAACTGTTGTGACCAAAGTGATTCAGAACTAAATGTCCTTGACCTTAAGAGGATGGAGAAAGCAGTGATAGATAGGTGGAAAATTATTGGGGAAACAAGACAGCACAGTGGTCTGATTAAAAGTTAGCTCATGCTTGCTTTTGGATAAAAACTGATATCAGTAAGAACAGAACAAAAGCTTGTAGGTAATCTATGCAATCTGCCATTTTGCTGCTACTGTTAAATTCTGTTGGATTGTGAAACACTATTCGTTAATGATGAATTCCGTGATTACAATGGCTCCTGCAAAAGTGTTGGAAGTGCAGACTAGTTCGCTAGATAGCATCAAGGTTTCAACAGTCCTTAACAGACCCAGTTCAACGTCCAGAGCTAATTTGTTGGAAAATGGGTATATGAAAAAATGTGACTGAAAACAACATGCAGGGCCCACAAAAAGCACATCACTTGACTTGTTTCATCAAACATACTGAAATGACAGACCTTTCATAAAAGGTGACTAAGTTTCTACCACATACACACACAACACACACACACTGAGCTACACTGTAATTCCCTGGTAGTAAAGCAGAATTATGAAGCACATGAAGTTAACCCCACCCTCTCTCTTGGCCGCTCCGCACCTCTTAGCGGACATGAATGACTGCATGAGTCATGGGGCTGCTGACTGCAGCTCCAGCTGCGACACTGATGAGAAATCCTCATTATCAATTAGCGGGACACATATTTATGGGTAGAGAACCCAAAAGAGAGACATTTATAAATTGCATTCTCAACCGCATGACCAATGTTTGCTTTTTTCCACTTTGGGAGGCCAGACAGTTTACTGTGAGACCTGGCAGGAGGGACACCTACCAGAAAAGACTCATTCCGTCACTATGACTTGAAAAGAGCAGCTAGTCACTTATCTGCTAAATATGTGGAGTATTTAGCTCCTCAGACTTATTTATGGCTACATTTTTAGGTACGTCTTTGCACTAAAGCAGAACACCTTTTCTATTTCAAACTGGTCTTTCAACATAATGCAATTAATGGCAACTGAAGAGTTCGAGAAAAGCAGAGCCCCCAGAAATAACAAGCTCAGATCATCATAGACAGTCCGTATGAGCTGACAGGTTGTTGAATCTCAGCTTTGAATGGTTTACATTAGCTGTCAGTCTTTTGGGCAGCAGGGGACCAGTTAACCTGCTTCATGCTGAGGGCCCTGGATTTTGTCACTCCTATTTTGACTGAGCAGGCCATGAGCTGATTATGAGGATTAGTGGAGATGTGGTGATCCCATGCCTCTCCCACTCACACTCAACTCAGCAACAGCTGCAAAGCCTCCTGCTAGAGAATCTAGTGGGACACTGAGCTTTTTTTTCAACCTTGAGAGCCTTTCTTATGAGTGTAAAACATCTATATGTGGACTGCAGCCTTGCAAAAGGGAAACTGAAACCGTCTTCTAGTTCAACAGGCGGCAGCAGTGTATGAAGTGTGACAGTCGCAGTGAATGGACGGATGCAACAATGCCCTGGTTTTGCATTAAACATGAGAGCCGTCAGAGATCGCTGCCAGCCCTCAGCCACCTCGGGAAGAAATCAGAGACTGAATGGGTTCAAGAGCCTGAGTTGGCACGAGTCCTGCACATCCTCTTACAAGTGTTTCTACGCAGGCCTTTGAATGAGTTCTCACTCCAGTTTCAGCTCTGTCCTGATCTGGCACATTGTCATTTTAAGACTAAAAGGCAATGCCAGGCAACAGAGAACAGAACATCTTTGTACTACAGTAATCCCCTGCCAGCCTGACAGTGATATGACTGGCCTAAAATTAAGTTTCAATAGATATTTCACACACACACACACACACACACACACACACTGGTTCATCCTTATCACCATGATCATTCAAACTACAGGTACCCATTAACCATGCAGAAATATGCTGAGATGAAACAAGATGGGAAAGGCTGCAGGTGCAGATGAAAAGGGGAGAAATTGAACACTGTAAAACTTTCTTGCCAGGTTTTACCTGATGCACTGCCAACACTTTCAGTCTGCCAGGTTGAGCAACTTGCCAACCTACCAGGATCTGATTAAAATTATAGCTAGGAAAGGTATTTCCATTTAAATATTTATTAAAGATTTCTTAGTTAAGGAATTTATCACCAACATGAAAAGCAGAGTGTTTCCTCTATGAAAATTCAAACTGCACAAATAAAAAAAACTCATAATACAGGAGTGGGAATAATCTGTGTCTGTGAAAAGTCTGATGCAGCTGTAATTATAAGCTTAGTGAGCATTGCCAGATTCAACAGTGAGTCACTTTACATCATGTGTTCCACAGGCAGAGTGATGCAGTTTGTCACGTTTCATACTATGAATGAACTGAGATGAATGGCGCCCATTCAAAACCGTAAAAAGGTGTTGAAGCACAACGGATTATTACCACATCATCTATAACCACGTTAACCATTCCCTATGTACATTCTGGACTGATAGCACACTTAGTATACATACAATAGGCACGTTATTGCGTATTCTATCAAAATGATTACTTTGCAAAAAATATTTGTATGATGACCCTCATTTGCAGTGTAAACTGCAGAAAAAAAACAAAAAAAAAAAACTCCCCCTTTCTTCCGGCTGAGCACAAGGTTTCAATGATCGTGACTTCCTACCTGTGCAGGTGAGAGCAGCAGATAAAGCGCCACCGCAGTCTGGAAGACAAAACCGAGTTTCATTTCGCGATGTCTGCGAGTGGAGAGAGGTGGTCGATGGCTCCCGGTGCACACAATAAAACAATCCAACGAAAAAAAGTGCCAAACTACTCAGCAAAAAGAAAAAAACATGCTGACTGGGAATTTCCAAATCACCCGTTCCCGCTTCAGAGACTGAGCGCAGTCACGTAGCTCCGCTGCCGCGTGTAACCTGATGAAAAAGGATTGTGCTTACTGATGGAGAAAGGGCCCCAAAAGCGATCTGGAGGTGCTGGAGGAAAATCAAATAATAGCCGACTAAAAACAAAAGTTATTAAAGTCCTATTTAAAAAGAACAAATCCTAAGTTGACTCTGCAGCATGAAATAGTGGCAGGCTGTTTTGCATAATCAGTGCACAAAGACAAAAAAAAAAAAAAAGAATCTAGTCAGTCCAGAAAATTGTGTCGGATCCGCTCCATGCGTGAACTTGCAGCCACAGTTTTCAGTCTCTGCTCTGAGCTCCGGTCTTGCCTCTAATTGCCCCCACACTACCTTTTCACAAGCTGACCATTTAAATCTCCTCCCCTTCCCTGTCCTCCTCTCTGCTCTGCTCCATCTATCCTCACACACTCACTGATGAGATTTCTTTTACTGCCTCTTCAAGCTGCAATATGTTATGATAATTTATGTGATGCTGTAACTGCAGAGATGGTGACACTGCTGCTGATGCTTTATTTCTGAATTCTAGACTATACACCCCAGGTGATTTAGAGAGTGTACACGGACTTACTGAGAAGCTTCCTCTGAGGACTTTCTGTGAGAGCTATTCAGGCAAGGTAAACATTTAGAGATGTTTTGCAGCAGTGACATGAATGGTATTACCTCCTGGCTCCAGGATGCACAGAGATTTTCCTCTGAGGCTTTAGTATTTGCAGAGACAGAGAGGCAGATTCCATCTCTATTGACACATAGAGTTAATCTTCAGTGTGAGACTTCAGTGTTTGGAGAAACCCTAGAACGAAAGGATTCCTTGTGGGCTTCCACACATTCCTTCAATAGTGCTGAATAGCTCCACTGGCTCTTGCTATTGTACAGACCACACTAAGGAGTGTGGTGTTTCTAAACATCTCAGACACTTAAAGCACAGTAAACCACCACCCCCTTTACCATCATCTAACACAGAGCATCAGTAAGTACAAACAATCAGAGATTGTGAAAGACATTTCCTCTAATTACACCGGGCAATATCACAATAGTCTTTTTCCTAAAATGTATTTGTACATGGCAATGATGGATGCTCTTCAAAATTCAAGAAGACAGAATGTAAGCAAAGTTAAACTGAGACTCTTCAGGGATTTGGACTCTACAATTATTTCTTTACAGCCCTTCTGTCTTACTTTCCACCTTACTGCGACAGTATTGCAAGTGCAGATGGACCAAAGATCTAGTAGAAGTGAAATTAATACATCAACTTCAAGAAAAGTAAGCTATGCCAATACAGAGCAACTGATCTTCATGTTTTGTGTCAAATATTTTGAATAGAAGAGCTAAAGACTGTTACGTCTCCTCCCTGCCCACAGCAGCAGCACAGTCTGTTTGCTCAGAGGACAAAGGCAGACCCTTACCGCCATCTGCCCAGTGATCTATCTGTGTTTTCAAAGGTGCACAAGCTTATAGGGCCTAATAGGATCCCTGAAATTGTTTGCACTATGACTACATGATGACAAGACAAGAAAACTTGGCTCGCATGATAGCGTATTCCAGGAGGACATGAATCGTGAAGCCCTCATTGTTTTTGCTAGAACCACAATGGTAGGGTTAACCCAACAAAACCACCAGAATAAACGTTGGCACTGAACATTTCTGAAAACCACGATGTTTTGGGTTAAAATATCCAGTTTTGGTGGCACAGTCATGGCTGGAAATGCCACTGATGTCTCACTAAAAAAGCCCTTGTGTTATGTCCAAACTGGTTTTCAAACTAACGGGTTCCCATGCACTTGCAGTGTTTAAATTTTGTTTGTAATAGATGGCTGTGATGTACTGTAGTTCTCACATACACAATCATATATGCCCCAGTAGCAGCCCTGTCTCCTAAATATTACATTGCAACTAATTTGAAACAGCAAATGCGTCTTGAGGGAAATGTAATGCATAGCAAAACAGCAGATTTCAATTAAAATAATGAGGAAACGTTGCTAATTGATGGATCTGTTAAGTTGCAAAAAGGTTGATGTTGGTGCTAAGAGTATCAGAAAATGTTTACTGTATATGTATTTCATTTGTTTTCCACCAAAATAGGCAATGTTGCAATACGGTATCCACTCGCACGGCATTTTTTAAATGACCTTTTCTAATAACAGCTAATGATCTTTCCCCAATCCTAATCAGAGTGTTTTTGTTGCCAAAACTAAGACAGCAGTCTTTGTATTCCATTTTTTTTCTAAAAATGGAGCTTAAACCACAATCTTTCCCTAACCTTAACCAAAGTGCTTTTGTTGGCAAAACCAAAGTTAGGAGTCTGAAGGTTAACCTGAAGTTCTGGTGTTAAGGTCCTGCACTATGTATGCCCCCCATCGTCGTAAACCACCTTGACCTAAATCTCATGTGACACATTAATGAATTATTTCTTCGCCTCAAAAAAGAAAAAAGAAAAAAACGTCTCTGACAACAAGGCAGCAATTATGTTGCCACAACAGTGTAATTTAGCAAGCAGTTTAGTAACAATAATTTCTAGGAGACAGTGTTGGCAGTAGATATACGATGGGACTTAAAAAATCACCAGTAAAATGTTTGTGAATGTGTGATTTATCTGGGGACAGAGGCAGACCACAAATGCTGCTGTCAGGTAAACACAAAGCACGTAAATGTACATTAACCAGTTAGTTTCAAAAACACTTGGAACACATTGGTTTTAGTGATGCAATCATTGCTGGAAATACTGCCAAAATCTGGCTAAAAACATTTGATTTTGTTGGTCCTGGCAGTCCTCTTGCGTAAGTGTCACACCACCCACCAGTAGTGTAGTGGTAGTTGGTGAGGTGAGTGTGGTAGACTGATAGGTTATGAAGGAGAAAGTGTGTATACATTCCTATATATTCCAATGGCTTTTTGGCTGATAGGTAGGTATACTGTAAACGGCCAAAAAAGAGGTGTGTATATCCCGCATACCTGGGTATACCCTCCACTACACCACTGCAGTCCACCTTCCTTTCCATCTCCCAATATATAACAAGGTTAACTCATATACTGCATGTAATCACGACTACGTCAAATTAAAAACGTTGATATGATACATATGAAAAGTAAAAATGTGACAAACTAATTGCAGAAACGTACATTTTCTTCTGCCAACTGGGATGATTAATCATGTGTTTTAATGTTGTTGTATTTGGAGAGAGAAAAAAGTGTCATTCCTGCTTTGATTTAATATTGTTTTGAAAGATTTATTCAATCAAGAAACAATCTGAATGATGCCTCTTTAATGAAATCAAGTTCTCAAAGATAAATAGGCAGCTGTTTCTGCCTACTGTGCAGATAGATGGGCTTGTTATGATCAGGGATGAAAAAAAAAGACTTTCTTCATGAGTATAAAGAATGCTTGAAAGCTTTTCACTGATCCAGAAATGGAAATATAAAGATCAAAATGTCAACTAAACATCTCCTCTAATTGGATTTTGTTATAAGGCTTTGTGATTGAGGCAGGGTCAGCTGGTCGAGTAAATAAGTCCCTCACAGCCTGCTGCGTCTCTTGATGTTGTGAGGACCAAACGGGTGGCTCTCAAAAACTGGAGTGCCAAAGTAAGCACATTTTTCCTTTTGCTGTTGACCCCTCATTTTCCCAGATTGCAGAGTAAAAGGTAAACAGATGAACAACATTAATGATGTCCATTCATCATCGCTGGGGCAGCTTTGGTTTCCTCCACAGCGGGGCCTTTAAAGGGGAAGGTGGAAGCCAGAGAACCTCTTACTTTGAAGGATCTCATTAACAATACTTACAGGCCAGGGAGACAAAAGTCTGTTTATCATCCTTGATTTAAATGGCGTGCCTCAAAACTGAATACGTGTTTTACAATCACAAAAGCAAACGCATAATGGACAAAACACCCTGAATAGGAGGATTCTAGGAGATGATGTAACGTGATTTTCTCGTGTTGGACCACCTGGACAGCAGACCCAAACAGGATACGACAATATTTAACATCCAGACCCTTTCTTCCTGTCATTAATAAGATGTGACAAACCATGAATCTTTTCCTCCTGCGCCAACTGCGTTATTGTGAAGAAAACTATATTTGAAATAAGTGGTAAATAGGAAGTGCTCCAGCCATGAGTAAAAAGCTGCTTACTGTTGCCTACGGTGATTAGCATTATATCACAACAAGTTCTTGCATTTAAAACATGTCAAATCCTGTTTACACTTCTGTGCTACATTGACATATTTTTGTCACAGACGCCTTTTTTTGTTCCAAGGCTGTCAGGTGTCATCCTGTTTTCATGCCCATATCTGTGCATGTGTGAGCATTGTCTCATTTTGTATGGGAAGTCAGTCAACATGTAAACAGACAATTGGAAGTTATTTTAGTCTGGAAGTATCGTGAATCAGTCATTGCAGAAATCTCCAGACAGTATTTAACTTCACGCAGCTGTGTCTTGGACATCACAATGTCAGCTGGCTGCAGTAACTGCGGGCAACATGAGGATTCAATTCTTGATGTCACATGAAAATGTGGCTCAGTTTATTCTGTTTAATTTGAGGAGCAATTATAGCAAAACCATATAGCAGTAAATCATTACTTAACAAAAGCTTAAAGGAGAAATGCGAGCAGAAAAAAGTTGATATACTTCTGTGCTCTGACACAACTTTAACATTTTTGGAAAATATGCTTGTTCGCTCTCTTTCCCAAAATTTAGATGTGAGGATTAACTCCACTCTTATACCATCTTCCCCAAATCCCCCTTTAATGTCCTGTGTGTAGGATTTAGGGGAATATGTTGGCAGAAATGGAATGTAAATGTTTTGTTAGGTGTATAATCACCTGAAAATAAGAATGATCATGGTTTTATTACCGTAGAATAAGCTGTTCATATCTCTAAATGGAGCAGGTCCTCATCCATGGGGACTGCCATGTTGCACCGCCGTGTTTCTACAGTAGCCCAGAATGGACAAACCAAACACTGACTCTAAATAAGGTTGTTTGCATTTTGGCATCAGCCACTGTAGTAAGCAGCTCCTCAGTGACAAGCAGTGTGGGAAAATTGTTAATTTTTAAGGTGAAACTACTTTATTCCATGTTTTTTTCCAGTTTAAATTATTGGGTCAGATTGCTTTGGAAAGGACAACACCTCTGCAGATGATTCGGCCTCCGGTAAAAACCTCCTAAACATTTAAATCTCAAGTTATCAGAGAAAAAAAGGTGAGCTCATATTAGCAGGTGCTAGGCTAGCAGACTGTCTGCAACAAGCCAAACAGCATCAGAGAAACAATGATTTGTAACATGATACTGGTTTATTCAGTGTTTTGCCTGTTTTAATCTTCTGGACTATTTGTTTTGGAGAGGAGGAAGCCTCTATGAGTGATGTGGCTCCCAGTTAAAACTCTTCAAACCAAGGACACTGAGAGGATCCTCTGAGTTCACGCTTGGTATATGGGAGAAGTTTCAGCTCATTATCATCTGTAATCCTCACTGCTAGATGCCACTAAATCCTACAGACTTCTCCTTTAAGACAGTGATAAATGTACAATGTTTGACTGTTGTAATTGTGGGCAGCAGCATCACACAGTCAAGCATTACAACATGTTCTTGGTTTCAGTTCATGTGCTGCTATAGAAACGTTTATTTGAGCTTACAAAAACTTGAATGCCATGTTCACGATAATTGCACAGCTACTGTTAGTTTACCCGAGTTTACTTTATGAATGTGGCTGATGTGTGTGTTTTCTGAGGAAACCTTTTAAAACTCTTACACATAGCCCCTGAGGGAGGATAAACTAATTTGAGGTTTTTTAAAAAAACACTCTGTAACCTGAAAAAGCAAACAGCAGCACTCAAGTGCGACTGCAGTCCAGTAAATCTCGCTGCCTGATTGAGTCCATGTTTACTCAAGTGTCCCGCACTTCTAGAAATAAATCTAATCTCACTGCCAATCGATCTCAGTGCAACATTCACTATTAAAGTGTATATTCCATTAGCCTCTGCCTCCTTAATCTCTTTTAATAGCATGTCAGAGTTTACAAAGAAGCGTGTTTACAGAATAACCTGAGGCTTGCTGCGGTACACCTGCTGGAGCTTGTAGAAGTGAACATTATATTTATATTAAACATAATTTTAGGATTATAATTTGAAGAGAATGCTTTAACATGAGAGAGATGTTAAAAAAACATCTCATTTATCTGTTTAATGACTCGGGCTGAGCCACCACCAACAGCGTCAACCCATGAACTCGTGAATGTGCTCCACATGAGGGACCTTTTCATGGAGTTTAGAGTATCACCACAGGCCTGAGTTATAACCTGCTCTCTGACTGCAGGACCACTTCCGCACAGTTTGTGCGGCTCGCTCTTCATTTATAAAGCCAACGGCTTTTACAACTGGCAGTGACACAAGCCGTGATAACTCACTCTCTGTGCTGTTTTCCTCTTCTATATTGCAGACCTCGGGCCCTTGTTCCCGCAGCTTGTAGAGGTGATGAAATTGTATCTTAGACAAACACTCAGTTTCCTTTCAGAGAGCTGCTGCCGCTGTGCTTGTTGGGGGTGCACAGACTCATGGACAGACACAGAGATCCTTAGATTAGATCTGTTGTGGCTGTTCCCAAACTTGAACCAGTCTGTCTTAATGAACAGTTTATCCACCCATCCAGCACTTTTGTGTCCGAAATAGCTCTAGTACGTAACTGGCCATACCACAAAATTGGCATTTTCTGTTTAAGCTGACAAAATACAATACTTAGTGAGCTTTAGTGGTGCTGGTAGTATTTTTGAACTTTAGACAGAGCCAGGCCAGCTTTTTTTCCCCTGCCTTCAGTCGTTATGCTGAGCTAAACTAGGCTAACCACCTCCTTGATCTGGTATGGTGTTTAATGCACATGTTTGTAAGGTCAGTAGCTGGTTAGCTTAGCTTAGCTTAGCATAAAGATGGAAGGATGTATAAAGGGAACTGGATAAAGTGTTCAAGGCAGTGCTAGTTCATTCCTATCAAAGTTGCTCACTGGCAAAAGAAGCCAAAAAAAGCTCGAAAACAAAATGTTATTAGACCAAATCGATCAAATCACAAAAGTCATCTTGCAGGGTCACAATGTTAAAAAAGTTTCTTGTGTGTGTTGTATTGATACAAGGAAGCCAATTTTTTTTAAATTATGAAAAATCATTCATATTGCAAATACTAAATTCATTTTCAGTGGCCCACAAGAAAAATAAAATCAATTGCTTTTTTTAGTCCACTATATACATTTTGCTTAAAAAAAGATCTATTTGAGATAAACAGGCTGTCAACATCTGGACAGTTTTCAAAGTTTCCCTTTGGACAGGCAGTATGCAGCTAAAAAAAAGGTAATAAATTGCAATATATCAAAATATATGTTATCACGTTACTTAGCTTTTCTAGTCATTCAGTCTCTCAAAATGCTTTCACAATACGAATCACATTCACCTATTCATACTCATTCATACACTGGTGGCCTGAAGCCACAGTGCAAGGTGCCACCTGCTACTAAGTCTTAGAAACACTCACACACTGATGAAACAGCCATTGGGAGCAATTTAGGGTTCAGTATCTTGCCCAAGGAAACTTTGACATGTTGACTGGAGGAGCCAGGGATTGACCCACCAATCCTCTGATTTGTGGACAACCCACTCTACCACCTGAGCCGCAGCCGCCCACAATGTGATGTAAGTATCATAATAATATAGGTATCATGGGAAATCTGATGATTCTCACCCCTGGTAAGTCTATGGGAAAAAGTCTTTTTAGGCCCAATGGTGTTATGTGACCAACCCAGAGGCTGTAATTCGACCATTTGGGCACTATTAAAATTGGCTTCAAAGCCTGGCTAACTTTCTCGAGGCCTACTGAACAGCTAGCCTGGATCACTCCAAATAAAATCTGCTTAAGTGCCTCTAAAGCTCACTAAAAATGATATCAAGTTTGCTAATTCATACAAAAACAAAGAAATATCAAACAACTCCTGATTAAAAGGACTGATAAAAAATTAATTTACGAGGCCTGATCTTTAAAATGTCAAAACATTTGTGATACAAGAAAGCTGGAATGACTCACTCTAATTCTATCTGGAGATTAATTTTCAAAAGCAGTGACTTTGAGGTATGGTGGTAAAATGACCGAATGACTGTCAGAAGAGCAGCCCTTAGAGAAAAAGTACAGAGGTAGGCCGTGGCCTCAGCAAGTGTTAGGTTAAGTTCATCTGTGCTCAAGTGTTTACACAAACTGCAGCCAAGCAAAATTGTGCGCTGGGATTTATTTATGTGTAGAGAAATACATTTACTCAAATAGCTATAGCTTGTAGAACAAGGAAAAAGAAAATGAGAGCAGAGCACAGAGAGGGTGGGTGGAGGTCAGAGAGCTAGGGGAAGTTAATAACTTGAAATAATAAATAATACAGCCCACTGATGGGAATTTGGCAGCACTGCCTTTTATTATCATCAGTTGATTCAGTGCACTTAAAAAAAATGTCTGCACTCCTCTCTACTTTGTGGCTACTGTGCACTTGCAGAGACCCATTTCATTACTCAAGACAATGTGTATGTTTGTTGTTTTACTCCTGCGATTAACTGTCTGGTCTGCAAGTGTGGCTGCCAGGGAGATGGTGGAGACAACCAATCCCAGATGGCGCTGTGCCCAGAGGGGACAGATAAATGAGGACCACCAGGGTGGATAAAACAGTCGGACGGGATGAACATGCTTTATAATAAGTTTAAGCAAATGCAATGGATAAAAAGAAGTATGATCACTGCATCTGAAATGATATTCTCACTTCGCTCGGCTAAATAAGCCTGAGATAAAAATCTGTATGATTTTCCATTTGCAGAGAAAAAACATTTTCAGTGACATCGGATGATGTTTAATTTTCCATTACCCTAAAAAGGAAAATAAGCAAATAAATACACATGTTCCAGGATGGTGAGGCGGGGGTTGTGAGAAAGGAGGAGAAGTTGGAAGTTATTCTTTTCTTGCTCTGTAGTTTCTGATGTCAGCTACACCGCACAGAAATCCTCATCTCATCCAGACATATTCCTCAAGTGTTTGGAAATGATTGAAGATGATTGCAGACCTAAAATAGTGCCTTCTTACTGATTTGGTGATTACATTTCAGTGATTTTTTAGTTGGATTCTGTGTCCAAATAAAAGCCGATCACTGATGTGGTGATTTTGCTCTACAAGTTCTCCACAGCTCTGACATTACACCACAAGACCTCTCAATTACCTTATTACATTTGCAGAAATTCCAGTAATGCGGTGTGCTTAGCACTGTCGCAAAGCCAAGACTCTTTTCTTTAGAAACCTACTGTGAGGTCCTTTCAACATGCATCACTGATGAAGAGCAGGCCATCCATCCTGTCTGTCAGACTGTGACATCCAAGAAATATCATGCATGATTACAGGCATGATTGCTTTCAGACTACACAAATCTGTTACTGATGGAGAATGCTTTTAATCTCCTCAATGATCGGCTCGGGGAAATGATTGAGAGCTGGTGTTTGACAGTTTCAGCGGTAAGATCAACACAGGCAGAGGGCGAGTCTCGTCTGGGTGTTAGGGAGCAGACCTGGCACTGTGAGTGTCGGGGGGTTGAGGGTGTCATGATAAGCTTTGAACCACAGTGGAAAGAGCTGGTGTTGAATGAACACAGACCCCTAACTGAATCCCGACACCCTGAGCCGTGAACGAGTGAAAATGTGCAGCGCTAATCAGGAGAAAATAAACAGAGCAGCACCCCCGGGCGTTGTAGTAACAAGAGGAATGACAGTGTGGTGGTGAGGCCAAGACATCACGAGACACAGTCGAGACACAGTCAACACATGTTAATGTCAGGTTTGTTTCCTGAGATATCACAATATCCGTTATGTTCTCGAGCATTGTTTGTACAGACATGTATGAAAAGTAAGGCCAGACATTTACTTGCTGTTTAACCTTGCATTTGTGCACGTGTCCTGCTGCATCATGAGCATTTTTGTATATACTTGCTTATACGCGACACGTGTTGCTGGTGGATACCTCTAGAAGACACACGAGAGAGCTCCGGCCATAAACAACTATCAGATGTGTGGGATGTAAACAACAAACGTGGTGACACTCGAGGAGGTTACTATCATGTTAATGCTGAGATCACAGCAGAAAAGGCGACAGCTGCGACAACGTCTGTGGTACATATGGCCTCTAAATCAAGCCTGTCGATCCAATGGGGAGTACGTGTCTCTTGTCTGCCTCTGTCACATCAGCTTTGCCTCTACACTGCCCCTGCTGCTTATACATATACTGCATCTTGCGTCCACATCACGTTAATTTTTGAGGACGCGCACAGCCGACGCCTGAAACCGATGTAAGGAATGCTTGGCAGCCATCATACCTATACATATGTGTAGTTAACAGCAAGTATATCTCCGGCCTAATGTATCACAATTCATATAAATATGCATGAACCATGTAATCAGAAAGGCTGCGATCACATGGCCAATGCACTGACGGACACGAAAAAGGAGGGAGTGGAAAGAACGAAGGTCAGTGTAAGGATGTAGGTTGGGATTGTAGATGCGTAAAACAAACTTTCCTTTGGGAGTCTGGAGTTTGTTTCTTCTTGAAATCAAGTGAATCGTGTGAGTTACTTTAAGGGATGTCTTTACACTGTTTTTTTCCTAAACCTAACCCATGTATCTTTACTTGCCTAAACTTAACCTATGTAACTACAACACCCAAACATGTAGGCTGTTAATGTACTGTTCATATGTTTTTAGAATGAAACGTAATGCACAAAATTCATACAACCACATATTTTAAAAGGCTGCAGTCATGTGACCAATGCACTGACAGGTGTAAATAAGGTGCATAAAGAGCCAAAGTCTGCATAAGAAAGCAGGTTGGGGTAGTGGATGGGTCAAATAAACACAGGACTTTCACCCAGGAGACTTGTGTTTGTGTCTTTAAATGAACTTTTAGTTATTTTAAGGTACATCTTCACTATGTTTCTTTTCCTAAACCTAATCCAACCTGTGTAACAGCACACAAAAATGTTTCATTTCAGGCTTTTCTGATCTACCCTTTGTTTGTTTTCCTATGAGAAGAAATGCACCAAAATTTGTAGAAATTCCACATAATGACTATCCAGGGCGGCACAGTGGCGTCGTGGTTAGCACAGCAAGAGGGTCTCTGGGTCAAAACCGGGTTGGAACAGGGTTCGGTCCGTGGGCGGGGGCCCTTCTGTGCGGAGTTTGCATGTTCTCCCCGTGTCTGTGTGGGTTCTCTCCGGGGTCTCCGGCTTCCTCCCACAGTCAGACAGACATGCAGGTCAGGTTGATTGGCTACTCTAAAATTGCCCTTAGGCGTGAAAGGTTGTCTGTCTATATTTGTCAGCCCTGCAATAGTCTGGCGACCTGTCCAGGGTGTACCCCGCCTTCTGCCCGATGACAGCTGGGACTGGCTCCAGCCCCCCCACAACCCTTATGAGGACAGTAGTAAGCAGTAGTAGAAGCAGTCCCAAGCAGTCCAGTTAGGAGGCAGGTTTGGGGTGGGGAATGGGTCACAAAACACAGGACTTTCCCCCGGGACTTTCTCAGGACACCAGTGATGAACCATATGAACTTTGAGTCATTTTAAGGTACGTCCTCACCATGTTTCTTTTCCTAAAACTATCTACAGAAACTTTACTTGCTTCGACCTGACCTCCATAACTATGTGTTAATTATGCAACTGTACATTTGGACATAACGTCATTCATGGGGCACTAATTCATAGGATATCAAACAAACTATTGTATGAGAATTCATTGCAGCATCATAATTTCCCCAAAATGAAACCAGTGGAAGCACACAATAAGGTTAATGATGTCGATTTTGTATTTGGTTTGTTGGGGGTGTGTCACGCAGAGGTTCACTCACTGAAATGGGTTACTCTGGATTTGAGCCAACGAAGCCTGAGGGAGCCTGCTTACAAATGGTGAGCCTCGAAGGAGCCAGCATGCTCTGTCTGGGGGACTCCATCCTAATCTCCATGATCGGGGGAATTTTCCCATCGAGATGAGAAGCAGATGTCTCTCTTTTTCTGTCTCGTTCTCGTGCTGTCGCACCAACTCTGTTTCTGTCTCCCTCCCTCATTCAGTCAAACCTGGCCCTCCGTCCCCCCAGGGACATGGGGAGGAACACGAGCACCATGGGAAGGGTGGCTGTCCCCGAGCCCGATCACATGACGAAGGAGCCCTTTTTGTGGGAGGCACTGTATTAGGTACAGAGCTGTGAGATGGAGCCGGTCCAAGAGCTCTCAACTTTCTCATGGAAAAACACAAACAAGGCGATTTGATAAAAACGTCATGTTGTGGCGATTCCCACTTAAGATGAACAAGTGCTGGGTGGCTGGGTTTTCTAGGTGGACTGGAGATACTTTGACTTAGCTATTTTGCTCCCATTGTTGATGTAGGGTTTGACCCTGGCAGGAAGAGTAACCATGGAGATCAGACTGGAGGGACTGGTCCACGCCCACCCTTCTCATCATGCCTCTGGGGCTGGCACTGCACCATAAATACTCAGACTCTTACGCTCCGCCTCATGCACCTGCAGCTCCCCCGGGCCTTAGCTTTGCCTTCCCAAGAGCCCAACCCCTTGGCTCCTGTGGCTTGGTTCTGACGTGCGTACTCTGGCTTACAGCGTAAACAGACAGAGAAGAACTGTGGGCCAGTCACCGGGTGTTTGGTCGTAGTCTGTAAACAGATCAGCAAGAGGAGGAACAGGAGCTCCCAGTGGAGATGAGACTGACTGACTATCCTGAGGCGGGAGAGCAAAGGAATGAGATATAAGGCTTATATGGATGCCTGTTAAATATCCAAGTTGCCGTGCCATCATCCAAGATAAGGTTTGAGATTGTTTAGGCAACTAGGATTCCAGGATGGTCAGAAAGATCATCCCTCAATCAAAGCACCAAGGTTAAAGCCCCCAATTTCACATGAAGTTAGCAAGATACTGAGTCCCCTACAAGAGTCTGTGAAGTTGCTTCTAGCTGAGGGTAGCAGTCAAAAGAGAAGTCTATTGGGACAAGTAAATATTTTGTTCAGTACAATCCCTGACAATAAACAAAATAGTTTAATGTGATCCAATTAAAGGGGGACTGCACTGATTTTACACAACAAAGTGTGTAAAAAAAAATTGTGGTGTACTTTTGCATATACTAAGAGATGCCACATGAGTTACCTATCTGATGGGGCAGAGGACAACCAGGTCAGAAATAAACAAATATGACCATGAATTCAGCTTTCTAGACCTCTGTAGCCCGCTTCTCATGTCTGTTTGAGGCCAGAGCATGGATGTTCAAAGACAACTGGAAACAGCTTTGGAGACAGGACTCCGTTTAAGTTGCTGAGTGGCACATAAAGCCAAAAAAGTGCCATATATCAAACTGTGCAGATGATCGGCACTGTCATAGAGCAGGTTCACCAGAGACTTCCACCTGTCGAGCCGGCTACTTCCACCATAGCATTCCCCTAACTTGAATGGGGAGGAAATTATTCAATCTTGCTGCTTTTCCAGACTTTCCAAATGTTACCAGATCAAATGGATCAAATCCTTCTTCACTCTGACAGGGGTTGTGCCCTTCCACAAATTTTGTCTCTTTAAAAGTGTGAGTCTGTGGGTCTTTTTTTGCCCAATGGTGTCAAATGATGGACTGATGGGAAGTTGTAATTCTGTCGATGGGCCACAACAAAAATTAGTCTGGAAGTCCGGCACATTTCCTGGGGGCCTGAGCTATGGCTGAAGGTTACATTAGCCACTACTAACATAACACACATTATCTGACCAAACTGTTGGAGTTGGAATTGCTTTGTGGGTAATGTAGGTGTAAGGTTAAATAATTAGTGGGAAAAAAGACACAATGTCACTGGATCTTCCTCACTGATTTGATAGTAGAAAAAGTCTGTCGCAAGCGATATAAAAGTGAATGCAATGCTAAATTGATGCAGTGCTCTATAAACTTATAGAAGCAGTACAGTTCTTAATCACATTGTATTACAATTGGTGTGTATTATTAACAGACAGAAAAAAAAACCTTGAAAAGAAACTGAGTATTTGGGGTAAAGTTTTGGAGGGAATTCAGGGCAACAGTCAACATGTTTTCTGAAAAACATCAGGATCATCCCATTTGCAACCCTTATCATCGTCCGGGGTTACATTCCATTAAACAGCTTGTAAACACACTACAACTGTCTCTCCGCTTAGTCATTCATTCTTTTTAAATACAGTTTTTTAAAATGTTTTTTTTGATAAAAGTATAATCTCAATGCAGTGTGAAGCTTCAAAACACTGAAGTCAATTAAAAATCAAACCAATCAAATTTAGAAAAGTGTTGACTATAAACTTTGGATTGCTGTACAGTGTTCACTGCAGAAAGAGATAAAGCCCAGTGCACATCTGAGGCTGAAGCCCGAGTCATGCTTGAAGGTTACTGAGGAAGATTATTGAGTCCAGCAGTGTTAATAAGGCTGTGTTTACATTCTGTGGCTCCATGTGTTACCAGACCTGAATGACCCTGGATTAAAAGGAGGGGAGTAGTGGCCTGATGGCAAACACACACACACACACACACACACACACACACACACACACACACACACACAGATGACAAAGTGGTGCCGATGAGGGTTTGAAGGCTGTGTTCAGGAAGTACTGAGTGCTTTCATATCAGCAGGATTGCTACAATGGTATGCATGTTATCAGACACAGAGCTGCTCCTTCATTAATTAGACGTATCATTTGGTAAATACTGTATGAAAACAAAATAAAACAACTACTACTTGGTTTACAGCAAATTACACATTACCTCTTCTCATACCTGAAAAAGTTACAACACTGTAGGGGAGGGGCTGGGAGGTGGATGGGTCCCACAAACCCGAACTTTGATGCAGGAGTACTGAGTTCGCTTCCCATTTAAGTGTGATGGTTTTTCTTACCTTACCTTTACTTACGTAAAGAGACGAAAGTCATGTGACAGAAGTGACAAATGTGACACACATCACATACTACACGTCACGTGCGTCACATCATGTGAGTCATGTGATGTGCATCACGTGCACCACATCAAGTGTCATTAGCACAATATGCTACACATACTAGAATACTATGCTATATTGTTATTAATAGATGTCAACATTGACTTAAGGGCACAAACACTGCTCTCCTAGGTGAAAGTCCTGTGCTTTTTTAACGCATCCACCACACCTCCTTCCCACCCTACAGGGAGCCCTTAAATTTTTCTACATCATAATGTGGAGTTTGTTGCTTCTAATATCACATTACTTCACTTCCTCCTCTGCTACCATGATATTTACTATGGACTCTAGAGGGTGCCTCCTTACAGTAAACGTAAGTATGGGTCATACTAAGTTGCTTACACAGTCGACCTACAGTATATGGCTTTTTTTTTTCAGTGAGAAAGGGCTGAAAATCTAGCAAAAATACACAAATGTAGCTGCAGCTAGGCTTTTATACCAATTGAAGTAAGAACAAAAACTGTTTTATAATCTCATTATGAATCTGATTATAGATGATTCCAGTTGCTTGCAGGCGATTTATTTTGACATCTAAATTTAAAGTAAAATGCCCTCAAATGCTTTATGTAAACTTGATGGTTAACACCTATAGTTAAGGAAAGATATTCCCACAGCAACAATCTGACGACTGTTTGCCAGAGAAGTGCAGTGGTTTCAGATAGTAGGGGATGTCAGAGTTAGTTTTGATTTTTGTGGCATGTTAGCCACCATTAGAAATGGGCCATAGAGTGCCTTTTAGAGGTTTGACCCTTATTTTCAAACTGGTACTACTGTATTACTACAGAAGAAACAGTAAGTGACATAGGTGAGCTTTTTAGAAAGGAAAACCCTCTGATATTAACTGGATGCAACAAAGAGGATTTCATAATTTGTCAGACATGAATCCAAGACATTCATCAGGTGTCTTTGTGCCTGTGATCAGAGAAGACTCACAGTCTTTTGTTTACACCTAATCCTGTGTTCTCCCAACATACAAAAGCAAGCACTTAGCACTGAACTCATCTATCATTTTGACATATTTTGGAACCGAACAATTGCCACTCTGCTCTAATGTTCCACTGTCTAACCTCTGGGGTCTCCCCATCAGCACTCCAATACACCTGGCTGTAAAGAAACACCAGCCCACAGGCACCTGCGCAGCCAGCACGCCGCAGATGGAGAGATTAATCACACAGCGGATGAATGCTGGTGATTTATGGGAAACTGTGACAGTGTGGTCATAACACGCAGAAATGTATATGCGGGATGGCCTGGAGACTAAAATGGTTCGGCAGGAGACTAAATGGGCCATTATTTAGAATTCAACCCTGGGACTCAAACCAAAGGGGGTTCCCCTGTCTCTCAACCAGGGGAACTGAGGGGAAGGAGCAGTCCCACATCTACCGCCTTTGATGGTGCTCTTACAAGTGATTCCCCCCTCCCCCTTGTTCTCTTCCCTGTGGTTTTCATCCTCTTCTTATTATCCTACTCCTTCCTGAGAGGACATATTCCCACACTGTGACCAGAATGAATCTAGGTCCTTTCTGTCGTGACTTTGTCCACTTTCACCGCAGAGATACCCAGAAGCTTTATGACTCTGCCGGGGGTGAGGTTAGAGAGGGTGAGGGGCTCGCCATCTCAAGGGACCCAGCTCTCTATGGTCTTCCACATAACAGATAAACTCTGACAAATGGGTTCTGGCAAGAGGTTTTTACGCACTCACGTGATATCAGCAATTACATTGGTGCCCCCCCTCCTTTGCACTCTGGCCCCCCCGTGTCCCCTGGGAAGACTCTTATCAATGTGAAGAAGTCGCTGAAGGAAATGCCAACTTAACTTGAGGAGCCTGCACACTGCTATTCATCCTCTGTCTACAGTGACAAGGGATTTGCAGCTGCGAGGGGGGGCGGCATGTCTCATAACTATTAGGCAGCGTGCCTTGTGGCACTGTGGACGGCCAGCAACAAGATCTGTGTTGTGCACCCAGTTGGGTCCGGGGTCAGATTACAGGCCTCAGAGATGGGGCGCAGAGCATGGAGGCAGCAGGATCAGGCTGCAGCACGCAAGCATGGGAAATGTGTTCATGAATAGAAAGACCTTTTTACTCGGGGCAGGAAACACAAGTCTGCAGATGTTTAACAGCTGGGACACATCAGAAAGTACAGCATGGGAAATAAGTACTCATGAAATATAGTATACAGTTCACACTGCTGAGATGCACGTCTAATAGCCTCTGAGATAGAGTGCTACTGTACGTATCTTCAAACTGAAATGAACAAAAATTTTCGAAAATTTTCTAAAAGGAGAGACATAGTGGAAGTGATCTTCCATTTCTGTGTTTTGTCTCTCATGTGCATATTCTTAACCCAAAGGAGGCACATTTGACAGTTGATGCATATTTATCTACTGCTGTGGAAATGAGGTGGAAGCCGAGGAAAGTGGAGCAAATGAGGAGATGAGAGCAATTTGTAATTTCAAAGATGCAGGCAGATAGGAGCTAAAATACTACACTCATTGTCTTGTCCAAAGCAGATGGTATCTGAGATGATGTGATGCATGCAGGCCAAGAGCGAGTCTCTTGAGATGTTGGGAATATTCTGAGTGAAAAACTTGAAATTAATAAATTAAGTGGTCATTCTTATGAACTGGCTCATGGGGGACAAGATAGTGTGCTGCATGGCACTTATTTTGTTTAGTTTTCTTCTTTAAGAATAAGAAAAAATGTAATGATTTGTGCATGTGTGTATTTCCTTTTGTGATTTGATATAATAGCAAGCAGAACATGGGAAAAACTGTGCTCTGCACACTACTAATTCAGATGTCAGAAAACATCTGTTTGTGCACCAGTTTGAGATTTGAAGCACACGCTGAAAAGATCAGTCATGTGCAGCCATTGTCTGTGCAGAGGATGTTATCAGTTTTGTGTTTTTATCTAGAACAAAATGTCCTCAAATGTCCATATGACATATTTATACATCTCACAAAAATATTGCACCATCACAAGCATCTGTCTCAAATACATAAACTATGTGACCTCAAGAGTACAGTTCAATAGCTTCAAAGTGTTTGAAAGCCAGCAGATGTGAATTCATGCTTATCAGATGGCTGAAGCTTTTTTGTCAACATGTTTTAAAACATTTCTGATAAAAGGAATATTATTAGCAGCATTAAGAATGAGCCATCGGGGACGGCGGACGTTTCCAGGTTCAGCAGTTCACAAACTATATTGTGCTATTCAGCAACAAAGAGAGTTATTTGGAAAACGTAATTAAGAAAAAGAAATTTGTAAATGACATGTCAGTACATAGGTTTCCCTCAGGCAAACATTAAAGATCCTGCACATGTAAATCTTAAGTTGTCTTATCTGAGAAAAGTCAGAAAAGCAGCCAGTCAGTAGCAGAAAAGAGAATTGTCAGTTATGCAGTGTTGAAGGGAAATCAATGAACGACTGTCAAAGAAAGTAAAAAAAAAAGTTGTGATACAAAGTCTTTGTATATTAAAGCAACTACAAAGACTGTCATCTTGTGTCGATTTTAGCCACCCTTGTGGATAACAGCAGTCGTGTTTCCATGAGCACAACTGGCTCATGTCGAAAAACCCTTGATCTGAATAGCACCAGAGTTTGTTTTGGAAGCAAGATAATGAAAGACGCAGCGTAATTGTAATGCTTAAAAACACACACACACACACACACACACACACGCACACACACACACACACACAAAGCTTCTTACTACCAACTTGACAAAGACAGAGGCTTTTTCAGTGCTCTTACACATCAAAGTATGATGCCTTAAATATCTCTCCAGCATCAGTTATCAGTTTAAGATCTTCACTGTGTCACATTACACTTGTTACATGCAGTGGCTTTTCAAAATGATGTTATGTTTCCACAGGAAATGTACAATACCACTTGTTGAATGCACACAGTCTCTTTTCAAACTTCCAGCATATGTTTAATTTGTTTTAAGGTTTACTTCCTTAAAACACATATTGCTGCTAAAGGGATGCTTCGGAGTGTCAGAATCTGACATATGGTTAGCAGCCCTCTGCATCCGACTCTGACGAGTTGGGAGTGAGACCATGGACCAGAAGCGTAAAACTCTGTAGATTCACAACTAAAATTGTGTGAATGCATAAAGCCAGAAAGGTGCATTTTTGTCAGATTTATAATGCAGTGTGTACACCTGTTTCTGTTTTATAAATCTCGATCACTATGGCACTGGTGCATGGACACAAGCCTGATTTCCACACCAACACTTCAACATAAATGGATGCAGAAACGCCTTCAAACATTGGTTTGCATATCTATACTTGTGCCTCTCTACCACTTATTAGACCTATCTATGAACATACGGTAAAGAAAGAGCAATTTCAGTTACTGTGTGGTATCAGTGAAGTTCTCCAATAGTGCTGCAGCAGCTGTCAATACACACGGCCGTAAATATCTGCAGTGTCCGTACCACTAATTCATCTCATTTTTGCATACCGTCATCATGGTAAAATCTCAATCGTTCTGATTATTCAACTTTAGAGGTATCAATGATGCATTCATAGTGCTCATGTTAAAACTGACTTCTCAAAGTGTTTCACAGGATAACATTAAAAGATCACTAACAGTGAGATGAATGTTAATAAAAAATAATGATGAAGTTAATCACTCATAAATAATTTAAAATCAACATGATAAATGCCCCTTTGATAAAAATAACACAATCCTGAAACCAGAATATAAATCAGGTCAGCCGACTGAACAATGTCATACATGATGTGAACACGTATTTACAGTCCAAATGCGCCCCATGTAATAACCAAATGAAATCTGAGTAACTTTGCTATCTGGGATAATTGCAGCCTCGCATATACAATTCTGTAATCCAACTCAAATGACCACTTTATGAACGTCAGTGTGTCCGGGTCACTTGCACAGGCACACAGATATATTACAGCCTGTCATAAGCAATAGTGATCATTTTGAGGCAATCAGTGTGTTCCATATGCAGCATGCTTTATAGACAGATTTGATCTCACTGACTGACTCTACAAAACTTGGGTTTGGACTCAGTTAAACTCTGGGAGACTTGGCAATCGCTAAAACATCTGAAATTACTCCTAATCTCAGTTCCCAGAAAGCGGTTGAGAAACGGCGTCTTGCTGTGCAGTTGGAGACCCCGGAGTCGTCCAGCCAGTAAATATTATGTTTTTTGTGAGGTGCCAACGCGATAAGTTTTGGCATGCATCAGGAAAGTCTGGTCGATCCACAGCGAGCACCGATGCAGCAGGCTGAAGAGTGAGACGCAGCATTTCTTTCTGGGATGACTGAGTCATGAGGCTGCTGGATAGAAACGTCAGATAAAGGTTCATCTACCCTTGAATACAAAGTCATTGAGTTCATAGTTAATTTAGTCAAATTGAGAATAAGAATAAGAATAGAGTTGACTCTTTAATGCTACAAGCTGCCTGAGGAAGTAGTTCATTCGAGGAACACAAAATCTACCTGAGCACCAGGATTTTACCTTAAATTCAATTTTTAATACCATGTTTTATGCCTCCTCCATGCTCTGTCTTTATCTCAGTTGAAGCAGCTCTTATTCCAGTTCATAAAATGAAAAATGGAAAGCTTTAGATTTATAAAAGGCTTATTATAGGTATAGACAGCCTCTTTAGCCAAACACTGTCTTCACTAACTTACAGAGTGCATCTGCTATTCTGTATGAAGTTGTTTTAGGAGAATGTTGATCTTCTTCACTTGCATGTTTTATTCATATCATAAAAATGTTCCTGCTACATGATAATGGTGGCAAATAATTGAGTGACACTGGCTCTTGATGCACATGTGATTTTTTAAACCCTCCTTTGTGCCGTCATGCTCTAATCATGAGGACAAAGTTACTGCGGAGTTGACTACCTATTCACACTGTGAGTTTTCAGCAGGATTCTGAATCTTCCTCCTTACAGAACGCTGTGCCTGTCTTGTGAAAATCTGTGTGATTTAACACAGCGCCTCAGAAACAGATGCCATCTGGCCTGCAGCACAGCTTGGCCAACGACACAAGAGCCAAAATCAAGAGGTACATCAGTTAATTTGTAAGGCATGAATTGGATTTTAATGGAAAAGCCTGTAACTTGATGTAATGATTAAAAATAGGCTTTAAAGGTCCTGTGTTTAGGCCTTAGTGGTATCTAATAGTGAGGTTGCAGATTGCAACCAACTGATACTTCTCCTGTGTCCAGCCCGAGGGGCAATCACGGCCCTCAAGGCGATTCAAAATTCCCCCGCAGCTTATTGTTTATGATATATCATACATAGCCCACCCCACAATACTGTTCAGTCAAGCAGGTTCAGTTTTAAATTTTCCATTCATCTACTATGGTAGGACTATCACACAGTTTCTAGACATGCACCAAGTATGAACTACACAAGCAGAACAATGTGTTTTCATAAACAGACAGTAAACAAGCAAACAAATTATTACCTAACATTATTACTATTCCCTGCTTGCAGACATGGCCACAGCAAAGAAGCATAAAGTCAAGAATGAGGGCTGCCACTTTCAGGAGAGATGGAAAGTTGAATACTTTTTTGACTTAAAGACTAATCAATTGCATTTGTATCTTTTGTATGGGATTTTTTTGTTCCTCATAACTCATATGATGTGAGAAGCAGCTGGCCTCCAGGTATTTTCATTTGATCTGATCTGCACCCTATCCAAAAGAGTCTGGAAACCTCTGGTGTAGGAGGACTACAGTGGCCGAAATTAAAATGGAAAAATGAAAATGGCCCTGTTTGGCGCCAGTGTTTGGCGTGTCAGTCTGTTGTAGAAACAACATGGCGGACTTATGTAGATATAAACGTCTCATTCTAAAGTAACCACAAACACAACAATTCTCTTTACAGGCGATTATACACTATGGAAAATATAGTTATGAATATTATATACCATTCTGGCAAATAGATGCCCCTAAATCCTATGCACTTGACCTTTAATAATAATTTCTAGTAAGACAAGTTTAAATCGGTTGCATTTATTCCCTGAGTCTTGATTGTAAGGCAGCTCTCTGCATACTGTACCTCCTCACATCTCTTGGTCTGTCAGCTGAACCTTATTCACCAGATTCAATTTAGCAATGTGGCATATTTTTATTGCACTAAATGAGCATACTAACTTATTATTTAGGAAATTTCCTGGGGTAATGAGTTAATTACAATGATTATAGTCTCATAGCTTCGGCAGCTACAAGCGATGCAATCTTCATTGCCAGAAAATTGTATAAAATTTAAACGCACAAGAGAGACAATATGACAGTATTTATGGGTTCTACACCATATTGGTGTACATTACAGTTTTCTGAGATATTTACAGTGTTGACTAAGTATGTATATAATTAGAAAAAATGGCAAACATTTTAAGGTGTAGGCATTTGCAACAAACAAATTCAAATTCAGTCTTGCAAAGATGGTGCTTACTGACAAATGTGTTTTTTGTTTGTTTTTTAATCAAGAGAGTTGTGTTATTCTAGGCAGTATTTCTCTTGGATTTTTAACACAATTAGATTTTCATGTATAATATTCTCTCTTAAAAGAGAAAAACAAGATCATTTATTTGTGCTTTCTGATGCTGTTGTACTCCCGGGGTGTCATGTTTGAAAATATCAAATCTAAAAAAAAATAAAAAATCTAGAGAGAGAATATAATTAAATATTAAAAAGACAGTTGGTGTTTGAAGCCCTGTGCGGCTGTGGTACATCTGTTGTTAGTGGCCATTAGCTTTAATTGCAGGCAATAATTGACTCTTGTGTCCCTCTAGAGGCAGTTATCTGATTTCCTCAAATCAAAACATAAATGATAAAATCTCTGTGAATATTGTCTGAATATGTCTCTTACATAAGGGAACATTGCATTTAAAAATCCATAAACCAGTATCAATAATTAGAGCAAATGAAAGCAGTTCAGATAAACTTCAGACGAACTGGGAGAGTGATCCTCTGATGTTTGTTTTTTTCTGTAAAGTACAGCTCAGTTGAGAGTTTCTACATCCTTAGAACATATTATGACCAAAGTAAACATCAAAATTCAAAATTCATTCAAAACATCCCAAAACCATAATGAGTCTTGCTGAACTTTTCCTTATTCTTGAACACATCTAAGCAAAACTGTAACTTTTCTCCTCCACTATATTACTCAGTGCCTGTGGAAATGGTCCTAGTTGTGTGATAAGCAGGTTGACCAGAGGGTGGCACTCTGGTAACAGCTGTAAAATGTGGTAAACAACATAATATATTGGAACAGAAGGGGATAAATATAGCACCAACATTATAATCATACTATGGAGCCAGGATGTGAATAAAAAACTAGGTACCAGAGAATGAAATGCAGATAATAATGCATTTACAAAAACTGAGTTTCATAAAATACATTTTAAAAAGTCATGTAGATATACTCATCCTAAATTCTGCTACAGTAATTCAAATTAGAAACAGTTAAATGTAAAAACAGTTTATCTGTGAGCATCACTTCTGCATTTACAAGACATTATAAATATAACACGACTTAAAGCATTGATGCTGATGTGCTATGACACTAATGTTTCAGTAAAGGAAGGCATTTAGCACCCTGTGTCAGTGTAATCTGCAGAACATATCTGTGCCATTCAATGATAAAAATAAACAAAACATCCACCATCATCACTCTGGTTCTTGAGATTCAGTAGTGTGAAGAGGAAGAAAAATCTCACCAGTTATTATTCATTAAAGTTAATGAGATCACACGTGGTAATGGCTACATTAACTTTGAGTCCACTTGCATTTTTAATGTTCAATTGAAGCGTTTTAACTGGAAGTAAAAAAAGATAACATTATGAATTAGAGATTGAAGCCGCAGTGTTCAGAATCATGTTTGTACTGGAAGTGTAAAATGTCTACACACTAATGGTAAATGTACATGTAATAACAGCATGTGCAGGTTGCTTTGTATTTCAGTACTTAAATGCTTTCTGTAAGGACTGTAACAAGCAACATTTCCTTAAATTATCACCACATATCACTGGTAGATATGTGACGTATGGTGACAGCAGTTTACACATCGACTCTCTAAATGTGCAGTGTAGTCAGTGTTGATTAAAACATTGCACACAGACACACAAATGAGCTGCCGATAATCCCACCAGGTGTTATTGGTCAAGTGCTGAAACACAGCAGGTGTTAGGGACCATTTCCTGTTTCTGCAAACTCCTCAGGGAGCTCACTTATCAGCGAGCATCAATTCTCTGTAAACTCCTCTCTGCTGTCAGTGACCATGAGAGAAAGACCCTGCGTGACCCTGCACCTTTACCACTTAAATGAAGTCATCAATCTAAAAATCTGAGGAGGAAAGGGGCATCATGGGTTATGCTCAAGGGTTTCACAGGGTCAGAGGGGATAAGGATCAATATTTACACATTTACACATAGGTGTAAAATTCATGGGGACGTGGGACACTTCAGTATTTAAAACATGTGCATTTGTCACAAAATGTTTGATGCTTAAGATTTTCTTCATTATCACCCAAACCTCCAGTTTCATGCCCCCCCTCCAGTGTTAAAAGAAAAACCTTTGCCCTTGCTCAAGCGCATGATCACAAATACCTGTGCAGAAGCAACTTTGGCTCACCATCAGTCATTAAAAACTCTCTCATCAAGACTTTTGACATCTGTTTTGGGGGGAACTTGCCTTGTCTTGCCAAGAGTTAGAAGAGAAGATTTATGCCAATCAGTAAATTTAAAGCGACTGCAGGCAACTGCTAGTTTACATAGCTTAATACAGAGATTGGAAACAGGGTAAATATTGAATTAAATAATTTATATATCCATGATTAGTGCAAATGAACGCAGTTAAAAGAAACATCAGACAAACTGGTAGCAATTCTTTGATGGTGCTTCTGTAACGTGCAGCTCCCAGTTGAGAATATTTACATCCTTTAGAACACATTCTGGCCAAATAAGCACGAAAACAGGCAAGCTGTCTATCACAGGAAAAAAAAACTGCAGCAGACCTTTATGTACACCTATCTTCAACAGCGTTTATTCTCTGGTTGTATGCATTGACTGTAAAAATAATGGACACAGCTACCAGGACGACAGCCATTGCTTTGCAAACTCCAGGCCCCAAAGAAGTGGGCCGGGAAGCCAATTTTCATAGAAGCCAAACAGTGGAATTATAAATCTATCATGTGATACTATTGGGCCCCAAAAGATTATGGCAAAAGAGATGGCTGCAAATCATTGGATACAATTTTCTGAGGGATAACTGATATCAATATATCCATTTTTCTCCCTTCTAATTGTAGTGATCATCAAGTCTCCTCTGTAGTGGAATTAACATATTATGAATACTCTTGTCGTCGCCAGCAGATGATATAAAATACAATGCTTTTCAATGTATGCAACATTCATTTAGTGTGGAAAACTGATGTTTTGTACATGTTCACTTTGTCACTAAAAGAATATTATATATCGGTTGTGATATCAGCAGAAATCAGCATATTGGCAAATTCTGACATTTTATTTTGAAACTAATATCTGCCGAAACCTATGACATGTTGATATCATGATGCAATGCTGGCTTGACCGCAGGAAGTGTCTCTTGTTCTTTGGGCCCAGTGATGCCGCCGCAGTGCCAAGCATCCAGGTAATTAATTATTGCCAAAACAGAGCTTTTTTGGCTTCATGCACCAATGAGCAACTTTAATAGGAATGAACAGGGCCAGACTCAAACACTGTGTCCTAGACTCTTCAGATATCCATGCTGGACTCCTGTATGAAGTTTGTAGTTCGACATTTGACTTCTGGAGCCAGCCTCAAGTGGCCATTCAAAGAACTGCAGTTTTTGGCACCTCACTGTTGGCTTCATTTTCCATCCAAGAAGCTGCTTGGCTGTATGGCCCCAAAAGGCTGTTTGTAACATTACGTAGACAGTGTGCACAGGCAGGACTTTCTGACAACACTTATTCCCTTTGTCTGTGGCTCTTTTGTATGTGTGTGAGGAACCATAAGAGCTTCATGAAACAAAGTGGAAGTAGTAGCTGGAGCTGCTAAGGAAGATAATTTAAACACCGGTTTTGACCTACTAGGCTGTGTGTTCAGCCACACTTCATCGGCCACAAATCTACTGGAACAATGGCTGCCTTCCTTCACCATTCTTCATTAAAGAACAAACGACAGCGGCTGTTATAGGAGGGCTCCGTGGAGAGTTTCCAAATCCCTTAATAGATCTCCCAGTCAATACCCATCTCGCCCTTGAATTCCCAGTGTCAGGGTGCCATCAGAGTTCAACGAGTTTGACTCTGAGAATTGACCCTCCAGGCTGATTTCTCCCCGTATTAGATCATACTTAATGAGCTGAGGGAGAGACGCTTTAGGCTGAGTGTTCATTGGGACCATTAATCTGCCTGTGGAGCAGAAGAGCGACACCCATCTCCAGAGTCAACTCCTCTGTAACAGAGCTGATGTAGTGCTGCAGAGGGAGGATACTACAGTGTTAACACCACAGAAGAACCATTCACAGCGAGGTCAGCTATGGTTCAATGGCTGCTGTTTACTGGATAGAGGTTTACATCCTGATTGATGGTCTGTCGACGTAGACTTATCAGACTAACTGCTTCTGGGGCACGGTGTCCCTCTGATCCGGATCACAGGAAGTGATCGGGTGAAAGCACCTGGATTTTAAAAATATCTGTGGGTGTGAATCAACAGATCAAAAATCTGAGAAATCAGGCTGCTTGCAAGGTGTTTTCCATTTTTAGCCATGTTAGCTAAAATAATAACAATTGGATGGACCATCAAATATGTTATTGTTCCCCAGAGGATGAATAATATTGACTTTGTGATCCACATACTTTTCATCTAGTGCCAATATGAAGTTAACGTGTGCAGTTTGGAGTGAAATCTCTCAACAAAAATTGAATGGACTGCCCTGCTGATTCTGTGCTGATTCTCTGCAGGGCCTTCTTCATCCAGTCATGATTTCAATTTGTCCAATTCTTTGTTTTATGGCCAAGCACTAACCTTGTCATCTGTTAAGTGAAGCTAATGTGCCTTAAGCCTGCATTCTTTCTGATGGCCAACAGAGGCGACTCCACTGGTTGAAAAAAGAAGTCTGACTGTATATAGGTCTAAGAGAAAATGACCACTCACTTAATCTAGTGTCTCATTAAACAATTCCCTAAAGAGTTTATATTCTCAATTGCTGGCTTCTCATCTTCTTCAATACAGCATTATGTTTATTTTGTAAATTACGGTCCCATTTAGAGTGAAATAGATGATACAGTAGGTATGCTTTTGGGTGTGACTAACTTGTGATTGACAGGTTGGGGGTACACAGTGTTGTAGGTTTCTCAGTCAGATCCACCCCTCACTCCTCCACACCTTCACTCTCCTGTTCGATTTTGGCCATTTCTGGCTCTAAAAATCTGGCTCCACTGCGACGGCCAAAATGCCAAACTTTTACAATCTGTGTTCATGATCAAATACCAGCAAACTGTGACATTCCCATCAGCCTCAGCTGTAGTTTTTGTTGCTAATTGCGAATGTTAGCATGTTAACATGATAAGCTACAATGTGAACAATCATGTAAACCTGATCCCCACCTGCTAAGCATCAGCATGTTAGCATGCCATTGTGAGCATGGGTGCATGTTAGCATGCTGACACTAAGTACAGCCTCACAGATCCGCTGTGGCATTAGACTTTCGTTTATGAAATCAGGCTTCTAAAAGTGAATTTTGTTGCGACTGTCTCCTAATCCACTCTTTAAAATGGGTAATAAGTTGTAACTGTTAAAAATAAATTAGTAAGGCTTCATTGATTAGTGACAGGCCATTTCTAAGAGCTTTAACTATTAACTTATTAACATACTGCAGACGTGATAAATCAAAACCTCTTATTTGGGATTTGCTAACATACAATACAGATTTGATGGTTTTGTAGAAAGTGAGAAACTCATAAGCATTAAATAATGGATTACAATTATTTATTACCAAAGCCAAAAACCAAAGGGTTTTTTTCACATCCTGGCAACCCAAAAGATGTTCTTATTAATGACTAATTAGTGATCTACAGAGCATTGATAAAATTTTTTTTTTATAGTCATTAAAACTATTACACTAAACAGCCCTTTAAAATTAGTAAAGAGTTTTTATTTTAGCTCAAAACATTTCTGATCTCACCATATACAGTGATTACTATTATGCTGTCATGTTTCTGCCAATACCCCAATTGTGAAACAGAAAATGTCTGGATATGCTATCTGTTGACAAGCATCTTTTACAAAAAAAACCCCATCCTGAAGTCTTCTAAATTCGGAGTGGCTGAGAGTGAGACAGCCTCTCAGCTAATATTGATGTGAACATTACTAACAATCCTGCCTGGTCAATCAGACTAAATGTCCCGTCCCTGCTGTTGTCGTCCAGCCTTTGCTCCTCAACCCCCTCACACGAGCAGCCTAATCCATCATCCTGACTGCAGTGAGGAGGGATGGAGCATGCCGAAAAGCTATGCTGAGGGATTTAACTTTGTTATCTCCAGAGATCATAAATCTCCAGCTGTTGCCTCCTCCCAGATTCAGCAGGTGAAATTAAACTTCACCCAGAGGAGCACAGCCTTTGTCCACTTTTATAAAATGAAAAGGGAAACAAGCTGCATCATGGTTTATGGTTCAACATATGTGACTGGATAAAGGATGTATAGATATCAGGAAGACAATTAGCCATTAGATGAACATATGTACATATTGTTTTTCCTGCTTAGAGTTAACAACATCGTTTTGACCAAGATGTTCAACAACTGAAGTTCCTCAATTAGTCCTCAACTGTAGGTTTACATTAGTGTACAGTGTAGTGCTTAAGTTTTCTAAAAGAGTAATATTATTGCATACTAATCAAATAATCTGGTCAGGTTTTTTCTTGACAAACAATGTGAGAGAAAACATCTGAGCTGATCCTAAATGGTAACATTTACACTCAAGTACCTAAAACTTCAAGCCCCTTTCCTCTCAAAAGTGCGTTTTGCTTACTATTTTACATTTATGTACGGCCTTCACTGTACAGAATGATGCATGCATGAAATTATTTTTGTATTCATCTGCTGAAGGAGGACTTCAGCTGCACTTAAATTAAATGAGTTTGAAACTTGTGCATGTTTGGATTATTGAACGAGCCTACTAGGCACAACCGAGGGGCCCAAAGTGTCAGGGTCACCTGGGCTTTACCCACAAAATGTCAATCGGAGAGATGCATACGCATACCGACCAGGAAAAGACTAAAAATTACCACAAAAAGAAGCAAAGGAACTGCAGAGTAACATAATAAATAACACAAAAAGGTGTGTAGCAACTAAAACAAAAGAAAAAAAGAAATAAAGCAAGAGCAAGAGAGAGATTTGGTCTCTACAGCTAATTTCCCTGTTCATTGCAACTATACAATTAAGGGGGGCTGTTGCTCCACAATAGCTCCAGCCTCTCGTCAAAATATGCTCACTTCTGGCTCCAAAAAAAGTTGATGGTGACAACAACCATAATGCCAAACTCTAGACTTCAAAACAGCAGTCCACAAATGAATGACTGACAACGTTTCTTTACCTCCATCTAATAAATGAACAATATTTCCAAATGTATCTAAATATATTCATCATTTCAGGACAAATATACAGACTTTGACAGAAAAAAGGAATAAATAGGAATGACTGAGCTGTTTGATACACCACAATTAATAATATAATAGCACATGCAGCATTCTATAAATCAATGCTTCTCGTTGCAATCTCCTAATGAAGTGATGGCGAGGCTTGCAGTAACATGCAGTTATTTCGACTGCTATATTGATTGGTCTTTAACCATAAAGTACAAGGTCAAAGGGCTAAGAGCCTTCTCATGTACAAGTCACATGTTTAAAACATATTGTGATTTCCATTTTGCTGATGGTTTCAGTGACGTGCTTCCAGTGTCCCCCGTCAGGCAACATTAAATCATGTGTACATGCTTTACAATGTACTGCCACATGTGAAGATGCTGACCTTCAGAAAAATAAATAGCTAGACAGTTGCTTATGAAATTTTCATGTGCAAAAACTCATCCAGTTTGATGTTGTAGTGATATTCAGACTAATTGGCTGCTGGGTCTGCTGTACAGTACATGTGACCGTGGTGACTTGAGAAAGATCTGTAGTGCGGACTGCACATGCAGTTATCGTCTTCCACTAAAAGCATGTTCAAACAGGCATGAAACATAGCAGGGAGTGAATTGGCATGACGGAGAGGCGAAGATCTGTGTATCGTCTATTTTTAAAACTGCAGTCTGGTCATTGTATATTTTATTTATGCACGGACTGGCACCCTTAAAAGAGAGCAAGCATTTGCCAATCGCCTCCTCGAGGCTAATTAACTTTTGTTGCTGAAGAGAGACAAAGAGGAAATCCTATAGGCCGCTCTGCACTGTGCGAGACCTCACAAACAGGTGACTGTTTTTCTTTGCATGGAAACAACAAAGAAAGGTCATAGGAGGGTTTAAAGGACATTATGATATTTCATCTTGTGCACAGCCACAATAGATAAAGAGAGAAAGTAAAATCAGCGCTTCACTTGTGCTGTGCAGGAACGTTGCTCGATTATAAGAGAAATATCCCAAGTTATTTTTCTGGCACGATCACACATTTTTCACAAAAACTTTGATTATTCCTCCTGTAAATCTGCTCTGAAAGGATTATTTATTCTTTAGTTGTAGTCACATTATTTTCCCTCTCTCTAATTAAAGTCAAACATTACCACAGAGACCTGATGATCAGAGCTATAAAACATTTACCAGGCTTTCAAACATGACCTTTGCAGACCAACACGCCACGCAGCCACTCACTATATTCAAATGACAGCCCCTTCTTCTACCAAACAGAACCTCTTTCTCTCTCCATGCCGCACGCGCCAGGTTATCTTTAGTGCACATTGAATATTTATACAGCAGGTGGCTGGGGAGTCAGTCACTGATCTCTAAGGTGACTTGCTGAGCCTCTGTGGGGGGTGCTGGTGCGCCGGGGTTGGCCTGGGATGAAGTCACATGGGACATATTGTCTCCTCGGTGTGTCCTTTTATTCCACTTAGTCAAAAGGATTAGGTTTTATGGTTGAATGCCTACCACAAGCACCGAGGAGAGGAGTCAATGAGATATTAGAGCGAGGCAGTGGTGGTCAAACTCTCATTTGATTTATCTCCAAAGAAATATCTTAGCACCACAATCAGAACTAGGAGCTAAAAATAGAAGACACACTCTTTGCACACAAACTGCACAAAATAAGCACAGTGGTACAGTAACAGAGAGATAGCTTGTCACACCACAAGTGAAACAAATAGTAGGAAATGTTTAGGGATCTAATGAGCATGTTATTAGACTCGGGCCTCTTTGATTTATTCTGCTGAAATAGAGGAGGTTAGAGGAAGGTGATGTTCATCATGCACAGAGGGTTTGTGTCCGGGGATGCTCTGAATACTAATCATGTTTTCTGAGATTGAAGTCAGCCTCATTCCATCCTCGTGGCTGGGGGACAATAAGAGATGATATTAAAGAGAGATACGAGAAGAATCTTCCTTTCATGATAGCTTTTAAGATATCGCTCCAAGGATTGAATGATTTCTATTGAGATCACTTGACGATGATGAAACTCTACAGTGCAGCATGTGTGCATTTAAAAATCTGAAAAGCCAGAACTTGCATTGTCACAGCTCATGCATAAACAGTTTTCTTAATGTGGGTTATGGCTGCAAAGACTTTTAATGAGCCCACTGCTGTCAGAGAGCAATTTTCCCTTTGAGCTGAATTCTTTTTTTTAAATGCATTAGCAGCTGATAGAAAATAATAACTTAGTCGAGTACCTTAGATGTGAGAGAAAGCAACCAACGCATAATCTGTTTACATTTTGCACTGCATAAACTATACAGAATGGTAAAGCACCACAACAAAAGTAGGTGACTGAAGAAAACTTTTTTTGGACTGTAGCTGCACAGACTTGTAAGAAAGTGTCCAATAATAAATTAGCAATTCTCAAAAAGCGTGGAGAAACTTTCTGGGCATTGGCATTTCATTGTTGGAGCCACAAAGCTGTCCCCGAACTGAATGTGTGAGATAAGTGCTTTGGAGCACAAACAAACTGAAACAAAAGAACATGAGGTGGAGATTGGTTTAGTAAGTAAGAGAGGGGGAGGAAGCACTTCTGGAGTCCAAGGGCATCATAAACCCCGGCATGTCTCTGCACAACAATGCCAACAGGGGCGCAAATTCTCCACACACTGGGAATCGATTTCACACAGAGAGTGGAGGACTTGGAAAGAGGCGTATCAGAGAGGCAGTGAAATACTGCATCTTGTGTTATTGGATTTGGAGCCCAGTTTTCTGGATGTTTTTTTTTTTTTTTTTTTTTCGCAGCATCTGCAAGCTGGGGGATCCAGTCAAGTGGAGCCAGCCCGAAAACCTGTGGCCAAGGAAAAGAGAGGAAAGAGGAAAAGAGATTGTTCTGGGTTTAACTTTAGACTAAAATTCATGCCATAATAAATACTTGAAAATAATAAGAAAAAACTTTATTTATGGCATAATGTGCACACACTTTATAATCTCTAAGCTATTATATACTGGACCAAAATGTAAACGCAACACTTTTGCTTTTGCTCCCATTTTCACAGGTTTAAGTTAAAGATATAAGACTTTTTTCATGATGTTTCCATTCGCAATTCACAATAAAATATGCACGTGCCTTTGATACAACAAATGTGGTAGATTTGTCTGGCACGCTGGTTCACAGATATTGACTCCCCTCCACACTTGAATCCGAGCCACAAGTGTTGTTTTCATCACTTTCCCTGTTTTCCTGTGAGTATAATACAACAGAAATTCATATGCAACGCTTTTGTTTTTGCTCCCATTTTTCACAGGTTTAAGTTAACGATCTTAGACTTTTTTTAGGCTCAAAACAGATATGCTTCTCTCTTGTTAAAATCTATGTTTTCCAAGATAATCCATCCACCTGGTGTGGCATATTAAGATGCTGATTAAACACCATCATTACTACACAGGTGTGCCTTGAGAAGGCCACAATAAAAGGCCACTCAAAAATGTGCAGTTTGATCACATAACACAATGCAACAGTTGTCCCAAGTTTTGAGGGAGCATGTTATTGGCATGCTGACTGCATGAATGTCCAACAGAGATGTTGCCCGTGAACAACTGTTTATTTCACTGCCATGAGCCATCTTCAATATCATTTCCATTGATTTGGCAGTACATTCACGCAGCCTTACAAATCCTAGACTACATGAAACCACATGAGCTAAAAACAACTTCACATCCAGCATCTTCACCTGCCAGATCAGTTAAGACCAGCCACCCAAAGCAGCTGATGCAGCAACTGGTCACTAAACAACAAAAGAATTTCTGCACAAACTGTCAGGAGCCATCTCAGGAAAGCTCATCTGCATGCTCATCGTCCTCACCAAGGGTCTTGACTTGACAGCAGTTTGTCATTGTACACTATCTTGTGGTTGTAAGGTCACCTGTTTGTACTGCCGAACTCAGGGGCTGGAGACGTTTTATGTTGGTGAAGTAAACATTCAGTTCACAAGCGACAGCTCCGGCAGACATTCCTGCAGACAACATACCAATGATGCTTTCCCTCAAAACTTGCAACATATGTTGTTTTGTGTTGTGTGAACAAACTGCACATTTTAGAGTGGCCTTTTATTGTGATCACCCCAGGGCACAAATAATTAATTTATTTAATCTTGATATATCACACCTGTAAGGTGGATAGATTATCTTGGAAAAGGACAAATGCGCACTAACATGGATTTTAACTAATTTTCAACGAGAATTTAAGAGCTATATATCCACTGAGTGCATGAAAAAAAGATCTTTAACTTACACCTGTGAAAAATGGGAGCAAAAACAAAAATGAGGCATTTAAATTTTTGTTGTATTATACTTACAGGAATAAAGGGAAGGTCATGAAAATAACACTTGTGGCTCGCATTCAAGTGTGGAGGGGAGTCAATAACGGTGAACCAGTGTGCGAGACAAATCTGTGCCACATTTGTTTCGTCAAAGCACATACATATTTTATTGTGAACAGCAAATGGAAACATCACCGAAGGCTTGAAAAGGAGCAGCATAAGTCCACAAATATCGGAGACCGGGAGGAAGCAGTGAATGGATGCTGAAAATAGTGTCTTAAAAATACATTCTTGGACGATATTCTGGTGGGATGTTAAATGAATAGATTTATTCAATCGTGTTGATGTTGTTATTCTAGAAACTTCTGGTGATTTATTTTGAGAGACAAAAACTACCTGAGGGTTTTGGGGGTTTTTTTAGATCAAGTTCACTTTGAAAAGAAGTAAATATAAAAGTCCAAATATTGCAGGAATATCACAGTGATACAAAATGCCACTTTAACATCAGCTTTTAGCATGGATGGATTACTGAACAGGCCTACCGAGCACAGTTCCAGGGGCCCAAAGCGTCAGGGGACCCCCTGGCCTTCAACTTTAAAATGTCACTGAAAATTATGCAACCAGGAAGGCACACAAATGACCCCAAAGGGATACAAAATGGCCAAATGGTCAAATAGACAAAAAAACAACCACAAGGGGACACAAAATACAATTAAGGGTTGTAAAGGAACTGCTAGGAGACAGAAAATAACTGCAACAAGCAAAACAACCATAAGAAGAGACCTAAAACAGCCACAAAATGACCTCATAGAGACACAAAATGACTTTCAAGGGACTAAAAACCATGAGATGCATAACAAATACAAAGAGAGGCAAAACCACCACAAAGTCTTTGTGTTTTGCTCCTATGCAGGAGAGGCGGTGGGGCCCTTTGCATATTTATGCCCAGGCGCCCGTAGTCTCATAATTGGCCTGTGCCATGAGCGCAGAGAAATAAGGGAATATCACAGTAATGCCAAAGGCCACTTAAATGATAGTTATGAGTGTAGAGGAATATTACAGAAATATCATGGTGATATAACTGCCACCATCAAAGATTAAAAACATATCTTGGTTGTATCGACAATCAAATTAGAAATAAAAAATACATTGAAGAGGGATGAGCTTCTTTTTGGTCTTTTACTTTTCAACACCCACAAATATTAAAATACTTATTTGGAATACTGAGTTTAGCTGCAATAAAAGCAATTACAAGAAAATGACTTCAACCAGATGCCCCATCCACAGAAAACTGGTAAGATATCTTTATGATTTTTCTGTAACGGAAAGAATTACCTTCTCAATGAGGCTTCAGGAAACTTAATTTGAGAAAATTTGGAAAAAGCAGAAAATGTATATTTCTCCAAAACTCCCTTCTTTTATTTAAATATATTTATTCAGCGTTTTAATTTTAGGTTCTGTTTGCTTTTTGTGTTTCTACATCATTAAAAAAATGCACTTAACTGACGATAACAATGTAACTGTTGCTTGTAAGTGAAACCAAATAAAGAAAAAATATTTCAAAAAGAAATTTCACTCAGTACTTTTAATGTTTTAATTTCACTTAGTATTTTTATGTTGCCATAATGATTTCTGTTTTTAGGAACTTGTTATGGAGGCTGTAATGACTGTTGGCTCCTCTGATCCACACTGCTGACTACAGCCAAGTTTTTTTCTCTTTCCTAATTGAATTCAAAGCATGTGATAATAGTGACACGCCCCCTAGTGTTTGATATCTGCCAGGCTCCTGGAGTGTGATAACCTTGCTCTGCGTCCGGGAGCATCACTGAAGGAATGTGAATGTGGTTTGGATGTCTTCTTCCTCTTGTTGCTAATTGTTGATGCATCCCTGAGGGTCTGCGTGCGCGTGAGCAGGGCTCTCGTCTGATCTCTGTCCGCTCGGACCTACAATGATAAGCGCCGAGAGTGTTTTGGAGAGTGGAGACCAGCCTTGCATCCGGCTGGAGCCCCTGATGAACACGCACTTGCCGGGCAAGGCGACGCCGACCGGTGGCAGCTGCGCCGTCTTCATGGACAGCAGCTCCAAAGTGACAGCAAACGGGGTGCACGACATAGAGGACCGGATTCTGAGGATCACCGGCTACTACGGCTACAACCCCGGATACTCCAGTCATAGAAGTGAGTGCAAAGAAAACAAAGTGATGGCATCGTGAGTGCATGCGACAACATCACGCCTCTCTTTGCCAGGTGTGAGATTGCGTGAATTAAAGAGACAACAAGATTGTTATGATAGAAATACATATCTAAAGAATTAATATCAACACAGAAAGCAGTCCGTGCAAGTGGTGTGTGATAAAAGAAAGGATGCACGAATCTTTTTTTTTTAATCAAATTATTTTAATTAGGCCAAATCCACTATTGCAAACTCAACTAATTATGTTTTAATTATGTCTATTAAGGAGCAGCATGATGTCAGTCACTGCCACTATGAGCTGGAGGCTGCGTGATGCTGCCCCATCCATCTCTGAGACACAACATCAGAGAGAGAACAAATCAAACACTATCAGCCTGTGCAATTACACAGCAAAGTGTCACGCACAAATTACACTGACATTTTCAGAGACAATTGTTTAAACTGTTGCCTAATGTTGTCCACATCAAACTCTCATGTTGCTGAACTCTGCAAACAATCGCTTACACGACATATTGGATTCCAAATGTTTAATTAAAACGATCAATTTCCCTGATGGCAGCATCTCTTCCTGTGATGCATGTGAATATTTGCCTGACATGCTTGACATATTGCAGCGCCTCAATACTTCAAGCTTCTCTATAATTTTCATTTGTCAACGTGGTTTTGATTGGTGGAGCAGTGCTATGGATTTTGCTGACGCAAAGACAATAGCCAGGATTGGAGAAAGGAGCTGATGGTGCACTTTGTTTAGGGATGATGTGTAAAATCTTGCCCTCCAGTTCGGTTAAAGTATTGCCGGTGCCCGTGGGATTATAACAAGGGGGCTAGAACAAACAGGGCAATGCTCTGTGGACATTTAATCAGTGGTTTTACAAATGGCTTTATGGTAATAAAGCAAGAGAGTGTGGACCAGGATATCACCAAAGTCACAAACCATACTTAACTGGCCTATTCATTGTTCTGTCATTATTTGTTAAGGTAGGGATGAACTGCCGCTTTTCTTGAATACGTCCCCATAAAAATCGAATTGGTCATCTGTGTGTGAGCCTCTGAATGCTGGTACACTTTCACCCCAAATGAGTTGGACTTGTCACGTAAGCTCCCTACCGTCTCCCTCTGGCTGTTACGTAAAAGCCACGCTACAAATTCATGACTTTGGATATAAACGTCTGGAAGAGAGATGTGCTCCCAATGTTATGATGTTCCCGCTCAGATCAACGGCCGAACCTTGGTATCCTCTGTGACATAACACATTACTCTGACAAACTTGTTTTACGTCTGAAAGGGAGAGTGAGTCCACGGATACGGCCTCATTCAATCAGTTTCAGCTGAAGCTCTTTTGGATGAGCTGAGAGCACCTCAGTGGCGTTTTAGATAGAGGAGGAAATGAGCCTGTCTCTCATTAGCCACCTCCTGTTTATCAAGAGTGTCAGTTGCAGTAGATTAACCATGAATGCAATCACACACTCTCATTTGAGAATATATCTACTCGTCCACATTAATCCAGTGGAGAAACACCTGATTAATGACGCACCCGAAACTTTAAATTGAAAACAGGCTGAATAACTTCAACGGTACAACATTACTGTGTAACAGCAGTTTTAGCTCTTGTACTCAAAGTGATAACAAAGCTTATTAAGACGTCTAATGTTGTCTTATATGTACATTTTTTGCTATTCACTTTAGAAACCAGACTCCATAGGAAAAAAATTCAAAAGGCAAAAATTGATGCGGAAAAATTAACCACAACACAGGAAAACTGAGCTCAAAATTTTCTAGTAGAGGACCCACCAAACCCCAAAGTTTCATGTCTCCCCCAGTCTTGAAATGAAACCTATGCCCTTTATATCAAAAGATAATATTGTTTCCAGTGGTGCTGTAAGAATTAGTCAAATGAGCAACAAGTTGATCAAGAGAAAAAAAATCCAACTATTTTGTCATTTTTCAAACAAAAATGCCCCAAATACTGAAGATTGTCAGCTTGCTTTGATATATATGATAATAAACTGAATATCTTTGGTGTTTTAGGGCTGTTGGTCAGACAAAACAAGGCTTTGAATACAACACAAGGCTAAATAAATGGCAGACTAATTAATAATGGGAATAAACATTCGCTGCAGCTATTGTTCCTAGCATATATGCCTCTGTCTGTCCCATCTCATTATCTACAGACAAAAATGAAAGACAGGGTGTCGCCTGTGATGTAATTTAAGGTATAAGGAGCAGGTGTGCATTGTAATAGCATCCACACAAAAGCCAGTGCATCTGCGGGCGGAGGGGTTATTTGATTCGAGAGACGTTTCCCATTTCTCTGATGAAATATGGCATCTGTAGCACCGTGTTTCTCCATCTATCCATCAACTGGTTTTTATGCATGCTGGAGTCAACAGAAGATATTCCTCAGGGCAGCATACTGGTCACCATTTTTCCTGCTTGCACAGCTCTTAAACATGCGGCTGCTGGTGCTGTCACGGGGAGGAAGTCTGTGTGCACACCGTGCAGTCTTTTGATCAGTCTTACAAATGCAAATGTGAACAGTCAATTTCATTTTGGGTTGGGATGTTTTTTGTCTATGTTTATTGATGGGACAGTTATAGATAGATGGGAAATGCGGGAGAAAGAAATGAGTGGGAATGTCATGCAGCAATGGGTCACGGGTTGGAATTGAACCCGGACCGCTGCAAAGGCCTGAGTCTTATAAGGGGGGCAGACTCTTCCAGGTGAGCTAAAAGGGTCACCCTGAATTCACTTTTGTTTAATGTTAATTGCTGCTTGAAAGAGGCACATTTTTTTTTTGTTTCGTTTACTTATTCATAAACCTTAAAAGGTCCCATACTGTAAAAAGTCAGATTTCCATGTTTCAATTATAAAGCAGGTATAGGTGCTATGTAAATACTGTGAAAGTATCAAAACGCTCATTTCACAGAGAAATGCACACAGTCCGTATAAGAAACTGTGACTTTTAATGAGCCGTCAGGACTTCTGTGAAGTTGTGATGTCACAATTCTACTATATCAAGGCAGAAACTGTCGTTGCAGTTTCATTACAGTCATTTCCTGGCTGAAATGATGGTGCAGAGATGCTTAGAGTGCAGATGTAGAAGATCCAGAAACACTGACCGCTCATAGGAGACTAAGCTTTAGAGCTTTAGAGTACTTAAAGAGACAAACACTGAAACAGAGCATTTCAGACAGAGGGTGAATACAGATATATTCAGGTGAAACAATATGAGAAAAATGTGTTTTCTGGACATTAAAGCACGTGGACATGTTCTAGTAGAAACCCCAATTACAAGTATGAAACTGAAGATGAGCATAATATGGGACCTTTAAGTTGAAAATTAGAAGCCCGCCAAGGTGCTGAGTGTCATTTTCCATGATGGGTAAGACAAAGGAGCACGTAAACAGACCAATGGGCTCATCCTGCAGAGCCTATGGGGTAATGATATATTTAGTAAGATTCTGGTGCCAGTTTATTATTGCCATTTGCCATCTGCGTTGAATTAGAAGATGCCTCTGAGGGGAATTGTGGACTACATTTGGTGGCAGTAAGTGTGGTCATGATATAATGCCATATGTGCTGTGATATGAAAGATATGAAAGTAAGAAGGTAAACATCATCCCAAACAAGCAAAGTACAATATTTCCTATTGCACCACTTCATGCATATGATGGTATACGCAATTGCTCGAGAGAAATGTCTACAAGAAACTGACTTTAATGCAGGAAAAGACAGGACAACATATTCTTACAGCAGCCACTTAGCTCCAGGTGAAGCAAACAACAATAGTGTGTGCAGTAAATGCTTCCTCAGCACCTCCCGGAAAACTATTACAATAATTTGCTGTGTATCTTGCTTTGAGTAGGTAATTTAGAAAAGAGCAAGCCTGTAGTGCTGGCACGCACCCCGCTGGGTAAATAGGTAAGGTGCAGAAGAAATGACAGGTACTCGTAGTGGCAGTACAGCTCAGCACTGTGCCTGTGTTGTTCACCGTCGGCATCACAGCAAGACGACAAACACACAAGCACTCAGAGGAAAAAATTTTGATGGAAGTGCATGAATAGCAACCATTTATCACAATGGGGTGTGTTGTTATGTGCACAGAGAAAGTCTGAAGGGACATAAAAAGAAAAATAGCCATGCCTTTGAATCCATTCATGCTTGCATTGATTAGTAATTCACCTTTGCGTTCTTAAAACTATTTATATCCACGTGTTAACAGCAGGTGAATTCGCTGTCTTCCTCAAACATTGCCTAAAACATTCTGTATGTGCATGCACTTATTTTGGCCTGTCCCATTCCCATGCCTGCTCACTCAGTGCTATTTTTAACCAGCCTAGCGTCGAATGGGATATGAGCTTTGCCTGAACGACTCCTGGAGTGCTGTTAGTCTTGCATGCTCCTGGGAATGAGCTCAAACTTAAGTAATGGTTGCAATATTTCTCAACAGGAGGTACAGAAGTGCTGACCTGTACTCATGACACTGTGCTATTGGTCATATGTTGAAGTACTGTATGTCAACAGACTAAAGATTTTTGGCTGGCCCCAGCAATATACTTTATAGTTGAGTGATCTCTTTTCCTTGTGAGCAATTTCTGTGTGATCCAAAAGTAATATTACCTAACAGAAGGGCACAGTATGTGAAAGGTTTGCAGTGGCCTTTCCATCATGTTGAGTATATCAACAGCCTTGTCAGCAGCTTAACACTGCCCTCGTGTGGTCTTTACATCCAACAACAACAACTATAAAGTGACCTTACACCTCCAATGAAATGCCAGATAGAAATTGTTGGTACATAGTTTAATTACAACCTCTGTTCAAATCAGTATGAAAAGATCCATATCGAAGTGTCTGCAAAAGTCAAAAGCAGTTCTTAAATTTTAAAAGTAATATTTTAAATCACTTCTCAAAACCCATTTTATAGAATTGCTTTTATGTGATGTTGTCTTTTTATTTATCTATTTATTCATTTTTATTTCTTTTTCTAATGTATGTTTTATCTATTGTATTTCCTTTTATTTATAGTTTGATTGCTTTTAATGTTTCTCTTTTTGTTGTTTTTGGGCTATTTCTTTGTATTATTTTATACTGACATTATACTTCCTGCATCTTGTATTATTTGTCCACAGGTTTTAATTTTATCCTAACTCTACCCTAGTTTCTTCTCACTTGTGTTTAATAGGACTGTTTGGCTATCTGTTCTTGTACCTCCGTCTATGTATTCCATTTCTGCTTTGCTTTGTTTGTCAAATCACTTTGTAAATTCTGTTTAGTTATTATGATTATTATTATTTCAGAAAAAAGTAGCACTGTGTAATTTGACATCTGCTGTGTCCAGGGATAAGTTAGAAGGTTATTTCACCCAAATCACAGAAAAAAAATCCAGTTACTGATGGTGGTATCTTGCCATTCAGATAGCCTTTAGTTTTATTGGCACATGCTTTGAGATGTGTGCCTCAGGGATTTCTGCTGCTACCCTAAATCAGCTGAGGTGACAGGAATTAATTGAATGAAAAGTGACATTTGTAACACTCAATAACAACTTGTCTTGGCTGAATTACCAATCGGGCTAAGTGGGCAGCTGCACTGGGACCCCAAAAGCCCCAAAGTAATTTGACTAACTTGCAAATTTGTTAAAAAAAAAAAAAAAGAGTACATTTAGAACTAAGACTGGTCTTACATTATTACCTAATAGTGTGGCTTTGGCTTGTAAAGACACAGGTAGGCAAAGCCATAGGTTTTGTTTCACCATTGTGGGGGACACATATGAAATGGGCGTTTTGGGGTCCACCACCAGAAGACTTTGAGCATCAAAACAATTAATTTCCTGCATCCTAGTCAGCAATTTGTGCCTTTTTTGGATCAATTTAGGGTGCAAAGGTCTTTAATTATGTAAATGAAAAAGTAGTATGCTACATTCATGTTTTTATTGGGGGTGACAATTGTGTATGTTCTAAATATTAAGGGGGGTGTAACTTAGACGGGACTGTGTACATACACAAATACAGAATAGGGGCCCAACAGTGAATTGCCGGGGCCAGCCGAAATATTTAGTGACCTGACATACAATACTCCAACATATGACAAATAGCACGGTGGCATGTGTACAGGTCAGCAGTTTTGTAACACCTGTAAGGAGAAATATTGCACCTATTACTTAGAAGGTGCTTTAAGGTGTTAGCCCAGACAGACTACTCCAGCCATGGTCTTTGTAGTAATACCCCTGCCCTGCCACTGGGGATAAATGCAAACCTTGACTGTGAATAGATTTCATTTGGACTACTTTCTATGAAAGAAATAGACCCTATGAAAATATCTACAGCAATGACCATCACTGTAAATAATCAAAAATTGTTTCTGAAAGAAAAATTGCTGTTAAACGTTCACATTTTCAGTGCTTTAAAAAGGAATACTTCAGCCCTATGAATGACCATTTGTGTATCAATTACTCAGTCCATGTTATGCTGAATTAGTGGAGAAAACTGTTTTTCTTTTCTTGCATGCTTCCACAGTGAATGGAGAATCCAAAATCTGAGAGGATGCTGAGGGGGCCGTGTTTAACAAGAGCAAAACCTCATCAAAACATCCGCTTGCAAACTCTCCCACAGCTCGTGCAGTATTATAATTTTATGCAGTTATATGTTTCCCTAACAGACGGCCCTTTCCAATGGGGAACTATGCTCTCTTTAAAACTAGACTTTAATGACAAACACAGTAATTTTACTTCCCTGAACACAGTCGCGGCTGGTCTAGCAATGCCTCAGTCATCAGTTTGTGTTATTGTGTGTATTGTTTTTTTATAGGATTTGTTAAAATTCACCAAAGTCATACCGTAACAAAAACAAACAAACTTATCAAGGCAGCGATAGATCAGCAGTTCCTGTGCTCAGCTAGTTAAAATTTCAGTTTTTGTCAGTGTAGTCTGGCTTTGACGGTCTGTCTGTTTGGGCAGAAAAATGAGAAGAAAAAGGAAATCTGGATTATACTGCTCAAGTTATGTAAGAGTTTGGAAACATATGTTTTAATATAGTTTTGTGTAAACCTTAAACACATCAAGAATTTTCTCTGTTTTTCATTCGCTGGAGGCATGCAAGTTTTCTTCGGGAATTCGGTGTAATATAGAGCGAGTAATTAACATACAAATGATCCTTTGAGGGGGTGAAGAATTCCTTGAGGAACTACTAATACCACTGCTGATATTAAAGGTTCATCAGATATAAAACACGCACCACAAAAACTGACACTGCATGAGACACCACAAAGAATACGTCAAATGTAGGAATATCTGTCTGGATGTCCCTCACCACGCACCTGAAACACAATCCATCGTATTCACCACTAGGTGTCCTCATCTTTTCATATTCTAACTACACTGAGTTGATTTGATGATATGAGGTCCGATGAGTAGAAACTAACGGTCAGGACTTGATTCATGCTCTGTGTAGTCTACACTACAGCTGCAGACAACATTCATGCTCCTGTCCCCCGTCTCTCCTCCTCCTCCTCCTCCTCCTCCTCCTCCTCCTCTGCTCCTCCTGGGCCTCACTGAGATGTGATGGGTAAAAGAGAGGAGCTGAAGACAAAGGAGCTCGCACTATAATCTGAGAGGCATCGGTTAATCTAAATGACAAAAGAGCCTGAATTGGGCAAATGCGTCAGTAAACATGAGGCTCACTGTTGCTATGGCGGTAAAAGAGAGAGGATGCTGTACTATTTTGTGCTTTGATCTGTGATGCAACATTGTGTTATCAGTTACCTGTTTATTAGTCACACTTAGCTATAGAGGCTCAGGATGTTAGGTTTTTGTTGAAGCTGTTTGAGAGGTATTAATTGAACATCATGATCAGTAGATTGTGGCGCTGTTGAATTCTAGTGTTTCTCTTAATCTGATAGCGATTAGCATCCCAGGCTCTGCTGACGGGATGGTTTTTCTGTCCCCTCCCTGTCTAGCTGTTGGCTCCACTCATCAGCAGGGCTATTTTTAAGTTTAACCCTCCTTGTCTCAGGGGATCCATACCCCCCTTCCCTCAGCTCATCCCCTGCTTTCACCTGATCAAACATTCGTTTCATCCAACATTTTAATCAAGCCTAACTCTCACGACATCGCTTAATGCATTAGCATTGCACTCATTCTGTCACACTGACCGACCATGGGAAATAAGTAGTATTTTCCTTAAGGATGATAACAAGAGTGTTGCCTATTTTCAAAGCGCCTCCTCAATTCTGAATTCAGCATTCAAACAGTACATTACCGTAGTGTTACTGGAACGTGGCCCTGCATTTTTTTCCCCATTGTAGCAAACAGCCACACAATAACTGTGCTGTCTCTGGCAGCCTGAGGAATGCACAGAGAAGTGCTCTGATCTGTTATGCTCTCTATAAAAGTGCCAGAAATTTGGCTGATGAGCATTGGAGAGAGAGAGAGGCAGGACGGGAGGGGCTCAGAGTGAGACTGATATAATGAGCAAGCGTGGCTGAAAAATATCACACTTATTCAGTATTCTTAAACCAGCATTGCATTTACTTTAATGCATGTTTACTTTGAGTGTTTTTTCTTAATGTGAGTGTTCCTCGCTTGGCTAGTATTGATTTTTCTGGTGAGAGGCTAAGCATTGCATAGCATAGGTTATATTAAGATCGTGTTACAGACTGCAAGGCCTCATGTGCATACACTAGACATTGATATGTTGTTTATGTAAAGACCCAAGCAAAATTTATTTCCATTAAATCTTTAGGCAGATAAACCACAACTGGAGATAGAATGGCCAGAGGGCTTTCCTTGAGATGGAAACTCCTGACCGCAGTCCCGAGGGTGACACTCATGGCCCAGACTGACTCTCCACACCTTTTGCTGATGATAGGGTTTCTCTTGATCGTGCAACAGTGATGGAAAAAGTATTGCAATTTCTTTATTAAAGCAGTACCACTACAATGTAAATATGTAATGCATAATCACTCGGTTAACAGTTAGCGTCCTTACTTAGATAAAAGTGAAGAAGCACTGGTCAAAATTGCTTACAAGGGTTAAAGTGGGTAAAGCAATGAAGCATTTGTTCAGGGAAAGCACCTAAGTTGCACTGGAGTTGCATCAGCTGTTTCCTTCATGCATCACCATCACTGGCTCATTCACGGCTGTGGGGCTATCAGCTAACTGGTAACGCCCAATCATGTGGGGGTGCAGTCCCTCCAACAAAATGTGTCACTTCTCACTATTACTTTGCCGATATGCTCTTTCCAACTATGTTTGCTGCTGCAGCTCGCTCAAACACAACAACATATGAATGAGCTATTTTTTTAGTTTTGTTGATTTAGCTAAGATTTATATGCCCTGTATTTTTATTAAGAGGGGATTAGTTCTCCCAGCAGAACGCTTGTTACTGCTCAGTTTCTTGAAGAGCGCCCTCATGAAGCAGTGTACTTTTCCTCCAACTCTAGCTGTATAATCATTTCCTTTTGTCACGTACAGGAGAAATGTTTTGTTGCTACATCTCAGGGAATTAATTAACACTGCGGGACTACCTCAACTCTGGTGAGTTCAACATGTCTCCAGCAGGGTCTCTTCACTCAGGCTTGGTGGAGGGAGCCTTACAAGCAACGTTACATTTCAAGTGTCATCTTTTAGTGAGCAGTGCTTTCATGTTGTGATCCAGATGCTTCTGGGTCTCACTGCTGTTCAAGTTATTTATACTTATCAAATGCTCAACAGTTTCAAACATGCAATCACTGGCAATAAATATCTTAGGCCTCAGGCACTATCCAACAATTCTCATTAAAACAAAGATTGGCATTACTGTTTGCTAGTTTAAAGTCTAGCAATGCATCATTTACTCCGAGCCTAGTGGAGCTTTTACATGTGCGGTCTTCTCACTCCCCGCCATCAGATTTCGGGAGATAAATAATGTAGTGCCATCTTTCCCTATGAAATTTAGGAGAGTGATGCTGTAAAGTCTCACACAGTGGAGATAGCTGAATTGTGTATAACCATCTCAAATGTAACTTAAAGGAATACTATGCTGAATTTCAACCAGCGTTGTATCATCACAATGTGGGTACTATAGTATGTGTAAATAAACTGTGGTAAACTTCCCTCCATCTCACAAGCGCCTAGATCTTCCTGCTCAACTCCCGGCTCAAAACCGTATTTTGCAGATTTTTGTTGGCTCTAGGGTTGTTGCTGGAACAACACTTTATCATTTTTAAACAACCACGAACGCAAATAGTGAAGAAGGGGATCGAGAGAGAGGGCATCTCTCTCTCTCCCCCCACTTCTATGCTTTTTGTGTTCATGTGTAGAGTTTAAGTTGTAGGTTTTGTACCTCTTTAGCAAAAGCAAATATCACAGCCCCTTTCCTCTGTTTTCGCTGGTTAGCTAGAACCAATTTTAAAAGTATTTGTGTCTTTCTGCATTGACAATTTAGTTTTATGATAGTCCATCTTTTCAGTGATGATGTATGGTTTATGTAAATCCTTCTTTCTAAGGCTTTGGAGACGGCAAACATGCAGATACAAAAACATGCAGATATGTCCAATGAAAAAACAATGTATCATCAGAGTGCAAGGAATCACAAACATCTGTGACTCGAAGGATCATAATGTCAGCCACAGACAGAGTGATTAAGATAAATGGTATTCACTCTTGATTTAAAGGTGCAAATATTAGAGTTATGTATAAGCCCAGTACAAACACCAGTAGTATAAGTAGTATTTGTTCAAATGTAAATTTTTGTTGGTCTGTATTGCCATCTCCTTTGAGCCGTCTTTGGAGGATGGAAATATGATGTGGGTCGTATCATAGCAGTGATGTGTAAATGTGTCATAGTGGTGTGAGTACCATGTGGGCAGAGACCCCTTTATCCCTCGTCTAAATACTAAGAGCATGAGGATTGCTTCAGTGGATAACAGATCTTACATGCATGGGGCCATCACGTCTTATGAAAGTTAATGCTGCAGTGGTGAAAGCAACAGGAGAGAGCTCTACTTATAATCTGACTCTCAAGGAGCAGTGAAGAGCAGATGTGCCAAGAGGAGAGAGTCATTGGAGGACGGGGGACAAGAGTGTATGGAGAGAGACGGTGAGGGATGAGTGAGAAGAGCCTGGGCAGGTAGAGAGGGGAGGAGGAGGGAGGAAAGGAGGGGGCAGCATGCAGCTAACGCAGCATAATTAGCCCGGGCTGCTTGGTTACCTTCCAAACAAAGCTGCTGATTTGTGGAGCAACAGAAGAGGAGGGGAAAAGTAAGAGAGAGGGAGAGAAAAGAGGAGGGTGGGGGGGGTAGAAAGAGATGAGGGGAGTGATTGCACCATGCCACACACACTTGAAGCTCAGTCTCCCTTGGAGACAGTGGCAGCGCTGGATCACGGCATGACAGTGCAACAGTAGAGTCTCCACTTCAGTGCACTTCCACTGAGCTATCTCCACTGAGCTGTGTCACTATCCAGACAGACAGAGAGAGAGAGCACCAGTAACAGTGAGAGCGGCGGGCTGGAGAGGAACGGAGAGTCAGGACTAGAGTGCTGGGAAGAAGACAGAAGACTGACAGAGATCTGGGAGGAGGAGGAGGGGGGCAATCAAGAGCGTGAAGGAGAAGCGGAGGAGTCAGGAGTCTGAGGATGCACGGAGCTAACAGGAGGAGCTGCTGAGCTTGCAGCAGCAGCATCCCGGGCACACACTCACACACATACACGTACACACACCTCCCAGGGAAGGACAGTGTGTTGTGGCACAGTGGAGGATGAAGAAGCACTCAGCCCGAGTGGCTCCTCTCAGCTCGTACAGCACTCAGGTCCTCACCTGCCCCATCTCTGAAGGTAAACTGAAAGAAGCAGACAGGGCCCGGGACGCCATTTGTACTAAACTTTTATCTATTTTATGTGTTGGCATGAGTTATTAGCAGCATTAGCTCAGAGAGGTTGCTTAAAACTATGGAGTGCTTTTTTAAAGCTTTTAGAGTTTTTTTCCCATAAGGCATCACATGCACTGAAGTGTCTTATAGAGTTTACAGATATTCATGAGGAATACAAATAGAGTTATGCAATGTAATCTACTTAATTTAATGGTGTGCTGCATTTACATGTAATGCCATAAATTAAAATCTAAAGACCTATTTCCATTTGGACATTTTGACCTCTGGCTGGTGTTCAGACATTTAGTTTCCTGCTGGCAGAGTTGAGAAGCTAAATGTGTTGACAGGAAGTGTAGTTGTAGTAGTGGCATGTTTTTGGCTGCCCAGCACGGATGTAAACTAAAACCAAACAGGCCAAAGTCAACTGCTTTCACATCTGTTCTCCTACCCTTCCTTCATCTATCTGAGCACCACTCCTCAGCATCTTCATCCCTAAAAAGCATGGAACTTCACCTAAATACCTCCACCTTTTACTTTTGTAACAGTGGAGTGATACTGCTGATCAACTTCTCATCAGTATCATCATAACCATGTCACATCTTCTGACCTAAGTTAGATAAAGACCTAATGCTGCCTAGCTCTGCAGACTTGATGGTAAAAAAAGCTGAGTATTGGATTCAGCAGGGGTTAGTCTATCAACGTCACTGGCATGCAGTGTCAGTGGCGGGGATGAAACACAGAATGGATTGAAATGTGAGGTTTGAGCAGCATACTGCGTCACACAGAGCAGATGAGCTCTCTTAATGGGCGCCAGTAGTGAGTGATCCTATGCAGCGCTGTGATTTCTGTAATGAAATGGCGTGATGTCAACTTTGCGACTTTTTGTAGCCATAGTGAGCTAATTGACTATTTAATGTCTGATTATAAACATTTAAAGAGTAAAGTCTCGTGTTAGTCAGTATTATAGGTGACATATATAGCTTAAAAAGTATACATCTTTGTTTGAAGGTACAATTACAATTAAAAATGCCATAAAAGAGCTCGAGAATAGAAAATAAAAACAAACTACAGTATGCTAAGACAGGTGCAAAATATAAGAATAAAAGTAGTGCAGTGTAAGACAATGAATAAATATTTGATTTTATAAAAGGCAGCGGCAAACAAAAGAGTCTTAAGTAGATTTCCTGACATTTAATCACACTTTCATGTGATGTCGTTTTAACTACAAAAAGGAGACTTTTTTCTTTTTCTGAGTCACCATCTTTACATAACAGAAACTGGGCTCATAATTATGCATCAGATTGATTTTTTTTAACAGCTGGTGCTCAATTAAAGACTACTTTAAGACCACTACTCTTTAATTTGAGCCAAACAAGTACACATACTCTAAGCTGACTGAAATCAACCCCACACATGACTTTTGCTAATTTAAGTATTTCACTGTAATACTGTGCTGACAGACTGTCATGGATTATTGTTTCCTCTGCAACTTTTTAGCAGCAGTATTAGTCAGCAATAATCCTGTCTGTTATGAGAATACAATTTTGGCCAGGAGAGGTGCTTTTATGAGGCGGGGGAATAGTAGAGTTATAATATTACTGCATCTTGGCACCAGATCAGCCTGTAGTGGCTTTTACCTCAGGACAGAAGAGCCCGTATCCAACACTAAAAGCTTTAGGTTTTGTTGGTGCTATGAAACACGAACCATCTTGCTCGGTGGACGAGGAAAAGCAGACGATTAGAAAAAAAGGGAATAACAGAGCTGCTTCTCTTTTGCAGAAATATCAGATCTCAGTTTTTCCAGCTAGCAAGCACCGGGCTCATTAGGTTGATTAAGGATCCTTGCTGTGACAGAATGTAATTAGACCAAATCCCTCGATGATCCGGTGGAAAAGAAAACGGTATCGCTGTTGAACATTTTGCTTTCAGCACATGCTGTAGATCTGCTCCCTGCAGGGACATACTGTAAGGTGAAACATTTTATGTGAGAGTCTGTAACGAACTGAACTAAAAAAGATGTGTGTTTGACCCAGTTGTCAGTGGAAGTCATCATTCGTTTTTACACTTTCTCAACGTTAAGGTTTTTGTTGTAACTAATAGTTTTTTAGTCTCTTGCTTCAAACATGCTTTTGTGAGTGAAAAGTTTTTGTCAGGCTCAAGACCAGTGCTGCACTGCAGGGAAACTAATCAAATTTACTCAACTGTAGTCTATATAGTTTTGAGGTGCTTGTACTTGACTTGTTTCCATTTTATGCTGCTTTTTACTTCTACTCAACTAAATTTCATATTGTTCTTTTTACTCCACTTTTTTGACAAACATAGTTACTGGTTGATTTTCCGATTAAGATTTTACATTTAAAAGAAACATGAGTATTTTATTTGAATATATTTTTTGAGACTCAAAGAGGCAGAATTTTCAAAAAACATATATTAGAGACTCCTCCTGATGTGAAACTGAACATGTAATCTAAAGTACGTCACTTTAAAGATAATTATGCTATATATGAAACTTACAAATGTAACATATCTGTGGTTTGCAGAAACATACAATCCCAACATTTCATTCTGGCAACTGGGCTGCTAAACTGCATATATTGTACATTTACCTAACTGTATATAAAGTAGTTCAAACAAGCCCCAACATGAGCACCTATAACAGTTACATACTATTTATGAACTGATTCATCATTAAGTTAACCTAATAATGTAAAATATTATAATATGTCAGTCATTGGGACCAGTTTTATGATCTTTTACTTTTGATACTTTAAGTACATTTAGCAGTTAATACTCTCACTTCATTAGGTTATTCAAAACGGGACTTCTAATTGCAATAGGGCCTTTTTTACATTGTGGTGTTGGTTCTTTTCTTTAGTAAAGGATCTGTCTACTTCCTCCACCACTGCACTGATGTGACTTTAATCTGTGACTTTATATTCACCATTGTTTCTTGGATATAACGGTTACAGCCACGACTTAGCTTTAATACTCTTAGTGGGTGCCAGCGATGATCTCATGCATTCATTAAGCTTATAAAGTAAGTTTGGCGAGACGGTAGAGTTCTCTTCTTAATAAAAGAAGTGGGTGCGGAAAAGACACGTCAGACTTTAAATGATACAAATTAGCATTTCACCATAAATTTCACAATAACTTTACACAGACAAATTAATCTACTTTTTTAAAGAGTTTGTGCTCCACACTGTGTTACAGGTTTCTTTTGGATGAAAGAAAGAAATATTTACTCGTGACTACAATCCACTCTCATTAGCCCTGACAGTGACACTACTTTTAACAAACAAAAGACTATCAAATGCAATAATGAGCACCCCTGAGATGCCCTGCTGTTGTAGAGGGGAGATACTACGGGTACAAGCTCCAGTGCTTGCAGGGCTCTGGTGTCTGTAGCCATGGTGGAAATGGCAGAGCTTCACGTGCTGACCTAGCAAAGGGAGCAAACATCCAGCACATGTCATCTCTTATTCCTGCCCTGGTGTAAATTGATCACACTGTTGAAAGTTAAAGAACGGATCTGAGCTCTCTCTCCGGAAATGCTCACACACACAGCACTTCACATATTATACAGCACCGTTAAGGTCCGCTCAGTCCCGCAGTCCATTAAGGCACTGGGCCAGATCAACTATGAGTCACTGGCTTAAGATGAGAAATAAATCCCCTCCTTATAGGCTATATATATAAATGTAATTTGGGAGTATAATTTGTCTAGTAACAATACTATACCTGTCCTTTCTGTGTTCAAATATACTGTATATTTTAGTGGAAACACTTTCATAGCAGGACTGTACCAACAGTCCAAAGAGTGGCTGCCAAGGTTGACATGACTTTCTTATGGAATGTCATGTGGTTAGGTTTACTCTTGCATCAGGTTTCTGTGCACACCTGACTACAATGGGTGCACAGTACATGCTGCCTCATGAGGCGACAAAGCTATTTATGACACACACAGCCACAATGCTAACCCAACACATTTTTAACAAAGCCTCGCCTTATGCATCAGCGCCTTTACAGCAAGAAATGCAAACTGTGGTAGTGATCACTGAGGGCAATTGATCAATAAATGCTTATGTGCTGGAGCCCAACCAGGGAGGCACGAGCTACATCCTGTATATATAGGATACAGTAATACAAAGCACACAGATGACGCAAAGTTTGGCTAAAATAAATGATCTGTGAACAAGGCTGTAGTACTTAGAGGTAGGGCTATGAGCTAAATGCTAATGTAGGCATGCTAACATGGTCGCAAAGGCAATGTTATGCTTGTTATGCAGGTTTAATGTTTACCGCACTGACCGACCTTATTTTAGCATGTTAGCATTTGCTAATTAATACAAAGCACACAGTCCAGCTCAGGCTGATATCATTAGTTGTGTGGGCCTGCCCGGAGAATACAAGGTCGGGTGTTGGGTGCTACTCTTGCGTCCACTTTGTGCAAACTTTCATGAGCGCAGATGCAGGTTGCATCTAAGTTTGCTAAGCAACCATAACGAGCACCGTATCGTAGCCCTCTTATCAGAAATCCTGAGTCCACACCTGACATCTTCCAGTGTTTCTTAAGTGTGTATTGGGCCTAAAATATAGTCCATGGAAGATAAGTGAAGCTCAGTTATCCCTGCATTAAAATGATCACCTTCTCCTCCATATTTATCAAAGACTGATATTTATGGAAGACAGGAGAGATATGTGCCGACTAATTGGTTGTTCCTCATCACATGACATGCGGTGTGCACTGCTGCGTTCCACAAGTTGAACTCAGCTGTTGTGCCCTGAAAAACAGGTGCTTGGGAATGCTGTAGTTTATTAAAACATTAGAAATAAGCACCCAAAAAACATGGCATGTGTACAACCCTGTAGGAAATATCAAGAGATATTGACATATTGAGATATTTCACTTAAAACTACAACTGTGAACCCCATGTTGGCACTACAGCAGGGGACAGCAACCCTGGGCAAAGGTGCTACCACTGGCACGCAGTAGCTTAACCAATAGCACACTTGCAGTAAGTGTGATAAAAAGCGAAAATGTGAGATTGCAGCAGAGAGCTGATATGAAGGAAGCCACAGTATTTAGCACCACACTTAATTAGAGCTCGGATGTGAATGCCATACTACAATTGGCAGTCAATTTACTGTAAGGGAGAAGCTCTGCTGCTTAAAACGAGTGCCTCAAACAACAAACGGTGAGGACTCAGCCAATTTTTTTAAGGAGCATTTTGAGGAGTAAGAGATAGTCTATTTGATATGGCACACTGATTGACAAGAAAATTTCAAACTGGAATTTCATACAAAACTGGTTGCAAAAAAGGTCAGATGAAGCCCAAATCCACTGGACTTCAACCTCTCAATACTATGGATCTCTGTACCATGTTTCTTCACCAAAAGCAAAAAAATGTCAACCTGATCAGGGAGATAACAGAGGATTTATCCTCTGAGGACCATGAGAGTCTTCACAAAATGCCATGGCAATCCATCCTTTAGTTCTTCAGATATGTCGATATATTTCAGTCTGAAGTGCAATTTTAGAGGTAAACAGTTTCACAGTTGAGGCTTTCTGTTCTTATTTGCCTTTGAATAGGAAGCAAAGCCCACACGCAGAGACGCTGCAAGTAATATTCTGATATTAACTTTTCTCCTGTTGTCTCCCATCAGGAGAGGATGGTTCAGAGTCTCATGCAGAGACACCAGGCAGCGAAACAAGCGCAGAGAGCCGGTCCTATCAGACATGTACCAACACAGCTCTGAAGGTGCTGGGCGGTCTGCTGCTGGTGCTGTGTGTCTCCTCCTCCTGGGTGGGCACCACTCAGGTGGTTAAGCTGACCTTCCAGTCGTTCTCCTGTCCCTTCTTCATCTCCTGGTTCAGCAGCAACTGGAACATCCTCTTCTTCCCCATCTACTACTCGGGACTTGTGGTTACCACACGGGAGAAGCAGACTCCCATACAGAAATTCAGGTAAACTACCAATAAAGTTATCTTTGAATTCAGTTTAAAAAGTACAGAATCATTTACTTAAAACAAAGCATGAGCTGCCCAACTGGATTCTGAAAACTTTGTCCAGCGAGCTTTTCAATATCACTCTTGCTTATAGCCAGAGGTGGAAGAAAGTCACACATTCGCAAGTCAGAAGCAGGTCTCAACCTTTTGAGGTGGCTCTAATGAGAATCAAGCGAGTTGAGTCAAGTCTCCCTGCTTTAAGTCAAGGAAGACGAGTCAAGTCATTGCTCAGGTCAAGCAAGTCACGAGTCAAGTCATGAAATTCTGATGAACGGTTGACAAGCCAATAACCTAACAAAAAAGATATATTCACATACTCTTCTTTGTGGGTTTTGTGGTGAATACAATCAGATTTTTTACGCACTGCACTAGAAATCACCTTTAACGTGTTTAAAAAACAAAACTTCTTTATATCTAGAAATATGCAAATATTTCACAAAACAACCAAGTATTTTTCAGTCAGTTGTCCCAAGTCTATGCCAAGTCTCAAGTCATGAATACCAAGTTGTGTCTTTTTCTGAAGTATTGAGCCCAGCTCCACTTACTGGTATGTAAAAGAGCTACAGCAGACAGACAGAAGATTTACAGAAGGGTGAGTGAAATCCATCGTCAAACTAAAGAGAAATAGTCATCTAGATGTGTTTATGTTCCAAAAAATAGATGCACGGTAAACTATGTAGTCGAAAACGATCTTTTTTTACCGTAAACCAAGAACCTCTCCACTTTAAAAGCTCCACTGGTGGCCTCTTAGAGGCCTTGCTCCACTTGAAACTTGTATGGAGCACATTTTAAACCACCTGACTGTCCATGAGGAACCAGGCAACTAAGCAACCAACATTTCCATCCTCAAAGTTGTTCCTCTTGACAGCAAGGCTAAAAGCCTGATAAACACCTGTTCTCTCAAACAGGGAGTGCAGCAAGCTCTTTGGGGAGGATGGGATGACTCTCAAGCTGTTCGTAAAGAGAACAGCACCCTTCTCAATCCTGTGGACACTGACCAACTACCTGTACCTCATGGCCTTGAAGAAACTGACCGCCACTGATGTCTCCGCCCTCTACTGTTGCCACAAGGCCTTCGTCTTTCTCTTGTCCTGGATTGTTCTCAAGGACCGTTTTATGGGTGTTCGGGTCCGTATGAAAACACTAGTGATGATGATGATACTGTCAAGCATTGCTTTTCTTACTTCTGAGGACTGCTGATGCCACTGATCACTCTGAATCTCTACCTGCAGATTGTGGCAGCCATCATGGCCATCACAGGTATTGTCATGATGGCTTATGCTGACGGTTTCCATGGCGATTCCATTGTTGGCGTGGCATTGGCTGTGGGCTCTGCCTCCACATCAGCTCTCTACAAGGTTAGATCACATTACACTTGTGTTATTCCCCTTGCACTTGTAACACAGTTCTGCTCTTTGGGCTAAAAGAGTAGCGCCTAGATTCATTTATTTACACTCAATAGTAATACCACCTGTACTGTCTACTTCTGATGTGTATCGAGTGGGTGACTGGCTACTTTGGGACTGCTTTCCCATTGCCAGTAGAGCAGAGCTGTAAAAAAATAAATACCCAGTTGTACCACATAGTCAGCTGAGCGCTGTGTGAATGCAGATTGTACACTTTCCACTGCATTAAAGAGCCAGATGTTAGCAGGTGTTAGTGGATTTTTTTGTGCAGTGGAAAAGAGGCAAAAGACTCTAAAACTGTGTGGTCTCACCTTTGATGCACCTTTAAACCGCTCTTAACGAATCGCATAGTAACAATTAACCACATTAAACATATTAACAAATTGAACCAAAATGAAGAGTAATAAAAATATATATTATAGCTACCTAAATACCTGTATAGCTCTATAGCAGGCATGTCCAAAGTCCAGGAATGGCCCCCAGACCAATTTTTAACGATTTGCATCCTGTTGTTCAAAATATACTATATATGCCCTACCATACAAATTTGATTAATGAAGAAAAACCACTTTGCATTTTTTCTTTTCACCTCATGATGGCTAGACTATCATACAGTGTGTAGACATACACCAAGTAGGAACTACGCTGGTGGTACTAATGTGTTTTCATAACCAGATGCAAAGAAAGCAAATGAGAAGTTACCCAACAGCAGACAGTTCCTGTTAGGTAGTGGACATGACCACAGCAAAGAAGTGTAAAAAAAGCTTCAGGAGCAGTGGAAAACTGAATATGTTTTCACTGAAAGATTAACCAGGTGCGCTTGTCTCATCTGAATCTGAGTTTTTTAACAACCCATAGGATGCGAGAAGTAGCTGGTCCCCGAGTTTTTCACATTATCTCATCTGGGCCCCATTCAAACAAGTTTGGACACCACTGCTGTATGGGCAAACCCCACAAACAAGCAAACTAATTTACCAGCGGAGGGTTTCAAGCTTCCTCTTACTCAATTTACTGAAACACTATAGAAATGCCACAAATGGGTATTGAAGACACGCAAACTTTCTTTAGCCTTCAATCAACCTTCTTTAAGGAACTAAAAAATAAAGAAAGACACATGAAATACAGGTAGGCCCACACTATAAAGAAAACAACAAAAAAAGCTGGCAACATCTTTAAAGTTATTCCCCCAGGTGTAGGCCTTGTCATGGATAGCATGTGTCGGGACACTCACAAGATGATGGCCGCAGAATGTGACCATTTAGAGTTGGCATGTTCAAAATACGGTCGGGGGCCAAACATGGCCAGCGGACCAATTTTTAATGACCCTCCACTTGACTTTTAAAGTGTGCTATTTGCGTGCCTCCACACAATGTAGGTTAATCAAGCGAGTTCACCTTGTTTTTTTCTCTTCACCTGATGATAGCTGCACTATAACACAGTTTGTAGGCATGCAACAGTAACCTAACAGCAGACATTTCCTGCTTGGCAGCAGATGTGACCACAGGAAAGAAGTCAACTGTAGGCAGGTTTCCATTACAGATTTGTGCAAAAATTAAGCGATGCTATCAAAATGTCGATAAAACACCATTGCGAGATGACTGCCTTTCAACTGAGTGACGTTATGAGATTTCTCCTCTGGCAAAAACATTCCTAGAAGCATGGCGATGGATGTTCAAAACATTAGCAGGTTTATTTCTGCTGCAGCCACCACACTAGCCGTCATTATTTCCAATCGAAGGCAATGTAGGCGTGTTACGTGAGCGATAATGGGAAGGCAAGCCCCTTATATGTGACAGCGTTCACGTATGGGGGGATTTCTGGGAGGTGATAGTCCACAATTTCACAGAGGACTTCCACATGATCTGCTCAACTTTTGAAGCGTTAAGCAATGTGATAGCAACTCTTGTAGAGCCTGCTGCATCATGCCCGAGGAAGCCATAAAGAATATAAAAACAAAAAAAAAAGTGCTTTCAGTGCAGTTTTGTAATATATGGCTTTTTTGATTTGCCTGAAATACCACATCATGCAAGCATAAAAATGTTTTTTGCTATAAATGGGAGTTGTTGTTTTTTTAATTAAGGTGTTTCCATCTGGCATATTTTATAGTTGCAATTTGCACAATTTGAGGGTTAATGGAAACCCTCTTTTTGAGGGCTGTCTCTTTGAGGAGCAGCAGAGGACTTGAATATTTTCAATGCATTTTTACTACACCAAACAGTTGTGTTTGTCTTGCTTGTTTATCTGTGTGTTTGCTTATTTTTGTTGTTTGTTTTTAGTTTTAGTAGCCCATTTAATGCAAAAAGTAACTGCCCCCTCAGGTATTTTCACATTATCCAACGTGGCCCCCATTCAGAAAAAAAGTTTGGACACCCCTGATGTAGAGGAAACGGGTTACTCACCCACCAGGAGTTCAGTCACTGAAGCTCTTTGTCCTCGGAAGGCGTACCTCCTCTTCCACAGATAAGAAAGTCTCTCCTCCCCTGTTTCCACAGGAGCAGCTGGGCTTTGTCTCCTGTCCTGTCTCCTGCCGTCCGCCGTCCACAATATCAGACATCCGTTTGACGAATCCACCAAGGTGCTAGCTGAATGTTAGCACTAGAGCTAATGATAGCTAACATTAGCAACGCGGCTAAACTTTGACAGACCGAAAACACATTTAACAGTAACAAACACTGACACTTACTATGGAGTGTACGTACTTCAAACACACATAACAAGCGGTTTACATATGCTACTGAAACTCCGGCCACACCGAGAGACGCCCAGCGAAAAGCTAGCTGTGCGACTCGACGTTACCTGTCATGACTGACTAATAATACAAACTGTTACTCACCGTAAAACCTCAATCACCAGCCCCGGCTATGATTTGCTTAAATCACTGAAGTCAACAGGCCTATATTTGGGACAGGCGTCTTTAATTCCTTTCACCTAAAACTTGATCAGCAAAGATGGAAATGCAGTCAATTTATTAAATGTTTTGAGTCCTGGGCAATTTGGCTTTTTTAAAAAAAAAAAAAAAAAGTGAAATAAGTATTGTTTGAGTTTGATGTCAAAATTAAAAAGAGAAGGTTTATGACTGAAACATTTCGATTTATGGATATGAGATTTTGTAAGTAATAATACAGTATTGATTTGTTTTGGTAGAAGGGTAACTGAAACAAGCAATACATTTTCATGAGGAAGTGGAAACTCAAACTTGGAAATCAAAGAACAGATATATTGCCCAAAAAAAATCAATACAGGAGTTGGGAAAATACCAAAATAGATGGCATTTTCTGTAATCAGCTGATAAAATGAGTAGTCCACAACAACATCCCTTTTTTACTTTTGAAGGAAAGCATTGGTGGGATAAAAGCAAATCATCTAAAAATATTTAAAATTTAGAGCTTGAGGGTCCTTTTCTGATATTCATTTTTGAAACAATTCCTAAAAACATCTTATATAACTACATACAAAAAACAAATGTTCTAAAGTTTCAGTCTCAGATTCACAGAGAACTCAGTCCAGTGTTGAATATTTGTCTTAGAAACTCATTGCAAGAATAAATAGCAATTATCATTTCAAAATGAGTTTCTTTACTTTTGGTGAAATAGGGAAAGTGATGCATCTGATCACAATTCGAATAATGTTTTTTTAGGATAATCCTTTAATAAATTTTAACTTTTTAATGTTAAAGGGAAAAGTGCTGAGATGAGGGTAGCTGGTAAGGTTTTAACAGCTCCTGTCATGTAAACAGCAGTACACTTCTTATGCTGCATTCACTAACTTAAGTAAATTATAATACTCCCTATAAAAATTGTACCAGGAATTTAAATAGTGCATTTTACAACCCTTCACAGAAGACATGGAACATATCCCGGGGTTTATTAACAAAATAACCCAGGCGGTTACACACCCACTTTAAACACCTGTGTGGTCACTGTTGTAAATGAAATCTCCTCGCCGTCCAGGTGCTGTTCAAGATGTTTCTGGGCAGTGCCAACCTTGGAGAAGTGGCCCACTTCCTTTCCACCATGGGCTTCTTCAATCTCATCTTCATCTCCTGCGTGCCCCTCATCCTCTACTTCACCAAGGTGGAGCACTGGGGCTCTCTGTCCTCGCTGCCCTGGGGATACCTGTGTGGACTGGCAGGACTGTGGCTGGGTGAGAGAGCACACACATCTTTGTAAAGAGTGAAGCTCATGGTTTCACTTTTTCGTTTCCCTAAAAGCGTTTTGAATTCATTTCAAGGCTTCAGCTGTTAATTATGTTTATTATTGATTTATTTGCCATTTATTTTCTATATTTATGGTGCCTTGTGGAAACAAACGAGTTATTTTTACATTTGGTATTACCAAAATACAATGTGTGTATCTTTAAAGTCGAAAGGCCCAGACGCACCAAACCGACATCAAAGAACTAGTGATGAGGAAGAAACTCTCCATACTAGCAGGCAGCGGTACACTGTTTTTCTAAAAAAGGGGAACAGGGAGACTTACAAGATGGATTTAAGACGCTTGTTAGCCAGTTAGCACATTAACAACACAAATCAATGTTAAAAAAATAGCTGACATTTCCCGTGTGCCAGTGAGCAATAACACAAACAGTTAGGAACCATATCTGCTAAAAAGCTCAATGGAAGAAACATAATCGTACCTAATATAACAAGTTTTTTTTTGTGTTATGGCTTTTTCGAATCGCCTGAAATACCACCTGCGACCCTTGAGAGGATAAGCGGTTACAGCCAATAAATGAAAATTGTCAACAAATAATTCTTTTGTCCATCGACTAATTGATTAACCAACCAGTCGTTTCAGTCTATTAATTTTTTCACCCTCTTCGATGTCTTTTACAGTGTTCAACATCCTGATCCATGTTGGTGTAGTGCTGACGTACCCAATTCTCATCTCCATAGGGACACTGCTCAGTGTGCCGGGCAATGCAGGTAAGCTTTATTAATGTGGCTCAAGTCTTAGCTCCAATTTACTGATCATTATTTCTCAATTATTAGGATGGAAATGAATATTACTGTGAGAGTAAACAGCCACACATACTGTGGTTGTGTGTCGAGAGGTCAGCACTTAGGGCCACTGTGGCAAACAGATTACACAGCAAGTCTGCCGCTCTCGTCCTGGAAACCCAATCATCAATGTGCCTCAACAAACCCTGCAACTATTCTCTCGCTGAGGGAGGATCAGGTTGCTAAGGCGACACTAAATGCCTGCAGACGAGTTTTCTTTAACCACGATGGACTGTATGAAGGTCAGTGGGTTACAGCAACTCGTCCCCGGGCTCCAGACCGCAAAGACACAGAGGATAAAGTGGATGGCTTGTGCTGATTATAAGCCGCATTTGCTGTACTCATCCTCTACAGCCGCAGTGTCCTGTGGTTTATCTTACTTTATGTAATTAATCTCAATTTGTTTTTGTTTCTCCCTCATCCTCTTTTCCATCCTGCTCTTTGGGCTCCCTCTTTTGTTCCTGTCTTTCTTTCAACTGCTGCAGCCGTGGATGTTTTGAAACACGAGGTGATCTTCAGCGTGGTGCGTCTGGCAGCCACCTGCATCATCTGCCTGGGCTTCCTGCTCCTGCTGCTGCCAGAGGAGTGGGACTCGGTCACGCTGCGATTCCTGGCCACCATCGCAGACAAGAAGTCAGAGGAACACGGCGAGGAGCTGACAGATTCCAGCGTCCACACTCGAAGCCGCAGTCGAGCAAACGGCACTGTCTCCATTCCCTTGGCATGACATGGCAGAGATCTGCTAGTCTTGAAGCCCTGTTTGCTCATGCTCCTCCAGGAGATGAGGCAGGAAGCCTGGTCCACATGGACTCTAATCAGGAAGACAGGAAGTGTTGAACTTCACTCTGGAGATGCACCTCTGCCTCCACCACTTCACTACAGGAGGAGAAAAGGAGGACTTTCATGGATTTCGCTCATTGAAAGGGTGGAAAGTGTTGTTAACTTTCTTGAAATGCTCGCCATGCTCGGCCCTGTTCCTCGCACGCATCCAAACCAAGAGCTGACTGTCCTCCCCTGACCTGCTCTGCGGACTGTATTCTGTGAATATAAATATTGGCAGGGCCAATTTGGCTCAATCTTATATGTATTTATCATATTTATTTAGAGTTATATCAATAAGAGTGTTATTTTAAGTCTTATTGAATAGTATTATATAAAAGAATGTCAATTATACTACGTGTAATGTACAGGCTCTTTTGGTTTTATAATAAAAGACTTAAAACTCATATTTATAGTAGTGTATTACTTGCTGAAAGGAATACTTTGATGTTACTTACTCATGCTGTGTTACCTTGAATTCATGAAGAAAACTGCGGAGGGGCGGTTTGTGTTTATCCACAGAAAAAAGCTAACATGTTATTTGGCGTTTGATTGAGGACCACTTTTACAGCAGTAAAGCTACATAAAAAAACACTGGCTTACAAACTCTCACACAACTCGTGCAGTATAATCTAAAACTCATTTATCCAGTCGTATGCTCAGTACCTCCCAAACACATGCATTTTTGCCATAAAACTTTGGCATTGGCGTCCAGCTTTAAAAAGAGCACAGACAAGTTTTACTTTCAGTTCAGTTTTAAATAGTAAGGTTTTAGTGAAAATGCATGTGTTTGGGAAGTAATGAACACATGAGTGGGTAACTAAGACTTGGATTATACTACACAAGTTTTAGGGAAGTTTGTAAATGGATGTTTTGATATAGTTTTGCTGTTGATATAGTGATTTGATTTGATTTGATTTGATTTATTTAGCACATATAAAAAACAGCAATGTTATACATTTCAATAAAAGGAGACATGCAGGGGAAACCCAGAAAACCCTCAAGGGGCTTGACAAGTGAGGTTCCCCATGAGACTATCAATCAGTGCATACAGTCTCTCATCATATCATATTGGTCCCCAGTCCATTAATAAATCAAAATGTTTTCAGTGGAGACATGAGAAAAAAGTTTCCTGCACAAATTCAAGATAACATGGCATGCCAAACTGATTAATGAATGGTCATTTTGTGGGAGAAGTACTACTTCAACTAATAACTATATGAATGTGGCTAGTTTCTGAGTTTTCAAACAATATTTTGAAACATCCTTGGAAATAGATATTAACATAACTTAGGTATTGCCTAAATCAGCACTGAGAAGGATACACACAGTGCTAATGTTGCTTGCAAAGCTTTACAAATAACTAAAATAAATTACCACGGAAATTTTGCACTATTACTTACTTTTATTACCATTACTATCATCATAATAACAGGCCTAATATTAAGGGTTTTTTGTTGTCTGTGTTTTCTGGGTGGACTTGGACTCATTGCCTTAGTGTTTCTAAAATCCTGGCTGTGGTCCCGTTGCATCTTGTTCTATCTGAATTCCCTCTCCTGCTTCAAATCATAGCCAAGACACATATCTTGATGTTAAAGTAGGTTTATAAAGGTGAAACTGAAAATGTAGACACAGCCCTATAAGACTGTTTAACAGCCAGACTACCGTCTCTACTATATACTTGTACTGTATCATGACCAGATATTTTTAGCAGAACTAAGCGGTGTGGTTCATACAATATTAGTAATCTGTTAAGTGCATTGCATCGATTTAGCGGCAGTGACTTTGCAGTATTCTCCTCGCTATAATATATTACGCAATGCTTTTCTGTGCTGCACTTAGCTGTCACTTACTGACACACATACACACACATTCACTGCATACTGAAGAAGATTGAGAATGATTATTTCGACTGTAATTTATCTTCTTACACAGGCACACACAATCTGTGGTAATAATGCATACCTATCTGACTAGCAATGAAAGAAGCCCATGGGACATGTTTTGCCTGTGGAGCATAACAATGTGATAGGTACTTGTCAAAATGACTTTCTAGTGTCACATAACATGGTAGCAAAATTACATTTTAGTTCAAATAGCACCATTGAGATGATGAGGGTGTCAGGAGAATAATTTCGCAGTCTTTCTACATCATTCTGTGTCACGCACACATGCACACACACACTCCCAAGAGTCTGCACCACAGCGCGGTTATGGTTGCTTGAGTGCAGTCAGTGAGTTGAGACCTCTAATGAAGCATTTGCTGAGGTGACACTTTCAACTAAACAACTGCAGTGGCATTTTAACATATTAAAATAAATGAGCTAGAGGAAGCAGAGGGATGTGTTATGTTCAAATCTTAATTCCATGATCTGCTGGATGCTGATAAGAGAGGCCTTACGTACTGGATTTAAAAACCGTTTCAGTCACAATAACAGATTTTAGTACACATTCTTAGATGCGGGGTATGCAGAATATGCTGTAAACAGAAATATGAAACTAAAAAAAATTACAAATAATTAGAAAACACTGCTGAAAGGTCATATTACAAGTTAAATTCCAGTCAGCATCATTCACTAAAAAAGGGCCATCTATCAGCACTTTGAAAAGTAACATGAGACAACTAATAGTGTTCCAAAGAGGCCAAAACAGAGTCCAAACTGCAGAGGCATCAACGAAAAGAGATAAATAATTTAAACGACAACACAATTTAACTTTGACAGCCATTCTCTATTCGGCTGCAAATTCTAAATGTCATCATGCTGACCAGTTTATGATGCTAGAACATTGATATTTAGCAGGCACAATGTTTACCAGTGGTGTAGTGTAAGATAAACACACGTACACAGGGAATATTTTCACCTCTTTTTCTGGCTGTTTACAGTATACCCAGCCAAAAAGCCTTTGGAATATTTAGGGGAGTACACTCACTTCTTCCTACACCCACATCATCAACTTCCACTACATCAGTAGTGAGCGTGTTAGCATGCCAGAATGTCAGAAAATAATGAAAAACATTTCCCAGAATCTAAGCTGACATATTGCTTGTTTTTTGTTTTTGCTTTTTTAATGTTTGTTTTTTTTTGTTTGTTTGTTTTTACCTGTGATTTAAAACCCAAATTTATTCAATATAAATAAGAAAATGCTAGACAAAGTACTCCAATATTTTATTGAAGTAAAAGTTACAGTAGGTTTCCCATAGTGTATAAATACACTGTTAACAGTAAAAGTCCTACATTTAAAATGTTTCTTTGCCTAAGTAAAGATACAAAAGTATTTGCATCAAAATATACTTAAGAGTACCAAATGTAAAAGTAGGCCTTCTTATTATGTTATCATAATATTTTATATTATCCTTTTTTAGACCCTACAGTGGTTGAAACATAGGCAATTGGCTCTTTTAATAATTTAGAGTCTATTATGAGTCCTATTATAAGGCTTTTTGGTATTTCTTACTTCATCCGGAGTGAACGGATTGCCTTCCTGTGTACAGCTCATTTAAAAGCACTGGATAATATTTATTGATGCATTAATGTGTTTAACTACTTTAATGTTGCAGCTAAATAAAGGTGGAGCTCATTTTAATTAGGTCTACTTCAGCTCTACTTTACATACTGCCAGGTAGCTTAGCCTACAATAATGCATCATATTTAAAATATTACATATATCTTGTTTTAGGCTAATAATCTGAATATGCAAAGAAACTATTATCCAGAGCTGTCAAATATGTAGTTAAGTAAAAAGTACAATGATTCTCTGAGATGCAGTGGTGTAAAAGTATAAAGTATCAGAAAAAGTAAATAGTCAAGTAAACTATCAAAAATTGTACTTAAGAGCAGTACTTGAGAAACTGTAGGTCACACAGTTTTCATTCCACCACTGGTGTAAGCATGCTATCATTTGCTAGTTAGCACTAATAGGCAGATGGGAATGTCAATAGTTTTGCAGGGATGTGGTCACAAACCAAATTAAGTGACAAACAGAAATATCGACCTGATGGTAGAAAGGTCGGGTCATAAAAGCTGCATTATTCTCTGGGCACCATGGATAACTGTACCAAGTTTGACTGTAATAACCAGCCGTGATGCCATGAACAGTACATAAGGGGCTGATAAACGCCTGCTTAATATGTCCCACATTTGTAACAGTGTTTGTCTTTTCCCTGTGGTTGTCTGAGCGCTCATAATGTCACATTTTTTCAGTCAGTTAACAACTTCCCAAAAAAAAACTGTCTTTCTCTTTCCCCCTCTGGGTTTTCCAATATGGATGGGGTGCAGGGAAATAACAGGTTCTTTCAAGCATTAACTTACGAGTTACAAAGTAACCTGTAGGGACAGTTGCCATAGAAACCCAGCTCGTTAGAATGAGAAAATCTAGTATGGGAGCAGGGATGAAGTACGCACCTACTCTTTTAACCGCCACCAATAAGTGTTTGTACTTTGGCATCAGACAGAGAAGCTTCGGGACAAACATTAAGTTCGCCAGCAAGGGAGATGTGACGAACACCAGGTTTGTTTGGAAGCAGCTGGAGGACATGGGACAAGTTGGAGAGTCATTTTTAGACATGAACTTATTCAGTAATTGACAAAGTTTTTAATAAAAGAGAGGCCAAATGTGCATAGGGAAGCAACAGCAACATTGGAAAAGTCCATAAAAACAGAAGACCTAAAAAGATAAAATCTGATGAGAAGACATTTAAAAGGTGAGATTAGTAATTAAGACTAAACTTGAAGAAAGATACACACCGAGTAGAGACTCAGCTTGTCAGCCTTGGGACAGGGAGTTGAGACAATGGGCTCCACGGGCTCCAGACCCAGGCTGCGTAAAGTAGCTCCATGTGATAAATTGCAAGAAGAGGGGGCACAGCCACAACCACAATGGACCCTCCCTGCTCTGCCGGTCACTGTGGAGCAGCCTTCGAGATCTCTGGGACAGAAGAAGAAAACAATCTTACCTCCACTAAGACAGGAAATAACTCTTTCCACACTCTCAGGTTAGTAACTCTCCTATCTCCTTTTTTTCACATTCAGGCTTTTATTCTTCTTTTTTTTTGTTTTTACAGATGAATTTGTGCTATCGACGGATTTAAATAATAGATAACAGCGTGTGCATGTTTGTGCTGTAAGAACCATGCTTTGCAGGAAACCTCCCACCAAAGCAAAACAAAAATTCAAGCATCATTCACTCCCATCCACCCCGAAGACCCCAGGTTAGCACGGCAAAATCAGCTGCCTGATATATAGTTTTATAGGCTATTCTTTGTTGCTTGATTCACATGAGAAGTTCTCATCTGTTCAATCCTGTGCTGGGACTGCGGCAGACATAATTTTGCATTATTGCTCCTGACTGGTTGTGATTTTTACCCAGACATGCCATCATTATCTCTCCTCAGGCACTGCAACCACTGGTTCTTCAAATTGGCCACACAAGCACTGCCAATCAAATTGCCATGGTAATACAAAAAAAAAAGAAAAAAAGAAAAAGAAAAGAAACATGTCACTGCTGGCTGTCCCAGCATCATTGCCCCCACGTCATCTCAAAACAAGGAATGTGATGTTTGTTTCAGGGCAGGGACTGCAGAGATGGGGGTGTCCACCTGTTTTCTACAATCGACCAGGCAGGACACTCTGGCACCGGCAGGATGATTCAGGTAAAACATCTTGACAAAGTACGGAAGAGCTGAAGTGCATCTGTTACATTAATAATTCAGATCATACATTTTTATATTGAGGCAAAATTAAAGTGTGCAGCAGTGCCTACAAGAGATGGAGTGGAGAGAGAGACAGCTGGAAGTCCTGGCCCTTCCAGTCCCAGTGGATCTGATTAAAGTGTCTATGGAGTGGAAAGTAGGGTGGTCTACAACCATAACAGGCCCTCAGTAGGATCTATTTTCAGGGTGCAGGGAACAGAAAAGCCCCCACAATTGATACACAGTCATCGACACAAAGAAAAGTATAGTCTTGACACATCACATGACTTTTTTCTGTAGAATGGTTTGCTTTAAATGCACATATGTCCATTGGAAATATGTTTATTAAACTACGAATCACATAAACAATGTACTTTATGTGTAAATGTGTTTGGAATAAGTAGTCAGTGACAATACAAATATAAAAACATAAGAATATAGTCTTAGATTCAAAATCCTACTTAAAGGTCGAGTGTGTAGGATTTAGGGAGCTCTATTGGCAGAACTTGAACATGATATTCATAACTATTAATATATAATCACTGGAAACTAAGAATTGGGTCTTGGTTACCCTAGAATGAGCCCTTCAGATCCACATTAGGTAGTGGGTTCTCTTCCATGGAGACCGTTTACAAAGTGGTTCAGAAACAATGACTGTATATAAAGCTGGACAATATGTCTCGACTTCCTCCCACTGTACAAAAATGAAATAGCTGCTGCCACCTTGTGCTAGTGATGTCATCTGGAGCGAGCTCTTCGATTGGCACAGGAGTTGTCGATCATGATGTCACATCCACTTTTAATGGCATCAAATAACTGATATAAAATCATCTTTGGAAAAAAATTGTTTTGTGTGTACTTTGATTTTTTAGTTTGGCCCATGTCCCATCCACTAACATGGAGGGTGCAGGGTTTATGACCAATCCCACAGCCCACTACCAAGAGGAAAAAGACAAACACACTGCTCTTAAAGTGAAAGAACATAAATGTTTAGCTAAATGCAGTTAAAGCATCAAAAGTTAAAGCACTTGTTCTGTAGAAACATATTATCATATGCTACATTATTAGATTGTTAATTAGTATGAAAAAATTGAGCAATTTTATATACAGTTTGGTAGTTCAAGTCAGTGGTTTCTTACCAAGGGGTTGGGCCTCCACAGAAGGGTCACAAGATAAACGTGGGGTTTGTGTGATGATTAATGCGTAAGGACAGAAGAAAAAAAAAACTTCTTGGTGGAATTGTTGACAACTCTAGACAAGGACATTGGACACTGCTGTTTTGTAATGTGAAGCAAGCCAAAAATGTTGCGTACTGGTTTAATCTGTCATGATGTATTTTATAACCTTGTCTTGTTTTTTTTTTTAATGTAAAATTTAAATCTGAAGAGACCAGTCATGACATCCACAAATAAATTAAGTGAGGTGACAAGTACAATATTTCCCCCTGAAATGTAAGGAAGTATAAGTATAAAGTAAATACTCCAGTTAAACTATCTCAAAGTTGTATTTAAGAACAGTGCTGAGGTAAATGTACTTACTGTAGTTTCTTTCCACCACTGGCTCTCTTGTAGGGAGGATTCCTGGAGGCTCAGACAGCTCTCACTCAACAGGCTCATCGACATCGGCAAGCTCACCTCCGACAAGCCAGAGAGCAGAGAAGACATAGGGTTGTTTACACAGTTAATGGTAAGAAATTATTTCAAAATGTATACTTGAATGTGGTCTGCTGATTGATTCCAACACCATTTAATGTTGCTGTTAAGTAGGAGGGACAAGTACAGACAGCAAGCAGAGGCTGAAACTTGTGAGACGGCCAACAGAGAGGGACATCTTCTGGGATGAGACCACAGGAGAAAGTCTGGACCCCAGCTGCCTTCTGGAGCAAAAATCTCTGCCTCCCCTCCGTGAAGAGAGAAACAAACAGCTCCTGTGCAGGGAAGATGATGGGATCCAGAGAGATCAAACTCAAGGTCCCAGAAACCAAGAGGACAGAACTCAACACACTGGACACAGGGGACTACATTTAGGAATAGAGAACAAGGTTAAACCATGCTGGTCTGATGCTGCCAAAAGCTGCCACATGAGGATAAGAGGTGCCAGAGGGATGTGGGACTAAACTGGACTAATAACACTTAACACTCAACCAGCATTCAATATAAAAAAACTCTTGATATTCCAAGGATTCCCCCGAAATGTCTGAAGTTATGATGCCCTCTATAGGTGAAAGTGATGCACAACAGTTGGAAAACTTGCAGTCGAGGCAGTGAAGCTCATTTAGCCCTCCTACAATATTGATAGCAAACATCTAAAAATACACTGTTTATTTAGTTCAAAGAGTTGGGAGTCAAATCAGCCGGCTTTGAAGCTTTTGCTCTATTATTGGACATTTGTTATAGAAAGTAGCACAAAAGAATCCTGCAGTATAAAGATATCCCACTATTTGAAAAGATCTCTTGAAGAATAATTAGACTGAAAACAGGAAACTGCTAATTGCACCATCATTCTTCAAGTGGTCTCCCTGAGGCCGGCTCTTGGCGGGTTTAGAGAGGCTCAGAGAGGAACTGGACTCCTACCAAACACCTGGGGCCACTGTGGCCCGACAAAAGCCTGGTCCTCAGGCACGGAGCGTCAGATGAAGATTGCAGGGATCACGTCACACAGCAGAGGGCTGGATGGGAATCAACCAAACAATGATTATCTGGCAGTGGTTACGCAGAACTATTACAATAGTAGAAATGAGCATTTAAGTATTTTAAATCAAAACATGAACTTTTTTTGTACTCTACCACTGGGTGTCATTATTGGGCTGAGGGACACAGTGAAGTTAGCTCCCACATTTACAGTAGGTGGATAGCTGTGTTTGTAAAAATGTGGCACATGTTTTGGTATGAAATAGCTTTCTAGGCTATAAAATTGTGATGTAATAACATGAGAATGCACACTACTGCTTTCTTTTTACACATTTATTTAGCCTGTGTGAGTTTAATTTTGATTATCGCACAAAAGTGTTAATCCCTCTCCTGTGTGCACGTATAGAAGAGTAACCAAAGATGGAACAAATTAATAATGATTCTGAAAAACACCCAAGACCCAAAGGTATGAGCTGGAGGCACCGGAGCAGAGCAACACATTAAAACGAGTCCATCTACTTAGCGAGCCGTTCAATCAACAAAGCAAAGTCTGCCAGTGAGAGGCCACTGACTGCAGACTTGAGGAGCCAGACTGACCACATATTGGGATACTGAGGAGATTTAGAGTGGGCCCAACTCCTCAAAAAAAACTTCTCCTTTTCCAGTTCGCTAGCCATACACACTGGGCCTTAAAGCCAAATCATCGTGGAGGGGGAGAGCCGCGAGGTCTCGGTGTCTGCCACTCCGTACTGCTACATAAAAAGAAGGTGAAGGATGCCGTGTGAGCAATTGGTTCCAATTGACAGAGGATTGGTCATGGTCAGCCTTCTGAGTGGAAATCCACGTGAGAATGTAGCATTTGGACCAGCAAGGGGCACAAGAGGCCAACAGCAGACAATGAGGGCACTCAGAGGAGTCTGGCTGCTGTGGAATAGCGGGGCACAATCTCCTCTGATTTAACCCTTCTTCAGCTGGTTATTCAGCTAACTTGGTACACAGAGGTGGAGCTTTCACAGTAGAAATGTTACATTACGAAAATCATCATAGTTCGAGTGAATTCATGTAAAAAGTGAGAAACATCAAGAACTAAATGCCCTTCTTTAAATATTATCTTTATAATTAAGTATTGATTGTAAAGGGAGGTTTCACGACAATAAAGATCAAAATAATGTAATTAAAGTTCCAGATTAATTAAGCACCTACACAATCTCAAGAGCTGGCCCAAACACTTTCATCCTTGTGACTTTTTCACCAATTAGGCAGGTCCTGCACGTTGAATGGGACCAGCTGCTTTAAACTCTCAGAGGGCCAGAGGGTCAGCGCTCAATCACAGTCTGGCTGGAGAGGTTGAGTGTTTGAACTAGCCACTAGTTGACAGGGCGGGGATGGGGGTCAAAAGGGGTGGGGGTGCGGTGATTGGTGGAGGGGGCAAGGACTCCTGCCAGCTCTAAAGAGGAGCCTTTTGTAGCCAAGACACTGGCCAGAGCAGCCTGGCCTTTCACAGCCCCGCCGCCCCTCTCCTCCAGGCCCACAACAGCTGATGACAAGGCCCCAGCTGCTAATTATCCGGCTGATGGAGAGTCACTGAAGTGGGACTGTCAAAGCGAGGGGTGGCCCTTGTGTCTGCAATGGGATAAATTTGAGGGAGGGTGAGGGGATAAAAGAAGTTGGACTACAGGGGCAGGTTTTTTTTTTCCAAAGTATCTGTCCATCAACAGAATCAATACTTCTGCCAGTCAAAGTTAGCACATGAAAACAAAATTATTCAGTCTTTTACATGTAAATGTTGGGTAACATGTAAAATCTATCACTTATTTTGGCTGCTATTTAAATGTTCTATTATTTGTGAGCTCTGGAGTAACAACAGGTGGTAACAAGACATTTTTGGTGGTCAAATATCTGGTCTGGATTCCTGTTTGTGTGCGACAGTCTTCAGTCCTGTTGCAGTACAGTGAACTGAGCACCTTTCCAACCAGCTGCTCTTAATATGTTCGTGTTACAGCATCATCTGGCCAGAGGACACCGGAGCATTTCCTGTTGAATTCCATATATAGTACTCTTTGGATTGAAGTTCTCGGGCTGAAAATAGCACAGATCGGATAACTTTTTAGTTTCAGAAAATGTGCAAAGAGCCATCATTTTGATACAAAAACCACTGAAAGCTTACATGTTATAATCCGTGGTTTGGCAGAGGAATAAACCTGCACTGAATGCTGGTCCACACTGCAGCCAGAGAGCGTCATGTCAGGCACTTTGAAATACAACTGTGAAGATAATAGTGAGAGTGTTATTATGGAGTATGAGGGCCACATAACAAAGTCATATTTTTTTGGGAGGGGGGTGGTGTGTAATATTACAGAAATAAAGTTGTAATTTAATGATAATTAGAAAGAAAAAAACATGGCAATCTTACAGGAAAAAAGTCATAATTTTACAAGAAAAGAAACTGAAATATTACCTAATCACACACAATTTAATTTGAAAAGAGTTATACATAATTATAAAGTTGTATATTACAAGACTAAAGTCGTAATTTTACGAGGATAAAAGTCGTAATTTTACAAGAATAACAGTGTAACTAAATTTGAGTGAAGTCCTACTATTTAAAGAAAAAATCTGTAATTTACAAGAATAAAGTCATAATTTTACAGGGATAAAGGCTTAATATCATATGACTTAACTTGTAAATTTACCAGAAAAACGTTCAATATTTATGCCAGACAGTCAGTTGACATACAGCATTAATCCCTATTCAACCCAATGATTATATATGAATAAATCCCTTATCCATCTGACCTCATCCCATTAGCTGTTGAGTGAATCACAAATCTTTGGCTAATCAGGTCTCTTATTATCACCACACTTATGAACTTACTTTGATATAGGCTGTAAGTTCTGTGCAGAGGGGGTCAGTAGGTCCCGGTGCCGACCCAGAAAAGCTCACCTTGCCCTCCATTGTGACCTCACGGCATTTAGGAAACTTTTGTCCTAAATATCAGCGAGGGGGAGAAAACTCATCATTAGTTTCCTTTTCAAATGTACAGCTGCATTTCAGTGATTTTTTATCGTTGCTGATGAGGAGCATAGTGCCTACCCAGACCCCAGACCAGCAGGTTCTTCTCCTTTGAAACATCCAGTTGTCCGGAGCTCACCTTCACATCCACAGCACCCATCTGATCCCTGCACAACACACAATTTAAGACTTGTAGGTTAGGTTATTAGGTTTATTACTTGGCTATTGGATGACTCATTTATTCAGTTAAGACGAGTTATTTAGTGCATTGCGAACAGGGGCAGTGATGGTGTTTTGCAAAGACCTGAGGAGTTTAAATAAGGATGCAGGACAACTCTGCTCCATATTACAAAAGCTCATGTTAGAGACTGTAAACCAGATATAAATTATGTAAGAAAATGTTTTCAGCAATAGATAAAATTTATAATATGTCACTAGTGTAATAAGTGCTGCTTCTAATGTTAATGTTTAGTCATTAAACCGTTTTAAAAAACTAATTATCTCATTGATGCTTGTATTTGATTGCCAGCTGGAATTAATTTCACATTAGTATGCCTGCATAGCTAGAAAATGTGTGCATCAGAACTTAATAAAAAAAATATTTGAACCCACTTTTAATTAGATTTTGCTACTTCTGTATCAAATATTTAGTTTTCTCAAGCTCTAAAATAGAATGGCATCTTATGTAAGACATTTTTCTTAATCTTATTAATAGTAAAACAAAACAGTTAAAAGAGACCTTGAATTCTGATTGGACATTAGAAAGACAATTTACTGTCAAAGACGACATCGACTGTGAAACCCCTTTGCTATTCACCTAATAACCCCTACGCCTGCAGCCACAGCTCATAATTCTTTTTGTTTGTTATTTTAATTTCTATGAGCAGGAATAAATTGTCAAGATTTCACTTTATGTATATTTAGTGTTAATGAATTTAGCATACATTAATAAAGACACGAGTGGTACTGAATAAGACAAGCATAAATTATACAATGTTAATGTATTATATATGCTTGAGAGAAAAAGACTTTTAGTTATACTTCTCTGATTTTAATGTAATCCGGTTGGTTTTTCTGTAAGTGTCTAATCTGTTGTCACGTCTTTTATATGTTGTGTGGACCCCAGGAAGAGGAGCTGATGTTCTGCTTCAGCTACTGGGGATGCTAATAAAATCCTTATCTACAGGAAACAAATACTGGCGGCAGATGCTCAGATCTAAAATATGACATGATCTTGGGCGCCGGATAACTCAGTCGGTGGAGCACACGTCCCATATTCAGAGGCTATGCGTCAACGTTACAGCAGCCCCAGGTTCAAGTCCGACTGGCAGTCCTTAATGTCATCCTCTCTCTCTCATCCCCATTTCCCATCATATCTCTAGCTGTCCTATCAAATGACGCCTATAAAAAAAAGCCCCAAAAATATCTTGAAAAAAACCCAAACGATTATACGATTTTGGGCTGCGTACCTGTTAAAGAATGGCAGGTGTGCTTCACAATATTCAAAGCTGTTCTTCACACTCTCGTGAAGTTTAAGGGTTACTGACACACGCAGCTTGTTCTCTTCTTCCCTCAGCTGATACGAGCCGAGGATGGGGGGAACGGGGACCTATTGAAAAATTTCAGGACTCACTTCAGACATGAGCACTAATTTGTGGGAAAAGAAATATGTTAGGTGTATGTTTTCTACCTGAGATGTATAGCTGCATAGTCTGAAAGGCTCCAGAGGAGGAGAGAAGGGGAACTTATATGGCCCAGAGAAAGCTGAGCCGTCACTGTTATCCACGCTGCTGGCAGTCAGGATACTAGAATCCAGTGAGGTGACACAAGGATGAACCAGGACGTCCTGTAGTGGAGAACCATTTGGCGGCAGTGTGAGTGTTACCGTCACATTTGGGAGCACCCCTTCCACCTCACACTGTTGACAGAAGGACAAAAAGAATAAAATGAAAGAAAAGAAAGTAAAGCACACCAAAAATAATAGTTATACCATTATTTGCTTTCTTTTACTACGTGCTCTTACTTTGCATGTCACAGTGCCATAAACATCCCACAGATCCTGTCTGCTCAGGTTTCCATACTGCATGGAGCGCACTGTTTCTATCAGTGCTACATTCACCATAGCTCGACCGCGGTGGAGCCCCATCTTCCAGGCTGGCTGCTTCTGGTTCCCAGCAGTTGTGGGCACTGTGGGTGTAGCAGGTGCCCCCAGTAGTGGCACATCCAGGGGTGTGCCATGTGGACAAACCTGCAAGAGCACAGAGGGCAGCATCGCCAGGCGAGAGGCCAGCCCCTCGCTATCAGGCTTACCCCCAGAGCCGAGGAGAAAAGTCTGCAGACCTGCCAGGAGTGTGAGGCCCTGGGAGACAGACAGCAGGCTGGCAAGGGGTGGCCGTGGCTCAACAGGGGCATCCACTAAAGGCAGGCAAGCTAGGGTAAGAGGCCCTTGTGAGATGACCAACACCGGCCAAAGTATGCCCTTTCCAGGACCGTCCACACGAAGCTCCATGGCTGGCGATCGCTGGCAATGAAGGCAATCATCTCTGAGAGCTACATAGGGTTTGTCTGAGTCTGAAAGCCCTAACTCAGTGAGCAGGAGCTGCAGCACTGTGTTGTCTTCTGGGACTTCTACGTAAGAGGAACCTGCCAGGCTCTTTGCACGGTGCTCCACGGTTGCAAACCTCCTATGAGGAGAGACACAAGACATTAAAACACTACAGGCTGTAAGCAGGTTGGCAGCAGATATTTTACCACATTAAAGCACTGCTACAGTCATCCACACTATTTTAAACAGAACAGAGTACTTTATTGTCATTGCACAAACGCACAATGAAATTTCAGTGCATCTCCTCTCAGTGGTAGAATGTAAAAAACACAAAAGATAAAAGTTAAAAGTGACAGCAAATATTTACACAGAGCAACAGTATTAATTAGAGATTATTAAATAGTCAGTAAAATTTACTTAGTCTTGACCACTGCAATTTGTGATTATCAGTCAGAAAGTGGAATACGGTAGCCTTAAGAGGCTGTATTGTATTTATCAGAGTAGGGAGGTGGCTGTGGTGTGACCTTATTTTTATATATATCATAACCCTCCTTGGAAGAACAATTATTTTCCCTTGAGCCTCCCTGAGTGACTGAAGGAAAAGGCATGACCCTCCCTCCACCGTAAAAACAATATTTCAAAGTTTATGGCTATGAAAAATGTTTTGATTGTGGAGATTTTTAACTATTTGAAACCTGAGCAAACTGGTTTGATTTATTTCAAAACAATGAGCAACTTAACAAGTCATGGGTCAAAAATAACCAAAACATTTGTAAGAAAAAAAAAGTTACTAAAAAATTACTTGGAAAAAGAAAATGAATAAATAAATAAAAATGAAAAAAAAGAAGAAAATATCTAAAAATATATGTACTGTTTTAGTATTTTTCAGAAACAATTAATACAGAATTATTATTATAATTAAAATGATAAAGACAGCTTTCTTGACTTTTTCCCTATTTTGGTGGATAATTTTCTAATATTTTCTAATTGGTCATGTCACCCTAATCCCGATTTCAAAAGAAAATGAATAATTTCTTTAGGTTTAGAGGGTCAAATAGCTTGTGACAGACGTCTGCACGCAGCACAAGAAAAGTGATGCTGATCCAGGTTTCAAAAGGTTAATTCCCTTCCCAGTGTTTAAAATAGTATTTGAAGTGCCTCCTTCGTCTTGCCTCATCCGCTCTTCTCTTATAAATAACGAACAGTCCCTTGCAGCCCATAAACATACCTTGTAAATCGCAGTGACACATTTTCACCCTTGTCGTGAGAAATAATCCACAAAGCACGCAAACTCATTTGTCTGGCTGTACGTCAGTCCTCAATATACAAACTATTTCGTGACTTCAACACTAATAAACGCATCTCATACGGTTCAGTTGTTAATTTCAGATATTCTTCCTCACTGCATCAGTTTGTCTAAAGCAGCACTTCACTTCCTGCAGCTGCTTCATGTGACAACAACCACCAATCACAAGACACAGGCGCATGCGCTGTGGCGAGCAGTTATTCCCACCCTTCTCCACCCATACAGGAAGCTGGATTGCTAACCAGCTATCTGTCAACAAAGGGCAAAACTGTACCAAATCGGCAAATCCATGTGGAAGTCGGCGGTGTTGCCGTGTCTGAGCTCCTTCCTCTAAACTGCGTTTCACTCCGCCGCCAGCTGACTCCTGAACATGGCGACAACCGCTCAGCTGTTCGAGGTAAAAAATAAGAAAAGCTGCACCGGAGAGCTGTGTTAGCTGTCAGGCTAGCTGCTAACTATCATTAACGGTAGATTAACGGTCCTCATTCATCCTCCGTGTGTAGAGAGGGTACATAATGACCCCCACAGCAGCCGAAAGATGGAAAGAATAGGGAAAATACAGTTTATTAGAGTTATTGGGGGATATCGCTAATGTCACTGACTGTTAGCGTGCATTAAGATCATGACAAGTGCTGTAAAACGTCATAGTGGGGTGTAACGTATTCATGTAACGTTAAGTATTTTCTTCTTCTTCTTCCGGTGTTTCGGATTGATAGCTGATGTTTTGCTATTGTTTTGTGTGAGGTTATCGTGATTACACCCATCACTTCCTGTCCTCCTCAGGAGCCCTTTGATGCAGATGAGTACATCGAAAGGTTGGCATGGAGGACACCTGGAGGAGGCTCCAAAGGAGGAGCTGAGGCATTTGACCCGAAAAGGTACATTTCTACTGCACATAATCCTCCTTTCTCTGCGTCAGCAGACTCTCCAGGTTGTCACCTTTACTTTGTTGACAATATCGTTGCTATGGTGGCGCCTACATTTTGGATGTCTCATATTAATTTAAAAACAAAGTCTTTTCCACAATTCAAATTTACAAAAGGGTGAAAATATGCCGCTGGAGCCAATGAGCATTATTTTCATGCATGTGCATTTAGCTTGATTACTAATATGACAGTGACAAGCAAATTTCTCAAAAATTCTTCCTTTGTTGTCACAAATAATATAGCTTAATGAATAAGCAGTTTAGCTTTTTGCTTGTGTCTGCTCACAGAGTAACAGTTTATCATCTCTGAAAGCGATGCCGTCTGTTGGCGTGACTTATCACAGTCTTCCTGGCCTATTCCACTGTGTAATTTAAACCTCATCCTCTCAGATTTTCACAGAAGTTGATTATATGTTAACGTTAACGTTTATCCTTCCTTGTTCACTATAAGTCACGCCAATAAACCGAAAACAATATTCATCTCCGTTTACACTGTGTGAAGCTCTTTCCCACGCCCTACTGTTTCCCTCACTACAGCCGTTTGCTGAACTTCTTGTGCTTCTGCAACTTTTAGATGCGTTAAGAGCTGAAATTAGGTTTCAGATTTCCAAATGTAATACTTCAAAATAACTATGTGTTTTAAATTGAAAATATTTTAATATAAATTAAGATTTCTTTCTTTATTTGCGGTATCAACTTGCTAAATGCTTTAAGTGTTACTGAGTCAGTGGTCCTGCACTTACCAAAGCTCATCTTGGTCTCTTCTATGCTCATTTAGTGCTTTTGATGGTTGGGTTGGAGAAAAACAGGAAATATCTATGTCTGAGATATTTTTTCACGGTGTTTTCACTGCTTGTTGTTATGTTTACACTTGGGGACCAAGTTATTTCTCGTAAGCAAAAATGCCATAACAGTTTAACTATACTGTGGATCCATCCTGCCTTATCTACTTCCTCCACAAAACTGTTGCCACCACCTCCTCGGAAGCTCTTAGCGACGAGTCAGAGACAACATATCTGTGGAGGCCACCATACTGTGAGTCACCAGGCAGGGAATGAGTGTCTATTGGGAAGGGATGGGAGATGTCTTTAAGCTGTAGCCAGTGCTGAGGGAATTAGTCAAGAGATTATACACTCATCATTTTGGGATGTTTCCTACTCTGTGAAATGTGGTGCTGACTTAGAACATTTGCTGTGCAGTCCTGATGGCACTTAAAATGCAGCTGACGAAGTTGCTAGTTTTCAGAGCTCCTTAAGTCTGGGGACCCAGGAATTAAGCCTCCGGCACTATTCTGTAACTAACTATAACTACAACTGTGAGGTCAGTGGGACAGATTTAACCTTGTGGTACCCAATTACTCCTCCAGAGTACGAGCTTTTTGTGTGTTTTACCTGTAATGTATGTTGATGAAAACACTATGAAGGTCTGGTGCTACAGTCTTTCTTTTCTCTGTGATAGGCTGTTGGAGGAATTTGAGAACCACATAGAAGAGCTGAAGCAGTTGGACGAGAAGATCCAGCGGCGGGTGGAGAAGCTTGAGCATCAGTGTCATCGCGAGGCCAAGGAATTTGCCCACAAAGTGCAAGACTTGCAGCGAAGCAACCAGGTGAGTTGCACAGTCAGGTAGCAAATGACGCCCACCTGAATGTCTTTGAGCTCTAAGTTCTGTTTAATTCATCACTTTGCAGAATTATATCTTTTCTTTACAATCCCTCTGTGCTTTGTCAATTTCAGGTGGCCTTTCAGCATTTCCAGGAGCTCGATGAGCATATCAGCTATGTGGCGACCAAGGTTTGTCACCTCGGGGATCAGCTGGAGGGGGTGAACACGCCTCGCCAGAGGGCCGTGGAAGCCCAGCGTCTGATGACCTACTTCAATGAGTTCTTGGATGGCGACCTACGCAGCGACGTCTTCAATAACCCAGACAAGGTGAGTATTCTGCATATGTTACTTCACTTCAGTGGAGGTGTGTGTGTGACCAGTGATGAGGACCCCCGCCGTGACGCTGCTGGAGGTGAGAATGAACAGGATTATGAGGTAAACCATCCATATTAATTTGTCAAGTTTATCCCTTTAGTTGGATCCCTCGGCTAATTTGGATTAATAAACTGTCATTTGCTGTCTGACAATAGCTGGCTGATTGACTAGCATGGATGTCAACATGCTCATGTCAACCCTAATTGCATTTACAGAAGGTTGTCTGGGAGCGAGAATTTGGTTGGTCCTCAGCTTTGTGTCGCATTACAGCGGCGAAGAGCTTGTGGCATTATGGTACATGTAAGGGCGGTGATAACATGCATGCAGGAAGATGAGATGCACACTTTTACTCAATTCCTGCCTACACAGGGACCATGCTGATGTGAGACAAGTGACCCCGGAAAGTTTGATTTTGCAGTTTTCTAAGTGACAGTAGGGAGATTGGGATGCTTTAGATTAATTCCTGTTAGCAGCCGCATCATTAGTGGATGCAGAGCAGTGAGTCTGGGGGTCAATCCCACAGACGAGAGCTTGAGATGGAGCTAGTTTTCCGGAGAGGCATGCAGAAATATCTGGCCAGATTCCTTTTCCTGAGCATACCTCCAGACGAGGGGGAAAGAGGAAAGCTGCAAGTGAATAGCTGAAGGGGGATGGCTTTGCTAATCCTTCTGAAAGGGAGGGCTGGGCCGCCAGCGTGGAGACAAGTGCTGCTAAACCCTGACTGCAGGGAGACGGCTACATTACTTACATGGGATTTAGCTAATCTTAGCTGGGGGACAGATACTTAGAAAACCTTCGCCGAGCAGAAAGGCTGGATCCTCCTCACGGGAGCAGAGTAATGATGTTAGCTGAGGCAGGCATCTGCGGGAACAGAGGAGTTGCGGACGGCGGGCCTTTCGTAGGTCTGGGGCTTTTTCAGCCAGTGTGTATGTCAGGAGGGGCGGAGGGAGGGGGCGGGGGGTGTTCTCGACAGGGCCCCCTTTTTTAAGACAGATATCCCTGGCCGGACAGATTATTGAAGGCGATTTAGACTCCTGTGGGATTACAGCCCATTCAGAAAAGGCATGCCAATATAGAGTTGGATGTGCTGCTAAGTCAGGACTGCTGCTGTTGCTGCTGCCGATGCCCAGGTGAGCGCAGCCTGTCTGTTATCAGCTCCCTGTTCAACACAGGGAGGTGGAGGAGGGCAGCTCTGAAATGATGATCCCCCCCAAGTGGAGACACTGCCGGCGGCCTGCCAGCTTTCTGTCTGGATGTCCACCTCTTATGGTCCTGTCGTGCTCTCTCTCTCTCTTTTTGCTTCACCTGACTCTCCCTCTCCCTCTTACTCTCATTCTCTCTCTCCCTCAGATTAAGGAAGCTGCTGATATAATTCAGAAGCTGCATCTCATTGCCCAGGAGCTGCCATTCGACAGGTGAGTCAGGCATCCTGGAGGCAGCTTTAGACAAGAGCACTGTCAAACAAGGGGAAGGTGGTGCATTAGTGATGTAGATTATTCCTCACAGTGTAAGCCCGACGCAGCACAGATCAAGTATTAAAGCTTTTAATTCAGCATCATAATAGGTTCCTAGAAATTAAAGATTGACTTTTTTAAAATTTATAGTGGGATATTATTTGTAATTGTGTCTTTGAAGATTAATTATAATTTCCTCTGACAGATTTGCAGATGTCAAAGCAAAGATCGCTAGTAAGTTTGTAAAATACTCATCATATCCCCATTATAAATACATAAGACGTTAGCTACAAATGATAGTTGTTTTATGTGTCTTTGCCTGTGTTCGTTTACACTTCTACCCAGGTAAGTACCATGACTTGGAGCGGCAGTTAATCCAGGAGTTCACAGCTGCCCAGCGCAGGGGTGAGATTGGACGTATGAGGGAGGTGGCAGCGGTTCTATTACATTTCAAGGTGACCTCAAAGAATCTTATTTCATGTCGACATTTGAGTTTTAGTCCACATTTAATCTAACCATCAGTCTTTGATCACTGGGATAGTCACATGCTTCATACATAAAATACTGTTCTAGTAGTTTTCTTACATCTCTAAAAGCTGCTTTGAATCTGCACTGGAGTGATGTAATACTGCAGAAAAGTAATCTCTGGGTCTTTTTGTTTTAAGGGCTATGCACACTGCGTGGATGTCTACATCAAGCAGTGTCAGGAAGTGAGTGTAAAAAGTTTCTCATGTACATAATATTCCACTAATTTTGTTGGCCAATAATATCCATCCTTGTTAACCCTTTGTGTGTCTCCCTAGGGGGCTTACCTGAAGAACGATGTGTTTGAGGATACTGCAGTCCTCTGCCAGAGAGTCAACAAGCAGGTGGGCGAGGTTTTCAGCAGCCCAGAGACCGTTATGGCCAAACTCATCCAGAACATCTTTGAAAACAAATTACAGGTAGTTTCATTATTTCTCATTTGTTTAGTTTTATTTAGATATGCATTATTTGTCATGTTTCATTTGACACCTTTGTGTCTGCAGGCCCATGTTAGGGAAAAACTGGATGAGACCCGACACTCTGATGTGGAACAGTACCTCAAGAACCTCTATGACCTTTATACTAGGTATTTAACTTCACATATCGTTTGATTCACTTCCCGTCTACACAGAAACCTTAATGCTTACAGGGTACACACTTTGTTTTCCATGTATTCCAGGACCACAACATTGGCCACCAAGCTGTCAGAGTTCAACCTGGGCTCAGACAAGCACACTTTCCTGTCCAAGCTAATAAAGAGCATCTTCTCCTCATACCTGGAGAGCTACATTGACATGGAGAGGGAATATCTCCGCACTCGAGGTGCAATGATTCTGCAGCGCTACTACGACTCCAAGAATCACCAGAAACGCCCAATCGGCACTGGCAGGTCAGATATTAATCTCACTTTTTTCTCAAATCAGGATGGGTAAGGATGAATTATCTGAATACGTTCTACAAAAGGATAAAAATGGTAAAACAAAATTATTACTATTTGTGTCTTTCCGCAGTATTCAAGAACTGAAGGAGCGGATCAGACAGCGCACCAACCTCCCTCTTGGCCCTATGATTGAAACCCACGGGGAGACCTTTCTGTCCCCAGAGCTTGTTGTCAACCTGCTGCAGGAGACACGCCATGCCTTTGAGAGATGCCACAGGGTAAGGCCACTATGAAAATGCTTTTTTTTCCACAGAGAGAATCAGTTTTAAAGGCCTGCAGTGCTAAAATATTTAAATGTGTTCCCTTTCTTTCTGTTTCGGATGACAGCTTTCAGATCCTTCAGACCTGCCCAAGAATGCCTTTTCCATCTTCCTGCTGCTGGTTGACCATCTCTGCGTGGAACACATCGACTATGCCCTCGAGATCGGCCTCTCAGGTACATCCAGTTCAGCTCATTATAACCGTTATCTGTACTTGCTGTGTGTGCTAATGCTTACTTAAGCTTAGTCCAAAATCCAAGACTAGATTGAGAGACGCAGGCGGCAAAGGACCTTTTCAGGACCCAAAGGCCAGGTCTCCTTTCTAGATGAGACAGGCCAACATCATAGAGACTAAAGCTAACTGTGCATTCAGGTACTTCTTGTCAACTCATAAAGGAGCATTTCCAATAAATAACATCAAACAACTCCATGGAAGTCAGTTGATACCTGAAGGTATCACAAGGTACAAGGTAGATTTCTTTGTCATTTTTCTTAAACATGGTTTAAGAAGAAATGAAATTAAAGTTGACCCTAAATCATGCTACATCTTTTTGGCGTCGAAAGAGGAGCTGAGGAGACTCACAGACTGGGGAAAGAAACTGCTCCGTAGTCTGGTGATTCGGCTGCGGATACTTCTGTATCTTTTTCCAGATGGCAGCAGGGTGAACAGACTGTGGCTTGGGTGGCTGCAGTCTTTCAGTATCCTTTGGGCTCTGAGCAGACACCTCACTTCACTGAGGTCACTGATGCTCTGTAGATGGGAACCGTCCTGTCCTGGGCTGTGCAAGAACCATGCCAGTTAGTGATGTTTCCAGTCAGCATGCTTTCTATTGCTCCTCTGTAGAAGTTAATCAGGAGCTTGCTCTGGAATTTAGCATAATAAGTTCCCGTAGGAAATAGAGCCTTTTCTGTGTTTTTTTTAACCTGGGTGGTGATGTGTGATGACCAAGATAGGTTCTCAGTGATGGTAACTCCAAGGAACCTCGAGCTGTTCACCTGCTCCCCCTCAGCTCCACTGATGTAGACAGGGGTGTGTGTCTTTGCCTCCTCCACAAGTTATCATGTTTTACATAAAGACATGATGGACAACTAGAAAGCGAAGTACTTGGTCAGTGCTAAATACTGTTGTTTGGAACAGATGGCTCACTGTAGAATCTGCAGTGGCTTTGTCATTTGTGTACTTGCCAGTGACTCATGACTACCTGAAGGCAAATATCTGATGAATATGACATGGTCACATGACATTACCTAATATGAATTGATAAGTCCACCTGAATCCATCTACTACAACTGAGCAAAGAATACACAAACTTTGTCCTTTACAGTCAAGTAAAACATAACTCAATTTCTTGGCTGCGTGTGGAGGAACCTCGTCATCCTGTTATTTGGAGCTGTATTCAACATTCAAATATACTGCGGGAGAGTCTGCACATGGCTCTCAACATGTAGGTGGCTTAGTCTGCGGCTAGCAGCTAACAGTGCTGACTCAGTAAACAGCACTCACAACAACAGCTAAACTTGTCAACCTGGGGGAATACTAAAGGGTGGGCACTACACCATCCTAATGTCCATGTTAACCACTGTATAAGCACAGTGCAGAGCGGCAGCTATTAGCTAGCCAGTGGGACACACTCACAGGGATTCACGTGTACTAACATGCATGTGCAGCCAGACCGTCTACAACAACAAAAAACAGAGAGGCTCAGATTACAACACACACAGAGGAAACGTGACATCATTCTCTGCTCTACTAAATTTTAATATAGCAATAGCTGCTTTGCTGATGTGATGTCACCAGAGTCATTCTTCTTCTGACACGAAAAGAGAAAAAACGCTTATCTGGGTGTGGCCATTCAACCATAAATACTACACTGCTGGTGGAGTCACATGTGCCTAATACTGCCTACACCACAATATGTAATGGCAGCAAAAAAGAGAAATATCTAAGTTACCTTGATGCACAGCTGGTTGTCCCTCTGTGGCATTTCTTTTCTTTCTATATGTGGCTGAAAACAGGAGGCAGCTTATCATTTTCAGGCAGCTACAGTGGAACTAAACATGTTTATTCATCTCGCAGTGCTCAGTTCACTATGTATATTCTTTATCAAAGAAATGCAACACTAATGTCCCCTTAGTTTGATTGCTTTCTCTTTACTGTGTGATGCTGAAGCAGAACATTGCTGTGAATATGTTTTGACGTCGGATTTCTGTGGTTCAACCTGTAGAGAGCAGGCAACAGTGGTTTTCTGCCTCATGTGAATCATATTGATTTATCCTTTCAGCTAGCTTTTGATTTATTGTCTGGACTTATTTTTCCCTCTCTCTTTGATCTACAGCAATTCCCTCATCAGATGCCAAGAATGCCAACCTGTACTTCCTGGACGTGGTTCAACAGGCGAACTCTATCTTCCACTTGTTTGACAAGCAGTTTAATGACCAGCTCATGCCTCTAATAAGGTCAGTTCTGGGTCAAAAGTCATATATATTACACAGCATTTGGTTATTTTATTGCCACTGTCTCTCATTAACACATACCTTTTAGATGAAAGGGAGACATCTGATTTTATCTTCTGTGTCCGCAGCTCATCTCCAAAGTTGGCCGAGTGCCTGCACAAGAAGAAAGAGGTGATTGAACAGATGGAAGTGAAACTGGACACAGGAATCGACAGGTTAGTATGCTCATAAACTGCTCTGACATGTGATGTGTTTTATATTTGCTAACAAAAACCCAAAATATGGAACAATGCAAGATCTTTAAAATGTTTCCCAATGTATTTTTCTGCTACGCACAGAACAATTAACTGCATGGTGGGACAAATGAAGCACATCTTGGCAACAGAGCAGAAAAAGACTGATTTCAGGCCCGAGGACGAGAACAATGTCATGATCCAGTACACGACAGTAAGAGATATAAGGCCTCAGCTCTCACCACTGAGCTCACAAGCAAAACAAAACAAATCAGCAACTTGCAAATTACTCTCCGCATCACGCTCTCAGAATAAACATTGAGTGTTTTTGCATCACCTTCGGGTTGTGTCAGTTGTTTTACCAGCATGTTTCCTATGTGTCCCTGTGTGTCTCCCTGCCTGGCAGGCCTGCTCCAAGGTGTGCTCCTACGTCAGTCGGCAGGTGGAGCACGTGCGGAAGTCCATGGATGGGAAAAATGTGGACACGGTGCTGACGGAGTTGGGCGTTCGTTTCCACCGGCTCATCCACGAGCACCTACAGCAGTACAGCTACAGCTCGATGGGAGGCATGCTGGCCATCTGCGACGTGGCTGAATACCGACGATGCGCCAACGATTTCAAGGTGAGCGAGGGGGCAGAGGTCCAGGATGCACTGGTCACAGGGCAAAACACGGCTCCTCCAGTAAAGACCCTTGTTGTGTTTGTTCTTAGATTAACTGGTTAGGTTATTTCAGATGAATGATAAAATGGTAATTTTACACATTCAGTACAGACAAAAAGAGCTGCAACTGAGAATTATTTTTTATTATTTCCATCGATTCACAGAACTTAATGTGTCCGTTAAAAACAGCTTATTTTGTGACAGCTGTTAAAAAGGCGATTCATTTGTAATTATGTTATACAGAAAAAGTGTAAATTGTCATCTAGAAGATTCTGGAAGCTTTAAATGTTTGACATTTATATTTGATATATTACTTAAAATTACTGAGGAGGTTTAAAACATTCTAGTTGATCAATATTTTGATCAACTTAACTAATTACCAATCATATTAGCACTACATACAAGTAAATACAGAAATGGGGGATATGTTTTTCTAGCACTGTGACTATAGTTACATGGATACTAGATATAACGGAGTACACTTAAATATACAAGTTTATATCAGGTATCGCACATCCACAAACTGGTCTCGCTCCCAACTCGTCAAATACCGACGCTTGGTCAGTGGTCCTCAGCACCAAGTGTTTGACGTCTAAGTTTGTTTTCAAAAGAGACGAGCAGAAACTGTAAATTTCCTGTGAAAATGCAAGTTTAACAAGCGTTAATTGGCATGCTGTCCCTGAGTCTCCAAAACTGACGCAGGAGGGTAACTAGCGCGTTATATTGTGTGTAGGGCTGCTGACCAAATGTCGGTATTTACAAGTTGGGCGTGAGAATGTTTTGTCATTGCACCTAAGTCAAAATGCAATGAAACCCATGATTTCTTATTCAGAGCATTTGTCATGGCAGCCTTGCATTTATGTGGGGACTAACTCGGTGTATATACTTTACAAGGTGTAATAGTTCTGTGTGCTCGTCTATTCACCAGGTCCCCTTGGTGCTGCAGCTCTTTGACACACTCCACGCCCTCTGTAACCTCCTGGTCGTCGCCCCTGACAACCTGAAGCAGGTCTGTTCAGGTGAGCAGCTCACCAATCTGGACCGAAACCTCCTGCACGCCTTCGTCCAGCTCAGAGTGGACTACCGTTCAGCCAGACTGGGCCGACACTTCAGTTAATGACTGATTGAACACCTCGCTGCCCTCCGTCCAGTAACCCGTGCTTTGATAAGTCGATGCACCTTGGAGATACCCATCCCTGCTTCAGCGGCCTGGCCCCCAGCATACAGACTTGACTGGGATTGCTTTGTACATCCTGGAGACAGAGGCTCCTTGAATGTGGGAAATGTGCATTTTACCTTTTTTTTCAATGTTTATTTCTCCAAGCTGAAGAAATTTAAATGTCTGTTGACTTAAGTTTTTAAATACTAATCCACCACCAATCTACATGGCTAAGATTTCTTACTTATTATAAAGTAAACGGACAGCATTGATTTCTGTGCTTATGTAAACAAAACCTTTTTTTGATTGTGCCAAATATATAAATTCTGTGGCGTCAGTTGCTCACAGGAATAGACCCTAAAGCTGCTGTAAAGGGAGACTGTCAACAATCAAGCTGTAACATCACACATCGGGCCTGCAGTAGCACTGTGTATTGGAAACAGCTACCCTTTGTAATGAAGTGCGAGGGGCCTGACAGACAAACTCCACCATGCATGAGATATAGAGCTCTGTCTGGCTAAGAGAGACACATGACCACCTCTCTAACCTTTGACCTCTGACCACAAAGTAGAGGTCAAGAGGCCATCACGGAGAAGTGTGATCTGAACTGTTAACAGGTCTGAGAACCTCTCTGGAGGTTTGGGTGGTCCTTTCTTAGGCTCTGATGACCGGTGTGACAGGTCAGTGAGTATGTGTCACTGTAATTGCACAGATCAACACTTGCTCATCCAGCAGTGCACACAGTCCAAAGACATTGTTGGCTGGATCTGCAGTGTTTCTGGGTCAGGGGACGTTGAAATGTTGACCTCTGCTGATCAAGGAAACAAACTAGAGGGGATTTCTTCACACAGGGCTTATTTGGTCTCAGTCACTGTCTTCTGCACTTAGAAAAAAAGAAGGCAGATCGCGTCCCCGATGCCTGAAACTATCCTCTACGCAAAGCTGCTCCCTCTGTACTGCTGTTTACCTTAATTAGTGACTCATTAAAAAGATGTTGCATTTTATTATTGTCCCTCTTCCGAACATCCTTAATAAATTCACGCTGTGAATAGAAAGTTTGGCCCGTTCTCTCCGCGAATGTCACTTTCAAAGTGAGATGAAACAGTCTTCCTTTCTATAGAAGTCATCAAGTATTCATGGGAATTCTTGCCACCAGAGTAAAGTTCTTTCTTAGACTTCAGGAAGTGAGCGGAGCCAGAAGGGATTAGATATCTACGAGTTGATGAATTGTGTGCAGTAGTCATGGACTGGGGGAGAGCCGGGGAGATAGAGACGCCTGAGAGCTCAGTTCCAGCTCCGGCTGGTTAGTGTTGTGTAGAAGGTACACACAGTGCTGTGCAAGTTCAAACAACATAATTAATTAGGCTAATATTAATATTATCAATGCCACATAAATTCAATTCTCTCAGCCCTAATCACAACTGGATAGCTTGTAAAAATTATTTTGTTAGGCCCTGATGCAAACAGTGGGCCTTTTCCAAACATTTGAAAACTATTTGTTTTTGCGGCGATTAATGTGCGCGGCGCAGGAAGGGGTTGGGGGAGCGGAGCCGGGCCAGGGACGATAACTGGTGTGGAGACGAAGGCAGAGGTGCAGCCTGGCCCCAGGGACTCCCGGCGCAGGCACATGGAAGAGGGGGAGGGATGTGTTTTTTGGGGTGGGTGTTTGAGCAGGTGGAGGGGATTAGTAGTACTGTCAACACTGTAGAGCTGGATAAGACTGTCCTCTCTTACTCGTTGGTTTGAGCAGCTCTTGCATACACATTCAGACACATAAAGACGCCAACACATACAAACACAGGGGCAGCAGGACAGGAGAGGGAAACTTATCTTACCACGGACAAGTTGTTCATGTTCCACCTTTTGATTCTACCTCCTGTAGAGGTTTTACTCACACACATCCTTCTATGAAGCCAAAAATCATCAAAAAGCATCTTCAGTATGTCTCCTGTAGTCGTTTAGATACTAATATCCTAATATCACAGACTAGCCCCAAATTAGTACCTACCCCCATCCATGAATCCACCTGATTATTTGAACTAGGTGTTGACGTGAAAGTTACTCTGTTAAATGTAGTTTTTCAGCCACGTTTTTAACATATTTTAAGCTACAACGTGGCCACACCACAAATGTTCTGAAGGTACATCTGCCATTTAGAGCACAAATCATCTGAGTTTTGGATTAAAAATAGACAATCCCATGTGCATCCTGAGTCTATAAAAACACATCCATGTTCAAGTTAAGATTCAGATGTCAAAATTCTGCAACTCAATCTCCTCTCCCACTGACCACAGACGACATCATTTGTTTTCCCTTTTTCATGCATCTCCCTCCCTTTGTCTCCCCCTGCCAAATCACCGACCATACTTTCCTGTCTTTCCACTCTTTCTGCAAACCCGGTTAGTCCTCCCCACATCCCATAAATCCTCGCTTTCGGCGCATTGCTGCTACCCCAACTAGGCCGGCCCTCCCTCTGCCTCCTGGAGCACTGACAATAAAGCATTACAGCAGTCAATCCATGTCAACAACAGCTTTGCTTAATTCCTGCTAAACACGTTTAAACTAAATCTTCACCTAATGATGCATAATGATTTGCTCTTTAGTGTGCTAGCGGCTCGTATCAATTGCGGCGGTTTATTTTGCCCGCCATCGGAAAGATGACTCAGGTGGTCTAGCTGTAGCAGACAGACAGGGACGGTATTAAGGATCCCCCTGTTAAAATTAGTCAGGTAATTGTGACGAGGCACACTGCAGAGCGTCACGTCTGGGTTTCACATGCAGGTAAATGTCGCTGGCTCTAACTATTTTTCAAACAAATTCTGCATTTATAAAGCATCCGACAGATGTGATCAGTGTCAACTATTTGATTATTTATCTGCAAGAAATGTCAGAGTATAAAACATGAAAATTATACTGTGCAGTTGAGAATGCTGTATAAACTGGGCATCCATAAAGAGCACTTTGTCCTTTTAAAATCTATTCTTTAGGATTTCTCTGCGAGAGACTTTCATGATGCAGGCACACAGCCAGGCCCTCTGATGAGATGCAGATGTTGCCCTGGCCTTGACCTCCTGCCCATACGATGCCGGGGCCAAAATGGCACAGGTGCCACGCCACCTTCAGTCTTGGGCAGCCGGGAGCTGCACTGTGCAGGATGCGAACGCTGCCAACTCTCCTCCTTTGCTCACTTTTCTCATTATAAAAGGTCTAGTCTAATGGGGGCTTAATGAAACTCTCCCTTGATTCCTGCAATCATAACACAACCATCCTTTTGATGATGCTGAACTAGTGTCCCCTTTTTTCTTTTTTTTTCTCCACCCTCCCCCACGCTTTCTCTCCTATAAGAACACTATTAATTCTCTGCCATAGTGGAGTGTTTTCCAGTGCTATTTCCTGGCCCGCTGCCTGTGCCTTGCTCTCTCTTGGCTGGGTTTGTCTGGTTGACTGCTCCACAGGAACAGACTGGCACTCTAGCTGAGGGCTCCAGGGTCTGCACACACAATCCACTAAACATGTCTCTGTGTGAGGAGCTGCACTGCTTCCGAAATATGAAGTAGGAGTTGTAATTTGCCACATATTAAGCCTATTTAATTATAATAATTCATGTGTGCTATTCTGTATTATTACTACGCATGTGACTATCATTTTAGAAGTAGCAGCAGCAGCATAGGTTACAATTAAAAGTGCAAAAAATGCACATTTTTTATCTTGATATAATATACAGACATGCATGCTTAAAATCACACAACACACACACCCACTGGCTGTCAAATTGGCAGATGCACAAATACACATAAAAATTCCTACTGTACACGCGACATACTAAATTCACACAGTGACAGTATAAAGAACAAATTGATTCTGATGGTTAAGGGACTTCTGTGCTAAACACATTCACTCACAGGGCAAACAAACATCTGTTTGTTTGTAAGGCCTATGGCCCTCCTAACCCACTGATGTTGAACCAAGCCTGCACACATGCCAGAGAAACAAATGAGGTCTCTCTCTCCTCTACTGAAGATGAAACACTGCATCACCAAAGCATGTGCATTTGTCTAATCAAGCTTTCGCCTGCGGCTACATTGAATGTAAATGAATAGGCTTGTGTGTGCCAGCCTCTATTTCTGTTCAGACTGGCTGGTGTTTGATGATGAAATGGTGCGGCCAACATCAGACTGAAGGGGGCACTAGTGCTCCAGTGTTGCTCTCCTCCCCTGTGGAGCCCTCTCTTCCTCAGAGCTGCTCACAATGGGGATCTGCCTGAGGGGGGAAATGTTGCTTTTTTAGGTCTGTGAGCCCATATCCCTTAATCCCCAGCCATGATTGACAATCATGATTTAGGGTATATGGTGTCCCATTCTAATCCACGAGCAATGATTTCATTTGCATACCTTCCGTACGTGGCCTCATTTTGGAGGAAACGGCTGCCTTTGTAAGTGATACAGAAAGAGAGAGGGAGAAAGCTGAACAGAGTGAGTGCAAGATAGAGAATAAGGAGGAGAAAGAGAATGGATGGGGGAATGTTTGTGTGTTTTTCTTCTTCTTCTTTATTGCCAGAAGGAAGATGATAGCAGTCTCCATGCCCAACCAAACATCCCCGTATATATGCCTTTCCTCTGCAGCACTTTCCCCCGTCACACAGCCTAACACACACACACACACACACACACACACACACACACACACACACACACAATGCATGTGCATATTCCAACTCTCAAAGCACAAGTATATGCAAAAATGTAAAGATGTATGGAGACGCGGGGAAACGGAGGAACACACAGAGATGCTCCCTCACACGATGCAAAACTAAATTGCTATTTGCTCATTTTATAACCAAGTCAGGCTTAATTATAATCATGGGAGTTTGGGAGTTACCGTATAATCTCTAGAAGGTATTAAGAATTACCCAGAGCACACCACAGTGAAAAAGAAACAAATACAAATACGTACAATTATTTCCCAGTCATAACACCCAGGGGAGTCTGAATCAAATAATGCTCAGTGTTTGGTATGCCCACAGAGACCATTCATCCTCGCTTTTATCTACTGAGGAAGTGGAACAGAAGTGAAACACTGGATAAAAGGTCAAAGGGGTCACATTTCAGTGGAAGGTAAGGGGACAAATTAAAAAAGTTAGAGATGTATAATGTAAGATAAATTAATTGTATTCTTGAATATGATCTTACACTGAATATGCAAATGTATTTAGATTTTCAAGATTTTATAATCATTTGTTTTCTCTAATTTACAATAAACAGCCTGTCTTTTAGACTTAATGTAATGCATATAGTATTACATGAAGTCATTTCAAATAATGAGTAAATTTATAGATAAATGCAAAATTACACCATTTTTCTATGGAGTTTAATCACAGTACATCTACTGCTGAAAAATGAATTTGGAATTATACTATTTATTGTAATGTCATTTTATATTGTTCTCTTATTACTCCTCAAAGCAATAAAAAAAAGCAAAATCATTAAATACAAAAACATATATATTATTATTAGGACAAATTATTTGACTAAGAATTAAAACTGTATTATTTCATATTGTGCTATCTTTGTGCAAGGTACAATTACTACAAACAAATATTAATATATTAATTTTATATTTTTATTTTGCTAATTAACTTTATTTTAACTCCCAAACAAGACTGCAGGTCAGTCAGAAATTATAAACTGACACTATGCTATGCAACTAATTTTATTTTACCATTTTGGTGGACCTGGGTAAAAGTATAAAATGATACACAAGACATCAAAAATATTTCCATTGGATGAAAATGGTGCAGCCATAAAATTAAGTCATAGGTTTGATCATTTCATTCAGTGTTTGCTAACTAAAAAAATATCCTGCAGAAATATAAAGTGATATAATGTCAAATTAAAGAGCTGGAACCAGAACCGATTTATATATGAAAATATCACACAGTGTGGGATAAGATGATTTTAACAGAGCTACTTAAGGGGAAACAAAAGCATAAAAACTGAATGTGAAGGGGTTAAACCTTATTGTGATTTTACAAAAGATTGTATTCAATGCACGGCCCCTGCTTTGCACCTATTTACATGCAACACGTCAATTCACCCTTAAAATATTCTAATAACAATCATGCCATTCTCAAAACAAATGTCAAATATCCCTCATCTATATTTATCTGAGTTTGAGTCCCTGAGGCGGCGCTGCCAAGGTTATGCTTACAACAGAAGGAAGAGATAGTGAGGGAGCCTCTTCCCCCAAAGTAATCACCACCACCACCACATACTGTACCTTCCATCCATCCATCCATCCATCCATCCATCCATCGCCTCCTTCCTCCCTGACTGACTGAGCCTGGCCAGGTCTCTGTGACAGAGGACTCCCCTTTGGAACAATAGCAGTCTGATAATCTCCTCTTATCTCCAGTGTGTTTAGTGTCTGGTTAACAGGCTGTCTACTTGATGGGTGTCTCTCCCGCCTCCGCCATAGGGGAATGATCGTGTCATCATGAACCTGAGAAAAAAGAGCAGCGCACTGTTGAATGATAGAGCAGGGAAGAGTGGAGGACAAATTAAGCAGTGGAAAATGAATATAGCGTATGTTTTAGCATGAGTTGCACAATATTACATGTAAAAACCAAGTAATGTACTCGATTAACCCTTTAAAAACTTGATTGACATCACTTTTCTTGCTTTCAGATGCCTTTCACGTGCATTTAACCCTTTGAACCCTGACCTAATTGGTGCGATTTCTTTCAAAAACTAAAGGCAATGAGCGACTTGGTAAGAAATGGGGGAAAACCTATTTAGAATTATCATAATTTCCTATTTAAAATTATGTTACTAAATGAATAGATTTTTTTGGGGACTTTTTCCAGGTAATTTTATTGTGTTGTTTTTTTAAAAACTTTTTGATAATTTTCTTGTACTTCCCACTAATTTCTTGCTAATTTTTGGGTCACATTCTTTCATTGCTCATAACCTTCTTCACTTGTTTATGAAGGAAATCAAGTCAATTTGCTAAGGGTTCAAAGGGTTAATTTAGGGAAATAAATATATTTTGCACTTCTGCTTAAAAAAATCCAGATTTAGCATGACAACAAGGGCAGGTATATGGACAGAGATTGTATCCACCTGTCCTGAGTTTCCTCCCCCTCTGGCCTCACCCAGCCCACCTCTCATCCTGGGTGTCAGTGTGGGAGGCGGTGTGGAATCAGACCGCCTGAGGGTGTGCACACTTGAACATCGCACCCATCATCCCACCTCCATGGGCCATCCCACCCTCTTAGCACTGTTTACCAGGCCTGGCCTAATTGATTCCCTCTCTTTATCTTTTTACCTCCCTAATTTTGTTATTAAGTGTGCGGGAGAGGCGCGAAAGCTCCTCTTTTTCCCATTTTGAGAAATTATACTCTTGTACTTGATCCAGCTAACAGGATTTTCTTAAATTACTTTATAAAAGACCATCTTTTAACTTTCTTCTTTCTCTCTCTATCCATTCATTAGCAGGTCTGCCTCAAGGCCTGCTCACATCAATTTCTTGGGTTAAAGTTACAAACTTAGGCAGCTCAGCTCGACGCTCACGGTGGTTTGCGGACGAGAGGGGGTGGCTGGGGGTGGAATGGGGACGAATTATTAATTTCTGAAGTATTAGAAAAATAAAGAGATTGAATTAAGAGTATTGGTCCTCTGTTATCCAGCATGGCTAGCCTCAGGGACTTACTGTGGTGGAGGACATTATGCAAATGCTCCCTCTCTCTCTCTCTCTCTCTCTCTCTCTCTCTCTCTCTCTCTCATGCTATCATCCATTCTCTCTACCTCCCTCCCTTTTTCACCCTTTCTCTCTCTTTCTCCTCTCTCTAGCAGTCAATCTCTGCTCTCCTATAATCTTTCTCTCTCTGTCTCTTTAATCTTCATCAGTCAGCAGAGACGGAGACAGTGTAGGGAGAGTGTCTCCTGTCAAAGCAGCTCCTCTCTGGCTCATTATTCTCTCCTGTCTCATTCATGAAGTGTTGGTTTCCCCAAATCTCCAAAAGCAAATTAAAGGGCATGAAGAGGGAGCCAAGATCCCAGAGTTCATAAGAAGAATCAGGGTTAAATGATGCTCAAAACTGGATAGAAAGCGCTGCATTCTCTGGCACTGTATCAACGGTGCAGGTGCATGTAGAGTTATCTATGGTGTGGATCAATAAGCTTTATCAAAAGGTATTGGAGTCCTGGGGAGAAGCACTTGAGGCAGCAGAGTCTTTGTTTTTCCCTGCAGCTCCTCACAAGACATCTTATCAAAGAGGAACTCCTCCAAAGTCTGTTCACAGGTGTTAAAGGGTGCTACTGCATATCTGAAGTTGTGGAAAGCCTTTTGTGGCTCCGGACAGAGTAGCGCAAAATCTGGTCAACTGCCTCAAGTCATGTCACTGGAGTCAGTGTTGGTTGACGCTGAGGACAAGAAGTTTGAAAATGGAAACAAAAAATGTCAGTGTTGAGTTAGTAAGAAGTGATTTTACCACACTGCTGTAGCTCCTCATCACTGGTTGAGGCTAGCAGCTCAAGGCGACATTAGCTGCTGGTGCTAAAATAACCAGAGACGGCATGAAAACAATGGACTTGGCCACCGTGATGCTAACCATTGTTTTGTGGAGTCCCATTTTTAATTCTCTAATTTGTTATTTTTGCTGTCACTGTCACTATTCATCTATTCTCACTATTTGTTATGTGTCAGTGGTCTGTTGTATAATGATTTAAAGAATTCAAAGTTTACATTTTTGAAAAACACAATGGGAAAAGTGGCTTAAACAACAACAACACACATATCTACACCTACACACTAACACTCTGTTTTATCTGCTCTGGCGTTTCTACTCTCAGTACGATGGAGCAATTTGGATTAATTAACCTACTTTAACCTAAATATTCAAAATCTAAAAATAACATGATCACATATTTTGTGTAAAGTGCAAAGCCTCTGCAAGTTGGCGTGATGCTCGCTCATGCACCTTCATCTTTTTTTTATGAAGGCACCCGCTCAACGCGCAGCTTTTTACACATGACAGACACAAATCGGCTACTGATAAAAGCAAATAATTCTAATAAGAAGTCATAGAATTACTTCTCTTTTTTACCATTAGTATGTCTCAAGGTTTAGAAAGACAGTCTTTTTTTAAATGCTTTTTAAAAAGATATCTGATTCAGATTTGATCTTACAGTATATTTCAGTTCTTCCTCAGCACTTGTCCTTTTGCTGGTAGCATTTGTTGACTTCTTGTTTCTTTATAGAATATTTTGCTTATACCCAACCCTCAGTGTTTCAGAGAATACTGCATAAATAACACTAAATAGTATTTCCTGCTGTGTAAATGTGCCTGAAATTACTTAGACGAGAAAATAAGTTAAGATTCCTTTAAATGCTCCCATTTTTCACAAGTACAAAAACCTATAGAGATAATCAGATCTGCACATCTCTCTGTTGATCTTAGGCTTCTCCTCAATATAGATCGTTGAGCTGATAAAATACCACAAGATACTGAATATTTTCCCATTTACGACCGCAAGTTAATGCACTCATCATGCGCGAGCCATAAAAATCCAGATAGCCTAAGCTGACATGCAAAACTTTGGTCAATATTGATGTTTACTCAAGAAGGCTGATGAGGCCCATGTCCAGTTAATTAATCCTTAATAGCGGAGATAGAAGAAGAAGAAGAAAAAAGGGCAGTGTGGATGATAAGAGGAGGAAGGCCAAAGGGGAGGCAGAGAGGAGGAAGAGGAGGAGGGCAGCGAGGCATGGTGTCAGTAACAAGGCCGGTAATCTTACAGCAGGAGGGGGAGAGGTTCCCAGCAGCACCGGTGGCATCCCGCTCCAGCGGCATATACGCGGCACTAGAGGCAGAACAGACAGGTTTGATGTTAGCAAATATTGGCTTTGTGCAGGACGTGGGTGTACTCTCTTTGACACGCTCATTGCATATTCAGAGACAGATGTTTCCGAGGACGAGGAGGAGGAGGGCGAGAGGCTGAATGAAAGGCCTGAGATGGCAGAGTTGCTCTCGGAGGAGCAAGTAATTGGCCCCTCGACGGTAGCGGCGACAGAGAGAAGCACTTACACACACACACACACATACACACACACAAACACACAGCCCCTTTCCCTCCTCTGCCTCTCTTCCCAGATCTGATAAAGGTAAACGTGTAGCAAATTTGTCATTTGATGAGGGAGGATTTCCACAAACAGAGCTGACATGATGAGCCTGTGATCTGCCTGTATGAGAGTCAGCAGGGGCCCAGGCAGGCAGAGATCTCAATCCTCCCTCTTTTCTCTCTCCCCCCACTCTCGCTCTGTGCCTTCTCTCTTCCTCACATACTGTCACACACACACACACACACACACACACACACACACACACACACACACACACACACACACACACAGACACACACACACACACACACACACACACACACACACACACACACACACACACACACACACTTGGCTGTGTTCACATGGAGCCTCAGTCTCAGTAATTGCTGCCTGCCATCCATATCTTTCCCCTTCTCTGTCTCTGAGTCCCTCGCTCTGCTGCCGTCTATCTCTCCTCCTCAGAGACATCCTCCTCTCCTCTTTCCCCGTTTCCTCTTTTCTCCATCAAATAAAGGGCCCGGCCCTCGCCTCAGCATCACACTCAATTTCTGACTCTTTCACTTATCTCTGGGCTCCATGCCTGCAGACTGCTCAATTATCCACACTCACCTAGCTTCCTCTTCTTCTTCTCCTTCTCGCCCATGCAAAATATATATATATATATTTCCAGTGCCATATTGACAAGTTAAAGGGGTTAATGGTCAAGAGCTCAGTGGCAGACATGAGCCGAGTGATAAAGTTGCAACACATTCTGGTGATAACAGCCCCACTGGAATAATACAGGGATTTATGAACGGGTTTTTGAGAGACTCTATCAGATGGATTCAGAAGGACTAAGTTAAATGAAGTTTAGTGGCGATGGCCCATCCAGGCTCCTCAGCCAGACACTGACCTCCATTACCACGATCATTCTCACTACAGTAACCCCTCCGCAGAGATTATGAACACACTCTTTCAAAGTGATCACGAGACCCTTTCTCTGGCCATAAAAACACATCTTCCCCGTCCCACCACACCTAATTGCTCCGCACTTCTGCAATCCTCTTCTCAGACGCATACCCCCACCTTCTATCCCTCTCTTCTTCCCTTTTTTTGTGAGTCTTTTTCTCTCCATCTGATCTGAGAAGGAGTCACTGGGTTTGAGTCTTTCCACTCAGAGGTAATGGTCCTGCCTCTGCCTAGTCCCATGACTCTAATCCTGGGACTCGGGACCCAAGCTACTGCTCTCGTCCATACTGCCTGCTCAATGCCCCTCTGTGTCTCTGCACAGCCTCGGCTAAAGTTAACCCTTTAGTACAATTCTGTACATCAGTATGCAAATGAATTGTTTAGCATGACAAAAGTGGACAGGGCTAAAGCACAAAAGAGCAGAGGAGGTAGTTACAGGACTGTTAACATTTCTGACATTACTTAAATTTTATTTTCAGATGGGTTTTTTTGGGAGGAAATACACTTTTTTGAAAAAAAATAAATGAGAAGATAGTTACCGCTCTCATATCTGTATGCAAGAGGTGAAGCTAGAGCAGCAGCTGGTTAGCTTATCTTATTTTAGTTTATCATAAAGCATAGAAGCAGTGGATACACCCCCCTCTATATTCAGAACATGTGCTTTTGTCACCCCTAAAACCTACACCCTTAGCATAAAAACAGAAAACAGGAGGAAGCAGGTAACTTGACTCTGTCTGAAGGTCATAAAATCCACCTATGAGTACCTCTAAAGCTCATTCACTAACACATTATATCACATTATTACATGGTTACGTTGAATACTCTATTCTGATTGGTCAGTTCTATGGTCTGTCATAGTATTTCTAAACAGTAGATCATTGCTATGGACACGCTTCCTATCATAGACTCTTGAGGATGCAATAAAATAATTTTCAAATCAATATTTTGTGACATAGTATTGATTTCTTTAATAAGTAGCCATGAAATACGCAGGATAATGTGCAGCGAGTGGATCATTATTGTGAAATACGAAACCCTTGAGGCTCCTGCATCACCCTGTCAGGGTTTATTTTGCAATAATGACCTGCTTGCTGTACATTAGCATTTACTCATATCTTTAAATTGGAGCACGTGCAAGCAGACGCTCAGTGTGTAAAATAGGACAGAACAAAAATAAAAGCACCTGTGTTTAAAAGCTGGTGATCAGTAAGTTTACCAACTTACTGATACGCTTGCTATGGAAAGGATCAGCAATAATCTATCATGGTAACCCAATATTTACAGGAAACACAGAGTAGTTCTGAGGAGTGTGATATGATTTGGCATCAGCAATAAAACTTAATAATAACATATCATAATCTATTGGCATAATGGCTATTATTATTTGATTCTTCTGTATACCTTGTATGGTTTGCTGTTTAAATGCAGACTATGTGTGATACCTGTGCTGGAAATGGGGTTCCAGTGATATTTCCACTGTCAACGCACATAATCTGCTGATCATTAAACAATCCAATACTAATGCTCTATTTTTCCCAAAATTAAATCCATTCACCTTATTGTATGGACCTGATTATAATCATTTTTAAGCAAATATTATGAAGTTAGGGACTGTTTTGACACTGCAGATTGGGTCATTGGCCCTCTGAGACTGAATGAATGTAACTGAAAAGTAAATTTTAAACAGACTGATGAAGAAATTGTTTTGAATGTGAATCTGTCACATCAACATCAACAAAGGTAGTAGTAGTGTTTCCCTTGTTCACAGCTGAATTACTGGATATTCAACAATCTGTCTGATCATCTTGCCTAAACAACTTTATTTTATGATGATGCTGATTTTCCAAATCTCAGTAATTAACTCGGTGAGTTAAATAATATCATAACAGACTGAAATATTGGCCAAAACCTGGAAAATACAACCCAAGTTGTAATAAACTGGAATTATGCTCTCAGGCCTGGAGCTCCCTCAGTCAACTGTTTGCTCTCTTATGTACATTCTTCCTGTTTATTAAGGCACGGCACCCTGAAACATCATTAGGAAAAAAAAAGCTGTGCTGCCTGGGAGAGGTCTTCTGTGGTGGGAGAGGGGGGAGAGCAGAGGGGGGAAGAGATGGGGGGTGGCTCAGAGGAGAGCTGAACTTTGTTAATGGAGTGTTTCTCCGTGCAAGTCACTCAGCTTTGAAAGCCAAGCCCCCCGGGTGAGGACTCTGAAGCGCAGGAATCAGACATGCACAATCAGTTCCACTCCTTAAATCTCCTTCAGAATCATATCTTTTTGAGCAGCCTTTCCTTAATTTATTTCTCTATCAGTTAGTGGGTTGTGATCTGGCGAAGTGCTTCGGGAATAGGAGGCACCACTGAATGGTGAAATGGAGAAGGTTCCTCTCTTTCTGTTTTCTGCTCCCTCGCTGATTTCCACACACACTCGTACTCCGTATCTCTCCCCCTGTGCCCTCGCCATCCATTTAGGCAGCGCCTCTGACTAATTTGCCCATCACGCTTGCTGTCTGGTCCTTTACGGTTGAAGATGTTTTGACGTGTCTCTCTCGGCTCGCTCTCTCCACTGGCACTGTCTCCACTATGATTAAGAATATTCTGATAATAAGCAAATGCCAAGAGTCACCGAACGGCTGAGGAATCTGGAGTGCCACAGCGTGAGAGAGTGTGTTCCTCTGCATCAGTGGAAAAAATGTTTAGAGTGAGCGGTGCATGCACAGCATTTTCACTCAAAGGAAATGTAATCCAAAGTGCAGAAAGAGTGGGGCTTCTAGAGGGCAGATTCTTTATGGTGGAGATGAAAGAGGCGCACACTCACAATGTTCATTTATATCTCAGATTTCACATTTAGATCAATGACAACTGGAGTCATATATTGATAACTGCAGTTTGTTCAGGGGGAGTTCAGGTGGATTTGTGATTTCCAGCATGGATGTGGGTGCCACATGTGTGCACCCACGTGGCCTTTCTGCAGGTCAACACCTCCTGCCATCCAGTGGCTCACTCCGGAGGTCGCCCTGTTTGACTCTTCCCACAATCCCTTTGGAAAAAAGGGCGTGTCAAGGACAGGAAGAATGTGCCAGGCCACATGAAACCCCCCATAAACCCCAAACCTCCACCCACCGAACTCACCAAGTGATTAGTTGGGGATTAAAATATTTGCTGGGCAAATATCTGCCTTGGCTGTCTGACCCAACATCACAGTTCAAAGACATGGGCTTAACCAACTTTTCTCTTTACTTGACAAACCATCAAGACATCCCCAGACCACACCCAGTACACAGGCCATGAATCATTTATGACCTCCAGTGGAAATAAAAATCCTAATTTCATGTAAAGCTTTGCATTTAAACAGCAAATCATGTGATCACACTGAATGTGCGTGTTGGGTGAGCTGCATAGGAAGCTGAAATGCTGAGAATGCCGGTGAAGTGTTGATGGGTCATGTGCTCGGCTGAAACTGAGGTAATTACTAGAGAGGTCCGAAGAACACAAACATGTATACTGTGGATTAGTAGACAAACTCACACTGGCTGCTGGAAAACTAACCTTGTGTAGTGGTGGAAGAATTAGGTTTCTTTATCAGAGTAAAATTATCAATGCCACAGTGTAAAAACAATCAACTAGTACAAGAACAAGTACAATTTCTGCATTAAAAGTGTACAAGTACAAAGGTACAATCTGCTAAATGTACTCAGTGGTGGATCAAGTACCTGAAAGCCATACTTAAGAAAAAGAACAGATATCTCAGCAGAAAATGACTTTGGTAGAAGTTAAAGTCACTTATTAGAACATTACCTGCATGAAAGTCTTAAAGTATCTGATATTTATATTAAATGTACTTAAGTACATTTACAAATAAATGCTGTGTATAAAAAAGCAAGCCGTCTCAATTCTACAGATTATGAAGTTTATTTCTTCACAATATAGCCTGCGTCACCTCGAAAATGGTGCATACATTACACTTTGAAGGTCTTATTGACATTATAAATGATTTTAAGAACTAAGTCCAGTTTTACTTCCCTCCAATTCATTCATCCATCCATCCATCCTTCTTCCCTTCCTCCTTTATTTTGAACCATTTATAAGTACATAGTCCGCATCCTTTTCACACTGCCAAGTCTCTACAGTAGCCTGGACAAAGCAAACACTTCACATTTTCACATTAGCCACAATAGTTAGCTGCCCCTCCTGGATGAGCCAAACAGCCTTGGGAAAACACAGATTTTCTAAGAGTTAGATTTATAGATAACTATCATATTCTAAAGTTGAAAAAGTTCTCCCTGACCAAAAATGTACCACTGGAAACACGGTGCTAAAGCAGCTGTTTGTTTTTTAATACATGAAAATAAATATATATATAACGAGTTTTTAAGAGCAGTTTATGTGTACTGCGGAAATATCTTTTTTTTCCCTTTTTAAAAAAAATAAATTTCCACATAAAGTGCTGAATGCAGGGGAGACCAGGAGAAGCTGCCAAGTACATTATTACCCCTCAGGGCCAAACAACACGCACCCCTGGGGCCTTACATCACTCAGCAAATTAAGAGCGGGCTCTGTGGCTGGGGCCGTACACCTCAGCAGCCTCCACCTCCCCGCCGAACAATACAACCTGCACTACCACCGCAGAGCATTCATCTCAGCTCTATGCCTGGTCTTGTTATTCCTTTATTATGAGTCCCGGCCACTAACTCAGGGGGCTAATATTGTTTTGCTTCCGACGGTCATTTGGCACTGAGTATTCTTAATTTCTTGCGCCCCCTCTCTCCATCCTACCTTTTCTTTGTGTCTCGTGAGGGTGGGGGCAGATGAGGCATGTCGGCAAAATGCAAAGGTTTAATAACTTTTTGTTGAATTAATTAAGGAGGAAAAACTTGTTCTTGGGGAACAAAAGTGAGGCTGGCTGGAGGCAGTGGTCGAGAATGGGCGCATGGCACAGCGAAAGCGTCATAGTAGCCTGGCAGCCGCAGAGGATTTAATTTAGAGTGGGTCTCCTGGAGGGCCCATCTACTGGAGCCCTGGGCCCCAAATCGACCACTTGGAGGCTCTTATTGGTACCAAGCTTACAGCTATCCATCACTGTCACACCACCCTCCGAAAAGCAGGGCACACGGGGAGAAACTGCATCAACGCTTGTGGCTTCAGGAATCTAGAAGTCACTGTCTGCAGGGAGGGCACTTCAAACCCGAAAACTCAACATTAACTTCATCCTGCGCCTGCAGACAGTCGGCTGTGAATTTTATACAAATAAACAACATCATCTCTCTAAGTGAGAAAAATATGACTGTTTTGTTAATTTGATGCATAGCCTGGAGCTGCTCCATTGACAGAACAAAAAGTTAATTTGTTGATACATCACATGTTTGTTTTAGTTTTTTCACCCTAAGGGCTGTGAAGTTTGTACAAGAAAATGCTCTCATATACCCAAATAAAATCGTCCTCAGTATGGCTGAGACAAGAATAACCAGCTAGCCTGGCCAACTATATCCAAATGTAACTGAAAGTAACTAAATCTGCCTAACAGCACATCTGAAGATCACTAGTTAAAAGGGAACTCTGGTATTTTTCAGCCTGAACCCAATTTTCCCATGATTTGTATCTGAGCGACTAATGGAAACAACAACTTTTGAAAATGGCTCGGTATTGAGAAAGTGCTGTTGCAGTCCACTAACGGTGCTTGTTTTTGCCACAGACTGGCTCACATGATGATTATAAGTGTGACAGAATTATGGAAAAGACCACATCTTGTTCCAGTCTGTTTTGTGTCCGTCTTGCTAACGAGAAGTCTCATTCTGAAATATCACGATAGGCAACTTCTTGCAGGAAAAACAACGGTGAAAACATTAGTAAGAGTTGGGAAGAAGAGTGCCATACAGATAGCGTTACTTAAGTGTTATCTGGAAGATTTTCAATTTCATGGCTGAATATGTATCTGATTTTGACAATGTGGAAAAGTCCATGAGACTTCTCCTTGAGCAAGACTTGGACACAAAACAGAACGGAACAAGCGATAGGTAAGTGAAAACGTGGGCTCTTTTCCCACAATGTTGTTGGACACTTACAATAACATACAATACAACTTACAATATCTGAGCCTGTCAGCAGCAAAAACAAGCACTTTAAGTGGATGTACCATAAAATTTCAAATATAAGCCTTATGTTTTTTACTAGCCAGGTGTGGCTATGCATTTTGACAAATTATTTTGCAAAAATGACAAATAAATCTACCATGTACCTTGTTTGTTTTTTTTTTACTTTTATGGTGCTATGTGGTCCCTTCAGCAATCAAATACAAATGTGAGTATTCCACTCCAGGTATCCTCCTGCGTCAGCTGTTGGCTACCAGGATGCTGCTACTGATGCCGGGATGTCAACAAAAGCACATGGTGGGATTCCACTACAAAATCTGGATATAATTAGGCAACAAAAGCACAAGCAAACCAACACTGAGAGACTTTAACAAAAGCACATGCTTAGGATTAGGCAACAAGGGCACGGATGATTCGGTTTAGGCAAAAGGGGAACATGAAAAAACCATCACATTCAGGTGACAAGCAAACACCGGACTCCTGCATGAAAGTCCAGGAGGCGAGCACTGGACTCACATGAAAGTTTGAGGTATCGTGGACGGGACAGGTTCACTCCGGCCGGGCTCTCAACTGCTGCCACCCGTCCGTGTATCATGTTGCCATGGTAGGTGGTTGTCAAGATCTCCCAAACTCCCAGTTTCTCCCTCTTATCTGGATTCACTGGCTCACATGAGTGCTCAATGTGCCTCTGCACCCTGATTTCATATTGGAAAGACTTATCTCTATGTAGCTGAGACTTATTTTTCTTCCTGTCCCTCTTCTGAACCCTTATCTGCCTATCACATTATAATGTAGATGTCCAATAAAGACATGAACATGAGATTTTTTCAAACACATGAGAAGATACTTAGCTTGGCAAACACGATAACTACACGATGTGTTGCAGTGTATTTGTTTTTTGTGTTTTTGTGCTCGTGGCAAAGGGGGAGGGGAAGGCTGTTTGAATACTACATCCAAAGTGTGCATGACAGAAATATCACCAAATTAGATGTCTCTAATCCCTCGGGAATATGAATTAGCCTGGAATGAATCAGTCCTCAAATGAGTAGGTGTTTTGAGGAAAGAGAGGCACTGATATAACACGCTGGAGCCAGTAAACAACAATCCACAATGAAAATACAAAAAGGAAAGCGAGTGAGGCTGCCAGAGGAAGATGCCAATGAGATCTGAGACATTCAGTATCACAAACAATGAGATAGTGCCTTTGTCAGCGGAGGATTTTTTAGTTTCGTGTTCCTTACCTTTTGGCTTAATGTGAACAGAATCTTAGGGAAATATGGCACAGTTTTCAGCTTCTTGGTGAGGGTTTTTACTTTTGTTTTATTTGTCAGTGCATCTAATATGTTAAGTTTTAGTTCCAAAATGACATTTATAGACAGGCACTGAATGGTGTTTTGTCTTTTTTAAACAGAGATGGACGAAACAGCCTCGCGCTTTGATGTCGAGAGTAGAGAAAAAAACGAATTTGAGTTTTTGTGATTTAGTGGAAGTGGGTTAAATGGTACTGGTGGATGTGTTCATGTCGTCACTGCCAGTGATTCAGTGATCAAAGCTGCTACTTCTGCAGCCTTTGGGTTTGTCTGTGTGAGTGTGTGTGAGTGTGTGTGAGTGTGTGTGAGTGTGTGTGTGTGTGTGTGTGTGTGTGTGTGTGTGTGTGTGAGCTGAAGAGCTGGTGCTGAACTAATGCCTACCATCGCCAGAGTGTAGACTTTCTCCTACCGGGTGGCCGTGCAGCCCCTTAGCTCTGTGTCTCTCCATGTGTCTGCCCACCCACAGTATGGAGGTGTTCAAATCTCCATCGGGACAAATCTGCATCTCTCTGGCCCACGGCTCCCTCTTCTTTCTCCCTAACACACACACATAAACACACAAAAAGATCATACCATATGATGTCATGTAAATGGTGGTGATGGCAGCCAAAGTTAGCACAACTCTCTCACGTTATTCTTTTAAGAAGCTCCAAATTGTTTTTAGGGGGGTAAACAAAGCGGCATGCAATCCTTCACTTTTCTCTGCTGCGTACCAACAATTAAAAAAGGTATAACGCTGAATACACACATTCACACACAGGCATCAAAACAAAGGTTTCCATGCTGAAATATAAGAGACTCCCCTTCCAAGGTTCTGCAGCCATGCAAATGAATTCCCAAGCGGGGTAGCATGGCCTGCAATCTAAAAGTGTTAACTTTTTTAGAGGCACCATCTTCCCCCTTAATCACACTATCAAGTTGTAAGATCAATAAAGCTTAGTGCTTAAGCTCTGTTTTATTTTAGCGAGGAAAATGGAGGCAGTGTACTCTGTAAATGTTCTTACTGGCACATGTGAATTTCTTTGCACTCAAATTAAGCAGGATTAAGGAGTGAGGGGAGGGGGGACAGAGAGGGACAGAGGGGGGAGCACCAGCGTCTTCAGACTACAGCTCATGTGACAATAGCTGAGTGTGGTCAGCCAGACTCTCTGTCCAGCAGTAGGCAGCAGACAAGGGAGGTGTGAGGTTCCCCTCTGTTAGCACACAGGGACACAATAATGACATGAGCAGATATGTGACAAACTAAAAGTAAGGTGTTGGGCCACCAAAAGATGCCAGAGCAATTTAGATACACTTTGGCAAAGATTTTCAAAGTCTCTGAAACCTTGTCAGATAATCAGACTGAACCATTAGTGCAATTCACTTCCTTTATTCAATCTGACATCATGTCCCTGTTAACCCATTTCTTGTTGTAAAGAGGGGTTGCAACAGCTAGGTGCACTTAACTAAACGTTTTCCACATTTATTAAAGAAATATGATCTATTTCTCTGCGTGGACTTTGTCCGTCTGCGTACCTCTGTCAATCTTATCCACGCTTGTTGACATTATTTTCTGTAGCTTCTTTTTTGCATTAATGTAGATAGGCAGCTAGCTAACTATATAGCCTCATTCACACTAATACATTCTCTTTTTTTTTTTTTTTTTTTTTAAAAGAAAGGCCTTTTTCGACAAAAACAATCCCCATATACACAAGTGTTTTTTCACCATTTCAGAAATCTGAAAACGCATATCACGTGACTATTTACACACACTGGACATGTCAATGGAAACAGAAAGCAGACTGTCTACTCTGTGGCTGGTTTCTTAGCTAAAGGCAACACAACAGAGATGACGAAAGGTAAGACCAGAGATTTCTTTACTTGAAACTGTAACTAAAAGTATCATGAGTATATGGCAGTAAAGGCAGTGGAAAACAAATTGGGAGTTGTTATAAATCAATTAAGGCAACATCTCAGAGAGGGAGGATTATTCATCATCGGAGGAAGTCATTGAGACAGATAGAGAGATAGAAATCACAAAAGGTATTTAAGACCTAGCTATAATGTTAATGTTGACTTGAAAAGCTGGGACTGATAAGATCTGGTCCGGATGTGGACGCTATGTGTAACCAGTGGTGGTTAATAAAATGAAAATCTATACTTGAGCAAAAGAACAACTATTTCCAGAAAAAAATGACTCAAGTAAAAGTGAAAATCCCTATTTGAGAAACCTACTCAAGTAAAAGAAGCAAATGTAGTCAAATGTAATGAAGTTGTTAAAAGTACATAACTGGCTCAAAAATCTTCTCAAGTAAAGAGTACAAGTACAGTTTTAAAACAGGAAATGAGAAGAACTCATTCCTTCAGAAAACTCCCTTTTTACTCTCTTTTTGTGCATTACTTGTACTGAATCACTACCACCCTTGGATGTTACTGTACAGTTATGCCTTTTTGAACGAACATGTATGAGTGCAGACGTAGAACCCGGCTATCAGAAGATTAAAACCAAAGGTATTTTCTCAGTGATGATAATGTTCTGTATGAATCATTTTTGTCTCATTTATGCAGGATTTTACTTAAATTTTTCACCTGTCTGTATGATATAGCACTGCCTGTATAGTTTTAGTATGAGCATGTCAAAATCAACACCAAATGCAAACATTTTTTTAGTTTATTTTGGGTTTTTTTTAGTAAAACCCTTTCTGGAGTTATTATTTCTATGAAGGAGTAATTTACCATTATTACAGAGATATAGACAGAACTGAGATGCCATCACCAAGAACTGTTAAAAACATTTATTTCACCATATTGAGGAACAGGGTAGGAGCCCATTGGAATATCATTTATAAAGTGATTATTGAGTATGTAGATCTGTTTTTTTCTGATGATACGCTAATCCTGAAAGTACATACAGAGAAAAGTGGTACAAGTCAGCTTAGAGAATGGTTGGTGCAAGGCAACAACTTTATATAATAGACAGCAATGTTCAGTGTGACCAAAGAGAGATACAGTTGCTTGAGGATGCCTATAGTTTGGTGCACTTTAAGGATGGATGAGTATGGAGTGAGTTGTGCCTCAAATAAAACAGATTAGACTTTTCAGCGAATCCTCGTTACTACCTTCCTTCTCTCTTTTTCTGTTTTTTTTTCTTTCTCTGTCACACACATAAACACACACACACACATCCTTCGCTCATGTTGACCGAGAGCAAATGAAAGCAGGCAGACCCAGAGAATGGATGAAGCTGCGGCCACAGTGTGAGGAGGGGAGGAGGCCCCAGTGTGCTGAAATAGCTTAGGCCCCAAAAGAAATGAGATCCAGGCACTTATTTGTCAGGGTGTCTGCCTGCTCTTTCCCCGTCTCTGCACTGTGTGAATATGCATGAGGATTTGAGAGGTATAAATAGCGGAGGTGTCCATATTGCCACTGCGTTTTCCATCAGCACAGAGAAAGGCTTTAATGGGCTTATTATGAACCGCATTACATCACCAACGGCAAATTACAAATTCCTTAAGGGAGAAGGAAAGGGAGAGCTTACTCTGTGGCAAAGTTTATGCAGCTGACAAGTCACATGGCTCCGTGTTTTGGTTTAAGTGGAGGCACTGGTCCTATGGGTGCCATTTAATAGCTGTAATGTAACACCATTTATATCTCACTTTGTCTGCTTAAGAAACATTTGTTAATTTGCTGTTGGCAGCAGAGCCAGTTACATCTTCATACCTTTCAGTGGAGACTAGTTTTATTCTAAAGGGTGATTTCACCCAAATTAAAATTTCATTTTAAATCTGAGATTTCTGCCGCCAGAATGAAGGTGAGTGGATTTTAATGTGATATTCACAACAGCTCTTTCCATATTCAGTGTCCCTCTCTGTTACTTAAAATTTACAGATCTCACCACAAGAAATAGTACCTTTTAGAACTTTTGATTTTGTGTTTCAATTAACTGGGGCATGAATCCTAGAAAATGATGCTGTTAGTAAAATTTTTATTGGCTCTTTCAATGTTAGGGAGACCACAAATGAACTTCCGCTTACCTGAATTACGACAACAGAAGACTCAAGCCTCATTTTCACTGCATAAAAAAACAGCTAACACCTGCTAACATCTGGCTTTTTAATGCAGTGGGATTGTGTACAATTGGCGTTCACACAAGGGTCAAAAAACTGCAGTAGATGAGGGGTTTTATCGCCTCTGGCTCAGATTGGCATTGATAGGAACACAGCATCTGCATGAACGCGCTAATTCCAGCTCCTTAACCAGTGAGATGCAATGAGGCGCTGCCAGTTATTACCATCCATCTCCAAAAACATCAGTCCAAAGTAGTCTGCACTGAGTTTGAAAGAGAGACTGAAAAAGTAAAAAACGCAGGCCTCTGTCCATTCTGCTTTCTACTATTGACCTGTTTTTTTCTGCCTGTCCGATGTCAAGCGGACACACCAAAAAAATCCACACACATGCTTGTCTGCTGCAGAGCCGTGTATAAAACTCTGCGCTTTGGGCAGTGGGAAAGCAGTCTATAGCCAATATTTAGGGGGTTTACCCGTGTTTAAAAAACCTACATGCACTCACTAGTTTTGGTTGAGAAAGGGGTGTCAGATGGATATCAGAAAACCTGGGCAAACAAAACCAAAACTATATTCCTGGATAGATACCATTACAGGTAAGTGACTAAATGTTTGGTATGCAGTGATTTATTTCAGTAAACAAAATCCTTAAAGTACACTGAAAAACAGATCTTTTTTTAACAGACCAGTTTTGCCACATGAATAAAAATTTAAGGAACTCTTTCAAGAGCACTCCGATGATTTTACACAAAATGTCATTTTTTTTGTCATAATAAGTACAACTCAACTTGTAAAAACATATGTAAAATGTCTTCTGTGGCTCTGAAGTTGTATTATGGGAATTTGATCAATCGATTTAGTTGCTGAAGCAGTCCACTTTTAAAATGACTTGTGCAAAGTCTGGAGCTGTCACACACACCATTTTCCTAAAAGTGAACTGCTTCTAGTCAGCGTGCCTGCAGGTTGATGACGTGGACACCCAAAGACACACCAATATAGCATGCTGTTCCTAGCTAACTAACTTATTAATCTTAGCTTTGCTGAGTGCATGTGTAAGCATGTGTCATTTTTTTTTTTACAGAAAGAAATCATGATTGGATTTTGATACATTTTGAAGAAATTAGGGTTGTCAAATAATTGATTCTTTAAAATCACGATCAATTGCAGAATTTCAATTGTTAATCATGATTGATCACATTTTTTATTTGCATGTATTCAATTCAATTATTTTGCATTACAAAACAGTAGTAAAGTATATACTGACAAGGTAAAGCAATTCTTATCAGATTATCTTGATTAGGAATCAAATGACAGCAATAAATTGCATGAGTCTTGCATAATGTGGGCATGTCTGTAAAAGGGGAGACTAATAGGTACCCACAGAACCCATTTTCATTCATATGTCTTGAGGTCAGAGGTCAAGGGATGCCTGTAAAATAACTATGCCATGTAATCGCATTATGTATTAAATAGTTATTAGTATAGTTAATAGTAATTAAATAGTTGCACAATATGATTGGAGATGTGATCTAAAAGGGTTCATAAGGCATCTTTCATTCCATCTCAACTTTAACAGAACAGCAAAACTAAATCGTTGGAGAACCTCTTTAACAGACCTTAATGGAGAAAGCATGTCTTGGTGTCTGAGCCTTAAATAAACCTCAAGTTGTAGAAACATAACAGCGACAAGAAAAAATACATTTCAAAAGTTTTATTTTGTAGCTACCTGTTTTGACTCTTGTTGGCAAATCAGATCTCCCTGTGCATTTCTGAATACAATCTTTGCTTATGGTGTTTAAAATTGTTTAGCAGCGTGCACCCTGGCCCACTTCCACCCATAGTTCCTGATGGGGATTCACTCAGTCAGACTTCTGCTCCACTTTCTCCTCACAGCTCTGTCTTTGACCCACTTTGATTCACCTGAGTCTCATCAGCATCCCATGACAACCACCTCTAAAGATGGAGATGCTGGATAAAACAAAACTGAAGGAATTATGGATGTATAAGTGGAAATATTCCATCCCTTGGGGGAATGAAGAGATGAGCATGAGGTTGCGTCATCAGAGGATGGCAACTACATGGTAAACGGTGCGTTCAAGAGGAGCACAGAAGGTCAGGAGCAGAAAGCTCCCTGTATGGCTGAAAAGAATGAGTACAGCCGTGAGAGATTAACATGTGAGATACAGCCGGAGTCAGTGTAGGAGAGAAAGAGAGAGCGAGGAAAGTTGAGGAGGGTGGGCGAGGAGGAGATGAAGCGGTGATCTCATGATAAGCCTGATAGAAAGAGGGCTCAGAGTTCTCCCAGGGAGCAGGTCGAGGGAGGCGGATGGATGCGGCAGACGGCACATTGGGCACCCCTGCCATCAGCGGGACCCCGGCACCAGCAGAGGGCCTGCGGCCGGGTAGGTGCCAGTGCAGATGCAGATGAACGCGCGTCACAGAGAAACAATTGGGCAGGGGGCAGCGGGATGGGCATGAGGGGAGGCAGATAGAAGGAGAGAGGGAGCTAGGGAGAGGGTACCATCCCTGCTGCTCTTTATCGCAGCCATTGATCGTGGCGTGTGTGCATTGATCCAAGTCGACCATCTGCTAGAGTTAGATAAGCGTGCGAGGGCCTGGGCATTGTGCTGTCACTCATGGAGTGTGCACTAAGAGAGAGAGAGAATGAGCGAGATAGAGGGAGAGCGAGATAGAGAAAAAGGGAGTGGTGATGTTGAGGAAGGAGGGGTGCTTTGGCTGCAGGGAATTATGGGGGCAGGATTAGCCTCCTCACTTGCAGGAAACAGAATTTTAAACGGCTGTCTCCTGGCTCCCTCACACACACCACCCCCCCGTGTCTTCTCCCCCTGCCCCCACCCTGACTCCTCGCACTCTCTATTACAGTGAACTTCATCAGAGCTCCAGTGTGTGTGTGTGTGTGAGTGTGTGTGTAGGTGTGTGTGTGCCCCCAGAGGCCACAGAGTGGACAGTCTCAATGACTTCAGTGGCCTTGAGCTCTGGCATTTCTCGCCTTATGTTTACATGATGTTAGAAAAAGAAGAATTACTGTAAGTCAGACTAAAACTGGACTTTTAAAACACATGTAAACATGTTCGTTCAACTTAAATCGTACTAAATTGAATTTCTCAAAGTCAGACTAACACACCTAGATAATTCAGTTCAGGATCAAGCTACTCTTTCATGCAGCTGGACCTGAACTGGCCGAGGCATTCTGCTCATGCTCCCAGTCGCTACTCTGGGACCGCTCATTATTTAGGAGGGGGAAGAGGTGATCCAAATCGGGCAATACCTTTAAAAGACATTAAGCACTTTGGAGGGACTTGTGTTTTGAATTTTGGCATAGGTGAGGGGCATAAAACTTTAAATGGTAGTATTTGTATTTATTTTTAAAAAATTAAAAACACCCCAGCCGCCCTCCTCTTCTGATAAAGTACTGTCCCACAACACTGAAGCAAAGCAATGTACTGCTAATGATGAGGCCGCAGCAAAACATATTTTAGCCGCCTAAAAAAAAAAAAAAATCAACATCAGGTTTAGTGTATACTTTATTTGAATATTTGCTCTGCTTTACCTTACACAACAGCTGATTGAGGCAGCAGTAAACCAGCGACTCTGCTGTTCAGAAGAGATGAGAAAAATTGTGTTTTTCACAAAAGTCTGGGATTTTTGAAATAATGGCGTCAAATTTCCATCTGTAAGGGCTGTCTGAAAGCAAGGTAAAGTGATGAAAAATATTTAAATTATAGCATATACTTAAACTTAACTTGAGGCCGACTTTGCTCAGTGCTGTCTGAATATAAGTACGTGACACAACTGTTTTCCATGCCAAAGTTACTGTAAATAAACATTGTTATTCAGTCTATAGCGACTAGCTGAAAGGGGGCATAACACCACCTATCATGGTGGAGTTGGACATACTTCATTCAAGATATTGGTTCTCCCCCAGTGCTGTGCATTTAAATCCCTCACGAGAAAGAGAACCCCTCTTCATCAAGATGTCTCATATCATAATCAATTCTCATCATCACCATCAGGATCGTCACTCTTATCAGATGCCAGTGCAATACATTTTTCTTCTTTGGGGTGATTTCTGACGCAATTTGGTTTCTAGAGATGGTTCAAGAGACATCAAATGTGGACAAAACCACCAAATCATGAATTACTACTGCCTGATTATGAATGCTTACAACCAGTCTGTCCCCATGTAGACATATCCAACTCTTGTTTAAGGAGCCTGAAGTGAGATTCACATTTTGTTGATCATTTCTTAAAAATCACTTTTGATCCACCAGCAAAAAGAGCCCTTGGAAGCCACAATACCCACTTTTTTTGTTTGTTCACATTTGGCTGCCTTTTTGTTTTACTGGCTAATCCAGCAGGATTTAGAAAGAAACAATATGGTGTATCACAGTCGGTATTTGTGTACAACGGTAAGCCCATGTGCATTCGGCTGAGTGGCACCTGTCCCCCCTTCCCCCTGGCTTGTAGTCTTGCTAGAAAATGAAAAAATACGGAGGATTCGGGCGAATATTTCAGTTGCCAGGGAGACCTATAAAAGAGCAACTGCAGCAGCATCAGGGCCCGACCTGAGGGGGAGAGTGGCAGCAGAGGGAGCGTGTGTTCTCGCAGCGACGGAGCCTACCATGCCCCCACCCTCACCCCGGAGCTCACCCTATCTTCTGTGCAACTGTCTTTAAGTCTATTCTGCTCTGTTGTTGCAACTTTTTCTTTGCTCCATTTTCCTCTTTAGAATTTGCACATTGGGGTCCAACGCACAAGACCGCTGCTTTGTGGGAGGGTGGGGGTGTTTTTGATGTGAAGGCGAAAGTGGTATGGAGGGATTAGTGTGGCCGGTTGGATCATCTTACAGCCGCCGACCCCCCCTCCTCCCAGACTTGTGGACAATGGGGATTAAAACTTCTCTTATTCTTCGGCCCCAAACGGCAGGATGACAAAGACAGTATTCCTCAGGGTCTTTTAACACCGGGCTGCACAGCTGAAGTTGTGCACAGGGTGGGGGTTGGGGGCCTGGGCAGGGGTCTTATACAGAAAATTAATCCTATGGAATTTTCTCCTCATTGCAAATGGAGATTTGTAGCTTTTGCCTTGCTATCTTGGCCAATCCCACATAACGCATCAGTGTCACTCAATAAAGGATAACAGCATCCGGTGGAGTGAATGTTTATATCTGAGGCACCCAGGGGCCAGACACAGCTGATACGCATCTACATCCACGCAGCAGCACAGCTTCAAAGGGAAGGTGTCAATGGCTCATTTGGAATAGATGTGATAGATTAATTATATTTCACTTACACCAGCGTCCCACAGCACAGCTCCTTTGCAAATTTCAAGGCCCAGGCAACAGTCAAAAACGGGCCCCGATTTCTTCCTCATCATTTCACTGAGCAGTGTTGCAATTCTCCGCACAGGGGAGTGAGGTGTTTCATCTGAAATTGACCATTAAATGTCATGTTACATTGTGCATGCGAGGTCATCTGAATCATCTGAATGTCAATTACCTGACTATTATAACCTGCCTGCCACTCTGTGACTCCACCACAAGTCAACAAAAGGCTACTTCTAGGTTCAATTATGCTCTAAAATCACTCTGCCATCATCACATTGTATTGTGGTGTTGCTGTTGTTGTCGGTTGGCTTTATCCCACCAGAGGAAACTCACAATGTCACTCCGTTCTCTTTCACTGATGAATGGAAAAATGCAATGTTGTCTTTGGGGGTTGACAGCGAGCAATTTCCAACAACAAATGACAAACTACCCCCGCCTCCACCCGTGTGAGTGTGTGTGTTTGTGCGTGTATGTGTGTGTGTGGCAAAATTGTTTCTCTAATAAAAAAAATGTATCTTTTGATTGTGAGGGTGGGGATATTTTAAATATATGCATATTATCTTTCACCCTAGCCTCTCTCACCCCCTCCCCCCCTCTCTCTCTCTCTCTTACACCCTCTTCTCCCCTCTCTGTCTCTTGCTCTCTCGCTCCCCCTCTCTCTCTTTGCAGTAAATAAAAGATTAAAATGACTGTTCTAAAAACACCGACTGGTCACCAGAAGATAATTGTTTCAGCTTTGTTTACTGTGCGTGAATGTTTTCTCCCTTTTTAGTCCTTTTTTCTTTTTCATTGTGTCCATAATTAAAATTCCTTTATTTTCAAAGTAGTTCTAAAAGAGGGAGCTAAATTGCCTTTTCTGTGTTTATGTTGTCATTGGCCCACTGTCGGGAAGGGTAGAGGAGGGGGAGGATGGGAGACAGCAGCAATGTCCTTGGGCTGGATGGAAGATCACCTTTTAGTGTATAGTAAATGGCACATATCCCACAAGTATGTGTGTATAAAGTATGTGCATGGGAAGTCAGTGTATATTTTTATACATATGTACACTCAGAGGTGTGTGCTCATTTTAATGCTAAGATTTACAAAAATATAAATTTGTGCTTCTGAAGTAAATTCCCACCTGTGTTCTGTGAGGAGGTGCATGCTGGGTGGGCTAATCTAATATCCTCAAATTGGTCGTTATACGCAATTGAGGTGTTGATGGATCCCAACAACAACAATATGTAAATGTGAAAGAAATTTACAAGAGCCACTCTAACACCTTATAATGAACACAGCATCTCCGTCGCTGCACAAACACTGACCTGAAACATGCTTATGTGGCTCAGGCGGCAGAAATGAATTTCCGGAAGCCTGACTTTTCATGCACATTGATGAAGCCACACTGTAGCTCCCATTCGCCTCCCACCCACCAGGCTGTGAGTCTACACCTCCTCCTCCCTTTTTCCTCGAGCAATGTCAGAATTGAGAACACATTTGATGATCAGGGAACTCATTAGAAAAAGGTGACAATGAGGTTTCACAACTGTGAATTTCCACCAGCCAATTTTCCACATCTCCCGTTGCAACCCAGAGCACGGCCGGGGAGACTGACGTGGGCTGCTTTTGAATGACGATGAGACTCCTGGAGGGAGAGATCGGAGGGCCTTTTGCCCCTGATTCAAGCCAGTGAAGGCCAAAAGCAACACTGCATTATAAGCCCTCATATATAACTCACCCACAGGTCCGAGACCAGGAATGTTCACATATAGATACACTTCACACAGATACAGAAACATACGCACAAGCTTCACTATACAATCACAGTCCCCCTCACCCCTGCTCGCAGCGCTATCCCTCTTCTGCTTAGCCAGGCGCCCATAATTGAATCTCAGGTTGGGATTAATTCTAGGAGCTGCACTTGACTCGGTCAAAAACAACTATTACAGGGAGGCAATGTATTTTTTTACACAGCACTTCACATTGATTAGGCAATGTGCAGCGATGAGAGATGCATTGGATTCTAGATGACTGTCATTTGCATTAAATGAGGGGTTTGCCGCATACAGGGGAGAGGGGCCGCCTGACACCAAGCGGAACAGACTGAATAGCACTTTCCATAATGTACTGAGGGCGACACACGCACCTGCATGCACAAGTGCACACACAAACACGCCTACACTCAGGTTTGTATGCATATACACATGCCAAGCCTATATATACATCATACAAAAACACAGCTGGTATGGGTGTAGTAATGTGGAAAAGGGTTCAACTCCATAAAATCGGGGCTCTGGGTGGAGGTGGGTGGAGTTTGCTCATGGTTTGCAGTTCAAGACAGTAGACATGATCATAGTATCTCCAAATGTAGCTCCTCTGTTGTCATTCCAAGGATGAGCTCAATGAAATGTAGTGTGATCTCAGGGGAGCTAGTGGTCCAGGGAAAAGCCTGTTTCATTGCAGGGTGAAAAGAAGAAGAGGGGCGAGAGGATGGAGGGAAGACAGGAGTGGTTGGCGGGTGGGTTGGTTGGTGGGGGGGACTAAAAAAGGCCCTCTTTCAGTTTTGAATGAGAACAGGAGAACGTTTTTCTTGCCTCCTCCCGTCGTGCTGTCAAACTCGATCAGCACTGAGGAGCAGTGACGCTCCTCGCCTCCCAGACTCCCCCTCTGCACAATGGAGTCTGCGAGGACCCACCATGCATTTCACATTCAATTTAGCCCTCCCCGGGACATGGCTGTCAGGGTCAGCATCGGCGGTATGAGACAAGGCTGGGGGTGGAGGCCAATGTCTTGGACTGTGGCAGGTTTCGAAGGGAGGAGGGGTGTAATGACAATGCTGATGGGTTTGGGCTCATAGTCGAGAGAAGGGGTGCTGGTGCTGGTCAGGTTGGAGGGAGGTCGGCGGGGACAGAAGATCCAAGGAGAATGGACAGGAGATTTGGGGTGAAAATGGGGGTGATGGAGGGTGGCCTCTTCCCAATAATAAAAAACTCCAAAGAAAGGTCTGGCCAGGGCCTTTATTTGATGGAGCTTATGCTGCTTTCCATGGGGTCCTCAATGGGAGCTAGGAGACTGTTACTCTGCCGAAGCCCATTAGCCAGCATTAGGAGCGTCCACACATCCGCACAAGGAGATTTGAGACAAACCCTAAACAGCCCACAATAACCGCGAGGTACAAGCCTTGAGCCTTAAGACCTCGGCTTGGCCCAAAAGGGCCTTGAATAGACGCGCCCCAAATCATGTTGTTGAACAAATCAGGTATTAAGGAGAGAGGAGTTTGTCCGAATTTACTTTCCCTAAAGACTTTAGTTAAGCTAGTTACTGCGGAGCTTTAGTTAGGCGTCGGTTGCTTGTGTGTGATTGTGCATGTGTGAGGGGCCATCATTCTTCAGACGTCTTACACTACGACACCCTACAACCCCCCCTGCAATATAAACCCTTCCATCTCTGCCCACAGCCACACTGAAGCCTAAATTCAGCCACTCCAAACAATGGGCTGCTATTGGCAATTAAATGGCATTTGGCGATCCAGGGTGCAAGTTAATGGTATTACTGTTGCAATTCTTCTCCTGAATGGCAAAAAGGATTCCCCTCTCCACCAATAAAGCACTACTCACTGTCTTACCAGCATTACATAGCTTACCTTGGGCTTATGATTCACGGCCTTCCGATTACCATTTGAATATTTCCTTTTTTCAAAGCGTTGGCAGATGTAGTTTTAGGTGCCGCTGGGCCCCTAGCTATTCATGGGTTAGGAGCCCGGGCTGTCGCCACCCATCGCAGGCTTGTCCTTCAAGCCAGCCGGTGCTCTCCCACAGCCCATCACTGGACAACCACCCAGGTAGATGTGCTTTACTCCTTAAACACATTGCTGTTCGGATTTGTCACTCACAGCCTATAGAAGGTGGATGCTTTACAGTTTTGGGATTCCTAAACTAAAAGCAGTTACAATCTGGGTTTTTATCAAATTCAAAGATAATTTTAACTGAATTTTCAGAAATTTGCCCCCCCCCCCCAAAATGGATATCTATGTGCATGTTTTTTTTATCCACTTCTGTTATGCAAATGTCGTTATATCATGCAGTTAATTTCAAGATAAAAAGGGGTGTCGATATCAAAACAACTCTACAACTAATAACAGGTATCCTGTAACAGCCCTGTGTGTATAAACGTGTTAAAAGCCATCTAGAGAAGTTGAGAAGAGCTTACAGGGGCCTATGCATTAACTGTACGTTGCAACTGTACATCATTTATTTGCCAAAATGTTTCCATTGCACTTAGTTGCGTTTACCTTTTAGTGACAAACCAACTTTTCCACTTCCCCAAAGTGTAAAAACCTTTTGCAATTCACCAAAAAGGTTTTCATGCACAAATTTAAAAAGTATCAAAATTGGTCAGATGTCCCCTGTGATGTTTTTTCTAACACAACCAGCAGCAATAAGGAAAGTGGTAGACTGAGGCAGAAATAGGAGGAGGCTTTTTTATTCCTCACCAGTGGTTAAATAATTTGCCTCCTATCTCTCTCTTTCTCCACATCTCTTGTTTGTCCAGAGATCCGGTTTGGCAGGCGCCTTTTCTATGGACAAGATGCTTTGAGAGGAATATGAAAAGGCAGATTTAAAGGTGACGGCTGGTCAGAGGGGACGGAGAGTGAGAGAGCCTGGTTATCACAGCTATACGACTACATTTAGAGCACTCCCTCCCCTCTTCACCCCGAGCTGAAATGAACAAGGGAGGAAACGCTGAAATTTAACAAAGTCACAGCGAGAAAGGTCTGCTCCTCACAAAGATGAATGAAATGATGAAAGGACTGAAAAGCTGTGGGGAAATATCTAATGTATTTCTCTGCTGCTCTATTCATTCACACCTTTATTTTGGTCTGAGGCACATTCTCACAATGTGAAGTGCGCCTCAAACTTTATTACAGAGATACCGCCAGACCCTCAGATGCAAGTGCGTTGAAATATAATCCCCCTCTCGACAATATGGAACAAAAAAACTGGCCATTTTGTTGTAGGGGCCAATTAAATAATGATTCCCATTGAAAGAGCCGGGACGATGGCAGGCCGAGGACAATGCATAGGAAAGACTCGGAGATCAGTTGAGGGTTTGTTTATAGATTTGGTTCCCACAAGCACTAGAGGGGCTCCCTTAACTTGACAGACCAAACAGATCAGGCGGAGAACAGAGCAGGCCCTGTCAATAGTGAGGATTATGGGAACGGCTGTTTGGCCTCCAACCATTTTGCCCGCCAGAAGACACAAGAGGGCTCCAGTTTGATTCAGTTCCACTCTTATTGTCAAGTGTCTCTGGCTCTAACAGGCGCAGCCACTAGCAGACAGACTGACAGAGATTTGGCGATTGACCTACTGTAGACTGAATCGTAATGACTCTTTTTTTTGCCGTTTTTACATAAAACAGTTGAATCAGCAGCAGAATGCCGTGCGCTCAATAAATGAATTTTAATTATCTCTTTTAAAGTGTGTCAACGGTTAGCCGTGAATCAGTTCACTGCCGAAAATATTTTTGATTGGTTACAGATGTCGGTCTGTAGGTTAATTTTTCTACTCTTTAGTTTACCGCACTGTGCACCGCCCACATGCAGACACTGTAGACCGTATGTAAAGATGGATGACGCGTGTACTCTGACTCCCAACTATAAAAAAATAAAGTCAAATTATCCCAGATACGGTCGCTGCCATGTTGCTCTGGTCATTTGGAGTCTGCTGTTGGGGCTGTTTGGGTGGAGACCAGAGGTTTGCCATCATGTTTCCACAGCAACATTGTCCCAACACCGGGATGGCATTACCAGCGGTAACTGCAAAATAGCAGTGTCACTGACTCATTGTCAGTGGAGACTGAAGGGTGGGCAGTGGGCACTATGTTTCAGCCCTAGACTATATATAAAGATGGATGACATATCAGCTCCCAAAAAGTGAAGCCAAAACTGTCCATAACCGGGACATTTTGACCTAATTTTCTAGTGAGGGAGTTGGTGGAGATGCACCATTCATTTTATATACAGTCAATGGTTTCACCATGCTTAAACGACACGCTGTCTGTCAGAAAAGCCAACAGAAAATAAAATAAAGCATTAAAATTCAACCACCTCTAAATGGAAAACACTGAGTCAATGGAGTGCCAAAATAACAGGAAAGACTTCTTGTATCTGACATCATTTTCCATTTTTTCTTAAAAATTAAGCGACTAGTTACCTGTTAATGAGAGTCCAGCTATTGAAACTGGTATCCCTAGTCATATCATTGGCTTAACATGAATGTCTTCACACCAACATACTGGAAATAGCTCTTCTTCGTGCTTTATTAACTCCCATTAATGTAAAGAAAAATGTATTCAGTCATGCACCCTGCCTCCCTAACGCTGTTCTTTAAATCACCAATAGCATTCATGGCGCTGCAGAAAGATGTTGTCTCACTGGCATTGTTCTGTTCCTCTGGGACATGACTGGTGTTGCAGTGCAGTTTAAGCCATTTCAGCCACAGCTATGATCTTAATTAGCTACACCTAAAGCCCATCTCTTCTCCAGACAAGTCTAATTAAGCCCAGCGCCTTCCCCAGCCAGAGCCCCTCTGCTGGCTGAAAGGGAACCCACGATCTCTTGTCCGAGGATTACAACCTGGGATACATCACAAGCAATCATCTTCCCTCGCAGCCCCAAAAACGTTGGTCGCTGCCCCCCCTCCATCCTTGTTTCATGAAAGGCACAATGCTATTTCCTCACTAATTTGCTGTGTGTGTATTAAACAGCCTCTTCACCCGAGTCAAAGAGGAGAATCCCTCTTACAGGAGTCTTAATAAGTCCAGGGCAGAGGGGCTAACTGTGTAGCAAAGAGCAGTCGTTCCTTTGTACACGGCAGCAGTCGCTCAAGCTAAACGGCTTGTTATTAGTAGATGGGGGTGTAGCTTCTCTGTATTAGCTCGAGCAGTGTCTCTTGCCTCGCTTGTGAGCTTCCAACTTTGTGTGAATGCATTGAAAGGCGCGCTTTCTTAATTGGATAGTTCCCTTAACCCTGCGAGAATCTTTGATCCTTATTGTAAACTTTCATTGTTGTCCATCAGTCTTACGGCAGCCACTGCAATTGCTGGGTCTCATCTTAGCATCCTAAACTCCTTAGTGTTAGTATCAGCTCAAGCTCTTAGCGCTGGATAAGCCCTTGCTAATGTCATAATGGTGATGATTTGGCTGAGCCCTCCGGCGTTATGTCAATTCAGCCGAGGGAAGTAAGACCCACAATTAACAGAAATTAGCTAAATGCTATTGAGTGGTTCTGCGTATTTGAGGGCAGGGCGCTGACCCTAACAACCCCACGCTGTGTTGCCAATCAATTATGTTTTTACTGCTGTGGGCCAACTTCATGATTGTGAGCATCAGGCAGAATCACTCAATTATCCATGTAGCTGTTAACGATAATCTGTGGAGTCTGAATGCTTTTTGCCTCATCATCAGTTCACCCTGAGCAGATATGAGTACACTCTTTTATAGTAATGTCGTTATATTCATGAATGGTGCCCACGTTGTCTATATTAAATACATGTCAGCATATGAGCCATACTGGAAATGTGTGCTTTTGAGTAAAACTGACAATTTAATGGCAAATAATTTAAATATCAAAGGTAAACTATGCAGGAATTTTTGGTTACTGTTGGTAAAAGATATTGCCAGTGAAAGCGGAGGTGACAGACAACCTCAGGTTCAATCTTATGCTTTGATTGAACTATTACTATTGAGCTGTAGCTTTGGTTTTTCAGGTGGTGTGTTCGAAATTTTCATGCCTATTCTTGGATGCAAGCTGCTTACCTTACCTAACCTGAGATGAAAAAACAAAATCCACACACTAGACTGTGCTCTCATAAATATTTTATCCATTTACCACCGAGGTGAGCTCTTCATCAGGTCTGATGCATGTACCACCTTGGTGGTAAATGAATTAAATATTTATGGGAGTATAGTCTAATGCATGGACTTAGTTATTTTCTTCTCTTGTATTATATCTTGTCCAGTACGTAGTTTTTCTTCATCTGGATGTGCATGCTTTTGTAAACTTTTGGTATACCTCACCTAACCTACCTTTTTATACACCCTTTCCAACAACGTTAGCGCATGTAAGCAGGTTTTTTAAATGCGGAAAAAAAGGTTACAAGACGTAACAGACTGCCTTTCTATTTCCAGAAGAATAGAGCTGTGTAGCCTACACGGCTGTTTTTTGTTTTTTTTCTACTATTGTCATGTTTAACATCACAGAAAACACGTTAGTGAACAGTAGAAAGCAACACAGAAGCCAGTGAAAATGTTACAGTGGCTATTTCTTTTTTTTTTTATATATCTCTTACATTTTCAGCCACTCTCTTAAACTCTGTGCTGACTAAAATTGACCAACTCAAGCAGCTTGCCGTTGCATTGCACCAGTAAAGAGGCTAAAATGAGCATATCCACCCAGATGTTATATTGCTATAATTGCCGACCGAAGCTGATCGGAACTGGAGCCAATAAATACCGTGACTTCTGCAGAGTCATTTGACCCGGGAGTGAGTACTGATAGTAAACTTTTCCATTAAATAAAAAAGCCAGACGTTAGCGAGTGTGGGTTGTGGGTTTTTGTGCAGTAAGAAAGGGGCTATAAAGTCTTATGTACTGTGCCAAGGAACATCCCAAACACAGCTAAATCAAAAAAAAGTGCAGATAAATGCACGGCCACACACCTCTAGTGAGTCACAAGTTATGATCGAGAGGGATTACTTTTGTATGAGTCTGTACATTATATGTTTTTGTGTTTTTTTTAGGGAAAATCTTGCATGGTGTACTTAAAGCATTTATGCCAGTGGTAATTGTAGGAACACAGTAGAAGGTGTTATCAGCTTCACTCACAGTTGAAACAGCTGAAACGACTCCGTGCACTCTCACTTTGAAGTTCCTCAGCAGACTTGTGGGTCAGACCTCCTGAGGAGAGAGAAAGACTCAATTCATCAGGGTGCAATACAAGTGAAAGTAGAATACTTTTCATGTCCAATCACTGGAGGGGGGCCCGAGGAAGAGCAAGTGTGTGAGGCTGCTGCAGGAAAGACGGAGCAGAGCAGAACAGAGCTGAGGAGTGTGTAGGGATCTCCTGCGAGGAGGCCAGCCCTGGGTGGTTCTCACTGAAAGCCTATTTGTGGATGAAAGTGCAGCAGCCCTAGGGTCCACTCGCACAGAGAGACGAGGCCAGTGATTAAGGGGGCGCGAGGGCAGGACGGCCCTTTAATTTGGGGCTGCGGAGAGAAGGGGGGGCCGGCACTGGTGTATCTGTAGCCAGACAATGGCGATTACCTTCCTCTTTATCTGGCGGAGAGGGGGCTTTGAGAGAGCAATCTGAGGAGCGGAGGAAATGGCACGACACAGGATTAGTGGCACAACAGGACGGTAAATTAAATGTTGGAGATGAAAGAATGAGGCTCTGACATGCATCAATAGAGAGCATTTGCTGCATTCTAATAACAGCAGCCGAGGAGAAATACCTGTAGAGATTAGCGTGTGTGTGTGTGTGTGTGTGTGTGTGTGTGTGTGTGTGTGTGTGTGTGTGTGTGTGTGTGTGTGTGTGTATGAGGGAGAGACAGAGGAAAGATACACAATCATATAAATGACTCTGGACGCCTTTTGTCATGTGACAACCCTGAGAGGGGAGGGTGTGTTTGTGGCCATGAATGTAACTCTACTATAAAGTGTGTGTGAGGGAGAAATGGTGCCAGCAGGTCACAACTCCACAAACACACTGGATGTATAAATGTGACTGCATTTGAACTCAGCTAATCCATGACACAATCCACATCGCAGCAGCACTACCTGGTTAGTGAAATGTTGACTGAAACTTGGATTTTTGTTTATTGTTTGAGGACCTCTGAAGGTTGTATTTGGACATGTAAAAAAAAAAAAGGAGAAGAAAAAAACATAAAGAAAGTGGTGAACGATACCTCTAAAAAGGTTATTGAACAAACAAGTTTACAGATGAGCAAACAAACACCTAAATAAATATCTGATAGCTGCTTCAAATAATAAATCATAATCTTAAACTAAGCAAGGTTGGTTAAGTTTTGGTATTGTTGGCGTTGAATTATTTTAAAAACTTCAAGGATTACTCCACAAAATGATTGTTTGTATATTAGTTACTCACCCTGTATTACATTGAATTTGTAAAGATTTTTTTCTCACATGCCTAAATGTAAAGACGTGAGAGAATTCTAAATGAAGTGGATTAAAGGTGGCCGTGTTAAACTCTATTAAAACATCTGTTTACAAACTCTCATATCACATGTGCAGTATAATCTAATTCTAATCTATCAAGTCGTATGCTCAGTGCTTCTCATACAAATGTAATTTCACTAAAACCTTACTATTTAACTCTTTAACTCCACAGCCACAGAAGAACGTTTTCTGCATGATCATGTTGAAATTGGTCTATAATAATACCATAATAGCTAAAACATTCACTCTTTTTGCAGCAGAAAAATAAGGCTGTCTTCCGTGTTATCACACTGTGCACTCATTACATTACGTTATGTGTGTTGTAAAGATTTAAAAAATATTTTGTTCTTTAGGATAATTTTACCACTTTTATCAATTATTATGGTTTACTGACCTACATACACCTTTTAGCTAAGGTTGTACTGATTTTAGCAATATGAAGCATCTTAAGATATTTCAACATCCCAATCAAAGCATAATACCAATTTAGGCACCAGTGGACCATTTCCGTTGCAGAGTTCAAAGGGTTAAAACACTTTTGCATACGAGTAGCGCACCTGAGCATGCGTGTGCATCTGAACTCGAAAGTTCAAACAAATGTGCACTCCATTTTTTGGAGTCTTCATTCATCGTGGAGGCATGCAAGAAAAATATTCTTCACAAATTCAACACAACACAGAGGGAGCAAATAATATACCAATGGTCACTTTGTGGGTAAAGTAGACTATTATTATATTTATTTAATCCTATAGTATCATAAGATATGATAACGTATCTGTCACAATCATTGTCGAAGCTTTAGGACAAATAGGGTTTTAGGACAGAATCACTTCTGTTTTTTTAATTGTCAGATTATGACCTTACACACGTGGTTTTAGGCAGATTACTTCTGAGCACAGGCCTAAGAAAAAAAAATGAACTGCTGGTTATCATGAACTTTGTCATGCCGACCTTGAAAGACCCTCACCTTGAGTCAGGGGTCAACCTGAAATTTCTTTGCCTTCTGTATGCATATCTCTACCATGTGCCATAAATATGATACCCATAATTATTAAGAATGTCTTCAGGATTTTTTAATTCATGATTATGGAACCATATATTTCACTTCCCTAAATGATTGTTGGTACCGTCATCAGGCCAAATAACTCATTTTACACAGCATTTACATGGTATGATGTAATTGAGTGGCATAATTCAGAGTTAATATTCATATAGAAGTCCAACACATCAAAACCCCCAAAATCCAAAAGACATGCTGCACCATTCCCAGGCCGCCTAATTTGAATATGAGTGTGTGAGTGTGGGTACATCATTATGAGGCTGGCACCTATCAATACGAATGTTGTACTGAATGCGACCGAGGACACCTCCGGAAGGATCATCAATAAGTCCCTGTCGACTCCCACATGACACCAAACACGGCTGAAGTCTCCTACGCAACACTGTACCTACACTCAGCCCCCAACATTGCAAAATAATCCTGCATTTATAGACTGCCGAGCATAACTGCTCAAATTAGTTGGTGTTTCTTACATCATCTGAGGATCCAAAGAGGACCCAAACAAACCTAAGAGACTTGAAGCAATTATTAAAAGTTCTAGCAGAAGTTCTTTCCTTTGTTTTAGATACAGTTGAGATATTTACAAACAATATTCAAGTCATCATTAGTAAAAAATCAGCACTCACAAACATTCTCATTAGCATCGCGCATTGTGACTGACAGGTATTATAGATGAAAAAGTGGGAAAATAAAAACAGAGTTATGAAGGGGAATAAAGAGGAGAAGCGAAGCGTCTGATGCACGAGCGACAGCTGATGGGGGGTGAGTGAGAGCAGGTCCTGAACGCGGGCAGAAATGATTCAATCAAAGAGTAGCTTTATCTAGGTTATTACTACACTGAAGCAGGATGATGAAGAGGAGGTTCGCCTTAATCTCAGCCACAATGGAAGGGAACAAAGGCGTACTTACAAGCACTATCAGCCACAAATATCAAATCAGCTCGAGCTGCACCTAATCCTGCCAGACAGCATTGTTGATTCAATGAACCTGCGGTCAGAGACATACACAGCCATATGTGCAAAGGAGCTACACACACTGACACGCACACACATTAGGTGAGAGCTACAATGTGTGTCATGTTGTTCTGCGATGATTCAAACTGTAATAATAACAGGAAGCACATTTAATGGTTTTATTTAAATGGTTACTTTGCTGATTTTCGACCAGCTTTGTATCATTACAATGTAGTGTGTGTTAATGAACTATGGCAAAGTTCCCTCCACTTTAACAGCGCCCTGATCTCCCAGCTCATCTCTTGGCTCAACTTCACACTGGCTTTAGGGCTGTTGCCATAAATGTATAAAAATAACTGCATACTGGACCCTTGGGGCGCCCAGTAGCTCAGTTGGTAGAGCAGGCGCCCCATGTACGCCTACATCCTTGCCACAGCAGTCGCAGTTTCGATTCCAACCTTGGCCCTTTGCTGCATGCCATCCTCCCTCTCTCCACTTTTCATGCTCAAGCTGTCCTATCTAATAAAGGCAAAAAAAAAAAAAATTCTTAAAGAAAAACTAGATATTGGACCCTGAGATGGCACCCATTAATTCCAATGGAGTTGCGTGCCTTCAGCATACACCAAAAAACATTTCCTGCCTTACTTTCAAGAAATGTGACCCACTGAATATGCCCAGCAGTGTTATCCCCTTTGGTCCTGCCTAAAAGTATCCAGTCAGCTCATAGACTTCATCTTGTGATGACTGATTTTTAAATTGCTTTTCTCGGCTCAAGGTAAGTTTAACAAAAATAAAACCGCCCTTCACATTCTGGCAGTTGTAGGTTTTTTATCTCTTCAGCAAAAGCATCCTTTTGCTCTGTTTTCTCTGGTCATGTAGCACCAATTTCAAAAGTCTTTGCATCCTTATACTGCATAAATAGACCAGTTTTATGAAAAGGCCATCTTCCCAGCAGTGAAATACTTCTTTAATTAGTTTTCATTAGGACATATCATGTATATTAGACTAGTGGTGTCTTACAGGCCACCTCATTTCATTAAGTGTTGATTACACTTACTTTTAAAGGCACCGCTGATGCAAATATCTGCTCGAACACAAAATCAATTAAGGGTAACTTCCTCTGTTACCACAACACCACTGTTATTAGACAAGCCTCACCACGACTAAACCTCATACTATTTCCTGACAAAAGGCCCCTGCAGATCTATGACACACCTCTTGACCTCTGAACTCCACCACACCCTCGTCCACAGGGTCCTGTCCACAGTAACAGCAGCAGCAGTGGGAACGTCCTTGCTCAGGATGGCACTTGGCAGAGGGAAAAGGACACTGGCAACTTCATTATCCCACAATAACAGGCTAATTATTGTGTTTGTTAGCAACAAATCAGAGCACAACAGCCTGCATGTCCCTGTCCTGTTTTGAGCATCTTAATTACTTACCCCCCCGCCCACACCCCCATCCCTCTCTCTGTTGCCACTGCTGCTGTTGTTATTTTGCATATAAAAGGCAACAGCTAATTGTCTGGACTATAAATATTCGGCATGCAATTAGCGTCCTGGCCTGCCTCTGCGTTGTGTTATCACCTCGCTGTTTGGTACGTGGTGCAGACCGCACACTCAATTCTCCATATCTAATGGGAGTTTGATAGCAGCACAGAACCTTTGTTTCTAAGAACAAATGACAGCGAGCGCCTCCCTGTCGTCTCGCCCCTCCACTTGGCTTTGAGGAAAGAACACATCCACATCATCACTTGAGTGAGGAAACACTAGAGGGTTAATGCCACACAGATTACACCTGTGAAAGGTGCGCTATGGTAGGTGAGGTAGGACAAGTTAATTTGTAGCACAGTTTATACACAAAGACAAGTCAAAGTGCTTTAAATAATCCAATGAAAACACTGAAAAAGAAAGAAAAACAGCATGGAATCATTAAAATGCAAAGGAAGCCTTTTAAAAGGAAATTAAAAGGGTCATGTCAGGGTCATAAATAATAGGTGCAGTGTGTGACAGAGAATTAGATTAAAGAGAATTTTTTCTTGTATTCTGAGAAAAGACAAAACAAGGCAGACTTTTATTTGAATGGTATGAATAATCAGTCTTTTTGCTTCTTAGTATTGCAACAAAGAGAAGTTCACACAACTCTTGGTGACAACAAAGTCAGCTTCACTGTTGCAAGTAAAATACCGCAAAGGAAATATTTCCCACTGGCCTCGGGGAGACAGAAAAAGAGTGAAAGCATGAGAGAGATGAGGAGGGGCTGAAGAGAAAGAGGAGTCAGAACACCAGAGTATGCAGACATTCTCGTCCACCTCACCTGAAATCAAAGAAAGAGGGGCAGGGGAGAGACAGCCGGGGTGGACGGGTAAGAGAGCCTTCACGGATGATTGCAGCCCAGTTTGAGCTGCTAAAGTGCAGACGTGAACTTCTTTCATCTCCCTTCAGGGTCACTGTCCATGGATGGAAGGGTCCTGTCATCCTGCCCTCACTTCCCCACAGTGAGCTTCCCAGCTCCTCAAGATTCACAACAAGCAGAGCCATGGCACCCTGTGAAAGCCCAGCGAACGCAGAGAGAGCAAGATCACCCCAAAGCTGAGAGCAGAGCTATGTGCAGGGGAGAGTTAAGGCATCACATGAAGCAGGTTAGAAAGAGGCCTTATTTGCTCACACAGGAAGGGAGGACAAAGTGACAAAGTTCGCTTCAGGACGAGTCAAAATGTGAAGGGTGTTCAGAGCAGGACCAAAAACGATGATTGGAAGAAGCAGAGACTATGCCCCTTGAAAGTCGAATCAGTCAGAGACCCTCAGTCAACTGAGATTGCTTCAAGTTTAACAGCTGTTTTTTTGTTGTTGTTTTGTTTTGTTTTGGCTTGTTTGTGTTTTCTGTTTGTGTTTTTTTTGCTGGTCAGTGTGCTGTGCAGTGTGCTTCCGCAGACGTTTGTAAAGTGAGTGAGTGTGCTGGACTTTTACGCTACTCTTTGGAGCTGTGATCATGCATGCAGCGGCACAGAGGAGGAGAGACCTTCTGCTTTAAGGTGGTGAATTCGCAGCTCACAGCAACTTAATAGGATACAGTCTCTGGCTTCTGTTTGATATCTAGTATCGGCAAAAAAACGTTTTTGCACATTTACGACCGTCGTTAGCACCATTAGCTTGTTTACTATACTAAGCAATTACCACTATCACACTAGACGTCCCACTGAGCCCATTCAAACTTAAAAACTTTGTATGGAAAACAGAGATAGAATCACTGAATGTTCAGATTGAACAGCCAAATCCGATTCAGATGGCATAACTCTGAGTTGGGTACAGCCCTACATGAGATAAAAGCAAAATTCTCTGTCGGTGAATAGGGCATGTTTTTTAAATATAATGAGTTGAAGTGCCCGGATGAGTGAAAACAAAAAAAAGAAAATAGTTTAAAGAAAATTCAGACCACCAACCTCCAAAGTGGGAGAAACCAAAAAGATTAATGGAAGAATAAAGCAGGTGGAGATTTGGCAGGGGGGGAAGAGGCGGAGAATAAGTAAGACTGACCCCCAGTCTGTGTGGAGAGGCCGACTGGAGCCTGGAGGCTCGTTAGAGGCAAGATCCTGAGGGCTCCTAATTGGGCTGGCCAGGGCCAGGCAGTCTGAGAGAGAGAGAGGGGAGTCAGTCTCAAGATCTGGGTTTGGAGAAAGGGGAGGATGGAGGGGTGTGGGAGTTAATGGTGAAGGGGGCTTTCCAAGTCACATGAAAGTTTGTGGGGATGAATGTGCCATAATTAGATTAATAAGTAGCTTAATTTATCGCAGCAGAGGATATCAGCGGCTCCACATTAGAGGCAGGCCAGAAGATTAGCCTCGATCGGCGTTTCCAAAACACGATTAGCCCCCCGGCACAAAGACCAGGCTCTTTCACAGGTTCCTACCACAAGGGCTGGGATTAGAGAAACATGTTGAATAATCAGCAGTGCCCCTGCATGCTCCTCTCAAGTCTGCACCGCAGCCAGGGGTGCACCACAACCCTGTGCCCCTTCCCTGTCCTGCACATAACACTTATCAATTAGACTATTATGGGGCCAATTAAAGTCACGAGCAGCTACACTAACACCAGGTTTGGCTGTGCCACCCAGGTTCAGACACTTTCTGCATGTTCGCTTTATCCACCTGTCGATACATGCGTCGTCCTGTAATAATATCAAGAAAATCAGTGTTTCAGAAATTTCACCCAATGGCATCTGCCCACGAAGTCAAGCCCAGTCAATTAGCATCTTGGTGTGTGTATGGTCACTAAGTCATTTGGATATCCCCAGAGCCCCTGGGGACACACAGCTTCATGGCTAATTGATTGACCCTCCAATCTTCTCTAGAACGCCAATAAAGACCTCAGCATATGTTCGCTCCAGACCCGGCCACCAGCCACTGCATCATGAATGCAGTGCTCTTACTAAGCTTTAGATCCCTTGATCCTCTACATCCTCTACATCCTCTACATCCGGCCTCTTGTTTGAAAAAAAGTGGATGAAGAAAAAAAACTGATGGGCCTTGAGCCAAGATCTTTGCGAAGTAGCCCATCGATTGTAGAGAGGTTGCAGCTGTTAATCATCTCCTGATAGAGAACTCAAGCAATATCTTTTGAGCCCTTTTGCATGACCTGTTCAAGGCAGGAATGTTGCATCGTTATTCCACTTCACCTTCACTGTTCTGTATAAAAGGTACAATCAAGAAATCGGGGGAAAGCATTGTCTCGCCTTTAAGCTGGCAGCGGAGGTAGTGTAAAAGGGAGAGCAAGCAGAATGACACGTGTTTTGATGATGTATTATGTACGCTACCCATTGCAGGAAATTTAAAAATCAGCTAGCAGCAGTTAGCAGATAACTCAAAGTAGAAGAACAGCAACCAAAAATGTTGGCAAACTGAGGAGATAATGAGATCCGGGAGCTCCTTACCTTCTGCCATATACAGTCAAGGATTGTTTTTGCCATGTTTTGCCATTGTAAATGTTTAGATACTCTACTAACGATATGTATATGCTACTCTGGAGGCCAACATTGTATTACACTTCATTCACCGACGGGCTACGCAGCTGCTGCTAATTCAACATACTGAATCAACAAAAAACAGCCGACGAGGGTCGATGAGGGCCAACGGTGCGAGATACACCGCGTCAAGGAGGGCCTCAAGCACTTGCCATTGGCCAAACATGGGAGGATGGCCGACAGTGTGCTTGACGTGCCTTAAAAACATACCCTGGGGCAGCATGATGGCGGCGTTATTTGGATCTGTATTAAAAAAGCAAAGCAGGCAGAATAAAGGGTCTTTGTCGCAGCCCTATCGCAGGATCTAGGATGTAAAAAAGGCTTCGGATTTTTAAAAAATAAGCAAAACCTTAGCATAAGAGGACACTTGACTGGTCTTTGTTTCTGTTTACCAGGACAGTTGAAGAATTTTAAGGGCCATGGATAAGAAAAGCATCAGGTGGGATATTTCTCCGAAAACTGAGAGCCTTGGTATTTCAGCACTTCTGTGCACCACAGGAGCACATTTACAGCATCTAATGCCACTTCTGCCGCAGATAAGCCATCTTCACATGGTTTATACCTCTCAGAACCATGGTATTGTAATAAACATACCAAATATCTAGCAGGCTGGTTTTGGACACTACTGGTGCAGATTTTGGGGCGTGGACACCCCGTCATGAATATGGACCCCTTCCCCGGAGCATGTTTATAAATCACACAGCTGTCACCACCTTGTCAGGGAGGCGAGTCCTGTTTACCCTTGAAAAAGCAGCAACTTTTACATTTCCCGCTGCTGTGCCGCCACTGCAGGCCAATTATCCTGTGTGACTATGCAGCGCCATGCATTGGTGATAATGTGCACAGAGTCAACATGTCTTGCAGACTGAGCTCGCTGGCAGGGGTTGGCCTCCACAAGCCCCAGCCCACCCTGCCACACAGGGTCACTACAGCAGGGCTCATCTCTGTTAGCTAAGCTGGAGGCTGGCTGTGGCTGCATTAGTGTGTGTGAGAGTGTGTGTGTAAGGTGTGGAGATCTGACTTGATCTAACTCCAGCAGCACTGTTGGGAAAGGTGTCACAGTGCACAATATCTACACTTAAAGATTCTGTATACCAGTGGTTCTTAACCAGGGGTCCAAGGACCTCCAAGGGGCCCCAAAAAGGCTCCAAGGGGTTAAAAACAGATTTCCCATGAGAAATCATTGTTTGCATTGTCCTGTTTAAATCAATTCAAAATAAGAAACGTAGTAAGTAGAATATTCATTCTTTTTGCAGCACAAAGCTAAGGCCTCTGTTTTCATTTCATCATGTTGCACGCTCATGATGACACAAGTACGTTACGTTCTGTACAAAGAGTTCAGAAGTATTTCGTTCATGATGCTATATTTAGAAATCTTTTAAATCAATAAGTTTTGATTTAGTAAAATCTGATGAAAAACATGTCCAAAATTGTAATTTTTTACATGTCAGACAATTTCAATACTTTTATAAATGATTATGGTTTATTGACTTACATAACCTTTTAGCTTAGGTACAGATTTTAGGGATATAAAGCATTTGATGACTTCACAATAAGTAAAAATACCACAGGCACTGGTGGATGACTTTTCTTATCATAAGTGTCACTTCCTTCACAGTTATCTTCGCAATTGTCATTGACAATTACAGAATTTAGATCTAAATCGAATCTAACAAACAAAATCTAACAAACAAAATCAGATGGAGGTCACTGAAGAGAAATCTTATCGAATGGGGATCCATGACCTGATGTGTATCAATTGAGGAGTCTTGAATATACCACTTATAGGGACCAATCTGCTGCACGATGAGTACTATACCTGAGGGTATATTTGGCTGATAGAACTTGTGTACGTTTTGTTATGTTGGATGCAGGACTTTTATGTAATGGAGTATTTTTTCTCAAATATTGCAGCTTTTACTTAAGTTAAACATTTTAATATAATCTCAGTACAAGATGCAACATCAAAATTGGAAGTGTGCTGTACATTTTCAGATAAAGTCCTTCTTATGTGAAATTCTATTATTTTTACTTTACTGGAACTTATGGCAAAAGAAACTGGAATATACAGTATATAGATACCACTTAAAGTATATACAACATGTGTTTTTGTCTGTTATTACATTTGTGCAAATAAAAGTCTTTGTTTAAAGAACACCCTAGTGTCAGCAGTTTCTTATCCTCTATCAGTTCTTATTAAACCTTTAATACTTTGGAGCTCTTTATTCCACTTTATTATATAAATTGGTGCTTAAAGCAGAAATCAAGCTTAGTCTGACTTTTTAAATTGGTATCTTGACCTTTGAAATCCCTCCTTGGCATTAGATTGTTAAATTTAAAGGGTTGGCTGGAGCTGAGGAGAGGACTTAACTAGCTGCTCCACCTGAGAGTCACTGAGTGAAAGGTAAAAAGAAGTTTAGATATACAGCGTGTGCTGCAGAGAGAAAGTGACAGCTCGGGGGCCTTGATGAAACATTGTCAGTAACTTTTAAATCCTACTTTAAGTGTGACTTAAAAGAAACTCTTGGATGGATTAGGTTGGTGTCTACAAAATAGCATTGATAATGTAACAGGCCATGATTGCCAGCTCCACCAGTGGTCAGCCAGCTCTCTCCAAACCCTCACCCCAGCATCACGGCCCAGCACTCTCTCTGCACTCTGCTTGTTAGATAGCAGCTGTTACACTCTCTCTTGGTGAAGCAATGTCTGTTGCTGAACAAACGAGGGGAAAAACAAACAAACCCCGGGCTTGATCGGGCCATGTGTAGCGTGCGGCGTGCTGCACGCCCTGCTCCGCTCCGCTAGTTACCCCGGCAGCTAGCCTTCACCATGCACCAAATTAGAAACCCTCGCCATCAGGCAGACAGCTGGCAGCCTTCCCCCGGGAATGCCAATTAAGTTTGTAAATCATTTAGACAACAAAACTGTACAAGAGAAAAACATCCCATAGAGGCGGACGTCCCCGCAACTCCCAAAAGTCTTCAACACGACCTCCACTGCACCCCACCCATCCACCCCCCATCTGCAGCAGCCTCAGGAAACACCACCTCCAAGCATACACAGGCCCAAGAGATCAGCAAATATGCTCAGAGAAATACATGAATACAAAATCAAAGCCATTGATTTTGTCATGCTAATGTGTTGTTATAGAAAATTAAGAGATGATGTTTTATTAATAAGGTGGCATCAAATCCAACGGATAATGATTCAGTCTTCTCCTACACAATCACATATTAACTGACAGCTCCATAGCAGTTCTGATCACTTAGTTTGACAGAAGACAGGCGTTGAACCCCTGCCTTTGTCGACCTCTCATGCCACACACAGAGTCGCTACAAACTAAACCACAGCTTCAAACTTGAGCACTACACCAGATCAAGTGTCCAAAGTGGTAACCTGAGTTTGTTCGGCCTTGGGGGGGGTAAAAAAGCTGGGTAGGGATTAGAATAATACCTAAGTAGCTTTCTGAAAATTGAACCCTTGAGTAGGAAAGGAATATGGTGGCCTTAGGCAAGAGTGTGACCCACGCTCTCCTGCTGAACGCTCGCGCTCTGACTTGTTGTTTGTTCATCTCAGGCAGCCCACTCCACAGTTGTTCCAGTGTGACACACCAGGATGTGACAGACAGAGTGACAGCGTGAGTAACTAATTGAGACGGATGCAAAAGAGATCCTCTGAGCTTTAAGTAAATGGAAGTGGGAGAATGCCCTCATCTCCCTGCACCCCCCACCCACCCCTCCACACAAACACACACAGAGCACTATCCCTGCTCAGGGCGTCTCTATCAATGCTAATTAGGTGAGCAATGATTAATATGGAAGCTAGATGAAGTTATTTTATGAGATCCGTGTTTCCTTTGAAAGATTGCTCGTTATGTCAATAAAACTCGGGCTTCCTGACAGGCAACATTGTTACAAGTGAGAGGGGTGAGGTGACGGAGCTGAAAGACTGAAAATGAAGAAACTTCCCCACACAGGCCGAATTTAATCATTCATGACAGAGCTTTTCTTTCACCTCTTCCATTTGAACCAAAATGCCCGTTTCATCTCTAACTAGCAGCGATTCATAAATGTCCTTACAACTTAAGTTCTTGTAGCTCCAGTACATGCATGCGTTTGCCATTTTTTCCTGCAGATGCAATAAACATTGTCATAGATGCACACATTTAGACAAACTAAATAACAAAAGTTTGATGCATTTTGATTTTGATGCAAAAACGCTATTGTAGCAGTGTCCTTCTATGAGCATTCAGAAATATAACAAACCGTATTGTCATATCTATACTCAAATTATTTGCAACTAACTATTCAATCAACCTGCTAACACATCAATACAGCTCTAACTTTAAGTTAATGCAAAATCAATTTTAAATTGACATAAAGGTCCAAACAAGTAAGTTTTTTTAAGCTGTACCCCTTGTACCACGATCATGTATATTTTAGGCACATTTTAGTGTAACATGTGTGTAAAGCCAGAGAATCAACTTGAGACCGTTAACTCACTCTACACTCGTTACTGCATTATTTATAGAGGTGTATCAGTACTCCATATCTTTAAGGTATTGACTGAAATAACCCAGTACCAAGAAGTATTAAAAGTCAAACAATATTTGCATTGTTTTTGCACCGGGGGTTTGTTACCGGACAACCCGTACGCCCCGTCAGATCAGCAAACTTTCTCCTGTAGCAAACTCTCTATGGCTGCAAACTTTCTGTTGCTGCCATCTCTGGGGCCACTTTTCTGCTGACCAACCTTCAGCTCAAGGACTATCCAGTTAGCTCAAACTAACACAGAAGTGGCGGCTAACATCCATCATGAGCGAAACGTTAAACAGACCAACAAACTGGCACCAACACGGACACAGCTCAACTCTGTCATTAAACCTTTTCATTACCATTAGGCAATGTTAGCTGTGTGATGCTAACAGTTATCCCTGTCACTGTGTGTGCGGCCGGGACGGCTCTCTCAACTGTCCCTGAAGCAGAGCTCACACCCCTGCAGCAGCAACTACAGCCCACACAGATTTTGATGTGGTGAAGTCAAGGGTGGTGTGCTCAAAAGAGATGACAATTCAGCTTTCTGAAATGCCACCAGAACGTACTATACTACACACCCCGATACTATATGGGTATCACTTTGAGGGTAATGATTTTCTAATTTTTTAAATGATTCAGACAACAATAAAAGCAGACATCATGCTCACTGTGGCGAGAAACCATAATCCAGCAGGTTTCAAGTCTCTGCAAGTTGGGTTTCAATTATTATAAACTGCGGCTGTATGAGAGGCGACAAAAACTCTTTCCAAAAATCTAAAATTGCACAACATGTGTTTGACAATGGTCAGCAGTGATGCGGTAGACACATCTGCAGGAAACTGGCTACAACATATGAAACACATCTGTTATTTCAAGGTACAGAGAATGTGGACAGTGGCCAAGAATAATTTAGAGCAGCAAAACTTTTTTTGTCTTTTGCCAGATAGGGGGAGTGGAACAAGCTGTAAATACAACACTGACATATTATCATAAAGTTGGTGTGGCATACAAGTTGGCAAACAGTTGCCTATTTACACCATCAAACACAGAGACACACACATCAGCATTAATTTCCACCAATTCCTTAAAAAAAGGATGTGATTCTTTAGCAGCCAGATGTATGCAAGTTCTTCAGCTCGAGTCAAAACTGTATCTGTTGTTGGTTTATCGGGCACGTAGCATACAGTGGATTTTTGATCTTTTTCACTGAGAACTGTGTCCTGTTGCTGGATACTATGGGGTTCAGCACAGCAAGTGAACCTAAACAACACAGTTACAGGCCATAAAACGAGCTGAAAGACAGTAAAACCTTCTAAACCACAGCTGTCCAAACTTTTTTGAATGTGTTAGTTTAGATTATGTGAAAGTTACTTACCCATTACATGGGTTATTAAAAGGAAAAAAAACACAGATTAGAAAACATGCAACTGTTTCATATTTAACTGAAAAAGTTTTCAACTCCTGAAAGCGATGGCCCTCGCTGCCAGCACTGTTTTGCTTCTCGTCTTTGTTTGCTTGTTTATTGTCTCTTTATGAAAACACACTTCTTCTGCCTGCATAGTTCCTCCTTGGCACATTTCTACAACTGTATGACAGTTATGCCATGAGCAAAAAAAAATGCAAACTGATATTGTTTAATTAACCTACATTATGCGATGGGCCACATATAAATAGTATATTTTGGAAATCATGCCACGGGCCGTTTAAAATCTGTCCGAGGGCCACAGCTGGTTGGACCACTTTTGCATCATACAAAGTCATTTGATTAAAGGTGTACTGGGCAGGATTTTTGTGAAAAACAAAAAATATATATTTTCTTTCTGTCTTATTTTGCTGTGGTCAGCATGTCGACAGGCGCGTAGCCAATAACAGCACGCAGGTGAGGTCGGGAGAAGCAACACACATCCAAGAAGAAGCTGCTAAAAGCATGAACACAGCACCAAAAATACTGTTAAAGCATAGTGAGGTGAGCAGACAAAAACTTTCTAAAGCGAAAGTAAAACTAGGGTTTGTGTACACTTTCACTGGTGAGCACCGAAGGAGAAGACTGGACTGGACTGTTTTCTGTTAGACGTGTAGGTGGCGGCTGTTAAGCTCAGTTAGCTTGCTAAAGTATCAGCTTTTCCATTTGAATGTTGTGTTTGCAAACAGTAAACAACAATTCCTATATTGTATACTACCTTAAAAAAGACATACATTTAAAAAATGTTGATCAGTGCACATCTCTCTCACCAAATTAAAACCCAATGAAACAAAATTACATACATCCAATCAGACAGCTGTTGTTTCTGCTGATGAGTGTTTCTGCTTCTAGAGTCTGAAGAGGAAACAAGTGGATGGTGACAACTTGTTTTCCCAAGAAAAAGTATGTATCAAACAACAACACTGGCTCTCTCTCCTTCAAGCTGTGATTGCCAAAAAAGAAAACTCACCAACTGTAACACCAAACTATTCAATAATTCTTGGTGTCTGCTTCCTCTGACCAGAGAATCCTGCATGCACTTACAAAATCATCTTCTTAAATTAATATTTACCGCGTGTGTTTAAATTGCTGGAGCTGACTCCATCTGCCTCTGCAGTGATGAAGACAGCACACTGTAGGTGGAGCAGAGCCGCGGCCACTGGAGGCAGTGCAGCACAAAGACTCAGAATCTAACTTTCCAATGTTTCAGCTCTCTTGTAAATCAAGAGCAGCAATCAGTAGATTAAACTGTTGCCATTGTCAGCGTCTGTGCGCCTGATTTACTCCTCCTCTCTCTCATCATCGCTGCTATCAGATGACCTCTCTTTCCACGGATGGCACAAGAGCAGATGCTGACAGCTTCATAATTCTCCTGACAAACAGCTCAGTAAATGATCACTTTGCCCCAGTGTTAACTGCCAGCGTGGACGTAAAGCACTCAGACCCAGGAACGGAGCCAGAATTTAATTTCAGCAGACTGTGTGCTTCATCTAGATATACTTTTATTAAGAAATGAAAGCTGGTAATTTTAGATACAAGCAGTGTATACGCATAGACTGCTAATGGAGTTCCATTTTAGAGAGGCCTTTTCCTTTTTGGGGCTTTTGGAATCTAATCTCCGCCTATTGTCAGGATGGTCAGGGTGTCTAATCATCCTTAACCTTGCATCAGTGCCATAACCCCTTCTTTTTTCCCTGCCCTCCAACAATTTAAACATCATTTTAACATAATAACAAGACTTTAAGCATCCCAGTGACTGCACCTTCTACCAGAATCACCACAACTAATGGGATCTAATCTATACAATAAGGGACATTAATATATATGCAAATCAGCCGAGGCTACATCTCTCACGGGGGAGATCGACCAAGTTGGCATACACTTGTATCATTTCTGTCACATGTGTCACTTAGTCGTTAATTACTGTTAACATTCCTAAAATGCAAATATGTAGTTCTGCAAATTACCACAGCGCATGTATCGTTAAGTAATAATGTTTCGGGAAGAGAAAGGCCCCCTCCCCCCTTGAAGGTCCAGCAGTGTGGGGGGAATTTGAGGCGTTGGGGGTTGAGGGCTGCAGGTCGGCTGTTCAAAGCCACTCTGTGCATTGTTGGGTAGTAGGGGATTAGGTCTCTCCAGGCTGCAGAATTTGCTTTCTAATTAAAAGGGATAAGATGTAGAAAAATAGTGAGGGGCATTACTACTGTAGAAGAGAAGAGGGGGTGGGGGGTGGAAAGGAGAAATGCTGAAAAGAGGGGATAGAAGTTTGTAGTGTCACCACTGGTGTTTGATCACAAGACTATAGCAAGAGTTACCAACCTCTTGTTCTGACTCCCACTGCCCAGTTTTTCCCCTCTGTGCTCCGACTCCAGCCTCCATCTCATTAACTCGCCTCACACCGCTCACACACTTTGAACCTCAAAACAAGGAGAAAACAGTTATTTTTACTTTTCACTATTTTTATGCGTTGGTGGTAAACATGCAGGCTGCAGCAGTCTTATATATCTGTCCCAATCTTTGTTCATATAATTTAAAGCTGTTTGTACTGAATTAAAGTAGGCTGTCAGCCATTAAGGCCTGAACATAACTTCTTCTTTTTTCAAATCACATTGATCGTATGCTGCTTTTATTTCAGTTGACAAGTCAAAAGTAATATGCACCTTGTGTCAAAAGGATTTCATAGATCACCTAAGTACTTTGAGTTTAAGTTACCACCTTCAAGCTGAGCACAGAAACAGGAATGGAGATCGAAACCCAGTTCTATTGGGGACACTGTTCCACTTTTTCAGAACCTGAAAATCAATAATGTTTGAGCTTATTGATACTGCTGTAGAGTCCCGTGGCACCGATAACGTAACATTACATCTCGAGTCGAATCATGTCATTTAAATCCAATCACTGGCCGGCAAAACGTCATCATGATGTATTCAAATGTAACATTGAGAAAAACAAAATTTTGTTTTTGGCGAGAAACTTGAATAATACAGTTGTTTGGGTGAGAAATTTGTTTCCCCAGCAATTCAAAACAGATTGTAGAGATGGAATTACAACCTGTTTAAGGTCCTAACATGACCTCTAATCATCGTATAATACATAATTAAAACTACTGATGCCAAGATTTTTCAAAGTATCGACAGTGGTATCGATGAGGACTGAGATCGTTAAGGAGTCTCGATAATACAATCAAAATCAATAAAAATGAATGATCCCCATCCCTACACAGAGATGCAGCTAATCAGACTGATGACAGCGGGCAACCGCAGCGCCAAAGATGCAGAGCACTGCTAAAAGTGATGGACAGTACCGAGGGACATTTACTCAAGTACAGTTTTTTTTTATCTTATTACCTTTACTCCACTACATTCAAAAGACAAGTATTGGACTTTTGACTCCACTACATGTCAGGCTCTCTTGACTCATAACATTTGCTTTGAAGTCAGCGGCAAAACTCTATAAACTGTGATCATGCAGTTATTTGTGTGGTTTGTTTATACTAAGATTGGGCAGCTCATTGGTAAATACAGGTAGGGAGGAGAGGTTATCAGCAGGCGGTTGTATTTGTTTATGCCATGTCAGAAATGGCTACGGCAGAAGACGGAGTTGAGGATTCCCCGCCAGATCACCCGTAGATATAACTGGAGTTCATGTTTGAAGTTTTTGACATGAAGAATTATTCATTTCATTCTCAGTGTTTTCTGTGTTTACTGTTCGTAAACGTCATCACGGCCTACAAGAACTCGCCAACCTGAGAAAGTATGTTGAGGTGTTAATTTTCCCCCTCAGAAAGTAAAATGAAAGTGGTGCTCATTTTTTCAGGCTGTGTTTCTATGAGCATTTCTTCAGGCTTTAGTTTATTCAACAAGCATTTCATGCTACAGATTAAGCAAGCCAGTCAGGGCCTTCAATTGGTTGTTTTATATATGCAAATATATTGTGATAATATACAACAACAGGTTATGTTTTTATAAAATCACACTGAATATTTGAGTAGCCCATTTTTAAAAGCAAGTAGGCTACTCAAGTGCTCTAGATAGATAGATAGATATACTTTATTGATCTCAAAACTGAGAAATTGGGGTGTAGCAGCGCCATGCAGTAAGAACAAGAGAATAAAGAGCACACATTATTAATAGAATATAAAGGAATACGCTCAAAAAAACTAAAAAAAAAAAACTAAGAGACTGTACATATATACATATATACACATGTATATATGTATATATGTACAGTCTCTATCAAGAAGCCTAATAATTTGACTCAGCAACTTTTACTTGTACTGAAGTAATACTTGACCTGGAGTATCAAGTAGGATACTCAAGTTGTGAACTCTCATTTATATGATGTAAAAGAGGCTTGTGAAAATCACGTTAGCATCTTAGCATCATGTTAATGTCATTAGCACTACTAGCATTTAGCATTTTATAAGTTAGCCTAGCAGCTGGAGGGGTTTTACTCTACTCATAACAGGACAAGGACAACAACAGTATTTAACAAAGTAAAATTCGGCTCGTTAAAAACTCACAAGGTTCACCGATAAATTGTCTAATACTAGACACACTATGTACACAGTTAGAACATGCTAACGTAATTAGCAGAAGTCTACAGCATTTACATTGCATAAATTAGCACCGCGGCTAGCGGAGAGTGTCTCTACTCACCTGAAGGCAGAATAAATCACACACGGGACTCAAAATGCAGGTCTGCAGTAAGTTTTCACCACAGTCTGTATATACAGTCTATGTTTGTCAGTCATAGCGCTGTAGTCACCTTCTGTTTCATCCACAGGTCAGTGATACCTGGCGCACAATGTTGAAAAGTTTTACCGGGTTTGTTGATGTGGTTACCTGCTGACGTCAGTGTGATTAGCTGCAGGTGCGTGCTCAGCTCAGAGGCGCGAGCTCAGGAGAAATAACAAAATAAGACTTTATTCACAAGTTACAGCAGCTCAGGAGACAGGAGCTAAAGAAAAACGTAATACAAAGTTATTTGACGACTTCCAAAAAAGGATCATATATTACAAAAATACAAATGACATCATATGTAGCCTACACTAGGCTTATATAGGCTACACACAGATGAGCCTTCCAGCTAGACTACTTTGAACTTAAAGTAGGCCAGCTGAACCTACAAAGAGGTTTATTTGTTTGCTTTTTTTAAGTGACGGGAGTTATTCAAAAGCATTGTCTTATTTTCCATCACTGCTGCAGCAGGAAGCTGCGTCAGTTGAGTATAGGCATTATTTTCTCAAAGCTATTTTCAGACTGTAATCACATCACATAATGTTGTCAGCCCTAAATATTTCCTCCCTGTTTCTTACTTTAATCTGGAAAAAAAAGATGTAAAATTGCCAATTTGCTGTTTTAGTTATGGTTCCCCCCATGAAATTGTGCGGCATATAACCTCCTGTAAACTTGCTGTTCTAACACTTTTGTTTTGTTCATATTAGATCAGTATTAGAGTTTAATAAATATATTTTATAGAAATATCTTTTGTCATATTTGCAGAAACTGTCAGTATTTCCTGGCAGTAGTACATGAGACAGATAATCTGTGAAAAGAAATCAGGCTCCTCTGACTCATTTTCGTACTCCTAATGGCATTTAGAAAAATTTATCAGAGCAAGAAAGAGTAACACACATGCTGCATAGTAACCTACACACCCATCCCAACATATTAAAGTGGAATCAATCTTCTCAGCTAACTTTCCAGCAGAGCTAATAAGCATATTTCCCAAAATGAGCAGCTATTGCTGTAAATGTGTAGCTGCATGTAGCAGTGAGGTTGCAGAGCTGAAACTCCCTTGAGCAAAACGTGTAGGAACACTACGGCAAACACACATTTCTCTATCTAGAGCCAGTGTTTGATTTGTTTATTTAGCCATTTAGCCATCCTTCAAAAAATGTTGCAAAACTACTTAACAGCAGTTAAAATTAGCATATCAATACAACAATAAAATGTTACTTACACATTTGAAAATATCAATAATATAATACTCACAAGCCACCTTTTTTGCATAAAGGGAAGTTTTATTTTGCTACTTAAAAGTACATTTTTTTAATAATACTTTTGTTGGAAAATTTTGAATGTAGAACTCTATTTGCAATACACTGTGGTATTATGACTCTTACAGTAGTGCAAAAAAAACTTCTATTACCACTAATAAAAATAGGAGATCAATTAAAAAAAAACTATTGTATTAAAGTAAAGTGTGAGGGATCTCCAGAATATTGAAACCCTTCATTTGTGCCACTTAACTGTATAATACTGAACCCAGGGGGCAGGTCTGTGACCCAGCATGTTTTTATTTAACCCTTTCCTCCAGTGTCCAGCCCTCCTTCAGTCAGCATGCTGCTGTTTTGTTACCTTGTCCTCCAGCGGGGGTCCAGCTCTCCCCAGGCACCTTACAAACGAAGCTTGAGTTTTAAGCACACACAGAGGCCTACTTATTCTCCCCTGAGCCCTGGGAGGTTAACGACATGCCAACGACATGCCGGCGAAGAACAAGACCTCCACCTCGCTCCCCTCCTCTCTTGGCCGCCCCCCTTTACTAGCACACAAGCGCAGGGGTTTTGTGGTTGTTCTGCGCCGGCACAAACCCCTGTAAAACCTTCAAACTCCATCTCAAACAGAGCTCATTTCTGGGTAGTGTCTGGTTGCGGGAGCTCCCCCTCCACACCACCACCTCTATTTTTTACCAAGCTCCATGAAGCTCTCACCTTTTACTCCCAGGCAATCCGATCCTATTTGGAGTGTGTGACGAGGACCATTCTCCATCACCTCACTGATCAAGAGCCCCCCTGTAAAGCGGGCCCAGGGATGAGCAGGTACAGATTTGGGGAGAAGAGGGAGTGGGGCATGTAGTAAAAAGAATCTGCAGTGAGCCAAGGAGAAGATTAAACGGCGGCTAACCGTCAGTGCTCCTCTAACCCCCCTCCTTCTTCCTTCAGCACTCCCTTCTACTTCACTGGTGCCCTGAGGGGGAGTACCAGGGGGAGGGAGGGGAGGAAGAAAGCGAGGGGAGGCCAGTGGCACAGTGGTGGCTGAGCCATCTTGTCATCATAGCAGGACAAGCACATTCAACCGTGTCCTCTGTACCCTCCCATCTTATTCCAGACACTGTGCTGCCCTCCACTGAAATCCATCAAAACCCCTCTCTCGGCCACTGCCCCCCCTTGTTGGAAGAGTGCTCTCCGCTGGTGTCTTTTCTTTTTTTAAAGGGCAGAGATGAGTCCTGGGCTCTGCAGTCTTTCCAGGCGTCCAAATTAATTTGCGTCTGGGCAACAACATAAGCAGCACGGGGCTATTTGATGAGAGTGTAGGGCAATGACATGCACTGGCAGTCATGCCTTGATCTCTTGCTTTCTTTCCTTGTCACTTTCCACCTCACCTTAGTGCCAGACTCATGCCAGACTCATCCACATGGGTGGCACACAGACCAAACCTTGTGTCTCTAGGAGTAATAACTGAGAATACACTTCAAATCAAGTGTTTGTTTCTGTGCAGCAAATATCTTGTACATGTCCTGCAGAAAATGCTGCGAATGCCAGATTCTGAAATTATTTCAAAAACAATGGTTAAATGTCAAAGGTGGAAGTTGAAATTAACTGAAAAGGTTCAAAGATAAATGCTTCATACCTTAAAAAGCCAAAAAGCAGGACTAAATGAATAGAAATATAAACACCCCTAAAAAGCATAACAGTTTGAGATTTAAATGGTTTCTGTAGCTAAAAATATGCAGGAGTAGGAGCCGATCAAAAAAAGGATACAAGCACTATACTGCTAGTACTAGTACTAGTCGTGGTAGTAGTGGCAGAGGTAGCAGCATTAGTAGAAGTAGTAGTTGTAGAAGTAGTAGTGGTAGTTGCAGTAGTAGAAGTAGTAGCAGCAGAAGTAGTAGTAGTAACATAAGCAGCAGCAGTAGTAGTAGTAGTAGTTGTAGTAGTGGCAGAAGTAGTAGAAGTAGCAGCAATATTACAAAACAATACTACCATACAATATTTGTGCATCAAATATCCCTCTTAATACAATCTTAAATTAGCAACCCCCCCCCAAAAAAAAAACACAACTCATAAAGTGTATTGTCCTCACAGCAAGTTAAATGAGGATGCACTGCACTAAGCAGTTTCCGAAAATCCCTCTGCTAATTTTTTGATCAATACCTCAAGAACAGATCAGTTTCATAATAATAAACAGACTAAGGACATCTACAAAACAGCATTCCTTTAGTTTGATAAATGGATGTCAAAGTAAACTTAATGCAATTTGACATGCATTTGAAGTTGTGATCCAAAAAGGGGACCACAGTTAATGCCTAATTAGCGTCCCTAAATAATAAAGCAACTTAGACTAATAATTATTGCATGTACCCATTCTACCAGTTGCACTGACAATTAACCTTTCTCAACTGGTGATTCGCAATTTGAGTAAATCCTGTTATCAGCAAATATAACACATGGCACACACACGCACACACACACACGCGTTTCAAACACCACTCAAGGAAATCTATGCAGTGTTTACGGTCGGAAAGCAGAACAACAAAACAAACAGCAGATATCTACTTTCAGTAAACACCACCCAACCACTTATACAGTATCTTCCCAGTGGCTTAGAGTGGGTGGAGAATCAACTTTAGGTGGCTGCTGTGAATGTCATTGAACTACTTGTGTTTACGCAGGCTTAATATTGCCATGACAAGGTCTCTTTAAACACACAACGAATGCTTCTGAATGTATCGGGTCAATTCTGCCCAGCGGCCTAGTTTTAAAATGCCTGGTGTTTGCTGTCAATAAACTGACAATTAAAATTTTAGCATCCAAAGAGTGGTTTAAAGGGATAGTTCAGGTTTTTTAAATGTAGTAGTATCAGGTATGTATCCACAGTCGGTGTATTACACACAGCGGATGGCAGTCTGCATGCCCTCAGTTTGGAGGAGCAGGCAGGAGTCTGACACAGGAGTGAAGCGCTGTAGTGGTGTGGATAGGGACAGCAGTAAAATGAACTTTTACTTTACCTCTCTGTCAGACAGTCTGCTTTATCGGGGAAGTCAAGTCATTAACGGATTCAGTTCTCCATTTATGCTCTCATCAAAGCCACCAGACTCCATTGAGAAAAACAGCAATTTTAGCTCACTGAACACAGGAGCTGCTGGTCTACTGCTGCCGTGAACATGCATTCATTCATTTTCTATAACCACTTTTCCTATTTGAGGGTCACCAGAGAGGCTGGAGCCTATCTGAGCTGACATTGGGTGAGAGGTAGCGTACACCCTGGACAGGTCACCAGACCATCACAGGGCTGACAATAGAGACAGACAACCATTCACATTCACACCAAAGACAATTTAGAGTCACCGATTAACCTGCATGACTGTTATGTTGAATTACAGTTTTTCTCAATCAAATCAAATCTGGTTTTGAAGAGAGTGATATAACAGCTTCATTTTCCTGTTGGAAATTACTGTCTGACATTAACATTAAAATACTCTCATTATAAAGCACAGTAAAACTGGTATTGATTTTTTAAGTGGGAGTTTTGTAAGACGGCTGAAATACATTTTGTTGCTGTTCCCATCCACAATAGTATATTGCATAACTCCTATGTCAGACTACTTCCAGCTTCTCCAAACTGGGGTCGAGCTGACTGACATCTACTGTGTACAATATACTGTCTATGGATAAGTTCCCCACTTCAAAAAATCTGAATTAATTGTTTAAGTAACATGTTGCAGTGGTGGAGAAGCACACAACACAAAGTGTGGTTGTCTCTGCTGCTGCTGACCACCATTCAAATAACAAATGCCATCCAAATCTCTGATATTAGATCACTGGAGCCAAAAACACGATTACCCAGAGACAAAATAAAGGTGAAAAGATTCAGGATTGAGCATTCTCCCAAAATGTCTCTCCCTCATCCCAATTTGGCAGCACTTGGCTTGTTGCCCACTCACATTGTGTGGACGGCCCTGCCACTGTTGCCATGGGGATGTGTGGACCTGCGCAGGCCCTGAAGGCAGAGCGGCCTGGTGGTGAGGTGGGGGTTATCATCAGCAGCAGACTCCGCTGGGCCCTCATCCAGAGGCCTGGGTGCAGGAGGTGCTGTGAGGCAGCGGAGGTACCCACCAACCCCCCCATCGCTGCGGGGCCTCTGTCCCGGAGGACGCTGCCGCTGCATCAAACCCAGCGGAGGCTCTAAGATGGGGCTCAGTAGTGCAGGGCTCCGGCCTGTCCACTGGGGGTCGGCTGCCTGACTCCCGTAAGCCTGGGCCAGACGGGGTGGGCTGGGGTGGGAAGGGGCCAGGCGAGGCGAGCTGGACCGTGGCCCAGTGCGGTGACTGCCTGTCTGCCCAGGCGCTGGGCCACGCTGCCACTCCTCCCTGGGCTCGTGCCCCTGCACTTGGATTTCAAAGGGATGTGACAGGGGGGACTGGCTTTCCCTCTCCGTTGCAGGATGCCTGCCTTACCAACTTCTCCAAAGCCCCCCCTCAAACAGCTTTCAGCCCCCACTCTCCCCCAGCCCACAAATGCCCCTCCAACAGCTTTTCTGTTTCAGCCATGAACCCAGACTCCCTCTCACACTGTGCCATTCCCACCACTGCTGCCTCACATTTGGGGAGGAGAAGGGGGAGGTTGTGCTGCTACACTGCACCCATCTGCCCCATGTCTTTCCATGCTGTGGACCATGATGCTGCAGCATGGCTCTCTGGGCGCCGTAAAGACTTTGGCAAGTACACTGGGCCTTCAAGCACCCCTCCCTTTGTACTCTCCCTGTCCGCCACATGCACACACTGATGCACACCATCTGATTTAAAATGTACTTACACAAAAACTAGTGCATGTGATCATCCTCGTGAATTGGAGAGACAGATGGCGACTAATACAGATGGATGATTAACACTGAAACTGTAAAAACAATAATGCGTTTAAAAATGCAGTGACTTTAGTTGAAGCTACCTCAGTGACACCCAGTGAACCCCCAAGCCATCTGCGAAAAGATCTGAGTCAGATGCGGTGCCACTGTGTCTGTGTGGCAACCAGCTCGTTCAGCAACTGGCCCATCATCAGTAAGCATCCTACAAAACCAAAATGACACTGACAGGCTGCGTTTCAATTGGCTGAGATCTCCTTTTCACCCTCTCTCTCTCTCTCTCTCTCTCTCTTTCGCTCTCTCTATCTAGGTTTCTCTCTTCATCGCTCCCCGCATGGCATTTCTCTGGCAGGTCCTCCAGTGAAATTCCTCCCCTCCTGGTCTCGGCATTCCCGCAGCCAGCCTCCCTGCCTGGGCAGAGCGGAGTGGCTGGGGTTGGGTGGGATGGCGCTCCCCCCGAGCAGGTCCCAAGCTACGGCTACAACTCCAGCCCACAACACATTCCTCCAGCCGCTGACCAGTCCCCCCAGCAACCAGGAGAGAGGTGAAGAGAGGAGGCTTAGCGGTGGTTTGGTTCATATTAGGGGGGCTACGCGGAAATAAATCTGGTCAAAATGTGAACAGAATTCAGAAAACAGCTTTTACTCATCAGTGTGTTCTTCTGAAAGCTCTCAGATCATTTCGACTGATCAGCTTCTTTGTATTTTCTCGACAAAGGTTCAGTTCAATGAAAAGACTCCTCAGTGATTCACTGATGCTCAACAAGGTACAAACGGAAGTCTGATGTTTCCCAGCATCTTAACAGACTCTGCTCTCCTTCACAGAGATGTGATGGGGGGCATATCACAGTCTGTCAGTCCAAAGTTGCTCCTGGACAGCTCAAGCAGCAGTAGGACAGGAGCCGGACGGTCCCCTCCTCCGCTCCCTCCTACTTCTCCCCCAAGCCGAGCCAGGCGCTGTGTTTACTCTCCTAATTACAGGGGAGGGGCCGGCTGACAGGCGAGCCATCACAGATTCCCCACAGGCCCGGGGCTGGGAACGCTACAAACACCCGCTGCTGTCTCCCAAATGTGAGGGCAATGTCCAACTGTCACGGGGGAGCCTTCACTGGCAAAACCCAAGGGCCCAAAGAGAGATATTAAAGACATGAGAGGAATTGGCAGAGTTGGCACTAACAGGGGGTACGCTTGAGAAGTCGAAGTGGGGAGCTGGGGGCATCGCCAAAGTGTCATTCAAAGCAAAGTGGGGTTTGGACAGGGCACAAACACTGATTTACACACACACACACACACACACAACAGTGCTCTCACTCTTATCGAACGAAGGCGGGAGATGTACCAGACGAGAAATCCAAGCAGTGGAGCCACCAAACCATGTGATGGAGCATGTTTGTAAAGAAAGTTAATTCACCGGATGACATTATTTACTCCTTTTTGATGATCTAAAACACCAGCTGTGTTATCTTTTTGCTGTTTCAATAAAGCACCTGGCCAATGATTACAGGTTTGGTAAGCACATACGCCTCATTTTGAAGGCAAAGGGGCATAATGTTTAAAGCCACACTCCATTTGACAATATGTTTTGCTTATTGATGCTTCACTCAGAGCTTTTTTCAAATTAATTTGCTAAAGGAGAAACTTTTCTCTGTGCTCGCCTTGAATATGAGCTAAGACACTGTGACATCGAAACGCATCTGGAAGTCAATCATGGTTGTCCAGTTTGCACCTTATGCCCCAACTGCACAAAAACCAACTAACACCCGCTAACATCTGGCTTTTTTTATTTAATGGGAAAGGTTAAAATCTGCATTTATTCTCTGGGTCAAATGATTCTGCAGTAGTCACAGGAATTTATCAACTCTGGCTCTGATCCGCTTTCATTGGCAGCAATGGAAATACAACACCCAGACACCCACTGATTAAATAAAATGTAAAAAAAAAAAGAAAAAAAAGAAAAAAGAAAAAAAGAGGTAACCAGTGTAACATTTTCATTGGCCTCTGCTGCTTTCTACTGTTTACTTCTACATCTTTTCTGGTGTATTTGTGTCATTAAATTTGACATACCTGTAAAAAAAACCCACACACAGAAAGGCATGATCGTCTGCTGCGGAACCATGTACAAAGCTCTGGTCTTTTTGCAGACTATTGAAATAATTTTAGAAAGTTTTCCAGTGTAAAAAGAAACATGTACAAATGGTCATTTGTGTGGAAAAAGGGGTATTACACAAGTGTGAGTTCACAAACACTGAGCATGGACTATTCAGTGACAGACAAGACATCTTATGTCCAGCAGTTAAACTTGTGAGATTATTGCATATTCATTGATTCTGTTTTTTTCTAAATGGTGAAGAGGGATCAGCTGCAGTTTTATGAATTTTTAAGATAATTTAACTTTTTTTGTGGAAAAACCATATCAGACACTAATTATTATTCAACGCTGTGTATCTTATATGTCGTACAGCATGTCTGGAGGGGGCCTTTAAAATTGGACTCATTAGACTTGCATATTATTTAATACTTTGCAACAAGTATGAAACGATACAGCCGCACAGTTTTCTACTTATGCAAAGTATGAATCACATTATGGAGAAAAGAAAGAGGCTTATTAATCTATGACTGCGGCTTTGATAAAATATACACAGAGTTTAATAAACTGTACCTTCAGTGTGCGTGTGTGTGTGAGTGTGTGTGTGTACACTAACCCTCCTACCAGGGAGGTATAATCCACTAGAGGTTGTAATGCTCCACTGCTGTTGGGGGGTCTGAGAGAATCCCTCTGGAGGCACGGTGACTGACCCTATCACACATTCAGGTCAAATAAAAAGAAAAAAAAACAGAATTGAGAGAAAGGTTAAAATCGTCTCCTCACCGGCTCTCCCATCCCAACGGCCGAGATCGTCCCGTTCCCTGCCAGCAACACACACCTCACCCCCGAGAGGCAAGACAAGAAAACCATTTGATAAATCATGAATAGTCACAGTTGTGCAAGTGCTGTGACCATTTCTAAAATTTATTATGGGGATTACACACAAAATCACACAATGTAACATTTTCAAATGTGTTATGAATGCCTCCCAGAATCCAATTCAAATCCTAGGTTACCAAATAAGCCTGAACAAATCCCCCACATTGAGTTCTTCCTCCTTTGAAGACTTGAGAGGTCCGGTCTGCAGGGCAGGTTTTACCACGCCATGCAGACACCTCAGCACACACAGGAGAGGGCTACTGAAGGTGCAGAGGGAGAGAGGAGGAGAGAAGGGTGGTAGTTTGACAATGACAGCCTTTATTTTCAAATTATTTTTTGATTACTTCCAACACAGTGTGACAGTAGGAAAGAAATGTTTTTTTTTTAGCAAGCATACAAAATTATAACATCGATTAAGAGTTATATCAGGTTGTAAAATGAGAATGTTTAATATAAAAGTGCTACTAATGTGTGTTTGTAGAAGAAGTATCAAGAGAGAAGTCAGGCTCTTAACACAGTTCAAGTTTAACCTTGAGGCGGCGGAGTCTTCTCCCGTCTTCCATTCGTCCTTGTCGCCTTTTCCACCAGTCTTGACTTTGCTCTCCTCATTGATGATCTGAAGGCGAACGCGTTTAATTGCATCCGTTTGTTTGTTGGTGAACTCCTGCACAAACACAACACAAACAATTATGGCACTAATTAAAAGGCATGTCATTAATGTCATTAATGGAAAGAGCAAACTTGGCAAACACACAGGCACAGCCGCAGCACTATCGACGCATCTTGTTTGAATTCGCAGAGGAAATATGTGTGGAAAATAAAAACCAATAATTTCATGATCAGCACCTTTTCATTACAGAGCACTAAAAACTAGACTCATTCAACAACATTTTCTATAATCTTTTTAAGCAGAAATTAGAGCCAAAGCTAAATTTGTAACATAGTTTTATAGATAAAATCCAAGACGCAGAGTGTCTCTTCTGTGTCAGTAAACTCTCCCCAAAATGACACTGAATGGGGTTTCTCCCCCTTTAATCCCCAGGGAGGAGACTGAACGTGTTTTGATGACCTTTAGGGTCAGTTACATGTTACATTACACAAAGGTTTAGCTCCTTTGTGATAAGAGAGCAGCATGGGGAAAGCCCTCTGTTTAGACACCTTTCTCACTACGCTCTGCACCTTTTTTTTTTTTTTTTTTGCAAAGCAGCAGCAGAGGCAACGTATCCATCAAACCTGCCAGGCTAATTAAAATACAGCTTGTGATTATCCTACTTCAGCTCCCCTCTCTCTCTCTCTCTCTCTCTCTGTCACCCACACACACACACACACACACAACCAAATACACACACACCGCATATCTATCCACAATAATTACCCTCTGTAGCCAGGTTTAAAAAAAGGACTGTGGTTTTATTCACTTTGCCCAGTGCGATACATACACATCATCCTAAATAAATAATAAAGATTTCTGAAACAAACCAAAAAAATAATCAGATTGTGTCATTTTTTTAGGCAAAATAATGTAATTCTGTAAAGCCAGAAAAGTGGTTGGAGGGTGTACAGATCTAATGTTTTAACCTAGTAGTTAAGGCATTAATAATAACTTTGTGCTTTTAATAACAAAATAAGAAAATAGGGGGAAATGTTGATGAAGGCAGCTTTTGAGTAACATATTGTTTTATAGCCAAAAGGCAATATGGACTGAGGTAAATTTAAATCCCAAATGCAGAAGGAAAAGCTTTTTCTTGACATTAAATATGATCATCATTTCTATATGATTTAGCTTTCTTGGATTTTTTTTTTCCCCCTTTTTTTCAGCTCTTTTTTAAAGCTCAGAATGAATTCCACCAACACATTCCTCACATTCAGCCATGCGAATATCAAACAAGGAGGGAAAAAGGCAGAGCAGAGGAGAGCTGCCTAGAGAGTTAGAGGATGTATATGTGTGCTAAATATGCAGCTTTAAATTCTGAGGAATCATAATCAGCATCTATGATTTATTTTGCAAATGACCCAACAGTTCAGTTATTGTTCTGTTCGGTTTTATTTTGTTCTATTTATTTTATTTTTTAATTTGAAAAAAATATCCACTCCATAATTTGTTGGTTATTTCTTTTTATGGGTGGATGAGAGCAGGGGGGCGCAGGGGGCTGCCTGCCCGGTAATTATCCAATCTTGAAATAAGATTTTTCTTTTCAAGGCTATCAAAGAAGGGTCAAACATCCATGCCTGCGCAATGCATTAGTAAAGATGTATAGGCTACGCATTAACTGGTAGAAATCACAGGTTGGAGCAGGCCTGGTGAAATCCTCACCCTCAGGTTGAGTGTAGCAGAGGCGGAGATAAAAGCCGTCGTCGTCAATTAGCCGGGAGTCAGTGGGAGCGCTGCTCGCCAGAGGCGTTTAACTCCTTCTCCCTTTAAACGTCCTTTTAAGATACAAAGTCCCCGCGGAGGGCCTGGCTTTACACTTTAATAAATTATTTAGCAATTTAAACGGTGAGATCCAGCAGATAACTGCATCAGACGTCATGATTTTCCACGCAGCAGTTTGAAAGTCTCGCGTTAGGGCGCATTACCATGCAGCTGCTTAATATGAGGAAATATTGACTTTTTTTTTTTTTTTAAATGTAGATTTAGTTGCAAACTGATTGTTCTTATGTTGCATTCTGAGACTATAATAGACGCTCTTATGGGCTCGATGTGTTAAGGCGTGAAAGTTAAACATTTTTTAAGGAGCTATAAGTCTCCTATTAATTTAAACTTCACATCAAGCGCTAAATATGATTTTTGTCTGAAGAGCTGGTGAAGATGTTACAGTAAAAATGTGGCCGTGACCTTTGTGATGGTCGTAAAGCGAACAGCAACATAATTAAAAATCCACCATCCCAAGACTGAATCTGTCCACCCGTTTGAAGCTGCACGCTGTGACGCATGTCATTAATTTGACATCAACATAAACAGGTGAGTTTATGTGATTTTGCTCCACTTTTCTCCATCGTGTTAGATGACAAAATACAACTGTATTATCCGGTGGTGAAATCACATAAAATCATAAAGAAAAACACAGGAAAAATACCTGAAGGTGTTGCAGCTCCTTTCTTCCAGACAGGCATCAAAACTTCCCCTCTGCAGTCTGGTCGTTAAAAGAAATCCGGAGGTTTATGATCCATTCATCCGCATCCGCTGATCGAAATCTGTCAAAAGAGATGTCACTGAGTTTGTAAAGTTGATACGTGTTGTATCAGTTTGTGTGAGCTCCCAGTATGCAGGCTGCAGCTCTGAGTGGAAAACCCAGTTCTCCCAGCAGCAGCTGTCACTGCACCTTTGACTCTGGCCTTCCACACGAACCACAGAGAGAGGCAAAATGACGATTCATAAAACCCACGGTCTGCCTGTGTTTATAAATCTAAATCAATATTCAAATCTGTTTGAAGTGAGCGGGTGTGTCCGTGCAAGCGCGCAGTGTGTGTGTGTGTGTGTGTGTGTGTGCGCCTGTGTGTGAGTGTGAGTGTGAGTGTGTGTGTGTGTGTGTGTGTGTGTGTGTGTGTGTGAGTGTGTAGGTGTTCCGCAAAGCCTCTTAAGATGATACATTTACCAAGCCGTGACAAAAACCTTCGGCATATTATTTTGAGATGGGCACGCAGGTTCAAAATTCAAGTGACATAGAGGGGGCTTATTTGTCCCTTGCAGCTTGTGGCTCCTCCAGCAAATATGAAATAATATAGACAATATTATAACATCAATTTTTTAAAAATTATATCATTATTATTATTATTATTATTATTATTACATGCTACACAAAACTTCAAAAATGCACTTTCTTATAAATGAAATAAAAATAAAAAAACAGGCCTACCTTCATATTTATGTCACATCTTCTTCCTGCAGAAAATGTGTCAAGTGACCGTCCCCAGCAGCAGCAGCAGCAGCAGCAGCAGCAGCAGCAGCGGCCTATTTGTTTTTTCTCCCCTTAAATTTCTCCTCATCTCTGGGTGCATGCACACTGCAGCTCCGGTGCCTGCAAGTCCTCGGCTGCTCGGTGTCTCTCGGTGGGAACTCCCCTGTACAATATTGTAGGTGAATTTTTGGTGCAGGCCTGTATCAGGCTGATGGGAGCAGACTGGCTGGCTCTGTGGATGGGAGGACAGTTTTAAGAAAATAAGTCGCTCTAAATCCCCTTTTTTTGCGACGCGCTGGAATGTGAGAGGACGGTGCAGCCTTCACATGGAGAGCCCTGCTTCAGTGCAGGCGATTTTTTTTCTGCTGTCTTTTTGTCACATATTTATTTTTATACTCTTTTATACAATACGTAGAAAGAGTAAAAAAAATGCTTGCATTTGTTTTGTTCGGATGCCTCAGTTTCATGTAAGGATGCTTAATTATTCCTGTATTGTTTGGAACTTTTTAAATGTTATTAAATCTGGGGAAATATATAAATCAAATTATCTGATGAATTTATAAGCAGTGTATCAAGATTAATGACGCATGGGAAAAATATTTAAAATATATAAATATGAGTATGTACTGACACCACTAATATACTGTACATGTATTATTTCATTTTTTTTATTTGCGCCCAGCCTTCATTTAACTTCCCTCAGTTTAATGCATCCACTGGATAACAGCGAACATAAAATATAATTTAAAAAAAAGACGACTAAACTGACTTTCCCTCGGTTTAAACTCCCCTTCTCGACATCCAACCGTTTATTTATTATCAATGTCCCCTCTCTGCGGTGGGATGGGGATGTTGTCAGTCGTTCTGTCGCTGCCATTGGCTGAGCACTGTGCGTCAAAAAAAGTAGCTGGAGACATTTGTTTCCCAGAAAAAAAAAAAGAAAAAAAATCCTCATCCTCCCCACCGGTGTGAGAGACTGAGACAGAGACAGACCTCAGCTCAGTCCTGCGGCTCCTATTGGCTGGCAGTTTGTACAAAATCCAACTCAAACCACTTCACTCACAACACACCAACAAATCCTAAAGGCGTACATGCAGCCTCCTCCATCACTGCGCCGCTGTCGCACCGCTCCAAAACCTGATGCAGCCGCTCCACGTTTAACTTTTATCCGCACTGTTGTTCTTTTACAGAAGAGGAAGAAGAAGAAGAAGAAGAAGACGGCTGCTTCTGCTTGGTTTTGTGTTTTTTTTATCCGCCAGGACGCCGCTTCTCTGTTCTGAGTTTTATTATTTCTGCTGGAGGAAAGCGAGTAGACAAAGAACTTTGCAGACATCGATATCAGGGTAAGTTTTACTTGTATTACTAATGGTATTATTAGTGAAAATATCAGCATTATTATTGGTATTATTATCTTTAATATTCCTATTATTATTAGCCTATATCGAATTAATGATCGGGATCGATTAAAATGAGTAAAATAGGGAGCCTACAAAACATCAAAAAAGGTTATAAAACCACGTTTAAACAGCTTACAAAATCAGTTTCTTTAAAATAGGCGAATATATCGGTGGATCTGGTGCTAAAATAAAACCCACGAAGAAGCTCAAAGAAATGCCAGTGAGAAGCTTTAGGCTGCAGATGAAGGCTAAACCCTCTTTAACTCAGCTTTTTTTTATTCAAGCAGAGACAGTAAGTGTGTCTGCTCACCAAACCCCATTTATAAGAACGCTCATTTTAACGATATAAATGATGTAAATGCACATAAAGATAATTATAAATGAAGGAAGATGCATTATCACAGTCTCTGCTACTAAAAACAAAGATTCAAAGCTAAATTAAAGCTTTACTGGTATTGTGATTGCATTTTTTAAAATAATAATTTTACAATAATTAGATTCATGGCTCATATTTTACAAATCTCACACTCACTCAATCTCTCACTGAGTGAAGCCACCGAGGACACCGAGTCCACATTCAGTGAAGTTTCAACTTGAATCCAAATCATTTCATGCTGCACACTTGTCCTCGACGTGGATTTACAGACGAAATAACGCAAGAAAAATGGATCATTTTTGGAGAGGGTGAGGCTGAAAGCTGCTGAACAGGAAAGCACAGTTAGGCCTGCTATCGAAATAATGTTTCGGGGCCTTACTTTTCCTCTCTGCCTCCAGAGACGAATCATTAAGGGGACAATAAACAAACACGTCACATTTTATATATATTTGAGGATCCAGTGACAGATTGTGTTTACGCGTCTAAACTGGCTCGATTAAATAAATATTTATAAGAATTACATGTCTTTTCTGAAGGTTTTTTTTTTTTTTTTTTCAAAGTGCTGATAATTATTCGCGTAAGACTGAATAATTTAATATGATTATAATTCAGCACCGGCTGCTGATCTGCAGCATCATTTTTAAGGAGCCTGAAGCACTTGCATTGATACCAAACTGCAGCTCCACTTAGATGCCACTCGGATTATCTCTTTAATTCATCAACAGGAAAAAAAACATTTATCATAATTAATTCTCGGACAGGGTGATTAATATTGAGCGGGTGTGTGCAACTGGTAGACGGGTGTGTTTTAAGTGTGACAGATTGGGATGAGGGGGTTAAAACCGTTGGATATTGGAGGAAAAAAAAATGCAACTAATCAAGACGCGCAGTGGGGATAACGGGTGAGGGTCACTGAAGTTGAAGTGACAGCAATCACATATTTACCAATCAACATCACAAAGCACATTTATGGCTGTTTAAACAACTGCAGCAATTAAGTGTTCAGTATGAGAGCATGTCTCTCTCTCGGAATAAATTCTTCTCTGCATCAAATAATCTCGTTTTTTTTTTTAAAAAAATAAATAAATAATGATAGTTTTCACTCTAAATTGCCCACGACATTTACAGCAATCTTATTATAAAATAAAATAAATTTATTCAAGACTTTTTAAAGACAGAGAATATTTTTAAAAGGGTTTGCCGTGTTAAACTGATGATGATCCTTTATGTTGGCGGTACGTGTTTTACAGAGTACATTTCCATAACAGTGATTTAAGTTATTCTTTCACATGGTGGTTTTCGGTTTACATTTATAAACTAATCTTTACATTAAATAGAGAGGCAATTAGAGGATAAAATGACGCTAAAGAAATACAGACTAATAGAGTAAAATAGTTTTTGCTTTGTTTTTGAGCTTTCTTTTAAAATTTCTGGGCAGTTAAAGTTCCTATATTTAATTTCATTGCGCTTCACACACATGAATGAGTGCCTTTAACAGAACTTTTAAGTGACTTGTTGCGATTCTAGTGTCGGTGTGTTGCTTTTTGTTTGTGGGAGGGGGTGGGGGGCTGTAGCGATGAGGACAGCTGGAGATGTGGTTGGTGCTTTTTAAGGAGCGCCGTGCATTTTGGAGAGAGGGGCTTATTTCGCGACAACAGACCTCACTGTCTCTTCACAAGGTGCCTCTTCATCGGTGTCTTTTACTCTTGTCATTTTTTGGAACAGGTGCTCAGTGTAACGCGGACCACACGGCGAACAGTGGACACCCAGTGCATATCGAGAGCTCCATCCATTTTTCAAAATTTTCTCCAACTTCAGCCCACAGACAAACATTAGCATGATGTCGTATCTAAAGCAACCACCTTACACAGTCAATGGCCTCAGCTTAACTACTTCCGGAATGGACCTTTTGCATCCATCAGTGGGCTATCCAGGTGGGTTTCAACTTTATTTTGAAGAATAAATAAGGAGCTATGAGAGAACATTGATGGCTTGGGGCTACAAACTTAATTGGATGGGAATTTTACAGTGTGTAATCAAGGTTAATTTCAAAACTCCTAAATCTAATAATGACTTTTGAATCGTGGGGGATACAATACAGGCTAGATGAGTGATATTAATTGCTAAAGAAATCGAAGAGATTACACAGGCTGTTTTATCAAACTTCTTGCGCAACAGCCCTCAGCTTGGAAGAAACTGCATTTTTCTCTTGTGTGATTTTATTTATAGATGTGCCTTTCGGATGATTACGGGCAAATTGCTTTGATTTTTGCTTAAACTGCATCACATTTTTGGCACATTAAATTAAAGTACGTCGAGTATAATTTGCCACCGGTGTTTAAGCCTCACGGGACTTGTGCGTAATTACGCAAACAACAAAACAAATATGTGTTCTGTTACGGATGTGCCTTTGATTACTTTTTTTTAAACTTGCCTTTTATATTTGTTTTTTTTTGTTTTTAAAAACATATCTCATTTAATTTACGTTTCTCCTCCACTTGCAGCAACACCACGGAAGCAGAGGCGAGAGAGGACTACTTTTACGCGCGCACAGCTCGACGTTTTGGAGGCGTTGTTCGCCAAAACTCGGTATCCGGACATATTCATGCGCGAAGAGGTGGCGCTAAAAATCAATCTACCTGAGTCCAGAGTACAGGTGAGTTAACGGAACATCTGCCATATTTGGAAATTAATCGATATGAATAAATATTTAAAGGGTGACGGAAAGTGTCTGTTATTTGTGAGACACCAAAGCAAAAATGGCACTGTGTGCCCAACACATTTGATTGATTAAACAACTAATGGACAGATTTAACAACGTGAAATTATGTATATCCTACGTCTTATTTAAGGGGATAAATACAAAACAAAAAAAAAGCTCGACTGAAACTGTTAAAAATCAATTTTATATCTGCACTGCGAGAAACACTCATGTTAACCCCTGACTGACAGACAGAATATCCAAAGCTTAGCATTTGTCTTCCTTAAATCAAGTGGAAAACTTTTGCCAGTGGGGTGAGATAATTCCACTTAACGGTGGATTTTTGTTTCGAGAATTTGAGCACTGAATTGAGACCGAGCTGTCCGCTGAAAAACGTGGAGGAGAAAAAAAAAGTCAACCAACATCTTGATTTGGACTGAAAAAAAACATTGTTTTTTTTTTTTACAGGGATCAATTAAAATTGGATATTATTTCAGTGAGGGGAAAAATAGTTTGTGCTCTAAATATTCATAGATTTGGAGTTGCATTTACACCCACAATTAAGGGATCTTGACAATAACGTTGTGTGACTCTTCCAGGTCTGGTTTAAGAACCGGCGGGCAAAGTGTCGCCAGCAGCAGCAGCAGCAGCAGAACGGGGGCCAGAACAAGGTGCGACCTGCCAAAAAGAAAAGTTCCCCAACCAGAGAAGTGAGCTCAGAGAGCGGGGCCAGCGGCCAGTTCACGCCCCCCACCAGCACCACCACAGTCCCCGCCGTCTCCACCACCACCGCCCCGGTGTCCATCTGGAGCCCGGCGTCCATCTCTCCGCTCTCAGACCCCCTGTCTACCTCCTCCTCCTGCATGCAGAGGTCCTACCCCATGACTTACACCCAGGCCTCGGGCTACAGCCAGAGCTACGCCGGCTCGACGTCCTATTTCGGCGGCATGGACTGCGGCTCTTACCTCGCTCCCATGCACCACCAGTTGTCAGGCCCCGGCTCGACTCTCAGTCCGATGAGCACGAACGCGGTCACAAGCCATCTGAACCAGTCCCCGGCGTCCCTCTCCACCCAGGGCTACGGGACGTCCGGCCTGGGCTTCAACTCCACAGCAGACTGCTTGGATTATAAGGACCAAGCGGCGTCGTGGAAGCTGAACTTCAATGCCGATTGCTTGGATTATAAGGATCAAACTTCCTCGTGGAAATTCCAGGTCCTGTGAACAGAGCAATCACAAAATAAGTGCACAAACAGTGACGATCACATCAGACACGGCGCTGCCATCCCTCAATAAAAACATCGGACTGGTTAAAATGTGGCTCGGCGAGGCAGGGCTCTCAGGGGCCTTTGGGGTTTTTTGGCATGATGGTTCCTCCTAGAGGAGAGGTTTAATTTATTTTAGCACTGGCAAAGAGATTTTTCTCCCCGTTCATTCACAGGTTGTAGCCCCTCATCCATGTCTGTCAGTGTGTGCCTCTATGCGTAAAAAACACCTGTTGAGGGCCAACACAGAGCGGACTCTGAAAGAAAAGTACACCACAGCCACGGAACTAATGTTTATCCAAGAACAAAACTCAAGTTAATTCTCCTGGTGAAGTGCTCGGGCTGGACAGACCTCCTTTAAGCTTCTTACACAACTTTGCCGCCCTGCTGGCAGAGAGACATGAGGATGGTGTGTGGACATGGATGCACTACTTTATTTAAGAAAAAAAGTGTTTATAAGGAATCAATATGTAGTTTCTAAGAGACAATCAGTGTGTGTCTTATATAAATGGTACATATGTGTTTTTTTTATCTGTGCTAGCCTTCGAAACTGTGATCTGTTGTATTGTATGCAATTTGTGAGCCCCCCTCGCATCAGACTCTCTGCTGTGATTTTAATAGATTTCTAACTTTTTTGGAACAAGATGCTAATGGTTAAAAAAAAACAAAAGACCCGCGCATCAGAAAGAGAGACAAGACTTTTCCAAGCACATGGTAGTAATAATCAAGAGTTAGCCATACTGGAAATGACTCTCGGCTGCTGAGAGCTCCACACTTGCTCCCCCTCCATTGATCTCAACACACGGTGATTGTGGATCCTTCACTGGCTCCAAAGATGGTGTGACCTCACCGCTGAAAAGACATGAATAAAGGTCCTGTGAGCTTATTCTTTCATCAAGAAACGATCTGTGTGTGTGTGTGTGTGCGTATGAGTGTGTGGTGGTAGGGAGAGAAAATGGAGAATGAACAGAGTGACAGGAAGTGTGTGTGTAAAATTAAGCGTGTTTTTTTTTAACTAAAGGAATATTCTTACACTAAAATAAAAAATGAATAATCACAAATGCATATCATACAATTTAACGAAACGAAATAGTATATATTAAAACCGATACAACATATGATAATTAGGCTACTTTATTATTTTTTATTTTAAATGGGGCCTTTCTTCAAAAATCTGACTCAATATGTAGGGAAAAGGAAAAGGAAAAAAATCCACAATTTAATAAGAAAAAGTGTTTTTAAAAAGTCTACGGCAGTTTTACATACCAATAATTCCAGTCTTATTTAGCCTACTTCCTTGTGTATAATTAGCTATTCCAACATATGTGATATTATAAATATTAACACAATATGGATTTAAATCACATTTCTCGTTTTGTTTCATATGGTAATGGGGAGACAATAACCCCGAAATATTGTAGGTCTGTTAAAGATAAATAACAAAATTAGAACGCTGCAAAAATAAATAAAATAAATAAAAATGAGCACAAATAAAAACTAGGCCTGAATAAATAAATAAGGGGTCATAGTTTTATCTTGGCTCTGGATTTTGTTCTTTTCTTAGTTTCCGGTACTGGTTTGAGAAAGCAGTGTGTTTAATCCCGCGGCCTCCAAGAGATGTTAATCCCAATATTTTGCCGGCGGGGGTTTCTCTGAGGCGCAGGGGCAGCAGTGGTCCCATTCAAAGCCCACCGCATGGGTTTACACGCCTGATCCCCAAATGTGCGCTCTAATATGAAGCCTAATAATTCATCTAACGAGGAAAAATGTAAACACACGTCAATATGTCATTAATCTATGAAGAAATAGCACCAATTTGCTTTAACTAGATTTCAGGAATAAGAAATGCAGCAAAACTTGAAATCCTCGGGGATATTAGAAAGTACAAAATGAACTAAAAATCACTTCTTGTGCTGCTGATTTTTTGGTAGTTGGCAGTATATGTGATCATTTCCGTAAATATGAAGCTGGGTCGCGATTTTAAAAAAGTCATCCAAGGGATAAAACCTGCAGAAACTCGGCACCAAAACCCACAAAGTTACTGCTTAAAGCAACATTGTGTGCTTTTGAACCTGAACTCAAGAAAAAAAAAACTCGCCATAATATTGCTGTCGAATTATTAAAGGGGCTATAAAGTGTGCAGATGACTTTGAAACGCGTTTTACAGGATTATAACTTTTTTTCTGTCACCTATATGCTGCATAAGGTGAATGGGGTTTATTTGCACATTTCTCGCGACGGTAAATAAATTGCTCTCTAACTCCACTGCAGAGGTTACAGCTGCTGCAAATAAATCGGATGAGTCAGATGGTGAAGGCTGCTTTTTATTTACTTTTTTTCCTTTTTTCTTTACCAACTCTAAAGTCCAGCGTTACTGTGAGCTTGACGACAGGAGACAATAAAGTCAGAGCGGCTATGGGATCTGTAATGAGTCGACATGGCTCTGCAGTGGGCTAATTGTTAGAAGTCCAACATTCAATTAGCATCCTTGACATTGCCAATAATCTCTCTTTCATTGGAGTCTCCACTAAAGGAGCGCACTAATTAAAAGCGTTGCTTGAAATAATCGAAGCGTTAAAGAGAGAAGAGCGACTTTGATTCCACTCCTGCGTGGACAAAAAATAGGTGTGTGTGTGTGTCTGCATGTGTGTGTGTTGTACTTTTGAAAGACTTAATTATACAATAGCCCGTATCCATAACTTATTCAAGGGTGAAGCAGAAATAGCTGTTTATATCAGGGTGCATATTTTAATTCATCACACGGGGCTGATTTTAATGTTAGAATATTCAAAAATCGAGTATAAAATCGCCACAATAACGACGCCAAGTTTAGCACCACGCATACGCATCGTTATGGCGATAAAACAATGCAACAATTGAACTTGTAAACAATAGCCTGGGCTGACAGAAGCCTGAATATTCATGAGACGCGTCTCCTCTCAGTGTCAACAACTCCACTATCCAGACTGCTCGAGAAAAAGAGACACACAGAAAGTGTTTCAGGCTGCGGGGTCACTTTTGAACAATAAAAAAAAGCCATTTAACGACTGATTGAGATGCATCAAGTGACTGGAAGGAGGAAGAATGAGAGAAAAGTTTGGAGACTCCATCAAAAGACGAAAAATATTGGACTCATTGGATATAAACAATTCCCTTTCAGCATTATCACAGACGATTATAAAATTACCATATGCGTAAAGTTTAAGTCACTACCAAACGCTAAATATCGAAGAAAAGATACTGTAAAATACACCAAGTTGATCTTTCTTTAAAAATCTGGGAAACCAATTGCCTTGAAAATGTAAGTAAATACAGCCTAACTATTAGTCTTAATTTATGTTTACTTTATACTTAATTGTTGAAGTTGTAGCAACTTAAAAATGACAAATTTAATTAAATCAATCTCTCTAAGTTTAAGCAACGTCAGTAAACCAAATTTACTGTGCTATATATCTGCATTCTGCTGGCGGCAAACTATCATATTTGTATTTTGTTAAACAGAAATCAAAGATCTCCTAACGCTATCATTGTCAAAAAAATGGTCTTTGTGAAGATCAAGTCAGAGTAACTTGGTTTACTGAAGTTACCAACACTTAAAAAGAAAAAGGTAATTCCACGTGCAACTTTAAATTTGCAGCATCTGTGCAAAATTAAGTAAATACTTGATTATAAAGTAGATATAAAGTAAGATTTACTTGCCTTTTTTAAAGGCAATCAGTTTCCAAAATTATTTTAAGTACGATCAACTTGTCAGATTTTACAGCGTAAGGCCCTTACAGCGTGATTTAAAGACAGAGCACAAAGTTTCACGCTAAACAAAGCACCCACTTGGCCCTAATCAATGCTCGCACTGATACATCCAATATCACCCAAAACACAAAGGCTCCACCCCGCTTGTTATTGTAACCTTGGAGCCTTCAAAGTGCACAAGTCATGAGGAGGATTAGACATCCGGCCTCCACAATGCTTCATACATACAATGAGTTTTAATCAAGACCAAAGCAGCGCTAAGGAGCATATGGGACCAACAGACGCTGCATTAATCCCTCTTGTTTTTTTTTTTGTCTAACAGCGGGCTGCACGGCACCCCTTTCCCCTCGTCCCCCGGCCTGGATGCTGTCCGGTCGGTCACAAACACGAGTCGTCCTCCGCAAAAAGCACCGGCCTGCTCTGAGGTGGTGTTTCAGGCCGCAACGCCTGCAGGAATGAGGACGGGGGGATTATTCACAGAGTATGTGGTCTGATTATGAGCTGTGAGAATGATATGAGAGCAGGTTGAACAAGCGATCCTATTTAGAAAATATCAAAAGGGATCAAACAGTCTGTCATAGTTAGGATATGGTGATTGGGAGATTCCCTTAAGGAGGGTTTCTGCAGAAGTCTGCAGGCATTTTCCCCTAAAAGCAAGCAATCCTACTATTTTGCTATTGAACTTTCAATGAATACTAAGGGTAAGAACTGGACATGAAAAGGCCAAAAAAACAAAAAAGAAAAAAATACCCTAGATTGTTTTGAGACAGACAAAGACAGATTACAAAAATTTCACAGATATATGGGCCATTTAAACATATTTGTTAAAATATAGAAATACATTTGTGGCTCTAAAAAAAAAAAAAAAAATCACAGTAATTTAGATTCAAATTATTGCTTTTATGTTCTTACAACTTGTTTGATAGCCTGCATGGTAGGGTGCATGATATGCACAGTATATGCATGTGTATTTATATGAGAATAAGTAATAGAATAATGATGTGGAAAAATGTGCCAACAACTAATAAAAAAACAAAAATAAATAATATTTTTTAAGCTAATCCAGCAGTATCCCCTTGAAAGTGCTTATCCAGGCTTAGTCGACATTTTCTGAAATTATTTAAGTTTGTGACATCATCAATGAATTTGATAATCTTGTCAAAGATTAAATTAAAAGGGTTTTGTATAGCCTACATAATAACAGATTTAGATGTTTTAAAAAATGAAGTCTAAAGAGATTTGAAGTAAGCGCAGTAAAAAGCATGTTATTTTAATTTCTCAGACTGCTCACACAAATCCGTGGATTTACAGAGATCCAAAACTGATAATGATACGAGCAGCTTGACTAGCTGGAGGTCTGTTGAAGCAAAGGGCCACACATTATTTCAACATGAGACAAATCGAAAATACTCAAAATGTTGAACTGTTTCTTTCATGACCTACAGTGATTTATTCTCACACTGCTGCAAATGTAGGGACTATGTTATTTATTTATTTCAGCAGGGTCCTTTGCCCACATAAGTGCTCTTTAAAAAAAAAAATCAGTCTCACTAAATATGCCTAAACATTTGGCTTATGATGTTCATAAGCCCCACAGGACACAGAGGGCTTATCAGTTCATTAGCCACTTGATGGCCTATTTCAAGTTATAGTAGCAGGGAGGAGGGTGATGGATGAGGATACAACCATCCATTACTGAGGCATATTTTGTTAAGCTATTCAGGGGCGCAGAAAAAAAACCTCAAACCCATAAGAAGATTACCAGATCTCAGCATATGTTAAAAAACACATTATTACTATGCTTATGGGGTCGAGTTAATACCTAGTTAGTTAAAGCTCACCTAGTTAGCAATAAAAGTCATTTTTTGACAAAGAATTTATGTTTCATTTTGACAATTTAGGACCAAGCATTCAGACTAAATCCACTTTTTTTTTTTTTTTAAATATCTAAAGAAAAATAACAGATATGTATAATGACCACATTGTTCTTGGTGAAAGTACCAACATATTAAAATGGTAAAAGTTAATGCACTTTAAGCTTACAGGTCTTTCAAACTCCTTGGATTAAATATTCACCGACCATTAATAAAAATCTCCTTACCAGACAAATGGAAATATTTTCATAGTGGATTATGCTTCATCCTAATGGTGATGTCCCGAACACAGCGGGATGGTAAAGAGTAAAGTGCTGAAATATTCGAAGTATAATCGCCCCTAACTGATGACTAATGGGCATTAATAATGCTGAAGTCCTATAGAGTTCAGACAATTTGGCCACTCAGTATTAAGTGGAGCCACATTAAGCTTCAAAGCAAAGGACGGTTCTCATTATTGCTTTGTTGGTTTCTGTCTTACATGTCGTACGTACGGCATGTAAAGCTATGATAGGAGAAAACACTTCAGCTATATGCAATCAAAAGTGCACTCATTTCCTAAACCAGGGACACTTTTGGAAAATTACAGAAGATCACTAACAAGTTAATAAGCAAACATTGATAATTAGCATGTATAATAAATTAATTGCCTGTTTTCAACCTTTTGACATTTGTTTTCTTCACTCATCTTAACCAAGAGGCAAATCCAGCCGCAGCAGCCCTGCACAGGTCAGTTCACACGGGCACTTCTAGGATTTAAAGACAGTGGAGGCTTAACCCCGACGTCAGTTGGAGTCCAAGCTCTATTTTGATGCATTTTACTGCACTATGGCAACTTTTTTATCATTCATAGTACAAAAAAAAAATCCCTGTGTGAATAGCTTCATTTCATTGCGAATTAGAAAATCGTCAGTGGGCACCATACTGAGGGCCACATTTGGCCGAGGCAGTAAGGTGAGTATCACTGCCCTAGACCTGCAATAAATGGGTTATTTCTGCAATGGAGATATGCAGGTAAATAAACTATTCCAGCAATTTACAACTCAAAATATGCATACTGACATACAAGTCCTCAACAAATGGTCCAGCTTATGTTTGGTTTCTCAGACGTTCTCGTGACCTCGGTCACTGGATGGAAGAAGCTGCCATGAAGATATCAGTTTCTCCTGCTATTCTACCCCAAAATTCTGCCGAAGGAAAGCCACAAGATGTGGTTGAAAGCTCCAGAAACAAGTGAGTTGGACATTTATTATTTTTTTCAAGCTGCAGGTCAAGCATGAACCTTCAAAGTTCAAAATATTTCAGCATGGTTTAGTCCGTAAAATGTACACTATCAGGGCGTGTGGTCTGAGCCAAAGAACTGATGGACACAACCCAAAGTAATCCTATCTGAAAACCCACTGAGTCATTGCAAAGTGAGATTTTTGGGGCATCAAATGGGAGTCAGAAACAATACAGTATATAATAAACTTCAGTAATGGTATTTAACAACATTTACATAGCAAGCTTTTGATATTCTCCTCTGGTTTAATACTTACTTTCAACTGAAATTGGAGGGAAATAGCAGGAACAACTGACATTTGACACTGCATGTAAGCCATGATCAAACTCCTTAGTTAATGGCCTCAAACACACCTTTTGATCACAAATAGCTTACAAATTTAATGACTTCATGGTGAACGGAGCCAATTTCTCTCCATTCTGCCAGTATTCTCACCACAGGCTACACGGTATATCAAAAACAGCTACAGTGTATCTCAAAAGAGGAGAAGTAGGTGCAATAATATAATTTACTCACATTTTAGACACATTATCCCTGGCCCCATGAATTCAGCAAAGTCAATGAATTATATAAAAGCCAAGATTTCTCTCCGTGGTAATACCAGTAACGACAATTTTTATTTTTTCTCCAACATGTTTAGACTCTATAAGTACACGGGGTCCTAGTTACCTGTGAAAGACCCACTTCTCTCCTCCTCATCACCAGGCCGCCGAGCCCACGAGACTCCTCATTATAACAATTAACACAGGTGCATGTGATGAGGCCTCCCTGATAATTTACACCTTTCTAACAAACACTCTATCTCTTAATCTCCTGCAAACACTATTCTCTTGTGAGACAGTGGGCCTATAGGAGGAACCAAAAATTAATTAGCTGCATCAAACAGATTAGAGCCCCCCCTAGATGGACAGTTAGTTCGACTGCAGTGCAGAGAGGGAGGAGAGGCAAATCAGCCCAAAGGCGGAATCTCTTCTTTGCTTATTTCAATATTTCATTGAGTGTTATACATCAATGAACTGTTTCAGGGTGTCATCGCACAGAAGCTAAGCCTTTTGAGTTCAAGGCCCCGCAAGTGTATGCCTTCGTCCAACGTGCCTCGAATACATGAAAGCACGCGTCTCTATCACACAAGTTTAGCTGAACTTTGAGAAACAGTGCAGCCACAAGACTGAGACACTTTTCTACCAGCAGCACAGACACAACTCTTAACTCAAAAATCAAGCCAGTTCAGCATCCAAACGAACATCTTCGATACAGTTAGTTACTTCTGCAGTGTGAATGTACGATGTACAATTGTACTCACAACTGCAGTTAGAATATTTACGCAGTATGGACCAGGCACAGCTACAGAGGCATGGATATAGGCTTTTTCCCATTACGAAATCCTCACATTTTACAATATAAATTCAGTTTCTGCCAACTGCACAAACGCAGCAACAGATGCCTGCTGAAAAAATGACGCTCAAGGGCCTGAAAGCCAATATGGCCGTTAGGCAGAGACAAAAAGTGCTTCTCATAATGCAGACCAAACATGTAATGTGGCTTAAGGGTTAAGAATCTCCTCTAAGTGAAATCTTCCAGGGACAGCCAAATCTCTCTCTTTCTTCTTATAAAGCTAATTTGACAGTTTTAAAATCCCTCCATGATCAATTTTACCTCTTGTAATCCCCCCTTTCCCCCCTCCACCTGTTACTGGGTGTGCATGCGTGCCTCCCTCTCTCCTGAGAGCATATGGGGCAGTGGCTGACGCAGGGAGTCGTTGAGTGTGGGGACAGATGCAGCCTCTTCCCTCCCCTCCCCCTCCTCGTCCCCCCTCTCAGTCCACCCACCACCACCAGCCCTTCCCTCCTATCCACCTGTTTAGGTCACAGACCAGGGGGATGAGTGGCTGTGCGCGTGCCACACCAGCGGCTTGGCCACTTCTTTGTTATCCCACCCAAGACAAAAGGGTATTTAGGGAGGCCGGCTGCCTGCCCAAGGGGAACACAATGCCATGAGGCTGCCAGGCCTGTGGACTCGGGACTGTCGATCACATGCCCGCTTTATGTGAATGAGCGTCAGGGGGCATCTGTTGAGTGTGTGTGTGTGCGCGTGTGTCTAACCTGAGGTCTTATGCCAGACGAGGGGGCAGGAGACAAAGAATATGACGTGTGTGTGTGTGTGTGTATTTTTTGGTGAGTGTGAGAAAGAGGCAAGGGGGGGGGGGGCTTTAAAACAATTGCATCCATTATAATTAAATGAGGTCTACACTTGCATACATTGTAGTCTTTCAATTAACAGGTCAACTTCTGCTGCTAATGAAATTCATACTGGAGTACTTACAAACTTGTGCCTCATAATGTATGCTTTGAACTGATTTTAACGTGCAAGAAAAGTGATGCTCAGTAGTCATAACCTCATAGTGAACTGTGGTGCACTGTAAAGTAATTATGATGTGATATGAGTACACAGAGTGCCAAGCCAAGACTTTTTTTTTTTTTTTAAACGAATAGACATTAATTGCAAGGGCTAGAGGCTAGAGACAATTTTGCCCGAATGTTTATTGTAACATATAACATAACCTGGTGACTTTGTGTTCCTGACTTTGTAAGGGGAATACCACTGCCATGACCTCCATTGGGCCGAGCTTCTAAAACTTTTTGAATTAAATACGCCAAGTCTCATATCCATTGTTTTGTACTAGTTTCAGTCATTATGCAAAATCTTGGTTGAATGGCCGATTTTCATCCTGACACAAAATATTAGTGTTGTTGGTTCCTCTATCCTGATCTGTGTGACATTAATGCAAGAGGCACCCTATAACAAGTTTTAAAAAACAGATATTACTGATGACTTTGAGATTTCACAATGCAGAGTCAGAAAAAAGATCAATAAATCCTAGAATTCCTAGAATTGGCATTTTAGGAGTACTGAAAGATTGTTTTAAGATATTTTAATACCAATTGAGGCCTTATTTTTAGATTAATGAATTCAATGGCTTTTAAGACTTAAGGATCTTTGGGAACCCTGACTAAAAGTTAATTCACAACTCCACTGAAAAATGTCAATATTCTACAAACTGATCCAAATCTGAAGGTGAATATTTTTTTTTCTTTTATTTCAGAAAACATCTACAATTCCATGTACTCCATGTACTGTATAATTGATGTTTTGACTACATTTTGTCTCAGTTGGCACTTGCTACAGTCCTTGCTCAATCACATCCCTTCACAGATCAGTACAATTGATCAGCTCAAACAAGCAATGATTAGCTGCTGTGCGATTTATGAACTCAAGTCAAGAGTGACGTTTTAATCAATCCTATCTGACCTCTGGGCTTCTTTAAGAGGGCAGACATTGCTTCAAAATCTTTCTTATAAAAAACTTAATGTTAGACCTCTTTAAAGCTGACACATATCATCAGCTGACATCTCAATAACTGCATTTTATAACTGTTATAGCTGTTTAAGTCTCCTGTAATGTGGTGTTCCTGTTATTTTGTCCACCCCCTGTGCGCCTGCTTTGTAAACCCATTAATTCATGCGTGTGTTTTTGTTTAGTCTAGACAATGTTACATCATCCTGGCAGGAGTGTTTGTATGTTATTGTGTCTATTGTGGCTCGCTACATTGTGTCATGCTCTCTCGTCAGGCACGGTTACACATGGCTTGTGGCGCCCTGACCTACAACTCCCCCTCTTGTTTGTCAGCGGTTGTTTGGCCTACTTTCATAAAGACAAACACGGTCATTTGTTTTGTTTTGCATTTCCATGAAAATGGAATAAACAAGTGGCAGGGAGGGGGACAGTTGGTGGTGTTTTTTTTTTTTTTGTATAGGATGGAGAATACTTAACTGGACAGAGCAACTTCTGAGTAATTCCTAGAAAATTATGTTTAAAAAAAAATCTAAATTATATCAATTTAAAAAAAATATTTATTTAAATTATATATATATTTTTTAAAATAACACACACACACACCATATATATATATATATATATATATATATATATATATGTGTGTATATATGTTATCTTATTGTAAAATATGTTTTTAAATTTTTTAACATATATTTAAAGACAAGAATAAACTGTCGTAAACAATAACTGTAAAGAATGAAAAGCTGGTTAACACTGAATAAAATGAATCAAACTAGTTAAAGACCACATCGTAACTAAAAAAATACTACAATTACCACCATGTGTTTTACAAGTGACAGGAAAAATATTCATTTTTCATCTCAGTGGGTCTTCCCTGACCTTCTGGACACCAACTGAACAGCGAGCCACGAGGCCAGCAGACCTTCAAACTGAATCAGTCCTCCCTCCCCTATTCTCTCACTCTATGGACAGTAAGGATGCTACAGTTCGTTAATGAGTGTGCTTCATGGCTCTTAAAGAGTCCTTAATTAGTGGTGCACTGACACTAGCCAGTCATGCACCAGGCGGGGCATGCTGGGAGGATGGGGAGGCACACTGGGGGAGGGGAGGGGAGTTTATAAACCCACTGCTGCCTTCGCTGTTGTAAGAATTTATCTTGTTTAAAAAAGCAAAAGGACATCTAACTTATTGTGAATTATCAGCCCACCAATTGGATTCCTAAAGAAAATCAATTGTTTTGACATGAGGAACTTGATCAAACAAAATTGATTAGGTCTTTGAAAGGGTGTGACATGGATAGCACTCCAAGGCTAGGCAATGGACTGTAGCAAACACATGTGATTGAAAAGCTTTAAATGGGTGTCAAACAAGCGGGGACATAATGTTTGACTTAAATTATCAGCAGTCCCACAGGATGCTTCTGGGACCGCTCCCCGGAGCAGGGGGTGTGTGTGGAATACAAACAGGGGATTCACCAGTGACCAGTGGGTCAGCGCTGGAAGAGGGACGGGTGCTGGTTGCTCCTGTGGGACTTGGCGGCATTCCTACAGCAGCTTTTTTAATTTGCTGGACATGACCCCCCCTAGCAGGCGCTAACGGGGCAGACAGCACTTCTAACATACAGCCACAGTCCCTTTGAGAGTGTGTGTGTTTGTGGGGCAGGTGGGGGGGGGTGGGCTGTTGTAGGGTCCCAGATGGGTTAATGGGGAGTTTAGCATCAGGATTACAATGCAACAGTGTGGCTTTGGATTGAGTAGTGATTACCTCAAACTCACACTGGCGACCCCCTTCTACTGCTCACCAACACCACCGCCGGGCCAGAACGACAGGGCATGGTTAAACATAAAAAGAAATACATTAATATGCAGGTGCATATAAAAACAATTTCAAACCACAAACTACAAATTTAGCACAAAAAAATGTGCAGAAAAGTGGTGGTTATCCACAACCAAAAGGTATCGTGTCTTTTGAAAAATATGTCACAAATCAGCATTTTAGCTACGATTAAAGAAAAAGTTTTTTGTTATAACATATCATTATCAAGTAAATGTTGATTACACAATGTAATGGCAACAAAATAATGACATTATTGTGCATTATTAAGTCTGGTTCCTTATAAGCCTAACTTTCACTATGCAATTCTGTCTGCCAGAGGTCAATTTTTGGTGCAAAGGAAATTCATCAACCATTTTATAACCAAAACAAAAAGAGGAAAGTGCTTGTGTTTTCCCTGGTGGCTGTTACTATCCCCAGTAGAAGAAATGGCGGGTGGTGGGACAACAGCAATTACTGTTGAAACCAGGCCCCCAGGAAGTGCGCCAGGCTTTGAAGCCAATTTTTGTGGTAGCCAAAAAGTTTAATTACATCTGTCAGTGATGTCCTGTGGCCTAAACAGACTTTTTGCCTTTGACTTTGACTTACATGGTGAGAGACGTCAGTCAATCGTGGATAATTTATTTATTTATTTATTTTTTTGGAGCATCACAACTCGCGCAAAATAACTTGTTTCATGATCCTAATCCGATGAATTTGGTCTGATAAAAAGTGGAAAGTCTAGAAGCGCCGTATTAGACTCTGTGTTTTTCCCATTAAAGGTAGCAGAATGCTAAACCGGAAGCAGCCGGCTCAGACGGCAGAAGTCTCTGGTGCTTCTGTTGCAGCAGTGCCGATCATCTGGGGAATTTTATACACAGCAGCTGAACTTTTTTGGCTTCACACATCACTGAGCAAGTTTCAATGAATGAATGAATGAATGGGGCTACACCTCCAAAACACAGTACGTTTACATGCGCAGTTAAATCGAACTATGGTTTTAGCTCCACTGGGCCATTTAATTGGACTTCTGCCCTTGTCCCAGTATACAAGCACCGGGGGAGAATAGATTTTTTTGATGGAAGTTTGTCTGACTCTGCTGCTGATGGTGGTGATATGCCGCCTTTCAGCTAGTTGTTATAGACCTATATCATTTATACAGTCTATGCTATAGCCATATCTCGTGCATATAATCAAACAGCAAGGAGCAAATTCTGCCTTCACTGACTGATTTTAACCTACCAAAAAAAATCGATTTCAGTTTAACTATACGCTATATTTACAGTATTTTTGCTGCTTCACCTTGCCATAAGACAGCCCTTAGCGACTCCATAGAACAGGGGAGTTGCTGGTCTACTGCTGTCTCGATCAGCTGTTGTGTTAGATAAAGATAAAAAAAATATAAAAATGTATGTCACTCCTTGGTGCTTACTTTTCAAAAAAGATGCCTGACCTGTTTTGGAGCACCCCTTCCCTTCTCATAGATAACAAACAGTCCCCTTCCCTAACCACCAAGGGAGGCCGACATGGCAACTAGGAGCGCAGAATGCCTAGTCCAGTTAAAGTACGACTAAGGTGTCCACATGTCAGAGGAGATCAACTTCCAATCACGTTATCTGGGTGTGTTAGTCCAACTTCAAGAAATTCGATTTAGTCCAGTTTCAGTCAGACTAACACAATTAGACTTTTCCAAACAACATGTAAACATGCTGACTGTATCCAGATCTTTTTATACAACCATGGCTGAAACTGCAGCAGTTGCTAGGCTCTGAGAAAAACCAAAAAGGAGGAATCTGGTTGTCTTTACAACAGTGGAGTCAACAATGATACCACTTAGCAGTGCAAGTGGGAAAAAGTGGAAAAGTTGTCTGATTCCACTTTAATTGATAGAAAACAATACAGGCTCCCTCTCATGGCCATAGCTGGTTATTATGATTTTTAAAAGTTAACATGTATGTTATGATAATTTTTCTACAGTGTGTCATCAGGTCAAAAGACAATGTTCATGCTTTGTCAGCCCTTCTCTAGTCCACCCTTCTCCATCGCCTCCCCCCACCAGGAACACTCTACCAGGGTGCTAGACTAATCTGTTTGTCAAACGCGTGTCTTGCCTCTGCACCCTACATCACCCCTGCCTCCCTCCCTCCCTCCCCAGCTGCTGGCCACCACAGGTCCAGCTCCAGCACCGCCAGCCAGCTCAGGGAGATTGAAATGTTAAGGGCAGAGACGACAGCTCCACTAATTAAATTCCCCAGGTTAATCCCTGCCGATCCCCTCATCGCACTCTCCAACCAGGCCCTGCAAGGAGACAGGGGGCAGAGACCGGGGGAAAGGCAAACAAACATTCAACACTAACAATGGCCAAGAAAATTTCAAAAACAAAAAAAAGAGGTTGAATGTGAAAACGAAAAGAGTGAAATACTGCACGTGGCGGGGGGTAATTTCAATAAGCAAATATGTGGACAAACAAGCATCAGTATGAAGCCAGAAGCATACACCAACATCGCCGAACAAACATGTGCATCCCAAGAAAAAAAACTTGCTGTGGGTCATGATGATAATTCATCTTAGTCCTATGTCTTCCCTATAAATGTGAAAATATGTTTTGAATGATTCGAAACAATGCTTCTGCTGGTTACGGCATCTTCTTCTACGTATAGACTTATTAAAGTAACCACTAGCAGCGCTCATGTCGACAGCCTGTGTGGCTGAGCCCCAGGACTACCCTCAGACCTGTCATCATCTCAGCATGTACAGTGGCCTTACGTCTGACCCTGTGCCACTGTACTGACGTGCTGACCAGTCATGAGCAAACTATGTGACCTTGGCAGCATCAGAAGAGGTGATACATTCCACCTCCTCATAAGTGCAACGCACAGAAATTACTTTCAAACTGGTCTGAGTAACATCTCACTTTTGCATGGGCTTTTATCCTGAAAGAGACCATCAATTGGCCATCATATTATCATGGAAAACAAAACCAATGAGGCTGGAATACAAGGGAAGCTTTTTTGCTCCATACCACTTCTGCAGTACAAGATGTTATCAACAAACATGGTGCGCAGACTATACTCATCTTCCATCATGCACGTCAACATGTTGTGTCTTAAAACTTCAAAATATACGAGACTAACAACTCGCTTTGCCATAAATGTGAGTTCTAATATTCACAGCAGATGCATTGTCAAAAAACAGCACAACAGGCAAAAAAAATTGCTGTCTCAATAGCTCTTTGGTAGTGACTGGATGCACTGGGTACAGAAAAAGTACATTTAAAAGGAAATGAATACAGCAGGTGCTTTTGTACATAGTGGGTGTGGTGTTGGAGAAGACGCGGGTGTATCACACAGTGTGGGCGTGCTGCGTCACAGACACCACGCGCCTGCGTTGTGGCTTCGCTCAGAGGTGTAATGCCTGATTAGGGGATTACAGGAAAGTGCTTCTTTGCAGTTCTGTGAGAAACAATTATTAACATGTTGGTGTCTCTAATCCTGGATAAACACAGCTTTTCAAGAACAACAGCGAGTCTTTCTTCCCCCCCTTTTTTTTAAAATCCGTGTTTAAACCCCGTAGTCACTTGAACTCCAAAGCCTAACTAATACCAGCGGAGGAGACAGGCCAGTCGTGTGGAACACTGTCATTACAGAGGTTGTGCTCTTGGTGGAAGACATAGCTGGCCAGCAGGCCTTCACATCGGAGGGGGAAATCCACATTTAGCTTGGGGAGAGAAAAGCATTGTGCTGAGCACTGCTTGTTGAAAGGGCATTAGACTGAAACATGTTCACAGCCTGTAATCTTTTATTTGTTTGTACACTTTACTCATGTAATCTGCTTTCTACTAATACAGAGACGATTTCCTAAGTCATGCCAGGAAACCCGAGGATAACAGATCCAGGTGGGGTAGTATCACAGAGACTTACGGCAGGTTGACAACGCTGCATACTACCAAATTTTAACATGAAGATGTTTTTGTCAAATGGGCCTGCCAGCAGGAGTGTTAAGCTCAAAGCACTGAAATGTGGATTGGCTTATTTTAGGTATGAGAAGTAGTATGGCCCCTATGGATTAAGACTGTGGTGGCAACAGCCAATAGGTAGCAGGTATAGCTGCAGCTGGAGCAGCTACATGACCTGCCCACTATGAGTCAAGCAGCCTGCTTCTCTTCTTGGTCCAGAAGAGGAAACCCTGAAGACAATGCTATGTTAGCTACAGAGAGTTATGAAGTGTGAGGTTCTGAAAAAAAATAAATTGATAGAGTTGATTATGGCTACGTTGGGCCAAATATTTAGTCACTACAAGTGGCACTGTAGCAGAGTACAGCTAACCGTCGCATTAGTGGGTTTGTCTTGTATTGTTGGTGGGCGCAGTTTGGAGCAGGCGTGTTGTATACGCTACAAACAGACTGTGGGTGCAGCTATACATGTTCAGATATTTTGACGATACAGCCAGTGCACATCCACATAACGGATAACGGCTATCAGATATCAGGGCCAAGACTTCCTTGTCCAGGTGCTGGTTGCAGTTAAAAGTTTGATTAGCAAGTTTAGTCATTGTATACTCCTGTCGAGTTACTCTATGAACAGATATCTGCATATGAATGCAAACAAATACATTTTAAAAATCCTAACATAAAGCTAAATCATTGTCAGTCGATAGCTGATGGGTTGCTTTCTGGTCTTTTGCTCTAAATGTGGACTGTTCACCTGCATACAACTAAAGGCTGCTCAAACAGGATTCATCTGTACAACTCTGACTACAAACATACTAAGGGTGTCTACTTTTTAAACTTTTTGAAGACCTGCAGACACACTGAAACTATAAATGGAAACCAGAACACTTCTGATACCAACATCTTGTGCCATTGTCTACAGATTCTGCATCTATATGCTTATATCTCCTCTTAGAGAATACAATAAATATAACCAGTGGTGAAGCTGACTTGAAATAGTACATAGAAGGGGGCACTGGTGTCGGGTGTATGCAGGTATACATAGTATACACCCTTTTTTCTGTCCGTTTACAGTATATCAACCAAGCCAAAAACCCATCAGAATATAAAGGAGTATACCCACTTCCTCCTCAGTAACCTATCCATCTACCGAGTGGTACGGTCACCTCATCAACTACGACTATACCAGCGGCAACAGGTCACAATAATGACCATCAGACCCTCTTACAACCATAAACTTCCAATTTATGCCCCTGTAATTTCAAATGAAGTGTGACTGAACATGAATGTCTTCCAGAGATCATAAACGTATGCATAAAAACACTACCAAATAAAGAGAAACATCTAGTGATTCATGCACTGAATTGGAGACTATTTAGAGCCGGTTGTGTGCGATAAAAGTCGAGCAGGAAGCAATCAACACACTGCTGATTCCTGAGCCACCAATCTATCCTCACACACATACACCTGTACACACACACACATACACACACTTTATCATTTCAGTGTTGCCTGTGGCTCTGAAATACAGCACATCAAAACAACCTGTAAGTTTCATTTCCGATACCCTTGAACCTGCTGACTGGCCATACTGTCCACTAGCTGACACTTTGAAGAGTACCTCATCTCAGTCGTCTCCTCTGACGCCGTTCTGTGTGGTCCTGAGAAGAAACGATTGATGATACATTCACTAAACAAACACATCTCATCCATGTAAATAATGAGCTAAAAAACAGCAATTTTCAACTGGAATTAAGGGATAATCTTTAAATGCATCAATTAATAATTTCTTTCAAAAGTTTTATACTAGGTAGCCTCCATATATAATTTATTGTGATCATGACAATGCACTTTAATTGACCTCTGAGCCATTAAAGAGGCATACCAGTGAGTATCAGCATGGTTCCAGTCGCCTGGTTTCCACAGAAGAAGGTGCTGGTGCTGATGTGAGATGCTCTGGATGTGCTGTGCCCATCTGGCAGGGCAGGGTTTAGCCCTAATCCCAGAGCCCCTCGGCAGGGGTGCCCCAGTCTGTTGATCACTGCCCCCCTGCTGGCTCCTCCACAGTCCTGACCTCCTCAGCACACAAACACGCAGACCTTCGTCGCAAGAAAACAAGCATGCAAACAACATCAGCACAGAAACCACTGCACGCTATGCAAGATTAGTTCAAGAGAACACCGTACTCACAAACTTTCTCTCATTTTTGTGGACATATGTCAATATTGACTTTTGATGTCCAGTAGAAACACACAGGCTCAAGTAGGAGCTCCAATACACAAATACAAACCGGCACTGTGAAAGACAAGAAGGAAACGTGACCTCGACCAACAGGAAAACACAGAGAAACATATCCCCACACATGCAGAGGGCACAGAGACTTGTTTTTGTGAGGCAATGTAGAATAACACATTTATCACACACACACAAGTAGAGACCCGAGTAAATATACACACACATAATTACAAAAACATAGACAGATAGGCAAACACACAAAGACACCCAGAAGCAGTCACCCAGCCATACACACCACACACCTAACCACTGATAATCCCCTAGACACGGGAACACACTCACACACACACACGCACACATACAGAGCATCATTATGTTTATCACTGTGAACCAGCCCACCGACACCCATCACTCTAATTCCATTTGTCTGTTTAGATTCGTTTTGCTTTAATCCTCCCTTGTTTGTGCACATCTGCAAGCACTGCAATAGTACAGACACAGCGAGACCGGGAACGAGAGGGAGAGAGACAGACGGAAAGACACAGAGAGTGAAAAAGAGAGAGAGGGAGCGCTCACAGGGAGCACTCTCCCTCCTGACATATACTGGTCCCTGTAGCTCCAGCAGAAGGGGCAGACAGGCGTATCTCCTTACCCAGGGAGAAGCTCCCTGTCCCAGCCACGGAGCCGCCGCCAGGCCCGCAGGCCCCTGTAATCACTGCAAACAGTCAAACATCCAGTCACACAGGCTCTTACACCAACACAACATTACAGGCTTTTTACACAGTATTACACCACATCTTATTATCCCATTCAAGTCCCTCTATTAGCTCAATTGGATGGTGGGATTTTCATTTGTAAATTGGGGGATTTTAGATTAGCTTGTCTGTCAGCGATGAAATGCCCCCTGAGACTGTGAATTATGTGACCAATCACATATGAATCAATGCTTACGCATACTGTAGTGCATGAATGGATGGTGTCAGCAGAAGGAAATGAAACAACCTTAACCTAGATTATATGCTGTACGTATACTACATCACAGATTTTTATCAATGTAAGCACCACAGCTGTATGGCTGCGTGGTCACAGATTAGACACACTATAGTCTTTAACTTCTTAAAATGCTAAATACGGCCTTTAATGTATCAACAAAACGTGAATGACACCATTTTTGTGTAGCTGACAATGAGCAGTGTTAGCTTTTATATGGCAAATAATATTCAGGTCTAATAGAGAATTATTAAAGAGATAAATATTAGATGCAATACACACCTAGCAGCAACATTATGCAGAACTGAAGCCGGTTGGTTGAAAGGAGGCGAATGAATTACCCCTCTTCCTCCCCAGGCCTTCCATTCAGACACGGAGTGAGAGAGAGAGAGGGAGGAGAGAGAGGAAAAAAAGACACCCCGAGCTAGTCGAGAGACCCGGCAAATTATGAAAATGCCTCTCTGTGTCCTAAATGGAGGCCGAGCTCTTTAATGTGGCACAAAATTAGAACCTGGGGGAGGAAGTGTGGCCCGCTTGATTGGCGAAACCCCTCCTGGCCCACTACCCTCCTTCCCCTCCTCCCTCCCCCTCTCAAAGCACACAGAGATATTATCCTGTGGCTGGTGGCACTCTCTTGTATTGGGGAAACTGAAGGACCCCAGAGAGAGCCCAGGGGCGTCCATAAAGGTGCCTAATTTGTCAGTTTACTCCTCAATTATTTAAATAGATCTAAGAGGGGAGTGGAGAATGGGGCTTTTTCTGCCTCTTCGCAGTCAAAGGCAGAGAGAGACCTTTCTCCACGGTAGCCATTTTCAATTGCGCTCTGCACTGCTGTCTTTGATATACAGAAGTGCTGTAGTGGAGAGGGGCTGTATCAAATAAACAAATGTGTGTACACAAGATAACAACGGGAACTTGGGGATAATATTCAGTTTGCTCTGAAGAACTCAAAGTTATTTCACATTTACAGATTAAAACAAACTTTACGAACGTGTACACACAGAGTACACACACACACACACACACACACACACACACACACGATAACACATGTCACACATGAGCACACACACATGCATTTCCGCATCTATTTGAGAGGATTTAGGTGAGGTTTGGATAAGGGATGCAAAATATTGGATATTTTTTCCCAAGATCCGATATGCTGATATATAACAACTTATTTCTGTGATAACGGACACAGATATCGATACCTTTTTCTCTACCTAATTTTAGTGATCCACAAGGCTCTTCTATAGTGGAATTAACATATTATCATGATGGCCCATCAGCAGATGGGGATATAAAATGTAATACTTTTCAGTGTATGTAATATGAATTCATTGTGCAAAATAAGAAAAATACCTTGACTTAGGGTTGATGTTTTCATGTTCACTTTGTCAATTAAAAATAAAAAACACTGGTTTGTAATATCTGCAAAAATCAGCATGCTGGCAGATACCGATATTTCATTTTAAAGCCAAAATGAGCCGATACCGATGACGTGCCGATGTCATCATGCATCCCTTGTCTGGATATAAAACGAGGACCCTTTGTTACTCATCCCTCTGCTCTTCCATCCATCCACACTATCAGGTTATAACCCCCCCCCCCCATCCTATCAGCTCTCAACACTCAGTGGGAGCACCAGCTCACACAGCCTGGCAATGCCAACTCACAGCCAGAGAGACCACTGGAGGTATGCGGGGCCTGGGGCCAGAGATTACCAAGCAGTTGAAGATTGATCCTGGAAATGGAGATGTCGCATTCCCCAGCCCTCTGACCTCTAATCCTTCACATATCTGCTTCTATTGTTTGGTTTGTTTTACTAGAGGGGTGAGGCTGTGCTGGCTGAGGAGGATGAGGACGCTGTGAAGGTGGAGGGGGTCCACACAGGGTCCTAAGGTGACCTTATCTCTCATATGCGTCTGGCGGAGGCAGGTGAAGGAGCCTCTCTGTATATGAATGGCTTGCCACAGACCTCTATTGAGATGAACTCTCATCTGTGCAACAACAATCACTTTCAATAAGCTCTATATCAGCAGCCATGCCAGCACTGGGTCCAGTGGCAGTAGTACAATAGACTGGGTGCGCCTACACAAAGACGTGAGCACCAAGACAATAACACAGTCCTTTAAATACAGGAAAGACACTTACAAACAGCGAAAACACTTTGTCCATTCTGGCACAATAGACGCATCGCAACCCAAACAGGAAACACAATGGAGAGCATGACAAACACCTGAGCAAATAAACTCAGTAAACCTGCAAACATACTGTACCTGACACACAAACCGTGGGCACCACACACTGAGAAACACACACATCAGGAGTGATAGCAAACAAAAACCTGAGACAAGTCAATCATGACATCATGTCAACACAGACTGACGCTAATGGGTCTAATTCTACCCAATACACATCACAGAGTTAATAGAAAAATATTTAATTTAGCCAAAATAACAATAGCTTGAAGTATGTTAAAGTTAAGGTTCCACTCTGTTGATTATCTGTTATCTAAGACGTTGCAGTCAACCAAAATGACAAGAGTTGCCATTTTGGTTAAACCTGCAACTTAGTGGGCTAGAATAACAACAAAGCTACAAATATGTGTGGAGTTTGGTAGCAAGCATTGGCACCACTCACAAAGATGGGTGGCACCTCGTAAACATCCTTGAAACAGGTTTCTCATGCTTAGGGAAGGGATCTGCCGGCAAAGTTTTTCAGAGTGCAAGATTCTGCAAAATCTGTGGCCAGCTCAGTATATCATGCCTCTCACACCCTCTATTCTCTTCCCAAACACTAACCAACACACCCCAGCCCTCCGCCTCCCTCCACTCCAAGCTTCCATCCAGCCAGGGAGAGGAGAGGAGAGGAGATAGGCCCAGTTGCTAAAGCTGTCTTTTCAGCCCCTGCTCCCGCTCGGTCTATCTGAGATACACAGCAAGCGGAGGTGTCGCTTTTCCGCTGGCATTTCGGACAGTATCTACTTATAGACGGGAGAAAAAGAGAAAAGAAAAACAGAAGGGGTATTATCAGGGAGGGATGAGAGCAGCAAAGGCATTTTGTCTTTTTATTCCCCTCCTAAGCCCTGGGCTTTGCTCCCAATCCGATTGGTCGATACGGCCAGGGATGTAAATGAAATGCAAAGAGGAATAAGGCTGGCTTCCCATCTCCAGTGTGTGCCCCCCTAAGTCCTCCGCCCCTCTTTCTCTGTTTCACTGTCTTGCTCTCTGGGCTGTTTATGGTGTTGTGTTTCTGTCTCCCCATTCACAGACTTGCTGCTCTCCCTGCTTCCGTCTCACCCTCCTCACTCTGCCTCATCGTTGTCCTCCTCCTCCCCGCTCTCGCTCCTCTCTCGCTGCATCCCTCCCCTCTCCCTGGCTGGGCTCACAGCTCTTATCTCCTCAGACGCCCCACATTCCAGCGTTGCCGTGGCTCCCTGCCTGCATCCCTGGTCACGGCGATTCCATGGGTTCCCACAATCCTCGGCAGCTTGCTGATTTAGGGTGGGCAACTGACTCTCAGAGACAGGGGAGAGAAGAGGAACAGAGGGGTTAGGGAAAGACAGGGTGAGAGGGGATGAGAGGGTGGGAGACAAGAGAGGGATGACAAAGGGGAGGACAGGAATAAAGTAAAGTAAAAATAACAGCAGGGCACGAGAAAAGTGACGGCAAATGACTGCGATATACACAATATGAATATGTAAGGGAGGTTAAAAAAAACAATATCAATATCAAATATCAATATTTAATCTGTGGAAAAAAGGGTCCAAAATGTAATAAAATAAATAAAATCTTTATTGAAATATTTGAATTTGTAGAAAGCAGAGTGACAGTTTTCCCTTTTTTCTTCTGAGAAACCAAACCATCTGTGCTTACAGCAGGTCGAATCTCATCATCCAGCCAGCTGACAGCCGCTAGCCAGGCCTGCGAACAGAGAGGGCAGATTACATTCTGAGAAAACTGCACTTACTGTCTTTTGCTTTCTAGTGTTGTCTTAAACAGATTATTCCTCCCACAGTGTTTTATAAACTTTAAAGTAATAGACCGTTTTGACTTTGTGCAAAAATATGCATATGGAATCAGCGTTTACCAAAAAACAGTGTGACATTTCAGACTCTGAACACACGCGAAAGACAAGTGACTCTGGTCCACTTGCTGTGTTTGTATGCTATGCTGTCTCTCCAGCACCCCTTACTAAACTAAAAGTCCTGGGAGGCTGATGGTCCTGCATGTTTACGTGTGTCCCTGGACTTTGCATGACTTTGTATGATGATTGTAGTGCTTTTCAGTGTGCCGATCTGTTTATCGACTATATGCGGTTCCGGGAGAGAAAAGGCTTGGGTGGAGATTTAAGCGTGTTCACACACACATGTCAACATGCAAATGCACACAGAAACGCACCTCTAAAAGGGTCCCTGGCATTGTGACATTTCACATTTCATTTAAATCCACGAGGGATTATAGGCGTCCCGTTAAAAAAAAAAAAAACACTCATCGAATCCATTAGTTTTAAACATTTAAAGGACCATCTAAGATAGACTGATGGAAGGATAGAGCGGTGGGTGGGTGGGTAGTGCTGGTTATGCGGAGTGAGGACTGTGTGGCACAGCACAAGTCTGTCCTAGATTAAACAGCCGCTCTAATCCCCCATTTCTGCCCCCAAATTGGTTTTCCCTCAATCTCGGCCTTGCCATCCTAATGTGAGAAAAAGAGAAGTGGAACAGTGGCTGAGGCAAAATAATCAGAACGTTAAAAGCTGTGAGAGCAGAAGAGGAGAGGGAAAAAAGAGCAAGATGTAATGATAAAACAATAGAATGGGTGATTTTAAGGGAGCACGCACAGTTTGATTGGGGTCAGTCAAGGCTCCCTAAAGTCAAGCTCTGACCCTGGTCGACTGTAAACGTCCATCCAATGAAGCACTGCTGAGTGGTAGATCTCTGTCCTTTGTGTTCTGCTTGGTAACCAAGTATCAGTACTTCTGTATCACCATTCCTCTTAACTCTCAAGTCCAATTTCGCCAAAACTTTAACTAAGCAACATTGTATCCTTCTGGAGCACTGCCTGTAAAAAAGCCCACTGTCTCAGACTTCGTCCCCAGCACCTTGTACTTTGGCTGGGCTCGCAGCACACTCTCAGCTCCATGTAGGTCTCTGGATCTTGTCATGGGGTTGGCCTCCGTCTCTGGCGGAGCTCACCTCTCTCTTTGAGCAGGTGAGCAATGGCCGAGCGTATGGCGGGCTCCTGGGGATCTGTGGGTTCCTTCTCTAAGTAGAGACTAAAGTGCTGGGTGCTGCAGGTCAGCAGGCTGTCTGGACTGTAGCCCCGATGACCTGAGCGGAGCAGCCTCTCGCAGGCCAGTGCCAAGTTCTTATCCCAGTTTGGAGGGTAGTCTGAGTGGGCCTCCACAATCTCCTTATACAGCTGCCCAACAAACACATATACACACAGTGATAAACACATAAAAGCAGATTTTACCACAAATAACAACAAAGACCCTGAAAATGTTGTACTTTGCCTTGTGTGGCACTTAAATCTGCCCCATTATCGCAAAACAGATTGTTGTTGCATGTTTGTCGAGGTCAGACTCACAGTGTAAGACAGCTCAAAGAGGCGAGCTTTCCCCTCTCCCTGCATCCTTTCTGCCAGGTCAAACAGAAAGAAAGCCGTCTTCATCCTGAAACAAAGCACGCAGGGCTCAGGGCTAAGTGCTGGATGGATGAGCCATGCAGATCCACACTCACAGACGCACCACTCCAATGGAGTGATTTATGTAGATGCTGCCACCAAATAGAATGTACATGTAGATGCTCTACCACACAAGACTGGTTTATGGAGATGTTCTAGCGGGCTAGTATGCATCGTGACGCAGCTTTTTATCTGCACACTAAAGTATACAACCTTTCCAAAGAGGAAACTGCTGTCTTTTGTAAAAAAAAAAAAAAAAAAACAATAAAAACTTTCACTGTACCTGGCTTGCCACATCTCCTCATTAGCAACACGCTCCCAGGACGCAGGATGGAAACTGTTCACACATGAAAAAAAAATAAAATTCTTTATCTAAACAGCTTCAGGCATTGGCTTGTGCACAGTTCCACTAACTATAAATGATTATTTATGTGAATACATTGTTCCACTCAGCTGTGCAGGTTTTGATACACTAAACATCAATATTTGCTGCATAAACATTAAATGACTGCGCAACAATACCAGCTAGCACATTAGACATGGAGTAAAACCACATCTCCCTTTTTCACTTTGTTGACTGTAAACACTTGACCTCTTCTTCAAAAGAATATTTTAGCAGGTTTCCCGAGCTAATATTTGGCTTGTGGGCATTGGCGGACACGCTTGTCACGAGGGTGCGGGAAATAATGTCACAGTATTCAGTCGTGGATATCTGAGTGAATGAAGGGCTGCTGGCAACAGCAACAGAATATGGAGCTTTGACTAATTCTACTTTTGACACAGTTATTGACAAAATGCAATAAGAAACTCATTATTTTTCATCTTCAGTTTCATTTCAGATGGCTGAGGGCCTAATGTCTTGCTCTGGTTGAATTCACAAAAAGCTGGATCACAGCATGGAGAACAGAGGACAACCTCACTGAGGGGAGCTCTGTGGAGTCTGTGGAAGGATGATTGAGGAGACCACAGAGAGACGAGGAGGGCGAGGAGATGTTGAAATATACAGTAAAGACTAGTTAGTTGGAATTATTATCACTCTGAGTGAGCATTGCTAGTTTCATCTAAACATCATCAGTTGATTTCATCAATATGCAAAAGGATTCGTTGAGTAGGTCTCCTGGACATTACATGCTTATTGAACTCCTTAAACTTCACTGTGTTACCACAGGGCCAGTCTTTACAAACTCACAGTGGAGCTAAAAAGGGGTTAAATCCACAGAACCTTATTTTAAATTTAATTGGGATCCAAAAGTGTCCAAAGATGTCCAATATGTCAGGCTTGACAGTGGGGAAATGTGTATTAAATTATGCACAAAATGTACAAATTTTCATTTAAAGAATGTTGCTGCCATAAAAAAAGGTATTTTTGTGTTTACGTCACATAGCTTTGATGAAGAGGTGGAACAAGATTATACAGAGGATCTTCGTTATTGTTCCTTTTCGAAATTAAAGCTACTTGAAGCCACAATCAGTAACTTTTATGTAAATAAATAAGTACATGAGACAGACAGTCTTGAATACAAACATGTTCCTTCTCTTGTTCCTGCTTCTAATGGCATTAGCTTGAATCTGCTGTGACGCACCGCAAACAACCAATCATGGCCGAGAAGTCTCTAACGCAGTTTCTGTCATGTCAATCCCTGCTCATGTGAAGTCAAATTAGGCAGCACTGATCAAAAGTGAATCAAGATACTGTTATTACATTGCCCATTTCTCTCCCCAAATGTTTTCAAAAACATATTTCAGTGCACTGTTTAGCAGTAAAATGAGAAAATTTGTGACTTGGCCACCATTTCGGAAATAGTCGACCAAAGGACCAAACCGACCATAGGGACTAACTTTCTCATTTTACAGCTAAACAGTGCACAAAAATATGTTTCTGAAAACATTTAAGGTAAGACACTGGTTATGCAGAAATAGAATCTCAATTCATATTTGAGTCTGAAGACAATACGGTAAGCAGAGAAATATGATTTTTTAAAATATTTTCTCTCTCATCAAGTGCTGTATGGATAAAGAATTTCAGCATAGATGAAAAAAGGCTTTTTTTTAAATAAGTTACCAAGTACAGCTTTGAGAACAGGAAAAAAGGAGAACTGTAACTTTAGGGGTTAAGCACATGCCTGTGTGTGCATGTGTGGAGCTATTACTTAATTTTGCATATTTGTGTATGCACCTGTTGTGTGGTTCACTCCAGTTGTAGATGTTGCGAGTTCGCTGGGCCCACCTCTCAGGGTTAAAATGCCTCTGAACTGGCACCAAGTAGTCACACACACCCATCGGCCAACGAGAGAAACTCTGCTCCCAGCTTGAGTCTCCATCAGGCAGCCCAATGCAGGTGAACACATGCCTCCTGCAGGAATACAATCAGAAAAGAGGCTTGCACGCATCCTCTGTTACCATCCCGATAAACACCCCACTTTCTCCTCCCAGGAAACTGATGATGATGAGACACACAGGAGCACCATGCAGACAAAAATTTCTCACATCCAAACTCTTTCTAGCTTCCCTCAAGCCCTTTGCTGCTAACCAAAGGCTCGGGGCCCTGAGGGTTAATCCCACAGGTCAGTGTTGCCCCACTGAAAGACAGGCATGTTGGCCTGGCAAACACTGCCCCCTGGTGGGCTTGGTATTAACAGGTCTCCAGCCAGTCTCTTGCTCTCAATTCTTCTTAGAGCAGGGAGCAGCAATGAGTCCGCCAGAGACTGTTTAACCAAATCAAGTAGATTAGTCGACTTCTGCAGTTCCTCAAACTCCTTTTATGGACTCAACAGTTCTATAGGCTTATCTTCTCCCTGCACTCACCGCTGTGTCGACCATCCCACCGATCTCTGCCTCATTAGATCACCCACTTGTTCATTTGGACCATTGTTGCCCTCCCAATTCACTCTCTCTCCAATTAAACACTCCTCTATTTATCTGTTGAGACCACCCTTTTATCCTCTCTCGGCGCTCTGCCTGTGTCTCAGTGACTCACTGTGTGTTGTGGGACAGAAACTGCTCCAGACTGAAGGTGTCTTTCTCCTCAGGGTGGACTGGGTCCCACCAGCGGCCAGGAAAGTGAACCCCCGGGTGGTGCTGCGCCAGCTTGGCTACATACCAAGCATATGTCATCATCTAGAAAGGAGGAAGAGTACCACCAACTCTACTGAGTTCTTTATATTCCCGTGATTAGTAGTTAAATTACCATTCAGCTTACAATTCACCTAAAGAAAATGATTTATTGACTTTTTTAGTGACTTTTGCTCCATATTTCAAAGGGGTTTTATTTTCTTACTTGAAGTTATGGTACGCAGGAATTGTCAGCTACTATTTAAACCTGCTAGCCAGCAAAAGTGAAATTCTCATTCTGGAACAAGCTGTTCTCTGCTCAGTATTCAGCTTGTTATATTTGCGTTTTTTCTGTGCTACGTCCGACTTTTTGTAGCTTCCTCTTCGATACTTGTTGCAAAAGATTTGGCAACTGATTGCTCCCTCTCTAATAAGTCCCTATGTCACCTGCCCACTGTGCTCAGTAACTTCCTGAACACTGAAATAGAAAGATAATAAGCCAATACAGGCAAAGGGCAGAGTCTGCAAACAGTGATTACTTTTTTACTAGTCAATACATTGTTATTTTAGGAAAATCCAGCATACCACAACTTCAAGAGTCTTAAGTTTGAGGCTCTTGTTCTCACTTTTAATTTTCATTACATTGCCGTCTTAAATCCCTTTGTGATTGTGAAGAGATATACAAATTTATGTTGTATATAATGACTACATAATCAACTCAGAAAGCCTGCAAGAGACTGTTATTACATAGAGAAGGTACATTACCATTTTATCCAAAGATATCATTTGCCAGACAAATCTTTCTTATCTTTGTCTGAACTCTACTGTATCTTTCTGACTTGACAGCCAAAATAAACCATAGCAATTCTGTCATAAATCAAATAAGCAGCTTATAACATAAAGGACAAAGAAAGAACAAAAAATATTAATGCAATACACAAAATACAGCATAATGGCTTTTTTGTTCCTCTGGTTGGCCGGTGAGTTATTCTATTTTTATACCTACATTTGTAAAACTACTTAAACTAAACTGTGTTTAGGGAGAACTTTGCTTGGATGTTTTTTGATTCTAAAATTAAACAGTTTGTAATATATTAAATTCCTAATTTTGATTTGTGCTGAATAGAGTGCTTCCAGAATGAGTTCTAAAACCCAGAAATGAGTAAGCATTTTAGCACTCCCAGTTTCCTGGACTCTAAGTTAATGGGTTTTTTGAATGTTTTGTTGGTTAGATGCCTAAAATAAGGTCTATGATTAACATGAGCTTAGGAGATTTTCAGGTTTTGTTCTACTATATAAAATATGTCAGTAGATACCCCACTCTTGAATTTTGAAGCATTAATCTTTCTTAAAAAAGAGGATTGATATCAAGTGGCTAAATGAGACTACAGAACATAATATATGTCAAGCACAGCGTCGCAGCCTTTTGTGGTGGTGATGATGAAGTCATGTGACTGTAGTGTAGTTCATCTATTGCCTAACATTAGTGTTTTACTTCTGACAACTGCATTTCAAAAATCATAAAAGAGGTGTTCATTTATGAAGATTAACTTGCAGAACAAAACGTGTAAGTGTCATAAACTTTTGTTTGTTACAGCAAATATTTTCTGCTACAATCCAAAATCTGATGAAAAAATCCCATAGGCTTTTTGTGGAGGGAAGCAGGGCAATGCTAACTTCTGATCTGGCCTACAAATAAAAGTCATGTCTGCACCACTCTATATTAAAACTTCAATGAGTAGAGTTTTGCAAAGATGACATTGAGAAGAAATAGAAGCTCTGACCTCCTGGTCAACCAGACGTGCGTCGGGCCGTACACCCTGGCAGTAGTATAAGTAGCGTAGGGAGTTTCCGGGCAGATCTCCTCTGGTCAGGATGATTGAATCTGCTGGGACGGAGGCCAGAAGCTCCCTGCCGAACCTCTCAACCACACTGTTTCTGCTCTGATCGCACTCCCTTAGGATTATCAGCACAAACACCATCATACATTTATAATATCATCAAAACACAACTTGTGTTTACTTGAATTTAAAAAGGGAGTTGAGTACATCCTTACTCCCGCTTAGAAGTGTGTGTGATGTGTACATCGGTGTGTATGTGAATGTTTGTAGGTACGCTTTCAAGGTGCTCTGAGGGTAAGTTGTCAGTGCCCCCGCCCCATCCCCTCTGCAGAGCGCTCTGGCTGCCTATCTAATCGTGGGGAGACAGGTGTGATGGGTCTGACAGCACAGGCCATGCTCTCCCCTTGATCAAAGCCGCTCAGTGATGGCTGTCTGGCACTCCCCAGCACTACGCTGGTGTAATCTGCCTTCTCGGACAGCTAACATCTCAGACTGAGCTGTGTGAGTGGAATCTATGTGCTAACCGTGCCTCTCTTTAGCCCCTACCATGGGGTGAGCAGAGAGAAACCTGACATGTGGAGTTCAGACCTGCGGTATGAAGCGCAGAGGAGAAACAAATCAGGTTGACTCAGGGAAAAGTTATGCATAGGGATTTTAGCAGGAACTAGAATGAGAAGGGAGTTTTTATTTCACTTGAACTTTACCAAACAGAGGAATTAAAAAGTAACTCCGGGAACATTTGGCACAGGTGTAGTTACTACAACAGGGACGCTGTAAAAAACGATTTCACGGATAAATGCACACAGATTGTACAGAGTCGGACTGCTTTTTGAAATCAGGACAATCAAAAGAACTTCTAAAAGAAGAGCAGCTTTACACAGTTAGAGCTTGGAGTCACTAATAGCCTACAGAAGTACAATACAATGCTGCTACAATTATGTAAGAATATTTTACTTCATTTCATGCAAACTTTTTAATAAGTTCACTGATGCAGTGTGATCGCAGTCTTTATTGTTGTAGATTTTGCTTTTTCAATTTTATTTTGTGTGGCTGTATAGACATGCATTTAGTTCCACCCCCACCAAAGTTGAAAATAATTTATCACTCTCTATTGACTTTGTATTGTGTGAAGATGCCCCCTTGTCACTTGTCGCTTCTAGCAAACAACCTAAAAATGCCTAAAAGCTGGCATGTCATGGAATGCACTATAAACAGGATAATGAATCCAGAACCTGGTTTTCATTAGCTGCCGAATCGAAAAAAGGGAGCTTTAAGGCAATGAGATGCGAGGCATCCCCAGGATGATTGGGAAAACCGTGGGATCATGACACCTAGTATGGTTATATGCAGCTACCATTTTGCTAATTTGGTCAGAAAAACTGTACAGATTAAAGCTAACTAAACCTAACTAAGATCTGGTTTTGATCTTTGTTATATTAAATGATGATCTTACCTTGTGATTTGATTAAATAGTTGTAAATATCAAAGTATTTCAGACCTGGTCATTCAGTGGACTCACTTCTCCAAAATAAGCAAGGTAAGGAAAAGGGACACTTAGACAGATTGACAATATTGAGTTTGTAAATGTAATATTTCCCCTGTAGTAGACAAAGGATGCTACAATAATCGTTTGACATCTTATCTTTAGGCATTTTGTTAGTGTTTCAGCCCTTGGTTGCATATCGTGGTGCCATTTATCTTCCCCTCTGTAGGGCGTGTTTTTTAGAGTGTGATGCGCTGCGCTCCGTCTCTGCTCTCTGTTGGGTTGGAAACAAAACAACCCAAGGGCAAAAAGGACTATGGGTCCTTCAGTGTTCATCCACAATCCATGTTAACACCACCAAAAATCTTAAAATTTAAAGTCAGCCTTTTTAATATCATAGCCATTGATTAATCTAAAATCGAATATGTTGTACCCAAACAATGAAAACAAATAATAATACTGTTTTGATATTTAGCGACTACAATGTATGTTTTCATCATATTCAACAGGAAATTTATTTCTGTAATTGAGTGCAATGCTCACCTGTGATTGGTGTGCACCATATGTGCCAGCAGAGCCATGGTGAGGACCCAGCCTGTGGTCTTCCACACCCCCCCACAGCCCAGCCTCCTCTCCAGCTCACTGTGTGTCCGGCTCAAGCCGAGGCCTGCCAGCACACACACCGCAGCATCACTCTGCAGCCAGAAACGCTCAACCTGCAGGTAGTGAGAGTGAATATAGACAAACAAACACACACACACACACGTCAGTGTTTCCCGTAATATTTGGGTTTTTTTGGCTCTCAGTCCAGTCCTGAGGTTACTAATGGACCAGTTCCAGGATCTGCATATACTGCTGTTTGAGTGCTTTAACTTCACGATAGATGTACTGTCTACTGTATAAAGATTTATCATATACTGCAAATTAAATTGTAAATAAATGTATAAGCTTATTGTAAGAGCACCGCAGGCAAATAAAAACAAGAGAAACATTTTGGCTTGGAGGGAGGATGTTGAAATGAGTTGAAGTCTCACCACTCCGAGCAGAAGGGGTCTGCTGATGTCCAGGTTGGCTCTCCAAGCAAAAAAGAGCGAGTAGACCACCAGCATGGCCGCCAACAGCCAGGACACTGAGCGACACGTCCTAACATAGGAAAGGCCACTAGTTATTCAGTATACAAATATTATTCCCTTTTTCATTATCACTTCATGAATATTGTTCTACAAACTCCCGAGCTGCCATTTCCCCATATCTAGTCTAATGTATTATTTTGTCTGTTTACTCTGTAAAAATATTGTTGTTTTGAATAAGTCCATACAAACATTAATGCAGGGATGGAGATCACAAGCCCAAGAGCAAATGTATACGCCAGCCAGCTAAGAGGTGCATGATTGATTTTCTAATGCAGACTGAGTCATAATGAGCTGGTGCCAAGCGCTGAATCACAAACTCATTACAGTACAGCTGTAAAATGTACTTATGCACTAAAAAGAAAACACGTTAGCCTTGTGGCAATAAAAAATCATCATCTGAACCTGAAGAGACACTTTCAAGCCCCAGAAAATGACTTTTGGATTTTCCAACAAATTGATCTGATGGGTTCCACTGAGTGGCCACTAACACATACTGTCAAGATTCTGTTTTTCTCTTCACATTATGCACAATTAGTAACAAAGTAAATGATGAGTTTTTAGTGATAAATGTTCTGATATTCTTTACATACAAAGAGTTCCACTCCACATTTTAACATTAGGTAAATTTGCATGGCTTCCTTTTGGCATTTTATAAAATGACCTTGCTCTTTTTCATCTGTGTGTGTATGCAGCCAAGTCTATCAAAGTGCACCCCAGGAGAGGAGGAAGCAGGGGGTAGCTGGCCGGTGCACCACAGACCCCCAGGGCTTCGCTGAGCTTTATCAGCTCCACCCCACAGACCCTAGTAAAGGCACTGCTGTAATGAATTACTGGATCACAACGCCACACTGCCACATACAGATACATACAAGCAGCGATTTACTCGTCCACACAAACATGTTTTTTTTGAAAATCCAAAATACACATCAACCTCTCTTGATTTGAATGTGGAGCGTCGCGACAGCTTGACAGTTAGGTGCCTCAGTGTTTTTTTGTATTCTCTTTTTCTAAGATCAGCATTTTGTCAGTGGTTTTGTTCCCTGTCTTTTACTCCGGGGGATTAGGTTTTTGGTTGAAGTGGCTGCTGAGATGAGTGTGACAGAGTTTGGTGTTTTGTATGCCGGCGTCTCGCTCATCCTACCTGTCCCATGATGAGAGGAGAAGGCCTATTCCTGCCAGCACCAGCACAGGAAGCGAGAGGTCTTCCAGGCAGTGGTCCAACTGGGCCCTGCGCATACACAAACACACACAAGATATATGATGGACACCAAAGACAAGCTCAATTACCCTCCCTGCTAATGAACTCAAGGACACCAATTACTAAATGCCCTCCATCCTCTATCAAAACAAACTCCTTGGACTGTGCGCTCCTCCTTTCAATCGGATTGACAGATACGAATGACTGTGTCATCCACCCCCCGCTGCCCCATCCTCTCCTCACAGTGCCTGTCAGTCACAGAGCGCTTGCTCAGAGCAGAGAGATAGTTTCCTGCCTCTTCCTTAATACCCATCTCTATTTGACAGCTTATTGAGTCTCTATATCTCCCAATGTACACTATGTGTGAATGTGCTCATGAGCGTGTGTTTGTGGGTGTGTGTGTCAGCTTCTCCAGCGGGTTTACGTCTCCAGTGCGACATGCCTGTCATGTTCGCCTCTCTTCCCCATCTTGAAGGTGTGCTTGTCCATCAAGCAGCAGGGGTGATGGGAAGGGGTGGGTGCCTGGCAGAGGGGGGGCTGGTAGTGGGGGGTCTTAAGACGCACATGCACCCCCATCCCGTCAGCTGGAGAAAGATACCAGGAGTGGGTTGACTGCGGTGGTGGTGGTAGCGGGGAGCAGGGGAGGGGGGATCGGGTGGAGGAGGTGGTGGGAGGGGGGTGTTGCTGGAGTGGAAAAATACAATTTCTCCAGCTCTATTGCAGTGTCTGTCATCACAGCTTGTCACGCTTAAACACCAGAGCTGAGTGATCATTTCAAACTGCTGGAGAAACAGAACACAGCGATTTGGCCCTCTAAGCAGGTTCAGTTCTGCTTTGATGGGAGAGAGTGGAATGGGAAGAACAAAAGCTGCTGGGGAGGAGAGAGAGGCAGAGAGAGATGGGCTGCAGAAACGACTCTGGGCTCTCAGAACAGATTGGAGTGTGTGTGGTTAAACCTGTGTAAAACACCGGAACCAGGGCAGAAAGTGGTTGGGTCCTTCATTTGGAGAACCAGCCTATCACAGTGCCTTTAGATCAAATCTCTACAGCTTTCATTGTTGTTTCTTTCCTACTCCATCTTCGAACCTGATGTTTAAAGGCCTAAACAATCTGACGAGAGTGTTTTGAAGTACACCTAGTGTTTTAAAAGGCAGACTGTGCACCAAAAGTGTTATGAGGAACATGAAACTGCTCTGACGCCACTACTGTGACCTTCTTTTTTGATTTTGAGCTTTCAAATAAGGACCTTGCGACCAAAACAGTTTTTTCTGCAGCTACAGAAGCTGATGCGAAAGGTCCCACTTTGATTTTTGGGTTTCGGGTTTCCTGTTTGGGTTTTTCCTTGTTTAATTTTATTCACTCATAATTGGTCTGTTTCCTGATTCATTTTAGGTCCACTCCTTAAGTCAAGTCCATAGACAGTATATAAAGATGGACAGCTACCCCAAAGTGAGGCTATTCGATCTCGATCGGCCCCTGGTGTCTGACTGCAGTACAGGTCCTTAGGCCCGCCCCTCCATGTTAGTGAGTGGAGATAGGCCAAACTAAACTCAAAGTACACACCAAATAAACGATTCCCAAAGACGGTTTCTGTCACTAAAGGTAGTTCTCATCACCATGATGTCTGTTCAAGTGTTGGTTTTTATGATACGTTGTACAACACGTTATACAAAAGGGGGCTTTTCCACTGTGATTGACAGCTATGACAGCCAATCCGTGCACTTGCATTCAATGGAGCTGCTCATAATTGGCCGGAGGGGTGTGTCTCAATGACATCACCCTCGCAAGATGACAACGCCCGTATCCTGGATATTTTAACCTCACCTCAGTGCAGCGGGGGTAAGTGGGGGCGTGTCGTCCATCTTTATATACAGTCTACATTTTACTTTCTGCCTTTATGTGTTTTCCAAATTAGAGATCATCTGACTCAGATACTTGTTTAACCTTATCATCAACCCTGCCATCTCCGTGGCTATTCAAAAGATGTTGGGGCACGCTTTTTGACAGCATGGGAGGGATATGACACGTGCAGTGTAACCAGAGTTGTGATGATGGAGGGTTATAGCAGACAGTATTAGATATGAAAAGATGATGTCAGCTCAGGTGCTTTTTGAGTTAACTCAAACTGATGGTGGCTTATAAACAATTGAATGTTTATGTAGAAAAAGTATTTGTTTATTTGATGAATGATATTGTGCAGTCCGGTGATGGTCTGTTGGGAGCAAATGCACTAGTAGCATCCTGCAGAAGTAGTCCTGTCTGTTGTTTGTTGGTTATTGTGGGTCTTCTGTTATTGTTAGTCCACCCTGGACTGCTATTCAATGAATGAATGGTGATCTGTTGATCTTACTATCATCTGTCCATTATGGATGTGGCACATTGTTTCCTGGTGTTTCTGACCATTTTTGTGGTTGTGCTTACACAGCGTGAGCTCGTCCAACCAAATGCACTGAAGTACAGCTGCAAGTTTCTTCCTCTGTGCTGCAGGAGATATGGATCTTATGCTGTGACGTGTATATTGTATTGTATGTATTTGTGATGGACTACTGCCCGTAAAGCAAATTGCCTGTTGGGGACATGGATGTTTTTTTAAATCTTGATAGAAACACTATCATTTACAATTTTACTACGCTTCAGACCTAGTTGGCACCCCTGTTTACAGAACATTGTAATTTGTTAGCATGGATGCTCAAATCGTTAGTGTCATAGATATTGTTCTTGGTCTAGACGGCCCTTTATCTCCATTTTTAAAATCATTCTCCCCAGGAAAACATTTCAGTTCACTCCAAAATATGTAATAAGTAGTTGCATTTTGTGTTTTAAATGTGTTAAAGACAAAAAGTTGAAAAAAGGCCTAGCAGACTTACTTTAGCATTGAGGTCAGGTTTACAGAGCTCTCTGTCTTTGCCTGCAAACACAAAAACAATACAATGAAAACCTGATGCTGTGATGAAGGCAGCTAGGCTGAACTGTTAGCATGTTTCTTTGACATGGCAAGAATAAATTATAACTGAGACTAGTTAACTTTGCCCTGACTATCTGTGTGTGTGCTACATTTTTACCATTGGATATTCAGCATTGGAGTTGTAGTGAAAACCACTGGTATACAAGGTAAAAGAATGTCACCAGAGCCCATATACCGACTAATGGTACATGATAAAAAAATCTCGAGTAGTGGGTTGATTTTCTTATAGTGAGGCAAGCAGCACGTACCAGACTGAAGGTGCCATATTCAGCCCTCAGCAAGTGGGTGAGCAGGCCTGGCAGGGAAGTCTGATCCCCCCAGCTCCAGCGGGCTGTATTGAGGTAGGAGGAGATGGGCAGGTAGATGTATGGCAGAAACCCAGCCAGGAAACACACTCCCAGAGAGACAAGGCCACGCAAAGACAGCTCCTGATGAGATTGAGAAGAGATTTTCTTTGTATATGTATGTGAATATGTATGTGTATGTATATATATATATATATATATATATATATAACATTTTATTTTTTTCCAACATTGTAGTAAAATTTTACATATTAAAAAAAGCTGCATCCCAAGAAACTCAAACGTACATTTTTGTTATTACACTTGACTTGATATTTAATATATAGAATAGCAAGTGCCTTTACTGTAGATGGGACAGCAACCAAAGCCACTGTATGTTTATAACCATACTTTTTGTACCCGTCTTGAGGTTCTTAAAAACATAATTAGAATCTGTTCTACGTTTATAAAGAAAACCCCAGGACTTACCCTGAGAGAGTAAAGTCGATGAAGGACCCAGGGAATGATGACTAATACATACAGCACCAGGGTGTGCTGGTTACAGAGCCCCAGGCCACAGCACAGGGCTCCCCAGTGTGCAATCTGACAAGGTCAAGCATTTAAATACAGCACAGTGAGTCCAATTTGAAGTTTTTTTAAGGAATGATCAGAGAAAACTGAACAACAGAGACCCCAAATGAGGGTCGCACTGAGTTACCTTCCCCCTCTGGGTGGCGTTTTCAGCACAGTGGAAGCTGGCAGTCAAGAAGAAGAGCAGACCGACAAAAAGGTTGTTGAGGGTGAAGACCTCTGCCACCATGGACCACTGCCAGCCCAGCCTGGACACAGCGAACAGCCCCCCAGCCAGTACTGCTCCAGGGCCGGGGCCTGCCAACCTGACAGTGAGGGAGGAGAGGCCTTCATAACTACACACAACTTTAGAAAGATCTGCAACTTCTCACACAAACACAAGAATATCACAAACAACACCTTGTTCTAACCAAACTGAGTAATTACAGTCCAATATTTGAATATACCAATCCTAGCCTTACTTTTTGTTGTTAGTCACTTTAAAAGGCTACAGAACTTCTTTTATTTGATCTAAGTAAAACTAAACTGACACAAAAAAGGAAAAACAACAAAGTCAGCAGCTTCACACAAAATTTAATTTTTGAAAGGCACAACTTCCCCCAGACTAATTTGGGGACCCATTATAATCTTCCCGCGACCCAAGTTTGCTACTCGGACAAGACCTTGAAAAACACCCAGTAAATTGGGCCATTCACATATCATGAGAACTCCCTCCCCAGCAGAGGGTTGATCTCGAGCAGACTGGCACAGAAACCACCGTGGTAGAGATAGCACTTTATCCTCAGCCTCTTAAATATAATGTGTGCACAAAAGTTTCCCCCTTCCTCCTCTCCTGTACTGTCTCCATCTCCTTTGCAGTAATTGAAGCAAACTTGGGATAATCTGTCATACGCTAAGACCCACCACTTACTAAAAATGAGAGACAGAGGGGGAGAGAGAGAGGCGACAAATGATGGGGAGAAGGAAAAGAAAAGAAAAATAGTGCAGAAAAGTGTGCGTTAAAGGGGTGAGACAGTGTGCGGGATAAAGGATGAAATATAGAAAAGGGAAGAAAAAAGTTCAAGAAGAGAGAGGGGAAAAAAGAGAAAGGAGAAAAAAAAAAGCAGCCCAGTCCCCGGCATGCTGGCTCTGAAATATGAGCAGGCTCGACAATTAGGGAAGTCAGGCAGTATGGCCCTTTCCGCCATTGTGTGGAGTGGCTTAGAGTCCTCATCAGCCTATCAGCTAACTGACAGGCAGAGAGCTGCTCTATTCAGCACCGCAGATACAAGCTGCAGGCCAAACGGCTGCCAGGTCCCTTATGACCCCACAATCCCTTGCCGGTGACAGCTTCAAGCTCCATAGCAAATTAGGCGCTCTCACATTACAATCGCAGAAGACAGATTCCATTAACGGTATCTGAAATTGAGTAGAGAGCAGGCCCGTTATCAGACCTGACTCATAAGCACCGCCATTAATCACAAGGCATGATACCATTTATACATTTCCAGCTCTCTGCCTGCCGCTGTGATAGTCAGCCACAAAAGGCCTGATGAGACTTAGGCTAGGGGAACAATGGAGCTTTCTGAGGAAAGCGCGGTAAATCAGGAAAAAAAGGAGAGGGAGAGCGAGAGCAGGGTGAAAAAAAACTCTTGCTTGCTGACTACTTCCCCTTTTTTTCTTGGTTTTTCTCTCTCCTTCTCTCCACTATTTTTCCTCTGTGTTCACTGTAAGGCGAGCACGGTGAATGAGTATGTATATGTGCGTGTGTGTGCACTTAAAGACGGGGGGGGTGGACTGTGTTGATGGGGCGTCTAGGAGTGGGTCTTAATAAGAGATAGCAGCGTCTTTCTTGCTGCACCGCTCCAGGAATTAGTTGTAACTTGAAGGAAGGATGAAGGAGGATGGGGTGGAGGGGGGCAGATGGAGACTTTTGTTGAGGTGCAGAGACCCCCCGCACCCATAATTTTACCTCCCTGCATGACAATTAACCCACAGCTCATGCACCTAGCAGGGGGGCTGATTTTGGGGGCAGCACTGGGTGCACAACAGTCGTGGGGGTCCACGGACGAGGTTATTACACCAAGTGTGTCCCTGCCTCTGATAGTCAGGCAGCACTCGTCACATATTCAGAGACACACACAAACACGCGCACACACACATTCCTGTTCTTCAACTTCTTTATTCTCCCCGAGTGCCTGACAAATCTCTCTGTTAGAGCTTGTCATTCGGTAAGAGCCCAGTGATGTGTGTACAGTGCGGGCTGTAAATGACCTGTCTGTCTGCACGGGACCACCTGGGTCCCAGTCAGCCTCTCAGCCTCTCCATAGCTCATTCTGCGGGCTGGCTGCTCCCAGGGCGTGCAGATAAAGCAGGACATATTCTGACACCAGTGTGGCCGTGTTCCCTGTTATCATGACTCAATGCGGTGCAGGGATGCTGCTGTGCTGAAATGTTGTGGCTCAGTGACAATGGCCTGGTTGAGACGTGGCAGGAGAATAACACCGCTGACAGTGAGACTGTTCTACCCTGCACTGATCCACCCTGCCAAAACGTCTGTGTCATCACTTGGGTAATTAACTGAATGAAAAATACATAATGCATACACTCTGGAATTGAGCACAAACTTCGTAATAATGTAAGAAAATTACAAAAATTTTTAGTTTTTTTAAAAAACTAAAAATCATACATACAAGGAAAGAAAATGGTTAAATAGAAAAAAAAATGAAAATGTTTGATACAAAACAGGTTCAAACAGTAAGTTCGAAGGTAAAGTAAAAAAAAAAAAGTAATGAATGACTGATACAACAGACTCTGGTAAGCATTGCCCCCTTCAAGGACACAACAAAAGCTCAGTATAATCACTTTGAAGTGTCAAAATGGGACCTGCCTCATTTACTCCCTCAGTTCTACAGTACGGGCCAGAGACGTGCCAGCACCAGTCGTCTGTGCTAAATAACAGCACACAAAAAGCCTTCACCAGCACTCTGCACTGAATCAGGCTTCACAATGGAGCTGGCCAAGGGAGCCACTGTCACACACCACCCCGGGGAACAGACAATACCACAGCTGTGCCATCGCGGATCAGCACCGCACTGTTCTCTAACCGAGTGGTGGTTTGGGAAAAGCAGCGTTGGAAAAGAATCACACATTCCTGAAGAGGGTAGAGAGCCCAAGAGAGGAGGTGGCCAACTCGGGCTGAGGCGGAGGTTTCCAGCTGGCCCTCGCTGACACCCTAGGGCTCTCCTCTGGCCAGGACACCAGGCAGGGTACTTAGTAGCTATTATATGACAGGGGTAAGTGTCTGATGCACAGCTTTGAAATTTCAAAGCCAAGCAGAGATTGAGATACAATTCAAGCTTTAAAATGAAACAGTATGTATGTGTCAGGAAATCTAATACTACATAAAAATACTACAAAATGTTTTAGAGTCAGTTAATGTATAACTTTGGGCTGAGCCATGTCTTGAAGTGAAATTAAATCATTACAACATCATCACATCATTTAATGATTAAAAAAAAAATTGTGTGAACTTTACAATGTTCGTATCGCAACACACGTACTTACATTTACAGAGTAAAACCGACTACTGGTCAGCCTGTGAAAAAAGATGGACAATAACTGCGTCTAAAATCGCATACTATACACCATGTATAATATACATGTATGATAACTGCATCTAAAATTGCATACTATACACCACATACCCAACATGTTGACAACTGTTCAATATACTTTTGTGTCCACAAACAGTATGTATCTTTTCCAACGCGCTGAGCTGTAATTATCTAGTCACTTTTCCAGAGCCTCCTTGCCGGTCGCCAGGCACGTAACCTGCTGTGTATTTTTATTTTATTGTATCTGATTTATTTATTCTCTTTAATTCTATAGACTTTTAATAATTTTTTAATATGTTATTGTCTTATTGTTTTAATTTTCTAGTCCCGTAAAACTTTATGTATATATAATTGCTTATGTTAGCCTTTAAATTGTGTCTGTGTTATTTCAATTTTACTACGTGAAGTGCGTTGGGTCCCATGTTTGTATGAGAGGTGCTATATAAGTTGAGTTGAGTTGGGTAACCTGTGCTAACCTCAGCTCTATTATTTTGCTTTAAAAATATTTTTAAAACTATATTATTACGCCTAGCAAAGTGAAATCTTACACCTCTGACATATTAACACTTAATAGGAGGCTTTATTGATGATCCAGAACTGTCTTGGCTGCTGTCCATTACAAACTTTGTCCACTTCAGCATTACATTGTGGAATATATATGCCAGTGTTTATATGCTGTAATACTTCACTGGGAATAGTGTGGAAATTCCACACTCTTGGTTTCCTACCACGTTTTCAGACTATTGCTGCGTTCAAAAGGAACTCTTGAACTTCAAACATGTTTACAGCATGGGAAGTTGTATACACGAAGTCTAGAACTCTGAGTCCTCCAAAATTTTCCACTAGAGGGGGGCGTTTATATGGTCACTTCTCATGAACATGGTAAACACAACCCTTTTTGAATGCAGAAATAATAAAAATCTCACATGTTGCCTTAGCCTATTAAAAAGTATGACAGCCAATGTCTTCTGTGGCGATGTAGGAGCTTTCCAATGTTTAAAAAAAGATGCTGACATTATCAGGTTTATTTTGGCTTTGGATTTTTTGCAGAAAGCCTGTGTTACAAACATGGGGCATGGACATGGAAAGACATTAACATTAACCAGGCTGGGAGAGTTTAATGACAGATGCTAATGAATTGGATTTTAGGAACTGTAAGATCTGGTGTTTAGATGGCTTTGTTGTTTAGTCCCCTAAATTTATGTAAGTGCAATACTAAATCACTGGGGTGCCCCATTAAATTAATGATTTCAAGCAAAATGTAACTAAAGACGAACATTTCAATGCCTTATTTTATGTGTAGAGTAACAATAACAGTGTAACGGAATTAGTTGCATCGAAAATTTTAGATGTATTCTTCAATAACTTTTTCATATTGACCGGCCTGGGAAATAGATCGACATTATATCAATATTGTGATATGACACTAGATGTTGCCTAAGATTTTGGATATTATAATATCGGAAGTTTTGTCTTTTTCTGGGTTTTAAAGGCTTCTTTACAGTAAAGTGATTTAATTTTCTGAACCTACCACACTGTTCTGTTATATTATCTGACACTGTATCCACATTAGTGATGGTTATTTATCAAATAACTCATTGTGTAAATATTTTGTGTATGTAGAAAATAGTTAAACCTACAATAATATTGATATTGAGATATTTGCTCAAAATTTCGGTTATATTCGATTGTCTCCATATTTCCCAGCTCTACATATTGTGATATCATCATCACTGATTACAATATTGTTTTTAGCCATCTTATCCCATCGTTTTATTGATATATTATTGATATCATTACAAGATTTTTTTTTTTACTTGAAAAGCTGTTCTATTTGTGTAAAATACTCAGTGAATGCTTTTACTTGTATCATTTTTTCAATAATCTGGGGTGAAATTATCCTCCACAAGAACCCACAGTCACCACCAAAATTTCACATTATTAATGTTGAGGTAAATAAAATACATATTACTGCATTTTTTCAGTATTGCCAAGCCCTGGTCTTTTTTTATAGCTGACTTTCAAACAGTATATTGGAATCTGAGATGCCACAGCGTAATTTTCAGCCAATCACCAATCCAAGCACTTCCCTGTCTTTCCTGCCTCATCCGGTGTGCAAAGAGGATGCTGTCTGCTTGAACAGAGAGGAGGGTAAATAAGGGTCCCAGCGCTGCCGCTCAGACACCCCTCCTCCAGGAGAGCGCTCCAGTGCTCCAAGTGCGTGTAAAATTAATCACCACAATTCTGCTCAAACAATGCAGCCACTGACATGACAATTTCTTCCAGAATGCCATCTTAATCTCCACCCAACACACAAAAATTACAGGAAGAGGGAAAAAAAACAATTTACAAAAACCCTATGTTTATGCAATTCACTGAATGCCATTTCTATTGCTGCTTTTTCCAACAAAGTCATTAGGCACACACCAGTGATACATAAATGTTGCTGTATAGATTCCATTAACTAATTCTGGGTGAATTGTAATTGCCGAGTCTGATCCGTCTCCGTGCCTGGTGCCTTATTAAGACTGCCTGTGGTGGGTGAGGAATGTAATATTGACGTCCGAGGCAGACACAATCTCGGGCCCACGGGCGAAAGGAATATTAAACTGGTACTGTATTCTGCTGTCTATCTAGCCCTCCTCCCTCCTCCTCTCTATCCCCATCCCATAGCCAGTAATGAGGAAATAACATCTTCATTAGACATCTGTTTAACTGTATTAGAGGATGAGTCCTGGGGGAACCATTGGTCATGCTGAGGATGGGGGGGTGGGGGGTAGAGGAGGTCTGTTGGACTACAATATGACGGATGAGATATTGCAGAAATGGAACAAAAGGTCCAGATTTGGGGCCTTTTAAATAGACAAACCTAAAATTGTCTTTTGCATTTTCAGAAGAAAATAGAAATGGGGGTATTTTCTATTGCCACTTGGGATGAAGATTTTATCCTAGCATAGCAGATGTGAGAGGGAGGGGCAGCTTTGCCACCTGCAGGGAGAGGTGAGAACATTATCCAACAAAACAACTCTATTCAACTGTTTTCACAACTCAAAACAAAACCACGCAAATGGCTGCAAAACACAATCCCCACACACATTGCTCCTGACATGACCCCAACAAGATACACGCAACTCTGTGGAAAAACAACCCACCTGAGCGAGGAGGGAAGGCGCCATCAGGACCATATGGTGAAGGTCCTTATAAGGAGCTGGGGACACAGCACAAGGCAGGGGATGGCACCACGCCCACCCTCAGGTCCACTGAGGTATCAGCTGTGCCACATGGGCCAGCTCTTGGCGGGGGAGCCTCTCGCAGGTGCATTTGTTTAGAGGGCCGCCAGGGAAAGGGAAGGCCAGGCGCTTCAACAGTTATGTAATCATGTGATCAAAAAAAAAGTGCTGATGACTGAGCGTTGCGAGGTTGTTTTTCTGCTCTGATGGCTGTCAGCACACTAACGTGTCTGCTCCTGGTTTCTCAGGATAAGCTCGGGGAATGGAGAGAGATTCCTCCCAGGTAGCAGAGATTCAGAGCAGCTTTAGCAGATAAACTGTGAAACGAGAGAGCACAGAATACCAAGCTGTCTGGATTATCCCGCTATGAAGGGTGCATTCCTCCAGAGACTCGTGGCTGAGGAGGCCTTTAGCATTCCACAGGCGAAATGTTTCTTTCTGTGAACCTCTGAGTGCAATCGATAGTAATTATCATTACGTCCACCATCCTCAAAGGCTTGTCAGGCCATGGTGTGAAAACATAACAAGACATGCAATTTGGCCATCAAACCATATGATCAAGCCAAGAGAACTGTAATTGACAAATCAAAGGGAGGCTAAGTGCTACATTTAAACTTATGCAAGAGAGAGAAGTGGCTTCCAAGCCTATCAACTTACATTCCCCCACATTAAACACGGCAATCTGGCCGACTAATTTAAATTGATACATCAAAGGCTTGCCATGTTGGGTATACTCCAGATGAATTTCAAGGTCTTACAATTTACTATTTGAGAGAAACTGCCTTCAAGTACCCGCATTAACTTCAATACATTTTGCCATCTGAAAATAATCACACAAAGCGATGATTTGTTTGGGGAGGGGGAAAGTCTACTTCTCAGCTGATGCAAACCCAAAAATAAGAAGTAGTGAAAAAGTTTAAAAGGGCCTCAAAGGAACAGAAACAACAAAATACATCCCGGAAGTTAATTATGTTTGGGAAAAGACACCGTAAACTGGCGTTGCTGCAAGGACAGAGCAGGTACGAACGGGTGTCAACTGGTCAGTTTTGGCATTTCATCTGAGGGAAAGGCCTGGCCAGATAATCCCTGCAGGGATGTGGCATGACATCTATGCCAGTCGTCTCAGTATGGTCAAAGCACCCAATGCCCTCCGTGCCAGAGCTGAGATGGAGGTCTTGACCATCCGGAAACATCCCCCCTTCATCTTTTGCCCTCTCCAGTAACCCCTCACCAGGCAGAGTCTGCCAGCTGATCCACGGCCACAAGCTCATCCCAAACTAGGCCCTGAGCAGATAATGACTAAAACCTTTTATGCTTATTTTTCAAATTGAAAGCGTAGATTATATGTTCATACTTAAGAGCTTATATGGTGTGACTGTGTGCTCTGGCTGAAGTCCTTGCTCTCCATCATCCCTTGTTGGGGAGTGGGTGGGGTTGGAGGTCCTCATAATGACTTTTCACTTGACCATAATCCAAAATTGGATCTAAATCCCCAGAGATTACAAACAGGGCTACAGTTAACATGCCCACAGTGAGCCAAATATCACCCAGACTGCATGGATATTTTCTGGCCTCAAAATAACTGTCTGTAAATGTCTGGCCAAGAACAGAGTCCAATCCTCCAATTGACTGGTAACTCATCAAATGTATTAGGACATGGGGGCAGTATAGATACAAAGGCAAAAAATCGCAAAAGAAGCACAGTGCTGCCTCCTTTTTGTTTTTGTCCACTTTTTATTCTTTTCTTGTCCTGGTTAAAACTGGTAACTTTTGATTCACCTCTGAAAGGCAGAAATGCAAGGCAGGGTGTAAGACTGATGCAGTCTGGGCTTAAGGCCAGTCCCCTGGGTAGCATTTCCTCCCAAGCCTCTGCCCTTCTGCAGCAGGGCTGACCCTGTACCCTGACCCACTGCAGACCACCTGCCACCTAGCACACACTGGCCAAGCACACAGGAAGTAGGCCCAGTGCTGAGCACCAGGGAACACACACACAACTCCATTTTCACCTGCTTTTCCCCCCACTATCACAGCCTGCCGAGGTGTACAGCAGGAAGAAATTACATCATATTCAACAATTCCTATTCTGGCCGAGTAAATTAGAAGTATATGACATGCTTGGAAATGCCCCAGTATGCACAAACAGTGACAAAAAGGAAAAATGTTGACACTAAGCTGCCACCAACAATGCAATGTGGGAAATTACTAAGATCAGCAAAAGGGTGATGTAAGGTAGTGCGGCCAACCATGGGAGATAAACACACACACAAAGAGGGACGGGGTAAAATACTCCTTACATGATAGGGTCAGCAGCAGGCGAAACTGCAGGGTGGTAGATGGCGATGCAGAGAGCGTAAACTGTGCTCATGACTGAGCGAGGGGAGAGATGGTTGAAGAGTGGGGAGAGGGAGGAGCAGAGTTAGTGATCCTGTTCCTCTCAGACCCAGGAGGCAAGAAGGGGGAGATAAGAAATCGTGCCATGTCAGGATTGAGAGCATGCTGGGCAGTGGGGGGTGCAGGAGAACAGGGACGTCAGGATGGGGGTTTGGAGGGCGCGATAATTGTGATATACATACACACACACGCACGCTCACAACGGGTGGCTGATGGGTAAACAGGCAGGGCAGGGTGGTGGGAGGGAGGAGTGCGGCGGGGCTCTGCTCCTGAATACTGAACAGAGGATCAGGGACGACACTGCCAGTCTGTCAGGACCCAAAAATACCACTCTCTGTTCCAGACAGCATCAAGATGCAAAACGTCAGTAAGGGAATGTTTGAAGACCCCCTCCACTTTAAATAATGTCTTCCTTTCATTGTGACTTCCCTCAGATGTTTGACTTGTGCTATACAGACTGATGCATGTGCAGAGTTTGTCAGTAGACGGCTGATGTCAGATTCCTCTGCTGAAGGGGAGCTTCTTTGTGCTTTCCTGAAGATTGCAAGTGCAATTAAGTGACATCAAATCATCTCAGACAACTAGACAACTTAAAGAAGTATCTCACTGATATAAAGAAGTCCCTCACATAAAACTACGCTGTCTCTGCAGTAGAAAGACGCAAATACTCTTGAAATTGGTGCTACATGACCAGAGAAAAAGGACGCTTTTGCTCAAGAGGTAGAAAACCTACTATTACCAGATTGCTATGTGCCTGATGTGATGTGGAATGGTCCGTGAGAATGAGGGGGTGGGACATCTGGGTACTGGTTAGACCGAGGAAAGTTTACCGCAGTTCATCTACACATACTACCCACACTGTTTTGATACAAAGCTGGTCAAAAATCAGCCAAATATCTCTTTGAAATACCCTGTTTGGGAATTATTTTTATAGAAGCACATTATTCAAAATATTAGCATAGTACTTGCTGGGCAGAGGAATAACATAATTATGACAACAAACTCTGGAAAATGACTAATATTTCATGTTCCTACCTGCAGACAGTTACGCAGAGGGCGCCGCAAGCTGCAGCCCCCAGCAGGCTACTCATCAGGTTGACACTGTGGGCTGGAGAGAGTGAGGGCAGGAGACACATCGCCAGGCGAGCCAGCAGGGTAAAGAGAGGGTATCCTGGAGGATGGGCCACCTAAGAACAAATGACAAAGTGTGAAATCAAAACCCAAAGATGCACTGAGAGATCACAGCCTCAAGAGAACAGCAAGGTAATGCGCCATTCAATATGTGCTTGTGTGGACGGCAAGCTAAGATGATAAAGGTGTTGTTGGACTTTTTTAAAATGATATGGGAGGAGTGAAAATAAAAAAGCAAGAACATAAAAGCCTGAATGAGAATATAACAGGTGACCACAGCGCACTTACAAGTTAATTTTACTTAAAAAAAAAAAAAAGATCACCCTAAAAAAAAAAAACAAAGGTATATATAACTCGTGATATTAATTTATGTTTACTGTATATCCAATTGTAAAGTTTATTTAAAATCAAGTTATATTTACTTGATTTTGTGAAGTTGCTGTACCTTAAAAATGGCACATTTAATATCATCATTTTTTCTAAGTTTTAGCAACTTCAGTACACATGTATTGTGCATATGTAAACAAATCAGAACTTGAAGATCTCCTTACTTCATCACTGGCAAAATGAGTTTTGTCACAATCAAGTTAAGTCAGACTTACTACTCCTTGATTTTTTTTGTAAAATCAACTTGTCAGATTTATAGTGTGAGGCAGTGAGGGTGTGTTATTTTTTTACAAGCCTCTTCTGACAGAGTGAGAAATCTAGTTGCTCTTCTGCCCTCGGTAGATGCCAGTAGTGGTGTGCTGTAGAGCTGCAATAATGGAAAATCAAGACACATCCCGCCTGGTCTGACCGCAAACTGACTCTGCTATGATACCAGAGCCCTCTTCTCCCTCACTTCCTCCCTCCTCTCACTTCTTTTCCTCTGGCCTCTTCCCAAGGACAGTGCAGCTCCCCAGAGCCCGTGGAAGAGCACGTGGTGCTCACCAGCCTCAGCCCCCAAACCACCTCCGAGCCGCAGTCATTCTCGCCTGGGGGATCTCGGCAATCACAGCAATTAGCCGCTAAGTCTCCTCTACCCAGATAAGGGCTCAGTCATTAAACACAGACTCATTCCCTGGCACTGATAACACGAGCCATGCAGGCAGGGAGAAGGGGCAGCTCTTCCAATGAGCACAGAGCTGAAAGGTGAGAGTATCAAAACCTCACTGGTCACCTCAGACATGGCAAAGGCTACTTGGTTACATTCAAAGAGACACAACTCCACCTAAATCGAGGGACGAATGTCATGCAATGTCACGCATGTAGGTCAGGAGAAGTTAAGGAGCAAAAAGGGAAGAAATAATGTAGAGACAAAAAGACAGAGAAAAGATGTAAAGTCAGGTGTCAGGTAACACTTGAGAACGTGGATGAGGAACTGTGTCGCCAACAGGAGTGGACAGACATGCAGCAAAAGGACAGCTGAGGGACAAAGGCCACAGGGAGCACGGGAAAGCGGAACTCAGGAGCTCTGGGGATCAGAAGGGGGGGCCAGCAGCCTGGGGCCCAGGGACGGCCTGTGAGGCCCTGGGGAGGCCTGAAAAGCAGACAGGCAGGCCACACGGACTGCAGCACTAACGGCAGGATTACTGGCATAGTGACACCGACACAGCCTCCCTAAAAGGATCACAGCGGCGTAATAAACTTTATTAAATAATAAAACTTATTATAACTGTTAACCCGATTTAGTTCATTCTTCGCGGCTTACACACACACACAAAAAAGAGGGGTGGATATAATAAGCCTTATACCGTACATAAGGCAAAGCCTACAAAAGCCATCGCCTTACCATTGACTTTAATTGGATTTGAAAAACGGGTTGCAAATTATAGCATTCTCTACTTGCAACTTAGTAAAATAAGTGTATAGAAAAGAAGGGGAAAAACCTGTGGACTGAAAGTAAATTAATCTGCTTTCTGCCCATGCTTAATTAAACTTCCTTAATGCTTATAAGAGTTAATGAGTGAATTGATTAAACAATACAGCTAATACTTACCCCCAGCTCACAAGCAGTGGTGATCAGCTCTCCTGTGGAAGAGAATAGGGGAGGAAATTAATGTAAACCCAATAATTATTATTAAGAGACAAGTCTGCTCCCAAAGTTTTCCCAAATCAAATACTTGCACTGGGGTTTTGCATTAATTTGCCAGGATCAAAACCTACAAATCTTCCCAGTGTGACATTTCCTAAGCGGCACGCTCATTCTCTTCATCTCTCGCTTCTCCCCTGATGCCTTCCTCCCCGTCTCCAGCACATACACACAGTTATAAACACACACACAAGCCATTAGACTCCCTCTCCAATGCTCTGTCACACAAAGACACACACATATGCTGATCTGAGAATAATGCTTCCAGTCCCATCCTCCCAATGCATCAGGGTCCTTTCCTTTCCTCTCTTTTTTTCTCTCCTGCTGCTCTACGTGCCTCTCTCCTGCTCCCACACTCCCAATGCCTCAATGTCTCGTTTAGTCCGTTGGGCACAAACAGAAAGGCAACGTTGGTGACAGTCACAGAATGAGGTAAGCTGTAAAAATAAGAGCCGGCTGCACAATTTTTTGACAAGCTCTGTGTGAGGCGCAGCACAAAGTGAAAAGAAAACCCCTAAAAGCTATTTGAGGAAGCTTTAATGTATCTGGGCACAAACCCATTTGTGCCAGAATACACCCAGAGCGTTTCAAATTATACTGATTTCTCACCAGTTGTTTGCATCTCCCACTCATGAAAATTGAAATTTGGTTCAGATTAAATGACATTGATAAATGTTTAGGTTCAAGATGGCTCCCTCTACTGGTACTAAATGGGTAGTCATCTCTTGCAACCTATACAGCCAATTAAACAGTGGCCTTGTTTCCCATCACTTTACCAGCATAAAAACTAGAAGTACACCTGGTAAATTAATACAAATTACGCTGGAAACAGGTTTTAACTTACTTTTTAACCAAATCCTTAAAACAGCAACAGATTAGTGTCGGTTATCTTCAATTCTAGCATCTGTAAGTGGTTTTTCAAAATAAACATTTGAAGAGAAAGGACACGGGCCCCAATGAAGCATCGACCATTATAGAACAGAACGGCTGAGTTTCAGATGGCATTGGCTGCATCACGCATTTTGCAACCTTGCCGATACAGTGAATTATTATGCCTAAATTTCTGCCACATGAGGAGCCCTAACTCTTATCACTCTAATGGACCATGAAGTCAGAACTCCTCCACCTGCACAGCTTAAATGTTTTCACAGCTCCATTTCACCTGGCATGAGCCGCCAGCTACCTGCCATCATTTTACATCACACTTTCTCAACCCTCATCGGTTTCTCAATTTCACTTAATTTCCCTCAGTAGTGGCACACTTTTTACACCATTCAACACAGAGAAACTCAAACTAATACTGAGCCAAAACATCCATCTCAGTGCCACAGAGATGCAGTTCTGCAGCCCCAATACTAAAAAGGGAAAAATATTGACTCAACGGGGTAGCAGCATGGGTGCCAAGAGTCTTTGTGATAGTGGAGCATGGGCACCCACACCAGTCTTCCCATAATCCCCATCATTTCCACACTCCACATTCCTAGACAACAGCGTACCCGCGGGGCTGTGCTCAAGCCTCTCCAGGGCACATCACACCTAAAGAGATTAGGACACAGAGACGGAGACCTGGAGAATTCAGAAGGGTGTTCAGCTGGCACTATCAGAGCGGGCATCCTGCATGGTCCCTAAACACTGTGGAGAAGGGGTTGGCCATTTTTTCAAAGGCCCCGTTCGCCAGACAGCAGCACAAGCAGCAGGGCTACTCAGCGCTCCAATTGCCTGCTCTCTCCTCGTCTCTCCTCGCTCATATCTGGCCGAGCTTTTCACACGCTTTCATTCTGCAAAATGTGCATTCCCCTCCACAGCAGCTTGTATGCCAGAGCAGTGCAAACCTAACAAGCAGAGCCTCCATGCCCTCAAGTCCACATTTACAAGTTTGTAACCTTGCTATCACTTCTAAACACTGTTTGTAATTGTGCAAGGCAGTCCTTCATGAACTGAATTACAAGAATGTTGGAAAACATGCTGGCCTACAACATAGGAATGTACTGAGTGAAAGTCATTTGGGCTATGGCTGGTTACAGAGGAGAACAGATTAAATTTATGCATACACACATAATATGAAATTAAACAGCCCATATTTTTTGAGAGTAAGGCACTATAAACAACACACTGTCATTACAAGTGGTGTCTATATTCCCCTCCATGGCACTGCAGTCAGTATTGAAATTAATTCTCTACTTTATTTCTCCTTGTGGCAAATGTTGGTTAAAACAATAGTTATTGTAGATATGTAAAATGGAGAACATTTTGACGCAGTAAATAACTTTCTGATAACTTTATGAATAACAAAGGAGTTTGGTGCAAGTGACTGAAATAAGTTGTTGGTCAAATGGGCAAAGTTAATATTGTGAAAACAATCCTGGCATAAACTGATGTTAATCCATTGGGCCAAATTTGTTTTTGATCCTGACAGAGTATGATTTTGACATTTTTAGATTTCAAAGAAGCCTTCTTATCACATCCTTTCAGTCAAAAGTAAAATGAAATTCTTTCTACAAGCATTATCTCAATTTAAATTTACAAAACCCTTTCAAAACTCATTTATATAATAAGATAAATAAGCTAAGCTGCCCCACCAGGGCATGAAATTAACTTTTGTATCACCAATAAACACAATGTACAATGTACCAAAAAACACAGAAACAATATATACAAGACGCTTCACAGAACATCAAAAAAGGCAGACGTATGTGTTCAATGGTTCATACAATTTATAAAATTGTATTTGTTTTTTTTTTTAATGGTACTGATTGCACAAAAAATCCCTTAGATATCTTCTTTTTCTATAAAGCATCTTTAAAATCAACCGTTATAAAGTGCTTCATGCACAAGGACATGCATAAAAGAAGGCAGAAAACAAATGCAAATTCAACAAAAATCAGCAAATATCAACAACAATAATAGAACAAAAACAAAAAACAAAAAACCCCACACACAAACGTGCACATGTAAGAAGAGATGACATAGATAACAGATAACATAATCAATACCAGAGGAACGTTAGACTATGAAGACACTGCTGATGTGTGAACTATTTTGTTCTTGCAGACTCATTTAAATATAATAAAGATGAACCTTTTGAAAGTTCACAAAGAACATGTCCTAGTCTGCCAATGTCAATCATATGCGTGTTTTAAAATTAATGCATTAGTAAAACATATGCATGGTTAAGTAGATTTTGTCTTTCATGTACCTGCAGTACCACGGACAGCACCAGTTTAGCTGCAGCGATTGCACCAATAAGGCACCTCACGATTGGCTGCCTAGCAACAACAAAGCCACATGACCAGAGTGGAGCATTAGCTAGCATGTTAGCACCAACCTGAGTCTCCTCCGGGGACAGTCCTCTGCACACAGGGCACATACAAAGCGGTGACACAAGCGACAGTAGCGCCTGCCAGTATCCAGCTTGTGCTCCGCTCCGCAGACATGTTTCTGTCTAAATAAATGCCGACAGATTACAAACAAATGATAATGTCGGCTAACTGACAAGCTAGCTACCGTTAGCATCAATACAATTCCGGAACCGCGGACGGTAAATAGCACTGTAAACTGCCAGTTACATAAAAAAAAACCGATGGACGTCTGAAGTAAAGTTAATATAAAAGTAAAAACGTAACTTTACGGTTTTATTTGAGGAGTCTTGGCAGTTAGCGAAGTTGTAACGTTTATGTTCCCGAGGAAGCAGCAACCGACTTCACGCTCACGGGGTAAACTCGCGAGACTACCGGACGCGCCATTCTTTAAAGTTACAGCAGTCGTTAGAAAAAATCTGTTTGTTGCCGCGATGTTTCTTTTTCACAGATCTGTTACCTGACACAACCTAATAATAATATTTCCTGATTTACTGTGCCTCAGTTGTCGAGAATGAGCTGAAATCTCACATCATTTTTGTTCACATGGCCACATTTACTGTCACAACACCTCTAAATAGGATGTAGGGTAAATGTAATTTAATCAGCAAATAACTAAAATGATACATGCCTATGCCTTTTTATTTCTTCCTTGGTTTATATTACTTTGTCATAATTATGACAAGTAGGCCTTTAATATGGATGTGTGCTATATAAAAAGTGTCCACACACAAAAATAAAATAATTATGTAGCTACTAAGTTTTCCAACTGATATTTTTAAGGTCAGGATTGAACTCTTATTCTACATTTTATGGATGACGTCAGGCAGGGGTATTTTCAGAATTTGAGGACATTGGGAACCTAACTTTCAGGTATGCTTCTGTTTTATTTTGTTTTTTCTTTTGTTTCCTATTTTGAAGGTTTTTAATGCACTCTGGTACCTTATTTACCCTTAAACTTTCCAGATTGCCTATGCATTGTGATAAAAAATATAGGATATTGGTAGTTGTTTGTAATTAGTATTTAGTAGGCCTACAGAACACTTTAGAAATGTTATCATCAGAAATACATTGGCAAGGGTTGAAAAACAAAAATGTATGTATTTATGTTAACAGTGGTGGAATGTAAGTAGCCTACATTTATACAAGTATGAACAGAATTACTGATTATTAGATCTGAGGCATTTATTATTATAAGGTCTATTCTTATTTATGACAAATATATATAGCCAGTATATTTAGATCTGAGGCTGCGAGTAAAACATAAGGAGCTGAAGCCCTTTGAAGCCCATGCCTAACAAGACCACTGACAGCAAGTCTTTAACACCACAGAAGAATGAACATTTAACATCCATTTTTATCAGAATAGCTACTGAATGGACCCTGCAGTGAAACTGTTTTTACTACAAGTTGTTTCAAAGGTCAAAATGAACCTCCAGTCTTGATTATGAAGGTCATGTATTTGTGCATTATTAATTTCTGCAAATTGGACCGTGAAAGCTGTTTGCAGTCTTTGACTATTGCACAATAGATCCCAAACCTGGCTCAATGGCACAGACACAACGTCCTTCACATTCAGTTTAAGACTGTAACAAAATGTATGCGTCATTCTCCTGACTATTGTTTTGTTGTAGATGCAGCGGAAACCTGTTCTCTCAGTGGACTGTGGTGCTGTCGAAGAATCAGGTGAATGATGCTCAATGCATTACAAGGGGTTCAATACAGAGGGCCAGCTTAAGAGTGTTGACATTCCAGGTAAACCCAAACTCAAACATAGCTGCCTGTCTCATCCGATTTGGAGCCTAAAAAAAAAAAAAAAAGCTCCACGCTATAGTCCCTGCAGACTCCCGGGAGTTGAAGAATGATTGATGGATTTATCCAAAATTTAGAATAAATGTTTTATTGTGACCAGCCTTTTCTAAAAAGAATGGAGTTGCATTTTTTTGTGATACTGTGCCAGCAAAAAGAAACTTTGATTTCCCTCTGAAACATTATATTTGTATCGTGTGGTATCCATTTAAACACTCATACCAGAGCAGTTACTTTACCTGCTGCTAATACACAATTAATTGTAGCAGAAAAGAAGTAGATTATAACTGAAACAAGATAAATCCACCCGTAAATGTCTCACAAGTGTCCACATTTCACAGGTTGAAGGGTGACTGTAATAAAGAAATTGCCCTATTGAACTGATAATAATCCCAGCCCACCATAAATGAGTCTGATCCCTCAGTAAATTGAGCCCTTGGTGAGGTGGAGTGGTGTCAGCACCTAGCCAACTCTCAGATGGCTCTCTAATCCTCGCTTCCCTCTCACCACCACCCTCATCGTCTAATCAGTCTTGAACACACACATAACGCTCACACCCCATCTGACACACACACACACGCACCCAAGTACTCACCCTTCCTCACACTCGGGCTCAGCCATCTCTTCAGTGTGATGTCACTGCTAATCCACGCTTGGTTATCCGCTGGGCTGCAGTGCTGCCAGAGGGATATGGGGAGGAGATGGAGTGAATTTGGGGAGGTGGTGGAGGTGGAGGGGGAGTAATCAGGCACGTCATAAAGTTTTCTCTACTTCCATTACCCCCACCACCACCACCACACAGAGTCTTGCACCCGACTGAACAGCATATGCACAAATGCTCAATGGAGTGCTAATGTGAGCATATTTCAGCTCTGATAGGAAAGATAAAACACAGCTGCGAGTACATTCAGAGGCCTGTAGCTCCCATTCGAGGCACATACAAATCATTAGAGAGTCTGCTGGATTAAGCAACCCCCCCTCCATCTCTCTCTCTACCACACGCATCCACAAAATGCAAGGCCTTTTTATTGACAGCTTGTCCAAAAAGAGGAATTACCAACATGGTTGAGGCCCTCGTTCCATATGGCACCAGGCTATTAACAAACATTAGTTGACTCTAATAGCAGTGGTATTAAATTCATTATCTTTTCTATGTGAGGTGTGTGAGTTTGTGCATGTGTGTGAGGCTAGAGTGCATGTACACACACTCAGTGTGTGCCAGTGTGTGTGATTAGAGACTTCTAATGTTCCAGCTCTGGGGATTTGTAGCATGAGATAAGAAAGGGCATTAATGGTGAATTGTGACGGTCCAGCAGAGCAAAACTGTTGTTTGAAATGTGCGTATGTTTCCCTTTGCTGATTTTTTTTTTTTACACTAACAATCTACACATTGTCTCACATAGAACAGCATCAGATTTTTAAACTCACAAAAACACACAGGATATAGCCACGCATGAGCAAGTGGCTTACGAGACCACTGAGTGAAATTCAATCTATTTGATTTTGTATTTTCCTCACTTACCACATATCTGTTTTAATCTTACCTTAAGCATCCTTGAAATGAGTTGTAATCCAGTTAAGTCCTTTTTGAATCTGCTTCACAGCCATATTACACCCCATTCATCATCCCATAAACATTCGCACCGCTAAACAGTAGCTCACTGAGAGTGTCCACAAGCCAAAATTCACACACTAGATGCTGAAAGATCTGTGGTGTTTGCATTTGAGCAGGTGTGACGCAGGCAGCGTAAAGAGAAACAATGCTCAGTAGACTTTAACAAGTCAAAACAATAAGCAATGTAACAACACATGACATGTAAAATTGTCACCATCAGGTGTGTCGTTTTTGGGGGGTAAAATGGGACTGATTACCCATGACCCCAGTGGGAGGGCCTCCCCCTAGCAGATGGGATGTGGGCAAAACTAAAACCTCAAAGTTACAGTTTTTTCCCAAAGATGGTCTCTGTCATTTTAGGTAGTTCTCATCACCCTGATGTTTGTTCAAGTGTTCCTTTCGTTTAGCTAAGTTTGGTTTGAATTAGGTGTTTGATGCTATTAAAAGGGGGCTTGACTTCACGATGGACAGCTGTGTGTGGCAGTCAGCGTGCTGGCACTTGATACTGCAGAGATGTCTACTGCGCACAGTCAGGCTCCATATCACATCACCAGTTCGAGACGGCAGCGGCCATGCCTGGAATATTTTGGTTTCATTTTTGTACAGTGAGAGTAAGTGAGGACACTTCGTTCATCTTTAAACAGCTTATAGCTGGGACATGGTCTTTGACCCCATCAGAGCTGGGGGGTGTGACGTATGCATAGTGCAAGTGGAGCTTTGGTGTTGGAGGGTAACAGCAGACGACACTAGAAATAAAGGGATGGTGTCCGCTCAGGCACTGTTAAGGTGGATTCTTTTTTGCGTTTTTGGGTGCACTTGGCCTGACAGAACTTTTTTGGTACACTCAATTGGATGGCGGCTGATGTACAACATAACGTTTCCATATTGATGCATTTGTTTATGGTCTTTTGTTAAAGACTTTCAGTAATTGCAGTATTGTATTTAAATTTCACCCCCCCCCCTTCACGCTCAACCTGTCCTATGGAATAAAGGCATAAAAAGCCCAAAAATCATCTTTAAAAAAAAAAAAAAAGATGTATTGTGACCCTAGGCCGACTGCAGACGCTTCATTAAAATAAAGCAGGTGCGGACCAGATTTCAACACACGTCCTGTACCCCGATGATGTGACATGAGACGACGCCCTGACCTCTTTGTCTTACACCAGAATTTGTCTTAAAACACAGCCAGAGCCGATTCACAAATATCAATGTTGTGTGCATCATGTTTGGGTACAGTTGTTGGCTCCATTATTTTTATTTGATGCACAGAAACTACTTATGCACAGGGCCAAACATTTTTGGTGCCACGTCCCTGGTCGTGTCAGAAAACCAAAGGGCAGCATTCTGGGCAAAAACAGTTAAGCACAAGCTGCAAGACACATGGCAAGTTTGCATTAATATTCCAAACCTAGAATCAAATGCTGGGCCGACGAAAATCAACAAAACAACTCAATTTCCCTGCACTTTCTCTAAAATGCAGCGAGGCCTTGAACCAGTGAATAAGTCTTCAGAGAGATTAATTCTCCTCTGTGATCCTGTTCTCATTACAACAAGCAGGGGACTCAAACACACGTAATAACAGGGCTGACTGCTGTTCCTTTGTAACATGTGGCTACCTAAATGATCCTAAATAAGATAGATGACAAGGATAAAGCAAATCATAATCGGCATTTTGCACAATGGAACATAATAGTCTGAAGAGAACAAGGGACAACATACAGAGCTCCTGTTTCCATCGCCCGGAGCAGCACACCTAGTCGAGAGCAATTAAAATGAGAGGATTCAATTTTGTCAAACACCAGGAACCTCAGATAAATCTTGTATCTCATTTTCCAGCGGAGGACACTCCCTCACGCCGGTGCTATCATGTTTGTTATGGTATTTTATGAAGAAACAGCTGGTTACTGACAGAGTTGGTGAAACAACCCATCACCCCCCCCCCTTCTCCAAATGATGCTAATCCCAATCATTTCAGTGTGAGACCCAGGGGTGAGAGAGAGAGAGGGGGAGACGGGTGAGAGCGGGAATAAAAGATGGTCTCAGACTGTGGTGTTGGAAATTTAGACAGAGCAGGAGGGGGGAAGAGCAAGACAGCACGTCTCTGCATGGTTTCCATGTGGGAGAAATCCACTTACTTGAACTGATAAAGATTTAATTAACACAAGACTCTGCAATTACTCCATAATTAAAGTAATTTGTCCCCTTGTTTGGATGAGTAGGCAGGACGCCACATGCCTCTGTAAGAGCAGATGAGAGAAAGAGGGCATCAGCGGCTCAAAGAGGTACACTCTTAATGTTTGAATTTAATGCTTGATTTTCCAAACCTATTTCCCCCTCACATGTTCTAATAAAATATTTGTACCAGCCTCTCTTTAGCCTGTGTTTATTTGTCTTTTATTTGACAACTCATTTGTTATTCATTGAGAAAGTAATAAGCTGAGTAGGCTGAGTACAAAGTATCATCGAGAGCCACATGAAATAGTAAATAGGGCTGATATAATCATAATCCTCTTCAAACTGCATGGCATACAGCCTGAATTGTGTAATGTTAGTGCCACAAAGCTCGCGGAAAGCTGGAAAACACGAAAAAATGTGATGCTTTTGTTTCACGAGGTCAAATTGCGTGAATGAAAAGTGAGAGTCCTGCGTGAGGTGTTTGACCTTGGGTGTGGATAAAGACAGGAGGGCCTGATTTACAGCAAAATATCAGTGCAGTTAGAAGAAAAAAAAGAAGCAGTCTCCCGTAACAAATAGTGACTAACCACACAAGACAGAAATAGTGAGGAATTAACACCGTCGTCCAATATGTGCCACCGTGCCACGGCAGCCCAATTTGCCGGGAGATAAAAAAAGAAATTGCTGCCAAGTTTACTATATTAAAAACAGGAGAGACAAATGTGTCTTGTGTTTGCTTCTGAGGGTTGTTACTTAATTTACGCGAGGGGAAGAGCACTATCTCTTATTTACAGATGATGATCTGCATATAATTTGCCTCAGTTGCATGCTGGGTAATTGAGGTAAATATCACAGCCTATAACTTGCCAGCTAAGGTGTCCTGCTGATAACTTGGCACACAGCCCGCAGACACCTGTGGCCCTTCACGTGTCAGGTCCCCGGGCAAAGAAACACATAAAACTGAGGCTGAAGCCTTTAAAACAGATAGTTAAAGGTTTTTTCTGCCATGTGACAGACAGCTGTTGTGCATCATGTTCTAACCACAGGTGAAGATTTCAGGGGGAACGCAGGGGAAACATCTCCCTTAACATTTTGAAACCTAGGGGACATCACATTTCTTGTGCTGCTTACAGACACCTTTCACAAGCATTTAAATCTTTGAACCCTGAGCAAATTGGTGCGATTTCTCTCAGAAACATTGGGGGAAAAGCAATGAGCAACTTGGCAAAAAATATCCCGCAAATTGCAAGAGATTAGTACATTTAAAAAAAATCTTTTACACAAAGCTATGAAAAAATGTCTGGGGGGGAGAAAAAAAGCTAGGGGGAAATTATATTTATAATTATCATAATTACATATTTAAAGTTACATCACAGAAATATTCTGAATTTTAAGCACTTTTTGTCTTGTTTTTTTGTTGTTGTTCATGGATTTTTTTACTTTCTTTTTCATTTTAAATCAGTCTAAAAAAGTCTTAAATCTCACTTGCCTTAAGATGAAAGATATTAAACCGGGCGAATGGAGGTTTCCAGGCAGAGGGCCATATCAGCCTCAGACTGCAGGTGAGGGAGGAAATGTTGCAAAAGGCAAAATATGTTGGATTCCACTTCATGTTTATTTTCACACATTTTAATTTTTGAAAAGAAAAAAAAATCAAAAAATTATTAAACAATAATTTGGCGGCCCAGCTGCAGTAACTGGTGACCCCATAGGGGTCACGACCCCACTGTTGAGGAACCAGGCTATAGGAACTAAAAGTAACTCAGCCTTTCCTGCTTTAATATTTTAGCTCTCCAACTTCATGGAACTGAATTACTAAAATGCTGGAGTACCCCTTTAATATCAAGTTTAATCACTTGGTAAACAATCTCTCTCAGCACTTCACTTACTCCGTAAACAAACTGTCAGGCTAAATAATAGTCATTTTGTATGTGCTAATTAACCAAAGAAGCACTTTTAAGTAAAATTATAATATAACCAATGCAGCTGAAAAAATATGATCCTGTAAAATTGAGTTGTGTGTTAGAAGTTAATTAGGTTTAAAAAGGTGATGATAGAAGTTCTAAGGTTTGTGTCAATCTGTTACAAAGACCAGCGTCAGTAAAGCACATGAACCCCATCCAGGAAGCTGGTTCAAGAAAAAAAATATTGTATCATTCCACTTTATTTGCATAACCCTGCCCTGCTTAAGGCAGGGGAGCCACCGAGTGATCTCAAAATTAGCATGCTGTCACCTTCGGTGTCTCTTCTGTCATTCAGAAAAACAGGCAAGTGTGCAGACATATGAACCCATCTCACATCTACTGCAGAAATGTTAATTAGGAAGCATGGCATCCCACAGCTCCATTCCCCTCCAAACGCCTAACTGACATGTTATGTATTTAAATCCCTTTCATGTGCCCTTATTATAGAGGAGATGAAGTCACATGCGAATGATGGGAAATGTCATCGTCGTCATCGTACAACATTTTTTGCATGCACACAAAAATAAAAGCTAAAAATTGCTCACAACTGTGCATATTTGTCAGCCATGCCTTGTGTATGATGCCAGGATTTAAATCTGGAATAAATCTAAGAACAGTGTAATTAATTTGGAGAAAAAAAAATACAAAAGCTCATGGATTGCTAGAGATGAATCAGTAAATATAGATATATAGCCCACATATGTCCTGTGGTAGCGTAATTGCACATATAGAGGATTTTCAGGCATCTATGAGCATGCAAATTCAGTCAGAGCCATTTCTTGTTTCAAATTTATTTGAAATGTATTTATACAGATTCCTTTTTCATAATAAACATCAAACTTCCATTTCTTTTCTCTGTGTTTTTGGGCTATTGAATGCCGCAGGCTCAGTGGTCTGCTGGGCTTAGTGCCAACCTCTCTATTGTTGAGGAAATAGTGCCCTCTTGTGGCTCCAGAGGGGGAACTGCACTCATCAGCAGGGAAAGTTGCTCATGCAGTCATTTTCTATGGTAAATAAGAAGAGGCTGATAAAGTATAACGTGAAATGTGTATATAATAGACTTCAAGAAAAATGTCTTCCTTATCTCACAAAATACTGTGTTTGATAGAGCTATCAAAATCCAGGGCCATTTTGGCGACCGAGATAGCTGCATGCTGAGGAATGATGAAACACATATGTAACTGTGATTAAACATCACTGCTATGTTGTGCGTACACAGCCGAGACATCTGGAGTTCAAAGGCAGCGGCTTCAAAAAAAGCTTCATTAAAGTGCACGTACCTTCACAAAACCACTGAATCAGTATCACAACCGTACCGCACGTGACCGTCAGGTTCTCAGAAGGCCTAAAAATCAGAGAGACAACCACTTCAACTTTGAATTATTTTTAAAAAATATTTTATTCTTTGCAAAGGAGGCATTGGGAGCATCAGTGCGTTCTATGGCTTGTGTACAGAGTTCCTGTAGGAGACAAAATCATAGAACAAGCCCTTGGGTGAACCGAGGGCCCCACCCATGTTTACCAAGGAGGAATGTTTGAGGCAGCTACTCCGCAGCTGTTACAGAACACGGTCTTAAGCAATGGGCACAGTGTTTGAGCTGAAAGTGTCGGAGAGGAATGCTACTGTACAATACGTGGCTTAGTACTTGACCTTGCTCGGCAGAAACATAAAATCTGAGGACAGAAACGCTCTGTGGTATGAGTGAAGCGTAATGCTGCGGATACTTTCAAGAATGCTAGGTTTGTTTCTCTTCAGGAACCAAAGAGACAGCGATCATAGTCAGGAGTTTTTGTGAAGTAAAGGAGCCCTTAAAGGGGTAGTTTGGATCTTTTGAAGTGGGGTTGTATCACATGTAGCAGATGTCAGTCGGCATGCCCCCAAGATGGAGAAACTGCAGCAGCACCACCACAGAAGTTAAGCAGGGAAATGCTGCGGACGGTGGCCAAAGCAAAAAACGATTTTTTTGGCCAACTTAAACATTCTCTATCAGTTTAAGTGTACACTACATTTAGAGTATTTCCACAGCTTTACTTTGTCATCAGGCAGTGATTTCCAACAAGAAACTGAAGCCGTTATATTGCTCTATTCAAAGCTGAGAAAAACAGTGATTTAACGTTACTGAACACAGGTGCTGCTGGTCTACTGCTGACTCCATCGGTTAGTGTTTGTGTGACTTTAGCATTCACAAGGGTTGGTTCAGATGAACCCAAGTCACACAATGACACTAACTGACTAGTTGAGGCAGCGGTACACCAGCAGCTCCTGTATTCAGCAAGCCAAAATGAGTGTTTTCGTCACTGCAGTCTGGAAGCTTTGACTGGAGCACAGACAGGAAACTGAAGCTGTGATTGGCTTCCCCGTCGTGACAGGCTGTCTGACAGAAAGGTAACGCTGTGAAAACACTCAATTAGGGTTGCAGAGGTATACTGGTTTCAAGGTAAACAGTGGTGTGAAAATCAGCAACTATCATACCGTGTACATTTACTTATCTTAGACATCTTAAAAAATACGTGGCTCGATAAAGAATCTCACCTTTATTTGAGCTTTTTTTTTTTTTAAGGGAGACTATTTACACATACTTTTATTTTAAGAAGTGGTTTCAAGCTTCAATCATAGTAATATAAATGTTTGTTCAACCAAAAAAAACTTTTGTTTTTATTCATTTAGGGTCATTGTAACTGATAATAATTCTGCACTACCTTGATATCTTGAAACCACAATATTTTCTGAGATGGTTATCATACCGTGAAAATTACATGCTGTTGCAACCCTATTCGCACTACAGCGTACAAAAATACTGTTATCACGGCTGGTATTTAACTTTTGTCTATCTGCCATTGTGGCTGGCCACAGAACAGACTACTGTTTTTTTTTGGCTGGTAAATGAAGCAAATCTAGCAGCAACCGGCATATTTTACAAGCATTTGGCTGGTGGCTGGTGCTAATTTCCAGCTCTGATTATAGAGGTTTTTAGGTTGGAGTTTTTTTTTAGGTGGCTAACTACCTTTTGCTGCTGCCCCTGTTCACAGCAGTACATTGCTTAGCTTCCATGTAAGCACTTCTGCTGCTTCTCCAAACAGGGAGCGTGCTGACTGACATCTACTGTATGCAATACACCGGCTATCGATAAGTACCCCGTACAACTCCACTGTAAAAATGCAAACTATCCCTTTATTCCAGGTGGATTCTGCCCTTCAAAGACACCTCTGATTATTATTCATCATAATGCAACCTGAAGAAAATTAAAATGCTATGATAGGAACTTCAACGTCTTACAATTTTAATGCTCAATATTAAATTTGATAAAACAAGAGGCAGAATTAATGCCTTTACCTAAACTCTACATGTGGGCACAGTCTGGTGAGCTAACATCACAGAAGAATGCACAGATTCGTCCCAGATTCTTTAGTTTCAATTCATCTGCTACTTTGTTTTTGGACAACTTGACTCATCCACGCACAATGGAATTTAACCAAATTTGGCATGGCGCGTGATAATATCATTATTCTCGTGGAAGCTGCTTGAACAGCCTTGACTGTAATCCAGAGCCGTCAACACTCCACCGTAGCAGCAGTTTGGGTTTAGGGATTGTTTACAGAAACACTTTGGATCGGGGAGAGTGGTCGTTACATCTCGCGTGTGGAGAAAAAAAAAAAACACATCTCCTTATATTTGGTATAATCTCTGGATGCTGCTGAGACTGTGCCCAGGTTTGACAGCGTACAAATCATTGGATCAGACCCAGCATGGGATAAAGCTAACAACAGTGCAGACTGAATACAGTACACGTGTGTGGGGCAGGGACGCAGCTAGCTAGCAAGGTAGCGAGCTGTTGATGCATAATGGTAGTGAAGTTCAAATGTTGTCTTTCACTGCGAGTGCGACATTACCTTTAACGGCAAAGCCACTGAGAAAGTGAGTCGTATAACTGAAGCACCACCAGTGAGGAGAGTCGATGTATTTCAGTACATTCATTGTCAAACCCTGCGAGGTTGGTTTAATTCCTGTGTTCTCTCTGGTAGTGTTTTGGGTGGTGGGCGAGATCATAGAGAGGGGATTGGGGGTGAAATGATGCAGGGCGATTTCAACAAAGCCCAAGGGCACCCACACAGTCCAACCCACACACACACACACACACACACACAATCACACATGCATGCACGCACTCTCAAACATTCTCATTATTTACGCAGGAGAAAAATATATTAACATTTGCATTACAAAACAGTAAAAGGGCCTCAGTGTAGTAAAATACATCTTCTGTCAGATAAAAATGTGTTGAAGAATCCATGTGGGCTGTCGTTTCCTTACGTATGCAAAACTATCTCTCCCTTTGCCTTCAACAAAATATCTTTTCTCATTTATTAAAAATATTCCCACAGATTAATGGGATTTGAGGCACTGGATTATATCTCTGTACACAAAAAGTCCCCCCCCCCGCTCCTCAAAGTTTGTTCAGCAAATGGAAGCCAAAAATCGGAGAGCTACATGATCTAGATGCCATTTCAGGGCTGACAGCAATGGGGAGCACTTAACTAGTAAGCCATTAGACCCCGAGTTTCTCCTGGCTTTTCTCCCAGCCAACAGTCCAGCTGTCTGGCTCTGTAAAAACGTCTCAGACCCACCAGGAATTGAACTATAAACCCTCCTTTTTCTTTCCAAATAGATTCAAATCCACCACTTTTATCTGGTCTGATTCATGAGTAAAATCAATTCATTCCTTCTACAAGCTTAAATCCACTGATGGAAAACCAGCAGTTTAAAACAGCCTTTTTTTTCTTCTTTTTTTTTTAAAAAAGCGGTTGGTTCGCAGAACAGCTGAAACAGTATTTCATTCTGGAGGAGCAAGGCATCTGTGGTCCAGTGTGCTCCACATCTCCCACAGTGGCCATCCAAACAGCCACGAGAGGCCCTGAACAATCTGTAATGGCTCTCTGTTGTGCAGAATCCACAGTATTTGACCAGAACTCGAGAAGACTTGCTCCTTTCCACAGCTGGCTTACACGAACAAAAGAAAGCACAAAATAATCGGAACAGTTTCACAGCATGTTGGCATTCCTGTCTAATCTTCTCTGCTGGAGCAGGACCCTTCAGGCTCAGTCCACCGGGCCCTGGAAGATTAGCTTGGAACAGCCCTGAGTGAGGCTGAGCTGGGTGGCACAGAAGGGGCAGGCGGCGTGGAAGGCGTGGGTGCCGTGGGGCAGCGGGATCTCCGCCCAGTACTTGACCGACTTCTCGGAACACACGTGTCCACATGGCACGAAGGCGTGAGTGGGCGCACCTGTGTCCACGTAGAAGGCCGGCTCACAGCCCAGCCACAGCGGTACGTAGGGCCCGACCACCCGGCACATGGGACACTCTCGCTGAGTGTTGGGCTCCTGCTCTGAGCGGTGGCCCCAGTTGTGGTAGCCGTGCACATGGCCGCAGGCCAAGTAGACCCAAGGCTGCTTGTCCTCCAGAGAAGAGAGGGCGCGGCTGCGTTGCATGCTGGGGAAGGCGAGTGTGTTGAGACCCACAGGGCACTGGGGGCGAGCTGCGTTGATCTCCTGCCTGAGAGCCTCCAGATGCTTTTGGGTGGGAGTGTGGAAGAGGCCTTCTGCAGTACGCCACAGCAAAGTGGCTCCGCACAGATCCACCAGGGAGCCGTCCTGCAGAATATTACTCTCATGCTCCACCTGCAGAGGGTCACAGAGCATACACACATTTAGTTTCTCTGAGCGAAAAAAAAAACAAACAAACCAGAGAATGCTCATATTTTGCATGTAACCATCACGACCAAATTCTGTTTGTGAACTGAGAAACATTTGCGCAACACTGGAGTCACAGTGACACTTCTGCTATATATATATATATATATATATATATATATATATATATATATATATAATAAGGAGTTACTGCAGGGGTCCTACAGCTTGAGGCGAGCAAGATTTAAGACTTTTTAAGACTGATTTAATGCCACTGAGAATTAAATTGATAAGAAAATTGAAAAAAAAAACCAAAATGTGAACTGACATCAACTACTTTGGGTTAGGGACAATTTTACTCAAATGTTTACTGAATATAAAACATTTTTGTTGTAGTGAAAAACTGAGATCATCTATTTAAAATGTTGAAAAAAAAAACAAAACAACTTTATCTGCATGTCAGAGATGATGTTAAACAAAGAAAAAAAGATTTATATAATCCTAGTTCCCATGTCCCAAACTTTATTTCAAGACTTTTGAAAGACTGATTTCAGATGTTTTAATACCAATTAAAGCGTAACTTTTAGATTCATAAACTTATTGCCTTTTAGGACTTTTTAAGGATCCGCAGGAAGCCTGTACTGACCAGTTTGCCGGGAGTCTGCGCTGAGCGGGTCTCTCTCAGAGTGTAAACGTCCCCACAAACAGAGATCTCTCTCCATACGCCGGGCTTCGACTCCTCTGTGAACCCACCCTTAGGGTGCATTACCAAGACGCCATTGGTTGTTAGACCGTCCATGTGACCATCAGGGTTCTTCCATTTTGCGGCTTTTTCCTGTAGGCGAGACGGAGCTTAGAAACAAACTGATTTGCTGTTTCGAAATCTGCTTTTTTCACAAGAAATGACAATTGTTTATCAGCACTGTAAATAGAGAAACCGTATATAATGTATATAATAGTGATTACCCCGAGGAAGATGTTTTTGGAAGAATCAAAACCAGCTGCGTAGATGCGAGCTGTGTAAGGCGGGTTCCGCTCACAGACAACTCGACAGGCAAAACGGGAGATGGTGCTCTGTGTGATGGGAGTCTCCTCTCCTTCTTGGCCTCCTGCTACTGTGTCAGTCACAACAAAGTCTATGGGACTCTCAGTGGAACGCCCAATCTACAAAACAGCACAGTCATTAATCAAAATCATACTATAATATATATCACTGTTTCTCGTGATCTCTTGTCAGTATAATGGCGCGGGGGAAAAGGAGTCTCTTCTGAACTCCCTGCAGATATTTAAACTGAACCGATCTGCTCCCCGGTTGTTTAGCCTTTTGTAGCGATTTGACATTTGAATGATGGCGCACAAGATCCTGTTACTGTGTGTGTACCAAAGTGTCTCATGTCTCAACATTTTTTTTTTTTACCAAAGTTTAAACAGCAGTAAGTTGTTACCTCTGAAGAGAATCCAACCCTTTTTTCTTTCTCCTCCTCAAATCTAATATTTCACGCATATTTTTAAACAGACCACCGGATTCAACAGTGAAAAACACATCCAAACAGTTCTCAAGCTGAATAAGCAGAGGTAAAAATAAGCATTTCCCCTCTTTCATTTCCTCTTTTTTTAAATCTCAAAACTGTACTGAAGTCTTGTTATTTTTCAATAGTTTCCCCTCCTCTGCTGTGTCCGTGTTTCTATTTATTCAGTGTTGTTCTAAGACACATGGACACAATACAGGGCTCAATGTGAAGCATGTGTCTGTGGTGTTGACTTCCTTCTGGTCATCCGTCTCCTCACTACACATTCAGATTAAAGCTAAAGACACGACAGTTAGCAGTACACATACAGGGCACAAGCACTCACTAGCTGAATTTAAGGCTAAGGAAGCAGAAAACAACTAAATATCCTGAAATTCTGAAGGTGTCAAATCCACTGAGAATCAAGCGGCAACTATTCTGATAATTCCTTCATTGTTCGTTGGTCAATTTTCAAGGTGAAATGTTAAACATCTGCTAATTACAGACTCTCAAATGTAAGTTTTTGATGCTTTTTTTCTCAGTCATCTATAGTATTATATTAGATATGTTTTAGTTTGCACTGTAAAAACAAGTACTGTAAAACAAGCTATTTGATAAGCAATTAATAGAGAGAAATAATAGAGAGAAAAATCAATGTCACAATTTAAGAGAACACAATTTTCGAATTGCAAAAGCAGACTTTTTTTTTTTTTTTTCATAATGTTACGCAATCTAACCAACCAGAGGGTTTTGAAACACCTGGCACTGTGGGCTTCATATGCACACACGCTGGTTACACTCAATATGGCATATGGTGAGAGAGGAAGATGAGAGAGTATGCGAAGAAAACGATTTGTAAAATGCCACATGCAAGCTGTGGTGCTCACAGTGCTATTGTGTAAAAATCGCAGAGGCTGGGTTTCAATGCAAGCCATATGTTTATACATTACATTTGCATAAGAGTAGTATAATGTGTGTGTGGTTGAGTGGGAGAGAGGCAGTGGATGCGCTCAGAGCAGACAGGTGTTGTCGGAGCAAAAATTACCGGTAAAGTTGTGAAGCGGCAGTAAATGTTCAGTGTAGGTTTCAGTTTGTCAGTGAGCCACAACTCATCAAAACCAAGTAAAGTTCACATGTCTTGCTTCCCAGTTATTGGGTGATGTGAAGCGTGTTGGTTAACAAGATATTTACAACAAGGATTGAAGGAGAGCCATAGCCAGTGTGCACTAATGAAAGTAATCTTTAGTTGCAGCCCTAACGGTGTGTTGAGGATTCACCAAGTTATTCAAAATACAGTCTTAACAAGTAACAGTGTCATTAAATGTTTTTTTTTTTTTACCTGAAACATGTCTGTGTCTTTGTCGTGGCTGTACTCCACCACCACCGTGTGGTTCCTGGACAGTGTGTAGGAGATGCTGTGTTGGCCTTTACAGTTCACAGCCTGAAATATAACAAGCAACTCATTACCAACACCATAAACATTGATGAAAATACACATTTTAACAATTTATCTTATTTAGTAGTAGTAGTAGTAGTAGTAGTAGTAGTTTTATTTATCTTAAGAACATTAACATCACGGGAGTGTTTCACTGTTTTGTGTTATTGTGATGTCAGATGAAACTCTCTGATGTTTGGTTTGTGGTTTTAAGAACAGATCTGAGAGTGCCAAAGGTTCACAAACAGGAACGACACCACCATATGCAATCATTGCATCATGGAGGTTAAATTACAGATCAGGGAAAAACAAACCTCACTATTAAAATGGAGGGCATTGATGAGTCACATACTAGAATTCAGCAACAACTTGCTTGTGGGAAGAGAATATACATTTGTCCTCATTTCCACTCTGTTATTAACAACAACATCTCATCTCAGGCTTTTTATTACACTGGATTATTACTGTGTTTTTAACAGCAGATATGAGAATATTTTGTCATTACCCACAACCGGAGATCTGTGGCAGGATTTTCTGCTGGGGGAACAGGGAAGAGCGTGTAATGTCACACGTCCATGACAGTGACCATAAACTGCCCACTGGCCTCAGTTAACACGAGCTTGTCTACCAGATGAACTGCCTCAGTCAGTGTAGTGAGGGAGGGTAGGTTAAAGCCACTCAGACCCAGCTCCCATCAACACTTTACCACATGCCACTATCATCACGCTCTAATCTGCGGATTTCCATTTCCCAAACATCCCCCCCCGCCCCCCGCTTTGTCACGTGCAGGAGGGAAAGAGGGAGAGAGAAAGTGGGTCATCAGCGCTACCACACTCTGCTGTAACATCAGAGACAGACGGGGACAAATGTCATCATCGCATGCAGTCTTGTCTCGACTGTGCCGCTACAAACAAATGGTGCTCCACCTGTTCGACGGCTAAAACAAGTTTCTGCACACTCCAAACGGAAACGAATATTTTTAAAAGCACAACACCACCACCCCCCGAAATGTCACACACGCCCTCCCACGGATGAAGGAGCAAAAATAAAAACACAGCCACAAGCCACGCAACCCTCCAAAGGAAGGCCGATGTAAAACAATCACATTTGCACAAACGCAGTAATTGAGATCAAGTGGGGGAGATGAGAAAGCAGGGGCAGGATCTGAATAGGAGGCTGGCAGTGGCATCATGGGAGCTCCTCATTATCTGTCATGAACACCAGAGTGTGCACAGACACGTGAGCTTTCCCTCGCAGCTTCGGAGCCACAGAGCAGTTCATTCGTATGAGACTGCGACACTGAGAGGGAGCTGGAGTAGTGTTGAGGTACTGCTGCAGAAAAGAAAATAATAGAAAAATGGGAGACGGCTTGGTTCACTGTACTCAAAAAGAAGGCTCTCCTGTAATCAGGCTCACCACCCTGCATGTCCCTTAAGGAATGGCTATATTTGACCGTGTGTACAGCTGGGAGCGCGGGGTCAGGCAACTGCAACAACTTCCTCCTCACTTCACCCTCCTAATCCCAGCCGTGGTGACAGAGCGGCAGAGAGCAACAGTGGTGAAAGGGGAAGAAGGTCACGGCAGTTCCCATTTCTTAAACAGCGACTACTTGTTTAAAGTGCAGCAAAAGAACATTTAGTCTCATGTCATAGACAGTGGTGGTCAAAGTACACAACTCTGTTACTTGAGTCAAAGTATAGATACTCCTGGTCAAATATTACTCCAATGCAAGTTGCTGAGTCAAATTATAACTTCAGTTAAAGTACTGGAGTCTTTGCTTTTAAAAAAACGTTAGCTAAAAAAAGAAAAAAATCAATATATTGTACATTGTCTAGGGGTCGAACGATTTTGCTTTTTTCAGGGCCGATAACTATCATTAGTAGTTAATGTGACAGATAACCGATCGTTTTGGAATCGATACACATTTACAATAAAAATGAAATATTTCTATCAATATTTATTATTAGTTTAACAAACTACAACACAAAACCTTGTTGAAATGCCTTGGGCAAAACATTTTTAGCAAAACTGAAATGTACAAAATGGTACATTTTCAGCAATTTCAGCAACAAGCAAAGATTTAAAGAAAAATTGAATAAATATAATAACTCCCTGAGGCTTTGCAAAGTAAAATTTCCCTCCATGCTGACACAAGCTTGTTAAATATGCTGAAAAGCTAAAGAAATGCCCATAGAAAACAAAAACTGACGTTGTCTCGTGTTGGATGGTGAATTCTGTGATAAAGTTTGTACGTGATAAACACAGCAAACATTTTAAAATGATGCAGATCATTTTTCATCTCAAACACTTCAAACATGGATTTCAGCTATGTCCCTTGGTGATCTGGTGAGGAATCTTCATCTCCATCTGCCGCCGAAGCCATTACTAACACTGCATAACCAAATACAAGCGCCTGCTGATGACCTCTCTTATCTGTCTCTACTGATGAGCTGCACAATCTGAGCAGTGCATGCACAAAGCAGAGGTACAGGAACATCACTTAGACAAACAAAACACATGCAGAACTGCATGATCACAGTTTATGGACTTTTACAGTTAAAAAAAAAATCACCTGCTGACTTCAAAGAAAATGTAACAAGTAACGAGAGGCCTAGTAGCAATGTGGTGGCATCGAAAGTACAAGATTTGTCTTTTAAATGTGGTGAAGTCAAAGTAATACATTTGCAAAAAAAAAAAAAAAAAAAACTCAAGGAAAGTACAGATAGTCAAAAAGTGTACCTAAACTTAAGTTAATGTCCATCACTGGTCACAGACCACTGATGAAACTCGAATGGTATGATGCACAATCTCTGTGATTAAAAAAGCCTCAGTCACAGAAAAACCTCACAGCAGATATCAGGAGTCAAGTTCCACAAGGTGAGAGTAACCTGAACCAGAGGGCCTTTAGCCAGAGAGCCAAACTCCCAGCAAATGTCTGGAATATCGGCCTCCGAGAGGTGCAGAGGTAAGCAGGTCCTCCAGCTTGTTTAGCAGTTTTGCTTGGGAACCAACGGCAGGAATGCGGGAAAGCAGACGTGTTATACTGGATGGAGCTGTTTCTGGCAGGCGCTCCAGCGCAAAGAAAAGCTATGAGGCCCCGCTAGGAACTACGGTTATTGTACTGGAAATGTCAACATTAAGGTCTGCCAACAATAATGTAAAGGAGTTCACAGCACGTTCCATAAGCTACTGAAATCACTGAAAAAAAGCAGTCAGTTGGGCTTTTGCAGATTTTCCTTCGACTGAATTTAATCACAGTATGAATTCAAAACTGCTTAAGTATATTGACAAAATTTGTAATAGCCCTCTGTCTCTGTTGATTATTTACATGCGAACATAAATGTTTGTCTTACATATAAAAGACAGGCAGACAATTAGTCTCATCGGTACCTTGCTGGCCTGGGGTGTGTTGAGGATGTGCACAGCGCTTGGCTTAACACCATTGGCTTTGGTCCTCCTGTATAGCGCAAATCTGCTTTTCCGTCTACCCCGATCTCCATTGGGCAGAGAGCCATTGTACCTGTCATGAAAAGGGGTGGAGGGAAAGGACAGCAAATTAGCAAAACATTTAAAAACTGTTATGGAAATGTAAACCGGTTTTTGTAGCTGCAAAAAGATGTGTCTAATGAGATTTACAGGCTAAATTGTTGTAATCGTATAACAAGTAAACATGGAGAATTAGAAACATTTGCGTGTTTTGAAAAGGAGCTTTGCTGTGCATTACATCACTTGCAATCTAATGCACCCTATTAGCAATCTAAGCGTTACCTTGGATAATGTCTCTTATTACATAATGCACTCTGGTACTTGTGATTTCTGTGAGCCAACTCTGTGTTACACTGCAGCTGTTCTTTTGCACTGTGTCCCTGGCAGGAGCAGGTTTTAAGATGCACATCAGGTTTGCTATCACTTTGGGAACGCACAGTTGGGGTGGGGAGCTGGCTCACATGACTGAAACACGTTCTCTCAAAGCTGATTTTTTTCTCATGCTGATATAGAAAGCTCTAAGATCTCAATTTCAAAGTCCCAGCGCCACCAGAAGAGCACCTGAGAGCATTTTCTGTTTACCTCTCAATATCAGATTTTCATTTTGCCCCTTAGTCTGCTCTAAGGCAGCTCCTTGTGAATGAAGAAGCCCCTTCCGGTAGGACTGCTCCTCTCCCCATCCACCAGCTGGTTCCTACAGCTGGGACACCCCATGCTCTACTCCCATCCAACACACAGACCTTCTGTCACCCACTCACATGTAACCACCGCGAGCTGAACGAACATTTTGCACAACAGAAATACCGCTATTAAAAGCCACAAGTTTGCATAGCAATGCATATCATGGAAAAGTGGACTCTACTAACAGCTACATAATATAATGTTTCTCCTCTTTGTTGCAACACAAATGCAACAGTAGCAACCAAAGCCCCCTCCCCACCTCCCTTCAAAGCTAGTCCACCTGTCCCGTGTCTCCACACGGCTGGTCAGGCATGGAAACACATGGTCCCAGTCAGCACAGTGCACAAAGCTGGCCTGTAGGACAAGCCACCCACAGAGAGCAAGAGAGGCTCTGATCATAATGTGGACACAACTACAACTAATACACCAACAGCAGGAGGAAATGTCAAAATATTAGTGGATAACTAATTGTATTAGTGTTTCAAAATGTGGGGAAAAGTACTCATAAGGTATTATTGTAACGACACAGGAGTTTCTAACTTCGATACAACAACAGCTTGAAAAATACTGATATATGTTACAAATTTCGATACTGGGGAAAAATGACATGAGGGCATAAAAGTAGAACAATTTCATTAAAAAGATAAATATAAAAAGGCTATAACATGACGGCGACAACTTGTCTTTTCTTGGTTAGCCTCGGAGAACAGCAGAATGACTGTGGAAAACAATAAGAGAGAGCATCAATCTCTCTCATTATCATCAGACACAATGGCAAATGTTTAATCAAAATTAAAACTTGTATTTATTTTTATGGAAGTAAGGTAAGATTCTTTGACAAGCTGAATTTTTCAAAAACACTGTGGATAAGCAAATTTACAGGGTATGATAACCATCAACTTTTTTCTTCCACAGTATACTTTGAAACCCTGCAGTATAGCGCAGAAACCCTAGTACTGATAAAATCTATATTCATCACTATACTAATGCTGATAATTGTCTGATAGTGTTTTTCTTTTAGGTGTTGCTTTAAAAAGACGTTCGCTCCGATAACGAGGCGCAGGACAGAAAGCAGAACAGTAATGAAAATATCCTGGTTTTGATGCTAAAGCATATTCACATGGAACAGAAATACTGATGATTGCATTAATAAACAGGCTTTTGAAGCTAATTTCACAGTGTGCTGACACTTTACTCTTGATTTCTTTCGACCTGTCCTAGAAACTCCCGACCTAAATAAAGAGCAGCTAGGCCTATGTGTCGTTCAGATTTCTATTGAGTCTGTGGGAGGGAGGGGGGGGGGGCTATTTGCTGGATACCTGTGCCTGGATGTCTCACATACAACACACAATACGATGATATGCAGCTTAGCATTTGGCCACGATGAATTCTGACTGCAGAATATACCCCTGGCTCTCTGAGAAACGCCACACATACCTTCTTTTCTTCACCATTACATTGAGGAACAATATTCTGTCATCTAGGAACCGCCACCGTCACATTAGCTAGGACAGGCTTTTTAAAGCTGCGCTCCAACCAATTGTGATTGCTTTCCCTTTTGACCTGTGCCAGACAGACAGCGGATTTACCTTCCAATACTTAGGAGCGGGGATTAGAGGACTCTGGCGTATCACCTATCCTCCAGGGTTGCACTAAGGAGCCAACAGCACCTCCCACCTCTTATGCTAACATGAAAGGCTAGTGTTGAGCAGAATGAGGAGGAGATATGCTGGGCTGTTATAACCCTCGTTAGCATGACACAGAGGCAGGGTGGCCTTAAAGGGTCACAGAAGATGGCACAGAGGTTAGATGATGCTGCAAAGTACGACCACAGGCTATTAGCGCTTCAGATGTGTTGTTCCACACTGTAAGAACTGACGTCAGTGTTGACTGATGATGATGGATGTCCCGATTGTGTTTTAGAGTCATTTGATATTATCTGTAGATACCAAGTCCTGATCTCATGCCTGTATTTACCTGGATAATACAACTGGACAATGCTCACTTCAATTACTTTAAAGCTATTAAAATCAATCTAGCGTATATGCTTACAGTTTAATAGCTCTACAACACAATACAAGAAAACACGTCTGGATCCAAACAGTTCCTTACGGGTTTTTTATTTCATTTTTTACAAAAGTAAACAAACTAAAAATAAATGTATATGTATGGTAAATGTATATGGGTCTTTTTTTTCCAATAAAATTACCAATAAAATGTCTTAAGAAATAGCTCTCCATTCCACTTATTGCAAGATTTGCTTTTTTCAAGAAAATCGCAAAGTAAACAAACTAAAATATATCTTCATAAATTTCTCTCAAATCAACTTGCTGTGGCAAGGTAATAAAAGTACAGATACACTATAAATGAGTAATATAATCACAGTTCCACTTCAAAGTAGTGTTATAGCCGAACTTTAACATTCCCCGTCACAACAAATAAAATCGGCCACAGTTCAGCTTATTACAGCATTATAGTAAAACTAGTTCACTAAAAATGAACAAAAGAAATTTCAATTCCAATTAAAGTGGTGTAACAGCTTCAGTTAAACATGAAAATTTACATACGTTTTTACTTTTTGGAGTAGTAGCATTACAATAAAATCTGAATATCTGCCGCAAAGTGTGCTCTCTGTTTCTGACACCTGCCTGACGGAAGACGTAAGCGAAGGATCGGACCCATGCTTAAAATAACTGATCCTTATTAATTAAAAAAGGTGTTGAACTGGCCCGATACCGATCCTTCGATCCGATTGGGACATCCCCTGTACAAACACTTCAACAGTATGGCACAGACAGAGAAGAGCATAAGTCAGCTGAGTCAGATTTAAGCTGCCATTGCCCAAAGTATCCGCTTTGGATAAGAAACTGACACAACACCAGCTCCACCTTCACTCTGACCTTATTACGAGTCTAGGAACGCAAAAGGATAACTCTTCTCCTTATCAGATGAATGAAACTTGATTTCTATCCGTGCCAGTTTGTACCAAAGACGTCTCCAAGCTGATTTGTACACTTCCTTTACCGAGCCGTTCTTTAGGGAGAAATGTACAGAGTTCAATCAATAGGCCCAGTCTCCCAGCCACAATGGACAGAGGAAGCTGAGGAGAAGCAAAGGCTGAGTCCTGATCAATCCATCCTTTCATTTCCAGGATACCCACGCAGCTACCCCCACCACCCCCCTTCACTGACCAGCACCAAGCCAATCCGCCCAGGCAGAGATGGGGGCAGCCATGCAAGTAATAAGAGCCACCACGGTCATGGCAACACACCACTGAGGGAACTGCTGCTCAAACAAGCTTTGTTCCATGCTGTCAGCTATCTTGTCTACCATCAGTTTTATCAGTGGGATGTGATGTCATGGCAGTGATTATACACCCGTCACATCTGATTCAAATATGTGTCTTTATGTCAGGAGGGAGAACAAAAGTATCAGCTTCAAACATGCCACATGTTCAGCCTGGGGTAATAAGCAGTCAGCACTTTTTGTCCCTTATAATAAGCAGTAAGGCTGTGAGTGTATGGGTGGAGGGCAGGGGACAAAACCACACTCTGCCATGCTCTGCATATATAAGCATCTCATTTCGAGAGCTTCAAACAAATGCTATATACATGTAGCACAAATACCTAAAAATGTTCATTTTAAGAGAGTTGCAGTACTGGAAAAACGCCAATCACTGATGACACAGCAGGTGGTTTTCATCGTCTTTGGCAGCCCTTGCCCTTGACATTTTATCAATATAAACATGATAGTTCAGCATGATAGCTGGCTGCAGTTTCTCCTGAACAAATCCTAAAAAACACACAGTTGTGGTTTTGAAATAGCTCTGACATAAACAAAGAAAAAGCCCCACCAGTTTCTATTCTGTGGCAGGATGAGACATGTATACTAATGCCACTGTAACTGCTTTGTTTTCTATAACAGCAGCATATTAGGGCTGGGCATTGTCTGAAAACTTAGTGTCAATATGATAGTTTAAGGCTATGAAAACCTTATTAAAAAGATTTTTTTTTTACAAAAGCAAAGCAAACAAAGCCAAAGAACTCATACGTAAAATCTTTTCTACACACAATGCATGAACATTTCCTTAATAAAGTACCAGTAGTCTAAAAAGAGAAATGTAGTGGTTAGAAGCTATCTTATAAAAAGAAGAAGTACATGAGATCTGACATGGCACTTAATGCCAACTACACTTTGGAGAAGGTTTGAAACAAATAATTGATTAGTAGAGGTGAGAATCACCAGAGGTCCCGCAATATGATATTATCACAATACTTAAGTCACGATACAATACTGTAATAAAATGTACTACGGTTTGCTGAGTATTGCAATAACAAATACTGCGATTAAGGATGCAAGATAATATCAGCAGGTATTGACTTACTGAAATATCATAATTGGCCAACATGCTGATTTCTGGTGATATGACAAACAGACACACACACACACACACACACACTCACACACATATACATATACATACACCCGAAAAGTGACCATGTAAAAAACAACAACCCTAACCTGAGGTAATTTTCTTATATCACACGATGAATGAATATTAAGTTGATCCACCATCTGCTGTTAAGAGTCCGCATAATATGATGTTAATTCCACTTTAAAAAAGAGACAAAATGAGTTGTTACATATTGGCATATCCATGGAAAATCCGACATCGCGCATCCATTATTGCGATTTATTACCTTTTTCCGACTACCAAGTATGTCCCCAACAAAAAAAAAATCTGTTTTATCTCATAAGATAAACTCTTCAGTCTGTTCATCTCAACTCTCACATTTAAACGCAGAAAAATTTATCCTGTGGACTGAAAAACTATTGATTTTAAGAGGCTACGAAAAGTTTAATTTAACTGCAATATTAATTATTAATATAATAATAAAGACAACCACTACTTGGCATTCGTGGATTGATATAATATTGACCCACCCCCGGTAATATCAAAATAATATTAAACTGCACCCCCCCCACACACACACTGCTATCAATTAGTCTATAAACATCTTGATAATCATGACTGATGGTTTAATTCATTTTTTAGTAAAAGTGCTTGACTGGTGTTTAATTTGCTGGATTAGCCAAGAACAAATATATCCTGCTAGGTAATTATTCATGAACAGTAACACTATTTATTTCCACTATAATATCATGATTTACATGGATATTATGACAGAGAAAAGGCATGTATTGTGGTTAAAGATTTTATCCTCATCCTCTACTTCTAGCTGATGTTGGACATTAGTTGGAGTCACTTGAGGTCCCCTACCTTTCCACGTGAACAGCAGACATTCATGAATGTAAATAAATCACATTTGTGCTGGGATCAGCAAGGTGTGTGATTTAAAACTATTGGAAGTAGATCAGTTTTGTCATCTGGGAAATAACATGGCCTTGTAGTGCATGCAGAAAGTGTGATGTAAAGTTGTGCGGTGTGTGAGTTACAGATAGTTTAAAATAGGAAAATAGGAAGAGCTCTGGGGGCTGGGGGAGGGGACCACCACCACTTCCGAATTCCTAAAACCCCATGAATTCAACTTTAAGGTAGTAAAGAAAGAGCGCCCTGGTCAAAGTTGCTGAGTATGGGGTCCATCTCACCCGTTTTTTTCTTAACTCATCCTAAATATATCTCTTTGGTGGATGTCGGCTGGTTCTAATGTAGCAATACTGTTTATTTCCCAATATGCACACACTGAAACCGCCACCAAATCAGCGAAACGAAAATGTACACATTTCTGATTGCGCACGTGTCTGATTAGTGGAGTAACGTGAGCGCGTGAATCTAAACTGGGCTTGACGTTTTTTTTTTCCTAAATATATCAAGAGTTCAAGTTAAATGCACAAAAGTCGATAAATGACTAAAATAACAGCATGTTACTAACGGTCTTAGCTTATTTCAAAGCTCGCTAAGTTAGGTTAACGTTACCTACATGAGTGTCTCCTTTTGGGACTTCCTCAAGATAAACACTGGCTTTTACGTCAACGTAGGGGAGCTAATAAAGTAAGGGTTTCAAAAATATACATCAGCAAGGCAAAACTTACCCCAGCACCACCAGCTCCCCGTATTTCACTGGGTCTTTGGACGGGGCGCAGTGCTCCTCTTGGCTTGACGAAAACATGAGGCTTCTGGCTTCACTGTGTAACATTAGCTATACAGTAGTCACAGCGGCTCAAAAATCACCGGGAATTACCTTCAAAAAACACGACAGGCTCTCATTTCAGATCATATATCCAGTGGCATATGTCTCCGTGCCCACGCCAGTCCAGTTTTCTATAAATAAACTGGTCTCAAACTTCTTCAGCGTGACATGGCAAAATGTAACTTACTTGGCGGTTGAATCCGCTCTGAAGCACATACAAAAACAGCGAGGAGCAGGGCCGGAACGTACCATTCCGTTGTTCTTTACTTTCTGTAGGGGGGACTCCGATTCAAATATTTGTTTAAATTACGTTTTTTGACCTAAGTGTGTTGTATATAGCTACAAGAATAATTAATTAATCTAAAATTATGTATTTTTCTTGTAATGTATCGCTGGGTTGCTAAAGTTATCGTGTTTGGAGTAAAACTCTTTACTATTGCCACCTCAGATTGTCCATGGATTACCCCCTGTGTTATGTAAACAAAGAGTACAATCTGGGAATTCTTAAAGGGGTCTTGCTTTTCCTGAGAAGTTTCCAGTTATTCATAGTTAACGAGAATACGCACTTTTTCGTCACAACATCCTCTTAATATGGGCATTATATGTATTGTTTGTGTGTGTGCGAGTGTAATATGAGCAATATGAGAGTTCAGGACATTCGTCTACATATTACCTAAATGTTCTAGTTGTATTTGGGTAAATAGACTAATAAGAAATACATATGTCATCATTATGACTTTGCTAAAATAGCAAAAGGCTAAAGTAGAATTATTTCCTCTTAATATGTTTATTGTTTGCTTATCTTTGCATCAAACCCAAAGTAAATTCTTTGTAAGGGAAAACCTACTCAGCAATAAATTTTATTCTGATTCTGATAAAGTTAAATAGGCCAAAGTCAAAGAAACTATAAAATATATGTATATAAAACTATATATTTTATATTTATCCTTGGCCTAAGTGAGTCTACATAAGGTGGGGCAGTATTAGTGGGAAACACATGGTGAAAATAACCATCCAGGTACATTACCTGACTGTAATAACATGCAGAGAGGAGAAGGGTGGCTAAATAAGGTTTGCTTATTTAATTGGTGACCCCCTTGAGCCTTTTTGAGAACTGTATTTGATTATAACTTTATTGCAGTTGGCTAATGCCTGTGATTGTTTATGCAACGTAATGACCTGACTGTTTTATCTGCATGCCTGGGAGTTTTATTTTCACATTACCATTGCTCATTCTGATCCTTTCATTTTGTTTTCTAGCTTCCTCTTCTCATCTGTCCTTTTGTTGGTTCACCAGCCTACCTACCTACATGCCTATTTCTTTCTGCAGTACTTTAATTAGTCACCCGGATCCACATGAGAAAAGACAAAACAATCTAAAAACAACACCAAGGCTTAGCAATTTGCTCAATTGCTGTTGACTCACAGACTAGAACTAAATGTCCACACCTTGGATGTCAAGAAACTCTCAACCTTTCACTATACCACATGTCCAGTTGTTCTCACGCCCTTCCGATGAATGTGCCACTTCTCCACCTTTGTCTGGCAGTCTCATCAACATTTTACGGCCCCTCTCTTGTTTTCACAAGAACCTGCATGGCTGGAGGTGCCCTCGCTGGTTCAGGCCCCATCACCGGTGCTATTGCCTCTGCAATTATGGCCTCCTGTTTGAACTGGTGTTCAGTTTCAAAGTGCAATAACACTTGACACAAAAACAAAAGGTAGTAGGGGGTCACTGAGGCCTGTGAAGGTACTCACCTCCCCACCCTTATGAGCTTAGATCTCTGCTGAGATACACTGATGTGTAACTCCATTTCTAAGTAATAGCACTCTGATTAATCCACGGCATTTGTTGGTTCCGATCATAGCTGCACATACTTGTCCATTAATAGTTCAGAGGAGTGAAGTTCAGCTCCTTCAGCAGTTGTGCTCATGGATCAAGCTGCATTAGGCCTTTAACTACAGGCCTCAGGGCTGGACTTAAAACTGTGGGTATAATGAATGTTTACTGCTCTTTTGTGTCACTGTCTCTTTCCGCTTGCTTTCATCCATCGGGCATTGTCTGTGTAAACGGGCACTACAGTCTTTTCTATGTCTGTCTGACTCACGCTCTCACATGCATACACACAGAAACACACACGCAGTCGAGTTGGGGGTGGGGAGGGTGGGGGGATCAAAGGCTCTCTAGCACATACCACACTGATGGAGAGCAGATGCAGGGAGTGGGCTGCTTTGCTGAAGTTGTGCTGGCGTAGTGTGCAAATCTATGTTTAGGAGGAGGAGTTAAATGTTACCAGGCAAGAAGCATGCCGAGGAGAGGCCGACCGCAACAAGCTCAATTGCGCAATTGAGATCAACAGTATGAGCAATGATGACATAGGAAAGACAATGTTCCTATTAACTTCCCTCACTGTTCCCTCAGCCTTTACACGTCAGACTTTTGAAGAAAGTCATGAGGCTTTCTGTAAGTGTCTGTGACAAAGTATAACCGCAGGCAGATTTGTTGTGGGTCTTCTTCACAATTTTAAATGTTTTATCATTTTCGCACATGGGATGATGGATTTTTCTTAGAACTGTGAGACACATTATATTGGATAAAAGTGAAAACAATGTTCCTCATCATACGTTTAAAGATCACCATACACTAAAATGTATCAAAAACAGCTTGTTTATTTATATTTTGAGGGATCAAGACATTTAAACCCATGATTGTATATTAGGAATCAGAGACAGGGGGCTGTGTATATATGGAACAAAGGCAGCCTCCAGCAGCAAGCTGTGAAAGGCACTCCCTGTTACCCAGTTAATGACGAGTGTGTTAAAGATACAGTGATGCCTGTTTCATCGCGAAGTTTCCATGAAGGTAAAAGCCAGATCTCCAATCAGCTGACTGCAGCATGACAGTGTGGTAGAATGCGAGGAATGTGCTGATCCCATGTTGCACGCGCCCCTAACCTGACCCCCCCACCCCCGACCAGCACAACAGTACTGTTGTTTTAAAGGCCTTTTAACATGCAAAAGATGAGAGCAAGAGCTTTCAGTGCAGGTACCCAAAGTCAAGACCAGTGAAACAGAAATTACATTTATCCTTTCAATAAAAACAGAAAGCTGGCAGTCATTAAGATACACTTTAAAAACATGAAAAAGAAAACTCAGCACATCTAAGTTTACGTTACACTTTCACACTCAGCCACTCACAGCATCAACAAGTGACCACAACAGTGTTTTTTTCCCCAACATGACAGCCAAGTCAGACCTTAGTAAGCTTTTGATTATTTCAGCAACCAGCTGAATTCTCACTTCCTTTCACATGTTCTTGCTGGTGGGAAATATTTTGTGTAACCTCAGGCAGGAGCTGAGACAATAGTGTCCTCTTCTGAGCGATTATACATCATGTTACCATCACAGGAAACTGGTCACACCCAAAACATTCCATAATTTAGACAGCACAGTGCGTCACCTCCTCCACTGTTACACAAACCCATTAATTGAAAGGAACCACTACATGACAAACATGTTTATCATGAACGGGTCAGATGATGGTAAGCAGAGTTATACCTTCCAGCAAAAGCTTCATGAGAAGAAGCTTTGTAATTTTCCTGCGCACATTCAGGTTTTTCAAGGCTGTGCGTGGAATCAGTTTGAAATGTTAAACTGAGGTTGCATGCTGCCCCTCAGTGGTTGGGAGAAAGAAGTGCAGTAGAAGAAAAAGATACAACACAGGACGCCGGACAGATTTATCAAGCATCCCTTTTATTAACATCGCCTGTTACAAAAAGAACAAAATCTTCAGTGTTAATGAACTTAGCAACAATATAGCGAGTGCTGATTACAGATGATATGGGACGCTTATTCCTAGAGTAGTTGCAGTAGGATTAAAAACCTCTACACTGTTGACCTGACCTGCTCTTTCAACAGCCAGGGTCACAGACTCCCTTCTCTCTGGAGCTGCAGTACAGACTTGACTACAATATGTCCATGCATCTCCATAGTTACAGTCACGTAGTGACGCTTCTGATATGCCGAGACCTCTTTTGATCTCCCTTCTGTCACCCAATACTAAGCCGAAGGTATGCATGGAGCTATGAATTCATGAATGCACGATGATGCGCAGTTAATGATAGTTTTCTGGTCAGGAGGTGAACAGATCAACAACATAGTGTATTGCAGCAGGTCCTAACTGGTACAATTAAACAATACATATCTTTAAGTTAAGAAAAAAAAAGACTGAAAACCCATAGTTTGTTTCATCAAGTTGGAAATTTGTATCACTGCCCTCTCTTGACAAATAACAACAAAAACTACTGTAGTATTCAAAAGGATTTCATTGAAAAATACAGGTGTTTGAAACAGAGGAATGGTTGCCACGCAGTTTAAATTATGCTGGATGTCATCTTTATGTTTAGAATAAAAATTAACTGGCGATGCTGCTGAAAAAGAGGAATGTGGTGGGAGTGGAGTAGTGTGTTTTGGTACAGTGTCTGGAGTGTCTGGAATCAACAGTAACCTTGGCCTGCTCCTTTGGCCAAATTTGAGACTGGGAGTGGTTTGCCAGCAGCTTGGCCAGAGTCAGTTGGAGACTGCCTACAGTACACAGGTGAGGTGACGGAGGATGGGGAAAAGGGAGTGGCTGGGTGTGACAGTATGGTGTGACGGTGGTAGTGATGAGACCGAAGGTCAAAGGTGGTCTCTGTAGTGCAGTCGGAGTGGCTGCGTGGGTGTCTGTCCTCCTCTCACTATACCTTGGGCAGGTCCTTGTCTGCCTCCTGGGGGAAAGGCACAAACAGTAAAATCTTAAGACTCCACATTTAAATACACAGATTCAAGCAGATAGACTATGATACTGTTATTAGGGATGTTCCCATCCAGTTTTTTGCCCCCAATCCTGATCCAAATAATTTAATGTTGAGTATGTGAGTATCCAAGTCCCAATCTGCTAATTCCATTAACCTTTATTACAACTGAACAGTGCAGACTTCAAGTACATTTAAGTCATTAAAATCAAAACTACATCCTTAGGGTTCCTTAATTTCTTTTCTTTTCTTCTTTTTTTTTTTTTTTTTACAAATTCTTATATAAAATAACAAACCTCTTTAATCTTTTTGGCCTTGTCGCTGTCTCAAATGAAGTTTTTCTGTCCTTTTCAGAGAGTATTCTCCAGTGTTTGTTACTTCTGTGGAGCTTTTGCCTGCGCTACTTTAATGAACTGTGTTTTGTTCAGTGTTTACTTTTGCTGTTCGTACATCTTCTGCTGCAATTACATTCATAAGTTTTTCTTATTTTTTAAAATATTTTTGCCAGCAGAACTTTTGTTGCACTTGCAGTGGTGTGGTGAGTGTGGTTGTTGTTAGCTCTGCACCACTGTCTGTCTCTTCTTAGACCAGGGTGGTGAAACACCATGCGCCATCAATGACAGCAAAATGCAGCAGACTCTCATATTGAGCTGGAATGAAACTAGTGCTCATAACTTATGTAAATAACATCAATAAACAGACAGGGACACAGGCTCTGCTCTTGCACACACGGAGCTCAGCGAAGAGTTGGAGAGGTGACCACGGCTGCACTTGTTGATGTTGCATCATGCTTTGCTGTACATAAAAGCTTTGCAAGTAAAAACACTTGTAAAGCAATCAATCATGAAGAAAATGCCTTCATCAGGCATCTTTGAGATTGGATTGGACATCCCTTACTGTAATGTTTTATTGAGCTGGAAGAAGAACACAGAGACCAGCCTTACCCCGTCCTGTCCCTTGGTGAGTTGCCGGCTGACACCTTGTAGCAGCTGCTGCAGTTCTCTGACTGTTTGGTTCAGCCCTGCAGTCATTTTCTCCTTTCTGTCAATCTCTTCCTGTCAGGGACAGAACAGCAGGTTTAGAGCTCATTGCAACTACCTAAAAACCACACATGCATGACATTTCCTACAAGCTGTTACAACACCCACACCACACCCAACTCTTACTCTCTGTGACGACAGACTGCTGTTTTCTATCAGGTCATCGGCGTTGTCCGTCACTTTTGAGAGCTCCCCCTGGATCAGATCGAGAGACTGCTGGGCCTGGATGACGGACCAGAAAGTTCCAGTTGTTACAACATGGCCTGAAGTTTAATCCAAATCAGTAGTGTAATGAAATACAACCGAGTATTCTTACCGTATACAGGTCCCCAGCCACCTTTTGCCTCTCATTCTCTTCTGTCTCCAGCTTGGACAGCGTCTCAGTGAGCTGGGTTTTCAGCTGGAATCAAAACAGACACTCAGCACATGATCTACGGCACTATAAAGCTTCCCTGTCACACCTGTGAATCCCATTTCTAATTTAGCATTGCATGTGCACAAAGAGCATTTATTTGGAGCCTCCTGCCAACAGTGCCTACATTCAAGTGCTCAATATTTGCACAGATGTAACAGTTTTTGCTTGTCCTACTTGGGCCATATTCAAACCAAAAATAGCACTGAATAAAAGAGTGCAAAGGGCTGCACTGGTGTGGTTATGTTGCAACAGGTACTTGTGAGAGGAGGATTCACGATCCAGGGTCCAGTTTGAGTAATACGTTGATGTTTTAAGTTTTATTAGACACTATAAACCTGCACGATGGTATACAGGACTTTACAACCGGATTTTACAATTCTGTTAAGTTAGGATGACTGCAGTAATTTTGATGGCAAGATAAACAGTTTAAGTACATCATTCACCTAACAAAGTAACCTAACAGGAACAGCACTTAACGTATCTGATAGGCTAATACATTGCTGCTGGAAAATGCCGCAATGTGCTGCGGCCAAGTGTATCAATCAAATGTACCAATTGTAATTTATCAGGAGGCGACATTTTTAATAGTGCTATTGTCAGTCTGAACGCAGCAAACATATTGTCAAAAATCTGCTGTCTGCTAACACGTCACAAAGACCACAGGTAAGCTTCCAGTGACATTATAGGGAGACTAAGACCACAAGACTAACAGACAGACAGACAAGGTTTGCAAGAAGACAGTTCAAAGTGTGGAGTAAAATTAGAGCTGAAAATGGAGAAAATTGAGCATATTTTTGGACTCTGCAAAAAGAAGGCGAGCTGACAAGAAAGTAATTTGTTAGACGCCTGACAAGGCAAAGTGAGAGGAAGTGGAGTGCCAGCGTAGAGAGTTAGTTTTGTGAGTATCATCAAGAGTGAAGGTGAGTCATCATTCTCAACCTGACTTTTGCTACTTTACAAAGTCACATTTCCTGGATTCAAAAATCACAGAAAATATTCTTGAAGTTAAGGTTTGAGTGAACATGCTCACTGAGGTTATGGATGATGACCCACAGTTGCAGAAGATGGAGAACCCCACCCTGTGGCAGTTAGTGTAGAGCCACTGCTGAGTGCAGTGAGGGATAGGTTTTAAACATAGACTGAACAAAAGAAGTGGAGGTAGCCACCGTGACGTAAACCATTGGTTTGTGGACTACCGCTTTGAAGCCTCCTGTTTGGCATTTTTGGCTGTCACCATCATTTTTGGAGCCAGAAGTGACTATACTTGGATGAGATGGTGCCTCTTTCCTGACTGACAGGTTGTTGTTAGAAACATGTCAGTCATGTTGCTACTCCAAATGGGACCATCATATACAAAATGAACATCATGTTGTATTGAAGACTTGAAACTAGCAATTGAGACCACAAACTCATTAGGAAAATGTTTACTGAGGTAGTAAGTCAAGTGAAAAATAGGGACAATTTCTCATTGACTTCTACGTTTACAATCTGACTTCTTTTTGCCGCCAGTGGAGTCTCCACCTGCTGGCCAGTTGAAAGAATGCAGGTTTAGTGTATTTTGGCACTGGCTTGACTTTTCAGACTCGGAGACTACGTCCACATCTTTTATACAGTCTATGGTTTTAAAAGGAGCTCTAGCTACAGGGTGAGCACCGCTTACCAAATTCAGCTCCTCATTCTGTCTGATAGCCTCAGTATATGAGCCATCAAGTCTGGTCTGCAACTCAGTCAACAGATCTTTGAGCTGAAATTAAGTTTGAGATTATGTTGTTTAAAGGGAGTCAATCAGTATGTTTACATGCACAAGAAAGTGGAGCTATGGTTATAGCTCCACTTGGCCATTTAACTGAACTACTGTCCTCGTCTCAGTATACAAACACCGGGCAAGAATTGATTTATTGTTGGAAGTATGTCTGACTCTGCAGAGGCGGATGGGGATATGCAAGAGATAACGTCTCCCAGTTGACCTAATACGTCACATACCTAACAAGTTAGCAGGTGGAAAATGGGTTGCATGTCGAATGGTGTCAACAGAGATAACTTTTCGGCACTGTACATTTCATTCGTACTCCACGCTTTCCTTGGTACATTTGTCTCGTTTTGTTGACTTCTCTTCTTTTTTTCCCTCCGGCTTTCTTCAAGGAATTATGCTGTTAAATTATGCTTCCTGTCAAAGCCCTGTGCGGGAACTATGAAGCGCATAACGCCTAAGCCAATTCAGGTCCTGTTGAGGTGTATACATGACGGAGTAAATCAACCCTCAACCGTATTATTTAAGTGTGTTAGTCCCACTTTCAGAAATCGGATTTAGTACGACTTCAATCCAACTAACATGTTTACTCGTATTTTAAAAAGTCCAGTTTTAGTTGGACTAACACAATAGTTCAACTTTTTCTAACATCAAGCAAGCAAGCGTACTATGTGAAAGTCGGTCCGGGACAGTGCTACTAGCAGACAGTCTACACAGTAATATGAGCTGATCGGGACAGAAGACATCTACATAAAGATAATCCTCTGTGTAGTAATTAAGAAAGCTCAGGATCCTGCCGTGACTGTAAAACACAGAAAGCAGTCTATTAAGTTAGTCTGGTAAGTAGTGTAGTGTGTAGGGTGTAGTGTGTGTGGTTTCAGTTTAACTATATTTTGATGTCTGTGTTGTGAGGATTTCAGATGCCCCAAAAAAACAGGATGTCACAAAAAAAACAACAAAACGGAAAAGCACACCATGACCATGACAGTTACACACAACGGAGATCACTCTTTAGCTGCAGGAGGATGAATGCAATGACATGCCTGAGGAACACAAGGGTGAAGGTTTCCGCTCACCTCTCTGACCTCCGTTACGTAGGTGGCACTCTCCCGCTCTGCCCTCTCCAGCTCAGACTCCAAGTGCTGCTTTTCTCTTCTCAGCTACGGAGAACAACAGAGGTTCAGACATACTTATGACCAGGGCGCACAAGTTAAAATGGCATGTAGTCTTAGAAGTAACACAAGAGTTGTTAGTTTAAGTTGTGTGTTCAAGTTGACTGACATTTTCCAACTCTCCTCCATCAGTTAGTCTCTCAATCTCTTGCTCCAGCGCTGTGACTTTCAGGCACATCTGAAGGCAGAGACAGAAGAATGATGCAATGGAACAAGCATGCGGTGCAATAATATATCAGCTCAGTGTTTTGGTATTCAATCTGGGAGTTGTTTCCTGCTGAACCTGAACACACACCTCTCTGAGCTCTCCCTGCGATAGCTCCAGCTTCACCCTCCAGCGTGACTCCTCCTGCTCGACGCTGCTCTGAAGGCGCTGCAGGATGCCCTCCTGTGGACACAGCCAGTATGACACCTCAGTTTGCATGAGATAACACTACAGAAGCATTAAGTGTTAATAAAACTCAACTCACCGTCTCAGCCAACACTTTCTTGTATGTCTCACAGTCTTTCTGGAGAATTTTTTGGGCTTCTTCAGCTTCTTGCAGCTTCTCAGCCAGTCCCTAGCAACAGAGAGAGAGAGGCATTTGTTGCTAAAGACATCTTCAGTTTACAAGGAAAGATGTCCAAATTTACACTTCCATTTTTATTTACCGTAGAGTCCCCTGATACAGGGGTCGATAGTGCAGCTGAGCTTTCAGCGGCTGCCCCCTCAAATCTGTGGAGCCACTCCTGATAGTTCTTGTGGAAAGAGGAGATGGAAGAGTAAAGTGAAACATCACGACAGAGTGGAAACACAACAAAGTTAGAACAGGCATTAGGGCTGCACAATATATCATTTCAGCATGAACATGTGCAATAGTTGAACCACAGGATGTGCAATGTCAAGCAAGGCAAATTAACTCAAACAAGTCATGTTGCAATTCCTTTTCTGCTTGATACCAAAGGAAAACCTACACAGTTCTTAATTTTCATGACTAATGTAACTGGCCAAGTCATCCCCTTTAAGACCGGTTTCAAGTTTATGTGATGAAGTCTTGCGGCGTTTGTAACAAGGAGATTAAAAAGAGAAGTCACGTCGCCACATTGCTTCATATCATTTGGGTACAACAAATGAAAAGTAAAATTTGGTCTGCACTTTTCAAAAGCCTGAGTAGTGGCACGATAGCACAAAACATAAGGGATGATTGATTCGTTTCACTGAGGCATCCACATCCGGCATTGAGTTGGAATATATTTAGAAATATCCAATTACAATTTCTCAATTATTGAAAAGATCCTCAACAACAGGCAATAAGTTTACACAATAAATAACAATACATTTCTACATGAAAATATTCTATTGTGTATGAGCCGCCATCCATTTAAGTGTACTCAAAAAGTTCTGTCAGGCAGAGCTGAGCCGAGTGAACGCAGCAACTAGATTGATTCATTTTTTTACAAACAGCTTCTGAAAACATCTTTTGAAAATTCCTGCATTTTTAATATAGTAATATATGTCGCAATATCATTTTTTTACAAGTATCATGCAGCCTCAACGAGCATTCACACACAATTTGGATGGAAGCAAAATTCAAAATTACCCATACCTGCTCACTGGGCAGAGGCACATGGGGCAGAAGTCTGTGCAGAACATCTCGACACTCGGCCTGACATGCTGCCAGTGCTGTCTGGTTCTCCTATCAGGTGACAGGAGGGGGGCAAAAGGGAAAAAAGAGGAGAGGAGATTGAGCGCTGACTGTTCAAATAGTTCAATCACTGCGAAGACAAGGTCCAGTGGTCCAGTTTCATCCTCATTCTACTCTCCATGATACAGTTTTAAACCAATCATCAAGTCATCCATCAAGCCACTCCAATCAACGTCACAGGATTGATTCACTTAACATAACCTTAAATTAGAATTCTCGAGCATTAAGATAAATGCTGTCTCACTCCTACTTCCAATTACCCCGAGAAAACATCAGCATCTTTCAGAAGGCCACACCTACACCAAGTGTCAACACCCTCAGATTCAGAGCACATCACATGCTTCATTTTTTCCTGCAACCACAAACACATCAATCTGCTTTCATGAAATTGCACAAAGTACCTTGAAACTCTTCAATAAATAAAAAAAGGTAGCTATCAGTTCTCCCACAAAAGGCTAGCATCATGCACTGTCACTCTGAGGCCTGGAGGGAGAACGTATGCCAAGCACTAGCCAGCTGGCAGTCTAACCACTATTCACATTAACGCACCGTGTCACAAGGCAGCTCTGAGACGAGTGTATGGAGCTGAATACGACCAGCGTGCACTGACAGTACACAACAGCTGCCAAGGAACTCCCTGGCTCAGCTCTGAGAAGGTGCTTTCTACTGTACTCAGATGGCAGAAGAGCAGCTGGTGTGCTGATGGTTCAGCATGTACCCTTCCCTAATGTAGGGGAGGAGGGCAAAAATATACGCACATCACTAGAACTGTTAATAGACCGGCTATCTGGTAGCCCGCTCTGCAACTATGTGAAGGGATCTGAAGCTACAAGAAATATACTGATAAGGTTGCTTTACATTTAGTTGCACAAAGATCTTTCAGTCTTGAGTACGGAGGATCGAGACATACATGGTCACTGTTGCATATTCATTAGAGGTTCTGAATGATCACACTTTTTTTTTTTTTTTTTTTAAAAAGGTCCGGTGTGTAGAAGTCAGGGGGACATATTGGCAAAAATGGAATATGATAATATAATACAGACAAACCAAACACTGACTCCAGATAGGGCCATTTGTGTTTTCATGTCGGCCATCATAGTAAGCGGCCCTTCAGCAATAAGGAGCATCTAAGAAGCAATGATTTTTTTTTTAATGTGAAACTGTTTTATTCAGTGTTTTTAACCAGTTTAGATTATTTGGTTAATAGGTTTTGGAGAGGAAGAGACCTCTGCGGATAATTTGGCTGATGGTAAAATCCTCCTGAATGTCTGGATTATTATGTTATCAATGAATGCTGAGCACACATTGGTATGTTTTGTGTGAACTGCAACCACTTTATTCAATATTTTTACCAGTTTAAGTCACTGGCTACCTTTGTTTTAAAGTAAAAGAGACTCCCAGTAAAAACTGAAATCTGGATCTAAAGTTATCCCGGAAAAAAGGTTAGAACAAATTAGCAGGAGCCGGGCTAGTGCACTGACTTAAAACTGATGAGTAATGCTTTATCAAGCGTTTTAACCATTCTTAATCACCTTAAGTGAGAGGAGGAGACCTCTGCTGATAATCGGCTCCCAGTAAAAACTGTGTACACTTGAGGAATTCTAATCGGGAAAGGTTTCAGCTGTAATTCTCACCACTAGATGCCATAAAATCCCCCTAAATCTTACACACTGTTCCTTTACCAAGAATAAACTGCATTGAAATTGTAGTCAATTAAACATATTTTCATTGACTGATTAACTTGTGGTATCGACATTACGGATGTCACAAAGCAGAATGAGGGAAAAAACATGCTAGAAATGAGTGACATGACAGAAAGACAGGAAGCGGCGAAAATTATTTCCATGAATCTCATTCTAATGACATCTAGTGAAACAATTTCTAGGTCACTGCACACTCATTTCCAAGCATCAGCCTGAGCTCTGGGCATGAAGAAATCTATACATTTCTTAAAGCAAAAAATATATCCGCTGAAGAAACCAATGTTTGTTAAGTTAATAAAGTCTGAGATTCCCAAGGGGAGTAGCGAAGCTCGACAGCTCAACACAAAGCCAATTGAGAACTTGAAACAGCGGGGAGGGGTGAGAGGGAGGTAAATGAGTATGCAGCTTTGTTATGGATGATGGCGAAAAAAGAAATCTCACTGGGTCAATTATGGCAAAAAACAGAATTTCGGGGAGGATGCATCAGATTGGAACTAGAGTGAAGCAGACTGAGGTGGGGTGTCGAACCTTGACGGCTTTGCTGAGTTTCCCTTGCAGCATGGACTCGGTGGCTGAGAGAGCTTCCATTGCACTCCAGTTTTTCTCCCGGAGCTCCTGTTTTGGTCAGTTCCAGAGAGATACTACTTTCAGTTCAGCCTCGGGAAAAATGCAGTCAGTGACCCTCAAATAAAGACTGGAAGAGTAACAGAACAATCCGAACGCATTTCTCATTTTAAAATTTCTACCACCCTGCTTTCCACCCATGCTCCAACCGCTATGAATAAGTATGAACAAATAGCCCCGAGTGCCAGTCTTGCACCTCGTGTGGGTAAAAACAACATGCACAGGACGCAAGATATAAATGGCAACAATGTTCTGTGAGTGCTTTCTATTCAAATAAGGTAATGATGTCTGGAGATATATACGCAGGAAAAAAAAATCCACATAAATATGCATTTCAATTCAAAAATGGCTCTTTTGAAAATAAAAGGTAGGCGAGTTTCTAAAGCTCTTGAATCACCCACAAGCACAGACAAGCTTGCCGAAACAGTCATGGCCAATGGCGAACATAACAAGAGTAGGCTGGAAGCCCTGTTATGCAATGCTGAGTTTAAGCAATCCAAATCAAAATAGACATCTGTACCGATGTGTGCAATCATGTTGAGAAAACAACCTTAGCTAGAGAAAGCTTTCTATGTGGTTTAAAAAAGAATGCAAAGCAAAACAAGTGGGACTGAGTGGCAGTGGACAACAGGAAGTATGGATGTATGCAGTGTGCAACTCCAGTGTGAAGGGAGTGTTTTCGGGGTACCACACAAGGGGGGGAGGCATGATGTCTCGCAGGGCTAGACCAGAGCAGAGGCACACAGTTCAGGTCGTAGCAGCAGGAAACCTACGTTGTTCTTCTTCCTGTGAAGCTCCAGGGAGTCCCTCAGCTCAGCCAGCTCAGCCTGCAGATCTGAGACCTGTTTCTCCTTCTCTGACAACCTGACAGACAACAACATAACCACTCATTACGAATCATTATGCACTTAAGTGTTCCTTGAAATGAAAACAGGAGAAAAATATGTATATTATATTGCAACATTACTCACGCTGTAAGAAGCTCTGGGCTTGGCACTGCTGTGTGGGATTGCTGTTTGAGGAGGGAAAAACATTAAATTAAAACTAGGACTGGCAGATCAAAACCTCTGAACAATTTAAACATTTAACTTTCTTGTTTGTGCTCAAGCACATATCTCTACACATTGCACATTTCTTCCAACGTTAACAGTTCTACTATGCTTATTTGGTAAATCTTTTCTAGTAAGTAAAATCTTCCTGATTCACACCATGAAGTGTGTCACACTTGCACTTAGTGGGCATATCTTTGAGGTTGCTCCCCACCTGTTGATGCATCTGCTCCACCTTCTCACTCAGCTCCCTTGTCCGTCCCTCCAGCTCAGCCTGCAGCATCTGGATCTCATGGTTCTTTGCTGCTAGTCTGTGGGTCAGATGTGCTCATCATTAGCCTGACTTTGTGATGGCAACCCTTGAAGATTACGTGTTGAAATGTGTGTGTGGACTTTACTCACTGAGCCTGGAGTTCTTGTAGCTGGGCACCAGAGCTGATCAGCTCTTCTGGCGTCTCCTTCTGTCTCAGCTGCTCCATCTCTGCCTGCAGGGCAGCCAACTGCTGCTCCAGAGCCTGCAAGACAAAAACTGCTTCAGACAAGAGCTCAAAGTAGGACATTTAAAACATTAACAATATGAGGACAAGCATTTGAAATGTGCACACACAGTACTTCATTGACACAGAAAGGCCCACACCTCAACTTCCTTCTCTCTGGTAGAGCTGTTTTGTTGTGCTGACTGTAGACTCTCCTCCATTGATTTTAACTTCACATCCTTCTCTTGGATCCTATAAAGCAAAGGCAAACAATCATTCATCATACAAAACTGTCTGTTGACCCACAAAGTCTGCTGATATTTAAATATATAATAATATCTGTTACAAAAGGATATTCAGCATACACAGTCTCTTGTGCCAGCAGGGAATTACGATAATGTGTGTGTAGAGGGAGTGGCTTCTATTGCCGGGGGAATTAGTTCTGATATGCTCACAGTAGAGTAACTAGGAGCCTTTGGTTTCATAATGTGTAATTATGACCTGATCTTTATCTCATCTAGCTGACAAAGCTGCCGCCACTTACTGACTATTGAAACTTAAGTTAGTGTTAGAGCCCTGACACACGAAGTCTACCATTGGTCAATGTAGGGCCATTGGTGAACACTTGCCGCCTTGCTTTTTGCGGCATGTCCTGCACGGTTGGCAGTAGTCGGTCCTTTCCAGCTTTTTTTTTGGTTGATTCAACTGATTTGGAGTTGGAGCTTGTTGGGGGATGAAATCTCTCTAGCCCCTTTGCATTGCCTGTTCAAGGCAGTTATTTCCTGTCGCTGTTTTCATAAAAGGAATAATTGCGGAACGGGGGGACAGAGTTGTCTCTTCAGAGATGGTCACAACAATGTGATGTTTTGTTATGTCTGCAACCCTTTAGATGCCAATTCAAAGAAGAGAAAATGGCCAAAGATGCCTGCAAACTGGGAAAACAATGAGGTCAGGGAGCTTCTTCTTCTCTGGGCAGAGGACGAAATCAACCGCCATATAACAGGGACGGTAAATGATTACTATTACCATGTTATGCCATGGCTGTTGTTAAAAAAGCACTGCTGTCTTGCAAGTTATGTCACACTAGAGGCCGACACTGTTGTATTACATATCACACCTGTTACATCTCTTGCTTCTCGGGTGCTGGTATGCTGTCTAAAATCACACACTAGAACTGCATGATGCTGTTGCTGTTTGGGTCTGAGTAAAAAATGTAAAAGCAGCATAAAGAAGGAACTTCGTAGCGGTCATATAGCGCAATTTCTGTGTAAAAGGGGCTTTCAATTGGCAGTTCAGCTCAGTGGATGACACGAGAAACAAAAGTAAAGCAAACAAACAGCTAAAGTTAAGAGGGTGTGAGATCTAAACAAACTTTTTAATATTAGGTAAGATTTACTTTTAGCAGAAACAGTTTGGAATAGTTTGCATTACTGCATGTTAATGTACGGTAATTATCATTTGTTGTCTACACAGGGATGTATTGTCAATGTGCTGAATATCGAGCATCTTAAATCCATCCTGTTGGTCTCCCAGTTTCCCTTTTTTAATTGATGAATACAGACTACTGCCATCTGCTGCTATGAAGTTATGTCCTCTTACGTAGGTGCAGAATGAATGTGTTACTTGGCCGTTGGCTGTAACCTTTGCAATGTGTTTAGTGCAACTTTTTTAATAAAACAAAGGCGACACAACAGTTGTCACCACTAGCTCTCTGATATCGTGTTGGTGTGTCTGGGCCTTTAGTCAGTGTGTATTCATATTGTTGTAGGTGGGATTGGGTGATCATGAGACAACTTGATTGATCTTACTTGCTCTGGAGTTCTTCCACTATAGACTCTGATGTTGCCTGTGATAAGCAGGAAAAGACAATTTAAAAGGCCTGAATACAAAAAAACAGAAGAAAAAAACAGCAGGTCTTTTGAGTCATGAGTTTAGACAACTCACCTGTTCTGCCATCTTTCTCTGAAGCGCCTCTGTTTCCTGTTTTAGTGCCTCGTTTTCTTCTTTTACAACCTGCAACAGGGAGAGAAATGACTTAAAGATTTTTTTTCCCATTAGAGATTGTGATTACAAGGCAGACAGTGAAATGCAGAGTCACTTAGAGCATGCTGATGCCAGTCAGATTAGAGTGAGGCAGCAAAAGACAAAACAAACACCTTGAGCTCTTCCTCCTTATTGGCCACCTCAATCAGCCCTTTCTCCAGCAGGTCCTCTACAGTTTTCATGTTGTCCTCCTTCTCCCGGACGCTGGGTAGAAAACAATGATTCACAAGATCATTCAGTTATTTGTTGCGGCTAATTAGTTTAATGAGTAACAGGCCTAACCGGCTGACGTATTCAAAATATGTTCCGGTTTGCACACACACGCACACACACACACACACCTCTTCTGGAACTGGTCCAAAGCCAGTTGGGAGGCAGTCTGCAGAGGGGAGAGTCAAACAGAGAGGGTGTGTCAAACAGAAGAACACATAAGCGCATAAGGGCCTTCAAAACTTGGAAAAACTGTCGAGGTATTATCTAACCTGATCAGAAATCTGTGCCTGCAGATTCTGAAGCTCTGCCTTGAGTGACATGTTCTCATTGTGCAAGGCCTGCAGAGGAAGAACAGACAGGAAAAGAGAGACTTATTATGCCAAGACGATACAGGATCTGACAGACTGCAATAGCCTGAGCGCTGACATACCACTCATAATTCTGTCTTAGGTTTACGTAACTGTGAAATAAATTATATCCGTTTTGCATTTTAACCCAAAATATCTGCAGATGTGAATCAACATGCCCTTTTTCTGGCAGTACATGGCCTTCAATCCATATTCCCTCTGAACACGACGAGAGGCCTCTAATACGTTTACCAAATTCCAGCAGACTAATGAGCCAATGCGATGTTTGTATAAGAAGCTGTAGATGATGTGACTATACCTGCATGTTAGTTTCTCTACTGGCTCCACTGCTCCGCTCAGCATTTAGAGAATCCTCCAGACTCTTCCTCTGCAACTCTTTATCAGCTAGTCTGAACAGAAGAAGAGAGGGGAGAGCGCATGAGAAACAGCTCAACAGTATGGCTTGAAATGCAGTTACTATGTCTGAAAAAGCCAGAATTGTTTCTCACAGCTTCTGTAGCTCCTCAATGTGAGAGGCATGGGTAACCTAAATGAGAAGAACATACATCTTATTAGCCTACATGCATACAGTTATGTAGGTGGGCATCTTTTCTTGCTAAAAATGGATCAATGAGGTTGACCTGCATACCTGTGAAGAGATCTGGGCCTGCAGGGTCTCATTCTGGACTTGCAGGGTCTCGCTCTGGACCTGAAGGCCTTTGTTTTCATTCATAAGGTCCTGTTAAATACACACTGCATTAGTGTATACAAGAAGTGTGTGTTGCTCTGCTTCACAGATATTCACTCTGCATCTCAATATTGAATTGACACTTCTGAGTACTAAAATGCATTTCAAGAATCAATCAATGTAACGGCGCTGTGCTCAGTGTTATCTTTTAACGTTCAAAGCCTCTACTGAGGTTTTTATATGAAGCTGTCGTCACATTTTATAACATCATCCCCATAAAAACGAAGGACATCTTCGAACAAAGTCTTTAGTTTGAATCATGGGGTTATTGGACTAAATGAGTTAGCCTCTCCTGTCTTTTTTATTTTTTTATTTTTGTTTTACTTATTAGCAACAGTCATATAGTCATCTTCAGTTTAGTACTTTTACAAAGTGAACTTTTTTTTAGTTTTTTTATTTACAATTTAGAAACTCAAAATAAAAATACATAGTTGAATAAACATACTTAAACAAAAGAAGTCATTTCAGTGAAATATTCTTTTCTTTTTATGAAATCAACTATTTGATGAATAAATGCAATTTATGGTGCTGTTAGACTGCTGCTGGTATACCCCACATACTACAGGGGCATACCTCCCTTTGTGTGGGGCAAGTAAAGAGTTTTTAAACCACAGTACAAATGCTGTTTTTTTTAAAAAGGCTTAACATCAACATGGATTGAAGCAAAAATATTTTGTTAGATAAAAAGATGTGCATTTTGCAAATGATTACATCTCACTTTTTTCAAAAAAAATTTGGACTTTTGGGCTTCACAACGCTCAGAAGTTATTGAAAATGTTTGGAACACACGAGCTGCAAAAATTCCTTCACAGCCATCGCTGGAATTAATCCCATGTCTTGACTGCGAGCGAATCAGAAGCGTTTTTCACTCATGTGCCTCACTCAACAGATTTGCTCTCGTTTCAATCTATGCATCTGTTTGCACCGGTGTCCCGCAGGCCAGCATCTCAGCTGCGTCTCACAGGCGAAAACATTACCTGAAGCATTTATTTACAAGACAGAGCTGGTAAACAGCCGCTTCAGTGTAAGCAGTGGCTCAAGCGAAGATGTACAATGAGATAGACTCCTTCAGTTTTGAGGATTTTGCGTATGATGTTGTGGCGGCTTACCTGAACCCGGACTTGCAGTGAGTCATCAGGCATACTGTGCTGGGACATCTCCATCAGCTCCATCACTCTCTGCTCCAGCCGCTCCTTGGAAACCATGGATTCAGTCAGGCTGCTGTGCAGGGTCTGGATCTCCTTGTTCTTGTTGTTCATCTCTGTCTCCACTGCCAACAGCTGGCTGTGAAGCTCTGCACCCCGACATAAACACAGACAATCAGCTGCTGAATGTAACCTGACGATATACTTTAATGAAGTAGAAGCAACAAGCTGAAAGGATGAAATGTTTAGCGTGACACTATATTTTGTCACCTTGCTTTGAGGCCTGAAGTTTCTCTCTCTCAGCATTGACATTGTGAAGGAAATTCTGCAGTTCTTCCCAACGTCGCTTAGCGTCCTGCAGTTGGGCCTGGGGATGGAGAGAGATGAGATTTGTTGAACCTTTTTCTCCCACACATTATAACAGCAAACAAGGGCTGTACCGCCACTTCCCACTTGGTAAACGAACATCAATTGTCTTAACCAGGATTTCTATAGATTAAGGCAAGGCAGATTTAAGACTTTCTTAAATGCCACTTGGATTTAAGCTTAAGACCAATTTTCTAATATCCAAAATTACAAGAGGGACAATTTTATTTGGCCCAAATGTTTTTGTAACATAAAATGTGACTTTTTTGTCCAGTGAATACTTTAGATTATCTATTTTAAATGTTGGAAGAAAAAAAAGCAACACATTTTTTGAGTGAAACACATTGAAGACAATAAACATATTACATTATCATAAATGTATGTATTTGGTTTACACACAGAAGTAGGAAATAGCTGGAGTTTCTGGCCAATTGATACATCCATGAATTCTCTAGGTGAGTTTGTGTTTTTCACTCTGCATGTGAGTTTCCACTGCTTTGATACCCATCATGACAATTAAGAAGAGCAATTTATTAAATTAGTTAAAGAAAAAAAAATGTTACCAAATCGTTTGAAAGTTCACTAAGTAACTTCAGAAAAAAAACTATTCGTAAAATCTCACTTCCCATGAGTATTTTTGACTTTAAAAAAATTAATTTAAGTCAGTTCAATAACAATTAAGGCCTTATTTTTTGATTAATGAATTCATTGCATTTTAAGACTTTAGGACCTGCGGGAACTGTGGTCTTAATTCTAACTGTCAATATCATTACTATAGGGTCAGTGACTAAGATTAATTTGCATTAACACCAGCAGACTGTGATTCTCCAGTCTCTTTTTCCTTAAGAATTCAAACACAGCTCTGTATCTGCCAAAATACATTAATGGATAGTCCAAATTAAAAATCGTCCCGTAGATTTTTTAAATTGATTTCTTCCTAGTCTGTGTGTGTGTGTGTGTTTACTGTCATCAAAATCTCTCTTGGCATGGCTCTCAGCTTTTCCTGAAACTCCTCTGTGTCAAGCCAGCCCCTTAAAAATCCACCTATGACTGCGGTAAATGAAAAGACAGGAAAGGCTGATCTGGGTGTCTCGCAGGAAGGTGTTGTTCTTACACAGCACAAAGCCTCAAACATTCCAGCCCCCAAAGCCAACACAATCCTCCCAACTCAGGTTCAATTTCCCACACCCCTCCCCAGGGCTTCCACTACAACCTTCTCCCACTTCCTTGCTAATGTTACCACACCCACTGACCAGATTCGAAGCTGTGCAGCACGGCCCAGGTTTTTGTACAGCTCAGTTCATTTTTTTTCTCGGCTGGGGAAACTGAAGCACGGGCTAAATAAACACACTGTGCATCTGGATTAGCGTACCTCCAGCTGGGACACGTTCTGCTTGTAGCTGACCTCCAGTGACTTCCTCTGGTGCTCCTCCTGCTGCAGCTTGCTGTTGTTATCTGCCAGCTCTTTCATCAGACTGGCGTACTCAGAACGCAGCTTGTTCAGCTCGGCCGAATTCCTATCAGGCAGCACACAAACACAAATGAGGGATGTGAAAATGGTGCGATGTTGTTGCAATTAACTACAAATAGGCTGAACGGGGCATTTCACACTGTGTAACTGTGCATACAGATGGATCTCTTAATATGAGCAACAAATGCAGAAAAGGAGAATAATGTTGAAATAGGAAGTCTGAGCTATAACAACATGAGCTGAAATTCTGATATGAATTGGATCACTGATTGTTTTACTACATCTGAGCAGATGAGAACGTGCATGAAGCTCTACACAGCGTGATCAGTGGGGTCTAATCTACTGTAATGTAACACTTACTTGCTCTCCATCTGGTTGGTGGCAGAGCTGACTGCGTCCCTCAGGATGCCGTTCTCCTGCTGCAGTCGAGTGATCTGGCTCTCCAGCTGCTCCCTCACCTGCTGGAACTACACATAAACAAAACGATTCAGTCTCCGTGCCGCCTTGAGAAGAATGCCAAAAGGTCTGGGTTCCTTTGCATTTTTAAAATTCCAGATCACCTTTATCTGCATGGTCTGGAGCTCCTGGTAGCTGCCTTGTGCTTTGCCCTGCATGCTACCCAGTTCCTTCTCCATGGCTGCACGCTGCTCTCTCATCATGGCCTCCACCCGACCTGTCTTTTGCTTCTCAACCTGAAGCTCCTAAAGCACAGAAGTACAAAAGCGTATGAAGCTCTTTCTCAAACAATGGAGGAATAAGTTGTGAATAAAACATTTATTGTGTGTTTTATTAAGTAGAGCGTGGGGAATCAGACCTGGCTGAGCTGTTTCACTTTGTCCTTGGCAATGGAAGCCTCCTCCTGCAGAGTCGTGAGAAGTCTCTCTCTTTCCTGTGCAGCCGGGTCAGGCCTCGCTGCAGACTGGTGGCGAGACATGTAACGTTAAAAAAGCGAGCAAAGCAAGTCCAACTACAAATACCATGTCTCCTGCCAACTGCAAATGGTGTGAAGTTGTCAGATTCCACAATAGCTAACTCAAATGTATCCCTTATTAATCTCTCACTTTTTGCCAGGCATCCAAGGCATTAGGGCTCTTCTCCCGGAGGAGCGCCATCACGCTGACCGCCTCGGCCTCTGACAGAGCCAGGCTGGACAGACCAGACAACAGCTCCTTTAGCTTCACCTCTGTGTTCTCTGTTAAAACACATAAGATAAGAAATGCAATTTAGCACTTTATTTTATGGTTGGAGAGTAGACATGGAATAGCATGACGAACCAAATACTCGATAAGACTTGTTTTTCCCTCTGTTACCTTTGTCAGTCTCATTCTTCTGTTTCTTGCCGCTCCCTTTAGATGGTGCATCATCGTTATGGCCTGCCTGGTGGTTGGCAGAAGCTGCTGAGTCAGCCAGAACATGAGCTTCATCTACTGGATTTGAGAGAGTTGGTTGATTACAAAGTGACAAGTTCAGGATTTGGTTAAATGCATGTCTTGATATTTTTGATTACCAGGCTCGGTCTTCTGCTTCTTGGCAGAGTTCTTCTTCTTGCCACTGGGAGCACTTGGGGTTGCACCGTCCAGAACTTTGGTTTCAGCCACAATGGGAGCTTCCTTCTTGGCTGGAGCTGGAGCCGGCTCAGCCTTAACCTCTGCCTGCTGGTCATCCACTGTAACTAAGGAGGAATTTATTGAATGAAGAGTGAGCAATTTCCATCTTTTCAATTAGCAACTAAGCAACTCATGCTCTTTGTACTCTTTGTAAATACAGAACCCCAGTTATGCGCCCTAAAACCCAGAAATGAATTAGCATTTCAGCACCTACAGTTCCCTCTTCTCAAAGTCAAAGGGTTTTTATGAGTGGGTTTTTGGTTAGAAGTCTCAAATAAGGCGTTTGTTTAACACAAGCTGAAGAGACTTTCATCTTTTGTTCATGAGAGTCAAGTAGTTGTAGTTGACGGTTGCCAACTACATCACATCGAGCTGTGCCCAACACATCTTTACAGCCTCGTAGCGGTAGCAACGCAATCGTAGTGTAGTTCATTATAGCCTAACAATAGCTTTTTACTTCTGGTAATTGCATTTAGGCTTTAAAATATCGGAAAGTGACATTGATTTGTGAAGATTATCGTGCTGAATAAAATGTGTAACATATCATGAATGTTTGTTTATCACAGAGGTTATTTTCTGCAATGATACAAAATCCAGTGGAAAAATCCCATGGGCTTTTTGACAAGGGAACCAGGGCGATGTTAGCTTCTGGGGTTGGCCTACTGAAAAATGTGATCAGTGGGGCACTCAATGTACTCCTGGCTACTCACCAGGCTCTGCTTTTTGTTTCTTCTTCTCTTTCTTTTTCCCAGAGGTCTGCGGAGGTGTCTGAGCCTGAACAGAAGCCTGAGCTGCTTGAAGCTGGACCTGAACCTCAAGCTGGGGAGGGGGAGGGCTGGACTGTTTGCCTGCAGCTGGAGGTGATTCAGTCTTGCGGCTGACCGGCTTTGAGCCATTCACTTCTGGTTCTTCAGAGGGAGCTGCGGCTGCAGCTGCAGCAGCAGCAGCTGCAGCGGCTGCAGCGGCGGCCTTGGCAGCCTTTTTCTCCTTCTTCTTCCTCTCCCTCAGACCTGCAGGAGCCTCAAGCGACACTGAAACGGGCACATAAGGAATAGGCGTAGGTGGAGCAGGGTCTGGTGTAGACACTGGTGCAAGTTCCTCCTCTACTTCCAGAGTGGAACTGTTGGCACCATCAGCCACATCAAAATCCCGAAGATCCTCTTCCGACTCTCCTCCACCTCCGCCACCTCCACCGCCTCCTCCGCTGGCACTCTCCTTCTTCTTGCTTTTCTTCTTTTCGTTTTTCTTACGGGTGTCTGGCTTGGATGGTGGTAGTTTGAGGTCACGTTTCTGCCTGGCCAGCACCTCGTCATAAGAGGTTTCCTTCATGAAGAGCCAGAAGAAGAGGAACATGAGTGCGATGACCAGGGAAGGGGCCAGGATGAGCAGGTACTGAGAGTCGTAGATATCCACCGCCATGCTGAAGAGAAGGAGAAAGACAGAGGAAAAAAAATTTAATTTAGGACACTTGGCACTGACAGTCTTTTTCACATACTGAACGCATGATAGGTAAAATCTTTCTACCAACAAAGACAACTGGTAAAGGCTGCTCAAATCCAGTGAACCAGGGGGACTAGGGCTGTCTAAAGTTGATTGATTGCTTGCTTCAAGTCGTGTCTTTGTGTCTTTGTGGTGTAATTTTGGGGATGTTTTGGCCCCCAGATTTTGATGCAGAGTGAGTACTCTTAACTTTCACACTACTCTCTGATAATGGGAGTTGTACATGCATGCAGCAGCAGCACGGAGAAGGAGAGACCTTCTGCTTAGAAGTGGTGAATTTACAGCTCACAGCAACTTAATGATACAGTCTCTGGCTTTTGTTTGATATCTAATGTTGGCAAAAAATGTTGCTCATACGACCTGTCATTAGTGCCATTGGCTTGTTTACCATATTACCCTAATGCTGCTGTCACACCGAACCTCCCATGGAGCCCATTTAAACTTTGTAAGGAAAACAAAGCAAATTGTGGAATATTTGTATTGAACAGACAAATCTGATTCGACTGGCATAATTCTGAGTCTGATACAGCCCTAACAAGGACATGACAGCTCAGAGATTTGCTGTACATGAATCTGTGATTCCAGCGCTGGTGTATATTAATATTAATTTGGAGGTCAACAACTGCTGTCAGCCATAAGAGCTAGCCTGCTATGTGTGAACTGGTGCATGTGCGAGATATGGGAGGTGGAAGTGTTGGTACATCAGTAGTGCTGAGAGGGTGCGAGTGAGAGGACTCTCACTGACACCCTGTCCTCTTAGTGATATGATCCAATTAGATAACACTCCCCCAGCTACACAGCTTAAGATCCCCACCTTTATATAGGTTCATAGACATGCATGTACTTGAAAGACTGCTTGGTAAGAGCCAGATAGAAAACATGTCTCACACTGGCTTAAAGGGGGACAAAATAGGTCAAGAACGTCAGGGAGGCAACTAGTATTAAAAGAGGATGTCTCATTTAGTCACTGCCCTTCTTCTAGCCCCCACAAAGACGACATGGTGGTATTCTTAACTCATATCAGGATGGATTTGCAAGAGGCAAAAATACACCCACATGCAAGTGTCACCCGCTGAGGTCTGCTGCAGCTGCAGTTTGACCTCCGGCCTGCTTCGAGCCAAGGGAGACGAGGTTCTTCTTCCATCGCAGGTGAAGTTTACAGAGTAAATGGTGAAGTCCTGAGACTTCATCAGTTTAGCATCTGCGGAAGATATTCTTAGGAACTATGTGTTGTCTCCTCAAGGCTAAGCAGTAAGAATGAACTGGGGTGGAATCAATGCAGGCAAAACAGTAGAAATCTGAGACACATTGCATTTTATTGCTCACTAGAAGCCACAAACCGAATGTAAGCACTGTTCTCATTTCTTGACACAAATGACTCTAGAAAAATGGCTGCATGACGGCTATGAAGATGAGGTGTACTCAATATCTATGCATCCATCCGTGCAGCTACTCAGCCAAGTTGCAATGACAAAGATTTCAAGCGAGGAGTTTGCAGGTTCTCTTGATTTTCCTCTTGTATGCTCCCATCTTTTTTTGATTAAACATTTTTCTTGCAGCACATATTTTTTCCTGCTTAAGTACCCCAGATGGCAAGTTTGATGTGAAAACTACTGAGGTGGTGCTGCAATTTTGTAAAAGGCAAACTCAATAATAGTGCTCACAATTCTGATAAAATAAAAAGAGCACTTTCCAAATGAAATTGCATCTGTAGAGCATCTCTTGCAAACTAACAGCCATGCCTTTGCACACTTAAACGCTTACTACAAAAAATAAGAGCACTGTTTTGAAAACCGGGGACAAGTTTTAGACTTTAGTGACGACAGCAGCATTGTGTTGTCAACAATGTAGAATGACACTGACGGGGGGTGGGGGGGTGGGGGTGACCTGAAGTGCTGCACAATCCCATCCAATACCCAGGATCTGTGGCAGTAACACAGCGTAGGAGTCAGCATCGTAGAGCAGACCTCTTTAGTAATTTGGATTAAGGAGATTACCCATGATAATACATTTAAGAATAACTTTCCACTGCAGGGCTTCCTGAGGACTGGCAGGCTTAGCCTTGTAGTGTAATGTTGACCCTGTTTCATTCCCACCTTAAAAACCTCATTGCACCCTCCACAACACAAACACAAATGTGCCAGGCCTGTTGTTTAATATTTGACGAACCTTATTTTGAAGGAATGTTTAGCCCTTTAAGCACCAACCTTTTCCTCTGAGAGCATAGAGTACAAGACATATTACATAACATTTTTTTGCGGAGCGTTGACTCTGATGAATGCATCTCATTTTACTAGGTTGTAGGAATGTTTGCCTTGAACATTTAATTTCTATAGAGTTCACTTCCTGAGGTGTTTTGCTTATGTGTCAGAGAGCATGCATTCCTCCTTTCCACACACTCTATAGGCTACAGCTGGGGGCAAACTCAAAAGAAAAAAAAAATAGAAATAGTAGTTGGCTTAGAAAGAACTGTGGAGACTCAGCACAGAACCGAAACATATACCTTTATAAGAATAGACTTTACTTGAGGTTTATTTTATTTTCTCGTGTATTGTATAGTTTTCATACTTGTGACCTCATTAGCAGATGTGTCATATTACAATGACAGTACAGAAGCTACACATTAATGCTGATAAGCAGCATGCCAGTACCAAATAAGCCTTTCTGTTGCCTGGAGATTAAGACCGTATAAAACCTGGAAATGAACCAAGTGGGCCAAAGTTTTATAAAAATGAAACAAACTACACCATAGTACATTATGTACTATATACACACCGGGGGCAAAATAGTTTTAACTGCTACCTTTCAGTGGCTACCACATCAGGAAATTCTTTGTTATAACACATTCATTGTATGTTCCAGGAAACTCCCCTGACCAAACGAAACTGTGAAATAACTCTTAAAGCAACATCACTTCCTGGCATATTAAGTGTGGGTGGAGTGAGTGGTGTAAAAGTTTGAAGCCTGCTCGCTTGCTTGCTTTCGTTCAGCCCCAGGCCTCAGAGCATAGTGGAAGGTGCATGTATTTCCTTGTGCAGCATGAGCCTTGTCCCAGCATCAAAATGAGCCAGGAGGACAAAGCCCTCTCGGGCTGTTGGCTCCCCGGAATCTAACCACTTGGCTGGACAGGCCTCCTGATTTGGCAGGCGCGGACAGAGAGGGAACTCCTAATAACCATCGGGCCCAAAAAGCAGCACAGACAGCACTAGAAAACCAGGTCATACAGCACTTTACACTTAACATCTGTAAGATGGCAACAACTCCATAAAAGCGTAGCAAAGATGAAAAGATTTCAGAGAACCATTTCACTGTTGTATCAGTCCATACTGTCATCTACAACAGAAAATGCACTAAATATGATAATTGTGGTAGTGCTCTGTAAAATGCTAAAAAATGTTTTGATGATACAAAATGTAATTTGCTTAAAATTGACTGGATAAGTTCGAGAAGCATAAATGTCACTAAACCTGCTCTTGGTACGAATAAATTAGACTGATTCAGCACATAAATAAAACAGAACACCCAATTCTCCTATTAAGAGTGATAGGTAGGACTAAAGGAAGACGGTTCTGTCTGAATAGTTAAGCTGTAAAAAATGTCACGCCGGTAATTCACCATTATCAGTCTTCTGACAATAAACTAAAAAGAAAGTAGCAAAGTACACAGTAGGGCAACTAATTATAATGCAAAACATTAACAGCTAGGTATTGGTCCTTTGAAACTGTCTGCTCTTCCTGGTCAGGCTACAACAATGGATCTTATTGAATGAAGCACAAACACAACACCCTAGATAAGAGCTTATCTACAGATAGACTGTAAGGAAACTGACAAAGATGCCAACAACACAGAATTGACACCATGCCACAAGAAAGAAGAGAGTCAGGACTCTAAAAGCCAACGTTTCTGAGAGATGGGGCAGCGGATTTTTGAATGATTTTGACTTTGGTTCAAAGTATTTAAGTTGGTTAAAAAAACAAAATCTACATATACAGTACTAAACAAAAGTCTTGGGCCACCGTAAACTTTGTTATTTTAGCAAGGGTATTATGAACATACAGGAAATATTATCATAAAAAATACAAATATTTCAGAATAAAACAACTTCAACAAGCTAAAGTTGCAGGTATTTAATGTGACCTCCCTTTTCACTTAGAATGTCTTAAACTATCTTGGACAGACAATACGAAGCCTACAATACTAGTCTTCTGGTATATTTACACTAGGTTGCATTCAAGACATATCAAAAGCTACATATTGATTGTTTTAGCTTCGTTATAGATGTATAGTTCCATGTTTCACACTTATTGTTGACTTCAGTCTGAAGAAGACATTTTGCAAACTCTTTTTAGTCTTTTAATGCATTGTACATATTCTCTGTATTATTTTGTATCTATATATATATATATATATATATATATATATATATATATATATATATATATATATATCTCCATATTACAACTTTGCTAAAACAATAAATCTAGGGTGTGACCTAAGATACTGTAAATCTTCAGGAGATAGTGTGACAGTTTTACAGAGTCATATCTTTAGTCACCACCTTATTGCAGTTGTACTACGGCTGCAAACTCAAGTGTTAAACATTTTAAGTACCAAAAATAAGTTACAACACTTTAATTTGTCTTTAATGTCCAGTAAGTCTCCTAAGATTCAACAAGGGCAGCTCACTGTGGTTGAGTACCAAATGTCCCAGCATGCTCAGTCATGTCTAATCATCGGCCTTGCGCACACAACTGAACTGATACGTAATGGCAGCTGTTCTCACACTACGAAAAAGGCTGTTAGTAGATACAGCCTGTAATCTAAGGGAAAAAAGCAGAACTGATATAAATATGACGTTAATCTTCCTTGCTAAGTTAGCCCAGCTAGCTCCCAACTCACACGTTTAGATGTTAGTCAAATGAAGCTCGAAACCGACACAGGAGGCACACATGTCGGCGACACTTCACCGACATGACTGGCAATGAGCATGCGTTTATGTTAAAAGTGGATGTCCAATAGTGTCCTGTACGTGGCTACAAGTAGCTGCCACAATATCCATACAGAAAAAGGCTTGTCGTCTCACAAGTTCGCCTCAGCTCTATGAATGAGCTAGCTAACATAAAAGCTAGCCAACCAACGTGAGCCAGGCACTAACGTTAGCCGACCAATCCAATTATTACACAGGAAGTCTTCAGCGATACAACTGACCAACTAAATTTTAACAGGAATACCCGAGTTAATTTCTTTCACAGCACATATGGAGGCGTGGACATATGCCCCCACGGGCCTCGTCTTGGTGGTGACCCAGCCTCCCCCTCTCCTGAAATCTCTGACCCGGTCTGCTGCCTCATTCTGCCGCTGGGGTCCTGAGGGCCGTTCCCAGGCCCGGGTAAAGAGCTTAGCCGCGCTAAGAGGGGGATGAGCGGCTTTTTAACAAGAAATAAACACGATACCAGCTAAATACAGCGTACCTGTAGCTTCAGTTGGCTGTTCTCTTAGCTAGTGTTGAAATGGCGTTGTTCTGCGTTGACTCCGGCAGACTCCTGACTTCCCAGGGCAGCTCCAGCCTGGCTTTCTCCTGCGCTATCCGTCAGACTATCTGCTGTTTCTGGTTCGCGGGGGCGGGTCATAGGCAGGCTGCTGGGGGACGCTTGTTTTGAGACTCCGGGCACACCGTTCGGAGCCGTTGTCACGCGAGGCCACACAAGGGATAGCTCCGCCTTTTCGAGACAGCTTTGGTACATAAATCTGACTATCGACACCAGAGCAGAGGGGAGTGGTCATTGCACTTCACCAAAGTACATGAGTACAAAACGCACATTATTATATGGGGACTTCTAGTATCTCCATGGTATTTAGAGAATTAACCATATTTCTTTTAAGTTCTTATATCTGTGGTAGACTTGATTTGACCAAACCACACTTCTTTAATGCCTTCTATTTTTTTATAGTGACCTAAAGGACTGTACTTTATTTATTGAGCTTTGTTAAAATTGTTCTGACTTTGACACTTACTGTACAGGGGTGGCTGGTGTATGACTTTTCTTTTTTTTTAATATTATGATCTTCCCTGGAGCTACAAATATTTTTTCTTGAGCCTCTATCAGTGACTGGGAGAAAATGCATGATACTTCTTTTGTTATAATCAGCCATAATTTACAGTTTCTGGCTATGATAAATTGTGTGATTTGGGGGATTTTTAAAGAAAACATGCCTTTAAAACCCACTTGCAGTTGCAACATTATAAAGCAGAACATCCCTCCCCTAAGCCAAATTTAAAAAAAAAAAAAAAGGTACCTCCCCCACTTTGCACCACCCCTTACCGTCCCATAAATAACTAACAGTCCCTAATTTTTAATTTTAATTTCTAATGGTATGAGAGCACTGTCATTTCAACGTACACAGCTGTCCTTATAAATAAAGATACTTTAAAAAAAGGCATTTAAGGCATGTTTTGCTACAATATTTCACATTACTTTTTCAAAATGAACAATATTATTATTTTGTGGGATTTTTTTATAGAATAGCAAAAAAATAAACATGTGACCACTGGAATTCAAAGAACACAATTTATTATCAAACAAGTCAACCTAAACACAATATTCCTCATAATGATACTGATCTTTCATTTTTGTAAGTGTATCACTGTGTCAGGGTCAATCAGTCACTCCTCCTCCGTGTCAATGGACGCTGGCTGCCCTGCTGCCTGCAGCTCTGCCTCATACTGCTTCTTCAGGCCCTTGAGATACATACGCAAGCTGTCTGGGTCCAGTCTGGAGTTCCTGGCAGTCTGCAGGAGGCGGGTGGCCAGGTGGTACACAGCTCTCTGCCTCTGTGTCTCTGGATCACTGTGATGCTTGGCCTAGAGCAAAAACCACATCATGGGTTTTGTCTCTTTACTCAGCACTTCACTGATATAAAATACAATTATTTATACAAAAAATACTTGTGCTATCCATCATGTGAGGCACAGCATTTGACTCTGTCAGGGTTAAATATTGGTTTCTTCTAAAATTAACAGTGTTTTACCGTTGCACAAATATGGGATGTACTATGAAAACACAAGCTAAACTGTACTGCAAATAAAAAGGCACACAGAACAGGTTGGGGCACCAAAAATGGTAAGGCAAAAGGAAAAAGCTGTTCTTCAGGAGCCATACCAAAAGCTGCTGGCTAACTCTGGAGGCAATTATCTTTGCCTCTTGGATTATGTTTGGAGGAAGTGCAGTCACCTCTGCTGCTCTGAGACCTAGAAGAGCAAAAACATGCTCTGAAACCATTTTTCCAGACCAGTTTCAACAGGATTCTGCATTGATTTCACTGACTCTGTACCATAGTGTCTTTCGTCAGAGCACCCTCGAGTCAGCAAGTACGTATACACCAAACTCTCTGCACCAGTGTCAGCTCTGCGTGTGTGCTGGACCTCCATGTGCTGGTTCTCCACGTTGGGATAAAGCGATTCTAGTTGGCACAGCTCGAGAAAGTGTGTGGCGAACAGGGTGAACGCCTGCAAACAGCCGAAAAGCAGCACACACCTTGATAATTAAATCACTGGAAAACAAGCTATAACTGTACTGACGTAGCTACTTTACTGTTGAGCTAAGAGGTGTACCATAACAAACAACAAGGCATTAAATTACTAATACAAAGCACAGGAATCTGATTTATCTGGTTTTCATTTAGGAGGAAGCAGTGTCTGTACAGTATGCGTGCAAACTCTACCTTCAGGCTTAGGAGGAACTCACAGACTGAGTGACAGATGCCAATGCCCTCCTCAGCACTGGTACCACGCCCCAACTCGTCTATGATGATCAGTGATCTGTCACTTACTTTGTGGATTATGTAAGAGATCTTTGGGGAGTAAAAATGCACTTAGTCATAACATAATGATTTTTTCCCTTGTATGTGTAGTTAAGGAATGTGAGCAGCCCTAATGGTAAATAAAACAAACATACCTCCTTCATCTCCAACATGAAGGTGGAAGAGTTTGTCTCAAAATCATCATCCACACCAATTCTGGTGAAAATCTGATCAGCAACACGAAATGAGGCGTACTCGGCAGGGACAAAAGAGCCTGAATTAATTGCAATGCAAAGGCAAAATCAAGACAAATCAAAGCCTGGCGCTGCAGAGCTTTGCATTTCAAATTCATGTGAGGCTGAGCGGTGTGCTGCTGACCTATCTGAGCCATGATCTGACACAGCGCCACCTGTTTTAGGTAGGTGGATTTGCCGCTCATGTTGGGCCCAGTGATGATGACAAAGTTGCTGCCCTCAGAGATGTAGCTATTGTTCGATACAGGCTGCTGTCCAACCATTCGCTCCAGAATGGGGTGACGACCCTGCTTGATGGCCAGTGTGTCTGTGAACTCTGGGCGCACTGGCAGACACAGCAGAAAAACAAGCAACAGTCAAAAATGGCTTGATTTGTTGTTGTTTTGTTTATATAATAACTCTCTTTAATGCATTTTCATGGGGTGATCAAAACGCATTAAAAACAGATACACTTTATGAATTTGTATTTGGCGATTAGGGGTATAGTTTCATCTATAACGTGAAATTGAGTATTGCTGGTTGTTTAACTGACAGGTGTGTCACAATATATTAAAGCTGATTTCTGAGGGAGGTGTGTGCAGTGGTTACAGCCAGCTAGCTCCTCTGCTGGGGAGATTTGTCTTGGTAAATACAGCGCGCCAGTGCACACTTATGTAACCAGGGTAATCTGAGTACAAGCTGGCTGGGATAGAGGGGGGCAGGCAGTCAGCACATGTCTATGGCGATACACTTTCAGACAGCTGAGGGCCAGTGCTCACCACCCACGTGCCTGATCGGGCTGGTGCTGCCCACAACCCACACACTCACACACACTCACACATACACAAAGAACTGAGGCCAGCAGAGGTGCCAGCTCAGTGGAGCGGTTTCTGGCTGTCATGTGTGATGCTGGCTGGGTGCTGCCTTGTGTGCACACAGCACTCCCTCAGACAACAGATCAGACTTCCTCAAGGCTAATGTGACAGTTTGCCTGACTTGAGATTGGATATCAGCAGTGACTCACACTCACCATAGTCAGAGATGGTGCATGCGTTGGCCAGTGACAGCAACATGTCCAGCATGGACACAGCATCAGAGAGCTTGTACAGGCAGTGAATGTGCTCGTAGATGGTGCTCAGCAGTTGACATATCACCCTGTATGGAGATAGGTTAGATGCTGCAAGGGGCAAAATTATAGCTGACAAACAGCGTCCTCTAGCGGACAAAAGGTAGAATACATGAAACTCATCAAAATCAGCTGCTAATGAGATGAAAACACTTAGTTATAGAAATGTATAAACTTACAGTGCCCATTTTTAATGAGTGAATTGACTAACTGCTTGTTAGATCTATGTCACTGAAGAAATCATTCTGAGGCTTTTTTATCTGGGGATTAAAAATCAGTCATTACTGTAAAATAATAGTCACATCTCTGGAATCCAAATAACATTTAAAGATATGCTTTAAACACATATCTGCATGATCATAGTCATCTGTGTAATTAGATGAGTGCCAAAGAAACAATTTGACGGATAAAATCGACTAATCCTATGAGCACTTAACTGTAGCTGAGAAATTTGAGAATGGCCCATGCACAAATTATTAGTTCTCAGGATATGAAGTACAGTGTTATTACGTCCTTCGATCTATTATTGTGTAATTTCTTTTAAAGCCCTGAAAAAGACCTGCAGTGGCTGAAACATGTTGGCTTTTTTTGATGATTTAGCCTCTACAATAAAGGATTTCTAATACTTTCTTCTTTGTTTTTTTGTATTTTTGGTGTGCCTCAGCTGCTTTTCCATGTGTATCCTATTGTTTCCTGTTCTACATGAGAACCCGACACAGGGTTTCTCTGATTATACAGAGCAACCAGTCATCGCTCCCATATTACTGTGCATGTTTGTAAGTCATAGGATCATGGTCTCCTCACACATAAGACATGTGAAAGATTTCCCTCAGGGCCTCGTCACAGCGGTCGTTCATCTTCACCAGGTCAGCGATAGTGAAGCTGTAGTTGTTCTTGTGCCTGGTAACCTGTGGCAGCAGATATTAAAACACAGCATTTGAGTTTATCTAAATATTCAAATTGTATTTTCTCCATAGGGTAATATATCTTGCCTCACTAACATCTGGTATTGAGTTTTCTAAGGTTCCCACACATTTTCATTGGCAAAAATGTTTCCATGATTTTTCAAGGACCCTTAACAACATTTAATGACCATTCACAACGTATAACACAAACAGAATTGTATAATAAATTTTACTTTTCACTTTATTACCTGATACTGATCCGTTTTTCGTCTGGCGTGGCAGCACTTCACTTCCATAAATTATTGAAGATTATTATAACAGCTAATTTCATTACACACAAAAAATCCATGACTTTTCCAATACTGTCAATAATTTTTACTAATATCATGACTTTTGCAGGGCTGGAAAATTAAATTGTGAGGTTTTTTTTGACCATGAGCACCTTGGTTATCATTTTTTTTGTTCTTAGTTAGTGTGTCAGCTCTCAGTGGTCCTACCTTGATAAACTCAGAGGGGAGTTTCCCTTCAGGCAAAAACACTCCTTCAAGCTTCATCTGGATGAAGAAACCACGAGCTGTGCTGTAGCTGGTGCGTATCGGCAAACCGTATTTCTCCCCCATCTGGTTCACGAGCCCTATGCAACACGATACCACTAAATAAGCGTCTGCTGTATAAATACTATACATACAAACACTGTAAACCAAAGATATAAACAGGAAGAGCACACACCTGCAATGTCATCCACTATCTCAGTGTAAACTCTGCGTGCAATGTCAAGGTACACGTTGATGTTGGGGCGGACTGCATAACACTTCTGCGTACGCATGTTCAGACTCCCCTTCAGGTAGGTAGTGTCATCATTTATCACTGTCTTGATCTGCTCTAGAATCATGTCAAACCTGTGGTAGACACAAATATATACAGCAGAAGGAGTCAGTAGGCAGCACATATTAGTAAATTCATATCTGAAAGCACAGCGCTCAGTACCGGTTATCTTCCAGCGAGGTGCTGTATGCCTTTAGCAGAGCTGTGTTGCAGTTCTTCAACACCATCTGTTCAGAAGGTGTAACGCTCAGAGGATTTACTCTTTGCATCCTAACTAAATAACAATTAGTGCAATGCTTTTGTGAAGTAAAAAGCTTATTTTGGTCATTCTATCAATCTGTAGGATGATTCAAAATAAATTTCACAGACCCTTAACCTTGGCACCAGGTCCAATGTGTGTTTCAGTTGAATGATGTGTGTAATTTTTGCTTCAGCAACCTGAACCTGTAGAAATACAGCAAAAGTACTCATAAGTGCACAAAATAATGGACTTATATTTCACATGGATGCAATTTGGGGCATTTAGTTCCTATAGCACTTTAAAAAACAAACATATGAATTCACTTTATGACAAGACATTCCACTGCAATGAAATCATCTTGCACAACTGATAGTACTGTACGTACAGTTTCCTGCTTTGGGACTTGGACAAGAACAGAGAGCAGCTGGTCAATGTCAAGGAAATGACCTATGGCTAAGGAGTGCAAAAGAACAGTAAACACTCAAATACTGCATCATACTTTTAACTACAATATACACAATATTTAATGTAAAAATGAAAGCTGTTTTTGTTTATTCCTGACCGTTCTTCAGGCCAAAGAAGAGCTCCTCGTCCTGCAGCAGCTCTTGTATGCTGTCCAAGCGTATGTTGATGGTGTCCACATCCACCAGAGGCTCCAGAATATTGGAGCGCAACCTTCTGGCACCACCAGGTGTTTTGGTGTGGTTCAGAACCCCTAAAAGAGTGTGCTTGCTCCTATACACAGATAAGCAGAGACACAGATACTGAACACTCACTGTACACCAGGGATGTCTAGCTCATTTTAGTTCAGGGGCCCATATACAGTCCAATTTGATGTCAAGTGGGGCAGACCACTAAAACCATTGCATAAATGAAAAAATATGAAGCTGTTTTTTTATAGCGCCTCCAGTTTCAAGTCATTTTAAAATAGAAATGGGGGACTTTTACTTTGAAATATTTCTAAATTTACGGATAAAATGTTTTTTTTGTGTCTGTAGGTAGTGAGAGATGTCCTTAACTCAAATGCATGAGTCAATGTCAGGAATTATCTATATTAGTTTGCCTCTTTTGTTTCATATAAGCGTGTGTTGTTGATATAATCAGTTGGTCTTTAGTACTGATGGTTACTTTGAAATTTCACTTTGCAAAGTCACCCTGAAGGCCAGAATAGACCCTTCTGGTCCGGGGGCAGCATGTTTGACATCCCTGCTGTGTACGATTATACAAGCACTACATATACAAAGATGTATGTAGTCTTGCCGTCTTACCTGTGGTCTCTATTATTGACCACCAACTCCAAGTTGGAGGCAGATGCTGAGTCAATCATTGCCGTCTGTTCACTTCCTTTAAAGCTCACTTTGAGAGACTTGGCAGCGTAGACAGAGTTCTGGATGAACTCTAAATATTTCAGCAAAGCAGCTGCTGCTGCCAAGCAATAATACCTGAACAAAGCATGGCATTAGGTAATTAAAAAAATAGTGTGACTGTGCATCTACTTCTATACATTATTGTTCTCAGTGGCGTACTTAGCTTGCACTTCCACGATGACGGTGCCAAATTCTGGAGTACACAGCTGCTGAATGTACTCCAGGCCTTTCCTCTCATTAAAATACTTCCTTTGGACAGCAGTGAAAGCTACTCCCTGACAAAAACATCATAAAAATTAAATATTACACGAACAGTTAGGAACAACATCTTAATAGGTGGAGCGCTTCATACGCAGTTTGAAGTAGTGCCAACAAAGAGTGAGTGAGTGAATGAGCGTGAGTGTGCTACTTGCTGAAACCTGGAGCGACATCATATTTCTTGTGCTGTTTTCAGACGCCTATCATCAGTATTTAAACCTTTGAATTCTCGGCAAATTGGTGCAATTTTTTCCAAAATATGGGAAAACAGGCAATGAGCAACTTGCTAAGAAATGATCCACAACTTGCAAGAAGTTAGTAGATTTAGAAAAATATTTTAAAAAAAGGTTATGGGAAAAAATGTCTCAGGGAAAAATTTGTGTTTATAATTGTCATAGTTACATATTTGAAATAAGGTTACAAAATCATTATAATTTTTAAAGTACTTTTCCCAGGTCAGTTCCTTGTTTTCTTTATTTTAACTTTCTTGCCTTAAAAAAAAATCAAGCCAATTTGCTCAGGTTTGAAAGGGTTAAAGGTGTGTACTTGTTTGAATTAATTATGCGTTTTACTCGTAACACCTATCTTTATTGGTACCGGGAAGTTCTCTGTGATGAGGTTGAACAGCTTTGTCCCTTTCCCCTTCTCACTCGCTGTGTCTGGCATCAGGATCTCTAGCGGCACCAAATTGTGAATCTTGGTTATGACCTTCACAAGAGTAAACGTACGAGTGAGACAGGAGTTTCCTCTATTTTGAATGCTCTGCTGAGTGTAGCAATGATTGACAGCCAATAAAGCATGCAGGTTATAGCGTTTGATAACGCACGGGTTACCTTGGCATATGTCCCAGTGTCTGCAAACTGCGAGAGGATAAGCTCTGGACATTTTAAGTTGATGCTGGCCATGCCAATCTCTCCCCTGGCCAAACCGCGCCCTTCAACCACGGCCACAATCACAGACGCACCAGAGGTTGTGGTCGCAGAGGAACAACTTGTTGCTGCAAAAGCACAGTAATCAGAATACAAAACACAGCTTCAACCATGTTTACATTTAAAACTTTATCTAGGACAGTGTTTCCCAACTGGTGAGTCGTTGTCCAAAAACAAGTCGCTGGTCCATTCTGAATGAACCCTTGGACTATCAAGTGTATAAAAAACACACTTCATTTTGAAGTACAGTGGAATTCAGGCCCGCAGCTTTTATTTTGAAATGCCCTGTTTATTCTTACAGTATATTTTATTTCACTGGGTTCTACGCCAGCAAGTTATTTACATTTTGTGAAATAAAATTGAATATGCAGTCCTATATAATGTGTGGACCTTGAACCAATGACTTAGAAATCTTGACTGCGTGATAAGACCAGTTGAGAGCCGCTTATTCAGGGAGTACCAGTGGAATCACTCAGTGGGGTCCGTTTTGGGTGTGTGCCAGCGGCCCCAGCAGACCCAGGGGTCCTCCTGAGTCTTGGTGTTCCTCCACTGCTGCGAATGGAGCTGTCCGAGGTAGATGCAAGCAGTGATGAAGTGGTCCTCCCTAACCTGAAGCTGTGAGGGAAATGACCTATGTCAAGACAAAATAAGAGGAGAGGGTCTGTCATATTATTTCTGCAGCACCCTGACAACAGGCATGATTTTTTTTTTTAACAAAGTGGCCTTATTGACCCTCTATGGTCCACTAGCAAAACAAAATTCAGACTTAGGCTGTTCTATACTGGATTTTTTGCCAATATCCAATATGCTGATATACAACTTGTTTGGCTAATAGCTGATACAGATCCGATACTTTTTTTGTGCCATGGTGCTATTAACTCTTTCATACCTGAGCAAATGGGCTTGATTTCTTTCAAAAACATGGGAGGAGCTTGACCTGAAACTTAAAAATAAATGGCCCAAAAAATTAGAAAAGAAATTAATAAAAAAAAAAAAAAGAAAGAAAGAAAAAGTCAAAAGCAAATTACCTGAACAGAAGCTGGACTAGTTTTCTAGTAAACTAGTTTTCTTTAAAAAAAATAAATAAATAAAATAAATAAATAAAATTATATATATATATTAAGTCTAAATTCTTGCTTTAAGTCTAAATTCTTGCTTGTGTTGTACATCGCTTTGGATAAAAGCGTCTGCTAAATGAAATTGTAGAATATATATGTGTGTGTGTGTATCTTTTTTTTTGCAGTTTGCGGGACACTTTAAGATGTTCGGCATGTTTTTTCTAGCGTTTCTGAAGTAAATCAAAACAATTTTCTCTGGTTTCTGAGGTGTAAATGCTAGTGAAAGGCCCCTGAACGCTCCAGGTGTTGAAGGGTTAAAGTACAAGATGCTAACGTTAGCTTAAAGTACCTGAGGCTACACGGGGGAGTGATGGACCGTGGCTGGAGCCCGTACTGCCTTCATCTAAACTGTGGTGGGACGAGCCGGAGGAAGTTGATGCGGGACCGTACGAGGTCGGTTCGCTCAGTCCGCTTTTGTCCATTGGGGACACCCCCCATGTTTGTCCACACTCCGAGGTGTCACCTACCTCCTCTGTGCTGCTACGAGACATTTTAAAACCTAGCAAAGGTAGGTCGGTAAAAGTATATTATAAAACTCATTAGTACGTCTGTAAAATGCGGTTAGTGTGATATTAAGGATAAACACGAAGTCCCACAGGTGTTATCAGCTCACATAAACCGTCGCACCGTCACTCCGGCTCACCTGCGCGCGACCTCGTCATTTCGTAGCATCTAGCGTCTGCGCATGTCAGTAACGTCACAATTTCAAACCAAGGCATTGATTGATTGACATAACTGACATGAACCTATCACTAGAAAAATCAATCTTGTAACTCTTACTCACTTCTAATGAAAATTAGCTATCCCCATTTTTCTGGGGACCACCTTAAACTCCCTCAAGGATCCCTGGGGGTCCTGGACCCCTGGTTGAGAACCACTGATCAAGAGTATATTTCTAAATGGATGATTTGGGTATTTTAGGGTATGTGTGAACAACAGCAGTGAAACAGTAGCCTATAGATTCGTAAAGCAACCCTCAAACTACCTACAAGAAGGTATCTATGTACACAATGCAATGTCTGATACACAGAAATATCCTACTTAGATTTGTGAATAGTTGGCAGTGGACAATAATGTTTAAGTTTTATTAACAAAAGTGACAGCTGCCTCAAGGGTTCAGCAAAGCACAATATGGCAAGAAGAGGAACTAACAAGAGTGAAGGGGAACAACAAAGCATTGAAGAAAAGAGGAAGCAGTCAGGACATTAAGCACATACACAAAAGCATGCATGCTGTGGCCTTTGGCAGGCCGAGATCATAAAAGTACTCTTTACTCTGAAAATAGCTTTCTGTCTATGTAAGCACCTGTGGAGGCCTATAGGATTATGTGTAGTTTCTACCAATTAAATATCTAGAGAATACAGTTTCTGAAGAAATAGCTGACGCTACACTGATCTCTTAATGTTATGACTTTTTCCCTGTACATTAATTAGTTTAATCACACAATATTATGACTCTCGAATTAATATTTATTCTGTTTTTCCCCCAATATGGCTCTAATCCTTCTTGGTAGATTAAAATGAAGTTACCTGTCATATTTTTTTGTACATTTTAAGTTTTTTATAATTAAAAGTTTTCGCCTGTCAATCTCAAAGGTTCACATGGGCTGACTTGTTCTCTGTTTCCTCCTTGTTTTTCTATGGTGGCATTTTGCAAGTTGACATAGATATGAAATGGAATAATAATAATAATAATAATAATAAGTTTGTAAGTGCAAAGTTTGAAATTTTTAGTTGATCACACACTCCTGTGTGATATTGTCACCTACTAATGAACCTCAAATCTGCATCTTTAATTAAAACTTCAGGTCATTTAAGGGACAGATTAAAGTGCAGTTACCCGTGATATTCTTTTATACGTTTTTTAAAGTTTTTTTTTCTTTTAAATTAAAAACACTTTAGTTTTAAGTCAAAGAAGCAGAGAGAGAAAGAAGACGAGACCGAAGCTGCAGACAGTTCATCAACCTGCAGAGAAACAATGTTTCTTGCAGGGTGAAAGCTGCTCTGGTGTTCTTGAAGATGAAGACTCAGTTAAGTAAAAAAAAGTCACAGATAAAGAGAGTCAGGACACATGATACTGAAAAGCAACAAAGAAAGATTTTGCTCCATCAGATAAGATGGATGAATGGTTATTGTATAAGCCTTTTATGCTGGTGTTTGGGGTTTGAAATCAGCCGTGATCTGTGCGTCGTCAAAAAAAGAAGTACAGACTTTGAATAATTATCGATTTCGTCCCTGATGTATACAATTTGAGAATGGACACTGTGTACATTAAGTTTTGCAGAATATCTATATGAGCCAGTTCATATTATCAGAAAAAAGTTGTAATATTACATAATTAAAACTGCATTTCGCTTATAATTTGTTCCTGTGCAAAAATGAAGTCTTCTACCTAATGTGTAATATCTGTTCATCCAGCGCACGAGCCCTGCTTTGTAAAGGATACGCTTTTATTTTGAAAAAATTTTCACCGGAAGTTCTCTTTTTGTCCCTGCCGCGGCCAACATGGCGGCCGACGCAGCTGAGAATGACTATTTTGTGAGAGAAATAGAGAAAAATGACGGCTGCGCGTTAAGAGTGAAGCAGTGCTACTTAGGAGACGTTGGCTGTGTCGTTTGGGACGCAGCCATCGTCCTGGCTAAATATTTAGAGACCAAACAGTTTTATGATCCGTCCTCAGGGGTGAACGTGTGGGCTGGCAGCAGAGTTGTGGAGTTGGGAGCTGGGACAGGAGCTGTGGGTCTGATGGCAGCAACACTGGGGTGAGATCACTGCTTACACTGTTGTTTACATGTTAATACACATGTGGTTGTATCACCATAGTTTTTACAGTTTAAGGTGCTTGTACTCTCCTGATTGTGGTGTTGACAACAACCTTGATATCATTTTATTCATGAAAAAATATCTATATTTTAAACTCTTAGGGATGCTATTGTGTATACTTTATATATTTAAACATTTTTATAATGGTAGAGAAGCCACATTGCTCAGAGGAGTTCTGTGCACTGCACATCTAACCTGTTTTGAAGTGACGGATAAAATTACACACCTTTTAAGAAGTTTATTTAACCTAGGAATAATCCCATTGAGATTCAAAATACCAGAACAGGATACATCAAAAATGTATTAGTCCTTATCCATTACGCATAGTTTTTATTGCATGTAGATGAATGTATGCTTTATGTTTAGATGTTTCCTGTTTTGTTTGTGTTTAATTGTGAATATGGCTGCTGTGTAAAGTCATTTCCGTAATGATCAATAAAGCATCTATCTGTCTCACAGAGCTCGAGTCACTGTGACAGACTTGGAGGATTTGCAGACCCTCCTGAGGGTGAACATTCAGGAAAACCAGGCACTTATCACCACTGGATCAGTTACTGCCAAGGTACTGAAATGGTTTGTACTTATATTTTGTCTATTGGATTTCAGTCATATTATGCAAGCTGCATGTTCAACATACTATAAGACATGTCCTAATGATGACTGTGTGGTGTCTCTTTAAAGGGGTGAAGATGTGTCTGACTTCCAGCCTCCCCCACAGTATGTCCTGATGGCCGATTGCATCTATTATGAGCAGGTAATCTACCGTAAGAGTTTCCCACAGACGCCCTGGGAGTCAAAACACAACAATAATGTCATCTTGTAGTGTTTTGAGAAATGTTGTTGTGTTTTTGGGAAATTTGTTGTGTTATGACCCTCAGATTTCAAAGTGTTACAGACCTCTTATTTATTTCCACGCAGTCTATCGTTCCACTGGTGGAGAGCTTAAAGCTGCTCTCTGGACCAGAGACCTGCATTATTTGCTGCTATGAGCAGCGCACAGAGGGCGTCAACCCAAAAGTGGAAAGGCGTTTTTTTGAGGTGAGAGGCTAACTGTGTGTACCAGTTTTTTATACTAATAAATAGATAAATAAAAATCAAGAAGCATCACTTCTCAGGGAGTCACTGTGGTGTTTTATGTTATGTTTTAGTTGCTGCAACAAAACTTCAACTGTGAGGAGATCCCTTCAGACAAGCAAGACCCAGAGTTTAGTAGTCCGGACATCCACATCCTACACATTCGGAGGAAAGTCTGAGTTTGTGCACACTGCATTCACTGTTCCACCCTATTGCAACATGGAAATCAGATTTAAAGCCTACTGGCATGTGTATAATATTCAGTGTATCTTTATTGACACACTCTTTTTAAAAATATATTTTTTAAGTAAATGTATCACTAAACACTGTTCTGTTACAGTGACCAGAGTAAACAAAACACGACTTTAAATGTGAAACCATTGTGATATTTATAATACAGTATAAACCAATTTAAGATCACATGAGCAGTGTCACTGGTCTGTGTAATTTTAGGCTTGCAAAGGTAGATGTTAGACACGTGCATGCACAGACATGACAGGCTCTGCTTATCTTTTTTTTTTTTTAATGAGTTGTTTAAGCTGAAGGGGGTCATGAATAGACCAGTAGAGGACTGTACCATTATTTGTGATGTTCATATGGATGTTTGAGCTTTTGTTCTGCACGTTTGATTGTTTTTTTTAAAATGCAAAACACTGAAAGTCCAGAGTTTACTGCTCAGTAAATTACAGGAAACTACAAAGATGAGACATGGTGTGTTTTGCTCTTGAGCACTGCACTTTTCTCTCTGTGCATAATTAAACACACATTGCTGTGTGTTGTGTTTATGATAGCACACACTGTCACATGTGAGATTGAAATTGTTAACCCTCCCCCAGAAATGAGAAGCCACTAATAGCCATTAATTGCTGCCAGAGTGGTTTTCACCGTTCACTTCTCATTTTGAACGTTGCATGTAAATTCAGTTGTTGCCCATTTGGAGCACTAGGGGGCAGTAGTTGCCTAAAGCCCCCCAAAAGTATTTTAACTGTGTAAATGTTTAGTCTGTGTAATAAAACTGTAACTAGATTATCCATATTAAGAGCCAAGATGATTTTTAGATCTAAATATTATTCCAAGGTCTTAAAACAATGTTGTTTCTACTTTATTAGAACTCACAACATAGAGAGAAGTGAGGAAATAATTCATGACGAAAATTCCTCAATCCATATGTTTAGCCTACATAGCTTTTTTTTTCTTAAACTGAGGCCATCATAGTGCATTCCCGCTCTCCTGGAAGCTTTTGTCCTCCATGCGAGGGGAATTCCACCCCAAGCCCCAGATTAGCTGGAAGATTATGGCTCTTTTTCAAGCATAAACCATGAAGTACGCCCCATACTCCCACAGGCATGCAGGGGCCCCTCACAGCCTTTCATGCTGCTCTCTGTTTACACAGTGAGGCTGTAGTGTAATGAGCAGGGTGGCCTCTGACGCTCAGACCAAATAAAATGTTAATGCTGAAGTTGATGGGGTGGGGTTAACTCTGAAGGTCCTATTAAATACTGAAACTGCTTAATAGCTGAGTGCAATTGGAGCCAGCTTTGATTAATAAGATGCTCCTCGTGCTTATCCTTATATCTCCATGTATGGATGTTCAAAGCTAACCTGCTTGCCAGAAATCAGCAGAAGAAACAGCAGAAACAGCTTTACCAGACCCACAAAAATCCCTGAATTTAATAATGAGACTTTTTAAATTTAAACAGAAACAAGTAACTCTTCATGATCCAACATTATGCTGATGTTTTAGCTTTTTGTGTAGAGTTGATAAACACCAAATGGTCTTTATATACAACATTATCAACTTTTTGTGCATCGGAAAACACACATTTGTGCATAAATACAACTATGGATACTGGCCAGGCCCAGTGCCAGCCCCACCCCCCGCCTCCACCTGCAAAATTGATTCATTGGTTGAAATTTTTTTGCAAAGAAAAAGTCAAAATTCTGTTGTTACAGCTTATTAAGTGTGAATATATTCTGGTTTATTTACTCCTCTATAACGCTCAACTGAATGTCTTGGGTTGTGGACAAAACAAGACATTTGAGGACTTGGGAAACTGGTCAACATTTTCAGCATTTGTTTTGTAATTTATTTATTTTTATTGAAAAATGAAAAATGAAAAAATGAAATTGAAAAATAATTGACAGATTAATAGACAATGAAAATAATCATTAGTTACAGACCTAAAAATGTCACTCAGATTTACACACACTGACCAAGAGAAGATTTTACCACAAAGAGAAGCAAAGAAATTGTAAAGAGGCAAAACAACAACAGAAACACAAAATTACTATTAAGAGACACAGGATCTTAACATGATGCAAATGACTACAAAAACATGCACAACAACAAAAGGGGAAACCACCACAGAGTCTGTGTGTCTCGCTTCTCCTATGTAGGAGACGCGTTTGGGCCTCCTGCATGTCTGTGCCCCGGGCCTGTTGTCTCATAAACTGCCCATGAAAGCAACCCTTCCTGTCCAAACTAATAGATTCCTTTGTTACAACATTACATTAACCAATATCCCAAAAGTGATTGTGAAACATTTGAAATGTGTGTATAGAGAAAGAAAGAGGTGTGGTCATGTTGAATCATAGTTTAACAATCTGCCCCCAGAGTCCCCGTTGGTCCATGACAATTCGCACAAGAGGGATGGGGTGAGATTACTGGCCTTTTTTTCGTGAGTTACAAAAATTACTACAACGGATCATTTAAGATAATCACTCCCCGTGGCCCTTCTCTGCCCTCACACTTCTGCCTGGGCCAGCTGGACTGCTACAATCTGAGTCAGCCTACTATTGAGGTCTCCTATGGCTTTGACCAGGATATGTTCAGCTAATTAATTTGACTCACAGCTGGTATTAAGTCCATGTCCCTCAGTGTGGCGGGGACAGGACCCTGAGGGGTTATTGGGGAGCTCCACTATTCTTTTTTAACATTTCATCCTCCTTCACACCCATAGTCGATGAGTGCAGTCACTTTAAATCTATTTTCCAGTCTCTCTGGTGTTCTCTCCTTCTCAAATGTTAACCAAAAAATAATTAAAATAATGTAGTGATAGTCTTCTTGTGGTTGGCTAATTAGGCTAGCACTACAGGGGAATACAGGGAGGCTGAGAGTAAATGAGGACAGCCACAGTGAAGCGGTGCTGTCTCTAATCTGTTATCATATACACATTACAGTTGATTCCGGTGACCGTAAAAATTTATTACTGAACATGTGGCGTATGTGCTGCATGCACCAAGACAGAATGGGGGCATTTACTGCCAACAGATGGTGCTATTAGTAGAAATAACTCTTACCTGTGTATGAAACCTGCAGTGGGAACAACACAAATAGCTGAGAAGGCCACATAGTGCACAGTTTCTTAAATATGGCATTATGACAAAAAACATTATGGCTGTTTTGTCTTTTTGCTTGTTACTGTTATCCTTGAGATTCATGCGCAATACAACCCCAGGGCAGTGTGCACTTTCTTTGCACAAAACATAGTGAAAAACATCTGCATGGGCTCTGCAATGCATGCAAATCCCCCCCCCCGGTTCTTCCAAAACATGAGGGAGCAGTGCAGTGCCCCTCCAAACCAGATGGGTGGAGGAGAGTCTGACTCCGTGCAGCCTGTGTATGGTGTGCAGTGCTCTGCTGCATCACAGCCAAGTGACACAGAAGATCCTTTGTGTCACCATCATCACGCTGCCTGGAGCCAAGAGACACTGTTCCAGAAAGGAAGACTCATTTTCTCGCTAACTATTAGGGAGTGGCTCAAGAATAGACACCAAACTGGGCTGATTAAAAATAGAAGAAGGCTGCATGAGTGTGTGGCTCCTCTGATCCAGCAAACTCTCCCTGTTCCCACTCACACTTAGATGAGATCACCTTTTTGCTCTTTCACAGGACAATCTGAGCCTGATGAACTTTACAGCAGGCCAGAGCTCCATGCCAAATTAGAGCATGTGATTTTTGCAGCTCTGATAATGAGATGTAACAACGCTGATAATCTGTGGGGCTCTTGTTCGGTGGATTTAAAAGGGAGAGGTGGTGTGGTGCCAGTGAAGCAAAGCCCGGTGGGACAACTAGCTTATAGAAACACAATGCTGACTCAACCCCCACCCCCCTCACCCCCCTGCAGGGGAACAAGAGGAGGGCGGGGGTGCTGTTAAGACAGCTGTGCTGCAGTTGAGAGGGGACACAAATCCAGAACTGTGGGAATATTGTGCCCCTTTCTTCTTCCACTCCTGTCGGCAAAAGCAATATACACGCCAATGATTGTCTATATTGAAAATAAAAGAGTTTGACACAAAGGTTTATAACTCCTGCTGAAGGCGGTGTCAGATTTAAAACTGTGACGATAAAGTTTTTTGTGATCTAGGTTCAGCGGCATCAGTAAAAATGTAATAGTGTATCAATCCTTTGAAATACTACAGGTTCCTTGACGGCCTGTGACGGCATTCAAGTGTAATGATGTATTTGTCATCATTGGGATGTGTGGCGGCCCAGCACCGAGGGGAGAGTTGCAGAGGGGAGGGTGCAGCATGTGTGTGTGTAGCGTTTCCCTGAGTCATTACCTCTCAGTAGTCTGAATCTGGACTGTGTGTGTGTGTGAGCAGCAGCAGCAGCAGCAGCCTGACTTGACTCAGATCAGAGATTTCCTCTCTAGTCCGAACTGTGTAATCCAGACGCAGTGTCACTCTGAACACTGTCTCCTCTGTAATTAGAGCGATGGTGTCAGATATACAGATGTAGTCAGTCATGGAGTGTGACAGTGTGGTGGCAGCTGCTGAGGGAGGCTTTAGAGGTTGCTTTGTGTGGATGTTCATCATTCTGTCAGTCATTGTGTGGAGGCTGTGAGGGAATACATGTGGCTGACTCAGGTCTATGTCACTGTACACTTTGGTGTTAAAGGCCCCATTTTTTACTATAAAGCAGGTATAAGTGACAGGTATATTCAGGCAGACAGTATGAGAAAAATTTTTTTGTGACATCAGAGCATGTAAACACGATCTTGTCAAAAAACACAAGTATGAACTTTAAAATGAGCCTAATACAGGACCTTTAAAATCACTGCTTTTGTGAGTGTTAAGGAGATTAGAAGCCAAATGATAGATGCCACAGGGCAAATGTCAGTGTTCTGTATGAATAAGATCTCAAAAAACATTCATTTGATTGGATTTTGCCTCAGAAACAGATGCACTCAGATTTCTGTTCCTTGTAGCCACGGGATGCAGGAGACCTCAAGCTGCAGCACCATCTATAATCCCTACCCCCTCCCCTCTCTGTGCTGTAGCATTGCTTACATCTGAAGACAGGATGGTTAACACTCAGCTATGATCCCCTTCACTCTCTGTGTGTTACAGCTGGAAAAACACAGAGTCCAGGGACAAACTGGTTCACACTCTTACACAGCTGTGTCAAACATCCTGCAATTCCCAAGAGGAACCATGTGGACAAATTTTAGGTTTTCACATAATTGAATATAAATAGAAGCCCTGAGGCTTCAAAAATGTAATGGGACTTAGATTGGATGGTTTTTCTAAGTGGAAAAAACTACATGATTATAGACCAGTGAGACTGTATCAACAAAACCGTACGGTTTTGTGGCTCAAATTATGTTGTTAATGCTTGTATGAGCACTTTTTCTATCCATTAAAAAAACAAATTGGTTATGTCATGTGGACCTCCAACACTTCATAGTAATTTTCTGGCTCTGTGAATTTGTAATTTCACCACAGCAAGTAACCTTTAGTTTCAGATATGAATGGAATGTATTTTGGACCAATGCCCAGAGTGCACCTTGGACTTTACAGACTCATTTTCAACCTTATTTAGCTGGCCTATACCACAGCATAGCCCTTTTTAAAACCATAACTTTTTTTAGATTGTTTATGGGTAAAACCTGCACCAAAACACCTGCAATCAAAACAATTCCACCTACAGTATGAACAGAATAGAGTGCATCAATGTAGAGGCAAACAGGGTTTGCATGTAGCGTGGCGTTCAAAAGCGTTAACTTCAGCAGGAAACCTGAAACACCTTCAGCCACTTCCGGACTTGTTTAGTGAGTTTGCTCTGCGTGAGTTCAATATTCGACAGCTCATTCGAAGAGGCTACTGAGGGTGCAGAGAACTTAACCAGAGGATGAGGACGCGGAAGTTTCACAACCAGCGAGGTTGCTTTTACTGTCCTTGAAGATAAGCAGTCACTGAACATAGCTGTGGGAGCTGTGGCTTAGAGTAGGTGTTCCCTCCTACCATTTTGCAGATAAATAGACCGCTTTAATAACGGTGTTCACCAGTGTGCACAAGAATATCCATGTCTGCAGGCATCACAAATCCTGCAGTGATTATCCAGCTGGGTGTGGCTGTTGAAATGAAGGCCAACATTAAGCCAGAGATAACTATATTCACAACCCACAGTCAGAAGAGGGTATTACATTTGTGCTACCTGTGCAAATGTAACCCTGCAGCTAGGGTTAAGAGGAAGTGAAGACAAGCGAGGAAGACAAACCACACCCCTTAAAAACCACCAACATAATTCAGGCTAGGCACGTCAGGCGTGCAGCTGTAATACCACTCACCACAGTTATTCCTGAGCTGCTTTAAATCTTTGTCGAGTTGACTAATGAAAGGCAAGCTGTCATTGCGACAAAGGGTAAAAAAGGTGGGTTCCAATATTGCCGAACTTTGCTTGCAGAGAGTGGTGGGGGGTTTTCTCTCGGTTTTCCTCCCACTCTTCCTCTTTCTAAGTAGAATTGAGGAACTGAGTGGAAACTTGCAACGCAGTCAGCCACCTATGTGATACCAAAAACACCAGGCTGCACTGGCAGAGATCCCATCAGGTCGTTGTCATGGGAACAACCCCAACAAACAGGCGTTCTGGCCGCCTAAGACAAATCTGTCATACACATTCTTGAGCAAACCAGTGGAAGTGTTTTAGTCATTTGCCTGTTTTAGTTTGTGAATTATGACACTAGTGAGCTGTGAATCTGAAATGAGCTGTTACTTTGTGAGCTGCTAAATGCAGTGGCGCCCACAGGATTTTTATAGGGGTGGCAGGATGGGGCCTCTTTGGGTGGCACACCAAAACCAAAAGCTAGAACTGAATTTCAGGAATTTGCCTATGCTGAGTATACAGGTTGTCTTAAAATGATGTCAGTATGGAGAGTTAAGGGATTTCAGCCTGTTTGGTTGTTTATTTTACATTTAATATTACTAATTTAGGGTGTCTGGTGGTTCACCTAGTAGAGTGGGTGCCCCAGATACAAAACTATGTCCTTGCTGCAGTGGCCGTGAGTTCGATTCCAACCTTGGCCCTTTGTGGCATTTCATCACTTCTCTCCGTCTTTCATACTACAATTGTCCTGTCAATTAAAGGGACAGGACACTCACAGAACTCATTTTCATTCAGATATATTTAGATGAGCGATCAAGCAACCCCCTTGAAAATTACCATGCCAGTTGTTCCCTTGCCAAAATCTAGCCTTACTTTGAAGGGTCTTTTAGCCAATTTCCCAACAAACTAGGTTGTGCTAGAGAACCCCTATTTCATGCTGCATTTGCATTTTGACACAGGACCAAACGAAAACAACCCGATGCCGCTCCAGTGTGTGACTTAAGACAGTATGCCGGTATCATGGAATCAAAAGGGGTGTGACGGGCATGTTTAACGCAACAGCATCTGCTTCTAGTTGACATATGACATACACATCAGCAGCACTCTCGTAACAATAACGATGGCATAACATGGCAATAACAATAATTTACAGTCCCTGTTGCAGACTGAGTCCCAATGTTCAAAAGATTCCACAATCTTCACACTTGTTCAGATGAGACGCCCTCCAAGTATTTTCTCCAGGAGTGGCCTGGCCCCCTGGCCCCCCTTTGGAGGCACCACTGGCGAAATAAACATGTTGCTGTGGTGACCACGATTAACCCAACCTTTGCGAAACCTGACCAGTCTAAGACTTCATGAGCAAGAAAAATGAGACAATTACATAAAGCACCTATTACCGAGCTTCCCTCTGTGACCTTTCCTCTCAGGAAGTGCAAGGAATTCCAGCCGAGCACAGAGGGAGTTGACAGGAGGGCCAGGAGGTCTCATCTTTACAGCGGAGAGGTCATAAAGCATTGCTTACAGTCTCTGTCCTTGCCCCAGGGGCTCCAGTGTTACCAATAAAGCTGTGAGGATCATATGGTTGTAATGAAGTGGTGGGAACCAAAGTGGCCATTATAGCCCAATTAAACTGCCATCAGCATCTAACAGAAGCACTGGACCAAGCCCTTACTGAAAGCAAGTATTTACAGACATCCTCAGAAGCTTGGGTACTTTCTCAACTTGCAGTGTTTGTGGCTGATCATCTCAAATACACACCCTTCTTTTCCAACGGAGCATTTAAATCACGACTGCTAAAGGTGTGTGGGCTGTGCGAAACATCCTCTGTGGCAGCATATCTGTCTGTGTCACCTGACCTGTCTGACGGAAACCTCTGTGGTGCTAATGCAAACATCCTGAGGCCTCTCTACAGCAACTTGCTCAGCACCAGATTTTCCACAGTGAACGTCACCATGATTGTACAGCCAAGCGCTTATGGATGCAGACACATGTATGTCTGAGAATACAGTGTCCAGCTGTCAGTGAATGCTGCCAATTATGTGAAGACTTGAGAGACAAAGTGTGCATCCCATTCTTGCAAATGTAAAAACATGCAAACTGTGCTTTTTGAGCAGCTTCAATAGTGCCAGTTTTCTGTGGATATGCAAAACACTGGAAACAGTGTCCTTCAGTATGCTGAGTGGAAAAATCCTTAAAAATCTGCAGAACAATACTTACTAATCTTCTGCAGCCCTAAACACAGCAGTCAGACCATTTGTCACCATTAATCCCGTCTTTGTCAGGAGTGAAAACACACTTGATAATCAGCTTTAATGGAAACTAAAACATTTTTTCATAATGTCTCAGAGGTGTGTGTTGTAACTAATAAACAGTTGAACTAACAAACTCAACTGTTAACAGAACTGGTCTCTCTGCCTGAATTTAAAGCCCTCATAAGTACAGGGGTTAATGAATCTGTTGTGCAGAAATGTTTTTAATATTTCTACATGTTACTGTATATCTTTTATGTTTTTTATTGTGGTTATTGTTGTTTGTAACTTATTTGTGTGCTGCTGTCTTGGCCAGGTCTCCCTAGAAAAAGACATTGTTGATCTCAAATGGTTAAATATGGATTAAATAAAAATAAAAATAGGAATATTTCACTAAGTTACCTCAAGATAACAGTTCAACAGCAATATGAATTAAATGAGGTCAATATTTTAGCAGAGTTTAAAAAGGGGGAACAACAGAGACACCAAAGGATGTGGGCCTCATCTTTCACGCATGTTAGATACCAGGGGCAACGTGCTGGGACTGATTACCCAGGGCCATAAGATTTATTTAGCCAATTAAAATTGGCTACATAAATCTGTTCAAAGACTGAACTTTGTGTAAAAAAGTAGTGGAAGATCTCAGTAGCCCCTCCGACCCCTTAAAGGCGCAAAATGGTTTAGTCCACCCCTGCCCTAGGATTTGTCTTTAAAGCAGCTAAAGCCATGCGAGTGATTACTTGTGGTGCTGCAGCGCACTGTCGTGATTCCTCAAGAACGGGAACTTAAGTTTCCAAAGACAGAAAAGAGTGGAAAGGGAAGGAAAGCAAACTGACTTTGAAAAAATGAAATTCAAAAAGGTGCATGACAGAGACATGGATCAAGTGAGGAGAGGCTGGGGGCCCACAGAGACTGCTTATGCATGGGGCCTAGAATTTGGTGCTAAGTGATCACACTCACTTTTGAGAGATTATATTACTACACAGATTATTATTTTAATATAATAATTAATATAAATCACACTCAAATATATCTCTGACATGCTTGTTGCATGTGAACCTTCTAGGACCCTCACTGAAAACTGGCACCGGCCTACTGACCGTCCCAAGAGTGAGAACAAAACATGGTGAAGCAGTTTTGTTACCATGCAGCACAAACATAGAAAAACCTCCCAGATGACAAACACAGACTCTGACCTCTTTTAAGTCAAAGCTAAAAAAAACTTTACTCTTTTACACTACCTACTCCACCTGGTAATAACTGCAAACTTATTCTAAAACTTGATTTTAAATCATTTTAAGTAGTCTTTTTATCTTTGCACTTTTTCTCTACATTTTTGCTATTTTCAGTGATTTTATTTAAATACTTGTTTAAAGCTCAGTGATTAATTTTACCTTCAATATCTTATCTTTTCACTCTTTTATTTTAAGTCTCTTTCTTTGTGTTGTATTTTATTGCTCTGTAAAGGACTTTGAATTGCCCTGTTGTATGAAATGTGCTACACAAATAAAGCTGCCTTTGCCATTATGCTCATGATCACGTGCAAAGAGTACAGCACATGGTAAAGTGGCTCCTTTTGAAAAGTGCATTGAATAGTTTTATTAGCAAAGGATATCTCCTCACAGCTTGCATTTTATCCTACATACATTCCCTTTTCATTTCTCAACTCCAACCCCGCATTAGTCAGCTTCAACAGACGTCTTTTTCACTGAGTAAAAACAACCAAGACTTGCTTTTTGATGCCAGTCTCTACCAAAAGCGAGTCAGGAAGTTACAGCTGACAGCTCAGCATCAGCTCCACTGTGGCTCACAACCAACATGCAACATTCAAAAAGAATTCACAATTCAGCTGTATATCTCCGCTGCCCCTCTGACTCTCATGCAAACTATCATGTGGCTCTCTTGTTGTTCCAAAAAGACCAGCAGTTGGACTTCCTGTTTTGTACATTTTCTCCATTTACTGGCAAGGGAACTGAGACCAGCAACGTGGTCTGAGGGTGGACCTAAACCCTTTATGAAAAATCTGCCCAACAGCACTAAAACCCAAGAGAATTTTAACGACGCAGACTTTGAAGTTATTTTTGAATCCATATGTTGAGCTACTCACAAATAAACAAATCACACATCATCTAATCACGCTAACTTCCTTTAATCCGTGAAAAAACAAACAGACATAACAGATTTAAAATCACTTTTTTAATAAGACATTACAATGACATTGTTCTGTACATGGTTCCCCCAGTCAAAACAAGAGCTGCACCACAGGGTGTCTTCAACGTTCCCCCAGTAAACAGCTCCCTCTGACTGCACGACAGATGGACTCTGATGTAGGGTTACTGTACTTTCGTACTCATGCTACAGATATAGGCTATCATATAATGTCCCAATACTGAGACTAATCAACTGTGGTATCAGATTGAGAGAGCTCAGAGCTGAATGACATTCCTTTGGAAAGATTGAGTCAACTGACTACGTGTTACCCCCCCAAAAAATTAAAAAAAAAATGCATCCCGACAAGCATGTTTAAAGAGTTACTGGAGGCCTATTTGTTGAATATTTAGCACAATTAGGTATCAAGACGTGACACAAAAGGTCAATCAGTAAACTATATAGCCCACATAAAGGGATTGGGAGGGGTAACAAAACATGTCTGAAGTAATTTTGTCTCTCTGATGTCACAGACTGGTGACAATGAAATGTAAGCAATGGTGAGACTTCACTTTTTTTTCACTCCCTTCAATACCATTGAGAAGAAATACTTTTCATCACAGCACGGTGTTAGAACAAATGTCAAAGTCCTTCAAGTATGCTACATGACATTAAAGATCTCACCCTTAGAAGGAAAAAATGAAAGATCCAAGTTCAATGCAACAGAGACTGAAGAACATTTAAACAAAGTTTTAGTCCGAGAATGAAGACAAAATCTTCAGCTTCATTAGAAAAATCATACAAAACAGGGAAAAGAACAGGCAAAGGCGGTGATCTCTGTGGCTTTTAAGATTAGGCCCAATTCAATATTCATCAAGCAAGCCCCAAGATAATGAATGTGATATAGGCCTGCTACAGAGTACAAGCAAACTTTGAAGCCAGCAAACCCAGTTAAAGATAAATTAGTCATGGGGTAAACGTAGTAGTAAAAATAAATGGGAGATAATCAACTTTTTCTTAACCATACTCATTTTGAGAAGTTATTTGTTACTTGCAACGTTATTATAGTTTTGACCTAAAACAGTCAGCACTCAATCATTAAGATTTGTAATTTGAGGTTAGCCATGTCAAGCCCTCATACAGTCCATCACCTGTGGTCGCACAGGAGGGCTGAACATACCAATTCCTATCTCTGATGCGGGTCAAGCCGAGCTTCTCCTGGATTTCATGTGGCTTCATGGCGTCCGGAAGGTCTTGCTTATTGGCGAATATCAAGATGATGGCATCCCTCATCTCCCGGTCATTAATGATGCGGTGGAGTTCCTGCCTTGCCTCGTCGATGCGATCCCTGTCCGCGCAATCCACCACGAAAATTAACCCCTGGGTGCCCGTGTAGTAGTGTCGCCACAGGGGGCGAATCTTATCTTGGCCCCCAACATCCCAGACGTTGAACTTGACATTTTTGTAGGTGACAGTCTCCACATTGAAGCCGACTGTGGGGATTGTGGTGACAGACTGTCCGAGTTTCAGTTTGTAAAGGATAGTTGTCTTTCCAGCAGCATCGAGTCCGAGCATTAATATTCTCATCTCCTTGTTGCCAAATATTTTAGACAGCATTTTCCCCATTTTGAACTCTTGTGCATAAATACTTTATTCCTAACGAGAAAAATGTCTGATACCGTGCTGATGGGTTATTCACTTTGACTATAGCTTCAGTTTACTTGTGAAAACATGACTCGGTGAGGAAGGGGTGGGGGGGAAAAAGTCAAAAATGAACACTCATCTCAAAACCTAACGAACAGTACTTAAAGGCGTTTGACTTTTGAGTGTGTGCGTCCAGTGAAGTGCTGGGACATTTATGTTCAGAGTATCACACTGTCTGCAGGGCCTGCACACAACATGGCACGGTGAGGCTAAGAACTTGGCAGCAGCTGTTGCAGGACGTTCATTCCGCTGCCCAAATCAACATAAAGCTGCGTGACAGAGACAGACGGTCAAAAACAGCAGACGGCAGACACAGTGTGTGTATAAGGCCCCCAAAAAGCCGCGGTGCTTGTGAATTCCTCCTGGTGTTTGTGTCTAGCGGTCCTCCTCATCGGGTGCGCCCTTGTTCTCTTCACCGCTACCGGAGCAGCTTTCTGCGGCTAGTCCATCAAGCGTCGCGCCGGGTACCGGTTCACTGGTAGGGACGTCTTCGAGAAAACTCCCCTCGGTGACTCAGCAACACATGTGTCCTCTCATGAAAGTCCACTTCTTATCCCCCTGAAGAGAGATTTAGAGGGAGGGTCAGACAAATTAGCAAGCTACCGCTCATGGCTGCTAAAAAGAGCTAGCAAGCTAACATTAGCTAGCTTGTTGCCTAGCAAGCTAGCATTACGCTAAGTAGATAACGGTAGTTAGCGGTTGCAAACTACTCATTTCTGGTTATAAAATACGCGCGACAGTGACAAAATGTTTACCTCGCATCTTTCTAAGTTAAACACTTAATTGAAATATAAGCAGTTTACCTCCTATCTCCCCCTCCTGTCTCGATAAGTAGACCCAGCTCTTCTTTCTCCTTTAAGTCGAGGTGGTCGCAGTGCTGCTACACCGGAAAGGTGTGGAGCTGCATTAACCGCCACTTCCTCCCGTCTACTTCATTCAACTGCTGCTGCCGAGGGCATCCACGATTCACAGCATAAACAATGACATGCCCAAACTGACATTAAATACAATGTTACGTTATTTATTTTTACACAGTGTTTTTAGTTTTTAGTTGACGCAATACATAAGAACAATTAGTAACGTTAGAATACGACGTTTATCTAAACTGTACCCACATACGACACAAGTACGTTCATTTTAGGTATCTTTGTAAGTACTGCGTTAAATATAAAAACGTTTATTTTCATAATGATGGAAATATAGGGCACGGATAATATTTGCAGTATCAAATGTTTTCATTTGAATAGTCTAGTCTACTATGTCTGCGCATGCAAAGGGTGACAGCACACCCTTGTGGCAGTCATAGGCTACCTAAAGTCAGTCCCATGTGCCAATCATTTTGTGCTTTTCTTTTTGTCTGTTTTGTACAGAAGCGTATTGCTGCCACGCCAGAATTGACAAAAATATTTTTTAAAAATAAAATGAGAATCTTGTTATAACAACATGTTTTCACGTTATAACAATAATTGTTAGAATAAGAAAGTATCTTGAAAAAATCTTGTTAGAACATGAAAATATCTTGAAACAACCCCCAAGTTATATTAAAATTACAATCTAGGTGAAATTTCAAACTCATATTCAACAAACTATTTCCCTGCAAGTTTTGCTGCTGCCAGCATACATCCAAATGGATTATAGATATACATTGTGTGTCTGCACTTTGCTATCTAATGAATGGCATTCCTTTACAGGGCCTAATTTGTGTTGTTTTTTTTGTGTGTCACAGTGTGTCTCAGGTGCGCTCTCTTACTGATTGACGATGTCATTGATTACCACCAGGTGATGTATGTGTATGAAAAGTTGTTATACTGCTTTGAAAAGGATCAAGTGTGGTCAAAATGGCATTGATGCAGTAACGCACGCAGCTTTATGTAATGCCATCCTCTCTCAAAAATCTAGGATATTTTATGTCATAATTTATAGCCATTAATATGATCAGTTTTTGTAACTTTAGAGTTTGATTCCAACTGATAAGTTCTTAATAAACATGGCATGAATGAGGATTGAGAGAAACATTAAGTAAACAAACAAAGCTAGTTTCTTGCTTTGACACAAGTGAGAGAGCTGTGAGGGGGTGGGGGGGGTTGAGAACTGTGTTTCCCAACTGGTCCGGCCATAGGGTCCAGGTTTCTCCTTCGTCATTAGTTTAGTTCATTAGTTCAAGGTCTACACATCAGATAAATTACCACATATTCCATTTTATTGCACAAATTTAACATGTTCACAAGTCCTTTGTGGTTCATTCAGAATGGACCAACAACCCACCTTTGGGCTGAAACACACCAGTTGGAAACCACTGGTCAAGAACATGTGCATCTGTCCCACTCCCTCTACAATAAAAAAATACAAGAGATGAGCAGACTCTATTATTTTTGACAAAATTGTAGATATTTGCAAATTAAACGCATGCATACAAAGCACAAATTTGGCCTTAAACTTAACCAGAATGCTGAAAATTAAGTGTTTCATGCACAAAATTGTCTGTCTTGAGGACCCCCAAACACTCATTTTCATATGTAGAATATAGAATAGAATATATCTCTATTGTCATTGCACAAGTACAGCGAAATTGAAATGCAATCCGCACAGTGCAAGAGGATGTCATAAAATTACAAAAGGGTAAAAAGACTATGAAATAGATAATTAAACAAAAAAAACCTATTACGAAATAAATAATTAAAGAGACACATTACACACAGAGACATTCACATTCTGCAGGTATTGCACGATCCATATCAGTGTTTAAATTTTGCACTGTTTAGTGCAGTGTTCTTGAACCTGTTTGTCCCTGCTTTCCATATCCTGTAGCGCCTGTATGTGTTCCCCTAATTGTTGAAACAAAAACTACGTCCTTGGTTAAATGTTTGATCATCTATAATTAGCATTTTAATTTCTAACCTGTTTTGGTCAAACCAGCTCTAATGGCATCAGCCGGTGGTTATAAGGATGAGTTTCATTTTAACAAAATGTAGAGTAAGTAGCTTACATGCCTATCTTCAAATGCATTGCAATGCAATGCATTTATCTATTTAACTGATGTAACATATAATTTATGTGTAAATTATCTTATCTACTTAACTTCAGTGTATTTCTCTCACTTTCCCACACAACTAAGATACAGATGTCAAAAATGCAACAAATAAGAGTTGCAGTCTGGGGTGAATGTTTTTTGGAGAGAGGTATAAATTTTATTGTCATCCATCTGTATATAATGCAGTGCATAGAGGAACAAAACTGTGTTTCTCCTGATCCCCATGAATGATGCAACCTTCAATGGGAGTAAAGCTGACATTCGGTCAAAACAAGATACAGGCTTTTTGAAAACATACAAAACAAGGTTCAAATGTGATGCAATACGCAGGGAAACTGCAAAAGACAGCCTTGTAAAGATATTTAAAAGTCTAAATATAAATAAGAGTATATAGATTAAGTGTAAAGTGGAGGTGCAGTGGCAGTTAGTGGGTCCCTGAGGATATGTATACAGCATGTATATGTACTGAGGGGCAAGTAGTCAGACAGGCTATAGTGGCCTATAAAGCCTGTGTGTGTGTTATTATGTTTGTGTGTGTGCCTGCGTATGTGTGTATGACTCATTTCCAATGATTTTATTGTGTTACGGATGTTTTCAAATACATGTTGATTTTTTTCAAGTTAAACAAAAGCATCAAATACAACCTTACAAATATGCATCGATCACCTGGGGGCAAACTGCAATCAGTGACATCATTAGCATGTTGGCTTATTTCACAGCATTTTTTTTTGACCTGTCAAACAGGAAAAGCACAAGTTATCCTGTTATCCAGGTTACTGTTGACTTGATGACTCTGCTCTGTTTAATCTGTACACAAGCACACAGTTTGGAGGACACATTTATTTAGGCAAAAACATTCATTATACTGTTTTCTTGTTCAATACATATTTCCTGTTTAGCTATGACTGCAGGCACATTTTTTTTAGCCTTTACTGTTAAAATGGCCTTTTCAAAGTTGAGAGATTGAGACATTTTTTAACACAGGAGCTTTTATTTTACACCTGCTGGTTTCAAAATGTTGATGGATGTTGATGTTTGTTTATTTTTTCAACCCCTTTCAAATGTTTGATCGTTTTTTGGATAAACTCAGGTGCACTATCTTACTGATTGATGATGTCACTGATTACCACCAGGTGATGTATGTGTGTAAAGTTGTTATACTGCTTTGAAAAGCATCAAGTGTGGTCAAAATGGCATTGATGCAGTAAATCCACTTTGAGCTTCACGTGAGGCCATCCTCTCTTAAAAATATAGGATATTTTATGCCATAATTCGTAGCCATTAATATGATCAGTTGTTGTGACTTTAGAGTTTGATTCCAACTGAAAAGTTCTAAATAAACTTTGGCATAAATGAGGATTGAGATAAAAAAAAAATAAGCAAAAAAACAAAGCTACTTGCTTTGGCACAAAAGAGTTGTTTCAAAGTAAGAATGTTCTGTGAACTTGTTTTCATTATGAGATCTTTTCCACAGCAGAAATTTTCTAGCTACTCAAGTGAGACACCGGGGCTTCCTTTAAGTGGAATACAGGTGTCATTAATGTTACTGAGTACACCTGTGCTTTTCTTACTACGACTGCTGTGCATGCTGGCTCACTTGATGGAATTTAGCTGTTGCTAATGAAATTTGTTTCACCTGTGCCTTCCTTGTTAATGACAAGCGTCTGCTGTGAAAAAGGCCTATAGTGAAGCGCAGGAAAAACAACCTTAAGATTTCACTCTATATTTACTTTACATCAGACTCCTCTACACTGTTGAATCTCATAATCAGTGTTATTGAATCAACTCATTTTATATCTTTAACTAAATGTAATTAAAACATTTCAGTTCCACATTAGGCCTTATTAAATTATCTATTCATGTTGTTCAGAATTAAAAGTCATGAAACTGATTAGAAACATTGCAGACTTTCCAGCATACATTGTACTGGACTGATATTTATTTAAATTTAAAGAAAAGAAATAATGGAGGCTGTTATCTGTCTATTTGTGAATGTGTCTTAGACATATTTCATAGTCCCTGTGCCTCACATTTCCTGTCATCTCTAAAGTCATAATAACAAATAAATTAATGTAAAACAATTCAAACCATGGGGAAAATGCATGTTAATCACTCCTCTCACTCTTTTTTACATTTACCATTTATATTATATCTCTCTGACAGCTGGGATTGGCTCCAGCCCCCCCGCGACCCTTACAAGGACAAGCGGTTACAGAAAATGACTGACTGATTATATCTCTCTTACATCAGTCAGCTGGATCAGTTACTTTGATAATAAATAAAATTAAAAAATGCACTGCAATTTGTTGTCTATAGCTGAATTTTCACTACTCTTTCATTTTTACATTTTACTAAAATATACTTGATATTGGTGGATTAGTTTACTCTGTCTTTACAGCTGGCTCCACTTTTATACTTGGCACTGTTTGCATAGAGTCTAGACAACCATGTCTACGCGATACACACAGTTGCGAGAATCTTCTACTGACCTGCCATATACAGTATATTTTTTTGCATATTTGTTCACCTCCAAACACGTATGTTGACCAACTAGAAGTTAGTGCAGTGACATAAACAAGATCCAGCTGTATTTAAACCCAGATCTTGTAGGTGTGTGTCTGGGGATTTGACAGGAGATGAGTGTTGGGCAAGCTTTTCCACTGCTCCACTCCACTGTCAAATTGCTGACTCTGGTACTGTCTCTTCACAGTAACTGAGTCATTCATTTCAATTAGTGAATTGGCTTTTTTACTTGGCAAACTGTGATCCATTTAACTTTTTTTTTCTGTTGGCTCATGTAGCTTTCTTTCCCAAAACTTAAACAGAACTGTTTACTCATTGTTCTAATCTCTTTAGAATCAAAAACTTAATTTGTGTGATGCTATTAAATCATATTTGTTTCATTTACTAATCAGCTGGGAGGTAGTACACATACTGTACTGTACTGGGAATGTTGAAGTTGGGCTTTAAAGTACTTATAAGTGCAGTTGTGAGTAGGCCATATAACCCATTTATAGTGTTCTGTATTATTATTCCAGTGCTACACTAAATTGATTTGAGACACGTTACTTTGTCATTAAAAAAAAAAACTGCATTAAGTGGATTTGTGATAAAAGCCACAGAGAAATAGTTTTAGTTTGTTTACTTTCTTTTTTTGTTAGACTAAAATAAAGAACCCTTAAGGCACAGTATGGATGCAGACATTTTTCCTTGCACTGCATTGCAGAGCTATTAAACTGTCAATCATATACACTAGATTGATTTTAATAATTTTAATGTACTTGAAGTGTGCATTGTGCAGCTGTATCATCCAGGTAAATACAAGTATTGGATGGGGATCGGGGGCAAAAAAAGCTTGATCGGGACATCCCTAGTTGCTGTACTTGTTTACTTTTGACCACTAAACAAAAGTAATTAATGTAAAGTAAGATATAATGGTTACAATGAGATCACACTACCTTATTGAAGAATTTAGGTATGATTCAATTTATTGTAACACTGTAACCAAACAGTAATGCAGATAAATTTCCACAAAAATACACGAGAGCACAAATAATTTAGATTATAAACAAAAAATAATACATAATAAAAATAATATCGAAACATAAATCAATAAAAATCATTTTTAAATAAATAAATAATAAAGAAATAAACTAAAGCAAGCAAATTAAAAATAACTCATTCATATCACATCAGGAGGTTTCACCAAATCATTTTTGTAATTGTCTGAAAATCTGTTGCTTTTTTTTGGTTATTTGCAAAAGAGGAAAGCGTTGAGTTGCTCAAGATAAAAAGAGGGGTGTGAACCCAAACATTTTTCTTTGCGGATAAAGAATTTTCTCATTAAAATGATAATAAAAAACCCCAACTTAAATAAAATGTGTGTCACTTGTATCAATAATAAAAACATAATAATCACAAAATCAACGATAATAAAATCACGACTTACATTAAGTTTGTTTCAATTGAGGCCACACCCACATCACTGACGTCAGAGTGTGCGCTGTCCATCGGCGTGTCAAGGGCAAAATCATAAAGAGGGAGTCTAGCGAAGCAAGAGTCAAGCACCGCGGGTAATGATACAGTACAATTAACATGATGGCGCCGCCTTCTGCTTACCACTTTACATGACAAAGATGTAAGCAGCGTTTCTGAACGACAGGCCGGAGACAGGGTACTGTGTGGCAGCGTGCCTTCAGCTGCACTTGAAGACCACCGTGTTTTGAACTCTTCCATCGGCCGTTATTAAAGGGACAGCACCAGCCCACTCGAGGAACTCATCATGGCGGACACCAGCTTCAACAACCTCACATCCCTCGCCCGGGCTTTATCGCAGCCGACACTAAATCTGGTAGAAGTGAATGATGTCGCTCCTCCGAGAAATGCGCAGCTGCATCCGTGCAGAAGGAGAAAGTTATCGAGCTGTAACTCGGTTGAGAGCATTGAGCCGGTGTCTTCACCGTCTGCCGCCGAGGCGCGAGTGCTGGTTATCAACACCGGAGGGACCATCGGGATGACGCTTCATGACAACGGTAGCTAAATGAACCCACCGTGTTTTTATTTCTGTCGTGCGGAACAACTACAGTGTGGCAGCTTACTAGAGCCACAGAAGATAGTTAGCGGGCTACATGTGGTGCGTGTTGTTCTCGTGTTACTGCGAGCATGAGGCATGCAAGTAAGCCCTACGTGACAGCACGCGCATACATCCTAAAATAGTCCCGCATCCGGCTTAACTATGTGCTGTGTTGGCCAGGTTAGCAGTTTGTATGCTAATTGAAACTACGTTGATGTGTTAACTTGAGCAAACTGTCCGACTTAACCCCGAAATCCAAATGTGAAATGGATCATTGTTTCAGTGAAGGACAGAGCCAGCTCATTTAGTTTGAATGAAGTTTGACTCTACCTGCACTATAGACAGCTAACTGAAATATGTAGGAGTTTGTGAGGAGGCAATAACGCTACCAGCTGCCTCTAATGATGTAATGTTAGTGGAGCAACATGACAGGCTCTCTCAATGAATAACTAGATGTTTACATGAGGTATTGGCCAACATCCGATGTATGGGCAAAACATTCAAAGGTCCCACCAGCTTCAGGTACAACCTAGAACAACACTTCTCCATCCAAAGAAAAACATTAATTTTTCACCTCCTGTATGAAATGTAATCCTTTTACTAACTTTCCATTTACTTACCTCACAAAAAGCATGAGAATTATATGTAAATGTATTTAGAAGAGTATAGATAGATAGATAGATAGATAGATAGATAGATAGATAGATGGAAGGGGTTGACTGATATTGGTTTCTCAGGGCAGATACTGGTACTATTGGTCGTTAATCATATCATATCTAGAATTTTGGCATATTTAGAATTTGGAATATAACAAACTCCAGTACAAAACTTTGTTTAAATGACAAAACTGAAATGCTCAGCATCATATACAGCAAGTTCCCAGCAATGTAAAAAAGGTTCCTGAGGTTTTACAAAGTAAAAGTTCCTTCCATGGTGACACTTTCTTTGCACTTTTTAACTGATTAATTTTTATCAGCGATCATAAAATAAGATACAGATAAAATGCCAAATGTCGGTCCAGATAACAGCCAGACGGATAATCTGTCTGTTAAACAAAGGTGATGTGTTGTTCAGAGTTGTTGTTGGCAGGAAAGAACTCCTGAACCTGTATCAGTTAGGTTAGAGGTTAGAGGTCAGGGGTCTGGGTTGGGTAAATGTGGGATGAAGGTCCATTGATATGAATATTGAACACACATTATAGCGTCTCACATTTGTCATGTTTAGAGAGCCTGGTACTATCATTTTCTAAGTCAGAGTCATTCAGTCAGCCAATTTAATATTCAGTTCAGACTGAAATATCTTGACAGCTGCTTGTTGTGGCATTAAGAAATTCCACCACCAACCAGCAGCATGTCCCAGTGACTGAAACATGAGTCCATTTTGGACCTTCAGGTATATACTTTGTGTGCTTCATGGTTATAACTGCATGGTCATTTTCTCCTTTATTTTTACTCTTACTAAAGTCTTCCTGTCTTGACTGCTGACAGTAGCTTTCTTGATGTCCTCTGGGCCACATGTCACCTATCATTTAAATTGTTGTTCCTGCAGATTTCAGAGTGCCGAGATAAACAGCTCCTCTCCAGCAGCAGTTGTGTTGCTCCCACTGATTTCACAATTCTCCACTCTTTTATTACACATTTTAGAAATGTCCCTATTTCATTAACCTAAAAGATATGAATTCAGTGTGTGTATAAGAATTACAGCTGAAAGGGATTTTTCTGCTTGTGCAACAATTATATTTCCCACATTTACCACTAGGGTTCAGTATGAGACTGATGTTTGGTGTTGAGAACATTGTAAATCCCCTGAACTATCCATCTGAGGTGTTACTGATTGGCAATATTACAATGATAAGTTTTTTTCTGTGTCTGTCACCCACAGTGCTTGCACCAAAAGCCAATTCTTTTGTGCAAGGCTTGCGCAAGTTGCCCATCCTCCACGATGAGTTGTATGCCCAGCAAACCTGCCTATATGAGTACTATGGATCTGAGAACAGCCTTGTTCTGCCGTAAGTGAGCCCACAATTTATTCCCGCTCAGTCATCACATAGCTAGAACTTTATTCAGTCATTTGTAAATTCAAAATGTTTATCACTTATATTGAACTTCAAGATTGTTACGCAGTATGTTTTTCATTTTCCTTATTCTTGTATTATTACATGCATAGTTGATAAAATAATATCTTTCACCTAAATACATAAGAAAGTCTATCACATCCGTTTCACATAAAGGACTACCTGTCTTCTTAGTGAGAAAGAGACTCCACATCATCTGATGTAAAGTAACAGCCCGAGAGGGCTAAACCAAGCTTAAATCATATTGTTTCTACTGAATGGTCAGACAACTGTGAAGAAAATGAAACATGTAATATAGGGAAAATAATGAACACTGCACCATAGAAACACGACCATAAGTTTACACTCAAAAGCACAGTTAGTATTTGGGTCTTCACTGAATTGACAGAATAGAAACAACTCGCTGTCCTCAATGGATTTTATGACTAAACTGCTTTTCTTGCTTTAACAGGAAGCCAACGCCCCATTCTGCCCATCTATTTCACGGGTGCTGTAGTACTGGTAGCATTGAGTGTGACTGCACTGTGCCTAAGAGTGGTTTGATACCTCTGCTGTCCTAGGGTGTGCTTGCCTGACAGGAAATGCATGCCGACGTGGCCTTTGGCAATAGGAGTAAATACCAGGAAGGACACAGGAGCAGGGAGCTGTGTGATGCCTGAAGTATTTTTGCATCTCTTACCCTGCACTCGCTAATGTCACCTCTGTCACCGACAAGCCAGCTGCCTCAGTGTGTAGCAGAGGAGTGGCCCGGCTGAGATTTTTGAGGTTTAGTATGTGCAAAGCTGCTGTTGGCATGCTGGGAAAAGCAAGTCTAATCTACTCTATGGCTGTTTGTTTAATTCATGTTGTCTTAATGAGTGGTGCATGTGCTGTGGAGCAGTAAGAGCAAAGCCCCTCGTGATGGGCCTCCCCCAGTCGATCAACGGGCTCTTAATTGTCTTAATTGTCAGTGACAGTGGGGGCGTCTCTTCCAGAGAATGCCCTTACTCACTCATTTCCATAACCCCTTCATGTCGTCTGCCACCATGAAAATTGGCTGAGCGGCAGTGGGATGTATGGTAAAAGATAAGGTATCCATACATCAGGTTGTGCTAGACTGGTGAAACTGTGAGGTCATCTGTTTGTAAGGCTTAGGGAATAATATTAGTAGGACTGTTGAGTTTTACCACCTTCAACCTCAGACTGATTCCACACTTTGGCTTGCATAGTTCCTACTTGGTGTATGTCACCAAACTATGATAGTTCTTCCACCGTGAGGTGAACAGAAAAAATGCAAAGCGATCTTGTTCAATTATCCAATATTGTGTGGCAGATCACATATAGTATATTTGTATATTTTGAAAGACAAACCGCAGGCAGGTTAGAATTTGTCCAAGTGCCAAGATTGGCCCCCGGACTGGACCTTGGACGTGTCTAATGCAGGAAAACTACGATGTCAAAAATACCATAGGCCTTATCTACAGCCAGTGTTTCATTTGTCCATTCTGGGCTACTGTAGAACAACATGGCAAACTCTTTTGAAGAAAACCTGCTTTGTATGTAGATATATACCTCTCATCCTAAGGAAACAAAAATACAATTATTACTTTCAGTAATATACATAGTTATTAATGTGTATATATATATATATATATATATATATATATATATATATATATATATATATATATATATATATATATATATATATGTAATGTGAATTTATGAGCATGTTTTTATTAAATTATTTTGGTGAGAGCAGGATTTACTTTTTAATATTTGCTCATCCTTGAGTTGGCATAGTGTTAATATCAGCTGAAGTAGGCTCATATGCAAGTCTAATACTGTCGATCGTATGCAGTTGCCCGGCCTGTGTTGAGGGAGGGAATTTATTTAGTTTATTGATTTATTGAAAAGCTTTATTCATGTGATGTGGAGAGGCAACGCCACAAGGCCGTTTGCCCCCCACCTCCAACCCTCTTCTCCCACTTCATGAGTCCCCAATCACGCACACACACACATACACACAGAGACATTCATTATTCTTAAGCTATGAGGCATCTTAGCACTGGTATGCTAATGCGTGTAGCTTTGCTGCACCTTAGGGTACACTCCCAGTTAGATGAATAATTGGTGATTTGAATAGTGTTTTTCTTGTGGCACTTTGGCTTCCAGATTATCAACAACATATGTTCCAGGGTCGTGTGTGGACTTAAGGCTAATTAGAGGAGTGTCTGTAGGACCCCCGGTTGGGTGAACTGGGGCTCGCTTGTTCGTCCCCCTGCTGTTCCATTCAGCTCCTATCTTCATGTTAGAAGGCTGCCCTATGGTAATGTGGGGGATGTCCCACCCCATTTCTTTAAAAGGGAGATTAAAAAGAAAATCTTTCCATGGCTGTTGAGCCCGTCATGCTTTTTTATACGGAGTGTCGCAGGTGGGGCCATGGGACGGCGGAGTTAAACTCCACTTAGAGGCGACATAAATATGTATACATGCAAGGCTTCCTTCCTTGTAATTGGAGTGAAAAAGAAACACGGACTTTTGCCCTAACCTGACACAACTCACCAAACAACTCTCGAGATATTTCAAATCAGTCCCCTCAGCTTTGCCTGTATTTACCATACACAGTGGTAAAGCTCCACAGAACATTACATTTTTACTGTGGAAAGAGAAAAAGCACATTTCAAAGTGTTGTGCTCTTTAAGAGTATGCCAACTATGCCCCTCTCTTTTACACTTTCAAAATTCTCCCTCTATGTGTCTGAAACAGGTTTTGGCACCCTGCTGCTGAGACAGAAGGCCCGGCTAAATAGACTTTGTCTCGCTTCATAAAGTCTGCTTGGTTTTTAGCGTTCCCCGATCCTTCTTTAACTCACTTTTCAAATTTAAGCAGAACTTCATCCAACTTTGTTAAAAGAGCACAATCAAGACAAATAACAATTTGTCACAGTGAAGATAATAATCATGTGTTTAACCAAGTGTCCTTTATGTGTTTTGGAGTGATTCTTGGCTTGCAAAGACCGCTGATATTCTATGGCTGTTTGTCTTGTTTTGTTTTTTGTATGTATGATTGAGTTTGTGTTACAGCAGAAACTCATGGATACACTTCTCTCTCTTCCAGGCTAAGTAAAGACAATAAGAGGATTGTCTACAATGTGTTGGAGTACAGCCCTTTGCTGGACTCTTCCAATATGACCACAGATGACTGGGGTCGGATTGGAAAGGATATTGAGGTACCTGCTGCTGAATCCATTTCACTGTAATTTCCGCGTATAAAAACCAAGGCATTAATCAATCCGATATCCATGTTTTTTTAAACAATAGTTTTATTGAAATTTAAAATGTATACATGTACATCAGTGTACAGCTATATATCCCCTTACACAGTCACACATGCCCACAGACAAAGAAAATCAATGACAAAACAATAATAATCATAATAATAACAAATAAATTATAAAATAAATGAACTGAAATACATAAATAATTGATTAGATTAAAGATATTAATGATTATATTAAATAAAAAAACATAAGAAAATAGAAAAAATAATTTAAAAATAGAATAGTGAAGTAATATAACAAACAAAGTAATACAACAAAATAAGATCAAATGAAATAAAAGAATCGTCAGGAATGTTAGGGAATCCTCTATCCATATTGCTCTTAACATAAAGCATGTAACATGGTATAAAAATGATAATTCTATCTATGCTGCCATCTTAAGTGATGTATGTAATGTTATCGTTTTTTCTTGTCTAGAAAAACTATGAAAACTATGATGGCTTTGTGATCCTCCATGGCACAGACACCATGGCGTACACAGCCTCTGCCCTGTCCTTCATGTGCGAACATTTGGGCAAACCAATCATTCTCACTGGATCACAGGTAAGAGCTGCTGTCCTTGAGGATCTCACATACAAAAAGACAAAATGTTTCTGCTGCACTTAAAGTATTTGCTGCCCTTTGAAGACAAGACATGTCCTGTCTTCAGGTGCCGATTTATGAGATGAGGAATGACGGCAGAGACAACCTGCTGGGGGCGCTGCTGATTGCTGGCCAGTTTGTCATTCCTGAGGTAAGGAAGTTGAGATGCGACATAAATGCTTCTCACCTACACAGTATGAGATTATCAGAGACAATTAATTTGGCAGCTAGAAAGCACTGATGTCATGCAAAAGCTAATAAAAGCTCTCCTAAATAACTTGTCGGATGAGAATGACGATGTTTCACAGTACTGAACAGCAATTGCTAGAAAAGGAAGCACAATGAAAAGTGTTATTAGTCTAGCTATGTAAGACCGAGGTGCAGTAAGTTTAAGTGCATAAAGCAAGTGCATTTTGGGTGTGTCCAACTTCTCTTTTGCCAGTTGAACACTGTTTAATCTGGGTGCAGTGTAAGGTGCAAGTGGCAAAGTGGTTTGATTTAGTCCCTTAATCATAGGTGTGTTTTGGTCGTAATATGAATTTCAATTTCATTTGCAAATAAGAAATATGAGTTGTTTTCTACTGAGAGGAATGGAGTAATGGCAATAATGTCACTGCAGCAAATATCATGGGGCATTTCAGCAGTAAAACTAAAAACTGGTTTTAAACTTAACAGAGGAAACAGAACTAAACTTGAAGTCACGTTGCTCCTTGTGCGTGAATGTGCAAAGCTTTACTCTTCATGGGGCAGCAGCTCTGCCCTCTGCTATGTTCACATTTTAGAGAAGGCAATTAATATTTTCTTCATTATTTATGTAATATTTCACCCCCTTGCAACCCATCCGCCTGTCCCTTTCTGTGTAACAAGCAGAGTGTACATGCAGTATGAACTTGCCTTGGTAGGCGCTTTTTACTATCAGAATAATGGGCCCTTTAAATAGCAGGAAAATATGTGCTATTGACTTTAGACCAGGTATTATTTGGTCAATGATGCAATCATTTTCTGCTGCTTCAAAATAGCAAAACACCAACAATGCACCTGACCACACTTCATTTTAAATCCTACACACTCATTGACGCGCACAGGGGCACATGCACATTTGCTACTTACACAACGTGGGGGTTAACCATGAAAATGACAACTGCATAGGTCTGAAACTAAGAATGACAGTAGGGCAGCACTGTGTGCCACTTTGCTCCGGATGTAAGATAGTGCCCTATGTTTTTACTATGGGCATATTTAAAAATAATAATAATAATAATTCTTTACAGATTTTCATGTAGAGTTAATGTTATGCATTAAATATATATTTGCCTTTATTCAGGTGTGCCTGTATTTCTACAACAAACTCTACAGAGGGAATCGTGTGACCAAGGTGGATACTGGCAGTTTTAATGCCTTCGCCTCTCCAAATTTGCCTCCTCTGGCCACTGCTGAAGTGGACATTACAAGTAAGCCGGTGGTGTAACACGTCAGTCTTAATGTGGAAAATAAATGCCATTTTTTGGTACTTTAAATCTGTTTTCTCTTATCCTTTTTTTTAGTCAACTGGGACACAGTGTGGAGGGCAAACACCACAGCGAAGTTTCAAGTCAGAACAGAGCTGAACAGGAACGTGGGTCTGCTCAGGCTGTTCCCAGGAATCACTGCTGCTACTGTAAGTGGCTCGGCCCCTGAACTGGAAAAGAGATGTTTACTCTGTCACAGCCACCTAATGTCCAGAGGTCACTTGTCGTCCTTAGCTGACCTGACACACGACAGAATAATTGATAGGTGTTTTTTTTTTCTCTTTGAGGAATTATTCAGCAGTTCATAGTTTGATTTATTGCTTCTTGCACAGACTTGACTGATGTGTCCAGACTGTTTGTGCTACACTCCAGACAAAGCAATCACTTTACATATTACTCATTAGCTGCTTTAAATGTAATTATTTGCATAATCACAAAATTTCTTTTTATCTAACAATCAAATCTGATGTCATTCAATTATTAATGGGTAATTACGCAATAAAAAAAACAGAACCAAATTATATTTTGGCGAATAATGAGAGGAGTAAACTGCATAGTGCACAAGTTTTCCTTCTCAGTGTTTTAAAATGCAATTACAGTTATGTTCTTCAAAGGTAACTGACTGCGCAGAACTGCTGTTTTGTCTAACTGCAATAAAATATAGTTAACTTTAATTTAATCGTGCTATTACCCGTCTTCCGTTACCTTCCCGGTCATGTAAACTGCCATCAAAGCTCAGCATGGAGAAGGATGTGAGGGAGTTATGGTCCATGACCAATCACCCTGTAAAGAGGGAGGACTGGCATAGATACTGTAACATTTAGCTGCACCTCCCCCCTGCAGAAACTGCTGGGAGAGTGACTTTACTGTCTCAATCTGCTCCCACTGCCCAGCTCGGCTATCAAGACTTCCTTACAGCCTTTTAACTGCCTTTTACGAGGCACTGTTTTGATTAGGCACCAGGCTCTCGTGTGCCCACTGTCTCTGCTGTATGAGGGCTTCATTGGTAATCTGCGTCCAAACATTTCTTGTCAAACTGCTTATCACATCAAAAAATACTGACCGAACCTGGCACTTTTAATGTCACCTTCTTCTCACATTTTATGGTAACTGCTTTGGTCTTGCCAAGTGACTTTATGCTTGCTAACACCTTCAGATTAATTGCTCTCCTCCCTGCCATTTCAGTCATCTGCCATTCTAGTCATATGCCATGGCTAATGATGTGGTATAGGGCCTCCTGGTGCCAGCCAACCAGTGACTGAGATACTGGTTGCATAGATGGCACCAGATGGGCTTTTAGGAGAGTGGATGGTCTCATGCATTGGAGTGAAAGGGTGCTGCAGGAAAAATAACATGGAATACTAATTCCACAATTTAATTCCACACAGCTGAGAAGCTAGCTCAGCTGGCTGTAAATCTTTGGCTTTGTAATGTGAATCCTTGGTGTGTTTGCATCCAGGTGAGGGCCTTTCTGCAGCCACCCATGGAGGGTGTAGTCCTTGAGACCTATGGCAGCGGAAATGCCCCGGACAACCGTTCTGACCTGTTGGAGGAGCTGAAGAAGGCCACCGACTCTGGCGTCATCATCATCAACTGCACCCAGTGTCTGAGGGGGACAGTGTCTGCGTCTTACGCCACTGGCAAGGCACGCCATGTCACCTACTTGTCAGACCTAACCAATTTGAACTACATTTTGTGAATTACTAAGATGGAAAAAAATGTCCACTTGAGAGAATCAATCATATATACTGCTGCCCTCTCAGGTGTTGATGGATGCAGGGCTCATAGCTGGTGCTGACATGACTCCAGAGGCTGCCCTGTCAAAGCTGTCCTACATATTGGCCAAGAAAGACATTGGTCTTGATGCCAAGAAAAAGGTTAGTCTCTACTAGTCTCTACAAAAGTAATGTCATTTTTAGGCAAAATTCTCTGTAGAGATTTTTTTTAGAGTAACAGGAGCTCTACATAGGTGATGGTATTAATAATCATAAGATAAAGAAGTAAAGCTCATGTGTTTGTGTGTGTACAGATGATGGCTCAGAACCTCCGAGGTGAGATGAGCGCAGACTTGGCAGGAGCCAAGCTGTGTCTGAGCGACAGCCGTTTTATCCAAGTCATCGCCAAGTCTCTGAGCATCAGTTGCAAGGAGGTGAGGCCACTGCCTAAACACAGACAAATAATGTGACTACCCATAACCTCAGCAAACAAACAGCTGTTAGGATTTCCAACAAAACTGTTTTTTTCCTTACATTTTACTCGTATTATGACTAGGCTTGTCACGATAACTACTTTTGGTGGATGATATATTGTCCCAGAAATAGTTGCGATAGTATTCATTATTTTACAGACGTTTATGTAAACTTTAAGTGCAATTTGACCGGTGTGAGTAGGCATACAATTGAAAGGTGGTAATTCTAGTTTGAATCAAAGTCTGTGGTGTCTACAGGAACTGGAAGCCATCCGTGATGCCCTGACCCCCCCACTGGCATGTGCAGCTGCTAAAATCGGAGACATAGAGGCCGTCGACGCCATAAAGGAAATGGTAAATGCTAAACTTTTATGCCTGCAGAGCAGCGTTTCATCAGGCTTATCTCGGTCGTGTTTGTTTTGTAGGCTCAACACACCCAGGTGAACCTTTCACAGTGGCGGTTCACCAACAAATTTCCAGGGTCACTATTTCCGTCTTAGAGAGTTCATGGGAAACAAACAGGCACATGGTCAACAAAACATGAGGCTAGACTGGTAAGGCAGGCCTAGAATCAACCCAGCGGTCACGTGTACATGTTTGTACGTGGCTCGACTTGTATGCAGTTGCTGCTAAGATTAGCCTGCAGTTCCCGTGGACAAATTTGGAGTGTAAATGTGCTGCTAAATGTAATGTGTTTACACCCACAGCAATCTTGTAATACATTTCTCCCTGCTTGTGAAAAACCTTCTCCATCAGGATTCCCTTTTTCAGTTTGATTTTAATCTCTTGCTCTTCATTTATTTGTTTGTTGCCTCATGTCTTGCTGAACAGTAATAAAAAGGGCTACAGAAATTGCACAGTTTGTTAACCATTTAACACCTGGATTGACATCAGAGAATTATTTGGAATCCTCTCTCAAAAACACAGGAAAAAACAAAATGAGCAACACGAAATGTCCTGCAAAAAATTAGTAAAAGAAATTGTTTGGCACAGGGTGGTAACTTGTCTCTGGGTGACTATGATGGACGGACGCCCCTACACGTCGCCGCCTGTGAGGGCCACCTCAAACTGGTGCAGTACCTGCTGAGTAATGGAGCTACAGTCTATGCTAAAGATCGCTATGGGGACACACCCCTATACAACGCTGTACGCTTCAGGTAAGACTCGCCTCATTTTAAACAATAGGGGCTGATGTGTTTGTTTTTCATCTGTCTGTTGAAGTAATAACGCCATTTATGAAGTTGCAAACACGACATTTAAAATCCCCCCTTTGGCCATTAGCAGCCATCGAGTGTTTCCTGAAAATATGCTGTTAATAGCTGCTATAGAGGGGACTTCATTAAATGAGCTGCTGCAAGGTAGGGAATCTGGCACTGCCTAAATGACAGGGTGGGAGCAGCGGCTGTCAGAGGGGGGTTGAGACCAGGGGAGCAACTCGTAATGGAGTTAAGAGGCCAGGCAATAATTATAAACTAATTAGGCTAATTGTCATCTGACAGTTTAGATGGTGTTTATTTTTACCACAGCTTGTTTTTAAAATTTTTTTGTCATTCATTGACATTGCTGTAAATGTCTATCAGGGAAAAGGGAACGCTTAATGTTTCAGCATAAGTGCGATGTTGAGCCTCAGGGTGAAAACGTTGTATTTGTGGAAGCTGTGCCAAATGGCGGTTGTCTTATTTTAACGGTTGGCACTGCAAGTACGGACCTGTTTCCTTTGCAATGGTGGAGGGATGCAATGGAGCGCAAACACCTGTTGTCCTCTGCTACACACCTCTGCTGCCTTTGCCCCTCCTAAATGCACTTCATGAAATGCCATTAACAGAACTGGAGTTTTGAGTCAGGTGGTCAGCATGCCTGACGCACTTTGAATGTCACTTGACTTTTCATGACTGCAGTAGGATGCCCATATAAGGAGTGGCAGAAAGAAGTGCTAAGGAACAAATCAGGGGAGTGTCTTCTGAACCAGTCCTACCAACCTGCGCCCAGTTTCACAGATGAGAGATACTGGCTTTCTGCTCTCTACAGGAAGTCTGCTCAATCCTGTTTAATAGTTTCTTTGGCTCTGCCCTTACATACCTTTGAACAATTAAGTGTCAGTTTGGATTCTGCGGTAAATTACCTTTTTATATAGCAAGCTAAGCTCTTATTTATAAAGTCAGCTGCTCAGTGGTGAACCATTTTTGGCCTTTTGTTTTATTGAAAGTTTCCTGTCACCAGGTGTCATTGTGGGTGACTTGCGTGGGTGTTTCTTTACAGGAGTTAAGGAACTTGTTCTTACATGCCAAACTGCAGTCACACACCGACTGTACATGAAAGCCGGCATTAAACTGTTTGAATACATAAAGTTGTCCTAAAAAGTTTTAAAAGCATTAAATTAATTAAGCTAAAAATAAGTTGGTAAGTTAAGTTAATTGGTATTAAAATGTCTGAAATCAGTATCTCAAAAAGTATTTTTCTGTAGATGCAGGGTGAGGGTTTCAACTTCACTTTCTACCAAGGTGCACCTGAAAAGGGCAATATATCTAAAGAGGTCGAAGTATTTAGAGCAACTTAATTGCAAGACCAACACAGGTTGTCTTGTGGCCTTCAGCAGGATGACCTTGACTAAATAATCCTCCAAATTCTGACCCCTTGCTTTTTCATGGTCAGCATTTGCTTGTTCTTTTACTTTCAATACATAATTACATTTAATATTTAACATTTAATATAATTACTATGAAATTACTTTTGATAATTAAGTACAGTAAATATCAGATACTTTAAGACTTTTAGTCAAGTAATATTCTAACAGGTGATTTTAACTTTTACCAAAGTCATTTTCTGGTAAGACATCTGTACTTTTACTCAAGTAGCTTTTAGTTACTTCAGCTGGGATGCTTAGAGCAGAGGATCCAATATCTGCTAGCTAGGTGTTACTGCACCCTGGATGACATGGTGACGTTCAAATTCAATGAAAATTGACCACTTTATGCAGATTTTGTGGCATGGCTGAAACCAGAACAAAGCAAATCATAGAGCTTGGTGTATTTAATTCAAAAAGTTTTTCAAATTCGGCGAGATCAATATGCAAAAAGATTACAAGATTTTGAAAATGATAAGAAGTAAGCTAGGGAAAATGTCCAGAAAACTTTATAGATAATTATCATAATGATATATTGAAAAATATGCTCCAGAATTATTATTATTATTATTATTGTTATTGTTATTGTTATTATTACTATTATTGAGTGCCCTTTTCAAGTCCTTTCCTTGTTTGTTTTTGATTTTTTTCTTTTTGTTTTTTTTTTGTTGGCTGCTAATTTTGTGGTAATTTTCTTGAATTTATTTATCCTTATTTTTTCTTTTACTAATTTCTACCTAATTTTAGGGTAATTTCCTCTCAATTGGCTCACTGCCCTTTTCCAAAGTTTTAGAGAGAAATAAATCCAATTAGCTTAATTGAATGATATGCTAAAAATAAACAGTAATAATAAGGATGTAGCTCTGTTGCATGTCCTCTAACTAACTCAGGCACAAGGAGGTTGTGAAGCTGCTGAGAAAGACCGGAGCCCATTTCTCCAGAGACGAGTTGGAGGAAGCAGGAACAGAGCTGTGCAGGTGAGACGCATGCAAAAAATATGTCATCAAACAATTGCACACATATACTGTACAGTCACAGATTTCTCGGTTGCTCAGCCACCATCACAGTGACCCATCCTACATAGCTGACACAGGTTCAACCAGTCGTCCCACTCTTACACACACTGTTGGAATGCTCCCCGGCAGCATAGCTGCAGATTTGTTCTGTGTCTCTAGTGTCGGCAAGTGTACCACACACCGGCTGGCTTCTGTTATTTATCTCCCTTAGACGCCCGACAGGTTTTGTCGAGATTGTTCTAATTAAGAGTTTCAGAAACACGCCTCTTGTAAGTTACGACGAGCACGGCTTGTGTCACAGCTAAGATAAAAGAAAAAAAATCTGAGTCACGAGGTTCAACATTATCGATTTCTTTCTTTGTGCTGGCACAGTTTCAGAAAAGTCTGTTTACATGACAACTTGTCCTTGACCCAGTGGCTGTTTGAATAAAAGTGAATTTGTGAAACAGAGCTTTTTGTCTTAATAACTCTGTCATATTCTCCTGTGAGTCAGCCTGGCAGTCAGCGGTGACCTGGAGGGCCTGGAAATCTGGAGCCTTGCTGGAGCTGATCTGAATAAACCAGGCTATGATGGACAGACGGCCATTCGAGTGGTGGGTCCAGAGCCACATATTCCATGTTTAGTAACAAAGTTAATAAAGTGAAACCCTGTTTTATTCATTCTTTCTTCATCCTTCATGTGATGCAGGCCCAAGCTGTTGGCAAAAAGGAAGTGGTGGCATATTTAGTCCAACTCATGAGCAAAAAAGCCAAGGTAACCTCTGTTTTCCATTCTAGCTGCTTAGAATTCCTATTTCTTTCAGACACCCACAGCTTTGATCATAGAAACAGAATGAAAGGAAAGGACACTGAACTGATTGCCATGGTCATTTGACTAGTTAAAACACAGAAAATCGCAGTTGTTGTTAGTTATGGTTGACAACACACACACACATCAGTGTGTGTGCATCACTTAACAGTTTTAGAATGCCATGTTGGCCCATTCCCACACCTATTTTCCTTATTGAGCAGAAAAAAACAGCTTTACACCAACCCAAGTTAATTCATTTGCCTAGCTAACTCACTGTAAAATACACATAAATCAAACTCACCTAATTGTTGTGATTCAAACCTTTATTTCACTGAGTTTGATGTGAAAATAAGCGGAGCTGCTCGCCGTTTATCCCTGTTGTCTCTCTTTGCCTCTCAGCTGCTACAGTACCGTTACAGGATTGTCTGTTCTGTTCTTATTCTGTTTCTATGGTTTTATCTTAATATGCATGCTAGTGAAACACTCTTGGTATAATTCTCTGTCTATAATTGCCTCTCAATTATGTTTGTTTTGTTTAATTTCAGACAGTATTTGGTGAATTTAATGAGTTTGATGAATATGATGATGATGATGATGATGATGATGAGGTAAATGAGATGTGGTGAGCATGTGTTTCCCAGTTTGTGCATTTCCCACTTTGAGCATGTGATCTCCTTTAGCATGACTGCTTTGGCTCCCCTTTTTTTCCTTTGTGTACTTGCCCTTGCGCCTATTATCCGCCCATCCATGATATAAACAGCTTATCCCGCTCATGGTTCTAGCTTGTGTGTCCCAGCATGCATTGTACAAGAGGCAGGCTGCACCCGTGGATAGGTCACAGTCTATCACAGGACTGAAACACGCATGTATACACAACAAACACATTCACACCTACAGGCTGCTTAGAGCTGCCAATTCACCTGGCATCCACAGGAAACCCCTGCAGACAGAGAAAACATCAAAGTCCACACAGAGACAGCTCAGTTGTCCCTGCTGGGTTTCAAAACAAGGGTTCTTTTGCCCCATGGGCCCATGTGCACATTATATTTTAAATAACACACACAGTACACAGTGAAATGCATCAAAAGAGATTTAAAAAGATGAGTAAGAGAAAAAACTGCTAATTGTTATTGAAAAAAATTAAAAAAGCAATTAATCAATTACTTGATTGACTGAAAATCAAACAGAAACAATTTTGATCATTTCTCAAAGCAAAAATGTCAAACATTTACAGGTTCCAGCTTCTTATATGTGAGTATTTCTTTTATTTCCCCTCTGTTTTATAGCATTGTAATTCAATGAGAAATGCTGGCATTTTTCTCTATTTTATGATGTTTAAAGGTTACGTATGTAGGATTTAGGGGCATCTGTTGGCAGAAATGGTGTATAATATAAGTAATAAGTATGTTTAGTGTAAAATTATCTGAAAATAAGTGTTGTTGTTTTTGTTAGCTTAGAATGAGCTGTTTATATCTACAAATGAAGTGATTCCTCTTCCATGGAGTCCACCATGTCGATTCTACAGCAGCCCAGAACCAGCCCCCTGATTAGTTTGACCACTACAAAAATTGGCCAAACTGTAATTGCACGTCATTAAATCAGTGGATACATTTTTTTGAAAGTCACAAAGCCCATGAATTGACTCTTTTCATCATTCATATCAGGATTTAATCTATTCAGTCCGTTAACATTTTGAAAGTCTAGAAGAGCTGAACAGTTAAATCACTGAATCTCTATTCAAGTTAGCGGGCGTGTAGCAGGTGAAAGTCAATTGCTCGTCCGCACTCTGCAGTGCTTGGTTGGCATCAGTCTCTAGTGCGCGTGCTCTATGGGCCACACAGTGCAGGAGATGTTCCCATCATCCCTGATTCATCCTGGTGATTTTAGATGTGGCAATTGAACCATTTTGGCTTCATGCACTGCTGAGCAACTCTCACAGGAATGAATGCTGTATCCCGTTTTCTTCATACATCCATGCCCAGAACAGACAAACCAAACACTGGCTCTGGAGAGGTTCGTTCGCATTTGTGCATTTGTGTATCAGCAAGCATAATTCTCCTACATGCTTGGCACACAGGAGACATTTCAGTTCTGCAACCTCACTATTAGATGCCACTAAATCCTTCACACTAGACCCACTTAATTTCTTACTTAATTGGTTAATCTTTGACTCTATAAATTGAAAAAAAAAAACAGCAGCAAACAAATTAACAGATTAATTGATAATGAGAGTAGTTGTTAGTTGCAGCCATTGTTCTGAGAAGCAACCATTACGTTTTAATTTAAAGCTCAGCATGCCTCAGACTTCTCTGCTTTTCATCAAAGCTACATCCTGATCACCTGCCCACCAGCGCCTGTGAAACCTGTGCAGCCTGCTTTACACTGGACTGACCAGTGTTTGTGCTTTTCTGTGTGTGCACACCGTTAGTAAAGAACACTGAAACACCTCTCACCTCCCCAGTGCTCCCTGTTGATCCTGTCTGTTTTTGTCTCTGTGGCAGAGCGGAGTAATCGAGTTCACAGCCCCCCCGACAGGACTGTGAGCTGACGTTACCTCAACCAACAGGAAACTGTCGTCTGTTTGCATCCAGTTCCTCCCAAGCCGTCCTCCGCACGCAGTCAACCGTCCTGCTGAATGTGACAGAGCTGCTCTCACTTTGAATGCTCAGATTTGCAGACTTTTAAAAACAGTTACTGCTTCCAATGTTTCCCTCCAACACATTTATAGCACAACGTAAGCACTGCTCAGAGTGCACGCTGGCCAAAAAAAGCAACACTAGATGTATGTATGTGTTTGATGGTTGCACATTGGTATATGTATAAGGAAACATATTATCATCTTGAATGCGAATGTCCAGTCAGGGATTAAGGGTGAAATTCACCTGAGCTATATTTAACATGAAGAGTACTCCTTTATCAGTGAAGGAGTGCGCTTAAATCATTTTTATATGTACTATAAGTGACAGAACTCTGACGACTTTAACGTTACTTGATAAAGTAACGTGTCTTGCTATAGCAATATATGCATCTAAACCTACAGGGTACACTCAGATTTTATTTTTATGCTTATTTTTACAGTAAGATGCTGGAAAGTGTCATGAAAACTAATGAAAATAATCTTTTTATTATCTTAAATATTATTCCACTGTAGCACACGTTCACCTCCCCCCGAAGCAGAGATCTTCACTTCCTGTTTTGCTGAAACTACAAAAACCTGTAGTTATCTCTCAGACTCATCCAGCCTGTTTCAGGCGGCAAGCCGGAAGAGTCGCATATCTTACTTTGAAATGGAAAAGAGAAATTCAGACTATTGCGTGAGGCCTGATGAAGACCGCCCGCAGTTTCTGCGTCGTCTTATTTTAAACATCGTCTTATATTCTTTGTGATCACAATCAAGTGACACACTGTTCTTTTCCTTATCTTTGTTGTGCAACAAGTAAACTGTTAAATCTCGTCTGGTATAATTTTAAAACCAATCTAGGTCTTTTTTCTTTTTTTTTCATTAACATCTGTAAGGGAATCTTCTTTGATTAATGTGACTTTAAAGTGCAACAAATTTAAAAAGACTTGACATTTTGAATGCTGTATTCAATGTTGTCCCACTGCTGTTTTAAAGGCTGTAATGTGTGTGAAAGTCATTTATTTGTCTTTTTATTTCTGTACGAAAAAAGCAACAGAAATAAATCTCTTGTTTCAAATCAGTGTCTCCTGTTCTTGCTCTTGTGTTGCACCAAACTCACATGTTCATGCATACACTGCTCCCAGCTAAGGACTCCTGAGCAATTTCCAATTTGACATGGTTTTCTGTATGAATTAGCGAACGTCTAACCAATTGTAGGAGTTCATTTCTCTTCGTGCACGGAGTCCCTTTGTGTTCTCTAAAGAAATGTGTTCTGAATAATAATTGAATCCATTGAGGCTGCAGTAGGAGCCTAACATCAAATCAAAACATGAAGCTTTCTGTGAGCTCATATTTTCTGAGATAAATCCACAAGAAATGAGACAAACTTAGATGAAATAAAAAATTCCATATGTCCATGTGACTTTCAACCTGCAGCAGCTGGTATTTGCTATCTCAGTCTTGAGGGCGGCTGCCCTGTTGTGCTCTTTGCTGGTGGAACCCAGCTCAGCCGGTCGGACCAGCATGGGCCTCATTCCTGTCTGAATGAGAGACTTGTATGAACCAAGCCCCAAAACACTATATAAAGAGCTCTTAACTGTACAGTCACTCAGTCTGGGTTGGGATGACAACGAGGAAACACCATCGCAAGGACAGAGCTCAGCTTCTCCAGGTAAGCACTCTTACACACAGCTTGTATTTGGCTTCTTGTTTTGTAGACGTCGTCTGTAACATGTAGCGTCTGAAATCTGCTGCTGAGTTGTGTTTACTGCCAACACACTAATCCTAGCTGCTGTTTTTTTTCTTTCACTAGTTGAGTCAACAGTTTGAAGGCCAGATTTTTCCCTGAAGAAGCGTGAGGTCCCTCTGATTAAGTGGTTCTCAACAGTTCAACAGTTCTTTAAAAAAATTGTGAAATGTTTAGGACCACTTGACCAGTCAGACAAATGCTGCCAGCTTGGGAAAATGCTGCCACTGAATGGATCTTTACCAGAGAATTGCCACTCGAGGCCTTGACTTTTACAGGATTTTTTGAACAACTGTGATTTCCTCTGCTACTCTGTTTCCTTAAAGCCTCTCTCTGTCTTCCTCTCTCATTGTGCCCTCTTGTGTTACAATGCCAACTGCCGTCCAGGAGCTGTGGGGGGCTGTAAAAATCATCAGGCTTCAGTAATTTCATCCTGCTGGCACACATGTAAATTTTTAACAGCTCTGCTGCTGCAGTAACACTCGTCTTTTCGCTGCTTTACTGTTGCCACTATTCAGAGGTACTGATTAAAACAAGTCAATAAAAAGTCATTTGTCTCTGTTGAGTCTGTGTGGGATGACGGGCCGAGAGTCTGCAGGAAAGGTCGCTCTCCAAAGTGTTGAAACTTGTGGCTTCTGCTCTGGTAAATATGTCAAAATAACTGCATCTGCTTCCATCTTCCAAACTAGAGAAGAATGACGTCGATTTCTTTGGTCAATGTGGATAAATGACTAATTATTCTAATGCTTTTCTTGAGTAAAAGTATTTATACCACACTGTGAAAATACTCCAATACAAGTAAAGGTTCTGCATTCAGAACCTTACTTAAGTAAAAGTATAATCAGTGGAATTTCCTTAAAGTATCAAAAGTACTCAGTGTGCCAAAAATGTTTCATGTGAGTGTTTTACTATTAAATGTGATGTTTTGGGGTTAATATTACTGCAGCATTAATGTGAATTTTACATCTTACTGCTGTAGATATTTTGGCTTGTGGTAATTTTGTCTACTTTAGATACTGTTGGTTAGTTTAGTCAGCGTTGGGAGTTTAATCTGTTTAACTACATTTTGCAGCAGTTGGGTTGCAGTTAAATTTCATTCAAATCTCAGTAGCTTTTTCAGGATTTTTTTGGTCATGCAAACTACAAACTACATATTCATAGCATTCTCTTGACATTTTATTTCCCATACAATATGAAAAGTTGCCACAGCTCACTGGCCACAGTTGTTATTTAGTGACAACCATGTACTATTTATTCACTTAAAATCAGCTCTTGTTTGCAGCCAAGATGTCTGCAATCGAATACTATGAATTTCCCAATAATTTTAGTATTTTCCTGATTCCACCTCAACAATTTCTCCCTATCCTCTCCCTAAAACTCATGCTGCCTAGATGAGAAGTGGCCTGCCCCAGTCTCAAAATCAAACACACCTACACTTTCCTCACCGTCAGTTCAGTCTTACTTCCTTGTAACAATATAAGATTCCAGACTCAGATTGTGATCATTTCCTGAGATGTACAACAACTTTCTGAAACTAGTTTGGCAAGATAAAAGAGTTGAGAGTAGTGTAAGACGTGGGTTAACTACTTTTCAATGTGAAGTAGCTGGATTGATAAACTGCAGTTTTGATGTAGTTTCTCCGACAATGAGCTTAATCTACTGTAGTGCATCAAATGCTGTAAGATCATCATATGTTTGTAGTGTGACTGTCCTTTGAGAAGCAAATGTCTTTTTAAAAAAATTAACTTTTCATGGTGAAGAAAAAACAGCCCTGCTTTCAGCTTTGTGACGAAACCTTTTGCAGCTCATCTGAGAGGGTTTTAAAGAGTTTACTTAGTTTAAGAAGTGCCAGAAGAATTTCCTCAACACATATAGGGGTACTTTATCCTTCACTTCACCGTGAACATTCACAAGTTTGGAGATAAATGGTTTTCAATTGACAGGAAGCAGAGGAAAAAAATACTCAGATCTTTTACCTCGGTACAATAGTATAGAAATACTTTGTTAAAGTCCTACTTCAGTAAAAACAACATGAAAAATGAAATACTCAGGTAAAGTACAAATACCTCAAAATTGCCCTTAAGTGCAGTACTTGACTAAGTAAGTAAGCAAATAAGTAAAGCTTTATTTATATTGCACTTTTTAAAACATGCAGTTACAAAGCACTTCACAAACACATGTACACACACTTAAATCAGTGTATAAATGAATTAATTGAGTTCCAATAAATTACAATATGGAACACAGTACAATGATGCAAAGACAACATCAAAACAAAAAAAAAACATAACACGAGTGCAGCCTACTTGATTAAATCAATCTCAGTTTACTGTGCTATCTGTATTCTGCTGGTTGCAAACTAGTCAGTCATATTTGTGTTTTCCTGAACATGTTAAGAACAGAACTTGCAGTTCTCTTAACTTCATCATTGTCAAAATCGTATTTGTGAAGACCAAGTCAAGTCAGATTAATTTGGTTTACTGAAGTTACTAACAGAAATAATAGGGCAATTGCACTTTTCATTTTTAAGTTTCAACAACTTCACAAAATTAAGTAAAAAGACCTAAATTAAATTTAAGTAAACGTAACATTTAGATATAATGTAAATGTGAGTTAAGATTTGTAGTTATATCTACTTTCCTTTTTTTTAAGGCAATCTGTTTCTGGGATTATTTTAAGTAAAATCAACTTGTCAGATTAAACGGTGTAAGTAGGCTATTGTATTAGCATTTGTTAATTAACTGAACTCTGGTCTCCTGTCATTTTGCAAAAGTAACCCTGGGCAAAACCAGCTGAGAATTCCTGATTTAGTCTATTGGTCCCGAGGCCAATGGAGTCCTGATAGGTGTAAAAAAAAGTTGTATTTAAACTTTAATTTTTGTAATTATCTTGTTTCTTACATCATTCAATAAGAAAAAGTTTAGGGGTGCCCTAACAAGTTTTTCTTTTCCATTAGGCCAGAGATGATTAAAAGAATTAGACTCTCTCATAACAATGACGCTCTGACAGCTGAACAGAGGGGGGTGAATAATAAATATTCTTCTGATGAATATATTATTTTTGATCCCACAAACACCTCACAATCCACGCGACTCATCAGCCCCACTGACACACAGGAACACAGACACACTTTTTGTGAGAGGGGGGAGGCACGAGGGGGGCTGTCAGCAGACCGATAATTACAATCCATAGTAAAGATGATTTACCACGTCCGTCACCCAGCCCTCCCCACCGGGGCAGGTCTGGGTAGGGTCTCCCCCGGCTGCTGATGAAATTCCGGGGACGGGATCCCCTGGGAGCGCGTGAGCTGCTACATCTGCTGCTGCCCTTGCGCGCGCACAAGGGAATCGCTGTGGGCATCTCATTATCTCCTCTGTCTCATCCCCTCGCCTGTGAGCCCTCCGCAGCTCCTCCCGGTGCACGGACAGGCTTTGTGAGAAACGTTTAGCAAATATTGATAGTTCTTGGCGCATGGAGGAGATCAAAGGGAAGAGGAGAGGGGGGAATAATCGGTGCACACTGCTTTCATGAATCATTTATGCAGTGTAAAGTAGCCTATACCTTGGGAAAAGGCATTCGGATTTTCTTGTGTCAGATTTTGAGTCTTGAGGTCTGGTTTTCCCATCAACTAAAATAAAAGACCTGGATGCAGAAATGTGTTTTGGAATCTAATGAAGGCATTTACAGTCTAACTGAGTCCAGATTTGGATTAATAAGTGGTTTAATCAATGTAACAGGGAACAAAAGTCAAGGAAAGTCAAATGCAGAAAAGGTGACTCATATCCAGTGGTGAAGTAGACTGCATTTAAACTTTTAGGTTATAACTTCTCAAAGTGAATTTAATATAACTACATTTCAAGTAAACATTAGATATAAACCATTAGATTTAATGTTAAAAATGAAGATTAATGGTTATTTTACTTACATTTTTCAAGGCAATCAGCTTCATAGATATTTTGAGTAAAATACTTGTCACCTGCTTTCAACTTTTCAACATCTCTGTGCTCAAATCGAGTTGCAGCAGGCCTGCACAGTTGTGTGAGCAGGGTGTTTCTTGGTTTTGAGGACATTTGGGCCTTAACCCAGACATCTGTTGGGGGTCCATCATTGGCACCATTTATCTATCTTTAAAAAAAAACACGCACAAAAAAACTCTATCTTCAATTATTTTTATTCAAAGTACAAAAAAATTCAAGCGTGAATCAATTTCTTTTCATTGTGAATTAGAAAATCGTTAGTAGGCAATCCAATGCCTTATCGCGGGCCAGATTTGGCCCACAGGCTGTAAATTGAGCATTACTGGGTTAAACCATAAGTAGGTTATCAAATGATTAAAATACATAAATACAACCCCCCCCTCCAGCCAGCACTGTAAGGGGAGGTACAACATACAGTTGTTTCTCCCCACAGAGTTGAAGAGAACATTTTGTACTCAGCATATCTTAAAACACTTGCTTTTTACGTATCATGACGTTTTCTTTCTTGTGACATCTTTGAAATTAATGTTTTGGCTATCCTTTTTAAGATACTTTTTGGGCTCTGTAATTGACATGGCTACTAAATACTTCAACAAGAAATGCAAAATTAGTAGTAGCAACTTTTCACAGACTATTGGACCCCTTGGCTTGCCTGTTTGGTATACACTCATGGCTCCACCTACTGTATTTCACACTCCAAGATTAGATTACTCATCACAGTCAGGCTTCTAATAGTCAACCTGTGAAAACAGTTGTATGTTTTCTTTGGCTTCAGAGGCAGTTTTTTTTAACGCTAATGATGTCATAATGATATCATTATCTCACCTATAAATTTTACCTTGGCTACAAACTGAGGGTAAAACGTTTCAAAGATGTGGACAATTACAAAGAAGGAAAGATGTAATGCGTTATGAGAAATGTATTGTAGAAAATCTTCCTTCCTGCTCAGTCCCAGGGGGGCGGGATTTAACCTCAACCTGTCCGGCCACACCTGAACAAGAGTTCTGGATCAGGTCCTGCTCAGTCCCTCCCTTTGTTTCCTGCAGCATGTTGGTCTGCAAGTGGTGTGGCTCAGCTTCTCCAGCTGACTGTGAACTTGATGCGTTATTTGAGTAAGTTATGGATGTATTTGCTGTCAATGCAGTTTCCTTGTTTAATGGCCAATAAGTCCTTTGATATGATTGAGGTGTATGAGAGAACCTTTGCTTACTGATTATTGTTTTCATTTACCTCGTAGCTATTAAATCATATTTATCGGTCAACTATTCAAGTAGAAATCTTATGCAAGTAAAATAAACCGCTAACAGCTCTCATCTGTTGTCCTCATGCTTTGACTGGTGTGCTAATGCAGAAGCTTTTAAGATAACCCAGCTATCATACAGTCAAGTTTCTACACGTATCATCCAGTGTTTTGGGAACTTGACACTAAAAGTCAGAATATCTCGGCCTCTGCTGCTTTGATTTTGATCATTTGAAAAAAAATCTGTCCCTCTGGAATCCTCCACCATTATAGGAGTATAATACTAAAGCATGAATATCCCTTTAATCCAAAAACAGTGAACCAAACATTGATTCAGACAGTTTTTCTTTGTGTTGTCACATTCAAAATGAGTCTTATTTGAATGCAGTTTCCAGCTGTGAATCAGAGAACATGTCCATATCTCAGTAAAATCACCACAGGTGCTGTCGTGCTGCTCCACTCCTCATTGTCTGTGGAGCAGCTCTGTGTGGATGACATCATCACCACAGTATGTCTCTCTGCTGTTGAGCTCCAGGAGAAACTGGTTCAGATTCACGCATTAAAAGTGAGCTGACAGAGAGCTCTTCTGATTTAGACCAATTAAAACACAGTTCACATTTTCTTTATTAATGCACAGTCAGCCTAATTACATTGACACAATGACATCTTTTACCTTATCTTTTTCTAATTTTACATTTTTTTAAATTTGGCGTATGTGATAATTTCTAAATTAAAAGTGTGTTGTCATGCCAGACAACTGCATTTGAGTTCTAATTCTGCAAGACCGCATGAGCCCCTGTCCTTCCCTTTTAGACATCCCTTGTCACAGCCATCATGCACAGTTAACGAGCAGCATCAGCGTCTCCATGACTGTCCCTCATTGGTGACTGCAAGGTAAAAGTAATGTTTGCCCTAAGCCTTGCAATTTGTTTATGAGCTCATTCTTAAGCACATGCCCCTTGCTCAGCACTGTCAGTCCATACAACTTTGTTCAGGGGATGGCAGGAAACATCAGACAGATAGTGCATCAGTACTACACACAAGGAAGCTGAATTACTCCTTTTTTGCAAACAATGTGTTTCGCTCATGATTTCATCAGGTTTTCTGACCTAATAAGCAAACTTGATGAATTCATGAGCGAAATGTGTTGTTTGCAATGTTTCAAATGAAGATTAAACAAGAAGAAGAGGCAATTCAGCCTCCTTGCAACTGTTTGTTACCATTGTGAAGTTAAACCACAATGCATGTGTGTAGGGGTATTAAAATAAATAAGTTAGTAAATTAAGGATCTGTACGGTTTGCAACTTATTTTTTAAACTTGTTTATGAGAAGATGAGGTAGCCAGTAGCTTCATAGGTTTGTCTCTGACCTGCAGCCCTTTCCTGCATGTTGCCCCCCACCCCATATATATATGTAACTTATTTTCTTTCTTTTCTTTTCTTTTTTTTTTTTTTTTTTACATATTTCTTACTTTTTATGGGACATATTTCTCACCAATTTGGTCATTGCCACCCCGCCAGGTTTCAAAGGGCTTATCAAGTGGGATGCTCAGAGGTCACACAATTGTTTCATCCAGCATAAGTTTGTTTGTTTAAAGCAAATTGTTATTGACTAGATTTTGATATAGCCTGCAATATTAAAATCAATCAAAATCAAATCACTTTTGATTTGAAAAAGAAAAAGCCCACAGTTGATCTTCATCATCATAGTAAGTAAATAAGAAACGCCTCCTATCAGATATTCCCTTGTGAAATATATAATGCTAAACAACACTATAACCATCTATAAAGTAGTATCCTGCGGTAATATTTTAAAATAGAAAGGGAAACCATAAAGTAAGCTATGATGAGGTCATTACTGTGTCACACTGACACACAAGCACACACACACACACTGTAAGTCCCTACATAAATATTATCAGAATATTATAGAGAATCTGTCGTTAGGGGTTATGGCAGGTTGTCACTGTGTTTTACATGTTCGTGTGGGGGCTCACAACGAAGCACCAGCAAATCGGATGGGAGAGCAGGTCTTCTCTCTCTGACAGAGGGACAGAGAGAGAGAGAGAGAGAGAGAGAGAGAGAGAGAGAGAGAGAGGAGGGGGGCATGAACAGAGAGCAGCTCACATGCACAAGGTGCTGCTTCGCTCTCAGACCTGCAGCGCTCAGAGATCAGGCATGAGCAGCCTCAGGATGGCTTCAAAAAGTATCTGACTGGATGTGAATTTTTTTTGCATGCCGGATGGATTGTACTGCTTCATTGTCTTCTCGGACCGCTGGAAATCTTTCTTTTACGCACACTTGGATGCTGCGCTCACCGTGAGTCACTGGATGTCCGGATTAAAAAAACTGGTGGATCTTTTTGGAGGGCACGAGAGAAATGAAATAGATGGATATAGGAATCAAATAGGTTTCCCGAGTGGAGGAATATTTTCTAGGCTACACTCGCAGCCCACATGGCTTTGCCAAACTCATCAGGGTCTCCCGGAGCTGGGAAGCCCAACCCCAGCGTCATAGACCTGGGGACAATCTTCGTTGACTCCGACATCATATTTGGATTTACAAGTCACCTGTTAAAGAGAAAAACAAAGGTAAGCGTGTCCTGCGGGGATGATTGAAACACGGATTATGAAATAGGATGATCTCGTGCTTGTGTATATATATATATATATATATATATATTTTAATAGAAATGAAACAGTGATGAGACGGACAACTGATGTGCGTTTGACGGCGGCTGTCCGGTATTCAGAACCCCGAACAGCAACTCGCAGCATCCTCACTGCTCGCTCGTGCTCCTAAACTTCATCATCGCGTCTCACTCATCTTCAGTTTGTCTTACTGAAAACTTTTGCAAAATTGTGCTGCAAATAAAACTCTTTACCAGCTATGAACTTTTATTCTCTCTAAGTGTTGCTCGGTGCAGAGCGAATGGCCAAAATACCTCCGAAAGATTTGGCAGAAATTGGGTATCTTGCTCTAAATGAACACCTAGCTGATTTAAATACGGTCAATAAGTCATTGTGGGAGCGTTTTTGCACTATCTGCAGATTTCTAATAATTGAGCATGATCATAGTTTTCCTTCTCCAATATATTTGTGTGCGATTCCGACAATACTTTTCCAGCCTCAAACATTTTGCAGGTTTTAACGGTTTTAAATGCCAACAGAGATTTATTTGACCCTTTACACTTTTTCAATTTAACCCTTCACATCGTCATAATTTGGCACAAGTTGTACAGCCAGAAGACAAAAGACAGTGTGTTCCTCTAAATAGGTCGTCTGAGGGCAGAAGGACGAGAAAGCGCATGTGGCTACTGTCGCTTACATCACCCACATGAAATATTTAAAGTTTACCAATTAAATATTTAACCTCAGTACCTCCACCCCTCAAGTTGAAGAGATGCTGTTAAGTGTTTTTGCCAGAGGATGGCGCCAGACACTAACAGCACACAGAGGCTGTCCTGCGCCTGCAGGAGGCAACAGTTGCTGCAAGTTAGCGGCCACAGCAAGAACCCTAGAAATGACATCCTCTCTATAAAATGTGGCCTGATAGACCAATTAATCAACACTTAATTGGCTTAGATATAAGGACCATAAAGCGCCCTGAACACAATTTATCCAACTTTTACTGTAAGAAATTTGCATGTTATGGGAAATTCAGCCAGTGAACATGGAAATAATGTCAGTTTTATGGTCATATTGGAGGTTGCATACATTCATAATGTTTCTGACAATATCATGGGGTTTTCTAATAGTAGCAGGTGACCTGTTGCCATTGATCATGAGGAGGGCTACACACTTTTTAACCCCCTGCACCCCAAAATGAACTCCTGTTTTAAACCCACAGAACCTGGCTTAAAATAAAAATAGAGATCCCGAAGTTTCCAAAGACAAAGCCGTAGGTTTCCTTTCAACATTTGTGGGGACACATATGAGGTAAAGGTCACAAGTATACAAAAACAGATCATTTATGCTACAGCCCACTGACAGGGTTTCAAAGCTAGTGTTATCCGATTTTGCTTACCAAACTTCTTAACCCTTGATAACCTGGCTCGACATCACTTTTCTTGTGCTGTGTTCAGACAACTACTTGAACCTCTGAAATCTGAGCAAATTGGTTTGCTTATTTTTGAAAACACAGGGGGAAAAAGGCAATGAGCTACTTGTCAAGCACTGTTCGACAAATTGCAAGATTAGTTGACCTGGAAAAATATTTTTTAAGAAGCTAGAGGAAAAATGTCCCAAAAACTATATTTATAATCATCATTACTATATATTTAACATTCTTTACAGAATTATTTTTATTTTAAGTGCCTTTTTTTACTTAGGTCATTTCCTTTTTTTAATTTTCAAATAATTTTCTTTGATTTTTTTTTTCCTTTTTTGTTACTAATTTTGGGGTCATTCTTCATTGCCTTTTACCTATGCTTTTGAAAGACATCAAGTAATTTTGCTCAGGTCTGAAAGTGTTAAAATACACTTATTTAGATCAGGGAAATGCCCCCCCCCCAGCAAGCTCAGGGTTTGAACCTCAGTCTCTCTGAAACCCTGCGTACGGCCCTGGTCAGGCCGTGTGGAATAAAATGATTTTTCCAGCTTTATGGCAAAAAAGGGGGTGGGGGGTATGTTTTATGAGGTTAAATTAGGAGACTAATACATCACTGTTCACCACACAGACAGGTCAGAGTGGTCTATGGTAAAATAACAGCTCTGAATCGTCTTACAGTCCCTCCCTCCCACCCTGCGCAGGAAAAGTTTTTTTCAGCCCTCCCACTCCAGGAGTAACACCGCCTCCTCCTGCTCACCGCTCAGCGCCCTCCTGTCCCAAAACTTCTCTGTTGTAAACTTATGATACACACTCACTGGTTGCCCTCGACCAGCAGCCACTGGCCCAGTACAATCTGACAGATGACTGGTAAGCCTCAGTCAGGTCTTCAGTGTAGCTATGGCTCTGCCCTGCGTTACTCAGCGGCAAAACCTTTGAGTTTGGTGTTTCACGAAGACGCTCTCCTGAAGGTGTAACCTTGATCCGGGAGAATGAGCTCTTTTGGGGGCAATTCAGCACCTGATGGAAGGGACCCTGAAAACCGCATGTTCACTGTAAGTGTCTCACTGCACAGCATTAAGTGTATGAGCAGGATTTGTTCTATAAAAGCAGCACAATTTGCGTCTTAATGGTGCGCGCCTGGACAGGTGCTCTGTATTCAAAGGGGTCGTCAAGGTGCAAACAAACAGTTTCACTCCCACACTTAAAGCGCACTGGAGGTGTCACCTGTTTTTATTCCTACCGTCGAAGTTAACCAAACTTTCTCCCTCATGCTGAAGGTGGAGGGATGTCCGAGTGGAGACTCTCCGCTCACTCCCAGGAAGAGACTTCACTCCGCGGAGGACGCGCGCTGCAGCAGCCGGCCTCCCCCTGAGGGCGCCGGCTCGGTTTCCATCTCGGAGTCGGAGGAGAAGGGAGGCTTTTGCCAACAATGTCAACAGAAAGTCACAGAGCTGAAGAAGCAGGCGCTTGCCCTGGCAGACCAAAACTCACTCAAGGTTGGATTTATAGCTTTCTGCACACTCTTTTAGGCCAATCTAACTTTCAAATTTAAAGTGTTTTGCAATTATTTACACCATAAAGTTTGAAATGTATGAACTGCAACTCTATTTTATAGTTATTTCTTGTTTAAAATGGCCATATAAGGTTAAAAAAGTCTACACATGAACTATTTTCACACCGCTAAACACAGGGCAGTAAGTGAGCTTTGGCAGCAGCCTCTATGAGCTGCTGTTACCTTTTTGCAGCACCTCTGGTTTCTTTAGGCTTCTCTTGTCCATCTGCACCTGCTCTTAACGCTGATATCTATGGACAATGAAATCCGACCCTCTATGTGGTTTATAATTGTACCAAGAAGGCTCTGAGCATCCACTTGTAAAGTTGTTTATTGCATGCTTGACTTCAAATGCTGGCCTTGGATGTGAAAATGGAAGCTTTAGAGACTTTGAAAGTGGCCCATTGTTTGGCTAAACAATGCTTATCTCTTTATTTTGCTGCTGGGTGTGTGTGTGGGGTGGGGTGGGGGTTGGGGGTCGGCGGAGTTGAAAATGCTGCTCACGTTGTAGACTGAGGAGGAAGTTAAGTCCCAGTCGACCTTCGCTGTGCATTGAAAGTGTTCCTGTATGGCTGCTCCCACAATTCCCACCGCTTTTAAATATAGGCCCTGAGACTGGGCCGGGTTTGCCCTCGGGTCGGTTCTCCTTTTGTTGTCCCTTTTTAGAGAGTCCCAAAGTCAGATTGGATTACAACTCTTCAAGATTCACCCCAACTCCCATAGCACCCAGTGTTCATACAGGAGCAGGTAGACAAGGGACAAGGGGGCATTTTTGAAGCACCTGGGCTCTCTGTTAGAGACATCTGCATGTGTGGTCTCATCTTTGTTCTGAGCGTATCAGATCTATGTTCAGGTATCAGGTAAGTCCACCCTGTAAACACATTAAGCCTACCCCTTGCTGCCATTATCTGCCATGGGAACTGACCTCCCCTTTTTAGTGTTTGACCCTCCAGCAGTACTTTGTGGCCTTCACCAGGTGCTCTGTGCTGTAGAAAGAAACAGGAGCAGCCCCTTTCCCCCTAGTTTGCTTGTGTTGATGGCTAAATTGGGCCTTAATTCTGGGGTGGCAAACAGTGATGGCAGGGTGCCTTTATTGTACCGGGGTTATGGTATGGAAGGATAATAAACCCATTGTCTTTGTGAGTTTAGGCTGCCCACCTGTTGGGCCTCATAGGATGGACGCGGTTATGGATGATCGCTTCCAAATTGCTTCCTCCGAGGAGGGAAGAAGGTCAACAGGGCAACTCAGGTGGCCTCTTGGTGTGTCTGGGATACCTGCTAGGGTTCGGCCAGTGTTGTGTCTGCGGCTGTCATGGGAAAAAACGAGAGCGGAGACTGTTTACCCGAGGTCGCGCTTCCCCTCCCTCCCCATCCGCCGGCCGTCCCGTTTTTTTGTGAAGAGGAAGTCGGCCTGGTCCCCAGACATCCCTCTCCCCCTCACCCTGCCTGCAGACTTATTGTTTGAATACAGTATCGTAGCGACTGGATAAAAATTCAAGGAAGAGTGTTTGAGTAGAGTGAATGTGCTTTTCTGCATAAAAACGACAAAAGGGAAAGTTCAGTGTTCACACACACTGGAGCCTCCCAGACAGCTTTTGTGTTTTCCTGTTTGGGTCTAGAGGAACCTGCTTACACTTTGTCTTGCAAGTGTGCAAATATGAAAGAAAGCAAAGACCTTTTCTCTCCGTACTGTAGCCTAGAGCAGTGGTTTCCATCTGCTCCCTCCATGGGGTCCAGATTTCTCCTTTGTCATTAGTTCAAGGTCCACACAGAAGATAAATTACGACATTTTCAGTTTTATTTCACAAAATGTAAACATGTGGGCTTAGAGCACAATGAAGTAAAACATATTTCAAGAATAAAGTGCAATTACTAAAAACTTGGTCAATAAATAGAACTGCAACCAAAATAGTGCATATTATTGCTTTACAATCAGTTACGATAAAAATGCTGCAAAGGCACAGGATGTTAAACCTTTGAAACATTAACAAACGAGCCAGATTCCTTTTAAAGACATACAAAGAAAGCAAAGAGCAACTTGCAAAGAAACCCCAAAAATTAGCAAGAAATTAGTAGAGGTTATGTGAAATTTGCTGAAATTAGCAGAAAAAGCAAAGTAAATTACAGCATAATTTTAGATCTATAATTATAATAATATAATTTTAGTTTTCTTTGCATTTTCCCTAGGTTTTTTTTTTTTTTTTTTTTTTTTAGAAATTTCTAATCATTCTCTCTCTAAATTCTTGCGATTTGCACATTTTTTTGCCAAGTTGCTCATTGCCTTTTTCTGTGTTTTTGAAAGAAACCAATTTGCTCAGATTTTCAATGATTGAAATGCTTGTGAAAGGTATCTCAATGCAGCACATAAGAAGTGATATCAATCCAGATTTCAAAGGGTTAATAGGTCAAATAACACCAAGCACAGGGCAGTAAAATAGTTGATGTACTGGAAAAAAAGGTTGGTGTGATAAATGAGGCCCCTAACAAAGTATGTAGGTCTGTACCGCTATATAAAGTATGTTTTTTACAAATTTGACATGTTCACAAGGCACTTGAGGTCCATTCAGAATGGGTCTGCAACCCAGTTTTTGGACCGCGACCCACCCTCTAGGGAACCACTGGCCTAGAGGTATATTGGTGTACGCTGGTGATTACACAGTTAAAGTTTTGCTCAAACACCACTTGGCTAGCATGAGAAAACTCAACATGACGAATAATTTCTTTATGCGTCCACATTCCACTGGCAGCAATTAAATATTTCTCAATGCTTCCTGCCTCTGAGTGCCTGCTTCATGTCAACAGTGCACATGGTGTGTGACAACTTTTTGAAACTATTTAAACCCCACTTGCAACTATATTGCCCTCTATACACTTAATTTGCAATCATTCTCTAATTATAAATATTTTATGATTGTGTTGAAGGGCTCAACCCCAAATTAACTTTTCTGAAATTATGTCCTTGAGCTACCACCCTAAAGTTTCAGCTACCTCGGCACATTTTATGTTATTCAGACAGCAGATGATTAAAAAAACCTGTGAAAAAAATGCCCTTTGCTAAAAGGACAGGCAGAAACAGCGGAGACACTGACAATCTCCAGACTGAATCTAATCAAGGGAATTCACCATCTTAATTTACATAATTAAAACCTACAGTGAGGATTTACTTTAGTGGTGAATAGCAGACAGTCTGGATTCAATAATTGCAGACTGTGTTTATTGTGGCTGGACACAGTGGCTAGGTGAGGTATGATATGAAAAACGACGATCACATAAACCTCAGCTTCAAAGAAGCCAATTAGCTTTTTACTGTAATCAGAGACTCTGGATTAGATCCAACCTCAACTCATAAATGCTAACAGCTTTTTGTAAGTCTCTGACCTGACAGGGGTACTTGTACATTTTGCTTGTGTGTGCCGATTAGATGAAATTAGGGGAAAGTGTTTTTGTGCCTGTGCCATCAACTATCGTATGAAATAGTTAGCAGAGTGCCACTGACAACAATAGGAGATTAGGTTTGTATAGAGCCAGCAGCCATGGAGTCATTCTGACCTGTGAGGACTATAATTCGCTGCCCGTGGCCAGGCTGGAGCAGCTTGAGCCCCTCAGTCATAGTTTAGACAGAAGCTCTGTCACTTGATATCTGTTTTTTTGGAAAAGGCTGACCTTAATTGTATTTGGTGATCCATGACAGAGATGACATTCAGGGAGAATGGGAGCCAAACAGACTGTATTATGTGGATGACATATGCAAGGAGGTGCATCGTTGCTAAGGTTCAAATAATATTTGAAAAACACTTTGTACAGAATTGTTTTGGAAAATATGCTAATTCTCTTTATTTCAAAGACCGATGCCTGTACAGTTAATATGGAGCTGGAGCGAGCAACTCATCAATGTATAAAGAGAACTGGATACCGTTAGAGGCCGGGCTCCGTTCATTCCTATGAAAGTTGCTCAGTGGTGCATGAAGCCAAAAAAGTGCAACCTCCACCTCAAGTAAATTACCCAGGTGATAGCCACCTCTTCTGACGGCCAAGCCTGCTACTTCCTGTTTAGCACCCTGCTAACTTGAATGAGAATACAGTGATTCAATTGTGCGGCTCTTCTAGATTTTCCAAATGTGATTGAAATGAATGGATTCAATTTTGAATGTAAAATGAATCATTTTGGGGCTGTGACGCCCAAAATAATGTATTTACTGATTTAAAGAATAGGCTAGCATCTATAAAGCTCAGCAATTAGCACAAAATGTTGTTTTTTTTAATCCTTACAAAAAAAAGAGTAAAAAACGTCATGTTGCGATGGTATTGGTATTCATATCACAGCAACACAGCAACAAGGCTAGCTTGTTTACCCCCTGTTTTCCTATCTTTGTGCTAAGCTAAGCTAACCAGCTGCTGATTTCAGATTCATGTACAGACATGAGAGTGGTATCAAGCTTCACATCTAACTCTGTGCAAGAAAGCAAACAAGCACATTTTCTAAAATGTCAAACTATTTTCTTGAGAGTTCATCCGAGAATACTGAGTGTTTGTTGCCCTCGCATTCTGTAAGATTTCTGTTTTTACTGATAAAGTTAAAAGGTTGGAACATGGAAATATATTAAGCCAGAGCTCTGGAGCAGACACACCGTGGTTTGGTATGTTGCAGGGACTGCAGGTCAGTGATAAAGTCAGCAGTGCTAACACCAGCTCATAAATACTTAGGCCTATGAATATACAAGCAGTCTTGGACCTTGTGAGCTCCACTAGTCCGCTGACTGATTAACAGAGAACGTCCTGCAGGGCTGTGGGGGCTTGAACAGTTGGATTAAGTTGAGCTCTTGGAGGTTGAGGTCAGTTGCAGCTAGGATTTACCTTTCTGGTGACCTTTAACCTCTGGATACAGGCATACTGCATTCACTATGGTGAGATGAAGTTAAATCTTGGGATGACAGAGAATGAGCCAACCGCCAGCTATTCAGGAATACTGTGCACTGCTGATGTATGCACAATGTGTCCAAACCTATTATGGATGGTGTGTGCGAGTGTGACTATGCATGGCTGCAGGAATTAATTTGTACCATGAGGCCTTTTGCCAGTTTTTTCATGTTGAATCCATAAATTATGGGACTCGCAAATGACTCATTTGGATTCATGTTTGATTTGTTTCTGCTTTGTTCCTCATTTGACCCATGATCCACTTTATGTGCATTTATAAGTGAATCCATGTTAATGTAACAAGTCCGGCTTTGTTTCCTGAAGGACGGAAGAAAGGAAATTAATCATCTACGTTGTGCAAGAAATGTTTTCCTGCCAAAAAGTCAGGATCATTACGATGTGAGTTCATTTGACTTCACTACACGTCCATTTGTGTGTGTTACATGCCATTTTTCTAATGCATTCTGAGCCTGCTTGCCCACTCATTTCACAGATTTGTATAGCTGTCAGAGAAGAAATGGGGCAGAGTGTTCGGTTGCCGTGGCCAACGAGCCAGCAGGAAAATTGCTTTGTTGATAATGTTACTGTACATAGAAGGTGTTTACCAAGTGAAAGACATGACTCAGGAGAGAGAAGAAGAAGTGGGTGCTGGTGAATGGCTGCCTACCTGGCTTCTGTTTCTCAGGCGAGTCAGTGGGGGTACTGACCTCTGACCTGTCTGTCAGTTCTCCCAGTCTTTATAGTGGGTTTGAGTTTCATGGGGGCGACCTGGGCTGGAACAGGTGTACGCTGCCAGGTTCGCTGCAGGAGGGCAGATGACAGGAGAGAGTGACTGGCAGACGGATGAAGGAAAAAAAGACTGTGTGAAAAAAACCCCTCAGGTTGTGAAACTTGAGCTAACGTCGAGTTAAAACAGAGCATGACCATATTATTCTATTCACCTCTAAGCACCTGAGCCCCTGGGGCCGTCTGTGATGTGTGTGTTGCGTGCCTGCTCAGCAGTGCATGCACTCCAGAGAGCCCAGGAGGAGTTGAGAGACGAGACAGGAGAATAGACGAGACTCTCTGGGATGAGCTGTCCCCTTGCTTCATCGCTGCATGCAGTGTGACTTTTGCTTTATGGCATGTGGCTGTATTAAACCGCAGAGCAATAATCTGGTGTCAAGTGGTGCAGACACCACAGACATCAGTCATGGTGCTACCGTGCTGTACTGTATCTGTGAGCCTCAGCAGCTGTTCACTGCCACTTTACCTCAAGTCTCCACAGCTTCATTCACTCTGTCAGCTGTCAGACACCTCTTCATGTGACACATTTGCATGCATTGTGTTCGCTTCTGTTATACTGTTACTACTGTTAGGCCTGAAATGTGTCTTTAGCACCTCAGTGAGCTACTGAGACCTAGCATCAAATGTCTGTCTACATTCATAATCTCATAAACTCTTATTAACTTCTTTGATTAGGCAGTTCTTGAATTAAATCAATGGTTTGCCAGACTGTATATTGAGATTTTAAAGTGTAACATTTAAGAATTTTGGCTTCTATTGATAGAAAATGTATATAATATTCATAACCACGTTTTAATAAGTTTAAAATCACCTGAAAGTAAGCCTCATTTGGTTTTTGTTCCCTTATATCTACATACGCAACAGGTCCTCTTTCACGTAGTCTGCACTGTTGTTTCTACAGTAGCTCAGAATGGACAAATCAAACGCTGGCCCTTGATTTTTGCTTCCACATTTTTGTGTCAACAGTACAGTTGACACCGTGGTGTAGAACAAAGGACACATTTAGTCCACATTTTGGTTCAAGTACTGCCAGAATTTAATTGTCCTGGAGGAAAAATTCTTCATCTCCTTATATTTCCAGCCTTTCTCTCCACCTGAAAGCTGCAGACACAGTGCTTTAAATGTGGACAGTGGAAGAACTCCGTCAGAAGTAGTTATGGGAGTGTAAAGAGTTTCTCATTCACTTTCCTGCTTCCAGATTTTCACAGCTGGTCCTGCTTTTCAAAGTAGCTGACTTTTACTGCCCAGAAACCTTTTTTTCTAATCTTCAAGCAGCTCTGGAATGAAGGCCACATCTTCACTATATCTGCTGCAGTTTCATTTTACATCTTTAATTTGGTGAGCTGAAAGTGAATTGACCCCAATTGTTGCTGGAACAGTCTGCTACTTATCGCAATTGCAAGGGCAAATTGCTACAAGGCAGAGTGCAGGAAATGGGTTCAGGGTGCGCAGATGCGAGGGCTGATGGGTCTGGATGGAAACTGAGCTGCAGTAAGGCTGATGCTCATCGCCTTTCATCAGGAGCGTAGTGAGGGAATCTGTCGGAGGAGGATGAGGAATTCTCCACTCGGAATAACTGCCATTCCTTACGTCCGCTGCTGGCTGCTCAGAGGACCAGATCCACAGCAGGCAAAATGAAACAGGAGCTGACTGGGGCTCCTCAGCAGATGCCCACTAACATACACACACATAATCTACATACACAGGCACGTGCGCACAGGTGAACCCATGCGTGAGCTCAGATACACACACACAGATGCAGAGTTTACCTGAATATGTCCTCCTCTGGCCATCTGGTCTTTCCTGGTGCGGCTGCATGCTACTGTAATCTCTACAGGGAGCCGTCCAGATGTTCCCCCAGTTACCTGTCAAGGTGAGACGAGCTATTTAGAGCTGCTTAGACCTGGGAATTTACTTTGCCGTCTTTAGTTATTGTAAAGGTTCCAGTGCCTGTCTCGTTCACGAAAGTCAAATATGTAAAGTCGGCCTATTATCTGTAACAGATATGCAATAATGACGTTCAATCAAAGTGTGTGACTTGAGAGACCAGCTGCACCATCACCATATAATGAGCTGATGTGAAAGCAATAAGCTACCACAGGCCATGGAGCATCACGCTTGGTAGAGCATCTTTGCTTTTCTTAAATCTTTGTAAATGCTGACCTAAAGTGGCCTGTTGCATGTCAAAAGAGACGTGTTTGTCGAGTTTTGGTCTTCCTTCTTTACATTAAGTCAAGTCCTTAATGTCACACATGAACCCAGCCCTTTGAGAGCCATCTTTGGGGTACCCCCTGCACTGGTCAGTCTCTCTAAGAAATACTCAGACGTTGTTGCTTTTACTTCACTCATTGCCCGTAGATGTGTTTGGTTAAATTGGAAAAGCCCTAATCCTCTTTCTGCCACATCCTGGTTGTCTGATTTAATGTCCTATTTATGATTAGAAAAGGTGATTTTTTATTCTCTGAGAGGCTCTTCTGCCAATTTCTACAAAAGATGACAGCCTATAATTTGGTATATAAATACTCTTACCTTTCTGGGCTCCATCTGAACCTCACTGCATCTAATTTCTTGGAGTAAGCAACATGACAGCATTTCCTGTATTGTTTATCTCCCAGTTCCTTAAAAAAATATTTATTTGTTTAATATTTATTATTATTATTATTATTATTATTATTATTATTATTTTAAAAATTATAATTATTTTTATAATGTTGAGGAGGTCATCCCTATGTTCCCTGTTTCACATGTTTTCAGCATCCTGTGTTCTTGATATGAACTAACATTGAAAGATAGCTTAATGTTCAAATAGCAAAAGAACAAAAGGACATGGATGGTAAAAAAAACGTACAGCCTCTGTGGAGATATCAGTGTCTAAAGTCAAGAACACTGTTATGCCCACAAACATAAGGACCTGTCCACACATAAGCTTCAGATATTTTTAAAACATATATTTTCTCATTGCGTTTTTAAAAAATAATTTTGTCCACATGATCTGTGTTTTACAAAATTCACGCACACTGGAACAGAAAAATGTCTCCAAGCGCTTATGGCTTCTTTGGCGGTCTTCAACAGTCTCCCATTGATGCAGAGGTAGTAAAGTATACAGCTCACCTGTTTAAAACACTAACTGGAGATGTCAGTGATTCCCCTTCAATATAAGGATGAAGGAGCTCACTCACAGACAAAAGTGATGCTTCGGATATGCAAAAGTTTTCTTCCACTCCTCATTGACAGCAATCCCACTTTCAAAAATGCCCAACCATCTGCTGGTTTGACCGGTATTAAAAAGAAAAAAAAATAGACATTGTCAGTGGTTGATGAAGATCAAATTGATATTCTAGTGGCAGAAACAAACTCAGGAAAGCAGACCCAAAAGCTATGTTTGTTAGCAGAGTTCAAATATAGATATAGTTTTTCTATAAGTGAATTTAAACAATTAAAAATGAAGTATCCAATGGGTCTTTATGCAGAAAAAGGCATTCATGATGACTTTTTCCTCAGCTTTTGTTTTTTTATTATGCTACCTGCACTTGATAATAGAAGCGAAACACCCTCAAGTCACTTAATCTAGACATTTTGTGAAAAATACGCTATTAATGTGCACTTATGCAGTGTAACAAATAAAATCTACGCTGCATTTTGCACTTCCACACAGATAGAAAGAAAGTAGTTGTTTTTATTTGTTTTATAAGTACCTTAGCAGGTTTTTTTAAAAAATAGCAATTTTATTGACCTAAAACGCCGCAGACGAGAGGCCAAAATGTAGAGGAGGAACAAAGAACCCTGGCATCATGGATGTGCTCTTATATTGAATTAGTGCAATAATATTTAAAGTATTTGTTCACAGGTGTACATTCACTAAGTATTTTAATTCAGACATGACTCATTCAGGCACTGAGGACAGGTTTTGTTTTATTAGCGATCTTTTCATAAAAATTCTTTGAATTAAAGCACCAGGTAATGCTGCGATTGTGAAAACACCTATATTCTTTAGCTGTTTTCCCATTGTTAGTGTATTTGAAGAATGATTGCCATGCATAATAGTGCTTGTCTGAATAGGTTTGCTGCTGTTTGGTGAAGGATCATGTGTTACAATGAGCCAGACTGAAATGAAACAATGGATGTGCTGTCTGGGCTGACAGGGCGATGTGTTACAGCACAGCACATGTCTGCAGAGCATGAGAACGGAGCAACAAAGGCAGAAATGTCAATGAGCAAAGAACACAAATGCAACAAGAAGTGTAACCAGAGGGAATTAATCAGTTTGACTTGTTAATTTAGGGCGAGCTGCCTGTGTGTGTGTTATTCTGAGTATGCGCCTATGCATGTTTGTTTTATGCGATCTTGGGGCTCCTACTGCCTGGCTCCATATGTCATGGTGAAGTGAGACGTGCATGATCCAGGCAGCCTGCAGTCCATTATTGAGTCTGATTCAGAGTATTGGGAAAACATAGTTGTTGAGATAAATTTTCAAGACGGTACACAGACACCGAGGAGCACTGAGTTGGAGGTAATCTCCTGCTGGCTCCATAAAACGCGCTCAATTGACAGCAGGCCTTGTGGTAGCAGACAAATCGCCTGGCTTATAGCAATGTGCTGAAAGAGAATGCCAGCGCTGTGTGTCCTTGCCAAGATGGATATGCAGACAGCAAACTCCGGGCTGTTTGGGCGTGGCTCCCTTGCTCACAGCAAACAGTGGATCAGTGGAGTATGTTGCCTGAGTTGGACTCAACATTGCCTTGTTTGTTTTCCTCTTTGGCAGATGTTAATGGAGCTTTCTACTACTTCTCACCTGCCAGCGATGAAGATGGCCTCTTTGGCAATATTTACCCTCGGAGCGCGGTACATTGAGTGTCGATGTTGCAAAAGTAGATTTTTAAAATCCTCAGTTCCCTCTCTAAACAATCGTCGTCAACCTGCCAGGAAAAAAAGCACTTAAAGAGTTTTTTTGGTCGGGCAGAAATTGTTTTTTTCCCCACTAACACAGAACAAAATAAACTAAAAGATAAATAATTGATTCTAGGAGTATTGCATGCAGTTTGAAGGTATGTTTAACCCTTTGGAACCTGAGCAAATCTGCTTGATTTCTTTCAAAAACATGGGAAGAAAGCAATGAACAAGTTAACAAGAAATAGAAAATGACCTGAAAATAAGCAAAAAAAAAAAAAAAGGAAAGGTTAAAAACAAAAAGAAACAAGAAGTTGACCTTAAGAAAGAAACCCAACTTTTTTCTGTACCATTACTTTAAACATATAATTCTAAAACAATAATAAATTTAGGTTTCTGGACATTTTTCCTTTTTTGGATAATAATTAATAATCTCCCCACAGCTAATTTTCAAGTCATTGTCTTGTCACCTTTTGTTTTTTTGCAGTTTTTGGACATTTCTCTCCCAGTTCCTCATTGTCTTTTTCCTATGTTTTCAGAAGAAATCATACCAATTCAGATTCCATATGTTTAAACTTTGTCCCTTGTAAAGTCGTCTGAGAACAGCAAATATAGAAAGACTGAAAACATTTATTATGAATACTGATAAATATTATTAGTGGTTATTTATTAACTGGCCCTTGGTCTCTGGCCATTTTGCAAAAGGCCCCCGGGCAAGGCAAGTTGAATATCTCTGCTCTGTTGGCTAAATACCTGTACACTTGCAAAGCCTTACTAGTCACCCTAGTAAACTAAGTCATAGTTCACAGATATCCATAGAATATTTTCACATATGTGTGCACAGAAAAGTCAATAAGAATTTAAAAAGTTTGAACATTGTGCATAAGAGGTTAAAAGCCAAAAATGGCCTACCTCCCCTATTCATTGATTAATTATTTTGAATTGCTGAGAGCTATCTAACCAGTGCATTCATAGAGGAGCCGCTCAGTGACCAACAGTAGTAAACTGTGCAGCTGCTGTGTGAGTGCACCAGTGTGCTTTCACGTCATATTTCTATATATATGTCTGGGTGACAGTATGCATGCATCCCTCTGTTATTCTATTTATGTTTGTGTAAGAGCAGATGGATTGTGATGGGTTGTGTTGTGATTGGTAGATGGGTTGTGTTAACCTGTCTTACCGGCCTCCCCAGCTATGCGTTAGGCCATTTTTTATTGTCAGGAGCTCATTCTGATACGTATATAGTGCTCCATAAATCCTGGTCGCAGTGTGAAAATGCCAGTCAAAGTTCACGCTGCTCATGTTCATTTCATGCTTGAGCGTCCAGCTCCGCGAGCCAGGATGAGTGTGTGTATTGATGATGTGTGAATGTGCGTGTAAGTACCAGAGGAAAAAGAAAGAGATGAAGCACATTCAGAGTCCCTCCATCCTTTCCACTTTGCCGCAGAAGTCATCCATCTTTCTGAACTTAACTGCAACCAATTTATGATTGCATTATTACAGTCAGTGTTTTATCCTCGTTCCAGAGCGCAGGCCTGGTGGTGATCTGGTTAATGGAGAAGGTGATGGAGAAGGTGACTGGCCGTTGCCGTTTCTCTGGTCGTTGGCAGGCTTTGCTTTAGGGGGAATATCATGAGAGTTCAAGCTCTTTTTAGCTCTGATATTAGCCCTGCTGTTTTTGACTTGCTCCTGGTTTGGTGCTCATATTGAGGTCTAACATACCACTTATACCACAGTTCACTTAGTTATTAGCTTTTTAGGTCTGTATTGTAAAAATCAAATAAATATCCAAAACCTCAGATTTGTACCAAAACATTTATCCCTTCTTTAGACAGAGTGGAGCAGAAGAAAAGAAGTATGAAGAATATGTTTTTAGTCTTCATTTTTCTGTCTTTATTTGACTTGACTTAATAATTTGACTGCTGACATTTGAAAGGAAATAGCATAGCAATGCTTCCTACAAAATGGCAGCAAAGTTGCTGTTAATCCCATGGAAAACTGTTTCGCTGAGTTCCTCAACAGGCGGAACACCGAAAAGGTCAACCTCAGCTGTATGGATTTTCATAATGGATTTTCACTGGAGAAAAAAAGTCAATCAGGAAGATACAGTGGCAGTGTTGTTTGTCTGTGATTGACAGGGGAAGTCTTTGTTGAAGATTTTTGCACAATTGGGAAAACATTTGAGCTGCCTCCAAGTAGGGAGGGCCATTGGTGCCCCTAGAATTTTTTCTTAAATCCTCACACATCAAAGAAAAATGCAATTCACTTGTGCTGTTGAAGTACATAGGCTATTTGAAAACTATGTCAATATGGAGAGTTAAGGAATCACATACTGGTATACTTTAGTTTCCTCATAGTTTACTGATTATCAGATGTGCATCGACTAATACTGGTATGTTCAATAGTTTGAGTTTCAGGTGTGCTCATGCATTTGTCAAACGTTTTCTGACGAAAAGTAATGCAAAATTCAAACATATCCCACATATGATGAGCCAGTGCTTTGTGCATAATCTACGTATTTTGGAAGGCTGTGATCACATGACCAATGTGTTGACAGGTAGGAGGCAGTTTGGGGTGGTGGAAGGGTCACAAAACACAGGACTTTTCCTCAGGACTTTCCTCCAGGAGACTGGTATTCAGAACTGTGTGAACTTTAAGTTATTTTAATGTACGACCTCAACATGTTTTGTTTCCTAAACCTAACCTCTGTAACTTTACATTAACTAGGAAACTTTGCATTAAGGGCGTAAAGTCATTTGCTGGTTACTAATTTGTTGGATAAAATACAAACCTTTTGCTTGTATCTGTATAAACATGTCCTAGGGGATTCATTGATCTTCAAATCGACTTGTTGTCCTTTTACTTAAAAATACAATTATACAGTTTTAACTTTTCACAAGATACCACTGGTACCACAGCAGCTTCTTAAAGACAGTAATATTGGCCTCAAACAATTTTTGCCACGCCCACCCCTGGCCCCCCCATGGATGCGCCACTGGCCAGGGCTGAAATACATTGTGTATTTTGCCACTTTTGTACTGCTTGACTTAAATATCATAGGGATTTTCATCCCTTCTTTGCTGCACTCTAGTTAATATAGCCTCAAGTACAGATACTTGACAGCCTTCCTTATACGTCTGTCTCATCCTGTGATTCAGACAGATTCGCAGTGTGGGAGTGATAAAGATGAGAGAGAAGAGGCACTCATACAACACTTATAAAATCTGCGCCTTGAACTTTAAGAAACAGCAGCAAAGTAAAGAAAATCCAGTTTCTCAGTCAGTGATGAACTTGGCTTTTGCAGCCATGTGAACTATGACAGTGAATACATTTACTTTGGAGGTCACAGGAAAAAACCTGAATGTAGAAAATTAGATTTCTATTCAGATCAGCAGAGATATATTGTCTTGAGAAGGGATGCCGTCTTGAGCTTATCATCACTCCCAGCGGATACTTGTGGAGTAAACCTTACTCTGCCTCTCTCCCATGATCCGACTCCCATTAATAGATCCGTCCTTTATGCTTCCCCTCTTGTTACTGCCGCTCTATTTTATGATGTCACTCTCTCCGCTGAAGAGCTCTGGGCTGTTTTATCTCCTTCGTGTGTGTCGGGCACTTAAACTTAAACCTCTCTGTTTACGAGTCCCAAACTGCCTCTCCATCCTCTGCGTTTGCTGCTCAGTATCAGTTCAGCGTCGACCATAAAAGCCCGGCTATCCTTGCTGTTCTGGGAACTTGCTTGTTGGGCCTCACTGTGCAGACCCCCAGCTAAGTGCTGCCCGTTTCCCATGCTGGGTGTGAGAACAAGCTTGCGAGAGTGTGTGGACAAGTGTGTGTGTATGTTTATTCATAGAAATGTCTACTAAACTTGATTAGATTTCCTTGGCATTTCACGTACATCAAGAGCAAATTTCAATTAGTTTTTTTCCCTGCATGCTGGCATTTTTGTCTGAAATTATCATCATTAATGTGGCGTGCTTTACATGCTCAACTGCTTCTCTCAGAAACATTTAAATCAACACGATGGATAGTAGCTGTTGTTTACTGCTCTAAATTTATGCATCAAACAAAAACATTGTTGGAATGCCTTTGAACGTGTCTGTGCAACAAGGAAATGCTTCCCTCCCTTGGTGAAGAGGAGGGAAGCTCTCGGGGAGCACACCTGTGTCTCTGGCCTTGGTGGATTCCTGCATAGCTTTGCTGTTCAGAGGAGGAGTGGACGCTACTGTTGTGCTCAGTCGTCTGACCCTTTGCTGTGTCCAGCTCACCTTCCCCCTCTCTGTCCTCCAAGAACAGCAACTCAGCAGCCAAAGCGTACAAAACCAGGGTCATTCTCTGCTAGTCCAGGCAGGGAGCTCACCGTAAAACTATTATGTGGTCAAACTTAAATGTGTTATTTACACATGGAATTTTACAGGTTGTGTCAGCTTTAGTTTGATGTTGCAGCAATGCGTTGGTGTAAAGAGGAGGCATTAGTCATACAAAACAGTGCAGACAATTTGGATTGAGGTGTTTAGATATTATTTATATGATCAATATCTTCAATGGTTCGGTGTGTAGGATTTAGGGGGATATACTGGCAGAAATTTAATATATAATATATTTTCTTTAGTGTCTAAACACCGTACAATGAGAGCTGTTGTTTTTTAATACTGTGGAATGAGTTGTTTATATCTACACACAGAGTGGGTCTTTGCCCACGGAGTCTGCCATGTTTTTACAGTAGCCCAGAATTGACAAACCAAACACTGGCTCTAAATACAGTTATTTGCGTTTTGGTGTCAGCCACCATAGTTAGCAGCCTCTCGGCAACGAGCCGAACAGCGTCCGAAAAACACAGTTTTTTTAAACTTCAGACTGTTTTTTTCAGTGTTTTTTCTGGTTTAAATCACAATATTTGATGTTATGGAGAGGAGCAGACCTCGGCAGAAAATTTGAGTGTCGGTGAAGCCCTCCTGAATGTCTGGATCTGAAGTTAGAAGAGAGAAAAGGTGAGCACAAATTAGCAGGTGCGAGGCTTGCGGGCCATCTCCCACAAGCCAAACAGCATCATAGAAATGCAGGTTTGTGACATGAAACTGCTTTGTACCGTGTTTTTATTGGTTTAAATCACCTGGTCCATTTGTTTTTGAGAGGAGGAGACCTACCTGGATAATTTGGAAAACCTTACTGAACAATGAACACTGAAGAAATCCTAACTTGGAGTTCTCGCTTGGCACATAGGAGAAATTTCAGATTGTTACAATCTATAATCCCCAATGCTAGTTGCAGCTAAATCCTACAGACTGCTCCTTTAATCAGTCTCTTCTTGTTGTTTTCATCCAGCTAGCAAACATTAATTCTAAGTTGTAAATGCTCAAATTTTGATTTCCTCTGTTACCATTTTATTCCTTTTCCCGTGCTGCTCCTGACCCCAAACACAAGTAAAAGCATTGTGCATATAATGTATTCAATTTTTATAAAACTGCCCCTCTGTCTGTGTGAGCACTTATCCACTGCTGTCACACGGTCATTACCACATCCATCTTATGAGATGTTAGTCTCCTCCTCCCTATTCTGTCCATCCACTGACCCCTAGGCCTCCCCTCATCCCACGCTGGGCATTTATGTCTCCATCTCTTTGTGAGTGAGAGGCTGTTTTGGCTGCCACGTCCAGTGGAGGGGTGAAACCAGGGCACACTTGAACTCCCACAGAAGCGGTCACTGGAGACCACATTTGAACTGGATTTGACCTGTCAGACTTTACCTGACTTGTGAGTTTCCATCTGTTTCATGCGCTTTGGACACATATACAACACACCGATCTGTGGTTGGTTTCATCAGAGGTTGGTTCCCATGCTGGAAGTGATTTCTGCTCGAGTTGTTAAGTTATAGAGGGCGCTGTAAAAGCCCTACAGTAGCCATTCAAAGTCATGGTGGCGCTGTTGGGATGGAGGCTCCTGCGGCAGCTGAACAATGCTTAATTAGCTCATAAACAAAGGCTGGTGGGGGATCAGAGAGGGCAATCAAAGTGTCCCGTTCCTTTGAGCTTCTCTCGCCATCAACAAAGCCTCTCTAATGGCCCCGTCACTCCACTTGTTGTGTCTCACCGCAGTGTGCTTCCTGACAACATAAAAGGCTCACATTCCAAAAAAGAGCCTCGGACAAGAGATGTACCCGTCCACACCTCCCCTCCCCACCCCACCCTTCCTCTTGCTGCTAGATATTGACATTGCTCCCCGGCTCACCTCCGCAGTGTATGTTTGGTTCCCCGTGGCGACCACCACTGCTTTCATCTCCCCTCTTTGAGCCTTGTGTCCGTGACTTTGGTGGTCTGTTTTATTGCGTTCCTTTGTGTGACGCTGTGCTGGCACGCTGCTGGGAGCCTGTGAGGAAGTGCTCGAACTGTGCCAGGTTCTGGAGAGGTTGTTCAAGCTTGGCATGAAGACAGGTGTGTGAGTGATGAGAATGTGTGCGCCTGTGCGTCATAATGGCTTGGTGTCCATGTTTGCACAAGACCATGAGTGTTATTTTTTGTATATTTGGACACGAGGCCCTCTAAAGAAAACAGACGTCCACAGCCACACGAGGACAGCCAGGCAGCAGGTCGGAGGCAATCTCTGCTTGTTTGTGTGACTATGTTATCATCTCCTGTTTCCTGTCAAAACAGGAAAAGACAGGGGCGAAAATGGAGGCTAGGAAAGTGCTGCCTTGATGTGTGTTGGCTGGAGGTCCAGCTCCGCCTGACAGTGACCCTCCCGGCCAGGAAAAACAGACCCGTTCAGGGCGTAACCCACAGCGGGATACTTCATGGCGTTATTTTTATCACTTTCACAAAGCACAGTGAGGGATGCTTTTCCCAGCTGTTGACACAGGTCTGGGTCATTTTTGTCTCCCAAAAACAGTGCAGCAGCAGCAGCAGCAGCAGCAGGCGGAGAAAGACAGGGGAGACGTCCCATCTGGCCGTGTCCCTTTGGCTGGCAGCCTTGCATGATTGTGGTCTCTGTTTAGGAAGGGAAATCCTTTTTGACATTTTGTTAATCATGAAAGCGAGACCCTCCTTTTCTTTGGATGATCCCTAGACCTCCATCACAATACCTTTTCCGTCAGGCTGGAGTTGTCATGTGATTTTATCCATCCATCACACATATTTGTTACTTCTTTACAGCAGGATGACACACACACACACGCATGCAATAGACCTGGTAAATGCTCTTTTATGAGGCATAACTGCAAGTACATTCCAGACAGCAGTCGCCTATCGGTGTGGTTCAGGCTGATGGCATGGCAGGTAAAAGCCCCGGCGTCTGCTGTGATACGGCTAAATAAGAAGGCAAGGACAGGCACGCTGCACAAACAGCTGATTAGCAAGTCAGCTAATTATTGACTGTTGAAAAATGATAACCATCTCCTGCTCGGCTCTGCTTACGGGAGTCACTGTGTAAAACTGAGAGTTGCTCTAGTGTGGAATTCCAAGAGTTTGAAGGCAGAGCTAACTTTAGCGTTTTATGGGGTCTCTAAAAAAGAAAGAGCTGCTTGCACAAGAATGCTTTTGTTAGACTGACCAGATTGCACCAAGCAGGCTTTTTTTGTTTTCCCAGCAGTTTGTGTTGAATGAATCACCACAACAACTTTTATTTATCCAAGAAGACCACTACCACTGCTTCAGTTGCCAAGTCTGACCTCATGGAGAGAAAGAGTTTTTTTGTTGTTGGTGTGTTTGATAAGTAACTGAACATGAGACCAGACAGGTAAACATTGGAGATAGCTCCTTCAGCACGTAGCAGCTAGAGCACCAGCAGTGATCTGCTCCTTTCTCTGTGACCCAGATTAAGATCCGGCGTGTGCTTGTTGACTGGGGTCGATGTCATCAGCAGGGAGGTCGAAGTTCATTTGTCTTTCTTGACAGACCTTCAGGTGGTGTTCCAGTGTTCTGGCAGGAGGCCACACCAACGCTGACCTCCATGAGTCGCGCAATTAGTTACCCTTTGACCCCTTAGTCCAGCAATCAAGCTCTGAGCTTGGACCGGGCATGCTTCTGCATCCCTAACCCTGCTTTACATATGATTGTGTGTGAGCGTGTGTGTGTGTGTGTGTGTTTGCAGCCAAAAAGGGCACAGATGTAGCAAGTGATTCAGTCTGACATGATGTAATAGCTTGGTGAAATTAACAAAATAAAGCGTTTGGAGCCGTGCATAAAAATTTATTCTCCCAACTTAATGATATATCTGGCTACTTTCCATTCTCCACTCATAAATATATAAAAGATCCATTAGTCTGCATCCATCTGCTGCAAACCCTACAGCTCTCCTATCCTTGAGTGAGTATTGTTATTTAACTGCTCTTAACTGTGTGTTTCTCATGCTCTTAAGTGCAGTGAAAGCGCATCACTCAGGGCTTATGCAGGCAGACAGACTTAGATGAATGCCATCATACCCTTGAGCCAAAAATATAAATCTCATGGCAGACTCAAGCTCTCCACTTTCACTTTGTTTGACATCTTCCATCCTTGTCTTGCGCGCCTCTGAACACGCAATTCAGCTACGAACCTGCAGCCTTCTTCCATGTCTCTCAGGATTGCGTGTTTCTCCATCAAGATGAATTCCTCAACTCTCGCTGAGCTTGGCTGTGTTGTGACATTTCATATGAGCCGGCAGAAAGAAAGCCCCTGAAGAATGTGAAGAGCACAATTCAAGACAGAACTCAACAAAGCTGCCAACAACTCCAAGGTTATCTCTTCATTTCGCGATGTGAAATGACAGCAGCAATGTCCTTGTCCGCCCATGTTGGCGTCCCTGTCATGAGAATAGAGATGGTTTTGTAACTCGTTCCCTGTTTCGTGTTTGGTTGTGCTGAGAAAAGGCTAGATTGGCAGTCTCCTACAGTAAGCTTGTGTCTCCTCAGACGGTGATTTGTCAGACCTCTTATCATGTAGAGACTCGTTCAAACAGGTGGATGAGTTACAAAGCCTTCACAAATTGGTGCACTTTCTTCAGTGTCTGCTGGAATGAGCAGGACTCCTACTAGTCTTTTTGAGCCACGCTAGCAGCATGACTCTACGGACGGCACTGTCGGTCTTACTGTTTGTCCCTTGGTGGATCTGTCAGTCCATCAATTTGGTCAAGATTTAAATATTTCAAAAGCTGTTAGATGGAAATGTGTGCAGATATTCATAGTTTCCTTTTGATAAATCATTATGACTTTGGTGATGCTTTTTCCTGTAGCAACCCCAGCAGGTCAAAATTTCAAAGTGTCAAATACTTTAGTTTATGACCAAATATCTGCAAAAATGATCAGATTCTCATTAGCCTCAGGTGTCTTTTGGGCTAAATTTGTAGCAAAGGATAGTATGCTAACATGCTAAACTAAGATGGTAAACATTCTAAACAATAACATTGGCATGCTAATATTGTCAGTGTGAACATGCCAGCAAACCGATGTTAGCATTTAGCTGAAAAGTGACTGTAAGTGAGCGTCTAGCTATAGCCTCTCATAGCTGCTAGCATGGCTGTATGCTCTAAGGGTTCGGGCATACTCTCCACAATAAATGTCTGCGGTTCCGTTCATGCACAATTTACTTGTCAAGTCACAACAGCAAGAAAAGCTTCAGAGTTTGTTGTTTTCAACGCCATTTCACTGTCTTTGTAATCCTTAAAAGACAAATTATATGAATGTAGGTGATGGCGGATGTCACAAACATCTCTTCAAAACCAGTAGTGGCCAAACCATAGAATTACATCCTCTGTGCCTGCCACATGATGCCACTGGACCCAAAACGACTTTTTCCAAAACAACTTAAACTGGGAAAGAGATGTCTGTATGCATACATTTTTTTGAGCACTACAACCACCGTGAGATGACTATCTTGATTTGATCCATTTGGAAAGTCTAGAGAAGAGCCTATTTTTCTTTATTGCAACCTAAAACTAAAACTAAAAATGTTAAAAGTAAAAAGTAAATATTATTAGGGGAAAAAAATCTGTCTCAGCTCCGCCAGTCCTCACCAAGTCATTTGAATATTAAGTAGAAGTTGCTTTTTGTCGCAGGCCATAAGGCCATATGCAGGATGCTATTGTTCCTTAAAGACAAAGTAGCAAAATGTGCGAGTGAAAACATTTTGATAAGCTAAGCGGTTTCTAGGATGGTGAATGGAAATCCTTCAGACTCAGCGAGTGGATTAGCGTGTGCTATTCTCCACCGAGATCGTTCAGCCTACTTCCTTATCTCGCTGATGTTCAATTGAATGTGTCTAGACATCTCAATTAGCAAGGAAAAAAAAAACAAAAAACAGATAATGGTTAGTGCTTATCTCAGTGTGTTCTTTCTACCAGTCCTCTTACCAGCCTTAAACAACTAGTTTTCATAAACAGACAACAGTTTTCCATTAATACAGCCCTTCCTGTCTGAAAGCCCTGGGCTGATGTTTAAATTTCTATTATTAGTGATAATTGTGTTCTCTGAGAAGTCATTGGCATGGTAATGACATCTTTCATGATAAATTAGCATTCCCCCCTCTCGCTGCCTTACCTACACTAGACTGTTGCACCAGACTGATTCTGCAGCTCGCAACTCTGCCGCTCCATTGTTCTCCCGACACGCAGCAGCTTTGTGAGACACAAAGCATGTCACTCTCGGAGATAATGCTCTGCACGGTGGGAGTGGATGGGATAGGGATGCTCAGCACAGCTCACCTTGGCTCAGGATGATTTGTGCTTTGCTGTATGAACACGGTTAAGTAGCCAAAATGGGGTACTAACCTTTAGCTCGCTCTATAGTCCCCGAAGCTTTGTGTTGCTAATCAGTTGCCCTGTTGCACACATATCCGCACCGGCACATGGGACGATAAGTGAAAATTGAGATATCTGCCAAATAAAAAAGTGCCACGCTCAACAATAACCACTTGCAGGGCCTCATTATGTGGCTTCCCCTCGCAGACTGAATCTATAGAGTCACTCCATGTGTAGTGAGAGAGAGTGGGAGGGAGGCTGAAACTCCAGCAGCAACAGAAAACTTGAATATTTATTCATATGGCAGCTTGCCAGAATAATTACCGTTCCGTTCATTCGGAGAGAGAGTGGAGAGAATAATTGTCGTCGGATACTCAACATTTCACCTTGTCATCACTTTCATACCGCTCTCTTTCATGACTTGGAATATACATTTTCGCAAAAGATGCCTCAGCTGAAATATTGCAATAACCATATAACATGAGGCTTCTTCTAGATCCATATGTGCATGTGCTGCTCGGCATGACAAAGTGTTTAAATGTTGATCTAAAAATGATTTATTCCTATCATGTTGCTGATGTGTAGACTGAGATTCTTTCCATTATGGGACGTGGAGGATGGTGATGAAGATATGCAATTACTTCTGTTTGAGCATGAGTAACTCGCTTTGCATTTTCCTTTGATAATTAACCATTTGTGCGCACGCATGTGGTAAAAGGAGTCCTGCAGTGGAGATTAGTTGCCATAAGCTTTAGCGGCAGTTTGTTTTCACTGTAAACTGCAGGGAACAGGGAGTATTCTGATTCCCAGTCCAAATGAAAAAGCCATCCCGTAGAACAAACCGCAGTGAATGCAGCTCTCTTGGTGCGACAGTTCAGACAGAGAAGATGCAGGTGGCCGCCATCCCTGTGTATAGCCCGAATAGGGGTTTTAATTCAAGTGAAGTAGTGGTTTGGGCTGTTGGAGGGAACTATTGTATCAGGATCCTCTATTCTGCAGTGAGTGTTGTAGAGTGGGCTCTTGGACAGAAATAGATCTCTCAACGAGCTACAGTGGATGGATACCGAATACTGTTTCAATTTCACGCTACACACTAATCAGGACTTTGCAGATGTATGGAACAGTGGTGAAATTTTGATTCTGACCTTAAATGCTTAAAATGCAAGTGGTCACATGATTTTACTCATGCATATTCTTGCAAAATAATCGGAGAAGGAGGATATTCTTCTCTCCCTGTGAAATACAATCGAGTATCTGCTTTGCTGAATTTATATGTATTGTGATTTTTAAGTGTTGCAATTTGCTATTATGATTCATTGCAATTTGTATTTACTTACTCAACACTAGACTATGGGAAAAACTTAAATCATACACTTCTAGGGACTGTATGTCATGAGGCATATTTCCAAAAACTGACATGACCGACTGCCATCTCATGTCAGTCAGTCTGTCTGACTGGTAAATCAAATAACAACTGTTTTTATGGTCTATTTTAAACTTTTTATATAAAAGGTGCTATATTGAATTAACTTCACCTCAGGGTTTTCCACACATTCATTTATTTGTGGTGGGCCACCATGATCAAGACATCTGCTGCAACATATTGGTTTTATATTTTTGGAGTTGGGCTGTTCATGAGGAGCTCTAATGGAATATATATACCCTTTTGCAAAGCATTGCACCTTAATTTGGGCACAGAGTGAGCAATAGAAAGCAGTGAAAGTGAAACTTGACCATTCATGAAATGAATTTTAAAAAAAGTAAAGTTAAACTATTTAGCTGTCCCTGCAGTGCTTCCCAAATACTGATTTATTTGCCATAATTTGCCAGTTTGTGCTGGGCTCGCTGAATTCAAGTTGCTGTTTGAGCAGCTGAAGGTTTATGTCCTCGGACTTCCATTATTGTGTGCTTTCCGGATTTGGCTTTGTATTTCTTGAACAAGGAGATGACGTCATTGTTGATTGCTAAAATAAAAGTGGCAACTTCCTGCCACCTCTCCATTAAGTTATCGATTCAGGAATTTAAAAAAAATCATGAAAAGAGAAATCACAAAACTTAAGTGAATCCGTTTTTCCCTCCACCCAAACAAAATAGCAGATTCAAATGAGAGGACCAAACACTAATCTCTGCTTTTCATTAGCCATGCGCTCTGAGAATGTGCCAGATGATTTTTAACCCTCCTCTCTCATTTCAACCTCCATCCCCTCACCCCACCTTTCCTCCCCCCTTCTGCCCTTGCTTTCACCTGCAGTTTACAGCAACACCTGGCTCCTGCCTCTCCAGCTTGCCTGTTGAATTTTTCATTATGTACTCATTCTGGTTCATTTCCACAGCCGAGCCAGGCTGGGCATAAGAGCGAAACTACCTTGAGAGTGTCTCTGAGCCAAAAATCAGCCATTCTAATTAGAGGTGCACAATCGTTGGTGGAAGCGTACATAAATACAATCCACTACGTCCCTGGTGAGGACAGCATAGCAAGCAGCCCTGCTGCTCTGACGTGCTCCACAGCAGCAATGGGCAGGGATGTGGAAAATATTCCAGGTGAAAAAAAGTTTATCTGGTGATGCAGCTGAACATTCATTTTTTTCACTAATGAGAAAACTTTGGAGGGATAGTTTATGATGTCGTCTCTGTGCCAGCACTGTTACATCTGTGAAACCAGTTTCTTATTGAGTTTCTGGCGGTTTGCTGGTGAGTCTAGGCTGGACCTTCCAGCAGCCTGACCCCGGCCAAAGCTGATGAAAGCCTGACTGATTCGGGGTCTGAAACATTGAGGGCCGCCTCGGATCCGCAGAGGAGAGAGAGATGTTGGAGAGAGGGGAGAAGGAGAATGAAGTCTGTCCAAACAGTCTGAAAGAGGCTTGTTTTCTTTATGTGCGTGAGCGAACAGGAAAAGGTAATTAACTGACCAAGTGGTGAAAGGCAGGAGTGATGGATGGGTGTGGTGTAAAGAGACAGCCACACAAGGGGAGACACACACTCACACACACACACACATAGACACACAACCCGCACGTGCACATGTGCATGTGTTTCACCCACTTCTCCCTCTCGCGTAGAAGCCAGGTAAAGCGAACCTTTAATGTAATTACGTTTTTATAAAAACATGTGCGAGTCTCATTCGGCCTTCAGTAAGAGAAGCTACTCACACCCTGATAAATGGGTCGACCATATGGAGTGGTGACACATCATTAAGTGAGGTCATTAATGGTTGCAGGGTGGTTTGGCAAAGACTCATGAGTGATTACATCTGACTCTATCTATGTTTAACCCGAGGGTCAGCTGGATCTATGGCCTTTTTCATATTTGATGGACAGCGACATCTGTTTTTATAGATGACAGGAGAAGCTGGAGGCTGAACAACGTGTCGCATTATAGTCCAAGTAAGCCTAAAACAAAGCGACATGCCACCAGATCTTATAAAGACAAAAAAAGAGCACTATCTTGTAGTAAATCTTGTGTGCTTGTTTCAATGGCTCGACCCTGTAATCGTTCATCAGAGGATGTGTCACTGTGATATTCTGGACAGGTGGGGCTATCATGTGTTGAAAGTGTCACTAAGGGGTAAAGCCTATTTGCATTTTCTGTCAGCCGTTCACTGACAGTTAAAGGGAGGAAAGGGCTAAATCACACAGGGCAGACAGACTGACGTCTCCTCATGAACAGATGCTTGATGCAGGGACACTCGGCTGGTCATTTAAGGGAATACTGATGCAGGAATCTGATGCACATCTCTAAACAAGGTAATCGTCTGTTTGCTTTAAAAACGGGAACATTTGTTCATTGTAATGTGTTGTTGACTTTGTCAGTAAACGGTTTGTCTTTAAGATAGTTGCAGATTCTGGTTATGTGATCTTATCTCTCTGAGAAAAATGTACTATTGCAAAGTCAGAAGTGGAAAGGTTTAATACTGAGTATTCAGTGTGCCTCGATTGGTGCTCGTTTTTTTTGTGTTTCACCTTTATTCAAAGGTATACTATGAAGTTGTGTTCTATTTGTAATTATGTAAGTTTTGGAAACATAACTTAACATTAATAGTTGTAATTTACTAACCTTTATCAAGGCAATCGGTTCCCTAGATTTTGTTATGTAAAATCAAGTTGTCAAGTTTACAGTAATTTGGATTTGGAAATCTTGAAAAGTTTGTAACGGGATCAAGGTGATCAATCAAATGATGCTTTGAAAAATTTGATCCAGATTCTTTCTTTTTTTGAACAGCTGATCACTACGTTTTTATAAAGTTCTGACTTGACATGAGTGCCGTGGGGATACATGGCCATAAACATCCCAAACACAGAAAATAAGACAAAAACAATAAAATCCAGGCAGAGGACTTAGCCTCTGCAGAAAAATACACCACCACACACTTCTAGTGCTCACAAATGATGATTGAGAGGAATTGACTTCTGTATGAGTTGATACATTGTTTTGTAGAAAAATCCTGCAGTGTACCTTTAAACATAAGGTGTTTTTCTTTACAAAAAGTTTAGTGAAACAGGAGCAGTAAGAGATCGGCCTCCGACAAGTGAGTGCAGAATCCATTTTGCAATCCTATCTCCCACAGAGGCTTAAATTCAGATAATGCGATTAGAGTCTAAATGCAGTCTGATTTAGACAAAAGCCAAATTTCACAATAGAAATGCAGAGATATTTCATCATTTGATGGAATCTCATTGTGCTCCAATAAAGTCCCCACAGATTGTCAGAAAAATGAAGCAGTTTTTCACAGGAGGAGTGAATTCATTACCACATAGCTGTGTGCTTTTTGTCTGAGGCGGTATTATCAGGCAGGTAATGACAGTGTTGCTGCAGATACTGCCGCTTTGTTTGGGGAAAGTCTTATTACAGGTTTGTTTAATCTTGTCAAGTCAGCAAACAGGAGGCAAACATCTGTTTCGTGTGATTTGGTGAGCCTTCCCATTTTGTGCTCTACCACAGGCATTCCCACAGAGTTAAATAGCATGCTAGTGTGACATCCTGAGTCATTGTCTTCTCTGCCTCCGAGCAGGCAGTGGTTAAATTTAATGGTCTGTATCCCAGATCTGCTGCTGCACTAAAAGTGCTACCTGATATCTAATCAGATTCACCGGCCTTCCAGCTCCGTGCTCCTTCAGGGGATCCGAGTCGGGTCGGCCGGCTTGAAAGTGGAGGTGGTGGGAATGGTTGAGAAGGAGCAGGGGGCAGCGGGATTACACTGTTGGATGTGTTGCTTTTATCCTGGGAATGTAATCTGCCTTAATGCCCTGCGCTCACCCGGGGCAAGGCCAGCAGCTGTGCTCGTTTTTCTCCTGACTTTGGCTGTCAGGGTGAGCCGGGCTACCTGTGGGAAAGCAGGCCGGCTGGAAGCTCTCGTCCTCATCCCGGGATCTGGACTGGGCTCCTGCAGGTTTATTGGGGGGCCAATCCCTTTGAGACATGAGGACATGGTGTGTTTGGTTAGGGTCAACACTGTCTCAGGCCGAGTAAACAGAGATCGGCTCGGTCGCGTCCACACAGAGGAGGAAGTTGAAAGGCATTAAATTTGGCAAGCTGCTGTGTATGTGGTCCTGACTTTACAAGAAACGTGGTCATAGGAAGTGCTGAAGAACTGTAATGTGTAAACAGGACTGGTGCTGGTGAGAACAAAGTTTCATGAGGACAGATATAAAGCAGCGTGGTGTGCTGACTCCTTCGGAGGAATGTTTCCATGCTGGTGGAATAATAACAGAGAAACCTGGAAGGGGAAGGAAGGAAAGGAAGACTGAGCAGTTTGATCATTAAGTCAACTTTCATTCAAGGAATAGTGACTGGACTGATTTTGGGTGAATTGCACTATAACTGATGTTAGAAATAAGAAAGTAAATCACATTCAGACAGAATGCTGCCAACTTTAAAACAGATTTGAGCTGCAGGCTCCAGTGTGTCAGAACTTTTCACTTCATTCTTTTTTTCTCATCGCAGATGCACATTGATACAATTTTGCTTCATTTCTCTTTCTGCCACTGCGGCGGTGGGTCACAGGGAGCTTTTATGTCTGGGAAATATCTGTTGGGCTCAACTGGAATAGAAAATATGGTTTCCCAGGGTATTTTACTTTCAATGGAGCGTGCCTAAAAGTCTCTCTGCTAGCAAGGAGCCTCATGCATTTCAAATCACTCTGACCTTCACTTGATTTGAGTCAGCTTGCTGCATCTGGCCTGACGCTCCACATCAGAGCTACATCAGATGCTGAATGTGGAAAGAGTCAGGAGGCGGTTTCACTTTGGCTGGTTAGAGGAAAAGGTGTACTGACGAGACGAGGACGAATCCTACATGTGACTTCCGTTAGCACCTTAAGGAGGCATGGGAGGGAAATCATGCGCATCTTTCCCTCTGTCGCCTCATCCATACTGTAAGTGGTTACGGAGGGGCTTGTTTCCATCAGCCTCTGGGCACGGGCTGTCTGTGATGACACTCTCCATCAGCCCAGAGAGGCAGTCACTTAGTCGGGTGGTGCTCTCTCTCTCTCCTGCTGCTGGTTTTCATCACAGTTAGTGTGAGGGACAGAGAAAAACTTGGGTCTCTAAGGGCATCTCATTCCAAAGGGAGGGCTTTCTCTCCCCAGCGTGCTTGGCACACCTCCTTTCCATAATAAGGCCATAGCATCTGACTGCATTTGTCCCCAGAGTTTAATAAAGATCAGCGCTGACAGGCAGTAAACCAACACAACCACCCACAAGCCTCCAGGCAAGGGCCACAACCCCGGCCCACCTCCTCCCACCTCTCTCTGTCCTCTTATCCTCGCTCGTGCAGTTCGACTCTCTCCATGGATAAAACCTCGGGCTGAAAACCAAAACCGTCTCCCACTTGTGCAGAACAATGGCCGCGGAGACACAGCCCTGAAGTATCTCCATGCCTCTCGGGAGCCACTTTGAACATTTGGTTTGTGTTGATGCCTTGCATTACATACTTCTCCTCAGTGGCACTGCTCTTCACACCCACTTGCACCTGTCAGTAATAGATCATATGGATGATAAAAGAAACAATATGCTTCGTGTTTTCCACTTTATGCTTATGCACAAGCTCTCAAGCAGTTGGCGTAAACATGAGAGTAAACTGTTAAAGCTTGCAACTACACAGAGAATTTTCAACAAGGTTTATTGTGTCATATTTACGTATATTTTTAATCTACATTCTCTGGACAATGTGTGGAATATCTACCCATCTTAAAGGGATAGTTCAGATTTTTGAAGTGTGTTTGTATGGGGTACTTAACCATAGACAATATATTGCAAACAGTTTGTTGGCACGCTACCAGTTTGGAGAAATAAGCGGGAGTCCGACATGGAAGCCAAGCGATCTGCTGCTGCGGATGAATTTGCCAAGAAAACTTATTTTAGCCACCAATAAAAAGCCCTTTGAAGCCAGACGTCATTGAGAAAAATAGTGATTTAACATCGCTGAACACAGGAGCTGCTGCTTTACCTCCACCTCAGTTATTTAATTTGTGTTATTTAACTGTGTGACTTTGGTGTTTTAAAGGGTTAGTTTGGATACATCAGAGTCACATAAGTCACACAGCTTAATTTCCAAGTTGGAAATCACTGTCAGACATTAAGGTAAAGCAATCAAAATACTCCCAATATAGCATACACTTGAAATGATATTGACTTTTTGCGTGGGACCTTTTTTAGGTTGATAAAATACATTTCGTTGCTGACCCTGTCCCCAGCAGTAGAATGCTTATTTTAAAATTATTTTGGGAGGTTTCCATTTATGTTGACAGGACAGATATAAGTATGAAAGGGGGAGAAAGAACAACACACAGCAACACCGTGGCTGCTGTGGCCAGGACACAGGCCCTTAAACAGGTGAGCTACTGGGGGCCCCTGCAATTTTTTTCAAGTGGTTATAATGAGTTTTGTTGTTGATGCGGCAATATTTTGTGTTGGTCTCCTGCCTGCTTCTCTAAATTGGGGGAGTGCTGACTGCCATCTACTGTATGTAATATGCTGATTATAGATAAGTACCCTATAGAACCCCATTTCAAAGAAAAATTAGACCTATTCCTTTAATTTTTGACATCCTGTCCTCCATCTCTCTTATCAAGATGGATTCTGTGGCCTTCAGTTTTTATCACACCCACATCATTCTCCTCCGCATCCTTCAACGTCATCATCATCATCAACGCCATCAACCTCATAATCCGTGTGGCCCTGACCCTTTACTCACTCCACCGGGCATAAAGCTCCGCGACAGCTTTACAGGAGAAGCCCGCTCTCTAACCTCCAGAATGCTAACTGAATAGCAGATGGGCTCAGCTTTGTGTGTCTTTTTATTAGCTCCCCTAAATCAACACTTAACAATGCACAGAGAGAGAGAGAGAGAGAGAGAAATTGATTTCTTCCATCTATCAGTGCCCTGAGGTGGGTAAAGGGGTGGTGGTCGGAGGGTAAAGGGTGAGGGGGTGATGGAAGGGCGGAGTTGACTGGTTATGACTTTGCTTCAATTTCCTGTCTAGGACGCATGTACATGAAGCCAGACTAGACTGTGAAATAGCAGCCGGTGGTGTTTTGTCATAGACTCTTTCATCTTATTTAACTGTCCTGTTTCGTGCACAAAAATCCAGTCTGAGCGTACCAGTAGATCGTTCATGTGCCAGATTTTTTTTCTTTTATAAGCTTCTTACATTTAAATCCATACCTCACTATAGCATCAACATTCACTTGATATCACACTGCACTTGATCTACCATCAGCCGGCCATCAGCTCATGTTTCGCTCTGAGATTTATGGGATTTTCTACATCCTGAGTGTATTTCTCTGCTGTGCTCGCATCCTGAGCGTGCCTGCTCACATGTAAAGTAAGAAGCCAATATAGTAAATCGTTAACCAGAAGCAGTCCAACATCTGCAACCCAGTTACAGTCCTATGCATGATTGTCCTTTAACCCTTTGAAACCTAAACAAATTGGTTTAATTTCTTTCAAATACATGAGGGGAAAAGGCTATGAGCAACTTTGTAGAAAATGTCCCACAAATTGCAAAAATGCCCTTAAAATCAAGTGTGGGGGGGGGGGGGTCTATAAAACTATTCATAATTATTGTAATTATATTTTTTTTAAAGTATGTTACAGAAAAAAAACTAATGTTTTTTTTTTTTCAATTGTCAGCACTTTTTTTTTTTAAAATTCCTTCTTTTTTGTTATTTTCAGGTAATTTTCTTGTACCTTGTTATGTTACCTAATTTCTTGCTCATTCCTCTCCTCCTGCATTCTCCTTATGTTTTTGAAAGAAATACAATTAAAATGCTTAGATTTCAAAGGGTTAAGTACAGATAAAAGATATAGAGATTTGCTTCGCTGTCATTGGGGATAATTAGTGGATTTATGTCCATTTTTGAGAATAAGAGAAATATACAGATGATACATTTCCATTTTCTGTAAGGCTGTTGGAAGGATGCTTGATCATAATTCTGTGTGTGTTTGCAGAGAAAGGTCATCTAAAAGTCTTTGTATTGAGCTGCTTTCATGGGGTGGAGATTTAGAGTCCCTCAGCTTGCCTCTTTGGTCTCTAGGTCTATTGGGTTAGCTATATTAAGTGGCACTGCATTAGGGCAGAGGATTGCTGTTTCCCCGCTGCTTCACTCCTCCTGATCACCTCGGAGGTTCCACGGAGCAAAGGCCTCATAAACATTTATGTATGGGCTGTGAGCTCCTGTCTTAGGGCACGACTCCACTGGGCAGAAGCCCACTGGCCCTTTATGCCTCTTAAGAGACCGTGTTGTCTGTGTGAGTGTTTGTGTGTGAGTGTTTGTTTCCCTAAAACACAGAGAAAGTTATGTTCCACTCCTGCATAGGATTTAAATAGTTCACTGATCACTCTGTGTGCCTCCAGCTTTATGGAGGAGGTAGTTATTTTCACATTTGGTGGCTTATCATATGTTTTCATGCTGGGACACTTATCATATGTAAATTGTATGGCTTTAGGCTCTAGAGTCCCCTCAGCTGTTGTTTTCCTTTGTCGTTCCTCACAAGCAGAGACGGACACCCTAGGGAGTCCTCTTAGAGACGAAGCGAAAGGACAAAACACCACTGGACACCGTCAGTAAAAGCAGTAATATGTCGGAAACTGCTCGGCCGTCTTATTTCTAAAGCTTCGCAAATAGAAGACACATTCCACTTTTTTTTTTTTGATAGGAATGTCTCTGTGGGATCTTTAATCCTCCAGAGCATTATTTCAGAGTTGTCTCCTCACGTTTGGATTTTTCGGTCTTAGCCTCCCAGCATGGGTAATGAGCACACGCCTGGTGAACCTGATCAGAAGTCTTAAATTGCATGCAGGCGAGGCATCTCAGTCTAAACAAACAAACATCCCCAAAAAGAGGAAGTGGTGAAAGAAGGGGTGTGAGGGTCCCAGAGGGCAGCCAGGGACCACACTGCTAGCAGACCACTGACGTGCCTGGAAAATGTGAACAACACACAGGAAATCCTTTCAAAAGAACAGATAATAAGATATATAGTGGATATCAACTTCCTTCATGTTTATTGTGTTAAAGGGCCAGTGTGTAGGATTTAGAAATGGAATATAATATAATATAATATGTATGTTTTCTTTAGTGTATAACCACCTGAAAATAAGAATAGTTTTGTCCTCCCTACCTTACAATAAGCTGTTAACATCTACATAGGGGATCCCTAGTTTATGGAGATTGACATGTCGCACTGCCATGTTTCTACTGAAGCCCAGAATGGACGAACCAAACATTGGCTCCAGATATGGCCATTTGCGTTTTTGTGTCGGTCACTGTAGTAAGAGGTTTAACTGCAATGAGCAGCACCAGTTACACTGCTTGTAAAGTGAAAGTACTTTCTTGAGTGTTTCTAGTGGTTGAAATCGCCCAATCTGTTTGTTTTGGAAAAGAAGAGAATCCAGCTTTCAGTCTAAATCTCCTGAATGTCTGAATTTTAATTTATCAAGAAAAAAGGTGAGTTAACATTAGGATGCATTGGACTAGCAGCCTGCAGCATCATGCCAGAGTGCTGCAGAAATAGATGGATTTTACAACTAAAATACCAGGTCTGTTTGTTTTGAAAAGGAAGAGACCTCTTTAGATTGAAAAAAAAAACCAAAAAAAAACCAACTCAACAATGTCTGGATCAGAGACAGGTGAGCACATATTAAGTTAGGAAAGAAAAGGGGTGAGCATGTTGTAGACTAGCAGCTGATCCCTGTGATGCTAAAAAAAAAAACAAAAAACATGTGAAACCGCTTTATTCAGTGTTTGTGGTGGTTTTGGTTACCTGTTTGTTTTGGAGAGTGAGAGACCTCTTGAAGATCAGTTGTCTCCCGATAAGCAAAGCTGGGAGAAGTTTTAGCTGGTTGGAATCTACGATACGCTTATAGACACTACCAAAACCACCTAAATTTTACACACTTCACCTTTTAAGTCCCACTCTTTTGTGTTTTCTCTGAAGGACCCTGGATATGCAACCTTCCTGTTCGAGCAGCTCCAAACACCTGGGATCCATGACGCTGGTGTCAGCTGCTGTCAGGTGTGCTCCACACCTCTCCACCAACTGAGGCAGGAGGCCCTCCAGACGCTCAACGCTCCCATCCTCGCCCTCAGCTCAGACATGGCGGCCCTGCCCACTACATCCTTTCTACCACAGCCTGCGCGATTCACTGTGTCGTCCTCTAGTGTCCATGCAAAACAACTGTCCAAAGGCCAACCAGCTGCCCACTCTGTCCTGCCCTTGGGGGAGCGGCACAGGGTACCAGGCTGGTCTCAGAGTCCCGCTGTCACTTCAGGACCAAAGACGAGTGTGCAGGTGACACTGGCAGGAGGACAGATCAGTGGATCCGTGAGCTCCGTCACCATTCAGGCTCAGCAGTACCTCGAGGGCATGTGGAGCATCTCCAGGGTCAACAACTTCATGCCTCAGCCTCAACCAGTATGTCTTTCATGTCTCCTTTTTCAACTTCATGACATTTCATGCATTTACAGCCATTTGAAGCTACTTCAGAGCAATGCAATAGAACAAGCTTAAATTCCCGAAGCGTCAAATAGCAGACAATAATTGGGAATGTAAAGGTCTAACTACTTGAGTGCTCTTTTGTGTTTTTGGGGCCATAAAGGTCCAGACATACCAAACCAACATCAAAGAATTTTCTGTCACCTCACTTTCTCTGTTTCATGACCAAAAAATTGCGCTTGAACATGCCGCAAAGACTATAGCCAACTACCAGCTAGCACATACATTCTGTTCTTGCGTGAGAAGAAATAACTCTCCATACATGTAGGCAGTGGTAGTCTGCATTTGTCATTCAAAAAGGGAAACAGGAAGACCGACAGGAAGGATTCGAGACGCTAGTTAGTCAGTTAGCACATTAGCAACACAACCTGATGTTGAAGGAACAAAGCATATTTACCATGTGCTAAAGAACAATAACACGATCAAATGCAAACTTTTTCTGCTGAATATCTAATGTAATTTAACAAATTTGTTTCGATCTTAAGCCCTCTTGACTTTAGCCGTTAGTTTAGTTTCCTCACTTCTGTTTCTTTTCTCATACGCTGAGCTGAACTGCCAGTATGAATTCATTCACCGATGGGCTCCGATACCGTCTCAACATGCTAAATTGGCAGGAAAAAGCTGGCAGGTACCAATGAGTGCTAAAGATGCACGACATGCCGCAAAAAAAGGAGGGCAGACGCTCACCGACGGTCATACACTGACCGACGGGCGACTGTCAGCTTGGTGTGTTCTGACAAGATCGCCATGCGCTTTGAATGTAATAAAATAGACTTTCTAGGGCAATGCAATCATGAGGAAAAGTGATTGCATATATTCCAAATATTCAACCTAAGTCAATTAAAATTAGTCATGACATACTTTGATAAACCATTTTTTTTTCTTAAAATTCCTCCCTTTATGCTGTAGCTTGCATCATGTTACGTCTTGTCATGACAAATGTAACTTCGGCTCTTTGGAGGAGATGAAGCCCTGCAGAGAACTGGTGAGTCAGAACTCTGCAGGAGTGCTGACCTCTCATTCCTCAGAAGTCAAGGAGTCTGAGTGATCTGAGGTCAGAGGTCATCGCAACACTAATCTGCTGACCTTCTCCTCAAGGGCATTTCGAATGACCACCCCACAGCGTCACCATAACTCTTCTCTCACGTTGGATAAGCATTCGTCTGTGTTTTGTTTGATGTTTAATAGACTTTTAAAGTAAAGACCCCGAGTTTGCCTTTAGTTTTATGTGATGAATTATGCTGTACCTTGTTTCTGAATTTAATAATGTGTTTTACAGGAAAAGCTGTAAGTATTGACATTGTCATTTTTTAGCATCTGGCTGCAGATATGAAGCTTTTTAGTGATGGGTCTCTTTCTGCATTGACAGGGACATCTGGTCTCAGACCTGATTGACAAACCTCTGTGACATTCTTCACCAGGCAGACTCAGTGTACAGACCAAACAGCACTAACTGCTAACATCATCAACTCCGCGCACTTTAATATTTCCCATCAGAAACATAAACCGTAAATTTTCTGCTCTAACTGTTGATAACTGCAGTCTGTTACGAGTCTTGGCAGTGTTATTCCTTTTCGACAATTGAAGACAGATTTTCACTCCTCCCTTTAATGTCAACAAGTGCCTTCAGAGATGGTTTATGGGCGGCCATCAAAAGCTTTTAACTGCATGTACGCAATCTAGGGCAAATCAAACGGCCTGGCACAGAAGGGAGACGCTGACTTGTGTTCTCCATCTATGTGTCTAAAAGCAATTAGTGGCCCTTGGAGCTGGGATGGGTTGCTCAATGCCACATATTTGAGGCTGTGGCCCTCTTTGGACAGAGAGAAATGTCCCTTCAGGATATGAAGTTACAAACACAGCAGAAATGGGTGTTATTTTCTCAAGCTTGTTTCTTTCATTAAAACCAGATCCCTCAGTATGACAAAAACCCACACACACTCACGAGTGTTGGGAGTTACGCTGTGCCGAAAGGCATAAACTTCAATTCATGATTCCCTCTTGGTTTCTCTGTGGGGAGAGCATGTGATGTTGCTCAGACAAAGAAGCAGAGATGGACCTTGTGTGTGTGTTGAGACAGAAATCCTGTCAAGCAGGGAGCCTGGGGCACTCCCCCACACAGCCCATTATAGGGCACCTTGAATCTCCCATTAGGGAAAAGGCTCTGGTTAACATCTGGAATGATGTTTGTGGTTGTTGGAATTGAAACTATCTGGCTTTCTCTCTGTAAATGGATGACACGGGTTCATATGAATGTAGCTGCCTTGAATTTAGCAAATGGCACTTAAATGTACTTTTTGAGTGTGTTGCAGAATCCCAACTTCTCAGATTTGAGCTTCAAACATTTAGAAGGGGAGAGTTCATCACCTTGTGGTCCTCAAAGCGCCGTGAAAATAAATTTGAAATACTCAACATCAATGTCTCTTTCCAGAAATCATGACCGAGTTACTTAAGGTAATCCAAAGACCTTGTTGTGAGCAGTTTCATGTAGGAACTATTTTCTCTCTGTAGAACTACACTCGCTGTCCCTCTACTAAAACTTTAGGTTTCCGTATCAGAGCAACATTCACAACCCTTTATCTTGGACATATCCCTGACAGATTAAGTAAAGATGATACTTTCCTCCTAAAGATCTTGCCGGCAGCAAGTAAAAAGGCCATTTCAAAATAGTGGCTTCAGAAAAACCGTCCCACTGCTGACCTACTCCATACAACTTCAAAAACAATTGGGAGTAAAATGGTGGTAAAGTTTGAGTGTTTTTAGCCAATGAGACAGATCTGTCATAATTACTATATGTATTATGTACTACACTCGCCACCATATCAACTGAAGAAAGATATAAAGAGAAGAAAGCTTGTGTCTACTCATGGATGAGAGGCTCACGGTTTGAGGGTGTAGTTCAGTAGAAAGAAAAAAGCTCCTACATGAAACTGCTCCTGCCAAGTTCTGTGGATTATCTTAAGCACCACAAGCTGAGTGCCGTGTAGCTCCATTAAATTAGAGAGAAAGCAGACATCTCTACGGCCAACAATAGTGGCAGAAGTTTTAAGATTCCTTACTTAAGTAAAAGTAATAAAGTAAAAAAAGTAAAGTCTTGTATTGAAAATGGTACTTAAGTAAAGTAAGTATAATCAAGAAAATGGACTCAAAGTATTAACAGTAAAAGTATGCAATGCAAAAAACAAAAAACAAAAACATCCCCAAAAAACTCAAAATGGTAAAAAAAAAAAAAAAATAGAAAAAGACTTAAATGTTTATCCAAGTAATTGGCATGTAAATGATCAACTGATTGATGAATCAACTAATTGTTTCATCTGGCCCTTTATAAACTGTTTGGTAATTTAATTTATAACAAAGGTATTTCATACCTTCTTGTGTTTTTATGAAAAAATCTTAATCTGTAAAGTAACTAACAATCACATAAATGTAGTGAAGTAAAAAGTGCAATATTCTCCCTGAAATGCTGTGGAGTAAAAGTATAAAGTACCTCACATTCATACTTACTGCCAATATAAATCACATACACAAAAAACAATCTAGACTGAAAAATATCACAACAGATAAAAGGAAAAATATATATTTTTAATTTTGGGGTGAACTGTTCCTTTAATGTAATTTAAAAAACAAATTTCAAGCTGTGCTGTGCAGCTATTCAAAGCAAGAAACTGATTAATCAAAATCTACAATTCTCCCTGTGCTCTTTTTGCTCCATAAATCGACAACCACATGTGCGCTCATCTGTAAAGACCAAGTGCTTTTGATCCAGGAGGGCTTCCGTTATTGGCCCACTGGTTGCCTGCTGCCACGACTTGCTCCATTGCCACCAATTTGAAGCCCAGCAGATGATCTTGGCTGCTGTTTCTTTGGTGCAGCTGTGCTCGCATGGCATCGTGCCACAGAAAGCGATGATGATAAGAGAAGAAAAGGACAGAGGAAGGAAGGAAAGAAGGATTCTTGCCCAATGGAGATGTTTGGTTTTTTTTGGCATTAGTGTATAGACAGTGGACATTTTCTCTCCAGATAGCTAAATGTCAGGGTGATTTACCTTAGTCTTTTTTTCACATGGTGGGACTCCAGTATTGTTAGAAATCGATTCTCTCTGTTGGTAACAGAGGCCAGCCAAGCACGACAGCCAGATTAACACAAGGCCTATTTCACCTCAGTGTAATCGTCTGTTGATCGCTGGGATCAAAGGTCACGGGGAAGTCCTGATACTCTCAGCAGCTAAGGAGACGGTAGTCTGCTGATAGGGTGCTGGCCTACGCTGCTCACTTCAGACTTCACAGGAAGCACTCTCCCGAACTCTTTCTTTCTTTCCTCCGACTCTCTCCATTATGTTCAAATCTCTTTCGCTTTGTCCCTCCAGACCCTCCCTTTTCTGCCTTTTCTTTCCAGTGGCAAACCAAGGCAAAGGGATCAGGGAGAGCTAGGGGTTAAAGGGTGGAAGGCCAGCTCATTACTGGCTCTCAGTGCAAACGGGCGAGCACACATGGCTCCACTGACACGGCCTAATTACCTGACCAGGGGATAGATTGTTCTTTTCAGCCAGAATCAGGGCCACTCCTGGTCCAAGGCTACAGAGAGCGGCCTGGCTGAGCGGCCCGATCTTTATACCAAGGGGAATACTCTTTGATAGGCACTGTGATGAGCTCAAGTGTGTGTGTGCGTGTGTGTGTGTGTGTGTGTGTGCACCAATATATGTGCGTTGGAGCCTGCAGATTATCAATTTTGAGCCCACACCCCACCTGTGAACAGCTGTCCCTATATGTTTCTAAAAATCGCTTTAATTTTAAAATCAAATTAATCAGTGACAGATTTGATGAGCTACACACATCCGCTTCACATCTGTGTGTGAAGTGCTCTAGCCTTTCGTGCCAAAGTGTAATGGGAGTTCCTAACCTGTCACCGACACCAGCATGGTGTGAGGCTTTCTGCTCTGGCGTCTGCGTGAGGATCTGTATTCGGCTCATTGCAGCCAGCTTTTTTTCTTCCCATGGTGTACTTCTAAAGTCATAACTCCACATACCACAGCTTGATATCAGACTTAACCTCCGTGATGTGTCTCACGGGAGCAAAACCAGACCTTTTAAAACAAGGCCGTGATTCTTAACTCTGATAACAAGCTCAAAAAGAAGAAACAGGGAAAGTGGGAATTCATGAATGTGCGCTGCAGGTCCACAGTTTGACAAATGGTCAGTGAAGCTTTTCTGGGGAAAGATAATACGCCAGACTGTGCTTTAGTATAGCAGCACATTGTACTGCGTGTAGCAGGGGCGGCACTCTGCAGGGCAATAGCCTCTCATGTGAATGTCAGAATGCAAGTATGTCCTCACATCCTGATCTATAGCATTCACATGTCAGGCCTGGCATATAAATAGTGCAGCTGTCAGCCTGTGTTGACAAATGGCAGATAATAGAAGCCCAGACACTTGATGAAAAAAGATTGTAAAGGATGTTATTTCAGTTGCCAAACATGAATCTAGGGCAAACACAGAGGTGGTAAATATGCAGAGGGCCTGAACTGTGTTTATAATACATGTCCTGTCAAACGGCACTGTGGCTGCAGCGCTGCGTTGCGCTCAATTCAAGGTCGTTGCTGATTACGCAATGCTCATGTGTCAGTGTTATAAATGTTTTTAGGAAAACTTTGGCCTTTATTTATTTAATTTCCAGTGCTGAAAAACCACAGAACCGGTTCTTGTCAGCTACTATTGATCATTGTCTCGCAGGATAAACTAGCGGCTCCGGTGCGGATTAACCTTTTGTCAGTATGGTGACTCCAGCTGAAGCGTAGCCTTTGAGTTGGCGTTTGGCTTGTATAATTAGCTCTCTGCACTACTTCAAATGGGCTGTGAGCAATCAGTGAACCACTGCAGGCTCCAGAGCTCCAGCCGAACCTTTACGCTCCATGTCCACTAAGCTGCTCCAGTTTTAGCTTCAAACAGAAACGGAGGGCTTCGTGTGTGACCGGCTTTGATTTGTTTTGCACTGTGCATCTGTCAGTGTTAAAGGAATACTTTAAACCCGAAATTATTATTTGTATATCACTTACACACCCCATGTTGCATTGAATTTGAGGATAAAACGCATGCTTTCACTGTGAACAAAGAATCCAAAAATGGGAAAAATGCGAAATGAATTGAAGTGAAAGGGGTCTATGTCTAACAACAGCAGAACTACATACATTTCGGTTACCTTGAATGAGCCTTGTAGGAAGTGGGCTCTGGTCCATGTTGCACCGTCATGTTTCTACAGTAGCCCAGTATAGATGAGCCAAACACTGACATGGTTTTCGTGTCAGCCATCGTCATTAGCAGCCTCTCTGTAATGAGCCAAACATTGTCAGAAAAAAATGTGAAACTGCTTTATTCAGTATTTTAACCAGTTTAAATTTCCGGGTCGGTTTTGGAGAGGGCCTCTTCGGATAATTTGGCTCCCGGTAAAAACCTCCTGACTCCTGACTGAGACTTAGATTTGTTATGTGTGACCCTGCCCAGGGCGACGGTCCATTGTGTGGCTGACCCAGCGACTTCCCCATCTTTTGTTCCTTTCGGGCTGGGCTCTCCAACCCCTTTTGTTTCCCTTTATAAGTTGTCAGTGTGGTTCTATTTTAGATTACTAATAAAAGATGTTTGCTTTTCCCCCTGCAAGCGTTGTTTCGGCCTCTAGCTGAGCTTTTGTTTGTTTAGAGAGGCCGCAACAGATTATACTTCACGCACTGTGTGAGAGTTTGTAAATGGATGTTTTAATATAGTTTTGCTATTATTAAACACAGACCCCTATGACTTAAATTCATGGAGGCTTTTCTCAGTTTTTCAGTTCTTTGTTCACAGCGGAGGCATACAAGAAAAATAAAGTTCTCTTTGTGATGTCAGCACAACACGGGGTGAGAAATTGATATACAAATGGTCATTTGGCAGGTGAAGTAGTCCTTTAAAAACCTTTTCAGCCATATTTATATTTTAAACTTATGATGCTTTGTAAAAACTGCATCATCATCACAAGAATGATATTTTTTATTCATATTGTTAGAAATGTGTGCAACAAGAAACAAGAAGCTTTCCGAAATATGGTTGATACGTGTTTGTCTTTATCTAGCTCTAAACCTACTGTGTTGTTGATGCTACTGGTATAGTGCTTCATAGATGACCTTGTGCAGCACTTGTGTAACACATATGAAGACATACAGGTATCCAATGCAGCCTTGGCATTAGTTCCCAGAGCCCAAGGGCTGAAACAGATGCAGCTCACCTCTGTTTACTGTTCAGCTTCCAGAGCAGGGTGTGCCCACGCAGGCACAGCTTCAATGCCTTGTAAACATTTATGGAACAAATCTCATTTTTCAGATTGTTGTTGATGTTGTTTATTCCTGTTGAGACTCACTCTTAGGTAGTCCAAGTATAACTCACTCTGCGGGATGAACGTTCTTCATTGCTGAAGTGCCAAATTAGCCATGGAGGTATAGATATAATTGGGAGCGGAGTGAAGTAAATCGCTTGTGATTTAATTACTAATTATATGTGGGTTATCCCTTAATTACAGTAGGTTACAGCCAGAGCAACCTCAAGAGTGTTGCCAGAATCAATGAATGGTGCAGCATCCTTGCTGTTCTGTAGGGAGCTCTCTGCTGTGGATACTGCTGACTCCCGCTAACCGGTGCCGGCTGCAGCAGCTGCCTGTCCATCTGTGGCACAGGGGGAGTAAATGGAGTGGAAGGAAGGTGGGCAGGAGCAGTAAAACTTGGAAGTGATGGTTGTAGTCTTATCTCTGTATCTGTGTGTCAACAGGCTCCGGGTTTGATGGGGGAAGCAGACAGGGATGTCACAACCTCGGAGGCCCCAGTCACCACCATGACCAGCAGCAGCAGCAGCAGCAGCAGCAGCACCCTGACGCCCTGCAGACTGAGGAGCTCCAGCCAACCGGGACTCCCAGCACCCGTCACCAATACATCCACCTCCCCCTCTCCTTCCTCATCTGCGGCAGCCTCTTTCTTCATTAGGTAAGCACCTCCCTCTCCCCCCCGGTCCTGTCAAATCACACCACAGCTGAGTCTGTCAAAACGTTCAGAGATTAGATGGAGCTGATGCGGTGCTAAATGAAGTGTTTAGTGTTTGTGTGCATACACACCTGCATGCGTTCAGGCTGCTGTGTGTGTGTGTAGGTGTACAAGAAGAAGAGATGTGCACTGACTCGCCTTCAAATGTCTGTCGAAGGTCGTTGTTCATGGCGTTAACTTCATGTGGGATGCCTATTCCGTGGAGATGTTGTTCTTGCCATGGTTGAATTATAGCATTGCCTTGGGATACGCACCATCAGGGGACTAACTGAACCTTTAGTTACAGGCACCACTGCCCATGAATGGATAATAGAATTACATAATTCGATATGAAGAGGGTGTGTCTCACGAAGGGGCTTAGGTTAAAGCCGAGTATTGTCCTGAGGTATTTGTTTTGCTTCTTTGACTTGAAACAGCTCTTCAGATTTTGCAGCTTTGCAGGACAGTTATTTTGTATCTCGGTGAAACCATTAGCTCACCGTGTTTCTCTGGGCTGAGCGAGGCTTTTTCAGCACTGCTTGGCTCTGGTGTTGTTGTTGCCCCGGAGAATACTTCACCCTCTCCAGGCGGGTGGATGGCTGGTGCAATGTGCTATATTGTCAGTGATAGATTTCCCTGGCAGGCTGGCCAGTGCATACATTCCCTGCCTCTTCTCTCCGAGGAGTGCTATGCCATAATGAATGTCGGCTAAAGGGAGGGTGGCTGAGAATGATGCATAGGACCATTGAAGCTCTGCACCACAGGAGGTGAAGGGACTTGTGGAGTGTGACAGGAAGCCCATGGGGGATCACTGTGGAGCTTAGCTTTTCTCCAAGCACCCCAAATGGAGTTTGTCTTGCCAGCTTTCAAAGGGTCAGTGAGTATATCAGTGGGACCATGAAGCCTCTGCTTTGGCATCTTTTACACTGCCTGTTCAAGGTGGGAATCTTGTGCTGTTATGCCATTCGCAGTTTTGTGTAAAGATTACGATTTTGGAATGAGGGGACAGAGTTGTCTTGCACTGGAGTTAGCAACAGCACAGAAACTGTGTGTGTGTAAACGGGACAGCCAGCAGGATAGCAGCATTGGCAGGATGGGTGTGACGTTTTGACATCGTGTTATGTGTGTGTGACCCACCGCAGGAGATTTAAAAGGCAGCTAGTAGCAGTTAGTAGGTAACGCAAAGAAAAAGAACAGCAGCCAAAAATGTCTGCTAATTGTGTAGGGCTGCTCCCCTAAAGCTGGAGATTTAAATCATCATTCGGAGACCCCGCAGTTGACTGAGACTGCTTCAAGTCAAACAGTCTGGGGTTTTTTAGTTTTTGTTTTTTTCGCTTGTTAGTGTGCTGTGCAGTGTACCTCTGGTGAAGTTTTGGCCACCAAATTTACTGTGGAGTGAACGCTCTCAACTTTCATGCTACTCTTTGATACATATAGCTGCAGGCAGTGAGAAAGAGGGAAAGAGGTGAAGAAGAGGTAAATAAACAGCTCACATCAAGTTTAAACGATACAGTATCTGGCTATTGTTAAATATCTAGTGCCAGCAAAAAAAACACAAAACGTTGTGCATTTGCAATCCTTCGTTAGTGCCGTTACCTTGCTGCTGTCACTCTGAAGGTCCTGTTGAGCCCTGTTCAAACTTTCAAACTTTATATGGAAAAAAAGGAATATTTGTATTAAACTGCCAAATTAGATAGATCAAATAGATTTGACTTGCATCATTTTTGGTTGGGTGCAGTCACAAAATTGTGAAAACAGTGAGATTCGGGAGTTTGTTGCCCTCTGAGCAGAGGACGAGATCAGTCGCCATATAACAGACATGGTAAATGATTGTTTTTTGCTATGTTATGCCATTGTTACCGTTTATAAAGCGCTGCTGACGTGTATGTTATTTGTCACAGTAGGTGCTGATGCCAGTATACTATCTTAAATCACACACTGGAGTTGCATGATGCAGTTGTTGTTTATTTCTGTGTAAAAATTCAAAGGCAGCACAAAGAACTTTGTTGTGGCCCTATAACACAATGTTTACGTAAAAAGGGCTTTTGGCTAAGGGGACATTCCAGATCCTCCAGTAAAAATGCAACTTCCTGTGCGTACCACTTCCTGTCACAAGAGCAGTAGTCCTGCACAACAACGAGGTGCGGCCCCTCTGCTAGACAGGGTTAATTCCTGACACTGATTTATTAGGTCTCATGTTTTCTTTGGACCTGAGCTCAAAAAGAGTAGCGCAGAGAGCCGAGTCTAGCCAGCCAGTGTGGGGAAAAAGAGGGAGGTGGACTTGTTTTTTCCCCTGCAGCAGGTCCTGGTGGTGCAGAGAGGTGGTGTAGGTGGAAGCACAGTAAAAGGTTACACCTTTCATTTCATCCCAAAGATAATTTGCTGCCAAGAATGTGGTGTTTTACTTGGCTTGGTGAAACACAATGATGATGGGCCAGCTTTACACAGCATCACATTCCGCAGACACAGAAAAGGGTGTTAGAGATGCTTGATTTGAAGCACACACCCTTTTCCTGACCCTCTGCAGCTGTAGCCTGCAAAACGAATATCATCACCATCATCTTGTTGTTTCATCTTTTTGTACATCGCTGCTGATTGAAATGTAAATCCCTAAAAATCCAAACAAATTGAATCAATCAACAGATTTTCCTTTGTTGAGGGCTTAAATTAAAAAAAAGTGCTTGTGTCCTTCATGTTTTAGACTTGATTGAAAACTCATATCTGATTAGTATTCCTTTTTGTTCTCGAAAGATACAATTAGTAGGATGCATGTGTAAATCCTGAGAGCCCGGGATGTAGGAGCAGAATAACCAAACAGCAGTTTCTACCCCAATGGAGTGGAAGAGGGCTCCTTAGACACTTGTCTGACATTCACTAACACCGTTCCACTCAGAGATGAAATTTTAATTAGAATGCAATTAGCTAGAGTCTAGCTGCTTTAGCTAGTCTGCTGCTGAGAGAAAAGAAGAGTGCGAGGAACAAAAGCGATTTGTCGTTTAATTTCTCATCGCAAAAATAAGTCAACCATTCAACTGGTTACCAAAAAGCATTTAATTTTTTTCATTTAAGATGTCTGCTGAGTTGAAAAATCATTTTAGGATAAATGTTGATTTGATAACCGCAGAGACCAGCAGGTCAGAGACAGATTTTTGTGTGTACAAATTAGTAATATGTCCCCTCAGGATAACAATTGGTGCCCCTGAATTACTTAATTGTGCTGCTGATTAACTTTCCTTTCAAGTAAGGTAAAAGCATTGCAGGGATAGTTCAGATTCTTTGAAGTGGGGTTGTATGACGTACTTATCCATACTCAGTGGATTACCTAAAGCACATGGTGGTCGAGTACTTCCATGGAAGCTAAGCTGTACCACTGTGGACGGGGGCAGCAAAAAGTGTGTGTTAAGCGACCTAAAAATAGTCACCACTGAAATAATTGATATTACTTTAAGTGTACATTGTATTTAGAGTACTTTTCAAAGCTTTACTTTGGTGTCAGACAGCCCTCTCTGACTGGGAAGTGAACTGAAACAGAAAATCAGTTCTGTTTATGACAGCAAGTTAAAGTGCTGAAAATATTCTGATCTGTTTTGCTGCTGCCTCCTCCACAGTAGTACATTGCTTAGCCTCTGTGGCGGTACTCTTTAAACTGGGGGCATGCTGTCAGTCTGTAAGTAATGCACTATGGAGAATTACCTCAAACAGCCCCACTTCAAGAAATCCGAACTATCCTTTTAAGTTGTAAGAACTAAACCTGCAGATTGTTTTTCAGTGATAAAATCCTGAAACTTATTTTATGGATAAGAGATTTTCAGTGTAATTTGAGTGGACACATTATATTCTTTTCATATAAAAGTGCAGCTATGAATCTTATCTTGTGATGCCTCTCCTTCCCTAAACATGAAAACGTGTTTGATCACATGATCAATGAATCTTTATGGCACTGGGGAAATTCCAGTTATGAAATCATTCTTTCATCCCGCTTCCTGTGTCTGGTAATTGAGGAAAGCTTAGAGATGACCCCCGAGGTCAGTAATGACCAATTGGCAATTAGACTGACTATACAGTTGCGTGGAGACAGGAAAAGTCAAGGGTCAAATTCTGACCGGATGGCGTGTGCATGTGTGCATATCATTATGTTCGTGTGTGTGTGTGTGTGTGTGTGTGTGGGAGAGTATTACTCGGGGGTGGGGGTAATGAATTTAGAGCTAGTGTTCAGTTGACTAGCACGTTAAGCGCTGATTGCCTTGTGACAGAGCATATGATTAGTGTATTGACAAAGAGCTGTGTAATGAAACCAGGCGGAGCTCACAGCAGGGGCGAGACGGTATGGCTAACTGCCGCCTTGCACATCCCTCTGCCCATCTTTCTGTTCCATTAACACCTGCTGATTGTGACGGTGTGTTTATTACCCACCGGCTCCTGGGATTTCTCGGTGCACACTGCTGAGAGGAGTTGGCTGCTCAGTTTGCAATCTACTTTTCTTACTGTGCTCATTTCAGCGTATCAGCATGACGCAGTTACCATGGTCTATTGTTGTACCCTTGTTTATGTTTGTTTAAAGGAGTCTAGTTTATTTTGCTACCTCACACTAATCCCGCTCCAGAGAGTTATTATGATACACTCACTCTAAAGATAAATGAATGGAGTATAGAAGACCGTGGAGACTCAAGAAGTTGGCTGAGATTCAGAGGTGGCACAAAGGCTGGCGGGTGGGCTGTTTCAGGGGCAGGACGGACAGCTGTTTGCTGGAATGCGGCCCTGAAGGAGTGTCACGAGGAAGTGATTTTATGGCCGTCCATCGCCGCCCTGCAGCTGCTGCCCAGGTGAGTGTTTGCGCAGTAATGACTGTGATTGTGCAGGAGGAATCCTCCTGTAATTGTGGCAGCAGGGCCATTTAGCCTCTGTTCTTCTGCACACACCAGACCCTGCCTTTGTGTCAGCAACGCTTACTCTGCCCTTCATCCCTCAGGCTCCTCTGAGTAACCATAGAAACAAGTCATTAGCTTGTGGGAATAAAATGCGACTGACTTTTTTTTTTTTCTTTAAAAAGTAGAGAATGGAAATCAGGAAGTTGAAATAGCCCTCTCTACTCCACTGGTCTATAATTTAGTCAGAGCGAGAGGGATGAGCATCTCTTCAATAATGAGTAATGCATGTTGCAAAGTGGAGGCGCTGCAGGGTCACGAGTGCTCGTTCTCGTTCTGAATAACACATGTTGGATGCCTTGCTGAAGTCCATTGTTCAATCAGTTTATTGTTTGATTGTGTATGAAGTTTCCATGAGGAACTGGGCCACTGAGTCCATCCTGTCTGTATAGACGAGAAGCATGTGTTGCAGGGAAAAATACAGAACTAACTTCTTTCACAGTCCTGGTGATCCATACAAGATGTGTTGGACTGATGGGTGATGGGTTGCACTAAGCTCCGTAGAGCTGGGGGAGAGGGGGCCTTCAGAATTCTACCTCAAAAATACAGCTGTGATCAAAGAATAACTCATGTTAAATCTCGATGTTAGATCTCTTCATAGTGGTTTTCATTGTTTTCATTAATTTTGTTCAAATCATCAGCACTCTATAACAAAATTTGATATTTATTCTATACAAACAACAAAAATAGTAAATAAACTCTGAAAAAACGTATTCCATTTACTTGAATTTTTGTTATATACAGATATGTAAAAATAATAACCAGACAATATGTACCAGGGTTACGCACACAAATGGGTGGCGGCCCACCATAACTAAAACATAAACTGTCACTTTCTGATTGTATATTTATAGGTGGGCTGTTGAAATATAAATACTGTTTTCTCACCACGCTCTCAAAGTGCAGAGTGTACTCTGGGCACAGATGGAGTAGCGATAAACCAGGTTCAGTGACAGTGAAACTGAAGCACCAATTGTGCTGGGTCCAAAAATTTGCCTTCACTTGTGCAGCAGGTGCTCCATTAATCTGATCAGCTCTGACTGTATCGACAGATCAATAATCAAACCAGCGACTCAAACTCTTTGCTGACTGCAAATCGAATTCTGCCTGCGCTGTGTTCATAGATCTGCAAAAACATCCAATGACACAGAATGACAAAAAAGGACACACACACACACACACACACACACACACACACACACACACAACCATAAAGTTTGCTGAAACCCCCCACCCTGTTGTGGGCTACTACCACGTTCAACGTGAAGTCTCTATTTGATCATGCAATGAGATGATTCAATACATGGTTCAGTTGAGACACAAAATCTGGCTTTAGGGCTTGTCGTAATAGCTTGCACTGGAGCCCACTGTGACTACTATACACCGCTGATCCATACAGATACAAAGCAGGACAGTGCTGAGTGTGGTTGGCTGTGCTGTGATTGACAGCAGGGATCTCTTGTCACTGACAAATAGGCAGGGCAGATTATGTGGAGCAGAGGGGTCTGCTGAGCACGGTGGATCTGGCCCACATGGCAGGGGGATAAAGACACAGAGAAGAACGATGGTGGCTGCCTGCATGGGACGAATGTGCTTGTAAATGTTGTGATTCAGACTGCGTGCTCGGGCTGATGCTCAACTCTGACAGCATCAGAGGCAGGAGGTCTGCGCCTGTGGAGAACAATATTGGATTCACTACCATGGGAGTCAAGTAAGTTATGTTGTACACAGACAACACTGAGCTCACTTGGGTGTGTGATGCTTTTGTTGTGTGTGTTTGTGATGCAGATGCAGGCAAATGCATTTTTATGTCAGTTTTTGATTCTGCCTGTTGAGCTGCGTTGTCTTTTCTCTCTCCGTCTTTATCTTTCTTTCCGTGTCGCTCTCTCCTTTCCGCTCTGTGGAATGTGCAGTTTTGTGCAGTCAGAGTTGGACTGTCTCCTCCCTGGAGGTGAGAGGGTAATGGTTTTGTTGTCAAGCCATGGCGAGATGGATTCCTCCACCAAGGCGAGAGTGTGAGCAGAATGTATAGCACGGTGGAAAACATACAGCTGAATTGCTGGCTCCATTTTGAGGAAACAGCCACAGCGGAACTGAAATGTTAATACTACCTCTACCTCCAGAGCCTGACAAATGAGAATTGATTCATATCAATCTGTTGAATCTGAGCAACACATGCCTGGAGCAGCGAATGGCTCATCAGAAGTATTGAGTGGGTGATAGCTGGGATGGTTGAGCTGCTCCGTGGTATTTGTCTTTGTTTACTGTTGGATAAAACACCAGCTGGCATTTTCCTGCCATAATCAGGCTGATGGGACTAATGGCTGCTTCCGTGCAGCGGCAGACACAGCGGCAGCACCAGCTGAGGCCATGAAGGGGCTGCAGCCTGTAGATAAGCCCAGGTGTGAATCTATCCAAGGCCTGTCAGGCACCGTCAAGGCTGAGGTGTTGATGGGGATCCAGCCTGGCCTTGTAGCTTCAGGGATCTACAGCAGGTACATACATCCCACAACCCTCATGCACCTTCTCATCTTCTCTCTGACTCATAATCCTCCAGGATCCTCGCGTAACAAACACTGATTTCTGATATGGAGTTACAGATTTAATCTTTACCGTGTCACATATTGTCAAAGGAAAGAGTATGTCCAGACAGCCTGACTGACTCTTACATATTGCATGCTGCAGAAGTTCATATAGACCTAATCACAATGTTATTTAGAATAACATCTGTCGTGCCGTGTCACGTGCATGTTAACAAACGACAATGAGCAAACTTTAGGTGGCTTAAAATGTAGTTAATAAATCATTCAAATATAGTGGAAACTTATCTTGATTTTTTTAGGTGGCTAAAATCCATTTTTCATCCAAAGCAGTACATTGTTTAGCTTCAGTGTTTGTGGATTTGGTTTATTTAGGACAGTAAATAAATATAAAATAAGCATGACAGAAACGTCAGATAGGTCGGACCAACGTGTCTATATTTTTATATTTTACAGTTACGACTGACGATGAAAACAGAAATAAACAAGTTCACAAAATTTACATATCTCTGCAGTTCAAAACAATTGCCAGTTTTCTAAGTAACTTTTGTTGTTAGCACAACGTCACAGTAATTTGGATTCTGTGTTGCAGCTCTTCACATAATCAGAAGAATTTGCTGTGCCTCGCCTCTTTTTGTGTCACTTCCCTGGGATATGATAACATGGTGTGATCGTGCTGTGCCTCTTGTAGCACCAGGGTGATGGGCACTGTTGTGGCAGGCAGTGTAGAATCACTTGTGCCTGTCATCATGAATGGCAAACAGCTCCAGTGATAGAGAAAAAGAAAAGCAGCCTGCGTGAGGGATAACCCCCGGTGCCCTTTCCTCCCCCGTCCCCCAAATAAATCCCTGAGTCAGGAAGTCTGTCTGGCCCACTCATATGGCCTGCAGGAGGGGAGTGGAGGGGGGGCTGACAAACAAAGAGGCGAAGCGCTGACTCAAGCCCGTGCATTCACCCTGGGTCCACGTGTACTAAGCCCTGTGGCGAGAGGGGAAAGCGCTGCCGTCCACTCCTGACGGATTCCTTTCATCAGTGGAGAAATGAGAGGATGTGGAGCACAAACCTCTGTCCTGTAGGCTCGTCACCTAAAATAGGGCTGCCTTTGTCTTCCGGTGTGTTGGTGATCAGATTGGAAGGGTCAGTGTCAAGCCTGATCAATGTATTTTTTAATTGATCAGGGTGTGTTATTCTGACCAAGCACTCCACTCGATCCTTTGTTTACATCTGCTGTCACACAGGTGTCTTAAACTGAGAGCATGTTTGCAGCAGATATTCATGCTTTATTGTAATGCTGCCTGAGTGAGTAGAAACATATTTTTTTCATGTTCAGATGCATTATCCAGGTAAATACAAATATTGGATCAGGACTTGGTATTGGCAGAACTCAATATTAAATGACTCGGATGGGGATCGGGGGTGACAAAGCTTGATCAGGACATCCCTAGTCAGGGTGATCAAAAACGTCAAGTTGCGTGGGACTAGTTCAGTGTGGGCAGAAGAGATCACGGCCTCAGCATCAATCTATTTCCAGCTCTGTTTGCCTTCCCACGTCGGGCATTCCCCAACTGCATAACGGCTCTAATAGTCGCCCACAGTGGCTCCGTGAATGGCATATTAGTGTTTAGTTATTATGCTCTCTTACCCCCATCCTGTTGAATGGATATTAGGCATCAGGCCTGCGGGTGCTGAGGGGTGCCATCTAAACCTCTTTAGTGTTCCCTCAGTGAAAGGTGTCATGCAAATGGAGTCTATTATCTTTGCCATTACAGCCGCAGTCACTTCTACATTGTGGGCGAGACACAGCGTGAGAGTGTTGTGGAATAAGAAAGAGTGAATTGCAATAGCTGGTGGCGGAAAATACGCAAATTTTATGACCTATTGTGTGCAGATGCAGAATAGAGCCCGTGGCCTCTGCTCCCATGTGCTGTCTTTATATGTCTTACAATCCGGAGAAACAAAGATGGCTCCTTGCGGGGCTTCACTGCTCCTCAGTGTTCAGGCTCACCATGGCCTTCTATTCAACATGAATAACTAATAACCGCCTAATCACTAGTTGTTGTTGATTTCCCCTAACGCTAGTGCTTAATTTTTCCACACGCAGCACCCCTATCCTTCTGTTAGTCAATGGGAAGGGCCCAGCTTTTTACTGATGGGGCTCAGATTACCACTGAGGATAAGGCCATTGTCAAGACAGGTGGTTTACCTCATCACCCACAGCCTCAATTGCTCAAATGTTTCACCATCATCACACTGCCTTGTTTTTTTCTTTTTTTTTAATCTACATCAGTCGGTAGTTGCTGCTGGGGGGCTTCAGACAGCCAAATGGTAACTGTGGGGAATTATAACCAAGGAACTGTGGGACTGATGAGATGAGATGATGAAACATGTTGTATAATGTTGAGTTTGTTATCTGAAATGCATAAAATTAAGATTTGGCTTCACTGTAGACTGGTGCGATAAGTACAAGATCAATGTCTTTATTCTTGTCATGTTAATAACAATTACAGTGAGTCAGTCAGGCACCCTCTAATAATGCAAAACATCTATAAAAAAGAAAATCACCCAAGTAAAAGCAAAATCTGATTCTAAGACATAAAATAGCACAAGTGACAATGTAGGGCTAAAATATAAACAAATGAAATCTATAAATTTGTCTAGACAGTTGCAAATAAATAAATTGAACGTAAACAGAATGTGATAAATGTACACTGATCAGTCACAACAGCAACACTCTTCGATGCAGGATAATGCTCCATGCCACACTGCAAAAACTGCTCAGGAACGTGACAAAGAGCTCAAGGTGTTGACTCGGCCTCCTTATTAACCAAATCACAATCTGAATGAGGATCTTTGGAGTGTGCAAGTACTCCAGAGGTCCTGTGTCAATGATCCATGGCATGACACAGGACCTGTTGGGGGTGCCCTGTGAGGTCTGGCACCAGGACATTGGCGGTGGATCTTTTGAGTCCTGTGGGTTGCGAGGTGGCATACTGGCATGTCCCATGGATGCTCAATATGATTTTGATCTAGGAATCTGGAGGCCAGGTCTATGCCTTGAACTCTTTGTCATGTTCCTTGAGTCATGCCTGAGCAGTTTTGCAGTATGACATGACATATTGTCCTGCTGACGGGGTGTCTGGGTGGGTGCTGCATCTCAAGTAGCATCCACATGAATGTCAGGACCCAAGGATTCCCAGCAGAACTTTGCATTGTAATGAGATGATCAGTGTTATTCACTTCACCTGTCAGTAGTTTTATTGTTGTGACTGATCGGTGTATAATGAGAAGTAACATATATAGTGTATACAGAGGTGTAAACACAACAATATATGAAAGAATATAAGACGAAAGTTATAATTTAAAGATAAAGTGTCATAGTAATGAGCTGAGAGCTTAAGGGTTCAGATGTCTCATGGCCTGCAGGATGAAGTTGTCTCTGAGCCTGGTGGTGCGGGACCGGATGCTGCGGTACCGTCTGCCAGACGGCAGCAGGCAGAACAGTTTGTGGCTGGCGTATGATTGGGCTCTCTGATTATCCTGTTGGCCTTCTTCCTACACCGCTGGGTGTATGAGAATAAAACAAAATAAAACAAGAAAAAGAGCAAAGTTTAGGAGGAGCTCAAGACACGGCAGCCATTCTCAGCTGCATCTGTTTGTTACTTGTTACATATTGATCCTCATTCAAAGAAAAGGAAGAGAGTAGTGCTTCTAGTACATATTCCACATGACATTTGCCCCAGAATGTACTTTTTAGTGGCGAATCAGTAAAAATTAAATTTGTTATTGTGTTATTGTGAAGAATAAGATACCCTCGATTTTTTTTTTTTTTTCGGACATGTGCCAAATCTTACTGAGTCAAACTCAAAGTAGCAAGGATGATTGATCCTCTCTGTGTTTGCTGCTTTCCTCATGCACAACGTCTTGAATGGAGAGGATTATAGCCCGTAATCGGTTCACGACCCAGCACGTGAGAGCCAGCTGCAGTGTGCTAAAAATCCCATTATCCCCATACGCTCTATGTGGCCCAGTGAGTGTTGCTGTGTGTTATTCCTGTGGTTGACTTTACGAGTGTGTGATACAGGATAAACTGCTTAACTTGAATAATGCGGTTGTAGTCACTCACGTCTTAGCGGCTGCTCTCTGGGACGCATTTCTCCATGCAGCTGGATTAGTATTCCCCATTTACTATATACATCTGTTGGTGCTTATTGATCCACATAATCATTTTTACCCTGCATCTTATAGATATGTCACTTCATCTTCTATTCCCAGATCTGCTATCATGGCCATCTCCCCACCCGTACACCTCATTTCACCTGACTTGGACGCCTTCTACTTTTTGTTAGCTTGCCTATTGACTTGAATATAGATGAAAGATTAAGAAACACATGTTTGAACTCCCCTCCCCCTGCGTTCTGTCTCTCCGGACTGCCCACTGATTAATCACTCCCAAATGTTCTCAGCAGCCTGCGGGCCTGTTTGTTGTGATAGCCTCTGTGTGGAGAAGTGCAAATAAATAATCGCTAGGTGTCTTATCCTGGCAGCAAGTGATTAATGAAGTAGAAAAGTGGAGCAGAGGTATGCTAGCTTTCCTCCTCTCTGTCTGTCTCTCCAGCACTCATCATTCTCTTAAGTTATTCCCCATGCAGATGTGGTGCTATGTATTAATCTAAGAGGACATTATATTTGATCAGGGGGGCATCCCGTGCTACTAATAGTCCTCATTTGTCTTGTATATCAAATATCATGTCTCCACTGAGTGCAGAGCAGGACAGGAGACGGGCAACGTCATTCTGCTTGCCCTGAGCGAAACAGCCTTCCTGAGGTTTTCAAGGCAAGGCGTGGGTGGGATGGCGGGTGAATCGGAGTTCAACATGTGCATTGAAAGTGTGAAGTTATTCCAGTTATTGCAGCCTTGGAGAGAGAGAGAGGAGTGGAGCAGAATACCTGGAGCAGTGTCTGAGGAGGCGAGAGAGAAAATGCACTGGAAGAGATGAAAGCAGCTGTTAATCTTTGTCAGCAGTGCCAGGGGTGGGGAGGCTGCAGTCTGCAGAGCAAGGGGAACATGTCTTCATTATCATCTGTCACCCATCAGCTGAAAAAAAAGTGAATTTTCTTCCGAGACTTTATGTTTTTTGCTGCCTGAACCAATTTTGATGTAACAGCTGAGCAGTTACTCTTGCAGAAGCTGCCGTTTTCTTGATGCAAACAAGTTAGGGTCAATTGGTACAGATTTTCTTTCGAGGACCTTTTGACTCTCATTGCAAGTATCTCCGATTCTGTCCTCCAGGGGCCTTAAATTGGCCCCTTTATCTCATTGACTGACAAATAGGTCCTGTAGGGCTAAAGTCATGTGCTTTGTTCACCTCTCCATGGCCTAATGTCCAACCTAGTTAAGGCCATATTAGCAAGATGTGATCCTGAATGCTCGGAAGAACAATAAAATGAACTGCAAAATAGAATTAAAGCCTCAGACTTATGCTCTTAAATTTCCTTCCTTTTCTTGTCTTAAGCCCTCCTTAAGCCCCTGACTTGGCGAGAAAGCTTTGTGGCCTTTGAGTGTGGGGGATTGGTGGGTGTGTGACTGTGTATGGAGTCTGGAGACGCAGTGCTTTATAGCATTAAACACAAAATCACCGGATGTTAGTTTCACCACAAGAAAGGTTTGTCACACACTCTTGGAGCGTTACTGCACCAGAAATATTCCCCTTTCCATCATTAAGGGGAAACACCACCCAAATTAAGATTTCCACGACATAGGAAAGTTAAATCAATGTTTGTGAACTTGAGCTCCTCTCTCAAAATCAGAAACCAGAGTGAAGTCATAGACTATAAAGTGTGGAGCTGCTCCATCGACAGTAAATGAAAGCCTGATTTTGTGGACCCAATTAATATTTTTTAAACCTTATACCTAAGTGAGCTTTATTCTGTTGTAGTGTCATCAGTATTGAAACTGAAAATGTACCCATACGCTCAGAACATTTCCCTGGGTGCTCTTAAGGGTCATCTAGATGATCGAGATCTATATCAACAGTGGTTCACAACTGGTCCAGCCACAGGGTCCAGATTTCTCCTTAGTCAGTTGTTTAAGGTCCACACATCAGATAAATTATGACATATTTAATTTAATTTCACAAAATATAAACAACAGTTGGGCTTGAAAAAGTAAATATATAACACTGCATTCAAACAGTGCATGTGTTAAGTGTTATGCTTCACGGCAGATGATATTAAAACACTGCAAAGGCACAGCATGATAATAGGCCACAAAATACCAAGAAAATGGCAATAAAATAGTTCCTGTACTGGACAAAAAACAGGTTGGCCTAATTAACAAAGTCTGTAGATCTGCACCTCTATATAATGTGTGTTTTTACAAACTTGGCATGTTCATGGGCCGTTCAGAATGGATTTGGGACCCACTTTTGGACTGTGACCCACCAGTCGGGAACCACGGATCTAGAACATCTTTACTAGTTATTGTCTATGGAGCAGCTCCAGAATTTATACCCTATGACCACACATTTAACTTTTTTTTAAGCTTTTGGATTTGGGACAGTTGTTCATGTTAAATAATATTTTTGGATTGTTTTGGATGAGAGGAATTACATGTATAAATTTTGAAAACGGGTAGTTCCCCTTTAAGGGTTGGCACAGACACAGAGCACCGTGTTCGCACAGTCCTTTGGGAAGTGGGACTCTGTTGCCTTTTCTTTTTGATGTGATGTCCAAAGACACAGATTAATCTGCTTTACATAATTCCTTTGATATTTCATGACAAAATCAGTATAAATGCACGAAGAAGTTGCTTCTACCTCTGTGTTGATACAAGCCAGTGTTTAAATCTACTGTTGCTTACTCTGATGTGCTGTAACGTCCTACCAGGCTTTCGTGAATATTGATGAGTTTTTTTCACTTTTTGGCGCCAACTGTTCCATTTATTCTTGGCCGACTGGGGATTCCCATCTTTGGGAATAAAGCAATTCCAAGCTGGCTGTGGCACAGCCCCAACGATCATTTTTTCCTGTTTCTTTCTCAGGCAGAAAATGATTTACCTCCTCATGGACAGTGCCTCCCTGGCACAGAGCCAGGCCCGCTGATCGAAGAGAGGACTTGGCTGTACACCCTGCTGCTCCCTCTCTTTTCTGTCTCTCTTTTTCCTTCCTCTTCCTGACTGTATTTGGAGATTCCTCTTTCTATTCCATCTCAGTGATCTCTAATTTATTATTTTTTCATCGCTTTCTTCCCGGTTCCCCACTTGCACTCCCTTTCTTTCTTTCCCTGTGTTTCAAATGATCCCCTGTTATTCAAGCTATTCTCCAGAGGATGCACTAATCCCTCGTTTTCCAGCTCAGTCCACAGACCGTTTCAAAAGAGTTCTGAGGAGACCGTGACAGAACAGGTTTACAATTTAGGATTTTGTTTGCGCAAAGCTGCTTGTTTCTCTCTCGCTTTGACGGAGGAGCTCTTTGAATCTGCCGTATGACATGAATATGACAAGTCAGTTGCACAAGGCGACATCAGTTTTTGTGAGGAAAATTTTTCTTTTCATGACAACACATTCTATTTGCTGATGTTACATGAATGCATTTGGCCTTACCTAATTGGCCGGGGACTGGTTCAGTTAAGATGTGCACGCAGCCTTGGGCTGTCAGCAGTCAGCACACAAACGATGCCCCATTTGGTATTCTGTGTCCAAGGCCAGACACTGTGCAGGAACAAAAGGCCCGCTGAACACCTTGTTGGAACAAAGAGATTTTCTGAAAGGCCTTGGTCCAATGTGTTTGGAACGTGCCAATATCCTGATATCGCTCAGCTAACTGGACATTACATTCATGTGGCTTAGCTGGGATCAGTTTATCTATTTCCGAGGATTTATAGGAAGTGTATAAATCCTAGCCTGGAGGTGCTTTGCTACTTGCTGCACACTACTGTTGTGTAAACTGACACTAGAGAATCGGAGCTCTGCCTTCAGACTGCCATTAAAAAAACAACCGAGCAGGAGGAAACGCACTGGCAGTCAGTTGAAAGCTTTAGAGTTTTGGATTGATAAGATTTGACTGACAGCTAGATAAGCCTGTTGGTTCTCTCTTCCATTTTAAATGTGTCTTGGGCTGCCAAAGGAGAGAGGAAACACATTTTTCAAAATGACTGGAAAGATCTGGATGATGGTAATTTGAAAGATAAGATAGCCACACTGTATAGTGGGGGGGGGGGTCTGTTTCTCTATGTCCAGGTGGGATCTTTTTTTAGCAACGCCTGTGAAGTAAAATTGCCACAATTAACATGAGTTGAACCACATTCCAGGATTAATTACTGTATTCAGGGTGTTTCAGCCTGTGAGTTTTTTTTGTTTTGGGTGATGTAGGATGAGAGGGAGGAAGTGAGAAAAATTAATGTTTATAGCAGTGGTCCCTTGATTGTAGGGGGACTTTAGAAAGGAGACAGACTTGTTACCAGACTAAACCCCAGCGCCACACAGGAGCCTCAGATCAGCTTTGTCATACATTCAACACCCTGCACTTCTGTTATTGTCCCCATGTGCCTAATGCTGCGTCTCAGGTAACCCGAATCCACATATTTCTTTGGTTATTTTAAGAGCCCACCCTGTGTGACCTCCTGAGCTTTTAGCGTTTGGGTAATGCATATATTTATACATGAATGGACATAAATCTGTGGGACGCTGACACACACAGCAGACTGTCTTACTGACCCATTTAGATACAGCCACAATGGTTGACTCTAAGAAAAAAACGTTTTATGGCGAGGAAGCATTGGTCTCATACTTAATGATCGACATCCTGACCTCGCTAGTAAATCTTGTCTGGGTGGGCCTATTTGCTGCCAGGGCTGGTTGGCAGAGTATGACATCATCTCCCCTTCTCTGTGCGCCACATGAATCTGTGTGTGTGTTCGCCGGCTGATGTCATGGTCGCTTAATCACCACTGAAGCTTAGTGGCGGCTGGGTCAGGCTGCGGTTGACCTGGAACTGTGGCCATAGAGGCCAGCAGAGAGATGCAGATTTGTTTTAATCCAAATCAAATTTGGCAAATCATGCGAGCAATGTCTGTCTGGACTGTGGAGGCTGAACATTAGTCTGGTGCTTTAACTGAACTGAAGTCTGTGTTTCTCTCACAGCTGAGGTGGTGGATTTATTTTATCCCTCCACACCTTTGGGGCACTGGGCTGTTTGATCGTGTCAAGGGCAGCCCATCAATAAGACAGTGTGTACTGATTTTAGCTCTGGGGAGGTTTCCTATTGATTATCTTATGACTCAAAAACAGGGCACCTTACGTGATAGACCAACACACATCCGGCCCAATCAATTATGTCCATCTGCTGATATGGCATTTTTAGGCTTGGCAGTGTCCCCAACAACATCTCTGTAACTGCCACTGGAAGTCACTATGCTGCCGAAAGATGCTGGACTCTTTAAGTTTGACAGATGTTATTTTGGTCAGAATGAAAATGGGGTTAATGGCATCTAAAATGTCTAACAATGTTAGAATTTCACATTGTGTGAATGTAAACATTGTCACTTTGGAGATATTGGGTCTCTGTCTCTATAAGAGCTCGACAGGTACTGGATTTTCAAAGACTGATTTAATAACAATAGATTGTGACAGGAAAAAGCTGATTGCTGTTTTTTTTAATTTGAAATGAATATTTGAATTACTTCTGTGTATTTTGTAACTCAGAAATCAAGTTTGATACTTTACAGTGGAGTAAATTGATATTTTCAAAATATTCAAAATACTTTCTTAATAAAAAACAAAACTAGGTCAAAACCTAGTATATGACTGCACTGTGTATGAAACACGAAAGGGCTTTTATTTTGAAATGAGGGCTTTTAATTTGTAACAGGAAGCAGCAGCATGCACATTCAAGGACTTTCATTGTAGTAGTTATACAGTGCTGAACCAGCTGTTGTGCTCCAGGCAAAAACAATAATTTTAAATGTGTATTTAACATGTTAAAATGAAGAACAGGACACTTAGATACAGTCACACAGCAGAAGGGACCTGCTTTCTTTGGAGCTGTACCCACTGATCAGCTTTTTTTCTCTCAACCCTCCCTTCTTCAGCTACAGTCGGTAAGTTGCATCCCCATCTAACGAATGGAGGCTGCGCAGCCATTGGCCACTATCGGAGTCAAGCTCTGCCTATAATGATAATTTGTAAAACACCCTATCAATGCTGATTAATTAACCAAATATAAGTCAATCTCTGCCAATACTTCATGACTTAATGTTATACGTCCAGATGATGTTGGCATGAGGAGTGGAATATGCTGGATTTTGGTTACTCAGAAACAACTTAAAACCAACAAAATATCAATGGAAGTTGGTCGTAGCTCAGTCTGTGGGAGCTTGACTTGGGAACTGAGGGGGGGACTGCTGGTTCAAGCCTCCATAGGGACCAAGTATGGTGTATGGACTGGCTGCTGGAGAGGTGCCAGTTCACCTCCTTGGCACTGCCAAGGTGTCCTTAAGCAAGGTGCCAAACCCCCAAACTGCTCCAGAGGCATCATTCATGGCTGACTCTGTGCTGTGCTACCACCTTGTTGTGTGTGCTGTGTATGCAGGCATGGACGTCCCCAGTTGCCTCTCTCTTAGCTCCACTAAATTTCTGCTAAATTTAGGCTCTGATGTATGTTTTGGAAGTCTTGGTGGTGCTTTTTTGTGGCTGACTTTCGATGCTGGTGGCATGTGGCTGTGGGTAACTCACTGGGATGTGGAAATCAGCTTACCATTTTGTTAGCTCTTCTTCTGTCGACTGCTAGCCAGATGTAGCAGCTAGCAGTCTGAATGTGAGGTGCTGTCCTCTTCCTGCCGTGGATCACTACTACATGCCTTTTATAGTGGGCTGCAGAGTCAGATCTTTGCCCATGTTCAGGAGGAGCGACCATACAGCCGTCTTGTTGAAGTCAGGATATGTGGACAGTTAAATCATTCCACAACCAGAAACGAAGCAAAAAAAGACTTAATTACAGCGTACAAGTTAGAGGAGCTGATGGGATCATATTTCACTGGAGTGGTACCTTGTTTAATTCGATGCCACATATAACTGATTGATTAACTGATTGCTTGATTCATGAAAAATGCATTTCAGCTGCCAGTTTCCTGATAAATTATGTAGACTGACAAATAATAATAAAGTAACATCATCTGTCATCAGTCTTCTAAATACTGTCATTGAATTCTTGTCACCTGATGTCATAGCCTTAAATCAACCAATGTTTTATGATGTTGGTGGCTAGTTAAGATGGCTTTGTGTACCTACATCCTCTGTAAAAATCTCACAAATGCCTTCACTACTGAGTCCAGAATAAATTCTGAGAGTCTCCAGCAGTGAGCCAGCCTGACTCATTGTGCTGTAGTCATTATCATTGCATGATGTTGAGGCTGGCTGGAGCCCAGTATTCCCATCTCCATTCATGAGGAGCTATGCCTTCCTGCTAATCAGCAGCAGTGTGAGGCAGGCTCACTGTAGGGGGGGTAAAGCAGTCTGATATCAGACCTACTGATCTGATCCCTGCATGAATGGCCAGAGCAGCTTTATCTTGTCTGCAGAAGGAAAAAAGGAGAATCACAAAGAGGAAATGTCAACGATAGTAAACGTGGCAAACATGGTAATCAGCCACAGAAAGGGGGCTACCTAGAGAGGTGTATAGCTGGCCTGAAGAACAGGGACAAATGTGCACAAACAAGCTAATGGATGCACCAGATAATGATTCTCAGGGGCAGAGGAATTTCTCTTGTTAATTTGACAAAGCTTGAAAAGAGGGCTGGAGCCATTATTGACGACAAGCCAAACTGAAGCTCTGAAAGCAGCGGGCAGTCGCAGCTCACCCCACTCTCTGTGTTCTCCAGTCATTGACCTTCTCTCCTCCTCACTCACTGTCACTGCTCTTTATAGGTAAGGACAAAATCTAGATGTCCTTTCTCAGAACAAAGGCACCAAGAGACCTTTTTATTCCAAACGACGCTTGATTTTACATCTGTCTTGCTTTGGCTCATTTATATATATAACAATCATTATCTGTCCCTGAGGTCTGTTCATAAGGAGACATTGATGGAGCAGAGAGGCTATCAGGACGTTTCCAACTGTGGCTGTTCCATAACATTACGTCATTTTGATGTATAACACTTGAAATCTAAGGGTAGCAGCAACGAGCATGAGAATAATGACTGGTTGCGCTGTCAGGGAGGCAAGCATGCTGTAGGGCTGGGCCGGTGTGAAAATTTTCAAACTGGTTTGATATAAAGCTAAACACCAGACTGGACCGGTTTACCGAATTTTACCAGGTGTCCCACTTGACTCAGTAGCCACTCCTCAGTGGAACATAATGACACCGTGTCCCAACAGAAAGTGAGTGTCTAATTATCAGGTAGCATCGCGTAACACCTGAGCTCTCTGTCCACACTGAATCCTAAAAATTAGCATGTTTGTTACTCCATGTAAACAAACCATGCAACTATCACCTGTGCACTAGAGATCAGACTGGAGATGTAAATACTTGAAAGATGGGGGAGTAGCCGACTCACCATCTTTCTACTTTTTTAACATTACTTTTAAAGTGAAAAAAACATGTCTTATATTGTGATATTTGCAGACAAGATATTTTTACAGACATGATTTTAGTCTTTTAAAGACAATAACCCCATATCCCCTCTCATCACTCCAAAAAGTAGACAAACAGCGTGTGCCGCTCTCCGCCCTCTGCTGAAATTTGATCAGTAAATGACACACCACCAAAGAACACTAGTTGCTCCATTAGTAGATTTTTAAACATGGTATTATATTAATCCCCCTGTCATATTGCTTATTACTAATGCAATTTGAGTTGGATTTAGCGGTGACTTAGGCTTCTTTTAAAATTGCCAGAATGTGTCATAATGCCACTTCAGCCGATTTGCATGAATCAAACCCGTTTATGTTTGTACACCAGACCGAACGGGACTGGCAATCAACCCAACTCTAGCAATGAGCATGACTGTAATGACTGGTCACACTGTCAGGGTGCCCACATTAGTTTTGTCTTTTATTTATTGACTGTTGCCAGTCATGGTTCAAAGAGATTCAGTGTAAAAGTAGCAAAGCTTCAGGAGAAGGCTCTTGCTCTTTAAAACAAGCCCACCTCAGGTGAACAATTCGGACACACTCCCGAAAAGCAGAGGTAGGCGTGCTGTGGCAAGGAGGAAAATAAAGGTTATGTGATACATCAAACGGCTTCATTACCACGGTATACTGTGCTCTCCAAATAGGTAGGCAGTGGTGGGTTTTCTGCTCTTTTTGCCTCCAAAATTTAATCCGGCAGAGTTCATTGAAGGGGCACTGTGTCAGAAGGGGAGAGGCAGCGAGAGAGAGCTCGGTGTGGGTTTGTGTTGAATGTACTTTCATCTGGCAAGTCTCACACCCACTCTGTCTGCCGATATGTTGTAGTAGGCACTCTGCAGCCAAAGCAGCAGCCTTTCAAACAAGGCTGGCTGGTTGGGGGGCTGAGAGGGCTTACTGGTAAATTGGCAGCCCAGGGAATACAGGGTACTCTCACCCCGCCGCTCGCCCACTCACGCGCTTTCATTCCCCTTTTTACCCTTGACCATTGACTGGCTGCACTCTGTCTCACTGGCCGGCATAAATCTGCCTTTCTAAGGTGTCATCTGTTCATTGTTTGTCCTCCTCTCTCTCTCTCTCTCTCTCTCTCTCTATCTCTCTCACTCCCCCTCTTTTTTCTAAATCTCTCTCAGCTTTCCAATTGAGTCCCAGCATCGCTCACTCAGGCGATCCATCTTTCTGCTCTTAAGTATATCCCTCCTTATCAGTGTGTCAGTCCTTATGATTAATAACGCTTTCATTCATCTGGCTAATTACATCCTTCAACAAAAGCAAAACAAAGTGTACACTCAGTAGCCGCACATACACACTCGTGCTCATGCATGCATGCACTGTAGGCATACTAACCAAATCTGTTTGAAGTGTGGGACCCTAAAAGAAGAGAAGGCTCCTGTATGCATTAAGTATTCATGTGACGTGTGGTGGGGGGCATGCATGTGTGTGTGTGTGTGTGCTGGGGTTTGTGTGAGACAGTGTGTGTGTGTGTGTGGGTTGAGAGAGAAAGAGAATACTCGCAAATTGCGCCGCGAGCAGCCAGCAATCGAGCGCTGACACCTCGTCTGGCAGTCAGAGGGAAAAGGGGCTGGGCCGAGGAAAGAAAGAGAGAGAGAGGGAGAGGAGGGCGGCAGGGAGAGAGGAGGGAGTGTGTGTGTGAGAGAGAGAGGGAATGAGAGAGAGAGAGACACGGCAGGACAGCTGCCAGCATTTCTCCGATAGCAGGAGAAGGACCGAGAGGCGGAACAGGAGTAGGAATTCTCCTCATTCTCAGCCACCCGAGGAAATCTTCCAGCCCAGCCAAGCGTGCTGATTCTCTGCCCCTCCTCCTGCCTGTAAGCAGCGCAGACTCTGGGAAGGACCTGGGCATCAGGACCTGCAGCCACTCACAGCAGACACACCACAGTGGATTTACCAAATGAGAGACAACCGTGCAGCCTGTGGGATGAATGCAGTATTGGAAAACTGAGTTGGAGAGCAAGCTGTTGCTGTGTTTTTGCATCTCTGAACTGACAGTGAACTTTTTATTTCTGGCAAAGAGGCATGGAAGGAGTTGCTTCAGTGGCGTCTGAACAGAGGTGCGCCTTCTCATCCTGACCTCCTCCTCACCTCCTCCCACGAAGCTCTCTGGACTACCTGCACCCCTCGCTGTGAACCTCCTGCGGGGTAGTTATCCTGTCTGCCCACCTCCACCCTGCCCCACCTGGCGCTTGTTCTGTTTAGTTACTATAACGCCCACGCCTCCTCCTCCTCCTCTTGGTTCTCCCTCCGCCCCCCCAGCTTCTTACAAACCGCTGTGAAATCAAGTGGAACCTCGATGATTGCGATCGGAGCAAAGAGGACCCCCGTGCCCCCAACTAGTGAGCAGCCCCGCCTCGCTGTGTTCGCGGCGACTGTGCCGGCGTATCGAATGTGCAAGTAATGGAGAACAGTGACAACACAGACATGGACAAAGTTGAACTCTATCAGTTGTGTGTTTTTTGACTATAAGCATAAACCAGATAATGGATTGGAAAGAGCTGTAAGTACACCAATGCAGCGTTTTCTTCACTGGTGCATGCTGAAACAAACCTGTGGTTCAGTTTGTATAGCACTCAAGAGAGCATATACAGTGAGCGTGTATTTTATACAAACTGACGTTTTAGACCAAGTTGTGTAGGGAAACAGCTTCATTAGCATGGAGATTGGGAGTGAACAGGTGGACAAGCTGTTGTGGGCGAAGAAATCTAAGCCTCTCCTCACCGCCTTTTTTCTATTGACTGATCATATAGTTGGGCAGTGAGAGAGAGTGAGAGAAGGAGGGAGGGAGAGGTAGGGAAAGAAAGTGACAAGCAATTAATTTCCCTGTGTGGTTGTGGTGGAAAAAAACAGCAATATCATCCTTTTTTCTCACCTTCCATTGAAGCACACACGTGCACCGAGCATCATTGTGCAGCGTGAATTAAACCTCAAGGTTACGAGCTCAGCTTCAGGTTGTGAGCACTCTTCACTCTTCAAGACAATTATAAATCAGAGCCTTTTTTTCTTTCCTGGCAACTCCAGATGCTTGATTTATCTTTTTGCTGAAAGAGGAAAGAGACAGAATGAGGTGAGAGCGAAACAGAGGGACATTTGTCTTCAATGAATGTGCTGCGGATACGTCTCATAAATGCGCATACACACTCGCCAGCCTGCACACACACACACACACACACACACACACACACACACACACACACACACACACACACACACACACACACACACACACACACATATGTGGTCGCACACAACCACGTGTGCTCCAGTGTAGTTTCCTCTTTCTTTCTCTCCATCTCACATTCATCTATTCCATCTCATTTTTTTCAGTCACACGATCCGTCTCACATGCTATCACACATAGGCAGCTCCCTGGGGAGAGCCCTTCTCCTGTAGCCTTCTTGGATGCAATAATTATTCCATCAGCCGGCAGTGTGTTCCCTGATTGTGCTCTTGGGCTGTAGCTGCAGGGGGTGTACAGTGGAGAGGGGAGTATTGAGGAGAAGAGGGGGGCCGGTTGTCACTCCGGGACGTAGGGAAAGTGTACGGAAGGAGAGGGGGGTTGTGTTTTTGGCAGCAGCCCACCCAGTCCTGTCCGGAGGAGCTCAGAGCAGGACTAATGAGCTCAGGCTGGCCTATTAAGAAACTGCTGCTCACTAGGACACACTTGGTTCTTCCCTTTTTTGCTCTTTCACATGCTCTGCTTCTTTCACGTCTCCTAAAACCCCTTGCTCTGCAGATTTCTCATCTTGAATCTCCACTTTTCTTTTATTCCCTGTGCCACTCTTTTCCTCCGTGTTGACAAGCGCCTCTTTGTCCTCCCCGCATTGCTCTGAAATTTGACTGCTTAAGTGAAAACCGTTTGAGTGCATTTGAATTTCCTCAGAGTATTACTTTCCTCCCTGACCTTGAATTTCCAGCTGAGGAGCAGGTTGTTAGCTGATCCAGGGGCAATGCCATACCTGGAACCAATCTAAGTCTGGCCAGATTCCCTGCAGGCCTTGCAGAGATTTTGCTGCTGTCCTTTGAGTTGGAGGAGTTTGGACAGAAAGGAGCACACGTGCCCTACTCACTTGGCCCTGTGACCAATGCATGTCTCCTCAGCACTGACTCTGGGAGACAAGAGGCCAGGATGACAGTGGATTTTAATTAGCGGGCTGTCAGAAAGCTGGATTCAGTTACAGCAGAGTTCTGTGAGATACCAGCACAGCATAACTGCTCATTCATCTAATAAAGCAGAGGAGAGAGTTGCATTTATCTACCTACCTCTCCACTATAAGTGCAGGCGAGTTTAGTATAAATGATCAAAACTCCCTACAAATTATAAACACTCCAGCCAGGGGCTGGTTCTTACACAGTGGGCCCCTGGGCACAGATATGCTAAAAATTTCCCCACCTACAAAGGAGCAAGACATATAAACAGAGTTGCTTAGCCTATTTTTTTGTCATTGTTTTGCATCTCTTTGTAATCATAATGCATCCTCTGTGGTTTCCTATTTCTTCAAAGAAATGTTGTGTCTGTTTGAGGTATTTTTATGTCTTTTTTTGGTAATCTTTTCTCATTTTTCATTTTTATTCATTTTTTATGTGTGTCACATTGTAGTCATTTTGTGTCTCTTCGCGCTCGTTTTGTGTCGTTTTGTAGTTATTTTACGTATTTTTGTGATTTTGTGATTTTGTCCTTCCTTGTGGTTGTTTTGTGTCTTTGTGTCGTTGTTTATGTCAGTTTATAACTACTTTGTGTCTCCTTATGGTTGTTTTGAGTATTTTTGGGGTTGTTTTGTGTTACTTTGTAGTCGTTTTGTGTCTTCTTACGTTTGTTTTGTGTCTTTGTGTAATTGTTTTGTGTCCCTTTATAGTTCTTTTGTATCTTCTTGTGGTTGTTTTATGTCTTTTTGTGGTCATTTTGTGTCTGTTTGTGTTTGTTTTGCCTCTTTTTGTGCTCAATTTATGTCTCTATAGTTCTTTTGCATCTCTCTAGGTCATTTTGAATCCCTTCCAGGTCAGTACATGTTAATTTGAGAGACAATTGTCAGGTGAGGGTCTCCCTTACACTTTGGGCCCCTGTGTTTGTGCCGAGTAGACCCCTTCAGCAATCCTTCCATGGCTCCAGCTTTGACTTAAATGATGGGTGAACATACACTGTCATTACTGCTTAGCTTTAGTAACAGAGATAGACATGGCTGAATCCCAGAGGGCAGTGTTTCAGTATTCCTCGCCTGTCGTGTCTATGACAATTGTTTTGTGTTTGATCAAGATAAATGCAGGCATTTACTGCACCTTCCTGTTGTGACAGACTATATTTGGTCCCTGACAAGCGAAGAGCCTTGCATGGTAATCATTTATCTTATAGATTCGTGGCTTCTGTTGCAAGAAATCAAGGTATAAGAGCACTCTACATGCTCTTGTTGAAGAGTAGGGCTGAGGAATTATGTTTCTTGGTAGGGGAGTTTGAGGTGGGAGTTGGAAGAAAAGCAGTTTTAGAGTGGGGAATGGTGGGGAGTGGTTGCACTGTATTGCTCTCCTGCTGACTTTGTTTTCTTTAGGGGAACTAAAAGGAGCTTGTTGACCTTTATGTTTCAGTTTCAGCGTGGGATTTCTAAAGGCTTTGCAGCACACTCCTATAAAAGCTCTTGGCTGAGTCCCACGCTGGGAGAAAACATCACCTGAGCGAAAAAAAAAGATTTGCTTATATATGAACTTCATGGAATAGGATTTTTTCTAAGTTTAGCTTCAACCTTCTTTTCTCTCTTTGCAGGGCAGCTCAGAAGCTGAACCTATCCTCCAAGCGGAAGAAGCACCAGCCCTCACTGCTCCACCCACAGGAGCCCTCCATTTACCCCACCAACTTCAGCGGCATCCTGCAGGTGTCGCCGCCCCCTGCCCCGCCATGCCTGCTCCGAGCTGTGTCCAAAGTAAAGGAGAACCCAGGGATGGGAAAGGTGAGAACAAACCATCAGTATGCTCATACCAATACCCCCAGAACCCCTTCTACACAACCACACAAAAACACAAACACACACACACACACACACACACACACACAGACCCCTGTTTGAAGGGGAGAATGCAGGGAGGCGACACACTGGTCCACAGGCAGCGTCTGGTCCAGTCCACGCAGATGAGATAAGCTTCCTGGAATGTCATGAATTCATGCAGTTTGTGAGACCAGAATTCCTAAGTCTGAATACAGAACGACAGCGAAAACTATAATCCACAAATCTGCAGTCACGTTTCACAGCAGGATTTCTAATTCCATTTTAGGTGCAGTGTGCGATGATGAAAGTCAGGCTGGCAGCAATAGGACAGTCATTAAACAAAGCTGTACAAACACATCGCTCTTCCTTTGTGGTTTATTGGGTATTGTTTGTCTGAGCTGGCGTCCTGTATTTCTAAAGCAGAAGAAGTCCCCTAACAAGATTAGATCCCACCTGGATAGGAAGTGCTCGCTTCTGTTGCCAGGTAGCCAGACGGTTGAGAGTTTGCCACATATTGTAAATCTCCCATTGACACGCAGACTTCATAAAAAACCTGTGTTATTAACAAGCCCCCTCCAGCCCACACCTGAGGTATACTGTACATCTGTGCAGCAAAACAGGCTGGCTTTAAAGGGGAAATCAAGATTCATGACACTGCTCCAAGCCTATCAGGCTAGACTTTTAGCTTTTCTTATATGATAAAACAAATACATAAATGTGCTTCCTTGATTCTTTGTCCCTGTCTCTCCCAGTTCAGTAACATTTCCAGTAGCCTACATGGTTTTGATTTTGCCTTCGTCCGTTTTCAGTTTAACCTGAGACTTGGGTAAATGTCTTGTTTCCATCAACCAAATGTGGGTCACTTCCACTTTTCCACTTTTGACCTAGACACAGTTCTTTCAGGCATAGACAGTTGAGTGGATGGAGGAATGCCAAGCCTCACTAATGGATTTTGTGAGGGATCAAGGGACAGGGAAACAGGGCCATTAGCACAGAGTCCGAGGTGTGAAAATACTGTAGCCAATCCTCTGTGGCCTCCAGTATCTGATCTCTGCCAACATAAATAAAACTGAGACATTAGCTCGCCTGCTAGCCTCCGTCTGGTAGACGGAGACTCAGCAGTCATATGTGGAAGCCCAGTTTAAATGTCATAGCAAATGTAATTTACTCAACATATGCACACGTCAGTCATGATAACAGCCCCCTGCGGAGTACAAAGAGAGTTTGCACTTGGCCTGCAGAATGCACGATGAATTCACTCACTGAAAGAAAGGGATTTCCAGTGATGCTGTTTTAGAGTGCTGGAGCCTTGGTTTGAAGCAATATTTATATATTAGTCGTGGGAAGAATGGGCCTTTTGTGTAGGCGTGAAGACAGTGGACTCCCATGCTGAGTGAAACAGTCCTCTGTCAAAAACGGAAGGGAGTTAGCTATATTTTAAGGTTTTTATTTCAGTGCCTGAGAGGCATCAGAGGTACTTTTTCGAGGAGCTTTGAAATGGCTCAGGATTGAGTTCCCTACAGTACGATATAGAACCTGCTCCATTGATATAATGCTATAGGCGTGCGTAACATTAAACACTCAGGGAGCTGGCAGGGACTCAAAAGACTGCTAAACATATCCCAAGAGTCATTTATATCTCCTGTCAATCACATATATTTCCAAAGCCCCTGTGGAGATGCAGTAGAAGTGTATTTTTGACAAACAGATTGCGAGGCAATGTACAGTTGTCAGAATTACAATAGGAGGTGATTGTAAAGGAGGGTGTCAAATAGCCTGACATGCACAAGTGCGACCACACCCGCACAAGTCACACGTAGTACTTCTACACAGGGTGGTAGAGGCAGGACATGGGGAAATTTCTTTGCTATTGTTTGCAAGAGCTGCCGCTATGGCTTTAGTGTTTGAGCCCTGTCCCAAGACCTCTTTTTAAAAATCCTACACTTATTGTAGTATTGGTCTCATGGCTGCAAAAGATCGTCATCCCACATCAAATAATAATCAAATAACGATGAATTATCATGCACCTCTGCATCTCGTAGCAATGTGCAGGTCACACAGCTGAAACAGATTGGTGGTTATGGTTAATGTTGTGAACGGTTGCAGTTGAGTTTCAGTTTAGGCAACAAAACAGCTTGGCTTGCTTTAGTAATGAAGTCATGTTTTGGGTTAAAATAAGTACGCAACGTGATGAAAATGCAGCACTTGTGATGTTGATGCACGACAACCATTAACATGATGTTGAAACAATACTGACTTTTAGTTTCAATCTGTGCACAACCTGAAAGCTAAAAGTACAGTTTTTTTAGTCCCATACACCCCCCCCACCACCTGCACCTGAGTTGCTGTTAGCATCAAGTATTGCTGCAGATGGATTTACATTAGAGATATTTGAAGGCCCAGTGCATCTAATAAAAACGCTAAAGCCTGGCTTTGACATTGACATCACATGCTTTCTATTTTAATGCAGTGGTATTGGATTGGTATTTGGTATAGACACGCAGCCTCGGGTGTCGGCACTGGTATCGGGAAGGTACGAATTAAACATCTCTATTGCCCGTTAAAGTCTTGAGGAGTCTTGAGTTGCTTTCGACTGCCTTTGGACTCTATCTTGACTTAGATTCGACTGGACATGGTCTTGGACTTGGCTTGGGCTCAGTTAAGGTGGTCTTGACTACAGCTCTGGGTGCCAGTATACTTCTTCACTTCACTCCTGATTAACGGACTTTAGACTTGAATGGGCTTGTCAGAGCAGTGCAGAATAAACACCTTTAGATATAAGCTGCTATCTTATTTAGCGTGCCATGCGGGCATGATGAGCGGCACCCTGACCTGTGGAATGTGTTAAGACTGTAAAGCTCACTCTATGAATGTCAAGTCCCAGAATGCATCAGGGCGGGTTTCCAGCTTCATAATGTGGAGCTGCCATTTTCCAGGCAACATAGGAGAGGAGAGAGAGGAGAAGGAGGAAGAGTGTGTAGGTGGGATAGGAGGGGGGCCATATGCTCCTGCACTCCCATGCTGCGGAGCTGCTCCTGGTCCAGAAAAACAACCCCGCTGCAGGGATAATCCCCCAGCATGGCGCTTCACACACATTAATTTCCACCATTTTCTGCTGTGACTTTCAATACGCACCTTACTGCCTTTCACTGACACCATTAGGCAATGGGTTGACCCATCAGGCTCACCAGTCAATGTGAGACTGAGTGTTTCCATGGCAACCGTCAATGTCCATCAACTCTGACATAGTGGATGTGATGTTAATGCAACGTTGAGCCGCACTCTTGGTTTGGATACCTATAACCTTTATTCAGAATGCCTACCGTACATTTCTTTGCTCTGCTAGTCTCAGTAAAAGATGTTAAGCTTTAATTTTTTTGCTTCCTCGTGCTGAACGTGAAAAATGCATTCTTACGTCTCTCTGCTCAGCCTGTCTGCACATTTTTCATGTTTCATGCTCCCTCACTTTCTAATCCACCCTTTTTTCTTTTTTTTGCTTATCTCTCTCTGTGGTTTTAGGTGAAAGTGATGATGCGTATCTGTCCATCTCTGGAGACTGCCGACTCCTCAGAGTCTCAGTCCTTCTTGAAAGTGGACAGCAGGAAGAAGCAGCTGACCCTCTATGATCCCGCGTCCAGCCCACACTCCAGTTCAGGACACAGGAGATCTGCCACTGTGGCCGTCCCAAAGATATTCGCCTTCGATGCTGTTTTTACCCAGGATGCCTCACAAGTAAGATGTGTGCTATGCATGTTCTTGCATGTGGGTTTTTTTAAGGAGTCATGTGGGAATTCAGCCTCTCAAGGGCAAAGGGATGTCTTCATGCTGGCAGGGTGTGGTCAGGGGCTTAGAGGAAAAATGCATGTCTTGGGTCAGAGGGCATTCTTACCAGTGTGGGCCTAACAGCTGGGCCTTTTAAGCCCTCTGGGGAATGATTTGAATCCGCTCGGGTTATATCTAACCTCTCCTTTCATAGAACAGCTATATCTAACCTTAGCCCTCTGCAGCCCACAGCAGGCATACCCACGGAGATCAAAGACAAAGGTCAGATACATGTTTACTATATGCTGGCTTGGGAGCAGAGCAGTGTTTCTCTCTCCACAGCTTAAAACAAACACTATAGACTTTTAATGGAATGATTGCATCTATGTCACTTGCAAGAAATCTGAGGTCAAGAATTTAATGCTTTCCCCCTGGTGCAGTAATCTCTAAATAGCAAAGAGAGCAGATGAGAGAGTATTATATCTCTATATCTTCTATCATACCACCTACTTGGAGCAAGTATTTTCCTAAGTAAGCTGCTGATAGCTAAAGCCTAAATGTTGCTGCCGCAGAGCCGAGGCCAAGCTGCTAGATTGTGCCGCTGGGACAGCACTGCTGGTGGCTAACAGTAACAGCAAGCTGTTCTGCTGTTAGAGGCCTTGTTTGCAGTGTGATGTATGGGGAAGGGGCCTCCGCTGCAGAAGCCTCGCCCCAGAGGACCCATGCTGAAACAGATTGCAAAAATGAGCCACACGTTGCAGCACACACAAACACATAAACGCGTACACTGCTGAGCGATGAAAAATACTGAAGCCATTAATGTGACTTGGGTGCAACCAACGCCAAATAACTATTTAGTTTTATAGGATATCGTTTCAGATTCATTGTTCTCAGTATGCCTGTTTGATGGTATTTCTTGAATGTGGCTGAATTGTAAATGTGTGTGTGTTTCTTTTACAGGCTGAGGTGTGCTCGGGGACAGTAGCTGAGGTCATCCAGTCTGTGGTGAACGGTGCAGACGGCTGCATCTTCTGCTTCGGCCAAGTCAAGCTCGGTAAGCTTCTCCACTGGCGAGAGATTAGACAAGAGCCTTTGTTAGCCAAAGAAAACTCTCATTGCTCTTTGTTAGCTGCACTTGATGTCCACAATTGGCTTAGCGGTGCACTCGGGTGAGTCAAGGAATGGGAGATTGGAGGAAAGGAATGGGTGGTGAGTATTGGGGGGTTTAAAGTGCTGCATCCAAGCTTCAGGGCTCAGTCTGTAATTAAAATCTTAGTAATTGGCCTGGGCTGTGCTCTTAGGCTGAAGGGCTTGCTCTCCTTTCGCTGCGGTTTCCACCAGGTATAATTCTCAGCAGAATTACTGCTTCTCAAATGGGTCATTGGATTAGCTTTCTTTTTATTTTGCGCGTACTGGATATTACTTTCAAAGCACCACATCAGCTGTTATTAATTTTTTCTAAACACAATAACCGTCGGAAAATATCCAATGTAAGTGTCTATTCGTTTCCCAATGTTCCAGACAGTTCGATGAAAAAAGTAATTTTGAACATATAGTGAATGTAGCCAGCTTTCAGACACAAGGCAATATTTCCATTTCCATCCCCCTCTCTCTTTTTCACACATCCCCAGGCAAGACATACACCATGATTGGCAAGGACAGCTCCACTCAGAGCCTCGGCATTGTGCCCTGTGCCATTTCCTGGCTCTTCAAGCTCATCAATGAGCGCAAGGAAAAGACGGGCACGCGCTTCTCTGTCCGAGTGTCTGCGGTAGAAATCTTCGGAAAAGACGAGGAGCTGAAGGACTTGCTGTCTGAGGTGTCCACAGGCAGCCTGCAGGAGGGCCAGTCCCCTGGAATCCACCTGAGAGAAGATCCCATCTGTGGCACTCAGGTGAGACTCTTTCTTTGTTCGCTGATCCTTTCATTCTCTCTGTGGGTTATACAGTCTTAGTCTGCCTGAGTATTGATCTCTATCTGTCTATGTTCAACCTCTTCCTCTCCAAAAAATGTTTGACTTTTTTGTGAGTGCATGTGTGTGTGTGTGTATGTGTGTGTGTGTGTGAGTGTGTTTTCTATCTCTTACTGTTTCCCAGCCCGCCTCGCTCTATCCTACCCGCCTCTCAAATCCTCACTTTATATTTCCACCAAACCCATCTGTGGTATTGATGGCTTTCTTCTTACCTTTGTATTGACTCTCCTGTCAGCATCCATCAGCATCTATTACCCGTGTGTAAGCGCTAGTCCTCTGCAACACAATAGAAATCGTTTTGGGGGGATGGTGGAAGACTGTAGGTTTGAAGGTACTCACAGGTGTTGCTGTCAGATGTTGTTTTTTGGGGATCTGCATGGACTCTGACTTCAAAGGCTGAGCCGTTATTTGAAGCTCCTTCTTGCTCTTCCTCTCAACAGCCACGTGTGGGCTCCCTTCATGATGCCCCCCGCCTTCTCTCTATCTTCTCCTTCCTCCTTTTCGCCTCCTGTCTTTCTGTATCTCACCATCATCACATCTATGGTGAGCAAAGTGCCCCTGCCTCCTGCTCCACCATTACCTCTCCTAATCCCCCTCCCTCTGTGTGCATATCTGCTGTTTTAATCGCCCCCGAGACCCAATCTAATGGGCAAGAAATGTGTGCCGGGGTCCAATTAACTGGCTCCCCTCTTTTCTCTGGTATCCTTTTCACATCTGTCCTCTTTCTCAAGCCCTATGTGGTCCCTGTTGCTCTCCCTAACCCCGTTCTCTGTCTCTTCCTCCCCCCACAGCTTCAGAATCAGAGTGAGCTACGTGCACCAACAGCTGAGAAAGCCGCCCTCTTCTTGGATGCGGCCATTGCTGCACGCAGCACCAGCAGACCCAACGTGGATGAGGAGGAGCGACGCAACTCCCATATGCTTTTCACTCTGCACATTTACCAATACCGCATGGAGAAGAGCGGCAAGGGAGGAAGTTAGTGCCATAAGATTTTTACATCTATGAGCCTGTTTACACCTGGTAATAACATGCATCTTGGGTTATCTGATCATAAGTGGTTCTAAATACAAATGTAAATAACCACAAAGATGCATTGTGATCCAATCACTTAAACCGCCTGCTGAGGTGCTCTGGGATACATTTGACACCATATCTTTCTGTAGTGAAAAACACCAACGTGTCCTGATGCATCCTCGACAAGGAATGTGTCATCAATGCAGGACTTGTTGGTTATTTTAGTGAAAATGCCCTAACACTCAAAAACTTGCCAATTTTACAACGAGCTGGATGAAGTGTTGTGTGACCATCCATCATTTTGCCTTACGGAGGGAGATGTGTGGAATTCTGCGATAGCTCCAGCGCACCGACACAACTGCTAAGTGTGCTATGTGGTTATTGTTCAGTTTCACAGCACTTTTGCATATGTGTTTAAAATAACTGCAATTGCAGTATAATTTATTTAAACATTTTCTCCCCTAATAACAACTATTCAAATGTGACCTCTCTTTCACACTGTATAGACAATCAAAAGAATAATCATATTTTTTTTTTTTATCCCAGCCCCTTATTTGCGACATTTACAGATGAATTGGCTGTGGCCCCTGCAAGAAGGAAAATTGTTTGTATATGTGCTTTGGTCAAGAGCGAATGAAGATTTGAAGCCTCTCTGACAGGAGTTTAATGTTTTACTGCTGCAGTAGCAATTACATCCCTCGCCCACATAACAATGTGAAGCCCTGTGATTTTAGCAATGACAGCCAATTCCCTCTTGCTGTATTTTAAATCAGCAGAAGGGGACTGTATATGTGCCTCCTTGTTACCGTGAATTACACATCTGGTGGGAGTTTACCATCCGGGCTGCAATTTGAATCACTCCAGTGTGAGAATCTTACTCATAAATAAATCAGACAGCTCTGACAGTCACCGGCGTAGTGTGGGCTGAGCTATGCCACTCCTGTCATCATGGCACTGTGCGTGAGGAGCTGACTTCAGAGAGGGAGTGTCTGCGCTGCGCTCACCTGGTTCTTTTTCTGTTATTGGCACAGTGTCAGGCGGACGGAGCAGGCTGCACCTCATCGACTTGGGGAGCTGTGAAAAGATCCTGAGTAAAAGTCGAGACGGAGGGGGAGGCTTGTGTCTTTCTCTAAACGCACTGGGGAATGTCATCATGGCTTTAGCAAATGGAGCAAAACATGTACCATACAGGTAAGAAAACCACCATTAGTTTTACTGTCTTCTTTTACTGCGTTTTAGCTCCTGTGAAGTTGTATCTATAAGTAATAGTTTCAGGCAAGTTGCTGCATGTGTCGTCAGTCTTGCAGGTTCTGTGTGTAACTGTTTATTGAGTGTGTTTAGTTAGCCTCATATAATAGCTTTCACTGGCGTTGCAGAGGATTATATTTAAGTTACTCAGGTATGTAAGGATTAATGACTCGTCACAGGAGTATTTGTCAGCTCAGAGATTCAAAATGGCTCCTCCTGGAATCATGTCAGCTACCTTTATTGTCCTTTTGAAATATGATTGTGCTGTGCTAATAACAGCGTAAATGCACCCTTTAGGGACAGCAAACTGACAATGTTATTGAGGGAGTCCCTTGGCAACATCAACTGCAGAACCACCATGATCGCCCACATCTCCGATTCCCCTGCCAACTACGCTGACTCACTTACCACCATCCAGCTGGCATCCCGCATCCACCGCATGAGGAAGAAGAAAACTAAGGTACACTGATTAACAATGATAAATAAGCTTTAACATATGCAGTAATAAACTAGTAAATAAGTAATGTATGAAAACCCAGTGGTACATTTTTACAAGTTAACAACGTAAGCATTTAGCTACTTGAATTATAATACTTCTAAATAATGTTCCCAGCAATAACTGTGCTCCCTTTAATGTCGCTTATTGTTTATAAATGCAGAGTAATTGTTATTTAACATTATATTTAAGTGTTGCCATTAGAGCAATTACAGTCCTAATGTGCGTGTGCAAGTTTGATTGCATTTATCATATTTCATGCCACGACTCACGTCCCTAAATCTTTCTTCCTCCTGTAATTTTGGAGCTATTAAGCAAATGAATGTGTGAATGCTTTTGCAAATGAAAGATTATTAGTGCGGTAACTCAGAGCTAGTTTTTCTCAGCTCCTCAACACATAATCATGTAATCAATACCATTGCCCAAGGAAGTGTGTAATGCATTCCCTCGGATTAGGGAAATATATGCTCCAGATAATTAGGTGGAATGACAAGCATGTATTTATTTGGTGTTGGTCCCAGCCAGGCGTGATTATAATGCAGTCCACATTGAGCAATTTATATTATTGACATTAATTTCTGTGTGACTATTGATGTGCACTTTTAACCTTTAGATAAATATCGAATGGTAATGTCATAGGAATTAATATTTGCCCTGTGATTGATTTCACCATGAAATTGTTAAGAATTGAATCTACTGTGAATTAGAGGGATTGAAATGGTTCTGTAAGAGAGATTGTTACATTCATTTTAAAGACGATAGAATTACATTACTGTCATCACTTAATGAGATCGTTTTTAAAACCGTAAAGACTAAATTGTTTTCTGCTTTATCTCTGCTCTGCAGTATGCATCCAGTTCATCTGGAGGGGAAAGTTCCTGTGAGGAAGGGAGGATCCGCAGGCCACCCCACCTCCGGCCGTTCCACCCTCGGACGGTAGCTCTGGACCCAGACCTGCCCACTATGCTCAGTGACCCAGACTACTCCTCCAGTAGCGAACAGTCTTGTGACACTGTCATTTACGTGGGCCCTGGGGGAACTGCAATCTCGGACAGGGAGCTCAGTGACAATGAAGGCCCACCTGCCTTTGTTCCAATCATCCCTTCCCTGAACAGGAAGAAGCCTGCAAAAGAGGGCCCGCTGGACAGAGATCAATTCTTTAAATGCAACACATTTGCTGAGCTGCAGGAGAGGCTAGAGTGTATAGACGGCAGTGAAGAACCCACTGCATTTGTTGGGGAGGGCAAGCGAGGCCAGGCAAGCCCCAAGACTGACAAATCTAAGGAGAGCCAAGGCTCTGTTTCACCAAAGACTGTAGCAAATATTTCTCACACCCAAGAGGGTATTTCACCCAAACAATCCCCTAAATCTGTTGCCACACAACCGTCCTACAGTCCCAACACTAAATCTAAACTGGACAAGATGCAATGCATTCCTGCAGAAAAAGCATCAGACAGTGTTCAAAATGTGTGCAGAACCAGCGCTGATGGTGAGAAAGCATTGGCTTCAGAAAGCAGAGTTAGCACTAACAAACTCGCACCTGCTTCAGGGCCTAATTCTGAGCCTGTGGTGAGGGAGAAGGTCTACTTCAACAAGAAAGCTTTGCCCAAACCAGCCCCAACACCTGCACAGCAGAGAGACTGCATCAAGGAAAATACTGACAACGAGGAAAGATCCAGCACCAGAATGCCTCCTGTGGGAATGAGCCACCAAGCTGTGAAAAAGAGGGATCCATATACCTCCCCTCTGGTCAGAGCGCCGGTTGAGGTGTGCCAGGTGCGCTCTACCTTGAGGGAAAGGTGTATGGATCGGGACATCCTCAGAGCCACCGTCACGTTGCAGCAGCCTGTTGAGCTGAATGGAGAGGATGAGCTAGTTTTCACTGTGGTGGAGGAGCTGTCTATAGGCAGTATTGTAGATAAAGGTCGGCCATCCAGCATTATCAGCTTTAACAGTGACTGCTCCCTTCAGGCTTTGGCCTCTGGTTCCCGACCTGTCAGCATCATCAGCAGCATCAATGATGAATTTGACGCCTATACGTCCGCCGTAGGAGGATCAGAGGTGAACATCGCAGTTGTGACACCCCTCCAGGAGGGAGCCATGGAGTGTATAGACAGCAGGGGTTCATCCATCAGCTCATGGCTGAGTGAGGTTAGTGTCTGCACCTTGGAGAGTGAAGGGGCTCACTCCACGGACGTCTTCCTTCCACAGGCCAAACACATGGGACCAGAGGCCGCCTTTTACTTTGACTCCTTGGATATGTTCCACTGTGTATCCTCTCCTAGAGATGCCAAGAACTCGTTAAATGACAGTGGATTTGGTTTTTCCGAACTAGACAGTGATAGTGCCGCCTCAAGCAAACTATCCTTAACAAAGTGCCCCCCATCTCCCGAATCAGCCAAAGGCTCCCTCAGATTCACATCCAAAATATCTAAAGCTCACTCACTTAGCTCCTCCCAGCTCCCACAGGGCCCCTCCATAGTCCACTCCAGCCTTCCCAGGAAGATAAAACCTACCTCATCCATCTCTCATAGTAGTAGCAGTAGCAGCAGCAGCAGTAGAGAGCCACCAAGGCAAGAGGCAAAGCAGGGGGATCCTTGGCAGCGTGTTGACAACCATGCAGAGCCTCAGTTTTCTGACTCCAGCAGCACCAGCAAGTTTCTCCGAAATCCCCCCAGTGGCATCCCCTCTAGCAAAACATCCAGCAACAGTGTACCTCGCCCACCCAAGGTGCAGGGGTCTACCTCATCCCAGAGGGTGGTCGACGGCTGTGAGAAGTCAGCCAATAAGAATCCACCTAGCAAAATGCCTCAGCTGAGACGAGGTGCCACCACCCTGGGAACAGTGCCCGTCATCCATTCCTCCTCAGACTACAAGGGAAGCCAAGATGTTATCGCATCTACCACAAGCCTTAAATACTCCTCCCTGGGGAAAAACAACAAGGCTAACTCACAGAAAGTGAGCAACCTCCCTAAACCTGGTTGCACCTCACCTCCCCCACCTCCAGTGAGGAAGTCCAGTCTTGACCACAAGACTAAGATCCTGCTTCCCCAAAGTGCCTTAAAGTCAGCATATGGGGAAGCAGGAAGGGCCTCTGGAGGGAGGGCAGCTGTCTCGGAGGATGAGCTCGAGGTACGTCACAGAGTGGACTCTACCAGTCTCAAAACCTCCAGCCTCAACACAGCCAAAGTTACCTCCAGCCTGAAGGCCAGAGGGCCTAGGGGAGAGGCTGGACAGCATTACGGCAGTCAAATGTCCCTGGAAAGGTGTGAAAGCCTGTCTTTATCGAGTTCTAGAGCTGCGCTTAGTAGGGAGAATAGTGGGGCAAGTCTGGGGAGCAGCAGTGGCAAATCCAGCAAGTCCATTCCTAGATTTGGTATTCCTAATTCATCCAGCTCTCCGATAGCTACCTGCCCATCATCCCCAAGTGGAGGAAGTCTTAGCAAACCTGGTCAGGTAAAAGCTTCTGTTAATCCCAGAACAATAGGAGCAGTCAATGGTAGTAAGGCACGCTCACTGTCAGTCAACAACTCCAAAGGCCTAAGCTCCTCCACCAAATCTTTGGCCGCTCCTGTGACCAGAAATACCAACGCCAACCTCCCGCCATCAGGACGGACATCAGCTCCACGTACTGCTGCTGCTGTTAGCAGTAAGCCAGGGAGAGGAACCATCATGGGCACCAAGCAGGCCATGAGGGCCGCCAACAGCCGTGTGAGCGAACTGGCGACAGGCAACATATCAGGCAAACACATGAGAGGTTCAGGAGATTCAGACAGTGGGAATGACAGCGGGGTGAACGTGAGCGATGACAAAGCCCCCATAGCCATGCTGCCGTCTCCGTACAGCAAAATTACAGCACCCAGGCGGCCTCAGCGCTACAGCAGCGGCCACGGCAGCGACAACAGCAGTGTTCTGAGCGGCGAGCTGCCTCCAGCCATGGGCCGCACAGCTCTGTTCTACCACAGTGGTGGCAGCAGTGGGTATGAAAGCATGATCCGTGACAGTGAGGCCACAGGCAGCGCTTCCTCCGCCCACGACTCCATGAGTGAGAGCGGCATGTCATCTTCAGGCAGAACGAAGAGCTCCAAGTATCCCAAGAAGAGAGCAAATGGTAAGAAACTAATTCGGGGGTTTGCACAATGCAGGTACAGGTAATATTCACACATATCACCCTGGTAATAGCAGTGTATGTGAGATCTCTCAGTGCGTGCCTGTGAAGCTCATACTGAAATAGCATCCAGAAATGAACACCCTCTCCTAGGAAATTAGCCTTGTAGCGGATATAACTTTATGAATCCATTCTTATTACAAACACGGATTGGTGTTTCATTGGATTTTCTCTCCTCCTGAATCAGCAAAATACATTATTCATACATACAGTATATGGGAAAATGATAATGAATGCTCCAAACAAGACTACTTCGAACTGTGTGGTGATCAAAAAGGATGAGTTGAATGAGAGTAGCAGCGACCTGGTTCAGGTTTTTGTAACCCTGTATATATAACCATTTGAATTCATGTGCGTTAAACCAACCTTTTGAATTTATTCGGGCTGTGTAGATACAGAATAGCAACCCATGAAACCCTTATAAATATGCAATCACCACATTGGGGTAAAGCCTTGAATCACTTTACAGTGTGACTCATACATATTTACTCATAAATCCCAGCAAATACTACGACTATATGTCAACAGCGTAACTGTTCTGACCATACGCATGGCTTTGTAGGCTTCCAAAGAAGGCGGCTTATCCCTGCACCCCTGCCAGACTCCTCTTCCCTGGGGAAGAAAGTGGGCACAGCAGGCCAGTGGGTGGACTTGCCCCCAATGTCAGGACCTCTGAAGGAGCCTTTCGAGATCAAGGTGTATGAGATCGATGATGTGGAGCGGCTCCAGAGGCGACGTCAGGAGGAAACCACAGAGGTGAGCAGAGGGTCACTCCAGACATGTTCTACATGACGATACATCTTGCTCAACTTGTTAAAGATGATGTTATGTCTGGGTCAAGGTCTCGTGAATCCCTCTCGCTAAGCCTCAGCAATATTTTGCATGTGCGACATTGATGCTGTGCGCGCTCAAGATGTGTCGCACTGACCTGTGTGGTGGGAATATCTCAGCTCACTTCTTCCCAGTTTCTTTTTACAGAACAAGACAGTAATAATATGTCTCAGACGTCTGACCTTCAGTCAGCTCAGTGGCAAATCCCGCAGTTTAAATGTCTGTGTCCAGATTCCCAGAGCTTGGTATTTTGGCAGCGTTCCTTTGGAATGTCAAGAGTTCAGGAGGCAATTACTGACAAGGGTTAATTGGTTGGGATATGAGTGATGATGACTCGGCTTACTGCTGACGATGGTGCTGCTGAAGTATGTGTACGTCTGTGCATGTGTGCGTGTGTGTATGTGTGTGGAAAAAGAAGATGGCATGAGAAGACTAGTCAAGGAATGTGTGATGAATGCAGGGGCACCCAACACCAGCCCAAATCAGCTCACCACTAGCACTCATCACTGGCCGCCTGATAGCTTTTTATAGCCGACTCCTCTTCTGTGGATCATTAACTGCTCCCACAAGTTCAGTGCAGCCAGACAGGGATTTGTTAAAAGAAGATATTAAATCAGTTGGACGGTGGTTTGATTTACTTTCAATTAGAAAAAAAAGCTCTTCAATTTTTCTCTCCCTGACCTCACTGCCTGAATGACAAATTGGCTTTCCATGACTTTCCGTTCACTATTTTGAAATTAGCACTGCAATCTTGTGCATATGCATCATTAGCTTGTACCCCCAGTATATATAAACATGCTGTTCGCATACATTTGTGTATACTATTAATATAATACAATGTCTGCTTTAATATGCTAACTTGTTTTAACTGTTTCTGCCTACAGCAACCATTCCAGGATGTTGACAAGGTGAGCTAATTTTAATGATAACTTTGGTTTCATTATTAGCAGCACAGGCTGTTTTGCATCACTTAGGCTACATCATGTTGTATTTTTTAAAAATTATTTTAGGATTCCTAGCTCCCCAGCTAACTTGGGTGCATTTGCATTTGTTTAAATGTGGATTAATGTACATTGTCCTCTGTTAAATAAATAAATTACAAATTATAAATCAGCATGGACAATATATACATTTTTACACCACAAAACCTGAACAATTCCCACAGTCACAGTACAATTCTGCTTTTTATTTGATTATACTTGGTTTCTTTATAGGAAAAAACAGTGTGGTCTTCATGACCAGGGTTATAAAACATATTTAAGTAATTTGGCACTCATACAGTAGGTTTCTCAATGTTAGCCTTTAAGCTACAGTTTACAACTTTTATGAACATAACTCGACATAACTAACTGTGTCATATTGACTGGAATACTCTGTACTCTGAAAAGAAAGAACTCTGAAAGAACAAAATTAGACGCATAGTCTTTTAAATAAATCATGGCCCTCATCCTTTTTGTACTGCTCCTGCATCAGCTAGAATCTGCCGCGGTGCACTGAAAACACCCTGTCAGAGCCGAGGTGTCTGTAAGGAGTGCTGTCACACTATTCAGCGTTTAAAAATATAAATCAAGATTCTGTTATTGCATTGCCTATCTCTCTACTAAACTATTTTCAGAAACATAATTTAGTATACTGTGTATCCATAAAATGAGAACGTTTGTGACCTGGCTGCCACATTGGATTTAATTCAGCATGGCTTCACCACCACCCACCACCCACTGGTTGGACCAACTTTCTCATTTTACAGCTTAACAATACACTAAAATATATTTCTGAAAACATTTTAGGTGAGAAATATGCAATTTAGTGACAGAATCTTGATTCATATTTGATCAGTACTGCCTAGTTTTAAAATATGACTGCAGTTCTCGAGCAGTTATTGACATTTTTGACAGCTGCTGTATGGACTTCTCGGCTCTGATTGGTTGTTTTTATTTGTGCATTAAGGCCTATAAGGCAATAGAGAAGGTAGAGAAGTGTGAGATTCAGGAGACTATCTATGCCATTTATAGCAGTTTCAACAGTTATGAATAGTTTTTTGCTTGTTTGTTTCATAAAAGTTACCTGCTCCAGCTTTGAGATTGACTTTTACTGGTAGTTCGACTATTTTATGCTGTTTCTGACTTTTTCCTTTCAGCAACTTAAGTCTGCTGGGCTAATGAGGCAACTGTAACCAAGTACCCTTTCCTTTTCTCTCAGGGGCTGCTATATTTTAACAGTAAGCTGAAGATGCTGGAGAGAAGGCAACAGCAAGTGAGGGAGCTGAGGGCAAAGTATGAGGTGTTGTTGGAGGAGCTGGAAGACACCAAGGCCCGACTGATGATGGACCCCAGCAAGTGGATGGGAGAGTGTAAGTAACTGCAAATTTTTTTTTTAATGTTAGTTGATGTCCCATTTAAAGATCTTTAGTGACAAACTGTGTAACCAAACATTTATTTTTTTTCTTTCCTTTCCAACAGTTGAGGTAGACCAGAATTTGGATAAAGAGTCTCCAGAGTACCTGGAGGCGTTGGCGCAGGCCACAGAGGAGCTGGAGTTCTGCGTCAATCTATGCAAGTCCCGTGTCATGATGGTGACCTGCTTTGACATCAGCATGCCAAAATCTGGTGCTCAGGAGGGACTGCGTGAAGTCGAAGTGTGAGGACAAAAGAACGTCGAGGTGGAGAAAAGAGGAAGTGAGAAAACAAAGGAAGATGAAATGTAGCAGTCAGTCTATAGTTAGCACTGGAATGAAGAACAACAAGTGACGGAGAGGAGACGAGAGTGGATCTTTGCATGAAAACAGAGGAAATCTTAACCACCCAGCTAGAGTGCCTCGTTGTCCGGGACGTGACAGAGAAATAAAAACGTGAGCACAAACGCTGTTGCCTGTAATGGCAAGGCAGTGGCCATCACTTACTCAAGAGTCAATGAACAACACCTGGAAGTGCCTTTTGTATTGATTTGCTTTGAGTCATTATTTTTCATATGGTGCGGGTATCGTAAGCATACCTAAGCAAACCCTGAACATAATGCTTTTAAGAAAAATATTTTATATTGCATTGTATAGTGTATTTATATGATTATGTGGTGTGTACAAATATCCTTTTAAGGGAAAAAAATAAAGAGGAAAAAAGAAAAAAGCAATAAGCTAATGTTATTGCGCTCCCAGACTTTGCCTTTTCTCTTGTTTCAAACCTCAGTCAGCATTTTATCCATGTTCTTTCAGCCTCTTGCGCCTTATGTTAACTCTCTGGTTCTGTAGTTTTCTAGATTTTTCAAACTGGACTATGTTACTTCATCAAGGACTGCATTTGCTGTTGTCACTCGTCGCCTGCCAGCTGGCGTGCGAAAGCTCGCGGGGCTGAGTGAATGTTTCTCCCTCCAGTTGCCTTGATCAAAATGGGTCTCAGTGGATGCACAAAGGTAGAGCAGCAGTTACGTCGGAGGGCTCGTTCAAGCTGTGCTCGCCGTGTTTATCTCACTGAAAATGAGAGATTACGCCAAAACATATCAATCAGAGGGCCACTGTGACGGATAGTGTGTGATTATTCTTGATTCAGCCATTCTCTCTGGTGCCTCAATACAGTATGTGGTCATGCAACCCTGAGAGACTTCCCTACACTAGCCTGTATGAGGATAGCATGATGAATGGGTGCACTGATAGCAGTGCTCATCAGTGAGCCCAATTTCTCTGTAAATGGGCTTGGACTGGGTGCGATCTATACACTGTAAGACAAAGAGGCACAGATGAGTGAGCACAAGTCTTCTCGCCTCTTTTGAAATACCTTTTCAAGCGCTACCAAGCCTCGGCTCTATGCATTCCAATACATTTACTGCAACTTCTGCAAGAACCTCAATGCTGACTTTTAAGGGCAGCAACAGTTTGGCCCCTTTTTTGTCCCCTGTCTCTTTTTTTTATTAACAATCCAGTGGCTCAAACAAAGACTCAAGAATTGTTAGTTTCCTGTGAAATGGTGCAGTGAGTAAGCGTAAATGATCGGGACGTTGTCTAGGAAAATCAATCATGATATCAGCTCTTTGTAGCTGCCAGAATGTGCTTGTTATGAATCAAATGGCTGACACAGAGAGAACAAAGATGATCGCTGAAAATGATTGTTACGAAGAAAAAAAAACAAAAAACAAACTGGCTTTGTTGTATTTTGGTATGTTTGATTTCTATGTAACAAATATGTTTTCTTTCTTTTACAAAGATGTACTCTCTCAGGCCCTCTCTGAAGATGCTGCATGAGATTTTTTAATCATTTTTAAGAATGATTTCTACTCCATTTTTACCATTCTAATTTTTACAATAACTTCAGTTTTCACTAATGTGGGGTTAGGCTCATGAATTAAATAACTATTACCAAACCAAGACCTTTTTTTCCAAAAAAATTATTATATGTGAGGTCATATTTCATATCAAAACCCATATTTTCAAATATCTTTGTTTTTGTATAGGATTTTCAAACCCTGTGTATAAATGTATGATACGGCAGCTTGTGTTTTACTTTTACAGTACCTGTGAATAAAATGTTTCTTCTTACTGATGATTCAGAGTTGAATGTTTTTCCCTGGTTCACGTATTCAGTATTTATAGGATTGTTTTGTTTTCACAGCATTACAGAGAAGAAAAGGCTGAAAGCAGTTCCTGTTAGTCTGCAATCTTCTTAGGAAATCCAATTATTTACATTTTTGTCTTCCCACAGTCATATGCCCAGTCTGCCTGATTCTTCTTTTTTTCATTAATTTTCTTATACACAACAGAAAGCTACAACCTAAGTGACATAAGAAATGAAATGCTAAATAATACAGCATCAGAAACCAGGGTCGGCGCCAGACGTCAACCAAACCTGGGTGGTCCAGGATTTTTGGGGGGTGGGGGGACAGGTTCCTTATTTGCTGTAAGGATCCATCCAAGGACAGAGGGATGGTGTATGCGGTAAAGCTTTCTGCAGCAAACTAATTTGTGATATCTGGCTTTATAATTTAAAACTGACTTGTACATCACTTGGGAAAATATGATAATTCCCAAGGAAATCATCCCTTTGAGTCTGTTTTGTAACTAATTGTACTCCAACTGTCTTCATCCTTTTAAAATTATAATACAACACACTTTGAGAATCACGATGAATCATTTTCATTCTACCTAAAAAGAGGGAAAAAAATTGTCTGATGTTATTATTTTTAATTTACATACTACAAGTAGTCAAATAAGGGTAGGAATTAGGTGTAAACAGCTTTACTAATCTTGAGACCTAGTTTTGATGCACTATGCTGGAGTAGAGTTCACAGAATTAATGTTCAGCTAACATTTGGATCCATCCCATAATCACCTGGTTTAACAACAATTCCCCAAAAGGCCCAGTAAATGTGGTCTTAGACCAACAGAAGAACATTAACTCAGATAAATTAGATTTCTTTGTGAAATAGCATAGTAGAATGAACAACATTAGCATATAATGTTGTTTGAATTACAAAGATGAAGGTACATCAAAACCTAAAAGATTTGGGGTTTTTGAGTAAACCTTTGGGGCCCTGGAAGCCACTCTGCCACTCTGCCTGACACACTGATACTGGTGTAGCTTGCTTGGTTTTGCACATCTTCATCTTCTGTCTTTATGCAATATCTAAACACATTATTTCATTGGTTTGATACAAAGCAACACAGTGGGTGAAATGTTACTGTAGGCACATGGCAGAATGTGCAACAATCAAGCTACATTTAAATTAAATTTGTACAAAATTTAAAAAAAAAAGTGTAAAACCATTCACAGCAATGCTTTTATCTCCAATTCTGAATCAACTTATAATCAGGCAAAAAAGTTATTATATTAACACACGTTACCTAAAAAAATCAAAATATATTTAAATCTGGATCAAACTTTATATTACGACCTTTGACCTCTGCTCAGGACTGTGTGGGCGTGTCCGACTGTTGTTTGACTCTCCTGGTGCACCTGAACACACCGTGGACGGTTATTTTCCAGTAAAAAAAGAAAACAAAAAATACATTTTACACCGTCTTCTGTGGATTATCCGAGACAAGTTAACGGCGAAGTTGTATCACGAAAGACACGTAGCCGCAGAATCGTGCAAATATTATATTTTAGCGTTGAGTGAGCACCACAACAACATCCATCACTAGCTTTGACTTGGGGCAGCAATGGCGATATCGGCTGGATACCTCGACACACACACCGCTGAGGTAAGTTTAACACATACGTTTTTATTTTCTGTTAACGTGGTTATTCTGTCTAGAAAATAAGCGTACACCGTTTAGGACGTTAGACCTGGTGTTAGCTAGCTCTGTCCAACTTAAGCCTGAGCAGAGAGCTTACCATTAAAAAACACCTCTGTGCTTAGGTGAGGTACACTGAAATAGTTTATATATAAATGCAGTTAAACCTGTCTGGGAAAGAGGTAACAGTGGGTGCCAGTAAAGCATAAGTTTATTTTGTTACATTAAACCTCTGAATCCTGAGGAAGTTGGTTTAATTTCTTCTGAAAACATGTTTTTCTCCAACTTAGCAAGAAATGTCAGAAAAATTTTTTTTTAAAGAAAATTACTTGAAAATGTGCAGTGGGGAGATTATTAGAAATTATCCCCATAACTATATTTATAATACTTATTTTAATAGATTCAAAATTTTGTTCACTATGCACTTTCTTAAAGTATTTCTCTTGTCTTTTTTCATATAAATTTTCTTTAATTTTTTTTTACTTATTTCTTGCTTAGTTCTGGGTTAGGGCTTGTTAAATTGCTCTTTGCCTTTTTTTTTGCCTACGCCCTCTGCAACCAACCCTCCAGGAGGGTCCGGACCAAATTTTTTAAAAAACTTATCATCTAAACGGACCATTTTAGAGCATTTTGATAAACAAAAATAGTAGATTAGGGGGGCACCAAAGTTTTGATGACAGAGTGTCATTTTAGGGAACCAGTTTAGGATTGAGGGCAGCATTGGAAAAGGGCACGAATTTGTTATGACATATTGTTCAATGGCTTTTTTAAAATGATTTGATGATTGATTTATAAAATGAGTTTTTTATGAAATACTAACACTTTACAAAAACAGTAACAGTCCACAGTGATATAGCAATGGCGATTTATTAAGTTACTTTATGATTGCCATTTCTAATGATTTTTTTGGATGGTGGTGCATGCTTGCATGTCATAGAGGACATTTTTTAAATATGTTTTGTAGTGATACATTGCTGGTAGCATTTTGAGAACAATTAATGCCTAACTTGAAGGATTGTGTAAAACCCTGTAACTCCCTAAACTCCCAAACAGTTAATAACAATTTTTGCGGAGGATCCTTGTGGGAAAAAACAGTTGTCTGTGCTTGTTGGATCAACAGTAGCATATTGATAAAAGTAGATAATAGATAAAATTGTGAAAACACTGAGTTTGATATATAGGAAATGAGATGAAAAGAGAAGGCGCAGGTCCAGAGTGATTAATTACTGCCAGTATCAGGAGGGCCCTCTGCTCAGTGTGATACATGGAGTCCTGTTGCGTGTTTCACTCGAGACGTGTGTGTGTGTTCAGCTAGAACTTGAACCCTACTGTGCAATAACATCTTGCCTCCTCCCAGTTAATTCTGTTTTGATCAAAAGCATAAGAGGTTAATTTGGCGAACTTGCAACACCAGCTGGTCACTGTGTTTGAAATCACATTCTCAAGGTGATTTTTTTTTTTTTTTAGCTTTCAGGCTTAGTGGTTTTTGGTGCCTTTTGACAACTTGTTAAGACATTTTCAGGTGGAGTTTACTGTGCAAAGGGCTGGAATCAAATGTGCCACTACATGCGATTCTGGAAAATAAAAAGTAGGAAATTGTATGCTTTTTTAGTCAGTCTTCAGTTTGCAGGCAGCAAAAGCCTTTTGTCAGATCACTCAAGATCCTGTCAGCTTAGACTGTACCTCGTTGCTCTTAGGAAGTCTGTGTCTGAGTGAAAACAGTTGGCTGAGGCTGCTGCAGACGTCTGATGGCTGCTGAGCACAGTCAGCCCCTGTGTGTCCCAGCCCACTTTGCCTCAGGGCTCTCATCATTAGCAGGGAGCTGGGTGTTGCATGCGAACAGGAATGAGTTCACTGAGAAGTCAGGAGCCCCTCATCACCCCTCACCCGAACCCAGCAGTGACCCTGTGTTGGAACTTGACTCCCTCCTCTCTGAAAGCAGAAGCAATCCCAATCTGACCCAATTCTCAATCCATTTGATATATTTCCCTTTTTCATGTCTTTGTCTTTTGATTCCATTATCGTCTTCTTGCATTCCAGTGTCAGTCCTGTTTAAAGTGGTTTCTCCTGTCAAAACTGAGTCGCAGTAGAGAAAAGAGTTCTCTTTGACACATGAAAGATGTTTAAATCCTACAAATGCTGCTCCAAATCTCTCAAAGAGAATTGTATTTAGACGTTTTAATTACTTTTGTAGATGACCTCATGTCTTTAGCCGGACTGAATACAGAATAGCTTCATACATATAAAAGTAAAACAGGCTTTTTTGAACTCTCTTTACCCCCCCTCTGTCTCTGTTCGGCTGCCAGCATCTGCCCTGGGCATTGTTAGTGCTTGTAGTCGCTCACTTTTTGAATTTACAGCTCTGCAGTCCCACAGATTGGTCTGTCTAAACCAAGCTTGCTCTTTGAAGAAGACCCATAAACCTGACCAAATGCTGCCACTTATTCTCAGTAATTAAAACAAGCTGCCGTGGAGAAAAGTCCTTAAATTATCAGAGGCTAGGCACGATTTAAGCCCCGCACACACGGTCTCTCTGCCTGCGTGGTCGTGCTTCAGGGGGGTCGTAACCATTGACATCTCCATCCTCACAACAGATTGCATGTGTGAGGAGTTTTGCACCAAGACAGAAACCTTTTAAGAGTTGTAGTCCTGAAGGCTTCCCCCCATAGGTACTGTAAATTCAGGATGGGTGGCCACACAAGTCCAACAACATGCCACTGAGCTGAGATAACGCCAAAGGCAGTAAATCAAACCAACGCAATCCATAATGTTAAAGTGAATTAATTAGCCTTTCAGAGACAACTTGAAATGATCTATCACTGAAGATTTAACCTTGTTTACTGCGTGTAATTTAGCAAGCTAGAAGGCAAGAGAGGCTGGGGACCTTGCAAGCATTGCCATTATAAGTAGTCATGATGTAGATGATGTAAGGCTAATAATTTACCATACTGGTGCACACTGTAATGTGAATCATCCCCCTCGTATTACCGTCACTGAGCTCCCCGAGTCCTCATCCAGTCTATCTGGTGTGGACGGTAATGAGAAGCAGGATGTGGGTCTTGAGTTCAAACCGCCTGTTGTGTGTTGACCTGCGAGCTATCAAGGTAATGAGTGTCGATGATGAAGATGCGCACTCACGCATGGCCAGTCTCTGATGCTGTGTGACAATGAGCTGGCAGTGTCATCCTATTCTGTAGTCGATAGGAGCTGATGCAGGAATGAGTCACATGAGAGGTGGATGTTTTATCTTTTTGCAAGGATTAGCGTGACATTTTTTTTGGTCTTTTTGTTATTTTTTCCATCGTTGCACAGGATTTGACCAGAATTGATGACAATGCAGTGTTTCCTACAGAATTATAATCTATGGGATCGGTAAACTCCCCGTTTTATTTATCTTGTGTATGTTCCTTTTATTTATCATTCTCTGTCCCCTCTCTAAATTTAGATGTTTTTGTGGGTCTGTGAAGGCTGCTCTGAGCTACTTTTTTCCACAGCAGGAATTTGAGTCGCGGTGTAGATAATTGACCCTGTGTTCCCATCAGAGCTGATCAGATCGATGGATGAGAGTGAAAGCAAACTTTGGGGCCCAACACAATGAAAGGTTAAGTTTTACTTTCACTGCGCCTGACGTTCTGCTGCTTCGTCTGTGCCCAGAGTATGCTGTGTGCTATGGACAACCAAACTATATATATATATATTCCAATAGCACTTTGCTCTCCACAAAAAGCCAGTCCGCTTGTTGTGCTAACCTCAGCATATGTTGCTAACGGATTGAACTTGTGAACTGCTTGTAAACTGTCTCCAGGCTATGTGCATCAATCTAGAAAACCGGAGCTGCCGACTCTTTTCCAATGAACGTAAGTAGCTCTAGCTCAAAAAGTAAATGTCGCCAAATGATGTCATGTTTGCATATTGGATTCGTCATTGTGCATTACTGGAGGCATTAAAACTTAGTTGAATTAGAGTCAAGAAAAAAAAAAACCTCAAAAAAACATTTGAATGCAATGAGAGTTACTATACTACAATGCAGCACTTTCTAGTGCTTCGAATCCAGAGAGAAAGAGTGTCAACTTAACCATAGGAACTCACTTCAACCGGACACCCACAGTGAGTGACGTCCCTGTACCCTGCCCCTGCAACACCTGCTGCTTGGTGCATCAAGAGGTGAGACACCTTGTTAATGGCAGAAGACTTACAGACTTTGATAACTTTAGCACTTTTTAAAAATAAAGTGGCTAATAGAGTCTGAAAAGTCAATAAATCTAGCGAGAAAGACACCAGGTTGGCAACACTGCTACAAACCAATTTTTCTGAGCACCGAATTGTGACCCACCCACCATGACGATTTGGTACAAATACATGCAGCCCTGCAGTATTTGATTCAGAATGCCAGCTCATTTATTACATTTGGTCCGTACATAATACACTGACCTTGTCAAAGAATGACGAGGAGAAGCACTCTCTCCACCACATGCTTTGACCTTGTTCTATCAGTGGTCTTGTAGTCCCTCGGTCCAGATTGCTTGTAGATAACTGCTGATTTACATAAAGGCTTTGTTTAGAAACACTGTTTAAAAATGCTTTTGTAATACTGATGTGAGGAGTTAATGCGCAATGAATATTCATGATTTTAAAAAAAAGGGTTCAACACAATTGAGCAGAAAAAATAGACAGTGTAAAGTCCTTGATTACATCAGTTGTAGAGTAGGTTGCAGTACACTGCAGTCAGGTTAATGACTTAGTGTTCACATGTGCAGATCTTTGTTTTTTTCTTTAAGGTTTCAGCCTTTTTAAAGATCTACAAATTGCACTCAGGAGATAACTGGCCATTAAAAATTTCATTATTCCCGTAGAAGAAGCTAAATAATTTAATTCCAGAAAAAGTGCTCACTGAGATATTGCTGTTAATTGCACAGTGAAACTGAATAGCCAGCCATTCCATCAGGTTGTGCTCTCTTAACAGATGGGCAGGCGTGATGAAAAAGACCTTTTTAATTAGTCTGTCTGAAGACGTTTCTTCATAACCGGCAGCCCCCTTTACGTTTAAGTTTCAGTGGCCACCAGGCAGGCTCTTAGCTGGCTCCCAGCAGCAGCCATCTGGTGGACAGCCGAACCGGGGCTACAGGGTGGCTCCCCACTCCACTGAGCCGACACGTAACCCAAGGACACAGGGAAAAAGGCTTGTTCCTGACAGGTCTTTACTGTGTTTAATCTGGTACCTTTGTGCTCTGTGTGGAAATCAAGAGTCAAACTGACAGCCTAGATATGTAATGTTGTAGAGGCCAGAATGTGATGTTGTTGATGTGGTTAATGCTAAATGGAGTTAACTGTGTTGACTTGTGTTTAGTGGGTAGCACGTCTTACTCACGGCAATCTTGGGCTGCATTCAACGAAAGAAAATCTTAGCTGTCTGAAATTCTTGCTACCATTTAACCGATAGGTTGATGAGGGAAATAGTCTGCACATTATATCCAGATTTCCTAAATTGCCACAGTGCACTGAATGCACTCTACCTGGTAGCGTTGTGTGTCCACCAAAGGTATTTTCTTGTCTTAGAGTGCGACACTGACACTTGCCGAGGGCAAATGCACTTTGTGTTCAGACAAGTGGAATGCCTTGAGTGAAAAAATAAGTGTTATGTCCAGTGTAATATTCTGTGAATCTGTCCCACCACTAAGCATTAAGTGGGATTTATGAGAATAATTTGACATACTGGAAACTACAGATGACAACTTTGGGATTGACAATGTCATATACAGCATAGTGTTGCTAACATTAAATATCTCTGTAACACTTCATGTAAGAGAGAGACTTACTACTTTTAGCCCAGAAGCTATCGATAGCCATCTTACCGCTTTAACAAGGAATCTGATGTGATTGTATCTCTTTCAGAAGCTTTATAATCCAGCCTTTAGTGGTGGTGTCTTTTTGGGAGACTCAGTAAAATAAATCCATAATGATAAATTAATGTTAGGGGTCGACAGATTGTCCGTCTGGCCGTTTATGGGAGCAGATATTTGGCATTTTGCCGATTATCTGCAACTCTGTTTTATTTTAATGATCGCCGATAAAATTAATTAACGAAAAAGTGTGCGTATTGCATTCAGCCAACACCAGGGAAGGCAGCCTGCAATACATGCAAAGAAAGTGTCAGAATGGGAGAAACTTCTAATCTGTAAAATCTCAAGGAGCAATTTTTATTCATTATTTTTCATTAAATTTTCACTAAACTTTATTAAAAAAAGTTGCAGGGAACTTGCTGTATATGATGCTGAAAGTTTGTTAAAGGCATTTAAATAAAGTTTTGTGCTGGAATTTTTTTTTATTCCAAATTCTAAATTTCGACAGAAAGTTGAAAAATGCTTAACTTTGGGTAAAATGCTGTGTTCGTCACTGTCACTAGCCATCCAATCACTGTGGAGAATGGGCGGGACAGTCATGCAATGACCAGTCGTCACAGAGGACAAATACAAGTGCTGAACAATAAATGCCGTTTCCAGCTGGGAAAAGAAACACTTTGGAGGACACACGGCTGTGATGAGAAAACACCAGCGATTGTCCAACCAATGAGAATCTGGTCGGACAGCAACATATTGACCATTTGACCAGAAGTTTGCAGCCCTTCTGCAATCATTCATTTTTAAATGAAATTATTTATAACAGCAAATAGTTTTGGAAAGATTAGCACCTAAGATTGCATTTTTAAAGGCTGTGTGGGAGATGACTTGCATCAGCAGATTGCAGATGCATTTTATCATAAAGAGTCTCTCTGTTTGGATGACCTCGCATTCAGTTTGCTGTGATCGGCACGTTATTTTTCTTATATCCCGTCCTTTTTGGTGGGTACATCAATTCATGTTGGAAGAGTGCTGTAGTTTCTATCTTTTACCAGATAAACTGTGACTTATGAAATGCAAGGTTAATGTGATTTCAGGCCTTGGTTATGGCTTCTGGCAAGATGAATTGAATTTGTAGTCCTCATTGGATAGCAGAATTACACGTGTTTCTTTCTCTTTTTACCAAGAAGAATCATTTTGTGTACCTTGTTAAAGGGGTGAGTTTGATTTTTTCAAGGCTGTGATTGCTTTCTCAGAAACCCTCATGCATTGGATTGAGCTTTCTGCCTTTGTGAAAACAACATTTAGGTGTGAGAAATCCATCCAAGAAGTATCTTAACACAAATGCTCTTTTGATTTGTTTGCTTACTTTGGCCTTGGCAACACTAGATTGAAGGCTTGTGTGCAGGCCGCAAAAACAGCAGAAGACGTCTATTAGAAACTGGCAGATAAGAGTGAAATTCAAACTGTTCTTTGGTCTATATGATAACTTCAAGTAGCCTTGTCGCACACTAAATCACACACCACGTGAACAAAATTACATATCATATGTGATTGGAGATCTTTGCAGCACTGTATGCTCTCTCTTTTCAGAAAGAAAGGACAATTTCTTGCAGTAATAATAATATTTATTCTGATTATGTTCTGCCCATATCCTTTGTAATTTTCTCATTGTAGTTTCCCGTATTGTGATACCATTAGCATTGCATTCACAGTTTGCCTGTTTTTACCATGACTAAAAAAGTATAATCAAACTGTCACGGTCCAACCTCTGGGTTAATCCACCAATCAGACAAAGCCTTGTTCTATGCATGATGCTTTCATCTGCCCCTCACTCACACCTTTTGATTATGTGTGCTGTTTTCATTTACACATGTAGATGATGATGATTATAGCTGTGAGGCATATTTTTTTTTTTTTAGCTTTTCCATCGCAGCAGTCAGGGGCTCCTTCATTGTCAACACTGAGCTGCAGTGCATTGTCTCATCAGACAGTTTCAGACGCACCGCGGTGGTGACAGCCCAAACACGGTCTTTGTGTTCCCTCTCTGTCTCCCAGATTAGAGCGTGATTGCTGCAGGTTGCTGACAGGAGGCTGTCAGTAGTTGTGATGTATGAAGTGGAATATGTGCAAGTGAAGAGGTTAATTACACAACATTTAAGACCCTTCTCTGCCTCACTATTCATACTGTAGCCAATCACAGCCAAGACACTCACTAATCAAAAGTAGGCTGGCAGCTCTGCACTGTGGCAACAGTTGCAGTGATGGCGGATTGTCTGGCAGGGATCGTGTGTCCTGCTGTTTGCCTATTTGAGTTGGTTGGCAGGCTTGTACAATCCCCCCTCTCTTTTACTGTTATTCATTCATAGCCAGGAGAAGGTGGAGAATAAATGTGTTCTCTGAATCACTGATAGACTGGATCATTCTTACTTGTGTCTGGTTTGGGCTTCATTAAATCGTGTTGAAATAGAAACAATTTTGGCACTATTCAAGGAAACAATGTACCAGAATACTTAGAGTAGCTCATCTTTTTTATTACAATGCCTTAGAAAGAGCTACACAAGGTGTTTTGTCATGCTCTCTAATGGTTGGATATGGAATTACTGCACATTTGATCCATTTTCTAAAAGGGAATGTATTTAACAAAATACGTTTAAAGTAGGAATATCACGAGATATAATACCTCAGTAAGAAGTCGATGCCAAAATTCTAAAAACAAGCCTACTCATTTTTCTCCAGTACTGTATATATAGTGGATATGGAGGATGCAGTTCTTCCAGGGGGCATCATATATGCCTTTAAGTGTTTCAGTCTGTCGTTAAATGCCAAAGCAAGAGGAACAACACCATGTGGAAGACGGCGACAAATGCAGCTGTAGCAATAGCTCTGTCTCCACTTGCTGAATAGAAAAGCATTTTTCTTTAGGCCAGCGTGTTTTGTGAATTCTATGCATGGAAGTGCTGCATATTTACACTATGCTACAAATATCAGCAGCATGACGAGGTGCTGAGTGTCTATTCTGTGCTTGGTGCTGCACGTTTAGGATTTTTTTCTGTTCTCCAAATGTTGATAAATGTTCAGTTTTGGGTGGAAAGCTGCACTCATCACTGTCACTTCTTAGCCAGCCATCTAATCACAGTGGAGGAGGGGTGGGACAAATAGTCTGCCACATATCTAACAGTATACTGTAGGCTACGTATTAACTTTTCCTCACCCACAAAATTGCATGAACCCACACAGACTACTGCTTTGCATTTGATGGCAACTCACGAGGGATTAATAATAATACAATTTAAATTAGATTTGATTAAAATGTTTTTAATAAAGGGATGTATGTTTAGGTACATGGGATTAATTGTTTTATTTTATCACCATGGTATGAAATTGATGTTCAGAATTGAGGAATTTCACTGGTATTGGTATGGACTACGAAATTTTGTATTATTTTATAATTTTTATATTCAAAAAATGTACTCTAATACTTAAATATCTCATTTGTGATTTTACCGTCAGCCTCTTTAGCAGAGGATATTCTTTGCTTTGCTTGTTTGCTACAGCATTAGACAAAGTAGAAACAGGTGAGGCATACAGAGTTTCTCTCTCAGTTTGTGTGACAAACTTTTGGAGTTGAACACAGTGAGATATGACATTCTCGACTGCCCCTCCCTCATGTGCTGACACTTCGACATGATGACCCTTGTCCACAGTTTAAACGTATGGCTGCCACCGATCCCTGCCTCCATGTCAACAGTGTTGTCTCTCGGCTGCTTGAACTCTCAACGTCAGCTTTCATCTAGTTCACTTTAAAGTATGACCTCTGTGACCTGTCAGGGAAACACACATCCACTCTTGTCACCCTGAGCAAAAGACCTCTCACCACTGCAGTAATGAGCAGGACTGCTGAAACACAGTGTGAACTCTTAAAAAAATACTGACAGAGTTTATGAGCAAGCTTGGAGGAAACTTGAAAAGTTTGTAGCTCTATACTGAAATCTTATTCTGAAGTGATGAGGAACTATTACACGTGTGTGTGTCTGCACAGATCCCCTAAAGCTTCATGGATGACTTTTATTCTACAGGAGGACCCTGCTAATTATTTTCTTTTATGATTATATTTCTCTGTGGAGCCCCATATGGAAACCTGTTGAGTTATGCAGATCCCAAAGGTATTAAAATCACAGAGACGAGTAACCAGCCTGCTTTTTATGATTGGCATCATAGAATGTATAACGCTGTGTGCTTAGCCGGCATTTTTACAACAAAGTGCTTGTTTTTTTATTTTGTACTGTGGTGCAAGAAAGTAATTTGACTTTGGTCCTCTTTGTTACAGTAATGAAACTGGATGGAAAGCCCTCTGAGGATAGAACAAAACATTATGTCCTTGACGACGCTCAGCCTCTTTCTTTTCCAAATGAAGAAACAAGACATTGTTCAAAACGGCAGCAGTGAGATTATTCCTGGTGCAAATTTCCCCAAGGTAATGTTCATTGTGTTTTAGTATATGTTGCTCCATAGCAACTGAGATGAAATGGTTTTATTGATTTGCTCAGGAGCAAATTAGGCCTCGCCCTGGAGTATCCATGCAATTCACTCTGCACTGCCTCTGCTGAGCTATGAACAACCTTTAACAGATATTTCTTCCTCCTCTTTAATTACCACTGGTTACCTGAATGGCATGGCACACAGAGAGCTGCCCTCGTAATTAGCCGTCAGCTGTTTTAAGGCACAGCTCATTGATTAGGTCATGATCGCTAATAGGACGTGAAATCCTGCTGCCTTCTCTATTGATATAGATGAGAATGAATGGTGGTTTTACATTTACGCCAGACCTCGGAGTTAAGTATTTAAATAGGCAAATGTGTAATATCAGTGTTTTACAGTCACATTGGAGTTCTGAACATTTTAGTGCCCATTCTGGGGAACCCATCAATTTGTGTGAGATGTGCTTACCATGCTGATTTTGAATATGGAATTATACAGTGATCCCAGTTTGGCCAATCTGTTACATTGAGATGCAGTCGGCTGATTTTCTCCCAGTTGGCTGACAGAAAGCTTCAGGCTTGATTTTTGTGTGTTACTGTTCTAATTAAGCAGTTACTCTAACTGCAAACTGCAGGGTTACATCCTTCAGTCTGGCTTTGCATTTTTGGAGAGATGTGTTGTGACTGGATTAACAGGGTGGTTGTAAGGATTTAATAATACATCTCCCTACTGTAGCATATGTGTCATGTCCTGTGTTTGTAATTCCAAATGATTATGGCACATCACTTTAGGTTTTTTACTATTTATAGGAAAAAAAGTCTTAACAGAAGCAGAGGAGCTATTTATTTTATACCCACATGCTTTTTGTTTTCTGCTTCATATTTCACTGTAATGCACTATTAACTGGATCCTCATGTGACAAGGAAGGCTCCAAACAGAGGAACATTTAGTGCCATATACAAATACATTTGAAAAATTCAGCAGCAATGTCTCTTTCCAGAAATTATGACCAGGTTACTCAAGATAATCCACAAATCTCTTACTGAGCAGTTTTATGGAGGAACGTTTTCTTTCTTCTGAATGGCGCATGCCAACTGTATCACTACACAGAAGGAAGCATTCATCTACTGCTAGCTCACTAGCACCACTGAGCTAGCTAATTTGACAGCTGAGGAGGACGCTAGAAATGTTTACATCTCTTGCTGTCACAAACCACTCCTCCATGGGTAGATGCACGTTTAGTAACCAGGTCATAATTTCTGGAAAGAAACTTTGCTTTTAAGTTTTTAAAATATATATTTTTTGCCACTTTAAGCAACACACACCAAGTGCCATGTAGTTCTATTATATTGTAGAGAAGGCAGACATCGCTATGGCTGATATCATCACTCGCAAACTCGCACCATAACAATCTAGACTGATAAACAGCCCTACAGGTGAGAGGACAAATATGTATTTTTGATTTGGGGGTGAACTGTCCCTTTAAAGTTTGGCAGTTGCTATTTGAATATCCAGACCACAGCTTGTTGTTTCTTTGTTCGTTTGTGATCATGGATATCCTCTCTGGGAATGCCACTAGTTTGGATGAACAGGTGGGCCACTGCCTATAGGCATGTGAACTCGAGGCCTCAGCAGCTCCACCAAACACACTCTGTGCTCGGGAGACTTTTGGCGGACGTGTGGCAGTCCCTCCTCCTCCTCCTTCCATCTCCACAGCTCCCCAAACACAGTTGTTCATGAATATGGATGGCAGGCAAGGCTCCCTGGCATCATTAACGTGCCACAAGCTCATATAAATCACATCACCATAAAACCTCCAAATGCTCTGATAAAGAAGGTAACTCGATATCAAGCGGCAGACGTCAAGAAGACAAACAATTCTTGAGAGGAGAAACACTGGGTTCTTGGTTAGCTGCTTGTTCTGCAGATTTGATTGGGTCCTATATTACTCTGCAGTTGTGTAGCGGCGTTAACAGCCTCAAACATCTTGTGTGACAAGGCTGGATGCAGTTACATGCAGACACAGTTTGTCTTGGCTGAGATGTTGACAGGCACTCATGCACAGCTGCAGTAGACTTTAGCCCCTAGAAAACTCCCCAGTCTCAGCATGGAGAAGAAAAGCTTTGACATCTTTTCATTTTGAAAAATGGGGGCATATTAAACCCTCAGTACCCACTTTTGTTCAACAACCGTACTAAGTGGATTGCAAGGTTTGCCCCGAGATGTTTGAGTATGATGGTCAGAGTCTGCAGAACTACAGTATGATTGGATGTAATAACAATGAAAAAAGTGGGTAGTTGTTCCAAGCTACATGGCTAGTTTCTACATTTAATTCCCACACGGAATAGTTTTTAAACTGAAGTGTAAAGATTTGTCCGTATTGATTTCTGTTTGACCAGATTTTTTTTTAAACTTCTCTCTCTTTCTCTCTCTGTGTAGAAAAAATGGTAAAAGCTAAACCCAATTAAGTGGCACAATCAGCAGCTGGACTCTGCACTGAGGGCATTTTGACAGTCTGTTGGCAGCCAGCCCCATCCTCTCTTGTCCTCTGCGACAAAGCCATACACAGCCATGAAACACACACAAGTGTTTGCTGTGTATTGTTGCTTTTTAGAAAGACCTTTTAACCATCTGTAGTGTTCTTGAATACTGTACAAACCTTTATGCCTTTGGTTCGTGATACACATGAACATACCGTGTGTATCCTGGGGCCACAATAGCACTGCGTCAACAAAACACAGACGCTTTCTCTTTCAAGGAGACCACGGCAGTGGCAAAGCAGAGTTGCTGCTGCCGCATCTAAAAATGTGGGGTTGTCCATCAAAAAGTTGCTCCTGGCTCAACTTCTGCCACACTGCAGTGCAACATCCTCCAACCTCACCGCATACATTACCTTCAAGCATGTTTTTTAGCTTGTAGTGCTGCATTTGTAGTGTTGTATATACAGATTGCAAAGCCTTTTGAGGCAAACTTGTGATTTGGGGCTATATTGATGCAATTGACCTACTTTGTGTCTGTTTATCTTAAAACCACTGATTTATAAAATCTAAAATCCTCCTGTAGATGGGTAGAAACTCTTATGTTAAAGATTTTTTTTTACGTCTTTTTTGGCCATAATTAGACAGTACAGCTAAGAGAGAGAAGTGGGGGGGTGACATGCAGCAAAGGGCCAAGGGTGGAACCGAATGCCCGCTCTACCAGGTGAGCTACTGGGCGCCCCATGAGTAGAAACTCTTGTCATCTGTTAAACCTTTAAACTCTATTTTTTTTTTTCATTTTCTTGCTGTTATCTTTAGGAAGACGCCTAAATCAGGTAAAGCAGCTTCACATGCACATCCAGCATCAGCTCTGCATGAGTGTGTATTTTTGTTTGGGAAACTGTGAAGAATGGATTATTAATCACACTAAATGTGACAAGGACTACAGTATAGTTATTGAATATTGTTCTTTAAGTAAATACCTGTTAGTACACTGATTGAGCCTGTGACCCACCAATGAAAGCCTTTGCATTTGCAGTATTATGAATTGGGTAAGGTTGTACGTAGGGATGTAAACTATGCATCACAAGGCAGTTAAAAATTGATAGAAAATATGTGAGTTTCTTATTTGTATTGGTGAGAAAATGATATTGTGAACCTAGTATCGTGAATCGTGAGTTGAGTGAATTGTTACAACCTTGGTTGTACGGGATTCAGTCAAATCAGATTTAGCTGCTCAATATGTACATTTGACCATTACTTCCTAGTTCTTCATATAGAGTTTGAATGGGGCTCTGTGGGACGTTTAGGGTGACATTGACATTTATGTTGTATGATAAACAAGCCAAGTTAACTTTTGAGCTAGAGACTATATCTTAAGTTGCTGTGAGCTGTAAATTTTACCACTTCTAAGCAGAAGGCAGAAGATAACGTTATTTTGGAGCTTGGCCGGGCCTCTTTGTCTCTGGGCAGACACCTTCATCTTCTCAGACTCACCCTGGGTCTGGGTCCATAGCAGCCTGTAGCGGAGAGCAGCATAATAGCGAGGTGTGCTTACTTTGCTGCTACATCTGGGAATTAACAAATATCCCTTAACAAATATCCCTTAAACACCAGAGCTGCATAAAATTGAAAGAGAGATGAATGAACATCTGGGAATTAAAATGTCCCCAGATGTACGCTGACTGACTGAAAAAAACCCCAAAAAACCTCCTGTTTTTTAAGTGTAGACATTATATACAGAACAGCAAGGCGGCATAATGATGTGATATTTCCGCTTTGAACAGGCAGTGTAAATGCAGCCTTTTATATTGTTTTGCGCATTTGGCAAAATGTGCAGTATACCATATAATTAAAATTACATTTTGACAGCTTCCAAATACAAATATTTCCAAACCATTTGCACACCTTGATTACAAAATGAATAGATAGCTATATAAAAGCATAATGCCACTGTGACCAAAATCTCACATCCAAAATATGAAGCACTGGTCGTGCTGAAAGTTTTTTATTTTTTATGGATATGGGGGACTAACTACAGGGGGACTAATTCTCTGCACCACAAAAGAGAACACATTGCTGTGCCTGTTATTTTGTAGTTTTTCCATGACAGTGCACCCCTGCAAACATCAAACAGGCCCTCATATCCAAAAAAGGAGTTGCTCTGAGTTCGACTTTTTGCCGTGTTTGATGAGTGAGTCTTCCCTCCCAAATCTACACATGAATATGGAGCAGTAGGTCCTCGATGAGGCAGGCAAGCATTTCCTCTCTTCCCAAAGAAACTTCAGACGAGGTTCCTTGCAGGGGGTCTGGAGTGGATTCTGGGGGGCACGACAATGCCAGCCTACTTCACAAACCTGGCACTTTTGTCTTTGGAGTAAATCCATGCAAAATTAATTTCTTTCTCCCTGCAAAGACAGAGGATGGATAAATATTTTTGAAGCATATGTATTAGGAGAAGAGTGGGATGGTGCCTTTGCTTTGCGCTGGAACTTCTTTCTTCTTTTCCCTTACTCCCCAACAGCAACAAGAGGTGCTAAAGATGATTCAGATACGCTCGACTGATTTCTCCTCCCTAATCAATCGAAGAATTATGGAGAATTATTCAGTAAGGTTGTACATGATTGAACATGGGGCTGCAACACTTTGATCTTTCAGGAGATAATTCATAAAAGTGGAAGCTGTTACAGCAGTATTTCCTCAGCCATCCTAGAATTACATTTAAATGTGCATTTTTAGTTGTGGCAGCAACAATTTTACTGTTTTGAAATCTTTTTTTTTTTTTATAAAGTCATATTGTTACATTACTTTATATTCAAACATACAAGAAAGAACAACAAATATCCCTTAAACACCAGAGCTGCATAAAATTGAAAGAGAGATGAATGAATAGAATGAAAATTTTATTGTCAAATGTTTTGTTGTAGCCCAAAGGACTATTGATGCTGTAATATAAAACTCATTATAGTGTCAAATAACCTCAAGCTGCAATCTAAAACCTATTGTATTACAGCATTTAACAAGTTTATTCTTTGTATCTATTTTTTGATATATATATAATGAGGCAAAGATGAAAAGCTTATTATTAAGACTATATATTCCATTGTAAAGCAGCTGTAAAACCAAGATGACTAATGTTTTATTTTGATGCTGCAATTCTTTTGTCACTTTAGTTTCATGTTTTATCAGGCTCTGATTTCCTCTGGGACTTTGCACACCAGCAAATCATCCATTAAGAGACGTGGAAATCCAGGCGAATTTGCTGAAAACGATAGCCTGTAACTCAATTTAGACAACTTTAGAGCAATGCTCACCCACTTCATACAAAATTTGATTAACAGTAGCCGAATGCTGGTATTAACCAAGTGATGTAATTACAACTACAGGTTTGGTGCTAAAGCAATTATCAAGCTGTGTGAATATTCCCAAATGAGATTAACATGGTGAACTTCAACCCCTCCGGATTGAATAAGACATAATTTATCTAGCGTGGCTGCATCTCCATTTGCCTTTGACTTGTCTTTTATAGCAAGATTTATATTCAGATATCTGCCATTGACATCCACTTAAACCTTCCTTTGTCATAACTGCTTCACAGGCGATGTCTTATTTAATATGTTACATCTCTTTTTCATCTGTACAGACATGAATGTGGTCCATGTTTATCTAATTTTGACTGGAGCTTAACAGATTTTTTGCAGATAAATCCTTAACGGAACCAGATTGAAGAAATGGCGCACAAAAAAAAGCAAGACAAATGATTAGTAATTTCTTTTTTTTCCAGGAATAAGCTTTCACGTCAGCCCCTTTTAGGCTGCCTGTTCAAAGCAGGAATATCACGCTGCTGTGCTGCCTTGTTGTTCTGTATATAAAGTGATTGTGTAATGAGGGGAACAGAGCTGTCTTGCCTTTAAGTCACCATGCAAGGTAGTAATAGTGCCAAAATGATGTCTGTATGAAGAGGGCATTGGCAGGAGAGGACTATGGTTAGGATGGGTGTTATGTTTTCACATGTTAAGTGTGTGACACACCGCAGGAGAAGGCAGCTAACAGGCTAGCGGCTAACTAAAAGAAGAAAAACAGTGGCCGTAAATGTCCACAAGTTGGGAAAACTGAGATGAAAAATGAGATTTGGGAGCTTCTTATGCCGTGACCAGAGGATGAATTTAGACAGTTAAGGATTATTACTGCCTTGATGCCATTGTTATGTGCAGGTAGTCCTGCTGATGCTTTTGTTTTATGTTAGACTTAAGGCCGACGCTGTTGTGTTTAATGTCACACCAGTCACGCCTCTTTTAATTTTGTGATGCTGACATGCTATCTAAAATCACACATTGGAGTGGAATGATGCCACAGTTGTTTGATTCTGTGTAGAGAGGGCTTAAAGAGGGGACTTTGTAGCGGCTCTGATCTCTTTGTAAAACAACTCTCTAGAAGAGGTGAGCAAAGTCTTGTTTTGGAGCTAATGGGGAACAGTCCCTTGGACACAGGTCATCATTATTGCCCAAGGTCAGGATCATGGAAAAGCTGATGCTAAGATATGCAGCGGGATGGAGATGTGGGTAGAGGAAGTTTGAGCTCGGATTGACTCCTTAATGTAATTACACCCACTCAGGGGAGAACAGATGACAGAAGTGGGCTGGGGATTTGAGAGAGGGATGTGACAGCCTCACAATAGAGAGTAGAGGAGTGTCAGCAGACCTGTCTCTCAGGGTTGAGGGTCGGCCTCATGGCCTCGGGCCAGGCACAAGAGATTAAAACATCCTGGCCGTAGGGCCTGGAAACAGCACGCCCAAATATAGGACACAGGAGCTGGAACTGGAATAATAAGATGTAGGTTGATGCATATAATTCATTGTTATTCCAGGGCTCTGCCTTTGCTTTAAGTGCATCCACTGGGTCGACTTCCATACAAATCCTGCAGTCTGTTTGTGTTGCACTAGATTTAAGCAAAATTGTGAATGTGGTTTTGTGTGTGATTGATGCATAATGTTTGAGACTTTGGGCAAAGCTTATTATTTCTGTCAGGTGTGATTTCCAGCGAAGACAATGTAGCTTTTACTTCTTGAAATGCAATCACAGAATGGATTGCCCACTCTGGAGTTGGCACTCCCTCACACAGAGAAAGAAAGAGAAAGGGGGAAAGACAGGCCCTTTTGATGAAAGGACTGAACCCAGCCCCCCACTCGCACTCTTCCCCTCCCTCCCTCCCCTTCCTTGCCCTGTGGAGTTAATCTGGCAAAGAGGAGGCAGCAACAGCCAATTTACACAAGCAGCAGCGGCTTTTTTTGTGCTGTGCCTTCTCTTTTGCTCGCCTTGCCTATGTCTCCACCCCCATACACCTCTCTGTTCATTGTGTGTACGGTTGTTTGCCCATGTTTGTGTGCACGGTGTCTGTGTTGCTCTGCACGTATTGGGCGGTGGAATAATATCAAATACAGTAAGGTGAAAGACGGTCCAACCCCTGAGGCTGGCAACACCTGCCTCATACAAGCTGTGCAGCTGAGGTGTCATGGCACAGGTATCGCCACCTACCTTCACCCATTCTCATGTGCAGTATTGTGCAGTCTGTCACTTCTGGTGCCCGCCTACGTTTACCCCTTTCTTTGTTACTTTCCAATCTGTCTTCCTTTTGGTAAAGCCTTTGTAAGTGTCTTTGCACAAAGGTAAAAAAATGGATTAAGAGTTCTCCATGATTGAGCCCCACCCTCCCTCCTCCCCTCCATATTCAGACACACACACACACACACACACACACACACACACACACACACACACACACACACACACACTGATGTTAGATGAGCATCCCTTTTGGGCACCTATGTATATCAGACTCAGCTGTGCCTCAGGAAAAGAGAAAAAAATTGGACAAAACATGTTTCAATTACCAGCAGGGCTTAGATGGCAGTAAAATGAATAGCCCGAGTGACGCCGTGCGTTTTATCATGGTGGATGGATGTGGGCGTTAATCAACAGTGTTTACTCTGTCCATCACTGTGTTCGAACAGTAATTACCTAAACACAAACTACGGTTTTTGTTTTGTAATGGTATTAGTCATGCTGGTGAGAGGCTCTTGTTTCTGCTTCCTGCTGTAATGTGTTCAATAAATCCTCTGGACACACTGATTCTCTCGCAGTTTTGAATCGAATCCAAACATTGTGGCCCATCAGTTTTTCTCCACCAGGCTTGCCCAGATCAATTAAATCAAAGTTCATCTCAGCCGGACATAAATTATTTAATGAATGGCATCTGGATCTGGCGTGGCTGTGCATGCATCCAAGCTGTGATGAGAGTGGGAACTGAAGGGATATAGGATCTCATTTTTCATTTTAATATTTTGAGCCTAAAATGTATTACTAATATGAATGGTATTGCACTTTAGCAGTAGTAGTTGATAAATGAGATAACTAACACGGGTTGTTAAGGAAACTGAAATTTTGAAATTTGAATTTCCTGTAGATACTAGAACAGTTCTCTTATAGGTTGCTGTTCAGGTCGTATTTGTATTCTGTGTTGTATTTGGTGTAAGACATTTTATTTTTTGTTGTGATTGTTAACCTCCAAGAGCAAAACTCAGCGGCCAGTGTCAAATATACTCCACATGAATGTCGATGTGGCACCAAGTGTTGTAAAATTTTACCATTACCATTGAACAAAACCCCCACTCACACCAGCTAATATGTGGCCTTTGTGTTTAATGGGAAATGTTATAATCTGCATTTACTCCTGGGATGTATGACTCTGCAGTAGTCACGGATATTTATTCTGCAGTACTCATGAGTATGGACACCCTCAAAATATTGTCTGTCACCATCCAACCAACACTTGAATATTGTTTAAAATTTTGTCTAAACAGGGTTTGAAAGAGCGACTGAATAAGTAAGATATACAAAAAAGAAGTAACCACCATAACTTTTTCACTGGTCTCCATGCTGCTTTCTACTTTTTACTCACCTGTTTTCCTGCCTGTGTGTCTTCAAACATGACACACGAGAAAAAAACAAAACAAAAACAGAAAGCCATACTCGTCTACTGCAGAGCCATATGTGCACTGCTCTGATCTACTGACAATGGACAAGCAGTCTATCACCCATTTTTTACACATTTTACAGCGTTATAAAAGCTGCATACATGCACTAATTTTAGTGAAAAACGGTATGAGTGTGTTGTCTTTTGAATTTTTAGGTCTGCCTCTGCTAAGCTGTTGGTCAAAGGTGAAGGAGACCAGTCTCATTCTAATTTGCACAATGATGCATCAGCACTTTGTGTGCCCCGGGTCAATATAGGTCTGCCAGCACCTCGTGCAGCCTGTCACAGTCAATAGACTGGCTGACATGACATGTCCTGCACCAGTGATTGAATTACAGGCCATTTGTCTGCCATGATTGTCTTGCTGTCATATCAGCGTTAATCTCATTGTAGGCGCTGCCTATCATATCTTCATCAGATGTGACAAAGGAATAAAAGAACATTTTGCTGCAACATTAGGATTGTCTTTGTTAAAAGATGCCATGGATTTCTTTATATTAGACCAATTTGAATCCCTAAGTATATTCATGCCTCAGACTTGGACCTGGAATGTCGCTGCCTACCCTGTCAGCCCTCATCTTTTCATCCTGTCTGCAAGATCTAATTCACAGCCACAGTACAAACTTAAAATAAACATTTTTTAAAGTAAAGGACGTTCAGTTTTTATAATTCCTGTGTGGTTTTAGAGACATATTGTTTGTTCATTTTGCTATGGGTCTTTACAGTAAAATTTAGATTTTTGTAAAACAGAGGCTATGTTAATGAGGCGCTCATTATGGTGACAATGATTTTCCTCTATAATTTCCTCGCTGCTGTACAAAACCATGTTGGCAGGTGCAAGGTGGGCCCATCAAAATGCCCACACACAGCATGTCGCAGTGTAAATGTGTATCATCGAATGCATATTGTAATGTATATGTTCATGTATTCTAGCTGTTGTGCCATATTTTCAGTGAATTAATTACCTGCAATATGCGGTATGTGGTTCTTACCACGAAGGAGTGGTGTGGACTGAATTATGATAAGTGTGAGTAAATAAATAAAAAGTCACCGGGGATATCAAGTGGAAGCAATGCTCCCAGAATTGCATACATTTACACTAAACTGGAGTGTTGGCCTAAGATAAACAACAGTATCAATATATTTTTTTATGTGTTAGTTCTGGCCTGTATGCTGATGTATTTTAAAGTAGTCTTGATAATACATTAACTGCCCCTAGTTTTTCTAAGAGTTATTAACATTTCACAACAAATGCATATGTTTTGCCGTTAAATGAATGCCATTCGCTGAGACTTTAAATACATGTTATTGCCAACAGTTAATGTTGCTTTTTTCCTGTCATTATACTCTAACAGTACTGAGAAAAACCATAGAATTGTTAATAATTCAGACGTGGTGGAATATGCATGCTTTTTCTCTCATAGACTACTTAAAATGCACAGACTGAGACTCTTCAAATATTGATTTTCTCCCTCTCTTCAATTGTATTTTTATGCAGCGAACCTCCAATTTAGCCCTTTCTGTGACATATGAAACAAAGGAGTGTGAAAAGTAGTTAAGCTACAATAGTAAGTCTGTTTCTTGTTTGGTCTTTTTTAGTGTCTTCTTATGATTAAGCTCTGTATTGGCATCGGTTCCTACATAAGAAATTGGTAATTTTGTGGCATTCTGTAACACATAAATTCCATCTAACAGGATTAAGCAGCTCACTAATCTAACCACAGTGCCTGCCTCGCATGTGTAAATTTCGTTTTACAGCCCGTCAGGCTTCAGCAAGATGCTTGGTGGCACAACTTCAGAGGAACTCCTCGATGGCTGTAATTCATCGGCTGCAGTTTTCAAAACCTCATAGTTCACCTTGCTCCTCTGATCTGGACCTGGCCAGGCACATATTATTTAAAAGGGAGATGAATGGCCGATTGGGCGTTGCTCATGTGTCATGGCGTAAGTCATGATAAATAGCAGGAGTAGACTGACAGGTCACAGGACAGTAAAGAGTAGAGATATCAACATCAACACAGGCTCAACCAACCGCAATGTAATTTTGCAAGTCGTTAAATCACTGCCAGAGAAATATGAGTCCAAGGTTATTGAGCGCAGCGTGAGTGATGGAGACTTTGAGTGGTCCACAAGGCTCAAGTTGCTGCGGAAATGAGATTTAACACTGTGTCATGTCGTAGACCTTAGCCGAGCAGAAGAGAGAAAAAATCTGAGTGAAACTGAATTGTATCTGTTGATGCGATGCTTGAGATGTTCAGTGCGTGATATTGGTAGAAATTATGGACTGTAACTTTATCTGAAAATGAATCAACACAGTAATGCTTCACAGTGCTGCGTGTTCTCTGCAGCAGGGCTTTTCTAATCACAAGGATGTTGTGTTTATTTTGATGGACAGTACCTATCTACTACATAATGGGAAAGGAGAAAGGCAAGAAATAGTGAGGTGAAAGGGGTTGAAGATGTGAGGTGGAGGGGGGGTAGGCGGGTAGATGGGGGTACACCATCCAATTTGTGATGGACCAGATGCTGTACCCTCAAGCGAGGTATTTTACCCCAAACGGTACCTGTAAAAACTCCATCTGTTGAAATGGGCCCTGGAATATGTCAGCACTAGCTGAAGGCTCTCTCGCTGTGCTCGAGCTGGCTGTCTGGCTCTGAGGATCATGTGTTGTCAGCTGTACCCCATGGGCTGAGAGAGGGAGAGAGATGCTGCTATGGCAGTCTGACAGCAGGGCTGTGGCAGCCGCAGCCTGCACCATCTCTCTGAGAGCCCAAGAGGGGAAGAAGGGGGGGCAGAGAGGGAGAAAAAAAGAGAGAGCGAGAGAGAGAGATCCTATCCTAACATGGAGCCTATGTTGTTGAATGTCAGTGTGGTGGAGAGATTGCAAATCATCTCTTCTGAATGTCACAAAAGGTGCCATATGCATACAGCTGCAGCATTTGCTCTGTTGGATGAAAATGATAATGGTCATCGAGCCTCTGGACGGTTGTGACACCAGCTGATGTGTCCTCTGATACAAGACAAAAGTCAATAGGTCGATACACCATGGGAGTTTCACAGGTGGAAAAGTGAGGTTTGTGCCTGTGCATGGCTATGTATTTTAATTGGACTACAAATTTTTAAAATGTTATTTGGGCTTGTCCTGTCAGCCTTTCAGTGTGACTATGAGGTTAGAGTGATACAGAGAGCATGAGCCCCGCAGCTCGCTGAAAGGAAGCCTCAGGCTCAGTCTCATTGTATGATGATGTGAGTCATTGCAAAGCATGCAGTTAATGAGATATTCCTGCATGGAATTACAACTATTTAACTCATAGTCTCTTTTCTACATATTGGTTTTGTGCATTATCTTGATAAAATACCTTGTCTTGACTTTTGTCTTAACTTTTTCCCTAAATGTGTAACAGCAAGTGGAGTTTGACTTTGATTAATGGCCTTTAATCATTACCTTTCAATTAAGGTGTGGTTGAAGGCTGAGATCTATTACTCAGCTCATAATAATGCTTCTTAAAATTGCAAAGGACCTTAAGCAGAGGCGGAGAGGAGAACCAGTCTGATCAGTAACTCGAGACTCAGAGGAAGTGCTGCTGAATGATCACGCTCACACTCCCTCCGCACCAGGAGGCGAAACACTGCCAGCAATTTTCCATCCAGTCTTACTCAATTTAACCTCTCAATTTCACTCTTGATCAAAATGTCCATCTCTGTAAAGGACAATAGATGCAGCTTTGGCACCTCATGTGTCAAGTAAAACAGCAGCATAGGTGGGGTGGATGTGGTTTCCACCACATGCAGTCATAAACGGCTAATCTGTGTGCTGTGGATCTGTGTCACCCCACAGTGATTCAGGGCGAAGACTGTGGTTATATCTGGACATCTGTCCTCTGTCTGTGCTTAGAGGACATTTCTACCCCCATTACCAAAACTGTAACACATTTCATTTGCAAATGAGGTCAAACAGTGGGATGAAACCTGGAGACCACACAATGTCTATATTTTACTTTCATTTTGCCATGATTTTCTACAGTTTAAACAGTTCTCATTAGAACTAGTTTTCTCACCTGCAGCAGTTCTCTGTGTGTGTGTGTTGGTGGGGAAATAATCAATCCCCATAGCAGTAATCAATGGGGGGAGAAGTATGCAGTAATTTAGTTAATTAAAAGCTGGGGGGCATCAGACAAGACTGGGCGTTAGATCTCCATTTTAGAGGTGGCATAATTATGTGCTATACTTTGTAAAATGGCTGATAGGGATTTCCTGCCTGGGCAAGAGAGCTCTGAATATTCATCAGGCATTGTTAAATGGTGTTTGTAGACGTATAACCACTTCAGGAGATTTACCCTCGCTCTTCAGTTACTCATCCAAAGAAGCATTAGTGGGAAAACAATTCCATGGGCCGCTGTGTTAAATGTGGTATTGTGCGTGCATGTTAACAGCTGAACAGAAGCATGTCTTGTAGACATTCGAACAACAAGTAATGAGAGATGCTCCAGCAATGATGCCGCCATCCTGGCAAGAGAAAAAACACCAATTAGCGGTGATCTGTTGGAGCTAAGTGGACTTGGAGTGAAAGCCCAAATCAAATAGGAACACGAGGGATGAATTCGCTCTAATTTAAAGTCATTTTGATGGGCAACCTGAGCACGGCAGAGCATATGGCAGACAATTCCGGTGTGTTTTGATAGTGTTCATAAACAGAGACCATTGCCATGCTTCATTTCAACCCAAGTGCACTTTGCTTAAGATAAATGCAGCATAGAAAAATGAGGGGGTGTAAATTGTTCTGTAATTGCATTCTCTTGGGAAAAAAACCTGCACACAAACCTTGTCCCATATGCAATTGCTACATGTACACACCTACATGTATGTTCACGTTATCAGCACAATTTGCATTCAGACCAATTTAATGCAAATGTCAATCTTTTTCCGCCACAAATGCACCTCTTAAACTTTGTTTAATTTGGAAGAATAAAAGTGCAACTGAAAGTGTTTTTGCTCAGTGATTGCTGATATGCTCACTAAGTGAGAGTGTCTGCTTTAATCAGACTAGAACCACACAAACACAGTAGTGCTGGTATGATGATGCCATGCAGTTTACTCATTTGGTGTCCACGATTACAACCTCGGAGTATAAGATTACTATGAGGCCTGATGGAAACTTAGTTACTCAAGTTACGTTCGGCGATTAGGCTGGCTATCGGCAATTGGCTGAGTAAATTGTTGGTTTTCTAATTTTGATTTTGATTTTGTGGGACTATTTTTGCCATTTTATTTTGCTAATTTAATAGTCTGTCTCAGGCTCCAGCCCCCCCGCGACCCTTATGAGGACAAGCGGTTACAGAAAATGACTGACTGAATAGTCTGTCTCAAAAGAATGATTGACAGCTACTGCTCAGTGGGCAGAAAGAGAGTCTGTTGGGATAAACCACGTGTGAAGCCAGTATAGTTTCACATTTTACTCAATGAATCAAGAGTTTATTTCAACCAAAATGAGTGTTTTATTGATGAACCAGTGGAAAGACTATCAAAGACAGTTTTATTGTGTTTCCACTGCTTTTAATTTGAAATGTGCTTTACAATTTATCAACAAGGCATTTAAGCCAGTCTCAGTTAGGTGAGAGAAAGTAACTTCTTTTTTTCTCGATTTTTTTTCAGGTATTTTCCATTTAATGATGGGACGGTCTGAGAGAAGGGGAAATGACACACAGCAAAGGGCCATAGGCTGGACTTGAATCTGGGCCGCTGCAGAAGCCTTAGCCATATGGGTTGCGCACACGACCAGGTAAGCTAGAGGTTGCCCAGAGAGAGAGAGGACTTTTATGTGTGTTTTTCTGTATCCGTCTGTTTTCCTGATATTTTGTTCATTTTTTAATATCAAATTAGACTTGGAATTGTCTAATAAGACCTTGATTACTGCTCTAATTAAGAATCCATGATAATAATTATGTCACATAATAACAACATTTATAGCTTGTTTGAAACATTTACACCAACGAGCGTACAGATGTGAACTCAGGCTATCTCTGTGGCTGATTCAGGGGGCTCCCTCTCGTCGAGAGGAGCATAGAGCCGCGGGGTATGCCGTCTGACTTTACGTGCTGCTGTCACTCTCTGTTTGAAATGTCTGTAAAACGTGATGGATATTGTAGTTCTGCCTGTTTTACCGGCTGACAAGCCAAAGCGCAGACAAATTCTACAGAAATCAGTGTTGAGGAAACTAAGATGAACTGTACTTTTCTGCTGTAGTCTAGATTTGCTCTAAATCACAGCCTGCTTTTGTCTTTTTCATTGTGGGCTTTCATAATTACCTGAATATTCTGTTTTAGCAAATTTGTCAAATGTACTGTTTGTTTGCCTGAGTACTGAATGTTTTCTTTGGCACTAAGGGAGGGACAGCTGGACCCTGGCCGTATCTCAATGTCCTCACTCCACCCCGCAGTGAAGTACTTGTATCTTGTCTACTCTTATCATATCTCCGTCCCGGCAGGCCCTGTGCATCCACTTCAGCTTGATGCTGGGCTCGACCTGCTCCTCTAATGGAAAGAGGGGGTTTTACACACATGGTACAGTCCTACTACAATGTTTTAATTAAAAGAGCTGCTTCAGAGGAGGGAGGCTCAGAGGGTGAGAGGTGGACCATAGGGTGAGAGACATCTGCCCTCACAAGAACAAAGACAGATGGACACCTTCGTGGGGTCCTTTAATGCTAATTAATATGAAGATGAGAATATTTTAGTAGTGACCTGAAGTGTGAAAGTCTCTGATGGCCAGATCTTTTTGATCTTAAAAGATAAGAATGCTGAGTTTCTGTCATTCTGACAAAACACAGAAGAGATTTAGTGCCTTATTTATCATTATTGATTTATTGTACTAAGTCTCCGAGAGGACACTGCAGTTCAAGGGTGGATTACAAAGTTTCTGAAAGGGATATGGAAAGGGCTTAATGGTGAACCAGACTTGCATATGCAGCTCAGCTGGAAAAGCTCTGCTTTAATAATACAGTAAAATTACTAAAAATACACTTTGAAATCCAATTTTAGCTGCCAGAGCATCTGGACTGAGACACAGTTATAGAAATCAGATTGGAATTGCATCTCCAAATGTGGCTGGATACAACCCAAATCGCATTTGTTTTTTTTCTTTCTAAAATCAATCAATCTTCAAATATGCCAAAAATTGTATCTGGGCTGGCAGTCTGAAAAGGCCTTAATTGACCTCAAGCACATTAATTCCTTCTAACAATATAAATCATAAATATAGGTCACAAATATGTATTTATTTTTCATAAAAGGCCAAAAAAAATTCCTAAACAGGTGGAAGTGTCATTTTTAACAAGTTTAACCCAAAAATGAGTAAATTGTTTGTGCGTTGGAGACGGTTTTCAGCGGTTAGTGAGTATTTTCAGCAGCAGGACGTTGGCTGTGGGGTTGCTTAAAATAAACTAGAGTGCCGATGTTCACTGTAATGAAGGAACATATTAATTTTGTTCCACTTTGTGTCACAACAGGCTTACTTCCCCTTTAATTACAATCAATTGGAATCTCTCTATATTGAATTTCTAATTTTAGATGACTGACTAGATGGATCTGACAAGATGTCTTACCTTATTTCCATTTAAATCAAGTGTTAATAATACTTTTGTGCAACATATACTTGTCTCCTTTCTAATTATAATCACACAAGAAAATTAGACATTTTTAGTGATAATAGTGGTTTTCCTGTATATGATGTAAAACATATATGGTGAGATTATCTCATTGTTAATTCAGAAGATCTTCAGATGAATAATAGATGATGTCCTTTGAGACCGGTGCCCTTGTTATTGAGAGAATTCCAGATCATATCAGGCCAGTGTGTTTCCTTTGGTGTCCTGCTGGAAAGTCTTTTTCAAAACCGGCTGCAGATCCATCATGTTGCCTTGCTATTGCACATATCATACATCATCACGTATGATATTGTGTGTTTTCTGCTCCTGTCTGCTGTAATGTTTGAGTTTGACATTTTCCATTCTGCTGCGCTGTATGCCGCTGTCTTGAATTGCTATTTCAGTGTCAGTCGTGGATGTGTCTTCATAAAAAGGAGACTAGAATGACTTCTTTTTGCTCTGCAGCCAGCTGGAATTGATTCAGGCGTCCCTCTGTGTGATGAATCATGAACTTGATAAACATTTCACTAGTTCTACATTTAAATTACTAAGAAAATAATTACTCTCAGCCCGTATGAAATATGTGATTATCATACTTGGTAATGTTAGAACGATACACTCTTCATTACGATGTACTGTGTTTTAAAATAGCAATAATTAAACATCTGCCACATTTCAATTATTTCCACTGGTGGGTAGGAATGGCCCCAAGCAAACGGGAGGCTGTGCCCTATGCATCTTGGGTATGAGAGCCTGAATAATCAAGATAATTATGTCCCTCAGCAACAGGGTTTTTCAAAAGGAATTACCATAAAACATTGCTAATTTTAATGGGAGACCTATTGCAACTCAAATAATTACAGCAAGATAGGATGAGGGTGGAGAAGTGAATGGAGGCTTGAATTATTTGCCCCCATTTAGAGGAAGAAGAGGGGGAGGAGATCATGGTTTGTATATCAAAAGGTGGAGATCTGTTGTCACTAACTGATTCTGCTTGAAGCCTTTTTAGCAGGTAATGTGGGTCAGTGAGTGTGATCAGGTGATCACTCATCTGGTAACTGTATTTTCTAGATTTTATGATTAGATTTGTTAAAATGCTGCAATTTTGCAAAATGAACATGTCCTGTTTACCTTCTCATTCACACACAGACTTCCACACAAACATGGCCAAAAAGGTCAAGCAATTAAACTTACCGTAAACAACGATAAATTACCAAAACCAGTTTTGCAGAATAATCCATAACAATATCAGTGCAGGTTGGCCAGGCTGTAAATACAGCAGCTGGATGCTGTGATGCATGGCGGCTGAAGACTGTGGTGGAAATAAACTCTTATTGTTGTCCCTCAGTGAAGGAATGAAATTCAGGGTCAAGTTGTTCTCATTTACCCTCTTTGTTGCTCTCAGTTGGTTTCTGGTGATTTGTTGAGTTTATGTTTTGTGACATGTAATGCTAACTGAGTCCCTTTTGTTTTTCCCATTCGCTTCTGTTTTGAGTGAATAACTCTCAAGCTCTCGAGGCAATAATAAACAGCTCAGCAGCACACACTGGATCTTTTCACCCTGAGGGAATTTGCACCAGAGTAGTGGAGTTACTGTCAGCCTTAGTTGGATACTAATCTTACATGTAGTCGTCTTTCGCTATGCTTGCCATATCTTCTGAAGATTTTACAATAGAAACCACTCATCATTGTTTTTTCACAAGATCAAAAGTCATCAGAGAAGTACTTTAACCCAGTCACTCATCGCTGACAGACCTGATCTTCAGTGAGTTTGAGTTCTGTGTAGGAGATGAGCTCCCAAAGGCAGCAGTTCCCGAGCTGAGCGCATGATATCGGCTCACCCCTTAATGAAGCTGCTGTAATCACACTTGTGCAGGATGGTCTTCTCTCATTAGCACTCCGGTTGAAGAAACGCTCTGCAACTCTTTGATGTTGTCAAAGATTCTCACCACTGTGTTCAGAACAAAGAGCGTCTTCCTCTAAGATAAGGGGAGGAGGATGCTTCCTTCTGCTGTGCCGAGGATGTCAGGAAACTGTTTGAGTTGGGAAACCCTTTGTTTTGTTTCCAAAACAAATTATAGAAAAAAAACCCTTACTGTGATTTGTTCTGCAGTACCTCATTTGAGACGGTGAGTCCTTACTAAATGTGAAAACACCGCACTTTTCCTTTTAGATGGGAAAGAGAATAAAATGTGTTGTCTCTGTGATGGTCTAGTGACTTGTACAGGTTGTTTACCTGCATTTCGCTCAGTTTATGTTGGGTAAAGCTCGAGCCTTAGTGATTCTGGATGTGAATCAGCAGGGATATATGGACAGAAGAGAAGATAGTTGCTCACAGATGTCAACAGCACTTGTATGGCAGTTTTTTTATGTTTTCTAACCTATTTGAGGCATCTGAGGCATACCTGGCATTTGATAAGGCTCCGTTCTGAGGTTGCGTTTGAGACAGGATCTTGTGTTTTCCACACTTTGGCTCCTACTTCCATGGCTGCTGTCTGGAGATAACAGCGAGGCTGGAGTCGCCAACTTAATGCCACAAAGCAATTGGAGAAAGGCTAAGAAATGGGAGAGGGCAGGAGAAGTAAAGCGCAGATTGTGAGGGAGTATGGGGCTAACTTATTTTTCTTGACTCATTTTAGATTGTCTGGGGGGCTTTGGTCACACATGGGAGCTTCCAACGTCGGTGCTGATTAAAAGGCACCACCATTCTCCTGCCTTCAGCAGATCGGCTGTAGGGAATAATACCAAACACAGAGGCTTTCCTAATTGTCTGCATACCTGTAGGGCAGTGGAAGTTAGTCAGCTAGCCACACACTGTTTACTCCCTATGTTTGAAAGGAAACAATTAAAAAAGGGAAAAAATACCAAAGACATAAAAAACTGACAAGTTGTTGATTTTACTCATAAAAAGAAAGCAATCTTTGGAATTTAATGCTGGTATCCCACAAAATATTTAAGAAAACAGCACAGAAAAAACTCCTCAGTGTTTGAAAAAGAGCAACATTTCAAGAACAAAGACTTAGACTGTGCTTTATTTGCTGCTCTCCAGGATTACAGAGACCTGTGTTTAGCCTGCTCAATAACCATTGGCATTTTTTCTATTTGTTTTACATCCTGTTCATTCTTCATAATATGTGCTACAGTTACTTGGCAGCTCCCCAAGTTCTGAATGCCAATGAGCAATCTATCTTTTCTATTTTTAAAGCTTTAAATCACTTTTTCAATTGAAACACCTGCAGTTTTGTTTTGTGTAAGATATGAAAGATAGCCAAGATGATGGCTTATTTTTAGATTCATGTCCAAACTTAAACACACTACCGTGAAATAGGGGAGAGGATTTTGATAATGACGCCACATGCAAAGTCAGGGGACATCAAATGATTTCAGGAGAGCATGAATGTCTGTACCAAATTTAATGAAAATCCATCAAAAAGTTGTCTTACTGAAAAACAAAAATGTCGACCTCATGATAGCACTACAGCCCAATCAGCAGAATAAATATTGGCATTGTACGTTTCTGCAAAACACAGATACATTCCATTTATATGTTATTATGAAGCAATTATCTATAAACTTTTTTTAAAAGTCAGAAAAACGCTGGGGTTAATATGTGGTTTGAGTTAGGCATAAAGATCACTTGGTTATGGTTAGAAAAAGTCTTGTTTTGGCTTAAAATAATCGACTTTGATGGCATAATCTCATTTGGAAAAACAGTCAACGTCTAGGTACAAAAAAACTAAAATGTAGCACTATCCCAGCTGAAGAAACACCAATCACCTAAAAAACACCCTTATTTGGTGGCAAAAAAGACGCCCCCCAATACGATATTATTATGATACTATGGTCACAATACAATATTATTGCAATTTTAAACTTTTAACTTTAAACTAAAAGTATTGTGATAACATATAACATGATGTAGTGACTCATTACCTTTTTTAAAGCAGCAAATTAAAGAAAATCTTGGTTTGTTTAATCTTTTTTAGTTTTCCGTCTATCTCACAAGCCATCCCCCATGTTGTCCACATCGTGATGACAAAGTAAGTTGATACACCGCGTCACTTTAGAAACGTTGGTATAATGCGTATGAAACGTGCTTAATGCATCCGCGTTTGCAAAAAACCACAATGCCAAAATTTTCTTCTGGCGACTGAGCTCAGCCCTAAAGGAATAACTAAAGTCAGTGTGATTCATCCTCTGAGGACCATAAATGCGGCAATCCATCCATGTTGTTGTGATATTTCAGTTTGGACAAAAGTAGTGGACTGGCTGACATGGTAGTAGCAGAGCTACTCAGTTCATGCCATTTGTTATCTTGTTGTCTTGCACACTGATAATTCCCATAGAGAGGGGTACTGGAAATATCCAACTGTAAATAATGAATACTGTGAACTATTAATTGTCATAGATGGAACTGTTGTAATTTGCGTTAATGTACACATCTTGTTGGTGAGCACTAGTTAAGCTTAATCAGAGTGACTGCAGAGTTTGGTGTGCTTTAATCTGATGTAAACCAAGGTAATGAATGCTCTCGTCTGCGATGGTCAAGGATCAATGATCTCTGGATAGATCATCTGCCAGTGACCAAACACACCAGTGCACACGTTAGACCGGCATAATTATACCAGGAGGAAATCAACTCTCAGCTCGGGGAAATCAAGGTTTTAATTTAATTAAAGATAAGACTGCACACAAAGTAATGCAGTGTGTAGGTCTTCAGGTTTTACAAGCTGGTGGCCCAGGCTCGGCAGCTCCCTAAGGGGAAATTAAACACTGGCTGCTCTACTGTTAACATCGAAATCTATGGGCTCTGCCACATTGTAGAGTTTCAGTGTCACCATTCACCAGCATTACATTGTTCACTAACTGTCATAATAATCAGGATTTGGAGTGACTTTGCTGCAGATCTGTATCTCCTACGTTAATCTGCCTCCAGAATTTCAACCACGTGGACGAGCTTTCAGACGGACCCAAAATAGCTCTATTGACAGATGGCAGGCCTAAGACCTGCCGTGAACAGAAACAATCATTATACCCCTGTGGAAAAAAGTCTAATTTAAATCTTTGTGCTCTCACTCCGCCCTGCTGTGTTGCACTCAAGGAGATTTAAACACATTCACAAACACACACAAAGAATTCAAAACTTAGACTCATGTTTATATTTGGATTGAGTGTTTGATATTCATTAATGTCTGATATTTGTGTAACACTTTACTTTAGGTCCCCCTATTTAGCATGTTTTAGAATTATATAAACATTAAATGAATGGTTAATAACCAACATGTTCTCACTGCCAATTCATCAAATATAGCAGCTTGGCAGTGACAGTACGATTCAAACTATATTGCTGTAGGTATCTCTATAGCATTAGTTTTGGATGCTCAGGGACGACGTGTCAATTTCAGGTCATTACGTGTTTGTGTTACCTAAACTTCTCGCTATGTAAGTTAAGTAAGTTAATGACTGTCACATGTAACATATGTCACATGGCAATGACTATGTTATGATGATAAAAAAACCTCAATGTGTCGCACGGTACATGAACACAGGTCTCCTCGGTAAAAGTCCTGTTTGTTTGTCTCATCCACCACCCTTCGGATTTTCTAACTCACTTATTGCTGCTAGTGTTGAGTATTGAACTTGGTACTTACATGGGCACCAACCAAACTACATCAGTACCAAGTACCAATTCATATCATATCCATTTGTGCCAAACTTCAATACCTGAGAGAGCACCTGTGTGAGAAAACTGGGTTGGGACAAGAGGTGGAAGTGCCGTGAAGCACCCCAAAGCCTGGAAGACAGCCACGGAGCTCTGAAGCTTGCAACAGAGCTTCATGGAGCCACCGGATTCAACTTAAGACAGGAGGTGGAGGGGCCCCGAATCCGGGAAACCGACTTCAGGGTGCTTACACCTTGTCCTATCCACTTCTTAGCAACCTAGAACTATTGCTGCAGCGCTGATCTTAATCAGACAAAGGATTAAGATAAGAACACACACTGCTCACACATGCAGTGTGGCCCGGGCGTAACCTTCAGGGCACATGATGCACACTGCATGCAAAAGATCCTCATTTTAGCCTCTCCAGTAGGAAGTTGATAGAAAGATGAGGGTCTGTATATTTTAAGGTATTTAAAATCACACTGTTGGGATTTCTAAATACTCTGGTATGTCTTAATACTGTGATAGTGCCCATGCCTAATTAGTACCTAAACCTAAACCTGCAGATGTTTTTGTATTGGAGTTAGTTGAAAGCTTGGTAAGTCTTATGCAGATGCTAAAGGGGGCCTTGTGTGTCTGAACCACTGACGACCACTGACCAAGTTGCATTATTTGACACCTTTTGACAGAATGAGAACGGGCAGTTAGTAACATGCTATAATGAAGGCGAGTTGTGAACAGATTTTGTCTTTTATGTATTTATCAACAACTATTAGTCCTTTTATTGTAATGTCTTTAAAATCCATTTATTTTATGTTTGTATACTGCTTAGAAATGCTAAGTAGGCAGACAAAGTGTAACCATGGTATTGTCTTTGGTAGAATTTACAGCCTTCAATTAAAAATGTGTATATAAAATCTCTAATGATGTCATTCTATCAACAACTACTTTATCCTCGCCATCTGTTTAATAGCTTATCAATTTGAGAAACTTGGAAAAACTACACATCTTGTGTGCATTTTCAGCATTAATGATGGCAATAGAAGAATGAGAACCTGCTATAATGTAGCTTTCTGCTACTTAACCAGACCTTTAGCAGCAGAGTGGAGCTCTGGGTTTTTACAGCTCTCAGTAGACAAGCAGGCTATCGACAGCGAGCGGGAGACTCCTCTGAATCCTGATTACAGCCACTTTGTGACACCTGGGGGACTGGGAAGGATGTCTTTAAACCCGTCATAAATATTCACAGCAACTTAATTGTGCGTGCTGAAGTGATATAAAGACCCAGCAGCATCACACTTCTGGGGAATTGATGCTACAGAACGGAGTACTTTGGCACATCGCTCGGACTTGAGAAACTCACAGGAACAGTCTGTGTTGGAGCTTCGCGTCATGAAAAATTCCCAGTGTACAGTCTGCTCTGTCACACATTTGGCCTTCATGCCCCCTGCCTGCTGGTGCGGCCCGTGCTGTGGCAGCTTTCCTGAGACTTCACCTCTCACCTTCTGCCATTGTTCCTCCTTCACCGGTACCTCCCCCATTTTTTTATTGACTTTTTCACTAATTGCGGCCTGCATAAACAAAGCATGGAGGGGACTTGGCAGTATAAAATGCTCAGATAATTAGTTTTGCGGGGGGAGAGGACCGTGTCTGTGGACATTGATCTGATGGTTTGCTGTATTGAATGCGTAAGGGAGGGACTCCCATGATGGTGACAGGTAGCCTGTCTCATGGATCACAGCCTCTCGTCAATACTGCTCCCGCTCTCCAGTGGTCTGCTGTGGAGCATTTTGTAGAATGACACAGGTGCCCATTGATTCGGGGTAATGCAAGGGAGGCATTTGTTGTAATTTAATCTTATATCAGAGTGCTTTTATCGCTTTTCCAGTCTGATGCTGCCTTTTGCCAACCTTGCATGACGTCTTCATTAGTAAAAACAGAGCAGCTCTTCAGTAACGACTGTAGAAATATATGTATCAACAGATCAACTCCTGAAAATCGTCCTTGGTGAAATTTTCTCCCTCAGATTGGTTTTATATTTGCACTGATGTAAAACAGGTATTTTTTTTGCAGGTGGGATGTAATTCTCAGCATGGTGCGACACACACCAGCAGAATCTAAATGGTTCATTTTCTCCTCTGTTAACATGGGAGGGGGAAGGGTTTGCGCAGTGGCGTGTGCTAGGTGTAGCGGGAATAAAGATGATGATGATGGGAGTGTTGGGGTGCAGGTGCACTGAGAGCAGGGGAGGTGACCTTGGCCATGGTGGCGACCGCAGAGAGGAGCCAGCCATCTGTCTTGGGCCATGAGGAGGTGACCCAGCATCATTGTTTAGTCTGACGGGGTATGCGGGGGTCACTGGGAGGGCCAGACCTCCCGGGTGGGGAACAGAATGGGGTGTCTGAGCTTTATGAACACTGGTGATAAAGAGAATGAAGATGTAGTCCAAAATTATACAATAAATTATGTCTTGTGTCTTGAATGTTGTAACAAGCCGTTATCAACTGTATTATTTTGAGAGAGTACAGTATGAAATATAAGAACTGCTACATCACACAAATTCTCTTTGGCCTCTCTTTTCAGAATCTTTTTTCATACCAATGAAATTGCCCTCACGATAATTATTCTGTCATTTTGATGTGGCACCCCATAACCCTTTACCAATTTGTGAGGCATTTTATTGAAAGCACAAAGAGGAGAAGCGATTTGGACATAATTTACTCCCTGACTTAATTCAAAATGGGCTTTTAATCTCCATCTTATAGAAATACTTCACTGAAATTTTTTTCAGTTTACCCCTGTTCTGTTCAGGGCTATAATGCTGTTTGAAAAGCAGTTTTACTCCTGCTCCTTAATACTGTGTGAAGCCTGGTAGAAACAAAACAAAAAAGTTGATTAGAAACCTTTTTGTTAACAACAGTGAAAAAATGTTGAAACATATGGAAATATAAACTTGTCAAGCTACTTGCATGCAGAATCCAGAAAAAATAGGTTTGCAAGACGAGACTAGAAGTCTGAAACCCTGCTAGCAGCTTTTTGAGGTGATGGTGCACACAGTGCCAAAGGGTAAATGTGAACATCAGTCGGGGTGTGGCAGTACACAGAAGAAAGTTCATGCCCTTATTCTTTTAAGAGACACAGTTTAATTGCATTTGGTAGAGCTGTAAATAATCCAAATGCATGAGGATACATAGTTCTTCATTAATTTTTAACATAACAATGTAATTAACATTACATTGTACAAACTGAAAATGATCTCTTATCTCATGAAATTTAAAATATAAAATGAATTGAAAATTAAAAAAAAAATGGCATGTTGGATGTGTTTTCATTCACAGCAGTGGACCCATATTAACACAACATTCTTGTCTTCTACAGAAGTCTTCTTTGCTGTTGCAGCTGACCGTTAACCTGCAGGAGCGTCGTGGCAGGTCCAGCATTTTATTATCACTCACTATTATGACTGCCTCGCATGCCAGTCCAGTTGTGCCAACCTCAGCAGGGTTCCACATTACGTGCATCACTGTACATACCGTGTATTCTGCATGCACTGAACCATGACCCCTGATCTGTGATGGTTTGGCAGGAATACACAAACTGTTACAATCCTAAACACAATGACAGTGACAAAATTCTCATGTTTAGCAGGTGTCTTTACCCGGTACACTACCCTAGTTTAAAAGATTGGCATGCTAACATTTGATATGAATAACACATAGTTGAGGCTAATGGCAGTGTCACTGTTTTTGCAGATATTTGCTAATAGAACAAAGCATTGGACTAATTTTAAAGCAATTATTAGTGGTTGTATAAACCTTTGTGCCAATCCATAAAGTAGATGCTGCGACTTCTCACTTAATAATTAGAAAAATTTTACATACTTATGGCGCTGGAGCAAAAGGGACAGGATCAGCAAGGTCATTTGGAGTGATTCTTTGCGGACCATGACTGCATGAACAACATTTCATGGCAGTCCATTCAGTAGTTTTTCAGCTCTGTCAGTCTAAACCATTGTAGTCACCAACTGACATAGCCATTCATAATGCCAATCTGGTTGCACAGTGACAAATAATATAATAGATATAATGAAATACTTGAGCTTCGGTATTTATAAAACCTAGTTAATGAGTTGAGTTTCTTTTTTTTATTTTTACAACTACTTAGAAATTGATATCATCAGTTAGCATTAATCATATATAATAGAAGTAAAACATCTGAGGAGCTATGAGGAAATCAGTCACACTTAGTAATGTCATTTAAGTGACAGTTTTGGAATAACTCTGCAAAGCCTCATAGAAATGCATGATTTTTTGGACATTTTTTACTGACCAGTTTCTTGCCCTCTGTACTCTCCAGGGAAGCACCCAGGTCCAATGAGGGTACTCGTACCAGACAAAGACTGTCTGATGAAGTAGTCAGTCTGACAGGGACATGGCAGGCATGCAATCAAGGTGTTAAATGACAGGAGGGCCATAATGTCTGTCCTTTCAGTTTAATCACAACCCCATAGCTCAAGTTTTACTTGGCAGTTTCAATCACTATCCCTGTTTCCTTTCACACAAGGCTTGACCCTCTCAGCTTGCCCCTCTCATGTTCTTCACTCTAATGACAAGTTTCACTTCTCACCTCATGCTCATTAGTCACCTTTGTAAGCAATAACACCATTGCAGAGGGGTCTATAAATTTACAGGGCCATGGCCACATAAATGAGTAGCTTTTTTCATAATACTGTCACATAAAGCCAGCTCGGTCTGTGTGAATACAACCATAGTGCAGCTGTTTTATGCTATTGAAGTATGATTAGTTAAAAGGGAAAATGGAGTTGTTATTACGTGTTAATCGCACCCGACTTCAAAGGCTGAGCGCTCAACTTTCTGGGCTCCAGCTGGACTTGAAATTCAACGAAGAGGCTGCAAATAGCGAATATGAGAGAGGTCAGAGGTCGTGGTGGAGCTGTGGTCTGTCGGCTGCTAAGCAGATAAAGAGTGACAGGGTAGCGAGAGCCTCGTGAAAGTCACCATGAAATAGGTTTACAGCTTTGCATAGTAAAACTGACCTCTTCACATCTCTTTACTCTGCCTGCAGTGTAATGACGTCGAGTGCTACAATACCAACACACACCAGGGCGACATGAGAGCAGATGAGAGGGAGGCTGAGCAGCAACGCCTCGCTTGTGTGGCTAAGCCTGGCTCTTTCCTGTCACTTCCTCTGTTTTACGGGAAAACTTTCTAGTTAATTGGTACTTTGACTCTATTTAAATTAGGGCATTCATTATTGAGTTTGCAAGGATGTGGCCTTTGTTTGACCCACCGCACAGATTAAAAAAAATATGCATCCTTTTCTCAGACTCATTTTCAGCATGTCAAAATTAATTTTTATCATCATGTTGGCAAGGGCTTTCTCAAAAAAGAAGTGAGGGGAAACGATGGTAAAAAAAAAAAGTTAGTTTCCATTGTTGCAGCAAAGTGTACAGTAGTATATAGTGTTGTGCAGTAGTGCAAATATGGATATAATAACAATATACATATCTTTTTTCCTGTTTTGGATAAGAATATTGATACTACTCATGTCTTAAAGTTAAATATGAAGGCACCACCAACTGTAGGTTGACTGGAAACATGTGGAAACAGCTGGCTTAGTTCTGTCAAATAGTAACAAAATCTCCCTTCCACCAACATTGTAGGCAACTAGCTTAAACACAAGGAAGTTACAAGTCCTGGACCAAGCCCCTAGGAACAACGCCATGGAATTATACCATCCGGGTCCCTCACGTGATACCATGGGGCCCAAAAAAATTTTTCCCCATTGACTTACTTTGTGAAAGAGATGTCTGTAAACCAGTGGATACATTTTTTTAGAGTGTCAAAACCCCTGGAAATGACTCGTTTCACAATCAGGACTTGATCCTTTCGTTCTAAAAACATTTGAAAAGCCGCAAGATTAAATCATTTCATCCCTATATCTGTCCCCATTCAAGTTAGCGCAGCCAGGGGTTAGCCAGTCTATATTGAGTCTGAAAGAGTAACAGATATTAAAAAAAGAAGTAACCACGGTAACATTTTCACTGGCCTCCCTGCTGCTTTCTAACCTGCTTTCTGGTGCTTTCATGATGTTGAACATTACTCACCAAGAAAAAAAACCAAAGCATATTTATCCGTTCCACAGCTGTGTACAACGTTCTAGTCTATTGGCAACGGGAAGGCAGTCTATCACCTATTTTGAATCGGTTTTTGCATGTTTAAAAAGCCTGCATATACTGTATGCACATTTTTTGGTGGAAAAAGGGTAAAAATTCATTGGAGAAGTACATTGTTTGTTTGGTTTGGTTTAGATGTCAAATAGAGTTATTTAATTATTTGTCGGTGCACTGTCAGAATTGATAGCAGGTAGAACAAAAAGCAAAAATTAAACTTGTACAATAGTGTATACTTTACTGCTGTCATGTCCTGCACGTTTACATGGGGGTTTAACTCGGCTGGAATTTGTAGCCTTACAGGTATGTGGAGCTGCACTGGTTGCTTTAAGCTGATATGTCTCAGAAATAGTTCATTTCATGGTTGGCACTGTGCACCATCCCCCTCCGCATTGAGTGAGGGTTAAGCCCGTATAAATGCATAGGTTTCTTGAACAGCACATACCTCTGACATTCTCTGTTTGCTCCCGGTCCAGTATGTGTGAAATGGTGTGTGGTGAATCCTACTTCTTATTCTTTTAGCATGGCTAGCACCCCTTTTGATTTCTTAGGCTCCATTACTCTTCAATCTGGACCATGCTTAAAGGCAAAATGTATGTTAAAGGCTGCCAGCATATCAGAGAAAATGATAGTTTTGTTGTTTATGTTTAAACACACAGTGCTTTTTTGCATGGTATGCCACTGTTACCCGGGAAAAATATGTAAAACCATAAAAAAACATGGCTTTTGATAAACTGTGAATTTAAAATGTAATTATGGTGACATTTAAAAGCAAAAGGGAGAAAAAAAACACCTCTCCACAGTAGTTGTGTGGTCTTGATCGGACAGTTTTATGTCTTGGATTGAAATTTATGGCTGCAGGACCGACCCCACTGCAATCGAAGGCAAGTATAGGAGCTGCACATAGTGAAGCACACTGTTGCTATCAAATTAACGTGTCCGTGACCCCCCTCAGCCAGCTCACAGATGGACATCCATCCAAAACACACCGTGTCCTGTGACCGTAATCTTGACTCTTGACCAGGGTCATTGAACTTGACAGGATCCCGCCCTTGCGGATGATGGAAAATGGAAGACATAAGGTTCACACTGACCCTGGCTTTTAGCACAAGTGATTTTTATATGCACTTCCACCTGACACTGACAGACGAGGAGCGTCCTTTTCTTTTCTTTTGAAAAATGCACAAAAATAATGATAGTGCAAGGGCAGTCATTTATTCTTGGAGCTAACACATATGTCCATCTATTTACCAGTCAGCCTTACTTACTGGTTTTAATTAATATAATTTAAATTTGTCATCTAAAATTGGCAAATACAACCAAACAAACCTCACATACAGAAAGAGGCAGCTCCCCTGACTCTCGTTGTGTGTTCAGATTAAAAATAACATTTGAAATGTGTTGATGCCAAACACTGGCAAACAGAGAGAGAGCACAATATGAAACAGATGCCACCACAGATGGAGGATAAACAGGCACATACATTTCTGTTACAAAGCAGAACTGTCACTCGCAGCACTAAATGATTATTGTGTTTGTGGCGAAGTAGGGATTCAGAGCCTGTTGTCTTGTGGGTTTCATGGCATTCTGTACATCTGTTTTACACTAGAAAATCTTCACCATAGCCTTTGATATAGTTCATTTGACCCACGAGGGCAGAAATTATTTTTGCCCTTTGATTTTGTCTTGCTGAACCTTCTGCTGTGGTACAAGTGTTACAGTCCGCTAGCGCATCCAGCTGTCTTTTGTTCTTCAACTTCATAATTTTCAGAGGCTAAGGGTGGGCGATATATCGAGTACGCTAAATGCATTGCGGCTTGTTCCACATGAGATGTATGAAATGACTACATCGCAAACATAGAGTGTAAATTGTCACATCATACTCTTAAGTCACGGGCATGAGACTTACTTTAGTGTTTCAGTTCTCTCACTCTTTCCTATGGCTGTCTCCTTCTCTCTCTCTCTCTCTCTCACACACACACACACACACACACACACACACACACACACACACAAACACTCATTAACATGATGCGTCACACACTCCTAAGCCCATCAGGATCACTTTTTCTTGGCTGATAGTGTTTTAGGAGAGGCATGTGTTTTTGTATCTACATGGCTCTAAACCACAACTATGTAGCCTCATTTTGTGGCCATTGAGCACCACTGTGACACACAAATATTATTAGGATATGAACTAGAGAGCTGTTGGTTTTCATAACACAACAAATAAATCGTAATGTTTAAGGCGGTGTGATATAAGTTAAACTTTCTGCTAACTGCCAGTGTATTCTGATATTGCCCCAAAATGTTGCAATATTAGTTTTAAGCTGTATTGCCCAGCCCTATTTGAGACATAATTTACCAGAAATGATCAGTTTAAGTATCGATACTGCCATTAATTATATATTTCTGGTATTCTTTTTGGAGACAACACAAGATAAATTGCATGATGTGTTACAGTCTTTTACTGACTGATGCAGTTAATACATGGTGTGAAAGTCCTATTCCAAAATGTATAACTTTATTAATTAAGACTTCATCTGAATTATCATTATTATTTTTTCTTTATCTCCAGTAAACAACATTAAACTTTCCCCCGCCAAAAAGGAAATTTTATTAGTTTAGTTTTGCTGGATGTGACTAATTTTATTTCTGTCAATGAAAAACCAAAAAAACCAAAAAACAAACTTTAATATGTTCGCTGTAAAAACCAACCTCTCCTCAGTGTGATGATTATATGCAGGAAGTTTTGATTAACTGCCAGCACAGATAGGAGATTACAGTAACTGTCATCCTGCCCCTGTGTTTATTATGCAGAGTGTTTATACTTTGGTCACTGTGTGTTTTAGGGGGGAGGTATGTGGAATAGGTGAGACAAGGTCTGGAGCTGTCACCTACTGAGGGAGCCCAAGGGAGCACAGGCAGTGATTTACACTCTGGCAGGACACCCGCAGTCTTCAGCGCGGTGTGTTATGACATGTAATCACAGATAGTCTTTTGGTGTTGCTTCTCTCTTTGTCTCTCTGCAGTATTTTAGCACTACCCCCATCTCTCAACCCTATGGCTATATGGTTTATTTGAAGCTTCAGAGGCATTTTGTTTTATGCTATAAATGCATTTGCCTGAACTGGTTCTCATGCCATTTGTATGGCAGTTGTTGTATGTCTGACAGTACAGAAGAATTCAAGGGGTTCCAGATGTTCATCTTTACAGTAAAACCCAGAGGCTGCACATTTTCAGTTAACTGGAGGGATTATAACAGCTGGCAGTCCTGGCTATTTTTCTCTACCAAACCCCTATAACCAATGAAAACTAAATAAATGCTGGATTTAAATATCTGGAAAGGGTAGTGTATTTTGGTATGTGCAGAATATGCTCATTTGTTCATCTTTCACACGATTGTTTAGCCTTCATTCATTTATATGACTTTTAATACATTTTCACATTTTGCTCCAATGGTTAATGCTTATTTTGTTGTTTCGTTCTAATTATCTGTGAATAATCGTGGAAAGCAGATTGGATTTCTACCCTGTTAAGCCAAATTCATCCTTGCTAGGTCCACGTGTCTACGAGGGTCAACCCAGGTTCGTGCAGACCTCTATGTGAATGTTTTTCTTTACAGCTACAGCTCAAAATCTTTGACAGGGCAGACTGTCAGCATGCCAAGCGCACACACTGCAGTTGTGCTAAAAAAAACAAAAATTGTAGGTAAACAAGGTCATCTGCAATTTTGCTACTACTGTATGATGGCCTCCATTAATGGCACATCCTTGATTACAATGGTTCCACTTAAAACTGGTGGAAATGCATGCTGGTTCCAAAAATCTGGAACACAACGTGTTCAAAACACAGTGCTAATGAATTACGGTTTATATTAATTTCTTCCCCATGCTTCTAAGAATGGTATTGAATATTGATATTTTAATATATCGATATTTAGGACTTTTATTGAATGTAATGCCAGAAGCAAGACTGTTTGTGGCTATTTACTTATCATATGTAAGATTGTGGTTACCTTTGCAGTGACTTATCCAAGAATATTTCTGTTTTTAACACCACTGGAGTCATGGTGGTACATGACGGGCAAAGGGCCTCAGTATGTTGGTCTGTCTCAGACAATCTGTAACCTACTGCTGTAGGTGGTATGTGTCTCTGACTGTCATCTCCCCTTTACAGGTCACTCATCATGGAGCCAAGGTTTGGCTCTGACTCTAAACACAGCCAGCACTCGACCTGAAGCCTGCCTTCTCCTCTGATTGCTGACTCACTCTGCACACAGCGTACCATTCAGTCCAGGAGGGAAGAATACCAGCAAGAGGTAAGCAGTGTAGCTGAGAGGCTCCGGGATGACAGGTACAGCAGTACAGAAGCTTTGCTGTGTTTTTTTTAAGCAAAGGGCAAGCACTCAGGGGTTACAAACACCCACACACAAATATTTTAGTGCACAGACAAATATTTTTGTGTGTGGGTGTTCGTAACACACATACAGAGACAGGGGGAGGGAGAGCACTAGAGCATATTTTCTGTTTTCCATGCCCTGGGCGTTAGACATACCAGGAGTGACAGAAATCTCGCCAAGTGGGATAAGATCATAAAACTGCAAGGCACTCTCCTCTCATTTTCGACTAAATGGATAAAATGGTGTCAGCATGTTACTGCGAGCCCCTCCGGATCTGAAATGCTGGCAGGACTATAAACTAAAGCAGTTACTCCATGACAAGACACTGAATCCTTTCCTATCAAGAAAGATTTCATTTGAAATAGTGCAGCAATAGCAAACAAACAGCAGAAAATAGGGCTGGGAAACATTGACAAAATATTCTGTTATTTTGATCCCTTTGACCAGATACTTCAATATCAATATGTATCAAGTCAGTACAGTCATGTTTTTAAAATGTGAGAAAGAACATAAATACAAAGAGAGTTAGATAAAACACCATTCATCCCTTGTCTAGTCAAGTGTAATGCAACCTTAAAATCTTCGAAAACAAAAACTAAAGCTATGTTGTGACATCTAATTATCTACAGGTACATACAGTGTATGCAAACATTTAATGCAAGTACATTTTAGTGCTCTGTCCTGGTTGTTTGGGAGGTTTACTGACCAGTGAAGCAAACAGCTTGCTTGCAATCACAGGATTTAAAAAAGAAGCTGATGTAGCCACCATGACGTCATTGATTTGGTGGAGTACTTTTCTGAGGCTTGGAGTTTGGCATTTTGGCTGTCGCCTTCTTGTTTTTTTTAGAACCAGAAGTGACCATATTTGGATGGGTAGAGCTGCAGAAGAGCGAGGGATGACTGAGAATCACTGTCATTGTCTATATTACTCTAAATGGAACCATAATTTACAACATTGACAGTAGACTTTGGCTGTACTTTTTTTTATCTCACCCTCAAACTTTACAGACATTTCAGCACTGTATTCGGAATATGATGATGAGTTTTTGTGTACAAACAAAAGGTAAAGCTAAGCTGCTGGTGATAGCAGTCATTGTAGCATGTGTGTTAATGTCTACCCAATCATACTGTGTTTCTTTGCAGTAAGCCCACTAAGACAGTCTTGCATGGTTTAAATACTTATGGCTCAGAAGTGCTCTTCTTGCCGGAGGATCCGATGACACTTACTGCCAAGTCGGATACTGATATATCAATGAACAGAGACGACGTACTGACAAAAAAAGTATGTGGCTCATAAATTATATCGTAGTTTGTAGAAGTCCTCCAAAGATAACATTATATGTGGCAGTATTCACAAGCAGGAACAGAGGCATCTAAAAATATAATAATAATGATAATAATAATATAATAAATAATAATAAATTAGGTGAGAAGTAGGGTCATTTTGCATAAACTTGTATACAATCAGACTTTTTGCGACCAGTGGAGCTGCCCCCTGCTGGCCTTTAGAAAGAATGCATTTTAAAGCACTTGCACATTAGTTTTACATTTCAGACCTTGAGATAACGTCTTGCTTATAATGCATTGATTTTGACAAACACTGCCATAGCTTCTTCTGTTACACGTGGTTCTGTATTTAACACTGTGTTACAGCTGGTTGTTTACAGAGGTGTTGATGGAACTCCCTGTCACATTGTAAAGATTTGCTGCGTTTAATTCCTTTTTCCTCAGTTTTGCTGATCCTGTTCAGTTTTAGAAATTTCAATTACTGCCTCCGCCTCTCTCTGCTTTATGGGTAGAAATGGCACTGTCAGTTTTCAAAGTCATTAGGCTTTGCGTTAACCTCGGGGACCCACAGGGTCAGGTGTCACTTCATGGTCTGGGCACAGATGAGAACAGGAACAAGTGAATGGAAAGGACAAAAAAGAAGAAAAAAGTGATAATGATAAACTGGATTAAAGGACATCAAAAGGTGTTGATTCTGTCGGATCGGCTGGAGAGGTGTCAGTTAGCAGTCTACGTGAAAAAAAAGGCTTTGATACTATTGTCCTGGAATTGGTTTCCACTCAAATGTGAAACAATTTAAGATGAAAAGTGAGAATTTCGAACATAAGTCACAGTGAAATGATTGTTGTGTGTTATCCCATTATTCACACTCATTACGGACCTCTGCACTAGGTTTGGGCCAGTGTGAAAATTCAAAATCAAACTGGTTTTGTATTAAGCCAAACACTGGACTGGACTGGTTTACTTAAGGACAGTAAGAACAGAAAGGACAGTCTGCTTCAAATCCAAAATGTTGCCGTGTTGGTGCAGTTTTAGTTGCAGACACTGGCCGCTTTGGCTCGCCGTAAATGAAACACAACCTGTGTTACACTAGTTTCTCCATTGGTAAGTTTACAAGCATGACAGACATGACATTACTATTATTCATGATGTCATAGTACCTGTCAAAATGAAATTTGACTTGTATTAAGTGCTGTGGTAGGCTACTTTTAAAATTGAGAGAACTTGACATAATGACAAATGCTGGTTCAGCCAGTTTGCATAAATCAAACTGTTTTAAGCTCATACACTGGACCGGACTGCCAGAACCGGAAATCAACCCAACTTTACTCTGCACAATAAAGCATACATCCCTGATTGTCAAAGCAGAGGTGATTGTGTTCCCTAAAATTTCCTGCTGTGTCCTACATTATAAAACACCTGCACTGGCTCCAAAATCCCTCAGATTCTCTTCAACAAGGGACCTGTTAAGAAAGGTTATATCATTCCCTCAAGGCAGCGTACTCAGTGTCTTCACTCTCTTTCTCTGCTTCCTTGTCATTTTGGGTTTGACAGTGCTGTGGTTATAGCTGAAGGCAAGTTTAAACTCCATGTGCCAGCTCTCCATGAGTCCACACAATTATCTGGAGCCTGATAGCAGTCTGACTCTGGCATATCCTGTGTCACCATATTGAGTGTGAGTGCAGGGTGCGAATTGAAACTACCTCTCGAAATCCTCCCTAAAGGCACAATGCAGCAGCAGAGATCAGCTGCTTAGTGTATTGCAGCGTAAGCTGTCATGTTAGCATGAATTGCTGAAAAGACAGTCATGTGGACTCATTAACTTTCTATTTTGTGTCATTATCAACTTCAGCTAAACCAGTTTATTGTTTTACTAAGCTGAATGTGAGCTGTCTTTTTTATTAAATGAAATACTGTTTATCATGGTATGTGTTTGTGTCGATTTTGGAAGAATAACGGCGGTGGAATCGTTATTCAGCCCTGCACCATCTGTGCTTTGAGGAACAGGCTTGAATGGCGCTCATGTGATTGAGTGGCACCTGCTTGTCAGAAGGTTGCTGCAAAATATTGCTGCATTCAGAGAAGGCAGTACTCCACCTGCATGCCAATCAGGCTAATCCCCTCCACCCACATGCACTCACACACAAACGAGTGCTTTCTCTCCCTCACCCTCCTCTCCAGTGTTTCTTTTACAGCATATCCCCTGTAGGTATGGACACATATGCCCATCATAACATCCATTCATGCACTGGCAATGCTTGAAAACAGGCACTAATTCAGTTTTCTGTGTGTGTACTTTGCACTCAGCGTGGCAGGTATCAGTATGTTTTGTCAGAGGGATTGTCTTACCTAAACATGGAGGTAAACTGACACCGAAGCTATTTAATGTCTGCTCACTGTTGCACGGCTGCCAGCATTGATTTACCCACTCTCAACTTGTTGTTTGTGTGTCAGGCTGGATTTTGTTTTTTCTGTTATTTAAAGTAGCTTAAACACTTGTATCAATGAAAAGAAGAGGAGGGAAATTGAGCAGCGTTTCTCTATGCTGTTTTAAAGCTATTGATTTACCCAAGAGATGTGAAAAAGACCTTTGCCCAAGCTTGTGATCGTCTGCGGTGTTGGATGTGTAGGTGTACTTGCTGGAGGAGCCGAGTGTGTGTGTATATGTGTGATCATACAGTCATTCTCACTTGCATCTGCATGACTGTTTTTGTGTGTACGCGAAATAACAGAAGCCTGAAAAAAGGGGGGTTATGAACAACTGTGTCAGCTCCGGGAGCTCAGCTATGCACACACAAAGCACAAGCCCATTCTCCAGAGCATCTTCTCTGATCTCTATTTTCTCTGTCATGTCAAGACAGTAACAGGTGTCTCACCCAAGGCAAAAACACTGTATCACTGTCTTCCCCTTTATCTCTCTGTATTTATCTATTGTTGCAGCTATCTGCAATAAAGCGGGAACATCGTAGGGAATTTGGTATCCAGGCTTCGGCTCTGTCATACTCCTCCACTGTGCCAACTGTGTGGGTATCTTTGGCACTATAGTTTCCTTGGGATTAACCACATGGTGCTGCCTAGCTTGGACACATTCCCAGCAATGCGCTCATGCTGGGCTGGCTGGATGAACAGAAGGTCAGGACATGCCACAACATTGTGTAATGCTGGTGACAGCACCCAGGCGGTGCCATGCACTGGAGACCAGATCAGGTGCCAGTATCAGCCCACTATCTGATTTAGGTGACTCACAAGGGTGTGTAGTGATTTGTCATTCTTTTTGATGGTGAGCATGAGTATTTGAAGGCTCTTTTGGCTGTCAATATAAGCTTAACGTATATAGACATCGCCTTCGAAACTCCCACATGTGATCATGACTTGATCATGATATATATTTTTTTCTATTTGTAATGGGTAAAATCACATTTTCTTTACAACATTTTCAATTCTATTATTTTGCAAAAACAAACTGGGTGAAAGTCCATATTGACAAGGTAAAGCAATTCTTATCAGATTGACAGTAAAAAAAAAAACCTGGGACTAGCATAAAGTGAGTAATGTCTGTAAAGGGGAGACTCATGGGACCCATAGAACCCATTTTCATTCAGATATCCTGAGGTCTGAGGTCAAGGGAGCCCTTTGAAATGACCATGTCGTTTTTCCATCAGTAAAATTTAGCCTTACTTTGGGGCATTATTTACCTCTCTTATTGAGAAGCTAGAATGATATGGATGGTACTGGATTCCTAAGGTCCTCTCGTTTCATATGATACCAGCTTTAAAACTCAGTCCAGTACATCTTCTCAAAAACAGGAAAGTCAGCCAGCTATTAACACAATTTAAGAAAACAAAACAAAAACATGTTATGATCACACCATTAACATGTTAATGCTGGCAGCCCAAATTTTATTGTAAAGCTGCATGCAGTGTATTGCTTCGCTCAGAGCCTCCTTACCCTGATGTTGCTCTCTGTTTCTGTTTATCATGTTTAATAGGCAAATTGAAGCCTGGTTGTTCAATAACAAAATGTCAAATCGCACTTGTTTTTATCATTGGCCAGTCTACATTCTGACATTGGATTAGATTTCTTGCGCGAGTACCTGAGCTCTCTATGATAATTTCATGTAGGCTAGTACTTTTTAGTGGTGTGGGAAAAAATCAACACAGCGCAGTTTTGCAATATTTTGAGTGTCAATATTGTATCAATACACAGACACAAAGTATTGATTTTTTCCATTCTATAGGTTTATTAATACTGAAAATTCTAAATTAAATGAATTAAGTTTGGTAGCTTTCTAAATTATAATTTCTAGAATATTAAATTCTTGCTTTTTCAGTCACGTAGATACATTTTGCTGCAGTAAAAATTACTGAAGTAACAAAAAAACTTATGAGATCAACAGAAATGTTGACAAAGTTTTTCCTTAATCAGCTGTTGCCAAAAGATAATAACTCACAATAGATTGAAATATACGCTATCACAACACTCAGTATGCCACAAAACATTTAAAATTGCAATAATAGCCTATTGTATTGTTAATATGGTATTGTGGGACCTCTGGTAATTCCCTGCCCTACTACTTTAATGTAGCACTGAAATATGAAAGTTTGATAAAATGCCCATCCCTAGTTTTGACTCATCCAGGTTTCACACACTGAAACAGTGTTAATCTTTAGTGCAAATTGGGTCTGATCTGTTATATCACCTTCCATGCGTAATGGTAGATGTGAAATATCACAATGACTGCAAATTACACGGTGGAATGTGACATTAACATGGAAATTAGACGATAAGGAAATAGACTGGGATTATTTTTGAAGAAAATTGTGACAGAAATGCATCTCTTTCTTCCACTGTTTACATTGTGTGCTGTATGAGTCATCACGTTATGTGTTTCAGCCTGTCCTTAAACCTCAAAACCCTCTTCCCTCCTCCACATCCCTGCTCTCTAAAGCAGGTAGTCTGACTCACTCGAGCCTCTCTCCCTTCATTAAACCCTGTAAGATTAATTTACATCTCAGCGCTGTTTGACAGTAGGATGTGTCTTTCACAGGAAGCTAACATCATTATCTGTCTGACTCCTGGAGCCTCTTGCTCACATACTTGATATGTAATTTAAGATGAATTTAACAGTTTTTGCGAACATTAGGTACAGTAATATTCTCATCAGCCACGCAACATTATGCAGTCTGCACCTTTTTAAATACCTCAGCATTCATTAGTAGTTAGATGTCCTTGCATCAATAGAAAGCAAAGCACTGAGTATGAGGTCAATAATTTTAACCTTTATTGCAAATTTGTCCTGTTAAATATCTCAACATATCCAAACACATCCACCTGTTCAGCACTCAGGTCAGAGTTGTGAGGCGACCAGAGCAGGCCAAACAGCAGTGTTTTTCTCCAGCTTCTTATTTTTCTGTCTCAGAGTATCCTTCAACGCCTTCTGGCCACAGTTTTCCTACGGTTTTATAAATGTTGGGTAATCTAATATTTACAAATTGGTTATTAATTACCCCTTCATTAGCTGAGAAAAAGCTCCGACAGTCAACAAAGGAAGCGCAGCTCTCCCCAAGATCAGTTAAAGTCCTGTATGGATGAAGTTAATGATGCTGTGAAAACCCTTTCAAAACTGGGTAGATGGTGACATAATGATCCATGAACACACTAATCACTGTCCATGAGTGAAGACATCTAAGACAGCATATGGCTTCTTTAGAGATTCAAATTTTAACAATTAATATGTGCAGTCCTATACTTTCTGATGTGGATGAAATTAATTGATCAGCAGCTGAATGCAGCATTTTTAGCCCATATGGTGCCATCCTGTTATCATTCCCAGGTTGTAGGGTTGTAGCAATATGGAATTTATAACAGGATACTGATCCCTCCCAAAATATGGGAACATGGGAATGTTGTCTAAAAATATACCAATGTGTTCAGTAATAAGCCATTTTTCTGCCCATAGGGATTTCAGTGTAAATAAAAAGGCAAAAAATATACAAAAAAAATAGAAGTACATGCCTGCTTACTATAGCTTCTATAGGAAGGTGGAGCACTGTTGTGTGCTAATTGCCTTCAGTCAGATAAACAGGATGCTTCGAGGGCATTAGACTAATAATAGCCTCAGCATGGTGAAGTCAAACACCACCTGGCAAATGTCACTGCCAAGTCAAGTGACAGAGGGGAGGGCCATGTTTACATTGAATCATCCGTAATTGTGTGTGATTGAGGTATTACAGACTAATCGTGTCTTCATTCATGGGATCCATTCTTTGCAAAACAGAGCATTACTCCAGAGAAGCACTTAGCAAAGCAGCATATTTTTTAAATTATTTTCTCAATTGCTAGTTTGTTTCTGGAATTAAAACCCAACTGTCAGTATTCAGAAACCAAACTAATTATACAAGGATGGAGTTGGCCAGACAGGGGTGATTTTTTTTTGCTTTTTTTTTTTTTTTTTGCTTTTCCCTCCCCCAACCCCTCTCTGAAGCCGGTCAATAAACAATCTGCATAACTTTACCGCATCAATATTTAATGTGCCAGCTAAAGGTCTCCTCTCCTACAGGTCGCAGTCAGTCTGGGTTTGATGTTTACTGCTTTGAAATTCGCCACAGACGCAAACAGTCCCAAGGGGTTTCACCGGTATCTGTGTGTGTGTGTGCTCGTGTGTGTTTGTCTGTGTGTATGCATAATGAAGAATGTTTGTGTTTAATATTTTCATTGTACTTTGCAAGTCTTCCTTTGTGACTGTGGGTGTTTCCATACATCAGAGAGAGACAGAGAGGCCTCAAAGCCCTCCCAAGCCAGCAGAAACGATCTGCTCCCCTAAATTGCTTACAGCCGGTCTATCAGTGGGGAGGGGAAAAATATGGGGGTGAATTTATAAAGACGAAAACAAATGAGCCAACACAGGCACACAATTAGGGGGAAGTCATGGCTATGTGTCGTCTTTAGATGAGCAACATGATGGCCTCTTTACCCCTAGCGGGGTTAAAGCCCTGCCCCAGGAGATGGCTCATTAGGGCTGAGGAGGGGCGGAGAGGAGGGGCTGCTGACAGTCAAAACAGTGGGCGTGGAGAGAGGGGGTCGCTGCCACTCAGGGAGAAGAGGGGCTCGGCTAAAGTCCCCTCACAACAAGGGCCATCCTGATTCTGTGGAAGACATTAGCTCATGATGCGACTTACTGCTGCTAAATCATCGTGTCACACAAAGGACAGCTGCCATAAGGGCTGCATTAACTCCAGTGAGAAAATTTTGCCTCATTAATTTGGACACTTTGTAGTGCTGTGAATTGTTCTTATCTTTTAGAGTTTTATGCATCCTTAAAACTTGTTTTTATTGTTAATAACTGATATTTTCTGACAACAGTTGTGCCTTTTTTTTTAATAAAAGTCGTAAACCTACGGATAATCAGTGCAATCCTGCATCCTCCTATGAGCAAAACTAAACTATTTACATATAAGATCATCCCATAAAAGGGAAATTCAGATTGATTATAACATCTTTCGCAATGGACAATAATGAAACCACTCAGCAATGGTGCTTAATGAATTGTAATGCAGAAATGTCATCTTCAGAGTTGGTCTTCGTCACTTGATGTCATCATTAGATGATGCATCTCATTAATCATGATCTGGTTGGCACAGATTAAGCTTTTTTTTTTTTTTAATTGTTGCATTTGAACTTCATGAAAGGGCTTCCAAAGCAAAGAAAACTGGGCAGTGTAAAATGGAGCTTTACTGTACAAAGATGCTGTATCTGATTGTATATCTGCGAGGATAAAGTGAATGTGATCTCCATCACAAAAGCCTTTGTTCAGTGGGCACAGCAGCTTTTAGTCCCATTATGGGACTGTACATGTAGCTGCACTCCTGGGTCTTTAAAAGCTGGAAGAGTGCCACCAGATGGTTAAGAGCAGAAGTGAAGATGTCATTTCCCACCCTGCTTTTTTAAATGATCCATTACAGCGCACTGTATCTTATTCTGCTAATAATGGAGAGAATACTTTGACCTAACAGACATTCATAGAAAGCACTATTTATTCTGTATCTATCCTATATGACCATATCCTGGACGTGTACATGATGTGCACTCTGTGGAAACTAATTTTCCATTTGGGGACATTAAAACCTTTCTTCCAGTACATAAAAATTATTCAATTAAACAAAACCAACAAATTAATTTACATATAAAGGCTGCTGTTTGGAGGTTATATGTTCCTCAAGGCAATCTACCTTCAATTGCAGGTGCGCCCTGCAAACAACAGTTTCTTCTAGATTTAAAATAATAAGGAATTTAGAGTAAAACTTGTTTGATTTGCTGCAGTGTAGCAACAGCATTTCACCCATCAGCGCTCACTAGAAGTCCCACAAATCTGCTGTTGTTATAATAGCTTAACCAGAGATTTCCCCGAGGAAAACAAGTCCCTGATTTCCTGATGCTACAGTAATGATTTGTCAAACTTTCCCTTTGAAAATGACCGCCATGCTTTACTTCTCTGTTGATCAAAGGAACTAAAACCCAGACTGAGTCATTTGTTTTTCGTCTCTCTTGTTGAATTACCCCTGCGCTGCTGTATTAAACAAAATTTGCATACTGGGTATTAGCTTTGGAGCAAACTGGGCTGCACACAAACAAGTGCATACAGCTTAATTTCAGCAGCTAATTGAGAATCGAGTAAGCATCTCTAATCTGTTAAACAAAAAGAAATAGTATTTTCTCATCTAATTAATATTCTCCATTTGGCTAATTAAAAATCCAAACAAGGGTATACACCCGTGAGTTTAGTGTGAAGTAAGACTGACAGGAGTTTAGCACCCACATAATCACTCCCCGAGCCATGTAGAAAGTAACAATAGAATTGAAGGGCTATTCAGTTTTTTTTAAAAATCATTTAAAGCCTGTCTTTACTTGACCTCAAATGGAAATATCTTTCATAAAGACATTAGTGGAAGCTATTATAACCCCTGTGGTTTAAATTTACCTTTATACAAGTCCCCATTCTACATCAGCCCCTGTGCAGCATGCTTTTGACAACTCTACCTCTAATCATTATAGCCATATTAGCTCGTCATGAAAGAGAAGTGGTGTTAACTTAAGTGTTAGAAAGAGCCTTCTTTTCATCAAATAGATGCTGGAAGCCTTTTTGACTCTGACTGATGGATGCTGCATCTACTGTGAATCAAAGCTGAGTGCCATTTTCTCAGGATTTAATGAACACGGATCTTGGAAACCATTTTTGCCTTTGTTTCCAGGCTCTTTCTTCGCATCTTGGTTTTTCATCGGTCAAAGCTGGGTGCATTTAACAGCACTGATGTGTCGGTGAGTCTCACAGGAGTAAATCTGTTTGTTTTTCACATCCTTGCACACTGGTTAAAGGGATCTACCCACTCATGCCAGAAATATTTGGAGAAAAAACAGAAAAATTGTCATGAAATCTACCTGCCTTGACATTCTGTTTCAAACTAATGTTTCAGCAATCCTGACAGCTCAGTAGTCATTCTTGATGTTTTCCTTGTGGTGCACTTTCAAGGACACTGACTACAGAGCAAGTTTATGTCTAACACTCTCAGTTCTTGACCTTGGACAGAATGGCTACCACCTCTATCAATCACCAGCTCAACCAAGAACAAGAGAAAATGATGCCGCTAACAACATTATCACAGCACTTGTTCACATCTCATTGATTTGACAAAAGCCATCACTCACATGTCGCATGGTTCAGTGCTCTATTATAGGAGGGATGGGCAGCACACAAGATCAGATACTAGAGTGGTCTGAGTGATAGGATTTAAAATCTACTATTTCTCCTTAAAGCCTTTGCACACCAAGCCAGGTTTCTTTTGGTTTGAAATTTGAAATTTGAAATTGCTGTACGTTTTTGAAAAGCAAGTTTGACCTCACATTGTGTCAATCACGTTTACTGGCTAAACTTTTCATCTGTCGTTAACATTTTTGATGCAGGTTTGATTTTTTTTTTTTTTTTGCAGTTGTCTAAAGCCTTTCATGAGTTATTTGATAAAGAGGCAGTGAAAAAAATGTAGCGTAAGCTGTAGGAAAGAGACAGGACAGCTCAGTCCCTTCATGTAGCCACTCATGTTGGGCTGTAACGCATAATATTGTTATTATTTTTTCTAAAAATAATAAGTAAGTAGTGTAACTACTTACTAATAAAATTTCAGTGATAATATATTACAGTTGACCTGAAACCAAATAATTCATTACTGTACTTTTGTTATCGCCCCACTACTTGACTTGAAGTACACATCACATTAGCTGATTTATTTTTGTAATCGTTGCGCTTCACATGCATGTCACAAGGCAGCAAGCTTGTTTGGAAATGGAAATGCAGCCGGAAATATCGGCATTATTTGGCAAATATGCATATTGCAGAGCTGTTCTTTTTAAAGATGGATCAAACTCCAAAGACACTGTTTCCTACACTTCCCATAATGCAAGTTGACTGTTGTAGTGCCCCTTTAATATTTTTTTTTTACCAGCAAGATGTGTGTGAGCAGTTTCCAGTTGGGCCTTAGGGGTGAAGTATGCCACATCCCTGAAAAAACTCCTTCTGCCTTCCTATCTCAAAGACAGATGCACCAATTGGACTGTCAAAAAAAAGAAAATGCTTTTTATGTTTTGATAAATTATTGATCATAGCAGGACCCCCACCCTCACTACGCTCCATCTCTGACATAAAGGCCACATAGTGCTCAGTATTTCCAGAGGACAGTGGCACTCGCCTGCTCCCTTGTGAGATACTGTTGTCACACTATTCATCATCTCCTATTGAGAGGCGATGAGGGAACGGATTCACCTACGAGGATCCCAGCGGTGGCTCCCTGGACAGCCTCCCTGCCCCCATGTCCCCTCTGTGGTGTCCCAGGGGAGGTTTCAATTAAACAGCCCGAATGTTTGGGACATTTTAATCCCTCTTCCACCTCATTTATCTCTGCACCCACACCTCTGGAGCCCGACCGCAGGAGAGTGCATGGGTAAAAGCCATCTCTGTTAACACTTTGTGCACTTGTATTTTATATGTAGATTAGAGGCCCAGTGTGTATGGGATTAGCCTCCTTATGCCTATTTAGAGGCCATATAGAGAGAGTGTGTTTCTGTAGATTCAGTGTTACCACTGATACTGCAGATTTTTTGGGTTGGGTGAGCAAGGCTGAACCTCATGTTTCATCCATAAAAAAGCAAGGCCCTCTCCAGGGTTAGTCATCATAGGGGGACACATATCAAGCAAAGGGTCTGTGGGTCTTCCTTTGGAGCATCAAACATTTCATTTCCTGCATTCTGGTAATTTTTAATCCATCATAATGTGCCTTTTTTTGCATCAATTTATGGTGGAAATGCCTTTATCTATGGAAAGGAACACTCAAAATTCAGGCGCCATTTTTTTTTCAGAACAAACAGATTTAAACCAGTAAAAAAGCTAAACAAAGTAGTTTTACCTTTTAAAAAAAATCTGTATGTCCGGGCGCTCTTGTCTCGGAGGGGCTGCTGACTATGGCTGAAAACGCATATGGCCCTGTCTAGAGCTAGTGTTTGGTTTCTCTGTTCTCTGGGATACTGTAGAAACATAACAATGCAACATGATCGATCATGGACGAGGGCCCATTTTCTATATAGATATAAATGCCTCATTCTAATGTAACAACAGTATCACGGTTCTTATTTTCAGGGGATTACACTATAAAGAAAACATACTTTTACTTCATTTCTTTAAATATATCCCCCTAAACTGGACCTGTAGTCTTCAGAGGTATAGCCTAATAGTAAAAGCTTGTTGCAAACTTGCCTTAGACTATGGCTCACGACAGGATCCAAGTAAAACACACACACTTAACTTGGTTGTGAATGTAAGAAAAATAGATAAAATTGTCCTTTTAAACTCAATACTAAGTTTAACTTTCTAATATATGGAATCCATTTGGTAGACATGATTTGACATTTAACATAATATATTCCCTTGACTGCACTAAAAAAGTCTCGCTACTGTATTACATGACTTTAGAGAGTTTGAAGAGCAATAACAGGATGCTTACACTGGCAGCCTGTTTTAGTTCTCAGGGTCATCAAATATTCATGTTAAGATTGACATGTTTGTGAGAGAGAAAATTGATGTGATGACCTTTAGCAATCAAATTAAAGAGGTATGCTCTTTTTAAGACATATACGGAGCTTGGCGTCAGACTCATGTTTGATATGATTGACTTGATGGTTTTACAGTGTGTGTGCTTTGCTCTACATAACAAGTCTGCGGCAATCTTTGGCTGGAGCTCTTCTGAGAAACAGCTTGTTAATGGTCAATTGATTAGAACTTAATAGGAATATTGATTGAGGTGATCTAGAATGTAAATTTTTCATGCAGCGTTCTGAAGTCAAACAGAAGAGCTGGCATGTCTGTGCAGGTCATGTGTTAAATGTACATCATTAGTGTTCTACTTTCAGCTCCTCACTCAACTGCCAGCCGAGGCAAGGGGAGATTAGAGCCGCAGAAAATTAACCTGAGCAATCCTCTCTGTCATCAGTTAGCTCCTCAACCATCACCACAGTTTTGTGTGATGCTCATTAAAAGCAACTTGCATTCTTGCTCTGTGTCGTCACCGTGAATTTTAGAGAGGGTGAATCATTTTTAATGGAAGTGTTTGTATGTTCCTCTCCCAGTCCAATCAGAGAGACACGTGCATTTCCTCTGAGCTTTTTAGTATGCATCTCCTGTGTAAATCAATACTTAATGTATCTGTTCTGTTCATTTGCGCTTTCCAATTCACAGTCTAATGCACACTTCATTAATGAGAGCTACCTGGCTTAGTGTCCTCACAAGTCTCAGCAGCTGCAGGATTAAAAGTAGTGAATTTATTCAGATCACACACACTACCTTTTGACCACTTTGGTATGTTGTCAATACCGCTTTTAAAGAAGTATCTCACTGCTGGAAAGATGGTCTTTTCATAAAACTGGGCTGTCCTTGCATTAGAAAAATGCAAATATATATATGATCTGTAAAAATAGAGAAAAAGGGCTGTGAAATTTGATTTTGCTCAAGAGCTAGAAAATCTACAACTACCAGAATGCACTGCTCTACACCAGACCAATAAACACTCCCGTTGGTGGGTGATGTAACGCGAGCTTGTCCATTTATACACCGAAAGCAGTATGGCAGCCAGCTGATGACAAACAATCTTTAATAACAATTAAACAGAAAGCTAGAATATGTTATTTGTGGCCTGTGTTTTCACAATACAGAACAAGAATGGTTCCCACTTCCTTTTGACAAATTTTAGTATTACAGCCAAACACCACACTAATATATGTTTTTTGTATTTTATGCAAGAAATAGGCAACACAGCAACAGAATCTGCGGCCCCTTTTACATAGCCTGTTCAAAGCAGGAAAATCCCAATATTATGCCGTGTTGTCATTTTGTATAAAAGATGCGATCGCGGAGGGGGGGTAGGATTGTCTTGCCTATAAGTTTTAGTGGAGGTAGTAACGGCACTATAGCGTGTAAAAGGGACAGCTAGCAAGAAGGGACCATGGATGGGACAGGTGTGACAGTTTTGATGGTGTGTTATACATGCAACCCATTGTGGGAGATTTTTTTTTTTAAAGGTAGCAATAGTTAGTGGCTGATTCAAAAAATAAATTAAATAACGGATAATGTCAACAAAGTTGGAGCACAAAAGGAATTGGTAGGTCCTTACCCTTTGAGCATTGGACAAAATTATCCGCCATATAACAGGGATTGTTATTGCCATGCCATACCATTGTTATTGTTTAGAAAGGGTTGTTGGCGGTGTGAGGAAGGGACTTGGTACTGGTCCTATAGCACGATTGCTGTGTAAAAAGGGCTTCTGTGTATATTTGCTTGGTTAGATGGAGGGAATTTTAACAGTTCCTTTATTTATGCTACCCACATTGCTATGATATAAAGTTGGCTGATAACTGGTGAAGTATCCCTTTAAGTCAAATAAACATAAAGATACACTGTAGATCATTTTGTATTGCACAATTTCAGTTTTGTAATTTTAAACTGTTCCACTCTATGTCCCTCTAAATACAACAGTGGTGTCTATCAGTCTGTGTGTCAGACACAGAACCATCTAAAGACAATCAACGTGTCTGTGGTAAAGGATGAGAGTGCCCGGGAGCCAGAGAGATTCATCACTCATCAGACACTGTTAGGGAAATTTAGGAGCTTAATTTTGCGTTCCAGGCGGTTGATACAGCCTGTGATTCAACATTGTTATACCCAAGACTGATGTCTCCTCTATAACTGATGTGCAGACGAGCAGCAATTCCTCAAGGAGAGGGATGGTCTCTCCTGCTGGAGTTAATGATGTCACACTGGTGGTTCATACACACTCTCCATCTGGACTATTCTTGGTTGTATTATCAATGTAGAAGGGGTTCAGACAAAACTAGTGGTGAAACAATTACACAATTAAATGATTTACAGAAAACAATGGATTAACAGTTTGTTGTCATTTATTAAGTGAAAGTGCCAAACATTTGCTGCTTGCTGCTTCTCAAATGTGAGAATGTGCTGCTTTTTTCTTCTTTTCTCTCTTTCATAAGATTGCAAAGGGTATATCTGTGTGGTTTGGACAAAATAAGCTATTTTAAGACATGGCCTTGGGCTCCTTTAAGTTGTTATAGCATTTGGGGATGGCATTTTGGTTGTTTCAGGGTATTTTCACTATTTCCTATGATTAGTTTTTTGTATTTTGTATTTTTTGTGGACGAAATTATTGATCACTCAAAAATATGAACATTAGATTAGATTAACTTTATGGTCCACCTAGGGAAAAAAAACAAAACAAAACAACAACAGCCACAGGAATTCGTTTATCCATTTATGTAATTCAAATCAACAGCAGCACAAGCTACATCTTTCAAAATGTGTTGAAACAACACCTCCTCAAACCAGTTTTAACTCAGACTGAATGGTATTCATGTTTATGAAGGAAGGATTTAATGCAGGGCTGCTGCAGACCGCATTAGTGTGTGATAGGTGTATCTAATAATAAATTGGTAACTGAGTTCATGTACACAGATCAATGGCTAATGCAAATTATATATTGCACCCCTAAACAAAACAGGCAAAAAAACTAAACAACAAAGCAAAATGTAACTATGGCTTCAATGCGTGTTGCAAAGCAAATTTGTACGATACCTTATAAGTGTGATTTTACTACAGCTGGACAACCATCTGATTGCACAACGTGACCGCAGTCTCCAGTTAAAAAGAAGAAAGACTTGCCGTACAAATCCATTTTGACATTGCCCAGGGCTTATAATATGAACGTGGTTGATCTTCATATTGCCGTTCTACTTGTACCTGGATCTCCATTTTAATAGGCTAATTACTGGGCAGCTGGCTTGGCGGCCTGTGTTTGCCTCAGTCAGAGGCCTGAGCTGAATGGGCTGCAGCCTCTGCCAGTAGATTGCAGACAGCTGGCTGTGTAGTGCGCTTTCCAGAGATGTCAGAGGAATCCTTCTCTAATCCTTGGCTCCCCTGCTGGGAGCCTGTTGTTGGAGAGGCATCACACAGAACATATGACACTGTTGATAAGAGGGACTCCATGCGATTTAGTCAAATTAAAAAAGGATCACTTTGGGTTATTAGCTAACTGTTTGTCAGAACGTTATCGCTCTCAATACGATACTTATTCAAAGATGGTTTGCTGACGCCGATAGCGTCTGGCTGTCACGGGGGGTTTCACATGAAGCAAGTGCAGCATTTCATGAAGTGGAGAGGATAGACCGTGCTTGGATTTAATAATTTATACTCGTCATCCCAGACTGGGTGAAGTGTGTGTCATTCAGAGGTGTGAATGGAGTCAGATCTCAGGGGGATTGCTGTTGGATTTCTTCTGGTAGACCAAAAGAAAGAAAAGGCTTTCCACATGATTTAGCATGAAGCGGATTCAGACGGCACAGAAAACTCCTCTGCTTCCACTGATTTGTATCATATGATAGCACTGCATGGTAGTCGAGCGAAGGTCTTTGACCTATATATTAGATAATCATGTGCAGTATGTGAAAGAAATTGCCCACAGGTGACCTTTTGTTTTGCGTTTATTTCAATTTGTTGGGTTATATTAGCAGTGGGATCAGATAAGCGAAACAGTGAAAACAGTCTGGGAGCGCTGTGCTAATTGCTCTGCGGTTAGATAAGCATCTTGGAAAAGCTCCAGACGTGAATCATGAGTCAGATTTAACTACCTACACACTGATGCAACTTTGAACACATGGAGGTCGGAGCTGGGGGAATAACTGTTTTATATTTTGACTACACAGATGCCTGCCGACTGCGTACAAAACCACACACACAGATCGACACATACACAAAGTGGGTGGTAAAATATGACTTTCACCTGGCGAGCAGCAGCATCAATCTCCCTGGAAAAAGAAGAATGAGAGCCATCAAGATGAGAGCGACGAGTTTAATTCACTGGTGGGCTTGTGGAAAAGGATGTAACACGTTTGATATTCCATATAATAAGAAAAAAATGCTCTAAGCCTTTTATTCTGAAGTGCCGGGGGGGATAGAGAAAGCAGCTCACTCTATAACTCATATAATGTACGATATAAGAAGCCTTCTGTACCTCTTGGTTAAGAATCACAAAATGAGCACATAAATGCCAGGTGAAGAAATTATATGAAGTTATATTCACATTATATGTGAAGATGCATTACTTTAGCTTTGAAATAGTCCACTTTGAGTTAAAATATATATGATTTGTATGTATGTCTTTTATTCTTTGATGTATTCTTTGTGTTTAAGAAAAGACTGTGTTAAAAACAGCAGAAAAGCTTTTGTATCATAGTCATGCACAGAGAGATATGTTGATATCAGGGGAATAAAAATGACTTGTGGGTTCAGACGGGTGCTCAGCACAGTCTGATTGATTTGGCTGTAACAGTGACAACAGGCCTCCCCTGTGTTTCACTCCGCATAATTCTTTGATTAATGCCACACATCCCAAAATCACTCCACTGCAACACGAAATCAAATTAAATCACCTGGATACAATCTGTAATTGATTGGAAATGTCAAAGACGCGGGGCAATGTCATTAATAACTTTGTAGGACTTTTTCAAAAATGTGTATTAAGTGATTTCTTTTTATATCGTGTTTATTTGGCCCATAATGCATTTCATCATCAGCTGCTTGGTGGTACCAGGAAGTCACATGTGAAGTATCAGTGGCGAATATCATCTTTCTTCTTTGAGTCCCTATTTCACGTTGACACATGCATGTGTCACCGCTCCCTACAGGCCAAACTCAGACGTATGTTTCATTGTTGTTGGTTGTTGTGTAGCAAATCAGACGCCACAGATCACTAAAGCATTAAATGAAGGCACTGTGTTCCTCTATCCACTTCACAGTGTATGACTTTGTTTCGAATCAATACTGTAAATTATTGAAGGCATGGGATGGGGATATGCCAAATGATATTCATTGAAGGGAATCATGTTCCCCTGGGCTGTCAATAAAGCAGCGCATGTTCTTTCACTCCACCTCTTGGCAAGCCTATTCTGGATCGGAAATTCCTACTTTGTCAGATTGTATATTTCATGAATAACAATTACAGACTTTTGTAATTCCTTTCATGCAAGAGTGTACTGCCTCAGTGATTGATCTTCTTAAATCTGCCTGTTCCTACCTAATGCTGTGATAAGCAGACAATGTACAGTAACACACAGGTGTGTCTGTTTGTCCTATTTCAGGCTCTGCAGAATCAGGTAATATATTTTTATAAAGGTTATTTAATATCTGAGTGCAGTGGAGAGTGGGGGCTGATGGGAAACACCAACTAGAGAGCAGAATGACGTGAAGGTTTTATCAGCCAGATGCAAATCCAAAATTCAATCGTGTATAAAAAGGTTGTGCCAAAAAAAGAAAAAAGCAAGATATTTTGAACTGGAAGCTACAAAAACTCCCAGAGCAAGCTTTTTTTTTGTTGTAGATGAGAGGGATGTACAAATAAGAGCAAAAAGTAAATGCTTGTTTTAGCTTTATATTGAATGTACAGACAGGAGAGTGGTATCAATCTTCTCACCTAACTCTCAGCAAGAAAGTGTATTTCCTAAAATATTGAGCTATTCCTTTAATTTATTGTATATTAAAGCGCTAATTTGGATTTTTTAAAATGTGGAGTTGTATGAGGTATGTGGAGAAGCAGGCTAGAGTACCACCTGGGGGCAGCAGAAAAATGTATTTTAGCCACCTAAAAAAAATCAGTATCATTTTAAATATACACTATATTAAAAGTATTTTTACCCCTTTACTTTTCCATCAGACAGCCCTTTCTAACATAGCACTTAAGCCTGTATCCATGGTCTCTTCAAAGCCTCCTGACTCCTTTGTAAAAGGCAGTAATTTTACCTCACAGAATACGGGAGTTGCTGAACCAATCGCTGCCCCAATCAGATAATTTGTGTTATTGTGTTACTTTGGTGTTTTAGAAGGTTAGTTCGATTCACCAATAACACATACTAACCCATGGAGGCAGCTGTATTTTCAATGGTTATCTTATTTTGGAATAAATATTTTAACACTTTGTGAATTTTTAAAAAAAATTTACTAGCCATTTCATATTTTTTCCTGACAATAGGCTGTGGAGTTAACTGCAACACTAAAGGCAACAGGAGCTCTTTTAATCCCTTCCTCCAGGTCAGCCAGTAAAATCATATCTTTTTTTCTTGCATCACAGTGCTCTCCATGGAATAGTTTCCACCACAAAACATCTAAAAGATGTGGAATCATTAGCATCTTTTAGAGGCAGCACATATCACCTTCGTCTGAGCGGGTTTAGGTTTGATTAGTACCCCTCAAGCACTGCTGACCCACCGTTTTTAAAAAACTGCAAGGTAAACAAGTGCAATATATTCTGGGCTGTGAAGGTCCAACAGTTCACTGATGTCTGACAGCCATTATTATTCTAGCTGTCAGTATTACACACATAAGTGAGCAGATGATGCCTTATGAAAGTAGTATCCTGATAGAGCCATCAATATACACATCCTTGGCCTCATTCAGTCCGTCACACCTTGTTCCACTCTGTGTGTGTGTGTGTGTTCTGGTAAAGGGGAGGTTTATGAATAAATCGACAGAGTGTGAGATCTTTGAGCATTTTCTGCTGGAAAAATGGTTGACAAAGTGTCAGAGCCTCTGCGCCTCCCTGCACACCAGTGCCCCATCTCGTCTTTATCAGAACATCATCATAGAGTCACACTGTTGTAGCCATCAGGATGCACTTGACACACAGCATTTACTGCCTTACATTTTTCTTGAGACCCCTTTTTCCCAAAAAACAAACACAAATTTGTGAACACCTCACATTTAAAGCCGTTTCTCACCAGTGCAATGTGAAAATGTGATGCCGGAATACAGAAAATTTGCATGGAAATTTTTAGCATAACAATTATGCACACTGAAATTGTCTGTGTTGTTCTGTTCCATTGTTGCTCACTGTTGCAGTCTGAGTTACTGGTGTTATATTGTTTTTCTGGGCACACAATAATTGCATTACTTGCCCACCAACCCTACCATTATTTTTTTAGCCGGATGACAGACGCTTCAGTATTAAAAGTAAAGTGTCTGCTCCATACAGCAGCAGCGGCAGAATGGCAGCACAGAGTCAGATTCCATTTATGGAAAGTGGACCGAAAAGACATTGGCGTATTATTTAGTTCCAAAGTTTTGAGCAAAAGCACCTAATTGGCAATATTTTGAATGTAAATGCAGTGCTAATATGGAACCTAATAATGTTAATGTGGGAAAAGGAGGGTTACATCGCTAGAGGTTGGAGGTTTGCAGCCTTTCACTTGGAGCTTACTGTGGCTACTCTTTACTTCCTGCAGTATTTCAAACATGCTCGTGTCAAGAAAGGTCAAAAATAACCATTGTCTTGTTTTATAGACACACCTTTGAGGAACAATAATTATAGTGCTAATCCCACTGTCAAACACGTTGCATTTCCTGTGTCTACTTTATAGTAAAAGTGTGTTTCAATAGTTAAATGCTTTTAATATGACCATCTGTATCGTATCTCAGCTCCTGGGTAAAGATAAGATATATATTTCTGTTTATTTGGTTGCAGAGGTGGGTTGCTGCATTGTTTGCTGTACAATATTAAGTGTTAAGAAACCAGGTTGATAAAATGTTCCCCATTATGTTAGTTAGCTAGCTATGCTTGGAGGTATGACATCAGTTGGAATAAAGGGTTTCATCAGTCGAACATATATTTGCCCAGCTGGAAATCTGCTAAAATAGAGGTTGTATGAATATTTTTCCTGGCATGATTGTTGCAAACATTTTCACTTTTTTTTTTTTTTTGTTATCAATCTCTGTGCCAATTTTTTTACCGAAAAAATGTGAAACAGCTTTTCGCACACATTGAAGAGCATTGACCACTTTGTGACATAATTGGCCAGATTTTTTGTAGTAAAGTTGATTGAAAGTTTTGAAAACTAATTTATTAGTTATGAATGGAAGATTTTTCAGGAGGACAATGTCTCTATGCACCATTGCTTTAAGGATACTGATATGTGAGGTGATGGAAAGCACGATGACAAGCTATCATCTCTCTTTCGTCATTTTCTGTTCTTACAGCCTCATTCTCCTTGTAGCTGAATTGCATTGTGTAATCACCATCCCCTGCTGTGAACTTGGCCATCCAGAGGCTCTTGCCACGTGCTGCTATACACGTTATTTACTCTCAAGCATTTTTCTTCACACTCGGGCCTCTGCCTCACTCCCTTTCTTCACTCTTTGTCCCCTTACATGTGCAGGAGGAGATAATTTCTTGGCTTTTCTCTCCACCCATCTTGAGTAAATCCTGGCTGACAGTTTAATGGCCCTAAGACATGTGGGTATAGAGTCTATAGAGCGAGGCCTGATATCTATACCCTGCTGACCGACAGATGAGCAATGGAGAAGGGATTGAAGAGAATGGGATATGTGTTAGAAATGTGTGAGGCGTGTCACTCCCTTTTCTCAGCCTGCACCCAAGTTCAATTCAGGACACGGCAAAGAAAATAGGCCGGAAATAAGGAAGACTAATGTTATCATGTAACTGGCTCCTTGAAAATGTAGCAGGGGTGCCTACCAACATAGTGTGTGAAGGGAGAAATGTCACTCTTATAAAGGAACCACTCTTTTGTTTAAGAAATTTGTCAAAGACAAATTGAAAATATTTGCTGGTTTCAACTTCTTAGATTTTAAAAATGTCCCACTTTCATGGCCTTTTCTGTTTTCCATTATTGTGATCATCATAATGACGTAGGCTTGGACATTTCCAATTGCCTCTCTGTCAGCTCCACTACATTTGTGCTAAATTTGTGCTCTAATGTGTATTTTGCAAGTGTTGGTGGTGCTTTTTGTGGTTGGCTTTGGATGGTGGTGGCGGGTGGCTTCAGGATGTCCTTACCGGTCTGAAAAATTTAAGGTGGGCACCAGCTGAGCTAACATCCTGCTAGCCATTGTTCAGGCACTGTAAATAAACTGGCCGACCTCCTTGCAGCGTCAGTTTCCAGTATGTATCAAGGACTGTTATGTCCGAAACTCATCGAAACTCAACAAAATATTAGAAAGCATCATTCAGCCAAGTGAATGATGATAAAAGGAGAGCAGTTGTGTGAGTTATGATGAATAAGGACTGCTGTGTTGGTGGGAATGTGAGGTGCTGTCCTGTTCCTGCTGTGAATCACTGATATGTGCCGTTCAGAGGCGGCTGTAGAGCAGAATTGCTGAACATGTTCAGGTTGAGCAACCATACAGCTGTCGAGGTCAGGATGTGTGGACAGTTAAATCATTCCACAACCAGAAACCATGGATAACCAGAACCATCCAGAAAAATAGACAATTAAAAAGCAGCAGCCAACAATGTAAGAAGACGCATGAAAAGGACTTAATTACATTGCTTAATTTCAAGGAGCTGATTGGATCACATTTCATTGGAGTAAAACCTTTTGTAATTCTAGGTGACAAATAAATGAATAAATTGATTGAAAATGTTTTTCTTGTTGGTTTTGGACTATAAGTGGGACAAAACATGCAATTTAAAGACTTCACATTGGGTTTGTGCATTGTCAAAAGGTACGAGACAAGAAATGTTACCATCATAAAGTGGTAAATTCATGTTTTTACACTTCAGCCTGTAATGAATTAGACTAATGAGATTTGCAGCTTTAGAAGTGCTGGTGGAGATTTTGTTACCTTTGGACAGAGCCATGCTAGCTGTTTCCAATCTTTTTGCTAAACTAAGATAGCATAAGCGGCTTTATATTTTCTGTACAAATATGAGCGTGTTATCAAGTTTCTCATCTGTGTCTTGGTAAGGAACCTAAGCATATTTCCCAAATGGCAAACAGTGTATTTGAAGCATCACTTGTGCTAGTGTAGCCAATGAGGACATTTGAAGAAAGGCATGATATCTCTTCTTATATTAAATTGGACTCTATTAATTCCATAAAATGCGGCTACAAACTGTCAATGAATAACATTAACATAGAAATCCAAATGTGATTTTGCCGCACAGCAGCATCAGGGTTTTAAGAGGATTTGCATAGTTTAAGATTCTCACTCTGCAGCTCACTTTGGCCTAACACATGCTGAGTGACAGCTTTGGCCCAATATATGCATCTAATCTAAATTATGCTGCATGGGCATATCGCTACAAGATAAGGTGTGCATACTCCACCAAATGGATCATGGAGATGACTGCAGTTTGATGATGCTAGTCAAACATTTAACAGAATTTACCTTCCAGATCCTGCGTCCTGTCCTGTTATCCATACGTGTGCATGTGCGGCCATGTGGTACCTTTCATTTGTGGCCATTATATTGTTAGAGGGCAGTACTAAAAAGTAAAAGGCTATTATGCTGGTGTGTTTTTCTCTCTGCGGGGATTTATCTTACAGCAAATCTGTAACAAATTTAAAAGCATGTCCTCACCAAGGAGCACAACTGGAGGCCCATATTGTTTACATAAAGAATTCCTTTTGAAGTTTATTAGCTATTTAACTGGCTTCACGTCTTTGATGCCTTATGGGAGAAAGTACAGTAAGCTCTATTGTAAAGGCAAACTACCATTATTACTTTCCCCTTAACTGTTTACAAGCTGCCTGGCTTGAAGGGATACTTTGCGACTTTTTGTAAATGAACTATGGTTAACTTCCCTCAATCTCATCAGCGCCCAGATCTCCCTGCTCATCTCTCAACTCAGTTTTGTGTCATCCAGCGGATGTTTGCTGGCTCTAGGTCTGTTGCTCGAACTACAGATGATACTTCTGCATTTTCAAATGCCCTCTACCACTGACACAGAGAATATAGAGGTGGATCATGGAGACCTGCCTCTTTATCTCTCTCTTTCTTTCTCTGCCTCTGTCTCTCAAACACTGACCAAACAAATGATAAAACTAAGCAGTGCTGATCAGATCTGAATCAAGCCTGTTAATGTTTCTTATTTCTTGCGTGAATCATTTTCAGGAACACATTTAGCTCACAGTTTTAACTGTAATTCAAGATCGCCTGTTACCAGACGTTCCTCAGATGGTGCTTTTTCAGTCCTCTGAAACTGCTCGCCTGGCGCATATGCTGAAAAAGTTTCTAACTTCTGGGTTTACTTCTGCAATATGTATCCCACTGAATATGCAAGTTCAGGCTTGACATTGTGACGACGTAACAGACTTTTAAATCGCTTTTCTCGGCTCGAGGAATGTTTTAAAAATGAATAACCTCTTGATCAAAAATTCATAACAGAAAGAGATATGATTGACCTTTTTGCAGCTTGAACTGTAAAGTCAACTGTACAAATGTCTCTATTAAAATGATGGCCCACAAAGTGTTTTTCAGGCTGCAGGTGATTTTTTTTTTTTGCTGCACTACTGCAAGTGGCCACCAGTAAAATTTGGAAGCAAGGCTGAGTTGCTTACCTTGGGACCTGGGAAAAATGGTCAAGCTCATATTATGTCATCCATCAGCAAGAGCATTGATTGGTCCGGCGTGGCGCTGTACATTCTGGTAGTTGTAGGTTTTCTACTTCTTGGGCCAAAGCAAATGTCACACCCCCTTTCCTCTGTTCTCTCTGGTCATGTTGCACCAATTTCAAAAGTGTTTGTGTCTTTCTGCTGCATAGAGAGCCTAGTTTTATGAAAAGACCATCTTTCCAACAGTTTGATACCTCTCTGCAAAAGCCTACCTTTGAGCTCTTTCAGATCTTTTAAGACATTTCTCTTTTCCTTTTTGCATTCCCAGCGATAATGTCTAGGGAAGTCAACTGCATTGTTGTGTTGAAATACATGTTTCCCTACTTGACAGGTAATTTTATATTCTGATTTGACCTTAATGTGTTATTTGTGTTGGCTAAGATCCAGTGATAGATCCAGGATTGCTTCATCAGAGCTGCAATTGTGTTCAATTAACCCTCTCTCTCTTTTTCTGTCTGTGTTACTGTTAAGACACAGTCATCTGCAGCTGTTTTAGAGCCAACATGCATTAGCTTAAGTGTGCAGGCCTAAAAAGGTTGTCTGTGTGCCTCTAATCTTTTGGGATGCTGTCCAAAACAAGAAAAAGCCGTAGAAGGGATTGGCAGTCATTTTTTAAATTTCTGTTAAGAAAGTGAGGTGTTTCACACACAATTAGAGTCAATGTTAGATGAAAGAACATGGTGATTACAATCATCTGCCATTAGCTTCATCATTCAGTCCTCTTAACCCTTTGAAACCTGAGTAAATTGGTTTGATTTCTTAAAAAAAAAATTAAAAAAAAGCGAAGAAGGCAATGAGCAACAACAACAAGAACAAGAAATGACCAAAATAATAGATTGAATAATCCTTTGAATTCTGGAGTGACATCACCTTACTTGTGCTGCTGTCAGACGCCTTTCACGAGTATTTAAACCTTTGAACACTGAGCATCTGATGCAATTTCTCATAAAAACGTAGAAAAAAAGGCAATCAACTTGGCAGAAATATTGTGTAAAACTGCAAGAAATTATTAGATTTAGAAAATAATTAAATTTTTAAAAAAAGCTAGGGAAAAAAACATGCCAGGGACTGTATTTAAATTGACCATAGTTATATATTTAATTTGTTCAGGCTTCATAGGGTTAATGATAGATCTCTGGACATATTCATAACCTAGTTTTTGCTCCTCTCTGCTGGCAATAGCTGTGGCTGTAAGCATTATGTTTTCTGTTTTCCATCTTTTTTTCTCTCTATCCGTACGCCCCATTCTCATGAAAGCGATATTTCAGGAAAGATTTGAGGGGATTTCCTCAAATTGGGCACAAACGTCCACTTGGACTCAAGAATTAACTGATTATGTTTTGGTGGAATTCATAGACTAATGAAGACAAAATTTCACACAAATGTCTTAAAGAATAGTCGATATTCTTAGACATTTCCTCCAATTCTTTCGTTTTTGCTAATATTCAGGTAATTTTCCTGTCACCTTTTACTTCTGTTTTGCAAACTGTGGCACATTTTTTTCCAAGTTGCTCATTGCCTTTTTTCTTATGTGAAATAAACCAAACAAATTTGCTCACGTTTAAAAGATTTAAATTGTGAAAGGTGTGTGAAAGCAGCACAATGTTGATCCAGGTCTAGTTATAAAACTGCACATACACCATCTGAACCCACTTTAGACAATTTATTTTAATCAATTAAAAGTTTCAAGGCTTATTCGGCTGAGAAATCCAAAGCAGGACTCCGGGGCATTGAGTTTCATATCTTCACACACTGAATTGTTTGAGTGAATAATTACTGCATTGAAAGATTAGCATCAACAGTTGGCTCATGTCCAGATGTAGCAATCTGACTTCGCTGCTGCGTTCTTTGGTCTTAATGTCAGATAGGACATCTTTAGCCCCGGCTCAGAACCCCTGCTGATTTCATACGCTAAAGTCATAAGATTCAATTTGGTTTTGTAAATGATGCACTGGTACCATGGCTCCCATTCAAGGCAGCCTGGTTTTTAATTACCGTTAATTACAATTTGCATAAAGCTTTTTAGCAAACGGCTCCTGAAGCGGCTGTAATAATTATACATGTAAATGAATGGTAATCTGATAAAGGCTTGCAAGTGTGTGAGTGCTCGAAAACTGGTCTGCTTTTAAAAAGCCATCTGATAAGAGAAAGTCAAATGGAAAGGAGCAAAATGAATGTGCCGTGGTTCGGGGAATGTGTCACAACAATAAAAGAATGTCTGTTTGCTCAGATGTTGTTTACAAAGATCGGAGACAGGGGGTTGTGTTATTCACATTTCACGAAACCCAATACATGTATTATGCAAATGACAGTGCCACGAAAAATGGTGGAATGAAAAGTTGAATACCAAACAAAAGCAAAAATAAAGAATGTGGAGAATTTTTTTTTTTTTTTTTAAACTTTTTTTTATTATTATTTGAAATATAAAAAACAAAGAACATGATGTTATCATGGGTGTTACATTTAAATCTCAATACATTTTTACATACATCATGTCGTACTATTCTAAACAGAGTGCATACATAATCCATTTTTCCCAGCGGACAGTACATTTCTCCAACTCAAGTCTTAAAACAAAAGTAAGTCTCTCCATACAATAGATCTCTTTCACGATCCCACGCCACTGGGCCAATGTTGGAGGGTCAACTTGCAACCATTTCCGGGTTATAGTTTTCCTACTACTTGCCAAAAGTATCTTCAATAAGTATTTATCCTTATGTAGGAGTGTTTCAGTTATTTTACCTAGATATAAGGTCACAAAAGAGTAGTCTAATAGTTTTGTTTTTTAATGATTTAGGTCAGCTGTTTTATGCCTCTGTGCTGGCACCAACTGTTTCTGAAGGCATTATGTTTTTAGGTTGTCCATCCATCCCATTCTTGTGAGCACAATATCTCAAGAATGCTGTGAGGGAATATCTTCAAATTTGGCACAAACATCCACCTCAACTCAATATTGAACTAATCAGAATTTGGTGGTCATAGGTTGAAGGTCAAGGTCATTGTGACATGACGTGTCTGTCTTATTCTAGTGAAAGCAATATCTCAAGAACACCTTAGGGGGAATTTTTCATATTTGGCACAAACGTTCACTCGGTCTCAAGAATGAACTAATTATATTTTGGTGGTTAGAAGTCAAAGTCACTATGACCTTGCATTCGTCTCATTCTCGTGCATGCGATGTCTGAAGAACACCAAATTTATTCAAATTTGGCACAAGCATCCACTTTGAGTGAAGGATGAACTAATTAGAATTTGTTGGTCAAAGGTCACTGTGACCTCGCAAATCATAACTCAATTTATATGCTCATTATGACAAAATTTTGCCCAAGTGTCTTAATAGCATTTAATTATTATGTAATAACATTTTATAACCAAAAGATCAAAGGTCAGCTTCACTGTGACAGCATAATGTTCTGAAAAAATATTTTTCTGGCCATTACTCTTCAACATATTGAAGGAACAGAAGGGGAGACATTTGGTTATATTCTGAATTTGTCACACTAATCTTGGGTGTCCAACTTGAAACTGTGCGGATTATGTAAATCCTCTGTGCTGCCGGGGGGAAGATGTGTGTGAAGCATCCATGTTTTTACAGAAATGGATGTAAACTGTAAGTGCAGCTTGACTGGTTTGCAGAGGCAAACATCTGCGAGGCAGTAATTCTAGTTATGTTTAATTTTCTTTTTATGTCAAATATGAAATGCTTTCAACAGTATGCATTGGACATCTGTAATTTTCCACGCGTATGCTGTTGCACTGGCTCATGGATATCTAATATTTTGACAGTTAAACTCTGATTAACCCAGTGTAAATATTGATTAAGTATGAATATGCTGATAAAGATGCCGAATATCCATCTGCGACTGCATCATTCTCCGGTTACCATTAAAAGTCTACATTACAGAGCTCCTCAATCACATCTAAACTTTTCACAATCAACCAAGCACCAATTATCACCTTGTTTGTCACATTGTGTCCAGACTTTTACCTCATCTATTTGTCACCTCCTCCTGTGGCAAATAGCGCCATCAGGCTTCACGTTGTAAATTGGAAACAAACGAGAAATCTCCATCACTGGCCAATCAGCACCACTAATAGGAGATAGCCTTCACTCATGTTTTCATTGGCCATGTGTCTATGCCAAACGCTGTAGTTAAAAGGTGACACTAAATAAATTGGGCTCCACTGAGATAACCACGGCTGAAAACTCAAATCACATTTGATGGCAGTCATTAGCTTGGCTCGTTGGCCAAATACATCATGCTGTCACATTTTTGGCCCACAGAACCTATTAAATGCCATTAGTGAGGAGCATTTGAAGGCGGCAAATTACCCATGTGCTACACGGGTTTCTGCATTAGTGTTTTCAAAATGTTTGCTTTGACATGGATTGTGAACTATAAGCAATGTTTATCTTAAGCTTTTGGCACACTCTCACTAAAATCAAGTCTGTGCAGGGTTCATACACTAAATATGCATTCTAATAGTCTAATTTAAATGCATGCTCCCACTCAGAAAGTACACTCAAAATCACTAGGGACACCTGCTGCCATTAATTGTTTTGTTATTTTGAAATACAAGAGAGGATTTTCTCCCTACTTTTAATCCAGTGCTAGCAGGTTACCCTCAGTGCATGCCAATGAACTGACATTTAAAGCGTGTCTCAATTTCTGAATCTTAACAACAATGTCTGACATTCATAACAACCTCAGATTCCTGGAGGTCATTCTCTTATCGCCAACCAGTAGGTATGTGCTTGAACCTCTCTGACACAGCTGATAAACAAGACAGCTCTGACAGAGAGGAACCTCTGTGAAGCCGATGTCGCCCTGTGACCCTCTTTGGCCCCTTGTCCCATGTCACCATTTGTGATGCCATAGTGACAGCCACCGTCAGGGGAGGAGCCTGCGACCTTTGCTTAACTAATGGATTCTTCATCTTCCCCTGTGCCACTAGCTTGAGCCCTGTGTTTATTGCTCTTTATTTTAAATTAAATCCACAGCAGTACCCATCCATCATGGTCGCCCATGACCTTTACTGGAGGTGGTGACTTGGGCCTTGAGAAGGCAGAGTGCAGGTTTTAAGCAGCCTACCTTATCAGAAAAGACAGTTTCTTTGAACCTTGTTCACTGTCAAATTCATGAACAAATTAGGTTTTCTTAAAGGGACAGTTCACTCCCAAATCAAACATACATATCTAGGCCTAAGATATGTCTGCCTACTCTCCAATATAAGGGAACTAGATGGCATTTGGCTTGTGGTGCTTAAAGCTTCCCAGAAATCCTGACCTGGTTACTCAAGATAATCCACAGACTTTGACAGACGTTTTTGTTTTGTTTTTCTAGGGTAGATGTCTCTATTTAATTTCCACAACAAGGGCGAAAATACGATGGATCTCATTCATGAAAAGTGAGCGGAGCAAATTTATGTAGAAACTGTTAGCATATAAGGAAGTTTACATGCATTCTGGCATTCATCAATATTTTAATAGCGCCGATCTTTTGGTAGGTAGTAATAAAATCTACAACTGCCTCTGATTGCTCGTAGTGCTAAATAAGGAATACATATGAATATTGCTTGTCATTATTAGAACACTTAATACCAACAACAACACCTATATCGCCTTTAGAGTGCCAGTTAAAGGTGAGAGAATAGAGACAGATTGTAGATCAATATGTCTCCTAAACTGACCCCAAATCTGAAGAGACTGATTCATGATAGTGTTTGAACTTGTCCGAGCAGAAACTAGAAGAAGAGAGGAGGATGAAGTAGCAGAGAGGCAGGCAGATTTACAAGTTGCTTCCTCTATTCCAACCCAAGCAGGATCCCAGTCACAAAGCCTGTAATTGCTCTGGAGCAAATATGGACGTTGGCTGACCCGTAGTAAATCTGAAAGTTAGGGAGCCCTAAGCCAGCAGAAGTTTTAGGCTCATGAAGAAAAACTTTACTGATTCTAGCTGGATGATTATTCCAAATAAATAATAAGATATGTTGATCCACAGACCTTGTTTTGAGTAGTTTCATTAGGAACTCTTTTCTTATCTTAATTGTATCACCTCGCAGAAAGAAACGTGCACCTGCTCATGGATGAGAGGCTCGTGGCAGCACAAAATGTAAACATTAATAGTGCCCTCCTCCTTGGCTGAGCTGCTAGCCCAGTGTTGTTAGGTGAGCAAGCAGTAAATGCATGCTCCTCCTGTAGTGGAGCCATACCAAGGATGCCCTTTAAAATGAGCATGTCAACCTCAGCAGCATATTTTTGCCCTTGAGTGATGTCCTAAACAGTGGGGAATGCTGATCACTGCTGTACTTTGGTTTCCCTGCTGAATAAGAGAGTGCCACAGCTCTCCATAGAGCTTCTTCTCCCCCATTCCCCCGTCTGTACTGCGATAAAACAACAGCAGATATGAGCGAAGAGTTCCCCTGTGGCTAATAGGATCTGCCCTCCAGGAAAATGGAGAGGCTAGAAGTCAGCGCTTCTTTACTCCTCTGCTGTACTTCCCCTCAGTAAGACCTCAGTAATTTCCCACTATCCATCAGCACCTTTAATAGTTTGTCATGTTGTACGTAGAGATCTAAAGATCAACTCAGGGTACTTAATTTCCTTGAATTAAATGAAGCACTCAGGAGTATCTGACAGAGTGATGTAATTGGCTGTAATTGTAAGCGTAGATTTATTTCAGAAAAAAAATTCTAACGGGCATTGCATTAGGTTTTTGACTTTGCTTTTCATCTCTTTAAAAGTGACAACTTTTTGCAATCATGGATAAGTATCCATTTCCCCTTTTGCAGATTGTTAAAATTGATCCCCTGTAAATTTTTCTAATTTTTTTTCTACTGAAGGGATTTTTATTTTTTAGCCTTTGCACACGCATGTCTAAAAAGCTCTCTATGAAGCAGAGTGTTTTTATGGCTTTTTTTGTTAAATGGAACTCAAAGAAAAAGAACAAATTGCATTACATGTTTTGAGTGGTTGAATGTCGGATTAGAGGTTGCAATTATACCTGTTTGGTGCAGAGATTTCATCCATAAAGCCCACTTTCAGTGCTTTTTGGGGGCAGTGAGAAGTCGTTATCTCTGTAAATGGAATGTGTACAATGGAAAGCAAGATAATAATTGACAGAAAGCTGTGCATTTATCCCACATCCGCTTGGATGTGTGGAGAATGTGAGTGTTTTTAATAAAATCCCCTCAGGCTCTGCTGAACACTACTGCTGTTCTAGCCGGCCAAACCTTTGAAAAAGCCATGTAACACAAATGGGAACTGCCTGCTTTGCCTTCTTATGAATTAGTTGCATGCAGATGAGGAGAAGTTCTCTTTAGTGCAAAACCAACTGAAGGAAGAAAAGATTTTAATAATGTCATCTGATATGTGGAACAGTGGCTGACTGTGCGTATAGTTATGGTAGTCACTGGAGCATGACTTGTGAAGAACAGAGTTGCTGGGCTTTTTTTACAGTGAGGAATTTTCTGTCAGTCACATTTTATAAAGGCAGCATAACAATGAGCAAACAAATCAATAGCCTATTATCAGCACCATCCGCAGCTGAAGTTAAAACACCTTTCTAATCCCAGTCCTGTCTAACAGACTGTAAACCTCTGAATAATAAAAAGTCCTCAGAAACTTTTACATCCACTGTTGTGAATGAAAAAATAATGACACAAAATTGTTAGAGAATGGCGTGCAGTAACAGCTGTGTCTGTCTCTCACTCATGTCCCTCTGCAGCAACATGATGCTCCTGCTAATGTGTTTAACCCTGCTTGTTTTTTGTATTAGATGCACAGTAGATTGAGAATTTGGGAAAAAAAAAAACCTGCAAAAAAAACCTCGGAGAGAGCAAACCATGCCTACCTAAACCCTACCACTAGCCACAACCACAAAAATGACATTCTTACATCACCTCTGTGGCAATGAGTCAAAAACCTGAACATCACGGGCTTTACAAAAATAGGGGCTCTGTGGCGCTGGTGCGTTGGATTAAACTAAAATGCTCAAGTGCAGCTTAAAAACTGTAAGTAGTGTTGTTTCAGTTCATTGCAGAAGTAATTACCAATAATGTGCGGTACGAGGTATACAGCATAAAACCCTCAGAGATGTTGTTTTTGTTTTCTGATTTCATATGTAGTTCTGTGAGTTTTTCATGTCATTTTCTGTTCTCAGTTGTCGCTCTCGGGATGATGCATTGCTCCACAAAATGTTTGAGAATTCCTTGTAACAGCCTTTTCAGATAGCCTTGCTAAAGGGTAAATATTCAATGAATATTTTTCATTACCTTATGTAGCCTTTTACTACTAATTTCCTATTCATTTTAAGAGCATGTTGGAAATTGCTTCATGTTTACAAGCCCATAGGTCAGTGGCTCCAAGGTCGGATTTATTGTTGAAAATTGAAACTAATGAATATGTGAAACAGAGTAAAAAGCTTCTGCACTAAATGTCATTTTATGAGCCACAAAGTTAATGAGGGTGAATACAAGGCTTTAATTCATTATTTAAAATGCACAGATATCTGTGTTACTCCGCTTCCACTTAATAGTATTTTCAATGTTTTGAGTGCATATATTTTGGCTTTGTACTGACTGTTTTTACGATTTTTGATCACACTGGATGTCAAATACTTTGTTTTTTCTTATAAAAATGGTTGTCTGTATGTTAAATCAAGTCAAATTGAATTGAAAGAATATATGATGTTATACATATTGATGAGAAATGGTTGTGGTTAGCCTGAGAAACAGACAAATCTGAGAGCTGATGTTTTATTTGCCTTGGCAGATACGTGTGGCCTCCGCCAACCATACTGACCCGCTACGGGCCAATCGCAACCGTTTGTCTAATATAGGGCAGATTTGATACGATGACTTACAACTTGCCGAGCCTTCCCACTTAACGTAAAATATGCGAGAATGAAAAAGTTTAGTAAATCATTTTCAAAAACAACCAAGATGGCCGCAGCTGATCTGCAAGTTTTGTTGAAGCACTATTGTTAAATTCTGATGGCAAAAACAGCAACACTCATTCAGACACACTGATGCTACACCATCACAGCTCATCTCTGCACACTGTAGTATGTTTACATTTTTTTGTCAGTCAGTACCTACGTGACATGTTTCATTGCTATGGTTGTTTGTGGGTCTTTCCAGTTGTATCCAAAGGCGTTCGATCTGCAGCCCTCGGGATTTGAAAAATTAACTGAGAGATTCAGGACTAATTTGAATCGTGGGGTGGTTCCAGTGTAGGCTTAAGTCGGAGTTCTCTCTAATAAACTGATCTGAGAAGGTCGTGCTGATGGTTATTTATTGTTGCAACATTGATACGATGTCTTTGTCTTTATTTAAAATTGACTAACTTCTTTTGGTAACAACTACAATATAAATGTATGAATATGACTCTCCAAGAGTCTGTTGTCACTGTTGATGAATTGGTAAAGAGACATCAGAGCAGGTCTGATAAGCCAGACACCGCCGCACAGATCCCCAAAGCCTAGAGATAGGGCTGTCACCCTCTCTTTTGGCATAATCTCTCCCACCGTCGAGCTGGCGTGTCTGGGCGGATGAATTGGAGCGATAGCTGTCGGCTCTTATCTGACAGGATTTGGTCCGTTGGGAGAGATTTGGCTGCACTGGGAAATGGAGGCAGCACAGTGGAGCTGACCATAACTCTCTGTATGGTATGTTCTGGTGACCCCATGGCTCAGTCAACACTGTACGATCACCTGAATACACACACACACGCACACGCACACACACACACACACACACACACACACACACAGGCAGTTAGATATTCTTCACACACAGTATACACATAACAAAGAGAGTCCTACTGGACCATAAAGCCAGGTGGTCATGTGTGTTCTTTGTCCTCTGAGCTGTATCTCTCTCCTCTATCAGCACTTTTTGCTGTCTTACCATAATGGACTCGCCTGGGATTTAAACGTCAGGTCAACACCTCGTTCCCAGACTCATCAGGATACAGGATATTGAAACAGATAAATGAAAAGGAGCTGAGGGATAGAGAGATGTCTAGGTTGTAGATTGTCTCAGAAACGAGGCACAGGCTTACAAACGCAATATTCCAGCAGGACACATGGAGATATATTGTCCTTTGACTGATTGGGATGCTTAGCTTTAAGGCACAATGACCGATCTTATCTGGTACATTGGTCCTGCTGTATTACGGTCTTGTCTGATTCATTTTTGCTGCAAAGTAATGTAACATAAATATTGTTTGACTTATAGTTTCATCACAGAAAAATGGACCTCGTTCATCATGTTGGATTTTTGCTAGATTATAAGGAATCTGTTTCAATCTATCAGTCAGATGTGAACATTAGTAACTCGAGCCATTTTCACACAGGGCTAGTATTACCTGGAGACCTCTGGTAATTTGTAACAATTGCAGAGGTTGTTGTATTCTTAATCTCTTGCAAATCTACAGTGTTAGTAATTTGTCATGTAAAATTTCCACTGTAAATTACCCATCATACTTTGCCAAACAAAGGGTTGTATGTTAATATTAGATTTGTTTAAACTGGCATCTTTGTGATTTAGGATTGCATTTAGGTTTTTTTGTTTTCTCTGCGCTTTGTTTCTTACTTTTTGCCAATCAAGAGTTATGGATGCTATAATTATAATAATTATAATTGCTACAATTATAAATGAAAGTTTTGACAACAGTATGGGTGCAGGAGGCTCATTTTAAAACACAACATAGAGACCAGTTCTCCAAATAACCAAGCTCAAATCAGGAGAGTTACATCTCAAAAGATGATGAAATAGATGACATGACAGTATGGAAGAATCTGTTCTGTTTTTGAAGTATGCCTATCTGTGTGTGTGAGTGTGTGTCTGGGGTTTTTGGTACGTCCATTCAACATCACAGACAAGCCAGTAAATGGGTAAACAGTAGAAAGCCGCATGAACAGAGGTCTGTGACAACTTTACAATTTATATATGGATTAATTATTTATTTTTTCTGTCAAACTCAGTGCAGACTAGTTTGAAACAATGTTTTCGCGCTGCTTCGGTGAAGATGGACAGTAATTAGTGGCTGCGCATCACTGCATCTCGCTGGTAAAAGGGATGAAATTAGCATGTTGATCCGCATCTTGTGTTTTCATCAATGCTGATCAGAGCTGGAGGCAATAAATACCCGTAACTACTGCAGAATCATTCAACCAAGGTGTGAATGCTGATAGTACACTTTACCACTGCATAGAAAAGCCAGATGTTAGCAGTTTTTTTTTTGTTCAGTGGAAGTGAGGCTCAATGTTAGTCATGTTGTTTAGTGTCTCTGTAAAGAGTGGAGTTACAATTGACTGTGCACATCATATTGGGGAGAATAATGTAAGTGAATTTGAGTAAAATACAGTCGATGCCTCTCTTGTGTGAAGGGACCACATGAAACTCAGAGGTGGGGGAGATTTCTAAATTACTAATACTTTTCCTGTAGGGCTTTATACATTAAAAATATGTTCCTCTGTTCTTGGTTATTATTATCTGTTAAGTATTTTTTTTAAATGTAATAGACTGAATGAGAAGCCCAAATGCAATATTTTCTAAAATGAACATGGCATCAGATTTCATCTTTATTATTAATGTGCACAAGAAACACTAGACTACCATAAAAAGTAAAGGCAGATTCCTACTTAATGAATTTTTAGGAACTTGATTTATAATTCCCACTGCCCCTATTCTCTATCTTTGTCTGGTTCAACTATCTCCCACCTTGAATCAGGAACAAAAGATAGATGTGTTATATGAAACACTTTTTCATCGGTCACAGGTAATGAAACCAAAAAGGTCAAATGGGAAACACAGCACCAGTATGTAGCAAAACACAGCAGCTGAAAGGAGTTGGCTGTATAAACCTCCCAGTAACACCTTAATGATTTTTCCCGTGTGCAATACAGAATAGTTGTTTTTCTAAAAGTAATGTGGATTAAGTTGTCAAGTGGCACTATGTGCAGAAAAAGCCCTTCACGGAGCTGTTGTTTACATGACAGCAGCCATGCAGGCAAGCCTGTCCTATTGTTCTTGGCCCATGTTGGTTCCTAAGAATGTGCTTGTACTCAGGCTTATTATTATTACCCATGCCCTGCAGCTCAGTGATCCTCCTGACAAAGGACTCTGGGGTGGGTTGGTAGGGGGACAGGGGTGCTGAATAATTTGTACGTTGAGCATGTCTTCAGGAGAAACAGGAGAAGAGCTCACACACATCTGATCTGGCACAGAGCCAAAACCTTAAGCAGTCTGAGGAGAGAGAGATTGAAAGACAGGGGAAAAAAAAACAGTAAGAGGCTGAAAGGTCTTAGTGTTTTCTTCCCAGATCACCCGTTCCAGTTTTAATGACAGGACTCTCTGTGTATCCCTCTCTTGTTACCCTGGATGACCTGTGGATGTTGTTTTACGGTGAAGAGGATAAATACTCACAAATTACTGTGCAACAGACCCCGACTTGACCTCAGGTCAGATATATCTTCTCCACAAACAAATTATTTAGAGCCTACCTGTCATTTAACCTTGCCACCGACACCGTAATGAAATATCTTTGAGCATCATCTTGCAATATGTCCTCTCTCTCTTCTCCCTCTCTCTGCAGCCGACTGAGCCTGTGGAGTTAGGAGTGCATAAAGTGTTTATCCTATGGATCACAGCACTGAAATATCTTTCCCTGTTGAGTCTTTAAAGACAGAATAACATTCTGCTGCTGCAGATTTTTACACATAGGTGTAGTATGACTGCAAATAACCACATGATGTACTCTGGCACTACCACTAAAAATGGGCTAATTTGCCTGAGAAGGGTCCTATTACATTAGCTGTTCTTATATAAACAAGTACTGTATGTGTAGGCTAGCATTGGGGAAATGTTTTTATACTTTGTGGAAAAATGTGAGAGCAATACATTCATAAAATCAATCTTGTGTACATGGATAAAGAAGGACAGACTGACTATTTTATTTTTTTGCTGTCCCAGAGGACATGACAGGCTGAAAGCATAATTTATTTCACTCACTATCTTGTTAAGTACTTGCTTTTTTTGTTTTGTTTTTTTGAATAAAGTAGTACCATCATCTTAGCAGTGCTTGACAGTTGAAGACATCTTAGTGTGGTTTCACAAGTCTGCGTGAGGAACAGACTGTCAGCTGTTGCCTACTTCTGAACTGTTAGCTAACACTCGTATTAACCGGGCTGCTGGGAGTACATGCTGCCACCATAGCAGTGGCTGTAATAATTGGGCAGGGATTTCTTCCTCCCAGTCTAGGGCATAAGGGTTGCTCTTTATGCTAATAACCTGTGCAATTAGCCTGTGGAAACACAACTAAAAAGACCTCATCTGCATGAGCCCCGCAGACCATCTCACCAGCGGACATGAAGTCACAAACACTCAGCTGACCTCTTAAGAAGCTCGGTACGTTGAGTTAGCTTCTTCAAGGCCTGCGTGTCTCTAAGCTGTAGGAGATCTGAGATTTTACGTTCATGTCTGCCGAACATCAGCAGCCACATATCTGACTGGTAACCAGACAGGAGATCTACTGTCAGACAGCACTGATCCAAGTGGCTCTTCTTGATTGGCTCCTCCCATATCCTGAGGGTGTAATTAGGAGACGGGTCAGAAAAGGTCCAGGGATGCCTGTTGCCCCCAGTGAGGCACAAATGACCCATCATCTGCTGTGACAATAATGACATGTGTGCTGGTGGAGCGGTGATGACAGGCAGCCCGCAGTCATCATCTTGAGAAGATTACGGGAATACAGGGTAGCTGAACTCTGCTTGCTGCTGTTGCAAACAGCGCTTTTATCTTCAGGGCCACTGCCTAAATCTGCAGATAAACATTTAAGAACTGAGGGCTTTTTTATACTAGTTTTCAACTGATACATCTCAAAGTCTTCCCTTAAGCTCCATTGTATTCTCGGTTGCTAATTGTTGCATGATGAGTTGTTTTCATTCTCTAATGTGTTTGTGAATTCTGTGCGGGTGGTGTGATCAGACTCCAATGGGGATTGAAGGCTTGACAAAGCATGTGTGTGACCCCCGCCCCCCAGCTGCTGCTGGCATAGAACGTGATTGGAAAGTGTTTATGCGCAGTTGACATTTAGATATTTGAACAGGCTTTCCCATAATCCTAGAGGAAGTTGTGAGGATCCTTTATTGGCTTGTGACATTTATGCACAGCGTGCCATGGTACTGGGTGCTATATGGTTTAACATTAGATGGCAATATTAGTATGTGTACGTGTATGTGTGTTTCTATGGACTGTGATGATGGTGGTGTGAAAAGACTTTTTTTTTTTCTGTTTAAACCGGTTTAAAACAAGTTTTTTAGTAAAATATCCATGGGTGATACGCTGTGTCAAGGTTATGCAGAATTCATTATTTAGTAAATTGTTAACTAAATATTGATTATATCTACCTCTGTGGTTTTTAAGCATAACTCTTGTATTTCCACATTTTTTCAGATGTAGAGGTGAGAGGAGGACACAGCCGGATAATGAGGGCAGAGAGAGAGCACACGGTTTAAAACCAAAGGCTACTTATGTGCAGCTAGTAAGCTCTTCTTTTGAAACAAGTCACATAATGTGCAGTCCAAATGAACTTTGCTTCCTATTCCAACACCAGCTGCACAATGAGCTGCACCGAGACTAAAATTGGTATTCAAGGATGATAATAATCCAACAAAATTGAGCAAACTTTATTTAAAAGTTTATTTCATTTTTCACGAACTTCATAAAATGCATTTTCATACAGTAATATTAATCCCCTGAGTAAGGCAGTACTACTAATCTGCCATTCTTATATCAGTAATTTCAGACACAGCAGTCAATTAAATTAAATTAAAATGTGAATCATAAACAATCATAATCATAAACATACAGCATGACCCAAGACTGAACACACAAAAAGGAAAAGTGAATCCTGAGGTTTGCAGGTCTTAGGTGCATTCTTGGTCATGTGGCTGGGACATGAATCCAGCTCCTTTGTCAGATATCGTCCCCCTCTGTCCCCCAATAAATGTCCCCCAATCTCTGTCTATTTTCAACTCTTTAAACCTGAGGTTTTCAGCCTTTTAGAATTTAAGGCCAACCTCAGATTGGTAAAAAAAAAAAAATAGAATTAAGGCCCGCCTTCCCAATAACATATTAACTATGCTGTAGATATGTGTTATGCCTCTGTCAGGTGTTAATGTTGTTATGACTCTCTGTTTTGCCTGAAGACCTTCCTTTTTTACATAGAAAATATTATTTTTGCTTTCCAACACATCCCGGCTGCTCTGTGTTTAAGTGTCTCTGGAGCATCAATGGCTTTAGCGCCTCATTTGACAGGATTTCACCACGTTCAACACACTGTGCTCTTGGCTCAGCATCACTGCCTGCCATTATGAGCCCAAATTTAATGTATTCAGGGTCATATTTCCTCACCGTACGCTTTGGAGCTTTTACTGGTGCAGGGATGTCTCAGGAATGTGTTGCATTTTGGCAGTTTTTGTCAGTTAACAGTGGCAAAACACATTTGTTTCTACCTGCTGATGTGCAGTGATTGCTATGGTAATGTTCAAACGTTGCTGGTCATTAAAAAAATGCATTAATGTGAAATCATTTGCATAATTACGCGTGAAAATAACTAACTTTGTAAACTGCCAAAGGAAAAATATTTAATTTAATTTAAACAGTTGGCAGTACCTCAACAGTCCACTGATTGTGAATTGCTGCTCTGAACAAGGACTTGTTTCGAAAAGAAGCAGCTAAAGAGCTTCTGTTTATGTTCCTCTTTTAGGGTCATCAACACAAAGAATAATAACTATAACAGCAAATATGAATATATTGTTTTAAAAAATCTTTACAAAGCAGATGGCGTAGTCCTCCACATCACAACTTTAACAACAACAGTAGTGGACAATATCATCAGGATAACTTTCAGAGTAATTTGATGAACAATAGAAATACTGACAGACAACTGACATATTTTTCACTCACTTAGTGCCACAGAACATTATCTTTCGTCAATGTGGAAGCTCACGTCACTATCGTTTGGTCTGATGAAGACCATGTAGCTCAAAACATCACCTATTTCCCTTGAAAGGCAGCCCTACATAAAATGTTGTCTCAGCAGAACAGGGTCAATTATCCGTTTCCTGACGGTGAAATTCCCTCTGAAGATATGACCTAGATATTCAAATGAATGTGTGAATGACATTTTGTCGTTGTGATAATGACCTAACCATTTATCAATCATCATGCCGTTAATTTGCCAGTCCTAAGGACATAAAAAAAGGGAAACTGTTGCAGGCAGTTTGTGAAAAGACAGTTGCCAAGTAGTAAATCATAGTGTAAGTAAATAAAAGCAGTGTCACTGTTTCATGATGAGTGCATGCCCTTTAATAAATCTGTTGGAGAAAAACAGATGTGTATGAACCCTATGGCCCTTCTTTTTTAGAGCATTTTTCCCCCTAGTTCTGTAATGATAATCATAATATTTTGGCACAGAAGTGCAAGATGCCTCAATCTGAATTCTCCTCTCTCCATATTTAATTAATGATCTGTTTTATTCAGTTGTTTTTCTCAGATTTCTGGGTCACCTGCACTTTTTTACATGTTGTTCAAGGACGCTACTGAAAAGCAACAACAATTTGTGACTCTGTTATGGTGCTGCTGCTTGAAAATGTGCTCTGTAACCCTTCAAGTGCAGATGGAGGTTTTTTTCTTGCTCATCCAAAGCTTTGATATACAATTAACTTCTTGTATTTTCCTTTGGGTTTCTTTTTTTTTCAACCTGACTGTGGTCCAGGTCTGTACTGGCAGCCTCATCTCTCTGCAACCCTCCCATCTCGGCACAGCAGCCAAGTCTTAGCACATAACAAAGAGCGATGATTACATAGCGATCCATAGCTATTACCCAAGAGGTGGAAAACATGAGCCATTCCAAACAGCAGCCCTTTAGTTCACCACCACCACCGCTGTCCCTGCATTTCCTCACATCCTGGGCTGTTCTTCCCAGAAACACTGACCACTAATGATAGTGGAGAAACACCTGAGAATCCTCAATGATTCCATGCACATGCTCTTGTGGGAAGGACACTTCCCTAATATGATTCAGATGAATGGTTTGGCAGCATTTCTTTCCTGAATCTCAAACCGCAGTATCTTCCTCAGGCTACTGTCATGCAGCATTTGGGCTCGTAGCCAAACGACGACATCCACATACCTGAAAGAGGCTTTTAATATTCTGCAGGGCATACACAGATCAATACACTGTGTCTACAGGGTTAAAATTGATGTGTATGGAAATACAGTAAATATATCATTTTAGCAAAGTGTATTGACACTCTTGTAAATTTGTGATCGCTGGTACTGTTGTTGTAAGATGACTCATGGGCAATTGGTCGGAAATCACATCGATTAGACGCTGGGTCCAATTAAGTAGATAGCCTCCACATAACAAATAGTTTGTAATGGGTAGAAGCAAATAGTTTTATTGTTTGGAAATGTCTATAGTTTAGCTGTAAATTATCCTCAATTATTGACAGATTAGTCTGCTTGTTTTCTCCCAGCTGATTTCCCTTGAGAATTAAACAAGCTGCTTAGATAAAAATAATGCTATGCACCCATCTGAGTTTCAATTCAAATGTATTCTGTTTGGCTGTGATGTGTATAATCAAATGGAAAGCAGTGTGTGACTAAATGCAAATCCCGGGCTAATTTAACCAAACAATTCCATTTTACGTCAGAGTGAGATGGATCAAAATCATTTTTGTGATTCAGAAATTAATGTCTAAACTGAATAATTAATTGACTCTCACATGAAAACTGCAACAATGCATTTTTCAGATGTAAATTGTTCCCAATTAGAGCTGGGTGATATGGATGAAATCAAGCCTCACAATATTTTGGACAAAATACTATGGCTGGGTATCTGTCTTTACGGTGTCATCTGAAATAACCCAGTACCAAGTAATATCAAAACCTCTCCAGTCAAACAATACTTGCATTTGGTCCTTTTTGTGCCCAGATCTGGAAAAAAGACTTATTTTATGGTTTTGCAGCCAATCACTGCAAACATTTTTCAATTTATGTGTGACTGACATGTGATTGGCCCACTACCGGAGCCGCTACATGTGTGTTGTGTGGTGAAGTTGAGCACGGTGTATGTGACCGAGTTGGCAGTTCAGTGTGCTATATGCCATAAAAATGTCTAACAGTATGGCTATACTACAAGTCTCTGGTGTCTGGCAGCATTTTACACAAGTATGTTCTTCCATTCACATGATGGGTGTCATATAAAATACAAAATACAAACTAACAATAAAGTACTTAAGTACTTTATTGTTATCAGTATCACTGTAAAGACACTGATATTGGTACTGGTATCATATTTTTTTAAGCAATACCCAGCCTTACCAAATATTTCAGTATCACTATTGTGTCAATATTGTAGAGTTGACAAGTGTTGCTTTCACAAAATATTTACACAATGAGATTTTTGATGAGTAATCAGCAGTAACGTGGATATAATAACTAAGGGGAAAAAGGCAAAAAATAGAACATCTAGAACAGTCTGGTGAGTTCAATAAAATTATTTCATTTGATTGTAATGCAGGCTTTAAAACCAGGAAAAGGCAGCACCTAGCATATTACTATCCTATTATCATACCACGTTATCAATACTAAATCAGTATTTTGCCCAGGTATGTTTATCAGGTGATATTTATCTTTAGGTTTTTTTCAGTTCATCTCAGTGCATTGCATATTGCACAACATGACCGCACAGGATCTGTGAGCGCCCTGCCAGGATGCTCTGTTGACTATAAATTAAATTCTGCAGCCATGATGTCAGATGGCATGGTGTAAAAGACATCTAGGGTCATGGGAACAGGAAATGGCTTCAGCTACTGAATAATGCCAGGTAAATGAGAGATGGAGAGGACTGGCTGTGTTATTAGAAGCATCGGAAACCAAATTGCCTCCAGCTTGGACAGCCATATCAGATAGTGAGAGTGAGCACTCCTTTTGGAGCACTGATTGACACCTGAATGCAATTTATGTGTTTAACACAGCATTCGTTAGGATTTATGAATGGACGACATGGCACCTCTGTGACCTCATGCTGCTAGAAGATCCATAATGGGCAGTTTGACAATTCCTGATTACATGCACAGACTGTATATACACATAAAGAGAGCCCTAATGTTTCAGTATATTGGACAGGTGCAACTAGAGTAAATAGCTGCTGCTGTATGTATTTATTTACTCTAACTCCTGAACCTACAGTACGAGGAAACATATGCACATGCAAAAACAGCTCAGAAAACACCCAGAAATCATTTAGGAAACAGACTTTCCGAGCCATTACTTCACATTTAGACTACTCTAATTTGCATTGCCCTAACAGAATGCTAATATTTACATATTTAGCTTTGTCTACTTTATTAATCTTTATTTTCATTTCATATATTAAATTCAGCTGGCTTTCATTTCATGATTGCAGAAGAAAAACAGCAATAGCCTGTTCTGCTTGTTTGGATCCTAATTTTCTCAGGTGATACCCACTACAGGGAATTAAATTAAACTTCCCTGATTATGCAGGGCAGGATTTCTAGTACATGGCTCGGAGCAAGTGTAAACATTGCCATATTGTAGCTCAGTGAGAGTCTCTGTGCGTTGTGTGCTATGTTTATCAGCTCCTCTGAGCTGCAGCGCTTGGCGTCTTGGAGACTCCCGCCGCTGTCACTAGCTGGGATCAGCCGAGCCCAGATTAATCTAGGAGACATAGTATGCATGCTCCATGCTTCTTTGCTCTGTTGAAAACTTGATAAGAAATTCACAATCCCTCCAATCACAATTTAGATCCGCAGAGGAATACTACAGTAATGAGTTTCTTCCAAGGCCATTTGATTGCCGTTTTCCAGGTGGAAGATGGATATGGTGAGGATGCAGTCCCTCAAGGCCCTCAGGCTATAGTCACTCCACAGTCTGATTTAAAAGGAGACTTCTGCAGACTGGAAAGTAGGCAGAGTGGCTAATGGGAAGAGCCCATGGAGACTGAAGGCAGAGATAAAGAGAGAGGTGAAAGAGAAGATGGCACAAAAAAAGATGGAAGAGCAGAGAAAGTGCTTCCAACTCCCTCATGACACCCAGAATGAGCATCGATCAGGAAAAGTGTCTGTTAGTGTCCGCTACTTCTGAGCAGAGAGTCTCACTTGTGGATAGTGTGAACATCAACCGGCCAAAATGCACCATGTGGGAGTGCTCGCATAACAGGTGGCATGAAGTCTGCTCCCTGCTGCTTGGGGATGCCGCGGCTTCAGATATATAAACTCAAAGTACAGAAAACCCTCTGCTTTTTATATATCTGAAGCCATGGAATGCCTTCAGATATATAAAGGAATCCCGTGGTATCAACCATGTCATGCTTCTCAGTAAGGGCGCTGAATAAAGCTCCAAAGTAAGGCTACAGGAGTCCGTTAACCATGGATATGAAAACGTGAGCGATTGAAATTCTGTGATTAATCACATTTTAAAAAATTAATAGTTTGACAGTTCTAATATAAAAATTGTTTTCTTAACATTTTCCTAGCTTCTTTCGCAAGACATTGTTACAGTGAGAGTCGGTGGATAACCTTCCATATGACGTAACATAGCAGAAAATGTATTTTCTGAAGCTGTTGATGTAACCTGGCTCTAATATGTGTCAATGGGTAACAGCGTTTTGTTTACCATCACGTATGTACCATCACGTATATTTCTCTCTTCGTGTGTGCCAGCTAGCTGAAATTATGTTTGAATCTGATATGTTTTAAACATGCCGGGCAAGTGTGTCAAGAGTGAAAAATTACAGTGGGTCCTTGAAAAGTCATGGGAATGTTTTGAAATTTTGTCCATGAAAATAGGTGGGAACCCTGATTATTGATAAAAAGAGAGAATTTGCATCAGGTTAGATAAGGTGATGCTGCTAAGGAAAGTGATCCCACTGAGGCTTGCTTCAGCTGTCATTAGCAGGGGGTTTTGTCTGTTCTTGTCAGGAAGATGCTGGGAATAGGCCCTCAGAGGCCCATAGGTAAATCTGTCCATGCTCCTGATTCACTGGGCCATAAACGTTGCAGGGACTTTGTGATTACAGGGCTTCGGTTTGAGCTATCTGGGTTCGGGTTGGATGCAGGTTGGGAGGGAAGTGCCAGGCTGCTGTGAAAGGATCCTCTCATAGAGGGCAGGCAGCTAACTGTGGAGGGAGAGGCGCTGCATGATAGAACAGGACCTGAGGTTACAAGCTGCACAGGCAATGACAACTTAACAAGATGGCGCATTTGTAATTATCATTCATGACTATCATTATCTATTGCATGAGCTGGCTTTTCATCCAAACCATTGCACTTTTTTTCTGTAAGCCAGCAGGTATTTTTATATGGCATAGTTTTACAAAGGGTAAAATCTTCCTGCAGGGCACCGAGGGAAAACTATACTGTAGATATTCCTGCTAGTGAACTCTCTGACCTGTAATTCTGCCAGAGGTAAAACTATAATAAGGTGGACTTGAGTGGAAAAGTTAATTTAATTAGTCACTCTATGTCCTAGAGCAGTTTGGTCTAATAAATATATCTGGGGATTTTTTTTCTTGTTTGTTTATATTAGAAACAGTATTAAAAAATCAACTTTCATGTGCAACTGTAAACCATTTTAAAAGTAAATGCATTCATTTTGCAGATGTAAAAACTAATTTAAAGTTTTATATACAGTAATGCAGATCCAGTTATTAAATCTGTTTCTTAAAATCGTGAAGTCTACACCCTGGATTGACTTTAATGAAATGCTTGCATCATAATGCTGCACCATTATTAGTGAGATCCGAATATTGTGACCACAAGTTATCTTATGATTGTCAGCATAGCAGAATGAACATACTGCTCAATATGTAAATAGTTAAAGAGATACTTTTGCACTTTTCAACCAGCTTTGCAACATAAAATGTGGTTTGCAACATGTTTTGCATCTGGGGTCACCCAGTGGATTTTCGCTGGCTCTACGGCTGTTACCATCTGTTACCTGAACTACTGATTGCACTTACGCATTTTGTACTTTCTCATTTTTGCCAAACGGTAAAAGTAAGCAGTGCTGGTCAATAGTAAACCAAGATTGTGTTACTATATTGCCTATTTCATGCCTAAAATGTCTTCAGAAACATATTTTACTGCACTGTTTAGCTGTAATATGAGACTTTATTAACAAGCCATACTGTTCCCTGCATTGTAAAACTGGAGGCTGAAAGTATTGAGATCAAATGATAAAACTAAGCAGAAATGGTAAAATATAAACCAAGATTCTATTACAGTGTTGAAATCATTTGTTACCAGCCGGACATCATATTTGCCAGTGGAGAAACGGTCAAGCTTGCTTTACATCGCCCACTCGCCAGAATTTTTATCAGTGCGGTGCGACACAGTGCATTCTGGTAATTGTGGGTTTTTCTGCGTCTTGAGCAAAAGCGACTGCCACATCTCTTTTCCTCTGTTATGTAGCACCAATTTAAAAAGTATTTGTGTTTTTCTACTAGTTTTATCAAGAGACCATCTTTCCAGCAGTGAAATGAGAGTGAAGAAGGTAGAGAAGTAGAAAAGGCAGTCAATAGGTGCATCATATAGTGTAAGGTCACCATACAGAAAGTGTAACAAATTGAAAATCAATTTAAGGTTTACAGTCATTGAGCCAGCTCATATGCTGTCTCCAAGGGTCACCATGCTCTCCAGCTTATCTCCTGTTGATCATGATCACACATAGTACATGCATTTAGTGCATGCTTGTGTTTGACTTAACACCACAAAGCACTATGAGTAGTCCAACCATGGATGTTTATTGTGTTGCCTATACAATATTAATCTCACAAAGAGACTCCAAATCAAACAACAAATACTGTCAACTTACTATTGGTGCAACAGCTGCAGTGCCAAATGATCTCAACATAAGCAATTCCTCCCCCCTCCTTCACGGTGACAGCCTCTTCTCCCCAAATGGTCATTTTGACACCAATCAGCAGCACGTTGTGTGCCAGAAAACACTGAATTGTTGGACTATCTTCTCTCTATGCTTGCAGCTTGCCATCTCTCCATGCTTGGCTTGTTTGTATTGGATACATGTAGCAGCGTTTCGCTAGATGGCAGCTGAGGAGCCCTGTAATTGTTCTTGACAGAGTGAGAGAGAGCTGCTTCGAGTGGTGGGGATCAGCATTGTGCTCGCCACGTCAATCAAGTGGTGCAACCCAACCGGACTGAGATAGATCAGCCGGTGACGCAGTCAGAATAAAGTGACTCTTCTGTAATGGTCTGTCGCCAAACCATTTTCTAGGTGACAGTATGGTTTTCCAAGACTGGCAAAGGCTCAGCTGTTGATGGATAGTTGATTGTTTTGTGGCAGTATAACAAAGACATTTTGCTCTGTTTTGTACAGCAAAAGAGACTACTGCTGGTAGGTTCCATATGAAAAGACCAGGCTTTCTTAGAGCTCAAAAAGCTTACTGTACATTTTGTATTTGTATTCATTTATTAATATGCAGTTTTTTTGCTTGAGTTGTACGACTTTGGGATGACTGTGTGTTGATCAGTCCATCTAAAATATCTCAACAAATACATGATGGATTGCCATTTAACTTGTCGCAGACATTCATGATCCCAGAGGATAAATCAGAATGACTTTGATCATTCCATGAAATTTTATCTAGAGCCGCCAGCAGATCAAACATTTTTCATATCCAGTAGAACCTGTATTCAATATATATTGGATAGATTTGAACATTTTGTAGACATTTATGATTCTCCGAGGATGAATTGTCATGGCTGGATTAGAAAAGCATGACAACAAAATAACCAAAAAGCTCATGCAACAATAGTCAAGCTTTAGGGAGAAAAAAGGAAGTCTTTGAAAAATATGACTGGTTGACAAACAGAATTGTATGAAAATCTACAATACATACTGTATAAATATATCAGGAAATTCATCTCCTATGTAATATTCCCAGGAAATAATGTGCTAAAAACCCATCCAAATCACTTTTTTACACAAATGAAAATTGGTATAAACATTCATGTCCTCCTCAGGATAAATTGTTCTTTTCCACTGGTGTCATCATCAGTTCAAAATTTGAAATTCTCCAATTATTTGGTTTATTATTGAGTACCTGCAAAATCAATGGCACTCATTATCTTCAGATGTGCTTTGGGCCAACGACCTTATGTTAGCATGTTGAAACCTTTCTACAGTTGGTTTTAATAAGATGCATTTTGGTGATCCGAACACACATGGACAGCCGAGACATATCACCATTCACACCTTTGTCTATCATGCATTTGAAGCTGGCTGGAGTTCATGCTGATGTCACTTACCCCAGAAGGTCAGTGAGCCCCGGGCACAGTTACTATCTCTACATGCTCGCCAGTCAGATTAGCAGCCGTGTCAGTAAAGCTGGAGATATTGACATTAGCAGACACATTTCCTTCCATAGGACAAAATGATTAATGGTCATGCAACAATTTGTCAAAATTGTTATAAAATGAGTATGTTAAAGAGCGACCGCATGCTGTCACCAAAACAACTACCATGTCCTCCATTATAACATAGTCCTTTCCCTGAGACCAATCAGGTGACATTAGTGTTTACACTACAAAAGATATGAGTTCAAATACTTGCAGGACCACCAAGACACGTGATCAGTGATCATGTGTCCTGGTGGTCACTGACTCTTGTATTTATCGCTGTCTGCTTGAAACAGGGTCTAAGATGGTATATTATGACGTATGGATTATAGCTGCTAAATATCAGCATGTTGTCACGGTGAGTATGTCAGCATGCTTACGTAAACATTTAACTCAAAGCAATGCCCCAGAGTAACCTTGTCTTGCTACAATATCTGTTGTTGTATAGAATATTAGATTAACATTTCAAATAACTTAATTTCAGTCTGAGTGTTTAGAGTCAACCCGCACAATGACACCACTAGGCAGCAGTGGTAAAGAGGTCGTTGCGAATGATGATTGAATCATAAAAGATAACATGGAAGAATCCTATAACTCCATTTACTCTGTCCTCTGTTTTACTGCCATAATCCTATTTTCCCATTTCACCATCTATCTCATGCCTGCACTGTGCCTAAATAATGTTGTTTTTACAGCACTGTAGATATAGCAGGGCCAGTCTCGAATATGTTGGCTTTGTCTTCTTTATGCACCCATATCTCTCTTCAGGATATCATACTGGGGCAAAGGCACAGCGAGCCATCAGTATGTGGATGCAGGTGACCTCCTCTCTTCCTGCTGCGATTGTTTGTTGACAGGTCCTGTTTGAGGGACGAGCAAGCAGTGATAAGAGTCAGTGAGAGAGCACAGGCAGATAGAAGGACCTGCCACTGTGAAACCAGGGGAGCGTTAAGAAATCTGCCATCGAAATACACTTCATTTTTAATAATGTTTATATACGGGATGTTTTCATTCAGCTAAAAACCTCCAACAGAGACACTCAAACCTAAAGACTGACGTTCACTCTGCTATTACTGTCTTATCTTGCGCCAATAAGGATGCAATAGGGGAAATTACATACTGATATGTGTGTGGGTGGAGACAAAGGCTGCTTGTGCACAGGTTAGAAGATTCGGATATAGTTATGCTGTCGCTGCCATGGCAAAGGAGGACACATGCGTCTCTCTGTGGCACTGTCTCGGTGGAGTGAGAGATCACAACATAATTTTCAGGCAGGAAGGAACTTGCTGGTGGAAAATGCATGAGGCAGAAGGCCACCGAAGAGGCGTGAACATTAACACAAACACTGCCAGTCAAAATGACTGATTACCTCAGAGGGCGTGCTGTGAAAAGTCAATTCGGCACTCAAACCCCCTCTATCCCCCTAGCCTTTACATGCTGGCCCAAAAGCCTTCATGCACCTCTCCCTGGGGTGTTCAAAATGTATAATCATTAAAATGCTACCAGTGGTAGGCCTTCATTGTAATTTCTGTAGTGTGGTTTGAAACTCCTTGTGCCTAAGCTGTTGCCATTTGTCTTTCACTGCCACACCTACAACACTAAATGCGTCTTTTTAAATGTTCCTGAATTTATTCTGGTCCACCACTGTGATGCTAAATTGCTTTTACACGGACCACAAATCTTATTTAAAGCTAGAAAATGTGCCCTGAACATACAGCTCTGGTTATATCAGCAGAGCTTATAAATAATATAACAGCTACAGGATGTGACATCATACTCTGTATAATTCCTAAGCACTTAGATGAACGCAAACCTAATGAAGTTAATAAACAGAAACCCCAGTGCTTTAGCCCAGTGACTCTGCTACTGTAAAGTGCTCACATACAAGTTGAGTCTCCCTCCCAGTGGACTTGGTCAGGGCTTCTGTTTGCTCGCTCTGTATTTATAGCTTGTTTTCTACCGGAGGAGGACTAGCTGTCCTCAAACTGCCCTTCACATCTGCAGAAACACTAGCCTGTCCCACAGTGCCACCACACAGCCGGACCTTGATGTATCACATTTTGTTAATGAACTCCCTGACACTCAGAGCCTCTCAAAAATCTTGCAACAATACTGCAAAATAGTGACTAATAAGGAAGGGATAAAAGCAACATACTCTAGATTAGCCAGTAAAAAACCTCTCTAACCCCATTTGGTTTACCATGGTGGTAACCACTGTATAATCTATGTCTTTATATTTTAAATATTGGGATGTTTTCCTCATCTTCTATGAAGTATTAGAATAATTTCAGCCATCAGCATGCTGGCAGTTATCTAGTTGGGTCTTAGTTGGGTTTAGAACCTAAACCAACAGAACGTGCAAGAACAACTTGAAGAAAATGTGTCAGTGTTATTAACTCTTGACTTGAGTTAGATAAGGAGATGGATGTCGCTCATGTGTCTGCGCGCTAAATATGAATCTACAGTCTACAAATTAGCTTAACTTTGCGCAAAGACTTGTGTTGTTTGTTTAACGTGCATGAGAAACTGAAGTGAAAGAATAAAAATGTATGGTTTTCTAGGTGCAGAGTCATGCTAGCTGCTTCCTCCTGTTTTCAGACTCTATGCTAAACTAATGCTGTCCTGGATTCATATATGAGAATGGCATTGATTTTCTCACCTAACTCTCAGCCACAAAGCAAACGAGTGTCATTCCCAAAATATCTAATTATATCTTTGAGATAGGCCACTGAGAGAGCAAACCATGGTTAATCATGTTGGCATTTCATTTATTTTATTTATAAGGACAACACACATTAATCAAGATTACCCTAAATGTTCCAGTGTTAGCCAGCTGACTCATTTTTGACTGTAGTCCTTTGGCAAGATGTTTTGAAACCTACTATAAAATGTTAAAATCCATGCAACAATGTTAGCAGGAGACCATTAAGACAGCAATAGTAATACCAAACACCTCTTTGTGTTTTTACAGTTCAAGTTTATATCATGAAAACCAAGCTCCCTTTGCTTTCCTGCTCATTTTCAATTGATCTATTGACCAAGCCCTCAAAAAACTGACAGTTTATTTGGATTTAGGTTTCATTTGCATTGTGTTCCGCATCGTCCAATATTGTAGCAGTGTAAAACAAGTCTTTAACTCCGTGTCCATATGGCCTCTCTCAGTGGTTGTTTGCCTGAAGCCTTTTCCCAGTGACCGTGTCAGACTGCCTTCCGCAGATCACAGGCCTTTGACAGGAGAATAGATTGCATGTATTTATATTTCACAGAAAAAATCAGCTGTCTATTGCTCGAGGGTCTGGTTGCCTATCAACGTCCTTCACGATTGTTGGAGAGGGAAATGTGTCACACTTTCATCTGTCAACATGGACAAGAGGAATGTTGTTTCAGGTTTCAAATGGACGCGTACAGTAAATAAAGTCTTCAGGCGAAGGCTGCGGTTATAGTTAATATAAATACAATCCATCTATCCACTGCCTCCACATCTTGGATAGTGGATAAGTGGAATACTGTTATAATATCTGCCAGTTAGTTGAATTATAGTCTTAACTGAAATCACAAATTTTGCTTTATACTCGTTCCAAGGAGCTTCTGAGAGAGAAAAAAAACAGCTTTTATCTTTAAGATGTCCCTCTGCATCTCCTCCCCCATGCATCCTCTCTCTTATAGCCTGACAGTGTAATCATGGACCAGGACAGCGTTTTATGGGGGCTTCTTTAATAACCACCAGTACCGCTTGACCTCTGTGAGTCCCCCAAAGGCACCACCTCCTCTAGCCATCCCCCCACGTCAGCCTCAGGACCAGGTTGACTGTCCCCACATCAGACCTCCCTTCATTCTCCTCATACATTCCCCTAGCCTCCATCCTCCTATGCTGACATCCTCAGATGCTCCGTTAATGTCACGCAGGTCTAAAGGTCACGCCTGGCCTGTCATGGTGGATTGGACCTCTGACATAACCGCATTCTTTGGGGAACGCAGGAAGGCGTGGTCATCTCCCTGACAGTCATTTCTCACCGCTAAAAGATTGAGTGACCACACGTCACATGTTAAGTTTAGACTCACTATTTTGCATTTTACACATGTGAGTAATAGTTAATTATTGGATGTTATCCATCTAAACTAATTAAACTGTAGGGCGAAAAATGCAATATATTACATGGCCAGACGTTTCCTCACAGACAGATGTTTTTAGTTTGATTGATTTCTTCTAGATATCTAAAGGGACTTTACAAACAGAACAGGGATCCAGTGGGTGTTGGAAACTTGCTGCGTGGGGGATGTTTGAAGCAAAAGATCAATTACAGTTTGGAGACGTGCTGTGCTGTTGTGTTGTGTTGTGTTGCCTTTGGAAATGAAATGGAGATCAAAACTAAAGAGGAAGGCTCTCCTCATGTAGCCTTTTTAGCATCCCCCCTGGTGGACCGTTATACCAGACACACATACATATACATACACAACATATCCAAGCAGCAGATAGCTATTATACTGAGACATTTGCTTTGTAACCCCTTTTGTTTCTGCCCTTAAGTACTTGTCATTATTCTTTGCAGGAAAAACATTACACAGCTGTGTTATTATAAAAAAAAACTGCAACAATATCTCAGTTCACAAAGATGAGCCAAAACTCAGTAAACTCATTACATCATAGCCACTCAGTGACATGCAGAATTTTGCCCGCACTCTGCCCTGCTAATTAATAATTTATATCTTTTACATTAATATCTTTTTTTGCAGAGTACCCAACAAATCCCTGTTTCATTTCCACAAGCTTGTTTGTTCAACAAGCTCATTCATTATTGCTATGAATAGTTTGCCTAATGACTGCACAAGAGGTGGTAACGCCTTTGCACAAAGGCCCAAGTTGCCCCTGCGGAGAGCTGTATGAGCCCGAGCTTCTGTTAGTCAATACAGTGAAAGCAGAGCCAGAGCCTGAGAATCTCAGCAGGCATGGCGATGCTGCATGTACACCGGATGCATGCCTGAATGTATGTGCTGTTTTTGGGTGTATGTCTCCATTTGTGTTGCTTAGTGTGTGTGTATGTGTGTGTCACAGAGCTCCTGGTGATTGATAGGGATGTTTCTATTTCCTGTGGACCCTACTGACACATCATCCATCCTTAAACAATTTGGCAGTGCCCTCGGAGTCTGAGAAGGCTGAAAGAAAAGATGGGCTGCACAACTGACAGGAGCCTTAATGAAAGACTCATCGGAGGCTCCGGGCAACCAGGAGGCGAGCGGTTTCACTGTCTGGGATGGATGAAAGAATAACATGCTGTCAGGTGCGGGTGGCCACTGGAGCAGGAGAACATTATGGGATTGTGTAGGCAACAAGTATAGGGGTGGTAGAGCTCTGCTCAAGCGAGTCCTCTTTGGAGATGAAGGTCTTGTCTGAAGATTACTGGGAATGGAGGAGTGTCATCTGAGATGATCAGAAAGTGAAATTGGAGTTGATTACAGAGCACTTTTTCAGAGGGCACAGAACTGATGTACTGTCAGGGCAAATTTGACGTAGAAAATAGATTCGTTATTGTGCAATAGGAGCTATAATTTCGTTAAATGCAGTAAACTGAAGTGGTTTCAGTTGTAAATCTAGTTTCAGTGAGATATATAGCTGTATATTGAAATAACAACGTATCTGGTAGCACATTTTGTATACACACCAAGTGAAACCAGTGAGAAAAAGCTTTGGGCTGCTGTCAGGCATGGAGATTTATAGGGCGCAGCTGCACACAGTTGTCTTTGGTCTCTGTGTCAGCCCTGTAACTGCAACCTAACCTCTTAGCACCGGCTGACTCTCTGTGATGGATGGATGTGTTTAAGTCAGGTTAAAAGTCCACTTCCAGTCACTCGCAGGGGCAACCAGACTTTAATCTTGAACCGTGCTAGGCTGCCCATGATATAGCTATTCCTGCTCCTGATGAACAAAGTGAGGAGACCTGCTCCACTGAGTCGAGGCAGGATGGATGAAACCCTGGCTCCTGTTCCATCCCACAGATTACCCACCTGCTCTGATCACGGCCAGTGTGTGCAATTACATTAGCTGTCCCTCTCCACTAATAAGGCTTGCAAATGCATGTGAACGATGGTGCAGAGTCGCCGTAACAGACTCCCAAATTTGTTCTGACTCTCCACGCTGTCATCTCCTTGTTGTAAGCAATCGCTTTTGTTTTTTTCTGAGAACTGGCTGCATGTTTTCCTGGTGGGGGCGAGCCAACGACAAAGTCAGGTAATAAAGGCAGCATTAGCAGGCTAATTAGGCTGCAGGCCTACTTTGGCAGAACAAATCATTTCATCACGTCTTTCACAATGGGGCATCACGGCTCCTCTGAGTAGCAGTATTTCATAGCCAATTTCCTGCACCTCGGCTGTATTCACCAACTTTTGCAAATAAATCTCCCCTTATAACCATATTTATTGAGCTGAGAGTTGGAGGCCAGGAGTGCTGGGCTCACATATTGAAGACAATGTTTCAGTGTGGATTCAGATCCCTGTGTTAGGTTTAACACACCCACTGATACTCATTTGTCTAACGTTTGATGTGTACACAGGCCTTGTAAAACTGACTTGATGTCAGCGCCGTGTCTCGGCTATCAGATAGACAATAAATTACTCTGACTTACAGAAGTGTGTGTGTTTTGTTCATTGTCATGGTGATTCAGTAAAGAACATCGTCCTGACCTTGGCAAAGTGCTCTGTATTTAGCGTGGAAACGTATTCTGCATGTATTTTGTCTTGGTGTGTGTTTGTGTCAAATAATGGCCTCCTTGATGAAAACTACTCGCCTTACACACACATGTGAACTGCTGTGTCCTCCCAGCATTGTTAGGTGTGTGAGATCCACAGTCCTGCTCTGATTGAATCTGGCAGAATCCAATTCTATAGTATCTTTGAGTGGCGATAATAAGTATGGTTTTGTAGTCAGTGTATGCCCTCAGCATCCACATCCATGCATGGATAGGCATGCTCTCACTATAAGAGAAAGTGGGATTATGTGTCTTAGCCTTTTTGTCCTTTTTTTCTCCTCCCTGCCTCTCCTATTTTCCCTCTCTGTCTCTGTGGAAGGTCACCTGAAGGAGGTAATCCCTATTCCTCTCTGTTTTCTCTCTCTTTTTTTCATCTGAAGGGCTTTGTGGCCCGCGCTGGAGCCCATCCACTGATCAGCAAAGCAAGAGCCGGCACACAAACGGAGAAGCAGAGGGGAACAGCTCGATGCATGAGATTGCTGCCTTTTATCCCCTCGGTGTGAATAACAAAATAAGTGCCTCACTATAAAGCTTAAGGCGATGCTGAGATTTGAAATATGTATGAGTTCTGGTTTTCTAATACATTGTGCAAACTTACTTATAGGATGTGACCAGCAGGTCCCTCCCTGATTCAAAGCGTGTGTGTGTGTGGGCATGTGTGTTGGCGAGGGACAGACTGTGTGTGTTCTCGCTGCATTCTGAGAGGAAACCCAAGGGATCAGAAGCCGTATTAACATTCTGCTGTTTTCTGGTGGATGTATGCCTTGGCATAATTTGTTGACATCCACTTCTGCAGCCTGCATGTCTGTGGAGGATACAGCTGGAAGGCTCTGCTGGGAAAGACCTCCTGTTGGGATGTGTAGCTGTTGAATGTGGCTGGGTGCAGCTGTTTGACCAGGAGAGGGGATTGCACTGCGCTCAGAGATTCCCTGTGCACTTGTTTGACCATAACTAACATCTAAAGCCATTGTTTCCAACTGGTCAAGCCACAGGGTGCAGATTATGCCTTCGTCATTAGCTCAAGGTCCACACATTTCACACAAAATTTTATTGTACAAAATGTAAACAACATTTAATAAAAAATAAATCAACATTTCTCTGAGACTAAGTGAAAAGTCAGCAAATCCACTCAAATAGTATTTGCTAGCAAAAACATTAGCGAGCAAGCAAGCCAAGGTAGCTAGCTAATTGTAAGCCTCACTAAGCCATACTGCACTGATCTGGCGTTGGTTGCTTTATAACTTTAGCTGATAAAGTCAAAGCATCCTCTCAGGATAACGTTATTCCTTTAGGCTGATGCGGAAGTAAGCGCCGCCCTGGCTCCCTTGTCAAAAGGTCTCTGGGATATTTCCATTGAATTTTGGAATATTGCAGAAAATAAGCTCTGTTGCAAACAAACTAAACACCACTTTTTTTTAATCCTAAATTTAATCACCTGATGTGAAAAGCTAATGTTAGCCTATTCTTCACCATCCCATGACTTAATGTCGCCACCACGAGACTATAAAGCCATCTTCATCAGACGATGTTCGGTAGTGTCATTTAGCCACTTTTTAGCAACCACCTTTTTGAAGACGTCATGAAACAAAAAGTAAAATCCTCGATTCTGTTAATCACAGATCTTACTTCAGGCCTCTTACCAAAAACCTGTTTAACCACTGATTAATATAATACATATGAATATGAATACTGTTCATCAGACCACAAATGACGTTAGCAGACTCCATTTCTTAGCCAATGTTTGCTTCTGTTGCACAATGTTAGTGCAACAGCGGAGCTGAAGAGAGGCAAGGCATGGTAATGTGCATAATGTCACATCCCTCATATTTTCCAGGAAAAGTCCCTTTTTACAGAAGTAAGTCCACAGGCTGCTAGAGGCAACTGAGAAAGATGGGTGAAATCTCAGTTTTTAAGTTTGTGACAGTCTGTCTACCCATTACCAATAAAACATTTTTGTTTTAAATACTGGTAAAAAGTTACATACAGAACCTTTAAACCCTCCAGTGTGTGAATTTAGCAAATGTCAAAGCTATTTTGTAATCACCACCAGCAAGACATTGTTTTTTTTTTTCCAATTTGATGTCAGAGCCATTCGGCGGTAAAGACGTAGCACCGCCACTCAGCACAATGACTGATGGGTTAGTAAAAAAACAAATCACCTCCGTGGGGCAGGAAGGGTTAGCCATCAGAGTTATGCTAGAGAGGAACATTACCCTCCTCTGTATATAATGAGACATATTTAAAACAGCAATCATCCCCTCCTTTGAACCCGGGGTCACAGTGCGGAATCAATCCCTCAGGTGATTGAAAAGAAAGGCCATATGTGTGTGAGACTGAGCATATTATCCAAGGTCACACACATCGCACACGCAGTCTGCATGTGGAATGGATGTTCCCTCAGAAGTGCTGAGCGCGATTAAATCTATGGCTTAGAATCACACTCAGACTCTAAATCATCGGTCAGGTCATTACGTGGACGGCGAGTCTTCTCCGAGCCGTTTCTTTCAATTGAATTAGAGTATTATTCTGGATAATTTGGTTTGGAGATTAGCACTTCATACAGGCCACAGTGTCTATAATTGCTTTAGGATGAACAAGGAAGAAAGACGATGGAAGGATACATTTTGATGGATAATTCATAAATGACTGCTAAAAAATCTTTTTTTGTAGACATTTATAGAGTTCTTACATTGTTGCATTTCATAATTTACATTCAGTGCGCAGGATATTGTGTGATCAAGGTCATTAATCAGATTCTATTTTAATGTATTAGTCATGAAGATTCCTGCTTGTTTTTCCTTTGAGCTAATATTTCAGGTGTCATTTGAGACACACTTAAAGGGACATTTGTCAATTTTCAAACAGCTTTGTATCATAACATTAAGAAAAAATGGTCAAGTATGCATTATGTCACCCACCAGTGGGAGAAATGTATTCTGGGCTTTGTATCTCTTGAGCAAAAGCACATGCCAAAACCCTTTTATTCTGTTTTCTCTGCTTATGTGGCACCAATTGCAAAACTGTATAGACACTGTAGTTTTATGAGAAGACCATAGAGAGGGATATTTTCTCAGTGAATTGTGCTGGGAATTATAAATACTTCTATGTGGGATATTCCCATGTCACCGTCTCTCCATACTGAGGAGAGATTTACAGCTATAAATGTTTCAACTATACATAAAGGATATGAAAGGCAACACCCATGAGTTCATGTGAAGTTATGATTTTCTTTTTCTGTATGTGTATTTTTTTTCAGTGATGAGCGTTTGATAAATAGTGTACTGACCCTTTCCAGTAGGCTCCTGGGAAATAAAAGTGATCTTAAAAAGAGATCTTGTGAAAAGAGTCATAAAAGTGTGTGCATAGTGTGGATATTGTCGGTTAGATGTGGAGATTTTGCTCGAGTATTTGCACTCATTTTACACAGAAACACACATGTTCAAAGCCCTAATGAGCCCAGTTTATTAGTTTGGGTCAGGCTGAAGATAGTCTGAATCACCGGATGTAGACTGTGGCTATGAACCTGCCACTGGCGGCTATATTGGCCAGCATTCCTCCCTTTTGCTATCAGCGTCGCCTAGGATTTTGAGAACAACCTACACACTAAAAATGGCAAGTTTTGGCAAAGATTTGGATCATGCAATGAGGTATAGCTGCCTTGCTCTTTTGGTGAATTGTTTACTACAACTACAAGAAATAAAAGACCTGTGAACGCACCTCAGAAAATTCCTGACTCTGTTTCCAGGATTCTCATGCTCAACGCCAGGCAGAGTTGATTTGCCACATCTTTTTACCCTGGTACAGACCTGCACCAGTGACATTGTGATGTAGTGATGTACGAATCCATTCCACTTCACTGTGAAATTGTCATAATGATGTTCTGCAGGAGCCAAATATAGCTTTGTCTATTGTTTTGACATGTCCAATGAGCTCCTCCAGAGTTCAAGTATAGTCTCAACTCTAGGGCCCTGATTTTATCAAGTTCATTTTTTTTGTAAAAGTTGAATTACACAGCTGACATATGTTCCTGTTAATGTTTTTTGTGGCATTTTTTTGCAAAGTATGAGCCATTTTAATGACAGTGCATTCCTCCTGACATGCAAATGTTCAACCAAAACAAGTTCTACCAAGACTCTGTTGTGCAGGGTCACTGTCACTGCATCCTGGGCTCAGTGTCACCCGAGATGATTGTGATTGGTTCAGAGAAATCCGAACAAGCCAGAGCTTCTTCTCCCCTGTAGTAGAATGACAGTGTTTTCTTCCAGACCTTTCTCTGGAGCTGATAAAGCACTGCGGCGATAGGTCTGGCTATGTGAGACTAGGCCTAATCAGGTTTAGGTTAAGAATCAAGTTGCAAATCCAGTAACAGACCTGAATTAAACTCAGCACTTCTGAGAAATTTGCTGGTCAATAGCATTCAATTATGTGACAAATTTAACAATTCTTAATTAGATTGTATTGCTTACTCCCTATAACTCCTTTACATTTTGTTATCTTGCAGATAGTAGCTTACTGTGTGCAGATAATAAAGAGTGAAGTGGCATTTTATAGTCTGTGTTTTAAGGGAAAAGTCACTTTCACGCTATCACAGCAGAGCATATACACCCATTATTTGATGCTAATGAGAATTAAGAAAGATATTAAGCCTCTGCAATGTCTGATAAGAAGACAATAATGATGCAAGAATATTTATAGTCTTGTAAAGGTATTACCACATGGGCAGCTAATTAAGCAAGAAGGAGATAAGAGATTGTTTTTTCAGTAAAGGTCAGCATCTGATGCTACTAAGCAGGCAGAATATAAGCATTGTGAAAACAAGGATTTGAAACATTGCTTCATCTAACACAGTTACCATCACAGCCATCAAAATTCAAACAAAACACCCGAGACATCAGCAGTTTAAGCGGATCTGTATGAATAATTTCCTTACTTAGTGTAAGCTAATGGTTGAAACACTGTTGAGTCTAAGCTCTCTGTTGGGTAGGAAAAGCGCAGTGACATATACATATCCACAGCGCTGGAGATAAATCCTTGCAGAGCGAGCAGACATCATGAAAACAGAAAGCTATACTACTGTGATAATGAACTGACAAGACCTGCTCTGCTACTGCACTGCCATAAACCCCAACGGCAATTTATGAGTGCAGTGACCAGAACAACCTCCCCCTTCTTCCACAGATAACTACCACAACCTTGCAGATCATGGCTGTAGTGTCAGCTAACATGAAATGAGGAAGCCTGTTGAAAACATGCTGTTTGACAGCCTGGAGCACAGAGGTCTGTGGACTAAGTAAAGTTGATATTTGGTCAGATTGCCATCGTCATCTGTTGACACTGCTAAGGCTTTCTTATTGTGATATTCTGAAGGTCTCTTGGAACGACTGCCAGAGATACAGCATGTAAAATATGTGATATATAAAATGATGTAATACTGAGCATTCAGTCAGATGAACTTACAGCCGGAGGACAGTGATTTCAATTATTCAGGGGAATGTAATTACAGACCTCACCATCCAGTGCTGTGTAGCAGGGCAGTTTTGCCACAAGCAAAGATCATCCCGGGTCTGTTTTTATTGATATTCTCATTTCTGCCCCGGTCAGGGATTTCAGCAATTCTACACCACAGATCTGCCGAACACAATTTTGCCAGTGCCTCCCAGGAGGAGCTGGACACGTAGAGGGCCTGGATAACAAGGCCGTACTAAATTAGTAATATGGTAAATAAAACACTAGTAGGATGGGAATCCCGATATGCCAAGCCCTGGAGTCACAAACCGAGATTTAGAGGATCCGTGGGGTCTAACAAACATGTTGTGAGTGTTATTGATCCAGGATTGCTTAGGTAACCGAGGGACTGCTGGTATTACAGACTTTCCTGACCTCTGTGTTTTGTTTGGAGTGATGTGTGAAAATATTGGGTTCTCAGAAATGATCTGTTTCAGAATTTTATTTCTGAGCAGGGTGAGGAATTTGATCTGCCTTATCAGAAAATATCTTGATGCAATAACATGTTGTACAGGGATAGCATGACATTTTGGAAAATAGTCTTACTCATTTTCTTGCTGAGTGTCGAGGCCCAGACACACCAAATTGACATCACAACAATAGTCGCAATGAAGGCTGACGTGATGAAGGCTACGTTGCCTAACATCAGCTGTGTCTCGGCCAAAAAGTTGCACAACAAACAAGCACAGACAACAGACAATTTGAATATACATTTTGCACCTGCGTGAGAGGAAATAATATAGACAAGGGCCGACTACTTGCAACGGTGCAGGACACACTGCAAAAAATAGGGTGACAGATGCTTTTTCAACAGCCAAACATTGAGCGATTGATCAACTATTGGCTTGGGGTATCAGGGCCCTTTAAGGTCTATGCAGGAATTGTCAATTAGTGTTTGTGAACACATCATTCAAACTTGGCCCCTCCTCCCTTCACTGCAAGCTAATGCACCCTTTGTAGGAGTGTCACATTTGTTGTAATGGAAAGGCCAATATTTTAGCAAGCTAACTGCGCTAATCGCAGTCACCTACCTATCCAGCAGAAAACAGGCCAACTCAGCATCGCACTTCATCCCAATCCTCTCATTCGGTGCTTGCCAGTGAAAGTGAAAGTGGTTTTGGACTCTGCTTCTGAAACGAGCTTTGCCCGCTTGGCATTTTGCTCCACTGTATGTTCCTTATTTTAGCAATGTGGCTGTGATTTTCTTAGCTTTTTCTTGGATGCATACCTGGCTGAGCGCTGTTATTGTTCGGGGCTACAGACCACTGCCCAAAGGCTGCAGTGCATAAATATCCAGACGAAAAAAATAGGGCAGAGTTTCTGCAGGTACCACTAGAATGTGCTTAGTTTAGCACAGAGACTGGAAACAGCAGGAAACTGCTGACCTGCTCTGCCCAGTGATAAAAAATCTGCCTGTGTTCCTTCATTGTAGTAATTCTATATGGCAGTACTTGTAGTGTCATGTACTTGAAGTCATAATGTTGGACTGTCGAATCTGAAAACGAGACCAAGTTGAATGTTAATTCTTTAGTTTTCGACCTCTGTGATTAGTTCTTTGGAATAACACATCAGTCTGTGTGAGGGTGATTACAGACGGAGGCTTAAATCTCTAAATTGCCTGTGCCACTGTTGGCTCCCTGTTGTTATTGTTATTTAAAAGTAGCAATTGGATTTGCAGCCAAGGAAGGAGGTGAAGCAATGAGTGGTCATTATTGCCAGCAGTCTCTGCCTGCAGTGCATTGGACACACTTTTCTGTGAAGTGGACATCTTCACTGTATTTGGGAGTTGTTTTCACTTGTACTCCCTCCATTAATACCAAAAAATTGCAATGCGCAGCCTTGCATGAAAATGTAATCTTACTTTTATACCATCAGTGAATGCTTTTGTTGATTCAGGATGTCATCAGCATACATGTTGCCCAGGTAATTTAGGTGATAGACCTTGAGGGCCCCAGCACCGTATCAAGTATCAGCCCTGTGTTTTAAAGGCAATAAAATCACTCCAATATGCAGCTTATGTCTGCACTCACCTTTCAGAAGCTTATGCCTCTTTTTCCACTTTGCTTGCAGTGGCAGTGGAGATGAAATACTGGCCCCCAGAAAGCCATTTGGCACCTAATTGAGCAATCCTATTACTTTTCTCTCCCTTTAGACTGTGACTTTCATTGCTTCAAAGCGATGGTTGGAAGCAGGTGTAAATGATTGTGTTACAGTAGGTGTGAGTATATGTGTATTTAAGTAACTTTGTTGTGATAGTGTGTGTGTGTGTGTGTGTGTGTGCGCGCGTGCGTGCGTGCGTGCGTGCGTGCGTGCGTGTGTGTGTGAGTGTGAGTGTGTGTCTGTCCATCTGTGTGCACTCTCATAACCTCTCCTCACCTGAGCTGCCTCCTATATTAAACATTGATTGGGTTCACAGATGGACCACATTCACCAGAAAAGAAATCTGAACTCCTCATGCTGTGGCTCATGGAGGACCAATCCACTATTTATGACTGTGGACATAACTTGCGGACACAGACAGAAAACCGGCTTCAGTTGACTTTTCTTAAAATCCCAATTCCTCTCCATGAAGAAAGCCTTTTTTTGTAGGTGAGACACATCAGGGTACTGAAATGGAACCTCCTGGTTTTTATGTGTTTCCATCAGGTTATGAAGAGGTGGAGTCCCTCTGCTTCTGGTGGATCACCATGGACTTTTCAGTATTTCTGAAAATAATATGTACAGAAATGAAGACACAATCAGTTTTTGATCCCGTTTGAATTGTGCCGTGAATTAAATATATGATGTCTGTATATTGTTTTAGCTATTGTTCAAATATATGTTAATTAACATCCTAAAACATGCCTACCATTATGCAAAATATTACTAATTTTAACTGCAAGTTTCTTGACTTGCAAAATTATCTGTTAAAGTAGTAAGTACGTATGTAATTCATGGTACAATTCAAACAGATCAAAAAATTATTTCTTTCTCCACATACTGTACAGATTTTTTTCAAAATAAGGTCCCATGGGGGACAGCAGGAGGGGAGGGACTTGGCCTTTTTATGCCTGTACAACACGCGATCCTATAAAGTATTCCAGAATGACATTGATTTTTTGTGCTTGTCTTCTTGTTACACATTTGTGAGGTCATCTCTTGTGAAACATCTCAGACTTCACAAAGCTTCCCCCCAAAGATACAGAAGACATCAGCATTTACTTTTTTTTTTTTTTTATGGCCAATATGGTCTTCCTAGAGAGCATGGACAATGATGTCGCCATCAATATTGAAATCCTATCCTAATCCTAAAATCTAGTCTGCATAATGCAAGTTTATATTTAAGTTGACTGGGTAAAATATCTATAAAGTCATAGAATATTGGGTTATTTAACATGCTCTTAATGAATTTGTGGGCTCATGATTTTTGTCATATGATGGACAACATGTTATTTCAGCAAAAAAGCAGCATATTCTTGGTAATGCAAACTCCGGAAGACATTATGCAACATGTTTCCCAAGCTGGGTTATAATTTCTTGATCAGTAACCTGATTTTGTATGATGTATATTGATCTCACCAACACAGTTAAAACCTGGGCTGAAGATTTCTTTGTTTAATGATGTAAAACAGACTTGAGTTTTGAATTAAGATCTATTAATCCTCTAAAGGGCGTATTTCAGGAATTTCTAGACTGGCACCTGCTGCATAATGTTGCTTAAAAGTTGTAAATTTGAACTTGCAGCATTGTGTCTTCATATATATTTGTTGCACAGTGTTGTATGCCTGGACCTTTGGTGTCTGCAGATTTGCAAAAAGCACAAGAAAAACCCAGTTTGAGTGCAGAAATACGCCAACAAAATGCAAAAATATGGAGAAATTTGCAGCTCCAATTGCTTAAGTGGTTTTTACAATTTGCGCAGAGTGCATTAGAGCTGCCTCAGGTCTCAAACAAACAAGAGCATTAGCATAGAGCATCCAGCACCTGCTCATTTAGTCGTCATCAACTTCTGCATTCTTTCCCCTACCAAAGATGCTGCAGAGTTTTAGATTCATGCAGGCTTAGATATTGAGCCTGTCCTTTGTTATCTTTTAAAATACTTCTCACTACCTGAGGAAAAATATATATGCTTTGATATGTAGTGGTTAATAAATTCCTAATGTTGTTCCAGTTGAATCAAGTGGATGGAAGTTGTAATTTCCTTTGAAGATTTAAATGACAAGTGATTAGTTCAATATTTCTTCTTAGGATTTCCATAATTAGAGTCCCTGACCAGAATCCTATTTCAATCTTTGCTGGTCTAAGATATGCGCAGACATTCACTTGGAGATGATTAAATTATCTTCAATCAGCATTTAACCAGTGAGGCTGTAATCTGGGAATTGGAAATGGATTCTCTGGGGGATACATCTTTGCTTTGTAGGATGATGTACGCATTGGCTTTCTGCATGTGCATACTTGTATGGATATATTACTGACTGGCTACATGTATGCGTCTCTTTCCTCTTTTGATCAGTTGTTAGCTTCTGTGTTTTTGGACATGCTGGTAGGAGCAGATGAAATATAAGTGTGTTGTGGTCATGTGGGTAAGCACTTCAGATTTACATAGTGAATTATCCTTTCAAAGAAGGAAAAACATGTATCGAGAAAAAAACACATTCAGATGTAAAACTAATGCAGAAACTAAAAAAAATAAATTGAAAGGACAGATAGAAATTTAGTTCAATTAATATGACATTGTAATCTGTTGTATAGATCCATGCACTGAAGCAGGGCGTTGCAGAACCTTGTTCCTTCAAGCCAAGAGATTGTGTCTATTCCTGCAGGACCACATGACTAATGTTGCATTCTCATGCGTGCTCTGGTTTTATCTCCGTCTCCATAGGGGACCATCAGGGCTTCAGATGTGTGGCTACCGAACAGCAGCTGCCCGTGCCCGCTTCTCCTTTTGTCCTCCATTTTATATAATCAAATAAATCACGGAGAATGGAAAAATGGCTTTCCTCCTGTAGAAATAGCCGGTCATGTCAAGCGCATAGCGCACCTTACTGCATAATTCAACAGGCTTGATTAGTTTTAAATTTCCCAGGTTTATTTATTCTATTTAAATGTGCTGTGAAATCCCAGTAATTGTGGATTGTTTTGAATAGGAATGTGGGTCTTTGCTCATTTGACTGAATGAATTCGGAACAATGCGGAGCTGCACTGTGTAGACGACTGCTTTCAGCTTCAATTTGTTTGAACAATATAAATGATTTTGACTCAGCTCATTTCCTTTGCCTGTGGCTGCTAATGTCTTGATCCATCTAAAGATAGCCTAGAACCTCTAATTACTCACCGTGCTATTGATGTATTAGCTCTCATTCAGCCATAGAGAAAAGACCGGACTTCTAAATTGAATCGTCACCTCTATTCTCGCTGAAACATTAATGCCGTTGCTCCAGCAAAAAATATCCCTCAGTCTTTTCTGAACTAACTCACTTCATTAAATCCAATCGTCCTTGGGGTTGATGCCTGTGATTAATTGTTGACAGTGAATTTGTAGAAAAGCTGCAGCAAAGAGTTGAGCGTGTCCCTCTGCGCTCCCTACTTGCTGCTCTTCTTTGTGTTTAGACTGCAGGTCAGGGATATTGAGGGCCAGCTCTGGCTCCAGGGAACCCAACAGATTTGGGTCTTATCAGCCCCAGCAGCCCTGTTCATGGACCACATAGTGACTCTGGGCCTGGAGCCGCCCACATACTGGGACTGCTGCTTGGCCTTCTGGGCCTGGTGCACTGCCTGCCTGTCTAAGAGTCCCAGGCAAAACATCAGCAGCTGCCCGAGTTATATAAATACTTACCATTACAAAGTTAACTTCTGCTGTCAAAACTTCCTACATTATTGCACAATAAAATCCTGAAAATGTTTTCATACATTTGCTTACATGCACACACAAACTGCATAAATGGCACTGCACACAAACTATCATGGCTGAAAGCATAAATAGAACAGACTATTAGAGGGAGGAAGGGGAACATGCCCAGTGGTCAAACCATCACTGCTTATCATGTAGGTGGAAACCCAATTTGCAGTTTGGTCCAGTGGCTCTGAGAGCATTTTGGGGCGTCAATTACTTCAACCACTTGCTCGTGGGCTGTAATTGTAGCGGAACAGGGGACAATGTTTATTCATGCGGTCATGCATTGACGGCCTTTCACCTGTGTGCATCTCTGCTGAATATTTATCTCTGCACATCCCCCAACTCCAGTGATCTCCAGATAGTGCAGGAAACCTCGGCTAAGGCCCCCTGCTTGACTGAATCCATAGGAGCCAGACATTTTGACTCTGTATCAGTGAAGCCAGGTGAATCTTATGGCCGACAAAACATATGATCTCAATTAAAGATTGGTGTTTTTGAACAGGAGGAGGAGCATCATTAAACAATCATGTTTTAAATTCCATTTTAAATGTTCAGCCACAGTTAATTATATATCAACTTTCAAAAATGATTCCCTTGTGGAAAACCTGTTTTCTAACTAAAATAATTTCCTCCTGATGAATGAGGAGGAGCAGAAAACATAATAAATACAGCACAGAAAGAAAGGACAATCGAACAGATAAACACGCCTGGAGTTCCCCCACCCTGTCTGTTGCCCCATGCTGGGAGTGATAATGTCTGGACATGGCCCTCTTTTTGGCAGGCGGCTGCTCCCTGCATTGAGCCAGGGAAATGGAGGGGGCCGGAGGACTGATGCAGGGTGTGTTGCCGTGTGGACGTCAGTCAATGGACTGGTGTTGACAGCTGAGCTGGTCACTGTCCAGGAACTAAACCCTGGGTCGCCATTATGGTCTACCTTGAATGACCTTACCCATGTGACATTGTATCCAGCTTAATAAATCCATGACCTTCTAAAATATGTTGGCAAAGCAACTAAATTTGCTTAGAACGAAATATGTTGGATCCTACATTTTTCCTCATCTTAAAATATTAGGACTCTACAGAACAATGCTGTTGCATCATCAACTTAAAATGCTCATGTTTTGCCTGGGATATGTACTTTTAGCTTCTAGTCTTTTAGCACAATGTAATGTATGTAGCTACAAAGTGCGTATTAAACTATTTTACACAATTCTCATTTAAAATAAGAAACATTAAAAAGTCTGAGCCTGAGTTCACATTTTAAACTAACTTGTGAAGCTAATGTTTGCTTAATTTCTACGTTACAGATGATAAAATCTGCTGCAAGTTCTCATTTCAGCTAGAAATGAGCCTGTTTTTCATTACCTCTATCTGAAATCAATGACCCATTGTTTTGAAAATTACAACAAATGTCTAACTGTGAAGTTGCCCTTGAAAATTGGATATATTTGCATTGTCTTTTGCAGATTCTCTGAAAGTTTGATTAAAATTTGTGCATTATTTGGTTAAAAACCTGGCTTATAAAACACATTGCGATTCCATTTCTTTCCCTCCTGCATCTACCACAACTCACATCTGTTGATGGTAATTGGAGGGAGACGTTCTCTAGCCAACTGTTTATTTCCCCCCATTTCTTTTTTTCCTGTGAGCATGTGATGTGCAATTCCTGGGAGAGGCCAAACTGGTTAGGGATCACTGCCGGGGGACTTGCTTTGCTCAGGTTGCCAGAAAAGAGCCGTTTCATCTCTTGCACATTGAAGCAGCACGAGGTTAGCACAGAGAGCAGATCAAAAGCTGAGCAACAGCTAAGGTGACAATGACAGAGATTCACTCATATCGACACTGACACACAAACCTCTGCTAAGTTCAACTGGAGGTATGGAGAATATCTTCAACACCCAGAAGCACATCGCATGTCAGATGTATGGTTTTAGAAATGAAGACAGATAGTGAAATTAAAAGGAGGGGTATATGGAGAGCATGAGGGAGAGCTGAGAGAGGGCCAAATTTAAGAAGGGATGAGGGAGCTCCCACCAGATGTGAGAGCATTAATTACTCCTAATCAAAGACTGTGCCAGCCTGGTGACAGTGGCAGGCATGCAGGAGACACTCAAGGTCATTAGTGGCACACACACACACACACGCTCACACACACACATAAAGCCATGAATGCCCGAATGCCAGCACACCCATGTTGTGTCTGAGGCTCTGTCCCACAAGTCTGTGAGAGCGCTTTGTGAAGATACTGTTTCACTCCATGAAATTAACTCCAAATTGAGAGCAAACAGGTCCTTAAAAATTCATTATCCTCTCTTATGTCACGGCATTGTAGCTTAAAATATTCCTTAATGTCCACGGATTCCAAGTCCTATTGATCTGGTTTCTGCAAGCGAGGGAAAAAAAAGTGAAATAAGTTGCGTATTTAGCTGTCTAAGAGTTCTAGTCTCACTCTGTTAATGGTGATATGGGTCTGTGGAGCCAGTGTTTTTCTACAGCTCTAAGAGGATTACAGGTTGTTTGTTACGGCTGGTGTCTGGGTTATGGTGATAAGACTGAGAGAGTGTGTTGCAGGTGTACCAGTCGCTGCTAGGCAAGGTGAGATGGCTTCGAGGGCACAGCAGCCAGGGACGAGCACGGGGGACATAATGTGCCACAAGTTGTTTCCGTCAATAATTTCGAAAAACTAATTAACTTTGTTATTAGAAGCTTGTCTAGGGTTTTTTGTCTGTATTTGTTTGTTTTTTGGGGGAGGGTGTTATACAAAATTACACAAAGGAGCGTGAGCTGACAAACTGGATGATGAAATAAACTTTAAACCTGCAGTAACTTTGTAATAGAAACAAGATGCACACACATGTAACCACCTTATAAAGTGGATATGTTTAAAGCTGGGGTAGGCAGTGTAATTTTGGGGAAAAAATCCCCATTTAAACTTCAAGCCTATTGCTTTTAAATTGATCTGAGAAAAAAGTAGACTTCTTGGTTCTGTTTTCCAGGGTTCCCATGGTCATGGAAAACCTGAAAAAGTCATTGAATTTCACAATTTAATTTCCCAGGCCTGGGAAACTGATGAAATTGGTAAAATCCTTGAAAAAGTCATGGAGTTTTGTTGTCAGTATTGGAATTGTTACAACTATCTTTCCCGAAAACCTTTCACACAATGTAACATAACAGCAAATTCATTTTTTTAGCCGTTGACTTAATGTATCTCTAGTACATGTTGATGCATGGCAACATTTTTTGTCTACCATCACATATGTTATTTAATTTCCTCCCTGTGTTCTGTCTCTCCCCCAATTAATGGCAGCCAGCTGGAGTTATGTTTGTATGGAGTTTGAAGATGACTTGTTGTCTATTGCTATGCCCCACTACTACTTTTAAATTGTTGGCTACTTCATTTTTTGAGTTTGAGCAATGTTGAAGTTATACATCGTCAATGATCATGGAAAGTTTATCACAGGCCCTTGAAAAGTCATAGAAAATTTCTGGGAATGCTGGTTTTTAGGCTTTAGAAAATCTAGCTTGTGAGGGGAGACGTTGGCCAATCACAGGCCATTTCAGAGAGTGGGTGTTCCTATTGGCAGTTCTACAAATGCAGATGTGCTTGCATGTTTCTCCATATGAAAGCTTGATTTAATTGTGGACAATACTGCAGAGAAAGATGCTATTCCAGCATTGGCAGCAACTGTTTTACTGTGAAGCAACCTAAAAAAAGAAAGACAGACTTGTCAAGAATGAAGTTTTAAATTGAGTCCAGCAATCAAGAAAAAAAAACAAAAAAAAAACATGTCCATATTGGCGAAGTGTGTCACAGATAGACAATAGAAGACACAGTAGAAATAGTTTAGCCTTCTGCTAACCAGAGCCGATACGGTCACGGCTGCAGCTGGTTCACGTTTATATCGTTTATGTGCCAGTCCATATCAGCAGGGTGCAAGACACAGCGACTGGGGGGTGTGGTAGCTATAGCTAATTCTTGTCTCATTTGTGGTCTGATAAATAGAGAGAGGTCTACAATGAAACAGGATTTAAAAAATGGGCTCATGGGAAACACTAGGTTCCTGAAGAAGGCATATGCACATGCTTGTCTGGTGGGAGGAGCGTAAGACAGAGAGGAAAAAGCTGCTGGAAATTTTATTTTACAATTCTGCAATTTTTGCTTTTTTCAGAAAACTGCATACCCCAGCTTTAACATATAAGCATGCAAACAGACATTTTTAACAATCAGCACATTCAAAGCAACATTAGCATTCATTTGCAGTAAAATTTTTGTACACCTGATGTCTAACTATTGAAGTTCTCTTTTGTGTATTAACTCCTGAGGGAAATGTGTGGCTCATTAGCAGCTAAATGCTCCACTGTGTTCTCTAGCTAGCCTAGTTGCTAACTTTGTCTGTGTGATGCACACAAAACATTGTTTCTGACTTTTTTTCTGATTTTCTAACAGTCCCTGAAAACAGCTGATTGCTGTATATGAAAATAAGATAAGGTGGGTAAAATCTAGTAAACATAAAAATTGTGGGTAGAACAAAAAAGTAGCTGAAAATGCACGCAGACATGCTTATTGGAAGCACCTCCCTCTATATTACACACTAGTTATTTGATCTATTAGTGATTTAAAAGATAAAATATTGCTTAGCCATCTTTAAAGTGATGATTGTTACTTTTCAATTCACATTCAAGACAGATAAGTGGTGTACAGATGTGAAAAGTACCAGTTGTGGTTAACAGTAGCATGTGCTCACAGTTTGGTTTTGGATTCACCTGATATCTACAATATGATAGCAGTTGGAGAAAAAAAGCACAGACATGCAAATTCAGTTTGATTGATGTCTTACATTTAGCAGCTCAGTTGAGCAGAAGCACAAATAGATGGAGAGTGGTGGTGACTGTCATCATTACAGCCTCTCCTTTTTCACCTGCTCCCTGGGGGCCGTCGTATCATTGGGCTCACTCCAGTGCTAATAGCCCTGTCTAAGAGCTAGCAAGGCACCTTTCGGAGGTAATGCTCCCTGCTGCAATTTAGCTTGCCATTCAGCTGTGGCATGTCCCGAGCGTTGCAGGAAATTACAGCAGAGTGCTGATGTGGGGAATTTCCCCCCCAAAGAATATATCTTTTTCAGACAGTCAGAATTATGAATGATGCATGCAGAACAAGTCAATCAGTCTACCATATGCCTTGAGATAAGTATGTGTGTGTCTGCATGCATCACGCGTACATGAGCCCAGTGTGGCCCCCAGTGTTTTCTGCTGAGCACACAACAAATGCCAAGTAATCAAAATTCCAAGAACGTCCTACGTCCAACCTTTCCTCCACGCACGTCCCTGAAATCTGACATTGTGCTTCACATGTGTATGAATTTTTACCAGTTTATGGACCTTGTGAATGCCCTGGTCTATTTTCACCTCTCATTGACCCTGCAGGCAGAGCAGGGAGCGCTGTAAAATCCCCTCAGCCACCTCAGTTAGGCTTGGCTGAATAAAGAAGGAGAGCTCTCTTTGACTGCTCAGCCTGTGGATTACTCCTCAATATGGGATTACGCTCCGATGAATGAGTGCAGACACAATACCCGCAGTTCAGCTCTCAACTATACAACAGAGATTTGGCTATAGAGCTGCAATGGAATATCTGCTGATCTACTATCAGTTGGCGTGGACCTGCACTCCTGTCATTCAGTCTTTTCTATGTTGCCTTAATCAAGGTCTCTCAAGACACCTGCTTAATGAGAGATGCCACGTCTCCAAGATTTTATATAATCCTGACTGGCAGGGCCTTTGATAGTCTAACTCCATGATGTAATTGCGTTTCTGTGTGTGCTTGAAATATCTGTAACAATCACGGTGAAAAGAAACTTTAATGGCAGAGAATCTGCTCCTGTACCTGCTCTCCTGAAGTGTTTTGACTTGTGAATCTCTCACACTATCAGGATTTTGTGCTTTTCTGTGTTTAACGCAATCTGCACTCTGATTGCCTCGTATAGGGGGCGAGGAAACCTAGAATTTAAGTTCAGTGAAGCAGTCGATAAACCATCAACATTATTGCTATGTCTAGGATAGATAGGCTATTAGCTGTGCTCTCTTTTAGGTTAAAGGGTAGATAATAAAGATCTCTACCGACCCGTAGCGCTAACTGACTATGATATACTATATCTACTATCCTTTGCTAGGAATAAAACAGTATAATAGCTCCTTACTAGACATTTACAGTATGTCAAATCTTTAGCTTAATCACTAACCTAATTATTGCAATCCATTAGTCACATAAAGACTTTGATGACGGTCATATTTTAATTAAGAGTAATCCACTAAAATTTGCATTGCGCACTGAGCAGTTCAAAAAAATTGATGCAGCAGAGCCACAGATAAGCATTTCTCAAACCCAAGTACAAAGAGCAAACTTGTGTTCTTGGGTCTAAAGTTCTTGCTGGTCATTCTCAGAGGAATGAACTGGCGACGTCACGCGCAAACAGAACGCTGTTTGCAATTTGAAATTATGCGTTATGCAATTGGTGATGCGCAATAGCCTGACTTAAACTCAGCGTACAACTCCTCAACTGTTAAGCAACCATTTTGTGTGTATCTTCTAATAATAATAAAGCAACTACAGTATACTTTAATACGTTTCTGAGTTTCATAAGATCACATGCTTTGATTTGAGTTAAAGTGTTACATATTACTCAGAATGTAATGACAGAATAACTGTGATAGGGAAATTATATTATATATATATTTTATCCTACAGTTTTGAGCATGGCTTTCCTGCTGAAGGAGGGCTTTGCCATTGTTGCTTCTGAAGTGGTCTTGTTGGCTGCAGTGGTCTGTGCGTCTGTGGAGTGTCTTTGTATTATAATGACAAGATTCCAGATGCCAAGATAGATCCTATTCAGTCCAATGGAACTGCTTTTCTGACACATACAGTAAAAAAAACCAAAAACATTTCTAGCTTGCAGGTTTCCTTCAGAGGTATGCAGTTCACTCAATAAACGCAGTATTGTTTACCACGCTGGGTCCACCCGCGAGTTTCTGCTTGCCTCATACATTTACATTGTGATGGTGGTACAGATTTTCAAATCACTTTTCTCAGCTCAAGGAAAGTTTTACAAACATAAAACGTTCATGGATACACAATTAATGATAGAAAGATTCATAATTGGCGTGGTTTGCAGTTGGATGTGTTCTTGCCAATAGTTTAGCAGACATCTTTTTTTTATTGTGGTAGTCTGTTGGAAAGAGATTTTTGGGTTGCAGGGGATTTTTTTTGTTTCAATACCACAAGTGGGCACTGGAAGAAATTGAAAGTCAGGTTTCGCAGCGTTCAGGGGTGTCTGTGAGCATGACTGACTATCCCCAAAGGTGCTGACACAAGCTTTTCAGCTCAGAAAACATTTGAGCGCATTTTGGTTTAGCTTTTAATTTTTGTAAAACTGCCTTTATTCAAAGTAGCAGATTTTTTGCCTCAGAAATTCTCGGAAGTGAATTTAATAATGAAATTGGAAACAAAATTTTTAATAAACAAAATGAATGAAAATAAGTTTTATTGTTCCTTGCGAAAATGTGAATTTGTGTTTTGGGACAGTACTTGGGCTGCGAAGGACACAAGAGACAATAGTGCAGACTGAGAAAGGCCCATTATATTTTTATTAAATACATTCCACTTCATTTTAGAAACGTGGTGTCCTCAATACCCATAATGAACTAGACCACCAACAGTTTGCTGGGACACTCAGGCATTTTATGCCAGAAGCAGCTTTTGTAGACTCAAGCCACTATCCTCAAGAAAAGCTTTATGTCTTCATGTCTGGCTCATCACTCACTTAGAAGACCCAGTCCGCCCACATACTGGGGCATGCTGAGTTTTAACAGGAACCTGCCATGACATTTACCACCCAGTGCTGTTAGTAACACTGCTGTGTGCTTGTTGTGTGCATCTCCAAAGTCATCCAGAGATTAACGATGTTGCCAAAGAAGAAAGAGGGAACCATGACAGGTTTAAAATACATGATTGGTGTGTAACAACCATGCATAAAACATATGTTTTCCTCGAGGGATACATGTGTGAAGTCTAGGTATTAACAATTCTCTTTCACAAGATGGACAGTGTTTTAAATATTTAGAATTAATAAATTCTTGAAGTTGACTTTCAGTATGTAAGATTTGTTTGTGATGCAGACTGTGACATTTTGGTTTGAATTCCTGAAGAAACAAGACCTCTCTCTGAGATCAGTAACGTCACAAACACATTGATTTATGTAGAAAGATGCAAGACAACATTTACAGTACTGCAGGCTGTTTGGTTTCTATAGCTTGAAAACTATGTAAACTGTGTTCAATCTGTAGATTGTTTACTGTTGCCAGCCCCCAAAACCAACTCAGCTCAATTTCTGGTTTAATCCCTGTGACAGTTTTTTAAATCACTTTTGACAAAAAGCTAAAAATGTCAGAATTTCATCAGGGTGAATATGTCATCCAACAGAGTCTCAAATGCTTGTAAAAGCTACAGTATGTCAACTAAAGTACAGTATACTATTTTTTGTATTTCTTGTACTTTAATGGACCTGCTTCCAGGGTGGCACAATCAGCAGCTGCATCATTACCTCACAAAAAAGTGAGAAAACAAGATATTGCTCCAAATATTTGCTATTTTATGTGATGACCACTCAAGGGCTCTACGGTAGATATGGTTTATTTAATTTAGAAATAATATATTTTGAAATACAGGTAATAGATAAAGTTTTTCATCAATACAGAAACTGCCTCCTCACCTTAATGTTAGTACATCAAATGTTCAAATGCTGCAAAGAACAAAAACTGTAAATATGTTGAATGTCCAGGGATACCTGAAATGGTGAAATCATAATGTTTCATCTTACTGCAGGGATATAGATGGCCATTAACTACAGTAATCAGCTAGCCCTTTTGCACAGTTTCAAAATTGTCTTCTTTACATACACGTTGTCTCTTGATGGTGAAATTCTCTGGTTCCAGCTTGTCATTTGTGAAAACTCTGAGATATTCACTGTAACCTTAATATCTTTGGGACTTGATTTTTGGCCACACAAAACAAGACAATTTTATGATGTCACCTCAGGTGGTTGCAATGTGAAATTTAAAATAAAATCAAAATGATTAAACTTTGGGTCAAAAAATAATAAGCATATTAGGCAACAATGACAGTCATTTTCAGATTCAGCACTACAGACTGTGTAAGACACATGCAAATATGACAGATTTGCAGTTCTTGTAAGTCTCCTGTGACGAAGCTTGGCTAACTTGTTTTCTCTGCCTCCACTTTGTGCTAAGTTAGGCTAAACACGTCCCAGACCTCTCTTTGTACTGAATGAGATGAAATTGATATTGATCCTCCCATCTGACTCTGAGTAAGACAACAAACAAGTGCATCTCACAAAATGTTGGGGTGTTCCTTTAAAGTGAAATGACTATTAAACATGAAGAATGATACAGTGACCAGATTTGGTGTCAGTGTGAATTGACATCTAGATCATCGGATTTAGCTTTGTGAACAATCATTTTAGGATTATTATACTGAAACAGGATTACTACAGGAGCATTGTGAATATGTGAATATATCATATAAAAATAAACCCTGTATAAATAACCTTACGGTTTTGTATAAAGATACAGGCGCTGAAAGTGGAGTGCTGCAGGAATGAGTCTGCACTGCACCTGTACTTCCAGTTCCCTTTCGCTCAAATTCAGTGTGTTTTTTAAATGGGTTTTAGGCTAGATGCCTGAAATAAGATCTGTTGCTCAGTTTAGACAAGCGTAAGAGATTTTCACATTTTGTTCTATGACGTAAAAGCCATTATTCAATATGCCACTTCTGAATTTTGAAGATTTTTTTTTTCAGGAAAAATTAAATTGTTTACTTGTCAAGGAAACCCTGGTGATATTAACCGCCAAAAATCTCAACCCCTGCAGCACTCTATATGACCTCGTATTGCTGCAAAATGTGTCACATAGTGACTGAAGTATGTCTGGCATGTTGAGTCTCCTGTGTAAACACTGTAGTTGACACATTTAATTATTTGAATGCAGCACCTCTTTTTTTAGCAAATATAATATAACCCTATAATCCCTATGAAACCACATTTGCAGATCTACATCTGTTGTAACTGGTACTGACCAGAAATTAACCCGAGACTTGTTCACCCTCCCACATGAAGCACACGACTGGTGGTTGAAAGTGGTATCAGAGTGCATCTCAAGAGACAAAAAAAGACCGTCAGAGAGCTCGCCTCCTTCTCTTTCTTCCTTCGTCCTTTGATGTCTCTATTCCTCAACCACCCTGGCTGTCCTCATCTCCCATCCAAATGTAGTTCTCTGCACAGTTTATGAGCCACCCTCCCCATGCTCCTTCATCCCTCAAACCGCTTCAGCAGATTTCAAAACCGTTTTGCATCCGGAGTTTATCACTCGTGAGATGCCCTTTAAGAAGAAAGGAGAAAAAAACCCTTCATTAATTGTGCGTATAAAGAATAATGAAGAGGTGCAGAGTTATCCTTCGAAGGTGGCTCAGGCCCTCCCTTTTTGTCATAGAAAGGATCCATCTCGAAAAGCAAAAGCAGAGGACCTTTGTGGTGCAAATGATTTTGCTTCTAAGAAAACTGTCCAGTTGGCTTTTTTTTGACATTGTATTGTATCTTAATTTTGTACAACAAGCACCCCACACCATGAAATGCGAACTACAACAATGTGATTTCACAAAAAGCACTCATACGCAATTTGTTTGCTTTTCAAAGTCAGATTTTTCTTTGATCTCTGGCTCGCCTTTGCACCGTAATCCTTGTGCTGGACTTTGCATGTGGGCTTCCTCTTCTCTACTTTGATTCTTCTGGCAACATCACATATGAATGAGTCTAATTCCTCATTATCACATAATTAATATGTAATTTAGATGAAGTCATGGGAGGCTAATTGCCTGTCATTCTGTTTGCTTAACACTTTTGAATCAACTGAGGCAGAATAAGCTAATGAAAATGTTGCATAACGAGGTGAAATATCACCTGCCCAGTGCTCATCACAGAGCATGATTAAACATTTCACACCTAACAGTATCCTTATTAGACTAGTATACTTGTATACTTAAAGTCTGGGTAAAGCAAAAAAAGAAAAAATAATAATAATTGTCACACCACAGAAAAGTATGTTATTACCACCCAGCCAAATGTGAATTATTAAAAAATATTTTAAAAATTGCCAAGTATATAAATTAGGTTTCAAAATCATGAGAAAATGAGCAGTATTCTCTGCTCTGAGACACTGGGGATATATCCACTGAAGGAGCTAGATTACACTTACTACTAACGTTAGAGTTGGTAGCATTATATTATGTATTAATGATGTTCCATTCACGTGTGTGTGGTGAATTTGTGATGTTCTACAAACCCTTTGGCTCTTTCAGTCTAATAATTACATGAATAAAAAAGTCTGTTAAATGCCACAGGTAGCCCAGATCAGCTACCTGACCTCCAGCAGTTGCTGCTCATTGCTTTGGGTGTGTGCTTTTTACTTTGCACTGACGTTAACTGCAGTTAGCTGCTGAACCATGATGGCACCCATTGGTTTGTGGACTGCGGTTTTGATTTTGGCATTTTGGCTGTCGCCAACTTGGTCTTTTGTAGCCAGAGGTAACTCTGTTTGAACAAGAGGTTGCAGCTGTGGAGGAACAAGGGGTGGCTCTGACCCACAGACTGTAGCAACGCTTCGCAGACAGCTTGTCACTGAAGCAGCCCGCCTTTAAATATGCGTAACTTTGGCTTTATTTTACAGCCTCGGAGGCTGCTGCTAGGTTGCCGTGTGGCAGCTTACTCCTCTTCAGCTCAGGGTGTGTATGGTACTATGCCACAGGTTAAGCTGCTAACGAAAGTGCGTAGCTGCACAGTGACTCGCTCTTTGGTGCAAGGGATGTGTGCTTTGTGCTATTGAGTTAGCTGCTACCGAGAGTCTGTTGCTTTTCATTAGCTGGGTTTTTGTATTTATAGAGTGGAGGAGTGGTTATGAAAAGGATGTTTCCTGTGCGTCATCAAACGGGCTTTTGGACTGTCAGTCCAACTCCACAATTAGTGCTACACAGTTTACAGTCTTTTCACTTTTTCAAGAAGTAACCATTTTAATGTGTTTAAAAAGAAATCTCTGATGTTGTATTGCTCTGACTCTAATGCTGACACAGTTTGCAGACTTAATTGATTTGAGGCCTTTATCATTATGGGTCATGTAATGTTTATATATATATATATATATATATATATATATATATATATATGCCTCTGTAGAAAGGGCTCGAGATGCTGAACAGATTATTCTGCTGAAATAAAGTGAAACTGAATTGCAGCAGAATAGAACTGAATATATAGGGGAAGCCTCTATGAGCAGGGAATTTTAAAATAACAGTCAAAAGCACAGATTCCCTATTTGCTGCTGCCTGTCCATTTACTTTCCGAGCACCGGATTTGAAAATGGTATTCATATCTCTGAAATTGAATCTCAGGTGTCTCAGAAAACTTCTTGTGACATCTGGTTCCCTCTCCATATTTTTCAGCAAAGAGACGTAGGCGGGCAGCATACCGAATCAATTTGTACACTATTGCTGCAAACAGAGGAGACAGATTGCTGTTTGGCATTCCTTCCTTCTGGCAGTCATAGAAAATCTACCCCTGAACCCCATTAAGCCTTAAGTTTCCCACATCTGTAGCCCAGAGGTCCACGCAGACAGAGAAAGCAGAGTTTAACCTCATAATTCAGTTGTTGGTATTAATGAGTGGAGGATGAGTTCATCTGTCTTTCCCCATTTTGCGCACGTCAGCCTCCATCCATAAAACAATCAGTCAGGTGGTCTTGTAGGGCACTTGGTTTTGCCCACAGTGTGGCTGTGTTTTTAATGGCTGCTCATTACTCACTCCCTCAGATTAACACATAATTCCCTGCGCTGACATACTACCCCATTTATTTTAGATTAATACAGAAAATGCTGCAGGTCAGTGTAATGCGTGGACTCATTCTGCGGGTGAAGCAGAGGGAGCTTTTACTCACAAGACAGCTGTCTCCACCCAGTGGCCACTTTGGAAATTTAATGAAAACTCTGCAAAGATGCACTGGAAATAACTGTAAAGGTTATGTATTTCCATGTTGTTGCCTAATATTACTCATCTTACCCTTCAATATTTCTTATTTTCCCTTCCTCCTTATTGCTTGTTCATCCCCTTTTTCTGCCTCCCTCCCTTGATGTTCCTAAGTCCTCTCCTTTAAACCCACACGGGTGTGCCTAATGAACAGCATTCATCAAAGTCCCATCCCTTTGATCAGAGCACTACGCCATGCCTTGCTCCCTGCTCCCACTGTACTGTATCCCTGGACGCTCTCAGTAAGCAACCCCACTCGTAAGTCTTCATGTTCAAACAGAACAAGAGTATTCTCTACAGGAGAGTGGCCTCTGCTCATAATGATGCTTCCTCAGTGCGGCGCTTGTTACTGGGTGATGGACTGAATCTCCATGCCACTTGCTGTGTAAGAAGTGAGGCAACATGTGTCAAGGTCTTAAACAAATTGCCACAGAGTATAGCAGGGGTATTTACTTACACAGTTTTGAGCTTTCTGTACTTTTTTCCCATGGATAAACACTTAATGAGGCCTGCAAAGTCAAAGAACCACCCACAGCCTCACCAAGCGGCCATGGAGTCATTACGCTCCGTCTTGTTGTCCACGGAGCAAATGAGACCAGAGGAGACTGGAAATAGGAGTGTGATGAATTGGCAAGTGGTGCAGGGGCTCAGGACAGGTGCAGTGGGGGGAGGAGAGAGAGGAGGGTCCTTTTGGCAGGATACATCTATTAAGCAGTTAAACAGTTATCCTTCATTGAACACTAACCCCCACCCTGACCACCACCAGCACCACATCTGACTCCACTCCAGCGTACAAGCTCTGCGTCCACCATTAGCATTCATCAAGCTGTAAAGAGGAAGTGCGAGGGTCTGCACCTGGAGGTGGTGTCATGTCTGGCAAGGAGAGCCATCACTTGTCTGGCTGAACCCCAAACAAGGGTGGAGGTACATTACATCAAATTAAGTGTCGATTAGAGAGGGCCAGTGAGTAGGAACTACTTATTGGTTTTATCTTATACCACGGTAAAGCACTGTGATGGATACTGCCAGCAACTTCGAATACCATCAGTGGTTATTGTCATATTCATAGGGTGCCATGGAAATTAAACATGTATGAAGGGTTGAATGAGTGCATAGAATGTAAGGGTGCTTTTACTCTGTATCTGTTTGTTATGCTAAGCACATACTCAGGTATGTTAGCACTGATCACAAAGGCTGGTGTGAAAGCTGTCAATCAAACCCTGGCTTGGACCAAACAACTGACCTTAAACCGCTTGAAATTATGGCACTCAGTCAGTTATCATGCATCTCCAGCAAACCGCTTGTGTTCAGATTTCCTTACTGTCCTGTGCACTGTTATTACGTCCACACTCCTACTGGCATGCTAGTTGGTCACGTTAGTGGATGTGTCAGTGAAGCTTGATATGTCACTGTCAGCAGAATTCAACATGCATCCTTCCATTGGGCAAACAACCACCTCGTCTTTCACTGATGACGTAGATTTGTGGTCAAATGTGACAGAGCACCTCGGCACAGTGTTTGAGTGATCGGACCACAATGTGTCATGGGGGTTGTTTACATTTGTATTTAGCACTGCCTACTTGTGATCAGATCAGGTGTAAATGAGGCCTATGATATAGCAGATATGGCATTTTAGTATGATTTCTAAAAGTCTAACTACTAATACATCCATGTGCTGATCATGAAATCTGGTCAGAAAGCAATCTTAAAACTGATCTGTGTAAGGGCGTGTTTACAGCCTATTTATGCAAAGCATGTGGTAACCACGGCAACACCTATGCAAGTCAGCACTGGGATTTTTCCCTGGTGAAAAAGTTGTTAAAACTGTTATGCTTGTATCTGACTGTGTGGATTTTTGTCTGTTCATTTATCAGTGTGTGAGAGTGAATCAGCAGTAACAAGCCCTGGAACATTACTGTAAAAGTGTTTTTATCTTGTTTTTACCTATTATTCACAGCATGCAGTCAATTTGAAGAGAAATATCAATAATACTTATCACCAGTTATTCATTTGCAAGCCCTTTGTGACACCAAAGAACATAAATATACACTTCAGAATCATTTAAGGGCTGTGTAATCTCTTGTCAGTCTGAATTTTTTTTCCCCACATGGGTCCTGATGATAGCCAAAACTCTCAGATCAGATCAGTCTCAACAGTTTGTTTTATAAAAAGTGAATTTTCAGTCATCTTACATTTTAATCAACCAAACTCTTCCTAGTGTTTTTAGTATGTTTAATGTTTGTGAATTTGCTTAGTCCAACAAAACTGCAATATACAGTTAACTGGTCAATTTGTTGGATTAATTAAATTATGATGGGAAGCCATTTTACTATGTTTTGACACTAATATAATATAGTAAGTAATATTTCAAAAAGACTTGAAGATTATAATGATATATCTGGCCGCAATAATCATAACATGAAAGACTGATATAGTCACATCCCTACTTGAGAGAGTTGCGAGCACAGAAAAAGTCTGTAGAAGCAGATTATAAATGGAGTGAGTGTAAGTGACAAGTCCTGTGTTCTGGCTGACGACTGGCATGAAATGTGTAGCTTTTAAACATCGGCTACATGTAAACGGATGTCTGCGTGTGTGTACTTGAAGGACAGGGACATCTAGATCTGTTTAATGACTCCATGTTCTTGTAAACCAGTATCCAAAGGGTAAAAGCATAAATCCCTCTTTTTATTAGAGCCCATCCTCACCACGTTGAAGCTGACAGTATATCCAGTAGGAACCTCCGGCTAGTCCTGCTAACGGCCCTGCCTTGTACTGCGATAGGACAAGCCATTAAAATCATAAATAGAAAGGTTCTAATGAAATATCAATTAGGCCGTAAGAGAAGGCCAATGCCACGTTTATGAGGACAGAGCTCATTAAGAGGACTACTAGCAACGCCATGAGATCACTTAGTAATTTTCCGCTGATAATCCAATTAGTCCACAATGGATTTCTCCTGGTTGAGAAATCTTTGTTATTGGAGTAAAGTTTCTCTGCACAGGGGACGTATATAAATCTCAGAAGCTCCTTAAAGATCAATTATGATGTGCTAATGGAGGCCGTAATAATGATTAGTACTTAATAATCATAGATTTTTAGTGAGTAATATCAGCTGGTTCAGTCATGTGCATCATTCTGATGGACTTTCATTTTGTCTGGAGCTGACTTCAGCTTCTTGTTACATTCCTGTTGCTCGTATTTGTGCTTGTTTGTCCTTTCATGGGAGAGAATTTTGATGGTGTTTACTCTGGGAATAATCATCTCTGCAATTTTTGATATTTCAGCACTTGGCATGGCTGACAATAAGAAAACATCTATTTTTAATCAGGCATGTTTTTTTCCCCCCTCGCTCACTGACCTTCAGCCCGTGAAAATTCAACTCAATAATTCAGTACGCTCTGCATTTCCCTTCCCCTTCGGTACGCACACACATACAGTAAGGGCAGACTTGCACACACACATGATGGGTTCACGGCAGTATGATATATGGATTGTGATTGCTGCTCATGGGGAATGCGTTTTTCTACTGACAGCTGACTTGTATCTTTGCCCACATTTTGTTTTCGATTACATTTATTTTCCTTTCTATGTTTTTTTTCCCCTTCCTTATCTCCCTCAGCTGTGGCGCCAGCTACCAGTGGCCATAAGCACATAAATCCCGTTTTCCCATTTCTCTTATTTTCCAAAGCTGAGATCAGAGAGTTGATCTAATTGACTTGAATTTGGGAACATGTTTTGCATGGTCAGGCATATAAACGTTGGCCATTGGATCACATAACTTCACTTTATAATTCACTGATTCATCACATTCACTTGAATTTGATGCACTGCGCTCCTGGAATGTTTTCATCAATTATACATGCAGTCGGGCTGATCCATTTTTGTATTGCACAACCCTCGGCCATGTCTGTTTCCTGTTTAATTTCACACCTGACCGTCCCAGACCTGAATGCAAGTGCTGCAGTCTACCTCCACTTTCTATTAATCTATGGCAGACAGCACGATCTCACACTGTCAATCCAGTCTGATTCATCCATGACCTACTGTAACGGCATCCGTCACTGCAACACTGTGTCTCAGATTTAGTCTGAAAAAAGCAGAGAATGCTGTGAGGGTTGGAGGTAAATCTCTTTTGTTCTTCCACTATGTTGACATACAGTATTCTCTGTGCTGTGTAATAATAAACTCCAATAGTGCAGTAATGTGCAATATTTGTGAGCGCTTTCTGTAGATTTACAGCCTTTTGCTTGGAACAGTACTTTCAGTGTGACACCCTCTAACAAAAGATCTTATTCACTACTTCACCATTGTCTTCTACAACCTTGATTCAAACAATTGGGCATATTTTGGTACACACATGCCTGTGTTGAAGAAAAAGTTCTGTTTGTGAAATAATCTGTCACTATGAGACAAAGTACATGGTAACAGCTGCTAAATGAAAAGGAAGGATGCCACTTTTGAGTTTCTCAGAAGAACTTTTCATTGTCTCAAAGTTCGTTCCTTTGAGTTACTAACTGCGCCTGTTTGTCTCTACTTTTGCAATGAAAGTCTCATCAAAGCATGTGTGAAGCTGTGTGCAAACCCATTTTATTTATCTGATTCAGGCTTGTTTTGTTTATTCATATACTGAGAAGTCAAGGTGAAATGCAAATTTGCATTTCTGTGACAAAAAAAAACCAACTTGGGAAATGCACAGTACCAAATGGAGATGATGATCTCAGTGCTAAATAGCTGCATGTTGAATAGATGATCTGAATAATGATGTTTTATAATGGGAGTTACACAAGCACATTCACACGCCCACCACAACTCACCTAGAGCAAATTCCGGTGTTTTGAGTCGGTATCAGGGGGGCAGCTTTGTTGCATAATTGATGGTGTAGGATGAGCTTCCTGTTTATGTGGAGGTGATCCTTGTTTCATGTCAGTAGGAGACAGAAATGTGTTGGGGTGAGTTTACCTTCACTTATTGTTTTCAAAGATGCTACATCAGCAAACACTTATGCCAGTGAGTGGCACTTTAACAGCTGCACCATCAAAAGTTGATTTCTTTCTTTCTTTTTAAGAAACATCAGGGGCCATATTCACAAAGAGTCTTATCTTACTGTTGAAAGTCCTTTTCTTCTTAATGGCTGCTCAGGAAGCTGCTGAGAGCAACTTTTACTAAAAAACTGAAAGAGTTTTACTTTGCTGCAATGGTGGACTTGATGTTTTCAGAGTAACTGACTGATAGATTAATAAGTGACAGGTTTGTGTCAGTCAAAATGAAATCAAAAGGTCATGCGTGAAAAGTAGAAGAGATGCACTGGTCTTTATAGAATCTGCTCTTATCGTGTGATGCTGTAGCACACTGAAAAACACTCGGCCCATTATTTTTGTGATGAGAACTGCTTGAATGCGTACTCAAAGTTACAGCATTCCTTTTTGTTAACAGACTTTTTTATTTATTAGTTACCTTTTCCCACATAAGCTGTGTAGTCAAAGTAGTTTAATTTAATCAAATTATTTAATTGAATTGATAGATTGCATTAAATAAGATTGCCTTACAGTGTATTAGATTGAATTTAATAAAAAAAATATTAGATTTAAAAAACTATGTTAGATGGAATTGAATATAAATAATAATTCTGCCATATTCAATTCAAATAAAAAACACCATTGGATTGATTATTATATTTGTTAAAGATATTTTATAAGTTGTGGAAAACGCTCAAGCATCTCCATTATTATTGGATTGTTGCGATTTTGTCAGTAAGCTATTTCTTAATATACTTTTTAGAAGTTTAAAAAATCAGCTTTTTTCCCCCAAACAATCACTCATATAATAAAAACCTAGTCCTAAAATTGTGACTGACTTGTTCATTATTTGAGTTTCACCTTACGTAGCCAATTTGGAGCTTCTTTTAGCCTTGGAATATTTTGTGACTATAGACCCTGCTTCTTAAAACTGTCAAACTCAGATGTGTGTCTTCGAAACTAGATTTAAATTTGACTTGACAGCTCTCCCTATTTAATCATATTTTTACAATAATGCCTTTGTCAAATAAGAACTTGCGAAAGAATCTTGAACCCTATGAGTTCATAAGACTTGAATGCCTGCCTCCTGCCATGTAACAGGCCCTTTAAAGGTCTATGAATATAAATTGCAGCTCAGAAGATATTTACAATGCAGGTCATGATTCTGAAACTTATAGGTTACTGCTCAGGAAAAGCATGCCAGTATATTGCCTACGTACATGCTGTACATTATTTTAAAGATCCCCTTTGCTAAAGGTGAGAATGATCAGCTTATTAGTCAACTGGCTGCTTCTTTTCCCAGTCTTATTTTACTTTAAAGCAGCAGTTATGTGTCACTGCTAAATGTGTCAGCAACCTGCTAACATCTCGTGTTGATTTACTGAGCTATTTCTCTAGTCTTCATTGTAAATTTTCATCTCAATCCATGACATTTAGAGAGCCGTTGAGGCCCATATGGATGAGGATATTTCTGCAACTTCTTCACAGACCTCCATAAAATCTATCGCTGCAGGGACAAACAGTGAAACACCAGCAGACATTTGGGGAACTGGAAGGAAATGTGATTGTTCATGGTCTATAGAGGGTGACTGAATATAATTTCGCATGCTGTGATTGTGACACCTCTTCATGGTGTGTAAAGGGCCTGTCACCCCTATTTCCTTCATCTCTAGACTCAATCAATACCAATTTAGATGTGATCAATAATTCACTCTTGGCTTATGATTTCGTCTCATTAGGGCCACTGCTCACAAAAGAAAGTATTTAGATGGAGTCAGACCCAAACCAGTAAGATTACTGCAGTTAGCTGTAGCATAAACTAAATTAAAGGAATACATTGACCATAAAGTGATCATATGAATTTGAGTTACTCACCCTGTGATACGTTGAATTCATCATGAAATCTTTGTTTTACTTGCATGTCTCAATTGGTGAATAAAGAATCCAAAACAGTCACTTTTTTTTGATGAATTGAAGTTTAACAACAGCAAAACTTAAATTACATATAAAAACATTCATTTACAAACACTGACATAACTTCTGTGATAAATCCAAGTCTCATGTATCCAGTCATATCCTCAGTCCTTTACAAACATATGCATTTTCTCTAAATCTTACTGTTTGATAACTCTAATAAGTAAGGGCGTGTGCTACTTGCTCATGCGTGAGACTGTTTATGCAAAAACCTTATAAATAGTAACGTTTCAGTGAAAATCATAGTGTAAATATGATTGATTTAGCTACCGTGACATCACCTATTGGTTTACTGCAGTTTTAAAGCCCAGAGTTCTGCATTTCGGACATCGCCATCTTGGTTTTTGGAGTCAGAAGTGGCTGGGAGGCCGGATGAGCGAGGGTTGGGTTGGATCTGACTAGAACCTGAGGACACTATTGGCAGACTCTCTTTAGTGGCCCCACACTTAAATACATGTAATCTTGGGCCTTAATCAAATATAAAGTGTTGAATTATTTAAACACTAACCTCCCTACAGTTGTCATGAGACCAAAACCGTTTTTTGGCGAGGTTGTCAACATGTTTACTTTTACTGCTAAGTTTGGCATTTTGGCATGGAGTTGGAGCCAGCCTCAAGTGGCCATTCGATGTATTGAGACATGGACTATACTGCATAATGTGTGTGGCAGTTTGTAAATGGATGTTTTGTTACAGTTTTGCTCCTACCTCTTTACGCCAATACATCAAGGTTTTTGGATTCTTCGTTCACCATTGAGGCATGTAAGAAAAAAAAAAATTCTTTATGAATTCAAGGTCCCATGGAGTGAGTATTAACATACAAATTATCATTTTGTGAATTTAAGAGATGTAAAAAAAACAAAACAAAAGAAGAACATGTGCCGTTATAATTGTCATTTAAATAAAGGGCACATGTATACTACTGCATAGGTTTTACACCTGAAGAAATGTTTGCTCAAGTAGTGGAGACATAATTGCTGAGCTCTCGTGATCTTCCTTCAGGAGGTTAGCCAGCCTGACAATGTGAAACCCCTCTTTCATCTAGCACATCATTTCCAGGTTCATTGCAATACACATCTACAGTAAGCAAGCAGCTGAATGAAATGGCGGAGACAATGTTATCTGAAATTGAACTCAGGTTTGGTGGACTAGAGTTCCTACTATCATCAGGTAGAGATGGGATTGACCCTGAGAGATAAATGGAGCTGCGTAATTATGTGTCTTTATCAGGTCCAGGCAGCCTCGGTGCTGGAAGAAGTCGTCCGGGCTGTGTCCTTGTCATCTCTCCATGAATGGCACGCTGGCCAGGAAGCATGATGCCAGCGTGGCCCCATGGCACTGCGACAGGGAAGGTGCCTTTCAGGGTCTTTTTCTTGTATGAAATCACTGATGCTTGAAAGATGGCACAGTTTAATATTACTGCAGGTTACACTGGCTTTCTTCACATCAATAAACCACGTCAGAGCAGCTTTTTATGGCGAAAAAAAGCATTTCAAAAGCAGGGAATATTCAGCTTCTTCATACAGCTATAGGAGTAGTAGCAGTTATCTGTGAGCTGCATTCAAGCTTTCAGATGTAAACATAGACATCTCACTGTTATACCTCTGTGTCTTAATGGAGCCCGTCTGCCCTAGCTAGTATTTCAGCTGATTTAACGCATAACCACTCGCTTCTTGTGTGCAGTCACACACACACACACACACACACACACACACACACAGGAAGCTGCCATCATGTTTGATGCATGTGATGTGAGCTGACAGCGAAACACTTAGCCTTCGCGAGGATATTCAGGCCAATGAGCCGCTGTGGCTGTCAGCAGGGCTGAGGCACGGCGGCAACAGGATGCTCCTTCTGTGCTCCGTTAGAGTGCTGTCCTGAAAAAAAGGGAAACTAGAAAATGCAGTTTGTGGTTGTGGAACAAATGACATCATCAAGATCCCTGTGTGGACGGACAGACACACTTCTACAAAGATTGAATCAATAATGGATAAGAACAGTAAATGATGTGGAAGAGAAGCTGCAGTGCAGTTTTGCTTGGCTGTGTTTGGGCAGATTTTAGCTCAGAGATCTGATTCTTACTGTGTGTTGCATTACATTGCAGTGAATCGCGCTTGTTTTGTTCACCTCTAATCGCTTTTGCTACAGATATCTTTAGCCTCCTTCCTTCCTCTGTTACTATGTGGCTTATCTGTACCTGAGTAAAGGTGACAGGCTATTTTTCGTGCAGCCAAAGCCATTTATACAATGAACTATGAGCAGAGCTTCAAAAACACACTTGCCGTGTAAAGATGAAAACCGTTTGAGTTGCAGGTGGAAAACAAAGGCCTGTTTAGACCACACTCATTTCCCATCAAATGCCTCAAACCACATGGGTTTTCTCCTCTGCAAAGCAGCACTTCTCAAATTACCAATAGATTTGGAAAAAAAAGCATAACCATTCTCTTGGATAGATTAGCTGTGTAATAACCTCGCTTTATACCCGAGTATCAGCTGAGTGCGAAGACACCATTGAGATCAACAGAAGCATGATTAGGCCATGAGCAGCTAGTCTTTTTCATAACTCGTTTGAGGGCCTCATTCCACTCCAGCTTGTCTTTGAGATAATGTCCTATTTAATTAGAAATTGGAGATATCACATTGTTTTTTAATGAGAGGAGCACTTTACCAGAGCATATGAGGCATCAGAGAATCATACACAAGAAAGATAATGGCTGCATGCGAGGGCTTGAGGGATTCAGACGAGATGCATTTTCGCTCAACTGCTCTTTATTCCCTATTCTCTATTCTCAGAATGCTTTCCTCCAATATATCTTAACATGGAGAGAGGGAGCACTTCAGGTGTAAAGTCCCAGATTCACTCATTACCATATCTATTTTAATGTCTTTCCAATATCTCCTTTTGTCTTAACTGTACACACACACACACGCACACACACACACACGATAATACTGTATTTCACCCTTGTATAATCTCTTTTGTTCTGTGATTTCTGTGTGGGGCACATCAGCAGGGTGGTATGCAAATGCTGTGTGTTTGCTTGGGGAGAACATGGGAAGAGAGCGTTGAGCCATGAAAGCTGCAGGTTTTTTCAGCAGGCCTCTAATTCCTCTGCCAGCTCAGTGGCACGCTCAAGGGCTTTGACCTTTTACCGTGTCACTGTCATGGTGTGAAAGGGCGCCAAAATTTATGACTCTCTCAGACCAGCGGCAAAAAAAAAAACGCCAACTATTTTCATTTCTTGTGTCCAGCCTCGGGTGGAGCCACTGAAACAGACCCTAAAAAAGCTGAAGTTATATTGAGGTGCAAAGGTTGGTAAATGCACCTCTGTCTGTCGATGCATCTCAGTTAAATAGACCAGTTAATGACTTGTCACTTGGCAAAGGTTAATGTATGATGTATCAGTGGGGCAAAGGGTAATTTATAATAGATATACCTTCTTAGGCATGCACGTTAAGATTTCATATGTGATCAGCAGCGACCATCAATGGAAACTATTCCAAGAGCTTAGTATTTTTAAGGATGTAGCCAAGATTTTTTTTTTAAATACTGATGGGTAACATCTTTAAGTTCTGCCCACACAGTTCACAGGGACAAATCTTGACACAATTAAAAGTTTTTCTTTCTTTCATTCTCTGTCATCTCTTTCAGAGCATTATCTGGGCCAACAGCTGCATGCATCATGGCTTTCTTTCCAATTCGTCTGGGAAAAGTGTCCTTGATTATTAAATACATTTTTAAATGTGATATGATGTGATACAGTTAAATATGTTTTTAGTTTCATTTTAAAAGGGTGAGCCAAGAGGCAAGATTTAATGTTCAAAGATCATCAAAACAGTATGATTATGGAGAATTGTCAAATTAGGCAGCTGCAGTACTTCTTCGTCATCATTTTGCAACCTGTCCTGGCAGTTTGCATGTGTCTCTGTCCTTTCACCTTTAAAGGAACAGTTTGACATTTATGAATATACTTCATCGTTTACTTGCTGAGAGTTAGTTTAAAAGATCAGTACCACTCTCATATCCACTCTACAATCTATAAGGCTCCAACAAAATCTTACTATCAGCAAGCTCACTAATTAGCACGTTATCTGCAAGAGCAGTCATTTTAATACTGAAGTTTAATTAAAAAAACAAGCCATACCATAATAATTGGTTTGGTTTAGGTGGATTTTGTTCATAGACTGTAGCCACTGTGATGTCACCCACTGGTTTGTGGACTCCCAGTTTGAAGCCTTGAGACTGGCATTTTGGCCATCATCATCTTGGATATCTGAGCCAGAAATGACCCACCCCTGTCTCAAGTTGTCATGAATTGGGAAATTGGCTTTATAGACCAAGACTGTTTTTGGGACCAGGCTGTAAGCATGTTTATTTCTGTTGCCAGCTTCGAATGGCCATCAAGGGGACTGCAGTTTTTGATACTTCAGCATTAGTTTAATTTTTCAGCACTGGAGAGTGCCGCTTTTGTTACCGTTTGGACAGAGCCAGGCTAGCTGTCTCCCCTTACCAGTCTCTGTGCAAAACTAAGCTAAGTGGTTGTTGGCTGTAGCCTAAAATTTAACAGACACATGAAAGGTTTCACTCTGATGCTCAGTATCTGTAGAGCACTATACTATTTCAACACGTTCTCATCCTGCATTACCATATATTGCTGCCACTTCCAAGTCTACATATTACTCCTTGTAATTTATTGTAAAGTCAGGCAAAACTATTGCTGACACACCATGTCCAGCTTTTTTACAGTCAATTTTAACTTCTTTTTTTTTTTTAAGTTTGCTGAATTCCCAGGTTCTCAGAAACAGCATGCAGAGGGCATGGCCTCCTTGTCCTCAGTTGTTCTCTCCTGAAGTAAAGCTTTGTAGATGAATGCAGGAAAGCATACATTATTCTCACCATGCTGTTCGAGGTTTCACACGTATGATTTGTACATGGAGGTGTGAGATATTGATGCTGTCGACGTAATGATAAGAATTCTGTCAGCATGTCACTATGCTCACTGCTAATAGGAACTGTGCTATCATCACCGTAGCGCCCCACAGGCTCTAAAACGTCAATGACAGCATTGTGACTTGAATAAGAAATGTCCCTGTGAGGTGCGTGGCTGGAGCCATCAAACTGTGATCACTTGTAGTTGCAGGCAGAGGATAGATAAACCAGGGCAGCAGCCCCTGACAAGCTGCTGACAGATACTCAGCTTTGCTCCGCTCCACATTGCTGTGATTTGTCACCTCACTGACACCATTGTGTCACCACTTCATGGGGGGATAAAATATAATTGAAACATGTCCTGGGCGCAAAGAAACAACAAATGATAATATTTTAAAACCTAGACAATTACTTAACAATTCAACTGGGGTTACAACAGCAAATGATTTTATGACTCAAATCAGCATTGGTAGTTGTCATTTATTTCAAGTTTTAATTTTTTTCTGGTGTTTTCTGAAAAACAATGACTTTAAATGGCACACAGAGTGCACATTACTTCAAAAGAAACTCATATTCAATTTCTGACCACTAAATTTTTTGTTTGATTTGTATTATACCAGTTTTTCCATCCATGTATTTGCTATGGAAACAACTACAACAAATTCAATAGAAAGATTTTTGTACTCAGTATAATAGAGTATACAATTTTTTAACAAGATAAAGAAATATTTTGACAAATGAGGAAATATGTTTTTTTGGCTCTCCTACGAAGAGTTGCAGAAAAAACCTGTATGACTTTCATATACGTCTGTAGAATATAACTCTACATCAACTGGACTGCAACTGGTTGGCTTATCTCAGCTTAAGATACATACAGTCTTGGAGGCAGGGCCTCGTTCATTCATACGAAAGTTACTCATTGGTGCATGAAGCAAAAAAAATCTTTTATAGGTACAAAATTACTTGCATCCTCTGCATCCATGGGCCCAATGTGCAAGCACACTAGCGTTTCCTTTAACTCTGTCTCCCATCTGCTCACTCTAGGGCTCACCCACATAAATATAAGTAGGAAAATGACTCTGGATTTGTCTATTAGTGAATTTTGAAACTTTTTTACATATAACTAGAAAAGCACAACAATGTAGAGCTCCAGGAAGTACACCCTACCAAAGGAAAGCTGTCCTCAGCTGGGGTGGATGGCTGTAGCACTACAGTGGCTAAATCACCAACACTGGATTTTATTTGTGGACTGCTGCAGGCTACAAGCAACAAAGAATTAATGAAGCCTGTGGCTGGATATGTAGTGGATGAAATGTTGCCTATCCTCCCGTTTGACTCTTTTAGATGGATCCTTGTTAAATTACTGGTTACAGGCTAAAAAACAGCAACACACAAAAACATTTGCGAGCCGTATAGCCTTAGCTGTGCTTATGTTGGGGGTCACCCTGACATTAACACAGAGGCAGACATGCAAAGCCTGAATTTTGAGGAGAAAGGACACAGTTACAGATTTTTTGGGGTGTAACAGAAAAGTAATATATCAAGAAGAGTAATGAATTACTATCGGCAAGGAGTATGAAGTAAAAAAACAATGAAAGAGCAACTGCATTTTTAAAGTGACGAGCCCCAAACTGATGTTTGACTTAGTCAGGATTAAACAAGGAAGCTTTAATGTGTTAAAAAGTAAGATTAAAGGCGCATGTAGGTGGATTTTGTTACATTTGGACAGAGCCAAGAAGCCCTTTCCCCCTGATTCCAATATTTAAGCTAAGCTAAGCTAACTGGCAGTTTACAATAAAGACATGATGTGTATGTTGTTCTTTAATTCTCGGCAAGGAAGTGAATAGGCATATTTCCCAAAATCTCAAACTATTCCTTTAAATGATTTAACTTTGTGTCCCCTTAAGTAGCCTGGCTTTGTCTCCTCTGGCCCTGCCTCCGCTCAGTAAAGTCCCTCTCCACTGGCTGACACTGCTGGCTCTGTTAAGATTAGATTTGAATTTATGAAGATTGCCTCACCTGGAGCACCGTTGTAATCTATGCTGCTGTAGTAATTCACATTTAGGCCCTCATTTCCAATGCGGTCAAGACCAGCCATATTTCACCATGACAATGTAATCACAGTTCCACATTAAAAAGTCATTATTGTTTAAAATCGGGGGCCTGACTGAGAAAACACTGACTATACTATAGCTGTCTTCGCCATTCACACGGATGTTTACCCAAGAACAGAGGGCAGCGTGATTTAAATGCACGCTTACAACCTTATTGATCACAAGGGGGTTTGAACACACACACACACACGAAGTAATATCATTGTCCGCTGGATCCACTTGTGCTTTTTGTGCTGATTAGTAGGTAATCTCAGTAACAAGCTTTGATCCCTGCAGATTAGCACAAGGATAAGTACACAACATGTTTGTTCTGATAGCTCAGACGTGCTATAATCCGTCTCCGCTCTATTGCCCAGTGGTCTTAGATGTGAAGTTTTTCATGTATTTTTCTCTATTTAGCTGCAATGAAACCTAGCTTTACTTAATGATATAGGTCAGGCCGTGGGGTTTGTGAAGTAATGGATCTGATTAGCTGTTATATCCTTAAAAACCAAAAGGTGCTGCTCATTAGAACAGGCTTTTAGAGGAATTTATTGTATTTTGCAGCAGTTTGAAACACTTTCTTATTAATGGCTCTTGTTTTGGCACTAGACTTTACTTTTGAATCTCGTTTCATAACATTTCAAGGTGTTGAGCTTTTCATCTTGATTTCATTTCATGATGGGAAGGGGAGTCATCTCCTCTCTGTAAGCCTGGATAAGTCCTCAGGCATCATGTTTTACAGTTGACTGCTCAGCGCACCACACTAGCTTTGATCCTGGCCCTGCAGGTCCCTGTCCCTGACTCTCTCTCGGCAACAAGGTAACAATTAAAGAACAAAGAAATGGTAGGCTCGTCTTATGTGATCCTGATACCATCTTTCATGTTTTGAAATCGTGTCTCGGGGGCAGTAACTTATAGAGATTCTGTTTTTGTGCATGTGGAAGGAAATGTGTTTCACTAACTGGTGTGCAAAGAAAATCAGATCAAATTGGTGGTTCTTTTTCTTTGTGCACATAAAGTGTGTTGTCGTGCCTCGCCCTGGCCCTATCGGGATGCATTCATTGGTGAACCATTATTGACCTCCCTCTCCACTCAGACTTTAATCAGCATGATTTCAGTAAGGATCAATAACTTCTTTTCATGTCTCGCACTTTTCACTATTTTTTTTTTCCCCTCACAAATCAATACGGTGTGTGATGTGTTGTTCTGCTACCACCTCCCCATCCCCAAATGGATGCAAGACTAACATCGGCTCCATTCAGCTTTTACTTGTTCCCGTCAAAATGTCACACAAAAGTGATTACATCTTCTCTTTCCTCCAGCTCTTGTGACGGTTTTCTTTTATATAAAACATATTAAACACACACCAAGGAGAGTAAGATTGCATAAGGAACATAATTGCTCTCAGTCCATATTTTTGTACATGAGCATTTGTTCGATGAAAAGCCTCCTGTATGAAGTCATCCCTCGCAGAGCTTTTAATCAATTTAAATCAACTTAAACATAAAGCCATGTCTTCAGTATTACAGACATTTTATTTTTTGCATCTATTTGTGCATTGCAGAAGGGCAGTTTGGTTTCTATAAAATGCATATCCAACCTCAGATCAGTGGGGATTGCAGAGCCTTTGTTAGTGCTGAAGCTTTGTTTTCCTCTAGATTTATGATCGTTGCGGGGAGTTGGCAGGAGCTTGTGTGATTACTGCTTACACACTGATTTATACCTCACTTTTAATTATCTAAGGGGGTCTGCAGCTCGCTGATGCCAATACACCCTTTCTTTTGGGACCGGGGGGGCCGTCTCTGGTTTCCACCCCACCCATTCTCACTGTGCCTGTGGTACAGGACCTGATCTGGGATCCACTGCGCTTCTGGCAGCATCCCTGTCCTCCCCAGAGCAGTGCAGACGGATGTCTCTGACATTCATACACAGTGTGGGATCTGAAAGAGGGCTTTATGGAAATATGAAACTGCTGTCCACTGGACATGTAACTCTAACTAACACTCCCCAACGGCCTATAATTTATATGGTTGTGAGAGCCACACAAATCACTTCCCTAAGCCTATCTTCTCTAGTTACTCTACTTTTTCTTTTTTATGGAGTCCTCTACTGTGAAATTACAATGGGCAGGTCTCATTTCAGCAACAAGCTACTGATTTAATATTCAGTTTTCATACCTAGTGTTCAGGATTGGAAAAAAATCTATTACTGTGCTCTTAATTCTGAAAGTTAATTACACAAGAACTCAACAAGTGACAGGTTAAGTCATTCGAAACATCATTCCCATGATTCATTGCTTAATTGCTTAATAAAAAAGGTTTTGTTTATTACAGTTGAAAGACACTAGGGCCATTAAATGTTTGGTAATGAGATGTGCATTATGAAATTAGATTAAGAAAATCTATAGAGTCATGCTGGTTAAAGATCTTTAATTTGTCAAATACCCTCCAGATTAAATCCACATGGAAAATAACAAGTATGCAAAACTGAACCTCAGACTAGACCCTTAAGCAAATTAAAGCCCCATTAACTCAGTGATTAAGTTGAATAATTAATGGACATTTAAGGATATATCCTGGGTTAAGATGGCTAAAGCACATGGTGATTTTGTTATTTTCTGCTTTATAATTTTTGTCTTCAAACTACTGGTTTGTGGTATTTTGTCTTAAAGGTTCAGTGTGTAGGATTTCGGGGGATATACTGTATTGGCAGAAACTGAATAAAATATACTAGGCATGTTTTCTCTAGTGTTTAATCCAGAACCAGAACAGACAAACCAAACACTGGCTCTAGATAGGGCCATTCATGTTTTTGTGTTGGCCACTGTAGTTAGCAGCCCCTCTGTGATGAGTTGAACAGTGCTGGAAAAACACAATAGTTTACCTGGTCCGTTTGTTTTGGAGAGGTAGTAACCTCTGCGAATAATTGGGCTCCAAGTAAAAACCTTGAGGGAATCTTAACTGAAAATTCATGTTTGGCACACATTGGAGAAGTTTCAGCGGGTTACAAACTGCAATCGTAACCACAACATACTACTAAGGACACAGACAGAACCGTCTGTCTGTACTCAACTTTTATTTTTCTGTAATTGTGCACGTTTTCTGAACGCTTACGGATAGAGACAAAATGAAACAGCACCACCGCAGATCATGGAGGCAGTGTAGTGTAGTTCAAGCAAGATATAACTGTGTAAGATGACAAAGACATTTTAAAAAACGGCATAACGGAACAAATCGGTAAAATATTAAAAAGAATTCTCTGTCCACATGTCGGGATATATACAATGGCTGCACAGAGCCCTGCTGACTACAACGCTGCCTCTGTTTAAGTGTACAATAATACAACCTCCTCCACCCACCGTCGCCTACTTTGTTGCTGTGTGAAACATCCTGTAGGTTCACCTATTGGCGATATCTATGCCAACATAAAGGGCACATGAAAGAGGGCAGTGATGTTTACAACATTTTAAATGGACGTATCTATTTTCATACATAAATGGAGTATGAATGAGTCCTAAATCCTACACACTGCTCCGTCAAGGCAAAGGAATTATATTCTAACCTGCGCAAAGAGCAAACTTGCCCGATAGCTGTTCATTAAAGTCTAATTTCTAAAGAGAATATGGATCCTCTCTCTGAATACTGAACAGCATCATGAAAACAGCCACATTTTAAATGACGTTTGAAGTAACATATCTCCCATAATCATCATAATCGTAATTGAACAGGCTGAATGCTGCTCACAGAGGGACATGTCTTGGATTTAAGGAGGGTTAATTTCAAGCAGGACTGTTTTGTCTTTCCTAATTATTTTTAATGTCTGTCATTAAGCTGTCCCTTGGGGGGGAGGGATCCAGTCTTCTGTCTATTTGGACCTCATATCAGCAGCCAGACTTACTCCCCATTAATCCTCCTTTTGTCCCATAGACCTGCTCTGTTCCTACCCCTCCAATCAACAACACAAGAGGAGCGACAGTGAGAGGGCGTTAATGAGCTGGAGTTGAAGAGATACAACAAACAATGTACTGCTTTTCATTCCTCAGTATGCCATTATCCGCAGTTTTAATGTCTGTGGATTTACAAGAGCATTTGATATAGTAAATATAAAAAAGCTGGAAACAAAAATGTAACTCCACCTATGTCAGGAATGTAAACTGACCAGAAATTTAAAAGCCACACTTTTGAAGGCCAATCTTATTTCCGTGAATTTGGCAGTACATCCAACCCAGCCTCATAGCAGAACAAGTTTGTCAGAGTGCTGAACTGCTGTCAGATCGAGGCCCTAGTGAGGACGATGAGGATGCAGATAAGCTTCCTTAAGAAAGTCCGAACATTTGTGCAGAAACACTTTGGTTGTGCAAACCAATTATTGTTGCTGGGTGTGGAGGTCCTGGGCTGGTGTTATTACAGGTGGAAGTGGAGGCTTGTTGGATGTATTGCCAAATTCATGCAAATGACATTGGAGACAGCTTATGGTTGTGAAATGAACATTCAGTTCATGGGCAGCAGGGCAGAAAAATATGTATATATCTATATATATATATATATATATATATATATACACTATATTGGAGTCTTCGATGATAGAACATTCTCAGTCTGTTATGCAGATTCTGTCATAACTTTTTTAAAGAAAGATTTTTGGACTTTGCATTAAATTAAAGGATTTATTAAGATAAATACTTTTAGGATTTTTCATGTCTTTAAGTCACTTTCAGTACTGACTGCTGCAGTCTGAGCCCTGGGGATATGCTGATGGCAGGAGACAGAGTGAATCGTGGATCTCGCCTCGTCACGCGCATCATTCTCATTTCCTCGTATTGTCTCTCCATCCCATTTCTCTATTTTTTCCTCATCATTCCCCCCTTACTGTCTCCTCGCTTCAGTCCCCTTCAATCCTATTCAAAATTTTATAGCTGAAAATCAATGACGGGGGCATATCACCTGATTAGATCAGTGCGCGGGGCTCTGTTGTGTGAGCAGGTGTGGCGTCCGAGGGGCTCTTCTGCAGCTCCTACACCTGGGGGTTTGTAATGAGATTAGTGGAGCCTGCAGGACCTCACACAGGAGATGTGGTGATCTGATTAGAGAAAAAGGACACTGTAACTTTTAGAGGTATGTGACTGTGACCACCACGGCGCTGGTGGTCTTGAGAATCTTATAATAAAACACAACCTAAGCAGAAATCTTTCTCATTTTGACCCTGGGTTTACACATCCTGGTGTTCCTCGTTGTCCACACCCACTAAGTGAGGCTAGGTGTGTGTTTAGAGGTGTGTGGTGAAGGTGGTGGGCATGAGGGGGGTCGGCGGTGTCACATTGATGGATTAGTCCTCTCATTGCTAGCTCCAGCGATTAGGTCAGCGGCCCAAGAGACAGCAACATGTCTTCTGTGAAATGCTGATGCTAGACTTACTTACCGATTAGAAGTCACTGCATCACTGCCAAGCGGCGCTGCACACTCACCAAGCTGCAGAGAATAACACAGCAGCCCCCCTCAGAGAGAAGGGGCATCAGACTTCAGAGGGTCAGGGCCGTTTATTTGGTCAAATCTGCCCTCTCTGAGGAAGGCCTGAAGCTGACATATCCTCTGTGTTCAAAGCTCACATCCTCTAAACACATGCACGCCTCCTTTCTTCTCTCTCTCTGTAAGTGAGAAAGTGCAGAGCGGCGACAAAGGCACACATTAAACTGCTCAGCTCCCGCAATGCCCTTCCTCTTTCACAATAATGCTATTCCCCTCTCCCCGGCAGCCCACTTTCATTTGTTCAGCAGTGAATTCTCTGGCTGTTAAACTGAAGGATTGACTGTGGTGCTTGTCAAGCTTTTATCTTTTGCCCTGATTCATTTTCATTTCCACTATGAAAGGGAGGACAGACCAGCATCCTGTGCCATTATTTTGTCGGAGACAATCCGATCTCGCTACAGAATCCAAAGACATATCATCTTGTGTGAGTCATCCCATTGTTTCTAAAAGACATCGCAACATTACTGTACTAAGAGAGATGATTGCAGTGGAATTTTATGGACTATTACAGCAAGAGCGATGGATCTGGTGACCACAAAGTAATGACATCTATCTGCCCCACACCGCTGGGTTTAACAATACAGAAATGTGATTACAGAGGAAAAACTGTTTATTTCTGTCTTATTACCACCAGAAATTACACCATATTGTTTTGCATAATAACCTCATTTTCTATAAAAGGACCATTTTGTAAGTTAAGTAGCTTGTCTCCTTCAGTTTAGAGGACAGTTTTTTCTGATTTGCTGTTTTTGCTGTTTCCAGCATGTTCTTAATGAAAGAGCCAGTATGATTTCCGGAGATGTCCAGTCGCCTTATTACACTCTTTATCATCAGCAAAATCAGTTGCTCGTGAGCAGTAGATCCTTAGAGTTCATCGCTCCCATTGGTGCACATGAAGCCTCCAACCTTCACAAGAAGAATGTGACTTTTTCTGTTTCCATAGCATAAAAACGATCAAACTGTAGATCAGATTTTATTATTCTGGACATTCTATTAACCTAATTATGTGAAGAGGATTTGTTTCTCAGCATATTCAAAAGTCAAGTCTAGCAGCCCCCCCACCTCCCCTCATAACAATATGTCCTAAATGGTAACAACACAGCAGCAGACATTAACTCTCCTGGACAGCGAACAAAAGGAATCTGAATGAGGGGGAACTCCTGCTGTAGTAAAAGCCACCACCACGGGAAGCGCCACCGCCGCCGCATCATAAAGATAAGAAGACAGGTGTTTTCTCTGCTCTCCAGCCATGTGCCACCGTGTTGGCTTTTGTCTGAGACACACACACTTCTTTGGATGGATGCCTTTTATGGCTCACGTCACAGAGAAATACACTTCTATTTCGTCTGATTGTTGTTGCCTGCTGGGCAGTTATCATGCTATTGTCACTGTTACATTGGTGGAACTAATGGATCTGATAGGAGTGCATTTGCTGAGCCTTGTACATTTGAATACAATGCTGTCATGTGTAGGTTTATGTGGCTTTCAAGTGGTGCTGCATGTACTCTAAATGATTTATGATAAATTATATAGGTGTTGTAATTAAAATATAAAATCAGTTTGTTATAATAAGCTGAAATTTCTTGCATGGCATCAGCAGTTTGTATTACTATTGTACAAATTAAAATCGGCATTTGGGAACTGCCACCCTCCATGTTTAAAAGAAGACTCGTCTGCCCTCTTCAGGCCTGGAAAATAATTTGGTAATTTAAATCTGCCTGTGTGCTGTACAGTAGATGATCAGATTTTCAATGTCAGAAAATCCAATTAACCCAACAGGTGTGGCAGGTGCAGCGTTGGGTGTATCTCAGTAGGTGTGCTTTTTTTTCTGCTTGTCTTTTTTTTTTTCTCAGAAGCCCTGAAGGAGAATATCTAACTGAACTCACCAGGTAACTTATTTGCAATTAGATTTGTTTTATTTGCCCCATTTCTCCCCACCAGCATCTGTAGCTGCTGCTGAAGCCAATTACTCCCTCAGTAAAAAAAAAGAAGTGCAGAACACAGATCTAGTTCTCGCTTTGTGTGTGTGTGTGTGTGTGTGTGTGTGTGTGTGTGTGTGTGTGTGTGTGTGTGTGTGTGTGTGTGTGTGTGTGTGTGCGCGTGCGCGTGCGTGTGTGTGTGAGTGAGTGAGAGAGAGAGAGTCCACACAAAAGGAAGCAAACTACAGTGTGTGTGTGTGTGCAGCAGTGCATCTACAATTTGTGACAATTCCCATCCAGGAAACGGGATTCTCTGGGGGACTTCCAGGAAATTACACCTTGCTCTCATATCTCTCCATCCTCCCCGAGCCTGTTGAGCTGCCCACTTCCTCAGCAACCCCCCCCCATGCTGCAACTGACACAGTTACTCAACCACCGTATGGCACCAAAATGTTACAGCAGCCCAGTTTTTGAAAAGCCATTTCATTTTTCACTCTTGTCTGGGACTTGCAGTAATGGGCTCCTCTCACTCCACAAGGTTCCATCAGTAACACACATTCAACAGAATACTCGCTGGCCCTCTGTGACCTCAGACAGAGGATGCAATTATGAAAGGCCTAATGCCATACTGAACTGCACTGCTAGACTGCTTTTAGCCAGGCGGAGCTCAGCACTGTGCTCCAGACAAACCACAGAGTTTTCCCTCTCCGATTACCCTCAGAATTGGATTTCAAATATGACATCATTGTAAGGCCGAAGCCAAAAATGGGACCTTCTCAAATCAGACGTACAGCCTTACACATAGAAACTGTATAATACCTCTATCATTTCTCACAACCATTACAATTTCCACTACTATAAGCCATCTCCAATGCTGTTTCTGTGAATTTGGCAGTACATCCAATCAGCCTCACAACAGTACAAGTTGGTTACAGTGACTCACTGCTGTCAGATCAAGACCCCAGTGAGGATGATTAGTATGCAGATGAGCTTACCTGAGATGGTTTCTGACAGTTTGGACAGAAATTCTTCAATTGCGTAAATTATTTTTTGCATCAGCTGTACAGGTGGCGGGTCTCAGGTGATATTTTTAGGTGACAAGTGAAAATTGCAAAAATATTTGCTTGCTGCTCTAAAATATCTGACATTTGACCTTTTTTTAAGTATTCAAATTTTCAGAAAAGTTATGGGGATTGGACAAAATTGCAAGGTCACACAGAATTCACTGAGATTTGTTGTGATGCAAATTGCAATCCTGGAGGGACTGACATTAGGTCTGCAGTTCTGAGGTTGGTTGGTTTTACTGCCAAATTTACAGAAATAACTTTGGAGATGTGTTATCGCAGTGAAATGAACATTCAGTTTGTGTCAATAGCTCTTGGACATTACTGCAGGCAGGATGCCGATGGCCTGCCCCCTTAAAAGTTGCAACATCACCATCAAAAAATTGCTTTTAAATATCTGTTTTAAAAAAAACCCTGAAAGTTTGTGTTCCTTCACTGACAGGCATCACCACAGCATTCATTCAGGATTATACCCAGACCCCCTCAACCTTGAGTCCAGGGCCATGTAAGGTCTGACAGTAAGCTGGTTGATTCTATACTGAGATCTTAATGTGCGTTACAGTTGGATGGTTTCAGGAGGATGGAAGCTGGGGATCAGGAGCAGAGTCCAACAGCAGATTGCTCTCCACTGAGGGTTTCAGCAGGTCGTGCTGAGGTTTCCCTCCTGTTGAGTCCATTCTCTTCTGACTGGAAGTTAATCAGGCAAGAGGCATGGTAAACCCACATATATTGGCTGGTAAGCAGGAAGTGACTTGAGAGATGAATGTTTGGCTTAGTGATCCCCCACTGTGATGCACCAACATCACCAGACAACGAATAAATCAAAGGGGAGACACTGAAAATTGTGCACAGTTGTTTCCATTCCAAGAAATCCTGTGTAAAAAGCCAGAGTACAGCTTCAATGGATCAGTGTTTGGCTTTTGGAAGCTATTAAAGGGGTGGCTCTCTCTACAAAAGATAGAAAATCAGCTTTTGCAGCTCCTGTTGATGGACAGTATTTGAACTGTGTTGTTTTGTAGAGGAAGCTGAGCGGGAAGGTAAAGCTCTCGATTTGCCAACCCATCTATGCTCCAACCCTCACCTTTGGTCCTAAGCTTTGGGTTGTGACCAGTGGCCAAAAACAAGTTTCCCACACAGGGTGGCTGGGCTCAACCTTAGAGATAGGATGATGCCCCATCAACCTGGCCCTGGCTAAGTGGATGAAACTGGATAGATGGATGTTACTCCTATTGTGTTAAAACCTGGTTTCGAGCTACAGTATACCTGTGTGGCTCTACAGATGGGAATGTCACTCTGCCATGTAGTTGGTTGGTACACTTTGGACATGCTGATTTCCAGGATGATGAATCCTTTTGACTTTGTTGATCCCTTGCCTTTTACACCACCATCAGGTGGTGTTTTTGTAGTTTTTAGTGAAATGCCTCAACATATATTGGATGGATTACTGTGACACTTAGCACAGACATTTATGTCCCCCTCAGGATCAAAATAAGTGTTGTTAAGTAACCAAAATCCAACGTCTCATGTCAACATCAATTTAACGTAGAATGCTGAAGACAGATGACTTTTAGATTTTGTTGTTTTGAAATTGTGTCGTTATGTAACCAAAATCCAACATCTTCCAAACGTGTCATGCCAACGCCATCTTGATGTACAATAATAGCTTTTAGTCATAAGGTCTAGAGAACAAATCCCAATGTCTGCAAAACGTCATGATGGTACCATGCGTGCAACATCGAATTCTGTCGTTAAAAAAGGTTAAACGTAGTCAGCCCAATTTTCATTCCAACCAAAGTTTAACATCTTAGCATTCATGTTTTTAACATGTTGACATCTGACGCCAGCTAAGATGTGTATCAAAGATGTAGCCATCATTTTGAACCAAAATGTATCTACTGCAGTTGAATATATCACCCACCATCAGATACAGTAAATTGGATAGAATTTTTATAAACAATTAGCATATACAGTATTTGTATGCTTATATTATTGAATGTTAAAGGAAAATTAAAGGGAAAGACAGGGTTGAAACTGCTTCAGACCAGTATATATTAACAGTGACTACAAAAATACAACCCTAATTATGTTTTTTTGCTTCGATACCACGCCGGCTTTACAGTAGTTGGAAAGTAGCAGGAAAAGGAAGGTATGCCCGGCATTGTTAGAAACATAATACATCATCTCAAATCACAAAGACGTGGAAATTAATGTTTACATTTACACTTATTTATGTTTATGTTTAATGTGAGTTCACGCCTCTCTGCACAGTAAACAATACCATACAGAGTAAGTCTGGACAGGTCCTTTGTTGGTTTTGTCTATTTGTTTCTTGGGTATAACCCTCTGCTCATGATTTGGCAGTGAAGCATTGAAATTATACCAGAAAGCAGCATGTGTTTGGGATACATCCTCCAGTAATAAAACCAATATTGCAAGATAATTATCATGGATTTTACAATATGCCCTCTGCATTTCTCCTGGAGGGGAAACTGTCAAGCGTTTGCAGATGAATTTTGCTTTTTATTAGCTCACAGTAAAACACTGCCTCACTATCTTAGATGTAATACAATAGCCTAGCTTTATAGTCAGGGGAACTGGCAATAAAAAAATGAGCGCCTCAGTGGTTGCATACTAATGTAATGTGCAACATAATGCATATTATACAGTATGTAGTCACATTGTTTGATGGTAGATATTTTGTTTCATATGTAACTAATGTCCAGATAAGGCCCCATTGTAGGTGTTGACTTGTTAGGTCAGAACATTTAAGGCATATGTAGTCTCTTGTTTCTGTAAGTTTGCTGTGTAAAAGAAGCACTTGTTATTCACCCAAACATCGATTCAAGATAAACTATGAGGTTCTATTTAATTCGTGCTTTAACTAATAAATAACAAATGAAAGGAGCAGTGTGTAGGATTTAGTAGCATCGATTGGTGACAAATGCAGATTGCAACATTATTAAACTTTTCCCATGTTTAAAGCATGAACTCCCAGTTATGATTCCTTCAGTGTTCATTGTTCAGGACAAATTATCTGCAGAGGTCTCTTCTCCAAAACAAATGAATAATGTGATTAAAATCGCTAAAACACTGAATAAAGCAGTTTCATGTTACAAATCAGTTTCTCCCATGCTGTTTGGCTTATGGCAGACAGCTGCTAGTCCAGTACCTTCCAACCTGTGCTCATCTTTTTTCTCTAATAATGTCAGACCCAGATGTTCACACGGTTTTTATCGGGAGCTGAATTATCCGCAGAGGTCTCTTCCTCTCCAAAACAAACACTGAATAAAGCAGTTTCACATAAAACATGATAATTTTTCCAATACAGTTTGGCTTATCATAGAGGGCCTTCTAACAATGGTGACTGATGCGAAACCGTGAATAGTGAATGCCCCTGTGCAGAGCCAGTGTTTATTTTGGAAATATGGGGATGCAGTGGTGTGAACTCCATAGACAAGAACCAGCACCTTATGTAGAAATAAACGTCTCATTCTAAGTTTACTTAGGACAATGGTTCTTATTTTGGGCTGATTATACACTAAAGAAAACATACTTATTGTATTATTTTCCATTTCTGTCAATACATCCCCCCTAAATCCTACTCACTGGACCTTTAAATACAGTTTTGGATCTAGCCAGATTATTTCTTGATGCTGATTGCATACTGTGAATCTTTCCGATTGCAACAGAAGATCCAGTGAGCTACCAAACATGGCACAGAACTCTTCCTACGGTGTATTTTGTTCCTGGATTTCTGCACACAAAGTTGTTCTTCACACTTTCATCTTCATCTTTTTGAGTGTCAGAACTTTATAAAATATATATACCTCTTGCTCTTGAAGCCAAAGGCATGTTTGTTTCATTGTTATGTGACTGGAGAGTGACAGGAGTGATGGGAGCGAAGGAGGGATCGACATGTCAAGGTTCCTGAGCTGCATTAAAATGGAATTACTGCTATGCATCATGGCCACCTGAACTATAGCAATGGCCTGCCTTTTTGTCATGCATAACGTCACTAAATACGACATGTTAAAGCAACTACAGGGCAGTTGTGGCTAATTATTTCAACCTTTATAGCAGACACAAATCTACATCCAGCTCTTTCCAGCCAGCCATGTGTTTTGCCGTAGTTTAATTTACTGCATGGAAGGTAATCCCGCAGTTTTAGTACATTTTACCTCGGTATTGTGTGACAGAAAGGCAGCAGTACATTCTTAGACTCACAGGAGCAGCGGGTTAGTCTCTCTGACTGCCTCTTTGCAGCCTGTCAGAATGAGCCATGGCTGAGCAGGTGGGATTGTCCCACCACAGAGATGTATGCATCAGGAAGCTGTAAATCCACCACCGCCTTCCATTTGTTTACACCTCCTGTTTCCCGCCAAACAAACTACTAGATTTCCCATGAGAGTTCCCGGCCCCCACACAGCGTCCTCAGTGGACATGCTTTACGGGCGTCACAGCCAGATGAAAACAGTTAAAACGCCATTTTTAAAAAGGTGTGTTTGTGTTGAGGGGAGAGCAGAGCTTAGATTCAGCTCGATTATTAGCACAAAACGAGAGGATGTGCTATAAATCGGCATGCCGATCATGCCTGTCTTTCTTTTGAATAAACGCCCTGATTCATTTCGCAGACAAGCAATTATGCTGAGATTTTATTTTAATCCATCTACGGAATCATGCATCAAAATCTACAACACCAAGAAGGGAGTAGGAGTAGGAGAGGGAGCTGCTAAAGGGCGAGACCGAGAATTTCCCTTACCAGCATCACACTCCTGATACAACATAGTATATGTATGGAACACTGGTGCTTGTCCTAAAACAGGTGTAATGTAGATTAGGTGGAATTTACTCCTTGTTAATTAAATAGTATAAAGCAAATTTTGCATTAAGGATGTCAAACTAGTAATTGTCTGATTTTCTTTACGTAAGAATCATCTTTTTATTTGTGTATAACTTTTTCTTTGTTGTCGGTTTCATTATATACAGTATGCACACTGAGATTTTAATCTCTTTGTCGCCTAAATCCAAATGATGTTAAAGCTGCTCTCCCAGATGGATTCTGTTAATTAGGTACACTGAAATGTCAGCACAAGCTTCTTCTTCTTTTTTTTTCTTTTTTTTACAGATAGTATACTGGGGCTAAATCTTGCCTAAACCTTGTGCAAGCGTGTGTGAGTGTGCACCTTATATTTGAGTTTTATGTCTCCATGCCAGAATGTTTTATTAACGTGGTGCCCCACAGACGATTTGACATATTTCACTTGTGAAGGACGTGACCCTGGTTGTTTATTTCCCATGATGAAATTGTCCACAGGTTGATGACTCCGTAAATAAACAGTTCATGGAGCAGTAGCTCTTGGCTTCCGGTGACCAATGTAATTATTATTGTGTAATCATCACGGGGCAGATGTGGCTGTACAGGTGTCCTGCAGCTTTTCCTGTGTAACAATTCAAAGAGACTAAAGAACGCCACCTGCATCCACTCCACTTAAGGGATCATGCCCGTTTGTCTCAGGGTGTCATTTTAGCATCTATAAAGGTATTTTAGAAGTGAGCCGCAACCACTCCCACTTTCACTGTCATTTTCAAACTAAAATCTTCAAATCTAAAAAAAAAAAAAAGCCAAACTTTTTTTTTTAAAAAAATACAATGAGCTTCTCTGCATGTTTTTTGGGGGGGAGAAACACAATAGAGATGACAAGTAATAAGTATAATATTTTTCTCAAAAAAACAAAGATTGCAACCCAAATGCCAAACTTAAACCTAGCCAGCTTATGGAAGGAAAGAGTATCAGCATTGTTTGAATGTTATATGCTAGAAAAAAAATAGCATTAATGTTTCCAAATTGTGTTTGTTAAATGTCCTGGAAATTTAGCTTCTTTTGGTTCTTTATGAGACCCTGCAGTGTCATTTGTAATCCTGAGTTGCCATAAGACAGACAAATATCTTCTTTCACATTAAAAAATCCAACAATGTCCTTGCCATGAAAGGAACACATCATGGGGGCCCCACAAACCCAATTACACCCAATAAACAGACCTGGTCATACAAAATTGAATCTAATTTACTGACAATTAATGGACATCATGGGGCACGAGCTGCCTGTTAACACCAGAACAGCTGAAACCAGGGCCGCAACACAGAAACAGGAAGTCTGGCAACGACTACATTTAAAAGTGATTTTCCTCTTGTACTTCCACAGATTTATAAAATGTATTTTTTCCACAGTGACCTCATCATTATCATTATCTGAAAATGTTGGGTTCAAAAGTACAACAGTACTGTATTAGATAATTTAATTCCTAAGGTGTACTTAGTAAAATTACTAGATTCTTATTATGTATCTAAATGTGCTGTCTTAATTGAGCTTTGCATGATCTATAAGTCACCATGTAATGTAGTTTTCTTCCCCAGCCACCTCACCATGCTTTGTCAGCACAATTTACTGCCTATAGATCCGCTGTATGGACAATCTATAAAGTCCTCCCTCCTCATCACGCCCACGCAGCTGTTAGAAACTGTGTTGCAGAGGGAGAAATTAAAGGGCCAAGCAAACAGGGATCTATAAACATATTATGTCCTGTTGTTAATGGAAATGTCATCAGCAAAAATCTCACAGCTCTATTGAGCGATGAGCCAATTTCCCTGACTCTCTCTAAACCAGTCGCATGTAAAACGGCTGGAAATTCCCAGGATTAAGTATGTACAGTAGCACCAGTTCGCCACCAAAAACAAAACGACCAAATTTTCCAACCAATTAAATTTAAAAGCCTCTTATCCCAGTTTTGAATGGGCCACAATAAAAAAGGAATTTGAGAGTAGAAGTGGAGAGCTTCTCTTGGAGGATGAATAATGACACATAAACATTTACTGTGTGTGGCCAGTCCCTGCTGGTCACTGGGCCACTCTGCCCCACTATAATAACCCCCTCCTCTACCTATTGAGCTATCATAGAGTGAGGTGTGTGTCTGAAGCCTGTATCAGTGGCTAACTTGATTGAGCGTGACACAGACCGCCGAGGCAGCAGCATCACACAGTCATGGTCATTTCTGTGGGTCACTGAATGTGAAAAGAGACAACGCTTGACCTTTAATTTCATCATTGGCTTTCCTGTAAACCTGTGAGATGTTTCATATGATATGAAGTCATGCAGGTGGAACAGATCAAATTAAGGTTTTCTCGGCATCACACTAAAAAGCAGTTGTTATCAGAAGGCTGTTTTGCCTGATAGTTTTGCTCGACTAGCCTCTGTGACTCTGATCAACAGTAATATCCAACAAATTACAATTTTACCAGCATGTAATAAAAGTGAAGATGAAATGGGCTCTGCAAAGAGCTCCAGTTTATCATATTATGAGCATGCAGTCGTCCCTGTGCTGCTTTTAGAAAATCTCTTAACAAAGACAAAAGAGATCGCAAATGCAAATACACATTTTAACAAGCCACGGGGATGTTTTGAATTACATGTCTAAATAAATCAGCATGCAAACATGCTCACATAACAATGCTAACATGCAGGTATAATATTTACCACTTTCACTGTGTAACTTTAGCCTGTTAGCATGACATGTGCTAATTAGTAATAAACAAACAGCTGAGGCTGATGGGAATATGATTAGTTTAGCAGGTATTTGCTGAGATATCAAAGAGTATTTGCTGCGCTAGAGAAAATAAAAAGGATCAAAACATGTGTTTTAAAGGTTTATGCTTATGCCATGCACATACAGATCAAGTGTTAAGAAATCAAAACAAAAATAAGTGCCAAACAGAAAAACACAAGAAACACAAGAAGCTAATCTAGCTTGAAATAAATTAATGAATCTTTCCCCCCTCAGCTTTGGCTAATTGACCTAAAAAGCATCACTGCTATCCAACACCACAACTTCTGTATAGCCTACTAAAAAAAATACAGAGACAATAGCCTTAATCAGCATTGTGTGAACTCTTTTGGTATAGGACTTGAATACCGGTGTTCATTTTCTGCAAAAGTCCTGCACTCTAGCTTAAATCAGATCAAGATATATAGCCATGTCCATTAGAAACAATACCAGTGGTTTGTTTGCAGTTGCTTTGAGGCTTTATTCCCATCGCAACAGACCTCCTGTGATATACCTTTATTTTTTATTTAGCAGTTGCCATCCAAACCTGTTTCACTATTTGCTCTTATGTTGGTAAGCCATTTTAGTGCTGTGTTGTGAGCATGAGCAGCTTTTCAATAATGACACTGTAGTGACCCACAGTAGCTCTGCTGTGGCTGATCTGTGGCTCAGTTTAGACTCCTAGTGGAGAAAACTGAAAACAGTCTGGGGGTTTTATTGTTTTGTTTTTTTTTTACTCTCACCTCAGATTCAGCTTTAGACACTAGTCTGTCCTGAAGTGCTCTGCTGACTGAAGCTATCTGTTTGTCTTCATATTGGAAAAATCACTGGGCTTTGGGTTTTGTTATGAAAACCTCCCAGATCTCATCTTTATTTTTCCACTCAGACGCCTGGAGGGGAGAAAGCAGCCAAATGCAACATCTTTGATGGTGTGGCCCACACCTGCATGATTACACAGATAGAGGGGGAACACGGGAGAAAGAAAATGATGAAATGATGAGTGGCAACAAGGCCGGCGAGGCTGCAGATGTGTTATTGACACTTGAGCTTTATTGGCAGGTGGCATGCGGTCTGTTTGGAATTCATCACAGACATTAACCTCGTGGCCTATACCACAACTAGAGACCCTACGCTAGACTGATACCGTGTGGCCGAGACACTTAAATCCTAAAATCTTACCATGAATGGATACAGGTAATTTAGTTGATGGAACGGACACAGATACAGTGACAAATAATCCCAAGCATTTCTCTATTTTCGGATATATATGTCACTTATTTATTAATTACTTTAAAATACAATTTAGCTTTGATACTCTGATTGAATTTATTTTCTTTGTTTTCTTTCTATCTCCCTCGCTCTTGTGGAGAAATAGCAATCAAAAGGCCCAGGTGCTTGGTCGTAATGACTCAGTGTGTGCAGTATGACCATGCAGTGTGGAGCAGTGTGAAATGTGTGTCTGTGAATCATGATATCCCTGTTAGAGTGAGTAAGCAGCTGTGGGTGTCACTGTTCCTATCTTACACTCTGACATCATGTCTGATAAGCATTTAAAAGAGCTGAGACAAAAGCAGACACAGAAGAGAGAAGAATAGAAAGAAAGCTTTGTGAGGAGGCATGGAAATACATGTGATAGATTATGGAGTATCAGAGGACAAGTGGGAGTCGATGACAGTCTCAGATCTGAGTGGCTGTCATAAGTGACTTATAGGTCTATGCAATTGTCATAGTCGAAACAATTAAACCATAAGAATGAAATCTGACACTTGCTGTTATCTCCCAGTTAACCTCTCTCACAGTAAAAAAACACGACTCTCCTTTTGCCGACAGATGGCCTCATACTCTCAGAATGAGCGAGGAGAGCCATGAGATACAATATAAATATCATGGATCTCTTCTCTCGGGTGACTACAGGTTTACCTGTTTCACTTGCATTATCTGATCCATATTTAGGCAGTTTGTTTGATAGGTTGTTGTCATGCAAGCACAGTACTTCTGTCTTTTGTACATTGGTGTAAAGTATATTTTAGTACTGTATTACAGTACAGTTTTAGGTTATTTGTGCTCTATACAATTATTCCCATTTAATATTATTACTTTATACTTCTACTCCTTTAAATTTCAGAAGAAAATATTGTACTCCATATGTACCATATGTATTTAACAGCTCTAGTTAATATTTGCTTTGATTTTGCATACAAAACACCAGTTTATGATATATAAGATGATATATTATATTTTGATTTATATGGCTGGTTTGTATTGTGCAAAGCTACATATGAAATCATTGTGTACTAATAAGAATTCTACAGCTGTGAATTTTCCTACAGCAAAACCTGAAGAGTCCATTAAAGTCCCTGAAATTTTTTAAAAATCTTTTTTTAAATCTTGTTGCAGAAGAGAATAACTTGTTCTCAGCAAATATTTTTTTTTGTACATAAGATTAAAAAAAACATCAACAGCAGTGATCTTTCTACTAATGTTACTAATCTTTATACCTACCTATAAACCTAATACTGTCTTTTTACTTTATATTCTAACTTACCTGTTGGTAAAATGTACATTAACCTCACACCCTTTAATAACCATATTCCTACATAAACTCTACCGCTGCATGGGACCATATTTCCCTGTAAACTTACCTTCAATACTTGAATAAGAAAATAGTGATTTTTCAAAAATCAGAATTAAATTTGGTTAAATGGTATCTTAAAACAAACAGCAACACAGATAAAATAACTTACAGAGTTTGGGCAAAACAAACCGAACGGATGCAATTCAGCTACAGTGCCGTATTCAGCATCAATTTTTGTTTTTCACCACTTAAAAATGATCTTTAAATGTCTTTAAAATCATTACATTTAAGTATCTGGTACATGTACATGTATTATACCCTCACGTCTCTATTTTTAAGAGATTACCTGTTTTAACATGTATGTTGTTATTGTCTTATGTTACTTTAAATCGTCTGTAGTGTACGGTAGCTCTGTGGGAGCACCCTCAATTTTATTCTACCAGTACAATGACAATAAAGACTATTCTATTCTATTGTATTCTAGACAACCTGTGTCTGAGCATTCATCATCATAGTCTACTGCATGGTCATCATCTGCTACATGGCTACATTTTTACCCTATTTGTGCAGTTTTCTCTCAAACATTTGTTGCAATTAACTATATTACAAAAAAGTCCCATTACGCTAGTGACATCTGACATTAAGATCCTATGTAAGACTTGCCTTTAGCTACAGCCTGTTTTGAAAAGCTTTGTTGAAAACAATATCCCAGACTGTTTACTGTCCACTAGGGGGTGCCAGAGTGGAGCACAAGCTAATGAGCCCAGCAGAGGTGTTGTGTGAGACATTACCTTTAATCAGCAGTTCTTAATAAATTGATTTTAACATACTGTGATGAATCATTATAAGTCCAGCTAAGAGGCTGTTTCCATTAAGTAAATAAAGCTGTTGCTTCACTGTGTTAGTCATGCTGAGAGTGTAGTATATACTGTATGTGACCCTTTCACAATGAATCCATAATGAGGATTCAAGTCATAACGCTCCCACAGCTGTAATCATACAGGATCCATTGTGATTCATGCTAGAACTTCCTGTTCATAACTGAAGGACGGTGGTTGCATTAAGAAGCGCTGCAGGAATGAGAACTGACCAGAAAGAAATCATAAAGAGTGTGGGATGATGTATGGATGTGTCATAATCTCAGCTGGGGGATTTGCGTTACTGTGTTTACCTGGACAGTGTTTGTCAGTAAAAGTCACTGGGTCAGATAATTGAGTAAAAAGAGACAGATGGTGGCAGCATTTACTGCTGATTACATGGAGGTCATAAACTGCCTTTCAGTAGCTGGGGGTGTCAGGTCCAAGCCTATTAAACTGCCAGAGCCTGAATCTTAGAGGGATGGAGAGCGGAGGGGTTTAAGCAGAGGGCCAAGACGAGAGACTCCAACATCCAGACTACAGGCACACAATATCGTAACAACGATGCAAGGTTTCATGTCTGTAGCGGTGCATATGGTGATTTTTGCAACTTTTAGACTCCGAAGATTCAGTCCTGCAAGATCTCTGCAGTGCCGTGTATCAAAAAGAGCGCTTGATCTCCTCATATCATTGGAGTTGGCATACTGTAGCGAGGGACATAGCTGCTGTCACACACATAGAGTAAGATATTCCATACCAGGGGCGTCCAGGCTACAACAAAATTGCATAGAGTGGCTGTATGTGCACAATGCAGGAAATATAAATAGTATATGCTGATGTAGGGCCATGCGCAGTGTCGTGAAGTGACACGAGGACACAAGAGATGCAATGTTCCTCTGCAAACCTGCTGGACAATGCAAAATGCATTATTCTAACAAATGGTTTATGAAATCATCCAAGATTTATGACCTCGTGGTAAGACAGGAGAGGAGGAATGCACAAATATCCACACAGTCGGACTATGTAAAACTCAAACTGTGGAGATTTCCAGAATAAAAAAGAAGGCCATGTTTATTTACTGGAGATAATGTCAAATTTACACCAGCTCAATATGCACTCATGGTAGCACAGTATAAATATAGATTGCACAAAACATTAGCACTAATTGAATATATTGAGGTTTACTGCATCGCAATAACCTGCTGATGATTTATATCTGCGGATAAGTCACTGTTTCATTCTACTCTGTATTCTGTTGCAGGACCTGCTCACCATTCATTTGCATTAGTCTGTTGTATTGGCTTCCCTGGGAACGGGTGCTGTGGAGACTGTTTACTGATCACGCTGATGTATTTGTCCAGCAACTCCGCGAGACAGGCAATCAATATTCCAATTACAGGTAGATTTCCATTCTTGCACTGTAGAATAGCCATCATCAGTCAATATCTTTGTCAAAATGATTGTCAACACATGTACAAAAAGGTGCACGGAGCAGGATGTGAGCAAATGACCTACAGCTTTGTGGTGCCAGTAATTTGAATTAGTCAATATTCCAAACAAAAGTTGTTATGAACATGTAGGAAAACCAGACAGTTGATAAAATGTGAATCTTCCCCACTGTTCAGTTTCTTATTCTATGATATGCAAAGTTACAGCCATTGTGGAAAAAAGGGGGACTTTCCAAAAAAATAATAAGACAGCATATAATGAGCTCTGTGCTAACTAGAATTTTGCAGTTGACACATGGCAAAAGTGATCTATGGGCCATGAGTTACCTAAATTTCAGTTCCTGTGTTAAGATTGGCCTTCTGTGTGGAGTCTACATGTTCTCCTTGTGTCAGCTAGATTTTCTGGCTTCCTCTCGTAGCTCAAAAACATGCAGGTTAGGTTAAATGACTTAAAAATGTAAGTTAAAATTGTCCGTAGGTGTGAATGTGAGCATAATTGGTTGTTAGTTCCTAAATCTGGCATGTGCTTTAGACAAAGCACATCTTTGGCACATTGATCTGGTAAGGCAATCATCAGTCAATATGCCAATTATTTTCACAATTACTTGTTTAATCATATAGTCTATAAATTGTCAAAAAATTGTGAAAGATGCTAATCTTGAATGTTTCTTCAAATTGCTTCTTTTTATCAAACCAACAGTGCGGAACCCAAACCCTCTGCAAATACTGTCATAAACGACAAATAAAATCAACTAATTCTCACATTCAAGAAGCTGAAACCAGCAAATGTTGGACATTTTTGCTTTAAAAATGAAACGATAAATCGATTATCAAAGTAGTTGGTGTTCATATATTTATAACTAACTGATTAACTGACTAATCATTGCAACTTTAGTCTCCACACACATATTTTATTTTGTTTCACATAGTATTACATATTACATACTGAAAAAATGTTCAGTGTTAGAGTAGTAGAAAGAAGCATTTTGAAATGATCACCTTGTGACAGATTTCAAATTAGCTTCTTAAAAGTGAGTTCCCAAACTGCCAGGTTCTCCATCTATTAACATTTGCAATATCAGGACAATTCAGAAACGTTGACAAAAAGATGTGTTGCTCATTGATGGTAAATGGACCTGCACTTACATATCCCAGTTCTAGTCTTCTGACCATTCAAAGAGCTTTTACATTACTTGTCTTATTCACCCCTTCACACGCTGGTGGCCGAGGCTACGATACAAGGTGCCACCTGCTACTCAGCTTAAACACACACACACACACACACACACACCAGTGGCACAGCAACTAACAGCAATTTTGGGCTCAGTATCTTGCCGAAGGAAAATTTGGCACACAAAATGAAGGAGCCAGGGATCAAACAACCAAGCTTTTGATTAGTGGACAACCTGCTCCACCTCCTGAGCCACAGCTGTCCTAAAAATCATCAACGGTATTTGCTTAAACATAGAGCACTGATGTAACTAATGTATGGACAAGCTGTGCTAGTCTTGATGTGTTTATGTGCTTACATAATTTGTGTGTTTTCTTTACCTTTGTCTTTTTTAACCCTTTTTTGAGTTGTGTGTGTCTGATGCTATATATACAAAACGAAATACATGAGCGTGTTTTTATGCCACTGTGCGTTATGCATTATGTTTTCAGGTTGTCCATCCATCTGTCTGTTCACCTTTTTGTGATTGTTATATCTCAAGAATGTCTCAAGGGAGTTCCTTCAAATTAGACACAAACATCCACTTGGACTCAATAGTGAGTTTATTAGATTTCTGTGCTGTTTAGATATTGGGTGGTCTTTACTGGGTAAAGGGGGGTCCAGATTGGGTTTTTCAGTAGTGGCTGAACTATATTTATATATATATATATTTTAAAACATTTTGGAAAGATGCCAGAAATCAGTGAACTGTTAATAATTGACAAAATAAAAAGACACAGTCGGGAAAACCTGCTTCAAAAACTTTGTGAGGATAGTGTCTAAAGGTCAAGTGGAGGGATTCATTTGAGAAACTAATGTACTGGAGATCTGAGAGGTCAGTGGATTGAAACTGGGTGAGGGAGACATGATTATTACAGGCAATGGATAGATTTCTTTGTTCAGGTAAAATTTGGGACAGAAGGCTCTCTATCTTCCCTGTAAAATAAGCCACAAACTCTTCTGCGAGGACATTACTCGGATCCAGGGCTGTATTGATCGGACCATTAAGAACATAGTTGTTGACGTCAAAGGAGCTTTGGGGTTGTGATGGTTTAAGGAGATTACATTTGAGAAATAAGATGGTTTTGCCTCTTTTGTTGCTATCTGGTAGTTTTTCACAAGTTCCTTGAGATTACTGTGAACGGCATCGGATTTGGTTGCTTTTCATTTGCATTCTAATCTTCTGCATTGTTGTTTCAGAAAACAAGTTTGTTCAATAAGCCATGGAAGTGAGTTTGATTTTAACTTTTTGGTTTTTATGGGGGCAATGAGGTCAAGAATGGAGTGACAGTAGCTGTTGAAAAAAGGAGTTAATCTGGATCCTGGGAAAGCGTTGAACTAGGGCTAAAAGAATTACTGAATTTAGCAGCAGAGACAGTGTTAAAAGTGCGGGACTGGGTGATGCAGTCAGATTTTAAAATTGAGGAAGAAGGCAGAGGAGCTTTAAAAATAACTGCTTTGTGGTCTGATACAAAAACATCCACTAATTTCATATTTTGTGGACAGAAACCAGAGGAAAAAACCAAGTCTGAAATATGACCTTTGGAATGTGTGGGCTGTTTAACAGATTGAATTAGGTTAAAGGAATCCACTAGTTTAAGAAACTCACTAGACATGGGGTATGAAGGACAACAGACATGGACATTAAAACCACCCAAAATAAGCACTCAGTCAAATTTGGATAAAACAATTAACAATTAAGATAAGAGTTCAGAAAAATCAGTAGTAAAGCTGTTGCGGCATGGTGGTCTATAAATTAACATACATAATAAAGGAGCAGGACCTGTGATAAGAAAGCATATGACTTCAAATGAGATAAAATTGCCAAAAGAAATAAGAGAGCACTTTAAAAAATTTTGTTAAAAAAACAGCTAAACTACCGCCTTTTTTAAATGGTCGGGAAAGACATAAATGTTTAAAATCAGGTGGTGAAGCTCCCACTAAAATAGCTGAGCTGGCAGGGGACAACCACGTTTCTGTTACCATAAGAAAGTCTAAGTTATTTTAAACAATTAGGTCATTCATTTAAAAGGTTTTGTTGCACAGGGACCTTGCATTAAGTAGGCCAATTTGTTTGATGGTATCAGACCGATCTGAGGGCAGCTGAGCTGTTTCCCTTCTAAAATGACATAAATTGCAGGAGTTGGCTCCCCCTGAGGTCTTCTGGGGCAGTATAGTCTGTTGTTACCGTCGATGTATTTTAGTGAAGTCGGTTGTTACAGATTATTGGGACGTTAGAGACTGAGAGTGACCGACAGGGGGAGCACTGTGCAGCTCTGATGGTGGTGAAGGAGCTGAAGGAGGCGAGGAAGGAGGAGGTTTCCGGGGTGGGTGTGTCAGACGTAATCCCACGTGTAGAGTGCACGGTTGAGTGTTGAACGGCGTGTTGCCGGTTAGCGGTTAGCATCCGGCAACAGAGCCCGTGTGGGTGTACTCTGTCGGTCTTAACAGGGAGGAGCGGTCCCAGAGCAAATTAAAATGATTTTTTAACTATTCTTCATTAAAATCAATAAAACCTACATTGTGAGCTCTACAAGCAGAAAGCAACCACATATTAAGGGCCAGGACTCTGCTGGAGCGACTCGGGACAGTGTGGGAATGGGGCCGGAGATAAAAGCAGAATTTCCACCGGTACTTAAAAAAGTTAAAAAGGAGGTTAAAATTGTTCTTGGTTGTCTCGGACTGCTGGCGCGCGGAGTCATTAGAGCCGACATAGACAATAACTGGGTGGACCGGAGCGTCATCAGCAAGGGGCGCGTAGTAGTTTAGAGGCTCAGGTGTGCAGGGGACGCAGCCCGTCTGAGCGTCCCTTACGATCCCACAAAACTGCGTCCTGGGTTGTGGCAGCAAAGGTGGCAATCTGCTGGACTGACCGGCGGCTACCTCCATGAAGCTCGATAAGAGGGAGTCTTTCTTTAAGTTCGTCTGACAGCCGCTTTATGTCCTCTTTCAGGTCAGTGATCTTTGTATTTGCTTTATCAATCCATCAATTTATTTGTCACGTGAAATTACATAAAATATAATGTCAGTGACATGACATCCTTTCAGCTAGTACAGTTTGTTCATTTAAAAAAGACTTACAGTGAATATGAGATTGAGCAGTTAGGCCCTCCCTTTCAAAAAGGTCATTATCCAGTTGGCTGGGATCTTTAATGATTTTCCTGGCCTTATTATTACAGCGCCTCGTGCAAACATCCTTTCAGCAGGGTAGAGCAACGCCTATTGTATGATCTGCCAAACAATCAACTCTTTGTCATCAGCTCGGACATTATGCGTCATAACACAGGGTTTCCTGTTGTATGGCTTTTGTCAAATGTTGTTAACATGACGACAAGAACATCCGATGGCGCCTCCTCACAGCTGATGTCTGCTCAGCTTGAATGACCTGCAATGTTGAGAAAGAGCTCACTCTTTTTCTATTAGGACTGAACACTGAGAGTCAGCCAGTGGGCCTCCAACTCAATCACATCAGACACTTTGCTTACTTTCTCACTGCATTCAAACTTGACTCTTTTGACACCACAGTAAAGTGAGGAGAACCACCTGTCTGTTCTCCGGTTGGAGGGGGGGTGCTGGTCACAGTTCCCTGAGTCTGACCTGCCAGTGCAAGTTTAATGCTCTCTCACCCCCCCATTCACCAGCATTCACAACCATTAAAATCCCATCTTGCTTAGGTAGGTGCATCGGACACTAATGGAGACTGACTCTGCCCATTTGCTTTGTGTTCCCCCTGTTCATATCCTCCAGCTACTGCGCTTGTGTCCAAATGGAGCGAGGACGGAGAGGAGTGCTGCTGCTCTAAAAGTCGAGACCCATTCAGGATCCTCTGGATCATCCGTGGATCAAAAGCTGTGGTTGTATCTCTTCCTCGCCTCTCCCCAGGCACAGATTGGCCTTACATTAATGTTGATTAGCAGAGTGTGAAGGGAAGTGAGCACACATCCAGAAGAGGCACTCCTAGTGAATAAATATTTGTTGTCTTTGTTTGGATAGTGAGGAGTGCTTTCTGTCTCTCTCTCATACAGTGGCTTTTCCTAATGACCCTGTGTTTGCTGTCTGGTTTGCTGTAGAGAATTTGCAAAAGCTTTCTTTCTCTGAAGTAATGTGAAACGTGCTCACACAGCATTTATTCTAGTTTGCTTGTTGGTGCATAATTCTTAAGCACTTCTCATTTATAAATCATAAGTGGGGCAGTGAGACTTAAAGTGAGTCTCTTGCACACTGTGGATATACATAATGCACTGCTCTGTTCATGCACAAAATACAGGATGGATTTAAGTGTCATTATATAGATATTGGAGTACACACATTTGGTTTTCATCATCAACACCAATGCAATTTTAAAAGATTTAAAAGAGACCCAATGTGCAAGACACACGCTGGCAGAGCTTCTGTGCATGAGCAGAGAAGGGATTGGTCGATTCCTCTGCCACTCAAACTGCAAATACTCCCCGACTTCCTCTGTCCTCCTTTCCTGGTGCAGCCTGGGAGGAGGGAGGGGAATGGATCTCTTATGTGTGAGTCGCCGGAGCTCCCTCAGCCTGCTCCTTACCACCTGTCCTTGACTTAGACGAGGCTGAGAGGAAGCCGTGCTGCTCGCTCCTCCCTCTGGCTCCTCTCTGTCTGTCTTCATGTGAGCAGCTGCATTTTTTTTCTTCTTCTCCTGGCTGTTTCTTTCTACCTGTGGTGCTTCAGTGGAGAGACGAAGAGAGGAGCGTTTGTCCTCGGCCGGTGGAGCTCTGATGGGAGGCAGTGCTGGCTCTGGCTGGGACTGGGGATGCTGAACAGAGGGAGGGAGGGCCTGTTTGAGCTGGGACAGCAGCTCCAGCAGCAGGGGGAGTATCAGGCCGCCCTCCACTGCTTCCTCAGCTGCCTGTTGGGACTGACCCATGTGCAGAGCTTCACCTCTCTTCCCAACTGTCTACACCAGGTGAGCCAGAAGACAGGACACATAGACACTCATCACATTTGTTACTCTTATTTCTCTTGCACACACTCCTACCAGGATGCATGTACACATTTTTTTAACATGCATGCACAAAATCTGCTGTATCATGTTTTTGCACATCTGTATAGACTCCTTAGCATCACCTCTCCTCATAAATGATCACACAGGACGCATTCAACCTTGATATGACTAACATCAATGTCAAATCTAACAGCACAGTCTATCATCTGCACCTGTGTTGACACTGTAAGATCATAGTAGGACTGATAGCGTGCATGCTGCTAAATGAGGCATCCCACGCAACATACAGTAACAGTGTTAACAGCTCACGTTGTTAAAAATACTATAGTATCTAGTTAATGTCTGTCCTATGTGTGAGGGCTCTGTTTTGCTATTCTGTGTAGCCCAGCCAAAGTCTTGCCTGATGACATACTTGGGTCCTTTGCAAGTCTCTCCTACAAAGGGAAGGCTACAGTTTTAACTCTGTTTGCCTAAAGGAATGTCCCTGATGTCAAAACAAAGCCTCAGAAGTTTGGAATGTGCGGTATGATGTTGACCAGATCAACGGTGCTGCGAGGAGAGCAGAGTTATTTGTTATGACGGCACATGACATCATGCAAGCACAAGCAGGACTGATGTTGTAAATGAATTATTTAATGATTATTAACCTTGTATCTTATCTGTGCCTTTACAGATCGCAGAACTCTTCATCACTGAAAAGAACTGTATCCTTTACTAACTCAGGGAAATCTGACACTTATACTTTCACCATCCCTGCAAGAAGTGCTAGCAAGCAGGCTAACTGTGAAACTAGCTTTCTGTGAGGTTAGCGTGGAAAGAATTGTCGGCGGTGAGAGGCGTGGCAAATTCCAGCACAATGGGGGATGTAAGGCTTTTATAGAATGTGGTGTAAACTGAGGGGGATGAGTGGATGTCTGTGGGCGATTTCATAATAACACATTTGTCCCAGAATGCCATACGTCTTGTGTGCCGCCCGGGCTGTGTGTCTGTCTCTTAAGAGGATTTGTAGGCTCTTATCTCTGCACAACAGAGTGGAAGAGCTCTAATTAACCTGCATCTGCACCGACTAGCCTGTTCATCGCCACTTCACTGCTTCTATAAACTATAGTGGTATAGGACATAGAGATAATGGAGAGGTGTTACGTTTCAGGATATATTACCTCTGTGGCTCTTCTCCCTGTCACTGAGACACTCCAACACTTAACTTGCCAGCTCAGGTTATCTACCTCAGCAAAGCTCTACCCCTTACTGTCCATTTTCCAAAATAGGTCGATTTGCTGAGCTTCGCTTCGTCAATAGCCCATCAGTAGGTGGGCCCCTTCTCAGTATGAAACGGTATCCGCTCACAGTAAGAGGGTCATCTTGCATGACGGGGTTAAATCTTTTGAAATCTTTTCATCAATAGTAATGACGGCACGTCATGTCAAACTGTGGCTTTTTATGTCTGGTAGAGTTACCATGTTGCATTGTTGTACTTTAGGTGTGAGATTGCAGCCATGGAAATGTAATTACATCTTGTTAAGTAGGTCAGCGGAAGAGAGGGCAACTCCGAATCACAAACACTGGTTATTCACAGTAAGATAACAGAGTAAGAATGGCATCTGGTGGCCTTATTAATAACATCTTTGTGTGCAGAAATTGAAAGTGTGTGGTCATTTTTAAGAGACGCTTCTTTTTTAGTAGTTCTCATCTGAGCTAAAGCAGTGATGTTGTGGTCTTGGCAGTCGTCCTCTAGGGAGGGAGGTGAAGGGTCAGTGTGCTCAAACTGGGAGAGGATATGGGAACCTTGGAGTTTCACACAAATGTTTGCAACAACTGATTTTGTGGTGGCTCCTCCTGTTTTGTTTGTGGGTCTAAACAAAATTCATAATCAGGAAGCAAAGCTGACTTTACATAGTAGAGGCTTGACATATTGTTATCAGAGCTGGCAGTATCTACAAGTGACCTTTGTCCAGAGCCAAAAGCTCTTTTGGCTGCTGAGTGTTTACTGATACATGTTTCTTGGAAAGCATACCACCCCAGGCGATTTGACTCTTAAGGGACAGTTCGCCCCAAAATCAAAACTCCATATTGTTCCTCTTACTTGTATCTCTACTTATCCATCTAGATTGTTTTGGTGTGAGTTGCAGTGTTTGAGATAACAGCTGTAGAGATGTCTGCCTTCTCTTCAATATAATGGAACTAGATGACATTCATCAAAGCACAGAAAAAACTATCTGTATTTGAAAAACTGAAAAGCAATGTCTCTTCCAAAAGTCATGACCAGGTTACTCAAGATAATCAACAGACCTTGTTTTGAGCACTTTCATATAGGAATTATTTTCTTTCTACCAGACTACACCCACCAACTGTATCAGCATGAGGAAGGATACGTGCAACTACTGCTAGTAGACTGAGCAGCGCTGAGCTAACTAATGTTTCAGCTAAGCCACGGAGGATGCAACTGATGTTTACGTCTTGTGCTGTCATGAGCATGAGCCTCTTATCCATGAGTAGATGCATGCTTCCTTATGCACAGTGATACACTTGGTGGGTGTATTGCTATGGAAAGAAAATAGTTCCTACATGAAACTGCTCACAACGTCTGCGGATTATCTTGAGTAACCGGTTCATGAATTCTGGAAAGAGATACTGCTCTTAAGTTTTTTCAAATTTTCAAGAATTTTTTTTTTTTTTTGCACTTTGAGCACCATAAGCCAAGTGTCATCTAGTTCCATTATATTGGAGAGAAGGAATACATCTCTATGGCCGATATGTCCAACAAATGGTAAGTCACACCAAACAATCTAGATGGATAAGTAGCACCACAGGGAAGAGGAAAAATATGGAGTGTTGATGTTTGGTTTGAACTGTCCCTATAATGTCACATAACAGGGGCATATATTTACACTTTTAAAGTGGACATACAGCACAGAAAGAGTAGATAGAGAGTCACAGGAACCTTAAGAACACAAGTTAATCAATATAGAAGCATGAAAATACATTCATATTTGATCCCATGATCTAGAACTCCACCGGCTAGATAGCATGCTTCATGTCAGTGCAGCATCAGCAGAGTAATGCACATGTGATGTGATGTGCCTTTGAAGGTGCTAGTGTTAATGCAAGTTCCTGTCGAGTTTGGAGTGCAGTCCAATTACCAGCTCAGGGGAGAATGTGTGTGTGGAGGTGGAGGTAGAGTGGAGCCCACATTCCCCACAGGGTATTGTGTGAGGTTCCTGTTGTGGCGTTGTTGTGGTCCAGCCAGGCTAAAAATAGCAGGCAAAAGTAGTAGTCTGACCTTTGATGATGGCTGTTCCTCTAATCCTCCCTCCCAGATGGTCCACCTCACACTCAATTTATTCCCTGCTGCCAGGTGACTCCCAGGAACCGAGCAGGTATAATGCATTACCAATCATCCTCAAGATTTGTTCGAAAGATTCAAACAAAGGTGTGGCACTGTATGCAATGATAATATGATCCCAGGGAGTTTCATGACAGGCTGCTATGTACTCTTTCACTGTACTGTACAGTAAATTATTTAGATGTTCATCCCCTAATAGCTTTTAACATCTACCCCTCACCATCCATCCTTTTTTCTTGTATCTTGCGGAGCTCATCGGAATAACACATTTTTAAATTTTTAATCCTTTAGTTTTCTGTTTGATGACTTGCCTCCCTTTTGTTAAGGACCTAAAGTAAAATAGGATTTTAACTGCACTGTGTCTTGGTTTTCCTGGTGGATGTGTGGCTCGCCTGTTCTGCAGTACCAGCATTATTCTCCTGGTGACAAAATGAAGGAAACCAGCTGTTGTGGTTTTCAGTTTTAAGCTTTACTCTTCTTCAAAGGTGGGAATCTATTGTGCATCTTTCAAACCCCCTGTATAAAAGCTACAGATATTTAGATTTTTGTGAGATATTTTAGAGTGTAATTGGAAAATAAAGTGAAATACCAAGAATGTAATTTATAGTGTTATACACATGGGATATGTGGTGGTAAGTAGGACATTTAGACAGGCAGGACCGTGTTTATTTTAAGCATTCTCTTTCCCATTGGTCTTTAAATTCACCTGACAAGCATCAGTGGTGTCATTTTACAGTGGGACGGACTCTAAGTCGCAGAATGCTTTGAGAAGTGAAGTGGCTCTATTTTTAGGATGCTTTTTATAGAGAGCCTTTTCATGGAAACAAAAGAGTGAGATCAATCAAAAGGATTCTGTTCAAAACACAAAAGCAAACAACACTAAAATAAGAATATAATATGCTATGATACAATGGGGTGTAATCAGAGACAACTCCACTGTGAGATGCAGCATTTTTAAACTTCTTTTGTATCACAGTCACTCTGTTTGAAATGGTGTACCAAAACCACAAACAGTAGATAACATCACAAAAGCTAGAAAAACAGACACCACCACAAATCTGTATTGCCAAATCAAGACCACAAGATCAACAATCTGCTTCAGGTTACTCCACATTCTGTTTGCCTGGAGGGGTCATTCACGTGAGGCATAAGGGGAAAAAAACAGCATTGAGCTGGGAGAGGAAGCTGTTTTTAACTTCAACAACTGACTAATCCTGTTGACAACTGAGACTAATCCTTCACCCATATAAACAGATGGGAAGGCCCTCCAGTTCATCCAGGCTGAGAAAATGTTCTATGAGGTGGCATTGATCGAGCTCACGGCGCTTCAGGGGAGCACAGGCAAGTAATTTTTACATGAATCTGTCGATGAATACTTCTGGGAATATACTGTAAGTGCATATACTGTATTGGATGTTGCCCTCGTCAGTTAAACTTTTCATTAAAATTATTACAATACTGTGTGATTGTGTTCACCCGTCTGTGGCTCAAGAGGTAGAGCGGGTCGTCCACTAATCAAAATTAGCATGTCGATCTCAGACTCCTCCAGTCTGCATGTCAAAGTGCTCTTGGGCAAGATACTGAACCCCAAATTGCTCACAATGGCTGTGCTATTCACATCAATGTGTGAACGTGTATGAAAGTTAAACTTAGTAGCAGGTTGTACCTTGTATGGTAGAGACTAGAAGGGAGCCGTACAAGTGCAGTCCATTTACTGTTTACCAATGAAAGTGCAGGCATGTTTTCTGAAGAATAGTGTTTAAAATAACTGTTATTTGTTAACTTTTATTTAGCGAGTTTCTCATGTTTTTATGTGATGATCTGCAATGTTCATAATGCATAATTCATAATGCCACAAATTTCAGTGATTAAATTGTTGAAAATCTCATTTACAATTTTAAATGGCTCCCATGGCTGTCAAACAATGTTTAACTTTATAAATGAAATTGTGCTCACTTTTGATTGCTTGCTTTCAGACCAGACTTTAAATGTCTTTGGTCATCCTTAATATTCCTAATGTTTTCCAACAAGTCTCCTGGAAAAATTAAAAAAAATCTATTTGTCTGTAATAGGTAAAAAAGAGATCATTTTAATTTTGTTTCAGTTATTTGATTCAGAGTGATTGCTAAGCTACAGTTTAACAGAGTGTTAGAGTCAGTGCACATCAGATTAACTGAGTGTGTCCAAAACAGATGCAGGAGAGTCATCTGCCTAACACATCATATTTTGACATTTAGGTCCACTGACAAAGTGGTAGTATCAGTGAGTCAGGATCAGAGCAGGTTGTTCATCCCACACTCACTGGCACCCAGGGGAGAGGCACAGCTGTGCACAGGGTTATCTTCAGTTCTTTTAACTGAATTGCCAGTTTCAAAACTTTATTTTCCCTATAAAACATACTAAATTATATAGTTCTTTCTATGAAAACTCACAAAACTATAATAAAATCCGTAGACTGTAAAGGACCCATTAAATAAAGATCAACTGTTTTTTTCTTGACATGCATTACTAGGAGGGGGCGATGCCAAATAGTGTGGAATCTCATTTTATATTTGTATTTAATTTGAGGCTGTTAGTAAAACACCAGATGCACTGACGTTGTTCAGTGGCTGACAGACTGTGTTTGTAGTGGGCAGCTCTCCAAAGTGACTTATGTGTAACCGGCATCTACAAGCTAACCTGCAAATAATATATATGCTAAACACAATGTGTTTCTGCACCCAAGACATCTATTCTCTTAACTGCATTAAGCCAATATGAAATGATGTCACATTTCTACCCAAGTCCATCTTTGTTTACAATGTACCTGGTGGAGCTTTAAGCGAGCGTTCACAGCGAGGCCGCTCATTCATCACCTGCTGCCGCTCCAGACGTCTGCCTCTTCCTCTGTGTCTGCTGCTGAGGCAGCAGCGCAGTGTAGCGTGGGCACAGTGGAGGAGAACGGGGACAGGCGTAGTAGAAGACAAATGGCCACACTTTGCACTATCTCATTAGAAGCTGTGTGTCGCTATAGAATACTGAAGCCCCTGATTCAGCACTCACATGGATTGAATGCTGGACTTCTCCAGAGGCAGAGCTGGCACTATAGCTGCAGCTTGCAAGCTTTGTCTGTCTCCCTGGTGTCTTTCTCACATTTTCCCTTCTCAGTTTCCCCTCTGACAGCTCAAATAATTGTCATTTTGTGGTTTTTGTTATGCAAACAGAAGCCTGTACCTGTTACAATGATTAGTTTGCACTTGCTTGTGGCATGGATTACAAGCCAAACTCATTTCCACCTGAGCTATTACATGTGCGTGGTTTGTGTGCTTGGTGAGTAAAGTACGTACTATATGTTTGTGGTGTGTCACTGTGTGCGTGCATGTGTCTTAGTGTTCCAGTGGGCGTGGTGAGTGTGCTGTTTGACTCCCTTATCCGCTCTCTCCTGCCCTTATCTCTGCTCTCTTGTCTCCAGTCCTCAGTTGGCTCCACTCTGCTGTTCAGGCTTAAAGTCCGCAGCAGTGCCAGATAGGCTGATAGCCAGAAAGCCAGGCTTTTTGGGCTTTATTTTTCAAACTCTTGCACAGTGGTAGAGAGGTACAGAGATCATAGGACGCTAAGGAGAGAGGGATTGATAGATAGTTAGAGGAGCAGAGGGAGAGACTGAGTGGTTTGTTGGTGGGCTGACTGTGATTCCATGCCCTGTGTTTGTGTAACAGGGCCTCAGGAGGAGGCTACGCTGGGCTCTGCAGGATGGACAACCCCAGAGGAGCTTTCGGAGCAGGCCTCCCAGGCACAGCACCTCGAACGGCTGGCCCAGCTCTGCATCATGAGCAAACAGTAGGTAAAACTGCTGAAACTTCTGTTGTGGTGGAGTTAATGAGGCGTTACATGTTCTGTGAGTTTAACGGCTCAGTGGGCTCATTGGGAGTGAATTTATAGTTAAGTAAATTTACTTTTATGACTGTTTTATCACCAACTTTGTATAGAGTTGAAATACTTTACACTATATTCTAATGCTACTATTACGTATTCTGTGTGTGTTGTATTTGGGCCTTTATGCACACAGCTGAGGTGAAAGTGCTGCTGATTCAGTTGTACAAAGCAAACTATATATTTGCATTTGTTTCTGTTATCAGTTTTATGATGAAAGCAGCAGTCTGGAGCAATAAAAAGCTCATTTGTTTACAGAGTCAAACCCTGAGTTTAGCTTCAGCTCAAACTGAAATAATCTTGAGGTAAATTATTTACTGCAAGACCACTGAAATGGATATTTGTCTTGCTTTGTGTGACAGTTTGGAAAACCCACTTTCAGGAATTAATCACTTTTATCTTTGCTTTTATTAACAGTTTATAGTTAAATATCTTGTTTTACATGTTTTGTCATGGAAAAAATGAGAAGTATATGACAATTACAGGCAGAACAAAATGTATGCATATCCAACTTGCACATACACACTTTCTGGAATGGAAATTTTTTGAACTAGATAAACTCCAGCTCCAAGTCTTTTTTAGCTAGAGTTTCCCTGTAGATGTGGAGGAAAGAGACACCACACTCTTTGCGAATGTTACAGAAGGAACACCTTAACTGGATCCGGTGTCTCCTGTTGCAGCGATACTTTGTTAGGCCGTAGCATGCACCTATTTTCTGTGCCTCTGTTGTCATTGTTGGGATTAGGCCATTTAACCTGATTGCCAGAGAGGGTGACAGAGGGTGGAAGGTCTGCTCGACAGAGGTCTGGTCACGGTGCTTGAGTAATGTAAGGAACGTACAGTAGTTAAACTTAAATGAGATGGTACTGATTGTGCATGACTGCGCCCACGGGCTTTGGTTTCTGGCTAAATAAGAACAAGTGGGGAATTTGAGTCTGCTCTTTGATCCTGTCTTGTAAATTCACCCTGTGTGGACTATTAAAGTTGTACAAAATGAGGAACATAAAAAACACAAACTAGCTTTGCTTTCTTTAAGCGGTGAAATTGTCTTAATGCCCCAAAGCTCTTATTACTTCTCCAGTAAGCCTCAGTTCCAGTCTCTCTGTCTTGTAGACAAGAAGTTGTAATACTCCCTGAATCTTTCAGCAATGTCGTAGGAAGTCCTTTGGGTCGGCGAAGGGCTTTTCTGTCTTTGCCGATCAGATGTCCCCTGAAAAGGACAATCTAAAGTAGTGCAAACTGACACCTGGCCATTACTAATTGAAGGGAAGTGTGGGTTTGGAACAGCGAAGCTGACATCTGTCACACTAAACAGAGCTTGCTCTACATCCATAGGCACACGTGAGGGCGTGAGGGTGATGAATGTCCTTGGCTGACTTTCCATGGCCGATATGAGCGGAACAGCTGGCAGATTCTCAATGTACCACATCATGTTCATCAAGCTTAGCACTAAGCAGAAGAGTAGTGGAAGGGCACAAGTCAGTAAACCAAGCTGAAAGCGCCATGCCTTCTGTAATTCACCCTGGATAATAGAAAGAGGCAGTGAGTGCTGGCAGAAATAGAAGGTTTCCACTTCCTCCATAAGGTGCCTGAGCACCTGCAGCCCTGCTCTCTGTGTCTAATCACAGCATCCGCATGTTTAGATTTCTCATGCTGCTGAAAACTGATACGCGCAACTGACAGCACAGCACAGGCCACTACATTTGATTAAGGTCAGGCGTTGTTGTTGTCTTTGAAAATATTTGTGCTTAAATGGTAGAAGAATGTGCAGAGGTAGATTTAATCTGAAAATTCAGTGCTCTCTATTTAACTGCAGTGCCACAGAAAAATGTAGAAGTTGTGTATTTTTGTAACAGTGCCATTTTTTTCCTTTTTCTTTCAGACCTCATCTTGCTCTAGAATACAGCGGTAAGGTATGTACATCATTCTCTTTGCTTCCTCCCTGGATTTTTGAACAGATAAAATATTTTATGGCACTTAAGTGTCAACTTAAAATCCCTACTGCCTGTTAATTAATCTTTCAGGCTGCAAAGATCCACCAGAGGGCCTTTGGTAATGACCACCCAATTACAGCCAGAAGCCTGGAGCTTATGGCCACCGTCTATGCTGAGATCGGCAAGACTGAATATTCAGGTAAACACTCCCAGGGGTTAATGACACAGAGAGGCAAAGTAAATACTGTTGTCCTGACACAGTGTTATCACATAAGGTAGTTACTGTGCGGAGATTAAAAGACAGTCAACAACAAACATGGTTGCACGATTTCTGAGAACAACTGCAGACAACGCCTCTCTCCACATTATATAATCTGAAACATGAGGGTGCAGACCTCGCTGTCTCATGACAAAACCAGAACAGTGATAATAATCTCAAGAACAAGTTATCTCCTACCTCAGAGAGCAAACTGCAAAGTGAGGATAAAGCAGTTCAGTTAGCCTTTAAACCACGCCAACCCATAAAAATGTTAGATTAACAAACACTTGCAGTCGTGTCCTTACTTAAGTTCTTTTATGCAGAGCAAAAAGGGAAAAAGTACCTTTGTGACAGTTTGAGGGCACAGATTTGTTGTACAGTATGTATGCTTGGCTTGCATTAAGAGGGCGCAACACTCTCTAAACTCTGCATTTTTTTGTGAAGAATGCTGTGGTGTAAAAAGCAATATGCACAAACCCTCCTTGTTTGTCGAGTCAGCTTTCAGAGGCAGTGGTGCTGAACAGGGCCGGCTACATAAAGACAGGAGAGTACAGCATATAAAGACAGATTTACAACACTGCTTGTTGTTCACCTTAGATGGTCTTAAATGTGTTTGGTGAAATTGTGAAAGAGTGCAGGTTCAGAGAAGCGGTTGTTGCTGTTGCTGCAGATCAGAACACACAGAAGTCTCTGTGCACTTTTTTTCAACCTTTTTTTTTGTATTGTACACAGAGAAATCTTCTCTGACCCGTGGCAAGACGCTCCGACAGAGGCAGGTTTAAGTGGATACAGCTCTTGTCCCCCTAGACACCGTTCACTGTAAACTGGGTCACTCACCCTCCCTCAGCTAACAAACTATTTATGTGCATTTGCAAGTTGAACTGGTATGTCGACTGTTTTGTGTTGTGTAGCACTGCGTGGTGACATTTTAGAACTAAAATTAGCCAAACTTCTAACAACACAGTGAATACATGAAAATGATTGGATGGGAAATGCTACTTGTTGTTCCTTTTGAAAAACAAGACACACAAACACACACACACACACACACACACACACACACACACACACACGTATATACTATATGAGCAATATCTCAACATATATATCGGAGTGCCACAGGTACAACTTGTTTAATAAGATAACCTTAAAGTGTGAAAAAAATTGAATTGTTGTACTTTTTCAAACATAATATTTAATGCAACATAATTTTCACAATATCTACCAAATACCATTTAAATTTTAAATTATGGCAATAAATGAGCTGACATGGATAAAATAAAAAAAGATATGAAAATAAAATGTAAATGTGGGGTGAGACATTTTTTCTAAATGGCCTCTCTTGCTCAGACTTCTCTCCTTTTAACAAAAAGATAAAAATTACATAGCCATCTCCCTTTATTCACCCCATTGTTCCTCCTGGTTATGAACTTACATTCTCTCATGAAAGAGACTATAAAACTGTAGAAACAGTCCCTAAATATGTGACCCATTTGTACTAAACTTCAAAAACAAAACGACAAGCTGGTGTTATAGAAACTGAGGAATGTTTGATCCTTCAAATTTTGGAAATCTCAGTTTTTTAAATTCATTTTTAGTAAGATGGTATTCACTTGTGTATTTTATATTTGTAATATTATTTGGTGAATTTATTTCTTAATTATCTATAGAGTATGTACTCCAAAGGATTTTGTTGACATTAGCCAGAACAGCATCTTTGTGTCTATAAAAACTCTAATTTTCTGTACAGGACATATTTATCTGTGTAATCATATGTATTAAAGAAAGTCGGTTAAAATAGTGGCTAACCAATTTTCACATCGGCCCTTTTTTTTTGAAAAATCACGTCATTTCTTTTTTTGCAAATCAGAAACTTTTGTGTGGTTTAGTATAAACAGAGAAAGCATAGATTAGAGTAGTAAGTATAGATATGAGAAAACTTTCAGACACCACAATTAATGGAGAAACTAGACTGAGGCTTATTTTTTTACCTTCCATCTGTGGTGTAATCACAAGTCCCCCCAGTATTCAGAAAGTTTTTCTCCCCCCAAAATATGTATTAATTCCAGCTATTTAAATGCTGTTAAAATGCACAGAAAATTTGGCACAAATCAATGTTAGTTTCCAGCACAACGGTGAACCAAGGACACATTTATTGAGAATGCACTGATGTTTGCAATCTGGGTTCAAAGGAAAGAGAAAGGCCACTTGTTCGGGAAGGTGACTAGACCGGATACTTGTCCTGTTAAGACTGCAAACGAAAAGCTACTGTAGGTGAAACAAGGTATACACTCTATCAGTAGAAAGACACAGCTGATGCAATTCTCCAGCTGTGTCTCGAACTCTCCATCCGGTCAAGCAACAACATAGTATGTCACAAAAAAAGTCATGAATAATGTCATAGTATGAAGTGTATGTCATATAAAAGCCATAGTATAGTACGTCAATCAATCAATACCGTGTAATTTTAAAAAAGTAGTACAATAGTATATAATATGCTAATATATACTATATATAAAATATAGTAGTATAATAAATCATGAAAAAGTCATTAAAAGTCATAATACAGCATGTCCTAAAAAAATCGGAATATGTCATTAAAAAAAATAGTGTGTGCACTTTTCCTTTACCATGTGCTAGCTCTGTAAAATGGCACTTAGTCATCAAAACTTTTTTATTTATTTATTTTAATGCCGATTGTAATGCTTGAAAAAGCCCCCACCCTGAAAAATAAATGATGAATGATGATGATTACAGTCCTGCCTCCTTTTTACCTTTTAGAGAAGTCGGTCTTTTTTAGAAACTGATGAGATCGAGGAAATTTTAATTTGGTGAGTCTGACCAGAATTTTTTTCCCCAGAGGTCCTAGAATAATAGATATTAAAGCTTTCAGTACAAACATAACAAGTGAACTGTATGTTTTTTTTACCATCTTTGCATCAGTGTTTGAAACTTGAACCTCCTCAGCAGTAGTCTACCCGGCGCTGACAGAGTTAACGCTGGCGTCGTCTCGAAGACATATTTGCATGTTTAACTTTGTATGTTTAACTTGGCCTCTTCTTCAGATCAGGCTGCAGCCTCGGTAACTACTCATGTCTGGTCATGGTTCTCTCACTAGACTCCCTGGGTCAGTGTGTGTCTGCGCTGTCCAAACGCTTCGCTGCTGCAGAGTCCATCAAAGACACCGTCAACTGTCTTCCTCATTCCCACCGGGAGAAACACTCAGAGGTCCGCCACAGAAAGGACACCCACCACCAACAGGAGGACGCACCGAAACCTAAGGTAGTGTTCAATACACCTGCAGGCATCCTCAGCTGTGTTGCTCTGGATGTGAGAGGTTTGTTTGCATGAGATCTGTGCCTTCCAGCTGTTTGTCGTCAGTCTGTAAAATGTATCAGTCGCTTGTTATAGTTGTACTCATCCTGAGCTGTATCTGCTGCAGGTTACCAATGGCAAAGTCCCCCCCTCCATCCTTAAGAGGCCAAGTCCCAACTACGGGTCAGACACAGAACCCAACCACAGACGAAAAGGCGAACGCAGGGTTCGATTCAGGGAGCCAGAGACCACAGTACATGGTGAGAAAACAGTTTGACGCATCCTTCCTGCTCAGACACAGATGTCCTGGTGCAACCCTACTGAACGTGCTGCCGTCTGGTGCTTTCACACCTCGACCAGACTAGTGCAGTGACTTCATGCCACCCATATTTTCAGCCGTCAGCCGAACACTTATAGACGCGTGAACTAGGGAAAGCGTTCATTCAGTATCAATATGAATGTTATTATGACTTGACATATAAAAAAAAAAAAATCCTCAATATATGAGCAATCCCAGCTTGCAGAGGAGCTTTCAACCCATACATGACAGCAGTGTATGCCCTGCTCTGCACTCAGCAGGAAAGAGAAAGGACAAAATGCATTACAACATCCTGAGATTGCATCGTATACTATTGTCCTTCGGGCATTCAGTACTATTTAAAAATAAGGTAATGCTGTGAGACTCCCAATACATGAGCTAGTGATTTACTCTTTCTAATTAATTATGCATGCAAATGAGGCACCACTGAGTCTGTTCCAGAGAGATAGTGAGTCTGTGAGGGCACAGCAGCTGGTTGGGAGCTGCTGTACATCACAGAGGTTGGCTCTCCTTGACTGACTGGCCTCTTTTTTTTTGTCTGCTTCACAGACATTCCTTACTGTGACTGTTTAGGTGGTAAGTCTGTCTGAAAGTGCTCAGAATCACTATGTGCATGAGAAAATGGCACCAAAACACTTCTTTACCGTCCACTGGATGTAAATATGTGTGGGGAAAGCATCAAGTAAAAGGATTTAGGTTCATTTTCTTGGTGGTGTAAATTAAAGGTCACTTTTGTTTAACTTTGTCGCCTGCCATGCAAAACCGAGTCAAGCCTTTAACTGTCACTCCTTCTCAACAAACACAGAGCACAGTGTGTGTTTACAAGATCTTCGCTGCACTTTCTACACTGTATGCAATCACATTAAATCCTAAAATCTTCCTCCTGAGGTTTTGACTTCCTTACTTAAGCAGGAAGAAAGGGGAGCTGTGCATGTGACAATTCAAATGCTCATTTACAAATCAAAACTGTGAAAAAGTGGTTTTGTTTTCATCCTTGCAGCCTATGAGACGACACCGTCCCGTCCCCACCTCGCCCTCTTCACATGCCTCTTCCTGCTGATGTCATTCCTGGGTGTGGCCATGTACTGCACAGACCGGCGGCGCCCACAGCGCGTGTGTGAGGAGCTGGAGGCAGCGCTGGCTGTCTACCTGCTGCATATGAAACAGCTGCTGTGGGGCTGCTGGATCTGGCTGACCATGCAGTGACTGGGACCGACCACAGGTGGAGACATAGAGCCTCCTTTATTTTTTTTTTTTTTCAGAGCCCTCTTTTTTCCTATCTCTTAGGGAGCCGGGGCCTACAAACACCTCAGCCATTCGGTAAGGCTCTTTGCACTGTCTGTGGTGTTGAACCACTCTGGCAGTGAAAAAAGGGAAAATGTGTAATCCCTGAAATATGTAGCTTCCATGTCTGTATGTACATATGTGCTAAAGTGGTTGGCACGCCACTCTTTATTTAAATTATGATTTTGCACATCTGCAATGCTCACATATAACGCTCACTTTAAACACCACACCCATTTGACCTTTCAGTTCATGTCACAGTCTGTTGTATGTGAGTGAATGTTTCCATGAAATGAAAATATTTATTTTGTTACATGATTTGTGTATATCAGATATTACACAGAACTGAATGTGTATATACGGTTCAATATACTAAGGACTATCACAATATTCAGCCTTGTAATTGCACATAAATGAATGTAGAGACGTTTGGAGACAGCTTTGATTGGCACAGCGCACATTCGAGAAGAGGAGGACGGGAAGCACAAATGTGTGAACTGTTGGATAATGATCCGTGAGAGCGAAAAAAACACAGGGCTGCATCACTTCACAGCACCAGGTTGAATGACTAACGGATGAAAAACACCTCTTTCTTTACAGACTGTCTGGTCTTCTGTACGACCGGCAGTCTTCAGCTGATTCCTAGCTCCACTGAGGAGAAAACCTGCAGCACAATGTTATGAATCCTCTCTCCTTATCTATCGTCAAAGAGAATATACTCGAAACTGAAAGAATGCTAAAGCTTTTAACAGTGTTCCTCTTTATAACCGCTTGAATCCCACAAAATATCCTCGACCCCAACTGTTATTTATTCTTCTATACTGTATATCTGCATCTACAAAAATATCCGACTTTCAATTATTTTAGATTTTTTAGCTTTTTGTTACCTGTTACATTTCTATTTAAAAAACAATAATATTCAGGTTTTAATCGTGATGTCAAATGCTCATCAAGCTTTGGACAAAGGTATGAATAGATAAATATTTGCTATACATTTAAAACTTTTTTTTATCAAGTTAATTTCTAGAAATATGAGGCCAAACACAGACATATAACAATCAGATTCTGGAGGTTATTGCAGGAGTCCTTTTATCAAATGAAATTCAAACCACACAAATGGATTATAGGAACAAAAGAGCATAGTGATGCACATCCCACAGACCTCTCATTATGAGCAATAACACACATCACATGGTTTCCAGTAAAACATTTTTCTTTGTATAACACGTTTCAGGGAACTCAGAAGGAAAGCGTTGGATTTTGGATGTTTGAATGTCAAAGCAATATAACGCTAATAACGCCCATATGGAAGAAAGAAACACTCAACTCTGTACTGTCAGACTAAATCGTCATTAGCAATAAAACAGTGAACTCATGTCCTGCATATTAACATTTAGCTTAAAAGCTGCATTTCACGGCTGTCCAAACATTTATGGTCACTTTGAAAGAAGTGCCTTTTATGGAGGGTTTTCTTAGTTCCTACCGTTTTATGATTTCAGTTCTTTTGAATAAAATTGTCATTGCCTATCAAAGTGAAGCAGATGATTTGCTTTCTTCCTGTCATTTCTAACACTGAGTGAGTGTGTGATGTGGATGTAACAGGGACAGAGATGCATGCGGGTACATTTGTGCGTCTACTCACAGTAATACAGTATATTGGTTTGTAGCCTATAAAGTGTAAAGGAGAAGCCTGAGTTACTATATGGCACAAGATAGGATTTGTATTTTATCTCACACAGATTGCTAAAAGCATTTTTAACCGGCTGCCTGTTACATTAATATTCAGAACTACAATTTGTCATTTTTATAAAACACCTTTTGTAACTGCTTATTAAAATGAGAATACACTGCAAAAGCACACATCTTTTTACTTTGCTGCAGCATGCAGAACTCCCACTTCATCTTGTGCGCGTTCTACCAGGAAAGCTCCCTCCATAGGAACACATTTATTGGTGTATAAAATGAAATAAAACATCCCTTTTACATCTAAAAACCACCACCCTATTAATTTGTCATGCATTAGGTCCATGCAGAAGTTTCACAAAGACGACATGATCCCTTGGCCAATTTGTCCCAAGCCATTAATACTGTGTTGCTATATAGAAATTCATGAATTAAGAATAACATTTCCATCAAATGATTTTAATGCTATCAGAGTGTAAGCATGGTTTTGTGTGTGTGTGTGTGTGTGTGTGTGTGTGTGTGTGTGAGTGTGAGAGTTGACGAGGAATGCACACAGTTAATAATTAAACTCAATAAAGCAGGATTCCCTAAAGGATTGACAACCATAAGGAGATTTTTTGAGGAGAAATCAATCACCTTTGGAGAACAAAGCTAAAACCTTCCGTTTGATTCAATCCGCGATCAATGGGAGCAAAAGCCAATTTGATTGTCTACAGAGGCAAATATTGGTGTTTCTCATGACAGGCGAGAGGACTGTACGTGTGAGTGTGTGTGTGTTTGGATGTCCTCTGTTTTTTTGTTTTGTTTTTTTTTTAGATCAGACCGGTCTTGAGGTCAGAGTTGCGGCGTGAGGAGCGACCAAGAAGGAGGTCCTTCTCGTGGATCAGGCTGTCCAGCAGGTCCTCTTGCCTGTAGTTGTGGTAGACCTTCAGGAAGGCCATCACTGCAATCCCAAGCCAGGTGAGCCATGCAGCCCACAGGCCAAACTGAAAGACAGAAGGAAATTAATGTTGATGTACCTGTGATTTTGTTTGTCTGTCCTGAATGATATACTCATTATGTCTTACCTGAGCTATAGCAAACTGGTCGTAGAAAGCAGAGTTGTCCAGGCCGAGTTCTAGATCAGTGTCCTGCATGTCCTCGCAGCTAAAATGTGGCAAACATAAGCTGGTGTTAAGGAGGATCACTGCTCTGTGTAATAAAATTGTCTGAAATTTTTTTTGTACTCGGGGCGGGCGGATCTGTACCAAAATATCGCCACTCTCAACACTACGTTTTCTTTGCAAATATTGACCCTACACCAATAGGATCTATACCAAAAAGTAGGTTTGTTTGTGTCGTACGTGTTAGTATTTCAACAGTAAAACTGTGCAAATGTTTCACTGTTCTGAGCACATCTAGTGTATGTGCTCTTTGCTCCTCCACTGCTTTTCTTTTGTCTTCACTCAAACAACATGCTCCAGACCCAGCAGCGTCTGACACAGACCCATAATTCTATTGTACTACTGTATACACGTCCCCAAAGACCATAGCTGTCCAAGGTTGGTGAATGCAAAAACTAATTCCAAGCCTGCATCGCCCATTCGCAAAGCACTGTGGCCTGAATCCTGACTAGTTTGATCTAAGACATAATAGCAGCGATGGTTTAATGGTTTAAAGAGGATTAAAACCATTAGAAAGAGAAAACTTCACTGTCTGTTCAGAGAGGCTTAGGTGAGGAATATCCAGATACATAGTGTTGAAATTAATATTTAGCCAAATTAGATCTTCAGTATTGGTTAATGTTACATTTTTCAAACTGCAATTGGTCATCTTTAGTTGTTACTTACGCAGATTGATTACTTTCCTCATAAATCATGACACACTGATTTCCCCTACATGGAAATGTATTCATATTTTTTTTTAATAATCATATCAAGCATCATATTGGTATTGATATCGGTGATTCTGGCCCTGAATTACTTTGTATCGTATCAAAACCAAATTTCGTGGCATCGCCCACCCCTACTGTGTTCTGCTGGTCTCACCTGCTGGGCATGGTCCCACTCTCGGTGACAGAGTCGCACCACATGTTGAAACCCACACTGACAATAGTGCTGGACAGGAAGACTGTGAACACGACTAGGGAGCTGATCAGCAGGTTGAGGAAGGCGTTGAAGATGGAGCTGCAGGCAGGTAGAACAGACATTGAGGAGGATGGAAAGTGTGAAATCTCTGCTTAATGTGTGAATACATTCCAGTTGTGTCAGACTATAAATCACACCATAATTTGAAGAGATCTGTATGTACTCCAGCCATATGAACAAAGTGGCACAGGTTAGAAACACTGTATGTGAGTGAGAGTATGATTTTGGTTCTTCAAAGGCATCGCAAGTGTAGGCTATTCCCTCCATCTTTATAATGGAGGGCGACAGTGACTAGTCGTTTTTACTGGCTCATTTCATGGCATTTGTCAGTATGATTATCTATATTACATGCAGAGCATGACTGAGCCAGAATAAAGCGCAAATGAGGGCGTGGGGCACGGACAGAAAAAAACACATTTGCATTGAGCAGTTAAGCCTGAGTGGTATAGCAGGTCCTACTGAGCTTTATAGGCTGCTGGTATTGAAATGTGTTTAACGATCACAAGTCAGCGGTCACTCACTCGTCGTGTCCTTTGCACAGAAAGAACAGCAGCCTCCATGACTGCACTGCGGACAGGATGAGGGACGCTATCCCGACAAAAGTGATGAAGCTGCAGGAGGACTCGGGTCCCCACTCCTCCACGATGAAGCGCTGCTTCGACACGGTGATGTTCTCATTTTGCCACATACCCCTCGTGAAAAGCAGACATTTCCCCCGGAAATCCTCCGTATTTTCAGACAGAGGCACCACGGCGATGAAACCGAATACGAAGGCTAAAAAATATAGGATGCACTGGGCGAAAATTAAATTATCGAGGGCCATTTTTCTATCTGCCTCTTCTGCTCTCTGCGCCCTGGAGAAACTGCGGCTGCGCGGTGGAGGCAGCGATGAGTGGAGGCGCAGCATCCGACGCTCCGCTGTAAATTAATGAACAGGCTGGGGCCCTCAAGGCTCTCCTTCTTATCTACAGCCAAGCTATGTAGATCTTCACCGGTGTTCCCATTTGCAACAGTTTAAGTGTTTAACAGTTAACACCGACATTCACCCCGCCTCCACACTTTACACCGTCGACATGAGCAGAGTTGGGGAGTATTTAAACTGCTTGCAGCCTAATTAAAACAGTGGTTTAACTACCTACATTTTGCAGTAGCTTGGTAATTTAACTACATTCATATTTGCGTTATGGTTAAAGTATTTAACTTGTTTTCTGCCATTTTTCTTTTAAATATAATTAATAAACCCACGAACAACCTCGATGGCAATGATTATGTCAGGCACAAAACTTAAAGATGTTTGGTTTCAGTTTGTAGGTTAAAGAAGAGGGGTCCCGCACACTGTCCTGTACTTACAAAAGAACAAGTTTTATTAAATACTCAGTATGGTATAGTATGTTGTGAAAAATGACTCAAAATGACCCAAAAACGTGACCAAAACATCATTTGGTACAGTATTTAGTATTTATCATTTTTAAAGACATACTATACTATGGCAGTTTTGGTGCCATTTTTGACGACATACTATACTTTGACTTTTATTTGACGTCATTTTTCACAACATACTATACCATGATGTTTTGGGGTCATTTTTGACAACATACTTTACTATGATGTGTATGCTATACTATGACTATTTTATGCAATTTTGGGTCATTTTCTTTCGACACGTTATATTTTGTATCTTTGGCAGTTTTTTCAACAATCTATTCTAGGACGTGTCTCAACATGCTATACTAGTATGGCGTTTTCTGTTGTTTTTTCGACATGCTATTTTATGATGTTTTTGGACATTTTTCGACAATCTATACTATGATGTATCTCAACATGCAATTTTGTCATTTTCAGCTGTTTTATTGAACATGTCATATTTTGACATTTTTCGACATACTATGCTATGACGTTTTTCAATAATTTTTTCCGACATTCTATACTATGACGTGTCTTGACATGCTATACTATGTGGTTTTCAGCTGTTTTTTTGACACGTCATATTTTAACATTCAACATTCTAATTCCATTCAGAGAAGCGAAAACATAAATGATGGAACAAAAGCAGCTGTCCGGTATATTTTAATGAAGTAATAAAAGAGAATAAAAAAAGAAAAGGGTTTCACGAAGTAAATCTATTTCAGCTGAAAGGACAGAACTCAGACGCCGAGAGTGTACTGAGTGAGTCTGACAAAGATCACATTCAATCACATATTTATAATCACAAACACAGTGTTAGGAAAATCAGGGAGGTTACCTCCGCTGAGATATGGTGTACTGGGACAAGGAACATTTGTCTCCTTTTCCCAGCAACAGCAAGTTTCCTCACACACAAACAAAACTTCCAAGGACTGTTGGTCAGATGATTAGCACAAGTTCATATGGGTTAACTTCAGGTCAAATCAAATCAGAAGTTAACCCAGTTAATAAGGTGATTAATGTGAATATATAGGTAAAGGACATTTTTTGTCTCTACAGTTCCACCTTTGGCCATAACTTATTTACACAACTTGCCACAGTATCAGTAAGAGCAACCATTTAAATGATTAAGCAAACACTTCATGAAATGACCACAAGAAATTAGCATTTGCTGTTTTTGTAGAGCATAGACATTCTGATATGGATAAGGAAGCATGGGGAAATCACTATTTAAACTCAAGCATCAAGGTCTTCATCAGGTTTTTCATGATAATGATGAGGTGGAATACATACAGGAGTAGGGAACAAATATGGAATGTCTTTTTTTAGGGGTTTTATTGTTGTCAGTCACACACCAAATAGTTTTTTCTTTTAACTAAAAAAAAACAAACAATTTGGTGTGTGACTGACCTTTCAGCTGCTCTGACAATAAGACCTCCGACACAAGGAATAATGAAAGACCTTAACAGAGCAAACCCTACCATAGAGAAAGTCAGCAAAGATACAACAGTCAGAATAAACTATTTCCATTTTTCAAACATTAAGTCATACCAGTCCATCATCCATATTGTGTCTGTTACAGCATTCATTTTCACTTCCTTGGTGAGCGTTTGTAGTTTGGTCAGTGTCTTTGTGAATAAACCGTTTGGTGTCATGTTATAAGGATGAATGTAGAGCATTTTCTCTTACAGTTTTAGTGTTATGAGTAAGAGCAGGTGAGCCATCATGGCTGGATCTGGAAGGTCTAAAGGATCTGGGTTCCATTGCTGATCCCACGTTGGTGACACAGTTGTCTAATGTCGTCACTTAGGTGATAGCTTGGCACGCTACTTGTAGGCTGCATGAAACCCCTGCTCATTGCGTGGTTTCATTAGTGTCCTCAGACAGTGTGCCACTGTGCGTTGGTCATTTTAGAAACAGCGAAAATCGCATAGTATAGTAAGGCAAAAAATCTCAAATTTTGACATGTCCAAAAAATGAGTAAAAACCACTTATTACAGTTCGTAGAGACGCACCATAGTCATGCATGTTGCAAAAAGGGCCAAAAAAAGGCCAAAAAGTCATATTATCGCATGTTGAAAAAATGGACGAAAATCGCATAGTATAGTAAGGCAAAAAATCTCAAATTTTGACATGTCCAAAAAATGAGTAAAAACCACTTATTATAGTTTGTAGAGACGCACCATAGTCATGCATGTTGCAAAAAGGGCCAAGAAAAGGCAAAAAAGTCATATTATCGCATGTTGAAAAAATGGACGAAAATCACATAGTATAGTAAGGCAAAAAATCTCAAATTTTGACACGTCCAAAAAAATGGCTTAAAACCACTTATTGGAACTCGTTGAGACGTGCCATAGTATAGCATGTTGAAAAAAGGACCAAAAAAAGGCCAAAAAGTCATATTATCGCAAGTTGAAAAAATGGACGAAAATCGCATAGTATAGTAAGGCAAAAAATCTCAAATTTTGACATGTCCAAAAAATGAGTAAAAACCACTTATTAAAGTTCGTAGAGACGCACCATAGTAATGCATGTTGCAAAAAGGGCAAACAAAAAAGGCCAAAAAGTCATATTATCGCATGCTGAAAAAATGGACGAAAATCGCATAGTATAGTAAGGCAAAAAATTGAAAATTTTGACATGTCCAAAAAATGAGTAAAAACTACTTATTATAACTCGTAGAAATGCGCCATAGTATAGCATGTTGAAAAAACTGCCAAGAAAAGGCAAAAAAGTCATATTATCGCATGTTGAAAAAATGGACGAAAATCGCATAGCATAGTAAGGCAAAAAATCTCAAATTTTGACATGTCCAAAAAATGAGTACAAACTACTTATTATAGCTTGTAGAAATGCGCCATAGTATAGCATGTTGAAAAAACAGCCCAGAAAAGGCAAAAAAGTCATAATATCGCATGTTGAAAAATGGACGAAAATCGCATAGTATAGTAAGGCAAAAAATCTCAAATTTTGACATGTCCAAAAAATGAGAAAAAAACACTTATTATAGCTCGTAGAAATGCGCCATAGTGTAGCATGTTGGAAAAAGGGCCAAAAAAGGCCTACAACTCAAACTATTGCATGTTGAAAAAGTGGACGAAAATCGCATAGCATAGTAAGGCAAAAAATCTCAAATTTTGACACGTCCAAAAAATGGCTTAAAACCACTTATTATAACTCGTAGAGACGTGCCATAGTAATGCATGTTGAAAAAAGGACCAAAAAAAGGCCAAAAAGTCATAATATCGCATGTTGAAAAAATGGACGAAAATCGCATAGTATAGTAAGGCAAAAAATCTCAAATTTTGACACGTCCAAAAAATGGCTGAAAACCACTTATTATAACTCATAGAGACGTGCCATAGTAATGCATGTTGAAAAAAGGACCAAAAAAAGGCCAAAAAGTCATATTATCGCATGTTGAAAAAATGGACGGAAATCGCATAGTATAGTAAGGCAAAAAATCTCAAATTTTGACACTTCGAAAAAATGGCTTAAAACCACTTATTAGAACTCGTAGAGACGTGCCATAGTATAGCATGTTGAAAAAAGGACCAAAAAAAGGCCAAAAAGTCATATTATCGCATGTTGAAAAAATGGACGAAAATCGCATAGTATAGTAAGGCAAAAAATCTCAAATTTTGACACGTCCAAAAAATGGCTGAAAACCACTTATTAGAACTCGTAGAGACGTGCCATAGTATAGCATGTTGAAAAAAGGGCCAAGAAAAGGCCAAAAAGTCATATTATCGCATGTTGAAAAAATGGACGAAAATCATATAGTATAGTAAGGCAAAAAATTGCAAATTTTGACCATGCAAAAAATGGCTTAAAACCACTTATTATAACTCGTAGAGACGTGCCATACTATAGCATGTTGAAAAAAGGACCAAAAAAAGGCCAAAAAGTCATATTATCGCATGTTGAAAAAATGGACGAAAATCGCATAGTATAGTAAGGCAAAAAATCTCAAATTTTGACACGTCCAAAAAATTGAGTAAAAACCACTTATTATAGCTCGTAGAAACGCGCCATAGTATAGCATGTTGAAAAAACTGCTAAGAAAAGGCAAAAAAGTCATATTATCGCATGTTGAAAAAATGGACGGAAATCGCATAGTATAGTAGGGCAAAAATTTGCAAATTTTGACACGTCCAGAAAATGGCTGAAAACCACTTATTATAACTCGTTGAGACGTGCCATACTATAGCATGTTGAAAAAAGGACCAAAAAAAGGCCAAAAAGTCATATTATCGCATGTTGAAAAAATGGACGAAAATCGCATAGTATAGTAAGGCAAAAAATCTCAAATTTTGACACGTCCAAAAAATGGCTGAAAACCACTTATTAGAACTCGTAGAGACGTGCCATAGTATGGCATGTTGAAAAAACTGCCAAGAAAAGGCAAAAAAGTCATAATATCGCATGTTGAAAAAATGGACGAAAATCGCATAGTATAGTAAGGCAAAAATTTGCACATTTTGACACGTCCAGAAAATGGCTGAAAACCACTTATTATAACTCGTTGAGACGTGCCATAGTATAACATGTTGAAAAAACTGCCAAGAAAAGGCAAAAAGGTCATAATATTGCATGTTGAAAAAATGGACGAAAATCGCATAGTATAGTAAGGCAAAAAATCTCAAATTTTGACACGTCCAAAAAATGGCTGAAAACCACTTATTAGAACTCGTAGAGACGTGCCATAGTATGGCATGTTGAAAAAACTGCCAAGAAAAGGCAAAAAAGTCATAATATCGCATGTTGAAAAATGGAATGAAAATCGCATAGTATAGTAAGGCAAAAAATCTCAAATTTTGACACGTCCAAAAAATGGCTGAAAACCACTTATTATAACTCGTAGAGACGTGCCATACTATAGCATGTTGAAAAAAGGACCAAAAAAAGGCAAAAAGTCATATTATCGCATGTTGAAAAATGGAATGAAAATCGCATAGTATAGTAAGGCAAAAATCTCAAATTTTGACACGTCCAAAAAATGGCTGAAAACCACTTATTATAACTCGTGAGGCGTGCCATAGTATAGCATGTTGAAAAAGGACCAAAAAAGGCCAAAAAGTCATATTATCGCATGTTGAAAAAATGGACGAAAATCGCATAGTATAGTAGGGCAAAAATTTGCAAATTTTGACACGTCCAGAAAATGGCTGAAAACCACTTATTATAACTCGTTGAGACGTGCCATACTATAGCATGTTGAAAAAAGGACCAAAAAAAGGCCAAAAAGTCATATTATCGCATGTTGAAAAAATGGACGAAAATCGCATAGTATAGTAAGGCAAAAAATCTCAAATTTTGACACGTCCAAAAAATTGAGTAAAAACCACTTATTAGAACTCAGAGAGACGTGCCATAGTATGGCATGTTGAAAAAACTGCCAAGAAAAGGCAAAAAAGTCATAATATCGCATGTTGAAAAAATGGACGAAAATCGCATAGTATAGTAAGGCAAAAATTTGCAAATTTTGACACGTCCAGAAAATGGCTGAAAACCACTTATTATAACTCGTTGAGATGTGCCATAGTATAACATGTTGAAAAAAGGACCAAAAAAGGCCAAAAGGTCATAATATTGCATGTTGAAAAAATGGACGAAAATCGCATAGTATAGTAAGGCAAAAAATCTCAAATTTTGACACGTCCAAAAAATGGCTGAAAACCACTTATTAGAACTCGTAGAGACGTGCCATAGTATGGCATGTTGAAAAAACTGCCAAGAAAAGGCAAAAAAGTCATAATATCGCATGTTGAAAAATGAATGAAAATCGCATCGTATAGTAAGGCAAAAAATTGCAAATTTTGACACGTCCAGAAAATGGCTGAAAACCACTTATTATAACTCGTTGAGACGTGCCATACTATAGCATGTTGAAAAAGGACCAAAAAAAGGCCAAAAAGTCATATTATCGCATGTTGAAAAAATGGACGAAAATCGCATAGTATAGTAAGGCAAAAAATCTCAAATTTTGACATGTCCAAAAAATGAGTAAAAACCACTTATTATAGCTCGTAGACATGCGCCATAGTATAGCATGTTGAAAAAACGGCCAAGAAAAGGCAAAAAAGTCATAATATCGCATGTTGAAAAAATGGACGAAAATCGCATAGTATAGTAAGGCAAAAAATCTCAAATTTTGACACGTCCAAAAAATGGCTGAAAACCACTTATTATAACTCGTTGAGACGTGCCATACTATAGCATGTTGAAAAAAGGACCAAAAAAAGGCCAAAAAGTCATATTATCGCATGTTGAAAAAATGGACGAAAATCGCATAGTATAGTAAGGCAAAAAATCTCAAATTTTGACACGTCCAAAAAATGGCTTAAAACCACTTATTATAACTCGTAGAGACGTGCCATAGTAATGCATGCTGAAAAAAGGACCAAAAAGGCCAAAAAGTCATATTATCGCATGTTGAAAAAATGAATGAAAATCGCATAGTATAGTAAGGCAAAAATCTCAAATTTTGACACGTCCAAAAATGGCTGAAAACCACTTATTATAACTCGTAGAGACGTGCCATAGTATAGCATGTTGAAAAAACTGCCAAGAAAAGGCAAAAAAGTCATAATATCGCATGTTGAAAAAATGGACGAAAATCGCATAGTATAGTAAGGCAAGAAATCTCAAATTTTGACACGTCCAGAAAATGGCTGAAAACCACTTATTATAACTCGTTGAGATGTGCCATAGTATAACATGTTGAAAAAACTGCCAAGAAAAGGCAAAAAGTCATATTATCGCATGTTGAAAAAATGAATGAAAATCGCATAGTATAGTAAGGCAAAAAATCTCAAATTTTGACACGTCCAAAAAATGGCTGAAAACCACTTATTAGAACTCGTAGAGACGTGCCATAGTATGGCATGTTGAAAAAACTGCCAAGAAAAGGCAAAAAAGTCATAATATCGCATGTTGAAAAAATGGACGAAAATCGCATAGTATAGTAAGGCAAAAAATCTCAAATTTTGACACGTCCAAAAAATGGCTGAAAACCACTTATTAGAACTCATAGAGACGTGCCATACTATAGCATGTTGAAAAAAGGACCAAAAAGGCCAAAAAAGTCATATTATCGCATGTTGAAAAAATGGACGAAAATCGCATAGTATAGTAAGGCAAAAATCTCAAATTTTGACACGTCCAAAAAAATGGCTGAAAACCACTTATTATAACTCGTGAGACGTGCCATAGTATAGCATGTTGAAAAAGGACCAAGAAAAGGCAAAAAAGTCATATTATCGCATGTTGAAAAATGAATGAAAATCGCATAGTATAGTAAGGCAAAAAATCTCAAATTTTGACACGTCCAAAAAATGGCTGAAAACCACTTATTATAACTCGTAGAGACGTGCCATACTATAGCATGTTGAAAAAAGGACCAAAAAAAGGCCAAAAAGTCATATTATCGCATGTTGAAAAAATGGACGAAAATCGCATAGTATAGTAAGGCAAAAAATCTCAAATTTTGACACGTCCAAAAAATGGCTTAAATCCACTTATTATAACTCGTAGAGACGTGCCATAGTATAGCATGTTGAAAAAAGGACCAAAAAAAGGCAAAAAAGTCATATTATCGCATGTTGAAAAAATGGACGAAAATCGCATAGTATAGTAAGGCAAAAAATCTCAAATTTTGACACGTCCAAAAAATGGCTGAAAACCACTTATTAGAACTCGTAGAGACGTGCCATACTATAGCATGTTGAAAAAAGGGCCAAGAAAAGGACAAAAAGTCATATTATCGCATGTTGAAAAATGAATGAAAATCGCATAGTATAGTAAGGCAAAAAATCTCAAATTTTGACACGTCCAAAAATGGCTGAAAACCACTTATTATAACTCGTGAGGCGTGCCATAGTATAGCATGTTGAAAAAAGGACCAAAAAAAGGCAAAAAAGTCATATTATCGCATGTTGAAAAAATGGACGAAAATCGCATAGTATAGTAAGGCAAAAAATCTCAAATTTTGACACGTCCAAAAAATGGCTGAAAACCACTTATTATAGCTCAGAGACGTGCCATAGTATAGCATGTTGAAAAAAGGACCAAAAAAAGGCCAAAAAGTCATATTATCGCATGTTGAAAAAATGGACGAAAATCGCATAGTATAGTAAGGCAAAAAATCTCAAATTTTGACACGTCCAAAAAATGGCTGAAAACCACTTATTAGAACTCGTAGAGACGTGCCATACTATAGCATGTTGAAAAAAGGACCAAAAAAAGGCAAAAAGGTCATAATATTGCATGTTGAAAAAATGGACGAAAATCGCATAGTATAGTAAGGCAAAAAATCTCAAATTTTGACACGTCCAAAAAATGGCTGAAAACCACTTATTAGAACTCGTAGATACGTGCCATAGTATAGCATGTTGAAAAAACGGCAAAGAAAAGGCAAAAAAGTCATATTATCGCATGTTGAAAAAATGGACGAAAATCGCATAGTATAGTAAGGCAAAAATTTGCAAATTTTGACACGTCCAAAAAATGGCTGAAAACCACTTATTATAACTCGTTGAGACGTGCCATACTATAGCATGTTGAAAAAAGGACCAAGAAAAGGCAAAAAAGTCATATTATCGCATGTTGAAAAAATGGACGAAAATCGCATAGTATAGTAAGGCAAAAAATCTCAAATTTTGACACGTCCAAAAAATGGCTGAAAACCACCTATTAGAACTCGTAGAGACGTGCCATAGTATAGCATGTTGAAAAAAGGACCCAAAAAAAGCCAAAAAGTCATATTATCGCATGTTGAAAAAATGGACGAAAATCGCATAGTATAGTAAGGCAAAAATTTGCAAATTTTGACACGTCCAAAAAATGGCTGAAAACCACTTATTATAACTCGTTGAGACGTGCCATACTATAGCATGTTGAAAAAAGGACCAAAAAAAGGCCAAAAAGTCATATTATCGCATGTTGAAAAAATGGACGAAAATCGCATAGTATAGTAAGGCAAAAAATCTCAAATTTTGACACGTCAAAAAATGGCTGAAAACCACTTATTAGAACTCGTAGAGACGTGCCATAGTATAGCATGTTGAAAAAAGGGCCAAGAAAAGGCCAAAAAGTCATAATATCGCATGTTGAAAAAATGGACGAAAATCGCATAGTATAGTAAGGCAAAAAATCTCAAATTTTGACACGTCCAAAAAATGGCTGAAAACCACTTATTATAACTCGTAGAGACGTGCCATACTATAGCATGTTGAAAAAAGGACCAAAAAAAGGCCAAAAAGTCATATTATCGCATGTTGAAAAAATGGACGAAAATCGCATAGTATAGTAAGGCAAAAAATCTCAAATTTTGACACGTCCAAAAAATGGCTGAAATCCACTTATTATAACTCGTAGAGACGTGCCATAGTATAGCATGTTGAAAAAAGGACCAAAAAAAGGCCAAAAAGTCATATTATCGCATGTTGAAAAAATGGACGAAAATCGCATAGTATAGTAAGGCAAAAAATCTCAAATTTTGACACGTCCAAAAAATGGCTGAAAACCACTTATTATAACTCGTTGAGACGTGCCATACTATAGCATGTTGAAAAAAGGACCAAAAAAAGGCCAAAAAGTCATATTATCGCATGTTGAAAAAATGAATGAAAATCGCATAGTATAGTAAGGCAAAAATCTCAAATTTTGACACGTCCAGAAAATGGCTGAAAACCACTTATTATAACTCGTTGAGATGTGCCATAGTATAACATGTTGAAAAAACTGCCAAGAAAAGGCAAAAAGGTCATAATATTGCATGTTGAAAAAATGGACGAAAATCGCATAGTATAGTAAGGCAAAAAATCTCAAATTTTGACACGTCCAAAAAATGGCTGAAAACCACTTATTAGAACTCGTAGAGACGTGCCATACTATAGCATGTTGAAAAAAGGACCAAAAAAAGGCCAAAAAGTCATATTATCGCATGTTGAAAAAATGGACGAAAATCGCATAGTATAGTAAGGCAAAAAATCTCAAATTTTGACACGTCCAAAAAATGGCTGAAAACCACTTATTATAACTCGTAGAGACGTGCCATAGTAATGCATGTTGAAAAAAGGACCAAAAAAAGGCCAAAAAGTCATATTATCGCATGTTGAAAAATGGACGAAAATCGCATAGTATAGTAAGGCAAAAATCTCAAATTTTGACACGTCAAAAATGGCTGAAAACCACTTATTATAACTCGTGAGACGTGCCATAGTATAGCATGTTGAAAAAAGCAAGAAAAGGCAAAAAGTCATATTATCGCATGTTGAAAAAATGGACGAAAATCGCATAGTATAGTAAGGCAAAAAATCTCAAATTTTGACACGTCCAAAAAATGGCTGAAAACCACTTATTATAACTCGTAGAGACGTGCCATACTATAGCATGTTGAAAAAAGGACCAAAAAAAGGCCAAAAAGTCATATTATCGCATGTTGAAAAATGAATGAAAATCGCATAGTATAGTAAGGCAAAAAATCTCAAATTTTGACACGTCCAAAAAATGGCTGAAAACCACTTATTATAACTCGTAGAGACGTGCCATAGTATAGCATGTTGAAAAAAGGACCAAAAAAAGGCCAAAAAGTCATATTATCGCATGTTGAAAAAATGGACGAAAATCGCATAGTATAGTAAGGCAAAAAATCTCAAATTTTGACACGTCCAAAAAATGGCTTAAATCCACTTATTATAACTTCGTGAGAGACGTGCCATAGTATAGCATGTTGAAAAAAGGACCAAAAAAAGGCCAAAAAGTCATATTATCGCATGTTGAAAAATGGACGAAAATCGCATAGTATAGTAAGGCAGAAAATATCAAATTTTGACACGTCAAAAAATGGCTGAAAACCACTTATTATAACTCGTGAGGCGTGCCATAGTATAGCATGTTGAAAAAAGGACCAAGAAAAGGCCAAAAAGTCATATTATCGCATGTTGAAAAAATGGACGAAAATCGCATAGTATAGTAAGGCAAAAAATCTCAAATTTTGACACGTCCAAAAAATGGCTGAAAACCACTTATTATAACTCGTAGAGACGTGCCATAGTATAGCATGTTGAAAAAAGGACCAAAAAAAGGCCAAAAAGTCATATTATCGCATGTTGAAAAAATGGACGAAAATCGCATAGTATAGTAAGGCAAAAAATCTCAAATTTTGACACGTCCAAAAAATGGCTGAAAACCACTTATTATAACTCGTAGAGACGTGCCATACTATAGCATGTTGAAAAAAGGACCAAAAAAAGGCCAAAAAGTCATATTATCGCATGTTGAAAAAATGAATGAAAATCGCATAGTATAGTAAGGCAAAAATCTCAAATTTTGACATGTCCAAAAATGAGTAAAAACCACTTATTATAACTCGTAGAAATGCGCCATAGTATAGCATGTTGAAAAAGGACAAAGAAAAGGCAAAAAGTCATATTATCGCATGTTGAAAAAATGGACGAAAATCGCATAGTATAGTAAGGCAAAAAATCTCAAATTTTGACACGTCCAAAAATGGCTGAAAACCACTTATTATAACTAGAGAGACGTGCCATAGTATAGCATGTTGAAAAAGGACCAAAAAAGGCAAAAAAGTCATATTATCGCATGTTGAAAAAATGAATGAAAATCGCATAGTATAGTAAGGCAAAAAATCTCAAATTTTGACACGTCCAAAAAATGGCTGAAAACCACTTATTAGAACTCGTAGAGACGTGCCATAGTATAGCATGTTGAAAAAAGGACCAAAAAAAGGCCAAAAAGTCATATTATCGCATGTTGAAAAAATGGACGAAAATCGCATAGTATAGTAAGGCAAAAAATCTCAAATTTTGACACGTCCAAAAAATGGCTGAAAACCACTTATTAGAACTCGTAGAGACGTGCCATAGTATAGCATGTTGAAAAAGGACCAAAAAAAGGCCAAAAAGTCATATTATCGCATGTTGAAAAAATGGATGAAAATCGCATAGTATAGTAAGGCAAAAATCCCAAATTTTGACATGTCTAAAAATGGCTGGAAAGCGCTTATTATAACTCATAGAGACACTCCATTGCATAGCATGTTGAAAAAAGGACCAAAAAAACAGGCCAAAAAGTCATATAATTGCATGTTGAAAAATGGACGAAAAATCGCATAGTATAGTAAGGCAAAAATCTCAAATTTTGACACGTCCAAAAAATGGCTGAAAACCACTTATTATAACTCAGAGACGTGCCATACTATAGCATGTTGAAAAAGGACCAAAAAAGGCCAAAAAGTCATATTATCGCATGTTGAAAAAATGAATGAAAATCGCATAGTATAGTAAGGCAAAAAATCTCAAATTTTGACACGTCCAAAAAATGGCTGAAAACCACTTATTATAACTCGTAGAGACGTGCCATACTATAGCATGTTGAAAAAAGGACCAAAAAAAGGCCAAAAAGTCATATTATCGCATGTTGAAAAAATGGACGAAAATCGCATAGTATAGTAAGGCAAAAATTTGCAAATTTTGACACGTCCAAAAAATGGCTGAAAACCACTTATTATAACTTCGTGAGACGTGCCATAGTATAGCATGTTGAAAAAGGACCAAAAAAGCCAAAAAGTCATATTATCGCATGTTGAAAAAATGGACGAAAATCGCATAGTATAGTAAGGCAAAAATCTCAAATTTTGACACGTCCAAAAATGGCTGAAAACCACTTATTATAACTTCGTTGAGACGTGCCATACTATAGCATGTTGAAAAAGGACCAAGAAAAGGCAAAAAGTCATATTATCGCATGTTGAAAAAATGGATGAAAATCGCATAGTATAGTAAGGCAAAAATCTCAAATTTTGACACGTCCAAAAAATGGCTGAAAACCACTTATTAGAACTTCGTGAGACGTGCCATAGTATAGCATGTTGAAAAAGGACCAAAAAAGGCCAAAAAGTCATATTATCGCATGTTGAAAAAATGGACGAAAATCGCATAGTATAGTAAGGCAAAAAATCTCAAATTTTGACACGTCCAAAAAATGGCTGAAAACCACTTATTATAGCTCATAGAAACGCGCCATAGTATAGCATGTTGAAAAAACGGCAAAGAAAAGGCAAAAAAGTCATAATATCGCATGTTGAAAAAATGGACGAAAATCGCATAGTATAGTAAGGCAAAAAATCTCAAATTTTGACACGTCCAAAAAATGGCTGAAAACCACTTATTAGAACTCGTAGAGACGTGCCATACTATAGCATGTTGAAAAAAGGACCAAAAAAAGGCCAAAAAGTCATATTATCGCATGTTGAAAAAATGGACGGAAATCGCATAGTATAGTAAGGCAAAAAATCTCAAATTTTGACATGTCCAAAAAATGGCTGAAAACAACTTATTATAGCTCATAGAAACGCGCCATAGTATAGCATGTTGAAAAAACGGCAAAGAAAAGGCCAAAAAGTCATATTATCGCATGTTGAAAAAATGGACGAAAATCGCATAGTATAGTAAGGCAAAAATCTCAAATTTTGACACGTCCAAAAAATGGCTGAAAACCACTTATTAGAACTCGTAGAGACGTGCCATACTATAGCATGTTGAAAAAAGGGCCAAGAAAAGGACAAAAAGTCATATTATCGCATGTTGAAAAAATGGACGAAAATCGCATAGTATAGTAAGGCAAAAAATCTCAAATTTTGACACGTCCAAAAAATGGCTGAAAACCACTTATTAGAACTCGTAGAGACGTGCCATAGTATAGCATGTTGAAAAAAGGACCAAAAAAAAGCCAAAAAGTCATATTATCGCATGTTGAAAAAATGGACGAAAATCACATAGTATAGTAAGGCAAAAATTTGCAAATTTTGACACGTCCAAAAAATGGCTGAAAACCACTTATTATAACTCGTTGAGACGTGCCATACTATAGCATGTTGAAAAAAGGACCAAGAAAAGGCCAAAAAGTCATATTATCGCATGTTGAAAAAATGGACGAAAATCGCATAGTATAGTAAGGCAAAAAATCTCAAATTTTGACACGTCCAAAAAATGGCTGAAAACCACTTATTAGAACTCGTAGAGACGTGCCATAGTATAGCATGTTGAAAAAAGGGCCAAGAAAAGGCCAAAAAGTCATAATATCGCATGTTGAAAAAATGGACGAAAATCGCATAGTATAGTAAGGCAAAAAATCTCAAATTTTGACACGTCCAAAAAATGGCTGAAAACCACTTATTATAACTCGTAGAGACGTGCCATACTATAGCATGTTGAAAAAAGGACCAAAAAAAGGCCAAAAAGTCATATTATCGCATGTTGAAAAAATGGACGAAAATCGCATAGTATAGTAAGGCAAAAAATCTCAAATTTTGACACGTCCAAAAAATGGCTGAAAACCACTTATTATAACTTCGTAGAGACGTGCCATAGTATAGCATGTTGAAAAAGGACCAAAAAAGGCCAAAAAGTCATAATATCGCATGTTGAAAAAATGGACGAAAATCGCATAGTATAGTAAGGCAAAAAATCTCAAATTTTGACACGTCCAAAAAATGGCTGAAAACCACTTATTAGAACTCGTAGAGATGTGCCATACTATAGCATGTTGAAAAAAGGACCAAAAAAAGGCCAAAAAGTCATATTATCGCATGTTGAAAAAATGGACGGAAATCGCATAGTATAGTAAGGCAAAAAATCTCAAATTTTGACATGTCCAAAAAATGGCTTAAAACCACTTATTATAGCTCGTAGAAACGCGCCATAGTATAGCATGTTGAAAGAACTGCCAAGAAAAGGCAAAAAAGTCATAATATCGCATGTTGAAAAAATGGACGAAAATCGCATAGTATAGTAAGGCAAAAATTTGCAAATTTTGACACGTCCAAAAAATGGCTGAAAACCACTTATTATAACTCAGAGAGACGTGCCATACTAAAGCATGTTGAAAAAAGGACCTAAAAAAGGCCAAAAAGTCATAATATCGCATGTTGAAAAAATGGACGAAAATCGCATAGTATAGTAAGGCAAAAAATCTCAAATTTTGACACGTCCAAAAAATGGCTGAAAACCACTTATTATAACTCGTAGAGACGTGCCATAGTATAGCATGTTGAAAAAAGGACCAAAAAAAGGCCAAAAAGTCATATTATCGCATGTTGAAAAAATGGACGAAAATCGCATAGTATAGTAAGGCAAAAAATCTCAAATTTTGACACGTCCAAAAAATGAGTAAAAACCACTTATTATAGCTCGTAGACATGCGCCATAGTATAGGATGTTGAAAAAACTGCCAAGAAAAGGCAAAAAAGTCATAATATCGCATGTTGAAAAAATGGACGAAAATCGCATAGTATAGTAAGGCAAAAATTTGCAAATTTTGACACGTCCAAAAAATGGCTGAAAACCACTTATTATAACTCGTTGAGACGTGCCATACTATAGCATGTTGAAAAAAGGACCAAAAAAAGGCCAAAAAGTCATATTATCGCATGTTGAAAAAATGGACGAAAATCGCATAGTATAGTAAGGCAAAAAATCTCAAATTTTGACACGTCCAAAAAATGGCTGAAAACCACTTATTATAACTCGTAGAGACGTGCCATACTATAGCATGTTGAAAAAGGACCAAAAAAGGCCAAAAAGTCATATTATCGCATGTTGAAAAAATGGACGAAAATCGCATAGTATAGTAAGGCAAAAAATCTCAAATTTTGACACGTCCAAAAAATGGCTTAAATCCACTTATTATAACTCGTAGAGACGTGCCATAGTATAGCATGTTGAAAAAAGGACCAAAAAAAGGCCAAAAAGTCATATTATCGCATGTTGAAAAAATGGACGAAAATCGCATAGTATAGTAAGGCAAAAAATCTCAAATTTTGACATGTCCAAAAAATGGCTGAAAACCACTTATTAGAACTCGTAGAGACGTGCCATAGTATAGCATGTTGAAAAAAGGACCAAAAAAAGGCCAAAAAGTCATATTATCGCATGTTGAAAAAATGGACGAAAATCGCATAGTATAGTAAGGCAAAAAATCTCAAATTTTGACATGTCCAAAAAATGAGTAAAAACCACTTATTATAGCTCGTAGAAACGCGCCATAGTATAGCATGTTGAAAAAACTGCCAAGAAAAGGCAAAAAAGTCATATTATCGCATGTTGAAAAAATGGACGAAAATCGCATAGTATAGTAAGGCAAAAAATTGCAAATTTTGACATGTCCAAAAAATGGCTGAAAACCACTTATTAGAACTCGTAGAGACGTGCCATAGTATAGCATGTTGAAAAAAGGACCAAAAAAAGGCCAAAAAGTCATATTATCGCATGTTGAAAAAATGGACGAAAATCGCATAGTATAGTAAGGCAAAAATTTGCAAATTTTGACACGTCCAAAAAATGGCTGAAAACCACTTATTATAACTCGTAGAGACGTGCCATAGTATAGCATGTTGAAAAAAGGACCAAAAAAAGGCCAAAAAGTCATATTATCGCATGTTGAAAAAATGGACGAAAATCGCATAGTATAGTAAGGCAAAAAATCTCAAATTTTGACACGTCCAAAAAATTGAGTAAAAACCACTTATTATAGCTCGTAGAAACGCGCCATAGTATAGCATGTTGAAAAAACTGCTAAGAAAAGGCAAAAAAGTCATATTATCGCATGTTGAAAAAATGGACGAAAATCGCATAGTATAGTAAGGCAAAAATTTGCAAATTTTGACACGTCCAAAAAATGGCTTAAAACCACTTATTATAACTAGTTGAGACGTGCCATACTATAGCATGTTGAAAAAAGGACCAAAAAAAGGCCAAAAAGTCATATTATCGCATGTTGAAAAAATGGACGAAAATCGCATAGTATAGTAAGGCAAAAAATTGCAAATTTTGACACGTCCAAAAAATGGCTGAAAACCACTTATTATAACTCGTAGAGACGTGCCATAGTAATGCATGTTGAAAAAAGGACCAAAAAAAGGCCAAAAAGTCATATTATCGCATGTTGAAAAAATGGACGAAAATCGCATAGTATAGTAAGGCAAAAAATCTCAAATTTTGACATGTCCAAAAAATGAGTAAAAACCACTTATTATAGCTCGTAGAAACGCGCCATAGTATAGCATGTTGAAAAAAGGACCAAGAAAAGGCCAAAAAGTCATAATATCGCATGTTGAAAAAATGGACGAAAATCGCATAGTATAGTAAGGCAAAAAATCTCAAATTTTGACACGTCCAAAAAATGGCTGAAAACCACTTATTAGAACTCAGAGGCGTGCCATAGTAATGCATGTTGAAAAAGGACCAAAAAAGGCCAAAAAGTCATATTATCGCATGTTGAAAAATGGACGAAATCGCATAGTATAGTAAGGCAAAAAATCTCAAATTTTGACATGTCCAAAAAATGAGTAAAAACCACTTATTATAGCTCGTAGAAACGCGCCATAGTATAGCATGTTGAAAAAACTGCCAAGAAAAGGCAAAAAAGTCATATTATCGCATGTTGAAAAAATGGACGAAAATCGCATAGTATAGTAAGGCAAAAATTTGCAAATTTTGACACGTCCAAAAAATGGCTGAAAACCACTTATTATAACTCGTTGAGACGTGCCATACTATAGCATGTTGAAAAAAGGACCAAGAAAAGGCCAAAAAGTCATATTATCGCATGTTGAAAAAATGGACGAAAATCGCATAGTATAGTAAGGCAAAAAATCTCAAATTTTGACACGTCCAAAAAATGGCTGAAAACCACTTATTAGAACTCGTAGAGACGTGCCATACTATAGCATGTTGAAAAAAGGACCAAAAAAAGGCCAAAAAGTCATATTATCGCATGTTGAAAAAATGGACGAAAATCGCATAGTATAGTAAGGCAAAAAATCTCAAATTTTGACATGTCCAAAAAATGAGTAAAAACCACTTATTATAGCTCAGAGAAATGCGCCATGGTATAGCATGTTGAAAACGCCAAGAAAAGGCAAAAAAGTCATAATATCGCATGTTGAAAAATGGACGAAAATCGCATAGTATAGTAAGGCAAAAATTTGCAAATTTTGACACGTCCAAAAAATGGCTGAAAACCACTTATTATAACTCGTAGAGACGTGCCATAGCAATGCATGTTGAAAAAAGGACCAAAAAAAGGCCAAAAAGTCATATTATCGCATGTTGAAAAAATGGACGAAAATCGCATAGTATAGTAAGGCAAAAAATTGCAAATTTTGACACGTCCAAAAAATGAGTAAAAACCACTTATTATAGCTCGTAGAAACGCGCCATAGTATAGCATGTTGAAAAAACGGCAAAGAAAAGGCAAAAAAGTCATATTATCGCATGTTGAAAAAATGGACGAAAATCGCATAGTATAGTAAGGCAAAAATTTGCAAATTTTGACACGTCCAAAAAATGGCTGAAAACCACTTATTATAACTCGTTGAGACGTGCCATACTATAGCATGTTGAAAAAAGGACCAAAAAAGGCCAAAAAGTCATATTATCGCATGTTGAAAAAATGGACAAAATCGCATAGTATAGTAAGGCAAAAATCTCAAATTTTGACACGTCCAAAAATGGCTGAAAACCACTTATTATAACTTCGTAGAGACGTGCCATAGTAATGCATGCTGAAAAAAGGACCAAAAAAAGGCCAAAAAGTCATATTATCGCATGTTGAAAAAATGGACGAAAATCGCATAGTATAGTAAGGCAAAAAATCTCAAATTTTGACATGTCCAAAAAATGAGTAAAAACCACTTATTATAGCTCGTAGAAATGCGCCATGGTATAGCATGTTGAAAAAACGGCCAAGAAAAGGCAAAAAAGTCATAATATCGCATGTTGAAAAAATGGACGAAAATCGCATAGTATAGTAAGGCAAAAAATTGCAAATTTTGACATGTCCAAAAAATGGCTGAAAACCACTTATTAGAACTCGTAGAGACGTGCCATGGTAATGCATGTTGAAAAAAGGACCAAAAAAAGGCCAAAAAGTCATATTATCGCATGTTGAAAAAATGGACGAAAATCGCATACTATAGTAAGGCAAAAAATCTCAAATTTTGACACGTCCAAAAAATGAGTAAAAACCACTTATTATAGCTCGTAGAAACGCGCCATAGTATAGCATGTTGAAAAAACTGCCAAGAAAAGGCAAAAAAGTCATAATATCGCATGTTGAAAAAATGGACGAAAATCGCATAGTATAGTAAGGCAAAAAATCTCAAATTTTGACATGTCCAAAAAATGGCTGAAAACCACTTGTTATAACTCGTAGAGACGTGCCATAGTATAGCATGTTGAAAAAAGGACCAAAAAAAGGCCAAAAAGTCATATTATCGCATGTTGAAAAAATGGACGAAAATCGCATAGTATAGTAAGGCAAAAAATCTCAAATTTTGACACGTCCAAAAAATGGCTGAAAACCACTTATTATAACTCGTAGAGACGTGCCATAGTATAGCATGTTGAAAAAAGGACCAAAAAAAGGCCAAAAAGTCATATTATCGCATGTTGAAAAAATGGACGGAAATCGCATAGTATAGTAAGGCAAAGAATCTCAAATTTTGACATGTCCAAAAAATGGCTTAAAACCACTTATTATAACTCGTTGAGACGTGCCATACTATAGCATGTTGAAAAAAGGACCAAAAAAAGGCCAAAAAGTCATAATATCGCATGTTGAAAAAATGGACGAAAATCGCATAGTATAGTAAGGCAAAAAATTTGCAAATTTTGACACGTCCAAAAAATGAATAAAAACCACTTATTATAGTTCGTAGAGACGCACCATAGTCATGCATGTTGCAAAAAGGGCCAAGAAAAGGCTAAAAAGTCATATTATCGCATGTTGAAAAAATGGACGAAAATCGCATAGTATAGTAAGGCAAAAAATCTCAAATTTTGACACGTCCAAAAAATGGCTGAAAACCACTTATTAGAACTCGTAGAGACGTGCCATAGTATAGCATGTTGAAAAAAGGACCAAAAAAAGGCCAAAAAGTCATATTATTGCATGTTGAAAAAATGGACGAAAATCGCATAGTATAGTAAGGCAAAAAATCTCAAATTTTGACACGTCTAAAAAATGGCTTAAAACCACTTATTATAACTCGTAGAGACGCGCCCTAGTATAGCATGTTGAATAAATGGCCAAAAAAGGCCAAAAAGTCACAATATGGCATATTGAAATAATGGCAAATAGTCAAGTCAAGGGGAGTCAATTTTATTTATAGAGCCCATTATCACAAAACATGGTTTGCCTCAGAGGACTTTACAGTGTACGACATCCCTCTGTACTTAGACCCTCACATAACCCAAAGAAAAACTCCCGAAAAAATAACCCCTGTAACATTGAAAAAAAGAGGAAATCGCAGGAAGAGCATTAGAGGATGTTGAGGGATCCCTCTTCCAGGACGGACAGATGTGCAATAGATGTCGTAAATAACAAATGAAATACAATCATGGCAAAATGGAAAGGAAAAGAGAAAGGGGAGGAGAGGGAGAGAGAGACACAGTATTAATGGAAACAGACGCATGTCATATTACTATAACGATAGGTGTGAAATTATTAAATGCACTCTATGATGATGTTGAGGGTGAGGATAAGAGTCTTAAGCATATATTGATAGGGAGGTGTCCAAGGGCAAGATCACCACATCGGCGCAACCAAAACCAGACAACGATCAGGGCGAGCAGGGGGTACAGTCTCAGTTCAGCCACAGCAAGAGCACAACCAAAGGCAGGGTCAAAGCGCCAGCACAGCTATCACCACGATCAGGCACAGCCAAGGTTACGTCCAGGATCCGGGAAACCTAGGAAAGTCGCATAATATAGTAAGACACAAAAATCTCAAATTTTGACATATCCAAGAAGTGTCTATGACCAACTTATTACATCTCATGGAGATGAGCCGCAATATAGCATGTTGAAAAAACAGTCCAAAAAAAGGCAGAACAGTCATAATATCTCACATTGAAAAAATGACAAAAAAATGCAAAAAATCTCAAATTTTGACATGTCCAAAAAATGGCTGAAAACCACGTATTATAGCTTGTAGAGACGAACTATGGTACAGCATGTTGAAAAAGGGCCAAAAAAAGGCCAAAAAGTCAAAATATCACGTCGAAAAAATTACCAAAAATTGCATAGTATAGTAAGGCAAAAAATCTCAAATTTTGACACGTCCAAAAAATGGCTGAAAACCACTTATTAGAACTCGTAGAGATGCGCCATAGTAAAGCATGTTGAAAGAAGGGGCCAAAAAAGGCCAAAAAGTCAGAATATCTCACAATGAAAAAATGGCAGAAAATCGCATAGTATAGTAAGGCAAAAAATCTCAAATTTTGACATGTCCAAAAAATGGCTGAAAACCACTTATTATAGCTCGTGGAGACGCGCCATAACATAGCATGTTGAAAAAAGGGCCAACAAAAGGCCAAAAAGTCAAAATATCACATGATGAAATAATGGCCGAAAATCGCATAGTATAGTAAGGCAAAAAATCTCAAATTTTCACATGTCCAGAAAATGGCTGAAAACCACTTATTATAGCTCATAGAGACGCGCCATAGTATAGCATGTTGAAAAAACGGCCAAGAAAAGGCAAAAAAGTCATAATATCTCACATTGAAAAAATTACAGAAAATCGCATAGTATAGTAAGGCAAAGAATCTCAAATTTTGACATGTCCAAAAAATGGCTGAAAACCACTTATTATAGCTTGTGGAGACGCACTATGGTATAACATGTTGAAAAAACAGTCCAAAAAAAGGACAAAAAGTCATAATATCACATGTTGAAAAAATGGATGAGAATCGCATAGTATAGTAAGGCAAAAAATCTCAAATTTTCACATGTCCAGAAAATGGCTGAAAACCACTTATTATAGCTCATAGAGACGTGCCATAGTATAGCATGTTGAAAGAAGGGGCCAAAAAAGGCAGAAAAAGTCAAAATATCACATGTTGAAAAAATGACCTAAAATCGTATAGTATAGTAAGGCAAACAATCTCAAATTTTCACATGTCCAAAACATGAGTAAAAACCACTTATTATAGCTCATAGAGATGCACCATATTATAGCATGTTGAAAAAACAGTCCAAAAAAAGGTTAGAAAGTCATAATATCACATGTTGAAAAAAATGGACGAGAATCACATAGTATAGTAAGGCAAAAAATCTCAAATTTTGACATGTCTAAAAAATGGCTGAAAACCACTTATTATAGCTCGTAGAGACGCGCCAAAGCATAGCATGTTGAAAAAAGGGCCAAAAAAGGTTAGAAAGTCATAATATCTCACATTGAAAAAATGACAGAAAATCGCATAGTATAGTAAGGCAAAGAATCTCAAATTTTGACATGTCCAAAAAATGGCTGAAAACCACTTATTATAGCTCGTGGAGACGCGCCATAACATAGCATGTTGAAAAAAGGCCCAACAAAAGGCCAAAAAGTCAAAATATCACATGGTGAAATAATGGCCGAAAATCACATAGTATAGTAAGGCAAAAGATCTCAAATTTTGACATGTCTAAAAAATGGCTGAAAACCACTTATTATAGCTTGTAGAGACGCGCCATAGCATAGCATGTTGAAAAACCTGACAAAAAAGGCCAAAAAGTCAACATATCACATGTTGAAAAAATGACCTAAAATCGCATAGTACAGTAAGGCAAAAAATCTCAAATTTTGACATGTCCAAAAAATGGCTGAAAACCACTTATTATAGCTCGTAGAGACGCGCCAAAGCATAGCATGTTGAAAAAAGGGCCAAAAAAGGTTAGAAAGTCATAATATCTCACATTGAAAAAATGACAGAAAATTGCATAGTATAGTAAGGCAAAGAATCTCAAATTTTGACATGTCTAAGAAATGGCTGAAAACCACTTACTATAGCTCGTAGAAACGCGCCATAGTATAGCATGTTGAACAAAGGGCCAAGAAAAGGCCAAAAACTCATAATATCACATGGTGAAATAATGACAGAAAATCGCATAGTATAGTAAGGCAAAAAATCTCAAATTTTGACATGTCCAAAAAATGGCTGAAAACCACTTATTATACCTCGTAGAGACGCACAATGGTATAGCATGCTGAAAAAACAGGCCAAAAAAGGCCAAAAAGTCAAAATATCACATGTTGAAAAAATGACCTAAAATCGCATAGTATAGTAAGGCAAAAAATCTCAAATTTTGACATGTCCAAAAAATGGCTGAAAACCACTTATTATAGCTCGTGGAGACACGCCATAACATAGCATGTTGAAAAAAGGGCCAACAAAAGGCCAAAAAGTCATATTATCGCATGGTGAAATAATGTCCGAAATTCGCATAGTATAGTAAGGCAAAAAATCTCAAATTTTGACATGTCTAAGAAATGGCTGAAAACCACTTATTATAGCTCATAGAGACGCGCCATAGTATAGCATGTTGAAAAAACGGCCAAGAAAAGGCAAAAAAGTCATAATATCTCACATTGAAAAAATTACAGAAAATCGCATAGTATAGTAAGGCAAAGAATCTCAAATTTTGACGTCTAAAAAATGGCTGAAAACCACTTATTATAGCTCGTAGAGACGCGCCAAAGCATAGCATGTTGAAAAAAGGGCCAAAAAAGGTTAGAAAGTCATAATATCTCACATTGAAAAAATGACAGAAAATCGCATAGTATAGTAAGGCAAAGAATCTCAAATTTTGACATGTCTAAAAAATGGCTGAAAACCACTTATTATAGCTCGTAGAGACGCGCCAAAGCATAGCATGTTGAAAAAAGGGCCAAAAAAGGTTAGAAAGTCATAATATCTCACATTGAAAAAATGACAGAAAATCGCATAGTATAGTAAGGCAAAGAATCTCAAATTTTGACATGTCCAAAAAATGGCTGAAAACCACTTATTATAGCTCGTGGAGACGCGCCATAACATAGCATGTTGAAAAAAGGCCCAACAAAAGGCCAAAAAGTCAAAATATCACATGGTGAAATAATGGCCGAAAATCACATAGTATAGTAAGGCAAAAGATCTCAAATTTTGACATGTCTAAAAAATGGCTGAAAACCACTTATTATAGCTTGTAGAGACGCGCCATAGCATAGCATGTTGAAAAACCTGACAAAAAAAGGCCAAAAAGTCAACATATCACATGTTGAAAAAATGACCTAAAATCGCATAGTACAGTAAGGCAAAAAATCTCAAATTTTGACATGTCCAAAAAATGGCTGAAAACCACTTATTATAGCTCGTAGAGACGCGCCAAAGCATAGCATGTTGAAAAAAGGGCCAAAAAAGGTTAGAAAGTCATAATATCTCACATTGAAAAAATGACAGAAAATTGCATAGTATAGTAAGGCAAAGAATCTCAAATTTTGACATGTCTAAGAAATGGCTGAAAACCACTTACTATAGCTCAGAGAAAGCAGCCATAGTATAGCATGTTGAACAAAGGGCCAAGAAAAGGCCAAAAACTCATAATATCACATGGTGAAATAATGACAGAAAATCGCATAGTATAGTAAGGCAAAAAATCTCAAATTTTGACATGCCCAAAAAATGGCTGAAAACCACTTATTATACCTCGTAGAGACACACAATGGTATAGCATGCTGAAAAAAATAGGCCAAAAAAAGGCCAAAAAGTCAAAATATCTCACATTGAAAAAATGACAGAAAATAGCATAGTATAGTAAGGCAAAAAATCTCAAATTTTGACATGTCCAAAAAATGGCTGAAAACCACTTATTATAGCTCGTGGAGACACGCCATAACATAGCATGTTGAAAAAAGGGCCAACAAAAGGCCAAAAAGTCATATTATCGCATGGTGAAATAATGTCCGAAATTTGCATAGTATAGTAAGGCAAAAAATCTCAAATTTTGACATGTCTAAGAAATGGCTGAAAACCACTTACTATAGCTCGTAGAAACGCGCCATAGTATAGCATGTTGAAAAAAGGGCCAACAAAAGGCCAAAAACTCATAATATCACATGGTGAAATAATGTCCGAAATTCGCATAGTATAGTAAGGCAAAAAATCTCAAATTTTGACATGCCCAAAAAATGGCTGAAAACCACTTATTATACCTCGTAGAGATGCACAATGGTATAGCATGCTGAAAAAAATAGGCCAAAAAATCAAAATATCACATTGAAAAATGACAGAAAATAGCATAGCAAAAAATGACATTTCCAAAGAAAAAACACTATGGTATAACATGTTGAAAAAAGGGCCAAAAAAGGTTAGAAAGTCATAATATCTCACATTGAAAAAATGACAGAAAATCGCATAGTATAGTAAGGCAAAAAATCTCAATTTTTGACATATCCAAAAAATGGCTGAAAACCACTTATTATACCTCGTAGAGATGCACAATGGTATAGCATGCTGAAAAAAGAGGCCAAAAAAAGGCAGAAAAAGTCAAAATATCACATGTTGAAAAAATGACCGAAAATTGCATAGTATAGTAAGGCAAAAAATCTCAAATTTTGACATGTCTACGAAATGGCTGAAAACCACTTACTATAGCTCGTAGAAACGCGCCATAGTATAGCATGTTGAAAAAAGGGCCAACAAAAGGCCAAAAACTCATAATATCACATGGTGAAATAATGTCCAAAATTTGCATAGTATAGTAAGGCAAAAAATCTAAAATTTTGACATATCCAAAAAATGGCTGAAAACCACTTATTATACCTCGTAGAGACGCGCCAAAGCATAGCATGTTGAAAAAAGGGCCAAAAAAGGTTAGAAAGTCATAATAATTCAAAAAATGGCAGAAAATCGCCTACTTTAGTAAGGCAACACATCTCAAATTTTGACATGTCGAGAAAATGGCTGAAAACCACTTATTATAACTCGTAGATGCAGCATACTATACTTACCGGGGTTCGGTCGTGAGGGCAGCAGCATAAGCAGGTTAGTCCAGTCTTCCCTCTCCCCAGCCACTTTCGTCCAGCTCTTCCCGGGGGATCCCGAGGCGTTCCCAAGCCAGCTGAGAGATATAGTCTTTCCAGAGTGTCCTGGGTCTTCTGTGGGGTCTGCTACTGGTGGGACATGCCCTGAACACCTCACCAGGGAGGCGTCCGGGCGGCATCCTAATTAGAGGCCCGAGCCATCTGACTCTTCTCAACGTGGAGGAGCAGCGGCTCTACTTCGAGCTCCTCCCAGATTACCGAGCTCCTCACCCTATCTCTGAGGGAGAGCGCAGCCACCCTACGGAGGAAGCTAATTTCAGCCTCATGTACCCGCGATCTTGTTCTTTCGGTCACTACCCAAAGCGTTTGATCATAGGTGAGGGTAGGAACAAAGATCGACCAGTAAATCGGGAGCTTTGCCTTTCGTCTCAGCTCCTTCTTCACCACGACAGATCATGCAGAGTCCGCATAAGTGCAGATGCTACACCAATCCGCCTGTCGATCTCCCGCTCCATCCTTCCCCCACTTGTGAACAAGACCCTGAGGTACTTAAACTCCTCCCCTTGGGGCAGGATCTCCTCCCCGATCTGGAGAGGGCACTCCACCCTTTTCCAGCTGAGAACTATGGCCTGGGATTTGGAGGTGCTGATTCTCATCCCGGCCGCTTCACAATCGGATACGAACTGATCTAGTGAGAGCTGAAGGTCATGGCCTGATGAAGCCAAAAGGACCACATCGTCTGCAAAAAGCAGTGACCCAATCCTGATGTCACCAAACTGGACCCCCTCAACACCATGGCTGCGCCTAGAAATTCTGTCCATAAAAGTTATGAACAGAATCGGTGACAAAGGGCAGGCCTGGTGGAGTCCAACCCTTACCAGAAACAAGTCTGACTTACTGCTGGCAATGCGGACCAAGCTCTGGCACCAGTCGTACAGGGAACAGACGGCCCGTATCAGGGCGTCCGATACCCCATATTCTCTGAGTATCCCCCACAGGGAAACTCCGGGACCCTCCCTGAGGGTCCCCGAGGGACACGGTCGAATGCCAAACGGGCAAACTCCCATGCACCCTCAAGGATCCTGCCAAGGGTCCATAGCTGGTCCACAGTTCCATGACCAGGATGAAAACCACATTGCTCCTCCTTAATCCGAGGTTCGACTGTCCAGCAGACCCTTCTCTCCAGTACCCCTGAATAGACTTTACCAGGGAGGCTGAGGAGTGTGATCCCCCTATAGTTGGAACACACCCTCCGGTCCCCTTTCTTGCTTGAAAAGAGGGACCACCACCCCGGTCTGCCAGTCCAGAGGCACTGCCCCCGATGTCCACGCAGTGTTGCAGAGTCATGTCAACCATGACAGATCCACAACATCCAGGGCCCTAAGGAACTCCGGGCAGATCTCATCCACCCCGGGGCCCTGCCACCGAGGAGCTTTTAGACCACCTCGGCAACCTCAGCCCCAGAGATGGAAGAGCCCACCCCCAAGTCCCCAGGCCATGCTTCTACACCGGAGGGCGTGGCAGTGGGATTGAGGAGGTCTTCGAAGTATTCCTTCCACTGATTCACTGTGTCCCGAGTCGAGGTCAGCAGCGCACTGTCCCCACCATACACAGTGTTGACAGAGCACCACTTCCCCCTCCTGAGACACCGGATGGTGGTCCAGAACGTCTTCAAAGCCGTCCAGAAGTCGTTCTCCATGGCCTCACCTAACTCCTCCCACGCCTGGGTTTTTGCTTCCGCGACCACCATAGCTGTGCTCCGCTTGGCCTGCCGGTACCTGTCTGCTGCCTCCGGAGTTCCACAGGCCAAGAAGGCCTAATAGGACTCCTTCTTCAGCTTGACAGCACCACTCACTACCGGAGTCCACCGACGGGTTTGGGTGTGCCGCCCTGACAGGCACCGACCACCTTACGGCCACAGCACTGATCGGCCGCCTCAACAATGGAGGCATGGAACATGGCCCACTCGGACTCAATGTCCCCCGCTTCCCCCGGGACATGGTCAAAGCTCTCCCGGAGGTGGGAGTTGAAGCTCCTTCTGACGGGAGACTCTGCCAGAAGTTCCCAGCAGACCCTCACAACGCGTTTGGGTCTGCCAGGTCTGACCAGCGTCCTTCCCCACCATTGGAGCCAACTAACCACCAGCTGGTGATCGGTTGACAGCTCCGCACCTCTCTTCACCCGAGTGTCCAAGACATGCGGCCGCAAGTCCTACGACACGACTACAAAGTCAATCATCGAACTGCAGCCTAGGATGTCCTGATGCCATGTGCTAATATAGACATCTTTATGCTTGAACATGGTGTTTGTTATGGACAATCTGTGGCGAACACAGAAGTCCAATAACAAAACACCCCTCAGGTTCAGATCAGGGGGGCCATTCCTCCTAATCACGCCCCTCCAGGTCTCACTGTCATTGCGAGCGCTGAAATCCCCCAGCAGAACGATGGAGTCCCCAGAGGGAGCAATCTCCAGCACCCCCTCTAAGGACTCCAAAAAGGGTGAATACTCTGCACTGCTGTTTGGACCATAGGCACAAAAAACAGTCAGGATCCGTCCCCCCACCCAAAGGCAGAGGGAGGCTACCCTCTCGTTCACCGGGGTTAACTCCAACATACAGGCACCAAGCCGGGGGACAATAAGTATTGTGACCCCTGCCCGGCACCTCTCACCAGTGGCAGCTCCAGAGTGGAAAGAGTCCAGCCCCTCTTGAGAAGACTGGTTCCGGAGCCCATGCTATGTGTCGAGGTGATGCCGACTATATCTAGTCGGAGCTTCTCAATTTCGCGCACCAGCTCAGGCTCCTTCCCCACCAGAGAGGTGACATTCCACATCCCCAGAGCTAGCTCTGCAGCCAAGGATCGGACTGCTAAGGTCCCCTCTTTCGGCTGCTGCCCAACTCACAGAGCACCCGACACCTTTGGCCCCTCCTATGAGTGGTGAGTCCCCGTGAAGGAGGTCCCATGTCGCCTCTTCAGGCTGTGCCCAGCCAGGCCCTGGCTGGGTAAAGGCCCGGCCACCAGGTGCTCGCCATCAAGCCCCACCCCAAGGCCTGGCTTCGGGGGGGGGGCCCGGTGACCCACATCCAGGCGAAGGAAACTTCGAGCCATTTATCGCATTCATTAAAAGGGGTCCAGTGAGCTACACTTGGTCTGGTCCCTCCTCTAGGACCTGTTTGCCATGGGTGACCCTACCAGGGGCATAAAGCCCCCGACAACTGAGCTCCTAGGATCACTGGGACACACAAACCCCTCCACCACGATAAGGTGATAGCTCAGGAAGGGGTGGCTGAAAACCACTTATTATAACTTGTAGATGCACCATAGTATAGCATGTTGGAAAAAAACGGCCAAAAAAAGGCAAATAAAGTCATAATATCGCTTGTTGACAAAATGACTGAAAATTGCATAGTATAGTAAGGCAAAAAATCTCAAATTTTGACATGTCCAAAAAATGGCTGAAAACCACTTATAATAACTTGTAGAGACTCGCCATAATATAGCATGTTGAAAAAATGGCCAAAAAAGGCCAAAAAGTCATAATATCGCATATTGAAAAATTGCTGAAAATCACATAGTATAGCAAGGCAAAAAATCTCAAATTTTGACATGTCCAAAAAATGGCTGAAAACCACTTATTATACCTCATAGAGGTGTGCCATAGTACAGCATGATGGAAAAAAGGGGCTAAAAAAGGCCAAAAAGTCATAATATAGCATTTTTTTAAAAGTCGCCAAAAACCGCATAGTATAGTAAGGCAAAAAATCTCAAATTTTGACATGTCCAAAAAATGGGTAAAAACCGCTTATTATAGCTCATAGAGATGCACTATAGATTAGCATGCTGAAGAAATGGCCTAATATCGCATGTTGAAAAAATGCCGGAAGTCACATAATATAGTATCCCCAAAAATCCCAAATTTTGACATGTCCAAAAAATGGCTGAAAACCACTTATTATAGCTTGTAGATACGCTCCATAGTACAGCAAGTTAAAAAAAAAAGGGCCAAAAAAGGCCAAAAAGATACATCCATACTAATATTTGATTCTACAGCTCTATTCAAATCTTTGTAGGCACATGCGGGCACACATACACAGATACACGAATCCTACACATTTACATTCACATAAACATACATGTGCAAAAACACTAGCATATATATCCTATGGTCAGTCTCTCATACTCACACACACATACACTGTGATTACTAAAGTTTTTTAACTCACAAACACTTGCATACGCAAGACACTACACACATAATACACAAACTCAACCCCCCTCCTTTCTAATGGAGGTCGTAGTATGTCCTCAAAAATGACACCAAAACATCATAGTTTAGTATGTCATCAAACATGACCCAAAAACGTCATAGTATACTATGTCGTTGAAAATGTCACCAAAACGTCATAGTATACTATGTCGTCAAAAAAGATCCCAAAATGTCATGGCATTGTATGTCATATAAAATGACCCGAAATGACCCAAAAATGTCATAGTGCAATATATCGTCAAAAATGGCACAAAACTATCAAAGTAAAGTATGATGTCAAAAATGGCACATTTTTAACGACATACTATGCTATGATGTTTTTGTCACATTTTTGACGAGATACCATGAAGGCATAGCATAATAAGACAGTATACAGACAGTATACATTAGTATTGTGACAGCATACATTATTATGATGTTTTTGTCACGTTTAATGACATACTATTATGTCTTTGTCACATTTTTTCAAGATATACTACATATATTGTGATGTTTTTGTCACGTTTTGATGACAACATACAAAGACATTTTTGTCACATTTTTGACAACGTACTATACATAACATTTCTGTCAAATTTTTGAAGACATACTATAGTATGACAGTTTTGTCATGTTTGATGACATGGTATTGTTTTCTTTTTTTTTTTTTTTTTACATTTTAAATAACATATTTAACTATGACAATTTAACCAAATTTTTGACGACATACTATACTATGACGTTTTTGTTGGTTTTTGATAACATATTATACTATGACATTTTTGTCACATTTTTGACGACATACTTTCTAACGACAAACTGTATTATGAGGCTTTGGCACATTTCTTATGACATACAGTACTATGGCGCTTTTGTCACATTTTTGCTGACATACTATACTATGATGTTTTATCACATTTTTGACAACATACTATACTATGAGGTTTTAGTCACTCTTTTGACAACGTATTGTACTATTAATATATAAAGTAATTTGCTGTACTTTTTTTGCTGTCCTTTTTTGGGGAAACTTCACAAAGAACAATGTCCAACATGAAAACTGTTATCTGGTTAAAATTCTACTAGCAGCAGCTAAGAAGGCAATCACAAGGGGATGGCGCCAGGAGGACCCACCTACTCTGAAAAACTGGTTGGACATTGTTGAAGAGATATTTGACATGAAAAGACTCATGCATGTATTGAGAATACAACAATCACAAACACAATTAGTGACCCTGAGTGAAGATGGATATCCTGACCACATTAATTTTTTTTCCATTTCTCTAACACTTTCTATGTGTATTGAATATTTAATGTATTGAAAACAATAAAACCTGAGTTTGAAAAAAAGAAAAACACACAATTGTCCCCTTGTCTTCTGAATTTTTATATACTGAAAACTGATTTTTTCCCTGCCAATAACTTAGTCGATTTTTGTTCTGACTTATGTATCAGTTGAGTTTATCAGACATCACTGCCGTTACTGAATTTTCCGTTTCAAAATCATATCAGCCATTATTTTATTTTATTTATGTAATAAAATATTATTTAGTCGTAGATTCATACAGTTTAGACACTTATTAGGATGTTGCAGAACAATTTAAGCACATAAAGTTGAGTGATATATCGTTTTGGCTGAAAAATCAGGTGAAGCGGTCCCGAAACAGTTAAAACCAGTATCGGCAGTGACGTGTCTAAAATCAAGAAATATCGGCCTGACTCGTATATCAGTCAAGTTTTGACAGACGTCACTGCGGATACTGAATTTTCTGTGTCAACACCATATGACCCTTATATCAGCAGATCTGACAGATATATCAGTCGATGTTTTATTTTATTTATACAATAAAATATTATTTGGCTGCAGATTCATACCGTTTAGACACTTATTAGGATGTTGCAGAACAATTTAAGCACATAAAATTGAGTGATATATCGTTTTGGCTGAAAAATAAGGGGAAGCGGTCCCGAAACAGGTAAAACCAGTATCGGCAGTGACGTCTGTCTAAAATCAAGAAATATCGGCCTGACTCATATATCAGTCGAGTTTTCAAGGATGTCACTGTTGATACTGAATTTTCCATTTCAGCACCATATGACCCTTATATCAGCAGATATGACAGATATATCAGTCAATATTTTATTTTATTTATGCAATAAAATATCATTTGGCTGTAGATTCTTACAGTTAATTTAGAAACTGTGATGTAATAACGTACTTTGTCCATTAGAGAATACTGACATGTTTTAATATTCAAATATGCGCTATGTTTTGTGTTTGTATCACAATTCTCTCCTTGTCTTGTATATGTTTAATTTCAGTCAAATTTCTCATTATTCTGATAATTTTAAACTGTAAATTTACTCCCAATATACAACTACTGCACCACTGAGTCTCGATCTCCCGACCTAAATATTGGCAGTCGGCTTCTTTTCCTCTGTGCCACGCTTTCTCTACATCTCTCGTATCGGATGTTAACTTTACGGTTCACATTTGGACAACAACCATTACGCATCATCTGTCCTAAATAAGGCTCGATCCAAAAAAGCCGAAAATAATCGCCGCCGTGCGTAGATCAGATGCTTAGTAGCACGAACATTTATCTCTGTGTTTTCAGTGAAATCAGAGTCTGTTAACAAACTCTTTGGCGGCCTGTGTGATTCAAATGAGTTACTTTGATCAGACAGTTCGTCGCTTCAGTGTGTGTCCGCTCACTTCCGTGATCTCCGGCACCTCGAGTCCGGTATCAGACAGCGTGTGTGTGTATGGGCGTCGCTCGGGCTGTGGATAGTGTCAGAGGAGTGTGTCCCTGTCTCACCGCGCATCCTTGTAACAGCTGTGAAAGCTGGTTTGCCAGTGAACGGCGGTTTACCAAAACTCGTCCGTCACAGCTGCCCCCCTCCTGTGTTTCCTCATAAGTTTTATAACTCCGCCCCCCACTCTCTCTCTCAATTTTCAGTTCAGCAAGAATTTTTTTGTGTGTGTGTGTGGTATGTCTACTGTATATAGACATAACAAAAAAAAGTTTTAAACAAAAAGTGAGACTTGCAGGAGAAATTAAGTATAAACAACACGTCAGGCTGTTGTTCAGGTTGTGGGCATGCACCAACATACCTCGCTGCTTCCATGACACAAACACTGTTTTCCCTCAACAGATACTGTATTTTTGTCTGGTCAGTGAGAGCATCAGAATCTCGCTCTCTCTTTCTCTGTGTGTGTGAAGGTCAGGATCATCAGGTTGTTGCAGGGCATCGGTCAGGATAAATGGAGGGGGGTTCTGGCCGAGGACGACACTGTGAGGTTCAGATGGAGGGTCTTTTACAAGCAGCCACTTCCTAAGAGTTTAGGGGACCTGCAGTGAAGGATCCTTCACGGGGCCCTGGCCAATAATCGTTTCCTTGCCCGGGCAGATCTGGGGGGTGATGAGTGTGCGTTTTGCAGAGTGTCTAAAACTGTTAGTCATGTTTTTCTCTGCTGTCAAAGAGTCACTGGTGTTCTGTGTTTCCTCAAGGGTTTGTGTGTGAAGTTTGGGGAGACCTTTGTAAATGGGATGAACTCCTGTTTGCTATTTTACTTTTAACATCTACAAATACCTATTTGGAATATTCAGAGTTAAGCTGCTAGAAAAGTGATTACAAGGAAATGGCTCCAGCCAGATGCCCCATCAATAGAGAACTAGTATGATATAATTCATTAATTTTTTTGTAATGGAAAGAATTACTTTTTCAATCAGACTTCAGGAATCAAAATTTGGAAGAAATGGAAAACATATATCGCCCCCAAACGCCTTTCTTTTGTTTGAATATGGTTCAACCCTCTGTTTTCATTTATCAATTTTATCTCAAATTCTCAACATCCCGTGTTCTATTTTTGTTTGTTTGTTTCATTTTTCCTTATTTTTATTTTATGTTGTTGCTTTAAAACTGTTAGAAAAATGGAAAAATTGTTTACTCTGTTAAATTACCTAAGTGAAGTTGACTGTATAATAGCTTTTGTGAAGTGAAACCAAATAAATAACATGTCAAAAAAAAACTTTAACTCTGCATGTATCACTCCGCTGTGAATAGTATGTATCCAAAATAGGATAAAAACTCAGTCATCAAAAATAACATTAAAAAAAATCATAGTATAGTATAAATACCATACAAAAGCATAAATAAGTCATACTATAGTGTGTCCTCCCGCATAGCATTTTTGTAATATTTAATTTTTATAAAGGTATTAAAAAGTCATAAAAGTCATAAGTCACAAAATGTCACTGTATGTAGACTTTTCCTGTACAGCCCTAAATGACATCACTGACATGGTGAATACAATCATGCCCTTCCACACGCACACACACACACACACACACACACAAATACACTCCAACACACACACAGAGTGCACTCACAAATTAGAGTAATGGTTTGTTTATACATGGTGACAGTCTTTAAGGAAGGGCAGGTAGCTGTCACAGCCATCTGACACGCTTCACTGAGGCCATCTGGTGAGCTGGCCAAGGTGTCCCTCAACCTTCCCGTCCACCCAGCCTCAATGCCGCTCACAGTGCCCTCCAGTGTGCAAGGCAACTGTATAGTCAGACCCCCCTTTTTCCTGTTCTTACTACAATCATTGCCTTAAGGTACAGTCAACAGATGCTGCAAATTGTTGGGATGAAAAGACATTCAGCCAATTATCTCAAAAGCACTATTATTTTGAATTTGAAATGAAAAACGTAAAAGTAACATGACACAGTGATCAGCTTCTTTAGATACTGGTATTAAGTCATTTTACATACGAAATAATAGTTACGTGGGTAATACCCCGTGCAACACAAAGACAAGTATTTATACGAGAGCTTTACAGACATCGCACAGCAATTTGTATCCATCATGCAAGCCGCAACATTTTGTATCCTCTCCCTTGCAGATGATTCATATGTCATTTTGCTGCACCACAGCACTCTGATTTCCATGATGTTATCAGCTCTCAGATTAGCTTGAGTTATTGTATGTGTGTGCCTGCATGCATCTGTGGCCATGGTTTGCTTTTTAGCATCATTAGATATTGTTACTTATGTTTCGTGCAACATGGGCATTTTTTGCTCTTGCAGATCTTTATTCTTTGGTTTATGATAAATTGTCCAGGTTACTATTTCCTGTAATAAATCACATTGTGATTTAGACCTCTCTTTAGATATGTTATCACTAAATTATTGCACTTCTTGTGAAACTGTATTTATTTACCGTTTCCTTACGGAGAAGTCAAAGCAGAGAACAGAAAAAAGCGAAACAATAAATTAGAAGGGGAACCTTAATTATGCTGCTTTGCCAATGTTGTTCCTGGCGAGACCTCGGAGATCATCTGGTATCAGAGGCGCAGCCACACCTGCAAGGTCACAGGGAAAGGCCTAACAGCTCCGTGTGGCATTCCTCCTAACACAAACAGGACATAACATGCACATCCACACATACAGAACTCCAAACCACACTTTTAAATAATACAGCATGTGTGGGCTCGTGAACTGGGCGCCCAGGGGAGACCCAGAGCAGAAGTGTGTCAAGCTGAAATATGTGTTAAGTTATTCACCCCCAGAACAAGCCACCAAGGGAGAGAAGGAGGGAGGTAGGAGGATGCTCACCCAAATGCGGTCCCTGGGCTCTGTGCAAATATGAGGAGCGATGGGCAGCAGAAAGCACTGGGAGGTCATCCATTTTTCATGAGATGCAATGGCAGCAAAGCAAACATCCTTTTTTTCCAAGAGGAGAAAAAAAAGAATCTAAAGTGCAGAATCATTTTCAAGGACACCATCACTGCATTTGAAATGTGGTGCATTTATGTTTAAAATGGACCAACATGCATACTTGTGACCAGATAAATACACAATCTAAGCCAAAAAATCTATTTTTAACTGGAGTTGTAATTAGCAAAATATTTAATAATTCAAGTTTATTAATAATTCCTGAGAAATTCATTATTGAGTGTTTCTGACACATGGTGTTACAGTGAAAGAAAAAGGGTGTGGCAGGACAATATCGCTGGGTGGGAAAGGTTGCTGACAGAAGCAGCAGCTGTCAGAACAATTTGACCACTTGATTGATGAGGAGGGGAAGATGGATCAGGTCAAGGTGAAAAGTCTGTGGTGGTGATCATCAAGCACGATCAGAGAGTTAATTTTGTTATAAGTTAATGTTTGCAGTATCGTTTAGGTTAATAAATTTAGTCCAGATTTGAATTCAAAATGTAGCTCTGTATCAAATGAAAGGTGTTTCATGTTAAAAGGCTCACAGAGCGTATCTCATTCAGTTTAGTTCTCCATGCGCTGTTGTAAATGTGCTGAATCTTTATGCTCTCTTTACTCGTTTTCCTTTCCGAAATGATCTTCCACTTCTTATGGCACCTTGTGAACCTTTCCCCAAACTACTCCAACCTGCGGGTTCCTCTTTGTCTGCCTGTAACACAAAACAACAGCACAAAACAGACACAATTACAGCCTCATATCCTGGGCAGTGATGTGGAGGGCCTGATGAAATATCCTGTACCCATTAATCTTTCCCCAGGGGGGCGCAGGAGACTGGGAGCACTGATTAAATGCTCTTAATAGAAGCCATTCGTCTCCGCTCGAATCTTCAATGTTTCAACATGCAACATCAACCCAACACCGCAGCTCCCCGCCTCTCTCTGTGCAAATATTGGTATTTTCATAAAGACAGCAAAGTTGATAATATTTCATTTTGTGATATCTTAGTAAGCGGGCATGATCTCTTTGTGAGCTCCTATGACTTGATTGATGATTTTGTTTTCACCACAGTGAATATCTCATTTACAAAACTGCCACAATAATCATCATAAACAGTCATGCATGAGGTCATTTGGGACAAGATCTAAATTTATAGTTTACACAAATAACTGTTAAACATCCTGATTTTCTTATCTTGAGCCACTCTGGCATTAAAACGACAGTTTCATCAGACAGTCGGGAATTTTCTTAAACAAATTTTCACACATTAATATCTCTCTATCTGCCAAATAAGGTTATCCTACGCAGCATCATTCCTGGCCTGGATAAACAATTAGATAACACACACTCACAGTGAGATTGCAAGGTAATGGATGTAATGCATTTACGACAAACATGCACTGTACAAGCAGAATAGATTGGCCGTGATAGACGCATAGTGTTTGTACAGTATAAGCTACCCAGGCCCTAGGTGTAATCATCATAAATTAACATGGCCTAATTACATTTCACCTGCCAAGCTCCATATGGTCCCCAATTCTGAACAAAATAATTAGGTGACCGCATCCCAATCAAACAATTATCCAATGAAACCTCAGTAAAACAATTACCTGGTCATATCCGCACAATTATATTACAGTGCTTAGCAGTGTAACGTCCAGGTCAACGCACAAGAAAGCAGTAAGATTATGCAATATGACTGCATCATCATCAGATATTGTATTTTTGGCAAATAAATAACTACATTCTGTTCTGTTTCATGCACATTTGATACTTCAAGATACAAAACAATCCCATTCTCTGACATGCTGCCTTCATATCTGGAAAATGACATCATTGTAAGCAGAGATCTTAAAAGCAAATGGTGTTTATGCTGGAGGACAGGAGAGAGAGGGATGAAGGGTAGTAAAGAGGGCACCTGCTGGGTTGTGATGAGGCAAAATCCCCAGGGACCAGAAATGAGATCATCCAAACCAGAGATGCTTTTCAGCTTCTATACTGGAACAATAGTGACCCCTACTGGCTAGACTGGTTTTTATCACCTTATGATGGATAAAACCCAACTTCAATGTACAGTGTGTGTCATTAAAATAAAGTACCTGTTTGCCATCTCTGCTGTCTTCTTTTTGCTTTGCAGTGAAGTCCATAAAGTTGACAAGACTGGAGGAATATGGTTGACCTAGTACAAGAGATGGCTTCTTATTATCTGTGAATGAATGGAAACAAAACCAGAAATTAGACAAAGTGGAGTCCGAATTCATTACTGAAAGCACAACACATGCAATAGATATGAAAGAAACAGGCTGTCATTATCATTTTAATTTTATGCAACATTGCTCCACTGTTATATATTTAAGTCTTGTCCCAGTGACAAGGTTGGGGCATCAGTGTGGGGCAATAGGCCGTAGATCCCTGAGGCCCGGTGGTGATCAGCACAACCCAGCAGATGGAGGGAGGTCTGTTTGCAGTGGTAGACAGTTCACCCCCCATAGAAGGTGTGGGGGAGGGAGGGAGGGAGAAGTGGTTGTTTTATGGATGACTGAGTGCTGCAGCAAGGTTAAGGGAACCAATCTCTGACACTTCACTTCATCACCAGACTCCCCCTCCTCACAGCCTGGACCCCCTGCCTTTGGTGCCTTTACCTGTGTCCTGCACCCTGCAGTGAACAGCAGCACCTCTGACACACAATTATGTCTGACCAGAACAAACACAAATTATTCGTCCTCAGACAATATAAAAGCAATTATATTAATTGGCTTCTCAATAAGCATTTTAGTTAGCTAGTGACCATTTGGAATGTTTTTTGGAGCTCTGTATGTCAATAAGGCAACTGGAAGTGCGCAGACCGTGTGGTTGCATAGTTTTGTTTATGGTTTAAGATGTGTATTTTTATATTTAGATATTTTCATTGTAATTTTTTCCCGTTTTTATACAAAAAAATGACACGCAAGAAGTAATACAAAACAGAAAACACTGCACATGTAACATACATACTGACATACATTCACACTTTCACAACACATAAACATATATGCACACACTGGGGGGATAAAATGAAATCTCATAATCTAAATCAAATAAATCAAAATAAGATAAGAAGGAAAAGATTGAAGTTTATGGTTTAACTATACTAGCAGAGAGGAATACTTGTTACAAATACAATAGAAATGGTCACTGGCTTCTTCCAACTAAAATCAGTCTTCTAGCCGATAATGTGTGTAGTTTATTTTTGAATATAAAAAACATAAATAGCAAACAGGATGTGTACTGTGTGGACGTATATACTGTGTATGTATATGTGTATACGTATGGATAAATGTGTATATCTAAGAGCTATTAGGGTGCTGGGGTTGTTCCTTAAGGATGTATTCGAAGTTCTTATAAAAGTTGAGTTGCAGTAAAAAACATCAAAAATTCTTCACCTGATGAGATAGCTGCTCCTGGCTCTGCAGGAGGTAGAAGGCCAATGGAAGCTTGATGAGTTTCCAGGTCCTGTTTCCACCAGCTGTCCATTTTGCACTGATCGAGCCAGGCTGAGGTGCTCCGGGCACAGAGTTCATCCGTCTTTAATTGGGCTGTGGGGGAGAGCTCTTTGGTGGTGTCAGAAGGAGCACAGGTGGTTATGATGTTGCAGGTCAGGCTGGGGGTCAGAGAGCTACCAGAGATCTGAAGCTGTGGGGGGAAAATAGAGCTGCACACAGACGGGAGGACAGAGATGTCCTGCTGACCGGTCCCTGCTGAGACCACAGAGCCAATGGCTGCAGGATCCTTTAACAGAAAGCTGTGGTGAAGGTCAGTCTGCAGGTCCTTAGTGATTTCAGGCAGGGCAGAAGAGAGGCCTTGACTAAAGCAATCCACTGTTTCCTCTCGCTGGTGATGCTCATATGTTTTCTGAGTACATAAAGTGAAAAATTACACATGGTGAGTTCATTTTGGAAATGTACAGTTATAATCAACCTACAGTATGTACAGTTAAGTTAAAGTAGTACTTCACCCCCTAAATAATCACTTGTATATTACCCCATGTTACGTCAAATTCATTAAGAATACTTGTTTTGTCACATGCCTCAAGGGTCAAAAAAGAATCCAAAAATGGAGAAAATTCTTGATGAAATGAAGTAAAGTCGACTGCGTTTGGCAAGAGCAAAACTGCATCAAAACATCCCTTTGAAAACTCGTGCAGTATAATCCAAGTCTAATTTATTCAGTTGTGTGCTCAGTACTTCTCAAACAGACAGCCCTTTCTGTCGGGGAACTGAACAGAATTAAATGCGTTTATGCTCTCTTTAAAGCCAAACTCCATTGACAAAAACAGGAATTTTACCTCGCTGAACATGGAAGTTGCTCATTTACTGCTGCTATAGTTTGTTCGTGTTTGTGTTTTGATGTCTTTGGTAAAATAACTTATTTCCTCAATGAAGTCTGGCTTTAAAGAGAGAATAAATAAATATCACTTTCAGTTTAGTTCTTCCCTTGGAAAGGGCTGTCTGTGTGGGAGGTACTGAGTATGCGACTGGGTAAAAAAGAGTTGGATCATGCTGCACGAGTTGTGTGAGCCCGGTCAATCTTGGCTGATCTGAGCCATCCTTTGTGGTGTGAATTCCTGCTGCTTCCACCAGGGCGTAGATACAATCTGCCACGATGCAGAACAAACTGGTTCAAAAAGTAATATATTTCTGATGCTATCAGCCTTGTTAATGACACCTTGAAATTGTTATTTGTGTTGGCATTTGTTGTTTCATTCATTTGTTTTGTGTGATGTTTATCTATTACTACTGGCTGTGAACCAAATTGCCCCCCTGGGGATAATAAAGATACCTTGAATCTTAAACCTTGAGTTGTTAAGCTCCTTTTACTTCAATTTATCAGGAATTTTCTCCATTTGAAGATTCTTCGTTAACTACAGAGGCAGAATTATCATAACACAGGGAGAGTAACTGACACACAAATGGTATTTTGGGGGGGTTGAAGAATTCCTTTAAAGAATTACTACCTACCTGATGAAGTTCCTTTTCCTGAAAACAGTCCAATGTTGCTGCTTCACAAAAGCTGGAAATCTGTGAAGTGGCACAGTCCGCTGGTTCATCTTGGTTGAGTGACAGTGCAGAGCTCCACAGATTGGTGATATCTGGGGGAGCATGAACATTTTCTTCTCCTTTACAGCAGGCTATTTTCTCTGCAAATAAAGGTTCAAGCAGTGATGTGAAAGATTCAGTGAACCACAATTCAGCATGACATATTTTTGCCCCACCAGCTGGATGCATCTACACACCATAGTCAGGTGAAAGGAAGCTGTGACTGTCCACCTGCGGCTCACTGAGTGAGGGCACTGATTGGCTTATCTCGTTACTGTTGAAGTGAGGGGGATGATATAACCCGCAACTGCATCATGAAATAACTCTTATTTTTAACTTTTTAATTAGATTGCCAATGTTAAGTGCATGATAAGTATAGTGAAAGATAAGATGACCTCTGACCTGTTATTTAGAGAATGGGTTTCATCCATGGAAGTTCCTGAAAAGGCTTCAACACTGAGGAAGTCTGTGCTTGAGAAAACATTCGTCTTAACGTCTTCTTCTCCATCTAGGAAAGAGTTGAAGAGTCTCTTTATCTTTTGACTTCCTCTTTATGTAAATGGTGTGAAAATATAATCCAACACAAAACTTACCTCGTGCAGAAAGCACCAGCTCCACCAAAGCATCTTTGTCAAAGTTGCTCAGGAAAATGGGGCCTGTGCCGCCATCTAGTGACACTGCTGCCTCAGTGCAGGTATCCACTGATGAAGGGCTTCTGCTCTCTTCTTCTTCATCCTCCTCTCCCTCACTTTGGTTCTCTCCATCAGTGAGAAAAGAGGAGATTCTCTGCAGAGTCACAGTACTTTCATACACATAAGGACGGTCCCGTCTCAACAGAGGCAAGGAGGAGGCTGAGGTGAAGGAGGAGACAGACTCAGAGCTCAGATGCTCAGGAGAGGAAATGCACTCTGGCGACTCAGGCTGCAGCTGGGACAAGAACAGATGTGCAGGGCGAGGATCATTATTTTTTAAAATCAATAAACTATGCTATGGTGGTCATTTTTCATAGGGACACTGACAGTGCATACATTATGGTCAAGCTGTTCCTCTTCTGCTTCATCTGTATGTGCCGTTTGCTCCGTTTCTCCTGCCAGGTCTACTGGTGAGGGGCTGGGTGTGAGATGACGAAGAGCCTGGGTTGACAGAAACATCTCTCTGCTGTTTCTCTCTGTGTGCCTCGGCCACACCACAGACCTGGAGTAAAGAAAACAGAAATGATCTGCTGAAGTCTCTGCGGTACTAAGCTTATTATAACTCAGTTGAACCTGTTATCCACATGCCATCTACAACCTCAGTACCTTATCTTGGGATGTGGCTTTCTTACTTCCATCACAGCCTTTCTGACTAGTTGGACCAGTTCCTCTGGGGACACTGTGTTGACTCTCTGAGCCTGATACAGTTTGGCAGACAATGGGCAGGGTGGCCTTCCTGCTGACAGGTCTTCTGAAAATTAACCTCATGGTTAAATGTAATGAACTTTATTCTGGCTTGACATGATTCATTATTATATTCATTTAAAGGTCCGGTGCGTCGGATTTGGTAGCATCTATTGTCAAAAAAAGTATATAATATTCGGAACGGGACGTCATTACTTTATAATCACCTGAAAAATGAAAATCATTGCGTTTTGATACCATTAAAGCCCAGACACACCAAACCAACATCGAAAAACTAAAAGCAATGAAGGCCAATTGTTGCATGGTCTTACGACACCTTTATCTAAGCCAAAAAGTTGCACACAAACACACTGCGAAGATATTCAGTACATTCTGCCCTGCATGAGAGGAAATAACTCTTCATACCAGCAGTTGGCAGCAGTCTGTATTTCACTGAGGAAAAAAAACAGGAAGCTGGAAGACAGATTTAAGATGATAGACAGCCAGCGGGCACATTAACAACACAACCTGATGTTATTTTATCCCAAAATGGAAAAATCAGACACTAGCTCTAGAAAGGGCCATTTGCATTTCTCTGTTTTTGCATCAACCACTGCAGTTCTCACACACTTGGTGCATGGAAGAAGTTTCAGTTCTGCAACCTCGTCACCAGATGGCACTAAACCCTTCACACTGGACCTTAAATCTTCCTTACCTTGCTTTATCTGTGACAACTGCGGCCCTGTCAACCCATTCACATTGTCCCCTTCACCCTGATTAAGATTTTTATGCAGAAAAAAAATGTCATCTCAAGGCTGATTATCTTTGTTGAGTATGTTTTGTTGTACTACAAGAGATTCACCTACATTATATCCTGCAGGGATGCACTTTAAAGCCTGTGCACACAAACCAAATCCATTACACGCCTGGAGGAAGTGTTTGACCACATTGTTGCTTTCCGTGTGGCCTCTCTTCAGCAGAGCCCAGGCTTCAGAAACACAACTGGAGACCAAAGACGTCGTCAGCAAAACATAATAAGATAATAAATGACGATTCAAGCCATTAATGTACCAGAATGTACCTATTTTGAAGCAGAACATCTGCGCAGAGCTTTGCATCCTCAGCACTCTCTATTGTGGGCCTGGTCCAGTGGAGGTACCTTAACGCCAACTGAGGCTGCTTCCTGGTTAGCAGACAGTGAATGATGCAGCGATGCTGCCAGAAGAGACAAGGAGCAGCAGCCTTTGGGCTCAATAATAACTCCATGGAGGCCTGGGTGAAACATAAAGCAACATTACAAGGGTTTTTTGTTTTTAAACAATATTGAAGATGTTGTCTCCTGACATCCATGAGAAAAAAATGTCAGTTATATATCTCTTACTTGTTGTTATCAATAAAGACGGTGGCAAGTTTCTTATCATGAAAGCATCTTCTCTTCCAAAAGGGAGGCACTATAATTTCATCACTAATGAATGGCCCAGTGGAGCGTTATTATATTAATCATACGCACTACTTAAGTTGCCCATTAGTGTCACCTGCAGACTATTATGGCTGCTGAAACAAGGAAGCTAATATAATCACCAGGATGGTTCACAGGTCCTTACATCTCACTGGTATCACAGTCAGCTTGCACATGCTCATTTTAATGACTTAAAAATCAAAATATGAATCAGTAACATGCCTAATGTAAGATATAAATTCTGCTTCTTGGGTTTGTACCTTGGTCTGACCATGATCAAGCATCCAAAAGGCTCTGACTTGTTGGGAAAAGCTGTAAGGAATAGCGAAGGCGTGACAGAAAGACTGGAGGAGGTCGTCTTTGCACTGCAGGAAGTTCGCCATATCCAGGACAAAGTACATGATCTGTGATACATACAGGTTAAGAACTCATAACCTGAATCAAAAATTGATATATATATATATATTTATAGTATTTATCTAGAATACAGCAGAACATAGCACAAAGGAAGACAGAGGGGATGCACTTTATGCTCCACATAAGGCTTCACTGATGCTATAATTTTGATGGATACAAGCGCTTGGACTGACATGTTGTCAATATTAGGCACCAGCACGAGCTTCAACAGGGCCTGAAGATTAGGAGGGGGATAGCACTGGTCTGTGCAGTCTTCAGCAGTCCAATTACATCCATGCTGTCTATCCAACTGAGTCACCATACCATGTATCAAAGACCTGAATCTTCCCACTTCTCCCTCCTCCGATCTGGTCAAATGTAAGAAAAGCAGAGAAAAATAAAGAGGGAAACTTCAGCAGGAGAAAAATTGGCACAATGGTTTGAAATTCCCCCATCAGGTCAAATCATCCACGTTACCCTGGTGTCTCCAAACAAGCTTTGCGATGGCTCTGATCCATTTCTTTCCACATCTGTGAGATACGCTTCACCTCTTGAGCCTCTAACAATAGCGGAGAAAAAAAAAACTTTAGCGGCTTTGCAACATGTCATCATGTCAATTTAGCTTAACATGTGTGATCGGATCTGTACCAGGGTACTTGGGTAGAAGTCCCATGATGCCCCACCACTGAACCAGCCGGCCCAGCCAGATGTGTTGCTTTAGGGCTTTGTATTCTCGGTTCCAGCAGCCACATCTGACGTCTGCGGCGCCGGATGTATCCCTGCAGACCACACATGGAACCCCAACACCTGAATAAAAACATACAAATTGTAATTCTGGTAAATTCTTGTAGATATGTCTAAGTCTAAAATAGCAGTGACAAATATCACGCAACCATCACGGTGTCCCGGCTGTTTGCTGTATGTTTTCTGTACCGTGCCAGAGATGGGCTGACCCGAGCTGCTTTTTGGCCCACTGGGCGAGGGTGAGCAAGTTTCTCAGTCTCTGCAGCAGCATGTGCACTCTGGTGAAAGCGCCACGGTCCAGAAACATCCACAGACCCTGGCAGCGGCTGAAACCTGTAGGAAGATCCCAGATATAAAAGAAGATCCTCAGTGTGTAATTTAAAATTCAAAATGATTGATGAAGCAACATGTTCTTACATAGTGTTAATAACTCCTTTTTAGCAAACTCTGATGTCCTCTGCACCCAGCAGCTGAAAGTCGGTAGGATTTTGTCCTTGTCAGCTTCACCTGCAGCAGCAAATGTTAACGAAACAAACAGGTGATGAACAGTGCTTTTGCACTTAGTGGACAGAATCAAAGTTTCATGGTAGTCAAATCCTAAAGTACCTTCTGCTGAAAGCTCTCGTAACCAGCGAATGATGGCTCTTATGTTGTTGTCGGCCAACGCCTCGGACCAGTGGCCCTCTGTATTCAGCATGATGTCCTCAGACCCCGGGGTCCACACAGAGACGAGGGAGTTCACATGCTGGGATCAAGAGATCACTGAAAAGCAAAAATGCTGATACCTATTAGAAAATAAGGTTACCTATGAAATCATCTTACATACTGAAAACTAGAGAGGTTTTAACCACAGCTAAGGTTATTGACTTCAGCTGTCTTAATGAGTGGTTAAATAACTTGCCCCCTTAAGTCAGGAAAATCTCTCTTACATGCTTCCATAATTAGATCAGTACAAGAGCAGACAAAAGCATGAACATGGTGGGCATTCTTCTTCCTCCACAGAGAAAGCTGTAAGGATTTGTTTGATCTCAATACTTACTTGGAGACGTGGTTTTCCAGTAGCTCTGTTAAGCTTCACTCTTGGTTTGCGCAGCGGCGAGTGCTGTGTGTTCTGTCTGCCCTGTGGATTAGCTGACTGGCCCGGTGGCTACGGTAACATTCTCTTCTTACACAAGCTACTTTGGTACATGTTAATCCACTAATCTCACTCTCAGTTAACATTTCATTGGCTGATTTGCAGCCTGGCTGTGAGTGTATATTACTGTGTGTGTGAGCACTAAAATTAAAGTGGGAAACATAATAGCTAAGACCAGCAAGGGTGAGATGATAGCAGGAGGTGAAAATGAACTTCTTAAATGACAGATCTTTCAGGCATTTGGCACTTTTGTAGAAATAACACCTGCTATGACATCACTCATTGGGCTTTATGTTGTCTAGTGTCACAACATACAGCCACTGTCGTACTAGCTTAAAATAAGCATGCTGCCACCTCTAGAAAGACATCAATTTCAGCCTTATTTTCACCAATGAGGAGGCCAGCAATTGTTTCTGAATATTTCACTGCATATTTATCCTAAATGTACCCTGTATGACCTTTATTTTCTTCTCTAGTTCTTATGTGTGAGGGCAGCACATGATGAAATATTACTTGAAAAATAATTCATCTAAATTCTTTCTGTAATTATATTTTTTGTTGTCATTACAAGCTGGCATCAGTAAAATTTGTGACTAATTAACTACATTGACAGTAAAATATCACGTTTGAGAATGTCCAGTTAGGTGTGCTTTTTACTACTGAATGAAAACACACACAAACACACTCACACAATGACCGTCATGCATTACTCTCACAGTGCTGGGACAGTCAGATTTGTGTAGGTGGCAGAAGGTGGGTCCAAATCCCTCTTGGGCCCAGGGCTGATTAATGATTAAAGGGGATTAGGAGGAGGGTCAGGACTTGGCTACGAGTCTCACTCTGATGCTGCCGTGGCTGCATCCATAATATCTGTGTCACTACGACCACGCACCTCTCTCAGGGACTAAATCTGAGGATGTCAGCAGGAAAACAAACTGATAATAAGGAAAATGATGTCAAACGTTCAAGGTGAATACTGACCAGAATAAGGTAGGTGCAAGGGACTTCTTTGATTCTGTTTCATCATGTCAATTTTACCTTAAATTTTACTTTTAGGAACTTTGTTCAGTCAGAAATGTATGAATCACTGGATTTAAAAGGAAATTGTGTTTTTCTTTAAAACCTAATCACACGTTGCAGATGTTTCCTCAGTTTGCATAACATGTGGACTGGTTTCCGTTTGCATACAACTGATAACATTTTTGACTCAGAACTGTTTTTGTCTTAAGTGTTTTCAATTGTTTCCAAAAAACTGTGCTGTCATGTGAGAATATTTTTCACACTCTCTCACAGACCACAATGCAGCGTCCACAAGATATCCATCGTGATGACCAGGCTAAGCTGCTTATGAGTGGACCTTCGGAGAACTGTACAACCAATCCCCCTCCTCCTGGTCCCCCTCACCTCCTGGAGGATAACCTGTTCCTCTCTCCTGCTCTACCTGTGTCCCACCCTTAATCGTCCCCTGCTTTTCAAAGAATCACACAGAGGAGATAAATACAATGGCAGTCTTGAGACTGAAGTTCACCAAGACCAAAAGAGACAAGTTGGCCCAGGTGTTATGGATCCTGAACTGGATCTCAGTAGTGACAGGGGTCATTCTGTTCAGCCTGGGTCTGTACCTCAAGGTGGAGATCAACAAGCGAGGAGAGCTGATGGAGGACAGGGACATCCAGTACGTGCCCAACATGCTGATCGCCGTGGGCCTCATCGCCTGTGCCATAAACTTCCTGGGTGGGAAGATCTGCTACGACTGCGTGGACACCACCAAGTTCTTGCGCTGGAAGCTGATCATGCTGCCCTACATCATATGCACGTTCTTCTTCACCTTCTGCGTGCTGGTGGGGGCTCTGTTGTGTTATAGCATGCGCGGGGAGCTAGAGGAGTCTCTGAACCTGGGGCTGACAGAGGCCATCAGGTTTTATAAGGACACGGACACACCGGGACGATGCTTCCTGAAGCGAACTGTGGACATGCTGCAGATAGAGTTCCAGTGCTGTGGGAACAGTGGCTATAAAGACTGGTTTCAGATCCAGTGGATCAGCAACCGTTATCTAGATATGTCCCGGAAAGAGGTGGTGGAGTAAGTGCAAACTGCAGATGAGGACACTGATTTTATTGAGAGTAAATTCCCACTTAGCATAAAAAGGGAATGTAAACACAACACCCTCCCCCTAATATCTCAAAATATGTGCAAGTAAGGAAAAAGTACTGGTGAAAAAACTTCTTCCTAGAGAGGCAAAACATTAAAAATGCAAATGTTTATATTATCTAAACTATAAAATCAAATTAATAATAATTTTCACAATAAATGTGGAATTGAAAATATCAAAATTTATGGCTAACAACAAAAATATGAATATTCTAGCCGCTCCACTTTAGGATAAAAATATACTACATAACACAGTTAGTCTGAATTTCAAGATCTTATTTAACTTTTTTAAACTTTCTGTTAGGATGCAGACTAAAGTGAGGAGGGCACATCTGTTGGAAGAAAGGGAACTGCTAAAATCATAAAGATCCACGTATATTCTGTTTCTCTCATAAGTGACATATATGCGGGGAAAATGGGAAATTAAAGCCTTAAAACAGCAAATTAAAAAATTATAAAATCTTGCACAAAAAGGCTGAAAGGCTCATTTGCAATACGTAAACGTTGTAAGATCCTTTCCTGCTCTTCTGAAAATGTCAGACTAACCTCCTTTGTGCAAAACAAATAACTACATACCCTCTACCAAGAAATAATTTTGGCAGGGTCCCCAACAACAACACTAAAGTTAAAGCTTTCACACACTGATGCACAAACAGATCCTAAGCTTCTCTTTCTTTTTCCTGCTCTCCAGCCGATTAAAAAGTAACGTGGAGGGGAAGTACCTGATGGACGGAGTCCCTTTCAGCTGCTGCAACGTCAACTCCCCCCGGCCCTGCATCCAGCAGCAGATCACCAACAACTCCGCTCACTTCAACTACGAGCACCAGACAGAGGTGCTGAACCTGTGGATGAAAGGGTGTCGCCAGGCGCTGCTGGAGTACTACACCCACATCATGCAGTCCATTGGCCTCACAGTCCTCATCACCTGGCTGTTTGAGGTGAGGAGAGACAAGTTGACAACCACAAATGGTGCCTTAATGGTGACATGAAAGGGAAATTCTACTTCTACAAAGCTTGTTTCAGGTCTCAGAGGTACCACTGCATGCAAAATAAAAAGTTGTAGGCTATATAGTTTTTTGTGGCTCCAGCCGTCTGATAAATCGCCTCTAGTGACATAATTCGGGCGGCAAACATAGGAAACACAGGTGGCCACTTGCGGCCACTTGCGGCCTCTGTTTGCCACCCAAATGAAGAAGGTCTGTCACTGGCAATAAATCATTAAAATTTGCTTATCATTAAACTTTTTGAAGTATGAGACATTATCCAGACAGTAACAAGAAAAGGCTGTAACCTTATTGTCCAACTCATGAGTTTGATCCACTCCAAAATGTAATGAGTTCTTACTCGGCCAATGCTACACCCTTCCACTGACTTCCATTCAAAATATCGGGACAGTAATTTTTCCATAACCCTGCTGACAAACAGACAAACCAACAGACAAACAAACCAAACCCAAAACATAACCTCCTTAGTGGAGGTTGTTACAGCATACGATATGGAGGAAACAAAGCTAGTGCTCTGACATCTTGTATCATGATTTTTGTCTACATTTCATGTGATTTTGTCACTAACATGTATCCGTGTGTCTTGTTTCAGCTCTCTGTTTTGACAGGGGTTCGTTACCTGCAGACCTCCCTGGAAAATGTGCTGAGACAGGGCGACCTCAACTCTGATTCTGACGGCTGGCTGCTGGAAAACAGCTTCATGGAGACTGCACGCACCAACCTGAACATCATCAAGAACCTCGGCAAGAGCAACCAGATAGACACATTCAACAATGGAGACCCAAACATTAACGTTCCCTCCACCTCTACAGCTCACTATGGGCCGGACAATGTGCCGCCGCCGAAGACAACAACTGAAGCCAGTTGAGCTTTCTCAGGCATCAGGGAACAGCATCCTCGACGGCCTAAATAAGGACCTTTTCCCCATTACTTAAAAAGAGTTGTTGTCATTACATTTACTGATTTTGATGTATATAAGTCGTGGACCACAACTAAGAAAGAGGTTTTTGTGTGTGAAAACAAAATTATATTGTGGGTTAACCACACATCACAAAATCCTATAATGACAGGGTAGATCTTTTTCAAAAATTCAGATAAAGCCTTGTTGACTTTTTATAATCATTAATGCATCAAAATCTATCCATACACATTCATTTTTTTTATTTTTGTCTATGCCAACATCCAAACACCAGTAACATAAATCACCACAAATGTACGTCATTGTCTGTACATCTGTAATGTAATCTGTTTACAAAACAGTATCTTGTTGCCTCTGTATTGTAGTTTTGTAACAGGCGTCCAAAACCGCTTCCTAAACCTGTCAGTTACAACACTGGAGGAAAATTGACTTTATACTTTTGTTTGAAGACAAATTAGTAATATGCGTCAGAAGCTCAAGCCCACACTTTTTTTCCAGATTTTTTTTAGAAAATGCTGTCGAAAGAGTTTAAAATTCCTATAGCAAGAATTTTTAGGATATATAAATAGAATTAAACACATCTAGGCACAGGGTGATCTGGCCTAAAGTTAAACAGGTAGGTTTGCAGTACAAAGACCTGGAGGAGCATGAATTTCACATTAGTTCAGGATGTTTAGATCAATAGTTACATTTTTGAATAATTTCTTTGCATTTAACCAGACGTTAGCCTACAATTTGATTAATAGAGCATGTTCATCATATGCTTTTACACTAGTTAAAACCAGAACAGAAATTCAATTGATAACTCATTAGAAGATATAATCCATTTTTAGAACGTTTAAACCATCACCACAACGACTCGTGTGCCTCAGCAATGCCACCATGGTCTTATGAAAACACCTCAGTCATTTTCGCTGGCACAAGTTACCAAAAAGTGGACAATAAACCTACTGAGCTGGTGACAGTTGGCTTTTAAGTGATTTTTTTTAAAAAACTAGTACAATGCAAACTAGGCAACAACTTTGTTTTAATGATTAAGCCTTTAACATGCTGACTGAGGCGGGACATCATCTATTGGCCAAAAGAACTCTTGCTTTTTCTGCCTTTGTTTTCAGAAATGACGGAGAACATTGCATCTGAGGTAGCACATTACAAATTAAAGGGACCTTTCACCCCACAATAAAAAAAAAGTTCCATTATATTGAAAAGAAGGCAGACATCTCCACAGGATTATATCCAATACTCTGCATTTCACATTTCACATTTGCTGCATTTTTTAAATAGGACCCCAGGAAGACTAGCCTGGCGTTTGTGCGTCGGCTAATGGGGATCCTCAATAAACATAAACATAAACATAAACATCAAAACAATCTAGATTGTTAGATAGCACAACAGGCAAGATATGTAAAAAAATATGTATTTTTGATTTTGGGATGAATTGTCCTTTTAAACATTTGGGGAATAAAGAAAGTTGGGCATTGCTAAATCAAAAGTGAGTTTTAACTGTGGCTGTGAGGCATTAATGAACTGAAGAAATAAGAGGCTACTGCTGCCTATCTTTGACTCATCTGGGGGCTCTCACTTCACTGATGACACAATATTGATGAAGCAAAATAAATCTATTTTATGGATGAGCAATGAGAGGAGATTTTTAATCCTTTATAATGAAAAAAAATCGAGTCCGATAACACATTAGATATTATAGTGTACTAAGATAGACTGAGTGCACAGGAGCAGTTTATCTGTATATCAGCTAATGTCTTTATTTCCATAACCTGGAAGTCATGAAGTATGTCAAACAACACAAAAAGGAGGACATTTTATATTCACACATTTTCCTGAAAAGGCTGAGCAATATTGAAGGGGGTAACTGAAAAGATATATACTACATTGGCTTTCTTTCAATAAAAAGTACATTTCCTTCTTAAATATAATACTTAGTTGTTTTTGCTTTTGTTGCTTAAATTCAAATTTGGGTATATGGTGGTGCTGAGTGACTAACAATCTGTCAAGCAAAATGGTCCCGCAATAGATTTTTATAACTACAAACACACAATGGATATCTGAGAATCATAATCACTTGGGCCAAATAGTTTTTTTTGTAAAAGGGCATTTAATAGCACAGCATATAGTATGATAGCAATGCTTTCATATTGTCACAATAAATGTTAACTGTGGCTGAAATATTCAGAGAACTTTAAAGAGTCAAAATTTCTGCTTATAATTGCATTAATAACGCATCTGTATCAGGAAGTCATGGAAGCAGGTTACAGTTAATTTATCTCTGAACACTGAATTTGTTTTAATACAACTTTGAAGATAATATATATTCTATAAATGTCTTATCCATAACATATGCATCTCAAGTGGGTAAAGGAGACAGCAGGATGTGGCTCTGTCATTTGGACAGTCCATATAATTAATGGGCAAAAGCAAAAATGTGTGAGATCTCTGACCGTGCCTAAACATTTCCAAATGTACCCTCCAAAACAGCATAATTCAACCTTTATAACTTATGACAAATTATAATTTCTAACACCAAAACAGAACGCAGAAAATTCACAGCATGACTGAGGAGAGAAATCAAATATATGAACAGATAACTGAAGCGTGTTAGTGTGTATCTGATGTTCGTGTTTATTTGAGTGAGCCTCTTTGCAATTCAACTCTAGCAGAAACTCATTGTCACAGCAGACAATCAAATTAAAAAAAGGCGACTTAGGTTTGCTCATTATTCAATACCCTCCACTATTCTCCCTCTTTTAACTGTCCCATCTCTCTAGACTCCAGCAGGGGTTCATCAGGGAGGGATTGGCTGCTCGGGCCTCCTTTGATTATAGGATGCTTGTTTGTTTGTTTGTTTTTGTGTGTGAGTGAGTGTGTGTGCCTTAGGAGCACTGGAGCAGATTGTGCTCTATGGCTGTGCTCTTTACCTCCCGTCCAACACAGCTGGAGTAATCATCACAACATCTGCCACTCAAAAGCAAACATAACATTGACCACCTCTAGGCTGCGGGCGATTTCCTCCAGGATGCAATGCTGCTGCCACAGCTGGTTCAGCTTCCTGTAGCGCTCTGGGCAAAGATGCAATGGATTGCCCCTTCTACAAATAAAAAGACAGAGGGTTTGATTTACCGTTCATTTTCTTATAAGGGTTTGTCCAAGAAAAACACAAAACATTTGATGAAACATAATAATTTTTTTGTTTTTAGTGACAGCATTGTTAAATGATATTAAATTTTGCAAGGCTTTATTGGAAGACTTTTGCTAAGTAGGACAGCATGTCTTTTGTTCTTCAGCACTAAAATTTGACTTAAAGAAATACTTCTACCACAAAATTACCATTATTACATCAATTAGTTATGCCATGCCACCTTGAATTTGTGAAGAAAGATTTGTTTTTTCTTGCATGTCTGAACAGAAAATGACAAATATAATAGCTCCCTTAAAACAGAGACCGCACTATAGGGCCGCTGCAGTCCCTTCTTTTAGCCGCCTTTGCATTTTTACACAGAACCAAGTAACAGTGGCATCGTGCTGCTCCGTGGTGATTTCAGAGAGCATGCCGGCATCGCAAAATTAAAAGAGGCATGACAGGCTTAACGCTTAATGCAAAAACATCTGCCTCTAGTGTGACTTACAACATGGCATGACATGGCAAAAACAATAATTAACTGTCCCCATTATATGGTGGATGATCTCCCCTGCTCTGAGGGTAAGGAGTTCCCAGGAGGCTTTACAACAGACCTTGTTTTGGCACTGTTATTACCGGCTTAAAGGCGCGACAACTCTGTCCCCTTGTTCTGCTACTGTACCTTTGATACTGAAAGGTGATACGGCAGAGCGGTGCAAGGTTCTCCCCTTGAATAGGCAGTGTAAAAGTGATTAACTGATTGCTTGGGGACCACAATATTTTTTAATTTTAAACAGTAAGGGTTTTTGTGTAAACAGATGTTTTCATATGGTTTTGCTGTTGTTGAATGTGGTCCCACATTATTCCAATAAATTCCAACCAATTAAAGTTTTCTTTACAAATTCAAGATAACACAGTATGACAACTTGATTTAAAAATTGTTATTTTGTGGATGAAGTATTCCTTTGATAAAATTTTTTAAAAAAATGTTTAATGTACCCTTGCTCCAAATCTGAAATTTACATCTTTTCAAACAAGGTCGTATGGTGTAGTTGATGAAAAGCACCAGGCCCAGCAATTATTATACAACTGCAGGTTTGTAACACAATGAGTGTCACACCTGCTTTTTTGTGTAAAACTGTCTGCAGGTGGTGGAGGTGTTAAAATTGCAGCAGCTTTTACTTATTTGCCTGTAGGAGGCAATATCAATCTGTCTAAATTTGCAATTCTAAGCAGGAGTAAAAGCCATTCAGCACCTGCAAAAAAGCTGCGATTCTTACCCGAGGTGAGGATCAGTTTCTCCATAATCGTCCAGGTAAGGAGCAGGATATGTGCTTCCTCGAGTCTTACTGGCCATGAGTATTATTTCACACTCTCTTATCCTGTCAACATAAAAATCCAACCTTATTTTTAAAGCACATTTCAAACAAGAATCAATGCAATTCAAAGTGAATTCATATTTATTCATATAGATCTAAAATGTTATCACTTCATCCTAATAGACTTTTTTTTTCTTTTTTTTTTAACAATTACTGTACGATTTCTTGAGTTTTGGCCAGAAACCATTTTCCTGGGGTCACAGTGACCTGTGACTACTAAAATCTAAACACTTCATCCTTGAGTCCAAGTGGGCCTTTGTGCCAAATTTGAAGGCATTACTGAGAAACAGATGGCAAAACAGACAAACTGAAACATTGGTGTAGATTTAGGGTGGACCTAGCGGATATGTCCCCCTCAATATTTAGAATGAAAGACGCAGAACAAAATCAAGACACTCACATCATAACCTAGTAAAGCAAAGCATACACTTCACCAGGTTGCAGAAAATTAAATGTTTGATGCTCAAAATTTTCAGGTGGAGGACACTGAAACCCCGTTTGATATGTACCCCCTGCAATGTTAACTAAAAACCACGCTCTTTGCCCAAAAACATAATGCCTCCAGTAACGGCTGTTGCAGAGGCATAGAAATAAATATCTTGATCCCTATAAGGCCTTGAATTGACCCACCTGAGGAACATGCCCACTCCAGCACCACAGGTAGCAGCGTGGGCGGTGCACGCTCCCACATCTTCCCCATCCAGCTGGCTGAGACAGCAGGTGCTCTGAGAGCACAGCATGGCCCCACAGAACAGGCACAGGGTCGGATGCTTCCTGTCATCATCTGTAGACTTGGGACACCTGAGGACAGAGTACAGAGGAGACAAGTGCGTTTTAACATCTCTTTTCCCACTTTAAGGTGGTGATTAAAAAGATTTCCCCGCTTACTGGAAATGGCTGGCTTGATTGAGGAGAGAACTATAATCCTCGGGAAGATCGATCAAACGATTCCTTCTCCTCGGGTATCTGGAGAAATAGTTTATTGTTTGATTATTAGAATATTTTCGTTACAAAATAAAATGTGCACTGGTGGAATACAAAGGCCAAAGTCTACCTGACTGTCTGAGTTTTGCCTTTCAGGGCTTTGGTTACAGCTGGGCTCCCGCACCACCTAAAAAGAAAAAAAACTGTCATAAAACTGCTCACCTCTCCAGTAAATATGAAACGGTCATTGATAAAATACACTGACCTTGTCTAAGTGTTTATCACCTACCTCTGCAGCAGTGGAGTAACAGTGTCTCTGTGCTCCTGGAAGAGCTGGAACACATTGGAGGGTAGTGCCAAGTAGCTGCACAGCGCCTCCATCTGTCCTTGAGAGGTAACTGCAAAGACACAAAATGTCAGTTTATTTAATCATCATATTCACAATTTTACAAAAACACAGTATTTCACCTACCTGCAGTATTAAAAAGCTCCTCTGGAGGATTTACTCCTGTAAGGCAATTGAAAAAGAGAGCAGCGCAGCGCAGGAAAGGTTGGATTCCTGTCTTCACTCTTTCTGCCACAGAGCTGCCGGACACATCTGGAGTCAGTCTACAGAGCAAAACACAGAACAATCTGTCAAACAAGCTCAGGGCGGTCCACATTACCGAGTACATCTCTCAGTGTGCAGCATGGAAACAGCATTGACAGGAGGAAACTTGGAGCTCGACTGAGAGGGCGTTTGTTTCAATAACAAACAGGCGAGGTCAATAGCTCTCAAGTGTAACGATGATGCGGGCTAATAAAACTCACCATCCTGCTCTGCCTGCTACATCAAACTTTCCCCGCACTCAGTGAAAATGTCTATAAACTGTGTTAATGGAGGAGCATGGGTGCTGAGAGTAAAACTAGACATGCAGTTTATATTTCGTGGAGAAAAAAAAGTTATTTCAATACCAGAAGGGCAGTGTTAGCAATGGCTGTTTATAAGTGTTTAATATTGGGGTTTTTTTTTTGTTAAGAGCTGCCATTTTGATGTTTAAATGAACAAAAACCTCACAAACACTTTCACAACCTGTTCATTAGTTATGAAAGAGGATGTGGCAAAATGGAGCACGTACGTCTGTCTTTCTGTGTTTCCATAGAGTTCAGTCATGTTATTGAATGCATTTATAAGTTTTGTTAGTTTTTTTTTTAATTTTCTCATTCAGTAAAGAGGGAGAGTGGACCCCATTAACCTTCAGTTTAAAAGATAACTGATGTTTTTTAATCACATACAAATGTTAAACAGAGAGAGAAAATTCTTTGCATATATTTTGCCTGAAAAATGATGGGATGCTGAGAAACACTCTTACCTTTCAGTGTGTTGTGACACCGTGGTGTACATTTCTGCAGCTGCTCTCCCCTCCTCTGTCTCCTCTCCAGCTACTGCAGGAAAATCTAGGTAGAAATGACACCATTATTTATTCATCTTTGTTACTGTACAGCATTCTAAAGTAGTTCAGCAAACAAAACAGTTTGTACATTCAGTGTTAGTACATCTTCCATGTATATATATTTATATAGTAGTATCCCTAGTGAGTGTTTTTTTTTTGTTTGTTTTTGTTGCTTCTTTTGTTTTGTTTTTGGTAAGAAACTTTGTACTTTTAAAATAATATTTTCAAATGCATGAATGGAAACTTGATGCATTTGTGGAACTGCATTTGCTTTGTAATTTGAGCATCTGTTGATGAAAACAAATCTTTGCACAAAAAAAGTTTGCACATTTTGCTGTTCTTACCTGTAGAGGAAAGGAGGACCTGCAGCATGTGAGCCATGGTGACCAGATGCAGGATGTGCAGGTGGTTGTAGGCGGAGCTGACAGCAGATGGCTGTAAGTCTACAGCCTCCTCCTGATACAGTGCAGGTATAGACAAAACCAACCCCACCTGACGACATACACCCCGTTAACAAAAAATGCAAATTCTAGCTGGTCAATAAATGCAAGTACAAGTTTTAAATTAGAGGAAACTTAAAGAGGAATTATTATAAAATGTGATACTAATTCATTAAATGTTTTATGAAAGCATACATCAATAGTTTCATCATTTTCAACAGAGCTGTCCCTTTAGACAGAACCTACCAAAAGATGGAAGAAGTCCACCTCCAGAATCGAAGGACTTTTCTTTCTGCCCATGACCGGTAACAAGACTGGGGAAAGAAATCACGCTTAGAACCACTCGGTAAATGGATAACACAGTATAGAGCAACTTTCATACAGCGAGGAATTCACAATATGCTTTACATAGAAGAAGCCTGTCCAATTACATATGAATGCATGTATTCTTAAATGACCACATACCCCCCAACATGTCGGCGAAGTGCCTTTGAATGACAGCCTGCGAGCTCTTAAGTCTCTGAGCGGCTGAAAATTGAACAATTGCCTTCAGACCTGCAAGCTAAAAAGAAAGGTATTTCAAAAACTGATTTCTGATCAAGTTAAACACAAACCATTATACATCACATTCATCATGTGTGACAGCTGTTAATTCGTCATGGGGTATCCAACCTGTCTGTTCTGTAATGACCCAAAGAGTGGCTTGCCCTCTTCCTGCAATATGTTTTCTGTGAAGACATGTAATCATAGTTTCATAAAAAGAATTGCAATAACATGTATAAAGGAGAAGATTTACATAATAAGCCAACTCTTACTGTACCTATGGCCTGAATAGTGAAGGCACATGTATTCCAAGCCATAAGGGGCACGCGTGGACACAGCTCATTTGGTGCCGTCTGCAGCCCCACTCTGTGGACTGTGGTGGCGCAAACAACCAGCATCTCCACTATGCTGTCAGAGAACTTCCTCCTAAAAACAACCAGCCGCAGAGAATTCAAACTGCTGCGCTATGGGAAACAGACACTTGGACACTGGACAGTTTCACTTACGGTTCTTGTACGCCATAACTGAGAATGGATCTAAAGTCTGGCTGGCCCTCTCCACACAGCCCCGTGTCCACATCAACACTACTGCCTTCTGTGTTGCAATCTGCATGAGAGAGAGAATCATCAATTATTTCAACTCAAACATTACAAGCTGCGAGGCACATTATTAATCCTTTGCATATTAACAGAGAGGTCAGCAATCTAACACCAAGGTTCTTAACGATTTAATAATGTAACCCTTTTAAATTATTTTTTTGGCAAAGTACCCTCTGAACAGTGCAAAACATTTTTGGTAAAATTACACAGTGAACAAATGTTAATACAAACATGACTCCATTTGTTGCCACTGTTGGCAATTTACTGCAGTTTACAGAAGTTTAAGTCAGTTAAAGATGCATTAAAAATCAGAATATTTAATATAAAATGTAGCTAACCAAACTTAAATTTGCAATTCTTTTTCTTAAATGTAATGTAGTATAATTATTTTATGATTACGATTTTTTTTTAAATCTCACGTACCCCCTGTAGTAATCTGAAAGAAAAAAAAACTATTCAAAATGAGTTTTTTGTTTGTTTAGGAATGATGACATTATGAAATATGACAACAGACATTCGAAGCGTCATTCAAAAACCTCAATAGAAGCTTCAAATGTAAAAAGACTTATGTTCCACACAGACCTAACTGTAATTATGGCTTTTACTATGAAGCAACTGCAGTGTTGACTTCACAATAGCAGCATACTGACATATCAAACACAATTAACATGCCAGTCTGCCAGGTTACATGATGCTCTGCATTTATATATAATATTGTTTTGTGCATGTCTTCAATTGATTGATCAGTTTGACACAAACAGGGCAAAGAGACACAGCGGCTAAACCTAAAACCTCAAACACACAACAGCAACGCCACATGCCGTTTCCTGTGCCACTTCTGTTCAAGCAACCAAAGATATGGAATCATTGTATGTTGATGTCTTACCATTATCCTGAGTGACTGACTTGAGTCCTTTAATCCTGGCTGTGATGATCTGAATCCAGCGAGGCAGGGTCAAATGCTGTCCGATTATCTCTGCATTTTCACTGCACACAGGAAACAAATATTCAAATAACTTATTACACATTTATACAACTAGCGATCCATTGCAGATTGGCCTGAAGACAGTGGACTGGACTTACTAGTTAAATGTTAGTGGTTCAAATGGGATGAGAGGGACGACGGTGTTGCACAGAGACTTGCACAGAGGACACAAGTACTCCCCGTTTTCCAGGTCGATGATCAGCTCAGCATGGAGCCGGTTCCTGGTCATATTCTGAACAGCCTCAAAATATCTGAAAAACACAGAGATAAACACCTAAATGGTAAATCATTCGTGCCTTCTAGTGGACGGCATGTTAGGTTATGAAATACCAAAGACATCTGATGTACTTTTTTTTGGGAAACTTTACACCGAACAACGTCTAACATGAAGACCAATATCTGGTTAAATTTCTAATTGCCGCAACTAAGAAGGCAATCACCAGGAGATGCTGCCAGGAGGACTAGCCTACTCTGGAAAACTGGCTGGACATTGTTGATGAGATATTTAACATGGAAAGACTCGCGCACATACAACAATCAGAATTTAAAAAGATGGACATCCTGACGATATCAATGTTATTTCCGTCTCTCTGACACTATCTATGTTTGTTATGTACTGAATATATAGAAAATAATAAAACCTAAGTTTGAAAAAAAAAAAGTCATTTATGGCGTGTGTTGTTTCACACAGGCAGGGTGGAGAGGAGACAGAGTTGTAGAGTTAAAAACAGCTCTACTCATCATTGCTGTTCTCAGTAAAAAGACTTGTGCAACAGATGACGTAAAACAAAGAATTGGATCGGGCCCAATATAGGTAGCCTATAAATGGCTTGATCAACCCCGATACTAATTTCAGAGATCATCCCTAATTATCAGCACATCTGTTCTTATAAAAACTCACTTTTGCCAACATGTGGCATGCATGACATGTCCACAGCTGCCAGTGTGGGTCCCAACTGCCAGTTCAGGAGGCATGAAAAGGGGATATGATGTCCCTGCCCCTTTGAGAGATAAGAACAGTACACATTTGAGTCAGATGCATCATAGTCTAATTTTTTTTTTTTTTTTTTTTTTTTACATTACAGTTATTAACAATGAAATGATCAATGAATGGAGACTGACCATCTGCTCTACTGGTCGGTATCTTCCCTCTGCACTGAGTCAGCACTGTGGAACTCTGGACGCACGCAGTCAATACCATGGCTGGAGCCTGCGCTACGACCTCCTGTTCCTCCTGGCAAAGAATGCAGGTGAGCACCTCCCTCTCAGCTGGAGAGGACCCACGTTTGGGCCCGATGGCTACACACAGCTCCTTCTGCTCCATCGCACAGCTAGAGGAATGAACACAAGAATCGGCCAAGTTAGTCTGCTTAAGAGCTTGATTTCCAGACAGTAAAACAAACATCAATATTTTTGTATTCTAAATGGTCCTCCTCACCTCTGAGTATCTGTAACCGGCTCTCCCTGGGTCCCGCTCTCCGGCATGTTCTCATACAGCATCTTGTTTGACTCAATGAAGTTTTTCTGCATTGCCGACATCTGGGCCATAATCTTCTGCCGGTGGAGTTTGGCTGCTTCTGCCTTCCTTTTACGCTCAGCTTTTTCTTTGTCTTGAGCACTCTGGAGTAATAACAAGTCAGACAGCAAAACTAATCAGTGCGGAGAAGATACATAATGCGGTTATGTTTTACTTGCTTTTTTTACAATTTCATAACAGTTTTATTGTGTGTTTGGCACCCTGAACACAGATACAACTGGGAGACAAAATGAATGGAAATTAGTGGTCACTGGGATGACAGCTCCTGAAAAGTGAAGCCAAAACATTTTGATCTCCCCCTGGTGGCTTGCTCCGGTACAGGTCACACAGGTTTCAAACTTCTCCATGACTTTTTCAGGGACCCAAATATACAAGTGTTCGTGTTTGACAAGTTTGATTTTAATTAGTTATTTGATTCTAATAAAAGAGGTTATGACATGACTGAAAGCTGCTTCTGCCAATCAGTGTGCTCACCATTAGCGGCACTGCTTGCGACTGGGTTGGACGGTCGTATGGGCAGAAATGTGATACTGAGGCTCTACTTCCTGATCGCTACTGTGCAGACTCTGGCTTCATATGACCTCACCATTTCAAGACAGCGGCCCCCATATGCAGGTTATTTTGGCTTCATATTTCTGCAGTGACAAGGGGACTGTATATTTGGTATTTTGGTAAAATTTTATTTTTTGCATTTCTTGATGACTCTGCCCTAATATTGGAGTTACAGCTACAATTTCTAGCAGAGATGGAAGAACACTTTCTGCAATTTATTATTTAGTCTGTACCCATTCAATCACAAAATGTTCCAGTTAACTCAGCCCAGAGCCCTCTTCACAAAATCGCAGTTGCTCACATTCACTTTGATAGTTCAGAACCCCAAAATATTGCAAGCAAATGGATTGTGTATTGCTAAATGAATATCTTTAAAATTCATGATTCATTGTTCTTTTACCTCCTCTGGCTTGGTTGTATCCACACTCATGGAGGCCGTTGGACTGCAGTTCTCTCTAAGGCACTTGACAATCTCAAACATCTGGCAAAAAACATTCATATTAAATGGTTAACTGAAAAACAAATGCAACAGTCTGTAAAAATGATAGGAAGTGTTATGTGATAAAAATGCAGAATAAAAACTGGCTAATTGAGTAGCCTACCTGCAGAACCCACTTGACCATGTCTTTTTGAGCTTCAAGGGAAGGAACAGCTTTGATCTTAGACAACAACAGGAACACTGACTTGCCGTGTTCTGAACCGATTCCTGAAAGAACAGAGGAGACATTTATGTCTCAAACCCAAATTTGTGTGAGTGTGAGAACTATAATGAAAATTATATTAGTACTTACAAAAATACACACAAAATAATTAGTTTTCACTCACTGCGAGCCTTGAGGCTGAAGTCAAAAGTCACTTCCTCCACATTGCTATCCTCAAGCTGTGTTTTCTCTTCAAGCAATGCCTGACCTATCAAGTGCAGGGCCTGTGTGGTCAATGCATACATTTTGTTACTTCAGTTTGTGTGGTTTGAATAATAAAAGGCAAAAGCTGAGCAAGGTAGACTCTGTAAAGGAAAAAAAAATAATGCGTACCCTCTGAATCATGGCTTCTGTCCAATGAGTGGAGCGGTCCTCTGCAGCTCTCTGCAGGACGCGCCTCAGGATGTGGATGATGATGTCGCAGCAGAGCAGCCGCACTATGCTGGAGAAATTTGGGCAGAAGGGCGGGGGCACCGGTGGACGCAGAGCTGACAACACAAACCGAGGGAAATGTTAGAAGGAGTTGTTCTATTAGCAAATGGAACAAACATCTGTCACATCTTGGAGCTACACAGACGCAAAGATGTTGATCACCTTTATCATTGCCCTCCTGAGTCCTTCGCTTCTTCTGAGATTCTTCTGCCTGCAAACAGTGAAAAATAAGAATAAAATATTTGACAAAAGTTAAGTAAAAACTTAAACTTGTGCTGTAAAGCCACATTACCTTGCTGTGCTGTGATCTTGAATAGTGGTAGAAGAAAGGGTTGAATTCTACCAGACGCTCTTTTTTTACTCCATACAATCCATGCCCTGAAACACCTGGTTTCCTAAAAACAGAGGCACAATAGACCAATTATACACACTCTGAAATGACTATTAAGATAAAACTCATAAGCTCCTCAAAAGTCTTTACATACTTGAAGGTGGCAACTTTGGTAATGACAGTCTCCAGGCCTGTTTCATGGCTCTCCTACAAAAGAAAATGTTTCAAACTCAATCTTAAACAATTATTCCTTTGCAAAAACTAAGAAACCAACTTTAAATGAATAATTTAGACAGTATTTGTGACTTACATTCTCTGGCAGACCCTTGACGAGGCTACTGTGAGCCATGGGCTCAATGCACAGCAGGTGGATAACCTCCCTCATTGTCACATCCTCTTTGGTCACATGACTGATACCGGGAACGTAGCGCTCACCTGGAGACACAACACTGGTCAACACTACAGTATGGTTAGTAGTACTAAACTAACATCCCAAGTTTGACCACTAGAATTTGACACTGTACCGATGATGACGATAAGGAGGTAGAGCATCTCTTCTGTCAAACGGTTCCACTGTATCAGTTCGTCCTGTGAAGTGAGTTGGATTTCATCTCTCAGTAGAAAATTGGGTGGCACAACTTTTATTGTGAATGATTGTTGGAGGTGCTTACCTGGTCTTTGCTTGAGCAACTTCCATTAAAGTACTCAAAGAGCTCAAATCTCAACAGGACCAGCATGAGGAAGTGATTGGGGTCCATTTTGGAAGCAGCTATCTGTAAACAATTTGTGCAAAGGAAGTCATATATCACCACATTGTGTATATGTAGTATAAAAAGGTGAAGCATAAGAGCATGAGAAAAATTAAGACGTTCTCACATGTACACGAATAGCCCACTATTATTCTGAATAATAAAATATTCTTAGTTTTATTATATTATTTATTATTCCAAATTAGGACTTACTATGAATGCAACATTTTCCCATAAAGACATATGGGATAAGCCAAATTAATTTTAGGAGCAATCTTTGGGCGTATACACAGCACATTCTGAATAAGCATCTTCAGCTGTTGTTTTTACCGCTGTTTACTACACACAGCCTCTTGCTTGTTTATGGTCAGCTCTGTATGTTGTCATTGATCTGTTGTCCACAAACCAAAAGTTTGAAAGGCTGTGGTAGAAATGTATGCCCAACAAAAAGCCATATTTCTGGTTGCAAGAAGAAATACGCCTACTTTCAAATTTCATGAAAAACTTGGAAATCAACAGGTTTTTGGATAAATGCAATTATACCAACACCAACCTTTTTAAAGAAGGTGGTAGAGGAAATGAAAGGGGGTGGCTGTGTTGTACAGTCAAACAACTCTGCCACTATTGAAAAACTAGTAAATCCTATTGTAATTCAAACAAGAAAAATGGCACGAGCAACTCTAGCTGTTCCATTTCTCCTTATGCTAATGTGATAAACGAAATGTTAGAGCATTTTAATCAGAGTATCCACGGCTGCATGTAAATAGGAATATGAGTGGAATATTCATTTTCTATAGCCATGTAAACAGCTTCATAGAAATATTGTCTTTTTCAGAATAAAGGAAATAAACAGAATATTTTATGCATGTAAACATAGTCAGTGTCTGCATCAAACCTGAAGCATGAGAATGTCCTTGTCGTACATCTCGTCCCTGCATTTTACATCTTGATAGTAGTAGACCTGCAAGACGTGCAAAACAACAATTACATTTACTTTTCATTTATTAATGGAATAAATAACAGAGAGGATAGAGAATAAAAGCAATGCCTTGAACAGTCAAATAATGTAGTATACCTGGCTGACCAATGAAAGCCCATTTCTTCGCCACATTTCAGCTGAGACCTGTGCAGCAAGCACCACACAGCGCAGAGGATGCTCGGCCAGCTGGGTGTGGTCCAAGCTCTCCTGCAACAGACGGAGAGAAACCTTTACTGTCTAATGCCACCAGTGGAAGTAAAAGGAATACTTCATCCAGAACATGACGACTTGTCAATCAATTAGTCATGTTGTGTTTCCTTAAATTCATTAAAAAAACTTGCACAAAACAGCTCCACACAAAACAGCAAACATAGTTATTTATTGACTGAACAGGAACCACGTTCACCAACAGCAGAAATATATTAAAACATCTGTTAAACTCTCCCAAAACTTGTGCAGTATGATGTAAGTCTCAATTATTCAGTTGTATGCTCAGTGCTTCCCATAAACATCGATTTTCACAAAAAACAACAAAAAAAAAAAACTTAGCATTGGCGTCTGGCTTTGAAGAAAGCATAGTTTCACTTTAAGTTCAGTTTTGAATAGTAATGTTTTAGCAAAATGAATGTATTTTGTAAGTACTGAGCATTGGTCTGGATATTAGAGGCTTGCATTAAACTGAATAAGTTTGCAAGTTTGTAAATAAATGTTTTGAGATATTTTTGCTGTAGTTACACGTGGTCCCCATCCATTAATCAATATGTTCACTGGGGTGGCATGCGATCAAAACAAAATTCTCCTCACAAATTCAACATAGCACAGCATAACTAACCGATTAACAAATGACCATTTTGTGGGTAAAGTATTGCTTTAACACTGTTCACTCAATGGACACAACAACACAGCACACTAAATACTGGAAACAGTATCTTTGTAAACATTTCAATATTTTATGAAACTTACAGGATCATCCAGACGCTCGACTGCCCCTGTTCTGCACAGAAGTACATACAAACCTACGGATAACAATGTAGAAGGTAGTAAGTTCACACTAACTACAAATAAATCAATGAGAGTCTCCAATATTAGTTCTCCTACCCGCCAGTAGCCTGGAGATGGGAAGATGTATGCTGACAGGCTCCTGAGACACTTTGTATGGACGAACATGGAGGATGTGCTTGCACATGTAGTAGTCAGTGGGCTCCCTGTGGAAGGGCTGGTTATTGCACTGCATCAGGACTTTGTGGCACTCTTTAAATGCAAGCAGCAAGATCTCCTCCTGAGGGGGCAAACAAGCAATGATTGATGACAGCAACTCACTCCTCCTCTTCTCTTACTCCTCTTCTCTGCCCTATTTCACGTAAAGGCTTATTTATGGTAGGGCGCTTTTAAACAGAAAAAATGTCACTCGACACTTTCCTTTCATGTCACACACCTTCGTATTTTGTTGCACAATATGATTGGGTAGTGTTACCAACGTTGCCGTGGATATAGTAGTTTTCAATCAACATCAACTGCGACCAGCTTTCAGCATCTTTGTCCACAGAAGCAGCCATCTGTCAGCAGCAGCCCCAGCAGCTGAGAGGACAGCGGCCGACTAAACTGCCTTCACCAGGCTGACTGACGGCAGATATTTACTGAGCTAAATATTTTTCATCTCATCTCCATGAGATGCAATTTATTGATTAATCAATGTTATTTCACTGCCCACCATAGCGAGTGAGGGAGATCTACTGCTCAAAGACAAACATGAGGCTGATCAATTAATAAAAATACGTTGTTATTTGTGTGATTTTAACCTTTTGAAAACTGGATCAATGTCACTTTTCTTGTGCTGCAAACAGATGCCTTTCACAAGTAACAAAACCTTTGGACCCTAAGCAAAACATTTTGATTTCTTTTGAAAAGGCAATAAGCAACGTGGCAAAAAGATAAAATAAATCCAGTGAATTGCAAGAAATTAGAGATAAATAATAGATGCAAAAATATATAGATTTTAAAAAAGCTGGGGGAAATGTCCAGAAAATTGTATTTATCATGATCATAATTATTTATTTAAAATTATGTTACAAGAGTATTATTATTTTTATGCACTATTTTTAGGTCATTCCCTCTTTGGTTTTTGTTTTTGACTTTTTTTTTCTATTTTTCCAGGTGAATTTATTTTTTAGTTAATTTCTTGTTAATTTTGAGGTAATTTCTTCTTATTTACTTAGTTCATTTGCACACAATTAAAAACTGCATAAAATCCACATGAATTAAAACAAGAAATGTGTCGGGACGATCAAGAAGCCAAAGGTTTTTGCAAACGAAACCCCCTCAACTTGAAAAGCAAAAAGAAAAAACAAAGTAATAAAAACATTTCTTTGAAAGAAATCAAGCCCATTTCCTCATGTTTTACTGGATTAATAGCTTTACATATTATGCTTCACTAAATGTGAGAAAAATAGACCTCAGAGCATGAAAAACCATGGGATCTCTGGTTACCATGACGACAACGCAAAACCTTTCGCTGAATTATGGCTTGAAAATAACATGCAACTGTTTTTTCTGTCGAGCGCCCCGGTTTAAGAGGGGGTTTATAGTTATGCTCCATCTATTTGTGGTACGACTCTTTTGTTTGATGGACCATTCGCACAACAACTCACATCAGAGGAACACCAGTCCTGAAACATAGCAAGAATGTGGCGTAGCTGGATCTGAAGAGAAAAGCCAGCCTCCCATTCTGGCTCTACCGCAATGTGTTGACCAAACTGGCGCTTCACCTCCTCCATACCCTAATGAAAGAGAAAGAAGGCCGGGATTTATTAAATTTGAATTAAATCTGGTTTGTCAAGTTACTGCAACCTAATGTAAAAGACCAGCTAAAGGATGAGTCAGGGTCGAGTTAATTATTACCTGCATGCATTTGAGAAGCCCAAGAAAGACTTTGAACCCCTCCATGAACTCTCTTCGCAGCTCTTGGGTCCATATTGAGGGTTTACTGATCAGAATATACCTGAGAGAGAGAAGTTACATGTTAGATAAAGACCAAACAAAGGAAGGAAAGAAGAGTTTATTAAAGTTGTTGCTCTTGTTAATGACCTGAGGTCGTGGAAGATGACCTGAATGCGTGCAAACTTGTCAGAGTTGTAGCCGAGGAAGAAGAAGCGATTGTTGTCATCCAGATGTTCACGCAGCAACTCCATGACTGTACCAACTATCACTTTAATGACATTGCCCTCTTCTATGAGCTGTCTGGCCTAGAACATGAACAGGAGCGTGAGGACAGAGATGGATGTTAAGGCAGAGATATATGAAATCTTCTTAAAGACACACAAATATTACAGATATGTAACATTTACCGGACTGTGACACAATATCTGTACTGTTGCCCTAATAACAAACACCACTTACCAATGTGGGTACAGTGAATATCTGCACAGATAGAGCAGTGATGGATATACTCCTCTCATGATCATCAACTATGAAGTCCTTTTGCAGCTGCTTATAGTGCTGAAAAGACAAAGATGGTGTATGCATTAATTGAAGCAAGTATAAGACTTGCATAAAAATTCAATTTTTTATGCAACATTCACTCTTTTACCTTTGTAAACTCAATTGCAAAAAGCCTCTTGAACTCTGTCTCCATTAGCATGCTACAGAAAATCAGTTCATGTACTATTTTGCGAGCTCCTTGAGGAAATAAGAAAAAAACCTTCATGTTAGTGTCATGTGAAATCAAGTTGAGATTAAGCTTGTACTGAAAATCAAGCTCGGAGCTTCTTGCCTTTGTACATCCTGCCATCATGCAGCATGAGTCTGCTGATGAGGCAAGGCCTGTCTCCTTCTGTGCTGGTCTCTAATGCCACCTGACAGAAGGCATGCCTGAAGCCCACTGCACAAGACACACACACATTTCCAGTTACATGACATGTTTGGACAGCTTGATGGTACACTTCAAATGTGCACAATCAATAAATACAGCTTTAGCAATGATGTCAGCAACCTGAATAACCGATGATCTTTTGGAACCAGGAGCCGAGGCGCAGGACAAAAGTTTGATGAGCCATTACTGCTGCATGAAGGATCTCTACGCGTAGTGGCTGCAGGGATATTTGCTCAGAATTGGACTGCAACACAGCAATGAAAAAGTTAGAGCTCACGTAGGCAACATTTCCACTGCATGGCACGGCTCTATTCAACTTAAAATAACTCTTTTTTGGTTTTCTGCAAGTAAAAGTTGTGAATAGTGCCTGGTACTTATTTGGTACCACCTCGCTCAAAGTTTCAAACTAGCTGAGCCTATGTTTGGGAGGTGCGACCTCGCAGCCATCTCGTTTAGGTCATAGATATGTAAACAAAATACGACACAAGCCAAAAGTGATGCAAGAAATCGAGCCAATCAGAGTCTGGAGCATGTTTCAGGAGACCACCGTCGATGTCACTGATGACAAAAACAAATTTACTGAGGTGAATAAGGAGTATCAATAAGAGAGGTAGTATCAGTAAAATCCTAACAAATAAATGACTGAAGTTAAAACACTGAAGACCACTGATTGACATTGCTATGCTGATCAGCTGATACTCCCGCCCACATTAAGGGTTTACTACCCACAGTGCAAAACAAAATGGAGAAAAGGATCTGATAGCAAGAGAGAGTTGAGTTGATTCAAGCCGAAACATGCAGTAGAAATGAGGCATTAGAAATGCAAAACTGCGTTAGGTCTTCATATTATTCTAATTTTCTAAACTGATGTAGAGTCGCTGGTGTTTACCCTGATGAGATCTTTTGCTTGCTGGCAAGAACGAAGGGTTCCTCTCTTTACTGCCCGTCGACCCTGTGCAACAGTTCACAATAATTACAAAATGTCATAATCTGGAATGGATATGATGAGTGAAATTATTAACCTTGACATGACAGTACTGTAATGGAAAATCCATGAGTCATGCGAAAAAAAAACAAGTAGTACCTCTTTGTCAATAAGTGCTGTGTGTGTCTGTGCTTCAGCCTGATCACAGTTAACAGAACGCTGCAGGGTGTAGATCACGTGGTCGTACGAGTGGTGCTCATCATTGTACAGTACACAGTAGTATGCATTGTCTTTTGTCCTGAATGGATGGAGAAATACTCTGTCAAAGTTAAGCGGAGTGCTTTACATATGGATTAATGTATTTGCATGTGATGAGAAAAGACGTACGGGGGCTGGAGTTCAGCCGACAGCTCAAAGTTCTCCTCCCACACCAAGAAATCTGTGACGTACTGCAGAAGTATCCGAAACAGCTTTTCAGCACGCTCATATAGCTCTGGCTCCAACACACACTCATCCTGCACAAAATGAGACACAGGATTGACATTTTTGAGCACAATAACACTTTCAGGAGGTCTCTTACTCTGAAAGCAACACACTAGAAACATTATCTTTAATTTAACAGTAAATATGTTCCTATTATTTCATATCTCAACTAATATCTGTGAAGTGTAAACCAAAGTTTAAACTCAGACTAGTCGACTACTCTAAAAGTAAGAAAACAATCAGATAAGAATCAGAATTGAGCACAATTTAATCTTTAAGGTTAAACATTGTCTAAAAAGTCATGTATATAATAAGAGCCATTTGAAAATCATTAAATCACATTTTTTAGTAACCAAACCATATTTAAAGTGCACGTGAAATGTTGGGCACTTTGCAACATGCATTATGAAAATTGCACACAACAACTCACTTAAGACATGACATGTTTTTCCTCGTGTTTTTTGTTGTTTTTTTAAGACATATTATGGCCATAAGTAGCTTACAGATGCTCGTCTTTTATAAAGCAACATGTGACTAGACAGGCATAACACTTCAATGCAAATAATGTCAACATAAAAGTTAAATGTGTATACCAATAAAATTTTCATTTTAATAATAAGTTTAGTATTTCTGGTGCTGACTACCTACGCAGCAATGTTTAATCAACTGGTTAATGAACAGCACACATTCCTCTTTCACAAAAGCATTACTTTTGTGACAACTAAGTATCATGTGTTTGTGATGTCAACTTCAAATTCAAGTTCAAGCACAGTTCATAGAAATGGGGCAAAGTCAAATTCAATGTCTTTTCAGCACTTTTTCAATCACTTTTTTTCATGAAATTGTTTTCTTCATACAACTATCAGTTGCAAAAGAATGGCTGACACTGCGCCACTGTGAGTGTTTTGCAGGCTAGCAAAACATTTTGGCTTCAGCTATCTACTAGCTTTCCTCTCAAATATATTCAAGTACTTTTCAAAGAGCAAGTTAAAAACACCTTTTCAAAGTATTCCAGTAATTACAATTCTGAGCGCCAAATTCAAGTATTCAAGCACCTTATATGAACCCTGGCTCCAGTTTTTATTCTGATCATGTGAACAACAGCTACAGGGAAGCAGTCCTTGGCAATAAAAATTAAGGCTCCAGGCCGCGTCTAACAATGTTTAATAAATACCTCTAAAAAAGAGGAAAGAGAATCGTGCAAGTAAAAGTAAAATCTAAATATAAAATGATTTGATAAATATGTTGCTACAAGTGAAAATGATAGGCACAAATATCTAACTTTGCAGAAACTGAAGCTTATCTTACTTTAGCCGAATTGGTTGTGATAACCGTTGCTAATTCTCCATTTCTTGTCCCACCAGCAGGGACTCTACACTATGACAAGGAACTGGTCTAAATATTTTGTTTAATAAAAGCTACACAGGCAGCTGGCCCAGTGAAGTTAATATCAAATCCTCTGAGAGCAAACATTCCACACAGCAGCTAAGTATTTCATACAAATGTCCAAAATTTAACACAAAAACAAACATATGGTGAGTCTGTGTATTTACACTAGTGTCTGTGAGAACAAGCACTGGAGTCTACCATAATCTAAATAAAAAGACATGGCACGAAGGGTTTCCATGTTCAGTGTGGAGATGGTCATGTGATGTGTCACTGCGCGTTAAGCACAGGTTCAGATCTGGTGTACAAACAGAGAGCAGGCTGCCAGACTGGTGCCAGTGATGTCTCCGTTAAAAGGAGCACCTGCTGTTTACAGAAACAGGCAAAGAGCCATCAAGCTGTACGCCTGCTTTAAGCCTCTGAGCAGGATCTTATCAGAGGAAAGCCCAAACACTGTGATTAGCAAAGAAAGGCCTGACAAACAACAACTGATCATCAAAATGTGTCCCAGCAGCAGTTTCGTGAAAGCAGCTGTAAACTGTATACATTCATGCACACTTCAGAAGGATTTAAGCAACCATAGAAAGACTGCTCTCAACCAGTCTCACCATCAACAACTGTTTTCCACCAGCTTTTCATCACCCTCACAATCTCCTAACCTAGTTATAAATTTTCTCAGTCGGTGCAGGTCAACAAAGTGCTTTTCTTTCTCGTTTCCGAAGCCACATCCACAGCCAAGAGAGCAGCATCCAGGACTAAGATGGGAAAATAAGCATTCTGGGGTTCACTGACACAGAATGGGACAAGTACACCCCTCCCACGTCCCTCTTTCCGCTCTATTATATAACTCACCGTTACCATGGCAGTGGCTGCCCCTGGGTCGTGTTTGGAGCAACAGGGGCCAATCTTCCAGGCTTCTACGTCCCCACAATCACAGAAGCCCCCGCCTGATGACGCGTGCATCTGGGGAAAAAAATGCACATATGTATGTAGCTATGGGACAGTAATGGATACAACACAACAGTAATTAAGTTGTTCAGCTGTTTTAGCTGTGGGAATGCATCATTATGCAACACTGGGGTTCCAACATGGACAGCCAAATACAAATCCTATACTGACTTGAGATTAATCAATCAGATTTTAGTGTATGCAGACATATGTAATGCTTTTTTCGGAAGTTTAGTGGGTATATATAGGGTAATCAAGCTAACATTAATGCACACTGCGCACATAGCAAATCGGAGACTTGTAATTGATAAGGGCAAAGTTAGGATGCTTCAGGATGTGTGGACCCATCTAGAAAACTCACTATATAAATCCACTGATGAGTGATTTTCTACTACACCCGTTCATCCAAGGGGCAAGAAGCAGACAGCAACTGAACAAAAAACTTAAAAAGATGCTCAGTTGGATTTCATTAAAATGTTAACATATATTGACACCAACCTTGTAACGATGGCTTTTGTGCACACTATCCTGGAAGCAGTCCATGCACAGCACACAAGTGGGATCGATGGCACAATCCCTGCAATAAGATGAAGAGGATTTGCTACTTGAATGAGCAAATGATAACAAGAAGTGTGTTATCAGAGGCTGAATACATGCCATCGTAGTTACTGTACAAACTTGATGATGACATCTTCTGTATCCTGACTCAAACGATGCAGACAGTCCGTTAAGGCCAGCCGATTACAGACTGAATTCTCCTCCCGTTCTACTATCTGCGTGTTACCATTTTCAAAATCAAAGTTTGTTATGTAAAACAACAACTTCAGAACTTGTAACTATCAGACTGGGTTGGTTTGGCACATCTTTTAACTCTGGCAGCAGCATGTCCCAGTGACACTGACTTGACCAGTGCACAAATCCGTTCCACTTCACATGAGCTTTTGTGATATCTGGTTAATAATGTTTTGCAAGAGCCACATTCAGCTGTTAAATCGTCTGTAGTTTTTTAGGACTAGGCCTATAGGTAGGCTTTATTTTGAGGACACATGCATTTTTCAGTGTTTTTAAATGGTGTTTTCTTTTACATGGATTTAATCGTTTTCATGCCAGGGCTAGCCTGCCTGTGTGCAAATGTTCCACTATTACAAGTTTAGTCCTGACACTGTAGTGCAAGGGCACCATCGCTGCATCCTGGGCTTAGGGCCGCCCAAGACGACCGTGACTTGTTTAAAGAAATACAAACAACCAATGGCAGTTTTTCCCCATAGTGCAGAATTATGATGGGGTTAAGCAAGACCTTTCTGCAGTGCTGGCACAGTGCTAAAACAAAGTGTGTTGATAGGTCTGGCTATGTGAGACAACTCCTGCATCAACCAAACATTACTTCCCTCTCTACTGAAAAATCTTGAGTGTAAACATGAATAGCACATGAACTTAGTGATTCAATGTCATTGGCTGCATATTGTATAGACTATCGACAAAGGACTTGTTTAAGACAATAGCAAATAACCTTTCGTCTCATTGTATATGTTTTATATATGTTCTCAGTGGTTTAATGTTATGAAGTAAATATACTTCATTTGAGTACTTAAGTATTTTATCAGAACTTCACTTTATTTTCAAATTTATCTCAACTTTCACTTTTACTCTGATACACTTCCCCAAAGTATTTTTGTTACTGCAGATTTTCCCACAATTTAATTTATCTGTGGCAGCCTACCACAGATTTCCTACTTTGGAGCTGGACAATTCATTGGAAGTGCTAGTAAATTATATGTATACCGCTCAGACAATCATTGTATGACACTCTCACAGTGCAGAGCATACTTTGGGCACAGACGGAGCGATAGAAGATAAGACCAGTGAAAGTGAAACTTAAACGTTCATTCTGTTGGCTCTGAAAGTTTGCATTCACTCATTTTTTATTTGGCAAGTTATTAAAAAATGTTGTTGTCCCATGGTATATACTTTTTATTAAGAGTATATTAATAAACGCTATTTGAATACAGTGACTTTACCTTGTTCATTAAGAATATCTACTAAGATAAGTCATTGACATTTATTGCCTAACTATGGAAGGATTTAGCAGTAATTTCTTATATACCACTCATGTTGACAAAAAAAACTTAAATGACAGCTTTGGTGGTGATGGAAGAACAGATGTAGACATCTGTATGTGAGTGTTATTTCCCATCATTCAGTGTCCACTGAAAGACTGCCACATACTGAAACTTGAGTGAGTCTTTTCATAAACTATTCATTTTTAACACTTAGCCTAAATACTGCAGGGCTGTCCTTGGACTAGACCACTGCAAGACTAAAACCTGTTGAGACCAAACTATTTGTTTAATAGTGCTTAATTATGATAAAAAGTTACCCCAGACTCCACAGTGGCTGAGTACTGTGAAAACACTTTGTGATACCCAAATTTAATGTCTAAATTCTGACAAGAAGTGAAACAGTTATTCATCTGGATATTGACATTAATCATCCAGGACTCAAATTATTAATAGGAGCCAATACTTACCTCGTATTTTATTCTCCCTATTTAAATTATTGCTGTTATAACTTACAGAAGATCAGAGGATGTATTCAAACCTGCAGGAGTAGACAGTCTCTCCTTCTTTGAAGACACGTCCACAGAGCTGGGAGGAGGTGCTGCCCTGCTTGAGCTTCTCCAGACCCTCTTGAGGATCCTCTCCAAACAGGAAGCACTCCAGAGGGTGGAGGAGTCGGCTCTGCATGAGCTCATCTTCTTCCTGAGGCTTCAACGCTTTCTTCAGGCAGAAGATCTGTGGCACCTGCTCCTTCAGGTAGCACAACAGCTCCGCCCTGCAGTCTGCAGCCTCCAGCCATTCCTGCAAGACAACAGAGGGAAATTACTCAAATCTGTCTCCACCTAATGATTTATAGTCACATTTAGAAGCCACTGTTCTCATAGTGATACACAGATAAATATCATTTTAGCACTGGCACCCTGGCACCATGCGAACTAATCAATTTAAACTTCAAATTTTGGTTCAAAGGCTTATACTAAAGTGCAATTTATCACAAGTGCAATTGTCTTCCATATGCAATTGGTGTTAATATCTTTTAACTGTTGAGTTTGCACCTTGTTTTTTACGATCACATCTTGGTTTTTTTCTACTATATTTTTATTGTTTTGTCTTCAGAAAATTGAGAAAATGCGCACCACAACCAGCCTGGCATTAAAAATCAAAAAACTATCTCAAAATTAAGAATGACAAATCAATTTAATAATATGAGTAAGTCACACTTCCTCTTCCTGATTTCTGTTGAATTAGGCTCCTTCACTTTGCTACTTCCCGTGCTGGCTGGCAGCTACATTAATAGCAACATGTACAAAGGCAGGGAAGTTTTTAATGTTAGAACAGGATTTACTAGTATTGGTATGAGTTACTTATCCACTAATGTATTACCGACAGTAGATGGCAGCGGGCACGTCCCCAGCTTGGAGAAGCAGGAAAGTACTGACACAGAAGCTCAGCAATGCGCCACTGTGGATGGGGTCAGCAATTTAATGAATGATAGCCACCTAAAAAACTCCCACCTCAATAAATCAATATCAGTTTGAGTGTCTGCTTTATTGAGAGTAGAGTATTTTCACTGGTTTACCTTTCTGTTAGACAGCGATTTGCAGTGGGTACCTGAAGCATTTATACCACTTTCTTTAATGTCAGACTCCATTCAGAAAAACAGTGATTTAAGCAAACACAGGAGCTACTGGTCTACCTCTGCCTTAAACAGCTTGTTAGTTTGTGTGCTGCTTTGATTCACCAAAGCAACACAATAACACAAACTATTTTTATCCATTGTAAATACTTGCTTGAATACTAGCTTGAATTTGTTTTGAATCTGTTGATATTGTCTGGAAGAACGCAGTATTCTATTTTCCTACAAGAATTTGAATTTTTCTAAAAGAAAATTGTTTAAGAAAAACCCTGTGGCTTCAATAATGGCGCTGTTGTACATGTACAAATGTATATATAATTGTTATTGTAATATTTGTGGATTGTGGATTGTGGATAGTAACATCATTCATACTAGCAGGTGGTATGTATCTGCATGCTGCACACTGTGCAGGGAGGCTCGAGTTAGCCTGCACTACATATCAACTATGTTTTATATTTTACAGTGCTGGTTTTGCAAATTTAATAGGCCACAACTACGACAAACAACAACTTGCCATTTCTGTGTTTTGATGTTTTGCATCAAGTCAATACAACCACAAGTGTCGAACTGTGAATATCTAAATCCCTATGAGGACAGCTTCACGTTCAAAAACGTTTTGGACGACAGTGTATAACCGAGAAAATGTTGCAGCAGCTTGAGGTCGGATAACAGTCGGGACAATGGTGCTCAACATTTTTAAACTAACCGCAAACTCATGCTGAAGCTTCAGACAACGCGTCCACCAAAATACAACAAGATGGAGATAAAATACTAAAACAACTCTGTCATGTTTTCCTCAACTGTGTTATGTACTCTAATAAGTACTGACTGTAAAACCAGCAACATTTACTCGCTGTTGGTGAACAGTAAATGCTGCAGCCTCTGCAGGGACATTTGAACCTAACGTTCGGTAGCTAGCACGGGAGCTAATCATGCTAGCCTGGTAGCAAGATGCCATTTAACTACACGGCCGAGCTATTTTGTACAAGGAAACTGACACATTATACTTCAGTGTTTTGTCCCAGGGGCTAGGTGACCACTGACAGTGATATTAGCTGTCTGAAAAATCATACCTTACTGAGCTCCAGTCCGTCTGGGGATTTCTCACCCTCCGCCATATTCCATTTGCCGTAAAGAAGGAGGCGTCACTAGGAGACTGTCCCACTTGTAATCGAAACGTTTTGCGACGTTATTAGAGCACAACAAGAGTTGTCAGAAATATTTAAATGTGGATACCGTAATTTATTAATTAAAAGGGCACTTGTTTAGGGGGAAAAACACCTGTGTCTTTTCTATCTTTGCTGTCTCTGGTCAGAACAAGAATTTTGTAAACAACAACTCTTGCTAGAGTCGCCCCCTGGTGGTCACCCAGATCTTCATATGTTATTATTATTTTGAGTCCATCTTTTTTTTTTATTATTCTATTCTATTTTTGTGTCTCACGTTGTTGTGTTGAAAAATGTAATAAGCAAATACACTCTTGGATTATAATAATAATCATTATTATGATTATTATTGAAGTACAAACAAACAAGCCACATTTTCAAATCCTGTTCATCAAGTAGCTTCTGCCTGGGGTTGAAAAAACAAATGTTAAAAATAATGAAACAAATGGGTTTTTTTGTCTTGAGGAACCTGAAAGTATTGAACACTTTTTATCCACGTCCAGTCTCACTACAATTTTGTCAAAATAACAGTGACTGGTTAAGTATGAAAACACATTCATTTATGTAAATGGAAAAATCAGAAACTCTTATGGTTTAGAAATCAATTTTAAAAAAGTATATTTCTTCTCCACAATTCTCAAATGATACACAAATCCAAAACGTTAATCAAAGTATGTCACAATATCAAAATGCAAGGATTGTTTTGGCTCTGCTGTCATATCGGTCTGCTGCATGGATTGCAAAAGAGGTTTCAAAGTATATTGCCTTAAATACATTTTTTCTCACCTTTTCACTTTTATTCAAATATGCATCTGTTGTTGTTTTTTTATTCATTGTAAATAGTTTTGCCATTTTGATTTTCTTCTGAATGTCCTTTATATCTGTCGATATTGTCTGGAAGAACAATACAATACTAATTCCCAAAAAGAATTGAAATTTATTTTAAAAATCAGTGATTTCAATAATGTTTCTGCCATGAATGTACAAATAAATATATACATGTATCATAATATTTTATTATAAGTTGAGTTTTGAATGTGGATGGTGCTGTTGTAAGGGAGCCAGGCCATTAGAGGGCGCTAATCGAGATGTCCTCTTATTTCCATGGTGATGAACGCAGCGGGGCTAGAGGTCAGAGTTGAATGTTTGACAGAAAGCTGATCATGGATTCTATATTTCATGAGAAAGTAAGTTAAACCGTTTAACTTCAAATATTTACCCCCGAGAATTTCACCGTGTTTAATCGGAAAGTCTTGGATCTTATGCCGGTTATGAGTTTACCGTCGCTAAGTGGCCGGTGTTGAGAGATTTGTGTTAGTGTGTGGCAGTATTGTTGTCCAGGCAGCTAACATGCTAACTGCACCTGCTAGTTAGAGATTATGAAAAGTTTCTTTTCAGCAATGACTAACAACGCAGAAAGCTTTCTAACAGCCGAGAGCGTGTTATCTTTGTCAAGTTGGTACACGAACCAGCTTAACACAGCTATCTGGTTTTATAAAGAAGTACTGAGAGTAGTTGTGCTTGTTGTTTCCGTAAGCTAACTGTATGTGGCTCTGCTGGTGTTTGACTGTTACCGTGTAAAATTTAAGTACTAGCATCAGCCAAATCGGTGTTAATAAAGCCATGCAAATAGTTTAAAAACAAACAGGTCATTGTCCTGTCGTGTTAAAAGTGCGATCTGTATCGGTGTCTTATTGAAAACACTCCCTCATTTGCAGCAAGAGGGCTCTCTTTGCGCCCAACACTGCCTCAACAACCTCCTGCAGGGTGAGTATTTCACCCCTGTGGATCTGTCCTCCATCGCTCATCAGCTCGATGAAGAGGAGAGGATGAGGATGGCTGAGGGAGGTATGGCCAGTGAAGAGTATAGGACCTTTCTACAGGTGAGGAGGAGACATAAAAGTGAATGCTAGTGCAGCAGCCTTTATCAAATAGTTTCCAACTTTATGTTGTGTTATTGTGTTTCCAGCAACCATCTGGGAACATGGATGACAGCGGGTTCTTTTCAATACAAGTGAGAGATTCCCTTTTTTATTGTTACCTAATAACAGATCAGTAACCTTTTGAAGTTAGTAATATTAATTCTCTTTTCTGTGATCGAATTCCTCTAGGTTATTAGCAATGCACTGAGAGTGTGGGGCTTGGAGCTCATCCTCTTCAACAGCCGGGAGTACCAGACCATGATGATTAATCCAATGTAAAGTTTTCTAGACTTTACTGTGTAATATCTTAATCTGTTGTTGTATTAAAATGAGTGACCCCCCACCCCCCAGTCAGTCTTTGACACAACACTGTAATCCCACAGCCACAGTTAAAATAGTTGGTGACAGCTATTTCTACCTTAATTCCAACTGTTTAACATACCAATTTACCTCTTGCTATGTTATTATATGTACAAATTTCTATATTTTTCAAGTAAATATACTACAAATCATGTTTGTATTACAGTTATACTGTTTAACTATCAATTATGGACATAGAGTATCTGTTTTTGATATTGTGTGAATTTTATTTTATCTAACTTTTATTGTTGAGGGTTTTTTATTCTTTTTTTGTCATCTAACCTGTTATTTAACTTTCTTCTTTTGCTTCGGACCCTTGAGCTGCTGTAACGTGTGACTTTCTTCAGTGTGAGATTAATCAAGTTTTTCTTGTCTTATCTTCCAGAAATGAGAAAGCCTTCATTTGCAACTACAAGGAGCACTGGTTTACTATACGCAAACTTGGACAACAGGTATGAGGCACTTGTTATCATGAGCAATCCTAGTGCAGCTTGATTTACTAAATAAAAACACTGTTTTGTTTTCATTGCAGTGGTTTAACTTGAATTCCCTGCTGACTGGACCAGAGTTGATATCAGACACCTATCTAGCCCTTTTCCTTGCACAGTTACAACAAGAAGGTATCATAAAAGCGACTTTTGTTTATACAATGTTAAGTTGTTGCAAAGCAGACACGATTCTGAAAGTTGAATTTTCTGCAGGTTATTCCATATTTGTGATCAGAGGAAACCTGCCTGAGTGTGAAGCAGAGCAGATTCTCGGGATCATGAGGGTGCAGCAGCAGCAGCGACCAAGGCTTATTGGAGAGGATGAATCCCAGACAAGTGCAGGGTATGTGTGTGTGCAGAGAGTAAAATAGGGAGCAGAGACACAGATTAGTTTATGTTTCAGTTGCTAAAAATAAGTTTGTTTTTACTGACTTGTTGCAACTGATTAAGTCTTGCACTGTGAGCAGCAGGTCAGCAGCTCTGAACCAGACGGAGATGGCCTTTGGTGTGGAGGATGAGGTTGTGGATGATGACGATGAGCTGAAGAGAGCTCTGGCACTCAGCAGACAGGACATAGATGTGGAAGATGAAGAAGCTGATCTTCGCAGGGCCATTCAGCTGAGCATGCAAGGTAAAGATGAACAAGAAATGAGTTAAAGTGGCCCTTTGCTGCGCGTCTTTCCCCCCTCTCTGTCCCACCTTACCCATCTGTCTCAAAATAAAGGGAAAATTCCCCCAAAAAATAATCTTTAAAAAAAGAATGAATTATCCAAAGATTTTAAAATATAGTGTTTCGTCGTCCAGTTGATTTGGTGGAAATGCTGATCTCTTAAACTCACGATTCTTTATACATTTACTGCATATTAACAAGGCTTCACCTCTATATCATCATATCAGTGAATCAGTACGTTTTCAGTCTTGTTTTCAAAAGTTGTGTTCCAGGTTCACATTTATACATTTTTTTGAGGATATACATTTATGGCAGTGTTGACATTATGTGTTTTACAAAAGGCAATACTGATATTGGGCCCTTGTTTTTCTAATATCATAGGAGCAGTGTTGAGCAACATGTCTTCAGAGTCCGAAATGGGGAATGTGAAATCAGGGAGCCAGGCAGCAGGGAGTGCTGGAGGACAAAGAGAAGGCCAGAATGAGGCGCTCACAGCCGAGGAGCTGCGGAAGAGGAGACAAGCCTATTTTGATCGGTAGGTTTAACTGCATGCCTGGTGACTACTGTACAGGGGGTGAACACAATGTTGTAAACACTTCTGAGCAAATCAGTTATAAGCACTGATTTTTTTTAATTCTATAGTGTAAACGTGTCCTCGTGAAAACGTGTTATTGAAAATAACTGGCATTTTTTTGTTTGGGACTACCTTTATTCAATAGCGTGGTTGTTCAATTCGAGAACTTGACACTTAGATTTCACATTCAGATTTTGTAATGCTTTCCCTCAAAACCCTGCCTTCTCACTCAAACAGCCCCCGCCTGCGCTCCGATTGGCGCTGCTTCTGCTGAAGTTGAGTGATTACACTCAGATACATTGTTGCTTGCACAAATTTCCTGTCCTGCAGACTCAGGCTACTCTCAGATTTCTCCTCTGCTCTGGGTATAGTGCTGACCAGTGAAACGATCCCCGCTTTGTTGCAGGCACATTCACTTTACTTCTGAGAGCGCCCCGTATGTGAGTGATGAAGCCGGTTAAAGAGTAAGGGTTCGTAAGGGATGCTCTAAGAAGTAAAGGGAACACACCCGCAAGAATGCAGTGATCATTTCATTGGTCAACACTACAAAAAAGGCCCACATTTTTGAGGCCATAATGTTTTTTGTTGTGATTAATTCTTTTTATAGCTGCTTGAAGTATTCATGGTATTGTGCCCACCCCGTTTGAGTAAGTGGAAAATGAACGTGCAGGTTTTGATACAAATTCCCCCTGTTGACGCGTTAGGCAGCAGCAACAAGCTCAGCCGAACATTCCCCAACAACCAGACACAAAACCAACAGGTGGCTCAGGTATGTACATCAGTTTTTTTTTTTAATATAAATAGCACAGATTATTTAATGAATTTGATCTTATAAGCCTATCCAAGAAAGACATGAAATATCACTTACCTAAGTCCTCTCTTGTCTTCCAGTCTCAGTAAACACTGGCTCCAAGGAGGACCAACAACAAAAGCCCAGCCAGTGAAGATGTGCGAGTATGTCTGTGTTGTTTACCAGCTGCCTGGATTGGCAACCCCGCACAGGGGTAGCTTTGCTCCTTCCTCTAACCTTTTGCACATGCGAACATAAGGACAGTCAGAAGGCTGACAGGTTTCCCCCGGTTAGTTCGCTGACAGGCTTTAGAGAAGAGAACAACGACAAAGAAAAGGCAGCAGTTAGTCCAATCTAACTCAGTGAGACACTGACGCTGGGAAAAGGGTGACCACAGAACTCATAATGCAGTTAATCCAAGTTTGCAATTGCCTTTTTACCATGGCGCCTTCTATTTCTATTGTATATTGTTCTTTTTATTCTCATTTTTTCTCTGGAAGAGATGGAAAGGAATCTTCAGCATACGAAGAGTGTGTTTACTTGTTTGGAGGTGAATACGTGCAGAGACGGGTGTTCTGTGAAAGCCATAGGAGACCAATTTAAGACAACAGATGAAAGTTTGATAGATAATGACAGAGCCCCATACCTTCACAATGTAGGACACATGATGTGATTCCAACACCTGCCACACTAAAACACAAGTGTAGTTTTGAAAACATTTCTTGTACTGAGATGCATCTTTTAGCCAGCAGCACTAACATATGTGGGTCTTTTATTTCTGACTTCATCACTTATTTTACTTCAGAACATCTAAGATTGAACTCTCAAGATATTTAGACAACATATTTTTGATGTTGTGGCTTTGTTATTACCTTTAAGTGTAGGCGTAATGAAATATAGGATTACACGGCTCACAAACACTTAATTTTAGGGTGTTTTGTCTATTTTGGATGGGCTGAACAATATAATTCTATAGAGATACTTGCTGAATCTAAGATGCTTTTGACTGATACATCACTTTTCATATCTTGTTCAGAATAAGTTGACATGTAATGGGGAACAAAGACTCTGTAAACACCATGAAACTGCAGCTGATGGATAAATACGTAGTTCATTTCTCCAGCACAGTACGATCACTTAAAACCAAAAGAAAGTCTGACATGTCCGACCTGCCCATCTGGTGTCTGTTGTTTCTCCTCATCAGTATTTGTCATGACCCGTTTAGGTTATTTATTGTTAAGAATACTTTGTTAAAATGCTAATTCTCCCTTTGATGTACCTTTACAAACAATTCTACCCTGAAATACTTTTTTTTTTTTTTTTAATTTGCACTGATTTGACTTATCCTGTATTCCAATAACACTTAGAGCAATGTTGTACACGTTAGTTGTACAAATATAAATTAAATTGCACTGAGGTTTCCACTGTTCAAAGCTATGGAGGCCACTGGCTTATTGGTGACCCTTTGACATAACAGTAAAATAGCGAGAATGAAGGGCGACAGTTACTTAACCTCATAATTTGTATAATTTAAAACCCAAAGATAAAACGAAGCATCAAATGTGTGTCACCATGTGTTCACTTTGAAGAGTTTGTTGAATTTTTTTTTTGCATTCAACTCTGACTGATTTTGTTTAAAATCTCTCTTTTTTTATTCTCTGCAAGCGTACATTAAGTCCTAAAAACTAAAATAATGTTGCAACACACAATGTAGATGAATAGACCACATCATAGCATTAAAACTGATAGGTTTGTTTACAGTTGTTATTGTTTTCTAATGACAGTTCAGCATGAATATATCTTGATGCCTCCACAGAAGTATTTGATGTCACTCAAAGTTTGACTTCTTGTGCTGGATGATTTTCAAGAAAATTCCTGTATTGTTTTCATTTACTTTGGATCTGTTAAGCTTTTTTTCTATTTAAGATGCACTCGCAAAAGAGTGTAAAATGTTGGTAGTTTGGTTTTTATCATTTGCATTATTTCCAGTCACCACATTCTTATAAGTACTGAATTTTTGTTACTTTCATATGTTATCATAGCACATTATTTCTTATAATGCAACAGTGTGGAAGATTAGGGGGATTTAGTGGCATTTAGTGGTGAGGATCGCAGATTGCAACCAGCTAAAAACTTCTCATGGTCAGAACTCCATCATTGTTCACTGTTCAGGAGGTTTTAACTGGGAGCCAGATTATCAGCAGAGGTCTCTTCCTCTCCATAGCAAATGGACCAGGTTATTAAAACCGGTATAAAGACTCAATAAAGCAGTTTCATCGTAAATAAATCAGTGTTTGTGAGTTGTTGTTAAGCAGCTGCTAACTACAGTGTCAGACATGACAACGTAAATGGTCCTATCTAGTGTCAGTGTTTGGTTTGTCCCTTCTGGACTACTGTAGAAACATGGCAGTGCAACAGGCAATTTCCGTAAACGAGAACCTGCTGACTATGTAGATATAAACGGCTCATTTTGAGGTAGCAAAATCACAACAATTCTTATTTGCAGGTGATTATAAACTACAGAAAACATGCTTATCATATTACATTCCACTTCTGCCAACATATCCCCCTAAATCCTACACATTGGATCTTTAATGCAGCGTTTACCGCACCTGTCCTGGAGTAACCCATGTCCTGCGTGTTTCAGATCTCTCCCTGCTCCTTCACATCTGATTCAAATGGTCAAATCATCATGAATCCCTGAAGCTGCTTGATAGCAATATGATCATTTAAATCAGCTGTGCAGGAGCATGGAGAGATCTCAAACATGCAGGACAAGGGACACCCCAGAAGAGGTTTTTGGGGAAAAGTGGGTATTTCATGTGTTAGTTATTGTTCCGGGATTAAAGTGACATTCACTCCTCCTGAAGTCTCACATGTCTGTTTTTTATTTGTTCTTGTGACATCACCTCTGGGGAAAAAAAGAGGCTCTGAATGTTTGAAAAACAGCTCCATTTGGAACAACTCAACGCGTCGTGTTTTGTGGTTAATATGTAACGCTCAGAGCACACTTGCACTTTGTTTCCCCAAATAATAGATGGAGCTTTCAGATCTTGCACAAGCTGAAGGGTACGTACGACAGTTGATCTTGGAAAATATTCTTTAGAATTATCTATTGCATCCATAAAAGTGTTTTGGTGGTAAAGTTATCATCTCTAATCTGCATTGTTTTGGGTTAGTTAAGTTACTGTTCAGTTGTGCTTTTCATAATAATCTTTTGACATCTACTTGTCTTCATATTTCAGATTGTGCAGCCAAACATCTCAAAATATGCTGGTAAACAAAATGAAGATGGCATTTATTTGCATTGTAACCTTCATGTGCTTTCTCGCTCCGGTCCACCAAGCGCGCCTCCCGGATGCCACCATCGCAGATCTTTCCTTCAAAAACATGGACTTTGCCATGAACCTATACAGAAAAATATCCAGCTACCATGACAAGAACATCTTTTTCTCACCCCTGAGCATCTCTACCAGCTTTGCTGCTCTCTTAATGGCCACTGATGGTGTCACGCATGAGGAAATACTGAAAGGACTCAACCTGGAGCAGCTGGAGCGGGCCGACCAGCCAGAACTTATACCTCAACTCTTTCAGCTGCTTCATGAGAGCATCACACAGAATGGATCACTGAAGCTGGACCAAAGCATGGGCCTCTTTATACGCCAGGAGTTTGAGCTGCAGGTGATGTTTCAAGAGCAAATCAAGATGTTTTTTGACGCTGACATCAAAACTGTAGACTTTGCGGACAGAGAAGGTAGTGTCAGATTCATCAATGAGTATATCAAGAACAAGACTGAGGGCAAAGTGACGGAGATGATTTCCACCCTGGATACACAGACGCAACTCATGCTAATCAACACCATTTTCTTCCAGGGTAAGCTGGTTCAGTTTAGAACTTCATCTTTGTGCTTTGACTCCCATTTGTGTTTTGACTTTTGACCTATAGTGCCCACAATTAAACTAACAGTATTATTTCCTCTACAGGTACCTGGAAGCTGCCTTTCAACCCCAATTTCACTGAAAATGCATCCTTCTACATTGACAACTATAATATTGTGCAAGTGCCAATGATGTTTTTGGAGGATAAGTTCTACATGATGGAAGATGTTTCTCTTGGTGCCAAAGTGCTGAAGCTGCCGTACCAGGAGGGTGTTTCCATGCTTATCCTACTCCCCAACAAAGGCATGGACTACACTGTCATTGAAGAAGGGATCAATGCTAAGAGGTTCCTCAGCTGGATCAAAAAGCTGCACAAACTGTAAGTGGAGAAAATCATAATAAAGCATGCTGTCCTGTTGTTTTTCCGCTGTTTTGTTGTCTGTATTCTGTTGTTTTTGAGCACTTTGTGACATTTTCTCCAGAAAGTTGCTGTTAAAAGCACCTAGTAACAAATGCATAATATTAAATACCTACAGCAACAGATTAACAAGCGAGTGTACTCAACATGTCGTCTCGTTCACAGCAAACTGGAAATCAACCTGCCTAAATTCAAGATGGAAGAGTCGTATTCCCTGCACAATCTCCTACCGGACATAGGCATGGCCAGTATCTTCAGCAATTCAGCCAATCTGACAAAGCTGAGTAAGGAAGAAGATCTCAAAGTGTCAGAGGTTAGTTTTCAATGTCACCATCCTGTACAGAATACTACCTCCATATTCCAACCTTTGCAGATAATAACTTTTAATTTTTTTTAATCTCCACTATAAAATCCCAGGTGCTTCACAAGGCAGTGATCGAGGTGGACGAGTCGGGGACCACAGCAGCAGCTGCCACAACAATGGGCATCATTCCATATTCCTTACCCAGGGCCTTCATTGTCAACAGACCATTTTTCTTCTTCATATATCACGAAGACACAAACTGCCTGCTGTTCATGGGCAGGGTGATTGACCCCACCAAAAACTAGCAGTCATGACTGTGCTGTTTGTGTACTGAAGTGGTTGCACGTGTCGTTGTGTTTATTTAGGCTTTTAAAGGGCTGCTTTGGTGCATTTTTCAATTTAAAATTTAAAATGCTCATGCTGGTCTGTTCTGTAAGCCTACCTACCTACATGTAATCCCTATTAAAAAAGAACTTATGTTAGTGTGCCTTTTTTTGGATTTAATCAAATCTTTTCAGCTCTCAAATACAGATATGTGCAAAATGCATACTAAATGAGAGCAGTGTTGACTATATACAAGTGAGCTCAAGGATATTTTTGCTTTTTGACCTGTAATTAGGAAAACATTTAAATATTAACATTAAAAAATAACACTTAAAGGAATATTGTCAAAACCATTAACCTTTTTTTTTAAATGTATTATTGTATGCAGATAACTTACAAACCTTAACAGAAAGCTTTATCAGAAAATGTGAAACAAGACCCTTTATTAATTACCTGATCAGATGCATATGCACATCTAAGGACAGAGGGATGTTGTATGCTGTAAAGCCCTCTGAGGCAAACTGTGTTTTGTGATAATGAATAATAATAAATAAAACTAAATTGAATTGAATAGGTGTAGATTTTCAGGGGTACACAGGGGTCATCTCCTTCAATACTTTTGAATGTACTGTACATATGTCCCCCTCAATAAAAACAAAGTATGGGGGTGCCCATTAGCTCACCTGGTAGAGCAGGCGCCCGTGTACAGAGGCTGCGTCCTGGCCGCAGTGGCCACAGGTTGGACTCTGGCCTGTGGCCCTTTGCTGCATGTCATCCCTTCTCTCTCCCCCTTTCACACTTGATCTGTCCTATCTGTAATAAAGGCAAAAAGCCAAAAAATATATTTTAAAAAAGTAGCAGAGGACTTCAATACTTAGAAAAAACAAATGAGATATGTACATCATGCACTGATGCAGACAAGGCACAAATCTGTAAATGAATATTCACTAGAATGCAGAAATTAAGTTAAAAGTGACAAACTTGTGAGCATTTGTTGAATACTTGATGGCTCACCAACAAGATGCTTTTCACAACCTGGTGTTATGAAAGTGTTCTTATTAATAGACTTTAAATTATGTATAAAGCATAAAAGCTCCCATATTGGGAAAAGTCAGGCAGGCTATATAAAAACTGTGAGTGTAGCAAAATGTTTGATCCACAGAGAAATTCAGAAACAACCCGTCAGGACTAATGTAAATTTGTATGATACAAATATATTAAATAGACAGTTTTAAATTGAAACGTAAACACCTATTTAGACAGAGTGCCAGAGATATGATGGCTTTTGAACATTAAAGCATGTCAAGTATGAACCTGAAAATTAGCACAATATAGGATAGATTTTTAATTATTAATAAAGTCATAATTTACAGTGTAAACCTTTTATTATGAGAGTAAGTGGTACCAGCACACCCAAGATACCTGAATCTTATTAATATCTAATTTTATGAATATAATCACTATATCTTTAGATACCAGGCTACTGAACGAAGATTTTAAGATATTGTGATTGTTTTACTGATAAGACAGGATCTGACTTAACACACAGCAGCAGGAAAGACTTATTACTTACAGTGAAGAATAAATAACGACTAATATCAGCAGGAGAAAAGTCTCTGTATCTGCTGTTCGACAAATAAAGTTTTTCAAACCACGTGATCAACACTGTCATGGCTGCGCCCTCGTGTCATGCGTGGCTGTTGACACTTGTAACAGTATTTTGACATTTTAAATAACCACATCAGCGAAGGTGGTACTTTTTTGTTATGGTCTTACTTGTAGTTGTTATGTAGTTGTTTATCATAGACGAAGCTTATTGGAGCTGGTATTTCTTCGAGGGTTTTCTGTACAGTTAAAGTGGTTTTGCACCAAACTTAGCTAGAAGCTAACTTCGCACACACGCTTTCAACAACAAGTTTAAGGTAGGAGGTTTTTTATCAACGTACCTTGTTATTTAACTGTAGGAAAATGAAGACGAAGAAGCCCAAAAACAAGCGTCTGTCCTCGGGACAGCACAAAAAAGACAAACGGGGCATCCATGTGAAAGGCAAATGGAAAGCCATAGAGCTGGATCCTAGTCTGTTCTCCGAGGAGGGCATGGAGGGTCTGGTGTGTTTTGAAGAGCTGACAAATTATCGTCTGGTTGACTCCGAGAAGACCGCAGCTACAGCAGCAAGGGAACTGAAAAAGGAGGAGGAGAAGAAGAAGAAGAAAGCGAAGAAAAGGAAAGTCAGTGAGGCAGAGGAGGCTGGAGAGAAAGGAGATGTGGAGAGCAAAGAGGGAGAGACAGCACCTGAACCAGCCAAGAAAAAAGCCAAGAAGAAGAAGAAGAAAAATAAGAAACTGGCTGCAAAGGATGCAGATAATGCAGCTGTCGATGTGACACAGAAGGATGCAGCTGCAGGTGACGAGAAAGGAGAAGATGAAGCACCTGAAGAGGACGCTTCAGAAGATACAGCAGTGAGTTCAGAGCCTGATGCCCAATCAAAACTCACAAAGAAAAGCAACAAACAGAAGAAAAAGAAACAGAAGCAGCAGAGAGAAAATGATCAAATCCAAGAGGTACAGTCAAACCAGGACTCTCCGTCAGAAAATCAGCCTCTGGAAAAAGAAAAATCCACTCAAGACAAAGTGGCACAGCCTCCCAAAAATAAAAAGCAGATCAAGAATTGGACAAATGCAGCTCTGTCTGGCTCTGATGGTAAAAATGCTGATGTGAGTGCATGGAAGGACTTGTTTGTCCCCTCGCCTGTGCTAGAGGCTCTCAGCAGTCTTGGATTTAGCTCACCGAGTCCAATACAAGCTCTCGCTTTGCCTCCAGCGATCAGGGATCGGATGGATGTGCTGGGAGCTGCTGAGACAGGTAAGATAAAATACCTTTTTGCAGCTTAAAAATATGCCCCTGAGTGTCTGTGAATTAAGCTAATGTGAGCACTTTTGTTACAGGAAGTGGAAAGACACTGGCTTTTGGTATTCCCATGATCCACACCATCCTGGAGTGGAAAAACAACTCCGAAAAGTCTGTTGACACTGAACCGACCACACAGGTGGAGAGTTTGTATTTACCAGCTGCAGACGAGTCCACCAAAGATGAGGGGGACGACATGGAGGCAGAGGAGGGTGAGAGCATCACAGAGCAGGAGGAGGGTGACACAGACGAACATGACAGCGAAGATGAACATGATGACACTGAAGGAAAAGATGATGAGAGGCTTGGGTGCGTTCAAGTAATCGAAAATGCAGAGTTTGACTTCGCTGCTGAGGCAGAAGAAGAACCTGCTGGTGGTCGCAGTCAGCCGCTGCTCGGACTCGTGCTCACTCCCACCAGAGAGCTGGCTGTTCAGGTCAAACACCACATTGATGCTGTTGCGAAATTTACAGGTAAGTCTTTCAAGTTTTTAATTAGCTTTTTTTTTTAAATAATCTGAATTATGAATGTCAAGATGCTTAAGATGTTTGTTATGTAGACATCAGGACAGCGATAGTGGTGGGTGGAATGGCACAACAGAAACAACGACGGATGCTAAAGCGGAGGCCAGAGATCATCATCGCCACTCCGGGACGTCTATGGGACTTGATCAAGGAGAGACATCCACATCTGCTGAACTTAAGACAGCTCAGGTAAAAATGCATTATTATTCAAAATGCATTTGTAATCTGCACCTGGCATAAGCATTAAGGATTTTGTGAGATGCAAGCAGTTTCAGATTGTGTTAAAATGTTTTAGAGAGACCCTGAGCACTGAATTTTCTCAAGCTTATACAGTTAATTGCACCAATTATTTTTATAATATGTGTTTACTAAATACATTAGACAACAGAGTTTTGTTAAATAAATAAATAAATAAATAAATAATGACACTTTTATGACCATGTTATGGACACAAGGGACTATATATTATATTTGACTACTGTTTTTTTCTACAATATAAAGAAAAACAGTAGTCAAATATTTTCATAGACTAAATATAGGTTAACAGATATTTGATATCTATAAACACAAAAGTTGCAAGACTGCATTTCAAGACTTTAAATTAAAACAAATTTCGCAGCATTCTCAACATACTAAATATAGTCTGTGGGCACTAATGGGTTAAAACAGTATGGAAATGCTCTGTTATAAACAGTACATGATTGGGCTTAAGAATAAACAATCCACCCATCATTAAGTACAGCATCAGCAGTAGTCAAATGTTAAATAAAGCAAAGACCCCTGGTATTGACTGCGTGCACATTATAGCTATTTGTGTGAAATACAAAAGCCAGAGGCAGAGGAAACAATATTTGCTGAACGCTAAACAGATACCAGAGGGGGTGACATTGTTTTTACTGAATGTAACAGAAAGCTAGATCAACATGAGAAACATCAGAAGTCTGATGAATCTTTCTGTGGCACTGATCACTCATAGAGGCTTGTTTGCTAGATTTTCATGCTTCTTTATATCGATAAATCTGGGTTGTGTTTCTCTGCAGGTGCCTGGTCATTGATGAAGCAGATCGTATGGTAGAGAAAGGCCACTTTGCAGAGCTGGAGAGTCTGCTGGAGATGCTGAACACCGTGCACTTTAATCCCACAAGGCAAACGTTCGTGTTCTCTGCCACGCTGACCATGGCTCGCAGCCTGCCCACCCGCCTCCTGCAGAAGAAGAAGAAGAATCTGGACCAGAGGAGCAAACTGGAGATTCTCATGGAGAAAGTGGGGATCAAGTCCAAACCCAAAATCATTGACCTGACCAGGAAGGAGGCGACTGTGGAGACTCTGACTGAGACCAGAATCCACTGTCAAAAGGAGGACAAGGACTTCTACCTTTATTACTTTCTGCTGCAGTATCCTGGCCGCACCATGGTGTTCGCCAACAGTATCGACTGCATCAAAAGACTCAACTCCCTGCTGGTTATCTTGGACTGTACTCCACTGCCTCTTCATGCCAACATGCACCAGAAACAACGCCTCAAAAACCTGGAACGCTTTGCAGAGAGGGAGAGGTGAGGTTTGCACACACTTGCAGTATTGTTTGCCTCTGGGTTAGGTTAGTAATTGTGTTCTTATGATAAAATGTAAAAACCTGTTAGCTGCAACTAAGAGCTTAAGGGTTTTATCTGGTGAAAAGTCCGGGATTATGTTTCCCATGCCTAGTTCCAACATTGAGAGTTTCATCATAATGCATATTTACAAAATACATTTGTAACTATAGTGGTTTGGCAAATTAAAACAAGTTCCTCTAGTAGCACAAGATTTTCAAGTTTTGAGATTTAATCAACAGTGGGAGGACAGACATGAAGTTTCAAACAGGAGTTTTATTCATTCCTCAAAGTGGAAGGTGAAGAAACAGTTTCACTTTGTCTGTACATGTTCATGTGTTGCTGCCATCTTGGCAAGGTCTCTTAAAGTTAAAAAATAAAACCACAGTGAAAGTAAAAAAAATATACTCGAGATCATTTAACACAGAATCTGTATTTGGTAACTTTGAGATTATTTTCTAGTTCTTGCAGCAATCTCTGTCATAGAAAGTGATTAACACCTGTGTTCTTAAGTCGTAGTTGCAACAAAACTCATTATTTGGCATCGCTTTAGTGGCTCAACTCAAAACTCTACGAAGGTGACACTTGAATTTCAAAACTTCATTCACAGTTGTGTCCTGCTGACGACTGATGTTGCAGCTAGAGGACTGGATATCCCAAATGTTCAGCATGTTATTCACTACCAGGTAAGCTTTTTTAATTGTTGTCCGTAGCATTTTTTTTTTTTTAAAAATCCGCTTACATTCACGTAACATGAGTATCATCCTCAATAAACATGAGTAACTGTTGCACAAACCACTGAGCCATGGTTCAGCCACTGTTCTATAGATGTTATCCTGCAACATATGGATGAGCACAGCCTTGGTGTACCTGGTGTAATTATTTGTACTTATGTTCCTCTGTGAACATCAGGTCCCCAGGACATCTGAGACTTACGTCCATCGGAGTGGCAGAACAGCGAGAGCTACCAAAGAGGGCCTGAGTTTGCTACTAATAGGCCCAGACGACATGATGAACTTTAAGAAGATCTACAATAATCTCCAGAAGGACGAGGACCTTCCCATGTTCCCAATAGAACTCAAATTCATGGAGGCCATCAAGGTGAGATCCAGCATTACGTCCTGCCTTCATGTAGTTCTACACAGCCACACCTAACTTGTGCTATGCCAACACCGGAGGCGAATTTGCGATTCTTAGGCGAAGACTTGATCTGCAGTACTCTGCCTGACTCTTTCTCTGATTTGCTTATCCTGATATTCTTACCCTAACCAATCCCACCCCTCTGTCCTAAACTTTACCAACTCAACCAACAAGACTACACAGCTACACAATCAGAGGGAGATTTGGGCGGGTCATGCCTTCACCAGGAAACGCAAATTTGCAATTTTGCAATCTACAAATCTGCACAAAGAGGTAAAACAGCTCTGGGCTGTTTGTATTTCAAACCAATCAGTCTTTTTGGGGCAGCACTAAGTCCAAGATGCAGCAACTGTGCCCTTGCAAAAAACTGTCAGGAGTAAATTTAGGAGTCTTGGTGGAACATCTGCTCATGGAGAGGTGAGCCCTGGTATTAAAATGGCTAAATCCCCACAAAAGACAAACACTGCATAGAGCATTGAAATTTTTTTAGTGTGGATGTTGCTAACCAGGAGGTGGTTGCTGTTTTATCACACACAATGCTAAAGTGAAGTGTGCAGACAGGTCTCGCCATTCAGGACAAGTTAAACACGGCGACACAGAAAGCGTGTTACCATCTGAAATAGGCAACTAAGGACAGACCTATACCCACAGACTACATCCTTTGAGCCAGACTAGCCTTAGTTTGACATTAAAGAGATTATATTTTGATTATTATTGTGGAATGCTTTCCTTCACAGGAGCGAGTAAACTTGGCCAGACAGATTGAGAAGATCGAGTTTCACAACAGCAGGAAGAATCAGCACAACTCCTGGCTGAGACAAGCGGCAGAGGCCATGGAGATGGACCTGGATGATGATCTTTTAATTGGTAAGACCAACACAACACAAAATCTCCTGAACATGTTCCCTTTAATTAAAAAGTATACAAATACAGACGACTGAATATCCCATCTGTGTCTACAGGCAGAGGAAGGGATGAGGAGGGGGACAGAGAGCAGCAGAAGGTGGTGAAGGGGATGAAAAAGCATTTGAAGCATTTGATCTCCCAGTCTGTGTTCAAGAATGTGATAAAGACAAAGTATCCCACTCAGATGGGGAAGCTCTCCCTGCCTCAGATGCCTCTAGCGGGGAGGGAAAGCGCCCTCACCCAAGTTTCAATACAGAAGAGGAAACAGAAGTTAAAGAAAGGTGGTCCGTCACGGCAGAAAAAGCAGAAGAAACCGCAGCAGCAGTAACATGTTAATGGAAATGTGCATTTAAAAGGCAGTCTTATACAGGATTTGTGTGATTGTTGATTGATGTAATTTTTTTTTTTACATACATTCAATTCATGAAATACTTGTTGCACAGTGCTGTACACTGCAATACTTTATAAAAATCTGTTTTCATGAAGTGTCCTTACTTGGGATTTTATTCAACCACAGTCAGTGTTCCTGAGTTGCGTCGAGTCCTCGAGGATCTCTGGTCAGTGTTGTGGTCGCGGGTAGAGAATGTTATAATGTGACGTTTGGTAGAGAAGGTGCAGGGAGGGCTCAGCACCCTCTGGAATGACGTGGTGAGCCAACTGCTGTTCGTCACCCTCCATGGAGACGATGTGGATGCAGATATCCAGGGCCTGCGACAGAGCTAAGATGTCCACGTGGTCACACTCCATCGCCATGGCCTCCACTTCCTGAATGAAAAGAGCGCAAACAGTGGTGTTAGGTCCGTGCGTCCAAGGCTTCAGCCCTGAATGTTTTATACACAGCCCCAGACCTAAATATGTATGCCATGTAAATGTTTCAAAAATAACAATAGGCCTAATAAAAAAGTCCCGGATCTAATAATCTGTTATTCCTTTAAATACTTTTACATGTATAAATGTACTTTGTTATATTCCACCATAGTTACGTAAACAGACTTTTTTTCAGCTCTGGTCAATAAAATTTTGAATGACAGCAGTTTTAAAGTATCTTGTTTCTACTCAATACTTCTGTCTTGCTTTTTATTTAAACAAACTGAATTATAAAAATAAGTAAAGAAATAAAACTAAGAATAATAATGAACTCAATATTAATTTCTAACAACTACTATTTTATGTCTAATAATTAACAGTCATACCATAGTCTGGAAAGTTAAAAAAAAGAAAACTTTTCTACGGGTAAATAAGGTGCCAGAGTGCTTAGAAAAGGAATCAAAATACAACTTGTGGTATCTGTATGCATCAAAAACAATTTCACAAGGGGGACCCCCCCAACCCCAGCAGAGGCCCCCAGTGTCCTCAAATCCTAGAAACGTCCTTACCAGACCCCACAGCTGCATTTGCCTGAACTATCCTTAGTTCAAAACTAGGTGTACTATTTTTTCACTAGATGGCAGCAACACTTTGTTACTAACTTGATGACAGTAGACGAGCAGATTGGGCGCCTCCACAAAGTTACAGAAGAAGTCCGCCTGGTTTTGTAGGTGTGCTGAAGTGAGCAGCCTGAGATACTGCACCACGCTGTCAGAGGTCATCTGCTCATTAAAGAGCCTGAGCAGCGTCTCTTCCTGCTCCTCAGCCTGGCACTGCTCCACAACATGTACCACCTTCAAGAGAAAAGACACGAAGGTATTTTCACAGTTCAACAAAACAGTTCCCTCTAGTTCTACAAGTTTGCCTCTAGTGGTATAATTATCATTCCCTGCACCTTTTTTAAAAGTAGAGATCCAGTAGCAGACTAACCACACTTAAAGGGGAATGTGTGTCTTTTTTTTTTTTAAAAAAAAAGGTCCATCCTGAAGAGAGACTGCTACAGCCGCAGCTGTAAAACAACAAACTGCAATGTAATCACTCTAGTCAACTGTGCAACAACAATTTATGTCCATTTAAAGTGCCTTTGTGTCACCAACAGGCTAAGATTGTTATTACAACTCTCTGAAAACATTATACAACCTATGACGTCTTTTTATGATTTTTGGACGACAAACTATAGTATGACATTTTTTATGATTTTTGGACGACATACTGAAATATGATGTTTTTTATGATTTTGGTCAACATACTATACTATGACGTTTTTCTAAGCTTTTTGGATGACATAGTATAGTATGGCGTATTTTATTATTTTTGGTCTACATATATACTATGACATTTTTATGATTTTTTTACAACATACTATATTTTGTTGTTTTCTATGATTTTTGGCTGACATACTATGGTACGAATTTTTTATACATACTATAGTATAACGTTTTGTATGATTTCTGTGTAACATACTATACTACCACGTTTTCATGATTTCTGTACGTCATACTGTACTATAAAGTTTTTATGATTTTTGGACAAAATACTATACTATAACATTTTTTATGATTTTTGACAACATATTATACGATGACATTTTTTATGATTTTTGGACTACATAGAATAGTAGAGTATATAGAAAGTATAGCTTAGTGTTGTTTAAAGATTTTTAATGTCATGGCTGAATTTTTTGGACATTGTGGACATGTCCCTGAAATTTCAGAACAAGACTTCACTTTGAGGCCAACTTGGTTACATGAACAAACACATAGGATCTGTGAAAGGCAAAGAAAAACATTTTATTTCCCTATAGCGTCTTTTTCTAATATTGTCAAATGTGTATAATAACAGCCAGAGCCTGTCAGTGGCAAAAACAAGCACCTTTAGTGGACATAAATTGCTAGTGTACATTATTAGTAGTGATTACATTGGAGCTTGTTTCACTGCTGCTAAGCCTGCAGTGGTCTCTCTCAATACTGGACCAATTTCAAAAAATGTGGTCTCCATTAGTCACAAAACATGGGGACATAAGGTCCAGGTTTAAAATTACATGAGTGTCCCATTAACAAAACCATCGCAGTGGTAAGGAGCCACTTGCGTTTATCAGTTCCTAATGGATGAGTGCCAAAAGGCTTCATGATACAACAAGCCCAGTTGGTTTAGACTTGCAGTTCATTCACACATATCCAAATTATTAGAACTTGATCTATTTTTTACTATACATCTCATTCTATGCCTTTAGGTGTTTATTATGTCATCACACTAGTTTTGTAAAAGCATTGTTGAGGCGTAGCCAAAGGCCAAAACTAACCTACCGAATCTACTTGTCTTTTGCCTAACTTTGTTTTATCGCTTGACGCACATTAATTTCTGAAAGATTCATTTACAATAACATGCATGTTGATGGAGATTCAGGCTTGTAAACATGTGTGATTTACTGATGTAAGGATACCTAGTAAGTACAAAAAAAGTGTGACTGTGGTAGGAAATGCATCATTTACTGTGTTCAGGTGGTGCCTGAAGGTACTCTCGTCAAACCCCGCAGAAGAAAAATCTTCACAGGTTTGAACGATTTTCTCCTTGAATCTGAAAGTGAAACCGACGAGACAAGGCCACCTTAGATTTTAAGTGACCTCAGTTTGGACAAGCAGCAGCGATGATGTTGACTGACCTCTGTAAAGCCCTGGCATTGTGTAGCAGAGACTCCAAGTGTGCAAAGCAGAAAGCTCTGTAGAAGCAGTTCCCATCTCCGCGCACTTGTCTGACGGTGGAAAACTGGCTGCTTAAATCCTAACAAAGGACAACATGTGATTATTATGCGGCGTGAGTTAAGAGGGGTGACAAAATGACCACCTCAATATCATACTTTATATTTGGCACCCGGCGTTTGCTCAGGAAACAGCGAAGAAATGTCCTCTCGGCATGAGACGAGGCTGCCTGCCTCCATCTGTCGACAAACAAACAGCTTTACTATTTTGAGAACAAAAGGCAGTTTTAGGGGTCGACTGACCGCACGACATACCTTCGTATTTCAACAACATGGAAAAAATGCAAGGAAACGTAATTACAGTTAGGAAAGACTCCGCGCGTCAAAGATGTGTGTCACAACATTGTTTCAATCTTATTTCCATTTTCTGAAAACCGGATGTTTGCGTGTACCACGTGCCCGTGTTAAAGGGACAGTGCAGGGTTTGTTAAATTCCGGGTGTCAAACCTCCCGAGGAGGACAGCCTGAAAACTAGCTTCAAAAAGAAAGCAGTGTAACCTGTGTAAGCTCAAGCATGTCATCTCACAATTAGCCTAATATTAGCCTTTTTCCATCACAATAGTGAATAATAGTGCTATAAAATTAAATACATCTACATCTAAGTCCTTGCTCTTTTGTCCTCCTCATCTGTTTACCTGATTGTTTCCCCTTTTAATTGTGTTGCCTTTTGTTTTTGTTGGGTTTTTTTTAAAATCCCCTTTCTCTCTTCATTTTTAACATAACGGTACTCCTATTGTTGCTGCTTAATAATAATATACAAAGAGTTACAAACTGTGGTAGAGAAATACATAATCAATCAAATTATGAATATTCCATTTAAAAAAACAACACAACTCAGTCACAAGTAAAAATCCTCAAAATCAAAATCTCAATTTTTCATACAAAAATACACCTGTTATCAGCAAATTATTCTTAAAGTATCAAGATGAAAATGATGCATTTAATTGTATACAAGTATAAATTGTACTTATGTAGTCTACAGCGAAGACTTGATGTATTCAGTTGCATTCCACCACTGCACATTCTTGTATTTGTTATTGTAGTTGTGTTCAGAATTTCCCTCTGAAATGTAGTGAATTATGAGTATAAAGTAGCATATAAATGTTAATACTCAAGTAAAGTACAAATATTAAGCCAGCTATAATACCTGAGTAAATGTTCTCAAAGCCTGACAACACAGGGACACAGATAAACCCCTGAGATGTATGTCTGAACATGTTTTTCAACTTTTACTGCATTGCAACATAATTGGTGATCACAGTCTGCACAAAACCTGTGCAGCCGCGTCTGACAATATGGAGCGGGCAAGAATCAACAATCTGCATTGCTGCTATTGTTTGGTGCCTCTTGCTGAAACACGGACTGTTTGTTAAATGATACAGGACAGAAAATGTGAGTGGCTGCAACATTTGGTTCTGCATGATATGTATGATTTACAACAGGAAAGTTACGATTATCTCTGCTACACTGATTATATTTACTGTATTAAATAGATAAAATGCCGACTATCACAAAAAAGAGAAAACTGCATACTTACCATTGCATATGCCATTTGATGGCTATTACCTTGTGTATGAAAGCATCATTTGATTGTAACAATTTTATTTTAAAATGCAACAATGATTCCAGAGATTCACATTTTCAAAGTTCTGATGCTCGAATACACTTGATTACCTTGTTTTCAAAATCAATAAAAGATGTAGGTAAAAAAATATAGTGCATGACATTTTGTAATAGGAGTTTTATATGGTGAAACTCAAAAAATAAGTGTCACACCACTCTGATATGTTTACAGAAATATTTTTGACATTAGTTTCACTTACTGGCCCATTTTTTCAAATGCATCTTACATTCTTTATCATTAGATGCCATTTACTTAGTTTTGATGCTGTGCTTTCTTTTTTTAAAATTGCTTCCAAGGTCAAAAATGAACCTTTACACTCCACAAAATCTTTATAATTAGATTACTGTGAGCAGTAAGAGCATGATTTGTTGTAAAAGTTCTACATCAGCTCATTGTCCCACTCTTTCTACTGACTTTACTGGAACTTTTGATGAGTGTTTTACTGCCGATACTTTTCATTGACCCTCTCTCTCTTTTGTCTGTCAGAGCTGTTCTGCTCGTCATTGCAGACCCCGAGTCCATCAGTCTCCTCGCTCTCCTCTCTGTGTCCGCCTTGTCCAGGATGTACTCCTGAAATCATACCCTTGTTAGTTTCAGGTAGGTAAAGGAACATCAATTACTAGTATTTCGATGTGAATACTAACTCCTTGAAACCTGGCCAATTGGCTTGATTTCTTTCAAAAAATGGGAAGAAGGCATTGAGCAATTTAAAGAAATATCCCAAAATTAGCAAGAATTTAGTAAAAAGCTACAAGTAAATTACCTGAAAATTCGTTAAAAAAACAAAAGAAAATCAAAGTTCAAAAATACAAGGAAGTAACCTGGAATAAATTATAAAAATTTTGTAACAGAATTTAGGTATGTAATTCTGATCATTATAAATATAGTTTTTCCCTATTTTCTTCTTTTTTTCGCAAGACATTTTTCCCTACCTTTTTTAATAATTTTTTTTATAATAATTTTTTTTTAAATAATTTTTCGCGATGTACTAATTTCTTACAATTTCCATTTCTTACCAAGTTGCTAATTACCTTTTTCCCTTGTTTGTTTCTTTTATTTTGAAAACACACCATTTTTCTCAGGGTTCACAGGTTCAAATACTTGTGAAAGGCGTCTGAAAGCAGCTTAAGTCATATTGCTCTAGGTAACCAACTACTTTCCTCAGACATTACCTTCACCATGTCCATCTTTGTCAGTACATCCATGTTTTCCAGAGGTCCATATGCTGATAGATAACACTGCTCTGCAAGGTTGTGTATGGCCATTAGCAAGGAACCCACTTCTTCAACCTGTGTTAACAACACATATGACAACATTTCTATCTAATAATCCTATGATTTTATTATCTAAGGAACATTTCATAGTCCTGAAAACATACCTTCTCTCTGGACAGGCCTTGCTCCATCAGCAGGTTAACCTCCGCCTGCTTGTTCTTCTCTTTCAGGGTTTCTAACTCACCCTGGAGTTCAGACAGTTCCTTATTGTCCATCTGCAACACGCACACAAAACTATTAAAAGGTTGTTCATTCAAGTACTGTCGGTGGAAGAAAAGTAGCTGCAAGTATCTGTATGTCTGACCATTTTTTTAACACTGTGGTCCTGCTTCATGATCTGCAGCTGCCGCTGGCCCTGCTCCACCTCCTCCTCCAGATGGCCCAGACGCTGCAGAAGCTCCCGATGGGTGATGGACAGGGTTTCGTGGCGCCGAATAATGGGCATAACCAGAGATTCAGACCCATTATCAAGATGAGCTGGAAGAGATTGTGCAGTTTAGTCCATCTTACAGCCAGTGGGTAATTAACGCTTTAGGATAAACAGAACATGTTAAAGAAAACGTTTGCTCATGGAGGCCAATAAAAGTCAATTCAACTTACTGTTGGGGAAATAATCAAGTGTTTTCATCAAGTAGTCCTCATAAATTTTGTACTTTGCCATTCTGTCCTTGAAAACTTGCTGTCTGTAAATTGAAATATGGTCAAACTGAGACCAGAAAGTGACATAATGAGCATCACTCAAACATTAAGGCTTTGGTTTAGAGGTCTCACCTGACTTTAAGTTGTTTCAACTGTTCTGTCAGGTCTTCAATCTCTCTCTGTTTTGAAGCGTTCAGGTCCCGTGCAGCCTCATACTTCTTCAGTGCTTGGCTCCGCTTCACTTCATTTTCAGCCACAAACTTTTCAAACTTTACTGCCCTCTCTTTAGTCTGGAAAAAAAATACATGCGTATTAGGCCGCTGTCATCAGTGGATGTCTAGCTCAGAATCATTCAAGTAGTTTCGGGAGGGTTCAATTCACCTGCTGTAGTTTTATTTCCAGTTCAGACCTCCTCTGAGCCAGAGCCTCCACGCGGTTCTTAAACTTTTGCCGTTTGAGTGCAAGTTGCTGATTCACCTCCTCCAACTCAGCCTGTTTCTTCAAAACCAGGGTCTTTTGCAAAGTGTTCACTCCTGCCTCAAGGAGTCTGCTTGAAGTCTGAAACATTTTTTTTTTTCAAAAAACAAACAAAAAAACTCATTCCATGTACTAAAACTGTGGTTCTCAACCTTTTTCTTGGGTTTGCAAGTGAGACAGTGAGCAGGAGTTCATCCACAAAATAAACTATCCACCATTTTTCTGGGAACACTCTGCAGCTCCCTCCAGGGCCCCTGTGGGTCCCTGATTGAGAACCACTGTACTAAAACACCTTAAAAGCAAGTCATCACAAGCCACAACAATTACTTTTGATATAATATTGTGTAATTTCCCTAATGCACAACTTCACTCTTTTTTAACACATGCTGACTTATTCTGTCTTACCTCGGTCACAACAGGTATGTAGTTGACATTTTCCTCCTTTCTGTGTCTGAAAAGAAAATTTGAAATGAGACATTTATATATGGGTTGTTAAAGTGACTGCTTGTCAAATAATTGATAACTATAGACTTAATAATAATGATATGCCCTATAATAATAATACTAATAATATCTTTATTTACAAGGCGCTTTTCAAAACAAGTTATAAAGTGCTTTACATTCAATTAAATACTAATAAACACATAGTTAATAAAACGTTACGCTACCTGCAACAGACGACAACAAAACAACAAGTCTAAAGTAATGAGTTGCAGGCCTACCTGCTGTCTTCCGGTTGTGTTACAAAAACGTTTCTTATTCTGTTTTCCACCTTCAGTTTTAGACGGGGGTCGCTGTTATCCAAGACAGGAAGGGAATAAGTCGTCATGTTTTGTTTTGTGTTGTTTTTTCTTGCAAATATATATCGTCCCGGAATCCTGATGAGTAAACAAGTCCTGCAGTTATTCCACGTTCGCGCGACCAAGGAGGAGGCTCGAGGGTCTTTTCCGGATGTTTTCCTGGTTTTGTGTAGCTGTTGCCTGGAAACCGCCGGCGAGACAACAGGGAATGCGCCGGGATCGTTTCTCCGTTGTCATGGTAACCTCCGGAGAGGCGGGTCACTGACTGACTGAATGAGACACACACAGATGGGATGGTCCGAGGTCCGAGACGAGGTGAAAATTAAGAGCGCTCACTCCTCTCTGATTCCCGGGAACTATGACCGAGTCTGAAGTCCAGGAAGGTTTGGGGTGCACTGTTTTACTGTGTTCACAGCTCACCTAATAAATTCTGCTTCATTGTTTAACCGGTGAGATTTGCTCCACGATTAACCCAATATTGACGTGGAATAATAATGATAAAAATATACTATCAACAAAAAAAAGCCTCCTACTTTTCCAAATTCCCACTAAAGATCCCCTTCAAAGTTGTTACAAAGCATTGGAAGTGCAGATCATAAAAAACAAACAAACAGAAAAGACAAAAATGAAACAAAATGGCAATATCAAAAATGGATGATGACCTCAACTCAACTCAACTTTATTTATAAAGCACTTTAAAAACAACCACAGCTGAAACAAAGTGCTGTACATAAATAGACAAAACAATGCAGACATAAAACCATTTAAAAAAATAAAAATAAAAATGGATGAAATAAAACAGGTATAAACACTAAGATAATTGTTTCATTATTTTTTTAAAAAAAACAATAACTAAAAACAAACCATAAAACACTCAAACAGGAGCAGAGTCTCATGCAGGGATGAAAGCCAAGGAATAAAAATGGGTTTTAAGACGACTTTTAAAAATGGACAGTGAGGAGGCTTTAATGTGGAGGGGAAGGTCGTTCCACAATTTGACCTATACTTAATGAGTATAAACTGCATGTTCGGAAAGGAGTAGGAGGAAGTATAAACTAATTATTTACCCCTTATCAGCTAAACAGTTAATTGATTCTTGAACTTAGTCTTTAACTATACATACACTTACATATTTACACACACAGACTCACATACATACACACACATATTCATATACTTACATATATACATACACATATATGCATACACGTGTAAATATACAAAATGATATGCTGAACTCTCATTTAGCCACTTGTTTGCAACCACCTTTTTAAAGAGACCAAAAGGCTTCAAAATTCACTTGAGGTGTATATGTTTTGAAAGTAAAATAAAAACATATAGTATAGTACAGATTATATATAGACTTTTTTTCTGTGACATAATTTCAATTATTAAATTACTATAATTATAAATACAATTTTCAAGACATTTTTTCCCTGTCTTTGAGGTAATTTTCAACAATTCTTCCCTTTTTTTAAAAACTGTTTATTAGGTAATTTTTATGTCACGATTTTATAATTTCTTGCAATTTGTGGGACATTTTTTGTCAAATTGGTTATGGCTTTTTTTTTTTTTTTTCAAAAGTATCAAACCAAATTGTCTAGCTTTCAAAGGGTCTTATAGCTTTTTAAAGGGGGCCCAATGTAACAGAAGAAAATTGATGTTGATCCAGGTTTCAAAGGGTTAAGATATTAACATATTGGATGGTTGAATCTACATTAGTTTTCCAAGTGAACTTTTTTTCCCTCAAGCAGACATTATGTCTTGATATGACCTGAAAACTGCAGGCCTACCTAATAATATTGATAAGGGCTGAACTTAGCTTCAATAACTCTGCTGCTAGTTCACTGACCAGGCTTGCTGACACTTAATGGGGCAGAGACGTGCTTAACAGTTGTAATAGTTACACCTGTGTTTCACCTGCTACGTCACGTGAAGTGCCTGAAAAAGGACTGTAATTAGTGTGTTAAAGAAAGACTAAAGCTGTTGTGTTAAGAGGAAAAATTCCATGGGAACTTCCCATATTTTGAAAATGTAATTTGTTGAACCACCTCTCAGTATCTTGTTCAACAACATCCCCACACTAAATCCATATGATGGTTATAGCTCAGATTTAGTTGAAACTAGACAAGTACTGATTCAACTTTGTGGTACTAATGTAGTGTTGATGTATAATTATATCATTTTACATATTTCACGATATCCGTTTGTCCATTTATATTAATGTGAGTGGAGGGCTCAATATTGGTTTTATATCCGCTAATTTGGATTTTAATTATATAAGCAACTAATGTATGTTAATTTGTTTATGTATGTAATGATCAATTAGAGCTAAGAGTAACTGCCATAAAAAAAACCTTGGGTTTATTTTTTATGAATAAACGGTTACAAATAAGAGTGTGTCTGCAGTTCCTTTCACATTTCAACCGAACATAAAAGTAACAGTAAATCACAGTTTGTTTTGTGCTACCTGGATTCAAACAATAACAACAGAGTTAAATACCCAGGTTTGTCTTTGCTGCTCAAAAATGTGTGGCTCCTCAGATATTGTGAAATAGCCTCAGAGCTCATCTGCAGTCTAGTTCCTCCGGCTGTAAATAGATACTCAGATAGACTTGTTTGTTTCAAGTAAACCAGAGACCACTTCCAGTTTAGACACAGGAAGCATTTTCACAAAAACCTCCGAAGAAGGGATTGTGAAACAAAAATCAGCCGTCATTGTTGTGTGCACATTTTCACACTTCATTGTGTGACAGAAGGGGCTTATGCAACAGGAGGATACTCTTCCTTTTATAAAGGTGGATCAACACATTTGTGATGTGAAAGCAACTTCTGTGAATGAGGAGGAGGAACACTGTCATATGGTGAGTTGATGTCTTTGAATTAAATCTTAAAGTTTTCAAACAGTTTTTGGTCATCCAAATCTGCTCAAATATCTCTCTGTGTGTGCATTTTTTAATCTTAGTTTAAATTTTAAGTTGAGCAAATAATCTGGAACTCCAGCTCTGTGTTATTCTTATGCCCACTCTGTGCTGCATAACTCATAGTAACACTACATACAGCCTCACCTCAGTGTTGCGTCTGGAGCAGCAGCATCAAGTGGAATCAGTTGAACATGCCCTTAAAAGGCAGCTATCCTCATCGCCTGAGCTGCTGCTCTCTCATGTCTGCCAGTGCAGATCTCAGCTCTGTCAAATGTTCTCTAATTCATACAGTATGGCTGTAGAGTGTGTGTTTTTTATGCTGTGTATGTTGGTATGTTATCTTTTGTTTTAGGGACTTTGCAAACCTGTTTTTACAAGCGTTTCTAGAAGTGTTCTGACTTTGGTTTTCTGATCTGTTGTTCTGGATCTCTGGTGTATGGAGAAGACAGCAGCACACTGTTGGACGTCCCGCTCTACAGACTGGACAACACGTCTCCTGCTGTGATGATCGCAGTCAGCAGATCCAGGTCTCTCTACCAGAGACTAAACAAGGATATCAAAGACAGGCTGGCGGTCTACTCCCTCAGTCTCAACACTTCAGCAAACTCTACTGTAAACTCGCTCAGGTGAGGAAACATAATATTATTTTTAAAGTCACTTCTTTTTAGGAAATACTTTTTAGTATGAGATTTCCCTTTGCCAATGTTAAAAACCTGACTAATCCCTTTGAATTCTTCAAATTAGTTATTTTATGGGGTTTAAAATAACCTCTGTTTATCCATATTATATATAAATCTCAGTTAAGTTAGTTAGTATTTTTTTTTTAATGGCATTGTTATGAATTGCCATAATGGATCACCATAATGTATTATAGAAAGAAAAAACAAAGAACACTAAAGGTTTTTTGTTTGTCCTGGCTTTCTTATGTAAAAACGTGGGTATTTGTGAGATTGATTAAGAGCCGACACTGAAATATACATCTGCAGGTTTTAACTGTTGATACTACAGGAATTCCCTTTAAATGCAATAGGCACGTGTCCTGTCAATCACCAAACACCTCCCTCTTGTGGAGAAACTGCAGCCCGCTAAAACGAACAAGTGTGATGGTGAGTGAGTTACAAGCCAGTATGCCAACATTTAAAACTATTAGGAAGCATTAAGTTAACTCATACCTGGCAGTGTGCCTTGAACTGAGTTGAGTGTCATATGTTTTCATGTTCTTATTGTGTAAGGTGATGTGCATTTCTCTCTACGATGAAGCAACAAATCTATTTAACTTTTTAACTTATATAACTATTTAACTGTATTTAACTCTTAACTACGGCAAAAGTGGTACCTGCAAAATGGTCTTCCTTTAAAACTTCATACAGGACTCCACTGGTCTCCATCACGATCTCACTGATAGGACTTCAGCCGATCCGATAGTGGAAGCTTAGAGACCTGAATGATTCTGCTATAGAGAAGAACAAATTAATATGTGTCTGCAACAAAAGATTTTATTTGAAATGACAAATGACAATCTTTAGCAATTAATTCTCTATACCCATAAAGGAATCGCAGCGTAACTGACAGCCCGTCTGATACTGATGGCCCTCCTCATTTTCGTGTCCTTCTTGCAAATGAGTGGCTCCACCTTTCCAAGTGTTGTAAAGTCTTCCACGTTCCTCCTCAGAAACTCTCAGAAACTTCTTGGGTCATTCTCCTATATTTAGAAAAACAGAAATAAACACATCTTTGACACTATTTGAAAACTCAATCTGTTACATATTGTACCCAAGATGACTTTTGGTAAAAACACTGGAGTGTTAGACACAAATTCTTGTTAATCATAACTGCTACAAAGCAAATAACGCTATGGAAGTGCTTTTAACATGAGCAAAGATAACAGGACCCTCAAATTGTCATGCATATATGTACACTCCACTTATAATGATTGTGTGGCTATAGAGTGTTTAGCTAGTGTAAATGCATTATTTTCATTCATTTTTTAAACATATTATTATTATTTTTAGAACACAAGGCTCACAATGTTACGAAAAAAATCAGTTTTGTATATACACAGCAGTCAAAAAGTATGATCAGTCGGCCGGGCCCAAACCCACCTCGCACATACATGTCATAAAAAGGACGTTTGATGTAAGAGCATACAGAGGTAGAATATAACTGTAAAAACATGGTTAGAGTAATAATTACATTATAAAAGAGAAAAAAGAAAAAGTTAAATAAATAATAATAATATCAACAAAATAAAACAAAAAATAAAAAATAAAAATGTTGACAATGACTGTATCCTGAATGGTGGAGTATATTGTCCTCTGACTCTCATAACAGCGTACAGCCTCGGTGGTATTAGGAAAAAGGTATAAGGTATCAGGAAATCTCATATTCTGCTCATTTATGATATTTAATGACAAAACTTTGGCATTTAAGAGCAGGCTCTGTCAAATGCCATAGCCTAATGCGAGGTAATGTGTAAAATGTGAATCCATATGCTGTCACTTCAGTGATACGTTAGCGGTCAGGGAAAGGACATGACACTGTCCTGACAGTTTTCTAGATTTCAATAATGATAATAAAAACTAACCGATATTAAAACATTCCTTTGTATCCTCATATACCAGAGTGACATTAAACAATTCTCAAAAGCTAATCTTTTTTTCCTGCGGGGGACCCTCTGTTTACGTATAGCGGCGCTTGCGGAGCAACATACATAACGGCTATTTGGGGCTAATTTTCTTGACATGTTATCACATTCTTACCTAAAGTTGTACTTGTAGGACAGACAGTCCATGTTGTCTTCTTAGTGACACATAGAGATTGGTCCACGGTGGGTTTTTTTCCCCCTAGTTTTTCTTTTTCTTTTCAGAGCACAAGGCCGCTAGCATCACACATAGGGATTGTGCTGTAGCCATGACTGACCTGACGACCTATGACCTCGCGCGTGGTCGCCATGACCGCAGATGACGTCATGACGATAGCATACGATGAGTGGTCAGGATCACACTTGTAATTTTCTCACTATATGCTTTATAATAGATCCATGCTATATGCCCTCAAAAGGTCTTAATTTTGAACCCTTTGAGGAGGTATATGAGGGGAAATTATTTGCGAGGTAAAAGCTTAAAGATTAGATTAAAACCAGTGCTTCATATTTACGTTTTGAGATAAATACCTGGGGTATACAATTATCTCTTTTTTTCTGTTGTGCAAACATTACCGAAGCACAAATTAGAGGTTATGGTCATGCCTGTAGCCACGATTGAGGGCCAAGAGGCCATGTCCTCAGTATACACACAAATTACATAGGGTGGGTTTTTAAAGGTTTAATTGTCCTATTTTAGATTAAAAGGGGCTCTATGCATCCTCCAGGAGTCAGTAGCTGAAACAGGTGCTTCTCAGATGGAGGACAGCAAACTTTGAAGGGATATTGAGGGATACTGTGTCTAAACTCAACTTCTAATAGTTGAATAGCTCTGTGTAGATCCAGGAAATGCTAAAGTGAAACTAATGATTAATGCATCATAGTTGATCATCTATCCATGTTGAAAAATAAATAAATAGCAATGTGTTAAATACGATAATATTTTTCATGTAGATTAGCCATGTACATTATAATCTGTAAAATATGACAGAAAATGGCTTTGTACTGATGCTTGTTAAAACTTGTTGTAAATAAAATGCTCTAGTGTGGAGTTGATAGAGTAGGGGGTGGGGGGTTTGTAGGATGGACACAAGCCACTGGCGGGGCAGGGAGGACCCAGCTAGCAATTTTTGGTTCTGAGAACGGTGCCGCGCAACCAGTGTTTTACTAACATTTTCAGTGGCAAGTTTTCTTTTAGTTCCCAGACCGTTCTTCTTAAAGTTCAGGAAACACTCTCTATAAAAATGTTATTTTTCATAATTTCCATTCATATTTTTTTTCAACATATCATATTACATTTTTTTTATAAAAGCCCATTTTATGATCTCTCACCTCTCAAAATCACCAAAACATCCTCAGAATATTTGTACTTGTAACAATACGTATCAGTTAGCATTTAACCTTGCAGGGACATGATTCGAAATGATAAACATTCTTTCAAGTTTTTTTTGAACATTAGATTAAAATGTTTTCTTTAAAACATTATTGCAACTTGAAGGTAACGTTAGCCAATGGGGATGCAAATACAGGCAAACTGGTCAGGTATAGTGGGCATGCACCGTAAGGGTGGGTGGGATGGCAGTGGGGGACTCCAGACTAATGGCCCCACTATTTCTAAAAATCTTTGCAACGGCCCTGACAACTGTATAATCCATTTGAGTTTAGGATCATACAGCTACCCTCTCTCTTAGCAAAGATAAAGAATTTAATCAAAACAGTGAGATTAAAATAACTGTTGACACATACAGTAGTCTACGGACTACAATGTCTGTGGCATAAAAACATGAGTAGTGTCTCGTGTTGCAGCGGGTGTAGCCTATCGCTAATCTTCTGTACATTGTTGTCCCCGTGTTTTGTGTTTTTCCTCTTGCACAAGGCCTCTTCTTCCAACAGTCCCCTTTAAAATGAGTGTTTTTTAATTATCTGGTTATTTAATGTGGACAGCAGCCAATGAAACAAAGGCTCCACGCAAAGAAAGACATCTCGGCTCGGGCTGCATTATCTCTAGCGCCGTTCGCCTTATCTCTGGATGTCCGAGTCTCTTGACATATATGGATAAACCCGTCACCCCGCCGCCTGATAATACAGTCCCAAAATAATCTGAGAGAGCAGCTGAGCCCCGCTCGGCGCTGCACGCTGCCGCTGAGAGAGGAAACACCGCCGTCAAATCTGCCATCAGTAATGACGAAATTCAGCTATTCTGAATACTTATCTCAGTTTCGTAACGCTGGAGGTAAATGTAATAATGTTCAGGCGAGACTGCGAGGAGATAGGAGCGGAGGAGACGGTCAGAGCGACGTAACGTCAGCGCCGGAGTGAGTCTTTTGTTGTTGGGGGCTGTTTGACACTGAGGCTGCATGTGATTGTGGATGTGTGTGTGTGCGTATTGGGGCTCCTTGTGCGCATATGAGGTCTTTTGTGCGACGTGTTTAATTTTTTCATCATTGTAATAACACACCATACCAATTACAAATGCTTATTCAAATAAAAAATGTACAAAATTTAAGATAATCACCGAAATATAAAGATTTAGGATCCATGGCTGCATAAAAACTACTGCCCTCAAACAGTGCTGATGTCTTTTTTTTCTCCATGCATTATAATTTAATATTAAGGTGGGGGAAGTAAATATTGAACATATCAAAAAATGTCATTAAACACGTTTCGCATTTGGATATTCATATGAAATTTAGATCAGATATTGGTTGATAAATATACAAATGCAGCATGAATATAACTGCATGTAAGTAACTACTACAGATATTGCTCCTCTTCGGGATTTTTTAAATAATAAAAAAAAAGGGGGAACAAAAGTCACAAAAAAACAAAACAGTGCTGATGTTTGTCTAGATTTAGTCAGTTAAAGTCTGTTTTTCTCCCTGTTTTTCAGGGATGTTGAGCCAGTGGTCTTTGCCATCAGGAGAGGGGATGTAAAGGCTGTTAATGATCTGGCAACATCCGCTCCTCTCAGTCTGCTGAAGGAGAACAAAGATGGGTGGATACCTCTACATGATGCTGCCTTCTGTGGACAGACAGAGTGCTTGAAGATCCTACTGCGGGGTATAATATTAGCCTTTTTAATAGTGTTGAAGACCATACTAACCGAGACCAAGATTTGACCAAGAGTAGAGTGTGCTGAAACTGAGACAAAACCACAACTGATTTACGTGACTGGCTGGATTTGAAGAAGGAAGATTTACATCCTATCACAGTAATTACATTAACAAATAATCTATTGTGGTCTCGGCCAGTCTCGACTAAAAATGCAGAGTCCGTTATGTCCAAGACTGAGACAAGACCAAATCAAAATGCATTTGATTCTGAGACAAAACCCTCTAAAAGTGGTCTTGACATCACTGTAAGGCGGTCATGAAGTCCCTTCTTCATGCCCCTTTGCATCTTTACACAAAATCAAATGATGGCAGTGTTATTCTGCTCTAGTGTGTGATTTTAGATAGCATGCCAGCATCGCAGAAGCAAAAGAGGCATTACATTTAACAGTGACAATCTCTAATGTGACATAAAACATGCATATCGGCATGGCAGTAACAGTAATTTACTGTCCCTTTTATGTTGTGCAGATCTCATCCTCTGCTCAGAGGGTAAGGAGCTCCAGATTCCCATTGTTTTCCCAGTTTGAGGACATTTTCAGCCGCTGTTCTTCTCCTTTGAGTTACCTGCTAACTGCTATTAGCTGCTTTTTAAATCTCCCGTAGTGGGTTGCACATATAATGCGTCATCAAAACATCGCACCCGTGCCACCCATGATCCCATCCTGTCAGCTGTCCTCTTTCCACACATGGTGTTTTAGCACTGTTACTACCTCCTGTGTCAGTTTAAAGGCCAGACAACTCTGTCCCCCATTTAGAGATTGCACCCTTTGTACACATTGGCGCGATATTCCCGCTGTGAACAAGCAGTATAAAAGGGGCTGTTGAAAGCAGCCTAAAAGAGTGCATTTGTTCAGTGAAATCACATTAGCTCAGTGTGACAATATAAGCCAGAAAAACAAAGATCTTTTTCTGCTCCAGCCCATCCAGGTTCGGTAGACAAACGTACCTTGCAGGAGCAGACGGCCTTGCTGCTCGCCGTGTCTTGTGAACACTTGTCAAGTGCGCGCTGCATTCTGGAAGCAGGCGCAGATCCCGACATCAGCAGCAAGAACAAAGAAACCCCTTTATACAAAGGTACAGCTGTGAAATCAATTGTACACAACAGAACTATTTAGAGAGTATCGATTACCATATGACAGCCACATGACTCTGTGTGTCTCTGCAGCCTGTGAGTTGGAGAATGTGGACATGGTGAGTTTAATTATGTCCTACGGGGCCACTGTGAACCAGCGGTGTGGTCAGGGCTGGACAGCCCTGCACGAGGCTGTATCGAGAAACAACACGGAGATCTGTGAGATGCTAATAAGAGCCGGGGCTGCCATCAATCCGGCTAATACCTACAGCATCACACCGCTCATTGTAGCAGCTCAGCAAGGACAGATGAGGGCACTGTGCTACCTTATTGAGAAAGGTACTTTCTGCACAAAATTTTCCTCCTTTTTCATGTGTCTGATCCCCATTTAAAGGTTGTAAAGCAACATTTGTTTTCTGTAGGTGCAGATGTGAACATGCAAACGTGTGATGGTGTCACAGCGCTGCATGAGGCCAGTAAAAATGGCCACAAGGAAAGCGTTGCAGTGTTGCTGATGAAAAACGCAGATGCAAACAAACCCACTAACTCAGGTCTGCTTCCCTTGCACATTGCTGCTCAATATGGACACCATGAGTAAGTAACACCATACAAAATGTGTGGTTATAATGTACAATAGGAGTTTTTTTTTAATGTAGCTTTGAGAAGAGCTATAAAATATGCTTTGTTCTGCTGTCTTAAAAGGATAGTTGAGATTTTTTTTTAAAGTGGGGTTTTAAGGGGTAGTCATCCATAGACAGTACATTACATACAGTAGATGTTAGTCAGCATGGCCCCAGTTTGGAGAAGCAGGCAGGAGTCCAACATGGAAACTAAGCAATGTACTGCTGTGGAGGGCAACACAAAACAAGCAACAAAAAGTATTTTAGCCACCCAAAACAAGTTCCTAAAGCATCAATATCAGTTTAAGTGTACGCTATATTGAGAGTATTTTCACTGCTTTACCTTATTGGGAGATAGTAGTTTCCAATGGCAAAATGAAGCTGTTACGATAGCTCTCTCTTTAAAGCCAGATTTCATTGAGAAAAACAGTGATTTTACATAATTGAACACAGGAGCTGCTGGTTTACCTCTGCCTTGATCAGTTAGTTTGTTTGTGTTATTGTGTGACTTTGGCGGTTAAATGGGTTAGATCGGATTTACCAAAGTCACATAATAACACTAAATAACTTACTGATTGAAGCAGTGCTTGACCTGCTGGCAGCTGTGTTCAGTAAGCTAAAATGACTGTTTTTGCCCATGGAGTCTGGTAGCTTTGACAAGAGCATACATGAGGTCATACAATGAAGCCATTACCAGTTTCCCATCAGAACAAGCTGTCTGACATTTAGCCATGAAAATACTTTCAAAATAGCATACAATTAAATGAATGTAGATTTTTTAGGTGGAACTTTTAATAGATGGATAAAATACGTTTTGTGGTTGACCCCCATCCACAGCAATACATTCCTTAGCTAACATGTTGAACTCTAGCCTGCCTCTCTAAACTGGAAGGAAACCAACTGAAATTCGCTCTATATAACACACTGACGTCATACAACCCAACTTAAAAAAATCCAAACAATCCCATTAATATATTTTGTATCCTCATGTGTCTCCAGGATTGTGTCCCTCCTCATCTCAGTGACAAGCCGAGCTATGCTGCGCCACAGTTGTGTCACCCCCCTTCACCTGGCAGCAGAGCACAACAGACACACTGTGGCAGCTGTGCTACTCAAGACAGGTGCAGACGTAAACGCCACACTGGCCAACAGTCACTCCATCCAGTATGCTGATAGACGCCTGACAGCCCTCTACTTTGCAATCGCCAACGGCAGCACCAAGACAGCAGAGGTGTTACTGAACGCTGGCGCTAGTCTAACCCTAGACCCAGTCAGTCCTCTCCTGATGGCTGTGCGGCAGGGCTGCATCAGCACTGTGTCTTTACTGCTGGAGAGAGGGGCAGACGTCAATGCCAGGCTACCCTCTTATCCTACGACCTTCCCTTCTGTTGTTGCACTTTGCCTAAATAATCTGCCTCTACTCAAGTGTCTTTTGGACAATGGCTGCGATGCTCTCTCCTGTTTTACCTGTGCATATGGCTGTGCCCCTCACCCAGCGTCAGGAGCATCAAACACAAGAGCTGTTGGCAGCAGTGGATTTGGTTTGCAGAATGGCAGCATGCTTCCTTTCAACTGCAGTGAGACACCAGAAAGAGCAACACAGGTGTGAAAACAAGCAAAAGCAGCAACAAGGCTTTCCAATTGCTAAATTTGTATTTTTTATAGTAATATTTTTTCTCTTTTTTTCAGTTCTGTGAGTGGATATCAACATCAGTTATGTGTCAATGGGCCGGACCAATCCTAGACGTGCTGCTTGAGCATGTCGGACATGTTCAGCTGTGTAGCAAGCTCACTGAACTGCTCGACAGCCGAGAAGAATGGCTTACTGTGAAGAGGAAGTCATGTAAGCATCTGAAAAAAATCTTGTCATCCTGACATGCAAACATGCCTGTCTGCTTCTCACTTCCTCATACATGCGTACAATGCAAATTTAGAAATCCTCTTTATCTTTTCTCTTGTCCAGTGTCACCTCGTCCACTGATGCACCTTTGCAGATTCAGGATTCGGACCCAAATGGGACAACACAGACTGAAATCTCTCAGAAGTCTACCTGTGCCAGACAGAGTGATCCGATACCTGAGCCTGGCTGACTGACTTTAAAATGAACTTCAAGCAGTATAGGCCTAAGAGATGTGACTAAATTTATCATGTTGTGTCTTTTTTTAGCTGAATCTGTAAATGCAATTCTCTATGTATAAAATATCTATTTATAACATGTGTAACGTGACAGCAAGTCTCTTTAATGTGTCAGTCAGAGTGTTTTGTAGTCTCACAGAAACGCTCAGTGAAAGCAAAAAGGATCTAATGCCCAGAGGAGCTCTTGAAAGAAAGTTGTATCATTTATTTAAAAATTAAAGTTTCAAACGTGCCTATCAAACATTACTTTGACAAAGAAAAAGCGATCTATGTCCCGCATTCTATTGTCATAGCTGAAAGAGAAAACTAAAACAGGATGTTCTCATTCATTTGCATGACTTTTGGTGCCAACAAAAGAAGCAGTCACTCTGTAGAAACCTAAAAGTGGAAACCTTTTAACTTACTGTCAGTTTTTCAGATGCTTGAAAGGCATCAGATTGGCATGAAAGTGGAGTTATTCTGCAAGTGCAACTTTAGATTTAAACAATAAAAATAGATGAAGCATCCCAGTAAGTGTCTCATGTAGAAATGTTGAAAGAGAAAGAAAATAATTAGTCCTATTTACACATTTTTGTGTGACTGGTCCATTAGTAGAGTAATTAAATGAATCCAAACACACTGAAGATGGGCGACTGCACGGTGGGTTTGGTCGGTATGGGTTTGACCACAACGTGCGTGTGAATTTTCTGTCCATACTCAGGTCTCTCTGTCTCTGCTGCTTTGCTCCATAATCCCAGGGGCGGATGGGGGACAACAATGTGACTGTGGAGGACCTGGTGTCCGTGGTACTGGAAGGGACAGCAGGCGCACACGCTTACACAGTGGTGAGAAGTCAGGTCCAATTTCTCTTTATCCGCAGAGCTGCGCCGACTGGACGCAGACAGAGTGGCCTTTGCGTCATCATCATAACTCCTTTTCCTCTTTTCATTTTCGTTGCCCTCAGATGCACCTGCAGGGTTCTTTTTCAACAAGTGTGAGTGCTCCCTTTTAGTATGGATCAACTTTGGTTCCTCCCAAAATGAGGCTGGGAGTTGGCGTTTCCTCATAGGCACCTGCTCCACAGCACTCCCCGCATTCTCCGCACACTGCGCATCCGAGCTGGCCTTTTCTATGACCTTCACACTCTGGTGGACAGCACCCACTGGTTTGGCGCACCCATACTCAGCAGCAGACCTGTGCGTGTGGCATCTTGGGACTCTAGAGTACTTCTGTGAGAAACGTTTCAGCTGTTTCTGTAGGTATTTCCTGTGATCCACGGAGCGTCTGCACGGAGCCGACTTGTCCAAGGCCGCTTTTATATCACTGGATGCCAAATTGACAAAATTGAGCAGCGTCTTGACCTCACTGTCTGCCATTTTTGCAAAGATTTTGATCAAATCAGTCCATGATAGAGCTTGTAGTCCACCGCCAATATCTAAAGGGACATCAGACAACACATTTCAGCTTTGCGTAATTGCGCATTATTCTCTGCTATCCGCATTCAAGCCTAAATTGAACGTGGTGCCTCTAAGTTTATATATATCCAAAGAGTAATAACCTTTTACTCACCACTGCCAGACTCCCTCAAGCCACAGTCCAAGCTCAGACTTCTCTCCAGGCTGCAATAGGAGCACTTCAACAAGTTGAATGAATATAAACTCCTTGTAGTTATGGTGCTTTCCTTGAACCAATCAGCGACCCCAGGCCCCTCACAATGCACCCCAATCAGCCTCCAAGCACCCTGGTATCGAATTCTTCACCATTGCAAATTGTTGTCATGGGGACCTGGAAAAAGCCACTGAGGGGATGTGATATTTCTCCTACACGGTGATTTCCGCAAGCTGGCCAAACATCTTCTAAAATCCAGAGTTTGCAGGAATAAAGATGAGCTGCTGAAATATGCATGCATTCTCACTTTATTCTGGTTAAAGTTGTTAACATAGATACCCCCATACCCTCCCCAAGAGTGATGTCAGCTGTAGGATTTAGTGAAGGAGGAGGGGGGATCTAAAGAGTGCATAACCATGGAAAGGGGCTTGAACGCTCAAGAATCTTGTCTTTCTGTTTGCCCCCTCAATCGAGCGACACAAAGGCTGAATTACTCATTCAAACCTCACGGGACAAAGGGAAAGGAGCTGGATAGCACTCCTGCATTTGTAGTCAAACATTTAGAGACTTAAATCGAGTCGTCATGAAGGAGAAAGAGTCGGACAAAGCCCATAGAATTGCCATCAGCAAACATTTTCCTGTGTCATATTATGGGGTCTCCATGGCTCCCTCTGGCCCGCGGACAATAGCACAAGTTTGCACACTCGAATACTGTCACCCTGCCAACGGCAACAAGGGCCCAAAACAGGACAATCCCCAGAGAAAGCATGGGCTCCGCGGGGAAGGTTGCAATGGAGGAGGAAAAGGGGACTTGTGAAATGCTAATTGAGCTTCATCCCCTTATTGAAGTGGGGAAAAAAAGAGTACCTATCGTCCCATTGAAGCGCAGCAGCAGTGGAATGAGATGTGAGGAAACTGTTTGGTAAGTAACACCTCATGCTTGTGCACTATCCCCTGAGCCACTATAGCACCGGTGCAGATCATTTTTAAAACATTCTGCAGTCTTACACCAAGGCTACAGGCCATTTATTCCTGAGTGAGCTGCAGCCAACATGATTGATTGCCTCATTCACTCAGTTTGGGGTTATCTGAGGAGAGAGCCCTGCTGCAGGTCTATATGTGCTCTCACTGGTCTATCTTTTTTAGGCGGTGCATCCCTCTTGTTCTGGAGAGGCATTGTGCTCCTCTCTTCTTCCCCTTCACCTCTCTGTTCATCTGAAAAGGCCAATTAACAATGGGGCTCCCCTCCCCTGGTCTGTCACCCCACTCCTGTGCTTTTGAAGTGAGGAGAGAAAGAGAAGGAGGAAGCATAGTGGCATCCATAAATCCCACAATGTGACGCTGTCCTTGTGCCAAGACAGGTGGATGGGATGTTTGTCGAGCTTTTCAGATGTTTACTGATTTATGGAGCCTGTGGAAAACATTGACTAATTTCTATAATGAACGATCCACTTTATCTGAAGAGGGAGTCTGCACACACCAAATTCCACCTATCACATACAAATCAACAAGCTACTTAACTCTTTGAAACTTACAGCAACATCACTTTTCTTATACTGCTGTCAGACACCATCTTTCACAAGTATTCAAACCTGTGAACCCTGAGCAGATTGGTGTGGTTTCTTAAAAAAAATAAAAATAAACTTGGCAACTTGGTAAGAAATGTTCCACAAATTCCACATTTTTTTCATAAGGTAGGGCAAAATGTTTAGGAGAAAAAAAAGGGAAACTATATTTGTAATGATCATAACTACATATCTAAATTCTGTCACAAAATTATTATATTTTTCAAGCACTTTTCCCAGGTTATTTCCTTTTTTAACTTTTTCTTTTTTTCTCTTGTTTTAATACAAATTTTCAGGTAATTTTCTTGTAGCTTTCACTAAATTCTTGCAAATTTTTGGGTCATTTCTTCTTTCTTTGTTCATGGCACTCTTCCCATGTTTTTTAAAGAAACCAAGCTAATTTTCCCAGGTTTCAAGACCTTAAAGTGTCACTTTAACTGCTGCAAGTGTGCACCAGAGATATGCACCCTACTTGCATATCTCTGCTGTACATGCAAACTGCATTCAAAGAAGAAATGCAGCCATGGAGTGGCTATTAGAGATCTGCAATGATGCACGATGCATGATGTTACAAACTGCTAAACCATCTTTCCTCACAGTGTTTGCATTTTGTAACATAAATATATTTAGTAAAAGCCCAGTGGAGCTCTAGTGTGACTGAAATTGACTGTCTGTGCTGGCACTAGGCACTGCAGATTGGCAGTAAATAAAAAATAACTATAAAACAAGTGCAATTTAATAGTAATAAATATTATGGTAATAAACTTTATTTGTACAGCACCTTTCAAAACATAGTGACAAAGTGATTTACAATAAAACTAAACACATTTACAACAAGAAGAATAGAACGAACTAAAAGGTTTTGTTTTTTTAAAAAGTCAGAATAAAAGATAAAATATGAGACCACCACTAAAATCAAGATAACAAGAATTAAAATCAATAAGCTAGCAATAAAATAGACAGAAAATGTAGATTAATTCAACTGAGTGATAAAAGTATTTAGGAGAGATTTAAACAAACGTGTGCAAAAAAACAACAAAAACTTCAGACAAAAATGCACTTTCAGCCCTTTTCATTACTTAATTTATCCACTTGCTCCAATGGTCTTTTATGGAGTATCTTTATGACATGTATTGCCAGACTCTCCCACTAGATGGCAATCTACCTCTTCTCCAACACAGCCAAGGCAGACTACAATAAAGGGGAAATACTCAGATAGTAAAGATAAATGTAGTGAAGTTAATTTTGTCTGAGCATTAATATTCTGTCAGTGGCACAGGGTATTAAAATCGCCTTTTGTTTGATGTGTAATATTTCTGGGCTCTGTCTGTTTGTTCGTAGAGTAGCTGATTAAGTATTTCGGCAAGAATAACAACACTGAAAAACCACAGTAATCTTATTAAGAGGTTTTCTTATCTGAGTTTAAAAGGGCTGTGATGTATGTTGTGGCAGATTGCTGCTAGTTGGAAGGAGGTGAGGCAGCAGGAAGGAACCAGGAGGATGTAGTGCTTTCCTCTTGTCAGATAATCGATACTGGGACAGACTGTAGGAGAGGATGGACGAGCTGAACCGCCGGGCGCACTATATGCCAAATCCAGGCTTGTTGTGCACTTCAAAAACTCTGAAAAATCTCTGCATTGTGTGCGCAGATGCAGTTCAGCAGCAGATGTGGATTTTCCACTCTAAAAGTCATCCACGGCTCTTGTGCATTAGCTCTCCCCATTACTGTCTGTGAAGAGCTTTTTGAAAGGCAAGAGATGTGATAAATGCTCAGCCGCAGCAAAAGGCTGTAGGGCTCGATGCTGAATCCATTGATCTTAATCCAAAGTTGTCTGAATAGTTGGCTTAGATGCTGTTTGTGTTATTTGGAATAAGCCGGCTGTGACACAATTGGCTGTCACTTCTGTTATTTAAACCACAAGCAATACTCTCAAACAGAAGTCATTTGGGCACAACAAATGATTGTGGATTTATGAAACATGAATAAGCAATGAAAATGACATACAGGCCGAGCAGCAGAGAAACCGACCTGCAAAGCAGACGTGTAAGCTTCAAGCATAACGTCTGTTGAAGTGCCTTTAAGCAAGAGGCAAGAGGGTGCAGAACATTTTGAGCATCAAATACTTAATGTCCTGCATTCTTGTTAAGATTTAAATATGGAGGGAGATGTGTCCCCTGTGCCACAAAATGTCAACAACATTAACATGTATGCTGACTAGGAAGAGACACAAGAAGACCACAACGAGATGCAAACGAACTGCAGAGCCACAAAATCACTACAAAAACAGGTAAAATAACTATAGACACAAAAAGACAAAAAGGAGACACAAAATAACTACAAAAAAGGGCAAAAGAACCATAAAGAGATGCAAAACGACTACAAAAGATACAAAACAACCACCAAGAGACACAAAATAACTACAAAGTGACACAAAACTTCAACCAAATACACAAAATAGCCCCAATTAACCACAACATTGCCTCAATAAGCACAAAATTACCTCAAAGGGACCCAGATGACTACAAAAAGATACAAAACAACAAGGAGACACAAAATGAGATGCAACTAAACTGCAAAGAGACACACAACAACTACAAAGAAACACAAAACAACCACAAAATTACCTCAAAGGGATATGCAATTACCTCAAATAGACTCTACACTTACATAATGACAAAAAATTACGATGGGATACAAAAAGACCATAAAGAGATGCAAAGGAACTGCAAGGAGACACAACATAGCTTCAGAAGTTGGTGAACAAACCACAAAGAGACAGAACATCTCAAAAAGATGGAAGAAGTCTATGCGTCTTGCTCTCATGTAGGAGAGGTGGTGGGGCCCTTTTCATATCTGTGCCCAAGGCCCCGCTGTCTTTTAACCCACCCCTGGCTGCAACTAACCATTATTTTCAGAATCAATAAAAAAGTGTAAAATGTCACAATCTTTTTAAAGACATCACCAATTACTAAACCTAACAATAATGTATCCAAAATGGCTAGGTTTGTCCAATAAACAGACCAAAACCTAAAGAAATTGAATTTATGGCTATTTTCTAGGTGGAACTTGGTATATTTTGCTGCTTTTAAATACAACCATCAATGCTCTGCAATTCCCTATCAGTTAACTGCTCTAAAACTGTGATCAGAAACAAAGTCATTGTCATTATTAGGAGTAGGTAGTACAGGGACATTTTTCATAACTGTGATGTAAAATAATACTGTTATTATTTCACACAGATCCAAAGACCATTCTTTCTATATTCCTCCTTAATTATGACACTAAGATGAACACCAGGGTTGTATCCCCACTGTCAGTTGTCTGTTATCCCAGTAAACTGTGAATGTCACGTTGGCTCTCTCTGTACATGGCTGTGGGCTGTGGGGTAATTTCATAACTGTGCCTTGTGAGGAAGACCACCAACAATCTTATGCAACTCTGCTCTTAAAAAACATTTTAGTCGGATTCTTTGCACTCTGGCCCTACAGCATCACCTCTCGCTATCAATATGGGTGGAAAATAAAATAAATTTTAAAACGAAGCTGCAAGGGGTTTAAAAATAAACACCCAATAAATATCTTATAAATGTCTTTGCAGTTGAGCATTAAGCAGTGAATGCCAGGTTACATCAGTATTGTTTATCTCAGCCTACTTTGGGACATTGGAGTGTTCTAGCCCTGCACATCAAACATGGGTACGGCAGTGTTTTCAGTCGGTAGGCGTCTTGCTCTCTCTTTCTCTCCCCCTCTCCCTCTCTTTCTCTCCCTCTCTATCTCTCTCTCTACTTGACTTTAATTCGGTCTAGTACGCGTCATCCTTACGGACTCGCCTCCACGCATTGTGGGCTATACTTTCAGCCTGGACCACTATAAAAAAAATCAAACATAAACAAGTAAACAACAACAAACAGCTGACATTACCGACGCCTACATAACCTCTGTGTATGTGTGTGTGTGTGTGTTTTTTCTGTAGGGGGGGACTTTTTGAGAAGCGGAGGGTGAATTTGTTTGAGCACAAGCTGTCAGGAGGAGCTGATGTGAGCGCTGCATCAAGTGCGCGGCGGTGATGCTCCCGTATAAAACAGCCCGCTGTATTTTGGCACAGAGGGGGATGCATCAGTTTAACCCTCGGCTCTGCCCTCCGGACTCGCCCATACAGTGTTAGATAAGTTGAAGGGATGTGTGGTCTTATTGTGAGGAATCCTGCCGCACGATATTCCTGAGGATCTCTCTCTGTGTGTTCGTGTATTTTTTTTTTCTTCAACTTCGATGGCTTGAGTGGCCCATTTGCACTCATGCTTGCAGCCGAGGAGGGATGTAAGGTACGGGCCATCTACCGCCCTCACATTGCACGGAGTAGCGGCGTGATTCAGGTCGCTATCTGAGTGCCAATAAGCAAAAAACTACTTTCGAGATGTGAATTATCGAGATTTGCTACTCATTTCCACCGGCTCGCCTGTCCTATGCTATCGACAACGGGATTTCAAGAGGAAAATGATTGTGGCATAAACTATTTCTGGAGACGCTTGTCACAGATATCGCCGCTGAACTGGACAGGGTGGATGGTTATTTCCCAAACACTTCAAGCCTATGTATACTGCATTCATTTGTTGGAATCGCTGCCTAGTATCTTCGAGAACAGCGCAAGAGGAATGCTGGTCCAAGATCTAATGCCATTTACTTTAAGTTTTTGGCCTTTTTTCTTCGGTCATTGCCTTCTCTCACTGTTTTTACTCTCATGCCAGGTAAGGATCATGTCCAGGCGCGCCGCTTGTCAATTTACGCATGAGATGTTGCACTAACTTGATTTACTGGAAAAGCTGTTGAGCTTATTATCTTTTTTTAAGTAACTTGTGCTGCAATATATGCAATGCATTGTGTGTTTACAGATGTTGGGAGCCCACCTGCATGGGTAGAGTTTCCACTAAGGCATGAGAAATGGACACACACACACACACACACACACACACACACACACACACTCAGACACTCAGCTCCCTTGTAGTGGGAACATGGAGTAGCCAACTGTGTTTTTATGATAACAATATTCAGTTATCCCACCAGGATCCCTGCAGCAGGCATATGTTAGTGATGAGTATTCTAACCTCTGCCCCCGTGCTGCTGCCTACAGATAGTGGTGAGCTGTTGTTCACACGCACGCAGTGTTGCCAGGGTTCATGTGTAATGTGATCTGCTTGAGTTTCCAAGTCCACCCACGCACACTCCTAGGGGCAGCCTGCTGCCCACTCTGTTGGTGGGTGGTTTCTTACAGGGAGCGGGCTGCAGCCATAGACGTGATACTATTCTGCATGTACTACATACACAGCAGCCCCGGTGACAACAACACTGGGATACACAAAAAGAATGCTGAGAGGATATCCACAGTGCTGCTAACTAAGAGGCTGCTGAGTGTTCAAGCATCTCCATTTGTGCTGCGCCGTGTTGTGCTGATGGCACTCATGAGTAATGCACTGAAGGACAGTGGCTCAGTCATTTCAATGTCTCTCTCTTTCTCTCTCCCCTCACCATAAGGGAGAACTCCAGAGGTCATGCTCACGGACTGTGGCGGAGAAAGTTAGCGAACAGTGCCAGCTGGCATGCCACTGTAGAAGATACCCTCCCCTTCCTCCTCCACCGCCTCCGCCACCTCCTCCGCGGCTACTGGGCACCACAGGTAAGACTCCCAAGGCTCACACCCCCAGGTTTCACACCTGTCTAGCTCCAAGTCTGTCTGTCTCACTCTCAGTCTGCTCTCACCCCACAGTTGGATCTTTCCAGGTGACAAGCAACTGGCTAGTCTCAAGGAACTGTTTTGACGTGGAGCGTTTCCCTTTTATGCTCAAAAGAAAAATGTACCATCAGACCCCCTGAGATTACTGTGTGAGCGCCCGTGCATGGGCACTGTTGTGCACGTGTGCGTCTGTGCGTGTGATAGAGCCAGCAGGATGTTGACAGCTGAACACAGGACTAATTTATGCCGGGTCTGACCTTGGGGAGTACCCAGCTGCCTGTGAAATCCATGCCTGCTGGGCTGCCAAGCTCAGTGGTTCAGTGGTAGGGTTTCCCCCGGAGGACCCCTGATTAAAACACAGATGAGTTCATTAAATTAGCTTTAATTTGATAGAGATAAGGGACTAATGAAGCAGCCCAGTAGTTTTAGCTGCGTTTTGAAGTTGAGCTGGCGGCAATAAGAGTGTGTGTGTATGTGTGTGTGTATATATCTCTGTGGATCCGCTGCCTGTTGCAGCACATTTTCTATCCGACACTCCATCCGAGATGGTAAATCCATTGACAGATAGGCGGACATATTTCACCAGGCTGCTCCCTGAAAGTTGATATGATTTGTATTAAGTCTCGAGCACCTTAATGAACAGTGCACTGAAATATGGGACAGGCCATGCTGATGATGCAGCCATTCTGAGCTATTACTGTGACTCCTTAGAATCACTCACCCCGAGCCCTTAATATTATGAGAAGGCAGGGACACTTAATCATCAAACTCTCAACAGGCAGCAGCGTAGAGGTTTTAATCAATCAGTTCCAATGATTTCTTTCAGTCTGGTCAATTTAAAAGGACCTCTTTCCTTCCTGACTCACCATGTGAGCTCCCTCTCAAGAGTTATAGACCCTTCTGTTAATGTTGGTCGCTGCATAAACGCTGTCAGGTCCATCTGACTGTAAGCTTAGGTGCAAGGACGGGGGGGTTGAATGCCCAATTACAGCCAAACGCATGAGTGGAGCTCTGAACGCTGCATCCATAAACAGCGGCGTGTCACGATAAATATGATAAGCAGGCCAATTTCTATTCCTTTTCAACTTTACACAGAAATGTTTGCAGAGGGTGGAGACACCATGAATAATTCACTTTTTTTCTTCAGTTCTCAATTTAATCTATACGGGCGCATAATTATCTTGATCTTCCTCCAGTAGCCCAATTTGCAGAGCAGTTAGAGCTGAAACTTTGCTTTAAACTGTAGTCTTTAAAAATGCAATGAATATGCATAGCTAAAAACTGGGACAATGACGGAGATCTAATCTATCTGCTAAAAGTTTTTTTTTGAAAAGTGGAAAGAATTGGCACAACTAAGTAAGTCTGTGCGTGCTAAAAATGGTTTCCGAAGTCCTTCAAAGGAGTGGGCTTTATCACAATGAAGTCGATCCGTACCACTGACTCAATTAAATCCTACAGCCGTTGACAAAACGCAGGATTAAAATGGAAGTTTGCCTGAGAGGAGCTTTTAAATTCATAGTGACTTATGACGTGGTGAGCTGTACCGGGGAGAGCCGTGCCTTGTTATTTGCTCCGCAGAAATGTGCTGTGTTGGAAAATAGTCCACAACATTACTAAGGAGTATTTGTTGCTATGGTGTAAACCCTTCCTCTCATTCAAAACAAAATAACTGTAAACGCGGGAGCTACGAGTTTGGTATTATGTACAGCACAGTGTGTTTCCTCAGGAGCATGAAACTGGAACAAATAGATAGATATAGATATGCACATGACTAAACTGATTCATAGATGCAGGGAGGGCATCAAACGCTGCAGAAAGAGACGAGAGAAGTTGTGCATTACAGACACAAAGTTGCTGATGCACATAATGTTATACAACATTCCTGGTGAGTGGTCTTATACCACAGATCTAATGTGGAAAGAGCAGGAGGTTCCTGCAACAGTAATTGGTGTGGACAAGAGTGCTGGTGTAAGGAAGGCTGACGGGACTTTAAATGATTCATGGTGTCGGGTTGGATATCTTTGAACGTTGAACCTAAGACCTACAGAACAGGCGAGGACACAGCGACTTCCAAACTCAGAGCAGGGAAAAAAAATCACCTCCACGCTGCTTTGTTAGCGTGTTGTATAATGCAATCACTACGGATCTAAAAACTCAAGTCAGCATAGTTTTTTAAGGGACTAGGGCTGTAATCATTTTAATTTTCAACTGATTTATTTTACGTTCTACTCATTCTCTTTTTCTGTATCCAAATCTTTCTTTCCTCCTGCCCTCCTCTGTTTTTTCTCTAAGTGGCAGAGCCCATGGTGCCCTTGTTGAGGCCCTGGTGGATGGAGATGGACATTATAGTGCTTGGAACAGTTGGCTGTGCCTCAGTCGTCTTCCTCCTCTCAGCCATCATCATCTGCTACAAGGCCATCAAGAGGTTGGATGTCTCTTTTTTGTTATGTACTTGTAGTTAGTATCTCAAATGTTTTCAAGTGATGACATATTGAAATAGGAACTGTCACAGGCAGGCTACTCAACATATCATGTGTAATTTGACCCATGGGAGACTGTACTCTGTGTGTGAGGCTAAGATGACCCTGTCATCACCCTGCTGGGTCACACTGAGGTCAGAGGTTAGATCATGGAATGGGTTATAAATGCCACCAAGATAGATCCACTATGCAGAGTCACCGGGAAACATCCTACAGATTAATTTATCGAGGTGCACCGAGACCTGACTTTACGACACAGTGTTGATTTTAATTTGCATAAGTGTCTAAAGCTTCCTAGAATGGCAGCTGGATTCATGAAAGTGAAAGCACGAGGCGAGCAGAGGAATCCCAAGACGCCGCAGTTGCAGCGGGAACTGTTTCCCCCATTTGGCTTATTAGAGAAAAAGGCTGCGTGAGGTTTTAGCCCGCAGCACAACCCAGACCCAATTCTCTGTGTGACATTCAGGCAGCACGGTGTCACACATGCACTCTGACATCCACGTTAATGTTGGCAGACATTTAACAAACACACACATCGTGCAAAGCGCTGCACATGCACAGGGAGGCATGCAGAGAAGACTTGCGTGTGCACCCATCCATTAAGTCACAACATCTTTACATTCGTAGATTCATCATCTTGGCATATTTACACACTCTATAAAATATGGCGTAAACATTGACTCTCACACACTCAATGTGAGAACAGCCACAGATGTGTGTGCTAAATCAGAGAGCTGCTTCTATTATTTATGTGTGTTTAAATTGATTTAGTATCATACCTTATTACATTTATGGAATTATATTAAGCCTGCATGCCCGATATGGCTTTCCTCAGCAGAACTCTATTTCTCCTTTCTTTAAACAACAAATAGGCAAAGTCAGGCAGCGGAAGTAATGGGTGGTTGGCTCAGGAATTCATTATGGCAATTCTCCAGCCCCCTGTGTAGCCAAGGGGCACCTTTTATAATGCAGCAGTGGTAGGAAAGTGTTGTTGCAATACGGGCTCTAGCCCCAAACCCAAGTCATTATTTATGAATTAATTTGCGCAGTCATTCAGTCGCAGGCCACATCTTTTATACATGCAAGCGGGTCGTGTCCTGAAGCTCTGTGGGCTCTAGACTGCAGACTTTGTGCCACGCCAAGCTGCCCTCCACTCTGAATGAGAAGGGAAAAAACACACAGGTCCAGCCAGACTGGCCTCATTAGACATTCATTAGTCACCAGCCAATAGAAGAGCCGTCCAGGGAGAAAATGTGATTCCTTTAACATTTATCACAGATTCTCTAATCATCACTGAGAGGAAACAACACGGCGAAAAGGACAGAAAAGACGTCTACGAAAGCAAGCAAAGGCAGTAATTGAGCGTCTCAGTCAATAACAATGAGAGAGAGGGTTTGTCAGTGAGAATAACACAGCCAGTTATATATAGCCCCTCCAGCTCCTCAGTGCTCCGGGCTTTCCCAATGAAAATCAGCTGGCCGAGGGCCAAGGCCTGAGCACCACAGACAGCAGAGGAGCTAGCTCTATGGGTCCCAGCCCTCCTGGCCTTTTGTTATTTTTTATAATCTTTGTCTGCCAGTCATGTGTCAGAAGCAAAGGGGCTGGAAAGGAAAAACACTTCCATACAATTCTATTCAGAGTCCACAGCACCAGGGAGGCTGGTGTGTGCAAGCATAGAGAAGAGGATTCAGACACACGCTGCGTTTTAGTGTTGCTGTGCCATCCAAAGCAAAAGACATGATGCTGCAGTCCAGGCTGTCAGCCATCCAAGAAGCCAAAACAAACAAAACTCAAACCAACTGACTAATGAAGCTAGATGCTTTTCCCAATCACTTAACGCTCTGGGAGGCTTGTCCAAAGACAGATAATACATCACAGCTGCTCCTGTCCAAGGGCAATACAGTATATCCAAAACACTCAACCACAGATACAATGAAAAGAGAATATTTGTCAGGCAGAATGGCTTTAAATCCAATATTTACTGATACATTTTTAATCTCCTCTGTTTTATTTTCAAAATGACTGTACCGGCAGCATCAAAACTGGTGACAGATTCATACAGTCTGTTTTTTAATGCGTTTTCTTTGAACTGTAGCATGTTACTCTAATTTCCAGATGGCTGGAGTAATTGTAAACAGCTCAACACATGTCCCAATTTCACCATGATCCATTCCCCAAACTTCAAACAGCAATGTGCGCTGTGATTGCACAGCTTTGATATGAAATATTCATCTAACCTGTGAAGTGTTGTGTTGCCACCTGCCATGTGTCAACAGCATGGCATCTATTATTGAAGGCCTGGGTAGAGGTCGGTTTGAGGCCCCAGTGCTTTGCCCTGTGTGGTGGCCCGAAGCGACATGGTCAGTCTGAGAAAAGATTACATCCTGGGAGAAATAAACAGGGCCCAAGCACCTTCCAGCAGGCTGTACATCACCCATTTGAGACGGCATTTTGCAACTTAACAGATGAAATCCTGACCTGTCAAAAATATTCCAAAATAAAATCATTACTGAGCTGCAAACATGTTGCATAACGTTGAACGAATATCGACTTTATGACATTTTATTCCAAGGAGAAGAATCCCCAGACTGGTTGTAAACATCATCGTCTGTCCCTTAGAGAAAACTTTGGTATATCCCAACTCCCCAAGCTGCAGCTGCATCAGCCAATCAGCCAATCGTCTCCCCTGCGGCACAATGTGTTTCCACCCTGGGGCTGGACAGTTTCTATTCTGAGGCTGTCCCCGGGTCCCACAGGGACACAGCAAGCAGCATCTGTCCTACATGGCCGGCATGTATCCCTGGTGTCCTAAGCCATATGACCCCTCCCAGCTGACAGAGTCCCACAGGAAGTCTTAGTCATCGTTTACAACTTTTCTTGAGAGACAACAGGTCACATCTTTAACAACCCCAACAACATAGATTAAATGCAGTGTGTGAAGTTTTAGGTGACAGTTATTCACAATCATCTTGAACATACATGACACTAAAAATATTAGGCTAATGCAAATAACTTTATCGAACTGAATCTGAAATTGCAAAGAAAGCTCAATTTACAGTGTTTAAGGGACAGTTCATTCTAAAATTAAAATTACATATTTTCCCTCTTACCTGTAGCGCTATTCAGAAATCTAGATTGTTGTGGTGTGAGTTATCTAGTGCTGAAGATATCGGCCATAGAGATGTCTTCCTTCTCTCCAATATCATGGAAATAGACAGCACTCAGCTTGTGGTGCTCAAAGTGCCAAATACACTCAACAACAATGTCTTTTTTCAGAATTTAGGACCGTATTTCTCAAGGTAATCAACAGATCTTATTGAGAACAGTTTCATGTAGGAACTATATTTTCTCTATCGATCTACACCCACCAGTCATATCACAGCACAGGAGGAAGCATACCACTAGCTCACCTAGCACCACTGAGCCAGCTAATGTTCCAACCAATAGTTGTTGAGATATTCCTTTAAAAACAACAAATTTAATACAAATAGTTGCACTAGAGTAAAATTGGGATCACCACAGTCTGCAGGATTTATCCTCTGAGGACCATAAATGTCTGCAAACTTTCATGGCAATCTTTCCATCAGTTGTTGATGCATTTCAGTCCAAAGTGGTGGAGTGACAGATAAACTGAAATTGCCTTAGAGCCATATCTTAAAATTACAGCGGATGCAAAATGAGGTTGTTTACATTTAAACCCCATTGTGATGTATTTTTTACTGAGTCAAAACTCTTTAAAGACTGGTAAAGATTCTGAGCGTGACATTGTTGACAGATGAAAGTGTCTGAACAACAGGAGGTGGAGGGGCGGATGTGGTTCAAGGCACTGAAATGACAGCTGAAAAACAGCCAAGACAGGAACAGTTTTGAAACCTGACAGCAACAAGATGGTTGATTAACAGGTGTGGCAAAATGAGATCGTCCAAAGTGTATAGGAGCAACGAAAAAGGACAGCAAAAAAATTGAGTTGACAGCAGGGGGAAATGAACATGTGCATCAAAAGTCCACATCCTAAATCCACATCCATTTACTAGGCTATCAATCATATTATATCCTGGGGAAATGTCACACACACACACACACACAAAAGCATTTTCATGACATAAATTGAAAGACTTTACATCAGTTGTCAATTTATGTTTTACAGCCTCAGTGTAAGACGATGTGTAAATACATAAATGTATATTGCAATCCAATATGTGAGGCATAAAAAATGCTTCAATTTCGAAGCTTGCAATGCTTGCATGGTGCATTTTCACTGAGATGCTTTCAAAGATGTTGATTCAACTCAATGTTAAGGTTTTGAGTTCAGCAGAGAATATATAATGCAATATCATACAACAACAGCCACAATGCTTTCTTAAAGGGTAACTCAACAACTTTTTTTCTCAACATGGATAATATTTTCCCATGTTGTTGTGTCTAAGTGACTCTTGCAAACAGACATTTTAACCCATTAACACCTCCATCGACATCGGTTTTCCTCTGCTGCATTCAGACGCCCTTCACAAGTATTTAAACCTTCAAACTCCAAGCAAATTGATTTGATTTCGTCTGAAAACATAAGGCAAAAGGCAATAAGCAACTTGGCAAGAAGTGTCCCGCAATTTGCAAGACATTAATAGATTAGTAAAGTATTTTGAAAAATGAAATAAGGGGAAATTTTCCAGAGAACTATATTTCTAATTATCATAGTTATTGAAAATAAAATTATTTAGCAGAATATTTTTTTACACTTCTTTTCATTTACTCTCCCCTTTGTTTGATACTTCTTTTTTTGTGCAAATATTCACCTAATTTTCTTGTACTTTTGGTAATGTCTTGCCCTCTTGCAATGTTTTTGAGAGAAATCAAGCCAATTTGCTTAGGTTTCAAAGGGTTAATAATTGACCCATAGCTCAATCTGACAAATAATCGGCGTGTTGCTTAAACTGTTAGCTTCCACAGCTTGCCAGCCCTAAACCTTAGTAGGAAACACACTGTTTATCTATGCTAATTTATCGTGAGGCGTTCAGATACCCTCCTCCAAGAGCAATCTTTAGCACTCAGTCTTCAGCAGACTTCAACAGCAATAACAATACACGGCCGTCTCGTGAAGTTATGCAGAAGCCCCGATCTTATCTGGACACTTTTATACTGGCTAACATCAGTCATTGTAGCAGGCTATCTTCACATGCTGTATGAGGGAGAGCGGCTTCTCACAAAACACACCCAGCACTACGCCATGCTCACACAGGTTACCGCGAGGCTACTGCCCTTACAGGTGAGGCGATTACATAACAATGACAGCTGTCAGTGTCACAGACATATCCAAAGATGCTATAAGTAACTTTTTTTCACACCGAGGCCATCAAAAGTGTCTTCACTATAAGGTGGTGTTAGCGTTTGCCAGCCTTAGTTTTCTTTGTAACGTTTAGCTAAGTTAACGTTAACGGTTTTCAATTGTGTGGGCTGTAGCTACAACTTTTTGCTACAGTTAACACTGATGTTTGGTTGTCAGAGGACAAAAATACTAAGACTAAGTTGAACAGATGACACCACGAGCTACAGTTACGAAGTCTAAATTGGCCATAATGTTAGCGGCTGTTAGCTAACTTTAGCTAACGGTGCCTTGAAAAAAAATTGCTTCAAGGTGACGTTTTACACAATGTTGCCGACATAATGTATGAAGCTATACTTGTCACTTTGTAGCAAATTTTGTTAACACTATGTTGGCTTACCTTAGAACAAATGTGGATATCCTTGTTTATCTTCTTTACATTGATCTGACTGTGTCTTGCCACACAGTTTAATCCAAATGAGACACTTAGCTCTGTTTATGTGGGGTTTACGGAACGGGATAAAATAAATACCATTCTCTAGTCTCTAAGGATACCCCCCATGCACATTGTTTGGCAATTTTTTTTAAGTTATAGCTGCATAAATTTAAATAAAACCGCAGGAAAATCAAAACTTCGGATGATTTTCTTCGAGCAGGATGTCCGCGTGCATCGTTTAGCTGTACGAAATGTGATTGGCTCCTGCCATTCGGAGGCGGGGCTTAGCGATAATTTAAATGTCAGAAACACTAGCGGCAAAGACCATGAACTACTACCTGTACCAGACTACAAAAGGCTGTTGCAGCAAAAGCACCAAGTATAATGTGTAATAAATTGAGCAGTTGTGCATTTTATTGATTATCAGTTTAACTATCATCTGTGAGAGGCAGATTTTGCTATTCCTTTTTAAAAAGTTACAAAGTCTCTTTAGGGCAAGACACCCCAGGTGAAAACATTTTCATGGAATTTTGAGATTTTGGGCCATGTTTCTTCCATAACATATCTCCTTTCAGAATAATGGACAGGAAACATCCAGTATACATTTAGGTGTTTATTTTAGTTCAGATTTATGTTCTAATAATTTATGTAAGAAGTGCATTTTTAATTGATTAATTAATTATTTGCATATTTGAACATAATTTTATTTTTAAAAAGTTGTATTACAAAATAATCATTTTTTTTATGTAAGCAATCAACTGGGGAAGTTTTATGGTGATATCTACTAGATAAAAGTTTGACATTATTCACGTGTAATGTGTACCCCCCTTAAAAAATAAAAATAAAAATGCTTATCTGATCAGTTTCAACAAAAGCTAAACAAAATTAACATAAAAACATAGTTTTCCTGGCAGGGCTGGTGTATTGGATTGCATTATGTCATGTATGAGCTCATTTCACCCTGTAAGGATTCCCTCACTGTTCAATGCACGAGAAGGGAAAAAGATTTGTGCTGGACTGGACTGGGAATGACTGTTCGTCAAAGTTGGACCGTCCAGCCAGGGCTTTCAGAGGAGAGCAGAGGAGATGCTGAGCTAAGATGTCGCTCAAGGGTCCTCTGTGGCAAGGAAAGCATAGTACAGTGTTGAGTGGGACAATGACTGTACTAACTGTATTCAGATCTGTCTCCGAGTTACATAAGCCCAAGCAGGGGAGAGCAGCTGAGGGGGTCGGCGCAGAAGCCACAGTACACTGGACAAATATAATAACCACAAAGGCACCGAAGAGTGCATGAAAGGGGCTGCATTGAATGATACTGCTCTTCACAGGCCAGTAGCAGCACGGGGATCATGTGTTGCGGCTTTACTTTGCACCAGAACGTACTCACTTAAAGGACGACAGCGCAACCAGTGCTGAGAGGAGGTTATGTATCGATGTTATTCCCAAGTTGTTTTGACAGCCACACACATACTCATTACTTAGCGGGAAGATTGCATCTACCAGTCAGAGTAGGTAATTGCCTTATTCCCCGTGTTGCAATGTATCTTTCCCTCCTGTCTCGTTGCAAAAGTGACCTTTGAACATTGAGCTTATTAGAACGGATCGCTGAGACTGGCGTATCCACCCAGAGAAATCAAATCAGCCTAAAGGTTAACAGTCTAGAAACTCTGTTTAATGACATGGCCTTCAGCTGTGGGCAAATGTAACTCTCTTGTCAAGGAATCTTCACCTTATGAAAATGTTTATTCACAGGAAACCACTTCGAAAAGAGGAGAACGGAACGAGTCGTGGGGAATATGCCATGAGCATCCGTAACAAGAAGGCCATGGGTACGAACAACACTGTGGTATAGACTGACTCCTGGTCGATGCAGGAAGTGACATCACCATTACCGTCTCTCACCTTACCTCCCCTCCGAATACAACAATCCCCTCTCACCCAGAATGCAACAGGGTTTTACCCAAGGTTTTTCAAATAACCTTCCCTTTTTGCTTGGCATGTTGCCCGGACTGAAGACACCATTCAGCTCAAGAAGAGCTGCAAAAGATGGAAGGGGAAAAAAAAAAATCAAACCAGAAAGGACGGAGTGAAAAATCCACAAACCCCCATGGTGTTGAAAGTGGCACAGCAGGCTGAACATTATGCTCTTAGTAACAGCAAGTGTTGCTGACAGGCTGGTTGGCTGCTGGCTGGAGAGGGACTGTCTGCCAGTCTGCCGCAGATCCAGACCTCACACACTGTTGACATCTGCAATGGAACAACAGACAATACAGCAGCCCTGCAGTCCCACGGGCGGCCGGACAGGACAAGCCCATCACACACAATAAATAACGTGCATGCAGTTTTTACAGAGAATGCAACATTTTTTTATAGTCCGATCCCCACACTGTCCATCTCTTGTTCTCCTTTTTTTTTTGAGACAGATGCTCTGAGAGAGGCATGATGTTCCTGTCAGTCCTGGCTCTGAGATGTGGATTCATATGACTATGCAATTTAAAGAAATCCATACATTTAAAAAAAAGAAAAAAAAAAGGAGGCAACATCATCAACATGGGACATTCTGGTTATTTTGCCAAAAATGCCACTGAAGACTTAGGCTCAATGTGATATACTTCAGTCATTCATTGATTTATTTGCTCAGTTTATCAACTTTTGAATTTATTTTTCTACTTAAAAGAGAAAAAAAATGTCTTGTAAGTTACTCACATCTTTACAAACATCTTGATGAGTTTTATTTCTTGATAGCTCTGTTTTTTAAAGTGAATAATTTATAAACTATATTATTCATTTGTGATGCTCCAATGCTTTAAGCCTGCTGTCAGTTTGTTGAGACACTGATGCAGAAAACGCGCTTGCTCTGCAAAGAGTTTTGCTATCAGTTGTTTTGTCTCTGGGTGTTTGATATGCTTTTCTCTGTTTTCCTGAGACTTCAGCTAAAAAAAAGTCAGGGGTCTCTATGATGTGCTATGTGAATGTGTGTTTTCCAAACATTATTTCTGTGCTGCATCAGTCCCCATTTTTGATTTATCTCAATGCAAGCCCCCTCTACAAGGTAAACCTGCTACTACAAGTCATTTGGGTAACCCTTTGAAACCTGGAGTGACATCACTTTTCTTGTGCTGCTTTCAGACGCCTTTCACAAGTATTTAACCCTTTGAACCCTGACTGGTTTGGTGTGATTTCTTTCAAAAACGTAGGGTAAAAAAAAGGCAATGAGCAAATTAATAAGAAATGCTCAACAATTGCAAGAAATTAGTAGATTTTAAAAATAACTTTAAAAAAAGCTAGGGAAAACCTAATTAATTATCATAATTGCATGTTTAAAATGATGTTACAAAATGATTCTAATTTTTGGGCATTTTTTTCCACATCTTGTTTGCCTTTTTTCAGGTCATTTTCTTGTACTTTTCAAATTAATTTCTTGCTTATTTTGGGCACATTGCCTTCTTCCCATATTTTTGAAAGAATTCAAGCCATTTTGCTCAGGGTTTAAAGGGTTAAATCTTCAGAGTCTTGGGGTCAGCTAGATGCCTTCAGCCATGCTTTGTTTGGTTTTGACAATCTTCATTTTTCCATCTGTCAAGAAGGGCTTAGCCCATCGCTATAGAAACAGGGGACATGAGCCCAGGGCTGACCTTGTGACTGGTGAGAGACAGGAGACTTAGCCAATAGCCAGAGATCAGGTTGCACAGAGGATGGCCTCAGCAGGGATATGCGTGTGTGTCTGTGTGTGTATGTGTGACTCAGTGCTGTCACAGGCATCCTCCACATCCCCGCTGGAAAAACACAACTGAGCTGAACTGGAGCATCACTCAACGCTGCTCTGCTTTTATACATTAAATCTGTGTGTGTCTGTGCGTGCACGCATCAGTGTGTGATTGTGTGTGTGCGAGCATGTCTGTCTGTGAGCGTGCATGCAGATGAGTGTACTAAGTGAGAGTGGGCTGTACTCTGTGGCTGTCGGTTAAGTAAAGATATTGGCTAAACTGTGGAAAAATTTGGAAAAACACGCTTGCATCTAAACATGCACAGATATTAGCTAACAATATACCCCACCATGTACCTATATGAGAGAAATGATGGATGCATGAATGTAAATATTGATATTTAAATATCTGCCTTCTGGACTGTTAATTAATGTACAGTGTAACAGAACATATGTTTATACATAGTTAAACAATGTGCTACCATTTAGAATAATGTCAATGTTGTCATGTTGATGGAGCAAGCCATTAATGTATATATGGCAATCAATAGTACACACACAATTTATGCATTATACCAAACAGATAGAAAGATGTGCATAAGTTGATTTCATTGCTGAGTTTTTCAGTTGTAAATAAAACTGTACATAACAACAGAGCTACAGTCTATTGTGTTTAACCCGTTAAAACCTCAATCAACTTGTTCTGTGTTCAGATGCCTTTCACAAGCTATTTAAACCTTTGGAACCTGATCAGATTGGTTTGATATCTTACAGAAACATGGGGGGTCGGAGGGGGGAATGGCCAAAAAATTAGTTTAGAAAATCATCTCCAAAACATAAGGGAAAGTATCCAGCAAATTCTGTTCATTATTATAATATTTCTATATTTAAAATTATGTTGAAGAAAAAAAAATTCAGAACTTTTTAAAGCTGTTTTTGACATCGTCTTTGTTGTTGTAATTTTTAAAGTAATTTTTCTGCTCATTTTTGGGCCATGTCTTATAAAGTTGCTCATTGCCTTCTCCTCATGTTTTTGAAAGAAATCAAGCCAATTTGCTCAGGTTTCAAAGGGTTAAAGAGCTATACATGCAAATCTGTTGTTATGCTATGGCGGACTACCTGGCCCGTGTGTGGCCAAAGGTGATAAAAGTGCGACTGTTATATTTAGCTTGTGTCCCATCCTGTCTGCACTGTGCTGTGTTGTGCCGTTGACGTCTTGGGCAGAGAGCTGTGCTGGCCGTGTCTCCTGGGCCCCCTGCAGTGGAGGACATGTTCTCAGTCTGTCTCACACAGTGCATCTTTAATGAACTGCGATTATCAAGCGTATTGCTCTCTGTGGGGCTTAATGACGCAAACAAGAGAACTTATAGGTTTGCATATTGTGCTCGCTCTGGGCTCGATAAATAACCCAAAACATCACGGATGTGTGTGAGGGATTTCTGCAGCTCAAGCAAGAACACAAGTTGCTGTAAAAAAAGAAAGGAGGAGATTGAAAAACACCTCTGCAAAAGAGGCTGCGCTTTTACATTAAATTGTATAGACGCTTTCCCATTTCTACTTTAATTTGCACATTAACCGCAGTTAATGATGTGAAACAAACAAGGGGGGCAAACCTGTGCTATGCAGGCGGATGCAGAGGAGCACTGAAGAGGAATGTCAATGAATTATAATGTGAATGGGGGACCATAGAGTACTTTGCCTGCCCTGCTTTAGATGTGCCACTTGATGGTAATGCCAATGGACACTCTGAGCAATTTAAACATTCATGCATTGTCCAGCCAGGGCGCTGTGGATTTCACTGTAATAAAAGCAATGTGACAGCACGAGGCGGGGGGACCAGGGATTGTCACTGTCTCAACAAGCTTTACGAGGCTCTCAGAAGGTATTTCCATGGAGCAAAAGGGGCGCTGATACACACATTCTTAAAAAAAAATTCTCATTTCTGTGCAAAACTAGTGCTGCAGACTTAGCTCTAAACCTGCTCTTTAATCAAGGAATGTCATCATTGCACACACCTGGCGCATGTGTATGAGTGTCCTTTCAAAGCTGACCTTCACAATCTTTCAGGAGCCACTCACACCCTCTCTGCCTGAGAGGCCTTTGGTCAGCGTTAATTACCCTCACTACCTCCAGCTGCCTGCTCATCAGGTCAGCGCTCCCATATGGTCCTCCAGGAGGCAGCAGGCAGGCAGGCAGGGGTGGGGAAAGTGCTGGATACCTGTGGGACACTGATTACATAAGCTGCCGCTAATGAGAGAGGTTCTTTGGAAAAGGGCTGCGAGTTCAAACGATCACAACGGTGGCAGTGGCTGACAGATGCAACCCCAGAGCAAGGGGGACTTGATTAAATACACACACACACCTGTGCACATGCTGGGACACATGCACATACACACCTGCATGCAGCATCACTTTAATACACACTCGCACACAGCAGGAGAGGGGCTCTTTGATGAGCCAAGACTAGAGGTTGATGAGACGGGGCACTGCAGCCTGATTCAGCTAGCTTGGGGTCACCAGAGAGTGTGCGTGTGTCTGATTGTCTGTGTGTGTGTTGATTAGTCACATTGTGTGATATCATTACACTAGTGACTCATTTGGCATAGACTTCTCAACATGCAGTGAGTAAAAGCAAGTTTTTAAAAAAATACATATATATGCAAATCAAATTTGACTTATTTTTGTCCAATAAACCAATTTCTTCCTGTAGAATACGTTTATATCATAAGATCTAATTCATCTGAAAGCTTGATAATGAAATCCTTGCAGCAGCGAAGATCAAAACAAAGATTAATGTGCTGTTCGGCTTTCGAGCCCTGCTGTCATGTCATCTGTTATTCTCAGACAAGAGCTTCGTGGTAATGCGGTTAGACCTCACAACAATGCTTAATCACAACAAACCACATTAGGCCAAAGGTAATTGTGTTTGCTTGGTATATGCGTGGGCCAATCTGTTTCGTTGCTGCCAATGAAGAGGGGAATGGAGACGTATGGGTGGGTAGGGGGGGGGCTTTCCACTTTGGGGCAGGGATGGGGGGCACAACCGAAACAGTCTTGTTTACCTCCAATGTCTGGCTCCACCTTATCGAGTTACAAAGCCGCTGCTGCAACTCAGATTGGCCTCTGATCGATCAGAGCTCTGACGGCAAGAAGCAGCGTGACTGACAGTCTGACAAGGATCTCAGACTGGAGCTGAGTAATGCATGTCATGTCATTTTCCTGGACACACTTGAGGTTCAGTTTCTCGTCCGGGGGAGTAAACAACAGAGCTGATTTTATCGCTCTGCCATCTGCATTATGGTAAACTGGACATTTTCCACATCAGCCACGACATCAAAGGGCAGTAAATGTCACATTTGAATTTTGAAGGGGGTCTGCAATTCATAGAAAATGACAGGGTTCTCAGCGTTTAGAAAAACTCGCACTTTTATTATCCAGCTTGCAACCAAGCAACTTAAAAAGTGATAGAATATGAATGTAACAGAGTGAGCGTATCTAAGATTCAACGAGCATTTGCTTTCACACCCTCGCTATTACTAACATGGGTCTATAGAAATTCTCTTAGTCATCTACTGACTCGTCAAATCTGTTGGATACAACAGTTAGGCACCTGATACAATTATCCCACAAAAGCCTGCCGAACCTGTAATTATCAGCTCCAGTGATAGTACTTTAAAATAGCATAGATTTTACTGTACAAATACAGGTAGTATACTAAAAGTGCTGAACATGATCCAGTCCACATGAGTCCAACACAGCACATCAGTTCACAGAGGAGTCATTTTTTTGGTTAGATTGTTTAGTCAGAGAGGATGCATGCAGGTCAAAGGACCCGGACTGGACCCGAGGTGACCACAGAGCAGGTCACATGGGGTAGAACTGCGAGGCAGCCTCAGACGACTGGATCTCCACCTGAGCCATCTTGAATTGGGTGCACTGCAGCCATTTGCGAAGGGCAAACGGAGGGGCTCCAGACGTCTGGCCCTGCAGACACTGGTGGTTCACACGGTTCTGGATGGCCTGGAGACGCAGCTGCAGCCCAGCAGACAGGTGCTGGTGAAGGAAGGATGTAAAAATGAAAACACTTTGGTCTGAAATCACCTAAAGAGTCGATAGCTACCTGCATTTAATTAATCTGCACCAAAGTTTTTTAAAGCCTTACCTTAAGATTTGACTGAATCATGGGCAGCCACATAGGGATTAGCTGCAGGAGAGAATGATAATTGACTACTATTAGTAGTGAGTTTGGGTGATCATGCAGTATATTAACCATGTTGAAAATCACTAGTTATAGCAAACCTTGACAAAGATGGTTGAGTTGCACTCCTGCAGGGCCTCCATCAAGCTAATGACATGAAGACACACCATCTCTACCATCTGAGAAAAAAAACAATCAAAACTTGGATTTTTCACTAACATAATTTCAGTTTCCTCACTGTATATACAACAGGAATTTATCCAAAAATCCAAAACTCTTTCTATTTCACAAATGAACAAGCACGCCACATATCTAAGCACCTTATTCTTATCTTAACTACAATTAAGAGAGAAAGAGAGTTTTTTAAGCTTGGACCATGTTTTCCCATGTGTCTATTGTGTCTAAGTGAGTAATGGAGACAACGATTTTTGAAATTGGTCCAGTATTGAGCGAGCCGACTCCAGCCAGCAGTGTTGAAATGGACTGCAATGTAATCCCTGCCAGCATTTGTACACATCAATGAACCTCCGTTATAACTGCTTGTTTTTGCCACTGACAGGCTGAGACTGTTATTTCAAATGTCTGACAACATTATGGAAACGATACCTGCAGAGATACCCCTTTTGGTTAAAGAGTAAGATCCTTTTTGTTTTTCCAGAAACAGCCCCAAAATCACGATTGCCAATCCCATCACACTCCATTTAAAATAAACAGTAGATCCCACAGAAACAAAATAGAACTCGCTAAAATCATCTTGGTTTGTCTTTCAACTGTTAAAACAATCACCACCGCCAACTGGATTAAAATAAACCCATAATTTACAGAGTGAGATATAACATATGCCGGCTGTATACACGCTGGAATGAGTTTATTTATATGAAGTCTGGTGGCTTTGGTGATGATAATCTGAGGGACGTTTTAGGTTAAATTAAAAGGATCTTATTCTTTAACAAAAAGGTTTAGTTCCGTTGGGATAATTTCCATAATATTGTCAGACACTTAAAAATATCAATCTGAGCCTGTCAGTGGCAAAAACAAGAACTTTAAATGGATATAAATTGACAATGCACAAATACACAATGTGGTTAGATTGAAGCCTGTGTTGCTGCTGCCTGTTGCAGTTGTCTCAATCAATACGGGCCAATTTCAAAAATTGTGTTTCCATTAGTCACTTTGAAAAATAAACATGAGAAAATACGGTCCAGGTTGAAAAATACCAAATTACCCTTTAAATCTTCAGCACAGCACTCACCACTTTATTGTGGGCCATGAGCTGCAGGATGCTGGGTGTAACCCGACTCCAGAACTCCAGGCCAGTGAGGATGGCGCTGGAGGAAAACTCTGTCTGGTTCTGGTTCTGCAGCGACGGAGCAGCGGCCGCCTGCTCGCAGTAGATGGTCCATAACTGGGCGAACATGAAGGCGTGGAACAAAGAGCACATGTGCAGCACTGATGTCTGGGGACAGAGATCAAGAGCAAAAACAGACAAGGCCAGTGAGGTGGTTATAGATCACATTAACAAAACCTGGGTGGGGTTAATTTGAAGGGATGTGTTCGTGCCAGACCTTTGACTGTTCTGGGAAACCAATGAGGATGACTATAAGATGATCTGCGATGTGGGAGCCAGCGTCTAGAGGGATGGGCATACAGGAGGTGGAGCCCTGGTGCAGGGCACAGTGTGTCAGGGAGCCCAAAAGTAGCCAGGACAACTGACGAATGTGGGACACACACTCGATGAATTCCTTTGGCCTAAAGAGAAAAACAGTGCAATTCATACTCACAAATCAGTCCAAAATATATTCGATACAATCTTATTCTCTTACTTCTTTTTTTTAATTTGAGAAATCTTGAGAAGGTACAGCCATTCGTATCCTATCAAGACGCTGAAAAACGTATCTATGCTTTTATTCCAAATCGATTAGATTATTGCAATGCTCCTTTTACTGGCCTCTCAAACAGCCAACTGAGAAACCTCAGGGTATTCAGAATTGTGCAGCTCGACTTCTAACCAAAAAAAGGAAGAGGGAGCAAATCACCCCGGTTTTAGCCACACTCCACTGGCTCCCAGTATCTCTTGGAAAAGATTTTAAGATTATTTTAATTGTTTTTAAAGCTCTTAATGGTTTGGGACTGGCCTACATTGCAGACTCTCTGTTGTTCTATAATCCTCACGTGCTCTCAAATCTTCTGCTGCTGGGTTTTTAAATACACACTATTATACGCACAAGAAAATAGGCAGCATAGCTTTTGTTAAGTCTGCTCCAAAATTATGGAATACCCTTCCAAAAGCTATAAGAGAAGCAGGCTCTGTGAACATTTTTAAACATTACCTGAAAACCTCTTTATTTAGTCTGGCTTTTAATTCTTGCAATTACTATTTTATATTAATTATCTTATTTTTACTATTCTTACTGGTCTCTGCACTTTTTACTTTGACTGTAATATCTTGTTTTTCACTCCCTGTCTGTGTGCTCTATTAATAAAATGTATTATTATCATTACAGTATATTACCTCTATATTAGTTAGTGTTAGGGACATTTGTCAGTTATCTCTTGGGTTGCAGCAGTATACCGATTTTAACTTGTATATCTATAAGGTAAATCCATGGTTAGCATACCGTGTACATTTGCCTATCTATAGTAATAATAAAAACTCTACCATATGAAGAATCTTACCTATATTTTTATTATTTTCATACTACTTAATTTAACACATACTTCCATGAAAGAAAAAGTTTCAGTTATAGTAAAAAAATCATTTGTGCAACAAGAAAACTCTCATTTTCATTCCTTTAGGTGTTATTCTAACTGTCATACCGTGAACCTGCGAAACTCTGTGAGAGTGTTTTTGTACCATGAAAATCTCATACTATTGCAACCCCACTTATCTCTGGTGGCCATAATTTTTTTTTCAGGTTTTGATATTTTTGCCCTCATACCAAAACACTGTCCACAGTTCTTTCTTTTTCGCATGAACATTACACAACCTGGATGAAGACAGCTAAATGTAACTAGAGGAAATGTGCTTTTATGTAATTTGGGTGAAATGACCCTTTAACTCAGTGGCTCCCAACTGCAGGGTCGCAGCCCGAAATGGGTCGCTGGTCCATTCTGAATGGGCCGCAAGTGACTTCTCAGCATGTCAAGTTTGTAAAAAAAAAAAAAACACATTATTTTGAATTTCTGCACAGGGCTTTTATTTTGAAGCGCAGTTTTCTGCTGCTCAGCAGCTCTTTTATTGCTTCTTGGTATCATTTGGTTTAGTAACATGCTGTGCCTTTGCAGCTTTTTTATGGCACTGATCTTGAATCAATAATGTGCTATTTTGAGTTGCAAGAGTATAAATTTACTAAGTTTTAAGTAATTGCACATTATTCTTGCAGTATATTTTATGTTATTGTGGTATAAGCCCACATGGGGTATACATCCTTTCAATAAAATAAAATGAAATGTGTCATAATGTTTCTTATGTGTGGACGTTGAACTAATGACTAAGGACAAACTCTGTACCCCCATCACTAAACACGTCTGCAGTTGTGTCGTTCTTACCCTTGTTGCATGGTGGATGGCGGATGATAAAGCCAGGGAAGATAACGGACCACAGCTTTGTTATCACGGTGATTGCCTTTGCTGATCTCCATGGCGGCTACTTGTGCCAAGCCTACTTTCAAGTTCCCCCCAAAAGTGTCCTCATGTAGTGGCTGACAGCAAGCCTTCATATGGCTCTGAGTAAGGAAAAGATAAGGTTGAGCAATAGGCAAAATATGGAAATAACTTAAACATTTGATTTAAAAAAAAACAATGGTTTGTAGCACTCAGACAAAGAACAAGGCTTACTTTAAGTTTGGTTAGCGTGTGCATGTCTGCAATGAAGTCCAGGAGCTCACTGATATATTGTCTCATGCACTCCATGGCTGCTGTTGTGCACTGTGGAGAACAAAAACAGTTTATCCTTTAGGAGCAAACACAGTGGGGTCTATCTTTATATCCCACTGTTTTATGAGGCTGATTCTAATAAGCTCCAAACACACATCGAATAAAGTCTTACCCCCGGCAGTGTTGCGATCATGTGCTTCTGGATGATGGTGGATTCTGCTAGCCGCGTACCGATATCTGCACAAACAAACTGAGAAATTCCACGGCAGGTTTCAGATTTGTATTCAGGATGAAACACTGTGATTTATTTGGTAAACTGAAGTGCAAAAAAACTGCATTTTTGCTTTTACCTGGACCAGCAGTAACAAGTTTGTGTCGGGCAGGGGAGACTTGAACTTGAGAGCCTGCAGAAGCTCTAACACCACAATGCGGGACATGTAGAACTTATCTCTCTCCTGGATGCAAGGAGATAGAGAGTGGAGTAAATGTACTGATGCAGCAAGACTGCCTTTTTCTATTATCACTCTCCCTTACTCATGCTGCGAGGAGAGCATAAACTCTGTAGCCTGAATAGAGGGGGAAGGACAGGCAGCGAGTGGGGAGGGAGGGGAAGCAGGGAGACAGAGAATAGACAGAGAATAGTGAAGCTGAGGAGTAGATTTAGGCCAGTCCAGATCTCTCCTCCCAGAGTCCCAGGCAGCTCAGATGAGGCTGTCAGGCTGCCTTCTCCCTCCCTGAGGACAGGCTGCTCTCTTTGTTCATCCCTTCCACACAAAGCCCAGCTGCCTGTTTACAAACCACACTGTCATCTTCTGGCTTCCACTTTGCCTCTCTCTTTCTCTATGCAGTCATGTTTGCTTATGTTAGGCGAGGGCACATGCTCGTCCTCCGCTCTCACAGAATGCAGAGCTGCTCCTGACTCTCACTTGTTAATGCGCATACCTGTTCGCAGCACTCTCATAATTAAAAGTTAATGGAGCATGTCCGTTCGGTAAATAGCAAATCATAGTCTGCTCTTAAGCTAGAAGGCCCAGTCGCATTCGGCGAATCGTGCAGTGGAGCTGTGACGAATGGTGTGCGGTGTGACAAACTTTAGTGTGTCTAGAGAACCTGACTTGTGTCCTTAAAAAACTGACCTCTAGCAATAACTGAACTGCACCTCCCAGAAACCTCACCTCTCTATAAAACAACTGCTCAGGACAGGTTCCAGAGGCAATTGCTCTTAGTGACTCCGGGTTTTGAAAAGCGGATATTATACGGTGAGGAATTAAAGAGGGTGTAGAAAATCAATACTGCAGGAGACATAAAGCATGCAGCGCTGACAGTGGTGGAGGACTGAGGATCCATCTGGTCCAGCAGTGCAGACAGCTCTGGCTCCATCTCTGTCTGAGACAGCTACTCAGAAACACACCGTCGGCCCGAGCACACCAACTAATCATGTTAATCAATACTAGCTGATTGCCTACTTAATCATCTGTGACACATGGCCACATTTCTGGCTGACTAGAGAGTCAGGGAAGTAGGTGTAGCACCAAAAGAGTGATGAGTGAGAGGCCAGCAAACAGGAGCTCAACATTTTTAACACTGCAGATTAGTTTAAAAGGTTTAACCCTTGGAAACCTGGAACAACATCATTTTTCTTGTGCTTCGTTCAGACGTCTTTCTTGTGCACTGAAACCTTTGAAAGCTGAGGTTCTGGTTTGATTTCTCCTGATTTCTCTTAAGAACATGGCTGGAAAGGCAATGAGCATCTTGGCAAGAGATGTCCCAGAAATTGTAAGAAATTAGGAAAAGAAAAAGACCTGAAAATTAATTGTAAAAAATGGAGAAAATGAAAAATATTGGAATATACAAATTACAAAAAGGAAAAATGTCACGGTAATAATAATCATAAATAATAAATAAATTAATAATAATAACAATAATAATAATTATTATTATTATAAATATAGATTTCTGGACATAACTATGTTGGCTGTATTAATTATTATTACTATTTTTATTAAAAACCTTTTTTCTACTTTTTTTTCTGAATTTCAAGTAATTTTCTTGTAATACTTAACTTCTTCCTGTGTTTTTGAAAGAAATCGAGCCAATTTGCTCAGGGACAAAGCATTAACTCTTTCAAGACTGCATAATACTGGATGTCAACACAGACTTTATTCCTACATTTGCAAAAAGATGTTTTGTAAACACACCTTGTTGAAGGCTTTGTAGCACAGTCCACATAGTTCTACGAGGTAGGAGAGACTGAACATGCCATACTGAATGACAAAGCTCAGCAGCTTGGAGAAAGGCTCCAGGAGGCTCTGCAGGGTGGAAAAAGTTAGATATTAAAAGGCCAGAATTTGGACACATCAGTCTGTAAAATTCTGCTGTAGGCTTACCCGGGTTGCATTTGTAGTTGGGATTTTCAGTAGACAAATGATTATCCTCAGGCTGGAATCCATGGGGCACTAATGAGACACACAGATTGCAAAAAAAAAAAACAACCCCTTGACTGTAGGTAAGTTTAAAAATACAAAAGTTGACATTTATTGCATGTTGCATATAATTCATATTCCTGGACTTTAAATTTGTCTGCAGTAATAACCCGATTAGAGTACAATAATTTGACCCCCAAGGTCAAAAGCATCAGAGTCAAATCAATTACAATTTTAAGACTCTGTCCTATTGAACCCGACAAGGGCACTGCTAGATGCTTTTTCCTCCAGCCATAATCACATTAGACCATATCAGACCATTACTAAGTGAGCGGAAGAGTCGATATCTACCTTCAGAGGAAGCACGGAGGGCAGTTTTGCAAGGAAGGTCTGGAACTGGTTGCAGATGGTTGTCCACAGGTTGCTAGGAGAGTCCATGGGGAGCGCCTCCATGAAGGTGGCAATGTTATCCAGGCAGTGCAGCATTGTGCCCCCTGCTGGCAGACTCTTCTTGTTGTTCAGGCCCTGGAGGGCACAGAGGCATAAACCACAACAGGGTTATATAATGAAATTCTATAAGCGAAGATATTTCCATTTAAGTGATCATTCACTGCTGATCAATCACAATGCCCATGATGAGAGCGGGGGATTTAGGACACTGAAGCAAAGATGATTGCTTGGATGAGCTCATGCACCATTTCTTATCTGTGTCATTTATTTAGCTGAACAGCAACAATAAACTGGTACAGTGGTGCAGAGTGAGGCAAGGTTTTCTTGGATGCCCCGATGATTTGTTGTTTTAGATGGGCTTATGCTGTTCATGTAGCTAGAGCCACGAAAGCTTTTGCTTTACAAGAGCTCCTCCTGCTGGTTACAAGACTCCACACAATTGCATGAAATAAAATCCTACCTCAAGCAGCATGTTGAGCGCAGCAACAGAACTTAGTTCATTAAAATCTATCAGGGAGGACGCAAGTGTTCGCAGAAAACTTCCATCTGCAAAAGAACACAAAGAATAAAGGTGATGGTAGGTCCAGTGGGAAACTACTACCTTAATCGTATCATTATGGAAAACATATAAACCCTTTAAAATCTGGTGCTTAAAATCTTTGAACTCAGATTTCTTTTTCAGAAACATGGGAAAAAGGCAATAAAAAACTTTGTAAGAAATGTTCCACAAATTGCAAGAAATTAGCAGATTTCGAAATTTATTTTCAAAAAATGTCTTGGGGTGAAAGAAAAGAAGCTAGGGATAATAATTACTGTTACTAAACTATATTTATAATCACCAGAATTACATGTTTTAAATTATGTTACAGAGAATTATAGTATTTATAAGCACTTTTCAGGTCATTTCCTTGTTGTGTCTTGTTTTTCTTTCATTTTCTTTTCTGTTGCTGATCTTCAGGTAATTTCTTGTGAATTTTGTGGTCATTCCTTCATAAGTTGCTCTTTGCCTTCTTTTCATGTTTTTCAAAGAAATTACAATTTCCTTAGGTTTTAGAAGGTTAAAGGTCCCATATTATGTTCATTTTTAAGCTCGTACTTGTGCTTTGGGTATCTACTAGATGACACGTTTGGGTTTTTTTGTTGTTTTTTTTAAATCACCTTAATCACGTTATTTTTAGTTTCCTGTGCCTCACTTCCTCTCTCCCCCGCCTGATCCAGCTCTGCTTTAGCAACAGAAAACTGCTCTTCTCCCTACTTAAGTGTCTTCCCGTCTGTAAGAGGCTGTACCGGGCTGAGTTTTAAAAACAGAGTGATGATACTGATATGTGAAACTAGAAGACCTTAGGCTGTGCTAGTTTCTCAAGACACTGGTAAGAATTGCTTTACCACGTCAATATGGACTATAACTGTTTTGTAATGTAAAATAATGGAGTTGAAAACATGTGAATGAAAAATGTGATTAATCACGATTAACTATAGAAATTCTACGATTAGTTGCGATTTAAAAATGAATCGCCCTAATAACTACTATACCCGCTTTATAATTTAAAAAACACATGAAAATCTGACTTTTACAATATGGGACCTTTATGATAAATATGTAAAGTAAAGCGGTAAAATATTCATCTACTATAGGTTATAACAGAGAAAACCTAGTGGCATGCTATAAGTCTCTATAGAAATAGTGCAGGCACATTTAAAGCATTTCTAGTAGTCAGTAGTGTGAGCAGACCTTTGATGTTACTCTGAAAGAGTTGGGGCAGGATGCCATTAGGGGCCAGCTGGTGAAACATACAGCGGAGGAACTGCTTGGCTACACCTGCTACATTCCCCGGGATCAACATACTGCAAAATATCACAGGGAGAAAGGCTGTGATGGACAGGCGGTCACACTTCACATCTATTATTAAACTCAGCCATAAGCACAGTGAACGCTGGTGTGACGGCTTTAATGTCTCATACCTCTCAGCTTGTCCAGAAAAATTGGCACTGGATGCCAACCTGAAAGAAGTTAAAGCAGCGGATTAGGACTCCGGGATGAATTATGCATGAGCTCTGAGGGTGAGTTATGAAACTTCATTTAACGGTGAAGTGCTGTGTGGATGCAGATTGCAGGAGCGGCTGTACCTGCCCACAGACTGCATGATGTCAAGAAGCATGGGAGCAGCCAAATCAGGGCTGAGGTGGATGAACATGGAAAGAACGACCACCGCAAGGCCGAGAGTTTCCTCGTCGTATTCCTCCAGCACGGCGGCACAGTCACGACACCTTGGACATTACATAGAAAAAAATACAGGCCGGTCTAAGCAACACAATGACCTGTTTAAGGACAAGTATAGCTGCTGATTGATTCATTTACCTGTCAGACATCGTGGTAGGCTGCTCATCGATGAATTCCTCAGGCGCAGGGACAAACATGCTGACAGTGCTTGGTGCAGAGAGCAGACTGGTCTTTGTTGGACCTACGAAAAGAGAACATCGGCCTTTGGTAAGATTCACTTATTTGAATGCAGTCAATGAGGAATAACATTTTATTTTTTTTATAACTTTTGTTTTCTCACGTGTTACTGCCCTGTGCTCATATATCTCCTCAAGGCATCAACATAAAATAAATTAAAGTCTTCAGTGACTGACCCGTGTCCCAGGTGCTGATGTTGTGTGGTGCACTGGATTGGTGTTCCAGCTGTCTCTTCATTAGCTGGCTCATGGTCAGAGCTCCCAGAGAGCCTCGCTTCACCTGACGGTACTGAGCTAAAGGTCAGACACAAAGAACAACACCTGGGATTAAGTACCTGCTATGATCATTCCAGCAATAGCAAAAAGTGTGTGTGGCTACATGGAAATACTGCAGGTAAGATACACATGAAAACAGAGGGTCAAGTCAAGTATTCTAAAAGGACTTTAGACTGAAACTAATTTGAAAATGAATTTATAAAAACACATTTCTCTCTACATTCTCTCAGGAATTTTAGTGACTTTATGATGTCAAGATTATGTTATTTTGTTGTATATAAGCTCCAACATTAAGTTTACAAAAGAGAATTTACTAATTTGTTGTCTCGCAGATATTTAAGATAGCACACAAATTATCTTATTTAAAAATGGTAATTTAAAGCTAAAGTCGGTAAATTTCATAAAAATAACTTTGTGTCACATTTGTGGAAACTGTCACTATGTTCTGAAAGATGTGAGACTGATAATCTGTTAAAACAGCCATGTCCCTCCTCCTCTTCCTACTGCTTCTAATGGCATCCACGACAATCGACACAATAACAACCAATCAGAGCCAAGGACTTTCTAAAGCGGCTGTCAGTAATGTCAATCATGGCTTGTGTCAAACTGTCAAACTAGGCAGTGCTCATCAAATATGAATCAAGATTCAGATACTGTATTGCCTGTTTCTCAACTCAAATGTTTTCAGAAGCATTTTTTAGTGTACTGTTTAGCTGTAAACTGAGAGTTTGCGACCCAGCCGCCATGTTGGAAAGAGTCAGCCGAAGTACAAAGCACTGCCCATGGGTTGCAGCAAACTTCTTTATTTTACAGCTAAAGAGTACACTAAATATGTTTCCGGGAAAAAAATCACTTAGTGCTTTGTGAATATACTGACAATTTCAGCTAAAACGAAAAATTAGCTTTTTTTAATCAAAGTAGCCTACTGTAACTTTAGGGTCCTCATAAAGATATCACACCAACAAAATTCATTGAACTGTACAAGCAGATTAAGAGGCAAAGTATTTGGATCTTACTTGATACTGAGGAGCGGTGGCTTGTTTCAGGCATAGCAGCCTCGAGCGTTGGGGCCGAGGCAGATTCTCGTGGCTTTTCCAATGTAGACAGGACTTTGTGATCTGAAAGAAAATAAGGCTAAATAATGGGGCGGTGCATAGGTAATAATAATAATAATAATAAAACTGCATGTAGCACACAAGATATTTTCCATTCTAAAGGGGTGAATCAAGGAGAAAATATAAAAGTAATTGTAAGTCAGTGAAAATTTATATTGCGGGTGAGGTAAATGTTTAAAAGTTTAAAAAAAATTGTTTTCTTTTAAAAGTTGTAAGTGAGGTGCATATGATTCACAGATCTACTAAGGAACTAAATGCAGCATCAATGTAGACTTTAGTTCTGGAGTGAGGTTGTGTCACTGAGTGTGTGAGAGAGTCAGCAGTACACACTGATCTGTCAGGAACATAAACTGTGACGAGGTCAGTGATTAAGCCTGGAGTGAGGCCGTGATGTGATCTGTAAGTGATTTAACACAAGTTTTTATAGTCTGGTAATTGATTTTCATGTTGTACGGAAATTGAAACCACTGGGTGCCTCTGCTGTAACCATGGAAAAAGACATTTTCAAACACATCAGCATGGTTTGAAAAACAGTTTAAGGGCGGGTCCATCTGTCCACTGTCCCCATCAATTAGTTTGTTTGTATTTTTTGTCTATCTGAACTAATGTGGTGTCCAAAACTGTACATTGCTAAGCCTCCAAGCAGATAGGTGGTTAGAGGAATAAAGCTGATTTGGAACATGATAGCAAAATATTCTCAAAGAAGGCTTGGCTCATTCACAAAGAGGCACATTAAGTGGAAGACTTTTGATGCTAAAACATTGGTACTTTGGCCCAAATTCAAATGTTCAAATCTGAATTCATGAGGTGCACTACTGGGGAACTACATAATGTTGTAAAATACTAAAATAAGTAGGTAAATAAATAAATAAATGGACCCAGCCTTTAACAGTGATCAGTAGTATAGCAGGTGATATGTAGTAAATGGCCAAAATATGAGTGAAAAAAACAAACAAACACTAGTATAGTCCTTTAAGTTTAGTTCAATCATTAATGATAGTTAAAAACACTGTTACAAAGAGTGATTAGTGTGCTTTTAAAAGGCATTGGATAAGTCTCAAATCCCAAAAAAATCTTTATCCAACCTTACCGGTTTCTGTGGTCTGCTCTCCACCCAGCTTGTCAAACATATTGAACGTGATGTCCAGGTATTCCCTCTGGATGGCACTCACAGCAATCTTCCTTTGCTTCCGCTGTCGGGGAACAATCTGGATTTTAAACTCTGCCTCATCATTGTCATCCGCATTGTCAGCCTTCTGGTCGCTGTCCACTTCATCGCCCATGTCATCGTCCTCTTCATCATCCCCATCCTCTTCTTCATCATTGCTGTCACTCTTACTTTTTTCTGGTGAGGAAAGAGGCTCTGCTTTGTCCTCTGGGATGTCCAAGAAGATGGTCCTACCTGAAGGGCTCGTCCCTGGTACCATCCCGGCCTTCACCTCCTCACACATGTCGTCTAGTGAGGTGTCGGGGACATGTGGAGTCTTCCTCAGCAGGTCTCTCTTCTGCTTTAAGGTCATGGGGCTTTCGTGGCAGACATTTTCCGGACGATCAGGAAGATCCAGGGAGGCACTGGGAGTCACACGGTTTGGCTTCTTTTCCACAATCTCTGGGCCTTCCTTCCTCACCACGAGGTCTGGGGACTTTTTGTCACTAGAACAGTCCTCCACACTCACCTGAACCACAGGAGACAGTCGCAAAGTCTTACTGCTTGCAGGGGAGGAAGAGAACTTTGGACTCCCGTTGAACTTGGAGGCTATGATGGTGTTAAGATCAAACTCTTCATCGCTTTCCACGATCCTCAAAGGAGGCAATGGTTCAAACACCAAGGAGTCGCTGTCGGACATGGAGAGCAGTGAGTGTTTTTCTGGAATGGAGGTGCAGTCAGAGGAGAGGTCGATGAGGTCTTGGTCCTCCTTCCCCTGAGCTGATCCTCCCAGGGAACTTAGGTCCAACTTGTCCTCAAACGTCTCCATGCAGCTGAGGCGGACCTCTGGGATGACAGGCTTGGAGCCTCGTCGGTCCACGGTGTCACCGCCCTCTACCCGAACCGAAGACCCGTCGGATGATCCTTTGCCATGATGCCTGCCTTGGGACGTGGCTGAGGATGGCGGCAGGACCACGGGGTGCGCCTGCATGTCACAGCGATCAATGCAGGATTTACGTCTGTGTTCATCCAGATTGAAGAGGATGGAGTCAGTGTTGGAAATGTCCAGAGACTTCTGCTTGTGCATGGCCTGCAGCCGCTTCTTCCTAGTGCTCTCTTCCCTCACACAGTGCAGAATGCTGTCCTGAAGGGCGCTGGCTTCACGGTACTCTGACAGCTCAATTTCACCTGACACACAGAGGATAAAGTGAGAGTGAAAGTGAGACCCTCCTGCAATCTCAGAAATATGTTCCGCTGTTATACTACGCTTGACTCTGAAAGCCTCTGCTTCTTACTTTTCTTGGCATTCAGCTCCACCGGCTGGTACTTCACAGACTTGCTGCCACCAATCCTCTTCAGACGGGCAAAGAAGGTCTGTGACTCCTTGTTAGCAGCACCAGTCGGCGTGTCATGGACGTCTGACTCATCAAATACACTGTCCTCTTCTAAGATGGAGAAAAAAAATAACATCAGTTCTGCATTTAAGAGGCAAACAAAAGCCTGTTGGAAGAGCAATTTACTGGGAAGACTGTCATTTTGATCTGACTGGGCCATTATAATATACATAGCATAGAGAGCTTTCACTTACAAAATGTTGTCATAATTTGCTGCCATAAATGGTAAAGTTATCCTTTTAAAAAATGTTCAGTAGACTGGGGATTTTGGGATTAGTGATGGGCAAAAATGAACAAATGTTTTTTTAACTCTTTTAAGTATCCAGTACCAGAACAGCCTGTCAAACACCCTAGTGCTTATGAAACCTTAACATTTAACAACATGATACAGCAATGGAACTCAATGAACAAGCAGGCTTGAGTCGAGACTATCGCCAGCCAAAGCAAATGTTGCCTTCAGATGGTCCTCAGATGCTCCTCTGACTTCTTTGAGTTCATGGGCTTTAAATTGTAAAGTGGAAACGACATGGTCGCTAAAGAGAACGTGTTGTATTTTATTCCTCAGAGCATTTAAACAATACATTAATAACAAAAGCAAGAGAAACTGATAGGATGAGCCACACACTTGCCCTTCAGAGAATGACATATTGTTGGTCAGTGACATTTCTGTGACATCCCTTTTAGCTTACATAGTCTACCTACACACAAGTGCTGAATCAATGCAGTAAAATGAATATTTTAGATTTAATCTTTAGCTTATACACGATGATTGGTGATGTATTGAGGAGAAGTTTAGTGGGGCAGACAGCACCAGCTATCACTCGAATGTACTTTAACAGAGCATCATGGAGAAACTGACACCATATTTTGCAAAAAGTATAAAAACTTGAGAATTTGGAAAGGTTTGATACATTTTCATGTATCAACTCAAAGGAACTGATACTGTGAAAAGAATTATTCAGTTCATCACTATTTGAGATAAATAACATTCTTTATTTTGTTTCACCTTTTTCTTTCTCGCTGTAGCGGCTCATATTGGAGTTGTCGCTGTAGAGCGGCCCTGCCGTCGCGTGGGGACGACAGCTGTGATACTGGGCGTTCAGTGTGTTGATGGTGATGTGGATCAGATGCAGGACCACTTTACTGACGTCCATGTCTCTGTAAGGGTACTGGGGTGCATAACAAAAATACAATAAGCTTATGTTATTGTTTTTGTAATTCGTACTGTGTATCATACATTAGAAAGAAAATATGTAACGGCAAGATTCACCGCTCACTTAGAGGTGAAAAAACATAATTATTTTAGAGACTGGATGAATAATTAATTGCAAAGAAATCCCACTAACACATAGTAATACAAAGAGTACCTTATAGAGGATAACTAGCAGGGCTTTGAGCCACATTTGTCTGATGTGTGGCCTCAAGGCCCAGAGAGAGCATCGAGGCGGCTGCTGGAAATAGTGTCTGAGCTGGGGACACGTGCAGTACTTCAACACCTGGACCACCAGGGGGAGCAGCTGCTTCCCCAAACCAATATTGTAGTCCATCACCTACACGAAACAACCAGTAAAATCATCAGCATTCATGCTGTACTGTCATATTCTTCACCATGTGCTGCGAAATATACCAGTCACATCAAAATACCACAAAATGTGATAGATTATATGTCAGTTACTTGTGCAATGCCTGCGATGAAGCCGTTGAAGCAGGTAGAAGTGCGCATCTTCTGAGGTGCAATCATGAAGCAGCCCTCCTGTTGGTCATAGCCGAGCAGCACGTACAGGTGACGCTTCACTGTGTTAAAAGCTTTGGCACTGCCAATGTCGGCCTCAGCGCTGCTCTGGTCTTTGGCCATGAATTTCATGAGCACCATGATGAGTTGGTGAACCGTCTGGTGATCTATGCCAGCATCTTCAGGAAGCAGGTCTCTGATGATGGTGTCGTCCTCTGGAGACGGCGTCTGGCCTACAAGAGGGGCTGAAGCGTCAGGGTTAAAGTGCGGGAGGAAACGTGCTGCAGGCAGAGGGAGAAGATGGGGAAAGGGAGGGGTGCAGGACCAGGGGGGTAACAGCACAGAGGTGAGGGGGAGTCAACCCGTCCTGTCCACTACTCTGGCAAGACAGCAGGTGACATCATCATGCAAAACACATACATCAGTGCAGCATGTTCATGGAATATGTAAACGGGGTAAACACAAAAAATGACTAGCAGCTGTCATTAGCTGTTTGCTGTTAGCAAGAGTGTTGTTTTCACTCCTTTTAGTGTCAGATGAAAAAACAATGACTGTCACAATAGAGCAAACATTGCTTTTTCAAATTTTCCCTCATAATTTCATGTAAGCTCTATTGATAACCATACTGCATTTTTCTCCAATATGATGCGATTATGAAGAATAATGTTTCAGATTTCAGTTGTTATTTACCTGGCAGGACTTTCTCTATCATATCTCCCAGTGTCGGGGCAGAGTGCTCTTGCCTCGTAAGTCTTAGAGCTAAAAACCACATATGAAGAACACAATTTAGGAGACTGTACAGGGGAGGTAGTACAGGACACATGTCTGAGCTTCATTGTCACTCAACATGTGCACATACAAACACATAAAAACACAAAAACAGACAAAATGGCCCCAGTGTTATAATAATCAAGATCGAGCTTGGTCTCAAGACCACTTCTTAAAAGTGTCTGTCTTGTCTCAGAGTCGACCACATTTTCACATGGTCTTGTCAAGTTCTCAGACAAAGAGGAGAATTGTAATTCAAGACTGCTTCAAGGCCATAACTGCAAGGATATCACTAAATTTCCTATGCAAAAAGGAGTTGAATGTTGATTTCAGCTCCTTAGTGCTTGTTTGTCTTTGTTTGTTCATTGAAAACAAAGGAAAAATCCCACAAATAAAATTCACTTACATATCTCATGGTACACTTTCATACATAAAGTATGGCAGTAAAAAAATGTTTTCTGTGGGTTTTTTTTTGGTGAATGTGCATCTTGCATGTTCTACATTTAATCATAATTAGTCTCACACTGGTCTCAAACACTAAAATTCTTGGACTTGTCTCGGTCTCAGTACACTGGTCTTGGTCACGACTTGGTGTGGATTAGCTTGTCTTGACTACAACACTGAGTCTCAAAACAGTAGAATTTCCAAATGTTATCAAGAATTAGGGATAATAACAAATATCAGATCACATCTGTTTGACGCCAACATAAGAAGCATCTCCCAGACATCCTGCTGTTCAGAGCCATGGATAAAATGAATGGCATGTTTGGGAGTTCTTCCTTTATTAATTTAAACAAAGTAGCGTTTAGACATTCAAGTGAAATGAACATTGGGAACAGACAAGTGAGAAGAGAAACACTAGGAAAATGGGTCCACTGTGGTCAAATAGTACTTGCAAATAAAGAGGCATTTGGCCCGAACCACAAGGAATAGAAAATGGGCCGCATGACGGCAATGCAGACAGTGGCAGGTGCTTCTCCTTAACAAACAGACTTGACGCTACATGGACTGCAGATGTAATGTCAAGTCCAAATAAAGCACCTAGGAGGCACTCAAAGTCTCAAAAGTTATTTGTAAGCACTGAGTGACCAAAGAGTGAATGATAGTGACACAGGTTCAGATTCAGATTGACAGACAGACAGATCTGTGCTACTCACGAAGTCGGTTGCTCAGTGACTCAGGGAGTGAAAATGCCCGTTTAGACTCTGCTGGGCCTCCCTTCACACTGTCACGGAGTGAACGCACACTCTTCTGCCGATTCCTGGCAAAGCGGGCCCTTCGTATCTTCCACATTGCTGCATCACTGAGGTTGGCTACATTGGTTCGCACGGCTGTGATAGCTGTCAAAAGAAAGATTGTAATTTTGAGCACTACTAGGCTGTAATGTTTTTGTTACACTAAATATCCTGCCAAGAAACACGCAGAGTGGGTGGATCAGCTGTAAAAAGTGTGAATGGGGACACAGCAGCTACGTACTGGTAGGGAAAGGGAACTCCTTGTTGCAGTCCAGGTGTAACTGAGCCTCCAGAGATAATGTTTCAAAGCGGTTCACAAAGAACTCCCAGCTCAGCGCAGGAATGTCTTTCTTCAGGAAGTGCAGCAGCAGGAGCTTGCTGAGGATGATGGGTCGATCCCTCACAACAGTGTCGAACTGGAAATCCAGGCATAGGCATAACCCCTGGATAATAAAGAACACACGTGTAAATGCACAGCTGGACGTGAGTACACACAGCTAAATGAACCAGGTGCCTAGCAAAGTCACCTGCAGGGCCGGCCTCTTGATGGTGTCCAGCAGCAGTCGGGCCCGGGTGGCCACAGCTGGGTTGACATCCTCCACAGAAGCCAGGAAGCAGCAGAAAGCGTGGGCCAGAGAGTACTTCAGCAAGTGGTTTTTCGTCACAGCACCGATGTCCAGGAACCGACACAGCACAGCGACCTTCTCCACTGAGAGTTTTCACAAGAATACAGAGTGAACAAGAACATCTTCAGCAACACAGACAGATCGCAGAGCAAGAGGACACAACCGAGCTGCCACGTGCTCAGACAGTATTACTTTCATACAATAAACAGAACCGGCAATGACGTCATTAACGAATATAAGTTAATGTAATACTCAGCTACATCTGGCAACCTGTTTGTATTATTGTATATATTGGATTGCATCTTATTTGCACCTCACTGTTGGCTATTTTTTTGCTCATATTTTGAACCTTACTGCGAGGTAGTTTTTAAAATATTTTTCACATAACTGTTATAAAGATTTATATTTAGTTTATATTTGCTATATATTGAATTTTTCTGCTGAGTTATTTCAGTCAGTAATTGCTGCATAGCAGTTTCCCTCAGGATAAAGTTTTATCTTATCTTGTCGTGTCTTACTACATCCTTTGTCATCATATTTGTATTCACATAATGCATGGGTATATCAATATGATTTTACATATACAAATCCATAGTTATCACTCTGACAACACAATGTCCGTCATCTTGTGTGCGTGGAATGAAAAAGAAATGCATTCAGTTATCAAAAAAGATCTTTCTGGTATTTGTTGGGCTTATTTATAATGACTTTGATTAAAATCTAAAGCTAGAACCTTTATTCTGAAATCTGAAATCCATAAACTTTCAGTCATTCTGGGCTGATGGGAAGGACCCAGTGTTGACCACTAGGTGTCAGTGTGAGGGTTCAGAAACATCCCTGAGCAGCACCACGCTGCCTGTTGGTCTCTTCAACGTTTTAAATTAATATTTGTGTGATTTTTGGCCACAATTATATCTGTTTCAACACTACTAATAGGAGGGTGTAATGACATTGATATTATAGAGCATCATTATTTGAAGCTGTCATCATGGTGGATAATTTTACTGGGTGGTAGGACCAAATGTCTGAATTCATTTTACAGATTTTTACAGATTATTCATATACACAATAGGCTGATAACTTATCACCTTTTGAGGAATACTGATTGTATGTTTGTCAGTTCAATTATTCTCCTGTTTTCCCATATTCACACACTGAGTCGGAGGACATGTCCTCTGCCTCTGTCTCAAGGTCGTACAGCTCCTCTCTGCCAATCACAAGGCGAGAAAACCCTTATTAATCCCACAATTCCTCTTTGCCGCCTGTTTGAGCCACATGGTAACCATGACAACAGTAGGAGGAGAGGTGGGCAGGCAGTGGTTTAGGTAGCATATTATATAAGCAGGCTGGCAGTTCATTCATACACAACCACACACACTTCATTTGCAGAATTAAACCTTGAAAAAAATATGGACGGTTTAATCACATCATCATAAGCTTGATGAAGTGTTAATACCTGAATATGAGGTTTTACATGGTATATAATAATCTTCAGATTTACAATATATGTATTTTTACACCATAAGCCTATCGTTCACCTGCTTCGAATCGTATTTTCCAGTCTTTGCTGTTGAAGTTTGTGTTGATGAGGTTCCAGAAGATGTCCGCCCCATGTGACAGAGAGAGGGCGTGGAGGAGCTGAGGCACGGCAAGGGAGGCCAGCTGGCAAAACTCTGACTTCAGCATGGACCACAGACTGAAACACAAACACCAAATTAGAAACACACACACATTGCTATCATGGAGTTGGTTAAAAACAAAAATTCACAACAATTTTGATTAAAATGACCTGTCAGCACATACCTCGGGATAAGCATCTTCTCCTGGATGTAGGCCAAAAACTGGGGGTGATCCTTGCGTGCGAGGTACAAACACTCTCCATGGAGACAGAGGATCTTCAGACAGTTTAGCATGTTGAACAAGATGTCGGGCTCCTCAAACTTGGACATTTCCTGAATGCAGAGGAAACGTGTGACTCAACACTCAAAAATAAATCATATTCTTGAATGCTTCTGGTCTGCTTGTGCCTCAGTTTTAATATACAAGTACCTGCAGAATGGTGTATATGAGCTTCAAAGATACTGGGAGCTGCTGGTAGGAGAACTTCTTATCAGAGTTATTCTTCAGGGCTGGAAGGGAGACTGTCGCGTTAGAGGAAACTTTCAAGTTACTCTGCACCGTTAAAGAGCAGACATGGTTAAATGACGTGAAGGAAACATATCAATGTAAACATAAGTGTCCAACATTGATATCATTTTCATATGTGCACAGTAGGGTTGCCAACCGTCCCATAAAATAAAAAATCATCCCATAATTGGAAACTAAAAGTTCTGTTTTGTAATACAGGACACAGTTTGAATTTGAGTTTGAGAATCATTTCAGTGCAAATCTATGGGAAATATGATGGGTCAGAGTATTAAGACAGGGTAATTTGTATGAGATACATGGAAACCCTGTTGATGTGTCATCCTCCTGCTGATTTAATGTTATGTTTGACTACTCCAAACACAGAATGTGCTTCTCATTGGTCATGACTCGGTGAGTGTAGTCTGTCAGTAAAAAAAAAAAAAAGAGAGAAGAGTATACAGAAATACTGAAGGTAATAAAAAACGTGCATTCAGTGCTGTCTTTCCTATTTCCATTTCAGGAAGTTGGTAACCATATTGTACAGTACATGTGAAGCTGCAGCTGCTAGCCAGTTAGCTAGTTTATTATAAAGACTGGAAACAGGGAGAAGTATTTCTTTAAGGATTACTGGGTTTCTTTTGGCTGTTAACAGTTTGTGAAATATTTTATTATGACTGACACATTTCATTATTTTGAACATTTTTCACATATTGTGAATAGAACTGATACGCACATGGGTTATCAGGAGAATGGTTACTGGGGTTACTGGGGTTGTCAGTTGGTGCGCCACTTGGGTTGTCTCCTTCCTCACTTCCATTCTCTGTGCCGACGGAGAAATCTGGCTGACCCAGAAGCAAAGTTTCCTCCAAACTATCCGTAGGTTCCTGCAGAAGAAATCAAACATTGTCATATTTGTAAGCTGAAGAAAATGAAGACAGACAGAAATTGAAATATTTTCTGAACATGTTATGATTTTATAATGTATGACATATATTAGATGCAAAAGCATTCATGCTATGTATCACCACAAGGCGAATCTCTTCTCGGGGGGTCAGCCTCTCCAGGAGCTCGCAGCCCAGCTGGTAGCACAGGATACTGGACTGGCACAGGCTGCACTCCAGTGCCTTCTCATCCTTCTGGCAGGTGTGTGAGCCACCCCATGGGGCCTGGAAGACGTTGTTAATGATGCCCACGATATCCTTCCCCAGGCTGCTGTCTAGACCCAGCATCACACCGTCATCCTGGAGCTCCATCTGGGACAGCAGGGGACATGACCGTAAAAACAGGAAAGCGAAAAGTGGGGCACGACACACAAATCTCAAAATCTCACGTGGGGGCATATTTGCTGTTAAGTCTCGCTATGAATGAACAAGACGAATAATTGTCTGCGTACAACGTCTGCAAATGTTTAGTAATACACTATGATGGTGTTTGTATAAAAGGGAAAGTTCAACTTTGAATCAAAAATCTATATTTTGTCCTCGTACCTGTAGTGCTATTTATCAATCTAGATTGTTTTGGTGTGAGTTGCAGTGTTGGGGATATCAGCTGTAGAGATGTATTCCTTCTCTCCAGTATAACAGAAATAGATGGCAATCACCTTGTGGTGCTCAAAGTGCCAAAAGATACATATGAAATACAGCAATGTCTCCTTCCAAAAATCATGACCTGGTTACTCAAGATAGTCCACAGACCTTGTTGTGAGTAGTTTCATGTAGGAACTATTTTCTTTCTAACAAACTACCCCTGCCAACCGTATCATCGTGCAGAAGGAAGAGGAAGGAACCAAAACAATCTATATTGATAGATTGCACTACAGGTAAGAGGAAAAATGTGTATTTCTGATTTTGGAGTGATCTTTTCCTTTAAGACATTGTGCTACTTCCATACAATTACCAAGAAACAAAAAAAGTCCTTTTAAATATCATCACTGTTAAGCGTAACAAATTGTAGTCCCTTTAGGAAGTATGTCAGTAAGTTTTCACCAGGAAAGTGTGATCACCTGCTTGAGGATGAGGTCAAACATGAGGATGAAGCAGCCGAGGTTCATGTCATCATCTTCACAGTCCAGATCCAGAGCACAGTGGCCAGCAGCGTGACCCAGGTTTTTAAAGGGGCTGCAGCGCAGGGGGCTGCGGAATGGGCTCCTGAAGGGGCTGGGGAATGGACTGAGGGTGTTGTGCTGCCCACGGCGTCCCGGATCAGACACCACGCTTACCTACAATCAAAGAGCACATCACTAAATAAAGTAAAATATATACGTTTTACTTAAAATTCAAATAAAATAGCTCACAGTTTTATTAAACTTGAAATATCAACTAGGTGTAATATATAGGTGTAATATATAGCTGTATAATATATCATATATGTCCACATTGGAGCCCTGTAGTGTGCAAGTTTTTAATTTGTTTTTTTTTTTAAATCTGCTTCGGCTCAGCAATTGCCCTCTTTTGTTTGGATGTGTGCGTACTCCTACTTTTACTTCAAATTGACACCATTGACACGTCTGTCTTTAAATCTCTGGTTCACCTGTGACTGTAAGTTACGACGACACATACAAAGAGTACAAAGTTGCTCAGCTGTAAATTTCAATGATAGATCCACATCACAGTCAAGTTCAATTAAGCCCTTTAAAGGAGCTATATTTAGACAGTGGCAGTTACCATGGCAACATACAGTACATCCCAATGAATGGTAGAAAATAGAAGCAAAGAGGAGCAGAAATGTCTCATAATCCTTAACTGGCATGTGATAGAAAATAGCCAAAAAAAAGATCCCAAAGGTGTAATAACATCAAGTCAAGTGATGTTTTGAGTAAACTGAAGTGGAGCTTGCTGCTGATTCAGCAACTAAATTGGAATGAAAATAAATTAAAACAAGCTTTGAACCACCATATCTTTTTTGGGGGGGAGTATTTTTGGCATTACTGTCTAGCTCACCCTGCGAGCCCCAGTGTTTCCAGTCAGATCTGAAGCACGTGCCTTCCTCTGATTGGCAAGCTCCTTTAAAGAGTTCACACCATCGGAGAACATCCCGATCAGCAGCTGAAGAGGCACGACAATGTCCAGTTCCGACAGCACCTGGGTCCAAACAAGACACACAAACGTTTAAGTGTTCATTGACACTAATAATAAAAAAAAAAAAAAAGTCTATTTTTCTAATTCATATGCAGATGCTGAAAAGCCTTGGCCTGACATTGCTAGACCAAATCACAAATGCAAATTAGCCTAGAACCTCTCAGTTAATCTTCGCTTTCCAAGGGGTGTTTTCAACGAGTTATCTACATGTGACGTAGCAGTGAGTGACCACATCCGCCCAATGTAGACAGCCAATTCCAACACAGTAGGAATAGCCAGCAACAGCACATAAGAGATGCAAAAATGTAAATAAACCACAGTGCACAGTGATGAACTGGTATATCCAGTCGTGCTGCTGTACCATGAGTTGGTATAATAAACAGCAAACACATCTTTTTTCTAAATTTTTAAGCACAGTTGACATGTCTTCCTGAAGCAAAAACATACCATACAGTGTCTTCAATACTGACGCAACAGCAGTTTTTGAAAAAAAAAATGTTTTCAACTCTTTAATTTTTTTGTTTCAAACACACTCCAAATTAGATAAAAGGTTGTGATTGGCCCAGCACATCTCAGGCTGATGGACATCTGTGAAAAGCAAGGGGCACCAGATGTATCTGCCAGAGCAAATAAAACATGAGCTTGCAAATTCATCTTGTTACCAAGTAAAAAAGTCTGACACTCTCAAATACGATGTAGTTGGATGACATTTTGTTCATGCTGCTGTTCAAGCATTAAAAAATAACATCAGATAAAATCATCAGCAATGAGACTTTCCAGAAACAAATTCTGGATATCAGTTCCGAGATAGCCTGGCAACCTGTCAATGACAGCTGGGATAGACTCCAGCCCCCCTGCGACCCTTAAGATGATAAGCAGCCAGTGAATGAATGGATTAAATTGTGGATATGCATGATATATGACATCATTATGTTTTCAACAGGAACCTTTTTCTTCTGAGAAAGACCAACAAAAATGCAGCTAATGAGCATTTTAAATGTATTTTTTGCTATATTGTAACATGAATACTATATGCCTATATGTTAATACCAGCAGGGTAAGTGGCAAAATATGGGTTAACTGACACTTAATAATGGAAATATCTATATAACCACAAACCATGGACGCACCACAGCTATACCCTGAACGATGTACAGAGTCACAATGTGCACCACTTCTCTGCCTGATTTGAATGTGACCTATTTAATCGGGGTAAATTAATACAATCTCTTGATCACAGTTGTGACAGAAAACTTGAAATTGATCCATGTATACAGGGCAGCAAGCTGTGAGTGCATATGGGATGGAAGGCAAGATCCCTCCTATCTCTCTCAGTGTCATTCTGTGACCCAGATCCATATTCAGCAGGGCCCCTGCCCAGACTCTCACACTCTGTGACAACCTGTTCAATTCACACGCGCTGTGGACAGAACCCCAGGATGTGAACTGGACATGAGACAGTGTGTATGTGCATGTGTGTGTGTATGCATACTTACATGCAGCCACAGCAGAGCTTGCTCTTGCACAGACGCTGGGTAGCCGGAGAATCTGCAGCTGATGAAGCCAAACATTTCTTCCATGGAGAAGGGCAGAGGGCACAGCTCGATATCAAACATCTTACTGTAAGCAGAAGGTGGAGCAGAATATTTTGTTCCTCTGTTACACAATCAGTGATTTTCGGTTCACTCCTGTTATTTTTAATGTTGTTCCATGCTGCAATTGTATTGTCCTCACACGGCTTCGGCTTTATTTCTCCTTCAGCGGGTGATTTCATTTATGCATACATTTTCCAGAATGACGCATAGGTGGAAGTCTTAACATGTGGATACACATTAAAAGAATTTGGGCTGTTGAATAGCTGTTTAAAGATATACAATGCAGGATTTTAGTAAAAACTGCGTACAGACTCATACAGAAGTGATCCCTCTAAATCATCACTTACGACCCACTAGAAGTGTTCAGTGATGTATTTTTCTAAAAAAAAACTACAGGCCTTTTGCCTGTATTTTATTATTTTCTGTGTTTGGGAAGGTTATGGGCGTGTACCCCCACAGCGCTCAGGTGAGGTCAAAGCTTTATAAAAAGGTAGAAACCAGGTGCCAGACCATAAGCACCATCCAAGAGACAGTGCTGAAAAAAATGAAATGCCAACATAAATTGAAACAACAAACGAGAGTAAATCTGGGATGGCCTTTCTGGATGTTAACAAATAGTAACTGACAATCCTGCATAGTATATCTTTAAGGTTAGGTTTAGCTAAAGGAATAATTCAACATTTTGGGAAATGCACTTGTTTGCTTTCTTACCAGAAGTTAGATGAGAAGATTAATACCACTGTAAGTATGAAAAAAGAGAGAGGAGCTTAGCTCAACATTAAGACTGAAAGCAAGGGAAGCAGTTAGCCTGATTTTAGCTACATCCCACCACTATTTGTTAGTTTAATCAGTTCACAAGCCGAATTTAAAAGGAAAAATTGCAGTTTTACTTGGCTAGAAACCAGGCGGCAAGGCTCTTTGATTTCCTGGAGTCTCCACTTGTTATCTGGATAACTTGCTGTGATGAAAAGAATCCATGAAACCTGAAACTTGGCATTTTAGGATCCAAAAACAAACTGAACATTGGCACTCACAGATAAATGTATTATTTAATGATGGCAAAATGAACAGAAATTGATGCTTTTCAGGTACAAAGCCATCATCTGTGCCAGTGTTCTGTTTGTTTTTGTGCACAGGTTAACCAAACAAGATGCAATTTGTTAACTGTCACACTGTTTGCTCCTGATACCAGTCTTAATGCTATGCTGATCATCTCCTATACCGCACAGACTTCAGGGTGGTCTCAATCAACCCTCTGCAAAAAAAAGAAAAGACTATTTCCCAAAATGTTAAACTATTACATTTCTTTTACTTTTCACTGATAATACGCCTGCTATTGAGAAGCCCATCAGCCCAGAGTGCATCCACTTCCCTATCTAAGATGTTCCCTTACTGCAAAAGCTAGTGTCATGCATTATAGACAATTGAGGCTGACAGTAGTATTTTTGGATAAGAGCCTTCTTTCAGAGATTATGTGAAGTTCACACAAATCATTTATCTTTAATGTTTGGACTACTAAAAATACATATCTGCTATCAGACTGTATTATAAATGCACTGGAAATATCTTGATTTCATGTCACGTTGAGTGCATTTGCCCAGCCATATGCAGAAACAAGAAAAATATATCAGCAAATGACAGAACTGACATCAAGGTACACATTTGTTTGTTAATTAAGGTATATCAGAATAAGCTACACCTTACAAGAACATGGTTAATCACCCTCACTACAGCTTATGACAAATGTCTTTATTAAAGTAATACCGTGATCATGAAAAGACTTAAGGTGGTGGACGTACCTGAGCACTTCCCGGAACTCTTTGAGCTGGTTGTCTGGCACCTCGGTGCGGATGGCCTCCAGCCATTCAGGCATAAAGCACTCCCACAGTGGCTGGCTGATGACATTATAAGGTATCAGGCACAGGATGCGGTTCAGGCCCTCCTTCAGCTGGGTCACGGTGCTGCATGACTTGTCCCAGTAACCTCCCACCTGGTGAAAAGTGTACACGTACTGGTTTAGTTTAAACACAGCCCAGAGAGTTCAGATGGTGACCTGTCCATAATTTTAATAAACATCCCTCAGTGACATGCTGATTTGATGATATTCATAGCTGTTGAACAGTGTAACATGTTAAAAGTTAACAAGAGCTATAAGAAATAAACAGGTGCTTGGATTGCATTGGCTGAATATTTGCATGTTCATGTTAGTTGTGTTATCTGAATATAACCCCCCCCATGAACAGATTACTGAATGGGCGTACTGGGCACAGACCCAAGGACCGAAAGTGTCGGGCTCCCCCCCGGCCTCCACCTGTCACATGCAGGCTCATAATAACCATAAAAAACATAAAATGGCTACAAACAGACATAAACAACTACAAAGAGATGCAAAACAGAGAGAGAGAGAAGAGAAAAGAGAAAGAGATTCACAACAATTACAAAAAAGCGGCAAAATAACCACAGACAAAAATAACAACAAAAAAAACCAAAAGAGACACAAAACTACAGAGAGAAATGCAATGACTACAAAGAGATGAAAAACAACGATAAAAAAGAGTCTAAGCAACTATATGTGCATCCTGCTCCTCTGTCGGAGAGGTGTCTGTGCCCAAGGACCCATCGTTTCATAATCTGCCCAGCACCCTTTACATCCTCTATAACTCCTCATCCTTTTATTCTGGACTTTGTGCTTAAGATATAAATAAAATTATCATTAACAATTTGCTTATTTAATTGCTTGTTTATTTATATTTGAATTTTCAATTACATACTATGTGTTTGGTTGACTGGAATCTTGTCCTTACCCTGGCAAACTCAACAGGCTTTGGCAGAAGACACATGACCATGACATCAAATCGCACTTCACACACTGTCTTCAGCCACTTGGTGACAAACTGAGGCTTCAGCTTCTCCACCAGGCTCCCGACCTCATCGTCCATCATGTAGGCGGTGGAGTGAAACCACTGGAAGACCATGCTGACCAGCCGAGCCAGACTCTCTGTGGGCGTGTTCTCATTGGGCGTGCACAGGCTCACCTGCAGATAAGAGCGAAGGTCAGAAAAGCAAACTAGCAACAATGAATTCAGCAGGGTAAAGTAACATAGAGGCCATGCACTGTACACGCTCTTATCTCCCAACTTATTGACAGACACAGCAAAAGCCTGTGATTACACACCAGGAACCAGATGCCAAACTGACTAAGGAGTCGCTGGTCGTGCTGGTCGTCCTCCTTGTTGTCAAACTCAATGTTGTCCAGAGAGTGGTGGGAGGCAGACAGGCCCATCTGACGACGCCTGTTCATCTCAAACTCACGCTGCTCTGCATGAATTTCAGCCTCCTTGAGAAGACTGGGTGGATAGGGAGGATTTACAAAGGCGGAGAGAAAACATAAGGGAGTCGTATCAATAAAGAAAGAGCAGGAGAGAAACTAAAAAAACAGGCCGAGGATAACCTGACATGGCGTATACATTAATAATCTAATTTCATGCAGTACTGTTGTGCATATATTCATGTAAAAACATGTTTCACAGCATTACAGCCATATGCACTGTAACTATGGCTGTGATACGTCAGTGTAAACACTGTGAATGTACCTTATAACAGCTTCCACAGTGCACACTAGCTCCTCTGCTCCGCATTCCCGGGTGTTGATGGGAGGGGGCGAGGTCTGGTACAGATGGGTCTCCGCCGCAGCCCCCACCTCGCTGCTGTGGTGGTTGACATGGCAACGCTTGCAGTAGCGGACAGGCCGGTTGCCATGGCGCCCACAGCAGCCAGCCGAGAAGCAGGTGACCACGGCCCTCCTTACATGAGAGCTACAGTTCTATAAAGCCAAGAAAGGAGGAGGAGATCGGTTTCTATTTTCTATTCTGGGCAGTAGGCAACAAAATAAAAATATGCCATGATCACAGCAAATCAGCCAATAATGCATCATGACAAGAAGCTAAAAATAAACATATTCCCTGGTCTCAAAAGCATCTAGCTGCTCTGACTATGAATATATTCCTCCCCAATATGCATTTGTTTAGAGATGTTGATCTGTCCTAATCTGCAGTGATAGAAAAAGTCTTTATGTGTCCCCACGGTGTCTCGGGTTTCTAAAAATAAAAGGCATGGCACTAGAGAACCATCCTAATCTGATCAGCCTCTAATCTTGTGCCATTAGAGAGATGCAGTGCTCCCTATCAAATTAACATATCTGTCCTCTGATGTTGAGTTCACTTATTCACCCATCCAGCTTTCAACCACAAAGAAATGATGTTGTTGTTTACACTACATTCTATCTTGGGTATCATGGTGTATTTATAAGTAGCTATTCTCAGATGAAGATGACGGAGCTGGTGTAAATCCAGGTGGGAGTTTAAAGAGCTCTCTGAAATGAATGTGACAAAGCCTGATCAGAAAGGGATGCTATGGATTATAAACCACTGGACAAACCAGGGTGGAGGCCAGCTGTTTCCCCTGACAACTCCGGGCGGCTGCTCGGCCTGACGGGAATACCTGAGATTATCTCATGTTCAGTTCTCCTGGTGTCTCCCTGGAAACCAGCAGGGAGCACTTGCCCTTAGCAGAGCATTCAACAAGAGCGAACAAACATCACGCCCCAGCAGGTTCATTTGAAACGATGCAGCCTTTACTGAGTCGCTCCAGTGAATGGACTTCTCAATGAAGAAAACATTCAAGGTTCATGAATAATGACCTCGCTATGTATCACAGGTAGAAAATGGAATTCATAAAATGTTTTCTACAAGGTCAACAGGTATAATTTGTTTGTTTTCGGCAGTAAAGCAATTTAAAGCACATGTATCGTATAATTTGTGTTTTGTTTGTGCAGTTTAAGGCAAGATTTCATTACTCTGAGGCTGCAGTGAGATTAATCAATAACAACAAATCACTGCAAAGGTTTATTTGTTCTAAATATGGAGAAATTTTGGATAATGTTCAATATGACATCATCCTTTAATGAGATAGATCACAATGAATAGGAGGTAATGAGAAGAAAGTTAAAACTTACCTTCTTTTGACAAATGGCAGATATCTCTGCTGCAAAGACAAATCAACAAAATGTTCACTTTGCAGACAACACAGGTAGCTTTTAAATTAACACAAAAACTTTATAACTTTACGGAGCATATTGAAGTTTTAAAACATCAAATATAATACAAACAACAATTAAATAATATTATTTTGCAATATAATTGAAAAAACACTGCTCTCCTGTTCCTTTCTTTATTTTTTCTTGTTTATTAAACTTTTTTATGTTTGTTGTTAGATGAAAAAGACTTCACTGATATTGAGATAAGATCAGGGATAAAATATTATTATTCCCACTCTGGGGAAAGTCACATGTTACAGTACCTTAAGAGTTAGAAGCAAGAGAAAAAGGGAAAAAAGTGACCTGTTTCTAGTTAGTCAGCCTACATTTGCTCTTGATGTGCCTTTCCTTGGTTTTATTTTGGGGTTTTTTTCTCTCTCTCTTTGTCTTTTTTGCTCTCACCTTTTCCACTGAAAAGCATAATCATTTTAGAAAACAGGTGCTAAAAAAAGGTTAAATTATATATTCTTTTTATGTATATAACCAGACGACTAAACTTTGAGTACATAGCAGATTTAACTTTAGCTATAAGCATAGTAAAAGTAAAGGATCAAATATGTGTCCCTACACTAACCACAGTATCATATTATTCTGTTAAAACCTTTCAGTATATCATTGATTATACTAAATATATTCCATGTATTTCACATTTACTATATATATGCTCTTTGTCTGTGGGGAGCAGGACAGAAACCTCTTTTTGTTAATAAATACTCACCTTGGGGCAGGAGAACATCAACAAGCCATTCAGCATGGTCCCTGAAAAGGTCAAGAAATGAACAAACAATGCTTGATTTATACACAAACTGCACCACAGAGCCTAAATACAACCCCCCTCACACACACGCAGCAACTTCCTAACAGAGCTGTGAAACAGAATATCATCCCTCAGTATAAAAGACAATGCAAAACAGAGCCATGCAACTATAACATGCTACACACTGGAGAAAAGAGAAACAAGTGGCTGTGTGGTTTCGTGATGATGATCTCATTATCGGCGCGAAGGAATTACGTAACCATGGCGATGTATTCCCCCCGGATTTGATAAGGAATAAGGACAAATAATGAGGCAGGCAGTAGGTGATGTATGTTTTGAATGTCATCTTATTGAAGGAGGGGGAGGATGGAGAAAAGAGGTGAAACAGATGCGTACCCTGCTATCCTCTGGCTGCACTCCTCGCATATATAAAGAGGAGGGGGCTTGTCTCCCAGGGCAACAGAGAGAGTAGGATCTATACACATCTGCAAAGTAAGACAGGTGGCGTTAGAATATGGATGTGATATTCAAAAAGTGAACATACTGATGTGTAAAATGTCATTTTCAAACTATCGCTGCTCATTTACGGACAAAAAATATCTGGGTGAGGAGGGAAACTGAAAATTAAACAATTTTCAAAGTGAAATCCTATGAAATGGGTAAAAATAATTTTGCCATGAATAGCCAAAAGTTCAAAAAGACTTTAAGATTGTTCCAATTTAAAACTTTTTAACTGAATTATCATTTTCACATAGCCACCAAATAAACTGGAGTAAAACAAAGCTAAATTGTGCACCCTGTTTAGGAATGTCAACCTATTATTTATGACTTGTTACACATGTTGATTTATAGGTTAATTGTGCTACTCTTTAATTTTCTGCGCTATGCACCACACCAGTCTGGTAGGAAGATAGTCAGCAGCATTGCTCATTTAATGAATACCACTAATAACTTTGTTCTGACATGTGGAACCATGTGCTCATCATCCTGGCTCCCCCCAGCTCGCCCGAGAGAGTAAGCAGCTCAGTTTTTTAGCCGTAAAACTCCTTTAGCATCGCTGACTATGTTATCAATGTAAGCTCTGTTAGTGCAGTTAGCAGTGTCAGCAGGGCTAATGGTGCTGACACATTTAACCATGCAAAGGGGGCTTGCAGCTCAAAATGAAGCCACTTACTAACCAGGGTGACCTGGGACCAGAGGTTGTTTGGTGGGCAAATTTCCATGTCAATATGGCTGGCTGTCAGCAAAGCCAACAGAATTTTCTTTTAAAAAGCAATACATTTAGATCACAAAACATTAACCTTTCACCGACTCTAAATAGATAGTTCTTCGAAATGCAGCACTAAAGCTGACTGAGTCACTGTAACAAAGGAAAGGCCTCTTGTATTTCAAATCTTTTTTTCCTCAAAAATTTAACAGTTAGTTACCAGTTAAAGGGTATTGGTCTTTTGAAAGCAGAAATGACTGCAACTGACATCTGACATTTAGTAAATATTCCAACTATTCTTTATTCTGTCACTGTAGACACTGCAAATAAAGTCAGATGTGCTCTATGAAAAGTTCAACCACTTAAGACCCTCCCCCATTCTCCCCAAAAAATAGAAGTGCCCTCCCAATAAAGAAAAAAAAATCTCTCCCCTTTTCTGAATCCCCCTCCCCCAAAATAATTTCAGTACAGTCCCTCAGAACAGAATACCATACAATGCATTTACCACAGCTACCATTTTCCATTTGTCCCTTACACATAGCACTCTCCAAAGGCAGTATATCATGATGCTGCTCAAGAAATCATATACCTGTCTCCCCACGCCTCTGTGTGGATGGCTGCGTGCATATGCTTCACCCTGTTCTCTTACAACCTGTGCCTGGCCCTGCGCTAAACCTCAATGCTCATGGCCTCAATGTTCAGATGGTGCACTGTAATTTACTGTGCTCACTTGATGCCACCCTATCCTCAAGGGCTGCACGGGGTCACTGTTTCCAATTAAGCCCCCCTCTCCCCATACCCCCTCCCTGCTTGTGGTAATTGAAATCCAGCCCCTGTCCATGCCCCTGCTCCTTCTCTATTTGTCAGTTTTGAGTACAGTTGAGTAAAGGCAGGCGGAGCTGATAAAGCAGAGCAACAGAGACTGGTGTAAAGTAGAATAGAAGCTGATATCATTACCTCACTCCCACAGCTGCCCCAGCACGCACTGATTTATTTACCGAGGGGCTCACAAAAGCAAATATGCCGACACGCACGGTTGAACTCAGAAAGGCAATCTGGCCCATACCCCATGCATTCCCCAAGGATATCTCAAGGGAAGCACCTTTTTAATGCAGAGTGTGCTCCTAATCTATCCTCTTATAGTAATAATGCATTGTAGCGGTAAAGGGATGAGGGATCCAACAGTGAATGTACCTGTGTTGTAAGAGTTAATGTTTAAGGCTTATCTAACATATTTTTCTAGACTGAAGTCACCTTGACAGCCGGTTTATTGATAGCATTGTGGCACTCGATATGTTGACAGTGGATGGGGTTCCAGGCTGATGCAGGAAATTGTGGGGAGACAGAAGATTGGCAGTAGGGGAGGAGAAAAGAAGGAAAATGGGAGATAAGTTAGACCTTTAGTTACATGAAGGGCAGATTAAGCAGCAGATATGACATTAAGAGAATCTGACCTGTATACTGAAGTCCCCTGTATTCACTGATGGCTCCTGGTGGCTTCAGGTTGGGCCAGTAATGAAACAGCATCTGCACAGCTGGAGGCTTTACTTGGGATGGGCCATAGGATATAACGTAAAGAAGGTCCTGCAAACAGTATAACATCACCAGTAATTGCAAAGTACAATTATATTTGAAGATATTTGAATACAAATGAAGAGAATTAGGTTTTCATTCCAACACATTATATTTCCATTTTGTAAAGCCTAAATGTTGCCTGATATCAAATTTTCAATATTTTAAGAAAAAAATAGGATCTAGACTATATCTTTTTTTTAGTTATTATATTTAAATAAATATGTATTCGGCTCTTTTGCCAAGAGTTAATCGACTTAATAAGATACTGCTCTCATGTTGCTAAATATGAAGCTAGCACAAATAGACCGTTAGCTTAGCCTGGCACAAAAATAAGGAGCTAACCTGAAATATAAAATAACATGTTGTCGTTTTAGGGGTAGTTATGTTATGCATTGTTTTCTACATTTCCGTTTTTTATAGATAAAAGAAACAATTTCAAGCGTGTTAATTAGCGAGCTTTTGCTGATAGGGGGGTTTTCTTACCTTTCAACGGAGCTAGGCTAAATGTTTCTTCTTTCGTGCTTATGCTAACACAAGCTAACCGTGCTCTTGCTCTAGCTAGCGTCATACTTAGCTCACAAATATCAGAGTACTCTGTCACAGCAAAAAAAAAAACCCAAAAAACTAATGAGCAATGTTTCCAAAGTGAAGCTGTAAACTGAAGTGGATTCCGGTTTGTCTTAGATTATGAAAAGTAAATCCCAGAAACATTTTTTTTCAGATAGACATCATAAAAAAGAAATGGTGAAAGCCAGGTTGCATATTTTATTTATATTTACATTTATATTTATATTCTCTTTTTTTATTGTATTGTTTTTTCTCTCTTTATTTTTTCATTTCCCCCTTTTTCTTTCTTTCTTTACCATTTTCTGTCCGTTTTTTTCCTTCTTTGTACATTTTTGCAAACCCAGACATGATGTCATGACTTCAGCTCTCTTTGAAATGAAACTCTTCCATAATCTTTTTTTTTTAATAAAAAAAAATGTCTGTTTATTTATTTCTCATTTAAACTCAGTTTTATTGTCTATTATATTGGCTCTTATCATTTCCTTTATATTTTGTTCATACTAATTCTGTCAATTTAAAATATAAACAATAAAAATCATTGAAAGAAACTCTTCCATAAAGTGGAGCAGGTATGACCTGTTTTCGTAGGACAAAAAGTTAACATCACCGTGGATCCCTTAGCAAAAAGCAAAAAAGTTGGATAATTGCATAAAATGAGCTCTGTGGCAAACAAGTTTATGATACCTACACATTTGCTTCATTAAGATAATCTGCACAAATGAACACCCCTTAATGCTTTTTGTGTAGTGTAAATGCAATCACGAAAAGTAAAAAGCTAACATTAAACTACAAACAAACTACAATGCAGTTGATGACCTCGAACACCACAATGAGGTTGTAAAGCTATTTCAAAAGTAATGCCACTGTAAAATCACATAGCCGTTCAAAAAGCGCTGCAAAATTCACGAGTGAGGAGTTTACTGACAAACTTTATGTCAGAGAACAAGCTTGTGTTGACCACAGACCTTATTTCAGGCTTCTACTCAAAAACCATAAACTTAAAGACAAGAGCTGTGTTCGAAACTGCCCCTATCACGGATATAGTGCACTGTATAGTGTGTTCGCTATTTTGTAGTGGTGTTCGAATTCTCAGCGGATAATTTCATCCACTAAACAGTGATTGATACTAATCACCGCAGTGTGCAGTTTCTGGCAGATTTTTTAACATGGAGGATTTCAGCTTTATCTGTCTGCACTGATTCATATAGTAACTACACAGACTGCACTCATACAAATCAAATGTTTAAATATTCAGCCTGAATATCCAGACATTAGCGTTTTACAAAACATACATTTGTTTAACCACTTCAGTAATTTGTTCAGTTGAAGCTGAAAGAGAAATGCTAGTAAGAACTGAATGTACTGCATGTACGAGGAGTTACTCATAGCACAATGAGGAGTGTCGCTGCCTCGTCACTTAATGATATCTTTAATTAAGATGACATTTACTCAGGTAATGTAGCTAGTTTCGTACAATTTGAGGTAGCTTTACGTGGGTAATTCCATTTGACTACTTTATACTTCTGCTTCATTACATTTCAGTGGGAAATATTGTACTTTCTACTACAATAGATTTATTTGACATTAATTTAGTCACTTTTCATGGAGATTTAAATCGGCAGAGTTATCAAATTTCTGACAGAGTGCAGTCACATAACCCAAAGTTAACCAACAGCATTGTAGCTAATGTGACATTAGCCGGTTTATATCTAACTTTAACTGGAGAGAAATCAACTGTTCACTGTTAATTTCTTCACCTTTGTCATTGTAATGCTTCTCCACACAGTAAGTAATAAACTCTTTCTCCCCTTTTTAAAAAAAAATAATCTCTGCAGAGTCATCACACTTATGAATGGGAATAATGCAGACAGATAATAGACTGCATGTAAAGACACATATTATATACAGTCTATAAGACTGATAAACTGAAAAATCTGCCAGAAACTACACGGTACGCAATGTATTTCTTCGGGGGGAAAAAAAATTCTAACATAATGACCGAAATCTTGTTCATTATTCGCTATATAGTGTGCTATTTAATACACACCACATAGTGAATAGTGAGTGAGTGAATGAGGGGACGGTTTCGAACACAGCTATGGGAGCTCAAAGGCGGGTTTTAGGTCTCATTCCTGCATAAACCTATAGAGTGGTGAAGGGATGGCGTATTTTTGAAGGCTAACCAGGAAGCTGGCATCGCACAGGTTCCCTCGTCAAAAACCTGATGGGATTTTTGAATGGGATTTTTGATTATCGCCCAAAATAAGCTCTGTGACAAACACAAGTTTATGAGATTTACACGTTTTGTTTAGCATGATAATCGTCACAGATGAACACCACTTTTGTGTGTTTTGAAGCATAAATGAAATTGCCAGAAGCAAAAAGCTATTGGTAGGCTATACACAAACTACATCGCAGTCGCACAACTTAAACGTCACAACTACAAACACTGTAAAAACACAATCGAAAACTATTATAAACACTTAAATCTAAAAGTTCGAGTGCGACTCTGTAAAGCTGTAAAGGCGTACAAGTGGGTTTAATGAGTTTCCGTGTCCGGTGTGATGACGCCGAATGTCCCGGACAAACCCTGTAGTCCCATTTAGCCGCTTGTTAGCAACCGCCTTTTTTAAGACAAGTAAAACCTTAAAAGTTCAAAAATTGGTTTTAAGTGGACATATTTTATGTTGCAGAACAAAACAAATAAATATCTTTAGCCTGTGTTAGTACTAACAGGCTAACGGACTTTTAGCACATGCGGTTCCGCGTTTTAGGCCTCATTACTTCACCACTCTATTGTGTCATACACATAAAATTTTATATCTGCATTATGTGTTTAGAGGGGAAGTACCTTCCACACTTCCTGTTTGTGCTTCATTAGACACTCCAACAACTGACAGTGATACACTGGGAAAAAAAAGAGGAGACCAGCTGAATTAGAGAGCCATTACACAACAATAAACTGTAGGTTATGTTTGCATGCATGCTTCAAAAGCAGCCATTTCTATGTTTTACCTGGATTTGTGGTGTACTGCATTGCAATCATGAGCATTGAGGAGGCAGACAGATTAACATAGGCCGGGACTCCCCCCTCCCTCCGAGTGGAGCCCACTACAGACAAGCAAGGAAGAGAATAATAACATTTAATACATAAAACAACTCATACGTTGAATAAATTGCTAATTATCCCACCAAAACGGAACAGTTTCATCAGGACAGTAAGTGAATTAGTTGTCTAAATTATCTCATGATGATCATACTCACATATAGCCATGGGGAGGAAAGAGGTGCTCAGGTATTCAATGATGTCTTTGTGGAGGAAAGGGGGAAATGTGGCTAAAGTGGAGATCATAGTATAGGGCAAAGTGCTGAGAATATCATCACTGAGAAAGGGCAGGAGGCAAGTTGTTGTGTAAAATATGGACTGTCCCAGATCTGACGAGAAAGGGAAAAGGCAACAAAAAGACAAAGAGAGATACACAGACACTCATTCAATTACCAGCGCATACAGTATTCACATACTGTATGCAGCCACAGATGTCAAAATTTACATGACATTTCAGCCAGTAAATATTTTTTATATAACAGTATAACAATGGAAAAAAAAGAGAACAATTGGAATATGAACTTCAGCTAAGGGCAGTGAGCTTTTTTTTTAAAAAAGCCACTCAAGTAAAATTTGCCCTCAGGAAAAGTAGAGCATTCTAGTCAAAGGAGATGGGTTTTCATGCTTTTGAGCTTTTTTTAACAGTGGTAAAATATTCATGAAAAACAAGAGCACTGACTGTGATGCAGCCTTGGGCCCGTGAAAAACAGTGTGGAAATAAGTCATTCTGAGATGTATTCTAAACGTGTCAAGAAAAAAAATAAAATAAAATAAAACATTACATTTGACTATGTGTGTTTTCCATTTAACTTATATATTTGCACATGACAACATAAGTAAAACATTTCTCCCACTTTACATTACAAACATGCAGTCAAGTATGATACACAGAAGAGAAGGCCTATGTCTGGTGTATCCAATGGCTTATGAACGATTAAGTTGACAGGATCCAGCGTGCTCCCAATCACCCCATGCATCCCTCTCAAGATCCTCAGCAGGACTTCTCTCCTCCAGTTACAAAAGAGGCCAAAAAAGCAGCAGTGGCTTCATGCAGGCCAGACGGCTCGGGATGATGATGACAAACAGTGGTGCACTGGGCCTTGACTCACCATGCTGACCGTGCTGCAGCAGGGGCACCAGGTCAAGCAGGGTCACGAGGGTCACATAGAGGCCCTGATAGTCCAGAGAGGGGTACTCTGAGAGCTGAGCGTCCCGACTCTGCTGCCCCTGCCCCCCGCGGTCTGACGGGGCATCGCGCAGAACGCTGTAAAGGAGGGAGCGAGTAACTGTAGGGTTGATGGAACTGACTTGTGGTCTTAGAGATGGGGTGAGTGGGAATGGCACAGGAAAAAGACACATGGTCATGGGCACGGCCAAATTGGAAGCTTCCTGGTTCTCCTTCCTGCCTGTGCGGGACAGAATGCTGCTCCGGGGCGGGAGGGGAGGGGAGGGAGGGTAGGGGAGGGGAACAAGGGAAAAAAAGAGACAACAAAGACACAAAAAAACAGCACATTACATTGAAATGGCACTACAGAGACAGCGTAAATAGAAAAAAACAAACCCAGATAAACCCCACATAGGATGCAGTGTCTCACTATTTGACTGTATCACTGAAGGCACGGGCAATTTTTCCCTGCTTTGTCTGTTCAGAGTGACTTTAGATTCAATTTATCTCGTTTTGTCTGTCTTGGAAAACAAAAAAAACATGAGCACAAACTGCAATGATCACTGCATCTCATGCGTATCTGGTGACAAGGAGCAAAAATATAAAAAATGGCATGTTTTCAGTGGCAACCCCATACTTCTCCAAAAAGGCACAGTGCAAACGACTGTCCCTCGATGGCTGCCATCTTCCAATCAGCAAGGTCAGAGGCTACCATGCAAAAAGGCCAATGAAAAATCATAAAAAAAGAAATTTCCTTGTCTTTAGTGGGGCTGTCAAGGATGGGAGTGACACCAAATTGGTTCGGGAAAATACAGAGGTGACACTTTTGAAACATGCTTCAGCCAGTAATAAACATGTGTGTGAGGTTAGATCAAGTGCTCCTAGGTCACAGCACATGTTTATTGCACCAGAGAAATAATGTCCGTATGCATACGTTATGATACTGTACCAGTATCATCAGGAGAAATAATGAGATCCAACAGGCATATGGATTCAGGTTTCTAAAATAAATGTAACAACTAATCTACGGTAGAGGAGAAACTATAATGACAAAGGAATAGTATCAGGGGGGAGATGACTGGTAGCATTATGTTTGTGAGCTAATGCAGGATGGACAATTGTGTTTGCTGTCCCCTGGGGAAGGTGGTGGACATATTTAATTTTGGGAGAGAGGGAAAACAAAAGGAAAAACTAGTTGGGTTGAGTGTGGAGCGTCTAGGGTGGAGGAGGGGGAAGGGGCGGCCAGAGAGCATTGCTCTTTTTACTGCACATTATTAAAGAGCTAAGCTGTTCTATCAGGCAAATGAATGGGATTTATCAAGAGAGCCCAGATTATAAATGCTGATGTATTTTTTAATATTTTTTTTCGGAAGGTCACTCAAAAGGTAGAGTTACAGCATTCTCGGCAAGTGAGAAAGGGGATTTCAAGATTATTTAACATAACATTAGAAGCATAATGTTGAGGCTTAACAGTTTATACTGTCAACAGCAGAATGTAACATTTATCCCCTCAAAGTTATACTCTGTAAGATTTGAGTCAGTGTCATTCGTAAAGCTGCGTTATTATAAACTCAAGCAGTTCAAACTAACTCACAACAGACTGTATCCCAGAGTATGACTTTTTCACTGCCCATTCTCATATAGAAAACATCATTTTGAACAATGAACATAGAGATAAACAGACACGCTCACACGCATACACTGAACATATAGAAAGACACACACATATGTGCATACATACAAACATACGTACAAACGACACGAAAAATTACAAACATATACGACACATAAAACACATGTAGAAATGCACTGGTACAGACACATGACATACATTGACTGTCAATCCCTGCACTGTCAGTACAAAATCAATGACTTTGTCTGTGTGTAGCAGTAATTCAGAGCATAATCAGACTTCCTGAATTTATGGATTTACAGAACACTATGTCTAAACAATGCTGGATATGATTTCTCATCCCTACAGTCATCCTTCTCAGAGTGATACAGCTTGGCATGAAGTCACTGATGCAGAGAGCTCAATCTGACTCGCAGAGAAATGACAAAGCTATGCCTCATCTTTAAGGAGGCACATGTAATTGTCAGTAAACAAAAAAAAATTAACCCTTCTTTATTTTCTGTTCTGAAACTGACCTGTGCTGAACCTAAATTAGGTGCATGAATCAGCAGCAACCACCTACTTTGGGCCATTTTACTGTTTCTTTCCAGGAGCATGACACATGCCTGCTCCACTTTTCAAGGCTCACTACTCCCACTTTCTCACTCTCTTTCTTTTTCATTTGCACTTTTCTTTTTCTCTTTTTCCCCCACTGGGCTTCAGAAGGCACAGGTGTATAGATAATCCTGGAGTCCCACCGAGGAAACCAGACCACTGTAATGGTGAGGAAAATTACTCGTTCTCCATATCTGAGGCTAAGAGGCTCTTCTTTGGGAAAATATCGAGCAACTGTTGACAATGGCATCATAAGGAGCAATTTTTTAGCACTAGAATGGCGCTGTCTCTCAGAGGCAAAATCGCTAGTTGAGTTAAAGGGTAACTTCTGTATTTTTCAACTTGAAACTTTGCACTGGTCAAGATGTTTTTTGAATTTGCCCACTCCACCGAGTTCGAGTTGACTGACTTCTCTGGAATTGTGACATGAAACAGCAGTTTCTTTGTGAAATAAGAATGACCTCTAGCTTACCACCTGATAGAGTGTGCACCATATATAGGTTAAGGCCATTGCAGCAGCCAAGGTTTCGTCTGTCTATCTTCTGCTTTACTATCATTAAAAGCATAAAAAGCCTTAAAAATAATCTAAAAAAATCCAAAACATATAAAAAAATGACTGATAACAGTGCCACAGGCAGATCAAAAGTTAGGGTTGAGCTGTTGTCAAAGCAATGTGTAATAATAACAATGTAAAGTCCTATAGACAATATAAACTTTGCTATTAAGACTATTCTAAATCAATATGTTTAAGAAAAATCAAATCCCCCTACCCTACGGATATTGGTTAGAGTAGGATGCAATGTCAAACTGATGATGGGAATAATGTGTACCATATTGGCAATTCTGTCTGATATCGTCGTCATGGACCCTAACTGACATGGACCCTATCTGACATGGATCCTATTTGTTTTTGTTTAAATTACTGATGAAGACAACAATTTGTGAACATTTTACAGCATTGAGCGAGGCCGCTGAGGCTGGCAGCCACAAAACAGGCTGCAATGTAACCACTTAGAGCATCTGTGAACCATCCGCTTGCGTCAAGTAAATACAGAGTGTCTGACAACTTACAGAAAAAATCCCTAGAGACAGATAAATAAACAGTAATTTTAGGATTACTACAGCCAGCATATTTTGCCATCTAACCGAAGGAATTCAGGGTGTTTCAACCAAACAAAAACCGATGACTGTTGGAATTAAGGTATGATGAAACAAGAGGGCTTTGTGAGTTTTATTGTGTTTCAGTTGACTATGAATAAAGTTCATTTTACTTTGATAAAATTACCATTTATTTAAAAAGAGTCTGGTGGTCTATCTCTAGAGGTCCTTTCCATAATGCTGTCAGACACTTCTAATAACAATCTGAGCCTGTCAGTGACAAAAATTGACTGTGCACAAATGCCCCAGTGGTTACACTGAAGCCTGTTTCAAGGCTGTCAGCTGCTATGAGCTCATCATTATGGGATTTCAATTTCAAAAAATGTTGTTCCCATTAGTCACTTAGACACAAAAATATAGGATAATGTAGTCTAGGTTTGAAAGTACTGAAGTTACCCTTTAACACAGATTCCCACAGTTGCAGCGCCTGTCATGCTCTGTCTGTGCCAAAGACATATGAGAGGCCATGTTTAAAACAGCCCAGTGGCTGCTGGTGCTAGACAGCCCTTCAGCAAAGCACAAAGTATCCAGGATACTCTATGAGCATCACTCAGCAGAGGAATAATCCTTATGGGGCTGAGGCATAAAGTGTAGAATTGAGGCCGGCTGCCAATCTCAAATAGATTGCACCCTAAGCTGATAATAATGATAAAAGTGGGGCATTCAAGTTCAGCCTCCAGTAATCCAACCCTTCTTCTAAATTAGCTAATAAGTCAGGACAGCACTAATATTTTCTGTGAAGCCAGCAGGCAGTAAGACTAACCCAACCATATGACGTACCAAAAATATCCTATCACTGCAATGTACTTTGATATGGAAAGAAGCTCCAGCTGGAAAAGCAGGGACATGACACATCATGAAACAAGATGTGTCCAAAATGGCTGCCTACTTGACCTGTGCTGGAGGAGGAAATAACATGCTGTTCCTTTCCTTGGGCTTTCACAGCACCCAGGGGAGCGGGCTGACCCTGCAACTGTAGAGCCGGAGGAGCTGCTCTCCACCGGCCCCCTCTGGGAAGGACACAACAGGCCGCCCCAGGGAAGCGTTAATTTAGCAGGCGACCACTGAATCAATAAACATCAGAGCCGTCTATCTCTGCTGCTGTTTTAACACAACTCCATAGGAAATCTGCTCCCTCTTCCCCTATCTGTCAAAGCAGTGTAGGCAAGGCAGTAGATGCAGGCGGACATTTCCCTAGCTTCCTCTTGACTGTAAATTCATTTTAGCCAATTATTGTTTTCACTGTCATCCCTTTCAAGTGTGTCAGAAGAACCTGCTGTAAGTTATCTTTTCTGATCGTGAGAAGAAGCTAAATATCAAACATCCTACAGTCTGTTACTTCACCTGTAGGCTGCAGAGCGGGGTACTTACCTGAGCAGGGTTTGGGAAAAGTATTTCAGTGTGTTTGCAATGTCTGTTCCGGAGGGCACAGGGTAAATATTGTGTTGCACACGGTTGTGATACTCTTGCAAGTATCGTATCTTAGAGGCAACTGGACAAAATAAGAGCAGAGTAACAAGCAAATCAACACTAGTGAGACTAACATGTGAATCTGAGCACACAGATAATGCAAATAGAGCATGCATGAAGCTGTGTTGTTGTTTCTTGGCTGAATGTTCATGCAAACAGCATGTAGCATGGCCAATTATCAAGTTAAACAACAGCCAGTGTTCCCATGGCTCTCTGGCCTTCACCAGGTGACCTTTTTGGTAAAGCAGCGAGGTCACGGAAAGCCCTAGAGGACACAGCAACCTATTGCTTACAGAAATAAGCTCATGTACAAAAGGTTGCCAGTTCAAGTCCCAAGATAAGCTGGGGAAAATGCAGTCAGCATGAGAAATGAGAGAGGTCTTACTCATCTCTGAGCAGATGATACTGAGAGACATTTTAGCAACGACGCCTTCTATGTTCTCCCCCGGGTCACTGTTTTAGGTAGGAATTCTTTATATATTTGTGTCTGGTTAAATAAGAGTTAAAATAAGTTGGAGCTGATGATCACTGACCTATTTTCTGTGACTTTGGGCAGTGGTGTTTAGCTTTCTCCCTGACCTGTAAATGACAAACTCCAAAATAAAAATAACAGCTGCAGGCTCTGAGCATGTGTGGTCAACATTTGTGCTGCAAAACATACTGTAGCACACATGCATCGCTCTTCTTAAATCTAAACATCTTGACTGTTACATATTTTTTAAACAGTCTGACACCTGAACATGACAATATATTAAAAATATGGATATAGCAGCTGTCAATTTGTTGTTCTCTGTTGTTTTTCTGATATTGGCCTGTTTAATTCTTCCATGTATTGCCCACTCTACACAATCAGCAACACAACTATATGCAAAATGAAACAGAAGCCTCAAACACCAAGCTTAACCCCATATTTTGTATACTTAAGGATGTTCATGTGTAGTCAATATCTGTTCTGCAAAACATAATGTAGGACATATGCACCTTTCACCTTAAACCGAAACATCATGCATGATTATATTAGATTTTGCTGCCTAAACACAGCAATGAATTTAAAAAATTGAATACCATCTTCCAATTACTTGTTTTTTTTCTGATAGTGTGGTTAATTCTTCCATATATTGAATGCTAATCAATATTAGCAGCACCCAGTTTTCAGTCCACTGAAACTGAGGCCCCAACTGAAGTGTGGATGTGTGGTCGACATCTGTCCTGCAAAACACACTGCAGCGTGTGTCTCTCTCCTTAAACCCAAACATCTTGCATAATTATTTTTTTTCTAAATATTTTGATGCCTTGATATAGTAATAATTTTTTTTTTTAAATGGAGATAACAGCTACCAGTTTGTTGTTTTTATGGTACCAGCCTGACTAATTTTTCCATATATTGCCCACTAAGTAATATCATATAATTGATATGGAAGCCCCAAACACAAGTTTGACCCATATTTTATATATTTAAAGATGTATAAATGTACGGTCAACATCTGTGCTGGGAAACATGCTGTAGAACTCTTGCATCTTTCTTTTTCATTCTAAATATCTTTAATGCTTATATATAAAAAACAACAACATTTTGACACCTAAACAAAGCAATAAACAAAAAACTGGAGATAAGAGCTGCCAATTTGCCATTTTTTTGATACAAGTCTGATTGATTCTTCTGTATATTAAGCATTCAACAATATTAGCAACACAAGTTTTAGCAAATTGATACTGAAGCCCCAAACACCAAGTTTGACCCCATATTTTATGTACATAGAGATGTGAGGTCAGTGTCTGCTGCAAAACTGAAGCACACATGCACCTCTCTTCTTAAACCTAAACATTTTCAATGATTAGATTTTTTAGAATATTTTAATGATGATAAATAGAAAAATACTAAGATAGCAGAGATAACAGCTGCAAGTTTGTTAACAATATTAGCAAAACACAACTTTTAGCCAGTTGATATGGAAGCCCCAAACCAAGTTTGACACCATATTTTGCATACCTAGAGATGTGTCGTCAGTGTCTTTGTTGCAAAGCATACTAAGCACACATGCATCTCCCTTCTTAAACTTTAATATTTTGCATGATTATACTTATAAATAGAATCATCTGGAATGATTTCTTTAGATTATTTTCACGCCTAAACACAGTGATAATTAGAAAAAACATGAAGATAGCAGAGATAACAGCTGCCAATTTGTTGTTTTTTGCTACTTGCCTGATAAATTCTTTCACACATTGCCCACTTTACAATATCAACAACACTTAACTTTGAGCCAATTAAAATCAAAGCCCAGAACACTAGCTTTAACCCCATATTTTATACACTTAAATACAGATGTGTGGTCAACGTGTGTGCTGCAAAACAAACTGTAGTATACATGCTTGTCTCTTCTTAAACCTTAACATCTTAATTGTTGTTTTTTTGGGGGGGGGTTTGTACATTTTAATACCAAAACACAGTGATACATATGGAAATATGGAGATAGCAGCTGCCACATGGTTGTTTTCTGTTGTTTTTCCAGTACTTGCCTGATTAATTCTTCCATTTATATGGCTATTACAATATTTGCAAAACACAACTTTAAGCCAATTCAATTTGAAGCCCCAAACATTAAGTCTGACCCCATATGTAATATATTTAAAGCACCAATATCTGATTAAAGTGTGCAGAGATCATTCAGTAATATGGAGGGGAGTCTAAAGCTAGAGGTTGCTGTCCACCTGTTTCAAAAGCAAACGGAGGACTGAGGATGCAATGAACAACAGCCTTGAGGACGCTGTGATCAAACCACATTATTGATCAATCTATTGCCACCATATTGTTCAGCAAAGAACCTGTCGGGTCGACCTTGAGACCAGAAGCACACCTTGCCTTCTGCACGCGACTCATCCCGCCACGTCAATCAAAATAAATAAATAACATGACGACGTAAGCCATTAAATTGTTTTCCCTCTTAACATGCCGAGAAATCCACATCTACACAGTGGCTTCCTGTGTGCTTCGCTGAGCCCTCCAGCCATCCTCTGCAGTGAGAGGACGTGTTGCAACCTGCCACGGCAACCACGGTTTCATCACCAAGGACAGCTCCCCTCATTCGCTTTCTTGGTTAAAACAAAAATTTCCAGTTTCTAACCCCCATGACAAGACAGGAAAAAGAGACACACACACAGCCGTACTTACACTGCTCTGCCTTCGTAGACATTTCGTAGACACTTGGGGAAACATAAAAGCCAGAGTGTCAATTGTTTTAGTGTTTTTTTTTCCTCCCCGGCGTTGTGTTTCCCTCAGTCGTGAAAAAGTGAATATACCCCCCTTGCAGCCCAGGCTCGGCTTGATTGTACCACTCTGCGCGATGGATTTATACACTGTGGCTTTTTCAACGGTGCTGCGGTCGCTTTTAGCGGAATTAAAACGAAGAGCAATTTTTGTGAGACTGTTTTTTGTTTTTTTTTATCTTAAGAATTTTATTTTTTTTTCGTGGCGGAGAGGAATGTTGATATACATCTGCCACAACGCACCTTTCCAAATGGACTGATCCGCCTTTGACAAATTGTCATTCAAGAATTACAACAACCCTATCAGTCCTGTTTGAGCTGATTATAGGAGAGGAATACCAAGGAAGGAAAGGTGTATTTGCAGAGATATTCCTTTTGTATCAGTGCTGCATATAAAAGGCAAAACGTGCAACAGATGGTTGTCACACTGTTATGATCATAAACCATGACGTGACATGAAGGGAAATACATACATTTTTGCTTGTTTAAATGTTTTAGGAAATTCTCATCTTCATTTTTTTGTGATTGGTAATATTTCATATGTTTGGTAGCACAGCCACATTTTAGCCCCCTTAATTATAAGGTTTTATTTAATGTAAAAATGTAGGGGAGAGCGGGGTCAGTTTGGACATTTTTTTTATCAACATGAAATAACCTTCCATTTCTCACAGACTGTTTGAACAACAATGACAATATATTTCACTGAGATAGTCTTCGTAGTCTTCATTTCAGTGCACTGATTGGCGCAATGTGGTGACTACAGGCTACATGTTGCCTATAGATTTATGTAAGATATTGAGCTGGTTGTATTTTGCCAAAAAAAAAAAGAATTACAAAAATGTAAAACTGGTAAAATAATTGAACTCTGCCCAAATATTTCAAAATTCAAAATATGGGGTTGAAATGTAGGCCGGTGGGTTCATGCAGTGAACTTAAATTAGTCAGTGACTTCAAGGTGGGTCTTATTCAATCAGGACAAGCCTTTGTCTTGTTTTAGTCCCATTTTTATTAATTTGTAAAGAGGTAGGAACTATAAACAACACTGTCCCAAATGCCTTTGGGTAACTGTCTCAATCATTCCAGGGAGAGCAGATACACTTGAAAAACAGCCCTCCAATGATATTGTCACAACCGGCCCTACGTGACTCCTGTGTGTCTGTGTTAGTGTGATTTTTGTTTATTTTTTTCCAGTCACTTTTGTGTGTTTGGTGTGTGCCTGTTCTGTTTTGGCTTTGTCTGTTCTTGATTCTCCCCCTATCCCCCTCGTCTGCATTCCTTCACTCTACACACCTGATGGCGCTCATCAGTCTACACACCTGCCTGCAATCAAGCCTATACCTACAAGAGAGCCAGCTCTACAATCATTCCCTGTTGGTTGTTGCCGAACACAGTTTGTGCCAAGCCAAGTCCAGCTCTGTTTCTTACCTTTTCCAGTTTTTGTCCTCTTGCCTGTTTGTGTTTGTGACCTCTTTGTGATCTTTGCCAGGATTCCAAGCCAAAAATCCTGCCCATACCTCCAGCTGAAAATACCACAACAATGTGGATCACACCTCACCTCAGCCAGTCATCCTATCTATCATTTTCCTGCCATTTCACAATTGTATCGAAGAACTCTTTCTTTTTTCCTAAAATCTGTTGTCTGTCTGCTTTTGGGTCCTCAGTCCCAAGTGTGACAGATGTGGTTTTATGTGTGTCATAACTAACAAACAATGTGGTAAAAGAAAATGATAAAAGGGTTAAATATGTAATTGCAGGCTTCATTTTTCAAAACTGTGAATAAAATTTGAGGAATAGTCATAGGGTCTCCACTTTGAGGCTGAAAGTGAAGAGGCTGTGGCTGAGTACGAATATGATGATTTGCAAAGGCATATTTGTTTTCTAACTGGCTAAAAGGCTAATTGTTCCCCTGCCCAACTGACCCCGCTCGCCCCTCCTTATATACTATTCTTTAAGCCTGAGATAAAAACAACATTTTCAATTGAAATTCTGCATCATTTTGTGGTAGCAAAATGCAATTAAAAGATAAACAGACTTAAGGGGTTTGAACTGCTGACAGACTGAGAGACCCTTCTCATCGTAGTTTGTGCCAAGAACTGCTGGAGTATTTCCATCTCATCTCCAGCTGATCGAGAGCAACATCCTGTCACTGCACCCTGGGATGACCCCTCTGCTTCATACTGTTTATGCTATGGAGCAAATACTAAGCATTTTCCAAACAACAAATTGGCCTGTATTTTTATTTATATATTCCATGGCTTAGAAAGAAAGCATACCACAACAGATATCATATCAAAGTCTTTATACAGGGAAACATTTAGATGATCAAGTTTCGTTTTACACATCGGAAAAATCCAAATACAGTAACAGGGTGTGCATGTGTGTCTTCTGTGAATGCAGTTCTTGCAGATGTCAGGGATGCGGAGGTGATCTCTGCCGGTATTCTGGGATGTGATGCATGATCCATCCAGCCGGGGCCAAGAGAGTCACAGCAAACACACACATGGCAAAGACAGATTGCTGTAAGAAAGTCCATCAGAACATAAACATAAATGCACAAAAAACGATTTTCATTACACTTTTTTTGTGATCAACCTTTTAATGCTTTTTCATTGGTGTACAAATATGTATTCAATCTTTCAAAACACAAATTCAGGAAAATTTGATTGGTATAGAGCTCAATGCAGCATCACTCAGATTTACAGTGAGGATGAAAAATCACATGGATAGTTAAACATTAAATTGTGTGTACATATATACATGCATACATTGCACTTCAGCATGTGGATGCATGCACATATGCACACATACTTGCACATACACATACATATACATGTTAATAAACAAATATATCTACACAATACACATATATTCCATATTTGCTGGCTCAGAATTATACTAATGACTGATTTTTAGTGAGCACTTTAAAGTCCTGTGGTTTAGCTCCAAACTTCTGTCATCGGCTACGTGTTGAATACAGGTGATTGAACACCTGTATCCACAACAGAAGGTCCCAATCTCAGTGACTCACCATGTGATTTAACAGCAGCCCCCATTTATAACATTCTGCAGTGATTGTCCCTCTGCACTCTGGTATTCCTGACCTGAGCCAGGCTCTGTAAAAGCCCCTGTGCATGTCCCTGAGGACAGATCAGCAGAGTTATAGTGGCATAAACACTGGCCGCTGTGTTGCAGTTCCATCATAGGATCCCTTTACAGAGGCCAGAGCTTCACACTGACTTATGGATAACAAATGAATAAAACATATCGCCCACTCTACAGACTGGGGAGCACAGTTTGCTTGAATTCCTCGCATTAGGGGAAATACGATGAGGTATAACCGATACTGACTTCCCAAGTCTGTTTCACTGTTCGTGTGCCGATATGGTCCCCATAATGTGATTAATTTTAGTGCCCACTTAAAAACATTAATAAAGTCCCTGATGTTGTGTTACATTTTGCTACAATCAAACAATGTCTGTCCATTCAACTTCTACATAAATTACTAACAAAAATATTCAGACCTACCACTGGCCCGATCTTGTCCTTAGGAGGCTTGCTGTAGATTGATCTGTGATTTTGCTGAATAGCTTTTGCGATCCTGAATGAGGTCACAGTGGGTATCCTAAGAGGGGAGAACATCTTACTGCTCAGAGTCACTCAATCTAGAGGAAAATGTTAACGTTCCTGTGGAATTTCTTCTCATATCCTGTGAGATACTAACAGATAGTCACAACTTTCATCTAATTCCCATCACTGCTCCTGGGAGGAGTTTTCTCCATGGACCAAAGACACTCATGTAAACATACTGAACAACTTCACATTATGAGAAGAAAGCTGGCCTTGTTTGTGCAACTGTTATGAGCAATGAAAGAAGAAATTACCCCAAAATTACCAAGAACTTGGTAAAAAGTACAAGAAAATTACCTGGCATTAGTAAAAACAAACAAAAGAAAAAAAGAGAAAAGTCTAAAAATGGCAAACAAGACTTGGAAAGAGGGCTTTAAGAAAATTACAATAATTCTGTAACATAATTACAAATACCTTATATGATCATCATAAATACAGATTCTTCAACGGACATTGTTTCCCTGTACATTTTTTCTAATTTCTTGCAATGCGTGGATCTTTTGCCAAGTTGCTCATTGCCTTTTAACCCATGTTTTTGAAAGAAATCGTATCATTTTGTTCAGGGTTTAAAGGTTTAAATACTTGTGAATGGCGTCCGAAAGCAGCACAAGAACAGTGGTGTCACTCCAGGTTTCAAAGGGTTAAAATGAACTTTTGACAGCAATTTCAGTTTAAAATGGAGTGTTAAAATATAGTGTTCAAGATAGTAAGAAACTATCATCTGAGCCAACATTTACAAGTACTTAAGATATGCTTTCAATGGATAGAGGGCATTTTTGGCAGTCAATTAAAATATAAGTATGATTACCATGCAGACAAAACTTTAAATAACTGTAGGAGTAAGTCATATCATAAAAAGTGGACAAAGTCTGCCAAGATTCAAAGTTAGAGTTCTTTTCAGTGTCTTGCGTATGAATCAGTTTTGTTTGGGGTTTTTTTTGCATAGACTTCTGCACATCATTAAAAATGCCAAATGTTAACATTAAAAGGTTTCAACTGATTTACTGGGCATGGCTGCAGAGTTGTGATTAAGTAGAAAAACAGATGAATAGTTCTGGGAAGAAATGATGCAATGCATTCCTGATTAAAATAAAAAACTTTATGGGTAGCAAGTACCAGACCTGAACCCTAGCAGAAAAATATAAAAAATAAAATAAAAATATCTTAAAAGTCCTTTATCATCATATTATCTAGGCTAAAAAAAACATGCAATAATATAAACACAGGGTCACTCAATTCTCTTCTCAATAATCTTAATTAATGACACATATTCCCCTCACTTTACCAGATTAGAATACTCTTAAATTTAAGTGCTTGAGCTCCTGAATTATTAATGTAAGAGCAGGCCGGTGAGCATAAATAACATTTATGGCTTGACTTTAACTCAACTTGTCTTTACTCTTACACGAGTCACATTGAGATGGTTTCCAGTTCCTTTTTCAATGTCATGTGTATAAAATGGGGGATTCTGTTAATAGAAAACTGCAAAAATGACCTTGAAGTCCATAAATGATTATTAAAAAGAAAAGCTACAGCCTACAATATGCGCCAGAGACGTTTTGACCTACATTACAAGTATTGTGTCGCCCTCAACAGGAGAGCAAGAGAATTTTAACTAAATGACAGCGTACAATACAGACATACACCCGTTCAAATAGAGGAGAGGGGTTCTCCCAGCAGCATATTATCATGGCCCACATACTGTAGCCTAGAGAAGAAGATTTTAAGGTATGACATAAGTCATCATAGGCTAGTAATTCCATGAATGACAAAAAAAAAAAAAAAAAACAAAATGACAACAAAAAAGAGGCTCATATGATGTTTGATTGGGGACTTAAATTTTCATTCAGTTCAATATTGAGTTCTATGATTACAGACAAACAAGGCACACTTCAAGTACTGTTCATTCAGTGACATCTGCCTTGGGTTGAGCAAACAGATATAAAAAATCCAGATATGAATAGAAACAGAACAAAAATAAAACATAAAAGAAAAATCAAATACATACAGATAAAAAAACAGGGCTACCTCAAATCGTTTTAAACACATTTAGTAATGAAAAAAACTTAAGAGCTTTCTCGTCTTTAACAAGTTTCAGTTGGGTTTAATCGTGAAAATTAAATCTTAATCTTAAAAATTCGTTCGTTGTGACGTAAATGAAAGTTGATTGGATATTTTGGGGCTACGTAGTTCACATAAATCCTCACTGCCACAAACAAACCGCTAGAGGACGCTCACAAATGTATTATTGCACAAACTGCTGGGAGTACTGACGGGCCTCTTAAACAGTCGGCTCACAGCACTGATCCTGTCAAGGTAAACAAAATACAGGAAAAAAGGTTATTTTGCTTTCAAACTAAAGGCGGCACATAGCTTTATGGCATGCTCCCCTGCTCTAATATGATGGATGTTTTCATGGTTTTCAACAGCTTTTTATTGAAATTACTTTTCGAGGTAGAATACCGAATATATCAGACATATATTTTATTCAGTGGTGTACTTAAGAAGCCTATATTTTGGGAGCATCTATAGCCTACTTCACTTAAGTTTATGTTTTTCAGTCAGCTCTCACTTTTACTTCACTGCATTTGCTAAATAAAATGTATACTTTTACTCAACTACATTTCTCCTAAGCATTGTAGTTATTTACGACAAAATAGGGAAAGAAGACAAGAAAGAAAGGAAGTAGGGCGGCAAGAATGGATAGACAAATAAAGGAAAAGGAGGGAAGGAGGAAATTGTTCTTTAGATCTTTCTTTAAATTGTTGGGGAAAATGTTTCTAGTGGTGTGAATATTATGAAGAAATAATCAATCATAATCATAATTTTCAAATTTCTTCTTTTTTTCTTTATTATTGTTCTTGGTACCTATTTACTTCAGGCACATATTTTTCTTTGGTACTTATTCAATTCTATGTATATATATATATATATATATATATATATATATATATATATATATATATATATATATATATATATATACTCTTTATTTCCTCGTTGTACTTTTTCTTTCACAGTGGGTATGGAGAGAAACGTATTTTCACATCTGGCAGAATTGACAAAAAAATTGACATTGACTTTTAACTTTTACTTTCAATTCTTAAGTACATTTAATATGATATTTTAAAACTTACGTACAGTAAATATCAGATTTTTTAGACTTCTACTCAAGTAATATTTTAATAGTAATAATAGCTGTACTTTTACTTAAGTATGGTTTGCGCGTACTTTACCCACCACTGATTTTACAGTACAAATGCATAGTTGTAATATTTTATTTCTTATTTTGAAAATCCTGTCCGGAAGCTCTGATTCTTAATCTGGCTAACATTACCATGAAGCGGTTAGCGTTGGGATAGGCCATAACAACCACCCAACAAGGCGTTGTGCTACTATGGGGAAATACCGAACCGAACCGAGATTAAAAACGGGTTTGGTGTAGTTTTGTAGTCGAGATAAATGTTGTAAATTCACCAGAAAGTCGATGCAAGTGGGAATTATCGCATACAGGGGATCAAATGTGGACGTTGACGTCGAGCCGTGCGTAATGAGCAGAGTTGGAAAAAGAAGGTGTTGAGCTGCATTTTTTCTCTCCCTCTGCCAGGGACAACTTGGGTCGGAGTACTGTCCAAACTACGAGGTGATACGAGAAAAAACAATGCCGACGAAGCTCTCCACTTTCGGGTAAATATGCTTTGAACACTGGCTTTTCAACAGTTGCATCGCATTCTGCTCGAAGTAAATTGCTGTTTCCGAGGGGGTAAAGTCAAAGCGACACAGCACAGATAGCTTACCCTAGCCTTTTAGGATAGGCTACTAATTACAGGGCTGTGGTGAATATGACTCCTCTCGCCAGGCTGTCGCCAATTATTTGGACGTTACTTCCAATTTTTATCAGCTGAGACAAACAACACACTCGGGTTTTGCTCTTAGGAGCACTTTTAACCAAGGCTTCCGCTGAGCAGCGATAGCCCAGAGAGCAACAATAGCTCCGCGTAAACGCAAGGCTAACAAAGCCATTGCAAATGATTGATTTCTTTATACACGGTTTACAGAGGACAATGCATCTTTCGTTTTTTGAGACGCTAGATTCATTAAAAAGTTAAATATGAATGTGCATTTTAACTTTGCTGATGGACCTACATGTTGCTGTTTATTGCCTCTGTGTCAGATAGTTGTTGATAGGTTGTGCTATGGCAACACCATGGCCCGTCATATATTGCAGTCTACAGCATACTTGTGGATAAGGCAATGCAAGGCAAATTTATTTATATCGCACATTTCATACCCAAAGGCAATCTAAAGTGCTTTACAGATTAATCAAGTCAGAGTTCATTGTAGCTGAATCACAAAATATGTCTCTAATGGCTGTAGAAATAGTAACTTCCATTAAATTTCAGTTTGATCTATAAAGTCCAATATCACAAATCATAATAAGCCTCAAGGGGCTTTACAACAAACGATATCTCTCTGCCCTTAAAAAACTCCCCAAAATAAAACCCTTTCATGGGGGAAATTGTACACATCTCAGGAAGACCAGCTGAGGAGGGATCCCTCTTTCAAGATGGACAGATGTGCAGTAGATGTAGTGTGTACAGAACAGATCAACATAATAAAAATGACAGTAATCAATATGATGAAATGATAAATAGAAAGAGAGGGAAAGAAAGGGAAAGGGAATGGGGGACAGAGAGAGGAAGAGATACTGTAACAATGATTGTAGAAATGGATAATAATAATACTACTGGGCAGGTCACACCTAAAGACAGCAGTAAGTTACACTAGCAGAAAACACCAAAACATATAGAGGTGAGGTATAGATTGAATATTCAAAAACTTTATTGTCTATCTCACAGTGACAGAAACTTGCCTTGGGTTAGGGACTCAAACAACGGTGTATAAAGAATTACAAACAGAAGAGCTGGCACATGCAAAAATAAAAGTTAGATAACATGCAGAACACAGAAATGTGTAACATATAGAGCATACTATAGCCTATGTATGAGTGCTGAGTTGAAGTTACATAGCTGTGGTTTATTATAACTAGATGAATAGAAAAGTAAGAAAGAGCATTAATAGAAATGACAAAAATGCATAAGGAGGCTTTATTGTGTATTTCCACTTGTCAAATATTCTCCAAATACATTTAAAGGTCAGTAATAGATATCCTGTCTTGTTTACAGTTTATTATTTGCCTCACTCACCCAAAGAAATTTTTGTAGTGCTATCCCAAGGGGTTTCTCCATATGATACTTGTTGGTGTCACAATTTGTTTAAGTGGTGCGGAGCCATATGCAGACTGTGATAATCCTGTGGTAATCTCGCTGAAATTCTGGTTAGTCTCAGCATTCTGCCTTCCTCTGAAAGACAACCTGTCTGTGTGCGTCTTTCTCTTTTCATTTGGAAAAGGTGCATTCACTACACTCTGCAGCATTTTGGGTTTGTAATTTCACCAGGTTAAGTATTTGTGTCACTGCTCCAGGGCAGTATAATGACATGTAATTATTGGAGTTACATACTCAGAAGTCCATGACTTGCATGAAAGGCCGTGAGCTTGCAAGTACTTACCACAGAGAGAGCGAAAGAGCCGGACTTTGGCCTGAATGCTGTTTACCCTGGTCAGAGGGATGGAGAATCCAACAAGGAGCATTGATAACTCACTTAAAATAAGCATTTTTTGTTTCCTAGGCTGCCATTCATTCCCTGGAGGTTGACTGCCAGGCTGTGTTTGTATAGTTGTTAGTGTATGGGCACTTAACATTTCTCTGTTGAGAAAATGGCCTTGTTTGGATGAGCTAGAGCATGTCCATCCATTCTTTGTCACTGCAGGTATCCTCATGTTTTCACTCAAACATCTAAAAGAAAATAACTTGTTGATAGTCCTGTGTGATACCCATTCTTTGTTTGTAAATTGTGACCTCCAGAGCAAAAAATACATAATCACCTGACAACATAGTCCATGAAATGCTAAATATGCAACACTATAGTTCATAGTGTTGGTTTACAGGCTAATCCAGAGGCTGCCCACCATGAGTCATCATTGTGGGGACTTTTGTTTCCTCTATCTGTCTCTGTCATTTCAGTGTGTTGCCATTTCTAGCCTGTTCTGAATCCTGTAGTTTCCTGTAGCTCTGCTGGCAGAGTCTGTAATCAGTCGAATGGCCTGATTAACTGTTACACTGATTGACCTGATTGGTGAAAACACTGCAGAGGTAAGCAGTCTGCTCTGGCTCTGAATTTTGTCTCTCCAACTATCATTTCAGGCAAAAATATGACATCATTATTATTTTAGGGGGAGTTATTCATTCTGTTTTCTGTCCACCTGCGGTCCGTATTGCACATCTTGTTGTGAGGTGTACTGTATGCAGCAGACACATCAATACAGTCGAGGTCACACTGTCAGAAAGTTCTGGTTTCTGCTCACCGCTGCATTGCTTATTATGACCCTTTTTAGAGCACCTCTGATTGTATCAAATATACAAAGAGTCAAACAGTCTACAATTACTGTCTGAAGCTGTATATTATTCCAGCTTGCTTTCGCAAAGCACATTATGTCCCACTCTCTGCACAGGTCATTCAGCATCAGCAAAATGTTTTGTCCCCAGTTATATCCATCTAAGTGTATTCTAAATCAAAATTATAGCAAAAGATAAGTCGCCATAATTAGATTGTATTTTTATGTTAATTGGACAAGGCCTGCATCTTTCTTTTTCCTTGTATGTGAGTCAAGAATTATCTACGTTTCTTCTGGGATCAGTGTGATGTGACTTCATGAGATAATAACATGCCAGCAATGGACTAATAAAAATTCCCTGTTGAAGAAATTATATTGAAGAGCTGTGTATTTGAGAGCTTTGACACATTTAGAGCACTTTGCAGATACTGTGTAATTTTAGACAGCAAAGTGTTTGGGGGGAATGTATTTCAGTGTTTCTACAGTCGCTGCCCTTTCATTCAGCCCTGACTGCGATACTGGCACAGTGATTGCTCCTCTTCAGAAGATTAGGGCTTGTGTCATTGAGCCTAAAAAAGATTACTGTTAAAAGGTGATGATTTCATCATTTCATTCATAGGATTCACAGTGGGAACAATGAACACAGTACCTAGGTATATTTCAGCAAAGCAGTATGAGTCTTTAGCGTCATACACTGTTACACAATTACCAAAAAGGCAAGAAATAGAAATTTCTCAGTCATCTTCTACACTGCCCAAGTAATTCTTTACATCACTTTCGATTATTGAAGTCTTGTCATGCCATCCCAGCTTCATTACAGCTGTCACTTTGATTCAAAATGTTGGCTGTGTGCGTTTCATTAGACGAGCGCCGGAGAACGGGATGACCTGTAAAAATCAGGCTTTGAAATAATAACATGCGCCATAAATTTGGGGTTGCACACAGGAAGGGAGATCCAGGTACCCACCTACCTACCTACCGCTTCCCTTTTCTCTAGCTGTGATGAGGAAATCCACATAAATGATTGATAAAGTGCCTTGGCTGTCATTTGAATAATACATTGGTCCTGTTTTCGTGCCAAGCAGTTTTGTATGGTAATGTTCGGAGGGAGGCTGTGGTTCTGTCTTTTAAACCTCTGCAAATGGCTGATTTGAATAAAATGAAATGATCCAAGTGACTGAGGCAAGGTGAGCGGTTTGAAAGGGTGCGTATGTTTGTGTGTGTGTGTGTAGAGAGAGATAGGTGGGGGCAGGGAGTGTCTCCTGTCACCTCTTATTAGGGACGTATAGTCCAGCTCGGCCGGCGTCTGCCTCCCCCCCTCGTCTGTGGCGCTGCCCTCCTCTGCTCCCAGCACACAGAGCAGCACACTGTTCCAGTCTAAACTGCAGGAAAGTGTCTTAATGTTCGACATCAGAGAGATTATGGCAGAGATGCCTCTTATTGAACAGTGTGAGTCAGGTCTCAAGGAAATAGCTGTCCCAAATTATGCTTTTAGAATTCTGCACTGCAGCTGAAGTTAAATTTGGTTCGCTCATTTGAATGAGTTAAAGCCGTGAGTCTGCCTAGCTGCAAGTCAGTGTATTGTTCAATTGATGTGTTGCTTTGTTTTATTCTGCCTCCGCTGTGCTCCTTTGAGGACCCCCCCCCCCGCGCCCCCACCTCCTTTTGTAAACAAGACAGTATATATCTCAAGGGCTTCCTCCTCTCCTACATATTCAAATTCAATTTCTAATTTTGTCCAAATGAATTCCCTGTGAAGATGGGGCTTATTTAAAGCAGTCTAATGAAATAAAGATCAACCAACATTTTATTGGAGTGCTCCAGTGTGACTGCTTGGTGACTGTTTGTGTGTGCGGACTAAGAGGCTGAGGTTTTCCATTGAACCCTTGGGAGGCTGTAGAGTGCGGCTCTACAGGGGCAGACACAATGATTTATTAGTATGGAAGGCAGGAAAAACTAGCAGGCTGAGATAAAACAGATCTCCCTATCACGCCCCAGTTCTCCGCCTGGTTTCACATTGAAGAGAACGAAATGTATAGGACTGTTTTTATATTGGGTTATTTAAAGGTCAAGAGCAACGAGAATTACATTTCCAAGTCTCTTAATATTGTTTATAAAAGGGCACATTTGGGCATATTTATGCAAAGTTACCCAAGATGTAAGCAGCATGGAAAATTGAGAAGCTGTCCCTCTGGTTTGGAAAGTAATCAAAATAATTTTGCTCTCCAGTGTACTTGCTGGTAGAAATGAAGCCAGACATATGCACTCAGTTTGTAATTAATAGCCTGATGGGTTAAGGGTATGCTTAATTAATGAGGTGCCCTGTTTTGTGTTAGATCGAAGCCAGTGACGGTATAAAGGAGAGAGCAAAAAAGTTAGTGAGGGCGCCTTCACTGGTGCCATTGCTGGCAGGAATTGGCTTAGTGAAATTGACCGTATGGAGCTATTTGCAGTAGATCACTTCTTTCTTAAAATGATTTGTGTGTCCAAACCATATAAATTAACAACAACCTAAGTAATCTTTTTTTGTCCTGTAAAATGGATGTCACATTGGGGCTTTAAAAAGCATTTTTTACTGAAGACGTGTTGACTTGTCATGGCAGGAAAAGGTGTCACTGTTAACACGAGGGATTGCTCTGTTGTATTTTAATGTCCCCGTAAGCCATGACGTGACAATGAGCCAGTGTGCATTACATCAGAAACCTGAAACTGAAGCAGCTAAATGGAATTCAGTCATGAATTTTAATAATTTACATCCGTGCTTTTCCTGCTGTGAACTGTTAAATGACTTTTGTGAAAAAGATGAGTTTAGAAATTGTTATTGGACAAAATAACCAGACAACATTGTTTGTTTTTGGCTCATCAAATATATGACAATAGACTACAGTGATAAGTGGATTAAGAATGAAAATTGATTGTCAACTGTTTTGATCATCAAATACGATTCCATGCTTCTTCAATGTAAAAGTTAGATTCCTTTCTTTTTCACACTTCTCATAAACTAATAAGCTGTGGACTTTTGGACTGTTAGCTGTATAAAACATTAAACTGCACTCAAGGGAGCTACAGTGTGCAGACCTTTCTTCATGTTGTTCATTGTTGTCTTTCATTGGTCCAGCACCTGCCTTTAACAATCTTAGATGTGCGCGACTACTATGCTTTTTTCTATCAGATAAAATATACCATTGGAAGATGTTACCTTGAGCTGTGGGGAATTACACCGTGCATTTTCCCCAATTTTTCACAATTTTATTGACCAGGTGATTAATCTATAAATCAAGAAAATAATTGGTAGATCAATTAATAATCAAAGTATTAATTGTTGCAGCCCTATCTGAAAAATCAAAGTATTCCATTCTGTTGATGCAAATAACTAAAAATCCAAAATGCAACATCACCCACAAAAGCCCAATAGAACCAGAAGTATTAATGGTAAAGCTACCACTGCATAAAGGGAATGCCAAAATCTCTGACAGTAGACATATTTATGTCATCTCACAGTATTGCCATATTGTCACATGATGCATTGAACAGTTTCACTGAACGACCACAAGTCATCGCAGTTACGATGCAGTGTTTAATCTGGCTGCTCTAACATGAACTGAACAGAGGTCAAACGTTTGAAAACTAGCTTAGCGATATTTCAATGGTAATTAAATGAAAATGTAATACTAAGCTGCTGGACTCTAATTGATATGACCTTGGTCAATGAATTGTCACAAACGTTGCAGTATAATTATACACTGTGAAGAGAAATACCGCTAAACTGGAAAAACATCGAAATCGTTCGTTAGACTACAAATGTTGAAACTACTAAAGTGGACAAGATGGGTAAAGGCAGAGTACATCTGCAGTAGATTTGTTGTTCACTGCCAGTCAGAGTTTCCTGAGGGCCAAGCAGAGGAAGTCTCTGTTAACCTAAGTCGCCGCTGAAGATTATAGATAGAAGACTGAACACACAGTCTTCAGATGAAGACTGTCACTCTAAAAAAAGCTTTCCCATTAGAACTTTTAGTATTTCAGGCCTGTAAAATTGCCAGGGTTGCTATGATTCATGATTGCAATGAAATCAATGTGGCTGAGACATGGTGACAGATAGTAATAGATGTCCTTCTGTTCAGCTTCCTTAACATTGACGCCCCTGGCCATTCATTATCTTTGACAGCGTCCAAACAGTCTAAACTCATCATTGTTTCAATCCCTGTGAGATGTTTAAAGAAGCATTCACTCTTTGACTTAAACATTTCACTCTGTTCTTCCTGTCCTATTTCATTGTCCTCCCTCCAGGTATGGCAGGCTGGGCCCGGGGCTCTGAGGACGCTTCAGAGGATCCCTGCCTGACCCACGACTGAGCATCGAGAGGAATACGCTGTCTGAGCAGAATGACTCAGCAAGAGGGGGGACCCCCAAATAGCAAGTGAAGAGAAGTGAGGATGGGTGCCAATGGATCCAGCTATCCACACTCATGCTCCCCACGCATAGGGGGAAATGCACAGGCACAGCAGACGTTTATAGGTACGTGCTTTATCTGTAGTTTTATTAAGCGTGTGATCGGGTGCACATTCAACACAAAGTCAGCTCTGACAGATGATTCTGTATTTTCAGTAAGCAAGGGTAAAATATCTCTGTTAGATTAACTGTCCATGAAAAACACGATTTTCGCACTCTCTTCTGAAGTGAAGTGTTAAAGCTGCGCTCCCGAACCCACTTGGGCACCATGCACCCATGCTACAAACACACGATGGGGGGTCGATCAGGGCCAACCTCACACTTTAGATTACATTAACCTGCTTCCATGACAACTAGTGGTGCACAAGGTGAATATGTTTCTGCGTGAGAGCTCTTTAACCAAGCCATTGACTCATACAACTGACACAAATGCATTAAAAAGCAATGCATCCACTTTTCCCTGCCATATGGATTTCATGAAGTATTGTGAGGGGCAGATATGCAAAGAAACTTGAGTCCAACGTGGGTGGTTAACCAAGATTATATTAAGTATTCTGCTCTGAGAGTTTAAAAGTAAATTCCACCCAAATAAAGCACCGGCCTTGCAGTCTCTTCTTAGCTTTGTTGTTACGGTGTACTTGTGGGGTGATGTGATTGTGATAAGGCTGCGGGCTATCACACCGGATGGGAGCTAATCTGGTGCTGTGATTTTTGTCCCTGTGGCCAGCTATAGGCTGCTTTTGCAGAATGTCACCTTTTCCTGCTGAATGACATGACAGCTGCAGTGTTAGACCTTTTGCTTTTGTACCTTTTTCAGTATTGTCTAAATACATTGCTGCACTGGAGCTAGTTTATTTCTGTCTGTATGGTATAGTTTGAATGTGCATAACTTGTATAGACTGTTTTACTGGGGCGTCACGTCAGCCACTTCTGAGTACACGGCTGGCAATTGATCTGAAATGCAGAGACGTGAAACTGGCAAAATTGTGTATTTCTGTTGTCATTTTCAACCATTACTGTAACATTTAAAGATCCCTAGTTAAACACAAGGGTATGACCTATCTGACATTTCTGCTGTACTTATTTTATGCACTATGCTGCTTTGCTAGTGGCTTTTATTAATTAAATCTACCAGCAAGGAAGCTTAGCAATGCACTGCTGTGGTCAAGGGTGGCAGAAAAGCTTTAGCCACCAAAAAAGACGTAAAAAACAGAATCAGTTCAAGTGTTCTTAGCTTTACCTTACACGATGACCAATCAAAGCAACGGCAAACCATCATCTCAGTGTTCTCCTGTGTGACGTTACTGTTTTTGCCAATTATGTGTGGCGGCTTTGAGATAATGGTTTCAGTACCCTGTTAAAAAGGTCTGTCTGACAGCGAAGTAAAGAAGTAAAGGAGGTAAAAACTAGGGATGGGCATGAGTACTGGAGTGCTCATTTGGGGGTCAGTATTCATTCAGCTTCTAGAGTATTCGCCACCACCCCTCCCACATCTGAACATGACATATATATATATATATATATATACTACGTAAAATGAGTACAATCTTATTCTCCAGCTGTGTGTAGCTTATAGCTTCACTGCATCTAATCTATGTAATGTCATGTTGAAGGCAGCAACAAAAAGATGACTGATGTATTGTGACCTTTGCACTTATGGTTTAATAGGCTAATTGGATTTCGGTTGTTGGATAAATGAGTTTCAAACTTGACTTTATTTCCGTTGTTGGCCAATTTACATTTCTATTCTAACGCTGGATTTTTATTTTTTATTTTTTTGCAAGTTCTATAATATGGACTTAAAATGCCCATCTCAACTAAAAACTAAGCATATGCGATAGTATTTGCTCAGAGCCATCTCATTTGACATATATGACATGGGTTTGTCTACCTGGAAGTTATTGTGAATAAACACTTTGATTCTGTCTAGACACACAGGTATGTGAAATCACTCTGTATTGCTTATATCTAAGTAGTGTTTTTGATTGGTTGTAAGAGATCACTGTTTATTACGAGGCATGTTAAGAGACTAAGTTGATACTCCTAAATTATCAACCAATGGAGTCTTTCTGGCCCTTAAATCTTTCCCTGCAGTCCTCAGTGCCAGACGGAGAACTGCTTCAGAGAAAAATTTGAATAAATCTGCCCTTACCAAAAAACATTATTTATTTCACTCTCAAAATGACTTTGGCTCTGAGGTTTTTGTAGACTTCTTAAAAGTGAAAGTATTGTGAAAGGAGCCAAATTATCTCTGCTGCCCCTGAGACCTAATGAGGTTTACTCTGAGCTCTGTAGCTGCTCGGTTGAGCTGGCCTGGGCCACAGATGATTCACAGTGCTAGAATGATTACTATTTGGGTCACACTGATGGATGCTGAGAGAAGGGCAGGAAGAGAGGATCTCCTTGGCAGCGCTTCCTCTGACGTACGAGTCCTGTCTGTCAAGCCAAAGATGACTGCCATTTAGTGTAATTGATTGGGCCCGAGTATGCGAATGGACCAAAGTTCATTGAGAAGTACAATGCAGGACAAAGTCTTCCATGAGCTAATTGGTTCTCAGTCTGTGCTGAACCATAGTTTGGTCTGAAACAAAACAAAATAAAGGGATTCTGTATTTTTTTTTCTCTGTTGAACTAGATCCACATGCTTTGGTAGCTGGGTCAGGGTGGTGTGTGTTTGGCCTGACAGAGCTGGCCACACCACAGGGGTGCTAGAGACAGATTGTGTTTCTAGCAGTCTGGCCTCATGAGTGAGCTGGTGTTGGGGTTATGAAATGAGTGTCTCACCAGAACACATTTTTTTTAGGAAATGCAGAGAAAAAAAACCCACAGCTATGAAAAAATGACAAGAGTTTTGTTCTTTTATATGTTAAGATTTTTGTTTGTATAAACAAACAACAGTTCTTATGAACAGGGTTCCTGTGGATCCTTAAAAGGTCTTTTGCAATTTACAAAATGCCTCTCACATTAATGTTATACAGAGGAACCAACAACACGCATGCAAAATTGCATCCACTTAAATGACAAATTAACCATCTTTAGTTTAGAAATTTTTAGTAGTAACTTTTTAACTTGCCCACAAAAACCACCTAGAATTTGTCTTTAAATTTCATTTCAATTGGCATTAAAAAGTCTTAAAAAGTCTTAAATCTCACTTGACTTTATCTGTAGGAACCCTGTATGAAGCGTCAAACTAACCTGCATTGTGTGTTCATTCCAGGGACCTCATCCTACTCTCAGCAGGGTTATGGCTGGGAGTCTAAGCTATACAGCCTGGAACACGGCCATGAGAGGCCTGCAGACAGGAAGAAGAAGAGCCTTGGTCTGGCGACCCTCAAACGGAGGTTCATCAAAAGGAGGAAGTCCAGCCGCTCAGCAGATCATGCACGGCAGATGCGGGAGCTTTTGTCAGGGTGGGATGTCCGTGACACAAACGCCCTGGTGGAGGAATATGAGGGCACAGCAGCCCTCAAGGAGTTAAGCTTTCAGGCCAGCCTGGCACGTGCTGAGGCACCCAGCTTGCAGCGGGATCTGGCTGCCCTCTACCAGCATAAGTACTGCACTGATGTGGATCTTATCTTCCAAGGTACTTGTTTCCCAGCTCACCGGGCCATCCTGGCTGCCCGCTGCCCCTTTTTCAAGACTCTGCTGTCGTCATCCCCTGGCTATGGAGCAGAGGTTCTCATGGACATTGAAACAGCTGGCATTGACGTGCCCATGTTCTCAGCCCTACTTCACTACTTGTACACTGGGGAGTTTGGGGTTGGCGGGGCTGAGGATACCAGGCTGCAGAATGTGGATGTACTGGTGCAACTCAGTGAGGAGTTTGGTACACCCAACTCCCTGGAGGCTGACATGAAGGGCCTTTTTGACTACATGTGTTACTACGACGCTCTGCTCAGCTTCTCATCAGACTCTGAGATGATAGAGAGCTGTAACGAGCGAGGGGCTGTGGCTGCAGCAGCAGCAACAGCGGGCTCAGGAGGCCCGGGGACCCCAGACGAGGATCTTAGGGCTCATAAAGCTATCCTCTCAGCACGTTCTCCTTTCTTTAGGAACCTTTTGCAGAGGCGCATCCGCACAGGAGAGGAAATGACAGAGCGCACATTGCAGACACCCACCCGCATCGTGCTGGATGAGTCCATCATCCCACGGAAATATGTGCAGGTCATTCTCCACTGCATGTACACAGATGTGGTAGAGCTTGGGTTGGTGCTGCGGGGCAGTCCCTCAGCAGGCAGCCTCGGTGAGGTGCAAGCCTTGGTGTCCGGGGGCCGTGGAGCCAGTACACGCACAGAGGAGGCCATGGAGCTGTACCACATCGCTCTGTTCCTGGAGTTCAGTATGCTGGCTCAAGGTAAGTCATCACACACACTTACAATGCACATACACACAAATCAGCAGTTTGTGATGAGATATGAAATGAAAGATTTGGATCTCTTAGACATGGTTTACAGGATAACAGCCACAAGTGTGGCAGGACAAAATGATCTTCAATCTATATACAGTAAAGACATATTATCGGATAGTAATAATATTGGTTTATCATTATTTTATTATATTTTATGTATCAGGACATGTAATTCTTTTCCTATTTTGACTCACCTCTGATATATTTGTCCTGTTATATTACAGTTAAAGATAACTTAGATAGAAAGATATTAGACTATTAGTAATGTTTTTATAATTGTGCTATGAGTAAATTTAGGGCAATAAATGAATCATAATGTTTCATTGAATGCAGTAAATTTGTGTAATTGTCCAGCTCTCCTTTTGAGCATAGTCTACTGCCTCACAATTTAGTTGCTGAGGTCTCAGCTTGAGCAAATTATTTTAAAATGTGATAATATTGTTGAATAGCTTTTACTATGAATTTCAAGGTTAATTTGTCATTCCAGACTATCATAATTATAGCGTTGGTCTCTGCTGATTAAATAATAGGAGCTGGATTTTGTCACAACTGGCTGATTTTTTTTTTTTTTTTTTTTGCAAATTATGCCTCACAAGACTCTACTTCAATCTCTCCCTCCATGCATTCATTCTTATATGTCTCACACTCATTGTGTTAATATTCCACCCTGTCTTAAAAACTACATTATGCATATGCTGGCATATGTGCAATATGGCTGTGCAGACCAAGCTAGTGTTAAACAGCTTGGCTGGCTGTGATGGGTGTTAAAGCTGCGGCTGCCAGTAACAGATTGATATAGGCTGAAGGGTTTGTCTGTGTCTCCGGGGACAGACAGCTCACTGTCTGATACATGCAGCACATCTGAGCCTCTGTCGACACTTCGTCACTGCTCGTTTACTTCGTCACTGCTCTATCTTTACTTGGATGACACTCTCTGTCTGACTCTTGCCACTGTTTCAGAATGACCCCAGTAACATGCCAAAGGTCACAGCTATGGCATGACATGATGAGCCAGTCAGTTTATCACTTTCGCCTTCTCCTGAGTGGCACGTCTGAACGCTGTACAGTTTCTAACGCACCTACCAATTCAATCAGAATACTGCAGTATTGCAATATGCAATACTTGTAGCAGTCTAATTCAAATACACACAAAAAGAACTGCATTTGGCCCGTCTGTTAGGATTGTGTGGATCCAGGGAGGCTGCATGACTCAACACTGACAGTCAGATCCTGTAACATCTTATCTTTCATAGAGCCTCAATGATGGGAATTAGTTTGTTAAATATTGAAATGGTGATATGAGACGCATTAAACGATTTAAGCATACAGTTTCACTGCCTTGTGCTGTGTAATGAAATCAAAACTGGATTATTTTCAGTTTTAACCACCAAGTTACAGTGATATTCATCATATTCAAAATGCACTCAATATAGTTTGTTGTGACTCATAACACTTGAGGGAAGCTGTTTTATAGTAAAAGGCAGTGGCTGAAAGGTTTTTACTTTGAAGCCGCTGCCAACACACAACATTCACAGTGGTGTTTTAGCCTCTGCATATGCCAACACAAGGATTTATGAAACCAGGTTTGAATCCAGTAAAAAAAAGTATATATTCATCAGTAAGCAGATATTGCAGCCCTTTTTGTGCAAATTAACTATGTAATATTGACACAAATGTAATACACGATGTAGTGATGTTGCTACGTACACGTCCTGTGTCTCAGAAGCACTGAACTACAAAATAACAAAGTAAACTCACTATTGATGTGTCCAGGCCAGGCGACGCAGCCTATTTTTCATAAAAATAAACTAAAAAAGTGTCCAAAAAAATCCATCAGCCACTACTTTCTTACTGTTAGCGCGCTTATATCTCAAGCAAGATGAGATCCCGTCGTGTTTGTTTTTGTTCATGTAGTCTCAATGAATGAAAATAAATGCAAAAACTTTTCTCCAAAAGATTTGTATAATGTTTTGTAAATAAGGTTTCAAATTTGCGATTTAATTTCAGATACATTTTTAAAAATCCAGAAATGTAGCTATAATTACAAGCATCTTTCATCAGAAGTTTAACGCTACAATTTGTCAAAAAACACAACTTTTATGGGGGACCAACTCAAATGACCACCTGTCGGTCTTGGGTACTCGCTACATTATATTATTAATAGGTTTAGATGCATGAGTATTTAAGCCTAAATCAACAACAAAATGCACCCTGCCAAAAGACAAACCGCTAGGAACACCATGAGACATTTCTGGAACACAGTGCACTCTACAATCGTAAACATGCTCGTATAAAATCTTGCAAAAGCACAGGATTAGTTGTGGACAGCTGCTGAATGGACCTTATTGACTGAGGGGCCAAGAATCAATCACCTTTTTAAGACCTGTGCAGTGATCTCAACAGCACTGTACACTAACACCATACACACAGCTGGTTAGACACCACCTCCCACCCTCAAGCTCTAGTGTCGCGCTCAGGGTCACTCTGGCAGCTTAAGCCGACGAGCAGCCAAACAGTGTCATCCCCACACACCATCACCTCCTCTTCCTTCCCATCCCCCCTCTCAACAAGCCCCTACTCGAGGGTATTTTTATCCCCTCTCCTCCCTCTCCCACCGCACTGCACCGCTCTAATCAGTTCCCATGAAACCTCAATGTGGAATGTGGTGAGATGGTTGAGGTTGACCTGGTCTCGTTTTTTCCAAGTCCTCTCTCTTTGTCTATTTTGTAACTTCCTGTTATTACCCTTTGGGAGATCTCTCTTTTATGCTTCTTTCACATAGATTTTTTAAAAAAATCTCTCACTCTCGTAATTGTAATCACCCTGGCATCTGTGAGTTGAAATGAGAAATTTGTCTGTGTCCATCCACTGTTCATCTACACTTTAGACTTCAGTTCTCTTCATGAGGCTGCAGAGAGGCTTATGTCTGGGGTTTCACATGAAGGGAGCCCTCTCATCTGTCACGCTGGCTTCCCCCTGGTGTGCTCCTCATCTGCTACCCTCTGGTTGTGTGAAGTTTTGGCCTGTGGAGGTTTTTGTGTGAGCTCTCTGTCATTCTTCCTTATTAAATCTCAAGATGTGTATCCCTTTATGACTCCATCTCACTCAAATAGCAACCAATATTAAAAGCCTTATTAATTTTTCAAGTGCACCACAGAGATGATAGCCAGTTGGTGCGGTCTTAGCTTGGTGCTTCCTCTCTCTCTCTCTCTCTCTCCATGCTCGCTGACTGACCAGTGCTTTTAGTGCCCTATCTTGTGTTTGGAGTGCGCTGACAGAACGTCCCAGTCCTTGAACGATCATCAGACATGATTTACATCCACAGGCTTGTTTACAGGCCATTGAGTGCAGTTGATGATTTAAGTGGCTTTGGAGACTGTGCGCTCCATAAACAAGGAACTCCAAATAATAACAGCAAGACAAAATGTATACGTCCTCCAAAGTTAGTGTAGTGTAGAGCTGGCTGTTGCTGCCCCTGCTGTTGTGTTGATATTCTTGTCAGCCGGCTAAGCTCCAGTGAATGTGGTGTACCACCCGTGGAGAGAGGGGGAGGCGGGTTAGTATTAGATATAATGCTGATTCTAATCTCCAGCTCATAATAAAAGTGCTGCGTTTTAAAAGACTTGCTGTCGCTGTGAATTCTAATGGGCTAACACAGAGCAGAGCTGTTTGCTTTCCTGGGCCACCGTCGGTCCCAAGTGGGGAAATGTCTGCCTTTGTTCGTGTGTGTGTGTGTGTGTGTGTGTGTGTGTGTGTGTGTGTGTGTGTGTGTGTCTGCTTCTCAGAGAGGGCAAAAATGCAAAGGTGAAAGACTGACATGAGCAAAAGCTCTTTCTAGAAGGCAGACAGCACAGGGACGAGTGGTGGAGACTGAGGCACAGATGTTGTGAATCCATTCCCTCTTCTAGTCTGTTTATAGCAGATAAAAAAGGCAAAGTGCCTGGGTCCACATTTCAACTCCATCTGTCTTCTTAACGATGCAGGATTTCCACCCTTGGTTTTAAAACACTGCGGGTGTCTGCTTTGCATTTCGCTAACTTGCCATTACAGCTAAAGACGCCCGAAAGGGGAAGTGCATCATCAGTGAGCGCGCACATACATGTGTGTGTGAATTGATGTTATTGCTGAGATGCATGTGTGTTCATCCTAAAAATGAGCGTGTGGACGGATATGAAGCCTCGGACTCAAAGGCAAAGCATCGCTGGAGTCATCACTCACAAGTCTGGTGTCCAGTTTCCCAGAGTGAATGTTCAAAGTGGGGGTTTGGGGGCGGAAAGGCAGCTTAGATCTTCTACTTAAAGATAAGCGTCTCCCTGAGGAGCATTGCTACTGGCCCAAATGTGAGCTGATGGACAGGACGGCCTGGAATGAGGAAGTTGGCTGTGTGTTTCAGCTCAGAGCAACTCTAACTGGACGTCAGTCAGTCTGGCTTTATCTCCATGGATGTCCGTTTTGTATTAAACCATATTGATCAGAGAAAGGCTGAGAATAAGAGCCACTGTAGCTGTTTCGGTTTGGCATAGATAGCTTGACCTAGCCAATCATACGTTAATCTGAGTGAATGTTAGGGGTTTTAATTCTGTCTAAATGGGTCCCTCTTAGAATAAGTGTGTGTTTGAGTGCCAGGGTAGACTGAATTTCCAAAACTTTGCTATTTTTTTTAATGGCTAGAGAAGCAGGTACATAATTCCCTAAGCCTTCTGTGGCTTTTTAATGCATTTTTGATTTATGCACTCAAGTGTGTACACAATTCCAAATTGTGTGTGCCCATGCACCGGCAGCACATTTCCTCAGGCTTCTGTGTTTACTTATCACGGTTAAGAGGAGGCAGCTTGAGACTGAAACACATCAAGGTATCAAAGGCATTTATGTGGGTTGGTGTGTTACAGAGTTAAACCACTGCCTGCTGTTCTGGTATGTGCTCTGATTTAGGAAACGCAGCAAGGAGGATGAGGGGGCTAGTAGAGCGAGACTCCCTGGGTCAGTGAATAAGAGTCAAAACTACTGATGGTCTGGCAGCAGCTACAAATTACCATTTGTATTGTAATAATTTTTCAGTTAAATCCTGTGTTATTGTATTTCTTTTCTGTTAGCTTTTTTCTTTAAGCATTATACTGCTGGCGTGAATACCTTACTGATCACTGTTAAAGCTCGTCTGGGTCTGGCCCCAAGCTACATAACAGAAATGTTTCCCCATATGAGCCAGTTCTCAGCCTTCGATTCTCATGTCAGGCCCTTTGGGACATTTCAGTGTCATGGCTAAAAATTAAAGGTAACCATGCATTTGTCATCAGGGCCTCTCGGCTTTGGAACAACCTGCTTGAGGAGATAAGGCTCTGTTTCTCTTGTTTTAATTTTATCATAACTCTACCCTAGTTTCATTTCGCTTATGTTCAGTTGGACTGTTCGGCTTTCAGTTATTGTATTGCCTTCTATGAATCCCATTTTTGCTTTTGCTTTGTTTTTCTAAGCACTTTGTAAACTCTGTTTTTAAAGGTGCTATATAAATAAAGTTATTACCATTATAACATGTTTTTGGAATATGGTACATTTATGCCCACAAAGACACCAAATTAAATATCAAGGTGTAAACTGCTTATCTATGTCATTGGCTCTCCCAGGCTGTGAGGACATTGTTGTGGAAAGCCTGTCTCTGGACTCACTCGTCCCCATCTTGAAGTGGAGCTCTCAGCCGTATGGCTCCAAGTGGGTCCACAGGCAGGCCATGCACTTCCTCTGCGAGGAATTCAGTCAGGTTGTCACCTCCGATGTTCTCTACGAGCTCAGCAAGGAGCACCTTCTCTGCGCAATTCAGTCTGACTACCTACAGGTAAGGAAACAGTGCATCACCTGTCAATCTGTTGTCACCCTGTATGACATCTCACAGTGTGAAAGAAATGTTTTCAGTAAAGGGGGCCTGACGTGTTCACATTGACTGCTTGGTGAAAATACAGTACACATACACACAGAGATGCATTAACACAATCTCTGTCACTCACACACACACACACACACACACATTGACGACACTGAGGGTCTCCAGAGTTAACACCATTCCCTGGAGGGAAATGCCTTCAAACCAAGAACCTAATCAAAGCTGAGCTGTCATCTGCACTGCCAAGCTACTCGGGCATCCGACCAGATGGTGGAGGTGAAGTGTTGAAATCCAACTACACACAAACAAACCAACCAGGCCTGAGCTTTGCTGGGACACTGCCTGAACATATTGCATTTTCACCTTATCCTCATTTAACAGCTTCCCAGTTTTGTTCTCGATAATATCTAACCTTGTCCTAATAATACTTATGTGTCTTTCTCTCTCCCTGTCCTATATCTCCCTCTGTGTCCCTGTCTTCCTCTGCACCTTGGTCTCATTCACAGGCGAGCGAACAGGACATTCTCAAGTATGTTGTTAAGTGGGGCGAGCAGCAGCTTATTAAGAGGATGGCAGACAGGGGTAAGATAATACACTCTATAATTACCCTCAGAGCAGCCCCCCTAATGGCTCTGAGGAAATTACCCACTTACCACAGCCTCCAAAATATACTTAAAAGCATTACAAAAAGGAACCAAACTTTAGTAGCGTCAAAGTGATTGGTCATGTCATTGTGTGCTCTGACCTAGTAAGCAATTATAGAATTTATTATCGAGGTTATTAATCATTGTATAGAGTGCCCCGGGGATGAAGTTTTTCTGTGGGCCAACCCAGAAGCTAACTTCGCTCTCTTTCCCCCATCAAAAAGCCCATGGGATTTTTCCATTGGATTTTGGATCATAACAGAAATTCAATTCTGTGGTGAACAAATGTTTAAAATACTTACACATTTTGTTCTGCAAGATAATCTTCACAAATGAACACACTTTCAGTATTCATGAAGCCTTAATGCAATTACCAGGAATAACAAGCTAATTCTAGGCTAAACTACACTATAGTCGTGTCGCCACTGCAACCAGTTCGGAGTGATGGCGTTGTGTAGTCTCATTTAGCTTTGTCAGCAACCGTCTTTTTCAAGCTACAAAGTTCACAGAGGGGTATTATATAATGTATTTTATGTTGAAGAACAAAATGTGAAAGTCTCTTAAGCTTGTGTCAACCACAGACCTTATTTATTGTTTCTGATTTAAAATCCATAAAAAAAACATAGACTTTGACATGAGAGAACAGGGGGTACTAAATTGCTAATGGATTTCCGGGTTTTAGCACTCATTACTGGGCTTCTCTATTGTTTGGACCAGCAACCTGCTTCAGGAGGCTGAACCACACAGCAGCCAGTGCAGTATTTATCCATAATTTGTTAAATTGAACTTACCGGAACAATGTGAAAAATAGCCGGCAGGTTGACTTTAAAAGCCTAATCATAGTTACATAAATAGTCACGGTTATATGCATTATATTAAAAAGCCGCCCATGGCTGTTTTTGTCCTCATTTACAGAACCCAACCTGTTGAGCGGCACAGCCCACAGTGTAAACAAGAGGGGAGTTAAAAGGAGAGACCTGGACGTTGAAGAGCTTAAGGAGATCCTGTCGCCCCTCCTTCCCTTTATCCGAACTGAGCACATCTTACCTCCCAACAGTGACGTCCTCGCTGACGCGGTCAGTACTCTTTGTCTTGCTTTTTTTCCCAGCTGCTGTGTGTGTGTATGGGTGTGCACTGTGACCTTCATAAACTAATCATTGATCCACATTCAACCTGTGTTCACAGCTTAAAAGGGGTCTGATAAGCACCCCTCCTTCTGACATGCTACCCACAGCTGAGGGTGGAAAAGCCAATGCCTGGTTACGGCAGAAGAACGCCGGCATCTATGTGCGTCCCCGCCTCTTCTCTCCTTATGTGGAAGAGGCTAAGGTAAGGCTCATTCTCTCCTGATTAACGGGGCCTCCAGACAACGCAGGAAGCCGCAGATTATTTGTGTCCCTTATAGCTATCATCAAAGAGAGTAGAGGTTTTGTGAAAAGGACAGCCTTGCCATTAAGTGCTTTGGGAAAATTTGTGGACCTGTTCGTAGCTCTGATGCACAGAAATCACCCATGCCCAGTTGTTGCTATGCACACTCAACATTTTTAATAGCTGCCTCCGTCATCTTGACTGAAATTCATTTTATGTCCGTTTGAACATTTTTCCTAATAACTTATAGGGCTTCCCAGGGCCATGAATATTTATGAACATATCCCTAGACCAGAGAGAGTCATTATTAGATGAAGTGTCAATCAAGTGGAACTAATTTGAAAACCCACTCGCTGTCCTTGAGTTGCAACATAGGAGTTTTATTTTTCAGAAGTTTGGCCTAATTTGCCCTCTCTCTCTCATCTACCTGCCCCTCAGTCTGTGCTTGATGAAATGATGGTGGAGCAGACGGACCTGGTGCGTTTGCGGTTAGTGCGCATGTCCAACGTCCCTGACACACTCTACATGGTCAACAATGCTGTGCCTCAGTGCTGTCACATGATCAGCCACCAGCAAATGGCAAGCAACTCAACCACAGCTCCATCAGTTGTGGCCAATGAAATTCCAGGTAAGAAAATAGTTGAGGAATGACATGATGCTAGTATCTTATTTTAGAGAACTCCAGTAATGACTTCTAAAACCTGGAATTTTTAAAATATTTTAGCACCTCTGTTTCCCTCATCTCAACGTCTATGGGTTTTTTTGTTAGAAGCATTAAATAAGGTCTGTGGGTAACACAAGCTGAAAAACTTTCACGTTTTGTTCTTTGACATAAAATTTAAAGCTTTTACGTTTCTTAAAAAAGATGGTTTTTAACAAGTGGTTAAATAAGACTATAGAACATCATCACGCCAAATAAGGCTTTACAGCTTGTAGCAGTTGCAATTAGTTTGCATAGTTCATTTTAGTTCATATTTTTATTTCTTGCGAATGCTTTTAGGCTTCAAAAATCCTGAAAATGGTGTTCATTTGTTGTGACTGTCCTGCTGGACAAAATGTTTAAGTATCATAAATCTTTGTTTACAACAGAGCTTATCTTCTGCAATGATTCAAAATCCAATGCAAAAATCCCACAGGCTTTTTGATGAGGAAATGAGGGTGAAGTTAGCTTCCAGGTTCACCTACAGAAAAACATCATTCCTGGGGCACTCTATTGTATTAACGTGATTATTTTCATGTGAAAAAATGAAACATCCATTAATGTATGTGTTTGTATTGTGTGTATCTTTCAGTGCCTCAGCTACCTGTGGTGAAGGAGATGATCCGGAGGCTGCAGGAACTGAGACACACAGAGCAGGTCCAGAGAGCTTATGCCCTAAACTGTGGTGAAGGAGCCACCGTCAGCTATGAGCTGCAGCTGCGGGTGCTCAGGGAGTTTGGTCTGGCAGACGGAGCCACTGAGCTACTGCAGGTTAGTAGAAAGCAGAGTTTGTCCCCAGGGGTAAGAGAGGGATGAAATGGCTAAAACTGGATACTCAATGGAATAGGAGGGCTGAGGACACAGACGGACCTCAGTAATGCAGCAGACCTTAAACAAGCCTAGAAAGAAAAATCTCAAGGAAAATCTTGAAACAGGGTTTGCTTTGTCAGCACCACAGTGGATATAGATTTTTTATAGCTCCTGTTTTTGTGATTTTCAGAACCCGTACAAGTTCTTCCCTGATGAACGGTTTGGAGATGAGAGTCCAATTCTGGCTCTGCGCCAGGTGGGTCGGTGTCGGGTAAACAGCAGCCCGGCCATGGATAGCATGTTCACCGAGCTGGAAGGGGTAGTGGGCTTCCACCCTCCCCTACCTCCTCCACCTCCCCCATACCACCCCCCTGCCACACCCAGCCATGCTCAGCTCAAGGGTGCCTGGCGTCCTCGTGTGCCCATGCCAACCCCTACCCGTTCCTTCTCCTATCCCTGCAACCGCACTCTGATCCAGCGCCATGCAGCCGCTAAGCATGGCAGCTCAGAATACTCCTCTGTGCCCAGGCCCCAGCCCCCCGACTGCACCAACCCACAGGCTATGGGCCGAGCTTTGCTTTCAGACCAGCAAGCGGTGAGTGTGCGTGTTACTTCCTCAAGTCCTTGTGCTACCATTTTGTTTATTTAAATGTTTTTCTTGGCTTTGTGGTTATTGCCTGGGATCGTGAGTCACTCAACTGCCAGGTAACGTCACACGTATGAATCTGTTTTCTGATGCAGATGAACATGGAGCCTGTTATGAGGGAGTTCATGCCCGACATTGCACTGGGTGTGTCAGTCATGTCCTTGAGGGAGCAGCACATGGCAGAGATGGACAGGGACGGCCCTCACAGCCCAATGGGTCCCTCAGGCCACCATCTGCCCCACGGGCCCTGCCCTTCTGCCCGCCACAGCCATGGCCACGGTCCTGGACATGGCCACTCCTGCAAGAGACACGCTCCTGAACCCAAGCTGGAGGCTCAAGCCGAGTTCCCTGACCTGTATGACTTCTCCTGCCGACCTGCAACCCCAACCTCCACTCACCCACTGCCCTCCTTTGCAGGACCAGACCTCTACAGCCACAGCTGCACCCCCTCCAGCTCTTATCCACCCCCATACATTTCTGACACTCAGTCCCAGGGCCGCCCGCAGGGACGGACTGCCCCAGACCCATTACGTCTGGATGTCCTCAGTATGACCTCTCAGAGGCATGATGGAGTCCTTGCCAGCCCCTCTGGGGCCCAGCCTAGGATGGGACACATCCCAAGGGGACGATCAAATGAGACAGACCTGACTCATGGCTTAGGCCATTTACGGTCTCCCAGTGGGAACATGGACAGCTATGAGGAGAGGCACACAGGACCCAGAGACCCCCCAGAGGAGATGGTTCTAGCTGGAGAATCATTGGGCCCGGGGTCCCTGCAGCAGCCTCACAGGAACAGTGTCAGCGAAGAGATCTCCAGAGACCGCAGGTCACCCAGCAAGCCTGACTACCCTTATAAGAAATCTGCACTTTAACCCCAGTTGAGGACCAGGGGTTGAGTTAAGAAAAGGGAAAGCAAGATGAGCGGTTGTCCATCACTATGGACGGCAAAGCACTAAATGTGTGCCTGCGTATATGTGTGTGTGTGTGTGTTTGAGAGGGGCAGGGGAAAGGGGTGGTCGATGGTTGCTATTTATAGGATCTGTCCTTTTGTCCTACCTCTATCACACTGTGCTATCCATCACACAGTCAGAGTATGGAATGAGTAAAAGCTGTAGGTTAATTGTCAATGCTTGTAATTGATCTTTGCAAGCCCGCCTGGTCCTGCTGGTTTAGAGGATGACTCAGGCTCTACGAGGATGGATGAGTTTGATTGTAAAGAAAGATGCTATGCTGTGTGAATCCTGCACGAGGAGGTCACAACACTAGATGTAGCTCAGTTATGAACTGATGATTTAACAAAGATTATATTCATAGCTCCTGTTGTCTCTGGATTATTTTCAGTGTAGAATAGGGAGATGGCAGGATAGGAATCTCAATTTACACAAGCTAACAATGGTACACAGTCTGGGACAGAAAGCATTGTGATAAAATCATATGTAAATACGTCTGGCTGTATTCTTTTCCTCCCATTACTCGTGTCTCCATTTCTTCCTGTAGCATGCCTTTAGCAATCCACCTGACTTGTTTTCCCCTCCTGGCCCCGGTTCTGCAGTGCTGATGAGTTACAGGCCAAAGCTTGGTCACACAAAGCAGGAATTGGATCCAACAGGAAGTAGGTCATCAGAGCTCGTCATCCCCCTGTAACCCAGTCTGATAATTGTGTCAGGCTTTACCTATCGCGGCCTTTGAGTGTCTAGCTTGGAAGCAGAATTCTGGCGTTGTCAGATGGCGGGGAGGCAGGAGGATCACGAGCAGGTTCGTTACTGAGATACAGAGGAAAATATAGGGGTGCCATGGCAACTGACATACAGCAATCAGATGGAGAGTTTTTTTGTTTTTTCAGCTGGAACAGGTGTGTGTGCGTGTGTCTGTGTGCGAGGATAACTTTGATACACACAGGTGTTTAGACAATCTCAGTACTGTACACACCCATCTTTAGTCAGGTCTGTTTGTACATATCAGATGATTTAACCAGAGTCTTTGGCACAGAGCGCTGCGGTCAGTGTGCTAGAGCCTCTTCTTCTGTTTAATCCAATAGCATCAAGTAATCAAATCTAAAGCCTTAATCAGTGCTTGGAATATTCAGTTTTAGCTACCTTTATTCAATTAAGTATGATGTCATTATATTGCAACCCCTGTTAATTGCTTATTTGACTGTTCTGTTCACTGCGGACACATCAACTGCAGTATTTCTTGGTGGTAGAGGTGGATTTCACTACACCTACATGCTAAATCCATGTATACATGGATATATACATCAGAGCTCCATCATGCCACCTCATGGGAAATTGTGGAACTGCAGAGTCAGAGTCGATACTGTTAAATATACTGTTAAAGAGCTGCAGCAGCTGTAGCTCCAGCACCATGCAAGTACACACATAAAAGCCTGTTACAGCCAACAGCTGGCGTACAACCTCACTTACGAGTATCATTGCACTGTAGGAGCCACCTGTCTATTAGCTGAAGGGAAAAGGAACAAATGAATTTCGAACAAAAGGAATCTTATATTGAAGAAAAGTTGGCGATTGCTGGCTCATATCTCCAATGGAAATTGTATATAATGAATTAAGCTCAACATGTTCTGACAAAAAATTTTAATGGTTTCTATCACATTTTAGTGGTCGTTGAAGGTTTTTACTGTAGTGGACAACACTGTGTACTTGTCTTTGTCATGAAATCTCACTAAGAATGTTTGGTGTAAAACAAAAAGATTGTGTCTCGGATTCAATTTCGTTCTTAAATGTTATGCATTAGGTCAGTCTGTTCAATGTTGTAGGTGGTGTGGATTACCATGTTTGTAGATTTTTTTTTTCTTCCCTATTTTCCTTTACTTTTAAAGTAACAGGAATATGTAGAGGATCTGATGATATTAGCTCTCTGCTTAGCAGTGATGAAGTTGCCAAGCAGAAAAATAATTTTTCCATCTAGGTTGCTTCATGGGGAAAAAATGCAAAACTCCAGATTCCTCCCCATGTTCATGTTGGGTAGTTGTTTTATTTTCCAGGACAATGTTCCATTGAATAAAAGTCCTTGTTTTGCTCTTCGCTGTAGAGAAGTCAGTGCCTTCCCCCGCCTGCGGCTGGGCTTTTATTGGAGAAGTGACTTTGATGTCTATGCAAGCTCTTTTCTACCAGCTTACCAGCCTGCATCAAATAGTCCTTTGAAATCTCATGTAGCTCGTTTTGTGTACATAGTGTTATTTAGCACCTTTTGAAATTGAACCATCTGAAATGTTTGATTGAATTATAACAGGTACTTTGTACTTGTATGGTATCATAGAAAACATGTTTGTAGACTGATATTAAGTTGCATTTAGTTTCACTGAATCTATTTTTCTACTGTCACCTCAAAAGGTGCATAACAGTGGTCAACTTGGGCATCCTCAAAATAAACTGGTTTGATATTATGGAATTCATTTGATCTCAGCTGGTTGGTTTTGTCCATTAGAAACACATGATTACTTTATTTGGAGCATTAATTATTAATCCACTCAAAACTGATATTTCACATCACTTTAACAGACAAGTTTGTCTCAACGGGTCGCCACCAGAAAACTTGAACACACTGGTATTTAGTCAAAACAACAATCTAGACATGTTCACAAGAATACACATGCCACTATCATGTTCATGTGATGTACTCGTATAACATTATAGCAATAAGGGCTGGGCAATATGTCTATTTTAATATGAGACCAAATATTGTATCGTACATTTTTTTTAAAGTGTTGTATTTTCCTGGTTTTAACGGTAAAGTGATGTCATTTTCTGAACTTACCAGACTGTTCTAGCTGTTCTATTATTTGCTTCTTTTCCACTTAGTCATTATATTCACATTACTGATGATTATTTATCATAAAAATTCATTGTGTAAATAGATTGTGAAAGCACCAATAGTTCTACAGTGTCACTGCAATATCAATACTGAGGTATTTGGTCAAAAATATCTTGATTTTTCATTTTTCCATATCGCCCAGCCCTATTAGCACTTTACTTAATAACACTTTAATCTTCTTAAAGCGAACAGTGCTGAAACATTTTCTCTGATCAAAATGTTTCAAATAACATTCATTAGGAGTGTCAGGGTTAAGGCATCATTATAAATCAGTAAAAACAACTGGACATGAAATTCTCACTCCTAGAATTATCACTTCACAACAATAAGCAGGTCAGTACTCTTTGCACTAATTGTTCAAGCTTTAGGGATCACATTTGTTGCAGCAAGAGGCCCCTTTTATTCATCAGAGACAAAGAGTTGTCTCTTAAGTTTCACATTCATTCAGAGCACCGTATGAACCAGGCCTATGATAGCAGCATGGGCTCCTTGTTACTGGTATCCTGCGTTGGTCCTTCGTCTCTTTCTGGCCCGCAGCTCCTCAAAGAACTCGTGGACAGCTTCGACTGTGACCGTCTGTTAGAGACAGTAAGGGAATGGTTCAAGTTTTAGATTTGGAAGAAGAAAAGGGGGAACACACAAGACCCATTGTTCATCATTGGCGTGTAGAATGAAACCAACATTTCCGTGGGTGAATAATTAAATCTTAAAGTGCTGACCTTGCAAAGTTTAAACCAAACGCTCCAGACTACATTTGCACTCTCACTTCTCACCTTTCCTTCAGCAGCACACTGGTCTAAAAATGCAGTGATCGAAGTTGTCAGCTCATTGAAACCTGAGGGAGGAACACATGATTAATTAGTCTCGATCAATCGCCTCGGCCGTAAATTTCACTTTGCATGATTACATCCTTGGAGGACAACTGACCCCGCATCTCTCCCACCGCCCTCCCCGTGCTCACCGTAAATGACCTCCAGCTGCTGTACACGGTCCATCGAGCTCGTCAGTGCCATCAGCGGGTGCTGCCCAAACGGCTCGTCCAAGCCTTTGTTCTCGTAGGCCAGAATGGTGTCAGACTGATCCATGAGAAACTGCACCTCGGCAGCCACATAGGCCCTCTGTGCAACAGTGCAACACAGTTTACTGACGCTGCAAGACGCCTTCTTCTACCCTTTGTTAAAGCCCACATTATAATGTGAGAGCTTGTTTCTGTGGCCTACCTTGCAGCTCGTACAGGTGCAGAGCTCGGAGCGCCAGCTGTAAGGCCAGAACACAGCTCCCTGTCTCAGCCTCTCCAGCCCGGTCGCCTGCAGCTCCCTCAGCTTGCACACAACAGGTCCGGCCGTGGCCTTTGCAGGACTGCCTGTCATTTCCTCATGGGTCCGTTTGCAAGGTGAACTCCTTTGTGTTTCCTGAGACACAATAACAGAGGACGAGGTGAGATACTGTGTTAAACTGGCAGGTGTAGATAACACCTGGGATCTGTAAAATATCTCCGCAGACTCATCCAGGGAAGTCTCGGGGCGACGGACGCGATGAGATGATTGGGCGATGAAAATCACCAGTTTACAGTAAGCTGTCCTGTGAAGCCTGGCCAAAGCCGTCTACAGAGCAGGAGAGGCAGTGCCTCATGGGTCATTTCCCCCCTAATTACCCAGAGGAGGGGAAAGCACGATAACAGGAGCTGGAGCCTGCACTATAATCTGCTCGTTGCCCTCCAGCTCCATCTCGTGGCAACAAAAATGTGCACGGTGAGCAATCCAAAACTGTACATTAGGGCCATTTTCCAAACAAATCCCTTCATTAAACAGTGTTAGTCTCCACTTGAAGTCACATTGTAAAGCTGTAGAGGGCTTCCACGATATGGAGGCGGGTAAATATACCCAGGTAAACTGCCAAAAGTACTCATCATACTACAAATAGGAAACATCTAAAGAGACACATGATGCTCATTTGGCTTAGTTTAGTTTATTTCCATAGGGACTATGCCCATAGAGAAACAGGACAATACATCTTAAATCTGTATAGCAGGGCAAAGTTACAAAACAAGGTTGATTATATTCCGTGCTTTTACCCTATAAATGCAAAACAATGATTATGTACTACTTTTTGTGCATATACAGCATAGATATGACAAGTTTAACATTATTTGGGGAATTTCTCAAAAATCTAACCACTTATGATTTTTTTTTTCAGACTCTACCATGAGACAAAACCGAACAAAAACCATAAATGGAAAAGTAACAAGACACGTGTCAACAACATATCAGACATATATATTTTATACTTGAGGACCTTATCGAGATCATTTTTAACCAAAATCAAGACTCATTCTTGGACAAATCATATTGTACCTAAACATTTCAGGTAAGTATAAATATAGATTTTATAGTACGTTATTTTATCTAAGTTGTATTTTTGTAATATTTTATGATTTTAGCACTCAAATCACTACTTTTGCATTCTCTTGCTTCTGACTCTTGAGCTGCTAAAACATGTATATTTACCCGTTGTGGGATTCATAATTTCTTATTGTCTCATACCTTATGTAAGTAGAGGTAGGTTTTATGTAGGAAAGTGGTTATTAAAATGTGTTAGAATAATCTACATTTTGCCAACAGGTAAGTGCTACAAAGTAAACAAAGTATTAGGGTTAGTGGTAGGTTTAAAGATTTGTAACATCAGAAATGTGGATTTTTGTTTAATCATAGTTTTGGGTTGTCAAAGTAGTGTATTCTTAACTCTGACACAACCAAATCTGTAATTATGAAACCATCTTGACATAAGTGTTCACGTGTGGTTAACATGGGAATCTTTCCCATCTCTACCATATGAAATTGGCTGGTCAGCAACAGCACAGATTTGGTGTTTGTGGGTTTTCTTGTTCACTCTAACTCCCCTCTGTCGGTTTTTGTTGTCAAGATGGCAAACCCTTCATGCAAATATAGAAATAGCCTTACGTGCATTGTTTCTTACCTCCTGCTTTGTGTGCTCAGCACTGGTGGACGGTTTCTCATCACTACTTTGACTTGGCTCAGAGGCTTCTTCCTTTTCTGCTCCCTCCTCGACATCGACATCTACCTCCTCCTCAGGATGACTGACGCTGATCACAGGTGGTACTGAAGGGAAAAGGCAATTTAAAAAAAAATGCTCTCTGCATTTTGTTTTTATATCTTTACAAAATTGTACATGTGTGTTTGTATTTGCTAGCTGTGACGAACAGCTCAGGGTGATTAGTTACCTGCAAAGTGAGCAGCATACGTCCATAAGACAGGAGCCTTGTTCATGCAGGCCTCACATATCATCTCCTGCAGCTCCTCAGGTTCCACTGTGGTGCAGCCAAGGTGCTGTCAAATACACACAAGTTATCTTTAGAATTAGAGAAAGACATACTGTAATAATGAAATTGTAATTATAGAAGTGTAACTCTAATAACATGACTTATGCTTACCCTGCTATGAAACCAATCCTCACAGATGATGCACTGAATCATCTCATCATCGGCCTATTAGATAATGAAAAAAGGTGTTATGTGTTGTGACAGATGACAACGTAAACAGTAGATTTGATCCAAATAATCTGAATTACATTAGACATCTGTGATAAACAAAAAAATAATAATTTAATGGGATACCTGATCGTCTGTGTCTGGGTAAGGCCGGTCACATGTGCAGTAGCAGCCATTGAAGTTGTGATTGTAGTGATTCTTCACATTTTCCTCATCTTTGACCTGTGAATACAAAAGATGGAATAACTTCCAAAAATCAAAACATAAATGCCAGACAATAGAAGTAGACACTGTTTCATATCCAGAGGACTTACAGGAATGAGCTGGCACTTAAATTCCCCAAACTTGCTATTTCCGCAGTCACAGCGAAAATTTCTACATGAGAAAAATGGGAAAATTTTGAAAAGGGTGAAGCAAACTGTGGGACTGAATTTTGTTTCATCGGCACACAAAGGTTGGGAAAAAAAAAACCAAAACAAACCTTTTGGTGTACAGTTCAAAGATATCATGTCCATCGTGGCATTTATTGGCACAGGCCAGACAAACCCCAGCAGGCTCTGCAGCGCTGGGAGTGCAGGTGTTGCAGGCAAACACAGCCTGTCTCTTCACATAGCCCTGCAACATAACACAGGGGGTATACATACACAGCAGTATGCACAATATTCACGACATGTCCCCTATAATAATAAAGAACTGTAGTAGTTATTTTGTGTTGTCTAATGGGAAATACTGCAGTGAAACCAAAAATGTATAGTTTCACTCTTGAGTGCCCCACAGAAACTACAACCCACTTACAAGAAATTATAATACCAGAAAAAAATACTGCTTGTTTGTGACACACACAGTCACAATTAACACACAATGCCGTGTCTAAAGCTGCAGTATTTTTGTCGAGGAGGCGAGTGAGCGGATAAAGGAGCGATGGCTGCAGGGCTGCGGTGCAGGCAGCTTTTCTTACCCGAGAATAAGAGCAGTTTTCTGGGTCGCTTCCAGCCAGCACACACAGAGCCTTCTCCAGCTCCTCCTCGTTGGCAAGAAAATCGTCCAGGTCTGAGTCCTCTTTGTTTGCAGCCATACCGCTAAAAGAGACACAAAAATACAGACACACACACAAACACACACCGGTCTGAGCTGCACAACAGTGTTGACAAATGATGAGTCTTCCGGGCGGGAGTTTGGGCCCAAGACCACGTGGAGGAAGTGACGCAAGATACTGATTAACAATCATTAAACTGATTGATTGAACTGTAGATGCATTTTACTTCAAGCATGTAGCATTAGGCTATGTGAATTATGGCCTTAGTAGCTTGCATTCATTTGACTTTAAGTAGATTATAATTGAGGAATTACAATGCATTTTGTCATCATACGGTGGCCTGTCCTCCTCATTGTGGCATGCAGTAAGTTGGTATATTCTCACAATAGAAACATTAAAAAATAACATTTTTTGTGTTTAAATATTTACAATAAGGGAAATCTGTTAATGTGTTTAGGGGGAAATAATTTAGCAAAATTAACAAACAACCACAACCATCATTGATTAACCATTAAAGAATAAAACACAGTTGTATTTGGTACCATCAGAAAAGGAAAATTAAAGGTCCGAAGTGAAATTTTGGGATGTTACATACCTGGTGGTAAATAAAGGTCGGGAGAGAGACTGAAAATTGGTTGTGTATTTTCGAAATATTTGTCATTTATTTTGTTCTCAAGACGTCATGGTAATTTTTTTACGCGTTCTACATCTTCGAAGTCTTTTTAATTAAATTAAATTACAAAATATTTTTATTGATTATTTTATTAAGTGGTTACATAGGCCTACAGGCAGTCATAAGATGCATATCTTTAATGCATCTTTGAAACTTTGACCTGGGGGAATGCTGTCTTTTGGTAGTATAGTATATTTTTCAGCTTTATTTTACGAAGTTTGTTATAAAAGTTATTCAAACATGACTTTAATGACGTAGGGGTACATGGTAACTAGTAATCTGTAATCTATTACTCTTTATTAAGAGTTGTAGTATTTCCTACTGCTGTCTGTTTTTTATGGCTCTAACAGTAGGGAAGAATAAAACTATTATATGTTGCTGTGGTTTTCCAGTGGATGGCGCCACTGTGACATGTGTGTCAGTCTGGGATCCCGCCGACAATACGCGCTCTTTGCGCTGACAGCAGCGGATACAATGCATGAGGCTGCTGCCATTGTGAAAGCTGCAACGGGCCCACAAATAGAAGATTAATTAATCATGCAAACTGCAATTGGTTTGTGTGCTTATTCAAAAACCAGCTCACTGATTCATATATTAACTTAAACTTTCTCAAGTCTTCATGTATCAACAGACAGCGCTCTCAGGGAACACACTGAACTTCTCTGACCGCATCCCTGTTGCCTTTACAGGCTGTCGGAAATAATATCGATTCACAATAAAAAGCCTGAAAAGATGGTAAATGTGCAGCAGGGACAGAGCTAAGAATTCTGGGTCCTGCTGTTTCCCCCCCTTCTCCTTTAAAAAAAAGTATTTATTACCACAATCTGTATCTTTCGCCCTAATAATGAAAACAAATGTTGCAGTGAAAGTCAGCATTATCAGTGAACAACTGCTTAAACAACACACCATTTATATATTTACATTATTGCAACCTCAGCAACTGTACACATTACATTTTTGGATTATTCTAATTAATTTAGTTTACCATTCCACATTGTTATTTTGGACTTACAGAATTCAGTTGTATTATTATATACAGTAATTACTTCATTCTCATTCACACCTCATAAACCATTACTTTTATTTTATGTATTTTAATAATTGTTTAATTATTTTGTTCATGTATTTAAATGGGTAACATTAAGTTGCTATTGCATGTCCCCTTTGCCTAAGAGTAAACCCTTCTTAACAGGACTATATCTTTTGTCTTCACGAGCCCCTCAGAAAACACTGCTCCCAACCGTCCCAACTTTAGGACTTTATTTATATCCATTAACAGGATATAAATCCTCCACACCAAAACAATACAATACCATAATATACATTTTTAAATAATATTATCATAAAACATTATCACAAATCAGATTTGAAATTTAGATTCAATTAAAGGAGCACAGGCTACACCCTCCTTATGCAGAATGGAAGCTATTACTCAATAAACCAATTTCACAATAAATTAAATTAAACTAAATTGAATAAGTAAAATAAAATAATAAAATTAGTAATTTTTCATCAAAAGTTTGAGGATTTGCTGATATTCTCTGTTTTAAATAATTAATAATTGGATATCTTTGGGTTTATGACTGTGAAACATTATTGCCTTTGCATCCCTATTAGCACACAGAGGAATATTGTGAGTGGAAATCATCATTTGCCCCCAAAACATCTTGTGGTTCAAAGACCTCATGATGTTAATTAACCTGGAGAAAATCAATTTCAACTTGTGAGGGTCATCTGGAAAATTTGAGTCTGTTAGGGGCCCTGTGATCAATTACATAACTAAATTAAAAACACTAGAGGACAAATTAATGATTCAACCTCTGATGCACACTGTGTCAATACATGTCAAAACATATTTTACAATATCTAGCCTATATTTACAAATATTAAACTGTGTACTTGTTTTGTATGTTTTATCAAGGACTTATCTGCCATGTTACATGGCAAGCGTTGATTATTTATTTGTCTTTTTTCTCTCTATATATGTGTGTGTATATATATATTTGTTGGATAATAATAATAATGATAATAATAAAAGTAACAAAAAACTTCATTTGTATAGCCCCTTTCATACAACAGATGTAGCCCGATGTGCTTTACAACAAAGAAATTACATGCACCAAGTGATTTACATGAAAAGACATAGAAGACATGAAGACATAATAAAACCTGCATGTAAAAATGAGATAAGATCAGAATAGAATACATAAAATACATTTTAGCATGGATAAAACCCACTTGATAGTACTAGTAAAAGTAAGATAAGAAATAAGGATAAAATAGAATGCACAGAATGCATAACATAAGGTGGAAAATAAAACCCACCGAGATAATATTAATAAAAATAAAGCTAAAATAGAGTATATAATGCATACAAATAAGGGAATTCCAACATTTGAAGAGGTGCAGTAGTGTGTAAGTGATCCTTTTTACCTTATGATATTTACTCTCTTTTGTAATTGTAGAGATGTTAAGTCGGACAAAAAATTAAACATTTCTAAAGTTTATCACACGTCATTGTGGTTGTTAGAATGAATAAACACATTAATAAAAAAGGAAAAGAAAAAAAAAATCTGGGAAACTGAGATGAGCACCTGATTATTTTCCGCCATTTATTAGACACTTGATTCGATTACTCAGAGATGAATCTGCAAGTTAATCGATTACGAAAGCACAGCAGCACGTGAAATCAGGGCGGGCTGTGATTCGACGGCTGGGAGCGGTATTTTCCGAGGGGCTCGTGAAGGCAGCGTCAGTCTCCTGGCTCCTGGGTGTGTGCAGTCAGTTCAGCCCAGAGACTGAGGGAGAAACAAGCACCAGGAACATCTCAACGTGAGCACAGCTGTGCCTGTCATCTGTCACCTTGTTTGAAAACTTCTTCTCCTTCTCCAGCGGACGGACCGAGAATGGGAAACTACCGGAGCTAGTTTCTGAGGAGGACACACATCCAGGGGGGGAACTGTGCTAAAATTGCCAGGTTAGTTAATGCTAGCACACCACAGCCTCTTTTTGACGTAGTTGCCGTTGAGTCAGTTGCTTCATCTTTCAGCCAACTATCCGCTGATAGCCACTGATAGTTAACTCGTTTGGTTTTCGTAGTGTTACTTGTCTGTTCAGCCGTTTAGCGTTGGTTGGTGTTGTTAGCGCGCTAGCTTGTTCTCTATAATTGCATGCCATCGGTTAGCTATGCAGGTTGTCACTGCCCAGCTAGCTAGCTAACATTAGCAGTTGAGGTTAGCAAAAGGGGGTCAGCGTGTGTGTTTCACTGATGCTGAACCGCGTTCACTGTACTATCGTGTTTAGAAACTAGATAATGTTAACCACAGGAGCTCAGCGTGGCAGACCAGTTGTGTTTAAGTCGCGAGCCGAGGGGTGAACTTGAGTATCTCCTTCATTGTAACGTGCATACGTTGGTTTCCTGTTTTCGCCTGCCCAGGTTGAGTCTTCAGTCACACCGTTTACCTCCAGAGAAGGACCCGGAGCACAGTGGAGATGCAGACCTTCCTGAAAGGCCGGAGAGTCGGCTACTGGCTCAGCGAGAAGAAGATGAAGAAGCTGAATTTTCAGGCCTTTGCCGATTTGTGCAGGTGTGTGGTTATAACCAATTTCATGTGTCCAGGTCAAGAACCAAAACAGCTTTACACAAATTCACACAACACCTCATTAACAATCCATGTCATAGTGAGTTAGGAGGTGTGCTGACACAGACTTCCTCTTAATGACTCAGTGACAAAAGGAGCTGATTATCATCTCTTCTGCTCTCACAGGGAATAGTTTGTAGTTTTCATTTGAACGTCCTCTTACTTACACACAGCACAAGTGACTTCCCTGCTCATGTCAGAATCAGGATTATTTCTCACTGAAGCTGCAACAATATGAGATTTTCAAAATATTGCAATTTTACTGTATCTCAGTATCACAGTATTACAGAATTGTTATTTGTGATCAGAATGACCCTTAAAGGAATAAAAATAGAGGGGTTGTATTTGGATGAACAAACAAGGAGTCGACAGATTATTGATCTGCCGATATTTGGCATTTTGGAGATTATCTGTATCGGCACTTTATTTTAATAATCGCTGATGAAAATAATTGATTAAAAAGTGCAAAGAAAGTGTCAGCACGGGAGGAACTTGTACTTTGTTTAACCTCAGGGAGCTATTTTTATGTGTAATTTTTTATTTAAATTTTTACTCGACTTTATAAAGAAAACGTTGCAGGGAACTTGCTGCATGTGATGTTGAACGTTACAGTTTTCATTTGACATTTGCTTAAGATATTTAAACAAAGTTTTTTTTGTTGGAGTTTGTTATATTGCAAATTTTAAATAAGACAGAAAGAATTTCATTTGTATTGTAAATGCATATTGGTTCGAAATATGACTTATCGGTCTCATTAACTACTAATAATGGGTATCAGCATCGGCCCTGAAAAACCAGTATCGAGGGGTCGATAGCACAAACGTTTTATTGCTTTAATTGAAACTTGAAACATTTTTTCTATATCGAAGTACATATAAACAGTCTCCTTTTTGAAAATAACTAAAAATAGAGGTGAGATTCTCCCTCCAATCAAATTGTTTACAATATCTTATATGAGCAAATATGCACGGTATGATAATTGTCAACTTTCATATCACGGTATACCTTAAAATCAGTATATCGCTGCAGACCTGTTTGTCACTGTCAAAATACACACTCAGCAAAAATAGGAGCGAAATACTGTTCTCCACACACAGATCAGGATGTGATTTTAAAAATATAAAAGTATGTTAAGCAATGGGGGTTAATTAAAAGTACAGTTAATAAGGCCTGTGCTTCTGTTCTCTCTGCTATATTGCAACGTCATTTTTATAAAATAGCATGTATACATGCCCCAAGGGAAGGTGCCACTAACCTGAGTCAGTGTCTGTCGAGACATAGTGGGAGGAGGGAGAGTGTGTAGGTAGGTCTGTAGTGCCCTAAGGCACATGTGTAACAGGACAAGCAGATAAAACAGGTGTTCTTTTGTATTCAGTTGTCTTGAAGCATTTAACTGTAAGGCAGGTGTGTGGATTAAACAAACTAAATCTCTGCTGTGTTGAAAACATATCCAAACCATAATCTGCGCTTGTATTCCACATAGTCAACCTTTGATCATTACTGTATCTTACACTGATTGGAATAGTGATATCAGAGACCAGTCTTGGCTTTGTGCGTCTAGTTGTGAAGAATTTAATTTATCTAGAAGAAACAGACCAAATGAATAAAATAACATGGATTTATTCAAGGCTGTGTTTCTACAGTTGCAAGGATTTATTCTTCAGCCTTGAGAGGGGCAGCTATAAGAGTGCTGTATGTATGTTATCTTGTTGTAGCTTATCCTTCTCCAGCCAAGTAAAAAATGTTATATAAGGTCTTATAAAATAGGGCATGAATTTTCTCAGCAGACATGACTCCAGGAGAAGTGAACTCTCCCTCACTGATTTACAATAGCTGTTACACAGTATGCTATATTGGGGAATGGCTCCAAGGTATGGCAGCAGCCTTATCATCTCTCATTGCAACATTGCCTCGCTGTTTATGATGTGTGAGGGCCATGGTCATACTGAAAACACAAACAGTGTCAGCAGCTAACAGTGGGAGAGAATGGAGAAAACACTTATTCAGTCATCTGATCAGGGTGTGTTAAAGCAGGCAGTTGTGTCCTACCCTTTTCAAGAGGGTTGTTGCCTCATAGAAGCAACCTGGTTGAGCCAGCACAGATTACCACACTGTAATCCACAAAACATTTTTAATCTCTTCATAAACCTTCAAGTAACACCTCTCCTGGCTCCGTCCCTGCATCCCGCCTACCCCCGCCTTCCCTCAGAGCAGGGCGGAGTGCTGTTTATTATGAGGGAGTGGGGGCGAAGTGTTTAAAGGTGGTGTTTGTGATAAAAGATCAAGACGAACAAATTTAATTACCTTTATACAGGAACAACAAGAAAAACCAGCACGTTTAAATAGAAGGGAGCCACAAGGTAAATAAACGGGTGTATCATGTATGTGATCACTGCTTCCCCCAATCAGCCACTGAAACTTGTCTTCTGGTTCTTCTTGCCCTGACATATTTAAGTTATCATGTTAGAAAACAAAAGTCATCTTCAAGAGGAAGGAATATATAGAACTACGATAACCTTCCCATATATGCACAAGAACAACAACTCTTTTTTTTTTTCTAAGGCATTTTCTCTTTCTAGGAGCCATAACTCTTTAAGGGTGTGTCAGTTATTTGTAAAATGTCTCTGAATCACTGTTGTGCGTTAGTGACAGCTTGTTACCAAACCTTAAGGCACAAATACCTGATTTATTTTTTATGTCATATAGAATTTTAAATTTTTCATAAACACAAAATCACCTCACAGATAACCCAATAACACAACCCAAGACAAGAGAAAGAAAAATAACGCTAAAATAAAATGGGTAAAGACTGACTAACCGTAAAAGATGACATAAAAGTAAATGGCTAAAGAAATATAAACAAAACTAAGGTAAATCAAGATAACAGTATTGAGGTGACATGATAAGTAAATTGGTCAGATTCCAAGTGTATCACTGTTGGATGTCCACTCATAGTATCCATATAAATGTTAACTTCTGCTGTGTCATCGTCACATCTACCCTTTAAAATTACATTCATTTTGTGCCGAGGTGTAAGTATCGTGACAGTATTCCCCATTTATTTCCATTTTATTTTTAAGGAATTGCTTCTTTGGCAATATCACATTCTTTAAATTAAATTTCATACCCCTTGATTGTGTTTAATAGATAGATGTGTGCAGATAAAAGATAAATCAAATGTTTAACCTCAACAGGATGTGCCAGTGTCATACTCTCACAGTGACTGAGCAGGTTTTTCCCCTCTCATCATGTGGCATGCAGCTGACACTGCGAGTGCTTCAATGTGCAGTCTGCCCTGTCACTTGCAGCTGGACTTGAAGGGATTCCTGTTGGTCAGAGCCACTTGGGTTTCTGTTTGTGTCCTGTGGGCTTGCACAGCAATTTAGATGCCTGCTTCTGACTCGCATATACCTGATTTGGAAAAAATGCAATGCCCTTGAGAACAGCCAGCCTCAGCGTCTTTGGATAGTGTGAAAATATTGTTGCTTTGTCCTGTCAAGGCGAGGCCACTCTAGGACAACAGGTCTATTGAGATTACATTGAGCTACACCCACTGTATGTTTGTATGTAGTCCTTTGCCCAAATACTGAAGTGATGTGATTATTTAAAACCTGTGGTGAGTATGACATGTAATGATATGGTTGCGTTGATTTGAAGGAGCAGGAGTTTTAACAGCTCAAACAGGTAATGCTGCTTCACCTGGCTGGCCCACTTTATCTGTCTGTAATGGTTGCCTGATCACGTCAACAGATTCTCAAATAACGCCTGAATGTAAACTTTGTAATCTCATACTGTCACGCAGTCTGTTGTTGTCTATGATGCACCACAATACCCAGCGCTACAGTTAGACTTCATGGATATACAATGCTGTGTGTTAGTAAGAAATAGCATAATAAAGTGTCTTGTTCTTCATTACATCTCCTATTGAAAAAGTTAAAAAGTTCTGACCTTGGCCTGCTCCTCTGCTGGATCTACTCCTTCATCCCTTTCACTCTACTGGCTGCTTAACAATATAGGAGAACAGATGATTTCCATATCTGAGATGGGACGAAACTAAAGGCCCCATTCACACCACATGAAAAACGCCAGCTGCAGTATTAAATATCCACATTGTTGTGAAGCGGTGAATGGCTGCACTGCTGTTACCATGGGGCTGTAACCTCAAAAACAACTGGGCTGGACAGGCTGAGTCAGTTGTGATGCTGGTTTTGTACTCATAGTAAATTCTCCCCCAAGTAGTCAATGTGTTGTTTTGGTTATTTAAATTTAACACATTGAAAACTTTGGCTAATTTGTGGCATAGAGCTGCACAGGTTACTTGACAAGTAGTTCCACCAGAAATGTGAGAATGTGTCTTTCCTCTTCTACTTTTTTGTCTGGGCAGTTGTTTGTCTTTCAGTGGTGGCCTGGTGAGGTTAGGACAAACCCAACAGGTTTAACTCTTTGAAACCTGGATTGACATCATTTTTCTTGTGCTGCATTCAGGGGCCTTTCAAATGTATATAAACATTTGAACCCAGAGCAAATTGGTTTGATTTCTTTCAAAAACATGGGAAATGGTAATGCTTAGCTTGATAAGAAATGTCCCAAAAATTGCAAGAAATTAGTCCATTTAGATTTAAAAAAAAAAAAAAAAAAAAGCTGAGTGTGTTTTTGTTGTTGTTGCTGTTTTCTTGTATTTTTTATTTTTTTGTTTGATTGTTGTTTTCATTTGTTCTTTGTCTAATTATCATCTAATTTTCATCTATTTTTTCATCATTTCTTGCTAATTTCTGGGTTATGTCTTCTAATCTGCTCATTGCTTGCTTTCCATGTTTTTAAAGGAAAGCAAGCCAGTTTGCCCACCTTTCAAAGGGTTCAACATGTGAGGACATCCTCTGTGACAGATACCTATAAAAAACTGTCAAAGAGACCAAGTAATCCCACATTTAAATGTATGCACTAATCTTTGTGATTTAGCAGTCGCTTTAACACGCCTGTGTACTTTCACACTTCTTCCTAACTGGAATCAGTGCAAACAAACAAACATCACTTTGTTTCATTTTTCCAACGAAGATGTCCCAACGCGCTCCATGTGTCAGTGGACAGGCCACGCAACATGTCGTTTGTTTGAAAAAATGCTCGCCTTGACTCAATTTTTTTCAAAGCTTTACAGATTTCCAACCTGTTTGGGAGCAAAAGCAAGCTATTACTTCAGCCCAATCAGGACTCAGTAGGCTTCCGTCAGTGTTTGTGCTCATAGTATATGTGACCAATTTTTTCTCGTGTGTACAGTGGAGTATTGGGCTGCACGATTTGAGGAAAATATGCAAGAAGTGATAGTTGTGTGTGTGTATGTGTGTATATATATATATATATATATATATATATATATATATATATATATATATATATATATATATATGTGTGTGTGTGTATATAATATTTACATTTTAAAGTGCAGTTTTTTACTCTCTTTCAACTGACAAAAATCCCTGAGTTCAATATCAGAATCTTTCCAAATGTGTTTGATGTGCAAATTTACATTGCAGTGACGATTAAAAAAAAACAAAAAACATTGTATTGTGCAGCCCTAGTGTAGTAATGCACTATGTTGTGATAGTCCACCAACAACTACACTCTTATAGTGGTATGCTGGTTGCCAAGCAACTATTTTTGATCCAAAGACTAGTATTTATGCACTGTTTCTGAGAACTGGAGTATTCTCCAGCTTTGGGATTTTTGTCTTTTCAGACACAGTGACTCTTCTCAGCTGTCCTGCTATAATCAGACAAATCTACTGAATAATTCAGGTTCCTTTTTTGTTTTGTTTTTGACATCTAAGCACAGAATGACTTGTGTCAGTAGCTCATGTCTGAAACTGTCCATAGAGTCAAATTGTTAAGGACCTTAATGAATTTCTGTTTTCCACCTGTTATGGAAAGGAACTGTTTTGTCATCACATTTACTATAAAGAGTAATAGGAACCTTCACACTATAAAGGAAGGACCTTAAAAAATAAACAGTAAATTACTATTATGCAAGTTGATGATATTTGTAGCATCACTTAGCTTTGTGTTAGAGTTTGTCTTTTATAGTCTATGGGTTCCTTCAGGGCTTTTCTTCCTCTGAGTCTCCAAGACACTCTTTTTGGACTTTTTGGAAAAGAGCCCCATTATGCTTACCTTTAGAGCCTTAAACATGACTACATAACATCTTGCATCATATAGCTTTTAGGTATTTCTGATATACCTATGGCAGGTTCTATTTAAGACTGATAACTTTCAGTTCATTTTAGGGCAGAATAATGACTGTTACTTTTGTCTTATTTTTCAGGAAAAGAGGAATAGAAGTTGTTCAGGTAAGTAGACAAAATCTTTTTTCTTATGCTGTTTTTTTCCTCTTTGTTGTTTTGTAACATGAACATTTTGAGCAGTCATTGTTTTAGTTGGGAGGTCTTTCCAAAAAGCTAGCCTATGTCTTTGATGAGACATAATTTTATTCTGACTCAATGCTGAGTTTCAACCCAAACATTTACTACACATACATTTTTCAGATTTCTGCTTGAAACTACTATCAGTAGTAGTACTATCATCAGCACAATATGGCCACTCTGTAAACTCTGTAGTACAACAGAGGGATCTAATTAGGGCACTGGCTACTCATTCTGTGAGAGTTGAGTTGCGAGTGTGTGTGGTTGAAAATTTTTAAAGCCAGGCTGCAGTTGTAAAAGTTACCACAGTATCTGACATCAGTGATAGCAATATTTTCATTATATTAAGTTGCATAAACACGAGCAACTCTTTCCAGATGACTAATTATATCCATGTCAATGTATTCTGTTTAATGTGGATCTATAAAAGCAAATAATGGTATATACTCAATGTATTGCGGCTTATTCCATGTAGGATGTATAAAATGACTATATCGCAAAAATCAAGTATAAATTGTCACATCTTTTTTTTAAGCCACAGGCATAAGTATATTTATCTGCAGGGCCCCAGATCACTACTATTTACATTTTCGACCATGGAGCACTAGTGCTACTTGCAAATATTAATCATATCTGACCTGGAAAGATGTTAGTTTGTGTCCCACTTACAGTGAACAAATCATCACGCTTAACGGCGCTGCAGTAACAGTTTAACTTAAGGAGTTAAATGGTGATGTCAGCAGACGAGGCATGTGTTTTGTATATTCGGGGCTCTGGACTGCAGCTATTTAGGCACATTTTCAAACATGGACCACCCGTGTTACTTGCAAATACTATTAATTTATAAACTGGAGAGCTGTTAGTTTGTTTCCAGCTTTTACAGGCGTTAAGTTTACAGTTTAACTCTCTGCTAACATGTAAGTGTGAACAAAAGCTTCCAGTTAACAGCAAAAACGTCGACAATTCCTGCTCAAGACGAGCAGGGTGCTTCAAAACACAAGCACCAGTGGTTGTGCTTTTATTTATTTAATTCGAACAGTGCTTTATTTTTCTTAATTATAACATTATTTTTTTGTTTGCTTTATTGTGACAGTCGCTACTTTATTGTTTAATAATTTTGTATTTTAGCAGTCAACAGTAGTTTAGAGGAGATTTCAAAATGTTGAGACATATATCTTGTGTTACGATATAGTCTAAAAAATATCCTTATTTTACTTTAGCGCCACATCACCCAGTCCTATAATGGTCTATCTCCAGTAATTACTTAGCTTAAGTCAAAGAGGGGTGTTCAGTTATGTTCAGGTAAATACACGCCCAAGGAAAATAAAAGCTGCTGTCGTTAATGGATATTGGACTCAGTACAATACACTGAGTTAGTAAACACATCACATACAGCAGCATAGTAACAATTGTTACAAAGTCCTGGGAGCTCAGTGTTGATAAGTGCTTGTCAGTTAAAGTGCTCTCTGCAATTGAGGAGGAAATCATCCAGCTTTTTCTGTCAGTCTCTTCCTCTATTTTTCTTTTTTTAATGCCGTCTCTTGTCCTCTTGTCTGGGGGCCTTTTCCCCCCTTTTGCTTTGAGGTTATTTTTTTCCTCTCTCTATGCTAACGATATCAGCACACCCAGAAAGAGCCCTGTCCTGGGAATAGTCCCAAAGTAAGCAGGGCTTTGTTTCCCACTGTGCATTCAGTCACTCCTGGGAGAGTAAGTCCTCACAAATCCTGAGCCAGGGGTACCCAGGGACTGGAACAGCCCTGGCCTTCCCCATAACTCCTTTCTCCACAACCACCTGTTGAGATTTTTCCCCCTCTTACAAATCAGCATCAACTCTTTCTTGTTTTTAGTTTAGCTGTTGTCGCCAGTTGAGGAAGATCAGTCTACTCAAACTTGCAGAGGTATTTGTTTAATTCATACCGGTGACTGGACTGCCCGAGATGCACCCAATGCCAGTCAGTGCCTGTACTGTCATGGCTGCATCAGAGCGGAGATAATGGTGGCCGTTGTAATGTTTTGGCTTTGCTATACAAGTCACAAAGCTGTCTTCTCCTATTGCACTAGTACATTCTGAGCCCAAGCAACCCAAAGACTTTCCCTCAGACCGTCACTTTGCAATCAGTGATGCAGCTTCAAATGCCATGTGTTTGAAACCTTGCTATTATATATGTCTTCTCTTGTATGTCTCGTCCTTGAGGCCCTGAGCCTAATTTAACTAGTGCCAAAAGACAAATTTCCACATTGAGAGTGTAAATAATGTTTTGTTAGAGACGGAGATAACAACAGATGAGACAGGCGGTAATAAAGAGCACATCATCGAAAGGAAGCGGTGGAACAGTACAGTAAAACTTTTGCGGCACTGCTAATGCTTCAAAATAAAAATTGTGTTTCCTTGCAAATTTAGTGTTCAGCTGGAGTGTTTTTCATGTTTTATTCATTTATTTTTTTAAGCTTTAAGGGTAGGTGGGAGTGTTGCTGTCTTGTGGATATGAAGTCCATTTAACCTTCTCTTGAAGGCTGAAGGCAGAAAATAGCTGCAGATTTATGTCTTGCAGCCAACTGAATCACCTAACCTTGTCCCTGTGGTCTGACGGACTAGCTGATCGTGACCATAACAACTCAACCTTGGGATATCCAAGGATGAGTTATACTGAGGCTTTTCTTGCAGGATTAACCAATAGGTCATGTTGTTGTAAGCCATATTATAAGCCAAGTCAGTAATTTGTTTTCTGTCGAAAACACAGATTCATTGGAATAATAGCTGTGTGCTAGAACGGCAGAACTTGGGGATTTTAGATTGTTTGTCCGAAAAGCTAGCAGCATGAGGATGTTACCTTGTTCTCAGGATATTGTGTTGTGCACTTTTTTTTATTAATGTCTGACATGTTAAGACCAAATGTTTATAAAATATGTAATACAGAACATAATAGTCAGAGTAATCAGTTATGAAAAGAATTGTAACTTGCAGTGTTGAGGAGATATTTATCATAACAATGTGGGTAGTGTGTATTACTCAACCATGGTAAACCTTTCTTCATCTTGCCAGCTCCCAGATCTCCCCACTCTGTCTCCAGTTAGCCCGGGGTCATTAAGTCCAAAAATTAATCTTTAAATCAAGTTTATGTTACTCGGTTGCCTAATTCTGGCCTAAAATGTTTTCAGAAACATATTTAAGTACACTATCAAGCTGAAATACCAGTTTGCGAACAGGAGATGGGCACCACACTGCTTTCTGTATTGTGAAAAACGCAGGCTGAATAGAGCTCAAACTGGAAAACAAGCAGTGCTGATCAAATATGAATCAAGATTCTGTTACTGTGTTGCATATTTCTTGCCTAAAATGTTTTTAGAAGCAAATTTTTGCTTACCTGTTTTAGCTGTACTATGAGATCGTTTGTTACCAGCAGGCCACAATATTGTTCTCTGGATGAGCTACACGCATTACATCAATGCAATTACATCAGTGCATTCTGGTAGTTGTAGGTTTTCTGCCTCTTGAGCAAAAGCAAATGCTGTGTTTTCTGGTCATGTTGAACCAACTTAAAAAGTATTTGCATCTTTTTACCGCATCTTTCTGCTGCAGCCCAGTTTTATGAAAACACCATCTGTCCAGCAGTGAAATACTTTGATAAAATCTGCTAAATCATACAATTTTTAAGAGGTGGTTAAAATGCTGTATAGATACTTCACACAGCATTTCCAACTAGTGATGTATGGTATTTGCCACCAGAGGTTGGACCTTCCAGAGGATTGAAAGTGATTATGACGTCACCCTGTGTGAACAGATCTTTGCTAAATCTGGTGGCCCTAGGGAGCTCATTTTATATTTCCATTTCTAGTGTGGGAAAACCACATGTATGGACTGACAGAAGGGGAAAGGAACAGATGGTCCTTTTGAATGACTTTACACGATGGCTCCTTTAGCCTCCAGCATCTTTCCACTCAAGCTCTTTTTTTAAGCAGCCCATTATCACGCTCACCTTGTCTCATCCCTCCATGCTTCCTCTCCCTCCTCCGAGTGATTTTGTAACAGCTCATCAATACTGACCCCATAGCCCTGAGCTCATGAAAGCCATCCTCCTGGTGCACCGTACATTAGCTTGTCTGTATCACAGAGCTGATGAAATTAACTCACCGGGCTCGGCCTTGAAGAAGCCAATATTCGCTCTCCGAGAGAGAACCCATCACAGCAAATGGCCATCGTTTGAGTGGGCTGTCCACAGAAAATTATTGAGTTACTGTTTTTATAATATGGTAAGTGCCCAAGAATTTAAAGTTAATTTCCGGCATGGTACTGTATCTCACCCACATATTGATTTTTTGGAGCCTGACAAACAACATATTGTCTTTAGATGGTATTTATTAGTCTACCAGTGTACCACCATTCAAAGAAACCTAATTGGTGGCCATTATTTGTAATTAGTAGAGAAGTATGTTGTATTAGGTGTCTTAAATTCAAGTCGGGAGATGATGATGAATGAGAAATTCATCATTTTGACCAACATGAACATGAGTTATGATGGATCATGTCTCTCTTATCTCTAAATATACATAGCCAATCTCAATAGACCTTATAGAGATCTGAAGTCTATTTTCTTCTGAAGTAGTTCTTTTTCATCCCCCAAATTTATACATTAGCCAAAAATGTCTTTAAAAGAAGGTATCAAAAATGTCTGTTCTTGAAGGTATACTGTGCAGGAAACTGTTAGCACACCCCTGATTCACTCTTGTTTGGTGTTTTGCTCTGCTGTGTTTGCTTTTTTGAGTGCTGTGTCACTCGGTTGCCTGCTGCTGGCACCTAGTTGCTAACTTTTTATAAAGCCTCAACCTCACTTGAGTTCTTTGGGGGTACAGGCTTATAAACATCCCAAACACAGATAATATGAAAATAGTTGAATCACAATCACAATCTAGTTGATCACAAGTGATGTGTTTTTTTATGAAAATCACCTCATTGTATATCTTTATGCTACCTACTAAGTCATTTAAGTCATGATCATTTCATAATTTCTTATCTAATATTATACTCAACAAAATGTATTAATTGATTAATGTGGAAAGGATTCCTCTTCATCTTCCAGAGCACACTATAGTCAGCAGTGAGTGCTCCAGGGAGAACTCTGTTAACCTAATGAGCTCCCAGTTTGACCTTCAATATGGTTTTTGGATGGAGACTGCTAGACATGTTGATCCCCTCTCATGTTACTCTTCTACTTCATGTAAGGTGTGGCAAACAGCCACAGTTTGTCTCTGACACATATGTTTCACTAGGGTGTCGAGTGCCGCACGCCATACTAAATAAATCATTTATCACGTCTGTCTGCACTCTGGGCTAGTCTGACAACAAAGCGAAAGCCAGGTGAGGTTAGATCCAGCTGAGGGCAACCAAAAAGAGACATCTAAAGGATGAAGCAGAAAACCTCAACAGGGCAGAGACAAATAACGGCTGCAAACAATGGTCGATATATGTTCACTGTATTTGTACACAGTTATTTTTAGAAGCTCAAGTACACATGTGAGCTCTGTCTGTGCTACTTACTCAAAATCACCATTCTTAAATTTCCCTGGGGTATAGCTTGGGCCCACCACGGAGCTACATCAAAGCTGAAAATATATTGGCCCTGACCTACCCTCTCCCTCCAGGATCCAGCGTGTTTTCTGTGCTGTCCATCACCACCATGGCCCACTGCTAGCACTCTGTCCCAGAGGGACTTGCAAAGACGTCAGCTGACATTTCTGCTTTTAGCATTTAGCAGGACATCAGTGACTTTACTGCTGGGTTTTTGGATGAGCTCTAAAGCCGGGTCACTCTGTTTACGCACGGGGAGAGGAGAGTTTCATCCTCTGCGATGTGTCTTTGCCAGTGGGTGTTGACCCCCGCGATGTAGAGTCCTGTTTTTGTGGAGGGGCCAGGCTGTGGATGGGCCCTCTGTGTTGTGTAAGCAAGAGATTAAAAGCCAAGCCTCAGCGGAGAGGAGTACAGACAAATTCCCTTTCACCCGCCTCTGCCACGCTGACTCTGCTAGCTAAACAGAAGAGCAACCACTTCGTTTTTTTACCAACATGCTGTACCTCGTGTCACAACTGCTGTTGTAATGTTACAGACCCAGTTATAGTTTATCCACAGGTGACAACACATTTTACGAGTGTTGACTTACAAAGACAGTGCTATTAAGGTCATGGCAGCATACTTACGTGTTTTATTCATCTGCCATATGCCACACTTCTACCATCTACCACGTGATTCCTGATAAACCAGCTCGACGCTGAGACACTGAGTCACCAAAAGGTCTGCAGCAGTGCCTCAAATGAACTTAAGTTTCACTGGCCGAGGGGACGATAAGATGAAAAAATCCACCGGCCAGGCACATTTGTTACCAGCCAAAATAATGAAATTTCCCTTTTTAGTAACATATATTTGTTCCAGTACATTGCCTTAAGATAATAAGGTTTAATGTTGAATACAAACTTAAAGAAGAGAACAGAGCAAGATAAAGCAATTGTATTTAATATTTTGATCAATAGTTAATATACTCAAGCATGAATACAACTGAAGAAGTCCTGATCTCAAAATTCTACTGAAGTATTTGCCATTAAATGTACTTCAGGATAACACATAGAAATAAATTTGAAGGTTTTGTTAGCCCATCTTATGCTTAATTATTTTAAACCTAGGCTTTGTCTTTTTAGTTCATGCAATTATACTGGCGGATTCTGATGAAATATTGTCAGCTTTGCATATCCTGAAAATGGTTGTTGAGTATTACTTAATGTCTGATTGCTACAGTGCATCATAACATTTATCCACAGTTTACTGTGTAAATACTGTATCAGCCACTGTCTTCTACAGTTATTTCTGCTGCAAAAGAAAGATTTTGCAATTGTCTGATTTATATGGAAAAATAAAAAAATTCACATACTGGGCTAGATTATTGTATCCATATCACCCACAGCTAAGACCTCCCTTATCCACACTAGTGCAGATGCAGTTGATTTTAAAATGTTGTGTCTATTCTAGCAAACCTGCTAGGCTCCCTGGATGCTTTCAGCCTTGTTGCCTTGTGTACATTTTTACAGCTCGTGTTGGCATATTGCTTTTGAGCTGAAGGGCGTGCTTCTACAGGCAGGAGGAATGGAGCATGGAGGAGAATGAGATCCAGCAGCGTTAAGATGGGCAGGGAAAGACTTGCCGTGTTGATGTAGCATAATGAGCTCTTTAGGAAATACAGCTTGACTTGAACATTACAGGGTGTGTTGGCATTTGTTTGCGTGTAGACTCTATTATGTGTCGTATAGGTTGTGCCGGCTCAACATAGAAACGCCCATATTCTGTGCTGTGCCTCTGTTCAAACAAACCTACTACAGTTAGACATTTTGTTCTTCCTGATAGTCCCAGCATAAAGAACACGGTATCTAAATGAACTGATATTTAACAGATTTACCACTCTGTGCAATTGACTTTTCAGGGCATCACCAAGGGTACGCTATTTAGTCATCTATCCATCACACTTCTCACAATTATTAACCAGGAAATGTTAGCCTAACTGACAGGTATACTGCGGCCAACCCTAAACCAACTGAAACTCTACACTTCTACAGTTCTTGCATTGATCCACATCAGTGTGATTAAGGCGTGTTCGCTCTCGGTATGCGTACTGTCTGGACAGTACAAAGGACAGTGGGGTCCTGCCCAGCTCTGGCTTATTTGCACAGGTGTTGCTGAGTTGTCTTTTGTCTGTAGCGATCAGGTGATTGTCATTTGCTGATTAACTAATGGTTTAGTGTATGACTGCATTACACAACCACAGTACTATAACTGACACAATAAGCTCTTTTTGACACACTCTTGTCAGTGCAGTGGGTGTTTGCTCTGGTTTCAGTTGCTTTGTCTTTTAGTCTGATCAAGCAGGGTTCCCACGGTCTTGAATGCTTGGAAAAATCATGGATAGGTGTTGCATGTAATAAAATAAATTACATGAATGTAACATAATGGTGAATTTATATTCTGTAGCTGCCAATGTAACATACCTTAAATATGCTTCGACATGTAACATTTTGGTTATACTTTTGTTTATTTTTTCATCACTAACATTTCTTAATTTTTTCTTCCTCATTCCAATGTCTGCTTTCATGTATGGCGACTAGACGTCAGATGATTTTATAAGCACTTTTGGCTTGAGGGGAGGAGCATACAACTTTAAATGGCTGTATTTTGCATTTATTTCACCATTTTTTTTCTTTTTTAAGAAAACATGCCTTCCAAACCCAGGGCCCCCTGGCATGTTTTCTTTTTAAAAAAATCCAGATTTTCTGTTTTTAATTTCTAAGTCTTATTTAGTTCAAGATTTATTTTAGTGGGGTTTTTTTTGTTTTGTTTTGTTTTTTTGTTTTAGAAAACTTAAAAATCTTTGGAGTTTTTTGTTTGGAGGGGGATTTTTTTCTTTTAAAAAATGTTTGGCTTTTTAGTAGGGCAGTATTAGTAGGGCAAGAAAAAAAATGGGGTCCTTTGAAAGTCATGGAGAAGTTTTGAAATTCTGTACATGATAGTGTGTGGGAACTGAGATGAAGTCATAATGTGCTATTAAATTATCTGGTTGAGTGTTTGTCTTATGAATCAAGACTGCCACAATTGTATGAAAAAACCCACAGCCCAAGCAAGATATTTGGGTTTCAGTAATGTTTTGCCTAGCCACATATTGAAGGCTGCTTTATTTCTCTGCCTGTTTGTCCTTTCACACAACACTGCCTCATAAATTCAGAAGGTCCTTTATGTAGCGACCAAAAATGCAGCAAAGAAAGCACTTTCAAGTTCAGGCACCCTCAGGTTTTTTATCTTTAAAAGTTGTCTGTCACGCTCAAACCTAACTTGAACCCTTCGTCGCAACAAACTGGACGCATTCAGCCAAAATTTAGGCTTTTTGTAAAGCTGACTTTCATCAGCAGACGACTCAACATTGGTTGCTAAAGCCTGGCATCTCTCCATCTCATGTAATGTTGCTACATGCGTGTGTGTAAGCGCTGACCTACATAAGTCTTATCTTACTTGGAGAGCTGCTTTGACTACTTGTGAACTACTTGGCCAGTGCAGTCAGTCTTTCGGCTGCAGTAAACTTCAAACGAATGTTAATTTGGCATTTTCTCAGAGGCTGTCGAATATGCTCAGCGAGACTGGAGGTCTGGCCAGAGGGAGAGAAAGTTTGTAACTCATAGTAAAATAGATGACACCAGAAATAAATCCTGATGGTGTAATTCAAAACAAATACAACATAAACTCTGGCTGCACCAAAGTTAGAGCTATAAATAAAAGAGGGGGAAGAAGATTTAGAGTCAGCCCCATTGCTGTTTTATAATCAACGAGGCAGAAAACAAAATATGTTTGTTTCCGAGAGCAGAACTATGAGATGGGGGGAGACATTAATCTTTTTATATCGACAGATTGGAAGTATAAATGAAGAGGGCAGTGGCAGATTGATGATTTCCTAAAATTAGTGGTCTCTTTTTTAAAAATACCCTCTCATCATGTTTAAAAAGCTATCAATCACACTGAAAAAATAGTTTTAAACCTCGCTGAGACCCTCCATAGGCCCTTTTTTGTCTTTTTTACGGGACACAGGGGATCTTTAGGGAAGGACAGCAGGTCAGCAGTATATGCCCTCAAATAAGTACATAAAATACATCCTCTGAAAGCAGGGAATGTAAAGATTAATGCAATATGGAGTTCAGCACTCTGTCAACTTTTTTATGTCATAAATCTGTATTAAACATTGTGTTATGGTGAGGCGTCCATTCAAACTGTAGATATTTAGGTTATTTAAGGGCTTAGACCTCTACCATTGAAGTATATGATGGTCATTCCCAAGGTCAGTTTTGTCTCACAAGTTGTTGCAGCAATTTTGGGGTTGTTACCATTTGTTACACAGATTTGGTGCTACATTGAATATCTTCTTACCACTTGAGAACTGATAAGAATGGTTCCACATTAAGATGCCACGACCTTGAGGAGCACCACTGAAAAACCCATGATGTGATTTTGTGTCAAAAACTTTTGACATATGGTGATTTCTATAAGAATTGCATTTTTCTGTCATTGGATTGGGAGCACCTCTGTTCTGGAAGCTGCCTCGAAGTCCTTATATTTCTTAATATACATATGAAAGCCATACATCCTCTGAATGCTCCAGGGGCCAGATGCATAAACAATATATACGCACAAAAACCACATGTATGCCTTTTCTCACACACAAACTGGTATTTATAAAGGAGGAATATGCGCACGCATTCTTCAGAAGTTTTAACTGAGATAGCAGCGCGTAACATTGTTCTAAGGTTGTTTGCCAAATGCACTGATTGTGCTTGATATGTTTTTTTTTCCAGCTTACACTGTGTTCTCTCAAATGCAAATCATAGGCACATTTACAAAGTGAATCTTAAATTATTCATGGGTGATACATTTTAGCATTATTTTTATTTACATAAATCTCCCAGTTAATTATCATTTGATTTTATCATGTGGAGCCGTTTGTTAAGTTAGTTTCCACATAAGGGCTCTGAATGAATCACTGGTCATCCCTTTCACCTTTAATCATAGTGACGATCAAGATTTCACCGTAACAATGATTTGCAGAAATGTTTTGAATTAGTGGAATGGACGTGCGTAATGACAGCTGCTCTGGCGCTGTTGGAGAATTTCACCAATGCAACACTGTCGGTGAAATTGCACTTTCTCTACTGTATTTGTCAGCGACAGGTCTAATAAGTGCTGGAGGGGTGTTTCTACATCCACTTATGATGAACTATGGGTGTGGACATGAAGCTTGTGCCTGTTTGCCCAGCGCCACAATGACTGAGAATTATGAAACAATCAGGCATACACACAGCTTTATAACTTTGATGAAAATAATGTGTATGCTTGTTTCTGTCTCTGTGCATACACACAGTTTTAGTCTGGAATCTACACAGAGTTTTATGCACCGTACAGTGGGTAAAAGGGAAAACATAAAAATGTAAATTACGTAAGTTTGTCAACCAGCTGCAGGCAATAGTACTACAACATTGAAAAATATAAAAATATTGTCAAGTTCTGACTTGAGGCCTGAACAAACTGTTGCGATTTTATTAAACTTCGTCTATAGGTTGGAAAAAAAACCCTGTCATACTGCTTTAGCAAACCGTTACACACTCACACTCACACTCACACACACACACATACCCCTGCCAAAGATTTTAATGAATTGAACAAATGCTAACAAGAATCAAATTTTCATTTAACACTGGCACATTTGTATTACAGTGACTTTCCACTGTAGTTTTATAAATGCACCAAAAAGCAGCTAAGACACACTTCTGGCTGTTTTGAAATAAATAAAATGATTTTTTTTTTTCTTTTTTTTTTAAATTGGCCTTTTTTAATGGGTGACTGCCTTTGTAATCCATTTCTAAGTGTGATAAATGAATACCTGAGTGTATGTTTGCACCATAACCCTTGACTCATGGCTCTCTCTCTCTCTCCTTAGCTGGACCTCAGCCAGCCTCTGGAGGAGCAGGGTCCCCTGGACGTCATCATCCACAAACTGACTGATCTCATCCTGGAGGCTGACCAGAATGATTCACAGGCTGTGCTGCTGGTGCAAAGAGTACAGGTATGCATCCTTGTCCTCCCTCATTTCCCCAAAGTATTTATAAGTGATGCGAAGAACACAAGTACTGAGGTCTGGAAAAGTGGGTCATATGAAATTGATCATTTCCACCTCTTGGAAAACCTGGAAGTTTTACACATAATTTGGAAATAATGTGCTCAACCCCTCAAACATTTACTCAGTTACACAATTTATTTAGGTATGGAGATGTATCAAAAACCTCTTAAAACAAAGATTTAAAAAATTATATTGCATGTCATTGACCAACATGTAGCTTTAGTACCGAAGATAGTCTATAACAGAAGATACCTCATTACAAGCTGTTCCAGTGATACGAAATGGTATTCTCTTCTGGTCTCCTAAGTGGGCGTGGTCGTCTGTGCATGCATACCCCCACCTCTGTTGGATGTGTAGTAATAATTGTGTAGCTGGATTGAATATGAATCAAAACAATACAACACTAAACACTAAATTTAATGTTTTCTCCTCATTTTGACGCTGGTTTTTTTCTTCTTCTAGCTTAATTTCTGATGTTAACCAACATTAGTTGTTTCAAAATGTTGCAAGAGTAAGTTGCAAAAACAGAGACATAGTTCAGTTTCTCCAGATTTGTCTGTCTGAAAAAATGCCATTTCAGTTTTATGTTTAGAAGGGCCACGGTTTGTGACAAATGGGTCCAATATTTACTTCAGTGACTTTTCCCATTGGAATGGATAGACTGAGGGCTGCTGCTAGTCTCCACATGAAAGAGAGAGGAAATGAATCTAAAGTGAGCCGTTTCAGTTTATCAACCAGCTCTGGTAGTACCAAGTATTTAAAACTGTGAAGAGTGAAAGCTGGCATACAATGTCTGGTCAGGTTTATTTAATTATTCACTCAGTCTTTGACCAGTTAGTTTCTTATTTAAATTATATCATGCCACATTGTCAGTGATGGTAAAAACCAACCCCAGATTCATCCTCTATTGGCATTTTGCCTAGCTGTATTTTCAGTTTTCAGTGCTGCTCTCTTGGATGGAAACTATCTAAGGTCAGTGCCTTTTTATAAAGCCCTGACCTCACCTGCATGCTGTGGGGTTATTTGCTCATAAACATCACAAATACAGAAAATAAGAAAATACAGTCAGATGGCAGAGTCTCTGCCGAAACATATACACCCACACACTTCTAGTGGTTCATAAGTAATGATTGATAGGGATAACTTACGTATGAATCCATACATTGTTTTTATGAAAATGCTGGATTGTTTGTTTGTTTTTCCTGTTTTAGATTGGTTTTTTGGCAAATTTCTTGTATGTCTGCTTGTTTTAAGACAACACAGAATATTGAAAAGTTTTGGCTTCTTTGAAAAATATAAATACCTTTAGCTACAAAACCTTTTTCATTTAACAAAGTTTTGTAACAAAGAATTTAAAATTATACCCAACTCAAGTCTCACACACAACATTTACATGATCTGGTGAACATATGCCCCAGCCTCTGTCAGGAAAGATGACATGGAACATTAGCTAAGCTCTCTAGATACACTTGAAAGGAGGAAAAAAAAGTGAGACATAACACAGCCACACTGCTTCAGGCAACAAAATATTTATGGATGACAGGATTTTATGTTTTTGTGTAAATGTTCCAGTTCAAGGAATCAAACAGACAAACCAAAGAACCTTAACTTAGCTCCAGGAACATAAAGGACAATAGCAGCTATATTTGAGCATATGGTGACTCATAAATGCTTCTTTAGGAGTTTTCCTTGTTCTTCCTAAAGTGAGAAAACTCTCACATGGACAGCAGGTCACAGCTCCAAATGTGGCACTGTGAACACACTACAGAAGACTGGTGTGTGTGTGTGTCTGTGTCAGTGTGTGCGCGTGTCTTTGTATTCATTAATCTAGCAGTGTTATAGATGGTGTGAAAAGTAATTTTGCTCCACCAGCTCTCACTCTATCTCTGTCTCTCTGTGAATGACTCAGAGGAGCTGTAATCATGATCAACATCACACAATTCTGTCAACGTGTTCCTGACTGCTCAATTAGGAAAGACAAACAGGAAGTTGGTGTGGAGCAGTCACGAATGCAGCAGAACCTGGTCAATATATGAACACAAGGCTGCATTTGCATGCTTTTATGGTGCATTAGGCCATGTTGAAATAAATGCACTCGTCTTGTTTTATTGTAAAGAATTGTGCGAGTTTTGATCCCCATCTTCGACAGAAAGCAACACTGGTGATCATGTAACATTATAACTTTCATGGTAGTTGGTACAAAATATCACCATGCAGCTTTAGTGCTGTATCATCGCTGTGCTTCGATATCATACGTTGCAGCTTTTCAACATTTACAATGTTCACAGCTTTCTAGCAGCAATGCATAGCCATCATCTCTAATGGTTGAATTGGCACTCATTTGAGAAGGTATAAAAGAAATGGACGTAGCCACGGTGACATTGCGCGTTGGTTAGAGGACTTTTGTTTTTAGCCCCACTTTGGAGCCAGAAGTGACCATGTTTGGACGAGAGGAGGAAGCTGTGAAGGAAGGCATTGCTACGCCTCTATCCTGATTGTTATCATGGATCCCAATGCATTTTTTTGGCAAGTTCCGCCCTACTGTGTTATGATTGGCTTGTACTAGCCCTTCCCATGACCTCTTTGCCCTAATTGCTTCCGACTTCAAAGTGTTGGTGTGATGAAGACTAGCCAATCATAGCACAGTCCCAATGCTTTTCCACAATAATGGCTGATTGATAGGTCAACCACAATATAGGCAGTCCCTAAAGCATAGCCCGTTTTATCTTGTTTTCCGTTAAATAGGACCATAATTTACAAAATGAACATTATGCTCTATTCAAAAAGACTTGAAACAAGAGATTTAAACCATAAACTCATTAGGAAAGTATTTACTATGTTTATAATTCAAATGAGAAGTACAGTAATTTTCTCATAGACTTCTATGCATCCACACTATTTTTTGTAACCAATAGGGTCGCCCCCTGCTGGCCCTTAGAAAGAATACAGCGTTTATGCTCTTCCATGTCGGCTTCACTTTTCAGACTCAGAAGCTACATCCATTTCCTTGAAACACTTCATCTGAAAGACAAAGGCTGTGCACCACTTGCCTTTGGTTGGGACTAAATGTCGTGTAGTAACCAAAATGTGGCCTGTTTGTGTCTCGCAGCAGCCAGGTTTTCTCTCAATGTAGAGTTGAATATAGACTCCTACACTCAGAGCCTCACCAAACAAAAACACACATAAAACACACAAAACAAAGACACACTGTCACAATTATTTGATATGACACTAGATAATAGATTTATCATTTGAGTTACTTATTGATTTAAAAGGCCAGTTATTTTTTTGTTCATTAACACAGCGCACTTTGTTGACCTCTAAATCACTATTATTCCAGCAGTTTTCTTAACCAGCTCAGTGATTACATTATAGACCTGCTTTTATTGCTGCTGCATCCTTTAGCCCTTTAGGGGATCCTCAAGGATCCAGTGTATCCTGCTCCTAACTTAAGATCTCCTCCCGGCCTGCTGTGAACTAGGGGTGTGTCACATCATATCGTCCACGATAACACTGGTCTAATTTTTAATATAAGAAAAAAACATATTGTGATAATGGCAATATTTCGACTTGTTTACACAATTATGTCATACTGTTATGCAAGCACAACAACAATCACGGCCAAAAGCAAAATGGCTACTTTAAATTTTTACATATTAGGTACTGTTTAGATGTTTAATTTGTGGTTGATTTTATTTCGTTGCACTATTTATATTTTTTTATATTTATTTAGTATTTTTGAGTTGCTGCTGTTTTTGTTTATAAAACTAAAGAAATGAGAGGTAATTGTTTTAGTTTTTACTAAACTATTTGGTAAAAACTAACACCTATTTTGTTGCAGTGGTTGTTTTTGAAATTAATAGTAAAATATTTTTTAGTATTTTTTCATATCGTCAAGAATATTGTTATCGCAAAAATACCCTGGAACATTGTGATATTATTTTAGGTCCACATTGTCTAAAAATCACCTGGGCAGGCTTTTCTCGATGCAGAGGAACAGTTTTCTAGTCCAACATAGTCATTCTTTCACTGCCCGACTAAAGCTTGTGACTGCAGATAAAGGTTGGATCAAGTGTTAGCTGGTAAATTAACAGCTCACTTTCTGGCTCAGTCCTGTCTGTGCCTCTTCAGCTCTGGCTATTTACCTGAACACAGTTGTCATCTGTGATTACATTTTCTTGAGATATAAGCCTTGGCGCATTTATACTATGACACATCTGTGATCATAAATAACCTTTTGTGTGTTGGAGGGAATAAGCCTTCCTCTCTAAATACCTCTGTTTGAAACAAAATGTCAGGCCGTGATGCGCTCTGGTGATTCAGTGGCCTGAGGTGTGAGCTGTGTGCACAGTGGACCTGGGACAAATATTATTAGCATGATTTTAGAGCTGTAGATCATTGCAGTAATCTGTTTAGGAGGCTGTGGTTAAGGAACAGTTAGTTTGCTGACCTTTGAATCTTATAATTTCATCTTTGCTATTGTCAGCTACCTAAAAATTGTAATGAATAAAATGGTAAGTTATGCCATAACCTGATAATAACAGCATTTGGGAGGCAAAGTTGCAGTTATAGAAAGTTATTGGCATTTGTAAACAGGGTTTTTGTTCGTCTTGCTGCCATACAGGTGCTACAAACATAATCAAAGGTTCTGGACACAACATTCAGGGCATTAATATAATAGCACACAACTATTTACAATTTAAATGCAAATTGGAGGAGTAATGGTGTCCAGACCAGAGAAGCTCTGCTTGCGCTGTTAGCACAGTTAACTGCTAGCCTCCAGCTCAGCCACCTACATGTTGAGAACTGTGTGCAGACAACGTGAATCAGATGTGAATCAGAGAGTACAACTTGACTTGACATGTACGCTAAATAAAGTGATGTAATAAGACGTGCATTTACATGTCCTTCCCAAAGCATTTAATCAGAATATGGTACCACCTGTTAGTACAGTTCAGCGGTAAGTATTAGATGTGTCAGCCAGGTTGTTTTCTGTTTTCTGTTCTGGCCAGTTAAATGAGGTGCTTACATGGGGCATTTTTATTTTGATCAGGCTGTTATTCTCATTAAAGGGTTCCCACGAACCCTTAAAACGTCTTCAAAGGCATTACATTTATTCAGTTAAAATAAGGCCTTAATTGGTATTAAAATGTCTTAAATTGATCTTTAAAAAGTCTTTAAATGCTTAGACATTGGGAGAAAGATATTATGAATCATTTTTTCTGACAATGCAGTGTAGAAACTCAAAATTATTTGTTATAGGCCCATTAAGTTTGTTTTTTTTTTAATTCAACATCATGCAGATCAGGATAAAGCAACCAATCAGATTAAAAATGAACAAGCTTTTTTAAGGTAAACCAAATGGATAGTTGAATATATATATATTAATTGTGCTCCACGTTTTCCACTCTCGTGGAATATTAGACTCCATGTAAACGCATTCGGTGATTCACTCTGAACTCTCCCTACAACTCTGAGGTCTATTGTTTGCTTCTCTGTAATCTAGAGCTCATGTTACCCAAGCTGATGTCGTAAGTCACACCCAACTGGTTGTATTTCGCATAAGTGCTAAAAAGTATTTCCCATTTCAGGTTTGATGCTTGTGGCATCGCAGACATGGCTTTCAACCAGTAGTACAGATTAGATCCTCGCTGACCATATTCTCTGAGATTTTGAACAGCTCTTTTTCCCTATGGAAACCGATCTGCCCGGAAAAATGAACAGAAAATGTGCAGCCTTAACACCTACTCTCTTACACCCACACTGACATACGTCTGGCTCTTTTCCTCTCCAACACCTGCTAGCCAGCGCTCATCTCCATCTCACCTCCCCCTCTTGTCTGTGTTTAAATGCGATACTTCTTCTGAGATGCAGAAATCAGCAAGCGACGGTCCTTATCAGCTCAGTATTCCTCTAAACTCCTGGATGATTAGTTTGGATTTATTTTTTGGCGGAAGCCAGTTTGACTTACATAACCGCTCAACTGGCTTTGATCAGCATTGCCCGTTAGAGCCTGGCAAATCCTACAGATGGGTCCTCCATGTCAAGGCAAAGACATTTGTTTACATGCTGCGTGCGTCAGTGTGTGTATGTATAATACGAACCAGTTCACGAAAAGGCATTTCCTTCCGTGCTGTATGTGTGTGGCTGATGACTGACATTGTTGTGCGTGTTTAATTTCATGCTAACGTGTATGACAGGGCAGCCGTGGTGTTTTCTAAAGGGCAGTGATGTGAACAGGCAGGCTGTATGTGTAATGTGCGGGCCAGCCAGCTCCACCTGACAGCGTTTGTGAGTCATTAAAAATTGCTCAGAAGGGACGATTGGCAGAGAAATCCACAGAGCAGAGATGGATATGAGGAGAGCATGGAGAGCTGTGGAGTAGAGAGGAGGTTGTGCAGGGACAGAGCCAGAGGAGAGCCGACAAGAGAAGAGAAGGGGAGTGCAGTTATGTAAAATAGCAAATCTCACGCTGACCTAACAGCCGGCCATGCAGAGATGTAGTGATGTAACCTGCACAGACCCGCTGGCATACATCTAAAGCTCTCTCCAGCTCTCACAGATATACAGAGTGAGGCATGTGACCCTTCAACTTAGTGTTTGTATTTGTAGTTTGCCTACTTCAATATGTTTGTTTAACATTTCTAATCTGTATGGATCTATTTGTGTGCGTGTCGTGTCATGGCAGTAGGTTGGTTGGGGTGTGAAGCCACATGTGCTGGTGTCAAGCTTCTATTTTTGCACATTCGCACAAAATTTTGGGTCGATACTTATACAGATGTTTAAACTCATTATTTGGATGATAGCCAATATAGATACCAATATGTTTTTGTGGTTGTTTATTTTGTTTTTGTTGTTATTTATTTCCCCTTTGTGCCAGAGAAACAAAGGAATCTTTATCATTATTTAAAAAAAAAAAAAAAAACCCAACTGAACTGTTCATCTGGCCCTTCATAACAATATCTATGAATGAGCACAAATTTAATCATACAGATTTATGAAACAACCTTTATTATAACTTACTTTCACATGAAAAACATTTTCATTGGAAAAGGCCCTTTTGTATATATAATATACCATAATTCCTTATCCAATATCTTTTTATATTGCCTTTAAAACATCAGCATTTTCTCATTCAAACAACTGTATTTAATGTCACCAAAAAACAAATTTTAGGAGACTATATTTCAACACACCATGATAACATTATTCACCTTCGCTCGGCAGCAGTTAGTTCCAGCCATTGACTGTTGTTAAATAGCTCTCCTCCTGCCGATTTCAACACAGACTTATTGTTCCCAATTTATCCTTATCAGGGAAAAATAGGGTGTGTCCTCTGATGTGACGATAGCAAGTTTACTGCATCCTTCTGTGCTGAAGCTTTCACGGGGAAGATCTCTGTCCGTCCTTCACACGCTTTCAATTGTCCTGCGGACACAAGCTGCAATTAGCCATCTCATCACACAACAGTGAGATCACAGAGCCCATTTTCCAAACAGTCATATGCAGATGTGCCAGTGACAGTCAACCATATCAAATATCAGATGATACCAATGTTTGGCCAATAAATCGGTGCATCTCTATCATTACTCTGTCAGTTATTCTCTGATCAGTGGATTAATTGTGTAATCTTAATTCTTTGAGAAAATTAGAGAAAGTCCACAGAAACATCCTTAGCAGTAACGGAGAAATTACATTAAGAATTAATTGTTTTTTTGTTTTGTTGACAATTAATTTCAATTAAATAATCTTTTGATAAATTAATTGTTAATTGATTACCTACACAAGCACTTGAGCAGAGTTGAGTTGAGCAGCCTGTCATATTATTAATCATGTGTGGATAGACGTTTGTGTCGTCTAATTTCTCTGTTCTGTTTTTTTTTTTTTTATATGAACATACATTTTTATTAATTTTTTTAAAGAAATGCTTCAAATATTTGCATCTTTGTGTTTCAGGACTACATTGATGCCCACCCTGAGACCATCGTCCTGGACCCCCTTCCAGCCATCCGAACTCTGCTGGACCGCTGCAAGTCCTACCAGCTCATCCACAGGATAGAGAGCTGTATGCAAGGTAAGATGTTTCATGTAACTTAGTGACACTTAAGCATATCAGTCTCACACTAACTGGCTCTAATAACCATATCAACATATTGTCTAGTTCGCAACAGACAGCACAGGTAGTCACTACATCACCAAGCTTTCAGCACCACTTATTTCAGATGTTTGTGAGGTAAACATATTTTAAACTAATGCAGTCCAATACAAAAGCCATGCAATTAATTCTACCTTCATGAAGTTTATAGTATTAGAGGGGTATTGATTTGATTTTACTGTCATCTTGGCAGCTATAGCTCTAGTGCTGTTGAATAATACTGTGTAATACTTTGAAGTGTTTTTAATATTTTAGTAATTTGGTAGAATGACTATTAGAAACTCCATTAAGTGTAAAGCAGGACAATGGTACTATAAACTGGAGCATCTAAGATGTCCATAAAGCTAATCAGAAACAGTTTCATCAAAAACCAGATGTTAAAAGTTAATAAAGATAGAATTTACTGCTGGACTGTTGTGTAAGATTACATTCATTTTCGCTCTGTGTACTTAAAATACTGTTAACAGAGTGTGGGTTTTTTGGTTGTTTTTTTTTTTCTGCGTCACTTTGCCGTGTGACCCGGCTCTTATTCTGTGTATCAAGTCAATACACAAGAGTGTCATGGGTTCAAATCAAGCAAACACCATTAATGTCTCTGTTCCCAGTCCTTATTATGACATAAAAGCAGAAGTTGCCTAAAATAATAAAGGAACTGTTGATTCCATGGACACTACTCTCTACCTTACATAACGTGTGTCTAATCTTATTAAACGGATGGAGTCGTGTTAACTGCAGGTTCTCTGTCTTTCCTCCACACTTCCAGAGGGGGACACATGGATAACATATGACGGCGCCATCGCCTCTCTTTTGAATTATGTTACTCCGTGCTTCTGAGCAGATGTTTAATTCCTGCCGGCGGGGTGCTGTGCTGCTATCGTAGTTCCTCTCCTCCCTTTCACGCGACAAATGCACCTTTTTATTTCCCCCTGCCTGAACCCATCCAGCTCTACGTAGGTTTCTCGTTGATGGATCAGAACTCGCTTCCCGGCAACTTCCACCGTCACAGAGATCATAAACTAATCAGCTGGAGGTGTCTTTTGGCAGGAGGCAGAGAAATTCAATGACGACAGGAGCACATTCCCTACCCACACTCACTGTAAACACACCTGTGACTCTTCCACGTTTCCTTTTACCCCATACATGGCAGGGAATGTAAACCTTTTAAGCATTACTCCACTGATCGTCCGTGACTCTGCGAGGGGCCGCAGTGTGGTGTCAGAGCAGAGGCGTTTCAGCATGTCGGCAGTGTCATTAGTTTCTTAAAATAGAACCGCAAGAAAATGTCTTTTTATCCAAACAGACATGATGGATGTTACGTAACAGACTATAAGCTGCGTGGCCGTCTTACTGTGTGTATTAGGTTTGAAGAGGAAGATGGCTCACTGGCTGCATTTATAGGAAGCTTTTCTTTTTCTTTTTTTACTGCTTCCATTAATGCAAGTGTCGCTCTTTGCTCACACTTAGGCCTGCATACCAAACCTCCTTGACAGTTGCAGTTGGTTTAGACACAAACGTGGACTGTGAGCCATTATAATCCTACACCACACCACTGTGAGTGTAAAACAGCATGTGACTGAAGATGAATGTACTTTCTTCAGTCAGAACAAAAAGAGTGACTAAGAGAACTGGGTTAAGGGTAGAGTAAAAAAGTGTGGAAAGTCTACCTTGCTTTCTTAGGCACAGCCACTTCCTCTTCCTTATCAGCGGAGGCCATGGAGTCCTGGAGCAACTGCCAAGGCAACCCAGTACTAAAAGGCCACAGAGCCTGCCTAGCTTCACAGTCTGCATTACTCAGAATAGTCCTCAATAGGAGGAAGCACTCGAGATGCGCTTTCTCTGAAAACCTTATTTTATCACTTGAGTGGTCTCTCCATGTTAAATAGCCCTAGTCACAGATTACATTTAGCTTCTCTGAACTGTTTAAATTAATATAAACTTAAGTACAAGATTTATCTCATCTTAATGATATACTTAATAGAGAGTAGCCAAACAGGGGCCACACAAGCGCTAATGGATCAGTGTCACGTATTCATAGTTGTGCTTATTGAAACTTTGGCGTTGCTCTGTTTCGGTTTTGTGTTTCCTATGCGAGTCCGAGCAAGGTAACTGTTTATGTTACTTAGTGGAGTCCACTGGTTCCTGTGTATGTTTGAGTTTTGATATCACGGACTGTTTTTACAGACGGAAACCGTCGTCAAGTCAACTCTTCTATTAAACAAATCCTCTCAGTGTTTTAAGCTTATTCCTCTCTCCAGCTCAGGATGAAAGAATTTTCCCAGAATACAAGAGGATTCCTTGGGATCAAACTGAAACCTTTCTGGGTTTATTCTTATATTAATCAGACTGTCTTGATGTCCCTGTGAAAGCATTAATCCACGCCTCTGCACGGACATAACAGAACAAGTGCCCAGTTTATGTGAGTGATCAATATTTAATCATAGTTGCAGCATGAGAAAGACAAACACTGAGACACTACCCGAACACTCATCCAAGCCCAATAAGCCGAGTGAGCAGCCCCACATCCTGTCAGGTACATGACGGTGCTTTATCCCAATCGTTAAAATGATGAATATCTCATCAAAGTAGGATTTACCTTTTGTGAGAAAACTGTCTAATTTTCCTTTCAAAATAAATGACTCATAATTGTAATTGGAGTTTAAGCCTTATTAGAGTGAGATATTCAAAATTGCATATCTCTCTGAGCATAGCCGCCATTGAAGTTCAATTTATAATATTGAAAATCCTGCTGCTTAGCCTCGGGAGGGGGACGCAGAGAGAGCAGCGAGAGAGGATGCTGGGGTTTCTAGGAAACAAGCTCTAAATAGCAACAGGCAAGTTCAGCCTTCCACCTAAACAGAACTGCACTATATGAAGCTTCATGTAAGTTGTCTCTCTGTCGTTCTGTGCACCTAATGCCTCAAACCAGAGGGAACATATGATCTAAATCTTAGGCCTGTTAAAGAATTTCTTCTCTGTTTATTCTCAGACACACCAGTTGTTGCCTATAAGTTTGGAGTTTATTTGCATGCATGAATGTGATGTAACAGAGCGGACGGGGGGGGGGCTGTGCGGCGGATGTCTCGATGAGATAAAAGAAGACGAGACACAAAAAAAGCAGTGTAACTGGATAATGACATTTAAAAAGCATCTCCCGTAAACGTCGTCCTCGGCTCCGCTTGGTCTGCTTTGAGCATGCAGTGTTTAGACAGAGGCAGAGATTGATCCTCCCCTCCACCCCCTTATCCCTAAAGCGTCAACCAGAGCCAAGCATGCATGCTATTACAAACTTGGCCACACGCTCTTATCCACCATTCCCTGCTCTCTTTATTATAAATCCTGAACTCGGAGCTTGAAATGTTTTCCGTTTGACAAGGTTTATATTCTTTTGATGGTTTTTTGTTTGACAAAATTTAGCGCCATCAGTCTTTGGGAACTTGGTGATGTAATGGGGATATTTTCCCTACCAGGCTTGTTTTCTGATGCTGCTATTCCTGTCCTGGTAAAATAGCAGCCGTATGATGAATGTGGCTGTGGCCAGTACACAGATGACTGATGGGTAGCCCTCCGGGCTTCCTGTTACGAAAAAGTGACTGGTTGCGGAGCCAACTCTGGAAGAGACCCAGCTGCACATGAAAAGGTTGTAGTGCATAGAACAAGTATCTGCCTGTGAGAGAGAATGGGAGTATTCTGTGTTTGTCTGTCATGTAATAGCAAAAAAAAGAAGCATTTAAACCATGCCTGATCAGATTGAAATGCTAATTTATTCCTTTTTGGAGAGAAAAAAAGAAGTGTTCTTATTAGGACATTAGTTTCGCACAAAGTGGTCAAAGCACATGTTTAGCAGCAGAGGAGCAATTAGCTGAAAGGCATAACAACAACGTGGATACTTGAAGGGTTATTCCAGGTTAATAACGTAACTTAAGTTATCATTTCTATCAGTTCTGATAATGATGTGCTCACCCAAGTCATTGATGTGATATTGAAACATGGCAACATTTTTAAAACGAACGTCAAACAATCAGACAGGTTTTAAACAAGCCAAAATTGATACAGATTATTTAAACCAAAGAGTTTGTATCTCAGATGTCAGTAATAATCCCTCATCCAGCTGATGCTGGATGTCGATCTCTAAACTCCAATGCATGTTAACAACATACAGGACACAAGACAATTCCTTTCCAAAGAAAATTAAAACATCTTAAAATCTACTTTAAATAGACTGGTTTAAATTAGGGGTGGACAGATTAAAGGCACATATCCCCAGTTTTACATCACTATTAGAACTCCAAACACGACACACAGCCATAAAATAGACACGTTTTGTCCCAAGTTTTTTTTTACAATTATCAGGTTATTATTATTATTATTATTATTATAACCCCTAATTTTATAGTTAATATTTTCTAAGAATCAGAATGCGGTTTTATTAACAAGTACACTTACACATACAAGGAATTTGACTTGTTTTGGTGCAGAACAATTAACGTAAAAGAAGAATACAAAATAAGATAAAAGTATGAAGTACATTAAATCTTTCAGCCAGGAATGAGAATGTGCAGGCTTTTTATCCTTTCAATGAAGCAGAATGCGCCTCGGGGCTACAAGAGAAGCAAAAGCAATAATATTTCTCTCCTTGATAGTGAATCTTGTAAATTCTTAAGTAACACCAAATCATATTTACCTCTGTTTCCACTCTGCCTCTAGTGTTACATAAAAGCAAAAATGCAAAAACAAATATTCTTAAAAAATGACTGTGAATCCATCCATCCAATTGTTTTAGCTTTAGTACTGTTTCATTACCAATATAAATGTACTTAACTACAACAATAGGACAGAATTATCCTTTAATAATGTGTCTTCCTTGTCACTGCACCATTAGGCATCCCCGTTACAGCGTCAGAGGATCCTGAACACTGGACTTCTTTATTTGCTGCCTTATCAGCTCTCATAGCAGCAGCTTTGAATGATTTTCCCCAAATCTCCTCTACATCTTGAAGTCACTTAAGAACTTTCTGTGATAACTTTTGGGGCTTTTTTAAAAAACTCTTTTTCCTCATGCATCAGCTGTCATTGTGGGGTCTCCCAAAAGTTTCTGTGTGTGTCTGCACTATTTGACCTCTGTGGGAGCTGTAGATGTCTGTGGGGCCCAGCGCACACCCGGAGTTTAACACTCAGCACTGGAGTTAATGTAGGCAAATGAGATTCTCCTGACCTCAGCACTGGCGGGAGCAGAGAGCCCTGCCACTGCGGAGGCCCACAGCACACAAAGGCCAGCGTGTTTCTATTGTGTTTTTGTCATTAGCAATTTGCCAGCTCTTGGTTTGGCCCCCCTCGCTGATTTCCTGTGGTGATATCTCTAACCAGCTGCCTTATCACCCCCACGTACCTACTGTAGAAGGGAAATTACAGCAGGCAGAACATTAATATAGATGCATCCTGAGCACTGATATGGTAAAGTATGACGGAGCTGCAGGATGTTTGTTATTTTCAGTCTTATCGGAACTGACCGACCCGCAGCTCCAGGATGTGATGCAAAAATATGATGTAAACAAACACGATATGATGTAAAAACATGGCGGAGATGGATTTGAAAGAGGCTGGCTTTTCCTCCTGTCCTCAATTACAGTTTATTAAGGTATGGCTGAGTTTATATTGTCTAACTGCACCTGCCTTGTTTGCTATTTGGGTGTCTCGTGAGCTATCATGCCCGTCTGTCAGGTGATATATCTGATGACTCTAATGTCCTAAGCTGGTTTGACCTGCCTGTAGTTCCTCATGAGATTCTGTGTCTTCCTGTATTTCAGCATTTTCCTGTGTGTGTTTGTGTGTGTGTTTGTGTGTGTTTAGGAGGAGCAGAAGGGGCTGGCAGCTCTCTGCTTTATTTATTTGAACAGGAGTCATTTGTCCCCCCCTGGGCCTCAGATGGCCTCTGCTGTGTTTGTTGTCTAAACCTGTCACAAGGATGACATATAAATATAATTTTTTTGCCAAATTAAATAAGGTGTGGCTGCATACACAAGACACTTACCTGCTCCCCACGTCGAACAGGTGTTACAGTCGGATGTGCTGCCCTTAATCTTTCTCTAAGTAGGTTATGGATGATAACAGAATGAATAGCCTCAAGTGCTGCTATTTCGGGGGAAAACTTCAAAAAGTTCTTCACATCACTTCAGCTATCATCGACAGTTGGTACGGTACGCAGGAACATAAATTACCGTTGAGTAAAGCTGTTCACCACAGAGCAAAGACTGACATTAAAGCTGTTTTTTAAATGTTACACCAAAACAAGATTTATTTTATAACCAGCAGCGATGATTGTACCAAATCAGTAATTGCATCTTTTGTATGTATGGATCATCGTACAGATTGTGGCCTTACTCTTTTATCTCCACTAATGTGACTGTAATTACAAGTGAATCATGTGAATCAATAAGATTGTGTTTCAAGCTTAGACTGTACATAAATAATGAATGTAGCTTCTGTTTTGAAGCCTTGGTTTTGGCATCTACTTTTGTTTTTTGGATCCAGAAGTGACCATATTAGGATGAAAGGTTGGAGCTGTGGAGGAGTAAAGAGTGGATTTGACTCTTACACTGGTAACACCTTACAGACAGCCTGTCACTCAAAGTGGCCACGCCCACACCCACGCCCTTAGTTATATGCATAACTTTAAGCATTAATAAAATCCAAATGCATGAGTTATATATAAAATATGTCCACGTAGAGTTGTCCTGAAGAAGGGACTGAGCTATAAAGACCAAAACTGTTTTTGGGCAAGGCTGTGAACATGTTTATTTCTGCTTTAAAGTTGGGCTTTTTAACATGGGGGTCTATGGGGACTGACTGGCTTCTGGAGCCAGCCTCAAGTGGAGGAACTGCGGTTTTTGGCACTTTGGTATTTGAAGTTAATGCTTGATTTCATGTGTGTAAACTGATCCTGAAACAATACATTAATTGAAAAAAAAATGAATAGAAGATGGTTTTCAATATTTTATATCATCTAAAATTAGCTTTAGACTGTTGAACAAAACAGAAACTTGAAAATAATAAATAATAATAAATAATGAAAAATAGTTGCAGCCCTAGTCTTATTCTTTTGCTTTTGCTTCGTTGCTTCTCCATCATTATGCCTACCAATTTCCTCCACTTTCTTTTCCTTCTCTTTTTATTAGATGAAAGGATTTGCTCTCCACCGTTCATGGTCCTGAACACAGAGTGCAGTCCAGATGTGTTGGAGCATATCAAGAGGCAAGGACTCACATTCCCCTTCAGTAAGTGTTTTTCATACCTTGTTTATCCTTCAGATAATAAGGACTTAAATCTGTACTCCTCCATATACATTATTTAGACCTAATATTATACTGTTAAATAACTACTAGTTGTAGTTAGAAATTTAGAAAATTCACTTCCTGTATCACATTTCTGTGTTCAAAGTCTAAGAAAAGGCTTTAGTGTGAGATGTTTGACTCCCCTGCTGAAATTCCATGACTGCTTTACAGCATTACACTAACTTCTCTGTTTTTCCTCACCTTTCTTTCTTCCTCAGTTTGCAAAACACGGGTGGCTCATGGAACCAACTCCCACGAGGTAAGAGGCCACAGGGCTCAGAGGTCACTCACACCCTCTACAGTTTGCTTTGTGAGCTGTAACACTCGTCCTGTCACAGGACTGTCATTTAACACAAGTCCAAACAACAAAGTCAGATAAAGCACTGTACCTCTTGTATCTTTGCGGGTCAGCTGAAATCAATATCCTGTCAGGCTGGATAAAGAGTTATTATTCCTCTACACCAGGTATGTTAATAATTAACCGTTAAACCATTAACTGACATAAAGAATTTTGAGTGGTTGATATTATCAGTTTAAGAGTTAAAATATAAAATATAATCTAATGGTGCTTCATGGGGAGTCGATGAGACAGCGGAGGCAATGCCATGATGTTGCTCCTAGGAGACTAACACAGCTCTCCAGAGCAAGCTAATGACCCAGACGCAGAAGTAGACACCTACATACAGTAGTAGACACTGCCTGGATTATTGCAGAAATAAAAGCTGTGGCAACCAAGCGTTTATATACTTGACACATTTTGTTCAGCATGATAATCTTGTGATTTTTGAGGCCTAAATGAAATCAACAGAAGTAAAAAGCTAACGTTAGGCAATAAATGTACTACACCACGTTTGCAAGACTCATCATCGCAACCACAGCAGGGCTGTAAGGCTGTCTTTAGCGTGATGACATTCTGTAGTGTCACTTTCCCTCTTGTTTGCAAGTTCATTTTTTGAGGCATAAAAGCTTCAAAATTCATGAGTGGAGTATTTACTGACATATTTTATGCTATAGAACAAAACATGAAAATCTCTTAAGCTTGTGCTAACACCAGACCTTTTGGGGTGTATGACTGAAAACCCATTCAAAAAAACCCATTGACTTTGAGATGAGGGAACCGGGAGCACTAAAACGCTAACTCATTTCCAGATGTTTGGACTCACTTCTGCACCACTCTGACACAGAACATTCAGTTCAATGTCTACCTGGTTAGCACCAGCTAACACAGCAGACTTTCTACGTCCCCAAAGTGGAGCTTACATTCCTGCAGCGGTACTGTCATGATAACCAGAGAGGTAGGGGCAGGGAAGTGCTGAGCAAAACGTTACATTTACGTGAAATAAGATTTCACTAATTTTAAAAAGAAACATGTCCACTCCTCAAACTTGTCAGTTAACGGTTAATGATTGGTTAACAAGGGTTGGCTCTCAGTCAGCAGAAATGTCCTTGATTAGGATCCCTTCTCCATTTCATTGAATGAAGTTAGGATTTGAAAAGACTTGTTTAAACAACTATTTTAATTAATGATCATTTTTCCTTTTTAAGTTTAGAGGTGTCATATACTGCATGTCCTTCTGTCCACAGATGGCCATTATTTTCAGTGAAGAGGACCTGAAGGATGTGAAGCCTCCCTGTGTGATCCAGAGCTTCATCAACCACAACGCAGTGCTCTACAAGGTGTTTGTGGTGGGAGACTCGTACACCGTGGTGGAGAGACCTTCACTGAAGAACTTCCCCGCTGGACCAGCAGGTGAGAGAGGGAGGCAGGGAAGTCCAAGGGCTGCAAACAGCCCAGACTGTACAAGTTGCACGGCTATTCCAAATAACCCAATAAAAGAGCTCATAAAATGGCTTTATAGTCCCTGTGATTGGACCGTTTCACCCTTTTAAGGGATGCAGCAGAGTGCAATCGAGTTTTGCTCTGTTGGCACATGCTGTTGAAAACAAACAAGAGGAGTGGTGTTTTTCTCCATTAACATGTCAGGAGACTTAACCATGATGCAACTTTGAATACAGGGTTGTCCCCTGGCACAGATGACTCCAGTATTTGCATGCGATACAGTGGAAGACATCATGCAAAGCAGTATCACCATCAGTGTAGTAGTCTGTTTTGTGTAACGGTGCAGAGAGAGAAGTCGCTCTCAGGCTGGAACGCTGAGCAGTGCAGCAGGAAAGCACGACCCTTGTCAAACACATAAAGCAACATAGCACAGTGTTACATCTGCACAGCGTTTAGATCACAGTGCTCTGCAGCCCGGAGCTATGCATCGTGTTTCGTGAGTGGAGGGAAAGGCCGGATGAAAGAGTGAGGTATGAAGATAAAAAGAGGTAGGGGTTAGTGTTCGGAAAGAACTTAAAAATAACTGCGTGAGAGATGTTCTGTCCCATCCAGCCTTCCTCCTCATGCTTCTGTCGAGTTAAACTGGTGTTTGTTCGTCCAGTCCGGGGATTGAACGAGCCCATCTGCCTAACACTTCATTACCACGACCCGTCTACAAGCCGAGGGGCATATTTATTTGGACATTTATGGAATTTACTTTTTGCCCCTCCACTCCCCGCCTCTCTTCTCTCTCTCTAACACGCTCTACTGTTAATCTTTACAACGATAACAAAGAAAAAAGGGGCAATAAATTCAGAAGTTCATCCCAGCTTCAAAGAAAATCTGTCGCCCGAGGCAAACGTTTTACATGCAGTTTTGTTCATAAGCGAACATTCAACATGACATGGTTATGACTGAGAGGGCTGAGCATTAAAAGGCTGCCTGCAAGGGTTTGGTTTTAGGTTTCTGTTTCTTTACAGCAGGTGCTGAAATCGGTAAATAAGGACATTCATTTAGCGAAGCTCTGATTTCTTCATTTCACTGTGTAACTAGTAAAGTTTTGCTGCCATCTATTGGCAGAGATGAGAAATGTATGTAGGTGATAACAGAATGAAAGGTGCAGTCAGGCCAGCAATTAGGAATAAAAGACAGGGACATTTTCCAAATATCCACACCCACTCAAGCACTCACCTACCCTAAACTCAAACACCAGCTATTCCACATAAGCTCTTGACTATTAGCCTAGACTCAACCTCAAACAACATTTTTTTTATTTGTGACTTTTACATCCACAGCCTCAAAAATACATATTTTTTTCCAGTACTTAAAATCATTATGCGTGTGTAATACAGCTATAGTACAATTAACAGATTAATTGCATCTCTTTTCTTTCGAACAACCATTTCCAAATCCAGTGTTACAGAGCCATGCTCTGTTGTGCATACATATACGCAATATGATCACAAAGCTAAAACATTTCTTTAAAAACAGAGAAAACCTTTCTTTCAAATAACACTGTGATAGATATATTCCTCCTTTTACCTTAAAAGAAAACAGAGAGAGAAAAAGCCCTCCAAAGATTGATCAGAGAAAAAGTCAAATCAAACACTGATTGAAGAAATTACTGCATCGCATTAAACAGGGTTCCCACAGTCATGAAAAACCAGGATATGTCATAGAGTTTCCTGATCTTCTAAATCGTTGAAAGTTTTTGAAAAGTCACAGGATTTTGTTGTGTTATGACATTTTTACAGAAATCCTTCGTGGATAACCTTCCATGTAACGTAACATAATAGCAGATGTATTTTCTAGCGCTGACAACATAACAGTGCTCTCGTATGTGTTGATTTATGACATTTTCTTTACCATCATTTTCTCTGGTCTACTTTCAGAAGATAGCCTCCAGAAAACCGGGCGTGGAGAGTGTCATCAAAACTATTTAAAATTCAACCCTCACCTTTATATCCTCTCTGTTTCCACTTCAGACAGGAAAGCAATTTTCTTCAACAGCCACAACGTTTCCAAACCGGAGTCGTCCTCGGACTTGACCACGGTATGTCCAGAATGTCTCTGACTGTTAATCATATGTGATTTACGAGTTTTGTTCCAAGTATGCTTTAATATTTTCTGTTTATCTCAGAGAGAGAACGTAGAGGGAGTGTCTCAGCCACCCAGTGATGATGTCATCAGAGAGCTGTCAAGGTCATTGCGGCAGGCACTGAGCGTGTCCCTGTTTGGCATCGACGTCATCATCAACAACCAAACAGGTCAACATGCCGTCATCGACATCAATGCATTCCCTGGTAGGTGCAAACTTCTCACAGGGTAACAGGTTGTAATTTTTATTTCATTTTTTACTTTTTTTTTTTTTTTATCTGTGAGCTCATACGTTGCCTCGGATTCAAGAGAAATGTACGTAAATCACTTCAAATATAAATTCATTACGAGTACATAATGATACAAACATAGCTCAGATAAATGTAACAATCCATGTCTCAACAAAACTCCTCTCCCATCTATTGCTCTACCCTTCGTTTCATCCAAAAACTATGAACAAAAGATATCACACTCACTAATTTATCCATAAAAATTCACTATCAGTATAATCTATAGATGGCTATTTAGCAAGATTATTAAAGCACGTCTGGTGTGACGCCCGTCAGCGTATGTACCTGAGCCGTTCTGACCATATTTCCTGTGTTTATTCAGTGCATAAAACAGTCTTCGATCTTTAACTTAAACCTGTGAGAAATGGGAGCAAAAACAAAAGTGAGGCATTCAAATTTTTGTGAGTGTCTTTTAATGTGTTTCTGTGGTGACCTGTTTCTCGGGTGTCTCTCTCTCTGGTGCCGTCGTCTAAAAACTGAGATATAGTGATGTCATACTTTTGTGCAGCCAGTTCTCTGGGGAGAAAGGCCGCTCCTCTGTCACCTGTGTAAACCTGAACTCTGTGCTTGATGTCAAAACATGGATTAAGTCTCATTTGCTGAGTCATCATGAATTGCAATCTTCCAAGACTGACGCAGTTTTACAAGTAAAGGGAAACTTCAGTAGTTTTCAACCTGAGATTATTTTTGTGTCTAAGTGACAAATGGAGACGACAACATTGGTTGCAACGTAACTAATTTGGGCATTTGTGCAGTTTCAATTTACACTCACTAAAAGCACTTGTTTTTGCCACTGACGGGCTGAGGTGGTTATTTAAACTGTCTGATAACATTATGAAGGTAATTTTTCTTAAACCGGAAACATCACATCACATCACTTTGGTGAACAAATAAACAAAAATATGACCAAAATGCTGATTTCTTTGAAAACTTTCAATTATTTTTACTAGTTCTATTACATTTCCAGGCCTGGAAAATGTGATTGTAAAATTCCATGAAATGTCCAGGTTTCCCATGACTGTGGGAACCGTGTCAATAATAAACACAGCTACACAGCATGTAAACAGGAAAATAATCTTGTAAACATTTGGAATGTGGTCAAAAACTGAATTGGCTGAACTGACTGATGTCCCCAAATGTGTTCTCAGGTTACGAGGGTGTCCCAGAGTTTTTCAACGACCTCCTGAACCACATCACCAGCGTGCTACAGAGCCACAACCCAGACTTCGCTCCCTCCAGCGAGCAGCCCAAAGGCCTGCCGGTGAGCACCACGGTACCCAACGCCGCCCCGCCGGCCCCTGGCTGCTGCAGCATGCTGGGGAAAGAGGCCAGCGGCAGCCCCTGGATCGTAGAGGGCGATGGAGGGCTGAAGGGCCCCCGTCAGAGACTGGGCTGCAACTCGGCCATGTCCCCCAACTTCCAGCAGCACTGTGTCTCCACGATAGCTACCAAGGCTTCCTCCCAGTGACTGCCCCCCTGCCCCAACTCCGTTTGACCCCTGAACAAAAAAACAAAGCAAAACAAAAAAAACGGATGACAATGGTGACAATAATAATGAATAATAATCATAATAATTATGATGTTAATGATGATAATATATCTAATCAAAAACATTTTCCTATATAGTTATTGAAAATGATGGTGATTGAGTGTAAGCTTTTTTCTCTCTGCCTTTTTGTATTTTTCGTTTTGTCTAATGAGACTTAACAGTACTGTAATGTGAACTTTTGGGAACTTTTGCCTAATAGCTGATTTTTATTTTTCTCTCTTGTGTGAGTTCTCTGTAATGAAAGGGTCCAGATGAGGTAGCTAATGGGGAACGGCTGAATCAGGACTGAAGAAAGGTGTGCCACTAGACGTGCAATGTATGATCCCTTGTATCTCACAAACACACACGCACACAGGTACGTTTCCAGTGCGACGGAGCGTACCTGTGATGTGTCTGTATTCTGGTCAAAACCACTGACTCCTCTGCACGAAGTGAGGGGAAGAAAAGGTGGCTGGGCATTTGAGAACACTACTCCACAGATCCCGGGCTGCTATGTGACTGTGGCCAACTGATGGCAGAGGACCTCGTGAGTCCGAACGTGAACGACAAGATAGTTTTGGGGGGTTTTGTTTGTTTGAACAAAGCTGTTTACTTTTTGTGAGTGCCATCAAACCTGTAGGGAGGTCGATAGCAGAGGTTAAAAAAGAAGAAATCTCCATGACCTTGTGACCAAGTTTCTTTTACTTTGCACCAATGTTTTTAGGAGTGTTTTGCTGTATGTCAGATGGCGGACGTTAGGCGTTCAACAAACAAACAATTCGCTTGTTAGAGTCCCGGTTTGAGTCGCTCCGGTGCAGGAAGACAAAGATCACATTCCTTTTCGTGTTTGTGGATGTTTTCAAAGAATTCCATGACCTTTTTTTTTTTTTTTTTTCAGAATTCCAGTGGGATCTTGGGAGATTTCTCTAGTCACTTCATAGGTTTGTTATCTCCTTAAAACGTGTCTTCAACGCTTCTATCTGTAATGTGAGCAAACTACTCTCCCGAGGCCAACTTGACCTTACAGACTCGGGGCTGCTGTGGTAATCAGAGAATTGTTAATCAGAAAATCAATTATCTCACTGAGGTGAAATGTGTCTTTAAGTACCCACCAACTGGGTATTAATTAATAACAGTTCCAGATAATTGAGTAATTTGTTCGGCTTTACAACTCTGACAGCACTTTCTTACAAAATGTAGTTAAAGAAACCAATTGGTAAATTTGCTTAAATCCTCCGACCTGTCTTCTGTTCAAGCTGCTGTATATTTGTGTCACATATTAAAATCATTTGGAGGGGAAGTGGAGAGGGGGAGACGGTCCAGCTCTTGTTCCCAGTGTTCACTGTGAGATTTTTTTACTCCAATTTTGTTAATATCTTTGTCCTGATATCTACTAAGAGCAACTTTATTTTATTGAGATTTTATGGGGAAAAAAAATGTTTTATATAAATGAAATGAAAGCACGGTGGATGTTTTTGAGGAAACGGTGGATATTTACTAGAGGTGTAGTAAGACGCTGGGTCTGGTTGTACAGGTGGCGTCAAAGGGTTGGATGTGGATGCTGTTGTGTAGCATCTCGTGGGAAGGTGTGCCAGGTTTTTTTGCGTTCCTCTGAGCCTGCCTCTTCTTCTCTTGTCCCAGAGAGCTCCTTGCTGTTTTATTTCCTCCATCCAAGGGAACTGACTGTCCTCTTGCTCGCCCTGTAATCGTAAATAATAGTGTCAGCGCAGCCATCTCACCAGCATCTCTCTGGGACAAAAGAATACCAGTGACGCTCTGAATGTTGTGAGAGTATTTACCCAATGCAGTTTTTAACAGTTTGTCGAGAACGTAAAGGTATTGCGGCAGGCTCAGGGGAACTTTTCACACGCTTTTAACCCAATTCCTCATCTAGAAAAAGGGGCAAAGTTTTAGGCGCGTCCCTGTTAAAGCTGGAAAGACTGATATCTGTGTACACCACTATATTGTGCGTCCTATGTTGTGTTCCTTATCGTGCTTCTAAATGGGAAATAAATGGTTAATCCTACCCGCGGTCATTTCTCCAACCCAGACGGTGTCATCATGCTCCCAGTTTCCACCTGAATGTTTACTTACTTGGGTGTCTTGTACAGTACGTGTATATATGCCTAGGCTTACATCCGTACAGTATGTTGTTTTGTATCAGTTCTGTAATTGAGAGGAATCCACAATTTTGTGACCTTTTTTTAATTAAATGGCCAAAACAACAGGGCGAAATAAACATGTGAAACCTTTAATGGCTCCATCTCATGCAGCTTTGTTTTCCTAAACTGAGAGTTTGTGGGTGAATGCTGTGATGTGCAGTGTTTTCTGTAGGTTATCGCTTTGAGTATAGTGAGAATATCACCCACACCTTACAACCGTTAGATGAGACTACAAGCCAAAATCTGTCTTAATCCATCAGTTCATGTCTTTAGGTCATTATTGAATACTTTAATTATTTTCCAAAAAAATAACGTCATGAATATATCAAAGAGAAGACTGCAAAACAAAGTGCAGCATTCCTCCACCCAGCATCCAGCTGTTTATTGACTCAGCATTTATGAATCACACATTTCATAGAGTTGGAGACACAGTTAAAAAAAAAAACAAACATGACAAACTTTTTTCAACAAGGCTTATTCAGACAAAACAATTGCTTATTAAAATATATATTCTCATAATCTTAGTCTTCTGTACATGTAAAAAAAAAAACATATTTACAAGAACACCAGACAAATGACAGTCTAAAGGTTTCTAATGCTACTCTATGTTCCCTGCCGGGCCTCCGTGCTGCTCGGATGTTTGGGTTTTTTTTTTTTTTTGGAACAACTATGCATCAGTGAGGTTGATGGTGATTTGTGGTCTGGTTGGCCAGCAGTCCCAGGATGGTGGACAGACAGTGCAGCTTCTCCTTGACGTGTTCTGGCAATTTCTCGTTCTCTTTATACCTGTGGAGACGACAAACGTTAAAGCTACGGCTGATACAGCTTTTATGAAAAATAACTTGTGTCAAATTTCCTGAAAGAGGCGCATGAAGCGTGTGAAAAAAATCTTGTCTCCCGCAGCACACCAGAAACCAATCAGAGCCGAGGAGCCTCTAACACAGCTGTCAGTGATGTCAATCACTGCTCACTAACTGCAGTCAAACTGTCAAACCAAAGCTGCAGCCGACGGCGCTGGAAATAAAGGTATTTTGTTCACTCAGCTGTTCTTTAGATGCTCTTTTTAGCCTTCTTAGGTGCGCTCGGCCAAACAGAACTTTTGAGTACACACAAATTGATGGTGCCTGATTTACAATAGAGCTTTTGCATATATGAAGCAATTGTTTATGGTCTCCTATTATGCACTTTTTGGGTTTATGATAGTACACCAGCCACTGAGCCATTCTGCAACTGCAGACCAGATTTCACTGTGCATCTGTTGTACCACAATATTGTGACATTTGAAACTGTGACTTCTCTTTCAACCCTCCTTTGGTCAAACTAGGCAGCACTGATGAAACACAAATTAAGATTCTGTTATTGCATTGCTTACTTCTCACCTCAAATGTTTCAGAAACATATTTTAGTGTTAAGCTGTAAAATGATAAAGTTTGTGACCCTGCCGTCATGTTGGACTCAATAGACTGACGTACCAAGCACCAGTCAGACCAATTGACTCATGTTTACAGCTAAAAAATATGAAAACATTTAAGGTGAAAAATAGGAAATGCATCAACAAAATCTTGACTCATATTTGCTCAGCGCTGCCTAATTTGACAGTCTGACCGCAGTTAAAGAGCAGTGATTGACATGATCTACAGCTGTGTTAGACTCCTCTGCTCTGATACGCTGTTTTCATTCAGGTGTGGTAATGCCATCAGAAGAAACATGAAAGGGTCGTCATAGAGACAGTTTAAGCAAATAAGACAGTTACCAACTACAACTTGAATAACGGCTGATAAACACACCAGCAGAACTCATTTCTGCTGTGTCTCATACCTGGTGATCCTCCCCTCAGGAGACGTGTAGGTGATGCAGGAAACTCCGGCCTGAACCACCAGCTGAGAGCCGTCGTTGAACTGCACCCACACCTCGCCACTCGTCAGCTGCAGGTAAAAAAAACTTGTTTAATCGCAAAGTCTTTGCCGTTTACAGAACATTAGGTTAATATATTCATCGGTTACCTGGGACGCCCATCCAACATTGGGCACAAATATGGACTTCACCACTTTTCCTGTGTCCTGTCGCAGCGGGGAGCTTTTCTTACTCAGGCTGGCTGTGGTGAAGTCAGACCCATCGTAGGAGATCATCTGGAAATTAGAAAGAAATTACAGACAAATTTCATGATAGTCTAGTAATTAAAGCCTCTCAGCATCTGCTCATGAAGCTGTGAGACTCACTGAGGGAGTGATCTGTGGAGGCTGAGGAGGTGAAGCCGCATCAGGAGGCGCTGCGTGGGAGGGCACAGACGATGAGCACAGGGCGTCCGGGTTGGCTGGTCTCCTTAGAGAAGTTATGGACACAAAACGTACATTAGCCACGTGTGACAACATTAAAAAAAAAAAATCAATAGTCCATACAAACGTGAGCGCGTTCCTCTCACCTGCCAATAGTTATGGGGAAGAAAGGGACGTTCTTGGTGCTGCGCTGCTCCTCGGCTGTGATGGCGGCCTCCAGGGACAAACACATGCTGTGACCCTCGTCAGACAGCTCCACGTACAGTCTGCTCTCTGGGCTCAGGCCGCTCAGCCCCACCTCGCCCTTCACCGTGTACGACTTCCCGCTCTTCTCCACCACTCGCAGCAGCTCTGACGTCTTGTGGGTCTTTGCTCCTGCACGACATCAAGTGTTTATGTCACCATCTCTGACACTAGAGCTGCAACGATTAATTAGCTGTCAACTACTGAATAATTGCCAACAAATTTAATGATAAATTTATTCATTTGAGAAAATTTCTCGAAAAAAAATTTTAAGGGAAAATTTGCTGATTCCAGCTCTTAACCCTTTAAAACCTCAGTTTTCTTGTGCTGCATTCAGACACCTTTTATAAGCACTTTAACCTGAGCAAGAAATCTGTAAAATGTGAAAAGACCTAAACATTTTTTTTTAAAGAGAGAGATGCAATTATTAGAAAATTATTTTTTAAAAATAAGGGAAATGTCTATGAAAATATTTCTATGTTTATTAAAATTGTATATATATATATATATATATTATGACTTTTAGCACTTTTGGGGTCATTTTCTTGTTGTTTTTTTTACTTTTCTTTTCTTTTCTCCTATTTTTGCTTATTTTCAGGTGATTTTTTTTATATTTGTAACTTTTTTTCTCATTTTTTGCTAATTTTTGAGTTATTTCTTCTTCATTGTTGTCTTCTTCCCAAGTTTTTGAAAGAAATCCAGCCAACTTGCTTAGGTTTCAAAGGGTTAAATGTAAATATTTTTTGCTTTTTTTTACTCCTGTATAACAGTAAACTAAATTTCTTTGGGTCGTGGACAAAAAGACAAGACATTTGAGGATGTCATCTTGGGCTTTCGGACACTGATCTACAGTTTTCTCCAATTTCTAACTTTTTAAGACAAAACAACTAATCGATTAATCTATAAAATAGTAGACAGATTAATCAGTAAGTATAACTAGTTGCAGCCGTAATGGACGCAAAAAGGTCAGTACAGCTTCTCCTTCAAGTGTCATGAACACATCGGACTCACCGTCATAAAAGCAAACCTCCAGGTCTGCGTTGGGAGAGTTCTCCATCAGCATCACCTTTGCATACTTGGTGTAAAGAGTCACTTTTGGAGTCTTGGATTTCACGAGCTGCACAAACTTGGAGGCGTACTGGTACTTCTTCCAGTATTTTTCTGTAACCCAAAAAAAAAATCAGTCAATGAACGTGCAATTTCTAATCATATAAACGCTGATGCTGCTCGGCGTGACGCTTCCATCAGAATACCTGGAAGGTCCTCGTAGCTACAAATCAGAATATCTTCTGGAGGAGCAGGAGGACAGTCCAGGACAGGAAAACCCTTCCCACCATTGGGCTGGTAGATCGTCACCTGCAAGATATGACATGAAGATCTGCGTTTTGCCACCAGCCTTGTGTCATATGTTGTTATACCGCCCCCTACCAGTCACATGTGGAACATTTCAGAGAGATTCTTCAGAGTGCGACTCACCATCGAACCATCACAGGAAATCCGAAGGACTTCTTTAACCCTCTCTTGACCACCCTGGCATTTTAACATCTCCATACACACTTCGCCTGTGTCCAGGACGCTCACCTGCAGGAAATCAAGAAAAACGTGTTTTCTCATCTGCTCTCACAGTGAACAGATCATCAAAAAATGATGTGTGCAATAACTTACAACAGCGTTTTTTGTCTTCTGTCTGATGGGCTTGAGTCTGGACGCACACAGGGGCGGGACTACGTCCCTCAGCGTTTTCTTTACTTTATCCACGCTGGGTTTGGCCAAAGGAAGTTTTAATTCTCTGCCATGAGGAGGCTGGAACTCTGCTGCTGGTATATTTTCCCTGTACGAGTCTGAGTTGGAGGGAGGGTTGTGGTGCTGGTTGTGGTGCAGGTTCACGCCTCGGCCCATAGGTTTGTCTGTCCAGGAATTGTGAACCCCCAAAGGTCCTCTGCTGCTATGAAAGCTGCCGCTGCTGCTGTGAGTGCTGCTGTCTGCAGGCCTCTGCCCTGAAGCTGAGAGAGACGAGAGTATTTGTAAAGATCTCGTTATACAGGGAAGATTTAATTGTGCTTCGACAGTTTTAAGACCCATTTATTAAGTTTTAAACCCCTTTGTTCATAGTTAGTCTCACAAGGGCGGCTGGAGCCTGTACCTCTCTCTTTATCGAAGGGTAAATCCTACAGCTCCCACACATATTCACCGGTTCAATTTCAAAACATTTCCATAATATTTCATCCCATTTTTATAAATTAATTGAAGTAGATAAAAAAAAAAAGATCGGCCTATACAGCGATAACACCATATGTTGAACAGGCATTTCCGATGTATTTGTGTTAGTGAACATTAACCTTTTTCCCTCAATCGCCAAAAACTAGCTGCATTTGCCAACAGACCAGAGCAGAGAATCTGTCAGTGCAATTTGATGTGTGTTTGAGTTATAATGAATAAGTCTGAATGTATGTAATTCTTATTAATCAAAGGTTTTATGTCTGATATTAGCTCGGTCACACAAAAATAGCACTAGATCTTAAACTAGAAATACCAGGAACTTATTTTGCAATGATATGAATATATTTCAAACAGCCCAAATAATATATGTTCAAATTTTTTCCAAAACATTGTTAATTTCAAACCATTCCCAGGCCTGAAATACAGTTTGTCAAATTTTATAACTTCACCAGGAATTTGAATGACTGTGAGAACATCCAGCTGTCTCTTTTGTCCCCAACCAAGCCACTGAATTACCTAAAAGTTGCTCCGAATGAGAACATTAGCTGAGTGATAAAGAAGTAAAATGCTGAAATCTATCTTATACACACAGATGATCAGAAAATTAAAAAAAGCTAAATATTTTTACCCTCATTATTGAGCCAGTTAGTGACTCCACCCAGGTCTTGAAATTGCAGGTTTGGTGGATGTGTCTGTGTGGATGAGCCATACCCAGAGCTGAAACAGGAAGTGTGATCTGTTAGTCTCATTAAATTTGCAAAAAATAAACAGAAGATCACAAACAGAGACTTCTTACTTTGCGGACTGTTTGACGGGTGGGGAGGGGAGCCTCCCGTGCTCTGTGAACGGGTGCTGAGTGGATGACGTGGGGAAGACTTGTCTTCCTAAACCGGTCAGAGTCTCCTCTGAGTGGCATCGCCCCAGCTCGCCGTGACTCGAGCCCTGGCCTGATGCAGAGGAGCCGGAGCGATCTGAAGAGTGAGCCCTCCTCAGGTAGCGAGAATGAGGCTGACCTCCGTCTCCACCGTGGACCCCCCTGCTCCTCCCCTCTCTGTGAAATCTTTCCGCTGGATGCTGCCACTGGTCTCCGTCCTCAAAACAGGCGCCGTTGGGTTGGCGTAGAAGATTTGGAATAGGCGCCATCCGGTTGGGCAGGGCGGAGCCAATCATGTGCCTGGCTCTCCTCTGGAGGCGGCTGTTGCTGCTGGCTGAGGTGGCGGAGGTGCAGGCCGTGGAGATGGTGGCAATACCGCTGTCTATGGATCCTTCATCCCCCAACCCCAGCTCCTTGGTCCTGCTCAGGAGGCTTTGGGTCATGAACGGGTGGTCCAGCACCGCAGAGAGGCTGGGCCGCTGGGCGGGGTCCCTCTGCAGCAGCTGATGAATCAGGTCCTGAGCCTCGAGAGAAACATGACTCGGCATCTCATAATCCCCAAGAACCACTTTGGACAGAGTGTGCTTGACGGTGTCCGTGTCAAACGGAGGGCGACCCATCAGGAAGGCGTAGAACATGCACCCCAGTGACCACACATCTGACTCAAGTCCATGAGCGCTGCGAGTGGCCACCTCCGGGGAGATGTAGTTGGGTGTCCCGCACATGGTGAAGTGCTTTTCATTTGGGAGTTTGAGCTGAGTGGCCAGGCCAAAGTCTGCTATCTTAATGTTCATGTTGCTCGTCAACAAAAGGTTTGACAAGGTCAGATCTCGATGCAGGATGCCGTGGGTGTGTAAATACAGCATCCCCTTCACTATTTGATGCATGAAATGTCTCGCTGTGGAACAAAAACAGCAGCATTTAACGGCAGGCAGCTCCCAAAACTAAACTTTAATTCCAAATTTTATTCATCAAAGTAAAGTAGCTCTGCCTAACCTTCATCCTCAGAAAAAGCCATCTTCCTCTCTTTAAGGTACCGACTCATCTCTCCATTGTGGCACATCTCCAACACCAAGTACACATAGTTGCTGTCCTCAAAGTAGTTGTACAGCTTAAAGACAAGACATAAAATACAGTATTTATTATCCTGTCAAAGTGAGAGAATGCAAAAAATATTAGTGCAACAAAATCCAGAACACGTTTGACCTTGAAATTATCAAACTCTTGTCTAAAATGACTTGCTCTGGTCCAGAAAAGATCCCACCAGAATCTGGACAAAGCAAGCGAGCAAGAGCTCCTAATTAATCTTCAAATATACGCTGAGGAGCGACAGTATTATCGAACAAAGTAACTGCAGAGGGAAGGGGCAAGCTGTCCACGTTACAAAACCATGACAACGATGGCACAATGTTGATATGCACAGACACAAACACAGCCGACATGCACAGAGTTTTGATAGCAACTGTAACTATAGTTGTTTCATGTCCCAAAAAACAACTGAATTGATTTCTTATAATTAGTACTGTTAACCACAAACCTGCCGCATCATGAAGTTAGTTTTACGTCTACTTACAGCGTATGTTTATTGTATATTTTACATTAGAAAATAACTGTTGAAGTGACAAAGAAAATGTAATAAAAAGCCACAGTACTCCATCGCAAGAAATTGTGTTCAGCCAATATTACCTCAAGTATAGAAGGATGTTTCAGACGGCACTGAATCTCCACCTCGTTTGTCACACGCTGGACCATACCAGCTTTGTGCATTGCTTTTTTGTCAATCTGCAGGTGGGAACAACAAGGATAATTATACTCTTAACACTCATAGGATGAACGTGCAGCATGGCAGAGCGATTTAGTCAATCTGTCACCAACAAAGACAGTGAACAATGTAGACCTTATTTGTGGGGAGTGGAGGAACCACAAGATCCCCTTGGGAGGCAGCTATGGTCTAATAATCCAAACTGTTCCAGTTTAGACTTCAACTGTCACTGGTAATTGCTTGGGTGTTAGTTAAGAGTCTACATTACAGGTAAAGCATGCTATAATTACCTCAGATCTCTGACTAAACCGAAATTGGTGGTGTTCTTACCATTTTAATAGCAACCTCCAGACCAGTCTTTACTGATTTAGCCCGGTAAACACATGCAAAGGAGCCTTTGCCGAGGAGGGTGAGGACTTTAAAATCCTACATGAGAAGACAGAAAAATGAACTTTGGCAAACAAACATAGATTTACAGACAATTGTAACCATGATATGTGATCTAAAAATAACTGATCCCATCACAGACAGGATCTTTAAAAACATGATACCTCGATCCTGAGCTCCTGAGCATAAGATAAACATTTCTCCTCATCTCTGCTGGCTTGGGTGTCAGCACAAAAGTTTTGGAAATAATGGCGAATAACTCGATCAAACATCATCCCTCCAGCCTGCGACATGCTGGATGCACAGCAAAGACAGACAATCCCAACGACTTTTCACAGGAGAAATCCTCCCACAACAAACGCTAACTGTCAAACAAGCCACCAACACCTGACGCCGTCATATGGCCAACCAAAACCTCTAATTATCCCGGCTGTCTTCCCGCTAACGAGGACCACTTGTAGCCGTTTCCAAGCAGCACGCTGAAGCGACGCACAGGGGGAAACAACGGTGCTGGTCCCGGGAGGAGAGCTGGCTGAGATTACACACTGAGGCTGCGACATAATGCTGCAACATAATGCTGATAACACCGACAGACGAATGGTAACAAGTCAAGCCTTTAAAACCTGGATCGACATCAGTTTTCTTTTTTTTCTTTCTTTTTTTTTTTTTTGCTATTAGATGTATTTCATGAGTTATTTGACCATTTGGACCCAGAACTTATTTGTTTTATTTTATTTATTTATTTTGAAAACACGGGGGGAAATAGTCAATGACACACTTGGTCGGAAATGTCCCACAGAAATGAGAAAATTATCCTGGGGAAAATGTCCAGAAAACTGTATTCTTGATAATTATAATTTTATATATTAAAATTATGTTACAGAAAACGAATCTAATATATATATATATATATATATATAAAAGTGAGCACATTCTTTCAGCATTTTTAGGTCTTTTTTTAAAAACTTTTTGTGCGCTTTCTTGTAACTTTTACTGTTGCTACGTTGCTCGTTGCCTTCTGCACACGTTTTTGGCAGAAATACCAATTTGCTTTGGTTTCAAAGGGTTAAAGTTTTTTAAAAACTTGCCACTTTCGGGACATAAATAAGACGAAACGATAACAAGCTAACGCAACTGGCCAATTAAACGACGTTAACTTTGCAGTTTATTAGCGTAAAGTCAAACGTTGCTACATTTTAATTAGATGCTTTACATAAAATGCTTTCCTCACTCTTTAAACGTTAATATGTACCAACAAAACGCGTTCAACCCACGAATAACCAGCGAGTAAACAGCTAACCACAACATTACCCTTAGCTAACGTTACCAGACAGTCTGAAGTTAGCTTGTGGGCGTTAGCTCCACATAAGCACTCACCTCAATTTTATCGCCGATCGAAACACTCATCATGTCCGATTGTCGCATGCAGACGCACGCGAGCTCCTAATAATATTCGTCGATCGGCTGAGTGCATCGATAGTCGGTACAGGAGTGCTCACAGGGCAGATCAATGTTGTTCTCGTGTTCCCCTCCAAAACTTTGCCATTTCTTCCATTTTGAAAATATCCGCCCGTTACTCTCCTGCCTACGTCAGATGATACGTCACATGACAACAATCAGAATTTACCACGCCCCCTTTAAGGGTCAGGCACGTGACTTCGTAGTGACTGCAAAACAAGCAAATAATGCTCTGTAAAAGTGCTCAAAGGTAGTTTAATACTATAGTTTGTGAACTTGAACATTTAAGCTCATACTTACAGTGCATTTGCAGATTTTTATTCAGGTTTGTGCTTGCAGGCTGTTTTTTAAGTCTTGGCAAATGTGTTTTGCATTCAGTTAAAAAAAAAAGTCCTTTAAAATAATGTGGAAAAATTGTCTTGGAACAACTTTATATACCAAATTATTATTATAATAGTTATATTAATAAATATGGTAATTACACAACACTTTCTTTTAAATAATGGGAAAAACTTAGTTGGAACAAATTAACTTGTATGGGTTATCAACTTAAAAACATAAGTTGACTTCAACTTACGCCAAGTTGAAGTCATGGCTCTCATAAAAATTAAGTTCTCACATTATTTAAAAGCAATTCCTAGTATGTACTGTACCCTAATTATGAGCACATGTTTTTGAGTTGGTTACTAGGAAAAATTAAATTGGTCCAACAACATTTTCCACATTATTCTAAAGGACTTTTAAAGTGTTATATACTTTATTACCATAATTATGAACACAGCTGAATCTTAATGAAAAAGTGTTATTGCAATACATTTAACCACATTATCTTAAAGGAACTGAATAGGAAAGGAAGTGTTAAAGGAGAACCAAAGTGTTCGAAATTAAATAGGTCAATGATATATTGTGAAATAAACCATCAAATGAGGGTATACTATAGACTGTATATGGTGCATACAGTATAGATAGATAGATAGATGTAATGGACTAGATATTTCTGCTCTCATTTCCTTAATTACAATAACACAATTGTTTCTGCCATGTTTGTCTTGATTGACAAATACTTTGAGGCATTATAAAATGAAAGTGATTTGAGGGGAAAAAGTTTTGTTATATCTGAAACAGATTTTGGAAAATATTTCTTGAAAAAAGTTTTGGAAATAAATAAAAATAAGAAAGAAGCAGAATGAAAAATCTATTGGGTTATTTCATAATTTACTGGTTGCATTACACATTTCATCTGTTTTTATTTAAATGATTAATATTTCTTAATGTCTGGTTTATTCATTTAGTTTTGAACACTTAAGGACCTCTTGCACATTATTCCTTAAAGCTTAATTTTAGCTGCAGAAAGTAGAATAATCACACTACAGGTGTGTGTGTTTAACCACAAACCTTCCATTCACAATATTTAGATCCACAATTACAGTTTAATTTTAATTTTGCATTTTCGTCAGATCAGCTTGTAGATTACATTTTGGCAGATCATTTTTTAGCTGTCAATTTCAGGACTTCACTTGGATATAAGTACAGTACAGATTTAGCCAATTTCTTTCAGGTTCTGCTGCAGACAAAAAAATCAGACTGAAGAAATGTTGTCTTACAGACAAATGTATTTATTTTTGCATCTTTAAATCCCATGACTTAAGTGTGGACAAATGCAAGAAAACAGAAGGAATTAGGCAACCAACCACTTACTAAAGAGATTTGGTGTATCAAGCATTGCCATTGTACTTGGAATATGTTCTTTATGTACATATATTATATATGCTGGCCGCTTTTATTTACTAAAATAGTATTTACAGTTTCTAGACATGGACATCATTTATAACTTATTTAATACAAATATATATATATAATTTGTATTATTGCATACAAATTAATAGTTCCGCAATAGCAGTTGATTGGACAGAGCTAAGTATTTCTCTTACGAGTGATTTACTGCTGACACAGGACGCTTATGAGACACATGGAATGCAAACACAGAGGACAGCTTCCTGTGTGGTACTGAGGAAACAGTTTTACGTCAGAATCAGAGTTTAATCTATTGCATCATTCTTAAATTTATTAAGTATGTCAAACCTTTGAGAGAGTAAAGCACACTATCATCACACATGAGGATGAAAACAAAAACCTCAAAAGGTAAAGTCCAATGGTAGGGCAAAAAAACAAACAAATCCACACAAAGTGGCTGGTGTCAATTGAGAAATGGTCCCAGGTATCGATGTTTCTACGTCTAAATGGTCAGTTGTGGTAAACGTGTTGATGGTTGTAGAGTTTGCTTTCTTAAATCTCAGTCCACCTCCATCTCTTTTGTGCCAGGCTTTGTCTGCTGGCTTCCCTTCGCGTCTCCCTTCCCATCTGCTCCTTGCTTGGTTGTCGGACCGTTATGAGCTCCGCTGTTTTGGTCGTTCACTTCAGGGGCCTCCTCCACTGTGGGCTTCGGCCTGTTGATCACTGGATTACATACATCCTCCAGTTCCTGGTGAGTAAAAGGCAAAGAATGTGTTGGCGAAAGAAACTAGCTAGTTAAAGTAAGAATTTCATTTGAAATAGTCACTCGCATACCTGTATTTTGGAAATGATGTCTGCTACTTTAACAACGGGATCTTGAGTAATACCGAGTTTGCCCTGGGCGTTCATCATGCTGTTCATCCAACCCATGCTTTCACTCACACACTTCTCCACAACGCTCATTTCCTCTGCGCTCAAATGCATGTATCGCTCATCCTGGAGGAGAGATCGTGACAAGAAAACTACATTATTTACATCTACAAGTCCAAAGCTTTTTACTTCGTGTCCCTGAAACCAAACTAACAAAAAGCAATAATGTTTAGGTGTGCCAAAAATAGACAGTGTTTTGAGATGCTGTGTCGATTTATAATAATGCTGTAGAATGTTTTAAATTGATAGTTAAAGTGCAAATATTCCTAGCAGTGCTTCATTTTGTGTTGTGTTTAAAGACCAAACTGTGTGTTGTAATTTATCTTCTGTTGTTTGATTCTGTGGCTCCAACTTAACAACATATTGCTAGTGTGTTACGAGGACTTTGATAACTGCAAATTCAGATCCCACTGGGTGCATAAAAAAGTAGACATTTTAAAATTGTTTTGTAGATTTTTTTGTATGAAGAGGCGTTTTGTATACCATGACAGTTTTCCTAAAATTAGATTTTAATAAGCTTGTATAACAATATATTGTATATTGTGATACATATCATATTGTAAGATTCTTGCCAATACACAGCCCTATTATTGATACACAACGATTTAAGGAAAGGAATTTACCTTCTGTTTGTAGGAATCCACAAACTTCATGTAGAGCTGCAGTTTCTTTCCGAGCTCTTCAAAAGCTCTGGGCCTGTCCTCGTGCTCTCTGTGCCGATCTTGAATGGGTTGACCCAACCTCTAAAAAAAATAAAATAACAGCATTCATGTTTATGTTGAAAGTTATTATTGTTTGAAAAATCCTAAAAACCTTTCAAATGCCTCTTAGCCCCAGTAGAGCTCAGCAGGTTGCAGGGTTGCGAAAAATATCAATCTGTCGATATATATATCAATTCTGAATATTTGAAACGCTTTACTCATCTTCTGCAGTGTCACTACACCTGCACTTTCTTACTCTCTTTTATTCATGTTTAAAGTCATTGTTGTCATGTTATGGCCAGGGCATATTTGTTCATAAAAATGTCAAATTTTAAGCCCTCAGATTCAACTTTGTACATAGTATCAAAATGATTGAATATCAATATTATCCAAGTTACTGTATCAAAGTTAGAAAATGCAGTATTGTGACAACACTAGTGGGTTGATAAAGAATTTTCCAGTAGTTCATAAAATCCCATCTGAAATTGAAAGTAGACGTTTTTTTGGAATAAATAAAAACAAACCTTGAGTGCTTGCAGTTTCTCCTCATAGACATGTTTGGGTTGGTCCTCTCCGTCCTCATACAGCCAGGTCTCTGTGTCCTCCAGCATCAGCGTCAGCCGGTTACTGTCCTGTTATTATGGCCAGATATAAAACTCACGTTAAGTAAATACAGTAGAAAATAATTTGCTTGGTAAATCAGATGTTTGTAAGACAGCATCGCTCACTTCCTCGGTGATAAACTTCTCATAGATTCCACAAAGTTTGTCCCGCAGATCGTATACATACTCCTCAACAGCATTTTTAGCATCATTCAGCTCTTTCACCAGTTTGTCCTGGATGATCATCTGATGCTGTAAGGAAAAAAACACAAGAAATGTTACAGAGGAGCAAAACAATACCAGCAATACCTTACAATATAATCCTATTTGATTATCCCTTTGAAATCTGAGCCAATTGGCTTGATTTTTTCAAAAATGGGGAAAGGACAATGAGCAGTTTAAAATTAAATGACCACAAAAAAGAGTAATACATTCTAAAAACATAAATAAATACAATAAAAATCAATAATAATAATAATAATAATAATAATAAAAAGAAAAAAAAGAAAGAAAATGACCAGTGCTTTAAAAATATTCCATAAAAATAAATAATAATTAAATAATTTTTTTTGTAATTTTTTTAAAAGCTCATTTCTTGCAATTAGTGAAACAGTTCAATTTTTTCAGTGTTTGTTTTCAAAAAATCACAGATTTGGAAGTGTTTTAAATGCTTATGAAGGCGTCTGTAATGTCAATCCAAGTTTCAAAGGGATCAAAGAGTATCAAAAACTGAAGTGTCAAAGTTGAGTTGAATGAATAATTCAGAAACAGTCAAGAGAAAATGATTGATTGATACCACAGCAGCTTGCACTGTAATGTTTCTGTCAAGAAAATTGTTAGCTGTTGGATGTTCAGAGGGGCTGGACATTTTAAAATATAAAGCCTTGTATATGTACATATATCAAAATGCATAATAACAGACATAAACTGTCACATCCACCTAAAGTCAAAACCTTTAGTCAGGGAACATTATTACTGGGGGAAATTTGCAGAATTAGTAATTCCCCTAAAATAGTGCTGGCACAGATGAAGCCAATCAGTAGCATGAACAAACATTGTGGCTCCTTGTTGGGCCTCTTAAAAAATCCCAGAATAGAATAATGACAACAACAAGTTTAAGTCATCAGGGGAAACAATCCCAGACCACAGCAGGACGAGTAAAGCACACATCAGGTTTTAATTCCACTCAGTCCATCACTTCTCAGGTAATCAGAATTTCAGTCAGACCACGACTCGGCTTTTCCAAAGGCCAGCAGGAGCACTCACCTCATACTCCACAAAATTGTTAAGGACATCGCTGTCGAGCTGTCGAATATTGTTGGCCACGATGGGCAGATCAATACTCTTCACCTTGACTTTGGGCTTGTTTCCCCCTGCTGCGGGGTCCTGCTTTTCCCCAGACGCACCCTCCTGGATTTGGAAACAAGAAAACACAATTCAGTCTTTCTGATGTCGACATCACCTAAATTCCTCTGTAATTATACAGTTTTTATTCATGGGGCACTTCAACAAACTAATACTTATAAATACTTTCAAGCCTAACTAATATGATTTTCACTATTTGCATACATTCAGAACCAGAATTAGCATTTTTGTGACCATTTTTACCTATTATGGTGTCTGTTACTTAATACTTCTGTCAAATCTGCTGTGGGAGTAAAGTATTAGGATCATTTTCTAAAAATACTTCATTACCTCACTATAGGCGTGTCTAAAAGGCTAACTGTGTTTTGGACAAGCAAGACTGGGGTCTGTGTAACATCTGCATATCAACGCTGTTTAATATAAACAGGAAAACAGAAAATACTAGCACTGGCTTCAAAAAATATCCACACATCTCTAAATTTAAATCCAGCTGACCTTACTGCTGGTAGTGTCCTCGTTCTGCGGGTCCGCTTGACTTTGGCCTTCCTGGTCCACCTGCATTTTGGTCTGAGACACAACACACATTCAGCTATTTTATCACAGCCAGATTAGATATGAACAACCAAACATTTCATACGAGGCTCAACAATCAAAATAATCAAATACATTATTTTTTTTGCCAAAACCCTCTATATCAGTATTGATATTGCATTAACTATTGGTGTTTTCACAAAATATTTACATTAGATGTTTGCTAGAACAGTTTGGTGAATTTGAACTATTACGTCACCAGGAAAAAGCAACACTCGTGATATTTGTTTTCCAAAATGTTAGACAATATCTAGTCTCATATCACAATATCAGTGTAATATGGATAAAAAGTCCAACCTCAATTTCATATTTCAATTACATAAAAAAAGCAATATAAACCGTTACTGTAAACAAGACAAAAGTAAAGGAATATCTTCTAAGTCGTATTCATTTGGGATGAAGGCCGTTCTTCATTTAGCAAAGTAAACTGTGGCAAAATAATCTAACCTGGTCCTCTGCCCTGCCTTCATTCTGCACCATTGGCTCACAGTCAATTTGCATTTCCTCTCCTTCTCCTTTCTGCTTCTCGATCAGAGAGGCGCTGGACACGCTGAAGATGCCGTGCACATTGACACGCACTTTGACCTTTACTTTGGAGCTGTCTCCGTCTGGCTGAGGAGCAACGTTCTGTACAGAGAAACATCCTGGTGGCAGATGGAAACAAAATGATTTGTTAAAAAGCTCTGATAAAACACCCTCAGTATATTTCCTTAAGAGACAGATGGAAACTGATATCCCATCAGCAACTGCCTCCCAACCCCCTGACTCATTAGGACCCATCTGTGGGACGCTGCATTATTCCCCAGGGATCAACGGATCGCTCAAAAAAATACTAAAGGCAGTGGTTTACTGGCAGGTGTCTCTGACTCTGAGAGAGCAGACTGAGCAGGGTTACCTATCCTGTGGTCTGGGTAGGGCAGCTCTTGAGAGTTGCTGTAGAAGGCTTCAAGGTCAAAGGGTTCCTTCTTGTGAAACGTGATCACTTTGGAGAACGGAGCAGCGTGATTCTTACTGAACACCTCACACTCTCTGTGACAAAAAAATGCAGTTAGAGAAAAACGCAAACTCAGGTTTTGAAACACAGTCAGCAAACACTGCATCTTTAAACTGGCTGACTGAGCGTCCTACACAGAACTATAGCGGCTTGTTTTTTGTGCACTGTTACCAGCTAACTGAGGGCCATTCACATGCTGCATTTTTTGCACCGTCAAATCCATTGTTGTCAATGTTAACCCACGAACGGCGGGTTCCCATGCACTTATTTTTCAAGGTGCAACAGCTGCCCTAAAAATAAACAACATCGCAACATGCAAGTCACATCATGTGACAAGGAACAACCAATTGCCGGCAATATCTTTTCTTTTTTTCGTAAATATCAGTCTACAGTAGCAGGGCAAACCAGAATTTTTATTGACAATCTGTCCGATGGACAATATTTTAAAACACACCTAAAAAACAACAACTATAAAAACATCAGAATTCCTGGTAAGTCCCGTTTGAAAGTTGGAACAGTGTAGGCAAAAGATTTTGCGTGATTTTAGAGAGAATTGTCATATCAAACTCGGTGGAGTTGGCAGATTCAAAGGTCTGGACCCTGGAACCACAAGAGTAGCACCCAGAGCCCGATCACACGTTTTTCAGGCAGTAAAAGACGCACCATGTAACGGTCTCAAACGTCCTTACCCCAATCCGTCCTCTGTTGGAGATTTCCAGCGAAGAGTTATAGGAAAGGGAACCACATCAGTGATGGAAAATTCACGCACCTTAAATGCTGGAGACAAAATCGCACACTACACCCAAACAATCAGCACACGCGCCACACAAATAAACACAGATTTACTGCATTGCATTTAACAAGCTACATTATATTTGTACAGTGCAGCAAAACAAGAAAACATCATGTGTTTGTGTCACCTGAAGTGCACAGCCTCTAGCGACAGCTTCGTCTGCGTTGAGCGTGGTGCTGATGTCTTTGCCAAAGAACTTGGTGATTCTCTCTTTGACAGCTGGGATTCTCGTGGCTCCTCCAACTATTTCCACTGCATAGATGTCATCCCGGCTCAGCTCTGATCATCAAACACACACAGGATTGAGTGGATTCTTCCGTCATATGGTAATCAAACAATACGAATTCATAAATTCAACCAAGCTTGAGGGACGTACTTGATTGTTCAAGGGCTGCTTTCAGTGGCATCTCTACTCTCATCAGATACTGAGCACACATGTCTTCAAACTGGCCCCTGTGAGTTAGAAAATACAGAAGATTTATAATTACAGATTTCCACTTAAGAGATGCATGATTGAGGAGGAGAATCTAAATTCAGTACCTGTTCATCCTGCCAGAAACATCAATGTCATTCATGAAGCACTCGATGTTCAGAGGCAGATCGGAGGAGTTGGCACTCATTAGCTTCTTCAGTTTCTCGCTCTCCTGGTGCAGCCGCAGCAGAGCCCTTGGGTTCTCCTTCACATTAAGCTTGTACTTGCTCTTAAACTCCTCGCAGAAGTAATCTACCAACGCCTCGTCAAAATTACGCCCACCAAGGTGTAGGTCAAATGCAGTGGCGAGGACCTGTCAGAGCAAAACTGGCATTCAGCTGGGATTTAAAGCTGCAGCTGCAGGTGTGGCTCAAGGTGGGAAAAAGGTGACAGGCTAACCTTGAGTTTGCCTTTGTTGAAGGCAGTAATGGAGACCTGGAACGATGAATGTCCCATGTCAACAAATACCACATTTCTTGGCCTCTCCTCTGGAGTCGGAAGGTCCTGTTTGTAGATCCCATAGGCCAAAGCCACTATGAACCCAAATGAAAGCACAAACTTAACGCAAAGTTATACTAATGTCAGTGAAGTTAAGTCACTTTTTAGTAATGCCTAAGTGTGCACCTTCATTTGAACTTAGTAAATGTTAGTGCTATTCACAAAGCTCAGTGCACAAACTAAATGTCTTTCCACCTTGCTATGTATGTATGTATAAAGAGAACTGGATACAGCATTGGAGGCGATTAGAAACTTACACCAGCTGAGCTGGCGACTTCCAGTTTAGCACTCTACCAACATCAATGCTATAAAATTATTAAAGTATGCAGCTTTTCTAAACTTACCAAATATTATAGGATCTAACTGATCAAATTCTGATAGTTAAACAAGTCATTTTGTGGAGTTTCTGACACCCCAAAATACGTATCCACTAATTTACAGACGTCTGTTTATGTAAATCAATGGGAAAAAGTCTTTTTGGGCCACAGGGCTTCACGTGACAGATGTAATATCACTGTGTGGTCCATGGATGTAGAGATCTTATTTTGATACACTGCCCCTACAGTTTGGGAGAGGAATCCCACACAAATTATGACAGTCCAAACGTGTTTTCATCACGATTCTGTGTTTGCTCATGCTCAAGCTGAAAGCACAACTGAGGCTTCATTCTCATGCAATCGTTTTATAAATTTCACTGTTATCAATTTCCCCTAAGAACACTGACCTGCAGTCGTATCATTAATTAGCCGTAAACAGTTCAGCCCTGCGATTTGAGTTGCATCAAACACTGATCTCCTTTCAGCGTCTGTAAAGAAACTTGGGACCTGTAAAACACAGCACAAATCATTACGCATCATTGAACCCCTTTGTGAATTATGTTGATGGTGTTCTGTGATGTTTTCATAACTCACAGAGATGACGCAGTCCACCACCGGCTTCTTCAGGGCGCTCTCTGACGTCTCCTTCAGCTTGGTGAGCAGCATCCCTGTGATCTGCTCGACTGTGAACACTTTGTCCTCATCCAAATAACGAACCTGTGAACATGATACAGTTAAGACCCCCAAGGCTAATTAAAAGCTTGAGGGTAAGGCATATTAAAGGGGTATTTGGGATTTTATGTGATGTTATATGAGATATTTATCCACGATCATTGTATGACCTACAGTAAACGTCTGTTGACACGCTCCAAGTTTGAAGAAGCAGGCATGAGTGCTGACAGGGGCAGCAGCTAAATGTATTTTAGCCACCTAGAAAAAAGTCACACCTAAAAAATCAATATCTGTTTAAATGTACGCTATATTGGGAGTATTTTCACTGCTTTACCTTTCAGTATGATGGCCTGTTCTGAGAGGGAGGCTGCTTCAGTTCAACATCTATGCTCTCATGACAAAAACAGTTATTCTGGCTTGCTGAACGTGGGAGCTGACGGTCTACCACTCCCTCCATCCGTTAGTTAGATTGTGTTATTGTGTGACTTTATAGATCCAAACTAACCCTTTTAAACACCAAAGTCACACAGCAATGCAAACACAACAACTGATCGAGGCAGCAGTAGACCAGCAGCTTTCTTGACAGGCGATGTTAAGTCATTATTTTTCTTAAAGGAATCTGCTTTTGAAGAGAGCGATGATCGGAAATTGCTGTCTGATGCAAAAAAAAGCAGTGAAAATATTCTTAATGTAGTGTGCAGTTTAACTGATAAAGGTATTTTTAGATAGGACTTTATTTAGGTGGCCAACATATCACTGCTGTCAGGTGCAAACCTCCGATCTCCAAAATTGATATTTTTCATGAATGAGAAAAAAAAACAGTTTTTAAAAGGATCCAATGGAGACAGGTTTAGTCACAAGTTTTTTTAAATACATTTCATTGGTTGAGAAATGGTAAAACCCACTGACAGACAGAGAAGGGGACCAGTAGAGTTAATTAATGAAAAAAATGAAAATACTGAATTGCTGAGGTGCAAGGTTTGCGCCCGATGATGACGATATGTTTATTGCTGAACCGTCCACAGCAGTACATGTTTAGTGCTTGGCTCCTATGTTAGACTCCAGCTTGCTTCTTCATATTGGGGGCGTGCTGACTGAGATCTAATGTAGGCCTGTATAATACATGAACTATGCATGAGAACCTCCTACAACCATACTTAAAATAGCTGCACTATTTTTTTAAGCATAACGCCATTAAGCAATTTGGTGATGACAGAGAAAAAAAACCATTTGTGCATCCCGCTCACTTATCACGCTCAGCATCATGGTTGAATTTAAAGGACAAAGGTGTGCAATGACAGCAGAAAAATGGTCAGGGTCAGAGAGAAAGGGGATAAAAAACAGAAAGCAGCGAAGAAGAACATGCTGGAAGTTTGTACAGTGCGTCACCTTAATTCCAGTGTTTCCATTGGCCAGTTTATGTAAGCTGTAAGGCAGTTTGGGTTTTTCCGCTTGGACAAATGGGTCATCAAATGCTCTGCCGTGGAACTTTTTGAAGCTGTGGACTGTATTTTTGAAGTTTGTTGTCATCTAAAATAAGAAGACACTCGGTGTAGTAGTTACTTAGTGAGTGTGATTTGTAAATATTGTAAACTCGTAAAAAAGACAAGTTACAATTAATGTCATGATGTGTCATGATGATCTTACTTGACTTTTGGCTGCATTTCCGATGATGCGGTTTTTGGAGGCCAGAGATACACAAGCCCTTGATGGGAGAGAAATACAACAGCACATTAGGAAGACTGCGACAGAAAATAATCCTGTTAACAGATGTGGCAGACGAGGCAGAACGGTAATTGTCTGACTGCTGCGGGCACAATCAAATGTTGAGAACCGAGAGGCTGATTTGGATTAAGGAAATTTTAAAAGGGAGTCTGAGAAAGAACCACAAAATGAGGCAGTGAGAGATGACAGTTCACATTGAAAAACTGAGCTCATCTTTACCAAAAAAATGTCACCCCCAGAACTCATTTAACTCGTCTGACAGCAAACAAATTGAGATCCCATTTTATATTAGAACAATAATCTGTATTACACATTTCTAACATACATATAAACATGATTTGATGGAAAAACATGCACCCAACTACTGATTCAAATCTCATCCACCACCTCGCACACCCAACCAAAGTCCTCTACGCTGTAATGTCTATGTAGCTGTTTATATTTTGTTGTTGTCTCTGTTTTTTTTTCTTGTGTTTTTTTTTTTTTGAATTGTAATGAGATTATGTGCTGCTGAACAGGAACCTGCTAAAACGCTTGTTACCTGAGTCAGGCCATTTTGAACAGTGACACACCTAATATTACTTTTAATTTCTTTCCTGTACACATAAAACAAATGAAAAATGAAATTAACCTTTTGTTTAACCCTTTGAAACCTTTCCTTAAAAAACAGTGGAAGAAGTTACAAGTTACAAGACAATTGCCTGAAATTTCCCAAAAAACAAAGTTTAAAAAACAAACAATAAAATACCAATAAATAAATAGATTTAGACTTCAGAATAATTACAATAATAATAATTTTAAATAAAGTTTTCTGGACATTTTTCAGATGTAAAAACAAAACAACATTTTCAGGGCAATTTCTTGTCACCTTTCTTTAATTTCTTGCATTTTGAGGGACATCTTTCCAAGCTGCTCATTGTCTTTTGGCCATGTTTTCAAAAGAAATCAAACCAGTTTGCTCAGGTTTCAAAGGTTTAAATGTGTGTAACTTCTGAAGGCAACTCTAATGTCAATGCAGGTTTCAAAAGGGTTAATAACGACAAAGATGAACGCTTCCAGTCATACAAGGTTTAGGGATCCATTTCACACTGGCTGGCTTTGACTCCCTAGTTTCACCTTGCTACAAAAATATCCACATGTATTCTCCTTCACAGCTGCATACTCCTGTTTGCAGGATGCTGCAGTACATTATCCTGTTATAGCTACTCTAGAGTATAAAACCACATGGAAATCTAATAGTATGGAAATATTAGTTAATGCATTACATACTTTACAGTTAAAAACAATATCACTATTATGATGCTCTCTTGATTTCCTGTCATTTCTGGGCTGGTGCTTTTAAGTATGTAACTTTTTTTGCAGGCCATAATGAATATATATCAAAACCTATTTGTTTTCATTTATAGCATAGGCCGACAGTGTACTAATATATTAACATGTGACCTAAATAACACTATGTCTTCTTCAAGTTAGGCTACTCATTTTAATCAACTTTGAGGCACACTGCGGAACACTGTGGTTATCAGGAGAGATGCCAACTGTCTGTTTGTAGGAAGAAAAATAATTTCAGAGAGCACGCGACATTTTGACCTATGTAAACCTGCTGTGACGATAAGCAAACCGGTAGCGGGAGGCCTCATCACAGCCACCACCATCCCCGCTGCCTCTCCACCATCACCGCTCAGCCTCCGGTCGCAAACATTGCGTAACAAACTCACATCCAGATCACATTTCACGGCGATGACGACTATCAACATTTATACTTACGGTGTGCATCTGTCACTGTACTCATTGGAAATGGTTTCAATGCCACCGCTCCTGGCCACAGCGATGTAACAATTTTGGAAACCCAAATCAATCCCTACCACTGACATAATGACAAAAAATGTTGCAAATTATCCTCCGCAACGACCGCACTTGACACCTATAAGAAAAAAAGATACATACAATGGCGGTGTATTGCAAAAAGAAATGTAATTAAGCGTATCCTCTGCTCTGGAGATCTATGGCAGAGCTAGCAGAGGGAGTACTAACTGAATTACTAGCTGTTATGTAAGTCAAGCTGTTTATAGCAAACTCATTCAGAGTAATCCCACAGAGCGATGATGTCCACACCGGAGTCTCCCTCTCCGAGGCGGCCTTCACGTCACCCAGCGGCGCTGACTGACGGATTCTCTCAGGCCCGCCCCCGAGCGGCTCTGATTGGCTGAGTCACACACTGCTCTTACGTGATTGGTGCATCAACCAATCGATAACAGAAACATCTAGAACTCCCTGGAAAGGAGACGGTGAGTACGTCACAGGCAGTAGGGGCAGCAGTAGGCTTACACTTATGTTTTATGATTATATTTGAAGATTAAAAAAACACATTATCTTAAAAAACAAAGTATTAGAGGTAGTACAGAACAATATCTTTAATAATACTTTTAAGATTAAATTGATTTTTAATGAATGGAATGCTGTTCCCGTATATTTATTTAATTCTACTGATGGCATTGATTTATTACTTTTTTTCTTTGTTAAAATGCAATTAATTTTCTGTTAACAAAACACCAATAAAATTAGCTACATTTTATAGGCAAGCCCTTAGTATAGGGTATAAACACAATTTCTGTCCCCATAGATAGTTCTTACTTTGAATGGCATAACAAGGGTATTCTTTACAAAAATAAATCACTGTGGTATCACTCATGGTTTGAAAATGGGATTTGTCGGTTGGTCACTTGTTAAACAGAAATAGAATATTACTGTCATATTCGTTTCTACAAAAAATTAAAGTAGGGATGAAGTCATGCAGTTTGAGACACTTTCATGTAGATTACCAAGAAATGCCCAGATGCACTAATTAAAATTATTATTATCATTAGTAATAGTAGTAGTAGTAGTTGTAGTATTTATTTATTTATTTATTTATTTATCTATTGGCCAGCAATACCGGGAGCTATCTTCATGTAATGAAATATGTACTGTGGACTATTGTTCCTTTTGCTATAAAGATGTCAAATAATCCTATAGGGGATGAGCCACTAGGTGGCATTATACTAAAATAAAAGAATTAATTCATTCATATATTCATATTGTATATGTGACATTATGTACACATTGCACGTGCTTTGCCTCTGTAATTTATCATATATCTATAAGCTATTATTATACCAAGCCATGTCTTTGAATGTTGCTGAATTAAAGGTGTCTTTGAATCTGTGTCTGGTCACCTGTTAGACCAATGGACACTTTGTGGTAGCTAATGAGGATCATAATAATAATAATAATAGTAATAATAATAATAAACATTATTTTTGTAGCCTAGCACTTTCAAAAAACAATTACAATTACACAGTTCCAGTCAGTGTTGGAGAATAACTAGTTACACGTAACTAGGTACAGTAATTGTATCACAAAATACATGTAATTGTAATCAGTTAAAGTTACTGAGAAAATATATGTAATTAATTACAGTTAGGCTACCAATCAAAATCTTGGTGATTATAAAAGAGGTTACATGTGAAATCTTATATTTCAGTAAAAAGCTTATATATTGAATAAAATATTCATTCCTGTTTCATTGCCCTGTTTTAAACTTTTGTTAGAAAAGTTATCAAACAGTAGGCCAGTCAAATGTAAAAGGTTATATGACTTTTGTGAAGTAACTAAAATAGTAAAGAAACTAATTACAGTTTTCTGTACCCTATTACACTTAAATAATAACCTTCCCAACAATGGTTTCAATTTAAATGGAAATATCTGAAATTCACATTTCTGAGTCAGAATGTAAATACAGCTGTCTTACATTTTAATATTCACATATCAAAAATAATAATTAGAGATGTCTTTAAAAACATAGTAATCAGTGCGTGTCTGGTTCGATTTCATCTTCACTTGAACACTTGTACTTGTTTCCCTGATGAGGACCAGATGGACTGAAGGTTTCTTCATGTTCGGACTCAGCCTGACGGCCTGAGCCAGAGCAGGAAGTGCTCGTCCAACAAACTGAGCTAGCCAGCTAGTTTTAGTAAGGTAGATTAGCTTGGCATTCAACTCAGTTACTCAGTCACAATGGGTCTGTTCGGTAGAACATCAGAGAGACCACCTAAAGAACTGGTGAGTACCGACTGCTGAACACCAGGACTGTCTTTCAGAGTTTGTTCGTCGGAAGAAAAACAACGACAGCGCCTTTGGCTAACTATGCTAACGTTAGCTGTCAGTTTAACTCGGCGTAGTTCATCCAATCTGTTGCTACTTTTGCTAACTGAACAGCTGACGTTAGTTTAGTTAAACATAAGGAAGCAGTCCCTGTCATGGCATCAAGCGGTAACACGCATTATTTGTATATAATTTGCCGCTATACATTTGTTTATATATCCCACTGACCGATTAGCCGATCTTATTTTGGTTTCTGTACCGAGAGCTAGCTAACGTTAGTTAGCATACAAGCTAACACCCGTCTGCTGTCAGTCACTCCAGTGTAAACAAACCCTGATTGTGTTCACTGTAGCGTAGCTGCTATCGTGATCTGTTACAGTATAGTTGTTAAACGTTATGTTTTAGTCTGGTGTTTCACTTAACGCTTTGCTGAAATGATTATGTTTTTGTTCAGGAGTTATCAAGGCAGGTTGAATAACAATGTGTAATTTTAGGTCCTTGAGTGGCAAAAAAGGATCAGGACGGAAATGAGAGGAACTGACAGACAAATTCGAGGTAAGATACAGTCAGCATTTGACAGCTACCACTGAACAGCTGTAAGTTTTAAGGGTTGGTGTTTTTTCATTGTAAAATGTCACACGAAATCATACAGTTACTTTGTTGTAGTGTCATAATTAGTCTGCAATTTCTGACTATCTGGAAACAACTAGAAGAGATAATCACGGTAGTTTATGTTGGAATAACTTTTTACCTGTATGTTTTGACACATTTTACTTTTATTAAAATAAATCTGCGGCTCCTGCGATTTAGTTATTTTGCAATTTATGTAATGTTTTTTATTAATTGCGCAGGTCTGCATATTACCCTGAAAAATGTAAAACATCTAAATCTATAAATTTAGCATAAAACTATGATTGACTTTTCACTAAAGGCAGTGACTCCTTGTCATAGTTATTGTATTATTTCATTACTTTCAGTCACAGACCTTGTTATATAAGTTATTAGTTTTCATGTCGCATCCCCTTTTGTTTCAGATATTCAAAGGGAACAAGAAAAAGTTAAGAGATCCATAAAAGATGCAGCCAAAAGAGGCCAGAAGGACGTGTGTGTGGTTCTCGCAAAGGAGATGTATCAGTCAAAACAAGCTGTCAGAAAACTTTACGCTTCCAAAGCCCAAATGAACTCTGTGGTCCTCAGCATGAAGAATCAGCTTTGTGAGTACAGCAGCTAGGTTGTTAGGCAGGAAAATATTTATGTCATGTTGTCTAAAAATTTTTAATGACATCAGTTGAACAGTTTTGCTCTTATAGAACTTAATTTTCTGTTGTGCGTTGTTGGTGATATGGATGTATCTGTGTGGTTGTAGCCCTTCTACGTGTAGCAGGGTCCTTGCAGAAGAGCACAGAGGTGATGAAGGCGATGCAGAGCCTTGTCAAAATCCCAGAGATCCAAAGCACCATGAGGGAACTATCAAAGGAGATGATGAAGGTCAGCAGCCTTGTCCAACATAAATACATACAGTTTACTAACAATCCAGTTACTTTCAAAAAGAAGGAACACTACAGCTAACTCCAATCACCATTTACCATTAATTCTTAGAACAGGGCTTCCACTGCCATGGAAAACCTGGAAAAGTCATGGAATTTCACAGTAGCTGCCTATAATAATGTTTGAATAGAGTTTAAAGCTGTATCTTTAAGAAATGACAGGCAAGTGGAACAAGACAAAAAATTCCCTTCTTAGTCCTTGAAATGTAATGGAAAACTTTAAAAGTTTATTTAGTCCATAAAATGTGTGAGAATGTTCAAGGCTCACAGCAGCTTAATATGATACTCTCTAGCTTTGGTTTGATATCAAGTGTCAGCAAAAAACTGTTGCTGCTCGCTGCTGATCCATCCTTAGTGCTGTGAGCTTGTTTACCATATCACATGAATGCCGCTGTCAATGAACGTCCCACTGAGCCCATTCAAACTTGAAAACTTTTTATGGAGAAAAAAAAGAATCTAATCTGATTCCACTAACATAATTCAGGGTCGGACACAGCCCTAGAACCTTGTAAGAAAAAGTTTTTAACCCATGGCGTCATGCATGCGTTTTTACTTTTCAGGCTGGCATTATTGAGGAAATGCTGGAAGACACATTTGAGAGCATGGAAGATGGAGAGGAGATGGAGGAAGCAGCAGAGGAGGAAGTTGACAGGATCCTCTTTGAGATCACAGCAGGTGAAGAGATTTGTTCAACAAAGTCATCACAATTATTACATTACATCCTGTTTTGTTCTGTTGTCTAAGAATTTAATTCTGAACCACAAATTCTCTGTTTCATGGGTCTGTTTGCTTCGTTAGGTGCTCTTGGCAAAGCTCCAAGCAAAGTCACAGACGCCCTGCCTGAAATAAGTCCCGCCGCAGCTGCTGCCGTTTCAGACGATGAGTCAGAAGAAGACATTGAAGCGATGCAGTCAAGACTGGAAGCTCTGAGGAGCTAAGGTGAACTGCCAGTGTTCTGTCAAAGTCAGTCGGCTCACTCCAATAAGGACAGAGACATTTCTGGTTCTAGGTTTACAGCGCTGAGCATCCTCTCTGCTTCATATTATTATTTGACATAATCATTTGGGGTTAACTTTGTGCTATGACAGTTTTAAAAAGCTTTTCTTATAGAACGTTTGATCTACTCAGCCAGAAGAAAAAGGTGTTTTTGCTTTTTGTCGTTACTATCAGGGGTATCCCTAGGTAAGTCTTTATTATCCAAAGTCAAACAGAAGGTTTAAGACAGTGTATATAATGTAAGTATGAAAAGCCTGCTGTGCCTACAGTGCTTCATCATTTTCTTCTGTCCTAAATTACGGACTAGGGGTGGAGGTACTTGGGTATTTATGATCCAAACAAGCAGTTAAATTGCCATTCTGCACTTAAATCAAACCCTAGATCACTATTCAGCAGTGGCTCTAATCTGTTGTTCAGATGCTCTGTTTACTGGTAACTAGCCTACATTATCTGAAACACTAGAAATGAAAGGTGGATTTCTCCTTTTTGATAGTTAATTTTCCGTACAGTCCAAATGTATCTATTCTGTATGTGATCATACATGTTAAGCGCACTCATCAGAAAAATGCACGCACACTACCCTAACCCATTTTGATTTTGCATTAACATTCAGCTCGTTAAATGTGTGGCTTTGTATCCGAGTTTGAGTTCCTTCTCAGCAGGAAGATGCAGAGGAAATGGTAAGGTTGGTTAGTGCAGAACCTACGTATTGTGGAAGTATTGTGTGTGTATAATATTTCTATGTGAATGGGGGGGGGGGAATAAACTTTTAAGGACAATGGATGCCAATAAGAACTTCCACATTATGCCCATTTCTACTCAAAACATTAAATGTTTGGCTTAAAGGTCAAGTGTGTAACATTTCGAAGGATTTGGTGGCTTCTTGTGGTGAATTGCAAATTGCAACCAGCTGAAACTTCTACCAGCTGGAATTCCTTTACTGTTCAGGAGGTTTTTAGTGGGAGCCAAATTATCTGCAGAGGTTTCCCCCTCTCCAAAACATACGGAACAGGTATTTAAAACCAGTAAAAACACTCAATAAAGCAGTTGCACATTACAAATCAGTGTTTCTCCAACGCTGTTTGGCATCTCAGAGATGGGCGGCTCGCCCACTGCGTGCTATTATATATTCATCATATTACAAATCTGTGTAGCTCCGGTGTTGCTTATTGCAGATGGGCCTCAGACTATGGTACCTGAGGTGAAAATGCAAATGGATCCATCTAGAGCCAGTGTTCGGTTTGCCCGTTCTGGGCTATTGTAGAAACATGGCCGTTCAACATCCTCCATAAACGAGGACCTGCTTCCTATGTAAATATAAATTTCTCATTCTAAGATAACGAAAGCACCGTAATTCTTATTTTCAGGTGATTTAACACCAAAGAAAATTCATCATATTCCATTTCTGCCGATATACCCCCTTAAATTCTATACACCTGACCCTTTATATGATCAGAAATGATCTTTTGGGAATACTGCACAGAAAATGTAATTCTGTCGACACAAACAGCTGTCCAGCAGATGAAACTGCTTGCTCAACAGTTCTCAAAACAAACCAAGCAGTAAAGAGTTAAATTACTGAGAGTGCTGCTTTTCATCATTCTGCTGTTCAGGGGTTACAGTCCACCAATCATCAGATGCTGGAGATACAACTCAGAAACTGTCAAATGATTAATTTCTGGCCTATTTATAATTAACCTGCCAGATTATGGGAGCAGAATTACATGATATTGATATTTGAAGGCCCATATTGAACTCATTTTAAGGTTCATACTTTTATTTTGTGTTTCTACTAGAACAAATTTTTGTGCTTTAATGTTAAAAAAAGAATTGTTCTTCTCTTACTGTGTGCCTGAATATACTCTCCATCTGAAACACTGCGTTTTGGCGCCTGTCTCTTTTAGACCCCCTGATTGGTCAGTGTTTCCGGCTCTTACACATTTGCACTCTCTGCATGTCTGTACCGTCACTGCATCCAGGAAATGACTTAAATGGCACAGTAGCAGCACTTTTTTACCATGATGTAGTGTACTTGTAGCATCACAACTTCACAGAAGTCCTGGCGGCTCGTTTAAAGGCACAAGGCTGTGTGCATTTATTCTTTCGTCTGTGTATACTTTCACAGTATTTATATAGCACCTATACCTGCTTTATGATTAAAAAGAAAAGATATTGAAAACAGGCGTTCACAATATGGGACCTTTTAAAGTCTGTTTTTTATAAAAGTAAGAGTAAGAAACCTGAAGCTTTTTGGTGGTGCATTTTGGGCACTCTTGTTTTGAAGTCATTCCTTGGCTGCAAAATGGACTAAAAGGATTAGGTTTCCACCAGCCACAGCACTCCCTCCGCAGCTTTTGTTGTACTTTAACAAAACCTTACCTCTGTCCTCTGGCTGCAGTATGTAGGCCAGGGCCCGGACAGAGCAGAGTTTGCTCTAATAGAGAAGGTGATCTTAGGTCAACAGATTTTTTAAAATTCTTCGTTAGGAATAACCCCTTGAGATGTGTCATCTCGTTTTCAAGGGGATCCTTGAAACAGAAATACACATTGCAAACATGGGCAGGCAAGACATTTAACAGAAACAAAACAAGCACAAAGCTGCTTTTTTTCTTTTACTGCGAAGTGCGTATTATAGGGTGTTTGTCCAACAAAACAATTGATTTGTAGATCCTTGGTTTTAAGGAGTTGTAGCATTTTTTACTATTATAATTATAACATTTTATTGACAAAACTATTAATCAACCAAGCAAACTTACTTTCACACCTACCCACATGGGACATATTTCTAAATTGCTCAATCAAAATGACCTCAGACTTAATTCAATGTTATTTATATTGCACCTCTCATCCAGACATGTAGACCAAAGTGCTTTAAGAAGCAAAATTGAAAGGGATAGGTCAAACGACTATACATTTAGTTTTGCAAACTAGAAAATAACAATAAGGCAATAAAAAAAGCAAACAAAACAAGCCAACAAGAACTATATTTTTAAAGTCTATTAAAAAAAAGAATCAATAAATAAGATATAATAAAATAAATAAAATAAACAGCGGAGATAAAATAACATTAAAACCAATTATCAAAACCTAAAATGAAGACTGCATTTTTACTCACAATTTTATAACAATAATAACAATAAAATCTACTATTGTTATTATTATTATTATTATTATTGTTGTTGTTGTTTATAGACACCTTTCAAAGCACTTGAGAACAGCTTACAAACAATCAGCAATGCATCCATCGATTTATAAGGTCAAACAATAATTAACATACAGTAATAAGTTAATATGATAACTTGTCGAAATCATTGTCATAAAAACTAGGTATAAAATAATTATAATAAAATTATCATCAGTGCTTCTATGTCTGCTGGTGCTCTATGCTTTAGGGGAACTTGGTGGTGGTGGTGGTGGGGGGGGGGCACGCAGTCCAGTCTGCAAAGGGGAAAGGGGAGGTGGTGTCTATAAGGGGCCCGGCAGGTTAAACAGGTAATGCGAACGCTACAAACATCTAAACTCACTTGGATCCAGGCAGCCATATCTGACATGCTGAGTGTGTGTGTGTGTGTCGTCTTTGCGATGCAACACTGCCATCTATGGATAAGAGCTGCAGTCCGCCGCGCTCTGTTTATCCCGCATCACGTTGCCGCCTGTGTGCGTCCAGACGCAGCCGCCTGGACGCGCCTGTCATTTGGAGGAAACTCCTCCCCGCAGACAGCGCGTCCTGTCGCCTTTCCAGCGCAATGGTCTCCTGGATCATCTCTAGACTTGTGGTGTAAGTCATTTTATTATTTCTTTCCATATGCTCTGTTATAAAGTGGGTTAATAATAAATAGCTTATTCCCGGTTACTGCGGAGATTTGAGCCGCACATTGACGGGGCGCAGGAGCTGCGCGCTTTAGAAGCCCCCGCAAATTGTCCAATATTTTATCAGACGTCAGTGTATAAAAGGAGCAGACGTCTTTGTGTTATTTATTTGCCTGAGAAACAGTCCAAAATCCATAGGGTTGTACTTTGCCATTTCAGCAGCAGGAATGCTGAGCTAGGCCTGTGTGGACCTTCTGTGTGTGTGTGTGTGTGTGTGTGTGTGTGAACAGCGCTCAGCAGCCAGGCACTCTTTGTGTTTATCAGATACCCTTTTTTGATTACAGACAAAGAGGTGACGTGATTGGCTGAATAATCTATTATGATCCATGATTTGGATATATGAGTCAGATCCAGAAATCAGAGGCGTCTTTCAGTGGCAGGGAGTTAAATGTCAGTGAGCGGCGAGGTGACAGGAACAGGAGCGGTCTGTGAGTGGAGCTATATTCTCTGTTGATGTCCCATATTGGAAAAAAAACAAAAGGGATGGGTCATCCTTCTCAGGTTACAGCTCAAGGGTTTTGCATGTTATAACACATGCATTTTTTAACAGATGCACCCCTTTATAGCTAGGAATTTGAAATGACAGAGATTTATTACAGTAAGTTATGGTTATTTTTGCCCTGTACAAAGTATGAATCAGCGCCATTGCAGAGCGCGTGGAGTATACCAGGCCCAACCTCAAAATAGTGAGGCCATTAAATCTAGATTTCAAGATCTTGTTACATAGATGGAGCTGCTTCAGCCCTGGCTGTTCACATCCTGGTTATGTCGGTCATTTTGAGTCCAGTCTCCAGCAGAAAGCTTTAGTTGTTTCTCTCACAGATGATGTGTTTATTTTTAGTGTCCTTGTGTTTTTATACTCTGTTAGGGTTAGCTGGCTCAAGCCAGAGAGGTGCAACATGATGTGGGTCAGTAACTTGATCAGGTCGCACTCACAGCTGTTGCCTGGCTGTGGCACTTCAACAGAGTCTCTGTCAGGACACCCTGCAGCACAGGTGTCCCACACAGGAATAGAAATTTCAAGAAAAGGAAGAAAACACATGGAAGCTTATTTTACACCAGGGCTGGAATTTTAGCACCAGGACAGCTTGTTTACGCCACATCAGCCAGGGCGCAGATCTGACTTTGATCATGGTTGATTTAATAGTTTCTTTCTGCATGAGAAAATCTGTTTTCCTGTTTTCTCTTGATCTCACCCGACAACCTGTCCATGTAAACGTGGGCGGAGTGTGATGGGCCCCGGGACACAGATATGAAAAAAGGTCCCAGCAACACCTCTCCTTCACAGAAACAAGATACACAGAGTTTGTGGTGGTTTTGCTGTCTTTTGGTTGTTTTGTTGTTTTGTTGATTTGCGTCCCTTTGTAGTTGTCGTGCATCTTTTTGTGATTTTGTGTCTCTTGGTGGTCATTTTGTATGTAGTTGTTTTATGTCTTTAAGGTCATTTTTTGTGTTTTTATGGTTTTATGCCTCTTTGGGGTCATTTTATGACTCGGTTAATTTTGTTTGGCAGGGTTTGTCATTAAGTGTGTTTGAGTTCTGTTTTCTTTCTCTTTCTCGTCAATTTGTGTTTCTCTGAAGTCATTTTGTGACTATGAGATGATTTTGTTGGGCTTTTTTTTGTCATTTGGTGTCTCTTTGAGGTAATATGGAGGTTTTATGCCTTTTTCTTGTGTCTTTGATGTCATGTAATGTCTCTGTAAGGTCATTTTGTTGGGGTGGTTGTTTTCTGTGTCTCTGAGGTCATTTTGTGTCTCTGAGTTAATTTGAACTCCTTTTGTGTCCTTTTGTAGTTGTTCTGTGTCTCTTTGAGGTATTTTTTTGTATTTTTCGGTCATTCTGTGTCTTTTCCGTGTCTGGTGAAGGGCAGGGCGTCCTGACACCTGTTCAGTAACCCAACCATCTCTATAGGCTGTAGTTCAGAAGGCTCATGGACATAAATGTATTGGTAAATGTATATTTCCAAATGCTAATCTAATACATTTGACATTTTAGCCCAGCTCAAGAGCCTTATTTAAAACCCGTGGCATAATATATTGTCCATAATCAGTATTTATTACATTTAAAATGTCTTGATTTGATGTGTTTTAAGCTCATGTGAAATATATGTTTGATTGCAGAGTTAAATGTTTTGTTTCTGGAGTTGATGTGCACATTTTTTGTCTTCCAGACTCGTGTTTGGTACACTATATCCCGCGTACTCATCTTATAAAGCTGTAAAGTCAAAAGATGTGAAAGAATATGTGAGTATATCATTTCTGTTTTGACAGATACTTATTTTTGTAGTTTTTGCGTTAGTGGAACACAAATGCACAGTATAACTGAACAGACAGGTCAACAAGGGTAATACAATACAGCTCATTTGTTATCAGCAGTTGGCTGTGCTGAGAGTTGCTTTCTCGATAGTCCCAGGAAGAACTTAAGGAATAAAAACAAGTAAGGATGACCTCATTGAATAAGGATGACCTCAGTGCATTTAGTCCTCAAAGGAAACTAAATTTATTTAGTATTGTATTTGCTACATTTATTTAGCAAATACAAACACAAAAGCAGTGTAAACACAGTGAGCAGATATATCACAGGAAAGAAATTACAATAGATTATTATATCAAATAACTACTTTGATCAATACTTACAAAATGTTTTGATATATAACAGATAAATCACAGAAAATAAAGTAGGAAATAAGTTACAATGGAGGAAGAAAGAGCTGCTTGGCTCTGATGACTGGTGTGACAGATGTTCTTTTTTTATGCAGACAACCATTAAAAAAACACTCTTCAGGTGAAATATATCATATATCTGTCTGAGATTATTCCAACTGAGGAGTGCCTTGTGTTTTTATTTATTTATTTTCATTCAGGATTTATTTGAGACTCCAGGATCTTGTTTTTTTAAAATTAGGAAATAGTTATAGGTCTGATAATACCAGTAAGTAACATACTTATGTTTAGGTAAGAAAAATTGTAATATATGTAATATAGATATATTCATATATAATAACCATTTGGACCAATACTACATTTTAGACAGTAAAGGTCAGTTTCTCTATATAATACATTTCCTATTATTTTTATTTTTAGTTACAAGATAATATGCAGTGTCATCCTCATAGATATGATTTGAAATAATGTTGCAGCTACTTTAACTGTCTTTTATTGTATTTCAGGTGAAATGGATGATGTACTGGATCATATTTGCCCTATTCACGGCTGTAGAAGTGTTTACAGATATGTTTCTTTGCTGGTAAGTCACTTAAGTTATTTACTGTTAAATCATTAAATATGACACCTCTTGACTATAGTTTATCACTGAGATGTAAAGCGATGTCTTTTATTATGCTTTATTGTGCCGGTGGCTCTATCATTTTGTGTCTTTATCGCAGGATTCCTTTCTACTATGAACTGAAGATAGCCTTTGTGGTGTGGCTGCTGTCCCCTTACACTAAAGGCTCCAGTGTGCTATACAGGAAGTTTGTTCATCCCACGCTTTCCTCAAAAGAAAAGGTGAAAACCCTCTTCCTTTGTTATACCTTCCTTTTCTTCCGTTGGTGCAGTTCAAGGAAAAGTTTGTAGGTGAAACATTCAGTTTAAGTGAGTCTGCGTGGGCTCTTCACTAACAGAATTAAAGTTCTGCAGCTGTGTGAAGAACAAAAGTGCCTTTGTGCTAATTCACATTAGTTGTTAAAGATGTGTTTGCAGGACAGGACAGAGGAAGTGTTCCTCCCTTTCTCCTTTCCTTTTTCCTCTATATCTCAGTCAGGAAACACAGATTAACAATCAAGCAATAGAAGAAACACCTGTCAACACAGCATGTAAAAGAAGGAGTGACACAATAATAAAGAGATGTTCATGTGATTTTTATGTCCCTGTTTCAGGACATTGATGAGTATATCTGCCAAGCAAAGGACAAAAGCTATGACACACTGGTGCATTTTGGGAGAAAAGGGCTGAATGTTGCCGCCACAGCTGCAGTCATGGCTGCAACAAAGGTATTGCAGACTCTGGACATTTGTTTGTATTGACAGAGGGGTTGAGTGGAAAGTCATTGTAAACAAGTGCGTAGGTTTTGTTTCAGCATCCAGGGGAAGCACATATGTAACAGGGGTTTAGCAGAACATGTTGAGCCTCAAACACTTCATTTTCTGTAATCTGGTGAATTGTTATGCACCAATGTGTGCATTTTCTGCTAAATGTCTTCAATTTTGTCAAAATAAAAGCATTCTGCTACTTTCATATTTAAATTGTTGAGGAGGATGGGTCCCCTATGCCCACTTAAAATCTATATATGATTCTATATCACGATATGAAGTGGTGCCGATGCCAATATTGCCAATATATATGCTGATATAAATCCCCCAATATCAGACAGCATATAAGCCGATACCAATTTATCTGTTTTAAGCAAATATTGGCTGATAAAATTGTGTGGCCAATACGTCAATCAGGCTCCATTATGACACCTGTTATGTTTTATTTTTTACATAATAAAGTAGGCTTATTGGGTGTTTGTTTTCACAAGAAGCCTGCTGTAATATTTGTAAAATTATCTTAGCCATAAAGCAGATCTATGCTCTACCTGTCACTAATTGCCACTGACTCTAAAACAAAAACCTGGTGTTGCCTGTTTCAGAGCCAAGGGGTCCTGTCAGACAGACTGAGGAGTTTCAGCATGCAGGATCTGTCCTCCTATCAGTCTGACCCCGTTAACACCAGCCCTGGCACTACGCAGCCTGCAGCAGCACAACATCGGACCAGATCTATGATGCGCAGCAAGTCGGAGAGCTACAAAGGTGAGCAGAAAAATAGAAGCCACTTGGAGACCGACTCAATCCAACAAACATACTGTTAGTGTTTTACAGACATATTTAAACTCTGTTGTGGTGTTGAGAACATTAATAGTGGCATTGTAATGCCATAGCAGTGCCTGGTTTGTTTGTGTAAAACAGATTATCTTGAAAATTTCTGTCTTCCTGTTTGAGTTTATTTAAGCTGACAGATATTGTTTTGAACCTCTGCTTTCCTGAGTGGCCCCCTAACTTCAGTCCTGCCTTCCTGTTTGGAGCCAGTTAGGCTTCACAGGGCTGCAGGGCTCAACACCCTGTGATAAAACTCACATGTAGCCCGAAGGATTTGTTCCTACTTTCACATCATGTGGAAACAGTTGTTTTCTGACCCAATCTGGATAGGGTGTCTTGTTTTTTTAGCAAGCAAATAATAATTCCTTTGTTGATCAAATTTAGCCAGTACATTCAGACACAGTTATTTACATCGCACTGGAATATCTGCACAGTTAAGGTGAAAAGTTACGTTTTTCAAATAAGGGATTGAGGTTACTTCTGTCAATATCTGAGTTTAGATACTCAATTATGGGTTCTCAATGATTTAAAGAATAAGTCTGTGGTTAGTCTATATTTTGTTATTGTCAACGAAGCCCATTAAGAGACCAAAACCATGTTTTAGTCCATCTTTAAAGACTTCCTGATTACAACACCCTGCCCCTGGTTCTCAGCACATTGGTTTCCACTCATGACGTACAATTTTAAAGATGTACTATCCAGGATTTAAAAAAAACAACAACAAATAAACAATGTAGGCTCATACAAAGGTAATTCAACTCTATCATCACTGTATGAAGAGGGGTGTGGAGGTGTTTTTATCTGCAGAGACTGTGCCTGTATTTTCTTCTTATTTCTCTGTTTTTGGGACATTCCTGTGCGCAGCATGCACCCCAGCCCAAACGTAGCAAACATTTATCAAAACAAAAACATGCAGGTGCAATATGGTAGGATTTGATTCTGTTCAAATGGATTTTTTTGGCATGAAAACATTCAAACATATGTTTACTTTACCAAAGCAAATGTAAACAAAACATGTAACTACAATAAGTAAAGCTCTGCTAGACATTTATTTATATACACAACGATGCTGATTGGGTTAGATGGGTCTGATACACCCACCACACCGTTTCAAAGAAATATGTTGTTCGATGCAGAAAACTGTAACAAAATGGAACAGAAGGTTTTGAGACTGAATGTGCACTAGATGACAATATGACTATAAACAGCACAAATCCAAACTACAAAAACCCAGACATAACACAAGAAGAAGAAAAAAAACACAAATATAGCAAATCTGTGGTTGGCTTTTACTCTCACTTTTGGTAGTTTTTCAATTTACAAGCTATAGCCAACTCTTTCTGCCTAGTATACCTTTAAAAAGCAAGTTACAAGTATATCTCAGTTTAAAAAATGCCCAGTAATTTTCTTATACAGCTGGACATTGTAGTTATTTTGGAAACGTTGCTAAAACAGCAATGGACATTGCATTTGTTGGGGACTATTTGTAGCAGTGCATTAACACGCATCTGGTACTAGATATCATTCTCCCACTAAAATTAGCATGTGTAGGCTGGTTCTTTGAACACAAGATAGACTGCTTTCCCATTGCCAGTAGACTAGACCAGAGCTGTCAACATGGCTCTGCAGCAGAAGAGTATACTTTTCTGTCTTTTGGATTGTTTTTTTCGTATGTCTCTTTCAAAAGCAGTAGAAAATAGCATGGAGGCCAATAAAAATGTTACAGTGGTGTCTTTTTTTCAAATATCTCTTTTTTATTCAGTCTCTCTTTCAGACCCAATGCTGACAAAATTTTGAATAATCGTTGCATGCTTAATCAGAGCTGGAGCTGTTAAACACCCTGACTGCCACATTAGTAGGCGTTAATGGGGTTTTTAGTGAGTGTTGATGGCAGCAGGATGCTGCATCTAGGATGGACTTAAATAAAAACTTCAGTCCCCATATTCATGGCAATATAGAAATGTGTCTATCAATGCAACAGTGTGGCTTGCTGATGTCTTTTTATATAATTTTTGGACAACAATGGACCTCTAGCGTGCAAAAAAACACGAGATTCAATTTATTGTTGGTTTTGGTCTTTTCAAGAGATCTGTTGACAATATGAAAAATATATAATATCACAAAAAATGTCTTTTGAAAGTATTGTGACATTTTTAAACAGCATTTAAACAATTTTGTCAAATTTAAGTTTTGGCTCCCTGCTGTAAATTGCATTATACGACATAAACTTTGTCCGAAATGGACATAATTCTGCTTGTTGGTGCTGCAACAAATTGGTTCCTGCTTTTCACAACTTCCTTTGGCCTCTGCTCTGTGGTCTGCAGAGTGATAATGCATTATGATATGAACGTTAATAATCCCTGCTGATTTAAATCAGATGCCACTCTGCAGCAATTACACAAAGAGTGTTTGGCTTTTAGACCAGAGGCAGGGTTTACGCATTGTTCATCCTCTCCACCGACGTTTTTTTCACGGCACAGGACAGGATTTTGACATGACTGAGTATGAGGTGTTGGGGATGCATCAGTGGGACTCCAAAGATTTGCAGTCTGAGTCCATTTCACCTTCTGAGTCCGAGTCCACACCCATTACGCTCTCGATGACACCCCAGTCCTCCCCACCTTCCACACCCTCTCCACCTCCCTCTCCTCCAGCTCCGGAGCAGCCTGAGGAGGTGGGCAAAGGGGTGCATGCAGCATCAAGCTCCCCACAGCTCAGGCTGATTAAGAGGAAGGCTCCTGAGGTACACTGCCTCGTACACGTGGCTGCTCAGCTGCTGCCTGGTTCTAACTGCCCCTTGAGAGTGACGATTTACTCACCGATTCACTAATTTCTGCTGCTGTGGAGCTAAATAAATCATCATGGTTCAGTACTTCTGCAACTGTGGAGAATTTGGCTGCTGATAGGATTTCTGCACCGACGAAGCTGAACCCTGTATTGAGTTCTTAGTGGTTTATTGTTTTTTTCAAATTAGTGTTGCTCTTGCATGATTGAAATTGCTCACTTTCTGAAAACGTGGCATGAAAAAAAGGTCCAAACATGGTTAATTTATTGACATGTTTTGTCTTCCAGTGTATTTCAGCCTTGATAATAACTTCTACTTTTGATGTGATATGTATGGAAATGATTCTGCATTATCAGCCCCCGAAATTAATGGGTATTTATTAATACATTTCAACACCTAATATCAGTATATTTAATATAACTGAATGCAGTGATACTGTTTAAAGGATAACGCTGGCAATATTCTGTATTTTTCTTGCAGTCAACAAATTCCAGGGAAAAAACATGACAACAATTAACTGATCTCGTAAATATGTATTGTCTTTGTAGCTAAAGCCTAATGTAGCTTATTCCTCTTTGCCACAGACATCTTGTCCAAAAACTATTACAAACACATCAATCAATGACACTTACACTGGGTGAAGTCCTCCTTCATCACAGCAAGCATAAACACAATTTATCCCAACCTCCAGTGTTTTCGTCAAGACCACCTTAATGGAGACCAGGTCATGACCAAGACTAGAGTGTGTCAAGACGGAGACAAGATGACGACTTTAAAAGGTTGAGACCAAGTCAAGACCAAAACCAGCCCAGTCACAGCCCCACACAGCGTGATACGCTTAAAAGTGGAACAAAGGAACCACAGGCACTCCTGAAATTGATCTTTAAAGATTCACATTCCCATAAAAACACCCTCGTAAAACAAATTATGATTCCTCTTCATCCATCTCTCTTATTGCCATATACTGTCTATGTATAAATGTGCCACGAGAAATGTCTGGATGAAAAAATCGAAAGGCATCATGGAACTGAATTATCCTTTTTTTATAAGCATACAAAAACAACCTCTACAGAGCTGAAATCAACTTAACCAACTTTTTTTTTGCACACTAAATTTATTGATATCCCCGCAGTTAGGGTCTTGAGCCATCTTGAAATAAAATGCTGAGTCGTCTTTACCTAAGTCCAAGACAAAACAAAATAAAAAATGCAGTTGATTCTGAGGTGCAACCTGCAAAAAATTGAAACTTGGGTACAACAACACTGCAAACCACACATACAGCATTCTGTTACTCAGTAGAGGACCAAATGTGTATTAATGCGCAGATGAAAATATTCCCAGACAAACAGTATTCACTCCTGTTTCAGCAATGTTTAAAAAAATAAACTAAAATGCACAGCTATTATTGGCTCCATTTTTTAAAAGATGAAACTACTTGTGACCTGTTTTTGTAGTCTGATGTAGGAATCAATAGACTCTGGACTGAGTCAGGTCAGTCACACACAGGCTGTGGAGGTCAGCAAGTCTTGAGAGAAATACTTTTGGTCTTACGTTGGTATTTGTTGACAATAAGGAAAATACAAAATAATGACAGCCATGTTCTTTAAATACTGTGTAACTTGTTGTGGCTTTACAGCTAACTAAACTCCATCTCCCTCTTTGCTTCTGTCCTCATCTGTCCTCCCCTATAGCCTCCTCATAGAGTCTTAAGGCCTCTCACAAGATCCAGGAGTGCTCTTTCTTCGAACAATGAAGCCATGTGAAACTGTCCTAAAGACTCCTCCAGCTGCCTTTGCTGCAAGAAGTAAAAATACTGAATGGCCAAAAGCTACATGACTGAAGCAGCCTTGCTTTGGAATAAGGTATTACCAAAGTGACCTATGATGACCCCTCTATATATACATACAGTATCTCATGGCTCATGATTTAAAAACAATGAGGTTTGTGACACTGAGATAGTCCGAATGAATGAATGGGCTCCATGCTGATAGACATTTTGAGTTAGTGGGTTATTGAATATGTATTTATGTACAGTTTGTGTGTACTTCATCGTTCTGATTTGATTGTTTTTATATATCAGGTTCAGGGAGGCAATTGCATGCGTGTCTTCCCAGTCATTAGTCCACTGTTTATTTACCAGAATGTACTGTCACTGTCAGTGTTAGAGAATGTGCTAAAAGCCAAGGATCAAAAGAAAAGGCGTGGCTGTTTTTACCCCCGTTCAATCTGTTCTGGAGAAACGTCTGTGAGAAGCTGAATTCTGCACTGATTTATTAACACATAGAGAAATTCAGAAATCAAATATCTAGTCTGAGATGAGACAAACTACCTTTGTAGTAATGAAATAGTGGTGGGCGATATTCTGTTATTTACCTCTCTATTAAAGCCTTAAAGAAAGACATAGCAGAGACATCAAAATATGAAAAGTCTCCACACATGATATTTCTAACTATGTTCTCATTAAACAATCATTTTTGCACTATGTTTATAAAACTACTGCCCTCATTCATCTGAAATTGCCAAAATGGCATAAAACAATAATCATAACAAATTAGTAGCTGAATATTATCACCAATAATCATCATTTCTTCTGCAGTGAAGAAATTATTACTTGTCTGACAAGTAAGAGCATTTGCATCGCAGATAAATGAAGTCACTACAACAAGAGCTTTCCTCAGTGGAGCAGACTGTTTTTGACAATCTACTGTTCAGCTTGTATGCACGCTTTTGTCATTTAATTGACAATTTATTTGGCAATTTAAGGTTAGATTACACATTGATCAGCCATAACTTTAAGACTTCTTACAGGTGAAGAGAATAATTGATCATCTCATTACAATGCAATGTTCTGCTGGGAAACTTTGGGTCCTGACACTCATGTGGAAGCTGCTTGACATGCAGCGGCCGCCCACATGCCTCTGCAGGCCAAGTACCCCCCTGATGGCAGTGACCCCCAGTAGGACAACACGTCATGCCACACTGCAAAAACTGCTCAGGAATGTCCCCATGGAACGCAACAAAGAGCTCAAGATGTTGATTTGGCCTACAGATTCCCCAGATCCCAATCAGGTCGCATCTGTGGGACGTTGTAGTGAGGGTAAGGGCCCCGCTGGGAGCATGGGCCTCAAAAATCCTCACATTAATTAATTTTTTTTGGTCAGCAGTTTTTTTGTATTTCTATGTAATTAGTGCCATATCTTAATTTAAATGGGCTGAATAATTTGAAAATGTCACATCACACTGTCCTTTTTTGGCTGTCCTGCATGGCTGTCAGGCTAGGTGGGCGTGTGAAAGGGGGCGGGCATAAGTGATTAAGAGAGACAATTCAGCCCAGGTGTGGAGCTCCAGCAGAGAAGAGATGTTTCCAGAGTGCAGTGAGGTTTATGAGCTGCCAAAGGAGTGCTGAAGCAAAGCACTGTTGGATTACACAGAGCGACTGACTGAGTGACGGCCAACAGCTCAAGGCCAGGACAGAGAGGCAAAAGGTAGGCCAACATCCCGCACCTTTAGCCTGGCGGCCAAACGCTCACTCTCCAGCACCACATGTACAGGCAGCTAAGCCCTGGAGACCCAACATGACTGTTTTAAGAGAATAATAGTATCAAGTACCCAAGGTTGTGTTTGCTTTGACAGTAGCTCAGCTTTTAGAAGGGGTGCCCCATGTACAAAGGCCATGTCCTTGCTGCAGCAGCCACAGGTTCAATTCCAACCTGCAGCCCTTTGTTGCAAGTCTTTTCCACTATCTCCATCTCAAAAAAGTAATCTTTTAAAGACTAAACTTTTGTTTTTCTATTTAAAAAAAAAAAGTGGAAGCTCTCTGAGGCTTCTCTCACCCCTTAAAGAAGTAAAATGCTTTAGCCGCCCCTGACCTAGGATCTATCTAAAACACAGCCGCAGCCGAGTGACTGCTTATATTGCTGGAGCTCTAATGTACACTGTCATGTCTTTTCCCAAAAAAAGTGAAATCCAAAAAAGAAAAGAAAGAAAAAGGGAAAGAAGGTACCTGATTTTGTATTTTGTGTGGTGCCTGTTTGTATTTGGTGCCTGAGATAGACATGGATTAAAAGAGGAAGATACTGCTTATGCATATGGCCCAGAATTTGGAGAATTTGGAGGCCAGGTTAACACCCCAAGCTCTTTGTCACGTTCCTGGTGTTATTCCAGAGCAGTTTTTACAGTGCGGCATGGTGCATTATCCTGTCGAGGAGGGGCTGCTATCATTGGGGAACTTGATCTGCGACGGTGTTTGGTGGGTGGCGTGCATCAGAAGGCATCCACATGAATGTCAAGACCAAAAGTTTTAACAGCAGAACATTATATTGTAACAAGATGACCAAAGTTATTCAGCTGTCAGCGGTTTAGATGTTGTGGCTGAAGGGTGTATGTGTCACTCTCAGCTGTAGCAGAAACAGGATATAACATGAGTAAATATTTACTGTATGTAAACATGGTCCTTTTCCATGTTTTAAATCACTGTGTCGCGCTCTAACTGAGCAACACCCAACCCAACGATCTTACCTTCTCCTTTTTTTTAGGAATCATTAGAGGGACTTTATGGGTTCGCAGGTTTACAAACTTTGATCTTAGTTAATATTGCATGGTGATACACTGTATGTTTCCATCTTGTACTTAATTCACTGAGCCTGAATCATAGCAATGTATTACACAAAGTATCACTGTGTTGCTTGTTGACTGGTGAACTTCCACTGTAGATTTATAATTTTCATCAGTGTAACATTTTGGGCGGTCTGAAGTTTGAAACAAAAGCTTCTCAGGTACAACTGTTCTGTTTACACGTCATTCACTCTGATGTTGTAGATACACTTGTTATGCACATGAAATGTCCTTTTAATGGATAAATGGTGAAAAAATGAAACAGGAAAAATCAGATTATGTGTTTCAACGTAAGTAGTATCAGTGTTAGTGCTGGAGGTGATTTCCTTCTATTATAAAAATCATGCAAAGTAAAATGGAGAAAAAAAACATATTGCTGAGTAGCAGATTTGTATACTTGTGCGTAGACTGATGAACTCATCATTGCATGATGTTTGTTATCATTTGTATGAAAATTGGGTTTCTTAAAGGATTTTGTTCAAATGCCTTGCTGGTAAACAATGAATTACATTGTCATTTTTGGTTGCTTTGTAGAAAGAATATGAAATGTTATACATGTTGGCTTTATATATATATATATGAATAACGTCTTATTTACTGATAAATTAGGCACTTTTGACTTTATTCACGAGGAAAAAAACACTTAAGTTATCCTAAGAAATTTTGTTCTGGCAGGCCAGAATGTCAAACTACTTAAATTTCAACTTGATTGTGAGATATGACACACAAAGCAGTGAAGTGATGACATGATGGTCTATGGCTATGGATTTATCGTTCTACTAGGTTAAATATTTCTGTTTAAATCAATTTACAGCCATTAAATATGAAGCAAAACTTTGATCGTGTGTTAATCTTTTTCATCGTGTTGTCTCAAAAGAGCATTTCAAAGAAAAGGATCATTTGAAACATGTGATTTTATTATGTATATAACATTATTACATTAGGTTCAAACAGACAACAGCATGTCACTACACGAATCAGCAGATTACACTTTGAGGTTGACCCGGTCGTGGTACTTCAGGTATGGATCATTCACATACCAGTTCCTCCTTTTCCAAAAAGAGGTTGTCATTTTATCCAAAAGCTTGCTCTGTGTTTTGTTACAGAATACATGCTCCCTCAGGCGCTTTCGTCTGGCAGGTTTCTTCTTCCACAGTTTCTTCTTGTGTCCAGCCTGTACACACATAAAAAAATAATTAAAAAACCCAAGAAGTCATATTGGCAAAACTCTTATAAAATCAGCGTTTGGGGCGATTTACAGTCAAACACTTTTACCTTGCGTCTGATCCAAAGGCCACAATGCAGCCTCATGAACCTGTCTGTCACAGATTTGACACTCTTCCTCTTCCCCTTCTTCAGACTGATGTACGTCAGACTTCTGCATGGTTGTTGAGTCAAACTGGGAGTGAGTGATGATACCCTGAAACAACACAGAGAAGCCGAGCAGAGACAGCTGCTATTTAATGACAGTTCAATTCACTCAAATTACAAAACAGCATTTTATCACTTAAGGAAAACGTCACCACCCTAATTATGATTTGAATATCAGTTACTCACACCATGTTAGCAGGAATTCATGGAGAAAACTATTATCCTAGCATGCAGTGAACCAAAACCAGAGAAAATTCTTAATAAAAATTCAAAGTAAAAGGAGTCAGTGTTCATCACCTATATTAAAACATCTATTTACAAATCTTACAGAATTTATGCAGTATAATTCATGTCTCATTTTTCCAGCCGTTTATGCGCAGTGCTTCCCAAACAGTTTTTCTTTAAAGGAAGAACTGAACTGAAAGTGAAACTTATTTTTTCTCTCTTCAAAGCCAGACTCTATTGATAAAAACAGTCATTTTAACCCTTTGAACAAAGCAGCTGCTGGTCTCCCACTGTCTTGATCCGTTGGTTTGATGGTGTATAATTGTGGAACTTTGGTGAATCTGAACTAACCCTTTAAATACCAAAGTCACACATTAAAACACACAAACAAACGGATCAAGGCAGCCAAGGTGAAGGTGATAACATGATGCAAATTTTAATTTTGGTCGCGTGCACCTTTAACTCTTTGGGCCCGCTTTAATATTACACACACTCGTATTGCTCTGCGCACAGCTTTAAAACAAATTATACATTAGTATTATTTTTTACTTTCATTTAGTTAATTTTTTTAATCATCATGAGTCCTAATCATACGTATAAAATAATAATTAATTTTGAGAATTTCAACCCTTTAAACGCCAGGTTTTGCGATGATGCCACTATGTTTTTAGATTTTTAAAAAATGAATTATTTTAAATATACTACATGAAAAGAAGACTTTTTTTTAAAAAAAAATCACAGCCTGTGATATGTCAATATGTTGCAGCAACACAGTGCACCTAGTGAAAATAGCATGTCATTTTTCCGTCAAATATGTTTAAAAAAAAAAAAGGGCTATAGTGTAAATATAATGTAGATGATATTTGTGTTGATATTCAGCTAAGTATGAAGAGGTTACAGTATTGTTACTAACACCCATGTGTCATTAGTGTGACTGTAATCAGCAGTGCTGCTGGTGCTCCTGTACCGTTGCAGGATGTTGTACCGGGGTGTCTGACACACCGCAGCCCGCAGAGGAGCGCAGACCGCGGCTGAGCTGCAGAGAGCTGTGGGCTGGATGAGGCTGGACAGCTGACAGCGCTGCGGTGTCTTTGCACACAGGGAGACAGACAGCGGCCTCAGCAGCCCTGTCGGACACAAGGACAACATGAAAACACATGAGAGGAGTCACAGCAAAGACAAAACATGCTAGTTAGCTAATGTAGCATCGTCGCGTACCGTCTGTGCTGACACGTACGCTCAATTAACACAACAGTTCAGTGCGTTAAAATAGGGATTAAATACTGAATATTTAGGGAATGAAACGAGTGAGAGGGAGACGTATGAACGGAAAATTATTGATACGCACCACACATCCTCCTTGCTAGGGCGGCCGCCATGTTTCCTCTAACTGATGGCGTAACTACGGAGGTCTGTTTGGACAAATTTTACCGCATGCAATACGACACAGCACACTACCGCCACCTAGCAATTGTTATTGTTACTGGATACCGTGCTCAAAATATGTAGGGAAAAAAAATCAAAATATATGTGGAAAATACATTTTTTCTGTATTCCCATTTGGATATTTCCATGATTCAATTTTTGCAACTTTATGTTTCTAACTGACCAAATATCAGAGCAAATACTGTAGTTTTTACCCCACTACATTTCATTTATTTGACAGCCACTTAAATAATACAGACTATTTAAAAAAAATAAAATAAAAAGAGCTTATAAAATATGGGGCATTTTTGGGGACTGTTCAGTATTTATGAGAGGGGAAGGTGCAAAGTGGGGAAGGCAGATTTTTTCAAGCATATAAGCAGCAGTACTTTAGATACTTTTGGTATTTTTGATGCTGTACGTTGGTTTTAACTGAGTAAAATTTGAATGCAGGAATTTTCAATTGTAATGGAGTATTTTAACATTGTAATACTGCTATATTTAAGGGTCTAAGCACCTCTTCCACCACTGCTTTCTGGAATTGAAATAAAATCCTGGCAGCAAATAGATTAACACAGATTATCCCAAAATCATTGTGGAGGTGTGTTTCAGTCTTCAGAAATTTTCTGATGCAGGCCTCCTGAGGCATCAACGTTCTCTGCATGTTATAACTCACAGTCTTATATGCAGCTGTATCCGTCTTTCTACTCCATGGCTGTCACACAAACATTTTTTATCTGATCCAGAGATCTGCCATTTGTCACAGTCTGCTGTTGGATGTTTACATAATGTGGAAAGAATTGTTCAGCGCTGTGTGACCAAACCTCAGTCTTGTTCAGGGACTTCTCTCTTTTCTTCAGTCTGATAAACCTTTGAGAACACACTGAAAACACATTTTTTTATGGAAGACATTTTTACTTGTCATTGCAAGAAATGCACAGGTGTATCAGTTCAATGATTCTGGAAAATCGAATGCAGTCGTGAATGTTATTAATTACACCAGTGCTTTTCCTGCTATGACATGTCAAAATGTGTCTGCTGTAATAATGGTATAGTGTGCAGTAAATTCTGCTTTAACAGTCCACAGCTTTACACTATAACTAAACCAATATACAACAGTCAGACATGACAGCTTTTACAAGAAAAAAGAGCATTCAATTCAGAATGATATTCACCATGCATATTTGATCTGCAGCAACATTACTATTAAACATTATGGGAAAAAAATTAAGAAAAAATAACAGACTGTTAAATTTAGCATTTTTCATGTGTTTCGGACAGTCAGCCTTTAAACTGCCTTTAAAGAATATACTTGAATGGATGATTTTACAAAAAAAAGAGGCTTTGATAAAAACTCAAATTGTTAATATTTTTGTCACTAAGAGTTTTTTTTAAAAACATTTCCTTTTAAAGGGACTCTAAAATCAAAAATACATGTTTTTTCCTCTCACCTGTTGTGCTATTTATCAGTCTAGATTGTTGTAATATAACATGCAGAGAGTGTTGAAGATTTTGTTGAGTTTTTTAATTTTTTTTAACATTTAATTTAATTTAAATTTTTTTGCACTTTAAGCGCCACAAGCCAAGTGTCATCTAGTTCCATTATATCGGAGAGAAGACAGACATCTCCTCAGCATCTCAAACCAAAACAATCTAGATCGATAAATAGCACTACATGTAAGAAGTATGTGTTTTTGATTTTGGGGTGACGTGCAGTATAATTCAGATGAGTATAAATGGGCGAGAAATTTGGCTCAAATTAATTAATCTTTAATTTTTCTTTAAAACATACAAATATAACCTTTAAAAAAGCAGATGAAAAACACTGAGCAAAGGTATCAATGTAACGACAGATGACACGATGTGCTGTAATCAAATGCATAAAAAAAACGCAACCAACCAACCGCATTTTACACCTCTGTGGAAATGCATGAGTTAACAGAGGCATCCACAAGTCTACAACACATAAGTGCAAAGTAAATCAATTACCTCTGGAAAAAAAAAAGTGCTTTTCAGAAGAGAGAGAGTTTCTCACCAAGTTAAGGCACGCATTTCATTTCCAGCGTTCCAGCATACCTCTCATAATCCAATAATCTCGTTTACAAAAGGAGTGTGTTGGTCTCTGAGTAGAATAACTGTAACAGTGTCAAACTACACGAATTAAAAAAAAGATGTTTCTCGAGAATTTATTCAAATGTACCACATTAAAAAAACTGATGGATTGTCAAAGTACCAGTCCGGAGTTTTACCATCAGTCTTCCTCTATCAGTGCTTTGTCTTTAGTTTGGACTCATCGGGAGAAAAGACCTCAGTTGTTTTCGTCCTACCAAGCACGCGGGAAAGCTGAGCTGAGGTCCTTTAGTTCACCAGCCAGCATATACAGGTTCTGCATCACAGGGGATCCCATAGTATCGGCCTTGAGGTCGCTCTTTGCGTAGTAATGGAGCTCGGGCTACAGTCAGCTCTCCGTCAGTGTCTCTCCGTCGACGTAGGACCATTAAAATGATGAAGAGTAGGGCCACTGAGGACAGAGACAGAAAAATCACCAGAGGATGTAACAGGAAAGGTCCATCAACAGTAGGGCTTCTTACACATTCACAAAGAGTGTATTGATATGTGAGCATGATTCTTATTTTAGTTCACTATGTCCTGTTTGTGCAAGAAGTGGTTTTAGTGAGAGAGTTTTGTTTTTTAGTTTGTAAAAACAAAAGTGTACATGTTTTAAGGGCAGTCATTAGACGAAAGAAGGTCTAAGGTCACCACCCAGAAGGTTTTTTTTTTTAAAACATAAGGGATTGCACGAAGAGAACAATAGAGTAAGAGAAAATGAAAAGGCGGAAGCCAACCAGTGCACAGTGCAAAAAGAAAAAAGACAATGAAATGTGCACATTTGCACTTACAGTGCTCTCTTTGCCCGTTTGCCTGTCTTAGAAATTTGTTTTTATGTGCCTAATGTTCTGAAAATTCAAAGAGTGAAGCTACTGAATATTTGTTGACACTGCACTGTATAAAAGTGAATTAACTGAACACTTGTCCAATTAAAATACCCCCAAATTGTACAAAAGCACTTTTTTCTTAGTGCGTACTGTTTTAAAATATATGTTTAGTCCTTCTCCATAACCGCTCAAACTATTCATCAATAAAAGTATTTTATTGATGTATAGACATACAACTCAGTATGTACAGTATATATATATATATATATATATATATATATATTTACAGTATATATAGTTTTTATTGAGCATAAAAGTCAGGAGTGGAAAGTAGAGCAGCATTTTCTGAACTTCCACAACATGTTTAGTTTGTCTCATCTTTGCTCATTTCCTTTTATTAGTGAATTAGCTCTGTCCCTTTAAGCCACAGAAAATATGCATGCCTAATGTTATCCAAAGGGAGCTATGAACTATATCAAACATCAGCTCGTAATACTTACAGAAATTGTTTTGTGTGTAATTAGATTATATAAATGTGGGACATTGCGGCTTGAAGCTTGTCAACATTAAAGGCAATCAGTTTGAAAAGCATAACTGTACATCCAGTGCATAGTAACATAGTGTTTAGTGAAGATGCTTTTCAAAAGAAGCTCCAAAACATCAGGAAAAACATACTGGTTAGTTAGCTGCGACTTACCTCCTCCTCCAATGACCAAAAGAGCAATAGTGACAGGAGCCAATTCACAAGTGTCCCCTTCTTTGCGGAAGAAAGTCTCCATGCAGTAGCTCGGAGACAAGCTGCCCTCTGGACAAAAAGCATCGCCGGGACACTGAATGGGGTTCACATCTGGGCTCTGAGAAAACGACAAACATTTATGAGATGCTTATCACACAGGTTCGTTTTGTGTTCTTAGTCAGAGTGCAGAGAGGGTGCAGGACTCACGGGGCAGTAGTGATTTTCGGGGCATAAATCACAGCTCTCCTGACCCCAGTGGATCTGGAAGAAGCCACTGCCGCAGATTTGACATGTTGTTTGATGGGGAGCCTTGTGCATGCCTGTTCAAAACCAAATATCACCTGGAGATAAATGTTTCCTCTTTTCTGTCATGAGCTGCATTTTGAAAATGACTCATTAGGGCCCTGTAGCTTGATGTTTGCATGATGTGGATTACCTGGCCGACACGGTGTGCAGTCTTTTGCAGCGGTCTGTAGAGCCTCTGTTCCTCCAGGACATGTCTGGCACTGACTACAACCAGAGGAGCTGGCAGAGAGATAGAAGCTTCTTTGTGACAGTGGACAAACTATTATGAATTTCATGGCTGCCACAAGAAACTTAGAGGCAATTTTTAAAGACATGTCAAAGCTGATTTAGTTTGGAGCTGTTTTTGCAGCTTGTTTTCATTGCGCTAACTGACACATCATTAGCACCTGTACAGACAATGTCGATATTTCACTGCCAAATTAAGATGTCAATCACTGAAACAAGTGGCTGCAAACTGCTTTCAGTGTTTCAGATGTTTGTGCAATTAAACATCTGAAAGATCAAGACACTTAATGAAACTAAATTTGAAATATGATTGTCACGGTAAAGAGCTAAACCTTAAAGGAATATTTCACCTACCAAATGACCGTCGGCATACGTTCTATTTATGAAGCAAACTATTCCCTCACGCCTTTGTTATATGAAAAATGGAGAAAGTTCTTGATAAATTGAAGTATACACTGTGTCCGTCATTTACTTTCTTTGTGTTATCGTGTGACTTAAGTGTTTTAAAGGGTTAGTTCAGATTCACCAAAGTCACACAATAAATAGAATTACTGTCTAACGGTTGTATGCCTCTGCACACCAGTCAAGTTGCACTTAAAGTTAACATCCATGTCTGTGAAAACATGGATGCCTAATGCATATCTTCACAGTGTCAAATTGTTAAAGGGTTACAGATGATTTTCTTGGTCTACCAGTGAATCTTCCCTCCAACCCTCACTTCTGGTCATGAGCTTTAAATGAGTAACAGGAGGCCAAAATCTGTCTCAGGCTCAGATATGTGGAAGGAGCTCAGAGTAACTGCGGCTGTTCTTCTGCTTCGCTTTGGTCGAGATGCCTCAAAGGGGCTGTGAGAGTACAGCCGAGGTAAAGCCAAGGACTCCTCAAGATACCTCCTGAGCCTGAAAATGATCATATCGCTCCCGAATCTTCCATCTGACATTCCCAGCCCCATTCATATGCTCTGCGACATGATCATACATGCCAGTTAGATTTTCATACCCTCTGCTGATTAATCAAAGCAGCGGCTGTGTAACTGGTCTGCGTGTGTGTGTGTGTGTGTGTGTGTCTGTGTGTGCCAAAGAAAACCATGGGATTAAATCATGTGATGTTAGATCTGGTTGTTCAAAAAGTGATTATCCAAACACAGAGATAGTGATGAACGTTTCCACACTGATTTCCTGGTCCTGACTACAAACAAAAGAAAACTGAAATAAAAACAGGAAACCTGGTGGCATTCAGTCCCAACTTACTTGCAAAAAGTTCCTAATGCACACGGTGCACATGAAGTGGCGCTCTGCTGCAATGAAAAGGAACCTGAAAGCAGCAGACAGAAAATAACTCAACACATGTGATTTGTGTTTTTTCTCTCGAGTTTTAGATCATATGAAACTGTGCTAAGATTATTGCGTATAAATTAAAAATCATGCGTCTTGATAGATAGATAATCTATTTATTTTCAAGCAATGGAGGCTGAAGGCTGGTCTAATTTCTGACAACAAGCACACTGCTGTTTTTGTCTGAATGCTTATCACTAGTTATTGATTCACGACAGTGTTATTTGTCTACAGCTGTATAAACATACCTGGCGAACAACTTGTGCAAGAAGCTGAACCGGTGTTATTGTTGAAGGATCCAGCAGGGCAGGGGTGACATAATGGACTTCCAGTGAAACTGTGCAGTAGTGTAAAATATACATGACATTTAGCAGGGCAGTAGACAGTGTAGCTGATACCACTGAAAGCAAAATAATTTGTTGGCACAATCTGTGTCCTTACTTTGTGTAGAAGCCCCGGCTGCAGGGCAGACACTGCTGCTGTCCTGCTAGCGGCTGATAGAAACCTGTGGTGCAAGGCAGGCAGGCTCCAGGAAATAGACACAGCCCAGGGTCAGAGCAGCATGTACACAGCAAAGTATCTGGGGAGACACAGGGAACTTTACTGTTGACAGTTTTAACCTCTGCAGTGAAAAGGTCTCAGAGGGTCTCTGAAAATGGTGGCCTCATGTCATATGACATGTTTTTTTATTTATTAAACAGAACAACACAGATAACACATAGTAAAACACACAACGCAAAGGATATTACAGTCAGGTTCATACTTTTGGTCTTTTTATGCCCATATTCCACCCTACTAAGTGCATTTTCAATGGTGATATTATTTCCCAAAATGACCCGATAATTTGGCATATCCCCCAAACTTTACCGTTTTCAGTCCGATAAAAGAGCACAAGAAATATACAAATATGTATGACAAAACAACAACAACAACAACAACAACAACAACAACAACAACAACAACAACAATAATAATAATAATAATAACAACGATGATGATGATGATAATAATAATAATAATAATAATAATAATAATAATAATAATAATAATAATAATAATAATAAAATATAAGCTAAAGTTAAAAGAATAAAAACAAAACAGAAGGAAAAGGAGAAACAAAAAAACAAAGCACAAAGCACATGGCATGGTTGTTGACTCACTGTTGTCGTACTGCGATCCTGGTGCACAGGGCTCACAAGTAGAAGTGTTGAATGCTGTGCAGCCCGGGGTCGTGCTGCTGAGAATCACGGGAGTTACAGTCAGAGAGGTCACATTCTCCATCAGAGTGGTGTCCGTCACAGCAGGAATAAGTGTGGTCTGGCTGACCACCATGCCTGGAAGAGATGGACACTGAATGTTTCATATCTGACCTCTGGTAGTGGACTGACACAGGGCTGCAATGGAAACTCAACAATTGCTCTTTGAAACCTGAGCAAAATTAGTTTGATTTCTTTCAATGAGCAACTGAAGAAGAAACTTTGGGAAAAAAAAGAAAAGAAAATTATGTGTTAATTAGTCTAAAGAAAAAGAAAAAGAAAGTTTAAAAAATGGGGGAAAAAAAGGCAAACAAGACTTGAAGAGTGTGCAAAAATTATAATTATTCTGTCACAGAATTTTAAATATGCAATGATGATCATTATAAATATAGGTTTTTTTCAAGCCCTTCTAATTTCCCATTTTTTTGAGTCACTTGAATGCATCACCACACCTGGCATCTCAGCATCCTCTCATTAGAGGCAGGTGAGCTAAATTAATCAAGCAGGGAGGACAATGCAGTCTTCAACTGCCGTGTGTTTGGTTAAATCTTACTTTTATTGTTTGTTATCGCTGCATTCATTTGATCTTTGTTTTTTATAGTGGCCTGTTTATTTTGGAGGCGTGTTTTGTTTTTTTGTTTTTGTTTTTTACATTTTGTTTTGATAAGACTATCAGATAAATCAGTTAAGCATCAATGCCCGAAGCAGCACGGATCATTAAACAGTGAGTACAACCAAATACAGCGAGTAGCTCATATGCCATGGTGTCTGTGGGCAGCTATTTCCAGCTTATTTAGAAGCCACAATAATTAGTATTTATTTGTTCAAAAAAGTGCGGCTGAATTTAATCATTGAGTTGTGGTGATGGTTCACTTTCATAGCACATAGCACTATTAACCACAACAAAGTGAATTTTGTTTCTGTCCGGTCTTGTTGTAAACTCACCTTATGTCAGAAAAATGCCTATAACTTGTTGTTGCATGTCTTATGTCTAAAAGAAATAAAAGCATTAATGTTAACATTAGTAAATTCAGGAGAGTGTTTTCCTGAGATTCCTGCTTTTCCTGGGCTTTAGACCCACATTTGTACACAATTGTAGATACTGAACATTTGGTAAACTGCTTCCAATACCCCATATGCTACTGCACATGTATGTGTGTGTGTTTTCATTCAATACTGGGACTCTAACATTGCCTGTAAAAAGAATCAATGACTTTTAAGAAATACCTAGAGGAAAGGAAAATTGAAAATAAGATCTTGTCTTTGTCCAGTCTATGTCTACTAGATGTACCTGAGTTAAAGTTAACATCAGTATGAGATTCTGACCATTTTGTCATACTAACTAGCTTACTAGCCTTCCTCTCGTCTCACCCGATCCTGATTCAAGATCTTAAAATGCCCTTTTTTCCTCTCTCACTGCACTACTCTTTATTTGTCTGAAATAATCAGCTGTTGAGACAAAAGTAAGATCCAAAAGACAATTTGATTGGCTAATAAGTAAATCATAAATCATAAATTAGGGTGACCTCCTGACCTTTTGATTGACATCACACTTGAGCCAATAGGAGCTTCCATACTGACGGTATAGGCTTTTATAGGCAGAGAGGGCCTGTGTTGAACAAAGAGTCTACCCTTGCTTCTGCGACCTTACAGCCAATCAATAGCCAGTGATTGGCCCAGTGGCTTATGGGTCTTGTTGTCGATGATGCTCCTGACCTCCAGAGCATTTTTTAACCCCTTGTTTTTTTCATAGACTGTTATAAATGTACAGTAAAGATAAACAAATGGCTCCTTGTCTCTAATCTCTCTGATTATTTTATTATTATGCTGTACCTTACTCCTGAAATAGCACTTAAGTCTCACACTGCTCTGTTTTGATTTTAAATTCAACTGTTGTTTTTATATTTTTCTGTTGAATTACATTTTTTGCTCTCTAAAAATGTTCCTGTGTTGTTTTTACATTTTTCTTTTGTGTTGTATTGTAAAATTGTTCCTGTTTTTGTGATAGATTTTAAGTGTAAAGCTCTTTCAACATTGTTTTTGATAAGTGCTCTAAAAAAAAACTTTATTTTATTATTATTGTTATTATTATTGTTGTTGTTGTCTAAGAGGAAAAAACAGTCTCTCTTATCAATTTATGTTTTCTAGAAGCATTTTATATACAGTAAGCTCCTAAACAGATACTTCTGTCTGTGTTTATTTGTTTTTCACTCATAATCACACATTCACTACAATGTTTTACCCAATTTACTATTTTAAAATACTATTTTTTTCTGTGATATCGCTATCTACTTTGAATTTGGACAATGTGAGGCCTCATGCTTTGGTCCCATTGTAGTTTTCCAGCTTAATATCTCCCAGTTCTAGTTTTTTTTTGCAGCATGTGTTTTTCAAAGAGCGAAGCTTTAAAACCTTTTATTTTAGTTTGTTGAAACTTTTATAACTCAATGACAGAAACACTTATAGTGATTCTGACTTCAGATTGTTACCTTTCAAATGAGACCATGCATGTTATATGTACATGCATGAACTAAAAATGGAGCACAAACAGTTTTCAATTTACATTGGGTATTTCTTGGATCCTCTTTAGGTGCATTTTACAGAATAAAGAGGTTTTAACTCTGTGCTGTATGTATTTTATATAGGCAACTGACTCAACTATCTGCAGTTTCAGGTAGACATCTCATTAACAAGATGAGAGCACTCCTCACCAGTGGGGGCCAGCAACGTGCCTGAGGTTATCTACCACATACCAACAGTGGCCTTAGTGATAAACAATTGATGTAAGTAGATTCTCTGTGTATTCATTGTCCTCCCTCTCAGACATGCGCTGAATATAAATCCAGCCAGGGGAACACAACCAAGATATTAAAAAACAAAAAGTGATGCAGACAGGCAGTTCTGCACCTCTAAAATAGGAGAATGTCCTCAAACTACAGCTGTGTTATAATGATATTTAAAATCAGGCCACAAAATCTTAAGCATGCCATACAACTTTATCGAGCCACTGAGAGAGCGAGGGCAACAGGTACAAGCATATCAGCAAAACAGAGGCCATACTGTGGTAGTAATCATATTAGGCATGTGCTTAAGTGCTTTCTTGAATAGGAGCCATCCTCCTGATGAAATGAAATTATTTAGGTCATGTGATTTCTCTGCCTCTCTGTGTTGGCAAAATTTCTCTCTTAAACTTTTAGACACAAGCCTCTGTTGAACTAGCAGAAAGAAATGCTGTAATTCTGAGAGTCTGGCAGGACCAACCAGTAAGATAAGTTAACATAAAATCAACATTAATTATACTATAACTGACGCACAGTATGTTAGTACATTCATTCTTTAATTTTTCATGAGTTTTAGTATCAAAAAGTAAATTTGTAATAATAAAAACTTCCCAACTAATGAACTTAACAAGTATTTTTCACACGTTTCACTTTAAACTTTGGTCACTGCGTGGCAACCTGTAGTGTTTTCATACTTAATTTTAAAGTTTAATGAAATGCTCTTTCAGTTTTAAGCGGCGAATAAACACCATTGCATCTATTTTACCTTTCTAATATCTCTAAAATAGACCTATAGTGCCCTTCCCAGTGTGCAGCTGCGGTTATTGTGGAACAAAAGTCTAACTTACCCATGAAACAAGCGGCGCATATCGCAGGCAGAAGCAGCCGGCAGTCCATCCTCCACATATTATAAACACGAGCTTCCTGCAGACAATGTCAGGCTACAGCATCTCGTCCCTGACAAGTGTCCGAGCTGCCTTTGTTTTCACACAGGACCTCGCTGACGCTCGCTGGGATCAGTCCTCTCATCAGTGTCATATGACAAAATACACATCATGTGATTTTGCTTTACAGGGGAAAAACTGAGGAAAATAGGCCGGATTAAGAGAGCTCTCTTGTTGTTTCACAGAGAAGCCAGCAGGGGCGCCACAGCGTCTTGTGTGGTAAAAAATGAATTTATTGTACACTACAATCCACGTGTTAATGATAAAAATAAAAAGTTATACCAGGTAGACACACAAATTATTATACACAATAAACAATAATATGTTGTGATAGTTATCATTGACTATACAAAAGATATTAATATGAAAAAGACGTTTCCCTATATTTCTACAACTATTCCTATAATAATAATAATAATAATAATAAAAATAGCATAATGGAAGATATGCAATAATGCATATAAATATATTGCATTATAAAAATGCAGTTCATACAGATTTGCTGCCACATTTGTTATTATTTAATTATTACTTGCCATGGATCTGCTTTGCAATGTTTGTTTTCTGACAGATGAGTTTTGGTGCATGACCTTGATGATGAATGATGAGTAACCATGCATGACATGTTATGGTTACTTGGTACCAAAACATAAAGGCAACAAAAAAGACACCAACATTGTTTTGAAGAAGGGGAATTTTCTTTATAAGTCATAGGTTAAAGGCTTACTTCTCTTTTCCCACACACAGGTGGTTGGGTTTTACTGTGGGGAGACATTTGTGACATGTGATGAACATAACAAACTGCAGGGCAAAAATTGACACTCATATTACAAGTTAAGATAAGCAATGCTGGACAATCATTCAGAGAATTCAAAAGTATTAACAATAATTAGCATATTTGTGGAAATAAATCACGGTGCACTCAAACATTTTTACAGAAATGTTTAATGCAAAATGTGTCAAATAAACAACATGACAAAAGAGGAAAAGCTAATCATCCCACGCAATCCTTGCAGCAAATATGACTAATCATCCTCCTGATCTAAAATGAAACATTCACAGGCCTGTGGAGCATGTTGTGCATATTTATGTCTTGAGTGTTTCTGTCTGAGAAACAACATAAGGAGCGTCCTTCTGGATGTGACGCTCTAAGCTCAGCTCCAATTCCTCCCAGCTTTTCTGCGTCAGGCTTTTCTGGCAGTGAAAGACAGAAAGACACAAATATTTTTACTGCATCAAGCATGAAAAATCCCAACACTAACAAAATCAGACAACTTACCAAGAGAAGTGAGTTCCTCTTTGTTTCAGCTTTCATACTCACTTTGTTGTGTGTCCGCGTGTTTCTAACAGTGTGTGCTGCTGTCTGCTCAGGGGTTTTGGCCTTCTTCCTTTCAGTTTGCTTCAGTTTTTGGCGCTCTTGTTGTTTCTCTTCGAGCTTCTTCTGCAGAGCCAAAACGGTCTCATCCTGAGTCACCGCCTGCCGAAAACCCCTGCTGGTCCTCTCCTCTTTCCTGCAACATGCCAAAACTCTTATGAATGTGTGCTTGTGTGTGTATCTGCTTTGGCCCCACATTTTCCTGCCACTGTGATCAAGTCAGAGCGGAACATTTTCCTGACCTGATGACAGCGGCCTGTGCCAGCGCTCTCATGTGGAGGTTGATGGTGTCCAGCTGATCTATCAGCAGCCGCTTCTTGTTCTGCTTCTCCTCCAGGATCTGCTCCCGTTTCTCCTGCTGCTCTGTTTGCTGCGTCTCCCTCAGGAGGGCCAGCCGCTCCTTCAGCTCCACCAGGGACATCTCCCCCAGCAGTTCATGGCCTCCAGTCTGACACGGGACAACAGATTCACCATGACCAAGAAATATGTGAAAGTATGTCAGATGCTAGATGCAGGAGTGAAGGACTGAGTTTACAGCAGGGATATTCAATTTGCTTTTCTTGGGGGCCACTTTTGCAAAATGACAGGAGGCCAGGGGCCAGCCATAAGGGCCCTGTACATGTGTCTAGGATTTTAGGACACACAATTTACACATTTCTCAGATTCAAAGACATTTCCAGGACTTCAGGACATTTCTAGGATTTTAGGACATTTCTCAGATTTTAGGAGGATTTGAGGACATTTCTAGGATTTAAGGATATTTCTAGGATTTTAGGATGTTTTTAGGATTTAAGGATGTTTCTAGGATTTTAGGACATTAGGCTAGGACCTCTTTCCAGGGGGTTATTCTCCACTGGCATTTAAAAAAAAATAATAAAATGAAGCTCTGTTTTGAAGCTGTTTTATGCTCTCTGGCACCTAATGTAAGAGTACTAAAGTACTAAAAGTACAAAAACAATTCCATGAATCACTTTACTTCTGTTGTGAATAAGAAAATGGTTGGGGGGCAGATTTGGCCCATGGGCTGTCAGGTGATTATCACTGGTTTATGAAGCCCTCACCTCTGTGTCGTCAAAATTCCTGATTCTGATGTGAGGAAGCGATTCCATGGCGCGGATTTCACTGATGATTTCAAATCTCCTGCTGAGCTCTGCTTGTGCTTCCTCCAGTGCTTGACATAGGAGCTCTCGACTTTGCTCTGAGACCTCTTTCACTGTGGAATTGGTGTGAAATTTATGAGAATGAAAGAAAACTATGAAAAAGTGATCGAGCGATGTGAAACAAGGAGGCATACCTATACTTTGCTTGAATTTCTGTAACTTCTCTTTAGCTGCCTTTGAGTTCTTGTGTCCTTCTGCCACTTGTTGCACCAAGTCTCTCATTTCTTTTTCTTCCTGCAACCTTTTTTCAGCATATCTCCTCATCAGCTCAGCTGTCTGCAAAAAACAACAAAGCACCCATAAAGCAAACAACACATACTTAAGTCTAGTCTCTTTACACACTTAAAAGTGCTGTGTGATCTCCTGTAAAGGCCTCCTCTCATCAGTTTAGCGATCTTTACCCACTTCTTCTTTCTTCAGCTGAGCCGTCTTCTGGTTGCGTTCCATTATTCGTGTGCGGGCCATAGCAGCCTCCTCATAACTGATGCGTCCCTCCAGACGCCTACGCTCAATCCTGGCCAGCTCCTCCTGAAGATCCTTCTCACGCATCTCCTTCTGCCACTGGAGGAAAGACGAGGGCTCCCGTGCCCCCTCCACGAGACGCTCCACTCTGTGTCACAGACACAAAGACATTACTCTTGCTGTAAATAGTCTGGTGCATCTGTATTTATGTAAGAGGCCCCATCGCAATCAAGACCTTCTTTGCAAGAGAGACCTGACAAATATCTACAACGTCATGAGACAATCCAGTCATAACATGCAACACTCAGTGATGATGTTAATATGTATAATCCCACTAAAACAGGCAGTGATGGAGAAAGTATCCAGATACTCAAGTACTAATAAAACATTGCAAAAATACCCTTATGCAAGTTTAAGGCCTACATCTGAAATATTACTTAAAGGAACAGTGTGTAGGATTTAGTGGCATCTTTTGGTGTGAATTGCAGATTGAAACCACCTGAAACTTCTCCCAGGTGCCAAGTGTCAAGTTCCAGTTCGGCGTCCTGTTTGGGAGTCATGTTAGGAGTCATGTTTAACAATTTTGTATAAAGCTGCAACTAATCATTATTTTCATTACTGTGTCAGCTGTATATAGCCAATTTAGAAGAAGACACCATCATGCACAAGCTCTTTGAAGGTTTTGTGAGCAAAAATCTTCATCTGTAAGTCAACACAAATGAGAAAGAAGTCAAAAAAAAAGTACAATATTGCTGAAGTTACCGAAAAAAGGTCAAGTATTGTCAATTAAATGCTATGCTGTACCTTTGCAGCTCCTCCTCCACCTGACGTTCATACAGCGCCCCCTGCCTCAGGATGGCTGCACTGTTGAGCTTTATGGGCCAGCTGTTGGTCTAAAAGAATCAGAAAAATATAGGTCAGTTGATAGTACACTTTGATATTCATCACTATCATACTGAAGACTGACCAATTCAAGCAGCTAAAAATAATCAGATCTCACCTTGTTAATAGAGGGTCGTCCAGAGGAATGAAATGAATTAAACTTGAGTTTTGAATCCAAGTCCTCCTTAATCTGAGACATCGCTCTCTGCAACACAAATTATAGTTCATCAGATATGCTTCTTGAAACTGGCTCACTCAGTAAATGTTTAACTCCATCTGTTTTATATATATATAAGTAACCTTGGCCATGAATTCCATGTAATGCACAGACAGCAGCCCCTACCTTGGTGTGTTCAGACTTCTGTGGATTTGCACATCTGAATTGTTTCACGTTTGCCTCGTAGAGCAGTTCCTTGGGTGAAAAAAATGGGATGTCATAACAGAGGCATGTAAAGCTGGAATAACTGATGATGATAATAATATGACAGCATCAAATAGGCTGGGGGTGTTAACCCTTTGAGACCTGAGCAAACATAAACAAGAAAATGACCCCGAAGTCTTGAAGTCTTGATGTCTTGAAGCCTTGAATTAAGCATTTTGGTTGACTCCATTTTAGCTTTTTGGAGCCAGAAGTGACCATATTTGGATTAGAACAACATTAATGTGAGGGCTGAGCAGCAAGGGAGTGGAGAGGGGGGGAACTGTACTCATTCACAGGACAAATTAATCTTACTTAATATGAAAACGCCCTTAACCTTCACAAGTGCATCAATATTAAGTGTCCGAAGCCATCCAGTGGTCCACATCAGACTCTTTAGCAGGCCATTTTTGGCCCATGGGCCATATGTTTGACCCCTGATAACGGCTATGTCACTTTAACTGAATTTATTCCAAAAAATTAAAAGTTTAAATAATAGGGTTTTTTGTGTTTTTAATGTTCTTTATGTTACAGTTCTCTATGATTTATTTAATATGTACTGTTGATGTGCAACTACAATTCCTGTCAAACTTGATGTCCTCTATATTATGTTAATATAACATACCATATTTTTCCGATGATAATGATAAAAGCAGATATTGTACCTCCGTCTTCTGATGATTCTTTTGTTTGGTCTCCTCAATCATCTGCATCTCTTTTGGAGCCCTGTATGTACTATTTGGCACCTAATAAAAATAAATAAAATTAAAAAAAATAAACCCACATAAAACAAAACATTGTGAGTTCATTACAGCCTTAACACAATATACAGCTTAATTACCTGTACACACAGAAACTAACTGTGACAATGTTTGAAGGAAACACTGTTTATGACTGTAAATGAGGCTTACTGGTTTTGTTTTTTCCTGCAGTGGGATGAGTTCAGGCATAGGCAGAGCTCGAGGTTTTGGTTTGGTGAGAGAGAACTCCTGGGGCTTGGTAGTTTTGGTTGGAGCTTTCTTGACCTGACTTCCACGGGATATTTTGACAGCAAGTTGGTCTGTGAGAATATCCATCTCAGGGCGCCATCTAAAGGAGAAACATGCTTTCATTCCTTGTTTTTGGAAAAAAGAAAACAATGGGCCTCATGCAAGAAATTAAATACTAACAAATTTTCTCTCTCTTTTTGCTCATATCCAGGATTTGTTCTTATTTTGTTAGTACCCATCGATTTTTAGGATTTACCAGTGTTTTCATATTTTTTCCCCTCTCTCAGGTTGAGAAAATTTTAGTTGAGAACACTCTTACCAAGAAAGGGGAAAAACATCTCATTTTCACAGGCCACGAATTGTTGTCCAGCACAAGGAAAAATAAGTTTGATATTTGAGGAATGTTTGAGAAAAGCATGAATGTCATTTAATCAAATTTAGTTGAGGTTTTATAGTAATTCTAATGAGTGGATTATTACATTTCTGGGCTAAAGGGATACTATTGTATTTGGAGCATTGAATTAAGTATTGTAATTTCAGATACTGTGGGTCCCTCTGCTGACCAGACCAGGAATGTAAGTATATTTACTCAAGTACTGTATTTAAGTACATATTTTAAGTTACTTTTCCATTACTTAAGTATTGTAATCTCATGCCACTTTCTACTTCTATACTTCAGAGTGAAATAATGTACATTACTCCGCTACTATTACTGGATAACTTCTTTACAAATTAAGATTTTTGTGCACAAACCAAGAATACGAAAATATAGAAATGCAGCTGAAACAATTAGTCGATTCATTAGAAAATTCACTGGCATCTATTTCTTTCATGCAAAAGAAAATTCATAGTACCAGCTTATATAAACTGTATGTATGTGGACTTACTGCCTTTTCTTCTAATTTTTTAAACTACTTTGATTTATTAAACTTAAAAACCATAAAACCCATGTGTACTTTTACTTTAAATACTTCAATATTTTCCCCCTGAAATCACAATTACTTTGTTAAATTTAACAGTAGGCCTATGTCTGTCCACTGCAGATTTTCTTCTTCTATTTACAACCTTTTTTTGGCGCCATCTCTTCAGTCTTGGTCATATGCCAGAGTCTTTGCACACGGCACAACACCTGCCACTATATAATGTTTAGGGTGTATTACCTGTGCTAATAGGTGACTTCTGATGAATTGGGATTCATCATTTAACACACCTGGGTAAGAGCAAAGTTTGGTGGTTAAGAGTGTTTGCTGCACCTGTAGTTGACTTTGCTTACATTTTCTCTTACCAGAAAATTAAGAAAACATTTAAGAGAAATTTAAGAGAATGTTGTTGCATGAGGCCCATTGATTTCCATAAAAAATATTTCTACTTTTCTTACCTTAGCAGAGGGCCAACCCAGTGTTTCTCCACATAGGCTGCATCATAGATACTACTCCACTCATCTTGTATCCAGGTGGTGAGATTTGTGAAGAAGAAAGTAAGGAACTGCAGCCAAACACAGTGCACACACTTACACAGAGGGTACGCTAATGGAGCTGTTGGTTGCTGGTTATTTCCAATGTAATGACACTGCTATGATCAAAGTTTCTTACTGTGTGCATCTTCTTGATGTCCAGAGATTTGACAATATTGCTAAAATGCTGAAGTCCAAGTTCATCAAGAGAAAATATGGCAAGGTAACAGATAGCTGAAGAAAAGAATATGATGATGAAAATGTCTCTGGCAATCTTGTTTTATTCAGAATCAGTTTTTGATAAGAATTTTAGAAGTGTAAGTTGGTTTACTTACCGATGAACTGGCTGCGATCACCTCTTAATAAACATTTCCCATTCTGGCCATAGAAAACATTGATAACTACGTCCAGCAATTTTTTGTGCTCAATGCATCCAGAAACGACATCAAGTATGAATTTCTTCTGCAGACTATCCATGTGCTGCAACAAATGATAAATGAGACATTCAGGCAACAATGTAGGCTAGGTTTATTTTTAACATTGTGGGGAGGACACAAATGGAACTGGGGGTTTGGTATCCCCTCAGCAGAAACTTTTGAGAATCAAACTCTTCATTTCCTGCATTCTGGTAATGTTTTATGTACAAATTTGTGTATTTCATGCATCAATTTATGATGTAAATGTCTTAAATTTTGTTAAAATAAAAGTCCTCTGCCCCCCACCTCCATGACTACAAAAGAGATACAAAGCAACTACTAAGAGACTCAAAATGACTACAGAGAGACACAAAATGACTACAACAGTAAAGACCACAAAGAGACATAAAGCAATTACGAAGGTTGTCCAAATGAGACACAGAGAGACACAGCATTATAAAAGAACAACATACACACACATAACTAAAGAAGAAAAAAAATCTACAACCACAAAGTTACTGTAAAGAGTTACAACATGGCCACAAATAGACACAAAATGACTACATTGAGACCACAAAGAAATAAAACACTTACAAAGAGATGCAAAAAAACATAAAAAGACACAAAGCAACTACAAAGATATAGAGAGATAAAATAACCAAAGAGACACAAAATGACTACAAAGAGACATTGAAAAACTACAGAGAAATTTACAATAGACACAAAACAACTGCAAAGAGACTCAAAATGACCACAAAAAAACCCCCCAACTCTGATTAAGACATGTAATAACCACTGAGCGACACAGAATGACTACAAAGAGACGCAAAGCAATTACAAAGAGACTGGAGATGACTACACAATGGGGCTAAACAACCACAGACACGACTTTAAAGAGACAAAATACACACAAAGAGAAACAAAACCACATAGAGATGCACAACAACTACAACTTGCAAAAAAGCAACCACAAAGATACTCAAAGCAGCTACAGAGAGACTCAAAATGACCACAAACAGACACAAAATAAAAGCAAAAACACTCAAAATGGCAAATAAAATAAAATAAAACACAGACTAAGAGCTGAAAAACAACCGCAGACAGACACAAAGAAATGAAAAGCAACTACAAAGAGTTTTGAAATGACCACTGAGAGACACAAAATGATCACAAAGAGACACAAAGCAATTACAAAGAGACTCAAGATGACTACACAATGTGAGACAAAACCCACACAAGGAGAAACAAAACCAGGGAGAGATGCCTAATGACTACAAGAGATGCAAAACAACAACAACAACAACAACAACAACAACAACAACAACAACAACAACAACAACAACAAAAAGAGGCTTAACAACTCTGAAGTCTGTGTTTTGATCCTATGTAGGACAGGTGGTGGGGTCTTATGCATGTCTGTGTCCAGGGGCCCATTGTTTATAATCTGCCTGTGACTGCAGATGTAAACAAACTAATAGCTTAATCTGAAATGAATCATCTTTTCTCATTTTGAGATTAATGTTTTTATGCACGGTCCTTGTTTAATACAGACATGGAAAACAAAATCAGGACACTGATCTGAGTCCACCTACCTGCAGGTTTTTTGAAGCATCCTCCATAAATTCATCCACACACTGTCTGCCAGAGCTGAATTGATCTAGCAGCACAATGGCCTGCTTGGCAAGTGATCCATAGCTTGATGCCATTTTATATCGATCTGCAGAAAGCCGGTGAAGATTGATAACTGTGGTGAAAAGATCTTTGCTGGCAGAAAAGACCGAAGAAACAAAGCATATATCTTCCAGTACTCAAGCAGGCCTTATAGACTGTGTAAAAAGTGGAACCAAAGTGGATCTTATTAAAAGATACACACTGTAAATTCATAGAAAGTCACGGAGCGGTTTTGTTTTCAACCCGACCCGTTGCCAGTCGTTGCGTAGCAACATCCCAGCGTAAACAGAAATGTAACCCAGCTCAAACACGTCATGTTAATCGCTTACAAAACAGGAATTATCAACAGTCATTTGGATTAATGGGATGTGTTTTTATTATTGTGCTGTTTTGTTCAACATATAAAAAACACTCCTGGTTTTAATCCATCGGATGCAGATTAACAGTGTGACATCCTGATCCTTTGTTGGCTGCCGTAACAATAAATATGACGTAGCATATTGTGACGTCTGTGCGAGCCACGCGATGCCTTCACGTGCTGTTGGAAATCTTGCAGAACATCAACGTGATAAATATAACAAGAATATATGATGATAACAACCAGATTAAGGCAGCATTTCTCAATAGCAGACAGAGAAATGGCAATTTTACAAACGGGAAAAGCGAGACGATTGAAAATGGACAGGTTTAATAAACAATAATAATAAACAATAATCCCTGTTAATTCAGGCGATGTTGAATCTATTATTATTATTATTAGTAGTAGTAGTAGTAGTAGCAGCATTAGTAGTATTAATAAGATGGATTTATTTTATTTCTATCGTTTTCTTCAATGGAATTATTAGTACTGTTTTGTTATACAGAAGATTAAGGTACGACATATATAAGATATGACAAGTATGTAGGCTAAATATTACTGTAAACATTTCCTCTATGTTGTGTGTTCTATGTACTGTCTTTGTGCTACGTTTGGAATAATGTCTTTTAAATAAAGGCAGCAGGTCTATGTGTGATTGTCACAAATAGTTGTTGTAGGAAAAGTGACTAACTTCCCTTTGGGGTTTTGAGGGGTTAGTGGGGAAAAGCTGATTACTGAACAAATCACAAGCAAACTGGGGTTTTATAGTGACACAATGCATCATGTTGATGTGATTAACATAAGCTGGATTTTGTGGGCATGTAAGCAAAGTCACTAGGTTGTAACTCTGTGGGCACAAGTTTAGTTTTGAATTTAAATAGGCTAAATATTTTAATCATACACTGGTCATCTTTAACAGTGACTTGGCCATCAATGATTGAAGAGTAAAAATAAGAAGATCAAGTCTGAGGACAACATGAACAAGAAGTCTTAATTAAAACGTTGACAGTTTGATTTCAAAGATGGAAAATTAGTAATCAACTCCCAAACTGCCAAATTGACACTTCCCTTTTCCTCCAGTTTAAATGCCAAGGAAGACAGGAGACACATTCAACATCTGCTGCTGCATTAAGTTAAAAGAAAAAAACAACAGTTTTTGAGGTCTTAAAATTATTTTTCTTATGAGCTGTACTTTTGTCATGTTGTCCTGACCTTTTAATCAGAACTTACTCAATTTGAATCATTGTTATAATGACTTCTAAGTGACTAGCCAGCAAAACAAACAAACAAACAAACAAACAAACAAACAAACAAACAAACAAACAAACAAACCTCTGGCCTATAACTGCTATTTGATGAATAATGCTGAATAAATAAATAATACTATAATAAATTAATATTGTAATATTATTGTACAAGGATGCATATTTTCAGCTTACTTTGCTTATTGTGAAAAAAAGCAAAAGTTCATAAGCAAAATTGAGTGTATTTTTAACATGTTGCAATGTGCCCTGTGTCTTGTTGCAACTGTCCCCACATTTGAAGTCAATTTTAACATCTGACCTCTCACATTCAAATAAATAGATACATACCAGTCCTCTCTGTATGGGGCATCTGGCTGAAGCCATCTCCTTGTAATTGCTTTTCAAGCAGCTAAACTCAGTATTTCAAATATGTTTTTTGTTGATTTATATTTAAAGACCAAAAAGGGGCTCATCCCATTTAAATAAAATTATTAGCCCAAATATATTTAATTTACTATCACAAAAGACAGGAAAACCTCATGACTGAGAAACTGCAAGCAGGTCAAATGTTTGGCGTTTAAGCTTTTTAAAGACAAATTGATTATCAAAATTGTTATGTTTTTTTCTAATTGTTTAATTTAATGTCTGCTTGTATCAGCCGTGTTGCCTTTGAATGGGTTTGCTGTGTTTGTTGATTGCAGACAACACCCCAAACTGGATAAATAGATCAAATGCTGCTCAGGTCCAGGACACACCATTTGTAGGCAAAATCATCACCTTTGGGGTGAGCTAGTAATAGATGTGCTGCGATTCTTTATATCAAGCTCAGAGTGTGGAAACATGCCTGACACAGCAGAGGAATTATTGAAGGCTTGATTGCCTTGTTAAATGAACAGTTTAATATATACCAGCTGCAGCACTTTTTTAGTTTGAGTGGATGTGAATATTTCTCCAGGGAAGGAATTCTTGTAACTTTCAGGATTTAGGAGGAGAAATTGTAAAGCAGGCTACTTAATGCGACGACTTGCATACCTACAAAGATGCATACATCTAAAGAAAGTTGCCATTAAGCAGTGTATGATTTTTTTATTGCTGTATCATCATAAGCATTTTCTCTTTCCTCAAGAATTTCTCTTGAATCACAAACAGTCAGATTTCTTGCTCAAGCTGGATTGAGAATACCTTGTCGGCTTCTGTTGAATGATGACTGTGCTATGGATGTAATTAACATAAGCTGGATTTTGTGGGCATGTAAGCAAAGTCACTAGGTTGTAACTCTGTGGGCACAAGTTTAGTTTTGAATTTAAATAGGCTAAATATTTTAATCATACACTGGTCATCTTTAACAGTGACTTGGCCATCAATGATTGAAGAGTAAAAATAAGAAGATCAAGTCTGAGGACAACATGAACAAGAAGTCTTAATTAAAACGTTGACAGTTTGATTTCAAAGATGGAAAATTAGCAATCAACTCCCAAACTGCCAAATTGACACTTCCTTTTTCCTCCAGTTTAAATGCCAAGGAAGACAGGAGACACATTCAACATCTGCTGCTGCATTAAGTTAAAAGAAAAAAACAACAGTTTTTGAGGTCTTAAAATTATTTTTCTTATGAGCTGTACTTTTGTCATGTTGTCCTGACCTTTTAATCAGAACTTACTCAATTTGAATCATTGTTATAATGACTTCTAAGTGACTAGCCAGCAAAACAAACAAACAAACAAACAAACAAACAAACAAACAAACAAACAAACAAACAAACAAACCTCTGGCCTATAACTGCTATTTGATGAATAATGCTGAATAAATAAATAATACTATAATAAATTAATATTGTAATATTATTGTACAAGGATGCATATTTTCAGCTTACTTTGCTTATTGTGAAAAAAAGCAAAAGTTCATAAGCAAAATTGAGTGTATTTTTAACATGTTGCAATGTGCCCTGTGTCTTGTTGCAACTGTCCCCACATTTGAAGTCAATTTTAACATCTGACCTCTCACATTCAAATAAATATTTGAATGACATATTGTGTGTAATTATGTTAAAGTGGTATGTGTAATTAGCAGAAAGATGTCAGTGTACCCCTCTAAAACCTAAGCAAAGGCTCGATTTCTTTTACAAACATGTCAAGTCAAAGAGCAACTGAAGAAGAAATGACCCAAAAATTAACAAAAGTACAAGAAAATTACTTGAAAATTAGCAAAAAAAAAAAAAAAAAAAGAAAGTTAAAAAACACACAAACAGGAAAATGACCTGAAAAAAGTGCTTAAAAGTATAACTTTATGCAACATAATTTACAATATGCAACTATGGTAATTAAAAATACAGTGATAGTAAGAATAATTTTCCCTAGCTTTATTCTTTTTTACTTAGACATTTTATTGCCTTTCCACCCATGTTTCTGAAAGAATTTGAACTAATTTGCTCAGGTTTCAAATGGTTATGTTCTTATGAAAGATGTCTAGAAGCAGCACAAGAGAAGTGCACAAATCATTATTAAAAACAGAGATTTAAAAAAATCAGAAACATGTCTTAAAGGAATCTTTAAACACAAATTAAAAATAAATCACACTGTAATGCTTTTTGAAAATTATTTATTTCATGTTCTCAGACACTGTAGTCTGTTACATTGGCATATGCCTATACAAATAAATAAATACATAAAAATAAGACATTGACACAAATCATTATAAAAAGCAACACAATTCTTTTGTTATAAACATGCTAAACATGCCTGAAGGGAATTTTTTAATTTAAAAAAAAGTTATTCTGTCATGCTTATTATTTTATTATTATTTGTTTTTATTTTCTCAGTCACTGTAGTCCGCTACAGTGGCATACGCTTTTACAAAAAAATAATAAATGAATGGGATTTTGTTCAAATGTATAGCCTACATTTATACATGCACAAGTTATCATGAGTTACACAATTACACGAGTTAACATAATAAAGTGATCATTTCATTAATTTGTATTAACGTAACGGTATTGTTGTAATGGTCAATGGCAGGCCATGATTGTTTATCATAAACTCAGTCACGATGCAGTTTTTAGTAGTACTGCTATCATTTTGAACCTATATAAAATGTTTAACCGACTTTTTACATATAGCTGATATAATGTATTCTTTTTTTCTTTTTAAAAAGATGATTCATAAATGCTTACAGTGTCTGATTAGTGTCATATTTCCGACTACAAAGTGTTTGGAATGACGGTATTTGGGAGCGGCACATGAAGGCATCACTTCCTGGGAAAGTGGGAGGTGAATGTTGTCAACGTGACTGTCATCAAGTAACGTTAGAGAGGCAGAGAACAGCAGAGCCGTCGCCGCTCCGCTCGTCTGTATCGTCGGGACTTGGAAAGTGGCCGGGCGGGGGAGACAGGCAGCCAACCTCGGGATCCAGTGGAGATGGAAATAAGTCGTTGTTTCCGAATATCTGCTTTATACCCTCCCGGAGCCGCGGTGTAACGTTCAGGACAACTTATCGCGCGCGCTGTGTTTTTTTTTTTTTTTTTTTTTAAACATTTTGGAACCCACCAGCGCGAGCTAGCTTAGCAGCCTACCGCCGATACTGTGAGACACACAGGTACAGGAGAGGAGAGGAGGGGCTGGTGACAAAGGAAGGTGGCGAGGTAACGATGAACCGGTTCCGAAAGTGGCTCTACAAGCCCAAGGTAAGTTATCTTGCATCCACGCGCTGTGTCAGCTCTGCAGTCAGTCATTATTTTAAGCTTAGCTTTGGAGATAGCTAGCCGATCAGTGTGGCTCGCGAGACTGATCACTTCATACACTGCCACACATCTGCTAACGTTAGCCTGTGCTCCTGATGTTACACTGTGTTAACCAGCAGCAACCCCTTTGTTGTTGTTGTTGTTGTTGTTGATGATGATGATGATGATGCTTTTGTTTGCAAGCGCCAGACAGGGCTAACAGTATCACAGCCTGACAGTGTTCTCTGAATTACACTGATTGACTTACTGCTGCCTTCAGCTGGCATTGTCATTAATGACAGGCATTGTTAAATTGATTGTTTTTGGTGACATAGTCACCAATTCTTTACAGAAAACATATCAGCACAGCAGCAACAAGAACAGCAACAGTAATGATAAAGTAATATTAAAAATGGTACTACGGTTAATAATAATAATAATAATAATAATAATGTTATTTGAAAAAAACGAGATTAATTAAATGTAAAGTAGGTATTGAGAGAGAGGTATATGAAAAGCTGAGTATTTTAGGGCTGTAATTGATTTTTTTTACAAATCAGTTCATTTTGAAGTTATTTTCAAAATTAAGCGATTAATAATAAGGTGTGTCTATTAAGAAAAATGCCCATCATAATTTACCTAACCTCAAGGTGAGGTATTGACTTTGCTTTTTATCTTTTTTTCCTTTATTTGGTGACACAGTCACACAGTCATCTTTAGTTAGGTACTTATACAGAGTGAACCATTTTTTCTTTGTTTGTTTTTCTTCTTTCTTTCTTTTATATTGTGGAAGCAAAAAACAAACAGAACGTACGGTGTTTTGATGTAAGTGAATAAAAATAAAGGGTTGAATAAACATAGTGAAACAAAAGAAGGGCGTTTTGGGGGAAATATACTTTTTCCACTTCTTCTAAATGACCTCAAATTTAGTTTCCTGAAGCCTAAATGAAAAGGTAATTCTTTCTATTCCAAAGGTTTCATAGATACATACCAGTCCTCTCTGTATGGGGCATCTGGCTGAAGCCATCTCCTTGTAATTGCTTTTCAAGCAGCTAAACTCAGTATTTCAAATATGTTTTTTGTTGATTTATATTTAAAGACCAAAAAGGGGCTCATCCCATTTAAATAAAATTATTAGCCCAAATATATTTAATTTACTATCACAAAAGACAGGAAAACCTCATGACTGAGAAACTGCAAGCAGGTCAAATGTTTGGCGTTTAAGCTTTTTAAAGACAAATTGATTATCAAAATTGTTATGTTTTTTTCTAATTGTTTAATTTAATGTCTGCTTGTATCAGCCGTGTTGCCTTTGAATGGGTTTGCTGTGTTTGTTGATTGCAGACAACACCCCAAACTGGATAAATAGATCAAATGCTGCTCAGGTCCAGGACACACCATTTGTAGGCAAAATCATCACCTTTGGGGTGAGCTAGTAATAGATGTGCTGCGATTCTTTAAATCAAGCTCAGAGTGTGGAAACATGCCTGACACAGCAGAGGAATTATTGAAGGCTTGATTGCCTTGTTAAATGAACAGTTTAATATATACCAGCTGCAGCACTTTTTTAGTTTGAGTGGATGTGAATATTTCTCCAGGGAAGGAATTCTTGTAACTTTCAGGATTTAGGAGGAGAAATTGTAAAGCAGGCTACTTAATGCGACGACTTGCATACCTACAAAGATGCATAAATCTAAAGAAAGTTGCCATTAAGCAGTGTATGATTTTTTTATTGCTGTATCATCATAAGCATTTTCTCTTTCCTCAAGAATTTCTCTTGAATCATAAACAGTCAGATTTCTTGCTCAAGCTGGATTGAGAATACCTTGTCGGCTTCTGTTGAATGATGACTGTGCTATGGATGCTGTAATATCTTTGAGTTTACAGCTAAAATGCACTCATCATCTCCTTGCCCAAATTACTCATATGCTTTACGAAAAGTTGTCTATTTACTGGGAAGACTGAGCAAATATTCTGCTGAAAAGCACTTTAGGAAGTGATAAACATCACTTGTACTACACAGTATTCTAATGCAGCCTCTGGAGGATGGGTACAAAAGGTTACTGTTATTAGCTGCAGAGCTTTTATATAAACACATTATGGAATTTTAGAAAAATATTGAATTTCTCAAACTTTTTTATGCTAAAAACCTTTATTTTTGTTAAAAAAGATGAGGGTGTTAAGTTTTCTTCTCTAGTCCACACACCAGAGAAAGTTGTTAAGCTTGTAAAACATTAAGTGTTTTTATTAATTAATCCTTTTATATTGGCACAAGAGCTGCACATAAACAGTTAGTCTTGCATCATAACAGCTGTAGGATAAGAGTCCCGGAGGCAGATTTTTTCTATTGATAGAAACAGGGGAAAATATACTACAGACAGCCTCTTTAACAAGTTGATGACTGTGGTGCAGTGTTGTGTTTCTTGGCAATCAGTGTTGTGTAATCTGGCAAATTAAAAAGTTGTTTTAAAGGAGCAGTGTGTAAGATTTAGGGGGATTTAGTGACATCTCATGGCGAGGATTGCAAATTGTAACCATTTGAAACCTTTCCAGGATATAATTCTGTTAGTGTTCATTTTTCAGTTTTTTATCTGGAGACAAATTATTCACAGTGGTCTTTATCTCTCCAAAACAAACGGACCAGGGTAAAAAACACTGAATAAGCAGTTTCAGGATACTTATCAGTGTTTCTCTGAGGCTGTACAGGTAGACAGCAGCTACTAAGATGAGCTCACCTTTTTTCTCTGATAACTTAAAATCCAGATGTTCAGGATTTGTTTTTTACCAGGAGCTGAATTATCCACAGGGGTCTACTCCTTTAAAAACATAAATGGACCTGGGGATTGAAACCTGTAAAAACACTGAAAAAATCCATCTCACATTTTAGAAATCTGTGTTTTCCCGACACTGCTCTTTGTGAAGGGCTACTTACTACGGAGGCATATGCGAAAACGCGGATTGCCCTGTTGAGAGCCGCTGTTCAGCTTATCTGTTACGGGCTACTGTAGAAACCTGGTGGTTCAACATAGCGGACTCTGGATGAGGACCAGCAGGAGACACATTCTCTTTCTCTCCAAAACAAACAGACCAGATGATAAAAAATGGTAAAAACAGAATAAAGCTGTTTCCCATTACAAACCAGTCTTTCTCCGAGGCTTTTTTTCCCAACGTAGATATAAACTACGGGTCAACAGACTGTAAGCCTGGATGATTATTTGAGCTGATATTTGGCATTTGCCGATTATCTGTATCAGCATTTTTTCTTTAATGGTTGTCCAAAAAATTAATTAATTAAAAATTGCAAAGAATGTGTCAGCATGGGAGGAACTTCATTTTTAATTTAAATTTTCACTTGAGTTCAGTTTCATTTTTGATTTATATGCTTGCTAAAGAAATTTAAACTAAGTTTTATGTTGGTGTTATATTCCAAATTCTAAATATTGAAAGAAGATCTTCAATTTTGTTGTAAATGCATATCAGTTCCAAATAATGGTTATTGGTCTCATTAAGTACTAATAATGAAAAACCAATATCTGTCGACCCCTAATATAAACGGATCATTCTAAGGTTGCGAAAACAAAATGATTTTTATTTTTAGGTGATTATACACGAAAATAAAATAATTGTTATATTATATTCCATCTCTGCCAATATATCCCCTAAATCCTGCACACTGAATCGTTAAAAGGCTTGCCGACATTTTCTAATGGGCAGTGTGAACTGACAAGTCAGTCCCTCTGATAGTGGAAGACTGCGTCTCAGTGTCAAACTGTACCAGTAATTTTGAATTTTTGCAACAGTAATGTCAGACAGGGATAAAATGAAATCCCTGTGATTATATATTATCCACCTGCCCTTTCCCACATACACACACCTGCGTCACTCCTCTATTCTCTGTTTAACCATGTTTGCTGTCACAGCATTTCGGCAGTCTATTGTTGGGGTTAGCCCTAAGTGTTGGGGTTCACCAGAGTATTGTCACATCATACTGATCTAAAGTGCTGGGCTATTACATCAGTGGCTTTTTTGCCAAATCACAGCCATGGTAGGAATTAACAGAATTACACATAAGTCTGTTGGTTTTAAATGATCAGTTCTGCCTCAAAGGAGTGAGGAGAAAGGCGCTAAAAGCCTCTGTAATTATGCCAATAAGTATGAAACGACAACAGTAATGAAAGGAGGGTTCGGATCACTTCATGCTCCTGCTACTGAAGATCAGCTTTAGCTTTAGCAAGTTTCCTTTGCACACAGAGAAAATATTTCTGTGGTAATTAAAATCAGTGCCCAACCCACATTTTCTGGCATTTATAGTTGAACTCTGTGTAGCATTGTCATTTTGCATCAACAGTAAGCCGTTTATTATTGAACTATGTTCTCCTGGAAACGGAAAAGTGTTGAATCAGCATGTCCCCTTGACTGAAGCGGAGCTATTGATATTTCCAGAGCTGCTCTTTACCTCACCAGATAAGTCCCACTGAGGAGGACTTTCTCTTGCTCCTGCTACACAATCCCTGTGTGTTGGAGAGCGGTGTGCAGCTCTGTACGGGACATAATGTACCTGTCTATTTGGCCTGACTCTGTCATCAAAGTGCCAACTCCCGCAAAAGGATAAATGTGTAAGAATGGATTGTCCTGCTTCTCTGAAAGGCTATAATATTTAACTCAAAGTAAGGATATTTCCCACATTCCTTCTAGGCATTTGAACTGGTTTAGCTGGTTTTTGTGTGAGTAGTTAACCTTTATTTCCCCAAGTATCTACAAAGGAGATCTTATTACTTGCGCCAGGTGTTTTGTGACTGCTCATTAGTTGAACTTTGACTGTGCAGTAGGGATGCATGATAATATCATCATTGGTATCGGTAGATATTGGCTTCAAGATGGAATACAGGAATTGGCCAACATGTTGATTTCTGCCAATATCACAAACCTATTAAAAAAAACCATTATTATTGACAGTGAGCATGTACAAGACATCAACTGAAGCTGAAGTATTTTTCTTATTTTGCACAGTGAATGACTATTGCATACATGTTTTTTTAGTGTATTTAATATTAATTCATTGTGCAAAATAAGAAAAATACTTTAACTTAGGGTTGATGTTTTGTACATGTTTACTTTGTCAATTGAAAAAAAAAGTATTGTCATATTGTCAGAAATCAGTATGTTGGACCGATTCTGAAATTTAATTTTAAAGCCAGTGTCTGTCAATACCCATTGCAAACTGATATTATCCCTAGTATCAGTTATTGGCCAAATGAGTTGTTTTTATATCAACATATCAGATATCAGCAAAAAAATCCAATATCATGCATCTCTACTGTGCATTCTTCAGGGAAAAGTTTTAATGGTAAAGAGGCTCTGGAGAGGGTAAAATCAGCAGAGAAGCATTCATAAAAAACTGCTTCAGCACTCATCCCTGCAAACAAACACGAGACCTTGCTCAGGTTTCCAAGCAGCCAAAATGGCCATTGTTTCCTCACCTCTCATTCATCAGCGGCAAACTTGCAGAGTGACTGGTGGAGAGAGAGAGAGAGATGTCAGGAGACTAAAGCAGTGCACTGCCTCTGTAGCCTGTGTTCCTCTCTCAGTTGTTATTCTATCAGGCATTCAGGAGCTGACCTTCAGCTCCACACCACCTCATCTGTCAGTGTGACGGCGTCACAGCTCGCACCAAGCCGGGTGCACTCACCTCCATCTACAGGATGGTACTAATTTGCCTTTCACTCCCCCTCTCCCCACCGGACAGTTCGGTGCGTGGGTAGCTGATACTTTCTGTGCTTCTCCTTATCGAAATGTCAGACACATATTAGTGTGTAACAGTGGAGCCAGTTAGCCAGTATATGAACACGATAATGCCTGATTACTTTGACAAGGTGATCAAAAATCTGACAGGTTATTGATTCTTACAAAATTACTTTTAGAAAAATGTTATTATATACAATGGTTATGTTAATCGTCGATCATAGGAAAAGCTCTCAGTTTTTAAGTCGTTTTTCAGTGTTACTTCCTAATTACACCTTTTTATTTATTTGACAAATGCTTTTTGTGTCTTAGGTCATTTTATGTCAACAGTGTTATTTATTTAATCACTTATTGTAGCACAAATGTATAATCTCAAAAGCTAAATTTCAGCATCTTATCTCCTTGTATCATCAAAAATATTGATTAATCAAAACATATTGATTCTGAATATTTGAAGTTGAGTTTCAATACTCCATCTGCAGTATCTATAGAAAGGTACCAGCTGTGCTTCCTTGCTCTGTTTTTTACTGCTAATGTTTGTATGTATGTTACATTCTGCTGTTCTCTGATAACTAAGAAAAGAGAAGTCATTGTTGTCTGGTTATAGCCTTGTTATATTTATAATCTTTTAATGAAAGTTTTAAATTTAAACAATATAATGCAGACCAATACAATAAGACTATATTAACAGCCAGGGCTAATCATTATTTTTATTATCAATTTTCAGATATTATTTCAGATTATTTTCAGAATTCACGAAAGCCCAAGTCTGCATATTTAAATGTCTTATTTTCTTCGAGCAACAGTCCAAAACCCAAATGTATTCAATTTGCTATCCTGGAACAAACACACACACACACACACGCAAATCTAACAGAATTTACATTTGATAAGCTAGAACCAAATCATTTTTGGGTTTCTGTTAAAAAACAGCAACTTTAAAATGTATCTACCATTATAATTGGGTAAATCATTTCGGCTCTAAATTAAACTTCAACTTATATACATATATTCAGTGGTTTATGGTAAAACTTCATAAAAACAGTGTTGCAAAATCATTTGTTCACATGTTAATGAAACATGACAAGGCATGTAAGTATTTATCATGGTCATAAATTATTGTTAAGCCACCATAAAAGATGCTTTAGAGATGTCTGTCTGCACTGTCAGAAAGAAAACTCAACTGGTTGACAGCTGATGGTTTTGACAAAGCGACACATTTTTTTGTACTCATCATCCACTCAGGAGTCAGTTTTCCTTCTGTTGCCAGCTGTGTGGGCCCTACTTAAAATGCAGCAGTAGAATTTGATTTTGAAAGGAAATGTTCATCTATGAAGAGGTGGCTATGACACATGGTTAAGGCAGCAGTATTATCTCTGAAGGTCTAATTAAAAAACACCAAAAATCTGTATGGAGGTTGAAGCAGGGTCATGCAGCCATGGATGACTATTCATTTTTCCTATTTGTAATGTTTTAAACAACAACAACAACAACAATAACAACAACAACAACAACAACAACAACAACAATCAGCAGCAGTGCTAATGAAAACCCAAGACACATTTTCAAGCACATACTGTCATTAAGTTGACACCCCATGAGCTCAGTAGATAATAACTTTAATATAAATCTGAATTAAAGATTTTTGTTATCAACAAAAAACATAAATTCAGTTAAATAATAATGTGGTCTACCACCGAGTGCTGAAACAATTAGCAGACTGACAGAAAACTAACTGGCAACATTTTTTCCTAATCTGTGTTGATCATTTCAGTTGGTTAATCAACCGAAAATGCACAAGCTTCTTAGATGTGAGCATTTGCTGCTTTCCTTTTGTTCATTTTAATTTGTATATCTTTTTGTTTTCAACTCTTTGTCAGACAGAAATAACAAACTGAAAGTCATTAACTCGAGCACTAGGACATTTTGGGGGACATTTTTCAGAATTTTCTCCCATATTATTGACTGAATGATTGATCTAGAAAATAATCCGCAGCCCCACTCTTCTTTAAGTTAACACCCATTCATTTATTTTTTATATTTAATATATTTTGAATAAATACAAATGTAGGTGCTTTTTCCAAATTAATGGATAACTAAAATATAAAATAGTCAAGAAATGCCATCCATATATATTTCCATCAGAGAACTACTTTTCTCTCGTGGACATATTTTGTCACAGTTCTGAACAACCAGTGAATTATGGCTGTATATTTCCTCCATAATGATTCCTTCACTTTTACAGAGTTTAACAGGCCTGTCAGGACTCCAGACTATTTTTTACAATTTGGTTGCAGTGGTGCACCTAATTTTTCATTAAGCTGCATTTAAAATTGTTCTCTTTGCCTTATGGGGCTGCAATAATACTACAATTGTCTGTCAGTTCCCGTACACATTGTTAATTTCTTAACTCATTATAAAACCATTGTAAACGCAAGGGCTGTACACCAGACTTAAATTTGTTCAGAGTTAATCTGATTTGGCTGTTCAATATAAATATCTATTTGACTGTTCCTTCTTTTTTTCAGTATCGGCTTTGAGAGTTTGAATGAGGTTTGGGGCAGGATGAGATGACATCTTTTAGAGGACAGGGGAGACAGGTGGTGCAGCGGTTACTTCCACCGATGATGTCGGGTCTGGGCTGGTGTAACGGGCACCGTGCCATTTTCTTGACAAAAGAAAACAATCAATAGTTCTCTTCATTCTGAACTGCTGGTGTGTTTTAAGGTTGTAATGTCGCTCAAGGAGGAGTACAGGGTGGGTTAGGTCTTTGCATAATGTGGATGGGAAAAAAAATAATGCAGTGCATATGCAGAAATGTACCTGCTAAATGTCAGGCACACTGATGCAACCAGTGAAAATGTTTAAACACACTTGACAGATTTTGGGTCACTTGCCCTTCCTGGCTGCGATAGGTTCTGCTGTTGTTAACATGATTTCCTTCACCTTCTTGTTTGCCCTTCATTCGTCATTTATCACTTCGTTGGTTTGTTGTGAATATTTGTGAACATGCAGGCGGGAGGACTGAGAGCAGGTGAAGCCATTAGGGGTTTGTCTTTACAAAGTTGATTCTGCACTGTTGGCACGGAGTCGAAAGAAGAGGGAACGGCAAACTGCTGAGCAGTAGCCAGCGTGTCCTCATATTTAGCCTTAATTCTGGAGTTCTTTGTGGACGTCCCATTCTGCTTACCCACCAGCCATGCGGTAATTGATTTGGTGTCAGCTGCCGGGATTTAGAGAGCTGACCCTAGTGCAGATTGAGACAGGCGAGGCGATTGAAGGTCTTTTTAAATTCATTGCAGGATTGGGGAATCAGGGCCCACTGTCCGAGGTGTGGGGAAGCGATGATTGAAAGAAAATAGCTGCGGAAGAAGAGTGAGATTTAAGAGTACTACAGAGAATCAGATTGTCCTGGCATGGCCTGAGAGACTGCGCTCATTTGCTGCATCCGATTTCTTATTGGCAATAACTGGTTCCCTCTCTGATCAAAGGCTTTTTAAAGTCCTTTCTTCATTGTCACTGATGATAAACATAAAGCATGCTTTCAAGGTGCCCTTTGTCTATATTATGAATCTGATTGTTCTAGGAAGAGCCAGCAAATGAAATGCCACCCCTCCTGCTCTGGGCTCTGTCTTATCAGCAGGGGAGAATGGCAATGAAAGGAGGAGAGGAGGAGAACAGTAGGCCTGTATTTTTGGGATTAGATTTTGGCCTTGGAAACAGTTGGGAGTAGATAAAATGAGAGGATGTCTCTCTTTAGTAGCTCTAGTATTTCTTCTTGCTGGATTCTAGGGCTGGGATGATAAGAAATCCTGAAGAACTGACAAATTCAAATTCAAAGAGTTTTCAATATTTTAACTCCTATTTTAATAGAAAACAGCATGTGTAGAGTAGATGGAAAGAAAAATATGTACTACATCCTGTAGTTTTCATGTGTTGGCAGGGCTTGACAAAAGTCACTAACGAATCCCTGATGAACACTGTTTTAAATGTACCCTTTTTAATGAAAAGCTTATAACAATAGCAGTGTTCATACCCAAAACCCTCTGCAAAATAAAGCTTTGTTTTGGGTAAAAACCTATGTGTTCATTTAACCTTTACTGACCATAAAAAAACTTTTGAAATTAAAAATATATTTTTCAAGAATGTCCTGGCTAAGACAGACAGCAACATAAGTTATAGACAGACAACATAAACCAAAAAATGCAAATACTAAACGAGCAGTATAAAACACAAAAAGAACATAAAATTAATTTACTTTAGGGAATGACTCAAAAATAAGTTAATATATGCTATAAGTGATCCGTAGAAACAAGAAAAAATAACAGACCAGCTAAGATACACCCTGACATTGGCAAATAGATATAAAAAGATAACTGCTACATTTGTATTATTTATGATTTTGTTTTTCTAAATTGTTGCCAGTCAAAATGTTAGTTGTGCAGTTTTATGTGCAATCCCAGTTGCACAAGCGCAGTGACTTAAATTCTAATCTCTGCATACAGTAATCAAAGATTTGTGTTTACCGTTGTCGTCCACTGCTGTCATTGTGTGTAATGTGGGACAGTCGGAGCAATGCCAGCTCTCAGTCACTGTTTGTACCAATGAAAGGTATGCAGATAGAACAAGCCTGTCATTCACATCCTCGGCAGTGAAGCAGGGATGTGGGTCAAAATTGCATGAAGGAGTCATGCCAGGGCATAGGTGGATTTGTTTTAGTTTCATTCTTAAATGTTAGGCATGGTAGTATTTTTTGGTGTTGTTCTTCAAAGATAGGAGGCATCTACAGCAATTTCTCATATCTTCAGGACACTCCATGAAAATTGTCAAGTTGTTGATTTTGTGCATCTAAAAAATCTCCTTCCCCTCTGTAGCCACATTTTAACAGCCAGTTCTGGATTGTATAACCAGATTATTTCTTGCATAAGAACTTTCCGGTTGTTGCTGGGAAGAAGGGGGTTCCCACGTGTCACCACACTATCATCAGGGGCTCCTGGACACGACTTGTAGCCACCTAAATCCTCTTTGCCCCCATGTCACCTCGGCCTGTCATGCTAAATCATGTGCCAGGCACATGCACTGGTCATTGCTAAATCCAAAAGCGAGATTAGGGCAGCCCTCTGAGAGGAGGCAAGCACACAGATTATGCCATCAGTGCAGATGGGCAGACCACTCTGAACGTATTGAGTCTATGAAGGTAAATCTGTAGTTTGCTGCGGATCCAATTTTCAGCTGGTTAGTGCAGACATACTCCTCAGCAGTCTGTGATTAGTGCTGTTGATTTAATTGCACATTTATTCAAAAGAAAATCTGAAGTGGTCTTTAAATGTGAATGATTTTAAGACAGTCTGAGTTTATGCCTGAAAAGCCACCATCAATAGTTTTGTAGCTGCAAAAAACAACACAGAGGCGAGGAAAGAAACTCCTGATGCAAGCTGAACATGAAAGGAATGACTCAACACAAGTGAACATACCTCACTGTAACACTGCATTCTTAGAGAGGTTATACTTTTTATTCTGCCAAACTTAATATAAATAATGGCTGAGGAAGTTTCCTTGTTTGTTACCAAAGCGATTGGCTCACTCTTGCCAGGGCTTTTATGCTGAGTCTTGAATAATAAATGAGGTGATGAACTGTATCCGGCTGCTTTTTTGCCAGTCTGCCAACTGACTGGATGAAGCAGAGTGAACTGGTTTACCTTCCTACAATATTTGCCTCTGATCCTTGGATGGCAGCCAGAAGGCAGCAAATTGGGCCTGGAATAGAGTATGGAGGACAGAGGCAAGGTTTCTCATAAGTCCCTTAAGTGGGCTCAATGTGCACGCACCGATGCTATGGACGTTCATGAAGCATTAGCCTGACGGCCTCCATCATCTGCACAGTCTGAATAGAAATGAAGCCCCGGATTCAGCCGCTCAAGGAGAGAGCTGGCTGATGAAAATGTTGATGGTACAGCAGCAGGCAACTCTTAGTAACACGCTTCAATAAGAGTCACACTGTCAATGCCTGTTATTGATTTTATGTTAAACAAAAGGGACAGAAATTTTACTGAGTCACTGTGAAACGATGTGACTAAAGGGGGCTTAGTAGTAATTGTCACTCTGGGTGAAGTTATGGGAGCTTAATAGTCTGAAATGATGGGTTTTCTGACCACGATGGATAGAGTTTTTGAGTCATCTCAAAGAGAGGGCACCCAGGACAACTGACAGCAGGAGTATAACAGGAGAGCGGCACACCACAGGGGATAGCAGCCAGATCTGCTGATTCATTTCCTCACTTGCGCAAGGTAGAGCTGTCATTGGTGATGATGACACAACTCGCAAGTTCAGGAGTCCAATCCCCAGGTGGGCACACACTTATTTTTTTTAAACTATTGTAATACCCTTGAAGGAAGGTGTTGTTTTCCAGCTTTTTAATTTGACTGTTACTAGTCAGTTGTTGTTTTTTTGTCGATATGTATTTATTTTTCTCAGTCTGAAGGTTTATATATTTGCTTTTTATTTATTAGTTGCAGGTTACAGCAGGACTACATCTTTTTAAGCAATTACCCAAATGCCAATACTTAACTCCGTGCCAATCTGTTATGTAACCAGACAGTTTGCCTTTTTATTTTTTTATTTTTTGCTTTTTAGAGTCCAACGTCATCACTGACTCATAGTCAGTTTAACAAAGTAAATATTACCTTTCAAGGCTTTGAATTTGAATTTCAAACAAAGGATTAGGACCTGTATGGCCTCATTTCTTATAAACTGTTAGCCAGAGGTGTTAACTCAATTAAATTTGTTTAAATAGCATTATTGTCAAACTGTAGCAGCTGTTAGAAAGCTAGTTTAGCTCGTAAAAACTTTTGTAATTTGTAAATCAGTCATTCATTTAAAGTGCTGGTTAGTCGAAAGCAATCATCTAAAAGGCCAATGAATACATTACATTTTTTGTAAATCTAGGAATGACATGGTATCTATATATATTAGAGGTGTGGAGATACAAATCCCTATTGATGATGACAGTGATGTTAAAAAAAGTTTGATAACATGTTCATAATACCCCTATATTACTACTGTACAGATAATTCAGCGTCTCCTAAATTATTTAGTTTTTTTTTTTTCCATCTGCAAGCTCAATATCTGATATCAACGGAGTACGAGATAGTATCAGTTGTTGCCAGATCTTGTAAGAGTGTGTCGCTGAGACAGAGACAGGTCTTGAACAAACTTGATTTTCTCCTGTTTGGTCAGTCTGGAAATAATAATAATAATAATAATAATAATAATAATAATAATAATAATAAGCTTTTTTTGTATAGCACCTTTCATATATAAAATGCAGCTCAAAGTGTTTCACATGCAAGATTTCAAACCTAACAATTTTTGAGAAACATATATATATAATCTCATACAAACACATAAATACAATGTACATATACATACACTCACATATGTATATATGCACAAATAAAATAAGATAAAATAAAATGAAAATAGAATACAATAAAATCATTATACAACATGCCACTACTAGTCGCCTAAAAAGGCAGGGGAATGGCAAAGCCCACGAGACACAGATACAAAAAATGATTCTTAGCTGCGCCGTCTCATTTCTAAATTGTCTCTGGTAATAGTCACGCCTGGCAAATACAGGTGCAAATACATAGTAACAACTGAAATCTTCCTAATCTCCCTGTATGTGAGGTTGAACCTGTTTCAACCTGTTCTCATTTAATCTTTTCATACCTTTTTCTCTAATGTTTGATAAATGATTATTCCAAACTTATAGACTGAACAGCTCAAGTGTCCTCGTCTATCTGAGAGTAAATCGGCATGTCTTGAACATTGCCTGCCTTTGACTTTTCCCCCATGATGCAATGCTGCAGGAATGTTCCCTCTTGTGTGAGGAATGCAGCAGGAGGAGGCTATAGGATGGCGTCTGTCTCAAATGCTTCTTTTCTTCCTCCGCCAACGTCGGCCTATATGCTTCAGAAATCTTAAAATGAATGCCACCACTCTGTGGGCCGTGCTGTGCCTGCCGGTGCTAGAAAAAGGTCTTTCACTGTCTCCCACTCTTGTTTCCTGTTTGGTCATCATGACATTTATATCATAGACCCACTCATTGTTGTGTAAAGTCCAGTCTAATCTGACTCCTGACTGGTGATATTGTAGCCTTTCTCACTGTTAAGAGAATACATTTGCATGTTATGATAAATACCTCATTTTACAGTGAGTTTGTTTGTTTCCTTATTTAATTAAGATTTCCTATGTGCTCATTTCCCATTAGCCTACACATTCAAAGGAACCCACTTAAATGTATTTCTATTGTAGCAATGCCAGTGCGATGATGAATATGACTATTTCAATCTGCTGATTATTTTTTGTCTTACTGTAATGTGGTGGCTGCATATTCCCATTCTTCACAGATTATTTATATATCGAGCATGTGTGCGACCTTGTTAAGAAAGAACACTTGAGAAGAGTGTGAAACACTGACTATATTTGCCTGCTGTAATATAGACACGCTGCCTCTTTTAGTTTGGATTAAATGTCTTCTCTGCATCACTCTTCCAGTTTATTCAGTAAACTTATCATGACAGAGATGTCAAAATTCAAACACATAAACAAAATTTGCGTGATTGTTGCTGATGTTGCTTCATTAGACAAACTGGGTTTTATTTCGACAAGCATTTCTCCCTGCTGAAGTGTCGTGCAAAAAAATAAGCCCCAATATGCTCCAATCAGGCACGGCTGTTCTGTAACTCACCCTAATTCAGCTCTAATTTGCCTGTGGGCAAATGAAAACACAAGTCTAACACCAGTTATTTTAGAAAATTGCAACTGCGGTAACACCCAAAAAAACATGACATTCACAAAAAATAAAGGTTACCATTGTCAAAATATATCCCTTCCCACGTTAATTGTAATTTAGTGACATAGCTCAGTCCTCCAAATAACCTTTAAAATATAAAATATTTTTCCCTTCCTTTTCACAGTAATGATGCGACAAGTACCCCAGCTGTAGGTTACATCTCTGTGTTTTCTCCTTGCTGTTTGTTTCATTATTAATGAGAGAGAGTGAGGGAACAGCACCATGTATCATATTCAGAGAGAGGAGCGAGGGCCCACAGGGAGAGCATCACGCAACAGGAAGCACTGCAAACTTAAGGGAAAAGGTCCTGCGAGAGGTTTTCAGTAAATACCAGCATTCAGTTCGACTTCACGAAAAAAACATTGTCAGACAGTCGACGTGTGGCAGACAGAACGAGCCTGTATATGGGCGTTGCTCTCCCTTCTTCCAGTCTGCACAGTCATGCTGTCCTTTTTAAGCTCCTGTACCGTCACTGGGTCTGTGTGGTTTGTGATGATGCACGTCGGAATGCGGTCGCCATTTTCAAAACCATTAACCTTTCGATCAACGTGAGCCCTCCCTAGGATATGTGTGTGTGAGTGTATACAGTGTTTGATCAATTTGTGATTCAAAAATTGGAATCTTGATAGTTCTTATGTGTAAAATTTAATTACAATTATTTCATTTTGGGTAGGGCCTAGCAATACAAACGTTGGGTTTACATATTTATTTCTTCCACACCTTGTGTGTTGTACTGTACGTTCGCTTCACACTGCAGCACAGTGATTTGCTGTGTTGTGCTGCTCCCCCCGACACACTCTGAGGGGAGCATGGAGGGAGATAATGACATAAATCCTCTACCAGGGCCAGCCTCTCTAATTACACCCACTCTTCTGGGGAGCTTTCACACTATATTAACCTTTGTTAACTCCTCTTGTCAGGGTTAATGCCATTTTTTATCATTTACCCTCCTGTACTTGTTGAAAATGTGTTTATGTGTATGAATTTGTATAACCCATGCCTTGTGTGTGCTCATAAATCATCAGACTACCTTGGCAAATGGGAGAGCAATCTGTTGTTAAGATGGCCTATAGAATGCCCTACTTACCTGGTTTTATTTTTGTCCCTACAGACTGGAAGTATGTTGCTATTGCCTCGACATGACTGCTCCAAGTTTAATGCTTTTTTGCATGAGATTACGGTTTATATCCCTTTAAAGCATAGGGTGACTAAAAGAGTTCACTGTTGGGTTTAACAGAGTGGGTGAAACTATGCTAATACTCCACCTGTTAACACCAAAGTGCTGTAGTAACACGGCGGTGCTGTAACCAGGAAACTTGCTGAACATCATACGTAATTCATGTTTTTTCTTGCCCACAGTTAGAGAACTGCCAAGCATCAAGCTGGTTTTGTGGAGACTGCAGCTGTCCATGCCTGACACTGTATTTCAGTTATGAAGAGCTCTAAATAGTGTACACATTAATTCCCAATAGCACTACACATGGAAACTAGTTTGATAAATGAACACAGGTCCTTTTCCTAAATAATGAATAACTAGTGATGTCCTAATCAGATTAGACGGATCAGTATCAGGTCCACTCAGTGCATTTTTTTAATTGATCGGGATCAGTTATTTTGAGCACGCGCCCCACGCGATCCTTTGTTGCACGATTTGTGGCAAATATTCAGGTTTTCTTGTAGTGCTGCTACTTCAATAAGTAGAAACTGATTTTTTTCATGTTTACTTTAAGCTGCTATACCAGTTTAAGTGGACTTGAAATTTTCTTTGTTCATTTTTAGTAAACTAGTTTTACTACAACGTTGTAATAAGCACAATTGTGACCGAGTTTTATTTGTTGTTACTGGGAACGTCAAAGTTCAGCTATAGCACTACTCTGAGGTAGAACTGTTGTTGTGTTGATCGTTGATAGTGTTCTGTACTATTACAATTTGAAATTAAGTGGATTTGCAAGCATTTTCTAAAGACACATTTTATTTTGTTGAAAAAACAAATGATGAACTCAGTGGAATTGTGGTAAGAGCCACACAAAATATTTTTCAAATAATTTTAAAAACCTTAAGGCACTTTTTGATTGCTGGCACTGCAGTGCTAGTAAATTATAAGAATATACACTGGATTGACTTTAATAACTTTGAAGTACTTGAAGTGTGCATTGTGCAGCTGTGTTATCCAGGTAAATACAAGTATTGGATCAGGACCGGCAAATATCAATAGAATAATGATATTCCTCACTCTGTTTCTTACCGTATTTCTTTGATACTTGACATTAGTTACTAAATTCTGCAGCTAAAATCAACAATTGACGCACCTTATGAGATCAGCTAGTATGTTTTAGAAACTGTGGAGTTTATTCCCATCTGTTACAGTTTAGTAAGATTCTGTTTCTGTCAAAAAAAACATATCACGTGGTCTCCAGACTTCCAAGTTATCCTGGCTTAGCCTGCCCTCTGTTTAGAGTCAAATAGAAATCTTGTTTGCTTTGATATCAGTCATTTCCTCAGCTAATATTTTGTTTTGAGATGCAAGGTTGGCTCAGATCATTTCACAGCTGTTGGAGCGCTGATTCTGTATTTGTGTCCACAGCTTAGAGGCCAGTTAGTAAAGGGCACTAAACATTTTTGCACTGCAGTTCTTTGCTTTGATCAGAGTGAAGTTCTCTAAATCAAACATATTCAGAGGTATCTTAAATTTGATGGCTTTGCTTATGATGTTTGGTTATCAGTCCAGCAACTGTAGTTCTCTTAAGGCATTGACAGTGTGTCTGTGACTCACAGGATATGTTGACACACAAACAAAATAATCATTTTGCTTTGTTAAAAATACAAAATGCTCAAATTCTTATAGCCAGAATAGTAATAAAATAGTAATCACTTTTCTGACTCCAATTTCATGCTTCAACCTTTTAGAAAGACTACTAAAAGAAACCCAAAATGAGAGAATATATTGTCTAGCTGAGGCTATATGAATCTAAAAGAAGGATTAGGCTTTTAAAAAAATAAAGATAAAAAAAGAATAAGAAAAAAAGTCTCTGGTTATATTTTGTGTGAATATTTTCAGGTTTCTTTGCTCTTTAATGACAAACTGAATATGTTTTGGGTTTTGGACTGTTGGTTAGACAAAACTTGACATTTAAAGACATCACATTGAGGTTTTTTCACCATTTTCTGACATTTTGTCGACCAAACTACTAATCAAGAACATAATCAGGTTAATCAGTAATGAAATTAGTCTTAAGTTGCAGCCAGAGTGCAAAGTACAGTACCTTGTGGTATAAGATGTCATAAGAAATAACACAATAAATGAATGAGCATAGAACACAGACAAACTGTAAAGATGGTTCACTGTTGTTATTATCACACTGATTATAATTTCAAATTTCTTTGTTTGTTTTTTGAAAATTCTATGCATTCCTTCATCTTTATTGTTTCAAACACAGTTATACCAGTGTTTAAAATGACCTCCTTGTGTCTCTTTGTGTTTCTGTGCAGAGGACGGACCCTCAGCTCCTGGCCCAGTTCTACTACGCTGATGAAGAGCTGAATCAGGTGGCCACTGAGCTGGACAGCCTCGACGGCAGGAAGGACCCTCAGAGATGTACCCTGTTGGTCAATCAGTTTCGCTCTTGTCAGGTCAGCAGGCAGAAACCAACAAAGTCATCATCTGTCTGTGCCTTTAAATTCACTGTGGATGCATTTCAGTCTTTGTGAATTAGCGTTGTTATTTCTTTTTTTCTGTTTCTTTTTTTTGTCATGTATAATACATACAAATAGCTTGAGTTAGAGGATCATAATATTTAAAATCAGGTGCTCATATAGACATTGAAACAGGTTTTGCTTGCTGTAATCATTCCCCTTTTTCACACTGGCCGTTAAAGGGATGGTTCACTCCTAAAATAAAAAAAACATAGTTTTACTCCCTACCTCTCGTGCTCTTTATCAGTCTAGATTTTTTCGTTGTGAGTTGCTGAGCGTTGGAGATGTCAGGCATAGAGAAGACTGTCTTCTCTTGAATATAATGGAACAAGATGACACTCTTCTTGTGGTGCTCCAAGTTCAACTAACTAACTAACTAACTCACCAACCAACTAACTAATTAGGTCTGTGGATTGTCTTGACTAATCAGATCAGGATTTCCGAAAGGAGACAATACTGTTGAGTTTTTCAAATGTTTTTTTCTGCTTTGCAAGGGCGTGTCTAGAGAGTGGTCTGGGGTGGCCTCCCCTGAAATCTGATTGGCCACCCCAGGTGCCACCCCATCAGCCCGGTCAGTTTGAACTGTTTCTGGAGTAAACTGAATTTTCATTTATAGGTGCAATTAGGTCCTGAGAGGCAGTAATGTGCCAGATTAGTGTCTATCCGGACTAATTTTACATAGAACTAAACTGTTACAACTGTTAAAAAGTATGTTTACACAGGCTTATTTATTTTTATTTTTTGGCACGCTATTGTACTATTTACTTTTGGAGGAACAATTTTCCTTAATAAAGTATCGAAGCTTTATTATTTTAAACTAAATTATAAACAGGAATGTAAGACACTGCAATGTTAGAAGTTAAAGCAGGTATGGAGACAAAAATGGTAAATTAAACCAGACATCTGTACAGCCTATATCATCAACATTGCAACTTAAACCAAAACAATGCAGATTGATAAATAGCACTACAGGTGAGAGGAAGAATGTGCATTTCTAATTTTAGGTTGAACGGCCCCTTTAAGAGATCCCATCCTAATGTGCTGTAAATGGAAGTGACAGTGGAACAAAATCCACTGTCCTCAAAAATGTAGTCTAAACCTTATCTGAAGCTAATGTGAAGCTTCAGCGCTCAGAATTGGAAAAATCAAGTGAGTATCTTCCAAAGTTCCAGTCTTTTTAGTATCCATATTCACTCTCTGTTTTGCCACTTTTTAGTCTACAGTGGATGAACAGCAACAAATTACGAAAATTGTGCGCTAACAACAACAGCAAGAACATATCAGCTTAATTTGTCTAACTCGGATAAAGTTATGTTTTAGATAATCTTAGAAAATCATAACAGCAAGCAAAACCTGTTTAACTCTTCATAGAAGCACCTGCCTGTGAGCCAAGTTTTATTTTTACTTAGAATTATTTTCATTCTTGTAATGACCTGACTGGACCTTTGGGTTTGGCCTGGAAGCCAAAAATAGACAACACCTTTATCACCGCTTTCTGGATACAGGCGTGGTGATATGACTGTTGCCTCACTAAACATTGCTTGACTGGGTTCTTACATCAAGGGGTTCTGCTGATAAGATTAGATAAGTAGACTTTGTTTGGACTGGGCTGGGTGTCATGCGGTTTCTTAGTAAATGGTTGCAAGAGCGGCTTCTTTGGGAAAGAGGCGTTTTATAACTGTAACTCTGACTGAGGTAATTGTGTTTAGAACAAGAATCAGGTCAGAATGTTTTTTCTTTTCACTCAAGAAAAGTGCTGAATGAAACAGTATGAATGAGTTATGTGGTGATGCAGGTTCAGGTTGTGTTTGCTGGTTCGGGTCTTTATGTGGTCAGGGTTGAGAGGAGCTTAGAAGGTGATGCAGTTCATGAGTGATGGCTGCCATGCTGCATCACGCTGAGAGAGCTGGAGATGGAGGAGGGAGGTCGTCATCTGGCCCGTTGTGCCTTAGCCTCCCCCACCGCCACAGCACACAGGGGAGAACCACTTAATAAGGTCATCACTTGATCCCCGACTGTTCTCCCTCTTTCCCCTCCATCCATCCCTCTGCCAGTCTGTCACCTTGTTTTTCTTTGATGCGTCTTTGCAGGTTCTTCCTCTTTTCATTGTTCTGATGCTCTTTGTCCTCTTGTTTACTTTCCTCTTACTTATATTGTCAAAGGTTATTTTGTTAGCTTCCCGAAATGATCAAGCTGACACGTTTAAGCAGAAGCAATCGAATGAGTAGCTCTTCTTAGAACGTGCCTACACCAAGCGGAAACCTCCAGGCGGAAAAATGAAACCAACAAGGAGGTGCCAAAAACTGCAGTTCCTCTAACAGCAACTTGAGGCTGGCTCCAAGAGTGAGTCAGTTCCCATCGACCCTCATATTAAAGCTACAGTTGGTCATTTCAGTGAAAATCACTATATGTGTGCTGTGCTGAAACTGTAACTATATTCTGAAAAAAGCACGAGACAGATGATCTGGGAAAAAAATCATGTCTCTCCTCCTCTTCCTTCTGTATGGCATTCACTAAAATGTACTACAGTGCACCAAAAACAACCAGTCAGAGCCGAGGAGTCTCTAAAGCAGCTGTCAATCATGTCTGTCACTGCTTGTGAACTGCGGTCAAACTTTTAAACTAGGCAGCGCTGATCAAAGATGCTGTCAGAAACATATTTTAGTGCATTGTTTAAGTATGATTTCATTCTCACAGATTATTTGTAATGTGTTATTACAGAGCACTAAACATACATATATTTTTTTAGATACAATTGACCAATTATGTTCCCCATATTGCAAGATAGTCAGATTTAGAAAATTATAAAAATCTAGGGAAAATATCTAGGAAAAAAAAACTACACTATCCAGGATAATTGAAATGCTCCCTTGTGTTTCAGCTCATAAACGCTGTCTTTACGCCCAGCTGTTTTCTAGCAAGTGTCAGATTGGTAGTGCTCATGTGCGACTCTCAACAGAGATGAGAAGGAAGCGAGATGGCTCTCTCCTAGCTACTTCCATCTGAAAAATATGATGTGTTTAATTATGTTTTATCACTATCTCTATTTGATCCAACAGGGCAAGAGAGTTGCTACATGTAGTAGCTCAAAATGGCATTTTACTTGCCTTCACTCATTGGGCAGTCCTTGTTGTTTAGCCTGTTGAGGCTGTAAAACAGGGGTCCACAAACCAGCGGGTGACATGAGGTGGCTGCGTCCAGGGTTCCCGTAGATCCTTAAAAAGTCTACAAAGGCAATGAATTCATTAATCTAAAAATATGGCCTTAAGTGGTATTAAAATGTCTTAAATCAATCTTTCAAAAGTCTTAAAAATGCTCAGTCATGGTAAGTATAATTTTATTAATCATTTTTGATCTCAAAATAATTAGTAATATACGTATTAAAATGATTTGGCGAATGCCTCTTGCATTAAAGTTACTCAGATGAGGACAGAGGAAACAACACTCATATTTATTTACCACAACCAATCGAATGACAAGTGAACAAGCTTTTTCCAAAGCAAACCAAATGTTTACTGCTATCATTTAAAAAAGTAAATTATTTTCCTTTTGCTCCACTCAAGAAAGTTTTTGAAACAGCATTTTAAGAAGATCATCATCAACTTTTTTAACTTGTCTAAAGAAGTAATGTTTTATGTAACAGTAAATATTTACCCTAAGCCCTTAGTGATAGATTTAGCTCATATTTTGCAGGATTTTGTAAAATTGCTCTGAAATTTCATTCCAAGTGTCTTTACCCTGACTGCGTCCATTATTTTTATACAGCCTATGGTTCGTACCTTAAATTAGTCTCTGATTCTGTCACACTACAAGTTGCAGTCAAAATGTTTAACGGCGAACTGTCAGTACGTTAGGAGAGGGGTCTTTTCAGTGCTGTGCTTCCTCAAGGGTTTCAGAGAATGAACTAAGCAGCATGATACCCCACAGCCCCGGGGCCCCAAGAATAGAAGGCAAGTGCACTCAAGCCAAAATTTTGCACTTGAACCTGCCACTGCTGCTATCAGCTCTTATTCATGGGCCTCTGTGGGGGTTGCTGGCATGCTGCTCATATTATGTTGGCACGGCTGTTCTTACAGTGCGACCTGCTGGAACAGGCGAGCGACTGTGTGTGTGTGTTTGAGATGGACAAAGATTGAGTTAGACGGCATATACCAGAGACGGAGGAGAGAGAATAGGTCAGAGATAGTGAAAACTGAGAGGGATGCTATAAAAAAAGGATAGAAGATGGTCTTTTGTCAGACGCAGGTATCATGCCAGAGTCACAACCTCTGGATTATTTGAACCAACAGCAGTGAAGGTTATCATCGGCGTCCCCTGCAGGGAGACGCTCACAGACAGTGGGGTGGTACTCAGGCCTGGCCAAGACACACACACACAGCCATAAAGGAATCAGTGGTTAAGCTCTTCTTCTCAAAGCTTTTTAATCTTTCTCCTCGGGGCCAGCAGAGAAAGACGCAGTGCTGTGCCTGACAAGATTACAGTGCACAGTGCAGCTGCGGTTGAGTGAAAGGCTCATTGTAAGTCATTGTTATGGCTGTTGTACATGCCAGCGGCACATAAGCTCTTGATTAGCTCTTGCTGTGTGTGACACTGCATTTTCACTGCTGGAATTATGGGCTTTAGTCTCGTGTTTTTATTGAGGGAGAATGTAACTGCAAGGGCCATAATGGTCTCATGTACTTGTCAAATAGTTTTCATTCACTTCCTAATCAATGGTCTTTAAATGCTGCACTACAATGGCCCTCTGAAAGAGCTGAAATCTGGATTATTAACCAACATTAGTCACTCAAAGTAAACACTGAGAAAATTGTTTTTTGGGAGCAGATTTTCACTTACTCTTGTTTGCTTCTCCAACTAGTTTGTTCAATGATGTTTTCTGTCACTCTTGTGCTCATCTGCAGGACAATGTGTTGAACATTATCAATCAGATCATGGATGAATGTATTCCCACCGACCGGGCCAACAGAGACTTCTGTGTCAAGTTCCCCGAGGAGATTCGCCATGACAACTTGGCAGGGCAGCTGTGGTTTGGAGCTGAGGTAGTGTATTCCCTGCAGCATCAGTCCAGGAGAAAACAACCATGCACAAGTCATACACACATGCATAAAATTATTGTATTTACACATTTCTACAAATAGTCAAGTGTGCCATTGTTAACAAAATGATTGATGTCTGTGTTCCTTTGCAGTGTTTGGCCGCTGGCTCCATCATCATGAACAGGGAGATAGAGAGTATAGCGATGAGGCCCCTTGCTAAGGACCTTACTCGCAGCCTGGAGGAGGTACGTAACATCACCAGAGACCAGGCCCTGAGAGACCTCAACTTGTACACGGACCGCATGAAGGACGCATTGCGACATTTCGACAGCCTTTTTGCTGAGTTTGAGCTCAGGTAAATGAGGGGCCAGACACTATTGGTAATGGTAGCAATAATATTAACCCACATTTATCATCCTCTCAAGGATTCTTGGGGACAAGGTTGCCAAAAACAGTAAACAAAGTTGTAAATGTCATTAAATTCCTCTTTCTTTTTCTTCCATTGCCAGCTATGTGTCAGCCATGGTGCCTGTCAAGTCTCCCAAAGAATACTATGTACAGCAGGACGTGATTGTGCTCTTCTGTGAGACTGTGGAGAGGTGAGTTTACCAAGGAACACCTTGAATAATTACACCCTATAAAGTATTACTGTCCACATTAAGCCTGGTATAGCTGGAACTGGATTTTTTTAATTTACAAGGGGCGCTGTCAATGATAGTAGTTGAAAATGCCAGTGGTTGCAATTGAATAGACGTACAACCAAACAGAGCAACGAAATGAGACGTGGTGCTGAGTGACAGTCAAATGTAAACAGACAACAGCGTGCAGAGATGAGCTGTGATGTAGATTAAACATGTCTGTGAGTGTTGCTTTTTATGAAATCCAATGAAAAGCATGCAGCGCAAAACGTCACCTCTTTGGTAATTTATGTAATATTCATGGGGGCACAATGTAGTGTGCAGACTTTGTTTTTCTTCTTTTTTTTTCCTGTCTTCTTACCACTTAGGTGCTGCTTTTCATGCCATCAGAATGTGAAAATACCACTTTAGCAGAAAGATCCACATCAGCTGCAGCCATCTTTTTTTTTTCTTTCAAAAAATGCTTAAGGGTTCTGCTCATTCTTGTCATAGTGTCCTCTAAGTGATGATGCATCAATTAAAAATGACGTCATTTATTTTGCGATAAACACAAGTTGTCATTAACAGTAGTGATTTGGCTGACTGAGCCAGGACTGTAAAAAAGTGTGAAAAGGCATGAAGTCATTAATTTGAAAATAAGGCCTTAATTGGTATTATGAAAAAAAATAGTAGGATTTTTATTACTCTTTTTTTATGACTTTGCGTTGTGAAATCTCAAAATAATTGGTAACTTGAAAAAGAATCACAGAATGCCTCTTGCATTGTCATAAAAAAAACTTGTTTTATGTTATGATAAATATTTGGGCAAAATTCTCCCTATTCTAAGTAATTTCTAAAGTTTTAGTTAATGAAATATGAACTTAAATTTCATTCTGAATGACATCAAAAAGCCTTTAATCCCACTTACCTTAAGCTGTAAAAACACTTTAAATGGGGTGGAGTAACGACACATCAGCGCATATAACACAAGCTTGCAGATTCCTTTGGTTATCAGGCTGGACTTTATCTGGACTTTACCAGAATCTCAATAATATGTGGAGATGATGTGGTTAATTTTTCTTTCATGTGATTTCCCCTGTTCTTTTGTCCCAGGGCCCTAAAGCTGGGTTATCTCACTCAAGACATGATCGATGACTATGAACCTGCACTGATGTTTACAATTCCCAGACTAGCCATTGTGTGGTAAGTGTTGCCTGTCCTTTCCATTCTTACGCCCACTTCCCTGTTTTCTACTCTCTCCTGCCCTCTTATAGAATTTTAAATGTATTTTTAGTGGGCTGGTTGTGTATTCAGAGGGACCTCTCAACCTAGACCGAAAATCAGAGGACATGTCTGAGCTCTTCCGGCCTTTTCGGACTTTATTGAAGAAAATCAGGTACAGTCTCTGAATATTAATCATCATAAAAAACTATCTTTCTAAATTATCTTTTTTCCTCTATCACTGTCACAACTATCCTACGATGATTTTGCAGAGACCTGCTGCAGACCCTGACTGAGGAGGAGTTGATAACACTGGAAAGGAACTTGTGTATCTCTCAGGACGGGGAATTGTCCATAGACGAGGGGCAGGCCACAAACAGCTCACCAGCTTCCATCCAAGAGAATCACTCATCCTGCAGCCTTGATAATGACACCTCCAAGAAGGAGAGTGAGGCAGAGCAGGAGCATCTGGCTCTGTTTGTCTGTCCCAGCCAGGAGGAGGAGCTGGCAGAAGTGGAAAGGGGCTGGGAGGGGGAGCAGGAGCAGGGCCTGCTGTGCGAGGAGGCGGAGGAGGCCGAGTTGGCCTGCTCCATGCAGTACGATGAGGAGGAACTGGAACAGCTCAACATGATGGTGTACCGCGTGGGGGACGAGATGTCCACCCTTCTGTCGCCTCCCAGCCAGGGTCAGTCCCCAGCGCACCACCCTCATGGAGGGGAGGCAGGAGGCTCCAGTGGGACTTCCAGCACTGAAGCCTCCCCCCGCAGGCTCCTGGTGAGCCGGGGAAGGACAGGCATCTACGTAGAGGAGGAGGACAAGGTTTTCTTCATGGAGGACCTGGACGCAGCAGGAGACAGCATCACCAGCATTTCAAGAGAGGCATGTCGTTGTATTGCCTCTCCTTCCAAAGCACCAGAGTCTGCCCGTCCTGTACAGCGCAACCCGGGACCACGGCCAGACTCCACCAGGAACGGCTGGTACCCTGAGGCCCAGTCAGAGCAGCCGTGCCCACGTCCACGCAGCCAGAATGCACACTGTCCTCATACAAAGCGCCCTCCCTGCACTTCCGCTCCTGGCTCTGAATCTCTACCTTACACCAACGGGTGGGATATGGGTTTGGAGGGGACAGCGTCTGAAACGGCTGAGGTCATCGCTCACCGTATGGGTGGGATGAAGCTGTCTGCCACAGTCATCTTCAACCCTCGCTCTCCCAGCTTGACGGAGCTAGCTGTAGACAAGCTGTTGCTGCCTCGGCCTGCTCCCTCAGAGATTGAGCCCTGTGGCCCTCTGGTGGCCACTCACTGCCTGCTCAACTCCTGTGTCTGTTGTGGGAGCTGTGAGGACGGCCATGAGGATACCATCGGCACAGACACCACTGGACTTGGGTTAGGTATTGCCCTGGGATTGGACAAACACTGCAAGACCGCAGCCCCCAGCACTGTCATCCAGTCCTCTGCCTGCCGTCTGCCCCCGCGAGCTCACGAGCCTCACAGTAAAGGTGAGCTTGCCCAGCTGCCTCCCCCTACTTCCCGCTGCCCTGCAGAAACCCTGGAAGAGGAGTCAAACTCGCAACTCTGTGAGAAGTGCCTGGCTGTGGCTCCAGGGCCAGGGCATCATGCTCAGGACTCTGGGTCCAGCAGAGGGGACGTAACCTCTCTGTGCAACCACCAGCTGAGGAATGAAAAGAGGCAGCAGGCCAGTGGAGGTCGACAGAGGGAAAAAGAGACAGACAAGGACAAACCAGGAACTAAAGACTCAAAGAGGGACACCAAAGAGGACAGCAGGAGGAGCTCCAGGTGAGCTGTCCTTTTTCTAGCTTTCTAATTTATTTGGGAGATGTAAGATCTCAGCGCAGTCTTTTTTTATTTTGCTGTATTTCATCATATATTTTGTCTTATTCTGTTGCTTTTAGGGATGTCCTGATCTGATCTCAAAAATTGGTTTCGGTGTCGAGCAAGACATTTTTTGACTGATGGGGATCGAAAATATTAAGCTTATAGAGCATCCGATCCTTTGTTTTACGTCAGCTGCCACACAGATGTTTTTACTTTCATGCAGAGCAATGTGGAGCGCAGCCTTCGTAACCTGTGCTCCACTTGGCTGTCTCTCCTCTCCGTTGAACTTCAGAGCAGTGGCTGAGCTCTACCTGCCGCGAAACACCACACACCATAAAAGAAAAAAACAGCATGAGACTGTTTATTTATGTTATTTATAGAAGTTGTGAGCACTTGTTTCATTTCAACAAAGTGTGAGTCTCGTGTTTTGCTTTCAGTTATATCGCTTGGTGTTTCTCAGCCCCACACAGAGGAGAAAGCAGAAGAGACTGGTGCACAGCTTACTACAGACAAACTCGCCAAGTGAAACAAAAGTCCCGTGAGCCAGAAGCCGACATGGCTTATACTGTATGCTAATTAAGGGTTATCCGACTAAAATAGACACTCAACAGAATACAGCTCATTTGGTTTACTGAGACTGTCCACTGCAGCAGCAAACACTGGACTTTTGAAGGGACAGAGACATTCCCTTGAGACAGCGGCAAGGCCAACAAGATTAAAAGGAGGTTTTATCATTTTATACTTTATTTTGTAAAGTAAATAAATATATAATAATAATAATAATAATAATAATAATAATAATAATAGGCCAATAAGTTAAAAAAAGAACATTAAGGAACAGCTGGTATGCAGATATTTTTTTAAATAACTTTTGAGAAGCCTTCTTTAAGTGCAGCTGTATTATCTAGGAAAACAAAAGTATTGGATCAGGACTTGATATCGGCAGATACTCATATTAAATGACTGGGATCGAATCGGGGCAAAAAAAAAAAAAGCGATCTTGACATCCCTAGGTGCATTCATCACACTTTCTCCTTATGTTGCCTTTATTTTTTACCTGTGTGTTTCTTTTACCATTTTCACGTTTTATTTGGTTGTTTTTAGTTCTCAGAGCTCTCCCCTCAGCTCTGTATCAGGTAGTGACTGTGAGAGCGTGTCCGTCACCACATGTAGTCTGTCCAGCAGTGCATACACTCCCAGGTAACTCATTTTTTATGAAAGTGTTTTTCAGTGTGTGTCTCACTTTGTGAGTGTCTTTTTCCTACCCATCTACAAACTGAGTCCTTTATGATAGATGAAAAGATAGCTTTGGTAATTTCCAGTCTTTATGCAGCAATCTATTGAAGTGTGAGTCACTCCTTCCCATATGGCTTACAGGTGACAGCCTTAATTTGCCTCCTGGCTTAGCATGTAGATTTATTAGATGTTGTCATATTGATTTCTATTTATATTCTATACAGTTTATTTAATGGCTTATTCCTTGCAATTTGTGAAAAATGTGGATTTGTTTCCTTTTGTTTTATATGCTTTATTTATGATTTTTAACTTAAAAGATTAGCATCTACAATGGATAAAAAAATGTTGTGGAAAATTATGTTTTAACAATTCAGAAATAAAAAATGTCAATCTTTCCCTGTCTTGTCACCACTTCCAGCCCTGTCAGCAGTCTGACCCCCAGCTCAGGGATGTCAGAAGATTTGGACCATCAGGAGATCCAGCTGGCCCTGCAAAACGCCAAGTTGGCCGCCAGGAACAAGATCCGATCACGCTTCCACAGCAGCAGCGACCTCATCCACCGTCTCTTTGTTTGTATATCAGGTAAAAGCTGTCACGCTGTAAGTTAGTCGCTCTCCCTCCACCTCTTTGTCTCAGTCGTGCTGATCTATGTTTTGGCGTGATGCAGGCGTTGCTGATCAGCTGCAGACCAACTATGCTAGTGACCTTCGAAGCATCCTCAAGACTCTGTTTGAAGTCATGGCAACCAAGTGTGAGGAGGGAGACAACGATAACCACAAGAAAGGTGAGGAACGTGTATTGGATGAACAATATCTTCCTGTATGTTGTCCCTCAAAAGTAGGGCATCGCTTTTAGTGATGGATCCACAGAGAATTATCACCTGGCTCCCCTCGGAGATTTATAGTGAGATTCAGCTCTTTGTTTAGCTGTGCGGCCCACAGCTTTACTGTTTTCTTCTGCAGCACGCAGCTGATTTCCTCTTAAAAGTTCAATATAAATTAATGTGAAGTCAGTGATTCTGTCCTGCTCTTGTCAAATAAAAGATGTTGCAAACTCCTTTAACCTTTTTGAAAAAAATCACCAATACCTCTTAATGACAGTGTGACGACTGTAATGCCATTTTACCCGAATCAGCTAGTCTGCATTATATTGTCTAACTGGTCCATAACTCTGCAGCAGAGCTTTTGACATAAACAGCAATCAGTCACACAGTGCACATGTTTTTGTTTCTTCTTCTGTGGTATCCAGCAGGTCCTGTTCTGCGTAGTGCCGTGCTGGAGGACTGTGCTCTCTGTCAGGAGACCATTTCCTCATCAGAATTAGCAGCCAAGGCCCGGGACGGCCACTTCGAAGGTCAGAAAATCCACCCACTCAAAGTTTAGTTTAAATAATAATATAATAATAATCTTAATTTATGATGCACTTAAAAAAAGAGTTACACAGTGCTTTACAAGGAAACTAAATGAAACAGACAAGTGATTAAAAAAAAAAAAGACATGTTAGTCTGTTCCTTTTTCCCTTTTTCCCTGCAGCAGATGTACCGATGATGACAGGCCTATTTTGTGTTAACTGTTTCTCTCTGTGCAGACCCTCCAGACTGGGTCCCCGATGAAGCCTGCAACTCCTGTATTGCCTGCAAGGCTCCCTTCACTGTCATCCGCAGGAAGCATCACTGTAGAAGCTGTGGAAAGGTACAATCATTTATGAAATGAAAGTTCAACAGAAAACTGAGCGTCATTTCCACGCAAAGCTCAGCATTTATCACTGTAGAGGTGAGCTGAGGCTATAATCAAACTCACTTCAGGGTGAAAAAAGCCTAAAAGACAATCTTAAAAAAACAACAACAAAAAAAACCAAAACAAAACCTCCATTCAGGTATCAAGTAATGTATGCAATTTTGAGTTAGCATGGTCTTATGGTGCAAAATGGTAAATGCGGCTGAGTTTTTGTAATTAGAAAATATTCTGACTGGCATCTAAATATTTTCAGCCACATATCAATCACTTAAAAATGTATAGCCTTTAAGAAAATGTTATGTTCTGTACAGTCTACATTGATGAACTCACAGCTGTCAGTTGCTTGGCTCTTTGGGACTGGCTGCAGGCTGACCAAAGACTGAACACCTCTAATGCCCGGCTTAAGTTTATCTGAAACTTTTTTTAAAACACTGACAAGCCAAAGCATGTTTATATAATTTATCATTAAAACATTATTAGGAAGAAATAAATTAATCCTGCAGCTGTGCAATTATTTAAATATTAGCTTAGGCTATTAAGCTATTATTATGATTTCAAGCTTTTATAGGAATATTTTACAATATGAATATTATATAATATGTAGGCTCATATAAGTAATATGTGTAGGCTATGGTTAAGTCCATGTAATAGATGTAAAAATTAAATTTTTCAACCCCGAGTTTGATTGTCCACTGCAACACAGTTGACTGCAGCAGTGACTTCTTTCGATTCTGCGTTTTTCCGACTTTCTTTGATGACACTTTTCAGACTGCTTAATAGAACCCATTGGTTAAATTGATCCTGGGATGTCAGCGTTTCCATTTCTCTCTCAGAGAATTTTCTGTTCTTGGCTGTACACCTCTCCAATGTTGTCTGAACTCTCAGAATGAGGCCTCCGAATTGAGATTACATTGGAGCGGGATATTTAATTGATGATGACACCCGATCATTCCTACACTGTCACTGAAGAGATAAGAATGTCTGATCTGTGCTGCTTTGTACGTGAGAGTCGATCAAACTTATGTTTCTGCATGGTACATTGCCATTGTGTGGATAGTAACTGATACGTACATATACTCTGTCCTTTCAGATCTTCTGCTCTCGCTGCTCCTCTCACTCTGCTCCTCTGCCTCGGTATGGCCAGGTGAAGCCCGTCAGGGTTTGCACGCACTGCTATATGTTTCACGTCACCCCCTTCTACAGTGACAAGGCCGGCATCTAATCCAAGACTGTCACTGAAAGCACACAGTCCGCCACAACAAGCATATGCAACGGAAAACTTGATGGTCATCATCATACCTGCTAAGTGAGGCTTCAGAACGAGGCCGTTACAGATGACAGAGCAGAGAGACGAGACACGCAGCCGCGAGCGATGATTCGACCCGTTTGTGTTGCTTCAGAGAGATGTCCCTGGGAACCAAAAGGTTTGATTTTAGTGTCCAGCCAACACAAAGAAATGATCCGCAAATGCCTGTCTGACTAAAGAGGTGCAAAACAGAGAGGAGACAAACGGGCAATAACAGATTTTGAACTGTCGTTGCGCAGCAGTCCTCTGTAGCAGGTTGCAGCACAAAATCAGAGCAGGCCACTTTGTTTTGTTGCTTTATGTGTAAATGACAGGACTTGTGACATATTTTCCTATGCTTTAGCGAGCTTCCTACATTTGTGCCAGAGCTCCCACGGGACTCGGATTACTCAAAAGAATGTAAGTCATGATAACCATGTAAATAAGGATAATTCTGGTAATAGCTACACTACAATGTCTTCAGAAAACGGTTGGTATTTATATGGGAACTGGAAGAGCAATCTTCACCAGGCTACCATTCCCAGTAAAGCAAAAATGAAAAACAGACAGCTTTTATATTGAGATTCTTTCATGCTTTTAATGGCAATGAATGTGTAATTCTGTATCACTTTGTGAAATGGCGTCTAGGTTCAAACAAGTTTGACTGCTCATCTCTTGACGGCAATGGGCTGTGCCCGCCGCTTTTACAGTTGCACCGTGGCATGTTTAGTTTTCTTTGGGGACTTTGCTGCACACTGAGATGGATGAAAGGGACTCCTCAGTCATCACTGTCAGGTCTTGAAGGCCCCCTAGTGGAGAGTTGACCTCTCTTCGCTCAGTGCTCTCACCACCGTGTTGTGTACAATTTGTTCTGAACCAGAGGCCTTCTCAGGTGCTGGCCTACAGACTACAGGCCAATTATTGCCCTTTGATTTCTCGTCCTCACACTCGTTATAGTGCAATATTGTGACTACTAACTCTAATGGTCCTGCACATTTTAGAGACGACACTATTTAAATTGTAGTTACAGGCCATTTCTGAGGAGATAAGTTATGCTGATTTGGGTTTACACTAAATTATTTCCAGCTCTGGTGGTACTGGTATCGGACAAGAACAGATATTTTGTTCGCAGACTGACTTCCTTTCCGCTCTTGAATCTGCTTCCATTGCAATGACCGCATACAAAGTATCTTCCATGCTCATGATATATCACAGTTTGTACATTTGAATGGTCTGAAGTGGCCACTCTACAAATGTGGACCTTTGAGCAACATCGCCGAACATTACATCGTTTCCATTCTGCTCTGACGCAAGGCAGTTTCTCAGGCATTACATAATCAAAATCACTCACTTCTCTTCTTGGATCAATCTTATTTTCATCAAAGGACACATAAACTCAGTTTGAAAAGTTTTTTTTTCCTTTTATAAAGAACAAAAATAATGTATGAAGCTATAATCACTTTTATGTAAAATACAAAAAATCATGCAGTAATTAAAGGGCGGGATATCATATTATTGTTTCAGAGCTTGGGTCTTATTTTGTAAAATTCCAGGACATTTCCACGTAAGGAGCTGTGTAAAATACTCAACAAACAAATAATGTTATATAGTTTTAAATGCGATGTATATTGAAATAAATTACTTTTTTCCTGTTAAAAAATGTTGACTGTTAACTTCTCCACTTCCCTGATCAACTCATTGTTAATTAATTATGGTCCAAAAAAAAGCAAAAAGAGGTCCTTTTCCCAAACAACAATCCATCCTTTCGGAAAAACAGAACACTGAGTTTTTTGGAAATTATTATAGCTGCAGATATTTTTATTTAAATATTGGCTTGACTGAATTTTCTCAAAAAGTGCTCATTTACAGCCCGAGTCTATTTTAGATGCTATTTGTCAGTTTTTCCTGCCACTTGAGTAGGCAGTGTGGGCCGACTCATCAGATGAGCAACACCCTGCTTAACTGAATTTCTGAGTTTTTTTGGGAGCTGCTGGATTGACACATTATTAGACCTTCAAGTATTTCCACATAGTTGAAGGGAAAACAGGGTTGAGGCTTTCTAAAGAGACCTTGGCTTATCTCAGCTAAGTCAAGAAGACGACAATTTCAAAACCAAACGTTTGTGTTAATGGGATGAGTAGGACCCCCCTTTTTTAATGCTTGAGCCCAAAAGAGACTAAAGTCAGGATATCTCAGACTCTGCTGCTTTGGCTTTTATTTTTATCCATCTCTTGGGAAAATTGCTGGAGTAACCTCTAAGAAAAATAAAAGAGCACCAACAGTTACAGTGCACCATTCTGGACCAGCAAAGGACACCTTTCTTGCCAGAGACTTTTAATTTGACAAAAATGAAGACATTTCATCCATAAATTGATGTGGAAAAGACAGAAATTGGATCATAAAAAGTCACCAGAATGCAGGAAATTAAGTGTTTGATGATTAAAATTTTCTGGTGGACAATCTACAAATCTCTGTTCTATATGCCCCACCCCCCCAATATTGAAACTAAACCAACACCCTTGATTTAATGAGTGAGATAGATATTGATTGTGCTGAGGAATCTCTCATCATGGTAGGAGCTGATCAGAGACCACTAGGTGGCAGCACTTGTTCATGGCGTTGTATTTATCATTGACAGCACAGAGATTCAGTACTGATCAGCGGTGGAGGAAGTATCTTTTACTTAAGTACAATTACTAATAACACAATTAAAGTAAAAGTCCTACAAATGTTGTGTAAGTATAATAAAGAAACTGTATAAGAAAATACTTACTATGCAGCCAAACAGGCTCAGTTGTTGCATCTTTACATATTATAATATTTTTATTATCATTTATGCAGTAACATATAAGTTGCATTTTAAAGTTGTAGCTAGCTACAATAGAGCTTAATTTATTCAGTTTTTATACTGTTGGGTGGTTTAATTTAGTGTAGACTATAACAAGGCATTGTATTTTATATAGGGTACTCATTATAGGTTTTTAAAATCTTAATCTACAAATTAATCTACAATTTAACCTCTGTTTGAGACACACAGACTTTGTGGTGATTGTTGTAATTGTATTAATTTTGTGTCTCTTTGTAGTTATTTCGTCCCTTTTTACAGTAATGTTGTGTTTCTGTGGTTATTTTGTCTCTGTTTGTGATCTCTTTATAGTTGTTTTTTCTCTTTTGTAGTCATTTTGTGTCTCTTTGTGGTTTTTTTTACCCCTTTATTGTGATTATTTTGTGACTCTGTGGTTGTTTTGTCCCTTTTAGTTATTTTGTGTCTCTTTGCAGTTCCTTTGTATCTCTTTGTGTTCTTTTTGTGTATCTTTGCAGTCATGCTGAGTGTCTCTTGTCAATTTATGTACATGTTAATTTGAGGGACATTTTGCAGGTAAGGGGTGGACACTGAAACTTTGGACCCCTGGGTCCAGTAGCCCCATTTAGTAATCCACGAGTACATTACTTGTATAAATGTACTTAGTTACTTTCCACTACTGGTAACATGAGTATATTTATTTATTTATTTACCCTTAAATATCGAAAATGTTATATCCCAGACATGGATACTGAAATAATAATGAATGGATTTGAGTCTCTGGTGCCCAGCAGTAAGTTGATAAATACTTTTACTTTGTTAGAAGTTTTTAAATCTGTTATAGGAGAATAGCATGGCAGTAAAGCGGCCTATTCTCTCTGATAAAGCCATAATGAGGACTTAATTTTGCAGTGTATTTGTGTAGTACCCTCTGTTAAGCTGCACAGCTGTTATCTGTTTTCTCTTACATTAAGCTGACAGATGCAGGTAATGGCTCTGTGATGAAGAGGTTAGTGTGAGATAAAGAGTTAAATGTGTCCGGCCTCTGCAGCCTGTGATTGGCCCGCAGCTGCAGCGCTGGGACGGACAACAAGCCTCCGCTCTGTGCGCACACTGGAAAAGTCACTTGGTGGACGAAGCGGACTACACAGACAGGACTGCACAGAGTTTTTAAAAAACTGGCGCACAACATGAGAGTTTTATTGTAATTTACAGAAGTTTCCGGTTTTATTTCGTGTTTTAATACGTTATTTTATCGCAGAGACGCGCGCGTGCTGGTCCGTTAGAGGTCGGTGAAAAGTCGACCACTGTCACTCCTGATTCATGGACTCAACACGGACTTTAGCTAAAAGTGTTTCTGTCAAGAGGCTGACACAAGGTTGACTCCATTCATTGAATATCCAGGTACGTTACCGACACTTTCATACCGGCAGTTTGTCCATTTTGTGTCGAAATATTCACATGTATTGCCTGTTTAACGTAACCGTTACCAAAGCTAAAAGTGGGCAGCATCAGTGTCAATTTAGAGTATAAACAAAGATAAACTAGCGAAAACAGAAACGTTTGCTAGTCAGTACATCGGATAGCTAGTTTGATATTTGGTGAACGTATTCCTAATTGTAATTTTGCACTAACCATGACTTCCTCAACTTAAATAAAGAACCTGAAAATATTGTGTGCCCCAAAATATTAAGTCCCAAACCTGTGCTGTGTTTAATTTTCACCCAGACGTATTATGTGAGAGTGCCAACGTATTGTCAGTGTTTATTATGGAATGTATATTGCTTTTTTTGTCAATATTTGCACCAAACTTACTTCATTTTGGGTTAATTTTAGACCCTTATAGACCCAAAATGTCCCAGGAGTTTAGTTTGGGAACCAACCCAAACTTTGTTCGCCCAAAATAGTCTTTTATTGACATTATAAATGAGTTGCTATTAATGTAATAACATTTGATGTTACTTATCTATATTGTAGTGTAATATTTCATAAAAGAAAGTCATGTTTTATCTTAGCATGTGAAATTGGTTCAAACAACATTTTTTAAAAAAAATAAATCCTCTGATAGTCCCTTTGAGAATAATATGCATAAACTGTGTCACTGTGACCATGTCTCTCCTAGATTTAGGGGACATGAAGTTGTCTTTGGACAGTATGGGCATCCTGAAGATTGTGCTCTTCATCTTTGAGGCTGTTTTACTGACCGACTGTGCAAGAGGTAAGAGCTGTTTCATAAATGTTCTAAACTAATATTGCATGTGTTTAAAAATCTGGAAGGTAACAGCGGATTCATAGCTCATTATAAGTCAAGTCCACTGGCTGGTTTCTTGTGAGCATGAAGAAAGTCTCAGTTGGCTCTTAATGCACAGAAAAGTAAGAGACGGAAAACTAAGAACTAAAAAATCTCTTAACAGGGCCCAAAATCAACACAGGGCAGGGGAACGAGAGAGGGCAAGCCAACCCCTACCCCCAGTTTGTGTGTGTTTCAGTCACAGCCATGTATGTGAGTGTGTGTGTGTGTGTGTGTGCACATTCACTACAGCTAAACCAAACAAACATCATCCATCAGCTTCCCAGGGTGAAAGAACACAAGTCAGTGTAAGAGTCCAGCTCTCCCGCGGCTGGCCAAGGGACTGTCTCACATTAGTGTGTGTGTGTTTATGCATGCACACGTATGTGTGTGTTCTTGACCGAAACAGTGAGTGGAGTGGAGAGTGGGAGACCTCAGTCCAACCACAATTCACTGCACTGTTTATTGTGCCAGTATCAATACTTTTCTTCATAAAGACAACTTGCAGTGAGCTTGTCAACAGTTCATGAATAACTGTCAAGGCAATTTCTATGATTTCATCCACCATCACTGACTACTGAACCATGTCTGATGCAACCCAGCGGCAGGAGTCAAACTCCGAGGCAAAACTTGAAACTACAGTTTAATGAGAGAAATCTAAAAGCCAGACACATTTCCCCAGAAGACCACGCACTGGCAAAACAAGCAGGCTCCACCAGCTCAGCATGGAAGTGAATTCAAGAGGCGTCTGATAGGTACAATACCTGCATGTGGCTATCAGGGCTCAAGGTAGAGGGGCAGGCGGGGGGGGTTGGCGGCAGTTTAGAGGGGGAGATTAGATCTGTGGGTCTGCAGACAATGCCTTATTCACAATGTGGAAGCCAGGCCTTCACGGCACGACTAACCAAAAAGTAAACAAGACGTGAAGGCTAAATAAGATTAGACAGGCAATTTTGTATGTTTACAGATTAACAGATGTCAGTGGTGGAGAAATCCAAAAGAGACTCCGATGGGAAGGTGGAGGTCTAAAGGAAGAATTTACAGCCTGTTTTTCATAATTTCTGTAAAAGCAGTTGCAGATGCACTGACAGTTAGACACATCAGCAGATATGTATATGGCAGCGAGATGATTTTGAATAGTTTTGGTATGTAACTATGTACATTTACTCAATTACTGTACTTAAGTACAAAATTGAGGTTCTTGTAGTGTATGAGTATTAGTTTTATGCCCCATTCTACCTCTGCTCTACTTCATCTCAGAGGCAAATATTGTATTTTTTACTCCACTACAATTATTTGATAGCTTTAGTTACTTGTTTCTTTTCCAATCAAGATTTTTTTTGTTTTTTGCTTTTTTTGCAGGGATTCAAATACCCCGTTTTGTTGCGAGAAACGCCGCTGTTAAATTCTCAGTGTATAGTTAAAAATACCTTGTTTTGACACCAGAAAAACATCTGCTAAATATTTTATTTTTGTTTTGTCTAGGTTTAGGTTTGGGTTTAGTTTTTTTTAAGGAGGGCACTACAAATTTATAAATACACAAGGTATAAAAATGCAAGAATTATCCAGGAGGCTATTTTTCTGTAGACCCTCAGCCAAGGTGTTATACAAGGCTTCCTAAAATACAGAAAAGCAAAAGAACAAAGAAAGCTGGCATACAGTTGAAGATAGACAATGGCTGCTAAGTTTTTCAGCATATTTTTTAGATTACCTGATTTTGTTGCCAGAAAAAATCTGCTAAATGTCTCGTCAAAAATAACTTTTTTTGTGAGAGAAAATGGCAGTCTCAGCATCTTTATAAAAACATCCAATTTTGTCGAGTACTTTTACTCAGGGTTCCCACAGTCATGGACAACCTAGAAAAGTCATGGAATATCACATTCAGATTTTCAAGTTCTAGAAAAGTCATGGAATTATTAAAAACTTTTAAACGTTTTGGAAAAGTCATGGAATTTTGTGGTGTAATGAAATTGTTACAATAATTTTTGATGGACAATCTTCCACGAAATGTAACATCACACCAGTTGCGTCATGTGATGTTTTGTTTACCATCATGTATGTTTCTTTATTTTCTGTCCATGCTCTGTCTCTCCCTTTGTGGATGCTAGCTATCTGAAATAATGTTTGAATCTGATATTTTTGAAATTGCTGGGCAAGTGGGAAAAGAAGGAAATATTACGGCTCCTTAAAAAGTCATGGAAAAGTTAATACATTTTATTCATTCAAATGTGTTGGAAACCTGTTTACTTTTCATACTTAAAGTAAATTTTGCTGGTGCTGTGCATGCAGACTGCAGGATTTTTACTTGTAACACAATATTTTCAGTGTGGAGTGTGGTATCGGTACTTTTATCGAAGTAAAGGATGTGAGTACTTAGTCCACCTCTGATTTTGAATGTCAATCTGTGAAAATCTGTGTAAATATTCCACAGTTTTCCCAGGCAGCAGAAGCAGCAGCGATACAGTGACTTCTATGTTACAGTCCAAATGCAGCAGCTTGACTCTGACAACCTATGAAATACAGTCAGGGGGTTTAGGCTCGAAACTTGTGCTGCTGTAGTGCAGCTTCGGCCAGAAAAGCTGTAAAACTGTTCCTGTAAAATTTAACAATGCATGAGGACATCTTTGACAAATGTAAATTAAATTAAGAAGGACAGGCGCGCTTTGTCTTATGTGTGAAACTGCAAAAACACACTGGAAGTGTTACTTTATGCTTGTTATGTCAACATTTCAAGCAACACACCAGAAGACAGTGAGTTTGGGTAAACGATTTTAAGCCTGTTGCTGTCAGTCATCTGGCGACATCTGACCCTGGACCCCCTGCCCACTCACACACGCACACATGGACCCTCCCTCTCTCCACTGCTGCGACTTTGCAACTGGCCAAACGAGAATTATTTCTTAAGACCCCCCCCCCCTCCCTAGGAACCCCTCTCACTTCCTCCATCCCAGCGCCTTCTTTCCTCCCCCTCTGGTGCTCGGCCACCCCCAGCAGCTGGAGGAGGTGCTCGGTGATGTGTCCCAGCAGAGCCTCTAATGTGGTGACAGGCTAGGGGACCACTGGGCTCCACTAACAGAGGAATGCAGCAGCCCTGGACATATGGGTCTGCAGAAATGCACCCTGGGAGAAATAGAGAGGCACCAGGTGTCTGTGTTATGCACCAGGACTAACTAACAAAGAACATGCACACACTGAGTGGTGCTGTTTTCATGCATTTTAATTAGAAACAGGCATCGTACAGTTGTGCCTTCTTGTGCATGTATGTGACTCTGTTTTATTTCCTGTTTGCTAACACCACACATGCATGTTTGCTTCCCCTCTGGAGCAGCCTGTGATGTTTAGAGCATGCAAAATGCTCTGCAACCCTGCTGGAAAATATACATTTTATAGCAGTGTTACATCATGGGTTCATAACAAGAGGGTACTATGAGATAAATTGTATGCCAAGGGCTTTTAAAATCACAAGGCTATTTGGCTTTCAGACAGTTTTCCATTTCCTTTAACCCTAATGAAGCTAGTTTCTCAGCAACCAAATGCCCCAAAGTCCTCTTATTTTTTAAATAGCTCCTGAATAGTAAGAAGGTGTAACAGTGGTGTTCTGGCTTGTCGGCCAAGCTGGTGAGATTGGGGGGGGGGTTGAGCTTGGCTGTGCTGCTGTGTAGCATGTTTTTTTTTACAGTCCTTGCCCAACTCGCACTTTTATGCTCCATTTAGGTATTAGAAATAAAATCAGTTTCATGTTACGTTTAGTTTCTCTGCCCACACCGAACAGTAGAACTCAAGGGAAGTGAAACACTTTTTGTCTTCACATCACCTCCACTTTTTCCAAACCAGACCCTAGGGCTGTACCCAACTCAGTCGAATCGGATTTGGTTTGGTGGGAAGTTCAGAGTGACGGCAACATTTACGAAATACAATAAACAAGGCAAGTTGGCCCTCTGAGCTAACATGAGCTAACTATGATAACCACAGAACTGAAGTGTGCAGCAACCTTTTTTTTTTTTTTTTTTTTTTTTTTACAGATGCTAGATATGAGACAAAAGTCAGAGACTCTATTAAATTACCGTGAGCTCTAAATTCATCACTTTTAAGCAGAAGGCAGAAGTTAACACCTCTGTGCATCATCGGGCAATGCCAAGTTAAGTAGGAACTTTTGCACCATTATTCTACCTTATTTTTCTTTATTAAAGCTACAAACACTGGATAGTGGGACAAAGCTGTGTCATCTTTAAGTAGGTAGCAGAAGTAGCAACAGCGCCAAATCTACATCTTTATAAAAGGCACAGCTGGCAGGCGAGGACCACTGACAGGACAGGACATGTTATGTTTGCAACCAATCACGGGTAGATTTAAAAAACAGCTTCCATAGCTAGCAGCTAACTCACAAAAGTGCGGCCGAAAATGTGAAATTGGGAAAACAATGAGGTCTGGGAGCCCTTTAATTTGCCGCCATGTAACAGAGACGGCAAATGATTGTTGCTGTGATATGATTGTTGCCAGTGCTGTGATATATGTCACATCTGTCATGCCTCTTTTGTTTCTGGAATGCCGGCATGCTGTCTTACATCACGTGCTGGGGTGGCATGCTGCTACTGTTTGGTTTGATATAAAAATGCAAAGGTGGCATAAAGAAGAGACTTCAGGGCTGCTCCTTCAAAGTTGGAGATTCGAATCATCAGTTGGAGACCCCTCAGTCAACTGAGATTGATTCAAGTGTTTTTTGTTTTTGGTTTGTTTTTGCTAGTCAGTGTGCTGAGCGGTGTACTTCTGGGGACGTTTGATTTTGGAGCAGAGTGAACGCTCTTGACTTTCACACTTCTCTTCGGTACAGGCTGTTGCGTGGACGCAGGCAGCGAAATAGAGGGAGAGAGCTGTGCTCCATGAGGCTCTGAGAAAGCACTACTTCTCTCCTCTGCTGAAAAGTGGTAAATTTACAGCTCAGGGCTATTTAATATGACACAGTCTCTGTCTTTTGTTTCATATCTGGTACCGGCACAAATGTTTTTTGCACACCACCAATCCGCAGTTACGTTGTTTTCTATATTAAAACTTTAAATCTTTATATGGGGAAAAAAAGTCAAGCAGTCAAATCTGATTGTACTGGCATAATTCTGAGTTGGGTACAGCTCTACTTCCTTGTGGCCCTATAGCCTGATCTCTGTGTAAAAAGGGCTTTAAACTCACCCTGGGTCTGGGTCCACAACTTCCTATAGCGGAGAGCAGCATGAAAGCAAGGTACATTCACTCTGCAGCTAAATCTGAGGACTGAAAAAAAAACAAACCTAAAAGCAACTGGTCGAATTGAAAAAACTCAGTCGACTGAGGGGTCTCTGGCTGATGACTCGATTACTTTTTGCATACACGCAACACTGCCTGCCACTCTTCTGACACTTGTCCCCCTTCCTTTCCCCTGCTTCTCTCTGCATTTCCTCCCATTTATTACCAGTGTAAAGTTGAAGGAAGTAAGTTTAGTTAATGTGCTGTCGTTAAAACAAGGCATGAGCTGACCTTTAGTCCCACCCAGCCTTTCTCAGCTCTCCGTACCCCCTGTTTACTGAGTCTGGGTCCATTTGTGGAGAACAATGGCTGGATTCTTATGTGCTGTGGTCCCCCAGGTTGGACAGAGCAGCAGTAATTAATTTTAAACACTCCTCATCCCTGCAGACCTGACTTATTTGCCATCAAATTAGAGCTCACAGTAGACTGGGGACTCTCTTTACTGAGGCGCTGCCATTTAGAGGTTCGTGAGAAGAAGTTACGAGAGTGAATGAGCGCTGCTTTCGTGTGTCTGAATATATGCGTGTGTTTTATTAAGCAGGCTGAAATTACCCTGAGAAAAGTCATGATAATGAGACATCCATGGAGCACAGGGCAATTTGGAAAACCTCAGAGGTACACCAACTATTCCCGCTCAACCTCTTTCTCCTTGAAACCAGGTGGAAATAATAATCCTCCTGCTACGATCCCTCTGTTTCTATCACGGAAATAATGTTACCACCACTCTAGCAATCCATGTTCCTCATCTATCAGCACTCACTGCTGACCCTGTGAGTTCAGGAGGAAACATTCATTAAGAGGAATGTGTCAGACTTCACCCCTCTGAGGGGAAAGAAAGGAAAGGGCTGTAGCTGTGATAAGTAGTAATAATGGAGGTCAGTTGGTGTTTACTTTAGCATGGTCATATAATCCCAGTGAGCAACACTCCCCTCATTGACTGACTTTAATGGCCACTTCAATTAGCATTCATGTGGAATTTCTACGAGGCATTGTCCGCTTTAGGTGTTCGTCATTTTCAGCTGTATGCTAATGCTTCAATGTGCATGAGGAGAGGTTTTTTTTTTAAAAAAAAAAAAAATCCTATTGAATCATAAGAAGGTCTGCGTGTGTACAATGCTCATTAGTTTGTTTGGGCAGTTGGCGCTGGGAGTGTTTTCAGACCACACACACTCTTCCTGCTGGCTGAATGGATTTGGGTTCAGTTAAATAGAATTCCTTTTGCTCCCGTTAACCTTTGCAAAACCCATGAGACTGCTCACAAAATGCATACAGAGGTGCCTGGCTGTCACCATTCAGATGATAATCAACTTTCTGCGCCTCCTTGGTTTGACTTGCAGGATTTATCAGATGTATTAATAACAGATTTTTGTTAACTGGCAGCTGTTTGGTGTTAAACAAGCATCTGATGATATTGGACACTGTTTAGAGTCAGCAGTTCAGGCTGCTGTGTTACACCCTTGGCCAAAGAGAGTGGACTGACTGGAAGCAAGCCTGTAGGTGGGGATGAGGGTCCGCCTCGCTGGAACCTTACAAGTGACCTTACAATAACATTTCAGCCCCACAGTGGGAAGTGTTTGTCTTGCACAACCCCTCTTTCTAAGCCTCCTTCATTTCTCCAGTCCCGCTCTGTTTTCTCATTTTCTCTTGAGGAGCCAAGTTGTGGAGAGAGACATCCCCCCCTCCACCTCCTTCTCCTCCTCCTCCATCTCCCACCTCCTCACCGCTTTGTGCTCCACAGCTGTTCACTCAGTCACTTTAGTAAATGAAATGATGAGAATCTAGTTACTCTCCTCTTTCATCTCTCAATAGTAGAAGCTGGTGAGGGCTGCACAATATGCAAATAAAATAACATTACAATTATTTTAACAGATATTGCAATGTGAGTCACAATTTTAAGGGGAATGTTTGTGTTATTTTCACTGAAAAAAAATATAGGTGAAGGAAAGAGAAGTTCCTCACTCTGGCCTGTTATAAAGTTTTTAAGTTTATTGTGAGTTATAGGACAGTGTGCAGGAATTCCCTTTTCTTCACCAATGAACAATTTCAATATGTGCACCTGTCTATAAGTTTTTGAAGGTGTGCATGAGCCTCCACATTCAAGTTTTCACACTGAAACAAAATACAATATTGATGATATGTGATGCGAATTTTGCTGGGGTCTGTATCAAACAAGCATGTTTGCATCAAGCTGTTTAAAAGCACTGTTCGTACATTTACAACAAAAAGTAATACACCAAAATTTGTGAATAGACCTACAGAATCCTGAGCCACCACGTAAGGTATTTGGAAAAGGCTGTGATCACAATGACCACTGCCATTATGGGAGTAAAGAATAAAAAAGGAGGCGGTCTTGCTAGGTGCCAGATTGATGTGGTGGGTGGGTCACAAACAAGCTCCCAGAAATAACGTCAGGCTTTGAAGCCAATTTTAAGTGGCCAAAAGTGGAATTTCACGATCCATGTCCATCACATGATGCCATGTTACCCAAAAATACTTTTCTCAAAGACTTGCGTTATGAAAGAGATGTCTGTAAATCAGTGGATACATTTTTTAAATGACAGAATCCTCTGCAAAATGATCAGAATTTGATCCATTCGGTGTAGTAACATTTGGAAAGTCTAGAAGTGCCGCATCATTAAATCATTTTATCTCCATTCAAGTTAGTGGTGCACCGCGGAAATAGAACTTTTTTTACGTCATGCGCCACTGAGCAACTTTCCCAAGAATAAATATGGCCCCGCCCCAAATGCTGTATCCTGGTCTGTTAATACATCCATGGTTACAAAACACCAGACTCTCCTCTGAGACTTTCCCCAGGAGACAGATTGTTCTGAACTGTGCAAACTTTGAGTCATTTTAAAGGAAGATTGTTGCCATGTTGCTTCTCCTGAACCTAGCCATCATCCAATTATTTAAGTAACTAACTTTCGAAACAAACTTCTTTCGTGGGGTGCGAGTTCGTAAGATATCATACGAATCATTGTATAAGGATATCCTGTTTCTGTTACATTGTGGTATGTCGTGACACATTTTGCCTTTATTAAAAAATGACAGCTCATGTGATTTGGATATTGCAATTGGCCATATTGCTTTTTCAATAACGTTTTGATTAATTGTGCAGCCCTAAAGTTGGTTTTGTGATCCTGTAGATTTATAATTCAGACCATGAGTCTGCACAGCTGCAGCCAGGTGGTGCAGAAATCATAAGTCACCTCTCCAGTGCTTATTTCTTGTCCTTACTTTTTCCGTCCTCTACCCTCTCCTTGGTGTTGAGCCAACTTGTGACAAACCTGCAAAACATGTAACGAGCTCTTGTTTTGTCAGGAAAACATGCTGTATTTATGTGATATTGGCCTTCAGGATGTTGCTTGGACTGAACAGGTTTGGACAAGTTCAGCAGTTGTGATTGCTATGTTAGTGAATAAGAGGCTGATTTAAACTGCAGAAATGTTATCTGCTCCATCGTACTGTATGTGCTTGTTTGCTGTACTTGCCACAGCCTGCTTGAATCGGCTGCTGTCGCCTCATACTGACTTATCAGAATACCAAATCAGGCAGCCAGGAGGTGCCTGTTGCATATAACATGATGACAAGCTTCCTGTCTTATTTTTTTTCTTGTCATGCCATCAAGTCTTTCATTGTTCTCCTGTTGATAATTTTTGGAAGCAGTTGTCTTTATAATCTGATATCAGACATCATGTCAAAAGGATTCTGAAAGTTTTCTCTGTCTCTGTTTTTCTGCTATCTCCTCTATCTGGGGTTTCATTAGAAACCACTTGTTGTCCTGACAAACCCTAACTAACACACACACATACACACACACACACCCCGGTGTTCTGCAGTTAAAAGGTTGATTGAAAGTTATAGTGGTGGCAACAGCGATGGCTGGCTGAGCCTGAAGAAAGCCAAGCGCTAGGGGACGGCTGGGATAACGAGCTCTGAATGAGGCCTCCGCTGCCTTCGACACACACCCCCGGACCCTCCTTCCAGTTTGCTCCCCTCCTCAATCCCCCTCTTTCAGTTCACCTCCGATGAGCTTCAATGAGACCCCACATGGCTTTGTGGCTTTTTGACTTTCACTTTGTTTTTCATTAGCGATTCTTTTGAGCAACCTCGGAAATTCTTTATGTATTGTCCCCATTGATTGTGGTCATAAAGAGTCTGATCTGGGTGATTGCTTGTCACAGTATGTCAAAATAGGAGTTTTCATTGGGAGTGGATCGCCTGTCATGATGGAATTTGTTTGCACCCGTTTCCAGCAGCAGCCGTCTCTCTCAACACTGGAGGTGAGGCAAAGAGGCCCTGATTTTTCATTCAGGGGACTTCTGTAATGAATGGAAAAATATGTCCCGGCTTTGACTTGAAGAGTGGAATGGGACAAGGAGGAAAAATCATTTCAGGAGCAGAGTATAATCTGTCATATTTTATAGCAGGGCTACTGCTATTCCAGACTGGAATTCTGCACGATGCAGTGAAACTGATTTGATTTCCTCATGCACAGGGACAGGAGTTTGGGCCTTGGATCAGCCCCCAGCCTGGATGTACTTAGAGCTAGAGGCTTGGCAGATAGGGGCACTGCTCCATTCATACAGTTACTCTGTGTCTTAATTGAATATTAGCTAAACTGACTGTTCTTTTTGGGGTTTTTTTTTGCCATGCTAGCAGCAAGACTCTAGGGATGGCAATACTGGCTTGTCTGTGGCTTCACCTCTCTCACCTCCAGACTGAGATATATCAACAGCTATTAAATGGCTGTCCTGAAATGTAGTGATCTTTTGACATTTGTTGCACAGAACAGAAGCATACTTAGTAAATCTGTTGAATGAGACAGGTGTGCCGAAGAGGGACGAGTAGTGCAAATGTTTGAAACAAACTCATGCAGATTGTCAAACTTACGACCAGGACACACTGCATGCATAAGTAGCACTTATGCATGCACAAGAACCTGTTTTGTTTTTTGTCTTTCAGGGCTCATGCCAATAGGTCAAGTACATCTAAGTACATCTTTTAGCAAAAATATACAGTGAGCATGAAGTTGTAATGGCCATGCTAATTTTATACCTCCTTTCGTTTAGTTTTAGTGTCTGTATTTGTCACAGACATGAAGAAACACATATACATCTGTTTTACTCAACCTTTCTTGTCTCCGTGTCAAAATGGGAGCCCTCTGACAACGTTTCTGACGACAGAATCCCATTAGTTGATAACACAAGGCATTTCACAGTGAAAAATTTGCAGGACCTTGTTGTTGACAACACGGTGGCGTCGTAAATGTGTGGAGTATCGGCTTTGAATTGCGGAAATAGTAGTTACAGCAGCAGACAGCTCTGAAGCAGTGTCGCAGCATCAACACTGTCTGTGTGGACACCACAAGCATTGCATTGTACCTTTCATCAGTGCTTTATTTTCTCTGTAATACCAAAAATTACATTTTTGAACAAGTTGCAGGGGTGACATAAAACACAGAGAGCTCATCATCAGTATTTGTGTCCGTCTGATTGTGTGTGCACGTGTGTCTGCTTGTCTAGCAGTGATATTAGGCTATTACTAACACATTATAGAAAAGGCACACTGGTAAGGCGAAAGAGCAGTCGACGGAGTGGAGGCTGAAGGCCTTGCCACAAACCTGTAGTGCTGCTGTCTTCTATTTGATCACCTGGCTTTGGCGTGCTTCTGCCTCCTGTCTGAAGTTGTACCTGGTGGCTCTGCAGAGCTCTGCTGTCGATCTTGAAGCTCTGTGACTGGCTTCCAGGCTTTGGGGCGCTTCACTCTGCCTCTGCCGGCGTTCTCACTCAGATACACTCTCATGTACCTACATTTGGCATTGATTGGTTTAACGTGAATCAGTATAGATGTAATTGGTACCCTTAAAATCACAGAGTTCAGTACCAAACTGTAGTCTAACTAGTAAAAATGCATTTATTTGAGATGTTTCTGTGCATGGGATACTGTGCATGGATCCTTAAAAGATCTTAAAAGGCATTGAATTCATTAATTCAAAAATAAGGCCTTAATTGGTATTTAAATGTCTTAAGTCAATTTCAAAAGTCTTAAAAATGCTCAGACATTGGAAGTAGGATTTTATGAATAGGTTTTTCTGATGCTGCATTTAAAGTTTCTTTAGTGTTTTTTGTCTTCAGTTTAAAAAAAAAGTCTCAAAAAGTCTTAAATTGGATTTGCCTTAAGCTGTAGGAACCCTGCTTGCAACAGATCGATTCTGGCGATCAACAGCTTGTTCCTACACAGGTCACCTTGATAAAAGGACTATACGTCTCTGTGGACAGTTGATTAACAAAGAGAGAGACAGCCAGACTGGCAGACAGAGATGGATAGAGGGCAGTGACCTTTGTACAACCGAGTAGTAAGGTGAACTGGGAAAGCACTGAACAAATTGTCACTGTGAAAGGGTGAGTACCACATCGTAATGACAGGTTCAACAGCTCCATGGTGACAGATTGATTTCAGACAATATTCCTGGATTGTCAAGAGGCCCCATTGCTGTCAGTGAGAGCTTTGCCAGTTCCTTCACCCTGTCCGTCTGTCTCGCCTTGCCTCTCCCCCCTCTGTCTCGTCCCTGTCTCACCCGCCTTTCTCTTTCCCTCACCCACTCCTCTCCTAGCCTCTCCCTCCCTCCTGCTCTAGTCTGAATCGCTCCATTCTGCCCAAACACTCCTGCTACATCGCAGTCTGTCAATAGTCCCCTCCTGAAAAGACCTTGTTGACAAAGGCGCTGGTGTAAAGTGCTTCCCAGTGTCATGGAGATTGGCTGATCCTCAGACTGTACGCTAGTGTAGGGTTTCTGGAGACGGAGAAATGAGGGGCACTCAGTGCCAGGCTCGGCCATCATCATCATCGTCATCATCACACAGATGTGACCACAACACACAGACACACACACACACACACACACACACACACACACACACACAAACACAGGCACACACTAGTCCACCGGTGACAGCATGTCTGGCTCAAAACAGTCTTGTTTACGGCCTCTGTGCTTCTATGCCAGTCAGTAGAACATCAGACCAACGCAGAGTGACGGTGGCTCGACTTAATAAGCCATCTGCATCTCATTCAGCACCTCCAGACTGGACTCCGACTGTGTGAACTGTACACAATGAGCCAAACACCGGGTTGGATAGTGCGTTTTTCCCAACTGTGGAATGCAGGAAGGTGGAAGGAGGAGAAGGAGGGAGTGGCAGGATGCCCCTCGCTGTTGACTGATGGAGGCCATTCAACAACATAAACAAAGTTCTTGTTATCAGGAGTAGGTTTAGCATGCCACCAGGTTTTATTGTCCTGTAGGCATGCTGTGGAGCACAGGTTCCCATGTTTTTGGTGAAGTAATTTCTACATGTGTCCTGTTGCATATGTACATTGTAGGAGAAAGGCTTAGTGGAACCAACTAGAAATGTTCATAGAAAGATGGCATTAAATGCTTGTCTGAATTTGTACTTTTACCTTTTTATTCTATGAGTCAATCAATTCCTTTTTGAGTTCATGTTGTTCTAAGTTAACTGTAAAGCTGCAAGTCTGTCAGTCTTAGGTGGGGGACACAAATATGTGTGCATATCCAGGCAGTAATACTCAGGTGCAAGACAAAACATGTAGGTCTGCTCACTGTTAGGCTCCAAAAAACTCCAAAAAACTGTATTTATTATATTTATTTTAACTAAAGGCAATTTCTCTTTTTTTAAGGCAGTGTTTCCATTTGCAAAATCTTTCTTCATATTTTCACTAGCCTGAAAAGGCAGGATTTCCCACACAATTATTTATTTGTGGCAGTCTGCCCTGATAAAAACATCTGCCCCCACAAATAGATTTTTTTTTTTGTGGCTGGGCTGTGCATTAGCATAGTTGTTGAAATATATAAACTGTCCACCCATTCATGCACCTTTTGTAGTGCAGAGTGCACTCTGGGCACAGATGGAGCAGTAAAACTATAGTATATGCAGTATTTAAAGTAAAACATTCTTATTCATAATGCTGGGTCTAAGAGACCGCTTCCTTCTTTACTCCTGTCAGCGCACTGGTCACATGATTGCAGCTTTTCAAAATCTGTGGGTTATGCACGTATTACTGGCTCATCATTAGGCTGGATATGTATGAATTATGGTGCATTACTTTTTGTAGGAAAATGTGTGAACAATGCATGAGAACAGCCTGTTCAAATTATATTGTTTGCCATTGTTGTTGTCCTTGTAGTTTTGTTTGACCTCTGCCATCTGCTTGAGTCAGAATGATATTTAAGACAATATATTCATAGTTATTGTTGTAGTTATTGTTGCACAAATTGAAATTGCCAATATATAAAATACGTCAAGTCAAAACACTCCCATTTATCACAAAAAACGTTTTACGCTTGCATGAGGTGATATTTCAGGTGGTTTAAAAACTGCAATGTAAACACTTTTTTGGCTTTTATAGATCACATGATGCTATGGCTATGTGCCTGTCGGTAGGAACTGGCTCCCTCGGTATGATGCAGCAGGTAAGAGGTGTTATCGCATAACTCTTCAAAAGTTGAGGGGATCATCTGGAAGTTTTGAATCCACAGTTCCTATGTGAAATTGTGGACTATCACCTCCCAAAAATCCCTCATATGTGGCCGCTCCTGCGTACAAGGGGCTTGCCTTTCCATTATCGCTCCCATAACACATCTGCGCCATCTTAGAGTGGAAATGACAGTTATTGCAGTGGCTGCAATAGAAATAAACCTGCTAATGTTTTGAATATCCATTACCATGTCATTGCCAAAGTGCAAAATGTTGTCAGAAAAGTCACATAACATCACTCAGTGGAAACACAGTCATCTTGACATTGTGTTTTATCAACATTTTGAAAACATTGCTTAATTTCTGCGCAAATATGTAATGCAAACCCGCCTAATCTTGGTGTGGATAGCCCTTTATCATGGGATCTGTTTAGGGTCCCTAACCCCAGGTTGGAAACTGCTGGATTAGAGGAACATCTAGGAAAAACAATAGAATACTGAGGAGCATAAATGGCTTTTTTCCTGCTTTCCTGTTTCCCTTGCTGAGTCTCATGACCTCTCAGGAGGATGTTGGGCACCAGTACACTGGAGGAAGGAGTATGTTGTTGAATACTGATCTTAAGTAAGGGCTTGTAATGTTAACAACCTTTTTTCTGTGGCACAAGGACTACAGCATAAATTTTCTTTATAAAATTGATTTCTGTGTGTGTTCTTGAGAGGGAATAAAAGACAATAAACAGGCATGGTCCAGAGCTGCCAAACACGTGTGCGCTTTCACACAATGTCCCTTTCAGTGCCAAGTGGTCGGTCCATCTCTGAACATGTGAGACAGACAGTAATAAACAGGTGCTCGTTGGTGCCCTGCTCTGTGTTGCAGAGAGAGGTCTGTTTGAGTGTGTCATGTGGCTGAGGCTGAGCCCAGGCCAGGGAGTGGGGTGTGAGATTGTTGGGATTCCTGGTTACTGCCGCCTGGGCCCACCTAATCCCCCTTCACTCCCTCATGCAGCCCTCCTCTCCCTATGAGCTGTGTGTTAAAGGAGGCCTCTCTGCCATCTTAGCCTCTGCTCCCCGCCACTCTCTAAAATCAACCCTCCTCTGTTTAACCCTCACCCTGCACTTCTCTCTCTTCTTGGTTTGATTTTCTGTCTCTCCCCTCCTCTGAACCCTCTTTCTCTGTCTCTGTCTGTCACTCTATCTGGCCTTTCTCTGCCTCCCCAGCCTCCCTTCTGTTGCCTCCTCCCTGATAAGTGGCCCTAAGCACACACTCAGCCCCTGTGTGTGCACCAGGCCTTAGCCTAATGGAGTGAGATAAAGCGACTAGAGTGCCACTCACTGTGTGCTCTTTCTGACAGGGCAAGACCAGTGAATTACCGACTCACAGGAAAAGTTGTATGCTGTAAGTGTGTTAGTGGTTTTTATTAACTGATAATATTATTTTATTTTATTTCCTTTTTGACATTTTTATTGAGAGAATAGAACAAAATGTTTAACAATTATGTAATTTTCTTTTATTTGCTGCTTCCTCCTTTACTTTTCAAATGAAAACATAACCAGAAAGAGAGAAACACATCAGGCTGAATGATACGAGTAGCATTATTTTATTCTATATTTTTGTTATTGTCAACAAAATGTCATGAAAAGACCAAAACCAACAATGCATTCTAGTTTTTCTACCCTCAAGCCCATTGGTTCCTGTTGACTTAAATCTTAAGGCCATGACACATCAAATCGACATCAGAGAACTAGCAGCAACAAAAGCCCTGCCGCCTCACGCCGCGTCATGTTGCCTCACGTCGCCTCACATTGCCTCACCTTGCCTTACCTCGCAATATCTCAGCCAAAAGTTACACAGGAACACCCCAAATCAACGGCCGACCAGCACATATTTTTTGCATCAATGTGAGACGAGATACCCCTCCATACCAGCAGACATTGGCCATCTGTAGTCATCATTTAAAACGGGAAATCGGAAAGCCACCATGAAGCTATTTAGCCAGCTAGCAAATAAACAACAATACTACACTACTGAAAGACCAAAGCTTATTTACTGTGCAGCAGTAAACAACAGCAATGTTTCAAATGGTTATAGAAAAACAGTCTTACCTCATATATCACATTTGTTTCAACCTTTCTCCCTCTTGACTTAAGCTGTTTGTTTACATTTTTCATTTCCATGTCTTCCTCTATGTTGAGCTGGGCGGCTAATCTGAGTGATTTCATTCATTGCGGGCTCCATGGCTACTGCTGCCAGTTCAAGAAAGTTCTGTATTAGATGCATTTTTTAACAGAGAAAAGAAGGCTCTTGTAGTGGCCACTTCCTAAAGCCAACTCTGTCCAGGAGTAGACCAGGTAAAAAATTGGAAAAGCTATAAAGTGTTCCACAGAAACTCGTGTGCAAACTGTTCAGTAATACGACAAAGTAGCCACTCCAAAAACATCATGTGAAAGGCCTCTATTAATTCAAGTTAAGGACTTTCCATAAGGGCTCTGTACTTTTCCAGGCCTGTGGAGGTATGGAGACCTCATGGAAAGTCCTAAATGAATTGAATGAAAGGGGGCATTTCATAGATTTAAAGTATCAATAAGTTATAAAACAAAGGATTTCTCCCTCAGAAAATTGTTAGCTGAGGTAATAGTGAGTATATCTTCTCAAATGATCAATTTAGAAAGTAGATGATGGCCTAAACAATAACCACACTCAGTAAATTATTAAATTAGCATTTGTTTATAGATTAAAAAAAGAAAATTGTATTCGTTTTCTTTTTAATAAGTGATATCCCCCTGCTCATTAAAGCAAAAAGAATGATAAATACATGAGATAAATATTAATAATAATTGCATAAACTATATAAATACTAATAACAGAGTGATTGTACAACTACAAAAAGTCATCTTGTAATATGCAGTTATATTTATATATTTTTTATTATGTTAGTAGTAATAGCTTTGTTTCAGGGACAGTGGCTGTCTGTATAAATGTTAACAGATATATATCTGTCCTGTTTATTGACAAATATTTATGTCTAACTGATTTATTTTGGGTGAAGCTACAGATGACAGAAGTAAGGAGTCTACAAAAACACACACTCAAACATTCTGCTTTTCTCCGACAGACGCAGCTGGGGCCAGGAGAAGGCAGTCAGGTTTAATGAAATATAGCAGCTTAGAGTTCAAAGGCTCCACAGTAGGGCCTGTTAAGGGTCGGCTGCGTGATGGAGATGTTTCCAGAAGCTTTATGACGCTGGAGTAATTTCACTCTGTTTCTTTCCTGTTCTTTTGATGAGGGGTCGGTGGGAGCCTGTTGTTTCAGGGGGCCATTAGTGAAAGAAACAGATTCACTGCAAACAAGCTTGGATTGGCAGTATCGGTATCTGGCCCGATAACCACACTTTTTAACTGATTGGGATTGGTTATTTTGAGCAAACGCCCCACTCAATCCTTTCTTTACATTCGCCGTCATACAAAATGTTGTAAACGGAGAACAACTTTTTCAGCAGATATTCAGGTTTCATTGTAATGTTGCTACTCCAATAAGTAGAAACTTTATTTTTTTTCATGTTCAACTGAAGCTGCTACACCACTTAAAGTGGAATTGAAATTTGTTGCTCATTTTTAGTGAACTAGTTTTACAAAAATGCTGTAATAAGTGGAATTGTGACCGATTTTATTTGTTGTGACTGGGAATGTTAAAGTTCAGCTATAAAAGTACTTTGAAGTGGAATTGTGTTGACTGTAAAACTTCGAATAATAGCCCTGGCTATTTCTTGCTTAAATCATTGACCTTAAGAGGCTTATATTTGGGACAGGCGTCTATATGGGAGGGGCTTTTGTTTTCTTTCACAATAAATTTGTACACAGCAAAGATGGGAAATGCAATCAAATTATTTATTTAACCCTCTGACACCTGTGCAAATTGACTTTTTTTTTTCAAAAACATGGGAACTCGGAATCGGCGGATACTCAATACATCAGATGTATAGGATAAGATTTGGGAATCACTCCAGTGATTCTGCTTTAGTCAGATAGATCGACTGGAGCATCTTATTCTCTTTGCCTTTTTCTTTAGATTTCACCCCCTTCCTGCTGTTTCTCTAGTCCCACATGTCACCTAATAGCTCCCCTTGCACTATTCCCACCACCGAAGCAGTTGCTATTCAGCCCACATCAGATGGTGCCGAAGAAAGAGCCATTGTCCCGGCTGGTCTTACCCCGCTCTTATCTATTGATTGGAAAGTCGAGAGGGGAAAATAACGGGTATTGATTACCACGCTGGGTGAAGTTGCTGGGCAGGACGTCTGGAGGGGTAAGAAAAGACGGCATTCTTCACCCTCCGCTGCCCCGCTGCTGTCAGAACAGCCTCCACCGCCACTCCACATATCCCGTCCCTTTTCACCCTGTCGCTGCCCCCGCCTCCCCCCCTCCATCACCTCACCTCCTTTCTTGATTTGCCAAGGTGGCTCTCCCCCTTCTCTCTTTCTCTCTCACTATTTTATGCCGATTTTTATCTCTGCTTGTGAAATGTATAGCTAACCCAGGCTCTGAACAGAAGCTTTGGCCTTTCACACACTCCCCGAGCTGCATGGTCTGCCTCACCTTTCGCCTTCACCCAACCCCTCCAGTCTCAAGTAAACTGCTCTGGATTTTGTTTCTAGCTTTCATGTTGTTTTTGGTGCATTTTTTCCTTCCCTCTCATGTTCCTTGAGGTTTTTTTCCTCATCCATTTTGATGATTTGTATTATATAAGTGCTCCTGAGGTTTTAAGAGATGCATGATAGAATATTTCCCTGGAAGCACAGGCTCCATTAAAGTTCCTCTCTTGTCTTCGAGGTCTGTCTGCTCTTGTACGGTCTGCTGAGCTAACACAGTACCGCTGAGTAGGAGGAAGCATTCTCCAGCTTCTATCTGTCTCTTTGCCTCTCTTATCCTTTATGTAAATACCGCATATTGAAGACACATTCACTCACATCAGTGTTTATCTAAGTAATGAATCACTACAGTCTGGCAGTGTGCAAAAGCCTTTTGATGCGCAAGAAATTCTTGCAGTTGGCTGGAGATTAAGGACCAAATCCTTTTTATTAGACAATGTTAACAGTGTTGTTTGAATAACTATATCCTGTATTGGGGGACGGTGTTGCGTGCATTATCAAGTTGTTCTCCGTGCGGTTGGTTTAGTTCCAGGTGTACGCTATTGGAACGGCTGTCAGCAGCCAAGCCAGCCCTTTATTGACATGTTTGCAATGATTAGAAAGACCAAAGCTCTTTGTATATACGGGGAAAATGCATGTACACAGCATTACAAATCCACAGGTGTTTTGTAAAAGAGAAAATAAATGAGGAGAGAGAGGTGCCAGCACATCTGAACATTGCTCAAGTCTGGCAGCCTTTGTCGTGTCTTTTTTTAAAGTCCTTCTTCCTGATATGTTTCCCTCCATGGACGCCTGCATGTCAGATCAACAGTTCATTAACCTGCTCCCAAGGTTTCTCAAAAATGGTTATATTTAGTCTGGATCACAAGAATACCTCTTATTGAATGTGCCCCTTTCTCTTAAAATAATCCATCACCAAACTGAGCAAAGAAAAACAGAGCTAATTCTGAGAGTCGCCAGGCCTCCTCCTCCTCTTCCTGCACTATGAAAGATTCCATTCACACACAGAGCTCAGCTATAATAAGGAGCGCCGCACCAACGCTGCAATACGGGAAAGCCCATATGGGCTTGAGTATCATTTTCCATTTACAGAGCAGCTAACAATTCGAACAATTTGAGTAAATACTCTGAAATGCTCAGCAGTTTGTTATAAATTGGGTGGTTTCCGTTCATCACAGCCTCAGGAGAGGACCACAGTGCTTACTTCAGCAACCAGGAGAGAGGACTAAAGGTAGCAGCAGAGAAAAGTACAACTATGTGTCTTATAAACAAGCAGATATGGCAACAATTTATCTGGGAATTGGGTGATTTTTTGTACAGAGGACCTTTATGTGGTAGTTTCCGAGCTTTCATCTCCAAGGTTAAGAGAACCTGTCCTTGAGAGGGAGGAGGAGGAGAGAACCCATTGAAGAAAAGATGGGGTCATGCACACAGCACAAATACTTGTGAAGTTATTCATATGATGTCCTTGATTTCAGCACCTCTTCATGCCTTGTTTTTCAAAAAGACTTCAAAGGTTTTTGGGTTGTTTTTTTTTTTGCTTAAAAGCGGAGATGGAGGGAGGAAATTATTTGTTACACATTTCTTGCACTTGGAGCCCCAAACAAAGTTTCTCTGGAGTCATCTTTAGTAACCGAAGTTCAAGATCACATAAACCTTTATCACGATGACAGGAATACTTTCTTTGTTTTATTGATTGTTTTTGTTTTTTACCCAGGATGAGAAGATTGATACCAACCTTTAGGGCTGTATCCAATTCAGAGCTATGTCAGTCGAAAACAGATTTGGCTTTCAGAACAAATATTTTAGTTGACCTTCACGTAAGATAGTCAACAAGCCAAGGTGGCCTAAACATGCAGCTCTGTGTAGGTCGACTTTGTGTTAGTGTCCCCTTTTTTGATGTACGCATTTGACCTGTGGTGATCTGGGCCTGTAGCTTCCTGTACCCAAGAGCAACGTAGGAGTGAGGAGCGCTCACTCTGCAGCTACTTCTGGGGACGTTTCATTCCCCAGAAGTAGCTGCACATTACAAAAAAACAAAACTTGAAAAAGAATCTATGTCAACTGGGGGAGGGGGGGTCTCCTACTGATGATTATAATCTCCAACTTTCAGGGGGCATGTTGACCTGTTCCTTTAGATGATTAATAACAGTCACACGACAATGAAAAAGCATCTTAATGATGTCACAGTTTACCAAACAAGCAAATTTAGCCAAAGTTTCACTTCACCACCAACATAAAGACATCTGATCAAAAACTTTAAAAAGAAATTTAAAGAAGGATCTCCACTAGGAGGCAGGAGCTGAATGTGAAATGCCCCGCAAACATCACTGTGGAGAGGTTTCGTAGTGTACCATTGTATATTTTTACAAACGGAAAAGAGAATTCAGATGTTGCCCTGTCTCTTTTGATTTTCTGGAGGGGAATAAAGCTCAAAATAATGTCCTTCTAGCCTTCAGAAATCTTTGTTTGACAGAAGCGGTGCCTATGCTGGGCCAATGTGTTTTGACATTTTGCTTCAGCTAAACCTTTGACATGAATCAGGCCTTGTTTTTGTATGTCAGCTCCCTCCATAAATCCAGAAGGAGCACATGGCTGAGTGGCTTGCGGGACCATAAGTCAGAAGATAACTGAAGCCTATTTGTTCAAGATTTGGCAGAAATGTATTTATGTTTTCACAAGGCGATTCAGTCTTTTTGGGATCAATTCAGTCCATATGAGCTCCAGCAGCCCCAGGCCAATGCTGTGACCTGTTTGTGTTCCTAAGGCAGAGTCTGCAGAGTCAGAAACTGAACAGTGAGTGTCTCTGTTCTGCTTTCCTGGTAGCAGAGGAGTGAGATACGAGGCCAGCTGACAACAGCCAAAAAAACTGTGGTTGCGTTTTCTCCACAGACATAAACAATGACACTTCCAATTTCCTGTGCATGCTGTGCACCAGGAAAGGACATCTACCAAGAGGAAGGAAAACTGAGTGTGTGTGTGTGTGTGTGCGTGTGTGTGTGTGTGTGTTCGTGTTCGTGCATGATTGAGTGATTGAGAAAGGCTTAGAAACAGAAAAAGAATGGAGGTTTGCTTAGTTTTACACTCACTAGTGTCACTTTTTTCCACTGACTTTTGTGGTATAAAAATATGAGTGGGTGCAGCTTTTTTAGTATTGAAGGTCGCCAGCCCAGCAGTCCAGATGTTGTACCTGCAGCTGAGATACATCTGTTGGCAATGTGATGAATAAAACAGCCAGATGGGGTTACCTGTGCCACCTTCCCCCACTGCAGCCCCATCAGTATAATGATCTTTTTGTTTACCATATGTGTGAAATGCACCAAAGGAATGTGACTTTGTGTGTGCGTTTGAGCGTGTGTGTATGTGTTAGGAGAGGCCATGTGTGCTTACCCTCCCCATTGTTTTTACTGCTACCAGACCGGCCATTTGTTCTGAGGCACAGACTGTGTACTTTTGAGTGCTATAGGGTTTGGTTGCATTTCCTCCCCGTCTTTCACTCCCCCAGTCTCCTGTTCGGTGTCTGCGCATTAATTCAGTGTTTTGTTTAGTTTTTGGTGGTGGGGGGTTAGTTGAACGCCTGGTGCTGTGTGAGCAGCGGCGCAGGCCTCCTAACACCATCACAGGGTGTTTTGGCCCGCTCCACTTCACCAGATCTGAGGGAGCAGACCTGAGCCAATTAAGAGCAGGGAGAACAGGCTGCTGTCCGTCTCACTGCGACCCGCCCCCCTCATCGCTTTGATCTCTCACACGCAAAACCAGAGCCAGAAATCTTTACCCTCTCTGTGCAGGCAGCGGATGACAGGGCTTGTCCAATTATTACAATCTGGTTTCAACATTTCTGGGTAATCAGACAAAAAGATGACAAATTACCTCTCATCTCATTCCATCTGCCCACATCCGAGCTGTTTTTAGAGCTGTTTTTAGTCAGGGAAGTCAGGATACTACCCTGGTTACTCTGCTGATCCCAGTACACTTTTGTCAGTCAAGCTGCCCACTCTGGTGTTCAGAAATTTTTTATGTAATGTCATTATTTAGTAAACCCATTATTATTATTTTTTTTAGTTGTTGAATATGAAGGTGTCTCTGACTATGCTTACAAACTAAGACCTACAATGACAGCTTCCTGCTCAATCATGCTTATTTCATTTAATGATTTTTCCACTGATGAGCCTAAATGCACACACCTCATTGTTTTACCTGCCACTTAACAGGCGAGCTAAGCTTTCACCAGATTCGCTTCTACAAGTCCTCCTCCAAGAACTCCTGTACGGGAGTCCACTTGAAAAGGTGGTCCCAGCATGATTCATGTGTACTCAGGTACGGTTCACAGGAGGTGTGAAAGCAACCGTGCTATGCTATGTGTGTGCTGCGGTCACTGCCATTATAATAACATAACTTCTGTCACTATATAATAACATAACTTCTGTCACTTTATAATATCATAACTTCTGTCACATTACTCAAATGAACTGGACTTTGAGGTGAAGTGTATTCAGATCTGGGCCCGGGTACCAAATAAGAAACCACCCTAACCACTGGTTAGGTAGCTTGTCCACACTATTTTAAATACACTGTGGAAATCAAAAGAGAATATTCTAGTCAACATCTGGTCTGTTTCTCACCTCATGGACAGCCACAAGTTGCAGTTAGTGAGTTGAGATGTAAAGACATTCCTAAATGCCTCCTGTCTCTTCCAGAGCCTTTGTATCCACGCAGCACCGGGTCCATTATCAGCACAGAACATAAACAAATGTTCCTAGTTGATGACGCACGTTGTTGAGTCTTCTTTGAGTTATGGTGGAATGCAAAAACCAACTATGTGCATACTGCAACCTACTGTATTGCAGTGTGTACATATGCAAGTGTACTCCGTACAATTGTGGTACGAAACAATTGCACTTAATGTGAAAACAGTATACAGTGGTCTAGATCAGTGGTTCTCAAAAGGAGTCCTTGAGTGAGTTCCAGGGGGTTCTCAAGAAAATAGGGAATTGTTTATTTTTACTATTTAATTCACTATAGAAGTGAGCCCAACAGGATGCTGCAGGGATTATGTTTATTTACAGGGCTGACGTGGAAGTTAATATCGCCCTGGTTCCCTTAACAAAAAGCCAATTGGATTTTTTCTTTTGATTACTACTTCCAGCGCCATTTCTTGTACCACACCCATCTTTGAACTCAGACGTCAATTTTGATCTCAGCTACACGCACAACTACACATTTTCTAGCATCTTGCTTGGTTGTGACACTATAGCGGTAACAAAATCACTCCACAGACAAACAGACACCTGCCTCAAAACAGCTTGTGTTGTAGTTCCTGCTACAATAGAGCGCTCCAGGGATAACATTTCTCTGCAGGCTGATTTGGTAAGCGTTGCCCTGGTTACCTCCTCAAAGGCCAGTAGATAGATTTTGGATTACTGTCAAAAATCAAAATATGTGGCAAACAGAAGTTTATGACACTTGCATATTTCAGCAAGATAATTTTCACACATGAACATCACTTTATGATTTAAATGCAATCTCCAGAAGTAAAAAGCTAACATTAGGCTATAAACAAACTACACCATGGTTGAATGATCTGTGATCTAATGTGTATCAATCTAGTGGTCCTTGACACAGAAAGGCTGAGGATCATTAGTATTGATCAGTGAAACTGGGGGAAAAAAAACAAAACAGTTTCAAACTTCAGTCCTGACTTTGGAAATAGATGGTAAAACAATTTTACAATAAGGTTCTTTCAGCAGCTGTTCTGGAGACTTCGATGGAATAATGTGATCTTAATTAGTAGATGAAGTTTTCCAGATGTCATGAAAATGTATGTCAAATTTCCACTCCTATAGGTACTTTAAGGACTTCTTGTCCCTGTCGGCTTAAAAATTCAGATTAAAGCTCCAGAGCAGCTACTGAAGGGAGCTTGTGTGGAGATTTTCTCTTAACAACTAGAAAAAACATATTTCCTCACACATTACATTAATTTTCCTTTAGAATTTGTTGTAATATTTGCGCTTTCATGTTGTAAATTCTTGTGAATTGCACCTCTAAAATTGATTAAAAACTAAAAATACCTGAAATAGAAAATATACCCTTCAACTCAGCTGGTCATAACAGGCAGAGGCTTGCAACCTGGGACGAAGTGTTGCAAGTTGATATTGCATTGTTTAAAAGGATCATAGATCAAAAATAGGTTGAATCACTGGCGTGGACAATGATTTATTGTCTATTTCACCCTTATTAGAATAAGACTGTGGGGAATTACTGTATACTTGTGATATTTTTGGCACAAGAAATGCTAAAAGATGTGGAATAACCTCTAAAAATATTGGTATCAGCCTTAGAGTTCCATGTCATGTTCATGTCAGATGCAGATTCAAATTTGTTTTCCTTCTTTTTGTTTGATGTTATAAATTTTAGAAAATATTCCTTCTTGAACATGTCCAGTTGTAATTTTTTTGGTTTAGAAGTTTTTATTTGTAATTTTTAATGGTAGAAAGTGCTGCTGTACTCTGTTACAGTCGTTCTTCAGCTGCAATGAAGGTGCAATACCAAAGACACGGAAACGCTGACCAATCAGATCAGAACAGGCTTTTTTTGAAGGGGAGGCTTTAAGAGAGAGTGTATCAGACAGAGGGTAAATGCACTGTTACCAGCACAGACAATATAAGGAGAATGCAGTGCTTTTGTTACATTTAAGTATGTAAACATGTTGTAATGGAAATGTTGTTGTCATACTTCAGGAAAGTATGAACCTGAAAATGAGTGTAATAGCCCCTCTTGGTTGCACTGACCTCATCATTGTTGTGTTTGTGTGTCCTTAGGACCTCCACGAGTGTCTGAGAAGGTTGCTCACAGACAATCAGCTCGGCTTGGCAGCGCCATTAAGCTGCCATGTCCAGTGGAAGGAGACCCTCCACCCCTCATAATGTGGACCAAAGATGGGCGCAACATCCACAGCGGCTGGATCCGTTTCCGTATCCTCCGCATGGGCCTGAAGATCAAGGAGGTGGAGGCAGATGACACGGGGACCTACATCTGTAAAGCAACCAACGGCTTTGGCAGCGTCAACATCAACTATACCCTCATCGTCATCGGTGAGTGCCTGATGGAAATGTGTATATCACATTAGTGTTTGTGTAACCTGTTGCTCTGCAGGTTCCTGAGATGAGATCACTTAGGGTTGTAAAACGTGTCACTCTTGTTAAAAAGCTCGATTCAGCATCTATAAAAACATGAAGTCACCTGTCTGCTAACTAAATCCAGAGACCATGACCATGAGTCACACCCCTGATTTGTACCATCAGACCGCATCATCTTCCACCATGGTATTTCGAAGCCTTATTTGTAACACTTTCCTGCAGTCTCACCACAAGAAGACAGCATCAGTCCCAGAGGTCAAGGTCTAAAACAAGTGGATTTATGGGGGTTTAGCGGTTTATCCTCTCGTCTATTGTATGTGTTGCAGCCCCTACCTCTCCCTGCCCAAAGTCAACAGCGGCACGGGATATTGTTTCATACTACTTCATCCTCTGTGACTCAATTGGATCTCAAGCTCTTCCTTTTCCTTAGGCTACACTCAGTGGAGGCAGGAGGTCTGCAGCCCTGCAATGAGAAACACATTCAGTGTAATAGTGCCGGTTTGTCTTCAGACTCTCACACAGCTCTTGAATGGGGCCTGGAGGATTAAGCCCCAGTTTGACCCAGTGTGTTACTCATTTGTGCGTGTGCATACAGTGCATTTCCTCTGTGCTAGAGCAGAGCATGATGAATGAGCGGAGTGGAGCGTTAAGGCTGTGTTTAGTCTAATTACTCTAAGATGCCTAATTAGGGCCAGAGTCTGTGCTCGCTCCCTCGCTCGCTCTCTATCACAGGAGGAGCTGCTGCCTAGTCCTGTGACAGCCAGGCTTCAGAAGAAGAGCCATAATCAAGCAGATGTGAAAAACACAGAGCACTTCAGAAAGCGGTGATTTTTGTAGTTAAGCATGGGAATAGTCTGGACCAAAGTTTATTTTAGGGTCCCCCTCAATATGAAGTTGCCAGTGAGTTCAAAGAGAGGGTGTCTGCTGATTGTGCGAAAATGAAAGGCTGGAGATGAAGGCATGGAGCCAGCTATAATGTCAAGGTTCATACTTTGTGCCATATAGTATCAAAGTCAGACGTGGCTACGTCTGTGTCTACATCCTGAGTTTTTACATCCACAAAAATATCTTTGTGGAGCTCACTCAGAATCAATCATGTGATGGATAACAGGGCTCAGGCTCTGTCAGGGCTGCTGATTGGAGACTGTCACAATCCTCTGTGCATTTTTATGTGATGGAGTAGTAGGTCTATTTCATGTTTATCCACTGCAGAAAGTAAATGTAGATTCTTTCAAGTAAGCAGTAGAGTCAATGTGAATGGAAAAAAAATGCAGCCAAATACATCCGTAGAGATATTCTTTCTTTTTTGGCATTTGATTTTTAATTGATTTAAAAGAAACACTTTCCTCATGGCCTCTCTTTATGCCAAATTTAGAACAAACAAATGTTTTTAAATGTATTTTTATTTATGACTTTTAAAACCACTGCTGTAAAAATACATATTTTTACCCACAATACTTACAATTATAATGCCTGTTCAATGCGGATGTAAGATTTACAGGATAGCGGCATTTCTTTTCTTTCCCCTTCTTTTGTTTTTTTCTCTAGCTTTTGTCAAAAAGAAAAGAAAATTTATAATACTTCCATGTCCTCATTAGCTTACTTACTTACACATAAACATATGAACACATAAGCACTCACATATGCACATATCCTGTGTCCATCCCAAGCTCTGTAAGTAGACTTAATCATATACACTGGAACTGAGGAAGTGTACAGGTCCTATCAAATCGATAAGAGGAAGTTAAAACAGTGGTGGGGTCATACAAAGTCTGTTCGTAATTGGGTTATGAATTCGATCCATTTATTCCAGATTTGATATCATTTATTCTTTTAGATCTGCATGTCATCTCGTCTCTCTCCCCCTTTTCACACAAGCAATCTCCTGACCTAGTGTCTGATAGGCATTAGTGTTGCAAGATTAGACATCATTACAAGAATACAATGTAGAAAATATATTTCATATTTCATAAACTAGAAAAGGCTTTTTTTTTTTAAATTAAGATGTACGCTTGCTTACTGTTGAAAATTCATAATTTAAATACTGAAAAAGTTGTACTTGAAGTCACAGTCAAAAAACATCTACTGATATAGTGGAATTGGCAGTTAAAATGGAAGTGCTAAAAGAAGATTAAGTTTCAGTAAAAGAAAGATGCATCCAAATGGGCACTTTCCCTTTATCTCAGCTTCTGTAGAGACTGAATAATACCTAAAAATCTCTTAAGGGTCAGCTCCAAAGACTTGTTGTTAAGATTCTGAAAAGATGATTAAGATAAAAGTGCAGACTGACAGTCTAATGATTGTAATTTGTTATTTCATATAAACAGGAGGAATATAAATTAGTTTGTACTGTGACATTCTGAGAGGTCTATGTAAGCTGGAAAAAGCTCGCACAAACACAAGCAAATACAAATAAGGGAAAAAAGGGTTTACAATAGTTTCACTGACCACTGAGCTCTTTAAACATGTGAGACATCTTATTTTTTAAAATAATAAAACTGTACATCCACATGGAATTTGCTTTTGGACTGAATTTTGATTTAAAGCTGGAAGATATCATGATGAGTTTGATAAATTGAAGCGACCTACACTCACACTTGCACACACACTTGCACACACACACACACACACACACACACACACACACACACACACACACACACACACACACACACACACACACACACACACACACACAGAAGACACACGATTAGACAATTAATCTTAGTGATAGATAACAACTTTTCCCCTTGCGGTGTGTTTATGCGACAGATAATCTGTCTGGTTTGGCTGCTGCTGCAGTGAGAATGAGACTTCACTGAAGACAGTTTAAGACTGATGTGATGAAGCTGGCAGCGATCGCCGGGAGATCAGTTCAACCTGACTGCATGCATTGCTCCCACTCAGTGATTACGTTAGGAAGAAATACCATTGAAAGTTAAATCATAAGTCTTTCTTGGAAGCATATTTCCGTTAGATTTTTATCAGTGTTTTTGCCCTTTATGGAGTTACCTAGAGACTTTCTGGCCGGTCTCTTAATCCTGATCCGGTTTGTTCCATTTCCTAGTTGTCCTCTGGTGCTGGTGAGTGCGTGACAGACCGACTCTAGACACAAGAACACCCCCTCCCCTCTTTCTGCTCTCTTGTCCATCATCCCATTAGGCACTGGCAGGCCACCACCACAGCGTTTGTTTTTACAGATAATTGTTTCATCAGAGCTGCATTGCATTCTGGGTGCCTTTTTTGGCCACAAAGATTAGGGGGCCTCATTGTCAAAATACTTCCAGGATTGAAGTCAGCTAATACAGCCAAATACTGTGCAATTATCATGAGTAACACTTTCCATTAACGTTGAATCACCTAATTGTTCGCCATTTGCATTTAGTTGCATGCAGTTAAGTGTCGTGACTTGCAGGGAGGCTTATTATGTTGCTCAAAAAGATCAGAGGAGAGAGATTATTTATTTGAAATACTGTAAATGGGGGGGGGGGGGTAACTCCCAGCATAGCTCTGCATACAGTATCCATCATTCCACTTGGTTCTTTTTACTGGATTGTAGAGTGAAAAGGTAAGATGAGCAGTTGGTTATAGTGACGGACCGGTAAGGGTCTATGGGAGAAGAGTCTATACTCAACTTGATGTCAATGCCAGTTACCCCCAACCATTGTCTAATTCACAATAAAGATAAAGTGATTCACACTGGGAATTGTTTTTGTACTTTTAGTATACATAAGGCTCCAGAGTGCATAAAACAGCATCAAAATAGAGCTTGTTTATCCCCACACCACTGACTGGGGTCCTAGCTAAGCCCCTAAACTCTTAAAATCCTAGAAATGTCCTGAAATCCAAAAAAAAAAAAAAATCCTCAAACTCTAGAAATGTCCTTAAACCCTAGAAATGTCCTGAAGTCAGAGAAATGTTCTATAATCCTAGAAATGTAATGAAATGCTAGAAATGTTCTAAAATCCTAGAAATGCATTAAAATGCTAAAATGCTAAAAAGTCCTAGAAATGTAGTAAAATCCTAAAAATGTCCTAAAATCATACTAATGTCCTGAAATCTTAGAAATGTGCTAAAATCACAGAAACTGCCTAAAATCATAGAAACATCCTAAAACCCTAGAAATGTCCTAAAATCCAATACATTTCCTAAAATTCTTGAAATGTCCTAAAATCTAGAAACATTTCAAGATCCTAGAAATATCCTAAAGTCCTAAAAACATGTATGGGGTTGCGGCGACAGCGACCCTGGCCTTCTGTCATTTTGCAAAAGTGACCCCCAAGCTGAGCAAATTGAGTATCCCGTGTCTACGGAAATCCTGGCAGCTGTTCAAGTCCAAGGCCCAACGTAGAACGCATAACTCTTTAAACATCGCCTGGGACCCTGTGGAGAAGCCAAGCAGAAGAAAGACAGTAAGATAAAGCGACAGCAAAGATGTGGAGCAAGATTGGAAGTGAGAGAGTGAGGGGTTTTGCAGGGTGATGTAAGGAGAAGGGGAAGGGACGGGGGTGGTGGGTTCTCTTCAACTGGAGAGATATCCCTCCTCCCATCTGCCAGCGGACAGCCTGTCCTCCCCTGAGCTATCTGAAGAATCTGGTCAGTCAGTGCAACATGGCGCCTCCTCAATCCCTCCAGCTGGCTGTTTGGGCCCTGTTTGGGGTGGTCTCTTGACAACTGGGCCCATCACCTCCCAGCACCCCCACCAGGACACACCGATGCATGCAGCTTCAAGCTCAGCTGCTCAGTCTGCAGCAGGCTTCATACTCGCATTAACATGGGATTGTCATATTAACATTTACAGCATTGTATTTTAATGTTTATGTCTGCACAGATAATATATTATGGGGCTAATACAGTGCTGGAGGCAGTCATTATTCCTACATGGAGATTTTGGCTCTCGCAGCACATTTTTCATTTCGCTCCTCTCTGGAGACGTTGTCAGGCCAACTGCTGGATAAACTGCCCCGTGTGTGACTGATCACATGTGGTAGCTGTTTGGAGATTTCCAGAGTGTGATGCAAGGCCACTGCGCATAACTTTCCTTGGACAGTACAATGTCCCCAATAACATCTGGAGCTCATTGTGACCTCAAATCATCAGGCCTTTTCCTGTGATTCAGCTGGCACAGGAGGCCAGCAGGGAGAGTGTGTAGTGACCTGTTTCCTGTGGCTGGATTTGTGAATGAAGTGGGAGGGGATGGCGTCAGACCCTAAACACTGTAGCGAGACCATGAATGGATTTAAGTTGTGTGGAAGGAGGCTGATTGCATTTTAAAAACTTGATACTTTTCATTTGCATGAGCATGCACTCAAATCGTGGCTCTTGTGATTGAATTTCCGTTTGCATAACCCACCTTTGATATCATGCAGTACATACAGTATTGGGATTTTTTGTTTGATCACTGATTCCGTAATAAGTTGCAGCTTTTCCTTACTTTCCAGTAAGCACAATAGGGCCTCTCATACAGCTCTGTGCAAAAGTCTTAAGCCACTGTGAACTTTGTTATTGTAGCAAAGTTAAAATGATCATACATATGTATTTCTCGATCGTCTCTTTGCGAAAATACAACCAAAATATACAGAAATATGTATATAGTATTAAAACAAAATATTTCAGAACAGCTTCAACAGGCTAAAATTGCAAGTATTTAGTGTGACCCCCTTTTCCACTTAGCATGTCTTGAACTTTTGTGGGTAGACAATATGAGATTTATAATACTAATCTGGTGTATTTAAACCAGGTTGCATTCAAGACATGTCCAAAGCTCAATATTGATTATTTGAGTTACATTTTGTTATGATTATAGTACTGTTCCATGTTTCACACTAAATATTGACATCAGTCTGAAGGAGCAATTTTGTTCTGACTTCAAGTCAGAATCAAGTGTGCCAAACTGCAAACTGACTTGATGATTTAATGCATTGTACATGTTCTCTGTATTCATTGTAGACACTTACAAATATATATGTATATATATATATATATATATATAATCCTCATTACAACTTTGCTACCCTAAGACTTCTCCAAAGTACTGTAGATTTGGAGGCCTTTCAGTCATTTATTGATTATTTTGTTTGTCATTCTTTCAAAAATAACAATCATATGGCAGACCTGATGTCCTACTTTGCCCCTGTCTGCAGTCTAGTGAGCCAATGTTGTGTAAAGACAATAGTGGCAAGGGATAGCTTTAACAGGACAGACATATAAAGGGTGCCATTGTTCCCTAGAATTGCCTAAAAGTAGAGAGGAAATAGATTCAGGAAAAAAAAAGTCAAAAAGAAAACCCCGGCAGTGTGGGACCGTGTTCTGTTTGGATTGGGAGGTTCAGGAACCGGGAGGAATGTGGAGAGCCCAAGTGAGCAACAGAGAAATATTTCTTCCAGTGGAGGCTGTTTTTTAAAGGAATGGGTTATTATAGTTGGCCAGTTAAACCCCTTCAAATAGCCATGACATCATGGCTGGGCTTGGTGCTGCAGGGGACAAACAAAGGAGGGTTTGTACCCAGAGAACCCTAGAGAGCTGTGAGGGTTTCGGGGGGACTCGGAGGGAGGCAGAACGAGGGGGTTAGAAGTCACATCTGGCCTCTTTACCTGACCCAATCAAACCCTGAGAGGGAATCAAGTGTGCCAAACTGCATCTAGAAAAATCCGACTTGAGGCTGAACTCAAAATCAAAATGAGGTAGAAAAGGTACAGGACTGGCTGGTAGTTTTTTGCATTTATCATTGTTATTTAAACAGTTTACCTGTGTCTGTCTTTCCATTGGCTCATGGCTGATAAGTTTTGAGCATGCTAAGAGTGACATAGAGTACAATATCTAATGTGAAGTGATGGCTCAGTAGGACCGTATTAGGTCAGTTAACAGCAGCTTTTCGTCAGTAATCATCTGCTTAATGTCTCTTCCTGCACAAAGTGGCAGATACTGGCGAGGAACACGATCTGCCCCGTTAATTCATCAATGCTTAACTCGAAAAGTCGATTCGCATCACAAACCGTCGATTAGGTTTCACTCATTATATTTTCTCTAAGCCCCGTCTTAGCTCGGCTGCATGATGTCAGCCAATGACATAAACTCCACAGCTGTCTCCTGGAACTGAGCTTATGAAAACTGATCATATTACTTCCAAATGCTACAGAGTATGACCTGAGCATGTACCCCGCTCAGAGGAGCCTATCTATAAATGCGAAATCTACTCAAATAGAGCCAAGAACACTTTTCTGGGCCTGTCGGTGTTGGGTTGCTGCCATGAGAGCTGTGATGGTGACACAGTTAAAAATTAAGAATGGAATTCTTATGGAAAATGAATACAGGGTTTTAAAGTAGAAATATACCCACCATACTATAATGTTCACTGTCTTAAAGGAACACTTCACCCCCAAAATGATCATTTAGATGTCATCGTCATAGACTGTATAAAAAGATGGACGACGTTCTCCCTGCTTCCCCTGCTCTGCTTAAGTGAGGTTAAAATATCCAGGATACAGGCGCTGCCGTCTTGCGCTGGTGAAGTCATTGAGAGCCAGAGTCTGTGCAGTAGCAATATCCCAGGTACACCTGTCTGACTTATCATGAGCAGCTCCATTGAATGCGAGCGCATGGATTGGCACACACAGCTGTCAATCATAGAGGAAAATCCCCTTTTTGTAGAACTGAATAACTCTTTAAAACTTAACTTATCATAAAAACAATTACTTTAACAAACATCAGGGTGATGAAAACTACCTTTAGTGTCAGAAAGCATGTCCCATTTACTAACATGGTGGGACGGGCTTTATGACCTGTGCTGCAGTCAGACACCAGGGGGCGATCAAGATTGAAACGTTACACTTTGAGGAAACTTTCAAGTTGTCCATCTTTATGTACCGTCTATGGTCATCATGTTATGTTGAATTTGGAAAGAAAACTTTGTTTTTTTCTCACATGCCTCCATGATGAACAAAGAATCCAAAAACTGAGAAAATTCTTGATGAATTGAAGTCTTTGGGATCTGTGTTTAACAAAAGCAAAACCATATCAAAACATATGTTCACAAAAGCTCTGTTCTTATATAAACTCTTGACAATATCTGGAAAATCAGGCCTGGACATTGTCTGGAGTTTCCCTTTCGCACACAAAGCACACAACAGGAGATTGTCTGTTTTAGGCGCATTCTCACTTACTGGAAATACTCTGTTTGATTTGGGCGAGGGATGGCGCCTGGGTAGGGCATGCAGGTGGCAGGACATGACACCGATTACCCATAGCCAGATTGTAATTCGGTTATTAAGAACAGAGTGCCATTCTTTGATTTTGTCCGACAGTGTCAGCATTAGCCTTTACTGACAGAAGTTAACGTCGTCTCTCCAGTTAGACATTTTTGTAGCTGTTCAACGAATCATCCTCAGCTTCGAATGCTTGTTGTTTTCTGATTTTGCTCGAGCCTTATGTTAGAAACTTCATCAACACGCCCTCACGCCTGCTGTGAATTCTCCAGACATTGCTCTATTCACTCATGGGTGCAATCACATATTACACAAACTTTCTATGAGGGAGTTGGCAGGACAAAGACCTTCTAATGTCCAAATCAACTGATCGGACATTTGCATTCTCACTTAAAGCTCCTCTGGGTAATGTCTGGACAATTTCAGGGTTGCAATGCATGTGTGAACGGGGCTAAATTCTCACACAACTCATACGGTATAATCCAAGTCTCATTTATCCAGTTGAATGCTCACTACTTTCTAAACACATGCATTTTCACCAAAACCTTACTATTTAAAACACTTCAGAGCAAACAGTCCAGGCGTACTACTTGTCTGTGCATGAGACTGTTTATGTGGAAGTGTTTTAAACTGTTAGGATTTCAAGAAAATACATGTGTTTGGAAAGTACTGAGCAATCAACAGGATAAATGACTCTTGGATTATACTGCATGAGTTGTGTAAAAATGTGTAGACAGGTGCAGTGAAACCCTTGCTGTAATTAAATAAAAACTCCTTTGACTTCAGTTTATCAAGAATTTTTTCACCTTTTTTGGATTCTCCATTTACCGTGAAGGCATTTGAAATCTACGAAATCAACTAACACATTGTGGGTAACTGATATATAAATATTTTTCTGAGTAAAGCATTCCTTTAACATTTCAATAAAAACAGAAAAATGCATTTCTCGTGAAGCATGAGGTTGATAATAAATGCTTCAGATTAATGTCAGTGCATAACTGATACGCATAATTCTGTGCTGCAAGATTTCCTTTATCCTCACCGCAAAAGAACACCTGGCTGTTTCGTTAGGCAGTCATCTGTTGACTAACCGTTGTCCTGCTGTGTTAACAGATGACTCAGGTTCTGATAAAGCTGGGCTGCCGCCGGCTGATGGAGTGGAGTCTGAGCTGGGCACTGATGGCTTGTCAGAAAAACTTGGTAAGAGCTCTGTTGGCATGCCAGTAATGATGCAGTGGTAAATTAACCCGACCAAACCAGTACCTCTGCATGTTTTATACTATTTACAGGGTTCCCAGGGTCATGAAAAACCTTCAAAAATGTCTCAAATTTCACAATCACATGTTCCAGGCCTGGAAAAGTCATGGAATTAGTAAAATCATGATAGTTTTGCAGAAGTCATGGAATTTTATTGTGTATAATGAAATTGTTACAGTACTCTTCTAAGATAACCTTCCACGTATGTTTTGAATTTTTTTCAATAAATTTGTGGGAACCTTGTGTTTACTACAAATCACATCTAAATCTTCTGCAAACGCATGTGATTTTTTAATGTATTTTCCTCTATCAGTTCATGTAATTTATCCACTGACAAGTTAATAACAAGATGTGTTCTCCTGTCCCATGCAGTGCGTCCCCGCTTCACCCAGCCCGCTAAGATGAGAAAACGGGTCATAGCTCGCCCCGTTGGCAGCTCAGTGCGGCTCAAATGCACGGCCAGTGGAAATCCTCGACCAGACATTGTGTGGCTGAAGGACGACAGACCGCTGACGGAGCAGGAGGTCGGGGAGGGCCGCCAGAAGAAGTGGACTCTGAGTCTGAAGAACCTGACGCCGGAGCACAGCGGCAGATACACCTGCAGGGTCTCCAATCGGGCTGGGGAAATCAACGCCACGTATAAGGTTGAGGTCATACGTGAGTATCCCCAAGAGAGGCTGAACTGTACGCATACCGAACATATTCACCTGGAAATATTAATGCTAACACACGAGGCAGAGATGATTAATTTAAGTGATTACTCATGTTTGTGTGGATCGTTTTTGTGATCTTTATACATTGCTTCGGGAAATTAAAACAGCGTAATGCTTGTAATTGTGGGTCTGATTTTGCCCGAGGAAGAACTGTAAAATCTTCTCTCTGATCTACCTACTCCTGTCGTCTGATTGCGATCAGCAGGTCGTATTCATATCCTTGCTGCATGGATGAATGTGCTTGTGTAATCATGTATATGAGAAGCACATTGAGGAAGCAGGCTTGAGACTGAGGGCTTGTGCCCTGGTGTTTGCACAGGGGGGAGAGAGAGACTGTTCAACTCAAAGACCCTCCACCCAATCTGGAGCTGATTAAAGCCCAGCTGTCTGCCAGACCCGCCACCCCCCTCCTCCTCCTCCCTCCCATGAGAAATGTGTGCTGTACAACCAGGAGCAAAGAAAGAGAGGAAACTAATCACACATACTTCTTGTGTTACATGTGGTATTCCTCCCTCTCTGTCAATTATAAGTTCTAAGCCGGAGGCTAATAACGGTATGGACAACTAAGACCTCTTCTAGCCGCAGAAGGGCTGTCATGTCAAAAGAAGGTCTGTGTATGTGTCCTCACAGTGTTTCTGTGTGTGTCTGTGCAGAGAGGACAAACTCCAAGCCTATTTTGACTGGCACTCACCCGGTCAACACGACGGTGGACTATGGAGGCACCACGTCGTTCCAGTGCAAAGTGAGGAGTGACGTTAAGCCGGTCATTCAGTGGCTCAAACGCGTGGAGTCTAATGAGGAGAGCCGCTACAACTCCACCATCGAGGTGGGAGACCACCGGTTTGTGGTGCTGCCCACGGGGGAGGTGTGGTCACGACCCGACGGCTCCTACCTCAACAAGCTGCTCATTACCCGCGCCAAGGAGGAGGACGCTGGCATGTACATCTGCTTAGGCGCCAACACCATGGGCTACAGCTTCCGCAGCGCCTTCCTCACTGTGCTGCCAGGTGAGGCCTGGGGTATGTCTGTTTACAGCGTGGCACTTACAAAAAAGCTGCAGAGCAACAAATCAGCAGCTTGGACAAGGATCTGTGCTATCAGTTTGTGTATTTTATGTGGTTGTTTATTTTTAGGAATCTGCGTTAGTGCACGTAACACAAAAACATCAGAGGAATCTGTCAAAGTGAAATGAAAGCCAGACTGCGTACATACATACTAGCTTCAGAAAGTAATCATACTCCTTAACTTTTTGCAAACTTTACTGACAGATTTTAAAGAAATAAAAGTGCAATTTTTGCTCATCAGTCTACACTCAAAAACCCATTGTGAAAGTGAAAACATGCTCCTTTGGCAAATTGTGGTCAGAGGTTTGCTTTAATCATCCTTGAGATGTTTGTAAACCTTGATAAGAGTTCACCTGTGGCAGATCGAATTGATTGGACAGAGTTTAGAAAAGCACACCTGTGTATACAAGGTCTCACAATTCACTTTGCATGTCAGGACAGAAAAAACAAGCCATGAAGGCCAAGGAACTCTCTGTAGACGCAAGTTATTGAGTGTAGATTGATAGGAGCAAATGTTTTTTTTTCATCAATCATTTTCCCTAAAACACAATTTATTGACTTTTACATAAGTAAGCCCTCTCAATTCATCACTTATGATCCGCTAGAGGTGTCTAGCGGTGTATTTATCACCAGAGACTCTGCTGCCTGCCTGTATTTTCCTCTGATTTTGCTGTGTTCAGGGCGTTTCTGGTGCACAGCGCATGAGACTAAGGACTTAATAAAAACATAGCGACAGGTGCCAGACTGCAAGTGGCACAAATCCAAAAGGAAGATTAGAAAATCACAGACACAGCTGTGAAAAAATCACAAATGTAGCAAAAAAGAGGGAATTGGGAGTTAGCTTTCATTCTAAGTTTTGATGGTGATATTGTTTACAAACAGAAAGTGACAATTTCTGCATAGTATACCTTTAAAATTGCATCTGTAACACAGTAAAGTGCACAAAAAGTGAAGGGCTCTGAATACAGCCAATGTGCATGTTTGCAAAACATACTAATGAGGACAGATGACGGCAAATTAATATTAACGAGCACAAATATTTAGTTCTCACCTGTTTTCTATCAGTTTTTGATGCATTTTGGACTTGTGTTGTTCTCCATCAAATTCTTAAAAATCTGTCAAATTCAACAGGCAGCCAATATATTTAAGCTGTATTTTTTAGAGGGTTGCATTTTAGTCTTTAGCTTTAGTTTTTTGTGTACATGAACTGAAGGAGATCAATGAAGATGTAAGCACTTCAGAGCTGAAATGATTAGTCTTAATTGACAGATAAAAATAATTTTGTTTAGGGGCGATTATTTAAGTCAGTTTGAAAAAATGAGGAGGATGCTTACTGGATTTTTCCTCTTAAATGTCTGACTAAATCAATCATGTAATTTGACAAAAAAATAAGTAAAAGTCCACTGAGGAGCTCTTTGCAGAGCTATCAGTGAAATCTAAAAGGGTTTTCTCATTTCTTGACCCTGCCACCTGAGATGTGAGTGGAGGAGGGAAAGGAGAGACACGAGGAGACGGGGGTTGGGTTAGGGTTATGATACATCATCATTCATCATGGAGACATCATTTTAAAGCAGCGTCTAATAAATATGCGTGTGGCACAAATGCATCATCAGCTTTGGCTCATACCTCTTTTATATGTCACGGGTGCCAAAAAGACTTCTGCAAAGGATACACCTGTGCATCCTCACTCTTAGCTCCTCCTGAAGGCCTCCTCTCCCCTCGAGATGCATTTTAGGAATTGAAACATCCATTGAGATGGTGCACTCAGTACAATTTCTGGGTCACAGGCAGCGGGAGAGGCAAGAGGAGACGAGGAGGCACAAAAGAGACAAATGAGAGAACCCACCGTCTTCCTTAGTCCTCACATGACCTACGTCTTGAACAGGTGGTGATAACAGATGGTCCTATATGAGAAGGGGATGGAAACCTATCCCGCTCCAAAGATTGGAAGATTTTTGGACTGCGATTCAGTCATTTTATGTCTTTTATTGACTGAAAGCTGAACCAAATAAATAATCAGCAGACGAATTGATGGTGAAAATGATAATTAGTTTGAGGCTTTAAGCGCTTCACCTGTGCTATAAACAAACATCTTGGCAACATTTAAGAGTTTGAGACCTGTTTTGATTTTATTTTGGCTCTCTCCTCTTCTGCAGACACGAAGCCTCCCATCACGCCCATGTTCTCGCCAGCCTCCAGCTCCCTCCCCTGGCCTGTCATCATCGGCATCCCGGCTGGAATCGTGTTCATCTTTGGCACAGTGCTTCTGTGGTTCTGCCAGAGCAGGAAGCACTGTCCCCCTCCCAGCGCTCCAGCTGCGGCTGCGCAGGTACTACACACCTCCCACCGACTGCCATATCGAGAGCGGGACAGGGGCTGCATCGCTCCGTCCTCCAGCTCCTCTAGCCCGGAGAAAGACTGCATGAGCTCCATGAACTATGAGGAGTACCTGGCGCAGCAGCAGCTCCTCCTCACACAGGGAGGACCAACAATCCCCCCGAAAATCTACCCCAAAATCTACACTGACATTCACACACACACTCACTCCCACGTGGACGGGAAAGTACACCAGCATCAACACATTCATTTTCAGTGTTAGCCTTTAGTGCCAAATATAACCAGTATCTCAGAGGGACAACGAGCTGCGGACTGGACAGCAGCTCCTGGCATTAAAGACTCTTCTCCAAGACTGATGGGAGAGGGAGCACGTGGGGAAAAACAGTGGCCAGTTATTACATCCAAACTTCCGTATTTGGTGCTTTATTTTTTTTACCTGTCAGATTCTCACACCACTAAAATCCATTAATCCTTGTTGTGCACTTAAGAAGGACAAGGACTTTTTGCGTGTGAGTTGAATCGCAGCTATTCAGGCCAGCTGAATCCTCAGCAGCTGAGTTTTGCATTTTCCTACTTGAGCTGAAAATGGACGTTAGGTTTTCCCTTTCACGTATTCAGCTGTCGGAGCGCAGAGACTCCGTTCGTTCTGCCTGGTAATGAAGATGAAAAAGATTTACAAAAGGGGCTGGTTTTGTGCCCTACTCAGGTAGTCCTTTTGTTTGTTAAAGATGCATCATTTTTAAAATGCTGACCACTATCCTTTGTATTACCTTTCTCCATCCCTCACGGTTGCTCTCTGGTAAAAAAAAAAAAAAAAAAAAAAGTGATAGAGTAGAAGATTTTACAGCCTTTTTATGGCACGCAAACCTTGCCTGAGACTGCAAGGGATGGATGAATTGTGTTTCCATGTGAACTGAATTGGTCTTCATTATCATTTCGACTTTTCTCATCGTAGTTTCCCATCATCAGTCAGTAGCATGTTGAAATAAACCAGCAGAGGAACCACACTTTATGAAGCTGTAGTCATTTATAATCAAGTTGAGTCATGAATATTTAATTTATTTTGCTAAAAAAATGTATCAAAAGTTTATTTTTCAGAGTAAGGCGTTTTACATATCTATGTAATGTTATTAAAGTATACTGTTGTCGTTGTTGTTGTGTATAGTACATTTTGAGTACTGTGTCACCCAGTTTATACACATTTAGTTCATGCCAATATTTAGGTATTTCTGTATGTAATTGGTTGTATTTGACAATCTTGTATGATGTATTCTGTTCAAAGCTCAAAAACTAAATCATCTGAAGTTTGATGGTTTGGTAGTTTGATTAAATGACCTTAACCCTGCATCGTCACCAGTTTTCTTGTGCTGCGTTCAGCTGCCTTTCACAAGCTATTTAACCATTTGAAACCTGAAAAGACTGGTTTCTTTTCTTTCAAAAACACGGGGGATGAGCAGCTATTAGTAAAAGGTGACAAGAAAATGACCTGATAATTAATTGCTCTTTTTAAAAAGGGGAAACTTTAAAAAAGATTTGTGAAAGATGTCCATAAAACTGTATTTATAATCATTATAATGATATATTTTAAAGTATGTTACGGAAAAAAATGTATACATATACATTTTAAAATTTTTAGCACTATGAGACATTTTTATGTATTTATTTTCCTTTTGATTGATATTATTTTTATGTAACTTTCTTGTTCCTTTTTACATATTTCTTGATAATTTTTGGGCCCTGTCTTGTTAAGTTGTTCATTGCCTTATCCCCATGTTTTTGAAAGAAATTCAACACATTAGGTTTCAAAGAGTTAGAAGGATTTGTCAGGATTTGATGATTATTCTGCAAAGGATACAATCTGCTCTTTATAAAGGAATACTTTACTTACAAAATTATCATTTGTATGTTAATTGCTCACCCTGTTTTAAATGTCCAGTGTGTAGGATTTAGGATATGTTGGCAGAAATGGAAAATAATATTTGTAGAAGCCACTTTTGTTTATATCAGTATTTGATAACTGATCCCCAATATGTTTTTGATCTATGCCTCCGTTTATTTACAGGCTTAGGTGAGATTTTTTCCTTTTATTTTTGAAATTGCTCTTATTTTGAAGCCTTGACTCACCTGCGGATGTGGGATAATTAGGGCAGTAACCCAGGTGTCATCACTTAGTCAGCTCAGGAAAACACCAGCACACAGCCTTTCAACCACTTTTGTTTGTCTCAAGTTTTTGTTGTTGCTTGTAAGGATTTTTGGATTATCATCACTGGTTTCTTCAGACTGGACTGTGAAAATCAACCTGCTACAATCAACATTCAAACACGGTAAATAACACAACTCAGCACTGATTTGTTTATTGTTTAACGTGGAAAGTGAGTTGAAATCTCTACTAGGCGTCTATATGAAGAAACAAGAAGCCATTATAATATTCATAGTGACTGAATAATTTTTTTGTTTGTTTGTTTCGAATCACCTGAAAATAAGAATTGTACTTTTGTTACATTCCAATATTTATATCTACATCTGAAGCAGGTCCTCTTTCAAATCTGGAATCTGCCAGGCATTTTTCAAAAGTGGGCCTGAAGCAAAGCCAGTTAAGTATCCCTGTCTTAAATGCTCAGTACAGAGAAGTTTCTGTTGGTTGCAATCTTACCACTTGATGTCACTAAACCTTTAAGTTAAATTTATATTTTCTGTAGTGAATGAAGAATCCAAAAATGGACTGATTCTGTCAGATGTCCTTGTGTACAATTAGTGGGTAGTATAATTTATAACATAACATTTTATCCACTCTTCTCGTGTTTTTATGCAAAAATGTTAATATGTAAAGTAACTGGTAACCTAAACTGTCAGATAAAGTTAAAACGTATTCCCCTCTGAAATGTTATGGAGTAAAAGTATAATGTAACATTAAAAGTATAGACTCAAGTTAAGAAAGTTAAATTTAAGACTTTTTAATGCCTCTCAGAATAAAATTTAAGAGCAATTTTATACTAACAACAATTAAAGAGAAAAACATGAACCAAGGTAAATAAAGGGTTAGGGAAACTACAAGACAAAACATTTTTTTTTTAATTTTTGGTCAATTTAAAAGTTAGAATTTGGCAAATAATTAAATAAAATTAATATTACCAATTATTTTTGAGATGTTACACCGCAATGTCTCCAACAAAGATTCATAATATACTTTTTTCCAATGTCTTAGCATTTTAAGTCTCTTAAAAGATTGATTTAAGACAGTCTAATACCAATTAAGGCCTTATTGATAGATACATTAATCTAAAGCCTTTTGAAGAGCTTTTTAGGATCAGGGTGAACCCTGTACTTACATACAACCACTGAATGTGGCTTCTTCTTTTCCTTAAATTCATCAAGATTTTTCTTAGTTTTTAGATTCCTCTCTGAAGGATTACCAGAAAAAGTTTTCTTCTGGAATTCAGAGAAACACGGGGTGAGATTTAAAATGATAATTTTGTGGGTGAAGTATTCCCTTAACTAAGGTGTTTTGTGGCGGTTATCTGTGCTGGTACACGAGTGCTGGGTCCAGACAGGTCAGCTTTCTTCCTTTGAGCGAGCTGAAGTGTCTGCTGAGGGTGACGCGGAGGGCAGCCAGCAGAGGGACAGAAGTTACTGGGATGAATGACTGAATAGATACCGTACAGACACAAGAGCAGTCTCTCACACAGTCCTCTTTAGATGAGTGACGGCCCCTGCAAGACTACACCCGGTGACCAGCATCTTTTCCCATTTAAGTGACTAGACCCTCTCCGCCCCCCCACCCCGGTCCGCACTACCACCTCATTCAACTCCAATCTAGGTAGGATTTCCTTTCACCATTTAGGAAGTGCATTGTCCTGCCTCTGGGACTGATGTGACAGGACCCTGTGATTGCTCAGGAAAGAAAGGGAGCATTGTATCAGGTGGGCTCTTGTGTTGTTGTCCGGGGATGAGCTTTGGCTCCAGACAGACGAGAGGCGAGTACATTTATTAGCTTTGTGTGTTTAAAGTAGAAAATCTACACAGAAGAAAACTGTTTTTAGGCTTCAAAGAGCCACGTTGCTTCCATATCATTAAATAATAACTGTAATCCAAAACCCAGATGACAGGATGCAAAACATTAAATACGCAAACGCTGCCCTCTAGTGGTTTCTAATCAAGCACCTATTAAAAAGACGAGACGATTAATCGTAAAGTCACTAAAACTCGTAAATCAGCTTTATTAACTCTTTTTACAGTATCATAAGAACATATACAAAGACAAACAACATACTACACAAGAAAATGATTTGGACACCGACAACGAAAATCTGAAAAATATTTACAGGATTTACAAATGAGCTCAACCCTTCTGGACTTTGGTGATCAGCTCATCACACAGTTTGGTGAGCTCCTCAACCTCCTTCTCCTGTGTAATAAAAACAAAAGGCAAATAAATTAGAAATAAAATGACAATAATATTTCTATCTTATCTTCAAGACGTCTGCAAATACACACAGTTTGTTACACACCTTCTGGTCCAGACTTTTCTCCAGTGACTGCACCTTCAGCTGCTCCCGCCGCAGCTGGGCTTGAAGTGCAGATATTTCAGCTTTGCTCTTGGACCGCACATCTGCGATCTCTGAATTCGCACTGCAAGAAAAACAATAGATATCAGTCAGACACTGCAACATTTGCAATTTATAACATCAACACAGCAGAGTCGGGTTTCTTACTGGCTGATTTTCTCCTCGGCGTGGGCTTTAAGGGTCTGGTAGCGCTGCTCCTCTTTTTTGATCCTCACCAGATAATCCTGAGCACACGCTTTCAGAGTCTCCTCATTCTGAGGAAACGGCACAGACAACAATTAATTAACCAAAATCTGCCGCGCTTTCTTAAAACCTAAAAATATGTTTCTTTTTTTGTGGTTAATAAACGGGCCCTCATCTTTTCAAACCTTTTTGTAGCCCTCGACAACGTCCTTGTACTTCTCCAGTCTCTTGAAAAGGTCGGAGAAAGATCTCTCCATTGTGTTCAGGTCACTGGACACTTGCTCCTTTTCCAGCAGAGCCTCGGTGAGCTTCGCCTGGGCCACCTCCCTCTCCTTCTCTTGATCAGCTAAATAATACAACAAAACAAAATATGCCACTACATTAAAATCCTTAAAAAAAAAAAGATTTTCATGAAAAACAATGTATCACTTCTTAAGTAATCCCTCTGAATCACCATGTAAACTCACTGGAAGTGTGCGGCGGTGAATTTGTCTGAGAGGCTCTGTGCTCTGCCTGTATTTTATTTACTTAATCAACAAAGAATGTACAAATGTGATCATATAAATGCCCATTGAGCCCTCGCCTCTCTCCCAAATTCCTTTCACTCCTCCACATCCATACCACCCACACCTTCAGGTCCAAGCCCTCATTTTTTTAGCATGAGTGCCTGATAAAAAAACAATTTTAAAAATGACAAAGCAAGGGAGTAAGCAAAAACTGCACAGAATATTTAAAACATAAAAAATACAAATGCATTAGTTAATAATAACAATACTACCTTAAAATATTTCCTGCTAAATTATACAATTTAGGTTATTTGCTTGACACTTTGGGTAATTTAGATAATATATAACTTGAGGGACAAACTTGGAGAGTTTAAAAAGATCTGGTGTGATTTTCTAATGTATTTGGAGACAGAGCCCACATCTTAATTCTGCTCGCCACCTAAATTGTATAACCCTGTCTTAATATTTTCCTCTCATTTTGCTGCATTTCTTGGCACAGCACGCAGGTGAGGTCAGGGCTTTCTGAAAAAGTTGAGATCAGGTGCGAGACCGTACGCAGCACATATCAAAGATGAAGCTGCGGAAACTGTGGACACACTGTTGACAAAATACCAATATAGCAAAGTATATCTGCGAATCTCTGCCGATATTGTTTGCAAACCATTCCTGCACCGTATACCTTTAAGACTGTGATGTGTACATAATTAATATCAACTTACCCATCATTTTTGCAATCATGAGCTCAAATTCTGCAGTTATCTTCCTGTGTAGAAAAACAAAAAGGTTGTCAAATGCCTGGAATCATTGATATTACTGAACCGAAATGACAAAAACAAGATGAAACCAAGCACAGCTTACCTCATCTCCTGACCATCATCCAGGACCTTCTTATACTTTGCGCTCCACTGCTCCTCTTTTTCCATTCCCTGTTTGAGAAAATAAGCAGTTTGATGTATTCATTAATGGAAGGACCTTTTTCAATCTGTTTTAAATCAGGGGGGAACTTTTTATTTTATTTTAATGAATTTAAAGTTGTGCATGTGTTTGATTGATTTGCAGCACCAAATTTATAATCACAAATTTGGTTTGAGGATGGACTTTGAGTGGTAAACAAATGGGTCTATCTGTGACATTTCTGATGTGACTGCTTAACTGAATACTGTGCCTAATGTGGTCCAAAATATGTTTGAAAAATATTTTGCCTCTTTTCAATGGCGCACTGATCTTAGCAAATGAGGCAAGAAAGTCAGCAGGCACTGACAGGCCTGTCGGGGGAAAAAAAACCAAAAAATCTTTGAAATTTGCCTGTTAAACACATTTCTTTGATATGACATTCTTGTGTTAAATCCAGAATGCACCGTCATAGCTGCGGTTAAATCAGATTAGTCCTTCAGGGATTGTTTGGAGTAACACAGAAACCACGCTATCAACAAGGTCTACCGTGGACGTTTGACTCAAACAAATTCACTTCAAAAGGAAAACTTTTTCGACTGCTGTTATTTTGTCAAATCATGAAACACTGAGCGGGACGTACTTCGGCCCGGACCCTGGCAATGGCTGCGTCCATGTCTTTCTGACTGTACTTCAGCACTTCAATGATGGCATCCTCTGTGTTTGCTGGCTGGGGGAAAGGCGGGACGAGGTCCGTGAGGATTGAAGGAGCCTGGATGACAGTTCAGTGTAAATAAATGAAGTTAGGAGAAGTGCTGGATGTCGTTTCCAAAACATCCACTTTGTTTTAATAAAGGTTGCCAGGCGAAGTCGATGGAGACATTTCCAGAGTGACTTACTGGTGCTGTTGCATCATCAAACAGTTTGAAATCATCCTTCTGTGGTGCATTTGTAGTCTTTCCTGCCATCTGTGGAGTTTCGAGCCTGAGTTAGGGAGAAGAGAAACGCTCTTGTGAAGTGGTCAGAGTGGTTACGTTTCAGACAGCTCTCATTCGGTTGAACAGGATGTCCGAACAGCGGAACAAATTCAGCTCTAACGTCCAGTGACAGCAGCAATCACAGAGTGAGTGGAAACAGAAGTACGTCATACCGTGAAACAAAGTCAGCGGGGCGAGGGCCGTGGGGCTGAGCGGCCGGGCCCGCAGACTTCTTGGGGCTCTCTCTCAGGAGGGGGTCAAATTTAAGGTACAAGGATTGTTTCCTCAGTGCAGACTCCTTGAACTGTTGACAAAAAAAAACAACCTTTAAATATGTTTAACTGACGAGAATTTAGTAATTTCACGTACTTGAAGTGGGTACTTACACTGCTGGACCCAAACTGTTCAAGGTAGTCGATTTGTCCGTCAAAGTCATTGGCCATGACTGGAATAAAGTCGTTAATGTCATTAAAATTAATGTAAATTCACACAGAATACCTTTCTGCTATTCAAAACCAATGGTTTGTTTCAATAGGTGTATTTAACTTCTATGTTACATCCAAAGTTTACTTACAAATGGTTCCAGGAACAAACTCGTCATTAAATTCGGACATGGCCGCCTGCGTCTTCTGCTCAGGGAGACTCTCCACAGGTCGTCCAGCCTCAAGCTGAAATCCTTTGTCCCGGTCAGAGGCAGCCTCGTCTTCGGCTTTCTGTCACAATAACAAAACACTTTTAATGTGAAAAGCACTCAACCAAGGGAAAGTTAAAGGTCCGGTGTGTAAACTTTAGGGGGATATATTTACAGAAATGGGATTTAATATAATATATATGTCTTCTTTCGTGTAATATCACCCAAAAATGAATAAGAAGTGCTGTATCTTTGTTGCCTCAGAGTGAGCCGTTTATTAAGGAATGGCTCCTAGTACATGGAGTCTCAGCCAGGCTCAACTAACTCGTTTTTATTGTCTTATGTTATTCTTTTCACTGTGAGCTGCTTGGCCCCTTAATTTGCTTTGGGATTTATAAAGTTAATCTAATATTATCTAATCTAAGACACTGGTTTTAGATTGGGTCATTTGCATCTTCACTTTGGCCACTATAGTAAACAGACCTTCACCACAAGAGTCAGAAAAAGTTATTTTTTTTATACATGAAACTGCTTTACTCAGTGTTTTTACTGGTTTACCAGCAGGTTCGATTGTTTTGGAGGGGAAGAGTCATTAAAAGGATAATTCGGCTCCTGATGAAAACGTCCTGAACGTCTGGACCTTAAGTCATCAGAGAAAAAAAGGTGAGGACACATTAGCAGGTACTGGGGCTGGCGGCCTGCGCCAGACGAGGCAAACAACATCGAAGATGCACTGATTTGTAAAGAGAAACTGCTTTATTCAGTGTTGTAGTGTTTAAACACCTGATCTGTTTGTTTTGAAAAGGAGCAGACCTAACTGATAATTTAGATCATAAATAAGACGAGCACACGGGTAATCACAAACCATCTTGCTGGGATTGCAACCCGTCTGCGATGCGCCAAACCGCATCCGGGAAACACTGATTTGTGACATGAAACTGCTGTTTTCAGTGTTTTTAGCGGTTTTAATCACCTAGTCTGTTTGTTTTGGAGAGCTCTGCTGACAATGTGACTCCCAGTAAAAACCTCCTGAACAATGCACACTGGAGGAATTCAGACTGAGAGAAGTTCCAAATGATAAAAATCTGCAATCCTGACCTTTAAAAGCAACTAAATCCCCATAGATCTCACACACCGCTCCTTTAAATGGAAAAATGTATTAGGATTGTATCAAAGTGCAGCACTTACTGCTTCAGGTTTGGGTTCTGCAGCTGGGACACACTCTCCTGCACTAGAGGGCAAAAGCATATAAACTTACTGTGAAATTTAGTATTGCTGGCAAATAAATGCTTAATACACAGATAAAAAAGTAATCATACCATGCTGATGATGCAGCTTCCTCCTCCTCAGGCTCGTCCGGTTGCTCTGGAATTGAAGTTTCCGTCAGCACGGTGCCTGATTTCTTGCTGCACTGTGGTGAGTTGGCCATGCTTGCTTTGGAGCCAAAGGGATTGAAGTTTGGGTCGTCAAATTTGTCGACGTCAAACGAGTAAGACCCTTTGGGAACTGGAACATCTGCGACGTCTGCAGCATCAGGCTCCACGGGTGTCGCTTTTGGTGGTTTGACGTCACTCGGCTGCTTCTCTGCTTTAGGTTTTAGACCAGAGGGCCTTTTGCCAAATTTCTTGGGTGGCGGTTTGCGTTTGACCTCACTGCCATCATCAAAGTTGAACTCAAGTTTGACCGGTCCGTCCTTGACCGGGGCGTCAGCGGGCTGGGATGTGGATTCAGCAGCTGAAGTTTCGACAGTATTAGCTATTATCGGGGCCACTGCAGCTACAGGTTTCATCTCAGGTGCCGCCTCAGATATGTCAACATTTGTGGGTTTATTTTCCTCTACCTGCATCTCCTCCACAGGCGGTTTAACATCTGGCACCTTTCTTCCAACAACAGGGGAATTCTGGATTTTAGATCCCCCAGTTTGGAAAGGATTGATTGCATCGAGGTCGTCAAAATCCAAAGTGTAGGCACCTTTTGCTGGCAGTGGAGCATCCTCCACTAAACCGCCTGACACTTTGTCTTGATCAACATTTGGAGACATTTTAGCGGGCTGTTTTTCATCAGGGGTGGCGGTGCATGAGTCGAGCTCCTCAACCTCTGCGACCTTCACCACGGTGACCACACTGCTCTCTGTGGAGCTGATGTTGGTGGAGATGTCGGCCAGCGAGTTCTCCACAGATGGGATGAATGGAAGCGTCTCGTCCAGCGCAGATTCGATTTTGGCGGGCTCGTCTGAGATATTCTCTGGTTGTGTTTGCTGAGACCCTGATGGGGGAGTTTCAACAGCAGGCCTCACAGGAGAGAGGACCATCTTAACAGACCCCTGAAATGGATTTATGGCGTCAAGGTTGTCAAAATCCAACTGATAGCCTCCTTTGCTTTGAATCGGCATGTCGTCATCAGGATAAGAGGACACATCTGTGGAAAATTCAAGAAGATCATCAGCAATTTTTCGGCATTTGGTGGAGACTGAAGGAAAAACCTGTCATCATGGATGAGTTACCTTGTTTGGGCTCATCAGGCTGCCCGGAGGCATCTTGTGGTAAAGTACTATAAAACAAAACAGATTTGTTTACTGACACGGATCAGTCATTTAATTGTAGGCATGTTACTGTAAGAGAAACGTTACTTACATTGTTTTATCCAAATTTAAGGACTCCATTGCTTTTGTACACTCTTCTACACAGGCCATCTTGACAGTTTTAGTGGGAGATACAATTCTTTTAGTCACAGGGTCTCTTCGTGGAGTCTGAAAACAAACCTGCACAAGAGTAATGTGATGAGTATTAGAAATGTCACCTGGATACAAATTAAATACAGAAATAACAGTAAGCCCTTTAACCAAATTTATAATTCACAAAAGTTAGAATACTTTGCAAATGTGTGCTAGAAACATTTTGTAAACAGTCTTTTTTTTTAAAAAAAAGTTTTGTCCACCAACAGAGGTGCTTCTTTGTTTTTTTGTTTGTTTGTTTGATTACAGTCTACTTAAAGTTGTATTCAGCTTTGTTGCAAATTCATTACAGAGGGTCAAACTTCACCACCCAAGGAACCAGATGAATCCATGAGCTCATCCTTTAGTTGCTATAGCAGATACATTTGTGATTTGGTCTGGCAATGTAAGCTAAAAACTTCATATAGTTAAAGCATATATATATATATATATATATATATATATATATATATATATATATATATATATATATATATATATATATATATATATATATTTTTTTTTTTTTTTAATGGTGGCCAGTGTTAACAGGGGCAACAAAACTAATAAAAAGGGAAACGCCAAATTACCTGTCTGCCATTTTAGTTTAACAACATCTAATAGATGTAGTGAGGGCTTAGCTTGTGGGGGGATCAAGATAAGAAGAAGGATGCAAAAAAAAAAAACGAGTTCTGTACCTTCGTCCCCTTTGGCACAGTCTTGCTGGGCAGGTTCTCCGTCTGTCGCAGGATGGAAGGCCTCCCAGTTGGCTGATCCAGAGCGAAAATGTCATTAATTAAACTGTTCTGCTTTCCTCCAGGGCAGACCCCACGATTCTCATCATTCACTTCAACCGAACTCATCCTGTAAAAGCAGAGAGACAAACTGTAAGTTATGGGGCTGGAACGATCTGACGACACGGGGGAGGTGTCATCCTGAAAGCTGCACCCAGCTGATAAGACACTTTTAGTGTGGTGAGCTGATGTGAGAAAAGAGGATCTGCACAGAGAAAGATGAAAAAGTTAACAGCAGAATCAAACCAGATGTGACTCCACCAGTTTATTTACATTGGTGAGTGCTGTTTGGCACATGCCTATGATTTTTATTGGTATAATACAGTCCTTCCTCAAAAGGTAGAGAAGCAAAACGAAGGAAAAAAAACAACCAGAATTTTGATCCCTGGAGATTGAGAAAAATAAATGAATAAATACAAAGATGTTAGAGTTAAGATATAGAGTGTGCAGAGTTGATCTGTTGGGCGTTATCAGCATATTGCCGATGTGTTAGTATCAGACAAGTGTACGTGCTGGCTAATAAGTAACATAAAAATGGAAAACAGTTATCCAAAAATGTTTGAGGAAAAAACTGTGTTGTCGTTACATAGTTTGTCCACCAGAGAGCGCCAACAGGTTCATTTTTCAACTGTAAACAGTCCACTTCAGAACATCAAATTTATGATCTAACAATACAAATTTACCTATTAAAAAAAAACCTCAATATATCTGATACATCATCATCAATGTATCTTATGTATCAACTTTTTAGATGTATTTTTTAGGCTATTGAGCCCAAAAGTGTGAACTCTGGCTAAAATTAAAGTTGTTTAAAAGATAAATTGCAAAGGTGAATCACTTGAAGCACCTGATCTGTCAGCCCTGATGAGATTATAGATTTCTTGAATTGTCCTAGCAGGTTAAACACGGGTGTAAATACTCACATTAACAATGACCGATGCAATGCAAGGGCCTTGGAAGTTGCTAATGTCAATTTTATGCAGCCATTGTTTATGTTAATGACTTATGGTTTTCATGACATAACAAAATGTCTATTAAAGCATTGGTGGCGAAATGCTATCAGTGACACACACTGAGTGAATTTGAACTGGCAAGTGACAACAATTTCCAGTTTTTATTTGCTTCCATTATTGTTGGTATTTTTTCAATGTGGATAATTGTGTGGTGAATTTGAGCAGCAGGCACTCTTTAACAAACTGTAAAATGTAGCTCCTATTTGATATAGTACAAATATTTACATTATTCTGACAATATGCTTAGTTATTCATGTCTCCACACAAATGGCCTAATTCACTGCCCCTGCTGGCCATCAACTGGTTAAATCCAAAGATTCACATGCCCATGCAAGGTTTGAGGGCAGTCATCGTTGGTGAGTCACATCTTTGTCTCATGATGTCTTGGGGGCAATTTTACTAACGTTTTCATCCATCCGTTACTTCAGGCTAGCCAACGTTACTCTCAACACTGCAGTACTCAGAGGATAAAACATAAACGTGTTTTCATTACGCGACTCACAGCTAACCTGTCATCATTTCCAGCGAGACTGGAAATAGATAACGGCTTGGTTGAATTTGCTAACGTTAACTCGACATTTGTCATAAAAGCCATCGACACCTAAGATAGTCCAAAGGCACTTTTAACGTGGTTAATGTTGACAACAAAAAAATTTGCTTGCTAAGCTAACTGCTAGGAAAACGTTAGTTTAGAACAAACGTTAGAGCCCACAGTTAACGGAAAACGGAGGAAAAGACAAACTTGCGATCACATTTTATGAAGAAACGTAAGGTATACGCTAATATAATATCTGCCACCTACCTCAAAAATATAGGTACAATTGACCGGAGTTATCACGTCTTTCGTCCAAGTGTTCAGCAGCACTGTGACCAGAAATGACTTCTTTTGAAAACCCCTCTGCTCCTGCGGTCACAACCGTTTGGAATTTAAAGTCTTGAAACGGACCAATACGATCGCCAGAAACATTCAAAGGAAACGCGCTTCCTGGTTCAGCAGCCAATCACGGTACAGAACGGATATGATCCAACCGGCGGCTGGGCGGGACTCCCGAGCACCATGAGCAAGCTCCGGTGATACTCAAATTACGGCCCGCGGGCCAAATGTGGCCCTGTATAGGATACATGGTACCTAGAAATGTCCTAAAATCCAAGAAACGTGCTAAAATACTGGAAATGTTCTGAAATCCTAGAAATGGCTTTACATCCTAGAAATGTCATATGATCCTAGAAAAGTCCTAAAATCTCAGAAATATCCTAAAATCACGGGAACATCATAAAATCACGTCATAAAAATCCGTAAATATTTTGCAATCCCAGAAATGTCCAATAATCATATCCTAAAATCCGAGAAATGTTCTGAAATCCTAGAAATGGCTTTACATCCTAGAAATGTCATATGATCCAACAAACATCCTAAAATCCCAGAAATATCCTAAAATCACGGAAACGTAATAAAACTCCTTGATATATTCTGCAATCCTAGAATTGTCCTATATCCTAAAATCCGAGAAATGTCCTGAAATAGAAACATCCCAAAAACCTAGAAATGTCCTAAAATCCGAGAAACATGCTAAAATACTGGAAATGTTCTGAAATCCTAGAAATGGCTTTACATCCTAGAAATGTCATATGATCCAAGAAAAGTCCTAAAATCTCAGAAATATCCTAAAAGCACAGGAACATCATAAAATCACGTCATAAAAATTCTTTCCCAGAAATGTCCAATAAGCATATCCTAAAATCCGAGAAATGTTCTGAAATCCTAGAAATGGCTTTACATCCTAGAAATGTCATATGATCCTATAAACGTCCTAAAATCCCAGAAATATCCTAAAATCACGGAAACGTAATAAAACACCTTGATATATTCCGCAATCCTAGAATTGTCCTATATCCTAAAATCCGAGAAATGTCCTAAAATAGAAACACCCCCAAAACCTAGATGTCCCAAATCAAAGAACCGTGCTAAAATCCTTGCAACGTCTGACAATCTTCAAATCATATGATCCTAGAAATGTCCTAAATCCCAGCTACATCCTAAAATCACGGAAACGACCAAAAATTCCTGAAATGTTTTTGAAATCCTATGAACATCCTAAAATCCTTTAAACGCCGTATAATCCTAGAAACTTCATAAAAACCCAGAAATGTACTAAAATACTAGAAACATGAATGGGACTGCGGCGCTGGACCCTGGACCCTGGACCCTGGGACCTGGCCTCCTCACATTTTGTCAACAACTTGAGTATCCGTGTCTTCTCTCTGTGCTACAGTAGGTGGCGGTGTGCACCCGCCATGATGGTTTGTGACCCGTCAGGAAGAAGAAGAAGAAGCAGAAGCAGACCTGCCCGCCAATTTCGAAGGATAAACACAAACACCGTCGTCCTCTTTCGTCTGACTTTACTATGAAGAAAGTTACCACATAACAGCTCACATTTCTTTGTCAACAATGAATTCCAGTGGAAAAGGTAACGTACCGCGTATTTGTTCGTCTTGCAAACTGAATGTCATCATGGCTATCTCGTTGATCTTGTTGACGCTAACGTTCACGGTTTTTTGGTAACCTAGTCGGTGTCGGCTAACGCGATTTAGCTAACGTTACCTCACTTTACAGCTGTCGTGTCCACCTTAACTGAACAGACGTTAACAATCTTATGTTTCTGTTGACAGGATGTGCTGATTCAAGCCAACTTGCTGCCAGGTAATGTACCTCTAGGACGCACTGCTGTTTTTGTCTTAACAAAATCTGACCGCACGTACCTTAAGTTATTGCTAGTTGCTAGCATTGGCACAGTACTATTATTAAATGTGCTAAAGTGCAGTCGTTGGCCCATACCCCTTAGTATGCGGTCCTTGGCAGGGCCGTGCATAGACCTTTAGAGGGGCAAGTGCTCAAAATGAAAAAGGGGGCACACGAAGTTATATTTTAAAACCTCATTCACCTTCATAATTAACAACATAATCTGCTAAGCTACAGCATCTCATTTTCAAACCGACTGTAACATGGAATCTACAACAAACTGCACTATACTGTCACTGCCCCTCCCCGTGAAACTGTAGGGGCATTATGATAAATAAATATGAGGTGATTATGAATGTTAATACGTAATTTGAGTCGATTTCCCCTGTTAAATTTCCCCTAAACTGAACAGTAAAATCACTATAAATTTGACATGGACATAGTCAGGGAAATCCCGAACAGGAACCCTTTTAAAATTTCATATAATCTATTAATGACCCCAAAAAAGAGAGTAATTTCTAACATGACAAATACATTATAATGCTGTTGGATATGGTGTTCTTTTTTTTATATTTTTTGTATAGTCATAGTCGTGGTTGCCCTGTCAGCTAACTGATAAAGGAAGGGTTTTTATGATAGGTCAGAGGTGATCCGGCTATTTGATAATATTTTATCTTTGGAGTTCCCTTTTTTAAATAAATATACACTACAGTACAACAATGTCAAGTCTTCTTTTTGATTTGATTTCATATAATGAGCAATAATGTCATTGTACTTGTTATATCAAAAGTGAGAAATACTTGCTGAAACAATAGAGCACCTTGGACATCGAGGGGCTCAAGCACCCTGAGTCTTCCCAACTGCACGTGTCTGTGTGATTGCTTTTTTTGTCTGAGGTGATTCTGTGAATTTGACCTCTAGGTTTGCTGATTTGATGTGCTTGTGCCTTTTCTGCTGTGACTTGTCAAAATGTTCTCCATGAAATAGGAAACAATATGAAACACTTCCCTGCTTTTCAAGGCTGTGTTTAGTTCCCATCATCATTGACAAAATTTGTGTGTTTTACAGTGTTAATGGTTTCATTTTCATTTCTGGCCTTACAGCAATGACAGCGACTCGATCAAAGTCTTTGTTCGAGTACGACCTCTGACCCAGAGTACTGGGCTGACCACAGATGGGGACCAACAACTGTGTCTCACGGTCACTTCACCCAACACCATCCGTCTGCTATCAAAACCAGAACCACGAACCTTCACTTATGATCATGTTGCAGACATGGACACGTCTCAGGTTAGGAGCATACAGCAATGTTCATAGTCACTATAGCACTGGACTGAGCAGAACTAGTCTGAGTAGACTGTTTTAACTCATGAAGTTGGTCTTTGTCGTTGTGTGCATAATGTTTCTCTGTCATTCTTCAACAGGACGCTGTATTCAACAGTGTGGCAAAGAACATTGTTGAGTCTTGCATGAATGGATACAATGGTACTATATTTGCCTAGTAAGTGGACTTTACATTGTTTATAAATTATATAATTAAAAAAATATTTTATGGCACAATCACTTTGCATTGTGCTTCGTGTGCAGCACCAACATAATTGCTCACTGGATTTTTCTCTTGCTTCTGCAGCGGACAAACAGGCTCAGGAAAAACATTCACCATGCTTGGTGAGAATTTAATGTGTTATTTACATTGTGTTCGATAAATGCTTTTAAAATCCAGCAGTAGAATGATTGTAGTGACACTTTATTTTTTCTCCGACTTTAGGACCATCCGAGTTGGATAACTTCACAGATGAACTCAGGGGGGTTATTCCTCGAAGTTTTGAGTACCTGTTTTTTCTCATCAACAGAGAAGTGGAACGGGTGAGCTGCAACATTTCATCACCATGACAGTGTTGTAAAGCAATATTTCATGTTTGGTTTCTAATTAAGTCGGTACTTTGATTCTTCTTTTTCCTTAAAGTCTGGCCAGGCCAAGAGTTTCCTTTGCAAATGTTCATTCATTGAGATTTACAATGAACAAATTTACGACCTTCTGGACACAGCCTCAGCCTGCCTTTTTCTCAGGGAGAATATCAAGAAAGGCTTGTTTGTTGAGGGAGCTGTGGAGAAGTTTGTCAACTCAGCCGCTGAAGCCTACCAGGTAAAAAAAACCCTTGCCTTTTGGGGCTCATACAAGGTTTTTGTACTTGATAATGCATGCTAACACTCTTACTTTCTGACGAGTAAGAGGGGATGAAACCCCCACATTACTATACACCTTGTATCTAGTTCCATTATCATGTAAAAACGCTTGATTATTTGTTTTCTTCATTAAAAAGCATCACATTTCTGCACACATTTGAGATCACATTGAATTTGATAAATAAGTGCAGGTGTCATCTTAGGAATGTACTGTGGAAAAGTGCAGAATTTTTATTTGAAATCACACAGGTGCTGTCTATGGGCTGGCGTAATCGACGAGTGGCCTCGACCTCTATGAACCGAGAGTCTTCCAGATCTCACGCAGTGTTCACCATGACTTTGGAGTCCAAAGAGTCAATCAATGAAGTGGTGAACATCAGAATGTCCCAGTTGAACTTGGTCGATCTTGCGGGGTCTGAGCGACAGAAAGACACACACACAGAAGGCTCCAGACTCAAGGTGAAACTTTGCTCATGAATTCAGTCTCATACTGAGGCACTGCATTCATAGCTTGCTTGTGCTAACAGCTGTTGTATGCATTGCTTCTCTTTCAGGAGGCCAGCAGCATCAATCGCTCCCTCATGTGTCTCGGTCAGGTGATCATGGCACTGGTTGATGTGTCCAATGGGAAGAACCGCCACATCTGCTACAGAGATTCGAAACTCACCTTCTTGCTCAGGGTGAGTGACTCTATATACACAATGTGATTGGATATGGATTTGTAAGAGAATTTGTTATTTTGTTGTGTATTAGTTGGGACTTCCCTGCAATTAAGAGATTGTACATACAGTTTTTTCAGTTGCTTGACATGCAGTTTCTTGGTAAAAAATACACTTTTTTCATGCTGTTATGGCTCCTGAAATCACTATTGGAATGAGTTGGTCTAAGAAATACTTGTGGATATAAAATTAAAGTAAAGAAGTATCAATCTTGTGCATTTTACATTTAAGTATTGAATTTTGCTTCATATTGATTTGTATTCTTTTTGCTTTGGTAAACTATATCTTATATGCTAAACTATATCTTATATACTACACTTAAAGATGTAATTGCACTGTATAATTTTAATAGGTATGTGCTGTAACAAATACTATCGTTGCCTCAGGACTCTCTTGGAGGAAATGCAAAGACTTACATCATAGCCAATGTGCATCCTGGTTCAAAGTGTTTTGGAGAAACGCTGTCCACCTTGCAGTTTGCTCAGAGAGCAAAGTTGATCAAGAATAAGGTATCTCTCATTAACTGAAACAGACTAGACTAAACCAAGTTCTTGTGATTTCAAAAAGCACTTTGTAACCTCATCCCTGTGCAATTATTCTGTTTTCCAGGCCATCATCAATGAAGACACACAGGGAAATGTGAGACAGTTACAAGCTGAGGTGAAGAAGCTGAAAGAGCAGCTTGCGCAAGCACTTACTTCTCGGTCTGTGGACTATGGGAGAGATGTAGCACCAGGAGGACCTGAACTCCCCAGAGGTAACTATTCACAAACCAGACGTGTGGACTTTAAAGATATACTATGCAGGGATTGTCGGTTATTGTTTGTAAACACAAGATTTAGTCAACATGTTGACTTTGTGTCAGCAATAATAAAGTAACTTGGGCTACTGCATCACATGTTTTTAAACAGGTGTTTTCTGGTGTGTTGCAATAGTGTAAATCAGCTTTTCTCATCAGGTCCATACAACGAAAATCAACATGATGTCTCATATAAAGCAAAGTTCATGGCTGCCGTTCGTCTGTGGAGGAAAAGAGAAGAGGAGAAGAGGGTATGAGAAAATTTTGTTTTTTTCACTGTCATTTATTTTTGGAAATCATTAAGCTGTTGGTGCAGGAAAACTTACAGTAATGTTTGACTACACTCAGATGCTGCAGGAGAAAGTGGCTAAGCTTGAGGAGGCTTGGACCCAGAAAGACAAGTTCATCCATTCCAGCCGAATGATTGTCAGGTTTCGGGAGGACCACATCTATCGCCTTGAGAAAAAATTAAAGGCAGGACAAGTCTTACTGTCGGACAAGGAATCTCAGACTCTGATTGACCAACTGAAAGAAGAGATAAAGATCTTGAGAGATCAGGTACAAAATCTAATACCATTTGAACACTGCCTAACTCACTGCTGACGACTGTACATGTGTGTATAATGTGGGGCTGCATGGTCAGTGTGGAGGACCTATAGTTGAGTTATACAAAACTTGTTTTATTTTGACATATTGACACAATTAGTTTCCTCTAAAATCCAAAGTATGTTTTTTTTGTAGCTGCTTACTCTAAAAGGAACAGCAGAGTCAAATTAGATCTTCTATATTTGTTAGTTGTTTTTTTTTAAAAACATTTTTAGATAACAGACCTACATTTCCAAAATGTTGCATCTGTGCCACACGATTTTCCCATGTACACAATTTTGCCCTCTTAGGTTGAACATCACCCAAAGATGACTCGATATGCAGCGGAGAACTTCAGCCTCAGAGAGGAGAACCGTCAGCTTCGTTCTCTTGAATCAGTGGTGAAAGCTCAAGAAGCTGCGGTCCAAATTTCTGCCGAGCTGGAAGAGGCCTTCCAGAGAGTCATGGAGACAGAAAGTAAGCTAATCATTAGCTTCATTAGATAAATGGCCAAGTAAATGTATTGTATCTGATATGTGCTGATCTCATGTTTAATAAACTCATGTTGCTCCACAGCTCCAGCAGCCTCTTCGACCCCGGCTGTAGATTCTGCCTCTGCAGCTACAATTGAGAAGCTGAAGGCTCAGCTGCTTCAGAAACAGTCTGACCTCACAGGCGCCTTTCAGGCCTTTGAGGAGTACAAAGAAGTTACCAAGTAAGGGAGTGGTTTAATGACGAAAACCTCTCTTAAATCACATTCACATGGGTGTTATCTAGAAAAGCTTAGCAGATGTTTGGAAACCTGTCGAGGGACGTTTATAGGTAGCCATATTTAATAACTATCTTTTTGTGCTTCATATATTTGATGGTGTGACAGTCCTCCCCTACTTGGTAAATCTGCTTTTTGTAATATATATTTGAATATTGCACACCTAATTTTCTAGCTTCAGGTAGAAGCTGTTTCAATTTAGACTACGAGAATGTCATATTTTTTTTCCTTGTATGTAGAGCTGCAATGATAAAGTAATTAGTTGTCAACTAATTTGATAATCTGTTGATTGGTTTGAGTAATTTTTTAAGGAGAAAAAGTCAAAATTCTCTGATTCTAGCTTCCTAAATGTGAATATTTTGTGGTTTCTATACTCCTTTATGACAGTAAACTGAATATCTTTATGTAGTTTAGAAAACAACATTTTTTGAATGTCATCATGGGCTTTGGGAAATGCAGATAGACTTTTTTTTCAACATTTTCTAGACTGAATTAATTAATGAATCTAAATAATAATCAACAGATTGATCAGTGATTAAAATAATAGTTACAGCCCTAACTGTGAGGTTGATTTATTTTAGGGATGTTAAGATATCACTTTTCATGCAATGCCTTTATGTGCTTGTGATGTAAGTTTTGCGGAGCTTAATGTAGTTTTTGATGGTGCTTTGTGTTCCAGGAAACAGATATCACGGCTGGAGTCTGAGAAAAGATACCTTGACAAGTCCAACAGACATTTGGAAAACATTTTGGAAGCCACAAATGCTCACAAGAAACACGAGGTCTCCGAGTTGAACAGAATTCATGTTGAAACTATAAAGGTGAAACTTGTATTCAGATCACTGTGAGGCAAGCCTCTGTATTTATTGTATTTTCGCCTTGCAGACTCTCTAACAAGCACTGTGCAAAGTCCTTATCTTTTATCCTTCAAATGTCTATTATATCAGATTCTCACCACGCCCACCAAAGCGTACAACTTGCGGACCCGTCTCGTGCCTCTCTCAAGCCCCGAACACCTGAATGGGAAAGACGATGATGCAGAAGACATTTGGACTGAGCCGCCTCCTTCAGACATGACCGAGATGGCCTTAACTGAGGAACTGCGTCAAGTGCAGGTACAGCAGTGTGGTTTATTGTTAAATGTGTGTACAGAAAACACATTAAGTCCTGTCATTGTCTCAAACTATCTCCGATTTCTCATCAGGAACAAGTGAGCCGTGTCCAGACGCAGTTTAATGAGGAGGAGCTGAAGAACAGCAAGCTGCTGCAGCAAATTGCAAAACTTGAGGAGCAGATTACTGTCATGTCACAAGAGTCTGAACGCAAGGATGAGGTAGAGTTTCTTCTTGTTGCACATTTACAGTTTTTTTTACAGTGTTTTTTATTTAAACATATTTTTATTGGATATGTGGGAATTTGCTCTTTACCCAGCCATTCTTTTTCTTTAAACCTGATGCAGCTGCTTTCTTCTGAGCGAGCAAACAGGAATAGAGATCATCTCAACCTGCAGAAGGCTGTCAATGATCTGCAGGAGAGCCTGCAGTCTGAACAGCAAGCTGCAGAAGGTAAGGGGCTGACACTTCTTGTATTCACCCAGGTTTTTGCTGATGTTGAACTTGAAAGTTTCTGTGAGATTGAGGTAGGTGACAACACCCCCCCACCCCCTCCCTTTTAGTGCTGAGAACTGAGATCCGTGATCTTCGCGTGGTGCTGCAGTCGTCCGATAAGGAGTTGGCCGCTGTGAGGAACGAGTTGAGAGATGTCCAGAGCGAGCAGCACAAAGAGATGAGCACGCTCTCCAACAGTCTGATCAGCACACAGCTTCAACTTGACAAAGTCCAGTAAGCATGGTCTAATACCTTTGCACCCTGACATGTCCTGATCCCATGTGTTCAGATGCCCTCCAACTTTCATGTTTTTATTCCAGGCTGGAATGGGAGCAGCTTTTGGAGCAGCATCGGTCACTGCAGGACTCATTTGATCAACTCCAAGCTGAGGCCAAGTTTGAGGCTGATCAGGCGAAACAGCAGCTGCAGGACAGGCAGCAGGAGATTGATGAACTGAAGGCACAGCTCATGGTAGGTGAACTCATAAACTTAACTATGGATGTTTTATTTTATCCTGAAATGTGACTTGTGATCTCTTAACTCTACAGAAGTTGAGAATGGATGCCCTTGCAATCATTTTTAATGGCATTATCTTGGTATAACAAAGCTTGTTTTCTCGTAGAAATTGATCAACCTAGGTCGATTTTTTTTTTGAGAAAATGAAAGGCAGATTTTTTTGACATCACAAGACAAATTTATTACAGGAAAACAACTTTGATTTTTTTTTTAAGATCACAGGATAATTATTGAGAACTCAAAAATGGGTACTCCTTGATCTGAAATTTGTTAGACCAGTTACTACAATTTTTAAGCTTCTTACTGGCATGCATGATCTATCATAAACATTCCTAATAATAAGAGTAAACGACCTTTCGTTTTTTCGCGTTAACTGGTTGACTATCTCATTATCTCAAGATTCCAGAGCTTGCTTTCTAGAGATAACAAAATCATTAACTTGAAATCTTGTGACAACAGCTTTTGGAAATTGCAAACAATAATGCTCTCAGCCTCTGTGTACTGTTTTTTTTCTGTTATAGGAGCTGAATAATTCTCTGCAAACTGAGCAAGCACACACGAGCACCCTGATCTCCCAGTTAAGAGAAAACAAAGAAAGTACATCAAAGTAAGTTTTTCCGTAGTTTTATTTTTATTTTTTTCAAGAATTGCTTACAACAGTTTTTAACATCTAAAATAACTCTAATGTCATCTCAAATGACCTTTGTGTATGCCTTCAGAGAACTTATTGAAACGGTGGAGCAGAATACGCAGCTTAGAAAACAAGTCTCAGACCTGACGGTACAGACCCAACAACAGGTCAGTCCTATGAACAGCATAAATGTTTGAGAATCATGACCATCTTAACAATAACTGCAGCTCAGTAGTTCCCTGTGTTCTGTTTTGAAGGCATCCAAAACTGTGGATCTCGAGCAAAATTTGAGCTCTGCCAACGAAACAATAAAAGGCTTGGAGCAGAAGATTGAAGAGGACAAAGTAAGCCTGAGAGATTAATTCTCTCCTGTTTCTTATTCCTCCAAATATAAATGCGGTGTATCTGCTACCCTCCTGAATCCCACCTGTGTATTTTGACAGGACTTTGTTCTAGATCTGATAAACAAAACCAGAGACCTCCGCAGTGAGCAGAGTCAGAAGGACGAGATCATCACCCACTTGTCTGAAGACATCAAAGACATCACAGTACTTTACTCCTCCACCTATTTAACCCTTAATTTGTCTTAACAACTTTGTGGTTTGCTTCAGTTACTTATTCCTTTACTCTACCGCCTCATATGTTTGAATCAGTCAGGATAAGTTTATTATAATGATGGAATTGCTCTTCCAGGCCAAGTATAATGCTGCCTGCCTTGGAAGGGACGATATCCAGGAGCAAAACTCTAAGATGCAGGCAGAAGTCTGTGACCTGAAGGAAGCTTTAGAGAGGCGGGTAGCATCCGACAAAATAGAGGTAAGTTTCATCATGTTAAGCACTTCTTTTATTTATTTTGGTACATTTTCTGCAAGGAATAGCTACCCGAGACCATTTTTGTAGATGGCAAAAAAAGCTACAATATAAATTGTCTCTGTGTGTGTGTGTGTGTGTGTGTGTGTGTGTGTGTGTGTGTGTGTGTGTGTGTGTGTGTGTGTGTGTGTGTGTGTGTGTGTGTGTGTGTGTGTGTGTGTGTGTGTGTGTGTGTGTGTGTGTGTGTGTGTGTCCCCGTCCGTCTGTCTTCAGGTGGAGGTGTTGCAGGAGGAGGTTGTTTATGCCACTGAAGAGGTTGAGAGACTCACTAAGGTCTTGGATGAGCAGAACAGCCTTCTCCAAGCATCTCAAGAGCAAATGGCCCAGAAGGACATCATGATACAGAATCTACAGCAAAAGGTGATTTCTTTTTTATTTTCATCATCTCAACAAAAAGCAAACATACAAAACCAGTCATGTAAAAAATCTTATGGTTTAACATTTTATTAAAATGTACAAAATAAGACCAAAACTCTTATTTTGTACCAGGTGCAACAACAGCAAGAAGCTGTCGAAAGAACGATCAGAAATGAAAGCTTCAAACCCCTCGCTGGACTGACAGTGACACCTAAATCATTACCAAGGGTAATACACGTGTGGCATATTTCAGACAGAAATGCATCATGTACTGATCTTTTTATTTTTTTAAAAATTTTATTTTCTTTTATTATTATTATTTTTATTTATCTGTCTCTGAAGACTCCCTGCACTCCAGGAAGTTTCAATAGAGACCTGACTCAGGTGCTAGAGAGCCAGGAGAGGGAGCTTGAGAATCGGCGCTCCTCCATGATGACCATGGAGATTCTTTTAGCTGAGCTGAACGCAGAGAGGGCCGCCAAGAACGAGGAGATCCAAAGGCTGAAGGTACATCATTATACAAAAGTTGAATTAATTTATTGATGTTCATCACAGGACTGGTGCATTCATTTTCATTTGGACTTTTTGAAGTGGGCTGTTATGAGTAGTAGTGTAGTTATCCACAGTCAGTACATTACCTACAGTAGATGGCGGGTGGCATGTCCACAGTTGGGATGCGCAGGCTGGATTACTGGAAACTAAACTGTACTGCTGTCGACAGCAAAAAAATGTATTTTAGCAACTTAAAAAAATATCTATCTGTTTAAGTGTATGCCATGTTTAAAGATTATTTTCTTGGGCTTTTAGCCTTTAATGGACAGGACAGCTCAAGCGTGAGAGGGGGACAAAGAGAGGAACCTACATGCCCGTTCTACTAACTGAGCCACTGGGTGCCTCGTGTATGCCACGTTTCGAATGTTACCATGGCTTTACCTTGCCGTCATTCGACCTGTTCCAACAGTGAACAGACTCCTTTGACAAGAATAGTAATTGTACTCTGCAGAACACTGGAGATGCTGTGCGTCGTTACCTCAATCACTTAGTTTGTTTGTGTTATTGTGTAACTTTCGTGAACCTGAGCAAACACTTTAAAGCATCCATTTCATGCAACGACACAAACAAACAAACCAATCGTAGCAGCAGTACACCAGCAACTACTGTGTTCTGAGAGATAAAAATGACTGTTTTTGTCAGAGGAGTCTGGCTTTTAAAGAGTAGATGATGTAAGAAAGGGCTATATGAAATTAAGTAAGTAAGTAGCAGTGAAAATACTCTATAGTGTATTTCAGGTGGCTAAAATATGTTTTGCTGCTGCCCCCGATCACAGCAGTGCATTGTTTAGCCTCCATGGTGGTACTCCTGGCTGCCTTTCCAAACTGGATGCGTTCTTAATGTCATGTACTGTAGGCACTGACTATTGACATGTACATCTTACAAGACTACTTAAAAAAAAAAGCATACTGCCCCTTTAAGGTCCATTGATACTTATAATGTGATTTCACTGTCCTCAGACGCAGCTGACTGAGAAAGAGATGGTCCGCATTGAGATTCAGGCTTTACTTGACCAGTTTTACACCAAGCAGAGCCAGCTGACACCAAATGGAAACAAAAATGGGTTGAGTTTATTCATCCTTCATTCAGCCATCCACTGCCCTAGTATACTTTACGTCATCCATTGTTGATGGCATAAATAATAATGTTGTCATTTTCAGTGAGGAGCTGAATGAAACCATCAAGCAATCTGTACTCAAAGAGCTACAGGAAGAAAGAGAAGATAAGGTTTGTATTTGTGTATCTGCGGGTTTTATTTTCTTTCTTTATTGCATAATCATTTACTCATTTGTTTATCTCTCATTGATTAATAGATCAAAGTAATGCAGAAGCTGTCTGATACTAAAAAACAGTAAGTGCTTTATTTAAGTAGATTAATTGAACATTTTGTCAGTACATGTTACTCTGATCCTTAATTAATGCTTATTGTTTGACAAGCTCTGTCTGTGTCTTTGTGCTGTGGATTAGACTGCAAGCGCAGGAGTCGATGTTGGCCCAGTCTCAAACCTGTGTTCAGGAGTTGACCACTGAGCTGAGGAACCGCTGTCTACAGTTGAGAGACCTGAACCAGAGGATACAGGATGAGGAGAAACTACTCCAGGTCAGAGTGGATTAGTATATCTTTTATTAAAGAAAGCGGTTTGGTATGGTGAAGCCTTCAAGTACGATGAAATGCATCCCTAGCAACACAGACAGTAGCTGAAATTTGGTATACATAGTCACAGTCCCCAGAGAAAGACTGCTAATAAGTTCCTGGGCTGTGACAGTAACTGCAATAACGCAATACCGCGGTAATGTGATGCGTACATCGGGATTGAACTCATTACTGTCATCACTGCATTTTTTTTCCTGGTGAAAGTACTCATGTGTAGTTATCATCATTAGATTCCCTCCATATGTTTAAGGGCATCTGAAAAAAAAAAAACAACAACTTTTCCATTGTTTTCTCCTTCAGTTTCCCGTGCACACGGGGCAGGGACAGTCCATCAGGCTAATAGGGGTTCCTTTCTTGTGTGTCTGATTACTTCTCACGTGGTGTCTATAAACAAAAGGAGAAACGCCCATAAACTGTCCGGCTTACTGCTGACATAATAATTGAATGAATAAAACAACATTTTGGTCTAACAGACCTTTATCGGGTATATCTGATACGCCTGATGACGATCTGTTATTTTCAGCAGAAAGCTGGACCGGGCCCCGGAGTTTCTCTTTGTTTATAGATACAGCATAAGAGAAATAATCAGATTAATAAAATAAAATGCACCCTCTGCAGACGTACCTGTCATACATTCAGGTGTGCAGAGATTTTCTTCAGCGTGTATGCAGTAAAAAATCACAGAAGCCGAAACTCAGTAAACTGCAAACACACAGTAATAGTTTCTCTATCACCGTTTGAGTACGTAGAGGATCATGATTGTTTTTACAGAATATGTGTGAATATTTATGCAGTTTCAGAAAAAAAATTAAAAAGTTCTTTTTTTCTAAGTTACCAACCACAGTTTGAACACTGAAAACCAATTAGGGCTGCATCCTATTGATTTATAGATTAAATATTTATTGTATAAAATGTCAGGAAATGCATGTTATAGTTTTCACAAACATCATCATAATTGTTGCCATGATTGCTGTTCCACAGGAGAATGAGGTTCTCCGTAAGCAGAATGTTCAGCTGTCGGAGGAGAACGGAAAACTTGTTGGGCACAAGAACCACAAACAGAGGATTGAATATCTGGTGAAGCTGAAAAAGGACAACACAAAACTTCAAGAGGTAACAAACATTTCTATTATCAAACAGTGTTTCTCTTTGATCGCGTGAACTCACTTGAATGAACTTTGTGATTTTCTTTTGCTTTAAAGGAAAATGAAAAGCTCAGAACGGAGATTAACTTGATGCGAGAAAACATTGGATGTCCTCTACTGGAGATGACGTAAATCCCTGATTTTTAATTGTTTTAATTGAGGTGCATCTTTTCCAGTCAAAAAGGCTTCAAAGACATTCAGGGAGTGTGCAGTAATGACTTTGCTCATTATATGTGTTTATATTATAACATCTCTTATATATTTTTTATTTCCCAAGAGGCATACTGTACATACATACTGTATCTTGACCAGCATGGGCAGACCAGCTGTGACAGACCATTAGTCCAGCTCTATTTTGTCTTGACCTTGTTGGGTTTCTAACCACAATGCTGGTAACCACATCAGAATGTGAAAACTTTTTTAGGTGCTTAGTTCTTTTACTGTGGTCTTCATCTGACCATCTGAGCTGTATTCTTGTAATTTACCATCTTACTGAGGCGTATAGCCAGTGAGTTTTATAGCTTAATGAATTTTTTTATTTTTTTGGAACATGTAATTAAAAAAAAAAAAAAATCTGAATTTTAACGTCTCACTTTGTATGTTTTAGTTTTGATTCCTAAAAATTTAATCAATCTCATGACAGATCTTGAGAGATGTGAAAAATAAGCTTGTGGATAAAGATTTTCTTTCATCCAGGTCTATGGATCTGATAGAAATAAACGGATTTTTTTTAAATTTTTTTTATAAAATATTTGAATTAATAATTTTATTTGACATACTCACATACCTCTGCTTTACTTAAAGTATTGCTGCAAAGGTTTTAATATTTAGATTTTTAAAAAAAGATAATTTAAGTAACTTTGATATTAAGTAATAATTAAGTATGATGATAATTATTGATTGATTGATTGATAATTAAGTATTATCAGCAACATGTACTTGGAGTATTAGAAATAAAAGTACCCAATAGGGAAGAGAGAAAGAAACCACAACAACTCAAAATTAAAAAAATTCTTTCATGATGATCAAAAATAGTTGCCACCTAGGGGATGGTAAGGGTTGGGGAGGAATATAATGCCCATTATTTTTGTTTTTATTTTCTTAATTTTAGGGACTCATTTTATCATGTCATGCTGCTCCAGCTTTTTTTTGTTGTTCTGTGTCAGATATATAAAAATGTAATAAATATATTCTTGAAAAAAAAAACAATAATTGCAAATTAATTCTCAGTCCATTGGCAAATTGATCAATCGACTAATCACTCAGATGTACTTAAGACAATTGGGTAGTTTATTTTCACAGAAACCTTTTTTAAAGTCATGTTTTTTAATGCAAAAATCTTAATTTGTAAAGTAACTAAAGCTGTAAGATAAATATAGTGGAAGTAAAAAGTACAATATTTCCCTCTGAAAGGTAGTGGAGTAGAAGTTTAAAGTGGCATGAAAAGAATGGACTTAAGTAAAGTACAAATACCTCAAATTTGTATTTTAGTGCAGTATTTGAGTAAATTTACCTTGTCATATTCCAACACTGCTAATGTAAATGTACTTATTTCTGCCACCACCAATAAATAGCAGAATAAATATGCTGCAGTATTAATTTTCACTTTCTCAGGCCAAACGCCAGGGGGCGATGTAGCACGTATGACTCACCTCACGCGCCTCAAGCTCGTGACTGTAGCGTTGTATCTGGACGGAGAAAGACAAGCGAAAAATGCCATAGACGCAAACACCTGCAACATGAAGACGGCGTTTACCGCGGAACAAATTTCGGACTGGTTTACCTCCCGGTCGAGCTTTGCTAACGTTAAGCTCACAGAGGAGGTGGTTGAAAGAAAGTCGGAGGAAGCCGCGTCGAAAGAGACCAGGTGAGACTGTAGCGTTAGCTTAAAGCTAGCTAGCCTCATGCTAGTTAGCATCCTCGGAGCTCACGAGTTAACGTTTATGATATTCAAGGCTACCGTTAACCCTTCCTCTATGGTCACAAACCCTGACTGGTTAAACTTTTTGATAATACAACAGTGCACATAAAGAATGGCAGAAACATGTTAGCTAACTTTAACATTTGGTAAGTTAATTAACGTTTCTGAAGAATGGAAAACCATTGAAAATAAGAGCACGTGCATCTGTCCCTAGCAAAACATAGGGGTTTAGAGGTTTATTATAAAAGGCTAAAAGTTAAGTTAATACAAAGAATTTATTTTAACATATTTAATCACTTAGTCGCACGTTTTTGCCAGCAAATGTTTACTGCTGCCCCCCCCCCCCTTTTTTTTTTTAAGACTGAATTGGGTATGATCTGAGGGTCAGATGCCCATTTCTGTCTTTTACATGGTCCACCAGGGGTCAGACTGCATGTATGGTGTCTGAAATAATGTTCTCAGTATATAGAGTAGTTTAATAGCTAAGAATTACTCCAGCTCATTCTACTGCAATATTAAAGTACTGTTAACATAATGCATTGATAATAATGACCCAATGATACAAAACTGATATGGCCAGTTTAGCAGTAGGAGTATGTTTACTTTTGAAACTTTTGCTATTTCTTTTATGATGTTGCTTGCCTAAAACTTTTGCCTGCAGGGCCTTTATACATACTATATGTTTATAGTGTGACACTGTTGCATCCTAAGTAAATTCGCTAAATCAAAGTTGCAAACAATTTACTACCCATATACCATAGAGGATGAAATGTTCAGATCATTTACTTTAAAAGTAGCAGTACCACAGTGTAGAAAAACTCTGTTACAAGTAAAATTCCTTAAGTGATGGTGGTGGATCTTAGTAGTGGAAGTTACCTCAGCTTGATACTCTATAAACACAAAACAACACAACTACAAGACTTGACTAAGTGTGAATGTGATTTCCAAAATCATGATCTGTTAATAATTTTCCAATTAGCTAATATATAAATTGTGACTTAGTTGTATAACACTGAAGTGGGGTTATTTTTTTAATTGTTTTTGTTTTGAAATACTGCCCACAATCTTAAAACCTCTGACAATATACCAAAGAGATTTCTAATTTTTATTTTACAAATTCCCCAGGTTAACAAAACTCATACTGGGGTTTGAAAGGATAAATAGCAAGTTAGGGGACCACAGAAAAAACATACACAAATTATGTTTATTTTCCAGTTTTTCCCAGTCTCAAGATCTATTATTTTTTGGAACTTTAAATGCACAAGTTTTAACAAAACACCAAGATACCCAGAAAATTCAACACTGACGTATTGACATTGGTGTCAAACCCAGGATGATTAACAATTTACGAGAGGACAAGAAAATCTACACAAATTATGTTTTTTTTATCGTTTCCCTCAATTTCTCCTTTTTTATTTTTAATACTTGATTATGATACCTCCTTTAGGGCTCTAAAATCACCATGAAACAATCTGAGAGGAAAAAAAATCATTCTCTCATCATCTCTCTTTAACTTTTCAAACCTCAGACATTTTCAGCTTGTGACAAGCAGACACAAGTAGATGTTTGTTCACTTACTCACAAGCTGCTAAGGCCTGGGCCCATTGGTCCAGGTCACGCATGTCTTAACATCCTGTGCCTGTATGAAATCACTCCCACCACCACCTGACAATATACCTTTGAAATACATGATAGCTGTACAAAGTGTAACTGTGTTTTTTTATCAGGATGACAGAAAATCAGTCTATTGAGTAGGAATTAAAAAGAGCGGTTGACAAACTAGTTATACTAAAACAGTTCATTGCATTGTCCACCTAGCCTTGTGCCATCTGAACATTTTTGGTCACAAACTACTATACATCAACAACTATTACAAATATTCAAGTTTTTGCATTTTGTCTTAGTGATGTGGATATGATAACTGTTTTTCTGCAGCAGTTTGTCCTCTCACAGTGTAGTGCTGTATGTCCCTGTGGGCCGGAGAGGAACTGGATAGTAATATGGAAGGTCCCAGTCCCTGGTGGACCCTGCGAACGAACCTGAGTGCCGCATGGCCCGATCCACATATCCAGAGATAGTTGGGATCTCCTCCCTTGGGTGGTCTCCACAGTTGGGGACGGTGGGTGTGACAAAGCCCTGCTTCATGATGTAGCGGCTGGTCCAAGCCTCCATTGGTCGGAGCTGTGCTGGCTGCACTGAGAGGTTGTCCTCTTCTTCATATTCCTTTTGGCTCAGGAAGTCCCTCAGAACCTGTTTGAAGACAGATGCAAGCTCCCAGGGCCTTATGTTGTTTGTGGCAAGCACCTCACGAAACCTGTAAAAGGATGCCACCAATAGAATTAATTAGATACTTGTTGAAGTAGCAAGGATCTCCATTAACACATTGTCACTGTCCTAGATTTTCTTTTTGCACGTTATAGTCACTGTTCCTGCAGATCCTTGAAAAGTCTTTAAATGCATTGAATTCATGAATCTGAAAATAAGGCCTGAATTGGTATTAAATTTGCTTAAATTAATCTTTCAAAAGTCCTAAAAATGCTCGCATATGGAAAGTAGAATTTTATGAATAGTTTTTTTCTGATGTTGCAACGTAAAATCTCAACGTAACATCTGTTTTTTTGTTAAGTAATTAAATAAATTCCTAAACTCGTCATGATGGGAATCCATGCAGTGGAATCTCACATGCAGATTGGGAGACACAGAATCGCCCAGAAAACTGTCCAGAAATACCAGATATTTCCCACTTCTGTTGGTAAACCAAATACATACTTTTATGATAATATAATAAGTACATTGACTTCCATGTTATCCACTCTAAAAGTGGTAGTTTTTTTTTCAACATTTGATGTAATTAATTACCCTTGACTATAAACATTTGGGCAAAATAAAATTCTTTCCTCGGTTTTTGTTATTAGAAAACTGGTCTTAAATTTAATTCCAACTGGTATTTAGAAAGTCTTTAAAAAGTCTTAAATCTTCCTCGCTTTAAGCTGCTGGAACCCTGATAATATTTTATAATTCAGTCTCTCATAGTTTCAGGAATGACACATCTAGGACAACAAAACAGATTTCTGAAATGGTACAGACATAACTCATTTTTTACTAAATATGCTATTCTTTGGTAATGTGGTTATGTAAGCACACAACAGTGACCCAGTACTGAGTTTAATGGGAAATGAGTAAGTAGGTCACTGTGCTCAACCATGTAAAACCTTGTTTTTTTATATCATTATAGCTAACATAGAGATGATGAGTGCAAACCCCGGCAGTCTGGCTTCACTCAGCCTTACAGGGCATCCTTCACCTTCACATGTTCACACCCTACATCGCCTGCCTCTGTGACAGTAACACATAATGGCTTTCTTGGCAGCTCGCCCTGCCTCCCATTCCCTTTAGGTCGTCCCTGCTTTGCCTGCTGTCAGGCTTTGTGTTGATGATACAGCAGATAGCCACTGTTGACAGCATACTAATGTGAGGACGGAGCATGGCCGCTATCAAACACACCTGGAGAGCACAGTGGCTGCATGGATGGGTGGGATCTGGGCACACAGGAACTCCAGCTGGTGTAGCTCAGATGTGGGGATGAGAGTCCGTAACCTGGGGTACTTTTGAAACCAGTGGAGACCCAGGGTGCTGTGGGCTAGCCTGTGCTCTCGCTCCAGCTCCCTTACCAGCCGCTCACGCTCCTCCACATGCCACAGGAGCTCTCTGATCAACATGCGACTTGGTACGACCCCCGGGGACTTCAGAGGTGCCGCTTCATCCTGAGCCTGCACTCTTGTTTCATGGGACCATTTCATCCAGCTGAACAGGGGCATGTCAGTCACAGCAGACAGTCCTGAAAAACTGAAGAAACAAGTTTTATTTTTTTGTTATTCTGGACCATGATGCCACAACTTCCCCATAGCATGATTTTACTCATTTAAAAAGGGTGGAATATCTGTTGCTTCAAACTAGGTGCTAATTTCTCTTACGTTGCACCTACAAATGACAAGACAGCATTAGACCATGTGATGAACTGCTCATTTACAGCAAAATAGAAAAAATGAAAGTAATATGAGAAAGAAAAATTGAAAAGTAATGGTAGGAAAGGAAAATTAAAATGAATTAATGAAAGAATCAAAATTAATATTTTCCTGTTGGTGAAATGTATCCAATTCCATTTCTGACAATATCTTGGTGCTTGTACCAAAAATCAGGTCACAATTTCAGCTTCAAAGACCACAGTGAGAAATGTTTTAGAACGCTGCAACCTCAAGTCTCTGAGCGAGGACCCGCTGATTCTTATTTTATCGACAACTTGTGCAGTGTAGCCCTATAATAATTAAAATTTTACGGTTGACAGTGAAAAATGATCACCCCATAACCAAGCTGACCTATGGTCCCTGCGTGATGGGTGCTCTGATTGCCTTTAGTTCAAGTTAAACTCGGTGAAGGACAATGTCCCAGTTGTGTATATTTGGCTTTTTTCCCCAGACTGATGGATCTAACACAGCTTCCACCTGGGATTCAGATAGATTACACCGCCTGCAGGGTCAGAGGTCAATCAAACGAAATACAAACTCTGATGTGTGGCTTCACATATTATAAAGTTGCAATACAAAGCTTTGTCAGTTGTCAAATATGATTTCAGTATTTTAACTACTCAGCTATCCAGCATGTGCAGGAAAAAGTTATCACACTAATTTCTGGCTGCAGATTTGAAAAGGCAGATCTGTACTTACAGGTGAAAACTGCACCACTGACACCTTTGCTTGATATTCAGAAATTAGGCAAAGATGAGATTTTCACAGAGTACAGCCTCCAGCTCCTTGTCTCCATGGGTCAATCACTGTAAACTTTATCCCTTTACTTGCTGTTGACTACATCCCTTGGTGTCAAATGCCATCAAAAGAGCACATATGTTGGCAGCAATCCTCCAATGTCTTGGTTGTTTGAAGCGTTTCTCCTCTTTGTGTTGTAGTTATTATCTTGTCCCTATTGTCCCTCCTGCTCCTCCTGTCATGCAGACTTTTTCCAGGAGAGTTAGTCACACACTGTTAACTGACTAAGAGCTGTCACCTCTCCTCTCCTTTCACCCCACTCTCCTCTGTGCAGTGTGCAGCTTTGTTGTAAGGTCAGCTGCTTTGTAGCTTGCACGAATTGTGTGCAGTGGAGAGAAAGGAAGAGGGCGAGAGTGCGTGTGTGTGCACAAGCCGTGGGTGTGTTGTATTTGAGCTCCTCTTAGTACTGTCAGGGCTTGTGCCTGCTGTTGCGATAAAATCCTCCCCCTGCTAAGGGAGAGCGAGAGGCAGAGACAACTGGGAATGCTCTCTTGGCTACAGTGCTGTGGGCCTGGTTCAGCTGACCGGAGGGAAAGACGAGAAGAGGCAGGAAATCAAATGAGCAAAGTTTCAAAATGGTACCAAGTAGGGATGCAGTGCAATTAAATTTTCACAGTATGATAACTATCTCAGAAAATACCGTGGTATCACGTCTTATTGAATTATTACTATTATCACTCAGAAAGACTCTTAAAGGAGTGATAACAGAGAGGTTCGATTTGGTTGAACAAATATTTCAGTATTATATTTGAAACAAAGCTGCTGGCATTTCTGCCCACTGTGAACTTGCACTGTAGGTTTACTTTTAATGATGACATCATTATTACTAATGAGAATGAGTGCTTTTAAAAGTGATTATAACAGGGTTCCCATAGTCATGGAAAACCCTTCCCCTACGTATATGCAATAACTGAATCTGTATTTGAATAAAATGTGAATCTACTGTGTTTAAGAAATACAAAAACAAGGAAAATCCTTTTGAGCCTTGAAAATGTGTAGAAACCCTATTGCAAAAAACATTTCTGAATTGCCGTATTCTTTGGTGTCTGGTATGTCGGAAACTGTTAAATGCTGCAGAACCCAGCATCAGCCCCAACAAATGTTGCTGAGGACATAGCAGCTGATAAATTCTAGCATTTACAGCACTACAAGTCATTTCAATTAAGCATAAAATAGAGCACCACGGTTTCTGCATGGATACAAAATTTAGCCACAATCTGAAATGCAACTGATTGAAGCTGCTGTAAAGCTCAGCCTCTAACTTTAGCTGGTCCTTACCAATACATGTAACAGAATTTATATCTGGTAAATGCATGTTTATTACCGCAATGCTCCTTTGGATGTTGAGACTAGCCGGTGTAAACTGAACAGTGCTTATTCTAAATTTTTGACCTGTTTTATTGCTGTGAACAATTTCTGTTGACTTTCACTTATGAGCAGAAGGAAGTAAATAAATTGCTAAATGGTCTTTGAACCTTATTTAAGTGATTTTGTTATGTTAGGGAAAATGGGTGCAAAAGGAAGGAAAAAAATATGATTTGTTGGTTAATAGAGCTGCTTGATTTAAATTTGTTTCAGCCCACCAGAGGTTCCTGATGAGGGGTGCCTGAAAAGTTCGAACTCTGATGGAGGGCGGACTCAAAAAACAGAACATGCAAAGAGTAAGTATTAAACTCTGTTAGCTTTTTCTTGTCCTACACCATACTCCCCTGCATTGTTAGATATACAGGAATCTACTTTATGCCCCAGATGGTTTAACCTTGTTTCTTGTGCATTTGATTATGTATCCTTAGGCTCTGCTCCTCCTCCACTTGCCAGCTACAAGTACCCCAGCTTGCCCATTACCAAAAACAGACAGGAGGTAAAATGTAACATCCATACACCACATACCCTCGACACACAGTGTGATGGTCTGAAAGTACATTCTCATTCTCCTGAAGTACTTTCTTTTTTTAGTCGTGTTATGAGTTCTAGTCAAAATGACCATTATGTCCTCAGGACGTTGGTGTACTTATGCCTTTACTGTTTGCTCACGATGAACTCAATGTCATTTCAGAACAACAGCTAACTTTAAATTCACTGGCCTAACATTTTCTGATGTCTAATAAAGAGTAGTGTGTGTATATATTAGGAGCACATGCTGTCATTTTAGCTGCACTTTCTTAATGCAGATTATAAAGTGTGGACTTGTTATTGCAAATCAGCTTAGCACATCCATCTGCTCTCCAATTTCATAACTTACTTTTGTATGTATTTTATTTCAGTAATATGGCACAAATAGCCAAATGGTGTTTCTATTTTTGTTAACTGTGTCCCTTTTTACTGTGCACGTGTCTGCTTGTGTTTGTGTTTTTTGTGTGTGTTCCTGCTTCCAGCTGATTTCCCTCATAGAAAACAACTCTGTTGTGATCATTCGAGGAGCCACAGGCAGTGGCAAGACCACCCAGCTGCCACAGTACATTCTGGACCACTACAATGAGAAAAATGCCTCATGCAACATTGTGGTCACCCAACCACGCAAAATCGGGGCAACCAGTATTGCCCGCTGGGTTGCCACACAGAGGAAGTGCACCCTGGGTAGTCTGGTGGGATATCAGGTTAGTGCAACATCTAGACAGAACATCTCTAAATAAAATCCTAAAGATAGATTGCCAAAAATTTGTCAAAGAAGGACAGGACCAAAACATATGAATAAGAGTACCGCTGGCTTGGTGATATCTGTCGCAGAGAGGTTTATGTCAGGTTTTATTTTAGTCCTAGTCCTGTCAACTACTTCAGTAAAAGCTTTAATAGAATAAGGGTATGACAAGCACAAAAAGAAGATAAATTTTAGAGATGTCACTTCACTCTGCATCTGAAACTGTATGGCCTAGATCATCTTCCCCATACTGTTAAGCAGGCAAAGTTGGGGTGGGAGTTTATCAGACCACACAGGCGAGAAATAGAACCTCTCTTTCTAATATTGACCTCTAGGATGTTTCCCAAGTCAGATTTAGGGGGAGGAATGTGGGAATTGTGGAAAGTTCTTTCACACAAAGTGGCAGAATTGAAAATATCAAAAAAATGGTAATTTGGTAGATTGAATTTTTGAGAGAATTGTGAGAAAGATCCAAATACACTGTCAATATGCAAGTCCTTAATTGTTTTTAGCCCTTTTATGTACCAACATCCTAAAAAATCTTCATTTAAGGAGGAAGAGAATAGGGGACTTTTGATTAAAGCTAAGAGAATTGAGACACACTGTAGACCACAATGCCTCCTAAACTGGCACCAAAGCTGAAGGGATTGATTCACAACAGGGTTTGACCTCTACCTAAATTGTGCAATGCATATACATATGTAACATGTATGTACATAAGCCTACACATATACTCTTAGCGCCTACAAAATTTTGTTTTTTGTCTTTTAAAACAAAACATGAACAACTCTCATAACTTAGAGAGTGTTTGTATGCTTGTATTAACAAGCGTTTGAGTTTACATTGTTTCCAGGGTGTCTGGCTGTGTTGTGCAGCGCTCTGAAACAGCATGTCTAAGAATAACTGTTGTCTCCTCCGCTTGGTGTAGACCTCTGGAGTTAAGGATGATGTCACTGACAGTGGGAGCAATGATAAACAGTTGGTGTTAGTAAGAGATATAATGCTCAAGTTATGCAGCATAACCTGAACATTATGTTCTTCATTTTTGTATCTCTCTCAGAGGTGCTCTTTGATTTTTGTCTGAACTCCCTCTGAAATATCTCTGTTAGCTGTAAGAAGAGAGCTCTTTCCTTCCTTTCCTCTTTTGGGCTGAAAGTCGTGCAGTCAGTGAATGGAAAGTTCTGTGCTCTAGAGTTGAGTTGGCAAACCAGAAAGTATTTCCCTGAGGTTGGAGATAGGGTAGCAGTGGATTTTATTACAGGTCACTGGTGTTTTCTTCAAAACCAACCACATACAGTCATGCTGGCATTGCGGATGTTTGTATTTAAGACACTGGAAAAAGTTGAGACCTAAAGCGACTGTAGGGAAAGCATACTGTGGCCTCTCCTGTTGATTTTTCTGAAACAGTAGAATAAAACCTCATTTACAGGAACTGGCAGAAATAAATGACTTGGTTTGTTATTATTTTAGAACTGTTGTATGTTCTGCAGCTAAGTGTGCATGAAACAAGAAAAAACAGATGTCCTCCATGAATGGACTTTCGTTCATGTCGAGCAGGTGCCTTTCGACCGGAAATGACTATCATTTCCGAAAAACAGATAACTGTAATTTTTTAAGTGCCAGAATTAAAGTATTATTGGTGTTGTCCACGTTCATGAATACATATGTTCATATTTGTATTTCAGGTTGGACTGGAGAAGATGGCTACTGAGCACACTCGGCTCATCTACATGACTACAGGAGTGCTGCTGCAAAAAATGGTTACAGCCAAGTGTCTCACAGAGTACTCCCACATTTTCGTAGATGAGGTGATTAAGCATGAGGCAGATTTTCTCTTATTTTCTCTACATATACGCTGGATATTAGAGTGACACCATAGGATGCCTGCATCCCCACCCCCCCCAATATTATATCAATGTTAAGGTGATGCAGGGGCACAATGCCATATCAATGTCAGGTTTTATTGAGTTCTGTGATCTTATCAGTGATTCTCCATAGTTTGGACCAAAATTAGCAATTTTAACTACTCTGCCTTTGCACAAGGTTCATGAGCGTACTGAGGAGATGGACTTTCTTCTGCTGGTTTTGAGAAAACTTCTACATTCCAACTCATGTTATGTCAAGGTAATTGCATGTTTAAGTAATATACCTCCTCTGACCTCCTTTTGCGTCAGTTGAACTTTGTATCACAGGACCTGTGTTTTTTCAGATCATCCTGATGTCAGCCACCATCAACTGCCAACAGTTTGCAGATTATTTCAGCACCCCGATTCGTGGCAAAATGAACCCGGCCTACGTGTTTGAAGTGGAGGGGGCACCCTATGCCATTAAGGAGTTTTACCTGGATGACCTCTGCAAACTGTTTCCATACAGGGTGATAAGATGGGAAATGTTTTCTGATGCTACAACTGTTCTCTGTATTGGAGCCAAATAGTTGATATGTGAATTTTGTGGTTCTTTATCAGGTTGAGTCGACTCATCTAGATGACCCTTTCATTTCAGTGGAGATGTACAATCTTGCCATCAGTCTCATTCAGAGCTTTGATGAGATGGAGGGCAAAGATTCTGAGTAAGGCCTTGGTATTTTTAGCACATTTAACTGCTTTAACAGATGGGAAGAGTCATAAAAAATGATGATGAGCGTTTGTGTTTGAGCAGTAAAGCAAAGAAAGAAAGTATCATGACTTCATCGGAGCGGGGCAGTGTGCTGGTTTTCCTTCCTGGTTTACACGAGATAAACTACATGCAGGAGGCCTTGGCCAAGCTGGTCCACAAAAGGTGAGCCTTTGAGTTAATCCGTTTGTTGAATTTCTCTCTGTAGCAAATATCTATTTTCTTCATTATCTGCTTTCGCAAGATGTTATGAATGTTTACCTTAATGATTATGCTTCTGTTGTTCAGACTGCAGGTTTATCCTCTCCACTCCACTGTGACTCTGGAGGAGCAGAATGGTGTGTTTCTGTTTCCTGTCCCTGGATACAGGAAGGTAAAAACCATTTATTTTATTCTATCTCATATGTGGTGTCAGTATCTGCTGTACTGACGACCTCCTCATCTTAACAGGTCATCCTTTCCACCAACATCGCTGAGAGTTCAGTGACTGTCCCAGATGTCAAATATGGTGAGGTTTTTTCCCCTCAGCTTGGTGTTATCTATTAGGGATGTACACCATTAGTTGATTCAACTCATAAACTTCAGAAATATGAGTTTCTCTGCCTGCCTGCTGTCTGTCTGTCTGTCTGTCTTTCTGTCTGATTGTGTGTCTCTCACACACACACACACCCTTAGACTGGCATGTGTGTCAGACTTATGTGCATGTCCAGAGATGCACAAAATACGTGCAAGCCTTCACACAAAATGTTCATAATGCTCCATAAAAAATGCGGCACATTTCAGCAGCATTTAATCTATATTTTGGTTACTGAAAAACACCATTAATGATTTCAGATGGCTCTTACACAAAACACAATATACATTTTTTTTTTTTTTCTGGACACAGTATTTTTTTTCCTGGACAGATCATGGGAATTAGTTGTTAGGAACTCTACTATTGTCTATAAGATTAATGTCTGTTTTGTAATAAGTATCATCAAATCGTAATTAGTTTTGGTATTTTTTGTCATCACAGTGATTGATTTCTGCCTGGCCCGTCACCTGGTCTGTGATCCAGATACCAATTATCAGTCTCTGCGTCTCACCTGGGCATCCAAAACCAGCTGCAACCAGCGTCGAGGTATAATAGTTACAGCACAGAAGGTTACCTCTGAGGTGCAAGTGTCTGTTTGCTTCTGTCCCTTTACACTTGTTTCCCCTCTCCTTCAGGTAGGGCAGGTCGGGTGTCTAAGGGCTACTGTTACCGTCTTGTTACCAATGAGTTCTGGAGAAATGAAATCCCAGACTACACAATCCCTGAGATGCTGGTAAGACAATGTGCACACCTCTTTTTCTATGTTGCTTTGAACCTTATTAGACAATCAAACACTGCCATACTGTTTGCCTTCCTCTCAGCTTGCCCCGTTGTCCACCACCATGCTGAAGGTGAAGCTGCTGGACATGGGCGATCCCCGCTCCATCCTTTCCACAGCCCTCTCACCCCCTAACCTTGGTGACATAGTGAGGACAGTGCAGCAACTCAAAGAGGTAAATAAGTGCAGATTGATGATTCTCCTCTGAGAAAGCCATTAATGTCTAGTCAAGAATGAGTGTGTGGCTGTAATGATGTATTTGGGCGGGCAGCTGACCACCCAGCTCTGTCACAGAGTATTAGACCAGGAGCTTTCTGACAGGAGCTTTGTGTCAGCCAGTGTTAGCTTTGTCAAGTTTGCTAGGTGAGGGTAATGAAGGGTGGTGTTGTGTCGGGGAAGGGAAAGTGGAAGAAGTCTATAATTCTATCACTGTGAGTATCCATCCATTCACTTTAATTTGCACATCTGGGGCGGGGTCGCGGGGGCAGCAGACTTAGCAAGGTGTTCCAGACGTTCCTCTCTCCAGCAACTTTTTCTAGCTCCTTCTGGGGGATCCCAAGGTGCTCCCAGGCCAGATGAGATATACTGTATATTGTGCATTTCAAAACCCTTACTCTATAGTATGTCAGAAAAAGATTTAGTATGTCCGAATACATAGTATGTCAGATGCAGTATGCTAAAAATACCAGGATGTTCTACTGCATCTACTGCATTTTGCAGCATGCAAGCCAGCATGCTTTTCTGGCTATTCTGACCTACAATCCTCTGCGCAGTGGCAGATACGTTACATCAACCAAGCCGCAAACAGATGACAGCTGACAGACAGCTGACAAACAGTTGACAGAAGCCGCAATGACAGATGACAGCGCATTTGAGTGACTTATGATCGAATAGTAATTGTATTATGGCCTGTATTCATTTTATAGGTTAAAAAATAATCACAGATATCCAACAAAGAAAAAAATAATAAAACAATGTAGCATCTGTAGGCTAATTTTAATAATTTGAAATGTTTGAATCCACAATGTGTGCAGTTATAACTTGAGGGTTAAACCACATACATTGCCAATTAACAACAGCAGAGCTGCTTGGGCTGATCTCCTTCTCTGATGATCTCTGCAAATGGTGTTTCCTTTGATCTCCATGGTAATGGATATTTGAGCAATAAGGTCAGAGTTCAGGGCGCAATGTTATAAAGAAGTAGTATGACCTAAATGTGTACATACAGTACATGATTTGTAAGGGTAGCTGCAGAACTTAGTAAAAGTAAAAAGAATTAGTATGCAATTCAGAGTGCACCATAATGTCTCCAGCATGTTCAGGGTCTACCCTAAGACCTCTTACCTGTTGGACGTGTCTGGAAAACCTCTAACGGGAGGCAACCAGGAGGCATTCTGTTCAGATGATGAACTACCTCATCTGGACCTTTTCAGCACGAAAGAGAAGTGACTCCTCTACCCGTCTGAGCTCCTTATTCTATCATATCCAGATGATCACTGAAACCAGCCCTCATCTGGAGGATTGTATCCATGATTTTATTTTTTCGGTCCATACCCAAAACTCACGACCATAGGTGAGAGTCAAAATTTAGATTGCATGGTACATGCAGAACTTTGTGTGACTCAGTTCCCACTTCACCACAATGGTTGAGCGCAACACCTGCATCACTGCTGACACACCAAACCACCTGTCCATCACACACTCCATTTTACCCTTCCTCATAAACAAGAGTCTTTCAGAGCTAGGCTATAGATAAACTACAGTAGAAATTGAACAAAAAATTGTGAAGCCAGGGAATTCAAAAACATGGATGAAACAGACAACAACAACAAGACAAGCGCAGTAAATCGATAACACACAACCAGTTAGGAAAAGGCCTTAAAAGTTATTACTTTTAAGAGGTCATTTTAAAAGATTTTACTTCATCAGAATCTATCCTGATATTCTCAGACAAGGAGTTTGAGAGCTGAGGAGCCTCATAAGCAAAAACTCAGCCAGCTTTATTCCCAGGGATTTAAAAACTGCTGGACAGTCTCTTTTTGAAGATCTCAGGCCAGCCTCTGGCTCACAGGCAGCCAGCAGTTCAGAAATGTACAACCATTAAGTGTGAAAATGGAATAGGCATTTTAATGCCTAAATCCTTAAATATTAAAAGACAAACTGTTATTCTAAGGTAAGGTTTAAGGAGTTCATTGGAGGTATGTTTCTATCTACAGATGGGCGCACTATCTGCAAAAAATGATGCCAAGAGCTACAGTGAGGATGGGGAGCTAACGTTCCTGGGCCGAGTGCTGGCCCACTTGCCCGTGGACCTGTCCCTGGGGAAGATGATTGTTCTGGGCCATGTCTTTGGCTGCCTGGATGAATGCCTCATCATAGGTCAGTCTGTCATTATGCTACTCTTACGGACAAGGGTTACTGCATATGCATGTGTATACAGTTGTTGAGACATACAACAAATCTGTCATGACTGCACTCTTGCAAATGTGATGGTGTACTTAACAACATCAGTTTAATAGTGATGTTTTGGTGTCTTTTTGTGGGCTGTTTGCACAAACGACAATAACAGTTTCTGTTATCCTCAGCTGCTGCACACTCTCTGAAGAGTTTCTTTGCCATTCCAACCATGCAGCAGCTTGCCGGCCACAGGTGAGTCACATCCAGCAGCCACACTCATTCACAGACTGCCAGGCTGTCACTGTGGATCATTTTGGCGTCCTAAAAAAGAGCCATAAGATATTTGGGACATTATATTGTCATGTAACAGACTCCAGGGAGTCCATACCTATCTATTGACGACTTACTCATTTCTACAGCTTTAACTCTCACAGTAATTTGTGGCTAATGATGATTGAATATATTGTAGTTATAGAATAGCATTGCAACTTACATCCCACTTGTTCATTCATGTGTGCCCATCACTGTCTGTGGCTTATAAGAGCCCTTGCAGTAAAACAAAAGATTCTGACAGTCCAAAAAGATGCCATCTCTGTTTACATACAAAACACTAAAAAGTAAAATAAAATCTTGCCATGTAGTGTTTCCCTTAGATCTGGTTTTCCCTGTAAGATATTTGCATGTTTTGGCAAATCACAGCAAGAAGAATTTTTCTGGTGGTGCCCTGGACTAACTTTCAGGCCAGAAACAGATATTAGTTCTGTGTTTTGTATGTTTTTTCTTTGTACACTAAATATTATTTGTTAATCCAGGAGCATGTTGGCCTTTGCCCGTGGCACACCAAGTGATTCCATAGCTTTTGTCAATGCCTTCAAGGTAATGTGTGTAATGGCAAGTCAGCAGCAAGTTGTGGTGCTCAGTGGATTTACATATTTGCCTGATGGCTGTTGTTTTTCCCTGTTGTCTCTTACTGTTAGGCATGGCACTCATCCAAAAAGAAAGGACAGCTGAGACACCCAAAGGTGAAAACAACCAAACACGAATGAGCTCACTGAAACAACACACAAATATGCTGATTTTCCTTTTTACATATGAAAGTTAGAATAGTTTGCCACTGCTGTTGTGAAGAGCCAACTCTTGGCACTCTTGGCACTCTTCATTTTTCAGAAACTGCATTGAAGTACACATAAATTCAACATATATCAACAATATACAACTCAAAAGATGTAGCAGGATCAAGGACAAATTTTAATTCTTAAATAAATCTACCTTATACCTTATTATTGCTCTGTCCTAATTGTAATATATTAACATAGAACTGTGCAAACACTATAGCTTACAGAGTGGCTGCCAACGGAAGATTGATTGAGTACGGTCCCTATTTAGACGGTTTATTCAAATTCATCCCATTCTGAGAAAAGTCTCTGTTTATATGTTAGAAGGGACAGCTCATCCAGAATAAGAAATGCATATTTTTCTTCTTACCTGTGGTGCTTTTTATCCGTTTGGATAGTTTTGGTGTGAGTTCCAAAGTGTTGGAGATATCTGCTATAGAGATGTCTGCCTTCAATCCAATATAATGAAACTAGATGGCACTCAGCTTGTGGTGCTCAAAGGGCCAAAAAATACATTTGAAAATTTCAATAACAATGTCTCTTTCCAGAAATCTTGACCAGGTTACTCAAGACAATCGCCATTAATGTTCACATCTCGTGCGGTCACAAGCACGAGCCTCTCATCCATGAGTAGGTGCACGCTTCTAAAGATAGTTCCTATATGAAACTGCTCACAACAAGGTCTGTGGATTATTTTAAGTTACCGGGTCATAATTTCTGTAAAGAGACATTGCTGTTGAGTTTTGTATTTTATTAATTGGATGGAGGGGTCCTGTGAGCACCACAAACAGAATGCCAACTAGTTCCATTATATTGGGGAGAATGTAGAAATCCCGACACTTCGGCTTATATTTCCAACACTCTGCAGCTCACACTAAAACAATCCAAAATTAAGAATCAGTTCAGCACTCTGTTCTCTTCTGCATTATTTCTTGAAGTGTACATTTTCTTTGCCTCTGCTGTTTCCTCCGCTTAGGATGAATTAGACTGGGGAAAGGGCAACTTCATTCAGATCAAGAGGATCAGAGAGGTACAGAGAGAGCTGAATCGCATTAATTTATCAGACATTACAAGATGTCTTTGTCATAACCCATCCTTTTCTAACAATAAACAACCAGCATCAATCCTGCAGTTTGTAGGCATGTGTTGAATGAATCTTGCATCCATTAAGCTCAGACCTCCTCAGCAGTAACTCGCTGTCCAGGTTGCAGAGCTGTATGCGGACCTGAAGAAGCGTGTGTCCCAGTTCAACATGCATGTACAGGAGAGCACTCAACCCATGGATTACACCAGCACACACAGGCAGAAGTTCATCCTTCAGGTTAGTCAGTGTGTATATTGTGTAAATGAAGCTATACTATAATACTATACTGTCAGCTTGTTTTAGGTTGCGCCTCTCTCTGTTTTAGGTGGCCATTGCTGGTGCCCACTACCCAAACTACTTTGTCCAGGGAGAAATAGATGAAGACCTGGCCTCCAGAGAGTTGAATGGCCATAACCCCAAAACAACAGTGATGGTATGACCCATAGTGAGAGCCAAGAATTGATTACTGTATATAATTTTTATTGACTGACACTTTTCCAGTGTGTAATGACCATCAAAACCTTTAAGGCTATTGTCTTCTAGTCTAATTTATTAGGAGGTAAGGATATTGTAAAATAACATCAGACCACGTTTTATTTTCAGGTGAGGAACCTGCCTCCATATTCTTACCTGTATTACAAGCAGCTGCAGTCTCTGTTTCGCCTGTGTGGACAGGTCAAAGCCATGTCCTTTGACAGCTCTAGGTACTGAAGGACACTATAGCAAATCAGACATTTTTCATTCACTCTGACCTTTTTATTTGAACTCAAAACATGTCATTTCTGCCACAAGGAGTTTCTCAATCAAAATATCGAAATGGAATGTGCAAACTCGTAACCTGTGTGTGTGTGTGTGTTTGTGTTTGTGTGTGTGTGTGTGTGTGTGTGTGTGTGTGTGTGTGTGTGTGTGTTTCCTCAGAGCATATGTGGAGTTCTACAAGACATCCCAAGACTCGGGTGTGCTGCCTGAGGTGTCCCTTGCACTCCTACTGGCACAGCAGACTCCTCCCATGGAGCTGTCTGTCTTCCCCTTCGAACAAATAGAAAAATGTGCTGGGAGTAGAAATGTAACTCACATGAAATATGCACGGTATGGCTCTCTTCACACAGTATGGAAACCTTTACTGATGTGAGAGAGAAATTAATTACTGCATGAATTAAAAAAAAAATCTAACAATTGCTGTGAGTGTAGAAAATTCCATAAGAAAGATCAGAAGGGTTTGACTCTGTCAGTCGTTAGGTGGCTGATAAGTCCCTTTCTTGGCAGTATTTCTGAAAAGTGGAACCCTCTGCACCACAGGCTGCAGTGGTCAGTGCCCTTGCAAAGAGCTTTTATATAATCTGACATCTACGCACTCTACATGACTCTCTCCAGCTATCACTTGTACTCAGAGAGGGGAGGTTTTAGGCAGAGGCAGCACCAGCTTCTTCCTACCTGCCTCTGGGATGTGGGAGATGGGGTGACTTTGCACGTTATCCAACACAGCTCACCTACTATTCTCACTGATTACTTAACCTTGTGTTTCCAACCGCCTTAAACTTTAAAAATCTTGGCAAATGTTTGATAACCTCAAATAAACTTTGTATTCAATTCTTGTTTGGCATCACTTTCTTGATGCTCCACCCAAACCAAAGGAACTGGATGAAAGCCCCCATATTGTCAAGCAGACACTGACACTGAAGTGCTCCTATCTGTGAGCAAGGCACAGAGGCTCTGTTGCAATACTGATACTTGCATTTGTGTCTCATTAGTATTACACTCAGTTAAAATAAACATAACATTGTAGTAATGTTCTCAGTGTGCTGTTGCTTTGCAGGGTGAATGTAGACTTCCAGAGCCAGTCTGTGTGCCCAGTAGGAGTAGTGAGCAGCACCATTGACCCTGACAAGATTCCCCCCAACCGCTTGTTTGTCGTCCACATCACAGAGGTCAGTCCTTTACATTTAACTTCATCAAACAGAGTTAAATTTCAAAAGAGATAAGTGCTTGTTGGATTTTTGACTAAATGTCTGAATCTTGAATGGTTGTATCCTCTCTTCAGGTGGTGGAGGTGGGTCATTTCTGGGGCTTCAGGGCAGATGAAGCCAGCCTGGAGAGGCAGCGCCATCTGACAGCAGAGATAAACAATTGTACACTGAGCCCTTTAACTGTGTCTCTCTACCCCAACCTGCTGTGTCTGGCTCCTTACTCTGAAGTCAATGAGCAGAGCATGTACTACCGCGCCAAGATTCTGCACATGCGTGGCAATACAGTGGAGGTGAGTATAACAAATGTCACTTACTTCTCCCTTGTCTGATTTTAATGGCTTCTCTCTGCAATGCTTTTTTAAGATTGCATCATGGTAAAACAAACAAACAAAATGTTTGGAAATACACTTTTGTACCTTTTAGTTTTATTATTTTGTAGGAGCTTGATGTCCTCTTTGTATGTGTACATGCAGAATGTTGACATGTTGGTAGTTGGTACAACTAATTGGATAGTAATGTTGGCACTTTAATTCCATGAATGTATAGCACTGGACTTTCAACAACAATAGGTTGCACAAGTTATTTAGCTTATTTCTGAACCAAATCTGTCTAAGGTGACCGTGAACCAGCCAAATGTCAGGAAAAGAAATCTCTACCCAGAGACCTGAATTATTTAAAGAAAAGCATAGCGCAGAGGGATGAGAAAAGAAATCGGCATTCTGCTAAGTCTGCATAAATTTAAGTTTCACTGGCCAGAAGTTAGTATTTAGTATAATGTACACGCTTATCACCACAACATTAAAAACACTGTTAGGTAAATAACATTGATCATCACCTCACAATGTAATGTTCTGTAGGGAAACCTTAGGTTCTTAACATCATTTTGTCATATGCTTTAATGATATTTTAACATGTCTATCTGTTCTGTACACCTCGTTAAAGTTTTTTTTTTTCTGTCAGTTGTTTTAATGTTGTAGCTGATCGATATGTGTGTTTTTTATATATGTACATATTTATAGTTAAATGTAATTTATTGTCCTCAGGGTCGACAGTGCAAAAAGAACGTAGAGAAAACAGGATATGTTGTTGTCCTGCAGGTATTTTTCTTGGACTTTGGCAACACAGCAGTTGTTTCCTGCAGCAGCCTCAGGGAGCTCCCGTCTGACCTCCTGTCTCACCCATTCCAGGTACAGCAGCAATAAAATGGGTGTTCAGAGAATAAATGCACTCTCATCTGTTTCACAATCAGTGACAGACGTACTCTCTGCTCATGGTCTCAGGCTCAGGAGTTCCAAGTGTCTGAAATGCGTCCTTCAGCCCAGTCCATCATACTGGGGAACCAGTGGAGCAGCCAAGCCCGCGAACGGTTCGTCACTCTGGTGAAGGGCCGTTCCGTTATTGTGTCGCTGTACTCCATCCTCCATGGCGTCATGCGTGTGCAGCTGCTCATCAACACAGAGACGACAAACACCAGCGTGGTAGACATCTTGGTGGAAGAGGAACATGCTGTGAAGGCCGAAGAAAGCTTCGATTCCAAGGTGATGCAGCAAATGGGAGCTCAGATTGTCCCTCATGAAATGTATTTGACAGTGTGCGATATAGAAATCATTCAGTCATAACATTCCCCAAATTAAAGCCATATGTCACCTAAACATGCCCTTTTTGTATCAACAACTTGCCCCCGCAGGCTTGAAAGTAGCTTGATAATAGAAGTTGATCTTCTCCAGAAAGAGAGTAGTAGCCACTGTAACTGCAGTAGCTTGCAGTTACAGTGGACTACAGAATTTCATGACAAATATAAAGCAAAACCTCCAGAGAAACTTCTCTAACCAAACCTTCAGCATATTCTAATAAATCCCTGTCAATCAAAATACTTCATATGTTTAACTCATAGAATTGCTAGCCTGTGGCAAATTATTTAATGTTTTTGCTCGAAGTGCCCGGCCACTTGCCACATTTTGCACCCTCAAATTCCATTGTTTTCAGTGTAGACGCTGACCTTCTGATTAGAGGACGACGTGCTCTACCTCCGCTCCGCCCCTTGACTGTTGGGTTATGTTACTACAAAAAACCCTGATGTGTTGAGAACAAACTGAATTGATTATTAAAGAAAAAAGTCTCTCAGTCCAAATGTCTTATATTTGTGTGCTCTTCCAGCAAAACCATGAAGCACTGATGACCCTGTACAAGGACATGGAAAAAGGTACATATGTCCCCAATGCTGCCAGCAGCTCCTGGAAAGATCGGAAAATAGAGGAGAAAGAGCTCATTGACAACCTGCTGGACCACTTCTCCAAGAGCCGCCAGACCTATTCCAGGACAAAGGCAAGATATACTGTGGTGTACAGAATATTTTTATTTTTGTACTAAAATCTTAAACTATTTTCTTCATAGCACTTTTCAAAAATGTGCATTCAAACGATCTAAAGAAAAACACTTAGAAGGATTCCAAACAGTTGAATAATTACAATCTATTAACAGTAACCTTGAATACTGAAATGGGTTTGGAAGAGGAATTTAAAATAGGACACAGACTTTGAGTGTCTGAGATGGTGATATTCTGGTTTTGGATGACGACATCTTGCCGGGGCCGTCTGTTTCTCTGTTTGTCCAGGAGATGGGGCCATTTCAGTAATTCAGTTCATGTGTTGGCGTTCATTCAGAGGCACACCCATTCTGTCTGACAATGACGACAGGGTGGCTGTCAGTACCAACAGATGCATGAAAACGTCATGTGATGTGTCTAACTGAAGCCTTTCTTCGAACACCACAGGTTCATCTACAGGGACCACACAGCCCTCATAAGATAAACTTCCACAGCTTGAGCCATAAGACGTTCTACAAGTAAGCACCACGCACACACAGACCAAAATAAACTTGCAGCTTGTGAATGCCTCCGGTATTGCTTATGAGTGTGTCCTCCTGCAGGACAGTGTGCATAGATAGGAAAAGCATCAACTACTTGGCCCTGAATGAAAACCCTCATCACAAACATCAGAGGATGCTGGTGGCTGGGACTGTGTCAGTCAACTCTACAGGTACCAGATACAGCTTCTCCTTATTAATAAAAACTGCTCAAAGCTCCGCTAGTCAATGGTGCTATATTAACACTGGATCAAATGGCTAAATGTAATGTCAGAGGGGTTGCTTTAAGTGACAAACACACAAACTATCAAAACTCTCTGCTGTCCCTCACTTTTACCAGTGTTAAATTTTGACTGCTACTTTAGATTTAGTCTGATGCCATGTTCACACTTGACACAGATCGTCCCTTTGTGTCAACTCGTGTGTGGCCGCTTGTGAGCATTTGCCTGGCCTTTCACACTGGAAGCGTAATTCTCCGGCAGTCAGCAAGAGATTCTGCGCCTCTGCCCTTTATTAATCACATGTAGGGCTTTGTCTCTGTCTGCGTGTGTTTTTTAGTGTGTGTCCTCTCATTGTTCTCATTTTCTGTTAAGACACAGGTGTCATATATGTGGAAGCATGTAATGCATATTTTATTATTTATCATAATCAAGTCATTTAAATCTCTTTCATGTCCTTTATATGATTCATTATAGCTTATCGGTGTGTTTCTTGCCAGATTAACTTGGGTAAAAAATAGATTAGATGCCAAAACAATTGTTGCAGATTGTGGGCCAACCGCAGTCCTTGGGCCGCAGTGCGTCTTGCCCAACGGATTAACATGAGCATTGAAAGGTACCGAGCAGCTCAGAAAACTGGCACGTTATCTCAGAGCTTCCACGTCTGGTGTAAAGCTGGCGTTAGTCGTAAGAGAAAGATTATTAGTTTTTGTCACAACTCAAAATATTCTAGTCAACAAAAAAATCTTTACATTTTAGTCAACTTTATAAGCTTAGTTAACAACAGGATGTTTGGTTTCATTTTTCATCTTACCCTGAAATAAATACGCCTTAAACTGTCTCTTCAGGATGGTCATATTCTTCCAAACTTATATGTTGCCACAGGGTGTTTCCCCAACTCCCGTTAGTATGGTACCTTGTGTTTTCCTGTCTGCCAAATTATAAATAAAGTGTGTCTACATATTCATTTTTCTTTTCCAAGCAAGCTCGTTTTGCATTGAAACCATCATGTTGTTATCATTAACTCCCTGTCAGTTTGGGACATTATCATACAGTATGTATGGCCTCGATTCTGGGAGCCTGCACACATCTCTCAACCAATGACATTGCTTACATTTTGACAAACTAGACGCACAGTTGGAGAAAAATGATATGCATTTTGAATATCCAGTAGCCCACCACTGACATTTCAGGCTTGTCTGTCAACGAAAACAAAACATTCCTTTTTCCATAGTTTTTATTATCAAACATCTATTTTTTGATTGTTAACATCTCATCTTAGTCATGGAATAAAGGTAGATTCAATTCACTTAACTTACAGTAACATGCATCTGTTTTCAGCACACACTAAACTTTGTGCCCAGCACCAAACGGCAGACAGAGAGTGTTAGTTCTTGGTTGACAAACATAGTGGTGCAGTTAGCAGCTAAAGAGATGTTTTCTGATTAGATTCATCAGGTGTCCAAAGATACAACTCCAAATGAATGCTATTGTTGCTCTGGATCTGCTAAATGTGAAAACATTCAATTGTTTACTTACACATTTGTCAGACCATCTTTATAAGGCTGGGGATGTACATATTCAGCTTGTTCTTCTTGAAGTTCTTTTAAGTGCCAAATTAAATTATTGTAGCTTTAAATGTTCGGTTGTGTTGCAGGGACACGCATTCTACTGAGAGATACCTCCATCATGCCAGACATCCCCGGACTTCCTGCTCTCGTAACCATGCTCTTCACTCCTGTCATGGAGTTACGGTGAGTTAGACACACACACAAACACACACACACACACACACACACACACACACACACACACATACACACGTTTCACTGCACACCTTAAAGGCAGCATAATACAAATATCCAAGTTGATATTTTTCCCCCTTGTTTTTAAAGCACTGATGAAGAGAGGACCTGCTACACTGGGGCTCTCTGTGGCCTGAGCTGGAACAGTCAAACACAAGAGAGCATCCTACCTGAGCATGACATCGAACTCGCCTTTGACGTCAAATTTGATGTTGAAGATATCACTGAGGTAACAAAAAATGTCATGGAATCTAGTTACGTTTTCTTTATACTTTTTTTTATTTCAGAACCTCGACAGCTAAAACTGTAGAAATAATAAACTCAAAAACATGCGCTTTGTTATATGGGTACTGGCGTGCTTATGATTGACAGCGTTCTGACGTGTGTTTATTAATACTATTTTAAAGCAAAGTATGATACATGATGTAGCATTCTCTTTTGTATTACTGATAAGTTCTGTGTTTTCTCCCTTTATCAGATAAATGCTCTGCGTGTGGCTGTAAACCGTCTGGTGTGTGAAGGGCCCAGTGGCACGATGCATCTGGGGCCCGACAGGATCAGCCACCTGCAGGAAGACTGTCGGGACCGCCTCATAAGGTCACTTACATCCACCCACAGAAATCAGTAAAAAGTTTAAAGATTGATCAGTGTGTATGCAGTTACTAATGTGTGTTTTTATTGTGTAATGCAGGCTGTTCACCAAGTCACCGCGAAGGGAAGCTATCAGTCAAGTGTACTATGAGAAACCAGGAAAATGGAACCAGGTATGGTACATTAAAGAGTTTGATGCAACAATTAATACTTTCTATTTGATCATTAACCATAGACTGTATAAAAGAAGAGGATGTAGACACCATGACATCATCCACTAGTTTGATCACTACCATTTTCAAGCCTTGAGTTTGGATTTTTGGCCTTCGCCATCTTGTTTTTTTGGAGCCAGAACTGACCATATATGGCAGGTCATCAGTGTTGGGGAATAGTGAACCCCATGTAATTACACTGGTAGTTTGACTGCATTTTGCAATTGCTCGCTGGTGGTTAAACTAAACTATATCCATATTTGTGTCAGGATTCAAATATACAATATTTTTTGTATTGGCATTTTCAGACATACTATACAATGTTTAACACAGAAACTACACAGAAACTACAAAAATTGTTGGGCCATAAAATTTTTATTATATTTTAACATTGCCTCTCTGCTGTAAGTCAACCCTCTGTGACCACAGTTAGTCAGAAGTATTGATTATTTGTTAATAATTCTTTTAAGTTGTTGCATGCTACATGTATTTTCAAAGTTACATGGATAATTGAATAATCCTGCCTAGTGCAATAGGCTTCCCCTGCCTGGTCTCTAGTTTCTGAAGGCAGGTGTCTGACTGGTGGACATTATACACAAAACCAAAGCTGACATTTCTTGCACTTTACCATGAATCGTGAGGCGTTATATTTTTTTTGGTCCATGACTTGTGAGCAAGCAGGCACTTTTTGCAATAAATTAAAAGAGTCTTTTTTTTCTGGTTGTTATAATTCCGTATTACATGTAGGCTACATTGTCAATTTAATATTTTTTCAAAGTATTTTTGAACTACTTTTTCTAAGTAGCTTTAGTTACCCACACTACATTTCTGTAGTCAACTTCCTTCAGTGTAAAGTTATTGGTAGCTTTCAAAGCCATACTTTCCAAATAGCCTCCCCAACGTTACAGGTTCCCATGGTAGCCACTTGTCAATCACAAGGTACCCACTCCCTAAAGCATGGCCTTCTTTATGGTCGGTTTCACCCTAAATAGGACCATAATTTATAAAATGAGCATTATGCTGTATTGAAGAAGACTTAAAAGACTAGTAATTGAGACATAGTCATCAGGAAAATGTCTACTGAGGTAATGAATCAAACAAGAAGTACGGTCTCTTTTTCAGTGAATTATATTTAGTCGGACTTCTTTTTGCAGCCAGTGAAGTCACCCCCTGCTGGCCATTAAGGCATGTCACGTTTGCTTTGTTTTTCAGACTGTAAGATCGTACAAGAAGCTCCATGTATGACGAGTTTTTTTCTACAGTCTATGTCAATAGCCCCGTCACAGGCTGTTTTGTGGGCACATTTTAGCAGTGTGTGTTTCATGTGTTGATGTATTGAACATGCAGGTGGATCCTGCTCTGAAGATGGATATTGTCGAGCCTGGAAAAGGAAAGACCAGAGGTGTTCTCTTCCAGCTGCATCCTGTCGTCCTCCTCAACAGCTAAGACGTCACTGTTCTTCTTGCATTTGTGTTGAAATGAAACTGATTCTAATGATGTACTTTAAGAGTTTGGGTTTTTTTTAAGTTTATATTAAGAGGAGTATATATTTAGGTTCAATTGGGATTGTAGCTTTCAGCAGCACAGCAAAATCCTCAATGCTTCATTTTTGGTTTGCAGCTATTCCGAGTAGTGACTCCTTGTTCAAATTAAGTGGCTGCTAATTAATAAATGTTAAAGTTCATTGATGAGAAACATCTTGTAAGTACTTTGTAACAGCGCTTCAGCAGTCAGCCATTAAAAATACTTGTTTTCAACAGATGAGGCTCCTCAATCAGTCTTCATTTAAACATAGTCTCATTGTGACCCAAGAGTCACGTTAAATATATCCACAGCACACAAACACACACACACACACACACACACAACTCCTACTATAAGATGAGAGGTGTGTTTGTGCCAGAATTCATTGGCTTGTATTTATAGCTCTTCATTCCAGGTCTCCCATCCAAGATGTTATCACGTCAAACTTAGCCATGGTGTCACACACAAGCTCATCTTCACCCAACCTGAAGTCGCCTTAAGAATATGAATTGGTCAGTCAAGTGGCTGAAGAGATGTTATACATCAAGGTACATTTATTTTTCTTATTCTTGTAATTAAATACATAGTGTAAGTGCAAATAGTTAAAGAGTCCAGGGTCTAAAGAACTACAGAGTATAGTTGAACATAGTACAAAGTTGGACAGTTATTCAAACAAGCTAAATATCACCAGATACTCCTTGTCTTCATAGTAGTTGTACAACAGTACCTTAAACATGAGCGTGTGTATTGTTCCTTATGGTTATACAAAAGCAAAACCCTACAATTACCACATCTAAGACGCATATTGTTAAATTATGTTGTGCTTGGAAACACCAAAAGGAAATCATTTTTGCTATGTATATATATGGACATATACTGAGAGAAGCCCTGTCTGCTAACTCAGAAACATGAAGCAGTATTTAACACTGGCAGCAGAGCACGTCTGTGGGCATTTAGCTTTTTTGTGCCGAACCATACAGTTTGTGGTAAGCACTGCAAAGCAAAAATGTAGCGTGATTTAAAAACTGCACAAAAGATATCAAATATTATTTACCCAAGGCTCGACTTCATGCACTTTAATAATAAGCAACACAAAAAAAGTCAGTTTCTTTTTTTGTTTTCTTAGGTTGTGTACTTGTCTACCTAGAAACAGGATTATGTACGTGTGACTGTGTGTGTTAGTGTGTAGACTGCTATAGACAGGGTGACGGTTTCTCCAGTGGATGCTTTTAGAGAATACCAAGATGACATAGCACTATGCCCCACAGATGACGACCAGGCTCTTCAACAGTGAGTGAGCTGCCTGACTCTGAGCTGGACTGGACTGTCAGCTTCATGGTGAGACAGACAGGTCTACTCCTCCTTCCTCTTGGCCCCGGGGATCTTCGCTTGGATCCTGTACACAGAAAACAGGCCTTAACACCACGTGTCCAACAAGGTATTTATTTTAGATTAAGTTGTGCTTATTCTACTTTATGTTAAACCTCCCGCTGTTTTCATACTCTCTTTTTATGGCAGTCCATAGAACTGACCGTCAGGTTTTACTAAAATTGGCAAATTGATAGTGGTTGGTCCAAAATACTGCAGGCGGACATTTTGGCATCTATTAATCCTTAAAAAACCAATACACATAATTTGTAAATATACACCAGTCTGTTAAAGTCAGTTAAACGGAGCAGCTGATCCATATTTAACTCCATGCAACCTGTTAACATGTGCAGCCTTTTTTAATTTGTCCTAAACAGACTTAATAGTCTGAGAAGCATTAAATTGAAGTCAGATTTTTGGACAAATCATCTTTTTGTACCCAAGCATTGCAGTTTGGTGTAAAGGTAGGTACACAGTATACATGCAGAGGTTGGTCTTATGTAGGAATATGGTTATTAGAGTGAATTAAGTTAATTTGTTAACAGGTTAAATCCAAGTAAAAAGACAGTATTAGGTTCAGTTTTGGTTTTAAGATGTATAACTTTAAAGATATGGACACTCAGGTTGGAATCAAACCTGCAGTTGATCCTTTGTAAATGGGGGGCCTGGTCTATCAGTTGAGCTACTGGGCGCCCCTAGATAAAATTTCTGTATAAATTTAGATCTCACAGATTAGAATTTATGACTATTTAATGATTTGTAATGCATGATATTTATAAACTTGCAGATTGTAAGGTTTGCTGAGCACAAATGCTCTTTTTAGCAAAACCCTGCGTACTCACAAGTACCTGGAAGCTGCAGTGTTATCAAGGAACAGCATGTTCTGCTCTTGAAATTGTTTGCTCTAGACTTTTCACTTTCTTTTTTTGTCTGTGGTGTAATTGAGGGTATGCACAGGTATAGGCGGTATATCCATCTATCTTTCAGAAAACATTAGAATGTATAGGGGAGTTACCCACTTCCTCCTTGGTAACCTACATCGATGATCACTACACCATTAAGTACTGTACTTGTTTGGCTTGGTGCTTACAGCTATATTTGTTTATATATCGCACATGAACTTTGAACAAAAATTCTGTGTGGCAAATACTCACTTCCCCACCACAGAGTTGACCTGGGTCCGTATTAGTCCCACGTACTGATCAATCTGTGCCTGAAAACAGAAGGAAAATGACAGTTGTAAATATCAGATAACCTTGTCTAAACCAGGGTTGACGGAGTTATTGTGATGCTCAAAGTCGTACCTGATGTTTCTCATAGACCACAGGCATGGTGAACATGGAGACCACAGCTGTGAAGGCACGCAAAGGGGATGGGAAAGGGATGGTTAATGTTAAAGTATTCTGACCTACAGTGGGAATTTGCTCAAACAGGAACACTCTTGTGTCAGCAGGGTCGTCAGCACACCCCGACACTTATCTAAGGTAAACTGGAAAAGTAAACAGGTACTGTACATGCACGACAGTAAAGTAAACATGCCAAATAAATGAATTGGATTCTGGCATAGTGATAAGGACACGCTGCATTTCTCATTAATGACACATTTGATATAATGTAGCTTTGTTGTGTTTATTCTGTTCATTGAGTCCTCTGAAGATTATTGAACTTCTGACACCCAAAAACTGAGCATGTGTGAGTCAGCAGCAGTGCTTGGAAAGTGTTGAATGGGACATGTAGTGAGTTGGGATGACCTCACCTAGGATGAGCAGCGTCAGGCCGTTGAAGAGAGCGCCCACGTAGGTCAGCAGCCACATCAAAACGGCAAACTGAAACACACACAGGCACGTTTTAATCTTTGTAAACTTCACGTCTGACAGTAAATACAAATATTTTGGCGCCTTAGTTCTTAGCTTTATGACACGTGTCAAAAAGCCCCGCTAGTGGCCCCAAGAGGGAGATGTGATCTTATACTGTACCTGAAGGTGGTGCAGTTTAAAGAAACTGACAGATACTGTCATCCTTTGCTAGTGATGCTTAAAGGCAAACAAGTGAGTTTGAAACAAACCTTCAAGGAGTCAACCAGATCTTGTACGAGGAAGAGCCTGCGGAGCTCCTTCATACAGGTGTTGGTGTACAGCAGGATTTTGTCGGCATATTTGCTAATCTGGTCCTGGGATAGAGCAATTTCGATCTCCAGGTAGGCTCTGTGGACAAAAACAGGGTCAGAAGTATAGACCTTATTACTGTGTACGTTTTAATGAGATCCATAAACCGTCAGAAATCTCTTTTACTCACTTGAAAGGATGTCCCTCATCGGTCTTCTGCACGGCCTGTAGCACAGACTTGTAGATCCTGAAGCTGATGGTGGCAGAGAGGGCTGCTAGGGCTAAGTAGGCTCCAACACTGACCACACTGAACTGGGTCAGGGAGAAGAGGAGCAGAAGCACGCTGCTGAACACGGCCCCTGACTGCTTCACATTCCTCCAGTAGAGCAGGTCGATCGCTGCGAGGGAAGGATAGAACAAGGACAAACAGGGTTAGGACCCAGACACAGCCATGACCTGACCTCTCACTCTGTGACATGCAGGCCTGGGCATCCATAGACGTATCCATTTCAAAGTGGATTAGGCCACTGCAGCACGCTACACACCACACATTTGGGTCAAATATCTAGAAGCTGTTCACAACCCAGCGTCCTCAGAGATCCTCAGTTGTCACGTGATCCTGTTTTAACCCAGCTTCCTAACCTAGCTTTTCATTAGGTGAGAGTGAGCTGCGAGGTGGTGACGATTTGTCAGTTCGGTTTCTTTACTCCTATATATAGAGCGACCTTTGAAGAAGATAATAGCTGACTCTAACTTGTCGAGCAAGTCCCTGAGTCTGTGTTGCCACACTCCAGAAAGGTGGGACTTCACATTTACATCTGACGTGTACTTATCGCCAGTGGCACCTGGTCTGCTCTCATACGTATACAAACATACATGCAAAGCAGGCAGAGGGACCTGTGTGACACTGAAGGCACACCTGCACCTTCTGCTCTCAGAATTAATGATTGACCTATAGTTCGGTGAAGGCAGTAGCAGAAATAGAAGCACTATCAGCAGCTCATAGATAAAGGTTCAATGTGACCTGGCCAGACAAGCAGATCTGTGGTCAGTGATGACAATGCTTCAATGCGGTGTGTCATCAATGCAGTGAAACATCACGATTCCTCTAAACTTATAAAGGAACAAGCAGTTTAAATATACAGCATGCCTGCAGGCACTCTGTGCGTCCTGCTGCACCATTTTCCTTTTATTCTAACATTTTCTTGCTCACACTTCTTTGGGTGGTGGGGCCTGAAATCCAAAGCCACTAGCAAAGATGAGAGAGAGAAGTGATGAGGAGGATTAGCCCAGTGTACCATTACAGCCGACATGGTCCTCCTCTGGCAGTCGTCTGTGTCGGCTGGAAACACGGGCCTGTTTCCATGAGAACTGCTTGTTTCACCTCCACCACTGCATGTCTAACAGTCTTACCAGGGGTTACAGTTGTTTGTACAGACACCTGGAAATCCTTCATGTCAAGCAAAATCGTCATGTTAATGCAAACTTTTGTGCCTGTGAAGAAGAGAGAATCACGGCTGAGGTCTCTTGGGTGTCTTACTCTTCCTCTCTGAGCTGTCCGCCTGCCTGCCTGCTCTAATTTTAGCCGTGGAGCTGTGAGCAGCATAGTGATGACGGCCATCTTTACTCTCCACTAAAAGGCATCTGTGGATGCCAAAAAGGCAGGCTAACCCCAGGTGGCAGAAGAACCGACATTGTGATTAAGTGAATCTCTGCTATGCACACACTAACGCTCCTATACATGAAAATGAGATGTGTAATCTGTCTTTTCTTATCAGTTAACAGTGGTGACTTACAATACCTATCTGCCCCCCCCCGCCCACACTATCAAATCAAAGACAGCACTCATTCAGAAACATTGGGATCCATGTGCCTTCTCTTCTGGACATGCACCACTCCCCACAGAAGCCATTGTTGCTGCCACAACTGACAAACTGTCCATGTGGCTGCTGATTTGCATGGAGATGCTCACACACACACACACAGACAGGCACAGGTAGCACATACAGCAGTTGTAACAACACACATCAGCAACAGACAGCTCTGCTAGAGACAGGTGTTGACCGGCGACAGCGACTGCGCCTTGTGATGTGCAGCACAGACTGCACGCAGACTGAAAAAAGCTTTAGCTAGTGCAGTAGAAGCGTGTACTGACCTGCGGCTCCCATGGCTGAACAGGGAAAGAGGCAGCTGCTTTATCCACGGACAAAAGGAGAGCAATGAAGGGGGAGTCCCCCCTGCACAGGAGGGGAGGGGCCACAGCCACACCAGCAAATCAGCATCCGCCTGCGCAGGGGGACTGGGGGGGGGGGTCTGTGGGGTGCGGTTGCCAAAGAATCACATTGCAATCCAGCACACACACACTAACACACACATACAAACACTCTCTATGCGAGCTCTTTTATGCTGAGGCTTTTAAGCGCAGCCCTACTGACACGTGATGAAGTCTGCCAAGCAGCGACTAAAATAAAAGAATCAAAATGGAAAATGAAACCAGAGTCCACTTTATGTGCATCATGTGACTTCAGTAGCTACGGATAAGGCCGTCAACATCGCACGCTAATAAACCGCACAGACTGTAGCCATAATCTACCCCTCTATTAAAATGCTTCGGTGCTGAGCACCTGCCTGATGCAGTTACCATAGTTACCATGCTCCATTTTCTCTCTACCACTCACCAAGAGATGGAGAAGGAGGAAGGGAGGGGCCGAAAGTGGAAGAGACAGGGAGGGAGGGGAGAGAGCCTCCCTTTGGGAACAGAGAGAGATTCATTTGCTCCGAATCTGGGGAATCAGCAGCACATAATGTGTCTGTACAACCCCGACTCATGAAGACAGCCTCTCCCTTTATTGTGGAGCACAAAAGGACAATGGCAGGTTTAACACGAGGCCAGTTAGTTGTCAAGCCTTTTTCAAGAAAATGAGAGAGCTGATGTGTATTTACGACATAAAGATTGTTGACTGATAGAGTCACATTGCAAGCTTAGACTTTTACCAATTTGATTTCTGTTTAAAAGAATAAAAATGCTCAGTTGTCTGGTGCAGCTTGTTTACACAAGCTGACAGTTGGGGTGGCACTAAAAATTGTTTACATTTGATTATTGAAATAAAAAAATAAAAAATAGGAAAAATGACTATAAACTATAACTAAACTATATTCATAATTATTTTAATTACGTGTTACAAAACAAAATTTTTTTTTCCTCCAGTTTACAGCTTTTTTTTACATTTCTTGTTGGGTTTTGGGGTTTGTCTGGATTTTTTTTTTTTAACCTTTTTTTCCCTGTCAGGTAATTTTATTGTCACTTTTACTAATTTCTTACTAATTTTTGGGCCACATCTGGTGAAATTGCTTGTTGCCTTCTCCCCATGTTTTGGCAAGAAATGAAACCAGTTTGAGATGTGAAACTTGCAGGATGTTGAACCAGAGCACAGAGAAAGTACACATGCCAAGCTGTTTGTTGACATGACTCTTGCCTCTGCCATTCAACACATACAGTGAGCAAAAAAACAGAGCAAATGATTAACACCAGTGACAATAATATGATTCCCCCTCCCCCTTTTCTGTAGTGAAACTAGTTTAGCCTGACCTCATTAAATCACTGAAGACATCCTTGTGGCCTCAAACAAGCCATCATCCAGAGTGAGCAAACATGCAAAGGGACTTCTACGGCCAATATTCCCAACCTGAGACTCGAACTTGAACTTCAGGATGATTCGTTTAGATTAAATAGTGACTTTACTAATATCAAATTTATTATCAGAGTGATAGTTTTTCATATAAATAGGAATGAGTTAGTTACTTAATATTAATGAATAGACAGTTGTTGGTGCTCACTTGGTGCTATCTCATTGATCAAGCAGGTTGTCAGAAATGAACAAATGGTGCCTGTTAACCAACACATTTGAAAACAAAACTACACTAAAAAAAGTTTCAACCCTCCAAACACCTTTAGTGTATTTCTAAAGCTGTATTCTTCTCTGACCTCTCTATACATTATATATTTGAATGATTTAAAGATATACTTTGCCGGATTTTCATTAAAAAAAAAAAAATAGACCTATACAGAAGTAATCTCCCTCAGTCATCAGTTACGACCCACTAAAAGTGCATGGCAGTGTATTTTTCTGCAGAAGCTCTGCCCTCAGCCTGTCCAACAGGCACAGCCTGTATTTTTCTTATTTACTTCTTAAGCCTGTATTTAGCTTGTATTTTCTTATTTTCTGCTTAATTTGCTGTTTTCTGGATGTTAATGGCCATGAACACCCACAGCGTTCTGGTTATGTTGCGGCTTTATAAAAAGGTGAAAACCAGGTGCCAGGCTGTAAGCAGCAGGTATTCAAGATACACAGTGCAGAAAAATAACCACAAATATGGCAAGGGGAAATGTCAAACAAGAGTGAATCTGGAGTTGGCTTTTACTTTCACTTTTGCTGGCACGTGTGTTTATAACCAGCAACTGACAATCCTGCGTAGTATACTTTTAAACATTACATGTTTGTTAGGGGTTTATTTTGTTTTGTGTTTTTTGGTTAGAGGTCTCTATTAGAAAAAAATCCTGATCTCAATGAGACGACTTGGTTTAAGAATAGGATTACCATAAATACCGACACTTCAATATATTAACTAAGATTTAATAATTTAAGCACATTTAGAAACTGTAACCGACAATCCTGTATAGAATACATTTAAGCATCAATCAGTTATGTCAGAAAATCTGACCTATGCCTTTCTGAACTATCCCGGAGTTGTCAAAGACAAACTTCTGCCACATGATCAAATAATCACAGAGGATTTTTTTGTTGCTCCTAACAGCCTTTTCTTTGTCTCTGGGATATGAATCAACTTCTTACTTGGAGATTTTTAAAGTCAGATCTGTTTCTTGTGTACCCCCATACCCCCCTCCCCCTTTTAGGAGAAATAAGAAGCAAAATAACAAATCAGCAGGAGTTCTTTTGCTGTGCCCATAGGCTTCTCAGAGGTATCTGAAAACAGATAAAATACAAAGTTGAGACTTGTTCAAGTTCTCCTTTGGATCTCACTGTTACTCAAGTTATCACAAGTATTTGTTTTATTTGTTATCACAAAGATTACTGCAGTGAGAGAAGAAAATGGCCAAAATTTCATATTGATGTTACACTGAGCTCAGTGACGTTTGTCTGCGAGAAATAGGCTGGACAAAGGAGAGATCTTATTTTGAATTTTTATTTCCTCTGGGATGATTTGAAACAACCAGCAAATTAAACTGGTGTCTTCCTCAATGCAAAACATTGTAGTCACTAGGTTTGTTTGATGATCATGTATTTAGCTGCAAAACATCTCTTCTTCTCATCATGTTATCTGTGTGGTTTTATATATATATATATATATATATATATATATATTTAAGATGGTTAAGGGTAACTGCTCGATAAAACACTAATTAAGTGAACAAAGTAGAGATCTTTAGTTTTGAGCATTGTAAAACTTATTGGCTGCTGTGTGACATATTGTCCCCTTCGAATATATCCTGCATGACTCAGTTTTTGATATGTCTGCATCACTGTTTTATGATTCGTGAGTAGCTTGGTGGCAGTGAGTCAGGACTGTGCATGTGCACCGAGAATGACTAAACATAAAAATGCCTACAGCTTCAAGGTGATGTGCAAACATTCAGCTGCAGAAAACAAATCTGCTCAGTTTCTCTCTGCTCTGCTAACTGTATCAGCTTAATTTGATGCGTTCTTAATGTTGTCGACAGATCCCATCATAGGCTATCATTTTACAGTCTCGGTCAAATTAAATGGATAATGACTCAGTAGAATAATGAGAAATGAAAGTTTGTTATCAAGGTTATTTTTACAGAGCTGCACATCCACAATCAGTGACTGTGATTGTGTTGTTCTGTGTCAGAGTACAATAAGCAGCCCATGTTTTGCATTTACACTGCTGAGCTAAACCTAAAAAGATGGAACATAATAAATCGCAATCAGTGTAGACGAAGTGACGCCATTTTCTCTCTTGGCCCCCTCTACTAGCCCTCCATGCTATGGAAACAGACAGACGGAGGATGCTCCTCTCTGGCCCAGTCTCTGCAAGGTGCCATGGCAGCCGAGGAGATAGGGCTGATGTAATCATGATGGGTGTGCCCTGGTTACCATGGAGACAGTCTTGTCAGTGCCGTCCGGATACTCTGACTACCTCGTTACACAAAAAAACAGATCATACGCCATATAAAACCAGCTCCCCTGCACGGTTGCAAAGTGGGGAGGGTAATGACACTGACACGCCTTAGTCCACAACACTAGCATCCACATTAACATGCACCCAAAACAGATGGCTCCCAGCACACCGGTGTGCGTACACTTATTTTACAAAACACCCACCAGCATCACTCGCCCCCTCTCCTCTTGTGTTTTTTTTTTTCTTTAATCGGACGCACACATGCAGCAGAAAGGATCTGTCATTAGGGCGTGTCCGTATGAAAGGAGGCGCAGGTAAACACTGCCGTTTGATCCCCCAACACTCGACAAAAGCAGACAAATGTACACATGCAAAGCACAGAAGAATGCGCACCTACACTGTCGTGAATATTTAACCTACATGCAGAGATAACAGTGCATCTGACAGCCACAAAACACAGGCAGACCAATGGGCAAATCACAGTAAACACATCAGTACCCTGGCCCTTCCAGCCGCTCCAGGAGCTTTCCTTCTTCACGTCTGCAGTGGCCTGCATGCTGGTGATCAGTAATGTCCCTGTTCTCTGTCTCTCTTTCTCTTTGTGGTCTCCGTTTTCTTCTTTGTCTCTCTCTTCAGTAGCACCGACTCACTCACTCATCCCAGAAAGGCATGAATGGTCAAAAAAAGGATGCGGGAGATAGGCTGAGAGGGAGGAAGGGAGGGAGGGAGGAAAGGTTTCCAAGGTGCTGCCGGCTCGCAGAGCTCACAGACTGATGCTGTGGAGCAGCGCTGGCTAGAACACAAGGAGCGGGGAAAGTGCGTATGTGTATGTCTGTGTGTGTGTGTGTGTGTGTGTGTGTGTGTGTGTGTGTGTGTGTGTGTGTGTGTGTGTGTGAGTACTGAGGGGGAGGGGGGGTCAAATTGTAAACACCACACCACAGTTGCTGCTGCAGCAAACCATCCATGCAATGATTAAGAGCCTTGGGGGGTAAGAGGGTGGGTGGTGATGACTGAGACTTAACCTTTTTTTCTTGAAAGGGAAAGTACAGTAGCTTTCACAATAAAAGCCTGAACAGAGCATCACAACACAATGGTGAAAGAGGGGTACAAGCAGTGGGAGGGTTATCCCACATACGCTTTGATGAGACACCAAAGCATTGTCATATAATTTCAAGCATGCCGCTCTGGCTTCCCTTGTAGCTTCAGTGTAACATTTAATGCTACATTCTGTGCAACCTAAAGAGTCGTTTTAACAGTCTGATGTCATGTTGTACACCAGACAGGGTGCTGTGGCAATGTTTCCTTAAGCTGGAAAAATGGCCGGATTTGATATTGATGTTGCTAAGGAAAAATATGGCAAACATCCAGGTCTGTTGTTCTTTATTTGCACAGAACAATATTTAAGGCTGTAGCCAGAGTTTCAAATAGCTGTTTCCACTATGATGACTCACTGATAATTGAAGAGGCAAAGTGCTTATATTTAAAAAATTCATGACGAGAGAGACACTGTGCTTTACAGTACAATGCTCCTTGTTTGGTGCCCTGAGAATGCGTTTATGATTTCCTCGCTCAAATATATTTCTGATAGAAATTGGCCTGTAAAAGGACTGAAAACGCCATGTTTGAAAAGTTAGTGCAAAAGAAACAGCACTGTCATGGTGTTGTCAGCACTGAGTGGAAAACAAGTCCTTTCCAGTGTACGTCATTTTTCAATCCAATGAAAGCCATTAGTCCTGTCCCCCCCCATCCTCCCCCCTGCAGACTGCCACACCTCACACCTTCTGCTCACTGCAGCCTTGACAGGCTTCGATGCCAATACCAACCACAGAAAAAAAAGATTTCCCTGGACCAGACTGAATGCTCCCCCATCACTGTTGCTATGGCAACTGGCGTGGAAGTGCACCATAATATCTGCTGGTCTTCAACTGAGCAACAAAGGTGAACTGCGCCCCCTTGTGGCGAAGAAAAAAACACATGTGACCTGCTTTTTTCAGTATTTCCAGAACCTTCTTACAGTCCATAAACAAACAAGGATGGACTCTTTTATTTATTTAATCACAGCAGCTCAAAACATTATATTGAAATTTGTGACTGACTCAGTTTTTACCAGGCTGTATCAGAAGTTGCGAGTTTCAGAAAAAACACTTTGGTTAAGATGTTTTAAAAAAAATTGTTTTTGCTTTTAAGTGTGAAATTCAAGAGGAAGTAGGAGGAGTGCCCCAGTTTTGACATCATATGATTATGTAAACCCACTGTTTACAAGGATAAAGAGAACAGCGTATAGACGTCAAAAAACCGAATGCCAACCCCAAATGTGCAGCTTAGACAGCTTTAACTCCTGCTGACTGCAACTGGCATGTCTAAATTTTCTAATCGCAGAGTGATGTAAGGAGCCAGATGCTATCATGATGCAGAGATTTCTTTTCTCTCAGCATCTGCAAATATTTGTGCTGTTTCCACTGAAAATGATGTCTACAGTTTAACAGTGTGGCTGCTGAGCGTCAGTCATAATGCATTGTCATAACTGAATCAGTGCATCCTCACGCTGCTTTTTTCTCTCTCACATGTTCCACCAGGGGGAAGCAGACCTCAGGAAAGCACAACTCTTCCCACCCTCCCAGCAGAAAACACACTCAGCAGTGGAACATCCCATCCTGTTTACTCTCCCGGCCTTGTCAACAAAAACAATGTCAAAGCACACCATGCAGGTATCTACCCAGAGGTAAACAAACACAATAACAGCGTTAGTGATTTCATTCGAAAAAAACTATCAGTGGTTTTCAAACCGTTTTTATCCCTCGATGTGATGGGGAAGGCTTTGAACATAAATGCACATGCGATAAAGCGTCATCCGGGCATGAAGTCACATCAGCACACACGACTCTACCTGTTCCACAAGCTGACAGCACTATTTCTGGAAAGCCAGTACTCAAGATAGCAGTTTATAAGCCAAGGTGAAACCTCTGCAACAGTGAAAAGATTACAGACATGTTTTGTGAAATACTTCCTCAAAGAGGCAGCAACGATGTGTATTTTTTTAATCATAGAAAATTTTATCCTTTAGAAAACACCACATTCTGGGCAAAAGAGAAGATTTGTTAGGACTGACCTTTTTGTTTATCGAAGCCCTGCAGGATGATCGAGGCAGCAGACTTTCCCAGGTCTCCTTTTCCCTCACTGGTGTGCTTGTGCATGTCGTCCAGGTGGGGCCTCTCTGATCGCACCTCTGGGGGCACGGCAGCAGTGGGTGGCTTGGGTTTGGTGGGGCGATCCTCCTCTGTTTTAGCAGGAGTCTTGACCTTTTCTGCGATCAAGGGTTCAGCTGGCACCGTCTCAGCCGTACTGCGGGGAGGGACAGCGCTGGGAACCAGGGGAGAGGGAGGGCTGACTCCCTGTTTGGGGCCACTGAAGCCCTGCTCTCTCTTTGGGCTCTCTTCAGATGCAGACTCAATGAAGAGATCACTGTCAAGCTCTGCCTCTCTCTCCTCCCTCAGAATGCTGTAGGCTGTGGGTGGAGCATGGTTGCCTGCTAGGCCGAAACCACCCTTGGCAACTGGGGGATTGTCAAAGGGGTTGTTAGGCTGGCTGAAAGTGCCTGTGCTTTTAGGCGGCTGGGCAAATGGGTTGCTAGTGGCCTTTGGAGGCTCCTCAGACACCAGCTCGATCTCTGAGTCTCCAGACTCCGCGCTGCTGCCATCATGCTCCCTGCTGCCCGCCTTTGTGCTTGGACTGCTTTTGGACGCTGCAGGCTTCACTGCATCAGCTTTGAACATGTCATGGGAAGGGAATTCTTTTTCTGTTCACAAAGAAATGCAAAGAAAAGTGGGCATTTAAGTCCTTATTCACATTACAAGCGTATATTATCAGCGCATATAACTTAAAGGAATACCTCACCCACAAAATGATCATTTGTACACCATTTACTCAACCTGTGTTACGTTTAATTTTTTGTCGGAAACTTTGTTTTGCATGCATGCCTCGATGGTGAACAAACAATTCAAAAATCTAGAAATTCTTGATGAATTGAAGTCATAAGGGTCAACATTTAACAACACTATAACATAACATCCATTTACAAACTGTCTCACAACTCATTTGCCCAGTTGCTTGCTCAGTACTTCCCAAACACATGTATTTTCATGAAAACCTTACTATTAAAATTTAACTTAAAGTGAGTGTGCCTATACTCTCTTGAAGGCCAGACTCAATTTACAAAAATTGTCATTTTACCTCGCTGAACACAGAAGCAGCTGGTCTAATGCTGCCTGGAGTAGTAGTTTGTTTGTATTATTGTGTGACTTTGGTTAATCTTACCCTTTAAAACACTGAAGTCATACAATAACACACAGAAACAAACTGATGAGGGTTAGGCAGTGATAGACCAGCAGCTCCTGTGTCCAGCGAGCTAAAAGTATTGTTTTTGTTAACAGAGTCTGGCTTTGAAGAGACCATTGACAAGTTTCAGTTTCAGTTCAGTTCCCTGTCAGACAGAGCTGTCTGTTTGAGAAATACTGAACATGACTGGATAAATGAGAGTTAGATTATACTGCATGAGTTGTGTGTAAATGTGAAAATGGATGCTATGATACAGTTTTGCTGTTGTTAAACACGGTCCCCCAGCTCAGCAAGAAGTTTCTTTGTGTACAGATTCTTTGTTCTCTTCCAGAGCTCAAGGTAAAACAGGGTGAGTATTTGATATACACACAATCATTTTGTGAATGAAGTATTCATTAAAAGCCAACCTATGTAGCTTTTGAAAGAAGAAACAATTCAATCTTGCTTGTACAAATCAAATGATTACTTTTCTCTATTCAGTTTTTTACATTTTACTTGCTCTAATATGACTAGTGGCTTATGGTGGCTAATATTGGCTAATGTTAACAAACTTTGGATAGTTATTGTTGTATAAATGCTGTAACCAAGCCCATTTTCTGACTTTATGAAGTTATTTGATTGGTCAGATATTTTATTCACTTCCATATGATTGTTATGTATATTAGATTATATTATTATATTATATATTGAAAGCAGCAGCACTGTAGAATTGAGAACACATTTCACACATTTTCCTCATATCGTGCAGCCCTATATCTCAATATGAAATCCCATATATACCATGATGCGTAATTTTATCTACATCACCAACTTCTATATCTGACCAAGCGACAGGTGTGTTTGCATATGTGTGTGTGTGTGTGTGTGTGCTGTGCCTACGTGTTGGTGAAGCGTTGGGAGTGGAAGCTGGGCTGTCGTCCTCTGGCTCTGATAGCGTCACGGTGGGAACCCCCTGCAAGCCCACACTGAGGACGTTTTCACGGTCAGACACACTGACTGGAGGGGGTTGTTGCTGCGGCTCAGCTTTGGCGGCTGGAGGCTGGGATTCGGTCAGGGTGATCTTCACCGGGCTGGCCGTCTGTGGAGTGCCACCCAGGTTTCTGTAGGAGCGGTAGTCTGACAGCTCTTCATCAGATGGCTCCTCCACATAGGGGAAAGAGTGTGAGCCCAGTGCTGGACCGAGGTTTTCCTCTTCCTCCTCATCATCCTCATCTTTCCCGGGGTTTTTATCCATGTAGCTGCCCAGTGAGTCACCACCAGTGGTGCCTGTGTCCACCAGGCTGTGCTGGTCACGGCGCTCATCCCCGTGGCTGATGTCCATGTAGTTGTAGGATTCTGTCTTATCTGTGCCAAACAGAGATTTTGGCATGTCATCAGCCAGGTCAGAAGTCATCTTGGTGCTTGAGCTGAAGCTGTAGTTGTCGCTGGAGAAGTCATCCAGGGCAGAGGAGCCAGAGGAGGGCTTGGATGGTTTCAGGTCGTCCGAAAGGTAGGAGGCCTCTCGACCTGATGTGAAGCTCTGATTTGACATCAGGGAAGTGTAGACATCACCATCGTCATTCATAGGCTTCCTAAACAGGCCAGACATGGAGTCATCTGCCGAGATTGACAGGAAGAGAGAGAACTGAGACTCAGTGATGTTACACACAAGAATGACAGCAGTCTCTGTGTCACGATCAAATCAAATCAGCTTGTGCCTGAGATGTCTGATTAATGAAAACATCCAGTTAAACAACGTGACGCTTCAGCTGGCGCTGCTGCCAGGGAGAAGGGCTGTGGCACTGCACAGTCAGACTGAGCGCTTGTCTGTAGAGATCAGTGAGGCAGCAGTAACAGAGGGTACTTGTACCCAGCGAGGGACAAAGGGGGATTGTTCAGACCCCGAAAACCACAGTGCCACAACCAGAGTCTGTTCTAAATCATGCAGGCACAAGGCTTTCTCTAGTCACATCTCTGCTCTGTAATCACTAATCCTGCACCTCCCCCAAGGGCGTACGTTGTGTCTTAACATTGGAGGAAACACATATTAAACTGGGTTTGGGAGTTCTCTACCAGAACATTTTTTGAGCATCAAACACTTAATTTCTCGCATTCTGGTGAATTTTTATACACTAATTTTTGCCTTTTCTGCATCAGTCTATGGTGTAAATGTCTTCAATTTAGTCAAAATTAAAGTCCTCTGCTACTGATGATAATACTTATTATTGGAAGGGCAAATGCACACTCTCAAAATATAGAATGGGATATATCCCCCTGAAATCTATACCTATGACCCCCAACAAATTAGTGTCATCAAAACAAACCCACACATATGAACAATATACTGTTAGGTGCATGCTACTCTCTCCAAAGTTGTAATGAAGCTAAACCAGGTTGACAAAACTCTTCCATGATATATGTGTAAAGTAATAATTTTAAACACAGCATGCTAGCCGTGATATTTAACACACACCAATAACTGAATTAACACTAATTACAGTAATACAATTGTCATGCTGACGGTGTTTTCAGCCACTATTAGGAATTACAAAGCGACAGATGTTAGCTATGAATTTGTGTGTGCTCTGCTGTAAAATATCACTCAACATCTCACAGAATAATTTGTTGCAGTGCTGCAGGGAAACGATAAGGATGCTCATATTACAGATGACTTGCAAAACAGGAAGAGGCGGACTTGATAGGGATGTTATTTCAAATCATTTAGTCAGAAGTCAAGGTCAAGAAGTCAGATTTGTTGACTTAATCTTGCAACTCCGCTTACAAACACGCAATGCCTTATGTACATACACAAATACACAAGCACAAACATAGTACTCACACACTACACACCACCACACATCTGATGCTAGTATTTGTTTTGCTCTGTGTACAAGTTGGAGTTTGTACTTCCACATACTGAGCTCCTCCTCCTGCTCTCTAGCCCTGTTTCTCCCAGGGCAGCGGCGGTGCTATAAATAGGTTGGGTCCAGCTGCTGGGCTGGATGAGGGGGGAAGATTTAAAATAGCAGCCTTAGGGTTAGCTCTGGAGGATGCAGACTGACTGACAGAAGACCCAACAGGTCAGGACGTCCCGTCCCTCCCTTCGCTTCCTCTAAAAAGCCCCACCACCCTTCCCTTCTGCTGCCCTTCCTACTGCTGCTCCCTCAGTCATTAACAATACATCATACCGCAGTACAATGGTACAAACACTACACACCCATGCTGGGACATGGAGGGGCATGAAGGAGAAAGCAAAGCAGGCGCCTGAGCTTTAGATTATTTTGTATCTAATAATTTCTTGTAGATCTGAACTGCCTGTGGATCTGAGCAGCACAGCTGTTGATCCAGTTCAGCGACATGAATGCCCTTGATGTACTGCTAAAACGAACCAGTGTATAATCCTCTTTGCGTACTACTGTCGTATAGATCCCATCAGCCATCGCCCTGGCAACACCATCATAATCTTACACTCTCTGATTCACTGTATAAATACATAGTGTGCAGATGTGGGAAGCACTTAGGGCCACTACAAACTGTGAAAAGAGGTGATGTGCGGAGCTGCGAGCTGCCAGTAATCCTGTTGACTGTAGGCAACACGCCCCCTCTCGCTTTATTAACCCATTCTACGAAACAACACAGATAAACTCACCAGCAGTTGCGTAAGGCACATGTACAGAGAACGAGGCTGGTGTTCGTCTTTAACTGCCATGAGGGCAGCCACTCTGAGCAGATACTTGACAAAGTTAGTGTGGTGAGATCGAGGGTATTTTGAATCTGCTGATATGTCGTAGCACCCAGACACTGCAGGAAACAAACCCCACAAGGCTGAAACAAATGCTTTGCTGCGCTCAGATGGGATTGGACCTGACAACAGAGGAATTCTCAGCTCACACTGTAGCCACACAACATAATCATGTCACTGAAGGGATGGTGCAGTTAAATAAGTCCCGGTGGATGTGCTGTGAAGGGGCAGTCCTTTTGTTGTCCTCTGTGCAGCCAGTGCGGTTCCGAAACTAATGCAGCCTGACAATGTGAGCTACACCGAGGCATGGGCTCCTCATTATCAGGCTGCAGACAAAAACGTGTGAGCACAGGCGATATCAAAGGAGCCGGAGTTGCAAAATGAATATATTACCACTCTCAAATTAAAGGGTTTACTGAGCTGCATGTGGGACCCCATGCACAGCAGGGTTTACTCCCTTGAAGACACTTACTGATCCACTGCAGTTTTTCCAGTATGGAATAAAAAAAAAACTAATGTGATAGCAAATGGAATTTAAAATCGATCCAAATATCACTCGCAAACAGTTGTTTGCTAGTGTCGAGAACATTGTGTTGCAGTCCTCTGCAAAGGCAGAAGAGATGCTGCTGAATTTCAGTGTAATATTCTCTGTCGGTCCATGCACACAGCATCATTAACCTTTTGAAACCTGGATCAACATCAGTTTTCTTGTGCTGCATTCAGAGACCTTTCACAAGTATTTAAACATTTGATACGTGGAAAAATTGGTTTGGTCTTCAAAAAAAAACACACACGAGAAAGGGCAACGAGCCAACTTGGCATACAATGTCCCGCCGATTGCAAAAACATCAATGAAAGGTGACAAAACAACGCTCTCTTTTCATGTACGTTACGTTGGGGTTTTCTACCCAGAATTTTTAATATTGGTATTCAGCCTATAATGGCTTACCCAATTCATTGTCTATGGAGCAGCCCCAAATGTCAAACTTTATTACAATTTTTAGCTAGTTTTAGCATTCTAGCTTTTAAAATTTGGTTGTTTGGAGTTGTTCATGTTTACTAATATTTTTTGGACTGTCTTAGACCAGAGGAATAATGTATGAATTTTGAAAATGTGTCTAGTTCTCCTTTAATCTCATATGTAGTTTAACTTTATTTCTAAATATCTGTTAACTTACTGCAGTGTAATGACTCCATTACTCTGTCCCTGACCCTCTCGACTGTGGTGTTACCTTTCAGGACTTCTCTTTCACTCCATGACCTCGTGAAAAGCAATCCATCAAGATACTTAATGTGCTCTTCTTTCAGAGCCATCTGCGCCTTGACGTTGAATAATATGCTGTGGCTTTAAAATTTTAGGCATAAATTGATCTTTTTACAGGGAAGTGCACAATACTTTATTTCAAAAGATTTTTAAAAAAAAACAGAAGATGATTTTGGAAACATGGCCATCAGTTACTTTATTATAGTATTCAGTTAGTTATTATAAAATAATTAAATTAGCCACTTATATTACTTTAAGAAAGTCTAGGAGATGAGAAAAAAAACATCTTTTCCCAGCACAAACTATAGGTTTTCCTGGTAATATTTATTTTCTTCTACCTGTAATTTGGTGTAAAATGTATTTTATAATGTTGACATAAATATGTTTTTTGAAATAACATATTTCATACAGAAGTAATATGTTTATGGAGAGTGGCAGAGTCCTGTATCAAGTCCCTTACTTACTTTTTGTAAGTTAGTATTGGCAAAGTTACTTTGAAATATAATAGGTTACAGGTTACTAGTTACACTGTTAAAAGTATAATAAATGGTTTGATATCAAGTAATGTTGACAGCATTTTCACTGCTGGTAAAGAAGCTTCACACTGTGCAGCAATGCCTGAGCACTTTTTGGATCTCAGAAGGAAAATATTGTTGAATTTCAGTGAAGTCGCAGAACATGACATTAGGCTTGGGCAGTATCTATAAATTCATACCGCCATACCTTTCTGGAATTTCACTAGGTATATGACCAGTGTGTGGCGCTACTACCCACCCCTGTTTTCATACACTCACAAGTTATCAACAAAAGGTAATATAAATAGAGAGCGAGATTCATACACTTTCTGAGTTCATGTTTCTGTCTTTTACTAAAACTAAGACTTCTGTGTTGCATGACCTGCAGCTTTTTATTTTGCCATGCTGCACAGCCGCAGCACAGTAGACAAACTTCATAAATGAATGGAGTTTGTACTGTTAAATGTGATAATACAGCAGTTATAACCGTAGGCAGCACTGCAGCAGCGCTGTAGCAACAAACGCTGCCAATGTGAACACACACTGCTCACACATGCAGTGTGGCCTGGGCGTAACCTCCGGGGCACATGATGTGCACTGCATGCAAAAGATCCTCAACACGGCCTCTCCAGTGGGAAGTTAATAGAAAGATGAGGGTCTGTATTTTTGACGGTATTTAAAATCCCACTGTCGGAATTTCTAAAAACCCTGGTATACTGTGATAGCGTGATACTGCTCATGCCTTCTTAACATGTCTCTTGTTTGCCAAGCTTGTAGGAGAACTACAATGGCCAATGTGAACTGACCTATCTAGAGCCAGTATTTGGTTTGTCTGCTCCGAGCTGCTGCAGGAATAACATTACAGACTCTGTGGAAGAGGAGCCACTCTGTGTGTAAATATAAACGGCTCCTTAGGTAAAGTAATAAGGTAATAAAAAACATAACAACTTATATTTTTCAGATGATTATAAATTAAAGAAAACATTTCTGCCAATAGCTGCCTCTAAATTCGACACACTGAACCTTTAATTACATGTAATTAGTAACTCTCCGACACTTGTTACAGTTGAACTGAAGCACCTTTCAGACTATTAATGGACTCTGGCTTTTAAAGCTTTGGTTATGACGTTTGTTATCATAATGTATTGATTACAATATCCATGGCTGTACAAATACACGAATACTAGTCACTAAGTCTTCCACTTAAAGAAGAGGATAATGGAGAGCACAGGGACAGTCTTTACTAAGAGCTGAGGCACAACAAAACTACTTGCAGCAGGGGTCGATAGGAGAACAGCTGTGCTGAGGGATTCAACTGCCCTGAGCTGCATTGATCCAAAACAATGAGGCCCCACAATTACTCTGAGAAACATCAGTGTATCTACTATTGCTAAAAAAAATCACTGAAGGCCACACAGTACAAATGTTGTTCCAGCAGCCTTTGTCAACGTTAAATCAATGTAGAGACAGTTTAAATAAAAGCTAATCTGCCCCCATTCTGATTCTGAAGCCGTGGTATGTACAGTACCTGTCTCCCACTATATTGATTTGTATTTTTCTAGCTTGGAAAGAGCTTTATGGATGAATGAAGAGGATGTGGGAGGATCCAGACAGAGTGTCTGCGAGCTGTCTGCTTTGGGTCAAAGCTGTCAATTCAGTGTGACTTTGGATTGGCATTGTACTTTCATGGTGCTGGCAGAGCTTGGTGTTAAAGAGTACAGACACGGGCAGGGAGGCGGGCTAGCATAGGCTACAAAAACCAACACAAAAAAAATTAGACGGACTAACACTGTTAAAAGCATCTCTGCTGATAATAGCTCTAATCCCATGAGCAGTTTTGCAATACTCTGCTCGGGGATTACTCTGTGCCCACAGGCGAGAGAGCTGGACAGAGGCAGTGAGATCGTAAATATAGCATCATATTTCACATACTAGCTTTTAATTGTTTACAGGGTAAACACAGGGGATCAGAAGACATCAGAAATGATGATTTATTGATATGATGATAGCAGTAAAGCTTTGTTATTGTCCCCTGCAGTGGAGCTTTTTTGAGCAGGGTCTTTCACGCTTTTATCCGTCCTTTTATAACTCAGCATTAGCTAATTGGTCCTGGAGACAGATGAAGATAAATGAGATTGCAAACCTGGTGATAACACACAGGATGAGCACTCAAAATCATAGAGAAAACAGACGCATTAATGTATTGTGCACCCTTTCATTTGTATTTAATTTTTTGGGTAAAAAAGGCAATGACCAACTTGGCAAAATATGTCCCACAAATTGCAAGAAATTAGTCAAAGGTGACAAGAAAATTACTTAAAAAGTAGTTTTTAAAACAAAGGGAAGATACAAAAACAGGAAAAATGTCCAGAAAACTATATTTGTAATTATAATAATTTTATATTTAAAACTATGTTACAGGAAAAAAACATAAAATGTATAAAATGAATACATAGATTTTTAGCACTTTCCATGGTCATTTTTTTGTTTGTATTTTACTTTTTCTAATTTTGTATTTATTTATTTTACTTATTTTCAATCATTTGTAACAGTTTTACTAATATATTGCACATTTTTGGGCCATGTCTTGTTAGATGCATTCTCCCCATGTTTTTTTTTAAAGAAATCAAACCACATTGCCCAGATTATAAAGGGTTAACAACACAGAAGTACATGCAGACACTAGCTCCCACCTGGGAGTTGCTCCTCTGCTGACCACTGACATCGAAGTGCTTCTGTCAGTCAGATACTGGATTAAAGGTGAAGGAAAACAGGGTACTTTGTATTTCCTGTTTTTCCCTCACAGTCTGGCCATTTGAACTATCGTCCTCCTCATCACAGCCTTGGCTCTCTTTGCCATTAAGCTGCTCCTCCCTCCTCCTCCTCCTCTTCCACTCCTGTATTATCTTGCATCTTTATCATCTGGTCTTAAAAGACCTAGCACTGCTCGGCCCCCTGGGAACAGGAGCTAAAGGCACAAATGCACCGCGCTGGCTTATGCAGTCCAGCCGAGTCCACTAAGTGCTTTCTCTATCTGACAGATATGGAAAGGACCCAGCCAGACATTATGCTGTCTCATCCTTGCCACTGACGATACGCTGAAATGGAGAAAGACTTGGGTCTAATCCACCTATCAGGGACTGGACTGTCGGAGAACGTTTCTCATGACTGATGCACTTTGTCAAGATGTGATGAAGTAACCATTATAATGCACTATGAGGAGTTACAAAGAGCTTGTTGGGAAAAAAGGATGTCAAAGCAATTGCTTGTGTACAATATGCACTTAGTTGTTTTCTTTTGTGCCAGACAGCAAGGGAGGCTATTAGACGCACCATGTGCTAAAAACAAGCTGTGGGATTTTCACAGCACACTTGGATGTCGTCGTGATGCTGCAAATTCTTTCACAACTTTCTTTCTCATGAAACCCTCCCAGAATGGGAAGCTTTTTAGGATAAAAGAGGCGATACTGGCTGTGATCTCAGGCTATAAGTCTCTGTCCTGTGGTAATTCGATGCAGCCGAAATCAGCATTATCAGCGTCCTGCGGGTAGATCACTGTTGTGAACAAGATTTAGGACAGGCATGGATCAATTACCTAGGGAGGCAATTCTAGACATCTTCAAGAGATACTATTTCACAGTTCAGACTGTTCAAAGGCCAAACTTCTTTTCTGCCCTCAGTAATCTTTAAAGGGCCACTGTGTAGGGGGACATATTGGCAGAAATAGAATATAATATAAAAGTATTTTTTCTGCAGCGTATAGTCACCTGAAAGTAATAATTGTTGTGTTTTTGTTGTTTTTTTACCATAGAATGAGCCATCTATGTCTACATATGGAGCGACTTCTTTCCATGGAGATCTTCATGTTGCATCGTCATGTTTCTGCAGTAGCCCAGAGCAGACAAACAAAACACTGGCTCTAGATAGGACGGTTTGTGTTTTCATTTCAGCCTCCATAGTTAGCAGTCCCTCCGTGATGAGCCAAACAGCACTGGAAAAACACTTATTTTAAACGTGAAACTGCTTTATTCAGTGTTTTTACCACTTTAAATCACAGGATCTGTCTGTTTTGGAGAGGAGCAGACCTCTGTGGTTAATTCGGCTCTGGGTAAAACAAACCTCCCGAATGTCTGGATTTCAGGTTACAATTGAAAAAAGGTGAGCACATATTAACAGATGCTGGACTAGTCTCTGACGAGCTGAACATCAAAGAAGAAACACTGATTTGTAATGTGAAACTGTTGCCTGACATCAGACAACACTGTCAACTTGTTACAGTTCATTTCCATCTTCAGTCTGACATCGCGTCCACTCTAACAGATTTCTGTGGGTGAGGGTGATTCAGTTTACCCTAACCAATCACTATCCACCTGAATCTTTTTTCACTCACCCTGATGCTTTGCCAAACAGCTCACCTCCAACAGGTAAACAGCTTTTACCTGCCGTGCTGTGTGATGGAAAAACACTAACTGCATAATAACGGCTCACCTTTAGCCATGGCTCAGCCCGCTGGCACCTCTTGAAAACTCTTGACAACAGAATGATAACGCCGTTACTCCTGCCCATGGCGCTTAATTAATCGCGGTTAATTGTTAGTCACCCCCACAGCGCTCACTGGTTTTGTTTCAACTGAGAAACGGTTGTTTTCATGTCACAACGCCAGACCAGAATCAGTCAGCTCAAACTCAGTTGACTGGACAGATTCAAAGACCCAGGCTGCTTTATTCTGAGTTTTTCTTGGTTTAAATCACCTGGTTTGTCTGCTGTGCAGAGGAAGAGACCTTTGTGGATAATTTGTCTCCTGGTAAAAACTTCCTGAACAATGACCACTGAAGGAATTCTAACCGGGAGCAGTTTTAGCTGGTTGCAATCTTAAATCCTCGCTGACATATGCCACTAAATTTTACACACTGGACCTTTAAGTTCCCAAAACTAGAAATGTAATTTTACGATTATCCATGAGCAGAGCAGAGAAGGAAAGTTTGTTACAAAGGAGGTGTTTGAGAGTGAACGTCGTTGACGATTAGAGCAGACTATAACATGTCTGGTCATGAGGAAAATGTCCAGTCTGCCCTACTAGATGTGATGAGATCTGCGCTGTTCCCACCAAGAACCTAAGTGACAGAGTGGATTATTTCGCTGGTGTGAACACGGCTCAGCGGGAGCCACAGCAATGAGAGATGGCTATTCTTTCCATTTTTACAAATCAAAACATCCTCTGTGTGTGTGTGTGTGTGTGTGTGTGTGTGTGTGTGTGTGTGTGTGTGTGTGTGTGTGTGTGTGCACCTACACAAGAAGCTTGTCTGGCATACTTTCATTGAAAGAGCATGTGCTTTGTTTTCTTTTTCTCGAAAGCAAGGCCAAACATCGACAAGTCAGTTCATTACTTAACATATATTTTACAGTCAGTGTGCTTGAAAAGGATCTTTTTTAGCTTCTGTTTTGACTTTTTTCCAAAAGCAACACTTTCAGTTTATACTAAATTCAGTCCCTCAAAGGATTCAAGTCTAATTTATGCATTCAATATTGCTCTTGTCTTTTTTTTGACCATCAGCAGCCAGTCAAATGAGAAAGGCCTCAGCAGCAAAGAGAGGAAACTAGGCAGCCTTTTTTTTTTTAAACATCAACTCATGAATTTTTCAGTGAATTCGTGAATGAAAGTACAGGGCTCTAGTTTTGCTAGCCAAGCGAATAGTGAGGCCTGTTCCTTGAGGATTAAAAATAGCAGCATGAGTCGAGCTGTGCTGAGAAGAGTGACGGACTTAGAACTGAGGTCTGCATGATGTTCCCACTAAAAACATACCTCCAGCATCCAATAACATATCTACATCATTATCAACAGCACCAAAACAGGAATGTAGAATTCCTGTCATCATGCATGCTACTTGTTACAAGACAAACCCTTATGGTCAAGTTGATAAACTGTAGGATTTAATCAGAGGTGTTGTTTTTGTTTCAACATTGAGGGCGACACATGAAATGGAGGGTACTTAATTTCCTGCGTTCTGGGGATTTTTTATGCACCAATATGAGCCTTTTCTGCATCAGTTTATGGTGTAAATGGATTTAATTTTGTCAACATTATCTGCTACTTTCATGTTTTTATTTGGGCAGACAAAGGCACATGTTCTAAAATATTGAGGGGAGCATGCCCCCTGCATTCCCCCCCAAATCTACAGCTATGGATTTCATCATTTTTCACCCAGTCAGTGGCTATGAAAGTGAGGCAGTGATCTGTTTATCTTTAGGAATGTGCACCCAACATGTTGCACAGATGCACTGTAATACCTTTTTCTGTGCATTGGGAAATGTAGAAATAGGTAGTTTATGTATAATTTAGGTGTCATGTAAAAGGAAAGACGCATTTTAAAAATGGAACTCTATTGTTTGACAGTTTTTCCAACATTTAAAGCACTATTTTACCATTAATTAAATCTTAAAATCTAGTTGTACAAATAGTATAGTCAAACCCTGTTAACTGTCTCACAGGATAGTTAATACCTGTGTTTTTTCAGTTAACCCTTTAAGGTAATTGGTTTTATTTCTTTCAAAAACATGGGGATAAGGCAATGAGGAACTTAACTCATACACAAGGCTCAAAAATTAGAAAGAAATTTGTATAAAAAAATAATAAATAATAAATATAATAATAATAAATAAATAAAAATAAATAGAGTTAAAAGAAAATAACCTGAAAATAAGCACCAAAAAAACCAATTACACAAAAAAGGATTTTTTTCCCTTTACTATAATTTTGAATATAGAATTATGGAAAATATGAGTATAGTTTTGTGAACTTTTACCCTTCCCCCGGCACACTTTTTGTTTTGTTTTTTGTCAACTTAACAACTATTGTCAATTTTGAGGTTGTTTCCTTGTCAAGATGGTCATTGCTTCTGTCCCTCCCTTTTTTTTCAAAGATATTAAACCCATTTGCTCAGGTTTGAAGTGGGTGTTGTATGTAAAGTAGTGGTTAAGTTATGTAAAATGCCAAAATATTTCTTATTTTTCTTCATATATTTTCTTGCAATTATACATTTATTTAACATATTATTGACCGGATTTCTTTGTATTTGTTTTCTTCTGAAATTACAGAAAGTACAAGTACTTTTGTCATAAAAAATACCTGAGTTTTTACAGTTTATTCTTGTAATATTAATATGATTTTCCTTTCATCTTGAAATACAGGATCATGTAAATATTTGGGGGAAAACTATATATATATATATATATATATATTACAGTTACATTAAAACTGCAGATATTTTAGGCCTGTATGTGGAGCTACAGGCCATTTAAAGTTCAACGGGCTATTTGTTAATGCATGCTGCATCATCATCAACTAAAGAGCTGTGTGTGAGTGTGGGGAAAACAATGGCTCATAATAGACGTTTTATAGCTATCATAAGCTAAAGCACTCACCAAGTTTGCATGGATTTACTTTTGAGGATGCCTAATATTATTCCCTTCTGCAGCACTAGTCACAGTTGACTTACTATCATGCTATGGAAGTTACTCGCTTGCATTTTTGTTTTGTGTTTTGAATCCCAGAAGTTTTAAAGCCAGGCCGCCTGCCGTAACGCTAAATCTGTGACAAATGGACTCTGCTGCGTCTCTCTCGCGCTGTATTTACTCAAATGCCGGCATGTGTCTGTCAAAAGATGGCCAAATTGAACCCAAATGTGGCTGAAATACCATGAATTGGTAAATCGGGAGACTTAACTGCCCGCTTTACCTGTAGATGCAGTTTCCATAGCAACGGGAGGCCTTTTCCCGTCCTCCTGGAAAGGATGAAATTGTTGATCCAGGTCGGCCGACACGTCGCCGCCTCTCGGCTTAAAATCCTCACGTAGCTCGTCGAACCGGGTCGATGTGTTCCCAAACAGGCCGTTTCTCTCATAATCATCCCCAAACCACTTCCCCTCCGAGCCTAGCTCCTCACCGGGCTGAGCAGACATGCTTTTTCCTGTTATAGGACACAAGGTACACTAGCTACACGGCTTCTTGTTCCTCTTCTCTGCCGGCTGGTACTGTAAATGATTCACGCGAGGATGGGAGACAACAACACACAACAATGCAGCTCCTGGCTGACGTCTGTCAACTCGAGCCCAGGGTTTGTAGACGCCACAGAGGAGGCGGTGCGGTCGGTCGGTCGGTCGGTCGGGGAGCAAGAGGAGAGGAGTGAGGTTGATTGTTTTAGTTCACTGCTCCAGCGGTGACGTCATGGTGTCCGCGAGGCTAGGGGTTGGCACTTTATTTGGGGCAGAGTCAAACACGAGCGGCATTTTCGGCGTGATAATGAAGTCAAGTGTTTGACATTGACGGGGTGAATGACAGTGCATGCTTGGTGTGGTGAAACAGGCTGCAGTGACTCTACAGAGAAGTCAGTGAAATTAGACGCATGGTCCAGAGGACAGACAGAGGAATATCCAGCTCGATAATAGCCTACTAACTGCAGATGATTACAAAAAAAAAAAAAAAATCGCAGTTTTTAAGTGTTATATTATACAAAAGTCTTTCTAAAAATAAAGAGAATTGTGTTTTATGGTTTTGTGAAAATGTACCTTGCAGTGTGGCGCCCTCATCTGGTAGCTTTTGTGTCTAGTTTTTAGTAACAGTTTTGAGAATAGTACATTCAGTGGTCAATAAAGATATTTACAAATGAGAATGAGACATGTATAATAAAAATGAGACAAGTATTGGCCCACAGGGGTTTACCTGATTAGTTACCATAGATTTGTTGTTTTAGCAACGTTATAATATGAAATATATATACATAGGTGTAGATATAGATATATTTATATATATATATGTAGATATAGATATATAGAGAGATATAGATGTTTTATATGCATCTCAACATGACCATAGAAGTTTCAACATGGCGCCCTAGCAACCAGACGCTCCTGCCTGGATACACACTGATGACAAACACAGCTGAACTCAGATGGGCTACAGAGTTTGTCTTTGAGCAAAACTCCTCCGGTAATATGTAATTCGCCGTTGAAAACAGGGTTGATTTTGTCTGTGATGTAAGGTCGATTTTAGCACAATAATTTATGTTAATGCTGGTATTTATGATAAGCCGTTTACCTGACGTGAACTAACGTTAGCTGGGAAGTTAGCATGACTTCAGAAGCTAGTGAAGTTAGCATGATTGTATTGGCTCGCTAACCATAGTTATTTGTGACCATATTTAATCTCTTTGATTGGCATACCCTTTTCTTTAGTCTCCAAATCGACTGTTACTAGAATAAAGCAGTATATATGAATTATCAACTCCTTTAATTGCGTTATTACAACTGCATTACATTTCAAGACAAAAGTTATGATACAGAGTGAGAAACAAAAGCACCGTGGTGACGAGGAGGTGGTCAAAGAGCTGGTAAGTGACATCCACAATTATTTGGCTAAAATGATGAATGGTACATAACTTTGTGTTCAATAACTTTACTCATTATAGCTTCTGAAAACTGAATTCATTATTTGTTTTGTGTGTGTTGAGTGTTCTCTATTTGTAGGTGATGTAGGGTGGTGGTGGCTGGGTGTTGACTTTGTGTATGTATTTATATGTGTATATATATATATATATATATATATATATATATATATATATATATATATATATATATATATATATAAAAATACATACACAAACAGCAGCAGCAGGATACCATAAAGATAGCAAAAGCTACAACAAAAAGGAACATCCAAGACAGAGCACAAGCCATGCAATGTAACAAGAAGCAGCACAACGACAGTACAAAACAATAGCACTGCAACAACATAAAGCAAAATGAAGAAACAACATATAGCTTTCACGAGAAAGCAAGGACCCACACTAAGCTTAACGTGTAGACATCCAAATCTGTGTTTTAGGGCTCTAAGGATATTTGAAATAAATACATAATATGACTATTTAATGTTGAATGTGCCAAGGAAAAAGTATTTGGCTACTGAAAGAAAAGCAGTAGGATAAAGCATAACTCGCTCCCCATTGCTGAAAATGTTATGTAAAGTGCCTCCCCTGTCTCACACAACCCCCTCTCAAGCAGTCTCTTAGCTGAAATTCTGCAATGTAATGGAATACAGCAGATAGCCACATCATTAGGTACCCCTGTGTTATCCAGCACAATACATTAAAATTGTCCTGCCATTAAGTTTAGACATGATTAGGACCAGAATTCTGTCAGTATAAATCAGTATAGTCACTCTTAAGACTCTTTGTCACACATGGCTCACTTTGACAATGAATACATTAGTGAAAATAAGCTGAACACTGCATTAGATTGTATAGATGTACCTAATAAAGTGGCCACTGTGTGTATATGCACTTGTGATATTTTCACTGCCTTTATTTTTCCATCCAAATGGTGATTCACGTGAATATTTTTTTCTCAACAGTGCTTGGCCAATGGAGTGTCCTATGAAAAAATTGCACAAGAAGGAAGCAATGTCAGCTCCCTGGAGATTTTTTTCTCTGGTTTTCCCCGCATGGTTGGGCTTTCCTTCTTCCCTAGGCTCTGTCAGCTCACCATAGTGGGCCAGAATATAAAACACATTGAGGGACTTGAGAGCTGTCCTCTGCTTCGGGAGCTCTGGGTTGTTCAGTGCCATCTGACTGTAAGTTCATTAAGCAGGTCAGATTTCTAAAAAATAATACTGGTAGTGCTGATTAAAAAGAGTCCACTATGATTCGAGGGGGGGGGGGCAAGCAAAGCAAAACAGCATCCTGTATAGATGAATTATATTGTACATTACAATATAATGTGTCCCATCCTCTTATTTTACAGGGAATATCTGGACTACAGAATTGTTTACAACTGGAGAAACTCTACCTTTATGATAATCAAATCAGTGAAATAAAAAACTTGGAAGTGCTGATCAACGTGGAAGTCCTGTGGCTCAACAACAACTGCATCACTGAGATACAGGTTTGAACTGAAAATTATGAATTAATCTGACTGTCTGTTTGTATGTTTATCATCCAACATTCTACAATTTGTGACAACCTAGGAAATTTATTTTATAATTTCTGTTGATTTGGCTCATCATAACGCCATTTTTGCACACTTTAGCATATCAGTATAATTAATGGCTGTGCATATGATGAAAGTAGCATGCGCTTATTGATGTGTGATTGTTTTTCTAAAGGGCTTGAACACGCTTCAAAACCTCAAAGAACTAAACCTTGCTGACAACAATATTGAAAAGATTGGTAGGTTTTTACATTCCCCTGTATTTTCTGGGCCAAATTTGATCGAGATTTAAATGAGCTGTGTGAAAAAGTAATAATTAAATAATTTTTAAATTCTTTTAAGGGCAAAGCCTTGATCTTAATGTCAGCCTTCAGAGTCTTAATCTGTCCGGGAACAAGATCAGCTTCTTTAAGGTAAGATTAAAAACAGAAATATTCTTTTGAAATGTCTTCTCTAAAAAGTTTTCCTACTTATTTGTAAGATCTTTTTAAAATCCTTGGTCTGAAAAGGGCTATTCCAAATTCTTGTGAAATGTCGGGGTCAGTTCAGATTTTCAATCAACTCTACAATGGGCCGACTACACAAGACCTTCAATGAGGTACTGAGCTGCATAATTTCAATTTGATGTCATTTGGGATTCAATGATATACATTCATGACGGCATCTATTTAAAAAAAACTACTCTTAAAAGACCACTTAAGATTTTTGCGATATGTGGGTTCTTGTTAGTCAGGAACACATTTTACACATACTGTAGCAAACACACTCATTCACAGCATTTGTACTGAGTCATTGTCTTGTTCAAGGTAATTCTGTTAAAAACATTTTGTGGTTGTAGCTTTGATTGGATGATTAACACCTTAATCATATTCCTGCAATCCACCTTTTGTCCCAGCTCAGCTTGGCTTTAAGGAATGCAGCTGTTGTCATTCACTGCACATAGTGCCTAATATATTACAAAATGCAAGTGCTGTGAAATCAAAGAAAAAGTATTTGCTCCTTCATCACTACAATGTGAAATTTGTTTTTAGATGATGTACAGCGAGTTGAAAGCAGGAAAAAAACAAAAATTTGATTTCCAAAGGAAGTGTGGGCTTATTAAAACATCTGTTTAATATATAAACTGTCAATAAGACATGTACACTAGTACTTTTAAATTGTGGCACATTTTTTAGATCTACAGTAACCAAGGGCATTTAATCACTCAGACAGCCAATGCACACTTTTATTTAGTTTTAACTGCTCTGAAAGTAGGCTGTGGTAGTTTAAAGGTAGAGAGCATTTTTTCCCCAAACAAATTAACCAAAGGGGCCCACTGAAATGTCAGCTGTCTCATCTCAGCAGCTGTACTGCTTCACATCTGCAGACTGCCTGTAATAATAAAATGTATTTCATTAGAGGTCGTGGAAAAGTTGTGGAAAAGTTTTGAAATTATGTTTAAGAAACCTGGGATCCTTGTTTTTTAGGGCTGAGCCTTAGAATTAAGAGAACCCCTATTAATGAACTAACCTGTATGTTTGGTTGTCGTTTTTGTTGTATTAGGAGCTGACCCTGCTTGCCCATTTACCCCATCTGAAAGAACTAGCACTGAAGGACCCCACGTCAACCCCAAACCCAGTGTGTCTGCTTTGTAACTACGCCACACATGTTCTTTACCACATGCCAGGCCTCCAGCGACTTGACACCTATGATGTCTCGAGCAAGCAAGTCAAGGAAGCAGCTGAGGTACTGAGAAGACCAGCAGGATCCCTGCATTAAACCAGCTGAGCTCACCTGAGTCTCTGGCTCTTGAGATGCTACAAATTCTCTTGAGTTATGTCAGTTGCTAATGATTTTATTTAAATCTTAATAACATGTCCTTTAGCTAGCTTTAGAAATATTAGAAAAATAATTACAAAAAACATTTTTAATGTTTTTTTAATAACATTTTTTTTTATTTGGTTGTTCCTCAGTGGAGTAACAATAAACAAATAATATGTAAAATAAGTCAAACATCTGAATCCAAGACATGATTACTGAATACATTTTTTTAAATTGCATGGCATATGCACACAAACACTCAAACTGTATACAGTCTCTGTCCAAAAAAAAGTAGGGCTGCACAATATGTGATAATGTTGAATAACATCATAAAGATATTATTTGTGGCAATCACATATTTGATGAATAATGTTATTTACCTAATGCAAAGAATTTCAAGTTACATAAGTTAGGTTTATCAAAGTAATGTTGCGTAGGTAAGGTTTACGTAAAACAAACATGATGATGACATACCTTAAAATAACAAACTGACAAATTGAACATTGAAGTGAAACCAGGCGGAACCAATGAAAAACAGAATGATCGTCACATTTTTAAATGCATTTTTTTCCTAATACTCCCTGAGTGCAAAATCTCAGTCTTTCCATTTTGTTCATCACGTGGTCAACATAGCGACGAAGTTAAAGATATGATATGCTGTGCAGCCCTCATAGTAGCCCTCATGTGATTTGTTGCATCAGTGCCTTTCTTCTTCTTCTCTTCTTTTTTCTCCTTTTAGTCGACAGTTATGAAGAAAATGATGTACTACAACATGCGTGTACGGACTGCTCGCAGGAACCTTGCAGAGATCCGCCTCAGTCTGATGGAGAGAAAGAAAACTATGTTACAGTTACCTGAAGAATGCATCAGAACACTCAGTCATGCCATCAAAAATGTATGTACATTCCTCAACACATTCTTGAAGTTATTGCATGAGCTTTAACAAGAGAACTGTTGTTTAGCTGCGATTTCCAGCTTCAGGCTGCTGTTATTGTACAAAGTGCAAAGAGCTGTTGTCTTCATTTGGATACATGTTTAGCTGGAGCGTGAGCTGTCCAAGGTGCCGGCTAGATGCAAGAAGTCTGCCTGCCCTTTGGAGGACGGATCGACTCACCTGGTTGAAGCGGACAGAAGTGACTCAACACTGGACGCCAGTCGCGATCCCGCCATGGAGCACAAAATACTCAGCAAGACTGAAGCACTGAGAGAGAGACTGGTGTTATGGACGAGGAGGCTGGATGAGTCTGTATATTTTAATAAGATACAAAGAGAATTTAAGTCTCATACTGTACAGTACATTTTCCTACTGTAACCCTTTGAAACCCAGAGCAACGTCACCTTCTTTGTGCTGCTTTCAGATGCCTTTAAGATGTATTTATACCTTTCAAAAACATGAGGAAAAGGTAATGAGCAATAAATGTTTCACAAATTAGTAGATTTAAAAAAATATCTTTTTAAAAAAGTCTAGGGAAAAAATAGGCAAAGGACAATATATTTGTAATTATCATAAATGCAGATTTAAAATTATGATAATTTTTAAAGCACTTTATCCAGGTCATTCCCATGCTTGTTTTTTGTATTATATGTGTTCAGATAATTTCTTGTACTTAAAACGAATTTCTTGCTAATTTTTTGGTCGTTTCTTCATTCATTGCTCATTGTCTTCCTCCCATGTTTGTGAAAGAAATCAAGCTAATCTGCTCAGGTTTCAAAGGGTTACAGTATCTGATTAAAGGAAGCGTTCTTATGTGGGAAAAAAATTGTTTTCCTTCATTTTTCTGCAGGATTGAATCCTGGTATGAACAGGATTTGATGCAAGCCACAAACATGATGGAATACACTATCCAGTTTCTGTTGATGGAACTAGAAAGTGTTGGAAATATCCGTTTGGAAGAGGGCTGCTCCACAGACCCTTGGTACGTACTTGGTATTATTAAATACAGTTACAACCATCACAGAGTTACAGAGGAAAAATCACAAGCATATTTCTCTTAACTCACAGTTTCTGTGTTATTTACTCAACAGGTTTACTTCCTGTTGCGATCTCCTGCATTCCCGCTTCTCTCATTCAGATTTCAAGGCTCACAGCGTCACCGGCATGAAGATCAATAGAGTTATCCGCATCCATAACAGCGCTTTGAGGCTTCGCTTTGAAGATAAACTTCACACCCTTCTAGGCAGTGAAGAGTCTGCTGTCTCCTCACAGTAAGTTAGCTATACTGTAGGGAAATGTGATGATGATCAAGTTTTTATCAATTATTGTCAGACTTAAAAAATGTGTTTATTCAGCAGTCTTAAAAGCATATTACATTTAATACAGATACAAAATGCAAATTAGAATAATGACAGTTTTCTGAAATGTTAAAAAGAGGCATTTATCAAAGTTAGTGAATTAATATAGGAAAGAAAGGATGCCCAAGTCATGTGAACTCGTTTAATAGATTGTCTGACTGTGTGCTAGATTTTTTACCTCCACTCCGGCGATGGCCATGGCCAGCGGCATTATGTTTTCCAGTTGTCCAAAATTCAAGCATCCCATTAGGGAAGCTCTTCAAATTTAGCAAAAAAGGTCCACTTGGGCTCAAGGATGAACTTTTTGGTCGTCATAGGTCAAAAGTTAAGGTCATTTTAATTTTGCACCTGTCTCATTCTTGTAAATGTAATATTTCACGAACACTTTAAGGGAATATTTTTTAAACTGGAAGTGCAACTTGACGTGGAGGCATACATCTGTGTGGCGGTAATTCTAACTATGTAGACAGAGGAGAAAAGAGAAAATTGCCAGGGTAGTTAGGACTTTTCCAATGTAGCAACATAAAATATTTGGCTATGAGGGTGAAATGTGACAAGGTCAGTGATAGGCATTTTAATCATACTATTGTCATCACTGTGACAATTACAGGATTATCCATTATTAGAATTTGAGTCTAATTTTAACTTTGTAAGCAGGAATTACAGACGTCGGCTGGAGCATTTGTTCTACATCGCTGACCCTGAAAAACATAGTGAGAAGGATGAAATTCTTTACGTCCTGGAGCAAGGCTTCAAAACATCCGAACAATATAAGGTGTGTACACTTCTGTCCACCTCCACACAGCACTCAGTCCCAAAACCCAAACTTCATTCCACTGAGCAACAAGGGAAAACTTTCAGATAGTAAATCATCAGTAGTCACTTCATGACTTTCCTTGTATCTTTTTGACACATTTTACTATCTCATTATCACTTAACCTTTATATAGTTTTTATTACTGTTATACAAACTGTCTACAGCACTGTATGTAGTCATTACTTCTCATTACACATATTCATTTACTGCAGTTTTTTTTACATTGAGTTTATTAATTTGCGATTACTGCACACCATATATTTATTTTATATTATTTCATATATTTTATCCCTTGCACTATTTAATATCCAAGATTCTTTTTTTTCTTTACTTTCATGTTTGTTTCATTTGTTGTGTGTACATATTTAATGACTGTTGAAGGTAGATGAAATCTAAGATTTTCATTGTCAACAATTTCTTCTCGGTAATTGTTGACGTAACAATAAATAACTTGAACTTTAGGGAAAAGTTAAGTATGAAATTGTAAACTGTAAATAACTAAACGTGAGCGTTATGCAATAGAGCAGGATCTGTAATTTCTCATCTTATTGTCACATAAACTCCATAATCATGCTGACTTTTACATTGTTGACTTTGGACTAGGCCTTAGAAGGAGAGGGTGCAATACCTTTATCCAACAGCCTGAGTGTGACTGAACAACCCAGGATTGAACACACACTGCACCGGGCCAGCCAAGGCGACTCCATGGAGAGTATGGACGCACTCCCCTTCAGGCACAGTGAGTTGCTCATAGTGTTATAATTCCCTTAGCTGTTAACCCCCCAAATCAGTAAAATACTAGTGTTCTTGTCTGTAGGTCAGATTATTGTTTCCAAAGTGTTTGTGGGCCACAGCATGCCTATCCGAGAGGGGGAGCCATTGGACAGAAGCAAATATCCCAGAGCCTACTCGGTGTATCGAAATGTGGACACCAAGCACAGAACTGCAATAAGTGAAGGTAGACGGTATAGCAAATGAAAACGATTATTTCTGACAGTATTTGTAAAATGTGACTGTATCTCTGTGTGTTTTCCATTCAGAGAGGCCGCGCTCCACCAAAACACACACCGGTCCAGAGTGCAGTCCCAGACGAAGACAGTGGTTTGTGTTTGACCATGAACTCGTCCTGCCTGAGTACATCATTTATTTTCAATACATCACAGCGGTAATTAACTGAGTGGTTTTGTTATTGTGTTAATTATATTATATTAACTTAAGCGCTATACTTGAATACAAATTCAAGGTTCTTGTACTTTACCTAATGGTTTCCATTTAATGCAACTTTTCTGTACTACTACACGTCAGATGAAAATATTGGGCCTCATTCACCAATATCTTCACATTTTTTCTTAAGTTTGAGTTTAAGAAAAATCATAAGAAAAGTCTAAATGAAAAAAAACTACATTACTTAACCACCCAACCTACAACCTCAGACTTTATGCATTATAGTGGCACAATAGCCAGGACTGAGGACAGAGACTAGCACCGTGGCGCTCTGCAGGGTGATGTGTGTTTTTGAAAGAAAGATAGAGGGTGAGAGAAGGTCGAAAGGGGGAACAAATTCACACAATGCTTCTGTAAGTTATCAATATATTATTTGGTATGTTGCTTTGTCACTTTTTGTCCCGTCCGCCCAAACAGGCTGCGATTTTTTCTAGTGTGATTAAAAACTAATTATTGAATGGCATGATTGCCATTAACATAACTGATGTGAATTGATGTGTCAGTGTAGTTTTTAGCTGAAAAGAACTTAATTCTTTTTGTAAAATGATTAAATATTTATTAAAAAGATATTATAAATGATAAGAAATGTTGCTGGAAATTAAATCATATATAATTAAAACTGTAGAATAGAAGAAAAGATAACCTATTATTTTTCACAAACATATCTGCACAAAATGTGCATGAGTGCTTTTCAGTGTGCGTAGATTCTATACTTACCTCAGAACAAATCCCAAATAAGTTAGGTCCTGTTCGAAGGGAATCTCATCTTACTGTAATATATACAGTATTGAAATTATAAGACTACAAATTTTTATTTTAGTGTTACTTTAGTCATTTTTAACACCCATTACAAGTCAAAAATTATGTACCTCAGGGCAGTTCACCTGTCTTAAATTTGCTGATATTTTTTTTACAAGGATGAAGAACAACCACACAGCACGGGCAGAGGCAACACTCAGTCCAACGATATCATCCGAGACAGGGAAGTCCTCAACATGGAGCCTGTGCTGAAGCCACAGCCCAAGTTGTTGAGCTTAGATGACAAAATTCTGCTTAATGTGGCCAGAGCCAATGTCCTCAGTCAAATCACTGTAGGTATTCTGGCTTTTTACATGACAACTTTAACTTTGATGACATTTAAAAAAAATCACAATAATCTTCAATGTATTGAACCTCCAGGTGCTGAACCTTCATGGCAACAGTCTGAGTAAAATAAAGGAGATTTCCCATCTCACAGCTTTGCGGCATCTTACCATCAGCTTCAATGAGTTCACACGCCTGGATGACATTTCTCACATGGTAAAATTGACGACAGAAAATATGTTTAATGTGGTTAAACTAATAGTAGGATGACACGTAATGGACAAAAGCATAAAGTGGAAACATTTAACACTGTCTCTTAACCACAGCCCAACCTTGAGTTTTTGGACGCTAGCCATAATCACATAGTGACCCTTGAAGGACTGAGGAGGTTGGGGCAGCTCAAACAGCTCGACCTGCGCTGGAACCAGCTGACTAAGGTCAGAGAGGATACGGCTGTTTTGAGAAAACACACACCTGCTCTACTGAGGCTTGACACCAGATACAACCCCTGGAGCAGGGTGCGTGCTGTCATCAAACAGAATTTAATTAAGCACATTTTTTAAAGAACAATGAGGAGGTATACAGTGAAGCTGTATTTCTTTGTTTTTTTTAGCTTGAAGCCCTCAGAATTACCATATTGGGCCGTCTGACAACCCTCACACACCTGGATGATATGATGGTAGCAGAGGAGGAGGCTGCCCATGCTGTTCAGATGGCTGCTGGATCCAAAATTAACCAGGTTAAGACCTATATCGTAGGTTACTATTTTTTTTGTTTTTTTACTGTTGTTTTTTTAATTATTATTGAAATGTTGATTTATTGAGTAAAAATAGGTAACATGCTTCAGGGGCATCAGATGGCTCAGATGGTAGAGCGCGTGTTTCCTCATCGCAGTCATCCCTACTCTCTGTCATCCCCGTATCCTGTCATCTCTCCAGCTGTCCTATCAAATTTAAGGCTTTAAAAGACCAAAAAACAACTTAAAGTAAAAATTTGAATTTAAATAAATAAATAGGACGCAGAACAGTAGGTGAACGTCTACCTGTGTCTATCACTGTAATTTAATCAGACCTGTTGACACTCTGATCGCAGGCATCTCTTCAAGCTCACTCGCGTACCCACAGCGAGCGTCCCCGCAGTCTCAGCCTCCTGTCAACAGCCGAGCTCCTATGTCTTCTCAGTCCTACACCCTGGGGCCTCGAACAAGACTTGGAGCTAGACTGGACTGCACAGGTAAGCTACACGCTTATTGGTTTCTCCCTAAATTTTTGCTTTTTAAAGGTGAATTTGTAACGTTGTAAAGCGAGTGACCAGGCTGCATCATGTTGATACTCTGTCAATTGTATATTTGAATTGCAATACATGTTTGATAATCATTTCTACATTTCTCATGTTTGTGGCCCTAAATATTGACCAGATCACTGTCCTGAACCTGGATGGCCAGAGGATTTCCAAACTGATCAATCTGAATAAGCTGTTCAATCTCCGCTGGGCTTCCTTTAATAACAATGACATCTCTAAAGTGGAGGGTCTCGACAGCTGCTCGAAGCTGGAGGAGCTCTCACTCAACAACAACAGCATAAACACACTCAATGGTTGGTCACAACTTAACAAGGAAGTTGGAATCAGAGCATTAAAGGTGCATTGTGTAGAATTTAGTGGCATCTGTCTGTGATATTACAGACCTCCTCTACCATCTTGGATTCCATCAGGTATCAGTCTGACGGTGATTTATTGTTACATTCATTCATAATCTGCGTTCATTTGCTGATATCTCTTGATAGAGATTAATAGAAGATGGGTTCTTGTATTGCATTTCGGCCAATGCATTCCCCCTCTTTTGCTCTCACCACAGACTGTTTACCTGCTAAAGCCAACGCCCGCTTAAACATGATTTGTCAGTAGCACTCTGACTAAAGCCTGAAATACAAACAGATACCAGAACACTTCCAATACCAACATCTTGTCTTGTTGCCTTCATATTCTGCATACATCTGCAGATTTTTTTTATAGAGATTACCCCTTCTACTCACCACTTCCCTTTCCAAGTGTGTAGAGAACCATGGTGGCTTTTAGGTAATGTAAAAATGTACATCGCCCTTTCTAGAGTCAGTATTTGGTTTGTTTGTGCTGGACTGTCATAGAAACATGGCAGTGCAACATGGCAGACTCGATGGATGAGGACCTGTTCCCTATGTAGACATAAACGGCTCATTCTAAGGTAATAAAAACAAAACAATTCTTAGTTTAAGGTGATTTTATATTAAAGAAAACATGATTATGGATATTATATTCAGTTTCTGCCAAAAGATTCCCCTAAATCCTACACACTGGACCTATTGGATATATATAAAAAAATAGGTTGCTGCTTGTTCAAGTGTTAAACCTCAACTGATTATTATTTCTGTCTGTCTTTGCTCTTTGTCTCTTCAGGCCTGTCAAAATTGCATAGCCTCAATAAACTGAGTGTAGATGGGAATCAGCTGTCTAGTCTTGATGCCTCAGTCCTCGATCAGCTGCCCAACCTGTCCTTTATGTCTGTGGAGAACAACTGTATCAGTTCCCTGCACGGCATCCAGAGAGCCCGCTCCCTTCTCGAGCTCTACATCGGCAGCAACCAAATATCTACGTCGCGTGACATTTACTACCTGAAGGCAAGTGGGAGAGAAATAAGGACAGTATGGTTGTTAAATTTTCCCATCATTTCCCGTGCGTGTTGTATGAACTCGTATGCTCCTCTTTCCTTTCAGAGTTTGACAAACCTCATCATTCTGGATCTTCATGGGAATCCTCTAGTGGAGAAACTGGAAAACTATCGGATTTATGTGGTGTTCCACCTACCCTCCCTTAAAGCTCTGGATGGCATCGCAGTGGTATGTGCAAACAGTGACAGCCAGTCGAAACTTTTAGATATTGTAGTGATGATGACATTATTATATCCAGTGTTTTGAATTTGCTCTGTAGGAGATAACTGAATGTGAAAGTGCAAAAGATATGTTTGGAGGAAGACTAACCCCTGACATGGTAGCAGAGAAGCTGGGCCACTCAAACTACTCAGACATCACCTACCTCACCCTGCAGTCCTGCTCCATTAGGTAATGGTCCAGCTTTCAGACAGATAATAATGACAGACATCATAAAATGAGCATGATTATAGTGATTAATGCACTTTGAAAGGCACAGCTAATTAAATGGGTTTTTCCCCCCCCACAGGATGGTTGATCTGTCTCCAGCCGACCTGTTCTGTAGCCTACGCAGTGTCAACTTAGACCACAACAACCTCACCTCTTTTTCAGGTCTCATTTACCTGCCCAACATCAAGGTACGGATAACAACTCAACTCTATTTATATGGCACCTATTATACAAACATGCAACCCAAAGTGCTTCACATAGCAAAACTAAAAAGACCCCCAAAAAATCAAGAATAAAATAAACAACAACAATAAAGTTTTGCAAAACTAGAAAATAATGACAATAAAACAAGAAAATATGAACAATCAATAAATGAAAGCCTATAGAATTATATTAAATAACTTCAACTACAGTTTATTTACAGTGCACATAACCCAGAGAGTCTCTGTACACTTTACAAGTCAGTACAAAAAACAACAGGAAAGAAAACACACACTACTACATGTAGAAGTACACAGACATAGCGATTTTAAAAACAGAGATCATACAATAAAACCATAACAGCATTGGGATATGTAGCCTACTTGCCATCAAGGTAAAACAGTCTGTGATTTAGGTTCCCAGCCAGTGAAAGTAGAAGAGATCATAATGAACAGGAAAAAAGTGTGTTTTTAATCCGGATTTAAACGTGTCAACAGAGCTTGGAAAAATATGAGGGGGACAGTCCATTTAGAGCCTTATAGGTAAGAAGGGGGGTATTATAGTTATGTGTAATGTTGCTGTTTTCTAAATATTGTACTTATAACATGTATTTGTTTTTATGTAATCTGTAGCTTTTATTACCAGGTCACTTTGCCATGTTCCTTCTGGCAGGGGGCCTGCCAATGTAAATTAGCCTTTTGGCTACAATTGGGTGCATTTATGTTTTATTTTTGAAATGTTTATTAATGTGCATTGTCCCTCTATAACAAATAAAGGTAAATAAAAAATAAAATAAAATTTAAAAAATCTGTATTATAAAAAGAATTTCAAATGAACAAATAACAAATTGTGAAGAACTATGACGGCAGCATTCGGGAAAATTGAAGACTTTTTGCTGCTGTCTTAAATAGGCCAGAGAAAAGTGCATTACAGTAGCTTATTCTAGATGTTATTAAAGGCATGTATGAGGATTTCAGCGTCTGATTTTGATAAAATCAGACGCTTTGATAAAATGGCGCATATTTGAATGTCAAAAAATGACTTAAAAAGCACCTGAGCCATGGGCAAATCAGTAACTTTTATTGTCTTCTTAACAGGCTCTGTGTCTGAACTACAACCACATTGAGTCCATCCTGCCCAGACAGAAGACTGCTCTGACAAACAGACAGATCCTGTACAGCAAAGTCCACTCCAGTGGCTACGGCCAACAGAGCCCATCCAAGGGCAAAGGGTAACACTGTTCTTATTCCAGCAGTTCATGTATTTTTATATTTTATAATATTGCGAAATGTGAAGTACAACCTTCAACTGAATGTGCAGACTGTAACCATTAGGGGGCAGCACTGACCATCAGATGTAAGAACTGACTCTTGACAGTTGAGTCATATTTTTGTCATTTGTTGCCCTCATAAATCTAGTGGTAAACACATTTTTAAGAATCATTCAGTCAACCTTTGTTTAAATATTTAGGATTCATTAAAGGAGAGCCCTAATTTTCAATGATGTTGAGAGCACAGACAAAACAATGAAAGAACAAACAACAACAAAAACAACAGGCCGAACACTACTAAAATCAGTTACATTCTATAGCAGAGTAATCATAGCTTTAAATGGGCACATTAACTATTTTGTTTGAGTTTGAATGTATGTTGTAAGATGTTCCAGATAGGTGCAGCACAAAAACTATAAGCAGCTTTTCCAAACAGTATTTGTCAGGGGAACACTGAGCATTAAGCAACCACTTGAACATGTAGAATAATCACTTTGTGACCAGTTTCATAAACCTGAGAGTTGCTGTTTTTACGTTCCTCACTGGACTAAGTACAGGAGTACACTGGTGGCTGAAGATGTTGTAATTTGATTAACAAAATATTTAAATCTTTATATAATCTTTAGGAATCTTTATATATTTTATGTGTCAGTATTTATTTCATTCGTTATTTACAAGAAGACATACTTTATTAATGCCAAAGATGAAATCTGTTTTTTTCTGATCTGTTGTTATTTTAAATGTGGTGCACACAGGCCCGAAGTACACGCACAAACAGGGCCTAAACACATGCAATACATGCAGAAATGTCGCAGGAAGGGCACTGCTCATGGACAGGTACCCTCAACAGTTCGATGTCCTGTCCAGGAGCACATACTGCCACCTCTCTAGCTACCAGTCCACTTTTGTACTTTGTCCATTCGGGAACTTGAAACAGCAACGCTCCGGTTCCCAAGTCCCCATGCACTCAGCAACTGTCATGTTCAAGTAAAATAAAAAAATTTAACTGCATTTGAAATTTGAGCCCCCATTTTTCCAAGTTCAGTGTAAACAAGAGGTACAGCTAATGCTAAACTGTCTGGTAACAAGGCAGTTTTTGCAGTAGAGCCTTACAAATAACAAACAACAGTGATCCCTTCCTTTTTGCTTAAGAGGAGAGTCACGCCTCTTTATATTAAATGCCCTGGTGTGGTAGAAATGTATACTACCTGTGATGAGTGTGTGTGTGATCAGTATATTGTGGGAATAATGATATGATCTTGCAGTCACATTTTCTTTTTTATAGAAAGCAGCGCATGAGCAATGCTGTAACAGGACAAGGTTTTGTTTGCCCTGGCTGTGATTGCCTTTAGGTGGTCTGCGTCTGTGAGGTCTGACCAGTTCAATGAGGCAGCGGGAGGGAGAAAGAGATGTTCATTTAACCACAGAGGTTGTAAACTGTCATTCTGTGACTTTGTTTAAGGGAAACTGGGCCTGCTGGCAGCCTGGAGCCACTGATGGGCAGCCTGGAGGTGCTGCATTTGAGTCACAATGGCATCTCGAATATGGCCAATCTGCAGCTCAGCAGGCTCACCAATCTTAAAGCACTCTTCCTCCAAGGTATGTATGGTTGTCGTGCCACCCCTCCCTCACAAAGCCCATCCAAAGTGCAGTGTATAGAGACTGTGAAAAGGCAAGCACTGAGAGCAAAGTCTCCCATAGACTGTGGGCCAGGTGGGAGATGAGACCTGAAGAAAAGAACTACTGACTTTCTTTTCAGATGCTTTTGATTGCTTTTGATTGAGATTTGCTTTGTCAGGGTGATTTGTCCCACAAAGCCGATGTTACTTGTCTATTCTTCCTTTTTTGCTTGAAACCTTTCGAAGATGTCTCTGTAATTTCAGCGCCTCTTACACCAGGAGCACCCAGCAAATACCCAACAAATGTTTATGTTGCCTTTAAACGCTGCCTTTTGTTATTATCTCCGTCAGACCTAAGCCTGGAGGGATCACGGTTGTGTGTGTGTATATGTGTATGTGTGTGTATCTATCTGTCTTCTGCCAATCTCAAAAACTACTAATAATCCTCATATTTTGTGTGCACATTTATGACTGTTTGTTCAAGGATCTCTCCTGGTGATGGAGATTCATAATTGTTTAAAAAAACTGTTTTATTGACCGTTTTATACCTTTATTAAGTGCTGACTCCTCACTCCTCTCAGCAGGCCGGTATGACCTGTTTTTATTTTTTATCAAGTGTTGAACTCAGATGTGTTCCTCCATTGAAAAGTGTTTCCCTCCTGTTCATGTGTAGCTCCCCCTCGATGGGAGGGGGTTTAGGGCTAGTATGTCTGAGTCTTTAAGGGTTTGGGTACGGTTTAGAAAGTGGGGAAACACATATTGTCTAAGAAAGAGATTTTCACATCAGAAATCAGCTTGTCATAAAGCAACAGGCATCTCGTCTTTTACCGGCACTATTCTGGCATTTGTGGTGGCTCAAAAACTGGCATCCATAGAAATTTTGGCCTTATCATCTGCAGAATACTTCCATACCTGATATCTTATGATCCACTGAAGTTAGGTACATTGTGAGATCTTTTTTTGTCCTGTTTTTGCTATGCTCACTGCCATCTTGTAGCCATTCCTGTAGCCTGCAAACAAAGTTAATACCACTCAAAGTCCACGTAATGCCAAGGCTGCATTAAAAATAGATGAGGAGTGTATTTTTCTTAGCTTCTCTGAGCTTCTGAAACGCATCTGCTGGTATTACAAGAATTGTCTGGAGTGGCCACAATCAGCCTGGTCACAGATCTGTTCTCATTTGAGTGCATTATCCTAGTATTGTTTAGGGTGTTTAATTTACTCCTTTGTTTTCGTTACAGAAATATTAGACAGTTTTTAAATCTTCATAGTGTTTATGAGTTTTTTTCTCCCCTTAGGTAATGAGATCAGCCAGGTGGAAGGATTGGAGGGTCTTCACCAGCTCAGAGAGCTTGTGTTAGACAGGAACCGGATCAAAACTCTGGCTGAAAACTCTTTTGCAGCCCAGAACGTCCTGCTAGAGCTGCACCTAGCAGAGAACCGGATCCGGGAGCTCAACCATCTCGATCCTTTAATTGAGCTCCGCAAGCTCTTTCTCGGCATGAACAAGCTGCAGGTATTCTCCGCCAGCAGCGGCGGTCTCCTCACACGCTGGATGTTTTTAATGTTGACATTCAGATTTTTAATATAGCCACATATTCAAATTTTCATTGAAACTGCCTTAATGACACACACCGCAGTGAATTTTTAAGGTGACCATCAAGGTCACAGTAAGCTTTTATGCAGTTTTTGATTTATCACCAAATTTTACTGATTGGTTCATATTGAAAAAAATTTGTCAGATGTTTAAGAATGTATTTTATTCAGCTTGTAGCAGAATTACTTTTCCCTGCATTTGCAAAGTAAGACATGAAGTATAGTAATCATGAGTCGTTACCACCCCACTGTGGCATGCGAGGGGTAGCATTATGGAGAATCAAGTTTGATTGAAGGTCAGGGCTGTGTGTATGAAGACAGAGGGGAACAATCAGGACAACGTGTAATCAGCTTCTCAGTCTGCATCTGCTTCTCACCCACAGAAAGTGATTTGCACTTTTGTTGCCAGTTCCTTTCACATCCTTAATATTTCCATGCATTCAATTAAGACATAATATACAGCAATCATCGCAGCACAGCAGTTCTCACAGTGGGGGCGTCTTTGAATCGCAGCCAAGTACAAACATAAACCTGGGAATGAGAGAAAACACGCCCATGCCCTGTTGCGTGCCCAAACTCTCTCATGAGATTAATGAGAGCTCACATATGTAATCTCTCCCATCAGCTGCTTCCATCCTCCCTACACCAAAATTATGAAAGGTTCAGCTCTGATGCATGTTATCAACACAGTAGGTGACAAACAGCAGGAATGAAAAGTGAAATGAGGGTTTGGTGAAAGAGAATTTAATATAATCTTTGTTTCTTTTCTTTTTGTGCAGGACATCACAGAGCTTGACAAACTAGAAGTCCTTCCATCACTGACAGAGCTCTCTGTTGTTGGCAATCCTGTAAGTGTTTGTGCACTAAACACTATTAGGTTATATTAAAAAATATTATCCAAGTTTGTTTTCTATTATGAGCTTTGCCTGGGTTTATGAATCTACTAGCTGTCAGTCACAGGACACTTTGAACTCTTTAACTCACAAAGAAATGCTCAAAAGCTCGCTAATGGGCTCAATTTCTCACTTGCACAATCCAAAACACTATCCCAGTGTAACTCTATGGCCCCAAATTAAGCGATTACATGATGGGCCATCTGCTGTGCCTCAAACTGGTCGGCATCAGAGACAAATCCGTTGACCAAATGGCAGGGCGCTATTGGCCCGGTTACATCACCCATCTGGAGCTCATGGATCAGGCCTGAGCAGAGTCTGCAGCCCAGGGCGGCCCTATCGTCCACAGGGCAATGCTCAGCTGTGGTAGCCACTATACTGCTGGACCCCCTCCCCCTTCTCTTCCCATAGGGGGGTTAATCCTGCCAGGGGGTAGAGGCCAACAGCCACCCTGGAGACAATACCTCCTGCTGTTGATAACATGAGATTGCTACCTCGCCCATGTTCCCTCGCCGGAGTCTGTCTTCTGTTCTTAACTGGACATCCAGTGACACGCACTTTGCAACAGTGTCCTATAGGAACATTAAAGGAGTGGTTCAAACTTAGTAAAGTGGAGATATATTAGGTACTCATCCAAAGTCTGTGTTTATCTACAGTAGTTGGCAATCAGCACCAGTTTGGAGAAGCAGACAGAAGAAGGAGTTCCTGGTCTGCAGCTGCCTCGATCTGTTAGTTTGTTTGTGATATTGTGTGGTTTGGGTGTTTTAAAGGGTTAGTATCAATTCACCAAAGTCAGACAGTGACACAAAAAACCCAAACTATCGTTTTAAAGTTGTGTGACTGGATAGGCTGAATTTGTGCCCTCAGCTGGGAGCTATCTGCTGCACTCAGCTGGGTCACTGGAGTAGCTGCTGGGAACATGATAACAACATTGGGACCCACAGTGCATCATATTTATCCCAGATGTCTCAGGGCAGGCTTCATTGATGGTCCACAGCTAGAACTGCTGTGTAATTTATTACAAGGTTGTTTTATTGAACAGGTTCTTTTTCTTTCTTCCAGGTGGCCAAAAATTCTCTCCACAGACCAGCAATGGTGCTCCGTCTGTCCCAGTTACAGGTCCTGGATGGAGTGATGGTCACCCTGGAAGAAAGGACCAGGGCTGAACTCCTCAGTGCTGATCCATCAGTAAGAGCTGCACAAGACATGCACGCACAGACACACTCATACACATACAGTATGTACACATACATACAGGGTTGTGGTCCTCATTAAGGACGCAAAGATATTTGTAGTATTTCAGTATGCCTCTGTTCTGTCCCCTAGTGTTTCACTGGTTTAAATTAGACTACTTTAAGGATAACAGAGCAATACATAAATTAAAGCTGCAGAATTGATCACCCATAATGTTATTGTTGCTGTCATACCCATTTTCCAACAACACGGAACGGGTTCCATTCCCTTTCTCACACCTAATTTTAAACTGCTCAGAGCATTTCGAACAAATGTAAATTAACTTGGAACATAAGCATTTGGTTTTCAGCTGGTACCAAAAACTTTTCTTTTTTTCTTTTTATTTTAACCTGAAGTGTGAATCATGACTTATTCAGAGGGTGTGTCATTTTCTTAGGATTGGAAAGAGGGGATTGAGAAGGAAACAATAAAGTCAAGTAATAAATTGTCAGGAAAAAAAGAGCATGCATTGGCCCATGCTTGTTTTTTGGATAAAACAGGGGTCCCATGGATCCTTAAAAAGTCTTGAAGGCATTTCATTTATTAATAAAAAAATAAGGCCTTAATTTGTATTAAAATATCTGAAATCAGCCTTTCAAAAGTCTTAAAAATGCTAAGACATTTTAGGCATGGTTTGATTAATTGTTTTTCTTTTTCTGATGTTGCATTGTAACATCTCAAAATAATTGCTAGTATCTATTTTTTTCAAATAATTTAGAAAATGATTTTTGCATTAACATCATGTGGAACAGGAGAGTGAAACCAACAACCCTTATATTCTGTTTCCAGCTGGGATTCTCACAGCATAGCTAACAACGCTACAAGGCATTGCAAACAATGCCCAGTGTACTATATGCAAAACATATTTTTGAAATTTGGCCTGATGGGAATAAAGACAGTGGAATCCAACATGTAAAGGAAGAAACTCAAAATCGCCAAGAGAACCAGCCAACAAATAGCAGATATTTCCCAGTTCTGTTCAGTTAAGGTCTGCCCTCATTCCTGCCATGAAACAAAAAAATTCAGAAAATCAATTGCAAGTAACTGATCAGGTCAGTTTTTTTTTTTTTTGGTTATTGTAAAATTGCTCTTAAATTAAAAAGTCTTAAATCAGACTTGCCCTCACTTGTAGGAACCCTGATGAAAAGAAATCTGCGATGACAGAACAAAACCTTGCAAGTCATCAACGTGATCTACCATTTTGCTCCTACAGTTTACTTCTGTTTTGCCACACCCTCCATCAGTGACATATCCTCAGTTACAGTAATTCCTTTCAAAAGTGGTGAAAATGTAAGGTGGCTCTCTAGATAGTACCATGGTTCCAGCAATCCTTAACACAACTGGTTCAAGAATCTGAGCTAATTTTGTGAAAAATGGGTAACAGTGAAGAGAGTGCTTTTAAACACAATTTACATCTCAAGGCTGGCACATAAAAGTTGTGCTCGGGAGAGCGCTGAAGTCAGTTTATGACATATTTGTAAGGTTAGCTTTAAGGTTAGTGTGTAGGAAAGAGATCTTTCATTCCATCACTCTCACTGTACTTCCCTTTTTGTGTGAGCTACATATGAATAAAGACTTAATCTCAGTTAAAAGCTCATAATGGGCCTTATCAGGTAAGATGTAGTCCAACTGAAAGAATCAAAATGTCAACAACCAAACCACAGCCACCAAAAAAAGGGAAAAGCCTGGATCAAACTCTTTCAGTCTGACTGATTTGATGTTCATGTAATGAGAGACCAGGGCAGTAATTCTCCTGCAGCTCTGAATTAAAAGCAGCCTAAGCCTGCTGGCATCATCCTGCTGATTAGATGAAATGTGACCGGCCGATAATGCACCAGTGGATTTACCCCCTATTAGCCAGGTCAACACGACCCCCTCTGCTTGTTAATCGTAGATGTGGAAATGACAGAGCAGAGATCCTGAGTTTCCTCATTAAAAAACACAAACTCAAACCTCCCCCTATTGGCTCTAATGACTGCCATCTCGGTTGTCACTGTCAATTTATGCCTACGCCTCTGCTTTTGTTTGAATTTAAACGTTGATGAGTAGTAATTACTATTCCCTTATAAGATGCTTCTATATGTGGAACAACAAGCAATATAATCATCAAACCACTGCCAAGTGTGTAGGTGGAGAGGACACACTGCAGTGACAGCAGTCGCAGCAGAGAAAAGCTAAATGGTTTCAGGATTTGGATGCAAATATCAGGGGGTCAAAGACATTGAGTTGGCCCTGGAGTCACACATTATCTACATATCTGCTTTTTTAAAAACATAATTCTTTCCTGGAGTATCATTTCTGACTTATTTATACTCCCTTTTGAATATTTCTCTTAAAGCCATGCACCCAGTACCCTGGAGCTTCTCTTCCCACAACTGAAATAAACCTACCTGGGCTGCTGCCCCTCATGCCTCGAAACACCCCTCTAAGAGGAATGACTATAAGTGGAGGGCTGCAGAACTTTGTGCATGGGCACGATATCCTACCGAGTCACGTGGACGAGGCCCAAACTCATTACACATACAAGCGTGAGTGTGACATTTCTCCTCTTGAAGATCATACATTTCTTGATGAATATGATAAATAACAAGCTTCTTTAAGTTCTAAAACACCCATAATGAATGAGTTTTTGGAATAACCACATACCAGAAAACTGTGAGGTACTTATCTATAGACAGTCCAAACTATCCCTTTAATAAACAATTTTCTGGTATATGATTATACCAGAAGGTCAATCCTTATGACTGTATTAGATTTTAAAGAACAAAATATTCTTTAGCAACCTAAAAAAAATGAATTAGCGTGTATATGTACTCTTTATTTATTTTTTTTTCACTGCATCAGGCAGTTAGTTTGTTTGTGTTATTGTGTGACTTTGGTGAGTCCAAATGAACCCTTTAAACAACGTATTTTCATAGAACGGTTCCTATTGTTCCTTTGGTTCTGCACATGCATCTCTTAGGGAAAGTCTCAGTGAAAGTTTGGTATTTTAGGACCAATCCACCACTCCAGTCTGACGTATTACCACTCAATTTTGGTGCATTCATTTTTCGAGGCAGCAGTAGAACAACAGTTACCTTTGCTCAGTGAGCCAAAAGTGACTGTCTGGTGACTTTGAAAAGAGCATAGATAACCCCCTTGGCCAAGAAAAATACTTATAAAAACTACTTCACTCCAACTGCCATAAACACCTTAAACAAAAGGTTTAATATATTTATTTTGTCTGAATTATTTTATCAGGTATTTATTCTGTGTTATTTTTAGGAACACATAAAGTATGTTTATTGTCCGAGTTTATTTTACAGTATATGTGGAGCCACGTCTAAGACGATTTTCTGACACGATAAACAAAACGTTTTCTGAATTTGAATCTGAATAACAGCTTTAGTTACACGTCAGAAAGGGCTGTCTGCCTGCAAGGTAAAACTGTGAAAATATCCTACATACAGGTATTTACACAGATGACTAAAATATGTTTTACTGCTGCTCTCGGCTGAAAATCTGAACTATCCCTCAGAATAACATTCCCTATTCCGTCTCTCTAAGCCTCACCTGTGTATTAATTCCCATTACAGACAAGAAGCACAAGCATGGTAATGCTGTTCGTAATGGCCAAGCTGACATTACGTTTAGAAACATCCGAAGAACAGGAGGCAACCTTTCAACCACAGGTCTCCTTCATGATGGGAACAGAGTCATCATCACGTACCCCAGCCAGGAGCAAGACAACAGGTTGGCACATCGAAAATTAAAAGGGAAAAGAGAGATCTGTTTAAAAGATAACACATCACACCTTGACTTTTTCCTCGTACTCGTTATTTTCCAGATTTCCTAATGGTGGCAAACCTCCATCCATGTAGCAGCCAGAGGAGGTGGAGCATGAAGATGAAACAAAGGTGAACGCATGTGACAGCCATGACTGTGGTGTGGTCATATATCAGTATTTCAGGACATCATATCTTAACCCTTGAACATCTGGATCTGCATATGTTTTCTTGTGCTGCATTCACACACCTTTCACATTTAAACCTTTGAAACCTGTGAAAATTGGTTTGAAAACAAGCTCATGAGCAACTAAGCATGCATTTCCTACAAAGAAAATTTGACAAAAATTGACCTGGAAATTGGCTGGGGAGGGGTGTATCAAAACACAAGCTCAAAATGCCCTGAAAATTAAATCCATAACTCTTATGATTATATATTTAAAAGTCTGTCAGATATATTTTTAGCACTCTTTTAGGTCCATTTTCTCCTTAGGTCCATTTAGGTTTTTGTTTTTTACTGTACTTTTAAGTTGCTTGTTGCCTTGTTTTAATAGAAATCAAACCAATTTGCTCAGATTTTAATGGGTTAATGGTGGAGTTTTTAAGTTTAAGTGTGCCTTAATGTATATGAGCATCTGCATATTTACATATTTATCAAGGAAGAATTCAGACCATAGGACAGTTTCGGTGCATTTAGTTTTTTGACATGGCAATGAATAACTTTCTTTAATTTTTTAAAGGTTCCTTTTTTTGCTGTTTATGTATCATTAAGTCAGCTTTTCCACTCTTTGAATTTTTAAACTAAAACATGTTTGGGGTTTAGGAAAATTAGGCTACTTGAAGGTTGCATGCAGTGCATCTCTTTCACATGCATTCATAATGACTGTGACCTTATTTTTTTATCCACATATGTGGATCACTAACCATGGTAATCTGGGGATGAGAGGTTTTGGTGTCATTTCTACTGCGATCCCATCCTTGGCCCCAAACAAGTGGAAAAAAAAAAAACACCCACAGATGTAAGGGCGTGTGAGGCTGGCATGCTGCTTCTGCGGGGTCAAATGCATCCCCAACAAGTGGATAATCCAGCTTTAGCACACCTCTCTGTGGACAGTAATCTGCAGTCACTCAGATAAAGATGTAATCTTGAATGAGGTCCAAATGGATTTTCAGAGATTGTCAGTTTCATCATGTTAGCCTCTTTTCCAAAAGCTCACCACAGTTTCGACTAATAGGCAAATCTCGTGTGTTGTAACTGGAAACGGCATTTCAGTGACTTGATGTTTATGCTGTTAGTTCTGCTGAACATGAGATTATAATCCTTCCTGTCTTCCTGTCAATTTAGTCGAGTAGTTCTGTAGTTAACAAAAACACCAGTCTGAGCCTTAAACATGGAGGATACAGCCTGTATTATGTGATCTAAAACCTTTTTCATTCTGGGAACTCTAAACTGATCATTGTATAATGAAAACCTACATGTGAAAATATATATGCTTCATTTACATGGAATCAGCAAAACAGATTCTCAGTTTTCAGTAAACCCTTAACATTAATATTACACTTAAATGAATTATATGATGGGGACTCTAATTGATCGTGGCACTAAATTCTATTAATGTGCAGTCCCCCCTTAGCTTCACCTCCTCAGTAGATTTGATTAAACCGGACATAGGAGGAGCTAAACCATACATAATGTTATAAACTAGGAAGACATTTTTGTATTTATACTGGGTTATATTTATACTGTAACCCACTGGTTCCCAACTGGTCAAACAACGGGGTCCATATTTCTTCTTAGTCAGTAGTTCAAAATTCACACATCAGATAAATCCATCTATTTCATAAAATGTAAACAACATGTTGGCTTAGGACACAAAAAAAATGAAACATTTTGGCAGAGAGTAAGAAGGAGAAATGGCACTCCAAATAAAAGCTCTGTATCAGAAATTTACTGTGCTTTAAAATGAAATGTTTTTTTACGAACTTGACACATTCGTGAGTTACTTGCAGTCAATTCAGAAAGGCCCCACGACCTACTTTCGAACTGCCCCCCACCCCCCCCACAGTTGGGAACCACTGCTGCAACTGACAATGTCTGGATAGTGTACCTTTAAAAAAAAAACAACCAAAAATACATAGTCAGGACTCAATTTTGGAAAATATATGCCCACATTGTAAAAAAAAAACAAAAAAAAAAAACAAAGTTAATTTGTATTTTTCATTGTCTTTCATGTTTCTTCCACCAACCTGAACTCTGGACTCAATGGCTCAGTGGTGATAATGTGACCACTAGGTGTCCTTAGAGCTCCATTAGCTCTCTCTGTACACACAGCTAATCAGTACTCAATAAATTTACCACATGCCCTGTAGCTAGTAATTTATCAGCTGAAGGCGGATACGTGTGCTTTAGTTTTGTGTTCCCTGCTAACGAACATTTGTGAGGCAACAGCCAGCTCTCAGCAGCAGAAGTGAAAAGCTCTCCCCTAAACAAGCTCCTCTAATGCATGTACTTAACTTCACTTGATTTGTGTTAATTCCCAGCATTAAGCTGGGCCAATGACTGCACAAGTGAGTGCACTGTCATTACCTTACTCTGCCTGAAATCAAATGGCAGCTGATGGACTCACAAAAAAAAACAACTAATGCACAGATTTGGGGCCTCAGTGGGAGCCCTCTAATGCATTAGGTATTGCAAAGGATAATTACACATTTTATATTTGTGTACAGTATGTGCAGCATGGATATGTTAGGAATATAACTGTTTATAATGCAATTGTATGTCCATGTGTGGTATAAGTTTAGAGCAACTGCAACTTCATGCAGCATGTTTCTTCTTTTTGCATATCTGCCAGTATTTTTAACATTAAAATGACATTAGCATAAAGATTGTGAATAATTCATCAGTCCTGAGTGAACCCAGATGCACTGCTCTCTCTCTTGTCTATCTCTCTCCCTCCCCGTCGCTCCTCCATGTGAGTAGACCACATGGTTCGTAGCTGGTTTAATGGGATGGAATGTGACAGGTTATGTTTTCATCGGCCTGATATGGAGCCCGGTGCGGGCGGGAGGGAACGAGGGGGAGACACAGAGAGAGGGGAAAGTGAGTTGGCCTCTGCAGTTGTAGTCTGGATTCATAATTAGACATGTTTGCGCTTGTTGTGAATCAGTTATAGATGATGCCCCCCCCCCCCCACACACACACACACACACACACAGAGAAACACATGCTGTGTATGGGGCCATTACTTCAGGTCCACTAACTCCCTACATTTGCTTTGTCTGTGCATTCAGAGCGCCATTAGTCCAAGACTCTGTGAATAATTGCTGAATGGACCATGTTTTCACCGCTATCTGCTCAGGTTCCAGTGTTGGTTGATGTTGTGGGTGAAGTGAGAGGGATGAGGACTTTGATTGATGTCAGAGGATAACGCAGCATCTTTTGAAGTGCTTATCGAAGCATTATGCACCTTGCGAGTAATGGATGAGCGACATTAAACTCCACGTGCATTACACATTTACCAGCTTGTATTAACTTTAGAAGTGCTTCGATAGAATTACATCAACACCATCACTTGACTCGGAATTGCTGTTGTAAAAATGAAATGTTCCCTCTCCACATTTGGCTGCTGATGGCAAACAAATTCAGATAATGAAAATACGAATTATTTTGTTTTCAAAAGGTGCACATTATGCCCCCAGAGTTCATTTTTCCACCCCACGAACACATCCTCTATTCAAAAACAATCTCGCCATATTGCTTCTCTTGAAATCTGTCATTGAGTTATTGTTGTCGCTTGTCATTTCCCTGTAATTTGTTTCCTGTGAGGCTCCCAAGAATAGAGAGCGAATGGAGCGAGAGGAAACACAGATAAAAGAATGTAGTGAGAGTGACAATTAGACTGAAAAGGAAAATGCTTTTATTTTGTGTAGATATTTTGGATGAGCGCACGTCTCACATAAGCATTAAGTCCCAACTGCTTTCATCTCTGGACTTGTGTGTGATTTATTACGTTATTGAACGTGTTTGTCGTTTTTCACGTTATTTCAATCACACAAAGCTTGTGGCTTGGGTAAAATGGCGAAAACAAGGTGCCGATAACAAAACAACAGACCCAATTTTCTCGTAAATTTAACGAGAATCAATTTTCAGAGCAGCGTCAGACGGTCTGCTTTCTGGAGATTGTAGCCAATTTGGTGTCAGCCTTTTTTATGTCATGATATTTGCATTTGCGTTTTTCCTTTAATGAGTCTTAAGTCGTAATTCAAGTTTGTATTCTTCATCGGGCAGCTAAGCTACAACAAAAATGGAGCAATGATTTTAAATAAGTGGTGCTACAGGGGGGATTACACACGTTGTTGTGACTGACAGGCTTTATTGTGTCCTACACAGAGCAGAAATTGCTTTTTCAAGATGACAAGGAAACACAGCCTCCTGCTCACCCTTATCCCCTCAGCCCTGGTGAAGAATCACAACAACAACAACAATTTAATCTCCATGGCTCCAGTTTATTATCTTTGTTAGTGTTGATATTGTGGCCTTTTTAGTTGATCACTTCATGATCCCCCTTTTTGCCCTCCTTCTCTCAAAGTAAATCAACATTTTGAAGAGGCAGACACTTGAACACTTTCATTATATTGAAATAATAAAATACTTGTGGGATTTGCTCTTTTAGTATTAAGAACATGATAACAAGGGTTTAGGATATAATATTAATATTTCTAATCCTGTGTCAGTTTTCGACTGAGCACATTAGATTCAGGATTTAAAGACAGTGAGAGGTGAGAGGTTGAAAAATTATTTAGGAGAAGGAGGATAAACAAGTCATTTCATATCATTATAATTGCAGAGAGGGATGGTCTTTTTATTGTTCAGTGAAAATCAAGTTGTTGTGGTGAAATCCTTTGTTATTTATTTAGGAGGGATATCAGCATTTCACAATTGACTTTGTGATAATGTATTTTTGTCAGTTTTCACAACACAGTTTCTAATAAAGGTGGTTGTTGGAGCAGTTAAATGTGATACTCACAGAGGAGTAAAAGCATTTTATTTAGGAAATGGAGTGAAGTGAAAGTGAAAGTTGGCAGAATTATAATAGTAATAATATATAATAGTTGAATTATACAAACTCAAGTAAAGTACAGATACTCCCAAAAATTAAGTGCTTTACACCACTGCACAGGTGATAACTCACAGGTCAACTTCACAGTTTAATCACAATTCTTAGTTTTTTTACAAAACGTGCTCATGCAGACTGTCAGATGTAAAGGTCGACAGAATATCAGCCTGGCTGATTATTGGGGCCGATATTCGGTATTTTGTTGTCTGCCTGTATCAGCATTTTATTTCAATGATTGCTGATAAAATGAATTAATTAAAAAGTGCAAAGAAAGTGTCAGCATGGGAGGAACTTTTACATTGTAAAGCCTCAGAGAGCTACCTTTATTTATTCATTTTTTATTTCAATTTTCACTTGACTTTATGAAAAAGTTGCCGGGAACTTGCTGCATTTGGTGTTGAAAGTCTCAGTTTTGATTAAATATTTGCTAAAGGCATTTAAACAAAGTTTTGTGTTAGAGTTTATTGGAGTCATATTTCAAATTCTAAATATTGACAGAAAGATTTTAATTTTTATTGTTAATGCATTGCAGCTCCATATATTGATTATTGGTCTCACTAAACACTAATAATAGGTATCGGTCCTGAAAAACCAAAATCTGTCAAGCCTCATATTACACCACACAGGCACAAACTCATTTTCCAGATCAGACACATTGACCATTAGTCATTACTGATTTATTTTTTTTGTGTATGGTCGTTCATTACCTTATCCTTAGAGTATTGTATGTTTGTAAGTAATAGCCTGTGTGTGTGTGTGTGTGCGTGTGTGTGTGTTTTCTTTTGTTTTAATAACGTGTGTGGCTGAAGGGGCGGGGTTTGTTGATGTAGGAGGCGGGCTCACGAATTTTAAGCCAATCAGCGGGCGCGCTCTCCTCATCTCTCCACTCCTATTGGCTACAATCTGTCTGTGTATCATGCCGATGTTGCTTGGCTCTCAAGCGGTTAGCTCGCAGCTAATGTTAATGTTGACGATTTCCTCCTGTTTCCTCACAGTATCACCTATAACGTCAAATATTACACAACGCTTACCTGCAGTCGGTTATTCTGCTGTTAACGGTAAGTTTGTCTCACACCAGTGACTCCGCAGGTCGCCAACCTGCTGTTATTTACCTGTTAGTAATAGCAAGCTAACGGATAGTCAGGCTGAAAAAGACTTGCTGGCATCGCTGGCTAACAATAATAATGTTTTAGCTAGCTAACGTATAAAGATAAGAACAGTCTCATTGAGGTTTAAAAAGCAATTTACATTTCGCTTATAACTTGGTTTGATTGTATGGGGTGTAATTTGTAACGTCCAGCTACTAGCTTGAACAGGTTAGCCCACATTAGCGCATCCACAAGCTGCTGTGGTGTGTTTTCATGACAACTCAGCAGCTGTTGCTCAGTCTAATTTTGTGCTGTATGTTATAAACTGAAGGATGACCGTGATTCATTTTGTTATTAAAACATCCACTTTTAAGGAAGACTTGCTATGAAAGGTGCTAACGATAATTTCGACATATGAACTCTGTAAGAGTTTCAGGGATGCTCTGACAGTGTTATCAGATTTGTAAAGAAATTAGTCCTTTAACCATTATTATTCATTTTGTCTGGCAGTAGTATTAGATTAACCATAAAATCCTATATGTTTATTATTTATCTATTAGTGCTAAACTCTTGAAAGTAGGCTTTATTTAACATGTTACGCATATTGTATATATTGTATGTGTTCTAATTGTTCTTCTTCCTTCATATATATCTGTTGCAGATGGTAGCATCATACACATATTTTATATTTCTAACTTTACATAATAGTTTTTACGTAGCATAGTTTAATATTTTTAGCACATTATTTTCAGAGCATTATTCATATTTAGCATTTTAAGTATTCAGATACCAGCGAAATTTTTTTTATTATTACTGTATTTCTGTTTTATACTCGTGCTTTTTTTTTATTATTAGTGTATTTATATTTTGTATTTTTACATATTTGTGCAAGTGCTTATTTTTACTTAATGTAATTGTCCATAGTTGGCATCGAAGCAACTGTAATGAACAATAATTTCCTCTTGGGGATCAATAAAGTATTTCTGACTGCTCATAAAAGTTAAACCCCTGGTTGCAGTGACCCTAGTATTGTGTTTATAGTATGACATCTATAAGATGTGAGTTGGGAGACATTTGCAGGGGTTCAGAAATCATCCATATGAAGGCAGCAAAAACCGCTGATAGGGCATTGTATTTTTTGAATGACAATGATAGACACCGACTGGTGGGTGACATGAATACAGGCTTCCAGCAGATCCTTGAAAAGTCTTAAAAGGCACTGAATTCAATCCAAAAATAAGGCCTTAATTGGTATCAAAATGTTTTAAATCGATCTTTCAAAAGTTAGAAATAATAAGGCAAGGGAAAGGGTTTTCATGAAGAGTTTTTTTTCTGACGTTACATTATAAAATAAATGAAAATTAAAATAATTGATAAATAAATAAACATTCTAATTTCTCTCACATTACTATCACCCAAAGAGTAGTGTTTTATGTTACCAAACATATTTTGACAAAATTGTCCCTAACCCTAAGTAATTTATGTTGGTTGATGTTTTTTCTCTTCAGTATTGTTTTTTTTTAAAATTGGGCCTAATTTCATTCCGAATGGCATTGAAAAAGTCTTAAAAAACACTTGCCTTAAGCTGTAGGAAACCGGGAATAACATTGATCATTTTCTAACAATGCAATGCTCTGCTGGAAAATCTTGAGTCCTGGCATTCATGTAGATGTCACTTGATGCACATCACCCACCCGCTGCAGATGAAGTGCACCCCGTCATGGACGCAGCACTCACGGATGGTAGCGGCCCCCTCCAGCAGGACAATGCAACATACGACACCATAAAAACTGCTCAGGAATGGCCTGAGGAACGTGACAAAGAGCTCAAGGCTTTGACCTGGCCTCCAAATTACCCACATCCCAATCTGATCGAGCATCAGTGAGATGTGGTGGTACCCCGGAGGTACCCCAATCCACAGTAGGACCTCCTTGGCTCAGACTTGGCTCTGACCTTTCGAGACATCGACACAGTTGTCCTGTGCTGTCTGGCACCGTGGAATTAGCGGCAGATTCTTTGTGTCCTGTGGGTTACGAGGTCGGTATGGGCATGTCCCACTGATGCTCACTGAGGTTGGGATTTAGAGAATTTTGAGGCCAGGTTGACACCTTGAGCTATTTGTGACATTTCTCAAGCCATTCCCGAGCAGTTTTTGCGCTGTGGCATGGTACATAGAGAACCCCAGTAATAAGTCCTAAAACCCAAAAAATCAATTAGCATTTCAGCACCTCCGGTTCCCTCGTCTCAAAGTCAGAGGTTTTTTTTAATGGGTTTTTGGTTTGATGCCTGAAATAAGGGTTAGGGTGACACTTTCATGTTTTGCTCTATGACATAAAATACATTAGTAAATACCCCACTCGCAAACTTTCATGCTTTATATGTCTCTTACTAAAAACAGTCGCTAATAAGTGGCTAAATGAGGCTACAGAACGCCATGACACCGAACACAGCTCCACAGCCTCATAGTGGTGGCAATGAGATTGTACTGTAGTTCCTTTTAGCCTAGCAAAAGCTTTTTATTTCTGGCTGTTACATTTAGGCTTCAGACATCCTGAAAGTGGTGTTCATTTGTGAAGATTATTTTGCTGAACAAAACATGTAAGTGCCATAAACATTTGTTTGCCACAGAGGTATTTTTCTGCAATTATCTAAAATCCAATGGAAAAAGTCCCATAGGTTTTTTGACAAGGGAACCAGGGCGACGCTAGCTTTCTGGTTTGGCCTAAAAAATTCATCATTCCTGGGGCAGTTATCATCCTGCTGGAGGGGTCACTGCCATCTGGGTGTGCCCTTGCAATGAGGGAGATAACTTTGTCTAAAATGGGGTTTGGGTGGGTGGACCTCATCAAGTGGCATCCACATGCATGACAGGACCTTTGGTTTCCCAGCAGAACATTGCATTGTAACAAGATGATCAGTTATTTATTTATTTCACCAGCTAGTTTGTTCTGTATTTTCTCGGACCATATTTATTTTGTTTGGTATCAGTTATTTCTCCATTGCCTAATCGAACGTGTGCTTCCTTGCAGAGAGCTTCACTGCGTGTGGGACGATGAATGGACACCCTCCTTTAGCTGTGTGGAGATGACCTGCCACCCTTTCGGTAATGGTCAGAATGGGGCCAGATGTGCCCCTTCTTAATGAGTACAAGCAGGAGTTCTTCTGGAAGCGCTTCCCTCAGACAGTGTTGGGGGGTCCACGCTTCAAGTTGGGCTACTGTGCCCCACCATATGTCTACGTCAATCAGGCAGTCTTGTTCTTGACACCATGGCTTTTTGGGGGCATCGGTACTCTGCTCTGCCAGCTGCAGCTGCTTCAGGAGCTCCACGCCACAGTGCTCTCTGGTATGCTTATGTTCGCGGCTGCAGCGGGTGTCCAGGCCCTGGCACTGTATGCTGCTCGGAGGAGCGGCGCTGTGGAGAGACTTGGTGCGTCCAACATCCTGGTTGATGAAGAGGAAGTGGAATTCACCCACTGTGTCAGCCCGGAGACGGTGCGATTTATTGCCCCGGGGAAGAGGTTTGGGCTGAATGTGGTGCTGCATACAGTACTAGCTGGGGTGCTCTGTGGCTTTGGGACGTGGTACGTGTTCCTTGGCAGACTGACTGCTCTCTACGGCAGCATTGGCGTATCCCTGGTCGTCTTTGTCATGAGTTGGGTGACACTGTGTATAGCTGAGTATTCACTCATTGTAAATACAGCCACAGAGACGGCCACTTTCCAGGCACAGGACACTTATGAGATCACACCACTCACGCGGCCCCTCTACATTTTTATTTTCATTGCCGTGGACCTGGCTGAGAGGTGAGCAACAGTTGTCTGGTTATTTTAGATGTTTTACAATGCTTGCTGCCGTAATACATTTCGCTGTCTTGCTCTGACACAGGTTCTCAGGCCCTGTCCCTGAGCTCCAACTGGCCAGCCAGGTTCTCCACGTGCTGTTCCTCTTCCTACCTCTGCTCTGGGCGCTAGGCATCCTGCCTCCCCTGGATGCCCTGCTCCTCTGGGGAATGGAGCAGGCTCTTGTGTTTGGATTAGGAGGCTCGCCCATGTCCAGCAACCTCAGGTAATTATTGACACATCACACTTCAGCTTAGCTTTCATTAGCAGCTTATATTGACAAATGTTATTTTACTGACTATGTCGAAAGAGAGAGGGAGAAAATCTGAAAGTCGTAAACCACACTAACAACTATGTTTTGTAAATGATACCAGTGATGTTTTGAGATTAGTATTATGGATTTCTGTCTCTAATGGAGGCTGTGGCTGTATTTACCCTTTATATATCTGATACAGTGTGTGTGTATGTGCAAGTTAGATAATTAGATTGTTAAGTTATGTTGTCAAGACAATAATGATTCTGTAAAATAATTGTAATTAGGATTATTAGAAGCTTAATTCTCGATCGCTCTGGATGTTACACTTGCATTTTACGGGACATTTCTTGCTAAGATGCTCACTGACTTTTTTCCCCGTGAAATCAAACCTGTGTGCTCAGGTTTCAAAGGTTTTAATACTTGTGAAAAGTGTCTGAATGCAACACAAGAAAGGTGATGTTGATCCAGGTTTCAAAGGGTTAACCGACTGGTCAATTAATTTTGCACATCTGTATAGACTACCGTGCATTTTTTAAAAAATAAATCTTGTGGTAAAGGTCCATGTTGGTCCACCAGAAGGGGAGAGAATTCACTGCTTTAATGTACAATATATAAAATCTATGCGAACTGCGCATAAATGCAGTCATTATGTGCGCCTGAAACTTGGATATCATGAAATAAAGCAGTAGCCTCAGTGTTTTTTCATAACAGCAACTTGAGCAAAACCCAGTTTTTGTTCATTGACGTGATGTGTAACGTCCTCATCAGATTCAAACAGTCCCATTGAAATGACAAGCGTGACAGTAGCCTGTGTATCACCAGCCCTGACTTATTGTGTGTTCGCTGTCCCACAGGCTGCTGCTGATGTTTGGTATATCTGCCGGCGTCGCTGTGTGCAACTACTTCATCCCGTCAACGCTGGGTGTGGTTCTCTTCTCCATCTCTACGGGATTTCTGCTGAGCCTGGACCTCAGCCAGGTCTGCACACTCTGCAGAGGTCCCCGGGAAGCCTTTGGGGACCGTGGATTTCGCAGAGGGGGGTCGCCACCTCCTCTTTCCAGTTCCTTTGGCTGGAATCTGGGCTGCAGGGAGCTGCTGCTATATTTGAGCCTGTTTCTGGTGGCGATGGCAGAGGCAGGGCTCTTGCATCACTTCCTTGGTTCAGCTCAGTCCCAGAGCTTAGTTACGGGACCCCAGGCTCCTGTCAGCTACCTCCTACTCGTACTCTTCTGCCTCTGTTGGGCTCTCAGAGAGATCCAGGGGGCCTATGTATTTGGAGGGGTGTTCCTCAATCCCCTGTACCCCAAAGGCATGTCCAGTGTGCAGACTTTCAAGCAGAGGAGCAGAGGATTATACACTGCTGCAGCAATCAGACGAGTCCTGCTTTATCTTGGTGAGCTTATTATAAAGTGTGTTTTTAACGTGATGTTCTCCAGTCTGAGCGTCTCTCTCAGGTGTGAAAACAACAATGCTTTGTATGTGAATGTGTTTTTGACACGCATTTACTGTGTGTTTTACTTCACAGTGTCTCCATTTGCAATGATCGCTTTCCTGTCTATGGACAAATCTCTGCAGCTGCTCCACAGGGCTTCCCTCAGTGTGGGATTCACACGAGCCTTTAGAGTGGTACGCTCACACTTGCTCCTGCTCACAATGTTATTATCAATGTGAACATAACATGCAGAAAAACAAGAACTGTGGGTTATCCCCGAGTGAGTTTTACTTGATTATTGCACCTGTTTCATGCTCAGCACCGTGCTGGTTCTTTGTGCAGGTGTGGCAGAATTCAGAGGACGCTCTGCTACAGATGGTGGTGGTGGTTCTGGTGCGGCTTGCAGCTGGAAGCAACATGCTGCCAGGTTGGGATAACCTGGGTACTGGAGTTCAGCTTCTTCTGGTGAGGTCATCATTCACTTTCCCCCATAATTCCACCCTAAATTAGACCCTGCAGGCATAAATCTGACGGAAATAGTGCCGTCACATCTCTCAAATCTTTACACTCTAGCTGTGAATAGCACACTGAACTGCTGACATACATGTAGGCACTTAATATCTGAACTCAAACAATATTTGTCTGAAACATGAATACCATAATGAGACCATCTTGTTAAAAGTTAAAGGTCCAGTGTTTTGGATTTAGGGGGATGTAGTTGCAGAAATAAGTATAATATGGTATGTTTTTTTCAGTGTTTAATCACCTGAAAATAAGAATAGTTTTGTTTTTGTTACCTTAGAATGAGTCATTTATATCTACATATGGAGCAGAAAGTGATATATTATTCATAACTTTGTTGTCATCCGTTTTTAAACGTGAAAATGAGAAAAAATTTCAGTTCTGCAGCCTCACCGCTGGATCTTACTAACTCCTACACACCACACTTTTAAAGCAGAAAAATGTAACAAAAAAATTAAAGAAGAAAAAGTGCATGTAGCACTCAAACATGCTGTGTATTACATCAGCTGGTGACCTGGTGGCAGTTGGTGCTCTTCATGTTTTGCCCGTGTGTTTCTCATCCAGGTGGGCCTCCTGATGGACAGACTGACCCAGTTCCTCGCCAAGCTAAAGTTCACCCTGACTGTGTTGGTGACATCTTGGACGGAGAAGAAGCAGCGCCGTCAGTCGGCTGGGACTCTCTTGGCTCTGAACGCCTCCCTCTGCCCGCTGCTGCTAGCGGTGGTGACCCTGTCTGCCCTTCTCTCTGCCCCTCTGCTGCCCCTCTTCACCCTGCCCGTCTTCCTGGTGGGGTTCCCCAGGCCTCAGCGCAGTTGGCCAGGCCCCGTAGGTACCGCATGTCCCTGTCCGGACTCGATCTTCTACCAACAGATGAGCGGAAGTCTGGCCTCTGCTCTGAGGACGGCCTTTGCGAGAGGGTCACTGGGTCAGTTGTCCATGCTTGATTTGTCTTCTGTCTATGATGTCTTTTTCATTTTCTTTCAAATTTTGCTCAGATTTGACATATACACACTGTTTTAGCATTTAGAAGATGTGAATATTCTATTGTAGTGTCCATTGAGAGCATATCATTATATTAAAACTAGATCTAAATAATGTGGCAATTTATTTATTTATTTTTTACTTCTTGAAAAGAAAAAATTAAAAGACAAAAAATCTAATAAAAGCTTACAAATATTTGGTAATAATAATAGTAATAATAATGAAAATGGCAATAATAAATAATATACTAAGAAATAAATATATAAGATATTAACTATCAAAATATTTTTTTTATTTATATGTGTTTAAATTCATTAAACCAAGAATTGGATTTAAGTTTTAGAACTTTATCTAAAATTTAATTTTATATCACTCAGTGTGATACAGTTGTATTTTTTTTTCCAGTTACACAATTTTTTTGCTGATTTTTATATACAGCTTATATACATAGGTCTAAGAGTTCAAACATTATTATTATTATTATTATTTATTAGTATGATTTTTTTCTTCTTCTTTTGTTTTCACAATGTGTTTTGACTTGCACTCTAATTGCAGTGACTGAACCTTCCTATAGGTTAAGTAGGGCCTGTATGCAGATCAAAGAGCACTGAACCATCACCTCATATGGTTTAATAGTAGGAGGAATACTGTTGTGAGCAGCTCTTTGGAATCGCTGGCAGTAATGCGAGCTCGCATGATCCAGTTGAGCCTCCTGTGAAGTGACCCAAAAAAAATAGCTCTGATCTGTATTCATTACATCCAAATATTTCCACACCATTAACCGCGTAATACTCTTAGGCAGAATGGAGCTGCTGCCACAGTTTTGTTCAGGAGAAGGCAAGAGAGAATAAAAAAAACATTACAAGTAGAGAATCATTATTTATGGGTTGATGATTCAAAACTGAATAAAGCCGCTGAGGTGATGTCATCACTCAATCTTTTTTTGTGAGCTTGGAGAGCTGTAGCTGTGATGTATAATTCAGAATAAGCTCTTGTTAGGTTGATGCCCACAGTCTAACAATGGCAGTTTGTAGTGTTCTCTTGCTTTGCTCACACCGGGGGGCCGTGGAGCAGCGAGCGGCAAAGGAGTCCGCCCAGCTTGTCACTTCCCATCACGAGGTAGCAGCCAGGACTATTCTGAGATGTCGTTATGGGAGATGACATTATTCTTGAGCCAAGCAAGGACTAGTCATCTTAAACAAAAGCCTCCATCACCTTGCCATTTCTGCTCATCTGTGTTGGAATAAATGTCTGTCTTCCGTTCACATTTCAAAAGAGGAGTAATTTTTAGAGACTAATGGAAAGCTAGGGCTAAGAACAGATGTAATATTTAGATCTCTGTGCAGTCAGCCAGTTAAAACAGTATCATGACCTTCCTGTACGACTGTGATGGTACGCGTCTCCCTGCAGCTCATCCAGTAGCCATGTTATCCACATAGTCAGCAGAGGGACGCACAGCTGATGCAAAATGAAAGGAATGTGCACCATTACCTCCGAGTGTTACATGATGTACATATATTGTTTCTCCTCCGTATTGCCCTCAAATTTACAGGTCACATCTTTTTACATGTTAGATGCGTTGATGGCTGATGTTTTTTCTCCCCCTCTGTAGGTTCTTTAGCCCCAGGCTCTCATTTTCTTGGGCGCTTTCAGGACCGTATGGTTTGGATAATGATCCTGGAGAGAGGATATGGCTACTGTACAGTCAACATTAAGGTACTCTGTCTTTCTGTTTTTTTAACGAAGAGCCATATATATTTATTTGTGGCAGCCTGCCCTGATTAAAAAAATCTGCCGCCACTTAATGATTTTATATCTTAGGAGCTGGGATGTTTATTTGGAACACTATTTGAATATATATATATACCTTTTGGTTAATCATTTTGCCACACTCTGAGAGTGCAGAGCGTATTCTGGGTACAGACAGAGCGGCAAAGTGCGAGGCGCAGTGAAGTGACACTTAATCGTTCATTGTGCGGGATCCAAAAGTTTGCCTTCTGTGTCCTCATCCATCTGTCTGCTCTGACCGGAACGACAGATCGGTTATTCAGTTATCCAACCAGCGACCCAAACTGCTGCTGAGAGAAAAAAAAAAAACTCATGACGAGGTCTGCCTGCGCTGTGTTCACGAACTTGCAAAAAGGTTCAAATTTACATAGGAGACAAGGAATGATAAAATAAATGGACCCACAAAAAGAGAACACCCATCCTCTGTTTTAATACCTCTAAAGAAAAAAAAAAAACAATTTCTGCAGCAAAAGAAATCGACAAACAAGCCTTTTTTTCCTCAACACATAAATGAGCATCTCATCCTTGAGTTTATTAGGAGCTACTCTATAAATAAAGCACTTTTTTGCTAGCATAGGGCTTGGAAAAGTTCCCATCATGCCCCAAACAAATCAGTGGATGGTTTATTGTCACTACATTTACAAGTAGGTGTGCTCTTCCGTACAAAAATGAAATGTTGGCTTTTCTTTTGGGCATGCATCTCTTTCCCACAGACTTGCAAACTGGTGTTGAGTTGTTTTTTGTACAACTTATGAATGACAACACACAGCTGAATGTAAACAGGCCAGAGGCCATGTATCGCGGGCAGCGGTCAAAACCCCAATATAAAAGCTTATTCCGAAAATGTTGTTTAAACTCCAAAATAATGCTATTAAAACGCAAATAATGTCAGCATATCCCACGTCATAATTGGAAAATGCTAAATTTGAAATTTGAAAAAAGGCGTAATTTGCAAAAAAAAGGTGAATTTTGAATATCTAAACCAAAAATGCTGACCTGGATCAAATAAAGAGTAATGCCATATTCCCAATAATTTGTGTGCATGTTAATTTAGTCACTGAAATACTACCCATGGTTCAGCCTTCATTACTTGCTTATAGTGTGGTGTTAACTTTTTCCCTCTCCGCAGTTTCAGATTGGAAACTGGATAAACAAGTTTTTCTTCTAGGTTAAAATGTGGTTGACAGCCACACAAGATGCCTCCTACCAAACTATAACACATAAATGATAAATAAGTACTAAACGTTGCGGAAATGGTCATTGTTGTGGGATATAAAATATTGTTAAAATAAAACATAAAAGCTGATAAAAATAGACATTCCAAGACACTTTTAGTCCTTGAATATAACAAATTTAAGATTTTTAGACTTTCTAAAGATCCTCAAGGACCCTGATAATGTGGTGTGTTTTGTTACAGGGTCTGGAGCTTCAGGAGACGTCCTGCCACACAGTGGAGGCACGTAGGGTGGACGAGGTGTTCGAGGCTGCTTTTGAGCGCCCTGAGCGGCTTGGTTTCACGCAGGGCTTTAACCTGCACTGGGGGAACGCCCTCACCCCTTGCGCTGCCCTTGCAGTGCGAGTCTACTCCGACGCCCGAAATGTCCTCTCTGGCATCATCGACTCTCATGACAATTTGAGGAAACTTCAAGATGACTTTCTGAAAGCACTGGTGTGGCTGCTTCTCCGGTACTGCGTGCAGAAGCATAAAGGATTTCTGTGGAGCAGTGAAGAAGGGCCAGGGGTCGGAGGCAGGAAGTCCCAGTCCTCCCAGTTGGCTCAGACCACTTGTACCCAGCCACCTGAGGCTGTGGTGGTGGAATCTAACGTGTCTTCTCTCAGGTTCAGACAGGACAGCTCCAGTTTGACCTCCTTTGGTGATTGGTCAGATGAGGACGATTTATTTGGACCTCAACCAGCCAGGCGGACAGTGGCGTTAGTGACTGCAGAGGTCCAGCCTGGACACGCAGCGCTGCAGACAGGCGCCTCTCTGCCAGGCTCTGTGGAGATGGACAGTCTTTTTGAAAACATGGCGCTCTCTGCTCTGCAGCCACTGCAGCCTCTGGGTCTGGGCATCGGGATGCCAGCGGTGGATAAAGGCCGTAACCCCGAGGTCTTCAGAGAGAGTCCCGGCTCTCTCCCTCAGCTGAACTTCAGCTGCCCCCAGTCGGAGTCGTTCAACCTGCCGACAGGGTGGAGGACTGCACCTTTGCTGCCATCCCGCCTGCTGCAGCTCAAGCCTTTGTTTCCTGAGGACTGGTTTCGGTTCACCCTGGGGCGGTTTGGGCCCGCTGTGCAGGGCGAGACCTCAGAGGACATGACCAAAGCCCTGAAGGAGGATGAAGCCTTGAAAGAGCTGCACACACAGGTTACACTTTCATGTCTCATCTCAGTGGGGGCAGAGTCCACCTTCACCAGTCCCAGTTACGTCTACAGACTCTATTGTGGAGATATACCGTGGACGGAAGGACTCGACTGGCTCTCCTCAAGTAAAGAACTTTACCAGCTCGCTCTCCGAGCTTTCAGGTAAAATTAGCAGTTGTCGTTTCTAGGTTTTGTTAACTCTAATCATTACATCACGGGTGGTTGCAAATCACATACTTTTTCTTTTCACGATCAGTATGTTCTGCAGCTGCCCTTACAAAGTATGTACTGTTGGATGCAGAATGCGTACAGTTGGGACATACTACTTCTTGTGCTGGGCAATATAAAGATATTATATCGTATCAGTATGAGGTAGTATTTATCGTCTTAGATATTGGATATTTTTATATTGTGATATGAAATAAATGGTGTTTCTTCCTGATTTTAAAAGTTGCATTACAGTAAAGTGATGTACTTTTCTCGACTTCTCAGACAGTTCTAATTGTTTTAACACTTGCCTTTACCCAATTAGTCATTATATGTACATTACTAATGATTATTGATCAAAAATGGAATTGTGCTAATATTTTTTTCAAAGTACCAATAGTTATTCCTACAGTATTGTCACAATTTGTTCACAAACAATTAATATTCCTATTACTACCATTCGACTGGTCATCAGTCACTTGAATCCGCTGCTGTCAATCAGCTGTCACCTGTTAGCGTGTCAGTGGATGTGACGTATACTCTGCTGTGCAGAGGATTGTGGGTTATAATTAGAAAATCATGCTGGCTTGAGTATTGCAAAATCTGACCGGAGGTAGTAGAACAACCTGGGATTTTTGGCATACTACATTTTACATATATTATGTATTGGGACATACTAAATCTGTCCCTGGCTTACTATATAGTATGATAGTATGTGTATTGAAACGCATTGCAGGACTATTAATGCCAGAAGAATAGAGATGTTTATGTTATTGAATTCATCTTTTATGGTTTTGTTTTCCTTCAGGTTCAGTTTCAAGCTGCTGTTTGATCAAGCAAGTCTTGGGCCCATAGAGTCTCCTGAGGAGTTATTCAGCACCTTGGAGGAATATGAAAGGGACTGGTACATTGGCCTGGTGACGGAGAAAGGCTGGCACGACAGCGTCCTTCAGGAGAAACCCTTCTTATTCTCTCTAGGACACGACCTCGCTATGGTAATTACACACACCAGCCTTTGTTTACATCTTGTCTACGCTACAAAATAGAAAAGTACAAATAATGACACCTCATCTGCAGCTTATTTTTATTATGCCATTAAAGTAAAACAGAGGACAATTTAAAGCTCTTGCACACTGAGTCAGTTTTTCGGTTAGTTTGGTATGTATGTCCAGATGTACGTCCAGCCCATTCTTGTGAACACGATATCTCAAGAACGCCTTGAGGGAATTTCTTCAAATTTGGTACAAACAGTCACTCAAAACGAGCTGATTAGAATTTGGTGTTAAGGTCAAGGTCACTGTGACCTTCTATCCATCTTATTCTCGCCAATTCAATATCTGAAGATGGCCTTGATCAGGTTTCCTCAAATTTGGCACAAACATCCACTTGGACTAAAGAATGAACTGATAAGAATATGGTGGTCAAAGGTCAAGGTCAGGGTGAACTCGTAAAATACATTTTTGGCCATAACTCAGAAATTCATACGCTCAAAATTTCCACAAATGTCAAACAGGATATAATGATGAAGTTCTGATGTTTTATATACAAGAGGTCAAAGGTCAACTGTGACAACATAATGTTATGCAACAACACTTCTTGGCCATTACTGAACGTCATAACTCAGGAACAGAAGGGGAGACTTTTGGTCAAATACTGAAGTGGTGACACTTGTCTTGAAACTGTGCTGATTGTTTAGATCTCCTGTGCTGCCAGGAGAAAATGTGTGTGTGAAGCATCCATGTTTTCATAGATATGGATGTAAACTGTAAGTGTAACTTCACTGGTTGCGCAGTCATACAGCCGCATGGTGGACTTTCTAGACTCAGTGCAAAAAGGCCTTTACAGTGAATCACAGTGAAATGTGTGTATTACATTTGTATTGCTGTCCTTGTCCATAGGGAACCTACACAGGGCGAGTCCTGTCCCTGCAGGAGCAGCTGGTGCAGGTGGGCCGTCTGAATGGAGAGGGGGTGCGGGGCCAGTGGGCAAACCTTTCCTGGGAGCTCCTGTACGCTACCAATGATGACGAGGAGCGTTACAGCATCCAGGCTCACCCCTTCATGCTGAGGAATCTGACTGTTCAGGCTGCCGATCCCCCGCTGGGATACCCCATTTACTCCTCAGCACCCCTTCACTTCCCCTGCCTCTGACCTGCGACTCCCTCTGCTGAACACACTCTGGAGAGGTAGGAGGTCGCTCCTCAGCCGGTACTACCACAGCAAAACGTCCATTTCCAAAGTTAATGGTTATTATCGTGTGGAAACTATAGCAAATTCAAGAGAAAACTTGACTCAAATGACTAAAGAAAAATAATGTCTGTTGGGAACGTTTTTTTTTTCACATTATTTTGACTTTTTTTGGTGACTCATTTGCTGCACCGCAGAGCAAGAAGCAATGGCAGCATCACCACTCTACTCTTGTAAAAGTTGCAAAATGTTGTCAACTGATTTTAATAGACAATGTGGACTACCTCCAAGAACAGCACATTCAAGAAGACAAAAGTCCAAAATGGGTTTGGGATTCCCTAAAAACACAGGGTTTCACTCAGATGGTTTTGCAGGATGCAGCAGTGAACGCTTCGTCTCAGCCTGGCTCTGAGTGCACATTTATACTTTATATGATAAGCTGGGTGCGCCTTTGTAAGAATGCAGAACATAAATCCTGAAATATTGCAATTTGATGAAAATGAGAAGTTGGCAAAGTATGGGCTAGCTTTTTTTTGTTTTGTTTTGTTTTTGTTTTTTTCAAAAGCTTGGAAAATTAGGCACACACTACAAGTGTGAAGGCATACAGAATATACCATTCATGTGTCCTATAATTTGTATATCTGGTCTCACATTTATATACATGGAAACTAATGGTCTGCCTTATAATTCCATAAGGACGTCTAATGTTTATACTATATTGATATTGGAATTAAGACTGGTCATCTGAGTAGATATATTGAAAGTTTTTTTTTCTTAAAAGATTACCTTTTTGGCTTTTTTGGCCTTTATTAAACAGGCCAGCTTTAGCATGAAAAGGGGAGAGAAGAAGGAATGAAATGCAGCAAAGGTTCAAAGATGGAATCGAACCCGCCACTGCTGCAACACGGACATGGCTTTTGTTTATGGGGTGCCCACTTTCCCGGGTGAGCTTGTGGGTGCCCCGTCTGAATAGATTTTCGTTGGGACACAGTTTAGTCTATCTAAATGTCAAAATACTAAAGCACTGTTTAGTTGTTATTTTTTCCCAGTATGAGGATATGATGGTACCTTTATCAGTAGTCAGATAGTCATATGAAAAAATGCAGAGAAGTCTAGTTGCGGTTGCAGCAGCTCTCAGTACAAGGACCAAAAACAACCTAAATAGACCATCACAGAGATTATCACAAAGAATTTTAAAGAATCAATCTATGTGTTTCAAGTTATAGTTAGGTGTGAGGTCTTAAATTCAGTCCCAGGGTTAAGGTAAAGATTAGGTTCGTGAGCTGATGAGGATGCGTTTCAGGCACGATATACTCTGCGTGACACAGGATGTAAGGCACTGCGGAAAAACCCTGCATTTTTAGGGAGTCCCCATGCGAAGCACAAGAGTTGTGTGGTTTGTTTATTAATGTTTGTGCTTCAAAGAAAGTGAATGAATTTGTCCACCTCCCCTCTACAGTAGATGGCACCTGCTGAATACCTCTGGTTTTATTGTACTTTTTAGATTTTATAATTTTCAGGTGACCCCTCCGCTTATGTCCACAAAATACAATTTTAATGTTATGTTCAGATATCAAGGATGTGCCTTGGGTATGTCTCGCTGTATGTGTAAGGTGTTTTAGTGCTATTGTTTTGTTTACAATTCACTTGTTTACATTTTAGGATGAAGCGTTAAATGAATTTGTCCATATTCTCTTGTACATAATGTTGATTTTTATATGTGTACCTGTATATACTTATAATAAAATAGCTTGGCAGAAGCAGTTTTGTAATGTATGACTAAACAAACTTTAAAATTGATTCAAACTAAATTTTATTAGGCAGTAAAAACAGTTAGTAGGGGTGTTTCATTCCTATATTCCTAGTCCATAATGCTTATGTTATAAATTCATGTAGGCTTTCAGACAGAAATTCACATAATCTGACGATGGTTGTTCCATTAGAATAATAGAGTATAAGATTTTCGTCACATTTGACATGATCCTGCCCTGCTCTGGTGAGAGAGCTCTGCACTTTCAAAGCAGCTGTTTTGTTACATGTTTTCCTCTGAAATGAAGGCAAAGACAACCACATTTTGCAGGAAAACTCAAACCACTGTCCAGGTCGGACATCAGGAATGCTGCAAATGTGTTTCCGCTTGAAGGTGTGATTCTCAGGAGGTCTTTGGCTTCGTGAAGTATGCAGAGTCTGCATCCTGCAAAAGAAAGAACTAGCTGTTAGAAATGTTTGACTATTGTTTAGCTTTTAGCATTTTAATGCCTCTACACCAGCGGTAGCTGTGGCCGGAAAACACTTTGTTTTTCGGGTAGCCAATCCATCTCTACCTTCATATATACATCCATTCCATCCCTGTGAAAGAACATCTCAAGGGAATTTCTTCAAATTTGGCACGAATGTCCACTTGGACTTAAAGATGAACTGATTAAATTGGTGGTCATAGGTCAAGGTCACTGTGACCTTGTCTGTCTCATTCTCATGAACGCGATATCTCAAGGATGCCCTGAAGGAATTTTTTTTTCAAATTTAGCACAAACGTCCACTTGGACTCAAGGATGAACTAATTAGCTTTTTTCAGTCAAAATTAAAAGGTCAGGGTCACCATGACCTTACATATGTCTCATTCTTGTGAAAGCAATACCTCAAAAACACCTTAAGGGATTTTTTTTTTTTCAAATTTGGCACAAACATTCACATGGACTCAACAAAAAAGTGATCAGACTTTGGTGATCAGAGCTCAAAGGTCACTATGACCTTGTGTCTGTCATTTTACAAATGTAACATCTCAAGAGGATCTTAAGGGAACTTCCTAAAATTTGGCACAAACATCAACTTAGACTCAAGAATGAACTGATTCAAATTTGGTGGTCGAAGGTCACTTGACCTCACAAAACATGTTTTGGCCATAACTCAGAAATTCATACTCAAATTATGCCAAAATTTCACAAAAATGTCTGACAGGATAAAACGACTTAGTGTTGATATTTTATATCCAAGAGGTCAAAGGTTAACTTCACTGCCACATAATTTGCAAAAAAACTTTTATGGCTCAATGTCCTAATTTAGGAACAGAAGGTCATTTGGTCACGCACAGAGTTGCTGAAACGTATCTTGAAACTGTGTTGTTTGTATGGTTCTTTTTGCGCTGACGAATGGAGGATGTGTGTGTAGCGTTCATGTTTTCACAGACATGGATGTAAGCTGAAACTGCAACTTAGTAGGTTTGCAGAGGCATACAATCGCACGGTGGTAGTTGTTGTTATTCATGAAAACTATCTTTCCATGTACTGCATTCTGGTGATATTTGTAAACCTGGCGTAACTGTCCTAACCTTCACTGTTTAGGAATATTGTGCAGATTTTTTGGGGGGGTTTTGTCTCAAAAGGATACATCACAGACCTCACTGAAGTATAAGCATGTGACGCTCCGATGTCTGGCCAGTTGGAACATGACCTTTCTTCACGGCCCTCAGCTGTCACTGTCCAGCAGGAGCCAACAGGCACACTGGTCAGTCAGTCAGCACCGCGGGTAAGTAGTCATGCTCACTGTCATAGCCTGGCCACCGTCTTCTTCTTGTTAGACCCAAGCAAGGTCAGTAACAGCTGAGGCCCCCCAGCTGTTAGACACAGTTTTGCATAGCGTCTGCCACGTTCTGCTTTATTCAAGTATTTTAAGTCCTTTGACACAGTGAGAATCCCCCGGTCACAGGTCCAACGGAGCAAGGCCAAACCATAAGGCCGAACATAAAAACAAACTGGTGTCACCACATGTGAGGCTTCGTGGTAGATTCTGACTACAGTGAGCCTTTTCATCTGAATTTGTACATCACAAATATGGGAAATAATTTAAAAAGTAAACTAATTTAGCACTCATTTTGGCCAAATTAAATGTCTAACTGGGACTATGTGAGTTTGTGGTTGATTGGTATTAAGTAAAAAATCAGCATAGCTCCACCCAACTTTAAAAGAATAGTTTGACATTTTGGGAAATTTGCTGATTTGCTTTCTTGAAAGAGTCAGATGAGAAGATTGTAATCACTCATATCTCTATGATAAATGTGGCTAAGCTTAGCACAAAGACTGGAGATGGGGAAACAGGTAGCCTGGCTCTGATTTAAAGTAAAATCCTCATCCATCAAAAAAAATGTTAAAAGTGTTAAAACAAGAATTATTGTTTGTGGGTGGGTTATGTGTTAGTCCATTTATTTTTGGCCAGCACGAGTAACTTCGAGGAGTGTCCACTGGTTGTCCACCAAATGCTCAGTGCCAAGAAATAAGTCAAAATTAGGAATTAATAAGAAAGAACTATTCTTTCTTTTCTAGAGATCATTTTCAGGCCTTTTCCGAGGACATTTTCAGTTCTGATCTATTACGCTAATATGTTTCTTTCTATGAAAATCTGATTTAAAAGACATGCAGCCTATGGCTGTAACTTCTCTGCCAAATTACCCCTAAGGTGCTGAGAAATGATGAGAAATTGATCGTATAATAATAATAATAATAATAATAATAACAATAATAAAAAATAAAAAACTACCAAATTTACCTCCCAAGACTGATAAATATTTACATACATAAGATAATGTAATTTACATTTTTAAGAGTTTCGGCCACTTGAGTCGTAACATTATCCAACCTTTGTCTGGTAACGTGATGTGACTTAGGGGAGCCTTTTCCCAACGTAACTATGAGCAGCCTTTTCAATATATACCCGTCCATAAACTTGGAAAGCTATATCTACACATTTATATGTCAGAAATGATAGTGGTACCTGTCTTCTGATCTAACTCTCAGTAACAAAGGAAAGACGTCTAATTCCTAAAATGCTGAACAACTTCTTTAAGTTCATTATCTTCACAGTAACTAGAAACATCTTTGTGAGTGTGCAGGGTCTAAAAAACTAAGGGACCAGTCAACTGAAACATAAGTATGACTTTATATAGAACAATAATCATCTCTTATTGGCTTCCTGTAACACATCTTCAGTTCGGATTTTAGCAGCAGAATTCAGGACTAAGTAAAACGACATGAATCTCAACCACCTGTGTTTGTTCTCGTTAGTGACAGAGTGTGAAGGATCATTTAATTAATTCATATCAGGTGGTCCTCTGCTGGAAAATGACAGTCACCTTGCCTGTCGACACAGAGTCATGACTGTTGCTCCTGAAGCTTTTGGCTCCCTGATTATAAATCCAGCCAATGTTTTGGGTGAATTTGCACCACACTGACTTTGTACAAAGACAATTATATACCTACCAGACCAGCTTTGAAATTCTGCACCCTTTTTCTGCCCAGCATGTTTGTGATGAACCAGGCGAACGTGGGCGTGTACTGCCAGGCGTAGTAAAACAGGAGGAACGGCTGCTGGGCGATCCACATTTCCTTGATGCCGTTGGCGATTCCCACCAGCATCAAACGCACACAGCGGCTTGTTGGCATCTTGTGCTCCTGGTTACCAGCTGCAGCCAGGGGCTCAGGTAATTAAAAGAAAACATTTAACGAGAACATAATACTGGCATAGCTACTGTCATATCATAAACAGGTAAATACAGGACTGTTATGTTCAGAATCAACAGCTCTCTAACAAATACCTTGTTCAGTTCCTCTGTGAAGGCATTGTGGACAATCTGTGATTGTACAGGGCCTGGACACACTGTGCTGATCAGGATGTTTGGAAAGTCAGTGAGCTCCGTCCGAAGGGAATTAAAGAAACCCTGTAGACAGCACAGTAACAATCAGCAAAGGTCTTTATTTCACATATAAAACTAATAAAAAAGTTTAAGGAAAGCTTAAGTGCTTTCAGGCTGGGCCCTGTTTTTCACGTTTTTATGTCTAAGTGACAAATGGAGGCAACAATTTTTGAATTTGGTCCAGTGTTTAGGGTGTGCGCTGCAGACATGACAGGCTGCGATGTAACCACTCAGGGCTAAAAGTGCTTGTTTTTGTCACCGACAGGCTCAGATTGTTAAAAGTGTTGTTGTTGAAAGTGTCCGACAACATTATGGAAAGGACACTACGGAAATGTTTGTCTTTATCTTTCACTCATCTGCAGGACTTTTGTGGTGCCCAAAGTCAAAACTAAAATAGAAAAAGAAAAGCTTTCAGGTTCTCTGTGCCCGCTGCGTGGAGCAATTCGCAAAATGATCTTAAACTTCAAGACATGGTGATCCTGATTGATCTTAAAACTATGGTGAAATCTGTTTTCAGGTTATCTGATCATTTCAGTGTTATCAAATTTATGTTGCTGTATGTTTTAGGATGATTGTCAAAACTTGCTGTTATTTTTGGCCAGGTCTCCCTTGTAAAGAGGTCTCTTATCTCTGTGACATCCTGGTTACATAAAGGCTAAATAAATAGAAAAAAAATCTGTTCTGTTTGTCAAACTAAGTCTTCCTCAAGCTGAAGTCTCGTTCTGAAGTCTCACAAGAGGTGACTTGTTGCAGGAAAACAACAGTAGAATCGTTGGGAGAGCTGGAGAGCGGTGTGTTGTGCTGGAGTACAGAAAGTGTATCTTAGTGTTACCTAAAAGATTTTCAATGTCATGGTAAAACTCGTTAGACTCAGTTACACACACACTGACAAATAGAGGTGTAAGAAAATATCGATGTACTTCAGCATTGCTATATTATGTTTCATGATACTGTATTGATTTTCCAACACTTTCAGGTTTTTACAGTTTCTTATTTTCTTAATTTGTTCACATGAATAATCCTGAAAGCACTTTTATTTTTATCTTTACTGATATAGGCAAATGTTAATTCCTTAATTCTCGCTCAGAATGCACAGAAAGTAGTGCTATGATGTTGGATGTTGATTTAGATCCCACTGATTGCATAAAAAAATATACATACAGTGGTTTGTTTTTATACAATGAAAGGTTTTGAAAAAATAGATTTGAAAAACACTAAAATTTCCCTTCATGGAGCGGTCCAGATAAACCAGATCTGCTCCTCTATGAGAGAAAAATGTTCCCCAAAAAAATCAAGTCAACAACTTGTTGGCAAACACTTTCTGGATTGAAATTAGAAAAAAAACCCCACAATGTTATTTGACTGTTGTAGCTCTGGTCCAAACAGCTGCTCTCTGTATCACCTGAAGAGCATGTTTGCTGGCTGAGTATCCTGTTGCCAGGGGCGCCCCAGCGAGGCCGACCACGCTGCTGACAGTCACAATGCTCCCAGTTCCTCGCTGCGTCATGTGGGGCAGCACCTGCTTGGTGATGGAGACCGTACCCAGGAAGTTGAGCTCCATCAGGGCCTGATACACATCAACACTGGTCTCTAAGCACAGAGAGCGCTGGCTGCGGCCGCCATTGTTAATTAAGACATCAATCTGAAGAGGACAAGTGGACAGAAAAATTCATTTGATCTGCACTGACAGAATACTTCGGCTCGGTCATAGGTCATCTGTACGTGGTATAATGGAAAGGGAACAAAAGTGAAATGTTTATGGACTAAATGCCGTGTCCTTCAAGCAAGCAGAGAGGGTGTCTATTATGTAACTGAAAACCAGTCCATCAAATACTGTGAATGAGTTGCTGTTTTTTTTTTATAACAGAAGGTCACACACACACACAAATAAAGGAGCATAATAGCAATACCATCAGCTGAAAACAACAACAAAGTCATCTTCATTCCCACCAAATTAGGCTGCTGATCAAATAGAAATGTTCTTTTTGCAGTGACACTAACGATAAAAACACATTGTATTATAAAATAGCAACTGTAGCAGCCTTACATGTCCAAAGTACTGAATTGCAGCTTTTGTTTTTCCCTCGTGTGACGTCCTCTCCAACAGATCAAGTGGAAGAACACGAACATCTTCATCCTGGAGGTCGGAGCAATCTTGAGGAATAAATGACGGACAGAGTTCAGCTGGTCAAAACTGAGTAAAGCTACATGAAAATCAAAGAAACTCAGGTGCAGTACTGAAACTCTTATTCACTGTTAGTTGTGTGATTACTGCATTACTATTCTGCGTCTGAATCGACAGTTAAGTTTTAGTATTAATGAATTTTAACTGGACTTTCTTTTAACCAGGCCATACAAAAATAATAATTCAAAAGTAATAACATTTTTAAACTTCCGACCTAAACAGCGTCGTTTCACCCTGTTTAGCTCATCTTCACGTCGAGCAGACAGGATGAGACGTGAGCCACACTGTGCTAACTGGAAGGCCAGCTCCTCTCCAATACCGCTGGAGGCTCCAGTGACCCACACCACCAGCCCCTTCAGCTTTTTCTCTGGTAACAAAAAACAAAAACACGAAAATTTCTTATGCAGCATATGCTGAGTCTGAGTCTGCTCAACATCACATGAGCAAAATGTTTTTTTCAATTTTTATTTTTTAAAATGAGACCACTACTGGTCTTCGTTCCCCGAAGAAACCTTCAAAACAAATTCAGAAAAATGAATAATAACTCTGTGGAAGGTTGACAGTGGTGGAAGAACTAATCTAATCATTTACATTAGTAGAAGTAGCAATACCACACTGTAGAAATAAGCTGTTACAATCATACATTCAAAATATCACTCAAGCAACAGTTGAAAAGTATTTGTGTCAGGTTATACTTAAAGGCCAAAAGTAAAAGCACTCATTATGCAGAATGGCTGATTTCAGAAAATATATATTTTTATTTATATCATTTGATTATGACTGCTGGTGAAGGTGGAGCTCGTTTTAATGAACCATATATACTGCTGGGTCGCTTTATCTATAAAAAAATAATATATCAGAATTTCTTAGTTGATTTATATTTGTATTATTAATCTTAATTTTGTTTAAAGTAAGTCGTTACTATTATAATAAATAATATATTGCAATATACAAATTGATGGAATTGACATCTACATTTCACAGAAATCATATTTTATAATTTCAGGCAACAAATTGATTCTTTGAATTGATTTCCCTTTGTGATGTGGTGGAGTAGAGGTTAAAAAAAAGTAGCATACAATCGAAATACTTATGCAAAGTAGCACAAAATTGTACTTCAGAACTTTACTTGAGTAACTGTACTTATATTATTCGTTACATTCCATCACTGTCAGTAACTTTTCTTGGGTACAGCTTTAAATAGTTTTGCTTGTGTATTTACTTTTTTGCAACATGCTTCTCTACATTTCGGAGGAAAATATTTTACCTTTACTCCCTTACATTTATTTTACAGCTATGGTAAATATATACTATGATGATTTTATTTTAATGTAGTGTTTTCATTTTATGGTAATTTATAAATTAACCTTTTGAAACTTGGATCAGCATCACTTGTGCCAAATTTCTTGTACATTCAGAAGCCTTTTACTAGTATTTAAACCTTTGAATCCTAAAAAAAATTGGTTTGATTTATTGAAATACATGGAGAAGAGGGAAATGAGCATCTTGGAAAGAAATGTCCTGCAAATTGCAAGAAATTAGTAGATTTAGGAAATTATTATTGTTAAAAAGCTAGGAGAACTATATGTCTAATCAATACAATTATATTTTTAAAATTATTCTATAAAATATTTAGAACTTTAAAATATTTTTAGGTAATTTCCTTGTTTTTTCCCCATTTCCAATCTGTATTTTATTTATTAATTTGTTTATTTCTTTCTTTTCTTTTCTTTTCTTTTTTTTTTTGCTATTTGTAAAGGTAATTTTCTTTCTTTTTTTTCTTTATTTTATTATTTTTTTTACTAATTTTCTTCCAGATGTGTCGGTCATACCATCTTGAGTGAGTTGCTCATTGCCTCCTTCCCATGTTTTTGACGAAAATCAGACCAATTTGTCGAGGTTTCAAGGGGTTAAAATCCTCTACATTTCAGAGAGAAATATTCTAACATCGATTTTAACAGCTACAATAATACTTATAACCTGTACTATAAGTCGGCATTATGGTCCTTGATATGAATCCCAGATATGACTGCACTAACTTTTAAGAGTTTAGGTAAACTTTAACCACATACAAAAGGTGGAGTTTGATCTTTTAGGAGCCCAGAGGAGCAACATTTGAGTTAACAGACATGGATCAAATATTAAGAGCTAATTATTGTTTAACGACTGTTTATTCACGGTTTATCAACGATACCGAGGGCTCACCGGGGGATATTGTCTGCAACCATCTACGGATACATTACCTTGTTAGTGAATATGAAACTCAATAAGAGACATGAAGACAGGTTAACTCACCTGGTCTGTGTCCTAACACACTTGCCCACAGCAAAGTGAAATCTGCGTCCCCGAAAATAAAACACAGGAGGTGAATAAATAAATAAAGTGGTATAAAACACCACAGTGCGGATACAATGCAACAGTCCATTTGTTGTATATGAATCGTGGATCTATTATAAATATATGAATACACTTATAGTTTAGGTTTAGACTCAAGCTCCCTCTGCAATAACAAAGCTGCAGTTAAAGGATATCGACGTCACTTCCGCGCTGATATTTTCAAAATTAAAGCTCTAACGATGAGGAGCACCAACCAAGGTGGGTATATATACCATCAAGTAGATTTTCGAGGAAATATAAAATATATAACCAGTGGTGGGTGAAGAAGGCCTATCTGAATGGAATGAAATTTTAGTCAGTATTAAATAAATAAATAAATAAATAAATAAATAAATAAATAAATAAATAAATAAATAAATTAACAGATAAATAAATGAGTCTTTTTTTTCAAAATTCAGTTTTTCTTTTCTTTACACCTCTTTATTCATCCATCTGTCTCTTCCTCCATCCTCCCTTATATATCATTTTGTAGTAAGCAACAAACATGTATTGGGGACTATATTGGAGTAAAAGTATACATTTTATTTAGGAAATGTAGTGGAGCAAAAGTGACAGTTGGCTCAAGTACAGAAAGCACCAAAAAATACTTAAGTACTGTAACAAAGTATTATCACTTTGTTACATTACACCACTGTATATAACAACAGTTTAGTCTGTATTTCTTTAGTATTTTCAGTCATGGTCAGTTTAAGCTGCAATGAGGCCCTGGGGCGTGCTCTTCAGTTATTACAGTTTGCTTCTGTGGTATTTTTTTCCTTTACTTAAGTAAAAGCACTAAAACTGTTCAAAGTAAAAGCTCTGCTTTGGGAATGTTATTTTGGTAAAAGTAATTAGGTATAATCAGGAAAATGTATTTAAAGTATAAAATGTAAAAACAACCATAGCAGAAAACTTTTTTATTGTTTTTTTTTTTTTAAATAGAAAATTATAGGAATGTTTATTGAAGTAGTTGCCTATTATTTTTTCCAATCAGCTAATTGGTTACTTTACAAATTGTTTCTCCTGTATGTGTATGAAATGTTAGGTAGTTTAATTTATAACAAACACGTTGTATTTTACAAAATATTTTTATGCAAAAAAGCTAATTTATAAAGTAACAAGTAACTAAATCTGTCAGATAAATACAGTAAAAAGAACAATATTTTCCTTTGGATTGTAGAGGAGTAACCGTAGCTTCTTAGGTTCAGTATTTGAGTAAATGTGTATAGTTACATTGCACCACTGCATGGAATATGGCCTGCGTTTGCTCTGCAGTCATTTGATCAAAATCAAATAATTTAAGGATATGTATATTATGCATATTAAATGCAGTACTTGAGTAAATGTACTTAGCTACACCACTGGTTGAAATAGGTCTATTGCCCCAGGTTTGCTGTGTGGTCATTTGATTAAAATCAAATAATTAAGGAAAATGCATCATGTAAGCACAAATAAACTTCTTAAATTAAGCTCATTTAATGTAAACTGTGATACTGTTTTTGTGGTTTACATTTCCATGACCAGTTTTGTGTATTAGGTCTGTATAATGCAGGTATGAAAAGAATTCCATCAGTCAGCCCGTGAGTTAGTCAATCTATGTATCTATCTGCTTTTAATTTCATGAAGCAACAGTCTTCTTTGCCTTCAGATTGCAGAAACTGCCCTTTTTCGCAGTGGCAAATGTTAGATTTTTGCAATAATGAGCTTCAACCACAACTGTTCCTCTGAAGCTTGTCGCTTCTCTAAAAGCGATTGTTTCAAAACAATATCCTCTTTCAGAACACAGATGGAAAACCAAAATAAGCCAAGCTCACTCTCACTGCGTTCAAATGTGCAGCAGGGCGATACACAAATACACAAAGCATAATATGACCAAGGAAAATTGGAAAAAATTGTCCGTGGCCTCTAATGGTGCAATAATGCACAGGTCAAGAGATAAAGAACAGGAGAAGCTTAAAAAGGTGACCGTGACACAGGGGCCTGTTAAAAGAGGTACAGCTTCTCTTTTAGCACAATCCTGAATAATATTATTACGTAAGGCAGATATTTGGACATAAAACATTAAATCGATAAAGCACCGGCTGACTCATGTTCAGTTAGTTAGGTGTTTCTAAAGCATCAAAGATAAAGAGTCCTCTATTGTGTATTTTTTTTGTCAAAAGAGGCCATTCACCATTCAGCATTCTAATTTTCATTAACTATTGACCAAAAAGTTGGTTCATGCAGGTCTTATGCAGCAGAGATAGAATCATTTTCCAATTGTGAACACCAAAGAACAATTATCTGGTTATTACTGACAATGTAGATTCTCCCATTGAGAAAACTGAGGTTGTGTCCTCTGTATTTTCTTCCTGGAAATCCCTGGGTTTAGCAACTAAAGAGAGTTTAGATTCTAAAATTAAATTTAATTACAACAGTTAACTTACAGACTGTTTATATAGACTTTTATATACTTAAATTTGACCCCTTTAAGGCAGCAAAACTGAAGAACTTACCTTCAAGGTCTAGGGTAAAATTATTGTCATCAAAATGCAGTTGCAGTCCCTGTGTGCTAAATGCAAACAAACAAAAACACACTATATTTTTATTTTAAAGTGTGGAGGATGAGATGGTGAGGAAAGGTAAAGTTAAAATGAGATCTCATCTTTGTCCAGCCTATTTCTCCTAGACATAACTGAGTTCAGTATAACATCAACATGAGTTTTTGACCATTTCATAAATTCAACTCCTGAGGAATAGTATTCCTCTTGTCTCAGTCCAATTCTAATTTAAAAATGTTTTAATGCTCTCTCTCTTCTCTCGTTGCAGTAATCTTCATTTGTCTGAAATAATCAGCTCTTAGGATAACAGTAAGATCCAAAAGTCTCAACTCAGTGTATTATATCTGTTTTGGAGTTTAGAAACCTCTGAGAAGCCTATGAGCACAGCAAAAGGACTCCTGCTGATTTATTCTTTTGCTCCTTATTTCTCTTAACGGGGGGTTGTAAGAAAAAGATCAGATTTTAGTAATCACTAAATAAGAAGTTGATTTATTTTTCAGAGGCTAAGCCTTAAAAGCTTCAAAGTTTGACTGTGGAGTATTTACTGATGTAATTTATTTTGTAAAACAAAACATGAAGGTGTCTTCAGCTTGTGTTAACCACAGACCTTTTGTGCGCCTTTTGGGACATCACATTTTATTTATTTATTTGTTTTTGAGCCAGAAGTGACCATATTTGGATAGGGTGGAGCTGTGGTAGATATGACTCACAGACTGTTGTGACGCCTCACAAACAGCCTGTCACTCAATCGGCTCAGCCCCTAAGTATGCACAACTTAAATCCTTAATAACTTGTCAGCAGGTGATTTTGCATTGGATTTGGATCATTGCAGAAAATAAGCTCTGTGGTAAACAAACAATTATAGTACTTACACATTTTGTTCAGCTAGATAATCTTCACAAAGAACACTACTTTCAGATTTTTTGATTACTAAATGCACTTGCCAGGGGTAAAAAGCAAAAGTTAGGCAATAAATGAACTACACTACAGTTGCATTACATAACATCGCTGCCACAGCGAGGCTGCAAAGCAGTGAAGAAACAAGACCATGTCTTCCAATATTGGTGTCTTTTAAAACTTATTAAAACATGTAGGGATAGATCAACAGAGAACCTTCAACCTTGAGAGTGAACATTCATAGAATAAATTAGAGACTGATTCAATTTCTGCTCTACAGAAAAAAAACAAGTTGGAGAAATGGCTACTCTAAGATTAACAATAAGGGTAGTATCTATGCAATATCTGCTGATATCTAATATAAGATCTGTGACATGATGTAAATATCACATTTGGGAGCGTATATCCGAGCACACATGCCTCCTGTGTTGTAGCCTGAGCAGCTCGACTCTGTAGGGATGATGTCATGTTTTCGAGTACGCAACCTGCAACATCCGGGTGCTGCCTCTGATGTGTCAAGTAGAACTGGATACCGCATCTAAAGATGGCGCCCCATTCATTACAATAAAAGTTGCTCACAGAGCGCATATAATAGATCCATGGCATAGAGGCGCACATGGCACGCGGAGAGCCATCTGACTTCCTGTTGATGTCCCAAACACAGTAGTGGTATTAAATGAATTAATCACACGACTCTTCCAGCCTTTACAGATGTTATTGAACTAAATGGAACAAATTCTAAAAATGTAAAGAGTCATGTTGCTGCGGCGCTAATAGAATTGTATGCATTTGACAGCCACTCATTTTCCAATGATTGTGGGTTTTTTAAAAGCCTTTTTTCCTTTCGTTTCTTAAAAAAAAAAATAACTTCGACAAGTGATCATTACAAAAATGCATAGCCTATATATATAAATAGAAGGACAAAACAAAAAAAGCATGAATAAATAAAAATACATTAAAAAGACAAAAGCTAAAAAGCAAACAAAAAATAAATAAATTCATATTGCATGATGCTAGGTTATGCTATAACATTATATCAAATACGCAAAATTCATTTAAAGTTTATTATTATTAGAAGGTTGGCAACATCAATCCAAAAACATTCTGGTGTAAATACATAGAAAAAATAAGTGACAAATGTTTTCTTTTTCCAGCTGACAAAAATCACATTAATAAATATTCAGTTTAAGAATTTCCAACAAAATCTTTTCTGGATAAAGTCTTTGTAATATCTTGTTAATGCCTCCTTAAGCTTGGTATTTATACAGTATTTGTCACAAATTCCCCGTGCTTTTCCCCACAGTATACACATTCAATGAGGATGACCAATACACGGGAGAAGGGACAGTGATATAACTTATTATGTGTAATGATTGTGCATTTAAAATATCTAATAATACAGAATCAGACATCATAGAAAGCACAAATGGTCAAAACGAGAAGTGAAAGACTGAAACTTAACAATAAAGTAAAAACAAACAAACATGCAAACAAAAAGCATAAAACAAAAACAAAGTGGCAGCAGTTAAAAATGACGTAGAACATAAATTACCCAATAGCAGGTCAAAATGATGTAGGGTCGAGATAATTTTCTTGTCATTTAGACGTTTAATTATTATTATTATTATTATTTTTACTATTATTATTTTGGCTCACGTGACGATCCCGGAAGTTGTAATTACACAGCGCAGCCACTACGCCAACCTCACAGCTCATGAAGCTAATGTTAGCAAGCAAGCTGTCAAGCTGTCTAGTGGAGAGGCTGGGACAGACGTTTCAGCTTCCCCCTGGCTTGGACACGCAAAGCTCCGGCCCCGAAATTCCCAAGAAAACCTGTTAGAATAGATTTTAGTTCTTCAGCTGAGATAATGTAATGCACCACGGGCAAAGAGGGACCTCCGCTCTTACACATTTTATATGCACTGAGTCTGAAGTGACGACTGCTCGTCGCTAGCTAACTGGCTAGCTAGCCTAGCTAACCCGCCGCAAACCCCCTAGTTTCGTCGGTGTCCCTGTTTGGTGTGAACCGAGACCAGTCAGTCCTTGTTACTGTCGCAGCTTCCGTTGCTGTCAACCGGTATTTTGGATATTTGGTAAGTCATAAAATGTTTACTCTTAAGCCAGCAACTGTTAGTGAACGATCAGCTAGCCGCGTTAGCATGTAGCAATTAGCAAGGCCGAGCGCTCTCCTTGCCTTAACATAACGTTAGCACACTATGGCAGAGGGAGGCCTGTCAAAGTTAGCTGTAAGGGACAAGGGTCAAGGCCCGCAGCTAGGCAAAGCTGTTTGTTTATTTGGGTTGTGGTATGTACTTGCCACATAGCTAACTTTTGCCGTAAATCTAACAGCAAAAGCTACCCTCACTGTGCAGGTTCATGCTGTAAATTAGCATACCACAACGTTGGTTTTAATGTTGGATTTACCAGATCTGCTGAAACTGTTTAGAGGTGGTTATCGAGTAACTGGTCAGTGGGTTAGCTAATGTTAGCTCTGCAGGCATGTAAGTTAACTATCATTACCCCGACTAGCTAACGTGGTGAAGTGTTACTCATTGCGAAGGTCAGATGCTGCCCTGCGGTGTATTCAAAATACAATTAAATAACGTACGTCCTATCATTGTATCTAATGTGAAAGGGCGTTTCAATCTGCTACACACCAGCAGTGTTCCTAATATGTAACGTTAGCCAAAATGTGTGCCCAGGTCTACTATTTTTAGATTAGAGCAGGGGGCCTGAACTCAGCTCCAACATGTTCAGTTTTGAATGGACTATGTGTTATCTGTTACAGCTCAATCGATATGGAACACTGTGTCCCCCTGTTTAGCACTGCGTACACATAATGTATATGCTGTAGGAAAGAATTCAGATGTGTATGCCAAAAATAAATAAATCTTTTCATAATTACTTTATTAGAAACTGAATATTGCTATAAAGACCTCAGTTCAGGGTTCCCACAGTCATGAAGAACCTGGATAAGTCATGGAATTTCACAATCACGTTTCCAGGCCTGCAAAAGTTTTACTCACAAATCCTGAAAGTTTTGTAAAAGTCATGGAATGTTGTTGTGTGCAATGAAATTGGCACAGAAATCTTCAGTGGGTGACATACACTTCCTTCTTTTTTTATAAGCTAATTTTTGGGTTTTATGGTTATTATTGTTGTAGTTTTTTTTTTATTAATTATGAAGATGAGGGGGAAAACAAATTTAGCGTTTTGCACGGTGTCCGTTCTTCATTCATGTAATTGTGTATGGTCGCTTGCATCTATGTTTGAAACTTTAATTTACTTAAAAAAGCATAACAATTATGCAGTGAACTTTAAATAATGATATGTACAAAGTATTTGTAAGATTTTGAAAAAACATTGCAAAAAAGTATTCAAAAAAAGAGATGTAACATAACAGTAACCTGAATGTATTTTCTGTTGCTGTCGACATACTGTAGCTCTGATATGCATCAATGTGTGATGTTTTGTTAACCATTATGTACATTTTTTGCCAGTGTTATTACTCTCCGCTAGTTAAAATTATGTTCAAACAGAGTTTGAATCTGATATGTTTGAATGAAGTCGGGGCAAATAGGCCAAAGGAAAGAAAAAAAACATTATGGGCTGTTGAAAAGTCATGGGAAACTTTAGAAATGTTATCCATGAAAATGTGTTGGAACCCTGTTAATTGGCTACATTAGAAAACACTATATTTATGCCATACGTTGAAAACATATGTCTCTCTTTTAATTTGTGCTACAGGTCTAAAGAGGGACACAATGGGTGCATTTCTGGACAAACCAAAGATGGAAAAATACAATTCCCATGGCGAGGGCAACGAACTGAGGTATGGGCTGAGTAGCATGCAGGGTTGGCGGGTAGAGATGGAAGATGCACACACAGCAGTAATTGGCCTGCCTCATGGTCTCGACCCCTGGTCGTTCTTTGCTGTTTATGATGGGCACGCTGGCTCTCAGGTGGCCAAGTACTGCTGTGAGCACCTGCTGGAGCACATCACCAGCAACGTAGACTTCCAGAGTGCTCTGCAGGGGGACCCTAATGTGGAAAGCGTGAAGAATGGGATCCGCACAGGGTTCCTGCAGATTGATGAACACATGCGAACCATCTCTGAGAAGAAGCATGGCGTGGACCGCAGTGGTTCCACTGCAGTGGGAGTGATGATTGCACCGACCCATATCTACTTTATCAACTGCGGCGACTCACGGGGACTCCTCAGTCGGGGCGGAGCTGTGCACTTCTTCACACAGGATCACAAACCCAGCAACCCTTTGGAGAAGGAAAGGATCCAGAATGCTGGTGGCTCAGTCATGATCCAGCGAGTTAATGGGTCCCTAGCTGTGTCTCGCGCTCTGGGAGACTTCGATTACAAGTGTGTGCATGGAAAAGGCCCGACAGAGCAGCTTGTGTCTCCTGAGCCTGAAGTTTATGCAATAGAGAGATGCGAGGGGGAAGATGAATTCATTATACTAGCTTGTGATGGCATCTGGGATGTCATGGCCAACGAAGAACTGTGTGACTTTGTCAGGTCAAGACTAGAGGTGACAGATGATCTTGAAAGAGTCAGCAATGAAATTGTTGACACCTGCTTGTACAAGGTATGGCGTGTCCACAGAACCTACATGGACATTTTCATACACACTTGTCTGCTTTGGTATTGTGATTTACATGTTCTCTGTCTTTGTTTTTATTTTTCCACAGGGAAGCCGGGACAATATGAGTGTTGTGTTAATCTGCTTTCCTGGGGCACCAAAGGTATCTCCAGAAGCAGTAAAACGAGAGGCTGAGCTGGATAAATATCTGGAGGGCAGAGTAGAAGGTAGGACAGAAAAACATATAGGGCTGTACCCGATTAAGAATTATGCCAGTCGATCAGATTTGGCTGTTCATTACAAATATCGATGACTCATTTTTTTGCTCTATATAAAGTTTAAGGTTTGAACAGGCTCAGTGTGATGGCAGCACTGTAATATAGTAACCAACCTAACGGCGGATCAGCTTTGTGCAGCAGCATTTTACGCCGGCACTAGATATCAAAAAAAAGTCCAAAACTGTGTCATATTAAGTATCTACAAGCTGTAAATTCACCACTTCTGGGCAGACGAGAGAACATAATGTTTTCTCAGAGCCCCACTGTGTAGAGATCTCTCCCTCTATTTCATGTAAAAGTCAAGAGAGGGAGAGGGAATTACCTTATATTCACTGTGAATGTCAAGTGAGAAGAAGCAAAGAATCCCCCTCACTGTTGAAGAATTGCTCATTTTGTTTAATTAGTTGCTTTTTAGTAGACTTTAAACAAGAGAGAATCTATGGTTTAAAGTACACAAGCATCAACTGCGTTTCCTTTTTGAGCAAATAACATGAGTCAACTGTATAACAATAACAATCCTCAGTCAATTACATTTTGATGCTGGAGGCATATTTTGTAATTGGACACCATTTTGTCTGGGAATGAAACTGAACACACGTTCAATGTTGACTTTGAAACCAGGAGAAAGTGCTTGTCTATCAAACCTTTCTGGTTAATATTTCTCTACTGTAGGTACAGTAGTTGGACATAGGTCTCAGGTTACCACTCCCTTTCAGTGTTACACTCCTAAACCTTTACACTTTCTATCAGCAGGCAAAGCCAGGTTTTTTTCATATAGGCCAAAAACACAAATCACTACTTTACCACAGTGTGCCTTACAATCTATACAGCATACAAGACCCTCACTCTGAATAAGGAGAAAATTGCCCAAAAAACCTTAAGGGGGTGGGGGTTGGGTAAAACTCAGGGAGAGCAATGGAGGAGGGATCACTCTTCTAGGACAGACTGGCATTCAGGACTGCAGATGTGTATACGGAGAAAAATGTGTTTTAAATAATGAAGGTAGTAACTTTTATTTGCATGCATTACAGAGGATTGTTATCCTATTGTTTGTCTGTTACATCAGCAAAAGAGCGTTATTAACACAAAATAACAGTATTCAAGGTGTATTTGGTCACTTAATGACAGTGTGTCATATTTACTAAAACTGTCACTTTATTCTGAACGAAGTATATGAGACAGATGATTTATGAAAACAATTACATCCGTCCTCTTTTTCATGCTGCTTTTTATGACGTTCACTTAAATCTACCGCCAAAAACAACCAATCAGAGCTGTCAATCAAGTTAATAACTGCTTTTATGAGTCAAACTGTAAAAGTAGCCAGCGCTTAACAAATATGAATCAAGATTCTGTTTCTGCGTTGTCTATTTCTCCTCTCTCAGGTTTCAGAAACATTTTAGTGTACTGTTTAGCTGTAAAATGTTTGTGACCTGGCTGCCGTGTTGGAAATAGTACTGCACTGCACTGCAGTACTGTACTGCATACCAGCAGGACTGACAATCTCATTCTACTGTACACTAAAATATCTATCTGAAAACATTTTAGACTAGAAATATGTAATGCGGAAAGAGAATCTTGATTGATATTTGATCAATGCTGTCTAGTTGGACAGTCTGACTGCAGTTCATGAGCCGTGATTGACATGACTGACAGCTGCATTGCAGACTTCTTATTCAATTAATCAATCAAAACTTTATTTATGTAGCACTTTTCATACAAAAAACATTGTAGCACAAAGCCTTCACAAATAGACAGATTAACCTCAGATAAAAAGAAATACGACCCGCCACCCCACCATCCACCCCCCACCCTGCACCCTGCACAAGGTTAAATCTACATCTGCATTAATGAACTAGGTAACAACAGGCATTAATGCCTGAGGAAACACTATCTCAGATGAGGAAACACTGGAGGTATGATGGAAGAATAAGAATAACAATAAAAAGATTATAAAGCTAATACAAAATAAATAAAGATAATTAATTGAATAAATGAGTGCATAAATAACTATATAAATAAATAAAATATTACTACTCATACTAGTATAAAGAATAAGAGTAAATAAGTAAACAAGTGGTAAAATATTATTAAAACAATAAATAAGTTAATGGAGTAAAATAGGAATAAAACAATAAATAAGTTAACAAGAGGTAAAATATTGTTCAATTAAAGGCTAAACTAAAAAGGTAGGTCTTGAGATTGCTTTTAAAAACATAAACTTTATGTGCTGCCCTCTTATTCTTCATAAATGTGCGGTAAAGCCATTAGAAACTCTATGCTTAAATTGAAAAATCATGATATTCATACCATTGCGTCAACCTAATTATTACTGTATACCATATTCTTGTGCACGTAGATACACATTCTATCATTTTAGTTGTATATATCAATACAGATCATTTTTAGAAACACTGTACAGTCTTGTGAAATGACCCAAATATAATTTGTTTTTCAACAGAGATCATCAAAAAGCAGGGGGATGAAGGAGTCCCGGATTTGGTCCATGTTATGCGAACGTTAGCGTCTGAGAGCATCCCTAACCTCCCACCTGGAGGAGAGCTGGCAAGCAAGTGAGTGAAATTTGTGGACACATTTGATGGCAATGACATTTATCTTTCTGATGGTAATTTTAATGAAAACTAAATGTTTTTATGCTTTTTCCTCCTCACAGACGAAGTGTTATTGAAGCAGTGTACAACAAACTCAACCCCTACCGAAGTGATGACACAGTGAGTATCCAAGCTTGTCTTTTAACTCTTCGTAGGTGCGCTTGGTTTGGAATATGCATGAGTTTTGACGTGTGACCAGCAAATTTTAACCAATTTTATGCATGTCGTTAGTATTCAACAAGATGGAGCAAGAAAATAGGCTTGTTGCCTGATTTTAATTCACTCAATGCAGTGAGAGAGAAAAAAAAAAAAACGCGTTGCGGACTGTCTCAACAATGACATAGTGGTCTGTCCAGGTTTTGTGTCTCTTGCCTTCTGTCCCGTTTTTATCAATTTTCAGTGTTGTCTGAAGAACAGAGAAAATTGATAAAAGCACCACCAATTGTTCTAATACTACAGTTGTTTTTTTTTTTTTGTTTTTTTTTTTTTAAATTGTGGCCGTCGCCAGTAGAAAATGGTCGGATTGTTTCCTTTAAAAGGTCCAGTGTGAAGGATTGAGAGGCATCTAAAGGTGAGAATGCAGAACGGGAACTTCTGCTGTGTGCCAGTCAACATGCAGGAGAACTATGATAACTGAGCCAAAAATGCAAATATCCCTGTCAAAGAGCCAGTATTTGAATTGGCATTCTGGCCCACTGTATAGCAACATGGCGGACTTGGAGAAGAAGACCTGTTTTGTATTTTGATGTAAACGGCTTATTCAAAAATAATTCAAGTGCATTTCTTATTTTTAGGTAATTATAAACAAATGAAAACAAAAAGGGTTTTACTTAGCATTTCTGCTGATACACGGCACTAAATCCTTCACAATGGACCTTTAAATTGTCCTAGTAAAACTTCAGTTGCATACCTTGGTTTCATTTTGACAAAGGACTGCAATTGCATTGCAGGTCCTGTGCCAAAAAGGCTCAGTTTCCCACCACATGAGCTGATTTCACTAATTGGTGCTCTTTAAATCAAAGAGAGAAGAGCTAAATAGTGAAATTGTGTGGTATTTGTGTGGATGGAATAAAAATCTACACTCTGTGACATACTAGTTTAAAAAAGGAACCTTGCTCATCATTTCTTTATATAAGGACCACAAAGCTGATGCCCTCGTCCACTCAGATATCGTGCTTTTAAGTTTTCATCAGATGAGCTCACTGGGTCAGCTACATTTGAATTGTGTACATGTTATCTTGTCCTTGACAGTGAAAATTGGCACTTTGTTTCAGTGTTTCATGTTTGTGTATTGGTGGACTTTTTAAATTACTTTCACACATTGGTTTATTTCGAAAATTAGGGTGCCTTCTGAAAGCCGTTAGGCCCCTTGACTTCCTCTGTATTATGTAGCGCAGCCTGAATACAGAATGGGCTAAATCGACACAAAGCTTTCCATGGATAAAGTGAGAGTAGCTTCTTTGAAATGTTTGCAAATGAATTCAAAGAGATTCATAGAGACCTTACACAGTTTTTGCTGCTACGTTCAACCCTCTGAGTGAGTAGTCATTTAAACCACCTTTGGTAGTATTGGCACTTTGAGTTCATCTGGGACACATCTTCATTATCAGCTTACACATATGGATATATCCATTTGTTTGTAGCTTTGCTTCAGCTCGGTCAAGCAGGGTGAGAGGAGGCTGTGAACACTTTTCTTTAACTTAATACAATAAAGTACCACTAAAGGACTTTAATATTTTTTTTTCTGAAGCCGCTCTGATGTTGATTTTGTTGTGTGAGGTATGCATAGACGCAAAAGAAAAAAGGAAAAAAGGCTGACGACAAATAAGGATTAAAAAAGGACAATAATAAGAATTTGATCAAATAAAAAAAAACCATAAAATCTATATACACTTCTAAAAAAATAAGGAATCTTGAAGCTAAAGAACAGATGGCTTAAGGTGAAATATACACATGACATTTCTTTTGCGGCCAAATGATAACTTTTTTTTTCTTTTTAAAAAAAAGTTTTATGCACCTAATTGTGAGGTGACCATACTGTTATGCCTTTAGTGTACAATCATTGTGTTTTTAAAAGCACAAACATGCCCCTTCTCCTCTGTGTCTCCCACCAGATTCTCCTTAAAGCCTCCTACAGAGTGTGAAATTTTAGCAATCTTATAAGTTTATAGCAAGCCACACTGTGAGACACAGATCTATTAAACTTGGGTAAACTTGGCATATCAACTTTGCTGGGAGTACGAATTTTTGACACTGTCAGAATTTGATCTCAGGCTGTATTTGATTGCACAACCGTTACTATGGCCGTCCTTGAACCTCTCTCACTGTGTGACGAAGGTCCACCGTTTTAGAGCCATCACCAAAGATATCGACACATCTCTTTCACGCTGGTCATCTTTCTCCTGGGACAGCCCAAAATTCTTAAGCGTACACCAGGCTTTAGAGAAAGTTTTTATTTGGTCTAATTCAGTGATGGTATCACACTGTCGCTACACGAATTCTGTCAGGACCATGCTTGAAAACATGAAGCAGTATGGCTGAGGAGTTAATGGTCTTTTCATTAGATGCGTTTTGCCATCCAGCTCATTCTGTCTCTTAAAGGGATAGTTTGGATTTGTTGAAGTGTGTATTACCTTTAGTAAATGACGGTCAGCATGTTCAGAGTTGAGAGAAGCAGGCTGGAGCACCGCCATAAAAGCTCAGCAATGCACTGCTGTGGATGGAGAGCAACTCAACTTTGTTAACCACCTGAAAAACTGGTGTTAGTTAGTGTACATTACCCGTTGTATATTTTCACCACTTTACCTCTCCGTCAGACAGCCCTTTCTGACAGGGAACTGAAGCTATGCTCTCTTAAAAGCTACCACACTCCTTAAAAAAACACACAGTAATCTTGCAGAATACCTTGGGGAAGTTGCTAGTATACCGCTTCCTTTATCAGTTAATGTATTTGTATAACTGGTGAATCTGAACTAACCGTGTAAAACACCAAAGTCTTGCAATTACACAAACAAACCGACCGATCGAAGCAGCGGTATACCAGCAGCTCCTGTGTTCAGTGAGGTAAAATTTGTGTTTTTTGTCAAAGAAGTCTGGTAGCTTTGAAGAGAGCATAGATCACAGCTTCAGTTAGCTGTCTGAAAAAGGCTGTCTGATGGCAAGGTAAACACTTTAATATTTGTTTTAGGTGGCTGAAATTAGTTTTGTTGCTGCCTTTGTCCACAGCAGTACATTGCTTAGCTTCTGTGGTGTTTCTCCTATCTTACCATCACTGACTGTTGTAACACACCGACTATTCATAGTACATCATACAACACCACTACCTATCCCTTTTATTCTTCAGAAAAGACCTTCACATTAATAGGTTGTTTTGTTGAACATGCCATATGAAGTCAAAGAGGTAGATCTATACGAATCAATTCTTAAAGCCCTTATAAGTTTAAAAAGCACTGCAAAATACAGCAAATAGAATAGAAAAGAGAATAGAATATAACTTTAGTGTCCACCCGGGTGGAAATTTGTCTTTGGCCCACCAGACACGGAAGACAGCATAATAAAACGCAGACGAGCAGTAAGTAAACAAACACATAAACGGGTCATTAGGAACACGTTAAATCAGTTTATATCACTGTCCGTCTGCGGTTTTAAACTCATCCGTCACTTGGTTGAGTTAAGAACAGTGATGGCACTTGGGATGAAGGACTTCTTAAATACAGTTTTGGTTGCCAGAGGGACTCCATAACGCCTACCAGAGCTCAGGAGCTCAAACTAGCTGAAGAGAGGATGGGAGCTTTCTGCCAAAATACTCCTCGCCTTTTTCCTATTCCTTTCTGTAAAAAGTTAGTTCAAGGTCTTTTGTGGCTTGCCAACTATTTTACTTGCCGTTGACACAATCCGACAAATTTTACTCTTGCCTGTACAGTTTAGGTGAATGTACCACGCAGGAAAGGTCTGGGAAATGTGTCATTAAGGCATTTTATTTCTCACGTTATTTTTTGTCATATTTGATTGGTTTGCTAAACCGGCTCTTTGTCATTGTGGCAGAGGCCGTTATACTGTAAAAGCAAACCATGTTACTAAAATCTTTATAAAAAAAGGAAGTGAAATGTTGTTATAAATGCTGTGACTGTAGTAGGTGTCAATAGGTCAGTCCACCTTATTACTTTTTCTCTTTGAGATTTTGTGGTAAGTGTTCTCTGTGAAGGTAATAACAACAGAAATAACTAAGATAACTGCACTAGGGGGAGAAACCTTTTTGAGACATCCCTTACTGCTTTCTGTGTCACCTCTGAGTCGTTGTTCTGCTTTTTAGCAAAACTCCCTAAACATCTCCATCAAGCAATTACATGTTTGGCAGTTTTGTTTGTTTAAAGGGAGAACATTAGTCAGAAGGCCTTATTAATAAAACTGTAAATTCCTTCCCATTAAAATCACAGTGGTATAAGACACAAAAAAGACAAAAGGTAGTATTAGGTACAATAATACACAGAGACAATACATTATATCCATAAAAATGTATAAATAAAATGTTATTTCGACTAGATAAAATTAGTTTCATATCAACTTGAGAAGGGAGTCATACTGTTCTAGGGGTTTTTTTTGCAAAAAAAATAGGTACATAGGATTACAATTTTGATATTCTTGTAAACTGCAATGACTAGTTGACATTACAGTACTACAGTTTACAACCAAATGGTAAGAAAAAGAAAGCAAAATAGTCTAAAATAAGGAGTTCAGCATTGATGTTTTTCTTTTGTTTGGCATAGTGGAGCAAGGTAGCATTTTGTTTTTTCACTGTTGAGTTTATAACCTATTTGTTTACTTCATTTGCTTGCAACAGACAGTTCAATCATTGTGGCCGATAATGCCACAGCACGCGTTAACAGGGATGTCCAGATGAAATTACAATTTTTTCACTCTCAGGTCAAGTCCTTTGATATTGGATATCTGCTGATCTGAAGGCTGTGAGCACTTAAATTGTGCATTGATAACAGTAATGATCAATTAATCTTTTAATCCTGATTTTTCAAAAAGCATCTTTTCTTTGCTTATACCAGAGAATACCAAAAGTTTTTTTCCTCAATCAAAGCTCATAGCATGTAGAGGAAAAGACATATGAAACACATTGAATATAAGTGAATCATGCTCAGCTTTGCCCGCTTCATTTTACAATGTTGCTGCCGCGCTCTTCTTCTAGACCGCAAGAGGGCTGCCTTGTCTAGTCTGAAATAGTATTATTACGCGCTTTGTTTGCTAATGCTAGCCTTTGAAATATTCTCTCAGAATGCACCATTCTGCACAAAGCTAGAATGCAAAAGGAAAGACTGCACACTGTTTATATTTCAAAATCAGATCGTTATTTGATCGATTAATATTCACACGTTCAACCAGATTCTTGACAAATTGATTTAATTAATTCATGAAAGAGGCTGTTTATCTTCATTCTCTGCCACCCTGTCCTTTACGCTGGCAGCAGTGTGGAAGGCCATGTTATAAGAGTAGTGTAGCTGCTTTCTGGAAAATAATAACTTTATTTATATAGCACCTTTAAAAGCAGTTGTTTACAAAGTGCTTTGACTGACAAAGCAAAGGCACGAACTCAAAGAATAATAAAAAATAAACATCAACAAATATGTCAAACAGAGAAAGTTCTAGAACAGTCAAAATGCAAAAAAAGACGATAAAAGTAATCTAAGAAGTAATATAACAAGACAACGTCGCATAAGTGGGGATAAAACAAAGATATGATGATAAAAACATGAATAAAAGACACATGAACAAGTAAATAAATAAAATGTGAAAAGATGGCAAGAACAGGACATAGGGAGGATGAGGTAAAGATAAACAGAAACAGCAGCTAAATAACAAAAGAAAGAGATAAAAATGAAAAAATAAATAAAGGTGACGTCACATAAAAGCAAGTCTGTAAAAGTGCATTAGCCTGGTCCAATATCTGTTAAAAACAACCTTCATTTTACAAGTATAAATAAGTCGACTCGTGACCAGTAGATTCAGTTTGATACACATTATAAAGATCTGTTGTTACTTGTGGTTTGCAGTTTGGCTGAGAGATGCTAAAATCATCACTATACTCGCTGAAATTTTAAGTCTTATTTTTCTTTTCACATGCACATGCACGCTCTCTCTTTTGACTTGATACAACGTGGCACCGAACTGAGCCACTAAGAAAATCTGCGTTATGATATGTCCGGTCTAAACTGCTCGCATAGGACCCCATAGGACCCAGTGTCATAATCACATCAGGTTTGGGGACCCTACTCTTTGGGCTCTGTCATTTGTCAACATAATGGCATACATAGTGAGAATGTGACATACATGTTAACAGTTAAATAAAAAAAACATCTTGCTATTTGTGCTCACATGTCAAATATGGTCTGAAAAAGCTACAGAAAATTCTGGAATTTTGAGTCTGTAAAAATAGAGAAATTTGAAATGTAAAAAGTATTGAAAGCCTGTTTACTTTAGACCGTATGCAGTGCGTATATAGGTGCAGATTTCAGGTGGTGGGTGTGTGACACAAGGAACATGGCCCGCCTCAATATTTAGAAAATGTGCATTTGTCACCCTCAATAAAAACATGAAAGCAACAGGATTTTTATTTATCAAACATACACCATAAATTGATACAGAAAAGTCACAAATTTGTGCATTAAAAATTCACTGCAGTGCAAGAAATAAAGTGTTTTAATGCTCAAAATTTTCTGGCAGATGACCCCCAAAGCCCCTGTTTCATATGTGTCCCCCTGTATGATGCGACAAAACCTGTGCCCTTGTTGGAGTGTGTGTGTGTGTGAGAGAGAGAGAGATAGAAAGAGAGAGAGATACACACTGCAATGTGGCCTTATACACAGCCAATAAGCAATGCTTTTCTTACGGCAATGGTATACAGTTCCATTCCTCTAAAATTTCTCAATGCAACATTCATAAAAATACACAGATATACATTTCATCACATGATATACTTAAATCACCAGATCATCTGTTTAAGTATTGACAATAGTAACAAAGGTGTTGGGGGAAAATAATGGTTTTGAATCTCTATCAACTCCTGGATGATTTGTGTTATTTTGTCAGTTTGTGTCACACGTGCTTAAACCTTTCCAGCTGTTGATAGAGATCTCATGGATGTAGAGCCCGAGTCTGAAGGGTTTCTCCTTCCTTTCCTCTCTTATCAAGGACTCTGCGTCCACAGACGACATGTGGTAACACAACCTCCTACCACTAACACAGCATAGAGTTTACAAACCACCATCCTCTCAAGACCCACAGCAGCTCAGCTCAGCAGTCTGTCTCTCCGTCACTCTGAGCTTTTGGTTTCTAAGAAGGGAATTTCATGGGAGGAGGAGCAGAAGGAGGAGGAGGAGGAGGAGGAGGAAGAAGAGGAGTTGCATGCACACAAACCTGGAATAGTGCAGCACCAGTCCACTCTGGAGTTCAGGATCCCCACCGTCTTGTCTCCCCCTTTATGTTCACCCACCTTAATACTCTCCTCTAAAGTAATCCATAACAAGTGAGTCCACAAGGTTTTCTTTCTTTTTTTTGTTAAATAATCAGCTTAAGTAGTAAGATTTTTTTTTTTTTTTGCTGTAATTAATTTGATTCACATTTCCTTGTGTGTGTTTGTATATTTCTGTTTTTGTGAAGTGCAATTGTCCTGTACAAACAGCCTGTATTTAATGCAGCTTGATTTTAAGTTAAAAAATGAAAGAAAAGAAAAAGAGAACCTTTTATGCACTATCTGCCTTTTCCTGCTCTTCTGGAATTGTAACAAATGTCTATTCAGTGAATATTACTGCTTGTCCTCCAGGCACAATGTCTCTGCGCTTTTACTTTCCTTTTTTTTTTTTTTTTTCAGTTAGTCTATGCTCCTTTAAGAAACGGGTAAATTGTATAGTTGACAGCACAGTAAGCTCTCTATATCAAACCATTTAAATCCTAATTATTTTTTTCCCTGTGCTTTTTTTTATTGTATTTTATTTTTGTAAGTGGTTTTCTGTACATGCTCAAATAATAATGGCAAAGTGTTTGTCAGTCATTTTGGACATTTGAAATGAAAAAATAACTTTTTTCTTTTTTCATTTCTTTGAGGCATCTGATGGGAAAAAGACCCCTGTTAACACGTTTGTCTGTGCGGATAGATACTTGCAAGCGTGCGTGGGTGCTTGTGTGTCTGTATGTGCGCACGTGTGTCAGTGTAAAGGCAGAACTGTGTGTGCAACTCTAATATAAATGTGTGGTTCAGACAACAGACCAGGCTGGAGTTTTAAGGGAAATGCTTACCCATTATCTGCCCCTTTTTTCAGCCAGTGTTCCACATCAACCCAACTTTCACTACTTCTTATTCCAAAACGCTTTGGATAACAGAATTTACATGCTGTTACGCTGTTTGAACAACTTCAAGCTATATATCAGAACTAACCTGAGATGACACAAGTAGTTCAATTTACCCGTGGTGTACAGTGGTTTTCAGCTAGTCGAGTCTAGACTAGTTTACACATCTATTGTGTCATATTTAAATATCAGTTTCTAAATATGCGTTGTTACCAGTGCCCTATGCGGGTGCCATATGATTTATAATCACTTGTTTCAGCTTTATGACAGCCTATGCCAAGTTTTTTTTTTTTTTTTTCATGAGATTAAGTTTTTTTTTTATGTGGTACAGATAGATTTTTAGCTTCTACTTTTAACATCTGATAATTTGATGTGAACAGTTTAAGCACTGACTATTTTAGAAAAAAAAATCACCCATTAATAGTCTGATGATAGGAGGAACTGTTGACTCTAAAACCATTCTTTTCTTCACATAGTCAGACATGCAAACCAAGAACAAATCTGCTAACTGCAATGAGTTCTTGTGGTTGTTTCGCACCTTTTTAATCCCCATCGGGTGTGCCCCTCTCCCACGGCACCACAAGCCAGAGCACAAAACAGTTTGCTGCTATAGTGAATGATCTGTGGGTTGATTTTTTTTTTTTTTCCTCCCAGCTAATTTCCCCCTCTGAAACAAATAGTCACTGACTAAATCTGTATTTAACACACACACACAGTAGATATATTTCTTGAAGAGAAATGATTTTATTTCAGATTTATTTTCTGCCATTTTATTTGTCTAAAATTGCATTGTTGGAAATTTATGTATGTATATATTTTTGACTTAAACTTTCAAGGAATAAATCATGTCGCTTGAGTTAGTTTTTTGCCGTGGACAAAATGTGATTCTGGTTTGTCTTGGGACGGTTAGTTGAATATTTGTGTTTCCCTCTAATTACTTTGGTGTCCCTCTAATCAACACTGAACTGTTTAATTTATATAATACACCATAATACTATACTAAATTGTAACTCCATTTATCAAAATGACAATCCTAACTATGTTGCTGCATTTAGGTTTATGGGAAATTATTAAATCTTTAATAACAAAACATACTTCAATCCTAAATTAGCTGCTTTCTAATATGATATATATTTCTTTTGTGGCAAAAAGGCCAAAGACACTTCAATTTTGTAACTGCGAAGTCTATATCACAAGAGGTAACAATATAAAGGAGTTGTAACCCTGTAAAAATACCCTTAAAATAACCCTTAAAAATGTAAAGCTGTTAGAGAGTGATGTTTTTAAGCGTTTAAAGGTGCTCTGTGGAGTTTTTGACCACTGATGGTGCTGTAGAGAGATGTTTTGATGAGCAGGTCCTCACTCTACTAGCATGTGAACATGATTACTGTGTGTATCAACAGTTGGTGTCACTGTAACGAGGCGTAAAAGACGACAAGCTGATGTAAAAAAGTGCAAGTTTAGAAACAAGAAAAAAAAGCCATCGAAAATGTCTTGTGACGTTTGGAATAGCACTAAACATGTTTGTTAGGCCTTAATGATACGCACAATTTATTCTGGTTAGAAATGTTGAATGTAAACCTAACAGTGTGTTTACAGTGGAGGCTCCACAGGGTATCTTTAAACAGTCACCTGAAAAATGAAAAACAACATTATTTAGAAGATTTCTTTGTGTGTGTGTGTGTGTGTGTGTGTGTGTGTGTGTGTGTGTGTGTGTGTGTGTGTGTGTGTGTGTGTTTGCATGAAAATGTGCTTTTACTGGATTTTCCCTTCCATGAAAAAAATAAAAAAAAGCAACAAAATACAACCAGAACAGTTAAAACATTGTTTAATTCACATCTAATGGTTTTAGATTTCAGTATTGTATTTCTACTACAGTACTTGTAAAATGAAAACAGTTTATTCAGTATGTTTGAAGGGTAATGTGTATGAAAATGCCTTTTTCGTTAGTTAGGTTTATTTTGCGATGCATTGTTTGTTTTTAAGTGAGTGCTCTTAATGTCTCTCGTTGTTTCTCGGCACCCAGCTGCTTATTGCAAACCTGGTTGGTGCTGATGACTCTTTAAGTAACATTTCATGCAGCTTTTCTTCACACCTAATACAAAACAAATAATATTTTATTTGCATCTCGAGGCCATTGATACCCCTAAAAACCTTGGACTGACCTTCATTGCCCAAGAGATTTATAATTCAGGATGATGCTGGATAATTACCAATGTCTAAAACAAACCACAGGATACAAAATGTAGAAATTTGCTTTTTCTTAAATATACAAAATAACTGAAATGTTAGGAGATATTGACTGTGGCTTAGCTGTGATTTGTCACATCTGGGTGTATTTTTTTAATGATTTAAAATTTCCATTGCATCCATTAGTCGTCCTTTCCAAACAACAACAAAAACGAAAAAGAAAAAAAAAGATCCTAAGTATCTGTTCTCCTTGTTTTGATGTTTTAAGAACTAAAATACCTCATAACATTTATAGGAAGTGGGTTTTTTTCGTCTTGTGTTCTGTGGATCCAAACTCTTCAGGAAGCAGTTCTCGTGTAGAGACTTCTTCAGTTATAGCTTTTTTTTTCTTCTACTTCTTTTGGTTCACCCCGAACGCATTATTCAAAACACTGATCTATTTGAGTGGGATAAGCCTGTGCTCATGTACAGTATCTGACTGAATGGTGCTGATGTGAAACAAATAATGATTCAAGTGGTGACCACAAATAACTAGTTTTAGTAACACTATTGGCCTTGTCATATAAGCTGCCCCCCCCCTACACACACACCACCACCACCACCTAAACAGCACTCTCAGATGCTCACCTGTGTAGTTTCACCAATTTACTTGTGGCGCTCACTTTGCATAAATCGTTGTTTTATCGACAGTTCAGGGTTTTAGAAATGTGAGATGTGTGGGACTAAATGGCAGAAGTCATATGCACTGATCATTCGTATAATCAGCTTTTTTTTCTTTCAGAAAATTGTTATTATAGAGAACAACAAAAGATTATAAAGCTATTTGCAGAGTTACCTTTTTGGTTGCCTGGAGTGCATCCTGTATATTCTTGTACAGAGACGACTACCTGGCAGAAGAGATTTTAAATGCTTGCGCCCTCTTTGTACATATTGATGTACCTCGGTTGTGGCGTTTTACTGTGTGACCCTTAGCAGTTGTGGTTTATTTGTCCCCCTCACAGGGTGACCTGAGCCTCACTTTGCTGACCTTTTTCAGCTCGTAAATAAGCTCACCGATTTGCCTTACCCAATCTCATGTTGCCCCCCCTCCCCCCAAGGTACTCGTTCAACAAAACACTATGAGGCGGAGTAATGCTGTGGACATTACACTCTTACTGATTCAAATCTGTCCCTGTGTTAGGGTACATAAGCTATCAACAAAGTGACTTTGTCCTGGTTGTCACATGGTACAACTTTTCAACCATCGCTGGTGTGTCTGCTATTATTTCCCCCCTATGTTCTTGAATCTCGGTCTTGAAAGCTTATTTAATTTCTCACTGCAGATGATGTCATACTTTTAACTAATGCAAGTGTTTTAACATGGTAACCTCGTAAGCATTCAAAATGTGCATACATACATTCATGTCTGCTATATTTATGATTACATTCAAGAATAGCTTTAGAGTGCTGTAGATAAGTATTGTCAATGTTGATTCAAATGCTTCTCAGAGGCCTCTGTGAGTGATTTTACAAAGTTCAATAACTGTATATTTTGTATTATGTTCTAGCTCCAAAGGAATGGCAGAAAAAAAAGAAAATGTTTAAAAAAGCTTTGTTCCCTGAACTAAATTGTACTATTTGTGTTGTCGATTGAACAAATTGCATTCCTTGCTTGTGAATTGATGCATTTCTCTCCCCTGCTCCTTAAATTTTCTCCACTTCTTTCCCTCCTTTCTTTCATTTTTTAGCCTTTGAAGTTTGAATAAAATTTCTAGTTTGCAGAATGTATTACTAAATAAATGGGTTGTCATCTTGTACCTCTCATTTCATCACTTTTTATCTGTCGCGGCCTGTTGCACAAGTGGAACTTTCTTCGATTGTAGAGAAAAATCTACAGAACCGTTTTTTGGTTGTTTTTTTAACAGCGAAAGCTACATTACATCAATGAAAAGTATAAGAGTGTCTAATGTAAAAGCGAGGGCTGAACGGAGGATATATATTATATTAGTTATATATATTATTTGTTGGAAAATGAACTTGCTTTGCACCATCCTGCCACTTGAACATACATTACATTAATGCATGCTACAGTGTGCAGATCTCCTGCATTGTGATACTAATTACGCAGTATGAGATACAGCACAGACTTTTTTTCGTCACACAGCTCCATAAACTGAAATGTTAAAATGTAGCAGGGTATGTACTGTAAATTACTGTCAGACAGTCCTCATGTTACAGCTCATGTTTGTGCTTCTCATGTATAAACATTACATTTGAAACACAGAGCTCATAAATTATTAAATTTGTTCAACTAACAGTAGTAATACTTTGTTACTAATAAAGGTTCCGCATTCAGAGTATAAAATTATTGGCATCAAATTTTACTTAAAAGTAAAATTACTCATTGCAAAATGGCCCATTTCATAATGTTATTGGATTATAATTATTGATGTAATGATGTGTATATCACTTTAGTGTTGCAGCTGAGCTGATAAAAGTATCAGAAATTTCTTTGATATGCAAGTGTACGCATTGATCCAATACCACGTACCTTTAAGTATTTCTTACCTGTATGACAAGATAGTTTACCTGGAGACCAATTCTTCTTCGCTGTTGTAAAACAGTAGTCTACCCAGCAAGTTACGCTGTGCAGCCACATGTTCAGAGTGATGAAGAAAATTAGATTTCTTGTGTAACAGCTGTTTTTTGTCAGCAACTTAGTAATATTATATATTGCAAAGTCCCACAGTTTAGGGTTTAGCTAGAGCCATGCCATATGAGAATGATGGCAATCATTTCACATCTTTACAGTATTTGTAGTAAACAGCTGTTTTTTGTTCGTGTGTTTGTTTTTTTAATTAATATCATAACATCCCTACTAATTTCAACAACTTTGTTTACTGCTGGACATCTTGTTAATGATAAGCATTATTTATAATTTAATTTATATCTAGTGTTAATAATCTGAATCTTAAAAATAATTAGTGACTGAAGCTGTCAAACATATTTAGTAGCAAAAAATACAACTATATTTTCATCCAAAATGTGGTCAAGGCAAAGTATGAATAAGCTAGAAATACCCAAGTAAGTACAAGTATAAAACTGTACTTAAGTACAATAAGTAAAAGTACTTATTCCACCACTGGAATCCTTAAAGACTCATCTCACTTCTGCTTTAGGGTTTTTGTTGATACACTAGAAGATAACTCTATTTGGAAATGAAAAACTGATATCATGTTAATAGTCTGATACACATGACAATATTGTGTAAATAATCCAGCACCTTGTAAACTTTTTTTATTTTCTCTGTTTTTTGCTCTGTCTCCCTTCCACAGCCCACTCTGGCCGCCTTTTCATTATAAAATAGATATCATTGCTCTTTTTGTCTGATTTTGTACAGTTATTGTTACAGACTGCTTCTCTCCAACCCCGCATTATGAGTGTAATTTTTTTGCTATTAAAACGACAGAAAAATCACACAATAAACAAAGATAAATTAGACAAATAGCTTTTTTAAAAATATAATGATAATAATATTATTGTGAACGGTTTTGGCCACAATAATTGTGGAGTGAAATTCTGATATCGTGCCCGCCTTGATCTGGATGAGAAAATATTTCATCCACTGCACAAGAAGAAATTTGAAACTTGTTTTTAAATTTTGCCACTTTTTCCTAATCCAAACATGCTTGCCAGAAATGATATGCCCTTGATCACTTTTTACAATCAGAATGTAAAAAAGGATTGTATTGTATTACTGGTTAAACTTGTATATTTTGATGTGTCTTTCCACTCTTCTACATTTTTCTACAACATAATGTATCAAAAATTGTGAAAGGATTGATGTCGTTTTAGAGAAAGAGTTGCAAGTGGAAAAATGGGTTAAAAAATCTTTTATGTGCAGTGAACAGAACATTTCCTCATCCAGATGTTAGAAGAGTCTTCAGAACAGCTGTTATTGTCCTTAAATTAACTCATGCATTATTTCAGACATGCCAGGTAATTCATTTTAAGGATAAATATAATGTTGAAACATGAGAAGGGCTATCCTCGTGTTACACATTCCCCCTCACTGCTTCAGCTTGTGTGTCATAATTAACCAGCCCTTTTTATCGCTGCATGTTTTTGAGCCCCATGAGCTTTCTGATGCACTGTGGTGTTGTTGACTTGTCTGGGTATCAGAGTCGTGTTTGTCTGTCTTCTCTGTGAGTGCATGTAGGGGCCTGAGCTCAGAGGATGGGTCAGGGCAGTCCACGGCCACTGGGATTAAGAACCGTGGGAGGGATTACTTCAAATGTCAACATAATGTCATGAGCTGTGTTAGAAGGTCAAACGGTGCTCAGTGGCGAGCAGTTACTAGATCAGGTACAATTTAGATTGTTGTGGCTCCTGTGATGAATTGACTGGCATGCTAAAACAAGCTGTTTTTGGAGATTTTTTTGTCTTTAAAGAGACCGAAACAAGGTTAGATGTGTTATGTCGTTTGTTTTGCTCCTCTGGCAGCTGTTAACAAAGCTGTGTGTATATTTAAGTGAATATTTTAGAAAATCAATTTCCCCCAATGGCTGGATATCTGTTTTTATGAAACCAAGTTGCTTCCATTCTGTAGCTTTCTTTTTTTCACTCAGCATCAGACTGATCAATGCAAAAACTGTATCCTAATCAAGCAGCGAGTAAACCAGAGGGGGGCAGTGTTAATAGCTGAGACTGCTGATCACCAGCAGCAGCACTCACACTCAGACACAGAGGCCTGAAAGTTAATTGATATAAACACAGTTAATGGTCTTCGCTGCTGTGTTGTTACACTTTGAGCTTCTTTAAAATGTGTTCCCTGTGCTGCTGTAGGAACCTCCTTTATTGGCTACTGCTGTGTTTGATTTATATATACTATAAAAAAGCAGACATCTGTCACCACTAAACTAAAAAAATATCAACTCCTATCTAAGACAACATTATTTCTTTAAAGAGACATTTTACCAAATAATCAAAAAGGCATATTTTTCTATGATGCGTAGTGTTATCTGTCAATAGAGATTGTTTTGATGTGAGTTGGCGAGTGTTGGAGATGTCGACCATAGAAATGTCCTCCTTCTCTCCAATATAATGGAACTAGATGACACTCGGCTGTGGTGCTCAAAGTGCCTAAAAGATACATTTGTAAAAACTCAACAGCATTTTCTCTTTTTAGAAATCGTCACCTTCTGATTCAAGATAATCCACAGACCTTATTGTTAGCTGTTTCACGTAAGAACTATTTTCTCCTGACTAAACAGAAACCAGCAATGAACTGTATCACAGCATAGATCACGGTGTCCTGTGTGGGTCTGATTTTTAAGACCCAAACAGGAAACATGGAGTGCAAAACCTCACTGGCATCGCCGCACACTGACCAACCATATGACCTGATCTGCAGACACAATATCTGCAGCCCAGTGTGTGTTTAAAGAGATCATTTTGGGACATTTCATACATGTGAAAATAAGATGTGATATTTGAAAAATTCAGGTAATAATATTTAGCAGCACATCTCCACAATTGACATGTCTGTTAGTCACCTGATTGTAGCTCTCATATTCCAGCTGATGCAGAAGACAGAGTCGGCACATTAAGTCAGCAGTCAGAGGATCAAAATGCTAAAACACTAAATTATTGTTCCTCTCATTCTATTTTAGTATATTCATTATCCAACACCAGCGATTTAACCAGCATCATTCTTTCTTTTACCCAGAAACACTATTAAGATAACCATCAGTGTATCATCTTTTTTGTGGATCGCCCACAGGTACCCAACCCAATGCCAAAATAATAATAATAATAAAAACTCAACATTAGCATCTTTTTACAGAAACCATGACCTTGTTACTTAAGATAATCCACAGAGCTTGTTGTAAGCAGTTTCATGTAGGAACTATTTTCTTTCAATGGAATTACACCCACCACCTGAATCACCATGCAGAGGGGTACGTGCATCTACAGCTAGCTCACCTAGCACCTGAGCTAGCTAACATTACAGCCCACACGAGGAGGACGCCATTAACGTTTAGATGTGCTGTCACAAGCATGAGCCTTATGAGTAGAAGCACGCTTCCTTCAGCATGATGATTCGTTTGCCGGGTGTAGTTTGGTAGAAAGGAAATAGTTCCTTCATGAAACGGCTCACACAACAGTGGATTATCACAACATTTTTATCCCAAATCGTACAATATCACTGCTTTGTCAGTGGACTTTCGCGTTTACATATTGCGCACTAGGTATCTTCCTGCATCTCCTGCTGTTTTTATAGGATACCACAACCGATGCCAGGATATGAACAAGTTTAGAAAAACCATTGTTTGGCTCCACATTCATACAGAAGGCCAACAGCAGGCTCCTGGGTAAAAAAACGGGGTTTGTTGGACCCATCAACACTGGCAGTGTTTCAATCTGACACTGTCCAGCGGTGTATCATACAGCAGCGAAAGGTTTCGACCAGCTGCATTATCAACCGACACTGCTCATCCATGTATCATGCTGCTGTGCCAGGTGCCATCCAGCTGTTTAAAAACTGACACCACCTGGGAGGTGTATCATACTGCTGGGAAAGGTGGCTTTTAGTGTTGTTATCTTACATCAAAATCAGTGACAAAGAGGCGGTTTAAGATGACTTTGGAATGAGAACGGGCTGATTGTCTTAAGTAATCAGGTCATGATTTCTGGAAAGAGACATTGCTGATGATCAAACTACGAAAGGTTCTGGTTGCGTTACAAACTGACACTCAGTGACTCTGTAAGGGTTCGCACCCACATAGGGTTTAAAGCCTGCAACTCCCGACTAGTCCGTAAGACCTTATGAAGATGTGAAACGTCTATGATGCATAACACTTCAAACACTGCTGTTGAGTTTTTCATATGTATTTTTTTTTTAGCATTGAGCAGCACAAGCCGAGTAGTTCCATTATATTCAAGAGAAGGCAGACATCTCTATGGCCGATATCTCCAACATTCGACAAGGAACATTACATATTTTCGATTGCTGGGGTGGACTGTCCCTTTAAGCACGTCCATCCCTCTTGGAGCCATTTGCATGTTAGAACTGCACAAAATGTGACTCATTAGATCCCGGGCCACCTGTGCACCCCTAATGAATCATGCTGCCCTTATATTCCCCCGCATGAAAAAAAGGCGGCCATGTCGGCAGAGGCCATCATCAAATGGAGCTGGCTCGTCATCTGCCTGCCATTGTTTAGCGCATGTCATGCTCTGCTTCTCATGGCGGAAAAACCCATTTGAGCTTGACTAATGCAGCCATGCAGACGCAGCAGTAAGAGGTGGGGGTGGTAGGGCACACCACATACTCTGTGTGGATGGTCTCCGCACTGAGGTCACTGAGCTCCACATTTGCTAATTTGCTTTGGAGTGCAGTAGGAGCCAGATTTTGCAAGGTTGCTCTGTAAATAGGAGGGACAATTTTGAATGCGTAGAGCACAGGAGAGCGAGGGAAGGGACGTTTGACGGGTGTTTCGTGGACAAGACGTGCAGGATCAAATCAAACATTTGCTCTGTTCTTCTCCTCCACCCGCCATGCCCTCTTTCTCTATTTCCTCTTCCTGTCAGTGGTCTTGTTGCCCGGGGTCAGTTTGTCACAGAGAACACAAGCTTTTCTCACTTGGTTGCAGCGATTCAATGATTGGTGTGTACAAACAAGCATATCAAGCCGAGATGACATGTACCCACCTCCCCCTCTCTCCCCTCTCACACCCTTATCTCTCCATATCTCTCTCTCTCTCTCTCTCTCTCGCTGTCTCTCACTTACACTCGGTGGGAGTGAGCACCCCCTTGCATGAGGTGGGTTACACAAGCTGCTGCCCTGGGAATCCCAGGGCAGCTCATTATCCTGCACCCCTGAGACAAAGCTCACTGTAAATTAGGACATCAAACGATGCAGGCTTGTTAGAGAGCCACAGATACGCTCATTAGCATCAGCACCTTTCCTTGTTAGAGCCTGTATCAGCATTCACTCCCACCACCACCACCACCACATTGTGTCCTGTCATTCCTCCACACTGACTGGAAGATTTAGGATTAATGTCAGCTCTAGCCAGCAGGTCAACTCTGTTGTGGCTCTGATTGATCAGTGGTGGCGGAAGCTGTGGAATTTGTTGACAGTTGCCCACTATCCTTGCCACTCTTATCCATATTTCACTGTGTAGGGGGGGGGGGTCCTGTCTCAGAATAACTCATCTGGCAAGTGACCAGCTTTGTGTCACAGCTGCAGGGGATGGAGAAATTTAAAATTCTGGAACCCCTTTCAAGATATGATGGTTTATAGTAAACCCATGAAGTTGATTCCCCTAATGTTATTTGTTGATTGGAGAGTGATGAACCAGTAGTTCAGACAGTCGCTGTCTCTTTATATGTGTCCTAAATGATAAGACACACAAAATCAACATCAAACAAAAAGTGTCAACAAAGGCAGACTGTTGCGTCGCCTCATGTTGGTTGTCTTGGCCAGAAAGTTGCACTTGAACACAATGCAAAGACTACAGCCGACAATCAGCCAGAAATGTACGTTCTGCACCTGCGTGAAAGCAGTTTACTCGCCATACCAGCAGGTGGCGATGGTCTGTATTCATCATTCAAAAAGGGAAACGGTAAAACCAACAGGATGGATTTGAGACACCAGTTAGCCGGTTAGCACATTACGACACAACCAGATGTTGAAGATTACATGACTATGGCAAGAAGTGTGAAGATGACAGTGAGGGCCGCTGCTCAGGGAGATAATAAGTTTGAATATCTTTTCACTAAAAAATGAAACAGTAGCATTTGTTTCTTTTGTTTGTGATTTTTTAATAACACATTTAATGCTTTGTGATACAAGTCACTGTAGACTGTGTATTAAAACAAGACGACAATGTTTCCTTAAACATACTGTGAGAGCCTGAACACAACCCTGAAAAGGACAAATTATACTTAACTTTAGTCACTATGGGACGATATAAAAATATGTTGTCAGTAAACATATAATCAGTATCAACATTTTTGTTGATACGTCAGGGAACATTTCCTCAATATGATGATAACAAACATAATCTAAACCTACTTGCTCTTGCAAATGACTTAAGCCCCCTTTCCCCTGCACATAAACACTAACATAATCAGCATTAACACCCGGATGAATTGACTCTGAAGTAGTTACAGGTACGTGCCGTAAAGGGGTTTTACATACAAATATAAATTCTGGGTTAAAGGCTTGTTGTGTTAGGAGGTTGGCCCACTCTGCTACTTTACTTTTGGCCATTCTTATTTTATGTCTTTCACAAGTCACCCAACTTAATGAGCAAGCAAAATCATCAGAGTGACCCTTAAGAATTAATATTGTCTTGCGCATAGCTTTCTGTGTCATTATGATTTCCACCTGCATTGCTGGTCCATGACAAAAGTATTTAACGTAGGAAAGGGAAAGTTCTAAAATATTGAACTGCATTAGGACAGAGGAGCAAGCAGATGCTTAGCAACACTGACTGACACACACTTGATGTTAAATTGGCTAAATTAAACCACAAAGTGGACTATAGCCCCAACAATGGCCACTGAGGTCTTAACAAAACCTGCAGAATTCACCACGAGTCTGCAGACGCAGATAGAATTCCATAGGTTAAATACTCAGTTAACGATCATTCCTCTATAGCGAGGAGCTGCAAACGCGTACAGGGTTTGTTCAGTGCTGTTGTTGCTGTCTTCTTTCAATCCATACCAGCAATTTTCTTCATTAGCCATTTGTCTACGACCAACTATTGTGCTTTACTGTGAAAATGTATTGATGCGACTGCTAGCAAATAGTTTTTCTTTTGTTAATGCACAGCCTTTTCTCGTTTCCAGCACGCTCTCTTGTCTGTCATTAGGCTGTGGTGAGATGGAAACTGTCTGTACATGTCTTGCCATCTTCAGTGGGCCCTCAACCATTAATGATTTTTTTTTTTTTATCATAATGTCACAAGGTGTTGGTCTCCTTTTTTCTCGCCGATCTGTCTTTTTCATCTCTTCTGCATGCTGTCTGGCATCCGGTAGCATGCATCCCGTGGGTTATTGAGTCACTCCTCCTGCATGCCGTCACTTCACTTCTTCATCTGTATCTTCAAACTTCATCTGCATCCTACTCTTCTCCTCCCCAGGACCCAGACATCCTCTTCTTCCGTGGTTTCAGCTAAAACAAGAACTAATCAGAGGATGTCAAGCAAGCATTTTTTGAATCACATTTGTCCATCATCGTAATGAAGCATCAACTTTCACTTCACCATTTATTGAATGAGGTTTTCATCCACGTACACATCTGATAAACTACCCACTCAAAAACTAATTTATCCACACCTTTCTTGGTCTAATGTCATTCTAAACAGTGGCTTAAAGCCAGGGAGGCAGAAATCTGGAAAGGCAAAAAAAAAAAAAAAAAAAGTCATTTGTCAAATCTTATTTCATTGTAGAGTTGTGCACAGTGCCCCCTCTCTCTTTCTCTCTGTTTATCTGACCACAATTGAGACATATTTAGTTAGCCAGCCACCCCACGGTTCCTGCCATGCCTCGCTTCCTGCTGCTGTGGACTGCGTCCGCTGGAGGAGAGCAGGCATTTGCTCGGGAGACAGAGCTGTGGTTGGCAGCTGTAGCAGCTTGACTTTCAGCAGCACAAACCTGACAGCGCAGGGTGTCACAGCTGACTGGTGGACACCAGCAGGGCTGGCTCTAACTGGTCTAACCTTCTGTAACTGGTCTGTGTTAGACCAGTTACAGAAAGTTGCTGATCTGAAGGCGAGTTGGGGCTGTCTGGTCCCCAGAAGCTGAGGTTTGCACTGACTGGATTTAGGCTGCTGCGGTTGCTGACTGGAGGTCCGTCTCACCTCATGGAGAAGTGGTCTGAAGTGGTGGGGAGCGAGGCAGAGGACACTGTGATTCGAGGTTCTTGCGAATGTTAGCAACATAAACACGAACCTGAAGCTGAAGCTGAGTCTTTGGCTCCGATTAACAGAAACTTGTTTTTTCTCTCTGTCTCTACAACGCTTTGCTGATGCTGAGCTGTGTTTTATTTCTTTTGTTGTCAGCCTTTCTTTTTGAAAAGTCCATCTTCCTTTTTTTGAGTTGCTTTGTAGTGTAGAAAGTCGTTGCCAATACTGGAGTAGCATAATGTAGCAGGTGGACACTAGGATCCAGTCACAGTTTGGCGAGTCAGGGTAACAGCACCTGAACTGTGAAAGGCTCATGGAGCACAGGTGTGCCGAACTCACTCCTGATCTGTGGGCAGTCCTGTGCACATGCTTTCCTGGTGAGCCCAAGTAGAATTGTTTTATTGTTAAGGTAAAGTAAGGGTGCTAATGAATCAGGCTGTAACCGATGGGATGTGCACATTTGCATTTGTAGAACTGCCAACAGGAACGCTGTCTCTCTGAAATGACCTGTGACTGGCTCAAAACATAGCCAAGAGGAGGTGCAGAAGTGTGTTGTCTCAGACCTACTGAATTACAATATGCTTTAAGTTTATTATGGGATTTTTGCCAATTGAGGTCAAATTAAACTGCCAAGCTTTAAGTACGAATTTAAATACTGTATCATTGTGCAGGGAAGGAAATATACCTAGTCCTCATGCTTTGCTTATGTCTGAGAAAGGCTGGGAATCATAAAGTTAAGGTGCACTGACTTCAGATAGTTTATCACACCTGCTAAGCGTGAAGACGCTGTCATTTGTTTCTGTCTGCCCTTAAAATTAATTTTGGGGATGAGCCCCAGCTCACCTGGCAGAGTGCAAGCCCAATACAGGCTACGACCTTTGCAGGTTAGATAATATATACCTGTCTTGACTCTACCCACTGGTAACATCTCCTTTAAGCAGACATTAGTGTTATTAAATATTGTTATTAGATGTTGTATAAAGATCAGAGGCATCAGGCCCATGGCTCAGATAGAGGCAGCTGAACAGTGCAAATATGTAAAATTTGCCACAACTTAAAGGAAATTATTTACATCATCATCATCATCATCATCATCATCATCATCATCATCATCATCATCATCATGTCAGGCTTAATTTAGGGAAACTACAGCTGCAGTTATTGCCCAATAAGATGCTCAAACTGCGTTTGTTTTGTGTTTATCATCAATCGCACTTCAGATAATCCACAATAGATTAAATACTTTTAAATCCCCAAAATGATTTTAGTGTAAGGAGGTGCACAGGTGTGTTTCAATGTATCACCTTAAAATTTTTACATTTTACTCTATCAGATTGTGTTTATTTCCGTCTCTTCACATCTCACACCAGAGGCAGTAAATTCAATCAAAGGAACCAAGCCAGTAAATGCAGTTGTAACTAATATTTGGTGTGATTCTCCACAGCTACAGAATCAGCCCAGAAGAAAATGTTGGCACTGTATGTTTCTGCGAACCACAATTCAGATTTCATGTATCGTATTAATGTTTTTAGAGTGATGTAGTATATAAACTGCATTTGTCATCTGGATGTGGATGGGATGGTGGATGGTATGACAGAGGGGAGATGCCATTCAGGCTTCAGAATATTGTTCAGGACTAATAAATAACAAAACATAATTACTGTGATTCTAGTGGCTCTTACCAAATGTGGGTGTTTGTTAGGGACCCGTCTCTGTGTTTCCTGTGGCTTTATGGCCCCAAAGTAGGGGTGTTTTTAGGGACCCATTGCTGTTTTACATCAGCTTTTAGCCCCCAACTGGGGTGTTTTCGCAGCCTCTTGTTTTCAGGTGGGTAAAGTGCCACATAAAGCTGTTGCTTTTTACCAAGATGTGGCTGTGTTTTCTTCCAGGATGGTGCTGCCCAAAACCAGGTATTTTTAGAGGGGCAGGTGCTTAAAGCTAAAAAGAGGCACATGAAACAACAACTTAAAACACCATGAACCAACATAATATAGAGCCAGGTCATTTTATTTATAGTAAAAGTAATATTTATTGTTCAATGTTGTTGATAAGGGAAACAAGCAGGCCTTTGCCTTGACGAAAGGGCCTTTTGGACAGTGCTTGGCAAAGGGACAGGTGCACAAGCAGTTTTAACATCTGCTGCATAATCATTCACAAATGAAAGTTATCTGTGCTTTACAGAAATGTACAATGCCAACATTTATTTCTGGCAATTGGTTTTGCAGCATTAGTTATTGCAGCTGTGTTTGCCACTAGGCCGCTTTCCTCTCCGTGACAGTGTATCAGATCTACACATGCATAAATTGTAAAGGCTATCTTTCTGTGACCACCTTATATCTTAACATGCATCAAGTTAGGCTTTGAATATTCTCTTTCCTCCTTTCATTTTGCCCATATGTTTGACTCAAGAGGAATCAAGTGGATTGTGTGCTTCTCAGTTTTTTCTGAAGTGCTTTTGTCATTTACTGACCTCGCCTCACAACTTGTAACAGTCTGAAGTAAAGAATGGTGCTGAGCGCTAAGCTCCTGCGGTTCTAAGGCTGAATCTCCCAATTGCACTGATACATTTTATTCCTGCTGTATGACTGTAGATTATTACACAGCCAGCGGATCAGCACTTAACGGAATACTTCACCTGCAAGATGACCTATTGTATATCAGTTACTCACCCTGTGTTACACTGAATTCATGGAGAAAACTTCATTTTCTTGCATGCCTCCAGGGTGAATGAAGAATTCAAAAACTCTGAAAAATTTTGATGAATGGAAGTCAGTGGGGACCGCGTTTAAAAACAGCAAATCTACTTCAAAACATCCATTTACAGCAACTCAAACAACTTGTGCAGTCTAAATTCCACTCTTATTTATCCAGTTGTGTGCTCAGTACTTCCCAAACAAATGCATCTTTGCTAAAAACATAAAATATTAAACAAGCAAGTGCATGTGTATAAGCAGCGTTCAAATGTACTGTTTTGTGAAAATGCGGGTGTTTGGAAAGTACTGAGCATACAACTGCCTTTAATAAATGAGACTTTTATTATACTACACAAGTTGTGTGAGAGTTTGTAAACAGATGGTATTTTTGCATAGAGCATGATCTATATATTGGATATTGGATTTTAACAGCTGATATTGGCCCTCCGTAGATATAAACTAAATTATTATTATTATTATTATTAAATACACTTTTAAATATCCTGCCTACACACACACACACACACACACACACACACACACACACATATATGTATATGTATATATATACACACACACATAATTTTTAGCATCATAATAAAAACAGGAAAAGACACATAACAGTGTTTTGTATGAAATATGCAAGCAATACATAATTTATATGGAATGTGCTGGTATTACACATACACACACACATATACATTTACATATACATACGTATATTGAATATTTGCCAATATATCAGTATTGAATTTTTTTACTCCCCAATATCAGTATCAACACTGGCTCCATAAATCCAGTATTGGTTTGGCTCTAGTTTTGCTGTTGTCAAATGTGGTCCCCCACTTACTTTAACTCATGATAAATGTTCACCTTTTTTGAATTCATCGTTCATCATGGAGGCATACGGGAAAAGCAACATTTTCCTCATGAATTCACAAACACATGGTGAGTAATTAACATATAAATTATAATTTTGCAGGTTGAAGCATTCTTTTAAATCCAAAGGGAAACACTGTACTGTGCAATACTGTATATCTGCAAACCATCTTTGTGCCCTGAGGAACTGATGGAAACATCTCCAGAATCTTGAATGACTTCACATGGTTCTTTGTGACATTTGTGTCCACCAATAAAACCTTGAACCCTGCTGCATCTCTTTTGTACTATCTGTTTTGTGGAGGTCTTTGTGTTGCTGTGTGTTTCAGGTGAACAACAATTTAAGACGAGGTGATGTCTCCAAGACGTGAAGTACCTTCAATGCTTTTGTCTCCGTCATGATCCATCGCTGTGTTTTTCTTCCTGCTTAACTTAAATACAGTTCCTCTCAAATAACACATTTCTGTTTTCTTACACTAAATTCAGCAGAATACAAGGTCAGGAACTAAGCAGTTTGGCCACAACGCTTCAGTTTTCTTAATTAATTATACATGTATGCTCTCATTGTGTACAAGTGTGGAGCATATAATAGGTGACACTAAATGTCAGCCTTAAAGAATTTCTGCTGCATATCAGTGAACTCAAATGTTTCCTTATTCATTAAGGTATGAATTTATACACTCATATTTGCCACATAATACCAGCACATTCCATTTAAATTATGTATTGCTTGCATATTTCATACAAAACACCGTTATGTGTCTTTTCCTGTTTTTATTATGATGCTAAAAATTATTATATGTCAGGTATGAATGTAACTTTCACTAGTTTTGTCTGTTTTTCTTTAAGATAAAATATTTTAAACATAGATTTGTTTGAGACTTTTATGAAAAAGTCACCACATATTCCTCAATTTTATTCAAGCAGAATTTTTAAAAATGCATTATTTCATTATGCAGTACACTTCAGACTCCAGTTAAGCCGTACATACCAGAAAATGTATTTCTGTATTTTTTTTTATTTTGCATCTTAATTTTCATCATGTTAAAAGAGAACAGAAAGTAATCCTACTGCTGATGAAACTGTTAAAGTGAAAATAGACAAGATTTCTGCTTTAACTTACTGTTATGAAATGAAAAATGAAATATGTTGCAAAATGTAATGGCTATCACACAAGCAGCTTCTGAGGCTGAAAAATTAAGCCACTCTTTGCAAAACGGGCTAATTAGTCTACACTTGTCCAAATTTGGTCACTTGGCTCCAAAAGACCAAGATGGTGAAGGCTGAAATGTCAAACTTGTCAAACTCAAAACGGCAGTCACAAACCAATGAGACATCTCACAGTAGCTGCATCCATTATACAGTCTATATGATGAATGCATTGGGCAAGCTGTAAATACAGAATGTATCAGCAAAACGTTTACTGACAACATATTTCAGTTGTCTGCCAAAAAAGGCAGTTTTACAATACAGTATCCTCTCAAGTACAGTATTATTTTTTTGAAAATGTTTTTTTTCTTTTTTTGACCAAAATAATGATCTTTCCCTAACTTTTAAGTACTTTTGTTGCATCCTGTTTTTTCTTTTTTGTTGTTTGTTTTGATTCGGATGAGAGCTTGGAGGTGAGGACAAACGAGTGACACGTGACTCACAGACTGTGGTGACACTGAATGACACCTTGCAGACGGCCTGTCTCTCAAGCGCCCCTGCTCTTACATGTATGTAACTTTAAATCTTACTAAAATGTAAATGGGTGAGTTATATAAAAAGTCATCCCCTGTGCAGTTGTCATAAATGTTTAAATTTATGAAGATCAAAGATGCTTTTGTACCAGACTGTTAACATGTTTATTTCTGCTGTAAAATTGAGTATATAAAAACAGGGTCTATGGAGATTGACTCACTTCTGGCGCCAGCCTCAAGTGGCTACTTGAGGAACTGCAAGTTTGGCATTTGGCGTTGGCTTCATTTTTTCAAGGTCAGATTACAATTTGGTTAATTACCAACATTTTGGCGTTATGCTAGAGAACATAGTTTACTCTGCATTATGTTTTCCTCTAAACGTGTCTGAACTTGCTTCAAATTAGTTGTATGTAAAAGTTATTTCTCGGAGACAGAGCTGGAAATCGGTGCTTTTGTTTTCCCTGATAACTAAGGGCATCATTCCCTTGTTTCTAAAGAGTATTAGTGTTAGTTCTTTGGCGTTATCCTCAGTTACAGAAATAACAGACGATTGAACAACTCAACAGCTCTGAGGAAGTGATTCGACTGTCTTTGTGACAGTGATGCCAACAACTGCACTATTTGGAAACGCTAGGGGATAAAAAAGTTGGCCGTTTCCACTCTATAACCCAAATAAATCTTAATCAATTTTCGGTATGCCTGTCTGAATGTTTTCTTACCACTGAACTTCTCAGGCTTGCAATAACACTTGGCAACAGTGTCACAGGAAGAAATGTTAATATTCATTTAGTAAGAAATTTGTCTCCACTTTTGTCTCCTTTTTTGCAGTGTGTCATCCTTACAGGTTATACTCTCACTACACAAAGAATTTGATTCAGTAGAAAGACTTTTGCTTTTGAACTTTCCAAAAACAAGAAATTCAATACAAGTGTTAAACTTTGAAGTTTCTGCCACATCCAGAGCTTCTTTTTTGTATTAAAACAAGTATTGTAGTTTCTGTAGCCTTCTTTATTTGATGAAGAAGTTTCAGTAAGATTGTTACTGTTTTTACCTGTTCAAATAAATAATTAGAAATTAGGTTTTACTTTTTGAAATTTGGATTGTGAAATGTAATGTAAAAGAGTTTGGATGTGATTGTGAAGCTGTATTGTTTCTCTATATTCTTGGTATAATAAAAACTCGATGGGTTCATGGGGGTGGGGGGGTGTTGGCAGAAATTTGGCAGCATTCAGCCACACAGCACAAACACTCCTTTTTCCTTCCACAGTAGCAGTCATTGAAGCATCTTATGACTTTCCTGCCCAAACTGGAAATTATTATCTACTTGTCAATGACGATCACTTTAATTCGGCCACAAGCTTCTTTGCTGTGTCTTTGAAAGGATGTCCTCATTCATCCATGTGAGGAAACTACTATTTTGGGACTGTGCCTCGGTTGTATAAAGACACGTGTTATTGCCCTGCCTGAGCCTTACACACAAACACAATTCATCAACAGGTGTGGGAGGATTTTTTTTTTCTCTCTCTCTGCAGAAGGATGTTGGAGTGTGCAGGGGTAAGTGAGAGAACAAAATCCGCTGCAATGGGCATTCAGCCTGCAGGAGGATTTCCTTGCTCAGCGGAGGAGAGAAGAGAGGGAAGCCTTGATACAGCTCGTTGTGCAGAAGCATTTGTACAGCTGAATTAACTGCACTTGTTTGCTCTTTAATAGATATTGAGATTTGACAATGATCGGTGAAGCTTGGAGTCATTTGTAAGAGTAGAATCAGTTTGAATTAAACCTCATATTTGATATTCACCTTCACAGCCTGTTTTCATGTAGTAATACACCTAGATGGAGAATAATGTTAGTCGATATTTTTTTCTTTGACTTTTAGAGCTTTAACAGCACTTAGTCTATTGTAGGTTGTTTCTTAAAGGCTGCAAAACTTGTCTTTTACTATGAATAGTGGCAAAAGCAGAAAATGTTAAAGTACTGTATATGCACTGAAAACCATTCAGTCCTTAAAATATACTTTGAGAAAAGATTAGAGATGCAGCTTTGGCTTGCTAAGGTGTGACTTGAATTGGGGAGGAAGATAATGGGGAAGGCAAATGAAGCCATATTAGTGGTATGTTGATTTGTAATGGTTTTTCTTTAATCTCTTTGATACCTTTCATTTGAGAGTTGGGATGCTTGGCCTTGCCATCAGCAATATTTTATATATTTTTTTCAACATCATGCTTCAATCACCTTGAAGGATGTTTTATGTAAAATATGCTTTTTGTACCCTGGAAAGACATTTAATCAAGATTAACCTTGGTATTTTAGTAGCCAGTGGTCTAGCTTTGTGAGGGTTCATAATGGAAGACAATTAAGCACTACCTTCAGTGCTGAGGATCTACTTTTGTGACCCCCACCCCCCCAAACACACACACACACACACACACACACACACACACACACACACATATTTATAGACAGAGCTTGGGCAGGTTTTTTTTAAAGGACTTGCAAAAGCAAACTTCTTTTTACCAGGTTCATCATGAAGCGTGCTGAATAGCCCGAACTCTTGCCTGTAAGGTGACTTTGCTGCTACATTTAAGGTTATATAAACTTTGCTTTGCATAAGAAAAAATAAATAAATATGTGAGTTTGATTATATTGTTTGCTAAATTGTTTTGGAGACCAAGGAATTTTCAATGACAGCAATCTGATTAAGGGACTGTTCTTTATTTGTCAGAGGAGGGATGTGGCTGGATGGGACTTTGTTTTGTTTGTTTTTTGGTTCTTTTTTTTTTTATCCTAAAAGTTACATGTATTTTTCCTTGAGCCTTCCTGTGACTTGGGAAAATGCAACACCCTCCCTCCACCATAAATTAGTTGTTAGATTTTAAAAACTTCTACCTTGATGTTAAAAATGTAAGAGCTGAAGACGAAATTCTGAACTTGAAAAAAACCCACAGTTTTTCACTTTTGGCGTGCATGCTTTTAGTTCATGCAAATGGTTTATTTTTGGCAAACTTTTATAGTGATTGTGATAAAATATCCCTATTTCAAACTTGGATTGGGTTGTTTTTTTTTCTAATGGTACAATTTCTTTGCACATAATGTGTTCAAGGACCAACGGAAATTTAAAAATCCAATGATTTCTGTCTTCATAGTTTCTGGCTATAATAAATGGGGCAATTTGGGCAATTTTTAAAGAAATGCATGTTTTCTTTGAAAATGAGCAGTAAAATAAATACAAAATACTTTCATTTAAAGTTATATGTCTCTCCCCTAAGCCAAAATAAAAAACACAAGTCCCTCCCCACTGCTTAAAATTTATTTTACATGCCTCACAATTTTGCACCACCCCTTCTCCTCTCATAAATAAGGAACAGTCCCTAATAGTTATTTATTTATACATTTAGGTTAGTTCTTATTTCCATCATGCTCTGCGCTCAGGAAAAATCTGCAATCCTCACTTAAGCCAAAAAGAAAAACTTCTTAAACCCCGCGTTCACAAATTATTTGACATGCCCCCCCTCCAGTCCCCAGTCCCTACCCAGTGGACCTACAAATTATGTCTCACCCGTTTTGCAAAACTCAAACCCATAACAAATAACACAGTCCGTAATAACAGATTTTTTTTGTTTTTAATTTTAAACTTTAAATTGTAACTTTTTCTGTCCCATCATGCTCTGCCGTCTGAAGAACGAGTCTATTGGCAGGCTTTGAGGTTCAGAAATTAGAGATTCAAAATTAATTAATAAAAAAATACAACCTTACAAAGTTACCTATATGTCCCTCCCCTAAGCCAAAAGAAAAACCACCCCCAGTGCTTAAAAATAATTTGACATGCCTCCCCCGTATTGCAGCACCCCCTCTTGTAAATGACGAACAGTCCCTTGTAAGTACCCAACTCCGCCCAATAAAATGATCTCTGTTTTTGTCCAGAATACTTCACCTTTTTTTTGAAATACTTTAATCAGTACTTGTAGCGGCCATTAGCCTGCTGGAAATGTGGCAGCGGGGGAGCACTGCTCTTGTGAATGTCCATTCATGTTTTTCAGAGCATGGCAGACTCGAGTATCCTCACATTGTCCGCTAAGAAAGTGCAGAGAAAATAGTTTTCCTGGGTGGTCCGACTCATTAATACACTCCGCACTTCTTGATTTACGGCTCACAGTTCAACTGCTGCCAATTAACGTGAAAACACGTTTGTTAAAAAAAGGAAAATACAGAGAGGGGGAGGAGGAGGCCACTGAGTTTCCACCACAAAACTCGAGCCAAGATGAAATTGCCCTCCACATCAAGGTAGGACACCAGAAACTGTCAAAAACTTACACAGAAGTCCTAAAAACTGTCCGGCTAATTAGCATGTAGCATGTGTGCTAGGTGTAAGTCACTTTATTGCTAATGCTATGACGTTAACGTTAGCTCTGGTTAGGCCTGTTGGTGCTGCAAATAAACAAAACTGATGCCTTTAATTACATTTATCTGTTCTAATGACACGACAACAGTGTTTGTTGATTTCGTTAACGCTGTTTAACACGTATGCCTTTATGTTACTATGTGTAATCCGGTTATTTATCGAGAAGAAAATAAGAGACAAACTGCCAAACCAGTGCACGTTTATGCTAATTCACTCTTTTAACAAAGCGACGTAAAGGCTAACAAACAGTCATTATGACTTTATTTCGTTTGATTTCATTTTAAAATGAGTGCATGATTGCTTAAAGCGTTTGTTTTTGTAGGGTGAAGTCAGGTGATTTGCGACATCAGGTAAAATGGGACAAATAAGGGTTTGCAAACTGGACTCTTTAAATATTAGCAGACATGTTCTTGGGTTGTTGCTACAGATTTGATTTTCGTTTTTATAGATTTGAGATGGCTAGTATGGGCACGGAAAAAAAATACTGGTCCCAGAACTTGCAGGGAAAGCCATGTTGGTTTTCTCATGTTAGTAATAGGAGTACTGCAGCTAAAACAATTAGGATATAACAACAAAAATGGTAGTAGGGTGTTGCTTTTTTATTGAATGTTTGACTGATAATCACATTTTTTTCACAGTTCTCTTAACTTTTTATGGGAAAGGGTTTTTAGTGCTTATTTGATGCATTCAGGTAAAATGGGACAAAAACTTAAGCTAAAATTGGAGCTTTTCCTGCTTTGAAACCAGCATGTTTTTAGGTGCCATAAAATTAACTTAGATTGTATGCCATCCTATAATATTACAAGCAATATTGGTATTTTTGTTCACTTAAAAAAGTATTAAAGAAGACACAGTGAGTTAATGTCAGTATCAATGGTCCAGAATGAGCCATAACATGAATGCACACATGCCTAATGTAGATAATATGGCACTAAAAAACAGGGAAAGCGTCATTACAAAAAGTAGAATAATATCTTAATGAATAGCCACATGTTACATTATAATTGAATGAATTACTGAGTAAACTAAAAAAAGGAAGTAACCATTTAAAAAAGATTATTTCAACATCCAAAGTTTTTTTTTTTGACAATATATCTGGTTTATATAGCAGAGGTCTTTAATTAGTTCTAAAAGTAGGGTTAATACTTAAAGTAGTATTCAGAGTTTTAGGTAGTCTTCTTGTCCCACATTACCTGACTTCACAGTAAATATTATTCTGTTATTCAATTATTCAGTCTTATTCAATCTTTTAACAAGGCGATGTTAAGGCAAACAAAAGTGTCATTGGTTTAACTCAACTGTGTAAAATTAAACTGGCCTTTTAAAAGAACAATATACCATTCAGCTTTGCTCTCTGTTTATTTTGATTTAATTTTAAAAGTGTGTCTGTACAATCAGTGCATCCCGACAGGTTTTCTAAAAAGTTATGATGTGAATTATAGCTAAATAGGGTTCATGGACATCATACAAATTGATAACTAAATTAAAAAACATGTTAACCATGGCTTGTTGGTTGCGTAAGACAGATTAAGCCAGGTTTATTATTCTTATTGAGCAGTATAATTTGACAGATTTAAGTTACATTCAGTTGTTTATGCCCCTTCAGTTTCATGTGCTGTATTTCAAGGTTGTAATTAAGCTTTTCGTTTATTCTAAAAGTAAAACATGTACAGAGTTACTTGAGGACAAGAAAAATCACGCAGAATAGTTAATTAACTCAACAACAACACCTTAAAGGCAATCAGAGGGAGTCATTAAATACATTATACACAAATTTGCCTTTTAAAAGCCGTAATGTAAATCAATTTTAATTTATAATATTGACATAATGTAAGCAACCTGGGAAGAGAGCTGCATGTCTAAATGTGGAAAAAGTTAATTATAGGCTGTTGTATTAGTCTTATTGTCTACAACTGGCCGGCTGAAAGTTTATCTAATGGCACTGACCGCTGTTTTGTATTTCTGTGCAGCGTCTCAGTGTCTGCAAAGTGATTATTTTCTATTTGTTTGCTTTCATCCCTGTGAAATCGGCAGCTCCCCGATGAGGTTGTGCACTGTTGCACGGTGCACTGTGACCTTGTCAAAAGCAATCACCGTGGTAACACACGGCTATAGTTTTCCTCTCATGCTAAGACATAATCTCTTTAATTGGTGTCAAAGTTGGGGTCCTTATGGTGAAAGTCCTGAAAATACCCACACAGGCAGACACGCTCACTTGTTGACACTTTGGAAAAAAAACAAAAGAAGCAGGGGTCTTGTCAATGTGGTGCTGGAACTTGTTAATCTATAGTGGGAGGTGGGGATGTTACCGCAGGCCCTCTAGTCTGACAGGATCCTTCGACTTAAGTCAGTCCCATCTGACCTCAGTCTATTCATCCCTCCCTCTTTACACCTGCTCAACACCAATAATGCAGACCAATCTAGACTGGCAGAAGGTTTGCTTTAAATCTCACAGTCCGTACACCCTGAGGAAGAAAAGTTGTGTGAAATTTTGCTCATTTGGTTCAATCAGGTTGGGCTGCAGCTATGATTTATTTTGATTAACTGACCGACTGTCTCTTTGATTGACTGTTTGATTGTTTAGTCTATAAAAAGTCAGACAATGGTGAAAAATTCACATTAAACCCTCCGCATAGGTGTAGATTTTTATTTTTTTGTGTGGAGGGCGTGCAAGGGATACCCGGCCCCCTACCCCCAAATTTATTTGCCCGCACCCCTCCATAAAGAAGACTTTTGTTTTGACAAAATAAAAGTTATTTACACCATAAATTAATGCAGAAAAGGCAAAAATTGTTGCATAAAAATTTACCAGAATACAGGAAATTAAATGTTTGACACTCAAAATATTGATTTATTTTTGGCCATGTGACTTTTGCAAATTTCTGGTTTAGTTGACCATCAGTCCAAAACCAAAAATAGTCAGTAAGAGTGATATACAATAGAAAATGAATTAAACCATTGTGAGTAATGTCGCAAATTAGCGAGCAGGATTACTTTATAGTAATATTGGATTTACAGAAGTTTTTCCTGAATGTAATGAATATTTAATTTATCAGGTATTTAATTTGCTGGAATAGTCAAAAAAAGTTGATTAGGCACAAATTAAAATGTATGCAGTAAAATCGCCATGACGGTTCTAATCTTTTTTGTTTTGCTTTGTTTTAGAGAGATGTTGATGATCATTTTGGGGATATTTGGTTATACTAGGTGGTGATTCTAATATTTGGCCTCCCCTCACTGATTTTAATGCAGTGGGTTAAATGTTTTTTGTTTTTTTTTAAAAAAAACCAAAACTCTCAGTGTGCCACAATACACTTCAGCTGCATCACAAACAGCAGCCTCCAAAATGACCATAAAATTGAATCAACGGCTCTCTGAAACACTTTAACATTACAACATTCATTCATTTAATGCAGCCCTGTTGTATTAGACTGCATAACTTTAAGCTTATAAACTGGCAACTGAGTGTTTACTTAACATTATATTTATCCAGCCTTTTATCTCCTCATTCCTCAAGTTCAAATATGTGGTATATACCAAGATAATCAGGGCAGCGGTGAATAGCAGGCGAGTGTAGCACTGCTTGATGTGATCATGAAAGCATGCTGGAGGATGCGCTCACATATGATTCTGTGACTTTCATAAACATGAGCCAGGATTACGAATGACTGACACCTTCAGATAAAGGTCTTGTTGTTTGTTAGGAGAGCCATAGATCGCCACCAAGGTTGCACAAGGTAGCTTTCTATGCAGGCCTCCAAAACAAAATACACTTGAATATCAGTGAGCAGAGGTCAACCCTGTTTCTCCTCACCTATGACCTCTCAGCAGAGTCAAGCTTTATCAAGGGGTGTCCTGGGTAGGACTGTGAAAATGGGTGCCTGACTTAAACCAATTAAATCACTGAATGGGTGTCCATAGGGAGGGTGACTGGGAAACCTTCAAGACACATCGGCTTCTGGCATAAGTCATATGTAGCGCGACAGAAATCACGCATGAAACGTGACATCGAAGCACAAAGTGTGGCATATGTTACAACCTTCCCAAACAACATTTAAACCACACTGTAAAATCTAAGAGGTTGATTTTTCATAGTAAAAATCTAGGAAACCCATTGCCTTGAAAAATATAAGTAAATATAGGAATCGTAATTTATGTGTAGCTATTGTTTACTTAAAACTTGGTTGTGTTTACTTAATTTTGTGAAGTTGTTGCAACTTAAAAGTTTAATTTAGGGATGCACAATAATATTGGCACATTATCGTACTGGCAGTTAATGGCTTTAAAATGAAATATCAGAATCGGCAAATATGCTGATTTCTGCAGATATCATCAAACATTTCTTTTAATTTTTATTGACAAAGTGAACATGCGCCGAGTATCAACCCTAAGTTGAAATATTTTTCTTATTTTGCACAATTAATGAATATTTCATACATTGGAAAGCATTGTATTTTATGTCTCCATCTGCTGGTGGGCCATTACAATTAGAGTATGCATAATATGATGTTAAATCCCCATTAAAATTACGAGAGGAAAAAAGTGTATTCATCTGTCGGTTATGGGCCAAATGAGTTGTCATATATCGGCATATCGGATATCATCAAAAATTCCAATATCACGCATCCCTACTTTAATTTAGTCAATCTTTATAAGATTTAGCAACTTCAGTAAACCGAGTTTGCTGTGATTTACGTCTGTATTCTCCCAGCTGCAAACTAGTGAGTCATATTTGTATTTTCTTAAACATGTTAACAGAATGGAACTCGCAGATCTCCTAACTTCATCATTGCCGAAATCCTCTTAGTCACTATCAAGTTCAGTCAGACTAATTTGGTTTACTAAAGCTGCTAACATTTAAAAAATAACAAGGTGATTTCAGTTGTCATTTTTAAGTTGCAACAGCTTCACAAAATGAAGTAGATGCAGCTAAATTTTAAGTTAACCCAACACTTAGATATTAAATAAACATAAATTAAGATGTATAGTTATATTTAGGGATGCACAACATAGGTTTGATGTTTTCCGAAATCCAGTATGTCTGAATATAACAACTCATTTGGCCCTAAACTGATTCCAATATCGATATACCCACATTTTTCCCCCTCCTCATTTCAGATCTCTTCTGTAGTATATTTAACATCATATTATGTATACTCTTATCATAATGGCCCACCAGCAGCTGGAGACGTACTGTATGCAATACTCCTTAATTGTGCAAAATCAGAAAAGCACTTAAACTTAGGGTTGATTTTTTTGTATTCATTTACTTTATCAATAGAAAAAAAATCTGTTTGTGATATTGGCAGAAATCAGAATGTTGGCTGATTCTGAAATTTCATTTTAAGCCAATATCTGCCGATACTGATGAAGCGAATATTATTGTGCATCCCTAGTCATATTTACTTTTCCTTCTCAAGGCAATCAATTTCCGAGACTATTTTGAGTAAGATCAACTTGTCAGATTTTTACAGTGTGGTCGATCTTCAGCTGTTTGAATTTTCTCTTTTCCAGGCTTAGACATTCACCTGAATGCTCCTCACCTTTGCCTCGGGAGAGCAGTGAGGAGAAAAGGGGGGAAAGCCAGCTGAATGCGGAAAACACACGTTAATAAAACTGGAAATTGGGGGGGCTAAAAAGTGCAAATAATCATTGGATGTGAATGTGTCCATTGAAGCACTCTATTGGGTGCCAGCCCGATGCTCCCACTAATGGTCTGTTTCACTGAAGTAGCACCAGGAATGCTAACCTTCTCAGCGCTTCACAACTCAGGGCAAGCATGGCAGCACTCCCATTTGTGTATGTGTGTGCATCTGTGTGTGCCTCGCTGTCATTATCCTTTCTCAAGGGAAAAAAACACCCTCATTCTAGCATCCCATCCTGTAATGAACAGGGTCTACATATTTATGTTTTTGCCAGAGAACACTTGAAACACAAGAGGGGTTAAAGTAAAGAGTGGGGAGGTCTTTGGACCATTTTCAATATTTCCCCCCTCTGTGCCCCATAGGGCAAGTGAGGGGTTGCTTCTTTACAATAATCAGGTGACCAGAGGAAAATAGTGTGGCCTTAACAAGCCCAAATTAAAAAAGAACATCATTTTCATTATGCAGTCAAACACAATTGCAAGCAAATGTTTTCTCTGTGGAGCTGCCCCTGCTTTCAGGGTCTTTGTCCCTCGCTCCTTAGTGTGTGCAGAGAAAGGCCCCGGTGGTCAATGGGCAGCTGAGTGGCGTGTTCAGCGGAGGCCCACATCCTTAGCCCCCAGCGCAGAATGTGTTTTGTTAGAAGAGCAGCCATACATTCTGAGCAGATTTGTTGAATTAGAGAGCTCAGCGGGAGACGGGGAAGCGGGGGGTAAGTGATGGGGAGGACTTGTTGCTAGGTGACTGACATACAACTGCAGCATGCCAGTTTTCAGAGCTTGGCACTCCTTGTCTGTTTTCCTTTTTATTTTGTTTTCTTCCTTATCACCCCCCCTCCACCCTCTCTCCTCCACCACTCCTCCCTACTCCACCCTCCCATCAATTCACTTGTCTAGCTCTCCTCATTGCTGAAGTGTAGATAATAAAATGAAGAGAAAATAGACAAAACAGGGTGAATCATGGAGGATTCTACAGTACACCTCTAGCACCTACTAAGAACCCAGTCATCAGCTTTTCAACTGTGTCGATACTTAAAAACCTTACTGCTGCTAAGTGTTGTGGGAAAAGAAAAATGCTTTTATGGGGAAAGTAAAGGTGGATCCCCTCTTTCTAATGTGCTAGTTAGTATAGAATCTGACATAAAGCATTAGCCTCATGGAGACACTTTGCGCTATCAGCAAAAAAAAAAAAAAAAAAAAAGTCTTTTCCTGGGGCTGGTAAGTGACACACAAGGACAGGCAGGATTTCTCTCAGCCCCCTCCTCCCTGCAGGCTTGGGCGATCTGCCATTTGAAATACTGATATTTTCAAATACAATTGTAGATGTGGTGATCACTGTTCTCACCTCTTGATTTCAGTCAAAATTCAGTCAATAATTAAAACCAGTTCGGGGCTTATTTAGATTTTTTCCTGACAGACTCGTTGAATTTTCCTGAGCAAACGTTTTCCTCCAACTCTCTCCTCATTCGATAAGTGTGTTGTCCGTCTCCTGATTGCCTGACTTAGCAGTTTGACCACTTACCTTGTCAACCCCGTCACTGCATGTCAAGCATCTCAGCCCCACGCAGCCACGCTGACCCTGTCAGAGGGCCATCTGCAACCGGAAGTTTAGGAGTAAGGTGGAAATGGAGGAGATGAGTTTTAGAAGTATTTTTAGGTACTGTTTAAAGGTGGAGGATTATTTTTCACTCTGTAGTATACTGAATGATTTAAGCTAAAAAAACCCAATATGTTTTACATTATTTAAATAACAAAGGCATCTGTATTGAGTAGGGCTGGGCTATTAATGGCATGTTATTTTTGATGCAGTTTTGGCTTCACTTGATTTTCAAAACAAGATACTTGAGATAAAAATATTTTGTGCCGTACGACGAGTCTACTAATGTTGCTCCTGTTTTGTCTTTTACTTTTTATGTCAAGCACACCTCTTCCCAGCGGATGTGCTTGGCCTCCTCCCAAAGTCCCAACAGAAGTTTCAGCGCGAGTTGAAAACAGTGTTGCCAACAGGGCGACTTTGTCACCGTATTTAGCAAATGTCAGGGAAAGCAAAAAATGCATTCAAATAATACTATATTGTATTTTATTCCCACACATGCTGCGCAGGACAGTACACAGCTCCTCTGTGGAGTCTCTTGGGCAAGCGGCGGGGTGGACACTGTGGAAAGTCTTTCATGACTGTGCCTTCATAGAGAACTGTGTGGTAATATCGACACTCTCAGTTTGGACAGACAGACAAGAAAAGCAATACAACTTGGTTCCAAAAGTCATACAATAACACAAACCAACCAGGAGTGGAAGAACAGACTCAAAGGGTGTAAAATAACTTTCTGTCAATGGAGTCTAGTTGCTTTAAGGAGAGCATAATGTAACAGGGTCAGTTTCCTGTTGTAAAGGGCTATCTGACAGCAAGGTTAAGCGATGAACATTGTATTACTTTAGCACATACATACACACACACATATATATATATTACCTCACAGCTTTAATGCTATTCAAATGTTTTGTTGAGAATATTTTTGTTGGATGTAATTCACCAAAGTTGTAATATATATATATATATATATATATATAGATAGATAGATAGATAGATAGATAGATAGATAGATAGATAGATAGATAGATAGATAGATAGATAGATAGATAGATAAAATTGTGATTTCAATAGCAATCAAAATAATTGTGATAATTATTTTTGCAATACTGGAGCAGTCGTAGTACTGAGTCACAGTCACATGCATGATAGGTTTGATGCTTACTGTATATTTGGTTGTCAGGTATAGGTGTACATGTGCAGCACTTCCGTCTCTGAGAGTGTGAATAAATTAAGAAGAAAGGACCGTGCCTGCTGGTGCTGCCAATTGTGGAGAGGCATTACCCGCACACTCTGTCGCTCCATTTGTCTGAAAATGTATTACACTTTCATAATAAGACTTTTTTTCCCCCCCAGTCATCTTTGAACATCATGTATTCATTCCATGCCAGCGTAGGGTGTAGAGATTCAGGGTCAGTGGGATTTTTGATTTCCCCCTCGGTGTCGCATTTATTTGAAGCTCTGTCTGAAGGTCAAAACCAAATACACCCAAACGAAAAAGCCATTGTTGATCTGTTTCTCCACCTCATGCCTCCCTATTCCCTTTCACCAAGAAAGCATCTTTCTTTCTTTGTGCTGCTGGGGCTTATGAGACTATCAGGGCACACCTGTGCCCTGAGAAAAATTCCCCTGCTCTCTCTAAAGCTGTATTATTCAGCACAAGGCCACAACAGTCAGTGTTTCTAAAAGCATTTGGAAGATTGTAAATGGTGATGCTAAAAACTGTCAGGAACCCACCAAGGCACAAAAAGAATAAAGATACTGCATACAATAGCCTCCATTCATATGTGTGAGGCTGACAAATTGTCTGGAACAAGATACAGGTTTCACATTTGATAGTAAAATAACCCTGGATGTAGCTTTCATATGCCAAAGAAACAGAGTAGCTTGTGTGTTTTTTTACCTGAGAGTATCATATACATTGTTTTTGACATAATAAGCAGAGAAAACACTTGGGTCGTACAGTCAGTATATCGGAAATTAATATGTATTTTTGCAAGATTTTTTCTGAATTTTGTCTCCCTTTTGTCTCGTTGTTTAAAACAGCCTATTGAGAAAAACATGCGCGTTTCATTAATCATGTCTCAGTTGAATAGTCGATGGTCTTTTATTTTCTATATTTTGAACATAAAGTGATTGCACTGCAGCCTAAATTCAATTTAATTCAGTGTATGACATTTATAACAAATTATCTCTATTTTGTTGGCAGTTAAATATAAATATATGTTATTAAACCAACATTAAAATTATTATAATTTTTTGCATTGGATTATATATATACACACACACATACACGCACATATACATATATATATACATTTAATCAATTACACTTTCTAGGCATTGTACTTATCCATATTTTTATTTTGTTTATTTTTGTTATTTACAATAATGAACGCATTTCCTTTGACACCAACAACAGCTACTGTTCATAGATTTTATATTCATTGACAGTTTGGACAAGTATGTGTATGTAATTTTTTAATATAATGATAATGCATTTAATGGTTACGCCATCCATATCAATGAAGCATATATTTTTTGTATTTGGCTTCAGTCAGTTTGTATCTCTCGATGTGTGCAGGAATGTGTGTGTGTGTGTGTGTGTGTGTGTGTGTGTGTGTGTGTGTGTGTGTGTGTGTGTGTGTGTGTGTGTGGGTGTGTGTGTGTGTGGGTGTGTGTGTGTGTGTGTGTGTGTGTGTGTGTGTGTGTGTGTCTCAAAGACAGAGCAACAGTAATTGATAATCTCAGCTCAAAGCCTATATGGACTTGTGCGTTTTAGCTGATGGATTAGCGGCCACATGTCTTTGGCCAGGCTCTATTTGACTTCCAAGCAAAGACAGCATTAACACCATCTCAAGTTTTACTGGCTCAGCCTCGCTGCTGCTGTCAGTGTCGATGTGCTGCGGTGTGCCAAACTGTTTGGCAGGATTTTAATGGAACTGGTTGCTGATGCACAGAAAAAAATCTTGTATGACATTTTTTAACAATTACATGACTTGTGCATTCAGTTTTTGTCATACATTTATCTCTCTTTTATAGCTGGTTTTTTCATATATTTATCTCTCGTAGCCCATTTCAAAATGGATTTTCTTCTTGGAGCGACTGAAAGTGAAATGCTAATTGCAACAAATTCTGTGCTTCCATATCAGCATCACCATAGCTGGCCTCGACACAGGCTCACAGCCATAAGTTTTATTGATAATATTCTTGTCTTTTCTGTGATGTTCTTATTTTGCCTCTTTAGAAAAACCACTGCTGACTTTTAGTGTCTTATAGCTTGCTCATTTACATTGACCCGAATCCCCAGCGTGTCTGTTAAGTAGGATGATTTAATCTTCCCTGGCAGGAGCACCCAGAGCACCCCTCTGCTTACCCTCTAAACATGCATTTTTAATCAGTATATTAAGATGTCACATAACAGTCTGAGCTCATCACCAGTGCCGCTGGCCACAGCAGATATGGATTCAGCTGTTTAGAGCAGTATTAGACCCCAGCTGCTGGCTATTAGAGAGTAATCCCTCAATGACGATGTGTAAAATGCATTTTCTCTATATGAGAGCCTTAGCAGAGTGACTATCCAGGTGCAAATAAAATGTCATCTTTGTGTCTTTTAAAAGGTATCGCAGGATGTTACATTTACCGTGCGACAGAGAAGAGCAGGGACCAGTGAGGAAATCATTTGACTCATCTTCCGAAGGTCCCTGAAGTCTCCACAGGTCCTTGTCCTTGTAGCACAAGACTGCTGATGCCACGCAGTGCACTGAGAGGGCTGCGCCGCACGGATAAATATTTGAGTACGTGTGAGTGGCGAAAGCGAGATGACTCTCAGCCTGTCAGTTGTGTTTGGAGTCGCGGCATCAAGCGGGGACCTGCTCAGTGACACCGGGTAACTCAAGCAATGACATGAACACATACACATATACTTTCTCCCTCTGCACTCTCATCAGCCTCCCTCACCCCCTCTGTGTAACACACACACACACACACACACACAGATAGCCCTGTCAGCTAAGTCCTGTCAGAGGCATCACCCTCTAGGTAGAGTGGTGAGCATTGTGCACACAGTTATCAGGCAGCTTGCCAGCTCTGCCTTCTCCTGCCTCTACCTAGACGACTCCCTTCATCCTAATGAGCTCTGTCAGAATGGCATTTGACATAAGCCATCAATAAAGCACAGCTGACAGATATTAAGAGTCCGGAAATCCAGGATATCCCCGGCTGCTGCCCCTTGTAGTGTAGAAACAACTTCCGAATTCAGAGTTTGTACTCCACTTGCAATTGGAAGACAGATTATTACATTAAAATTTTGATCTGACGGATATTTTTGACGTAATCCTAAATCCACCTTGTCAAATACACAATATCACCCAAATCTGTGAGCAGTTTTTACCCCAGTGCAGTTCTCTGAAAACAAGCTGCTTTAAATAGAACACTGTGTTTGCAGATAAGGATACCCTTCATTTTAAAACTGCATTCAATGGATAAAAATGCATAAACCCACTGATTAAAACTGTCCTTACCCAATGAAAACATTTCTAGTTTTAATAGGCACCGAGTGTAATTGTGATGCATTGTAAGCACAGGCTCCTCTCACAGCGGAGCGAGCCTCGCTGTAGCTTACAGATTGATGCTCATCTTTGGTTGGCACTAATAAAACACTAGGTCCAGAAAAACAATCTTCCTTTTACAGAAACTCATGAACTTGACTGAGTCTTTTTAAATCCTATAGTATAGTAGACGTAATGCAGTGATGAGTGTATCATTTGCTATAAAATAATCCTGAGCTCAGGGTGAAGTCACTGCACTACGAGGGGCTCAGTATGAATCATTCCCCAGAGCTAATGGACACAATTCACGCTTCTGGTTTTATTTTTTTTTTCCCCTCTCTGTCAGTCTTGCTGGATATGTACAGTATGTGTAGGGCAAACATTCAAATAAATACATTAAATGAATATAGCTTGCCATTTGTTTCGAGCACAAAAAAATAATTTGTAACAGATTTTTTTCATACAAGCTCCTTTTCTGCTCACACAAAACACATTAAATTGCACATATCCTAAAGAGACTATGTGTAAAGGTCACTGTTGAAAATGCTGCAATAGTGCAGAGAAAAGAGCAAAGTCTGTGTGTGTGTGCGTGCGTGCGTGTGTGTGTGTGTGGTGATGAGGAGGAGCAGAGGCTCTTAGACAATGTGAAGTGGAGGTGAGGCCCAGGCAGCATGGCCGCAGCGTTGTGACCTGTGCCCTGACTCACGCATCATGTAGCTCCCTGGCGCCAGAGGACCTTCTGACCATGATGAGTTTTGACTCCTGTCACCTTTGGGTGTCGTCAAGATCCTCTGACATGTATTTTTTTTTTTTTTCTAGGAGAGGATGCTTTTCTGCAGCCTAAAATGCTCTACGGGTGACTGCTCTCCCCACCAGTGAAGAATAGAGAGGAGAGGAGACATTGAGGAGGCTTTCTAGACAGACTCAAGACATCAGGAGACAAAAAAGAGGTTTGCTGTTGTCACACACAAGCAGAATAATCGGAAAACTATTGTCTTCACACATCCCCCGTTGTGCTGAGAATGATGGTGTTACAAGCTCAGTCAGAAACAATGCACTATCATAATAGGTGCGAAGATTAGGATCTTTGAGATGTTATGTATTGCAGTCCGCTGTATTGTAAAGTGTTTGTTAGTGAATAAGATGGAAGAAGGGAGACAGAGATAGTGTGTGGGTGGCTGCAGAGGAAGGTCTAAAGACCAAGCATTCAGTCATCCCACCTGTTTTGACAGTGTCTGCGGATGTATCAATACAGTGCATTTAAGCTCACACAGTACTGAGGTTTGACAGTCAGACTATTGTGTTGGACATTTAAAAAAATGATTTTGGGCAGGTTATATCTATTCACCTTTGCACCCATCAGTTGCAGTTGAATGGGACTGAAAAAAGGGAGTGACTGACAAGAAAAGCACACCGCTGGATGCCAATTTCATGTATGTTTTGTATGTGGAAAATCACTCACTGGTGTGTTCAATTTTAATTTCAGGCATGCTGTATACGAGTGTGCGTGAACACAGAGGATTTACTGCTTGTAATTACCAGGCTGGTATTTTAGCTCTAACAGCGAAATGCTGCCTGGCACACACAATCACTTTGTTGTGCAAGTGCTATAGGTGATGCATGCATTTGTTCATTTGCAATTTGGGCTTTCTCTTGCTCTGCCTCTTACACAAACACTCACAAGAACAGGTAATATATAGAGTGATGCAACATGCACTTTAGCTAGTTTTATTTAGCCCAGAGATTGACTGCAGTCAAGAGTGGAATGGATGTAATAATTGCATGCACTCTATAACATGCTCTGTAAATGTGTTTTCACAAAAACAGGGGTGGGGTGGGGAGTGGGGGTCGGTTTCAAGGTATTTCTAATGGCTTTCTTCAAAGTATTCCACGTTTACTCTCACTGTATTGTTTGTTTGCAACCGCCTGACGTAGTTCTCTCACTTACATTTGTTGCTTGCAAAGAACATGAAACATTGAGATTCTGGGAAACCTTCGATACAGGATCACCTTTATGCTGCGTGACAATAGCGGGATTCAGCGATGTTACATTTACTCGCTGCAGATGGTTGATAAAGCCCTGCGTAATGTGCAGGAGCACTGCAGAGATCTACACAAGAGAAATTCTCTTTGACCAAAGTGCAATGGCACCCCTGCTTTTGTATGACCTTGCTGTGCGCGCTGCACTGTTCTGTTGGTAAAAATGACTCCATTCATGGCAGCATTGAGAACAGACAGTATAAATATACAGTGCTGCTGTCAATCTCAGTTTTGAAATGGGCATTATGATATTACATATTCACCATGCTATTGTGAATTGGCTTATTGGGTATAAGGTCAAATATCACGTGCACTGATTGTAATAACAGTGGTCTGGCTGTGCTGTGTAGTATATGCCCTGTGAAACAAAAGCTTGGGGGAGGAGTATGTGTGTCAGGGCAGGGCTGGCCATGTGTGTGTGCGGCCCCACACTGACTGTAGCTGTGTATTGGCTCTCCTCTATCCGTGTCAGCAGGGCTGTGTGACTGAAAGGCACTGGATTATGTACACTGGGGGCCAATGGGTCAGCGGATAAGAAGTCTTCTCTGTTACCACAAATCCACAGATTAAACGCAGTGTCGAGAGCCAGTGCTGCCCTGAGGGCAAATGGGTCTGAAAACACAACTCTCAGAGAGCTTTGCCGTATCCCTCCTGTCACTGTGTAGCCACGAGGCCACGTACGAGACTTCTCTTTAAGTCCCGCTGCATAAGCCTGGCCTTTTAAATACGTCCGGGTCGTGCAGGGGTTATGGGTCGTGTTGCTGACATGATATCTTAATTGGAAAGTTAATCCTGTGCTGGGACAGCTGACTCCAAGTTAAAACAGTCTGTTTTGTACAGAGAAGTCAACAAAACACTGAAGTCAAAGCAGGCATTGAATGTGCACAGTTATGTTTGCATCCACCATCTTTGCCAAGCAGAAGTGCTTTCCCGCCCCAGGCAATGAACAGCATACATTAGCATTGTGTGGCACTGTTTACATCTCAGCTCAGCGCCCTCTTTTGATGCTGTTTAAGTGCTTTAAACAGGCTCAGCCTACACAGACAGATCACACATTATTTACAAATGATATTATTTGTTTCAGAGTCAGATTGGCATTTACCTGTGATGTTTAGAGTGAGCACTCTTTGGTGTGTCTGCATGCATGTTTACATACATCTTTTTAGGTTTATGATTATCAAGAGGAGCAGAGATGGCGGGAGGAAGGTGCTCTGTATGTGATAGTGTCAGGATGGCTGTTGGTGACAGGCTCTAGTAGCGTCTCCTCTGCTCCAGTGATCCTAGGGAATCTGGGTCATTTCCAGCCTGTTCACATGTAACTATTCCCCACTCCTTCCCTCCCTCTGCCCAGGGCGAGCTACGACCCAGCTACATGCTAATGATGACACAAAGTAAATGCACTCGTCTCTTATCGTAAATTGGGAGGAAGCTCCCACACCACTGTGCTGCTGTATCAATCCTCTCTTCATCTTGTAGTCCTCTTTATGCTGCTGTTTGTCACTGAGCTTCAGAAAAAAAGTGTGAGGTATTTTTCTCTCGTTGGCAATAAGCTTGTCAAACTGTTAAATGCAGCAAAGGATCTGTATCAGTTGGCAAAACAGCCACAGCTGATACAGAGGCTGTTGGTTATGTCTGTGAAATACAGAGCCTTCACTATTCCTCATAGTCTTACTGCTGTGAGTAGCTTATGTACATAATGATAAAGAGGGATCTCAGTTATTTTACTTTGATTTGGAAGCTAATTAATATTTTTAAGGCTTAATGTTTTAGCCATGGAAACAGCAGTTGAGAAAACACTTTCCCTTACTAATGGTGCATTTAGTAGGTGCTCTAGAGCTTTCAGTCATATAATATGATCCTCAACAACGCAGAGAATTCATCACTGGTCATGGAATTGTAGATTTCCATTTTTCTTAACACTTTAAAGGGGAACACTGCCTTAATTAGGTTTCCTCAGCTGAGGACAGTTCAATCAATATTTGTGAACACCAGCTATTCTTTAGCAAAACCTGGAACCAGAAGAAATCTCAAACTTGTTAAACAAGTTTAAAGTCTGTTTGCAGCTCCATAGACAATGAGAGCCTGATTTTGTGGACCCACAGATTGTTCCTTTTCTTTTTTAACACCCAAATGTCTATCTTCTATCGTGGTGTTCTCCGTTGTAGTGTTCTCCGTTCTGAAACAGAAAATGTGCCCATATACTGAGAAGATTTCAGAAGATTTCCCTGGGTGCTCTCAGTGTCAACAATGACATCTTTTCCAATTCGTCTTCTGTGGAGCAGCTCCAGACTTTATACTGGATAACATCACAAATTTGAGTTTTAGTGCTCTAGTTTTTGGACTTTGAAGAGTTGTTCATGTTTACTAATATTTTTTGGAGTGCCATAGACCCAAATAACAAGTATGAATTTTAAAAATGGGTGTAGTTCACCTTTAAAGGCTTAATATTTTTATTTTTTTATTTTAAGATATCGTAATCTCCAATCAAACATGTGCAGGGTTTACAAAATAACATGAGAAACTGCCATTATACACATAAATGCAATTCAGTGCAGTGACCCTGCAACAAATACTGGTATTTTTTTGTTTTTGTTTTGATTTTCAGCATTGAGTGAAATTACTAATCATTTTGTAGTTTACAGGCTTGTGTTAGGTATTCCTGTTATTTTTTCTGTGCCTCACCACCATTATTTCGAATTCTGTTCACCCCTGTGGGGATATTTGTAGTCGGAGGACGCGCAACTATATGTTAATGAGATCATCTATATTAAAATATTTTTTTTTAAAAAAACAACAACGCTATTTAATAAATTCAACAGGTCTGATATCGACCGCATCAAAATCAGTTTTGTCTGCAGAGAGCCGGCTGCAGGGATGCCAGTGAGATCCATGAAACAAGTAGACAAAAGAGAAAAAAAAAAATAGACGTGTTTGAATGAAGTCCACTGTGTTGCGGTGCTGCATGTGCGGAGATATTGGTGTCAGGAGGCCTACTATCTCCTGACACAGTGACATAGGCCTGGACTCGTTGGGATACAGTACACGACTGCGCCTTAGTTTATTTAAAATGGCATAGAAAAATTATAATTCTTTATGCGAATTAAAAGTAAGGACTTTAAATATAAAAATATGAGAAAGACACGCGTGCAATTAAAAAAAATGATAATAAGTGAATAAAATGTCCTATTTGCGGGGTTTTCCATAAGATCATTATATGTAGCACCTGTTTATTAGCGCAGTGATACTAAACACTGATTCACAATGTAAAAGAAATCGTGCCCTTGTTTTTTTCTTCTCCTATAAATGTTTTAACAGTGCCTATAACCTAGACGTGTTGCTTACAAAGCACAGTCTACAATTGTTATTTCCAGCCCTTCGTTTAAAAGATCCAAAACTCGCCGATATTTTATTGATGCGCGCTTCCTAGAAAAAAAATATTGCAGTCCTTGTAAATTTAGGCTGGGGCGGGCAGCCTGCACAGATGAAATATTCACAGGCAGCTAAATATTTCAGTCCAGCACCTTGTCAGTCGCCCTCGGAGTTTGCTTCCACTGCTGCATCTGATGGAGGTCTTATCCTTTATTTACCAATATTTACCGGTTGGTGTAATATTACGGGTGAATGAATGGCAACACCGACAGGATCGTCTTAATCTGCTCTCATAGTGGCTGCTATAAATTGGCAATTTCATAACGATGATGCGGCCTGATTGTTTGTCAAAGCATGTTTTTGGCAAACATCATCATCAGGAGGTAATGTGCATACTCTTGATTATTACGATTTAAAGCAAAAAACTGTAGTGATGACGCTGCCTGCAGTTAACCAGCAAGAGAATGAACAGCTTCCTGTGCAGAAGGCATTTCATAACCCTACATCGAGAGTCTATAATTCATGCAAAAAGAGCCCGAAGGGGATTCAGCTCGAGTGTGCGCGTGCGTGCACGTGCGTGCGAGAGAGAGAGACAGGGAGGGAAGAGAGAGAGAGAGAGAGAGATAGAGAGAGAGTGTGTATATGTGCGGGGGGGTGGGGGGTTTGTGAAAATAATATCAGGCTTTTCCGTCAGAATGAACTTTACTACTGTATCCAGCCATGAAATAATCTGACCCGACACTTCAAACCATCTGCGCTATCTATCCGCCCTCTTATTTACTAAATCAGCCTGTGCACAAAACGGAGTGTGTCTGATACTAAAGCCGAGTAGCCTGGCAGGGCCACGATAATCCTATATCACGTTTATTCCCCGCTATGTTTTACAACCATCGGCAGCCTTCCTGTGCTGATGCTGTCAGGCACACTGTAAATAAAAGCAGATTGTGTGAGCTCCAGTCTGCCCGGATCGCCGTCACATAACTGCCAATGTAACAGCCATCAATTAGCCTGTGTTTTCAAAAAGAGCATTTTATTCATGTCCTACATAAAAGAGCATGCGTCGTCATAACTTAGGGTCTGATATGATTTATTATGGTTAATAAATTAGCACTTTTGTGAGGTTGAAAAATGCCGGAAGCCTCGACAAAAAGTCAAGGTTGCGAAACTGAGTTGGCTGCAAATTCACAGTCCTGTTGAAATAAAGCCCACATTGACCTTTTTTTAATGATTGCTACAATTCAGCATATAAGCCTTAAGGGAATATATGAGTATTAAACATAATGACGCAAATCCTATTTTAAAATGAAAGCATTAATTTAGAGTGAATAAACCTTTAGCCACGTGGGTTTACAATACAGAAATTTTAATATTGTACTGTTCAAAATTCTAGGGCCACCTTAAACGTTATTTTATAGCAATGTTATAAAGATCTAAAATACAACCGGAACGTACAGGAAATACAGCATTAAAACTCAAGTATTTCAGAATAAAAAACTTCCAACAGGATAAAGTTACAAATAGTGCGACCTCCCTTTCCACTTACACTTAGACAATATGAGATTAAGCCTAATCCTCTCATGTATTTACACCAGGTTGCATTCAAATCCAAATCTCAGTTTTGATTGTTTTAGTTACCTTTTGTTGTGATTCTACTATTCCATGTTTCACACTCAATATTGACTTCAGTCTGAAGAAGCCATTTTTTTCTGACTTTTTTTTTGGTGTTTTATTGCATTGCACATGTTCTCTGTGCTCTTTGTTTCTCTTTATAAAGAGACTGAGAAATAAATACATAGGCAGTATCCTCATTACAACTTTGCTAAAACAACAAATGATGGCCTAAGATTTTTGCACAGCACTGTAAATTTAAAAGTAATCCGTCAATTGAATAGACCATACCTCAACTGTAAATATGATACTGTTGTCTAATATTTAATATCATCTGAGTTTTAGGGCAGGGCCGTCTATCAGCGGGGACGTGTCTTTTTGCTGTGTAAAGCCCGCTTCAAGAGCTCTAAAGGGAGACTGAGCAGAGCCTGTTTGGCTGCTTTGGTACTTGACTATATAGACTGAAGAGTCTTTCTTCGACACAAAGGCGGAGGGTGTTTGCAAAGCACGGCGGGGCAGCTAAACGTTTGAAGACGCGAAGCAAAAAGGTCAAAATGTTTATATTATTTTTGAAAAGGGAGGTGCTGAGATCTCCTTTCCGCCTGATTGGCGGAATTTGACAGTGATTGACGTGCATCCATGGCAACCGGGCAGCCAATCTGCCAAGTCCAATAGGAAATCATCGGAGGGGGCTTGACTGTCTTTTTCTCCCCCCTTAAAAAATACATTTCGGCTCCTGGTTTAATTCTTTCGTACTTTCAATCCGAGCCTACCTTGAAAAATACATCGCGGCTCCGGCTCGCACTTTCAGCCTATTGCCTGCCAAGTTTGCCCAGCCCGAGGATGCGGTAGCCGGCCCCCACGCAGCATCGTTCCTCCTCCGCGGCGTTTGCGTTTTTCACGGCTAGTCAGACGATTGGTTCGGTAACTTTGGGATTGCCTTGTTTTTTGGGTGTCTTGGACTGCCTTGGCGCACGGAAAGCAGAAGCAGGAGGACTTGACGCGGAGGCGAGAGAGGAGAAAGGAGGGGGAGAGGGGAAACACAGGAGAAGCCTCCATGTTTCAGCTGCCCATCTTGAATTTCAGCCCCCAGCAGGTCGCCGGGGTCTGCGAGACTCTGGAGGAGAGCGGGGACGTCGAGCGCCTCGGCCGCTTCCTCTGGTCGCTGCCCGTCGCGCCGGCGGCCTGCGAGGTCCTCAACAAGAACGAGTCGGTGCTGAGGGCACGGGCCGTCGTCGCCTTTCATACCGGCAATTTCCGTGAACTCTACCACATCCTGGAGAACCACAAGTTCACCAAAGAGTCGCACACGAAGCTGCAGGCGCTGTGGCTGGAAGCGCACTACCAGGAGGCTGAGAAGCTGCGGGGACGCCCGTTGGGGCCCGTGGACAAATACAGGGTGCGGAAGAAGTTCCCCCTACCCAGAACCATATGGGATGGAGAGCAGAAAACCCACTGCTTCAAGGAGAGAACCCGGCACTTGTTAAGAGAATGGTATTTGCAGGATCCCTACCCGAATCCCAGTAAAAAGAGGGAGCTTGCACAGGCTACAGGACTTACACCCACACAAGTAGGAAACTGGTTCAAAAATCGCAGACAAAGAGACAGAGCAGCGGCTGCGAAGAACAGGTGAGCTACACGCTTCTCATGGATGGTTTCTGATCACAGTAGCTGTAACAGAAAAGTAATTTTTTGCACATAGTGGAAAAGGAAAAACATGATGACTCAACATGCATTATGTGATTTATTAGTATTTCAGTTTATTGTAGCAGGGCAGGCCGTAACCCACGCTGGTTAGAGACATTTGGTTCTGACATTATTTCTCTGAATATTAGATTCAAAATCGTCCTGTAGGCCTAATCCTAAAATCATGGTGCTTTTGTTTTGTAATAAGTGCTGCTTACAGTTTATGTAATAATGCTATTTTTAAAGGGTGCTGCAATGTATAAAATAGCCAGACAGTAATGCTGAGAAGAAAAAAAAAAAAAATTCCTGTCATTTTAAATTATTGGCAGAACAAAGCTCTCAATCGATGCTTTTACTTTAAATTGTTATGAATGAAATTACAAGTCAGCTTGAACAAAATTTAGGCTAACATGAATAGGCTAATCACATGTTATGTTATGCTTATTTTTTTTTACAAGTGCACCCCTGTAGTAAATGCATTAGATTAAGATAATAATCTAATGTTGAGAACGTAATTTAATAGTAGATACTGTTTGATTTCCCATTACTATCGCAGCCAATAAGTTGAAAGGCCTTTTACAGTGTGGGTCGAGGTCACATTGTTGTCATATTTAATACAGCTAAAACTGCCCCAAATTTTCCATAGTATAGTGACTGGTATGGTCTTTATTTTAATTAGTGAGATCGTCGAGATAAAAACACATTTAATTATCCTATTGGCTTATTCGAAATAGCCTAACCCACTTCATGTATGTATGTGTAAGGTAAAATCTGCTATAACATTGCTATTTGTTTTCATAAATAGCTTATTTTCTACCGTGCGCACTGCATAAATGTCAGTTTTGTTTATGGCCTAATTAAATTGCATATTGCATGTTGTTTTGGGATTTTCTTTTTGTAATAACAAAAAATTACACAGCAAAAAAAAAAACCCCAAACAGTTAAAACACTACAACCCTCAGTTAACGAAGAAGCTGCAAATAGAATTAGAATTTCCTCATTTACTTAAAATTAAATCTAAAATAATAATAATAATAATAACAACAACAACAACAACAACAATAATAATAATAATTTTGATTATAAAGAAAAATCCCTCTGCACGGTAGACGCCAATCTGTTCCGTCTCTCCGTGTCCTCTGCACAGGCTCCAGCAGCAGGTCTTGTCCGGCGGCTCGGTTCGCTCCCTGGCGGACGAGGACGGCACCGTGGACCGCCTGGGGAACTCGTCCAGTCCGGAGGCCAGTCTGTCCAGCAAAGCAGCCGCCTCGGCCATCTCCATCACCTCCAGCGACAGTGAATGTGACATCTGACGGGCAGATTGACGGTGTTGATGAGTAAAAGGGGGATACGAGTGAAAGACAATCCAATAAAACAAGTCATAGTGCCTGCGTTGAGTTAAAACACACAAACACACACACGAACTGATATTTGACGGGTGCCAAAACATGAGGGGATCTGTGATCTGCGGCGGACTGCCCGTCCTTTTCCTTTTAGGCCTACATTTTTTTTTGTTTGCGTTTTACCCACGTGTGGATAACTGAACTTAATACGGAAGAAACATATTTGACGGACTAATAAACCAACGCCCCGAGATGAAAAGTTAAAAAAAAAAAGAAGAAAAAATTACAAAAAAAGGGATGAAGGCATCCGAGCGCCTAACCTGCTGTTCTCTGTGGGTATTTCATGTTGAAAAAGAACTGTGATATTTTTACTTTACTTTCAAAGTTTTATAAATAATGTTTATTTGCCTATTTAAAAACGATCTGCTCTGTCTCTTTGAATTTCATATTCATTTGCTTGGTGTTTTTAATACTTACCTTGTGCACAGGTGAACCTGTTGAGCATGCGCGCTTTAGTGAAAATGTGTTTCAGTAAAAGAAAAAAGTAAAGATAACTTAATAAAATAATTGTTGATCAAGAGAGTATACAATTTAGTCCTATTTTTTATTATTGTGTTAAGAAAAAAAAGAAGAAATTGTAAAATAATGACATTATTACATAAAATCCTCGTCGTTCACGAGGAGGAAACTTTTCGTGATTATAACGCCACAGTGCTATATTCCCTGACACGTTTCTAGAGCGAGGCCTAATTGGCCAACATGCTTTGCGTCGTGTAATGCAGGGTGACAGCGAGAGGTCACAGAGAGGCCGACTCACTAACCCGGATGATCTGCGAGAGAGATCATAGAGATCAAAACACAGCAGATTGTGCAAACAGGCCTTATTCTCCCCGTGGAGGAGGACAGACAATGTAGATACAGGCTTCTTAGAAATCTTTGCAAGTGTCCATTTTCCCAAGAATGGCTTTAATTTAGTGAATAGGCCGTGTATGGTGCAGATGCATCCAATAAATGAACACGAAATGACAGATCTGTTATGGCTAAATCAATATAATATTTTTGCTGAATTTGTGTAGCATTAATGCACACACGTAGTCTTAAAAGTAGGCTACAAATTATATCTGAAAATGTCTTATTCGGTCGTTTTATTTGACTACAGTCTTGTTTATTGAAATCTGCAACTGTTCTTTAATTAAATGTTCAACTCAAAACAGTATTTTCATTCTACTGTAAAACTTCTGTGGAAAGCTATTTTTTTTTTTTAACTAATATTGTTTGTTTTGTTGTAATGCATCTGCAGCATCCTTCCGAACTAAAATCTGTCAGTAGTCTATAGCTTCAACAATTAGGGAAATAATCGAAAGAAAATTAATTGCCAACTATCTGATAACCGATTAATCACTTCAGTCATTTTTCAAGCAAAAATGTTTAATATTTGCAGTTTCTAAAATGTGAGAATGTGCTGCCTTTTGTCATTTATGACAAAATGATGTATGATGTGGTAAATGTATGATAGTCTTCTGGTTTTGGATTGTTGGTTGGACAAGAGAAGCAGTTTGCCGACGCCTCTCTTAGCTCTGGCAAATTGTGATTAATGTTTTTCAAAAGTTTTTGACGTTTTATAGACTAAATGATTCAACGTGAAAATAATCAGCAGTTTAACCGATTACGAAAATAATCGTTAGTTGCAGTTTATACAGTATCCTCTCCCACTTTGAAAATAATGTCAGTAAAACATATCTTCCCGCACAGCATGTCACTAAATATTTATACTGTAAATAGACTTTAAATCGCGATAAATTGCCTACAGTGACGTCTTAATGTGGTGATAAACAGGCTAAGAGCCAAGTGAGCAAAGCAGACGTAAAGTTGAGCTTTTCCATCTGATGGGACAGACACCTGGTTCCGTCCAATTTGCAATTAATTAGGCTACAGTAACTTCTGCAGCAGACAAAAGCCTTTCAGCTTGAACAACACAGAAGCTAAATGTGTATGGAGAGAGAGGAAACAAGTGAAGGGAAATAAATGGCGTTGGGTGGAGGGAGGGTGGGTTTTTCTTTTTATATTTTTTTTTTTTTTTTTTTTGCTGCGTCTCTTTCAAACCACGGGGACAAAATGGCTGAATATTTCCGTTTCTATTGAGAATAAGGACGACCGGGGGACTAGATGAAAAAGTCTTTCTCGCAGTCAATAAGGTTGTCAAACTGGTCAGCGGTAATCAGTGCTAATGATGGGTCTGGGGTCCCTGCTCGGACAAAAGGGGCCCTGCCGCTGTTTTGTAAAGGGAAGCGACCGCGGGTCCCTCTCCAAAGAAAAGACTCCTGTGAGGGTAGTCTGGGGCGCGGAAATCACAACTTCTCTTGTGTGTGCGTGCGTGTGTGCGCGCGTGCAATTTTGAGCTCATGGCCTGGCCTATTGTTTTGTGACTTGTAGTGGCCTCCTTACGGGCGCAGCACATATGCTTCAGTAATTTATTAAATATAGTTGGTTCTAACCTGTTATCGGCATTGTGGAGAAAACCTTTCATATTCTATTCATCTTGCGGGCAGACAAGTTAAGGGTTGTCGGATAAGTGAGCTTAACTTGCATATAAGTAGACGCTCTTTCAGCGTCGGATGTGATATGTGTTGAAGGACAGGCAGCAGCCTTGGCTATATGTCTTTATTGTTATTGAATCTGTCAACGTTGTTCAGTGTGCAGACACTCTGCAGCGCGCTATAGTTTGTCAGCATTAATGACTGCACAGACATGACAGCCTCTGTATCTGTCTGCACAACATCTGCATCAGCATCACATTGGATCTGATCCTATAACTTGTTTTTTTAAGCCTTAAACTGTTTTAATATTTTTTGATCGCATCATTTATAATTATATCAAGACTGATACTTTTTCCAATACTAGTACTGATACTTTTTTCAATACATGTAAAAAAAAGAACTAAATAAATAAAATTAAAAAAAAAAAATAAACACAATATTAATTGTAATGATAATAATGTATTTGATTATATGGAAACAAATGCATTGGAGCAACAAGGAAATTATATTAAAAAAATATTTAAAACGAAACAGATTAAACTAAAAAGGAGCATTAAAAAATAAGGATTCCTTAAAATAATGGGAGATAACGAGATCCAGTGCTGATTTATGATTTTAAGTGTTTGTATTCTCGTAGTAGTCCTATAAAGTTCCTTTCAGACTGAGCCAAGTCAGATTTTTATTTCAGAGGCGAGAAATCTTATACCGGGCAAACTCTCTTTAACCAGAGGAGAGGAATTAAAAAGTGTATACAGGGTGACCTACAGTGTAAGTTTTTGTGAACATTATCCTACAGGGGAAGAAGGGATGAAGGTCATATATGATGTAGAAATGGTCCAACTGTCTCCTCCAGATTGTGAGGATGAGGAGATGACTCTTCGTACATCGTTAAGTCACATAACAGGCGCAGAAAACGAACCATCTAATGTGTCTTTTTTTGTTCAAGTTTTCCTCCAGCTTAAAACGGGTGAGAGATAGTGGAGTCAAGCAACTTTGCAGCGTCCAGACTTTTTAGTGTCATCTCGCAGTTTCCACCCCGTTTTGCTGATGCTCAGAACCAGATTGCTGACTTACAACTTTTACCACAGCAGTAACGCACATTCTCACCATCTTGCTGTACCCGTCATCGTGTTAGACTGATATATTACGAAATTAATTATTTGCAATCACGGGGGCATTATCAGAAGTCATAATATAAAACAGGGGTGTTTATAGCATTTAAGGACATTCAGGGTTAGCTCCCCCTGGGAGAGATCCTCCCCCAGGATTTTAAAATTAATTAATTAATTAATTTTTTTTGATGAACAAAAAAACTGATGAACATTTGTGATGTTAAAAATAGTGTTTGTCAGTAATTAGTATTATTGGTAGAAACAGTACTTTGACTCGTTTGACTAGAGTTGCAAAAATAGTTCAAATTGCAATTTTAATCAGCAATGTATTTTTGAGGGCTTTAATGCATGAAACAAATTGCATATTATTAGATCTGGGGCTCTTTTTTCTAAACAGACAGCTAGAAATGTGCAGATTGCCTGAGAATCAATTTAAAAACATCTCAATTAAAAGTCGTGTAATTGAATGCAATATGAGGTGTTGCACATTGTTAAAATAATCTACAGTCAAATTAATTCTCAATTGGGTAGAGGGTTGTCACCCAGATGGATGTTTGTTTTTATTCTCTATGACGCTCTGCAGGTCCTTCCATTGGTGGAAGTACATTTACTCAAGCACTGTACTTAAGTGCACTTTTGAAGTACTTGCACTTTGCTTGAGTATTTTAATTTGATTTTAATTTAATTTTGCTGCTTTGTACTCCTAAACTCCAACACATTTTTTAGGCACATTTTGTACATTTCCCTCACATTTATCTGACTTTTTAGTTTCTTTGCAGATTCAAATTATAAAAACAAAATACACCCAGAGACTACTTTATTAGGTACACCTGTGGAATGTGACCCAAATGTTTTGCTATAGATTTCTGCTTTTATAAAGTCTATAATGTTCAGTCTTTGTTGACACTGTCATATAGTTTTTAATATAATCATATGTGTTAGAATTGAGCTCATAGTTAGTGATGTGTTGAGCTGGACTGCATTATATTTATGCAGTAAGAAAGTAAATTATTTTTATTATTTCTGCATTACATTGAGAAATGTTTATAATATGATGCCCCCCTCATTTGTGTAAGTAGGGAGGACAAACAATGACAAACACCTCTCAATATACTGCAGTCTATACAACACCAACTTTAACCTCAATAATACATAACTGAATTGACACTTTTCCTCAAAAAACTGAACATTATGATCATTGTAAAGAGGGCTGCAGTATATTATACAGGTGTATCTAATAAAGTGGTCACTGACTGTAATCAACTAATAGATCCTGATGCAGTTTTAGTGGTGAGGCGACCATAACAGTAATGTAGTTGAAATGAGCCCTAATTTTACCAGCTGCAACATTAGTAATGCCCACCCACTAATGCAACAACAATATTGTGAGTCTTAGAAGGGCCATTCTGCATAATAAGTAGGATTTTTGGTTCCACTGTAACACGATTTCCTGTAAAATTCCAATCAAGTACTGGCAGCTGTAGATTCTTGCATCCTACTGTTGTTTTACAGTGCAAATAATGAAAATAACAACATATTATTATTAAATTCATAACTATTTCACAGTAGATAATAAGGTTTGCAGTGTAGCATCAATATTTACAGTGTTTTACTGTATTTTGAAGAAACTGTACATCACTGTCAGAATTTGGGCGTATTTTTACAGCAGTAATTTTGGCACCAAAAGCATCAAAATTTAGTGTTTTACTGTATTTTGAAAGAAAAAAAACCCTGTCCATTACTGTTAGAATTTGGCCATATTTTTACAGTAATGTGTTACACAGTGCTACTGAATGACATGTAGTTGCCAGCATGCTACCATTATTTTACAGTACCAATACTATAAATTACCTCAACATTATATCATCGTTACACACGGTATTTTACAGTAGGATATGGGGTTTACTGTGTAATATTGGCTCCAAAAAGTATCAACATTTACTGTATTATAAAGAAAAAAACGATACATAACTGTTAGAATTTGTTCATATTTTTACAGCATTTTTTTTTTTTTTACAGTGTAATACAACATTTTTGAATGCAGGACTTCTAGTTGTAGCAGGGCATTGGTATTCGACTTATTTCACCACTGGAAACTTGAGTTGTCATTATAATCAGCCCTTTAAAGTTCTCTGTCTGGACTCAGAAATCGTTATGTTTTCGCAGTCAGAACAGTTGCTTCATCGTAAATAAAAAATGATGTCAAAGATAAGAAATAACAGGGCAGCAGTGTAGGGCTAACATGATCCTGTCACGCCGTCACATTTTTCCCTCTCAACACGCCTCCCGAAGTGGTCGAGGTCACTCAGCAGGGGAAACTTGTCCTTTTCAGCAGGGCTTTTGTTCCCCGCCCTCTTCCCCTTTCAGCCAAAGCACTCTCCATCCCATCCACACTGCAACAACTTAAAAAACTCGGTTGTTGTTTACAAGGTTAAACCTAAACTCACTGGGTGATTTTGAGGAGAAAAAAAAAACTATCAAAATAGTTTGTTCCGAGGACCAAAGAAATCCGCTGCAGAGCGTTTTTCTGTCAGCTCATTGTAGGAAAGGCCATGAATTTATATCAAAATATTCATTTGAAAACCTGCTCTCGCCCCATCAGTGTTTCCCGACCTTGGGAATAGTTATTTCTAGGCTTTTGTGCGTGTCATTGTAACCTGGCCGATGTTTTCCTTCCCATCAGAGATGTTTTCTTCTGAAAGAATAGGAAACAATCTCATTTATGATGTGCATCATGTATGATGAGCAGCTTCATCTTCTGAAGGCTTCACAGAATAATGTGGAAGATGCAGACTAGTGGCGCCCCCTGGCGGCTGTGCTTTAACTACATGCAAGAGGGAGACCAGATGATCGTCAAGCAGTTTTGTAGCTTTCCTGGCAATTTTTAGTCCGGTGCAAACTAAAATGCAGTTATTCACTAGGTGTTAGATATACTCCATTCAAGCAGACAATTTAATAACCAGTTTTTCTTGTTGGAGTAGATAAAAACAAAAATTACTGAAACCAAACACATTGAATTTTAGGACCATATAGCTTTCGAAGTACTGAAGAAACTCATTCAGATTCCCCCACCCATTCAAAGAAGTTTAAATACTGTAGTGGATTATTAGACCGTTAAATCTAATTAATTTATGTATTCAGTTATCCTTGACAGTTTAGATATACTTTCAGTATATTTTACCTCCCTTCATAAGTGTTTCAAAATATTCCCCATACAATTCAGTAAAAGAAATACTTTTTTTCATTTTGTTTCACTTTAAATTGTAATTAATATTATTCAAACATTTAAAAAAAAATCACATTTAAATAAATTCTCTTTAAAAAAAGATCAGAATCAGTCTAAAATAATACCACGTGTTTAGTGTGTGTGACTGTATTACAAAAAGTACTTTAAAATCTCCCAAGCCCGTGACACAATAGTTACAAACATGATCTAAGTTTCCTCTCAAATTAGATTTATATATATATATATATATATATATATATATATATATATATATATATATATATACATATATATATATATACTTTATTTGTTTGTTTATTTTTTCATTTTGTCAACTAAAATGTGCCTGACACGTCTATGGCCTGGTGCCTTTCCCTTGAAATTTTGCTGTACCTCAAAAGCGGTGGTCTTAAGTCTCCCTGTCTGGGCTAGCTATGGATTACAAATCCAAAAAAATGAGAAGTCTCAGAGAAAAATAGAGGACAATTAATTAATATTGGGACAGACTTGTTTGCTTTCACCACAGATTCTGCGTAAAAGCACCAAATAATCAAAGATAGCCCACTGCAAACTAGCCGCTTTGTGGTAAAACTTATTAATGAATGCTCATTTAGACAAATTAGTAATGTATATAGGTTCATTTAGACTTAGAGGGTGGTGTTACCTTTATTATGAGGCTGATTTCTGGCCAAACGTATATATACAGACACATAACCCATTAAAACTGTGCTGCTGTGTAACTCAATTATGACCATAGGTTTAATTCTACACACATAGATGATTAGGAATATTACCCTTAAAATTAGAAACCAAAGTATTAACTCTTATATCGACATAGTTTGTTAGTTTTAACAAATAAATACTACAACAATATACTAGAATTCCTAAAAATTTAGTTATGGCTTTTGGTTTTGGTGTGCTGCCTAAAATTTCCAGTGGCCCCATCTGGCCACCCCTATGAAAATACTTCTCGGGGCACCTCTGTAAGACTAAAATGATTGTCCCATATATTGGCTATGTAATGACTGTGGTTTACATACTGATGCTGTGCAGGTTATACCTTCTGCAGACCTCTGTACGCTTTTCTTAATAGACATTGATCGGCCCCGTTTCTTCATGCTTTAAATCATGTTGGTGTTCAGAGTCGTGCTTCATACATTACGACAGGCGGCTCAATCAATCAATCGATACATCGCTCCAACCTTGGCCCGTCTGCTTCTTTCACAAATCCACTGTTTGTTAGCAGATACAATGCAGACAATGTGAGGCAATTATGTGAAGTCAGCCAGCGTTCACATCATCAGGCTGCTCTGCTCACACAAAGAGGACTAATGTCAGCCAGGATCCTCCGCCTGTTATCGGAGCTGTAAGTGGCCTTTGTTTTGACAGCCGCTGGTGACAAAATATGAGATGCAAATGTGATCCAGTCCCGGTGCATTGTGGGAACTACAATATCGACAGAGCAGATAATAAGATAAGGCTGTCTGCTGAAGGTCAAATGGCCTACAGCAAAGTCTGAGGCTGTGTTGATCTCACAGAGACTTAGAGCAAGAGAAAGTAGATCCTTATGGTTTGATAAATATGTCTCACAGATGGTTTATGTGTTTTTAATGTAGCAGGTCTTTGAGTAGGTGTGCTAGCAAACAAAATCTATTAGGTTTGTCACTCTTTCAGCATTACAGTATTAATATATCTCATCATTCTATAGACAGATTAACCCACTAGAGGGCCCCAGAAGTTAAAGGGCTGTGGGCCCCCAGCTCCCCCAGTCATCCCCTACCCCAAAATTAGAATGCAGTAATCGGCCTTGTTCACAGAAAATATTTTGACATGTCGCTGCAGGAAAAGGTGTAAATTACTAAATCACTGTCACGCTGTCATGGTTTAACGGGACACTTGAATAAAACAGAGCCATTGTTAATGTTATAAGTAAGATCTGTGCATTTCCCACGATGAGCAATCAGAAATGTCTGCCTTGAAAGAAGGCCTATTATAAGGCATGCGTTTTTGCAACAGGGGCCTCAAGATTAGGTTGCTTTAAAATGCAGCAGTACCTTAAATGCCATACTAATTCAGTTTGTATGGGCCATAGTGTTGTACATATTGTTTTGTTCTTGTATTTTTGTTTTTTTCAAAAAAGAAATGCACATAATTAAATAAGCACAAACAGATAGGAACCTATGTTTTTTGTAGTGGCTAAAGATCTTGGGCCTTGAGGCAGTTGCCCACTTAATCAAGCCTTGACCAGATAATTTTGCTATTGGTAAAACTCAACTAGAAATGCATCATGTGAGCTGATATTTTCTATCAAAATTCTATTTTATTTTAAACTGAAGGCAAATAATAGCTGAAAGCATGCCAACAGAGTGAATTATTTCTGTGAATTTCTGTCAGGTCAGTGAATGAAGTACAGGATTTGGCCACTAGGTGGAGACAGTGACCAAATAAAGAGACTTCCTATAGAGGTCTCGTTATATGTTCTCCAAATATGACTGGAGATCTGTCATCTCAAAAATATGCTTTCTTTTTCCTGTAGCTCATTCATCAGCACTGAAGCATGTTTCTCCTCAACTAAATCACTGCGGCCACACATTTGAGTCCTCAATTCTTTGGGTTGGCAAAAAATGGATGTGGAAATACTTCATCATCCTCATGAAGCAAACCTTTAAAGTGATGGGGTTTTTTTTTATTTAAAAAAATAAAATAAAAATCATCCCCAGTATACATGATTTATTTTCATGATAATTCTTAACCCCTCAATATAAATGTTTTTTTTTCTTCAGTAATCCTAAAAATCTAACAAACAAAATACTGTGAGATTAAATTTTATGCTACCTTTACAGGCTTTTCTTAATTTTTTAAAAAATTGTTATTTTCATTATTAAAGCTGTTATTATTATTATTTGTTCACCATTTTCTTTTTAAAAGACAAAAAATGGAAATACTATCTCTCACTAAGATAAGCACTGTGACTTCTTTTTTTAATGAAAGATAGGGTTATTCAGACCAATAAATAATAACTATATAAATATAAACCCATATATAAAAGATAAACAGACTTTTATAGGTTTATTTATTGATAAACATTAGATGTGCCGAAGCCCCATCACTTCTACACAGGAGCAGGACACACAGTTATTTAGCCTCTTTTTTTTGTAGTTTTGCATCTCTTTGTAGTCATTGTTTTGTGGTTTGCATATGTTTGAGGTAATTTTCGGTGTGGATATTTTGTGTCACCTTGTAGGAGTTTTGTGTCTCCTTGTAGTCATTTAGTGACTCTTTTGGGTTGTTTTGTCATTTTTTAATTCGTATCTCTTTGCAGTTCCTTTGAGGCTCTTTATGGTCATTTTGCAGCCTCTGTGGTCATTTTCTTTTTCTGGTTGTACAGGTCTCTTTGATTGACATTCTGCAAGTGAAGGCCAGAGGGGCCCCTGACATGCTGGGCCTCAGGGACTTAGGTCCCTTTAGTATACATTTATAGTACCTGTATCTGTAGTTCTCACTTTTGACCACAAGATGGTGGACATGATTCATGGTAGAGAGGAAACGACTCAGCAGCTTTACAGCTGCAGGTTTTGTGCACTTCTGTCACACATCACTATATTAGTGAAGAGCCTCACATGGTGAACAAAACCTGTCATGAATGCTCTCCCTAAAAAAAAGGAGAAAATAAAGAAAAAAGAAAAACTGTCACTTAGAAGACAATGGTCTAAAAGGACATAGCATTGTGTTATTATTTATTAATTTATTTTAATTTTGTCTCATTTCAGGGCTTCTGTTTGACCCCCTTTAAGAAGAGAATAGTTAACCCACATTAAACAATAATATTGATCTGTACAAAGAGCTCTTATATTTATTTGTATTTTGACAGTGCATGTACACAAACAAACTACAGGTACGCTGCGAGTAAATTTGAAGTGTAAATGAGCGTACAGCATTACTGAGTGCAGGGTGTGAAGGTACATGTGTAAGAAAGTGTTGAGGCAGGGTGAGGGCAGCAGTTGGGATTTTTAAAGCTCTATATTTAAACTCTGGTCTCCAGTTTCTGCAGCTGTCGCCAAGTTTAAGTTCAGCACCTTGTGCCTTTCTCAGTCATGCTGCTGGGTCACAGTTATAAACCTGCCAGTTCTGAGACAGAGAGGGTGAAGCAGAGACCCTCGCCTCCCCTTCATGTGGTCTCTCCTGGAGCGTCAGAAAGTCCAAATAGTCCCAGTCACATTAAACCAAAATACCTGCCTAATTATCAGATCATCCTTACCTTTCACACAGCCGCTCTGCCAGGATCTTAGTTTCCTCCTTTTCATCCCCCTAAAATGATATAACCAAAGATTCAGTAAGGAGTGAAAACTATTCGTTTCTTAACTGGGTTGTTGTACTTCTTGTTCACCTCATTATTCTCGTAGAATAGGTCCCTTAAAGTCACACAGTTGTTTGTGTTACGTTGTAACTGACTATGACCATACAAAACAGTACACTGTATACAACCAATAAGTAAATTGTTTGTCGTTTTCAGCTTTGTCTCTATAACTGTCCGAGAGCTCAGTAATATCCACAAACAGATCAGAACTGAAGGTATATGTTTACAATTCAGAAGACCTTGTCCCAGGAGCCATAAGTGTCATGTTTATAGGTGATAATAACTGTATTATACATTATGGGTATCATCTATCGTCTCATACCAGGTAGCAAAAAGCTTATCATTGCTGATAAAAACAATAGGAGGTTACTCTACTCAATTACTTTATAGAACTAGCTTGGTTTATATCACACATTGTTTACAATTTTTTATATTTTATTTATTTATTTATTTATTTTACAGATAAAGGCAAATGTTTATTCCTTGGCTTTGATTGTACAAAATTTGTGGTATGATGTTGGATGTTACAAATTAATATACATACAGATCCCACTGTGTGACTGCGTAAAAACACAACTAACTAATATAGTGCTTTATTCTTTACACTATGACAATTTTCCTAAAATTAGATTTTAAAATATTACAATATATCACATTGCTTACTAAAGCACAATATATTGAAATATATATGTATCATGATGCATATTGTATCACCAGATTCTTGCCAATAAACAGCCCTGCTTTTGTAAGTGTTGATGTGTTGACGTGTTGATGTTGTGGCTGTATCATAAATAAAACTGTATCTGTTATAATCTGCATGACACAGTCAGTACTGCAGTAGCGGCACAGCAGTCTGTGTTGTTGTCAGTGGGACAGACCAGGTGCACTATTGTATTACATTAGTTACTTTTAGTGTTTTTTTTTTAATTTTCTGTATGATGCTTCAATTCTATGCGTAGCGATGTCTGTGTGTCTTCATGCTTGTGTTTTACATAGATTTTAATCTGTTGCGTTTGTTTGTTTAGTGGTGAAAATGTGGAAAAATGTTATGTGAAAGATGGTTTATGACAGAATGAAACCAAACAAAACTGTTAGGATTGTATCAAGTGAATGGTTTTCACTTTAAACAACATCTGTATGAAAGCTACACAAAATGCATACACTATTGTGAGGAAATGAGCTACGGATTTGAGAATTTTATGTTTTGGTTTGAGAATAATGATTTTATGAGATTAATACCAAAGCAATTAGGAAAAAAGTCTATACTGATGGAATTTTAATTTAAATATTTGGCTTCTTGTAATTATTTTTCAGTATTTCTCCACATTATTTCATCAATTAAACTTTACAATAATTATCCATTTTTATAATCTATATTTAAACCATCTATGTGTGATTGTTAAAAATCTTTAGAGTGGGTTGTAGTTTGATAAGACTTTGATTGTCTGGTAAAAAACATGAGTGTGCTGGATGTAAAATGTTAAATCTCAGGATAAGTCTAAATATGTCACTAACTAATCTGTTTCTTCTCTCCAGATTTCTCTCCAGAAGACGTCTTCTGCAGGCAGAAGCAGTCTGTTTGAAGATGATGAGAAAGCTTCGTCTTTTCTTTGATGGGTGAGTGGATTTACATAAATGTTTTTTCCAGCTGCTCCAAAATGCAGCCTTAATAAAGACATTTCAGTCTTTTAGTGGAGCGAGATGACAACTCTTCTTTGCGTGTAATTATAGCTGCCACATATGATAAACATGTCTTCCACATAAGACAAAGATCCTACTAATTTAGCACTCCAGCCTGTAGTTTGTAAGTAGTAAAACAATCATTCATTATGAAGACAGACTGGATGGATGGATCAGACAGACTGGATGGATGGATGACACAGACACAGACGCATACATACATGCATATATATAGATATAGATATAGATGTAGATGTAGATGTGTGTGTGTGTATATATATATATATATATATATAGGTGGACAGTCAATACTTAGAATTTGTGCATTTGTCCCACCTAATAAAAACAAAGTTGCAGAGGGCTTCTATTTTGGCAATGTCAAAGAAATTTACGCCATAAATCAATGCTAAAATCATTCAAATTGGTGCATAAATTCCCCAAAATGTAGGTGAGTAAGTGATGCTTAAAAGTTTCTGTCGGAGGATACAAAATCCCCCTTTTCATGCCCCCCCCCCCAGTATTAAAACAAACCTACTTCCTTGCATAGATACATATATAGAATGATACATGGATACATAGATAGACTCCGTGTCTGCTGAAGTAGCGCCTACTGTCCAGTGGCAGCTCTGTGCCTAATAACAGAGCTTAGCTGGCATACCAGAGCCGGTGGCACATTGGTGTGGCGTAACTCAGAGAGAGCCTGGTAATTACCACCGGCCGCTGACACCATGCTGCAAATGCACCAGTCAGCACTGAGAGGTCCAGTGGAGCATTTCCCCCTCCGTCATGCTGCCAGGATGCCCTGGTGATCAGCCATGGCACACGAGCAATTAGAGGGAAGAGAATGCACCAAACAGCAGAAAGAAAAAAGGGCTCTCTCTTCTGTTTATTTCTGCATCATTAATACAAATCTGAGTGTAGAAGAGTGGTCAGAATCTGGTCTAAGACACGCTCAACTGGGCCACGAGCACTGACTGAGGAGTCATGAAGGCTTTCTCTCAGGAGAGGCTCGCTGGAAAACATACTGCAGGGCCGGAATGGGAAGTTTATTTTGCTTGGTGCATGAATATCTGTGGGATGTGGGGCTCTGAGCGCGGAGGGCTGCAGGAGCACTCCAGTTTCATCACTGCAGCACCCTCCTCCTCTTTCACTGTCTGAGGAAATAATTTCAGCTCATCCCCCCCACTGAATAATTCCTAATTCCCCACTCATCTTAATTTCATGCCTTCTCTTCTCTCCTTTCCATCCCTGTTCTTCTATCATCCACAGGCTGAAATAGGCCCAGCAGCAGCTTTTCTCTGGGCCTTTTGTCCCTGCTCAGGGAGACGTTTGGCACACAGAGGATCGTGTTACAACTTTCATTTCCTGAATATTTTTCTTTTTTTTTTCTTCTGCGTTGAAACCAAGAAGGGTGTTTTATCCTCTTGCTCTGCAGCATGGAGATGAAGGGCGAGGGGAGCGGGATGGCAGCTCAGATTCAGGCTGCTGTCACTCCAACGTCGGCAAACAAATAAAGTACGAACTGCACGTAGCTGCAGGGTCCTGGTGCAGGGTAGCTGTGGTGCGTTTTGGGCACAGTGGGGGTGTGGATTGTGTGTGTGAAGTCAGGGGGGCTTGGTTACTTGAGCTATTTGTGAGCCCCAGGATAGGTGAGGTGATGCCTCTTGGGAGTGTGAGGTATATTTCATTATCCCATATCCCATACCACTTCCTCTTGTTGTGTCTGCCACTCCTGCCCCTCCCCAAAAGCCCCTCGAGCCTGGAGCAGTGATGTGTCTGTGTTTAGACTCGTGAATCTTTCTTGGCTGGATATAGACAAAGAACAACAAGCAGTGTGGTGGTAACAGTCTGCAGAATTATCAATTATTAATCCTATTGTAAAATAATGCCCATAATATGATAGCAAACATAGTTGTTATGGCTCTTGTTATGTCTGGCTCCTTAAAAGAGGCCATTAAGGCTCTTTTCTGTTCAGTACCGACATTACAACTCTAATACGGAGTATAGACGTCCAAGACTGAAAGAAAAACTGTACTGAGCCAATTTTTTGTGGATTTGAATTTCACATATTTCATTTTAAGTCAGTAAATATACTTCAAGGCCCCAAGCAAAATTATTTAAGCAGAAGTGAATGGTGCATTTCTACTTTCAATCATCCATGAGAGTTTGCTCCATCAGAATGGTGTATGTGGGACCGACTCAAACTAAAGCCCCCATGTTCATAGAAATCTGTCACTCAGTGCAGCTTTGAGGCTCACTCATGAGTTTTTGGACATCGATTAAGCTCTATGGCTCTAAATACCAGCTATGCCAGCCTTTTGCTTCACAGAAAATACTTGTGAGTGGAATCAGTACATTGTTTGTTTTAGTCTTTTAGTGGGAGTTGTTGCAAATCAGGAAAATATAGAATATACACGGACTTCTTCCTTAAGTTAAAAATAGTATTCTGTCTTTTGTTGTTGTTGTTGTTGTTGTTGTTGTTTTGGGGTTCTTTGTTTTGATCAGTTTTCCTTTTAATTTTTAAATTGAAAATCTATTTGAAACTCTCTAGTTTGAAATTTATCCTCGAAAAAATGACAGAGATTGGCTTTAACAACATCCTTTTGTGTAAAATATAAAGCAGTAACTTGCAATCTAAGTATATTATATTTAACTTAACGTTTTAATCAATGTTAATGTTAATCAAACTATCAAAACCTTAATTCATGAAAAACATTGTATCACTCTGTTTACCACTCTGCAGCTTAAAAAAAGTCCTCAAAAATGTACAATTCACTCTAGTTCATTCTGCTGAAAATTATAGTTACCAGTTGTTTAGAGTATTATTCTGCCTTTTTTTTTAAAAAAAAAAAAAACTAAATATTTGTGACTCATTTTTGAAGAAGCTGCAGGCAACATTCAGGTGATTAATATAACAGCAAAGTACTATTTGCCATGTAAAGATGTAAAAAAGTAATGGTTTCCTGAGCAGAAAGTGAAGTCATGGTCCCTCTGTGTTTGTCGTAGGCTGAGTACAATTGTTGTGGTGGACGGTCCGGCCATCTTTGCATTTTAAGCCTCACTTCTAGCAATCAGTCCCGTTCAGTCCAGTTCAGTTTGTTACACAATAGAGCGGTCATTTTTGGGTTTCTACTCTCAAAGGTTGTGGGTGGTACCAATAGAACCATTCTTATCAGCACTATGTTTTCGTCACCACTCTTTTGAGGTACCTAGCGCACTGATGTGATACGAAAAGGTGGAGCTGCAAACACTGCAGTCAGTTGTTTTTGGTCAATAGAAAACTGACACTGACTACAGTTGACTGTAACCACTGTTCCTATGGTGACAAGCTTACATACATTAGTCAACTAATCCACAAAATGAAAGGACATTAGTGAATGTGAATTCCTGTGTGTGTATCCCACTGGCTAACTAACCGCTATCACTCTGCATTTCGCTTATACAACGGTTACAGTTGATATCAGGGTGGCGTTGTCATGGAAGCATAGCACCCAGCCTCCGGTTTTCCCCCCAGGTAACAATGTTAGCTCTGTCAACACTGTTGCTGTTTGAAGCACTATTTATTTAGTTAGCACTGTTAGCTGCCAGCCACCAGCTCATCCATCCCCATGTTGAGAGCCGTGTGCAGACAACCTCTGAATCATAGATTTGCTCCAAATAGTGAATAGTGCTCCATTAAACAAACTATCAGTACTTAAAGTTATGCAATTTATTGTAGCACTCTGTTTACTACTGTTTTTGCCCCCTGTACCTGAAAATACTCACAGAGCACCAAATATGTGTTAATCCACAGTGGAAAATAGTCCCCAATAAATGCACAGTTTATTCCTGTTTGAGTAAGGTTTTCTAAAATAAAAAAAGAAAAGAAAAAAAACACAGTGACCAGCTGTTTAAGACTGTAATAAAACCTTTGAAAAGATAAAATAAAAATTAATCTTTATGTCTATGACACATTTTCAAAGCTGTATCTCTTCAGTGGAGTGAAAAGCAGTGGCCAAAACATTTTTTTGTTCTTTTGCTTGTTTTTGTTGATGATAACAAATGGATAGTATAACACTAGCTTTAACTTTTGAATATTGCATAATGGGATTAACGGTTACCCCTCGCTAAGATATAAATCAGTAACATTTGAGGACAATTTAAGAAAGCTTTGCTTTTCCTTTACTGGATATGTTTACACCTGTACTCTTATCAATGTAGAGATGAAAAGACGTGGAGCTTTAACCTATGATACAAACCCTTCAAAACCATTATCAAAATAGCTTTTTTTCTGTGGTGCATTCTGCTAATTTTCAGGTAATTTTCTTGTACTTTTTACTAACTACCTACTAATGCCTAGGTTGTTACTTTGTCTGCCCATTGCCTTCTTCCCTTGTTTTTGAAAAAAAAAAATTGAACCAGTTTGCCCAGGTTTAAATGAATAATAATTCTACGTATGTCGGATATTGTAGCATACTGTTCCTGCTCCCTACTTTAAAGCGTCTTTCTCTCAATTTAATCTTTTTTTCTCCATGAGATATCCATAAATGTCATCACCTACTGGAGGAAATATTTATGGTTAAATCCAGGTTCAGTTTTTGGATAGACAGAGTGTAGGTCTGTTTTAATCTGGCTTTGAGAGGCTGAAACTAACTAAGAAAATCTGTTAAATCCTCACAAAAGTATCCCCCCAAAAACACCCCAGACAGAAGTCACTTTCCTGATCAAGCATACAAGACTAATGCCACTATCATCTTTCTCTCCAGGCTCCAAAAATATACATATCTGATTCTCAGCAACTAGAGCTGGGTTTTGTCTGTGGAAGAGTTTGTTATATGAGCCTGCGCCTTCTGGCCACATTTTTTTTTCTAATTCAAGTCCTCTTTCGTAGACGTTACACACACGTCTTATCTTGTCCTTTGTCTTTTCCTCTTGTAACGGATTAGAAAATTTCCCCCCTTTCATCAGGTAATGTATATGATGCTGTCCTTCAGTTGACATGCAACATGCTATTTAACACCTTAATAGGTAGGGATCGTCTGCACAGTCTCCTCCTCCTTGTGTCTGAACCCTGGGTCATACATCACTCATCTGACTGGGAGAAAAAGATAAATGTTTCTTTCAACCCTGTCACAAAGCAGCTTCCTGCTGGACGAAAAAGGCTTCCTATGCTTGTGAGTGGAGTCTTTCTTAGACTCGCAGCTCCTAAGTCAGTATAACTAACTTTTTTTTAGGCAGAGTAGCGGTATCTCCCTCATCTCTGTATGCTTATGTCATAGAAATATAGCCTGTCACTGCCATCGAATCAGTTTTATTTCACCAGATACACACAGGTCTGGTACACGTTAGGGTGCCCACACACCAGGGGTGGAATAGGTTGATCTTTTACTTAAGTAAAAGTACTAATACCATTGTTAAAATATTGTTACAAGTTTAAGTCCTGTACTGAAATTTTCCTTAAGTAAAAGTAAGTAAGTATATTCAGGAAAAAGTACTCAAAGTATTAAAAGTAAAAGTAACAAATGCAGAAAATTCTAAAAAAAATAATAATAATAATAATAATAATAAAGCAAAACAAACACCCGCAAAACTCCAAATAACTTCTAAAAGGACACCATAAAAACTTAAAATTATTAAAAACATAGGGGAAAAAAATCCCAAAAACTCAAATTATAAAAAAAAAACACCCCCAAATTACTTAAAAACAATAGAAAAATTGCCAAAAAATAAACCAAAAAAGTTTTTTAAAAATAATGACAACATCCATAAAAGTCAAAATTATTTAAAAATAAAAAGACTGACATGTTTGTCAAAATAGTTGGAAATTCATTTTTCTATCAATCATCAGATCGAATAATCAACTAATCATTGCAGCTGTACTTCTTTTTTTGTTGCAAAAATCTTAATTCGTAAATTAACTAAAGTGTTCACATAAATCTAGTGAAGTAAAAAGTAGAGTATTTCCCTCTGAAATGTAGTGGATTAAAAGTATAAAGTAGCATGAAAAGAAAACATTCAAGTAAAGTACAAATACCTCAAATTTGTACATAAGTACAGCACTTGAGTAAATGTACTTAATTACAATCCACCACTGCTACACACACACACACACACACACACACACACACACACACACACACACACACACACATGCACACTGCATCTGCCTCTGGGTATGTCCAGGCAGGAACATTGTCAGATCCATGCATCATTGGTAAGAAAATCTCTCCACCACCCCCGCCCCTCTGAGGCAGACCTGAAAAGATCCTTTTGTCCCTCATCACCCGCCTGCCCCCCGCTCCTTTCTCTCCCCCCTCTCTGACACACACCCCTCATACAGCCTGTGGTTATGGATACCTGGGACTGTCTCACACCCGGCTCCCATGTGGGGTAAAGCTACCTGCAGGCACCAGACCATGAAAAAGGCAAACCAAAAGTTCCTCAGCTTTTGAGTGTGTCCCTATGAGAGAGAGATGCACACACTGACTCTTTTGCCAGAGAAAACATTCAGCCAGCTGAGGCAGACGGCGCAGGCTCATGCAGGCTACTCTCCATGTTTATTTGCACACGTCAGGGCCCTTCCTGCTGTTGATTTAGAGCCACTGCCACTTACGCCTATGAGAAATGAAATGCCCCTTTGATGACTCGGACTCTGTTTGCCATCAGCAGCTGTTGTTGCTGGCACCGGCCTGCTGCAGGCTGACGTTACCTCCAGCTTTTGTCATCCAGTCTATAGGCTGCAGCATGCCTACCACTCACACTTGTTGCATGGCTGATGAGGGGAAGACACAGTGGCTGATACAGCAGATAGATTTATGGCTGCAGACGTTGTCCCTCCGGATTCGGAAGCGAGGGATTGCAGCGTGATTAAAAGCACTGTCAGAGTTTCCGTGTTGGATTGATTTTAGTCTCTTGCACATCCTGAAGGTGACTCTGATAGCCTCCCTCTGTCATGTGGCACAGAGCCTGTTTAATCCTTGCTGTGTCTGTACCCTGCCGGACATGTTGTCATTAGATTAACAGGTATGAGGAGTCACTTTGGTGGCTTTGTGATCACCTGTTTGTTAATTTGTGAATATTTAGCCACACTGTGTGCCAAGGACACGTGCTGCGGTTAGAGTTATATATGATCTGCAGGACCTCTGCTCTCTGCTGACCTGCTGGATGTGACATATGGGCAATACTGTAGAATACATTTAGCTGCCGGCTATTAGAAGGAACAGTTTATCTTAAATTTATCACTGGATGATGAGGTGAAAATCAAATATCACCATATTTTTGACCAAATACCTCAATATCAATATTCTAATGATATTTCCAGGATTGACTATTGGTGCTCTCAGAAAATGTTTACAAAATGAGATTTTTGATAAATAATAATCAGCAGTGTGGATATAATGACTTTGTGGGTAAAGGCAAATAACAGCCAGAACAGTCTGATAAGTTCAGAAAATCACATCACTTTACTGTGATGCAGCCTTTAAAACCAGGAAAATACAACGCTTACGATATTACGATATCCAAAATGTAAGACATCTCATCTCATATCACTATGTCGAAATAACAAGACAAGTTAAACCATTTCTATATTCAATAAATCAATTTGTCCTGGGCAAACTGCTCTATTGTGACAATATCCATTAATGCCTTTAATCTGATATTTCAGAAATGGGTCTTTAATAATTTGTGACTGCTCTATTGCATAAAGAAAAATGTCAGTAACTATTTTCAATTATTTATTTATTTTTTGCCAGAAATCATTTTGTTAAACCATATGTTTGATTGTTTGTTTGTTTTGGGGAGCATTTTAACTCTTCATATTTTCATCTTGAAGTTGAAAAATGCTGGATGTAATATCTCACCAGTGGTGAATTTCTGTCAGCTATGAGCATTTACCCAAACTGAAAGGCCCTGAAAACATATTTTCTCCACCAGCGTCTCACTATGAGTGATGGCATGTATGAACACAGTATTTGATGCTCAAGTCAGAAAAGTCTGTTTGCTTTTAAGAGATTTTGGTGTCGTCTCACTGGTTTGAAGTGGCTCAGATGAAAAAAGGTGATGTCACATACTTCATAGCAACAATCAGGGTTTTGCAACATTTGAATCAAAACCTTATGAAAGTTTAGGGCTTGTTGGCTTAAGTTTGCAGGCTGTTGTCAATCAAATATATTTAAACTACTCCCCCACAAATGAAGCAAATAAGATGTGTTTCTGATTCTTAAATAATATGAAACTATGTTTTTCCTAACATGAATTTTAACTTTTGTTATACAGAGAGATAAAATAGAGAGATAAATAGATAAAAGAGAGAGATATAAATAGAGAAATACATTGAAAAGGAGAAATATGTTTAAAGTCTTTAAAGTCTTCTTTAAAGTTTTCAGGGGCTTTGAGGTTTTTCTATTATATGCTACTTTACACATCTACTCTGCTATTTACTTACTAATTACTTACTGACCAATGTTTACTTTAAATATATGTAAAATTTATATTCTATTACTAACTCTTTTGTTATTCTTTTAGGCACTTATGTTCGCTTTAATCCTTATACACTTTACATTTTTCACTCTCCTGTGTCTATTGTTATGTTGTTGTAACTCTGGCACAAGATTTTTCTCCAGCATTATTTAAGTTTATCTCATATTATCTTATTTCTGTATGAAACATAACTTTTCACGATACTACATCTATCTGACAGTTTGCAGATTAAAATGAATGCAGTGCATTAATGCCAACATATGATGCATTGTCATAAATTAAACAACCACGTAGCTAAAAACAGCTTTGCATCTGCAAAAATGATACAATAGCATAAAGATAACAGACTAATGGAGTATTTCCATTGTATGCTGCTTTACACATCTACTCTGCTATTTACTTGATAATTACATAGGGACCAATGTTTACTTTCAATACATGTAATATTCATACTCTATTTTATGTTAGATTACTTTTTGTAGTGAACTTATTATTTAACTCTTTTGTTATTCTATTAGACACTTATGTTAACTTTACTCCTTAAACACCTCACATTTATCACTCTTCTGTGTCTATTGTTATGCTGTTAAGTTTATCTCATTATCTTATTTCTGTAGGAAACATAACTTTTCAGGATACCACATCTACCTGACACTTTTAAAATGAATGCAGTGCATTAATGCCAAAATATGATGCATTGTTACAAATTTAACAACCAAAATTAGCTTTGCATCTGTAAAAATTAGAGCATAATAATAACAGACTAACGTGGGCTTTTCTGCATGATCCTTTAGGAACATTGTGCTGCTGATACTTTAAGTGAATTTTTGAATGCAGGACTTTTACATGATATTGACAACTTTAAAATATGGCTTTGCTAATAAATGATCTGAATACTTCTTCCACCACTGACTCTCACATATTAAAAACGTAAGGAGGAGAAGCACTGACCACAAAAGCCTGATGATGGAAGGTCTGCTGAGGACATTCAGACAGACACATCACTCAAACACAACCATATGGATCTCTGTAGGTGATAGATGGGGAGCACAGCCCTGTGTTTTTAGTAGACCTGAGGGGTTCAGAGAGAGAGGGAGAGAAAAAGAGAGGCCTCTGGGATGCAGAATACCTCAAGGTCCCTCCACTGAAGCCGGGCGTTGCAGCCCTGCAGCCCTGCAATCTTCGCAATCAGGCAGTAATGCTAGCAGCGACTGTTTCAGATTATGCTCAGGAAATCCTCTGTGCTCTCTGCTCAAAACAATTTACCCTGACATGAGCCCAAAGAAGAGTGCAAAGGGGTGGGGGACGAGAGAGCTGTCCTCACCAGATTCCTGCTCTCAGGCCACCATATTCTCATATTCTGGCCTACAAATAATCTGTTTATTTGTTATTATTAGAGGTAGAATCACATTATTGTTGCTTTTTTATGGAAATTATTATGATGACCTCTATAAGGGTGGGAGTATCTTCTCATGCTGTATTTTAGCAACGATATTAAAGCCCCTATAATTTGTTTTCTTTAAAGGGCATCTGTTTTGTTTTTCTCAGGCAGTAAGCTTCAAACTTTTTCTTTTTCTCACATGGGATGTTTGCCATTTTTGTGTCAGTATATCCAGAGCTGGTAGAGCCATAAAGGTTGAGTGGTGGCTCTTTCCCATGGCCCGGAACCGACAGAACAAACTCCGGGAGAGAGCAAAGAAAACACGGCAACAAAAAAACCAATGATCCGCAGCACTCGGTCTAAAAATGACAAAAAAAGAAAAAGAAAAAAAACCCTTTCTCCTTCAGCCAAACGCGTACTATTACGCAGCAGACATGATAATCAAAGGCACCCAAACTGGTTCATGTGTACATAACCAGCCTCCTGACAGGCAGCTGCTCATGTTGACTCACATTTGTATAATTAAATTTCCCTCTATGGCTCTGTGTTTGAAATCTGTGTTTTGCATTATCATTATTATTGTTTAAAAACCAAAGAACCGGTGTAGACTTTAATCTTTGACACGAAATGACCTACAATAGGGATTCATATCCCAATTTACTTGTAATTTTGTACTTTTTTTTTTTTTTTTAAGAATAAGCTCATTATAAGCAGCGGGCAAAAATATAATTAAAAATGTCATCAAAGAATAAAATTATTTATAAGAAATGTTTTCCTCCAATTCGCGATTAGTTGATGGTAAATTGCCAGCTATTATAGTTTTTTTTGGTTTGCATATCTTTTATGGCCAAAATTTATTCGACGTTAATGTCTGGGTTTTTTTTCTCCAAATACACAAATAACACAGAGACAAATGCATTACTTTTGTTTTATTGGAAACTAATTACCATGACTCTAATGAAAACCTCTTAGTTTCCATCGCAAGAGTTTGCTATAATTCTTTTATCTCAACAAAATATCATAAATTAAGCAAATGGGCAGTCCAGTTATAAGTGTTTCGTTGAGTTAAGAGTTTCCTGTTTGTGTGTTTTCACGTGCAGGAGACGAGAAAAAAAGCTCCTGTCAGTGGGGATATACAGGTTAAGCGCATAAAGGAATTTTGTTCTAAACCAAATTTAACGACAGACAAGTCAGTCTATATTATAAGGTAGGCTACTATAGTGTTATTTCATACATGTACTCAATCTGATTATCAGTCTTGTTTTTTTCTGGGTTTTTTCGTTGTTGTAAAATAGAATAATCTGACAGCCTCTTTAAGAGCCCAAATCCACAAGACTGGAGGTTAGAGGTCCCAACAAGGAGTCCTGCAGTTGGTGCGGGTGTCCGTGCATGCTGTGCACCGGCTGTGGGGGCCCCAGGCCGGACATGGGGTATGCGGAGGCCCCGGGGTGGTTCATGTTGCCCTGGAGCAAAAGCGCTGAGTTCTGGTCGGGGCTCTGGGGTGGAGAAAACTCGTCCTCCGAACTGGACATGAGAGACTTTCCTCCGTCCAACGGGGACAGCTGGTTCTGTTTGTTGCCGCCTGCGTTGCTGTTTTCACTGTTCTCTCTGGAAATGACAACAAGACGGGAAATGAGAGAAAATACGCACATTTTTTGGGGAGATTGCATGATTAATCCATGTGTTGACGTGGTATTTTGGAGATAAAAGGGCAGCATTTGTTTTTGCAGTAACAACAGAAAGTAGGCCTAGGCCTTGAAGAAAAAAAAACAATCATATAGCCTAGATTGAGGCATTTCTCTGTAATTTTGTATGAGAAATATTTATCTTAATGTTGGATGGTGTTTGCTGATAATTTTATAAGGCTGATAAACCACGTGTTGTGTTTTACTCCAATTTAATCTTTAACACAAAAGTAAGTGTTTAAAAAATGGGGCCATATTGGGATTTTTGTATTTTCTTTTTCAGTTTTGATGTAATACCAGATTATCTTCATCTCTGAATTTATTTATTTTTTTTTAAAGATTCCATATAGTTAATTAAATTTCAGGCTCTGGTCAAACGGACAGTTTATGTGGAAAAAAGTCGATCATTTGTCAACAACACGCTTCTGTTTACACACCATCCCTCTTATCAGAGCGTGCATGATTTCGACTCCCAAAATAAAAAAAATAAAAAAGTGAAATAAAATTATTTCTACCAGAAATTTAACTCTATTTATGTTCCCACTTTGCCATTTCCTTGCAGTGTAAGTAGCCTATAAAGACCTTGATTCTTGCACTTTTTTATACTTTGGCTGCTTGTAGCCGCATTTTGGCTAAATTTCATTCTAGCTCAAACATTAATTTGCTGGTGAAACGTGCACAAAAACACAAATGCCTTTGTTTGTAAATGACATGCAGCAGCGAGGCGGTGTCAGTCCCACGTACCTCTCCTTCGCCTCTGCGGCTCTGTCCCGCTGCCGTCTGTTTTTGAACCAGTTGCTGACCTGCGTGGTGGTCAGTCCTGTGGCCTCGGCCAGCTCTCTCTTTTCCCGCGGGGACGGGTAAGGGTTGTGCGTGTACCACTCTCTCAGGACGCCCCTGGACTTCTCCTTAAAGCAGTAGCTGGTCTCCTCTCCGTCCCATATCGTGCGAGGCAGCGGGAATTTCCTCCGCACCCGATACTTCCCTACAGCTCCGAGCGGCCGGCCGCGCAGCTTCTCCGCCTCCACGTAGTGCGCCTTGAGCCAAAGCTGCTGCAGCTTCGGGTGGTTGTGCGGAGAAAACTGGTGGCTTTCCAAGATCTTGTAAAGCTCTCTGAAGTTCCCCCGATGAAAGGCCACCACCGCCTTGGCTTTGAGGACGCTCTCGTTCTTGTGGAGGTGATCACAAGCGGGTAGAGACCATAGGAAGCGGCCGAGCCTCTCCAGGTTCCCTCCCTGCTGCAACACCTCGCAAACGCACGCCACTTGCTCCTGCGTAAACCCGAAGGACGGTAATATAGACATGATGTCCGAGCTCGCCCCTCCGCCCAAAACGTGGGTATCCAATACGATGGCTGTCGTTTATTCGCTGTGTTTATAATGTCTTGTCGCGATGCAATCCAACGCAATCCTTCCGCGCAGCACAGGCCTATAGGCTATCCACTCCACTCCAGCTCCTGATGCGCGCAGCAGATTGGGATGTTGATTGTTGGGACAATTTGTTCCTGGTGGAGATATGTCAGGCTTAAAGGGAGCCTGTGCGTTTCGGTGATTGGCTCTCCCTCTGCCCTGCACCGTGTACAGCAGAGCAGGACTGAGTTTGCAGCTCCGTTTCCTCCCCAGAGGCAGTGCGTCAGGGGCTGAAATAGGAGCGCTCCCACCTCCCGCCCCCACAGTCCCTCTCCCGCTGCAGCTGAGGGAGTAGAGCAGCACCTAAACACTAATCAATTATTACAGACCTCTTAAAAAAGCATTATTAACATGCTCTGAATATACATCTTCTGTAATGGTGGCGACTATGTAGGCTTTCCACGTGGGTCAAACCGCATCTTCATACGTTATCAGTAATCACAGTCAGTGGAGGGTGAAGCCACAAAAACAAAGCTTTTTATCTGTGAGGGAAAGTTTATCTACTTTTAAAATCTTGAAACACAAAAAACAACTCACATAATCAACTGCAGAACATTTTGATTTATAAAAACAACATATTTTTTTCATTTTAATATTTTTTTTTTGTTTTTTTGTATGTTTTTTTTTTTTAACCCACTTGAGGTTTATTTGCCATCACAGCTGATCATGGTTGACGCCCACAACCTTAATCACATGCAGACTGAACACACTTTGCTGTATTCCCACCTTTCATAGTCTATTAATTACCGAAGCCGTTTATTTTATGAGGTGATATAATTTAATAAGTTCCTACGATTGTTGGGCCATTACGCACGTCTTTTATATGAGAAACCTATACTACCTGCCAAACGTGTTATGGGACATAGACCACCAGCCACCTAAGTGTGTATGTGTATATGTGTGTGTGTGGTTGGGGGGTGGAAAGATGCCACATGGTCTAAGCTTTCTGGACAATTTTGGCAAACCTGTTCCGAATTGTAAACAACGTGCACGAATTCATCAGACATCACATAATTGGCAAAATAAAATGGTTTCAGAATTTAGACCTATCCACATATATGTAGTAGGCTTGATGTAAAGTTGCACTTTAATTGATGAGTGAGAGTCAGTTTTGTATTTATGCAGGCAATTTCCTCGCTTTTTGTTTACAGTCCTAAACATAAATTTTAAATACCGTCTGGACAGATATGAGGCCCCCCGCTCTTTTTTAAACTCGTTTCCTATATCATCATCTGTCTTGTAGAGGTCCTTTCAGCCTGCAGCCTACATTTATATTTCAAGGATTAGACGGGCACCGCATTGGCTCCAGTGTTTTCTGCGGGGTGAAACACTAAACCAATCCATTAGTAAATGAGTTCTCTGCCACACTGGTTCTTGGTGGTGCAGTTGTTGGTTTGAGCCCTATAGATCACATTTCTTTATCTGCACCATGCAGAGTCTGAAACTAAACCTCCTTTTCAATATGCTAGGGAACACGATTTGACCTAGAAAATCATATTTAACTTAAACAAATTCACACAAGAAGATTACTATTTTCCTGGAGGCCTTTTACTGTAAAGATAAAGTGGTTTGAGTTTTTGGTTTTGTGGCGACAGACACCTGAAAAAACAGATCTGTTGTGACTATAGCTCCACTCTTGAATATGCTGTTTCTAATTTAACCTACACGATTTGTGGACAAATAAAATATAGTTTTTAAAATAGAAAAAATTATCAATATTTAGAAATGTGGGCATTTGTTTAGACTACTGAAAGAAAATAATTGAATTCATGATGACTGTAGGATAATCACGTTTAGTCATGCCGTTGAATATGACTATGTTAAATTAAAAAAAAACAAAAAACTCTGCCCACTTTTTTTTTCATTTCTTCCCCTTCTATTTATCAGATAGTATACTGGAACTTAATATAACTCACCTTGCTGAAATGAAAGTAGCTGCAGGAAATATCACATTTTTGACTGAAACACACTTCAGATCACTGTTATTTTACAATACCTGCGAGGTTTTTGGATTGATTATCAGTTGTTTTTATTTATAGCAGCCAACAAAGAAGCATCAGTCAGCCTACAAAGGAGCAAAGACCATTTTTACAATAATGCATTAAGACGTCAATTCATGCTCTTTGCAACAGTATATTAGAATTATTAATATTATTACAGTCCATGAATTTAAAGTCGAGTTTAAAAACAGGCGTCATTTTCACGTTTTTATGCGACGCTGACTCAGTAAGACCATTTTTACCATTGTGCATAAATTAAATTCTCTCAGTGTAAATGTCTGACTGTGTCTGTAGTGGACACACAGGCTCTCAGGCCACTTGAGCTCGGGGTGTGTAGCAGCTCTCGGGCTGTGTGTAAAACCTCAGTGCTTCAGTAAATGAGCTGTCTGATGAGCGGCTCTCGGGTTTCTCTAATATCTCTACCACATTGCGCCGCGCCTCCTCCTTTAACCCGAGCAGCCCGGGGGGCGAGATTATTTCAAGATGTGGACTCTCCGCCTCTGCCACGGTCACTGCTGGGCTCCTCATACCCCGACAAGTAATGCAATACTTAAGTGGACTATCCCTCGTTACTCCTCTAAAAGTGGGACTCGGATGAAGCAAGGATTTCTTATTATTTTCTCCCCGTTTTCCCCAAAAGCTCAAAGAGCTGCTAAATATTATGCAGGTTCCAAGTGTTAGTCAGAGCCTTTTCCGGAAAACTCAAATGACTCATAATTTATAGAGAATAATCTTCCATCAATGTGACAAGGCCAAAAAAGAAACGTGGCCCTCTGCTTGTTAAAGATTCCACCCCGTGTCAGCAATTTGTGGGTAAAAAGGACTTTTATTAATTATAGAATATTACAGAAATTCGTTACACCCTGCGTTACTAGGAAAACGAGTGAAATGTAACGGTGACCTCCAGTCTTGTTGGAGAAACTAAGAGAAAGAAAAAAAGTCTCCACTCAGAGCAGCACAAAACACTTCATAAAAATGTCATCATCAAAAAGACCCGTGTTTCCTATTGGAGAGTTTATTTTTTTGAAAATATGGGGGAAACTGAAACGACCACTGGCTCAGTGAACAGATGGTTTTCACTCTATCTAAATCCAAAGTGCTATTTCAGCTGTATCGACTGGAACAAAGCCGATACTGTTTAAATTAAGTGAAAAAGGACTGATTTAGTGTCCAGTTTGTATGTTTTTTTAATCTCTCTGCGTCGTTTTTTGGAGGGATTTTTGGTGACATTTCATGGTGCCCTCTTACTGCACTGAGAATAAATAAATACATTTAGAAAAAAAATAACATTTGAATTAAAGGCCCATATCAAACTTGTTTTTTAAAAGCATTCTTACACGTGTGGACATTTATTATTGTATCAATGTATTTATTTTAAAATAATTAATACAGTCTACTTAATACAATATCACCAAAACTACATATTTTTTGGCTTTACATTTGTCCAACTGCACATCTATCGACAAATTAATTAATCCAGTCAATGACATATTATTATCTTACATTTTATGGTTGATTTAAAATGTCCTAAATGTGTCTTTAATTAAGAGTTAAAGCGGTTTATTCTGTGAAGTGAAAGGCAGTGAGAAAAAAAAAGCAGCTCCTTCTCTCAAAACAAAACACAACTGTTGACATGAGTGAGTTAAATGAAATTGGAGCTGCAATTATCAGCTTAACAGAGTTTCCTGTCATGTTGGAAAATTAGACCTGGTACAAGTGCACTGGGGTTAGCCCCCCCATCAAAATCATTACGCATTTCCTCAAAGGACCACCTCCACAAATATGCAATTACGGCCTCAGCTTTTTACTGTGCTCTGCTCGGTAAACACGCCCCTGGCATATATATGGAGATTATTTGTTTTAGGGAATTCTGTGTTTTTTGCTGCGGGGTTGGATAAGTAAATAAACGAGGCGGGGAGACAAACACACAAATAAACAAAAGGAAGGATTCTGTGTTGCTACCATGTGTGCCTGCTGGCAGGGAGGGGGCGCCATGACAGTGCTATCATAAGTCAAGATGTAACTCCTCATAGGATGAGTGTTATAGCACAAGTTTTAGCAGGCAGACAGTTGAGCAGCAGGTGTGTGTGTGTGTGTGTGTGTGTGTGTGTGTGTGTGTGTGTGTATGTGTGTGTGTGTGTGTGTATGTGTGTGTGTGCATGCATGATCTCCACTGGTCTCATTTGCCGCTGCTCCTGTTACAAAGTGCTGTTTTTCTCTTTGGGAAATACATGATGCTGCCTCCCAGCTGCTGCCTTCTGTGTGTGTGTCACACTTAAAACTGTCCCTCTGACTTGTGCTTTCTGCTCTTGCAGCCCAGAACAACCTAGTGAGTCATGCTGGTTGCATCTTCGCCTTCCCACACTGCATGATGATGTGCACATACCTTCTACCCTGCCAAGCAACAACTCAATTATTTTAAGTGGAGGTAAGAGAAAAAGCTACAAGGGTTCCTTCCAGTTCATAAACACCCACCTACTTTTCCACACACCCGGAAAAGCCAGGAGTAGATTTAGTTTCTGCCAGGAGGGAGAAGTCCTCTCCCTCATGCCTTTGCCAGTAGTGGTGGGTCTGTGCGAGCAGGCTGGTATGACCCCTGCCCTCTCATTAGTGGGACGTGGAGCAGTGGAGTACCGTGCTCCCCAGGTCATGTTACATATGGCTTGCAGTCTGCTGCGCCGCATTAAATGTCAGCTTTGAAACCATCTGAAAGATCAGAGGTCAGTGTTTTTAATAAGGCCAGAGTTCTGGGGGAGTTCCCTCTTTTTTTTTTTACTGCACACCCCAAGTATGTTTTATGTTGCATGTTTGAAATTGTGCAAATAATCCGCTGCTATTTAGATACAGAGGACTTCCTTATTTTCACACATAAAGGGAGCATTGATATTTAAAAATGTAGCAACTGGAAGAATGTTGCACTTGAACTGTCTAATTTGATAAATGACAGTGCATGTCACTATTAGTATGTTGATTCTAAATACATTTTCAATTTTGAACCTTTCAAAACTCCAAAATTTAGCTGGACTGACAACAGCCAAGAAAATGATTGCATTTTGCTGGAAACCACCTCATTCTCTTGCTATCAGAGCTTGAACCCTCTACTTTTTGGATGTCATTTCCATGGAGTGCTTAGCAGCTCAAATTAATAGTGCAAATGAGAAAACATTAAATGCCTGGCACAGTGTTGCTGAATCTTATTAAGACATGTTATGAGGTTAATGTATTGCCTTTAGCTCTCCTGACTTAATGTGCTCAGACATCTAGTTTCCTCTGTCTTGTCTATGTGTTTGTGTGTTTGATGTACTTGTGATTGTGTGTATTTGTGTGTCCATCTATGTATGCTCTTTAATTTAATTAATTTTTATTTTATTTATTTAAAAAAAACCCCTCTATTTTCTTTTTGTTTTTACTGTGCGTTATCTACCCCTTCTTATAATTAATCATTTGCTTTTTCATTCATGTTATTATTGTGTTCTGGGTCCATGTTGAGTTCTTAGGTCCTGGGTCCAATGCAGGTATGCTTAATGTAAGAGTGCCTCCCCCGTATATGTAACCTTACAACTCTAAAAATCATGGCGTACCTTTATTTTCTATGTTTGTTAAAAACATAATTTAAAAAAGCATGATTGCAAAAAAAAAAAAAAATGCAATTAGGAACTAACTGTCCCTACTCCCCATGAAAAAATGCACTAGAGTGAGGGAACAATTGTGCTCTTTCCTGCCTAATTTATAGGCACAATACAAAGGCGGAATTTGGAGTTTTCTGTGGCCCCCTCCCCGTGAGACCCACAGACCATGCTGCGAATGGGATATTGTTCTGGGCTCCAACAAAGCTGTTTTCACCCTCTTCAATATTACAGGAGGAGTCACCTGATACCTAACAATCAGCTAATCCACTGCCCATGGCGACGAGGTCACCTGTGCACAGGTAACTTTATCCTGCTTGCCTGCCTCTCCCTCCCTTTCCTGCTAGTCTCTCCCGTTTTTTCCTTCTTCTCTCTCTGTGCCTCAACAGTGAGCACAGACAAACAGCCTCTGTTTATTTAGGTCATCAGTTAGATCGTATATAACTCCTCCAGCCAGGATCCGCTGAGAGGGCGACTCCTATAATCCACCACAGACACGCTGTGAATAAAATCAAATCCCCTGCTGTTCGTCCATTTGTCAAACTTTGTCTCCATCTTATCTTTCCTTGCTGGTTTGGTTGGGTGCCCACTGAGTGAACAAGCATTGGGTGGAAACTCATGAATTTAAGGAGAATCCCCCCAAGCCATGAGAGACACTTTTCTGGAAAGAGACTCTGTGTCTGTGAGTGACAGCACCTCAGATTCATTCCTCCACATGTTGAAGGGGGGGTTTGTTCGGCCTTCGCTCGGGGAGAAGCTCATTGGATTGGAGTGAGCTGTGTGGAGCTGCAGACCCCCCACCCAAAGGAGCTTTACCTCTGGAAATCTCATTGCTGTTTATTTGAATTACAGGGGCTGAGATGAGAAAAGGAGGGCTAATGAACTCCAGGTTGCCAGGCATGTGCAAACGATCACTGCAGGTTTGCAGAGAGCAGCACCAGGCTCGCTGGATTACTGCATGCCACTTTCCCCCCCCCTCCATCCTCACAGTTTGGTTACATTGGACTTTTAAATGATGGGAAGACGTGCTTTTTGTCTGGCATGAACTTACTATTCATTACACTTTTTATGTGTCTAAAATTTTGAAAAACCTCAGAGATAAATCCTTAATTTTCAAGGTTCCCACACATTGTCAGGGACAAAATTTCAAAATGCTACCATGACTTTTCAAAGACCCATAATAAAAAAAATCTTGCTCCACTTGCCAGGCGTTTCTCAAACATGTAGGATTCAAACTCTATTCAAACATAATTTGCAGATATGCATGAAGGACAAAATGAACAAACAACGTGACGGTAAACAAAATGTCCCACACTGACGCATATTAGAGCATTACATCGACAGCTATAGAAAATACATTTGCTGTCACATTACATTACGTTACGTGAAATGTTATCCCCAGAAGATTACCATAACAATTTCATTACAAACACAAAAAAATCCATGGCTTTTCCAAAACTTATAATGATTTTTACTAATTCCATTACTTTATCAGGCCTGGAAAATGTGATTTCAAAATTCTACACTGTTTATCAGCCACTATGAAGCTACATTTCTACAAAAAAGAATAAAAATATCTCTTTTACGTTTTTATAAATATAAACTTTTATTGCAGTATGGAGATTTAGAAAAATACATTCACATAATTTCAGATAACAAACATATAATTCAAACTAAGATAAAAAAAACAACAAAAAAAAACAAATGACCATCAGTTTTACCATTTGCCCACGACTCATTTTTGGTATATGACATTAAAGCACTGAGGATACTTCCACTGTAACATCCATTCAAATTGATGGGATAAATCCTGCCAAAGAAAAGTAGTCCACTTCTATGAAGATGCGTGACGCACTGATAGATGTGCATGGTTGGCTGTGAGGCTGAAATGTGCTATTATGGTCACGTATGACAGCGAGGAATTAGGCTCCTGTTGTGAAAAGCGCCGGACACACTTGACAAATGGGCTCCACATTCTTCTCGACTTTCCCTCCAAGCTGACACCCAACAAATGTGCCAGGGACGCTAAAATCTCTGAAGCCTGCAAGAGCTACGACCGAGCTTCCTTTCAGTGTTACTCACAAAACAAAAGTAAAAAAGGCACTAGTGTCCAAAACATGACGTCATGCAAAGAGAGATTATTACAATCTCTTTATAGAAAAATATCATTCATGATTACTGACACTGGGAGAGACACATCAAAATGAAACAGGATATAGTATAGCATCATCACATCTAGTTAACATACTATGAGTTGCAGCGTTATAAACAACACATGAAGGTGTGAGCATGACCTTTGGATCGTCTTGGTCTCACAGGTTGATGATGAGACTTGAAATATGAGTTGTGTGCATTTGTCGAGGTGAGCCAACTCTACAATGTGAAGGCTGTTTGAAACATTGTCATGTCATTATGGTAGTGCAAACGCCAAAACAGACCAATGCCATTGTGTATTTTAAGTAGCAGAAAGGCACAATCGTCTAGTGCGACACTCCTCGTTCATTTGGTGTGATAAAAAGCACAAAAACAGGGGGTTGCAGAGACTCGAGAGAGTTTAAAGTGATAACTGAAGGACACTTTTTTTCCCTAAATCAGCAGCTTTATGTGTTTAATGACCTATTCTCTGTATGTGTGCAGTCCTTTCATGCAGCCGACGCTGTTTAACTGACCGTTTTCAACGCCGAGGCTCTCTCCCTCTTCCCCCTACTGAATGACCTTTTTGGTTTGACCCATATGACGCATTTAGTTTGGAGGAACATCCTGGTCACGTGACTCGGAGGCATTCCAGCACCTGCTTCTGCAGATCAAATCCACTCAACAGGAAGTAGCAGGTGTTGTCTATAAAAATGCACATTTAAACACGGCTGACACACGTACGGCGACTTCTTCTGTCAGCAATGTTTCGTCTCATGAACGGGGCTTTTAAAACATGTCAGACTTTTTATATTTTTATGATTAACTGCCCACCCACAGGGCTCCTCTCTGACTAGAGTGCATTGTAAAAGTCAAATGAACAAAAATAATTTAACATTTAAAGGAAATGAATGGTAAAAAATAAAAATAAAACACACGCACACACACACACACGCACACAAAAGTAAAAAGATTCACCATATCACTGCTTGGGCAGACATGAGTGCTTCTGCAAGAGGAGGTTTGAGGTTAAAGGTCAGCCATGTCCTCCTCCATCTGCACTGTCTGTAGTTTGGCTAGCTCCTTCCCCTCTGCAGCCTCCATCTCCCCACACATCGCCCGCACCATCTCGCTCACGCCTCCCGAGCCCGAGCCATCCACCTTGTTTTCTGAAATGTTCATGTAGTTGTTCATGCCAGGGCCCATCAGGTGTGAGGAGGGCCCCCGGACCTCATGGCCCCCCATATATTCTGTGGGCTGGAGGTGGTGGCTGCTGGGGTCCGTTTGGGCCATCAGTGGCGTGCTGACGGTGAGGGTGGTGTAGACTTCTGGCTCAGGGCTGGACGAGCTGACGGCGGGGACCTCGGTGGTGGAGGCTGGACCTTGGCTGGAGGGAACCTCTTCTGAGTTGGGAGTGGTGTAGCTGAGCTGACCGCTGGGGTCTAGGTGGAGCCCTTGGTGGTACGAAGAGTAGATGCCGCCCTCCAGAGGCTCCTTCTTGATGGCTGGTTGGGTGGTGTTGCTCATGCTGTAGAGGACTGTGCTATGGTGCAGGGACGTCATGGTGAGCTTGTCCTGCTGCTGGAACGAGTCGTCACTGGAGGAACTCACCGCTATGTTGTTCAGAGGCATGGTACCTGTGGTGAAACAACATGGATCAATACACACAGCACCTCCAGTTTAGATCGATTCTCATGGTTGGATCCCCTTCTCCTTCCTCTCAGTATTTTACGTTTCATTTACAGCAGGCCTTGGCCCTGAAATTGCTGTTGTGTGTCTCACACACTTTGTGCTCTTTAAGCTCGACCTCGCGGTGCCCCAGAGAATGAGTGCAGGAGCCTGCCAGGACTCAACAGCAAGCTGCAATTTTCTGTTTTTCCTTATTATTCATCGTGGTTTTAGATTCTCTGCTTTATGTCAAAGTAAGTGCTGTAATGGCTGATTCCCTGTTAGTGCGTTTCATGGCCTCTGATTGTCTGAAACATAGTTCCCCTCCTCCCTGCTCTGCAGATCAAGACTGCAATGATGATGAGTGATGGTGACTTCAGAGCTTGTTTTTATTCATCTCTGGGGTTTTCAAAGGACCACCTTCTTCTTCTTCCGTGTGTCTGTGTGTGTGTGTGTGTGTGTGTGTGTGTGTGTGTGTGTGTGTGTGTGTGTGTGGCCCGACACTGTTTCTTGTGTTATGTGTAGTATCGGCCCTTTGGGCTATGGCCCAAACACAGACAAGCCAAGAATAAAGCAGCACAGATATATTGGGTGGATGTAGTAGAGACTTGTTGACAAACCACCAGGGACGTGTTGCACCGGTGTGGAACATTTAAGGAGGGCAAAGGGCACCGCTGATTAGCTAACAGTAACTATAAAAACAAGACCCAAGAATATAGCATCTATATATTGATATAAGAGTAGATTGATTCTGAATTTTGGTTGTTCAAATACAGCAATAGATCTTAATTTAGTCTTTTCCTCGTCCACTATTATGCACTACATACCAGCACTACATTCTGACAAAGTTATAAACTTAAGATAAGAAAACATACGATCCAATTTGATACGACACAGTACTATACAAAACAAAACTATAGGATACGTCACAATTCGATATGATATGATACAATATGATACGATGTTATTAATCCCACACTCGGGAAATTCACATAGATTTTCTTGACAGTGAATGCCTCTGTATCTTTAAGCATTATATCCCCATTTAATGAAATATCAGCACAGTCAAATTACAATTAAGCACTGCAAATTTAATTAGTTATAACCACATTATTTTGTCATTGCCAGCCTTTTCCGCCTCAGTTTATCTATATAACTTCCACGTAATCTCAAAAGTTATTACCAGAGGTGTGAAGTCGAGTCACATTACATTACATGGATTTGAGTCACAAACTTGATTACTTTGGATTCAACTTAAAAAAAGACTTTGACACCAATGACTCATCACTTCACTTAGACTTGAACCTTTTGACCCTAAAACCAATTTGGAAGGATGAAGTTATAGACATTTTTTTCCAATATAATCAAGATAAGATAAAGACTGGAGAGAAACATGCAGAATTCATTCTACTGTGGTTAATAGTGCAATTTAACAAATAAATACATTTTTAGAGCATTTATATTTTTTGTAAATGTAATATATTATTGATATTAATATATTAATATTGATATTAATATATTATTACTCTGTTGTTAAAATGGCATAATATTTGGTGAAGAGAGCATTATGTCTTGTTTAAGACTCGAAACTCAATGTCTAGGACTCTGGATTGGCCAGCCTTGACTTGTAATTGGTTACTCTAGACTTGGGACTTGTTTGTGACTTTCAAAACAATGACTTGTCCCACCTCTGATTATTACAACCAAACGAGTGTGTACATTGAAATAATCGTGTAGTTTTCTGAACCCACCTTGTTGTGAGGATGATGAGGCAGACGAGAGCTGCAGTGGAGGAAGACCTACGTCGCTGTTGAGTAATGAGCTGCCGTCGCTGTCAGAAACTCCACCTCCTACCTGGACCAGACTGTAGCCGCCCAGCTGCAGTGCACCTGACGAGGAGCTGAACGTGAGCACAGAGGAGCCTCCGTTCTGCGCGGCCATGGTGTGGATGCCCTCCAGCTTCACCTCCGCTCCGTTCACACACCCCGAGTAGGAGGCGTACTGCAGGGCCGAGTCCTCAGCAGAACTGCCCAGTCCCTTCTCCTGTCCTGTCTGCATCTGCATGTCCATACCAGAGCCCCCCAGCAGCACCCCTCCGGACGGCCTCAGTGGGTTGAACGCCAGCGGCTGGATGCCCAAATTGAGCCCATTGAAGAGGATGTTTCCAGGTGTGTGGAGGTAAGACGAGCCACCATTGTGAAACACGGTGGAGGGGGTGTTGCTGGTCACTAAACTTCCGTTGTAGAGACCACCGCTGCTGGATCCAGAGGGTAGCTTGATGTCCCCGATCTGTTGGATGACCACCCCACTGTCCAGAGGCCCTGTTTGAATGGGAAGGGTCCCGTGGGTGATCACCCCGTCTGAGGAGTTAGAGAGGGGCCGGGGAGACAGCTCCTCCTGGCCTTTGCTTGACTCATCCTCTGTGCTGTGGTTTCCATCGGATTCACTGTGGAAAAATGACAAACGCCGTCACAAAACAAAGAAATTGTGGTGAACTGTTGACATAACGTGACTTTAGGCCACTTTTTAAATTAAAGAATTAAATAAAATTGGGAAATGTGAATGTTCCTGATACAGATTTGAGTATTTCCCCCCATTTGAGCACTTTTTTGGCAAAGAGGACACTTTAAAGTACCATTACAACCCAAATTCAATAAAATAGCCTACAATTTGTGTATTGACATTTATTTCCTTTCCACCCACATCTTGCCAGAGTCACATTTGTTGCTGTGTTATTACACAGCTTTGAAGAGCAGCCTGTGTTTGTGAGTGTGCAGCCCTCTCTTACCTCATGGAGAGCTGCAATGACAACAACCAACCAACGTCAACAACCGTGCAACCATTTGGCGCAATAAATTCTGGTGTGACAAACTGTCTGCCAGCACTGGTAGCTTGACAGAACAAATGGCTGAGAGTAGTTATTTGAATTTCTTTCTCAATTTAAAATGATGCTGGGATTTAAAATCCCCTTTTTCCATCTCCATGAAGTCTTAAAGGGATATGGAAGTAGTTGGCACAGATTATTAATGAAGGAGTGTTTTTTTTTTTTTTTTAAAGATTGATCCAAACAGCTGCACCCCCTCCAGCACACACACACACACACACACACACACACACACACACACACACACACAAAACATCTCACCCCCACTTCAACAAAAAGATACAACAAAAATAAAACACTAGTTGTAATATATATGAGATGATTTGTTCAAAAATATCCACAGATTCTAAATTTCTTACTAAAAAGTCGTTTCTGAATACTTTTAGCCACTTACAGGGAAACTATACTGGTGTGTGTGTGTGTGTGTGTGTGTGTGTGAGAGAGAGAGAGAGAGAGAAAGAGAGAGAGAGCGAGAGAGAGAGAGGTCACCTCCACCAGGTGTGCGTCAGCTTTGTTCACAGACAGACAGAAACATGAAAGAAGCCACACTTCTATCTGTTTGTGTGGGGGATTATGAAATGAAACGCAGGAGCTGATGGAGGCTCTGAGATCCTTTTTGGTCTGAGAGGGAGGGAAAAAAGTGATTCAAGTGCTGGGATGGGGACACGTGCACGCGCTGCTGTGTGTTCGTCTTTGTCACAACAACATACTACAAACCGATAAAAGAAATGAACTTGTTAACTGAGTGTGTGACAGTCAGATCACTGGAGTGTGGACATTACTGTGTTATTTAGCTGCTTATGGTTTCCATGCCCCTTAGCACCAACACACTTGAAACCGGATCTGAATGGCAACAGCTTCATATTTCAAAACATTAAAAGCATGCTCCAAACCCTTTTTACGCGCACTTTTTTTGTTTCTTAATTGCCAACTGTTAATGATTCACATGTAGTCTTATGAAGGAGTCCGACGGGACATTTTGAGATAAACTGTCAGTCAATGCCTGAGAGTGAATGGTTGTAAACCATAAGCGCCTTTTCCGTGAAAAAAAATTTAAATACTTTGTTAAAATCTACCTGCTTTAATGCGTATTTTACGCACAGACACATTCAGAGAAAGACATGTTTTGTTTGTTTTGTGAAGAATTAGTACCTTTTTGATTGTGCCTCGGACGGGTTTCTGTCTCTCTGCCTCCTGTTCTTGAACCAGTTGCTGACCTGGGTCAAGGAGAGTCCTGTAATTTTGGCGAGGTTTCTTTTCTCGGCAGGAGACGGGTACCTATTCTGGTTGTACAGATCCTTCAGCGCGTTTCGGGACCTCTCCTTGAAACAATACACAGTCTCCTCGCCGTCCCAGATAGTCCTGGGGAGAGGATACTTTCTCCGGATCCGGTACTTGTCCACGGCGCCCAGGGGTCTCCCCCGCGCCTTCTCCGCCTCGGTGTACCGCGCCTTGTACCACAGATCTTGCAGAAAGGTGTGGTTGGACGGGCTGAAACTGTGGTTCTCCAAAATACTGTACAGCTCCTGATAGCGGACCTGGTGGTACGCGACGAGGGCTTGGGCTTTCAGGATGCTTTCGTTGCCGCGGAGCAGGTCACTCTGTGGCAGGGACCACAGGAACCTGGCCAGCCGGTCCACATTGCCCCCCTGCTGTAAAGCTTCGCACACACACGCCACTTGCTCCGGGGAGAAAGCCAGAGAGGAAGCGGCGCTCACCAACAGCTCCGTGCGCACCGCGTCCGTGTTGGGAGTCGCGCGCTCCATGGACAACTCCGCCGCTGCGTCCAGCGCCACAAGCTTGATGCACTCCCGCTTATCCACCTCCTTCACATTTTCCCTCTTGATGTCACTCGCTGTTGTGACTTCTCCGGCAGAAGAAGAAGACATTTTTTTTGTTCAAGCCTTCCCTGGTAAAGTCACTCCTCCCAGCTCGATCAGGTTACCTCCTCGCCATGCGAATGCGATCGGATATCTGACAGCAGCTGTAAGTAGATATCTCTCTCCCCTTTTCCTTCCAACGTGACTTTTACTCTGCGGGGACTGGAGCTGGAAAGAGACACACTGGGGTCTATCTGCAGGAGAGCCACGCGATTGGCCGCCGAGGGCCCCGTTAGGGAGGAGCGAGCGGGATCCAGGCATGAATGTTTGGTTTCCAGCTGTCAGTCATATAACTTACAGTATATTCCCGTGGCTCACCTGTGCAAGGTGAGTGCTTTTGGGATCGTGGGAACGGGATATCCTCGTTGTCTGTCAGGAGGTGACTTAGCTGCGTGCGGAAACATCAGAGCATTTTTATTCCCATATCATGATATGGACACTGTGAAACCTGACAAGCTGATTTTACTTAAAAAAACAAAACAAAACTAGGAAACCAACTACCTTGAATAACCTAAGTAACTAAGCCCTATTAATGTTAATATATTTTACTTATATATAATTGTTGGATTTATAATTTAGTTAGATTTACTTTATTTTGTGAAGTTGTTGCACCCTAAAAATAACTAGTTTAATCTCTTTAAGTTTTGGCAACTTCAGTAAACCAAGTATATTGTGCAATATAAACTAAATTTAAAAAGCTGATTGTTCATTTGAGTTATTTTAACACTGGAGTCTAACTTCATCAATTATTACCATCTATAGGCTACATTGTCAATCCATCAATATGACACATAGGACTTGGCTGTTGGTGATTTAAATGTAAACCCACCTATTAGTGCAATTCTTTTATCACTGTAACATAATATTCTGTCTTCATCATACATAGTTTATTTGAGATGATAAATAACATGATCTTTGCTGAATTATTTCCCCAAACAGTTACACATTCAACCAGACACTTCATGATGTCAGAAGCCCTGGGGAGTAACATCTGGAGAGGTTTTTGGTTTTAATTATGTTCCAGTCGAGGCTTACATTAGATCATGGAATATATGGGAGTATCTATAGGGTACTGCAGTGAAAGCCATAATCAAAACAGCCATTTTATACACTCTCTCTAAATACAACATTTGAGAGGATAAGTGAAAATAAACCACTCAGCTTTTTTACCTCAGACCCCCCTCGGACTCCTTGGGGACCCCCGGGTGTGCCTGCACCACAGTGTGACCACCACTGCTGTCCAAGTCATCATTAAATAGGAACTTCTCTTATTAATGGCGTTTCCCGTCGGACCGCATTCTGTGTGACACAGCGGTTCGCCGCCGGGAAAGTGACAGGAGAGCTGCGAGTTGTTGACATTTTTTCCCACAAGTCTTCTTTATTTTGTGTTGCACAGACAGAAATGGACGACCAGGGGTGTCCGAGATGCAAAACAACCAAATACAGGAATCCTTCGCTGAAGCTGATGGTGAACGTCTGCGGCCACACGCTGTGAGTATTTACACCTGACAGCTTCAAAATACAGGAGTGATGCTAACTCTGCGCGGTTTTTACACACATACTGACACATTAAACCCACAAAGCAGGCGGTTAGCGCGTACTAAAACTAGCTCTATGTGTTTTAAACATTATATTTAACATTATACTCTCTCCCACATCTTAACATGCGGCAGGTTAAGTTTTAAAAACCGTTGGAGACAGATTTCAAGTCTCGCGAGCTTTTAGCCAATAGCTAACTGTTTGCTGAAAAATGACTTTTGTTGGATATAAATCCTACAGTATTATTGCAAATACAGTATTAAAACTGTCAAATATTGTGTCTCCCACAAGGACTAAAAGTTGTAGTAACAGACAAGTTGTCGCAGCTGATATTCGTGTTTATGCTCTACCTTAACCCTTTGAGACCTGAGCAAATTAGCTTGATTTAATTGAAACACATGGCAAAAGGCAATGAGCAATTTAACAAAAAATGACCCAAATATTAGCAAGAAATCAGTAACAAGTGACTTGAAAATTACCTGTAAAATAGAGCAAAAACAGAAAGAAAAAGGAAAAAAAGTAAAGACCTGGAAAAAAGTGCAAAAAAATTCAAATATTGATCAAATTGAATATTTATTTTTTTCTGTAAAATAATTTTAAACATATGATTATAATCATTAGAGCTATAACATAGACATTTTTTCACCCTTTACAGTTTTTTTGCACTTTACAGGAAATTTCTTGGCAAACTGCTAATTGGCTTTTCCCCCATGTTTTTGACAGAAATCAAACCAATTTGAGGTTTCTATCTAACAGGTGTAAATGCTTGTGCGAGATCTCTGAATGAAACACGAGAAAACTGATGTCGATCCAGGTTTCAGAGGGTTATTAGTGTTGCATAAGTACTGTTAATCTTGCTCGACATTGTCAATAAACATGGCAGAGATTTAAAGTTAGCTCTAAATCACACTGCATTGTTTGCACCTGACCTGCGCTGCTTTTTTGTACCCCTCTTTAAAAACTGATGATAATAGAAGAGGTCTTCAGATAGGTGCTACTGCTTCTATCATACAATGGTTTTTCTTTTTTTTCTTTGTACAGTTTTTTTTCCCAAAAAACACTAACTCAAACAAAGGCAGCCTGACTGCGCTTGTTGTCTAGAATAACAAATCTTAAAAGCTCTTGTGTCATGTTTATAGAAACTAGACAAACAGACAAAAACGCCTCAAGTCACCAGAACACATAAAAGGAAAAAAAAAACCAATATTAATATAAAAAAATAAAAATAAAATTAAAGTAGCCAAGTGTTTTTTTGATACATCTATCATTCATCAAAGTAATGTTAAACAATATTAAAGGAGCCGATCCCCTTACCTAAGTCAGCCTCCCAGTCACGGCCAAAAAAATGTCCCCCGACCTTCATAAATACGTCCTCTTTTCCTGACATTCTGTGTGACCCTTTTATTTGATGCCATTTTAAGAAAAGTACACAAAGTACAAGTTCAGAACTACAGAGCATAGGTTTAGGATGGCAGGGAGTAGAGTGGTTAATGAGAAGTGAATATTTTGTGTGTACGTATGCTAAAGTTTAAAGGCCAGAATAAGACAAGAGATCTGTATTAAAAGCTCCCAGCAACTTTATTTGTGCTGCACAATTATTTTGGATTGGATTTTTTTCATCCAGTACCTGTAAAAGTTTTTTGGACGTGCGCACCCTCCACGATGATTGATTGCTTTTGTCAAACTGTAACCAGCAAATGTGGTATTTTTATGTTAAAAGTGATTTGAAGTTAACCACACAACACAATCAATCACAAGTGGAATCATTTAATTTTAAATGACTAGATTGCGCAATAAACAAATGCTATTTATTAACACGCTACAGTTTTCATTGCACGTCACCCCTCTATCAGTACTCAGTAAAACTTGTGGGCTAAACATTTTCTAGTATTCAACCTTGTCATCTGTTTTTTAAAAAATGGTCATTTAAATGAAGGGGACACGGTCTCTATGAGCATCATGCAGTGACGGTGGGTAGCCTGATGAGAGCATCTTTTTCGACCCTGTCTGTTTATTGACCGTACCATCAGGAAGTGGCCGTGCTTTGTCATCAGGTCAGCAAGCTCATAACTCACCGCCTCTGTCTGGATGCAGGGCTACACACAGAAAATTAAAATGATTCTGCAATGAAGCAATTTGGAGAGATGTCCTAGCTGGGGTCACCTTGGATTTGTTCCTCAGAGCGGGTGCAACGGTGAATTAATGCACCACTTGGAAACTGCTGTTCTCTCAAACTGTATTAGTATTTTCATCACTGATGTGATTTGGCTTTTTGTTTGCAGCTGGGTTTCCTCAAGAGTTGATAGATATGGAGGTCTGTACTGTAGCGTGAGCAACGTGTTTCAATTTCACAGTTACTGACTTCCCATTTTGGTGTAATCAACAACTCTGTGCAGAAAAAGTGAATAAGAAAGAAAGGCAAATATGAAAAATATCAAATTAGACACCCAAATGGGTACATGCACATATAGCACCAAGTACAGTTCTTGGTTTCTGCCCAACTCTGCAGAGTGATTTACCTCCGTTTAGTTTTTTGTACCTCTGTTTAGGTTTTTTTCTTCAGTTTTTTGCTTCAGCTCATCATTATGAAGTACATTTTGATTTCACAATGTGATGATTATAGAAAAATGACACCATGGGCTTTAGATTGGTTCCCCATAATCCTTGCTTTCATTGTGCAATTCTGTCCGTCACCAGGTACGATCTCATGTATTTATTTATTTATTTATTTGCGCAGTAAAAAACAAAACAGCAAAACATCATCATAATAGAAGGAGATTGTGCTGGTGAGATGCAAAAAACCCTAGAGGCATATAAGAGAATCTCACCTCAAAATAAATTACAAAAGCAAGTAAAGTATCCTACAATAAAATAAAAAGAATAAAGAAAATAATGAGTTTGAATTGCTAGGACAAGAAAAGTTGTCTGTTTTCCCTTTAACTTACAGCAGTGTTGATAATCTGTTAACTGTTTGTCCTGACAAGTAAAAATACTTTTACTGGATCCAGCCCAAATGCTCTCTGCTGCAATGCTGATATTATAATATTATAAGTGTTGTCTTTTCTTGGTTTTAAAGGCTGCATTACAGTAAAGCGATAACATTTTTTTAATTTAAGAGACTTCTTTAACTGTACTATAATTTGCATTTACCAAGTTATATTATTATATCCACAATACTGATGACTGTTTATCCAGAAATCTCATTGTGTAAATATTTTTTGATAGCCCCATTAGTTAACCCTACAATATCACTGCAATATCGATATTGAGGTATTTGGTCAAAAGTAACGTGGTATTTGGTCTTCTTCATATCGCCCAGCCTGAGGCTAAATTATTAAATTGATTTTTCTAGGTGCTATACTGTATGCAACTGGACTTGCTTGAGTTTCTAGAAGACATTTTGCCTCTTATTCGAGCGAGAAAACTGTGGGTTAAAAGCCTGCGACTCAAATCTGTTAGAACTGAAGAAACCTCTCGGATAAGAGCCGAAACGTCTTCAAGAGGCCTTTGATACAGCACCTAGAATTACCATGACCTGGATGACTGAGAATCTTCACTTAACATGCAGCTGATTGATTAGAAAAAAATAATCCATAGAATAATCAGTGCTGAATGTTATAATTATATAAGTAGTTGGACTTTCTGCACTTGTTCATTCATTTAAATAACATAAATCCTCTCTCTACTTTGGCTTGGTTGAGTGGCCATTCCAGTCTTGGCTGACCAGGCGTTGCATTGCAGTATTGAGCTTCTCCACCACCAGCATGCATCTAAATTTAAACCCCACCACAGCACATTTTGTATCCTTGTCACCGGAGGCATTTGATGTGTGTTATTTATTACCTTTGCACAATGACACCGGACCCATGTCCTTTGGCATTTGACACTGGGCACAGACGGACACAAACGTAGGCGTAGGCATACAGCGGTGATGAGAGGTCTACCCTCTATAGGGAGGTTGACAGGGTAGACACACCTCATTAAGCAGAAGTTCTTGTACTTGGTAGTTAAATGTTCTAGGTTGAGTAATAAAGTGGACAACTTTTTTTTCAGGCATCCAGAGTTTCAGAGTTAAAAGCTTTGTTCAATTTCTTCTTAGATACCATAACTCCAACACATGGAGAGGCGTAAAATACCTTTGGCTGAGTAATCAGTACTAACGACTGTGCTTAAAATATATAAGGAATAGATCAACAATTTTAGGAATAAACTTATTAGCTCTTTTGCTGAGAGCAAGATGAGAAGATCAGTACTAACATAGCTACCGATAGGGAATGGTTAATTTAGCATAAAGACTGGAAACAGGGGAAATGGCTAGCCTGCTTGAAAAGTCTGCCTACCAGCACCTCGAACTCCCTGCAGATTGTTGTCCTTCATCTCAGTTGCTACACACATTAAAATAAAAAGATATAACAAATTGATTAGTGAGCAGGAGTGCTCGGAGGCAGATCTTTGAAGCTTTTGACACGAAGGCAAACTGTTTCCCCTGTTTCCAGTCTAACCCCCTCCTGGCTGTAACTTTATATTTAACAGACAGACATGAGATTGTTATTGATCTTCTCTTCTTAGTCTAGGCAAAAATACTAATAATAATATTTTCCAAAATGTTTCTTTAAGAGAGAAGTCAGCTGTAATTTCCTCAGGGCATTGCTGTAAAACACGGCCGATAGAGTGCCGCAGGAATGAGCCCTAAAACCTGCTGCTCTCCTGCTTCCCTCGTCTCAGAGTCATTGGGGTTTTGGTTAAATGCCTGAAATAAAGTCTATGGTTAACACAAGGATAAGAGACTTTCATGTTTTAAACTGAGACATAAAAATTTGTCAGTAAATACCCAACTTGTGAAATTTGAAGCGTTTATGTGTTTTAAAAAAGGTGGCTGCTAATAAGTAAAGGCTACAGAACGTCATCACGCCGAACACGGCTTTACAGCCTCGTTGCGTAGGAATATTAAGTCATGCAACCGTAGTCTACTTTGTTTGCAGCCTAACGTTGATTACTTCTGCCAGTAGCGTTTGTGCTTTAAACTTTTTGAAAGTGTTGTTGATTTGTTATTACTGAACAAAAGATGTAAGTATCATTAAGCTTATTTTTAGCAGTGATCCAAATCCTGTGGAAAAAAGTGACTTTTTGTGGAGGGAACCAGGCTTCTGTTACTTTTGGCTCTTACCTTACAGTGTGCGTCCATAGTGTTTTTACATTTTTTTGATTTCTGTTTTTATTTTGAGGAACATTGAAATGATTATATAAAAAAATGTTCAATTAAAATTAACTGTGGGAGAAATACTTCTGGAACCCGTGTCTCTGCTCACTTTGCTTTTCTACAAAGTACACCAAATCTAAGCTTTATTTTGTTAAGATCACACACGCTTATGCTTGCTTCCTGTGTAAGCAATCACACTCCTGAGCCTCAGCATTTTTTGACCGTGCTGCTGCAGGTATTGGAGGTCACAGGGCAGGACGGAGCGTCATAGCGGGTTTAAGTTTGACACAAAGCCAGTTCTTGTTTTTTCTAAACTCAATCTTTCCTCTTTGAAGATGATGAGCTTTGTGGCAGAAACAAGTGAATCCAGCTCCTGTGTGTTTATAGTGCTGTTTAGTTTTGCTCTTTAAAGAGGAGGCAAAGATGCAGGCAATGTCACCAAAGGGTGGTGGGGGTGGCTGTGGCAGAGAGGCCTCTTTGCTGAGCCAGGACCCTGTTTACCCTCCTCTTACCACCCCCTTCTTTGACCTGCTGACAGCTGCAGATGGGAAAGATAGGAGCCTGGAGCTCTGAGGGGGACAGGTGAGAGAGGGAGGAGTCAGGAGTACTCAGTCAGCGACAACAGCCCTGGGACACAGAGGTGGCAAGCTGCTCGAGATCTGTCGGCTCACTTAAATGTCTGCTCAGTATGCCGAGCAATACAGCTTTGACTTGGCAAGAGATTTCAGAGTCCCCCTTTTGATTACAAATTGCAACAGGCAAACAATCCGAAAGCTGTCACTTTTAGAGAAGGCGCATTTCGGAAGAAAGAAGGCAAATTGACTCTAGAATCTCCTCCCCTCCCTCTCAGACGTTCACCTCCTCGCTCTAGAGTTACACAGGATTTCCCCTTTGGAGAGTTCTGTTGTGTGGTCCATTTATGGGGCAGGGGGCAAGCTACGCCCCACTCCTTGCCCCATGTTGATGAATGGGCTCTTTGTGGGCCTGTGGAAACAAGCAGAATCCCTCCATCTACCTCCATATGGCCAGGCCTATACATCTCCTGTAGCCTGGGGCCGCAGTGAACATCTGCCTCTTCCAGGGTGCACTTGAGCTCCTCATGCTCTGAAACACCAACTGGACAGCGCAGATGTTTCTGTCTGTTGTTCAGCTTTTATTTTTATGTTGTAGCTTCATCAACGCCAAGCAAAACTGGCTGTAAGAGAGTATCATGCAATGCAATTTCTATGTTTGTTGTATGCATGTGAAAGCTTGGTGTCACACTTGGCAGTCTGGGCTTGTTTGACCCATATCTGAGACGCCAAGCGTAAACAGCCAAACTCGATGGCTCTGCAGTTTCTCCTCTAACTGCTTTTTTTTTTTTTGTTTGAATCCTGCTGATGAAGTGAAATGTCTGTCATGATCATTCTAATCTGCTCCATCCCCAGAGAGCTTTTGACTAGGCACCACCGTCTCAAGCCTTTGGAAAGAAATGACTCAACCATACCATCAATGACGTATGGTGAAAAATCTGTCTTTTTCCCATAAACTTTGCTATATTTTATAATGAAAACTGTCGGCGCTCAAAAGCAGATAGTGACACATGGAAACCAGATGTTGTCCATTTTTGTGAAGGTGGTCACAAGCAGGAAGGTGAATTCCTGTGGAAATAAAGCTCCGCAGAGACTTAATTAAAAGCGCGAACTGTGCAAACGTTTATCCAGGCCTCCACCCCATCAGGGGAGATTTAGGAACATTCCCATTGTCTTCAGTGTCCACTCCTCACTTGAGTGTGACTGATGGGTAAACGCCTACCTGCATAGAGGTGTGATAGATGGCTGAGCTCAGGGTTTTGCCCTCAGGTAGGTCTGGCAGTTGCCATGGAGTTATGTCGTCATGGTGCATGAAGTAAACCTTCCTGTTTGAACCTGGGCTTTACCTGACATTCCTCGACACCTTCTGAAGTGTTTTTGCCATAGAGTAAAATGAGTAGAAAAGACATTGAAGAGTTTGCCATTGGCAGTTGACTAGTAAAAAAGAAAATGGCAATTGTTTTAGTTAATATGATGTTAGCACACGTCAGTGAGGTGAAAGTGTGTCACTCACTAGTTTGAGTACACTCTTTTGGCCTATTCTGACACCTATTTTCCATATTAAACAGAAAAATAAAACGATGCACTAATCCAATCCACTAATCTCTTTCACCGAACTAAAATAAACACTAGCTTTACTGACTTGCAAACTCATTGTAAAACACACTTAGTTCAAACTTGACAGAAATGAATGAAATTAAACTCACCAAAACCTGTCTTGTTAGTCATCGATTAGTTAGTCCACTGCTTCAACAATCACCATCGCTGGTTTTGTTGAAATAAATTCTTAATTCACAGAGTTAACTGTGAAAAATATGCTGACTTTACATGCTGTTTATCCCTACAGTCTCTATGGCTCTCAGCTGTCAGCTGAGCAGCTGCTCTCACTCACTCTTGGGAGGGAGCTATAGTACATCATATTTCATCAAACATAAATTAATAGCAACCAAAGAAATCACAGTTATGGTGATATCTTAAAAGTAACAGGTTGCTTATTTGAAAACGCTACTACTCCACTGTTCATTTGATCATTACTGCAAAACCTTCCCTCTGTGAGTTTGTCAGTCATGACCTGAAGCAGGTTGGTTTGTTTCTTTGTGCCTCCTTTGCGTTTTTACACAGAACCAAATAACAGCGTTATCATTATGCTTGAGCGTGTGATTTTAGACAGCATGCAGGCATCACAGAATCAAAAGAGGTGTGACAGGCGTGACTTTTGACACAACAGCATTGACCTTTAGTGTGACATATAACATGCATCAGCAGCACTTTATAATCCATAACAATGGCATAACATGGCAATAACAATCATTTACCATCTCTGTTATATGGTGGATGATCTCTTCCTCCACTTGGAAGTTAAGGAGCTTCTGGATTTCACTATTTTTCCCAATTCGCTGACATTTGTGGCTGCTCTTCTTCTTTGAGATAACTGCTAACTGAAACTAGCTGCTTTATAAATCTTTAGCAGCGGGTCACACACTTACCATATCATCAAAACTGCAGACCCGTCCTGCCCATGATCCCATCCTGCTGGCTCTGTCTTATACAGATGCCACTTTGGTGCTGTTACTACCTCCGATGGTGGCTTAAAGGCAAGACCACTCTGTCACCCCAACTGTACTGCGAACGTACCTTGTTGCAAAGCAGTGTGATATTCCCTCTTTGAACAGGCAGCGTAAAAGGAGCCATGAAAATAGCCGCCACCCAGCCAATACCATCCTATTATGTTGATTTGAACGGGAATGTCCATTCTACTCATTTTATTACTAAGGTTACTGCCTCTTTGTTCAGGATTGTTAAGGTGGAGAGTGGCATGCTCTTTACTGAATAGAATTAGCTGAGGACCTAAAGGCTGCCTGAAAAACTCATCATGACCGGGCTGTACTGCTACATATTTTGTCTTGGAAAGTAATGGTATCCATTAAAAAGATTTACAAGAGATACTTTGATCAATAACTGCCTAGATTTCCATGGTATTTGAAAATGTGGCTTAAATGTCTCCATAATACAGCTTCCTTTCATTTAGGCACTGTGTCAGGAATAATAATGGCCTTTTCTGGCCGAAAAAGGAGAAAGGGTGGAATTATTTGAGATGTAAAATTTATATATTTAGGTAAAGGAAAGCCTTGGCTAATGACAATTCATTTTAAATACTCAAATGTACCAATGAAATAAGAAATACATAAAACACTGTCCATCTGTGTTTCTTTGCCTCAAATTACGTAAGACGTAGTCCATTCTCATAATGATAGACTACACTGTGAATTACAGAGCTGGATTTTATCATATTATGCAACGTGGCATGACTGAGGTCTGTTGAAATAACAATAAAGCAAATGTTTTTCCAGTGCAGACAGACACACCACTGATGGGGTGTCAGACTAATTTCCTCTTGTCTGAGAGTCGGAGGCAGCCTAATCGACATTCCAATCATAATCCCAGCCATCTTTGAGCACTCAGAGGAAATATTCATATGCCCCATTATCACCCACTGCGCCTGATGATAACTTACAGACATGAAAAAAAACAACACACATTTGCTTTACTGTGAGGAAAATTGTATTTCAGCACCCACACAACTGACTCTCAGGCCTCCCCATGAGGATCACCTCCGTAAACATCCAACTCAGCTTGATGGTATTTTCTGTTACGTTGTCCCCTCTCCTCCACAGATGCGAGAACTGCGTGGAGATGCTGTTTGTGCGTGGCTCGGGTAACTGCGTGCAGTGCGACACACCCCTGAGGAAGAGCAACTTCCGTGTGCAGCTCTTCGAAGACCCCACTGTAGATAAGGAGGTAGAGATTCGCAAGAAGGTGCTGAAGATGTGAGTGAGGGGGACCAGGAGGGTGTGGGGTGCCGCTCTGCGTGTTTATGTGTCATCTCATGCCTCCTCCCACTTCTTAAGCCACCTTTGTCTTTCTCATTACACTGTTTGTTTTGTAGACAATGAGTCTCCCCGGGGGGGGCTCAAACGGGAAGGCTCTTTCCCTGCCAGGTTTTTACTTCTCAGCCCCTCCCTGCCTTCCCTCGCTCCCTCTCATCTACTCTTTAATAGCCCCTTAATTGACATCTAATGTGTGTCTATTAGGCTGTATGCAGACATGGTATTTTAAAATGGTTGATTTAATGGAGGCTATTAATGTCGGTGCATATTTGCTTTCATCAGGTTTTACTATTTGTCTCATCAGTTCTGTTCTTCCTCTGCAGATACAACAAGAGAGATTTTGATTTCCCCAGCCTGAGAGATTATAACGACTACCTGGAGCAAGTGGAGGACATAGGTAGGACACACTTAATGCTATCACGTCTGGACTCGCAACCCACCATAAGCTTTTAGCTTGGATGTTTTAAGAGAGCTGGGTGTGATGCGGCCAGTCTAACCTGGTTTGTTACATAAAACCATCTGAGTTGCCATCATTGAACACTGTTTGGAAAAGGCAGACACTTCAAAAAATACTAGGCAGGTGATGGGAGAAAACACACATCTCTGACAGAAGCTGAAGACAGGTGGGAGAAGAGCAAAAACATCTTTTCCATTGAGAAAAGGCTTCAATGAAGAAAAACTCTTCAGTTCTGATATAACTGATGCTATTGCAGCATCGGAGAGATATTAATGTAAATATCAGGTATTCAGTTCCTGTAATGAATAGATAGAATTAAGCCCTCAAACGTTTGTTAGGTCATAGGTTTGGTTCCAGAATTTGCACCAGTGATATTATGTTTACACTCTAATTTGACTACCTCCTCAGTTTTTAACCTTATAAACCCTCAAATTTCCCCTTAAAGAAATACTTAACACCTGCAAAATGACCATTGGTTTATCAATTATTCACCTCGTGTTAACACTAATTAACGAAGAAAACATTGATTTTCTTGCCTGCCTCCTTGGTGAGGGGAGAATCCAAAAATGACGAACGTTCTTTAATTAAACTAAACTGGGTCTGTGCAAAACTATATGAAAACATCCATTTACAAACACTTGCACAACTTTTGCAGTGTAATCCTCCCCACGGATTATCGCTTCAACATTATGATCTAAGAGATGTCAGTACAAACAGTCTTGTGCACAGCCAATCATCCTGCCTGGGTGTGCACGTGCGTTTGAACTCTGTTCAAGTAAAATCCATACATACGCGTGTGCTTAGGCACAGTCAGAGTGCGCTACTCTTAGTCAGAAGTTTTTATATGTTGAATGTTAAACTGAAAATGCATGTGTTTGGGAAGCACTAGATACATTAGACTTTTCTTATACTGCAAGAGTTATGTGAGAGTTTGTACACACATTTTTCAGTATATTTTTGTTGTTGTTAAACACAGAACCAGTTTATTTAAATTCATGAAGAACGTTACCTTTTTTGCATTCTTCACTCACCTGTGGAGGCATGTTTGGAAAGTTTTCTTCACTAATTCAGAGCAGCACTCAGTGAGTATCTAATACACACGGTCATTTAGCATGCAGAGTATTCTTTTAAGTGGCTTTTCAAGTTATAATTTTTTTACCCTAAAGTTTGACAATAGCATAATTGTATGTACACCTTCTGTATCCACTCACTCCAGTGTGTCAGTGAAAATCTACAGTATCTCACTAAGTTCAGAGAAACATTGAATTTCCAGATGTCATTTTTTTAAGGTTGAACTATTCCATCAAATGGAAAATACTACATATCTTGAAAATCATTTTATAGACTTTTCCCAGGATTTCAGCTGCACATATTTGTTATCTCTGGAACTCTTTGGATCCAGACCATAGTTGAAAATAATAGTACTTCGAACAGTGCGTGGGAACAGGGTTATTATTTAATAATGGGGATAACCACACACATTTACAAACAGTCTCTCCTTGAATGACATTCACGGTGCTGCACACAGTTGTTCACATAAAAGGTAAGCTGAGAGAGAAGTTTAAACTCTGGCTCCTTTCTCCCCTCCACACATCTGGTCAATCAAGGTGTAAATTGAGTATGGATGTCAGATAGTTAGGTTCAGATGGTTACAAAAATAGTTGGACACAGACCCCCTAATATGAAAAATGTGGGGAGAAGGGGTTCCTGAAGCTGTTTGACCAACCATCAAAAACTTATGATGTACTATTCAGTCCCCTTAATGGTGGTTTTTGTCTCATCCTTGCAGTCTTTAACCTGACAAACAACATTGATGTGGAGAACACCAAACTGCAGATGGAGCAGTACCAGAGGGAGAACAAAGATCTCATCCAGAGGAATAAGGCTAAACTGGTAAACACAGTGTATTTTCCCATACATGCATAATATCTTCATTAATAATGATAATAAGCTCTTAAATAAACACTGGTGGGAGCTTTTGTTTGCTCGTTCCCCACCTTGTAGAAGTCAGAGTGTAGGATTAAGTACAATATGGCATCACAAGAGCTGGTGAAAATTCAGCCTCGTGGGCAAAGATGAAATTTAAAATTTTATACACTACATATTATTTATAATTATTGCATTTTTTTTTTTTTAGAATTGAGTATTTTTTAGTATTTATTTTGAAGAGTTTTTATTTTTCCTGTGGATAATTAAAGATGTGCTTTATAATGTTGTCTGTGGTCGTGTGAGGTTAGCTGTGTACGAACCACAGTAATAAATGTAATTTCCTTTGAAGGATTGATAAAATATCTATCTATCTATCTATATGATGCAAGTTTTTGCAACATCCCTGTTCTCCTCAGACGCGTGAGCAGGAGGAGCTGGAGGAGCTGCTGTTGCTGGAGCAGCAGGGCAACGAGCAGCGGAGGCTAGAGCTGCTGCAGGAGGAGCAGAGGCAGCTACAGGTCAAGAGGAAGAACAAGCAGGCTCTGCTGGATGAACTGGTGAGATGCACACATGTCGCATGTACATACTGTATGTCCACAGTCTGGTGAAGCAAAGAGCAGCCACGTTATGACAGATGTTCCATGTCTGACATACACAGATGAACACACACACACACACCCTCAGCCTGAGGGTTCATGGCTGTGAGATCATTAAAAGATTATTACCAGTCATTGTGCTGCGGACTGCATTGTTCTCATTCTGTGATTCCAAAGCCTCCTGGCTCCATTGTGTTGAGCTGCTGGCTTTGGAAGTGATTGTTCCTGCAGAGCGGGCTGCTGAAGGACCATCACAGATAGCAAGCTAAGCTGTGTGTTTGTTTGTTTAAGGCACAGGGCCTGTTGACTGTAGGCAGATGAGATCAGCTCCTACCCCTCCCCTGGGGGTACGGTCCTGAGCTGTGACATCTGTACGTCCCTGTGGTCAGAGAGCTCACTGTTATCACGCACACATACTTTTAAATTCCTTGTTTCTGTCAGCTGAAACAGTGATTAACTAGTCCATAAATCACATCACTGGAACTTGTAACAAACTTCTTTTTCTTCTTTCTTTTTTAAAATTTTTATTTATTAACCTTTTTCCTCAAGATTTTCGTTAAATGAGCATCATATTAACAATATTAGATATTGGCTTGATTTCTATCAGAAACATGGGAAGAGTACGATGAGCAAATTAACAAGATATGGCCCAAGAAATAGCAAGAAATTAGTAAAAAGTTGTAAGAAATAAAAAAAGAAAAAAGAAAATGACCTTGAGAAACTGCTCAAAATTCATATATTTTTTCCTTTTTTCTGTTTTCCTGGTCACCTTTTACTAATATTTTGCATTTGCGTTGTATTTTTTTTTTGTATTTGTTACTCATTATGTTGTTTCCTGTGTTTTTGAAAAAAAAAAATCAAACCAATTTTCTCATGAAAGGCATCTTAATGCAGCACAAGAAAACTGATGTCCATCCAGGTGTTAAAGGGTTAACCAAGTGATAGAAAGTGTCATACAAGTGAAAGTGATAAATGTTTGCAGTCAGACCAGAATATTAGCGTTGACACGCATTAAATCGCTTTTGGTTTATTGTTTAATGCTAAGACACTTCTAGACTGTCCTGCCGTTGCTGTCCACCCCATCAAAAATGTCCTACCTTTTCAGTGAATGTGTCCAAGCTTGTGTTCTTAGACCTCTGTGCTTGGCAACACTCCACTGGAGAAATTGAAATGTCCGACCTTGCATTTAATGGAGGTGAAGGCTGTGCAGTGCACTTGAAGTAGCGTCCCCTGCAGTGCCACAGTTTTGTTGATATGGCTTGCATCAATAATGTGGCTGATAGCCTGAAAGCACCCCAAGCAGATGTGGAGGCGGGACGAATTGCTACAGCTACAGAAGGGGAAGGCCTCAACATATACATGTGTCAGCTGTTTGCTGAGCAGAAAAGTTCCTGATGAAGCACTTTGTCACATGTTTCGCACACTTAGATTAACACTCTCATGAAATCCCATTTGTTTCTCCAGGAGCAGTCTCAACTTCCTGCCACCATCTTGCTTGCCCAACACAAGGTCCGTGCTGCCAAGCTGGAGACTGAAATAGAGCAGCAGAAACAGATGGTCAAACCTACCAATCTGTTTTCAACTGGAATCCATATGGTGAGTGACACTCTTAAGGTTTATCACCTCTTTAACCCAGTTTATATATATGGATTCAAAGTGACTCCGGCCTGTACTCTGAACATAAAATGAGCTGTGTCTGTGGTAGTGTTCATTTCTAGTACTTGTGAGACAGTGAATTAACATCCACTAAGGCCAGCTGGAGTCAGGCTCCATCCACACTAATGGGTTTTTAGTTTTTAAACATTGAATTATTACTACGTTTACTCCCAGCGCCCAAACAACAGAAACCTTTTTAAACGTTGCTGTCCCAGTTTTAGTTTGAATTCTCTGGAGATACATATGAAGCCTCCTACAGATTGAGATTTTAGTAATCTTATATCAGTTTAGTGCAAGCTACACTGTATGACATGGATCCAATAAACCTGGGTAAGACAGCAAGGTCGATGTATGTAGACTGTACGATGACGATGTTTGCTGAATCACAGGCTACGATGTAGGTCCATTGAAGTCAATATGCAAGAACATAACATCGTCAGCGTGTGTAATTCATCTCCGCTGCTATAGTGGTAAGAGAAAAATGAAAGCGAACATGGATCGAGCCCTCTCTATAGTGGCATTTGTGTGTCCAAAAAAAAGAGGCCCCTTTGGCAACGAGAGCTTGATGAATAGCATCTGATAGCATTTAGCAATGTTGCGCTAATCAATGCATCACTTCATGCTAAATTTCTATTAGTTGGTCAGTAGACGAAGGTCGTAATCCCAATCTGTCAACCCAAATTTCTGACACTGTCAGATTTTTATCCCAGGTTGTCTTTGATCACAAGTCTGTGACAACAGCCATCCTTGAACCCCTCTCACTGTGCGACTTAGGACCACCAATTTAGAGCCACGACAAAAGATATCATCACGTTTCTTTCACGTTTGTTATGTTTCGTCTGGGACAGCCCCATTTTGCTGTGTTTACTGTGCTATAGTCTGCGTGGGCTGAAACGATGGAGACTTTTCCAAAAGATGGCGCAGACCACCATATTCACCTTCCGACTGGGTCTCGTCAATCACAGCTTGTCAAGTCAAAACATTACAGCGAGGTCGACATACTTTTTTGTGATTTTATCCGTGTGTGAGTACTCCTTTCTCATTGCCACTGCTTCCTCTGGCAGTGGATAATGCTCATAGTACTGCACTCATATGTCATAATAATTACTTTGCAATGACTCTTAATCTGGTGTCTGCGACCGTCTCATACCCATGTGTTTCTCTCAGTAATGGTTCCTCCTCCCAGTTGGTCCAAGCAGAGAAATCTCTGGTCTTATTTTTGCCATCTCTGTTGTGGGTGTGAGAAAATATTGATACACTGGAGTATTGCGATATTATGTCGTGTGATGCTATACCAAGTGTCAAAAAAACAGATCTCACTGCTTGGATTGCATTAAAAAAAAGACTGTTTTTATACATCTGTTGGCATGTGCTTTATACTACAAAAGTGTTTCCTTGAATTAGTTTAGTTTTTTTTTAAAATTGCAATATGTATTTGTAAGTGTTTTCTGCAACTAAGTAATCTGCCACGGAGTACACAATATGTGTTTCCTTTACATTGGCATGTGCATGCTCAGTGTTTCAGGCATTTTAGTATGAACAGAGATTATTTTTGAAACGTTTTTGTATATGGAGATCATTTTCAGTGTGGACATGGCCAAAGATCCATACATCAGTTTGATGACTTATAAGATGCCAAAACACTTGGCGGTTGTTTATGTGAAGAAGCGTTTTATATCTCTGCAAAGTTATCGCAGCAGCAATTAAAAAGTAATCTACCTGGAATGTGGAAAAGTTGGGCCAGGTTTGATTTTTTTTTTTTCTTCCAGATTGGATCCCTCTGCTTTGACGCCCCAACTGCGTCAACAGAGCGGCCTCATTCAAATGGGGGGGGGGGGTGTTTACATTATTTCACACAGGGTTAATGTCGGTCTGAAAACAACCTTAGCATGCATTTGTCAGAGCGGTCTTTGCTGCTTCAGGTGAAAGCTGTGTGAGCACAGTGAAACATGAGAGCTTGAAGAAGCTATAGGTACTATAAATATCAATTGGCAACTATATTTACAATGAGCCCCTGCAGGTTAAGGTCACATGGTTGTGTACGTCTAACACTGGTGGTGAGGGGGGTCTGGTGGGATTTTAGCTCAGTGCTAATTTAAACTTCATGTGGAGTGCCTGCTGACAATGGAGCGAAGATAACAGTCCAGACCTTCAAAGGGAGGATGTTCCTCCGTGTCTGGTGCTTCTTCAGTGTGGGAACAGGGCCCTCACCCCTTCAGTCATGTCATCACATTCCTGTGGGTGAACGGTGGGACCCACACAGAGAGCATGTGGGCTCAGGGCTCTGGCCGCTGCAAGCTCTTGCTTTGTGCTCACCGTGTCTTGAGAGACCTTCCATTTGGCTATCGCTCGGATTTTCAGTCGTTTATTTTCATTTTACTGAGATGAGATAGGCAGTGTCATCACCCCCACCCCCTCCCCAGCAACCCTCATGAGGCATGGTTGTCTTCCCACAGTTCAGTGATGCGTGGGAGAGATATCTGCTTAGTACTCACCTATAAGCTCAAGCAGGAGTAAGGTTTTGACATATGCAGGTACAACCCAACCCTCTCTTTCTAACATGTTTGCTTGGCCATTTTAATGTGTTTTCCACTGGTATTGCTCTTTGAAACATCTTGGATAAATTGGTGGGACTTTACAAAAACATTCATTTACTCATTAAACCCCAAAGAAACAACTGGTTCATCCACCACCAGTGGAAAAGCATTGAACTGATCCAAATGGAAGATTTGGTACTCTGACTCTTACACCCTTGATATACAGCGTGAAGTTAAACTTGCTGATGGAGAGAGAAACAGCATGATCGTGTTGTTCTTGGCTTCATCTGTGGCTGTTTTTCCTTGCTTCTTTCTTCCCATTTCTCTTCATCCTCCCGTCCCCGAGCTCCTGTTGGTGTAGCAGAGCTCTCACCATGCATCTGCTGTGTTGGACCGAGAGACGTGAGTCAGGGGAACGTGTGGGTTTGGATTTCCCTTCACTTCAGAGTCCATAAGAATGACTTCTGTTTGACTTGGTGCTGTTTCAGCGCAGAGCGGTGGATTCCTGCAGATTGCTGGAATTCATTTATCTGCTAGCTTGTGGTCCCTTGTTCCAAGCAAGGGTTCAGTTTTTCTTCAGCAGAAATTAGGGGAGGCAAATGTAAAAACACATTTCTTAAGCTGGGCCACATTTCCATGATATGCCTTACCTCACATTTAAGCTGATTTGTGCTTCTCTCTTCACTGACAGGAATTTCACTTAGTGTTGAAATGTCATCGGACAGAAATTAATGGGCAACCATTTTGATATTCAGTCACTTAAAGTGTTTTGCATGTTCACACTTAAGAAAGGTTAGCTCAAAAGTTCAGTTCACACAGATTAAATTGAACTAGATCTCATTCATTATTTTGAGCTAAGTTCACAGTCCTTAAAAATTAACTTAACTTGAAATCTTTCTGTCATCATTCACTAGCAGATGTTTTCCAAGACTGATTGGATGCTTTTTACTCGATGTATGGTTTGATGATGTGGATGACGTTTAGACTGTTTTTCTGTTGAAATCTGTTATTTACTGATTTATTCATAAGATTCATAAGATAACTGCTGTAAAACAGGCGATGTTAACTATGGCAGGAGTTAAAAACACTCACTTTCAAGTTTTTAAGTTGCAAACAGATGTGTTCAGTTCACCGTTCACCAAAACTATGTGCATTTTCAATGAACGAGCTCTTTAAGCATGTTCATGCACAGCACTGGTCCCTTAAGTCATTTATCAAGCAAAAATGCAAAACAGCCACTGGTTTCAGCTTCTCAAATGTGAGAATGCGGTCCTTTTCTCTGTTCTTTTTTCTATTTTTACTTCATTGAAAACGGATTATCTTTGGTTTTTCACTGTTGGTCAGTCAAAACAAGCAATTTAACATAGCCATGTTTCCATAAACACATTTTCATGCTCATTTTGATGCATGACAGTACTAAGAAGGCAAGTAAAACTTCCTCAATTGAGGAAAAGGTTTTGACACTCACTTGATCTGATTTTTGCCTTTGTAAAAATAGAAGTCGATTTGATAAATTGGATATGTAAACACTTCTGCCAAATAAGTTCTGATGTAGCAAGAATTTAACTCTTATGACTGATCAGCTGTTTCCTCTGTTGGCGTGTTCCTGGATTTTTCCATAACCACAATTTGTCTTTGTGTCTGGGCGAGCTGACTTTGAAAGAGCAAAACTTGCCCTATTGAAAGTAATTCCTGAAGATGTCTATTTTCTGTCTCATAGATGTGTTAGATATCCCAAAATCAATGTTGTTTCTGGTTTGCAAGGTCTACTTCTTCTACTGTTTTTACTGGCAGATGACAAACAACTTTTGATGAAACTACATTTTGAATGGTCTCGTTCACTCACTCCAATCCGGTGGAAGAAACGCCTTATTCGCATTTCTTTTTTGCAACATTTCAAATCAGTCCAATGTGCACAACTGATGTTACAGTGAACATATCTTCCAAACCTACTAAAAAAAAACAATAGCTCAAATACCCCCATCCCACCTTCAATTCCCCTCATAAAAAACAAAAACAATAAGGATATAAATAAAACAAAGAAAAAGCAAATAAGCCAAACCGACAAACAGTTTTTAAAACACAAATAATAGATTTATTTGGGAAAAAAAGTAAGATTAATCAAAATACAGTATAAATATATAAGTATAGGTATCAATACTTTGTCGTGAAGCATGCAAACAAAGGAGAAACAGATAGTGACAGTGATAAATGGACAGAGGGCTGATGCATGACCTCTTGTGTTTTCATCTGGATGTTTTTGGTGATGTTTTTGCAAGTTCACTAGCCTTTAGAAGCAGAACTCATGGTGCCCTCAACAGCCCCTTACTCACCCCCACCCACTCCCACTACCACCTGCCCCACCAGCACTTCAGCCAGCTGCTTCACCCCGGGCCAAGGTGAACCGTCAGTGGTGGAATGACATATCTGCCTGTCTTTGAGCTGTCCGATCTGTGGAACGTGAGGATGCCAATTCCTCCTCAGCTTCCCCAGACTTTATTTAAAGCGTGATCTAATATTGCATCTAGTTGTGTAATGCTGTTTACTGGGAACACGCAGGGGGGGGCATCTCAGCTATTCTGGCACTACTCTTTGCCCGGATGATTTTCCAGGGGTTGCTGAAGAGGACCCTGATTCTGCTTTTTCTGTTTGCGTGTTAACATGTTGATGAGCGGGTGCTTGAGGAAGTTAGCCGATCCTGAGAGAAAGTAGTCTCGGTCCAGGTGTGATGTGAGGTGGGATGGGCCTGGTCTTGCCTCAGGAATGGTCTGGAATCACTCACTAATCCCTCACTTTGTAGGCACTCTATTGAACCGAGACGCACACATACCCTTGTGCGGGTGCGTGCACACACATAAACGCACACTCCCCTCACCCAGTCTGAGTAAACATCCTTTGAAGAATAAAGTGTCTTTTTAAAATAGACGTCCGCTGATATCAAAAGAGACTCTCTGTGTGGGAGGGAGGCAGCTTTTCGCTGTTTAAACAGGTTGCTTGTTGTTGTCTGACACATAAGACCAGCCTCAGTGCCAAGCACGATGACAAGAGTCATGATGACAAGAGTCATGATGACAAGAGTGCTTGGCACCTGCTCAGTGCAAAACATGGACATGAGCGGTTATGAGCATATAAATTACATAGGATTTAAGCTTTATATGAGTAAATGTGTCTTTGAAGCGTGTTGGCTTTGTTTGTTTGTGCCAGTAAAGTTATTGTGTTTTCCAGTCTAAGAGTGTGTGTGTGAGGCTGGGGATCGTCCTCAGCTGCCACAGTGTCCCATTCCTGCATGCGGTTGACCGATGGGGAATCTCTCCACCTTGGGGTAGCTTTCAGCGCCATCTTAGATGAAAGGTCCTGGGTTCCAGCACTGCAGGACCACAATCCGCTCTTCGCAGGCGGCAGAGCAGCTGACATACCTGACGAGGCCGGCATGGGCACCTAATGAAAGCAGAAGGCTCACACACATAAACAAAGTGCAACTCACACACACAGCCCGATGTGGGTGGAAAGTTTATCCCTAAACATAGATGTGTAGCTGACTGAAATAACCCCGGGTTCTCTCTGGCTTTTTTCCATTTTAAAGTGAGGCAGTGGGATTTCACTACCACAGAAAACACAAACACAAGTGCACATGCTCACGGTGTGAGCTTGTTTGCTCAGGCCTGATTTACTTGGTTAAGTTGTCCTCCACAGTGACCTCTGCTCGGTAGACGTTTTCGTCAGCGCAGGCCGAGATCTGCTTTACTTTGCTCTGGCAGACTGGCCGAACCTGTTTTACCTGCGAGGTTGACGCTGCATACTCCCCCCAACCCCCACTCACTCTTTCACTATCTTCAGTTCATTTCCTTTATTCACACTCTTGAGACATATATAGGGTTTGTACGGTCATGAAAAACCTGGAAATGTCATGGAATTTGCAAAAAGCAAATTCCAGGCCTATAAAAGTTTTGGAAAACTAAATATACCCTGAAAGTCATGGAAATTTGTTTCACAAACCTGTAAAATAACACATGATGTGTTCAAGGACCGTTGGAAATTTGAAAATCTCTCATTAATTTCTGTTTTTACTGTTTCTGGCTGTGATAAATGGCGCAATATTTTCGATTTTTAAAGGGGATAAAAACACATTTTGTTTTCTTAAAAAATTGTTAAAGACAAAAAGCCTTTTTTTCTTTAAAAATAAGAAAAAGGGCCTTTTTTTTCTTTCTCCCAATTTTTTCCTGTAAAAAGTCCCAGAAAAAATTTAATACAGCCATTTAAAGTGGTTTTCCCCTCCCCTAAGCCAAAATAAAAACACCGCCTCCTACCCTCTCATAAATAAAAAACATTTTCTAGGTTATATCTAGATATTCAGTTCTAATCCTTCATCTTTTTCTTAATTAATAGATTTAAAAAAAAAAAAAAAACATTGTATACTAATGAAAAAGAACCAATAGGTAGTATTGGTGGTTCAGAAAATGTTAGGTCTTGAAAATTTTTCTCAAAGTCATGGAAATTTCTTGGAAATTTCTTGGTAAAAATGTGTATGGACCCTGCATAGTGTGGATATTTGTGTAGTTCACGGATATTTGTTTATTTAAATTTGTCGTTGTTTTAAACATTGACATATAAATCATTCACAAAGCAATTATTTTATGTGAAGGTGCACACCCCCTCGACCTTTGGCCTTTTCCTTTTTATTGGATTGCTGGCATGTAGGGTTGATAGCTGCAGGAGTTTGGGGAGAGGGGGTCAGCTCAAGGGGTAAAGAGAACCGTCAGCCCTGATTGGCACTAGCGCATGTGGGCATTCACACCTCTGCCCCTGCCCCTGGCTTGGCCCTGTTAGGATGGCCTCAGCAACCCTTGCCCGCAGGCAGAACTAGCCCAGGCCAGCGGAAAAAGGAGTTGTCAGCTTTAGGGGCTTTGCGCTGGGGCAGCTGCCACTGGACAGGCAGTTATATTTAAACTTGTAAGGCGAGGGGAGGCACTGTGTGGGCTGCAGCTTTTACACTTGCTACTTGCTGCTCAGTGGGCCAGTGGGCAGCCCAAAGCTCTTTATCCATACAGAAGCACGGGCAGTGCCAGGGCAGAAGGTGGAAGTGAGGGCTGAGGGTGGGATGGCACTAGGCTGGCCCCTAACGAGGCTTATTAATTTTATCCCCTATACAATGCTGATCACTGTTTCCCTTTCCATTGTTCTCATTATCACTTTGTGCATTAGTGACGAGGGCCTCACTGCCTCTGGAGCTCTGTTGGAGCCAGCTGTGGCCCCACCAAACCCTCGGGAACCACACAAGTGTGTGTGTGGTTTTGTATGCGTGTGTGGATGTTGTTCGGAGGTGCTGATGGAGAGGTTAGTCTCCAAGCGACCTTCATGTGTCCTGCTGAGCTGCAAAGTCAGAGAATAGATAGGGAGCCTCGAGAGTGCTGATGATCGTGCAGTGTGTGTGAGTGTGTGTGGCACGTGTTTCTCATGGTGTTCTCAGCGGTGACCCATGATTTGAGCTGTTGACCAGTGAGCTTTTGATCAAGATTGGCATCATAGAAATTAGATAAGACCTCCTACTAAGTTTAGAAATATTAATTGTAAAGTGTAGAACTATTAGTAAGACCTAAACACAGTGGGGATCATTGGCGGTTAATAAAATAAACAATTCTGCATAAATATATCTATAAAAATTAGTTTCAAAGGGACAGTTCATTCCACAATGAAAAAATATATTTATATATTTCCTGTGCCATTTATCAATCTAGATAGTTTTGATTACTTGAATTGCCCAGTGTTGGAGATATCGGCCATAGAGATGTCTTCCCTCTCTCGTATATAATAGGGATAGATAGCACTCAGCTTGCGGTGCTCAAAGCACCAAAAACATACATTTGAAAAACTCAACAGCAGTGTCTCTTAAAAGGAATGATGACCTGGTTACTTAAGATAATCCACAGACCTTGTTGTAAGCAATTTTATGGAGGAACTATTTTCCTTCTACTGAACTACACCTGCCAACTGGATTACTATGCAGAAGGAAGCGTGCATTTACTGCCCACCTAGCACCACTGAGCCGGCTAACGTTACAGCTCAGCCAAGGAGGACATCATTAATGTTTGCATCTCGTGCTGTCACCAGCATGAGCCTCTCGTCCATGACTAGATGCAAGCTTCCTTCTGCGCTGTGATACGGTTTGGGGTTGTAGTTTAGATGAAAGAAAATAGTTAATTCATAAAACTTTTTCAAATGTTTTTTTTTTTTTTTTTTTAATTTTTGGCACTTTGAGCACCACCATCTGAGTGCCATCTAGTTCTACTATATTTAGGAGAAGGCAGATGTCTTAATGGCCGTTATCTCTAGCAGTCCGCAACTCACACCAAAACAAGACTAGGGTTGTCACAATACTAGATTTTCTAACTCAGGTAAAAGTAAAAATGTTCATTTTGCATTTTGGGGTGAACTGTCCCTTTAAGAAGTGATTAAAAAAATCCAACCTGTCTTTATTTTTTATTTTTTCTAAATACGAGCACCTCTGACACCATCCATCTCTTGTTTTTAATGTAGACTTTAACCTCTCATACCTTCAAAATAATGTGACTTTTATAAGACCTCTGTCTCGTAAAAGTCACATAAATGTCTGCCTTATCACTCTGTCCAAGGGGTTAAACCTGTTGCTTTCCCAGATGGCACTGTTAAGATGGACAGCAGAGTTAAGAAAGAGTAATGTGACAGAACATCACGAGCTGAATTCAACCCCCCCAGAGATGTAGAGTGCTTAACAGTTCTCCAAGCCAGCACACCTGTCCCCTCTGCCAACATGAGGACAGGCACTGGTGACGGCTTTTCTTGACCTTATAAAACGATTCTTAGTAACTGAAGCTGGTATTGCTAGATCGCTTTAACTCTATCTGGACCTGAGGTTAGGACGTAGGAGGATCACAAGACCAGGAGAAGCAGGACTAATCCCTCTGGCGCGATGGTGATTTCCTTAAATCATCCCCCCCTGCGGTTTTATTAAGATTGATGACCCCCAGAGTTTCATTTTAGTGTCACAGGGGTATTATAAGAGGCTTAAAACCAAGTTATACACAAACTTGAAAGCATCAAGAGGGCACACATAATGTTGTGTAGGTAGTAAGATGGGCCTCCGTGATGCAGAAAGCAGATGTTTGTGTTGGCTCTTTCAGCCGTGTTGTTCCAGTGGCCCCTGGTCCCTTAGCCATTTCTGCTCTGCTGGGCCTGGCTGGAGTCCCCTCTCTCTCCCCTTCTGTTGCTTTCTTTCACCGAAGCATTCAGAAAACAACATTCAGATGCCGTAATTCACACGAGCTTTTAATAGGACATGATGAATGCGTGCTTCGAAGTTTCAGCAGTTATATTAGTCAGGGTAGAGGACAGTGCCTGTCTGAGATGATGATAGGTGAACAGTCTTGCTTCAAAGGAGACCAGAAGTACCACAAATCATTATTTTGTATTTTTGTGAATATATTCAGAAGAGCAAAGCCTGATCTTGTGTATGCATGCTGTGTTTGTTCGCAATGATTTGTCTCTGCCAGTTTTCAAGGTGCCCTTGCAGAGGAATGCAACAGAAATTTCTCCAGACTGAGGGTTGGCTCGGTTCTGTCTGTCGCTCAAAAATTTGATTTACTGCCCTATAGCTATCTGCAACTCCCAATTTGCCTCTTTCTTTCTCTACCGTTCCAACATTGTAAACTTTTCTTCTTCCTCCTCTCCCTCCGCCCCTTCGTCCCACTGCGTCTCTTTGATTGGCGCAGTAGGGGAGTTAAACAGTGCTGAAAGTCTGAAGGAAGATGGATGGAGAGACTGAAGAAGTGCGAAAATGAGGGAGAGTGACTGGTCTTGGGTTGGTCGGTCTGGGTTTCATTAGTCTGTGGTGGGGCTCCACTGTGTTGGATGAATGGATGGGACAGGACAGGGAATCACTGGCACCTTGGGGTTAAAGGTTGAATGAAAACCATAGAGAAGCGTGTGTCTAGTAGTGTTTGTGTTTTAAAGGAAAAATCCAACAATATAAAGCATTTAAATAGTGTTTAAAAACAGGACATGTAGATATGGGCCATAGGCCATAGGCTCCTAACAAGCACGTCCTTATCAAATTAAAAAATGTCCCTTTTGTGTCACATATATATTCATTTCAATACATATCATCAAGATAATAAGCTATTATGTTGAATACAAACGTAAAGGAGAGGCTAGAGCAAATTTTGAATATAAACAAAATACCTGATGGTGGAACAGGGGCTGTGCACCATGGCGAGGGTCACATACTTGGCACTCTGTCCAGCCTGGAAGGACAAATACCTTAATTAATTTGTGTTTTGAGAAGCCCTTATATAAAGCAATGCATTATAATCATGATGATCATTGAGTATTATCATGTACCATTTAAGGAGGGAAATTTAGAATCATTTACAACAATATCCAAAGTTAGTATATAATTTGCATTGGAAATGCGCCTTACAGGAACAAAATGTTGTTTACAATGCTGCCTGCATTCAGTTAAATGTACTTTTCAAGTCAGTTGCCTTCCTGGATTTATTTGCCAGATGGAAAATCTACCCCCATTTGGCACTTGGTGGCTGTTAATTTCAGACCCTGCCTGGATCGCTTTAATGATACATATTGCTGATGCACCACATTATAAGAGTCTAAGTTGTCTTTGTGTAGTTTTTGTCTAACTATCCTACTCGCTGGCCTGGATAGAACAGTTACCACCATGTAGTGTTTGGCTCAGAAACCCTGCATCTTTTGCTGTCTCAGTGCTCATCACTCAGTGCTTTTGTAACTTCCAGCTCAGCTTTGGTTGCTTGATTTCCCCTTGTGTGCGCGCCTATGGGCCAAAGCATGTGTGAGGGCAGGCAGACTGAGGCCGCGGGGCACATGTTACTCGTTTAGTTTGGTTTTCATCAGCTCCCCTCTGTGTTCTGTTGTTTATACTCCCCCACTACTCTTTTCTTTGCTTTCTCTCTTATCTTTTTTTTTTATCTTCCCTTTGTCTCTGAGTTCCTCTGCTCCTCTCTAAAATAGTCACTGTTTGTTTAGACATCATCTTTTTAATTCCAGGTTTGTTTCATGAGTCTGGCGCGTCTTCTGAGTCTCATTACTTTAATGCTGGAGAAAACAAAGTGGTCTGACGCTGTGTGGAAATTCCCCTTTGATGGCAGAGCCCCAAATCGAACAATTCTACACTGTCCTAAAGAAGTATCATGTTTCTCGCTCCATCACCACGGTCAGCAGCGTTAGGAACTGGAGTAGCATGACTGAAATCTCAGCTTTGAGTACTTATGGATCGAAGGGGTTTCTGTAAAGCACACTACAGTTTCCAGTGCTTGACACTGCAGGTCTTATGACTGTGGGAGACCAGTGTTACTTTTGTTAACAAAATCTATGACTAAATATGTTTGTGAACAACCATTTTTTCCGAGGCTAAATTGAGACAATAATGGGACGGCACTGATGTCATTAAAATACGACTGTGACCATATCAACATGCAGTATTGATACGTAGTTCTCCTGCACAGTGTTTGGTTCTCCTTTATCAGATTTCCATCAGGAATAGTTGTTAAGTTGCCAACAGTGTTTTGTTTGCTAAGAACATGCTCAGTCATTGTCTCATTTAGTTCCTTCAGTGAACCAGCAGTGCCTGGGGAGAGCGAACATGTTGTCAGACTAAACTCTTATTGTCAAACCAGTCAGTCAAGAACTGGTGGTTGATAGTGTTGCTGTTTGATTGACATTAAGCCTTTTCCAAATTGTTTTTTCTGTTTCTGTCATCCTGATTGTGCCATAACTGTAGTTTCCAGGGTTACACTGAAAACTAAACTGAGACAATGGAGAATATTGTCCTCTGCTGAATGCTGTCTCTCTGTTGTTGTTGTTGTTGTGTTTTTTCAGCGTCAGACGGTGTCTCTTCAGCCTGCTCCAAAGATAGAGGAAGTTCTGTACCACTACAAGCCTCTTCAAGTTGAAACCTATGGACCCCCAGTGCCAGAACTGGAGCAGCTGAGCAGATTCGGGTACACACTTACACACTCACGCATCTGCCACAGCCAGGGATGGGGGCATTTTCCCATCCTTCATGCTTTACATAAACTATGAGTTTAAGTTTCACTTGTAGAGCACAGTTGTCTAATTGAATCAAAGAAGAATAACTAATAATACTTTCATAATTTCGCCATATGTTCTTAGGAAATTTCTGGAAAGAACTATGTGATTTAGTGCCAAGTAGGCTACAGGAAAAACAGCAACAAAGTGCTGGTACTGTTGAGATTAATTAGTTGTGTCTAGGCATGGGACAATATAAAAAATTTAATATCTCAATTATCCTGTCCAAAATAAGTGTTATTCACGCTATTATTATGATAATCATCAAAGAATGCTTAAAACGCATAAAATTGCCATAAAACAAACTTGAATCATTTAAATTTTTCTAAAAAAGAAAAAAAATTGTGCTTTATAGGACAAACATAGTGTAAAACGAACTCTAAAAAAGTCAGGCTTTGAAACCATTTCAAATGGCATCATATCTCTCGCTACGAAATGCTTATGATGATCTTTTCCTTTGTTTTGAGGTTTGTGCGTTGAGCTGGGTTTTTTTTGGCAGTTTTAGTTTATGGTTGCCTAGCAATATCTTTTGGTGCTGCTGGACACAATATCTATGATTATCTCGATAAAAATTCACCACGATCATATTACTGTGAGTGTTTTTCATATCATCCCATAGCTGTGTCCAGTTTCTAAGCAGCTTTTGATTTCCAGTGAAATTTCCTTGAAAGAGCCGCTTCATTTAAACCTAAGTAAATACTGAGAAAAAGCTCATCTGATCTGCTGGCACTAACTTAAATAGCAGTAATTTTGATTAATTCATTTAATATATACCAACTCAACTTTCCATGTAATTGATCCCGAATTAAAAAGTTCTTTCCAGGGACCCCCTTATCAATTTACATTTCCTTTCTAGGAAATTATAGGAAACTATGAGACGGGTAAAATAAATTGTTAGTGATTAAACTTGAATCGTGTAGTTTTGTAATTCTCAACATAGCTACAGTGGTGTAGTGTACATCGTCACAGAGCTGCCAGAGAGTCGGCCTGCTTGGAAAGCCTGGCTCGTCTCACTTGACTCTCCTCTGATTAACTGGGAGAGTGAAAGCAAATGAGGAGGAGGAGGAGGAGGAGGGCTGGTAGAGAGAGAGGGAGTAACAACTATCGCCCTGCCACAAGCCGCCACAGTGCCTCTGTAGGAGCGTCCATTAACACACACAGGAAGTGCTTTCCCCGACGGCCCCTTTGGGCCAATCAATCCACGACGCCATTGGTCCAGTCCTAGCTGAATGTAAGCTATCCATCAGACAGCCCAGCGCCCAGCCATCTGCACTGCAACTGGCTGGCACTAAAGCCTGCCCACACACTGAGAGCGGCCGGCTTTTATTGGGTGACAGGAGCAAAGCGGGGTCATATTCTTTGGGCGAGCTCATTGACTTTCAGCGCTGCTTTACCCGCACAGTAACCTTCATTTGGCTGAGATGTGCGGGTTTGTACATAATGTCAGCATGTTTAGGATAGGAGTTTTCTAGTTTCGTCTTCTTTATTCTTTCGATAAAAGTTGCTATTGACTTTTGTTTGCACAATCACATTTACCTAATTACCTGGAAAATCACAGACTTAAGGTGAAACGTTTTCCTTACAGGATTGTGGGAGAGTTTAAGCAGAATAACTGGTCCTTATTTACATTATGTATTCAGCGAAGTGCTGAGGTCCTACTTCTTTTGGCCAGGCTGATCAATATGCAGATGAAACACATCTCACAATTTTTGCCGCATGCTGGAGCTCAGAGGAGGGAGGAAGAGGAGGAGGGTGGGGGTGGGGGCGGCCCGGTGTCAGCAGTTCAGGGGTCCAGGAGGACCGATGCTGGAGAGGAAGGGCTCTGCCATGGAGATAAATGAGGTTCAGTTCAGTGAGGAACACCAGTCCCATTGGTGCGGGCCGCAGGCAGCGACACAGACAGGCCCATTTAGACAAACCACAACTCCCAAGATGCAATGTGCTGTTAAGTAAAAGCAAGGAATAGTGCTGACACTTCTGCGCAGTTGGCAGTTTGTGATTCAGCGAAGTTTGAGGTTTTGTGCATGCAAGCTAAGATATACATAGATGATCAGGCTTGCACACACACATGCACACAGACGGTGTCCCTTAAACTGGCTACACATTTGTGTCATACACACTCACACTCACCCCTGTTATTGCAGTCCCAGCGTTTTGGCCACAATGGAAGTTGTGTGTGATGTGGGAGAACTTCACAAGTGTGAGTGTGTGTGTGTGTGTGTGTGTGTGTGTGTGTGCAGAGGAGAGAGAATGCAGACAGCGTTGAGAGGGTGAAAAGTGAGTCCCCTGTGTAGAGCGTTGGACTCCAGCTCCAATCCTATGACCTGTGAAGGGAATATGCTCAAACGTGTGAGAAGATATGGGATGTGCCTGAGCGTGGATGAGGTGAAAGGGGCTGTGAGGGGGCAGGTACTTATTTTAAAACACGGCTGTTTGTCTTGGTCAAGACCCACGTTGACAGCAGCACCACTGGTGATTTGTCTTGGACTCGGCCATCTCAAGTGAGACTGAAGAGTCGAGCTCACACACCCCCTCCCTGGTGGCCCCGGGGCCCCTGGGGCCAGTCTCTTGCACAGGATGTCCAGTCAACACAGAACTGACTGGTGCTTTTTTATTTCGACTCTTTTCTTCTACGCCGCTCTCTTTCTCCCTCTGTCTCAGTGTCTGTGTCTTTTTCGCCTTGTCCCTTTGCCCCCAAAAAACCGCAGGAGTGCTGCACGGCTGCCAGGAAAAAGAAGGGCCACGCCTCTTTCACTGTCTCTCCCTCTCTGTCAGCTGTACCTGAATAAATATGGGCTGAGCTGAGCGCTTATATTAAAGACAGCTGCCTCAATACTGAAGCAGAGGAGAGGCTGCATGTTCAGGCAACAGGGGCCTCCGAAAGTGCTCATTCAGCTTCAACATCTACCCCCCTTCACACACACTCACATACATACCCAAACGCTCCTCCCCTGATGTGCATAGGTGCGTATGATTTGCCACAGAGGATAGGACCCTTACTGTGCGTGGCTTCTATAACGGCTGTCGATCTTGTTGACTGGCACATACCCAGAACCATGCGTGAGTCGTGAGAATTATGAGTTGACTACGGATGAAACCTTACAGCTCGCTCTCCAAATGTCCTGCCATGGCTCCTTGCTTTTATGCTGAACAGTAAAAGCCTCTAATAAACAAAATCAAAGTAGAAGTAAATACTGCTTTGGACACACAAACGGAAACATATGATGTTTACGTTGACATGGCTGTGATATGAATCCCAGCACACAGCAGCCAAAGACTGGAGCGGTAGCTGTTTTAACTCCCGCCTTCTTGCGCCGACCCCATGCCTGCTGATGGATATAACCCGAATGGAGGCACTTGGATACATTAGAATACACCAAATGAAGCCATGCCTGCATTTCAGCTAAAATAAGTCAGTTTCTGTGCACACGCTCAATCTGCAATTTTTATTTTTGTGTGTAGATGAGCATCTGGGTCCGAGTTTGAAGCTCCGACTGCGTAGGCGATGAAAGACTGACTGGGATCTTGGACAAGGACAAATCATATGGGGGGAAAAAATAGGGGAAAGAGAAATTGGCTGCGGAGCGTTGAAAAATTCGACTCAAACCTCAAGTGCTGACAATGAGAGCTAGCCAGAACAGTTGTTTGTGTTGGCACAGGTTGCCCTGAAATTAGCCCATCTCTCTCTGACAGAGGTTGCTCAATGCGCTTCGCCAAATGCCAGTGTGTATAATATCATGAAGTTTTGCCTCCTCCCCCCGCCCTACTCTGCATTGCTTTCTATAATTGGTGGAAAAAGTGAGGTTTTCTGTTGGGAGCGCTTGTCAAGCATCCGTCTCTTGTCGGTGGGGTGAAGGGGAGCAGCTGAATGAGCAGAGTGTTTAGTCTGGAGCTGGTCTCCTGGGGATACACTTCTCCGCACAAGGAAGTAGTCCTCAGAGCACTTTCTCTCACCAAAACAGACAACTTGGGACTAGCTGAGGGGTTAAATGGCCACGGGTAGTTTTCTGTGACCTTCAATCATAAACAGAGGACAACCAATCGTTTTCATCCCCTCAAAGCTGCCCTCGAGTCCTCATTGAAAGTGACTCTTTTTATGGACATATGTACACACACGGGCACACAGAAGTACATAAATCACTTGTGCACACATCCATAGACTAGCTATGTTTAACGTGTACTTAAAGGACGCCTGCTCACTGTTCTGGTTGGGAGCCAGGGGTTAATGGGTCTCTGAGTGATGCTCTCCTCCTGCCTGTGTTCTTCAGCTTTCAAAGCATCCCCTGGCGTCTGCGTGTTTATGTGAATGCTGTGTGTATCCGTTTGTTTGTTTGTTTGTGTGTTGGCTTATACTGCATGTTAAGTGCTTTGGTGGGAGGGAGATATCCAGAACAGTCAGTGGTGCCATCACAGCCCTCAGTTCCTGGCAGCCGGCTTTGCTAGCCTCTCCCTGCCTTGTTGGCCTGACTCCAGGTCTGAGCTCTCCCATCTTTTCCAGCTCTGGCCTAGCTGGCCAAGAGCACTACCAGCGACCCAGGATTTGGCTCTGGGAGTACGCAGGACCACTAAACATGGTCCATAGAGTGCTCTTGAATCCATTTCTGCCATCGCTAAATTGGACTATATGAGGTTTAAATTGCATACAAATCATTCTTTCCTTCCCCTGCTTTCCCCTCTGACTCTGTGATGAAAGTGCAAGTCAGCCGTGATATTCTTCTTTTTCACTCAGTGTGCAGCTACCCCAGATGATTTTTTTGTTGTTGTAATGCACATTTTTGTTTTTATCGAAAGTTTAAACAACAACATATCAAGATCCATCACAAATAGGTTTCATAATAATAATAATAATAATAATAATAATAATAATAATAATAATAATAATCAGGAACAAAAACATGTAAAGAAACAAAACAAAATAATAGTGACACACTGACATCATCTCCAAAGTTAAACCCAGCCATCTTTCGGTTGCATTAGATTATTGCTTTGACCCCTAAGTTGCATGTAGCCAGCCGGTGAAAAGGCCCCATATAAACATGTAATGATCGAGTTTGTTCAAAAGAGAGTATGTCACCCTCTCATAAGCAGACATTTTAGTTGTGCATTTTTAATATGGGAGTAGGTTTTTTCTCCAGTGTCTCAATAGTATCCGTTTAGCTGTTGTGAAAGCAAAGACAATCCATCTCATCTCAAATTTGTCAGAGTCAGAGTCCTGAAGATCCATGGTTGAACCTAAAATACCCAGTTTTTTTCAGGACATCAACCCTAACCTGTTGAATATTATTTCCACAAATCCTCAAGTGCTAAAGTGCTAAAGAGCCATGAATAGCTTTTCCACGTAGCCCAGGTTCTCTGATCGCTGCAGGGTACACGTCTATCTGATGGGCCTGGAGAGGCCAGGGGGATGGGGTCAGAGGTCACTGACCACGGGGGAGCTGAGGTGCAGCACTGGGACGTCAGAGTGCTGAGACTGACAGGAGCAGAGTGATGGCACCTTAGAGAGCAGGGCCTCGTATTCTTGGCCTCGAATAGTCATGCACTCTCTCTCCCTCACACAAACACAGCTTTGATGCTTAAGTTATGAGCTGGAGACTGAGGCGCCGGTTAGCATGACCTCAGATGAACTCCCTCAAGTGCAGCACGCTTTGATCTACTTTTACTACTATTAGATAATGTCTCAAGGCTCGTATTTTTCTCTCATTCGGCCAATTAAAATATTCTGTGACGTTGCCAAACAGAACCATTTATGGGAAAAAATTGTTTGTTTGGCTCTTGCATAACAGCAGGGCTTTCCCTCAAATACTTTGGGGTTGCCACCATAACCAAGACCTAAAGCTGAACTTGGTTTCTCAGATATCTGATATCCTCCTTTCTTCCACACTACACACTCATTGCGCGTGCCACTGTCTTGTGTTACTAGATCCAGAGACTATAGACTTCAATGCTTCTCTGACCATTTAAGTGTTTCCATATAGCAGAAATACTCGGCTTGCTTTGCTCATGGGACACTTTTGCAAAATGACAGGAGGCCGGGGGCCAGTTGCAGCATCCTCATACATGTTTCTAGGATTTTAGGATCTTTCTCAGATTTTAGAACGTTTCTAAAAAATTTTACGACATTAAAAGTATTTAAGGACATTTCTAGGATTTTCTGACATTTCTAGGATTTTAGGGATGTTTCTAGGACTTAAGGGCATTCATAGGACTTTAGGACATTTTTTGGATTTTTGAACATTTATAGGATTTTTGGACATTATTTTCTCTTGATTTTGGGAAGTTTCTGGTATTACAGGATGTTTTTAGGATTTTAGGACATTTCTGGGATTTTAGGAAGTTTCTGGGATTTTAGGAGGTTGCTAGGATTTTAGGACACTCCTAGGATTTTATGATGTTTCAAGGATTTTAGGACATTGCTGGGATTTTAAAACATTAGGGGCTTAGTTAAGACCACTTAGCTAGGGGAGTCAGAGGATCCTCCACTGGCACTTTTTTTAAATAAACAAGCTGGCACCTTATGTATACTAAAAGTACAAAAACAATTCCCAGTGTGAATTTTTATAGAAAATTAGAAAATGGTTAGGGGGGTCATCTGGGTCCAGATTTGGCCCATGATCTGTAAATTGAGTATCACTGTCAGATAGCTTGGATCTGAGAGCTTTTCTGCAGCCGTGGGACTCTCAGATTTTAAAATTTGCATAACCAAAAGAGAGTGCAGGTATTGTAAAAGTGTGGAGGTTCAAGTCTGGCTATTTGACTTGCAAACGTGTCTGTGTCAACACAATGCCCCGTCTTCATTCGCAGCATATAGCCATCGCGTTGCTTTGAGCTTCTTGTACTGTAGGTGCTTCGTTACTAACTTGATCAGAAACAGAGTGGAGCGTGGGCACCGGCCAACTCTGCACCAGCCCCCACCCAGCCCATTATCCCGTCTGTCTCAGTAAACAGACCATTAACAGACAGAGCTGGTGGAGGCCACATCACTATTGTTTTCCCTCCCATAGATCTGTGCAAATATTGATCTTCTCTTGAAGTATGAGTCAAAATAAGCACGCGCTGTAGTTGACTGGAGGCTTTTTACTCGTGGGTGAGTCATTTCTGACCCAAAGAGCGGGGCGGAAACAGAGGGAGCATTTCAGAATGACAGAGCGGGAGAAACATTTGTCTTGTGTGTATTCTGGTCATCTGGAAGAGGTCTGCTTTTAGTGTTATTGTTTTCCTTCTGTGGGCTGTGTGCCAGACAGACAAGCGGTCTCCTCCCAAGATGAACTGAGGCCAGGCCAAACCAGGCCAGCGAAGGAGACACCGGCGGACAGGGAACTCCGAGTATAACAGCGTCTGTTGCCTTCAGGTTTATTTGTGTCACAGCCTAGAGGCGACAGGGTCAACACCCAGAGGAGGGTGAGGTGATGCCTCCTGACTATTTTAAAACACTGATCTGTGTAGCGGTTTGGGAAGCGGCTGCATGTGTTCTAAGGTTGCATGCTTTGATTTTGATGGTGCTCATAGCTCTGTGCACACGCCCTCACAGTTAGTGTGTATTTTTCACACAAACACCATCAGACCTGTGCCTCTCCCCTGCTCTTCACCCCTGGGGCAAAGGGCCTGGCAATGTACAGGGGGATTAGCAGGCTCATTTTCCCCTCTTAAGAGCTGCAGAAAGAAAACAAACTCCCGTCATGTGGGGCTGGGCTGCTCGGCTTGCCACGCACACCTCATGGCAGGAGGTACCTCTCGACTATATGAATTATCACCCTCCCCCTGCTGCACCTTTCCCTTTTTGTTTTCCCTCTGTGCTCTCTTTCCATCTTTCTCCTTAATTGAAATCCTCTTTGCCTCTCCTCGAGGTGCTTCTGTAACTGATACCTGTGGAGGCGACCCATTCCCGTGGGACGACTCTATTCTCCCTCTCTGTATCGGAGCTCTGTTCCCACAATGTTACATCTAACTGTCAGGGCTCCTTTGCTGTGGATGTATGGGTGTGCCTTGTGCTAGCAGCCATTCACTGAACAGCATATGTCCTTCCATTGTTTACGGCCCCATTTGGTTAACGATGACACTGATGTCATGTCATTATCCTCCCTCTCCAGTCTGGTTTGACCCCCCTTCCTACTCCTCCTCCTCCTCCTCCTTCCTCTATGCTCTCCAGGGGGCAGAGTTATCAAGTGGCAGCTCAGGAGGCAAAAGAACGATGCTGTCTGTATCAAGTGGCTAGCGGGCTGTGTGATGCCTCTCCAAGCCTGCGGTTAGGTGTGAGGCCAGTGATCCAGCCTGTCTGCCAGCCTTTACTGCCCCCATCAGGTCAAAAAGAGGAGGTGCAGGGCCGACACACAAAAGAGAGCTGTGGATGAGTAGTGACAGGTGATGCTTGGACCAGGAAGTGAAGTTTGGGCACAATGGGCCTTTATCGTGGCACCTCTACAACACTGTCTTTTACAAAACAAGTGCACCGCTTTGTCTTTATCGCTGACACCAACAAGCTCTTGAAGACAGCTTGTCAGTCACTTCACATGTATTTCTATAAGTGTTAATGTCAAGTGTCACCCAAAGCTTCTGTTAACACTCTAAACATGTTCTCCCCTTAACTAAGTGTTAGTGCTACCCACCTCCTGCTCCTCTTTTGGGATGCAAAGACTCATTCTGTCGGTGGTGATGATAAGACACACGATAAATGGATAAGGGGCTCGTGAGGATATGACGTAACCGCCCCCCTCAGACACACTCAGATAGTACAACTTGAGATAATCTGGTGGACAGTGGGTTGGCTAATGGCTGAGGATCTGTCTCACACACTCCCATGTCCCAGAGGAAGCTGCATTCAGTGGAAAAGAGTGTGACCTATGACCCACAGTGATGAAAGACCGCTGTTGACAGATATAGTATACCTGTGAGAGTCCTCTGTGTTTGGCTTGTCTGCGGGGGTTTTTTGTTTCTGGACCGCAGCCTGGACCAATTCACACGTTCTCCAGAATTCTGCTCCATCAGTTTGCCATCGGTATCGATACAAACAGCTCTGCCCTTAAAAAAACATGTATTCACACGCGTGAATTGTATAGACACACACATGGGGGCATAAGCACACATCGCACATCCACACAATGCGCTCAGTGTGTCGTGTCTCTCACAGGGGTACATTTTCTCTCAGGATAGAGTGTAGGAAGGAGGGGCAGATGGGGCGGCAGTGCTGTGAGTGAAACTGGAGCCGCCTGAGGAATGCAGGGGGTGTTTTTGGAGGACTGGAGTGGAGTTTGGGGGGTAAAGGGGGGTTGACTTAAGGGGTAGGATGGGTGATTAGGGGGTGACAGCTGAGTGCTGACCCCTCTATAATGACAAATCATCTGGCAGGTGTGTGGCTCTGCTTCTACTCCCCCTCCTTCAGCCCCCATCATTTCCAGGCCAGGAATCCTCAACCGCTGCCTGAGCAGAGCGCTAAAGGAAGACTTCCGGACATTCGCACTGCCGTCCAGCAGCCTCATGACTGGCCTTTCAGAAGTTTGGGGCAGCCTCTGTTCAGATATAGCCTGCCCTGTGCTTGTCAGTTGCCCTCTTTGTGCACTCAACACACCCGTCTAAGCTCCTTGGTTTAATAAACATAGTTAATGAGGCTTCAGTCCTTGGGGCTGTCTCAGGTAGGGTAGGTTTCATTGATTTATCTTTGCAGATGTCATTTTTCCTCTCAGTGTTGATTAAACAGAGTTTACTTCTCCAACTGCCTGAAAGTCAGCGTACCCTGTTTGGGTAATGAATCATGCTGATGACAAGCAGAATTCAAAAAGCCTCTCATCTTTTGTGAAGTAAATACAAGTACTGATCCTGGATCAGTGAGGGTGAGAGCAGGCAGGTGCCAAGCTGAGACCAGGTCTCAGGTCAGTGCTTTGAAGGAAAATATAAAAGTAGCAGGAGTTCAGAATTAATGGATTCTCTCAGAAAATCCAATTCATTTTCTGTTGAAGGAGCCGCTTCAGCTTGAAGCATGAAGGAAGTATTTCACTGCTGGAAAGATGGTGCTTGTTTTTTTTGTTTTTTTTTAAATATAAAACTGGGCTATCCGTGCAGTAGAAATACATTTCAGAAAACAGAAAAAGGGCTGTAGCATTCACTTTTGCCTAAGAGGTAAAAAAAACCTACAACTACCAAAATGCACTGCTCCGCACCGGACCAATAAATGCTCTTTCTGTTTACAAATTTTCATATTGCAAACAGTGCAGTAAAATATGCTTCTGAAAACGTTTTAGGTGAGAAATTAACAGTGCGGTTACAGAATCTTGGTCTCTCATATATATATATATTTATAGTTTGATCTCAGTTCTTTTCAACCTCCTTTTTTGCAATACTGGAAACAGTATGCCGACCACTTCCTGGTCACAAATTCTTGTAGCTGCACTAAAATATGTTTCTGAGAACATTTGAGGTGAGAAAAGGGCAGCACAATAAAGGATTCTTGTTTCAGATTTGATCAGTTCTGATCAGTTTTACTGTTTGATCTTGTTTTTTTCAGCCTTTGTTTATACAATGCAGGAAACAGTATGGCGTCCACTTCCTTTTCACAAATTATCCTATTAAAGCCAAACAGCTCTCTAAAATATGTTTCTAAAGACATTTTAAGCAAAAAAAAAAATAGGCAACACAATAACAGAATCTTGGTTTTTATTTGACTGATGCCTAGTTTTCCTGTTTGGTTTGAGTTTGAGAGAGAGGGGAGCTGCTCTCTTTTGATTCGCTTCTATACTCCTTGTGTCCATGGTGGTGGGCATACAAAAAATGCTAAAGTATAAGCTATAGTTCGAGCAAAAGCAAGAGTGCTTGGCTTCACCAGTCGGATTTGAGTGAGGAGATAAGCAGGGAGATCTTGGCGCTGGTAAGATGGAGGGAAGTTTACACAGTTCATTTACACATACTACCCACATTGTTATGATACAAAGCTGGCTGAAAATTGGCAAAGTATCCCTTTAAGTCTCTATGTAAGAAAGCAGCCAAACCACATACAGTAATTCTACAGTAAACGTTGTTTAAGACTGATTCAGATTGCTCCATTGTCCCGTGCGTCTGCTCTGTGGTTTGTATGTTGATTAAGTGTCGGCTTTCTGAAGTAGCCATTGTAGCATTACAGGCCTCTTTTCTTTTCCATCAAGCCCGAGCTTCCACAGCTCGTCTTAATCCAATTCCAGTCAACACATGGAGTCTAGACAAGAGGCCCAACGCACCCTGCACCTCCGTCCGATATTGCCCGTTTTCCCTCCAGAGTCCTGACCTCACTGCTATTTCCCTGAAGAGCCCAAACACCCTCCGTTCTGCAGCCGTGTCTTCGATCCAAACAAAAAGAGGAGCCGCACATTCTCAGCTGGAAATCACGCAGAACCCGCCGGAACATTTCGCTACTTATCTTTTCACTCTGAATTAGAGATGGGCCTGTGTGGTGTTTTCCAGGCAGCTGGAGTGGGTAATACTTTTGGGGTCCCGTCAGGAAAATCTCTGACCGTTATTAGCATTAGCAGGAGACATTGCCCAGGTATTTTAGAGTTCCAGACCCAAGTGGAAAAATGCTGCTGGGTCTGAAAAGTTGTGATCCAACTGCACATGGCTTTTTGAAATGAAGGGGTAACAGCAGATGGTATGAGTAGAGGATGAAAAATAATTCAAGCACTTTATCTACTGTTATACTTTTGAGAATCTAAATTCGACACTCATGCTGAGAGGATCTGAGAAAATTTGGCAAAGCATATCTCGGTCCTTTGAGTGTATACTAATGGAAAGCCCCGTCATATTCCCTTGTGGCAATTGCAGTCTGACAAGCACACTGTCGTACTGTGTCATACTGTGTCATTCAGTTGTCTTCATCACCTGCACTCGTCCTTTCCCATTCCCCCCGAGCGACATAATGGGCCAGTCCAAAGTGACCCATATTTACCCAATAATACAAGGCTTTGAAAAGACCCATATCGAGTTGCAGCTAATGCTCCAGTGGGGCCCGGAGAGTGAAAGATGTTACCGGCCGACACGGCTTGGGTTTCAGGGCCCTGCAAACAAAAGGCAGTCCAGTCCTCAGAGAGAAAGGGAGAGAGAGAGAGGGGATGGGGGGGTTAACGGGAGATTGTGAGTGCATACTGAAACAGTAGCGTCAAAAGGGTCTCGACATGTTTGTTTCAGAGGGGTGTACGGGGTTCCCGCAGATCCTTAAAATTTTTTAAAAGGCATCAAATTCATTCAACTGAAAATAAGGCCTTATTTGGTATTAAAATGCCTTTATCCCTTTAAAACCTCTGCAAATTGATGTAATTTCTCTCAAAAACATGGGAAGAAGGCAATGAGCAGCTTAAGCAGGCATGTCCCAGAAATTAGGAGGAAATTTGTAATAAGTAAAAGAAAATTACCTAATAATTAGCACAAAAAAGAGAGAAAAACAAACAAACAACAGGAAAGCAACAACAAAAACAATCAAACAAAGACAAAAGGTAAATCACTTGATAAAAAAAACCTCTTAAAATTATAATTATTTTAGAACAAAAATAATTTTAAATATATTAATATGATAATTTGAAATGTAGTTCTCTTTTTTCCCCCTAGCTTTTTAAAAAACTGTTTTCCTAAATCTACTAATTTCTTGCGATTTGCGGGACATTTCTTGCCAAGTTGCTAATTGCCTTCTTCCAGTGTTTTCTAAATAAGTGTCACCAATTCACTTACAAAGGTTTAAATACTTGTGAAAGGAGTCTAAAAAGTGCAGTAGAAGAAAAGTGATGTCGATTCAGGTTTCAAAGGGTTAAGGAATCTTTTAAATGTCTTAAAAATGTAAGGATTTGAGATGTAGAATTTTATGCATTTTTTTTCTCATGTTGCATTGTAATATCTCAAAGTAATTTGTAGCATCTTTTTTTTTTCTTTTTTTATAATCATTTACTGAAAGCCTCTGGCAAGAATGTCACAAGATCAGGATAGTGGAACCAAAAACAGTGTTTGGGGTTTTTTTTCCCAAAAAATTGAACACGTTCACAAGTCCTTTGTGGCCCAATCAGAATAGACCTGCAGCCCACTTTTGGAATATGACCCACCAGTTGGGAACCACTACCCAAGACCACTGGTTCCCAACCTGGGGGTCCCGCCCCCCACTAGGGGATGCCAAAGCTTCATTGGGGTCACAGAGCCTTCTTGATCTTAAGCAGTTTAAGCAAAGTTTTTTCAATGAATATAAGCCGTTTTCTCCATATTTTATCCATTTCTATAAAGAAAAATAAATAAAATTGTTAATATTAGAGTTAATCATATTAATCAAGATATAAACTTTAAAAATAAATGCACAGGATAATAGCATGTTGAAGACCAGAACACAAGCTATTCTCACAGAGCGCTCACTCTTTGCTCAACAGCCTCATCCTACATTATTGTGTTCTGTACTGTTATTGATTCACATTAATATGCTTAATATGAAATTTCTGAAAGTGTGTCACTTAGGCAGGGGTTGTCACTTTAGTTAATGATAGAGTAGGCGTCCGTTTCAGTAAAAGGTTGGGAAAACTGCCCTAGATGACATGGAACAAAGTGCAAATTCAAGGAAAATTGGCTATTTAACCAAAATTTTGTTGCATGGCTGAAACCGGCCATGCAACAAACCAAGGTAATGCATTCAATGCTCTGTGTATTTTGTGCAAAACGTTTTTCAAACACAGCAAGATGTTCACACATGCAGACTGTGAAACACAAAATTGCTCAAAAACTAGCCAACAAACGCCAGATTTAGGTTTAATTACAATAATAAGAAAATACAAAGTATATACAATAGAAGTAATTTCAGTGCTGGAGAGGAAGGAATCCTTAACTGCTTCAAAGTCCTCCCTTGTTTACCAAAAAACTGACATAACGCATTAAAACGAAACAAATTAAGCAACCAACAAACCAACAAGAAAACAGCACAAAAATATCTCTATATACACATGAAACAAGTAGTAGTGAAAGAAGAAGAAAAAATGCCACAAGAAAAAAAGTAATTTTTTCAAAAACATTTTGCAAAAATTGTGTGTGCGTGCGCGCGCGGGGGTGTGCGTGCGTGCGTGCGCGCGTGTGTGTGTGCATGCGTGCCTGCCTGCCTGACGTGTCTCATTTTGTGTGTGAGGACAGTGTAAAAAGGCTTTCTTGGTTTTGTAGTCAAGCGTGCTGCACACTTTTAATGCATATCATGTTGTTGCATGTCTCAGCTGTTGTTAGACCACTCTTAACGTCTCAGCATTGTCGAGTACAGTCATGTGAAAAGAGTCGCGTTTATCTTTTAGCTTCCTCTACAGCCAGCCGGGTGTGTGTGCATGTATGCGTCTGGCCTTTACAGGAAGATGCGGATTCGGCCGCTGAGTTAATGTAGCAGAACTGAACTAACCCCGGGTGTTAGGGGTGAGCAGAGGGCAGACAGGGTTGGTTTAAGAGAAGAGGGTTTGTGATGATGATACCCAAAGGTGATTTCACCTCACATCCTCCCTCCTCTCTTTACTCACCCCCTCCTCCACTCACCCTCCTCCTTCCTCTCCTTCATGTTCTCTTTTTGCTCTCTCTCTCTCTCCTTAGGGGCAGGCAGGTATAAAGTTACACAGAGCTCTCAGCTTTCTTGGAAGGAATGACCACATGAGTAGCTTGGGGATTAGATTAGCAGGAAGAGCAGACTTAGCCGGGCTGTAAATAGCCCACTTTTTTCACCATTAAAAAGGCCCAGTACAATATAATCAATAGATAGCACTCATCTGATGCAGGAAGCCATATGAGAAGACCTCCCTCAAGTGCTCTGAAGGACAGGCTACAGCAGCTTGGGCCTAATGAAGTTATTATTAATCACTGGGCCTCCTGTTTTGAACTTGTGTGTTGTTTCTCTAGTGGGTGATGAGTGGCCTTTGTGTGCGAGATGTGCTGCTGATTGGCATCTCGTGCTGCTCTTCCTCTTACTTTCATTGTCTATTGTGATACAAAACAAGGTCATCCTGTGTGATATTCATGGCTGTTTGATAGGGGCTTCAACTAACTTTACTATTTCCTTTGTTGATTAATCTGTCAGTTATTTTCTTGATTAATCGATAATGTTTGATCTAGAGAGAGGTTAACTCCCTCCCCTTCTGTTTGACCCCTGTGGGAACTTATTTTGGAAGACAGTAGTAAACGAGAGGCAAAACATTTTTTGATTTTGTTTGAAATGTGCCATGAATTAAACATATGATGTGTGTCAATTTACAAGATGATTTTTGAAAGTCGCAGTATGTCATAGCTCTGTTTATTTTTGGGTGAAATCTCTGAAAACTACATCTTTTAAATAACTTCTCGAAACCCATTTTTATAGATTTGCTTTTAAGTGATGTTGTCTTTTTTATTTCCTTTTTGTTTCTTTTATTTCATAATTTTGATTTATGTTTTATCTATTTTATTTCCTTTTATCTGTATTTTGATTGCTTTTAAGGTTTCTTTTGTCGATGATTTGGGCTATTTCTTTTTATTTACAAATTATGCATCTTGCATAATTTGTCCAATGGTTTTAATTTTTCCTAATTCTACCTTAGTTTCTTCTTGCTTGTGTTTAATAGGTCTGTTTGGTTTTCTGTATCCCATTTCTCCTTTGCTTTGTTTGTCAAAGCACTTCGTATTATTATTATTATTATTATTATTATTATTATTATTATTATTATTATTATTATTATTATTATTATTATTATATTAATATTGTCATTATAATGCAAAAGTCTTATGACAACCTGTGACTTTCTTGACTTACAAAATTACCTTACAATACCTACCTAAGTTGATAAATGTGTGTAATTCATGAAACAATTCAAACAACATAAAGATAATACTTGTCTCTCGCCGTCAACTACTTTACAATTTTTTAACAAAATATGGTCCCGTGGTGGTCCAGCAGAGGGGGCGGAGCTTCACCCCTTCACGGGATGTGGAAAATTGGATATTGAAGAACTCAGCATCCCTGTTATCTATAGGATTAATCATTTTTTATATATTTTTTAGACAAAGTCAGTCTAACCTTTTACAAATGGGGACCAGATTAGCTAATGGAAAAAAAATTTGGGGTCAACTGCTTCCCGCATCATATGGGTTATTGTTTAAAAAAAATTGCATACAAACAAGACAATTGCAACTGTTTAATTTTCCATTTTAAAGTATTCAACTTTCCACTGCTTCTGAGGGCTGCAGCCCTCACTTGTTGATTTCATGTTACATTTTTGTTTGTTTGCTTGTTTACAGTTTGTTTATAAAGAGTGATCTTGCTTGATTAACCAGTATTATGTGGCGAGAGCCTCTTATTTTGAAAGAGAAGCCGCAGACTGTCCGTGGGCCATGATTGGCCCCCGGACCAGACTTTGGACATGCCTGCTGTAAAGTGTACTAGTCTCTCGTACTTAGAGAACAGTAGATGTGAAGGTTTCTGAGTAATTCTGTTTTCGTCAAGAGCTCTCAGCTGGCTCTGTGACTTCTACTATAAACATCATTGATGTTCACATTTGAATGTTTGTTGTTTTCCCTGAAGTTACAATCAGTTCATTTTTACCTACACATATTACTGGTTTATTTGTCAGCAGGATTGTGGAAATACTACTGTCCCAATTTTCATGACATGTTGGAATGGTGTAGCAGAGGCCAAGGAAGAGTCCATTACATTTTGGAGAAGATCCAAATGACAGAGCGGATAAGCAAATAAATTTTCACTTTCGTTAATGTTGTGAAATGCAGATAGGGCTGCAACTAACATTTATTTTAATTGTTGATTAATCTCTCATTTATTTTCTCGATTACTCAAGTAGTTGTTTTTTTTTCCTATAAAATGTCAGAAAAAAATGTAATCAGTGATTTCCAAAGCCCAAGATGACATCCTCAGATGTCTTGTTTTGTCCACAACCCAGAGATATTTAGTAAAGAAACCAGAAAATATTCACATTTAAAAAGCTAGAATCAGAAAATCCTGACTTTTTTGTGTTAAAACTGTTTGTCAAATGACTTGGCGACTATTTGTTGAGAACTCATTTATTAATTGTTGCAGCGCCACAAATTGACATGATGTGTGATATTCATGAATGTTTGATTGATGAATATTTGACTCGACGTTTATGCCACAGATGTGCAGATGTGTTTTCAGTTTAGGCGTCATTGCTTCATTGTGTTACAGGCAAAGCACCTCGTAGAATCAGAAAGCAAAATATGATCTTTTCAGCATGTAGTTTCACCAACACCTTTTCCTCCCTGTTCGTCTCCCTTTTACACACACACACACACACACACACACACACACACACACACACACACACACACACACACACACACACACACACACACACACACACACACACACACACACACACACACACACACACACACACACACACACACACACACACGTCTCAGCTCTCCAGTCTCTCTGAGCCTCCCCACAGGTGTTAGGTTACTCTGTAAAGCAGCTTGAATGGTCACAGAAATCACAGAGGGCTGTCTGTGCTCTTGATTCCCGTTTCACTTTGAAGTTTCCCCTGGCTCACAAGAACAGGGGCCACAAAGCCAGACTCGTGTGAGGGCTTTAGCCCTCTCTGCCAGGACTCTGATTTCTGCAGGGTGGGGGGTTGTTGCGGAGGGAGACGGTATTGACAGGCAAGGCTACGTGTTGTCTCAGTCGCCGGAGGACTTTGCTTTTTTAGCTTTGTAGTCGAGATGTGACGAGAAAGTGGCACAGAACATGTGTGCTGGTCCTGATGACCGATCTTTGATGGGACAAAACAGTAGAGGAAGGATTAGAGTGGGTGGGGACGCAGGTCAACCCCCCCCACACACACACACACAGTGCATAAGTGGAGGGACATCTATCACTGTGGGGACTAAATTAACAGCTCGACTGTTTTTCTGTCTGTGCTCGAATGTGAAAATAAACAGTGACTTTTGGCTTTGCTTAAGAACCTGAAAAGGGGCTTTGGCAGGATACATCTGTCAGCACTTAAAAAATAAAAGACACCCATAATACTTTAATAGAGCCATGTTGGAGAGGCTTTTAGGCACAAGGTGTTCCAGTGTTGGTGTACGGGTACGTCTGTCTTCGTTGATCTCATCAAAAGGCCAAAGGGTTGCAGAGAGCCAGAAAAAATAACTCCAAGTGTGGATTTAATGAAGAATAAACTTACACTCAAGTTACACTCACAGGAACTACTTTCTGAAAGCGGCTCTCGGGCTGCCAGTCAGTCACATTATTTACTAAATAGCTCACCGCTGTTACTGACCAGAGCGCTCTGTGTGTTCTCAGGTATCTGAACCACGTGCGGGCTGCCATGCCTCAGGACACAGCTGGAGGATACAGCTCAGCTTTGGCGTGTCATCGAGCCATTCAGGATGCTTTCAGTGGGCTGTTCCTCTGAGAACATCCAGAGCTCAAACTGCACAACAGCCACCAGGTGATAATGTGACCGACAGAACTACAAAAGCAGACAGAGAAGGTAAACGCTGCTCTGGTGGACGGTGCTCTGACTGGTTTTTGTTTAGGGTGTATATGACTTTTTATATTTTCTGTTCATAATTTTATATTTAAACAAATCAAAAGCAACACTGATAAACTGTATTATTCGTAGATTTTATTTTAAAGGGAAACAACTTCAGACGTTTGGTCAAGCTCTGAATAATAATAGTTCTAATACATTCTAGCGCGAACAAAAGGAAGTCTTTGAAGTTGGATCCTGATTTCTTGTGAAGTTCACCAACACTTTCAATAAAGCATCGGTAAAAATCAGTTTGTTAAAAAAAAATAAAAAGCGTTAACTTAAATGTTTCCTTGCGTTCCTTATAGTGGCGGGTCGATAGGTGATTACGTCGAATCTGTGGCTTCTTCACACTTCTGTCTCTTCGGAGCAGGTTCTGCTGACGGCTCTGTGGATAAACACAATCTGTTTAGACTTGAATAGTGTAAAACTTTATTGTTCACAAAGGAGGAAAAGAGTCCATGGCCCATCTGGCAGCACAATAAAACATACAGGTACCCTTAAAGTTACGTTAGTTAAGAGCATTATGCTCCTCATATTCTGTAGCTCATATAATTATCTAATCATGGCAACAGTCACAAATATTCAGTGTATTTCTGTTTGTTTTGAGGACAGCGACGGTACAAAGCAGGGCGGGGAATTAACGCAGGTCATCAATCGAAGGTGGACAGTTTTGTCTTTGTCTCCTCATCAAGCCACTTTGCAGATAATTGATGTGTTTAAAGGGATAGAGTATTTAAACTGTCAAATGAAGTACTCTTTTGGTATCACATGATACCCTTTTTGTTCTACTTCATCTGATATTCGTCATGTGAACGGAAGCATTCAGTTGTGTAAAATGCCTCCACCATTCCTCCCCAAACAAATGTTTTACACACAGACATTTAAAACAGCGTTCAAATGACCAAAATACGAAATAAATAACTGTATAAACAACTCCGTTAAATGCACAGCCCTCGACTTCACCACAGAACAGACTGTATGTGTTTCAGCTGCTGCAGTAAATCACACGTCACATTAAACCGAAGATTGCCAGCAGTTATTGACTGCAAGCGAAACCACACAATAGTCATTTTTTTCTCTAAATCTGAGTACAAAACAGATCGAATGCATTTATCTCTAGACTAGAGAGTTTGCGATACTACTTGGGTTTAATCCTTCAAGGTATCAAGTATCGATATCCAGCCCTCGTAAATACAGTAAGGCTGCAACAAAAGATTATTTTCATTATTGTTATCACGATTGTAAATTGTTGAAACGCTGAAAGATTGCAGTCATGATTTCCCAAAGCTGATGGTGAAATATTAAATAACATGTTTTGTCAAACAGTCCAAAAGATCTTGAGTTTACTTTAGTACAAGATTTAAAGACGCTCACTTTAGAAGCTGGAAACGGATCATTTTACTTGAAAATTGACACAATTGGTTACTTAAATAGTAGCACTTAATCGATTAATTTACTTTGAGCTCTTTTTAAATAGTAAAATACACAAAAATTAAGTAGAAAAGAAACAAACCAAAATAATTAAAATTGGATGTCCTAGACCTGAGCAGCCTAGTTACCTGTTGGATAAATTACTTATTTCTGTTTTTTTCTGTCAAAGGCGTCCTGTAGTAAGACGAACCGTCCTATCACACTCTGAAAACAGGAGATGCGAAGGTTTCTCCGTATTAACTGTTTCCAAAGAGCTCTGAACACTCAACTAAACATATTACCCATGTTCATGTTTGAACATGTTTGTTTCTTTTTCCCAAAAGTAGTTTCATTTATTATGTCCTTCACCAAATAGGTAATGTTTTCAGTTTGGTTTGTCAGCAGCGTTATGGACAAAATACTATTTGAAAGGTGAAGCATGGGCAAAGGAAGAACCACGGGGCGGATACAAACCTTATTTTTTTCTTTTGTTAACAATGCGAGGCCTTTGGCCTTGGCAGAGGTCTGTGCTCTGAGTATCCTTCTAATTATTACTCAATTCTTGCCCGATATCAGACAATATTGTTAAGTCTTTACACTCTGTTTGTATCTTAAGTCCGACACTGCGTCCACTCCAACTGATTCCTGTGGGGAAGGGGGATTTGATTTTCCCTCACCAATTACAAGAGGCAAACATACCCATAATTTAAATCATTTTAACTGATGCGTAGCCATGCCAACATACTTTTTTGCAGGGTTTTTTGTGAATGAAGTGTTGGGCATGTTGATTTAAAACAGCCCTGATAGCAGCGTCTAATCTGTGTAATGTGCTCATCATTGTCGTTATTAGTTCTCGGTGGTTCTGGTGCACTGCTAAACAACAGCTTGACAACAGCGTTACTCTTGCCAGTGGTGCTGATTGGTTCGATTTTTATTTTACCCAAGAAACCGTTGTCTCATGTCACGACACCAGATGAATCAGTCAACTCGGTGGAGTGGGCAGACTCAAAGGTCTGGACCTGTGCTGTGTTATGAGTGAGCTCTCACCTGTCTGTTCCTGATCGTCGCTGAAGAGGACCTCTTTAGGGAGCCTGAAACTCACACACATCATGTCTTTGTTGGGCGCTACGTTACGCACAAAATGCACAGAGCAGCGGTCCTTCAGTGGGAACCCGACACTGCGGGACGCCCTCTCCACCACATCCGTCTCAGGGTCGTCGTCTTTAGAGAAGCCGTAGCAGTGCACTGTGGGTAGATTCTCGTCGCAGGAAAGCTCCTGGTGCAACAGGCCTCTGAAAGCATCCAGAAACTCCAGAGCCAAGGCCGGCAGGTTCATGACCACGTGAACGCTGGCGTCTCCCGTCAGCAGCGCAGGCAGCTCCTGCTTCACTGGCCCCTGGATGAACGCTCTGCCGTCCAGGTTAAAGGTTCGGATTTTCTTCTCCACCTTGTTGAGTTTGCAGTTGTGCTGCAGCCATCGGTGGGACTCTGGGTTCAGATCATTGGCTAAGACGTTGGCACCCAAGCGAGCGGCCGGGACGGCAAAGGGTCCAACACCAGCAAACACGTCAAACACAGTGTCACCACGTTTGACAAGCTGCACCACGCGCTGGTGCTCCGTGCTCAGCCGGGGATTCCAGTACACACGGGAGAAATCAAACTCATACGTCACTCCATTTTCCTTCACCTGCAGCACGAACAAAGATCAACCATCAGTCAGCGATCTTATTATATATGAGAATTACTTAACAAATTGTGTTACAGTCTGTTTGTATGAAAAGTGAAATACAAATAAAGTCTGATCAACTGACTGAAATATTAGCAGGTCTGTGATTTAACCTACTTTGGCGACCATGTTTTCCTCTCCAGCCAGCACCTCCATCTTGAAGTTGCGGTATGTGGAGTCGATCATGTTGGTCTTATTGACCACGCAGGTAACACCGGGGTTTTTGTCCATGATGACCTGACCTACAATAGAAGCAGCCAAAAAGTTAGCAATGCAAATGGGTTACTAACTATTTTCTTTGGTAAACTATAATCCTGTATGTTACATACTAATCAGAAAATTGCTGTCCTGAACTCTTGCACCATGAGCCTCTCACCTATGAGGTTTTTATATGGCAGCTGGTGTTCTCTCAGGTTCATGTGTGCGATGTGTCCCACCCGGCTGAACCCAGAGGTCACGTCCTGACCCTGAGGCAGCACGGCCTCCAGCACTTCCTCACTCTTCAGGTTGTGGTAGGTGAGCCGCAGCTCATAGTACTGCAGGTCCTCGGGGACACTGAACGACCTCAGAGCCTCGGCTTCAGCCGCACTGAAGGAGCTCGGCGAGGTCACTCTGTGGGGGTCCAACAGGACTAACCGAAAGTCACTACTCTCCTCTTTATCCTGCACCACTCTGGGCACCCCTGGGCGCTGGATGGTCGCCTTTCTCAGGCTCTTTACCACTTTGTTCAAGACCCCGGTGGGCACACGAAGAGCTGGGACACTGATGGTTTGTGTGAAGGCATCTTTGTCCAGAGAGGTCATTCCCCGGACCTCCGGAGGGGGACGGTACAGTTTAGGTTCCATTATGAGGTTCACAGCAAAACCAGAACAAGCTGTGGTTGTTAGAGCAGAGCAGACGCTGCGGTGCACAGCAGCAGCTTTTAAGTTTCTCTGATTTGGTGTAGATGTACAGACTCTGGAGAGAAGCCTGAAATGACAAAAAAATGTTGCCTTAAAAACCCTTTAACAGCTGCATTCAGATGCCTTTCACAAACATTGAATTTTCTGAAACCTGAGGAAACTGGTTTTATTTCTCTAAAAGCAATTAGTAACTTGGCAAGACATGTTACACAAAATGCAAATAACTAGTATAAGGAGACAAGAAAATGCTAATTTTTAAGTAACATTCTTGGAACTTTTTTACTAATTTCTTGAAAATGTTTGGGCCAGTTCTTGTTAAGTTGCTCACTACCTTTTTCCCATGTTTCTTTTCTTTTTTTTAAAGAAATCTTTCCAATATGCTCAGGTTTAAAAGGGTTAAAAAAAAAAATCTCTGTTCCAAATGATGTCTCCTACTGGAATAACCTAAATTCAGGCCTGGGCTGGAAGAAAATCATGTGCATACCCTCTAAATATATTTTTACAAACAAGGTTAAAGAGAGAGGTGACTTTTAGGATGAATCATTGTTTTTATCAAATCGAAGTATTTCTACAAAGATATAAAAAGAAAAACATTGTTGTGGACAGTTTATTTACTCAACTGATTCCAGATTTATGCCATCTATTTTGATCTTGTGCCCAGTCTGGGTTTTTTTTCTACTACTTGCAAAATATCATATTCATTCATCTATTTTTTTCAATCATAAACCTTCCTTTTTAATATTTGAAAATGAACTCAAACAATACATTGCCATTTTGAAACTTTTACTTAAAATTTAGCAAAAGAAAAAGGTTGGAAAAAATAAAATTTGTAAAAAAAATAAATAAATAAAAGTTAATAATACTTATAATTGTAAAAATTACAAGGACAGTGTAGTTATCTGGGAAATTTTCCCTTTTTTTATTATTATCTTCTATTTTCTCCCCTTTCTCCCTTTTTTTAAGACTAATTTTCGAGTCTTTTTCTTTCCTACTTTCTTGTAATTTGCAAAAAGACACGCTGCTCATTGTGTTTTCAGCCATGTTTTCAAAGAAATCACTAATTTGCTCACCTTTCCAAAGTCTAAAGGAAAGGCGTCCTAACGCGACACAAGAATACTGATGTCGATCCAGGTTTCAAAGAGTTAAACTAAGTCTAGATTTTAAAACTACAAAAGCTCCTTCAGCAATGAATCTTTGCTCGCTATATAACACCTCATGATGTGATGTATGATTTCTGTTTCATGTACGTTTTGTGTTCATGCTGTTTACGTTTTAAAAACGGCATGAAGCGTTGCGGTGATGAGGCAGAAAAGCTAAACATAAACCAAAACCGTTAACCGGGTGTTAGATTTAACAAAACGGAGCAAAACTTGGTTAAATAACCGATAAATGAGCTATTATTTTGGGGAAAACTCGTATGTAAAGCTCACCTCAACATCCTCCGATCTCACGCATGCTTCTGTGGCGTCATCAGCGTTCGACCAGAGCCGGCTCGTGATTGGTCGCACGAGAGGAGAGTCACACTCTGACGCTTCAAATGCGACGGAAGAGAGTCACATGACGGGTGATAAACAACAACAGTCGGACGCTGATAAAGTTGATAAGAGGAGTGTATAAAAGTGACTCAACAGAGGATGGTACCATAACGCCTCAGGTCGTCAGGGTAACCGGAGTGAGGAGTTTGGCACGAGGCACAGAGAGTCAGTTACAGTAGTTTGTGTCGTGAGTTTTGGAGAAAATGAGCATCAGTAGAAATGCAAACGCAGATTTATACAGTGAACGTGTGTCCGGGGACATCGAGGGAAACGAAACTACACCTTTATTATCAAATGTAAGTACTGAAACAGCTTCTTCACCGCTGAGAGTCACAAATTCAGTCTAAATGTTTGAACCTCTGGAATAAGCAGCAGTAACTTTTTTGTCATGCACAGAGAAACTACTGTTGAACTAAGTTGTCTGACTTGTCATATTGCTGATCATGACTGAAATCACGTGCTTTTCAGCTGTTCGGCTTCCTCTCTCCTTTCTGCCTCTGTCAGCACTTATAGGGGAAATCCAATATTTTTATTTCCCCAAAAAATAGCGAAGTAATAATCAACTTGACAAGATATGTCCCATTAATTGCAGAAATTAGTGAAAGGTGACAAGACAATAGCCTGAAAATCAGTTTTAAAAAGAGAGACAGACTGAGAAAAATGAAATCATTACAAAACTATGAAATAGCCAGGGAAAAATAGCAAACCATATTAACAAGAATTGTTATTGTATCTTTAAAATAAATAAAGGTTAAAGGTTAAATTTAAAAGAAACACAGAGCACTTTTCTGTACTTGTAGCATGTAAACTCCTCTGCAGTTGTTAAACATTTCCAAATTCTCAACATCAGTAAAGATGACATAACCCTGGTTATGTAAGTACCAGCCACATCCCAATCAAGACATGCATTGCTCATCATTGACTGTGATAGTGTTTTGAGTTGGTCATTTTAACACTAGTGATTGATTCAATGAGTTTTTTTGTTTAAGATTCAAAAAGTTTTATTTGACGGCTTCCAGTCAGGCATTGAAAATGTCTCCAAGTTTCAGTAAATTCATGTTTTCAAAAATATTGATTTATCTTTCTTAATGTATTTAATGCTTATTTACGTATATTCTGCAGCACTGATACACCTGCTTGGCTTTCTCGCTCTCTTCCTTAAATTATAATATTTAATACAATACCATTCTGCTGCTATGTGCTACTAACAAAGCCAAGAAAAGTCATCGTTGTCAATTAGAATTTTAACTTGTGTGCCCTTAAAGTCAAATTTTCCCTGTGATATACGACATACTATATAAATATTGATTTTTAAAAATATTTTAATTGATATTTTTCACCATATTATATCATTGTTAGATTCCAGTAGAGAAAATGGTTCAGATTTACGATGGCTTTTTTAGCACATCCTATACTTTTACTGTGAAAATTCTAATTTTGGGTGGTTTTTCTCTTCCATATTCTTCACATCACATATTCTGATAATAGACACATGCAGAGGAGTGTGGATCAATGTCGAGTTTCTGTAGAGCCTCTTCATCAGTGGTGATGAGTGATCTGAGTGTGTTGGTGGATTCCTACACTGATCAATCAGGGTCATTCACACCCACTCAAAAAGGAAGCGGTGACAGCGGAAACATCTTTGCATTGTCTTAATGACTCATTACACATGGTAAAGATCAGACGATTCAGCCCTTAATCTAGATTGATCCCATCAACAATCTGAAACAAATCTGCGATGTAAAGTAGATCAGGATACAGGTGAGATAAGCAGTGACAGGGAGATGCTTGAACTCCACTGTGACCCTTAACAGGTATGAGCAGGTGATGAATGCAGCTTTAGAGGTACATTACTGAAACAATTAAGCAAATTAATGACAAAATAGAAAAAAAACATCCTGATTATATGACAGCCGAAGAGAGTAAAGACTCAATAATAATAAAAAATAAACAATAAAAATAAATAAATAAGTTCATTAATTCAAAGTTGCATACACAAGTAGATGCACAAGTAAAACTGTAATCTGTAATCCAAGTTGTCGGACTTGTCAAAAATGTTAGTTTTGACTGAAATCACAAGGTTTTCTTTAAGCTTTTCAGTTAATAAAGATAAAATTAATTTATTAATTAATCAATCAGTTAATAAATTAACTGTTGTATCAATGATAGTGGTGAGCTGGGGTACTGTGATAGTAACAGCCGATGAACTACTACTACTAATAATAATACATGACAACAATAATAAATGAAATTTATAAATTAATTAACAAAATAATTAAAATTAAGTAATAATAGAAGAAAGGATAGAGATAACAGTGGAACTGTAATAATGATAATGTTGAGAAGAAATCAAGAAAAAAAAGTTAAAAGTATAGTATAATATTATTATATAACACAACAGTTCATATTTATTTTAAAAGTCACATTCTTAGCACTGTATATTCAAATTTGTGTCAATTTGCTGCATGACAGTTTCACACAGCATCCTGTCGACATTTACATAAATGGCTGTGTGATATGGAGAAAATCCAATATTATAATTTTTTAAAATTTATTAAATACCTTGAAATATTGTAGAGTTGAGTATTGGTGCTTTCACAAAATATTAACACTATCAGATTTTGAATAAATAATCATTTGTAATGTTAATATAATAAATAAGCAGGTAAGGACAAGTATTAAAACAGCTGTAACAGTCTGATGAGTTCAGAAAATCACTTTACTGTTATGCTGCCTTTAAAACCAGGAAAAGAGAACGCGAATGATATCCAAAATCTACGAGGATATCTGATCTCATATCACAATATTGATATAATACTGATACATTGCACAGCACTTTCTCCATCAGGTGTCATGCTTTACTTCCTGTCTTCCTGCACTGTAACGCAGGGTGAATCTGATTCGGCGGCCTGCAGGTCAATCCGAGCTTGTTGTGACACTGACACCAGAGTTGCCACTCGTTCTCTCCAGGATATCCCCTATTAGAGAGGTCAAGCAGTTTGGGCAGCTCCCCTTATCCTGAGCTCAGGCAGCTGTCCCACCGCCAGCAGCTCAAATCCCAGCCCATCCATTCCCATTTCCATCCCCTGATCCTGCATGCCTCTGCAGTGTCGTTTCATGACATCCATCATCAGGGCCCGCCAGTTGTTCTTAATACTGTCAGGAGCAATTCTCGTAAAGCTCTTACAAAAATAATCTGCTTTCTTCTGCTCCTTTGTCTTCACACTCATTATTTTACCTTTTTATATCCGCATGTGATATCTGTGCTGTGTGTGCAGGGGTCAGCGCAGACCAGAGCCAAAGGAGCCTCCTTCGCCTCCTCCGTGTTTAACCTCATGAACGCCATCATGGGCAGCGGTATACTCGGATTAGCTTATGCTATGGCCAACACTGGAATAGTTGGTTTTTGGTAAGAATGCTCTCACTACACCGTCTGCCATATCTTCTGTTTAACCCTTTGACACCTGAGTAAATTGGTAAAAATATGGGGAAGGGGCACTAAACAACTCAACAAGACATGGCCCAAAAATAAGTACGAAATAAGTTTAAAAAAAAAAATGAATGTAATAAAAGTATTTATTTTATATACTGTAGAAGATTTTTTTTAGGTCATTTTCTTGTCACATTACTGATTTCTTGCAACTTTCTTGAGACATTTCTTGCCAGGCTGCTCATTTTGCATGTTTTAAAAAGAAATCAAACTAATCTGCTCAGGTTTCAAAGGGTTAAATAGCTTGTGAAAGGCGTCCGAACACAGCACTAGAAAACTGATGTTAATCCGGGTTTCAAATGGATAAATATCTGACCCAAATACAACTACATGTACACTAAGTTCTACTCTTTGTACCTTTTCTCCACAGTATCCTGTTAGTACTGGTGTCCAGCCTGGCTGCGTACTCTATACATCTCCTTCTGACGCTATGTGACCAAACAGGTGAGAGACTTACAATCAATACACAATCTAACTTTTGACTTTTCACAATCTAACTTCACTTCCCCGCTTGTTTATCTCAATTAGATTAGTGTTCAGGGAAGCAGCAGATGTAGTACTATCTCTTTGTGTCTTTATTTCCTTCCTAAGTGAATCAGGTGATGGGTTAATAATGTTTAAAATTTTCAAAGGAGCAACAATTTAAGATAAATAGAGATAACAGTTGGTCTTTGTTTATCAATGATCACCCAGTGATTGGTAAGAGACTCCTGAAGGTAGTGACATCCTATCCTAATGTTTGATCAACTTTTAAAGGGAACTCCAATCAAATTCACACTTTAAAGTGTTTGTCAGGCCTTGGGGAGTACTACTGCGTGCGTGTGCATGTGCGTGTGTGTGCGTGTGTGCGTGTGTGTGTGTGTGTGTGTGTGTAAAAAGTCTTTTGTGGTTCCAGAGAGAGGGTTGCAGCATTATTGAAATGCTGCATTGTTGTATGAAATAGTTGAAGGTTACAGTTATCATTACATTTGCTTATCTACAAAGCTTGTCGCATGACAAAAAAGAAAACTATTACTGACTTTTTTAATAACAAAATTGAACACTGATCTGAACACATAGTTAGATAGTTACACTATAAACTAGTTAAATGCAGTTTTCTGTCAATACTCTTTTTTTTTTTTAAATCAACTGAAAAAAATCCCAGAGTAAAATTTTGCAGTCTTTCAAGATGTATTTGTCAATCAAATTGACATTAGGCTTGGGCGGTATCAATGTATTACAATAGACAGTGTATTTAAAAATCCTGAGGGTATGACTGTGTGGTCGGGATAACGTTACAGGTCTCGAAAACAAGAGCAATGTCTCTGTTTCTGTTTGGGAGTATTGCTATGTATAACATTGTCTTGCAGTGTCTTCTTTAAACAAAAAACACTTTTACCAGCTGCATGATTTTATTCCACAAATCATCTCTGTTCAGTCATGTGTCAGCATCAGATGCTGTAACAATTGTCATCAGGTCCTCTAGCAAAAAGGGCAATAATTTCATATCTATTTATTATTCTGTGGGCCATAAGCATTTCAACCCAGCAAGTTATCTAAATAGGCTAATTAATTACGTTAGAAACACAACACTGTATACAATACAATGTGATTCATACTACAATAATTATGCAATCATTTGCAAGTATTTCAGCATTACACAAATTTAGCCACTTTTCGCGTAACCCACCCAAATCTACATCAGACTGTTAGCTGTCAAGTTGCACACGACAACATTTCAGGTTCTGCTGTATCAGTTTTGGTCCTTTCTGTTTTAAACTGTCCGTCATGATGTTACAGGAGTGCAATGCTGGATCTGTGGTGCATTGTTTTAGTAGTGGAGTGGGTCTGATAGTTTTGTATTTGACTTTCTTAGGTATTAATTCATATGAAGAGCTTGGAGGAAGAGCCTTGCAGAAACCAGGAAAAGTAAGTGTTGTCTTTTGGATTATTTTGCCCGGTCAAAAAAAAAAGTGAGTTCCCTCAGTTATATTTCCCTCAGATATCGAGGTGTACAGACATGGAATGATATTACATGATGATTATTACATTTAATTCATGATGTTTAATTATTTTCATATATATATATATATATATATATATATATATATATATATATATATATATATATATACATATACATATTTCCATTTTTCTGTTCCACTTTGTTTTGTGTTGTATGTAATTCTTGGTTTTTGTTGGATTAATGTTGACTCACTGGTTATTTTTGTTGTTGTCATTTATGTTAACTTAGTAGGTTTTTTTTTGTTTTTGCTTTGCTTTTGTTATTGTTGTTGTTTTCAAGTTGAAGAGGTTCATTTGTATAAGCCTCTGGCTTCTTGACCTCTCCTGATACATTTTGTTTTTTGTTTATTTTATTCAACTGGATTTTATGCAGTTTTTAATTGTGTACAAACAAACTATGCTAAAACTAAACATGACGAGAAGAGATTTTCACACGAACCTCCTTTTCAAATTTCTTTTTAGGTTCTGGTTGGAATTTCTATTCTTATCCAAAACATTGGTGGTAAGTCAGCTCCCATTTCACTCTACAGTTACATACACTTCTTTTGACATGTCGGACATAAACCGATTTTGTGGGGTTTTTTTGTAAGTAAAGTGTTGAAGGGGCCAGACTCTGGCCAGTGTATTTTGGAGGCAGACAGTGCCTCCTGCTGGTGACCCGAAGCCTCTGCGCTCACTCCCTCCCTTCTTCCTGTGAGTCTATTATCTGGACTCCCTGATAACCTCTGACCCCGTAGCCGCTGTCCTCTCTGCCCGCTCCCCTGGGCCTGAAACCTGACTTCTTGTCTAATTGATCACTGATGGTAAACCCACCCAGTGTTGAGTAACCTAATGGGACCCCTCCCTTAATCCCCCCACCCACACACACTTCTCTCTCTCTCTCTGCCATCTCTGCTCGTCCCTCAGCCACAGACAGTGGAGAGCTGAGGTGATCGCTCCTCCACAGTCATTAGTGACACGGCTGAGTGGATTACTGCCGTGCCCTCTGGTATGTTTGTGGTTTTCCCAGCATGGGGCAGTATGTGTGAGAGTGTGAGAGCCAGCACTCCAGCATGCATCACTCTCCACCCCGGGCCCCTTTTATAAGAGTGCAATTAGCCTCACTCTGGGTAAACATTCATCTGTACTGCCAAAGGCTGATGGGCCAATTGACCTTAATTACTGACCAGCCCAGGGCTCTCACAGCCAGCCTGTCCCCTCACTCTTTAATGAAATGAAAGTGGCTCTGTCTTATGTTGAACACACTCTCCCACTGTTCACTGACCACACACAGAAGGCTTACATCAGTTTTCCTTGAATTTTTTATTTTTTTCATATACATGCTTATTATAAAAACATGTTTTCCTACCATTTGGCCAATAACAATCCTTTTTCTTCACTCAAGGGCCTTTTTTTGTTTAGAGACGTAAGTACCAGGAATTCCCATGAAAGTGTCGTGCTTACAGCAGGGATACTCAACTTGCTTTGCTTGCGGGCCACTTTTGCAAAATGACAGGAGGCCAGGGGCCAGTTGTAGCAGCCCAATATATGTGTGTAGGACTTAAGGACATTCTAGGATTTCAGGATGTTTCTGGGACTTTAAGACTTTTCTAGGACTTAAGAACATTTCAAGGATTTTATAAATTTTTAAAGGATTTTTGGAGCTTTCTGGGATTTTAGCACATTTCTAGGATTTTAGGACATTAGGGGCTTAGTTAGGACTTCTGTCAGTAGGTGTGGGAGATCCTCCACTGGCACTTTTTTTTATAAACAAGCTCTAATTTCATGCTGTTTTATGCAAGCTCTAATTTCAGGCTGTTTTATGCCCTTTGGCACCTTATGTATACTAAAAGTACAAGAACAATTCCTATTGGGGACCAAATTTGGCCCGCAGGCCATAAGTTGAGTATCACTGGTTTACAGTAACCAACTGCATGAAACTAAACCATTGCACCATGCCTGTTGTGTGATCCCTGACAATGTGTCTTTGTGTGGTTGAAAAGTTTTTTTGTGGCTTGTTTAAATTGCAGGGAAACTTTTGAGCTAAAAACACTAAATCAGCTGCCCCAGAATAACCTCATTGACAGATTTTAGTGCTTATAAATGGCATTTGCAGAGTGTCCTTGCGTCTGTGTGGGCTCAAGGGTTATTGGAGGAATTTTCTTTTATAAACAAATACAGGATCTGAGGGATTATGGTCTAGGCTTATTTAGCGGCGAGTGCTAGACCTGCCCTTGAGCAAAGAGGTCCCGGCTAACTCTGGCTCTGCCTGGCTTCGCAGATGTAAACCCCTTTACATTATCTCCCTTTATGACTGAAAACACGCTGCAACTGAATCAGACAGAAACATCCTCCATCTCCTTCCATTTTCGTCCCGGTGTTTTTGGCAGTGTTGGATGAAGCCACACTTGAATAAAAGTATAGAAAACTATCTGATAATTACTGTACTTAAGTATAGAAAGTAGTTTTATTATATTAAATGTACGTAAGTATTGAAAGTTAAAGTAAAAGTAAATGCTGATTTCTTGGTAACATATGTCCATTAAAAATGGAGCGTACATTACACTTGAATAAAAAGGTCTCTTTTTACAGCTTAAAGGATTTAAAGAACAAAATCCAGTTTTTCCTTCCCTTTTATTTGTTTATTCATACGCTCATCCCTCCATCCTCCCCTATTTTGTAGTAAGTAACTAAAATAATTTTGGGAAAATGTAGTGGAGTGAAAGTATACATTTTATTAAGGGTATGTAGTAGGGTAAAGGTAAAACAGAAATATAAAAACAAAAGTTAAGTACAGATACTCCTAAAAATACTTAAGTACCTTTTAACACAGTATTGCTACTTCATCACATTACACTACTGGTTATTGGGGGCTTGTATGACCCTCAGGAAGTGACCCTGATCCCCTCTCTGACTGGCTGTCCATTGGAAGGAGCCCATCGGAGGCTGATAATATCCTGTTTCCTCGTGAGGTGGAGCAGTGGGAGAAATACCTGGATTAGCGTCAGAGATCATTATTGTTAGCATTCCTCCCCCCGCTTGCACCTCTCCATCCTGGCTGCTACTCCGGTCTCCAGCAGTTGGAAGATCTGCATAATGTCTGCTCCTCTGCACCGAGGGCTTTGCCAGTGATCCCCTTGAGCTGCTTGCCCCACCCATCTGCATTAACTCAGAGCCGTGGTTCCCTCTCCACCCTGCCTTCCATTTCCCCGTGCTGGAAAACACACACCACCCTTGCACAGCAATTTAGGATTGCTTTCAGCAACACAGAGTCATCTGCTATGTTTGTGATCTAGTATTTCTTTTTTTCCTCTCTTCCCTCAGCCATGTCATCCTATTTGTTCATCCTGAAGTCGGAGCTTCCTGCAACCATCAAAAGCTTCATGAGCTCAGCCAATGAAGGGTGGGTACATCAGCTCTCTTCCTCGCCAATAAGGAAATTTGGTTCAAAATCTGTCACAGCTGCGGGTTAAAACCGAACCATTCTTTTAGATTAGCTGCACTAAGATAACGAATGAGTCAGCCCTGTTCCCATGATGTTGTAGATTATACCTTTGGCCTTCAAATAAGTCAAATTTGACACCACAAAGCTACACAAACTGGAATTAACAGAGCAATGAGAAACGTATGAATAATGTGGTGGATGAAGATCTCTCACCAAACCACATACACTACTAATGTCTGTGAGCAACTGGAGGGAAACTGGCCCAGAGGAAATGTATTTACAGCGGAGAGCCATACATCACCCATCATGAGCAGGCCGTGTCTTTCATTGGCCTACATGGACCAGCCTTACAGAGACGTCGCGGGCCAAGAATGTAACTTCTATCACTTTATTATTGGCCACACTGGTTTAAGCGAGAGTTGTAGCTGCTCTCGGCCCAATCCGTCAACATCTGAATCTTCCCCACACAGCTGCTTTGTATTAGTGCTCTCCTTTCACCCCCAAATCTCTCGCACATGTTCCCCGGAATCAGACTGATACAAGGGGATATCAGTTTTGCCATTCTAATTACAGCTCACTGCTGAGGGAAACAAAACATTTCTGTTAATGAGCGGCTTTTGGGATGTTAACAGACGTACACTCGATCCCATCAAAGCCCTAATGAACGAGTTGTTTTATATTAAACAGAGTTTCTTTTTTCTGGTTCATTTATCATAATGCGGCAGAGCAAAAACACAGTTGCGCTCAGTCTTTTCAGTCTCTGTCTTTGCTAATGGACTCTGCGTACAGCACAAGCTTGAGGTGCTTAAATAACTTGAATTTGGCATTAAAGTATTGCAATACCTTGAAAATCAGACATTTTTTAACTTGGTTCTTTAAGAAACAAGTACTTGGAAAAAAATGAAATAAATAAATGGTTTTATATTATTCTAAAAATATTTTTAACCAGGAAGCAGAGAACAGCCATGCTTGCTGTTATTTTTTTAATGCTGTATGTGTGATATGAGCTGCGTCCTGCTCGCTTGGCACTTTTTTTGTCCTTTTGTCCGTTTCTAGGATTTAAGGACATTTCTGGGATTTGAGGAGGTTTCTTGGATTTCAGGATGTTTCAAGGACTTTAGGACATTTGTAGGATTTTAGGACATTTCAGTACATTATCCTGTTTTTTGTCTTTTGCCAATTACATGCCTTAACTGAGCAAATTGGTTATGTAACTCTGGAAACATGAGTTTGCTCCCTTTATGAATCTTCGCAACTCTCTGGCAAGAGAAGGTTGTGGAGAAAACAATTTCAGCTTGAATAACAAAAACTAATGCTTGAGAAACTATTTGAAAGTCCTTGAATTTGACTTTCTCCTGTTTGTACGGACCCTTGTTTTAAGTTTCACCCATCGTGTTTTAGTACAGCTGTGGATTTGGGTTTTTGCTGCGTTTGCCAGATTTACACTGATCTTCAACACTATGTGAGATTGACTCATTGGCAGTCATACTCCAGTCTTAACTGAGAGCTATCCTGCATCTTGTTATACCGTGAAATGTGGAACATTTCATGGGTCTTCTAGGTATCCTGCGTCTTTACAGTAAGCCTCGAGCCTCCTGAGTGGATCCTGGTGGTGGTGGAGATTTTTATACGTCCCTGTGTGTGCGTAACGTTGTGTAAAAGTGGAGAGGGGGGTTAGTGAAGCTGCGGTCGGGTGCTTCAGCTAAACTTAGGTTATAGTAGAAGTGATTGAACAGGAGAGAGTCAGGGTCAGATCGGAGGTCTCCCTGACATCCAGTTACAGGGCAGAAAACGGCGTAGACGCAGAGACAAATCCATCAGCGCCTATGGTAACGCCACAGCTGTGAAACTGCCAAACAAGGGTCAGTGGGTGTTGATGTGGTCAGAGCAGGTGCTGCTGACTGTGGGAGCCTCATAAAGAGTGGTGGAGCCAGTCCCTCATGACCCCACGCTGCGGTCCAACACACTGCAGCACCCTTCCCATCCGACCCCGACCCCAGTGGAGCCAGCATGCCTTCCACATGTGTCACCTCGTACACTGCCCCTCCTCCTCCTCCTCCTCCTCCTCGAGCTCCCCAATCCCGTATAAACCGCCAAGGCTATCCCTCAGCAAAGGAAAATATTATTCCCCCTCTCTAAAACCCAGCAAGTGAAATGTGGTCTCATCTGACGGAGCGACACAACGTTTGCATGTGAATTACATAATTGTTATGGTTTGCAAGAACTAAAGCCCTTAATTCGTACCACATGATGAATCTGTCGCTCTGTATTTGAGCACGAAATGGAGACAAATTTCCAGAGTTGGTCCGTTTTAAGGCGCTGAAGATTCATCTGTCGCCCCTGACAATGCAGGAAAGATTACTTGATTCAGCATTTAAAAATTCATGTCCCCATGTTTTTTCCAGACCTGTCTGGTATGAAGACGGCAGATTGCTTCTGATCCTTGCCACACTTAGTGTTGTTCTACCTCTGGCAATGTTGCCTAAAATTGGTAAGTATATATAGATCTAATCTTGATTTACTGCCCCGACTGATTTGAATTGTTGTTTCTCACCAGATCTTTCTCTCACCTGTACAGGCTTCCTGGGCTACACCAGCAGCATCGCCTTTTTCTTTATGCTGTATTTTGCAGTTGTGGTAAGGTTATTGTTGATTGTTTTGATTGCTTGATTGATTGATATCTTTATTTCGAACATGTAAAATACAACAATTACAGTAAAAACATTAACAACAAAAAGAGAAAAAGAAAGACATAATAAATTCCATCAGTGTAGATGAGTGAAAATGAGTAAGAAGAAGCATAAACATAACAGGAAATATAAACTTAGTCCAAATATATACCTTAAAAAACATTTTTTGTATGACTCTGCACCTGTGACAGCCGTGGCGTGAAGCGTGATGTTTTTTTCTGTCCGTACGTCCGTCTGTCTCAATCTCAAAAAAACATCTCAAGTATTCAAATTCAAATTTAAATTCAAATTCAAATTTGGCACAAACATCCACTCCTCAGTCTGTCACCCTGTTAAAATCAGAGCATGGCTTCTACGTAGCCTCAGGGAACCGGGGTTTGAACACTGAACGTAATAGGAATAATAAATGTGTTGCACTGCATTCCCTTTTTTGCAATGTCTGATAGATTTGTAGTGTTTGCAGTATGGTTTTGTTGATTGGTTGAATGTTTTTTTGTATTTAAGTATATTTTTTAAGACAAATTTGCAATTTTTTTCTGAAGATAACAAGAAATTAAATCAAATTATTCAACATCACACCTCAACAACACTTCTGTGCAGCAACTTCCATATTTGAAGCAACGTCTACTGTCATGGCTACATATGTGTCTGGACAGAGATGGATGTAAACTCTGCTTTGACTGGTTGCCGGAGGCATACAACCATGAAGCTGTTATTTCAGTTTTTTCAGCCTTCTGTTGTTGACTTGTTGTGTCGTCTGCTCTCCAGGTCGTGATAAAGAAATGGTCCATCCCCTGCCCACTGCCTCACAACATAACAACACTCTCAGCTGCCTTTCAGGTAAAAACAACCCCAGTTTCTTTCTGTTAGTGTCCACGTTAACACAGACACACACATAAGATACTGCAGGTCTGAGGTAGGTAGTTTGGACCTGACGGTCATGGTCATAGGATTATGAGGAAAACCCAGGAGACTGAGTTTACTGATTATGTCGGCTCTGGCTGATGAGGACCAGAGAAGGCTGCAGAGAGCTGTGTATGGTGAATGGTGCCAGTCCTGAGGGGAAGGAAGCTCAGGTGACCTTGTATCAGTCTGGAAATGACCTCTGCCCTTTAGGAATTACACAGACCGGAGTATGGCCTCAGACCTGGCACAGTTTACTCAGATGGTTGTTTTCCTTTTAACTCCAAAGCCAGGAGATGGAATCTAGCTTCATGTTTCTTCCATTTGCAGCACTGCAGAAGTCATCTCCTCTCAGAAATAACACACTCTCTCTTCTCTCCTTTTTTTCTCCAGATATCAAATTCCTCTGACTCAGAATGTATACCCAAACTCTTCATCGTCTCCAGTAAGGTACGTGTGTGAAAACAGACTTTTTTCCTCTGAGCTGCACATGCAGAAGCCATGAGGTGGCAGTGAGAAGTTGTTATGTCTGCTGGTGACAAGTCACACCCTCTTCCTCAGTTTGGGCTGAATTTGTGAGGATGTCCAGCTGTCACTCATATTTATGTTACACGTAAAGACCATATGTACGTGCAGAATTAAACCAAGCACATATTTGGTCCAGATGTTTAAACCATAGACTGTATTAAAGAAGTGGACACTGTTACATCACCCATCGCTTTGTGGACTACCATTTTGAAACCTCCAGTTCTGCATTTTGGCAGTCACCATCTTGATTTTTGGAAGCCAGAATTGACCAAATTTGGCTGAGAGGGTACCTCTATTCTGATTGGCAGGTCACTGAGGTAGCCGCTTGTCTATGACAAAGTAGCCACGCCCTAAAACATACCCTGCTTTACGTCTTTTCTCTTTAAATAGGACTATATAATGAAGTTGGTGAATTTTCTCATTGACTTTTATACAATTGGCCTTCTTTTTGCAATGAGTGGCCATTAGAAACAATAACGTTTAAGACACTCCATATTGGCTTTACTGAGTCCATTTTTCTTATATACGGTCTATGGTTTAAACACAACTTGAAAATGTTTGCAAGAAGATCCTATACAGTTATGAATTACACAGTATTTAGTAATGTATATTTCCATCTGCTGAATAAATTTACTCAGTAAATTTCACACTTAAACTTTGTATCATCACATTCTGCAGCCCAGATAGTAATTACCAGTAGTAGATGAAGTATCTGAAGGCCGTACTTGAGAAAATGACTTTGGTAGAGTTTGAAGTCCTCTGTTAGTATACTACTCGAGTAAAAGTCTCAATGTATCTGATATTGACTGTACCTTTGCATCAAGTGTCATTTTTATCATATTAAGTAAGTACTGAAAGTGAAAGTACAAATAAATGCTGTTAAGGTTGTAAAAGAAAACTTCTGAGCTTCAGGTCTGACACACTGCACTGGAGCAGTCGCCATATATGTACTTATCACGTCTTCGTCTCTTTGAGTCATTACTGGCCCTCTCTTTTGTTGGATGCCTTTTGCTGCTTCCATCATAAAGTCTGTCTCATTATCGAGTGGAATTCTACTCATGTAGACACCAGCATGTAGCATTTGATTAAAATGCAGCCTGTACTTCACTAAAATCGAAACGTATCTGCGGCTCTGAGAGCTGTTGTGTGCACTGATTGATTAACCTATGATCTAACTTGCCAAACCCTCCGATTTTAATTTCTAGCAACATAGTAACAAAAATGTTTAGGGCAAATGTTCCGCAGTAAACGTGTACATTTTTTTTAGGAGATGTAGTGGAGTAAAAGCGAGAGTTGACAGAAATTTAAAAACTTTATTTAAGTACCATAACAAAGTATAATTTTTTTTTACGTAACACTAGTAATACCCACGACAAAAACCCACCTGCCCCCTCACTCCTGCGTAACAGTGTAAGCTGATAAGTTGTTAATGACGGCTGTGCTCCGACTGACGTGTGTTACAGAGCGGTTACGCCATCCCCACCATGGCCTTCTCCTTCCTGTGCCACACGGCTATTCTGCCAATCTACTGCGAACTGGACCGGTCAGTACTGCAGTCTCTCACCTTTACTGTTAAAATCACCGAATCAGTTCTCCACCAGCCAAGTAAACATTCACTGAATGTGTCCTTGTGTCTTTCAGACCCTCTAAGGCCAAGATGCAGAACATTACAAATGTCAGTATTAGCCTCAGCTTCACTGTGTACGTTGTTTCTGCGCTGTTTGGCTACCTCACCTTCTACGGTAAGCCTACAGTGACACACTTAACTGAAACTTATCACTGTAAATACTTTTCCGAGCCCTGTCATATCAGTGTGCATTGTTCCCTCACTCCGTGCTTGTCTCCTCTCGTAGCTCATGTGGACTCTGAGCTGTTGCTTGGCTACGACAAGGTTCTGCCTCATGACATCATGGTGATGGTGGTCCGACTGGCCATCCTGTTCTCCGTGTTGTTGACTGTGCCCCTCATTCTCTTCCCTGTGAGTACACCATGCAGTATCAAGTATCAAACAGTATCCGGATTATAATAGTTAACTAAAACTAAACTAAAATAGGTGTGAAAAAATAAAAATCAACTAAAATAAAAATAAAAGCTAGACTTTAGAAACAAAATGACAAACTGACATGACAATTTGTACCAAATAAAATAAAAATATACAGGAAATGTCTTTAGTTTTAGTCTTTGTCAACTTTGTTTGATTGTCAACACACAAGTTTGAGGATGCATTGGTGTGTATGTTTATTGAGACTGGGATGTTTGCTGTATTTGTTTTTATTAATACTTCTGAGCATGTTAAATCTTAACCCTGACAAATACCCCACATATTATAAAATGTGTGTATTTATGGTGCTGGTCACAGTGTCTTATGTTGGTAAAATGTGTCATCTGGCCTATATTTATCAGTTGTCAGTAAATTATATCCTATGGAATGATATTTATGCAATCAGCTTAATTATATCCTATGAACCCATATTTGTAACTTTTTTTGACTATTATTTTTTCATATATATATAGATTTTTTTCCTTTCATTCTTTTTCTTTTTTATAATTTGCAACTCCAGTATTACTAGGTCAAATATTTTTTTTATAATGAAAAAAAAAGAAAATGTAATAAAAGTAATCACAAAAGATTAAAACTGATACTAAAAATAATAACAACTAAACTAAAAGTAAATTGTAAAAAAAAAAAAACTGAAATGACCAAACAAACTGAAACCAAGTGACACTGAACCAATTTGAAACAAAATTCAAAAACAAAATAAAACACAAACTAATGAAAAAAAAATCATAATATAACTGTAACTGGATTTATTACTAAATTCAATGAAATAAATGTTTGTTTTTAAATATTTCCGCTTTTTAATGGTTCTTAAGTTTATCACTAAAAAAACATTATTATTGGTTATTAGAGGTAGATTTGTTTTTCTTTTTTACTGTCATTTGTGAATTTATATTTGTTGTCAATGATTAATTTCATATGAAGTGAATGTCTGCATATTTGTTAAGCTCTTGTTTTGCCATTGGAAATAGATTAACCCTTTAACTCCTACCAACAACTTCTTCCTTCCAGGCCTACGACACCACAGTTTTTTTTCTGACATTTGGTCAGAATTATGAACAAAGTATATCTTTTGTGAGTATTTTTGTTTAGACTGATCTTTGATTATGTGTACTTTCCAGGCCCGTAAAGCTGCATCCTTGCTGCTGTTTGGATTTCGTCCTTTCTCCTGGCTGATCCACATCACTTCAACTGTAATCATCCTGAGTGTGGTGCTGCTGCTGGCCATCTTTGTGCCTGATATCAGTCATGTGTTTGGAGTCGTTGGTAAGTGATGTTTTTAATATAATGGGAAAAACTTGTTTTGTTTGATATTTTGCTATTTATTAATTATATAATGATATTTTTTTTTATTGTAGAACCACAATAATTTTGCTTAACTGTAACCTTTGACCCCATTCTTTACAGCAGACATTAAAAGCAGCCAAGCTCTCAGCCAAGACGTCAATATTTCACCGTTATTGATCGTGAGAGCTAAAATCACAGAATCTACTTATACATAATTAATGATGCAGGCCGGCTCGAACAGCTTATGAAGCTGCTATAGACACATGCCGTGGGCTGTCTGTGCATTTCATGTAACTTTCCTCTTTCTTTTCGTAGGATCGACAACATCCACCTGTCTGATGTTTGTTTACCCCGGCATTTTCTACCTCAAGATAAACGGGGCACCCCTCAGATCCTGTAACTCCATTGGGGTAACTAAACATTGAAATATATGCAAATTCTGGGAAGGATTTTGACCATTTCCTTGTAAGTAATGATACTAACTTTGTTGCTTCTCCTTTTTGTGTCTTAAGGCTGTGCTCCTGGTGATCTTTGGTCTCATGATAGGAATCCTGAGCTTCGTTACCATCGCTCTCACGTGGGTTCTTGCCTACTAACCCCTTTCCTGTGCTAAGCACAAAAGCAGACAAAGGGAAAAGTGTGCCAAAAAAATAGCGGTAAGAGCGGATAAAAAAAGGGAACAGAAAGATGCTTATCAGCATCACTTTATTATTATTATTTATGGCGAGGTCGTGTTCTCAACAGTAGACTCGTATTTGTTTTTATAACTCTGAAATATAGACCAAACGCAGCACGAGCCAAACGAAGCGAGGACTTTTATTTTTTTATTTTTTAAAAAACATTTTATTTGCTGACTTTTAGACAATACCAGGGCAAATCTTTACTTTTTTTTATGTACCTGGAAAAAAAAGTTTATTGTGTCAGAACGCTAAAAGAAAGTGTAAAGTAAATTGCCCATTATTTTCGAGTTGTACTTGTTTTATATTTTTGCTGTCTGAAAGCCCTTTGTATTGCTCTGTGTGGATGATCATGCACCTTATGTAAACCCGTCTGTTAGCATTTTAAAATGCTGCAGGCCAAGTCTTAATTTCGTAAATGTGTCACATTTACAGTTTTCTCAAACGTTGTTTATAGAAGATTTTCACAGTTTTGCATACACAATCACTAGTTCTCATTAATTGTATTCACACAACTCAACATGGTTTATTTAACACTTTGTTTTGGGGGGATTTTTCTTGTCAACTTGTTTTTATTGTTGAATACGTGTATTGATTTTCCAAACCTCAGGTAGTGTTTCTGCTGCTACTCAACAGTGCCTTGGCCTTTTAATAAAAGGGAAATTGCTTTTGCACTGGCATGTCAGTGTGCTCATTTAACCGCAAACCTGTCGTTATTAGTGTTGTGGAAAGCTCATCAGTGTAACATGTCAGATTCATGGCCGCATGTTTGATTGGCAGGCTCAGCATTGATGCTGAGACCTGCTCCTCAGTGTTGTGCTGTGAGTTCAGGCTGCAGCTAATGAAAGCCACATGCTCAGTACGTTTCTAATCATGATGCTGTTTAGATTGTCTTCATGCTGCCTCTACAGCCACCCGACTGCTGCTTTTAATCTAAGGAATTAGGCAGACTGGCCCCACAGTCCCTGCAGAAAGCAGTGGCTGCCTGCTCTTCACGCCCCCTTAAAGTGGTTCCCCAGTCCAGGAAATATGCCATGCCTCTATACTCCTCTCTGAAAGACACTCCCATGACTAAAGTCCCCCACAACCACTTGCAACGCTAAATATATATTTAATACAACGATGTAAAAATTACAAGTCCTGCTTTTAAACAAACTAAAAATACTCCTTCTGCAGAAAACTGATTTTAGACAGCATGCCAGCATCGCAGAACCAAGAGTCATGACATTTTATAGTACACCATTGGCCTCAAGTGCGACATATAACATGCATCTGCTGCGCTTAATTAACAATAACAATGGCATTAATATGGCAATCACAATTATTTATCGCCTCGGTTACATGGCAGCTGAGCTCCTGAGTCATTGTTTTCTCAGTTCGCAGATATTTACAGCAGTTATTCTTCTTCTTTGAGTTAGCCGCTAACTGCTGTTACCCGCTTTAAAAATTTCCCAGGGTGGGTCGCACACATAACACGTCATCTAAACATCACACCCGTCCTGCTCGTGATCCAAACTTGCTTATGCAGACACTGTTTTGGCGCTGTACCTTAAAGGTGAGACAACAGTGTTATATTCTCGCAGCTTCCAGTTGAGTATAAAGCAATATTACCTTATGAAATGTAATAGAGTATATAAAGTATCAAAAAATGGAAATACTGAAAAAAAGAACAAGTACCCTAGATTTACAGTGCTTAACTAAATGTATGTTCTGCTTTTTTCTGGTAGAGACAGGAAGAGTTGAACATATCTATCAACCATCATCAGTCATCTGTCACCATATCTGAGGAAACAAGCTCTTTAAGAAATTAAAACAGCCTCTGACTCCATGCATGGGTTCTCATGAGAACCACTGAACTTAACTCATTTGCAAAACAAGATTACCACCTAGTGTCAGACTTTATTCACAGCAGTCCAGTTCTTCCTCATTTCATTGACATTCCTTTGCTGGTTTGTTAAATCCCAACTAGGAAGAGATAACCAGATGCTCCAGTTTTCTCCCAGTTTTATCATGTGTTGGAAACATGCACATTAACACAGACCAGAGCTGTTTTTATGGAGGTCTGACTGGGGCATGAGTCTTCATCCCAGGGTGGGAGTGTTTTTGTTTAGTTAAACTCACTCACACCCCGGGCCTGTGTCCAGCAGTATGACAACACCATCTCCCAGGGTTAAAGGATGGAATGAGGCGGAGGAGCGATGGTGGGCTGAAATGAATCCCCTGTTGGCAGCCTCAGCTCTCGTATTGTTTTAAGAGGAGTCGACTGTGTTCTTTGAAAATTATTTTCTGTTGTTGGAAATCAGGATTTTTTGGCAACAGCTGGGTTTGATCCCAGTGTCACTGCTTTGACCTTTAACACAGTTTGGTATCTTATTGTTTGATAGAATTGCTTTTATTGAATACATCAGTGATACCCAACTATTGACCTACTACTAATTAAAGGAATACTTCAGCCAAAATAAAAAAGATTATTTGTATATGAACTACTCAACCTGTGTTAAATTGAATTTATGCCAAAAACTTTTTTCTCACATGCCTCCATGGTGACGGAGAATCCAAAAATCTTGATGAATTGAAGTCTGCGTTTAACAACATCCGTGGATAAACTCTCATAAAATTAGTATTATCCAAGTCCCATTTATCCAGTCACATGCTCAGCACAATTCCCAATACATTTTCGGTATAACCTTACAATTGAAAACATGGTTGCTTATGATCCTTTAAACACTTAAAAGATAAACAGTTAAAATAGTTAACTTCAGCAAGGTATTGAATATGCACTTAAAATAGTTTTCTTAATTTAGGCTAATGGAGAAGTTAAAATAGCTAAAAGTAAGGCAATGGACAGACAGTTAAAAAAGATATAAGATAATGGATTAATAGTTATCTAAGTAAAAGATAAACACTTCAAATATTTAGCTTAAAAATATGGTAAGGAATAGGCTAAAATGTTAAGTTAGTTAGCGTAAAGTAAGGTAAGGGATAAACATATAAAGTAGTTAATGTTAATAAGATAATGGATTAACATTAGTTACCTAAGAAATAGTTAATTAAAAAATACAGTAATGAATAGGCTAAAAAGGTTAAATTAGTTAGATAAAAGTAAAGTAATGGATAAACAGTTAAAGTAGTCAATACTGGCTAAACATAACATAATGGATTAACAGCTAGTTAGCTAAATGAATAAAAAGGTAAAATATTTAGCTGAAATTGAGTCAATAGATAACGTCAGACAATTAATGTTATTTAGCTATCAATAATGGATAAACAGTAGAAATAGCCAAAAGGACGTTCATAAACAGTGGAAATAGTACTGAATGAGCTACTTGAGCTGACATGACTGTGGGGGTACGTCTGACCAAAAAAGGTTGGGAACTCTGGATTGGGTCATCTGCAGAAAGCATTCAGCTGTCTAATTGTTCAGTTTGACTTTGAAGTGAGGTGACTGACGCTTTCTACAAATTACTATTGGCAGAAAGTAGAGCCAACGCAGAATTCCACTTCCTCTTCCTGTTTGTGTTTCAACATCTGATCAGCATGCCTTCACAGGTAGTGGATGTCAGAAACTGCAGCAGAGCTGAGAACATGCACATCTGCTTTCTGTTTACCCGCATAATCTTGTTCAACAGGCATTCCTGGCTGAAAGGTGCTTCAAGGGTCTTTTCACATGAGCCTTTTAATGCTGGTTGGCATGATGAGTGGTTTTCCTTGTTAGTCACGGTGGCGGACTGCGACTCAGCAAAAGCCATCGATATGCAAGTGTCATCACTGATGAAGTGCTCTCCATCTATTTTTTTCCCTCTTTCCTTCAATTCTCTCCGTTCTCTCCATCTACCACCACTCCATGCTGCTTTTCTGCTTTTAATCGATTTCCACGCTCTATCAGTAAACATGCTCTTTGTGTCACAGTAAGAGCATTCCTCGCTCTGAGGACTCTTTTTGAGACAGCAGATGCTCTGGCCATAGTGAAATTTACTCTTTCTGCACTCAAATTTCTTCATGCTTTTTGTGAAATTGTATTGATAAAATGGCCATGAATAAAGGCAGTAAAGACTTCCTATTTGGACCTAATCAGCTAACAAAGCGTGTGGCACATGGAGTGTTATCTCACAAAAGAAGCCCTCCAGGTTGTCTTTAGTGGTCTTGTATAACAACACAAGTCTTGACATTGTCATCTGCCTCTGCTTTTTAGCCAGTGTGTCTCATGCTTCATGCTGCACGTGTGTAGGCAGGTGATGTCCTTCAGCTTACGCCCATTCTGGGTGTCAGAGCACCACAGGTTGCATAAAGCTGTCTTTCGCCGTAAACACTGAAAACTGTGCTTAACCATTGTGTACAGCACACATGTTGTTGCCTTGAATAGAGACTCTTGAAACAGCGTTCAGGGGAAGAATTGTCCACATTCAGGGCCGACATAATAGCAGAAACACAATAACATAATATAGACTCCATGATTGCTGTCACCATAGTCACCAAGACATAATAATCCTTGGGGAGAGAATGACAGTGATTTTATATTGTCAGCATAGAAATCAAGGTCAAGGGTGAAATAACTCTCTGGTAAATAAACAAGGGGGATTTTACGATGTTTTAAGAAGTATTGCAGTGCTTAGTTATTTTGGCAGATGATGAGCCGGGGTTGAGAGGTAGGGAGATGGAGGCCAGTGGTCAGCAGCGCAGTATGGGGTTCAGTCTGTGTTTTTGGGATGGTGGATCGGGGTGAGCTTGTCTCTCTGCGATCCCATCAGCCCCGAGCTGAGCTCTTAATGCGGCCCTGACGCCTTGCTGGCGCAGGGGCCACGCTGCCTCACATCTGGAGCCAATTACCCCGGAGGGGCTGTGACAGAGCCCCCACCACCCTCTATGCTCTGCTCTGCTGTCCAACGCAGCTCCGACCACTCTCTCAGTCACATTCCTCCACTTTTCACAACATCATGCTTTATTTTTGTCCATGCCTCTTTCCTTCCGCCTGCCTCACAAACAACACATCCTCTTCATTGATAAGGATTTCTATTTAACAGAGCATCAGCGGCATAATGGTGACTAAGGGATTTAACAAACTGACCATGTAATCAGGAGTGTAGGTTTTATTGCAAAACTTAAATTTCATCAAAGTAAAAGCCGTCTTCTTCAGGTTATATTCAGGCTGCTCTTATGCACTAAATGTCTTATGAACGTCCGTACCGTGTTTCTTTTCCTAAACCTAACCACCACGTCCATCTCGTCAAATGTTGCCGCTTTGTCAGTGGACTTCTGTGTCTACATATTACATCTACATATTCTGCGTCTGCGTCACTCCGGGGTGCGACTACCATTATGTCTACAAATGCACATGGTGGGATGACACTGCGCATGCATATGTTTAGGCAGCAAAAGCACATGGCAACTCACGCTTCAGCGTCAACAAACGCACATGCTGGCACAACCACAGTTACCTAAAAATGCCCAAATGACAAATACACATATTCTAAATATTGAGGGACATGTCCTTAGCGCTCTCCCCTCCCTTAAGTCTATGTCTATGCATTTCACATTGTGTTGTTGTATGTCATCCCTTCTCTTTCGCCTTATTTCCTAAAAAGGCTCTGATAAATGCCTAAAGAAATACTACTTTTACTGCTTGATTTGACACCATTTTTTCACTGTCTCACTACATTGTGGTTGAATTTCTGTAGAATCGTACAATCTTAAGTCGTGTTTTCCTGTGGTAGAGAACTGGCAGTAAACACCACTTGTGAATAAAGCACATTTAGTACCAAATCAGCTTTTACAGGTGTGATTTATGGAGTGCCTCCGCTTGAACAGGAGAGCCCAAGGGATGTGTGTGTGTGTGTGTGTGTGTGTGTGTGTGTGTGTGTGTGTGTGTGTGAACACACCGTCTTACCTGTGGAGAGGCTGGGGTCTTATGACTGTAGTATGGGGGTTACTTTTGTTGCAAGCAGTGACTGATGGATGTAATTGAGTTTGTGGTGGTGCAGGAGGCGTGGTGGGGGTGTATACTGGCCCCGTAGGATTTCTCTCACCGGGTCAAAAGAGCTGGGAACGGGCTTCGCCATATCTGGGCCATACTCTCCTTTCTTCCGCTGCCCCGCTTGGCACCAATGCTATGGTTCATTAGCTGCAGCTATAGGGTGTACCTGGGCAGGGAGCCAGAGGATTGAGCTGTCCGGGGTTACACGGACATAAATTGGAGCGTAGACTGCGAAGTGAATGTGGAAACTCTACAGGTGGCTGAAATTAAGTCGTATACAGAGAATCAGTCTGAAATATGGGAGGCTTTTGGTAGCCGGCCTTGTGCTTGGGTGCAATAAAATTTTGGCATATTGACGAGACACATCAGAAATATTGTGTGTGTGTGTGTGTGTGTGTGTGTGTGTGTCTAAGGCATGCACGTGTCTGTGTGTACATGTACACATTTAGCCCACAAGTCTGTATTCTCAGTTGTCGAGAGTCGTGTGAAGCTGCAGACTTGTCCCATGGGTGCATAACTCTAGGTTGACCATGACAACCACTTACAGGGAGAAAGTTAGACTGGAATGAGGAGGAAGGGATGCAGAGCCATAGAGTTGACGGACAGAGGGAGACTGCAGGGTAGAACAAAGAACAAATCACACTGGACCGTAAAAATGCCAGCTCTGGCTCCAGGGTGAAACAAAGGAGAGAGGAAGTAAAATACATAGATTTTTAAAGTTGTTTTATCCTAGGAGAGAGGTGTGTATGGAGGAAGAGGATGGAGAAAATTATTTAGCAGTCTTATTGTGCCCTCTGCTGGACAATTTTAGATGTAATCTTCATGCTGGAATGGAGCTCCAGTGAGCAGAGGTACACCACAGACATCAGTCTATGCTCGGCACCCACAAGTTGTGGCCTCTGCCATATTGTCCAAGCACAAAAATACCTTTATCATTATTTTAAAGATCCAGCGTGTAGGATTTGCAGGAATGGAATAAACTGTGTTTTCTCTAGTTTATAATCACCTGAAAATAAGAATCATTGTGTTCTCGAAACCTCAGAATTAGCCATTTGTGTCAGAAAAAGTTTCTTTTTTTCTTTATTTTTTAAAAACTGCTTTATTCTGTGTTTTTAGTGGTTTAAATCATTGGGTCCGGGTTTTTTTTTTGTTTGTTTGAGGTTTTTTTTTTATTTAGAGGAAGTGATCTCTGTGGACAATTTGGCTGAAAGTAAAAACCTGCTGAACGTCTGGATCTGAAATTATCCGAGAAAAAAGATGCTAGGTTAGCAACCCAACCTCGACATGCCAAACAGCATCAGAAAAACACAGACTTTAAAGTGAAACTTCTTTATTTATATTATACTAAACAGCATCAGATTTGTGACAATAAAGTGATTTATTTAAAGTTTTGCTGGTTTAATTCAGTGGTTCAGTCTGTTTCTTTTGGAGAGGTCGAGGTCTCTGTGGATAATTCACCTCCAAGTTAAAACCTCCTGAACGTCTGGATAAAAAAAAAAGGAAAGGTGAGCGCATTTTAAATAATCAGAGAAAAAAGGCGAGCACACATTAGCCGGAGCTGGGCTAGCGGCCTAAATGAGAAGTGCCATAGTAGAAAAAAAATTGTAATGTGAAAAAAAATTGTAATGTGAAACCTGTTTTTACCAGTTTTAATCACCTGGATTGTTTGTTTGGACAGGAAAAGACCTGTGGGCATAATTTGGCTCCCGCTTAAAACACCCTGAATAATGAACACTGAAGGAATTCTAACTGGGAGAAGTTTCAGCTGGTTGCAATCTGCAATCCTGACCTCTAGATGCCAATAAATCCCCCTAAATCCTACACACTGCCCCTCTAAGGTGGGTCACAAATAATGCAGGCAGTGAGCGGGAACATGTTTACTGTTGTTGGTTGAGATGATCAGCAGTGCAAATTTCACGTGAAAAATGTTTCACTGTCTGACTCAGGTCAGACAGAAAACTCTCAAACCTTCCTGGTAGCTGTGAGTGTATTCACACTCCTGCACCGAGCCAAGCTGCTATCTGCCCACTTTATCATTACAACCTTCTCTGCTCAGTTAAGGTCATGTCTGAGATGTTGTTTACAAGACAGTCTGTATCCCAGGGATGTGTAAGATGTGGGACCCAGGTTCTTTATTTATAACAGCTGGAGCAGAGGGATGGGGAGCACTGACATTTGGCAGAGTGGGGTGAAAGGTCAAGTCTAACACCAATAAAGTGGAGACTTTGATCGTGGCATTTATGGATGGAGCAGGCACAGCACCCTCAGAGAGAGACACAGAGAGGCATGTAAAGTATTAAAGAGGAAGGAGTAGCACTGAGAAGAAAGGAAACAATAGGATTCATTCATTCTCTTTGTTGTCATTATGGAGTGTCTTTGTTGTTGTTTTTTTGTCTCTTTGTAGTTATGTATCTCTTCGTGGTCATTTTGAATTTCTTTGTAATAGATTTTCTTTTTGTAGTCATTTTGTGTCTTTTTGCGTTCATTTTGAGTCAATTTGTAGTTGCTTGCATCTCTTCATAGTCATTTTGTATCTCTTCGTGGTCATTTTGCATGTCTTCGTTGTAATTTTGATTCTGTTTGTAGTTGCTTTGCATCTCTTTGAATTCAGTTTGTGTCTCTTTGTGGTAGTATTGTATATCTTTGTTGTCATTTTATTTCTTGTTGGTTATTCTGAGTCTTTTCCTGGTTGTGATCTCTTTGAATGATATCTTGCAGGTGAAGGTCAGGGGTGCATCGGCCCTTTGGCCCATTCAGCAATCTCTCCATTCCCGCAGTTTCTCCAATTTTAACTATTTATTTGCTATTTTTTGAGTCGCTCAAATTGGCAAGAAAAATTGGACAAGAAACAAAAAATGTCTCTATTATATTTTATTTTCCTTTGTTTTTATAAACACAATTAACCTAAAAATAACACCACTTAGATACCATCCTACATTTCACAACTTTTTTTGAGCTTTCATGTAGTTCACCATAAGAGCCACTGTGGGGCGGTTTCCTCACTCAGCACAGCACAGGTGAGCCATCTCACCGCCAGCGAACAGCATCATGGTCAATGTAGTATCACACTCCTCTTTCCAAACAAGAACTACAAATTCAGTCATGTGACAAACCAAACCAACAGTGACAGGTTGTGTGTGAGGGTATGAGCGCTCCGTGACAAGTTATGCGGAACTTGTGCCTCCTCCTCAGCATGTCTGTGTTGTGGTTTCCTATTTACTGACACTTCATGAACCAGGTTCAGACCGACTCCGCGGAGCGTTCAGGGTCTGACAGCGACTGAGCGGCGGGAGGTGAGCAGGTACAGCCGGGATGACTGAGCGCAAGTGTTGACATCAAATTAGAGTGCAAAGATTAAAACTATGAATTTATTACAGCATTTTTGCTGGTCAGTGTTGATATGAAGTAGGCGTGAGTGTTTTTTAAACCTCCTTGTTTTATATTTTTCGCTTCTTGAGTGCTTTTTTTTACTTGTCGCGCGACGCTAAACTAGCTAATAAAAATGAAGTTTAACGGTTATCTGAAGCTCCGGATCGGCGAGGCGGTGGACCTGACGCCGACCACCTTCTCCCTCCGTCACGCTGTCATCTTCAACAAAGCCCCCCCAGCCTTAGACCCATACGTCGTGGTGAAGGTGGACGAGGTGAAAATTGGACAAACTCTCACCAAACAGAAAACCAACACGCCGACGTTCAACGAGGAGTTTTGCCTCAACGTGTCCGACGGGAAACAGATCGAGTTGGCCGTTTTCCACGACACACCGATCGGATACGATGACTTTGTGGCCAACTGCATCATCCAGTTTGAGGACCTCATCAAAACCTCCAACACAGGAGAGACTTTCGAGGGATGGGTGAGTAAAAGTAAACCTATCAAGAGCATCAATTGGAAAACTGTTAAGGAAATATGGCTGGATTTACTTATTAGGGTGCCTCGGGGGACACATTTAGGTCTACCTTTGGGTCCCCCTTGGCCCATACCCACAACACTTTTCATGCAGGGCCGGCCCCAGACTTTTGGGGCCCCCAAGGAAAGTTTGGTTTGCCCCCCGTCTCACTGTATCATGTTTACATTGTATACTGCAGGCTAAATATTAGTTTAAACATCCATAATGAACAAATGACCATGCAAAGACTAAAGACTTGTTCCCACTGCACAAACACAGCTAACACCTGCAAACATCTGGCTTTTTAATGTGGTGGAAATTTGTAAAATTGGCATTCACACCTGATACAAATAAGTCTGCACTAGTCATGAGTATTTATCATCTCCTGGCAGTGATGGAAACATAACACATGGATGAACAGGCTAATTTCACTTCCTTAACCGGAGTGTTGTGTTATGAGAAACTGAATGACTGAATAGTTCAGAGATATTAAAAAGAAGTGACAAAGTAATTTAACTGGCTTCCATGCTAAGTGACACATGAGAAAAAAAAGAAAACAATAGAAAAAATACTTGTCAACTCCAGAGTGGCAATGTGAAAGGTGACTATTGCCCACTTTTGGTGAGTTTTCCCGCATTTAAAAACCAGCATACATATGCTCATTTTAGTGGGAAAGCGGTAACAGCCCCCATAAATGGTTCATTTTGCCTGTCTTCGTTGAAAAAAAAGAAAATATAGTCTCATTGTGTTCATTAAAAAATTCCTCTCTAGACCAGGGGACCCTAAGCAACTGTTTATATTGCTCAATGGGTAGGGTTAGTAGCAGCCACAACATTTAGTTTTAATCTGTTAAATACATGCATTCTGACAGCTTTTGTTACTTTGCATATGCAGATGTAATGTGAAATATGCAGTTTTGCATGATTGGTACTTTTACTTCTGTATTTTATATTTATCTTGACGCTAATACTTGTGCACTTCAGTGCAGTGTTTAATGCAGGATTTTACTTGTAACAGTAAATGTACACTGTGTTCCTACTTCTTTAACCCGAGTATAAGATCTGAGTACTTACATTGTGAATTAAAACACGAGACAGTAAACTAGATCTGCAAGCAGGTATAAAAGCACCCTCATGGAGCTGAACCAAAGGCACACTATGAGGCCATCTCTGAATACAGCTTATTAACAATAATTGATGCACTTGGTATTGAACCCTACCAGTGGCCCAGATGCTAACCTATATGCTACAAAAATACCTGCCCTATAGTTTTCTGCATGTCAACTAACTTGTGCCAATTTGATACAAAGCAACTTTATTGAGGAATAAGTCCTATGTGAGCCCAGTATCAACACAAAACAGTAGGTGAAATGTCATGAAAAAGATTTTAGGAAACCTTGAAAAGCAGTCCACTATGCTGGTAACCCAGTCTTGATAATGGGAATCCAGAAATAGGTAGAAAAATTACGAATTTTAGAGGTTTAAAGAGCCAAGGGGGCTCTTAAGGTCTTTGCAGTTATGTTCTGGCTCACGGACCGATTGTCTCACAGTCCATCAATGAGTATTCTAATAATATTTCCTCATTTACTTTTGGAAGAATACTGTAAAACAGGTTTTTCTAAATGTAGTTCCTTTAGATAGATTACATGGAAATATTGTATTTTTTTCCCCATGAGAGCTTTGACACATGCTGAACAGTCTTTGAGAGCAGGTTAAGGAACCAAAACATGCAATTTAGCTCAGGGCCATCGATGTTCGCTACACGTGTCACTGTCAGTGTGAGTAACATCGCCTGTTTTTCTGCCTGAAAACATCAACACTCCTTTGTATGCACAGGTGTCCTGAAGGATCACATATTCACATCACCATTATATCTTCTGTTTGTTTAACATGTTACACATATAGTATATATTTTTATTGTTATTCTTACTTATGTATCTATCTGTTGTACATTATAGCATTAGACTTCTTTTTATATTTCTAACTTAACATGCTTGTTTTACACATTGTTTTGAAGGATAAGGCACATGGTTTATATTTTCTCACATTTTACACACTCAGCACATTATATTAACTAAATGACTTAATGGTACTTTAATCACCAGCGAATGTGGGCTGAAACCACATGTACCACTGCTGCGTCGAGGTGTTAATTCTGCCAAAGTCGACTTGTTACACCACAATGCAGGGAGCACAAACAGAATCACATTGCTTCTGCCTGCCCTACTCAGCATTTGAGCTGCATGTTCAGACAAATACATGGTGATAAACCCCCTCAATTTGCCTTCCTAATGCAAACTTGAAGGTTAAAATGGACCTCATCAAAGCTCAGATTAAATGCCTTATGATGAATATCATAATACATCTCACTCTCTTCTAGACACAAACAAAAAACTGCTCCTTCAAGCTGGAGTTCCCCTCTTGTTGCTCATTTTCATCCTTTTAGCACTATAAGCCACTGCAGGTGTTGGTTAATGTAACCTGAGCCTGTCCACGCCTGGAGCACGCTGAGGTGGTATCGACCATGTGCGCTCTCACAGAATTGTCAGCCAATACAGTTTGGGCATTTAAGCACATTTTTTTCTGCAAAAAATATAAAAAAATAGTTTAAACCTTAAATTAATCTGATCATTCGATGGATTTGTAATATGTTGCAAAATGCTTCATTTTACTAGTAAAAGAACTTTACAAAGAAATGTGTGTTACAAAAGTAAAGTAATTCAGCGGCCTTTGCCATAGAGGATGTTATAGTAACTAACATAAAGCATGTAAAAACAAAATATGAAAGCTTATATAGCATTATGCATTGAGACGAATGCTTCAATATAACTGCTTTATATGTAACTAAATTAGTAACATTGTAGAAAATGTTTACAAAATGTATATTCCCACTTCTGTACCTCACTGGCTGTCCAAACACTTGTGTATTTCTTCACTTTAGTGTGAGAAAGTCACAGTAGCATAGTGTTTGAGAGGAGAAGCATTTACATACTTTTTAAACATGTGTAATTACTGAATTTTTATCATAACTCCACAAGTATTTGACAAACAAACAAGTAGCACTTAAAAACATTCACAATAAGGCTTTGCAATTACGCTTTGCTTTGACACAGCAAAACAAACATTTCGAAATACAAAAGAAATTAGAAGAATATAAATGACATGCAAATGCACAAATGATGATATCAACAAATACTATTAAGCAGACTTCTGCAAATTTCCCCCTTTTCTAGCATTTGCAAACTTTTAAATGAGTGTAAATATGATTAAAAAAAAATGCATATTCTTATGTGCGAACAGTAGGCATTTATGCATGTTTGAGCAGTGCCAAATCAATTAAGAAAACAAAAACATCAGAGACAGCTTTGCACACTCCTTCACCAAGACCCTCAAGCGTCGAGGGGAAGTGGTGTGAAAGTGGAGCTCAGCTCACGGTTTATAAGAAGTAATTAGCTGGCTTTCTCACTTCAAGTTGTTATTTGTCAGATCTGAACTGTGAAGGGTGTTTGTTCTTTGTTGCACAGGAGAAGTGTTGGGCTGGTTTGTTTCACATGTGAGAGAGCAGAGACTGAGGCACAAGCCTCCACACGCCCACACTGCTGCTTATCACTGCGTTCCCACCATCGGATCAGCGCTGGAGGGCCCACTGTGAAAATACTCACTTTCTACCGGCTTTGTTCCATATTTTTGTTTTTACCCCCTCTTTTGCACACGGTTAAATGTGATGCACTTTAACTCTACTTACTCAACTCCTTTTAACTTATAATGTCACTCTGATGTCATCTGTCTGAGACATTCACCATATGACATTTAGACACATAAGGCCAGTTTCCTTTGCCTCCCACCTGCTGACTCCACATGGCATTGCATTGTGACATCTTTTGGGACATCTTTGACTCCTTTGAGCTCTTTAATTTCACAATATGGTGGCTTCTGAGGAGCATTGAGACTGAAAGTGAGTTAAATACAGCCCCTCAACATTTTCCAGTATAGTGAACTGCTTACTCGACTGAAACGGGCCCCAGCCCGTTTTTTAAAAAAATTAAACTTTTAAAAAAAAAAAGAGAGAAAAGAAACTTCCTCCTTTGTGACACAGCATTAACTGTTCTGCTTTTAAACTACAGCATCATGCTGCCTTCTACCATACATCTGTTTTATATCAGCTCAAGTCTGTCTTTAAACAATACTCAGATGCCTGTCAGTACATTAAAAGAGTTCTTAGTTGCTGTAATAGTTCCTTCTGTCCCTCTCTGAGGAATGTATGGGGTGGAGGACAAAATTCACAGTTCTTGTCCTATGTTGAAATACATTCCCAGTTCAGTTAAGTCATAGCCAAAAGCCAGTGTAAGGCTTTGACAGCAACCATGAACTCTTTCTATATACAACTAATTGTCAAAGTTTTGAAAGTCGTGCCCACTGTCCAACTTGCAAAAGAAGTAAATTCATTGCGATGTTTCAATAACAAGACCATCAGGCAAACAGTTTTGTGGCAAAAGAGAGGGGGGTGGCTGCGAGGTTGTAATCAGCCACATTTACCTCGTGCAGTGGGTGTTTATGATTATCACTGCATAGTGACAATCATAAACATATCCCAAAGTGTTCACATTAAATAGGTAGATTCTTAATAAATGCTTAAAGTCTAAAAGGTTAAAGTGGATTTTCAAAATAATACATTTCAAGATCTCACAGGTTACATTAAGTAGATGTCTTTCCTTTTTACATAGTAAATGGTTGTTTGAAATTGTATGAAATTTTTATAGTGTGCTTGAGTACTTGCAAAAAAAAAAAAAAAAATTATGTAAGAATTGAAATGTAAATTGTCTGACGATGGTAAACAGGTACAACCAGTCTTCAATCAGCCTTTTAAACCATAAATTGAAAGTAAACTTCAGTGAACTTTCTGCTGCTGATAACATTGTAGGTTAAACGCAGCACTGAAGGACCGTTTCCTGAGCTGCTCCCCCCAGAGTCAGTTCACCGTCTGCCCGGTTAGCAGCAGCTAACACAGCAGCAGCAGCCGCTGCCAACACCTGACACCGAGCCGCTTAACGGTCCCAACAAACTCTCACTGACACCAAAACAGCCTGGCTCTGTTGTTAAGCCCCTTAATAACCCAGTCCCCAGTCCCCCGCCTACGCACCTGTGTTGAGGTAGATGTGTGAATTATTCTTTTGTTCTGAAGATTTGAAAGTACAGTGCTTTCTCAAGACTCACAAGTGGGCCCCGCAAATCTTTAAAATCTAAAGACTATATGGATGAATGAGGGGTCGACTAATATTGGTTTCTCAGTGTCGATACTGATAATAAGTAGTTAATGAGACTGATAACCGATGTGTGGAACCAGTATGCATTTACAATAAGATGAAAATCTTTCTGTCGATTTTTAACTCAGCACAAAACTTTGTTAAGATGTCTTTAGCAAATGTTTAATTAAAAGTGAAAATTTCAACATCAAATCAGCCCAGCAACTTTTTTAATAAATAAAAATAGCTCCCTGAGGTTTTACAAAGTAAAAGTTCCCCCAATGCTAACAATTTCTTTGCATTTTTAATTAATTATTTTTTTATCATTAAAATAAAATGCAGACACAGACAGTTGGCAAAATGCCAAATATCGGCCCCAATAATTGGTCAGCACGATAATCTGTCATGCCCTAGGATGAATGGGCCAAAATTTCCATCCTAACACTGTGAGAGATCAGTTTCTTTTTACAGGAAGTGCTTTGAAGCTGGTATTGCAAAAAAAAAAGCCTTCCCCAAGTATTAAAAAAAATTCTGTGTGCTTAATACTTTTTTCTGTGTCATTCTGCTTAGCTGCACATGATTTGTAGGGATCAAAATGTCACAATTTCTTTATCAGTGTAGATTTGTCAAGTTGATACAGATACCTGGTTCAAATTTCTTGTGAATAGCTGTATTTAAAAAAATAGATTCATTATCTGTAAGAGTCACTGGGGGCCCGAGTGTATCACAGTTAATATTGGGCGAGAGAAGGGGCACACCCTGGTCAGCTGACACAGAGACAGACAACCATTCATGCTCACATGCACACCTACGTATTAGAAAAATACGCAATAGAAAAAAAAAAGGTGTTTTGAATACTTATTTCCCGCTCTGTATATTGTAAAGGATGTGCAAATAATTACATTCTGTTTCTATTTACATTTTACACAGTCTCTCATATTTTTTTGGAATTGGTAGTTATACATGTAAATATTGTTTTAAGACAGACTTGACAGAACTTATCCTTTAATCTGACTCCTTTTGTACAGCTGAGCTGTTTGACCGGAGGGGAGAGACATTTCAGAAATGCATTGCAGCTCTTTAGTTCTTTACTAGAGCTTGACCAGACAAAGCAAATGTGAAAATACCAAAGATAGCACACACGGAGGAAGTCCTCACAGTGGTCAAGTCAAACTTGCTGTCTAGACTGTAAATAGAGACAGAGGATATGAGCAGGAAACCGAAAACAAAACTGGAGATGGTTGAGGTGAAGTAAAATGAAATCTTCCATTAACTGAAAGCTTTACCCTACATGTGCCATCTGGATGGCCAGAAGTGACACGTAATGTGTCACTGTTTTTGCAGGCAGACAGTATTTTCCAGGCGGGGGTGTATGTGTAACATAAATAGATTCTTTTTTAAGCATATAGTGACCCAAGTTTCCACTCAGTGGTTGCAGCAGGATGTATCTTGTTCTGTCCTCCCGTTGCTGAAGACCCTTCTCTCTGTGTGAAGCTTTTTAATGCACCTGTTTGTCAGATGTCACTCTCAGCTGAGCATCGCATCAGATCACCACAACCTCTGCAACCAGCCCTACCTGCCTAACCTGCTCTTTTGTCTTTCTGCCACTGTCCAAATTCCTCCGACATAACGTACACACTGAAGAATGCAAAAATATGCAGTTACGTAGCTCCATATTTCCTGTTCCAGAGCTGAAGGACAGATGCTCAGATGTCAGATACTACCTCATGTCTCCTTTAACCCAGCTTTTGTAACTGAAGCCATATAAAATGTAATTAAAAAGTATAAAATCTGCCATATTTCTGATTTCCTTTTTGTTTTCATATAAGCTAGTGTGGGTTACCTATGTTTTTACAATGAATTAGTCTTGTACTATTGTGGTGGATGAGTATTTGTCCGCACTGTTTCTGTTTATTGTCTTTGAGTATGCTGCGATGTAATTGTGCGTTTGTGTGTCTGCAGATGGATTTGGAGCCAGAGGGTAAAGTTTACGTCCACATTACGCTCACTGGATCCTTCACTGATGGTAAGACTGCTTCTGTAGATTGAAATGCTGAGCAATGTTTTATCTTCATGCAGAAGAATCGCTCTCCTTTGTTTCTTTTTCACACAATCTTCAACAACAGCGCTAAGCATTCATGTCAACACAGTTAGTCACTGCCTTGTCTCCTCTTGTCTGTGAAACACTGCCTACTGTTTTGAATAATAACCATCTGTAAGCCATCAAATACCCAAACTGCAGCTGTGTAACAATAGAGGCGTTGAAAATAGGTGTGCATGCGTGTTTGTGTGTAACTCAAGTATGTGTCAGGTATGCTTGGTCTTGCTGTTTGCTTCTTCAGACGTCAGAGGACATCAACACTGAGTGTAGATACGTACATGATCTTCTCACCAAAAAGATGCAGTCATTTAAATAAGATGAGTGAGAAGTGACCTTGCAGGTCTTTTGAAGCAGAAGTTTGGTAAGTTAGTGACTGCATGGCCTCAGTTAAGTTCCTGTTTTTAATCTGCCACCATCATGCCTCTCTGCCTGCCAAACCTCATGAAACACTAATATTTCATTTCCTTATGAAAAACATGCAGTCAAGTCTCCAGAAGAAAAGGCTGGCATAGTACGATCTTTTGGTGACCCATTGCTGTTTTTTGCCAGCTTTTTAGGCACCAAAAGTGGGTGTTTTTTAGTGACCTATCACTGTTTTTTCACTGGCTTTTAGCGACGGGTCACTGTTTTGTTTTTTATTGGGCACCAAAGGTGGGTGTTTTTACAGTGAATTTTTAGGCATCAATTGTGTTGGGTTATTTTAGCGACCCGTCATGGTTTAGAGTGGCTTTTAGGACACCAAACTTGGGTGTTTTTTAGTGAGCCATCACTGTTTTTCCTGTGGGTTTAGTGCCATGAAAAGTGACATTGCTGAGTTTTTAACCACAAAAACAAACTGGTATTTTAAGCCAAAACATGATTTTCTCCAAACCATAACAAAGTGGTTTCTGTGACTTAACTGAACCATGTATTAACCCCGTTAGCGATAGCATCCTCTACATAATAATGTACAAATGTGAGCTAGCTGAAATTTGCAGAAATGTATAATGGCAAAAAAACAAACAAACAGGTGATTAGGTTGAAAAAAGACAAATGTATCAAATATGGAAGTTGCTTCAGTTTCTTTCCCGCTGTTGGAAACTAGGGGAAAACCTTCACTTTTACTTTTTTAAATATTGACTGTTTTATGATTGGAGTGTTTCATAAACAAATGTAGTTCTAGTGTTTCCCTTGGTTGTTTATTTAAATATCATTTTCTAAACTTTCAAAGGCTCTTGGCACACTACTCTGAAATGATTTTTTTAAACCCTTTTTGCCCTCAGCAGAGTCCACTAAAATGTTTGTTTTCCAGAGAAGTACCATACTGTCACAAAACAGCTAGTAAACAACACCGTCAACTCACCAAACTTTGGAGATAAGCTCAGCCTTTTTATATTTTTATATTTTTAGAGTGTACACACTGTATTAGTCTGAAATAAGTTCTGCAACATTATCATTATCTGTGTGCTGGTTAACCTCAAGGGAGACGTGAGGGCTGAAAACAGCCACGAACAATTACAGCCAGCTGCTAAATATAAAAGAAAATACAATCTCTAAATGATTGCCAGTGAATGCATCATTCTGGTCTTGGTCAGCCAACAATAGGGCTGTTACTGACATTACTAACATGATATAAATAAAAATATTTTCTGATACATATCATCATATGGCAAATATATGCAACATGAATGAAAAATGTTAAAGTAATGTTTAATGTAATGGACTGCTCCACTGATATGCCTTTGACTCAGAGAAAAATCTTTGCTCATAGGAAACAAAAATGTTAAATGATTCAGTTTGTTACTTTATTTTAAAATTTCCTGAGTTAAAGTCAGAAAATCTGACTTTGCAAAATGATATTACAGTTTTTTCACATCATCAAGACAGGTTTGGTCAATGAATATGTCATCGTTAGGCTGCCTTAGTCAATATTCTTTTTACACATTCTTTATTTATAAATATCTTTATCCAATAGGCTACCTTTTATATAGAAAAATCAAGTTGTGCATATGATAGAGACTTTTCAGTGTACAAAGGCGCTGTGTAAAGAGTGTAACCCCTCACACCTTTTACGTGTCTACCACAAATATATATGTTGTTTGCAGGGGGGGGGTCAGCAGGCAGGTTTCCGTAATGCTTGTGTGGTTTTCATCTCATAAATAACTCTACATTTTAGCTTTTGAGCGAGAACACATAGAGCCATGCCAGAGGTAAAAAGATGTGCACATGAATTTACACACTACAATGTCTAAAGGACTATTGTTCATTGTTTTTAAAATCCCTTTCTTTTATTCCATCTGTCTTCTGTTAAATCACTCTATAGTCTGTTTTTTTGGTATGTCAAGTGACATTTTGTCATTGTACAGTCGAGGTCAGACAATATAATGAATAAAAAGTTTAGCCTTAATTCTGATAATGATACTATATAATATTTGTTCAGGTTTGGAAATATCATATTGTAATATCATTCGGGGGAACATTGGACCATTACTGAAACACAAAGATTAGTTGATTTGTCAGTCAAATAAAAATTCACTGCTGTTTACATTATCTACATTACCAAAAATTTAATTTGTATTTGCAATATTAATAAATTAATTAATAAAAAAATCAATACTTGGCATCATGTGTCGCTACAATTTTTGTCGCACAAAATATTGTGATACTCTGCTGTCTAAAAAGCTTCTCCACCCCTAATTTACAATATTTGAACTTGCAATTTACAGCAAGCTGTGATCACATCACTCACATACTATCTATCAGCTTTAAAGTTACGATGGAAAAGTTTTTGCACACATGGAAAAAAAATTATTGTATTCATTTGGAGCTCTGCACCAATGTCTGTGGGAAATATGTTGCTCTATCGCAGCCAAATGCTTCACCGCATTCACCAGGTTGTCGCTAACTTTGTCTGTATGCTGTCCGAGCAGGTTGCGTATAACAGGTGTTTGGTGGGTTCTTATTAGTCGAAAACAGCTGCCTGCTGTGGCCAAAAACAAGCATTGAGAATGAACCAGAACCAAAACCAAAACCAAAACGAAGAAAGATGTTATAGAGCTCTGCAGAGATGGTTATTATTCTGAGTTTGACAATACGAGTGACCCTTTCTCTCACTATTTATCTTATACATTGTTGATGCAAAAATATTGATAATAGCTTTTGTAGAGAAACAGTGATCCATAAACCTTCGGTTATATTGTAATGGGTCTAGGAATTACTGTATGCATTTCTGACTTACTGATAGCAGCACTTGTTGCGCTCCTTTCGTTTTATCACAAACTGCTCTAATTTTTTTCTGCCAGATGATGCCATAGTGAAAGAGAAGAAATACAAGCAGTTTACAAGGAAGCGTCACGGGGCAGTGAAACGAAGGATCCACCAAGTCAACGGACACAAGTTCATGTCCACTTTCCTCCGTCAGCCCACCTTTTGTTTTCACTGCAAAGAGTTCATCTGGTGAGAAAGTTGAGCAAGGACAAATCACTGCTGCCCGCACGTGTCTGTGGACTGTTAGCTGGACCTCATTGTGTCTCCTTCTCTGTTTATAGGGGTGTTTTTGGAAAGCAGGGTTACCAGTGCCAAGGTGAGCAGACTTTATTTTCTCTTTCTGCCCAAGTTATTTAGACATAGAGACACAAGTTACAAGTTTGACATTAAGCGATTGTTTTCTGCAGTGTGTACCTGCGTGGTTCACAAACGATGCCACCAGCAGGTCGTTACTGTTTGTCCTCGCATGAAGAAGCCGGCAAAAGATCAGGTAAGTACAGTTTGACTATCAGACTGTAAGACACAACACTCTTCCTGTACACAGTGTCAGTATGCTGTTGCAACAGCAGGATTTCTGGTCACTGCAGATCATCAGAAGAATGACAAATAAGGGTGTCATGATTCTCCAAATCCATGATTCAACTGGAGTTTAGATTTTACGGTCAACATTTAAATTACATTTTTTTTATCGTCTATTAGGTCTTGATTCATAAAGATCAACAGATCATAGGTTTTATTCCTTATTCCTTAGTCATTTACACTTTTCTCTGTTGTCTGTAACCCTTTGAAACCTGGATTAACATCACTTTGCTTGTGCTATATTCAAGCACCTTTCACAAACTATTTGACCCTTTCAAAAACATGGGGAAAAAGTTTGAAAAAATTAGTAAAAGGTGACAAGAAAATAACCTAAAAAGTAATTTTAAAATAGGTGGGATTATTAACTAGGGAAAATTTGTAATTATTTTAATTGTATTTATTATAATTATATATTTAAAATACTGTTACAGGGAAAAAATGTTTACATTTTATCTTGAGTATTTTTTTTTGCTTTATTGCTGTTTACTTTTTTTCTTTTCTTTTAAACTTATTTTCAAGTAACTTTCTTTGAACTTTTTTCTAATTTCTTGCCAACTTTTGGGCCTTGTCTTGTTAAGTTGCTTGTTGCCTTTTCTCCATGATTTTGAAGGAAATCAAATGAATTGCCTCAGGTTTCAAAAGGTTAAAAAGATGGTATCAAGTGTGATATAACTGCCATATTTTTGGAATGTTCCAAGCTGAGGCCATATGGTTTATTAAAAAACTAATATCAAATAACTTATTTCAACAGTCAATTAAAGAAACTGTATAGAACGAAGAGTCTCCAGATTAGTCATCATCATATAGCGACCCACGGGCCACATATGGCCTGCCAAAGCTTCTCATACAGCCTCAGGATGTAAAGCAATTCAGAATATGCGAGAGGAGAAAAAATGGGTTCCATTAGGTATGATATATAAAAATTTTGCTCTGTATAGAGGCAACTCCTAAAACAATCAACATGAAAGTATTCTATGGGGAGTGATTTACCAGCCCAATTTATAAGCGCTCCACTTATGGGTACTAAAGACGTTACACATCTATCTGTTTGCTTATTTTTAGTGTCAGTGATGCGTCAAAAAGTGACAAAGCAGCTTCCCAAGAAAGTTATTATTAGCCAAACTTACAGAAACATTGTGTGCAATAGTGAACCTTTCACTTACTCTTCCCCTCTTTCTGTCACCCTCTCTCTCTCACACACACACACACACACACACACACACACACACACACACACACACACACAGAGAGAGACACACACACACACATGCGCCACTGTGCTCAGTCCCAGTCATCTCAGTGGAGAAGATGGATTCAAAGGTCTGGATCCATTCAGACAATTTCATGTAAGATTGGGGACAAATTTATAGCTCTCAATGAACATTTTGTATACTTTTTTTTCACATGCTCTCATGTTCTGACTGAAGATTACTCTACAACAATACCTTGAGTTTCCCCCTGATCCTCAGTGAGGATAGAAGAGTTGCCTGTGTAAATGTTACTTTTCCTGTCAAATCTTTTTGTTTATGATGTCCTGCCATTTTGTCATGTTACGTGAATTTGCCTATGGTAACCATGTGTTACAAAGCCTCCAAACTCTAGTTTTTCTGTCCGCAGCACTTTTATTGTTTATGTAACTCTCGTGGAAGGCAACATGTTGCCACACCGCTGACTCCAGGAAAGCAAGAGGATTTTCCAGTTCTGTTGTTTTGCCATCTTCTCCAGGGTCTGGAAAAGTGTAGCTGCAGGCTGAGAGATAAAATATCTACAGGAAGAATTGCTGGTCCTGCTTTTGATTTAAAGTTATTTTAAAATTTAAAAATCGTGACACCCCTAATAATACAGTAATTACTGTATCTGAAGGTTTTGGGCACTTAAGATGTTGCTATTATTTTTTTACGCCTGAAGGAGTTTTTGTGTAATACAGGATGTGCAGATGTGTTACAGCCCCCTCCCACACACACACACACACAAACACACACACACACTGCTGACTGACACCTGCAGTGTTTAGCAGACTGCACATGTTCCTGTTTCTGTGTTGAGCTGGTCACTGAGCTTGAATACTGTACTTTTCCACATGTGCTTGTTGTAGTATTTCTATATGTTTTATAAATACATGTGTTATTATTTGAACATGTAATTTTTGCTCTCTCTTACTTTATTTCACTGACTATTACAGGTTTCTCTTCCTATTGGAGGTTCAGAGAGTAGCAAATGCAGCAATAAACCGAAAGAAGGTCACATTATGACTAAAATAGGAACTAAACATTATTCAGTATGCAGTCTGTTTGGCAATTTTAGGTTATTTAGAATATGCGCAGGTGTGGCTGACCATGTTGCAACAATTAGTGGTTAGTTTACAGTATGTCTTCTCTCCACAGCCTGTAACCCAAGGCTTCAGCATCAACGTGCCTCACATGTTCAACATCCACAACTACAAGTCGCCCACCTTCTGTGACCACTGCGGCTCACTGCTGTGGGGAATAGTCCGTCAGGGGCTGCACTGTAAAAGTAAGACCTGCGTCAAGATTTGTCTCTTAAAATCAGGATCTCAAATGTCCTAATTTATCTGTTATTGAGCGCTGCTGTTTGTGTGGTTTCTCTTCTCCAGTCTGCAAAATGAATGTTCATATCCGCTGCAAAGGCAACGTCGCTCCCAGCTGTGGGGTCAACAGTGTCGAACTGGCCAATGCGCTTGCAGAAATGGGTCTACAGGCTGGAGGACTCTCTAAACGCAACTCAGTGGTACAAAGGCCTTGTTTTAGCAAATGAGTCCAATATGTGCGAAGTTTACTTTAGGTTTCCATAAAATCTAAAGATATGTTTAAGTTTATTTTTCCACACGCCTTGCTGCTATCATCACGTATGGACTGTTTAATTGGTATTTTTTTGCTAGGGCAACAGCTTTAGTCTCTGTTTACTTCCTGTTACCAACAAGAAATACACTTGAACAACTGAAGTATTTATGTTGTCAAGTTTGTCTATTATGTCCCCATCTGACCCAATAACAATGACAGTCATCTTGTAGGTTTTCCTAAATCTATTTTAGTGGTTGTCATTTCCAGAAAAACACAAAGAAGCCTTTGAATGAAAATTAATTAAGAAGAGAGAGAGAGAGAGTAAGTGGAGGCAGGACTATGGGGGCAGTGAAGCTGCGTATGTGTCAACCCACTGCTGGAGAGAAAAGACAGCGAGAAAGTAGTATCAGTTGCAGTTTTATGGAAAATAAGCACTGAAATTGTTTCACATATCCTGCATCGATGTATATGGATTCTGACTAAAAATTTTGAAAACACAAGTAGGCAATGGTGGTGGAAAAAGCCCCTGGCAACAGAGAGCAGGCTGTCCTCATTACTGTTCTTCATGTAACTTAGTAGCTGCTGTCAATCTGAATTTGTGCTTGATGCACAATCATTTTTGTTGGCTATTGTAATGCCAATCAGTATCCACAACAAGTCCCTTTCTAGCTTCCTGTTTTTACAGGAAACGTAAACATGTAGAATCAAATGGCACTCTGATGGTCATTTCATGGGAACTTTTAATGTGGACTTAATAATCAGGCTGATCAAAGTGGTGTTTTATTGTTTTTATTTTTGCACTTACAGGCCAGTGCCAGTCAGGTGAGGGTGCCTTCTCAAAGAAGAGAGAGTACTCCCACTCAGCAGGAGACGCCTCGGCTGGGCATCTCAGACTTCACGTTCCTTCAAGTTCTTGGCAAAGGCAGTTTTGGCAAGGTGGGAATGATGAGAGGATGTTGAGAAATGCTCTGTGTAACAAAGTGATTACCCACAGTAGGTAACCAAGGACAAGGTCAAGAGACATTTAATTAAGAAATATTACCAAAATATTTTGCAACTTTGAGCATATCAGTTTGCATTACCATTACTAGATACATTTATATGAGTAGATAAAGATCACGGTGGCACTGGATTCTGCAAAACCTGTGAATTCTCATCTACTGTACTTCGTATCTGCAGGTGATGCTGGCGAAACTAAACAGCAAAGATCGGGTTTTTGCGGTCAAAGTGTTGAAGAAGGACATAATTTTGCAGGATGACGATGTGGAGTGCACCATGACTGAAAAGAGGGTGCTGTCTCTGGCCCGCTGTCACCCCTACCTCACACAGCTGTACTGCTGCTTCCAGACGCCGGTCAGTACTAACACACATATGTGCACTTGTGTCACAGTGCAGTAAGCTTTTATTGTGAAGGCAATCTGTGCATTTTTTGTAATTCAACAGAGGTAATATTTTCATCTCAGAACAAAAACCTTCCCCTTTGCCTTCCTGAAAAACTGTTTTTGATCAAGCTGGGGCATAAACAAGTGCTGTTACTTGAAAAGAGCACAGTGCAAACTGAGTGCGTTAAACTCTAAAACACCCTTTATACTGTATTTGGAAGTTTCTTAGAGGTGAGGATCTTTGATCCCTCCCCATTCTGAACTGCTAAAGATAAAGCAGTATTGTACAATGTTTTGATTGTAGTTTCTTGCACATGAGCAGCTCATAAAGATGATTTAAAAAAATATTTTTTTTACCCGGTTTAAATGCCTTGTATGGCAGTGTATATCTTACTTTTCAGCATACCACTTTTTTATTGATTTATTTGTTGTGAATTGCAATACAATATAAAAATCCAATCCAACATCAAAAATACATGTCTTTCATCTTACCTGTAGCGCTATGTATAAGTCTAGATTGTTTTGGTGTGTGTTGCAGTGTTTGAGATATCGGCCATAGAGATGTCTGCCTTCTCTCTGATATCGCGGAACTAGATGGCACTCACCTTGTGGTGCTCAAAGCGCCTAAAAATCATGACGTGATTACTCAAGATAATCCACACACCTTACTGTGAGCAGTTTCATGTACACCTGCTGACCGTAATACTGTGCAGAAGGAAGTGTGCATCTACTCATAGATGAGAGTCTTTGAGCTTGTGACAGCGCGAGATGTAAACATTAATGGCGTCCCTCTTGGGTGAGCTGTAATGTTAGCACCCTCAGTGGTGCGAGGTGAGCTCGCAGTAGGTGTTTGCTTCCTTCTGCACGGTGATACAGAGGGCAAGTGTAGTTCGGTAGATAGAAAATAGGTTCCTACATTAAACTGCTCACAACAAGGTCTGTGGATCATCTTGAGTAACCAGATCATGATTTCTGGAAAGAGACGATGTTAAGGTCATCAAATGCATTTTTTGGTGCTTTTAGAACGCAGAGATCGCTATAGCCAATATCTCTAATATTTAGCAATTTACGCCAAAACAATCTAGACTCATAAATAGCACTGCAGGTATAAGGTAAAATATGTATGCTTGATTTCCAGATCTCTCCTCAATCCCTTAAACTGTTTTGTAAGTCTTTTTGTCCTTTATATTTTTCTTCTGTTCTGATCTATATGTAGCATAGTTTTCTTTCTTTCAACCTTGCCTACCAATACATTCATATAAATACAATAAAAAATGCTCAACATCCATGATAGTAAATAGCGTGGCATTTACTTTTGTGCTTTATCAGATATTACTCCCCACATTATGTCAGGTCTATTAATCTGGATTTATTGCTTTAGTTTTCTTTGTACACAATGGCTGAGGTCTGGCTTGTTTGCTAACCACACAAACAGTATAGATATACACACTGTACAGTTAGTGTGGTTTTAGGATACAGCATTGTGATATGTACGTTGGTCAGCAGATGGCAGCAGTTTTCCAGTGTTGTGCCTGAGAAGCTTGAGGGAGCAAGTGAATGAGGCTCAACTGGCTGAGCTGATCCTCCTTGCACAGACAGGAAACACCTAATCTGCTTTCGTTGTTTGAACTGTCACTGACCTACTTCACCTTGGATCAAAATAGAGCAGCTCGAAGTAAAGAAGTTACTCAGTGACACTGCCCTACCCGATCCAGTCAAACCCACACACAACCACAGAGAAGCCTTAGTTCTACCACGATCCCTCGTCATTTCTTTTTTAAGCGTCTTGTCGCACTTTTCTTTTGCATATTGTCAGTATACATTACTTGGCCTTTTCTTGTGAAAGCACCTGGGACATTTTGAAAATTTCAAAAAACGGAAGTGTAAAATTGAAGCAAATGAGTGGGTATGGAAATGTAGAAGAGGGGGTGTGTTGCTTCTGTGGTGAGGTGGTGTGGGCACATGTTTTTTCTTTTACCAGATGTCTTTGGAAAATTGTAAGCAGTTTATCATCAGCTTTCAACTTGACCATTAAAAAGCAAATTAAATGTAATATCACATCACTGGACATCAAACTCATCAAGCTCACTGAGGTTTGCAGAAGGTCTTGCAAAATAAATGAGGATAAGAAAACTTTGGAAATTCCAGAAGCAGCCTTTCATTGGCTATGAATTTAAAATGACCACTGCAGGAAATGACCACTGCAGGAAATGACATCTGTGGTTTTCAACATTCAACTAGAATTGTGGACTTTAATTGAGGTACAACTGTGAACCAGGTTCCTGAGATAAAATGGTACGGGGCTCGATGTCAGTGTAACCAGCATTTTAAAATTTTACTATTTAATAAGAGTCAGTAGAGAGTTCAACCTATAAACTGTTTTGGTGTGAATTCAAAGATTCCTTTTACAGCTTTACAGCTCTGCCACACACAGAGTGATGCCTGATTTACTTTTGCAGCACATTATTATAAAGCATAATAAATCTCAGGGAAAAACCTTGACCACTCTGAACCACAGAGCAGTTAAATGGAGTCAGCTGTAGCTGAATGTCCTGATCACTTTGGGAAGCTTTATGAGCAGATCTCTACATCACGTTCTCCTGCAGTGCTTTTCTCCCTCCAGGCTCTCATTTTCTAGATCACATATCGACCATAGCCTGTAATGAGAGAGAAAGATTTATGGCTTTGATCAGTATTTTTTTTCCTCTGCTGACTTTCAACTTCGGTTAGTTGCACAGGAATCCATTAAACAGACATGTGAAATTTATGAGTAGCAGACATGTATCATCTTTGAAGCAATCTCGGCATGTCCACGGTCATGGGTTCTTGGACTGTATAATCACCTGTGAGCCTCTGTGAGGCTTGTGTGGTTTGTGTGCACATGTGTAAATGTCATCTTCTGACTTTTTGCAGGATCGTCTCTTCTTTGTGATGGAGTTTGTGAATGGAGGTGATCTTATGTTCCACATTCAGAAGTCCAGGAAGTTTGAAGAGCCAAGAGCACGTTTCTACACAGCAGAGATCACCTCTGCTCTCATGTTCCTGCACAACAAAGGCATCATCTACAGGTCTGAATAAGGAAACACAGATAATACTAACGGGCTTTGCTGTGTCAAATAGAGTTGAACATATTTGCGCACAGAAAAGTCTCTAAAGTTTTATTTAATAGTCTGCTGCAGTAAGATATTTTGTCTTTTAATGAGACCTGCTATAGTTTTTTGAGGATTAATTTAATATTATTGAGGATAATTCTTTACACTCCAAAAAAATCTTGTCTCAAAGTATTGGCACGCCATTAAAAAATCACGAACATAGAGAAACTGCAATGGAAACATGGAATAATACAGTATAATTTTTAATGATATAAACAGGGTTATCAGTTTGAGTTTGGAGACTATGAGAAGGTAAGCTAAGATAAAATAGATTTTATTAATCCCAAATTGGAAAAAATAAGTCATTATGGCAGCTCAAGAGACAAAGCAAGGAAAAAGAGCGATCTTGTGAAATAAAACAGGAAAAAGAAAAACATGACAAAAATCCGAATAAGCAAGAATAAAAAATAAAATAATTTAAAACTCTTAAGAACTTTCAATTATACATACACTGTATGCTGTTGATGGATGACTGAACAGCATAACTGTAATACACACAGTGTGTAGCACTGAAATGTAAAAATAATATAAATATTATTGTATAGTAAGTACAACATATTATTGCACAAGTGGGAATTTTGCACAGTACAATTATGAAGGATCTGTATAGGGATTTGTAGACAGTCCTACATTAAAAAATGATAGATGAATGTGTGATAAATTACAGCCTTAATTATAGCAGAAGACCTGTGGCATGAAAAAGATTTGGGCATCCATCAAACAGGGACAGTCAATGGAAAATTTACTATCCAGCAATTTTGGATCTTGATCCGTACCAGAGACCATAACTCAGGATACTGTGACTTTGGGAAATTGTCCAACTTTATGGGAGAGATACAAAATCTCTACGGGTACTCTTTTAAGATGGATCTGTTTAGTGTGTTTTTTCAGCCATCATTTCCTCACTTACCATATCTATTGAAAAATCTAGTGAAGCCATTAGTCAAATACTGAGTTTGCCTCCATGGCTTCATCTCAGCCTCCTCTCAAACTATTGGTATCCATCATTGATTTTCCCCCCATTTTTTATTCTCCAAGCAGATCTTGGAGTTCAGTGTGTTGTAGCCAACACTTCTGCAGTTTAAGCTCATTATCACCTGTATTTTCCTCAAGGCCGATAGCCTATAATAGCAAACACAGTGTAACAACATATTGCCACAGAGTGCATCTTATAACAGCATGGGTGCAATTTTAGTTTTCTGTGAACTGCACTTTTAGTACTTTTATATAATGTTCTGAATTTTATATGGTAATCATTTTACTGCTCACCTTCTAGCATCAGATATTTGAGTTTATTCTTTGACACCTTTCAGGATGCTGTTGTCCACTTTTTGGAGTAGGGTGGCAGGGCCACAGGCTTCCTGCCAGTGCAAGATGATAACAAAAGGAGCATCATGTGAGCTAAATCCTGAGTTATATTTAGTGGTCCAAATGTTCTGTGTCAGCCTGCACCACATAGCATGACTGTTAGTTTAAGAGGCCACATGCCGTTTGCATGCTACAACTAAAATAAAAAGCCAAAGAGCAGTTCGCACATCAGACCAGTGCCAGAAGAGCAGAGCTCATGCTGCCGCATGGATATACGACTGTAGCCTCAGTCACTGTGTTGTGTAATATGCACGACTTCTCATGGCTCAGCTAGATGTATCTCTCTACATACTCTATATATCTTTTAGCTTGAGTTTTAAAGCTTCTCTGATGATTCAACTTCATGTTTTCCGTAACTGTCCTCCTTAAAAAGAAATTTAAAGATGTTTTTCAAAATGCCACAGTTTTTCATGATATAAAAAATACATCTAGACTTCAAACAGTCTGAACCAAGGCTGGCATCTGAGAGCCTGCAGGGGGTGAAGACAGTAACACGAACAGCTGCTCAGTGTCATGCAGTCCAGAATGAAAGCCCTGCAAAAAAAGTTCTGTAGGGACTGTACCAGAAAATGTCCTTCCCATGATGTCAGAGAACAAACCATATAATGAGGGAACAAAATATTTTTTAAAAAATGCATTACTTTCATCCAAAATCTTATTTTAAGGGTGCTTTAATTCATCATGTATAAGGAGACACTACATAATTGTTATTGTGGTGTAACTCTAAATGAATACTTCACCCCAAAATGATAATTTGTATTTCACTGAATCTGTGAAGAAATCTGTGAAGCTATCAGTGCATGTGGAGGTGTCTCGAACCAGACTGTGGAAAAGATCATTGAATCATTGAATCTATGAAGAAAACTTAGTTTTTCTTGCATGTCTGAACAGTTAACTAAGAATCTAAAAATGGTGAAATTCTTGATGAATTGAGGTAAAAGGGGACCACATGTAACAACAGCAAACTTATATTAAAACAACCATTTACAAACTCTCACACATCTCGTGCACCATAATGGAAGTTTCATTTATCCAGTCATATGCTCCATACTTTCCAAACACGCATTTCCACTAAAACAGTAATATTTAAAACGCTTCTACACATGTGTAGCATGCATGGGCAAGAACATGCTATTGAGTTGCCCATGCACTGCTTGTATGCGGAAGCATTTCATATAAACTGATGGTTGGATGCACTGCCAAATGCAAGAAAATGACACTGGAGATCCTATGGTTGTGTAATGAACTGTGAGGTGGCTGGATTATCTTGGAGAAGGAGAAGTTCTCACTAACACAGATTTGAAAAACAAGTGAAAACAAAAACATGTGAAAAGTGGGAGCAAAAACAAGTGTTGCATTTAAATTTTTGTTAAGTGCAGAAACGTTTGGTATAGTGGTGTTATAGTGAGCTGTGTGACAGTTTTTTAAACAGATGTTTTGTATAGTTTTGCTGATGTTAAACACACATCCATTTTTCTTAAATTCATCAACATTTTTTTGTTTTGTTTTTGGATAATTTCCTGTGGATGCATGTGAGAAAAATAAAGTTTTCTTTACTAATTCAACATAACACAGGGTTAGACATGAACATACAAACGATCATTTTGGAGGTGAAGCAGGCCTTTAGGTTGATGTGCATTGTAGAGGTTTCAGAAGTGGTAGTTTGTCTAGCTGTGCTCATAACCCGTGACCGTCAGAAAAAAGAAAGTCTGACAGTATGTGCGTCAGAGTGTTTGTCAGCACTTCCTCTTCTCTTCTTTGGAAATTTTTGTATTAGTGCATCTCTGTCTCTTACTTAGTTAGTTGTTTTGCAGTGCGACAAAGTTCAATCAAAGTTGCAGTTGTTAACTGTTTTGGATACAACACTGTCTGACTGACCCACCTCTTATTGAAAGAGGTTCAGAGTCAGGCTCGTCTTTCCAGTGTGTGGAGTTGGGTGGATGAAGGAGAGCAGCAGCGCTAGTTGCAGCGGTTTATTTGCATAGTGATGTGTGGTCCTGTGGAGCTCAGTGATGAGAGTGCGGTAGTAAAGCTGTCAGGGTTAAGGCTTCATTTCTCAGTGGAAACATTCTCGCTAAAATAAAATCACCAACAGTACATTGGAGTGCTTTGGAGCATGAGAATGTTTGTGAAATAGCAGAACTGGTCGTATATCACAGACACACACTTTCACATAAATTAGTTTACAGGCATCCACAGTTTTGTTATTCCTGTTGTATTAAACCCTAGCAAGCTCTCAGCTGTGTACAGTACAGTTGAGTGCACTTGATGTGTGAGCATCAGAGTTGATCTCTTTTGGCCCATTTTTAAGGCTGCGAGGGACAGCCACCATGAAAATTTGAGTCACTGTTACACAATCTGCTTACGCTAGAGAAGAGCAATCCAGATTAATCCAACCAAACCGGTGTTTCTTGGCCAGCCGTCTGACTGTCTATATTTCTTTCAGAATTTCTGGGTTCCTGTTTTTATCATCCTGTTAGAGGAAATAATTCAGTATCCTTTTGACGTTTTTTTCAGCTAGGAAAAACAGGAAATAAAATAATATGTTCCCTATAACGTTGTATGCATCTCCTAAATGTTGCCATTTATCTTCAGCATCTGCCTGTTTTACAACATAGCAAATGACCTTGGTGTGAAGATGGGTCACCTGATCGCAGATTACAGCTCAGCTTCAGAGCCCACACTCAGAAGGTTTAATCCCTCTGTCAGATGACAAAGCACCAGCTGACACACATAGAGAGGAGCAGATCTTTTCCATAGTCTGGTTCGAGAGACCTCCACATGCACTGATAGCACTGGGGAGGATACTTCCACTGATATTACAATGCATTTTCTTTTCAATTCAGTTAATATGAATACATGATGTTATTGTCTTCTGTGTGAAAAAAACAACAACAAGCATAAATGGCAGTAGTAATAATAATGAGAATGTTAATCAAAGAAAGTGTTGTAGGTTGTTAATTAAATTTTAGTGATTGAACTGTTGTAAATTGCATCATTAATCATGAACAAAATAATTATTGCTTCATCAAGCTCTAGTCAGAGGTGTGAGCAAGTCATTGCTTTGCAAGTCACAAGTCAGTCTCAAGTCTTTGTACTCAAGTCCCAAGTCAAGTCTGATGAGTTACAAGTCCTAAACTTTGAGTTTTGAGTCCTAAACAAGTCATAATGCTCTCTTCCCCATTTTAACAAAATAGTTTGTTGATTTAGTAGTAGTGCTGACATGCACTCTTATTGCATATAGCACTATGTCAATATTAGTTTTGACTTACTGTTCTTTGTACATCTGGAACATGCACACTTTGCATGGTGTGGTGGTCTGGCACATTTTGCATATTGCAGTTCCTTTTCTGTTGAACACATTATTTTTGTACTCAAACAGATATATCTTTGGTATGATTTTTCCAAACTGGTGCTCAGTAATGTAACTTTCTTCATGCTTTTCTCCTGCAGCTTGATTTGATGCTGTCTGATTGGTTTCGAGTGGTCTGAAGTCTAGAGGTGTTGGGATGAGTAGTGTTAACATAAGTAGATTCAGGAAATGACTTGATTCATGGCAAACTTTTTAAAGAACATACCTTTTCATTTTTGGGTTTGGGGAGAGATATTAAGTATTTTCAAGTTAATAGGCTCAAATCAAAGTGAAGACAGGAGTCGCTGGTGTTACAGTCCAAGTTCCAAGCCTTTTTTGACATTGTGAAGTCGTGTCTAAAATCATCCAATTTTTCATGTGAAAAGAGTACACACTTCTGGCTCCAGTACATGTGATCTGATTCACTGTGCTGTAAGAACCGGTTCCATGATAACAACACTAGCTCAGGTTTTGCCTCTCCTGGATACAGAATGAATAATGATATCAGAGCACTTTCTTCCCTCTTGGCAGCCTAAGTGGTTATCCGACTCTTACTGGCTGCTGTTTAACAGTCACTGAGTCGTCTATCAGTGTCTTCTGCTGCCACAGAAGCTTGACTGTCCTCAGAAGACCTTCCTCTTTTCATCTTCCACAAATTTCTGCCTTTATCAGATAAAATTAGAAACAACACAAACAGCGTTTGATTGGAGACTGAGCTCAAACTTGACATTGTCAACTGGATTGATGAGCTTCCAGCTTTTACTTCTTTCCATTTATGTCAGCTTGATAACATTGCCCCAGAACAAACATCTAATGTTTTGTTTCTGTGTTTGTCCTGATTTTCAGGGATCTAAAACTGGACAATGTTCTTCTTGACAAAGACGGTCACTGTAAGCTGGCGGACTTTGGCATGTGCAAAGAGGGCATATTTGAAGGCGGCGCCGCCACAGGTACTTTCTGTGGAACCCCAGATTACATCGCCCCTGAGGTATGTTTCTACACGTGTGCTGAACAAACGTACTATGACTTTATACACAATGAGTTTAAGACCCATAACTATTAATAGTAGTTATGGGTCTTAAGCTAAATGTACATCCAGAACACCTGTGATACACAATAATTTCATATATTTGGGTGCTTTTTCATATCATCAGGTTGCAGCAAAGAATACATTTAAACACACTTAGTTTCTTGCAGCCAGGGTTATTTGAGTTCATATGATGCACTTCCCAGTCCCGTCCTTTCTCCATCACACCACCTCACTATAAACAAACACTGTGGTCACTGCCCGTCACTCCAAACTCTCTCCTGACTTACTGGAAGGCAGCATACCTGTGAGGTCAGTTTGTGAAGGGCTGTGTTGACTTGACAGGCCGTGATCCTCCTCATCAGAATGTGCCTTAACCAACTTGCTTGGTTTCCATGATGAGGGATTAAGATGGTCTGTGTCCTCATGTTTGAGAGATTTTTCTGTGTCTGGATTCATGAAAGGCTTCTTTGCTGTCCTCAACACTTGGTCCTTAGTGAAGCCTGAGTGGCAACGCACCAGTCCAAGTCTACTGACTGAACCCAACAGAGAGGGTTTAAATTTGCCTTGTGCTGCTGTGATGATTCACTATTTAGGGACACTTGGCCGATTATCAGCCAGTTTTGTATCATAACTTAGCAGCGCTGATAAAATATAAACCAAGATTCTTTAGCCCCTTTTACACAGCCTCTTTAAGATGTGAATTTCACACCCTAATGCTGCCTTGCCATTCTCCATAAAAGGTCTAATCGCAGAATGGGGGAGATAGTTAGGATCCCACCCCAAAATTAAGCTCTCTAATGAACACACGTTTATGATACTTACATGTTTTGTTCAGCATGATAATCTTCACAGATGAACAACACTTTTGTGTGTTTTGAAGTGCACAAATTAAACGTCACCACCCCGAATCATTCAACTTCACTGTAAAAACACGTTAAAACACAATTGAAAAACATTATAAACAGATAAATCTACACATTTGAGCTTGGCTGTTGCTGTTAAGCTGTAAAGGCGGGCGAGTTAGTTTAATGAGTTTCCGTGTCCGGTGTGATGACGTCGATCATACCCAATAAACACTGTAGTCCAATTTAGCCACTTATTAGCAACCGCTTTTTTTAAGACGAGTAAAACCTTAAAAGTTCAAAAATTGGGTTTATATGGACGTATTTTATGTTGCAAAACAAAACAAATAAATATATTTAGACTGTGTTAACCACAGACCTTATTTAAGGCATTTAAACAAAAACCCATTAAAAAACCCAATAGATTATGAGACGAGGGAACTGGAAGTAAAAAAAGGCTAACAGACTTCCAGGTTTTAGGATTCATCACTTTACCACTCTATAAACTCATCTTTCTGCTTCATAGACAACCTTGTTTTATAAAACCACCATTTTTCTAGCAGTTAAACACTTCTTTAATGGTGTGCTGTGACTTGTTTCCACAGATCCTGCAGGAGATGCTGTATGGGCCCTCTGTCGATTGGTGGGCTCTCGGGGTGCTGCTGTATGAAATGCTGTCGGGGCACGCCCCCTTTGAGGCCGAAAATGAAGACGACCTCTTTGAATCCATTCTCAATGAAGAGATTGTTTACGCGTCGTGGCTCAGCACAGAGGCAGTGAATATACTCAAAGCTGTGAGTCTGCATCTTTTACAGTGGTTCATAATTTGTACAAACTGCAGAATGGATACAGCTGGATGAAAGCCAGGTGTTGCTGTAGACATTCATCCCCTTCAGATTGCCGCTGTCTGACTTTTTACATTGAACAATTGCAAGAAATGTCTGCAGCTTTTTTTAAACTGAACTAGTGATAGAGGAAATCAATTTCTCACTGGATTTGTGACCAGCGTTGTGAAGAAAAACCCATAAGCTGTTAACATTTAATAGATTCCCTGCATTCCTGGACAGTGTAACAGGGCCTGCTGTGTGATGTATTAAGATATCTTTGCACCGTCTCTCTGTGATCAGGGTTTGTTATTTGTTGTCCTTCAGACTGACTGACACCCTCTGACTGCAGAGTGACTGGCAGCCCTACGGAGCTCTGGCTGCCAGCTGTTTGGCCCAGCCTGGGTCTCTTACATAACTATATTAAGGCATGGTCCGCTGGCCAGCCACAGCACACAGGCTATAAATACGAAGACACCTCCTCCTCCTCCTCCTCCTCCTCCTCCTCCTCCTCCTCCTCCCATCTTTGCACCCAGTTCTCCTCTTATCCTTGCTGTTATTCCAACATGCTTGAGGAAGCACAGGGCCGATCTCCCCTGGTGATTTGTGTCACTGCTGCCAGTGTCACACGTTACGTAAAGATGCTTGGCGGTGTGAGAGGATTTGAGCGCTGCTGCACTATTTATACTGAAGGTTGATCCGCTGCATGGTTCTCCTCGTTCCTATGAGCAAGGTCATGGAGTTCATTTGAGTTAGTTATGAATGATTACTTTTTCAGTAATAACTGAGGTTTATTTTTAGAGGTTTGTGTAAAGTTGCTCAACAAATAGGTGGATGTTGATTACCAGAAGCTATTAATTAAGGCTTTAACAAATTATTACTTTCATTGTTGTTTTTTGATTTATCAGTTAATCTTTTAATCTATATAAAATCAGAAAACGCTTTTAATTGCCCATCACTATATCCCAGGAAAGAAAGAAAGATTCAGTTTCATTTAATGATATAACACACACATTACAGAAGCTGGGAGCAGCAGGTATTTGAGATTTTTGCTTTAAATGCAAACTGATTAATCTATTAAATCAAAATTTGTTCATTAGTTTACTTATTTTCTGCCAAACCCCCTTTAAAAAATATGACATATTAACTATTCCATACATGTCAGCAAAAACACATAACTCTAGAAACACAAGATAAAAGGCCTCATGTGACTTCAGCATTCAATTTCAATTCTGCATCAATATAATTTTGCGTACAGATTTTACATTTTGGAGTTTGTTGCCTCAACTAGCTACCAGCATCCGTTGGTTAGCTGTGCTGTTTTCGTTGTAGGAGACAGTGGGAATGAGAGGCGAACCATTTCGAAAATTAAGATTTCTCAGTAAAATAAGTTCTGGTTGCCCAATTATATCCTAAACCTTATTCACTACAAGAGTTTCTTCTCCTTTTCCACAGTACCAGAGAACTGAGACTTAGTCACATTCTTGCGCCTCCCTGGAGTCTCCTCTGTATTTACTGTCTGCCCGCTTTACTGCTGTTTGGCGCCGGAGAGAGCGCAGCTATTAGTTGTTTACAAAGTTAATTTCATTGAATTATTTGCATGAGCAAGAGACAAAATACAAAAGACAAAAAACGTATGATAATACTAAAATTGTTTGATTTTATCGGAAAGTCAAGTTGAAAAAAAAAAGTCTGACTTAAGACAGCTCAGACAGAGTTTTTTGATGACCTTACACCAAACGAACTCTAACGATTAAACTCCAACTGGAAATTTTTCTGCAACAGTAAAATCGTTTGAAAAGTCATTTGGTGTAAGGTTGGCACAAAGATTTCAGCAGAACTCATTTCTGATTTCTTTGTGTCTTTCCGCTGCTGTTGTGGAAAATGGGCACTTCATGTAGCAACGCTGACATGGCAGGCCTGGTGCTCAGGATGGCACAACTGACGTGTAAACTGTGGAAAGAAGTTGCCATCAGATTCCGTGCAGCAGTTTTTTTTTAAGTTTTGTGGTCTGTGAGCTCCTGAACTGATTGACCCCTGCTGGTCTGTCTAACTCAGTCATTTCCACTTCAAGGCCCATACTGGTGCTGCTGGTATGTGTTTGTTTGTTTTTTTTTTTAAATGTTTTTGCATATAAAATACAAATCAGGTCATCACAATCATGCTCACGCCTGCAAATACTTGTGTGAGCATTGCACTGTAATGTTTCGAACCCGAAAAACATTCCACAGCAATGTTAACAGCAATGTTTTATCTGTGTCAATGCAGAATTCAAGTCTATACAAGGTTATGGTGTTCTTACATCAACTGAAAACCAAAGCTGCTTAGAAGCTGTTGTTTGCTTTTGGAAATGTGTATATGTGTGAGTTTAATTCATTTTCAGAGTTATTTATGAGGACTAAACTACACAGAACCAAGTTCTTTTAAATTCATCCCCTCTTGATCGTTTCATTTTCTCTTTTGTGCTGTTCTTTATCTGCATTGACGTCTCTCTAATCTCCTTTCTCTTTCTCTGTGATCTTAGTTTTGCTGAGGCATGTAGTGTTATTTAAGCCTCTGGTTCTTAATAGTGTTTGGAGCTGATACAGTAATTCATATTGATCTTTTTCAAACGCTTTGGGTAAATCTGGCCACTGTCGCTGTGGAGACGGTGGCCTGTTATTTTGTTGTGGCCTCGTCTGAATGTCACCGTCAGCCCTTAGGTGTACACAGACTCCTCGGCCAAGAGAGAGCCGTCCAAAACACATTTGTTTTCTTAGAGTCCTCCCAGAGGCAAGTTAAAACAAAGTTTCTCAATTTTGAGTTTGTTTTATTTAGACCTCTCCCTGTGGCCTTTACCACCCACCACTACTTTGGTGGCAGAGACACAGTTGGAGTTCAACAGGTGATTCACTGTTCTATTGTTTTATTGTGTTCAGCACCAGGAAGTTGAGACACCAGAGTTGCACTTGACTGGACTCAGCTGAACTCTTTTCAACTTTTGCATTGTGGGAGGTGCCTTATACAATCCAGGGTGTGTTTTTTGTGTTTGGAGGCGGGTAGTGACTGGATGTTACACTGGCTCAAATCCAGTTTGGCAATACTCCCAAAAATTCCTGGTCTGATCTAGTTTATAACCGTCACATTTCCTCACATTGTACATATCATCACCAACCTGCTGAAATTCAGTCAGTTCATACCTTGATAAAGTTGCTGTTCTATGTCCTTGATCATTTCCTAATGTTTAGTGCCTTTACTGTCTTTGAATTCATCCATCTTTTGCTTTTCACAGCTATTGACCAAAAACCCCACCCGGCGTCTGGGCTGTGTGCCCTCAGAGGGTGGAGAGAGCGCTGTGACCAGCCATGCCTTCTTCACTGGCATCGATTGGGAGAAGCTGAACTGTAGAGAAATAGAGCCCCCTTTCAAACCCAGGATCGTAAGTCACGTGAATTTCTTTATAGCTGGCATGATAGCATGTCTGTTAATGATAATGAAGACACTCAGCAGACACTACGTAATGTTTGACTTTGTCTTATCTTGTGCCAGTGACTGGCTTTTTGCTCAAATGTTGCTGCTGCTTATTAACTTTATTATTTCCCTCCAGAAAACACCAGAAGACGTCAACAACTTTGACCCAGATTTTACTCAGGAAGAGCCCACCCTCACGCCCATCGAAGACCCTCTGATCCCTTCCATTAACCAGGACGAGTTTCGTAACTTCTCCTTTACCTCGCCTGAACTGATGGAGAGCTAAGAGTCTCTCCTTGGTCCACCAGTCGTCCTGCACTCTCACTCTTCTCACTGTCTGTGGCTTTGTCTCAGACAGTTCCCAGAAGTACGTGCCATGTAACGCTGTCACATTCCCCAGACACATGAGGGTGAAAAGTGCCGAGATGTCACGCTCGAAAAAGATCCAGGGCTGCACCTGATGAACTCTTAAGCACTCCTGTAACTCTCCCCTAAGTAACATTTGATCAGATTTTGAAATATTTGTAATATTTTTTAAATATAGTTTTGACTATGTTATGGCTTGATTTGGACACATTCACACAAGTGTCTGCGTGGAAATTGTGTATTTGATATGTTGTGTTGTAAACTTCTTTGACAAAGGTGTACAACTTCAGACTTTTATTGTACATTTTACTCTGAATGAGTTCATTTCCAGTTACTTCAAATGAAAACGCACTTTTTGGAGCATAAGGACATGGGTTTGTGTTTCATTTTTCCTCTAGTGCTGTCCAGAGAAAAGAAGAAATCAAGAGTCACTTTAAACCAGCCTGCCAAAGATTCCCAGAAATGTTGAGCTACCAGTTAAAATCCTGGAAGGACTGAGTGAGCAGATGAAATAGTTTTATAGTGATGTGACCATACTATGGGAAAAAAACACTCACAGACCCACACAGACTGACTAAATGACAAGCTTTCAAAATAAAAGGATAAAAATTAAAGGAAATAATATGTATTTTTCAACATGGACCCCATTTCCTATGTTTTTGTGTTAAAGTGAATAATGGGAACAGCCATTTTTGTCAAATATTGAGCAACAGTGCTGCAGCTGTGGAACAGGCTAAAACATAATCCTTTGGGGCATGTTTTCACCGTCATTTTACGTCCACTATACGTGTTTGTTTTTGCCACTGAAAGGCTCAGATTGTTTTGGTACATCTGACAACATTATAGAAAGGATCCTAACACAGAAATAGAACCTTTGTTCTGTATCCTTCACTGATACAGTCAGATTTTAAAGCAACACTTCTCTTTGAGCTTAACTTGGTTCGACACAATCTGAGCCTGTCAGTGGCAAAAACAAGAACTTTTAGTGGACGAAATTGTTGGTACCCTATTGCATTGCTTAATACTGGACCAATTTTGAAAATAACATAATATTAATAATAATTTGTTTTAGGTTAGGTTAGGCAGGATGTACTTCATTTCCCCATGTTTTTGTTTTAATGAAACCTGGGTATTTTTCAATCTGGACTATATTTTCCCCTTGTTTTTTTTTTCTTTCCGAGTGACTAATGGGATTAACCATTTTTTTAATTGGTCCAGTATTTAGCAGGAGGGCTGCAGTCAGCAGCTGCAAAGCAGGTTGCAGTGCAATCATTTGGGGCAATACAACACCAATAATGTACGTCCATTTGAAGTTCTTGTTTTTGTAACTGACAGACTCAAACTGTGTCTGAAGAAGTCTCGCTCAGGGAGTAGTCTCGTTCTGAAATCTGGAGAAATAAGTTAGAGAAAGAAATAAACAGACCATATCAAGCAAAAGATAAAAATGTTTTGGGATCCTTTAAAAAACTTACAATAACAATCTGAACCTGTCAGCTGCAAAAACAAGTATTTTTAGTGGATGTGTATTGACAGTTGGAAGATGGCCGGAAGGGTTATGTTGCAGCCTGTTTCGTGGCTGCCAGCTGCAGCACTCTTGCTCAACACTGACCCAGATTAAAAAATTGCTGTTCCCATCAGTCCAGGTTGTAAAATACAGATGTTTTCTTTTACATGAGGCTTGAAAAACTTGATTTATTAATGAAAAGTTAAATTATGTTCAAGGATAAATAAGGATAAAAACATTTTTTATTTAAGTAAACATTTTAAAGTTTGATTTGTGTCAGTAGCTGCAGTCACCTTCAGATAATTAGGTGATGTGTGTTATTTATTTATCGGCCACACCCAGTAACAAAAACTTGGCCGGGCATTCACCTCAGTGATTCTCCATGTAATTTGATCAGCCAGGCATGTTGAGGATGATGCAACATTTCACTGGAGATGAAAGCTCTGTGGTGATTCATGCTGACTGTGAAATATCCAAAAGTTCAAGATTGCCTCACACAGTTTTACAGGCCTGAAGAAGAATAATGCCAGTATGCTGTTTGGCAACTGTTTGATTTGACTGGTGTGTCTGAAGGTTTTTCAAGAGTAACCGTAATCGCTCACAGTCTGCTGCTCTCTGCTGCTTACACACATTCACTCTTTGTCTTTCAACAAACACAGAGCCTTTAAAAGCTTCCATGTCTGCGGGCAGACTGCCTGTGTAATGAGAGCTCACATGGGGGCATTTTCAAACCTGCAAATCCGAGAAACTTATTACATATTCTCCCAGCTGAGCACTTAAACCACCCTCACTGTGAGAACATAAAATTAGGAGGTAGACAGAGAGAGAGAGAACTTCAAAACTTTAAAGCAACATTGGCCAATCATCATGGAGGAGGAGGGCCTTCAGGAGCTCATTTTGTCATTGCAAACCTGTAGAGAATAAACAGGAAACCACACAGCATCATTACTGTCGCCTTTGATAGAAACAGAAAGACACAAGAAGACCAGAATCAGGCTTTTGACACTCTTTGAGATGCAGAACATTATGTGCTGTTGGTGATACAAATTGAAACTGCTAAAACAACAACAAAGGAAAAAGAAGAGCTGGGAGGAATCTTGTGTACTCTTTGCTTAACCTGCCCAGACATGAAAAGCTCTGACCTTACAGAACGGAGATGGACTCTTCCTGTTAGTTGGAGGGAGGAAGTCTTCTGGCTCCACACCACATCTGTTTATCTCCTCAGCCCCCTATCCTGTTGAGGATTGAGTGGCTAAATTGGTATCTTCAGCTGCACAAATGCCTGCTTATAATGTGAAACTGAGTGCTATGCTTTTATAGAACAAAACAAGAGCGAATGCAAAGTTATGTTTATGTACAGAAACTACATTTGAGCGAGTGGAGGCTATTAATGCAGCTAAGCACCTCCCGTAGTGCTTCAATCCTTGTCAAAGATCATTTGAAAACGAGATTTAAAAGTGAATTGATCTCAGGGGCTTAACAGCAGCCAACTAATCTACTTTAAGCGTTTGCTGACAGAGATGGGTGGTGTGTGCTATACAAACAAAGGGACATTGGATTAAATGACTTGATTTTTTGTTTACCCATTATCGGGGCCCTGTTTGGCAGCTCTCCTCGGGTGATGTCTGAATGAGAGGGAAGATTTAGGAGTCTTGTCTGAGCTTTCATTACTTAGACTTACTGATGACTGCTAGCAGTGTCTCTGCACTGCTTGATTGAGTCAGTGTTTGACCCTGCTGCCCTTCCTGTATGATTAAACAGACAGAAACTTCAACAAATAATGAATAATCTTAATTTTTGACACTTGTTTGCATCTCTGTGTACCAACATAGAATAAGTTCTGTGAGTTCATACACACTCAGGACCCCAGCCTGCAGCTCTTACATTAGATTATGGTCTTAACCCTTGTGTGGGAACTGACTCAGACAGCAAAATCCAATCAGATAATGGCCATTAATGCAATGACAATGTAATCTTTCTTGTAGGGGGAGACCAGAGTTGGCACTGCTATTTTCTGGTCTTTTGAAGGTCGCAGAGACAAAAATGTAAAAATGTTTGCTGTCTTAACTACAAAAGCCCCTTTTACACTGATTGCACCATAGAACCGCTACTAAGTTCCTTCTATATGCATCCTTTGCATTTTTACACAGAACAAAACAATGATGGCAGCATCGTGCTGTTCCAGTGTGTGATTTTAGGCAACATGCTTGCATCTTGAAAGCAAAAGAGGCGTGACAATGTGAAATGTAACACAACAATGTCAGCCTCTAATGCGACATAAAACATACATGTCGGCAGCACTTTATAAACAATAACAATTTCATAAAATGGCAATAACCATCATTTACATTTTGGACCAGTTTGCTGATTTTTTAAGACAGCTGTTGTTCCTCTTTGAATTAGATGCTCACTGCTATTAAGTTACAGATATAAAACTTTTATATGTCTTCAAAAGATTTATTTCTCTCAAAATTTGGTCAGAAATGTGTTAAAATCCATGTTCCCCCTTTCTTAAGTAATCCATCCTCCTGATAGGTGGATTACAGAAGTGAAATTAACATTAAATTCATGGACAACAACAGTCAGCATGTCCTTCAAAACCTGTGACATCGTGTTGTGTGATAAAACTACACATTTTGGAGTGATCATCCCTAAGCACACTTAAATGTGTGTGCAGTATGTGTGTGTGTGTGTGTCTCATGAGGGGGGCAGAGGACAACCATTGTTGTGCTTTTTAAATTTTTTTAATTCATTTTACCGCTTTTTTTTTTTTTTTTGTTACCAAATATGCATGACATGACACACTATCATCATATTTACGCTGTCCAATCCTTCCCCGCACTGCCCCATCCACCTCATGCCACCTGACCTCCCACATGTCTCACAATGTTGCAGCAGCATGAGCAATCTCAGGGTGGCATTCTACATAATGGTGTAAAAACATTGTGTTTAAATATAATTGTAATTAGACAGTATGTAAATGGCTTCAGACATATCTTCTCCAGTGCTCAGCACAAAACTTAGTATTATAAAGAAAGGTGCATTTAAAAGAGTGCAATTAGAATCCACTTCACACTCACTGGCTTAGAAATGGTTGTGGTTACTTTCCTGAAGTGGTTTGGGGGTTTCTGTCCAGTTAGGCTCCTCCTCCCAAACCAGTAGCAGTAATTCAGATCGCCTGTGATTCAGCTTTTGCCTTGAAAGAGAGAAATGTTAGGAAAATGATCTCCCGACTCCCCAAAACAGCATTAAATTTCCTCTTTGCTACACTGCCTTACAGTTCTTCATTCTTTCACCTAGCACATGTTGCTTGTTACATTTTTTTTAGACTTAGACGACTTTTTTGCTGTGACAATAAGCAAAACTTTCGTTGTCACTTCCCAGAACTGCTGTCTGAGTGGCACAATACGTCAGTGTGTGTGTGTGTGTGTGTGTGAGGGTGTGTGTGTGTATGTGTGTGTGTGTGTGTCAGAGCTGCAGACCTTGACTTGAGGGCAAGCAAATACATGACCAGAAAGGCCTAATGTAGCTTTGCTTTACTTTGTGAATTTATTTTTTCGGCCCATAAATCACATTGTGACTAAGAAAAACAGTAAAAAGCATGTAATGACCCTCTTGATTGCAACAGTTGCTGACCTCTGCACTTGTAGCAGCACTTCACCAGAGACAACTGAGTTTGTATTCAACATTAAGTGTTAAAGGTCATCGTAAAGAGGGTGTCTACAGGTCCTTAAAAAGTCTTAATATGTGTTAAAATGTATAAACATTGGGCCTTAAAAGTCATTAAACAGGCTAAAATGTGAAATTGTGAGGTCTTAATTGCTACAAACACTTCTAACACTATCTAATGCCATTTATCCATCTTTTCATTTCTTTTTTTGTCAAGTCAAGCTTTTCTTTGTGAAAGTCCACATTTCTGATGTTACAAATCTTACAAACCCAACACAGTACTGTCTTTTTGCTTTACCTTTGCACTTATCTGTTGGCAAAATGTAGATTAACCTAACTCACTTGAATAACCATATCTTATATAAAACCTACATCTCGCAGGACTGCATATTTAATACTTACCTTTATACTTACCTGCAATGCTTAAATAAGAAATCCGTCTTAAATTTGGTTAAACATTCTCTTGAAAGGTCATAAAAAGCATTAAATATCTAGTGTCTGACACCTGTTGACCCTCTGCGAGGATTACTCATTTGCAGTGAGAGATGTTTGTTTATTTAGTCATTCGGATTAACCTTATGACTGTCTGGAAGTTGTCTATGCAGCTTGACGCACATTTTACTTTGCTATTACTCATGTCATAAACACATTGTGCCACCTCAAACATTATTATATTCCAAGCCCTGCCAGTTATCTCTGTAAGAGCAGTAAGTGTTAGATCATTATTTGACTATTGTTTGTGGTGAAATAATTGAGCATGTGCATGTGGCACAAACCACAAATGCTGTGTTGGAAGGTCAGTTAAAACACACTGAAGGGACTCTGCTGTGTGACAACACGATTAACACAGCTGGAGAGAAATGTTGAAATGTAGGAGACACTGGGGTTGATTGGCACACTTTTCACTCACCCTAATCCAAATTAAAGGTGGTTGGGTAGCACAGTTCTAAAATGATTTAGTTACAAAGATTACAATTCTACAATTCTACAATTTCATTTAGCAGATGCTTTTATCCAAAGCGACGTACAACACAAGCAAGATTAAGCAACCAACAGAAACAATTTAAACATGTAATTCAAACAAGAACCAAAAAACATGAACATTTGATAGAATATCTGCCCATTTTTTTAAACCAAGCAACATTTTAAGCAATCCATCAGTAGGAATGTCCCACTAGTGAATTAACTAATAATATAAACATAGTTTTAAATTTTCAAAATAGTTTTAAACTCTCAAAATAAAGTCACAGTTATAGCTGTTCCTGTTATAACTGGCTGATACATGTCAACCAGCCCCAAAATCAATGTGCCAACAGAACCGCTCACATCTGACCCAATTTAGCGATGAAATGATGTCAGCCAGCTGCCACCTCTCATCACAGACTTTTGAACGATAAAACTGTGTCAGTGATACTCAATTTATAGCCTTTGGTGTCCCCTCAACCATTTTCTAAATCACAATAAAAATAAAGTGATTCAGATTGGGAATTTTGATTGATTTAATTTAATTTGATTTAGCTCTATTGTCAGAAAACAAAATTTTACAACATATGCAACAAATTACAACAAACACCATGAAAAGTGGATGCAGTGCAACATTCATTACCTACATTGTATGGGTACACTGCTGTTTGATATTTGCTCTTTTATTCTGAAAAGCACTTTGTGCTTTAACTTTAAAAGTGCAATATAAATAAAAATGTTATTATTATTATCATTATTGTTGTTGTTGTTGCTGTTGTTGTTGTTGCTGTTGTTGTTGTTGTTGTTGTTGTTGCTGTTGTTGCTGTTGTTGTTGTTGCTGTTGTTGTTGTTGTTGTTGTTGTTACGATTATTATGACACTGCGTGTTCTCATATAGAGCACTCTAATCTGTATAAACCTTTAATATTTATTTCGGTGTCGTTGACGCACAGTTGAAAGAAACACTGACTTGAGTCGAAAATTACAGTTTGCTCACTTCTTTTGGTCTGTGGCTGGTTTCCTGTGCGCGTCCTCGTTGCAGAAAGCATGTGACTGCGCGTGCCCGCGGCGGCAGGGGGAGGAGTACCTCAACATTGTCTCGTCAAGTAACCTCTCTCCAGCGTGGCACTGTCTGTGCAGAAGAGTACGCCAACGGGCTGTTATTAGCGATGAAAGCTTGTTTTCTTTGACGAAATATATACCGTGAGAACTTGTATGAAAAGCGCTCGAGGATTTACACAATCGTTTTAGTGAATAATCGCGGGATTTTGGTTCATTTCTCGACGGGCCTGGATACAGCTTGATACCGAGAGAGAGACTCAACTCAGGTCCTTTCGTCCTGACATGGACACAGGAATTGTACCCGAAAAGAAAAGGTAACGGCAAAGCTAGCTAATGCTACGCAGCAGGCTATGTTGTTGTTTGAGAGCTGATTTAACAACTTTGGTCCTCGGTTGAGATTTATTTTCTACTCTTGGTGTGACATTATAGGCTTTGTCTCAAGGTTAACTGCTAGTTGAGCGTGTTTGTTCGACAAAATGCTTTTGCTAGCGACGCTATTATCGTTAGCAGTCGGCTAACAGAGCAAGCTAATGTTAGCTGTCAATGAGCTCGAGCTATCAACGTTAAAATGTGTACTTATTAGCTAACGTTAACTACGTTAGTTGTTATAACTTTGTCTGTTTATTTTGATTAAACCGCTTTGACGTTTATTTCACATGTTAGCCAGCGTTACTACGTTTTGTGTTTCTGTTGAGTTGACACCTCTCAGAGAAAACATTGGCGTAATTTACCTTTTGTTTTGAATGTGATGGACTGCTATACATCCTATTAATAGTCCATCAGTAGGTGGTGTATTGTTTGTGTGTCATGTGCCAACCTTGATAGTGTTCAGTGAAAAGCTTTCAGCGCTCCTGTGAGCAGTTCCGGAGCGAGGTGTGTGGTGTCTGATGAAATATTTAGGGATCAGTGAAGTTGGCCTTGGTTTGAATTTCTCTTTATTATTTTTGTGAACCGGGAAATTGTTTATGATGGAGTCTTATTAGAGATGTATGCATGCAGTTTGTAAACTCGCGTGTAAAGTTGTCAATAGTTGCATTTAAAACTACTTTCAATTTCTCAAAACTTATTTTTAGTAAGAGGTGTGACCTTCCTCCGCAGCAAACACACTCAAAGTCGTCTAAGAATAATTTTAGTTGGAGTTATTTTCCTACTTAAACAACATCCTCTTAAGTGGTTTCGGAAATTGTTGATAATTTACCACACAAGGGAGTGTGCAGAACAAAAGCTAGTTTCTTCTACCTGGCCAATCTCAATAGAAAACAACTCAGCAAAGGGTTGCAGCTGAAAATGGTCTCCACAATTAGGCTAATCAGTGGTTTGATTACTCCTTTAGTGAATTACAGGTTACCAGCGACCACCAAAGTGGTGTGGTAAAATGACATGGTTTGTCCTAGGGCTGGACTATGTGGAGAAAATCGAATATCATATAATAGGTTTTTACCAAATACCTTGATGTTGATGTTGTGACAATATTGTAGGGTCGACTTTTTGTACAAAATATTTACACAGTGAGATTTCTGAAAATTCAGTGGATAAAAGCAAATAAAAGAACAGCAAGAGTAGTAGGGGTGGGGATTATCTGAGGTCCCTTGATATGATATTATCACAATTAAATATTATTGCAATTTTAAATATTTTGCATTATGCTTTGTACGGCTATATATCATATTGCAGTAAATTGTGATTTATTACCTTTTATGAACTGCAAATTAAGGAAGCTTTTTTGTCAAAATCTGTTTTTATCAAATAAGATAAAGTTTTCGGTCTGTTCCTCTCACTTCATTAGGTTTTTTTTGCAGCAACACGTTTCTAGTGGACTGAAAAAAACTATTGATTTTGTTGTTCCAGTCAGCTACCAAAAGTTTAATTTCATTTGCAACAATAACAATTCATATAATAAAATATAAAATGTCATATGCAATAATATACAGTATCATAATATACAGCATCGCTTTACTGTAATCTAGCCTTTAAACCAGGAAAAGGCAACACCTGCAATATTATGATATCCAAAATCTTAAAAAGACAATTTCTAGTATCATATGATGATATTGATTAAATATAGACTATTGGCCAACCCTAGTCTGACCAACAAGCAAAACCCACAATACTCAAGCTATAATAATTTTAACCACAGACAACCAGTTAAGATGATGTATTGTCAAGGTTTCTTGCTTGATAAATGAGTTTAATGATTAATTGATAATCACTTCATTGTTGATTGATTGATTTTAATTCAATTGACTAGTTGTCAATGAGTAAATCCATCAATAAAGCCTGGCAGAGGCTACATCACCTGTAATGTGTGGTTCTGCATGCTTTAGCTAAAACGCTGTAATTAGTATTGACTGTAGAAGAGGATAATTAACCTGTGCATGCCCAGACTCTGCATCCAGCAGATCACTGATCTGGGCCTTCTTATCTTTGACAGACATGCGTTATATACAGAAAAGTGATGAATGCATTGATGAATGTATGCTCAAACTTTGGTGTTTGAAGTTTATTTTTTACCACACAACAATCCTGGTTCCAGCTCGGATTTGCACTTGCTATACAGATTCAGATTGAGGGAAACGTGGTTCTAAGTGGGTGCACGGCCAAATAGTCATCAGATAAAACAGACAGTTATGAGATAAACAATACATATATCATAGAAATGATTAACAGGTGATTGGCAGGCGTGTTAAAGTGGACAGGAAACCTTGGGATTCCACCACTGTCAGATGAGAGGTCAAAGAGCAACAATTCAATTCTTCCAGTGGTCAGCAAGGGACGCTTCCCTGAGTAAAGCAAGTTAACTAAATCCTGAGTGTTGTTTTATGTGAAAAATAAGCATAGGATATAGAAGATGCACTTTGCACCAAGGTTTTCCTGAACAATTTCTGAACTGATTGTCCTTGTTAATCAATATGAAATAGAACTGAAAGGTAGCTCAATGTGTTGTAACAGTAATGATATGATATCAACATTATTGTTAAAAAAAACATCTGAAAAGGACTCCAGTTTGCAATGACTCTTAGCACTTCATTGATTCAGTCGTAATGCATTTCACTTTGTAAATACAAACTTTTTGTCATTTGAACATTTATATTAACTTTGTATTATTGCTTAGTCTTAAAATTTTGATCAATTATGCAATTTATGAAGTTATTTAATAGGGGAAGTATCTCCATAGACCATTTTTGGCTTTCAACCTTCCCCCTTGTTTTTTCCGTATATGTTTATGTGCAAATAAATAAAGCTAAAAACCTAAACTAATGTGTTTGAAACATTGATAACTCTACGTGGATGCTATTTGTATCATAGAGCTTGAGTTTTGTCATCTTACATGCTAAAGTCCCACTGAGCTGTTGTGAAGACCTTAATATACATGTTGTCATGCACTTGTCCCGAAATGGTTGATTGGCATATGTTAAAACATCTGATTTATAGGCTGACGAGTTAATATAGTTGGCTTGTAATTTCCTTGTAGTTGTAAATAATTGCGTTGTTGAGGATGTATTGTTGGCTTTAGTCATTTACTACAAGTTTGAAGTTTCCCACGTTGTATAGGCCTGAGATAAAGGGACAACATCCTATTTAGTTTCAATAAACAGTTTTATCTCAGAAGAAATGTGTTCTAGTTTGATGCAGTTTTGGCTGGTGTCTGTGAGGTTGCTTGACATTATTTCTGTGTCATCTCTTAATCACTGGGGTTTGACGTCAATAGGAGTGGCCTAAGTGTGTAACAATTCACAGCTTGACAATTTACAGGTTTTCTTGTTCAAGTACAACTTGTGTGCAGGCTAGTTAGAACCTGAATAGGAAATGGTGTTACCTGCGGATTCAGGGCATCAGTATCTTTGTTTGTGTGCTCATGTTTCTCATCTCATGTTTTGTGAATGAAGATAAAAATGAAGAAAATGTGCACTGAAGACTTTCCTCTATCAGACTGCTAAATCTCTGCTTTCTGTGGATGATCATTGTAGCCCAGGGGTGTCCAGACTTTTTTGAATGGGGGCCAGATTATATAATACGAAAATACCTAGGGGCCAGGCCAGCTGCTTCTTGCATCATACGGGTTATTTAAAAAAATAAATTAAATTTTTGGCATGACTGCTGCAGTTGATCAAGTAACTGTTATTGTGTTGGATAAAAATTAAGGTAGAGGAGGATTTAGGTATGGGTATATATAGTAAAACAAGATGTTATAATTCTGAAGCTTTGATTGTGAGGACTGATTGATTGTGTAGGGAACTAACTCTTCCCCAGAGGGTAACATCTCATAGGACACCACATCAGAAAGCTTTTGCAAAGGTTTTGTTATAAAGATGTCAAATCCCCCATTTATCTGTGCAGTGTTACATCCTTTTTTGCTTTCTTTATTAACAAATACTCTGATGGCTTTTACATTGTCTCATAAACAATGCAAGGAAGTAAAAAAAAACCCTCCATACATCCTGTCTTCAGCACATTGCACATTTAAAGTTTGTTGCTTAATACATTTGCCAGCACTGATCAGTTGTACAATTCTACTGCGTACTATACTACTTCATAGATAAGTGTCTCAAATTGTGCCTAAGTAACATATTTTAGTATTTTACCTTTATTTATTTGCCTCGGGTTAGGGGCGATGCCACTGACTATCATCAAATAATGATAACTGTGAAAGACTGTAGATGAATTACATTATGATGCCAAATCTCCACCAATAACTATGATAGTCATGCTGAACAAAAAGCCATTTTAAGATGGGACTTTATGTATTTTGAAAACTCTGAGACACTAATAGCTTTGCTTAGGATTTGCTTTAATCTCATTGGACATGGTTTAAAAGGCCAAAGGTCAGCAGCACTGATGATAAGTTTCAAAATATTGACTGCTGAGAAAAGTGTTAAATTTACCTGACTCCCAGGCACCTGTTTTCCCTCATCATATTTTAAGAAAAACAATTTAAATTTTGCATTCCTTGCAAAATTGCATTTGTAGCTAAACGTATAACAGTTACATAGTTATGAATGCCTGCTATTTTAATGAATCTTTTTATGCAAAGTGTGGGCTAGTTTCTTCAAAGCTGTATTTTAAACACTCCAAAATGCCTCTCTCTCATTGCATAAACGTCAGAAGATTTTTTTTACAGCACAACTCAGCCAAGTCAGACTGTTCCAAAACCAGTAAAATGATAACCATAACTGGCTTTTTCATGAAGTGAGACATAACGTGACTAAGGTTATGGGAATACAACTTTCATACATGTCCTCGTCTGTACACATGATAACTGCTTCAGTCACGTGAGACGTCATACTTTCGTTGCTACTTTATGTCATTGAAGTCCATCTTTTGTCGTTGTTTTGATTGAGAAATAAAAGAAATTACATACTGTGGTTGTTATTATTAGTTATTCCTTTTACATTGTCAGTCAAAACACTTAAAAAACGCCTTAAACCATCTATACAAAGAGTTTGAAATGCTGCTGATTAGAATCAATATTTCTTTGTCTATTTATTTTATTTATGGACGTTATTTTAGTTGTTTCTGAATCTACCTCAGATTTGTGAAGTGTTCTGCTATTTTGGCACATTTTGTAATGTTTTGACAACAGATAATAGTTTAAATTACAATTAATCATATGATTTCTTCAACTTTTACTCAGGAGCAAAAATCAGTCCTTAAACTTGAAAGAAATAATAATTTGATGTTTTTGGCAGATAATTATCAATATTGACCAATATGAACATTTTTAGCATGATAACATTTTTTTGTCATATAGCCCAGACCTAAATCAGGTCCACTTTTACATTCATAATGAACCAAGCAAAGTGAAACAAAACCTATACATTCACTAAGGAAATTAAATATCAAGATAATTATATCAATACAGTTGGCAAAAATGTTAATTCCGTTTCCAATCTGAGTTTGCGTCTATTTCTTTAGTTGTTTAAGTGATCAGTTGAGTAGCTTAATACAAAGTAAACATATTACATCACAGCCTCTGAACCCTCGTACTGAAATCTGGCTCTGTTATTTCACTTCCAAAATAGGCAGAATTTAGGGGAGGCCCCTACTATTCTGTTTCCAAAAATGGCTCTTCATATTTTACTATCATGTCATGGGTTCATTTTCTGTAAAATGGTTTTGTCTCCAGTGTTACTTTGCTTTTCTTTCCATGTTGGGTAGAAGCTGTAGTTGTGGTGTTTCCCCAAATTGGATTATATAATAGATAAGACAGTGTTTACAGTCACACTAAACTGGAATGACAGATAGAGAGAACATTTTTCTTGTGAAATAGGTCAGCCTCTAGTAGCAAAATACACAAGCAACTCTGGCAGCATTGGCAAGGCTGATTTTCATTTTACACTGGATCGTTTTCCCAATAGTCTCCAGTGAACTTGTTCATAACTGTTAATGACTCAAATAACTTTTGTTTATATAATAACACTCATTCTGACCAGACAACAAAACAAGTCTAATTAAAGCTACAAAACTGTGAATGATAGTGTATGCAGTGAGGCATGTCAAGCAGAGGACTGCTGGGCATGCATGACCATGTGCATTAATAGTGTTATGTAACGGCGGCCTCTCTGCTCGCCTTTGTCTTAACATCAAGGGAACTGTGTGGTTTTTATTGCATGTTTCATGTGAAAGTAAGCAGTTTTCTTCCCCCTAATGTATGTTTTAAAATGGCTGAGCAGGTTCATCGAATAAGCATAATTTTAATTTTTATCGTGAAGTATGTGGGTACTGAAAAAGGCACAAACTACAAAAACAAGTACAAAAAGTAATATTTGTATCAGACAGTTGTGTCTTCTAGGTCAGAAGTTAACACCCGCTGGGCGCCAAATATGGGTAGATTTTCTGTTTGGCAAGTAAATCTCAGAAGGTCTTCTGCCACGCTGGTGGGTAAATGTTTGTACCCAAATAGTTACATAATAAAAGACAACTATGCTGAGTCTCTACTGCATTTGGTGTCATTTACTGCCATGCTGCCTCTGTCCTCTGCTTTTTGTCTGTGTTGGAAACGAGTTTGACTCTCATAGCAACAGGGACTTCATGTGGCATTCAGGTGCACCTCTTTAACTCTGTTACTTTGTAAAGCAAAGCATGAGAGTGCTACACTGATCTATGCTAGACTGGCCATGAAGGTTGTATTAAACAGGTGAGCATTTTAATTATTAGATTCTTAAATTGTAACAATATCATAAAATACAATATATATAGCCGATCAAATCAAGTTATTATCAGCAAACTGCATTATATTCTTGTTTAACATGTCCCCAAATACCTCTGTTATTATTTTCAAGTCGTTTTACTATAGCATTTTAAAATGATTAAACACTCAATTCATGCCCAATGTGACTATTGATATGCATATTGTGTGTGACTTCAGCATTTAAGTATTTTGGCCAGTGAAAATATTCATAGTTGAAATAAACTAGTAATACTCTGTTGTTGTTGTTTTTTTAAGTTTGGGGCCTTTTGCCTTAAATTGATAGGACAGATTAAGCATGAAAGAGGGAGAGAGGGGATAACATGCAGCAAAGGGCTGTAGGCTGGAGTCAAACCTGCGGCTGCAGCAGCAAGGATTAAGCTTTCGTGCATGGGGTGCCCGCTCTACCAGGTGAGCTACTGGGCACCCAATTTTTTGTCATGTTGAATGTAGGCTTAGCTAAATGTCATAGCTGTATTGTGTTCCTGTATTCAGTGGCTTTAAGGGTGCAAAATTAACTTTTTTGTTCACTGGCCAAATGGCTAGTGTATGTTCAAACTTTTCCAGCTGCTCAGTCGATGATCAGTTTTGGGGTTTTTTTGGTTGGTGAGTAAAGAAAATCTTCCAGCCACATTCCTATTTTACCAGTGTTTGGCTAGTGGATGGTGCTAATTTTGTACCCTGAGTGTATTGCAGTGGAATATTACAGCTGACCTTCTTTTGAATAGGATTTGCATACAGGCATGTGATACAATGGTGTGCAGTCATCACAGAGGAGAACAAGTTGTATACAGGGTTTTACTAATCAATCATCTCGCCTCCGGTTTAGGACCACAGTTTGTGGAGTTTATCTGTCATTAGATCACCATAGCATAGCCAGTAGCTTAGTGCTCCTTGCATACAATGGCCTGTCAATCATTTGTGATAATTTTACCCTGTGGTGATAAATAAATGTATTTACATGAATGTAGCTTGGAAGCGATTGTTTCAGTAGGAGCCAAGTCTGCCTTGAAATAAAGGAAATGTTTTGATACAGTACAGAAGAGGTTTCATAACTCTGCGATCAGGTTTCATGTTGTCTGAATATTCTGCCTGAAGGAGTTGACAGAGACATTATAAATATTTGTCAATGGTATTTGCAAACATGGCAAACACATGTATGAATGTATACACTCTTAGCTGTAACTGCAGTCTGGGCTGAAACATTTTTATATTTAAAGTAGACATAAACATGTTTGAGAGGAGGAGGATTGTTGGTATACACAACACTAAGACCCTCAATGCATAATTGGTATCTGCAGCCATTTGTCATCAAAATTGGGATCAGATCAACAGGGAACGATATCCAGTAGAGTTGTGGTTGGGCTATGATCCAGTATTAGTTGGATGTTTGTATTTTTTGAAATTCTTAGGTTTGAAAGTGGTTTCTGCTTCTTTATTTGTTTTCTGTACAGTTTGAACTCCCACTCCCTAGTATAGCTATGTAAGAAGACACCTGAGCAGCTGTCTGCACACAAAGTCCTCATGTGTTTACGGATTGACGGATGTTCTTCTCAGGCTTAGGTCAGTGACAGGGTTGGAGCTGCCTAAGAGACAAAGGCCACACTCAGATGTTTTACCCCAGAGCACTTATTTTGTAATCTGCATTTGGAAAGCTTTGTTCTAAAACCAAAACTGTTCCCTACTCTATGAAAAATCAGTTTGCAAAACCTGCCATGTGACTTGATACACAGAAGGCAAATTTCAGTCAGCTGGTCCATTCTCTTGTTAGAGATCCTTAAATAACAACATAGCCTTGGTAAATGCTCTGACTACATAACAGATCAATTTTAATGAGGTGTACATTTCAAAGCCCAGGGGCTTTTAAACTACCATCCATTCTGTTGTGATGCAGCTCCAGTGTCACATGGATGCATTTTAGCTTGTGGGGTCGTGGTTGTGAGGTGGATAATGGCATAAAGTCGGCAGCAGTCAGGTTGACAATTGCAGTTATGTTGCAGATATAGTCAGTCAGTTAAGTAGTCATGAGAGCTTTACACATGCTCACCAATACAAATAAAAACTCCAATTGGTACTTAGCAGGCTTTGGTGCTTTAAAAAAAGCATTTTTCCTCATAACAAGTCCTGTAACCTTATTGCCATCTTTCTTTCTTTCTTTCTTTCTTCTTGCTCAGCTGCTTGTTCTACCAGAAGAGACTTACTTCTGGTGGTGCGTGCTTTGCACTACAACAAAAACACATATCAGGATAGTGGAACTGGCAACACTTATGTTGTTTGTGGCGAGCAGAGGATGTGCACTGTGTGCTAGCTAGCTAGTTGTCACAGTACTCTGGATGATGTGGGGAAGTGCAAATTCAACAAAAATTGTCTAATTAACCAAGATTTAGCAGCATGGCTGAAAGCGATAGAAGGCAGTAAATATGAGATATGTATTTTATTCAAAAGGTTTTTCCAAACTCGGCATGATGAAAATCAAGACAGTGAAATCCCACATGAAGAGGGAGAAACTCGCTCCAAAAAAGACATTTTTTTGTTGCAACGAACTTTGAGCGAAGCTGACCCTAATCCTAAGTAATTGATGTCGGGGCATGTTTTTTTTCCCTTCAGTTTTGGCTATTGTAAAATGAATCTAAAATTTCAATCCGAGTGGCATTTTCAAAAGTTTTTTTAAAAAATTAAACTTAACTTGGCATAAGCTATAGGAACCCTACATACATACAAACCTTTTTCTTTTAAATGCATGTGTGTCCCTTTGTATCATTTCTAAATTTGGAGCTTTTTTCCAGTCTGTGAATCTAACACAGGCATGGCACTTCATGAGTTCTTTTTCAACTCAGCAACAGTTTGTGACTGGGCTGGATAATTTATCTGTCGATTAGTTCAGAGCTGATCATATCAGATAGATTGATGAGGGGAACGGCTACTGTGAGTGAATACAATTTTTTAGGCCCAGAAGAATGAATTATTAAGCTTCACTCTCATGCGCTTGACGTTTTGTTGCTCTGTCTGTGCCCAGAGTACACTTTGCGCTCCGATAGTGTGATACAATGAATAAATGCATGGTTTATATATTTCAGCAGCACTCTTTTTTAACATTTCAGCTCCAAAATGTGTTTCTATTTGTTTTGGCAGCTGTTTTTATTGTGATAGGCCACCATAAATACATGAATGCGCAGGAAACCCTGAATAAGCAGAACATCAGTTTAAAACAAAGAGGAGCATCTGTACTTCTGATGGTACTGAAAAATCATACCATCAGGATTTCTAAATACCTGCTACTCTGTAATACCTAGATGCTACCTGTGCTTGTGCTTAGAAGCCAAGATTTTCTGCTGTAAGAAATCAATTAAATAAAGTAATTTAATAGTGACTTGCATATGTCCTTGTGTCCTACAAAGTTTGCTGTTCTTTGTTGTTTTAAAAATACAGCCAGGTCTTAAGATCTTGTTTACAGTGTGCTGAGAGTCCATTAGCCAGACCTTGGATAACTGCCTGGATAAATGCTTGCTCTACTATGGAGCTTCTACGATCAGTCAGCAGTTACGGAGGACGCTGATGTAAAATCATAGAAAATTGACAGTTTGTTTGTCCTGGTGTTTGAAGTTGTCACTCATTCTTGTTTGTGTGTACTCTCTGTGTTAGTGCCATTATTATCATTCCCCTCCCTGTAGATCCGTTCAGCCAGACTCGTAAATGTCAAGATGATTGGTGTTGCACTGTAGCTTGGCTGCGCACCAAGAGACAGACAGGAGAATCCATGCCCAACCTCCCAGCCAATCACTTTTGGTGGGCAGACTCCATTTCTTTTGGTCAGCAGCCAATGAGATGGTTGCTGATAGTCATGTATGTAAATTAGTCTGACGGGGGTCCAGACGGCGGCTTGGCTCAGAGGTGGCTTGTTGCAGACTCCAGCTGCTGCAGCCTCTCCAGTGACAGGCCAGTGGCTGACCAGACTGTACACATACTCGGTCGGGAAGGGAAGAGGGATGTCAGCTCTTGTAGTGTGCCTAGTGGGATCAAAACCAGTTTGTGTCCAAGCTGACCCACTGCCTGTGTCTCGCAGGGTGAGCTCGGAGCGGAGGAAGGAGAAGTCAAGGGATGCAGCGCGATGCCGGCGTGGGAAGGAGTCGGAGGTGTTCTACGAGCTGGCCCAGCAGCTGCCCCTGCCTCACAGCGTCAGCTCCGGCTTGGACAAGGCTTCGATAATGAGGCTCACCATCAGCTACCTGCGCATGAGGAAACTGCTCAGCACTGGTCAGTATCTGTAGTTGTTGTACTTGTTAGTGGACAAATTTGGCTTAGGGCACCATCTGGCCTTCAAATGCTAATTAAATTGTACAGCAATTTTCATTATTATCTTAAAGGCAGCTTGAGAATAATTGTTTTTATAAATGTGCCAGATACTTTTTTCACTGTGATAAGCCACAGATAAAAGAATGACAGGGAAATTTCAGCTGAAGGAAGAGAGGTCCCAAAAAGACAATGTGAGCACAGTTCTTGGTGCAGAGGAAAATTGAAGAAAACACTGGTAGATGGTTAAACATTGTCAAACAATCAGTCAGCATGATATGAAGTGATCTGGACCCAAACAAGTTTTAACATTCAGTTACTGTACATGATATTAGAAAACGTTGAATCATTGTGTTAGTCTGACTAAAACCAGACTTTTAAAACACATGTTAACATGTCAGTCTGTACTGCTGTAGGCCTAATCGAGCTATAATCGTAGTGCAACTTATCTTTGTATATAAAAGTACTGATGGAATGATCGGCTTTAAAGAATTATCTCAGGTACAGATCTCTTCGCAGATATACCCATGAGTTGTGTGCTTCCTTTGTGATAGTGTCCTGCATTGCAAACATTTTGACAACAAAGACCTTTTATTTCACTTTACTCTTGTTTTGATTTTCTTTCCCTACATCCCTCTGTGTTATCTCCTGCAGATGAGCCAATGGCAGAGGACGAAACAGAGCTGGATATACAGCTAAACAGCTCCTACCTAAAGGCTCTGGAGGGCTTTCTCATGGTGTTGTCTGAAGATGGGGATATGATCTATCTCTCCGAAAATGTCAACAAGTGCCTCGGCCTGGCACAGGTTGGTCTTATTTGACCTGCTTTGTGTCAACACTAAAGAACATCACAGAGGAAAGAGCATGAGTTTGATAGGAAACTGAGTCAGAAGCAGGAAATGAAATGTGGTTGTCAAGTTTTGACAGATACTGCTCAATAGACAGTCACACACACATTTAGATTTTTTATTGAAAATGGTTTGAAGTCAGTGTCTTCCTTGAAAAACTATACAGGGATCCCATGGTAATGAAAAACCTGGTAGTGAAAATTTAAAATCTGGTTTTACTGGTCTGGAAAAGTCATGGAATTACAAAAAATCAAGACAGGTTTCATGTGTTTGTAACATACTCTGACGGCGTTTGTTATGGAAAGCATAACTCTTCGGTGTGTGTGTGTGTGTGTGTGTGTGTGTGGAAAAAATATCATAATCGGTTCAGCAAATTCCGCAGACACAGTGAAGTGTATGCTTTATGAAAATTAAAATATTATTATTTGTGCTTAAAGTCATGCAGAAGTTTTGAAAGATTGTCCATGAAAATGTGTGGCTACCCTGACCATAACTATACTGCTGCATTTACAGGTTAGAGGGCTTACATTCTGTTCTCACTCTCTCTGCTGCAGTTTGACCTGACTGGACACAGTGTGTTTGACTTCATACATCCCTGCGACCAGGAAGAGCTGAGGGAGATGCTGGTCCACAAAACAGGTGAGCAGTGCCACATTATAAGACCACACTGATGGACCGAGTCGGGATCACACAAGCACTCAGTGCTCAAATCACTCTGCATGAGTTATTTTTTTCCCACTTGAGTCCCGAGGTCAAAATGATTAGAGTTGGCTAGTGTTTGGACTTGCGTGACCTTTCACTCAGCATTACTGGAACAGTACGCTACATCACTGGCACATTTCCTATTTTGCTTGCATAACACAATGTAGTGTTGCTTTGTGTGAGTGGATTGAATTTGTTTAGTCTTTTGTATAGCTTCCATGTAATTAAATAACATTTCTCAGTAGAATTTTAATAAATTTAATTAGGCTAAAACTTCCAGTTCTTCTGCCTAAGATGTGCTCCACAACATCATTTGTTATCAGTGCATTACATGTATTTGAACCCACATTTGCTTTTCTGCTCAGCACTTCAGTACACTCTATTATCTCAGCTACAACGGCTGTTAACTCCACTTCCTTTATTTAACCTGCTGCAGCTGACCACAGAGCTTTACAGCTTAAAGTCGCCTCAGAATGCAAATGTGAACAGTTGGCAGTTGGCAAAAGTTTATGGCAAAACAAAATGGTAGAAGTCAATGTCTCTTCCTGTTTATGTGATTTCAGGCTCCAAAAAGACCAAGGAACCAAACACAGAGCGCAGCTTCTTCCTCCGAATGAAATGCACTCTCACAAGCAGAGGTCGCACTGTCAACGTCAAATCAGCCACATGGAAGGTAAGGCTGCCGTGAATTTAGATGGGAAATTTTCTCTCAGAAATGTGAAAAAAACAGTATATATCAATATTATATTGACACAAGACCAGGTATAGTCATAGATTTTGAATATCATAAACGTTGTCTATTCCAGGTTATAAAGGCTGCCATATTACCATAAAGTGATGTAGTTTTCAGAACTTACTAGACTGTTCCAGCTGTTAGATTATTTGCCTTTACCCAATTAGTCAATGTGCAAGTACATTAATAATAACATGGGATGTTAGTGAGGTCAGTCAAATTTCAGGAAAAATTATTTCAATAAAAACATTGTTAAAAGGTGGAAAAAATATTACTTTAATTATTCTCTTGACCTTTTAAGAATTACATGAATGTGTCTCGTAAGGCTTGGGGGGCATGACAGGTCATGAGACTGTAATTCATGTTATTGTGTTTAATGTTATTCCTCATTCTCAGCCTGGAAGAGCTGGCAAATAAGGAGCCTGACATGTTATCATTATAGTATTATAAATGTTCAGATGCTGAAGTTATATTTGAATAATGCCTGTGAAGAGTTAAAAAACATTGGTGTTTAAATGCGAAAACTAGAAAGATACAGATTGCATTTAAGTGGGTGGATGTTTACATCAGCACTAATTCAATAAGTTAATGTGCAGAGGAAATAGACCATCATGATTGTTTTGATACAAATTAAACCATTTGTGTCTGTGATTGACGTACTGTTCATGCTCACAGGAAACCAGAAGCCATTACTTAAATTGGTTTCACATTTAAATCAAAAGGAGTTGAGTTAGCATGAGAACTTTGAACTTAAGTAATCTTCCAACCAAATATAATGCACTTAAGATATCTGAAGATCATTTATTTGTAAAGCCCTAATCACAAGTTTGTTTCAAAGCATTATTTACGTGTCAAATTTCCTCTCACACAAAGTCTAGGAAAGTATAGCGTCAGATAATTAGAAATAATATGCGTAGGCGAAATTTTCTATTATCATAACTGAGGACACTTTATAGACAGGACAGACTGCTGGGTTGGGTTCTTGTGTGAATACATTTTTGTTTTTTTTTCCATGTAAAGGAAAATGGAGAGGGAAGACAGTTATGATATGTCTATTGCTACAGACCTAATAGCCCCCAAAACATTAATTTATTACTTATGATAATTATGTGTGTGCTTCACTACGAAACGTTTACTCTCCTTGAGGTCTGGAAATAATAATAATAATAATAATAAAATGTTAATAAAAGTGTCATGACCCTACTTTTGCCACTCTCCAGGTGCTCCACTGCTCAGGTCATATCCGTGTATATGACAACCTCACTGAGGAGAGTCCCAGCGGGCACAAGGAGCCGTCTGTCCCTTACCTGGTTTTGATCTGTGACCCCATCCAACACCCCTCCAACATTGAGGTCCCTCTGGACACCAAGACCTTTCTCAGCCGCCATACAATGGACATGAAGTTCACATATTGTGATGAGCGGTAAGTTTGCCCGTGTGAATGAATACTAAGAAGCTTAACATGGATCCATTCAGCCGTGTAGTACGTTTTATTGCCTGTTATTGCCAAAGCTCTCAGTTGCGCAGTCACACAGAGCCACCTAGTGTTCAGTGTAGATACTACAGAAGCCTCATCAGTGCCAATGAAGGAAATAATCTTTTCTTTGTTTGTCCAGGATCACTGAGCTCATGGGTTATGATCCAGAGGACCTGTTGAATCGTTCTGTGTATGAGTACTATCACGCCCTGGACTCAGACCACCTTACCAAGACTCACCACAACTGTAAGCATCAACACTAAGAGAATCTTGAATTAAAACACAACAAAGTCCAGCTGGTTTTTTTTGCCAAACCGTTAACCAAATGTCTAAATCTGTCTTTTACAAAGTTCCTCTCTTGTTTCTCTTTGCTTGTAGTATTTGCGAAGGGCCAGGTCAGCACGGGCCAGTACAGGATGTTGGCCAAGAGAGGAGGCTTTGTGTGGGTGGAAACACAAGCCACTGTCATCTACAACAATAAGAACTCTCAGCCACAGTGTGTCGTCTGTGTCAACTTTGTGCTCAGGTATTGTGAAAGCTCTTCAAAGTCAGCAATTTCGTAAGAGCTGTGGTTAATGTCGTCTTTTTTTATCTGAAGTGAAGTGAAACAGCTGACAAAGTGGCATGCACATAAACAATAGATTACAGACAGTGTGAATGGACTTGTGGATATTGTCAGAGCCATTACTCAGTAAACTCAGTCTTACAGCTGTATAACTCTGTCACAGTGGCATCCAGGAGGAGACACTGATCCTGTCTCTGGAGCAGACTGAGGATGTGAAGCCAGTGAAGGAGGAGCAGCTGGTTGAAGAAAAGGCAGTGGTCGAGAGCAGCCAGTCCGACATGTCTCCGACCCTGCTGAAGGAGGAGGAAAAAGGCCCAGAGCTGGACGTGATCAAACTGTTCACTCGGGCCGTGGAGGCCCAGCCTTTGGCTAGCCTGTACGACCAGCTGAAAGAGGAGCCAGAGGCCCTGACTCTGCTGGCGCCAGCTGCTGGAGACGCAATCATCTCCCTGGATTTTAGCTGCCCTGGTTCGTGGCCTCATATACACATACTTAAGCTTCTTCTTAGCAGAAATCAGAGTTTATGTTCAGTGGATTGAATTCATTCTTACCTCCCTCTGTCCTCTGGTACAGATTCAGAGATCCAGCTGCTGAAAGAGGACACTCTCTACAATGATGTAATGCTTCCCTCCACCAGTGAGAAGCTGGCTCTGCCTCTCTCCCCTCTGCCGCCCAGCGAGCCCCTTCACGTCTCCACCACCAGCTCTGAGGGTGCCAAAGCCGAGAGCTTTACTCCAGCCCCGTCCACTACATCGACCAGCCACAGCCCTTCAGAGGTCAGACCAGTTAATTATTGTCATTTTGCAGGATAGGCAATAATCGATTTTGTCCATTTACTAATATCACTTTGTTTGTTGTTACATTTTACCTGCTTGTAAGAATAACCAACATTCAAAACCTTTTATTCCCCCTGCAATATGCCTCTTAGATTCTCTGTAAATATATATTTTTTTCATTAATTTTATTGTTTTCATCTATTTTATTGATGACCACACTTTGTTTTTTCTACTGATAGAGTCTTTCTGATTTATTGAGCTCCCTGTTATATTACAGTTTTCATTTATTACTAATTTATTTATGTGTCTACACATTATTGTATGTTATAGTGTGTGTGCACAGTAAGCTGCTCGAACAAATTGTGCCTTGTGAGATAAATATCTGAATGGAATATGTACTCTTCTCTTTAGACTGACAGTCCGCTGGACTATTGTTTTCCGATGGACTCAGAGATGAGCTCAGATTTCAAACTAGACATGGTGGAGAAGCTGTTTGCCATTGACACAGAGCCCAAGACTCCCTTTACCACACAGGTATTGATCTCAGGAGAAATACCAGTCATGTATAATTCCTACAATAATTACATTCCAAAAAGTTCAATAAAAAATGTAAATGTAAGTCCGAGTAACCACATTTCATATCCAGTACTCCCATTTTCAGTGCAGTCGTTAACTTCTGTAAACTGTCAGCTGTTGTCATAAATGCAGTCTTGTATACGTTTGTTCACTGTGTGTTTCTACAAAAACTGTTTGGTGCTGACTAGGCAATACTCAGCTGAAAAAAAATCTCAAAGGGGTACATTATAGAAAAAAGAGAACCATTGTTCTAGATTTTACTGCATTTAAATCAAATTAATAGTTGTTCTAATACAGTAAAAGGTTCTTTTTACTGTGATTCATTAGACCTTTTTTTCCCCTAAAGGTGATGGAAGGCTTAGATCTGGAGATGTTAGCACCCTACATCTCCATGGATGATGACTTCCAGCTGCGCAGTCTGACCCCAGACGAGCCTTTAGCTTGTGGACCAGTCAAATCCCTCGAGAGTTCTCCGGTCGACGTCACACAGGACATCCACAGCTATCCCAGCTCCCCATTCAGTGCACCAGGCAGTCGCACAGCTTCCCCAGCACCACTCAATCCTCCTCATCCTGTCGTCATCGTTGCTAAGAGGTAGAGTCTCCCAAATGCTCCATATTTATTGCTTTCTAAGGCTTTTTAGGTTAGTGATTTACTACTGTTGTGCAGAGATTGTGTTAGACATTCTCATAAAAATGTCATTATCTATTATTTCTTGTCATTTTCATTTTCATATTTTAATAATTATTAGACATATTTAATATCATTAGTACATTTTTAAAAATTAGTTTGAAGAACAAGCTTGTTCATAAGCAGAGGTGTATTGCTTTTCATTTAAGTATCCTCATGCACCTGTGGTGTGTATGCATTTGTGTGCATGCACTTTTAAATTGTGGTTTGTTGCAAAGGTTTTGCAAACATTGTTCCTATGGTGGCAATTTTACAATCTTTAGTCAAGAATAACTATAATGTTAAAGGCCGTTATGCTGCCTTTTAATCTTTAATAGGTAACAGTTAGCAGCTATAGACTAACAAAATATAATTTAATTAAATGTGTTGTTCAAAGGCTAAAGTCAGCAGCTACTGATAACTTTTGAAGTGGAATGTTTTTTTGTAACTAAAAACATTAGCTGAGTTCCTGAATCAATCAGCACATTTTAAATGTCAATGTTACAACTTGGTCAACTTTTTTATTGTCTCTCACATGAAATACACTTCCGTGATGATTTGAGCTTAAGTTGTTAAAACAATGTTTCTGATTTCAACTGGGTTACACAAACTGCTAAATATTTTGTTTCCTTACTTAAAGGAAAAAAAGCAGTGGAGCGCCATATTGGTGCACTCTGTAACACAACACTCCTCTTTATAAGGGCATTTAGAAAAAAGATGAACAGAGACACTGAGTGTGCAAAGAATCATTGGACATGCCATGTCCAATGTCCAATGTCCAACTGCCATGACCTTTGCAATGCTGTGTAGCCATATAGCCTACTAATGTGATGGCTAAAACCAGCAAGACACTGAGGTCATGCATCTGAGATTAAAGAGAGATCAAATAAGGCTAGACAACAACTAATGTGCACACGCCACCAACTAGGCAGGGGTGTGAATTACTTTATGTCATGGTAGATCACCCACAGAGTTCTAGTCTGTGTCAAAATGACGGACGGCCTTGAGATTTTTCAAACAAAATTCAGTCAATGGCGAAAAATATTTGGTTAACGCAGCCTCTGTTGCTGTGCACCAGGACCCCACAGCTGGATAAAGAAGTTTCGCTCAGGACTCTGGCAGCTCAGAACGCACAGCGCAAAAGAAAACTGGGTGACATAAAAGATATTATTGGACAGGTAAGTCCTCAACATCCAAACATAGTTAATCTACTGGAGATGTTACTTAACATTTGCAGATGCAGAAGTTGTGTTTCTGTATTTGATGATTTTTCTATGAAACTTTGTCCCAGGAACAAGCAGAAGAGGGCAAAAAACTGAAGCCCTCAGAGTCGGGAACAACCAGGACCATACTGCTGCTGCCCTCAGGTGAATAAACATTAATACTTAAGAGTTTTCGTAAACTTTATCCTAAACACCAGCAAAATCAGAAGTCTTAAACAGTGTTAATTTTGTCAGCATTTTTTATATTTCTACTGATAGTTCTATGTCAAATTTCCTTGTTAGTTTTATCATTAGTCAACCACATCCAACCAATTTGCTCAAGTTATAAAGGTTTAAATGCATGTGAAAGGCATCTAAATGCAGCACCAGAAACCTCATGTCACTCCAGGTTCCAAAGGGTTAAATATCATGTTCTTTATTAGATTTTTTTCCCCATGACTGTTTTCATTAAGAAGATAAATGCCAATTATACAGTGTTGCAACTGAAACATTTCCTTCCATTTTTTCTTTTCTATAACAAACATGCCTCCCCAATTCTCTCTCAGATTTGGCGAGTCGTCTGCTGGGCAGCACATCAGAGGGCACCGGTTCCCTTTTCACCCTGCCACAACTCACCCGCTACGACTGCGAGGTCAACGCACCCTTGCAGGGTCGCCAGTACCTGCTGCAGGGGGAGGAACTGCTGCGTGCTCTGGACCACGTCAATTGAGTCAATGCTTAGCCTGCTCACTGCTGGACTAGACTGGACACTACAATCTCTCCCTCATATTGTCACTCCCTCTCCAAGACCCCTGACCTCCCCCCACTGCCCTTTATTTATGTATCTGTATGAGTTTGACTATAGTCTGGCTGCTGTTTGTGCACCTCATGTGATATCTGCAGCATTCCACCGTGACAAACACCATAGCAGCATCTGGGTTTTGGTGCAAGGGATTCAGGCATCGTGAGATGTCCAAATTGTCGTTTTTTGTTTTTGTCTCTTCTCTCTTCCAGGGAGTCTCTCAGCACACAATGCCTCGACAGATGACCCTTTTCCAGCAGGTCACCAAACCCTGGCACTACTGCCAGCAGTGTATTGTAAGCTTCAGTCGCACAATTTATATTTTCTTAAAAAGAAAAATATTACCAGCAATATATATTAAGCCTTTTTAAAGTCGTTTTAATGGGATTTGAACAATTTTATTTTTCCTCCCATACTTGTATGTTGTAGTACTCGTACCTAACAAGATGTCTTTAGTCCAGACGTATGAACATATTGTTTAAGCCCTAGGTGGTTTGAATGTTATCTCCATTTAATAGCTATCAGTCTTTGAGGTAAATGCATTTAATTGTGTAGCAGTCCAGTACATGTCACTTTATTACTTTACTGTAAGTGTGTGTTACTGTACATATACCAGGGAAATTTTAATTTACTCCATATGGCTTCACAGCTTTGACTCTTGCTCTCTAAATGAAACCTGAGAGTAACTGCTTCACTTTTTTTTTTGCTTCTCATCATGGAGTATCGGCATTTTTTTCTCTAACATGAAGTAAATTCATGTTTTTTGGTTTTTACTGTGCGTGACATACTCAAAAACCGTCTGTTGAAATAAGTGGGATATTCATATTTTACTTGTGTGATCATCGTCATCATTCTAGCACTCGTGAGTTGTCAAACTTGTTTGCTCAGTTTAATGGTAGTCCGTTTAATATCATTGATCCATGCTATATTGTTGGGTCTCTCATGCTTCTTGTTGCCGTCTAACATTAAATGGCTTTAATAAAGTACTCTGTTTCAGGTTTTATTAACTTGTTAACCAAAGTGGGGCCTCATTTGCCCTTAACAGCTGTATTATATGGGAACCATGCCATCCAATAATTAGTGATTGGTCCTGCTATTTATAGGTCCTAAATGCCCTTTTTCTGGACCTTAGATTGACTCGCTCAACGGCATTTTAACTGCTGCTGAAAAATGTTGTTGATCGTGCCCTGAGGAGGGAACACCTCTTCCAAGATCATGTAGATCTGTTTGCACAGTGACGAGAGCAAGTCCGTCGATGTCTTTGTTTTAGAATTTGTACGTTTTTTTGCATCCATATTTGAAGCATCATTTGTCATGGCAACACGCATCCGGACAGCCATGGATGTAAACTGTGACTTCACCTTAACTGGTTTGTGGAGGCATACAACTGTGAGCTGATAATTGTAGACTTATGTTTGGAGTCTGGTGCTCCACCCTCATTACACTTTCATGTGGCCATTTTTGACTTCATTCTCAACTTTTTCTGCGTGCACACGGCCCTGCAGTCTCATGCCCTTTTTATGTGGATTTACAATGTGTTTAGCTGCACTAGTTAGGATTGTCTAGCACACGCTGTCAATTTATGAGGACAAGGTGATTCATCATTGTAACATGGGTGTAAACAACTCTGAAGAACACTTTTCTTAGGCCCTTTCTCATGAACAAATTGAAGAAATAACTGCGGGAGATATCGGTGAATGAGGTTGTTGTACTTTAAGCTTTAGAAACACAATGACATATGACCGATTTTGCTGCTTTAAGAAGAAAAAGAGGCATTTTCTAGAGGTAGAAAACATGTTTATTGTTCTCAAAGAAAGCTGAGAATAAATACTTGACTGTTAATCCATATAAGTCTTTAGGTGCTTGCAGGTTCATGATGATTTAGACAGTTTGAATTAAAGAAATGACATTGAAATCATTGTGTAGTTAACAGCCGTCAGCCATGTTGACAAAGACAACCTCTGAGAATTATTCTTGCTTAAATTTCCTATCAACAAAATATTTAACAAAAGTCTTCAAATACTGGAACTCAGGACATTTAGACGTTTAAATAAGGACTCATGATGAGGCCGTCTGTCCCTCAGGTTAACGTGAAGAAACTAAACCGCGCGGTTAGTGTCACTCTGTGAACTCTGGAGTCATTTGCAGTCGAAGCAACTCGTTTCCTCGCTGCACCACCATGGTGATTTTGTCGCTGTTGCGGACGGCCTGGTAGATCTCGTCTGACGTGTTCACCTTTACTCCATTTATCTCCACCACGATGTCTCCTGGTAGCATGCCGGCTCTGGAAAAAAAACATCATACAAGCTCATTACTGGCTTACATTATGAAGAAGAAAAACGAACCACCTCCAACACTGTGAAACTTCAAGAGCAAGACGATCCTCCACCGCACAGCTACACTCATGACGTGCTCACCTATTGGCCGGGGAGCCCATGATCACCCTGTGGATCAAGATGCCGTGTGTCACGTCTGGGAAGGATGGATCTCTCAACTTCAACTCTGCGATGATGCTGAAGAAAAGGGGCAAAACAGAAATGGATTTAGACAAAGTGGTGCGATAACTCTGCTGTAAATACACTTCACCCAGTTTTACTGCAGGGAGTTGTGATAGTGAGGACTTTACCTTGGCGTCAGAGTCAGCATCATCACACCAATGTATCGCCGCTTTGTCTCTGACTCACCGAACCAAGAATCTTGAAGGAGAAATAAACGATGTGTAAAAAAAAAAAAATCTTTCATAAGGAAGACAGAGAGAAGATGCCATATGTAGCTTTTGATTCTCACTCTTTTTGTTTGCTGCTTGATCAAGAAATAGTCTCAGGCGATCGGACGGAATAGCAAAAGAGATCCCTGCAGTGACCTTCATGGTGTTTATACCGATGACTTCACCATCCTAAGTAGAGGAAAGATACACATTCACAAAGGGTTTTATGTTAACACTCTTGTTATTTGGCTGCCAAAGTCCAGTACTGTCAATCTGAAACAATAATAAAAGCATCCCACGCCACAGCCACAGCCACAGCCACAGCAGGTTTGGTGGCATTTGAATGTGATGATTAACATTTAAACTTGACCTGTGACTCACCAAGTTAATCAGGGGACCTCCAGAATTTCCAAACTGAAAAACAAAATATGTGAGGTTAATAATATGAGACATTTCTGAGTCACAGTCAAACCTCTCCACTGGCTTATTTTTTCCCCGATCCATTTAAAGCTCTTATTTCCTGACATTTATGTGGCCTGCTAACGTGCCATCAAAGCAACTAGTGTCCTCTTTACCCTGTTATCGTGATTTTGTGTACAAATATACACCAGCTGCTGAGGGGTGTGTGCTTTGTCTGTAACTATGTTTGGGTTAAATGTTAAGTAGCATCCATATGAATGCCAGGAGCCAAAGTTCCCAGAAGAATGTAGCATTGTACTGAGATAATCAATGTTATTGAGTTCACCTGTCAGTGGTTTTAACGTTGTGGCTGATTGACGTTTATCCTTTAACAGAATTACTGCAGAATACTCACATCTATGGCGGCATCAGTCTGGATGTAGTCCATGTTGGACTTGGACAGGCCCAGCTCCTTACCGCCTCTCTGCACTGAGCTGACGATTCCTGACGTGATTGTATTACGTAGAGCGAACGGGCTTCCCATGGCAACCACGAACTCTCCTTGTCGAACATCAGACGACCGGCCGAGGGGGAGCGTGGGTAAAGGATTCTTCATGTTGGAGGAGAGCAATGGAGAAATTTAACAGTTTAGTTTTAGTTTAGTACATCCTCACTTCTCAAAGTTCTCGTAGAAGTTTAAGAATAGAACTTAGAGAAATAGCCTTTAATGCTTCTGTCACAGTTCTGCTTTTTGACGGGGCAACTGAAGACCATTCATCTGGCTACAGTGGTATTTCAGTAGACTGTATGAATCACAGGCTAGAGATGTTTAATTGAGACCACTAAATAACTGATGACAAAGAAATTCAGTGGTCTGATTAAAGTGATGATGTTAACCATGACACTACTTTATACACTGTATATTGTATATTTAAGGGGACTCTTGTTCTGTCTCCTCAAGAGTGCATGTTTGCTAGATGACAAACACCCAAGATGCATGACTGCACAATATGGTGAAATTCATATTAAACAGTCACTAAAATGTATTTAAATGCCATAAAAATGTTGCTAATTTTGATTGAAATTTGAATATTTTGTTATGAACCATCTGGCTTTATTGGTGTCATTCCCCTGGTTTTTATGTTTCTAAAGAAACCATTTGTGTTATTTCCTTAAATTGTTACTTTCATTGTGGTTTTCTGATTCTGTCTGCTACAGTGGTGATGCTGACAGGTCGTCTCCATGGCAAAGTGATGGAAGCATAACATGGATCCACTGAGGTAAAAAAATGAACATTCAGTTCCTCAAGCAGAGATTATTATACGCAGTTACTCACCTTCGTAGTGATTTTGATGGTAGCGATGTCGGCCGCCTGATCAACATCTTGCACAGTGGCGTTGTACGTGTCTCCGTTGTTGAGCTTCACACGGACACCTCTTTTGTTGGCCACAACGTGAGCATTGGTGACAATGAGACCGTCACTGCTGATGATGAAACCAGAGCCATTTGACATCGGCACTTCTCTTCCTAAAAATGGGTTTCTGTAAAACAGTAAAAGCAGTTGAGCTTAACCAGCCTGGAGGCAAAATATGTTTATTCATGAAGAGAGAGGCAGAGAGCAAAACATCATTTTAGCAGTTCATAAACGTGCTGCTTCAGCTTGTCCCAGTAACAGGACCCAGTTTAAGGCTCTTTATGCAATTTGATACTTTACTTTTTTACATTTCACCAGAATTCTATTCATATGATTTCATGTGGTGAAAAAATGAAAATGAATTAAATTCATAGAGCAGTGGTTCTCAAAAAGGATCCGATGACTCCCTTTGGACCTCGAGAGATTTCCAGGGTGTCCCCAGAAAAATTGGGGAATAGCTTATTGTCACTTTCTTATTCACTTCTTGTTAATTTTTGGGTAATTCTTTTTTTGCTCATTGACAGTGTTCCCATGTTTTTTGAAGGAAATTAAGGCAAATTTCTCATGTTTCAAAGGGTTAAATACATTTAATATCATAAAATGACTGTAATTATCAGACACTTTTAAATCTTTACTGAATTTTCTAACAGGTGACTTTTCTGGCAAAAGAAAATGTATTATGACTCAAGTATGCAGATTTTAGGTACCTCATCCACTGGGTGATACTGTAGTTTAGGATTTGTTGTAAATTAACTGACATTTCAACTACTCTGTCACCTTTTCATGACTCACCTGACCACGATTTCGATGTAAACGACAGCTGGAGTGGACTTTTCCACCACATCTGCAATAAAGTTGTATCTGTAACGGGGGCTGTCCGGTTTAAAGGGAGAGGCACACTGGGCTGTTGGCAGGATGAGTTCACGAAACCTCCCGGATATCGAGAAACCTCCGTCCTCCTGGTCTTTGTTTTTCTGAGTGTCCAGCAGCACCGCACCGCAGAGACCCAGACCCACAGAGACTGACCTGAGCAGAGAGGAGCTGCTGCTGTCCCCTCCTCTCTGTCTGTCCCACACCGGGGGTCCTTTATCCAGGCTCTCAGCTCCCCTGTGCTTACATATCACTACAGAGGACACCCTGCTGACTGTCCTCTCTGCCACAGAGTGAAGTCCACGGCTCTGACACCAAGTATGTGTCCTCAGCGCCGAGACAAAACACTTACGAAGAGGAGTTGCTGCCATGTTGCATCACTTCACTCACACCGGTCCGGAGTTTATTCACACCGAAACAACACTTTAAATCCAAATATATTTACAGAAACAACGGTCCGTTTTGTATTAGACGTAATAGTCAAACTGTTCATATAGATAAGAACGATATGGTATTAACAGGTCCTGTGAATTTCAGCGTTATCTCCAGCTGACAGATCACTAGCGACAGTCAACAAACAACCTAACACCGGAAGTATAACTGTAATACGGGCATGCGCAGTACGCTTCTTCTAAGGGTTTTTGTCTCATTACTGTTCTCCAGAGGATGAAAACGAAACTGTTATAGAAAGAAAAGGCTAATAAATAAAAAATAATAATAATAATACGGTTATTTAAAAATAGAGTAACAGTAGAGGGCACCACATTTAGCATGTTTAACTGCTTGTGTGTTCTTTTCTCGTGTGTAATCATCTTTTGTTGGTCTGCTTATCTTATTTTATTTTGGTTTTAGTTCATTTATTTTTTTAACTCTCAATTTTTAAATGGTTATTTTTAAATGTTAATTTGGTAATACTTATGTAAAGGCTTGACAGAGGTGTCTTTGAATTTATTTATTATTTATTGTCATTTTTATAAGGTAAGATATTTTATTCAATTATTTTTATCAAACGTTTGGACAAACTGAAATCGAAACAAAATCAAGTTTTAATGTGAAAGAAATATACCACGTGCGGAAGTGACGTATATGTTTTGGTAGTTACCGGAAAGGCGGGCAGCGATGGCAAATTTGAAATTTGCGGGCTAGCCGCTAGCCGCTAGCAAACTCCTCGGATTAATAATAAGTTTCTTTTTCACCGAAACCATGGCGTCGTATCATCATTTATTACAACACACAAAATCGCGGTTTGAGTCTCCTGCTAAAGTGTTTGCTAAGCTAAAGTCCAAAGTGCGGAGAGAAGAGATGTGCGCTAAAGACGGGACTTTCACGGCCCAGGACCCGCTGTGTAACGTTACAGAGAAACATGGAGCAGGTTTTGGGTCGCCCAGGAAGCGGGCAGAGAGCACCTGGGTGACCGAGGAGCTCAAGGAGAATCAGAGGACTACTTATTATCGACATGAAGCTCAGGCGTTGACTCTTTCACCCATAAAGAGTCCTCAGAAAAGCTTCGCTTATTCAAACATTAGCAGAAATGCGGAGGAAATGCCTCCTGTGACAGAGAGAGGACACGGAAGTTCACCGAGAAAAAGAGCTTTTGTGGAGTCGGTAGCTTTGTCCTCTCTGGTGGACAGAAAGCAGATCCACACAGAGACACCTCAGATCAGAGACACGAGGGGCTTCAGGGTGACCAGCGGGACTCCAGTAAAGATACATCCAGTGGAAAATGAATATGTGGACAGTGTTTTTGAGGAGGGGTGTGCTCCTCTTGACAAACTGATGTCTCCGGTTTATATGTGCTCCCCCATGAGGAAGAGGCTGAGGAGGAGTAAATGGGAGTCGCAGGAGTTTAACAGAGTCAGCAGCAGCACAAAGGAGGTCAGCAGTGGACCCACAAGTCAGCCACAAGAGAGGAAAACCTCCAGTGCTCTCAGTGAGGACATCCACACTCAGGTGGAGGACATGGGTAATTTCAGAGGACCAGAGATGGACAAGTTCACTCATGAACCAGCGCTCCCATCACCGAGAGCCATCAGAAAGAAACGTGAGATATTATTGATGCTTTAATCCAGATTAACTCTGGATCGACATCCTGAACCCTGAGCAAATTGGTGCAATTAAAAAAAAAAGAGCTAATGAGCAACGTGCTAAGAAATTGCACAAACTGCAAGAAATTAGTAGATTTAGGGAAAAAAAGTCCCGGGAAACAAGAAAAAATCAAGGGAAAAGCCATCTTTATCATTATAATAACACACTTTATTCATCATATATTTTACATAATTATTATACATTTTAAGCACATTTTCTTGTTTGTTTAGTTTTACTTTCTTTTTATGTCTTTATTTTTTTCCAAAAGAACATTGAAATACAGTGACACACTGCAGAACATACAACAGCTGGTCACCTTAGTATCTATACAAGCAACTGCACTGATAGATATACAAGACAGTTCATATGGTAAATATTTGTTTTGCGTTATTATTAATGTTCTTTTTTAAACATTTTTTAAACTAATTTTCAGGTCATGTTCATGTTTTTGGTCTGTTTTTTTTTTTTTTTTTTTTACTAATGGATGATTTCTTCTTTTGCCACAAATTGCAAGAAACTAGTAGAAAATTGTGTTAAAAATAGGGAAAATGTCTATGGAAAAAAGAAAAAAGCCAGGAAAAAGCTGTAGTTATAATAATCATAACTGCATATTTCAAATTATGTTACAGGCTTATACATTTTAAGCACCTTTCAGGTCATTTCCTTGTTTGCTTTGTTTTGCTAACATATTTTTTTTAAACACATTTTCTTGTATTTATTTATTTTTTACTGATATCTTACTAATTTCAGGATGATTTTTTCGTTGCTTATTGCCTTCTTCTAATTTTTTTCAGAGAAATCAAGCCAGTTTGTTCATGTCTCAAAGGGTTTTACTCTTTTCCTTGTGTTAGGTAAGAAGTCAGCTGATGAGTTTTTGCTGTTTTGAACAGATTGCTTTGTTCGTTTGGAAACTCTTCCTCCGATGTCTCCAGCCAAGATGTTTGCGTACTTGAAGGAGAGGGAAAGTAAAAAGGAGCAGCAGGAAGTTCATAAAGTCAGCAGCAGCACGAGGGATCTCTTTGACGCAGGTGGTGAGTGTATTAGGAAGTTAAAATACTTAAATCCAGCAAAGCAAAAAGTTATAGCTCACTAGTTCTCAACTTGGGGGTCCTGACTCCCAGTAGGAGTCACCAAAGTTTCACGGGGGGTCATGAGGCGACTTTAATTTCTGGGGTATAAAAAAAACCCTTAAAAAACCCCAAAACACTACACCATATCTCAAAACAAAATTATATATTTTTTTGTAATAATCTTTTAATTGGTTTATATGAACATAAAAAAAACAACATCCACCAAATAAATGCGAAGATCTTTCAAGCATGGAAAAAATAAAATAAGTAGATTGAAACAAAAATAGAATTAACAAAAAAGTGAAATGTGTTATGTATGTATCTGATACTTTTTATTTACACAAAATAATGTCTCACAGTTGAAACATGCACTATCCATTTTGTCTAGTTCTTAATAGAAATTGTTATTTTTTAAGATAAGATTATTATTCAAGATATACATTAAAAAAAAAATCATATTAGACAAGTAGACAGTTAAAACAACCCACGAGCTAACAATAATGGCAATGTTTCAGCGAGAAGAAAACACTGAATTTGTCTTAAAAGAAGCCTTTAAAGTATGTATGATAATTTAAAAAAGCATGACACACAGAATCATATAAAAAGTTTCCAAAACTGTTAGGACAACTCATCTCCAAGCTAATACTCACAGGAAATAATCTGCTCAGAAATCATCCAAACTGCTCATTTATTGCTGTTCCTGCAGTCATTGCGTTCTGTACTGTTATTGTTGTGCATTATAATGTGAAATATCTATAAAATCAGTCACTCAGTCAGAGGCCTTTTACCCAATAAAAGAAGAGGGGTCCCCCAAGGAAAAAGGTTGGAAACCAATGTTCTAGCTGATGTCAGCAAAGGCTCTTTTGTGTTTTTCATTACGGTTTGCATGTTTTATAGTTTTGTTTATGTTTCCCCACAGATAACCTCCACCAGCGCAGAGACACGCCTCCCTCCACAGCTCACAGCGTGGGTGAGATGGAGGACGTTGATTGTAGAGGTGCTCCAGAAAGTGTGGTTCCTGTCAGCCGCTCCAGAGTCGAGCCAGCTGACAGCCAATCAGACACAGATCCCTCAGAAGATGTCCCGAGTCCTGCTGTGTCACCGCAGTGTGTTTTGTTCGAAGACCCACTTGTACTGAATACCCCACGGATCTCCATACCAAAGAAACAAGAGGCTGTGTTCAAGCCAAACAGGTGGCCCCAGCGCACGAAATTCCCAAGTGTGAGTAGAGGACACTTATTTAAAAACTAACACCTTTTAAAAGGAAGTCTTCGGTTTATTTTAGGGTAAATAAAAGAGTCTTATGCTGATCAGACAGGGAGGCTAAGGATCAGCAGTAACATATATTTTAGGCACCTAAAAAAACTCCCAGCCAAAACAATTTCAGTTAAAGTGTATGCTATATCATGTTTGTGTTATCGTGATACGTTGGTGAATTTTAACTAATGCTTGTAAAAACCAAAGTCACACAATAACATGAACAGTATAACTGATCAAGGCGGTGGTAGAGCAGCAGCTCTTGCGTTCAGGAATGTTATAAATCACAGTTTTTCTCTGTGGAGTCCGGCTTTGAAGAGAGCGACAAAACAGCTCCAGTTCTTTGTTGCAATTAACTGTCTGACATGAAGGTGAAGCTGTGAAAATACTCTGAATATAGCATACACTGACTTTCTTTAGGTGGCTCAAATACATTTTCATACATATCTTGTTGACCCCCTCCACAGCAGTAAATCACTTAGCTTCAGTGTCAGTACTCCTGTCTGCATGCTAACCGCCATCGATCGGCGGTAATACACCGACTGTGGAAAAGAACGTACCTCATACAACCCCCCTTCAGAAAATCTGAGCTATTCCTTTGAGGTTTTAATTTGGAGGCACATTTTTGATGAAAATGGGAAATGATGGGAAATTGAAATCAGTTATAGTTTGTCTTGTTTTTGACAATTTTGTTTTTGTCTTTGGCAGGAAAGCGTGATTTATCTCAAAAAATGGTTCCTGAGGAAAAATCACAAGGGCTTGTTTGTTGATGGAGTTCACCGGTAAGTTTTTCCTTGAAGCACCGTGATTTTACAAAAAAGGAAGAATATAACGCTGTCAGAGTTTATGGTAACTAATTTTCAGATTGTTTATTCAGATACTGTCAAAGGAGACGGACGTGTTTATGCTTTAGATTTTGGATCTGTGTGGTTTAGTGTGAACACTTTTTTTTGTTTACTTGTCTTTTTCGCCTAGGGACGACAACATACCATGGAACAGTAACATCATTGTGGACAGGGTTTCTAAGTCTGTGGTAAAGACGGTCTCCGGCAGGGTTTACATTTTGGTCGGAAAGATGAATAAGAATATTGAGTCCGGTAAGCCAGATTTTGTGTGGGCGGATACTTTCCACAGAGAAAATGATTCACTTTGGCAGAAAGAAGTTAAAAAAGACACAACAGAAAGAAAACTTATGCAAATGTCAATACTTTGTGGATTAACACTTCTCTTCATGTATCTTTCATTTTTGCTTGCAGAGTTTCCAAAGTGGCTTTTGAAGAAGTTTGCTAATGGGTTTCCTCCAGACTGGGAGGCACTTTATGAGAGGTTTCTGTCAGAGTCAAAAGAGTAAGAATATTTATTTCTGTTCATTTTGTGCTGTTACTGATAATTGCTGTTACAATAAAAGCATAATACTTAATACCATTTGATGTCCGAAAGAACTCAAAAACTATTAACAAATAGTGGTTAAAATGTGGTTATTTAAAGAGCTGAATTTTATTTTGTTGCAGCGACCCCAATAGAGAAACAGAGAGGAACACTCAGGGGAGAGTCGTCATATCAAGATCGAAATCTCAGGCGTCCTCCATCAACCATTCAGTGAAGCAACACAAGCAAAAGTCTTTGAGGGCACGTGAGTACGAAATTAATGCTTTAGTTAACAGCTCAGCAAGTAAATTCTTTGTTTGAGAACATGCAACGACATGTTCTTGCACTGAGGCCTGCTACTCCCATTAGTTATTTGGTTTAAAGAGCTGTAGAAAACACTACTTTTCCTCCAGTTCTTATTATTTTGTGCTTTCTGTTTTGCTTTTTTTTTTAACAGCAGCAGAAAGGTCTATTGTTTCATTATACAAATGTATCACATGGAGATTCATTCTGAATGTAACAATACTGAGTCTACAGCCTGTGCCAGCGGCTCTGTGGGGCTGCACCAAACGGCAACCCACAGGGCTGGAAAAATTAAGCCAGCGCTGAATTGCCAAAAACTGGTTCCTTGAATGGCCACTTGAGACTGGCTGCAAAACAGAGCAGATCCCCGTAGACCTCCATGTTAAAATGCCCAAGTTTACAGTAGAAATAAACATGTTCACATCCTGGTACAAAAAAGGTTTTAGGCTTTGGTCTGTATAGCTAATTTCAACATTTGTGACAACTACACGGGGGGGCGAACTTTTATATAACTCACCTGTTCCGATTTTATGAGAGTTTAAAGTTATGCTTAATGAAGGCTATGGCCACTTTTAATGACAGGCTGTCAGAGAGGGCTGCAACTAACACAAGTTGTTTGTTTAGGTCTTTAAAATGTCAGAAAATAGTGAAAAATGTTAATCTGTGATTTCCAAACCCTGAGATGACATCCTAAAGTTTTATTTTGTCCACAAGCAAAAGATTTTCAGTTTACTGTCATAGTGTAAGAAACCAGTAAATATTTACATTTAAGAAGCTGCAATTAGAGAAAATTTTCTTTAAATAAAAAAAAATACTCAAACAAATTGATTCATTTAATAGTTGACGACTTATTGATAAATCAATCAGTGGTTGCAGCGCTGCCGTCTGTGAGGCGTTGTCCCGGTCTCTCAGTCAGATTCACCCCTCACTCCTTCCCAGCTCCAACCTCTCACCCAAGTGTGGTCTGTTGCGCCTACATAAAACCAAAATGGCGATGACCAAATTGTCAAACTAGAGGCTTCAATACAAGAGTCCACAAACCAATTTTTCAGCATGCTAAGATGCTCACAGTGATACTGCTAACGTGCTGATGCCACGCAGGTATATGTTTGCCTTATTTCCCATCTTAACATATTTTGGGAGGATGATAATTAACACAAAATACAGCTGAAGTTAATGGGAATGTCAGTAGTTTTGCACTTTTACTAAAGTTTGGACAGTTGTGACTTGATGGTCCGAGTTATTGGGATTCATCTTCTGGGGACCTTAAATGGCTGCACCAGATTTAATGGCAGGCCATCCAGTGTTGAGATGTTTCAGTGTAGACCAAAGCGGTTGACTGACCTTCTGACTGACGGACATCGCCATCTTCAGAGCAGCTAGTATGGCTAAATACTCATCTTAGTCTTTTATCCTTACAGTTATTTTGTCGTCCTCTCCAGCTGATTCCTGTCCTCCTGAATCCATGACTTCTGCAAGAGTGTCTCGAAGTGGTCGTGTGATTAAGCCTCCTCTGGAGTATTGGAAAGGAGGGAGAGTCATTCTGGATGCACAGATGAATGTTACTATCCACGAATGTTACGATACCTCCATCTGCATCCCTGTAAGCACCTGAAGTTGAGCTCATGAGCCACATAATAATCCAGAATATTTTTTTATCTATAAACCACCGATTATTCTAATGTAAATTTCTATGTATCACATCAGGTCACTACGACAGTGTCTACGAGGGCGTCACAGAAACCTGTCCGTGTGTTCCTGCCCTGCAGTGAAGGTAAACATAACTTAGAGCTGGAGTTTCAGTGTTGTGCAGGGTTCCCACAGTCATGGAAAAGCTGGAAAAGTCACGGAATTCCACAGTCACATATTCCAGGCCTAGAAAAGTAATTGAATCAGTAAAAGTTATTGACAGTTTTGGAAAAGTCATGTAATTTTGTTTTGCATTATGCATATGTTATAGTAATCTTCCATGGATAACCTTACACATATTGTAACATAGAAGCAGTTTTAGTTTCAGTAGCTGCGGATGTAATGTTGATATAATATGTGTTGATGTGTGAAGTTTTGTTTACCATCATGGTAATCATTCGTAAAATCATCATTTCTTAAATTTTCTCTCTGCCCTCTGTCTCTCCCTTCCTATACACACGCTAACTGAAATTATGTTTGCATAGAGTTTGACTATGATATGTTTCAAAAATGCTGGGCACGTGGGGGGAGAAAAAACTATTATGGGTCCTTGAAAGTCATGGTGAAGTTTTGAAATTTTGTCTGTGAAAGTGTGCAGGAACTTTGATCGTGGGACATGTTACGAGCTGTATGCAGATAACTGTCGCCTTTGTTTTCAGGCCGTAAACAACGTGAATCGGCCAGTGACGAAGAGACGTCGGTACCGCTGAGGAAGGTCAAGGCTCCACTCCGCAAACACAACAGAGCCAAGGTTAAGCCTGACGAGAAGCCCTCTTACTCACAAGAACCTCCTGTGGAAACACATAGCAGCACTGACGAATGGTCTGGCAGGCACACAAGGTCCAGCCAAAGGCGTCCAGCTAAAGACAGAACAATGCATGTGGACACTGTCCCCCAAAGGCAAAGTAAACCTGAAAAGTCTTCAACATGGAGGTCAAAAAAACAGACACATGGCACCTCAAAGCCGTCAGTGAGAGGCAGAAAACACGCTGTCCGAGCATCTCCAGAATCTGTTAATGACAGAACATCCACATCATCGCCTGATGAGGTCGTTGGGAGAAAGAAGCAGCGGAAAGAAGTACACAGGGAGAGAGGCAGGGGAGCCCCTAAACCACGACCAAACTACGTGTTTCCATCAAGCGATTCGTCACAGTCATCTGAGGAGTTCAAGGAAGAATTAAAAAAAAAACCTAGAGTAACGCAAACAAAAGGCAAACAGAGCAAACGCAGCAAATCGTCTTCACCCTCCAAGCCGTCACCTAAGTTGACACAATCCAGTAAGAAACCCCAATCAAAGAAAGGCAACGCTCCGATTCCAGCAGAGCGAGATGACGACGAGTGGACGGAGGCAGAGCTCGTGAAGCTACAAGAGTAAGCCTAGTAAAGCTACAGATTGAGAAAGTAGCATTTTGTGGAATTACAGTTGTATTTTTCTGTATGTAACCTCACAGCTCACTGGTGTTTATGTCTCCAGGGCTGTGTCCTACTACCCCAAGCACATGACAGCTTACTGGGAAAAGGTGGCGAGGGTGGTCGGAACACGTTCTGCAGAAGAGTGTCACCACAAGCACACGACCCAGGGAACCTCCCAGACCCCCGCTAAAAAAGCCAAGAAACCCAAAAAGGTGGAAGCAACAAAAGATCCAGGTAGAGAACGTTTTTAGTTTGGGTTGTAAGCTCGCTGCTTTCTAAAAAGCGTCTTTCACACAGTTCCTTCAGGCAATGCTAGTGAGTTTCACTATTCACGCAAGCACTACATTTAGGAACGTTTCCTTCTTGCGTCTTTTCACGCCTGCCTTGGCAATGTTGGAATAGAAGGGACAAGGAACGGTCCAATCAGATTGAGGTAATGCAACATTTACGTATGTATGCCATGTGTGTGTTTATGTGTGCAAACACGCTCAACAGTGAAAGTGAGCATGAATGTCAAGCCCAGATTCAGTCGTTTGGCATTTTGCCTCACTATATATGTTTTCTTTGGACCTTCGTTTCTTGGGTGCATGCAACTTACAGTCTGGCACCTGATTTCCTGATTTTTTAAAGCCCAAACCTTATCTAAGCGCTGTGGCGGCACACACACAGAAAAAAGTCCCAAACACAGAAAAGAAGGAGCACATTAGAAAATACAGGCAGAGGGCAGAGTCTGCAGAAAAAGACACCGCCACACACCACTGGTGGGTCATAAGTGATGACTGAGGGGATTACTTCTGTATGAGTCCATACATAGTTGTTTTTTTTTTAAGAAAACCTTTCATAGTATATTTTTAGTAACTAGATTTATCTACATGTTTATGCAAAAGGGAGGGCGTGTTTAATGGCAGAGATTTCAAAAGCTATTATTTATGCCCAGTGACAGATGATCCGGTGATATCTGCCCGAGCGGGAACCTTCAAGAGAAAGCAGCAGGTGCGTCAGTTCCTGGACAACATGCCCAGAGACGATGTTGAGGACGTTTTCAGCTCTGCGTACATGCAGAATAAACGCTTTGAGGTTTGATTCTTTCCGTCTTTGCAAAAATTTTGCAATAATAATAATAATGACACCATACAAAACCAGTGCTAACTGTTTCCCTCCCACCTGTCCTGATGCATAGATGCCCTCCATGTGTCCGAGTGAGCACGACTTCAAACTCCCAGACATGGAGCCACTGACCCCCATGTCGACAGGTTTCCCTGAAGTGAAGACTCCTCAGTGTCTGCATATCACTCCTGGCATGATGGGTTCTCCAAGCAGGTGAATGACATTAACTTCTGTGTTCTAGCTTGTAAAAAGTGATCGCAGTATAATAAATAACTTGCCTCTTTTCTTTTTTTTTAATTGCAAAGGAACCATGATGACAAGTACGTCTATCAACTCCAGAAAAGGATGAAAAAAAATCAATTTAACGTCTGCAAACAGGCTCCTTCTTCAAAGGTGATAATTCACAAGGGCTCATTTCTGAGATTCTTGTTATATTAAACAGATCAATTATTGTTTTTTTATTGTAAAAATATAATTTCCCTTTGTTGTTTCTTTCAGAGCTTCTCACCCACACCATCAGTTAAACGAACAATGAGAAGATGTGGTAATGCAGGTAGGATTCCTGAGACGTGTGCAAAAAAAAAAAACCCTAATATAAATTTGATTTATATTGTTTGTATTGTGTTAACACAGGTAGAGCTGTTTAAGTTTTATTAAATTGCGAAATTGTCGGCTTTTTGTATACTGCTGTATGTACATGTAGCTCTGTTCACAGGGAGAATTTCAGAAATGAATTGAACACATTGCCTTTTTTTAACAAAACCCATTTCTGTCCCTTTTTACTTGAAGATGACACCTTTGTAGTCTGGGAGATGTTCCCGGGAAATGGTGGCCAGCTGTCTGATAGTGAAGAGGAAGAGGATTTTTACTTTTCAGATAAGGACTGATTGGAGCTGAAATGCCAAACCATTGTAAATGGAAAAAAAACAAACCCTTACATATTGTTTGAATGAATTAAAGAGTTAAAATCAATGGAACAAAGGCGAGATGTGACTTTTGCCCTGGTAAACTCATCAATTTAAACTATAAAACTGTTGCAATTTTGTTTCCGTCTTTCACCTGTAGGAGTTGAATGTTTTTATTTTTTTAAACATAAACTCAGATTTGAGCTCTTTAATGTGAAACAAACACTATAAATAGAGTAACTGTTTTTTAATTTTTCAAACACAACCTGCAATGCTAGGTATGTATGGTAAATTAAACACACCTTGTGGTGAGGCTGTGTGGAACTGGAATAGCTGAAAATTTCTTTGAAATTTAAATATGCTGTAAAAAACACATTGTGTTCCAGTATTTGCTTGTAAATATAGTTTAAGTTTTTAAAAAGTCAGTTGTAACTGTTCTTTTAATAAACATTCTTTAATTCTTAGTAATGATTTTTGTGTATATTATATATTTAGAGAGCAGAACAACTTTGTGTCATAAAAATGTTAAGGACAAACACTACAGGTGAAAACATCGTTTTTTGTTGGGCTTTTTTTATGCCATTTCCAATTTTGAGATTTTAGGTAATTTTGTTTCCAAAATATCTTGTTTCAGACTAGTGGATAGGAAACTTCCAAAATGCACATTTAAGTGATTATTTTTCTTCAAATTTCTGTTCTTGAACTGTGTGCAAAAAGCATATATTTTATTATATATTGCATAATTTCTAAAAACTAAAAAGTTCTCAGTAATCAGCTGAGGAAGTTTCTCTGGGATATCTCGTTATCAGGGCCCGAGCATGACATACACCAAGATGAAGCAGATATTCAGTGTCCTCCTGTCCCACCTAGTGGCCACACTACACTACACACTTACAATGAACATTTATATTGCATTTTACTTTTCCACTTTATCATATGTTTGAAAGTATCATCCAATATACAATACACTGTATGACATTGATTGTACTTACCTAGAACAACAGCTTCTTTGTACAGTAACACTACTTGCACAAACCTCACGCAATATTAGAACTAGAAATAACAATAATGGCAATTTGTTTCGTTTACTTATGATTATGATTAGAGTTGCTAATAATTATTTCGGACAGTGGTGAGTGGATGCCTTCATAAAAATTACATTTTAAAAATTTATATATATCTCGCACTTATCTGGCACTTAAAGAAACCAAACTTTCATGTTTTATTCCTGTGTATATTTTGAAGGGTTTTTTTTCTTATATCATTCATACATTGATTTATATAACATTTTATTCGTAAAATAAGACTAAATTTTATGTGTTGTTGTTGTGTTTGTGTGTGTGTGTGTGTGTAGCTGTTGAGCGTATTTTCTGATTTATGGATTATAAAAAGAAATCCAAAAGATTTTATGGTTGGACCTATTACTAAAAAAAATAGATAAAATGTCTTCTTCTTATTATTATTAATATCATTATCATTATTGTGGCTGTTTACACATTTTTTTTAAAAAAATTATCTAAATTGAAAGAAAAATCAATATTTTTTCTTAAAATTGTTTGACTCATATGACTAATTTGACTCAACCAGAAACTGTACCTGACTTTAAACAATTTTCGGTGTTTTATTGTTTTTTTATATTGTGTTTTTATACTTTATATTCATTACAAATAAGCGTATGTTTAATCACAGAATGCATTTATTTTTACACTATGATACGATTGTAAAAGACTTGTAAGACCAAAAATAATGTCTTAATGTAAAGTAATCAACTGGAGCATGTACATGGTGAAATCTATTTAGGTAAGAGTGCCCCCCTTAAATATGCAGTAGAGGTGGCTGTGTGTGTTTTTGGACTGTCTCTGGTCTGAATGCGCCAGCAGAAAATAAAATCACGTGAACGTATGTCACGTGACTGCCGGGACTATAACTGTCCAGCAGACACCTCAGCTGAGTTTAGACGTTAGCCGAGGACACGATGAACACGCTGTGAGTGTTTAAGTAACGTCGTTGTGTTGTATTTTTACAGAGATATCCTGTAAATACATTAGACAGATGATGTAAACTCTTTTTTACGTGACTTTTATTGTGGCGGATCTTTTGTGTTTGGTTTTTACCGGCTGTGTTGACCTGGATTTGCTGATACCTCACTGCTAACATAGCAGGTTAAAAATGTTCACGTAACGCTAAGACTTTTTTGAAAAGCAACGTGGCTTTTTGTTATGAATGTAGTCAGTAAACCGTGTTATGTGTGTCTACCTGTGTTTAGAAATTCGTGTAATTTGACCTACTAAAAGCTAAATCAGACTATGTTTCACTTTTATTACCCTGAGATAACACGGAAGTAATGTCGCCTTTTTGATACCTCCCGGGTCTATTTCTGTGCGTATGAATCTGTGCATGTGTACATTTGATTCAACAGTGTTGTTTTTTTGTCCTCCAGCAGGCTGACCTTCTCAGTCCCCTTGTTATTCAGCTCGTTGGTGTGGAGTGGATATCTGGAATATGACCAAGATGTCTTGTAAGCAAATCCACTTTAAGAACCATTTCCTTATCCCACTGTCATTTACAAAATTATCTTTGTATCTCACCTGGTTTAAACCCTTTTTAGAAAAATGGAAAGTCAAACCTTTAAGACTTTAATTCAAAGGTAAAGTACAGTTTTGGCAGCCCAAATGTGCAGCAAAGACTAAGAAAGAGAAAAGGCTTTAAATATCATTTGTCTGTCTGGTGATTTGCAAGTATTGGCACTATTTTGTGTTTGTTTTTAGGGCACCAATACGTTGGTCATTTTAATGACCTGCTGACAGCGACGTGTTTGCTCATTTAACAATTGAGTCACTACAATAAAGGACTTTTAAAGGAATATTTCTTGACTATATATCTTTGGAGGGCCTGGATCCTGTGTCTCCTGATACTTTGGCGACATTTAGTTCCAAGCATTTCTCCAAATTCAGTCAAAAAAATTAGGTTCGGATATTCCCACATTAAACATTTATGGTCTGTGGGACCTGTGATGTTTGCTCTTAATATGTGGCTATTTTCACACGTTTGAAAATCTTGTACAGATCTCATGAACTGCAGAATAGACAGACACATTGGGCAACACATTTGGGCAAATTAAGCAACTCGGGGTTGCTCAAAAATGGTTATACAACTGAGATGTTTCTGTACGTTTGCACAAAGGTTCAGCTCACTGTAGATCCACAACAAAGTCATAAATATATTTTTAATTCAACAGGCTGGTTCGCAGCTACATATTCAGTGTCATGACGTTTTGGTAAAGTGAAGCCCCTTTTTTTTTTCTTTATTTGGTTTAACTTAATAATACTAGTTATCTTAGGTACTTTTACACAGTGAACGATTTTTCTCTTTTTTTTTTACAACATAGAGATTAAAAAGAAAACATAAAAAATATTAAAGTGTTGTATAAACACATTTAAACAAAAAAAGGTTGTTTTGGGGAATAAATTTATATAATTTATAATTATATAATAATAAATATATAATTTATAATTAATAATTTATAATTTTTCCACCTATTTTCATAACGAAGATTTCATAATTGATATCATACCAGCACTTGATGGATTGGGCATCTGGCTGAAGCTGTTTCTTTTTAATAGCTTTTTTTTTTTAGGGAAAGTCAATCCCTCTTATGTGAAAGATCATGACACTGTTGCCTCTTTCCTCAGAATACCAGGCGACTGGACTCATGTGGGTCGTGTGGACCCTTCAGAGGAGCTGGAGCTGACCTTTGCCCTGAAGCAGCAAAACACTGACCTGCTGGAGGAAATACTCAGACGAGTGTCGGACCCTGACTCAGCACAATATGGTAGGGCTCCATCTGATAATACCTAGTAGTCCTCAAGTAACCTTAATGATTTAGGCTCTTAAAAAAATCAGTATATTCTTGTTAATGCTATAAAACTTGAGCAAATTTGCTTTTTTATATATTTTTTCAAAAACATGGGAAGAAGGTGATGAACAACTTAACAAGTAATGACCCAAAAACTAGAAGAAAGAAATTAATAAAAAGTTACAAAAAATGACCTAACAATAAGCTGAAAAAATGACAACAAAAAATAAAAAAGAAAAGTAAAAAACAAACAAACAAAAAGAAAACCAAGAGTGTGCTTAAAAAAAAACTTATGTTTTTTTTATGTAGCATGATTTTAAATATGTAGTTATGAGAATAAAAAATATATTTTTTGGACATTTTTTGCTATTTTTTTGATAATATCTAATAATCTTATACAGCTAATTTTCAAAATATTTCTTTGTCACCTCGTACTTTTTTTTTTTTTTTGAAGTTTGCCAGACATTTCGTCATGTTTTTTTTTCCATGACTTTGAGAGAAATCACATTTTCTCAGGTTTCAGAGATTTAAATGCTAGTAAATGGCATCTGAATGCAGAACCAGAGAACTGATGTCGATCCAGGTGTTAAAGGGTTAAGTTGACCCTGTAAACATTAACAGATCCTCAAGAGTTTATTTAAATATAATACTACAAACAGAGTGAAGGAGGCCTTTTTTTGTCCCCACAGGTAAACACCTCAGCCTGGAGGAAGTCTCCTCCCTCGTGCGCCCGTCTGAACTGACCCAGAAGGTGGTGCATCGCTGGCTGCAGAGCCATGGGATTACAAACTGCCTGACTGTACACTCTCAGGACTTTTTACAGTGCACCATGACTGCAGAGTAAGCATATTTTTTTAAGCATTTGTTCTGCCAACTCAACAGTAACTTTACTTGCTCTTGACACAGTTAACAGCAAAATAGTTCCTTTTCTGCTTTACTTCCCTCTTTGTGTAAATCATGCAGAGGCCACACTCTTATCTTGTGAGACTGTTCCTCTTTCTGTGGTTTTTGGTTAAAATCAAACTTAATATTTAGCTGGAAGGTTTTGTAATTCTTAAATTCTGGGACAAAGTTATTAGATCTTAAAACAACTAAAAAAACAACCCACCTTACCTGATAACTGAGTTTTACTTACTGGCAGCAGTTCGGCACCCATGGAGTACATTTATTTCATTTGGAGTTACATCAGTTTTGCACAAAAGCTTATGAGTTTCTGAAGAATCTGGAATTGCACGGTTGTTTGTTCGTGATTTTGGAGTGTATTGGTAGTCATTTAGGCAGTGTTTGTTTGTTTGTTTGTTTGTTTTGTGTATTCAGGGTTGCAGAGACGCTGCTTCCAGGTAGCAGGTTCCGTCGTTACAGCAGAGACGGGCAGTCTGTGGTGAGGTCTTCAGCCCCGTACTCTGTGCATGATGATGTTCACCAGCACCTGGACTTTGGTGAGGACTCTATATCTGTAAAATGCTCAGCTGACATCTGTGATTGCTGTGTATTTAGGTTCTGGCCTGTACTGGACTCACAAACTAATTGCACCAGCAAAAGACAGAGCACATTTTAAGAGCACATTTTAATTGAATGACAAAAAGCATTTAAAACCCAACCAAATAGATGTATTTCACAGACTTTAGGCTCCACGAATTGATATCAATATAACTTCCCTACCTGTTTAACACTAATCCATATACATACATACACACAGAGATAGGTGACATCAGTCCCTCACCTCCGCATCCCTGCCAGGACCCTCCATACTACAATAGCTGACACACCTAAATATCAAACTATGAAATTATGTTATTGTTTTCCATTCCTTCTGTACTAAAACTGATTTTATTTTTAATTTTTAAAATAGTATATTGAGATTTTAATTTGACTATTTTATATAATGGATTATAATTTTATATAATATTATTTTTTTATTTCCCCTTTTACACACACAGTCATACACATAAAATAGTGTGCCATACTTAAAAAAAATCCCAAATTTAACTACTCCTGCAAGATATTATTAGGATTATTATCATTTAAAAAAAATCTATTCATTTATTTTTATTTCTCATTTGACAAGTAATAGAAAACACGCAAACATTAACATACAAAAATGCAAATTACAAAGCATATACTAATATGAAATGGAAGAAAATCAGACAGGGAAATCACAATTCAGTTTGCAAGTAAATTACTAGAACTATTACGAATATTATTTCATCTTTTTTTTGTTGTTTCTGTGTCATGTATAATTCTGTATGCCATGTCATTTTTCCTTTTTCTGTCCTTGTATATTTTCCCCTTGTTACTATCATTGTTATTCCTGTAAAGCCATTGCTTTTTTACACTTTCTGTTTTGTTTTTGGCACCACAGAAAAGGATCTGTAATAACATTGCTGGCTGGATGACCTTTTTGTGTGTGTGTTTTTCCACAGTTGGAGGGCTTCACCGCCTCCCTCCTAAAGGGCAGGACCTCAGCAAAGCCTCTTCAAACAGGAAGCGGAAGCAGTCGAAGGCCGGGTACCACCTGGGAGTGACTCCCGCTGTCTTGAGGGCTCGTTATAACCTCACAGCAGCTGATGTGGGATCGGCTCAGAACAACAGCCAGGCTGTAGCTCAGGTGTGATCATCTAAGAATACTTTTGTTATAAAGCCCTGTTTGTTGTGTTGCTTTATACAACAGTTAGTTCTGATCAAGCAATTTGACTGGTCGAGAGGCATTTTAGGAGTGCTGATATAGGAGTACAACATCACTGGGACTGTTAATGCTTCAGTCCGCTGTACGGCTGTTTAAAATCAGTTAAGTAGTGAAAGAGTGATATGTTTAAAAGTAGAATATGTTTACAGTATTATGTAAGCATAGGTTCAAACAGCTAGTTGGTGCTGTTCATGAAGCTGTCAGTTGGTCAGGTTGAGGGAGGAGAGAAGAATAGAGACCGAATCACAACCGTGATGATATACGAGCTCAACGATCACTCCCTCTCGTGCGATATTGCTTAAGTAAGACATGCCTTCATTAGCTCAGACATTACAAAGTATCTCTCTGTCTGTAAATCAATTAATAATACCAATACATCAATAAATCAAGATCAATCAGTCAGACTGTATTTGTATAGCACTTTTCATACAAGCAAAACTGTAACACAAAGTGCTTCATACAATAAAACCGGAATCACCCCCTTTCACACACATACGTTACACACAAACATACACACAAGCACATGGATAAAAAAGCAAGACTTTGTAATTAATTCAAATAAGAGTACTCATTAAAATCAGGAAATGAGGAAACAATATAGACAAAAAATATAGATAAAAGGTAAAAAAGAGATAACAGTACAAATTCAATCTGATACCATAACTGGGTATACTTTCTCACTTTAGCTACCTGTTTTCTGTTGTTAGTTTTTGGAGCAGTACTACAGCCCCGCAGACCTGTCGGAGTTCATGGGCATGTACGGCAAGGGCTTCAAGCATCTGTCTCAGGTGGACCGGGTCGTCGGCACTCAGGGAGCAGGAAAGGCTGGACTAGAGGCCAGTCTGGATATAGAGTACATCATGAGCACCGGGGCAAACATCTCCACATGGTTCTTCACCAATCCAGGTCTGTATGATAGAGAGTGAGGCTTCAAATCGACAGTTTGGAGTTTTAAACTAGACTGCTTTAACAAAAGACGTAATTTTACTTAGCAGAACACTAGAGCTGCTCATCTACCGCTGCCTCGATCAGTTGGTTTGTTCATTGTTGTTGTGTGACTTTGGTGTTTGAAGGGTTACTTCAGATTCACCAAAAACAAATGGATCCAGGCAGCAGTAGACCAGCAACTAGTTTTGTCACAATGCTGCAATTTCTACCTTTGATACAAAACTTAAAAAATATTGATATCACAGAGAAAAAATAATGAGGGGGATCATTTCAAATTTGTATTAAAAGATAAATAAAACATAGCAACAGAGACTTTTCTTGTCTTTGTTAGAAGTAGGGAAAAGCAGAATGACTGTAGTAAACATTAACAATAAGACAGAGCAAGAAAGCGCAGCTGGTAACCATGTATTCATACTACCGTTTCAAACATTCATGTATCAATTAATTGATATTTATGACAACCCTACCAGCAACTCCCTTATTCTGTGAGGTAAATTATATTATTTGGTCAAAAAAGTCTGGTGTCTTTAAAGGGAGCACAGATGGATTTATACAATGGCTTCAGATCTCCATGTGAGTTAATAACCAAAAGAAAAACAGAAAATTGAACTTCTATGGTCTTACTTTAGTTAAATTTTAAAGAAGTGGTGATTTTGGAGACACTTACTATAATCATATTCAGGTCAAGTGTTACAGTCACAGTTACTGTAAAAAATATCTGGTGTTATGCAATAAACAAGTTCATGCAATGGGAGGTAAAACAGCATAAAGTAATAAAATCAGCAAAAATACTTTGCTATGATTAATAGTCACAGCAGTTTTGTTTTTTTTTGCTCGGCTTGTGACAGTCTGACTATCCACATTTATTAGCTATTAGCTATTTAAAAACACCAAACCACTTTCATTTCTCCATTGTCCTTCAGGTCGTCATGAGTCCCAGGAGCCGTTCCTCCAGTGGATGGTTTTGCTCAGCAACATGTCTGAGCTGCCCTGGGTTCACACCATCAGCTACGGAGACGATGAAGACAGCCTGTCTACTGCGTACATGATGCGCATCAACACAGAGTTTATGAAGGCTGGCGTCAGGGGAATCTCTTTGCTCTTTGCTTCTGGTCAGTAGGGAGCGATCATGCAGAACCCATCTACGTGCTTATAATTTATACTATGTCTGCAAAGTATGTCAATGTTAGGCTAGTGTTTAGTCTACAGGACAGATTCAGCCTGTTATCTTTAGGAATGTGATTCCCTGTTTCATGCAATGACTGTGACCTTTGATCTCTTTCCTGTTTAGTATTGATTCCTTTAGTTAGGTTAGTAAAAAAAAAATCAAATTCCTGTTTTCAGTGGAGTCAAAGAGCAATAGTTACAACACATAAGCTGTCATTTTTCTAACCTTCTGAGAGGGAGCTCATGACATAATGTAATTAGACACCCTTGGTCTTGGCGTCAACTTACTGTTTCTTTGTTTCATTGTTATTGACAGATCCTTAACTCACTTGAAACATGAATACACTGCTATTGTTTTAACTAAACCCCCATGGCATGTTAGGACTGGGAAAACGGGTTTACATGCCGTAGCTTTTTCCACAGCTGGGAACTAAACTCATGAGGTTGTCAGTAAGATCTGTTGCACGATTACCTGCTGCATCATCTCAATCCTCAGCCTTAATCTTCATCTCTTCACACTCAGGTGACAGCGGTGCAGGCTGCAGACATTTGGGTAAAGAACAAAACTCCTTCAGGCCAAGTTTTCCTGCATCAAGGTAAACCTTTCTGAAAGCAAACCAGTTCTGCATGATATCAACGCAGCACTGATACTAACATGACTGGACTGGGCCTCCAAAGGCATTTTTCTCAGGCATTGTATTAGTGACATGCACATAAACAAATGGATCTACTGTTTTAAATCTATTAAGTAAACCAGAATCACAGCCTTGTGATTGTACGCCTGCAAACCTGCCAAATTGCAGTTACAATTTACATCCATGACAACTTAGATGCTTCACGCACGTCTTCCCCCGGCAGCACAGAAGATCTGAACAATCAGCAGTTTCAAAGAGGACACTTAAGATTAGAGTCACCAATTCAGTGTCCGACCAAATGTCTCGCTTTTGTTCCTGAGTTATGATGTTGAATAATAGCCAGAAAAGTGCTTTTGCAGAAAATTATGATGACACAGTGAAGCTGACTTGACTTTTTGGGTCTAAAATGTCATCACTTCATCATAATAATATTAAGTCTTAAGTTTTCGCAAAAAACATTTAATGTGAGCTCACAGTGATCTTGACCCTCTAAAAGGTTCATTCTTTAGTCCAAGTGGACGTTTTTGCCAAATTTGAGGAGGCCTCTGGAGGCTTTCTGGAGGTATTTTTAAACATGAATGAGACAGACGCAACATCAAAGTGACTTTGACCAACAAAATTTACACTGTTTATTACTGAATCCAAGTAAACATTTATGCCAAATCTGACAACGTTTCCTCAAGGTGTTTGTGAGATATCACGTTCATGCATATACGGCAGATACAAGGTCATATTGACCTTGACCTTTGACCTATTATCACCAAATCTAATAAGTTCAATATTTGAGTCCAACTTTGTGCCAAATTTAAGGAAAATCCTTCAACAACTCCTTGAGATATCTCACGAACAAGGATGGAACGGATGGACATCCCTAAAACATAATGCCTCTGGGAATAGCCATGTCAGAGGAAATATATGAGGTCGTTGGGAATGTCAACATTTTATAAAATAAGAACCACAAAATATTAACTTATCACCCGCTAAAAAATTCAATGGCCTGCGCTATTTTTACAAACGTCAGCAAACCTCGTGCACTCTGAGCTCCTACAAACTTTCCACTTATGAGGTCGTTGACACCACGTGAGGGAGGCATTTAAATGGACTCCTGGTGATCAGGATGAACACAGCTCCATTTGAACGCAGCACATCACTGGAGCTGATGCTTAAATTTCTCTGAGCCCCATAAATTTTGGGAAAAGCTCTAAACATCTACTTTGCCCCACCTCTCGTTCCTAGCCCGTATGTGACTACAGTCGGGGGAACCTCATTCAAGAACCCATATAAGGTCACATATGAAGTCACAGATTACATCAGTGGAGGAGGCTTCAGTAACGTCTTCAAGATGCCAGACTACCAGGTAATAATCAGGTCAACAGCTCCTGTAATGCTCACTCATTGTAGACAGTGTCATATATGCTTTGTGTTTGTGTTCCTGTAGGCCAGTGCAGTGGAGGCGTATATGAAAACTGTCGGAGTAAAACTCCCTCCTCAGTCATATTACAATGCCAGTGGCAGGGCCTATCCAGACATGGCTGCCCTGTCCGATAACTACTGGGTGATCATCAACAGACTGCCTGTCCCCTGGGTATCTGGGACCTCGGTAAAATATATATAAAACTTGGTTTTGCATTTGAGTGAATAGAGTATTGACAGTAATTTTAAGTGAAATCAAAGAATAAGGCTGAGTTGTAAAAAAAAAACAAACAAAAAAAAACAACCTTTTTTGCTATACTACTATACTAAAGCTATTTTAAATGACATACTGTACTTTTACTTTTTATGCTATTGAGGTCGACATGCTACACTATGGCTTTTTTATGGTATTTTGGACGACATATTATACTATGAATATTTTGATACTATTTTCGATGTTACAGTATAGTATGACTTTTTATGTTATTTTAGTCGACTTTTTGTGTTATTTTGATAAACATGCTATACTGTGACTTTTTATGCTGTTTTAGGCATCATATTGTACTATGAATGATTTAGTGCTATTTTGGAGTCATACTATGCTGTGTTTTTCTTTAATGCTATTTTGGAAGCGAATCTATACTTTGACTTTTTTATGGTATTTTAGATCCACGCAGTGACTATTTTTATGCTATTGTGGATGACATTTACTATTTTTTTTCATGCTTTTTTAAGGAACATACTAAACTTTGACTTTTTTATGCTATAGAGTATGACATACTATACCATGTCGTTTTCTTTATGCTATTTCGGACAACATACTGTATAACTACTGTATATAACTTTTTTTCTTGCCATTTTGGATGACATACTATACAATTTTTTCTGCATTTTGAATGACATCTTGATTATTTATTGAGCTTCATTACATCTCATTGTTTGATCTCCCTCCCAGGCTTCGACCCCTGTAGTCGGAGGTATGCTTTCTCTCATCAATGACCAGCGGTTCCTAAAGGGCCTGCCTTCCCTGGGCTTCCTGAACCCTCGCCTCTATAAGCTCAAAGGAAAAGCTCTTTTTGATGTAGGTCAAGTTTTTAATGTGGTAAAGTCTATTTTGGTTAAATTTTTTGGTACACTTGCACATTCTTTAGAGCATAGTGTAAAATTAAAGTGGAAGGAAACCCTTTTTGCAACACATTTCAAAGTCGTGGTCTTGTTCTCTGCGTCTATGTCTGCAGGTGACTGAAGGCTGTCACCAAAGTTGTCTGGACGAACAGGTTCAGGGTAACGGTTTCTGTGCTGCAACCTCATGGGACCCTGTTACTGGCTGGGGAACACCAAACTATCCTGAACTGCTGGCTGCATTGCTAGCTGAGTGAAGCACCACAGTTCATGAGAGTGAAACCACCGTCTACTCTGAGAGCAGGTACTACACACACATCCAAAGGCAGGGCGGTGAAATCAAGGGAAAATAATGCCTACACTTTAAAATTGTAGTCCTCTTTGATTCATTCAATTTATTCGAGGTCGAGACACGGCATGTTTCCTCTGTTCAGGAATGTTTTTATCTATCATCATCACCTATTCATCTAAGGTAAATCTTGACTACTTTAGTTATTTTCTCCAAAAGGCTTAAAACTGTTTCCTCATATTTTAAGGTCAGGGATGGTGGTCTAGGATTTTTAATGCTACACTACAGTTTCTTGCTCCTGCTGTTCACTGCATTTTAAATGACCCAGGTTTCTTTGCAAATCTCTCAGACACTTACAGGCAGATTCGCATTAACAGTCATGCCTTAAATTTATGCCGCTAGATACACAGCAATGTAAGAGTGGGTAAACTGACTGCTATGCATTAAGAACAAAATACACCCACCAGTCTATCTTTTAGATAAACACACAGGCATATTTGATTTTTTTTATATCAAGACAATATTATATGTTAGATGTGAATCAAGAATCTATATACCGGATGCAATACTTTCACCAAATCAGGAAATTTATCATAACATTTGATACAGGTTTAGTTTTAGTGAGACTCAGATGGCCAAAGTGTGTGAAATTGTTTGTCTTCATGGCCATACTACTCTGCAGGGATGATTTAGTTACGTGCCATTATTTCATTTAATAACTGAATACATTTGTATCCATTATTAAAAATGTTACTTATGTATTTGAAGTAAAATAAGAACATACAGTTGGTGGATTAAGATTAACAGAACCTTTTAAAACTTGATTTTAATTTTGTTTATTAGCCTTCCTCTGTGGCTACAAACCACCTAAATGCACTGTGTTGTGTTGGTGCAAAGTGATTCAGCAGTTTTGCCCACCAGCATTCTTGCACTTGTTTTTGTCTTTCAACCATGTAAATCCCAAATCAGATGCATTTGATATGAGAGACTGTTTGTGCTGTGTATATTTGAGTTAACTGAAGATGGCTTTTTATTTGTAAGTATTAGTTGATTGTTGAAGTGTGAAATCTGATTTGGATACTGAAGTTTTAAGAAATGTACCACATGCTTGTGCAAAAAAATATGATGGAAATGAATTGCAGAATTTAGTCTGATCACTGAAGGGTTTATATTTTTTTAACGCAAAACTGCCAAATGTTTCCGAGTTCCAGTTTCCAATATTTAAAATAACTTACAAGTTGCAGCCCTAAAAGGATATTGGTGTAACATCTCAAGACAAGGTTGTAACAATTGGTGTAAGCAAATCAGAATCAGTCAGTTTCCAATGCAAATTTGGACATTTTCCCCGATCTCTCTTCTGTCAGGCAGTTGAGTGTGTTTGAATCATTGTTACACATTTACCTCTTCCCCCGCCAGAGTATTTTTATTAAGTTGCCAGCCAGCGCCAGCATTTTTGGTCATAATTGCTATTTTTTTAAGACCTCCAGAATATTTTGTGTTTTGATTATATAAAGAGCTTGACGGCTGCTTACAGCAGTGTTCAGCGGTTACTGTAAGCAGCAAGCATGGGAATAAATGACATTATATTTCCTCTTTGTTCCCTGCTGATTTAATAAGTCATTAAATGTGCCTCTTGTTGTGTTTTTTAAAATAATGTCGCTGAGAGGGTCCAAAAAGCCACTTAATAGCGATGAAGTCAGCACATTAGTAGTCCTCTTCTCCCGTCACCCTGGGACTTTAGTTCGTCATGTTTGTGTGTTTTTGGACGTGGAAATGTTGTTTTATTGCACAACATACATAACTGTGTCCCCTACACTGTAACAGTGAAAACACAGATTGACAGAAATCACGTCAATGGCGGGGAAAGAGTTAATGAGCTGTAAGATGCCACGTTCAAACTGCTTAGTTGAAGTTTTAAGATGTGATACAATTGTCAATCATGTGAAAAGAATAATAAAACAGACAAAAGAACCAGAATTTGTTCCATGCCTTGTCTTTCTCAGTGTAATCAAACAACTATTTATTTACCTGCTGAAGCAACACTTTGGAGGAGTCGAGAGGAGGGGAACTACACTGACTGTCCCCAATAAGACCAGGGGCCTCATGTAGAGACTTGCGTGGAACATGGTGTACGCTTAAATCCAGAAAACATACACAGAAAAAAATCCAGATGTATCTAACTGTGCATGAATCCAAGCACATTTCCTTTGTACATCCCAATCAACGTCAACAATAGGGCACACATGTAGGAGCACCAGATCCCTCCCTCTCCACGCCCCCATATGAATATGCAAAATAATTTAAATAGGCCCTGCATGCATGATCCCCCTCTCTGCACCATCAGATAACAAACGTAAGTTATGAGTAAAACTAGGAAGCAGAGAAATTCTTGAGAGTGCGAGTTGGAGACGCTCCTAAAAGTATATCTTATGTGCAAAATGGATTTACAGTTTCAGTTTGTTAATTTTACACACCAATGTTGTAAATGAATGCAGCAATGCGCCGGAAAAGGTGAGGCTGATTAGGTCATTTTAAACTGGCACATTCCTGTTCGGTCGGCCAGCTCCCCCTGGTATGCCCGTTTCGCGAGGAAGCCCAGGGTGGTCAACACCTGTATGGGCACAGGCAGCGCATGGCTCCTCGCCGTGTCGTGCTCCCAGACAGATGGCCTGGTCAGAGGGAGGAGGCAGCTGAAGAGGCAATGGAGGAAGGCCACAGAGGAGGAGAAAGAAGGAATAAACTTGTTACAGGCAGATCTGGGATATCCTTGCTGAAAACCTGGTGAAAAGTGCTGGAATAAGGAGCAAACAAGAACACACTTCTACAAAGATCCCTTCAAATTTATGAAGGTTCTTCCTCACGCCACAGGAAAAGGACTTGTCGGAAACCAATTTTGCCAGATCAGTCCCCTGAAGATTGAGAGGGAAATCTTCTTCAGCGTGGTAGCTCAAAGGCAGGTTGTCAAAATAGAGGGAACAGACCTTCATGTGGTGTTCCTGGACTTTGCCAATGCCTTTGCTTCAATCCCTCACAACCTCATTTTGACTGCTATAGATTTCTTCAGGGTCCCAGTAGCCCTCACAAATCTTATCAAAATACTCATCATGACCACGGCGTGTACTATACATTTGATAAGAAAGCTTCTAGAGATCCTAGTTTGCCCGAATGAAGAAGAGTCCAGAAGCATCTCCATTTGTCAAGGGGAAGTTGTCAGACCAACACTTTTGCATCGGCGACGATGTTATTCCAACTGTCTCGGAGAAGTCTGTTAAGAGCCTAGGTCAGTGGTACAGTGCCGCCCTCAAATACACGAAGCTTGTAATTAATGGCCTGGAGATCATCAACAGTACCACGCTCTCAGTTATGTTCAAGCTTTGGAACATACAGTAACTGAAATGCCTGAAAACAACAGAGTACTATGTAGAGTACTGCCCATCACCAGCCTATAAAAGTGAGGCAGGAGATGATTCTGATGGATTCAAGTCATCCATTCATAGCCCAATCTGCCTACGGCAGGAAATGGAGTCCATTGGAAGCTACAGAGCAGGCCTGGAGCAAAACACCCTTTCCCAGAGACGCCAGGTTGTGGTTCAAGAGGCACGGCAGCAAGATGTGCTGTTGCTCAGGCAAGGGCAATGGTTGACATGAGAGTTAGTGGAGAACAGGAAGGTCTCCTGGAAAGAGTTGTGTGAAATAGAAACATTCAGAGCAAGCTTGACCATCAAGGCCAAGTACAATGTCTTACCATCTCCCTACAACCTGAGCCAGCGGTATGGTGGGCACCGCATATGCTCCCTCTGCCCAACTCCAGCAACCCTCAAACACATTCGGGTGGGTTGTGAGGCCAGCCTCAAACAAGGCCTTTACACCTGGTAGCACAACCAGGTGTTGCGATGCCTAGCAAGCAGTGTTGGAAAGTTGGCGGACAAGTAACCCCTTTTTCCATTTTTTGTTTTGATCATTGAAAACGGACAATGACAAAAATTCTGATATCTAATTTGCTTTGATGTTCATATAAGTGGAAAATGGGAATTAAAATAAGTGAAGAAAATAGTTGATCAATTTTACACTGCTTTTTTTTTTTGTGATCCGGAAAATATCATAATGCCGCTGTGCCTGGACGGCAGGAGTGCTGATTGGCGGTTGATTTGGCGCTGGATTTAGAGTCACATAGCAACCTATACAGTCAGGAAACAACATGTTTTTGCAAGTATATGCAGGTTTTATAGCAGAAAACGTAATAAATGGAAAGTCTTGTTCAGTGCTGAGTTCGGAACACTCAGCTATTTAATTTGATTACCATAAACATGTTGTTTGTTTATTAACAGAAGATGTATCAGTATTTCAAAAAATGGACGTCTTAATTAAATTGTTTATTTATATGGAACATTTAGGATAAACTCAAACATGTATGCAGTGTAAGTAGTGTATTCAACTAAATATACATTTTGCACAAGACTCATTTGGACAGAAAAGTATGATTGGATGTTTATCCGCAAAAGGAGTTAAAGCTTCTGAGGATTGAGTTGGCAACGTGTTGAGAAGAATTCATCAACCATACCACATTGCAAGATAGCAGGTAAAGTCAAATAGCATTGTTTTTTTTCGGCATTTCAATGGAACATTGATGTGATGAATCTAATCATACGAATTATGGATTACTGAGTTTTTATAATAATCTATTTTTTTTATATTTTAGGGTGCCTGGGTGTTCTGTAACAGTGGTGAACAACGTTGTCATTTATAAGGAAGTTTACAGGTAAAATAACTTAACTAATGTCAGTAGTTCCAGTTGTTTCCAGGCTTTTTAGGGTGGTACCCAAAGTTGGTTAGGACCCATAATTGAAAACATTACTGAAAGGTTAGAGGTTAAAACCTAGATTTGTAATGTAAAAATAATTAATTAGGCAACATGCACTTGATTTTATGAAAAACTTTTTAACTTGTAATGATCTTGTAAATGTTAATTATATCACACGACACAGTTTAACTATTATTGCTATCATATCAACATTTTTTTTAGTTGTCACTCTAGGGATCTGTGGCTTTGATGAGTTCTGTTTATATTGAACAGTTGTATTTTATTTTTGTCTTGTCAATTTATCCACAGACCTGCTGTACTTTCCTATGGACCATGGGACCAGGTAGTTCACTGTGGAAAATAGTTTTACCTGGCATTATTCTTCAAGGGAACGCTGGCAGAACATTGACAAAATACTCAAAGGCAGCCCTACATTTGGAAACCTACAAGGGTAAAATAACTGTTGTTAAAAGTGAATACTGTTTTCTTACAATTGTGCCATATTTCTAATGAAGGCAGGCAGACTGACTGATCTTAAAATGTGCACAGAACCATGTGATGAAGAGAAAGTGGTCGGAGGTGAATGCCTGGCTCAACAACCCTAGAAGACAGCTTCGGTACAGATGGTGGACCAAGAGAAACAAATCCAAATATTGTGTGTCAAACCTGAAATGCCACATGGCTAGGATTGGCATCACAAATGTTGTAGAGGCATGGAATGCACACAGGATCCCAGGTATGAATCATTTCATTTTATTGGCTGCATCATAATTTAGCATGTTGAAAAAATTACCAAAAGGCAGGGCAAAAGTAAGGCTAAAATGTGAAAATATTACTTGTCCCAAAACACCTAAATACAGCATAACATTGTGTGCCAAAACAAACCATAGCTTAAAAATGCACAAAACAGTCCAAAAACACCACAATAATGCATGTTGAAAAAATGACCGAAAAGGCAAGGCTATAGTAAGGCAAAAATGTCAAAATATGACATGTCCCAAAAACAGCTTAAAACACATCAAACCAGCATAAAATAGCATGCACAGACACGCCATAGCATAGAATGGTGCAAAAATGTCCAAAAACACCATAATAATGCATGTTGAAAAAATGACCGAAAAGGCAAGGCTATAGTAAGGCAAAACTGTCAAAATATGAAATCTCCCAAAAACAGCTTAAAAAGACCTCAAAACAGCATAAAATAGCGTGCATAGACACGCCATAGCATAGACTTGTGCAAAAATGTCCAAAAACACCATAATAATGCATGTTAAAAAAATGATCGAAAAGGCAAGGCTATAGTAAGGCAACATTGTCAAAATATGACATCTCCCAAAAACAGCTTAAAAAGACCTCAAAACAGCATAAAATAGCGTGCATAGACACGCCATAGCATAGACTTGTGCAAAAATGTCCAAAAACACCATAATAATGCATGTTGAAAAAATGATCGAAAAGGCAAGGCTATAGTAAGGCAACATTGTCAAAATATGACATCTCCCAAAAACAGCTTAAAACACGTTAAAACAGCATAAAATAGCGTGCATAGACACGCCATAGCATAGAAATGTGCAAAAATGTCCCAAAACACCATAATAATGCATGTTGAAAAAATGACCAAAAAGGCAAGGCTATAGTAAGGCAAAAATGTCAAAATATGACATCTCCCAAAAACAGCTTAAAAAGACCTCAAAACAGCATAAAATAGCGTGCATAGACACGCCATAGCATAGAAATGTGCAAAAATGTCCAAAAACACCATAATAATGCATGTTGAAAAAATGACCGAAAAGGCAAGGCTATAGTAAGGCAAAAATGTCAAAATATGAAATCTCCCAAAAACAGCTTAAAAAGACCTCAAAACAGCATAAAATAGCGTGCATAGACACGCCATAGCATAGACTTGTGCAAAAATGTCCAAAAACACCATAATAATGCATGTTGAAAAAATGACCAAATAGGCAAGGCTATAGTAAGGCAAAAATTGTAAAATATGACATCTCCCAAAAACAGCTTAAAACACCTCAAAACAGCATAAAATAGCGTGCACAGACACGCCATAGCATAGAGTTGTGAAAAAATGGCCAAAAACACCATAATAATGCATGTTGAAAAATTGACCGAAAAGGCAAGGCTATAGTAAGGCAAAAATGTCAAAATATGACATCTCCCAAAATCAGCTTAAAAAACCTCAAAACAGCATAAAATAGCGTGCATAGACACGCCATAGCATAGAAATGTGCAAAAATGTCCAAAAACACCATAATAATGCATGTTGAAAAATTGACCGAAAAGGCAAGGCTATAGTAAGGCAAAATGTCAAAATATGACATGTCCCAAAAACAGCTTAAAACACCTCAAAACAGCATAAAATAGCCTGCATAGACACGCCATAGCATAGAATGGTGCAAAAACTGCCAAAAACACCATAATAATGCATGTTGAAAAAATAATCAAAAAGGCAAGGCTATAGTAAGGCAAAATTGTCAAAATATGACATCTCCCAAAAACAGCTTAAAAAGACCTCAAAACAGCATAAAATAGCCTGCACAGACACGCCATAGCATAGAAATGTGCAAAAATGTCCAAAAACACCACAATAATGCATGTTGAAAAAATGACCGAAAAGGCAAGGCTATAGTAAGGCAAAAATGTCAAAATATGACATGTCCCAAAAACAGCTTAAAACACCTCAAAACAGCATAAAATAGCGTGCACAGACACGCCATAGCATAGAAATGTGCAAAAATGTCCAAAAACACCGTAATAATGCATGTTGAAAAAATGATCGAAAAGGCAAGGCTATAGTAAGGCAAAAATGTCAAAATATGACATCTCCCAAAAACAGCTTAAAATACATCAAAACAGCATAAAATAGCGTGCACAGACACGCCATAGCATAGAATGGTTCAAAAACGGCCAAAAACACCATAATAATGCATGTTGAAAAAAATGACCGAAAAGGCAAGGCTATAGTAAGGCAAAAATGTCAAAATATGACATCTCCCAAAAACAGCTTAAAACACATCAAAACAGCATAAAATAGCGTGCACAGACACGCCATAGCATAGACTTGTGCAAAAATGTCCCAAAACACCATAATAATGCATGTTGAAAAAATGACCGAAAAGGCAAGGCTATAGTAAGGCAAAATTGTCAAAATATGACATCTCCCAAAAACAGCTTAAAACACGTTAAAACAGCATAAAATAGCGTGCACAGACACACCATAGCATAGAAATGTGCAAAAATGTCCTAAAACACCATAATAATGCATGTTGAAAAATGACCGAAAAGGCAAGGCTATAGTAAGGCAAAAATCTCAAAATATGAAATCTCCCAAAAACAGCTTAAAAAGACCTCAAAACAGCATAAAATAGCGTGCATAGACACGCCATAGCATAGAAATGTGCAAAAATGTACAAAAACACCACAATAATGCATGTTGAAAAATTGACCAAAAAGGCAAGGCTATAGTAAGGCAACATTGTCAAAATATGACATCTCCCAAAAACAGCTTAAAACACCTCAAAACAGCATAAAATAGCGTGCACAGACACGCCATAGCATAGAGTTGTGCAAAAATGTCCTAAAACACCATAATAATGCATGTTGAAAAATTGACCGAAAAGGCAAGGCTATAGTAAGGCAAAAATGTCAAAATATGACATCTCCCAAAATCAGCTTAAAAAACCTCAAAACAGCATAAAATAGTGTGCATAGACACGCCATAGCATAGAAATGTGCAAAAATGTCCAAAAACACCATAATAATGCATGTTGAAAAATTGACCGAAAAGGCAAGGCTATAGTAAGGCAAAATGTCAAAATATGACATGTCCCAAAAACAGCTTAAAACACCTCAAAACAGCATAAAATAGCCTGCACAGACACGCCATAGCATAGAATGGTGCAAAAACTGCCAAAAACACCATAATAATGCATGTTGAAAAAATAATCAAAAAGGCAAGGCTATAGTAAGGCAAAATTGTCAAAATATGACATCTCCCAAAAACAGCTTAAAAAGACCTCAAAACAGCATAAAATAGCCTGCACAGACACGCCATAGCATAGAAATGTGCAAAAATGTCCAAAAACACCACAATAATGCATGTTGAAAAATTGACCGAAAAGGCAAGGCTATAGTAAGGCAAAAATGTCAAAATATGACATCTCTCAAAAACAGCTTAAAACACCTCAAAACAGCATAAAATAGCGTGCACAGACACGCCATAACATAGAGTTGTGAAAAAACGACCAAAAACACCATAATAATGCATGTTGAAAAATTGACCAAAAAGGCAAGGCTATAGTAAGGCAAAAATGTCAAAATATGACATCTCCCAAAAACAGCTTAAAACACCTCAAAACAGCATAAAATAGCGTGCACAGACACGCCATAGCATAGAAATGTGCAAAAATGTCCAAAAACACCGTAATAATGCATGTTGAAAAAATGATCGAAAAGGCAAGGCTATAGTAAGGCAAAAATGTCAAAATATGACATGTCCCAAAAACAGCTTAAAACACATCAAAACAGCATAAAATAGCCTGCACAGACACGCCATAGCATAGAATGGTGCAAAAATGTCCAAAAACACTGTAATAATGCATGTTGAAAAAATGATCGAAAAGGCAAGGCTATAGTAAGGCAAAAATGTCAAAATATGACATCTCCCAAAAACAGCTTAAAACACATCAAAACAGCATAAAATAGCGTGCATAGACACGCCATAGCATAGACTTGTGCAAAAATGTCCAAAAACACCATAATAATGCATGTTGAAAAAATGACCAAAAAGGCAAGGCTATAGTAAGGCAAAACTGTCAAAATATGACATCTCCCAAAAACAGCTTAAAACACCTCAAAACAGCATAAAATAGTGTGCATAGACACACCATAGCATAGAAATGTGCAAAAATGTCCAAAAACCCCACAATAATGCATGTTGAAAAAATTACCAAAAAGGCAAGGCTATAGTAAGGCAACATTGTCAAAATATGACATCTCCCAAAAACAGCTTAAAACACGTTAAAACAGCATAAAATAGCGTGCATAGACACGCCATAGCATAGAAATGTGCAAAAATGTCCCAAAACACCATAATAATGCATGTTGAAAAAATGACCAAAAAGGCAAGGCTATAGTAAGGCAAAAATGTCAAAATATGACATCTCTCAAAAACAGCTTAAAACACCTCAAAACAGCATAAAATAGCGTGCACAGACACGCCATAGCATAGAATGGTACAAAAACGGCCAAAAACACCATAATAATGCATGTTGAAAAAATGATCGAAAAGGCAAGGCTATAGTAAGGCAAAATTGTCAAAATATGACATGTCCCAAAAACAGCTTAAAAAGACCTCAAAACAGCATAAAATAGCGTGCACAGACACGCCATAGCATAGAAATGTGCAAAAATGTCCAAAAACACCACAATAATGCATGTTGAAAAATTGACCGAAAATGCAAGGCTATAGTAAGGCAAAAATGTCAAAATATGACATCTCTCAAAAACAGCTTAAAACACCTCAAAACAGCATAAAATAGTGTGCACAGACACGCCATAGCATAGAATGGTACAAAAACGGCCAAAAACACCATAATAATGCATGTTGAAAAAATGATCGAAAAGGCAAGGCTATAGTAAGGCAAAAATGTCAAAATATGACATGTCCCAAAAACAGCTTAAAACACCTCAAACCAGCATAAAATAGCATGCACAGACACGCCATAGCATAGAAATGTGCAAAAACGGCCAAAAAACACCATAATAAAGCATGTTGAAAAATTGACCAAAAAGGCAAGGCTATAGTAAGGCAAAAATGTCAGAATATGACATATCCCAAAAACAGCTTAAAACACCTCAAAACAGCATAAAATAGCGTGCATAGACACGCCATAGCATAGAATGGTGCAAAAATGTCCAAAAACATCATAATAATGCATGTTGAAAAAATGACCAAAAAGGCAAGGCTATAGTAAGGCAAAAATGTCAAAATATGACATCTCCCAAAAACAGCTTAAAACACCTCAAAACAGCATAAAATAGCGTGCACAGACACGCCATAGCATAGAAATGTGCAAAAATGTCCAAAAACACCGTAATAATGCATGTTGAAAAAATGATCGAAAAGGCAAGGCTATAGTAAGGCAAAAATGTCAAAATATGACATGTCCCAAAAACAGCTTAAAACACATCAAAAGAGCATAAAATAGCCTGCACAGACACGCCATAGCATAGAATGGTTCAAAAACGGCCAAAAACACCATAATAATGCATGTTGAAAAAATGACCGAAAAGGCAAGGCTATAGTAAGGCAAAATTGTCAAAATATGACATCTCCCAAAAACAGCTTAAAACACGTTGAAACAGCATAAAATAGCGTGCACAGACACGCCATAGCATAGAATGGTACAAAAACGGCCAAAAACACCATAATAATGCATGTTGAAAAAATGACTGAAAAGGCAAGGCTATAGTAAGGCAAAAATGTCAAAATATGACATCTCCCAAAAACAGCTTAAAACAACTCAAAACAGCATAAAATAAGCGTGCTGACACCATATAGCATAGAATGGTGCAAAAACGGCCAAAAACACCATAACAATGCATGTTGAAAAAATGATCGAAAAGGCAAGGCTATAGTAAGGCAAAAATGTCAAAATATGACATGTCCCAAAAACAGCTTAAAACACCTCAAAGCAGCATAAAATAGCGTGCACAGACACGCCATAGCATAGAAATGTGCAAAAATGTCCAAAAACACCATAATAATGCATGTTGAAAAAATGACCGAAAAGGCAAGGCTATAGTAAGGCAAAAATGTCAAAATATGACATCTCCCAAAAACAGCTTAAAACACCTCAAAACAGCATAAAATAGCGTGCACAGATACGCCAAAGCATAGAATGGTGAAAAACTGCCAAAAACACCATAATAATGCATGTTGAAAAAATGACCGAAAAGGCAAGGCTATAGTAAGGCAAAATTGTCAAAATATGACATCTCCCAAAAACAGCTTAAAACACCTCAAAACCGCATAAAATAGCGTGCATAGACAAGCCATAGCATAGAAATGTGCAAAAATGTCCAAAAACACCATAATAATGCATGTTGAAAAAATGACCGAAAAGGCAAGGCTATAGTAAGGCAAAAATGTCAAAATATGACATGTCCCAAAAACAGCTTAAAACACCTCAAAACAGCATAAAATAGCGTGCACAGACACGCCATAGCATAGAAATGTGCAAAAATGTCCAAAAACACCATAATAATGCATGTTGAAAAAATGACCGAAAAGGCAAGGCTATAGTAAGGCAAAAATGTCAAAATATGACATGTCCCAAAAACAGCTTAAAACACCTCAAAACAGCATAAAATAGCGTGCACAGACACGCCATAGCATAGAAATGTGCAAAAATGTCCAAAAACACCATAATAATGCATGTTGAAAAAATGACCGAAAAGGCAAGGCTATAGTAAGGCAAAAATGTCAAAATATGACATCTCTCAAAAACAGCTTAAAACACCTCAAAACAGCATAAAATAGCGTGCACAGACACGCCATAGCATAGAATTGTGCAAAAACGGCCAAAAACACCATAATAATGCATGTTGAAAAAATGATCGAAAAGGCAAGGCTATAGTAAGGCAAAATTGTCAAAATATGACATGTCCCAAAAACAGCTTAAAAAGACCTCAAAACAGCATAAAATAGCGTGCACAGACACGCCATAGCATAGAAATGTGCAAAAATGTCCAAAAACACCACAATAATGCATGTTGAAAAATTGACCGAAAATGCAAGGCTATAGTAAGGCAAAAATGTCAAAATATGACATCTCTCAAAAACAGCTTAAAACACCTCAAAACAGCATAAAATAGTGTGCACAGACACGCCATAGCATAGAATGGTACAAAAACGGCCAAAAACACCATAATAATGCATGTTGAAAAAATGATCGAAAAGGCAAGGCTATAGTAAGGCAAAAATGTCAAAATATGACATGTCCCAAAAACAGCTTAAAACACCTCAAACCAGCATAAAATAGCATGCACAGACACGCCATAGCATAGAAATGTGCAAAAATGTCCAAAAACACCACAATAATGCATGTTGAAAAATTGACCGAAAATGCAAGGCTATAGTAAGGCAAAAATGTCAAAATATGACATCTCTCAAAACAGCTTAAAACACCTCAAAACAGCATAAAATAGTGTGCACAGACACGCCATAGCATAGAATGGTACAAAATGTCCAAAAACACCATAATAATGCATGTTGAAAAATGATCGAAAAGGCAAGGCGATAGTAAGGCAAAAATGTCAAAATATGACATGTCCCAAAAACAGCTTAAAACACCTCAAACCAGCATAAAATAGCATGCACAGACACGCCATAGCATAGAAATGTGCAAAAACGGCCAAAAACACCATAATAAAGCATGTTGAAAAATTGACCAAAAAGGCAAGGCTATAGTAAGGCAAAAATGTCAGAATATGACATATCCCAAAAACAGCTTAAAACACCTCAAAACAGCATAAAATAGCGTGCATAGACACGCCATAGCATAGAATGGTGCAAAAATGTCCAAAAACATCATAATAATGCATGTTGAAAAAATGACCAAAAAGGCAAGGCTATAGTAAGGCAAAAATGTCAAAATATGACATGTCCCAAAAACAGCTTAAAACACCTCAAAACAGCATAAAATAGCGTGCACAGACACGCCATAGCATAGAAATGTGCAAAATGTCCCAAAACACCGTAATAATGCATGTTGAAAAAATGATCGAAAAGGCAAGGCTATAGTAAAGGCAAAATGTCAAAATATGACATGTCCCAAAAACAGCTTAAAACACATCAAAAGAGCATAAAATAGCCTGCACAGACACGCCATAGCATAGAATGGTTCAAAAACGGCAGAAAACACCATAAAAGAGCATGTTGAAACAATGACCGAAAACGCAAGGCTATAGTATGGCAAAACTGACAAAAAATTACATCTCCCAAAACCCGCTGAAAACACCTTGAAACAGCATAAAATAGCGTGCACAGACACGCCATAGCATAGAATGGTACAAAAACGGCCAAAAACACCATAATAATGCATGTTGAAAAAATGATCGAAAAGGCAAGGCTATAGTAAGGCAAAAATGTCAAAATATGACATGTCCCAAAAACAGCTTAAAACACCTCAAAGCAGCATAAAATAGCATGCACAGACACGCCATAGCATAGAAATGTGCAAAAATGTCCAAAAACACCATAATAATGCATGTTGAAAAAATGACCGAAAAGGCAAGGCTATAGTAAGGCAAAAATGTCAAAATATGACATCTCCCAAAAACAGCTTAAAACACCTCAAAACAGCATAAAATAGCGTGCACAGACACGCCATAGCATAGAATGGTGCAAAAACTGCCAAAAACACCATAATAATGCATGTTGAAAAAATGATCGAAAAGGCAAGGCTATAGTAAGGCAAAAATGTCAAAATATGACATGTCCCAAAAACAGCTTAAAACACCTCAAAACAGCATAAAATAGCATGCACAGACACGCCATAGCATAGAAATGTGCAAAATGTCCAAAAACACCATAATAATGCATGTTGAAAAATGACCGAAAAGGCAAGGCTATAGTAAGGCAAAAATGTCAAAATATGACATCTCCCAAAAACAGCTTAAAACACATCAAAACAGCATAAAATAGCGTGCACAGACACGCCATAGCATAGACTTGTGCAAAAACGGCCAAAAACACCATAATAATGCATGTTGAAAAAATGACCGAAAAGGCAAGGCTATAGTAAGGCAAAATTGTCAAAATATGACATCTCCCAAAAACAGCTTAAAACACCTCAAAACAGCATAAAATAGCGTGCATAGACACGCCATAGCATAGAAATGTGCAAAAATGTCCAAAAACACCATAATAATGCATGTTGAAAAAATGACCGAAAAGGCAAGGCTATAGTAAGGCAAAAATGTCAAAATATGACATGTCCCAAAAACAGCTTAAAACACCTCAAAACAGCATAAAATAGCGTGCACAGACACGCCATAGCATAGAAATGTGCAAAAATGTCCAACAACACCATAATAATGCATGTTGAAAAATGATCGAAAAGGCAAGGCTATAGTAAGGCAAAATGTCAAAATATGACATCTCCCAAAAACAGCTTAAAACATCTCAAAACAGCATAAAATAGCGTGCACAGACACGCCATAGCATAGACTTGTGCAAAAACTGCCAAAAACACCATAATAATGCATGTTGAAAAATTGACTGAAAAGGCAAGGCTATAGTAAGGCAAAATTTTCAAAATATGACATCTCCCAAAAACAGCTTAAAACACCTCAAACCAGCATAAAATAAGCGTGCATAGACACGCCATAGCATAAAATGGTGCAAAAACGGCCAAAAACACCATAATAATGCATGTTGAAAAATTGACCGAAAAGGCAAGGCTATAGTAAGGCAAAAATGTCAAAATATGACATCTCCCAAAAACAGCTTAAAACACCTCAAAACAGCATAAAATAGCGTGCATAGACACGCCATAGCATAGAAATATGCAAAAATGTCCAAAAACACCATAATAATGCATGTTGAAAAAATGACCGAAAAGGCAAGGCTATAGTAAGGCAAAAATGTCAAAATATGACATCAGGATTAGAATCGAGTGTTATTGCCACATTTATTTACATATACAAGGAACGTGACTTGCTTGTTTGGTGCAAAACCATTAATACAAAGGAAAAATAAAATAGTGTATTTAAATTGAGTAGAATATAAGATAAAAAAATAAAGACGCAATTTAAATACATAAAATGACAAAATAGAACATAAATGACACAAAAAGTACGTACAAAAGGGGCAATGGAGGGACTGTACAGTTTTCAGAAGCAGAGTAGTAGTGCAAATTTCTTACGTTTGAATAATCAAGCTGACCTGAAGTGTGCAGTGTACAGAAATCCAGTGTGCGTTAATGTCATACACAAAAACTGATTTAGCTTAAACATCAATATAATGTTTTGAGACTCTGGGGCTGTATAAGAGCCTGTGTCAGAGTATTGTTCATGATAGTGACAGCAGAGGGAAAGAAACTGTTCTTGAGTCTTGAGATTTGGTCCTGTTGGACCGCAGTCTCTTGCCAGAGGGGAGGATCTTAAAAAGTCTGTGTCTGGAGTGAGATGGGTTGGCCACAATTTTACCTGCACGCCTCAGGGCCCTTGAGGTGAACAGGTCATGGAGAGATGGCAGGTGGCAGCCAATCACCCTCTCTGTGGCACAGATAATATGCTGCAACCTGTTCTTGTCCTTCACCCTTGCTGCAGCGTACCACACTGTGATTGAGGAGATGAGGATAGACTCAATGATGGCAGTGTAGAGGAGCACCATCATTGTCTTTGGCAGGTTGATTTTCTTCAGCTGCCGCAGGAAGTACATCCTCTGCTGGGCTTTCTTGAGGTTTCTTGAGGTCCAGGGTGAAGATGGCCCCCAAGAGGTGGAAAGACTCCACATTGGAAGCTGTAGAGCCACAGAGGGTGATGGAGGCAGGAGTGGCAGCAATCCTTCTGAAATCCACTACCATCTCCACTGTCTTCACAGCATTGAGCTAAACGTTCTCACCGCACCAGGTCACCAGATGGTCAACCGTCCACCTGTAGATGGACTCATCTCTGTCTTTGATAGAGAACTGTCATAGCATAGTGAGTGGAAATGAAGGCCCAAAAAGTCCAAACGCATCCTAATTCAGTATATTGAAAAAAAATGGCCAAAATCGCTATAGTATAGTATTTCGAAAATTGTTAAATTTACAAACCATAAAAATGGCTGAAAATGAATTATAAGAGCTTATGGAAACATGTAATAGTATGCAAAGTCGGACTGAAGGTGAAAAATGTCCAAAAACAAAATAATTTAGCATGTTGAAAAAATGACCAAAAAGGCAAGGCTACAGTAAGGCAAAAATGTCAAAATATGACATCTCCCAAAAACAGCTTAAAACACCTCAAAACAGCATAAAATAGCATGCACAGACACGCCATAGCATAGAATGGTGCAAAAAATGGCCAAAAACACCATAATATTGCATGTTGAAAAAATGACCGAAAAGGCAAGGCTATAGTAAAGGCAAAAATGTCAAAATATGACATCTCCCAAAAACAGCTTAAAACACTTCAAAACAGCATAAAATTGCGTGCACAGACACGCCATAACATAGAATGGTGCAAAAATGTCCAAAAACACCATAATAATGCATGTTGAAAAACTGACCGAAAAGGCAAGGCTATAGTAAGGCAAAAATGTCAAAATATGACATGTCCCAAAAACAGCTTAAAACACATCAAAACAGCATAAAATAGTGTGCATAGACACGCCATAGCATAGAATGGTTCAAATACGGCCAAAAACACCATAATAATGCATGTTGAAAAAATGATCGAAAAGGCAAGGCTATAGTAAGGCAAAAATGTCAAAATATGACATCTCCCAAAAACAGCTTAAAACACCTCAAAACAGCATAAAATAGCGTACATAGACACGCCATAGCATAGAAATGTGCAAAAATGTCCAAAAACACCATAATAATGCATGTTGAAAAAATGACCGAAAAGGCAAGGCTATAGTAAAGGCAAAAATGTCAAAATATGACATCTCCCAAAAACAGCTTAAAACACCTCAAAACAGCATAAAATAGCGTGCATAGACACGCCATAGCATAAAATGGTGCAAAAACGGCCAAAAACACCATAATAATGCATGTTGAAAAAATGACCGAAGAGGCAAGGCTATAGTAAGGCAAAAATGTCAAAATATGACATCTCCCAAAAACAGCTTTAAACACCTCAAAACAGCATAAAATAGCGTGCATAGACACGCCATAGCATAGAAATGTGCAAAAATGTCCCAAAACACCATAATAATGCATGTTGAAAAAATGACCGAAAAGGCAAGGCTATAGTAAGGCAAAAATGTCAAAATATGACATCTCCCAAAAACAGCTTAAAACACGTTAAAACAGCATAAAATAGCGTGCACAGACACGCCATAGCATAGAATGGTGCAAAAATGTTCAAAAACACCATAATAATGCATGTTGAAAAAATGACCGAAAAGGCAAGGCTATAGTAAGGCAAAAATGTCAAAATATGACATCTCCCAAAAACAGCTTAAAACACGTTAAAACAGCATAAAATAGCGTTACAGACACGCCATAGCATGGAATGGTGCAAAAATGTTCAAAAACACCATAATAATGCATGTTGAAAAATTGACCGAAAAGGCAAGGCTATAGTAAGGCAAAAATGTCAAAATATGACATCTCCCAAAAACAGCTTAAAACACATCAAAACAGCATAAAATAAGCGTTACAGACACGCCATAGCATAGAAATGTGCAAAATGTCCAAAAACACCATAATAATGCATGTTGAAAAATGACCGAAAAGGCAAGGCTATAGTAAAGGCAAAAATGTCAAAATATGACATCTCCCAAAAACAGCTTAAAACACGTTAAAACAGCATAAAATAGCGTGCATAGACACGCCATAGCATAGAAATGTGCAAAAATGTCCCAAAACACCATAATAATGCATGTTGAAAAAATGACCAAAAAGGCAAGGCTATAGTAAGGCAAAAATGTCAAAATATGACATCTCCCAAAAACAGCTTAAAACACATCAAAACAGCATAAAATAAGCGTGCATAGACACGCCATAGCATAGAATGGTGTAAAATGTCCAAAAACACCATAATAATGCATGTTGAAAAATGACCGAAAAAGGCAAGGCTATAGTAAAGGCAAAAATGTCAAAATGTGACATCTCCCAAAAACAGCTTAAAACACATCAAAACAGCATAAAATAGCGTGCATAGACACGCCATAGCATAGACTTGTGCAAAAATGTCCAAAAACACCATAATAATGCATGTTGAAAAAATGATCAAAAAGGTAAGGCTATAGTAAGGCAAAAATGTCAAAATATGACATCTCCCAAAAACAGCTTAAAACACCTCAAACCAGCATAAAATAGCCTGCACAGACACGCCATAGCATAGAAATGTGCAAAATGTCCAAAAACACCATAATAATGCATGTTGAAAAATGACCCGAAAAGGCAAGGCTATAGTAAGGCAAAAATGTCAAAATATGACATCTCCCAAAAACAGCTTAAAACACCTCAAAACAGCATAAAATAGCGTGCATAGACACGCCATAGCATAGAAATGTGCAAAAATGTCCAAAAACACCATAATAATGCATGTTGAAAAAATGACCGAAAAGGCAAAGGCTATAGTAAGGCAAAATGTCAAAATATGACATCTCCCAAAAACAGCTTAAAACACGTTAAAACAGCATAAAATAAGCGTGCACAGACACGCCATAGCATAGAATGGTGCAAAAATGTCCAAAAAACACCATAATAATGCATGTTGAAAAAATGACCGAAAAGGCAAGGCTATAGTAAAGGCAAAAATGTCAAAATGTGACATCTCCCAAAAACAGCTTAAAAACACATCAAAACAGCATAAAATAGCGTGCACAGACACGCCATAGCATAGACTTGTGCAAAAATGTCCAAAAACACCATAATAATGCATGTTGAAAAAATGATCAAAAAGGTAAGGCTATAGTAAGGCAAAAATGTCAAAATATGACATCTCCCAAAAACAGCTTAAAACACCTCAAACCAGCATAAAATAGCCTGCACAGACACGCCATAGCATAGAAATGTGCAAAAATGTCCAAAAACACCATAATAATGCATGTTGAAAAAATGACCGAAAAGGCAAGGCTATAGTAAGGCAAAAATGTCAAAATATGACATCTCCCAAAAACAGCTTAAAACACGTTAAAACAGCATAAAATAGCGTGCACAGACACGCCATAGCATAGAAATGTGCAAAAATGTCCAAAAACACCATAATAATGCATGTTGAAAAATTGACCGAAAAGGCAAGGCTATAGTAAGGCAAAAATGTCAAAATATGACATCTCCCAAAAACAGCTTAAAACACATCAAAACAGCATAAAATAGCGTGCATAGACACGCCATAGCATAGAATGGTGTAAAAATGTCCAAAAACACCATAATAATGCATGTTGAAAAAATGACCGAAAAGGCAAGGCTATAGTAAGGCAAAAATGTCAAAATGTGACATCTCCCAAAAACAGCTTAAAACACATCAAAACAGCATAAAATAGCGTGCATAGACACGCCATAGCATAGACTTGTGCAAAAATGTCCAAAAACACCATAATAATGCATGTTGAAAAAATGATCAAAAAGGTAAGGCTATAGTAAGGCAAAAATGTCAAAATATGACATCTCCCAAAAACAGCTTAAAACACCTCAAACCAGCATAAAATAGCCTGCACAGACACGCCATAGCATAGAAATGTGCAAAAATGTCCAAAAACACCATAATAATGCATGTTGAAAAAATGACCGAAAAGGCAAGGCTATAGTAAGGCAAAAATGTCAAAATATGACATCTCCCAAAAACAGCTTAAAACACCTCAAAACAGCATAAAATAGCGTGCACAGACACGCCATAGCATAGAATGGTGCAAAAACTGCCAAAAACACCATAATAATGCATGTTGAAAAAATGATCGAAAAGGCAAGGCTATAGTAAGGCAAAAATGTCAAAATATGACATGTCCCAAAAACAGCTTAAAACACCTCAAAACAGCATAAAATAGCATGCACAGACACGCCATAGCATAGAAATGTGCAAAAACGGCCAAAAACACCATAATAATGCATGTTGAAAAAATGACCGAAAAGGCAAGGCTATAGTAAGGCAAAAATGTCAAAATATGACATCTCCCAAAAACAGCTTAAAACACATCAAAACAGCATAAAATAGCGTGCACAGACACGCCATAGCATAGACTTTTGCAAAAACGGCCAAAAACACCATAATAATGCATGTTGAAAAAATGACCGAAAAGGCAAGGCTATAGTAAGGCAAAATTGTCAAAATATGACATCTCCCAAAAACAGCTTAAAACACCTCAAAACCGCATAAAATAGCGTGCATAGACACGCCATAGCATAGAAATGTGCAAAAATGTCCAAAAACACCATAATAATGCATGTTGAAAAAATGACCGAAAAGGCAAGGCTATAGTAAGGCAAAAATGTCAAAATATGACATGTCCCAAAAACAGCTTAAAACACCTCAAAACAGCATAAAATAGCGTGCACAGACACGCCATAGCATAGAAATGTGCAAAAATGTCCAACAACACCATAATAATGCATGTTGAAAAAATGATCGAAAAGGCAAGGCTATAGTAAGGCAAAAATGTCAAAATATGACATCTCCCAAAAACAGCTTAAAACACCTCAAAACAGCATAAAATAGCGTGCACAGACACGCCATAGCATAGACTTGTGCAAAAACGGCCAAAAACACCATAATAATGCATGTTGAAAAATTGACTGAAAAGGCAAGGCTATAGTAAGGCAAAATTTTCAAAATATGACATCTCCCAAAAACAGCTTAAAACACCTCAAACCAGCATAAAATAGCGTGCATAGACACGCCATAGCATAAAATGGTGCAAAAACGGCCAAAAACACCATAATAATGCATGTTGAAAAATTGACCGAAAAGGCAAGGCTATAGTAAGGCAAAAATGTCAAAATATGACATCTCCCAAAAACAGCTTAAAACACCTCAAAACAGCATAAAATAGCGTGCATAGACACGCCATAGCATAGAAATATGCAAAAATGTCCAAAAACACCATAATAATGCATGTTGAAAAAATGACCGAAAAGGCAAGGCTATAGTAAGGCAAAAATGTCAAAATATGACATCAGGATTAGAATCGAGTGTTATTGCCACATTTATTTACATATACAAGGAACGTGACTTGCTTGTTTGGTGCAAAACCATTAATACAAAGGAAAAATAAAATAGTGTATTTAAATTGAGTAGAATATAAGATAAAAAAATAAAGACGCAATTTAAATACATAAAATGACAAAATAGAACATAAATGACACAAAAAGTACATTACAAAAGGGGCAATGGAGGGACTGTACAGTTTTCAGAAGCAGAGTAGTAGTGCAAATTTCTTACGTTTGAATAATCAAGCTGACCTGAAGTGTGCAGTGTACAGAAATCCAGTGTGCGTTAATGTCATACACAAAAACTGATTTAGCTTAAACATCAATATAATGTTTTGAGACTCTGGGGCTGTATAAGAGCCTGTGTCAGAGTATTGTTCATGATAGTGACAGCAGAGGGAAAGAAACTGTTCTTGAGTCTTGAGATTTGGTCCTGTTGGACCGCAGTCTCTTGCCAGAGGGAGGATCTTAAAAAGTCTGTGTCTGGAGTGAGATGGGTTGGCCACAATTTTACCTGCACGCCTCAGGGCCCTTGAGGTGAACAGGTCATGGAGAGATGGCAGGTGGCAGCCAATCACCCTCTCTGTGGCACAGATAATATTCTGCAACCTGTTCTTGTCCTTCACCCTTGCTGCAGCGTACCACACTGTGATTGAGGAGATGAGGATAGACTCAATGATGGCAGTGTAGAGGAGCACCATCATTGTCTTTGGCAGGTTGATTTTCTTCAGCTGCCGCAGGAAGTACATCCTCTGCTGGGCTTTCTTGAGGTTTCTTGAGGTCCAGGGTGAAGATGGCCCCCAAGAGGTGGAAAGACTCCACATTGGAAGCTGTAGAGCCACAGAGGGTGATGGAGGCAGGAGTGGCAGCAATCCTTCTGAAATCCACTACCATCTCCACTGTCTTCACAGCATTGAGCTAAACGTTCTCACCGCACCAGGTCACCAGATGGTCAACCGTCCACCTGTAGATGGACTCATCTCTGTCTCTGATAGAGAACTGTCATAGCATAGTGAGTGGAAATGAAGGCCCAAAAAGTCCAAACGCATCCTAATTCAGTATGTTGAAAAAATGGCCAAAATCGCTATAGTATAGTATTTGAAAATTGTTAAATTTACAAACCATAAAATGGCTGAAAATGAATTATAAGAGCTTATGGAAACATGTAATAGTATGCAAAGTCGGACTGAAGGTGAAAAATGTCCAAAAACAAAATAATTTAGCATGTTGAAAGAATGACCAAAAAGGCAAGGCTACAGTAAGGCAAAAATGTCAAAATATGACATCTCCCAAAAACAGCTTAAAACACCTCAAAACAGCATAAAATAGCATGCACAGACACGCCATAGCATAGAATGGTGCAAAAAATGGCCAAAAACACCATAATATTGCATGTTGAAAAAATGACCGAAAAGGCAAGGCTATAGTAAGGCAAAAATGTCAAAATATGACATCTCCCAAAAACAGCTTAAAACACTTCAAAACAGCATAAAATTGCGTGCACAGACACGCCATAACATAGAATGGTGCAAAAATGTCCAAAACACCACAATAATGCATGTTGAAAAAATGACCAAAAAGGCAAGGCTATAGTAAGGCAAAAATGTCAAAATATGACATGTCCCAAAAACACTTAAAAACACTTCAAAACAGCATAAAATAGTGTGCATAGACACGCCATAGCATAGAATGGTTCAAATACGGCCAAAAAACACCATAATAATGCATGTTGAAAAAATGATCGAAAAGGCAAGGCTATAGTAAAGGCAAAAATGTCAAAATATGACATCTCCCAAAAACAGCTTAAAACACCTCAAAACAGCATAAAATAGCGTACATAGACACGCCATAGCATAGAAATGTGCAAAAATGTCCAAAAACACCATAATAATGCATGTTGAAAAAATGACCGAAAAGGCAAGGCTATAGTAAGGCAAAAATGTCAAAATATGACATCTCCCAAAAACAGCTTAAAACACCTCAAAACAGCATAAAATAGCGTGCATAGACACGCCATAGCATAAAATGGTGCAAAAACGGCCAAAAACACCATAATAATGCATGTTGAAAAAATGACCGAAAAGGCAAGGCTATAGTAAGGCAAAAATGTCAAAATATGACATCTCCCAAAAACAGCTTTAAACACGTTAAAACAGCATAAAATAGCGTGCATAGACACGCCATAGCATAGAAATGTGCAAAAATGTCCCAAAACACCATAATAATGCATGTTGAAAAAATGACCAAAAAGGCAAGGCTATAGTAAGGCAAAAATGTCAAAATATGACATCTCCCAAAAACAGCTTAAAACACGTTAAAACAGCATAAAATAGCGTGCACAGACACGCCATAGCATAGAATGGTGCAAAAATGTTCAAAAACACCATAATAATGCATGTTGAAAAATTGACCGAAAAGGCAAGGCTATAGTAAGGCAAAAATGTCAAAATATGACATCTCCCAAAAACAGCTTAAAACACGTTAAAACAGCATAAAATAGCGTGCACAGACACGCCATAGCATAGAATGGTGCAAAAATGTTCAAAAACACCATAATAATGCATGTTGAAAAATTGACCGAAAAGGCAAGGCTATAGTAAGGCAAAAATGTCAAAATATGACATCTCCCAAAAACAGCTTAAAACACGTTAAAACAGCATAAAATAGCGTGCACAGACACGCCATAGCATAGAAATGTGCAAAAATGTCCAAAAACACCATAATAATGCATGTTGAAAAAATGACCGAAAAGGCAAGGCTATAGTAAGGCAAAAATGTCAAAATATGACATCTCCCAAAAACAGCTTAAAACACGTTAAAACAGCATAAAATAGCGTGCACAGACACGCCATAGCATAGAAATGTGCAAAAATGTCCAAAAACACCATAATAATGCATGTTGAAAAATTGACCGAAAAGGCAAGGCTATAGTAAGGCAAAAATGTCAAAATATGACATCTCCCAAAAACAGCTTAAAACACATCAAAACAGCATAAAATAGCGTGCATAGACACGCCATAGCATAGAATGGTATAAAAATGTCCAAAAACACCATAATAATGCATGTTGAAAAAATGACCGAAAAGGCAAGGCTATAGTAAGGCAAAAATGTCAAAATGTGACATCTCCCAAAAACAGCTTAAAACACATCAAAACAGCATAAAATAGCGTGCATAGACACGCCATAGCATAGAACTTGTGCAAAATGTCCAAAAAACACCATAATAATGCATGTTGAAAAATGATCAAAAAGGTAAGGCTATAGTAAAGGCAAAAATGTCAAAATATGACATCTCCCAAAAACAACTTAAAACACCTCAAACCAGCATAAAATAGCCTGCACAGACACGCCATAGCATAGAAATGTGCAAAATGTCCAAAAACACCATAATAATGCATGTTGAAAAATGACCGAAAAAGGCAAGGCTATAGTAAAGGCAAAAATGTCAAAATATGACATCTCCCAAAAACAGCTTAAAACACCTCAAAACAGCATAAAATAGCGTGCATAGACACGCCATAGCATAGAAATGTGCAAAAATGTCCAAAAACACCATAATAATGCATGTTGAAAAAATGACCGAAAAGGCAAGGCTATAGTAAGGCAAAAATGTCAAAATATGACATCTCCCAAAAACAGCTTAAAACACGTTAAAACAGCATAAAATAGCGTGCACAGACACGCCATAGCATAGAATGGTGCAAAAACTGCCAAAAACACCATAATAATGCATGTTGAAAAATGACCGAAAAGGCAAGGCTATAGTAAGGCAAAAATGTCAAAATGTGACATCTCCCAAAAACAGCTTAAAACACATCAAAACAGCATAAAATAGCGTGCACAGACACGCCATAGCATAGACTTGTGCAAAAATGTCCAAAAACACCATAATAATGCATGTTGAAAAAATGACCAAAAGGTAAGGCTATAGTAAGGCAAAAATGTCAAAATATGACATCTCCCAAAAACAGCTTAAAACACCTCAAACCAGCATAAAATAGCCTGCACAGACACGCCATAGCATAGAAATGTGCAAAAATGTCCAAAAACACCATAATAATGCATGTTGAAAAAATGACCGAAAAGGCAAGGCTATAGTAAGGCAAAAATGTCAAAATATGACATCTCCCAAAAACAGCTTAAAACACGTTAAAACAGCATAAAATAGCGTGCACAGACACGCCATAGCATAGAAATGTGCAAAAATGTCCAAAAACACCATAATAATGCATGTTGAAAAAATGACCGAAAAGGCAAGGCTATAGTAAGGCAAAAATGTCAAAATATGACATCTCCCAAAAACAGCTTAAAACACATCAAAACAGCATAAAATAGCGTGCATAGACACGCCATAGCATAGAATGGTGTAAAAATGTCCAAAAACACCATAATAATGCATGTTGAAAAAATGACCGAAAAGGCAAGGCTATAGTAAGGCAAAAATGTCAAAATGTGACATCTCCCAAAAACAGCTTAAAACACATCAAAACAGCATAAAATAGCGTGCATAGACACGCCATAGCATAGACTTGTGCAAAAATGTCCAAAAACACCATAATAATGCATGTTGAAAAAATGATCAAAAGGTAAGGCTATAGTAAGGCAAAAATGTCAAAATATGACATCTCCCAAAAACAGCTTAAAACACCTCAAACCAGCATAAAATAGCCTGCACAGACACGCCATAGCATAGACTTGTGCAAAAATGTCCAAAAACACCATAATAATGCATGTTGAAAAAATGACCGAAAAGGCAAGGCTATAGTAAGGCAAAAATGTCAAAATATGACATCTCCCAAAAACAGCTTAAAACACCTCAAAACAGCATAAAATAGCGTGCATAGACACGCCATAGCATAGAAATGTGCAAAAATGTCCAAAAACACCATAATAATGCATGTTGAAAAAATGACCGAAAAGGCAAGGCTATAGTAAGGCAAAAATGTCAAAATATGACATCTCCCAAAAACAGCTTAAAACACCTCAAAACAGCATAAAATAGCGTGCATAGACACGCCCTAGCAAAGAAATGTGCAAAAAAGTACCAAACCCCCCTAATAATGCATGTTGAAAAAATGACCGAAAAGGCAAGGCTATAGTAAGGCAAAAATGTCAAAATATGACATCTCCCAAAAACAGCTTAAAACACCTCAAAACAGCATAAAATAGTGTGCATAGACACGCCATAGCATAGAAATGTGCAAAAATGTCCAAAAACACCATAATAAAGCATGTTGAAAAAATGACTGAAAAGGCAAGGCTATAGTAAGGCAAAAATGTCAAAATATGACATCTCCCAAAAACAGCTTAAAACACGTTAAAACAGCATAAAATAGCGTGCACAGACACGCCATAGCATAGAATGGTGCAAAAATGTCCAAAAACACCATAATAATGCATGTTGAAAAAATGACCGAAAAGGCAAGGCTATAGTAAGGCAAAAATGTCAAAATGTGACATCTCCCAAAAACAGCTTAAAACACATCAAAACAGCATAAAATAGCGTGCATAGACACGCCATAGCATAGACTTGTGCAAAAATGTCCAAAAACACCACAATAATGCATGTTGAAAAAATGACCGAAAAGGCAAGGCTATAGTAAGGCAAAAATGTCAAAATATGACATCTCCCAAAAACAGCTTAAAACACCTCAAAACAGCATAAAATAGTCTACATAGACACGCCATAACATAGAAATGTGCAAAAATGTCCAAAAACACCATAATAATGCATGTTGAAAAAATGATCAAAAAGGCAAGGCTATAGTAAGGCAAAATTGTCAAAATATGACATCTCCCAAAAACAGCTTAAAACACCTCAAAACAGCATAAAATAGCGTGCATAGACACGCCATAGCATAGAAATGTGCAAAAATGTCCAAAAACACCATAATAATGCATGTTGAAAAAATGACCGAAAAGGCAAGGCTATAGTAAGGCAAAAATGTCAAAATATGACATCTCCCAAAAACAGCTTAAAACACCTCAAAACAGCATAAAATAGTGTGCATAGACACGCCATAGCATAGAAATGTGCAAAAATGTCCAAAAACACCATAATAAAGCATGTTGAAAAAATGACTGAAAAGGCAAGGCTATAGTAAGGCAAAAATGTCAAAATATGACATCTCCCAAAAACAGCTTAAAACACGTTAAAACAGCATAAAATAGCGTGCACAGACACGCCATAGCATAGAATGGTGCAAAAATGTCCAAAAACACCATAATAATGCATGTTGAAAAAATGACCGAAAAGGCAAGGCTATAGTAAGGCAAAAATGTCAAAATGTGACATCTCCCAAAAACAGCTTAAAACACATCAAAACAGCATAAAATAGCGTGCATAGACACGCCATAGCATAGACTTGTGCAAAAATGTCCAAAAACACCATAATAATGCATGTTGAAAAAATGATCAAAAAGGTAAGGCTATAGTAAGGCAAAAATGTCAAAATATGACATCTCCCAAAAACAGCTTAAAACACCTCAAACCAGCATAAAATAGCCTGCACAGACACGCCATAGCATAGAAATGTGCAAAAATGTCCAAAAACACCATAATAATGCATGTTGAAAAAATGACCGAAAAGGCAAGGCTATAGTAAGGCAAAAATGTCAAAATATGACATCTCCCAAAAACAGCTTAAAACACGTTAAAACAGCATAAAATAGCGTGCACAGACACGCCATAGCATAGAAATGTGCAAAAATGTCCAAAAACACCATAATAAAGCATGTTGAAAAAATGACTGAAAAGGCAAGGCTATAGTAAGGCAAAAATGTCAAAATATGACATCTCCCAAAAACAGCTTAAAACACGTTAAAACAGCATAAAATAGCGTGCACAGACACGCCATAGCATAGAATGGTGCAAAAATGTCCAAAAACACCATAATAATGCATGTTGAAAAAATGACCGAAAAGGCAAGGCTATAGTAAGGCAAAAATGTCAAAATGTGACATCTCCCAAAAACAGCTTAAAACACATCAAAACAGCATAAAATAGCGTGCATAGACACGCCATAGCATAGACTTGTGCAAAAATGTCCAAAAACACCATAATAATGCATGTTGAAAAAATGATCAAAACGGTAAGGCTATAGTAAGGCAAAAATGTCAAAATATGACATCTCCCAAAAACAGCTTAAAACACCTCAAACCAGCATAAAATGGCCTGCACAGACACGCCATAGCATAGAATGGTGCAAAAACGGCCAAAAACACCATAATAATGCATGTTGAAAAAATGACCGAAAAGGCAAGGCTATAGTAAGGCAAAAATTTCAAAATATGACATCTCCCAAAAACAGCTTAAAACACCTCAAAACAGCATAAAATGGCCTGCACAGACACGCCATAGCATAGAATGATGCAAAAATGTCCAAAAACACCATAATAATGCATGTTGAAAAAATGATCAAAAAGGTAAGGCTATAGTAAGGCAAAAATGTCAAAATATGACATCTCCCAAAAACAGCTTAAAACACCTCAAACCAGCATAAAATAGCCTGCACAGACACGCCATAGCATAGAAATGTGCAAAAATGTCCAAAAACACCATAATAATGCATGTTGAAAAAATGACCGAAAAGGCAAGGCTATAGTAAGGCAAAAATGTCAAAATATGACATCTCCCAAAAACAGCTTAAAACACCTCAAAACAGCATAAAATAGCGTGCATAGACACGCCATAGCATAGAAATGTGCAAAAATGTCCAAAAACACCATAATAAAGCATGTTGAAAAAATGACCGAAAAGGCAAGGCTATAGTAAGGCAAAAATGTCAAAATATGACATCTCCCAAAAACAGCTTAAAACACCTCAAAACAGCATAAAATAGTGTGCATAGACACGCCATAGCATAGAAATGTGCAAAAATGTCCAAAAACACCATAATAATGCATGTTGAAAAAATGACCGAAAAGGCAAGGCTATAGTAAGGCAAAAATGTCAAAATATGACATCTCCCAAAAACAGCTTAAAACACCTCAAAACAGCATAAAATAGCGTGCATAGACACGCCATAGCATAGAAATGTGCAAAAATGTCCAAAAACACCATAATAATGCATGTTGAAAAAATGACCGAAAAGGCAAGGCTATAGTAAGGCAAAAATGTCAAAATATGACATCTCCCAAAAACAGCTTAAAACACCTCAAAACAGCATAAAATAGCGTGCATAGACACGCCATAGCATAGAAATGTGCAAAAATGTCCAAAAACACCATAATAAAGCATGTTGAAAAAATGACTGAAAAGGCAAGGCTATAGTAAGGCAAAAATGTCAAAATATGACATCTCCCAAAAACAGCTTAAAACACGTTAAAACAGCATAAAATAGCGTGCACAGACACGCCATAGCATAGAATGGTGCAAAATGTCCAAAAACACCATAATAATGCATGTTGAAAAATGACCGAAAAGGCAAGGCTATAGTAAAGGCAAAATGTCAAAATGTGACATCTCCCAAAAACAGCTTAAAACACATCAAAACAGCATAAAATAGCGTGCATAGACACGCCATAGCATAGACTTGTGCAAAAATGTCCAAAAACACCACAATAATGCATGTTGAAAAAATGACCGAAAAGGCAAGGCTATAGTAAGGCAAAAATGTCAAAATATGACATCTCCCAAAAACAGCTTAAAACACCTCAAAACAGCATAAAATAGTCTACATAGACACGCCATAACATAGAAATGTGCAAAAATGTCCAAAAACACCATAATAATGCATGTTGAAAAAATGATCAAAAAGGCAAGGCTATAGTAAGGCAAAATTGTCAAAATATGACATCTCCCAAAAACAGCTTAAAACACCTCAAAACAGCATAAAATAGCGTGCATAGACACGCCATAGCATAGAAATGTGCAAAAATGTCCAAAAACACCATAATAATGCATGTTGAAAAAATGACCGAAAAGGCAAGGCTATAGTAAGGCAAAAATGTCAAAATATGACATCTCCCAAAAACAGCTTAAAACACCTCAAAACAGCATAAAATAGTGTGCATAGACACGCCATAGCATAGAAATGTGCAAAAATGTCCAAAAACACCATAATAAAGCATGTTGAAAAAATGACTGAAAAGGCAAGGCTATAGTAAGGCAAAAATGTCAAAATATGACATCTCCCAAAAACAGCTTAAAACACATCAAAACAGCATAAAATAGCGTGCACAGACACACCATAGCATAGAATGGTGTAAAAATGTCCAAAAACACCATAATAATGCATGTTGAAAAAATGACCGAAAAGGCAAGGCTATAGTAAGGCAAAAATGTCAAAATGTGACATCTCCCAAAAACAGCTTAAAACACATCAAAACAGCATAAAATAGCGTGCATAGACACGCCATAGCATAGACTTGTGCAAAAATGTCCAAAAACACCATAATAATGCATGTTGAAAAAATGATCAAAAAGGTAAGGCTATAGTAAGGCAAAAATGTCAAAATATGACATCTCCCAAAAACAGCTTAAAACACATCAAAACAGCATAAAATAGCCTGCACAGACACGCCATAGCATAGAATGGTGTAAAAATGTCCAAAAACACCATAATAATGCATGTTGAAAAAATGACCGAAAAGGCAAGGCTATAGTAAGGCAAAATTGTCAAAATGTGACATCTCCCAAAAACAGCTTAAAACACATCAAAACAGCATAAAATAGCGTGCATAGACACGCCATAGCATAGAATGGTGCAAAAATGTCCAAAAACACCATAATAATGCATGTTGAAAAAATGATCAAAAGGTAAGGCTATAGTAAGGCAAAAATGTCAAAATATGACATCTCCCAAAAACAGCTTAAAACACCTCAAACCAGCATAAAATAGCCTGCACAGACACGCCATAGCATAGAAATGTGCAAAAATGTCCAAAAACACCATAATAATGCATGTTGAAAAATGACCGAAAAGGCAAGGCTATAGTAAGGCAAAAATGTCAAAATATGACATCTCCCAAAAACAGCTTAAAACACCTCAAAACAGCATAAAATAGTGTGCATAGACACGCCATAGCATAGAAATGTGCAAAAATGTCCAAAAACACCATAATAAAGCATGTTGAAAAAATGACTGAAAAGGCAAGGCTATAGTAAGGCAAAAATGTCAAAATATGACATCTCCCAAAAACAGCTTAAAACACGTTAAAACAGCATAAAATAGCGTGCACAGACACGCCATCGCATAGAATGGTGCAAAAATGTCCAAAAACACCATAATAATGCATGTTGAAAAAATGACCGAAAAGGCAAGGCTATAGTAAGGCAAAAATGTCAAAATGTGACATCTCCCAAAAACAGCTTAAAACACATCAAAACAGCATAAAATAGCGTGCATAGACACGCCATAGCATAGAAATGTGCAAAAATGTCCAAAAACACCATAATAATGCATGTTGAAAAAATGACCAAAAAGGCAAGGCTATAGTAAGGCAAAAATGTCAAAATATGACATCTCCCAAAAACAGCTTAAAAAGACCTCAAAACAGCATAAAATAGCGTGCACAGACACGCCATAGCATAGAAATGTGCAAAATGTCCAAAAACACCATAATAATGCATGTTGAAAAATTGACCGAAAAGGCAAGGCTATAGTAAGGCAAAAATGTCAAAATATGACATCTCCCAAAAACAGCTTAAAACACATCAAAACAGCATAAAATAGCGTGCATAGACACGCCATAGCATAGAATGGTGTAAAAATGTCCAAAAACACCATAATAATGCATGTTGAAAAAATGACCGAAAAGGCAAGGCTATAGTAAGGCAAAAATGTCAAAATGTGACATCTCCCAAAAACAGCTTAAAACACATCAAAACAGCATAAAATAGCGTGCATAGACACGCCATAGCATAGACTTGTGCAAAAATGTCCAAAAACACCATAATAATGCATGTTGAAAAAATGATCAAAAAGGTAAGGCTATAGTAAGGCAAAAATGTCAAAATATGACATCTCCCAAAAACAGCTTAAAACACATCAAAACAGCATAAAATAGCGTGCATAGACACGCCATAGCATAGAATGGTGCAAAAATGTCAAAAAACATCATAATAATGCATGTTGAAAAAAATGATCGAAAAGGCAAGGCTATAGTAAGGCAAAAATGTCAAAATGTGACATCTCCCAAAAACAGCTTAAAACCCCTCCGACCCGCATAAAATAGCGTACATAGACACGCCATAGCATAGAATGCTGCAAAAACGGCCAAAAACACCATAATAATGCATGTTGAAAAAATGATCAAAAAGGTAAGGCTATAGTAAGGCAAAAATGTCAAAATATGACATCTCCCAAAAACAGCTTAAAACACCTCAAAACAGCATAAAATAGCGTACATAGACACGCCATAGCATAGAAATGTGCAAAAATGTCCAAAAACACCATAATAATGCATGTTGAAAAAATGACCGAAAAGGCAAGGCTATAGTAAGGCAAAAATGTCAAAATATGACATCTCCCAAAAACAGCTTAAAACACATCAAAACAGCATAAAATAGTGTGCATAGACACGCCATAGCATAGAAATGTGCAAAATGTCCAAAAACACCATAATAATGCATGTTGAAAAATGACTGAAAAGGCAAGGCTATAGTAAGGCAAAATGTCAAAATATGACATCTCCCAAAAACAGCTTAAAACACATCAAAACAGCATAAAATAGCGTGCATAGACACGCCATAGCATAGAATGGTGCAAAATGTCCAAAAACACCATAATAATGCATGTTGAAAAATGACCGAAAAGGCAAGGCTATAGTAAGGCAAAAATGTCAAAATATGACATCTCCCAAAAACAGCTTAAAACACCTCAAAACAGCATAAAATAGCGTGCATAGACACGCCATAGCATAGAATGGTGCAAAAATGTCCAAAAACACCATAATAATGCATGTTGAAAAAATGACCGAAAAGGCAAGGCTATAGTAAGGCAAAAATGTCAAAATGTGACATCTCCCAAAAACAGCTTAAAACACCTCAAAACAGCATAAAATAGCGTGCATAGACACGCCATAGCATAGACTTGTGCAAAAATGTCCAAAAACACCATAATAATGCATGTTGAAAAAATGATCAAAAAGGTAAGGCTATAGTAAGGCAAAAATGTCAAAATATGACATCTCCCAAAACAGCTTAAAACACCTCAAAACAGCATAAAATAGCATGCACAGACACGCCATAGCATAGAATGGTTCAAAAACGGCCAAAAACACCATAATAATGCATGTTGAAAAAATGACCGAAAAGGCAAGGCTATAGTAAGGCAAAAATGTCAAAATGTGACATCTCCCAAAAACAGCTTAAAACACCTCAAAACAGCATAAAATAGCGTGCATAGACACGCCATAGCATAGAAATGTGCAAAAATGTCCAAAAACACCATAATAATGCATGTTGAAAAAATGACCGAAAAGGCAAGGCTATAGTAAAGGCAAAATGTCAAAATATGACATCTCCCAAAAACAGCTTAAAACACCTCAAAACAGCATAAAATAGCGTGCATAGACACGCCATAGCATAATATGGTGCAAAAACGGCCAAAAACACCATAATAATGCATGTTGAAAAATTGACTGAAAAGGCAAGGCTATAGTAAGGCAAAAATGTCAAAATATGACATCTCCCAAAAACAGCTTAAAACACCTCAAAACAGCATAAAATAGCGTGCACCGACACGCCATAGCATAGAATGGTGCAAAAATGTCCCAAAACACCATAATAATGCATGTTGAAAAAATGACCGAAAAGGCAAGGCTATAGTAAGGCAAAAATGTCAAAATGTGACATCTCCAAAAACAGCTTAAAACACCTCAAAACAGCATAAAATAGCGTGCATAGACACGCCATAGCATAGACTTGTGCAAAAATGTCCAAAAACACCATAATAATGCATGTTGAAAAACTGACCGAAAAGGCAAGGCTATAGTAAGGCAAAAATGTCAAAATATGACATCTCCCAAAAACAGCTTAAAACACCTCAAAACAGCATAAAATAGCATGCACAGACACGCCATAGCATAGAATGGTTCAAAAACGTCCAAAAACACCATAATAATGCATGTTGAAAAAATGACCGAAAAGGCAAGGCTATAGTAAGGCAAAAATGTCAAAATGTGACATCTCCCAAAAACAGCTTAAAACACCTCAAAACAGCATAAAATAGCGTGCATAGACACGCCATAGCATAGAAATGTGCAAAAATGTCCAAAAACACCATAATAATGCATGTTGAAAAAATGACCGAAAAGGCAAGGCTATAGTAAGGCAAAAATGTCAAAATATGACATCTCCCCAAAACAGCTTAAAACACCTCAAAACCGCATAAAATAGCGTGCATAGACACGCCATAGCATAGAATGGTGCAAAAATGTCCAAAAACACCATAATAATGTATGTTGAAAAAATGACCGAAAAGGCAAGGCTATAGTAAGGCAAAAATGTCAAAATGTGACATCTCCCAAAAACAGCTTAAAACACATCAAAACAGCATAAAATAGCGTGCATAGACACGCCATAGCATAGAATGGTTCAAAAACGGACAAAAACACCATAATAATGCATGTTGAAAAAATGACCGAAAAGGCAAGGCTATAGTAAGGCAAAAATGTCAAAATATGACATCTCCCAAAAACAGCTTAAAACATGTTAAAACAGCATAAAATAGCGTGCACAGACACGCCATAGCATAGAATGGTGCAAAAATGTCCAAAAACACCATAATAATGCATGTTGAAAAATTGACCGAAAAGGCAAGGCTATAGTAAGGCAAAAATGTCAAAATATGACATCTCCAAAAAACAGCTTTAAACACCTCAAAACAGCATAAAATAGTGTGCATAGACACGCCATAGCATAGAATGGTTCAAAAACGGCCAAAAACACCATAATAATGCATGTTGAAAAAATGACCGAAAAGGCAAGGCTATAGTAAGGCAAAAATGTCAAAATGTGACATGTCCCAAAAACAGCTTTAAACACCTCAAAACAGCATAAAATAGCGTACATAGACACGCCATAGCATAGACTTGTGCAAAAATGTCCAAAAACACCATAATAATGCATGTTGAAAAAATGACCGAAAAGGCAAGGCTATAGTAAGGCAAAAATGTCAAAATATGACATCTCCCAAAAACAGCTTAAAACACCTCAAAACAGCATAAAATAGCATGCACAGACACGCCATAGCATAGAATGGTTCAAAAACGGCCAAAAACACCATAATAATGCATGTTGAAAAAATGACCGAAAAGGCAAGGCTATAGTAAGGCAAAAATGTCAAAATGTGACATCTCCCAAAAACAGCTTAAAACACCTCAAAACAGCATAAAATAGCGTGCATAGACACGCCATAGCATAGAAATGTGCAAAAATGTCCCAAAACACCATAATAATGCATGTTGAAAAAATGACCGAAAAGGCAAGGCTATAGTAAGGCAAAAATGTCAAAATGTGACATCTCCCAAAAACAGCTTAAAACACCTCAAAACAGCATAAAATAGCGTGCATAGACACGCCATAGCATAGACTTGTGCAAAAATGTCCAAAAACACCATAATAATGCATGTTGAAAAACTGACCGAAAAGGCAAGGCTATAGTAAGGCAAAAATTTCAAAATATGACATCTCCCAAAAACAGCTTAAAACACCTCAAAACAGCATAAAATAGCATGCACAGACACGCCATAGCATAGAATGGTTCAAAAACGGCCAAAAACACCATAATAATGCATGTTGAAAAAATGACCGAAAAGGCAAGGCTATAGTAAGGCAAAAATGTCAAAATGTGACATCTCCCAAAAACAGCTTAAAACACCTCAAAACAGCATAAAATAGCGTGCATAGACACGCCATAGCATAGAATGGTGCAAAAATGTCCAAAAACACCATAATAATGCATGTTGAAAAAATGACCGAAAAGGCAAGGCTATAGTAAGGCAAAAATGTCAAAATGTGACATCTCCCAAAAACAGCTTAAAACACATCAAAACAGCATAAAATAGCGTGCATAGACACGCCATAGCATAGACTTGTGCAAAAATGTCCAAAAACACCATAATAATGCATGTTGAAAAACTGACCGAAAAGGCAAGGCTATAGTAAGGCAAAAATGTCAAAATATGACATCTCCCAAAAACAGCTTAAAACACATCAAAACAGCATAAAATAGTGTGCATAGACACGCCATAGCATAGAATGGTTCAAAAACGGCCAAAAACACCATAATAATGCATGTTGAAAAATGACCAAAAGGCAAGGCTATAGTAAGGCAAAAATGTCAAAATGTGACATCTCCCAAAAACAGCTTAAAACACCTCAAAACCGCATAAAATAGCGTGCATAGACACGCCATAGCATAGAATGGTGCAAAAATGTCCAAAAACACCATAATAATGCATGTTGAAAAAATGACCGAAAAGGCAAGGCTATAGTAAGGCAAAAATGTCAAAATGTGACATCTCCCAAAAACAGCTTAAAACACCTCAAAACAGCATAAAATAGCGTGCATAGACACGCCATAGCATAGACTTGTGCAAAAATGTCCAAAAACACCATAATAATGCATGTTGAAAAACTGACCGAAAAGGCAAGGCTATAGTAAGGCAAAAATGTCAAAATATGACATCTCCCAAAAACAGCTTAAAACACCTCAAAACAGCATAAAATAGCATGCACAGACACGCCATAGCATAGAATGGTTCAAAAACGGCCAAAAACACCATAATAATGCATGTTGAAAAAATGACCGAAAAGGCAAGGCTATAGTAAGGCAAAAATGTCAAAATGTGACATCTCCCAAAAAACAGCTTAAAACACCTCAAAACAGCATAAAATAGCGTGCATAGACACGCCATAGCATAGAAATGTGCAAAAATGTCCAAAAACACCATAATAATGCATGTTGAAAAAATGACCGAAAAGGCAAGGCTATAGTAAGGCAAAAATGTCAAAATATGACATCTCCCAAAAACAGCTTAAAACACCTCAAAACAGTAGAAAATAGCGTGTCGAGACACGCCATAGCATATAATGTTGCAAAAATGGCCCAAAACACCATAATAATGCATGTTGAAAAATTGACTGAAAAGGCAAGGCTATAGTAAGGCAAAAATGTCAAAATATGACATCTCCCAAAAACAGCTTAAAACACCTCAAAACAGCATAAAATAGCGTGCATAGACACGCCATAGCATAGAATGGTGCAAAAATGTCCCAAAACACCATAATAATGCATGTTGAAAAAATGACCGAAAAGGCAAGGCTATAGTAAGGCAAAAATGTCAAAATGTGACATCTCCCAAAAACAGCTTAAAACACCTCAAAACAGCATAAAATAGCATGCACAGACACGCCATAGCATAGAATGGTTCAAAAACGGCCAAAAACACCATAATAATGCATGTTGAAAAAATGACCAAAAGGCAAGGCTATAGTAAGGCAAAAATGTCAAAATATGACATCTCCCAAAAACAGCTTAAAACACATCAAAACAGCATAAAATAGTGTGCATAGACACGCCATAGCATAGAATGGTTCAAAAACGGCCAAAAACACCATAATAATGCATGTTGAAAAAATGACCGAAAAGGCAAGGCTATAGTAAGGCAAAAATGTCAAAATATGACATCTCCCAAAAACAGCTTAAAACACCTCAAAACAGCATAAAATAGCGTGCATAGACACGCCATAGCATAGAAATGTGCAAAAATGTCCCAAAACACCATAATAATGCATGTTGAAAAAATGACCGAAAAGGCAAGGCTATAGTAAGGCAAAAATGTCAAAATGTGACATCTCCCAAAAACAGCTTAAAACACCTCAAAACAGCATAAAATAGCATGTATAGACACGCCATAGCATAGACTTGTGCAAAAATGTCCAAAAACACCATAATAATGCATGTTGAAAAACTGACCGAAAAGGCAAGGCTATAGTAAGGCAAAAATGTCAAAATATGACATCTCCCGAAAACAGCTTAAAACACCTCAAAACAGCATAAAATAGCATGCACAGACACGCCATCGCATAGAATGGTTCAAAATGTCCAAAAACACCGTAATAATGCATGTTGAAAAAATGACCGAAAAGGCAAGGCTATAGTAAGGCAAAAATGTCAAAATGTGACATCTCCCAAAAACAGCTTAAAACACCTCAAAACAGCATAAAATAGCGTGCATAGACACGCCATAGCATAGAAATGTGCAAAAATGTCCAAAAACACCATAATAATGCATGTTGAAAAAATGACCGAAAAGGCAAGGCTATAGTAAGGCAAAAATGTCAAAATATGACATCTCCCAAAAACAGCTTAAAACACCTCAAAACAGCATAAAATAGCGTGCATAGACACGCCATAGCATAAAATGGTGCAAAAACGGCCAAAAACACCATAATAATGCATGTTGAAAAATTGACTGAAAAGGCAAGGCTATAGTAAGGCAAAAATGTCAAAATGTGACATCTCCCAAAAACAGCTTAAAACACCTCAAAACAGCATAAAATAGCGTGCATAGACACGCCATAGCATAGACTTGTGCAAAAATGTCCAAAAACACCATAATAATGCATGTTGAAAAAATGACCAAAAAGGCAAGGCTATAGTAAGGCAAAATTGTCAAAATATGACATCTCCCAAAAAACAGCTTAAAACACCTCAAAACAGCATAAAATAGCATGCACAGACACGCCATAGCATAGAATGGTTCAAAAACGGCCAAAAACACCATAATAATGCATGTTGAAAAAATGACCGAAAAGGCAAGGCTATAGTAAGGCAAAAATGTCAAAATGTGACATCTCCCAAAAACAGCTTAAAACACCTCAAAACAGCATAAAATAGCGTGCATAGACACGCCATAGCATAGAAATGTGCAAAAATGTCCAAAAACACCATAATAATGCATGTTGAAAAAATGACCGAAAAGGCAAGGCTATAGTAAGGCAAAAATGTCAAAATATGACATCTCCCAAAAACAGCTTAAAACACCTCAAAACAGCATAAAATAGCGTGCATAGACACGCCATAGCATAAAATGGTGCAAAAACGGCCAAAAACACCATAATAATGCATGTTGAAAAATTGACTGAAAAGGCAAGGCTATAGTAAGGCAAAAATGTCAAAATATGACATCTCCCAAAAACAGCTTAAAAAGACCTCAAAACAGCATAAAATAGCGTGCATAGACACGCCATAGCATAGACTTGTGCAAAAATGTCCAAAAACACCATAATAATGCATGTTGAAAAACTGACCGAAAAGGCAAGGCTATAGTAAGGCAAAAATGTCAAAATATGACATCTCCCAAAAACAGCTTAAAACACCTCAAAACAGCATAAAATAGCATGCACAGACACGCCATAGCATAGAATGGTTCAAAAACGGCCAAAAACACCATAATAATGCATGTTGAAAAAATGACCGAAAAGGCAAGGCTATAGTAAGGCAAAAATGTCAAAATGTGACATCTCCCAAAAACAGCTTAAAACACCTCAAAACAGCATAAAATAGCGTGCATAGACACGCCATAGCATAGAAATGTGCAAAAATGTCCAAAAACACCATAATAATGCATGTTGAAAAAATGACCGAAAAGGCAAGGCTATAGTAAGGCAAAAATGTCAAAATATGACATCTCCCAAAAACAGCTTAAAACACCTCAAAACCGCATAAAATAGCGTGCATAGACACGCCATAGCATAGAATGGTGCAAAAATGTCCAAAAACACCATAATAATGCATGTTGAAAAAATGACCGAAAAGGCAAGGCTATAGTAAGGCAACATTGTCAAAATATGACATCTCCCAAAAACAGCTTAAAACACGTTAAAACAGCATAAAATAGCGTGCATAGACACGCCATAGCATAGACTTGTGCAAAAATGTCCAAAAACACCATAATAATGCATGTTGAAAAACTGACCGAAAAGGCAAGGCTATAGTAAGGCAAAAATGTCAAAATATGACATCTCCCAAAAACAGCTTAAAACACATCAAAACAGCATAAAATAGTGTGCATAGACACGCCATAGCATAGAATGGTTCAAAAACGGCCAAAAACACCATAATAATGCATGTTGAAAAAATGACCGAAAAGGCAAGGCTATAGTAAGGCAAAAATGTCAAAATATGACATCTCCCAAAAACAGCTTAAAACATGTTAAAACAGCATAAAATAGCGTGCACAGACACGCCATAGCATAGAATGGTGCAAAAATGTCCAAAAACACCATAATAATGCATGTTGAAAAATTGACCGAAAAGGCAAGGCTATAGTAAGGCAAAAATGTCAAAATATGACATCTCCCAAAAACAGCTTAAAACACCTCAAAACAGCATAAAATAGCGTGCATAGACACGCCATAGCATAGAAATGTGCAAAAATGTCCAAAAACACCATAATAATGCATGTTGAAAAAATGACCGAAAAGGCAAGGCTATAGTAAGGCAAAAATGTCAAAATATGACATCTCCCAAAAACAGCTTAAAACACCTCAAAACCGCATAAAATAGCCTGCACAGATACGCCATAGCATAGAAATGTGCAAAAATGTCCAAAAACACCATAATAATGCATGTTGAAAAAATGATCAAAAAGGCAAGGCTATAGTAAGGCAAAATTGTCAAAATATGACATCTCCCAAAAACAGCTTTAAACACCTCAAAACAGCATAAAATAGCGTGCATAGACACGCCATAGCATGGAATGGTGCAAAAATGTTCAAAAACACCATAATAATGCATGTTGAAAAAATGACCGAAAAGGCAAGGCTATAGTAAGGCAAAAATGTCAAAATATGACATCTCCCAAAAACAGCTTTAAACACCTCAAACCAGCATAAAATAGCGTACATAGACACGCCATAGCATAGAATGCTGCAAAAACGGCCAAAAACACCATAATAATGCATGTTGAAAAAATGACCGAAAAGGCAAGGCTATAGTAAGGCAAAATTTTCAAGATATGACATGTCCCAAAAACAGCTTTAAACACCTCAAAACAGCATAAAATAGCATGCACAGACACGCCATAGCATAGAAATGTGCAAAAACGGCCAAAAACACCATAATAATGCATGTTGAAAAAATGACCGAAAAGGCAAGGCTATAGTAAGGCAAAATTGTCAAAATATGACATCTCCCAAAAACAGCTTTAAACACTTCAAAACAGCATAAAATAGCGTGCACAGACACGCCATAGCATAGAATGGTGCAAAAACGGCCAAAAACACCGTAATAATGCATGTTGAAAAAAATGACCGAAAAGGCAAGGCTATAGTAAGGCAAAAATGTCAAAATATGACATCTCCCAAAAACAGCTTAAAACACCTCAAAACAGCATAAAATAGTCTACATAGACACGCCATAACATAGAAATGTGCAAAAATGTCCAAAAACACCATAATAATGCATGTTGAAAAAATGATCAAAAAGGCAAGGCTATAGTAAGGCAAAATTGTCAAAATATGACATCTCCCAAAAACAGCTTAAAACACCTCAAAACAGCATAAAATAGCGTACATAGACACGCCATAGCATAGAAATGTGCAAAAATGTCCAAAAACACCATAATAAAGCATGTTGAAAAAATGACCGAAAAGGCAAGGCTATAGTAAGGCAAAAATGTCAAAATATGACATCTCCCAAAAACAGCTTTAAACACCTCAAAACAGCATAAAATAGCGTGCATAGACACGCCATAGCATGGAATGGTGCAAAAATGTTCAAAAACACCATAATAATGCATGTTCAAAAAATGACAGAAAAGGCAAGGCTATAGTAAGGCAAAAATGTCAAAATATGACATCTCCCAAAAACAGCTTAAAACACCTCAAACCAGCATAAAATGGCCTGCACAGACACGCCATAGCATAGAATGATGCAAAAATGTCCAGAAACACCATAATAAAGCATGTTGAAAAAATGACCAAAAAGGCAAGGCTATAGTAAGGCAAAAATGTCAAAATATGACATCTCCCAAAAACAGCTTTAAACACCTCAAACCAGCATAAAATAGCGTACATAGACACGCCATAGCATAGAATGCTGCAAAAACGGCCAAAAACACCATAATAATGCATGTTGAAAAAATGACCGAAAAGGCAAGGCGATAGTAAGGCAAAATTTTCAAGATATGACATCTCCCAAAAACAGCTTTAAACACCTCAAAACAGCATAAAATAGCATGCACAGACACGCCATAGCATAGAAATGTGCAAAAACGGCCAAAAACACCATAATAATGCATGTTGAAAAAATGACCGAAAAGGCAAGGCTATAGTAAGGCAAAATTGTCAAAATATGACATCTCCCAAAAACAGCTTTAAACACCTCAAAACAGCATAAAATAGCGTGCACAGACACGCCATAACATAGAAATGTGCAAAAATGTCCAAAAACACCACAATAATGCATGTTGAAAAAATGATCAAAAAGGCAAGGCTATAGTAAGGCAAAATTGTCAAAATATGACATCTCCCAAAAACAGCTTAAAACACCTCAAAACAGCATAAAATAGCGTACATAGACACGCCATAGCATAGACATGTGCAAAAATGTCCAAAAACACCATAATAAAGCATGTTGAAAAAATGACCGAAAAGGCAAGGCTATAGTAAGGCAAAAATGTCAAAATGTGACATCTCCCAAAAACAGCTTAAAACACATCAAAACAGCATAAAATAGCGCGCACACACACACGCCATAGCATAGACTTGTGCAAAAATGTCCAAAAACACTGTAATAATGCATGTTGAAAAAATGATCGAAAAGGCAAGGCTATAGTAAGGCAAAAATGTCAAAATGTGACATCTCCCAAAAACAGCTTAAAACACATCAAAACAGCATAAAATAGCGTGCATAGACACGCCATAGCATAGACTTGTGCAAAAATGTCCAAAAACACCATAATAATGCATGTTGAAAAAATGATCAAAAAGGTAAGGCTATAGTAAGGCAAAAATGTCAAAATATGACATCTCCCAAAAACAGCTTAAAACACGTTAAAACAGCATAAAATAGCCTGCACAGACACGCCATAGCATAGAATGGTGCAAAAATGTCCAAAAACACCATAATAATGCATGTTGAAAAAATGACCGAAAAGGCAAGGCTATAGTAAAGGCAAAATGTCAAAATGTGACATCTCCCAAAAACAGCTTTAAACACCTCAAAACAGCATAAAATAGCGTGCATAGACACGCCATAGCATAGAAATGTGAAAAAATGTCCAAAAACACCACAATAAAGCATGTTGAAAAAATGACCGAAAAGGCAAGGCTATAGTAAGGCAAAAATGTCAAAATATGACATCTCCCAAAAACAGCTTAAAACACGTTAAAACAGCATAAAATAGCGTGCACAGACACGCCATAGCATAGAATGGTGCAAAAATGTTCAAAAACACCATAATAATGCATGTTGAAAAATTGACCGAAAAGGCAAGGCTATAGTAAGGCAAAAATGACAAAATGTGACATCTCCCAAAAACAGCTTAAAACACATCAAAACAGCATAAAATAGCGTGCATAGACACGCCATAGCATAGACTTGTGCAAAAATGTCCAAAAACACCATAATAATGCATGTTCAAAAAAAGACAGAAAAGGCAAGGCTATAGTAAGGCAAAAATGTCAAAATATGACATCTCCCAAAAACAGCTTAAAACACCTCAAACCAGCATAAAATGGCCTGCACAGACACGCCATAGCATAGAATGATGCAAAAATGTCCAGAAACACCATAATAAAGCATGTTGAAAAAATGACGGAAAAGGCAAGGCTATAGTAAGGCAAAAATGTCAAAAGATGACATCTCCCAAAAACAGCTTTAAACACCTCAAACCAGCATAAAATAGCGTACATAGACACGCCATAGCATAGAATGCTGCAAAAACGGCCAAAAACACCATAATAATGCATGTTGAAAAAATGACCGAAAAGGCAAGGCTATAGTAAGGCAAAATTTTCAAGATATGACATCTCCCAAAAACAGCTTTAAACACCTCAAAACAGCATAAAATAGCATGCACAGACACGCCATAGCATAGAAATGTGCAAAAACGGCCAAAAACACCATAATAATGCATGTTGAAAAAATGACCGAAAAGGCAAGGCTATAGTAAGGCAAAATTGTCAAAATATGACATCTCCCAAAAACAGCTTTAAACACTTCAAAACAGCATAAAATAGCGTGCACAGACACGCCATAGCATAGAATGGTGCAAAAACGGCCAAAAACACCACAATAATGCATGTTGAAAAAATGACCGAAAAGGCAAGGCTATAGTAAGGCAAAAATGTCAAAATATGACGTCTCCCAAAAACAGCTTAAAACACCTCAAAACAGCATAAAATAGTCTACATAGACACGCCATAACATAGAAATGTGCAAAATGTCCAAAAACACCATAATAATGCATGTTGAAAAAATGATCAAAAAGGCAAGGCTATAGTAAGGCAAAATTGTCAAAATATGACATCTCCCAAAAACAGCTTAAAACACCTCAAAACAGCATAAAATAGCGTACATAGACACGCCATAGCATAGAAATGTGCAAAAATGTCCAAAAACACCATAATAAAGCATGTTGAAAAAATGACCGAAAAGGCAAGGCTATAGTAAGGCAAAAATGTCAAAATGTGACATGTCCCAAAAACAGCTTTAAACACCTCAAAACAGCATAAAATAGCGCGCACACACACACGCCATAGCATAGACTTGTGCAAAAATGTCCAAAAACACTGTAATAATGCATGTTGAAAAAATGATCGAAAAGGCAAGGCTATAGTAAGGCAAAAATGTCAAAATGTGACATCTCCCAAAAACAGCTTAAAACACATCAAAACAGCATAAAATAGCGTGCATAGACACGCCATAGCATAGACTTGTGCAAAAATGTCCAAAAACACCATAATAATGCATGTTGAAAAAATGATCAAAAAGGTAAGGCTATAGTAAGGCAAAAATGTCAAAATATGACATCTCCCAAAAACAGCTTAAAACACGTTAAAACAGCATAAAATAGCCTGCACAGACACGCCATAGCATAGAATGGTGCAAAAATGTCCAAAAACACCATAATAATGCATGTTGAAAAAATGACCGAAAAGGCAAGGCTATAGTAAGGCAAAAATGTCAAAATGTGACATCTCCCAAAAACAGCTTTAAACACCTCAAAACAGCATAAAATAGCGTGCATAGACACGCCATAGCATAGAAATGTGAAAAAATGTCCAAAAACACCACAATAAAGCATGTTGAAAAAATGACCGAAAAGGCAAGGCTATAGTAAGGCAAAAATGTCAAAATATGACATCTCCCAAAAACAGCTTAAAACACGTTAAAACAGCATAAAATAGCGTGCACAGACACGCCATAGCATAGAATGGTGCAAAAATGTTCAAAAACACCATAATAATGCATGTTGAAAAATTGACCGAAAAGGCAAGGCTATAGTAAGGCAAAAATGACAAAATGTGACATCTCCCAAAAACAGCTTAAAACACATCAAAACAGCATAAAATAGCGTGCATAGACACGCCATAGCATAGACTTGTGCAAAAATGTCCAAAAACACCATAATAATGCATGTTGAAAAAATGACAGAAAAGGCAAGGCTATAGTAAGGCAAAAATTTCAAAATATGACATCTCCCAAAAACAGCTTAAAACACCTCAAAACAGCATAAAATGGCCTGCACAGACACGCCATAGCATAGAATGATGCAAAAACGGCCAAAAACACCATAATAATGCATGTTGAAAAAATGACCGAAAAGGCAAGGCTATAGTAAGGTAAAATTTTCAAGATATGACATGTCCCAAAAAAAGCTTTAAACACCTCAAAACAGCATAAAATAGCATGCACAGACACGCCATAGCATAGAATGCTGCAAAAACGGCCAAAAACACCATAAAAATGCATGTTGAAAAAATGACCGAAAAGGCAAGGCTATAGTAAGGCAAAAATGTCAAAATATGACATCTCCCAAAAACAGCTTAAAACACCTCAAAACAGCATAAAATAGTCTACATAGACACGCCATAACATAGAAATGTGCAAAAATGTCCAAAAACACCATAATAATGCATGTTGAAAAAATGATCAAAAAGGCAAGGCTATAGTAAGGCAAAATTGTCAAAATATGACATGTCCCAAAAACAGCTTAAAACACCTCAAAACAGCATAAAATAGCGTACATAGACACGCCATAGCATAGAAATGTGCAAAAATGTCCAAAAACACCATAATAATGCATGTTGAAAAAATGACCAAAAAGGCAAGGCTATAGTAAGGCAAAAATGTCAAAATATGACATCTCCCAAAAACAGCTTAAAACACCTCAAAACAGCATAAAATGGCGTGCACAGACACGCCATAGCATAGAATGGTGCAAAAACGGCCAAAAACACCATAAAAATGCATGTTGAAAAAATGACGGAAAAGGCAAGGCTATAGTAAGGCAAAAATGTCAAAATATGACACCTCCCAGAAATAGCTTAAAACACCTCAAACGAGCATAAAATGGCCTGCACAGACACACCATAGCATAGAATGGTGCAAAAACGGCCAAAAACACCATAAAAATGCATGTTGAAAAAATGACGGAAAAGGCAAGGCTATAGTAAGGCAAAAATGTCAAAATATGACATCTCCCAAAAACAGCTTAAAACACCTCAAAACAGCATAAAATAGCGCGCACAGACACGCCATAGCACAGAATGGTGCAAAAATGTCCAAAAACACCATAAGAATGCATGTTGAAAAAATCAAAGAAAAGGCAAGGCTATAGTAAGGCAAAAATGTCAAAATATGACATCTCCCAAAAACAGCTTAAAACATGTTAAAACAGCATAAAATAGCGTGCACAGACACGCCATAGCATAGAATGGTGCAAAAATGTCCAAAAACACCGTAAGAATGCATGTTGAAAAAATGATAGAAAAGGCAAGGCTATAGTAAGGCAAAAATGTCAAAATATGACATCTCCCAAAAACAGCTTAAAACACCTCAAAACAGCATAAAATAGTCTACACACACACGCCATAACATAGACTTGTGCAAAAATGTCCAAAAACACTGTAATAATGCATGTTGAAAAAATGATCGAAAAGGCAAGGCTATAGTAAGGCAAAAATGTCAAAATTTGACATATCCCAAAAACAGCTTAAAACACCTCAAAACAGCATAAAATAGCGCGCACAGACACGCCATAGCATAAACTTGTGCAAAAATGTCCAAAAACACCATAATAATGCATGTTGAAAAAATGATCGAAAAGGCAAGGCTATAGTAAGGCAAAAATGTCAAAATATGACATCTCCCAGAAACAGCTTAAAACACCTCAAAACAGCATAAAATAGTCTACATAGACACGCCATAGCATAGAAATGATGCAAAATGTCCAGAAACACCATAATAATGCATGTTGAAAAAATGATCAAAAAGGCAAGGCTATAGTAAGGCAAAAATGTCAAAATGTGACATGTCCCAAAAACAGCTTTAAACACCTCAAAACAGCATAAAATAGCGTACATAGACACGCCATAGCATAGAAATGTGCAAAAATGTCCAAAAACACCATAATAAAGCATGTTGAAAAAATGACGGAAAAGGCAAGGCTATAGTAAGGGAAAAATGTCAAAATATGACATGTCCCAAAAACAGCTTAAAGCACCTCAAAACAGCATAAAATAGCGTGCATAGACACGCCATAGCATAGAAATGTGCAAAAATGTCCAAAAACACCATAATAATGCATGTTGAAAAAATGACCGAAAAGGCAAGGCTATAGTAAGGCAAAATTTTCAAGATATGACATGTCCCAAAAACAGCTTTAAACACCTCAAAACAGCATAAAATAGCTGCATAGACACGCCATAGCATAGACTTGTGCAAAAATGTCCAAAAACACCATAATAATGCATGTTGAAAAAATGATCGAAAAGGCAAGGCTATAGTAAGGCAAAAATGTCAAAATGTGACATCTCCCAGAAACAGCTTAAAACACCTCAAAACAGCATAAAATAGCATACATAGACACGCCATAGCATAGAAATGTGCAAAAACGGCCAAAAACACCATAATAAAGCATGTTGAAAAAATGATCAAAACGGTAAGGCTATAGTAAGGCAAAAATGTCAAAATATGACATCTCCCAAAAACAGCTTAAAACACCTCAAAACAGCATAAAATGGCCTGCACAGACACGCCATAGCATAGAATGATGCAAAAATGTCCAGAAACACCATAATAAAGCATGTTGAAAAAATGACGGAAAAGGCAAGGCTATAGTAAGGCAAAAATGTCAAAATATGACATCTCCCAAAAACAGCTTAAAACACCTCAAACGAGCATAAAATAGCGTACATATACACGCCATAGCATAGAAATGTGCAAAAATGTCCAAAAACACCATAATAAAGCATGTTGAAAAAATGACCGAAAAGGCAAGGCTATAGTAAGGCAAAAATGTCAAAATATGACATCTCCCAAAAACAGCTTAAAACACCTCAAACCAGCATAAAATGGCCTGCACAGACACGCCATAGCATAGAATGGTGCAAAAACGGCCAAAAACACCATAATAATGCATGTTGAAAAAATGACCGAAAAGGCAAGGCTATAGTAAGGCAAAAATGTCAAAATATGACATCTTCCAAAAACAGCTTAAAACACCTCAAACCAGCATAAAATGGCCTGCACAGACACGCCATAGCATAGAATGGTGCAAAAACGGCCAAAAACACCATAATAATGCATGTTAAAAAAATGACCAAAAAGGCAAGGTTATAGTAAGGCAAAAATGTCAAAATATGACATCTTCCAAAAACAGCTTAAAACACCTCAAACGAGCATAAAATGGCCTGCACAGACACGCCATAGCATAGAATGGTGCAAAAACGGCCAAAAACACCATAAAAATGCATGTTGAAAAAATGACGGAAAAGGCAAGGCTATAGTAAGGCAAAAATGTCAAAATATGACATCTCCCAAAAACAGCTTAAAACACCTCAAAACAGCATAAAATAGCGCGCACACACACGCCATAGCATAGACTTGTGCAAAATGTCCAAAAACACCACAATAATGCATGTTGAAAAAATGATGAAAAAGGCAAGGCTATAGTAAGGCAAAATTGTCAAAATAGGACATGTCCCAAAAACAGCTTAAAAAACCACAAAACAGCATAAAATAGCCCGCACAGACACGCCATAGCATAGAATGGTGCAAAAACGGCCAAAAACACCATAATAATGCATGTTGAAAAAATGACCGAAAAGGCAAGGCTATAGTAAGGCAAAATTTTCAAGATATGACATGTCCCAAAAACAGCTTTAAACACCTCAAAACAGCATAAAATAGCGTGCACAGACACGCCATAGCATAGAATGGTGCAAAAACCACCAAAAACACCATAAAAATGCATGTTGAAAAAATGACCAAAAAGGCAAGGCTATAGTAAGGCAAAAATGTCAAAATATGACATCTCCCAAAAACAGTTTAAAACACCTCAAAACAGCATAAAATCGCGCGCGCACACACGCCATAGCATAGAAATGTGCAAAAATGTCCAAAAACACCATAATAAAGCATGTTGAAAAAATGACCAAAAAGGCAAGGCTATAGTAAGGCAAAAATGTCAAAATATGACATCTCCCAAAAACAGCTTAAAACACCTCAAAACAGCATAAAATAGCATGCATAGACACGCCATAGCATAGAATGATGCAAAAATGTCCAGAAACACCATAATAAAGCATGTTGAAAAAATGAACAAAAAGGCAAGGCTATAGTAAGGCAAAAATGTCAAAATATGACATCTCCCAAAAACAGCTTAAAACACCTCAAACCAGCATAAAATGGCCTGCACAGACACGCCATAGCATAGAATTGTGCAAAAACGGCCAAAAACACCATAATAATGCATGTTGAAAAAATGACCGAAAAGGCAAGGCTATAGTAAGGCAAAATTTTCAAGATATGACATGTCCCAAAAACAGCTTTAAACACCTCAAAACAGCATAAAATAGCGTGCACAGACACGCCATAGCATAGAAATGTGCAAACGTGTCCAAAAACACCACAATAATGCATGTTGAAAAAATGATGGAAAAGGCAAGGCTATAGTAAGGCAAAATTGTCAAAATATGACATGTCCCAAAAACAGCTTTAAACACCTCAAAACAGCATAAAATAGCGTGCACAGACACGCCATAGCATAGAATGCTGCAAAAACCACCAAAAACACCATAAAAATGCATGTTGAAAAAATGACGGAAAAGGCAAGGCTATAGTAAGGCAAAAATGTCAAAATATGACATCTCCCAGAAACAGCTTAAAACACCTCAAAACAGCATAAAATAGCGTACATAGACACGCCATAGCATAGAAATGTGCAAAAATGTCCAAAAACACCATAATAAAGCATGTTGAAAAAATGAACAAAAAGGCAAGGCTATAGTAAGGCAAAAATGTCAAAATATGACATCTCCCAAAAACAGCTTAAAACACCTCAAAACAGCATAAAATAGTCTACATAGACACGCCATAACATAGAAATGTGCAAAAACGGCCAAAAACACCATAATAATGCATGTTGAAAAAATGACCGAAAAGGCAAGGCTATAGTAAGGCAAAATTGTCAAAATATGACATCTCCCAAAAAACAGCTTAAAACACCTCAAAACAGCATAAAATAGCATGCATATACACGCCATAGCATAGAATGGTTCAAAATGTCCAAAACACCATAATAATGCATGTTGAAAAAATGACCGAAAAGGCAAGGCTATAGTAAGGCAAAATTGTCAAAATAGGACATGTCCCAAAAACAGCTTAAAACACCTCAAAACAGCATAAAATAGCCTGCATAGACACGCCATAGCATTGAATGGTGCAAAAATGTCCAAAAACACCATAATAAAGCATGTTGAAAAAATGAACAAAAAGGCAAGGCTATAGTAAGGCAAAAATGTCAAAATATGACATCTCCCAAAAACAGCTTAAAACACCTCAAAACAGCATAAAATAGTCTACATAGACACGCCATAACATAGAAATGTGCAAAAACGGCCAAAAACACCATAATAATGCATGTTGAAAAAATGACCGAAAAGGCAAGGCTATAGTAAGGCAAAAATGTCAAAATATGACATCTCCCAAAAACAGCTTAAAACACCTCAAAACAGCATAAAATAGCATGCACAGACACGCCATAGCATAGAATGGTTCAAAAACGGCCAAAAACACCATAATAATGCATGTTGAAAAAATGACCGAAAAGGCAAGGCTATAGTAAGGCAAAATTGTCAAAATAGGACATGTCCCAAAAACAGCTTAAAACACCTCAAACGAGCATAAAATAGCGTACATATACACACGCCATAGCATAGACTTGTGCAAAAATGTCCAAAAACACCATAATAAAGCATGTTGAAAAAATGATGGAAAAGGCAAGGCTATAGTAAGGCAAAAATGTCAAAATATGACATCTCCCAAAAACAGCTTAAAACACCTCAAAACAGCATAAAATAGCTTGCACACACACGCCATAGCATAGAAATGTGCAAAATGTCCAAAAACACCATAATAATGCATGTTGGAAAAATGACCGAAAAAGCAAGGCTATAGTAAGGCAAAAATGTCAAAATATGACATCTCCCAAAAACAGCTTTAAACACCTCAAACGAGCATAAAATAGCGTACATACACACGCCATAGCATAGAAATGTGCAAACGTGTCCAAAAACACCACAATAATGCATGTTGAAAAAATGATGGAAAAGGCAAGGCTATAGTAAGGCAAAATTGTCAAAATATGACATCTCCCAAAAAACAGCTTAAAACACCTCAAAACAGCATTAAATATCGTGCATAGACACGCCATAGCATAGAATTGTGCAAAAACGGCCAAAAACACCATAATAATGCATGTTGAAAAAATGACCGAAAAGGCAAGGCTATAGTAAGGCATCCATCCATCCATCCATTTTCTTCGGCTTATCCGGGGTCGGGTCGCGGGGGCAGCAGCCTAAGCAGGGAAACCCAGACTTCCCTCTCTCCGGCCACTTCATCCAGCTCTTCCCGGGGGACCCTGAGGCGTTCCCAGGCCAGCTGAGAGACGTAGTCTCTCCAGCGTGTCCTGGGTCTTCCCCGGGGCCTCCTACCGGTGGGACGTGCCCTGAACACCTCACCAGGGAGGCGTCCTGGAGGCATCCTAATTAGATGCCCGAGCCACCTCATCTGGCTCGTCTCAATGCGGAGGAGCAGCGGCTCTACTCCGAGCTCCTCCCGGATGACCGAGCTTCTCACCCTATCTCTAAGGGAGAGCCCAGCCACCCTACGGAGGAAACTCATTTCGGCTGCTTGTACCCGCGATCTTGTTCTTTCGGTCACTACCCAAAGCTCATGACCATAGGTGAGGGTAGGAACGAAGATCGACTGGTAAATCGAGAGCTTTGCCTTTCGGCTCAGCTCCCTCTTCACCAAGACAGACTGGTGCAGAGTCCGCATTACTGCAGACGCCGCACCGATCCGCCTGTCGATCTCCCGTTCCATCCTTCCCTCACTCGTGAACAAGACCCCGAGGTACTTAAACTCCTCCACTTGAGGCAGGACTTCATCCCTGATCCGGAGGGGGCACGCCACCCTTTTCCGGCTGAGAACCATGGTCTCGGATTTGGAGGTGCTGATTTTCATTCCAGCCCCTTCACACTCGGCTGCGAACTGATCCAGTGAGAGCTGAAGGTCGCGGCCCGATTAAGCCAACAGGACCACATCATCTGCAAAGAGCAGAGACCTAATCCTGAGGTCACCAAACCGGACCCCCTCAACACCCTGGCTGCGCCTAGAAATTCTGTCCATAACAGTTATGAACAGAATCGGTGACAAAGGGCAGCCCTGGCGGAGTCCAACCCTCACCGAAAACGAAGTTCGACTTACTGCGGCAATGCGGACCAAGCTCCGCACCGGTCATACAGGGAACGGACAGCCCGTATCAGGGAGTCCAAACCCCATATTCGGAGAACCCCCACAGGACTCCCAAGGGACACGGTCGAATGCCTTCTCCAAGTCCACAAAGCACATGTGGACTGGTTGGGCAAACTCCCAAGCACCCTCAAGGATCCTGCCAAGGGTCCAGAGCTGGTCCACAGTTCCACGACCGGGGCGAAAACCGCATTGCTCCTCCTGAATCCGGGGTTCGACTATCCGGCGGACCCTCCTCTCTAGTACCCCCGAATAGACCTTACCAGGGAGGCTGAGGAGTGTGATCCCCCTGTAGTTGGAACACACCCTCCGGTCCCCCTTCTTGAAAAGAGGGACCACCACCCCAGTCTGCCAGTCCAAGGGCACTGCCCCCGATGTCCACGCAATGTTGCAGAGTCGTGTCAGCCACGACAGCCCCACAACATCCAGGGCCTTGAGGAACTCTGGGCGGACCTCGTCCACCCCCGGGGCCCTGCCACCGAGGAGCTTTTTGACCACCTCGGTAACCTCAGCCCCAGAGATAGAGGAGCCCACCCCGGGTCCCCAGGCCCTGCTTCCCCAACGGAAGGCGTGTCGGTGGGATTGAGGAGGTCTTGGTATTCCTTCCACCGATCCACAACGTCCCGAGTCGAGGTCAGCAGCGCCCGTCGCCACCATACACAGTGTTGACGGAGTACTGTTTCCCCCTCCTGAGACGCCGGATGGTGGTCCAGAACCTCTTCGAAGCCGTCCGGAAGTCGTTTTCCATGGCCTCGCCGAACTCCTCCCATGCCCGGGTTTTCGCCTCGGCGACCGCCGCCGCCGCACTCCGCTTGGCCTGTCGGTACCTGTCTGCTGCCTCCGGAGTCCCACAGGCCAAGAAGGCCCGATAGGTCTCCTTCTTCAGCTTGACGGCATTTCACCGCCGGTGTCCACCGGCGGGTTCGGGTGTTGCCGCCCGACAGGCACCAACCACCCACGGCCACAGCACCGGGTCGGCCGCCTCAGCAATGGAGGCACGGAACACGGCCCACTCGGACTCAATGTCCCCAGCCTCCCCCGGGACATGGTCGAAGCTCTTCCGGAGGTGGGAGTTGAAGCTCCTTCTGACGGGAGACTCTGCCAGACGTTCCCAGCAGACCCTCACTATGCGTTTGGGTCTGCCAGGTCTGACAGGCGTCCTCCCCCACCATCGGAGCCAACTCACCACCAGGTGGTGATCGGTTGACAGCTCCGCCTCTCTTCACCCGAAAGTGTCCAAGACATACGGCCGCCAAGTCCAACGACACGACTACAAAGTCGATCATTGAACTGCGGCCTAGGGTGTCCTGATGCTGCGCGCATATGGACACCCTTATGCTTGAACATGGTGTTCGTTATGGACAATCTGTGGCGAGCACAGAAGTCCAATAACAAAACACCACTCGGGTTCAGATCGGGGGGCCATTCCTCCCGATCACGCCCCTCCAGGTCTCACTTGCGTTGCCAACGTGAGCGTTGAAGTCCCCCAGCAGAACGAGGGAGTCTCCAGAAGGAGCACTCTCCAGCACCCCCTCTAAGGACTCCAAAAAGGGTGGATACTCTGAACTGCTGTTTGGACCAGAGGCACAAACAACAGTCAGGATCCATCCCCCAACCCAAAGGCGGAGGGAGGCTACCCTCTCATTCACCGGCGTAAACTCCAACGTGCAGGCACCGAGCCGGGGGGCAATAAGTATTGCCACCCCTGCCCGGCGCCTCTCACCAGTGGCAACTCCAGAGTGGAAGAGAGTCCATCCCCTCTCAAGAAGACTGGTTCCGGAGCCCAAGCCATGCGTCGAGGTGAGGCCGACTATATCTAGTCGGAACTTCTCAACCTTGCGCACCAGCTCAGGCTCCTTCCCCACCAGAGAGGTGACATTCCACGTCCCCAGAGCTAGCTTCTGCAGCCGAGGATCGGACCGCCAAGGTCCCCGCCTTCGGCTGCCGCCCAGCTCACATTGCACCCGACCCCTACGGCCCCTCCTACGGTTGGTGAGCCCACGGGAAGGAGGTCCCATGTCACCTCTTCGGGCTGTGCCCGGCCAGGCCCCATGGGTAAAGGCCCGGCCACCAGGTGCTCGCCATCGAGCCCCACCCCCAGGCCTGGCTCCAGGGGGGGGCCCCGGTGACCCGCGTCCGGGCAAGGGGAACTCCGAACCATTGATTGATGTCATCATAGGGGTCTTGTGAGCTACACTTTGTCTGGTCCCTCCCCTAGGACCTGTTTGCCATGGGTGACCCTACCAGGGGCATGAAGCCCCCGACAACTGAGCTCCTAGGATCACTGGGACACGCAAACCCCTCCACCACGATAAGGTGGTAGCTCAGGGAGGGGTATAGTAAGGCAAAAATGTCAAAAGCTTATTTTGGGAGATGTCATATTTTGACAAGGCAAAAATGTCAAAATATGACATCTCCCAAAAACACCTCAAAACAGCATAAAATAGCGTGCATAGACATGCCATAGCATAGAGTTGTGCAAAAATGTCCAAAAACACCATAATAATGCATGTTGAAAAAATGACCGAAAAGGCAAGGCTATAGTAAGGCAAAAATGTCAAAATATGACATGTCCCAAAAACAGCTTAAAACACCTCAAAACAGCATAAAATAGCGTGCATAGACACACCATAGCATAGAATGGTGCAAAAATGTCCAAAAACACCATAATAATGCATGTTGAAAAATTGACCAAAAAGGCAAGGCTATAGTAAGGCAAAAATGTCAAAATATGACATATCCCAAAAACAGCTTAAAACACCTCAAAACAACATAAAATAGCGTGCATAGACACGCCAAAGCATATAAATTTGCAAAAATGTCCAGAAACACCATAATAATGCATGTTGAAAAAATGAACGAAAAGGCAAGGCTATAGTAAGGCAAAAATGTCAAAATATGACATGTCCCAAAAACAGCTTAAAACACCTCAAAACAGCATAAAATAGCGTGCATAGACACACCATAGCATAGAATGGTGCAAAAATGTCCAGAAACACCATAAAAATGCATGTTGAAAAAATGACCGAAAAGGCAAGGCTATAGTAAGGCAAAAATGTCAGAATATGACATGTCCCAAAAACAGCTTAAAACACCTCACAACAACATAAAATAGCATGCACAGATACGCCATAGCATAGAAATGTGCAAAAATGTGCAAAAATGTGCAAAAACACCATAATAATGCATGTTGAAAAATTGACCGAAAAGGCAAGGCTATAGTAAGGCAAAAATGTCAAAATATGACATATCCCAAAAACAGCTTAAAACACCTCAAAACAACATAAAATAGCGTGCATAGACACGCCATAGCATATAAATTTGCAAAAATGTCCAGAAACACCATAATAATGCATGTTGAAAAAATGACCGAAAAGGCAAGGCTATAGTAAGGCAAAAATTTCAAAATATGACATCTCCCAAAAACAGCTTAAAACACCTCAAAACAACATAAAATAGCGTGCAAAGACACGCCATAGCATAGAATTGTGCAAAAATGTCCAGAAACACCATAATAATGCATGTTGAAAAAATGACTGAAAAGGCAAGGCAATAGTAAGGCAAAAATGTCAAAATATGACATGTCCCAAAAGCAGCTTAAAACACCTCTAAACAACCTAAAATAACTAGTATATATATATATATATATATATATATATATATATATATATATATATATATATATATATATATATATAGTAAACTGATAAAAAACCATGGTAATGCATGTTGAAAAATGACCTAAAAGATAAGGCTATGAGAAGGCCAAAAATGTAAAAAAAAAAATAATAATAATAATAATAAATTAATTAAAATAAAAAATAAAAAAAAGACATGTTCCAAAAATAGCTGAAAACACCTCGAAACAGCATAAAATAGCATGTATAGAAACGCCATAGTATGTAATGTTCCAAAAACTGCCAAAAACACCATAATATAGCATGTTGAAAATGGCCAAAAAGGCCATAGTATAGTTTGTTAGTAAATTTTGACGAGTTATAAAAATGGCTGAAGACGACATACAATAGTTTATAGGGACCTGTCTTAGTATACAGTTTGGGAATAGATGCCTCAAAAGTCCAGAAACATCATTAATTAGCATGTTTAAAAAATTGTCAAATAAACAACAGTTTAGTATGTCAAAAAATGTCAGATTTCCACGAGTCATAAAAATGGCTGAAAACGACATATCATAGTCTGTAGGGACGAGTCATTGTAAGTAAGGTGAAAAAAATGGCCAAAAACTCCATCGTATAGTATGTCGAAAAACGTAAAAACGTCATATTTTCACATGGGAAAAAATAGATAAAAACGTTATTTTGTAGTCTGTAAGGACACAGAACCCTTGAAGAGATGTTCATTTTAGTGCACTAGTGTCAGCCATCACATCCTGACTCTCTGCCAATAACCAACGTGCATGACGTGTCAGTGTGCACGCAATGAGATTGGTGGAGGAGAAGGGGGCGGGACAGTCGAATAGGGAAGTCGAGTGTGTATTTTGTTTGTTACAGGAAGCCTTATAATACATCCATGGTTCTATGCGGTTCAGTGTGGGGCACTTTTTTTGCACTGCAGTGTGTAAGTGTGAGCAGTTGAATGAGATAATAAACTCACTTCAATAATGTACTGTCGTCTCTGTCTCGTCAGTCTGCATTGCACAGGTGTCAGAGGTGACTTCGGACGGAGGACAACAAACCGGATGACAGCTAGCTGAGCATCGGCGGTGAGACAGCAGCTTGCTTGCGCTCATTATGGATTACTACGGAGGGACGAGAGTGGAGACGAGGTTAAAGGAGCATGCGGGAGGTCAGAAGACATTATCAGTGAATTCACCAGAGCCGCGCGTGAGGCAAAAGAGCATCTGAAAAAAGCTCCCGTGAAGATGGCCAGAGTCGCGGGAGTGACGCCATCACATAGCCTGTCTGGATACTGCCATGGGGGCGATGCCTCGGTCGTTTAAATGAGAGCTGGTCAGCGGCGCATGGAGCAAACAAAGCTCCTTTGCGGGCGAAAGCGGCCGAGTGATTAACTTCCGCCGGTGGAGCGACCAACTTCCGGGGTAGCGCTTCGGCTAGCTTTGTTATGGGTATGGTAAAGAAATGTCAAAGTAAAGGTTGCAGACTTGGCATGACACAATGGTGCATTGATTCGTACTGACATCCCCAAGTGCCTGTTTTTGTCTTCATGCAGTGTCTCATAAATGCCTTAAATGAGGATTTTGAAATAAACACATGGAAGTCATTTCACTGAAAACAGCCTGGATTTCTTTGTGTCACACACATGCAGTAAATCACTTCGATTGCAACTGAATTATATGAGCATCCTCTATACAGACTGTGGGGACATTTTTAATATATATACAGTACATGAGCCCCACAGCATGAATCATAATGATGCCACCATTAAATTTGTGGCTCTCACTGTAAAATAAAGCGAGAAAAAATACATACATATATATATATATATATATATATATATATATATATATATATATATAACTTTGTCAATAAGAAGTAAGAAACTTCAGCAGAGGATTCATTTGTTCCAAGAGAATTTAGGCTCAGTTATCAGCCCTACTGATATCAGTCGAGTTTTCGACTGACGTCACTGCCGATACTGAATTTTCTGAACTGTCTAAAATTTCAGTATCGGCAGTGACGTCTGTCGAAAACTCGACTGATATATAAGTTCAGAAAATTCAGTATCGGCAGTGACGTCAGTCGAAAACTCGACTGATATATCAGTAGGGCCGATACTGAGCCTAAATTGTCTTGGCAGGGAAAATTCAGTGTCAGCAGAGATGTCTGTCAAAATCTCATGCCAATAAATGAGCCTATATTTTCTTGGAACAGATAAATCAACAACAGTAAAGACATCTGGCATTTTTCTATTTAAGTTTTTTGACTGACTCATATATCAGTCGAATTTTTGACAGATGTCACTGCCGATACTGGATTTTTTCAAACGGTTGAAAATTCAGTATCGGCAGTGACGTCTGTCAAAAACTCAACTGATATATCAGTCAGGCCGATAATTGACTAAGTTCTTGGCAGGGAAAATTCAGTGTCTGCAGAGACGTCTGTCGAAATCTTATGCCAATAAATGAGCCTATATTTTCTCGGAACAGATAAATCACCAACAGTAGACTTCTGTTTCTTGACTGACATATATATCAGTTGAGTTTTCAACAGATATCACTGCTGATACTGAATTCTGAAACAGTTGAAAACATTCAGTATCGGCAGTGACGTCTTTCGAAAACCCGACTGATATTTGGGTATGGCCAATAAATGACCCTTAGTATTCTTGGAACAGATAAATCAACAACAGTAGAGACCTTTGTCTATGAGAAGCAAAAACTTCATCAGACATCTCTACTGACCGATTTATCTTCAATAGAAAAATGCCAAAGTTTTATATATGTGTATGTGTATGTGTGTGTGTGCACATATTTATAGATATATATATGTATATGATTTTTTTCTCACTTTATTTAACAGTGAGAGCCACAAATTTCAACCTAATGGTGGCATCATTGAGATTCATCCAGTGGGGCTTACTGTATGTATATTAAAAATGCAAAAATATTAAAAATTGCAATCAAAGTGATGTACTGCATGTTTGTGAAAGACAGAGATCCAGTCTGTTGTCTGAAATTCAATGAAATGACTTCCATGTGTTTATTCCTGTGTAAATCCTCATTCAAGGAATTTATGAGACACTGCATGAAGACAAAAACAGGCACTTGGGGGATGTCGGTACGAATTAATGCACCATTGTGTCATGGTACGTCTGCAACCTTTGGGACATCCAGTGGCTGAGTGGACAAAGTAAGCAGTGTCCTTGTGGCAGCAGCCTTGGATTTAACTCCCGCTCGTGGCCCTTTGCTGCATGTTGTCTCCTCTCTCTCCCTCTTTCATGCTTCTGATGTGTTCTATCTAATAAAGGCTAAAATGCCAAAAAATAATCTAAAAAAAAGTCTGCAACCTTTAGTGCGTCATTTCTTCTTTGTGTGTTTAACTGTTGCAACTGTTTGTTGCAAGGTATGTCATCGATACTATACTATGGCGTTTTCTTGATTTTTTCGACATGCTAAATTATGACATTTTGGACTTTTTGGGCCTTTATTCCCATTTTGTATACTATGACAGCTATTATATGTTGTTTTCTGCCATTTCTTTGAAAAAAATTAAAAAATAAAAAATAAGGAGAGGATAAAAAAATGGGGGAAACCTACTGAATTGTCCGACAGTGCCACCCAGGAATTAGTCTGAGCCTAGGATTTTAAAGCCACACAGGTTCTTAAAATCAGGGGGAGTACAATTAAAAAAGCAGGGGAGTTTGGAGTCGAAGTCTGGCATGCTGCTCCTCACCATCCACCACCACGCTCCAGCCGAACAAATCTGTGGAGAATAGAGAAACCTTGGTGAGTAACATGTTCCCTGCACTATTCAGCCACATTTGTCTCAGTATTAGCCCCCTGAGCCTGCTTTTAGTGCCGCCACCAATCAAACAGGTAATCACGGTTTTCCTAGGTCCCCAGGTTGCAAACTGCCGAACTCAGGCCTGAGTGAAGACACCTTGGCGGACACTGCTGCTGTTCACGGGGCTCTGTCTCTGTGGACTGCTCGTCTCTTGCTCAGCTTGTCTCTGATGGCAATAGTCTCCTGCCGCTGTCTCACGTTTCCTCAGCGGCTCCCAGGCGAAATCCTCAGTTGCCAACGCTCCCCCTGCATGCTCCTCTTCCTTTTATCTGTAAACTAGAAGCTCAGTAAAAATGATTACAAACACAGCAAAACAGTAAAAATAATAAAAACACAGCAATATATAAAACAATGATCAAACAAGAATTAAAAAAAACAAAAAAAAACAAATCCAAACTTAAAACCATGTCACACCATGCAATTTCTGACCTAGTCATGTTTTCCAAAATAGCTCATATAGAATGTAGTCCAAATTAGCATACAAATGTCATAGCTTGATGTTTTCAAAACATCATAGTAAAGTATGTTGTCTAAAATAGCATAATATGTCAAATTATTGTTACACATTAAATGAGCTGTGTGATGCGGTGCTTAAATATAAAACTGACAAAAGAACGAGAATTTGTTCTATGCCTCGTTCTTTGTCAGTGATATCAAACAACTTATTTAACAGCTGAAACCATCTCAAATACTGATGACGCATTATGTCTACATTAATGCCCTCATTCCCACTGCAAAAAACCCAACTAAAGCCTCATTCCCACTGCACCAAAACCTGCCAACATCTGCTTTTTAATGCGATGGGAATGCGTACAATTGGCATTCACATCTGTGTCAACTGACTGCAATAGATATGGGCTTTTATTGCCTCTGGGTATCATCAGCATTGATTGACTGTCCATAATTAGAGCCTGTGTCCTCCAACGCAGTACTAAAGCACTGATCCAAACACATCTGTAGAGAGTTTGTAAGGGGGACTTAATAAGTAAGAGATACATAACGAGAAGAAACCACTGAAAAGTTTTCAAAAACCTCTGCTCCTGCTGCTGTCTACTGTTCACTAGTTTTCCTGCCTGTCCATGATGTTGCGCCGGCTCACCAACAACGCACGCACGTGCACGCACACACACACACACACACACACACACACAAATGCCAGCTGATAGAAAGTCCAACTCGCTCTCCAGCAGTGAATATGGCAGTGGGAATACAGACATTTAGAGGGATTACCCGTGTTTAAAAAAACCTGTGTGCACCTGCTAATTGCGGTGGGAATGAGATACTATTGAAATATTTCAAATGCAAGGTTAATATAAAAAAAGATAAGATGCTCATTGACCCAGAGTTGCTTTGCCATCACTACTGCAATAATTAAATAATATTTTGGGTTGTCTTTTAATTGTGAGGACAAATGACACTTCTTGTGTTTGTAGTGCAAGGGGGGAAAACATTTTAATCGGTAATTAATATTGAAAATCACATGGCTATTATCTACATGATTCTGATATTGCATTGTACAAAATGAAAATATGCAAAGACCACCCCCCCCCTCAAAACACACTCACATGAAAGGGAAAGGTGGAGGTAAAACAAACTGAAACCCAAGAGGAGCTACGGGGACAATCTTACTACACACATTACCATAGAGCTTATGTCAAACAGTGTACAATATGCACACTTGGGGAAAGTAAAAAATTGAAAAGGTGTCATTGCTGAGGATCGATGCAAATTTGACATCTATTGCAAAAACTTTAACTGGCTGTGTTAAGGTATAAATACATTTTAGATGTAGATCCATGAATTAACATCTTCACAAGAAGAAAGCGTACATTGTTCCATCCAGGTAGCGCCAAAGAAGGGTAGGAGGCCTGAGGGGGTTGGGGTTTTCACGAGTTCCTTGTTCAAACCTCCAAAAGTTTATCAAAAAGTCTGAGAAAAGGTCATTTCTCAAAAACCTTTTATCTAGAGATGATACAAAGGGGACTTCTTATCTCACAACAAAGCAGGAGACAGGACATTAGTTTGTCTGCCGAGGATTGGACATACAGGTCAAGCCCTGCAGTCTATGCTTATGTCGTCGTTTCACTGGTTGTTTTTGGCTTTGGCATGTGTAAGGATGTGAGACTTCAGGTTGGTTGACTGGGCAAATTTTTTGTTGCAGCCATCAAAGGGGCACACGTAAGGGCGGTCTCCAGTGTGAATACGCACATGTGTGCGCAGGTTAAAGTCCAGAGAGAACCGCTTGCCACAGCCCTCAAATGTGCACTGCAGACGAGAGGGAGATTGAGTTAACACCGCTGCATGTCTCTGCCTGAATCACAGATTATCATTTCAACTGCTTGATTTTGAGATGACAATATTGATGTTTGTATGTAATTGTTATTATACAAAGCCAGTTTATATTTCAGTATATTGCAATCTACTGTTACCAACTACCAATGAAAAAAGTGAAACTATGCAGCTTTCTCTAGATGAAGAAAAATAACATGAAGGAGTAGAGAGCTTACCTGGAAAGGTTTCTCTCCTGTGTGTACGAGTTGATGCCTCTTCAGTTTTGAACTTTCTACAAAGGCTTTGCCACACTCTGCACAAACATGCACACGAGGCCCATGGGTATGCAAGTGCTTTCTCATTGCCGAATTGTCCCTGAACATCTTGGTGCAGCCCTGAGTGAGAGGGGAAACCACATGAATCATATTATTTGGAGCAAAAGAGCTGACATGATTTGGATGCTTAAGGCAGCGGTCCCTAAACTTTTTTTTTGCACCACAGACCTGTTCATGTAAGACCATATTTTCATGAAACGGCCATTAAGGTGTAGGGGATAAATGTGATCAAATAAAATAATACAAATGGCATAAAAACAAACATAAAGTGCATAAAATAATACAACTCAGCATAACACTGAATCAGTGGGAGCCCTGAGCTTGTTTCTCTGCAACAAGACGGTCCCATCTAGGGGTGATGGGAGACAATGACCCCCGAAGTGCGTTCATTATGTCCAGTCTACTCCGTAATTTTGTTTTGGTTGCTGTCATTGCAGAAAACCAGCAAAGGGCCGCAAGCCGGAATCGAACCCCGGCTGCTTCAAAGGGCTCAGCCAAAATGGGGCGCACACTCTACTCACTGAGCTAGAGGCTGCCGTGAAAACCGGCAGAGTTGTTGTCTCAAACATACTTTTAAAGGCTTCATTGCCTCATTTGATAGCCTGTCGCCACATACTGTGCAGAGGGGGGTTGGCACATGAGAATCACGTGCCGCGATAAACCCTCATGTTAAGTAGGACTCCTGGTTTTGTCTTTTAAATGCAGCTTTCTTTTTCTTGGCAGTCAGTTGTTTCCTACTCATTTTTGCTAGCTTGTCGGTTTAATTTTGGGATATCACAAGACTGAGACACCGTCTTGACATGTGTCAAGAGGTACGGGCGGGTGTATTTAGAAGGGAATCCGGTCATTTTTCAAATAAAATAGCTTTCAGACTCTGACGGTAAATAAAATGGAAATAATATGTGACCCAGTACCAAATGACCCACTGACCACTGGTACTGGTCCGGAGCCCGGTGGATGGAGACCACTGGCTTAAGGTACACTGCTAAGTGAATAAAACTTTAGTAACCAAATCATGTCAGCTCTTAACACTTTTGTAATGAATACATGCATTTTCTCAGTAAGGCCATGTCTATGATGACGACATACAGCTCAACCGACTGAGCTTCTTCTACTGATCATTTATGCATGTTTACATAATTCATTTTCACAGTCCAGTATTAAGTGGTGTAATAAACACAACAGGAAACTCACTTTGTGTGGACAGGCTATCGTCCTGGGTGCATCATCTTCTTTTACTTTTCTTGGCTTCATTCTGCAACAAAAATAAGTGTCACATCAATGTAGTATGTCAGGAAATGTAATAGTGTGATATACTTTGGTACAGTATGTCAGTAAATCAGTCATAGAATAGTATGTTGTCAAAATTGAGATTGCACAAAAAGTACATAGTATGGCATGTTGTCCAAAATGCCATAAAAAAAATACTATAGTATGTCGTCCAAAACAGCAACAGTAAAAGTCATTGTCAAGTATGTCACCAAAAGGCATAAACATGCCATGGTATGGTATGTCATCTGACACTGCATAAATATGCCGTGGTATAGTATGTTGTCCACAATAGCATAAAAAGTCATAGTGTGGTGTGTTGTCAAAAATTAAAGTAACAAAATCATTGTATAGTATGTTGTCAAAAATAGCATGGAAAAGTCCAGCCATTTTTAAAGCAATTAGATGGTGGGCCACAAAATAATCAAAGGCTAATTTAAGAAATTGATAGATAAAAAAGAAATGGGACTGAAATTTGCAACAGACTGACTTAAAGGACACACGTGTGGGATATGCAGAGAATGCATAAAAATAACACAAGAAATTACAGAGGACATGGACAGGACCATTATGAAATTGAATTAAATTAAATTTCATAAATACAATTAAGTCATGAAATGCCCTTTTCTTATTGTGATTGATAAACATGTAGCCTATCATTTAAATTTTCAAAAAGATTTAGGTGAAAATGAAATTTTTTTTAAACACATAAAACATCATATGGTGATGTTCTGCAAGGTCTGCTGCTTGCTGCATAGATGCGCTGTGGTATGCTGTGCACTGAGTTAATATCAATGGTCTCAGTCGGGCCAATCACTTTTTGGCAAGTTGAAAATGACATTTTATGCATTGCATTGTCACTTTACAAGTATTTGCACAGGTAAAAATGACTGGAGTGATTATAACTAGTCAAATAAACCTCCCAAGAATTAAATCTAGTCATTTTGAGGCAGAAATAACCAAGAATGGGGCTGCAATCACATTTTGGCAAGTTGAAAATTGCTGCCCTGGTCTGTTAAAGATAGTAAAAAAAAAGGACTGGATGAGCTATAATCTGTCGAATATATCACTATGAATAAAATTCAAGTCATTCTGACAACCTTTTAGCGACAAGATAGGAGCTGGCATTACTTTTTGGCAGGTTGTTATGTGTATTAGCTCTTCAAATGTATTTCATCAGGTAAAAGGTGGTTAAAATGACTAGAGTGGTTATATCTCAGGCACAGAGCAGGTAATATAATGCAAACTCATAAGGATAATAGCAAATACCTTTTAGATATTAAACACATGAACAACAATATTGTCTAGAATCGCGTAAATGTCATGCCTGATCAAACTATCAATCCCAAACACGTGAAAACTGGGTTTCAAGAAACATTCGAATTTAACAAAGACATACCTATGCTCTCACCACGGGCACAAAGTTATGTGTATTCACATGCTACAACTGTTTGATCCACGTGAGAGCAGCTGAAGACATGAATACTGGGCAATACAGCTTGAACAGGCTGCACGCGCTCCCACAGACAGTAATCAGTTTCTCACAGACGATCACTTTTTGGCACAAAACCGTTGAGATGTAATGACGCGCTGCCACTAATTAGTCTGTGTCCTCCGACGCAGCGCTAAAACACCAATCCAAATACATCTGCACCGAGTTTGAAAGGGGCACTTAACACAGCTCTTGACCTACACTGTCAGATGGACCACACCATTTCACACTGCAGGGGTGGAGTATCAGATGAGAAGTTGAAATGGGTTTTGTTTGAAAATACATATATATTTATTGTGTAAATTCGTAAATTATTTCATCAGTGATATAAGTCAGTAAATAAATTGCTGTACTTTGGCACATTCAGTTAACCATTGACCTTTCATAACCCCCCCGTACCCTTTGACTCCCACTAACGACGAACCTGATGGCCGCCTTGACCACCTGTGTATGAGTAGGTGTGTGGCATGAATATGACATGTAGCTTAAAGCCTTTTTTGAATGGGTAGATTGCTAAAAAGTCCATTAAAAGTTATAATCATTATTAATATAGTATTAAAATAGAATAGTGTCAGGGGTGTGTTCTGTTAATTCTTTGGTTTTATTATCCCTATATTGTCAAAATGGAAGCAAAGTTTCACAATACTACATTTGTCCAACCCAGAGTCCAAACTAAAATCGATGTATTAACCTTAATTTTTTTTTTTTTTTTTTAACTCTTTCCCTGCTGCTGATGAGATTTCCTGTCACACTGCAGTGTAGGGGGGTCACTGTTATGGCTGTTATGCAATAAAAAAACATTTCCACTCCTAACAACAAATGAACAGACAATCTACGGTCCCACGGTGATGAGGGAGAGGACTACTGACGTGCAGATTTTAGCACTATTTAGCGGCTTTTCGGGCCCTTTCAGCTGCGACAGGGGAAACACTTGGCGACTTATTTAGGTCAGCAGAGAACAAGGAGGAAACATACTGTCATTTATTACCACGGTCGCTGCTAAAACCCCTGTTATAGACTGTTTACACAGCTATCTACACTCAAATTTGAATATTTAGTGGGCCAGGCCATTTGCCATTTACCTCCTTATTACTTTCATCCCTGCAGTGTTAAAGAGCTAAGCAGCATACACTAGTTTAACCATAGGAACTGTATTACTTCTTTCACAAAATCAGTTTTTTAAAACAAGTTCCTTGAACTGGCTTCAGATGAAGCAAACTAATTTCCCATGTGAAAACTGCTCTATGAATACATTTCTTTTATCCTGGCCCACTGAATTTGGCTTGCAATCATCAAGTCTGAGTGAACAAATGCATCAACATTAGCACTTACCGTGCAAACTCTGCCAGCTGTTTCGGGTCGGAGAGGTCAATGCCTGGGATGCCTCCTGGAGGAAGCTTCTTCCCTGTCATATATTCAGAATAATCTGGAGGAGAGTTTTCCCCCGTGATTTGCTCCTCATGGTCGATGTCCTTCTTGTCATCTGAATGAGAGGTACAGATAGTCAGACTGATAGGTGTTGATACTTAAGACAGTACCAGAACATGTGGAAATAACTGATTCAAGCAGTTTAGAGCTAAATGTTTATCACATCACCACAGCCCTTCAAAGTATTTCCTGCCACTGTCTGTTACTTACAGGACACAGGACAGGAAATGTCAGTGGTGTAATGTAACTAAGTAATTATACTATGCTTTAGTACTTACCTTTAAGTACTTAATTTGTGGGTTTACTTTAGTTTTTCTAATTTTGTAAACTTTCACTTTTACTCCAATACATTTCCCCTGCGCATTTTAGTTACTCACAAGTGTATGTTACAAACAAAATAGACTTTTTGCTTTATTTATTTACAGAATTTATTTGTACTTATACTTTAATACTCAGTTAAATGTGATACAATGAGATTACGTTAATGCTAAGTACAGCAAATATCAGACACTTTAAGGCTTTTACTCAGATAATATTTTAATAGGTAACTTTAACTTCTACTAAAGTCATTTTTGGTAAGACATATATACTTAAAATCCAGTATGGCTATCAAGGTACTTCATCCACCACTGAGTAATATACATTCTGGCTGACAGGTCTCCATTCAATGAACATATGTTGTATACAAAGTCACCAAATGTGCCATTGTTCTTTTTAAAACTAATAGTGGGAAAAACAGATGTTTCAAACACATTTATTTAACTTTTTAAAACTATAGAATGATAAAAGGCACGTCCATGTAACTCTCTCCATTTCATTTGTATGTCTATTGTGTATGCTTCATCTTGTTTTAATTGCCATTTCCTTCGTTTACGAATTTACTAATTGAAATTAATCTACGTAAATTGAAATGAGCATTGTTATAATTTGTGATATGTCACTTTCTCTTTGAGATTTTACAATGCAACGTCAGAAAAAAACATCAAAAATCCTACTTCCCATGTCTGAGCATTTTAAGACATTTAATTAAAGTGCTTCATTTAAATCAGTGTAATAACAATTATGGCCTTGTTTTTACATAAATACATTCAATGCATTTTAAGATTTTTTACGTATTTAAGAATCCTGATACTGTTCTCAAAACTGTTAATTAAAAAAAATGAAAGTAAATTTTAAAAAAAAGTGTTTTAAAAAGAAGAAAATACATGGTGCGTTTAAAGCCTCGGAAGTGTAAAGTATGAGGGGTTCCTGAAGGCACCACCGCCGCTACAGTTGAACTGAACTGCGCCACAGCGGCCTAGCGGAGCCAGCTGCACTCGCTCCCACTCTCGCCGCCATCTTCGTCGGCCAAATAAACGCCATTTTTTCGGGCCGCCATACTTTCTAGACCGGGGAAATATGGCGGCGCCCATCGACACATAAAACATGGCTTCCCATAAAAACAAAAACATTTCAAATGGGTTTTAAGTGGCTCGGAGTTGGGAAATAGTTCCTACTTTAGCGGAGGATGAGGCCCCAACTGGGCCCCGTCACACGGCACACACGCTGAGAACAAAGCCAGCTTGAAACAATTCACTCAGGACTCTGAACTTACCCGATGCCCACATAGTCACTGAAAACTCCCCCTCCAACGTCTTGATCTGGACCTGCTTCTGTTCCCATTTTCTGCCCATTTCTCCCCCGGTTAGGTAGCTCTTTTTGCCAGATTTCTTTCCGCTTCCAGCCCTCTTCATCCGGCCTGTCGACGAGCTTTTCCCGGCGACAGTAACCAGAGTCTGTTCGATATAGTCCTCCTCCACGGCGGGCACCGGGATGAGGATTTGGTCCTCAAAACCGTCGTCCGTGTGCAGTTCAGAGTCATCCTCGCCCACCACCTCTTCTCTTGTTTGCACCAAAATCACCTCTTGGTGCGGGTGAATCGAGTTTGGATCATCCGTGTCCAGAGGCTGTAAGGCGATCATGGGCTGGTGTTCACCGTCGTCTCCAACAACTGTTGTCTCGATTGTCTCCACTTCAATTTCGTGCAGTTCCACTATTTCGGCTGGCATTTCCGACCCGTCCGTCTCTATATACAGGGTGTCCCCCGACGCCATGATAAATATTGTACTTCCTCCTGCTTATATGCTATTTTTTTACACTCTCTCTTTCCCTCCTGCCTGCACTCTGCCTTCCTCCTCCCTCTCCGACAACAACTCTCCACTACTGTAATCTCGTCGCCACAACGCTCCAGTTTTAAATCTCGCGAGATTTGGGCCCCAAAAAAATCTCATTCAAATATGTAATTTACCTGCAGCGTCCTATTTCTTTAGCCTCTAAATCTTGCACATGATACTGTTATGAATGTTAAGGTGTATCTTATCCTTTATTTACTGTAAAATCATTTTTTTCTAATGATTATATTACTATATTTATTACTCATAACTCATGCTTCCAAATAATATATCTCACAACTCACAGTAATGTAAAAGAGGATGAACCATTATACCTGAGTCTTCCAGACCAACATTTTAGCTTCTTTTTTTGTTCCACTTAATCCGTAATAACAAATTGAGATTGTATATGATGACTATTTTTATTTCTTTGTTTGTTTGTTTAATAAATGGCTTGGTTTATCACATCTCATAGTATCCCAGAGGCCAGATGACAGATTCAAATTGCTTTAGCTTTGTCTGAGCAGTAGTCCAATAACCAAGATTTGCATCAACATAAAACAGAAAAAATATACAAATTATGATAATTCAGAAACTGTAACCAACAAATCCTTTAAATGTTTGCTTTTGAAACTATATGAATTCTACAAATGTATGGTGCTGTGGAATAACTAGTTTAATGTAAAATATTCAATTTAAAAAATGAGTGTAAGCTCATTACTGAGGAAAGTTATTGAGGAAAAATATGTATTTGAATTACAGTAACTCATCATCGTGTGATTTGTTTGTTTATTAAGATCCCCATTAGCTTCTGCTTTAAACAGTAGCTACTCTTCCTGGGGTCTCCATTATTCTCATTTACAATATTTAACGTACAAGATTACACAAATACATATAACAGCATACATACTCAGTTTGTCAAAACACATTACAACACCAGTACAACACACAGCAATCGACACAGACTCAACGATTGTCGAATACATACAGCAGCTGTACAAAATAGTCTCACTCCTCAATAACTGAAAAAAATACAATACCTAGAAACCATCACCTGAATCACACTCAAAAAAAGATAAATAGCTCAAAATCAATTTCATATCTTCAAGACCATCAAAAAGTAAATATCACGCATGTTGATCTACACTATTCCTTGAGTGAAAAATACAAAGGAGTTACATCTAAATATATTCTTTCCAGTGTAAAGTTTCTATTTAGAAATTATCATTCATTCTGATGTCCTCCATCTTTTCACCATGCAGGTATGCCAGTCTTTTGACATAGCCTATTCTCCAGTTTTATTGCCTAGTTTAAAATATTTGTTCAAAAATAAATCAAAAGAAATCAGTTACATTAGGCTGCCTAGATCAGTTTAACTTGCTACATTATTTATTCTATTTTTTACAGGGTAACTAATAATCTATAAAGTTTTACTTCTTAAAGTAACCAGCCCAGTATTGTAATGCTACAACAAATATCAAAATGTAATGTGCAAATAAATACGTTTGAAAATGTCAACAAGTCCAACTGTGTGAAACTTTATATTTCTGGCTCTCAAGAGTGAGATTAGAATATTATGCCATGGCATCACTCACCCCTGCACTGATACTTAACCAGTCAAATGTGTTACATTTAAAAACACAACAAAAATACAAACATTTTAAAGGTATGGGAATAAACAACCTAACAAAGAGGTCTCAGTGCAAGTTGTCATTTTTTCTTTTTTTAAATGTTCCTTTTGCAAAGACAGTGAGCAGTCATATGTAAATATACAGTACTATCATTACAGCTGTTTCTTGTGACATAATGTAAAGATGCAGTTGGAGCAAATCTTGCAAATGTGTCAGCAGGTGCACGGCCGCCGTCCCTCCCCCTTCAGCTCGGAGGAGGAGCTCGTGTTCACGCTTTACACCTGCAGCCTGCAACCTGTGAGTGGGTGTGCCCCGATACTTGGAGGCTTTGATGACACACATAACGCCACAGAGCTGCACGCCACAGACACAGAGACGATAATCATGGGGAAGACCGGTGGAAGAGGCGACTTTGAATGGGTCTACAATGATCAGCCGCATACCTCAAGGAGAAAAGAAATTCTGGGTAAGAAATGATATATATATATATAAAAAAAAGAGGCTTTGTTAACTCCTGGTTAGTTTGTGAAACAAGTTGAAGCGTTGTTTTTCAACCCCCCTTCTCTCTGACTACTACCTTTTTTTCCTCTAAAATCGTAGCCGGTTAAACCTGTTTACTGTTGCTTAACGAGTTATCAGTACACAATGGATGCAGGGGAAACGCAGAAACTGACAAGATAAACAGTCACGTTGATGGAAGTTACACAATTTTTTTTTAACCGTAAGAATAAATATTCGTTTAAATTCCGAGCTTTAAGGTAAAGATGTAAAATAAAGGTTAATAAAAGCACAGTATAATTTACGTTAATATTTTGACTTTAAAGCATATTAGATCTGTATGAGTTTCTCTCATTTCTTTCTCTGACAGTTGATTAAAACTTTGGGACTGCATTATTGACAGCATTTTCACGACATTTTTGTGTGCAAAAGTTATCTAATGGGGGCGTGGATATGAGCAGCAAAGACACTTAGTCCCCCATAAGAGGGAGAGAGAGAAAGTCATGATGTTAAAGTACTCAGAAAGGGTTTTGCTTGAAAATTTTACCAAGGGGTTTTACCTGTTCTTTTTTTATGTAAACCATCTCCATCTCAGCCATCTTTTTCCTCTGACTTGGGAGACAATACTAGCATGTTGATAGCAGGTGTAGTTGACAATGCCTCCAGGCTCACTAGGTAACAGGACACATTCCCTGCTCATGACAAACAGACGCTATGCAAGTGAGAAGAAACACTTTGAGGGAGTTGGTGTATCTGGGAGGATCCCAGAAAGACTAACTTTTATGCTACAAACTGCCTTGAACCATATCTGTTTCATCAGCTGATTAATGCAAGAGTCTCAACTGTGTTATCTGTATGATCCTTAGTATTTTCTCACTTTTTCAATATATGTTAAAACTGTATCGAGCGCAGTCAGCGCCGGTAATCTGATTTATTTTGTAATTCGATTTAAAACAGTTTAGATGAACAAGATCTAAACCTGTTGATGTATATTTGATCCCCGCTTTATCAAGCATGGGTGCTCTTGTGTGAAAGAAGCACATCTAGAAGGTGATAGGTTGACACCCCAGAGTCCTGAATTATTAAAGAGTTTTTTCTTTTAATTATCCCCTGCCCTGAGGGGAGACACAGAGGGACATGAGTGTCAGGGGATGTTGAGCCTCATCCTTTTACATTATTGTGTTGGAATAACTTGATTGACAAGTGGTTTTATGTTATATTGAATGGCTATTTGTTGGGCATGCTGGCTGCCTGTGCCTTAATGCACGTCATAAACTTTAAACTCTCAACGCCTACTGTTACTGTAGAGGTCACACGGATAATGAATGATTGTGACGCTGCCTGATGGTTAATCATTTTTACCAGTTCTAGAAAATTTTAGCTGCCCGGTTCAAGGTCTTTGAATCCGCCCACGCAACCAAGTTCGAGTTGACAATTATTTTTGATATTAGGCAAAACCTTTAGCTCTGAATATTGTGGCCATAAATGCAATGACTTGACTCTCTTTTGTGGCTAAGCTGAACCCAGTGTTGGCTGCACAGCATGTTCTGCACGGCGGCCCTCAGCAGTTTAAACAATGCCTTTACTGATATCTGGTTATTTATTTAACTTTACGCCCTGTGGGTGGCACACAATACCAACACTTATAGATGTTTAACCCATAAACATGACTGTAAATAGCATGAGCAAGTGACACACTCCAGGCGAGTTCAAATCATATAATAATTTAAAAGGCATTATGTAGAAACAGTATCTTGATAAAAACACAAGAGAGCTATAGGGAGGTCCTGTTGGCTAAACATTAACAAAATAAGAAGGGTTTGGTCAGTACTGAGGAGACCTACATGCAGAAAAAATGCCACTGAAACCATTTTAGTCACTAGGGTGAGCCCAATTTGCATAAGGGCTTTACACAGGTGAGCTGAAAGCAAAGAAGAAGGCCAGATTTGCATGAGCAATCAGCGGATGATGTATAGCTATCTTTCATTTAATGCATGATGGGATACGCTCTTTAACCCCTGTGATCCTGAATTTTGACTATAAAGTGTGGCCAGTGTAACAAACCTGAACCTGTATGCTTTCATGAATCTATTATGTTGTAAATGTTCTATAAACTAAACGTAGCTCTTTTTGTGACAGTGAGTGTCTGTGAATGGCTCCCTTGTATCTCCATCAGTCTCACGTCTCTCAGCAAAACAACAACTCTGCATGCAACTGAACATGACTTTTGTTAGCATGCTCGTTTGGGAGAAGGGCTGATACCATACGGTATGCTCGATTGTTCTCTTTGGGATACAGAGTCACAGTTTTAAACATTAAAAAGTTGAGATAAAACTTTTGACAATTACAGTAAATGAGTTGTGCTGAACAGCTGTTCTTTCTAAATTCTTGAAAGATATTTAACTCTTTTATGTCCTACATAATTATTAAATAAATGAATTGGTTGCTTTTTCTCTTCCCCTTCACTATTCACATAAATCCACGATTTCCTTTTGTTTTTTACTCCTTTTATTTTATTTTGCTTTTCACCCACCTTTATTCTCTCCTAAACCAGGGAGCCACACGTGGCTCTGTAGCCCATCTCCAATGGCTTTCCCTGCTTATCTCTGCCAACCTTTTAATTCGTATCTCTGTCTGCTTCCCTCTTCAGCAAAATATCCAGAGATCAAGTCTCTGATGGGTCCAGACCCCCAGCTGAAGTGGGTGGTATCAGGCATGGTCTTGACACAGCTCTTGGCCTGCTACCTGGTCCATGACCTATCCTGGAAGTGGATCTTCTTCTGGGCTTATGCCTTTGGAGGCTGCATTAACCATTCTCTGACGCTGGCTATCCACGACATCTCTCACAACGTGGCCTTTGGCAACAAGCTGGCAAAATGGAACCGCTGGTTTGCCATGTGGGCCAACCTGCCCATTGGATTGCCTTATTCTGCCTCCTTTAAGAAATATCACATTGACCACCATCGGTATCTGGGAGGTGATCAGCTGGATGTTGACATCCCTACGGACACTGAGGGATGGTTCTTCTGCACCCCGGCCAGGAAGGTCCTCTGGCTCTTCCTCCAGCCCTTCTTCTACGCCCTTCGCCCATTGGTGGTCAATCCTAAACCAGTGGGTCAGCTGGAGATCCTTAACGCAGTTGTTCAGCTCACAGCAGACTTAATTATCTACTATCTATGGGGGCTAAAGCCCATTGTTTACCTTATTGCAGGCTCTATCCTGTGTATGGGACTGCATCCTATCTCTGGACATTTCATCGCTGAGCATTACATGTTTCTGAAAGGACACGAGACATATTCTTACTATGGACCGCTGAACATGATCACCTTCAATGTTGGGTATCATATGGAGCACCATGACTTCCCGAGCATACCTGGCAGTAAACTACCTCAGGTGAGACTGAATCATTATTTCCAAGACTATTATTAGTTCAGTTGTAGAGAATGAGGTAAGTTACCTGTATCACCAGTGGGTGTGGGCAGATAAGAGGGGCCTCTCGTGCATTTAAGAATTAAAACAAAAGGCACTGGCAAATTCCACTTGTGACATTTTACTATTAGCTGCAAATATTTATCAGATGAACTTTGTAACTGATGAACTATTACCTCTTGAGCACCACAAGAGCATGATGACATAGCCTATCTCGAAGTGCCAGCCAACAACTGGTTTTCTTTACCAAACTAAAATTCTTTAGTTCATGAGCTATTGTGGTTCTTAAAGCTATAGTTGGTAGTTTTTATGAAAATAAGTTTGTGTCATATTTGCTAAAAGTAAATAAAACCATGTCCCTTTTCCTCTTTCTATTGCTTCTAATGGCATTTGCTACAATCTACCACAGCGCACTAAAAACAACCAATCAATAAAAGTATCAAGCACCGCTCACCGACTTTCTCATTTTACAGCTAAACAGTACACTAAAATGTATTTCTGAAAACATTTGTGGTGAGAAATAGGCAATGCAATAACAAAATCTTGATTCACATTTTTGATCATCACTGCCTAATTCGACAGTTTGACTGCAGTTCACGAGCAGTGATTGATATGATTGACATCTTCATTAGAGACACCTCAGCTCTGATTGGTTGTGTTTGTTTCCATGCAGAAAGGGCATTAGAATTTACAAGCACTGCAAGGCGATGCAGTTGGCAATGGAATATTATTTTATTATCTGTCTTATTTAGTAAATATTACGTTATTTTTTTTGTGATCAACTACAGCTTCAATGGAGGGAATTAGCTTGAACAAAGCAGTAAAATGTCTGCTTCTATTCGCTTTTGTGTCTTTAACTGATTGTTATAGTGAAATAAGGGGCCATGTTGAATTAGACCCCCGAGGTACCTCTGACAAATTCCAACTGCAGTTTAGATGTCAAAAATATATATATTTGGTGTACAATATACATTCTCATTCTTCTACAACCTCTCACGTTCATTTGTGATGTTTTTTTTTTTTTGGCAGGTCAAGAAAATTGCAGCAGAGTACTACGAGTCCCTGCCTCAACACACTTCCTGGATCAGGGTATTATGGGACTTTGTGTTCGACGACAGCATCGGCCCCTACGCCAGAATAAAACGAGAGTACAAGCTAAAAAAGCAGGGATAGATCTGTGGGAATGTGAATTTCAGTTCAAAAATCTAAGGACCACTATAAAACATCATTACATTCACCTGTTTAAATTTTTTGTCGTCCCATGTATTGTGTGGTTTTCACTGTGCCTTAAGGTCCTAACATCTAAAAGTAGACCTGTGCTTCAGTAACTATAGGACAAATAAATGTGCATATTTCAGTTACATACATTTAGTTCATGGAAATGGGGAGAGAATACAGCTATTGTGTCTTTACCCCACTATTTATTCACGCCTCTATTCCTGCTATAAAGAGATGGCCCGTCATTATGATACAGTGATGACATTTCCTTGTATCCAGAAGGCACAGAGAAGGGCAAAATAATAAGCTATTTCAACAGATTAAAAAAATTCCTCATTTCTGTAGGATAAAGGTCACATACATTCTCATGAGGTTTTACAGAGACAAACTCTGGGGTTCCCTTTACCTGCATACAAGCATTACATCCCTTGAACCTTATGAATATGAGTACGAGGCACACGCAGCCTCTCAGATTACCTAATATAATTCATGCAGAACAGTGCTGAAGTGGAAAATGAGCATTGAAACTTACCTTTCAGTAAGAGGAGCCTTTTCTTCAGTGACGCCCCATTCTGCTTGTTCGCAGCTCCATCGTGTTGTAAACTGTTTTAATTAAATCTGCAAGCAGAGGACAAAATAAACACCTTATCATGCAAAAAGGTAGTTATTAAGAAAATTCTATCTGAGTCTCAAAATGTTTGCGTTTTTTGGAAACTGTCAGGGTTGCTGGATTAATTCTTATTGCTCAGCATGTCTCTTTCAGTCAGTGTTAGTCGTCTTGTAACCACTGTTCCTCCACAAACTACAGGAAATCAACTCTTCTGACTCATGAACTACATAATTAAAAGTAAATATAACAAGCTTTATAAAATAAGTATTTACTGTAGAGCTGCTGTAATGTGTATTTTGTCCACACACTTGTATGTACGAGATAATCTATGTTTGATTGATAAGTATAATCTTTGTTGTTTCTATTTAAATGACTGTACTAAAAGCAGTAAATGACATAAGAAGTTATTATAAAGAACTGTGTGATTGATTTTACGTTACCTGTCTATGTTGTGGTAACTAGATGTGACATTTTTCTTATATTTAAAATTAATACTTCACCCAAATAAAGGACCATTTGTATATAAATTATTAAACCCATGTTGCGCTGAAATTGTGAAGAAAACTCACATCCCTCCACGGTGAACAGAATCACCTGTTTGTGTTACTGTGTGACTTGCTGAATCCAAACTAACTCTTTGAAAACACTAGATCTACACAATAACACAAATTTATAATTGAGGCAGCGGTAAACTAGCAGCTAAAATTAGAGGTAAAATGACTGTTTTTGCCAGTGGAGACTGGCTTTGAACAGCACATGGATAAATTTCACTTTTACTCCAGTTCCACGTCAGAGGTGTCAAGGCTACGCGGTCCTCCAAAAGACAGTTTTTCAGAGGTATGCTTCAAAGTGTTGTGAAAAAAAAAACATCAGTCCAATGGCTGTGCGAGCAACAAAGAAACCCACAAATGCATATTCTTCATGAGCAAAGATTTGAAAATTACAGCAAAAAACAATAGACGAGGTGGTTCTTGGAAATAAGGCGTAGGGGTAAAAATATGAAATGGGATTGGGCCTTGCTGTTGTTAAACGAGGTCGCCTTTGACTTAAATTCACAGAGAATTTTCAGATTTTTTAATCTTTGTTCACCGTTGTGGCATTCGAGAAAATCAAAGTTTTCTTCACAAATTAAGCATAACTCGGGGCGAGTAAATGATATACAAAACTTAATTTGGGGAGAGAAGTAAACATAATTAAAATATTCCTTGGAGGTAAACCATGAAAAGTTTCCACACAATACACAAGGGCACACACGCGCGCACACACACACACACACACACACACACACACACACACACACAGAGAGAGAGAGCAGGATAATGTGTAGATGGTTGACAAGTCTATTGTTTTTGTTTGAATGAATTTACTTCCAGCTTTTAAATCAGAACGTAGTTGAGAGCGGACAGAGTGGATAGAATGCAACAACCGATATTCAACCAAATCCTTCCTTCAAAGACACATTTAGCTACCATCACATAGGCCTACCATTCACTTTCTGCACATTCTTATCTAGGTAAGATTTGCATATTGCCAGAGCAACCCCCCTTTAATTGTTTTCACATTGCTACCATTATCAAGTTCAACATCTCTTATGTAGAAAGGGGAATCTTCATGGAAACAAACCACTATAATAAATGTACCACCGTTCGTATTTTTTAATTTTTTTTCAAACCAAATAAAAAAACTAATTCATAGAGATAGGGGTTTCATGCATACTCGGGAGGTTCACAAAGCATAGGATGGCTAATAGATAGTACTACATTGTTTTATATCTAGGTAAAACCAGGTGGCACATTTACAGTTATCGGCCTGTTTTGTGAATGATCCCCAGGTTTCAATGATCTCGCACATCTGAACAGGTAGAGAGAAACGTGTTCCTCGGTCACACTGGAGTTGTACAGCAGACTGTTATTTGATTAATTGCCCAAAAAAAGAATTTTTTTTGCTTGTTTTAAGCCCCAAATGTGGAGGAAAGAGGTAATTTAAGTGGCTAATTGTGGTTCAGACATTAACATGTTTTCCAACATCTCTGGAGAGAAAAGGTTAGACACACAACACCAGTATGAACAAGGTCATAAAAAGCCTGCTTTTTTGCTTTTCTTTTTTTTTTTTTTTTTAAATACGCCAGTTGAGGGCAGGTGAGTCTGCAGCACCATTATGCCCATATTGTGCTTGTTATTATGAAATAGGGATAAACTAAACATAATAATAGAAAATATAAAAGGCTGACATAACTGGTGTGCAAGATTCCTTTCTCCTTCTATAATATCAATAAAATACTCATTGTCATCAACAGCATCATCATTATCACCACAGTTTTTAAATAATAAAACAGTAAAAACTTAGAAAACAAAAATATTTTCTTCTTAAGACTTGGACTGAACAGAGAACAAAGAGTTGCAACACCGGGCTGACTGAGTCTATAGGTGCACAGAGAGGACCACAACACCACACTCAGCACGAATGTCCGTCCATCCCTCAATTCATCTTTCAGTGTATCTTTCATCCTCTGTTTGAGTTCGTCAGTCCTTTAAACTTTCTTAATCCCTCTGTTTCTCCTGCTCCTCTGTCTCATTAACCCTCTCTCTCGCTGTCTTTTTCTTCCATTTTTGCTGTCCAGCAGACTCAAATGTTGGCACAACATCTCTGTAACTTCCATCATGGCGTCGCGAGGTCACAGAAACATTGAGAGAACATTCCCCTGGTCCTCGTGTCTGTGCATCTGCATGTCCATCTTCCTCCAGCTCCTCCTCTTGCTCTCCTCCTACTGTTGCTCAGATGAGATTAGGATGTACTGATTCTGCCGATTTCTTGTCTGATGGCTGCAAGAAAACATACAGTTTCAGCTGCAGTCGTGTATTCTGTTTCTATCAAATGTGTGGAAAAATAGAATTGCAATAAATTATTATTAATGATGTCAACGAGCACATTCATGTTAGTTTTTACTCAAGCTTGTAAAATGTGACTGCCATTGAGTAGTAAGAACTTATGGAAACCCATTTCTATCAGTGATGAAAAAAAAAGAGATTTTGTAAGTCATTATGAGAAGATCTCTCAAGATTATGAGAAATCTTTAAAAAATGAGAAAATTTCTCATAATTACTTGATATCGTCACTCATGTTAAGATAAAAAACATTTTTAATTTCTTTTAACTATTTTAAAAAAGCTCATTATTTTGAGGATAAACTGTCATTACTCTGAAAAAGTGTCTCATTATTTTGAGATACAAACTCATTTTTTCCAGATAAGTTATTACTTTGAGATACCATGTCATTATTTTGAAAAAAGGGTCATTATTTTTTTAAGTAAGTCATTATTTTGAGGAAAATGTTCACATTAATAATTTTTTTTATTATTTTGAGATCCTAACACATTATTTTGACCCAAGTCCTTATTGTGAAATTTTAACTCATTATTTGAGGCACCAAGTCACTATTTTGAGAAAATGTCTCATTATTTTTAATAAAGTTTCTAATCATTTTGAGACACTGTTTCAAACATTTTCCCATTAAAATAACTTAGAGGATTTTTTTTCATCTCACTGTGAAAATGGGCTTCCATCAAAACTAGTGAGTGGGAAAAATTAAAGATTAAACGTGCTGTGCTGTGTGTTGTGCTCCCTGATACTGCAATGAACTTCACAAACACTGTACTGCTTACCATTGATGATTTCATCTTTCACTTTATGCAACTCACGTACAACTTCATCCAAAATTTCCTGCAAAACAAAATCCTTCTTGTGAGTTCAACAACACAGGGTATCTAAAATCATTAACCAACAAAAAACTATGAAATACTTTACTGCAATGAAGCACATATTGATGGTACCAACCTGTTTCATCCTGTCAAATTCTGTGTCTGATTCACTAGTGCTGCCAATGGGTCTCACTCTGTAACATTAAGATACGTTTTCTCATTACATACAACAGCAGTTTAGACAATTCTTTTTGAATCAATATTTCGTTTCTTCTACTTGCACCAGTGCCTGTAGTGCTAAGGATGAGATTTAAGCAAAATCCCTGTGGTTTATGCTACTGGTTTGTCATTTCATATTCAGAGCACCCTCCCCTTATTCCTTCTCCTCTCATCTACAGACCTGGACACCAGTGAGGACTTTTCTGCAGAGTTGGATCGTTCCCATGGCTTCTTCACAGCATCTGGCAAAGAAAAAAGATTAAAAAAACATAAATTTAAACGACTCTGAAACAGAAGGCTGCAGTGCAGAGCAGAGGAAACATTAAACCTGTAGTTTTATGGGACTTCTGCACTATCTGTGCTATGACTAACTGGTTGAGAAGGTTGTTTCGTACCTGTTGAGTTCTGCTGGCCTGGCCCTCTACCACTAGAGTCGTCCTGCAGGGGGGAGACAGAAATTATCATTTCACAATTGAAAATCAGCTTTAATGTAAGTTTTCCAAAGAGGTTACAGTTAAAATCACATCTTAAAGGAATAGTTTAACATTTTGGGCAATGTAAGTGCTCGGTAGACACCTTTGTCAGAGCTGGCCGATGCTACGCTATGATTGACAGGTCTGCATTCAGGGGGCAGGACTTAGCAAAGGGTCAATTAACACAAACATTTTGTTCAAAATCATGTGCTGAACTATTTATTGGAAACTGTGCCCAGTTCAGATATAGCCTGGTACTTTACTAACAGTACAACTAAGAAATAAGCGAGCTTTAGAGGATCTGATAGGTGGATTTTGTTACTGCTGGACAGAGCGAGGCTTAATGCTATGCTAAGCTGATGGCCTGCTGGCTCCAGCTTCACTTTCAACACACAGATATGAGGGTGGTATCAATGTTCTCATCTAACGTTAACATTTCCCCAAAATGTAAAACTATTTCCTTAAAGCACAAGACTTACTTCATCAGGTTTCTCTGACGCTTTCCGTCTATGAGAGGAGGAAATGAGTACATGAGCACACAGTGAGATACACATACAAATCAGTACCTGGTACAAGTAATACAAGAGCTTATTTCCTTTTTGGGAAAAACATGTACTGCAAGTGAAGCAAAACCAGGAAGACAAAAACAGGTATTTTCTCATGTTTCTCTGCATGATTAACTCAAGGGAAAGGTGACGGGTGTGTGTGTTTTTGTGTAGCCTTTTTTTTCTATTCTTTTTTTTTTTTTTTACCTGCGAGCTAGTAAGGCATTCATCTCTTGCATCAGTCCCTCCCCACCACCTCCACTGCCACCACTAGACCGGTTGGAGTCACTTTTGCCACTAGACCCGGGCGGACTGCTCTCATCCTGAAGAACACATTATAAAATGAGTTGCAGTTTTTTGCTGAAGGGGTTTTGGGACTGAGAGTGTCTCATTACCTCCATAAAACACACACAAATAACACAGCTTCTATAATTAAAAGTAAAACCAAAAGCACTGGATCAACATCTCCTGATCTTTAGCCATGGAGGCTCACCCTATGTACTTTACGTAGTTTGGCTCCAGCCAGTGCTGCAGCCAGACCTGAGGGTTGGTGCTGGGCCCCGGGCGGGCCCCCAGGAGGCCCTCCACCAGTGGGCAGTGGAGGGGGCATGGGTGGGGGCACGGCCATTGGGGGCGGTGGCCCCGGAGGCGGTGGTGGGGCTGGAGGCCCAGCCATGGGTGCTGGAACTGCAGCTGGAGGAGGCGCCACAGAAAGCATAGCTGGATGACCTGCAGAGACAGGGGGGCCTGGGAGGGGCACAATTTGACATTGGTTAATGGCTGTTTGGGGGTGACATACCTCTTTTGGCCCTTGGAGGGTTGTATGAAGTGGGGAATTGTTTGCTACACACTGTCACTGTATAACTAACACCTATCAACTGTGTACCACGAGACTGCTGGCCACTGGGCAGCACTTGTGAAGAATCTGGAAATGTTTTACACACAACATATGGGGAGAGTGATATTGGTTATTTGGTTGATTGGCTGATTACATATGCAGCTGTGCATACGATTAATGTTACTGATTAATACTCAACTTGCTTTGCTTGGAGGCCACTTTTGCAAAATGAAAAGAGGGCACTGGGACTTTTTTTTGATAAACAAGCTCAGTTTTGATGCTTTTTTATGTGCTTTAAGTTTGGATCACTTTATTTTTATTGTGAATAGAAAATGGTTTGGGGGCCATCCAGCACCCTCTCAGGGTCCAGATTCAGCCCATGGGCTGTAAGTTAAGTATCACTGGAAAAATATGGAAAATTGGAATGGCTGCCACTTACGCAATGATTTTTCCACCAGCGGTGTACTTGTTCCACAATGTGAACACAGCCTGCCTCTTTAATTCCTTCAACTACCTTCTTCAAAAGGTTAGCGCTGCAATATTTGTGCATATTTGCATATACATACAAATCTATGGATATCCAAAACCTTCAGAATATTTCAAAGTAGATGTGATTTTCCTTTCGACCACAAATGTGGGCTTCCCTTGTGGGCATGTATCTCTACACCACAGCATTTATAACTGTTGCTGACTTGGTTTGTGTAGAATGTCTCCATGACAATGAACAGACTGTAAACAGACCACACGCCATGTGTCGCAAACTGTGGTAAAAACCCCAACGAACACACTTATTCTGAATGAGCTGTATGAAGAATGCTCCGAAAACCCAAATTACATAAGCACATCCCACGAGGTATTTAGAAAATGCTAAATTCTGAAAAAGGCCTAATTTGGAATTTGCTGTTCACGTGACCCGTATCAAATTTGGAACAATAGTGGATACCTGTAAGCATACAAATAATACCCACTGTCTAAGGGTAATACAGCTGCAAACTTTTGAAAACTCCAACTTGGTGGTTCTGCAAGTTCTTGCAGGAATCTCAAATATCTGAGACAGACAGAGAGCAACAAAATTCTCAAGCCTGCACAGCGTCCTTTCAGAATGTTTGTGTTTGCAACACTGCTTGTGAAAGTGACAGCAGGAGCCAAATAAAACAATAAAAAAAATTCCTTGAATGTTTAATCGGGCAGAGCTTTCGTAACGGTCTCTGCCCGCAACTGCATAACCATGCGACAACAATGTGACAAAATGAAGGTGACATAATGTCAACTCTGAATGGTTCAAGTAGGTTTTTAAGTCTTGATGATGTCCAGAACACAATTAAATAAATGAAAAATGAAGGCTGCCTGGAAGTCACCCTAAAACTAAGAATCGTTCTTCAATCATCTTCAATCAATTGGGATTTAATTTGAGGATATGTGCATCAATCAAATGAAAAGTGTCAAAATCATAGCTCCTTATACTACACAGTCCTCTGATTTTAGGGGACAGATAAATTGAATGAATTAACACAACATTAATTATAAGCATATTAGATGTTTGCTTGCAGATCTACTGGAATCAATGACTTGCTGAAGTTCATGACTCACAGAAACCTGCAAATGCATGGTGTTCCCCTTAGTGATACCCTACGACTGCAGACATTTTAAGGAGATTTTCCCTTCTGTGTGGTTTTCAGGAGGTGAAACACCTGTTGAGTTGGACTGAGGTCAGGTGACTGACTTAGCTAGTCAAGAATATTCATGCTCTGGCTCATAAAAACGCCTTGTTTTTGGCATGTCACAGTAAGGAAAGCACAGGTGTAAATAATAAGTCGGAACTGCATTTGGCTGCTTTGTTTTGGGGGAACTTGGCATGTTTCTTTTATTATTACTGACACCTGAGCTTTTCCTGCTCAGACAAAGGCCTTTTGTTTTACTGCATTGTACTAAAACTAAACGAGAACTAAAGGCTCTGCAAATCTACACATTTTTTAAATTAATCTGGCTGATTAGATCTCTAGTCAGGTTATATTTGGGTAGAGATATCCTAGAAATCAGGTAATGACATGAAATAATGCTGATAAAAGTTAGTGAGACTGACAGAAAACAAACATAGTATATACATAGACTGTATATCATTCATTGGTTTGACGACTATCATTTTGAAGCCTCCAGTTTGGTAGATGCAAGAATTTAGCCACTGAATGAAAAATGTATTCTCAACACCTACATTAGCAGCTAGCTATGAAGAGTTAGGTTAAAGGAGAAGGTTTAGGTTAGAGCTACATCTTGTTAGTTGTAGGGTGAGTAACGTCTTCTAGTTTCTAACTCATTTTGCATGTAAACATAATTATGGCAAAATGTTTTACTGGCATTGAAAATTTTTGAGATATTTAAATGGGGTTAGGACAGCCCATTGGTCAGGTGTTAGGCCATGAACGGATCCGGTAGCGACAAGGTACATATTAACTGGGATTCTAATTTTGGTTAGTGAAAAAAAGGTCTAAAAATGTAGCATTACTTACCAGAAATTAAGAGCCGACTCTTTCGAGTGTCTTTTATTACAACCGAATGCTGGACAAGTGATCTTTAGGCAACAAAATGTTATAAGGAACTGAAAACACACTGTGAAAGGGTCAAAGATCTAAGACGGGAAACATGGCAAATACCCAAAAGCAAGTTTACGGCTATTCAGATGTACACAGAGCCATGGATGCGCAATGCTATACCTCTATCTTAATTGTAGGGACTTGTCATCATGAGGTAGCCGCACCTTAAGGCATACCCTGTTTTATCTGTTTGACTCTAAATGGGACCATAATTTACAGACTGAGCATCAGGCTGTGTAGAACAAGACTTTAAACTGACGATAAGGACCATAAACTCATTAGGAAAATGTTAACTGAGGTAATAAATCAAGCCAGAATTCGGGCCCTTTCAGTCTTTTTTTCATTTGTATACAACCCCTTCATTTTGCAACCAGGGGAGTCGCCCCCTGCTGGCCATTTGAAAAAAAGCTGATTTAATCACTGCAATTGAAAAAAGCATCAAACAAGCATCATTCATAAATTGGAACAAAGAAGTGTTAACTTTGCTACTGTTATAAAAAGTCAGACACAACAGCAGTAAGTCTCATCAGAAATTTAGAGACACCTCGTCCCCTTTAGTTAAATTAATCTTTTTCAGAAATGCTTTAGTAGATCCCTTCCCTCTGACTTAACTACCCTGTATTTTGTTGTTTGAGTTATAATAACAAATCAATGGCCCTTTGTTTTCATGTAATTTATTGTTTATTTATCTTATGTATATATATATATATATATATATATATATATATATATATATATATATATATATATATATATCACTATTAGCATTATTATATATTTTTGTATTCTCATTCTTTTATGTATTATTATTTTTTAAACTTTTCATTTATTTATTTATTTGTTTCACAATTTATTGACTTTTTGGGGGTCGGGGAGGGCAGGGTATGTGTGTATATTGACTGAAAAAAATCAGATTTTAGACACTTAAGCATTTCCACTTCTTTTATCCTGTCTGTGGTTATGTATGTATAAATACTCTGTTTAGATAAATAATAAATACTATTTGATCTGCCCTCACAGCCCTGAGAGCAGATCTAAACAAACACCAGTGAAACACCTGAGTGGAGGTGGATTGTGGGTGTGTCGGGGTTTCAAGTGCTGATGTACTGTGTGCATGTGACACATGCATTTTTCATGCTCTTGTGTAGCATTATGGGTGCATTCACTAGACGACTACAGGACCCTTCTTTACACAAGACCCACCCCACACACACACACACACACACACACACACACACACACACACACACACACACACACACACACACACACACTCACACACACACTGTACACATGTAACATCCCACTGCTGAGAGACTACCTCCTCCTCTCTCCTCCTCATACTTACTGCTGCTGACCGTGGGGGCCTGCTGGGGGGCGGGGAGGGTCTTCTGGGTGAGCCCCGTCAGACATGGCAGTGTAAGAGGGGGCGAGGAGGAGGAGGAGGAGGAAGTGGTGGTGGGGGGCTGGGCCTGCTGGTGGTACACCTGCTGCTGTTGTTGCGGATGCGGTTGCTGCTGAGGGTGGAAGGTGGATGGGTACTGGGGCTGCTGGCTGGGGCGGGGCCTGGGGCTGTCTGACCTATCAGAGGAGGCAAGGGGATGGCCTCGCAGTACTGCGGGGGTGAGTGGTAGATGCTGAGAGTGAGGAGAGTAGGAGCCGTCTGGCTGGCCGTTGGAGTGAGGGTGGGGCTGGTGCTGGGGGTACTGGTGATGGCCCGTCACGGCATTTGGGTCAATCGGGGGGGGCGTCATCCGAGGGCTCAGGGGCGGAAGGGGGTGGGCCAAAGGGAGGGTGGGCTGTTGGGGCAGACCCTGCTTCACGGGCATGGCCATCATAACTGGAGGGGAGGCGGAAGGGGGCAACTGGGCGTACATTTGCTGCAAATGGGAGGCGGACCAGGTGCCGTGTTTAGGGGGGAGCATGATGTCTTGTTGCTGCTGTTGCTGCAGGTGTAGGTGGCGGGCTGCGGTGGGAGGAGACAGGGGGATCTGACGGACCTGTCGGCCCTGGGTGGTCACTCCTGCCTGGACTGGGGAAAAGGCTGAGGCGAGGGAGGTGGAGAGCTGGGAGGATAGCTGGGCCCTGTCCCTAGCAGCCCCCACCTCTTTCTCCTGAGAGGGAGAGGAGGAGGTGGAGGAGGAGGAGGAGAGGAGGAGGCCACACGGACGTAGGATGGTGGCAGTGTGCTAGCTCTGTACTGTCTGTACTCGGGAGGAGTGTCTGGGTGGGTGGGAGGGGTGGACACTTTATATTGGAGAGTGGAAACGACTGTGACGGGCAGAGAGAGAAAGACAGAGAGGAGAGACAGGAAGAGAAGATGCAGACGAAGAGGAGGACGAAGGAGGGCAACAAACAAAGGAAAACAGAAAAGAGAAAAACGTGAGAAGAATGAAAAGCAACCAACTGAGCAACCAAGCAAGTAAAGATGAGAAAATCAGGAGCAATCCAAAAAACGGAAGCCAGTAGCAAATAAGAAAGAATCAAAATATCATAAAAAGAACAAGCAGCAGAATGCAACATGACTGAGCCATGGTCAGAAAGCATATGGCATTTCCCCCCCAACAGTAGCTGGAAGAAAGAGATGGCAGTAGAGCATGTTGCAGGGACAGGGGTAACTGATATCGCCACTGACAGCAGGGACAAAGGAGGATGTTTAAGTCTGAATGTGTTTTTAAGGGGCAGACTTGAACATTTATATGTGTGCATGGATAAAAAGCATAAGGGCGTACAGACTGGGGAGCGGTGGTTGAAACTAAGGCAGGAAACACTGACACAAACCACACTGGGAAAGCCTGTTTACCTTGGGAAACCTATTGTATCAGGACCTGGAATCTCTGGTATTTAGTCATGATAAAATCACCTGTTTGCTTTGGGAAAGTAAAGTGTGCTCTGCCTGACCAAACACTGATAACACTCCTCATTAAAAGAAAAACACAAAACAGAGCAAATATCAATTTGCTCCTCAGCTGGGGTTGTTCGTTGACAGCTGGAGTGTGCAATGAGCTTTCTGTGTTTACATTTTTTGTTCTCTAAAAAGCCTGTGCAGCTAGGAGAATATGACATGCAGCCTTCAATTCATTTCGGTCTCCAGAGCAGCCTGTGTGAGAGAGAGTGTGTGTATGTTTATATAGCTGGGTGTGGGTGTGTTTGTTCAAGCCTCACCTGATCCTGACGTTCGTCGCTCCCTCTCCTTGTGCATCTGATGTTGCTCCATCATCCTATGAAGTGGAAGCATGTCACTGCACTTTAAGGTGTCATTTCTAATCACTGTGTGTCAATAAATTAAGCCTGGTGTGTAGCTGTCTTCATAGTGCCACAGAAACAAAAGCAGTAGCAGACAGCAGCAGCCAAGCGGATTGAGACGCTTTGATTTGTATTTCCATCTAAAATGTCTTTTACTGAATTATACTGTATGTATAAGGGATGTCCCGATCAAGTTTTTTTTGCCCCTCATCTGAATCATCATATTGAATATCTGCAGATACAGATGCAGATACAAGGTAAATACAAGTATAAACAAAAGTCCAATAGAAAGAAGCGTCACAGCTTCATTTTAATATTCCCAGTCACAACTCCCGACTTTATCGGTCACAGTTCTGCTTTTCTTTCTATTTATTGAAACAGCAGCATTACAATAAAACCTGAATATCTGCCTCAAATCCGGCTCTCTGTTTATGACACCTGTGTAACGGCAGACGTAAACAAAGGATTGGGTGGAGCACGGCTTTAAAAAAACAGATCCAGATGAATTAAAAAATGCATTGATTGGACCTGATACCGATCCTTCAGACCTTATCAGGACATCCCTGGTGTGTATTAATGTGTTTTTGTGCAGAGACGGCCTCATACACACTCTCACCAAGCTAGCACCGCATGTCAATAGAACATATAAAAGGCGTTGGACTCTGACGTTGGACAGATGTTGTATTTTGGTTGGAATGAAAATCCGGTTGACGATATCGATTATCGATAAATGTCTATCGACGTTAGAATTTCACGCTGTGTGCACGCTAACATCATAATGTCTTGCAGACATTAGGTTTTCCTCTCCATACCTTACAACTAATTGTTGTTATATCACCTGATTTTGGTAAGTTAACAAAATTCAACAAAATATCAAAGTTTAATAACGTTGGTGGCCAGCTGGGTGTATACTGCACATAGAAATCGTACCTCCTCTGTGCCTCGCTTTCATCTGAGGAGGGCCCATTTTGGCGCTGGACGACTGGACCTGAAGAGAGAAAAGAAAAAATAGATTAAAAAACCACAAAAGCAAAAAGCAGTCAATCAATCATCAATTCAGCTTAACTTGACTTTATTCATATGAAAGATTAATACAAACAAGCAGCCCAAAGTGCTTCACATTTGACAATTAAAACAACAGAAAAAAATAAAGAATAAAATAAAAGTTTTGTCTTGAAAATTACAAAAGTAAAACAATAAATTATAGAAAATTGAAAATCATTACATAAAAGTCCTTAGAATTAAAAACAGAGGATAAAATAAATTAAAAACAAATTATTAAAACTTAAAGCTGAGATTGTAATGTAAAACTTATCTAAGAGTCATATTAAAAAGGCTCAGTCTTTTTAACATTTCTTTGTAAAAATACAGAGCTTGCTGTTCTAATATCCAGAGGCAGTGAAATCCACAGTTTAGGGGTAAATAAACAAAAGGCCAAGTAGTAATTCCAAAAGCATTTCCCCTCAGCGCTGCAAAGACTTATGCTGCAGTCGACACCTTTAGATGCTAGACAGCCCTACTGCATAAAAGCGTCTACAGAGACACTGACATAAACGCTGTGACATAAATATCATGCTGATCTGTGACGGACGGCTAGTTAACGCATTCTCGGCATTACATTCCAACCCCTGGTGCCTTTCACTTCTCAGCCTTCTGTCCCTCTAAACTTCCTTTCCTTCTTTTCCTCCTTCCCTTTATTTCCTCCTTTTTTCTTGTCTAAACTTGTTTTTTTCACTTCTTGTTTGTATTTACTCTCCCCCCTTTGCCCTGTCTCTTCCTTCTTCCTCATTCCTGGTCTTTCTTTTATTCTTTGTCTTATATATTATGCAACTTTTGTTTGTTACGTGCCGTGATTCAGCATGACACTGTGTTGGTAGCTTTGTTTTTTCACTCTGCATTTTGTCTCTATTAGATATGAGGCTTTATAGTCCCATTGAAAAGTGCAGTTGTCCCCTGCCTCTCTCAGTGTTGAACATGTAAATAACTAACACATGTGTAGCATGTGTGCAACATCATTCATTCTTTGTAAAATATGTGTGTGATCATTAGGGAGTAATTATGAGAACCATCTGAAAATAAACCCACAAAATTATAATAATCTTCTATAAAATAGTCCCAGAAGCGAGAGCAGGAGAAGCTGTGTTTACTGACTGAACAGACAGACGCGGGCCTCATGTGAGGCATAGTGACTTTGCCCAGGAGAGCCAACAAGCTGTTTATAATGTAATTTGCTCAACATGTTGCCAGCCACAGGAATTTCAACCGTACACCACAGACGGAAAGAATCTACAAGAGCTGAATAAACAGAAATATTGCAAATATGAAATGAAAACACGTTTAAGACTATCACTGTGTCAACATTGTTAAGAAAAGTTGTCCACCACATAATCTTCTCAGTGTAGCGTTTTCCTTGACGACAGACAGCACCCCCCACCCCCCCCACCGAGTGACAGCGTTAGAGCCTCATTCTGGAGCGGCTATTAACAGGGAGCATCATGGAGAGCACTTATCACATATCACCAGAATACCAGTCATTAAACTTCAATGCCTGCCGTGACATCAAGAACACCCACAAGTGATATTTCCGTTCGCTGTGTCTGGAGAAAGGGGATGTAGGGCGGGGTGATGGGGGCAGTCAATGTGAGGCAGAGCTGTAGCCTCAGATGGCAGTTTGAGACATGGAGACAGTAAGGGCTGAAAGGAAACTCCTACGCCCTTATTCTACCAATTGCAATGCTTTTCATTTGTCTTGTAGTTTTTATTTGGAAATTTAGTATCAAATGTGTTCTTCAGACCAAGAAAGTGGACCACATCACTCCAGTTTTGAGGTTTTCACATGGATTCACATCTGTCAGAGAACCAGTTTTCAGTTTTTGTTTGTAAAGCACCGCATGGTTTAGGGCTTGAATACATTCTATTTTATTCTACCTATTTTTTATTTTATGCTATTTTTCTGAATATTTGTTGTGTGTGAAGCACATTGAGCTTAAATTGTATGAAATGTGCTATAGAAATAAAGTTGACTTGACTGTACAACCTAAGAGTGAAACACTGGTGCACTTTTCTTTCTAAGGCCATATTACATAAACTGCCTCCTTATTTACTCCGCTTTCAGTATTGCAACCTTCAGTCACATTGACATCTGATGTGTGTCATTGCGTGAACACACATTGTCTTTGGTAAAAGTGCTTTTATAGTTTTGGCTCCTTCATCTTGGTGTGAGCTACTGAGTCACCTTAAACTAGATTTTATTACAAGAGATTGTGTCGTAAACTGGCTGTTTGTTTTAAGCCTGTTGCTTGTTTCGTGTCTGTGAATTTTTATGGTGTTTGTTTTAACTTTTTACTGTTGTGTTCTTAGTCTGTTTGTTCTTTTATGCAAAATTCTTTATGCTGCCATCTTGGCCAGGACTCTGTTGAAAAAGAGAGATTATGAATCTCAATGGGACTATTCCTAATTAAGGTTCAATTTTAAAAAGGAAATACAAAGAATAGACATGACAGCGTTTAGTTTTTATGCACCACATATCTGGGACACATTCCCAGAAAACTGCAAATCTGCCGCAATTTTCAGTTCTTTCAAATCAAGGCCTTTTACAAAATAAAATATTTATTCATATCTTACACTGCCCTGTAACTTTTATTCTTTTATTTTATAAATACATAATAAATAAGAGCAGGAAATAAATAAATATGAATATGAAATATATCCATAAATAAATAAATATAGTTTATATATACATGAATATTATTCATTTATTTATTAAATATTGACTAAAATGACACTCCATAGCTGAGAGGATAATAACTAGACAAATATAGTAAATGTACACACACACACACACACACACACACACACACACACACACACACACACACACACATTCACTCTCACACACACACACACACACACACACACACACACACACACACACACACACACACACACAAACAACATTTCCAAACAACCTCCAACATGTATGTGGTGTTTCTGTCCTCCGGCAGTAACAGACTAAACATGCAAAAAGTAGATTATCACCTCCTGATCATCACATGCTTTAGTTTATTCTGACATACCTGACCTAATTACTGGATTTCTTTTGATGTGCTACTATAATGAGAAGCAGGGAGGAAAAAAGAAACGCCTGGATGACGTTGCCCTCACTCCTTGACACTCACTTGAACTCTGCTTGTGAGATCATGGTAATTATCATGTGCTCTGCTGGCAAAGCTGCACATTAAAATCAGCATTTATTCTGACGGTTTAAAGCAAAGAAACGCCTTCTCGCTCCAAGAACACAGGGGAATATTAACTGTTTGCTCTGACTGGTCTTCTTTAAGCATTTTAGCGCAGTTATCCTGATCTTGAATAAGTATTCAGATCACAATGACTGAGATGCTAACAGGAGGTTGATATTAATGCTCTTGGACACCCTGCAGGCTTTGTAAATACAGGCCTCCTGTTTAAGTATCAGCAGGACACTGTGTTTTCTATTTGTTTACACCAGCAACAATAATTGTTGCAGAAACATAAACTTCCGATAAATGATCCAAGAATATGAAGATACGGATATATATGCAGCAAAAGCATAACATGCTGCATGCACCTGTCAACAACAGTCTGTATGTTTTTAGGTGAGACTTCAGGGATTCAGTCTGAAACACAATTAACACTTCACAACCTTTCTGCAGACATTAATGAGGCTGATGCTGTGTAAGAGACAATTATCACCTCATGCTGTGACGTCCTGCATGTGCATCCATGCGTATGTGTGTTTCTGAGGCTGACGTTGTGTACGGTACGCGGTGCTGGTTGTTGCCATGGTGAAGGAAGAGGAGGAAGCTCAGGGGAGGAGCGGGCCTGATCAGACTTGTAAGCATTTTATAGGAGCTCTGGAGACCAATGAGTGTTTGTGTGTGTGTGTTGTCTTAATGTAATCAAAGAAAAATCAATTATTCCTCCCTCTTGTGCTCCGCCATTCTTTCTTTAAACACTCACAAGGACACATAATGAAAATATGATGGATCACTAACAGCAGAGCTCCTCAGAAGCAGTGGGAATAGGACAGACACAGACACATGGACACAATCACTTTGCTACCTGTACTTAACATATATTCACAGTGCATCTACAGCCCCTTTCACACTGCCTTTTCAAAGCAAGAATATCGCATTGTTACGCTGCCTCTCACTAAAATGGTGTCTGTATAAACAGGACAGCAAGCAGGATTCGATCATGGGCAGAACGGATGTGATGTTCTGACGGCGTGGAGGTTTAAAAAGTAGCTAGAAGAAGTTAGCTAACTCAAAGAAGAAGAACCGTGACAGTAACTGTCCGCAGAGGACGAGATTCAGCCCTGATATAACAGGGAAGGTAAATGATTGTTATTGCCATGTTATGCCATTCTCATAGTTAGAAAGCACTGCTGACATATCTGTTTTATGTCACACTGGAGGTAGACGCTCTTGTGTTAAGCATCACGCCTCTTGGTTCTGCAATGGCAGCATGCTGTTTAAAATCACACACTGGAATGAGGTGATGCCGCTGTTGTTTGATTCTGTGTGAAAATGCAAAGGAGGCATAAATAAGGGACTTAGTAGTGGTCCTATAGCACAATCTCTGTTTAGGAAGGGTTAATAATTCAGGCTGTCTGCACACGGTTCTCAACAAGCAGGTGGCTGAGCTGGTGGCTGGCAGCTTATGGTGCTAACTCCATAAATAGTGCTAACATATATAGAAATATTGCATGAATACATAGCTGAGAGCATCACTTCCAAACATTTTCAGTATTTACATACAAAAATATCTAGTTCCATGTTATGATACTGACATGAAATGGAAACATTGCCCAACACTATATCAAAACAGCCCTGATATTAGCTGGCCAAATGACTGTGGAAACCTACTTGACATCAGAATAGCCTCACACAATTGCACACCTTGACACCAAACATGTGAGAAAGTGATAGAAAGAAAACATTTCATATTGTTTTCAACAAACAAAGAAACACCACAGTGCCATATGATGCTATTTTTCACCCAGTAGATAAAAATACATCAAGATGCGCTATTTGTGACAAGAAAGCGCCACACAGCAGCAATATGACCTTCAGGTTTTTTTGCGTTAAGTTTAATTATCCATTTTCCTTTTTTCTAAAAAGAGCCATTATTTTGAAAATGCATTTTCCCATTTAAGATATGATCAGCATCAGTATAGTTAAAATGGTAACAAAAAGCACCAATATACTATTAAATTTTTAAAAATTTGGTAACGCCCATCCCTATTTGAGAATTAGCAATTTAATATTCAACAATGCATTGTATTTCGTAAGCTTATCATATGTTTGTTTGTATAAAATTTGAATGTGAAAAATGTAGCTGTTAGATAAATAGAGAGGAGTTGAAATAACTTGCACCTCAGTTAATGTGCTTAGGTACTTTCCACCACAGGGACGTGCAAAACAATGCACTATTACAGACACACACAAACAGCACATTTCTCATAGTGTGAAAATAGCTAATGCTCAACTTCTGTTACCGTGGGAAACATGCACAGCCAGCTGACATATTTCTTTACAGCACCACACTTACTGAGGATGATGATGGCTGAAGAAACCCTTCTGAGGACACCAGGGGAAAATTCTGGAGTCAGCATGATTTTTCCACAACCCACTCAGTACTATACAACATTAACTATGTAACTATGCTATACTTTCAGCAAGAAATAGCACAAACAGCCTTGTTAAATAAGTTCTTAAGAAGATATGTATGCCTTGCATTACGAGGCCCATGATCCCACATCCAAATGCACCCAAAAAAAGGAATGCTGCCATGTGAGCACGGTGGGGTACGACAGTGAGGCTCCATGGGATATTTTAGCCACCAATAGGAGAGTCACAAGGATGGGATGGGATGACACCGCGGTTCAAACCTCACTGATATTCTCTCTCAATATTTTCTGCACACACACAAACACACACACACACACACACACACACACAGATTATAAGTAGCTTGTAACCAGAGCTGGTCAGACGCTATTTAGTAAACCAGGAGTAGGCGCGAGTTTGGCTTCAAACACAGTAAATGGTTCCAGCAAAACAGAATTCACTCACTGTACATGTAAAAAAAAAAAAAAGAAATAAAAAGCTACAAAACTGCTAATTTTAACCATGTCTCTAATCGTGCTATATTATATACTGTTATTACATTTTAATTTCGTAAAAACTGAAAATTAATGCACTGTATTGAAGATTATTTATCAAAAATGTATTTTTCAATGAGAAAAAAAAAATCATTCAGCAACCAACCAGCCCCTTATACAATTGTTCCTGTTTGGTTTAGTGTGCAGAGTGCAGCTGCAGGACATGGTATTGACCAGCAGAGGGTAGTACAGCTTAGTTCAGCAGATGCACTTCATGTTGTTTTAAGACTGCAGTATGTTAACTGTTCCCATATAATAAACAATTTAATTATTGTGACGTTTAAATGTTTTGTTTCCATATGGTCCTCTCAGCATGCAGTCTGTATACAATCCTGTGTAACCGTGTAGAGTTTTATGAAGAAGCATCTATTAAAAAGTGTCTATGTAGTCAAAACAAATAACAAAACTATGCAGATTATTTGATTGTGGTTACCTGACATTCTTTTGAGAGCAAAAATAGATTTAAACTGTTCACAGATGACCGTTTAAGTCAGCAAGTTGTAATTCAAACCAAAAAGTTCCATTAGTAGGTTTCCAACACCCGATTAGGATTCAAAAAAAACTTTACTTTCTCTTTTCTCCACTGGGACGAGCTTTTTCATTTGAAAACCTCGCTGTCTGACAGAAAGTCAAATTCAAAAGTCAACGTCGGTGCACATCCATAATAAAAAAAGGTAACTGTATGAGGGCACAGCAGAGCAAAGTAACATTCATTGTCTGTGAGGCGAAGTCTGTCTTTGGTACTGTGCTACAGTCCTTTACTTCAAACGTAAAAACATCTTAAAACATTAGACACGACATGACGGCTTAAAAAAAGAATGTGTAAGAATTAAAGAGCTAAGTGCTGACATATATCACTTACACAAGTGATATATGTCTTGCTAAAGAAATATGTTTACACCTTTGCAGTAATAATAGTGATGATAAACCTCTACTTTAGTAAAGAAAACAGTTATGACAGGTATGTTGTAATAAAAACGATTATCTGCTGAATAATAATAACAACAATAATAATAATTGGCTTTATTTAGTGCCTTTCAAGGACTCAAGGTCGCTTTAGAAAAAAAGGGGGAAAAAAGAGGTAGAACATGTTCACAAAGTTTGTGATAAATGACAGGTTGCTTCTTCATGGGAAATAGATTTGAGATTTAAAATTCAATTAAGCTGCTTTATTTTAGGGGTTTAGCAAAGTTGGGTCATTTTTGACCCTTAGGACAAGTCGAACATACAGAAAGTTAAGACAACGCAACGGTTAAAGTGGCAGTGTGTGGGATTTAGGGGGATCGGTTGTCAGAAATGCAACACTTTCTGTTTTTATTAGTGTATAATCAACTAAAACTAAGAACTGTTGTGTTTTCGTTACTTCAGAAACAGCAGTTTATATCTACATAAGGAGTGGGTCCTCTTCCACTGAGTCCACCATGTTTCTACGGTGGCTCAGAATGAACAAACCTAACAGTGGCTCTACTGAGGACGTTTTGTGTTGTTGTGTGACCTGAAGGTCTCTGCAGGTCCTCATACACTCTTGTAAAAGCGAGAGGTGTAAAGAGGGGTATTCATTTGACCGCAATCTGAAACCTCACCACTAGATGTCATTAAAACCTACACACTGGTTCTTCAAATGGTGGTTGAAAATGTGCATTAAATTACCAAAAAAAAAAACAGATTCATATGACGTTAACGCCTTACCTCCACTGTCAGGCGAGCTGAGGACGTTAAGGGCGAACAGCATGGCGTTGGAGAAGGTGGTGGCCTCCTCTTTACTGGCAAAGTTCAGCCCGTAGACCTGGCGGGCGTCACGCCACTGATGGAAGGTCGGGGTGGCCTGATTGTATTTCAGGCCCTTCACTATGGAGTAGTTGATCACAACCTTCAGTAAGGAAAGGAAAATGATTAAAATGTTATGTAGATTTAAGCTGCAACTGCTTCATCACTCATGTTGGCAAAGTATTGTCAGCTGCTGATGAAGTATTTCACTCAGTCTTCAACAGTTGCTGCTAAGGGAGTGGAAAGAGATCCTTACTATTCTCCCACACATTTTACCAGCTGTTTGGAGATTTAATGCCAGTGTCTCTCTGCTCCTCTCCACACTATGATTTTCTAATCTCCACGGGACGAGATATACGTCAAATGAATCCTCAAATATCAACTGAAGATGAGATCTGCACTACAATACTTCGGTACTTTTGAAAACACTATTTTGAGTTCAGTTTCTGTCAGTATGATTTTCTATCATCGACCATTTGATCATCATGTTGCGTATTCAACAATCATATCAGATCCAATCCATCGTAAAAGAGGAAGAAACACATATTTCTCTACTGATAAATTCCTAAAAAATTCCTCAACAGCACACAAGGGGCAAAAACCTTAGTAATCCCACACTTCCTGTATTAATGCTAAAAGCCAAACCAGGGACAGGGTTTGAAAATTGGCTACAAACCTGTTTGCACCTGCTTTGAATTTTATATATAAAGCAATGCTTTCAGCTATTGTTCTCGTGAAATAAACCAGTAAATAAATAAAAACTTTATATCTAAAAGTATCAGTAAAAGTAGTGAGAAGTACGTATCCCGGTGTTAGAATATTGAATAGCAAATGCACTTGAGTAAGAGTAAAATAATCTGAAAAACAACTGCTCTTAGAAGTATAATTTATCATAAAATACTAAAGTAGAGACAGGTTTCTTTAAATTAAACACCTGTGAAAACTCCCAATCTTTAGCTATTGCTAATGCTGCACTGATTGATTGACAGATGTCACGTCAGAGATATTGTGATTGATTGTTTTCAGCTGGGAAACTCATTCTGAGATTGCTGATTTATCTGACTTGGCACTTACGAACACTTACTGAAGTGCCTGAAAACAGCAGATATGAACGCCTCACACCTCAACAGAGCTCAGAAGCGCATGAGAAATGTCCCCTTATCACCACTGTGAGTATGATGCAGTTTATTTCCCCTGCGTCTCTTACCTGCTGGTCCTGCAGTTTGACGCCCACCACTCTGAAGGTGTTGTTGGCAGTGTTGTGGTAGATGTTGATTCGGCTGAAGCCCTGCTGCCCGGGCTTGATGGGCACCCATTTCTTACTGGCATCGTCGTAGACCATCACCGAGGCCCGCGCCTGGCAGATACTCTGTTCACTGAGGGAAGACAGAAAGGGACATGAGAAGAGTACAAATACTGTAACACTGTTCTGTTGACTGCAGAGAGACACACACAGAAATCCACTTCATCTGTTTTCTCAGAGTGTTTTTTTGTCAGTTTCTCCAAAAAGCTGAAACATGTTATTGTGATTTTCTGTCCAATTCTGAAGACAATTTAAGCTCCTAAGTGAAGCACGTAAGTGAGAAAGTGTTTTTTTTCTTTTAAAGGAACAAGTACTTTAAAAACTGTACTTCAACTCTTTACTTGAATGTGTTTTTGAGCCAGTAATCTTTTTACCTCACTATATTCGCTACGTTTGCTTTTGTTGCAAATCTACTCTAAATGCAGGCACCAACTGTAGGGATATGGGGTAGGGGATAGAGGTACGTCGCTGCCTGAGAGAAACACGCTGAAGTTGCACACACTGCAGGTGAAAATGCAGTTAGCTACCTAATGTTACTTAAAGGTATGTTAATTTTTCATTGTTTGATATTAATCTTTGATGTTATGGTTCAGAGAAGAGGGGAAGAGAGGAAGTTTTTTTTAAATTATTATTTCGCACTGGTTCACACAGAAAGTAAATTGCTCAAGTAATTATTACTAATAATTATTATTAGTTATTAACCAGATGCCTTTTTACTTTTAATTTAGGTTTCTCAAATTGTGATTTTCACTTTTACTTGTGTAATTTTTAATGGGAGTATTTGTACTTTTACTTGAGTACAGATTTTCTGTACTCCGCGCACCACTGTCAGCGCTGCGCTCAGTCACATGCATGCCCTTTTTTGACTCCGTTTCCAAACTCTGTTCATACTCACAAATAGTAAAACAGTTTCACTGACACTGAAAAACTGTGCAGGCCCATTTTTTTCCACAGAGAAAATTGATGAGGAATGAATAAATAATCAGACGGACAAGCAGAATTGACAATGGCATCAAAAAAGTCTTAATGACTCCCATCCCTAATCAGTAGTAGAGAATATTATATTATAGAGATGCTTCACTGCACTGTTAATTCTCAGACTGTTACCGTCGACCAGAAATGTGAAACCACATTTATTGTGGTCAATAAAACGAAACCAGTGAAACAGAGTTGCTGTATAATCATCTGGTTAACTGAGGGGTCACTGTGAACCACACCTTTCTGCAGTGACCACATTAGAAATAACACACTGCCACTGTAGATATCTGACAGTGTGTATGTGTGCTGAGGAGAGGGTGTGTTGCCATTTTTTTAAGCTATAAACGAGACCTCAACCTAAAACCAAAGCCTGGAATATTCCCCTTTCCCTCCTGGCCTTTACTGTGGTGTGGTGGCAACATTTCAGTGCTTGAAGAAGTGTTTAGAGGCATCACTGCGGAGGGGTGTGCGTGATGTATCGTGTAATGATACAGTGTGCTAAAAACGCAAGTGTTTGATCAGCAAGCGCATCGCCAGCTGGTGACTGGTTTGGTGAAAAGCAAATGTAAAGTCGCACAACACACACAAGCACAAAGCTACAAACATGCGTAAAATTATCACGTCCACAACCGCAGAGCCGAGAGGGAATTCATTCATAAAACGACACATGTGGCCATTGACTCATGTGGCTTACACAAATCACATCACAAAATGACCACTTTACCAAGATACAGTGTGAGATTAAAAAATAAAAACGCATGCGTGTTATGTGCATGACTACTGTTGTGACCTTAGCACCATATGTGCCTGAAGCTGGAAGCACGCGGCAGCAGGTGGAGCGGTGTTGAGTACCGGCAGACGTGAAGTTAACTCTCAGAACCTGAGAAGAGACTAAACACTTCTCTAATTTTCACTTCCAACACCTCAGGGGCCGGCTCTCTGGCAGTCAGACCCACATTAGCAGGCTGAAGGTGTGAGGGCCAAGAAAAGCAAACTAAAGAGCATTGTTGATGTGCTCACTGACTGTCAAGGTACTCCAGAGCTTAAAGGAGCACTCCACCCACAAAATGATCATTTATATGTCAAAAAAACTTTTTTCCTCACACGGTAGAGAAGAAGCCAAAAAGGGGCGTTTAAACACATCAAAATTATTAACAAGGGTTTTTAGTGAAAATACATGTGTTTGGGAAGTACTGAACATATGAATGGATGAATGAGACTTTGATTATACTTTACAAGTTGTGTGAGAGTTTGTCAGCAGATGTTCTGATGCAGTTTTGCTGTTGTCAAACATGGACCCCCATGACTTCAATTCATCCAGAATTTTCTCTGGTTTTGGATTCTCCATTCACTTTTACTTAGATCACAAGAGAAAAGCACAGATTTCTTCACAAATTCAAGGTAACCTGGGGTGAGTTATTGATACACAAATGATCATTTTGTTGGTGAGATATTTCTTTAATCTTTTCAGTAGTTCATATAAAATGACATGGTAAAATAAAATGTAAATTTGGTCACTGCAGGAGTCAGAGGAGTTGTACTTAAACAGAGTTTATATTACCTTACATACAGTGAGGAGATGGAGTGAGAGAAATTGTCCAGACATACTACAAACGGCAACATCGTCATGTTTAGCAGGACGAGCGGTAACAAGTAACCGTGGCAGTGGTCATTTTTGTTTTTGCTCTTCCATTCTTCAGTAAACTTTCGACAAAGTCCTGCAGCTGCAGCAAAAGCGGCGATGACGCGCTCAGACTGCAGGCTCGAGCACGGTAGGGACGCGTACGAGCAGGGAGACACCCGGACCTATGATTGGATATTTACAATGTGGACCACAAGGCAGCGAGTGGTCCGTGCTTTTACAGCATTACAGTGGCCAAGATGACGGATCATTTTCGGACCTTAAGTCATTTCAACCAATATAACAATTTGTGCATTCAGCTAACAGTTACCAACCCTTAATCGATGAAATGCCAGAAAGTAGTAAAAAAAACACCCACCACAACTTCCCAGAGCCCAAAGTGACATCTTTAAAAGTATTTAACGCTTGAAAACATCCAAATATTTAATTTACAACTATATATCTAATGCACATTTAGCAAATGTAATAGCTTTTTTTCCAGTGATTGGCTAATTAGTTAACTGACTAATCATTTCAGCTTTAAAATACACAATTTCATATAACCTGAAACAGTTTTCTCCTTACTTGATACATTTACAATATGGCAAAGGTATGGAGTGACGTCAAGTCTTTAAACCATTAATACATCAAATTCTACTAAACAGAAACATTTGAGACTTTGCAGCGATACACTGGAGATCTGCCTGAACCTGTTCAGAGGTCAGGCATGTCCAGCAGCATAATGCTGTATAAGTTATGAGGGCATGAAAAAAGCCAGAAATGGTGACAAGAGCCAAAAGTGTGATTAACTGTTCTATTACCTCGACTGCTGGATAGAGAGCCGGAAGTGAGTGAGATTATACAGTGCAAAGTTAAACCCCCAGCAATTTAGCACAATTACATTACCGATAAAAATGGCAAAAATAATAAAACGAGGACGCAGATACATGAGGTTGTCTTTCACAGCAATTATCGGAGGCTGGGACTTGTTTCCAAGGCCCCGAGGACGGCTGTAACATTCAAATGCCAACATGTGAGCCCCGTCCTCTGAAAACCTTTCCTTCGAGGTGCTGCTCCGCAGGAGGACGACAGCGTGACAACCTGAGAGACCCCCCCGGACCGCTCTGACACATAGTCAGGTCCCAGCCGGCTCTCATTTTTCCTACCATCACATGCTCTCTAACTTAGCACCGTAAAAATAAACTTTGTTTTAGCCTAAAAAAGCAAAGATCCAGGCTGTCCCTAAAATTTTAAGTTGACTGAATCTGAGAGGACAAGTTGAGGTAGTTTTGTAGTGATTAAACTTGTCTTCTTCAATTTAAGGCAGCTCAGACACTACCTTTTTTTAAAATTTAAAATAAAGTTTATTTTTACTGTGTGACAAAACAGCTGGGCTTTCCTAAAAAACTGCATACCTGAATGTTACTTTTGCAAAATAATTAAGTGTGACTTGAACTTAATTAATTCCCCTAAAATGTGCAATACAAGTGAGGAATTCAGAATGACAGTGTTGAGGGCTCAATATCAACCTTTGACCATCTACAATTTTTCCTTTCCTATTTTTTTTTTTTGCTTATTGTGGATTTGATAAGTGGTATAACACTTTGATATGTTTTGCTAATGTAGTGATACTAAAAAAACATACAATAATAAAAGATGCAAATCCCCAATAGTAAAAAAAGCAGGCTATTAGATATGCGTTTGTAAAAAATTAAAAAGAAAATTTGCAAGCCTCTATTATGCAAGCATGGCTAAATCTGCCTTTATTCTTATCTTGATAAAATGAAGAAAGGATTCCAGACTTTATAGAAAGTCTTTATGGAGCCCCTCAATGAGTATTTTATTTTCTCAAATTTAAGAAAGTGCAGCACGTCTGTGATTCATTGAGAAAAGGAAGCTCTCTGTGTGTGTGTGTGTGTGTGTGTGTCTGTGTGTGTGTGTGTGTGTGGAATAAGGTAGCAAAAGTCGCCTTCAGTCTTTCCATTTTTCTTTCATGTGAAAAATCTTTTCATCATATGAGTCATGTGTCAAATCACCTGTTTGACACATGACGTAAAGAAGTTTATTTCCATGCAACAATATCACAAACTCTGAGAATAAACTGCACAGCAACATCATGTCCTTCCTCAGAGAGAAGGCTTTAAAGCTCACTTGACAGATGGATTTCATCAACAACTCCCACGATTACAACGGCCCTCCCCTCTGTCAAATACCCATCATTCACCGCTCCACAACTGCTGCAGAGTTAACCAGCAGCAACATCATATCAAAGCCATCACAACACAATTTATTCATGACAGTGATTCCTACACAGACACTTTTTGCAGAGGGCTGAATGTAGTAAGACAAACAGTGAGTCGAGATGTAGATGCTGATGGCTGGAAAATAGTTACACAATAAATATCCTCCGTCCACGGACAAACAGGAACTTGAAAATCAAACAGGAAACACATTTGTCTTTTACACAAGCAGATGTGAACACAAAGTTCCTCAAATACATTCAAATGTCATGTTCAATTCACTCCGGATAAAATCAAAAGTCCTGTTTGACAGCCCTCACACAGACGCACAGATTCACCCTTAACTCATGCAAAATAGCATCTTACTCCTGAAATATCAACATTAAGAAAAACAAAATGTTTTAATCACTGATAAGGCTGCAGGATATCGCAATCTAAAAAGTCCACTGCCTCGACATTTAAGAACCTCCCATTCTGAATCATGAGGGATAACTACAGACATCATGTTTCCTAAATCTCTAAATAAATTGAACAGACTCTCAAATCGCATAACTGACACTTCTCTCCACTTCTGAGACCCGACAGACCACCAGAGGCTCTCTGGGAAAAGACGGGGAGGGGAGGAGGGAGGTGGCTGCTTCTCTGTGATGGATCTTCTTACAAAAACAGGCCCTATTTCTGGAGCAGTTTGGGCCAGAGGGATGGAGCGCCTCCAGCTCCGAGCTCACGGTTTCAGTTCTCCCCGAGCAGTCAGAAATAAAGCGGGCGTCTCGTCAATTCCTCCTCCACATACAGTATGTTGCTCAATAAACACATCATGGGATGTAATGCAAAAAAAAAAAAAAAGAAAAGGACAGTTTCTCTTTGTTCTGTTGGGTGCATTGAGCAGAGTTGGATCTTCAAAGAGCAACTCAGATCATTTCTCCCCACTTCTGTGTTAAATGCTTCTGTGTATGATCTTGTTATTGGCAGACTCTCTCAGTCACATGACAAAGAGACAAGGCACAATAGGGCACATGATAGCTACCAACAACAACAAAAAAAAAGGCCCATTATGCTCAAACGCTTGATGGTTGATGGATTTTCAGCTGTAAAAAGGGTAAACAGTCGAAAAAGAAAGACGTGATAGCCAAAGTGGGTGTGTGTTTGCGACGAAGGGATAGCAGGCGATACGGCTTAATCTGAAAAAGGTCAGCTATCGCTGAAAATCACAATCAGTGACATTAAAATAATGTGATGAATCAAAGTGAAGTTCAGAGCAGGAATGTACAAAACAGGAAGAACTGAAGGTCAAACTAAAGAACTAGAAAACGACATTTTAGAATATATTAATTACAAAGAAGACCCCTTTTTGAGTAATAACCTTGACAAGTCAAAATGAGTGTTGCTAGTTGATGCTACATTGATTGTGTTGATAATAAATGACACGTAATGAGTAAAAAAAAAACAGTAGAAGATGACTTAAGACTGCACTAGACCCTTCTCACTGCAGACACAAGGAATAACATCAGTGTTGGCTCCATCCCATTAAGTGTCCCAGTGAGCCACGTCAGAGCGAGTATGTTCAATACCAAAGGACGAGAACCTGCTCACCTAAATACAGAGCAGCCTTCAATAATGTTATTAAAGAGGATCTGCTATTTTTTTCTGTATTAAGCGTCTTTTATATACTGTTAAAATGAATTATGTTCATGTCAAACATGGCCAGTGTCAGTTCTCATTACATTCTTTATATGGTCACCTGCTCCAGGCACGCTACACAAGTGTTGACATAAATGAACCTACACCGCTACATATAGCTACATGCTAATGTCAGAACCTGCTTTCTTGGCTGCTGATGTTATAAATTTCTCCACGAGTTTGGATAACATTATGGTTCAAACGTGCCTGGTAGTGCTTTGAGGCTTTTATGGTGACTTGCTTACAAAATAAAGTGCTGCCATTCTCTGTTTAAGTCATTCAACACTACAATAGTTTTTGTAATTGGTCCAGTAATGAGCGAGAGCACCGCAGCATAAAAGACTACAATGAAACCACTTAGGGCATGTTCGCATCATCAATTTACGTCCACTAAAAGTGCTAATTTTTGCCACTGACAGGCTCAGATCGTTATTCTGACTGTCTGACAACACTGTGTTTCATTTTCTTTCACTGGTGTGTTTATTAATGTGATCAAGTCTCGCTCAGGGAGAAGTCTCGTTCAGAAATCTTGCGAGAGTTATTGCGGGACAAAAAACAGTGGAAACATCGGTGAGAGTCACCGAGAGGAGCGCCCGGAAAAACGTGTTGAGTACAGAAAGCATATCTTGATGTTATCTAAAAGATTTTCAGTGTCATGGATGAATATTTAGCAGATTTTGATATGCCTGCAAGATTTCACAAGACTTCTCTTTGAATGAGACTTGGTTAGAGTAAAGAAAAACATTTCGTCAGTGGGGTCTTTCCATAATTTTGTCATACATTTCTCATCTGTGAGCCTGACAGCGGCAAATACAGGCACTTTTAATGGATATATATTGAAGGGGCACAGTTTAATTGCAGCATGTTTCGCTGCTGTGGCCTCGCTCAATACCGGACCACTTTCAAAAATCCACTACAGTCATCCTCCGCTGCAGAGATGCAGAGATATGGACAACCCGGACACACTGACCAATCAGAGAAAACTGGACTTTTTTGGGATGGAGCCTTAAAGAGACGAAGCTAAAACAAAGTGTCTCAGGCAGAAGGTGAATACAGGTGATGGCAGCACAGACAGTCTGAGAAAAATAGTGTTTTTTTGAACATTTAAGCATGTAAATATGTTCTCGTAGAAATCCCAAATACAAGTATGAATCTAATAATAAGCACAAAAGGGCCCCTTTAAGTTGCATTTTGAACAACCTAAATAAACAAGGAGCTGAAAGACAGAAATTGGCAGCTGAGCAGGTTGGAACTGCAGACTCAGGTTAGATCTCTCTCTTGGTTTATCACTGTATGTGAACCCTTTCACTTAAAAAGTCATGTGAATTACTGTTGATATAAAAAATATTGATCATAGACACTCTCAGAAGATTCCCTGAGGTGCAGAGAGACTGAATGAACAGCTGACATTTGGGCATTTTTTTCTTTTCAGGCCGCTCTGGTCTTCTGAAGGCTTGAGCCTGCTGGTATTTTCCTCTTGTGTATTCTATAGACTACATCTTTAAAAATGCATGAGCACTTCCCCACTACCAGCTCATGAATAAAGAAAGAAATAGTGTGTGTTTCTCACACCACACTGACAGGCTAATGAGAGCGCAAATATTTAAAATGTTTTTTTTTTGTTATTAACTGACAATATATTTGTATTGGTGCAGAGAAAACACATGTATTCTGAATGTGAAGTCTAGTTCTTAAAAAACAGCTCGACTTGATCTGGCCAGCAGCTCCTGTCTGAGCATTTCACCTTGTTTTTGCTGGACTCAGCAGATTTCTCAGCGGAGGCTGAATATTATTCACCTCAAAAAGCAGCCTGAGAGGGTTGAGGAGGGAAAAAAAAGACGAGGAGTACAGAGAGATGAATAGACGGCTGAGAGAAAAACAAGAGCAGAGAGGATATGAAGGCTTCTGCCACACTGAGCGCTTCCTCATGTCAAATAAGCCTCATAAGGCGAGTGGTGAAAAGGAGGCCACATTCCCAGGCTTTTGAATTAAGCAAAGCACTTCCCTGCACACATGGTTAGACATATGTGTCCCCCCCTCCTCCACACAAATCCTATACATACACACACTCACACGCTCACACACACAGTGTCACGGCTGTGTGTTTCAGTCCATTAGCAGACGTCTCAGTGCTGGAAGAAATGATGCCTGTACATGATGAAAAACGACTGTATACACGACGGGTTGAGTGCACAAATTTAGGAACAGCAGTTTCATGTTTCTGTGAGATCCGTCAGCTTCCTGTTTGGATCACTGGGTGTATTTGGGCTGGGAAAGTGTTTCGTTGGCACACTGGGTGAGTGGGTTGGGGTGACGGGGTGTGTGTGGCGTTCTCTCTGGGTAGCACCCGAGGGCAGAGCTTCTGTTATCATGGCAATTAGCTTTTGTTGCCGGGGTAATTGTTTCATCCTGCTGGTTCACAGTGGAAGGCACCCGAACAGACCCGAACAAATGATGAGTCATTCAGCACAGCCCTGCGCGGCCAGCTCATGACAGCAGCTCAGATTTTTGGGCCTTTGTTTCCGTGATGTAAACTAAATGTCATAAACACAACCAAAGGATACCGAAGCTGTAGAGAAGAGCGCCGTCAGCAAAGGTTTATACGTGTTGAACCACTGACACAAAAGTGGTGCAGTATAAGTTTGGTATTTTACATCCTGGACCCTATCTTCCCCTGTATTTGTGTCTGACTAATCTGAATGAGTTTTGAAATTGTTCCAGTATTATGTGAGAGGGATTCAGCGTAACAGACCGCCATCTAACTAATCAAGGCATGTTCGAATCATCAATTTTATGTCCACAAAAAGTGCTTTTTTGCCACTGAAGGGCTCAGATTATCATTCTTTGTGTCTGACATCATTATGGAGAGGACCTCTTCTAAGACAGACCCTTTTGTAAGATCCTTTTTATGTAGCCAGAGGCTACTCCCCCCCCAAAAAAATCACCAAACCCACCAGACTCAATTTAAATAAACACTTATTTTAGCATGTATAGATCTAGCATATTTTCTCATCTAACTGGGTTTATTTCAACCAAACCAGAGGTGGTGATTGTTAAAACAGTAGAAAAATGAGCCAAAACAGCTTTTGTGAGGTTTTTGGGGTTTCTGTTAATTTTGCATGAAGTGTGTTTTATTATGATAAAATTAATATTTGTATTTTAGAGCTGTCTCTGGTTACAACAAAAGGAACTTATTCTTTAGCACAAAAGTCTATGTCTGAAAGGATCCTGTCAATAACATTGGAAGACACTTTTAATAACAATCTGAGACTGTCAGTGGCAAAAACAAAACACTTTTATGATGTATAATGATGATGTGAACATGCCCCAAATGGTTACATTGCAGCCTGTTTCGCCACTGCAGCGATCTCACTTAATACTGTTAGTCACTTAGACACAAAAACAAGGAAAAATAGGGTCCAGTAACTCACCCGTTAAATTTTTCTTGAATAGTGCAGTTTGCTTAGTTCCTGCATCTTCATATAGCAGCTCCACTCAAACGTAGTTAACCAATTTTCAAAAAATATTTGGCTGATCTAATAAACCGCATTCTTTATAATAGTATTCTGGGGAGGATTTAATCACTTTATGTAACAGTGGAGAGATGACAGGAAATGAGGGGAGACAGAGATGGGAAACAAGATACAACGAAGGTCCCTGACTGGACTCAAACTGCGGATATAAGTCAAGAAATTGAAATCGTTTCTGTATTCTTAGTTGATAATTTTCTCTGTTAATAAATATATAAGCTAACAAAGCCACTTCCTGCTTGGATCTGTAGCCATAGTAACAGAAAAGCTTCAAAAGGGGATTTTTGTCTTACTTGGAATAACTGTTCCTCAAGAATGAATGCCGTGATTATTACACAGTCTTAAACCAACGGTGTATGAGAGGCTTCATTTCCCTGACACAGTCACTACTTCATAATAATAATAGAATAATAAACACTCAGCTAACTAGGCCAATCTAACGGTTACATTTACAAACCATGTGTGAAAAAGCTTTCCTCAGTTCCTCTGGCATCAAATCAGAGTAGGAAAATATGAAAAATCCTTCCAGAACCAAACATTTTACTTAAAATAATATGCTTTTAGAGGCTTCACCTGCATGTAAATCATTTAAATACATGAGGACTCAGGGACATCATTTAATAACCCTTCCTCATCACCTCCTTTGTGCCTCAGTCTTTCATGTTTTAACTCAGCTGGCTAATAAGGGCAAAACTGATGCCTAAAATAATGAGAGGAGACCTGACAGTTCAATCGACAAAAACAGATAATCCTAATTAATTTTTTAACCATAAAATCGGGTCTACAGACGAAGCAAAGCATTAATTCTGGTTATTTGCTGCATCTTAGAGGTGCAGCCGTCGATCTGCACAGCTGGAGACAGCTTCACACACCCAATTAATCAATTCATTTCATGCTAATTAACTCACTTAAAAAAAAATCATAACCTCACGCACAATGAAAGCCAGCTGAGAGAGAGGGACGCATCCAGAGAGGCTTCCTGTGCAGCAGGAGTGATAATTACCCAGTTTTATGCATCCCTGGTTGGTACTGTAGATAATAGAGACATGCAGTCAGTGTCAGGGAAGGCTGATAACTCAGTCTGAGGTTTGGTAAACAAACAATGGCATTCTCGTGAACCTCAGCAGAGCAATACGCTGCCATATCTGACATCTCTTCATTCAGTTTGGGTTTTGAGACAAGGGGAGATTCTGTGAAATTTAAAGCACAAACAGACATTCAAGTTTTACTGCAACTCACGACCTTGTCCTTCTTAGACTGAGGCCTCTAAGAAGTCCTGCCACTCCTTTTTCAAACAGGAACAGAAAGACATAATTATACGCCCACACACAGTATATTGTGGTACCCATACTGTACATACACCCAAAATGACAGCCACTGATATTTTTAGTGAAGGGCCAGCTCAGGGCAACAGAAACAGATGGGAAACACACAAATACAAACATAGGGCCCTTTTGGGGAAATTACATAGATTTACATACACTTCAGGGCTGGGCGATGTCTGCTGAAATGGCTTATAAAGATGTCCACAGTCAAAAAAATAAATAAATAAAAAAATAAAAATTTATTATCGCTCATAAAATGTATTAATTGAAAAGTGTGCGTATTACACTCAACCAACACCAGGAAAGGCAGTCTGCAATACATGCCAAGAAAGTGTCAGCTTTGTAAAACCTCAGGGAGCTATTTTTATTCATTCATTTTTTAATCTAAATTTTCACTGAACTTTATGAAAGAAAGTTACCGGTAACTTGCTGTATATGATGTTGAAAGGTTACGTTTTGATTAAACAGTTGCTAAAGGCATTTCAACAAAGTTTTGTGATGGAGTTTGTTATATTCCCAATTCTTTTTATTGTAAATACACATCAGTTCCAAATATCAGTTATGGGTCTCATTACGTACTAATAATCTGTATCGTTATTAGTCCTAAAAAAAAAACAATATCGGTCACCCCATAGAGTGGACAATGATCGCTGACGATGGCAAATCTTTGCAATGGTGGCGACAAACATGGTCACTATCACCTGTCTGGCAGCCTACAGATCATCTAGATCAGGCATGTCAAACTGGTCCACAGGGGGGCCGGTGTGGCTGCAGGTTTTTGTGCCAACCAACCAAGAGCACACAGTTTGACCAATCAACTGTCTGAAGACGGAGATCAGTTGATTAAATGAGTCAAGTCTGGTGTGCTGCTACTTGGTTGGAAACAAAACCTGCAGCCACACCGGCCCCCCTGTGGACCGGTTTGACATGCCTGATCTAGATGATTCAGAATTGTCACTTTTTCGGCACATAATGAATGCCATTAGCGCCACAGCAAAGCTGTAACCCAGTGTTGGCGTGGAGGGACAAAATTACAATGGTGGGCTCAGATCTGTGACTAGGACTAGCTGTTTATATCCCTCAATTGTACACCTGAAGCATGTTGGTGCTTCGGTAATTAATGACTGAATGCCACCTGCAAGTCCTGAAATGGAGCCTACAAGGTACAAGGAAAAGTGGTTGCCCCAAGAACAGCTGCAGGAGCGGTGTCTAGGCAGAAATCTAGAGGAGTGGGCCAAACTAGGGAGATCAAGGAAAAACTGAACAACCATGTGAAATGGAAGACATTTTCCAGCGGCCTATGCTCCCTAGAGGAGCAAAGGGCTTGAGTCAAGTATGTCAAGCTATCTGTAATGGACGATGGCATCGTCCATTGTTCCACCATAATACATGCATTTCCTGGGGACTTACCCTCACCCTAACCCTAATCTTAACCCATTTTTCTCAATTAGGGATGTGGCTTTTGTCCCCTGTTGGAAGACCTGTCCTTAATATACTGGTCTTCAGTCTCAGATGTGTCCCTAATGGTAGCCTAAGTCATACCAATATACATACATGTTTTTCTTTTTATATTTGTATACCTTATTGAAGTAATACATTCTTTATCCCCAAACCCCTAACCATGACAACTACATACCAAACCAACAGTCCAAACATACATTTGAAAACACAGCTTTTCCTATGTGTTTTGTCAACTTTTTCACACGCGAACTACATTTTAGGTCACAGAACACAAACTTTGTGTAAAACTTGCAGATTTTCAGAAACACTGTTTTCAGAGTTGACGTGGAGACAGGGAAAATGAGTTTTGGGCTTGTAATATCAAAGTGTGCACCATTATCTCCTTTGTCAGGCATCATAAATGACGTAACATTTTGTGCATGGCCAAATGATGCTAGCTCTAATCTTGCTAACAGGACTTGTTACATAAATGCACAGTGACTCTTCCACTATGTTGTGGAACAGATGGGCCAAAGTGCACTGCAAAGTTCACAGTTCCTGGTAGCCTTCTGGTAATGGCTTTTTTTAGGCTTGTGATTGGCCAACATCCTCTCCATCTTTGTCTGACTTTAGGGCTACGGTAATACCACCGTCTGTTGGTTTAGCATGCTCGTCACAGCACTTCAGTTGTATTTTTCATTTGTACTGAGATTTTTTTTAAAGCAGCGCTTGTGTGGTAAGGTTTTTTTTGGAAAGGAGGAGGGGAAAAACCCAGTTTTAAAAATAGAAATCTACGTGTGGACTGGGTCTAAATGTAATTCTAAACTTAATTTTAGAACCAAGTCTTAACCTTCAACAGTCTTCTGATGAGCCAAAATGTCCTCACAATGCACACGTCTTCACAATGATTGCTTTAAAATCTAAATCGGTCCTCATAAAGATAGCAATATAAGCCCCCTGCCCACACACCCCCGCACAGATTGATTTCTGTGTATGGATTTGGTTAGTCGTCTGTTATTATTTTGTCACCATGAGGATTATTGCCTACAGGGTTCACTGGGAGTTTCGGGGAGGGGGGCAAAGCCTGTGTATAGTAAAGGTGGGGATGTATACATTTAGAGTATGGATGGGGGTGTGTGTGTGTGTGTGTGTGTCTTTGGGTGGGTGCTGCTGGGGTCCAGCTGACAGAGGGAAGAGGTCTGTCTGACTGCCTGGATTAGAGACACAGCTTGGCAGGCAGATCATTACCTCACTGCAGTCTTAAATCTAAATTAACCAGGACTTAACTCTCGTACAAGACCTCTAATCTGCTCCATGGGGAAAGTACTGTTCACAGGCACACGGAGGGAAAGAAGCCTGCGGGAACTAAAAACAGCACAAGCCAACTTTATTGCTGAGAAACAGTGTGAAGCTCAATCATTTGTTAGTGAGAAAACTAAGCACAGTTGGCTTTTTTTGGAGGAAACAGTGAGAAACATGACAGATGCCAGATTTCAAGAATTGCAGTAATGTTGCTCCATGCCACACTGATACTTAACTACAGTAAATAGAACGCGGAAATTAAAACTACAGAAGATGCGCAGGCATATAGGATTATTATTAAAGCCTGTAAATTTTCCCATGCATGCTCACGTGTTTTGTTTGGTTTTGGACTGCAGCGTTGGTTGGCTGATCCACCTCTTTGGTTCAGACCATAGATTGTATATAACGACGGATGACACATCTTCACATCCTTCTACTATGTAAAAAATTAGCCGAAGTATCACAGAAACAGCTGTTGCCGTCTTATTCTGGTGACGCCATCTGAAGCCAGAGTGCGTGCAGTGGTGGTCAGGGGCCGGAGCCGTCCCGTCCACACATCAGCATGACTCAATCCAAGCCATTCACTGCTGTCCATCATGAAATCACACTAATAACTAATTCAAACTAAACTTATCACAAAAACAAACACTTGAACATATATCATCATTATTAAAACTAGCTAAAATGAAAGAAACAATCTTTGGGAAAAAGTTTTATGATATGTATCTCTAATTTTTTAATTTGGCTCATGGGCGGCGTTTATGACCACCAGGGGATGAAGAGACATTCTGGTTTCACTTTTAGGGAACTGATATATAATCCATCTACACAGTCTGTGGTCCAGTCTGAAAATATCTCAACAACTATTGGATGGATTGCCATGACATTTGGTACAGACATCAATGATCCCCTAAAGATGAACTGCATTGACTCTGTTGATCCTTAACATTTTTTCTAGTGCCATCATCTGCTATGAAATCCCATCAGCCTCAGCTGTACTTTGCATATACTAGCAAGCTAACATGCCAAAGATGGTAAACATTATACTTTCTGATCACCAGCAATGTCACTGTAAGAATGTCTTCAAGGCTTTACACTAAGATAAGCTAACTTGCTGTCGGCTTCTTCTACATATAGTATTTTACGGTACAGACATGAGAGTGTTACCGATTGTCATCTGACTCTCAGCAAAAAAGAAAATGAGCACATTTCCAATATGTCAAATTATTCCTTTAGGTCCAGATGTTTAAAAAGCATGAAAGGGGAAGAGAGAGGGGATGGCATGAAGCCAAGAGCTGCAGGTCGAGGTCGAAGCTGTGGCCACACAGCCTCTGAACATGGGGCACTCACTCTACCAGGTGAGCGAACAGGCGCCCCAGATGAGATTTTTTATTTTAGAAATTAATTTTTATAGACAATCGAACAACTACAGTTCAGTCACCCTAAAGCAAAAAATCACCACTTGCATGTAAAATACAGCATTATGTCACTGCATGTTTCAGCTGCAAGAGACATTAAACTCAGCTGTTCTGCACCTGTTTTTCTTTCATACCAAACCACAATCTACATTTTCTACTGTAAGTACGGATTTGTAGCCTACCAGACCTATGAGACTGGAGCAGTCTATTAGTATTGAACACTAAAGCAATGTGCCTTCTCCGTAATCAAGATTAAGACCACAATAGTGAGGATCGAGAGACTTTGACACTAAGCTCTAACGACATAAAAGTATCTCCGTTAATGCACCACAGTTCTAACAACAAGGCTATTACACAAAGCAGTTCACTTTCTCATAATCTATTCAATGTCATTCAAAATTTCACGTCCCTGATCCATCGTGTTGTCCAGATTAAGATAACTGTGCAATGCCATAGTGTGTTTATTTAACCCCTGCCCTACTGATACACAAAGTACTGCGTAATACTGCAGAAAGGGCTACAATTAAGCCTCAAATGGGGGAGAGAGAGAGAGAGAGCAGAGTACCGCGCCATCTTAATGGCATTAATGCAAACCGCATTAATGTGCTTATGTTCTTAGCTAAATGTCCCAGTTGTGTGCAAAAAGCTCAGTCTCATGCCATGATGTATCAGTATGCAGTGCAGCTACAATTAATTCCCGCATAACACAGAGACAGAAAATGCATGACCTACATTCTGCCTTCCCTCGTCTGTGTGATTCATATATATTACAACATAAAGATCAACATGTTAATGACTGTGATTACAGGTGGACTGCCGCTCGCTCTCATTAGAATGTGAGAACAGTTTATTTCATTCAACATGGCAACACAAAAAATGGTCAGCCACATTAATGTTAAAGGGAAATTTGTGTATTTTTCCAAACACGTTTTTGTGGCTAAGTGACCAATGGAGACAGCAATTTTTTAACTTGGTCCAGTATTGAGAGGGAGAGCTGCAGCCGGCAGCTGCGAAACGCACTGCAATGTAATTTTGTCCACTAATAGTGCTTGTTTTTGCCACAAGCAGGCTCCGATTGTTATTTTAAGTGACTGACAACATGAAAAGAAACCTACGAAATAAAAGTTTTCTTTGCCTTTAGCTGGTCTATTCATGACTTCTTTTGTGAGATTTGGTTAGACACGATAACAAACAAAACAGATCAAGCTAAAGGAAAAGAAAATTATTTCATTTATTTGTCAGACACTTATGAACCAAGCACTTTTAGTGGATTTAAATTGATAGTGCCCAAATGCCCTGAGTGCTTACATTGCAGCGTGTTTTGCTGCTGTCGGCTGCAACGCTCTGTCTTAATACTGGACCAATTTCAACAATCTGATAAAGTTTTTTCTTTAACTTATTACACTGATAATGTTAACACTATGTGTTTACATCTACTTAATTTCATGATTCTGTTTCTGAGTATTTTTATTTCTACATCTTCTGTCCACTCTGGATTAGGATTAGGGGAGATGGATAACAGCCTGTATCGCAACATGTGCGATCTGGTAAATTTTCTGAAAATTCAAATGACAAGGTTTCTAGCTAAAATAACAGAACAGGAACGGAAATGTCTGTTTTTGTCTGATCCAATGAACGGAATACCTGACAGATCGAGAAACATCATCACGCTGATGCAAAAAAAGAAAAAAAAATCTACTATTTCACATAGTGAGATTTTATTCCTGTATCTGACTATCGCAGCTTAAGTCTCCATGATGCTGCCATCAGCTTTCAGGCAGGTTCTCGTGTCCCACATAGTGAGTGGTCCAGGTCAGTTTGAAGCAGCAGCTGCACACACTGTAAACATAAAACCTCATTGTCCTTTATTTTTAAATCCCCTCTTCCTCTCCCTGATGATAAGAAGACAGCCAACAGGGCTGTTTGATCCTACACTTCTCATTTAGGACTAAACCCTCCCTCCCCTCCCTGCATCTCCTCTCCATATCATCCATCCTGCCAGCAGAAAACAGAGAGAGAAAGAGAGAAGGGCACTGGCCCGAAAGATCTGCCATTTTAGCCAGAAGCCATGCGGTCTTCAATGCTTGTGTGAATTAAACATGTATGGAGCGCTTACGGGGCTCTGCTATTCAGAGATGCTCTATGTGAGGCTGCAGAGTGTTTCAAATAAAGAAGCTGCTCGGTGTTCACGCAGTGGGCTGCAACTCTCTGGCAGCATCTCTGGCTTTGACTGAAAAGATGCGACCAGGCGGGAGGGGGAAAAAAAGAGAGATCACAACAGATCAGAGTCACAACTTCTGACACTTAACTCATGCGAGCTAACAAAGAGCTGTTTTGTTTGCGGTTTCACGCCAAATCAAATTATCCATGAACGCGAGAACTAATCCAAAATAACCTCAATTCTGTGTTGAAACAGTTTGGTGCAGCCAGATTAAGATCACAGATTAGTATTTTGGGCTCTGATTAAAACACAATCGGGAAAGATTTACCCATCTGTGCAACGCTTTCTTTTCACAAAATGATCGAACCCAGTTGACCAAAAATATCAGTGCACGACTCAAGTCATTTAATGCAGCAAGAAATGTTTTAATCGCTTTTTTCTTTCAGTTTACTTGCTGCCTTTGACATTTAACTTCCATCACTCATCGCTGACATATTCTGGAAGCAGAAATGACCGCACACACACACACTCACACACTCGCACACAAGTGTCGGTACAAACCTGGCGGAGATGTGGCTGTAAAACAACCCTGAGTCACTGACACTCTGAGGGAGGCAGTAACGAAGCACTTGGAGCCGATGTATGTCCATTTTGTTAAACAGGAATACAACAACAGCAACAATAACAGCAGCGTTGGTCTGTCTATGACACAAACTCCCTCTTGTGCTGCTCCATCACCTTTAAACTGTAACTCATTAAAAGCAGTTTAATTCTCCTGCTGAGAGCCGGACACATACATCACAAAGCGATGCGACGGTACGAATAAAACAACATCCACTTAAAAAATGGGATTAAAAAAACGTCCCTCAGATCTGAATTCTCGCACTGCTGCATCCGCTGTGATGATCCATGCGGCAACAAAGAGATGACTGATGGACAGACTGGCAGAGATGAAGTCATTGACCAGCCTGTTGTCTGACAGATGAGCGTGTGTGTGCGATTGAACCTCTGTGCTATTGTCACGCTGTTAACCCAAGGGAGATTACCTCATATCCGTCTCAACTGGCGTCTACCCCCATTAACACACACAAACGTTTGATGAGTGTGTGTATGTGGCGGAGGTGGTGGGGGGTGTTGTTGGGGGTTTGTTGACCCCCCCCCGGACTCCAGCCTGCTGTAGCCACTCAGTATTAAGCACAGTGTGTATTAACAACCAGCGGTCCATACTGAGTCCAGCTCCCATTGATTGGGATGCCCTTTACCTCCCAGGATCGATGTAGCAGATGAATATACACCAACATGTACAGCACACATTAACTGGGAATGGTGTGCGTGCTAAATGTCCATTAACATCCACTGAGTAATTAACTAACTCCAACGCTCAATCAGAATTGGGTGCAGGACATTTTGGAAGTCATCAGCTTTATCATTGGCTCGGGGGCCTTTGTCCAGACTGGAGTCCAGATTAATTAAAACTAGAGCTGAAGTTTATTTTTAGCCATGCTCGCGTCACGGCTCTTTGTTTTGCCTCCATGAGGTTAGAATGTCTCCACAATTATTGGACAGGTTGAAATTTTAAAGACATTCATCTCCCCTCAAGATGAATTTTAACTTTAACTTTTCTTTTTTAATTGTTTGTTTTTAATTGTCCAATATGTTGGTTAATGGCTCTATACTTACTAAACTAATAACATTTTTATAGCCCCTTTCCCACTACACTAAAACCCCACTACCATCTGGCCTTTGTATTTAATGAGGAAGGTTAAAATCATTCACTTTGCACTCTGCAGGACTCATGGGTACTAATCAGCTTCTGCTTTGAATGGCTCTTATTGGTTGATGGAAATACACCCGATGCAATGATGTGCTACCCCAAAACATTCATCTCTATCCAACACCTGAACATTGTTCAAATTTAGTCAGCACCGAGTTTGAAAGAGAGACTGAATAAAGAAAAAGAGGTAACATTTTCACTGGCCTCCATGTTGCTTTCTGATGTTTATTAACCTGTTTTCCAACATGGCCAAGCAGCAAACTCCAAGGCTGAAAAATGAAGCCAATGCAGAAGTGAGGAAACCCCCCTCAAAAAACTGCAGTTTATCTGCCCACTTGAGGCTGGCTCCAAAATCAATCCCCACAGACCCCCATGTTAAAATGCCTGACTTAGGAGCAGATATCAACATGTTTTCAGCCTAGTAAAAAAAAAAAAAAAAAAGGTTTTGGTTTCGGTTTTTACAGCTAATTTCAACATTCATGACTACTATACAGGGGGTGAATATTTATATAGCACATGGGTCTGCATTTAATTAAAGCTTACAGTTATGCATATTAAGGGCGGGGCCACCTGATTGACAATCCAATAGTGTCCTCGGCTTCTCAGTCAAAACCAGCCCTCGCTCATCATCTCATCAGCTGCAACATCTTGCTCAAAAATGGTCACAAAATGCCAAAATCAAGGCTTTAAATGGCATTATTTATACAGTCTATGGACGTGACATGCCAGGCAAAATAGGCATTCTCCTTTACTGCAGAGTACTGTACACTGCCCTGGCCTACATGCAAAGGAAAATGAGTCTATCGCCATTGTTGTTTCCCCTCACTTAAAAAACTTTAAATACTCACTTATTTGGGTGGAAAATGGGGTATTAGTCACATGCTGTACTTTGGGTTTAGTGCCAATGCTGGGCATTTGAACAAGCTCAGCTAAGATGGCAAACATAATAAACATTATTAAACCTCTGATTCATTTTCTTTGGCAATAGGCTGTAATTGCACGTATTTGAATCTCCCTTCCCAAACAGTGACAGCAGTTGGCACCTGAAGTTTCATCATCTACAGTTATTGCTCTTTTCTGTTTTTGTTCGGCCAGTAACCACTTACTCACAACACTAGTAGAACCCGAAAAAGAACTCCACACTAACAGTAAAAAAAAACACATACAAGTGAGATGATGAAAATCCTGCTGCTTTAGCTCCGCCTCCCTTCATTGATGGACCGACCATTGCCGGGTGATGGAAAATGCACTGCTAACTGTGCACTGCTTGTTGTCAGAGACACTCAATTTGTAATACTGCAAACGTAGAGCCTGTCATCAGCCATAGGCTCAATCATCATCGTGTGACCTCACTCACAGTAACCAGTAAATACAGTCGAGATGTTTCGACTAACCACAGGTTTTCCTCAGGCAATGATCAATACATGATCAAATATAATGGATGTTATCACAACATGCAATAAATAAACCTACAAAGAGCAAGACACACAGACAGATTCACTTCTCTCTCTCTCTCTCACACACACACACATAGTCCCAGGACTGACAGCGTGAGGATGACAGAATATTACTCTCTGACCTTTGCCCTCTCTGGTTCACTAGCCTCCGCTCTAATAGCTGACCTCATATGCCAGGGTGACAGCGAACAACACAGATGACAACACACCGCCATGGGGCATGACAGGCCAGTCTGCAGCACAAAATGCCACTTGTGATTGGTTAAATGAGGGTCACAGCTAACAGTGATTGGTCGATCAGAAGAGTCAGTGGACGGGGATTTGTTTTTTGGGGGCTCTCAGTAACGCCTGTGCGATGCAGAATTACCACTGGCTGGTTCATGGGTATGAGTTCCCAGCTGGACTGCAGGACATTTCTGTGGTGGGCCGCGCAAATGTTAACAAGCTCGATCTGTGGTAGACGAGGAGGGTACGCCGCCTGCTCACTAACATTTCAAAAATGCTAACAGGGTAAACTGCTGCAGGGCAAGTGATCACACTGAGCATCAAACGTGATTCTCTGTGTCCTGGGGTGGCGACTGTGGCCTGTTAGAGATGTGATTAAGAGATACATTCAGCCTATAAACTATGTTAGAAGCAGTATATTTGGAACTCAATCAGGTATTTCACATTTTTACCATTTAGAGGTACAATCTATGTAACTGGCAGAAACAGACATGGGTGCTAAAGACAAAATTTAAAGTAATATTGCCTTTAAATTGTGTTATGTCTTCTCCATCAAAGGGTGCTGTTTGAGTTTGTCCATATGAAAACATCTGTCATGCAGAGGATCTTTTATAGTATGATTAAATTGCCTCTACTCCTTATTACTGGTAATGCAACAATATGATGGAGATGCCTACTGTATTCTTAGCAGGTAGCACTTACCATAAGGCTTTTGATTTGTTTTGTGTGCATGGTTGTATATTTGTTCAGGATGCACAATCCTGAGTTACATATATTTTTTCCGATATAGCACACACTGATATGAAAGAGCTCATTTAGCCGGTAACAGATACTGATATCAATATACCCACTTTTTTCCCACCTAGTTTTAGTGATGATCAAGTCTCCTCTGTAATGGACTTAACATCATATTATACAGGTAAAAACATTAAAAGCAGTGCGTAAACACATAAACTGTGTGTGAAAAAGAAATCCTGCACACTTTCACTAGGCCAAACTATAGGGCTTAAACGGCAGAAATGTTCTGAATAAAGGATTTTTGGGGTTCATAAGATATAAAATAGAGCAGATAAAGAAGATATAGCAGATATAAGGGCATTTAGTGTTCATTAAAATCACTCAGAACAGTCATAGCTACACTGCATGTAGTCACAATATTAGCTTCGTACAGAATCACTATATCAAATGAGACTTAAAGATTCTCTCATGAAAGACAAATGAATCACTGTATTGATATGTGGAGATCATTTAGTGGTATCATATCTACAGCACGCAGCAGGGAAGTGAAATCAGCATGTTGACCCCCATAATGACATCACTTATTCATTACCAATCTCTGTAGATGCCAATAGGCCCTCAGGCTAATTGTCACGGACACATACAGTACAATATGGATAACAACCCCCCACTTCTACACACACACCCCTCCCCCACACTCCACCTTCTAGTCCCGTCACTAATCCTGATCCTTAAAGAGAAACGCCGCTTCCTTTTGGAGGAAAAGACTTAGGATACAACAGATGGATACAAAGGGGGTGCGAAATATAAGTCTGTCCATAATGATACAATTTCAGTCAGTGAAGAAGATATGTACTTGTCTTTGTACCACGTGTCATTAACTCAAATATGGGTTGTTCCTGCTGCGTTGGATCTGTCAGGTGAAATGTGTGGAAGATCAGAGGAGCAAGAACAGGAATAACTGACAGCTAAAAAAGGAAGAAGTGATTGTAGGACGATTTAGATAAAGAGTTGTGCAGAGTTTCAGAAACCTAAAAGTGGCAAATTTAAAGGGACAGTTCACCCAAAATATATATATATTTTGTCTTACCTATAGTGCTGTTTATCAGTCTTGATTGTTTTTGCGTGAGTTGTTAAGCGTTGGAGATATCGGCCGTAGAGATGTCTGCTCTCTTTCCATTACAAAGGGACTAGATGGTGCTCAAAGTGGCAAAAAATACATCTGAAAAACTCAACAGCAATGTCTCTTTTTACAAATCATGACCTGGTTACTCAAGATAATCCACAGACCTTGTTTTGAGCAGTTTCATGTAGGAACTACTTTCCTCCCTACTGAACTACACCCGCCAACGGTATCACCGAGCAGAAGGAAGCGCACATCTAATGCTAGCTCACCTAGCATCACTGAGCTGGCTAAAATAACAGCTACGCCAAGGAGGACGGCGTTGATGTTTACACCTAACACTGTCATGGGTCACATCCATCACCTGATACACGCTCCCTTCTGCGCGTTGATACGGTTGATGGGTGTAGTTTGCTGGAAAGGAAATAGTTCCTATATAAAGCTGCTCACAGCAAGGTCTGTGGATTTTAAATGCTGTTTTTTTGGTGCTTTGAGCACCACAAACCGAGTGCAATCTAGTTCCTATCCGTCTCTACGGCCGAAACTCACATCAAAGCACTAAATAAATAGCAGTACAGCTAAGAGGGGAAATATATGTTGTTGATATTCAGGTGAACTGCCCCTTTTGCAGTAATATATTATCTAAATGTCTTTTTGCAGTAATATAATCTGAGTGGCAGTATGAGCGGTATCTGATAAATAATGGACGTACTGTGAGAGAGGTTTTCCCTGTGATCTACTGTACTTTACAGTAGATTACTAGAGTGCAAGCGCTCAGGCGTAAACCTCTGATGTTATCTCCTCTGCCCCACTCGGCTCCACATCTGTATTTGAGCTTCAACAAATCACCACGTCCCGCTGTAATCTGCCGAGGCCATATTATACAGAGACCCCTCGATCCTTGTATCATCTGGCTTTTGATAGTCCCACTCGTGCGGCCTTTCAGAGATTAGCGCTCTCTATCCCTTTCTTCCTGCCTTTCTTTCTTTCTCACACATGCAACGCGTCAGATGGGATCCGTCCTGTGAACGACAGAGAGCAGCTGAGCGGACAGACTGACAGACTGCGTGAAAGTCGTTCCCTCTTCCCAGGAAAAAAAGAAGACTCAACCAATGAAAGATTGCTAGAGGGTAACCAATCAGGCGTCTCTGCTAACAGCTGGCTCCAGAGAAAACACAGACAGAGGGGTGGAAAGAAGGAGGCAGACGAGAGAAAGTCGGCAACTCCTAGAGGAGATTTTCCTCTCCCAGTTTTCCTCGCTTCCTCTCCAACTTCAGACAGTTGCATTATTATATAAAACTGCATGTGGAGCTGGATCCACACTGTGAACGACACGTAAAGAAACGCAGGCTTTCTTACAAACATGCAAAAATGCTTCGCCAAGAAGAAACAGAAACAGATCCTGTGGTCTGAAAGCTGAGCCAGGTTTTAAACAGAAGCACTCGTGGGAGAGTTATTATCATTACAGCGCACTCCAAAGACAATTTTCCTTTCACTCACACATTATTCCAAAAGCCCAGAGCAACCAAAAACAGCCAGAGGTGATGACGAGGAGTGGCTTACCCGAAATCGTCCAGGGAATACATGTCGCTGGAGAAGACAGTCCTCAAGCAAAGGATGAAAGGAGGTATAAAGGGGGGGATTATGGAGGAGAGGGGGAAGTGTCAGCCGGAGAGGAGAGAGCGGTACACATGCTGTCCAACGCTGAAGCAAACTCAACCTTTCGCCTTCCTCACATCCTCTGAAAACGGTTTTAAAGAATCAAATACGCCAACAGAGCAAACAGAAGACAGAGTGGGAGGGAAGGAGTGAGCGAGGGAGATGAGGAGTGTTGCAACGGAGTAAGGGAATGCAAGAGAGAGAGAGAGAAAGAGAGAGAGAAGAACATGTGACCGGAGCAGACCAGTCATCTGTCTCCGCATTGAGGATTGTGGAGTGCCGTCTTTCAACCTCCAAGGAATCATTTCCACTGGATGGAAATTACATGTTAGCCTATATAGGAAACAGGAGTGCTTTTCACAACCCGCCTTTCTAGAGCGTGTACAATTCAGCTTTAAATAGATCCTACCGTAACAGAATTTAAAAATAAAAGCTATAACCCCTAATCACCAATTAATGACAGAGCGGGAAACACACACACCACTTCATTCATTCAGCTCGGCTTTTATAAAGGACGCGCTTTCCAGCTCAAAATTGAGCACGCTGCTCGAGCAGAAGTAATGATTTGTTTTATTTTCAAGCAACAAAGGATTTCTTTCATCCAGTGTAACATTTGCGGTTTCCTTGTGGCGTTATCAGAATTTGTCCTCCACTCGGTGGTCCATCTGGCTGAAGCAAACTTAGACTATTAAGCTTCTTTGTCGCAGCGGGCCGAGGTGTGGGAAAGAAACAAAGAGCAATGTGGTCCACTGAAAGATTAGGGAGCTTTGTGGGTTTAGGAAATAGTAAGAAACATGCAGCAGACTCTGGAGGGTCAGTGAAATACAAGATAATGCTCTTTTTTTCCCAGAAAAAACCCAAGGCTTAAATGAAATACGCAACACAAAAATTGTATCTGGTAAAGTAGAAAAAGCCCGTGTTTGCATTTGGGAATGTAACAGAGAAAAGAGGGAAGTAAAACTAGGGAGCTGACTCAGTACTCCAGATCATACACTCAAGGGTGAAGGTTTTGTTTCAACACTGGGAGGGACACATTTGAAGCGGGGGCTGTGAGGTCCTCCATCAATACTTCATTTCCTGCTTTCTGGTAAATTTGTGTGCATAAATTTGTGCCTTTCTGCATCAATTTAAGGTGAAAATGTAGAATTTTGCCAAAGTAAAGGTCCTTTCCTATTCGAATGTTTTATTGGGAGAGATAAAAAAACATGGTCTAAAAATCAGTGGTTCCCAACTGGTGGGCTACGGTGAAAAGTGGGTCGCAGATCCATTCTGAATGGACTCCAAGTGAAAGTGTCAATTTTGTAAAAAAACAAAATAAAATGAATAGATTAAAAAAAAAAATTTACTCATGCAGTACATTTTATATATTTGTGTTCTTAGCCGATATGTTTATGAAATTTCATGAAATAAAATTTAATATGTGGTAATTTATCGAATGTGTGGACCATCAACTAATGAAGGAGAAATATGGACCCCTTGGCTGGACCAGTCAGGAACCACTGCTCCAAATATTGACAGGGACCCTGAATCCCCTCTATGCAATCTGCACATATGCATACACTACTATATAAAAAAAAGGTTAAACTATGGGATGCTACCTCGTTTAGTGTGTGGTCAGGTCATCTGAAACGGCCTGTTTGACCTCCGCTGAGCCAAATGACACACATTCCTCATCAAATCTCCAGTGACACAAAGCTTGTATATGATGTATGGGAAAGGCTAGAAAATCACCACATTACAGTATGATGCACTGATATAATGGTCTGTGGTGTTTAGAGTAGACTATTGTTATACTTGATAAAGGGAGGTCACATAGTATCTGTATTTACTCTGCAGAAGAAGAGTGGATGCTCAGCTGACTGTTCAAACTAACCAACGACTACTTGCAACATGTCATCCCAGCTTCCATGTGTCTGTGGGTTATACACTAATGAGGGATGTTTTTGTTTTGGGGGTCTGGAAACCTAAAACTATGCAGTTATTCACATGAAAAAGCAAAAATAGAGACTTTTTGGACAAATTAAAAATATAATACTGTGCAAGACTTCACTGCTTTCCTGACATGAATCCTGTAGCAACCTCTCACATTTATTTTGTAACCCCCTGGGCCCCACTGATCATCTGCAACAACAACAAAAAAAAGATGTAAGTATGAATTCTGTATTCTCTCTATAAATGCAGCAATTCCTCTTTTTTCGAGTGCAATACAAAATACTCCTGTCAGTTACTGCTGACACCTACAGGAGGTAGACAAAACAGCTTCAGCACAAATACAAGATAACTACTTTTTGAGAGACTAAATCCCTGCTGAAACGCTGCTACAAAAGAAGAGTCCTCTTAGAGTGCATGTCACGTTTGTCAGCTGCCTAAATATTGTATTATGATTTTCATATGACTGTTGGTTAATCCACTGTCCGTCTTTGTCCGATGCATCTCTAGTTTGGGCATGCACAAAGATGTAATCCCTCTAAATCAAAAATAAATAAATCAAAATGATGATGATGACGTGATTTGTGAAAGGGTCTTTACCAAAAAAGCACGTTCCCTTACGTACATATGATTTATTGGCTGTAGCATCACAATGATTCTTTTATCACAGTACACTGTGAATCATCAATATCATAGTAACATAGTAATTTGGCAGAAACGTGATGCAGATTTTTTATATTTAGATGTATCGTGCAGCCGTATTTAATTCAGGCAATGTTGTACCTAGAGCTGCAGCAATTAGTAGATTAAGCAATTAGTTGATCAAAAGCAAATTAATTGTCAACCATTCAGATTATCAGTTAATTTTTTCAGTTATTTTTATGCAGAAATGTGAAACATTTGCTGGTTCCAGCTTCATATTTGTTTCACTGCTTTTCCTTTTCATGTATGATCGTAAATGAAGAGTTTCTGGGTTTGGAACTGCTGGTTGGCAAAAAGAAGCAAACTGAAGATGTCACTTTGAATTCAGGGAAATCGTGTTGACCATTTTTATACATTTTTCACATTTTACAGAATAAACGATTAATGAAATAATCATGAAAATAATCTGCAAATTGGTTGATAATGGAAATGATTGTTAGTTGAAAGCCCTAACAACATTTCCTATTTGAGAACTCCGGCTTCATTTGTTGAATTAAGTAGCAAATGAAGACTCACAAACAAAAAAAGCTTCAGAAAGAGCCCTGGATTTCAAATATCTCTATGTTACATGTTGCAGGACTGTGCAGACAGTGAAGAACGTGCAAATTTGCATAGAGGTTAAAAATGCAAACTTCTGCACTGACGAAAGCCCAACATGGACTGAAACGTTTGCACTTTTTGCAACATGCAACATGGAAATGAGAGATATGTGAAAACCTGACTTCTGTCTGAATCTTTTTTGTTCTGTGTGCGAGTCTTCCTTTGCTAGACTGTGAATTTTTTTCTGACTTCTGCACCAAACAAAGCAGACAGGACAGTTTTTAAGGCGCAGCTCATCTCATGCCTACCACTTCTTTTGTTGAATAAGAATGACTCTTAGAAATAAATTCAGGAATCAATTCTCCAAACGATCCCAACCTTAATGTAACGTTAGTTTCTTCAGAGTCGAGAGTCATTTTTCCTCGCCGTGCCTCTGACTGCTCTCCCTGAAAGGCTGTCAGTGAAACCCTGGAGAATGTGAGTGTTGTGGCTGTACGTGGTGACGCCGGCTCACGTGGAGGAGCTGCTCTCTGATCAGCTCGGAGGGCAGCAGCCTGCAGTGAGATGCATAACTCAGCGTTTTACCTTCCACTGGCTGCACTCGCCCATTCTACCTCTCCTACAATGAGTCACCACAACAAGCAGCCTCAGAAATCATCCTGCATTAACAACACCGGACGGACGCCTCGCTTTTTGCCCTCTTCTACTGTCTCTCTCGCAAAGCAATGCGTCTTTCTCTCTCACACACAGACACAAACGCACATCTAAGCAACCAAATGACAGCAGCTAGTCTGACGACAAGAACAGAGAGAAAGCGTCGCATATTAAAACCAACTACTGTTACTGGACTAAAAATATCTCGTGCACACACTTCTAAGCACGTGCATGGACATACATAACCCTTACATAAATGCAGCAATGGAGGCAGTGACGCTGAACAAATGATCTCATTGAATTACATCTTCGTCTGCAGAAAGAAGAGCCAGGTCACCTTGTTGTTGCTTTGTGGAGATTTAAGACTTCCCTTTTGGGCTCCAGTCAGAGAGCAGATCTGCCTCTGGCAACAACAAACACGCAGGATAAGACGCAAGCAGCACAGCTTTACAGAAAAGAGGAAACGGCGTGTTCATCCAACTGGACTGGAAGATATGAATCTTATATGTTTACAGTCTGGAGAGCAAAACAGTTCAGGCTTTGAGTTGTGTGAGTTTACAAAAAAGGGGTGAAATATTTGGTGCTTCACACAAGATATCCAGCAGGCTTGGGTGGTATCACGGTATACCAGGGTATTTACAAATCCTAAAGGTATGTTTTTCAAGACGGTCATAAATTCAGGCACTCCTCCTTCTATTCAACTCATCGTATGTAGTGCACAGCTCGCACCATCAGAGCTCAGTCTCTGGTCTCTACTGGTGGAACCGGCAGCTGAGCTGAAAGACACTGACACCTAGTGGTGGAGGGGGAACTTACAGGACTGTAAACAGCCGGCGTCCAGCAACCGTGGGAATGACGGCATATTTTTTTACATCTAATTTTTAATTAAGGAGTTATTTTGACCAAATTGGAGCTGGTGATTGTTGGAACTGTGGACTTACTAACTAGATTACAAGCAAAGCCAGACTGTTTGGATGAGTTTCATTTTGTGCAGGTCAAGTTTGAATGAAGTATGTTTTATGATGACTGAACTAGGCCTCGTCACTCCTCCATGACTGAGAGAAAGTTGAATTCAAAGCTGGGCAGTTGTATTTCCCTGTTTTATAAGGAAAATAGATGTGAGAATATTACTTTACATTTACTTACTTAACATTTTGGTTCATATAGTGCATGTATTAGTCATACCATCATAAACCATATCCTCCGGTGAAATTTCAGGAAGGTATGAAAAATGAGATACCGCTCAAGCCTAATATCCTGATGTGAGAGCACCAATGGCGTTCTTTCTCTCTCTTTTTTTTTTAACCATTATTCCCTTTCCTCTCTCTCTTCTGTCTCCTTTTTCCTCTCTGAAGTGAGCACAACTACACACACACACATACACACTAACAAATACTGGTAGCTACAGTAAAAGCAGAGAGTGTACTGTATCCGAGGAGAGCTGTCAGAGTAAATCTGAAGCCATAAAACAAAATGATGCAGGCTGCAGCTACGGAGGCACAGAGGAGTCAAACTAAAGGCAGCAGGGGGGGAATATAAAGGGACTGTTTCCTAAATAGAACAAAATACAGAGAAGATCTGGCCCTCAGTGCATTCTGCATACCAACATAAGCAGGCTCAAAATACTCCCATCCACAAGCTTGGACATACAATGAGGATTTAAACACCAGACATATTTTTCCAAATTGGATATGTGCATGTGTGGATCCGTCATGGAGTAAGTAGGTGTGTATGAGGAAAGAGGGGGGTGGGGGGGTCTGATAACCTGCCTGGCAACCACCAGAATAAACACCCTCCTCCTCCTGCTGCGATGGATATAAGCACTTATCCTATTTCCCCCTCCTGCTGCCACTCACATCAGCCATATCCAACGTTTTCTGTCCACCAGGTGCAGCGTATGAGGAGAAATACATGATGCTGTCATGCATTGGACACACTGGGCGGGTCCGGCGCTGACAATAGAAGGCTAATAAAGGGGGGAAACAGCACAAGTGATGTACATTAATCGCCTTGTGTGTACTGGGAGTGTGCAGCGGATGGTAAAGGACGCCTATATGTAGCTGAGGCCCGGTGGGTGGGCCCCTGGATGCTCACAATCAGTCTTTACAAGGAGAAAAATGAGCCACATCATGTCTAAGATGCTGTGATTCCTCAGTTTGATTACCAGTTGTATGTTCTTATAAGATAAATGCATAAATGGCTGGAGGCTGAGTGTCGGTGCGCATCTGTCATGACGCGTCAAACAGAGCGCATGGTGCCGCTTACCTCATTCTCTCGTCTTTTATTCAGCCGGAGATGATGAGGCTGATGAACACAAGCAGCAGTCCGTTGATTTTTCTGTAGAAACAGTCTGAGAGGCTTGAATCAGCCCACCAGCTCCCACCGTGTGTCCCTTGTGCGCGTCTGTAGAGATATTAGATGATGAGTCGTGTTGCAGAAACGCTAAGCGAGGACACGAGCGTTTTCTCCCATCCGCTTTGTGCTCCGTTGTCTGTGCTCTCCACGCGCGCCGCTGCGTATCCTTAAGTCCATGTTCAGCCGGGGCTCGCGCTCGGTAGAAGACGGTGAACGGTGGTCGTCAGCCGCCGCCTCCCTCATGCCATATTTTCTTCCCATTCGGAGTGTTTTGGTTGAGGTGGAGAGATTTGGGGGGAAAATGCTAATGCAGCCGGAGAGGGGAGAGAGGGGGAGGGCAGGCCGGCTCGATGCTGCCCACCTGCGGCCAAGACGCACACGTGCAGCCAGCTGACGCCCCCCTACACCGCCACGAGATCACCGGCAGGCCCTCAATATTCCTCTGTCACCTTTAGAAACAATATGGTAGAAACATTACAACACTTTTTTTTTAATGTGTACATGTGACAATCTTCTGGACTGAATTTTTGGATCTCCAAAAACATTTTTTGGCAAGAACATTTCTCTCAAAGGACCTGCTTTGGTAGGCGTACTAATATTAGAAAATCCCAAATCTCCAAGATTTAACAGTGTTTAACTGGTTTGGTCATTATTTTTAGTTACATTTTACAATATTGAAATATTTATTTAAAGAATATACCAATTTCAAAAAAAACAACAGGCCTGTCTAACTTAAAATGTATAATAAAAAATAACCAAAAATATTAATTTATGCAAATATTATACCTGTATTGTATAATTAATTAGGTAATCCCCTGTGAGTGTCCATATGTGGGCCTATTTTATTTTAGTCTGTCTGGTTTGCACCTACTTGTGTTATTATTTTCATTTGTAAATTTTTGTATTGACCACTGAATGTACCGTTTTTAAATCGTTTAATAAAAAGTATACGTGTTAGGTGGTCTGTAGAAGGTCTAAAAATAAATCAATCCCAAAATAACCATTTGTTACCCATCACTCACCACATTGTAAGTTGAATCCATGAGAAAATGTTTGTTTTTCTCTTATGACAACTCACTCAATGAATGGAAAATCCCCAAAAAATAGGTCAAATTTCTGCATGAATTGCAGTCACGATCACGTTTAACTACAGCAAAACTGTATCAAAACTAGGGCTGCAACTAAAGATTATCTTGATAATCGATTAACCAGTCGATTATTTTCCGATTAATCAGATTTTTTTTAAAGAAAGAAATAATAATTAAAAAAAGCAATTTTTTTCTCCCATCACTTTGTTAAAAACAGATTATCACTGACAACAGTGCAAAAAGCGGCGGTTGCTTGAACATCCCTGAGCTGTCGAAATAATATTAAATTATATATAACTACAAAATCAAATATGAAACAATTAAAAAACTAAATGTTGACAACTTTTACAACATACCGCTACGTTTGCTTACTTTAAAACGGAACATACCTGCTTTTGTGTGGAGACTTGCCTCGCGGCTGAACTCTCGTCCACTTTCGCTTCCCTTTTAGATGCCGCATCATAACCATCGTGCTCGCGTGCCATGTCACGTTTGCATATTTAGCAGCTAACTTCTTGTTTTGAATAGCATGAAGTGCTCCCAAACTTTTCGTTTTTCGTGCGAAACGTTCTCTCTACCTGCGCCATGCCGCTCCAAAACACCGGATGTAAACACTCACGCGACACAGCGTGTGACGTAATAGTCGCGCGACATAACACCGTTACTAATCGATTATAATCGATTTCATCGATTCGTTGTTGCAGCCCTAAAACATCTGTTTACAAACTCTCACACAACTGGTGCTGTATAATCGAAAACTTACAATGCAAAACAATGACACCTGAGTATGCGTGTGCACAGTCATGCTACTCAGCCCATGAGACAGTTTGAACAAAGGTGCTTCAAACGTCCAAATTCTGTGTAGGATTTAGGGGGGATGTTCTGGCAGAAACTGAATATAATATAAGTGTGTTGTGTTTTTTTGTGTAAAATTTACAAAAAAAAAAGTTTTTGATACCTTAGAATGAGCTGTTAATATCAGTTCTCATCCAGAGTCCACCATGTATCATTGCCAGGTTTCTGGAGTAGACTAGAACGAACAAATGAAACACTGGCTTTAGATAGGGCCGCTCATAATTTCCCTTCAGCGTTGGAAAAATACTTATTTATGTGAAACTGCTTTATTGAGCGTTTTTACCACTTTAAATCACAGTATGTATGTTTTGGAGAAGAGACCTCTAAGGATAAGTCAGCTCCCTGTGGAAACCTCCCGACCGTTTGGATCTTAAATTCTCTGAGAAAAAAGGAGAAATCACGTCCACCTATTTGCAAAATGAAACTGCTTATTCAGTGTTTTACTGGTCATAATAAACTGCTCCACTTTGGAGAGGAGGAGACCTTTGCTGATAATTCGGCTCACTGTAAAAACCCCCTGAACAACGAACACTGACAATTCAGATGCAATGTTTAATCCTTACCTGTTATGTATCCATAAATTCCCCTAAATCTTAAATAATAGTAAGATTTCAGCAAAAATGCAGTTGTTGCAAAGTACTGAGCATACCACTGGATAAATGAGTTTGAACTGTTGTTTAACATAATCCTGTTTACTTCATTTCATGCAGAAAGTTCGCCTTGTTTGGATTCTTCATTCAGTGTTGAGGCATGCGAGAAATAAATTTTGCTTTTGCTTTTATAGCATGCGGTAAATAAGTGTGTACAAATGGTCATTCTGTAGGTAAAGTATACCTTTTAAAAACTCATACATCTTTTACTATTAGTAGTATTTACCGTTAGTATGGGCATTTTTTTTTAAAAAAATGACTAAATATAAACTCTACAAGAGTATGAAAGTAAATCATATTTTCACACACCATCTCTTAAAGATTTTGATCAGACTTCCCTATGAAATAAAGAATTTATAAAATAATGAAACCAAAAAAATAAATAAATAAAGTCAGTGATAAAGTGGAAAATATAAGACACAGCCTCATAGGAATTTCATGTTGCATTTACTTTCAGACAAATGTTAAATGTTCAATGGTATTCTGCAGTCCCAAGTGTTTAGTGGTAAGACAAATCACGTTACATTCACTCTGTAGAGTGGTGACTTTAAATGACTGCTGTTAGATTTCAGTGGTTTCCTGATAACACGTCTCCAACCATCAGCCAACGGCCAGGCTTTTCAAACTAATGTGCCTCAGATGTATCAGTGGCAGTTATGGTCACGCCAAAATCTGCTAAACTCCCGTCAAAGAAACCTTGTTTAATCATGCATGTGTGTAATACTGATCTACGGTTACCCATAAGATGATTAAGTGTGACGTACAGCAGGTGTACGGACAGGAAAGCTGACATCGGTGGTTCATGAAAAGCTCCGGTAAATGCTAAATGGTGACTTGCTTGTTGTGTGTGCAGGTTAATGAACCTGCTGCATGTTTATCAGGCTGAAGCAGTGCATCATAGAAAAAAACACCTCAAGAGGGTTCAGTTCAGTTAAATATCTTGCCAGTGACTGATGATGCACATCAGGCGTAAACAGTTACAGTGTAATGGTCTCATCCTTCCTCTTCCTAAGCTGATCCCGGTGCAGTAAAATACAGATAGATACAGATTTGAAAAGGCTTCACATCATTGAAAAAAAAAAACAAAATTCATGCTTGCTTTTCAGTTTTCTTTGCACAAGGCAAAGACACAACAACTCATTTATCAAAAATGTGAAACAGCTTCAAATGCTGTAAATTCATCCACACGTTGCTCATATCTATTTCAAGCCTCTCCTTATATTTACACATCTGGGACTAAACGAGGTTTTAGCGCAGGGAAAAACTCAAAGGAACTGAAATTGGCAGGGGAGGATTTGACTCATGATCTATAAATAATAGGAAAAGTGTCTTTTTTTAAAGACTTGGAGGCATGAAAAAGGTAGAACATGTTCAGATAATGGAGACAATCCAAATCCAGATATTGTCATTTTTCAGTGCCCTTAAATGATCATAAATTGGGCAACATCACATCTCATGTCCACTAAAATTCAGCATTTGCCTAGACTTGGGATTGTAGTTGTCAGACACAATTAGTCAATGCAAATGAGTCAATAATGGCGGGACAACAGCTGAGTTTGATATAACTGATGCGTCTCTGTTTTAGGGAGATGTGTTTAGGGCTCTGTGTGATATGTCAATGTTAATAACAGGGGAGAGTCCCGCTTCAGAAGTGCTTTCCTGAGTTGTTAAATACAAAGTAAAAGAACAATTAGAAAAATCACTGTGTTCTCTCTTTCTTTCCATACACAGTTTTTTTGTTCCAATGCTCTTGGATCTTCAGCGCGACGACGATATTCGATCTGGAACCTCTTCAGTCCGTTATCTGTGGCAGGAGTGCGCACAATACAAGAACAGTGAAAGCCAAACTATACAGATGCAGTCAGAAAGTCAGAGCCTTTGGTTCTGTTTAGTCGAATCCAATTTGTTTTATCTCATGTCATTGGTGACTTGGCTACAGTACGTGAAAATTGTTTTTTTTTACATGTAGTGCGAGTAAAGAAAAAGTGAAATATTATGGATTTTTTTTGTATTTCAAGCAACCGCACATGACACTTCCAACAGTTCGTCTCATCTGGGATCTGAGAGCAGATCGGGAAGAAAAACCTTTAGTTCCCCTTCTGTCAATTCACTTCAGTTCAGGCAGATCCACTGTTTTCTTTTTTTAATTTAAGTTTGTTTTGGTTCAGTTTAGTGCAGTTCAGTTCACTTCAGCTGGTTTTCAGGCCCCAGCAGCAGTAAGAAACAAACAGGATCCGTTCCTGTCAGCTCCCTCAGACTATCCTCCACTGGATCACGCTCATGTCCTTCCCTCCAGTTGATACCAGGTAGCTGTCGTCATACAGGAAGGTCACGTTGGTCACGTGACTGCTATGGCCACCGTTAACATGGCTGGGGGCCTGAAAAGAAAAGCAAATATTGAATTTTGCCTTGCATTAAAGTTTTACAAGAGCTTCAGGGTTAACGTTGATATTTTTTAATATGGACCCTCTTTACTCATGTTTTTTGTGTTTAAGTGATGAATGGAAACAACAATTTTTTTCAGTATTCAGCAAGAAGCCTGCAGTCCGCAGCTGTGAAACAAGCTGCAGTGTTAGCACTCAGGGCATTTGTGCACCATCACTAAACGTCCACTGAAAGTGCCTGATTTTGCCACTGACATTGTCAGATTGTTACCATGAGTGTCTGAAAAGTAATGGAAAGGATCCCTACAGAGACAATCCTTTTTGTTTAACCACAAATTATCCCAAAATGACTACTGTCAAACCCATCAGTCTCCATTTATATAAAAATAACTTTATCATCACAAAGCACACTTCATTCAAAGTCCACAAACAGAATAAAACCCACAAAAGCCTTCTAGGTTCATATCTCCACTGTTTTAACAATCATCAATCTTCATCTGAGCCTGCCAGTGACAAAAACAGGCCCTTTATGTGGACGTACATTGAGGGCACATATGCCCAGAGTGGTTACACTGCAGAGTGTTTCGCTGCTGCGCTCTCTTCCATACTAGACCTGCTTCAAAAACTGTTGTTCCCATTAGTCACAAAAACATGGTAAAATAGGGCCCAGGTTGAAAAATACAGTAAAAATACAAATAATTCCCACTTTAATCTCCGTAAATCGCTAATATAGTCAAAAAGTAATCAATAAAATGTAACATTTATGCATCATTTAACCTGTATGTAACAGAAACTTTCAGGTACCTGTAACTTTTGTAACGGGATTCTTCAGCCTCTTTATGATGTAGCCTGTTTATGAGGCTTATCCTGTTTATAATCGTATTCGGGATAGGGTCTTTACATGAGCACAGAGAAATCGGGTCATTCACTTTCTGAGTGTTCACCTCTGTTTCTTTCAGAGTACTCCAGCTAACATATTCACATTTCTCATAATACTCCAAAAGCCTGATCATAAACAGGTCATTCACGTCCATGCTCTGAATGTGAGGTAACCTTGCATTTTATGTCTTGTCAGGATGTCACAAGCTCAAGCGGCTTACATGATGTTTACTCTTTGTCAGCGTGTGACAAGCTGTTAGTTGATGTCCAAAGACATGACTACATAAGATGGCCCAAACTGCTGTGTCACGCCCTCGGATGATGCTAGATAAAGATAATGGGTAATTAACTCCCGCTCTGACCTCAGCAGTTGTCAGTTTAATAATCTGACATCGCCCGTGCTCAGAGCTCGCTCTGTTCACTAAGCTCATTCTAGACCGTTTGCTGTGAGTTCATCTGCAGATGCTGAATTAAACTTAATAGAAAGACAAGTTCTGACTTGATTTTTGTTTGTTTGTTCAGTATTTTCTCAGTATCTTACCCTGAACTGTGAACAAGGGTATGAGAATAGGTGGACCTTCCCAAAGTCGTCTCCGGTAACCAGGAGGCTTTTATCGCTGGACCTGCAGACAGCGTTGATGTCCGTGCCATCTGAACCGTCGGGCCACAAGCCTGAGGAGCAGAGAGGGCAGTAGAGAAGATTATTGAATGGACATTAAAATATAAACACACTCACAGAGAGGAAAAGGGAAGCAGCTTTCACCTACCAAAGACCTGGAAGCCCAGAGGGCAGGTGTGGGTGGCCCACTCGATATCTCTGGTGGTCTCCACACTGACCACCTGTTTACACACGGATGGGATCCCTGGGAAAACATACACATAACAAATATGTGATCCAGCATAAATTCATTTAATGGGACCTACTTCAACAAAAATGTTTTTTTTTAGTGGTTATTATCTCCTGTTATTCAAAACTACTTATGATTTGAAGTTTTCAGGTATTAACTTCAACTCGCACATAAACTCATCTTTTCATGGAGTAAAAATTGCATTAAAGGGATAGTTTAGATTGTTTTAAGTGGTGTTGTATGAGGTACTTATCCATAGTCAGTGTATTATGTAAAGTAGACGGTGCTTGGACCCTATACTGCATGTACTGTATAAAATTAAGTTGCATAATAAGCCTCAGGCGGTAGTGAGTCAATAGCTTTTCTGGAAAGAAAGGGAAGAAACATATCCAAAATATGCCGGATTTGTGTTAATGTGTACTTCCAGATATTGCTGATATTTTTAAAGATTTTTTTTTAAAAGTTATCCAACAGGACAGTAACTCTGTTCAAACCTGGCTTTCAAAGGGTTTGTTTAGATTCCTTAAAGTCAGACAGACGAGCTGATGGAGGCAGCAGTACACCATCAGCTCCCCTGCTCTGCGAGGTAAAATCACTCGTTTTGTTGAAGGAGTCTGGTGGCTTTGAAGAGAGCGTGAATTACCACTTCAGTTGCTTATTGGAAAGTATTTGATGGCAAGGTTAATCAATGAAAATATTCTAAATATAGCGTTATTATGTCTACTCTCTGTCACAGAGAGTTGAGAGTAACGCAATTTCAATCCTCTGTTTGTCTTGTACATACTGCAGAATTGACAATAAAGCTGACTTTGACTTGCATTCTTAAATTGTTATTGATTCTTTTAGTTGCCTAAAGTATGTTTTTTTTAGCGGCTGCACCTGTCCACAGCATTAGATTAGCCTCCATGCCGGCACTCCTGTCTGCTTCTCCAAACTGAGCGACTGACTCATTCAACCCCACTTCAAAACAACAACAGCTGTGATTTGATGACAGTGATCATACTTACAATACAGTATCTCATAGTCCCCTGAATTTGATACCAGGTACTGGGAGTCCACTGACCAGTCCAGATGGGTGATAAAACTAGAATGACCCTGAAATGTGACAGAAAAGGACCACGTTACATCATTTATCTTCACAGTATTCCCAGAGTAAAATAAATTTCAAGCACCAGAAATAACCCTAAAAATGTGGATTGGATTTGACATAGCTGTGCGTAGTCATTATGTTAGCATAGATGCAGTCCTGTATGACTCAGCTGGCTGTCATTTATAATTGTGCAGCTTCTGTATCGACACACAGTGAGGACGGAGTGCACAGAGTGGAGGCCCAAACATAGAGCTGACGAGGGAACTAAATATAAAGATGATGCCAGGAGGAACTAAAAATAATGGAGCCACGGATGAGGGAGGGATATAAATACAGGTGCTCACCGAGCACTTCCCCACTCGGCTGTACTTCCTTCCATTTTCTGCCACAGCGTAGATGTAGATGTAGTTGTCATGGGAACCAATAGCAAGGAAGTTACCATCTAAATCAAATAGAAGACAAGAGGATTATTGGTAATAAAATATAATAAAAATGTACATGTTTGAAATTGCCTTCTTTGTATGATCCTAACTATTTCCCCTGACATGAATAAATGCTGTGCAGTAGATTTCCAAACAACAACAGACGGCAAAAACACTTGACATGCACAGAGGAAACACACTGTCAGTAGTTATCACCATACCTGGTCCGTAGCACATAACAGACAGCTGTTCATTCCCATCTGTGTGCACTGTGACGAGATCCTTAGAGTCGGTGTCCAGCACCAGCCACCTGCAGGATCAACGACAGCTCAACAGTCTGGCTTTTTTTTCTTTTTAAAAAAAATCAATTTAAGGAACACACAGGGCGGAGGGTTTTCAAATCCAGAAAATTTTCTTTTGTAGCTGAAGTAATCATGTAAACATTATATTTCTTAAGAGTTTTTTGATGAAGGTATCCCGTACCTGCCAGTCTGGGTTCCTATTGCAACCACAGCTCCAGACGGATGGAAGCCTGCTGACTGGGCAGCATCCTGTCAGACGCAAGAAGCAGAGTATGCATGTAAGTCCCCTTTTGACTAAACAAAATGTATTTTTGCCCATTGTTATTTCATTTGGATGTTTGAGCCTCACTGTGCAGAACAATTGATATGCAGAGTCTGACACAAAAAAAAGCTGTTTTCATAGTTCAGGCTGAATGGTAAAAGTGAATCTGTCTGTTTATGAGTTTGTGAACTTGGGGCGTTTTCCCCTTGGTTTTGTTTCTTTTTTAAAAGATATTTTTGGTTTTTTTGTCTTTATTTACAGGACAGTGATAATGTGAAAGGGGGAGAGAGAAGGGATGACATGAAGCAACGGGCTGAGGTCGAAATCAAACCTGTTTGACAACACTCTGCAAAGAAGACGTGCTGCCGTCAGACTGAAAACAAAAAAGCTAATATGGGCCAACTGTTACTACTATTAAGCAAGCTGCTCAGCTGAATCCCAGAATGCAAAGCACGCCTAGCTCCAAAAGCTGTCTATCTCAAACTTAGGGGGTATACCTAGTAGTTAGGTTGGATTGAGCTCGGATAACATTTCCACCACAAACAAACCCCTCCAGAGATTGGTTGAGACCAGATTGACCCCCCCTCTGGGGTCTCAGTGTGGTCGTTTTTTTTGGTCTTATTACCGTCTTCAACCCTGCACCAATGAATCTCACAAACAAGTCTGATTTGATTTGATTAAATGGCACACCTTAGACAAAGTTTAACTAGTTTATGTATCATCACAACTCATTTGGAAGTCAGTTTTGGTCAAATATGCAGCAGATTTGACATCACATTTCTCTGGTTGCTTCCAAATACATTTGTGCATTTTCATTGCTTCATGTGCAGGTCCTGTTGGTTCTCAAGGACATCAGTACTGACTAAAAAATGGCTGATTCATCACTCATGGTGTGCTGTGTAATTCCCATGACTGACCCCAGGGGGCAGTGTTGTCTTAAACTAACCTCCATGCTCTTGGTCCAGATGAGCTGATGGGAACTTGAGTCCCACAGACAGACCTGTCTGTCGTAGCCGCATGTGAGGAACTGAGGCTTCCAGGGGTGGACGGCCAGACCCCACAGCTCGTCAGTGTGACCCTGGAGAGGAAAGGTGAGATCTATTGATAAAATATCTGGCATATAAAATCGTCATTTGCAGCTCAGCACCTTAATATAAAATGTAGAAATAGTGTATGAAGACAGCTGCATCTACCTGTGTAATGGGCACGAATTCTCCATCCAAACTCCCCTGCAAAACGAAGTGCTTGGTAGTCCCGATGAGTACACTCTCTCCTCTGCCCTCTGCTATGGTCCGAATGGGACCAAATAACTCGGGCACCTGTGGAGAAAACAAAAGAATCATGTAAACCATCTGTTCACCTGCCAGAATAAACATCAATATATATTTTACTGCTTAACAATGTGGTCTTTGTAGAGCAAATACAACACAAGTGATCCATTATTCTCATCACTATAAATATCTATGAATCTCATTGAGAGCACAAACTCATCTTATCCTCTGTAATATTTATGAAATGGTGCAGTTGTCAGAATGCACAGCCCGCCGCCTCGGGCAAGAGTGCAATTTCTGGCTAATATAAGCAACCTACTTTAAAAGAAGAACTGCAGCTTAACATTTTATTTAAACATATTAGCAGAATGTGGTGATACCAGAGCAGATCATTAGGTACTGTGGAGAGCATCAAAAACCCTGCATTATTGCAATTAAATAATTCTAAAAGGTATGACATGCATTTTTCATGAACTTCAATTTTTTCCCCTATTTTTTAAAGGAAGCAGCCTGCTTAATTTTCATGATTTCTGTTGAACTTTTTGCTCACCTCCACTGTTTGTATCTGCTGGTAGCTGTTGTCCCAGGAGATGAGCCTGCGGTCTTTGCCTCCAGACACCAGCGTGCCGTTCCTCAGCATGCACAGAGCAAAGATGCTGCCCTCGTGAGCTCCCTGGATGACGTGGCTGATGCGATTAGTGCCTGCGTGACAGAGATGGGATGAGATGGATGAGAAGGTTCAGTTGGAGACAGTCGGACAGAAAGGTCAAGTGCTCGAGGAGGGCAGATTAGGAGACAGACAGACGGGGTGATCAATAGATAAATCAGAGACAAAACCAGATCTGATTGGACCACTCTGTGTAAATAAAGGTTGATGAATGGATGAATTAACGTGCCTTTTCCCCACACCAGGATGTTTCCACTTGAGTCTCCGGTGATGGCGTCTCCATTTTCTGCAAAGGTTACGCACAACACAAACTTGGGCTTCTCCTGTTTCTGCAAGAAACACAAGGACACACATGTTGTTTCACTACCACTGATTATCTTTAAAAGGCTATAAATGGGATCATATGTCATACCATCGACAGTCATGATCGCATTTGTGTCTCTACGTTAGATTTTATGGCTGTACAGATTAGAGCCAACAGGTTGGTGTCCTACCTCAAACAGGCCTTGCTTCTTGACCAGCACGCCTTTCTCCAGGTTCCAGAAATAGAGATGGGATTTGCCGCAGGTCACCACGATGTTGCTGTCTGTCGGGTGAAAGTCTGCAGCAAACACCGACTCGTTGGAGCACTGAACACAAACACGAGACACAGTGAAACTACAAATACACACGTCAAACAGACAAATAATTTGAGCACTGTGTCAGGGTACTTCTTAATTAAAAAACATTTAGCCTCACAGACACACACTTACCTTGACCTCAGCCAGTCTGTCCTCTCTCTGCCAGTCCCACACAGAGAGGACATGGTCGTTGGAGTCGTCTACGACACACAATGTATTTCCTCCATTCTAACACACAGAAAAAGACATAAATCTGAGCTAATTCACTGACCAAATAGAAACTAACAGGAGTGAAACCAGCTTCAGAGCCCTGCTATCATTTGCACATCTCTACTTAAACTCCCTGTTAGGAGTATCAGTGGTGTTTCCTTACCGACTTGGAGAAAGCCAAGCAGACCAAGGCTCGGTCAAAGAAGCCTGCGCCTAGGACATGGAGCGTGTTGAGGCTGACAGAGTCCCACACACGGACATGAGGAGCCAGCTGCTGCCAGGAACAAAACACACACACAAACACATGGACACAACATCAGGAGAGCATATCATCAGTATGTAAGGCTTACTGAAGCATTGACTGAATTGAATGAATATATAAAAGAACGTGAAGTGAATGTGTTTTAACTCCTACGTCTGTTTTTAAAGAAACGTAAGTTTATTTATACATCACTATACAAACACGTGGTGATTACAGGAACATTGAAATGCATTAAACATAAGACAATAAGAAAACATTAAAACTGCATTTAAAAAACAAGAAGTGAGAACAAGTAAACAAATGGTTGCAGATTAAATATAAGTTATTTATCTAGTTTACTGGAACGTCTTAGTGAACAATATTGTTTTAAGCCCTGATTTAAGAGCTTTTTTAGACTTCAGGTATTCAGGAAGCTTGTTCCAAAGGGGGGAGCATAGAAACTAAAAGCTGCATCACCTGCGGTTATTTTGATCCTGGGAAGGCTGAGTAAACCTGTCCCAGACTACCCGAGGAGTCTGGGTGCTTCATGTGTTACAATCACAAATGTCACAAATGCATTTGGGCCTGAGACCATTTAGTGCTTTATAGACAAGTAATAGAATTTTAAAATCTATTCATCGACACGTATGAAACCAGCAGTGGTGGAATGTAACTACGTACATTTATTCAAGTACTGTACTAAAGCACAGTACTTTTACTTAACTTGAGTACTTCATTTTTTTTGCTATGTTATACTTCTACTTCATTTTAAAAACCAATATTGTACTTTTTACTCCACTTCATTTAGTTTACAACATCAGTCGCTAGTTACTTTGCATTACAAATATTACAAATATAATCAATATTATGATGTATTATACAGATTAAGATAAAACTTTATTGATCCCTCTGTGAAATTCACAAGCTACCCAGTAGTATTTATATTCTAAAAATCAGCCTTGCCTTTATAAGATGCAAAATTAGAGTAATTATTTTTTCACATTAATTAAGAACTATAATTTAATTATGCAATATTCATATTGCATTATTATTAAATCATATTGATCTGATCAAGCCATTCTGCATAATGAGCACTTCTACTTGTTGCTGTTTGAGTACATTAAGATGTTAATGCTTTTGTACTTTTACGTAAGTAAAACTTTGAATGCACTTTTACCCCAAAGAAAGTATTTTTATACTGTCATGTTCTGTACTTTTACTTAAATAAAAGATCTGGATACTTCTTCCACATCAGGAATCCAGTGCATTGATTTAAGGACCGCTGTTATGTGCTCTTCATTCTTTGTGTTAGTCAGAACTGTCTATAGCAAAGGTCCTTACTCCGCTAATAAATCAAATACTAAAAGCTAAAGTGATAAAATATCAGCAAGAGACCTCACTTACTTTTCCATCGGCAGAGGTGCCCGCCACCTGCCCGGTTGCTATGGTGATTTTATCAGGGTGGACGGCCAGGCTGGCAAAGAGAAAGACGTGAAAACAGACATGAAAACAGTTAAAAGCGTTTCAACATCAAAAGGGACTATTTGAATAAAGATGAGCAACGTGCTCAGAGAACATGAAAGGAGGTTTTAAAGCTGTGAATACGATATTCACTGTAGCTACCACACGCTGTCTGTTCTAATGGGAGGGGGAAATGAAACAGTTTAAGATAAATTCATCCCTTTTTTGGGAATGGCGGAGCAGGAACACCGCCATAGCATGTGTGAAGCTTTAACACTTTGTCTTCAAAGGATTAAAAATCTGTTTGTGATCCGTCCTTTGATCTGAAATCCGAAGCGTTCATTAGTAAATTGAACTTTTGTTAACCTCAGAGCGTGATAAGATAATTATGGCTGTGTCTTTTTAAGGTTACTCATCACTCTGCACACTTTCTCTCTTTGATGCTTGTGCACAAATGTCTGCATGCACAGCACTCGAGTGCACTTGTTACCTTCCCTTATTACGGTTATTCTGCTCTTATTGAGTATCAAGAAAACACGCTGTGAATTAACTCTGCAGCTGTAAGGGTTGTAGAAATGGTGTAAATATCAAATCTAACAGGGAAAGGAGATGAAAGGTAGATGACAGATGTGATACGGGGCAGCAGTACATGACTGAAGCAGTGGAAGCAGCCCCTCAGGTTAGTAAGTGTGTGTGTGTGTGTATGTGTGTATGTGTGTGGTGTGTGTTTTATAATCCCCAAGTGTGTCTCACCATTTGATGTCATCCGTGTGTCCGGTGTAGTGTCTCTGCAACTGCTCGTCCACGTTGAACAGGACGACCACCGAGGCAATGAAGTACACCGTTTCTCCAGTGGGCAACAGGTAAAGGTTGGAGCGACAGTCTCGGCCACGGTAACCATAACTGAACATTAAATAAGGTCAAGGTCACGAAATGGAGTTGAAATGATATCCAAAATAGAGCAGAAACAAATAAGTCCTTTGTCAACATGCCCCAGTCACAGCTTCTTGCTTCTGAAGATTTTCAGCTTTTTTTGTCTTCTCTGATTTTAAACTGAATATCTTTAAGTTTTACACCGTTGGATAAAACAACATTTAACCGTGGGAATAAGTCAATGAGCAACTTAAGCAGAATGAGCCAAAAATCTGCAAGACATTACTAAAAAGTACAAAAAGATTACCCATCAAAAAAACTTACTGACTTACCACTTACTAATAGCCCAAACCACTTTTTTTCAGTTGTAAAGCAATATACTGTGGATTCTGTATATAACTGGGTATTTAATAGAGCTGTTGATTGATTCAGGTCCAACTCTTGACATTTGTGTGCAAAGAATTAAAATTGTACATATTGTGTATAAAAAGGCTTAGTCACAGCCCTGAACTTTCTTGTTGGCTGTGGATCGAGAGGTGGCACGATTAGGTGGCTGGGCGTGTCTTAACCCCCCCCATTTTTGAGACTGAAGCCAAAAGTATGGGGTTTAGCAAACCTTTATAATTACTTTTCAGACATTTTCTTCATATTTTGTTTTTCTTGTTTCTCTCTTTTTTAACTGGTTCATTAATTGTCTGACTAATTCTTATTATTAAAGTTAAGATTAAAGTATGTGTGGGAGTTGTCCTCCATACAAAATGAGTAATTATTATCTAGACTAAGACCTTTGCCAGTACAATTTTATGACTCTCACAGTCATGATTACACTCCTTTGACCTAATCCTAGTCCTTGTTTTATTAAGCAAATACAGAGCCTGGGAACACCGAAATGTGACTTCACTCTCTGTTCGGGGCGCCATTAATAATGGGATGGTACCACAAAAATAGCCTACATTCAAAATGCATTTAAATGACTATTCAGCATTAAAACACGCCCACATGTCTAATCTATCTGTAACCTAGTTCATGCTGAATTCAACATATATGGAATAAGCAGCCCATATATCTATTTCTGTGTCTGTGTGTGCTTCTCTCCTCAGATTTAATCTTTACTGTGTCTCCCCTACGGCTGTTTTCCCTTTGGGTTTCTGCTCGACTGAACAATACGCTGCATTCATTCTTTCATCAACAAACGAAAGAGAGAGAGTCACCGCAAAATGAAACAAAATAAAAATAAAAGAGCACAAGAGGAGCTGCTGACTGGTTGTGCCTCTCTGCCAGCTGTGTGCAGGTTATTACTGACTGCAGGCTGCAGAGCGATGAGCCCGTCTCTGGCTGCTGCAGCGCCACATGGTGAAAATAAGCATCTGAGCAGATCTACTCTGACAAGCAGGGGAAGAGGAGACGACACTTTTGTCAGCTTCCTCTCACAGCTACATCATAGGCCAATCTGGATTTACTGTTCTCAGAAGATTACGTTTCAAAACTTTCTAAATCACAAGCAGGACTGAATTTGAAACTTATTATTTCATGGAAAATTCCCTGCACAAAAAAAGTGGTAGATAAAAAAAGGATACACCCAGTCCAGTTTGAGTTTGTTGCTGGGCAGCTCGGCTCTGGCCTCCAGGCAGTAGCTGTCCACCTGGTCTTTGGGCATGTACATGGTGACAGGACGACCCTTCAAGTACATTTTCACATAACCTTCCTCTGCAAAAAGTAACAGAAAGGATCAGTAAGATAAATGTCGAAAAATACATATTTGAATGCTGTAATTATGTCTCTTTTTAATAATATGACAAGTATGCAGAAAGCACAAACATGACACTGAAGCATAATAGAGTGTTATTATGATGTGAGTGACAGAGGTGACAATGTTGATGAATATGTGACAAGATTAGTGAATAATAGGGAGATGTGATGTTTTTGTTGCTATGAAAATGACTCAAAGACAACAAATGACAGAATTTGCAAACACAAACAAAATAGCTTTTTAACTGACTTTATTAGTAATTTCAAATACATTCTTGTGACAACAAAGAGCGCAAAATGAACTGCAAACACTTTTAAAACTCATAAATATTCAGCTCACACAGCAGAGGTTAACCAACATAAAATGCAGACACAAGCAGAGCGATGGAAATGTTATGAAAAAACAACAAAAAAACAGATCCAAGCTTAGAAAAGGGGGATAATGAGAAACCCTCATCAATTTAAAATACGCTAACACTGAAAAACAAATCATGCAGAAAACATTAAGGGAACCAAAACAAACAAAATGAACCATTAATGTCCAAAAATATTTATCTATTTGTTGTTTAAACTCAACAGAAGTCTATACCATGAGGTAACATAATGGACTTACGGGTGAGATTTTATGAGAAGATACTAAAAAAACAATCTATCTCTTTGCAACTTCTTTGGTGTGAGAGGAAATGTAAAGTGACAATACACTGCAAAGTGGAGTTTTATGGTACAGATTTGATATAAAACCATGAATTTGGTTCTGGACTGATCTTCTCTGACACATAAAGATACATCTTCAAGTTGTATTTCCAGATGTGATTAATTAGTAACAAATCTGGAAGTACTGGCTAGGAGACTTGATGGGACTGCGATAACTGGGCGTATCGAGGGGAGAGTACGATGACAAACTCCCAGACTTTCTCAAGTGGAGGTTAAAACTCGGGGTCTTTCTGACCGGGGGCACCTTGGCCTTTCTGGCCTTGCCCGTCTTGCTGCTTTCTGAGGTCTGTTGGGGGATGATGGCTGAACGGGTTGTTACAGACGAAGCCGCGGAGCTGCAGCCGGTCCCTGTCCGTTTGGCAGAGTGGCTGAGGTAAATCTGTACTGTGACTATAATGTAGACGGGGAAAAGAGCAGAGGAGCCGGTGATGGAGAGGAGAGGCAGAGGTTGCCAGGGCCGGTTGGGTGGACGGGGCCAAATGGGGCCAAAGCGGAACAAGCGGGGCGAAGAAGCAAGAAATGTAAAGGGTGGAGGAGGTGGGTAGAATCAGTTAGACAGACGTAACGGCTGTTTCTGTGTCACACTTATATAAATAATCATAAAATTGGGAAAACACAAACTAACAAAAGGAAAGTAGGGAAACTGATTCCTATCGTCAAACACTGGGATCTTTTCTTGCATCTTATCGTTGTTAAGAAGTTTGGAGTAATTAAATAATTTATATTAATAATTTATTGTCTCATCAGTATGATCCTGCCATGAGGTTTACCTGAGTGTTGAGAGAAAAAATAATGTTTTAAAATTTACCATAAATTCTAGCTATTGTAACCTTTGGAGCATGCCAAAAATGTGAAATTTGTCAACGGGCAGCATATTATTCAACATATAAGGAGATTAAAATGTTCAATAATAAATTACCTATTAATACAAACAGGATGTTCTTTGGTGTAAATGGAGGAAAACTCCCCTTAATCAACATCAAACTAGATTGTTCTTTCCAGGAAACTTCTGAGGAAATTAATTAGTCTTGTTTTTTCTTGCGAAATACTGCATAGTTTCATCTCTTCAGGCCTCTAATAATTACTCAGATGAAACAAGCTAAGAGGGCAACAGCTATTTGATTAAACTGCTCACAGCAGACGCTGTGGATGTCCTGCATGCAACCTGATGCGGAGACACAAGCAGACATTTCTTCATTTTACGGGGTCAGAACCACTCATCTACATGCCTTCAAGACTAAAATATTCAGAATATTCTGGATTACAGGAATAGTACACCCACCAATTGACAATTTGTATATCAAGTACTCACTCTGTGTTACATTGAATTCTTAAAGGAAACTTGGTTGTTCTCGCAAATGAACTAAGAATCCTAAACCAAAAATTCTTGATGAATTTAAGTCATGAGGGATCTTATTAAAATATCTGTTCACAAACACTCACACAAGTCGTGCAGTATAATTCAGGTCTCATTTTTCCAGTCGTGTGCTCAGTACTTCTCAGACAGCCCTTTCCAACGGGGAACCGAACTAAAAGTGAAACTTATCTGTGCTCTCCTCAAAGCCAGACTCCACTGACATAAACAGTGATTTTTACCTTGCTGAAGGAGGGAACTATGGCTCTACTGCGGCCTCAGTCGTAGTTTGTTTGTGATAAGGTGTTACTTCTCCGTTTTAAAAGATTAGTTCAGATTTATCAAAGTCACAAAATAACAAATAAACTACGGATCAAGGCATTGGTTGACAAGCAGCTGGTGTGGTTGGTGAAAATTAAAATTTATGTTTTTGTCAAGGTGTCTGGTTTTGAAGAGAACATAGATAAGATTTTCAGTTTAGTTCACTGTTGTAAAGAGATGTCTGTTTGGGAAGTACTGAGCATTAGTCAGGATACATGAGACTTCTATTGTACTGCACTAGCTGTGCAAGAGTTTTGAAACAAATGTTTTGATATGGTTTTGTTGTTATTAAATACAGATCCCTTTTACTTCAAGATTTTTTTCATTTTTTTGGATTTTTAGTTCACCGTGGAGGCAGCAGGAGAAAAACAGTTTTCTTTACAAATTCAATGTGACACGGGGTAAGTAATAGATATACAAATGGTGATTTGGGGGGCGAAGTATTCCTCTAATTATTTCATACCAATAATGGCTAAACAGCAATATATATATATATAGATGTGTGGAAATGAGCTCTAACGCCAGTCTTTTCTAAATTCCTGGCAGCCTTGTGAATACTTTGCTGAGAGGGACTACACACAAACAGACAACACTTCAGGCCATGTGAGAAAACTACAAGCCGTAAAATCAAACAGACTTCAGTAGGAACTACCCAGAAAAGAGACTGAATGTGTTTGTGATGCAAATATTCATTTTGAGGGCAGGAAGATAATAAGAGCAGTGGCAAATCTACTTTGCTCTGAGCTGCAGCAAGGAATCTCAGAACAGAGGATTTAAGTGTTCGCAGAAAAACTCAAAGCGACTGCGAGGAAGCGAGTGTCAGAAATCTTTGTGTTGTTACTATGGTGACAGAGACTAAATGCCTACGAGCAAAAGTGAGGCTGTGAGCAAACACACACACGTATGGTGAAGCTGCAGCTTCGTCCACTGTTAAACAACAAGTGTGGAGACACACAAGTGCAACACTGCAAACACAATCTGACGCAGCTCTCAGTGGAGGTTAGGTAGTTTGTATGTGTGTGTGTGTGTGTGTGTGTGTGTGTTAGTTAAGTCTAAAAACAATAAAGGGAATGTAACTCACACACACACTTTGTCAACCCATTCCTGCCCCTGTCTGGACAGCTCTCCGATCACTGCACTGAAGGGAATCTCTAAAGTTTCCAATATCACCAGAATGTTTTAGAGGAAAAATCCAAACAGGATATGAGTTAAAATTTCAAAATAATAGTCCTGATTTTATTTTTTGCCTCTGCACTGCAGCTCAGAACAGAGGTGATGCATCTACAGAGATCAAAACAAATCATCCGCAGTGACCAGAGAGCTGTGTAGACTGGGGGCTTTAGGCAAGGGGAGGGGGGGAGCCTACCTTTGCAGTGGGTCACACGGCGCGTCCCTTGTAAAGGTCACAGAGAAAGACATAAGCACCAGGTGAGGGGTGGCAAGGCTTCCTCACTTCCTGGTCTGTCCTAAAGTGAGTGCACTTCCTGTTTCCTGGTGTTAACGAACAGCAGCTCCTGTGCTCAATACTCATAATGAATCAGCACTCCTTCCCTGATAGTTAAAATGAATCACTGCTCATTTCTGTGTGACCATTTCTCCCACCCTCTAATCCTCCTGCATGTGGTAAGAAATTAAACTGACTTGCCTTTTTCCCTCTTTGTTTAGCCGTTTACAAGGAAAAAACAAAACTCAGGTTTTGGCCTTTTTTTTTCTCGCATTTAACTGTTGTTTCTGATTATTCTTTGCGATGTGAAAGTAAATAAAACAAACACATGTTCTTGCACAGGTTTGCAGCACACGTTGTATCAAATGAGCCACTTTGCATGTAATCACTTCATGTATTGGAGGTAAGCATTATATTGACAGAATTTACTGCCGCAATTATCATTCGTATCGGTAAGCGGTCAGCTAGCAGCAATTTATGTCCATGGTGATGCCCTGATCGTGCCGCTTTGCAGGAGATTATTTGTCTATAATTAATTCAGATATTCAATAAGTGGTGCACAGTGGTAATAATTAAACATGTGGCTCACTTTCTCCTACAGTCAGCATCCGACATTAGGTAGAGGCAGCCTTGTAAAAACAGATCGGACTTCCGTCATGATAACTGATTTATTACTGACTGCATTAACATTTCTGCCTTGTGATCTGATGGTTAGTTTGCAAATACAAAGAACACCTATTAGTGTGAATTTACTAGAATGGGACCTCAAACTATTAAATACTAAAGGTATTTAGTCGATGGAGTGTCTCAGCACTACACTTGCGTCACTTTAGCCTCTGAAAATGCATCTGGCTCTCCATGAGTCTGATTAAGCTTTGTTAGGATGCAGCCTGGACTGAAGAGAAGTGGAGTCAGGTGTGTAAACCAAATGAAAAACAGCAGCTCAATTTACACAGAAATCAATATCATGCTGGTGATGGAAATTCTGATCAATACTCATTTCATTTCATATTCAGCCCCATTGTCTTGTTACCATGTGTGTCCTGCTTTCTGTTTGAAGAATAAACTGTGTGTGAGATGATCCACTTGTCTTGTGCAAACGGTAGTTCTGGAGACACTAAAAATTAAATGAATTCATTTTTTTTTTTTTTTAAGTTACTCCACCTGTGCTTCTTTAGCTCTCAATTCTCTCTTTTTAATTAATCCAACTCAGAAATATCACATAAATGACTGAAAAGATGTTTAAAATCTGCAGGAAAAATATGAGTAACATTGAGCGAATGCTTTCTTAGTCACAGCGTGTTCAGATAAAGGTCGCTATCAAAACTTAAAGGGGCACTAGTATTTTTTAACAAGGGTCTTATTCTTCATTTTACAATTACTACAGCTATTATGACGATGGGTGATGCTAAACTTGTACTCGCCACCTCCATCAAAGAAGTCTGGGCAACACACCAAAATGTATTATAAAGTATAAAAACTTCCTAAAGCAGACTCCACATTAGAGGCTACAATTTTGGGGGGATTAATGTGAGATTAATACAAGATGCAGCCAACTTCACTAATCATCATGTGACGGGGACGGGACAGAATCGGCCAGGACAGAAATCATAATAACAATAGATCAGTTTGTAAAACTGGCCACAATTATCAGAGCAAGTATGAGACCCAAAGAGAACAATATCTGAATTTAATTCAATTTACATGAAAAACAAAACAAAAAAAAACTTTGTACACAACTTCAGTTCAATTTAAATCCAGCAAAAAAAAAAAAAAGCTTTTTAAAAACAAAAGATGGATGGAAGTTTGGATGTGAAGATGTAGTAATAGACTGAGCAGACTGGTGAGAAGATGAATGTTTGATGTTCAAGACAACACATCATGTGCAGTGTAGCCTCAGTGGTCCTCTGTGTGCAGAAAACAGCTCAAGGCACTGACTCAAATTATGGCTGACATCAACGTCTCTCTTGTTTTGGGAATAAACAAAAGGCGGATAAATAATTTGGTATTCTGACAGGCTTGCATTGACCTTTATCTGACACAGGGAGCCACTGAGTGTGTGGTGTGTAATGTCTCTCAGGGTTGTACCACAGCAGGAAACTATCGCTCTATCTTCTTACCTGCATTGAACACTGGGTCCCTCTGTTTGCTGCAAAGTAAATGAGTAAACAGACAGCTGTCATTGTATGTTTTTGATTTTAAAGGAGATCAGCGTTGGTGTGTCAAACTACAAGATGAATGTGTGAGCCACTAAATGGAGGGAGCTGATTCAGCGTAACCTCAGTGTTACCTGTCACTTCTTTTGCCGCTGGAATTGCTGCCGGTGGATCCAGCGCGAGTTCGGTTGCCCTTGGAGTCGCCTGAATCTTTCCGTGTGAGAGTTCCCACGTGTTCATTTGAGTTGGCTCTCCTCACAGTGCTGCGGTGAGAAGAATTGAGGCGGCCAGAGGCAAAAGAGAGGGGAAAGAAATAGGTCAGAAAACTACCTGACGCGGCTATCCTAAAACTGCCCTCTGGTGAAGTTTTCAACCAAAAAATAGCTTTTTAAAGCCTGCACAAGTAAGATGTATTTATTTCATGATTCAGCTCGTTTCAAAGGAAATAAAGAACTCTAACTGTGTGACTTTTTGCAACAATTTGCACCAAAATCAACAGAAACAAATAAAAGTGGGTTTTTTTTGTTTTCCCACACTTATCCACTCTGCTGATCATAACTACAGTGTCAGTACAGACCTGAACAAATCTGCATATTGGCGCTGCAGACAGCCTGCCTATTTGTAACAATGAAAAGGCTCCATCAGCAATCCAATGGCCAGTAGGCCCAGTCACCTAATCCACCCTATGAGAGAAAAGTCTATTCAGACCCTAAAACTGGCCAGTGGCCGTTATCCCTTCTGGAGAGCCTGCGTGTGTTTGTTCAGTCAGAGCAGAATAGAAAGAAATGAGAGAGAGAAACTGTTGTTCGCTGTGTTATCCCATGAGGAATCATAGTAATTGGGCCACAGGGCATTGGGAAAGCTGGTGTGTGTGTATGCCAACACTGATGGGATTGTGACCAATCTGCAGTTTAGACTAATCCCAGACAAAGACTGTAAACAACATAAGCAACACAAACAAAAAACGATAATTTAAAACAAAACACAGTGAATATTAGCAATTAGATAAATGTCACAATGAATTATCATGCAGCGTGATGATGATTTAATAAGTGAAATGAATGGTTAGCATTCATCAGAGCGGTGACGATGTTACAGCGTGATCTGTGACAGACTGTAACGTGGTGATCCTCTCACCTGAGCGGCAGGTAGAGGATTCTGCTAGAGCAAGACAGAGAGGACAAACTGGACAGATTGGCAGGACGTCACATTGTAGGCGGACAGGACATAAACAGGATATAACATCATAGTTGGAAAGAATATCAGAGAGTCACAGTGCAGGAGGAGGGACATGCAAAGATGGGAAAGACAGACAACACAACACGAACAGAGGAGACCACTGATGACAAGTCACTTTAGGCCAAAAACTATCTTGCCGCCGCCTAAGATTTGGTGTTCTGCCACTGGAGTTTGTTATAGGTGTTGTGGAGAAGGCTTTTAAAAGCAGGGAAATATAAACTGAGATATTTTTGGTATCTGGTCAAAGGTTTTTAAGACGGTTGCATTAGGGTAGACTTGGGCTTATGACTTCAGTATTTAAAAAACCCTGGCTGCGACACTATACTGTAAGCAAAAAACTGCGGTTGTCATGGCTGATTAAGCGCCAAGGAAGTAACAGAAAAGTCACATTTTTTTTCAAGTATAAGTCCAAAGTTCGAGAAATCTTGAAGCAGAGGGAGTAAATTTTAAACACAAGAAAACTCCAGTAGCCCCCAAGGACACACACGAGACCAAATCACACTTCATGCACTGATACTATCTGGTGTTTGTTTCTATCAACCGTCCTCATACTGGTTACATTTCAATCTGCAGAGCCATTTCTTTACTGTCCTCCCCAGTAAACCTAAAGGTGAGTGTCACCAAGCATTAAAGGTGTCAACTCTCAGTATTGGAAAACATCCCTGAGGCAGAAATAAAACTACACACACGAAAAATCAAGCAAACAACCCCACAGGGGAGTTCACAGCTGTTTGGACTGGAGCTGCTCCCCGCTGTCTGCTGCAGAGCTTCATCTGATTATGGTAATGTCATCCAGAGACGGGAAAAGGCTATTGTTCCTCTGACAGACAAGATTGATAACCTGTGCTCCACATGCATCTATAAACACACGCACACACACAGACACACACACACACACACAACAGAGAGGCAGAAATGACAATACGGTTTTCTGTTTATCAGCCCTGTAAATGTCAGTCTCTTTGGCTGATAAAAAGCCCAATACCGTATGTGAAGATGTATGGCTCGAATGACCTGACGAGGCACAGACTGAAAAATGTCTCCAGACAAATAAAATGTCTGGAAAGAAAGACGTGGCACATGCAAGACCTCACAACCAGCGTCCATGACTCTATGTCTGGATTTAACACATTTAGAACAGTGTAAACAAGACCCGGAGGCTCAATAAAGAAGCACTACATCTAAGACACTTAAAGACTGGAGAAGAAGTAGAAAAAAAGAAAAAAAAATGTAATAAACTGCCTAAAAACAAAATATTGCAATAGTTGAAACAGACCAGAGTTGATGCACTGTTATTTAACCCTTTGAAACCTGAGCAAACTAGTTTGATTTCTTTAAAAAATATGGATTGAATGCTACGAGGAACAAGACATGACCCAAAAATTACTAAATTTGTAAAATATTTACAAGAAAATTACCTTAAAATAAGCCAAAAAAGATTTTTTTTAAAAACAAACAAGAATATGACCCCAGAAAGTGCTGAACATCAAAAAAAGTATTTATTTTATATATTTTATTATATATTTTTCTCTAACATCAATATTAAATTATTATAATTATATTTTTTTGGAAATTGTACCTTCATTTTGGATAATTTTCTGATTAACCTCCCTTCTATTATTTATCAAACAATTTTTTTATGTAATTTTCACATCACTTTGTAATAATTTCTTGCAATTTGTGGGATGATTCTGGCCAAGTTAGTTGTTTTTTTTGCATTTTTTACTCATGTTTTAGAAAGAAATCAAACCACTTCGCTCAGGTTTCAAAGGGTCAAGTAGCTTATGAAAGGCGTCTGAACGCAGCACATGAAAACTGATGTCGATACAGGTTTTAAAGGGTAAAGTGGCTAAGAACTGATACTCTTTTTCTCACCTCTTGCTGGCTGGTGTGCTGGTGTCCTTCCTGGATCCAGATCCAGATGGAGAGGGCAGAGTGCCACTGCCTTTCTTTGGTAGGATGGTCCCGTTGTTTACTGTGGGCCGTAACGGCAGGGTGGCAATCATTGGCCTGGCTGGAAGAAGAAAAAATGACAACAGGGCACATTCAGAAAAAAGCTCGATCCGACACTTGTACCACGGTCGACTGCTGCTGTGGCGTCATTAAAGAAACATCTGTACTTCCTGGTGTATAATTACCGTGATGATTGGTGAAATGAGGTAAAAATCAACAAAACAGTATTTAAACATACTGTGACTTCCCAGTAGGGTACAGTAAGTGAAGTGGAAAGCCTCCCAGCATGCAGCGGGCTAACAGGGTAACACTCTCCGTTTATGAACGCTTCCACAACAATATGAATTATTTTGTTTTGTTCCTCAGTCTTCCCGTAGTTCTTGCAGTTTAACTTTTGTTATTCACAGCATTTTTTAGGGTTTTTGTTGCCATTCTTACAGGAAATCAGAGGCCGCCGTCAAGGACTAAAAGAGGTGGACCCTCTCAGGTGAACTATGGGGCCGCCCCGGGGCCTAACATTTTCTGAATAAAAGAACAGCCACAAATACTGTAATAATCATATAAAAACATAAAGGCTGTTCTCATGCATTGTTTTTCTTTTTCCAACGAAAAGTAATAAAAATAGCACCAAAATTCTTACATATCCCACGTAATCATGAGCCAGTAATTTGCGCATAAGCCACATATTTTGGAAGGCTGCAATCACATGACCAATGCAGTTACTGAGTTCCACCGCCATAATTATTATTCATCTCAGTACTTAATTTAGTTTAGTGTAGTTTACTATAGCTGTCAAATGATTCTTTTTTTATCGCGATTAATCATATTTTTTAAACACGTGTTTTCAATTCCATTATTTTGCATTACAAAACAGTTATGAAATCAATATTAACAAGGTGAAGCAATTCTGACCAGAGTGAACTATAGTTTAACCTGACCACAAATATGTGTGATGTAAATGACATGCTTATTCTGTACATCTTCATATATTTGAAACAGTTTGATGGTGGATTTGATGATGGTGATGATGACCGAAGTGCAATTGAGAAGAATAAATCCATCAGTAATGAAGTAATGAAACCGTGGTGTTGTCTATTTCCTGGAGTGACACAGAGTAAAGAAGGAGGGTGTGTCAAGCAATCCAGTTAGGAGGCAGGTTAGGGCAGTGAATGGGTCACAAAGCACAGGACTTTGCCCGTGCAACTGTGGACACACACACACACACACACACACACACACACACACACACACACACACACACACACACACACACACACACACACACACACACACACACACACACACACACACACACACACACACACACACACACAGACAGCAGTTAGGCAAGCCCAGAATAACAAATCCAAGCTGCGGCTTTATCTGCAGTGATAAATATTTAATAGACCCTGTTTCATCCAGCAGACACACACAGGCACGCATGCACACACACATGCGCACACATATTGCTTTGTTATCTTTCATGTAGTAATTACGCAGCAGGGGCAAACTGAGGTTGTAATTCTGTTAGCATGTTAAAGAAGATGGATGTGTGTGTCCGTACGCCGTCTGCATGCATGCGTTGAGCTCTCTGTAACAGATCACTGTGCTTCAGTAGAGGGGAGCAGGCTGCGGACTCCCTGCAGCTAAAAGTGGAGAACAATAAGGGAAAGCAGCTTCGAGTCTGAGTCATCCTCCAGCTCCCAAATCTAACTCAAACTCCATCCGTCCAGAGAAACTCTGGAGACTCAAACTGGCAGCAGCTCAGGATCATAATCTGTTTCTGTTTTATCACTCCAATGCACATTTTAGGACATAAAAAGACATGAAATGCAGCTGATTTCACATGCAAACTTCAGCAGCCTCTTGGGTGAGGAGGCTATTTCCGAGACAAATTGTTTAAAAGCACACCTAAGCAGAAAATTGACACATGCAGTAAATGTTGTGCAATAAAAACAAGGAAAGCCTAGCTATGTTTCTTTCTAATGTTTCTCTGTTTTCTTTCTATTTTCTCACTTGTTTTTTAAGTCTGCTTCCAAAAATAGTGACATTACTGAAAGTACTGATGAGAACATGCTGCATTCAGCTGTGTGATATCAAGTGATGGAAAACAACTCAGTATATTTACTCAAGGAATATACTTAATACTAGTACTTAACTTCAATTTCATGCTACTTTACTACTTGAAATTTGCTCTACAATACCTTGGAGATACATATTGTACTTCACTACATTTATTTGGCACTTATAGTTATACTAAGAACTTTTTCCCGATATTTTGTCCATGTGATGTCCCATCATTATGTTTAAGCAGTTTTCAGAGGGAATAACACAAAATAAACTGACAACAGATCTTTCTTATCACACAGAGGTAAACACAAAACGTGAGTTCAGTGGCTAATGACTAAGTTGTCGAGGTTCACAGATAACTTAACAATCCAGCTGCCAGAAAAATGTTGACATTGATATTGTTAGGATAGATCATGTTTTGCCTTAAAATACACAGTTTGGGGGCACAATTCCAGCAGAAAAGCAGCGATATCTCTGTAAAAAACAACCTTTTTTTTTTTTTTAAATTAATCCCAATTGAAATACAGCAACGGGTCACTACAAAACACCCACGATTGGGGCCTTAAATGCTGCTGGAAACTGAGAAATGACTAATTGGTTTTGTTGTTAGCTGGTGTTGACCAGTAGTCTGGCAGGCATCTCGCCATCGCTGCCATACACCATCCCCTCCACCTACAGATGACAAAATTCAGCTCATATACTTTATGACTTAAGAAATATATATATGATAAGTGTGACACTTGCATCTTATTTGTGTTTTGCAGAAATACACAATGCAAACATTTTCCTCTGGCAGTGCGCTGTAACTTTAATTAGGTCAATATATACTGCAGACACAAACTTCTCCCTGGTTAACAATAAATCTGTGTCTTTCTGTGTCTCCACACTAAAGTCACAGTGCATTGACCTCAGGCAGTGTAGTAGTGACAGTAACTGTGTGTTTCCTGGTGAAATACTACTACTACTGTTTGCCACATAATACCAGCAGGCAGTGACTGAAATGTGCTTTTTATAATCACAACATCGAGCCTGGTTAGTGCAGACAGACCTCACAGTCAGCCTACCTGACTTCCCAACATTGCTGTCTGCTGAGGAAGACTTTCTCATCAAAGCAGGGTCTATACACATGACGCACAACACGTTTAACAACACGACACAGGCCAGGAGGAGAGAGGACAGGAGGGAGAGGAAGAGGAAGGAAATAAGCAGCATTTAAAGCAATGGAGACATCATCAGGAGAGAGAACAAGGTGGAAAAGTAAAAAAGTTGCTGACTGTGCTGCTCGACACCCCAGGAGAAGTATCTGAAAATCCCGCGATAAAGCATCTATATGTACAGTTTGTTACCTTTGGTGGGTCCTCTGCGTGACCCCAGGGCCTGCTGCTCCTCGGACACATTGAGCCTGCGCACCACATCGGCCAGAGCCGACTTCAGCAGCTGGATCTCGTCCTCCTGCATCTGGACCCTCTGCTCCAGCGAGGCGATGCGGTCCGTAACCTCCATACTGCTCGCTGCTGACGCGCTGTCATCTGAGGAAACACAGTGAGCTCGTGTCAGACATGTGAAATGTGTCACAATGCTGGTTTTATGGTGATTTTTACATAACATCAAATAGAAGTCAGTTAGCGCTGTCTGCGGGTGTTTACAGCTGGATGAGTTGCTGACGTGCTATCTGAAAGGAGTAGCTGAAAATGTTGGTCTGAAAAAACGAGACACCGATTAAGTCATTTTTTTTGCTCTAGTATATTGTAACCAGCTTTTCTCATTGTTTTCTAAAGTTTTGAACATAAATTGCTTTCTTGCTGCTTTCACTTTACTGCGAAAATACAATAAATTGCCTGTTTAATTTAAAAGAAATGAAAGAAAACTTTTTTCAACATTCCCCTTTTATTAACAAATTGAACATTAAGCTGAACACAAAAGGCACCAACAAAAGAATAATATTAGTAACATTTCAAAGTGCAGTTTTCGACTGATACTCTCCTTCAGCTAACAAAAAAAATACCTAATTGCAACATCACTGTCTTTCATGATGTGTTTCTTGCGCAAGTTGACATCGCGACAGTTTTAAAAAAGACAGAAAACAAAAAACAAGACAATATATCGTGCAACACTAAATATTACCCTAAATGGGGTTCTAGAATCTAGTATTATCTGTTTTTTGTACCTTTAACTTAAATTCATACAGATTGAGACCAGAAAAAGCACAAAAATAAGCCAGGGATAAAATATAAACAGCTAACACCTGAAACCTTTTATACTCTCAGTCTCTTTGTGAAAACCTTTGCCTCAAATGATTCAAACAGAGCTACTGCTTTTCTATTCAAACCTGTATTCATGAGGCTGTTTGTTCATGTCTGTCTGTTCTTTGAGTTTAAACTAACTTAACACATTATTGCCACCTCTCCACCTGACACCCCGATAGAGGCCAAACACAGGCCACCAGGGTCCACTTCATTAATGATAACACACACACGCAAGGTTTCCCCCATTAGGACTTTGATGTCACAGTGGCTTGATGAAATATTAATGTAAATCACTGCTGTGTTTTCCCTGCAGACTTGTAATAACAATCTGATGCATTATGCATTAGAGAGCAGGCATCTGGTGATTAGGCAGATCTGCAGTCTGTGTTGAATCCCAACTGCACGGTAACATTATGGAAATCTCAGGACGCTCTCCACTTCATCCTTAAACTATCAAGTACAACAATGTTTTAAACACACTGAAAGGTGTGAAATATCTGAATTTCTGGTGAAAACAAAGTGGTGTGATGAACCTCTGAGTTTTGATAAACAAAAGCTGCTCAGGGGATTCACGACAACCCTGACCACGGCATCCCCTAAAATATTTGCAGATCCTTTTGGAACAGCAGAGGTGCTTTTCAGCATCATAACATCAAGGATGAATTGTAATCCTGATGTTTGTTGTTACTCCTACTTGACAAATGATCCAACATTTTCAGCCCCGATACAGATACCCGGGCTGTGTACATCAGCCGAAACAGAGAACAACCCATCTTAAGAATTACAAATGCAGTGCTTGTAGTGTTTACTATTATTAAATTAATAACGTGATTCGTGAGTCTCTTTGTTTCCACACTCAAAGTGCACCACAACAAATATTCAGAAGTATATAATCCCACACGGTCCAATGAAGTCATTTTTAATTTAATTGGTAGAACATGCTGGAAAAGCAATTTCACAGATTTGTTTATGAGTGGACAAATTCCATTAGTGAGCAAAATCCTCTGCTTGTTAGCTGGTTATGAATTGTTTACGTCGGGGAGACCCTTGATGAGACAGAATGGTGAACTGGTGCATTAAACAGATGGGACACTTGATGCTTGTAGCAGAAAATGGCAATCTGAGCACATTCAGAATGACTGGATCAACCAATTACTGTTCACTCACACTCACACACTCACACACGCACAAAAGTGTCCCGTTAGTCACTGTCACAGCCATTACTGGTGTCTTATGATTAATAGCTTGTTGAATACATAAGAAAAGATTTCACTGACACGCTGCTTCACACTAACAATGCAGCAGCCCTCCCAGTGAGATTCCATAATGAAAACTCCCAATATGGACAAATGGAGGCAGATGAAAACTGCAGGTACATAATTTAATACATTACAGTCCCAGCAGTCAAGTGTAATTCGCTCATACATTCACTTACAGACAGATTTCTACTCAAAGGAAAATGCTTTCTTGTTTCATAACGCACATAACGCCAATCTCACTTCTTCATCTGAACACATAAAGCCTTTTCCAGAGGATCTTAATAACTTTCTGCTCACCTGAGACCCCTTTTTTGGTGCCGTCCTTGTTCATATTCACATACGAATGTGAGTGAATATCCAGATAAAGCTTCTATTATCTGCTCGGCGTCTGTTGTGGGTCTGTTCCCAACACTGACACAATGACAGCATGATACCATCAGTCGTTGAAGTACAATGACTGGCTGTCACCGCCATGATTCCCCCAGCTCTGAACTCGCTAACATCCTCTGTCTGTCACCCTGCTCCCCGGTTAACACTTCTGGAGCAAGTTAACGCCCCGCAATGCGTTTATGGGCAGGATGGAAATCAGAAAAGGTCAGTGGCATTTAAAGGTCCAGTGTGTAGGATTTAGGAGGATATACTGACAGAAATGGACAATAATACAATAAGTATGCTTTCATTAGTGTATAATCACCTGAAAATAAGAGTCCTTGTATTCTTGTTAGCTTAGAATGAGCCATTTATATCTACATAGGAAATGGGTCTTCCTATATGGAGATCGCCATGTTTCTACAGTAGCCTAGAAAGGACAAACCAAACTCTGAGATGAAGCCATTTGCATTTTCCTGTCAGCCACAGTAGTTCATAGTTCCTATATGAAGAGCAGTCATAAAAACTTTATTTTTCAATGTGAAACTGCTCTATTCTGTGTTTTTACAAGTTTTAATCACTGGGTCTGTTTGTTTTTAAACCCTTTCAAACCTTAGCAAATTGGCCTGATTTCTTTTAAAAACATGGCAAGAAGGCAATGAGCAACTTAGCAAGAAATGGCCAAAAATGAGTAAGAAAATAGTAAAATGTTACAAAAAAATTCACCTGAAAATAATCAAAAGCAAAACCAAGTAAATACCCTTTGAAAAGTGCTAAAACTTAAATTAAATTAAAATAATAAATATACATTTTTCTTCTTTAATATATAATTATAAGGGCCAAAAAATTGTTTTCTGAACATTTTCCCAGTGCTTTATCAAATAATCACCCTATACACACATCGCTAACACAACTAATTTTCACTGTCTTATCACCTTTTATACATTCTTTTCAATTTGCTGGACATTTCTCGCCAAGTTGCTCATTGCCTTTTTCGCTGTGTTTTCAAAAGAATCAAACCAGTTTTCACAGGTTTAAATGCTTGTGAGAGGTGTTTAAACGCAGCACAAGATAACTGATGTCAATCCAGGTTCTAAAGGGTTAAAGGAGGAACCATCTGCAGATGATTTGGCTCACAGTAAAAACCTCCTAAATTTCAGGATCAGAAAAAGGTGAGCAGAGCCGCCCGTATCTGAGATGCCAAACAGTGTCGGAGAATTGCTGATTTGTAACGTGAAATTACTTTATTCAGTGTTGTTTCAATCACTTGGTCTATTTGTTTTGGAGAGGAAGAAACCTCTGCGGATAATTTGGTTCCCAGTAAAAACCTCCTCAACAATAAACACTGAAGGAATTCTAACCAGGAGAAGTTTCAGCTGGTTGCATGTTGTAATTCTCACCTCTATCTGCCCCTGACTCCCCTTAAATCTTACACACTGTTCCTTTAAATGTAGTGTTTGTTTTCATACAGAAGAATGTGTGTTGATGGTGTGACACTGACCACAGCACAGCCCCCTCTGCGGCTCAGGTCACATGCTTTCTATCCAGAGAGTTTGAATCAGAAAGATGTCAATCTTGATTTCACAACACATCCATCACCACATACACCCCCGCGTCTCTTTTTCAAACTCACAAAAGCAGATCATTACACCCTGGTGATCTCCTCTCACTCCAGCACGCTATTCACACCTGTCAGCCGGCTGCTTAAATTACTTCATTTCTGTCAGTCTTCTTCAGCTTCTCTCGGAACGTCTTCTTCTGTCCCTGTTTCATTATCTGGTCAATATGTGGCTGGGTCACAAATCGGAGACGGATCTCTGAGCCCATCTATCTGCTCACCCTAATGCATCGTGACACGCTGCTCCCTATTACCTTCCTCTGCGAGGCGATGTCAGTCTGGCTGGGCCACCTGCCTGCTTAAGTGCTTGTCCATCACTTCAGCCACAGGGACTCAATGAAGGGCAAATACAACTCCTCAGTTCATTTTTCCTGCTTTTAAATAACCACACCCACCTGCTCCTCTTACTTTCATCCCCGCCTTATTTCTGAGTCATTTACTGACCTCACTGCCATCAATAATGAACACTGGAGCGTGCACATATGCACTGACCCTTTTCCCCCTTCTGCACTCTCATCAGCCACAAAGATCAATAAAGTGAAGGAGTAAAAAGACCAAAATAGTCTGATGAACGCAGAGGGAGCACTCTTACATTCTGAGTGATGCACAACAACTTCATGTATAAAATATCTCCTGCAGCAGCCCTGTGTTGATGTCTGGCTTTCTAGCTGACTCACTGCTTCACCGGAGCAGACTTGCACTTCCGTATATTATATAAACACACGCGGCAGGATGAGACTATAAATACTAACTCAAGGAATCAAAGAAAATGACGCTAAGGAAATTCCCTCTGAGGAAATGCCATGATGCCAGCTGTCCCACCATGTGTTCGCACACTTTGACAACAATCTGAAAACCCGAGTGATTGATGTCTGTTTTCTTTTCACCCGGCGGTGCAGAGAAGCCAAAACAATAAAGCTAAACTGACTTGATGGAAAGTTCAGCAGCCAGGTTAAGCTGCGCCACAATGGGGGGGTTTGAAAAACCACAACCAGTGTTTGCAGAAAACCAACACATAACAGAAACGAGAGGCTGCAGGAAACAGCCTGTCACAACATTATGACAGCGAGTCCTGTTTTTCAGAGACAGAAAGGTAGCGCGGGTTCCACACTGCTGGCACATCGTTCTACTTGCTGGATGCAGATAGCAAACAGCAATTTGCCAACTGGCTTTAATTTGAAAACATGAATGCACACAGCCAGGTGGTGCAATGCCACAGTGCCCGTTCAGCTGCTGCAGATTATGCCTTCAAGAAAGGCATTTCTCCCAAGACCAATGAGTCACACTTATTAAACAACTCAACTTCAGTCTGCTGCTGGCTTCACTAATGGAAGTCCAGACCTAATCATAATCAAGTGGCATGCAGGATTAAATTTTATGCCAGGAGGTAAAAGTGATGGTGATTTAGAGACAGGCAGGGAGAGAGGTAGAGGGGGGATGGAGGCAGAGGTGAATGAGACTGAATGAAGGAGGGCAGTGAATTACCTTGATATCAAAACAAGAGTCCACAGAAATGCTAGCAGCTCAGAAAGGCTCTAGAGGCATTGCAGTGCTTTGAGCTAAATGATTTTATGCCAGTTTTGAAACGATATTGGCAAGGGACAATATTTCAGGCTGATCCAGTGGAGTCAGCGGATATCAGAATCAAGTCCTCTTCTTCCGTGTCCTGGTCATTTCTGCTAATCTCTATAAACAAATAGCTGCATATGAATGTTGATACATCGGAAAAGGCAAATATAAAGCTAATTCTACAGCTCAGTGGTTCAGAGATTGCATTTCATGTGTCTCACATACTGTTTGCCTGCTGTTCAAATACAATTCATACAACAACTTCCCCTGCCTCCTACAGATTCTGCATCTATAATCTGTTTATAGAGATTAAGGGCATGCTAACGGGCTAAAAAATACAATACTAACATGCTGTTAGCATATATTGTTAACAAAAGGCCTTAACTAAAACTAGAATGTTTTGCATTATAACTATTCAACAGTTGCAACACTTGTTCAAAAAAAAAAAAAAAAGAAAAAGATTTGCGCTAGCTCATTCTTCTGGGGAAAAAAAAGAGGGATTTAACATCATCCAGTAATGATTCTTTCCTTTTGGGTGGTGGCTCATCCTATATGGGACACACATATGACCATTTCACAAGGTAGCGTTGTGCTGCATCACTGGAACCAACGCTCTACCACAGCTGGTTTTGAATATGTTTTAGGATGTCATATTATCATGACAAGTACATTGAGAAAAAACATATTGACGTGCAAATTAATGATCATCGTGCAAGAGGAAAAGCTAAATTTATTAAAATTTATCCACCGGGGACCATAAATCTGTGCCCCAAATTCCATGACTTCCATCCATTTTTTTGTTGAGATATTTCAGTCTGGACTGAAGCAGCCACATTGCCAACATGGCTAAAAAGTAAAAATATTATAAATATATGCTGCTTAATGGCATACTCTTCAGAGTAATTCAGATATTATGCAAAGTACAAGACATGAAAAATGTCATGCTTGAAATTGCAGCACTTAGAAAATTGCAGTCTTCCCCAGCTATGACTGAAATCATCCATCAGGTCCATGTTATCAGTGTGAAAAACCAATTGAGTTAGAGACCGAAAAAAGAATAGAGAAAGAGAGAAATGGGGGAAAAAGAAAGAGTGACTTAAAAGAGTCATCGATCCTGTATGTGTCACTTGCAGCGAGCGGCGGATGACCTGATAGAGGTGTATTAGCTAATCAAGTGACCAGATTAGGGAGACAGATGCTTTGTTTACAAGCTGCCTCTGGTGGCTCCTGCTGGACCGCGGCTTAGCGGCTATAAATATACAGAGGTGGATCAAAGGAGGGAAGTCCTCACACACGACCTGAGTGAAGACTACAGAGGAGAAAACAGACAGCTCGGGGAAACACAGAAAGGCTTGGAGAGCTTGTTTTCTTATAGAAACTGAAGAACATCACAAAAAGAGGGGGAAAAAAGAAAAATGGATGTGCGTGTGTTTGGTCATAAAGGGTGTGTGTCTGGGTCAAAGAGGAGCATGAAAAGAGGCCGAACGACCCCCACGAGGGATTCAACTGTCCTTGTACGAACACGTTAAACCCTTCCTTCCTCCCATCGGATACATCCTTCCTGAGGTCAAACTCAGGTCAAATTAGATGCAGCTCCCCCAACTCACTGCTCCCACCATCACTCAGACTCCCACACACAAAGCTCCGACACTTAACACGCACACACACACACACTTGTTCAACCACTCAGCAGAACCTGGTATGGCTGAGCACACACACCAGCAACATTTCTTTCTGCCTGTCAGATTCATAAGGGACTGTTTACAAATTATTAAAAGAATGCAAATGATGGTTTCAGTGTGCACAATTAGTCAAAAGGGTATGCTCTGACAAATTAAAAAGACATGTTTCTATTTCAGGGATTTATTTTTCCCATCACACTAAATATTACCTTAACTAAAGCTAGTTTCCTCTTTCATAGAGTGTTCGACTGCAATATAATTCAAACTCAGATTTCTTTTTGCCCCAAATTTGAGCTAATTTTACCTCCAATTTGCAAATTTGTTGTTTTAGCTATTAATGGTTAAAACTAGGGCTGGACCAAATTCAATTTGGATACTCCTCTGCTGAATATTAAGTTTCAACTTTTTTTATATCCTTGTCACTGTCACTGTGTTAGACTTTATTTTAATGTGCATTTTATTAATGGTAATGTACCCTTAGTTACAGCACATAATGTATTTTTAGGTTATTTTAGTTGCTTAAGTCACCATATTAATTCATGTTACAGATTACTGTGGAAATACAAATATTTTAGCACTCTGTTATTTTGTACTTGCAGAGTTAATTTGTTTTATTACATACAATAATTATTCATTTTTCTGTTATAGCACTTGACCTATTATTTTTTAAATTTATTTTATGCGTACCTTTAACCTCACGTGCCTTTGTTTGAGGGGACAGGTGTTTGTGTTACAGGCTCAGCTTAACATGTGCTTGACTTGAGTGAACAGAGAAGCTGGATGTGTGGTGTCTTGCCATATTTTTGTGTGAATTTCAAAAGATAAAACAGAAGAAACTGCAGCTCGCTTATTACCCACAAACCAGAAGGACTGGAGAATGCTACTGAATAAGAAAGAGGGGTTACCGAAAGAAGAACTGTCAGTAGCTGCTCTTATGGGACCAACCTGTAATGATTTTGAACAGTAGGGGATTTGTATTTGTTTTGTTTTTTTTCCAAATTGTTTATTGTCTAACTTGTATTGTGATTCAGCGATCCAGTGCCATATGAGTGATTTGAGTGGCATGCTGGTTTTGAACTGGGTGGAATGAACTTGTAAGAGTCTCTCAATTTTTGAGTAAAAGCTCTGTTTTTGCTATTTTTCTCTCTGCCTCACCGACTTGAATCATAAGGCTGATCAGAATGCAGAGATTTGACTGGCTGAGCGTCAAGTGAGAGGATTTAAGTCATAAAATTGGCCTGTGAATTTCCCAGTTTGGCTAAACCAAACCTACAAATTCTGCACCAGTTAAAACAGAAACACTCCATAAAAATTTAATAATTTTCAATAATTGACTGACTACAGGTCTGAGTCCAGATGGGACAATGTCTCATGAGGGTGTTGCAGTTCTTTTTTCCAAGGCTTAGTAAAATGATAATGTTGGAGAGGTCTTGCAATTTTAAAGGGAATGAAATAAAAGATTGAACTTTGGATTATTGATGGTACAGTCCCTAAAGCATTTCTGAGACAGTGAGGAGAAGCCACAAAGAGAAAGAGATAAGAGGGGAAAAAGAAAAGAAAGTAGGAAGACATGGCCCATTGAGGCAGAATAACTCCTTCTCAAGTCAAACACATACTGTATACACACCACTAGCCCTACACCCAGCTTTAACAAAATGCACACACTCCTACACACACTCTTCTCTGTCAAAGAGGAAGTGTTCACGGTGTGGCGGAGGGATTATGCAGGATATGTGGAGCAGATCTTGCTCAATGCTAGTGATCCCTAAACTCAAAGGGTCTGATCTTAGCAGTGGGCTTGATTTGTATTCTCCCTCTCTCTCCGTCTGCAACCTCCTTCACCTCTCCCTCGATTTGTCTCTCTCTCTCTGTGGTGGGACGGATTCTTGAAACAAGTCTAGAAATGAACTGAATGTGGGAGGAAATAGAGCCACTGAAGGATTACGCTTAAAAAGGGATTGGCAGTAAAATATCTTCATTGTCTTTCTCTTGCTCTCGTCTATGTTGCTCACTTGAATAGGAGATTCATTTCAGTGGTAGACTGTTAATAGGAAGTGCAGACTTCAGGGCGCGTGAGCACCAATAGACAGCATGCTTGTAACGGTGTTCAGTGTGCAGCCATAAAAATGATATTGACATCATCGGGATTTTTGGATAGTTTAACATTATTGGAGATTTCCAATTCATCAAAAAATATAATCATTAAAGTTGTCCAAAAAGCCCAAAAAATAATCTTAAAAAAAAAAAGCGGCTATTACGACATGATGTGGACCGAAACATGTTGTAAATAAAGCATGGCTCATGAGGACAAAAACATGATAAAATGCAGAAGACACATCTGTATAAATTAGAATTGAGCTAAGCGATACAAAAAAAAAAAAAACAAAAAAGTTCAGCAGCCTAAAAAAAGGCATGCCTCTTTTTGCTGTGACTTTTAGGAAAGAAACAAACCACAGAAGCACTAAGTCATGCTTGGCAGCGAGACTCGGGCTCTGACACAAGCCTCTTTCTCAGTCGCAACCTTTCTCCACATAAAACAGCGCTTTGTCCCTCAGTGACAAACAACCAGGAAGGAACAGGAGGCGGGACACTTGTTCCATCCAATATGTGTGTGTGTGTGTGTGTGTGTGCATACACTCGTGTTGTTCCATCCAGTAACAGTGTTGTTATTGGAGACCAGATTTCCATGGTGTGAGGATGGTGTCACACACATACAGAGACTCTGTGCCAGAGACTTTCAGCATCCTGAACATCGGCCAATCATATATCTGCCATCTGGACAGGAGAGAACAGAGCGGCGGCGCTGGCAGCAGGCAGAACCATTGCACAACTAGACTGGAGAGAAACATATTAGAAGACAAATTCTACTCTGCACTCCCACTGGAGTTATTTTGTGATGATTTACTATTCTGGCTGTTCTGGCTGTCTACGCAACCAGCCATGTCTGCCTCTACATGCCGTCTGTTTTCATCACCCAGAAAACACACCTGAGCCTGCCACATCCAGCTGTGTTTAGCCTGAGTGAGTGATAAACCTCAGAAGGACGCTTTATTACATTTACTTTGCTCCCTCAAAGTGGACCATTGTTTAGGACGGGTGTCAAATCAAGGGATGTTTTACAATCCCGCAGCTGTACTCGATTATTAAATTATACACTTTTAACATGGGATTCAACAAACACACAATTCCTTTAGTTCTGATGGGAAAGCTGAAAAAATATTATTTTGGGAAATGTCAAAGTCTGACAAAGATTTTCATCAATGAAAGGGAGAATGACTGTAAAGCTTTCTAAAAAAAATGAGAAAAGAATAGTCCTTGCATTTGGAGTCATGCTTTATTGGTCTTTTGAGAGGTCCTGAGTCCTCATTTTAAATATCCCTATAGTTCATTGATTACACCAATCAGCTTCTACGCAGCTGCTGGGTTTATTAGATTGTCAGTAGTAGCTGCCCAGACTGAATCCTAAACATAGACTGAGGTTCCCAAAGTGGGTGACTTGAGAACGAGCCAAGGGTGCTGAAAGATTTACCATAACATTGTTCTTTTATTGTGCATGGCTAAAAGCTTAATGAATAGGTTCTGAATGCTTTTGTTTGCTTTAGCTGTGATTGAGAGTGAGATTGAAAATATATTTCTGGTTGACCTTCAGCTTAAAACAAAAAGTCCTTGTTCTCTGATTCTGACATCAAAATGTGACTTTTGCCACTAGCAATTATTATGAAACATTTCTCAAAAGCATGCATAATTGTAGCTACACTAGAAACAGTGCAAGTTAAACTCGACTGTCTAGTTTGTGACAACAAAGACAGAAAATAAAAACAAGGTACATGAAAGTATTTCTTGTGAAAGCATGGACTTTTCCTTTAAAGGAATACTTCACCCCCCCAAATGATCATTTTATGTCTATTACTTACACAATAGCGGCCTGTGCAGTTTTTGAGGTAGTGCTTTGAATATGATGCTTTTACCAAAAATGCTTGCGTGTTGAGCAAGGTAATAATACTGTTTTTGTCAATGGAGTCTGGCTTTGAAGAGAGCATAAATAAGCTGGAAAGGTCTGAGTATACAACTGAATAAATGAGACTTCATTTATACTGCAGAAATTGTGTAAGAGTTTGTAAACAGATTTTTAAAATATAATTTGGCTGTTTATAAACGTGGACCACTATGACAATAACTAATCAAGAATATTCACCATTTTTTAACTTTTGTTCATTGAGGGCATGCAAGGAAAATTAAGTTTTCTTCACACAGGGTGAGTAATTGACGAAGGAACAGTTATTTTGAGGGTGAAATATTCTTTCAACCCCTCAATGATACTGACAAATTGACAACAACAGAGAGGAAAACAAACCAAATAATCATGTCCATCCTCTTTCCTCTCATCTCCGCAGCTGTGCTCTTGATGAATCTATATTTAATGGAATTTCTAATGGGATTCTCCTCTTTTCCCTCTCCATCTGTTACAGTCCAGCTGAAGACATGCGACGGGGAATACACACAAACACTCACACATATGCAGAGCCGGGGCTTCCCCCTCGGTTCCTCCATTAACAGCAGGTGTAAGAGACCAATTAGGGTGCTGGGCGGCCTCTGGGAGCTGCACCACGGGCACAGAGAGGTTAATTATATCTGTTCACATCACAACTGGCCAGATGAAATCCTGGCCGGGGTTTAGAGATGAGAAGCGTCCGAATCAGCTGGCCATGACTTTAGACCCGCTGGAGACTGACAGAGATAATTAGCATAAATATAATGGAGCCAAAACTCACCTTGTCACAGTAATTGAATTGATCTTTAATTAATCATAAACGGTTTGGTGACGTACTGTGAGATTAAAAGGGAGATTTATGCACCGACATTCATATGCACAGATATGCCTGTGCGCACATGATAGCACATACCTGCGCTAACACGCTGATGATGTGTTCTGGAAGTCATTTGCATGCTAATCTCAATCACATTTGAGTGCACTTTACAGAATCTTCATGTGTAAAAACGCATAAATTAACCCTGTTTTTCTTTTTTTGTGTGTCTCTCTGATTGGACAGAATAGCTTTGGTGATTCTCTAAAGACCAAACACAGACTAAAAATAATGGCATCTCCACGGGATTCTGCTGACTTGTGTAATTTATTACGAGTCTCCCTCCCCCACAGGTAGAAGTCAATGCTCCTCTGAGCACATTCAGTGTTGCCATGTGGAAGCACCCTACCACACAGTTCTGTTTTTGGCTCCTTTGTGGTATTTTTACTCATCAATGACATCCTGTTCAAGGACTCATGCAGCCTGCGTGTCTCCTCTCCTGACCTTGTGTTGGTATGCACACACAAACACACAGTAAACTTGAAGATGGACACACACAGAAAACCAGAGAGAGCTTCTGCCTTTCCATGTTGGACTGCCAGAAGCATTCGAAACACACACGCACAGTCAGTATGTATATTTAGCACAGGCACTCGCACACTCCTGCTTTACATGCCTGATTGTTTTAGTGGGTCATGAGGATGAGGCTGTGTGAATGTGTGTCAGTGGAGGAAAAGACGAGAGAGAGAGGACGAGAGAAAGAAAGAAAGAAAGCGAGAGAGAGAGAGAGAGAGAGAGAGAGAGAGGAAACTCAGTTCAGACAACAAATGGTATCTTCTGCCCGCTGGCTCACCAAGAGGCTGTTTCCATGAGCACGACGACTCTGACCTTGTTTCTGAATAAAACACAGTGTATCAAAACATAACCACACCATTCCATGCATAGCAATATTAAAATATTTGTGCAACAAAAAAAGGAAAAATATTTCTATAAACTGTTTAATAGGGAGCTGGTAGCAAAGACGTGTAAAAGTGCCGCTGAGTGCAGAACATTTTCGAAGCTCAACTGTCAGAGACTGCGGAAAAGGAAGAGAGGGCCTCCTGCCTTAACAGAAAGTATTGCTATACTGTTGCAAGAATATTGATTAACATATTTGGTATTGTCCAACACTGACAATTTGTCCCACCTCTACTGTATGACAATGGTTGAAGTTTCATTCAACTACAAAAAGTGGGAACAGCTATAGCAATTTTGTAACACGTTTACAAAGTTCAAACATCATGACTGAGGGGTGTGCAAAAATTAAGCTTAAGCTTAAAAGCTTAAGAGACTTTCATGTTTTGTTGTACAACATAAAATATGTCAGCAAATACCCCACTTGTGAATTTTGAAGCTTTTATGTGTCTTGAAAAAGGTGGTTGCTAACAAGTGGCTAAACGTCATCACACAGCTTTGTTGCGGTAGGAGTGTTAAGTTGTGCAACCATTTAGTTCGTCCAAGGCCGAACGTTAGCTTTTTACTTCTGGCAATTGCATTTAGGCTTCAAAAATTTGTGAAGATTATCTTGCTGAACAAAATGTGCAAGTATCATCAAGCTTATTTTGACACAGAGCTTATTTTCTGCAATAATTCAAAATCTATTGGAAAAAATCCCATTGGCATTTTGATGCGGGAACAAGGGCGAATTACTCTACACTGCCTCCATGATTTAAGGTGGTACTGCTCTGTTCCGTCTGTGTCCATAAGCTTTCAGAGAACACGCACAAATACTGATGGAGCGTACGTACAGAAGGCTCAGTCCGCATTTGTATCTAACATTAAGCATAAATCAGCCTTTATTTTTATATCAGCTGGTTCACTGGCAATGCATTGCATGTACTGGACAGATGTCAGTAATACACTTCATCACTGGGGCTGCTCACATTTCTGCTAAAAACCCCACCTGCACTGCAGCTTGCTTTCAAGTATCATTTGATCCTGGCTCAGTCGCTCCTGGCTTGTAGCCCAATCTTCCTTTTCTATGCAGACAACACACTGGACTATGCAGATTAATTCTCCTCTGTATACAGTATGTATCTATAGAGTGCCCTACTTCCAGATATATATATGAGGCACATAAAGAGAGCAGGACATCGATGTCAGGGGCTGGCGCAACGTGGACACCAGACTGATTTCGTTATGCAAGAGGCATCATTTACCAACGGCCAACAAGGGCAGCCACAGATCTTCAATACACACACACACACACACACACACACACACACACACACACACACACACACACACACAGCTTGACTCTCCTGCAGCACAATCTGCTGTTTTAGACACCACAGAGCAGGAGACGCAGGGTATTTGCTGCTGTAGCTTCCTGCACACACGATATAGCTGTACACATTTAATGAGCACACACTGTCACTGAACAGTTAATGGATCTCTATTCTGCAGCATGAAAATGAAAGACAAAGTGCAAGGCGAACCATTATCAGGAGAAAGGGGACAAAAAAGTGAGGGAGATAAGGAGTGGGAGGGGGGTAGTGTGACTCGTGACTACAGAGGCCCAAACCACCCGCTCAATATCTGGCTGTCTGGAGATAAAAAAAAAAAAGAAAAGAGAATAGAAAAGCACTCTGAGCTCCACTCGGGGTACTCGCACAAGATCAAACAGAGAGCGTGAGAGAGTTTGACGTAGGGATGAGTGCGAGGAGGAAAGAGAGCTTGAGAAAGAGGGAAAGTAAAGTAAGGTGAAGGACAGACAGCCAGAGTGGTAAAAATGAAAAAAAAAAAAAAAAAACAGCGACACTGAGGGAGGCTGGCATGAGATAAAAGAAATGGAGAGTGGTGTGTGTGCTCTCACTGACACAGCGATGGGAAATCAATGTCAACCTTTAAATGAATCAGCAGTTGTGGATGAGCTATCCCGTTCAGGTCGATATTTATTAAACTGCTGCTCTGGTGCATGTTACAGTCACAGATGAATAATGGCAGAGAGACACGTCGTTTCCTAACGCTCCTCTCTCACTGTTTCACTATTGACATTTTGTTCAGTTTTATGTGAGCTGAGGAAATATCAGAGTGCAGGTCAGCCTTCCAGCAGCTTTTACTAGGCATTGATAGATCATGTACAAGAGCGGGAAAGGAGGAGAAAATGAACAGGAAGAGATTTTAAAGTAATTTAAAGGGACAATTCGCCACAACATCCAAAACAGATATTTTTCCTCTTACCTGTAATGCTATTTATCAATAGATTGTTTTGGTGTGAGTTGCCGAGTGTTGGTTGCCGAGTGTTGGAGATATTGATTTCTTGAAAGAGACATCACTGTTGAGTTTTTCACATGTATTTTTTGGTGCTTTGAGCACCACAAGCTGAGTGCCATTTAGTTCCATTATTTTGGAAAGAAGGGAAACATCACTACAGTTTAATATCTCCAAAACTTGACAACTCACAACAAAACAATCTAGATTGATAAATAGCTCTACAGGTAAGAGGAAAAATACATATTTTTGATGTTGGGGTGAACTGTCCCTTTAACCTGAACAGGAAGGCATATCAAAAACTTCTTGATTTCTCACTTTAGGAAGCATTTCTAATGTAAATCAAAGATAATAAAGGCCCTATCAATACAATTTAAGGAAAACAGAAGTCAAAGACTTAACCCACTCTCAGACATTCACCTCAGTCTCCTCCTTCCTGGCATCCCTCCTTGGCTACTGTTGTTGGTAACGTGAGCGGGGCTTAAATCCTAATCCCTCTACACGTGCCATCGTGAATCAGGGTTGGGATGGAGATAGCTATAGATGCTCAGCCAAGACGGGGAGGAGACTGGATGGAGTCGTGTCACCTCCACTGTGCATCAAAATACCTCCAACAAACATCAAACGAGCCTCAGTCTTTATTAATTTCCCCTCTCCGCCCTGCACGCCTGTCCCCTCTATCTGCACTCCTGCTTAATCAAACTTCCTCCCTTTCTTTTTCATGCACTCGCTTTGCTGTTCTCAGCTCCTAATTTCTTTGTTTCCCACTCTCCTCACTTGTCTTACGGGCATGTTTTGGGTGCCATCATGGCACACTGCCACTGCCTGTAAGGTGCCAGTATGCCTGTGTGTGTACAGCATTAAGTGTGGAGTGCAGAGATAAAAGGACATTTGATTCAAATCTGAGCAGACATCATTAGCTTAAAAGGTAAATGAACAAATCTCACGAATGAACGCAGACGAATGGATGTGTTTGGATGGTGCGGCTGGGCGCTTTGAGATGAGCACGAGTGTGTGATCATCAGTATTACAGTGCTGTGAGTGAGCCGGATTTACTTATTAACAGATTTTCTCATGAGCTTTGGTGCATCAGGAGCTAATGAACAGGGAAGCGCATTAACTCATGATTTTACACTAATGATTGTGCAGGCATTAGTTACACATCTGACGTACTCAACATAATTGCCAATCATAATCCAAAGCACAGCCTTTCAAAAGTTTTCAGATAGTTATAACTTCATAGCAGCCACTGGCTTCAGCTCCTCTCTGTGTGAAACATTTGCTAATTAGCACTTAATACAAAGTACAGCTAATGGCAATGTCATAACTTTTGCAGTTTTTGATATTTTTGGTTTTTGGACTTCGAGTTTTGAAGACTTGGACACTGGGGAACTTTGCCAGACATTTCTCACTACTTTCTGTCATGTTATAATTTCAACAAATTGATTGAGCATGTAAATAATTGATAGATCAATCAGCGGTCTACAACATCAATCACAATCCATCACAGTGAAGATATTACATTTATTTAATTTATGTCTTTGTAAAAGCATTTGCAAGCAGACAGTTAAAACAGTCCTTGGTGGTGCATTCAAGGATGCTCCAATATTTACCATTTGGCTATCAGAAAGCATTTCTTTTATGTTGTATATTCAAAGCCAGAAAAGAGCAAGAAGCAGGCAGGGCACTGTAGAAAAATATATGAATTTAGTTAAACTACTAAGAAATTAATAGAAATCAATTACAAATGTGTACAAACTGTGAAGTTATGGTAAGACTTGGATGATAGCTGGTGGTAATGTAACAGCAAAGTATGGAAAACAACCAGGATGGTCTTTGAAATTGATGAATCCATTAAACGTTGGTCCATTGGTGAGCGTCTGTTTTTTGTGTTGGCACTAGTTTGCACTTGTCAACTTTTTTTTTTTTTTTAACTTTTTATTTCAGAGCAGCAGAGCTGCAGTTAAGCTCAGTGCACGAGAAGAGAAACGGAAGTGAGGAAAGCGTCAAATTGGTCCAGACGCCAGACAAAATTGATATCAAAGAACTAGCAGTGACGGACGCCGACTGTTGCCTCGCCTCACATCGCCTGTGTCTCGGCTGAAAAGTTGCTCTTGAATATCATTGCAAAGACTACAACACATTGCTAACTGTCACATGTGCCTGTGTGACAGGAAATGACTCCATACCAGCAGACAGTGTCTTCTGTTATCGTCATTCAAATAGTGAAACTTGAAGACCGCTATGACGATGATTAACAATATGATCCAGTGCTGAAAGAACAAAAAAATATTTACTGTGAAGCAATGAACAATAACACAAACCATCAGGAAACATTTCTGCTAAAGAGCTCAATGGCTTAAGAAAATAATTTTACCTGACATGACAAGTTTGTTCTGATCTCAGTCCATCTTGACATAAGCCATTTGTTAATTTTCTCACTTCTATTTCTCTTAGCCGACGGTCTCCACGGTCTCCAGCACCAAATAAACATGCTGAATTGGCTGAAAAAAAGCCAACAAGGGCAAACAAAAGCCAACAAGGGTCGATGAGTGCCAACAGTGTGGGATACACCGGATTGACAAGGGCATCAAATGCTCAACCACAGCCAAACATTGACCGACAGCTGACCATTAGTTTGTTGGTTGAGGGCCCTTAATGTCAAGAGGGAGTGAGTCCAAACAAACTTGGTAAGATTTTTTATTGAGCCATTCAACTCTTTAGCAGAAACGCATTGTTGTTTTTGTTAGTGTTCACTAGCACACAGTAAATATGGGGTTGTGTTGCCAGTGTGCTAACTGGCTAAAAAGCCTCTTAAATCTTCTCCTGTCTGTCTTTTGGTTTCCCTTTTGGAATGACAAATACAGACCACTACCACCTGCTGCTATGGAGAGTTATTTCCTATCATGCAGATGAAAAACTTACATGCTGTTTGGCTGTTGGTGTAGTCCTTGCGGCTTGAGTTGAACTTTTTTGAAAAGTTTAACTTTTTTGGCCCAGACATGCAAAATTAGGTGACGCAACAGTAGGCTTCGTTGCCACTAGTTCTTTGACGCTGGTTTGGTGTGTCTGGGCCTAAAAAAATGAGCGAGAATCCTGCTAATCTGATCTCACAACATGAACAAATTCTATAAAAACAACAGCAATGTCATTACCAGGGGTACAACAACAGACTAATTTAATCAAAACTGTCCACTGCTGCAGGACCAGCAGATTCCAAATGTGATTTCACTGATTTAACACAGGAAAAAAAGCTTCTCTAAAAGGCTCCACGTCCTTCATCAGCTATAATCAGTGTGTGTGTCCGTGTGTGTAATGGGGCTACTTTTCAGTTAGCCCGAGCTAGCCCCAACCTTCTGAGGACAAAGCATGCAGCCTGTGTGTGTTTCAGCAGTTTAGCTGACCTAGTCTCTGACATTAGTCTGGTTGGATGCTCCACAACACACGGGCCGAGAGGGAGGCCAAAGAATGACATCACTGACTTTTGCTTTGAGTGGATCTGGGTTCAGCTGGACGGCAGAGCAGTATGATATCACTTTGGCCTACAGGCCCTGCACACTCACACACACACATACACACACACACACACACACTCTGGTCCTGCAGATGTGCAATCACCCTCCCTCTCTGTAGCATGTATACACTCACGCACACACACGCACGCACATCTTAACTAAGGCTCACCCAATTAAGCAGTCTGTTGGAACAACGAACAAGGCGCTGTTCCCTTGCCATGAAGTTAAGTGTGTGCTCCGTGTGTGTGTGTGTGTGTGTGTGTGTGTGTGTGTGTGTGTGTGTGTGTGTGCAGGGAAAGAGAGAAAGCGAGGGGGATTGGAGGTTGGAAAATCCCTGGCAACAGCGGCACATCTTATTGCATTTCTCACAGAGGAAACATGACATTGTGAAGGATTACAAACAACCTCGAGTGTCAGGCAACTCACAGGCCGTCCCTCTGGTTGATGGTCATGACATGACAAGATGTGAAAGGGGGAATCTTTAAAAAAAAGAAGAGACATCAGAGTACGTAATCACAAGGTGACTAAATGTTGACTGAGTGGATAAAGTGATGTTTGGGTTCTCCAGATTCCAGAGACCAGAGAGAGATTTAGGTAAAGAAATGAAGTCCAAATTTGAAGAAGAGCTGGACTGCTCTGGCGTTAAACGTCTCTCAGCTGTCACCATAACACTGAGCTTAGAGGGCAACACACAGTACATGGCACAATGCTGAAATACTGTGTCTGCCACTACACTGTAATTTGTGTGTTTTCTGAAGGTATGTCAATTCCCGTCAGAGGAAGCTGTAGTCCTTACTGTGATACTGTTCAGCACCTGTTACACCTGTTTTTCAGGTCAATCCAACCAGCCCGAACTCAGTTGTTACTGTTGCTGCTATCAGCACTTTGCTCATCACACAAGAATACAACACCTGAGTAGAAAAGGTGTATTCTCTTCCCTTTCCAGTTTCTTTGGGTTACCAGGAATTTATCACTGTAATACATCAGATGACAAACTGTTTTCTAGCATACAAACCATGAGCTGGAATCAATCATGCCTCACTTTTGCTACTTCTCCTCTATTTACTTGATACTCCACTGCAAGCCATAAAAAATGAAGCCGACGTACCATTAAATCAATCATTTATGGACTTGATGTATCACGGGAAGCTGCCAAGTTGCAGGAATAGTTAGAATATCTTTCTTTTCTACACTAAATACATAAAACCTTGTAGATATCTTTGAGTGTTTCATGATTTATATCTCACTTTTCTTTGTCTGCATCTCCTCCTTTATAATCGCTATAAATTTAATGAGGGAAATCCATAAGGGTTAAAAGGTTTTAACTGGACCCCCCTAAGTGATTCATTACTGCATTGGGGTAGCCAGTATCCATGGCTGGAGATACCTCTGTGTAATTCCATGTGATTTCCTCTCTCAGACAGCAGTATTCCCTCATCCCATCGACTGCCGGTGCTTACACAGCACAGTAAATATTATTGATTTTTTCATTATCCACCAATAGCAATTACGTTACTCTGTGCTTCAGCAATGATAGCTTACGCTCACTAACAACCACAGAGTCACTGCAACTGCTAAGTGCACACTGAAAAATGTGAGCTATACGTTCAAAACAGAGATGTTCCAATACCACCAATACCAGACCAATACTATGGCACTGAAAAAAATAAATTAACTGTTTACTACTAACCCTGAGACCAAAGCCTTGCATATGTTGTTTTTTACTAGTGGGACTTCAAATTTAAATACTGCCAGTAGTGCTGACATTTTGCTAACTGTTAATGTTAAAGTATTTACCCAAAATCAATTCTTTTTTTACAGCTTTGTAAACAGTAGATACTGTTGGTTGCAAAGCACAACTTACTGCATATGATACTATTTTAGTTTGTTAGTGAAGTTTTAAAACAACGAAGTTGTAAAACGACTTTGGAGGTATTGTTGATACTGATATCTATATCGCAAACTTTTATTTTGTTGAGTTTTTCTCCCTTTTCAATGTGTGCGTCCTCTTGTATCACTCTGTGTCCCCTCTCTAAATTTGGATGTTTTTGCGGTTTGTAATTTGTAACTCACGGGATGGAAAATTGATCTGCCAATCTGTTCAGAGCTAATCAGATCAGATCGATGGATGAGAGGAGCAGCTGCTGTAAGATAATGCAAACCTTTAGACCCAGCAGAATGAACTATTAAGTTTCACTTTCAATGGGGCTGATGGGTGCTGCTGTGAGTGTGGTGCAATGAATAACTGAATGGTTAGAGATATACATTTCATCAGTGCTCTTAATGAACGCTCCAGCTCCAAAAACAGAAAAATCTGTTTGTGGATGTTTTAATTGTAGCAGGCTGTCACAAATAAATGAATGTGTGGGAAATCCTGAATTCTATCTTTATTTAGCTGGTTCAGTGATGCTCAAATGGGCATCACAGCTTTGTTTAAATTCCCTGTGCTACAGTAGTCTCTATTATTGTGTGTGGCAGATAATCCCCTTTGTGTAGGGGGCTCACTAACTGTAGTTTGTCAGTATGCAGGTAGTGACGGTACCCTCCAACTGTGCAATACACTCAGGAACTAAACATAACAGGAAAGAAAAATCCTTCCAACATGTTACACTGAGTTACATTTGTGGACCTTTTTTAAGCAAAGTTTAGTAGTTTTGGGGATTAATCTAACATGAGGGTTCACTTTTCCAAAAAAGAAACTGGAGGTTCTTGGAAATAAATCCTAAACTGATGTCATCCTGATGTGTCATGCTGCTTTTCCCTCTTCCCTGAGTCACCCTCTCCCACCCATAACATTAGCAGCCTCAAGTATGGTTTCTCCCTCTGCCAGCAAATAAATTACATTAGTGCAGCAGAGCAACATGAGCAATAGTGTCCTGTTCTGTCATCTCTGTTCTGCCTCATTCAGCAAACTGATCGCAATCAGGGGAACGGGGGAGAAATGTATTCGTAACATAGCCATCCTCACATCAAGCAGAACCAGAGTAATCAGGGCAGCTGCTGAGAGCAAAGGACTGTTCCTCATCCTCCCTATGTCTTTGTTTATTAGCTGGCTTGATGACTGCTGGCTCACATAGACTGTTGACATTATTGTGGCCACGATTCCAGAAACTTCCCAGTAATTCAACAACATGCTTTTGTGCAAATGCCCTGTGGAGTTGCTGGATATTTTTATTTCAAATATCCACCAAAGTCTATAAAGCAAATGCTCTCTAGTTTAAGCTACACAAGGACATTTAAGATCTTTTTCACCGAAGCCCTAAAAGCCAAAATAGCTCACATGTCTGCAACACAGACACACAAACACACACATCGACTTGGTGTCAAGTTAAGCTGGTCAGCTGGTGACATGTCAAGTCCAGAGAAACAACATGCAGCCCAGGGGATAGAGGCGAGGAAGGGTGAGGAGAGGATTAGTTAGTTTTACCGTTGCAGAACTGTAGCAGTGATGAGGTGTCATACAAGCTGCTGTAGCTGGAAAACCCGTCCTCCATTCTCAACCTCTGCTCCGCTCCTCTCTGCTCCTCTCTGCTCCCTCTGTTATCCACCACCCCTTCTCCCTCCTCTGTCTCTCTCTCTCTCTCTGGTGACTCCCCTCCGTTAGTTTATCGTTCACTTGACGTCCAAGGCGCTCCCTCCATTCACTCAGCACGGGTCAGGCTCCCTGGGTGAGTCTCCATGGCAACCCATTCACTCCGATTATGTCATGTGAACTCTTCTTTTCCTCTTCTTTTCCACCCCCCTCACACAAAAAAGTCCTGAACTACAGCAGAAAACACTCCCTGCTGAAGAATGACTGCACCGGAGCGCTGGAGACACACACAGAGGCAGAAGTTCAGAGGCTGCTGGTGGTTTTGTTTCCTCCTACTCCCTCCTGCTCCTCTTTTCTCCTCCCTCTGTTCTCCTCTCGTCCTTCTGTCTTCAGCGGAGGCAGCTGTGTGTCGTTAGCTCTCGCTGATCTCCAGCAGAAAAACAGCTTTAAGAGGGCTTGAGCTTAGAGCGCAGGCAGGCTCTGGCACAGGCAGTTACTGTGTGTGTGTGTGTGTGTGTGTGTGTATATGTGTGTGTGGAGTGTGTGTGTGTGTGAGTGTTTAGATAATGCTCGGGACAGCCCAGCCTTCCCCTGTCACACAGTGTGGACGAGTCAGAGCGCAGGGGGCTGGGCCTGTCGGAAAGATCCTCCTCCTCCTCTCCTCTGCTGGTGGAGAGGAGAGAGGACGAGAGGAGAGGAAAGAGGTGAGGACAAAAGAGGTGAGGAGAAAAGAGGAGAGGAGAAATATGGGGACAAGGTAGGGGAGGAGATAGGAGGGGAAATGAGGAAAGGAAATGTGAGGAGGAAACAGGAGAGGAAAGGATAAAAGAAGTAAGGAAAAACAGAAGAGATGACATAAGGGAGAAGAGGAAAGGAGAGATGAAAGGAGGAGAAAGGAGGAAAAAAGGATAAAAGAGGAGAGGAGAGGAAAATAATAAGATGAGGAAAAGATACAATAGGTAAGGAAAAGGGAATAGAAGAGATACAGGGATGAGGTAGGAGAGGAGAGGAGGAGATAGGAGTGGGGAAGAGGAAAGGAAATGCATGGAGAAAAACGGAGAGGATAGGATAAAAGAAGTAAGGAAGAAAAGAGCAGAGGAGAAAGGGGAGGAGACGAGAGGAGACGAGACAAGGAAAGATGACAGGACAAGGAAAGGTGGTAGAGGAAAGGATTGGAGAGAAGAGGAGCGGGGGAAAGGAAAGGAGAAGAAAAGAGATGAGAGTAGGAGACAGGGTAAGGTAGAAAAATAGAGGAGAAGAAAGTAAGGACAGGAAAGGAGAAAAGAGGAGAGAAGGTAGGATAGGAGAGGAAGAAAGGTGACAAGACAAGGTAGGGTAGGAGAGAAGATGAGAGCCAAAAGAGGAGAGGAGGAAAAGTGACAGGACAAACTAACTTGGTCGAGGAAATGAGTTAACAAAAGAGGAGAAGTACACAGAGGAGAGGATAAAAGAGGAGAGAGGAGGAGAGGACCAAGAATGGCAGGACAGGAGAAAGAAGGAGAGATGTTTAGAAAGGAAAGGAGGGGAGAGGACATAACGAGGTAAAGCTGAGATGAAAATTGCACAAATAAAGAAAACCAAACAAAATATCTAGTCACCAAAATGACTCAGTCTCTGTGGTTCCCTCAGTCAAAACATAGCGGTTACTACAGTTACTACATCGCTCCCCCGCACCGACACGGAGTCACACGTGTTTATACTGGTAAGGAGTCACATGGGGACACCCCACAACAAACCACCGTCACATCTTCCCTGGCATTTCCTGCAGCCAAACATTCAAAACCTGACATTGCCAGGGGATCTCCGCTGTGGCCAAACATGATTACCATTCTGTCCTCTGTCTGTCTTATCTGCCCCGCTGCAGACTGCACCGAGACCGAGGGATCCTTAAAACAAGGACAAGAGGAGGGGAGAATAAAAGGGAGACTGTGGAAAGAGAGAAATAAATGGGATAGAGGGGGAGGGGATGGAGGTGAAAAAGAGAGCGCGCTTGAGAAGGGTGGGCGGTATAGAGAGAAGAGCAAATTAAAAAGTGAGCAGGGTGGGTGTTTAGTGAGAGGGGAAAAGGGGGATACCCTAAAAAAATCTATCTGGGGGGTTTTGTATGTACATGTGAGGGGGCCTCTTTGCATTATTTATAATTCAAGCTTGCAGGGAGAAATAATAAGCCTAAAGAGTCTGTGGCCTATATTCATGTGTGCTACATTCCCCCCTTTTTCCTGCCAGATCACAAGACGGAGCCGACAAAATAACACAAAGGCAGAGATGCTCTAAAGCAGGGATACTCAACTCGCTTTGCTTTAGGGGCCACTTTTACAAAATGACAGGAGGCCAGGGGCCAGCTGCAGCAGCCCCATACATGTTTCTAGGATTTTAGGAAGTTTCTCAGATTTTAAAACCATATTTCTAGGATTTTATGACCTTTCTACAATTTTAGGCTTTTTCTAGGACTTTTGCACATTTCTCGGATTCTAGGACAATTAGGGTGGAAAGATGTTTCTAGGATTTTAAGATGTTTCTAGGACTTTTACATTTCTAAGATTTTAGGCCATTTCTAGGATTTTAGGACATTAGAGTCTTAGCTAGGACCATTGTCAGCGAGGCGGGGGATCCTCTACTGGCACTTTTTTTTTTATAAACAAGCTCTATTTTGATGATGTTTTATGCACTCTGGCACCACATATATACTGTATATATATGCTAAAAGTATTCCTAGTGTGAACCACGTTATTTTATTGTGAATTAGAAAATAGTTGGGAGGCCATCCGGCACACTATCAGGGGCCAGATTCGGCCTGCGGACCACAGGTTGGGTATCAATGCTCAACAGACAGCAGTGGTGGAGACCATGACAGGATACATGTGTTTCTCTCAGAGTTTTTACATTGGCCCAGCAGGTGTGATATAATCTTTCTGTGCAGGTATCTCTCCTAATAGCTAGAGTCCTCTCTGGTTCAAAGGATAGATTTGACCTTTAAGGGGAGGGTGACAGGGAAGCAGTGAAGCACCTTATAACAGCTGATCACTTTACGGTTCAAGGCCTCCATGTTGTTGACCTCAGCCTTTGTATTCTCTCCCCCGTCTCCCTCAGGAAAACGCTGTACTCTGTTTCACTTATTACACAATAACATCAGGCCACCAATAGGTCCACCACCCCCAGACGCAGCCGGGATTATGTGAGAAAACAAGGTGCTCTTTGTACACCAATGTTGCATTTGAACACTGCAATAGTTGTTTTTAAAATCACAAGGCTATTACATTTCAAAACACACAGAGAGTAAGATTTTGTGTTGACCTTCATACGATTTGCACACTTTGCATTCTTATCTACAATTGCAATGTGGAAAAATGCACCATGGTGTCTGCGTATATTTTAGATACTGTGAACTCACAATTCAGATGTTTTTAATCACCGAAAGGCCACAGCACCCGATGTTTTGATTCAGATACAGAAAGGAATTTCACACAGCTCCTCACCCAGAGTCCAAGCAGCTCACACACTGTAAACATCCTTTGTGTTTTTGTTCTGAAGACTGCGAGTCACGCTGGTGTTTTGTTTGAAGGGGCTCAGATTATTGTAAATCTCATTCTGGGGCAGATTTGGGATCTAGATTAGGGACAGGTCTGGTTTTTGTGTGTCTGTCTCTCTGTGCATATGCTCACGTGAGAAGAGGCAGCTAAAACTGGGGTATATTCTCCCTAAAATCCCCCCCAACGGGTCCCTAAACCCCACCTACTACACAGCGGGTGGCAGGTGGTGGAACCACTGCTGCTTCACCACCCCTCCCCTCTCCATCCACCCCTCCCCTCTCCATCCACACCTCCCCATTGTCCCCCCTTCCACCACCCATGAGTGAATCCAGACGGCGCGCGCGCACACACACACACACACACACACACACACACACACACACACACACACACACACACACACACACACACTATAAACAGGATAGTGCTGTGCAGAGTGTGAGGATATCTCACTTCTGCTAGCAAATACTGCAACACGCAACCTGTCTGTACTGTTTTGGTTCACTCTCACAGCTTTCTTTTCTGCAGCAGCAGACAGCTGCTTTCAGTGAAAAATCTCTAAAGACGCACTTTACACGACCTGCTCACAAAACAACAGAACAATAGACAGAGCTAGCAATTAGCTAGTGATAATGATGAAGCACATAGCAGCCAAAGAGTTAAATATTACCTGGAGACCAAAACTAGAGCTAAAAGAGAGTAACTGCTCCATAACTGCTGGATGTGAAAGCAATGATTTCCCAAAAAGTTCACCACATCAACTTCAAATGATGGGGCATTGTGCCCACAACTTGTTTCTGCTGCCTCAAATAAGCCAAAAATAAAAAAAAATATTGTAGGATTAATCTCTTATACTTTGCCACTGGCTTCATGTTTACAAATTTGGGTATAAAATGATGCCCAGTCTAGAATATTTATATATGATGTAGAGAAAAAAACGATGACTATAAAAGTCAGTAGAGTGCAGTCGTCCGTCAGGCTGCCATACAGGCTGATCATGGCCACTCTAAACAGTTCTTTCACACTGCAGTGTGTTCCAGAAGTGTCCCAGAAAGTAATAAAAATACAAGCCTCATCTATTTTTTCACGGTGTAAGGGCAATCAGCAGTTAATGAAGTTATAAAACAGTCAATAAAAGACGTTTTTCAGCAAATATGAATCACCACAACCAGGAGAGATCTTTGAGCATTCGCTCATAAATGTGTTTACAAAATATGAGGCTGATTGGTGTGGTTGTTTGTGCGGTTAGCTGCAGACACACACACACACACACACACACACACACACACACACACACACACACACACACACACACACACACACACAGAGTCTCCAGACACTTACGTCAAAATATGGTGTCTGACTACTTCATTTAGTGTAGTGTACGCATACTTTCATTTAAAAAAAATGCTGGAACTAACACATATCTGATGCTACCTTATGGTGTTTTAGATGCTTTTTTGTAAATCTAAAGCAACTTTAGGGAAAATTAAGTGGAAATCTAGGGGTAAAAAGGCATACATCACACAAAGAAAAACAAAAGAGACCTTAATTAGTTTTTTTTTTTGTACAACCTGCAGTATCAGAGTACATGCAGCTGTCTCAAAGAGGTGGATTCAAAGATTTGGTGTTTTGCTCAAGAGCACTTTAACAAGACTTGGCAATAGACTTCCATAACTTTCCTTGTGGGCCTGCTGACTCTGTTTTTACAGCTTTGGCTCTCAGGAGGCACATGAAGGTCATATTCAAACTGAATCAGTTGTTCATTTCTCTTAAAAAAAGAAAAGAAACTGCTGACGTTCATTTTATCCACAGATGATCAGTCAGTCTGTCAGTGGGCCAGGATTATACACAATCAAATCCAGAGCCGAGGATGAAACAAGGTCAATCCTCTGAGTGATCCAGTCACCATCTGTGTGCCTGTCCTGGTTATTGGGCGGTTTTGTGCTTTACACCATGAATTAATCCAAACTGGAGTTTCAATGACTCATAGAAACATTTCAAAAAAGGCAGGTGTATCTCTTTACAGTCGGTAAGCGAAGGACTGTCTGCACATCTTTATGAAAATGCTCGAGGCAGTTATGTGAGGGTTTGCTCCAGCTAGTTAAACATTACAGTATAATCCAACAACAGATTTACTTTAGTACAACATTTACAATGGCTCCTTAACTGTTCTGGTCAAGATATGAGGAAGTAAGAATACAGAGATAACAAGGTGTAAGAGTTCATAAATGCCTCCAATGTCAAACATGACTTTGGGTGTTTATTTTTCACTCAGGTGGAGTTAAAAAAATGTTTATGTTTAAAATGTCCAATGTAAATCACAGCAGGTAGCAAAGGTCACCCAGGATTAGCCTGTGCCAGGGCGAAGAGGGTGAGCCAACAGGAAGGAGTGATATAAGTGTTATTCATTTATTTCCCTGGTGGTAACAGTCACATGCAGTTCGAGAGTTCACCAGTCTGGTCATTATGCCGACTCAGTGTCTAATAAAGAGACAGCAAAGGACTGCAGGGCTGATGCTAATTTTAGACCTGAAGTAATCTTTTTGTGCACATACCAGTGTGGCTCTAAGGATGACAATTAGTCAAAGGTTTGCCATGAGATTTGGTACACACATTCATGTCAACATCAAGTCAAAATTTCAATTTGTCTATCTATTACTTGATTTTTTGAAACACCACCTTAACTAATGATGTTGCCATCAGCCTCACCTGTATTTGTGCTTACTGCTGTATAGCAAATGTTGGCATGCTAACACACCAAGTACGAGGGTGAAAATAGCAAACGTGATACCTGCTAAACTTCCAGATGTTGGTGTTGTCATTTTGAGCAGCCAGAGGTAAAACAGCCAGAGATAATAGCATGGCCCTAAACTCTTACAATTGAACTTTCATAGACATGAAAAGCCATTATGGTAGGAGCGCTGAATCTTAAAGGTACAGTTCAAGCCCAAATCAAAATTACATATTTTTCCTCTTACCTGTAGTGCTACTTATCAGTCTAGATTGTCTTGGTGTGAGTTGCTGAGTGTTGGAGATATTATCTATAGATAAGTGTGAATTATCTCAAATAAATATAAAAAACTCAACAGCAATGTCTCTTTCCAGAAATGATGGCCCGCTTACTCAAGATAACCCACAGACCTTGTAGTAGGTAGTTTCACAAAGAAACTATTTTCCTCAACCAAACTACACCCACCAAACGTATCACTGCGCAGAAGTAAGTGTACATCTACTCATGTACGAGAGGCTTGTGTTTGTGACGGCCTAACGTGAACTTTAACGGCGTCCTCCGCAGCTGAGCTGTGACGTTTGCTAGCTCTGTGGTGTTAGGTCAGCTAGCAGTAGATACACGCTTCCTGCTGCGCGGTGATATGGTTTTAGGGTTTAGTTTGGTAGAAAGAAAATAGTTCCTACTGTATATGAAACTGCTCACAAAAAGGTCTGTGGATTATCTTGCGTGCTGTTGGGTGTTTTTTTTTGGCATTTTGAGCACCACAAACTGAGTGCCATCTAGTTCAATTATATTGGAGAAAAGGCAGACATCTCTACATCCGATATCTCCAACACCGCAACTCACACCAAAACAATCTAGACTTATACATAGCGCTACAGGTAAGAGGAAAAAAATGTATTTTTGAGGGGTACACTGTTCCTTTAAATGTCTATTCTAAAAATGTTTTTAACTTTTTCATGTTTTTATATATTTTTCCTTAATACTAAAATGGCCAACTTCCTCATTACTTCTCAACATTAATATTTTATCTTTTTATATCTTGTCTCACCTCAGGCTTTAGTCGATACAACCAAGATCGATTTTCAGGGCGTGACAATTTGACATCTCATAACAGCAGCTGTGCTATGGATGCACCTAGATGGTGAGACGAGGTCAGACCAGCAGAGGATGTAATGCTGTCTGTGACTGACAGGTTCACTCTTTCTAATAACTGTGTGGACAGGAGAGCAGAGACAGACTGATTGAATGTGAGCTGGGAGAGTATATCAGCTAAGTGACGGTTGAAAATACATAATTTTCCACCTGTTGGAGAAACTAATCTGTCATTTCTTATAAATGCTTATCAAAGTAAGCTTAAATTCCCAATTAAAACATATTTTATGACGGTGAATATAACCTCTGCTTCACCTGCAACGGACATTGTTAGTGTCAAGAGTCTAAAGTAAAGAGAGTGCTTATGACTGCATGTCAGTGTTTTCAGTATTCAGTTCATCAAGTCTAGTCCAACACAAGGAGAAAACTGACAAGCCGCTATCTTCTCTGTGTGTGATCAACTAGAACCAATAAAGAAGAGCTGTTCAAAGTTTGTCATCATGAATTATGAGGAGGAAATCTGACCTACTTTCATTTGAGGGGAGAATCTAATGGAGTGATTATGTTTTGTTCACAGCTCTGGTTTTCATGGCACCACAGATGCTGGATTTAGACCCATGACGGGATCCATGATCTGTCACTTATCCCAGTGAATCATCAATCCTCTTACCTGTCATCAGTATTACATCATCAGTGTGAGAGCCTACACAGGACTACAAATCTACAGTCACATTAGCGGTTCTGTGGAGCTACAGGGCCAGCTAAATGCTAACTTTAACATGCCAAAAACCTCACAGTGGCAATGCTAACATGTTGCTGTTTAGCACTTCACGTTAACCACATTCACAGAAAATGTTAACATGCTCATATTTGCCCATATCATTCAACAACTGCCAGCTGACTAGATGGGAACGTCATTCGTTTGCAGGAATCTGGTCATGAGCCAAAGTGTTGGACATCTTCAAATTATGACCTCATGATGGCGCTAGATGGGAAGTCTGGGGGTCACCAAAGTTAGTACAATTCATTCAGACGGGGACATGAATTATAGATGTATAAAGAGAAGTGGATGTTGCGTTGAGGTAGGCCTTGTCATTCCTATCGAAGTTGCTCTGCGGCACATGAATCTAAAGAAATTCTTGTGTATAAAATTACCTGGATCATCTGCATCGCGGGGCTCAAAGAGCAGGTGCACTACAGACTTCTGCAGGCTGAGACACTAACTTCCTGTTTAGCTCTCTGCAGTTTTAAAAGGGATTAAATTATTTAATCATGCAGCTCTTCCAGACTTTTGAAATGTTATCAGAGCAAATGGATCAAACCCTGATAGTGAAATGAGTCATTTCTTGGGGGTTGTGTGACGCAAAAAAAAAATGTATCCACTGATTTACAGACATCTCTTTCACAATGTCAGTCTATGGGAATAAAGCATTTTGTGGGCTCACTGGCATTACATAACAGACTCTAAAATTGTAATTCAACTGTTTGGCCACAAAAAAATTGGTTTCAAAGCCAACTTCTAGGGGCCTGATATGAATATGCATACCAAATTTCAAGGCGATCCAAGAGCTGTTAATACATTTCACACTTAACTACAAATGTAAACCTGATGGTAATGCTACAAGGAAAGTCCAGGGAACCCAAAAGTCATTCAGATTCGTCATCAGGGAACCATATCTGTACCAAATTGCATGACAGTTTATCCAATTATTGTTGCTTTCCATAAACTGAATGGAAAATGTAATGAAACCCAATCTAACAAAGCTTGTACAGCCTATCTGTGTGATATCAGTGCAGAGAACAAGGCTACAGGATAAAAGGAAACGGCAGCTACACACTGCAGTGCACTTGTGTTTTGGGCTATACAAGAAACAGTGATGCCAAATAATGATGTTGTGGTTCAGGAAAACTGGGTCACCACTTGTGTTTTTAGCACAGTCTTTTGGTCATGGCCTCTAAGAGTATTATGCATGTAGAAATCCCCCGCCAGACTCTGTAATATCTACAAAGACCCACATTTATGAATTTTAGAGAAAGAGGGAGTCATGGGGATGCATTTCGCAAGTCTCACTGTGGTGCAACTATGGATTTAAAGATTTTATCAGCAATACTGATTCTTAGCCCAAAATTGGATCAGTTTGCAATTTCAATAACAGCATTATATGGACAAAATTGAACTGATTAATGCTTGATGAGCATTTAAATGCTTAAAATAAATCTAAAATAGGCCCTGATGTGGTGCTGCAGCTCATAAGACAAACATGGCAACTGGATTCAAGGTGAATGATAGTGGAAGTGTTTGGTGATGTTGTGCCAAAAAGTGATCGTCTGTCATACCTATGCTCTAACCAGGGACATAAAGTTATGTGTATTTACATGCTACGACTGTTTGATCCATGTCTGAGCAGCTGAAGACGTGAATACTGGGTGATACAGTCTTATCAGGCTGCGTGCGCTCCAGCAGACAGCGATCAGTTTCTGGCAGATGATCACTTTTTGAAAAGAAAGACATTCGATCCCCCTGTGAGGTCTCTGTGGAAGTCATGTCAAGACAGACTCTGGTAGGGAGACAGACGGCACGAGAGCGTAGAAGAGGAGGATCTGCTTTTGGGCTGTAAATAGCTCCTAATCCTGAGGCTGTGGAGCAGCGTTTCATGTCCTACTCTCACTCTTCTTTTTTGTGCTCTGGAATATATAACTCTGTCAGTCACAGATCAAACGGCACTGACGAATTTACCAAACCACAATCTGTATATTATGGTATGCTGTTTCCCCCTATAGCACAGGTTCATTGGTAACGCTTAATCTTGGCTGACAAATGTAATCACCTGTTTAAATAGTATCATGTGTCTTTCAGTTACAATCAGAGCATTTCATTTTTCAGGGGTGGAAGGAGTAGAGTATTTTTCTCAAACAAATGTTCTGTAACATTCAAGGAAATTTACTTGAGTAAAATTGTACTCAGAAAAAAGTGAAAAGAATAAGTGTTACTCAGTTACATATTTAAAAAAAATGGGTCGGAGTAGTGGGTGTAATATATGACGATGATGATGTTGTATGATAAAACTATTAAAGAACACCTTTAGCTTACAAACTATAGTGCATTAACTGTCCACTAGTGGAACCACATCACGTCTGTGGATGGTAACCACACATGTACAAAGCAACAGTAAATTCCTTCTCTATAGGACATTTGCAGTCTGTGCATGCAGCTGAATCAATAATACATTTACAGTGACCTTCCCCTGTGCAACCTCACAAGAATTAACCAGAAAAGAGACAATTACACAAATAAAAAACAACAATAAACAAAAAAGAGCCATGGGCAACACAGCAGGTGCAACAAACATAATTAGACTACATAACTTAAATAAGCTATAACCTGAACAACAGAAGCGTCACCAAGGGAACAACAGACAAACTGTAAAGACAATATACCCTAAACTGCACAAACACACCCATTAAAGCAGGGGCGTAGCCATCATTTCAGAAGTGAGGGGGACAGATTATTCAGGAATAAACTGACTTTTATTGAGTGATTTATCATCTTCTCACATTCAATTGCGCCTCTCCTTAGCGGCTAAAGAACTAAATAACCACAAACAGCCACAGTATGGCACCCAGGGACCGACTCAACTTCTTTAAAATGATCAAAATTCAAAAGTTTGAGCTTCCAAGCTCTGGTTGAGTTGACACATAATGGCCCTCAAGCATTTACAGGGTAATTAGCTAAATAATTAAGTGCCAAGTGACAACACTTAACATGAAAAGTTCCCTAATAGTTGTGGACATTAATCTCAGAGACACTCTTATCCTATAGACAACACGTCCTTAGTTATAAGGCCAGTTATAATCTGTCCTCACCTTTGAGCCTCGGGCTGATGGTCTGTGCTGCAGCCTGGTCTCTGTCCTGATCGCTGTGTGCTGCTTTCTCCCTGCTCTGTCTGTTGCAATGCAGACAAAAATATGTGCAAACAAATTTTAGAAAAGTAGTTCTGAAATAGCTGTGGAGATGAATGCCAAAGTCATTCTTATTCTATAAATATATTTCCCTAAAGCCATTAGTTATAATTTCTCCTCACCTGTGAAGCCTCTCCCTGACTGTCAGTGCTGCAGCCTGCTCTCTGTCCAGACCGCTGTGTGCTGCCAATAATACAGATAACAATAATACAGATTTCTTTTTAAATAATAAGAATGGTAGTTGTGAAATAGCTGTGAAAATTAGTCACTTTTATGCTATAGATATATTTTCTCAGGCAATCATAATCTCTCCTCACCTACGAGGCCCTGCATAACCACCAGTGTTGCCTTCTGGTCCACAGTCTCCTCCTGCTCTTTCTATTTTAGCATTAAAGATTAAAATTTTGCGCAGAAATTAAGGAGGAGAGGGTCTATTCCTAGCATGAAGCTAGCTAGCCAGTAACAACAACGTTAGCACTCTAGTTCACTGAGCTATACTGGCACCTAATTAATTTGACATCATTTAGCTAACATTGTCAACAGGCAACAGCATTTCTCAACTTACACGGTTTGTTTTGAAGAGGGAGTGCGAGTTGTTTTGCCTCTTGCTGGTTGGTTTGCTGCTGTACATTATTTGTGGTACTTTCGTTAAAACCGACAGTGCAGAGCAATAGTGCCCGCGCGCGTCTCAACTGTGTCACGTGATCACAACAAGACAGCGCGTGTACGCCGCTGCCTATTCATGGTGCGTTTCAAGACCGCTCGGAAAAACGAGACACGACGTGTGACATATGAATTAAAAGGGTTGTAAAAAGGGAGGGGGGCAGAGGATCAAAGAAAAAGGAGCCTGCGCAGTTTTTACACAACACTGGGTTTCCAGGCAATACAGTGAGGGAATGCTGCCTTAATCTATACAGTTACAATAAATACTTTTGTTGTTGTACTCACCTGTTTGAATGTAATTCTGTACATATTGTGCACTGCATAGTCCTCTTAAACTGCTTTAGGTTAAACGTTTCTGCTCATTCATTCTCAGTGCAAAATATAACCAGTCCACTCAGCCTCTCTGTCCCACTGTACTCCCCAAATTCAAAGAGTTTTGAGCTGAGTGCTGAGAGCTGAGTCACTGCTGTGAGGAAATTATTTACAAAAACAGCAGGAAGGCTTCACACATCTGACTGAAGGAAGACGTCCAGAGAATATGTACAAATCATCACTGCAGGGTCCAGTGAGCATATTTAGCATTTAGCTGGTATTGCAGCATCCATCCCTCTGTAATAAGTAGCTGGCTTTGTTAGCAGTTGTTTAGCAAACAGGCTAATTTGGGCTGTAGCCAACAACAGAATAACAATCCTTTAAACAGTTTGCTCTGTGCACTAACATCTCGCTTCAACTGCAGTTACAGAGCTCCCAAAACTAGCAGGAAGAACAACAAACAACCCCAAGCAGGCATCAAGGCCTCTAAATGTATGATATGTTCACTGATACCCTGGAAATCTTGGCACCTGCAATAAACAGTTTTTTTTTTCTTTTTCTTGGCTGTACTCCTATCTCTTAACACAGCAACACTCATAACATAACAGTTAAACTCTAATATGTGACCCAGTCCTTTACAGTTTTTTCGCTTGACCCAGCATGCACCTGTTGTTTACACAACATCATAAATGTGTTTGATCTGGGTCACTTACCTTAATCACGGCCAGTGATTGCAATTACTATCAACATGAATACATGTTTTTTACCCATGCCAATGTGTAATAATTGTAAACTCAACCATAAAACATTATGAACATTCTTAATGTTAATGCATTGTTGCCATTTTTTGTTTGTCCCCCAAACTACTACACTTGGTCCAGTTGCAACTGAAGCTCTAACACCCTAGTCAGTTAATGCAACTACATGTATGTTGTCCATGTTTGTGTCACCTTGAGCTTTGCCCTCCTGCAGCCACAAACATAGCAGGGGTACGTTCATTCTCAAAATGTTTTGCACCATTTTGCTTTGGATTCCAGACTGAGCGACATACTGTATATTTGTAAGATGGTGTGGGGCTTTGAGATATGTTTTCTCCAGTTTGGTGGGTGTGTCATGTGTTTGTCAGTCAGTAAACTAAAGTCTGGTAGATTTGTACTTTTTGTACATGTTTTGATTACGTTTCACACTTGCTTTGATAGTGTAAACATAAGTTTTTCATGCCAATAAAACCCCATTAAACGGATCTGAATTAAACGTAGCCGTATTACAAGGCAGTGCGCACAACAGGGTGTTCAACCCACCACTGTTTTTGTTGAAATAAACATTTTGCTACATTTTGTTGGGGCTGAACGCAGCTCATCTTCTCCTCTGCTGGAGCTGCTGAATTGGCTCCTTTCTTATGTTCCTTTCTCACATGGTTTATTGTGTATTTTATAAAAATTGTTTATTTCTGCAAGAGATGCAACTTAAAATGTAAAAAAGTAAAACGTACAGTTCTAAAGATTTAAAAAAAAAAAAAAAACATAGCCTGATTGTTTTAAAGGAAACAAAAATCTTTCTAAAAGCATCTCTAATCACATGTGACAGTTACACTCAACAGGCCAAATAAAGTGAAGCTGAATGACCATTTAAAAGTAAATCTCTAGATGAAATCCAGACAATGTAATGGTGTCCATCCTACAAATATGGAATTCCTTATAAGGTGGAAAAGTAAATTTAAGATCAGCCACTGTGGTTTATATACAATATGTGACCCAGTTTTAAGAATACTCCACCAAAACCAACTCCCACACACAGCATTTTATCTCCACAACATGCTTTTCTAAGATGACAGATTCACCTTTCACTAAGCATAACCACCAGTCAAGTCAAGTCATATATATAAAATCATAAATCACACATTTGCCTAAAAGGGCTTTACAGTCTGAGCAGCACACAACACATGCTATCCTCAGTTAAGCAAAAAACTGCCAAAAGAAAAACCTTTAAAGGGAGAAAATGGAAAAGAAACTACAAGAAAGGCAAAAGAGGTGGGCTCCTTCTTCCAGGATGGAGTGGGCAGACATGCAATAGATATTGAATATGTCCAGAGAGCAGGATTAGATTTTCAGTCAGCACACATGCAGACGCTTTGAGAGGACTGACATGAACAGATAAGCAGGCGGGCAGAAAAAAAGCAGATGGACAGAAAGAGGATCGCCCTTGTGGACATGGAGAATGTGCCAACAAAGGGTTTCTCCTGTATTATTCTGCACAAAAGTGTGACAATCATAACATCGAGGCACCATATCAAATCATACTGGGGGTATTACTCGAGCCTTTATTGCTTCTGTGTCAACCTTTCACACCTCTTCCTGCCTCTTTCTTCACTGCCTGACCTCCTCGCCGTTACACTAATGATGCCAAAGAAGTGAGGAAGAAGGGTTACAAACCACACTGACTTCTCTACATCTAATCTATATGTTAATGAGGCATAACTTGGACAGAGAAGTGGAACAGGATTGTTGTAATTCAGCTGACTGCAACCCGTGGGAATAAACTAATGTGACTGATGCTGTGTACAGCCATTAAAAAGCAGAAAACCATCTTGCACGTCAGTGGGAGACATTGTAATTTTCAAACCCTCTACACTGTGAAAATGATCCATTTATCTAAAGGACGATGATCTGAATTCACCTGATCACTACCATAAAATCCACCCAGGCTTTGGTGTGTAAAATGGACTCACACTGTGTATCCCAGAGTGCGCAGGGCTGTGTGCTCTCTCAAGCGACGACAACATTAATCACATCTGACTTGGCCGCTGAAACATCCATGTACACCCTTCCCCCATTTCCTGAACAACCAAGAACTCTGCTCCACTCTTTCCCTGTGAGCCTGCACATATACAGTATATACTGTTAGATTTCATATAACTACTTTGCTTCATTGGTCATTTCTTGTGCATCAAATAACATTTCATTGTGCACTTGCATGTTTCTCCTCTCCTGTTCCTTTCAAAGTCACAGCAACTCAGCTCTCCGATCGATACAGCCCAAAATAAACTCTGCTGAGGAAACCTGGCGTCTGCTGCAGAGTTTACTATAATGCATGCGTTAGGGCGGTCTTGCTCCTCCCTTTGTGTGTCACATGCACACACAAAACTGCAGGTGACTGTGCTCAAACCTGCACGTCTCATATGACCCATTTCCAGCCAGTCTGCCAACATGAGGAATAGGTTTAACATCAGCAAAGCTACTTGTCCTCATATTCAGGGCACAGATGGAGGGCTTACGTCAGCAGGCCATGATGCCATCTTCATCTGCATTTATGAGCACAGTCACTCCAGCACACACACAGACACACACACACACACACACACACACACACACACACACGTGTCTCCAAGTTCAGCATCTGTATTGCAGCCGGTGGCGAGTGGATGGTTTTCTGTCACATAACGACTTGTCAGCTCCCACTGATACCCCCATAAGTCTCAGTTATATGACACACACTGCTTTTCATTTTTCACCAAACTGATCTCCGTGGAGACAGACACCACCGCCTCACTCCCCATCCCTTCATCTCTCCAAGTCTCCCTCTATATTCTAAACCCCCTATCTTCCTTGCATCTCTTTCATTTCCCACTCATTCCCCTTCTTTTGTGCTTCATAATTTGCTCCACTTTTGCACCGCATCCCCTTTTTGTATTCTCCATCCGAGTTTTAATCCTTTTTCCCTCTTTAACTTTCCACTTTTAATGACCCTGGGCTTCTCCTTCTCCCCCATTATCAGGACCACCATTGATAAAATATGCTGTTACTGCCACCTGCAGGACATGTACTGAACTGCTGCTGCTGTTGATGTTGACACGCCTGAGTCAGTGTCTGAACTCTGTGTTACTGCATTGAAATTTAATCATTGATCCCAAATACCTCATAGAAACAGCACAAACAAATTAACCATTTTTCCCAAGAAGACATTTAAGTCACAGCAAGAGAACAGTTTTTTTTATTAAGTTAAATAATTAATCATTTTCATCTGAGATTTTTTAAAGTGTTTTTCTATGTTTTGAGACACATGTAAGAAAAAAGAAAAAGTAAAATATCCCCTTAGATAATAGAGATGGCTATCTTCCTGAGGAATCTAATGGAAATATATTTGAATGCAAGCGTTATTTTTTGTTTTTCTTTATTTATTTGACTTGTTTATTTTTCGTATCATAAAGCACTTGATTATTTTTTATAATTATCAAAACATTTGAGAAGTAAGATATGTGTAGAGTATTTGAAGACTCATGTAAACCATCTGGCTGCCAATAAAAACCTTTTTTTTTTTAAAAAAAAAGGTGAATTTCATTTAGCTGTTTTATTTTCTGGGTCCTGGTATAATAGTAATTATTAATAATAATAATTATTATTATTATGAGAAATGAATAAATAAATATAAAAAAACATTGCCCTAAATATTTTTCCCCCTTGAATACATTATCATGTTGGATTTGAATATTTAACTCAGTCTGATACAGATTCATGGAAGTGATACATCAAGCGCAGGTAGAAAAATTGGCTTAACTATTGTCAAACAGTGTAAAAAAATGTGGTGTGAAACTGAAAATATCAGGTTTGAATAAAAAAAATGATAGTACCTACTCTGTCATTTTATCAGTTTGTTGAGTTGAAGGCGTTTCGCTGCCAGTTAGTTGCCTAAATCACAATGATTTAGCTTCCACACATTTTGATGTAATTTCTTGGCAAATCCATTAGAGTATGATATGATAGATAATGGAGGTGTGGTCAGCAGCCTGTCAAATTCAATAACCATAATCTCTGGGCAGTTGTTGCCAAGGCTGCGGAGTCTGTAACTGACAACATCAAACCGTTTTTATACTGCTGAGTCATTTTTGATTATTCTGAGAAGGGAATCAGGCATGGACTGAGCCAGAGAGGAGAGGGAACAGAAAAAAAGAGGAGATAAATGGAAAGGGAGAGATGAGATAGATGAAAAAGTGGGTGGGCCAGTGAGTGAGGGAGGGGGGGAATAAGTGAGTGTAAGAACAAGACAAGGGGAAGGTTTCTATTTATAACTGATTGTTTCTGTTAGTCTGTCAGTCAGGCATAAGTAAAGACTTCTGGCTGCACTTGTGGGAAATGACCCTCAACTTAATGCTTTGTTGTGCACACACACACATGCGCGCACGAACACACACATATACACAGCATGCATGCACACTCACGCAGACACTTGCATGTACACACCACATCTTTTCCATTTACCAACAACTCAGGAACAGCCAGATCTCATGCAACACTTTTGTATCCACAAATCCATCAGCACTACCTTCCTGCCTCCATCCATACAAACCGTCTCCCTTTCTTTTCCTCGCCTCTCAACATATCCCTGATTAAAACTTCTGCAGAGTCATTCTGCATTATTTCATGAAACCAGAGGGATTTCTCTAAGAGTTTCCATATAAGGGCCCAAACTGAACCAGCTCCTCTTTGCTGCTGAATACTTGCTGGCTGATCAGTCCCAGTGGAGGGTTTAGACTAAAACAGGACGGGCCCCGCTCCCTCAAACACACACATTCTGACAATCCAAACAGTTTACAAAGATGTATGCACAGATAAGCACCTCATATATCTCTCTCTCGTATGTATGCACATGTGCACAAGTGTACAGTACACACTGCTTTCTTACCCGTTGGTAGCCCCTCACAGTCAGACATAGTCAGAGAGAGAGAAGAGGATCAGGACAGTGTCTTCTTTTTGGCAGCTTCTTCTGAATCTGTGCCTTCTTGTTTTTATTGCTCTGGTCAAACTCTCTGTTTTACGCTCCAAGCTGTCACACTCTCTCTGTGTGTTTAGCTTACTTTCTTTACTTTCTGTCTCCTTGTACTCCCCTCTCTCTCTCCTTCTCTCAACATTATTACCAGTGGCCAGTGGATATGCCAATCAAGCATCACAAACTGTGCTATTGGGTGCTAAATTTGTAACCAACAGTCCTCCCATGGGATACTGTTTCCCTTAGATATGGCAGGCTTTCTCAGATGTGATTTCATTGACTTCTCATACATCTACAACACAAATCTCACCATTAAAAGACAACACAAGAGAGAAAACTGTTTTGTTTTTTGTCATGTAGACTGCAACAAAATAAGAGGGCAGAGCCTTTTCCTCACAGACTCACCTTAAAATGGTTGCTTTCCAGAACACTTTTCTCCTCATCTCTTGAGCCTGTAACATAAAACATAGAAAGTTCCAGTAAACTTCTCATACCTTGAGAGACAGGTTGGCCAAACCACAGCATTTCTCCAGAAAAACAGTTTTTTGGGGGGGGCAGTAGTAGTTTTTGTTTCCAATGGGGGGCGCTTGAGTCTCATTGAATAGCAGCTTGTTCACACGAGGAGAAATCCTTTGTTGTCTCCAGTTGCTCAAGTGGCCTGGATACCAAGAAATTTCCAGGGTCAAGTGACTAAAGACTGCGATTCTGACAGCTAAAGTAAATCTCAATGGTCTGTTTTATTTCTAATAAATACTCAAGAATTTAGGAGTTGCATTGGCTGCCAATTTCTGCTTAACACAGATGGACAGGCGGGGAAGCAGAAAAACAGAAAGTTCTCTCTTTGGTGGAGAGACAAGAAGTTAGGGCGCAAAATTGAGAAGGATCCATGAAGCAGGGGAATCAAATATTGCAGCCAGTTTTGTGTCTCCACTTAAGTCGTTTCATAACGGAGGAGACAAAGAAAAGTGCTTGCCAGGCACTTCATAATGCTGCACAGATTACTGGCCCACTGGAGCGCACAAATGTTCCTCAGAACATACTTAACATACTGCGCAGCTCTGATTAAGCTTGTCGCCAACTTTTCCAAACCCTCATTCCTGAATTACTTTTCAGCTTACTCAGCTGACCCTTTGTCACTTGACTGGGAGGATTATCACGAGGGAGAGATCCAGCATGTGACTGAGCGGGGTCAGACAGTAGACATATCAAGCGGGTACCAGTGTCACAGAGGTTAGGATTTAGTGCCTGTGACAAGGGTTATCTAGAGATCTTGAGAGGACACAGGGGATGAGATGTTAGAGGAGTGTCTTGCTCCATTATCTGTCCCTCAGAAAGAGATAATGCCCCCCACCCTTTCCAATCTAACACAGCACCCCACCCTTCACACCAGGACCAGCTTTGATGTTTGATCTCCAGCTCTTGTTTGCAGAAGAGCTTGAAGGCCCTTCTGCAAACGTAACCCAAACCCTCACCCCATAAAGACCTCTCGACCCTTCTCACTCTGGCAAACAGAAAGTGGACCATGCACCACTGTGACTGTGTTTATGGGCTAACGATCGTATGCAATTACTTCGACTGAGGTAATAAACCCCAGAGTGTCCAAAATGGTGCCCAAATGATGCTTAATTAGATTGTAAAGTGGTTTAATATGAGTTATTAGGACTTATCTAGCATTGGCTATAAACAACGCAATGATTACCTGCACAAAAGAAACCAGGTCATGGGAAGAAGTCAGGACATTTCTGCTTAACCAGTGTTCATTTGGAGTTGGAGATTTCACCTACATCCAGTAAGCCTATGATTACAGATAGTAATCAATTACATTACAATAACAAACAGTGATATTGAGCTCTCATCATCAATTTTTGTTGTTGTTGTTGTTGTTGTTTTTCAGACCACTTGGCCATGAATTGGCCTGTCGGTGAAAGAAATCACTCTGTTTGGCAGTTCAGCTAAGTGCAAAAGAAGAGCAACAAATATGAAAAAAGCTAACAAAAAGCTAAAGTCAAGAGGCCATGGGACTGAAACAAAAATCTATCCGCTATATAAATTAAGATTAAGAAACAGTTTGCAGTTGTTCATGCTGTTATTTCCTAGCGCGCAATGAATATATTTTGGTCTTCCAACATTTGGTTGTTTTATTAATGTGCTAACTGGCTAACTAGCATTTTAAATCTGTTGTTGGTCTTCCAGTTTCCATTTTTGAATGACAAATACAGACTACTACTACTGGTATGGAGAGTTATTACCTCTAATGCAGGTGCAGCACATACGTACATGCTTGTTTGCTGTTGGTCTTTGTGATGTGTTCACAGACACAATAATCCTTTGCTTCAGTTCTTCTTCAATGTCAGTTTGGTGTATCTCAGCCTTTAAAAAAAAACACAAAATTAGTATTCTATACACACAGAGAAAGCCATCCTTGATTAGACAAAGTGACATGTAATGCATTTTTCAAACACCCAAGAATACAATGATAAACAGCTCTGAAGAAAATAAAATGGATCCTAATATAGATCCCTGTGGAACATGTTTGGTAAATTGTTAGAACATTTATTGTCAAAAGTATGTAAGTCTATTTAGCGGTTGGTCAACCATGTCAATTTCCTTTGATAAACCAAATGAAAGGGCCTCCCAATGCTGCCTATTATCTACAGCAGCAGAAACATCAAAGTCATAGCAATAATTGCGCTGTGATTTGTCCGGAAACCAGATGGATAGTGACCATTGGTAATTTCCTTCAAAGCCAGTGTGGTGTGTTTTTCATGTGGTGCTGATCCCTCTCTGTGTTCAGTCTCCAGACTCAGTTAAACCAGTTACAACTTTTCCATACACTGCTGTTTAATGCATAAACAGAAATTAAACTACTTTATTAATAGTATTTTTTCCCTCACTTTTAAAAGATCATGAAAAATATTCCCTCAGCATGCGAATTAAATCTGCTAAACCATTGTGTCAAGATAGTAGATGATGGATGACCCTTTACAAACTGGATGATGACCTCTCTAATATGTTGCCCTTTCTCTTCAGTCTATCTCTCTCCATCACTGTCACTGTTGCACAAAGTCTCCGTTGACCCTTTGCTAAACCGCTCTCTCTTTCTACGGATGTTTTTCTTTCTCTCCCATCCCCTGTGTCAGTCAGTCCCTGTCTTCTTCAGTCTCAGTCTCCCTCAGCGAGATACTGCCACTTTCTTCAGTTCACATCTGCTCAGAGCAGCAGCCTTCATGGGAGATATGAGGCCAATTATTTTTTTCTGGTCATGAACTGTCTCTTTCTCCTGTCTCCTTTACTACTCTCCCTACTGCAGGAAATTAGTGTGTTGCACTCGCTGTGTTGTATATTAAATTAAACATGTAACCACTTAACTTTATAAATTAAAGAAAATAGCTAAAGTCCGCCCAGTGTGTCTCATACTGTCACCAAAGGGGGCCTTGATGGGGCAGTATCTGATGCCAAGGGCCACTAACCAAGCATCTGTTTTTGTCTATTTGGGAGTGAGAGCAGGTTGAAATTTTATGTTTTGTTATGGTGCTGCGAAATCATTACCCTGCTGTGAGTTATGATTTGATTTTGAATTAACTTGAATTCTTTTTAAACTCAGTTAAAAAATCCCTAGTAGATAAAACATTAAAAAAAAAATACAGATTTAATTTAGTTCTTTAAAGATTTGATGGTTTTTTTAACCAGTATCAAACAAATGTAAATTCAAGAAATTGTTTGAGAAGTGACAATGAAATTATTTAATCATACTTTACCAGTTAAAAAATGTATAATTAATCAGGTTGGCCCCTTATACCCTCCATATAAGACTGTTTATCTGCTACTCGCGTAGCTGCGGGTAACGTATAAACCTGTGTTGCTTGGCCTGCTTACTTAAAAACAAAAAAAAAACAACAACAACAAACAAAAAAAACCCTGTTATGATGTACTCTTGTCACAACATACAAAAAAAGACAGTGCATGTAAACATATTTTTGAGTCAGGACCAACACAGGTGATGCCCACGAAGGAGCTTAATTAATATGAGTAAAAAGGCCTCCAGCATACTTTAACAGGTCTATGTTAATCATCCTCCCGTGGCAGAGGCAGTTGAGTATGCAGGTACTAATGAACTCTTAATAGCGTTAAATCTAACAGCCTCTGAATGATTCCACTAACTGTTTTATGGCTGTGTGGGCAGAACCCTAATTGGGGACTTGTGGCAAAGAGCTCTCTTCACAGCTCTCCACAGGTTTAACAACCTGCACAATGCAACGGAAGCTGCACTTCATTGTGCCAAAGAAGAGAGAATGCAATTACAGATTGTTAGTTGGTTAATTTTTACTGTACTATCATACCAAACATTTTTGGACTGCCTCCCTTGGGATTGCAAGACAGTGGTGGAAGAAGTACTCGCCTCTTTTAATTATATAAAAGTAGTAACATCACATTGTAGAAAAAATTCTGCTATAAGTAAAAGTCCCAAGTTGAAAATGTTGCTAAAGTAATATTTCAAAAGAATTTGCATCAAATTATACTTAAAGTAACAAAGATAAAAGTACTCATTAAGCAGAATGGTGCACTTAAAACCATTACATATTATATTGCTGTATTACAATTATAAATGCATTCATGTTCTCTAGCTTTTTAGGTAACTTTTGTTATATATACGTATATATCTTCTATATTATTTTACATACTTAGTGGTAGGTTTTGAGTTTCCCCATGAGGACCAATGAAGCCTCATTGATCTAATAATATCATAATAACTTTATTGGTAATATTTTGTAGCATTTATCCAAATCTGCAAAGTAACAAAGACTGTCAGATAATGTAGTGGAGTAAAATGTAAAATGTTTGCCTCTAAGATGTAGAAATTAGAAATACTCAATTAACATGCAAGTACCTCAAATGTGTAGAGTACTTAAGTACAGTACTCGATTAAATGTTATTTGGTACTTTCCACCACTGCAAGACACTGCTGTACCTGTCCGTTCTCATTCCCAACTCGACAAATACCGCCGCTTGGTCAGGGATTTTAGTGTCAGATGCTGACGCAGAAAAGCACCTTTCACAGTTTGAAATGCCACTGGTAAAAATATAAGAATCTGGAAAGTCCCTATAGAGCAGGTGGGAGGGGAGGTGGACGGGTCCAACAAACCCCAGATTTTCATCTGGTTCCCTTCCCCATGAATGCTGTGCCAGTGAACAGTAACACAAACCACCAGGAAATATTTCTGTTAAGAGCTCAATGGTTAAAAAAAAAGCAATCTTACCTCATAGAACAAGTTTGTTTGTACTTCTTCCTCTCTTGACTTTAGCTGTTTGTTTACGGGCTCCATGGCCGCTGCAACCGATTCAACATGCTGAATCCGCACACCACGGTAACAAGGGCCGCAGATGCTCGTTGTCAGCCCAAGGTGGACAGAGGGCTGACCAACGGCTTGGTGTTCCACTGCCTCAACGCATGATGAACAACATCAACAACAACAAAATTCAGTCATGCACATGCTGTATATCTATGTTCTCAAATTCAAACTGTAATGGAGGAAGTGCTTTATTTTGGGTTTGTGATAAAACACTTTCTTCTTCATCACTCAGGCTTATACATTTCAGTCACAACAAAATGTTTAAAATGTCAGTAGTAAAAGTTCATGGAGTCATTAGGTTAATGTAAAGAGAATGTTTGTAACTATGTGTGAAATCAAAAGGTCAAATCTTATGCGGAAAACGAGGCTTACACATGCTTGTGTTCATGAAGAAATCAGAAAACCTTATCAAATTAAAAGTCCTGAATGCAGTGAGTTGTGTATAATTGTGTGAGTCAGAGGGGGGCCGTGCTGTATTTCTGGTGGAGGATTAACTGTAAAGAAGGAGGTCTTCCTCTGGCTGGGGGCAGTCGTCCCCCTGCTGAGAAACGGCCGAGGTGTGACGGAGGGGATTCCAGAGCACGCAACAAAAGGCAGGCACTTTGATTTGAACAGCACTTTTGCCAACAACACACACACACACACACACACACACACACACACACACACACACACACACGCACACACACACACACACACGCACCACACCACAGTTCCTGATCCACAGCAGCCCTGCCCTCAGGTCTCAGCCAGCTGAAAGTTGGGGGAAACTCCAGATGCTTCACAGCAGTTGTGGGCTGTGACTTGGAAAAGGAGACAGAAGCAGTGGAAGATTGGCAGAAGGACGACACTGATGGAGGGTTGCAGCTATGTATGGAGTGGAACAATTTAACAGCAGCGGCGCAGGCCTAAATTAATAGTAAAACTGCAGAGGTTTTGGCCTGGAGCAGCGTTTCAAACAGAGAGGGAGGGCAGCGCAGCAACAGGGGAGGACGGGTGGGGTGAAAGGAGGTTCCAGAGACTCTGTATGATGGATGGACTGGTGAGGAAGAGAGGTGGAGGGAGGGAGGGGGAGGTTCAAAAGAAAATGACCCAGACTGCTGCTGTGATGTAGTGGGAGGGAATGCAGGGCAGCAACATGTGGGGATCTCATAACCAAAAAAGGGTTTTGCAATAGTGAGGCTATCCAAACACAGACAGTCGTGGAGAGAAAAACACTGAAACAAATAAACAATGTTTTAAAGCGGGTTCTGATTCTCTTTTTGTTTTTTTTTTTCTTTCAGTGCTCCATTTTGAGGCAAACTGCAGCACAGCAGTAATCAGCAGAGGTGTGGACTCAAGTCACATGACTTGACGAAATACAAAAAAACCTTGCAACTTCACACACACACACACACACACACACACACATATATAAACACACATTTTAACATGGGGGTCTGTATGGATTTAAGCTGTTCTGGAGCCAGCCTCAAGCAGCCAGTTGTTGAACTACAGTTTTTAGCATTTTTCACCTTCAGAGGTTGCCACTTGCATGGTACTAGACTTCTCTGACTTGACTTGGGACATAAGTACAAAGATTTTAGACGTACTCATGACTTGCAAAACATGACTTGTTACCACCTTGGGTAATCAGTCCCACTGTACGCTGGGTAACTGTGCGGTGGAACTGAGCACTGTCACAAGATACAGCACTGAGCTATTATACCTTTCAAGATGGCTCTGTGGCTTTAGTGGCAGGCATAAACCTTTTGACTGGGGTTAACTTCGGGGCTTTTAAAACATGATCCAGCCACACACCCCCCAACACAGACAGACAGAAATGAAAACCTCTCGTCACACACACACCTACTTGCTCTCTCTCCTTCAGGGCCTGCTAAAGCCATTATGGCTCTAAAAGAGATTGTATCAGCTCCGGGCAGACAGGCAAATAGTCAGTTAGACAGTTAGATATACAGAGCTGCAAACTAAGAAGCCTCTGTGCTCGGGACAGGCCGGCTAAATGTCTGGCTACTCTTCAGACGCTCTCAGGTGTGACCGGCCGGTCTCCTGTGTACCGCAGCCAAGGCGGCAGACAGGCACAGAGGTGTTCTGTGAGCCTGGAGTCGAGTGAATATCTGCTCTATCTCTCCCGTCACAGGCTGCATACGCTGCTGTGAGCAACTCAAACACAAGCCAGATCTTCTTTCCCGCAGAACTATGCAGGCTTTCACTGAGTTAATGCATATTTTTAGGCTGAGCCAAGGTCAAACGTTTTGCCAAAGACCTGCCTGACACGTAATTCCTCCCAGCAGCTGCGGTTTTTTTACATTTGATGACTAACTTTGCATTCAAATCAAAGACTTTAGCCAGACCACAAATGCATTGCAGCAGGATTTTAGAAGAGGATGATGGAGGCTTCAGTTCTTAGCTTACTCATACATGTCTTTCTCACTGCACTAACACTGTTACATTGCTGGAGCCTAAACCCGACAGAAGAGGCCCTAATGTCCCCCTCCCTGCACTTGCACACCCACATATGCACACACACACACAACTCTTCCCTAAAATTGCTGATGGCTTGTTTTCATGAACATATATTATTTCCAGATGGAGGTCATGAATAAAACCCGACGGAAACAAGTCGGGTGAAACTGGAAACTTAAAAAAACAGAAATGGAGCGGTATGGAGTTGAGTAAAAAAAACAATCTGTCTCCTCCCCCGCTCATTCCCTGAACCTTAAAAAAAAAAAAAAAGAAAAAGAACAACTTGTCAATTACATGGTTAAAAACAGAGGAACAGTGTACCACACATGAACATGAGGACAGCAATACCACACGATCGTTTTTAAAGTTTTACGATGCAAATATGAAAAATATCCCTAAACAAAAAATGGCTTTCATAAGAAAACAAACAAGAAATGGCTCAGAGCAGCTCAACCTTCAGACCTCCACACATATTTCCAGCTAAATAAACAACGTCAGAGGGAAGAAAGAGAATACTTTCAGACTCAACTGAGAATACAAAAACTATGAAGACCTCCTCTGAAACAGCCACATATTCTGATGCTGATTCACATGAAGAAAGACATACTGTTGTGCCGTGAATGTGCACTAAATTCAACCAAATAACCCAATGAATCCATCAGTGCTCTGCATTTGTTTCAAAACATGTGATCATAAAACATGTGCAAGCTACGCACGATGCCAGAACATCCATTAGCTCTGTCACAAGGAGTGCCAAGACAAACCCGTCAGACGCCAGACATTTTCTTTTCCGAGTCGACGTGGAGGAGGATGAGCCGCAGCTGTAAGTTTTAATAAATTGAAGCTTATCACTGGGAGATTGTTATCAGTGAGGAGAACTTACATGCCAATAAATGCTTTAAACGTTATGTTGTGTGACCAGTTTACTTAAGCTGCATTTCTACTGCATGGAACAACAACAGTATTGTGTGACTATTGGTCCAAACCCTGCAAAATACTGAGTTTAATGTTATAGAAAGCTAAAAAACAAACATAAAAATTAGCTCTACTTGCTCTTTTTTCCATTAGCAAAGCTTCTAAATGGATAGTACCTTGTACATTTGTGAGCTGAGCCAATAAAGTAGAGTTAAAACACAGCAGATCACTAATTTGACCCTTTGACACTAATACAAAATGGGACACCCTGCACATTTCCACAATTTTTTAATTGCCAAACTACTGCTTTAATTCTACACAGTACAATTAATGAAGTGCAGACGTTTCTCTGTTTGGGTACTGACAAAGAGATTCAGCGAGTGTAGCATTGAAGATACCCAGCTGGCACGAGATGTCAATACCACATCAGAAAGACATTAAGCACTTACGCCTGAGAGATGTTAAATTTTGATTTTAACGAATATCATGGTGTCCATATTATAAATGTCTACTTTTTTCACTTTGTGTGGACATTATGATATTTTGCTGACAATGGACTTTGGTCTCCATACCTAACGAATAACTGTATTGTTCTAGGCCTACTTCAAATTGATGTTGACATGAGACATTGGCCTGCCATTGAATTTTGGTCACCAGATGTCATAACCTACATTCAACCAAAAATCAACAACACTATGAATATTTAACGACATTGGTGGCAAAGCTGGGTGATGTCATGGCAGTTTCACGCAGCGTTGTTATGGTGATCAGCTGAGAATCCCGCCTGCACTGGACTGACACTACCTGCAGTGGAAAACGAACCAAGCAGAAGAAATTAAGCATTTGTCAGCCATTCACCCATCAGTGAGCGTCTTTCGAATTTTGACAAAATAAATAATGGTTATATTTCGATAAATAAGCTTTTTGTTCTCTATTTTGGAGTTAAATTAGAACATTGATACAATTTTCCACACAGACATGAGATTATCAATATTTTCGTCTAATTAGGCTTGCGTTTTAAATCCAGTTTCTTTTAACTTAACTTAAATCTTAACTAAACCAACTGTCTTCCATGTGCTAAGGAAATGGTGCGTTCCATTTAACTCGGAAGTTGGAGGTCGGAGTTGGGGAAAAACGACACACCCGAGTAGACCATGTTCCTGTACAACAAGACAGAAAACCAAGATGTTGTGAGCTTAGCCATTGTTAGCAACACCAGTTTAACAACCCATTGTGTTATATTTTGTGAATACAAACACTGTAGCAACATGTCCACAGATAGAAGTTGGACACTACTTTGACTGTTTTAGTGAGACATAAAAAGACAGAAGTGCTTATAATCAATATATCAATACAATTTCACAAGAGCAGATTTCAAGGTTGAAAAATTCTGACTTCCCAGTGTAGGCTAAATTGAACGAACCATAAACTACTCGTTGTGGTACCTTAATCTTTACTGTATGGACATGAGATTGGCGTCAATATTCTAATGACAGCTCTCGTTTCCAAGCATTTTCCCTTCAACTGTGTCAAAAACTAAACCTACTAGCTGTGCTAATGTAAGATACACTAAACTGCTGCTTGTGGTAGCTTAATTGTTACTGCAGGGACATGAGATTGGTATCAATATTCTCATCTAAAGCACAAAAACGTCTGTCCTTCTGCTGTATTAAAACTACTCTTAACCAGCTGTCTTTGTGCAAAGCTAAGCTAAGCTAATCGGATGCTTGTGGTGCCATCTTTGCTGTACAGACATGAAAGTGGTATCAGTATGCTCATCCAACTCTGCAAGATGACAAATAAATGTAATTCCCAAACTATTCCTTCAACAAATCCAATGTTGATTTTTGTGCTTAATTTTTTTTTGCGGCTATATGCAGTTCTTTCACTGAGGTTTTAAGTCTATTTACTGTAGCACAGATAAAACACACACACATCTTTTAGGGGATTATTTCCACAGAATCCAACCAGTCCTGCTAGTCAGTCCAGCTGCGTTGCTCCAGTGAGCTGGTTTGTTCTTATCTAGTCTGACTCAGACTTCTTATCTCCACATCAGACTCTAATCAGCCAGCTTTGTCCAGACAACAAGGGGCCAACATGAGGCAAAGAGGACCCTGAGGCCTCCCCGGTGTCTCCACCATAAAAGTGTAATCTATGAACAAGACGTGCCCTTTCAAGTCAGTGGTAGCGGTATGGCTGAATGGCAAAGGAGTCACTATATTAAAAATATTTGGAGTTTGGATCCTTGTATATTTTTTTCTTCTGCAAAAAAACATTATTTTGTAATTTTTCTTTAAGATTTTCCCTCTTATTAACAGGAAGTATTTGCAGAGCAGCGTGGGGGATGCCATGTTACAAAAGTCTCTGGCTCATATCAGGACGTCACTGGTATTCGGCCTACTCTCTCTTTCCCACCAGACTCTTTGGCTGCTACAAGTCCTGACTTTACAAATTCTTCATCCTGCCACCCTGCAGTCCTGCCCTTATCTCAACCTCATCCAGCAACTCCTGGCAGGCACAGATGGCAAGTCCATTCGTGTGCAAACCGCAGATTGAGCTCTGATTGTCCCGATGACTGCCATTGTCTTACGGTAATGCCCTCTCTCTCACCATGAGAAAGGGCCAGTAAGTAAGCTAATTTACATGTATTAATTAAGGCTCATAATGAGCTCAGCATGACGGGGCATTTGAATGCATTCCTCTGGTATTGTGCAAACTCTGCGGAGCACCGAGGGTTTGCGGTCTCACCCATTCAGATGGGCTACAGATTGTAGGTGTGGGGGCATGCGAGCAGATAAAGGACTTAAAACACACAAAACAAGGTCAGTATACACATGCAAGTTTCACTCCCCCACTCATACACACGAAGGTGTTAATGACAAACAAACAGGCTGTTAGTTATTGGCTGCTTTTACACGGCCTGTTCAGAGCCGGAACATCGCATTGTTTTGCTGCCTCACTGTTTTGTACATAATGTCTGATCACAGACTTAGGGACAGAGCTGTCTTGCCTCTGAGCCGGGAACAGAGGTATTAACAGCCTTGAAATAAGGCCAGTGATCAGCCCTGACAAAACTTAACAAAAAGTTTAATTAAACAGAAATGGTGGTACGTTGAACACCCTGATGCATTACGAAAGCACACTACTTACAGACAAAAATGTATGTATAATGGGTAAAGATCTACCATAATCTACCATAAGTTTGAGCACCTATTCACTAGACACAACCCACCAAACGGGAGGAAAATATGCTTCAAAGCTTGTTGCACACCGCTTTACACCATTAGGAGGACACGTCAGTCAACCTGGAAACTGTCGCAAAACAGTGCAAACTATTTGGAGACTGAATGTGCCTGAGGTCTGAGTAAAACATAAATCCAGAAAGATGTGTCCATGGGTGGCACAGGTGATTTAAAAAACAGTTGTTAGCAATTAGCAGCTAACACAAAGAAAAAAAAACAGCGGCTGTATATGCCCATTAATTGAGGAAAACTATGAGATTCGGGAGCTCTTTACCCTCTGAGTAGAGGACGAGATCAGCCATCATAAAGAAAGGATGTGATTGTAATTGCCATGCTATACAATTGTTATCGTTTATATAGCTCTGCCGCTGCATGTTATATGTCACACAAGAGGCCGACACACTTGTGTTACACCTTAGCCTGACACGCTTCTTTTGGTTCTGCAAAGGCAAATACTACTTTAAACAACAAATTGGAGTGGAACGATGCCACTGGCATTTGGTTCTGTGTAAAAATGCAAAGGAGGAACTTCATACAATAAAAATCCAAATAACCACAGGAGCCAGAAGTAGAAACAATACATTTATATAATTACAAAATTGTAAAACTGTACAAATGCAATAAGTGAAGTATAAAAAAAACACTGAAGTGAATAATTTTTCATTGAAAATAAAAGTTTCACCCACAAGGTGCACGTAAGCTATAATGCACAATCATGTAAGAACAATTACATTTCATTCGATGACATAAATATTTATGAACTACGCAATAAGAAGTACAGAAGTATGTAAAAACAGACTGCACTGGAATGGTTTTAATCATCTTCGCTCATTGTTGATGTGGAAATGCTTACATGGTTGTTGCCATCTCATACCACAGCGCAGCTAAGCCAGGGAACCATGAAAAAACAGCCACAACCTCAGCGCATTAACATCAAAGTGTATTTGTATAAGAGCTTGTTTTCTTTTCTCGTCCTCAGGCTTCAAACGTTGAGCTGCAGCGGCTGTTCTTATTACCTCTTTGGCTTAAAAATCCTACTATGGGGACCCCGGCCTCACAACGAAAGCCAACACACATGGTGAATAAAGACAAGGTAGAAAAAAAACAAAAAACATGTCGAGGGCACAAGGCTCTCCCTCCTTAATTGTACCTGAAGGGAAATCCCTTTAAATAGTAGTTGGCAGAGGCAGTGAGCTGGCAGGCAGATCAAACAGTCACTGAGCAGAAGCCCTATAAATACATCACATTCACTTGCTTCACTTCAAACGCCTCCTCGACTCGGCCTCTACACTCCTCCTGCAAACACACAGAGCCGAGTGGCGTTCGACATGTTCACGAGGAGTTCTCATTCTAAGCGCCGCATTTTGTGCGTTATCTCTCATCCCACTCCGTTAACAGCTCCAATGAAACAGTTGTGTTTGCGTCACACTGTGGGAGTTTCAGGAGCTTTGGTTTTCTTCACATACACCTCTGACATCCCATCGGGCACCAGATGACTGAAGCTGCTCCTGAAAGAGGCCAGGAGGCGACCTGCAAAAAAGAGAGGCACGTTAAACACATCTGCAACACCAATAAAGTTACATGTCCTGACTGGATATCCTTAATAACCGTATACATTTCAACATTTTAAAGCTTCATCAAAAGTGCAGCAGCTGAGTGTGTTTACTCAGCAGTGGTAGTGATACACGATTTTGTGGGTAATTATACACGCTTATTATAGAGTGCTTTCGGTATTTGGCTAATTTAATTTATGTAATGACTTTTACAGACTTAAGTGGGAATAAGACCAGTAATGTGATAAAAATGAAAACATTTGACAGAGTTCCATATGGAGAAAAAGCTCTACTAACCCGTCCATGTCTTTTGGCCGGTCAGAGTGAAGCTGTTGCACTGAGAATGGGAGTTACAGATGTGTGCGGCCTCTTTGGCGCTGTGCACCGACAACACGCAACCCTGCTGGCTGTAGGACGGCCAGCAGCGGTACTCCGCGTTCCCAGAGGTCCCCATACCTCGCATCACAGTGTAATCTAACCACAGAGGAGGAGATGCCACTTCAGTACATGAGGCTACTGAAAGATTTCTGAGTGCTCTTGGAGGATAAAATGAAAGTTTAATGATCCCTGCGGAGAAACTGATACTGAGCAGCACAGAGTGAAGAGAATACAGATGAAGAACAACAAAGAAAACAGGTTGAAGGTGAAGATGCAGCGTCTTTGTCATGCACATCTCTTACTGACTTTAAAAGGATTCTTAATATAGTTTGGATTGACAGGTTTAAAAGGCAAACGATACAATCAGGTGTTATAAACGGATTATAATGTCTAGTGGCCAAAATGAATTATCTAAACTGAATGATCTAAACTTTTCCATAGTATTTTATCCCATTTCCATGAATTTAAATAGCTTACAATGTGTAGGCCTATATAGCGATACACAACATGTAATAAAACACTCACTTTTCAGGCATTTGTGAACTAGCAAGATGATAGCAGTGAAAAACTAACTTTATCTGCTTGTTAAGACATTCCTGCTGGGAACTAGCTGTATCTGCCAATAACACCAGACCAACATCTATGGTTACTTTGCAAAGCGTCAAGGCCACGGCCCTTTTTCGGGACATGGAAAACTCAATGCCCTGTAGATGTCAATGTAGCTAAATGTGCGGGTTTTTTTTGGACAAGTTTGTAAGCATTTATTTCTTGTTTGTTTTAAGGACATGTCTAATAATTGTTTTGCGACTATGCCTGAACCTGAGTGTTTGCAAAGCATTAAGAAATTAAGGATGATTGCCGTCATGTGCCTTCGGTTTTCTCCCCCGCCCATATGATCAATAACTCAACACAATGGCTGGATGTTGCTTATCTGGACTGACAGTATCTTATGTGTCTCAAAACTCAGTGTGAAAGCCTCAGTTGACACACTAAACAACAGTGTTTCCACATGACAGCATATTTCCTTGGTAATGACACAGTGCCAACTGGGTTATGTCTTTGTGACACTCCTGATGTTTTAAAAGGTAATGCACAGTGCAGCACTAGATTTTTAAGTTAGTAATACAAGGAACATATTTTGCAAAATATGTTTTGGGATTTTTATGAAAATATTTTAATCCACGGCCAAAACAATATGTATTTAAAACCTTTCTAAACCATTTGCTGCAAGTTCTTTAAATAACAAATAGGGTTCCGGTAGTGATTATTCTGCAATTTTCCTTGTGTTTGGTTTCTCATAATCGCAACATCCCAGAGCCCAAGATGACATCTTTAAATAGCTTATATTGTTTATCAAAAACCTAAATATTATGAATTTACTTTCACAAACATGAAAAAAGAAAAAAAATCCTCACAACTGAGAATCTGAAACCACAAAACGAGCATTTTTGCTTAAATAAAGCAAAAAAGAAAAGTAGCTGCACTTTTTAAAAATCCTGTTAACGACAGTGCAGAATTGTCTATGCCTATTTATGATCTTGGAAAAAATTTGAACACCATTTTGAGTTTTTCTCCAGTGAACTGTTGCTCCACATTGAAAAATCACTTCACTCCACCTTCCTACTGCGCAACATTTGTGTTACATTCATCATTATAACGCTTTCAGTCAGACTTCTTGTGGATCTGGCCTTAAATCATCTGCTACACATTAGCAGGAGCCATGAGAAAGAAGCATGCACACATGTGCCTGCACACACACACACACACACACACACACACACACACACACACACACACACACACACACACACACACACACACACACACACACACACCACAGGAGCAGGACAAAAGCTTCGTCTGTGAGTCCGTACGGAGGAGGCACACTGTTACAAACTGTTAACCTTCCTAAATGGCAGGAGCGGGTGTGTGCGTTTGTGTGTGTGTGGGAGTATTGTTAAGAGGAAAAGGACACGAGGATCTGCCTTCTGGGTTTGAGCAAAGGGAACAAGGAGAAGGAGTGTTTCAAGGATCCTGCTCAGGGGAGAGAAAAAATGAGGCCTGTTGGGGAGCTAAAGGGCGACAGGCCTCAGCTGTCGAGGAGACAGAGACGGATGAATATAAGCTCTTTGTGTTGAAGATGACACGGGAAAGCAGTTGTCCTTTCATTTTGATATAAAGAATTTATTTATGACAGTGCTCAGGACCTAAATGAATTCACTCTTTGCCTTTTTGTACACAACTTAAGTTCAGACTTGCGGCAAGAGCGGTTTTAAGAAACTCCATCTTTACTAGATTCAGGCCGCCTCCGTCAAATCACAAATGATCTCAGCTGTGGAAAAGTTACATCCACGTTACCAATGAATCTCCATCTGTCAGCAATTTCAAATTAAGACTTGATGAGCGTCTTTCTCCCTCACACACACACACACACACACACACACACACACACACACACACACACACACACACACACACACACACACACACACACACACACACACACACACACACACACACACACACACTCTCTCGCTGTGTTCGTCTTTGAGCTGTGTTGCCATTTGGCTTCTTTTATCAAGCTTCGTTGAGTTTTTGGCTGCAATTCTCTTTTGGGGAGACATATTAATGAGCAGATGTGTTTTTTAATACACTGTTGCACAATCTGTTTGTTTCCCTCTTTTTGTTGTTTAATTGTTTAAAGCAACAGTTGGACATTTTGAGGAATATGCTTATTTGCTTTCTTGGTGAGAATCAGATGAGAAGATTAATAGCACTGAAGTGTCTGAACATTAAATGTGAAGTTAACGCCAGCAGCTGTTTAGCTTAGTTTTGAGTGAAAACAGGGAAACAGCTAGCCTGGTTCTGGTATAAAAATCCACCTATGACAATGATCTCATTTGTTTGACTGGTAAAAAAAAAAACCCTGAATTGTTAAAATGGCCATTTGCAGTTTTACAGGGGTTATTTGCTGCTCTATCTTGGCTAGTAGCAGTAACTTCCTAAGGACTTGTCAATGACCTGCAGAGAATTTTAATCGTCCCTGAACAAACAAGACGTCACATACTAGTCAGTGAGCTTCAATGGTGCATTCACATGACATTGGATTTATCCAAAAAACGACTTCACAACTGGGAAAATTCACACAAATAACAACCTAAAAGGTAAGTTTTGGTATATGACTGTAAGACGTTGATGTTATATAGGCAGAAACATGGCGGATGAATGTAAATGTTTCCCTGATGGTGAGAAACCTTTCATGTATTGCATATCAACTTTTTGTTCACTTTCAATTTGTAATATTTTTTTAGGCTGTAATCGATAGTTGCTTTGCACATACAGTGACCTAGATTATTTAGAATAGATTTATTAACATAAATCCTGATAATAAGTTTGGTAAGGCAATATTTTAGTGGTTTTACACCACTGATTCTCAAACTGGGGCCAGTGGAATCCTGAAAGAGAGTCTGAAAAAGTTTTTAGATTTATCAAATGTTCATGATATTTAAAAAAAAAAAAAAAAAAGTTTACAGACAGCTTCAATTTTTAATATTTTAACCTAAAATATTAATGCAAACTTTATTCAACCAGGTTTGTCCAGTTGAGACCTGGCCCAGAATAGCAAAAACACAGAGTTAGCATAATAGAGGTAGGTTACATTCGAATATAATAAATCTATAACTATTCTCTTGTGTTGTTTTTTTTCCTCAAATAACTGACACTATAGAGGCATAAAAAATAGCCTATGTCAAATTGTTCCAACGGACATGCATGAGGGTGCCCCTGGTATATTCTCTGTCTTATTTGTGGTCATTTGCTGATAAAAAGATTGAAAACCTTTAAGGAATGTATGAAAGTGCATCTTTGTTGTCATGCAAATACTGGAAACAGCAATCGACGAGTTGCTTAAACACTCAGAGCAATAAAATACAACACATCTAATCTGTAGCGTTCATGTTGTTTCCACATTATGGCTTAAAAGCTCAAAGGTGGGAGTATGACTTTACAACCCAAGAAATTAGGAAATCCAAGGAGCCCATGAATGCCGCGTAACCTTTGGCCAGAGCCAAGCTAGCTGTTTGCAGTCTGTATATATGTTAAGTTAACTGGCTGCTAGCTGTAGCTGCATATTACCAGACAGATAGTGCTGGACTGGTATTAATCATAAAAATAGAAAAAAAATCATCAAACTATTGACTAAACTAAGCTAAACTAGGTTAAAAATGTCACCAGTCTTTTCCTCCACCCAAAAACAACCCGTTTCAACAAAACCCACAATATGGCACAATAATGCACACACACACACACACACACACACACACACACACACTTTTTTTCGAGTCTTATCACACACACTTAGCAGCAGCAGCAGCAGCAGGGTTGACTCATGGCACCTCCTTGTTAAGCTAGAACATTCCCTCCCTGGTGTCAGCCTCAGCGCCCGGGCCTCTTTACCCTGAATCTGTGATTAAATTCACAAAGCGCTGCTATATAAACAGTCCAGCATCTGGGGGGACGGAAAATCTCACCACAGGAACGCAGCCAGTCATTCTGTTATTAATATTTCATAGAGCTGAGAGGAGCGGCAGGAGGGGGCTGAAGTGGAGTGAGCAGAGTGACGGACTTTCAGTGCTTATACTGAGAGAATACAAAAGTGGGAGATAAAGTTTGCACAGAAAGTACTTTCTACGACTGTTATGATAGGATAAAGTATGTTAACCATTTGAAGCAAAATTAGCTCGATTTCCTGAAAACACAGGAAGAAGTTACAAGTTACGAGAAACAAGAAAATTACCTGAAATTTAGCGTAGAGTAAAAGGTTTAAAAAAAAAAAAGATAAAATAGCTAATAATTATTATTACAATGATAATCATAAATGTAGTTTTCTGGCCTTCCACCCACCTATTTTCAAAATGAGTATCTTTCTAGAATTTTTTCTGGTCATTTTCTTGTTACCCTCTTCTAATTTCTTGCAATTTGTGGGACACCTCTTAACTAGTTGCTCAGTGCTTTTTTAGCTTTCTTTTCAAAAGTTTAAATGCATTTGAAGAAAACTGCTGTTTCAGGTTTCAGAGAGTTAACAAAAGTTTTACCAATTTTTAAAAATCAAAAGATGGATAAAAAGTCTAAATAAGTCAAAATATCTCTGCATGACTATCCTGGAAGGCTAAACCGAACAACTCGATGTAATCCCAGCGCTGTTTTTTTAAATGAACGCCGACTGTGCTTTCTGAGCCAGAGACATGCAGGATTAATCCCACTTTGTTGGTCTTGTCCTCTCATTCCAGCTGCCTAATAAACCTGTCAAAACAGCCTGGGCAGGAGAAACACCCCCCTTTCGTTTTTTTAAAGATACAAAATGAAAACAGAGGTGTGGATTGTCTGAGTTTTCTCGGATAAAACAAACCATGCATTCTCTGCAAGAAGAAAAGGGTCTACAAGAGGGCCCACTGTACTTTATAAAAAGCAGCCTGTATTCCAAGAGCTCTTACCTCTGATTATTGATGGAGGCAGGTTGTCCAGGTGCAGGCCAGACTTGTAGAGGAGCAGGATGTGTTCAAAGGCCTCCAGCGTTTGATTGATGTTGGCTTTCAGCTCCCCTGGACACACACAATGCAATCAAATCTCTACAAGCATGAAGTTATACTCATCCAACATGGATGATTTCTCACTATGCTCTCCTGTCTAATCCCAGTCGTGTGATCTCGACAGATAACAAATTGCATTCATTACCTCGTTACATGTCACGGAGCATCTTGTCGAGCTCATTAAAAGAAGCACTTATACAGAGGCATGTTATTACACGACTGCGATAATGGAATGATTTGCTCTCTGATCTTCAACAGTGAACGTCCCGTCATGTCAGGACTTCTCTCACCTGTGGAGTTCATGATGTGGTCTACCAGGTGTGTGAAGCCGGGCGGGGCCTGGTGAGGCAGCAGGTAGGTGAAAAAATACCTGGGGCCCGGGCAAAGACAACGCAGTCAGACACACGAAAAGACAGACAAGCCCCGTCACATAGTTCCAACAGACTTGTCTCACACCGGTGTTAAAACAAACACAGTACATAAAGCTGTCTGTTTCAAACTGAGAAGACTTTTTTTCCCCCCACTGACACTACCAATTTATTCATCACACCACCTCCATCAAACCGCAAATTTCCAGCTGTATGTCTTCACTATCAACATGTTAGCCCGAGTCTGTATTTAAACAATCATCCGTGTAGCTGCTCCATCGATCATGTCGTAAAGCTGTCACTTTTCTTACCTGTAGGCGTTGTAAATATTCCTCTTCTCATTCAAGCCGTCACACACTCCCCGGGCCGAGCACGGCAGAGTGAAGTTTCTGTGTGGAAACTGGAGGGTGCAGTCCGCGTCTGTCTGGCAGGAGGTCTCCTCAGCGCTGGCGTCATCCAGGTCAGTGAGCTTCAGCTGGCCGGACACGGTGACAAACTGCCGGGGCTGGAAGTCCAGCAGAGCCACGGAGCCCAGAGGAGACTGGGAGAGGAAGTGGAGCAGTCTGACCAGGTCCAGACAAACCTGAGGGGAGAGCAGACGTGCCAAAACCTGATCAGCCGGATTGATGACTGTTTGGTTAAGCGCATAGAGACGTAGTCAGAGAGCAACATTTGTGGTCCGGGAATGAGTCCTAAAACCCAGCCATGAGTTTGCATTTTAGCGCTCCCTGTTCCCTCGTCTGAAGTCAATGGGTTTTTGGTTAGATGCCTGAAATAAGATCTGCGGTTAACACAAGCATCAGAGACTTCCGTACATACCCCACTCATGACTTCTGAAGCTTTTGTGTGTCTTTCCGTTTCAAAATGCTAAAAGTGGTGTTCTTTTTGTGCTGAAAAAGTATCATAAACATTTGTTTACAACAGAGATTATTTTTTGCAATAATCCAAAATCGAATGGAAAAATACCATTGGCTTTTTGTCAAGGGAACCAGGGTGACATTAACTTCCCTGTCAGCCCACAAAACACATCATCCCAGCAGCAATCTATTGCCCTTGTGACTAAAATTAACATATAAATGCCTCACATTCATAAGTTCCAACTCTCCAATGTGAGGATTTGCTCTTTTTTGCCATGTTATATAAGCTCAGATGTATTTTTGAGTTTTGTTATTTATTCATTATGTTTGCTAAGTATATGGCTATTTCCATCATCACTAAATCTAAATTCCTTTTTTCCCTGATTAATCAGTTGGCGCATACAATAAATAATAAATTAAAATGCCAATCATAACTACCTAAAGCCCAAGCTAACATATTAAACAGCCTGTTTTGTCCAACCAACAGTCCAAAAAACACAAAAGTACACCATTTACTATCATAGCAAACAAAAAACTCCAGGGATGATGTCTTTTTGTATGTCAACAGGGAGATTAGCACCGCCCTGGTTCCCTCGTCAAAAAGCCTATGGGATTTTTCCATTTGTGAAAATAACAGGTACTTTTAGCTCAAAAATAAGGTTTAGTTTTTGTTTTAACAGAAATTAGTGCATGCTTCCAACTCTACAATGTGAGGATTTGTTTCTGGGCCATATAAAAAGTAATTAAGTGTCCATCGTGATTTCCTATTTCAAAAGCTAATAATCAAATGGCTTGTTTTGTCCGACCAACAGTCCAAAACCCAAAAGTACTCAGTTCGATAATAAAAAACAGAAAATTAGGAAATCCCAGTTGGAGAACATGGAATGAGGGATTTAATTTATCTTAAGTTAAATCTTTTAATGATTATCTCACGAGAAAAAGTCAGATTATTCAATAATTTAAAAATGTTACTTTTAGCTCCAAAATGGACAACTCCACAAAAAGAAACGCATGCTTTCCCTCACTTCCTGCCACCTGTTGTCAAATAAAAACTTTTGAAAAATGCTGAAATAATCCAAAAATTCTTGGTGGTGAAGCTAAACACTGACTTGCTTATTCCTGAAAAGCTGACACGTTGGACATGTAATTAAGTTTCATTATATTGCTAAAAATGGTGAAATAAAAAAAAAACCACAGTCTCGCAAAAACAGTGTTATTCGCTTTTAAGACGTTTCAGCAGCCACATTTGCAAGCCATTTCCTGAGCCGGCTTTTATAGCACTCTTTAAATCCTACAATAAAACAGAAGGAGAAAATAAGTAGGCTACTAAAGGCAAAATAAAGGCATTAGCCACGCACTGACAGAGCATGAAATGATTCTGTCACACTACGAACATAGCTGCGGTGTTAGGTAATGCTCCGAGTCTCTTGGACGTCACTTGGTGGGATCGAAGCACTGTAATAACAGGGCTGGGTGAAACCGAACACCCCCGGATTACTGTAGCCTGCGCAGATGCAACGTAGCTGAAAGGGGCCGAGCAGCTCCGGGGGGGTATTATGAACGGCTATTTGGGTGATGCAGCAAAATGAGGCCCCACAGTTGAGATGATACTTGCAGACGGGGATGTTGCTTTTGCTAATCCAGAAACAAAGCATGCATGCTCTGACATTTTCCCCCCTCTTTCAACCATTCTTTCTGTCTCTTCATCCGTGCACAAACACACATGCTCGAGTCCCTGGAGTGTAAATTCAACCTCTGTGACTCCCACTGTGAGCATACCTGTGATGGGGGTTGACTTTGTGTTAGTGCCTCTATGTGTGTGTGTGTGTGTGTGTGTGTGTGTGTGTGTGTGTGTGTGTGTGTGTGTGTGTGTGTGTGTGTGTGTGGGATGACATGACATTCCTAGCCTGCAGTGGATTAACTCCAGGACCCATCTCCATTCCAACCCAGGCCTGATCAAATACACTGAGGGACAGATGTCAGACCTCCAGGAGTTTCAAATGTCCTCCTCCCTCATCTTTCAGCCTGCGTCTCTCTCGCCAAGAGGAGCTCGCACATGCATAACGTGCAAATATGTGCAGTGTGGCGTAAAAGGATAAATGGACAGGGCACGGACAGCTGAAACTAACACGCTTACCCTGAATCTGTCCTCCCAGGGACTCTGGAGCAGCTGGATCATCTGCAGAGGATTCCCCTGCTCCAGAATGACTGTGACTCGTCCCTCATGTCCCCCTCGTCCTCCCGCGTCTCCTGCACAGTGACCTTTAAGCTGTGAAATTGGAGAAGGTTGGTCACAAACAGAGAAAAATTGTGCTACTGTTTTGCATTTTAACTGAGCAGAAATGAGAGAAAGCAACAAGCTAAAGTGTGTAAAGGTTCTTGGGGTGAACCCAGAGGACACGATGTTCTGCCAGCCGCTGCAGCTCAGACTTGTGACAGTGAAATAACATTAGCCTGAGGGGAATGTGCTCTGTGCACTTGTGAAATTAATCGATTGAACTATCAGACACACTGCTGGAGAAACAAACTTACTTATTTAGGGACTGTTTGTTATTTATAAAAAGGGACTGTGTGGTGCAGAATAAGGAATGGCACTTTATATAATCTTTTAAGCACTGGGAGGTGAAGCGCGCAGAGGGGAAATGAAGAAACGTACGTGATGGTTATCACAACGTTGTCACATCGACACATGATAGAGCTAAGTTTCGTCGACAGCTTCAGAAAATAAATTTGCAGTTATGTTACATTCCACAGAAGATTATCCACAGAAGACTACTGTAGCAATTTCACTACACAAAACAAACTTCAAAGACTTCTGCAAAACTTTTAATGATATTCACTAATGCCATGACTTTTCCAGGCCTGGGAAATGTGATGTGTGTGTGTGTGTGATGTGAATGTAATTTGGTTTTCCATGACAGTGGAAACCCCATTTACATGGCTGCATTTTGTGTTTACTTTAAATACACTGGAAACTTACAAGCTGAACGTACTTTATAATATCTAGAAAACTGATTGACTTGAATAAGTTAGGTAAGTATAACTATTAGTTTAAATTGTATTTTTGAGCTGTTGCAAATTAAGAATGATGAGTGAAATGACTTGTTTCTTGTAAGTGACAGCAACTTAGGTTTTTAAGTACACCAAGTTAGTCAGATTTAACTGAACAGGTTTATATATTTTACATGAGTATTTATATTTGTAATAAAATGACATGACTTGGAGTCCTATTGAAATCTTGTTTAAAGTCAAAGAGAGCGATTAGTCTGAATACATTTTTTTGACAACTATAAGGCTTAAAGTGGCTTTGTTTTGATTGAATTTTTTTGTTTCCAAAAATTGACCTATATGACATATTATGTTTTAATCCTGAAAACTAATCACTCTTTGATAAATAAAGTAAGAACAACAAACACAACCGGTTTTCTCAATATTACAGAGTAAACACAACTTTTCAGTTAAGTCAGACTAAGTTGGTTTGTCTAAATTGCTATTACTTAGAAAAAAGTATGTTTCACTTGTTATTTTTAAGTTAACTTCATAAACTGAAGTGAACACAACAAAATTTAAAGTAAAGCTCAAAAATATAAAGGAAACGTAATATAGGAATAGTTATATTTACTTGATTTTTTTCAAGACAATTGATTTCCTTGATTTTTTCTATTTACCATCAACTTGACAGATTTTACAGCGAATCTTCAGAATCCAAAACCTGCAAGTGAGTTTGAAAAGCATGTTTTCTTCCAAAATGTCCAAAATCACACAATTTATCAGAGCCAGAAACTGTGAAATATGGTTATTGATGATGGAGCGAGGGTCATGCGTTTCCCCCCAGGCACTCAGGGAGACTCGAGGAAAAATGTTTGCAGCTCCAGCGAGGGTCATGATATAATAAAAAAGTCACACCCCTGCCACCACTCTGATAAATAATGTACAGTCCCTTGATTCAAACTAGTTGTAAATTGGGCAGTAATAGTTTGACTGAATAAACTCAGTGGGGGTTTCAGATGCAGCTGAGGATAGTGGAGGGGACAGAGGCACATTGTCTGATCCTGCCAAACTGGACCCAAGGGTCAGAGGAGGGTCAGTGAATTTAATTTAATTACATGGGAAGGTCCTGCAGAGCCAGTGAGGCCTTTTATCCACTTCACTGTGTGTGAGACAAAGGAAAATGTGAGCAGGCATGGATTATGGAAAATCTGTATAATATTCCTGCAGCAGCTCCAGTGTTTTCAAAGTGAGCAGCAGCTTCTAATGCAACTTCTACTGGCTATAATGTTGCTTTGGCATTTGGATAGTAAGTTTATATTTAACAGCGTACAAAACTTTTTATAAGGTAATAAAATGTATGCGCACGAGGCAGACTTAGGCAAACGTTACCTTGATGACATTTGGATGCTTCAGCCTCTGCAACAGCACAATTTCTTTCTTCAACTTGAAGGCAACGAGCTCGCGGCAGCCTCGCGGGTCTTTAAAATCCTCCACACACTTCCCCATGTCTATCCCCTTCTCGTTGACGAGTTTTAACGCCACATGCCGACCTCCTGCTAAATTCACTTTGACAACCAGTTTGGTGTATCCAGACCCGAGCACCTCCACCGCCTGCATGTCCACCAGAGAATCACAATCCATTTCATCCAGCTGCGCTTTTCTGGAGCCATAGGAGATCTCATTCCACAGACTGTAATCCAAAGTCGAGTCTATAGTCTTATCGCGTCGACTTTCCCCAGAGAGTCCGTTTTCATCATCATCATCATCAGGTAAAAGTAGCGGGATAATTTCTTTGCGCCTCTCGTTCAATTGGTAAATTAACGCTCCGCGCAGCGACGCGAGCTCCTCCTCATCACCAGCAACAGTTGCATTGGAAAAGTGACTAATTCTCGCTCCAAACTGCTGCACGCTGCTAATCAAGAGTGACACCAGAATAGACAGCACCACGAAAGCCAGGAGGGCAGCCGCGCGTAAAGAGTTGCCCATCCCGGGCATCTCGTGGCACACGGCGACTGCTGCTGGAAGAGACGCACGGCCGCAGGATCCGACCTCCGCTCCGACTGAAAGGACTCCTGAGTTTTCTGCAGGAGAAGTGATCAGCTCCTTGTTTCCACCTCCCCGGGAACTCCCTCTAGAGGTGTGTCCTGTCCGCTCGTAACTTTACACCCGCCGAACAACTTCGCAGGAGAGCTCGACCTCATGTTGTCACTCAATCCGCGTGTTCAGGCGCCCTGCACAGCTGATTTTACAACTGCTATCAACACGCTGCGGCTGAGGAGTGTCAAGAAATGCTGGAGCCGAGAAATAAACTATATGTTTTATTTTATACAGACTGACATAAGAAAAGTCTAAAGAAAAAAGTTTACCTTACATTTGAACTTACAATTTGATTTCAAATCGTATAAAAATATATATTTCAATTATTATACCGATTAATTTAATTTAAAATATAGTGAAAGTATAGAGTTATCATTAAAACATATAATATTACAATATTTGGATTATTATGGAGAGACAAAGAAAAGAAGAGGACTGCTGTCACCTTCACAATCTGCGCAACAGGTGGCAGCAAAACACCTTTTTGTCTTCACTCACAGAAATTGATTTATTATTAGACTTATATGATTACTAATGACTTTATTTAGTTTATGGGGGAATTTCTGGGGGGAAAAGTACATTACTTGGAACTTGATGTTTAGGAAAATGTGTATTTTCAAAATTCACCATTTTTTAAAATTAATTTGAAAATATTGTGCATGTGTCTAAGCGATCGGGCTGCTGGGATGGGTTCTGTGTGGTTGTCTTTTAAGGTGGTTAATTTTCTCGTTTTTTAACAGTGGATTCTCCTATATCTGTATAATTTATGTTTTTGTATAAACTCTAAAAACCCAGTGTGTTTAAATGAATGTTAAAATGAATAAAGATTATGAAAAAAAAATTGATGTGAAAAAAGTAAAGATTATTTTTAACATTTTTAACATTTCCAATGGTTAATCAGCTCCCCACAAATTCAAAACAAAGATACATAAGGAACTGGACTACTACGTAAAGTAAGTAATGTCAATCTATACAGCACATTTAGACACATCAAGCTGATCAAAGTATACTCTACGAAAAAACAGCACCAGAATACTTTTTCAAAGAACATTAAAATGTTGAGTGAAAAGTAGCTCACCTGGTAGAGTGGGCTCCTCATGTGGAGAGGTTATGTCCTATCTGCAGCCGCTGCAGGCTCAACTCTGATCTGTGGCTCTTTACCGTTAACCCCTCTCTCTCTCTCCATCTTTTATGCAATAATAAAGACAAAAGACAAAAATTAATTAACTAATTAATTAAAAGATGGATTAGATGATCCTGGATAGCAAAACACTGGCTTTCCAAATCAGGATCATTTTGATCCAGATAAAATTCTGTGGCCCAGGACTTAAAAAAGACCAAAGATATTTGCTTCAGTTTTGCTAATTTAGCTGAAGGACATTATTCATTTATTACTTATCAGATACATTGTGACATGCCAGATTTCACAAGTTCACAGAAACACAGCTTTCTGCTCTTTGTTTCCACACTGTCTTTTTGTCTATTTACTGCTCTGTCTTTATTTATCCAACTGTGTTTGTTCCACTGATCTTGAGGCAGCACTGAAGCTGTAATGAAGCGTTTCCCTTCGCATCACTACTCACTGGCAGAGATCTGCCACAGGAAATTACCATGGCTGTCACCTCAGTACCAGCCAGAAGCCAAACCCCCTCTCCTCAGCCTCTCATTATATGTGTGAGTGAGTGTGTGTCTGGTGTATACAGTATGTGCCTGTCAGGCTCTAGATACATGTAAATTTGTATTTTTTTTCTCCTATGTGTGTGTGTGTGTGTGTGTGGCTAAACAGTGTAAGTTAATCAGTGTCTGAAGTCAACAAGGCATTAGCCATGTCAGCTACAACACAGGCTGTTCAGAAAACTCCATGCCAACCACCAACACAGCAGCCTTTGTTTGAAACTGAGGACCATATTGCACAAAAACATGCTGGAGAATGAAGTTCATAAAGAAAGTTTGAGCTCATGAGGTCGATTTATAGCTTTCAGCTGCATCCTTTGAACATGAAGGATGATCCTCCTCTCAAATACAGATCTGATTGATTCCCTCTCTCATCCAGCAGCTCTGAATGACTCAACCCATTTTACTATGTATGAATCAAATCTGAACATCATGACTCACAGAAGCACTATAAATTAGGCTACATTATTGAGATAAAAATAAAGATACTCTCCTCCACCGTCTCTGCTTCTCATTTAAAACCATGAAATAGCACTTTGATCTCTCCTACCAAACTTTCTCACACCCTGCTTTTCCCGGACTTTGCCTTTCATCCAATAAATCATTTCTTTTTTTCCCCCCCAAGGTGGCCCCTCAGACACAAGGGCCCAGCGCCATGATTCATATTTATAACCAGAGCCAGACCAGCGGCCGCCTCATTAGCAGCAAAGCACACAGGTCTGCTGTATCGCAGTCTCTCCTTTCTTTTGTGCCGCTCGCCTTCAGCTCTCACTTCTCTGAAGAGAAAGCCCAAAGTCATTTTCAGCTCTTCCTTTCTCCTTCTCTTCTCTTCATTATGCAAAAACTAGAGCAATGTCTACCAGCACTTAGTTTACCCCAATTTTTTCTTAGTAAACAACAAATCAATTTTCCACTTCTGCAGATCAGGATTAGAGTGATGTGATGCACTCTCTTGATCTTCCCTTTTCGCACAATACACATCTTAACCAGCTCAGAGCTTGAAAATAATTTGTCTGAGTCTCTTTATCCACAGAGGAAACTACCAAAGTCCATTTACTATGGAGGATTTCTCAATACTATTTTCCTTCTTTGTACTGAAGGAAATATTGTGCCTACCTCACTGTGTAATGACTACAGGCTTATTCGCAGTTAAAATCTTGCAAAAAATAAGATAATCATGTGGTTATTAATTAGCAGACTACACAATACTACTCTCTAATGACACATCCTTAATTAAGGGTTACTTTTGTTTATGGTTGATTAATTACTAGTTCTTTAAAGATTTGTTGGTAACTTATTAATTTAAAAACTTTTGGGTTTGTGAAAAAAATCTTCTGGCGCCCAGTTTTTCTGTTAGTTGATTATGCTAATAATTTTCTCACTTTCTAATAAACCACTGAGTCTGCAGCTTGAAGCATTAATAAGTAATTAATTCTGCAGTTGTACGTGTTGTTGTGGTGCTTTTTAGTCTAATTAGGTGGTAAAACAATCCAGCCACTCTCATAACCTGGCAACCCAAACCTCTATCATTAATGGCTTGTAACTGATCTATAAAGCATCAGTAAATGATTTATTCACCATAACAAATCTATGGAAACCCATTTCCGCCAATGCGATGTGATAAAAAGATCGCATGTCATAACAAGAAACATTCTCAAAATCCTGACTTACTATCGTTTCTCATCATTATGATTTGTGAAGCTGTTTGTCAAGGCAGCGTTGGGCAGTAACAACGTTTCTAGTAGCACATTAGAGTAATAATATTACTTTTCCCATTAACAAGAAGTGTAACTGATCAATAATAAAATTTTAATAATAACATTACACATGAACCCCAAACAAATAATTCAAACAACCTGACTTTTGTTGTCACCCTCCTACTGATCTGAAATCCAACAATCAATGAATGTAAGATTGAAATGCTTATATTTAGCAGTTGAAAATATTCCCGTTACTTTGATTTTGTTGCGGAGAAAGCTGACATGAACATTATTGCTCCAGATAGTGACACTAAGATTCTTTCTATTGTGAAAAACTCAACCTGAAACACACTGAAACACCTACTATGACTGACAGCACAGCCATGTGAAGCTCCAGGAAATACACCCCAGCAAGGGTGAGGAGGATGGCTGTAGCCGCACACTGACCAAAGAATCACAACTGGACTTTGTAATCTTGGACAGCTGCAAGTGACAAAGAACAATCTGCACTAATATACTGTAGACCCTTTCTAGTTTTCCCATCACTCAAAGCGCTTTAACACTATTTACACAAGGTGACAAGACAAGGTCTGAAACCATTTACACACATCGCATTTTGGGGTTATTTTCAAACTCAGACATACAGACAGGAGGAGCCGGGAACAGAACCGCCAAAGTTTGGATTAGTGAAAGACCCATTCTGTGTCCTGAGATAGAACCGCTAATGAGTACTGGTCAAGATCATGTAAAATTTATTTTATTATTATTTTTTTATTTCAAGCTATCTAGCTGTGTTTACTTGAAATTGTTCAAAGTCTGAAAAGGACACAATTACCAATTTTGCAGGGTATAACAGAAGAGTAATATAACACATAGTGTAACTAAATACTGATGGGCGTAACAAGTGAAGTAATACTTAGGGCTGTCATCATTAACAAGTTAATCGTGATGCGATAAAGTTGATACATAATGTGTTGATTTTTTAAAAATCGCTTTAATGGTGTCTGATCCTGCCAACATTCTTGTCTCGAATAACATGTACCGGACTGACTTTTAAAGCTACTGTGACGATAAAACTAGGAGATCTAAAGAATCAAGTATCTCTGACATCCAACCATGTCATGCTAGCTCTTCAGGACTGGAGTTAAATAACACTCCAAAATCAGGCTACATTTTGGCAAGGTAAAACAGCATGGTCATTTCATGGGGTCCCTTGACCTCTGACCTCAAGATATCCGAATAAAAACTGGTTCTATGGTGCCCATGTGTCTCTCCTTTACAAACATGCACACTTTATGCTAGTACCATGCAGTTTTCGGCAAAAACCTTTCTGCATGCAGTGTAAATGTTTTAGTTTTACCTATTGTATTTGAATATGTCTTCATATTGGAGTCCCCAAACAGTCTTGAAATTGCTCCCTCCTATGAGCTGAGCACACAGGTGCAGCTAATCGGGCAACGTATCGCCAAAGCCGGCAAAGCCCTTATTTGGAGTGTGTGAATCACAACAGACCTGTGGATTAAACTAAATTACAGTAGTTAACTACAGCGCTTCTCTATGGGTGGCAAATGACTGCAGACCAGTCAACATCAGTCAACAAATGCTGTCATTTGATTCCTAATCTGTTAAAAATTGCTTTACCTCGTCAGTATGGATAACAATGTTTTGAAATGCAAAATAATGGAACTGTAAATGTGCAATAAAAAAAATGTAATTAATCGTGATTAATTATTGAAATTCAATAATTAATTGCGATTTTAAAAATTAATCATTTGACAGCCCTAGTAATGATACTATTTTTTTAAGTAAGGAGCCCACTGCCCTTTAATTCATCGCATTGGCACAAATGGGCTTCCATTCATAACAACTTCTTAACCATTATAAATTGTCTTTTTTTTTCTTACTGTAACGCAATGAAATGTGTCACTAATTGGATCTCAGTCTCCTTAGTATTGATTGGTATTGATTTAAATAGAGGACATTAGAGATTACCTGAGTTAACCTCGTCAGCCCTCTCAAGAGTTATATGAAACGCATGTCCATTATTCAGCAGCATGGCGCCCAGCTGCTGCAGCTCCCAATTAAATGACGGTTTTAATTGAACACAGCATCACTGTCTGTGCACTTTCATAATGTACATTAAACAGCATCTGTAGCTCCTGTCCGAGCTAATTAAGCGGCCGCTGCTGCACACTGGCCGCCACTTTGTGCTCCAGCACCGCGGCCGGTTGGACAGCGACCAGGCAGCTTCCTCAACATCACCGCGGATCCGCCAATCAGCGCGCAGCTCGGGGCAGATTAACCCAAACAGCCCCGGTGCTGCTCTGTAGTAGCAGCCTCAGAAACAAGCTCCTGATCCGCGTGGACTCAGTCTGGGCAGATGGGGACTGTTTGGTGAACCCAATTCAACATAACAGGATCATTATATTTCGTTTTCTTCTTTTAAAGCGGGATCTGGAGGGAGATGGAGGCTTGCTCCATGATAGGAGAAAGCACGGATGCGATAATGATGGGTGATTCTCCTACAGAAGAAAGGGGAATCCAGGAGGCTTGCCAAAGGTGGGTGGCTTTTTCTTGTCTGTAGATTTCCCTTGTGCTTAGAGTAGAAAAATAAATGATATTTACAGTAGTCTAGTGGACGTGTGTGCTTTTACCTTCCTGTGGCCGATGTGAGTATTGTTCGCCCGGCTGTGTTTATGCTACAGACAATAGGATTGTGCACAGGATATGAGTTCTGCTGTTGTTAATCTTCCACTATTTTCATTATCAGTGCAACATTATTACAGCATCAATTCCTGATTATTGTTGCATTATTTGTACAGCTGGTGAACACTGTTAATGGCATGTGATGTTGTCAACTTACTTTTAAGATTTTTATTTCATTTATGTATTGGTTTATTTAAAACAAGGTCAGTGTAAACTACAGTATAAGATAATATAAAATAAAATGGAACTTTATTAATCCCAAAGGAAATTCTTGTGCCAGATTGCTCCAAGAATGCAACAGAGCAACAAATAAGTAAAAATAAAATACAAAAGTGTCCAATGATAATGTTTAAAAGATATAGCACAGAGTAAATGTTTATCTGTCTGTGGCCGTAGAATATACTGAATATGTAAAAATGACAATTTCATGTAACATTAATAGATATAAATAACAATAATAAATATGCTAATTCCACACAACATCAATAAATATACACCTAAGGACCATAAAGCTCATGAAAGGCTTTATCAGACCTTAATGACAGCATGTGTTTCAAATATTTGTCTAAAAGTGGGGCAGCATAGCTAACCTATCACTCATTTTGTGATAAAAGCACCAAATTTGGTACAAATATAGCTTAATGTATTTGGAAGAAATCTGGATATCGGGCCACTGAAGATTGGCGTTCTCATGACCATGGCGGCCATTTTCCAAAATGGCTGCAGGCTGTTACTGGTATATTAGCACTTTAGCCACCCCAAAACTGCTATGTTAATTATTTACATACTATTATTAATTACATACAAATTAAAGTGAAAATATGATTTATTACAATGTAAGGCAATGACAAATAAAAGAAAATTAAACAAAATGATGAAGTTGCCTCCATATGTTATAGCAATAACTGGATTCCACTGCAATGCTAACAATGCTCAGTAAATGTACCGCCACTGAATGATGACAATCAAGAAAATGTCAGCATTCGGTCCAAAAAGTCAACATTTAAAATGTTGAAAAAAGGTTAAAACTGAGTAAACCTCAGTTTGGTAATCACAACATTTATGAATAATATTTCTTAACCCTTAATGGTGAACAGTATATCAGTATTTTAAAGCTGAGCAAAATGGCTTAATTTCTTTCAAAAACATAGAAGGCAATGAGCAACAAAAGAAGAAATGAAAAAACGAGTAAAAAGTACAAGAAAATGAATCTACTTGAAAACAAGTAAAAACAAAACAATAAAAAACAATGTAGAAAAAAGGGAAAAGAACTGGAAAACATTATCAAAAATTCCAATAATTCTGCAATATAATTTTAAATATGTAATTAAGATAATTAGCTATAAACATTGTTTTTCCCTAGCTTATTTTCACTAAACATTTTCCCCAAGCTTTTAAAAAATCATTGCATAATTCTACAAATTTCTTGCTATTTGTGGAACATTTCTTACCAGGTTGCTCTTTTTTCCCCAAATTGCACCAATTTGCTCAGAGTTCAAAGGTTTAAATAAGTGTGAAATGCATCTGAAAACAGCACAAGAAACGTGATGTTGCTACGGGTTTCTTAACAAGGTTATAAACAAGAGCTAGTACACTTTTAGTGCCTTATTTAATTTATCCTCATATAAAGAAGCTTTTATGCTCTTTTTATTTGCCTTGACAGATATACCGCATGCAGTAGCATCACACACACACACACACACACACACACACACACACACACACACACACACACACACACACACACACACACACAGTCTCTCGCTCACGTTCACACTGACTTTACTGTACGATCTGTTCAGTGTCATCAACCTCCTGCTGCGTCACTGAAGTCTGTCACTCACTCTGCTGCATATTAAAAAAAAAAGAAAATCAAATTGCCGAGGGGCTTCAAACATGAAAGCGGGGCTGCAAACAGCTGAGGCCTGCCACCCTTCAGCTCAGCAACAGGCCGCATAGGCCCTCTAGTCTGTTCCCTCTCATACAGAAGCTCTCTTTTTAGGAAGGTTAACAGTTTGCCTACTGCATACAGCCTGAGTCTGTGTCCTTTTTCCTCTGTTTGTGTGCGTGTGTGTGTGTGCGTGATTGGCGGTTTCTGAGATGTTTAAGGACATGACATTGACTGGCATCCAGAGAGTTGATATAAGAGACGGACTGTATAAAGGGTGAGAGACAGAGACCTAAAGGAAGACGGAGGAGAGAGTACTTAGCTGTCAGTGTCTCTTTTGAATACCTTAAAGCTGTCCTTAACCACTATTCTTACATTGCAGATTAGCAACCACAACATTAACTATGCCAGTCAAACTCAGCTTTGGAGGAAATAAAGTGGAGGTCAGTTGACATCTGGGGCTTAGCCCTAAAACCTCTAAATGTATCTGAGGCTATATTAGTAACGGCAATTATTATCATTATTTTTTTCAAACACACTCTTACCAACTTCAGCACACACTCTCAGACATTTTTTTGGTACACTTATACAAATCAAAGGTCCAGTGTGTAGGATTTATGGGGATATATTGGCAGAAATTGAGCATCATGTAATAAGTATGTTTTTTTTAGTGCATAATCACCTGAAAATAAGAATCATCATGTTTGCTTACCTTAGAATGAGCTGTTTGTATCTACATAGGGAGCAGGGCCTCGTTCATAGAGATTGCCATGTTGCACTGTCACGTTGCACCGCCATGTTTCTACAGTAGCCTGGAATGCACAAACCAAACACTCTAGATGGATCCATTTACGTTTTTGTGTCGGCCACTGTAGTTAGCAGACCCTCCTCATTGAGTTGAACAGCGTCTGAAGAAAAAAAATATATAGAGATTTTTATTGTTAAACTGCTTTATTTAGTGTTTTCATCAGTTTAATTTACTGGGTTCATTTGTTCTGGAGAAAACTCCTGGAAAAAAACCCTGAATGTCTGGATCTCCAGTAATCAGAGAAAAAAGGTGAGCAAACATTAGCAGGTGCTGGCCTGGCGGCCTGTCTACCACAAGCCAAACAATGGTTGTAGAAACACTGATTTGTAGTGTGAAACTGATTTATTTAGTGTTTTTACCAGTTTAAATTACCTAAGTTTCATTTGGAGAGGAACAGACCTCTGCAGATAGTTCTGCTCTTGGTGAAAATCTCCTGAAAAATGAACTCTGAGGGAATTCTAACCAGGACTTTACGCTTAGCTTTTGGGAAAAATTTCAGCTGCTTGCAGTCTGCAGTCCTCATCACTAAATGCCACTAAGTCCGACACACTGTTTCTTTAATGCAATCCAACACAACATATTTACAACAAATTTTACATTCATGAAGTTTACAATGTCCAGCTTTTGTTGACACTGCCACAGAGATGTTATATAGTAATAAATATGTTTATCATTGAGGAATCAAGGGCATAGGTTTTGTTTCAAGATTCATGTTCAAGCAGTTTGTCAAAATAAAAAGTCCTCTGCTACTTTAATGTTTGTATTGGGGGGTGGCCAGTATGTTGGCTAACAGTTAAATTTAGCACCACCGACCAACTACAACAGTAAAATGCCACATATGCAGTAATGCTTCAGTAATTGGTAATTAATATATAGTAACATCCAAAGGGGTAATTTTGTCTTCACTTACCACTTTTACTTTTGATACTTTAGGTACATTTTGATGATGTGTAACTTTGCTTTAGTAACATTTTAAAGGCAGGACTTTTGATTGTAACAGAGTATTTTTTACAATTGTGTATTGCTACTTTTAAATTCTTCATCCATCACTTCACAAGGCTAAAACTAGAGCAGTCTTAATACAGTGGCCCAGAAATAAATCTTCCCCTTCGGTCATTTTGGAGGCTGTAGTTTGTGATGCTGTTGAGGTATAATAGTTTTAACAGCAAGTTGTTTCTAACACCTTGTCTAGCCTCATTTGTATTTCATGGCTGTTGTATTAGACTGCAATCATTTAGCTACGTGTACCAAAAAAAAAACTGACTGTATTTAAAATGAAATGAGAGCGACTTTTGTTTTACCTCATTACATTGCTGGTGTTTTGATGTTTCTCAGATTTATGAGGACATTCTGACGTCAGCGCACAATACAAGTGTGCTTTTTTTATCCCGGCTGTGGGAAGAAACTCAGTGACACCTTCCTGAATGTATTTTTGTATTCATCCACTGAAATATTAATGAGTTCCACAAATTGCTCTCCTCCTGTGTGTGTGTGTGTGTGTGTGTGTGTGTGTGTGTGTGTGTGTGTGTGTGTGTGCGTGTGTGTGTGCGCACCTCCGTTGGTAGATTGATTGTGAAACACCATCAAAGAGGAGTAATGGGCTTAATTACTCTTTATCCTGAACACTGTAATAAAGAGGCTGCCAGGCGCCGGTTAAACAGTACCCACTAATAATTTAGATGTATTTAACCTGCTCTGCGTGGATGGAGTTTGTCACGCTACGGCAACAGAAATTGTGTCACATTAGTTGAAAGTGTTGACTTCCATATAGTTTTTATGAGTGTATTTACTCACTCCATTGCCTAAATAGGCTGTACTAGATGACAAACATTTGCTTTGTGTCTAAGAGCTGCTGCATACGAATGGACTATTAATTATTTAGATCATATTACAGTTTTATTGTAATACGAAGACAAAATACTGAGGTTCAGTTCCTCGCTCAGCTCCAGCATCAATCCCTCTGCTACTGTGTATCAGCAATTCAGCAGACTACTCATCATCTGTGTGCCGTATTATGGGATGCAAATAAAAGTGTGTGAGGTCATTCAGGCTTTGTTGACTTACTCTGTCACCATGGTGACAAGGCAGGAAGTGCGGTTGCATCCAGTCTACTGTGGAAAAACAAGCATGTGGTAGACGACACAGACCTCACGGCCCATTTACTGAGATACAACCAGAGCATTACGCAGTAGTTCAGTTTGCTCTGTTTATTTACTTTAGCTTGAATAAAATTAGACTTTAAGACTTCTTACAGTTAAAATTCTGGAAAGAGGTAAATCAGCTAAAATAAGTGATCCTGTCTGACTGTGACCTGATTTAACCCCGCCATATAGTCTTCCTTTTTTAGATTTAAGCTTGGAAAAATATATATTTTTTATGTTGTCTGACAATATTGCATACAGTATTCTCTGTATCTACTTCTTTCAACTCTTCATTTAAAATAATGTTTACACTGACTGAAATATTTAGTCCCAACATCCAGGTTTTTATGGCACCCTTACATGTTTGGTATCTTAGGGGTATCCATTTGAATTTAAAATAAAGCTCTATATTTGTACTGAACAGTGTGCGGGAGTGATCATAGAGAGAAAAAATAAATAAATCAAGGCCACAGTTCATGAATCTGTGTGCGCAAGATATCGTTTTTTACCTCACTTTAATGAAATAGTTCCCATGTTTTGGTTAATGTGCATGAGATAAGTGAGTATACAGAGAGCTAGCACAGCTCACCCTGCAAATGTGGAGGCTGTGGGAGGAGAGTAGGTGGCACCTCCACACAAAATGCCATATTAGTCAGCAGTTGAAGCAACTTCATTCAGCCAGCACAAACCCCAGGGCCAGGGGTCACAGTGTACTGGTGACCAGTGCTGAGTCTAAACTATGTAACAGCAGCAACTGAAAGTTTGCCCCAAAGCAGCAAACCTTCTGTTGCTGCTGTTACAAAAGTCAGACTCGGCGCCACCACTTGCCACCAGCCTGTTTTGACCCCTTGTGCTGGGTCTGAACTGGTTGAATTCCAGTTAGATTGACTGGTTGATACTGACTGAAGGTTCGTCTCTGGAGCTGCTGCCCGCTCTCCTTCTGATGAAGTAATCTCCAATTGGCAGGGTGTGTTTCTCTTATCTCATTCACACTCATTAACAAGTCTTGGCCCTGGTTTATGTATTTTTTCTCTTTATGGCCACTCCCAGGCTTTGTAGTAATGGAAAAGTAAAGGAATACACTGCAACACTAAAGCCTTCATTCTGATCCAGAAAAAATACGCTAACAACTGCAAACATCTGGCTTTGTAATGTAATAGAAAAGGTTACAATCGGCATTCACAGCCGGGTCAAATGACTGCACTAAACACAAATCAAAGCTGAGATGTTGATGGGAATGCGGTTAGATTTGCAGGTATTTGCACCAGATTTCATTACAATCCTCTCAATGGTTATTGAGGTATTTCACTCAAAAATACAATTATTAAGATCATAGTAGTGCTCATGGAAAAGATGTGAGATTATCCACAGGGAACCATGACTGTCTGGACCTAAGTGGTGGACCAGCCAGCATTGCCATCTCTAGAGCCAGTGTGCCTACACATGGATACTTTTGCAACCAAGTCTCCCTTTTTTGCAACATATTGTGTTTGAATGAGAAAGGAATACAGTGCAGACTTAAAGGGGAGAATTGTATCATTACACATGTCACTCTACGGTTCTCCCTACGGCTGCCTTTACTCATGAGTCATCATCACTAAGTCTCATGCTATCTGTCCTGGACAGCCGTCTACTGTATCTCTCCAATAACTGGATCTGTGACATGGTGCGAAAATAGACTCTCTCACTCTTCTTCCTTCTCTCATACCCTCCTTTCCTATTTAATTGGGCCTCCTTACTTCCAGTAGCCACAGTCTGTTACCCAGAAATCCATTCCTTACCTCATTAGTTCGGCTGGCCTGCTCGATTTTCCGTTGAATATGAGATGAAGCCAAGAATGCAGCTCGAGGAACTGAGAAGTCAGTCACTGTGTAGTGGGAGAGATATTGTTAGGTTTTGCAAACATTATCCTGGTTGACTGAACTTTTGCACTTTCAGTTTAAAAGAACTTTCGTTCTTGCTTACCTGTCAATCATTTCTCCTCCCCTACAAACACAATTTCATATTTCTTCTGTTCTCCGTGTCACACCCTTTTTTTTCTCCTCCTGTCTGTATTTCCCTCTCCTCAGCGAGATCCCGGTGGTGTCTCTGTGCCCTCCTGACAGCGAGTGCTCAGTGGAGGCCCAGTTGACAGTCATCCAGTCTGAAGAGGAGCTCTGTGACAGCTGCAGCAGCCTCGGCAGGCCCTCTTCCTCCTGCCAGCTTTATCACCAAGTATGCCTGAGCATCGCCTGTACTGTGTGCTGTATAGGATAGATATTTGTAGGGACTCATTAAAACAAAAGGTTAGAAAAAGTTTCAGGATTGGGGAGGCAATGTGAAAAAAAATCACTGTGTCAATCAGAAGGCTTGAATAATACCAGAAACCTATATCTGAAGATGACAATACATCACTTTTGTGTTTTGTATCTGTTTTTCTTCGTCAGGTCCCACATGGTCCTCAGGCTGGAGCCTACGATTCACCACAGCCCCGAAAATGTCCCCACTGCAACCATTATGGTCCAATCAAAACAAACACCTGCCGAGACTGTCCCTCAAACACAACAGGTCCTCATGCTGAAGGAGGTGCAGTGGTCAAAGTGGGACATAACCGTAGTTCTGCCCAACAGACGTCTCGTCACAGGGCAGTGAGATGTCACTGGCTGCATGGGTCAAATGAAAACAGGACACAGAAACCAACGCAGCGACACGTGGTGACAGTAAGGTGTGTTTATGAGTAGTATCAATCTGTCTAGCTTTTAAAAGAAAAATGGCAAGTTAATTTCCTATGTTGTGTAGTATCCTTTTCACATTATAACAAGATTTTTAACTATTCACAGGGATGGTGGACTCCACTGCATCCTTAGAAAGTAAGTACTCAAACCAATTTTCACATTAAAAGCCTGAAAGTACAGTGTGTCTCTCTAATATTGATCATAATGATTATTCCCAGTTACCAAGTGTCATGTCTTCTCCGTCTGTGGTTTTCTCTTTGGCAGTTATTGCCAGGTGATAGTGGACTATCCGTTAGCAGTGCTGGTGGGTTGTGCCGTGCTGCTGCTGGGATGCTCACTGGCTGGACTCTTCATTGGTCCACTGCCAGACTTCTCTGACCCGCTGCTGGTGAGTCTGAAACACACAAACATACACACGGATATACATATGGGGCCTCTAATGTAAAAATATGGATAACATTTTCTGACTGTTATATTTTGGATATTTAGCTCATTTACCACTTGAGACCGAAATCATGTTACATGTAATTGTTAACAATATATTTCTACGTAAAAAAAGTTAAATGTTTAATTTTAATGTTTAGAAAATATACTCACAGCCAACACTGCATGTATCATTGCTTCAACCTACTTTAGATCAAAGCATCAAGATTTGGCTGTAGATTTAACATTTAGATTTAGAGATAATATTTAGATATACTATTTAGACTGACCTTTAGATTTAGAGTTGATATTTAAGTTTAATATTTAAATTCAGCATTTAGATCTAGATCTAGAGTTGATATTTAGATTTAATATTTAGATTAAACACTTGTATACAGATCAGATTGATATTTGTGAATATCTAGGTTTCACATTTAGATCTCGATTTAACATTAAGATTTAGTAATATTTAGATTAAACTTCTGTATCTAGATTAAACATTTAGATTTTACATTCAAAATCAGAAATCATCTTTAGGTTTGACATTAGATTCCACATTTAAATCAAGACTTAAAATTTAGCTTTGACATTCGATATTTCAAGTTAATATTAAAGTGTAATATGTAACATTTAGATTTGACACAAATTTATTCTTTAACAAAAATGTAAACACAGAATTTATGAATTTCTGTCTCAAATGGGGGGAATTTGAGCTAAAAGTGAAAACTGTAACCAAATTTTTACATTTGGCACCTCACCCCTCCTTTGTGCAGCATATGTATATCTACTGTCACCTTTCTGTCAAACGTACAATACAAACCTCCATCGGCACCTTAGGCTGAGTGTTAATTAGTGTTTCTGTAATGACTCATGATCTCAGCCGTATCCATTTACTTCAGTCTGATCTCAGATTCAATGAACTGCGCTGAATGGGATCACGCTTGCTGTCATCTTAATTAAACAGATCTTCTTACCTTTGAGATGCACGCTTACAGGATAAACACTGATTAAGACATTATTCTGAAAATTCAACATGAATGGATTTACATAAGAATAAGATATGATTGCTTTATACTGTAAGTGCAGGGCTCACTTTCTTTTAAAATTACATCAAACAGTTGTCTGTCAAACTCATTTGGACAACATTATGTGGTGATTGGGATGCTGATTTATTCAGTAAGCTGCACTGATAGGCACCAGCGTCCACGCCTGCTTTAGCTTTGATGTGTGTTTGTGTGCTCTTCCCTCAGGGCTTCGAGCCACGGGGAACATATATCGGAGTTCGCCAGTCCAGCTTGTCTGAGCTGCAGGAGAACACTGGCCCGGGGAAAAAACTGTCTCCTTTACCACAGCAGCTCAGTAAAAGGTCAGCAGAGAGATTCAGTGGAGTGCAGCCTTCTACACAGGAGGACTGCACCACTGACTTTCACAGAGGCTTTACAAATAGCTGTGAGGTGTCGTGCTGTGTGTACAGGATCGTTGTTTGTTTGGTAAGGGTTTGAGAATATTACTGTAGAAACCACATTAAACTAGAATTACCATCTCATGGTTGTATGTCTCCACACACCAGTCAAGTTGCACTTACAGCTTCAAACTTATCCTCCTCTGACCAGCACAAATCTATAAAATCTGCACATTTCAAGGAGGACACCAAAAAATAGTGTCACCCATTCAGCATTTGACCAAATCTCTCTCCTTCTGTTCCTGAGTGACACTGAATAATGGCCAAAAAAGTGTTTTGGATGTAAAATGTCATCATTTCATTTTATCATATTAGACATTTGTGGGAAGATTTGTCATAATTAGAGTATGAATTCTTGATTTATAGCCAAAAACATGTGAGGTCACAGTGACCTCTTTACCATTTTGAATCAGCCTTACGATTCATCAATGTTTCCAGCAAAAAAGCTGCTGTACATTACCTGCCCAGCACTCATGACAAGCAAACAGACAAAGTAAGCTACAATATATTCTGGTGAACGTAGTGAAGCTTTTAACAAATAAAGAACCAAATATGTCTCTCAGGAGCTGGTGAAGACCAAAAACAGAGCTAAAAGTGAAAAAAAAAAAGGCGAAAAAACACGACTCGAGATGAATGTGCCTCCTGCTGTATGTGGAAATCCTCTTCTCTTTGCTAAAAGATGCAAATATGTCACCATCAATTTCATAGCTAATTGTTTGGAACAAAATGTGCATCGAGGCTAAGAAACATGTTTGTGCGCTTCTATCTATGCCAGTTTTGGGAGTGCTGTCAGTGGAGACGGCAGTGGCAGCAAGGACACCTCAAGGCTTCGCATCAAGAGGATGCTGGCAAGAGATTCCTCTCCGGATACATTTCTCTGTGATGCCCCAGGTAGGTCAGTCCTGATCAGTTCATCCCTGTCAACAAACTCTTAATTCACAGATCATTAGTAAAACTTTGGCTGCATTTATTATAGTAACAATAAAAATACAACCATGATCCAAATTGTAGATTTTTGCACATTTATGAAACTTGTGTGACACTGCTGGCTCCAGCATCCCAAGCAAAGCAAACAATTAAATGTGAATATTATTAAAACAATGTAAATGTGATGGGTGCTTGTTTAGCAGATGAAAAACTGCTAATACTGTGACCTGAAAGAAAAGCTCTTCAGCTTTCGAGCTAATAATCAGCACTCCCTGCAAACTAATGAAAACAAAAAAAAACTACTGTGAAAGCTCATTGGTTAAATGCAAATTAACAACAAAATTGTGAGATTGTGAAAAGAGGTGAATAAAAGCTTCAAGTGTGACTCTAAAGAAAACAGTTTGAATGTTTTTCCTTGAGCAGGTTTTCTTTTCTTCTTCTTTTACTTGGAAATAGCTTTGCCTTATAAATACACAGATAGCTCCCTAAATGGATTTATTAGCAATTCCAAGCCTTGAGGTTTTCATTTTATGAAGCTAAATTTTAATTCAAAACAGACAGGAGGACAGAACACACAAGAAATGTTTTTTAGCCTGGTTTTACCTTTAGGAATTTAAAACTTACCTCTTAAAGCATTCTGAACATTTCTCACCATCCCGACAGTGATGATTCACTGCTGGTCATCTTGTTCCTCTATGCTGAATCCATCTGTTTCTCTCTGTGTAGGCGAGCGTTTGGCTCAGCTGGTGTTTCGATCAGAAAACTCAGCCAGTCTCTGGAGTCTGAAGGCGATCCACGCCATGTGTGAGATGGAGCAGTCCAGGGTTAGCTCTCGTTCACCTTTGCCCCTTTGTCTTTTGCTCCATCCGTCATCTCATTAGTCAACGTGTGTCAATCTCACTCTCTCTTCTCTGTAATGCCATGACCCACATTCAAATACTGAAATTAAAATCTCTATTTTATATGCATTGGCTAATTTGAAATTAATTCATGTTTTTCTGAATTTGTTTCTATACTGGGCATGTGTTCAAAAAAATCTTTCCCTCCTCTGATACAGATTCGCTCCCAGACTCAGTTCCAGGACTTGTGCCAGCAGCATGTGAGGGGGGAGGCCGAGGGAACAGCCAGAGGCGGCTGTTGTCCGAGCTGGTCTCTGGGGAATTACTTGGCTGTCCTCACTAATGCCTCCTGCTGCCTCAGCCTTACCTCGCACCAGGTTCTGTAGCTTTCTTCACATTTTGAAAAATTACAATACAAACAAATTACTAAATGAATTATCAGGTTTTTGTAAATAGTAAAGTGCACAGCCCATCTTGTATTGCACAGAAAATGATTTGTCAACAGTGCATGCAAGAAATCAAAAGAAAGTTTTTTTGTCAAGAGTTAGATCAAAGGCCTGATACCACTCTCGTCTGTACAATAAATATAAAGCTACGATGTGAATCCCCACAAAAACCAAAAATACAAACACAATGTATGTAATTACATCATGGACATACTTTATAGCATATAAAAAGAACTGGCTACGGCTATGAAGTCGGGGCCTCATTCATTCCCATTAAAGTTACTGAAAATGTACTTCCCGGCCGAGCGGCTAACTTCTGCCGAATAAAATGATTCAACTGTGCAGCTACTGAAATGAGTCATTTTGGGGTTGTGAGCTTTAAAAAATTCATCCACAGATTTAAAGACATCTCTTGCACAATGTAAATGGGAAAAAGTCTTTTTGGGCCCAATGGCATCACACGACAGACCTCTAAGTTGTAATTCCACTGTTTGGCATCTATGAAAATTGGTATCAAAGCCTGGTGCACTTCCTGGGGGCCTGGGTTACGTGCAGAACTATTTCTTGGCTGGGAACAGTGACAGTGACTGTAGTCTCCACTGGTTGCCTGGCCGCAAGTAAATAGTCGTGCACAGAACCCCATGTTAGACCCTTTTTGCATGAGAGTATGAGCAGAGAATATCTGTGCTTTCGTGGCGCAATTGCAAGGGATTAGCGATATCTGTATTTCACTCAAATTTACATAAAACTACCCAGCCACTCTCGCAAAGGTGCTTAGTGTTAACCTCCTTATTTTCTTCAATTTTAAAAAAATGTGTTAAAAAAACAGAACCGATTCTGACAGATGTAAACACATCATTCATTTTGTAATCTTTAGAGATTTCACCCTTTCCCCAAATGGGGTCTTCATGCTGCATAACAAGATGAGCCTCCTGCACACAAAACGCTGTTGATCCTTGCCAACACAGCCTCTGTGATTCTTGATTGGGAAAAGGCAGAAACTAGATGCAAACAAAAAACCTAAAGTTGACCCTAATGACCAAGATGCTGCTGAGCTTAGGACTAACCACATGACCCCTGTGGTCAAAATATGGTTGATAATTTGCAGTCGAATTTTTACATGACAATTCACAGATATTGCAAATTAGCACAGGATTAAGATCAGATGATCTCCAAACATCGCAATTTTCCCAGGTCTCCAGATGACATCGGTCCCCTGCAAATGGGGCTAGAAATGGTGAACTGTCAAACAGATGAGAGAGTGGAACTGATCATCTCATCTAACCTTCCCCTAAAAAACAAATAAGGATATTTCCCTTACACTGGGGGAAGCGTTAAACTTAAGGTTAATGATGCAGGTTAAGGAAAAATGGGAAATTAAATTTACAACATTTCATTATTACTAGTTTTGAAGTGCACTGAATATGTTTAAGTGTCTCAAATTTTCCATTTTCTCTTTCACCTCAGGTGTCCGAGTCTCTGAACCTTCTCAGAAAATGTGCTCCGTACTATCACGAAGGACATCTTGTAGAAGGCTGTGTCGAGAGACCCAAACAAGGTGGCTGTTCCTCTGTGCCGTCCCGCTGTAAACAATCCCGTGTGGTGTTCCAAATCCTGCACTTCCTGGTTGATAAAGACTTCCTCGGCCCGCAGACTGTTGAATACCAAATCCCCACGCTGAAGTACAGCCTTCTGTTCTTACCCGTCGACAAAGGAGAACACATGATGGAGATATACATGAACAGTCTTGAAGGCAGAGATCTGACGTACAACAACACCACTATCACTGGCATGGACTTTGGAATCAAGCAGAGGCTTTTCAAGTATTACCTGGCAAGAGATTCAATCTATCCTGTCCTGGCCGTTGTGTCTCTTCTTTTCACCATGGCGCTTTATCTCCACTCTCTTTTCATTGTAGCATTATCTGTTATAGCAATCACAGGCTCCCTCCTGACCTCCTATTTCTTCTATAAAGTAGCATTTCGCCTGACATTCTTCCCCTTGGTCAACCTCTCAGCAGCTCTGATTCTCCTGGGAAGCTGCTCCAACCAGGTTTTCATTTTTGCTGATTTCTGGAATCTGCAGTTATCCCACAACCCATCAGCCTCCCTGGAGAAGAGAGCAAACAGAGCTTTGCAGGAAGTCGGCTATTTGATTTTGGCGTCGGGGTTGACCTCCAGCGCAGCATTTTTTTCTGGTTATCTCAGCAGCATCACAGCAATCAGATGTTTTTCTGTTTATCTAGGAACTGCCTCATTTATCAGCTCAATCTTGGCGTTGGTGTGGCTGCCATGCGCTTTCATTCTGCGCGAGCGCTACACAGAGGCGTCCTCTGCATCTGCAGCAGTGCAGGGATGGAAACCATGTTGTTCCAAAAATCCCGGTGGCTTCTGGGATACAAGTTCGCGCAAGAGATGCCTGTTCACTCTCGGGCAGAAGCTGAGAGAATTAAAAAAAGGTCTCAGCGACACGTCCAATTTGTTATTTCTGAAAATCCTGCCTTGTGGAGTGGTGAAGTTTCGGTACATCTGGGTGTGCTGGTTTGCAGTGCTCGCTGCTGGGGGCACGTACATGTCCTGCATCGACCCAGGCATGAAGCTGCCCACCTTGGACAGCCGGGTCGCCCAGCTTTTTCGCTCCAGTCACCCGTTTGAGAGATATGACGCAGAGTATCGCCACATGTTTATGTTTGAGAGACAGAGGAATGGAGAGGATAAACCTGTTACACTAATGCTGGTTTGGGGTGTCAAACCAACTGATAACGGGGATCACTTTAACCCCAAGAGCAATGGCTCTTTGGTTCTTGACCCAGACTTTAACATGAGCCGACCAGACGCTCAGGTTTGGTTGAGGGACTTATGTGGACGGGTTCAGAACCAAAGCTTTTATTCCCCTCCGTCACCTGAGGATAAGGACGTTATGTTAGACAATATCTGTCTTGTGGAGCAGCTAATACAGTGGGTGTCTGTCAGACGGTGCTCAGAGAGTGATGACTCCCTGCCTTTCTGCTGTAACAACATCCCTTTCCCCTACCCTCCCAGCGTTTTTGAGAACTGCCTCAGTATGATGCTGGCGGAGAGGTATGCTGAGGGCCATCTGGCCCACAGCGGAGGCCTGTACTTCCAGCCAGATGGCAGGGTCGCTGCCCTCGTGTTGGCATTCAAAACCACATACCTCTACAGCTTCAACTTCAGCAGAACCAGTCTTTTCTACAGAGAAACCCTGACATGGTTTAGCAGAGAAATATCTGGAGCACCACAAGGTCTGGAGAACGGCTGGTTCATCAGTCATCTGTCGCTTTTTGATCTACAACAAGCTTTAGGCTCAGAGACTCTAGTTGTAGCTGGCTTCTCAGTAGCTCTCACATTTGCTTTGCTTCTTGTAACCACCTGGAATATTCCACTGAGCATATACGGGACTGTAGCTGTCGGAGGAAGTGTTTTCGTCACCATTGGCCTCCTTGTTCTTCTCGAATGGCAGCTGAGTGGCATCGAGGCTCTGTTTATATCATCAGCAGCAGGGCTGTCTGTGGACTTTATTGCCAACTACTGCACTTCCTACAGCTTTGCTCCACATGCAGATAAAATTGGTAAAGTAGCACACTCCACTAAAAGAATGGGGTGTCCCGTAGCAATAGTTTCTGGTGCATTTTTCTCCATGGGGATAATTATGTTGCCTGCCACCATCTTGCTGTTCAGAAAACTGGGGATTTTCCTCTTTTTGGTGAAATGTGTAGCATGTGGATTTGCAACCTTCTTTTTCCAGTCCCTGTGCTGCTTTTTTGGTCCCCAAAAAAACTGTGGAACCATCACGCTGCCGTGTTTTTCAGATCACAGTGATGGCGTGCTGTCTTCTTGCTCTGCAGCAGAACCTGGTGCCTCGTCAGCTGCTAACGGGGCTTTTGGCAGATCTAGAGTGAGGAGGAGCTATGACAAAGAAGCAGGTGGCTATCTGTACCCCGACCACCAGCGTCAGCTGAGACAAAAACAGACTGGAGCAGGGGGAGGCGGGGGCAGAGGGCCTGAGCAGTACGAGCTGCAGCCATTGGCCTATCGACTGAGCGACAGCTTTGAAAACAGCACCTGCACAAGTAAGCTATCCAACCGGCCCTCTGTGCTCTCTGATGAGATCGAGTACTGTGGGAGGAGTAGTATGGACGGGGACAGCGAGGACATGTGCAGTCATCAACATAAGGCACTCCAGACTTCATCTCCATACAAAGAAAACACTCTGCGGCCTGTAAGCTTGACACAAGACGATGTAGCAAAGGACAAGACGCTTTGTAAAACCTGCAGAGGTCAGTCTGGTGGAGGGAAGCACTGGTTAAATACATCCTTCTCTTCATCTTCCAGCATAGACGACACTATCATCAGCCACACGCTGGAGACCATTGACCAGCCGTCTCTCTGCAAAGATGAACAAACTGCAAACAAGGGCCTCCATCACCACCATCACTCAAACAAAGGGCACCTCTCCAGGTCTCAGAGCTCCTGCGAGGGTCTGGAGGACTCTAATGAAACATGCTTGAGTGACATTGAACCGGGACCTTCAAACACACAGCAGCATGAAGAAGAAGAGGTTCAGTTACAACCCGGACATCTGAACGGGAAGAGAGACACACTCCGTCTCTCACTGAAAGAAACAGTGTACGAGACTTGTAATAAGGGCCGCACCAGTCAGAGTGAAGAAGTTGTCATCTTGCCAAACAGTAAGCCGGACCTGCCAGACGTCTGGATAAAGAGAGATGGACAACGGGAGGATACATGTTGAGAAAAGTTGGAGGAATCTTTGCAAACACTGTGCGTTAATTGCTCTGAATTTTTAAATATATAAAGACCGTACTTAGAAAAGCATATAGGAGCTACACAAGGAAACTGTGATTTTTGTGTGATACTCAAAGGAAATATAAGCCAGGTTGGATGCAACATGTGACAGCATGTTTGTCTTCTGTTGCTTTTAAGATCAGAGCATGAGTGTCTCTTGAGCAAAAGGTCAAATCAAAGCATGACTTGTTAAAATATTTTCAGAAAGAAGACCATGAAAAATGAAACTTTCTCACAAAAAAAATCATCACGTACTGCACCTACCTGCTGCTGCAGAGTTTACTTTGTGCCTGGAACTTTTCAACAACTGCACAGACTGGGTTGTAACAAAGTACAGTGTCGCCTGTGTGCAGCCACCGGCCTTTCTCCATGCTGGATCTGACCTCAATGAGCCATATGCATTCATGGACTTCTGAATATTAAAAAGATAAATGTGAGATATACAGAGAAAGAGCTGCATCAAGTAGAAAACTGTCACTTCAGTAAACTGGTTTTGCACTTTGTGGTGATTATATGTACAGTTTGTCTCTTAATGTAGAAAAGCAGAAAGCTACAGTTAGCAGTGTGCCATTCGTAGTGTCATGGCTTGTTTGCATTTAGTGTTTCACTGTCAAATTAAGAATCATGCTGTCTATTTCCAGTGTCAGTGCCAAAAAATGTAATGTTTACTTACTGTACTAAGAAGCAAAAAAGGGTTTCTAATGCAGATGTATAACACTACATGTGGGGTTTCTTTACTGTTGGCAACTTAAGGTGCGTACAACTCCAGGATACATGGATGTCAGTGGCTATGTGACCATGCACACTAATATTCCACTATTTTTCCGAATGGCAATATTCTGAATTAGATACAGGTCACCTAAATGACATATTCCATTTAGACATTACAAAAAAGGCCTTTTTACAAATTTAGCAATTTTCGATTAAGACGTGGAATATTCTGGTATTATTTGGGTTTTAATAGCAGTATTTGGGCATGTTAACAGTGCATTCGGAGTATACGTCACCTCAGTTTGCAACACAGCCTCTAACCAACTAGTTAACAGTTTGCAAGGCTAGTGTTGAAACACATGCCTAAGAGAAAAGCTCACGTTTCTGGTCAGGAGTAGAAACACACCTACTTTTTAACATTAGGAATTTGGAAATCAACCGGTTTTTGGATACTGTTATGTATAAATATCGCAATACCAACCTTTTCAAGAAGATGTTTGTAGTAATAAAGGAGGGAGGCTGAGTTTGCATGTTTCAACAACTCTGTCATCGGTAGGAAAAATCTGATTTTGATGCAAAGAATCAAAATGACAAATTGCCCCAGCCATTCTGCACAATAAATGACATGTTAGGGTGCTTTAATTGGAGTATGCACAGCTGCATGTTAATGGAAATATTTGTGGAAAATTCATTTTAGTCATATGAACAGCTTGGTAGGAATATTGTCTTTTTCGGAATAACGGAATATGCCTTATCTTTTTTAAAAGGAGGAGTAAACTCTTACTTCTGTTTCCACAGCAGTAGTTGCACCATCACATGCCACTGCTTCTCCAGCTTACAATTTGTACATAGACCTTGCTGCAGCACTGTTAACTCCAACAGAAAATCTAAGGAACAGAAAGCCTTTATCTTCACCCCACCCCACCACCGAGATGTCACATCAGCTGTTTTTATGTGCAGATAACAGTATTTATGACATGAACAGCATGTGCCAAATGTCTTTCAACAGGTTGTTTCAGATGCTGAAACTGTGTGTTTTGTGCAAAGGGTGTGTCCTTCAAAAAAAGTTAAATAAGAGATGTGTGTATGGTCCTTAATATAATATTAAGTATATAAAAAAGGAGCAGCAATGATGGTGGTTCAGCACAAAGACCTGGACAAGAAGAGACTTGTGTCTAATGTGCCTGTGATTAGGTGTTATTTTCCAGCTTTCTCTTTGTAAGAAGTGTTTGCTTTTGACATCTTGACTGTATAATCACAATTCTTCAATGAGCCTTCACTTTAACGATGACTCAGCAGAAAACAACCTGCCTTAGAGACAGATGACATTAATCACAGGATTTCTATGAAGAGAAGAACTTAAAGGTCACCACCACTATTATTTACAGATGTCGATGTTAATTTTTTCACAAAACTGAAATAAAACAAAACATTTATTTTCCTGCAGACTGGCTTTTAATCATTCCAAATCTTGCTTGGAGTACGGGTCAGATTACAGGTTTTAAGGAAGAAATTAAATATTATTGATTTTAAAACAAGCTAAGTAAAATGAGAATGAATTCCATTATCTTTCTGTGTTTAAAGATTTAACAGCTTGGAGCAAAAGGAAAACAACAAACCCCGTTCTAGTGGAACAGCTTATTCTAACTAACTTTGTTAGTTACTGAAGTTACCGAAGAATTATCCATCGCTGCAAAATCAAAACTGCTTCAGAATGAAACATTTGCAAGATTTCTGGTCGTTCTTTAAAATGTCTGGAAAAAAACATGCAGGAAAGCAAAACAAAAAAAAAAAAGCTTAAGTGTTCATCTGGTCAGCTCCACTCAGCCTGGACCCAGTCCTCTTTGGCCCAGTCAGGCAAACATGTGGAATATTCAAAATCAGGTCCTTTGTACCGCAAAGCGTGGAGATACATGACGAGCTCCTTCTCTGTGGGATCTGGTCGTACGAGCTTACATTCACTGCACAGGTGGTCTCTTGTTTCTTGAGGAGTTGTTGCTTCTGTTTGATTTCCATTTGATTTAGCAGGTTGAGCTTTAAGGGAGGTATCGTTACTGTTTGGGTCTGTGCAGCCCTGATTTACCTCCTCCACTGTCTCACTGCTCGAGCTACAACCTTTCTGCACCTGTGTGTCCGTCTGATGACTTTCTCCACTTTTGTTAGGCTCTGAGGTTCCATCTAATGTATCTACTTTCTCAGATGTCTTGTTTTTCTCAGCCTCTTGTTCAACCACAATACCATCATCTGGAATATCCAGCAGGTGAAGACTTTCCTGAGAGCGATGTTCTTCGACCAGAGCCTGCAGCAGCTCCTCATTACTCTTTTCCATCAGCCCCCCCTTCCCTCTGTGAGGACCCCAGGCAGAGGACCCATAGATGGGATCGTTGAGGATGGGGAAGCCCAGGTACTGGAGGTGGACCCTAATCTGGTGTGTGCGGCCAGTCAGCGGTAAACACCGGACCACGCTGGTTTTTCCGTTAAAGCTGAGCCTCTGGAAGACGGTTCTGCACTCCTTTCCCTTCGGGTCGACTCGGCAGACGCCAATCTTAAAGGAAACGACCAGGATTGGCTCCTCACAGGTCAGTTCCCCCTCTGGAAACTCCCCCTCTACTCTGCACACATACTCCTTTTCAAGCTGGAAGCATAAATGTAAAGAGTATTTATTCATGAAAATGACACGGCAAATGCGCCTCTGATGACCTTTCTCATGTGTTCAAGGTTAGCCCAGTCAGTCCTGGCTGCTGAGTGATGCTGCCCTTCTGAAAACAACATGGTGCACCAGGCTAGTAACAAACAATCTCGAATCACAGTTAAAGGGTAAAGCTAAAATAGCGAGAGAGAGGGCCTGCTCCAGCTTCAGCAACAACTCGAGAGCCTGGTCAACTCCGCCGGATGACAGATGACTTGAAATGAAGAGGGGGATCTTGGTGCTGGCAAGATGGAGGGTGTTTTACATAGCTTATTTACACACACTATCCACACCGCAATGACACAAAGCTGATTAAAAATCAGTTAAGTATCCCTTTAAGCATTCATACATCCCTGTTGTCACTGGCGTTTTTACATTGCTTGATGTTTTCTTTGCACTGTATTGTATTTACATTTTATTTATAGAGGATGTGCCAGTCAACTAATTACCCTGACATTTAAACTCAAACAAAGACTGCTCGGGCAGTCTAAAAGTAAGACAAAACTCAGAAAACAGTAAAGCTGAGCAACATCGAGTCTATATAAAATTAAAAATTGTCAGTAAAAATATAACAAATAATAAAGGCCATTTGAGATCGTCAATCACATTTTTCAGTTACCAAATCATATCTTAAATGTTGTTAAAATGTTTGGCACTTTTCACATTTGACTACAGAACATGACAACAAACTAAAAATAAAACAAATAACATTCGTTGAAAATAATATTCTTTAGGAGAATCAATCTTTAGGAAACTTGCCTGATTATTAAAACAGCATTTTCTTTAAGTGAATGCAATCACAAAAAAATAAATAGAAATAGAAATAATAATTAGAAGAAGTTAAACCAACCAGTAGTTTTGGTGCTGACAAGCGAGGATAGCAGCATTTAATCCAATAGTCGACTTACCCAGCACATCCCCGGTATTTATTATTTGTTGTTTATCTGTTGGTTGTGTGGTTATTACTGGCTGTGCAACAAACTGAGATAAGGACATCCTTGATCCTTCACGCACTAACTTAAAAGTACCAGAGAAGCTAAAGAATAAAAGCAGAGAAATCTTAACATGACTGTCTTCACCCACTGACATAAAAACCAATGTCAAAAGTTGTACTGCAGATTTTACCAAGTGAAAGCTTAAATCCACTCCGCCCTGAACGTACCTGTCTGTCTCTCACCAACTGGTCCAGTTTCTTTGATGTTTCCAGCGTCCTGGCAAACAGCAGCACTCCAGAGGTGAGCCTGTCCAGTCTGTGGACTGTGTGGAGCTCCGAGATGCCCAGCTCTTTTCCCAGGATGAAAATCACCGTGTTGTGGCGGAAACGACCGCAGGGGTGGACCGGGATGGAGGCAGGCTTGTCGACCACAAGAACTTCACCGTCATCCACCAGAACCTTAAGGGGAGTGCCGACCACAGGGGGCTCGTGGCGGTGCACCGTGTTCCTCATGAGATCATTATTCTGAGGATAGTTGGGGAACATTTAAACTTGATGCCATAATGTTTAACAGTTACTTATCACCTCCTGCACCATCTGGATCCAAAGAGCAATCAGCATCAAGTGACTGTTTCTCTAACATGTTTTTAATCCATCAGTTTTAGCATTTGGTTTGGTTACATCTTTAATGAGAGAAACGGTTGGTTAACTTCTGGCTCTGGTTCAGGTCACATTGACATGGATACACGAAAGAGTAAATATGACTTCAATAGTACAATTTCAGTCAGACTAACATGTTTATGTGTATTTTATGAATTCAGTTTCAGTTGGACTAACACAATGATTCCACTTTTTCTTACATCATGTAAACGTTCTGACTGTTTTTATTGTTTTTTTCACATGGTCTGTTTGTTTTGAAGAGGAAGAGACCTCTGTGGATAATTCAGCTCCTGGTAAAAACTAGGGGTCGACAGAATATTGGCCTGACCGATTATTTGGCATTTTGAGGATTATCTGTATCTGATTTTTACTTTAACGATCGCCGATAAAATGTATTTATTAAAAAGTGCAAAGAAAGTGTCAGCATGGATGGAACTTTTACTTTGTAAAACCTCAGGGAGCTACTTTTATTTATTCATTTTTATTTACATTTTCACTTGACTTTCTAAAGAAAGTTGCTGGGAATTTGTTGTATTTGATGCTGAAAGAGTCTGTCTTGATTAAACATTTGCTATAAAGAGGTATTTAAGGAAAGTTTTGTGTTGGAGTTTGTTAGATTCCAGATTCTACATAGTGACAAAAAGATTGTCATTTTAATTGTAAATGCACATTTGTTCTAAATATCAGTTATCAACCTCATTAACTACTAATAATCTTTAAAAAAAAAATCCATATTGGTTGACCCCTAGAAGAAACCTCCTGAAAATGTATCTCTGAAGAAATTAGGATGTAGAGAAGTGTCATCTAGTTGCAATCTGCTAACCTTACCACTAGATGACACTAAATCCCCCTAAATCTTACACACTGCTACTTTAAAACCTCAACAGACTTGAATTTGATCCTGAGGTTTAATCAGTAAACGACGCTATTCACAATAACACTAGACAGTTATTATGTACTTGTGTCACTGACCCTGAGCACCACTGACAGGTCCTCCACAGGTGTGTCGTTCAGCCGGATGCGACCCTCTTTAGCAGCCCTCTGGTAATACTCTATGGTCTCAGCTCTGAACTCGCTCTTGAACACCTCCAGCAGGGTCTTCCCAATCCACCGACCTTTGCAGTACGTTTTAAAGTCAAAGTAGTACGGATACACCTTGCGCAGACCGCCTTCAAAGTAGTAGGAGGTCTCGTTGAAGTGCTCCTGGCTGAAGCTAACACCCGGGTTCCGCTTCTGAGGAGGGGGGATGTATCTCTCGCCCGGCCGGAGCTTCTTCCCTCCCGCTCCTCTCCGCCTCTTGCCTCGGCCGCTTGTCTCAGGTTCACCTGTCTCCTCGCTTTTTCGTTTGCCACTCTCTGCCGCCTTTGTTGAAGCTTTCTCCCCTGACACCGGGCTATTTACCACCGCCGATGTTTCGGTGTCGACGGCTGCCTGCTCCATCGTCGCGCTGCTCTGTTGACAGCGTGGAAGATAAAAAGGACGATTCAGAGGAAAACTGACGTTATTAAAGGAAATACAGCAACGCTGCAGCTTAATAATTACACGCCGGTTAATTCCCGTTTGACACAAAGGGAGGAAAGAGAGTAAATTACATTTTCTCCAACCTCTAACCAGCAATCTCACGTGCATCTCTTCCCAACAAGGGGTCCTTCTCGCTACATGCGCACAGTGATGACGCAAATATGTAGTCCAATCATTCCAATGTGTAGTTCAAACTGTTCACCCTTAGCATTTCTTCTTCTTTTACTTTGACCTCAAGGGCAATTCACCTTCTTATCTTATTATCGCCACCATCGGTTCATAATGAGCATTTAATTTTTTTTTTAGAGCGACCTAATGATGATTCCAGAGTAATAAACTAAAAGTTGTGGTTGAAGTCATAATATGGTCCAGGGTTTGATGAGTTTTACATTTCAGAAGTCAGAGAAAGGACTTTGGTCGTGCAAATATCTGAGGAAAAAAAATATTTAAAATGCTGATTGATGATTTTTCAATTTAAAAGAAGGATTTTTGGTGTAACTTGAAAGATAACAAGGTAAGGTAATATAGAGGATAAGGGAATTTCTTCTCTCTTCCACACATCTTTTTGATCAAGACATTTGTATTAATTTGTCACAAATTACAGTTTATATTTAGTTTCAGAAGACTGTGAAAAGGGGATGTGGTCATTTGTAAAAAAAAATATACATATATATATATATATATGTATGTATAATTCTTGCTGCAGTGGTCGCGAGTTCGACTCCAGCCTCTGTCCAGTTTTAGTGACAGACTGATTTTAGCCCATGTTCTTGCATCAGGTCAGTAAACCAGGTGATGCATGCCTCCCTCATGCAATGGGACTTGCCATTGATGCTTGAGGCCTGGGTGAAAAAAATCCTTGAAGTCTTTGGTGTGCTCTTCTCTATAGACGCTGTGATTCATAACAGTTTGCACTGCCCTCAAGATTCAAGATTCAAGATTCAAAGTGTTTATTATCATATGCACAGTATGGAAACATGTTTCCCTGTACAATGAAATTCTTACTTTGCTGTCCACAGAATGCCTAACGTTTAGCAAATATAAAAGAAATATGAAATAGAAATTTACAATAGAAGAAATTTAGAAATTTACAATAGAAGTAGAAAGAACAGTGCAAATAAAACAGTACAGTGCAAATTCGAACAGTGCAATTGTGCATGTGCAAACAGAATAGTAAACTGTCTGGTACAGTTATGAGGTCGTGTGTGTGAGGTAGTTGCTGTGTGGACTCCTGTCAGCAGTTTAGGAGTCTGATTGCAACGGGAAAGAAAGAGTTCTTTAGTCTAGTGAAAGAGTTCTTTAGTCTACATTATGTTAAATGCACGGCCTGTCAGATGCACTGAACAGCTGTTAGTGTGCCTAAGGGATGATGGGGCTGCTAAGGCCCATCCAAAAAATGTCTTGTGAGATGGCTTTGTGAGTGTATCTCCCAAGCTGACATGCAGGACCCTCCCACTTTAGTACACGCAAACCCTATACAAAGTGTGGCAATGTCATCTAGTTCAGTGGGGTGAGTGTCCAAGAAATGTACGGCACTGTTGTAGTCTCCACACCTTGCCTGTTCTTCTTTTTTTTGTTTTTTCTTTCTCTGTTATAGTCTTTGCTTGCTTCACCTAGGTAATGGGACAGCGGACAGCGCTCATTACGTCATCGGCAGCCTTTGTAGAATATACGAAACATCACATGGGAATTGAGTCCTCTTGAAAACCTTTATTACGCATGAAAAATAGCCACAAAACAGCACATCATAAATGTATAAAAAGATTAGTGAAAAGATATATATATATCCGTCCATATCTTTTCACTGATTTTTTGGTACATATAAACATGTTCTTTTTTATGTAACAAAAAAATGTAAACAAACACTGCTACATAAGGTGCATGGTGTTCCAGAACAGCATGATGATTAAACCTCTCAAAAAGGCCCAGGAAGCGCTCCACTTCGATCAGTGTCCTGTAATAGATGAAAAAAGTGATTAGTTATGTCATGCTCAGAAAAAATATGAAATTATACATTGGTGGGGAAATCAAACAGTCTGGTCACTCACTCCCACAGCTGCTTGACAGCATATTTCTTCTTTGAGAACTGATCCTTGTTCTCCACCCGCAATTCAATGAGTCTCCTGGTCTGCTCAGGAATCCCTGTGTTGTAACAGCAGAACGTGAACATTAGTGTACAATCCATAAACCTGCTGCTTGTTTTCATTTTTAGCTGGTGTAAAAATGAAAACAATTAACTGACTTATTATAATGCTAGCCTCTAATATTAGCCTAATTGACGTTATTATAGTGGCAGATATGATCACTTTGCAGGACAGAACTTTACCATAACCAGTTAAAATATGTTAACATATTATTCCAATGTACCATTAATCACGGCTTTATAAATTACCGCCCACACTGATAACGTGGTTACATGCGGGAATGTATATAAAAGTTAGTAATTTACAAGCTTCATACACAGCACAAAATGCATCTGACCTTGACTCCTGTCCCCTGCAGGTGGTGGGCCCACTGGGTGGCGGCTCCATGTAGTCTTTTCAGGCTGAGCCCATGGGCAGAGGCCCAGCCACCAGATACTCACTGGCACATGTATACCAGGCAAGGTACTTGTGTCCCAAAAAATACTGTTCAGTCATGCTCTTTTCTGAACCACTCTTGGTCTGGTCCCTCCCCTGGGACCACTTTGCCTTGGGAGACCCTACCAGGGGCTATTAGCCCCAGACAACACAGCTCCCAGGATCACAGGGACACGCAAACCCCTCCACCACGTTAAGGTAGCGGTTCTCGGAGGGGAAAAAATTATTTGTCTGTCAGTTACTTAAAGAAATAATGAGAGAGAGAGAGAGAGAGAGAGAATCAAAGGCCTTATACAGCAACTCACCACTGATCAAAAAACAAAAACAAACATAAACATTACATGGCAACTTCATAATGTCTAATTATTTCTCCTTATATATTTTTTAATCTGAAAAACATTATTACTCTTTAAATCATTCTCTGAAGAATTACACAGTCCAACACCACATACTGAAATAAACATTTGCTTTAAAGTAGTTTTGTGCATACTGATGTTTAAAGTGAAATTTCCCTCTGTAATCCTTGTTGGACAATGTTGGACAATGTAAACTTTTCAAATATTATATAGGCGATCTGTGATTTCTGTCCATGGTTCAGCCTTATTTACATGAATTCTAATGTAAATCAGCATTATATCATTTTACTGATGTATATGAATCCACTGAGCCCATCTGTCACCCTCAAACTACAACATAAAAAATACGATATATTCTACATATTTTAAAAATGTTTTTACACATTTTTTTTGTAATTTTCCTCTAGATTTGTCTCTTGATTCTTTCCAACACTTGCTTTCATTTTAAATTTATGATCCGATACACAACAGCAAATTCCTTCATGTGAAAAACCTACGTGGATTCTGAATCTTTATTTTCCGTATAACATTACTAAATTACCTGTCTTTCTCTCATACAAAATATTGTACACTCCTTCCAGGATCCACAGGATGTACAACTTTTTAGTATAAAATTGACAAACAATTAAGTATCCATTTAGCAGGTTTTATTAATAAATCTTGTAAGTCTACACATAATTCAATAGTTGTATATTTAAAAAAGTGCTTTAACTGATCAGTTTTTGGCACAATTACCCCTCTGTTCTACAGTGACAAATGTCTGATAGCACGCATCCTAAACATACAGAATATGAAGCCAGAAAGAGGAAGTTCTTACCAAAAATATATATTACTTTGTTAATTTACTGAAATTTCATGTATCATCCTTGGCTTGTACCTCAGTTTGTCTTAACTGCATTCATAGTCAAAGCGTTCCCATAAAATTACACACAAAATCACAAATTTACTGCTCATCTGAATTTCCCACAAGCATCCAAATGAACACATCCTGTAGCTCCTTAAGCTGAAACTGCATTTTTCTCAGGGCTAAACTGACATATGCATCAATACTGTGAATCATTTTGATCTCAGACAACCTTTCTTTGTCATCCACATTTAACATCCTTATCAATGTCGAAATGACTCAGAGGATTCTGGGAGTAAGGTCATCAGTCCAGCTGTGGTCGCTCATTCACTCCTTCACCGTTTTATCACTCTTGGAAGACAATCTGGTTAAGCTAACAGAGTGAGATCCTCCTTGTACGTTGCTAGGTGACCACCCAGTGGGACAGGTGGCCGTTAAGACTGGAGCTCAGTGAAACCACGAGGAGCACTAAGGGGCGCCGGAGATGCAGCACCAACGCCACCTCCTGCGGGGGCAACCACACTGCAGTCAGAGCTCACCTCTGGGGAGAGAAGGAAGAATAGCATGGATATAATCAGGGACAAGCTACAGGATGGAGGGGGATGTGACTTATGCATAAGATACAGTGAAAAAGACCTGTAGGAGGTTTGTCAGTGCATAACATGGTTTTCCTTCACTGATTTTGGTGTAAAAATGATAAGTTATGAGTGTTTTTGTGCAATACCCAGGCCACTGACGCCTCTTGTCAGTCAGGGGGACGTATACTACTCCCATCAATGCTTTCTTGAGAAAGGTCCCATCGCTCTGCCGATCGTACTGTTCAAGCACCTGACTGCCACCGTCAGGGCCCACGGGGAGAACCAAACGCCCACCAGGCTTCAGCTGCTCCAAGAGCTTCAACAAAGAGAGGGCACAAATCAAATATTTCATGAGGTGGTACTCAAAAGGCAAATTCAGCCAACGTTGTTAACAAAAACTAAAATCCTGAAATCCAAAACTTGGTGTGAAAAACATTTTAGTTGACAGAAATAAAAAATTAAAACTAGACTTTAGAATGATATTGTGTAGTTATTTAAAAAAAAAATTTAAGAAAATAAACAGAAAATGTCTTTAGTTTTAGTCTCTGTCAATTTGCTCAAATTTGTCAACATGACAAGAAAACATTTTTATACAAAAAAAAGAAAAATCAAAACTGCAATGAGCACACCCACTCTAGAAATTAAAGTGAAATTAAATTAAACCGAAAACATAAATTAAAAATGATATGAAAATACAAATTAATTTAAAAAAAAAAGTAAAAGTTTAGTGACTAATTCAGCATAGAGACACTTCTGTAGTCTGCATACCAAACATCCTTCACAGCTAACAGTACTTGAGAAACTGTGACTGTTTAAGATTCCCTTTATTATTGTAGATGTACTGCAATGTCTTTAATTCTCTGTGCATTACTTTTTGACTTTGGATAGAGCTAGATAAGTGCATGATTTCTCTTATTCTATTTTCAGAGGAGTAAAAGCAATATATGTCCTTACAGCTTTAGGAACAGTAGCTGCAGCTGCACCAACATGAATGGCATCATATGGCGCTCCGTCCGGGTAGCCGAGCCTTCCGTCTCCCACTGTGGACAGGTACAGGTGCGACTTTTATCGACTTTTGTAGCTGTGCAACATCAACATTTGATAGACGTGTGACTTGGACATCTCCTGACTCACCTACGAGTCTGATGCGTCCAGAGGTGAGCAGCTCTGGGTCGTCAGCTCTCACATTTTTTATCGACATTTGAACTAGTTCATCAATGTGTTCAATGCCAACCACTCTACCACTGGGTCCTGTCTACAAACAGCAGAAAAATGCCGCTCACTCACATACTGTCTGTTATGCCAACTGGTGGGAAACATATCAAAAGCTTACACAGAGCTTACCATCCTTGCAAAACAGGCTGTGAGATATCCACTTCCTGAACCCACGTCCAGCGCCGATGCCCCTTCAGTTAGTTTGTCACTTAACAGCTCCAATGCATGAGCATGCTGTCAGACCACCACAGGAAAACACACAGTCAATCATGTGCATGAACGTAAGTGAAAAAGAGTTCATCTTAAGAAATCTGCTCACATCCCAAAGCAGTTCAGTGTTTGTTTCTCACCATGTGCGGTGCGCTGATGGTTGCCCTGTAGCCTTTGAGAAGAAAATTTCATAAAACAGTCAAAGCATGCATCTGAGATCATGACATGTTTTCACTCAAACACTTGTCACCATATTGACAGAGAAGTATGTTTCTGAAAAGAGTGAGTGGAGTGAATACCTATGGACTGAGGAGAGTCTGCATAAGGGTAGTCCGTAGAGTAGAGCCCTCTGTCTGTAGCCAGCATGGCATTAAACACTTGGTCGCTGCGGATCACACCGTGATCTGGAGAAGAAAAGAGGAAGCAATGACACTGAGCTGAACTGAAACATATGTGAAATGTGCACAAAAGGAAGTCTGTGATTTTGAAATCCTTTTCCACGTTGATTTGTTTTCCCCCTTACCAATTAATATTGAAGGAAACACTAATTAATACAGACTTTTCAGGAAAAAAAGATAATGACCACTATTTAAAACTAGGTGATATAACAATATTCTCATCTTTTTTTGATAATTGTGTGAGATTTTGGTAATTGTAACACCATGATGTAGCATGTATGTAGTCTTTTTCTGATCTTAAGGGCTGCATTACAGTTCAGTGATACAGTTCTCTAAACTTTGCAAATGCAAACAGTTTAAATGAACAAATGGAAGAACAAAAAGATGATATTATATGTTTTTAGCTTTAAGCATTTTCCCTTTCCAGTTTTCTTTGAAAGGTTTATGTTTTCCTTTTCCATTACACATTTAAGTTTTTGCCATTCACTTTTTTAGCATTTTTTACAATTAAAGGTCCAGTGTGTATGATTTAGGGAGATATATTGGTAAACATTGAATAAAAGTGTGTTTTTTTAGTAAATAATCACAAAAAAAGAATCATTGTGTTTTTGTTACCTTATATTGAGCTGTTTATATCTAAACAGGATGCAGGTCCTCTTTCACCAATGTCTCTGCTGTAGCCCACAACAGAAAAAAACAAACACTGTCACTGGCTCCCAGTGAAAACTTCCTGAACAATGATCACTGAAGGAATCATCACAGGGAGAAATTTAAGTTTGCTGCAATCTGCAATTCTAACCACTAGATGCCACTAAATCCCCTTAAATCTTACACACTGTTCCTTTAAATGTTATTTTTTTCTATTACACATTAATTTTTTTGTATCTCAGTTGTTTTTCTAACATATTAGCTTTTCCTTTTTCCTTTTTAAACAGTTTAAACGTTACTTCCCAATTAGAAATTGCAAACTTTAGTATTCATTTATCATTTCAGTGGCCCTTTTTGGTTTTGTTTCATAAGAAAACATTCAAATATATCCAGATAATCGTGAACAATACAATAAAATAGGCCTAATAGTTTGTTTTTATCTTTTAATTCCAATTCTGGGTAAAATGACCTTCCACATATTTCTATCTGCTTAGCCAATATTCACCATGTGAAGGAGAAATATCACCCACTTTATTTAAAATAAAGTGTAAAAGCACCTACTGTCACACTCTGAATATGTTTATTATTTTATTGTGGACTTGAGGTTTTCAGTCAAAGACCTTGTAATGTCAAACCTCAGGTCCCTGACATGAGTCCATTACCCCTGAGCCTGCTGATGAGCTCTGGATGTGTCTTGCCGCTGGACATCCACGCCATGGTCCGGGACAGCAGCACACCCATCGGGACTGCCACTACTGCCAGGCGCACCGCTGCGTGCATCTCCTACACCGGATCTCCCTGCAGTGACATGATGATCAGCGCATGCAAACCTGAATGCACGACACACGCGTAACTGTAACATACATTTAATAGTCAGAAATTACAGGTTTGTGAATGATCGCAAACAGCAGAGGCAGTGAAGTTGACAGTTAGCAAGCGAGCTGATCTAGCTTCAAAGTTTAATGCGATAGTGACAAATTAACGTTACATTATGGACATATAACATTATTAAAGGGTTGTCAATGCTAATGTCAGCTACTCAAGTAGTCAATACTTACGATTATGATAATTCAACAGAGGTCATAAGAGCTTGTTTACCTTTCGTACTTCGCCACCGTTTCTTCCAGCTGAGCCAAACTTCCTGATTCCCTTCTGAGCGAAACGCAACGCCTGGCCAATAAGATGCCGACCCACCAGCATCAAGCCCTAGACATCCAATCACAACTCAAGACATTTTGATTGGCGGCTGCGAAGTCCAATAATATGACGCTAAATAAGGAAGTGGGCTGTCACTCATTAAAGATTGTGGATCATGGACACAGTTAGCCAGTGAGGCTAACCTTTAATCTTTAAATACATACATAAAAGGAAAGGAGGTGATTCTTGAGATTTTCCCACACAGGTAAGACGTGGTTTTATGTATTGAAATGACAAACCGTTTGAAGAAAATTTTAAATGCACAACAAGAGTCAAAACAATAGGTAGATACCAGTTTAGCTAAGTATGTTGATGAACTGTAAAGCTCAGTTTTTCATTGCTGCGTTAAATATTTGACAATCTTTCTAGTTTCCTTTTTTGTCTTTAGTGAAAATGTCTCACGAACATGCCCGCTTTTGTATTGCTGTTAGAAAAACGCCATTAACAGCACAGGGCTAACGCTAACAAATGTTGACTTCTGTTTTCAGTACACCAGAATGATTGACGACTTTGAGACCCAGGAGGTCCGGTCCAGCGGGGAGCTGTGGACCGAGATCTGCTCCAGTCTGCCGGGGACACAAGCCGAGACAACCCCGGACAATAACACGGAGTTCAAAGACTCATTCCAGCCAGCAGCACCAGTGCAGGTCAATGGACAGTCAAATGGAACCAATACCAGTTCTCCCAGCGCCAAATGGGAACCCATGGAGGATTCTGAGATCTACATAGCCAGTTTAGGTACAAACATCCTCCCTGCCACTTTTTGGTCCTTTCAAGGCCGTCATATTCAGCTCACCTTGTCCTCCATCCACCCTAATATGGCACACACCAAGCATCAGTCAAATTGTATGGGGGATTGTAGGAGTGACAGGGTTTCAAATTCCTAAAAGACTTTTTATTATTTTATTTTATTTTTTACTATTTTCTGATGTCTTAGAAAATAGTGGTTCCCAGCCTTTTTCCTTATGCGACCCATTTTCTATTCATTGCGTAAACTGAAGATTCATAAGTGAAGCATTTTATGCATATTTCATTTTTTATTTAATGCATAACAGTAACAGTACAGAGCAACAGATAAATTGTACAATTAACCTAAATAGTGAACACAATAACTAGAAGAAAGTTTGAGAATGACGAAAAAATTGCAGAAATTTTGAGCAGATTATTTCCTGTGAATCACAATAGAGATGAATTTTCCCAATATTTTGAGGATTTAAAAGAAAATACAATTCCTTTTCTGTATTTTTTATTTCATTTTTAAATGTGTTTATTTTAGTCATATTTACTTATTAGGCTCCTTTTTTGACAAATCACAATTTTCTTACCCCCCAGGGTAGGGTGTTGTTCTGTTAGCTCTTTGATTATTTAAACTTCATTCTTTTCTAAAGCAACACGAGGATGTTGAGCAGAGAGCGAAGGCTCTGTAAATATAACTTTTGGTCAGGTCCTCACCATACCATATTTGTAAATGTATATCTTGAATAATAATCTAAACATAAAAACTAACTGTTTTATTTGGGTTTTCTTCATAGAAATTAATGACATGTTGAGATATGAGATAAAGGACTACAGATTTTTTTATTTTATTTTATTTTTTTAAGTTTTCCAGCTCCCCTTAATCCCAGGAAGGCCTTGCTACCCCCTGGGAAGCTTTGGTGACCCCTAGTGGGGATAGGACTCCCATGTTGGGAACCAGTGTTTCTGACTAAATGATAAATCAGTTAACTGAGGAAACAATCTGATGATTAACCAAAGAGAAAGATATAAAGATAATAATCCTTAACCCTAGAGTAACTGACTAACCAATGAGCTGTATACAAAGAGAGGAAACATCCCCAAATACCACTGTGATAAAGGGCTACGATTAATGATTATTTTCATTGTCAGCTAATTTCTCAATCTGTCAGATGTTTGGCTAAATAGTAGAAATGATAAAAAAAAGATAATTTTTAGTTTTGTTTATCCTTAAAAAATACTCAGACCAATATGATGATGGCAAAATAGCCCCAAACTGATGGTATATTGAGAGACACTGAAACTCAAAACTGCTGTGAGTGCTCTGGCAAAGTCAGAAAGGTACTGCCCTTAACCCTCCATTCATTAATGCTAATAAAATGTATATATTTTAAGATGTACACAACAGTTTTGGGTTTTTTTTTATGGTCTATGTTTTGCTGCAGAGAATCGCCTAAAGAAATTAAAGGGCCAGTCAAGTGATGTGACCTCCAGGGACATGTTGCGCTCGTTGTCTCAAGCTAAGAAAGAATGTTGGGATAGATTTCTGCACGACGCTCAGACCTCAGAGCTCTTCCAAGGCGGCGACATGGATGAGAGGTAGGATGGGAAGGATGGATTATGTTGTTGCATACATGTACCTCTGCAAAGATGCAAACATTAGGTGAAGGGCTATCCTGCCAGAGGAGCAACTCTATTCTCAGTTGACTTTCTGGTCAGTTTACAGCTGCCCCATTTAACCCCAAGAAAAGACTGCATCCTACTTACATCTAACTATAGAGTATATTCTAGCTTTGAATGCTGCAGGAATAGCTCTTACCTTTGCCTGTAGTATGCTCTGAATTTACTAGTTTGTGTAATTTTCTTTACTAAACAGAATTACTTCACATCATGTGTTCTAAGGATAGCAGGTCTCTCACATCTTGAGACCTCTTCCCATCTTAATACCTTGTGTACCTCTCTTCCCTAGCGCTCTTGAACACTTCAAGAGGTGGTTGATTCCCGAGAAGGTGGCCATCAGCGCTGAGGAGCTGGAATATCTCCTGAGGCCGTCTCAGAAAAACGAACCAGCTGAACCAAACCAAACACAGAGCAATGAAAACACGGAGGGAGAGAGACCCAACCTCGAGGAAGATGACACTCACAGCCCGGAGAAATGAGTGTGTTAAAATAGTAACACTGAAGAATGAACTAATTCAATGTGCATTCAGTAGGGGTGACTTGTTACCCCCACGCTCATTCTGAGCTGTGTTATGTCATAGCAGTGTTTTGGCGAAAGCCTTTGTTAACAGCAGTCACAGAAGCAATTACAGCCTGTCATCGTCCTCTGTATCCCCAGCAACTGAGTGTTAACTACTTATTCAGTCCTTGTTATTCATCCCTCCATCCAGAGCACACCATGGAAATATATAATAACAAACCTATAATTAGACTTGTTTGTCCTGTAGCAGAAGAATTAGCATCTCTGCGTAGTGATCCACATTATATCTGTTACAAGAATGGCTCTCGACGTTGAGTATACAGTATAAAGTAAGTAAAGGACCACATGCAGTAACATGTTGTAAATGAAACTTTTATAACATCTTGTAAACATTATTTTTCTGTTTTTGAAATATGGTGACATCTTGAACAGGAATTCTTTGGGGTGTATATCTGAAAACAGTGAAACATTTTGTGTAACATCTTTATTTTTGCCATGTTGGTTTTACCAGTGAAGTTTTACCCACATTTCAATAAAAACAAGTATAATTGATTCTGTTCATTTGTCTGCACATAAGCTGAAGTAAGGGCACTGTTATATTCAGGTAGATAGGTTATACTATTCTTAGGCACATTTGAGTGTGTGCTCTTGTACTTCTGTGTTTGTGAGAATCGATTAAAGATTTTGGATGTATTTGCAAAGTGAAGAAGAAGTTAGAAGAATGCACAGTTCTGTTAATGACAACAGCTGGTGTTGGCAAAAGTGGCCCCCAAGCAACATAAATTGAGTATCCCTGGTGTAGGGACTTGGTTGTAATGATTAGTGCGGCGGGAATGCATTATCTGATTGAGGGCCCTTACAACTACACAATTACAAACGTGTGTGTATTTGTACATGTAAGCAAGCAAAAGGGTAAGTGTAGCGGGTTTCTCCTCTGTGATCTAACTGCATTACTTTTAGATGACTGCAAAGAACCTATTTTAATTCATCCACAAAGTATAGTAAATCGTTGACTTTTACCAGGCTGGGATGCTATAGAGTTGCATTATGGGAAAAACAGGATCCAAAGTGGACTCCTGCATGCAATATTTTTATAAGTTTGGCTATTAATATCTTACATAGAATGCCTCTTTGTTACTTTGACACATTATTATCACTTGCTAATAATAAACTGACAGATGGGATTATAAAGACTTCAGTACCCATGGGTGAAACTCATGTAAATCACAATAAAACTATATCCATCTCAGTTGTTTTAGGTTATGCTTCAGTATGGAAATAACTATACCAAATACTAGAAAGCATTTTTATTCCTCATAGTTTCTGATCTTACTAATATTCTGTGTTTGCCTGGGAAGCTTATGCAGGTTGTATGTGGCCAACTAGAGGACAATGTCAACAATGACTAGAAAGTTGAATTAACACTTCGCTGGAACAGCTTCAGCAAAAATTGAACATTATAACCCAAGTCAGGTAGACTATTATTGTTGACTATATTTATGTCATAAATGAAACTAAATGTTATTCTGAATAAAATAATTCTAGCCTGGGAAAATCTTCTCAAGCAGTGTTCATATGAATAATGGCAGCCATAGCTTCACTCTATAATGGGAATTAATTTCAGTTGAGGTCCTTAACATTAAAACCTTTGGGAACCCCCGTTATTATCTTGCTGTCCATCTTCTAGGACCCAGAGGGCCGAAAGTGTGAAATCATCTGAACCTACACCAGTAAAATAGCATTTGTTCTAATTTTTCCCTCAAGTGCGGAACAAATAACATCACTTATCTTTACCTCATGAAGCAGACTTTATTTAACTTATTCTTGAGGATACTCATTACAATTTCAGTGAGTGAACTCAGTGACTAGCTAACTCCAAAGGTCTCACATGGCTTTGTGGTAATAGGTTACACAGTGACAAATGATAGTGTGAAGAAGTGAACTGCAGGAAATTAACATCTGATTTGCACCCATTCTCAATTCAAATGTAATTTCCATCTGCTGAAGGTGTTAATTGAGAAAGCCACTGTGGTGTCCCCTTAGCAAAAGACCATTTAACCCCAAATGTCATAATAGTATTAACACTATACTTCATGCTTAATTTTTACACATGTATTTATATTCATAGAGTTTGCAAATAAATGCATTTTGGAAAGAGGCTGGATCTTTGAATGACAATAAAACCACTTTATCAAATATCAAGAGTGTGAGATGCAGAATTATTAATTTATATGACTCTCCTTTTTTTCTGCTGCAGCCTCCCCTGTTCTCCTATGTGCACAGCAGCAGCTCTGGCATCTATTAACCCCTTTCATGTGCTAGGGTTCATGGCCGTGCACACAAACCAAAAACAACCCACGACAAGCACTGGATCACACTCACCCCTGGTCGATCAGTCACCCCATCGGGACAGCTCAAGGCCCAGTTGGATGCCAATATTCTTCCAACACCAAAGAAATTCCTCCCAGTATGAGACCACTTGGACATAAACTAAATCCCAGCAGCAGCTACTGTTCAAGCTGCTTTTCACTGAAGCCACAGTTTAAAAATAGGCCTCATGCTGCAACATTCTCCTAAATTTCTCTTCAGTTTCAGCTGCACTTGTATATTTTCATACTTTTGGTATGTGTGCAAAACTCTTAATTGGTAAAGTATGTTTCAAATAATAGTAGTCAAGTAAAAAGTACAATATTTCCCACTAAAATATAATGGAGTATAAGTAGAAAGTGGCATGGGATTAAGATACTCAGGTAACATACATGTAACCTCAAAAATAAGAAAGATTTGTTCGTTTCTTGCATGAGGCCCATTGTGTATTAACATCAAACACGCAAGGAAAAACACCTCAAAGGATGAAAATACCCATTTATCTTTTAAATGAAACTGGAAGACAATGAAGATACCAATAACAAAATTCTTCAGCCACTTCAATGACACATGACAGGTGTCAGTGTGATTAAGTTTTCATCATGCAGGTAACTGCAAAGTAACAAAGGAAGAGCCCAAATTCAGGCATTGTGGGCCAACAGCAACAATTTGGGGGTGTATTGCAAAGGTAAACGTACATACCTTTACTGGTATATCCAAACAGAAGTAGTAGCCGACTGAGTTATCAAGATGGCAGGAATGGGACAGAGAAAAGTACTAGCATGCAGACAGGTTCAGGTAAACAGCATAACAGAGGCTCAAAACCAACATTGACAATTTTGCAACAGACAACAGGCAGATTTGATGAAGTAAAGTGGAAACAGGTGAGCAGTTGGGCAGGAAAGGTCATGTGATGGGAGTGGCTGAGAGGGGTTACTGCAGGGGCAAGCCCAGATGATTTTAAAAAGGCTGAGGGCATCTGGTGGATAGTTTGAGAACAGCAATGACGAGTCCGGCTGGGTAAAGTGGAGATGTGATTTTAGAGAGGCAGAATGTGAAAACACTCACATAAGGGGACAGAGAATGAATGAAACTACACCAAAAAACAAAAAAACAGTATTGACAGTGAAGACAAAGGCAGCACTTGAAAGGAAAATTAACCAAATGGGCTTTATGCTTTTTGTGTTGGCTGACAATAGCAGTGATTAAACAGTCAACACTGTTAATGAGAAAGTTGGCTTCTCTTTCAGGTGTTGGATTGCATCATGATTCAATAATGTCTTCAGTAAAGCTGGATATCAAGGAACTGGATACTGCATTTGTTAACAACATCTTCACAAGTCCAAGCAGAGGTCGAACCAAGTCATTGTTTTGCAAGTCACAAATAAGTCTCAAGTCTTTGCACTTAAGTCCAAAGTCAAGACAGGCGAGTCCTGAGTCAAGTTTCAAATCCTAACGTTTAATTTTTGAGTCTTAAACAAGTCAGAATGTGCTCTTAGACAAATTAAATGCCAAAAATAAATTTACAAAAATCACGAATGCTTTTGAAAGTGCATTTATTTGTTAAAACAAGTGTTTTAAAGATATTTACCTGTTAAGCTAACATTAGCTAAGCATTAGCTTGCTACTATGTTAATATTATCCTTGACTTGCTTTTCTCTGTCAAACTTCAAATATTAAACAAAGTTGGAAATTACTGAGCCCCTATCTGTAATATTCAGCCTGGATGTTTTGCATACTGCAGTTTATCTTTTCTTTACCACTGTAAGTTTTGTACATGAACCAAAATTGCCTTTGGTGTCATATTTTTTTCGACTGCTGCTCAGTAACGCAGCGGTAGTTCTTCATGGTTCTCTCCTGTAACTTGATTGGATGCTGTCCAACTGATCTAAACAAAGTGGATCATTTTGGGATTAAGTGTCAAATTGCTGGGAATAAACAGTGCTGACAGAAAATCAATCAAGTATTTCCAGGTTAAAAGGCTCAAATCCAAGTAACGTCACAAGTTGTAGGTATTTAAGTCCAAGTCAAGGTGTAAGTCTTTTTTTTTTGAGTTGTCAAGTCTACAATCATCGTATGTGTGTAAATCTGAGTCGAATACACGACGTGACTCATTCCACACCTTGGAGTCCAAGACTTTCCAGTACCTTTTTTCCATGACCATCAGGGCTTGTGGAACAGGAAAGACCGCCTTCACTCAGCATCCAATGACCTAAAAAAAACCTCAATAGGCAGGTGGACATTAATGACCCAATTATGCACGTGAAAAGGACCGACACTTGCGGTTACTGTCTGCTCCACAATGCATGTGGTGCGCTGGTCAGAGTGCTTCACTCTGTTGCATTGACGGTGACCATTATTTGTTACAAACTTGAATTATTAAGACTCCAAAGATACATGAAATTAATTACAAAATAATGATAAAAATGCTTTATAAATGCTCAAATATTTTCCTCGGCCTCGGGTTCATTGACATGTTCAGTAACTTCACAATCAAACCTCTGCTACCTTTAAGTTGTACCATGCAAATGAATTATGTCCTGGATTACCCTTTGCAGACACTCACTTGATCAGTCACACTGGTCACACACTTTTCTTTGGTAGCTCTGGCACCAAGACTCACAATTTTTAAATTAGTCTTTGTTTTATGAATATTTAAGATGTGTACTGCTGGGGACAGATCGTGGTTTGTCCCTTAATTGTTCAATTTCCGTTCAGATCCCTGATGTAGGTTTCTGGGTGTGTTTGAAAGCGGCCTAATTCTGAAAAACCTCAGAGCTGGAAAATTATTCAAGTAGAACATAATAATTTAGTCAACTCTTCCATTCAGTTAAGATGTCTGTTACACAGTTATTTAGGATAATATGACTAACAATATAGGAGAAATAATATTATAAAATGTGTCGGGGTCAGCATAAATCGACTACATAAAACCAGAGTCACATTATAAGTCCCAAAAGGAAAATTCTAATGATTCTGAGACATTAAAAACACCGTTAAAACAGGACAAGGTCATTTTAAATTCACTATTTATTACCAGAGTGGCGCTATAGTACCCTAGAGGAATATCATAGGAGATTATAATGATTGTTCATTGGCAGTGGTGACAGGCAAGCCATCTTAGTGGAGGTGACTCATTCACATGAACACACATGTATGCTGTGAGAGAGAGAGAGAGTGTGCACACCTCTTTATTCTGAAGGAGAGCGGGCTGCAGGAAAGAGGTGAGGCTGCAAAACAGTAGGACTCTGCGTACACAGACGCAAACAGGTGCCGGGCTGAGGAAATCATTTAAAAAATGTCAGACTGACATCTTTCAGGAGGTATTTTTTCCTTTAATTACTACTTTTTGAACATGCATGCACTCTGATAACAATCAAAATTGCATCTGATTATTTATAGAGTGGAAATTATTGTTTAAAATAAGGTTTATTTTGTGTATATACCCTTTGAAGCCCGGAGTGATGTCAATTTCCTCGTGCATGTGAGCATATCTGTTTGATTTCATTTGAAAACATGAAAGAATGGGCAAGAAATTGGTAAAAAGGCATAAAGTAAACAACCTAAAGATTTGTCTAAAAAGAAAGTGAAAAAATTATATTTTGAAATTTTGAATTTGTATACATATATATATATATCCCTCATAATTGCCAGGTAATTTTCTCGCTACTTTTTAATTTCTTTCATTCTTTTTTTTCAAATTTTAGGTCATTTCTTGTTGTTCATTGCCTTTTTCCAATGCTTTTGAAAAAAATAAAGCCAATTTGCTCAGGTCTGAGAGGGTTAAGTGCTGCTTTATATATGATTTTTATAAAAAGCAAACAGAGGTATGTGAAATATGTGCAAATCAGTTTATCACTGATCAGGTCAATGAGGCAATATACTCATTCAGCATGAGAAGAATACCTATTTGTTTTCTGTGGTCATCAGTGTTTGACACGATTAAACCAATCACCCTAGAAAAAGTTATGTAATTTAGTGAGAAAAATACAGTGACATTATGACAAATGGTGCGGTCAGGGGGTCTCAGCCTAAGTGGGTCATTAATGAGCACTTAGTCATGCTCTACAGTAGGTTGGGGGAGGATTGTCATTTACATAAGAAGTGTACCATTTCTCCTATATTGATTTTGGTTAGTTAGATCTTTGTAGATTCTAATTGTTTATTATTTGTGTTGATAGTTTGATTTGTTATTATTTATAAAATTGTCAAATTGAGGAAGTACCACAGCAAGGGTGTAAATTTTGTTTCGATACTGGGGGGTACACATTACACAAGGGGTTTGGGGGTCCGCTGCCAGAAAATGCTAATGCTCAAACACTTAGTTTTCTGTATTTTGGAGATTTTTTACGCACTGATTGTGCCTTTTTTTGCATCAGTTTATGGTGTAAATCTCTTTAAATTTGTCAAAATAAAAGTTCTTTGCTATATATATATATATATATATATATATATATATATATATATATATATTTATGGTGGGGACAAATGTTCTTAATTGAGGGTGACGTGTTCACAAATCTACATCTATGCACTGCAATCTGTGAAGATGCCAAAAAGTAAAAATATATATATATATATGCCATTCAGTGCAAAATATTCATTTTGAAGACAATTGTAACTTTCTTATATTGCAAATTTGAATAGAAAAACCACTCAAGTGTTCTCAGTGGCTCAATTTCTGTCATGCGGTTTTTGTTATTGATCAAATCTCTCAAGTCGCAGCCATGAGAGACAACCTCTGTGTAAAAAGTAGAATAAATCAGCATTCATGCCTATTTTCAAGTCTTTGCATGAAATCGTATTGTACAGTGGCAGATGAGAATCTCTTATTTCTCTGCAAGAGCTGGATCATTAAAGTCAGTGTAGATTACATACACAGATGTTTCAGCAGATGTTCAGGAAGACAAATCTCTGAGAATCAGTCCAGAAGTTGTCTCTGCTGTATATGACCAGAGCTAAAACGAAAAGAAGAGCCAGAAAGAAACATGATGGGGCGGATCATTGGTCATAAAAACCAAAACACGTTTTCCAAAGATTGAGATGGAAAAGATTTGGAGAAGCAGAGAGAAATAAAAAGGTGAGAGTTGTAGAGTGAGGAGGAGAGGCAGATAAGATGTGAAGTTCAGGCAGATGAAAGTGAGTTTTGAAGATGGACACTAATGCCTACCACACGGAGGACTTTTAAGTACTTTGAAAAGAATAAAGTCTGACACCCTCTCACATCTAGAGATAATATGAGATTTTAGTAACTCACTGCACCATTTTGTAAAGACTGGGGAACTTGCAGGGTCACTGTCTACCAGACTAAAACTAGATTTGTTATGAAATTTTTTCCCATTCTACTCCTGGTGGAAAATACCCCAAACTCCCTTTATGAAATATGACATATTAACAGTTCCCTATAGTTTTGCAAAAACACAAACTCAAGATAAAATGCATCATATGATGATTGTGTTCTTGTGTTCTCGATTGGACATCAATATAATCTGTAAAAATAAAATGTATTTGTATATAATCTTTACATTTTGAATTTTGTCATCTCAACTCGCTATCAGCCTCCACTGGCAAGATGTTGGAGTAAACTATGGGAATGAAAGGCTAACCATTTAAAAAATTTAAATTTCCCACCAAAATAATTGCTATTTGATGGATCAGATACACAACGCGTTAAACAGTGAATCTTTTTGCTCTACCAGTTTCTCCTCCTTTTCTATAAAAAAAGAAAAATGAGAGTTGTTCACATTCTTGCGCCTCCCTAAAATCTCCTCCATGTTTACGGTCTGTCCGATTTGCTGCTTCCTGTTTGGTGCTGGAGATAGTGCAGCTATTGTTTGTAAGCAATGTTTATGCCATTGAATTTCGGTATTTGCATGAGCCAAGACCAAAAACGTACGATAATATTAAACAGGACTGTTTTAGTTGGAACATCAAGACGAGGAAAAGACTGACTGACTAACAACAGCTCAGAGTTTAATGGCTCCCTTTCACCACAACAGAGATCACGGGAGCGTACCGAAACATATTATTTATTCTTTTATTACAAAAATTGGAAATTTGTCTGGGATTGTGCAATTGCTTAAAAAGTTGTTTGGTGGACAGCATCATTTGTGTCTCTAATCTCCATATTTTATCACAACATTACTGTCACTCTGGGTTCAATCAAAATGCTGTTTAATATACAGCATGTTGTTGATCAAATGTTGATCAAATATGCAAAATATGCAGCAGGTTATAAACAGTTTTCATTCTGGCTCCTGCAGCTATGGACTGGGAGAAGTCATTCAACAGATCCAGGGTGAGCTCATCTTCTCTGGCCCCTTCTTTATCTCCATCCATGTCCGACTCCTCGGCCACCTTCTCCTGCTGGAACTCCTCTTACCCCCTCTTCTCCACCTCGCCATTCACGGTCTCTTCCTTTTCTGGCCTGGACCTCCTGTCCGACCTTAAGCCCATCTTCATCCCTCTCTACTCTGCCGTGGTGCTGGTCGCCTGCTCAGGCAACCTCCTCCTGCTCTTTCTCATCTGGCACAACAAGAAAAGACACAACACCACAAACTTTCTCATCAGCAACCTGGCACTGGTCGACCTGATCATGTGCATCTTCTGCGTCCCTTTGACTGCGTCCTATGCTTTTGACGAGCGTGGATGGGTGTTTGGTCCCCACATGTGTCATTTTGTCACTGTCATGCAGTCTGCAGCTGTCTACGCAGCGGTGCTGTCGCTCATGGCCATCGCAGTGGATCGTTACGTGGTTGTGGCTTATCCCATCCGCAAAAGAGCAGGGTGCCAGTTCTGCTGGGGTCTGGTGGTCCTGATCTGGCTGTCCTCTCTGGCTTTATCCACACCTACAGCACTACACACAGTCCACCTGGACCTGCGGGCAGCGGGGCTGCAGATGGTTGTGTGTGAGGAGTTCTGGGATGGCCAGGAGCATGGCCGCCTCATCTACTCCTGTTTTATCCTCTTCTTCTCCTACTTTGTCCCACTGGCTGCCGTCTCCATTTCCTACTGTGCTATATCCTATCAGCTGAAGCAGAGGACCACGTCGGGCTTGACGGCATGTCAAGAGTTGAGATCTGCAAGGGCTGCTTGGAGCAGACGGAGGAGGAAGACCTTCTACCTGCTGCTGGTGTCCGTCCTCTGTTTCGCCTTCTCATGGCTCCCCTTACAGGTATGGATGGGAAAGAGAGTGCTGATTTGATTCATGAAATGATGAATAAAGGGGCACTCCGAGTGTGAAGACCTCCAACAAGGGCAAATGTCCTATCTCACAAAGTTAACAAAAGTGAAAAATGATAAGTGTGTTTGCCCTATGATTTGGATCTACTCCAACATGTTCTTCCCCATGCTGCAACTTTTCATTAAGTCACAGGAAAATCTGTTGAGTAGTTTTTCTGTAATCCTGCTGACTAACAGATGAACCGAAAACAAAATACCTGCAAATTGTGGTTTATGTACTTGACTATATCTTAGCTATTGCAATGACTCCATGAAATCTTGTGGGCAAAGTAAGGTTGCCAGGTAGCCAACTCTAAAAAGTTTCATTTTTTGACACTTTGATATTTGTAAAGATCAGGTTACACATTCATTTACTTGTGTACATGTACCACAGTGCATCTAAAAAGTAATGCTATTGCTTAGGTTATAAAAAGCAAGAAAGCAAAATATTCAGTGAATATCAATCTTCAAACCAAAACTTTCTTGCAAACTGATCCATTATTTTTGGTGTATGTCCAAAAATGTCAAACTATTCCCTTAAGATAACAAATTCCAAGAGAAATTAACTCCGTAATTAATAATCAAATTAACTTTTCCTGTGATAAATGCTGAATGCTGAACATCGTTTACCTTCACAGGTGGTGAATCTGATCCTTGACCTGGACACAGACTTCTCCATCTTAGGAAAGAACTACGTGAACATCATCCAGGTGTCCACTCACCTACTCGCCATGAGCTCCGCCTGCTACAACCCTTTTATTTATGCCTCATTGCACGAAAAGTTGCTGTCCTGCCTGTGTCATCACTTCCTGTCCCTAAGGAAGAGCAAAGGAAAGGACCGGGGTCAAGGGTCAAGCATCCTGACAATATCACACAGAATGCAGCGCCATCACACCTCCACAATTGTTGCAGATTTACCAGGCGTTGTTGTAAATATTCCTCAAGACAACTACGCTTAAATTTTTATTTTGCTTGAAAATGTGCAAGAGTTGTATCTGCTGGTATTTCCTACAAATGACGCAGTGTATCTTTTTGACTCCAAATTTAATCTGAATGTTGTGAGCACTTCATACTGACAAGCAAACTGAATGGAAAAAAATCACTTAAAGTACACTGAAATTCAAAAAGTGACACAGTGGGGTTGCACAGCTTTCATAAAACAGCCACAGTATCTGCAGCTGCTCAGTCACAAGCAAAAACAGCTCTGTCTCTTTGACTGAATTTATTCAAGTGTAAAAACATTACTCTGCTTTGATTCAAAGGATATACTGTATGTATGTAGTGATTTATATTATTAAAGACATATATTAAGGTTTATGTACAGCAAGTCTGTTCAGCACCCAAAAATATTATATTGTGGCCTAAAAATGTACTTTCAAACAGTGCTTTTGTCTTTGCTAAATCTTACAATAAATATTACAATTTTTCACCTAGTTTCTGCACATATTCATATTTTTGAACATTTTCTATTATTTTGTGGTATGTTAATGTAAAAAATAACATGCTCTCCTAATCTAAATGTTTATTTGCTATTTCTCTCCTTTTTAACTGATACTGTATTACAGTAATTGTATAAGTGTATTACTTGTGTATTCTATTTGGATTTGGTTGTTTGTCCTACTTTGTTGAATTTCATTCAATAAACAGGTTCATTTAAATCACTGTTCCCCCTGCATTCATTTAATGTGGTTAAGTGATAAAACAGGAACAGGTTTCTGTGACAATGAATGCATAATATATTCCTGTCATTCAGTTTGGCCTTGAGCCACTGAACAATTTTCTCACTTTCTGCTGTAGCTGTGACATTTGACGAACACAACAGTAGGCCTAATCTGCTGCATGTTTAAATGTCAACTTTTAGATGGTGAGAGGGGGAAAAAAATCTGTGTTGTTCAATAGGATGTGTACAACAGTTAAGCAAGAACAAACCAGATGGGAAATTATTTAATAAATAGGGAAATAAAAACAAAGACCTCATCTGGCCATGCTCAACTTCCAAACAAATGCAAACGATGACAGTTCATTTTTGTAGAATTTGTTTTAAAAATATGTTGACAGCTACAAGCTACAAATGTTTTACACACATTAAGATACTCATGTCTTCTTTCTTGAAGCTGTCACACTAATAAAACATTTTTCTTCAGAATATGCTCATAAGAGTACTGATTACTGTGATTTTTTGCACCAACAGCTCTGAGCAGCTCTTATGGAAGATGAGTCACTTTTACCTGGAAACAAGCAGTCTGGTGACTAATGCACAATCGCTTGAGTTCATCTTCAACAACAGTTGACATGACCCCGGTCATAAGAGAACTGTCAAAAGCAAAAATGAGGTTCCTATGTATAATATTATGTGGATGTTATGTTATATTTAAAACCTACATCTCCAACTATTGCTTTCCTGAGGTCCCACATATTGTTTTCTTGCTCTGTATTGTCAGCTGTGAGTCATGCCCAGTCAAGTGAATTCACCACAGCTGGACTCCAATCAAGGTGTAGAAACAAAACAAAGATGATTAAGGGAAATGGGAGGCACCTGAGCGACATTTCAAGTGTCATGAGAGCAGATTGTTGAGGGAAAAATGAATTTAAAGGATTTTAGCATATGTGAAAAGGTGAAAATAAAGTCTGAATGCGCTGCAATTATCTCTAACAAAAACTAACAATCATGTTGATTGTTAGTTGTTGCCATCAACAGTGATGTCTATTAATTTAATTGGTCACAGCTTTAACTGCCTGTTGTCCATGAAAGTGAAATTAAAAGCAGCGGTTAACCTTTTTGTTTGAGGTGCTTCCACAGCTCTATCAGAGCTGGTGAAGTAGCTGACCCTTCACCATCTGTTCCAGTTATGTTCAGTTTACAGTCTAGCCCATGCATAGGCTATATGTCAGGCTATATGTATGTATGAATGTATGTATGTATTTTTCATATACACTAAGTTAAGTTGGTTTGGTTAAGTTGTCATTTGTCGGCTTTAACTATTATATTATATTTAACTAAAATATTTTTAGTGGTCAATTTTTAACCCTTTTCTTTTAGCATATCAAACTGCTATTTTTGCAGTTAACGCATTACCTTTTGCTTACGACTTTAATAGTTAGATATTTTTAGCATGATAAACTACTAAAATTAAGCTTTTACAAAAGTTAGCTTAAAGGGCAATCATTTTTGCTACTTTAAATGGATGTTTGTGCCAAATTTTAAGTATTTATTATGTATACTGACAACAAGGATGTGACGTACTGACAGACGCATGGATGAACAATCCAGAAACATAATGCCTGTGGCCATGACGATTGCTGGTGTGGAGGCATGTTGTCTTTATATATATATATATATATATATATATATATATATATAATAAAGCAAAAGCCACAAGATTTTCTTAATGGCCCTTTTCTCAGATTCGATGTCTTAACAAACGGCATCTGATAGGATGTTGGTCTGGACACTGTTTATATTTCACCCACAACTCCTTTTTTCGACAAATGTGTTATGTTTATGTATATTCTTTTAGGAGCTGACAGCTGTGAGATGATTATCATTGTTGCTGTAGTCTGAAAATACAGTAGGTAGTGCACAACAGAAGATAAGGGGAAACTGCTCGATGAATATTACATTTGGGAAGCGCAGCCGTTGTCTCCTCTAATGGGGGCATAAAACAGTCCACCAGCAAAATACTGTGTGCAGATCACATGTCTACTTATGCATCCAGCTATCCTCATGTCTTATTGTGTTGTAAATATCCTTTATGAGAATGCAAATGAGAGCAAGCTTAGCAAAGTCTTTATATGCAAATGTCCATCATCTTGATATCGTTAAGTACCGGTACTTGTGTGCTGTAAGTATACATTCAGGAGAGATGATGGTACTCAGTTTCGATGGTTGCCCTGAACTCTTTGCATTTGTAATGAAGAACTGACGTCTATGAAGCAGCATCAGCAGGAAAAAACAAGCCAAATTGAAAAAAGGATGATGTTGTTGAGATATCGACTCTTACTGTCTGGTGATACAAAAAAAGCAAGCAACAAATGAGGCAATTCTGGAAATCCTTACAGGGCATTTTGAGCTGAGGAACAGAATTTACAGGATTTCACTTGTTGTATAGTGTATTGTTTCTTTTTATACTCACAAGGCTCTTTGAAAAAAATTACCTCCCATGGAGTCACAGCTTTACCTGGAGGGTGAACTGTAGGCAGAGGTTTCTAAAAAACAAAATAATTAGTGAGAGTTTTGATGGAGCATGAAAATCCTGAATGTCAGACAAGCAACAGTCTAATTGTTTTGTCTGCTTCCATACGGAGAGGATTTTACACAAACTAAAAGAGCAGCAGGAAAAATAAATCTGGCTCTTACATAAGTCAGATTGTCACATTTATTGTTCTTGACAACATAACAAGCAGAATGTGTTGTGGTAAATTAGATTTTCTCATAAATTTTGCACATAAAAACAGCATCAATTTGCCAGAATAATGTAAAACTTCCGAAAAGGTAAAGCCACTGTGCATGTGACCGGGTATATTGCTGGTGTATGCAGGCGCACGGAGGGTAGGAGAGGTCTAATCGACAGCAGAGCGGTGCAAAATTGTAATGACACTGTCTGTGCAAACCCTTGCCGATGTGTAATTTAATGCCAGGTCAGGACCTCCGCTGGCATTACGTACAAATGCACTCATGAAGCTCATGTAGATGGCTGACATGACAATAAGGAATCCAATTTGAAGCCACTTCTTCTGATTGCTCGGGGGAAAAGGCAGTTCTTCCTTTTGTAGAAACTGAATGTTTAAACAACAGTGATGTCTATTGATTTAATTGGTCACAGCTTTAACTGCCTGTTGTCCATGAAAATGAAATTAAAAGCAGTGGTTAACCTTTTTGTTTGAGGTGCTTCCACAGCTCTATCAGAGCTGGTGAAGTAGCTGACCCTTCACCATCTGTTCCAGTTATGTTCAGTTTACAGTCTAGCCCATGCATAGGCTATATGTCAGGCTGTGTTTATGTTTTCATATACACTAAGTTAGGTTGGTTTGATGAAGTTGTCATTTGTTGGCTTTAACTATTGGTGGAAAAAAAATTCTTAGTGGTCAATTGTTAATCATTTTCTTTTAGCATATCAAACTGCTACTTTAGCAGTTAACACGTTACCTTTTGTTTACTACTTTAATAGATAGATATTTTTAGCACGATACACTGCTAAAATTAAGTTTTTACAAAAGTTAGCTTCAAGGGCAATCATTTTTGCTACGTTAAACGTTACCTTAGCTAGGCTACTACAACTGTTTATCCATGACTTTTAGCATATTAGACTGCTAGTGGCTAAAAAGTTAAAAACCAATCATTTTTGCTGTTTATCTAACAATGTTAGCCTTGGCTACTGGCCTACTTTAGCAGACTTTCAGATCTCAAATCAAAATGTAGCTGATTCGTATAGGCCTATTTATTTTTTTATTGGGACAAAACATATAGGCATACGTATGATCAGATCTGCACGCATTTCTCATCCTTTTTGCTTGTTTAGTTTCCTTCTTAATACATTTTTTTTTTTAAATTAGCTGAGCTACTCCACAATCATTTCCACATCCCCATTGACAACGGCAGAAGTACCACCTTGGGTTACAAGTATCCGTGGTTTGGAATAATTGATTATAAGGACTTGTAGATCCTGTACTGGCTGTTGCTGCAAAGAACAGGACTGGGGCTTCAGAGGAGAGTCATAATGAACACACATCACTGCCCAATTTATTGAGCATGCACACAGACACACAAACACACTCCTGCTAAATAATAGGTGAACTGAAGCAGCTGGCTTTTCGTTCTGATTCTTTTTCCACACATGCTGTTACAGATGCAAATGATTGACCTGCTTATGCCATTTTAAACCTCATAACCTGATTGAGTAGTGCCAGAAGCCTCATTCATATTCATCGCAGGTCTGATTATTGCAGTTAGATGATTTACATCCCCTCCTGTCTGCTTTCAAGGTGCTTGCATGCTTGTTTTTCCTGTCATTATCTACACGGCACTAACAGATAAATGGGATTGTGATCATTTCAGGAGATGAATGAATTGCCACAGTAGAAACAAAGGGGGGAAGTCTTGATGCAATGAAAAATAAGTTTGAGTCTCTTTTCAATGCTGAAATTGTGAAACTTTCTAAATCAGAGGCAACAAAAGAAGTCAGTCAGTACTTCAGCATGCATTTCTCATAAAACTGTCCGCAAAAAAAAAACAGACAATAAACACGTGGACAGACAGATGGAGAGTTGAGAGCGAGATGTTGTGAGGAATTCTTTGAATTGAGTCAGCCATGATAATAAAGGAGCTTGACAAACCTTATTAAGTTTGTAAGTGGATAGTTTGCATAACTCCAGGGCCCATTAAGTGTTTGCACATGACTTCATATGTGCAAACACAAAAAAGCACTAGTCAAGCACTTCAGCGGGCCAAATAATGGCTATAGGACCAATTTATTGAGGAAATTTTATATGAAGGTAAGTTGTTATTAAAGTCTTTATGAATAAATATAAGTTAGTGCCTGTCATGTCTCACTGTTTACTCAAGTACTGCACTCCAGTACAAATATTAGGTACTTTTACTTTACTTGAATATTTACTTTCTACTTTTACTGCACCACACTTCAAACGCAAACATTGTACTTTTTACTCCACTAACTTGTGCATAAACAATATAAAAATATACAAGAGCAGCTGAAAGGATTGGTCGATTAATTATAAAATTAACTATAACAAATATAAGGACTGCTTTTCCTTTTAAATATTTTGATCTATTAAACTGACTTGGACTTTTACTATTTGCAGAGTGTGTTTTTTTTTTTTTTACAGTGTTGGTACGTTTATTTAAGGGTCTGAACACTTCCCCTGCACGACTGATCCCGTCAGACAACCTTTTCATACAAGATGTAATAAGCGTTGATGAACGTCAGATCAGATATAAAAACATTATCTGACTGAGCCCTCATGTGGACAACATATATCACTACAGCTCTCAACTTGGCTACAAGTATCTGATAATTAATCTTGATATATGATGCCATAAAAAATCCAACAAACACATGTTCAAACTCATATATTATTTATTACAATTAAATATTTTTCTTATATTACAGAGGTCCATTTGAAACCATACAAATAATCTGTGCTGTGATTAATATTTCCAAGATATTTCCAAAAACGCCATGCAAAGATTATGAACATAAATTCACATCAGAAGAACCAAAGTTTAGGCTTTTTTTTGTACACCTGGGAATGAAATTAAATTCATGTTTCGAATACCTTCTCCTCTCTCTCTCTCTCTTTTTGGTGCAAACATTTCTTTGTGGTGATTCAAGATCAGACCAGCGTCATCTGGCAAAAATGAAAGGCATTTGGAAGGTGGGTAAAAACAACAGCTTGTCCTTCTCTTGGTGGAAAACGTTCGGAGTATATACGACGACGGGTTAATGGGAACAGGCACAGAGGACCAATTAAGACATAAGTATCACACATCTTGATTAAACATAATTAGTTTGCTGAATGATTCCTAAGGCCATTATATGTACTGTGTTTGGTTAACTCTTATCCAGAACACCCAGGGGGATTTTAAATTGCTGAACCAAATCAAACAAAATCAAAATGTAGGTTTACCCAATTCTGCTTTGTTGGATTGTGCTGTGTGGGCTTTACTACTGTAAATCCACCATCCTTCAATATTTAAAAAAAAAGCTTTTCGGTGAAGAAAATTTGCTGTAGTTTTGATACAGATTGATAACCTTTGATTTGAAAAGGCAGGACATATTAATTTGAGCCTAATGAACTGAATTAACCGGTATGGAGATTTTAATCAGGGGAGGCTTGTTTTAAAGTCAAATATTAATCCATTAATCCATCATTGTGAATTCGATTTCTGCCTGTAACACACAAAGTAATCTACTTGACCGTTTGTACAGGGGGTGAAGAAGATGTAGGCAGGATGTGGGTGTTTTCAAGTGATACTCTACCCAAAATCTATCTTCTCACAATCTAATACCCCCTGTGCTTTTAAGGCGGCTGTAAATAGTTTGCAGTTCATGCAGAACAGCGCTTGTGGTCACCTCAAAACATGCTGGGAATGGTTTCAAAGACTTAAAACGTCTCAAACGCTCCTGCAGCATAATCCATGTCCTCACTCCCTGAAGCTCTGCCAGGAAGCTGTGTGTTTGTGTTTGGAACATAATGAGTGTACAGATGGACAGCTGAGAGCTGGATTATGATGAAGAAGTGGATTAGAAAAGTTTCAGTGGACATTTTGATACTTTTTGTCCACCGTGTAAACCTTGTAATGACTAATATTCAGTCGCAACTGATGAAATTTTAAACTGACTGCAGGTGCTGTTCTCCAGGAAGCACAAAATTACATCGTGGTTCAAATTTTTTGGGAAACACCATTAGCTCTTTTTTTTTATCAAGAGTTAAGGTCTTTTTACACCAGAGGCGTTTTTTGATGTGATCAATTTGAATGTCAATATCTTTTTTTTTTTAAATGCTGTTTTTGTCATGAGTACTTTCACACAGAGCATGAATAGCATGAAGCAAGGAAGAGATTTTTTTTTAACAAGGCCGAGTTTGCACTGTGAATAAAGCCATCAACCAATTATGTTGTGCAAAATGGACATTACATTGTTGCAACTGTCGCGAATTTACATCACTGCCAGTATGAATAGTTTCGCAATTTTTTTTGTCATATTTTCGTCACATCCCTCTGTGCAACCCAGTCTCACTCTCAACTCGTCAAGTACTGATGCTAGGTCAGTGGCGTAGCTGGTGTCAGACAACGATGCACCAAGCTATCATTTAGTGGCCGTATGAGATGCACTGGGCGGCTGCATGTTTTGATGCTTCAAGTAACTGCTATAGTATAAAGACAACAAACTCCGGATTTTCGCCTGGGAGACTGTTTGTGTCCTGTGTGAAAACAAAGGTCAATCTAGTTATTTTAATAAGTACAAAGTGTGCTAGTATGCATAGCATGCTATGCTATATTTGTCATGTGACATATATTACATGACATTTCATTACATTAGCAACACACATACTTATTCTTAGCCAAACCATGATGTTTTTTTACACCTTACCACATGCTTTTTTTTGCCTAGACCTACGGAAGTGAACCTAAAAACAACGTTTTAAAAAAATCGATGATATAATTTTACTTTGAAAGAAGTCTGTATCAGAAACTGTAGATGCCCTGTGAAAACTGAAGTTTATTTTGAAAACACAAATATCTAACAAGGGTAAATTGACACGCCTTCCCTGAGCATCCAAAACTAACACCGGAGGGGCACCTAAAGCGTCACAGTCTGACCGAGCATTGAGATTTGACGAGTTGGGAGTAAGAATGTGTTGCTGGTGTGTAAAGGCCTTTTGATTATTAGATCAATATCACACTCTTGTCTGTACACTAAATATGAAGCTACAGCCAACAGACAACCAGCTTAGCTTAACATAAAAGCAAAGATGTGATTTTTACAGACATATTTATCAGTCAGCTTTAGAGGTGCTGGTCTTGTTGGCCTCTCAGACAGAGACCGCCTGCTCCCCCCTGCAGTCTTAATGCTACGCTTAGCTAGGTGCTGACTGCAGCTTCATAATCTGGCGTACAGGTGTGATGGTGATGGTAGTGATCTTAAAATTTAACCCTCCACAAGAAAACAAATAAGTGTATTTCCTTAAATGTTGAACTGCTCCTTTAACAGCCACAGATCTTTGACAGATCACTTTGAATTTGACTCAGACTTTTGTCAAAATAAAAGCATTGATCAAGAGTCACTTTTGCCTTTCAGATCACATGAAAGCGATGGACCTGAGATGCATCTCAAGCGTCTAGGAATCAAGATCGGCACACTAAGAAGCTTCGTTCCCCCCAGGCTGATATCGGTACACATTTTTAAATGAAAGGCTGGGAATGTTCTATAAGGCAGCAAGATCAAGGGCACAGGCTAATGGCAAGGTAGGTTTAAATCATCGTAGCATTCGGCATTTAAAGGTGAAGAGGCAAAGCTTTATCATCCGAGGAGAAGTGACAGGAGAATGACAGGAAGCTGGGAGAGGCCAAGGTACGTTTTGGTCCTGCAGGTTAAGCATCTCTGGTCACATGTTAGCAGGTGTCCTTCAAACTGTATCTGAGATCCTTCTAAATGTGTCCTCGAGTCTACGCGGAGGACTTTGACATCTCAACACGACATTTAACAGGCTTGTATTGGGCGAGCGATCAGTCACAGAAATACTATTGCAAATGACTCACACTTTTCATCTTAGACAGTGCAGCTAAGAAGGAGAGACCTCCTTTCTAATCAGGAATGAAAGCCACTCATCTAAAACTCTATTCTTTAAAATTATCTTTTGAAAATAAATTATATTTTCTCAGTACAGAAATAAATACATATCTTCTCTCAAACATAGGAATGGATCATCATCACAGATCTAAATGCTACACTGAATACATTACTCACCATCTCATCGGTGAAGAAACAAGAATATAGGTGACTAACTGATGCCATCTGCCACAAACAGACACTCATCCAGATATATAAATGCAAATATACAGTTAGCTGACACCGGAGTCGAATCGCACCTCTGGCAAACAGCTTTGAGAAAGTAAAATATTCCTCAGCATTGGCATAACAAAAATCCCCTCACTGCTCGCCTCACCGGACGTCTTCACACTGCAAAATCAAACAAACTCAAGTGTGCTTTCTTTGTAGACTGCAGGTTTGTACTAAAATTGTGAGATTCATCACTCTGGTGAACTGCAGAGTTACAGATATGACATGAAACTTATAAATTCTCTACAAAATTACGAGAGGTGGAGCCAAAAAAACGTCCACATGTCATTGTTTACTTTGCATGGACTTAATCAGTGGTAAAAAAATTTGAGTTGGAATTAATGAAACCTTCTGATAAAGAACTTCCCTCACAGCTGCGGTCAGAGTTTACTACATAGACCAACAGGTCAGTCACAATTATGTGAAAATGTAAATGTAAAAGCTACAATCTTGAAGATCTCCTTTTTAGTCCTCTTTGGTGGCGCTTATGGCGATAAATGGTAATTGCAGTGTGTTTGTTGGCAGACTAAGATTTAGTCCACACTTAAACAAGTGTATTTGAAAATGTCGTTTTTTTTCTGTGCATTTCAGCCTTTCATCCAAAAGCAAACTGCGTTTTGGATCACTGAAAATTGACTTTTTGTAAAATGTTCAGAAACTTTATTTTCTGCGTTGACGTGCTGACAGAAAGGAGTTTTTGGCATAAGACGTTGGAGTGTGCACCAGTGAGGCATCACAAATGAGGCGACATTTCTTGCAATGGTGAACATGGCCAAAATAGTGCTGGTTCTACCCTTGCTAACAGGACTTTTGACTTGTTTACACATAAATGCACAGATACTCTTCCCCTATATTGAGGAAGCGAGATGTTAGAGTGCGGCATAGAAGTCACTGCTCCAAGTAGCCTTATAGTAATAGCTCTTTTTCAAGCTTCTGGGTGGCCATCATGGCTTTAAGGTTAGGGTTATATCGCAACCTGCTGGTTTAGCATGCTCTTGACAGAGCTTTAATTGTGTGTCTGGGTTGTTGTTTTTTTTGGATGGAGATTCTGACCTTAAGTTTTGAAAGCAGTGTGGGACATTACGTTTTTTATGGTCCCTGCAGCTGATAAGACGAAAGGGTTACTACAGCAAAGACGGTGTGGGTGTGTGTGTGTGTGTGCATGTATGAATTTTTCGGTGTGTATGAGAGCAGATTATTAATGATGTTGCGGTGCTTCTGATTTTTTTCGGGAATGTCGCCCTCCACTCCCTGTTCGTAAAACTGCAAATGTGAGGGCTTTAATCTGTAGGCCATAGGCTCAATCACCATTGTGCTACCTCACTGAGTTACAGTGACTTAAAATTTATCAAAATGGAAATCTTCGAGATTATCACTCTACAAAATAGAACCTTTTAAAAATTGGAAAAGCTCATTTGCTTTTTTGCAGCAAGTTAGATATGAATATTGATACTACTCTTGTGTTTATCTGGTAAATATGTAGCTGGAGCAAGCAGTCAATTAGCTTAGCACAAGGACCGGAAAGAGGGAAAAACAGCGAGACTAGCTCTTTTTACAGTCTTTATGCCAAGCATTAAACCAAAAAAATTTGATTTCCATGTGATAAATTAGCTTGATCTTCCACTTGTTGGGCCCATAGAGCAGGCTAACTAGACACAAGCTGAGCAGCTAACCTCCACATTAGCTACCTTGAATGGAGATAAAATGTTTCACTCATGTGTCTCTTCTAGACCGCTGAAATGTTATTAGACCAACTGAATAAAATACCGGTACTAAAATTAGTCATTTTGTAGGGGCTGCGACACTATGAAAATGTATCTGCTAATTTACAAACAGCTCTTTCCCAATGTAAGTCTATGGGCAAAAGTATTTTTGGGCCAAATAGCATCACATGACAGACCTGGAAGTTGTACTTGTATGTCAAAGTGGCTTTGAGGCCTGGCACTGCTGGCCATGGGTTCATATTTACCATATCAGCATAAAAGTGGTATCGATCATCTATCTAATTTTTGAAAAGAAAGCAAAAAGCATGTTTCCCCAAAATGATTCCTTAAAAACATCTTGAGCACAGATGTTCACTCTGGAGCTTCTTTGTAAAACTGACTTGCAGAGAAATCTTAGGACAAATGTGATTGAATCTTCAGCGTCTCACAAATCTCTCTGTTTCTTCTCAAGGACCGATACGGCACGATATGCCTCCAGTTCTCTTTAGTTATGGCGTATCACTTAGACACACTGAGTGTCTGATATCTGTCAGGCAGACAGTAACACAATTCACACATTACATCAACCTGTCTTCATATCTATCAAATGTCACATTTCTAAGAGCTACAGTAGCATTTTTCTACAGCAGAGTACGTTCCAGGTTCTTCACACAGCTGCTACGACACCACAGAGCCATGTATGATAAAGACCATTATTACACTGCCATAATAACTCTTATACAATATGTCAAGCCATTACTCTGACTAAATAAATGTGTGGCATGTTAAATATGAACAAAAGAAGCTCATCTCTCAGTCCTTCATCCTAAACTTCCAGTTCCTGTCACGCAGGCAGCAGGTAGGTATGTAGCTAATTAAAGTTGTGGAGGATGTAAAATGTTATCTCACGGCCCATGTAGCATGTATGTGTCACCCCCGTCAGATGCTACTGCAGGTTCTTGAGGAGGCGTCCGTAGCGGAAATCGTAGACGTGTCGACAGAAAAACACCAGCTCTGGGTCGACGTCATCGGGCACACAGTGGTGGGTGGGCATGGCGTTGCCGACAACAGGTGGCACCATAAGGGAGGCGGCGCAGTCGCGCACGCCCTCCCTACGGCGTTTTACCAAGGCACAAAATCTGGACAGAGCACAAATGCAGGACATCAAACTCCCTTCAAAAAAACATTCAGAAAAACAACAAAAACATTTTTTTGTAGCTTCAAACTGTCTGAGAACTGAGAGAAACCTGGCTCTTTTTTATGTTAAATATCATGCATTTGTTTTGAGCTTCAAAAACAGCACTGTTGGATCTTCTAAGCAGGTAATCAAATGCAAGGCAAGAAATGTACTTCAAAGAAACGCGCTAAAGCCACCACAAAATGCTGTTTCTTACCGACAATACTGTGCCAGTGTTAGGACATAGCATTTGTCTTCAATACAGGCCACACTGTTCACATCCTGGTGACGAGACGCAAAGATCTCATTCTGGAAAAAAAATAGTTTCAATGTGTTAGTATCTCCAAACTAACAAACAAAAAAAAATCATCCAAGACTCAAAATTAAGCAACTGATCCCTTAAACCTTCACAGTCTGCACATGTACACAGAGACTTTAAAAGACGTCTTTTTCCTTCACTGTACATGAGCACATCACCTTCACTTCCAGACGTAAAGACAGACTCAAAGGAGAAAGATGTTACTTCCTCTGAGCCGAAACCCCGCTACTGTTCTCACACTGCTGCTCTGATGTGTTTGTTGTTTGTTAGTGCAGCCCAGAAATGACAGACTTCATGTGGTTTATTGTTTCTAGAGATTTAATGAAGTGCAGCTTGCTCCTAAGGGAGATTACTGACAACACAGAGCAAGCCCAGCAGAAGGTGCTCTTCAACATGTGTGTCTGCCGTGAGTTTGTTCTTACACTCTCATCTCTTTCACACACTTTTTTAGATACTGACTTAAGCCAAAATCTCAAATGTCTTCTCTTGAACTGTAACATTTTCATTTTGTTGCAGACTCATAGGCAGGAATAAATTGGAAAAGCAATGGCTTAAAACATCAGTGTGTTGTGTTGTTTTGCAAACTAATCCTCACATCGTACAGAAAAGTATTTTATTAAAAGAGGAATTAAGCAAGCAAAAATACCCAGGACATTTAACAGACAGAAAAGGGACACTTTGTTTAAAAGATTATGTTGTTGTCATTGTAGATTTCTTGCTGTTGACAAATCTCATTTAAAATCCCAAACTAACAATGCCTTAATCAGTTTCTCAGTATTTTCCCACTTCACTGTTTGTGGCTCTCAGTCCCAAACCTGGAATGATTTTCAAGACAGCAAATTGTTGATCAGCCAGACATTTTCAGCAGCCTATTTAAAGGCTTTTTTTTCAGCTTTTGGTAATGACAATTTTTAAATAAATGCAGTATGCAATTCGTGTAGTAAAAAAAACCTGGATGTGCCACAAAGTGCAGAAACAGAATAAAATAGAGCTGTCAGTGCTATTAATGCACAGAACCATGACAAGTGGCAATAAAAGTCATAAATAATACACGCTGTCTCTCTCTACCAGTATCTGTCCCCCTTTGCCCCTCCCCAAACAAACACCACACCTCAACATTTTCCATCAAGGACAAGAAAAAGTGTTTAGACAAAATGTTATTTTGTGAGACATGATTAGCAGTGTCATTATATCCAATTCACACATCCTGTGTGATCAGTACTGTGCATGTGTAACTCAACAGAGACCAAAAGGAAGTGAGGTGGCTCCCTCAGTAGCCACTTCCAGAGTCTATATGTAGTTTACATATTTTGTCATGTTTTGTTTGACAAATCTATATATGCTAGGCCACTCAAAGGTTGCTTCTGGGCCTGATGTGGCTGCACAGGCAGCCAACTGATGAATAAGCCTTCCCTAAACTAAAGACGTAAATCTTTAAAAAAAACGGATTGCAAATACGTGGTTTCATTTTGACAACTTGTGAACTTCAGTTTTTAATAAAATAAAATGTGAAAATAGGGCACTTGTTGAGGACTATTTTCTGCTGTGGATGAATACAGTAGAGGGTACTTATCGCAGCAGGACAGTGTGTGTGTGGGACTGACTCAAAATAAACTGCAGTTTATGATTATGAAGGGATGTGAGGCTTATTGTTGTGTTTAAAATAGTTTTTCTACAACAATAGAGGTTTTAGCTGCAACAGTCTCTGAATATACAGACAGAACTTGTGAGTGGGATCAATTCATTGTTGGTTTTGGTCCTTTTGTGGGGTTTGCTGACAAAAAAGGAATACAGAATACTACTAGCCTTATAGTTTTAATCAAATTTCAGTTTTAAAAGTCAGTTAAGATGATGGTCATGCTGTTTCCACCTGTGAGACTAAAAAACTAACATGGCACGAAGCATAAATATTCTAACCATGTTTACATGCAATTTAATAACCACTGCATGCTCACTCATCTACAAACCATTTGCACACGGTTAACTGGAGCAATGATTCAGATGTCCTTGTGTATGATTTTAACAAACACCTGCTGACCACTCTGAAACCAGTGTTTTGAATGTATAAAAGGATTTGCTTCTCACCTCACAATGCACACTGGGGTTGCGTCCTCCCTGTGTGTGTTCTGGACGGTAGTACCAAAACAAACTCATCATCAGCTCTCCTGAAGAAAAACAAAAACACACACAGATCGCTTCAGAGCTGGAGCCGGTTATTACCGCATTAATTCAGCTCCTCTTGTGCTACAAGTAAACACTGTGTACAGGGTGTGTCCTACCTGACTCTGGCTCTTCCCACAGAGACGAGATCTTGGCCACGTAAGGCAGAGACTTCTTTCTAGGTCCAGATTTCAGCAGAACAGTGTCTCTGACCCGAATCAGCTCTCCGTCCCTCTGGACTCCCTCGAAACACGTCCTCAGCACCAGAGCCTCCTCTCCCTGCAAACAAAGAAAAGAAAACTCTGACTCCTCAGGCAGCCACACACTGATAAGCTGTGAGAGGCCGCGGAGTAAAAAGCCCCAGGATGTGATTTGCACTGAATGACTTCTATGTCTCAACAGAAATGTGGATGGTCAGGTTTTTGGACGAAACTCAAAAAACGGTGAATGAGCTCTAATGTGACAATATGTCATAAATAATCCTCTCTCAGGACTGGAAAGTTAAAATGACACCACATTTAATTACAAGCGGCACCGGTATGGCTGTGTCGAAAAGCACCAGCATGACTTTCTCTACATACCACAGAGAAAACCTCCTTCTGAAAGGGCAGGCCAACTGGCCGCCAGCCGTTGGTGGATTTCTGGCGTCCGTTCTTTGGCTGCTTGGCAACCGTTCGGCCTCCGACGCTAGCAGAGCCGAGCTTCTGCTTCTTGTCCCTGTTGAGAGGGCAGACAGCCGAGCTGATGCTGCCGGTGCCGCGTGCGCCAGACCTCGACCCGCTGGGCGACTTGGCACTCTGTGGACACTCCTTCGCCACCTGCAGCGGAGGCTGCGGTTGGCTGGGGTCGGACAGCGGGGTCTGAACGTGGGGCACTGATTGGCCGGCTGGAGGCACAGTAGGAACGGGGCAGCCAGTGAGGGTTCTGGGGCTGGGACAGATGGGGATGGAGGAGGGACTGTGATGGTCATTGAGCGTGGATGGGTAGTCGTCTGAGGAAGGAACGGAAAAGACAACATAATGAGTGAGAGACAGTCCTTTAAGGAGCAGCTACAGTGATCAACAACCTTTAACAAGGTTATATAATAGAGACTTGAACGACACTCAGTTGTTATTAGTTCCGCTGAAGCAGCAGAAATAACAAACAGAGCCTCAATTAAGGTCAATTACAGCCTTTAACAGAGCAGGCCACGCACGCGCGCGCACGCGACGCACGACGCGACGCGCACGCGCGCGCACGCGACGCACGCACGCACGCACGCACGCACGCACGCACGCACGCACGCACACACACACACACACACACACACACACACACACACACACACACACACACACACACACACACACACACACACACACACACAGTGAAAAACACCAACACTAACCCTAAGTGTGTGAAACAACAAGAGCAGCTTGTGCACACTCCCATGACAGTTGTGGTGTGGACATTAAGGTGGATTAATGGTCAATTTATTACAACGTGATCTCTGAGCTCCCTACGTCCAAACTTCATCAGCAGCCTTCATTTCCTCCACAGAGAATACATTAAGGTTTCAGCATTAAGATACTTGAACCATTAGCAAACATCGGTTATTTATTATTAGATATAGATCCATGATAGATCAACTGATCAGTGCTGCTTTAAACAAACTGCACGCCAGAGTGAAACACTGTTCTTTTTAGAATTACACATTTATTTGACAGCTAGTAAAAAGTGGCTGCAAATTAAGATTTTATGTGCAGGACCTTTGCTGTCTGACATTATAAATTCTGATGTATTGTCATAGATTGAATTATCTAACAGTGTGTATTATCAAGTGGCTCAAAATAGCTCAACAAGCTACAACATTAAAAAGCTGCTTACACTGTAGTGACAACCCAGTGGGGACTTTTACTCCAGATACTTTAAGGACATTTTACTTTTGTAAAATGTCTAACTTTTGTAAAAGCTAACCCAAAAGACCAAATGAGGCTGTAACAGCAAAGCCCCTGGTTGTACTGAATTAACAATAATGCGCTTGATTGCTTTTGAATTCAACTTTTGTTTTTGTAAAAAGGAAGACTGTGCTATTTATTAAGTCAAAGTAACTGCTTTGGATCTGATTACTTCTTCCATAATTACCATTTACTTATCTTTTTTCAGCTATAAATTAAAGGCCCTGCACACCCACACAGGTGTTTTTCACTTGGTTAATTCGGGGGCTCGTTCAGCCCAACAAAACAAAGCAAAACATTTATAAAAATGGAAATGGTGGCACATTGAAAAACTTTTGCATCAAACCACACTACCTTTTAATTTATTTAACACCGCACATCACTGCTGATTGGATAACACTTCTGGAAAAAAAAAACAGCAAACAAGAGGAAAGGTACCTTAAAACCTGTTGTTTACGGTTCAACATGGAAACCGAAGTAAAATGGTGCACGCTGTTTCCAGAATGACTGCCCACGTAGATGCTGGGGTTAGATTGTCAGGGTATGATCACGTGTGCAAAATTAAAATCCACCTCATGTTCACTTCCAATCAATGCGAGCAGAGGGGCAAATAAAACATTACAACTTGCGATGGTGAAGCGAATTTGCATCACTCGCATCATGTGGAGTTCAACTGTGGTGAACTTGGAGGAGACAGTGATGGTTGCCGTGTCCAACCAGCCAATATTGAACGATTCTGGCCATGAAAAATAGCAACTGCGACACATGAGAAATGCAGCCTGGCTTGCATTTAATTGGAAGAAAGGTAAAAAAATAGAAAATGTACCAATAGCATCCATAATTTTATGATATTTATTAACCAGCAAGGTTTCTGTGCCCCCCACGCTCTGCACATCAGCAGGTGTTGGTCACTCGCCTGCATTCCCTTACGTGTGACTGTGCTCTTTTGCCCCAACAGTGCAACAAAACAACCAGGAGGGCGAGGGAAATGTCAAACCAGGGGCACGTTCAATCTGCACTGTTATCAGGTTGAACATGTTTCTGCGAAACAGTGAAAACGATCTGCAACTGGCTTTAAGGTACGATTTCTCTCCTTTGATGGGTGTGTCAAAGGTTTTACCCAATAAGCAGCTGTGTTTGCAGATATAGAATTTATGTGAGGTGGCAGCTGATGATGGGAGGAAGAGGTGGTTCCCTTCTCTAAATTTAGAGGATTTTCCAGGTCTGTGAGTGCGCTTTGTGCAGTTTGAGTTGCGGGATGGATCATTGAGGAATCGATCTGATCAGAGTTGCAGATGAGAGGAGAAGCTGCTATATAGGCAAACTTTAAGATTCAGCGCAATGAACAGTTTCACATTGACTGAGCGTGGTGATCTACTGCTCTGTCTGTGCCCAGAGTACGCTCTGCACTCCAAGATTGTTGTGCTATGAATAAATATATATATATATATATATATATATATATATATATATATACACATACATATATATACATACATATATATATATATATATATATATATATATATATATATATATATATATATACACACACATACATATATATATACATATATATATATACACATATATACATACATATATGTGTGTGTGTGTGTGTGTGTGTGTGTGTGTGTGTGTGTGTGTGTATATATATATATATACATATATATATATAGTCATACAGGGCTGCTAATGAATGGTCAAGTGCCCCAAAAAAAAAAAATCCATATGTGGCAGCAGATGCTGCTGTCGTGGTGGGGTGGCACAAATAAATGAATGTGTGGGAAACCCTGTGCAGAGACGTGTATATAAACCAAAATTCTTGTAATTATTTACATATTGTGCATACAATTTTTATTCCAAACTTGCTTTGGCAACATGCACATATTTTCCCCACGCCAATAAAGCCCTTTTTGAGCTGAATTAAACTGAAATGAATCAAAGCTCCTCGTATTAAAAAGCAGTGCGCCTGCATAACACAATACAGTGTTCAACGCAACACAGATACCTTCAAAATAAAAGTTTGGCTAAGCAAAAAGAATGCAGTAATCAGTAATTAGGATATTAGCCTTTATCATATATACAGGGAATATAAATAACATGATTTCTCTGTGCTCATGTTAACACATATCCCAAATATGACCATAACTGGAATATACCTCATAATCCATGTCCATATAAACGGTATGTTTTGTTGGGGCTGAACGCAGCCCTGATTCGTCCATATTGAGTATCCAGAGGAGGTCTAATCAGGCAGAAAAGTGGCAACACCTGTGTGGGCGGACCATCGGCCGTTTCACAGCAGACACTCTGACTTGTCATGGCAGGAAACCCACAGCTGTTACTAATAACATAAACGATGGCTCCGTCCTATTCAAGTGTCCCAGTAAGCCAAGACAGCATGACAGTCAGCCAACGTACACAATGCCAGCACAAGCAGCTGAGTGGAATTCAGCCATCATTAATTCTATTATTTACACCTGTGCTTCTCCGACTGTGACATGTCAAAACGTCTTCCATGAAATCTATTTGTAAAAAGAGATTTCAGCGCTCTTGTCGTGTCTCAGCCCTCACGGCCTGACCTGCTTTCCACTGCTGGAGACCACAGAGAGCGAGCGGGAGAGCAGCTGAGGCGCAGCACAACACTGGTGTGTGTTCACGTGTAATTAGTGCTGTTTTGAGGTCACATTCAGGTGTTTTTGACCAAACACCCACACGTTCAGCCAGAAACACACAGTGTTTGTGCGTTACGTTGCAGACATCACAAAGGGTTTTCCTGTACTGGTTCACATCTCTGACTCAAACACAGTCACTAACTGCTGACACTCGAGCTCATACAATCAGCTCATTAGGTTTCAGCTGCACAGGCCTTGTATTCACTGTCCGGCTGCTTGTATTCAAACGGAGACAAAAGAGGTCTTGCCCTTTATCTGATATTTTTTTGTTACCTCCCACTCAAGTGACATTCCAAAATGGGAGATTAAAAAAGCCTGACATAATAGCTATTCTCAGCGCATTGTACTGCTTTGGCAGCTGGATTAGAGGGAGCACTGCATATAAAATAACCTAATAACTGTAGTGTGCTCATGAACATTCAATACGTAAACCACTGTCTTACTTACAGGGGTCAGGGATTTTACACATTAAGTTCAGTTCCTTGTCAGTGGCAGCGCTAGGCTGTGGAAATTTTTGTTTAATTTCTTTTGTGGCTCAGCAGGGAGCTCTATAAAGTCTTGAGAGACTACTACAAACTACACAATTCTAACAGAAAGTCTTTTCACAAACTGGAGGTGAAGAGTGTGAAAGATGTGAGCATTTATCAGGTAAGATCTGGCTTTTTTTGGAACTTGACAGGGACTAATACATCAGGATATCTCTGCCTCGATCTTGATGTTTGTTTTTTTTTTTAAATCTGTCTTTTGCAGGCCCTCTGCCTTTGTGAAAGTGTTGCACTAAATGGTTCAAGTAGCCTTTCAATCAGCCCTCCATGATCTCTGCTCTTTGCCGTCTCACACAAACTTTTTGTACACCAACTGAACGTGGAACCTGTGGTATAAATGTTTTGTCCAACTTCTATTTCCAAAATCAAATATTTACGATGTTTTGTAAGTTTTATGTTGTACTTATGTTGTAATTTAGTTATACTTTCTTCTCTCCTTTTTTCCCCTAATTTTATTGACACGGCTTATTTTATTGAGATCAGCAACTATATGTGTCCAGATTTTTTTCATTTGCTTTGTTATCTACGGGGTGTATTGCGAAGTGATTTCGACAGAGCCAGGCTTTCTCTGTGTTAGCTGGCTTGACAAAGCCTAAAGGCCCAGACACACCTTAACGTTACAGAACCGATGGTGACTAAGGCTGACTGTTGCATTGCCTCACGTCGCCTGTGTCTCAACCAAAGTTGCACTTGAACACACCGCAATGACTCCAGGATTATCATTCAAAATTATACCACACAAAATGGTCTGATTGCATACAACCTACATCCCTCTATGAACAATGTGAAAGAATGAATACAGCAAAAGGTAACACTGTTCAGTAAAGGCGAGAGAGGAATGCTGGCAGAAAATGGCTATGTAAATTTGTAAATGAATATAAATATTTTACTACTCAGTGTTTTTGTCTAACCTGACAGCTACACATTCTACAGATCTTAAACTTTAAACTTGATGCAGCAGATTTAAACGTGACACTCAAGAACTGCATTTACATATACTGAAGGATCTTTGGAAATGATCTTTAGTTTTTGGCCAAATTAAAGCCAAAATGATTTTTTGAATGAATATTATTTTTGTTAAACAGACATATCAGTTTTTGAATCTGTATTTCATCAGCTGTAATTACCTGCAGTATAAAACACAAATCAGAACCAAGCATAAAAACACAACTGAAAGTGTCACTGTTGGTATGGTATGGTATGACTTGAAGGAATTTCATATGCAAGTAAACCTGATTAATAATATAGTGAACTATTAATGTACAATGCTGCCTGCGTGGCTATCCAAGGCTTATTTTAGAGTCATTGTGAAATGGAAATGGATCAGAGAACACTAAAAACACATTCAGTAGTTCAACAAGAGCAATTTGCAAATAAAATTCGATAATTATTTTGCTCAGATTTTCTGCATTACTGATAAACTTTACGTTCTTGTGACAAAAACAAAAAACGCAGCACAATGCACACAGTTTGTGCTACTGTACTTACACAGCTTCACTTGGTGAGATTATTACTGACATTATTTCCAACATACAGCGTAACAAGTTTGCATATCTAATGTAGTCCCTCAACTGAGAATCAGCATGGCTCTTAGATTGACAATTTCTAAAGTGATGCTATTTCCGAAGGACCTGATCAATGAAAGGCACTTTTTTTAGCTGACTGAAATCTGAAACTCTGAACATAAACTTTTCCCAATCAGGTTAGGTCTGCAGTTTAAGTTACCATGTCAAATTAGCTAAATTAAAAGAGAACCAACTTCTTTCAGGGAAAAAATTGTTAACCTACTAATCTCTCTCCGTGGTGCATCCAACTGTTCTTCACTGATTTACCGTAAAAAAAAGCTTCCACACTCTGCAGCAACAATAAAAACACACATCCTATGAAGAGTCAAAAATAAGAGATAATGGCCTCTGCTGTCCCTCTGCCTTTCATCTGAGACGTGTCGTTACGTAAGTTCCATTCAGACAGATACCAATGCATTAACTCATCTTGTTGAATTCTTCACAGACAGCTCTGACACACTGCTGGAGGTTGACAAAGAGTAAACCCAGTAATGTCAATCTTTTGTGCTCTCACCTCTTTTGATGCCGTGGTTACATTTGGTGCAGTCTGCGGTGCTGAAGGAGCACCCTCCTCTGGCGATGGCTGGAATCACACTGGTGTAGGAGGAGTAGCCGTTGATCCTGCAGGGCTCTCCGTAGCACGCCTCCACTGAGGTGCAGCAGTACACTGGATGGGTAATCCCTGAGGGCTGCGGACCGGCGCTGGGGAGCAGCTTGGGCCTCTTGCCGCTCTTTGGGCACAAAGCGAGGGGTGATATGGGAGAGGGGGAGGTGTCCGGGTGGCTAAAGTGGACGTAGTAGCCGGGGAAACATGTGTACGTGTGCGGGCTGATGGTGATGGATGCCGGATGGGTTACAGAGTGAGGGGACTGGAGATGGTGGTGATGGTGATGGTGGTGGTGATGGTGGTGGTGGAACACCTCGGACAGCGAGCCGTCCTCCGGTTCCTTGAAGGTCTTGTCCTCCAGGAAGAGGGCCAGTCTGTGACAGTACTCGACGCACCTCTCCTGGGAGCAGCAGTAGCAGGAAGACACCTCGGCCTCCACCTGCTCCTCTTTGATTGTTTTCAAGGAGAATCCCAGTGAAGAGCCACGATGGAGCTCACATCTGAGGAACTCGGGGCCTCCTGTGTCGCCCTTCCACTCCGGATCCAAAGCCTCGCTTTTGCACAAACTACAGCAACCCTGGGTGGTGGCGTCCAGCTGGGAATGATCCTCTGTACCCTGTTTTATGTGCTTCAGTTGGTCCTCGTGCTTGGGATGTGTTGTTCTTTTGGTCAGCGTTGTGTCTCCACACACTGTCTTACCGCTAATCTCATCCTGAGTCGTAGCTGCTGCGTCACTCCCGCTCCCCGGCTTGGACTCTGTCTTCTTCTGCCGTTTGTTTCCATATTGGGCGCTGGTGAGTTTGAGCAGTGTTGCAGCAGTGAGGCCTGCCTGACGCCGAGGCGTTGGGGCAAACAAAGCCAACCAGTCGATGTTCTGAGCCTCCGCTGCTGACCGCCTCTGTTTTTTAGGTCTTTCTTTTGGGTCTGCTTTCCCTCCTGGAGGAACCTTTTTGGTTTTATGACCTCTATGTTCAGTTTTAGTGAGACTATCTTTAGCTTTGTCTTCATTAAAAGGCTGCCGTTTCTTTGTGAGATTTGATGCGAGAGAATCGTCCCTGTAGAGCAGCAAGCTGTTGACAGCCTCAGCATTGAGAGAAGCAATTCTCCGCCTGCGAGGTTCAAAGACAGGAAACATGAGTAAGGCGTCAGATTGGTTGATTTTTGGCTCCAGTGCTTGCTGATTGGCTGCAGAAGTTTTCTTAAGTCCAGATTTGGTCCTTCTGTGACTGGAGCTGGAGTGCAGCTTCTTCTTGACTTTACCCGCCTTTTGTTGTCCAGCTTTTAGTGCATCCTTTTCTTTACCCATAACTCCTTTCTCCTCCAGACGGGTGAGCAGGACGCAACAGTCCAGCGCATCTCCATCACCCACTACCAGTGTCTTCTTTCTTTGTCGATGTGGTTCTTTCTTATCCTTCTTTTTCCTTTCTCTCAACTCATTCTTTCTCTCTTTCCCTTTTTTCACACCTCCTCCTTTCGCCTTGTTTCTCTTCTCCTTCCCTGGCTTCCCGCATTTCACAGACTGGCTCCGCTGAGCTTTCACCATGGTCTCAGCGTCCGGGAGCAGATCCGCCACGTCCTCTTCATCAACGGTGTGCTACGATAGTGGATTTCAGCTCAGAGAGACCCTTCAGCGAGCACCATCATGGATCATCACCTGGGTCCATACAATCTCTGGGGAGACACAGATCAGAGATTTAACTGTAAAGCACGCGCCACACACAGACAGAGAATCTGAGAGTGACTTAATGTAACAGACAGGATCTTTGATGCATTATTTAACAACCGGTTTTACTTAGTTTGCTGTCAATATCCAAGTCCCCCGAGAACATGACCACTTAGACAACCTTTCTCATTGACATACAAGTACACTGCACAAACAGATGGAGAAGAAACTGAGATAAAGAGCACATTATTTTATGTTTAAGCCGGAGACCAAATGTGCTCCGAACTCTTTACCATTTGTCAGCTCTGTTTAAGTTTATCATGGGTCCTTTTTACACTTATATCAGAATGCTTTAGGACTGGGCAATATGGAGAGAGTAAATTATTTTTGACCAAATACCTCAACATCAATATTGCTGAAATATTGCAGAGCTTGCCCCGATCTGACAGAGCATGTTTTAGCAGCCTGGGATGGATATTTGTAACAGGACTGAAGCATTTTGCTTGCTGCTCTCTTTTTTCCACTCTTTGTACCTGTGTTTTTGTAGCAACACCCTGAGCGACTTGAGTTGAAAAAACTTCAATTCAGAGTGGAGAAAGCATCCGTTTTTTTCCCATTATCCAATCAGATGAATTGAGAGGCGGGCCTTCTGGTGTGGCAATGACAAGAAGTTTAACTCTTTGTAAAGCCACTGTTGCCTCACTACCATCTTACAATTCATTATTAGGCCAGATGACTCACAGCAGATTGTCAAACTGTCCCACACCCATCCTTAAAAAAGCTTTGAACTGATAATCAACCAAGAGAAGCTCCTAGACCAGCTGGATTTGTCTCTACTTTCTGAGGATCTCTGAGGGTGTATCCACACAGATCTGTCTCCCTGCAACCAACGTGCTATTTGGAAACAGCATCTTACCCTCATTCAGAGCCATAGTGCCCTCTGCCTATCTGTTTGTTATGTAGATTTTAAGGTACAGATATGTCAGTTCACTTGACAGCAAAAAAGTGATTAAGCTAAAGATAGGTGACTCTGTGGTTGCCTAACAACAAAAAAAAATGGATGAATGGATCGGCATGTAGCTTAGTATCACCATCCTTTTGAACGTTCTGGTGGCATCTCTGCATGCTGAACTGCCACGTCCATCAAATATACCGTGCCTAACTTCACCACACTACTGTATGGGTTCTAGCTGCTGCTGCAGGAGCGCGAGCACCGGTGAGAGTTGAGTCTGCCCACAAACACACACAAACTGTGACAGGGCTAACTGTTAGCATCACAAGGCTAACTCTACCTAACAATTGTTGACAACTTTAATGACAGAGATGGGTCTTTTTGTGTCAGTGTAAGTTTGTTGGTCCAGTTTTACAGCTTGGTGTTGGATGCTCGCTACTCCTGCTCTGTTAGCTTGTGCTAATTGCGCAGATGTTGAGCTGACGAGAATGGCTCCATAATTGGCTGCCACAGAAAGTTTGCTGATCTGGCGTGGAGTCTAGACGGACCTGGATCAGACTCTGAGTCCAGAACTGATCAAATATAGGTATTGTAGGACTGAGGACCTTTCGATACTACTTGGTACTGGGTTATATTGAACAAGATTCCTTAAAGGTATTGATATCCAGCTCTAATAATCAGTAATGTAGATATATTAAAAAAGCCTTAAAATCAGAAAAAAGACAAATATTATTATTATTATTACAATATCCAAAATCTAAGCCGAAATCTAGTTTTATGTCACAATATGGACATATTTTTCATAAATTGCTCAGTCCTATGATATATTAGTTAATTGTGCTGTAGCTGCCGCATGTTATGATTTGGGATTGCAGTCAAATTAAATAAATATACTGCCTTTTCATCGTTTATATCAATAAGGAGCGCTCTGAGCTCCTTGAACCCATGTTGAAGCACATTAATGACTCACACAATCCACCAGGAGCTCAATATTACAAGCATTCACCCACTCAGTGTTAACACACAGAAGCACAGTGCAGAAACAGATGAGGCGTTTAGGTGATGTATTTAGTGTTTGATATGATAGATGCTTTTAGAAGTGATCCGTAATTCACAACGCCACACCGATTTAATTTTAGACATAGCTACAGCCTGTAGCTGAGTGGCACCGTGGCTCACCAAAGAGCAGGTCATTAGATTAAACATGAAAAGACTGCAAAGACTGTTGCACATTGAGTGAGTGCACGCTTCAATATCAAGGTAAAAGGGCCAGCGAACTCTTTTAAACGGCTGCGAGCTATGAAATACAGGCATCACTCTCCGACATTTCGGAGCCACAAAAACAAACAGTATGATCAAATGACTCATGAATTGATCCTTATTTCACCAAAACTGGCAGCAGAAATACTCGTCGCACAATAGCCTTTTCAGTTTCCATGTCAACAGGCTGGTACAGAGTACATCAAAGCACCTCCAGCAACTTTATAGTAGAAGACACATAATAAGCTTTACAATCCTCTGCAGTTCACACAAGTCTTCCTGCTCTCTCAACACAAAAACGGTTCACTTACTGTTGCAGAAAACCTCTAAAGTTCCTGATGATTCAACTGCCAGTGACCTTTATGCAATGACACTCCTGCATGCAGCATAAAGAGATGGATCGTCCTTCTTGTTGCAGCCCTGAAACACAATTATGCCACTTGACCTCCAAGAACCAAGTCAGAGCGGGTCTCTCTTTTTATATTAAGTGACTCTTCAGACAGAAAACCATTGAGTTTTCACAATCACACACTCTCTCAGAAGTGATTAAGGCTGAATCTCAGCTTTCATTAACACCCGACACATGCGATCGATAAGGTTCTTTAAAAAGCTGCTCCTTATGTTGGCACATGTTGTATGGCATGTCATTAGCTGCCAAGCTCATGTGTCATGACTTTGTCAAATCTTTCGATACCTGCAACGTTTGTTGCTGTGAAAAAAATACATACATTTTCCCTCTCATCTGTAGTGCAATTCATTGCTCTGGATTGTTCTGGTGTGAGTGGCTGGATGTTGGAGATATCGGCTGTAAAGATGTCTGCCTTCACATGAATGTGATGGAATTAGTGTCACAATGTGTCTTTCAATAACCCAAATGACCCAGTTACTCGAGATAATCTACAGACCTTGTTGTGATCAGTTTCATGTAGGAACTATTTTCTTTCTGCCAAACTACACCCACCAAATGTCTCAAGGTGCAGAGGGAAGTATGCATCTATACTCATGGATGAGGAGCTTGTGACAGAACAAGATGTAAACATTAATGTTCCTTTAAAGTCAGTCTATAAAGTGACCCACCTGGTGTGTTCTTTGAAAACCTTTAAGTAATATTAATCAGCGAAAACCCACAAATACTTACAATAGATGAGCTGGAACTAGAGATGTTTTTGTTTTGGAAATTACTTGAATAATTCCAAAGAACAATTTTTAATGATAAATGCTGCCAAGTAATTTTCTGCTGATCAATTTATTCAATAATCTACTAACTGTTTCAGCACTTCATTAACTATATACAACATACATGCAAGTTAATATTAGAAAAAAAGTTCATATTATCTCTGATCCACAGGTGCACAGACGCAACAGAAAACAGAGAGCGTGGAGACCTTATCCACAAGTGTCTTTTACTCTATTTTAAAGAGAAATGCATTGCCTCACAAAAGAAAAAAAAATCATGTAACAAAAAGGCTTTATCTGCAACAATTTTAAAAGAATCCCACATCAGGACAACTGAGTCCCTGCTGTATCTCTAGTGTTAACAATAACGACTGCAACTTTTTTGCACTAACTGATTTTCTTTCTTTGGAGCAAAGTAAATTACATCATGTTTAAATGTCATTTTTCTGCCCTGGTTTTTAAAGTGAGCCACTTAAAGTATAAGCTAGGCTTTGAAAATCTGACACTGAAGAACAAGTTGTCTTTGCTCAGAATTCACACAACTCAGCTGATTTCAGCTGCTGTTGCTTTTGCATTCACCCATTTGCCATATGCCATTTCCTGTTTTATCCCTACAGTCGGATATTGGTAACAGTCATAAAAAATTCATTCTTCAACCATTTGCAGTCAAGTAACACGCATCAAAAAAAGAACGATGACGAGACATGATTTGAAAATGCATGCAAATTCTACTAAAACCTGTTTCTGCACTGCATAATAACAACAGCTTGATTTAACCAGCAGCTTATTTATGCACTCGAACACGACTTCATCTCATCACCAAGTGTGCAACAAATCTGCTATTCTTTTACAACTTGCTATCGTGTAACACCTAATGATGGGGTACAGAAACCAAATCCTGGTGCGGTTCTTGTTGAAGTGCTTTAATTATAAGGAGCAGACAGCGTGAGGAGTTTTATTCCGTTTTTATCTTCTCCACTAAAACCTGAACACACCTTGAGACTGTTGCGCGCTGTGATCTGTTGCATCATTTTGCATCATCTTAAAATTATAGAGAACATACCCAGAGTTGAGTCGTAGCACAAAAGCAAACCCACTTTGAGTCTGAAGTGGACAGAACTCTCTGGACATGTTCGAAACCATCTCATAGCTCTGTCTGCCCTTATTGCCGAACGACTCGGTGAACCGTGAAATGCAATCCATGAGAGAGAAATTTAATTTCCAGATAACAAGAGGGCAGAAGGAGCCTCACATTGAGTTTCTGTCTGCGGATATCAAATCAAGTTGCTTCATTTGAATAAGACAAGCATGCACAATGGAAGGACAGGAGCTCATTGAAGAGCATTGTTATTATTCCCCGCTCGACCTTCACCACCCTGACCAAAACAAATAAAACAACAGGGTCAAATTAATAATGTGGTCTGATATTTACCTGCTGTTTTAATGCTGTTAAGAAAATCAGCAACCAGTAACTGCACGCAGGCAGGCACGCGCACGCACGCACGCACGCACACACACACACACACACACACACACACACACACACACACACACACACACACACACACACACAGAGGTTACTAGCAACATTTCTTTCAGGACATTTTGTTTCTCATTAACTATAAATTTTGACAATCCTGGCTGCCAGTGGCATACTATATCATTTTTATAGTTTCTCTATTTCACAACCATTGTTGTTTTTAGGGACTACTACATAAATATAAGTTTAGATATATAGATGAACTACAGATTATTGGTGGAATACATCCTTTGTCTCACTACTTTTGGAAAAATATGGTTAAATTCAAAAATAAGTTAGTGTTCTTTAAATTTAAAAAAGAAAAAAGAGAAGGGATCAAAGATTTGGGACAACAAAACTTAACTTGGGTGGACGAAATCCAACCTGCAATATGGTGCACAGTGGCCTGCCACACAATAGACAGAAACTGATTTGCATTATCTATTTATTTATTTATTTTTACCTTGAATGTAAGTAAGATGCCAGAGTGCATTATAAAACATCAAATAGAGCTTGTTGATTAAAAAAAAAAGAAAGCACAGTGGAGGACCCCCCATGAATCCCGACAGAGGCCCAGGCTGAACCCTGAATGTCCTAAAATCCCAGAAACGCCGGGATCTGCATGAAGCTACTGCAACTGGCTCATTTCTACATTTGTTCACCTAATGAATATTATTAAAGTTTGTTTATTAACTGGCCCCGGCCTCCTGTCATTTTGTAAAAGTGGCCCCAGGCAAAGCAGGTTGAGTGTGTCTGGTTTAAGAGAAGATTAACGGGAGAGGACAGAATCAAACATGTTATTTCAACAAGGGATTTTTGTTAATTTTCTTTTCTTTAGAAATTCTCATTTTCTTGTGAAACACAGGGCAGATTCATCTTTTTAGGTGACACAAGCCAAAAAGGTTGGAAAGCAGTCATTTCGATCAATGTTTCTCAGCCTTTTTGGCTTGTGAGAGTGTGATCTCATCGCAGGTTATGAGATCACTGAGTGGTGAGCAGATTCACTGAGGAGCGATTTCTTTTTCAGTTGAAGAACTTACCTCACCTACAAAATTACAGTTTGTATATCAATTAGTCATTCTGCGTTCCCTTGAATTTGTCATGAAAAAACGTTTTTCGCACCTGTCTAAGATATTGATTTATTGGCTGATTAGCGACCACGTTTCACAACAGCCAAACTGTATCAAAATATTTCTATACAAACTCTCACACAGCTCCTGCAGTATAATCATGTCTCATTTATACAGTTGTATGCTCATGACCTCCTAAACATGAGGTTTTGCTTAAAAACAAACAAACAAAAAAACTTTGTATTAAAGTCTGACTTTAAAAAGAGAGTATAGTTAAGTTTAACTTCAGTTCAGTTTAAATAGTAAGGTTTTAGTGGAAATACATGTGTTTGGAGAGTACTGAGCATATGACTGATAAATAAGACTTGGATTATACTGCATGAATTGTTTGAGAGTTTGTAAATGGATGTTTTAATACAGCCCTTGATTTGCTTTTGTAAAACATGGTCCCCGATCAATAAATAAACCAACCATTTTCAGTGGAGGCATGTGAATTCAGGGTATTATGGCATGACTTTCGGATTCACAAATGGTCATTTCATGGGTGAAGTACTCTTTTAAAGGCCTGAAGTGTAAAAGTATTCAGCATTTCACAAAAACATGGAATTATTAGGAACAAGTCAGAAAACTGTACATGCCTGTATACAAGAAATATGGTTTTGATCATCTTATGACTCCTCAATCTCACAATTTTCAGTCATTTAGAGGGAAAAAAGCCAAAATTAGAGAAAGAAAGAAACAATGTGTAACAGACATACATTTTCCTTCTTTTCCCATTTAATTTAGAGCGGCAACTGACGGATATCTTCATTGTTGATTAATCTGTTAATTATCTTTTCCATTAATCGATCAGTTGTTTTGTCTATAAAATGTCAGAAAATGTTTCCAAAAATCCAATGTGCATGCTCAAATGTTTTGTTTTGTCTACAACCCAAAGATATTCAGTTGACGACATCACATCAGTGGGGATAAAACAAAAGATATAAGAAACAGATGACCAAGTAAATAAATTGAAACACAAAAAGATGAAGATAATCATCTAAAACGAGAAATTGCTGTGTTTTATTACCTTAAAATGTGCCATTTATATCTACAGTTGCCTACATGCAGAAAGTCCTCCTCCACAGAGTCCACCATATTTCTGCACGTTTGTATAAATAAAAACACTGGCTCTAGACAGCGCCATTTCCATTTTTCGCATCAGCCGCCGTAACACTCTCTGCATACTGTGTCAGTTCTGCAACCTCACCGCTAGATGCCACAAAATCCCAAACACTGGACCTTTAATAGTTCACAACTAATCAATTAATAGTTGCAATTCAACTAACTTTAATTTCACTTTTAAGCCTTCATTTTTTAATCTAGGGACCCCTTTTCTGGGATTGGACGCACTGATTTAGAAGATCAAAAGGATACAGTACATTTCTACCCCTGAAAATTACAGATGTCAAAGAACCCTCACCCAAACATTATACCATTTCAAAGTTGATGAAGCATAATTGACTCATAAAACCCACTTAATAACGATTCTGTCTCTCCCCCTGATGGCATGTTAACTGCCTGTATAGTTTCATGTGCATGTGAAGGCAGGGGAGGAGGTGGCTGAGCTGCCTGGCTGTCACACAGACTCATTCAGAGGACGGACATGGTGTAGAGCTGTCATCATGAGAGGAAAAGCCCCGAGGCAGGAGCTCTCAGGAATCTGAGCTGCTGTGCTGTGCTTCAGATAGTGCAATATCACCACCAACCAAGTTCCTGGAGCAAATCCTCCACCAACACTAACCATCCTCCACCAACACCTCCCTTCACCTCCATGCAGGTTCAGGCAACAAACACACCCACAATCCACGCGTGGATCTGGGTTATAACAAGCAGAAATATGCAATTAAAGGCGGCGTTCTTGCATGCATTGTAATGCAAAAGAAAAAAAAAAAAACACAGACTCGCCTACTGGAGCTCGTAGTTGGCCATGGTGGTGTTAATCTGACAGCATGCCGTAGCAGGAGTGCAGGCTGTGATACGAGAAGTGAAAAAAGCTCCACAGCGGGGAAACGAGTCTAAAACATCCGAACATCCTCGATCAATCTGGGCTCTGAAGCGCTGCTAGTTAATATCAATATCATTAGGAGCTCGTGTTACAGCCGAGTTGTTGAAGCGGGCTACCCACCGATCCTATCATCTCCAACTGTGACGGGAATTACAGCCGCGATTCATCATTACCTTGCGTGTCCCGTCGGGAAATGAAAATCTCCCTCCTCTCCCCAAAAAACAGAGAATCCAGTCCGTCCTGTTTGTGGTGGTCAGTTTCTACCCGGTCTGGCTGTCGACCTGGGGAGCGATCCGCGGACCGAGCAGCCCACAGTAGCTGGAGACATGGTGAACAAATCGGTGAGCGGTGACCTACTTCCGAAGTGGCATGCTGGAGATAATATTCATGCGCTGCCTGCATTCACATTCGCCGTTGCACCGGGACATCCCTCTGTAACGCTCATGGTGCTGTAATATTCCTGCAGGGACTAAACTGTGTCCGCAATCATCGCTGGGGATTTTTTCCACCTACTTCAAGGTGTCTGTGTGTATATATATATATATTTTTTCCCCTAAAGGAAATATGCAAATGGAGTTTTTCTTCATTATTTTATTATAGCTCTATTTTAGTGTCAAGAAAAAAAGAAAGAGAAAATCCCACTGGAAATTACCAAACTTCAAATCTAACAACCACATTTCGGAAATAACATCAGCAAGTAGGGTCATTTCAGAAATAGCCACTAAATTAGCCTAAACATAAGTAGTAAAAAAAAAAACAGTGATAAAAAACAGACAACTGACCACAAACTATGAGAAAATAGGTCCTGTAGTGACAAACAAGACTGATCAGAGCTAAATGTTAAAACAGTCAATAGCCCACTAAGGAACTATACTTTACTTATCAGAGTCAGGGGCTGTCAAATTAATATTTTTTATTAATTGCAGAGTGTCTTGATTAGGAACCAAATGACAGCAAAAAACGGTGTGGGATTAGCATAAAAGTGTAAAGGGAAACTTGTGGTTTGCCACAGAACCCATTTTTATTCAGATATATTGAGGTCTGAGGTCAAGGGACCCCTGTGAAATGAGAATGCCGTTTTTCCAATCGCCAAAATGTGTCCTAACTTTGGAGCGTTATTTAGCCCCCTTCCTGAGACGCTAGCATGACATGGTTGGCTGGATTCTTCAGGTCTTCTAATTTCATATAATATCAGTATCGTCACTCTAGCTTTAAAAGTCAGCCCAATACAGGAGATTCTCAAAGGAAACATGCCTTTCAAATGCACTTGATCATTTTGGGGATCTGGAGGTATTAGAAATACAAAATACAGCCATTTAAAAGTTTAATGTCTCTCCACTGAGCCAAATCTAGAAACACAAGTCCCTAACCAGTACTTAAAAATTATTTGGAGTGCCTCCTGCATTTTGCACCACTCCACTCTCATAAATAACAAACAGTCCCCAGTAATACTGTAGGCGCACAGACTATAAACTACAAATATAAACTCATATTAAGTTCCTACTCCAGCAACATAAATATCATTAAGATCAATGTCACTAATGAGCGCTATATCCATAATATACAGTAAATGCCTTAAAGAGTATTCCAGTCATTTCTCTTAATTAGGCTCATTTATTGCATCATCGCCCCTTAATAGATAAAATAAGAACAGGCCCAAATTAATTAAAATAATACATAAAATGTAATACTAACACCTGCTAATAATGCACAGATATCTGACTATAACTGTCAAATAGGCCTAAATGAAAAAGACAGGTCCTATAGAAATAGTCATTTATAAAAAGTGCAACTATAATACCACTTTAATCTCACTAAGACATCTAACTGGACTCTGAGAAGTTGTAATGTGCATTTTGTTATTGTTTTCTGACAATTTATAGAATCTTTTAACAAATAGTAGATCAATTAATAATAAAAATAATCATTAGTGGGAGGATAATAGAATAAACACTATCAAATATAACTATTATATAAGAATATTGTGTATAGAGCACATGAAGTTCCTACACATCAACATAAGCATTATTAGGGTCAGCTCTCTAATGAGTATTATATCCATAATATAAATCCCTAAAGGAGTATTCCACTGATTTTATTTCCGTCAGATTAATGAAGGCAGAAAACGCACATCTCTCTTAATTAGTCTCATTCACTGTATCCTCTGCTCTTAATGATACGTGGAATCTAATAATGATGATGAGTGATCAGCCGCTGCTCGTCATTTATTACCCTACTTCTCCAGAAAACACAGATAACATCGGCCTATTACAGCGCAACACACACAGTGCACACATGCGGTCAATGATGATCACTCCGCTGCCGCACTCACTCAGCGGATGTTCAACTACAGGAAAACTTCAATACCTGCACCGAGCAGCATGTTCAGTCTCTTAACAACAAACTGATTGGAAAGTCACTATGTTATCAAGTTAGCATGTAGTCAGAATTGAGCTTAATTGGGATAAATGCTGATTGTCCTCATCAATATTAGCTTTGCAGTGTGTAATTAACAGCTGTAAACAAGCTGAGTGTGTTGAGTTAATGAGGCGTGAGCACCAGGGGAAGCTGAGGGAGTATATACTGCTGAGAGCTGACCTGTACTGCAATAAACACACTGCAACACACTGCAGAGAGGTGCACGACACCGACCGGGACGACTACATGCTTCCTACACGCAGGAGGCACTCACTCACTGTAGTGATGATACAGACATAGAGCCGACATCTGAATTATTGCTCAAAAGCACATACTCGGTAAAGTTCTCCAATCTGGTATAACTATAATTTACTAAAGAATTTTGGTCCATATTTCACTGATAGTTTGGCCTCTGGGGTTTTCACAGCCTCCAAGATCTGTATGATAGGAACAAAAAGTACTTAAAGGAATACTTCGCCCACAAATGGTTAATTCTATATCAGTTACTCACCCCGTGTTACGCTGAATTTGTAAAGAAAACTTTGTTATTCTCGTGTGCTTCCACGTGAACGAAGAATTCAATAACTGAGAAAATTGTTAACAAATTGAAGTTAGTAGGGTGCGCATTTAACAACAACCAGATTATATCAAAACATCAGTTTACATACTCTCACGCAGCTCGTGCAACATAATCCGAGTCTCATTTATCCATTCATATGCTCAGTACTTCCCAAACAGACGGCTACCTCCGACAGGGAACTGAACTGAAAGTGACACTTCTCAAAAGCCATTGCTGCAGACATTGCTGAACACAGACGCTGCTGGTCTGCCTTGATTAGTTAGTTTGTGTAACTGTGTGACTTTGTTGTTTTAAAGGTTTAGTTCAGATTTGCCTTTACACTCTCATCCACCGAACATTCGGGTTAACACTCCACTGCTGGATGGACTTTAACGGTAAAACTGGCAAAACTCTCGGAGTGTCTGAGTCCTAAAAATGTGATTTTGAGGGATGGGGCCTTGAACTCAGTGTTTGTTTGTCATCACTTCTGTGTCGTCTTAATGTTTTCTGTATGTTAATTTTTGTGTTGTGTATAACAATGTAAAATTTTAACTTGTTTTAGGTGGAGGTCCAGCGGGACATTGAGTGTGACAGTGGCATTCATGCAAACAATCTAATGCACTAACAGCAGTGTGGATATGCGCAACATTTTTTGCCGACAGAAGATATCAAACATAAATCAGACACTGCGTCGGATGAGCTTTAAATTCACCACGTCTAAGCAGAAGAGAGGAGATACTGTTATCTCAGAGCCCAAGGTGCAGTAGTGTCTTCCTCATCTATGCTGCTGCGTCATGCACGCAGCTGTTTGTAACAAAAAGTAGTGTGGAGGTCAAGAGCTCTCACTCCGTGGCAAAAATTTGGAAACCAAAACATCTCCGGAAGTACACTGCACAGCACATTAAGTAGCAAGAAAAAAAAAGATTGACTGCTCGACTTGAAACAATCTCAGTTGACTGATGGATCTCCAACTAGTGATTCGAATCTCCAACTTTCGAGGTGTAACCCTAATCATTGTGTATTTTAAAGTGTGCATAAATAAAATCAGAAACCATAAGCTTGACTAGGACAAAACTCAGCACATAAGCTCATTCACCATAACTTTGTGCACAAACGTCATATCACACCATGTTACAAGCACATGCCAGAATTCTGTTGTTAGATTTTTGGGTCGGGCACACACACACACACACACACACACACCCCTCAATATTTAGAGCATGCACATTTGTCTTCCCCAATAAAAACATGAAAGTACATTACAGAAATTGATGCTGAAAGGCACAAACTGGTGCATACAATATTGCAAGAAATTAAGTGTTTAAAGCTCAATATTTTCTGGCTGAGGACCCCCAAAACCCCTGTTTCATATGTGTATTGAAAATGAAAAGCTAAGCCCTTGTCTTCTATATAATCTCTGGTTAAAGGTGGCTATAGAGTCTTGAAAATATCCTGGAATTCCTGATTCCTGAACAGCCCACATTATTTTTATTTGAAGATGACTCGCCCTCAATGATAACACCAGTTCAGCCCTTAGAAAAAAAAAAAATATCAGATTTTCAGTGTTAACTGCCGTGAAGGAAACCAGAGCACACTCATGGTTCTCCCCTGAGCCTCCATTGACAAAAGAAAGTCTATTTTAGTGATATTTCGCTCATAGATGTAGGACTAATTCATTAAGTGTGGGCTTCCACAAGGCTTGGGATAACCCCACTCGTTCCCTTTTGAACTCACACCGTCTTGCACAGATGTAATTTTAATTATTAAAATTCTTTTAATATATCATTTCATTTTTCGATGTGAGGCCATGGTGATATGTTTATAGTTTGTGTTAAGTTTTTCATACACAAGAATCCCTCTTCTACAATAACTTGTGTACAACGATTATCATGTGACAAACCCAACAAAAGAACATTTATGTGAAAGCGCAGGCCAAAACAAGAAGCTAAGATATGTTTTGAATTTCTAAAGAGCTGAATGGTGATAATTATCTGTAGGTTCATCGCTCTTAGCGACTCCTTTCATATAACAGATACTCATTTGATCCATTATAACAATACAAACATTGACTACAGCTGCTTTAAAGACTCGTTTAAAGGTACACCTCCCTTTGCTGTAACATGTATGGTTTTCAATAGTTTTGATCATGTCCCACTGAAAGTGAGTGTATCCAGACACTCAGTGTGAATGCATACTGTGAACATCTGAATTTCAACATGCCATCTGAGATGAGCCAAGTCAAATCGGTTATTTTTATGTGCTCTAGGCTCATTTCACCAATAAAGACAGGTGTAAAAATGATCAATAAAAACAAAAAAAATCAACATTTTTGATGCAAAATATGTTAGAAGTAATCAATAAATTAAAAAACATTTAGTCAGAAGAGTTAGTGTAACTCTCTTGGACAGATCACAGGTAAATATTTGAATATGACGTCTCTTTCACAAGCAAGCAAATGAGGTCACAGGACCCAGTGGTTCCTTGTTGAGGGCGGAAGTAGTTCAGTTTTTAAATCCACAGAGAGACCGTCCCTCGTGTCGGGAGCCCAAACCTCAATGTCCATGAGCAAGATGTGTAAAATCATTTTAAACTCAACAGTATTTCTTAAGAGTTTTATGGTTCTTCTTATCATTTTATTGTGTCCCGGACAGTTCACCTCTCATATCTCCAAACTGATCTACATTTGGCCTTGTACCCCCATTCAACAAGATCTTGCCACAGAAACTCTCATCTTGGGAGATATTTACTCAAGATGATGTATCTTTCATTCTGAAGGTGGAGAGATAGCATCGGGGGGAAAGTGAAATAACACTGTAATACTTTATTGATCTATTTCTCCGCTTGCCCCTGCCTGAACAGTCAGAGCTCAGATTCTGCTACAGACCAGCCGCCCTCCAGCTGCCACAGCGCCAGCAAACTGTAAACAAAAAGTTTACAAAAATATCTGCTGTCTTTTCTTGGACTGAAAGATTCTCTATATATAAAAGAAACTCTCCCTCTCATAAGTAAAAGAAATATCAATGTAGAGTCTGCTCTGAGATTTTTGAAGATATGTGGAGTTCTGTTTTCATTTGCATTTAATCATTTAAAACAGGATTATGTAACTTTTGAAATAACAAATGAAAGTTGAATTCATGAGAAACCAGAATTACCGCCTCCTGTTTGTATGCTTCTGCCGACCAGCTAAAGATACAGTTTTACATCCATGTCTGTCTAGACTCACACACGTGGTGAAGACTTTGAATTAATTTAATAAAAAGGTATTAGGAGTATGTTTTGGTGACATGGAAGTTATCACTATATTGAAATGTGTGATTCCAGTAAAAAAAACTTCCACTGAGAAACATGCTGTCGTTTTTTACAGCGGAGCACAGAGGACTGATCACAGTCATCACATGGTGTGAGGACAATCACCTGGAGCTCAATTTCAGCAAAACCAGTGAGCTTTGTGTCAGACAACCAGAGGAACAGCACAGCACACAAAGTAGACGGTAAACAATGCTTCAAATATGGATCTTTCTGCAAAGAAGCTACAAATGATCAAACGTGGATGCTTCACACACATCTTTCCCGACAGCACAGAAGATCGACACAACCAGCGCAGTTTCAAAGTGGACAACCAAGATGAGTGTCACCAATTCAGTATCTGATCAAATGTCTCCCCTTCTGTTCCTGAGTTATGACGCTGAATAATGTCCCTCTAAACTGGTTTTTTTTTTGCAGGACATTATGATGCCTCAGTGAAGTAGACCTTGACCTTTTGGACTGAACATGTGATCACGTCATCATTTTATTCTACTAGACATTTCTGTGAAAATTTATCTGGTGTATGAATTCTTGAGTTATGGCCAAAACATGTTTTGTGAGGTCACAGTGACCTTCAAGCACCAAAGTCCTATCTGTACCATCTTGAGTACAAGCAGAATTTTGCACCAAATTCGAAGAAATTCCCTCAAGGCGTTCCTGATGTGTATCATATTCATGAGAATGGGATTAATGGACAACCTGAAAACATCTTGCTTCTGGCCACAGCTGGTGTGAGGGCATCGTAAATTTTTAACCCAATTGCTGGAAAAAATGTTGACACTGGATGTTTCTGCAAACCAAGGATGTGTTACATTCGCACGTTATTATGTCGCGAATATGTTGAAACACGTTGCAACGACTCTTGTGAACATGTGGTTAGGATTAGGCACAAAAACACTCAGTTATGGCTGGGGAAAGATCATGTCTTGGCTTAAAGTACCCGATTTAGGGGGCACTGTGAAGGAGGAAAGCCAGAAGTGTCTCTGTAAAAAAAACAACCACTTTACCTGCCCAAAAAGCTGCTGGAAACACAGCAATGACTTGCCAAAAGATGGCGGTTTTGTTGTTTGTTGGTCTCTAACAGTGGTCTACAGTGGTCTGCAGCTTGGCAGGCATCTCACCTATTCCCTCCACCTCCTGATGACGAACCAGCATATATTTTATGTCACTTTAGAAACTTTGATATGATACATAATGTATGAAATATGCGAATGTAGACTTTTCGTTCCGTTCGCTTTTCTCCTGGCAACTGGGCTGTAAAATTTGCAGCTACCGTCAGTCAGGTATGACTAGTGTATGGTAGCTTATATTAGCAGGGCTAAACTCAACATCATAATCTATATTTCAATTATAGCAGAGTATCAAATGAGCTTTATGGAGCTCTATAGTGAGATTCAGCTCAGTGTTTAGCTGTCTGGCCTGCAACTTTACCGCCTTGGTTGACTCTTACTACTTTCAGCATCGTTTTCAGCAGCTGTTTTTATTTTTTTAAAAAGCTCTCAAAGCCCCCTGTATAATACTAGCTCAACACCAAATAGGAGAAAGAAACTGTGAGCGAATAGCTGGTGAACACACTGTAGCATTTAGAAGCTAAAGAGCCAGAAAATTTACCTCACGAGTTGGTCAAAACCAAACGTGAGCTAATCGAGTAAATCTTGGACTTACACTCATCAGGTGGCCAAAGCATGACTGCAAATGCATGCTAATGTTTGTTACTGTTAGATGTGAAATAGACAGTTATTAGACACTTTCACTGCTATTCTGTTGCTATGGTAACAACTTTGGTCCCTGTTTACTTCCTGTAAGCTGCTGCTTAAACAAATGATCCAACAGGAAAAAACACTTTGATCCATCACAAATGTTTATGTTGTCTGTCTGGAAAAACTGTTTACTAACAAGTTCGCCATATTAACTTCAGAGGTGATGAGGCAAAAAAAAAAAAAGACTTGCTGCTGGTTTCAGTGACTAATGCTTTTTTGCCGCTCCAAACTAATTTGTCGCTTGTGAAGAAAATTTGGCTGAACAGCATGTGTTCTGGATGGTGGAGTGGAGTTGAAGAGGTTAATATGCATGCTGGGTAATGTGACTGTGGCTACACACAGCAAAGATTTTATCTAATTCTCAAACTGTGTGAATGTGGTCTATTTAGTCATATGAAGAAAAGCGGGCAGCATCACACCTGTTGAAAAATTTCTGGCAGAGCTTCTGAATGTGAGGCAAACTGTTTACTGTCAGTTTTACTACACAGCAGCGGAGGAAGTGAAGTGTTCAGCGATCTGACATTAAAGCAAAACATGTTTGCAATGTGATGATTCATACAGAATAACAAGTGAAGTCATTCAGGAGGCCTTATCCTTTCTAACCACTGCAGCAACCCACCATTGTTTGTCAACTGGCTGAATACTGTGTATGTTCACCAAGGTTTTCTAAAGAATGTGCGCATGAACGAGAGGTATTTGTGTTATGGATGGCTGGCAGCAGCAATGTGGTGCATGGTTGGTTTGTGTGATAACGCATTTATGCAAGATATTCTTTGTGTGAGTTTAGACAATTTTGAAGGGAGAATATTGAAAAATAAAAGACTGAAACTACTGCCTTTTGAAACTGATTCAATAAGTAATCATATAGGACCTTTTAAAATATGATTACAAGGTACACAGATTATAGAAATAATATACGGCCCAACTCCCTAAAAAAAAAAAAAAAGAAAAAAAAAATCCCCTTCACACTTCCTGTTCAAGGCAGGAATGTCGTGCCGTTATTCTGCCTCAGTGCTCTGTGTAAAACGTACGATCGTGAATTTGGAGGACAGAGTTTAATTCACCTTTACGCTGGCAATGGAGGTATTAACAGTGCAGAATTTAGGCCTGAATGACAGCGAGCAGCACAGGATGGGTGTGATGTTTTGATGGCGTGTTACGGGTGTGACCCACCTCTGGGAGATTTAAAAAGCAGATAGTCGCAGTTAGCAGCTAACTCAAAGAAGAAGAACAGCGACTGAAAATGTCCACAAACTGGGGATACAATGAAATCCAGGAGCTCTTTATCCTCTGAGCAGAGGCCGAGATAAACCACCGTGTAACGGTGACAGTAAACGATCGTGATTGTGATGTTTGGCCACTGTTGTTGTTTATGAAGCGCTGCTGACACATCTTAGTTTTCACACTAGAGGCTGACGCTGCTGCGTAACACGCCGGGCCCATCACATGTCTTTTGCTTCTGAAGCGCCAGCATGCTATCTAGAATCGCAAGGGCTGACCCAAATACTTCAAAGCTTCAATTGCTGCCATGGTAATAATGTCCAAATCAGTATTAGAATGCTACATTTATAAATATATTACTGTCAGTTATTCTCAGAAGAGGACATTTAAACTTAGTGAAAGTTTTGTGACTCAAACTTGCTCTCATCTAAAAGTCAGTCAGTCACTAGCAGGCCAGCACTACTGAAACTGGGACAGTGTGAGCACACGTGACCGCTTACACATAAAAGATGTCGAAAAAATCAAGTTTGTAGAATAGTTTAAATTTGTGAAACTGACCTCTAAAAACTTGAGTGCCAGAAATGCCAAAGGAAACTGGCATAGCACAAATCTACAGTGAACTCACCTGTAAACCACAGCCATCTAGCAAAGTATTTTTCTTCTAATACGGCTCATGTTACTCCTTATTTGTTTCACCGTCCCATTGTCTTCTACCTTATTCTGATTTTTTTTCTTTTTAGATTATTTTACTTTTTTCATCACTTTTTTTTCCCTTTTCCTCGCACGCTGTCCCCTGTTGCTTACCTGTGCCCTTTTATGTTTAGTAAATAATGTAATACCTCTTCTCACTCCCGTTGCAATATGCATATGCCTTTGCTTTATGTTACTTTTCATTTCGCTTCACTGTGCTTTTGTGCCGTTTTGTTTTTTTCTCTTCTTCTCTTTGTTTTAAAAACAATATTTTTTTTATTGCTTTGTTCATTGCACATTCGAACAAAACATTTCAATCAATCAAAATCAATGAGTTAAATAAATTATCTGGTTAATAAAAAGTTTAAATATAAATAAATAGCTGATATTAGGGGCAGCCCTAAAAATCACACACTGGAGTGGCATTGGTTCTGTAAAGCAAAGCCACCATAATCAAGGGCCTTTGTTGTGACTATAATTCTGGATCTCTGTGTTAAAAGAGCTTTAATACAAAACAGCCAGTTTATAAAAACTGATTTTTAGTGGTAAAATTAAAAGAAATCAGCAAGGCTGCAGAGAGTTAGGGCAATACACGAAAATCTTGTCTGTTGGAATTTAGCACAAAGACAAAACTGATGACTCGATTATAAACTAAATGTGAGAAATGATTGAAGGACATAATGAGGAAGCATAAATTAAACTTGACATGAAGCAGAATAATGTTCAGGCTCTGACAGAGCCGAGACATTGATGCAACAGTAGGTGAGAGTTTATTTTCTGAAGATGATCGCTGTGAGCTTACATCCATACGTAACTGTTGGAAGCCATACGTTTTCGACACAACAGAACAGGTAGTAAGCTGTTATTTCTCTGCTTCAGCATGTAGCCTACAGATGTAGAGATGACAGTTCAGCACTACAGAGCAGATACAGGACGGGAAGTGTAATTATCTGCTTCTACTGTTCCTCTTCAAAGAGACGGGGCAAGATGCCAGACAGCCTGACTGGCAAAGAGGAAGAAGAGAGAGAGAAAACGAGTGAGCGAGATAGAGAGAGATAGTGATGAAGACTGAATTGAAAAAGATCGAAGCAAGGCACCGGAGAGGAGAGGAGAAAGTGGAGAGGGAATCTCACACCTCACATCTCATTGAGCAGCAGAAAAGTCAAACTTAGTGTAAATCAGAAGGGCAATTCTTCACATTCACCCTGCTTTTCTTTGCCTGACAGCTCCTCGGAGACACAGAGTTTGACACAGAGTTTTCTGAGAGAACAAGGAAGAAGAAAAATTAAGAGAATGTGTGAGAGACAGTGACAGAGGGGAGGGAGAGGAGGCAAAAGACAAGAGAGTGATGGATTGAGATAGCACAGAGAATGGAGACAGAGAGAGATTGTCATCATCATCATGAACAATGACTCTCTGATAGAGGAGGCCTGTCGCTGGATTTTCAACCCAGCGGAGGAAGGAGAGCGGAGGGGGCGGCCGCCCGCCGGCCCACCTGCCAGGGCCTCAGTCATGCTTTTAGCATCTGCCAAAGTGAAGGACGCTTGGTGCCATGTGCTTTTCACTGAAGGAGCCTGACGTTTGTCAGTCACAGTGAGGGCTTCTGTTCTGTTCGGCCTCAGCCAAACAGGGTTTAATATCTCCCCTTCATACACACACACACACACACACACACACACACACACACTCCCACTCCATGTAAACAATCCCAGTGTGTGTGAGAAGTGAGCGAGACCCCGGCTCTGAAAGCCCCACATCCACTGCAGCTGTGGGCCGGCCAACAGCTGACGCCAGGCTGTGGGACTCTGCTCTGTTTCTGCTTCCCTCCCCACCAACCCTGCCTCCTCTTCTTCTATGTTTCCATGAAACAGACCTGTAATTTTCACAGCTGTGTCTCGGCATCGTGCCAGGGTGAGTCAGGGAAAGAGAGAGGGAGAGAGCGAGGGGCTGGCTAATGGCTTTTAGAGGAGTACAGGCTACAGCGCAGCTCTGCTAATCCTGAGACGCTCAAGATTCAAACTAACAACTGAACAAGATTAAGATCCAAACTCATTATACAAGCACAAAGTTCTGTAAACTATACCCACAGAGCATAACGTGGGTCATGTTTTCACAGTTTCCCTATCAAATCTATTGGCTTAGTAAAACATTGTACTATTGCAGAGTAACCTCAGGAATCTGGGAACACTTCACTACAACAAAGTCAGACAATCACATAGGTGGTAAGGAGGTCAACAGTCAAATGATCTAAACTGAGTTACTTGGAGGTAAAACCAAAAACGACTGCACCCAAAATTACTGTAATAATCCCAAATTGCAGGAAATCTTTTTGCATGCACAACCAGTAGTGGGAGAGGTACTTGGATCCTTTACTTAACCTGTTCAGATACATCCAGTCCAATGGATGTAACTTTTCAGTGTCTAGATCATTTCACTATAATACTTCCATGGTCTAGATCTATGATTACTCCTGACTCAACGCAAATGCATCTTATTTGTTGGGATATCTGTAAACCAATCACGGTGTTCCACATCATCTAAACTGGACTGCAGCTGAGACACGCCCCCTTTTTAACAAGAATGGCCGACCATGAGGAAAGAAGAAAGATCAAAGGTCCTTTTAGTCTTTTATTCATGTAGTTTAAGTACATATTTTGTGTTTCAACTGTGCTTGAGATGTTATATCACTTATGCATGTCAAAAAAATCATACAAAAAAGATTCTGAGCTTTTATTCAGGATTCAGCTAAACAGTTTGAGTCAGGAAAAAAAACATTTTGCTAATGATTTATGAGTTTAAGTAAAAGCAGAAATACTACATTAAAAAATGTCCTGAATTTCAAATGTTGCTTAATAAAAATACAGAAGTATTTTTAGCAAAATGTGCTTAAAGTACCAAAACTAAATGTACTTACAATGCAGAAAGGCTCCATTTCAAAGTGTTATAAAAATTATATTATTGTGTTTTTCTCACCAACGAATACATGTTCAAGCTATAATTCAATTTGTATCACATCAGTGTGAAGCTTATTTTGAGATACTTTGTATACTACCAGGTAGATTAGTATTATAGTACTGCATAATATCTTATAAGCATAAGATTTTTTTATATTTAAAACGTTGCTCTCAAAAAAATGTTGTGGAATAAAAAGAACAATATTTACCAGAAATCAACTGGATTAAAACTCTTTGAAAAAGTCATTTTTATGAAATGGCTTTTAATTAGAGTTACTAGTTTTTGTTTCACGTTTTTATTCATTTATTTCGTCTCAGATTTTGATATGTTATCTCTTATCTCTGTTTCCATTCTTCGCTGTATTGGATTTATTCCGATCTTTAATCGCACTTTGTCTGTAAAGCACTGTGTAAACTTGTTTTTTTAAAGTGCTACATAAATAGTTATTTACAATTTTTATTATTTTTTTGCAAGAATAAAGTAGCAGAAACTGGAAATACTCAAAGTACAAGTATGCAAAAATTGTACTTACTATACTTGAGTACATGTACTTAGTTACATTCCATCACTTTGCCCAACTGAGTAAATTCAGTGGGTCAAAGTTGAACCTTGAAGACAGTTTCTATGATGTGATTGCAATGTTGCCATGTTCCAGATCTCAGCCAAAGACAGATTATCCACAGGCAATATGGGACATCTGTCCTGCATTTCCACAACTATTCAGGGTTAGACGTTTAAGCACCAAGTTCATCTGGTTTGGGCTCATTTTAATTAAGATTTGAATGAGAAGAAAATTCCTGCACACTACTCAACTTTATGTAAATACACAAGGCTTCAGTCTCAGAAGTGAGGTAACATTACATGAAAAAATACATTTTAGAAAAATATTAACTTTATATGAAACATCAAAATAAAAAGGTGAAGATTTCTTTAGCAGCTGTTGGTCTCCTTTTTTGGCTGTTTAAAGCCCCTCTGTTTGTAGCCTGAGAGGCATCATTTCAGTCTTGTGCGTTGCATATTCCTACATGAATGTGGGTTTATTAGCAGCCCAGAAGTTAATTTTGCCTCCGGGCCCCTCGCAGGTTAATCTGGCTATGATCTCAGCAAACAGCATTGTAAAATGTTATTATTATGAACAGGAATAATGGCCATAATGAGAAAAATAACACCCAACATGTAATAAACCTGAATTATCCTTTAAGACAGTGGGTCCCAACTGGTGGGCCGCAGTCCAAAAGTGGGTCACAGGTCCTCTCTGAATGGACCATAAGCAACTTGTCAATGTGTCAAGTTTGTAAAAAGACACTTTATTTTGAAGTACAGACCTACAGACTTTGCTAAGGGCCTCAATTATCACAACACCCTGTTTTTTGCCAGTAAATCAACTATTGTATTGCCCTGTCATTGGAATTATTTGGCCTTTGCAGCGTTTTTAAGTCACTGGTCTGGAAGCAGTGATAAGCACATTTTTTGTTTGCAGTGCTATTTATTTACTTTAAGTAAATAAGTTCTCAGTAATTACACTTTATTCTTGCAATATGTTTTATTTCACTGTGTCCTGAGCCCACGTGTTGTTTACATTTTGTGAAATGAAATTGAATATGTGGTAATTTCTCTTATGTGTGGACCTTGAACTCATGACTCAGGAGAAATCTGGACCCCGTGGGTGGACCAGTTGGGAAACACTGCTTTGAAAAAATTGGCACAATTTTCAACTTCATCTTGTAATCAAGCTTATTTTTACTACATTATTACCATTAGCTCCGACATGTGAGATTCTCCGCATTTAAAACAACCAGGTGTCCCACTGACTCACAGCCCAGCAGCTACAGGGTCATGCAAATTTTGCCCAAATGAAAAACAATGACTGACTCGCGGCAGAGGCTGTTGAAAAATGCAGGAAGTAAAGTCTCAGCAACAGACAACAATAAGTTAAAAAGTTATTTTGTTTTTTTAAAATCCAGGTAGCCTGTACTGAATGGCATCCAAAGAAAACCATGCCAAATGTGCTAAGTTCCTGTTAGATAATATTTAACATCCCTCTGTGGGGCACAACAGTGTGACCATGACAAGTGTTTTGGAAAAAAGGGATGTGACAGTGTACTTTCCCAATGCTACTGAACAATAAAGGCATTCATACTACTGGGTGGATGTTGTTTTCACTCCCTGAAACAGATTTCTATGCATTTGATTTGCAAGATGAACCACACACAGTATGTTCACAATATAAACACTTATAATATGTCTATTAGATTCTCTACTGTTCTTTCTTCTGACCACATGTGGCTCGAATGTGAGCAGGAAGTATTTGTCTCTTTTGGGACAGCGGGGAGGACAGTGTGTTTGGGTGACAGGAGGCACGTTCCCCTCCTCCTCCTCCCTCTCTCTCTGTCTGTGGCCACAACAGGGCACTTCTTCAGAAATAATGGGATTATGTCCGGGATTGATATCCAGCTTTATGGCTCACGTGTGGGCGCTGCACCTCTATTCAGCATGCTGCTATGACAGGCCTGTCAAAGTAGGCTGCGGAGAACTGACTAGACACAAATCTACCACGACCTCCAGAACTGAAGCTCTATTGTCAGGCCTTTCTGTCCACAAGAGGCTTTACAAACACCATTATACTGAAGAACTCACTGGGCGACTTGTATGTCATGCATTATGTCATGTCAGAGCATGTACTTTTCAGCGGCCTTTTACAGCAGGAGGTGATCGGCTTTTTTACAAATTACAGGGCTGAAGCTCACAAAACATTAGCGATTAATCTGCTAGTTATTTTCAGGATTAAACACTTCATCATGTCATCTATAAACTGTCAGAAAAACGGAAAAATGTCCATAAAAAGGCACCACAGCCAAAAGATGAAGTCTTCAAATCGCTTGTTTCTTCATCCAACAGATATGGGAGAAGTATTTAGATATTTAAATTTAGTAAAAGCACCATTAACACAGTGTGAAACTACTTTTTTACAAGGAAAAGTAAAGAGATATTGTTAAAACAGGTGTACTGTATTTTGCAGTATGCAGCTGATGAAGGTGTTTTTCGGTTAGACCCAAAGGCGGAAAAGGGACAGAAACTGTGTGATTTACAGACTGACATTTCAACAGAACTGCGTCTCCATATGAGTCAAAATGGACAAGACAATCAACCTCGAACAGGTGTAAAATCGTCAGAAAACTAGGGACGTAATAAAGCCGAAATGACTGATTTTTTGAAATACATAAATACCACTACCAACCACTTTACTTTTATAATAGATCATGAAACTTTTACCAAGAAAAAAAACAGCACTGTTGAGACTACAATCTACCGCAAACCTTTAAAGATAGATAAAAAGATTATTTATTAATGCTGAGAAAAATGAAGCCATCCAGCATATATGTCATATGCAAAAAAGCAAATCACGCTTCTAAAAGCTGCGAGTAGTCATCCAAAACAGCTCTTCTACTATTAGTCCTGTCATGATAACTACTTTTTGAGGACGATAAATTGTCCCAGAAGTAATTGCAATGAACTAAAGTATGTATAAATCATTTTAAGAGAATGTCATGCAACTGATATTTTTATAATTCAACAGCATAATAGCAATTAACTTTTAATTTGACCAGAAATGACAGCAAAATGTGTCTCGGCACAGATTTTTGTTTTGTTCATTCTGCTTAAACACTGTTAAAAAAACAAAAAATCATCACATCATCATGTTGGCCACACTGCTGCTGGCAAGCAAACACACACATACACACGATATCATACGATACATGGACATGAACTCTATATAACTTTTGCTGATCTGGATAGGCTGATAATGCAATTATCATGACGGGCCTATCTATAATATAAAACAATCTCCAACAGAGGAGACGCCACAGTATCTGCTCAGCCTATCAGAAGGCCCTACATACAAAGAGGGAATCCCTGCTAAGAAAACAAGTGCTATTTCCTCAAGGACCACTTAATCTTCAAAATTATCTCTTCACAAATTGCAGAAAAGTCCTCCAGAATGATGAATCTCCAAATAATATCAGCTCAGTGCTTCCCTTTCTTGCACACTTAGAGACAGACTGGTTCATTCGGACACTAGAAAACCGACTAACACTGTCTAATCAACGTTAAAACTTTTCACTCGCCATCAGACATCAAATACTTCAAACATGCACATACTGATAGAAAAATACACAACATAGAGTCCTTCCTAAACTGCAGCTTTACACGCTGTCGACATGTTGAAATGACTTTCAAAAATTCATTACATTGGATGGATGCAGAACTTCTAGTTTTCCATCTTTGTAACTTTAAGAGACATCTGTGTTGTTTTGTTTCTGGCAGTGTGTGTTGTGTGGACAATTTTACATCTGTTCAAGGTTGACTGTATGTGAGTTTAAATTTGTGTCTTTGTCCATTCTGACTGGATAAAGACACAGTAGTGTACAAGCTTTAGTCTGTTAGCCAACCTATCAGTGTGCTTAAGTCAAAGGTGAAGGTTTTTTGGGGGGACACATGAAACAGGGGGTTGGGGGTCCTCCACCAGAACATTTTGAGCTTAATTTCCTCTGATCTGGTGAATTTTAATGCACCAATTTGTATATTTTCTGCATCAATTTATCAAAGTCCTCTGCTGCTATCAAGTTTTTATTGGCAGGGACAAGTGCACATGTTTGAAATATTGAGAAGTGTCAACTGTATCCAAACAAAATCTGTCAGAACACCTTTGTCCTTAAACATGGGAATGTCCCCAAAAGTGGTCCATCTCTAAATAATATCAGCTCAGTGCCTCCTATGTTGACATTCTCACAATCTAAGAGACAGACGTCCACCTAACACTGTCTCCTGTCTGTCCATCTGATATCAACTTCCCCCCGCTGGCCATTATTATCCAACTCTAACTAAAACAACACACCATAAACTCTTTCAGAAACTGCAGCAGCACACACGTTTGACTTTCAAAAATCAATCAAGGCTGATGAATGCAGAGCTTTTAGTTTTCTGTCTTTGTAACTTTCAGATATCATAAGTGTAGTTTTGTTTCTGGTGTGACACTTGGATGCATTAACCCCCCAGTTATCCAAATAATAGCTGTACACCTGCTCAGAGCTGTGTGTGTTTGCCTTGTATCTCCGTCTATTTTGACTCTGATGAAGACACAATAATGCCAAAACAGTTTACAAATCAATCAGTGTGCAGTACAAAAGTATTTTCTGGAAAATGCACTTCAAGTATTGATATGCGAGCACAAATAGCGCAGAACAGATTGATATTATCACTTTGTTGTGATGCAGCTATCTTGAGCCGGGGCTCCCTTGAAAAAGACATTTTGTCATCTCAATAGGTCTAAACAAGTGAATTATAGGTTCAATAAGAAGAAGAAGAACATTATATTATTGGATTATTATTACTCAAGCATCATCATACAAGGAGAAGTGTAATGTTGTAGACTATCTGGTTGTCTAGCAGCTAATTTAATCAATTAGATGGACTACTGGGTGATTAAATCTAACTAAGTACATTTAGTTTAAAATATTCCTCTCTGATAAGTGTTATAGAAGTATTAAGTGACAAAAAGTGGATACATTTAAGTAAATTAGCCTACAATTACCTCAAAGTTGTACTAGGTGTACTACTTGAGTAAATTGTAAATTTTTCACATATTTAATTTCTCATACTCATTTTTAATTTGAATTCTCTTTCTTTACATTGCTCTCACTTTTATTGCGCTTGTTGTTTTAGCCTCTCACTTAACTTCTGCTTATCCCTGTAATTGTTTTATTGTATTGCTGCCTTTTATGCAACTTTTAATTATTTAATCCTGTAAACATGAGTTGGGGCAGATCCTAACTCATCTGTCTCCACTGGAAAACACTTTGACTCAACTCCTGTTGTTTTTAAATGTGCTATGAATAAAATGGACCTGACTAAATGTGGCTTATTACAGTCCAAAGACTAAAGATTATGATGCTAGTTTATTATGATAGAAAATCAGCAAAGATCGAAATCTGAGAAACTGAAAGCAGTGAATTTTATGGTCGATTCAGTTAACTAACTGATTAATCGGCTCATTAATGAGCTCTACATCCAAAAAGAAACAACCAGTAAAACACCACCAGGACCTTTAAATGTCTTTGACGTGGTTTCTTGAGATATTGGCAGGCTAAAAACACATTTAATCTCCATCAAAGTCCCTTAGATGTGACAGCAAACACACAAACAGCCTCGGCAGCAGAGTCGAGGCTCAAACATGACTCCAACAGAAGCTGCACGAGTGACATTTTCAGCGATCACGAGCTGGAGGAGTCTCTACTCACCGTTTAACCGATATCAGACGACTGGAGCGGAGGAAGAAGTGACATAGATCCGCAAAAGTTTCCTCTCGGGTTCACAAATCAGCACCAACAAGGAAAGATCTGTCTGTGTGTCTATAGCTGACACATTGCTCCAGCCCGGAGCTCGATCCTGTCCGGTCCTGACACTTTCAGTTTAGCCCGAGAAGCGATCAGAGCTGAAGGTTGTTGCTTTTTTTTCGCTTTGCACACTGAAAATAACCCGATTTTACAGAAGATCACTTCCACAGGGCACGAGAGTGATGCGTCAGGTGTACGCTTCCCGCAAGTGAAGGAGGAAAACAGAGTGGAGGGCGACTCATGTTGAGTTGCTCGGCTGAAGCCTTTTTCTTCTTCTTCTTAACTCCCAACTGCTCCGTGCGCTGCGCGTAAAAACCACCAGTCGGTTCACTTTAAAGCACAATCCCGGTTAAGGAGACGAAGTGAGGCGTAAGAAGCATTCAGCGAGCTCCCTGCAAACTACGGCTCACTTCAGCGTGTTTTTACATAACAGCATCATCCGCTTTTTTATGTTGACGCATCATGTAGCGAAAACATGGAGTTTCTTAAAGGGCCACGGACGCGCCGTCCACATGTCACCGTCCCTGGCAGCAGCAGCCCCGCTGTGGCTGACAGATGGCTTTCACCTAGTTAATGTCTTTAAGCCCTGTTCTTTTGACACTTGTATTAACCCTGGCAGCGGTGACTGGGGGAGCTGGGCTCTCAATGAAGGATCTGTGGTGTGTCAGCTCTGGCTCATGACCAAAACCTGCTCTGACATGTGACTGCATGGTGCCTCCCGGAGCACTGCTGCGTGTGGAGGAGTTTGTCTCTGATGTGACTTTCTGTTTTAATTTTGTGCAGTCACACTATATGTCGTGGCACTGCATGATATTAGGAAAAAGGCTGTTGAATACCGGGATAACTATATTACTTAAGACAACTAAACACATATCATAGTGTAGGGGAGACCGGGTACGGTTGTCACACTGTTTGTCCCTTCTCTAAACTTTTGTGGTAGGACTCTAAAATTTGGACACAATGTAGAAGAGGGGGTAAGATAGCCCACTCCCACACACTAAAAAATAACCAAATGATGGTGCTAAATCCACTCCAAACACATGTATTGAATGGCTTTGCTCTCGTGAATTGTGACATTTCATCTTGATTCTCTACACTGTTTAGGGGTAAATGGATCAATTTATTTATTTTTTTGTCAATGGATAATAGTGATTGGATAATAGTGCAATGTAATAAGATGATCAATGTTATTTGTGTAGGCCTATTTAAATAAAGTTTACATAAAAGCTTTGATATTGATGTGAGATTTGTGAGCAGCGTTTTTAATTGGTTTTTAGGGAAAAAAATAAAGATTTTTCTCCTTTGAAGTAGCTTAAATATGTCAAAATGTAAAGTATCATATAGTGTCATATATATATTTATATGTGTGTGTGTGTGTGTATGTATGAGGCTTGGTTGGCTGGTACCAGGGTATTTACAAATCCTGAAGATATGTTTTTCAATACCATCATAAATACATGCGCGTCTCTTTCTGGTAAACTCACTGTATGCAGTGCACAGCACACACCATCAGGTCACAGTCTCCGGTCTCTACCTCAGAGGGTATGAAGGTATGTATAAAATGTAACATACCACCCAAGCCTTATACACACCAGTCAGCCAAAACATTAAAACATCTGACAGGGGAAGTGAACAACATTGATCATCTTGTTACATCTGCATTAATGTGGATTCCACTTGACATGCTCCACACACCCAAATATTTTTACAAACTAAGGCCATGGGAAGGGCCCCTTCCTGATGGCAGTGGCAACCCCAGTAGGACAAGGCATGGCCCAAGGAACGTGACAAAGAGCCAAAGGCTTCCAACCGGCCTTCAAATGCCCAGATCTGAATCTGATTGAGCATCCATGGTACATGGTGGTAGCCCGGAGGTTATGTGTCCATGTCTCAGCAGGTCAGAGGCTTCACGGTCGATCGGACTTGGTCTTGATCTACACAAGTCCTCTAAGGTTGTCCTGTGGTGTCTGGCTTCAGGGCAGTGGCAGCCAGTCCTTTGAGTCCTGTGGGTTGTGAGCTGGGTTACCAGCATGTTCCGCAAATTAATAATCGGATTGGGATCTGGGGAATCTGGAGGTCCTCTGGTTTCTTGTCCTGATTTTCTCAGTTTAATTCACCAAAGTGAACTAAAATAAACTAAAATATAAATACTCAACGGCACACATGCATTTCATACTGGAGATCACGGCAACATATAAATAGTCATCTGACTGACACATTACATGATTGGAACCCACACTAATCTCAGAGAGGGGGTGATATAATACATGTTTGCATACATTAACATGTATTCTGCAGGCCTAGAGAGAAAAAAAAGGACCATTCTCTTGGATACTTTTACAATGCATACAGTACTATAAACTGATATTAATTATTCTGGTGCAACTTTCTAATAAGTGTCAGTATGCTTAAATGAATTATTTTATTAATGTTACTAAATCTTCAAATAATGCTTTAAAGATCATTTATGAGCTATTGGGTTGCCAGGTTGTACAAATCCTTTTGTTATGTGTTTATCCTCTTTGTTTGCTAAATGTTGGTAACCCATTATTAAAGGTGGGTTTCTCACTTTATAATAAGGTATTGAGTCTGCATTTAAAACATATTGAATCAGTTGTTAATAAATTGATTTTGATTCAACTAAGTGGTCAACTGGTCCAATAACTCTGATTTGATTTGTACAGTTAAGGGAACCCAAAATTGTTGTTGTTTTTAAATAATAATGATCTGCAAAGCTTTAATAAATTATTTATTGACCATTCAGCAAGGTGTTGAAATGTCTGAACTCTTACTAAAGGGTGCCTTAACACCATTGTTGTGAAGGTTACTTTTGAAATATTTTGTTACAGATTACTAGTTACTCTTTTAAATATGTTATAATTAATTTAATTAATCAATGACATTTTATTACTTCATTAATTCATTCATCAGCTTTACCAAAGGAAGACATTCCTGTAAGGTGAAAAGATGCAAAGTGCAAAATGAATGTCTTATTCTACATATAAACTTTTTACTAAAAAGAATACATTAGGATATAACTCATTCATAATCATCAGCATTTTAATTAGTAACTGTTAAAAAAAATTCTCAGTCTCTGCAACTGATTACAATTACATTTTTTTAATCTAGTTACATTGCTCTCCAACACTGTTTATTAGAAACTGTTGCCGCATATTCAGATTCAGACTTGATTGGTATAAAATGTTAATTTGTCTCTGGCATAAAAAAACAACATACACCATAAACAACAACACACAACAGTTATGCATCTAATATGAATCTATAAATCTTCCATATTTCCAACAAGCCATCATGATGCAAAAGTAATATAAGCTTTTGCATCATGAAGAGTGAGCTGCTTTTCTTTACTTCCATGGACACTTGTGAAAGAAGGTTACAGAGCATCCTGCAAACATCTACCAGTGACTCACTTACATTAGCTCCTGCCTCGGTGCTCATTGTAAAGAGGAAAACCTTCAGTTGACAATAAGGCATTCAGTTTGCACCTCTCCCCTGCAGGGAGGAGTCCTTCCTGCTTCATAAAGAGCCAGACAGCTGACAGACAGAGGTAACACAGCAGCTCCATTCACAAAGATGTCGGCTCACAACCTACGTTAGAGTCACTTATTACTGATCTGCAAAGCATTAGATGACTGATTAACCCTTTAGAAAGCAGCCTGTGACTACTTTATTTACAAGCTTTACTCTGACTTTGGACCTAAAGCTGATAATAAGCCAGGCCAAAGACCGGCCCTAGATTTTTGGGGGCCCTAAATAGGATTTGGTTTTGGGGAGGCTGCTCATTGTAACATGGTATATGGTACTGAACCGACTTATGTATTGTACATATTAGTTTACGCATAAATAATGTACATACAGGCTTATAAAGACAAAAGTAAAAACAAACTGCATTAAACACAGTACTTGTTTATTAACCCTCTCAGGGCCTTTTGCTGATCTGGTTAAAGTTTGATGCATATTTTAGTTTGTTGTTTTTGTTAGAGAAATGCTAAATCCCACTTTTTCGTGTCCAAATGAAGGATATGACACAGTCAAAAACAGATAATACACAAGGAAATCATGTGGTAGATCAGTTAAAATAACTAATAATATTGTCCAAACTTTGGTACAGTGATCAAATGAGAAAGAAAACAAAAAAATGAGCATTGTTTAAACTAATAAAGTGCACTCAGTCAGTAGAGTGCAGATTTCTGTCACCTTTTATTACTTTTAACAATGATAACTTTGTCTGTGGGATTAAGCCCAATAAAGTAGGAAATAACTGCAATAAACACAATTAAAAATGGACCTAAAAAAACCTCAAAACCATTTAACTACATTACTTACTTACCTATTTTTGGCAGAAGCACAAATATCAGGTAAAAATGACCAAATCAACAAAATCTGCAAGTCTACAATTTTTTTTTTAAATTAACAATGCAAATACATGAACAAAGTTCTAAACAATAATGGTTTATTTACAATATTTATGGAGTTATCAAATTCTGATTACAGACTTTAAAAAAACCCAACAAAGCTGATTAGTTGTCTTTAAGTTGTCCGCTGTGTGCCACAGATGCACCATCATCTCTGAAGTGAGCCGTCATCCTTCATCTTGACATTTTGCTTCTGAGAGAAGAACGGGTCACCTGCCGTTCCAGGACAGGACACCGATACAAATAGTTTGATTGATTGTCTTTGAAAACGACCCAGGTTTTCACAAGTGTAAACAGATACATTTGGTATTTCACTTGAGATCAGTTTCAAAGAGAGAGGAGGTGAAAATGAGGAGAGTCAGTCTGCTTGATTTTGGTTTTACACACATGGATTATTGTTCCTTTGCTCAAACAGCCTCCTCTTCAATACTATGTTGCTTAAGTTAATATTTTCAACCTTATCAAGAAAAATAGTCATTATCATGGTCATATTATTGTTATCTTTTAATAAACATTTCAAATGTTATTAAAAACTATATTGAATAATCATGTTTTTCAGGGTATGATATCAAAGTTAGAAATTCCAGTTTTGTGACATTTGAATTTTGTATTTTTAGAAATCATTAGTTTGTTTCTAAAGTATTTGGTCTCTTGCACTGACCTGCTGGTTCTCCTCATATTGTACAATCATTGTCTCAAGTTCAGCAGCAGCCAAAAACATTTAGCTAAAAATTCTGCTCTAAGAGTAAAGTAAGTGCAAGTTTGGGGTACTTGTTCGAAACTCATGTTTCTCTTTCACAGGGAAATACTGTACTTTTATTTTATTATCCTAAAAATAACAGTCACAACTCAGCCACCTCCGTCCTCCAAAAAATAGAGAACAGTCCCTAAATGACCTCCTCCACCACTAAACATTACATGTCCCTAAATACTAGTCACTGTCTCAATTAATTCCATGCAGCGTTTGTGATCACAATTTTGATTTTGTTTTTAACTCTCATGTTTTCTACATTTATGCATCATGGATTTCTGTATATTCTTACAGGATATCACTTTAATGTAATTTTGTACCAACAGCATCTCATTCCAGTCCAGTTACCGCAGTGCGTTAGAGACCGTAATGTTGTCTTGTTTCCTGTGAAGGGAAAATCCACCCTGAAACATGCATTATTCAAATGCACTGGGATAGTTCAATCATTGTCTGAACTACTGTCTCCCCTTTGGCTTCTCTAGAAACAGCGAGCTCTGTGTTCAGCCGACGCAGAGAGACGACAGAAACATGTATGTTCTTTACAATGTTTTTCTAACTGCGATCCTTCAGGAAACTGACAGAAACTCAAATCCAGAAATAAAAAAAGATTTTATTTATTTATGGCAAACAAAACTACGTTATTTCATACTGTACATCTACAATGAGAAGAGAAGACAAATCTTTAGGAGAGTTTCTCCAGTCCGACCGTACTCACAGAAAACAACAGCGGAATATGCTTGATTCCAAAAATGGACAAAACCGTTTTCTAACGCTAAATCTGTACAACAGACATCGGAAATCTTTTCCCCTTATTGATCAGAAAGAGTTTTCAGTTGGCATTAAAACCAGGATATATGTGTGTGTGTGTGTGTGTGTGTGTGTGTGTGTGTTTTTAAATCAGGTGATATAGTTAGACAAAGTCATTACTGGATGACCTCAGGTTTGATCTTAGGAAATTTCCCAAAGCGACACGCCCCTCACCTGCCTACTGCTTTATATAATTTAATGCTACAGTATTCAGAAGTTATTCTTGAAAAACCTGCATGATTTGTTGAAGGAGAAACCACGGCAGTTTTCTGTTCGGAGTGTTCAAGACAACCTATCGTCATCAGTTCAAGGGGCCTAAATAAACTAAAATGAGCTAAGCAAAGAACCTATTTTTAAGGTTTAATACTTTAAATTTTATTGCTTTATTGGCATTTCAGTGGCTATCAAATGAAAGCAATTCAAACTGCAGTTGACCTTATATGAAAAACATATTATTTCCAGGATTACCTCCAGGATTTTAAAATGTTGCAATTACAGCAATTAATGCAAATTCAGCCAATCCCTGTGAATCCTGCATAACCTTGCATTTTTTTTCCAATCACTGCAACTTTACTACAAATTTGACTATCTAAAACATTGATTCCATTTATCATGAGATGAATGCCACCATGGTCAAAATGGAACCAGATGTCTGTGCCTCCGACACACTCACACAGTGACAGGGCTAACTGCTAGCATCATGCGGCTAATGACACCCAATGGTTATTAACGAGATTAACAAAAGAGTCAAGTCGTTTCAGTGTCAGTGTGAGATTAACGGCTCAGTGGGGATATTCAATGCTGCTGCAAGGAAGTGGCAAAATATTAAAACGTAGTGATCAGATCACAATGTACTGTGTAAGCTTGTGCTAACCGGCCAGAAAGAGCAGAGGGACAGCAGTTTGCGGAGACAGTTCTTCACTGCGTAGAACGGCAGAATCATTTTTCAGATAAAGCTGCCTTGAAATCAGGCATTTCAGGCCGCAACAATCTCAAAAACAGCCCATTAAAACCTGAAGGGTAAAATCAACATTTAATGTGATTTTTGCCAAACAGCTTATAACATCATTATCAAGACAGGATTTTACTTCATGTATATAACATACTATATATATATATGTAACATGAAATCAGACAGCTATTCTGAAACGTGATAATCCGATAACATCCTAACAGCAGCAACATTTCATCAGTATAAGGCCCTTGGTGTGAATATCTGTGTTCATCCACGGCAAACCACTCATTCAGTCTTTAGAGATCGCCATCACTCACTTCTGATTATTTGAACATGGCGTTGAAGGATCGTCCAATAATGAGCCGGCGAACTTCACTTGTGCCCGCGCCGATTTCATACAGTTTTGCATCGCGCAAGAATCGGCCCATTGGGTAGTCGTTGATGTAGCCGTTCCCACCTGTTAACAAGTGGCATGCAAATTAAAGTTAGTGTGCTGTAACAGAGCGAGGTGCTTCAGAGTGAACATACTGCAGAAATAAAATTCACACCAAATGAGTCCCTGGGCTCTTAAGTTGCTACTGTTTAAATGTGTTGCATGGCTTGATCATTCAAGCGGTGTGTATTTTACACCTGAAGTATAGTTAACAAATCACACTTTCTCAAAAGCCTTATTCATCTTCATGAGTATACTTGTCCAAAAAAATCTGCCATAAAGTCAGCAAACTACAACCTGAATGTGAGATTATAAAAAGATGGTAATAGCTCATCTACACCTCATCAAATTTCATCAAAGCATGAGGTGAGAATGTCAACAGGTAATATAAATAGCATGAGCACAAAGAAGCAGATTCTTTATAAGAATGCAGATGAAGATAATTACAAAATACTGCAAATCACGTGTCTAGAAAGCAATTTATGTCTGTTAAACATTCTCACTGAAATAAAGCTCATAAAGACTTCAACCAGAAAAACTGCTCCATTCTTTTCCTTCTACACTTTAAAGGAACAGTTCATACCAAAATCAAAAACACATATCTTTCCTCTTACCTATAGTGCTGTTTATAAATCTAGATCGGTTTGGTGTGAGTTGCCGAGTGTTGGAGAAATCAGCCGTAGAGATGTCTGCCTTCTCTCCAGTATAAATGGACTGGATGGCACTCGGCGTGTGGTGCTCAAAGCACCAAAAAAATGTTTGAAAAACTCAACAGCAATGTCTCTTTTTAGAAATCCTGAACCCGTTATTTAAATAATCCACAGATCTTGTTGTGAGCAGATGGAGGAACTATTATCTTTCTACCGAACTACAACCACCAATCAGCTAGCACCAATGAGCTAGGTGCTGAGCCAACGTCACAGCTCAGCCGAGGCGGATGCCAGCAATGGTCACATCTCATCAGGCCATCATTGCACATGCGATGATGTGGTTGGTCATGCTATATTGGACATAAGGCAGACATCTCTACAGCCGATATCACCAGCTCACACCAAAACAGTCTAAACAAATAACCCATTATTACCATGAAGCCGCACCTCTTGACATACATCCATTCATACCACATACAGCAAATTCACCACTTCTCTTTATTATCCCAGAGGTTTATATTTGAAGAGGTACCTCCCTTCATTTTCATACTGAGCAGCTGAGTGAGCCTCTCTCCTGTCATCACTGCAACCATTCACTGGCCAGCATGCTATTTATTAACCAAATTAGCTGCACCTGTAGAGCCCTGCGAGGAAAAAGGTCACTTAACCCCAGATGAAGAATCTAATCTGTATGTTGCATCCGTTATGTTTTCTGTTCACAAAATACATCATCCGGTCTGAAATATATTAATCCCCACTGTACATGTTTTGATTTTCATTTGAACCACTCAGTTTTCTGGCACTTACCCAAACACTGAATGCCATCCAAAGCAACCTGAGTGGCGTTCTCCGCACAATACAGGATCACTCCAGCACAGTCCTGCAATGACAACACGTGTCAACACAGTCCCTGTGTGCAGTGGTAGGGAAAAAAATTAACATTTTTTAACAGTGCAATTTATGAAAAAGTCAACTAAGATGCTGACTTGCGGTGTGATAATGAGTTCTTCAGATGATCAAATGGTTTCATTTTTCATAGGAGTCTATCGCATTAAGTCTGCAGCTTTTTAAAACATTTCATGCGATTACAATCGATTAAGTATTTGATCACAATATCAAAAATTCCACCACATTTATTGACAGCTTCACTGATCAGATTTTTCCGCAAAAACTCTTCAAATCGTTTCTCAAGATTACAATCAACAGTTTTTGAAGTTTTGACTGCTCAAAATATTGCAAATGTTTTAAATCTATTAAACACACCATATAATGAAATTAATTAAACGTACTTAACACCATACAAGAAGATCCATTTAGATTATTTATAAATACAGATTTCAAATCAATAATGCAATATTTAAGAAAAATACATACATTAATTAGGAAAAAAATCACTCAAATGCTATGATAAATGATCCAAACACGTTTGAAATTTTCTTGACGGAAGTTCAACTTTTGTAGCAAAATTTGAACTTTTTTTTTTCTTATCTGGCTGCCACAAGAATTAACAAAAAAAAATCTCTCACCATTGCACTGAAGTGTCCTTTGTCACAAGCCCGGGCAACGTTGTACACATACTGCCGACAGGAGCTCAGCCTGGTGTACATATCAGCCATCTTGCCTTGCATCAGCTGCAAATAGAGAAATGTAAGGTATTATGTTAATTAAACTCAAGTCAAAATAAAGTTTTAGAATTTTAGAGCAGCCAGCTTCACACTCTAAGGAATTAACATTTAACAAATGAGACTTTTAAAACTCTGCTATCTTGTAACAAGTGAAGACTGAACCTGAAAGTGTCCAATCTTCTGTCCGAAAGCTTCTCTGACGTGCAGGTAGGGGACAGCAAAGTCCAAAACTGCCTGCATGATGCTGAAACGTAATATTAAAGACTGCTTAACAATTCAAACATATAAAACAACAGTTCATATAATGAAAACAGCAAGATGCTTTAAAAGCAAAAGGCAAAAAAACAATTCTTTTGTTGTCTGTTATATAGTTTTTCTACATTTAGTCTTCTAAGTTGCTCATTCTTTTAATGATGATGATAAATCAATATTTTTGACACTACAATATGATATTCCCATTTTAATTCTTTATTAACACAGAGAAACACAAAGTAACACGAATTAATCACATTATATATTAGTCTAGTGTGTGTTGTTCACAATACACTAAAGTGTTGATTATTTTTGCTTTTTTTTTTTTTTTTTACATTCTTTATTTATATGTATTTATGTCCTTGTGATGCTGCAACTAAATTTCCCCTGTGGGGATCAATTAAGGCTTACCTCATCTCATCTCATCTTATATTGAAAACCAAAATAAAAGCCAGCACTATCCCAAACAGCAGCAAAATGTGTTAAAAATATGATATAGGACACAAAATGACGCCCATTTTCCAGTATGTATTTATAATCTACTGTAACAAAGAAAACACACAAAGCAGCAGCCAAGTGCGGCCTGTGGCGAGCCGCCATGCAACGTCTATGGAAAGCTGCATCCAAACTTAAAATTGGGGATAATTTAAACATAAATCCTGTCAAGTGTTTAAAGATGTTACAAAGAATTTCACCCTGCCTGAAACATGTAGTCATGCCTCCCGGCTGCAGAAATATGTGATTATTATTGCTGCAGGATGCACTTTGCCACTGATTGTTGATTTTTCAGTGCTAGTAATGTCTCCATTTTAACATTTTATAAATAAAGCTTATTTCTGGTATGAACTTACCCAATAGGTCCTGATGCAAGCACCAGCCTTTCCAAGTCTAAGCCGCTCATCATCACATACACGCCTTTGTTTAACGGACCAAGGATGTTCTTCTCTAAAGCAAACAAACACAAAAATCATCAAAACAAAATAAATAAAAAGCATTCATGATAAAAAGACAATCAGTTTGAAGGCTCACACAAGCAAAGAAATGAGCCAATGAAAAAAGCGAAAAGAAGATGAGCTCTCCCGTTTTACACAAGTGAACATATGTGCGCACTTAAACACACACCTGGGATTTTGCAGTCTTCAAAGATCAGCTCGCAGGTGTTGGAGCCTCTCATGCCGAGTTTGTCGAGCTTCTGTGCTGTGGAGAATCCAGGCGTTCCCTACAAACGACACAAGCACACACGTGTTTTAATTTATGTAATTCACGCTCCTTTTGCATAGTTGTGTCGAATGAATAACATAATTATTCAACAAAATGCAAGACTGATCCACAGAACAAACCAATAATGTCAACCCACCACATCCCCTGGGCCACCAGTAAATCCTGAAACCGGGAAGAATACGTCTTTAGTTGACTGGATTTACCTTTTCAACAATGAAAGCTGTGATGCCTCTTTGATAGGCCTCAGGATCTGTCTTTGCATAAACAATAAGGACATCAGCATCTGGCCCGTTTGTGATCCAGAACTTGTTGCCATTCAGAACATAGTAGTCGCCTATAAAAAAAAACAGGAAAAAAACACAAAGTCACAATAGAAGTGAGGAAATGACATGGGGCCAAAACATAATGCAGAATTACTATTTAAAATCTGTTTGTCCAGATCCCTGATCAGGTTTTTCCTGCATCAATTATTAAGAGGCAGCCATAAAATTTCCTCACGCCTCCTCGACAAAACTCTGAACGGGTGTAATAATGGAAAACACTGTTATCAAACAAACATTGCAGCTGGTCGTTTTCTGCCATTTGTCACTGCTCTTGTGCCACTTCGCTGATGTGGTGACGCTACGCTAATCAGCACAGTGCACCAGGAAATGTGCCACCAGAACTCGAAAAAGGAAGAAAAGAGCTGCCTGTTTTGGACCGTATTGATGGGGTGACCATAAAATTGTAGAATATATTGTAGAACATTTGTGTTAATAATATTTTGCCAGCAGAATCAAATTGTTTTGCAAGATATTTAGTATATCAGTATGTGTGGCCATGTTCACAGTCAACATGGCCTACACAGGTCAGCTGATCTTCAGCACACAAATATTATCAGGACACAAAAAAATGCAGAGGAACATTTAATATTCAGGAATTCACATCATAAACACAAATTACTTTCCATGAAATAATTAAGCCACAATATATTGATAACTGTATTTTTTTTAATCATATAAATATTAGAACTCCAAAAATATGTTAGCGTTTGCTTCTGAGCCAGGAAAACCCTGACAAAATGTTGAAATGTGTGGTGTATGGTGTGTGCAGATCTGTCGTTGTGGTTAGTTAATAGTTAGCTTTTCAAATAAACTTTTAGGCATTCATGTTAAACCAATACAAATCAAACATGCACAGGTACTCATCTTTTAAATTACACCAAACAATAAAACTGAATTTTTACAAGGCATGAAGGAGGGTGTAGCCACTGAGTCATCACATCCTTGAGCTGAAGGCACTCTGACAAGTTTTACTGTCTTAGTGGCGCATTTGTAAAATCACATAACTACATTTCCATCTCTGTGACCATGTGAACCTTTAACTTTTTCTACTTATAAATTTTATTATTTATCTGAGAAATATCAAGAACGCCAACGATGTCTGCATCTTCGACAACATATCGGCACAGTTTGTGAGCCTTTCCCTCTTAACATCTGTGCAACAATTTTGCATTTAAATGAACTTCTCCTGCATTCAAGCCCTTGCCAAGTGAGTTAGCAAAATGCAGATAAAGCATATTGCCGCAAGGGGAAAGCTCTCTACATTTTGCAGTATACTGGAGTTGTTACAGGTAGTGCACTGTGAGTTTCTGGCTAAAATCAGCTGTGAGCAGTGTGTGAACCAAAACAGTAAAGTTGAGGGCCAGACAGATTAGCAATGAGCTGAAACTCACTGTAAAGCAAAGGGGAGCTGTTTTGGAGGGTGCTTTAAGCCATTTTTCCCCTTTGCTGGTTTGTCTCATGCTCACACCGAGTGCAGCAGTATGTGGAAATCACTGATTTTTTTGGGAGACGATACAAAGTGCTGATCTCCTCTGAGCAGAATCACCCAAACCTAAACTTGTAAAATGTTTAATTCCACCTCCAGAGATTAAGTTTTGCTGTATACGGACACTGTGCTTTGACAGTTCATTAGCTGAGGAAACGACACAAAAACAGAGTACAAGCAGGTTTGCAAAAAATGTTACATTAAACATCCAAAATTAAGTAATTCTGAATGTATTAACTCTATACAAGCTGTGCAAGGGACATAGTTTTTCATTGTCTCTGGACCCTTAAAATGACTACTGTAAGATTTAAGGAGATTTAGTGGCATCTAGTGTTGAGAATTGCAGACTGCAGTTTCATCAGTGTCTACTGTTCAGGAGGTTTTACTGGGAACTGAATTATCTGCAGAGGTCTCTTCCTCACCAAAACAAATGATACAGGTAATTAAAACTGGTAAAAACACCGAATTAAGTAGTTTCATGTTATTAATCAATGTTCTCCAACTAAATTCGGCATGACAGAGACAGGCCTGGTAATGTGTGCCCAGGTTCAGAGGGTTTTTACTGGGAGCCAAATTATCCACAGAGGTCTCTTCCTCTCTAAAATTAACGGACTGAGCGATTAAAATCAGAAGAACTAAATTAAGCAGTTTCACGTATCAAAAAAATCTGGGTTTTTCCTCTGTTTTGAACTATGATGGCTGATGCGAGAACTTACTTATTATATTCTATTACATTTCTCCCAATATATCCGCATAAATCCTAAACACTGGAACTTTAAGTAAAATACATACACAACACAACTGACAACACATAAGTCTGTGGCCTCACAGGACTGAATAATTAACAGATCTCATACATAAATCCACTGGCCGTGTACCATACACATGCCACCTCGCTGCGTCGGAGTCACTTGGCAAATGTAATATTCAATGTGAAAAAGGCTAAATGCCAACAGTGTTTTTGTAAAACCCTGAGTCAGTATAATACCCACGAAATGACTAATTCATGATCAGCAGCAGCGCAAACACAGCATGTCTAACAATATTTGATGGCGATACATTTTAGATCTAGCCCTATACTGTTTGTAAATGCATGAGTATAAATATATAAACTAAAAGACAAGGTAGGCGGTGAAGATAAAAAGAAAAGAGTAAGAAATAAAATGCTGGGGGTGTATAACTACACCAATAGAAGTAAGGACTGTACAGGAGAAATACAGAACAATATATAATAAGTAATAATAACACAGAGGGCGTCCCACCTTTCTTCTGGGCTCTGAGTTTCATGGAGACGACGTCGGAGCCGGCGTTGGGCTCACTCATTGCCAGGGCTCCTACGTGCTCTCCTGTCATTAACTGGCAACAGAAAAGAGTGCGATGAGAAAAAAGAATTTAATCCATCTCAGTTTGTGGTTTTATGTATATTTCACCCAGTAAATAATGTAAAGCACGATCTATTTTGGTCCTGACCTTTGGCATGTACTTCTCCTTCTGTTCCTCGTTTCCGTGGCGTACCATCTGGTTGACGCAGAGGTTAGAGTGGGCGCCGTAACTGAGAGCAATGGCTGCAGACACTCGTGACATTTCCTCCATCACGATGACGTGATCGAGGTAGCCCAATCCTGTGCCCCCATACTGCTCTGAAATGAGATGTAGAGTAAATGACTTATTAAACATGACAAAAAGCGAAGACCTCATTCCTATAGGCGGCTGTAACGCAGGTGCTTCTCAACACAGACTGACGATGTTTTCTCCTGCAGCGTCTTACCTGGAGCAGTGATCCCAAGGAGTCCCATCTCCCCCATTTCTTTCCAAAAATTCTAGTGAAGAGACAACGCAAAAGTTACCGAGGCAGACATGCTGCTCTAGATTTGATGGTAAATTTACATGTGGAAATACAGAGCTGCTGTGAGCTGTGGGTGTGCATTGGGCTCATGAAAATGCCATGACTTTATGAAATATTCAACTTATGAAACTACAGGTACGGTATACAATGGAGTATTTTTAGCTTACCCGCATTCCTGGAAACTCATTCGTCTTGTCGATCTCGTCAGCGTGGGGCGCGAGCTTTTCTGCACAGAATTTACGAACCGTCTGCCTAAGCTGTGCAAAAGACACAACACACACAGAAGACGTTTTTATTTATATGTATGTCATTATTTTATTAAAAGCACTGAAATCTCAACAGGCGTGCAGGATCACGGCTGACCCCTCCTCATGCCACAAAATCTTCCCGACTATAGCTGGCCTTATCAACAAGGAGCGGGTGGCCTGCTGACATCATTATCACATTCCTGCACAAGTGCACACTTTTTGATAACTTTACATGTTTATGAATTCCTGTGTATAAGAAACAAACATTGTTGCATACAATGGCAACAGCACTCCCTGATGATAGGACAGTGTGTTGTGCTACACTGCAAAAACTGTTCAGGAATGACCCAAGAATATGACAAAGAGGTCAAAGTATTGGCCTGGAGCTCGGCCTACCTCACAACCAACGGAGCTCAAAGGGTCTGCTGCCAACACCTCGGTGCCAGACAGCAGAGGACACCCCCGGGAGGTCCTGTGTCAATGCCTCGATAGGTCAGGGACCCCACTGTTAATCGAGGGTGCCTCTACGGTACAGCTACATCGCAACAATGCTCGATCTGATTGGGTTCTGAGGAATTTGGGGGGCCAGGTTGACGCCTTGAGCTCTTTGTCATGCTCTCCGTTCCTGAGAGCAGGTTTATGGTGTTGGGTGGTGCATTGTCGGCCGCCATTGGGGAGTGCTGTTGCCATGAGGTGGTGTACTTGGTCTGCCATGGTGTTACAGTGAAAGTGTGTCATTTGGCAGCCACAAGTGCCGGCCGGGACCAAAACTTTCCCAGCAGAACATTGCATTGTAACATGATGATCAATTTATTCACTTTACCCACCAGTGTTTTTATTGATTTGGTGGATAAATGTATGTGTTACATTAATACACATCCTCTTACAAATATTCTTGTACCACTATACTGTTAACTTTTACATTCTCTGGACAATAACTTGCACATTCCTGCACTGCTGTGCATTTTTTTTAAGTCACTTTAAGAAATTTTTTTGTATTTCTCTGTATACAAACACCTATATTTCAAATCATATTGTAGATTTTGTCTTTATACTTGTGCACTGTTTATGTGTTAGTACTAAATCAACACCAGGTCAAATTCCATGTAATCAGAAAGTTACTTGGCAATAAAACATTTCTGATTCTGAAAACATTTGTTTAGTTTCCATGTTTTTCCTTCATTTGGCTGCATGGCAGAGTCAGTGTTTTTTGGGTTACAGGTGACTGCGCTGTCCCTAATACCCTGTAACTGCATCTTTTACCATTATAGTAAAATCCACGTAATAACTTGTATTTTATCTTTGCTTAATGTCTGTTGCTGTTTCTTGTTGCTATTGCTGCCCTGCATGTAATGCTTGGCTGTGTGTTTGCCCAGCGATTTGGCCTAAAATGCTGTATGTTGTTGCTGTGTTATTGTCTTGCACTAACATCCTGCTGTTTCTTGTTGCTTTTTGTGGTCTGTGTGCTGTCTAGAGAATTCCTGTTTGTTATTGCTACTGCTGTCTGTATAGCATACTGCTGTCATTGTTATGTGAATTTTATCATTTTATAGGTTTCAGAGCATCTTGCCGAAGGACTACAGTGGAAAATTAGCTAGCTGACTAACACTGCCACATTCACACAAATATTGATTATTGTGCTGTCCTCATTAATATAACAAACGAATAAGATATTTCATATCAATGCAGGAATCAATTTGTAGTTATATTGAACCTCATAATACACAGATGTGGGAGACAGACACTTTCACCCAATCAAATCCTTTAAATGAACTCCACCCCCCTGTCCTCCTCCCAGCCAGTGTCCAGTCTCTCTGACTCGGTGCCAAGTCTCACTGACCTGATATCACCTTGTATCGAGTTAATAAATCTCGACTGTAAAGCGTGTTTCAATGAACCTTTCACCTCTGACCATCATCACATAACAATAAATGCGAGCGTTAGCATTAAAGCTAGCAGGGCTACTGGTAGTAAATCAAGCTAATTAAGCGTAAAGTATTGAATTTCAAAATACCGCTTGCTTTGGTTATTTCATATGTGCAAACAAAACTGATACAGACTAATATTTGGTAGCTTTCGAGTGATAAACATCCTTTTGCTGGGAGGTTAGCTTAGCTTGGTCGGCTAACACCAAGGTCTCCTTATCAACGGCGGTTATGTCATCACGTCATGTGCATGGCGTCCTTAAATAACAGAGAGGTAAAACTCGTGAAACCAGTATTTTAACAGTATAATGGCTTTGGTTCACGTGACTCTATTTTTTGCCACCAGCTGCATAAGTGCGCACGTTAGTGAACTTTGTGTTGCTCGTTAGCTAACCTGTATCTGGTCGTCGGTGAGCCCGTTCACCACGTCGTCCACCGGGACGGCAGCCCCGGCGCATCCCCTCCTCGCCACCGCGGGGATGGACAGCCTGGAGCCGAGGCGGAGAGCGTTTCTGACGGCAAACATGCTATTGCTTGCAGAGAGACAGGTTAATGGAGAGAAATAAACCAAAAGTTGTCACGATGACAGACTCCAGGCTAGCTGCCCCTTAGCAGAAACAAAGTTGGAGGTCTCACTCTGCTGCTATTTACCAGGACTAAAAACCTCACCCACACAGGAGGTCCTTCCCCTCTTTATTTCTGCTCATTGACGCTTCAACGCCACCTGCTGGACTGGAGTGTATATCAGAAGATCATGTACCTGGTATTTTGAGCCTTGGTCTGTGCACCTTTTGGTCTTTGAGTTTTACTCTCACAAACAGAAATTAAAAACAAAAAAAGAAAAGAAAAAAAGATTTTCATTTCAAAATCCAAAAATGAAAAACAGTTTGTTCTTGAGTCCAAGTGAACACCTGTGCCAAATTTGAGGAAACTCCCTCAAAGCCACCTTCAGATATTGTGTCACAAAAATGAGAGATGGATGCAAGGTCAGAGTGACCTTGACCTTTGAACACCAAATTCTAATCCGCTCATCACTGAGTCTGAGTGAAGGTTTGCTGTTTGCTGAATTTGATGAAATTCCCTCAAGGAGCTCTCAACATATCACCTTAACAATAATGAGACAAATGCAAAGTCACCATGACTTTGATGTATTTTTTATTTTTTAAAACTTCTGCGGTCAGTTGCACGTATAACACATCATCAAAATGTCTCACTTGTGCTGCCCATAATCCAGGCCTGCCAGCTGTCCTGCACATACAGTCATAATTTCAGTGCTGTTACTACGTGATGGTGCCTTAAAGGTGAGACAACTCTGTCCTCCCAATCTGCAATTATACCTTTTATACAGAACAGCAAGGTGGCATTAAATTCCTACCTTGAAGAGGCAGTGTAAAAGAGGCAATAGACAGATAAACAATCGCCTAGAGTAGGGAGAGTTTCTTTTTTATTTAAAAAAAAAAGAAAAAATAATTTGAACATGGGGGAAAATGATCCAAAGATTTGATGCTGGAGCATGCATGGGTGGGTTAGGATGGGCAGTGGAGTGTACATGGAGAGCATTAAAGAGAAAATAATAAGCTAAAAGCCATCCAGGGCACAATACAATAAAAAGGAAAAAAGAGAGGAAAAAAAAAAGTTGAAAAATTCAAATTTGTACTTAACGTATTCTTTTAGCGTTTTATATTTGTTATTATTGTTTGTCAGCTGTGTTGTTTATTTGTGTTGATTTTGATTTAGCTCTTGTTTATAATAAAAATATAAGATACTAAAATATGTAATTTTACTGTTAGAAATTGTATCTGCTGAGTTATGTATGTAAGATTACTTTGTTTTTCACGCCCTTTATACAAAAAATCTGCAGCCTAAAAGCAAGAGAGAGGTTTTCCTCGCGGACATCTTAGAGCGATCCCAAACCTTTGAATAGTGTACCTGTAATCATCATGCAGATGAAAACAAGTATTTACATAAAAATATATTTATTTCATAATTTCTCACCACCATGACTGTAACTGTGATTCATCATCCAGTTTCACACTGTCTCTCCTGTAACTGCTGACTGTTTCTTGTCAAGAGATCAACAGCTGTCAGCTTCAAAACCGCACAGGAGCGTCTCCCCCTGGGTAAAACCGGCATGACAAAAAAAAGATATTCCGAACTTCCTCTTATGCCGCCAGATTTCAGTAATTGATTTTACATGTCCAAATATGGCACTTTATTTTGAAATTCCGCGCACTAATTTCAGCAGCAAATTCAATGGAAATGAAAGGTTTTTGTTTCATCAGATGGCACTGTTTGTGCAACTGAACTACAGTTTGAAGGTCTGAACACTTATTAAAGGGAGGTTTATGCAGGTGTGCAAGCGTTTTTAATTAAAAAAAATTCGATGCACTTTTTCGTGTGGCTGATTTTTACGCACATTTTGATTTAGAGGTGAAGTTCCCAGATATTTTAGGACCTTCTTCGTAGATCGGCGCAAGGCAGAAAAAACTCTCTGTAACTTTTACAAAAGTGAACCTGTCAGCTGGTTTAATTTTGCAGTCAGGAAGCGAGAAAAGGCAATGCGGAAGATGAAAAACCTTGCAGAGTTGTGTAAGTGAGTGCGCCGGCGCGCGCGTGTGTAACCGTGTAGAAGCGCGAGCCACGCCACCACCAGAGAGGGGTTCCCTTTTCCAACAGTGCGCACAGACCGGAGAGGCTGACGGAGGCTTTTAATGTGTGAAAACTCGGACGACAAACAACGAGGAAGTGCAGCAGCGGATCGACTAAACCCAAACTGAACTCTCTGGAAGTGAAATTAACAGATTTGAAGGTTAAGGAGAATCGGCTTCCTCGTGCGCTCTCACGGCGGATTAAGGTCTCCAATGCCCAAAGAGTGCAGGAGAAAGACCTCCAAGGACTTCGTGCTCTCTGGGACTGGACTGCACGAGGGGGCGCGTTCAGAGCGGAGATCAGCCGGGAAAGTATCGCAGATTTGCGATGAACTCGTTCAGACAGCCGCTCAGATCGGCCCGTCGTCCGCAGCCGGAGCGCCCACTGTGATGGATGCGCGCCGGGTACCGCAGGTCACCATCACTCCGGAGGGAGGCGGCTGCTCCCGGGAGATGCTGCAGGAGGACTGGGATGATGCTGTGGACGGTACTCTGCGCAGGAAACTATCCAACTCCTCCATCTCCTCCACGGGCTCCTCCGCTGTGGAGTCCGAGGATGATTTGCTGAGCGACAACGAGAGCAAAAGCAAAGGCATCGTAACTCTGGAGCATCTGGTGGACGCTGGAGAGGTAAGTCAACTGCAAGGAGAAAAAGATCCAGTCAAGACTGTAAGAGGCTCATTAAAGTGGCTCCATAGTTTGAGTTTTTATGGGTCACTGACAGGTTTCTCAGCAAGTCATGTCAGTGTAGTTAATGGTGTTTCACAGCGCAGAGTTCATAAAATAGTTCAAAACAATCTGTTGCCTCCCTGAATTCATTACTGTTAACTATACATGACTAAAACAACTACAGCAGGTCTGATTATATGGAGTAGTTCTTCCATGCCATATGCACAGTTACAGTGAGGCAATAATGATAACACAAGTATGTATGAAAAAGAAACTCGCACACTTAAAAATGAGAGTCAAGTACTGAAGATAAGGAACAAGATACAATGTATGCAAAGTAGCCCACTGAGCAATAGACATATTTTAAACATGGTCCCCAGGCTTTAGCCCTGTTATAGACCAGGATTCCTCAGCTACATATAGCCTGATTTGATTATTTTAAAAATAATCATTAAATATATTAAAAAATACATTCAAACGTTACATTATGAGTGTTCATGTTTTTTTTTTGCTATATACACAGATTCTGTTTACTGTTGTACTTAACCTTTTTCAACCTTCAATAACCAAATTCTAAAAGTCTGAAGACAAATAGACATAGGCATTTATCCAACGTCTTTTCAACATTAAATTGCTCTGTGGGAGAAAAATCAATACAGCATAGTATTGTGATATTTTTGCAAGGCAATGTTGTATTGATGCAGGGCTGCCAAGTATCGGTTTTTCGTTACTATTTAAATGATAAAATCAATAGTTTTTTTAGTCCATCATTGCAATTTGCTGCAATAAAAAAGCCTGAAGTGAGATGAACAGACTGAAAACTTTATCTTATTAGATTAAAACAAATACTGACAAAGTTTTCCAGATTTTGTGGTTAAAAATTGGTAATAAATTGCAACATATTTCATTTAGGCTTGTGTTGGTATTCCGGTTTCAAGGTATGCCGTGGTATTACAATTGACAGTTATCATACTGTCATTTGCTTATCTACACTGTTGAAAAAAAATAACAGACTTCACCTTGATTTTAGTTCATCTCTAATGGTAGACCTTTAATGCATACTTGCCTTTGGAAAAGTTGGTTTCAGGCTTTAGATATGGTAATAAAACCGTTGTTTAACAAAAAAAACATATGTTTTTATTTCTTTAGGGGTCATTGTAACTGAAACTGATAATAGTAATAATTCTGTAATACTGTGACACCGCAATACTTTCATAGAAAGTTATTGTACTGTGAAAGTCTCATACTGTTGCAACCCTAATCACTATATGTTTATATTAATACTCAGCATATCGCAGCACATTAAAAATTATAATAACATTGTATCTTGACTTTCGTGTCATGATAATATCGTGTTGTGGGGCCTTTGGTGATTCATACCCCTAATCTACAGAAAATATAAAAAATAAACATATATGCAGTATTTGAAAAATGAATTATCAGTAATGTAAACAGGTTGTGAAGTAATGTGGTAAACGTATGTGCCGTATCTAAAAAGTTTCCCTGCAGGATGTTTACAGATACAAAAACATTTCAAATTGCCATCTTTGACAGCCTCTAAATCTTTTTCACATCTGCACCCTTCATGATTACCCCGTTACAGTAAAGATCTGATGTTCCGAAAACAAGAAACGGTGAAGCAGAGCGACACATAAACAGCACTCAGCAAATTGCTTCCTCACAGAGTACCACTGGGATGTCTCAGCGCAGAGAGCAGCCAATAACAGCTTTGCCCCGTTTGGCAAACTTTAAGTCCCATAAACATGTCTTACAAGTGACTTCTGCAACAAAAACGTTGTGGTAAATTAGTCACTTCTTCATTTCACAAGTTATTTTTGTATCTCTGGACTTATTGTTTTGAGATCTGGGAAATGTCAGTTGTCAGACGTACCAGTCAGTCATGTCACTTTCCTCCTGCTGTTTAACATCATGTGAAAAGAAAGATTAAACAACCGTGAGATCCCGGCCAGAGAGCGCAGGATAATCTCAGAGGAAATTTGATTGTCCCCATTGAAATCACATTATGTCCCCTTATGTTTAATGGGTTATCAGAGCCTTTCACATCACCTTAATGATCCCGGGCGCTGTATGAACTAAAAAGCAGTACGAAGAGGCTGCTGAAAGCTTGATAACCTTTGTCATGTGGCAAAGTGGCACATCATGTTGTTTACTGCAAAGGATCTTAAAGGCTGCATGGTACAAATTAAAACCACAGCTTTATGATTCAATATCTTAGAAACACAGTCATTTTCTTTCAATGTCATCTTTTATATTGATTTTTCACGTAGCCTGTTTGGTGGATAACTCATGCACATGCTATGCACCATTAATAATTATAATGATGCATGTTTTGCATGTTAAATGTCAGATCATGTTTTGGATCTGTAAGTAAGTCCTGACATTTATCACTATACGTCCCTCCTTCAGCACACAGACAAGTGTTGAAGGATCGCCCTTTAATTCAATAGACGCTGAGGGTGGAAATCTGTTTGACATTCTTGGCTGATAAAGCTTTAACTTGTGGCCAACAACACCTCTCAGTCTTGTTGAGCATGTTTACGTGCAGATAATGCACTTTTGTGTCTTCAAGAAGCCCAAATTCCAATACTTTAGACTTAGATTTGAACAGAGCAGCATATATTTTTGCAGCTTTTTCTCGATTGTCCTCTTTTGCAGCTTTTACTCAATCGTCGTCTCTGCATGTGATTTGTTGGGAAGTGTGATTGTAGTGAGTCACCTCCTGGTTTCTGCACAACATAATCTGCTTTTCTCTGCACTATCACCACGTTAGACTCAGACTTTCATTGTGTGTGTCTGTGTGTGTGTGTGCATGTGTGTGTTTTTTATGGTGCCACCACTTCTCTTCGCCCTTTCCATACAAGGTCTGTAGCTGTCACTTTCTTTTAAACAGACCGAATACACATTGCCTGTTAAGCCTGTTGTGTTCCTGTGCAAGAGTGTGAGCGAAGAGTGTAGAGTAACATTGTCAAATCAAGTGAGGCTCAATGTGAAGGCTCTCCCAAATTAAAGTTTGGGCCAAAAACATGTTTTGTGAGGTGACCCTCAACACTTGACCGCCAGATTCTGATCAGTTTGTTCTTGAGTCCAAGTGAACGCCTGTGCCAAATTTGAGGAAACTCCCTCAAAGCCATCTTCAGATATTGTGTCACAAAAATAAGAGATGGATGCAAGGTCAGAGTGACCTTGACCTTTGAACACCAAATTCTAATCCGCTCATCACTGAGTCTGAGTGAAGGTTTGCTGTTTCCTGCGCAAGAGTGTGAGCGAGAGTGTAGAGTAACATTGTCAAATCAAGTGAGGCTCAGTGTGAAGGCTCTCCCAAATGAGCTCTTTATGGCATCACAACGTAAACTGGAAACATGTCATCTCTGAAAATAGCCGAATAGACGAAAATGTCATTGTGTAATCATGTGTTTCTGTGGTCACTTGTGAGCCCTGGCCTTTGACATTTAACAAAAAACCACTTCAGGAAGTCACAAACGCTTGTGTATCAGTACTTAGCTTTTGCCATTTCACTGCAAGTATATCACAGATTCATTCCCAATAGTGCAGGGCAAAACGCTTTTTAATGCAGACAGACAACTGGACAAACAGATAGTTTGATCATCATGCAGCAGTTTGTATCCCATTAGCACTTAAAGATGACAATACAGTGTAATATGGCAGGCATTTTTTGGCTGAATGAGTCACATGGTGTCATCATTGTTCTCGTAAAATGTATTGTTCTAAAATGGTGAAGCTCTTTGTCAGTTGTCCGTGTTTGCTGTGTTGCTAATGACTACTCTGACTGTTCAGCATGGTGTTGTGTCAGTTTGTCGTACACACAGCAGGCTGACAGAGCAGAAAGAGATCGCGTAAAGGGTTGAAGAGAGCAAAGATGAGGCTAATCCTAGAAAAAGCCTCCTGGTAATTTGTGAGAGTAAAGAAAACATCTTTGTTGGTGGAAATTAACTGTACATTTACACAAGCTCTGTCCTAAAAGGTGTAATATGTAACATTCCTGCATTAAAATGTCTAAAAAAACAGCTAAACTTATATACTTTGTCTAGTCATGAACTTACATTTCTTTTTAAAAATTAGTGTACCAGTACCCTTAAAATACCAACAGAGTACTTCATTTTCTAAATTTTTTTCTACTATATGCTACCCATCATGTCAATGGCAGAACTTATCTGTGTAAAATGCCACTAGGGCTGCAGTTGAATGAGATTTTCACAGTACGATAACTTTATCAGAACATATAACTGTTTAATAGTATCACAGTGTATGGTATTACACTATTACCATTATCATTGTTAAGTACAATGGCCCTTAAAAAAATGACAACATACGTTATTTTTTTATTTTTGTTGGACAACCGCATTATTATAATTGAATCTTGAAACATTTTTTAAATAGAAGTACATGTTTAAAAAGTCAGACAGGCAGTCTGAGCTTGTCACATTTTTTCCAAAACCATAGATAAGCAAATGTACATGATATGATAACTGCCAGTTTTCATGCCCTGGAATACCTTTGAATCCGGTACTCTGCCGCAACCCTAAATGCTACCATATTTTCGAAAATTTTGGTTAAATCTTCGGCGTGCTGAAATGCCAACTCCATCAAAAATACTGCACTCAACTTCATCCACACACTGTGTGGGTTGTAACTGTCGTGGTGGTGGGCCAATCACATGTAGTATTATGTTGAAGAACGCTTGCATCGATTGGTTGCGAGTAAAACAATACAAATGGTCTTTTTTCTACATCGAGGTACAAAAAGAGTTAAATGCAGGAATTGTTTGACTGGAGAAGTTTCAGCACTAGTTGGTACTGGATTATTTTGGTCAATATCTTAAAAAGATATCAAGTGCCGATACACAGCCCCAGTTCAGAGAATTCAGAGAAACCTGCAATTTTATTCAAGTGCATTTCATTTGGTCACCTATTAATGGCATCATATCCCTTTAACTCCTTTGTGCGTTTTATTGTTGTGATTGAGAGACGCCTGACACTGAAATGACACACCGTGAGTTTAAGTGCAATTTTGTGATAGGTTATCTGATTTGGTATTTCTATTTTCTGTCTTTTTACTTCTGCTTCACTGCATTTCAGAGTACTGTATTGTACTTTTACTCCCCTAAATTTATTTAATAGCTGCAGTCACCAGTTAGGGACTGTATTTTATTTAGCAGAGTAGTAGGGTGGCTGGGGTGTGACTTTGTCTTTTTTTTTTTTTAATATCATGACCCTCCCCAAAGTTGCTAATATTTTTCTTTGAGCTTCCCTGAGTGATTGGACAAAAATGCATGACCCTCCTTTCACCATAAATAACCATTACAGTTTCTCACTGTGATTAAAACAAAAACATGCTTTCTAAACCCATTTGCAGGTTTTGGGGTTCTGAGGATATTTAAAATAAAGACAAAATAGTACCATTTAAGGTTGAATGGCCCTCCTTTAAGACAAATCAAAAAGTAAAACTCCATCGCCAGTGCTTTTCATATTATTTGAGTTCCTCCCCCATTTTACACCACACCCTCCCCGCCATAAATAACAAGCAGTCCCTTACTTTTAAAATCCACATTATGCCGTCACTTCCAGTTATTAACATTATAATTCTACATAAAAAATATACAATAAGCATCTAAATATATTTTTAAGGATTAAATCAGTTTTGTCTGACCTTTTTGTCTTGTGATGCCTCAGAAAAAAAAAAACTGTGTATTTGAAGCTTCTTGTCAAGTTTTAGCTGTCTGTGAGTTGTTAGCAGTACAAGGCCAAAAAAGGTAAAACAATTCAATATTTTGTCAAGTAAAGTATCTAAATGTCTCTCAGATCTCTGCTTTCAAAACATTTTTTTCCATGCACTCTGCTTTGTTAAGTAAGCAGATGTTTTATTTCAAGTTTTAGCCTGAGAGTGAAACCAGTGTTATTCTGAGTGTTATCAGTACAAACTCTTGTGGTTTCTGTCATCAAGGCCGGCCGGGACAGCACGGCGTGAATAACATGTTAACAGCTTCAATGTCAAACTTTGTGTAAGATATAAATATTAGCAAAAGAGCTGCAGGGTCGTCATGTTTACATCATAACTCAGATCTAAGTTTCCATTCCCTGTCAGTCTGTGAAAAAGACATTACACCACATGACTCCAGACAATAAAGTTAAAGCCTTGCAGCAGTAAAACACATGCTCACCTTCACAATGTGATATTATCAGTAAACAAGCAGCACTGCAGTAAGTGAAGCATATCACCTGACATTTAAGGAGAGACTTGGCTGGCTGCTGCAGAGCTTTGTGTTTCACTAACACGAAAGTCCCTGTTTCATTTCCTGTTTTCAGTCAGAACATAAAATGACCTCTCTAAAGCTAAAAGACAGGATTTATGAATTTTCCTCTCTGATGCCTGGGAGTTGTTTTATTCTGTGTATTTTCCTTGTAATTATATGACTGCATGGAAATATGATCCTCTCTGTGTTAAAGTGTGTTATTTGAGATATGGTCAGTTTTCTGTGAGGGAATGAAACAAGCAGTTCTCCACAAGTGTGAAGCACCAGTGTGTCTCTGTGAAATACGCAAGCTGTTACTGTGTTTTTCTGTGTGTGTGTGTGTGTGTTTGTGCATAGTGAGAGACAGAGAAAGAGAAGGAGAAAGCGAGGGTGGCATGAGAAGAGTCCTCAAACAAACAGCCATAAAAAAATTAACATCTCTGCCAAAAAAAATAATTAACTCGTCAGTCATCTTTTTGTCTTTGCACAGGATTCAGCGCACACGTTGATTTGTTGCAAGCAGTCGTATGACACTAGAAAAATTCATATATTGCCCACAAGTGAGTGGGAGCAGCGAGGGACATTGTCACGTGCCATTATTTGGTGATAAACCTTCAAATTCAAATTTAAAAAGATTTAACCAAAGATGACAAATTATTCATGTTTTATTTAGTATGATATTCTATATCTATTTTGGATGTACAAACACTGTAACCAGAACATGTCTTGAGTTGTAAACTGATGTTAGATAGTAGATTTTTCTCGTTGAATCAAAGTCTGCGGCCACACCAGGCTAAAGATGCTGAATAAGAGATGCCGAGATACGAGTTTCCACAGAAATGGCATTTAACTGACCTAGATTGTACATTTCATGCAGTGGAAAACTAAAAGCCTGGCATCAGATTTACCGTGTAGAATTGCTTATTTGATCAGATATCGGTTCAGACAGTATAGGTCAGCACTTCTTCCTGTTCTCAGATTATTTGTGTGATTTAGAACACACAGATAGCCTCAAAAACACTCAATGCGTCACAGTGATTCTGTTTTATAGTATTCACCTCTGCTTGTTTTCTCGCACATCTTCTTCAGAGTAAGCCGTGGTGGAAGTTGAAGACAATCGTCCACTGGCCCTTCAGTGCTACGCAGAGGAAAAAACTGAACTGGGTTCAGCTAGCGGGGCATAAAGGTACAACCTGTTAAGGTCAATGTTGTGTTGTTGAGCTTTTTTTTTTAGCTGTATGAAATAAGAAAAACGGAGAATATGAAGTCGGACACAGACAGGGATTAAAACACTGCCGTCATGGATGATTGACATCACCACCTCTGTCTCTACAATATCTCTCCACAACGGACACAAGCATTGAATACAAAATAAATAAAGCTACAGTTGGTAACATATATACAAATAACTTTGTCAAATTACTGAAACTAAAAGAAGTCTTGGCTCAGATATTTGCTTGCTACACCAGATCATTCCAAAATATTGGCCCTCGCCCCCAAAAGCTTATTGTTGTCAAACTGATAGCCGATGGGCTCCGAGATTGTCTGTCTGATGGTCTACTGTAACAATATGGTGACAGTTTAATCAAATATGACAAAAAAACTATTTTTTAGTTCACAACTACAGCGTTGATTTTATACATGTGACGGGAAGTCGTTTCTAGCATGCAGGCACATTACTGGACGGTCTAACAGAATCAGGGCGTCTATCTCTAAATGTCTAAACATTTTCTTATCCCTTCTGTTCCTTAATGCCTGAACTCCTATTCCTCATCTTCTCTCAGGTAACTTTAAAGCCGCAGATGAAGGCAACATCCTGAAGAAGTTCTCAGAAAACGAAATGCTGTGTTTTGAGAAGCTGAGGGATGACGCGCTGCTCCCGTTTGTGCCCGGTTACCACGGCACCGTGGAAAAAGACGGAGAGTCTTTTCTTCATATGACTGACCTGCTGGCAAACTTTGACCTTCCCAATGTCATGGACTGCAAGATGGGAGTGAGGTAAGGAAGTAAGGTGCTCATTTAATTATTTAGAGTAGATATTCAGACACTGATTCAAATTATAATCCTATTTTCTACATACAAGTGACTGTGTCAAAAAAATCTTTGTAGTTCATTTCTGCCAGAAGAGGTCATGACTTCAGACTCGACTTGCCAAATTAAAATAAGACTTGCAACTCGACTTGGACTCAACATAAATAACTTGAGACTTCACTTTGACTTGAGATTTTTGACTTGAAAATACTTGATACCTCCCGAGCCCAAACATTAAAAAGCATGTCATTTAAAATGTGCGCCACAAATCAGTTAATTTCCTGAATCAAAGAAAAATTGAATGAGGAGTTGAGTTGACGTTGATGTAATTATTCCCAGCTAGTCAACACTTAATTCCCCACATCCACTTTGTTTGAAACGATCCCATAACAGCCAATCAAACACAAAATACAATCAAATACAAAAACTCTGGATTAACAAAAAAACAATTGCTGTATGCAAATGTGTCAGAAAATTAAGGACGGAGACCGTAAAGAAAAAGCATTTAGATTTTTGTAAATTTAGTATATCATGCCTCTGCCTCTTGTTAAAATGGAATTATATTTGGTGAAGCACATACTATGACTTGTTTATAACTTGAAACTCAGCGTTTTGGACTTTAGGACTTGCCTGCGGTGATTTGGAATTTTAGTGATAATACCTGAGATTTACTTACGATTTGCAAAACAATGACTCGGCCCCTCCTCTGATTTCTGCTACACTGATTCAAAATTATGTCAGATCGTTTCCTTGTGTATTCATACATTTGATGTTTCTGTTCATATTTAAAGCTCATGTTCCATTGAAGTGGATTAATGAGACGTGTGCAGCCTGTAGACATTACGTGCCGCCTGAAGCGTTTTTGCTCTACAAGGGAACACCTGTTATAACTGCAGGCTATATGCTTGGCTTCCTGCCACAGCGGGCGGGGTGTCTCATCATGAGCGCGCGCACACACACACACACACACACACACACTGTATATGCATGAATGCACACATAAATATATCTACTTGCTCATGCAGGTCTCTCAGAAATGTATTTCCGGTTCAGCCTACACATGTGCAATAACCTTACGCACACACACAAACACACACACCCACATGCACACACACACACACACACACAGACACACACACACAGACACACACACAATGACATACAATAGAACAAAATATTTGCTGCCTACTAAGAGTCTGTGTGTGTCTGTATTTCTGAGGCTACACACACACACGCACACAAACACACTCAGGGTGTCCCTGGAGACTCCCCTTGTCAAAAACACTCACAACCACAAAGTTGCAAAACCGCTAACTTGCACTAACACACAGACTTTCACACAGTTGAACGCTGGAGTCTCCTCTCAGCTTCCTTCTTCAGCACAGAGGAAGTGCAGCTCACAAACTGAAACTGAAATTCACATCTGTTTGCACATAACTGTCTGGTATGAACACGAACATGAATGTGCTGCAGCACTGTTTACCAGCAGAATAATACTTGTACACTGTGCTGCTGTCAACTTTTTCTGCATGAATGAACACCATCAGAAAAGATTTTATCTCTGAAAGAGTGTCCTCTGGTTCAAATGTTCCTTTGTCAACTATGTATTTTGCATCCTAATAACTAAGGGTGTGAATGCAAGACAAGCCCTTAACCTAAACAACCATTGCTATTTACTGACATGCAGAGATCACTTTTAAAACTGACAGTAGTCTGTAAACATGCAGAGCTGAACACCTACTTCCTGTTCTGTTTCAGGACATACTTGGAGGAGGAGCTTGTTCGGGCCCGGGAGCGACCCAAACCGAGGGAAGACTTGTACAAGAAAATGGTGGAAGTGGACAGCGAGGGACCAACTCCCCAGGAGCATTCCCAACGGGGTGTCACCAAGCCTCGTTACATGCAGTGGAGGGAGACCATGAGCTCCACCCACACTCTAGGCTTCAGGATAGAAGGGATCAAGGTAGCCATAACAAACTGAACTGAGGGGCATTGAGTTTTCAGAGAGGGTCGGGATGTAAAACATGGCTGAAAACGTGGTAAAAAAGACAAAACTAGTATTTAACCGACTTTGTGGATGCAGCTTGAATGGCTCAGGCCTCCACGCTGGCCATTAATCCCTGATAATGGACACCTGATCAGGCATTATCCCTTACATGACAAGACAACCCAGACTGCTGATAATACACTGCTTTTAAGATTATGCTCAACAACCTGTGCTTTGATACAAAACACACTACAACTTTAACATCTGAACATCACACAGTGCAGCACACACATTTTCCATGAACAAAAGCAAAAATGTCTCAAAGCATGAAGCAATTTAAATAGTGATAAATTACACCAAAATGACACAACTTAACATAACATAACAAACCAGAGTTGAACCGCCATTGCCACCTCGAATAATTTCAGACCTCCCTGCACAAATCTGTATTAAAGACTGTAGCAGCTTCACTGATGGACTCACTGTTCAAAGAGCTGCAGGTGATGCATGATTGTGCAGAATCTCCTGAGGATCTGCTTCTTCCATTCAGTCAGGCATTTGCATCTGAGATCTCTTGACGGCGAGCTGCTGTCCCTTTGTGCACGGCTTCATAAACAGTGCCATGCATGATCTGCAATTAATTTATACCCCCAAATAGTTTTTATCAGTATAATCCAAAGGCAAGAAAGTAGGAAAGGCCTGCACACTGGTCTTTACGTGCCCTCTAACTGGCTAAATGCATACAGCCTGTGGGACACATGGTCCCTGATTGGCCTCACCTGAGAAGTGTTGGCTCATTCTGCTGATTCAAAAGACGTAACTTTTTTAGTTACATGATATAAGATTTTGCAAAGACTATTAATCTTGCAGCGTCACTACTTGCAAGATTGCAACTACATTCCTTTTGTGGTTGTTTCCCATCTTGCTACTGGTGGAAAATGTTACACCAAACTCCCTTTAAGAACTTTGACACATTAACAATTCATTATGTGTCTGCAGAAAATGCTGCACGTTGGAAGCACGAGGCAAAGGGTGTCCGAGTTGGAAGCATTATTGTCAATTCGGCATGAATATAATCCATAAAAATAATTACATGGATGTATTAAAGTTGCTTTACTTGATATTTTTCGGTTAACCATGAGTCAAATTACTATGTGTTATATAAAAAAAGGTTGGTTGGGACTAAATCCAAGTCAAATATTCAGACCTATTTATAGAGCGCTTTTCAGGGAACTTAAAGATGCTTTACAGAGTAAAAAGTATCAAAGAATACAAACAAAATACAAGAGTACAAATGAAAACATAATAATAGTACCTTATAATTAATTAATTGGCTGACAATAGCTGAATTAAATTAGATTTTGAAAGGTGTAAAGAATGCATGAAAATTATATCCAGTCACAAGTCAATAATTCATTTCATTTTGTAATATTTCCTCTCTTGTAGAAATGTGACGGTACATGTCGGACTGACTTCAAGAAAACCAGATCGAAGCAGGATGTCATCCAAGTGTTCAAGGACTTTGTCGAAGGGAATGTCAACATCATAGTACGTGGTGATCGCTTTACTTCTGCACACATACAGTTTATGCTATTCATATATGCAAAACATATTGTACTGTGGGTATGCACAAGGCAGGCATCTTGCAGGCATTACCTAACACACCAACTACAAACACGGCAGCTGAGTAAGCTCTCACATCCGTGTTCAGTGTTTGGACAAATATAAATTATTTTGTATACTCACTCTTTACATTTTAAACAGGTTGTGGACAGTCTGATGAATAAAAACAGCTGTGAAATGTTTGACCTGCACAAAGTAAATATTCATTGCAAATAATGCTGTTTGAGTTTTTTATTACAGTGGGAGGTTCCCAAATAGACACTGTGTCAGCACCCTTTTATGTTATAACAACTGTTTTTAGTTTATGGACTCAGATTAAAGTAGATTTTAGATTAAATTAGGGGGCTTTGGGTGGTATTTTATGATCTGTGAGTCACTGTTTTTTTTTCTTGAAACACAGAAGTCTTACCTGAGCAGACTGACGGAGATCCAGCAGGCCCTGAAGACATCTGAATTCTTCAAGCAACACGAGGTGATGACCGATCCGAACACTTTAAAACAAACATACAGCTCTGAAATTAAGTGTTGCAGCAGAAACTTTATGTAAAACTGTACTCAAGAAATTAAACACCTTTGTAAAATATATTTTCATGATGTGGTGTTGGCACATCAAGTCTGTACTTCTGTATGTTTTGTTTTAAATCTGCCATACGCTAAAAATCACAAAGAAACTTTGCACACTGAGTCTGATGGTTTTTCTTGTTCTTTTTAAGGGATTTGATGTGTAAATGTGATTGACACAATGTGAGGTTATATTATTTTTTAACATGCGTGAATTTTTAATGAAAAATGCGGACTTAGTGTGCAAAGGCCTTAATACGTTGGCCAAATATTACTTATCTTTAAACATATTTTTAGTGGCTTTTTTAACATACAGATGAGCCACACAACAATATGGGAAGAAAACTACGAAGAAAAAGAATAAATATATGCAGGCATATTCACAAACAGGCAGGATTATCTCATTTTGATAGGTTACAAAGACAGAAAAAGATACAAGTTAAGCTAATAAATGTAACTTACTCCATTTGGAGTTATATCCAGGAAGGTCGGATTTAAAGCTCAGCTCTTATGTGATCCATATAAAGTTTCCAAATTTAATTAAAGTTATTAGAGGAGCCACGTATTGTTAAACTCAATTTCCCAAGATGTCACATGTGGACAGTGGGTTTACTTTTAATAGTCACCACTTTGTAATAAAGAATAAAACCTTTCATTTTTACACCTGAACATGGCTGTGCAAAATCAAAATTGAAAACAATATAACAAACAATGCAGCTGATTTGTTTTGTAATGTTCATTGCTCACTACCTCAAGCTAGGGATGTCCTTTTTGTGGAAACAATCTGTCACACCTAATTGGCCAATGGGAAATGCTGCGATAATTCAATAATTAAGTCCCAACGTCCTCAACAAGTACTTCGTAATTAACAGTGCTGTAACTTGTTACTCTTGTTAAAATTTGTAAAATTTGCATACCATATCAAACTGTTAACATTTTAAATATTTTTAACAAGTTTTAACTATAAACTTTGATCAGGGTTTGTACCTTTTTGTGTAAGAATCAGCTGAAGAATGATTTGGCACCTTGTTTTTATACGGATTAGTGTATTGTGCTTTTGTTACCAGCAGGAATGAATGAATATAATCAGATGAAGGAAAAGCAGAAGCTCATATGAAACCCTTCTTTTTTCCGCAGGTCATCGGCAGCTCTCTCCTTTTTATCCATGACCACACCAGCAACGCACAGGTCTGGATCATTGACTTTGGAAAGACAACAGCGTTACCAGAGGGCCAGACGTTAAAACATAACGTTCCCTGGCAGGAAGGAAACCGGGAGGACGGCTACCTGTGGGGGCTGGAGAACCTCATCCACACTCTGGAGTCTGTGAGGGATGAAGAGGAGAGCGAAGAAAACTTTTGCTCAGTGACCAAAGAAAACAACCAAACAATGGAGACAGATGGTCAGTGACCTGGAGATGAAGTGAAGTCAAACTATGTTAATGGACACCACAGAGAGGGGGGGGGTTCAAATGTGTTGATCTGAGTGCTTGATGATAAATACTGAAAAGATTGCAGAAATGCTACAATGAAGAACGTTTTTAAGTTTTATAAAAGCCACTGACAGAAAAGACACAATGGACACTGAACAGGGAGACGCAAAGGGTTTGTCACTAGTTACTGAACGATTGAGCAAATGAACTGACACTAATTCAACTTCCTGCAAAACGAACAGAAGTGAAAGTGTAGGGATTCTGCATTTCAGTTTCAGGGACAGGGTGTTACACGTGAAGGAAATACTCAAGAGATACGAATCAAAACAAGGAAAGAGTGAGCAATCACAAGTCCTCAGTTCTCCTTATTAACATCAAACCTTCAGCCCTGATGTTACATCTCAGCCCAGTCGCCAGAAAGAAATGTTGGCACTGAATGTTTATGCAAACTACAGATATGTTACAGTTTTACGTTTTAAGTTTTTTTTTTGGATCGCTTTAAGGTAATTTTGTGTCTCTGTCGTTGTTTTGTGCCTTTCTGTAGTCATATGTGTATCTTTGAGACAATTTTCTGTATTATTGAGATGATTTCGTGTCTTTTGTGTCATTTTAGTTGTTTTGTCTTACTTTGAAGTCATTTTGTGTCTCCCTGTGGTTGGTTTGTGTGTCTTTTTAATCGCTTTGTGTCTCTTTGTGGTCTTTTTGTATCTGTTATTTGTTGTGTATGTGTTCACTTAGGTGACATAAAGTGATACAGATCTGATAACATGTATAGGAGTTGGCTCGGTAGTTGGAGATGTTGGTGGAAGGCATGAGACCTTGGCGAGAAGGCTGCCAAGCTGCAGACCTCTCTAAGAGACCAACAAACAACAAAACCGGTAATTTCATAACAAGAAATCTTGGCATTTCCAGCATTGACTGTGCCACAAAAAACAGGTTTTTTATGCCAAAACAGGATCTTCTAACCATTACCAAGTTTGTGCCTAAACATAACCACCTGCTATTTGCAGCATTGTTGAGACATACAGAAACACCACTACATAACAAATATATGTAACATATCTGTGGTTTGCAGAAACACATAATGCCAACATTTACTCTGGTGACTGGGTTGCACATCAGTTATATTAAAGGAGAAATTCTGTGCAGTATGAAACTCACAGACCTCACAGTCACATGACTACAACACATAACACACTCTCAATATAATACTGCATACTGTGTAATGATTAGAGTGCATTATCTGTGTCACTGTTCTGACAAACTCTTATTGTATATCAGTTTATATTTCTTTTAATGATTTTATTGCTGTAATCAAACTTGTGATTGTTTTCATTTTTTTAATTTTAACACATTTTGTTTGGTCTTGGTCAGACATGTGCAAATGAAATGAAAATGTATATGTAATTAAAAAAGGGCAAATTGTTATTTTTTTGTTTCAATAGTAAAAACACTATTGTGGTATCTTTAAGATATACTGTGCAAGAATTTACTTAAATACCTATATACTCATACAGAAGTAATCCCACTCAATCATCAATTATAACCCACTGGAGGCGTGTTGGTGTCAGGGTGTTAAAAAAGGTGGCAACCAGGTGCCAGACTGTAATCAGCAGGTATACAAGAGACACAGCGCCAAAAAAAAAAAAAGCAAAAAAACAGCAAATATAGTGAGGGAAAATGCAAAGCAACTGTAAATCTGGGACTGTCTTGCGTGTATACAAACAGTAACCAACAATCCTGCATATTATACCTTTAATAAAAGCTCAGGCAGGAATCACTCTGTGTCACTGATCAAACTCACTCAGATAAGATCAATATATGCGGATTTATTTGGGGCACAGTTAGGTTAGATCAAAGTGTGACAGACGGTGCATTGCATAGAATGTCTTTGCATTTTTGGTTGAGGAAAAACACCTTCAGCTACATGAAGAACAGAAAAAAACTACTTTCAATGAGTGTGAAATAAAATACATCAGGCCATAAAAAATATACACTGTGAGCAAGATAAGGATGATTACTTTTTCTTTCTCTGTAAAATACACTCCAGATTAATCAATAGTTTGAGATGGCACAAATCAGTAAGTGTTAAGAAAACAATCAGCCTTTAGGTAAGTTTCTAAAAGTTTTTTTCAAGTTGACTGAGCAACACTCACCAATATCAGCAGGCCTGAGCATAAAAACATACAGCATACACCCCTTATATGAATGTAACAATCCATTCAACACACTAAAAAATAAAGTATCAACAAGTTTACCCTCAAAATAAAGACACATATTGAATACAACTAATCGATTAAATAAGAATAACCTGAAAACATAAACAGTGAATAGACATTTGAACTGTAAGAACTGAGATACCTGCTGCAGCGTGCTTCGTATCAAGGCGTCAAATACCTCCCCCTGCTGCGTAAACATGGGTACTACCAGAACTACATCGGTGGGTGCAGTGCAGTGGTATTGAATGGCAGTGATTGACTACAAATACAGATCCAACATTAACATAAATGAATACAAATAAATGATTAAAAAAAAAAAAGCTACATATGTTATGGGTTAGTCCAGTGTACGGAGGTGAGTACAAAAATAGCAATTTTTTTTTACATCTGCATGGTCTACAAATTCTACACGCTTACACATTTATTAGACTTCCTGTGGTCCAAGTAAATATTGGAACATGGGGAAAGAGAGTACTCAAAAATAATCAAAGTTTATGTAGTTTGACAAAAAAAAAATCTCAGCACAAACGTCAAATACTTTCATAAGGAGTCAGTGATTACCACAAACTATTTAACACCTAAAGGAAAATGTTTCTTTCAGAGCGTTCGATGAAAAAATCAACACCTCTCATGTCTGTACAATGAATCTGGCACTATTTTCAACAACTGATTAGCTTAGCTTAGCATAAAGACTGTAAACAATGAGAATTAGGTAGCCTGGCTCTGTCCGAAGGTGAAAATATCTGCACCTCAAACGACAGCCAGAGAAAGATTCACATTTGACACGTAACGCTGTCTTGAAACAAAAACAGGGTTTATGATCACCTCTTGTACCCCTTGTTATGACGTGACTGAAATTCTATACTTAACAAAACTAAACCATCTCCGTGGACAACTGCGCAAACTTCTTCCACTGGGAACTGTAGAAAACACAAATGAGGGAAAGCTCTGTTGGGAGAAAATCAAAGACATGTTATTGCTTATGCTGGCATTTGCGTTTTCACATTATTTAGGGTGAAAGCAAATCAGAATAGTTGCAGTGTACCATGGTGTACTTTAAACTCCTAAAGTATGCATACAGTAATAAATGAAACTGTTTTAGTAACTTATGAAATTAAAAATGATGAAAAATAAAAAGGAAATTTTAAAAAAAGCTGAGATTCTTTTCCCAGGGGCTCAATATTTTTGACTTGTTATGGTCATACTGTACACTGAATAGAACAAACTCCAACTTCACTATAATGCAACAAACCACCAAAGCTTTCATGAGAGAACAAAAACAAATAGGTAGAAAATGAGTCCAGCTACAGCAGTTATTCATGGCAACCTTCACCAGCAACGTGGAAATTGAGAAAGAGCTGGGTCACATGTCATCCAGTGTTTCAACTTCAGTGTTTCAGCTACAGTACCAGTGTACCAGAGGCCCAGATAAGAGCTCTGAGTCCAGTGTTGGCTCTCTGTGTCACAGTGTAGAGGAGTGTTTGTGTTTTCCAGCATTCCAGGAGCTAAAATAATTTGATGTTGTGGCTCTCAGACCGTGTTGGAGCCCACGTGGTCATGCTTTTTGTTCCAGAAACCCAGAGGAACTCGGGTTGTGAGAAAAGGTGACATTTACTTTTAACATCAACCAAAACCCCTGTTACGATAATCTTAGATAGGAGTAACGCTGAGGTCTTCAGACAGAGAAAATCCTGAGTCTCGGTCGCGTGTGGGTTTCTCAGCTTTGGTGTGTCTCCTCACGTCCTCGTGTCCGTAGCTGGCGTGACGCTTCAGCAGCAGCTTGGGCATACAGGATGAGGAGGTGTGGAGGCCTAACGCCAGCCCCAGGCTCGTCCCTGAGGAGACACTGGGGGCAGAGCTGGTGTTTGTGATGGCTTCTGGGGCTTTGGGCATAACCAGGGGCAGGCTCTCCGCCTCGTAGCTCTGCTCATCGTACGCATAGTTGACGTTGCCACAGGGGAAACTCTGGAGCTTTGCCAGGTCCATACCTGCTTTTGAGGAGCCACCTGATGGGGTCTTATGGGAGGATGTGGGCGGGGCAGCTGGAGCCTGGCAGGACGGGGACGGGGTGGAGGAGGCGCAGAGGCTGGCAGGGCTAAGGTGGGAGCTGTCGCAGCCAGCCTGGTTGCTCTCTGAGGTTGTGTTGACGGCGGAGGAGGCGGAGCTTGAGAGTGGCATCGACTGAGTGTGAGCAAGTGTTTTCTTCCCCCGGAAGTTTTCCAAAACCCAGGAACCATATGTGGGGTTCCAGAGGTTCTTGGTCTTGTTCTTCAGCCTCTGGCTCCCTGAGGACGAGCTGTTTCTGGAGCACGGTCGGTGCGGAGGCGGCTCAGGGTGGAGCCAGTGGCCTCCTGCTGACACACCAGGAGCGGGAACAGACTCAGCCCAGGACGGCTCCAGAGCCTCGCGGCACGATGTCACCTCATGGTGGACAGGTTGGGTCCTCTGGAGAAGCAGACGAGGTTTTGTAGGCTGGGGGGGTAGAGGGGTGGGACCCAGGGCGAGAGAGGAGAGACCAAGCTGGGGAGAGGAAGCCTGGGAAACAGAATGGGACACCAGGAGTGGAGTGAGGCTGGTGGAGGTGTGGTCTGAGGGACGGATTATTGTGCATCCATCGTCCTCTGTGGAGGGGGAATATTCCACTGGAAGAGGTGTGTTAATTACATCTGGGTCCTGATGGAGAGCAGTGATGGGGGGAGGGAATAAAAAAACAGAATGAAGAAAGGAAGAGTAAATTAATATAATAATAATAATAATAATAATAATAATAATAATACATTTTATTTATACAGCACTTTTCAAGAAACTCAAATATATAATAAATAATAATAAAATACACAACATGACAATTCTCATGACATTAATTAAATGTTAAAAGCAGTTATTGCATATATATATATAAATACATTTTTTCACACAAATCTCAATTTTGTGTATGCGCAGACGGGTGTGATATAGAGCGTACCTGAGAACAGTAGTTAATTCTCTCCAGGATAGTGGAGAAGTTGGGCCGGTGCTCAGGACAGTGCTGCCAACACTGGGTCATGATCCGGTAACTACATACACATTAACAGACATTGTTTAAGATGAGTACGCAGTATAGAAGTCTACATAGGTCTATTAAGAACCTGTAAGCCGCTCTGACCCTGGACAGGTACGGATTCGGGTACATGTTTCATTATGGTCTGGTCCTATTCAATTACTGCAGGTCTGTAGGTTCTTTGTTAATTTTGTCGAATACCTGAGTGGATCCAAGAACACCTGTGATCAGCGCTGATCAAGAGGGAAATGCATAAACACTGTGTGTGTAAGTTGGCTCTGATTAGGCTGGTTTAGGATCAGATTACAAGAATAAGCAGCAGAGCCAGCAAGTTGGAGTCGGAGAGAAGGAAAGATTGATAGTGAGCCCCACAGTATTCACAACTCGGAAAAACCCTTTTGCTTTATTTGATCAGTGTGTTAAGGACCAAAGGAAATAATCAAGGAATGGAAACATGTTCAGATGTTATGACAGCTTCAAAGGTATGGAGTCAGCACTTTTTCTGTTAAATTATACTTTGGTGCCTTTCGGAAAATGCAAACCAGATTTCACTGTGCATGTGTTGCATCCCAATAAAATGATATAATATGAAGCTTCAAATTCTCTTTTTAACCCCTCTAAGGTAGGCTGCTGCTTTCTGTTTGCCGAGCTTGTTATCATGTATAAGTGATAATGTAAGCGCAGCTTTTTCAGAGCTACAAGACCAAGTCAATTCAAGTCAGTTTTAATCTATAAATCCCATTATCACAAATCATAATTTGCCTAAGAGGGCTTTAAAGCATATGACATCTCTCTGTCCTTGGAGCCTCGCAGTGGATAAAGAAAATCTCCCACCAAAAAACACTTTTACAGATTTAACTTTGCATGTTGTGCTCTGCTCCAGGAGCTACACACTGAGACACAATATTTCTCAGGAGAAAGCAGAAGTTTTGGAAGGAAACTCAGAAGTTTCACAGCTGAGGCCAAACATACTGTGATCCCTGTGTTTCCTGTGTTCCCCCCTCCCTCGCGGCCTGCCTTCTTCTCACCTCCATATCTGTGCCACACTGCCCCTTTCCTTTTCATCATCATTCCCATCGGAGAAACTCCCTGGACCCACTCCTTCATCTCCACCATTCATGTTTTTGTAATTAACTTCATCCTCTTTGATAAAATCACACCTGTGTCCCGTGTCTGTGCTTGGGCCCAAACTCTCCACTCACAGCAAAAAGTTTCTGAGAAGAACACATAAGTATTCATCTTTTTTTTTCACCCAACTACTTTTCTTCCTCCCTCATGTCCCCTTAGGGACTCTGTGCTGTTAAAAAAATACATGAGGCAGAGGAAGAACTTTCAGAAAGTCAATTCAGTTCACACAAATCCACACCGACGTTGGCAGGCAAAGCAGAATCTGTGCCATTATTTCTAAAATCATCCCTAAAATCATTCCAGCTGTACCCTGCTCATACTTCACATGCAGGCTCATTTCTTTTTTAAGTGTTTCCTGTCATTACTCACACAGGCCCTGGACAGCTCTTTGGAGGATCCATTCTGCCTCCACTGGTGACAAACTCCAGCACCTCCTGGTTGGTTTTACAGGGATACGGCATGTAACCCAGAGAGAGGATCTCCCACAGCAGCACTCCGAATGACCTGCAGGGGGAGAGACAGACCAACAACTGAGCAACAACTGTGCTGACTCTGGTAAGTGTATGACATGTGGAACTTTGCCTGCTCTGACTTCCCTCAAATACCAGGATGTAATTGTGCATTGGTTAAAATCAGATATTGAATCTAATATTAAGGCATTGGATTCTTCTTCCTGTTATTATTTTTAATTTATTTATTACCTATATCTTCATTCATTCATTCATTGTCCGTAACCGCTTGTCCTCGTAAGGGTTGCGGGGGGCTGGAGCCAATCCCAGCTGTCATCAGGCGGAAGGCGGGGTACACCGTGGACAGGTCACCAGACTATTGCAGGGCCGTTACCTATATCTGTATTTATTTATTTATTTATTTATTGTGTTATTATTTTTATTTATTCCCATTTCAATATTAATTTATCTGCTAATTTGGTTTATTAGTTTACTTGTTTATTTATTAATGCAATTATTTATTTACTTATTTTATAATTTTACTGATCTTTTCCTCTAAGCGTGTTCTTGATCCCAGGAAAACTCAGACAAATAAGGATATGCAAAATGCAGGGTCGTGTGTGCAAGTTCTACTATGTGTTATGTACATGCTAAACTCCTTAAAAAAAAGATATTTTTTAAAAAACAGGTGATGAATTACAAAAAGCTGAAATTTACCTCATTTGTGTCTACACACAAACCCTCCAGTAGACTTCTGTGTAGTTTCATCTTCTGACAAATGAATATTTGAAGGTCATTTTGGGCTGATATTAATAGTCAACTTGACCAGCTAAAATATAGCAAGCAGGAATGAGTTGACGGACATCAGAGTCGATGTATGAGGGCGACGCTCACGTTGTTGAGCCAGAGCTCTCATTCTCAAGCCACAGTTCTCGACCTCTGAGACGTGACTGGCTGATGGCAAAGCACATAGGAATCGTCTGCCATCTCTACAGATAATATTTTAGAGAATTCGACCCGGCAAAATGTATATTCAAAAGAAAACAAATAGGGGGAGCAGAGAGGGAGAGAATAAAAAAGAGAAAAGACCATTGCCACAGCCTAATTACTTGGCTAAGCATTCCTTTTCATGCTTGGATTATTTTAATTTATCTTCAGTTTCACTGAATGTTTTCTGTACACACAAGAATATATGTGAAAACTGTTAATATGGTTAAACCCATTACGTCAACAAGTAGAGTCAGCCTACAAAATGAGTGGTTTGCGTGGACAGGATGGCCTGGGATGGTGTCAAATTCCTGGACAGAATGATTGTTTCACTCTGCTCTACAGTTGTTTACGGGGTTGAGTTCTGGTAACTGGACTGAGAGTCACAAGCCTGATCTGTTTTACGATTTTTTCTGGGTCGCTATGTTTCTGGTAAATGACTTGTCTTCTTAACAACTTTAAGCTGGAAGGAGGAATGTTCCTCTCAGAGTCCTTGGCGTTGTCAAATTGTATCCTGAACATATTACCATCAAGTTTGTTGTGAGTTTTATTGACAACTGTGTAAATCATCCACATAAAAGTTCTGAATGTAACTCTAAAATTCAACCCTGATCTCTAAAAAAACATGTCTTCTAGTCTGCGTGTGACATTCTGTTCACAAGATGATCACTTAACGCACTGATATTTAGATTTTGAGTCTCTGTAGGGCTGTGTGGTTTTGTTTAGGAGTGAAATCCCTTGGTTTGTAAAATCTCTCTCAAAATTTACTAATGCACAACATGTATAAGCTTACTTGAATAATACATGCAACGTAGTGACAATTACCATAAACACAAAATATTGAGCCTTAAACAAAGGCGTACAGATCAGTGTCAGTTGAAAGTAATACGCTAACAAGAGCTCTCAAAGCCAGTAAAAGGGAAACGGTAGGTGGGTTTCCATTATAGATTTGCGCAAAAATTAAGCAATATTTTCAACATGTCGATAAAACACAATTGCGAGATGACTGAATTTCCACTGAGTGACGTTGTGCGATTTCTTCTCTCGCAATAACATTCCAAGAAGCATAGCGATGGATGTCCAAAACACTATCAGTTATTTCTATTGCAATAATGCAATCTAATGGCCGCCCCCACGTATGAGAGATTTCTGGGAGGTGATAGTCCACGATTTCACAGAGGAATTGTGGATTCAAAACTTCCAGATGATCCGCTCAATGTTTGAAGAACTATGCGATGCAATAACACCTCTTGTAGCGCCTGCTGCATCAAGCCTGAGGGAGCCCGTTCTGACCGACAAGCACATAGCCATAACATCAAGTGACCTATAAAAGCAAGAAAAGTGTTTCCATTGCAGTGTGCAAAATATGGCTTTTTTGAATCGCCTGAAATACCACCTCATGTGAGCGTAAAAAACTTTTTTAAATGGGAGGTTTTTTTTGAGTTGACTTGTTTCCACTAGGCGTGTTTTAGATTTGCAGTTTCATTTTGCACAATTGGCGGATTAATGGAAACCCGCCTTGATGTGTTTATTATTCATACCATGTATCAGTCTTGCAGGTGAAGATTCCCTCCATGAAGGCCTCTGGTGGCATCCATTTAACTGGCAGCATGGCACGTCCACCTTTCCTGTAATAGCTGGCTCTAAGGAACCATTAGAAAGATCTGATTTAGGAACATCCATTTACCATTGGTTTAGAAGAGAAGGTAAAATACCACAAGGACATGAACTCTGTAAGTAAGTTTTGAATCTGGCCCCTGCCGAGGATAATCAGATCGCTTTTCAAATGGTCCCATATTTTCCACATCAACTCAGTGCAGCCCGAATTTGAGCTCCCATGAGAGAAATTATCGTAAGTCATCCTGTATGCTTCTCTTTGTGGTCTGCCGTGCAGCCTGTAATGATGCAATTCTAGCATACAAACCTGTATATATCTCTTGCCATCCCAAAGTCCCCAATTTTGGCCACTCTGTCTGGTCCAGGGCAGGTAAGCAGGCAATTTCTAGCAGCAATGTCTCTGAAAATCACAAAATCTGTTACTTAACGTGCCCTTGTGATGGAAATTAACTCTCTGACTTTCAATATTCACTTAGTGTATAATAGGAAAGGAATGCAAGTATGTTTTTTTAAGATGTGTTGAAAGATAACCAATTTTTTTTATAAAGGAGACTGAAATGAATACAAACATAGAAATCAGTTTTTACCTGAATTTACATTTACCTATAAGTTGTGATGTTTACTGCTGCTACAATATACAAGGTTAGGTTTTCCCATATTTAATAATACCTAGATGAGAAGTTGGGGCTGTACTTATTACTTATCTATAGTCAGTGTATTACCTACAGTGGATGGTGATCGGCATACCCCCAGTTTGGGATAAGCAGGCAGGAGTACTGACATCTGAGCTTAGCAGTGTACTTACTGTTTATGTCTAAGAAGTCTGGTGGTTAGATAAAGCAGTGAACTTAAACTGATATTGATTTTTTTGTTGGCTTAAAGACATTTTGCTGCTGCACCTGTCCACAGCAGTACATAGCTTAGCTTCCGTAACTGTACTCCTGCCTGCTTCTCCAAACTTTTGGCTTGCTGACTGGCATCTACTGTAAGTAATACACTGACTATTGACAAGTATCTCATACAACCCCACTTTAAAAAAATCCTCCTGGATCTAGCATAAATATTGAATCCTTCTGATATGATCCTCATTTAACTGTTGCAGTAGAGAGGTCATTCTTACAGCCTACAACATTTTGTTTTTGTATTGTTGATCCTCCAAATTCCATGTATATTTCAAGTGAGCTCTTAGCAGTAACAACTGGTTGTGGATCTGAACCTGTGTATGAAGTGATTCTCCTCCAGGTAACGACAGCCAAAGGCGATATCTCGGGCCATCTGCAGCAGCTCCCGCATGGTGAGAGTAGACGTCTGGCCCTGGATACAATAAAGCTCAGTTCAGTGAACCACACAAACACAGTGTGCAGCACACATCCGAGATACAAGTGGTACAGACGTACAGCTCGTGGCCTGTTCTGTCTCAAGAAGCTCTTCATGTCACCTCCGGTCATCAGCTCCAGCAGGATGAAACGTGGCAGGATGTTCAGACTGACACCGATGCAACGCACAATGTTGTCATGATTGAACTTGCTGCGTGGACAAACATTAAAAACACGAGGGTTAACAGGACAGCACTTGTGTGTGTTATTCATATAAAATGTGCTGTGTCTTTATGTATTTGCCTGCTTGAAACAACTTGCCAGAAGAAAGAAAGGCATGAAAATGTAAATGAGAGAACGAAAAAGAGAAGATGGGTGTTGCTGGTCCGCACTAACATTACAACAATTTGACTTTACGATCCTTACGTACATTTCAAGACTGTGCTGAGGTTTATTAATATTTTTCAAAAACTGTAGCGACAAATCTTTCCATCTCTTACTTATTTCTGACTGCCGCACACCTGGAAACCTTACGTGACATGTCATGATCTGGGGCATAACTGCATATTTAGCAAGATCTTCAGTACAGTTCTTGTGTACTCGCCGATCATTTGCTGAAAGTTATTAAAACCAACGGTACTGAAACATGGAAGTGGAGTGCTTTTTAACGTCAAAAGCAGTCAGGAGTAAAGTTGTAAAGGCATTTTTCAACACTCTCCTAAAAACATCTGCATATGTGCGCAGCATGCACAGATCTTATGAGTGTTAAATCAGGAAGACATGGGAGAGGGTAATTTTTGACTTTCCCCAATATATTAAAAAATGTATGAATAATAGGAAGGCTGACTTCACTGTATGGCCTTGGAATTTTTTACACTGTAGCACATCAAAATGTTATCCAGATGATGACGCAATAGTCCTTAGGTACAGAACAACATTACTGATGTGAAAGCTGAGTAGCGGCGGAGTTGGGACGAGGAGCATTTGCTCTCAGGCACAGTACATATAGTACATTTGTACTACACCCTTATTAATGAAAGCAACTACAAAACCAATTCAAGCTTTAGCCAATCTGCAAGTGAAGATTGGAGGCTGCACAGGGAGATAACCATCAGTGTAAATCAAGTTTTGAGTTTGAAAAAAATCCTGATTTGGTGCCTTCTCAGTTTGAAATATTCTCTCCAACTGCTTCAGCAAATTCTGAGCAGTGTGATACTGTAAAAAGGGGCTTGTCAACTTTTTTTTGGTGTTTTGCTGAAAGGCTTTATCTGTATCTTTGGCTGTCAGGGTGAAATCTTTTTCACAGATGAAACTTTTGAACCACACAGGGAAGCCTGAAAAGGTCTAACAAGATGATGCTTCACTCCCAAGTCAAATCTGATGTCTCTTACTCTGCTCTTATTTTCATGTGAGAGATAAATATTATTAAAATAATAGCCACCAGATTTAAAAATAGCAATAAAAAGACGCTCCCTTAAAATGTACGGACACAACATGTTAAATTAGCTCCTAATTCTGTATCTCCACAAAACAGGTATGTTGTGTGCACCCAAATTAAGTAATAGATAAAAATGTTTTGTTCCGTCTTCACATTTTTGTTGCTCTTTAACTTCAGTACAAATGTGACCTGAGGGACTGTTTCTCAGTGAATGATCTCAGCTCTGTTATTTAGAGTGGCTGAAACTCACAGTCAAAATGAGGAAATCTTCTTTGAACCAGATCAAGTTTTGTCTTTGTGAAAACACATCTAATAAAGTTAAAATGCCCAACAGATGTTTGAGAAGGAGAGTAATTACTGATGCTCAACGATCAGTCCCTCCGGGATTTTGCAGGCTTTTATTCAGGTTTGTTGCAGTCTAAAAGGTCTGATTGCAGCTTTTCTAAACAAAAAAAAAAAGGAGTGATGCATTTTGTGCTGTTTTGGGCAATGATATTGCAAAAAATTGCAAAAACAGGTGCGATTAAAAGTCACACTGTTCTGAGTTTATGAATTGCACTACACTAACTTCACCACAAAGCATGCATTTTTATTTCAGTTCACCTTGATTTTTTAGCACATGCAATAGATTTGGATACAAAAAGCTTTATCAATGTGACTTGTCTGTTGTCCGTGCATTTCAGTCATTCCCCAGGTGTGTCTTGTGCTCGGAAAAGTGTTTATGTTCCACCACAACAAAAACAGTTTACCACTGCTTCTGTACAGAACATCAAGGTGTTGCCTTGCACAGTCTTTAGCAGTAATTTTTATCCGTAAATGATATGTTCCTGTTGCACAAGTCTGCATTTTTACACCCAGACTTAAGACATAATTGCTGATAGTCGTGGGAAACTACGATGATGGATCAAAGTTGAGGAAAACTTGTGGTCGTGCAGATTTTTCAGGGGTTGTTTAAACTGGCATTAACTGTTGCGATCACGACATCGCAACATCCTGGAGGTGTTGACAGATCAACACCACACAGGTCATAAACTTAAATTAGGTTAGCTGTATTTTCCTGCAATCAAAAAATTTCCCTGTGGACACAACTGTGTTTAATTAATTGGTCTGTAAAACAATAAGCTGAATCAAACGGCAACAAGACTGGTCAACATGTGTGCTACGTTACAGCCAAGGTTTGATTTCTAGCTTGTAAAGTGTCACATCTGGCTCCAGCTGTTATTTCTTCTAACTCAGAAGCCAGCTGCTGACTGATGATTTGAGCGCACTGCTGCTTCACACTCGTTGAATGTGCTATAAGAAGGATGCATTGGGAGAATCGATGTGTGAACTGCAGTATGGTGCACCTCATAATCAAAGCCTCCATCAGGAAATCCATTTCATCTTGTTCAGAGCAGATTTCTGGAAGAGTCTGCAGAGCAGAAAGAAACAGAGAAGCAGTTTGAGGTGTGCGTTTGTGCCATTGTCAAGAGGAAAGATATCATTAGACCCAATCAGCAGACTATTGAAAAGGCAAACCCATGTGGCGCTCACTCAGCTTTTTCTTTTTCAACCTTTTGCAGTTTTTTTAAGCCAAGTGATGCGAGGGCTTTGACTCACTTTTTCACCTTTGTCATCAGTCATTCTGAGCAGTCATGAGGATTTTGCAGTAAGTCATTTTATTTTTGGACTATACAGATTTTGTTTTACACAGCCAGTTTATTCCTATTCTTGTTCCTATTATGCAGTAAGTAAAGAAAATAACCCTCCTCTAAATAAATGCCTTACAAAAACCTTGTCCTTTCAAATCCATCATGCATGTGTGACCTTTAGATCCAAGAGGCAGGAGCATTGCCGTGGGATGTTGTTGAGTTGATTATATGTAATGAACATAAGTCCTGATGAGAATCTAACATCTGACATTTAGGTGCAGCTTGTATTAATGCATCTTACAGAGTGCAAACTCACCTTTATGGCTACCTGCATGGGACTGTTATCACCGCTCATCCCCAGAATTTGTCCTTCGTAGACTTCGCCAAATGCACCATGGCCGAGAGCCCTGAAAAAAACCCAACAACAATTGAAGTGAAAACACACATAGGCACTCTGTGTACTGTAAGTATGGGCATCAGCACAAAAATCTGTCGGTACAGTGGCCAATTGAATAACACACAAATATCCAAAACAAATACAATAATTGAAATGTGCTGCCAATGAAAATACAGAAAACCAAGACAAATACAAATAATTTGTCAGTAAGTCAATCAACTAATTGTTTCAGCTGCATTTGTGTATATATATGTAAATGTATAAATTTGTATATATATATATATATATATATATATATATATATATATATATATACATATTTAAATGGTTTGTGTGTAAACATCTTAATTTGTAACGTAACTTAAGCTATCAAATAATTGTAGTGGAGTAAAAAGTACATTATTTCCATCTGGAGTGGAGAAGAGCAAAGTAAAAAGTTGCATGAGATTAAAATACTCAAGCAAAGTAAAAGTACCTCAAATTTGCACTTAAGTACAGTACTTGAGTAAATGCACTGAGTTACAATCCACCACTGTGTACCTGAGAAGTGTTATGTTCTTGCGTGGTACTTCCTTCAGTTCATTGAGCGAGGTGGCCTTCCCTGCAAAGCAGTAGTTGGGGTTGTAGTCCGTCATGATGGTGGATGAGCGGATCTTGCTCAACTTGTACTCTGGACTCTGCAGACGCCCCCTCACTGCATGCAGGTCGTTTTTCCTTCGGTACCACACTAAAGACAAAGACAAGACAAGCTTGTTTTACTTAAAAATCAAACGTTTTAAAAACTCACAACACTAACTGGACCCCAACTTCCTGACTATCTGCTAACTGTAGGAGCGGTAACACAAGGAGGGGTCAAGCCGCATCTCACTAGTTGATGCTCGTCAATGTAAAAACATTTTTAGCAGACTCCAGTCAGAAACTGGCTCCCAGACAGCCACTTTGAAGCAGAAAATCAGTGTTTCTTCCACACCATAAACACAAGGTGTTGCAGGATGTCCTCTCCTTGGTTACTGCTCCTAGACTGTCTGTGCAAGTGAGTTTGGACTCACCCGCTGTGGAGGCAGCCCACGTCCCCGATGCAGGTTAGTAGTCTGCCAGGGAGGGGCGTTGTGTGCAGGTAAGAGGTGCCGTCGAGCCATCGCCCGGTGCAGATGCTAGGGACTCAGGGGGATTGGGATGAGGGGTGGGAGAATGAGGAAGGGGGGAAGGAGGTGGAGGAGGAGGAGCAGATGGGGCGCCCAGGGAACAGACTACCTCCCTGCATGGGGGAGAGCTCAGGTGAAGAGACACTGTTAACCTGAAGGATGTGTGTAGGTGTGCTTTTTGCAACGGAAAGCAACAAGTATGTAATTGCACAAAGGTCATGTTTTTGTTTTAGAGTTTGATTTATTCACTTGAAAATTCACACAATTACACACAGTGCAGTTAGTGAGGAAGTCACACTAAATAACTTACCCATTTTCATAATACAGAAAATGTTTGGCTGATTATGTTGTGCATAAAAGTCAGCTTATGTTGCACTTTGCCTAGTAATTATAGGAGTACGATGTCATGCAGTTAAACTCCACAGCTGTTTGTTTATGACTCTGTATAATTATCAAAACAACCTTTTTATCTGCAATTAATTTCTGTCTGATTACACAGAATGCATCCATTTTTAGCCATAACAAACCAAACTTTTCTGTTTGGAGCTTGTGTCTTTCATCTGATGATTACTATTTGCTGACCTGGCTGACCCTCTTAACCCACCTCCCACATTAATGTCTTTCGCATTTTTCTAAAATGTGAGTGACATATATTGTTGCCCATTTCCTCAGTTCTCCTAATAGTGCTGTGCACCTAAGTTTTTACTATTCCCATCAGCAGAAAGAGCCAATTTAGCTCATATTCATTCATATTCAACATTACTCTGGTATTATTGTATTCTACTATTATAAAGCAACAAATGTTCTCTTTTAACCCTTTGAAAGCTCAGCAAATTGGCTTGACTTCTTTCAAAAACATGGAGATAGGGAGACAAGCAATCTAACAAGCAGCTAAATTATTAAAAAGTTAAAATTAAAAGTAAAAAATTACTTGAATATATGCACACACACACACACACACAATTGTCAGGTCATTTTCTTGTGACCCTTTACCCTTTGCCAATTACTAAATTTTATGGGACATTTCTTGCCAAGTTGCTCATTATGTTTTCCCTGTGTTTTCAAAATAAATCAAACCAATCTGACATATTTTGAATATTATCAAAGTGATGTGGTGCTACCTGATCGAGCTTCTCTGACAAGCATGAACATGGGATCAGTAGAATTCATTTCTGTTTAATATTCTGATTTAATCACCTCTGTACAAGCGTATAATATGCTGATGTTAGGTTTGAGTTCACCAGAATCTTTCTCCTCCGCCAGGCGCCACACTGCCTGTGTGAGCAGCCCTGATCAGGTATGTCTCAGCTGCTGCTCAGCTGCAGCACGTCTAATGAATATGGGTCTCACTGATTTTTTACACGTGACATCAAAAATAGACAATAAAATTATGTTTTGATGATCATATTGATATTATATCATTTTTCACCACAGTTTCAATGTCTGTATCTGCCACAGGCTTAAACAAATATCAATATTTGTGGGTGGGTGTATATCTAATATTTCTTGTCTATGAATGTTTTTATTGCCCCAGTATTTAATTTTTTGGGGCTTGCTGGACAACTTAATTTGCTCAAGTCTCACTGCAAGTAGGGGAAAAAATGATCTATACTCCTCCTCTTTTAATTTTATTTATCACTTTTCTTATAGAAGGTTCACTGCATGTATTAGTTTAGTCAAACCCCAAGCTGCTGTTTCCACGCCTGGTTGTCCTGTCAGACAGTGAACAAGCTCAGAGAGCTGAACATGTAATTGATATTTTACAGGAAGTCAGTGCTGTGCAGTTTTCTCCAGAGGCCCTTACACAAAGTTTAGAATTCACCAGAATCGACTTTGGGAAAGAACTGTTGAGCTTCACTTAATATTCAGCACTTTCACTGAGGTTACTGGGAGGACAAGATATGGAGAGTATGTTATAGTCAATCACCTTAAAAAGCAATTGATGGAGGAACAGGAAATCTACCGAAATGTCAGGATTCCCTTCCTAATTATCTGCAGTGAACAATGGTCAAAAAGGTGACAAAGGTGCAAGAAAAGTGTTATCAGCTGTATAATCCCTCACTGTCCTATATTGTTGCAGAATGACTGCATAGAAACTGTATTTATATAAAGTGTCTGCGGTTAATAAAGCTAGATTTAGCATATAAGTCAACATTAGGGCTGCGCAATATGGAGAAGAACAAGTATCATGATATTTTTTAACAAATACCTCGATACTGATATTGTGATAATATAGTGTACAAAAAAAGTAGATTACAAGTGAACCATCTAGCTTCTTACTCAGCTCTATTGAAAGATGAGCATGCAAAGTAAACATCAGAGCAGCTTTTCTGAGGTGGAGAGAGCTACGGGACCAGAAGGGATCCTATATCCATGCCAGCGCTGGCTCGGTCAAACTCTTTTTTTTAGCTTGCTTTTCAGCCTTCTTCTTCTTCTGTTTACTTGTCTCTGCCATGTACGCTGTTGTTTGCAAAGGAGAGAGGGGGAGATTTTTCACTAGAGGTGGTTGTTTGTCAGCTGCTATGCTTGCAAAGTCTCTGCTGAATTTATGTGCTGAAGATATCGATCTTGACTGATTCCACCAAAATTAGCATGCATGCGCATGTTTTTGAAACATGGATAAACCTGCTAAAAATAGGCTACAGACCCCTGCAGCAGGTGTGCCTTTCAGTTGATTTTTTTTTGGTCATATTCATGGACAGGCTGGTAAATAGGTAAACAGTGGAAAGCAGCATGGATGGGACGCTGTCAACAGTGGTTATTCCTCTTTATACATTAATTACATTTTCAGTCTCCCAAACTTGGCACAGATTTAGATGGATGTTTAAGTGCTGCTTAGGAGATGGACAGTAGTCTTATAGTGGTAGCGTGTGATTTCATCCTGCAGGTTAAATTAGCGTGTCCAACCAGTTGTCTTGTTTCTATCAATGTCGATCAGACCCAGAGGCGATAAATTCCTGTGACTACTGCAGAGTAATTTGATTCGGGTGTGAATGCCGATTGTTTACTTTCCCATTACATTAAAAAGCCAGATGTTAGCAGGTAACTGAATTAAATTTGTAAGTAAATAGCTTTGATTCACTGTAATGCAGCTTTTAAAAAAACAAGAAAAGAAAACACTTAAGATATCCAAAATCTACAACGATATAGTCTCATATCACGATATCAGCCCTAGTCAACATTAAACAGTATACATTGCATAGCAGCATTTGAGACCAAGATAAATACTAATGCAATGTTAGTAGCATTAGGTATAATCATAATTCATAATAAGTATTAGATTGTGGTTGTCTTCTAATTCCTCAGTTGTCTTTCTTTCTTATTCCCAGAGAGTTATTGAGTGGTAAAATTAAAACAGGTTAATTGTTAATTCCCTAATTATTCCTATTTTAAGCAGTATATTTGTGCAAGAATCATTAGCAAAGCATTTTACAGCATGTCTGACTGCCTCAGATTACAGAAATCAAACAAATCTAGTCATCTCTTCATTCAGAACCAGATTGCAGTGCTTAATGTGAACCTTTTGCTTTGTAACAACTCAAGTCTACATCCTAATATTCCTATCTCAGAGTCAATGCCCGTGGGTAAAAATCAACTGTGTGCTTCTTAAAAAGACTGAGAGGCTATCTTTAATTACAGTTCTCTCCCTTTCGATTTTGTTCTAATATTTGTGTCTACAAATTCATTTTTTTTCCTTTCTCAGTTAGTGAATCATAATGCCTGACATTTACTGCTGTCTCATCTCATTCATCAGTACACCATCTCCAGTTGAGAGTAACTTCAGCGTTAAATGTCAGACCTTCCTTCTTGTCCTTTTTATAGCCAATGATGCATTTTTGCTCACAGTACATCTCTCTGGCTTTGATGAAAGCCATTGTACTGTTAGAAATACGCACATTATACCTTAACAATGTGGTATTTAACCACAATCAGCTCTATCATTTCACTTCTCATCTACAATATGATCTTGTTTCACACTCTTTAGCAATGAAATACTCGTATCCACATACAGAAAGCGAAAGGTGAGTCACCTAAAATAAGCGCTTATTATAAAAGTGTCCATATGTTCTCACTTCATATTGTGTAAGCGACGTTTAAATCGGAGCCCTATCATTCCCACAGCTTCGTTAATCATCCAGCACACGGCCAGAGGAGGGGATTTAAACCAACACTTATCACAAGGTGTTTCTGCTCAGCAACTCCTGGAAGCATCTGTATGATCAGCTGTGTTCACAGCCGAGAGAAAGTGGAGGGCACAGACTGCCCACAGCACTGGAGAAGTCTCTTACTGAGGATGATGCCGGTGCAGATCAGTGCGATGCCGCTTGCAATGGTGGAGACCACGACTGCCAGGATTAAAGATGTCGACATCTGGCCCTGCAGAGCCGGGCCTTGAGGAGCTGCTGTGAAAGAGGTGAGAAGAGGCTAAATTAAAGAAATGCTTGACCCACAAAATCATCATTTGTATGTCAGTTACTCATCCTGTTACATTGAATTCAAGTATAAAACTGTTTCTCACATGCCTCAGTGGTTAGCAAAGAATCCGAAAACTGAGAAAATTTTACACAGGTCATGCAGTATAATCCATCTCAGTCTCATTTATCCAGTCATATGCTCAGCACTTTCCTAAAAAATACATTTTTGCTAGAATCTCACTATTTAAAACACTTCTGCATAAACAGTCAAATGCATAGAGAAATAGTGTGCCTGGGCATCTCAGCAGTCATATGCACAGGTGCATAAAACAGTAAGGTTTTAGCAAAAATGCATGTGTTTGGGAATTACTGAGCATACCACTGGATGAATGGGACTTGGATTATACTGCAGAGTTGTGTGAGAGTTTGTGAATGGATATTTTGATATAGTTTTTCTTTTGTTAAAGCACCCACCTGTGCCCTAAATTAATTTAGATTCATCATTTACCTTGGAGGAACAGAGAAAAAAAAAACATTTTCTTTACAAATTCAGCATAAGACACAGTGAGTCTTTCATAAACAAATGATCATTTTGTGGGTGAAGTTTTCTTTTATAATAATATAATAATATATACTTCATAAAATGTTTTAGTTCAGATGCTTTAGGTTTGAACTGAATTTTGGGGGACTTTTTGACATTAATATTAGCTGTTAACACATTATGGCAAACATCCAGGAGAAAAGACAGTGTTGGTTTTGGGTAATTATTTACCAATGTTGCCAATACATGTGACATTGTCACTGGCCAGGACCTCGTCATCGTCGCAGAGACAGAGAATGTGGTGAGTGTCTTCATCTCGTCTGCAGCTCTGTGTTTGACAGTGGCTGCAATTCAGCTGCACCTTGATCTCACACTCACCGTGACTCTCCATCGCTACAAGAAACAATGTACACACATATTAACTCATGTATGTAAAGTAGGGCTGTAGCACATAGTTCAAAGCCTCATTCATAATACTGACATTTTTAAATCAACTTTCAAATGTTGAAAACTTTTTTTAGATGTGTATTTATCCTGTTTAAACCAGGCATTTTTTGAACAGTTGCAAAAAAGTTTAGGCTACACTAATATTGGTTAAGTTTTAAGTTTTACACTATTTTTAGAAAGAGATTCCAGTGGTGGCTGTGAAAACTTTCAAACTTCCAAAACTTGTTTTTATCTAGTGATATATTCTGCTTCAGTCTATTTCTGTAGGCGTTTAACCTTTCAAAAACAGCATATTCACCGAGGTAAAAAAAAAGGTTGCTCTCCCACAAGATACACACAAAGTGAAACCAGCACCTGAATTGATGGCGCTGTATAGCAGCAATCTAACCACAACATAAATAATGTTTATTATTGAAAGAAAGTTGATTTGATAAAAAAAAGACAAATTCAGTTACTCCAATGAATCAGTTAAACAACTTCATAATTTAAAATAAACAAATACATAAAATACTCACTAAAGCACCAGGTGGCTGAAAATCAACAAGCACGATTGGCTCCTGTTTGAGTAACGCTTATCGAAAACAACAGTGTGCAGCTGTTTTAGGAAATAAGATAGCCTTTTATAAAAAATGTATGTGTATAATAAATCTTGAGCAGGAACAATGGGCTTGGGGCTGAGAGACACAGACAGAATGTGGAAGTCAGAAATAATGACGAAAAGGACTAACACACTGTTTCATGAGAATTGTTGGCCGTAACAAAAATACGGAACATCGCCAGCCTCGCTGTCAAGTATAAATTATCAATTATGCTTGTATTTGTGTAAAACCTCGCATGTGTCTAAAAAGATTTTAAATAAAATGATAAATTCTAAACTCTGATCTAAACAGTGCTTCACAGTTTCTCAAAACATTTTATGAAAATGAGTTCTGTCATATGAAACCTCATCCCTCCCTTAAAAACCTGACAACATAACTTCATTACAGAGAAACTATAAAAATTCAGTAAGAATGATTTAAGTTTATCTCTTTGTTAAGTTCTTGCTTTGATTCATGTCTGACCACTGCAGAGGCAGCCACTGTGACGACTGGCAGCACACGCTTTAACAACAGCGTCTTTCACATGAGAATGGAGGTCTGTCTGTTGGTGCCGAGGGCAACAAGCTACATGAGGCTGCGAATTAGTGAACTGCCTTCTTCCTTTTCCCACTACATAATGAGAATCAGATGGTAGTCTCATGAAAAAAAAGAAACCAACAACAACAAAAAAAAAACACTTCATATATCCATGCACATGTGTGAGCAGGCCTGTGTTTAAAGAGACAGTTTGACACAAACAGGTACAAGCATGTGCAATGTAGTTATCATATTGCTACTGCAGAAATAAAATACAGGGTAATAAATAACCAGCATCAGAGTCATTTCTCTGCCTACCTGCAAGTGTGTACACTTCACTGCACAGTTCTTCACTGGCTTCACTCGTATATCACTGATAGGATGTTCTCTGTGACTGTTAACAATTCATCCTCTAACCCCACATCTCTCATGTGGAGTCCCTCAAGGTGCAATCCTTGATCTCTTCCTGTTTTCCATCAATATGCTTCCGCAAAGAAATATGATCAGAACTACAACATCTCGTTTCACTGCTATACAGATGACACTCTGCTGTACCTTTCTATTCAACCCAATGACCAGAGTGGATCCACTACCCTGACTAAATGTCTGGATGGTATTAAGGGATGGGTGGATGGCTAATAATGGTCTACAATTAAATGACAACACAACAGCCTCCCAAACTTCTACAATCATTAGAATTCCCTATATTTCTTATATTAATTCTTAAAAGATTCTTCTGCTTGTGTTTGAGGACCTGCATGGTCTTGACCCAATATATTGCAGAAGTTCTATCCCCATGCAACACATCTGAGCCCCCCAGATCTACAAATCAAGGACTTTTATTCACCACACAACCTCATCAAAAACTTTTTGGAGAGAAGCCGTTCCAAGTAGCTGCACCAAGACTCTGGAATAGTCTCCCTTAAAAAAAATCAATATCCACTTATTGGCTTTTTTCCAGGGCTTTCAATTATTTATATTTGTATTGCACAGAGGATAGAATTTGCTCTTTTTCCTTTTCACTTTTACACAGCTCGAATTGACTCTATTTTTTTCTAGTTTCACAAAAAATCATTTTAACTCAGTGTCCACTTACCATCTTTTCAAATGATTTTTAATTGCACCTCAGTTTTTATAAACAGCTGAAGTTTGCTTTCCTAATCTTACCCAGACATCTTTATTTTATTCTACTCGATTCCATATTTTTCTAGTTTGACAAAAAAAACCTTAAGCTAACCTAGTAAGCTAACCTTAACCAGCTTAGCTTACTAGCTTTTTTTTCAGAGCTTTCAGCTGCATCTCATGGTCTTTGTTAGTAGATGATCACTCTCTATTCTCGATTCTATTCAGTTCTCTCTCTCTGTTTTTGTTTTTTCTTTTTTTACAAAACCAAATCTTAACAGCACTTATACCTCACTTTAGACTGCATCAGTCTTCATCAGGGGACAACATTTCCTCTCTTTGCTCTCTCTCCGATATTCTCTCTATTCCTCCTTAATTTTCACGATACTAGCAGAATCAAAATCAGATTTATCAGCATCAGTACCTTTATAAAATTATGATACGGTAACAGTCTCACCTGCCAGAGGCTGAAGGAAAATCTCTCCCATTGGATGAATGAATGAGACTCCATTCTGACCGTCTGCTGTGATCTCATCTGTCAGTGCAGCGTCACCTCCTGTCACAAAATATATATTGGGAACTCTTCTATTAGCCAGTGTTAAAAATAACGTCAAAACCATTTTGACCCAATTATGACGGTTTATACTTGTCAGTTCGTTGCCACTTTTGACAGTTTTCTGTATGTGACATTGACACTTACATGTTGGAAAAAGTTTTTTCAGTTGACATTGTTATTTCTATAAAGATTCAACTGTCAAGAACAACAAGACAACCGTGAATTATGCTCTAGAATCAAATCAATTTTTAAGAGAGACAGTTATGCCACACAAATGATACATATTCTTTTTTTAGGGAGGTTAGTAGCATATCTGTGAAGAAATGACAAGAGGGAGTGTGACAGAAGAAAAGACATAAAAGCGAGTTTGGTTTTAAGGGCAGAGGTTAGAAATTATGTCATAAGGTAAGATGAGAAAGTACTCTTACCTCTGTAACCTCCACCGCCGCCTCCAGCTGTGCAGGCTCCACCTCCACCTCCAAATCCCCCAAAAGTGGACCAGCTGAGCTTGGACTGGGCCAGGAGACATGAGGACCCCCCCTCAGCACCCTCCACCAGAGACCTTCCCGCCTTCAGGTGAGGACTGGGACTGTCTTTCCAGCCTCCACCTCCACCTTCAGGAACACAAATGAAATACAAATTAAACACTGCAATATCATTGCTATAAAATAGCTTTTTAATATATCCAGACATACGTAGTGGTTGCACTTGAAGATTTCCACATCATAGAAGACTGGACTATTAGCTGTGGTGGAGATCTGCGCTCTTTTAGTGCCCTTCTAGTTTTTGTGATGCTTTTTTTTTGCTGTTTCAATTTGTTGTGTGCTTTTTTGAAGTTTATTTGCTGGAGGTGCAGTATCTGGCTATCTATGCATTCAGCAAGATTTAAACCTGTTGTAAAGTATACTGTATCTAAGCAGTGTTTTGTTTTGTTTTTTTCACACTTTTTGTAATTACCCTAATGAAGGTCCTTTGCATAAACACGGTGAAATACATTTTTCCTGTCTGATTAGACAGTCACTCTTTGTCAATCACAGCAGTAAATTCAGGAAAAGATAAAGAAGAGAGACCAAAGATGTTGCAATGTTGCAAACTCAAACATTTCAAGCATCTTTCGACAGAGTGCTCTTTTTCCAAATACTAGCCTAGTTTTAAACAGCGAGCTGTTGTGTATACTCTGGTATTGCAAGGGGATGATACCTTGCCATGGCAGGACCCAGGGAAGCTCAGTGTGGAGTTTGCAGTTGTTTGGATAAGTGGTCCTCGAGAAAACTGCAAGCAGCAATACAGGAGGCCAAGCAATCAGTCCATTCCTTACAGCAACAATTTGAACGGGCACTGCACTAGTGCAACTACGCTGCCTGAGGAGTCCCCCTCCTAGTTACACAGACATTCTTGGCAGTCTGGGCAGCACTGTTCCCGGTGGGTCTAGTCTGCTGTTACTGAGGGCTGTTGATCTGACAGAGCAAACAGCAGCAGAGGGACTCCATGAGAGAGAGCTGTTTGACTCAGCAAATCAGGCTCTCTTCGGGGTGTTAAGGCCTATCGAGTAGTTTCAAAGAGGCAATATTTTCTAAGGGAAGAGCTTGGTCTTGAGACTGAGTTTGACATGGAGGGACGACTTGCAGCTGGAGATCTGAGTGAAGTATCAGATATACACAAGACAGAAACAAGAGGAGACAGTAAGCACAGAGCTCTTGTTCTGTCCGCCAGTTATTTTGTGTTGTTGTGTTTCTTTGTTTCTGTTCGCAGGCAGCCAGTGGGTGGACATGAGAGGGTCACCAAGCAAAGCTTCAGATATTCTATATATAAAAAGATTCACAAGAACACAGGTCTTTGTTGCTTTTGCTTTTTGTTTATCACTTTACACGAATCCACACTGATGTCACCGACAGCCACCCACTTTTTATATTCTTTTATGAAGTTGAAATTTAACTTCTGCCTCAGTGTAGTGATGGAGACCCTTCAGCAATGAATAATTACATAAAGAGTCAACAGGTTCATCACTGGTTTATCACAGCCTCTAATCTACACTAATGAGCAGAAAAGCATGTACAGTAAGATTTCTTTAAGCCTTATCAAATTTTGCTAAATCTTTAAAGCCCACCCTGTCATCCATGATAATAACATATACACTGTATCTATCGTAGCTCTAGTCTCATGTGACAAAACTGGCACACACACACAAAGAAATGCACAAATACATCCACACACATCTAGTCTACACAGCAGCAGAGCTACATATTTCCCTGACACTCAGATCTTTATCTAAACAAACCCGCAGAGGTTTCAATAAGATGAGCTGATAGATTGTCTGTGTTGAGACTGTTGGTTAGAGGGGATTTACTGAGATTGTTCCAGCAGCAAAGACAGACTTCTCTCTGCCATATATGTCTCGCTACGAAGGTCAAGACCTGTCAGGAAACTAAAAATAAGATGCAGATAGATCCCATTATCCACAGGGCAAACACATCCTGCTGTGTGAGAGCAATGAATGCATGTCAACGTGTGCTGCTTTGAGCATGTGTGTGCAGAAGAAACAAATCCTTGTGGCCTTCAACCAATACATCTCCATGGGCAGGTTTTTACGCTACCTTGTACAGAAACGATCCTGTTGTCATCTGAGGCTCACAGCGACTCAGCAAACGGAAGCACATTCTTAACTAGGACACAACCTCTCTGCTGTGATCATAAACCATACACCTGAGTCTGCAGCCAAACTTTAGTGTTATTAGGAATCATAGTTCAAACATTATTTATACTTCATATACTTGTGTAATGTTTTATTCTGATCTTTTGTTGTTTTTTTCCTCATACCATAATGTGTCAGTAAAAATAAGAGAAAAGAAGAGAGGAGGGGTTTTTCTATCTTTTTTAAACAAAAATACAACCTGTCACTCTACTTTTTCCTCTCAGGGATCATTTCACAATATTGACCCGCTCGCTTTTTTCTTAACCTGGGATCTTACATCAAGTCACAATAAATCTAGAGGGTGTGCAAGATTTAAAAAATTGACAAATTTTTCAACACCTTTGAAAAACATGTTTTTATGTTACGTTCTTGCTGATCTTAAAGGAATACTTCACCTGCAAAATTACTATTTGTTTATCAATTACTCACTGCGTGGTACGCTGAATTCCTACGGGGGAACGTAGTTTTTCTCGAATGCCTCACGGCGGTTAAGGAATTAAAAAAAAAAAAGAAGTGAAACTCAAAATGAATTAAAGCAAAACAACATATCGAAACATCCATTCACAAACTTGTACAAAAGTCTCATTTATCCAGTCGTATGCTCTGTACTTCCTTAACACACGCATTTTCACTAAAACATTATGATTTAGAGCATATCGGTACAAACAATCTCATGCACTGAGGAGTAGCATGCCTGGGAAGACATTTGAATGCATTTGAACTCTGCTCAAGCAAAACTCATATGCCAGTCAGGCCGCGCTAATCATACGTGAAAGCGATTTAAAGGTTTAAGTAAAACTTTTTGTCTGGGAAGTACTAAACATAGGACTGGATAAATGAGACTTGGATTACATAGCTCGAGTTGTGTGAGGGTTTATACACAGACGTTTTGATATCATTTTGCTGTTGTTGAACTTCGTCGATTCTTCGTTCAATGTGGAGGCATTCGAGACAAATTAAATGAAAACACAGTGAGTAATTGATATGGAGATGGCCATTTCATGGACACAGTACAGCAAATACCAGCACCATACCAGATTTTTCATATTTTTATGGGCCATCACAAAATAAAATAAAAAAAGTGACCAAAACCTTGATCTTGTAACTCCAAATTAGACTCACTGGCAAAGGTTCTACACAAAACTGCTTTCAATTAAAGAAACAGTTTTGAGGAATGCTAAAAAAAAAAAAAATTCAATGCTGACAGCACCACAAATAAATCTCCATTCATCCTTTTCATATTAGGGTGGAGGGAGTAATCTCCAAGTCAGATATTTAAAAAAAAAATGGTTTAGTTGAGTCAATCCCTTAAACAAACAGTGCAACTGTATTGGTAGTCGTACCTGCAGCACCAGTTTGCCCATTGGTACTCAGAGCTGTGGTAATGTTTTCATACTGCTCCAGTGGTATCTGGTCCAGACTTGACTCTGGGTCTTCCATGTAGGCATTTCCCCCTCCACCAGCCGCAATTAGCAAGGGGACCAGCTCACCTCCCTCCATCTGACAAGATAGCGTCACCATAAGTCACTCATCTGAGGGGCTTTTTTTTTCATTGTGTCATGCTCTATGGTGCAAGATGCTCATGCGTACATTTCTATCTCTCCATTTCACTGAAAATGAAAATGAACTTTTGACAAAGCATCAGTCTCAGCAGCAGAGCCAATTGAACATGACCCAGGAAACTCATTTTATCACAGTTAGGAGATCATAATGAAATGGACGAGTGAACATTTTTCTTCTGCCAATTTTATGATAAAATAGCTTTCCAATCTCAAGTGAGTCCAACCTAAATTTAAACCCATGGATTATAGAGACACTGCTGAATCCTTTGACTATGCCTACAGACATTTTTATTGCCAGTCACAATGTGCACTTAATCCACACAAGGTATCAAACAAACCCATAGAAAGGATAGCCTGGTAAAACCATCCCGATAACGTGAGCTCAACATCCTGTTTCTCTCACTGTATAATTCTGAACTCACTGCCATCCCAAACACATTCAGTTGGCAGGAGTACTCGCTTTGACATAGAAATGTCTTCAGCCAGTCCTGACGGCAGAATTAGCGTATGCTCCTCTACAACACGAATATGTTGTTAGACAGTAACGGGCCAAAAAATACAACTTATCTATAGTTACAATTTTAATCTGACATGATCCTCGTCAACAACAATCAGTGGCAAAACAACAATGAACATGGATTTGTACTGGGAAACATCTTTTTGTTGCTGCAGGAGTTGCCATTATTGTTCTCCAAGCAGCGGCTTGCATGCTATGTCATCACCGAAAGTCCCGACCTACAGTCCCTGATTGGCCTGCTACATTTTCAGCTACAGTGGGGGTCGCTGATTGGCCCAGCTGGATTTTGTGCCCTGGAGAGTGTTTGGGGCGGCAGAGAGTTCAGACTGATATGCAGAGTGAAACAGAATATTGAGCTCACATCATCAGGATGGTCAGGCTGCAGAAAGAACACACACTACTAAAAAAGCACAAATTGTCTTCTGTCACCTTAAAGATGTAGGTGGCTCCGCCTCCTCCGCCTCCTCCCCCAGCCCACTCTACACCATCCTCTCCCCTGAGGTTGTCTTCAATCACTGATGACTCTCCAAGGCAGATCTTTTGAGTGTGGGGATTTCTCTACACCACAGGGGAGAGGGAGATTTGAGTTTCAGAGAAAGAAATTCAGTTAAGTCTGAATCCAGCAGATGAGAACTTTTTATCTAGGTCACTTTTTTGTCTGTACTCTCCCTGCCAATAGATATCCCAGTGGGATATCACACATTTCAAGAAATCCTTTCAGCTGGTCCGCAGGTCCAGCCAACTCACCCCGGGGCATGCATCCTCTCCCTGGTGTCCAACCAAGATGTAAAGTGTATCTCCTTTCTCCAGAGGAAATATGGCAGATATGAAGACCCCATGGTTGCGTTTGTTGTGGTTTTTGGCTCCTTTCCCTCCTGCAGCCCCATAAGCAGAGATCCTGAGGAAGATCAATGCAACACAAGGGGCTTAAATGGTGTGACTGAAAGAAATTGATTTCTGGCTCAGGCTCCACAGTATATCACACACACTAGATAGATAAGACTACAGTACACTTGAGCAAACAGCTACAGATGTCTGTCGTAACACACAAATTAGGAGACAACACCTGCTGCTCTGTAAAGATTCCCTCTAACAAACAGACACTGTGTGAATATTGGATATAAGTACTGCTGTGTGTAACTTTCCTGAAGCAATTCAACTAACACCCTGGAAATCCTACATTTAATCCTGACACTTTTCCGTTGCTACATTACATGTCGTGAGCGTGACAATGAGGTCCCATGACTGGCTGTGCAAACACAATCAAATAGCTTTTAAGCCTTGATCTCGATAGACAACAATCAGTTACACTGAGCATGTACAGAACAATTTTAACCCAAAGCACAGAGACACATCGCTAAGTTGCTGGCAAGCCCTGCTTGCTGCTTCAATGACTAAATAAACTATGACTGACATTTCAAAAAATGTTTTTAAAAAGAGTCAACAGTGAAACGGTGACATTACACATGAATTACTGGGCTTACGACATAATAAAATAAGAAAAAAAAACATTATGAAAGAAATAGAATATCGGCAGATTTACCCTTTAATAAATAACTGACCAGCCCTTTGATTTCCACCTCAAAGCTCAGGAAAATTAAAGAGCATTAAAGTCGTCCCCTTCATCACAACTTACAGACCTGAAACTGTCAAGAAAATAGTAAAGATTGCTTTAAAATATCACTTAAACAGCATCTTCTGGCCAAACAGCTCACATCATCTAATGACACACAAGTGCATAACTTGATGATTTTGTATTGTATGGTGTACAGTACAGCCTAGGGGGTCATATACTGTATAGAACAGTACAGCTAATTTATATGTTGGTTTTTATTTTGTTTTTTTCTTTTTGTTTTCTTTTCTTTTTATATCAACACATATGCAGATTTTTATTTACAATAAGTCATGGTCTGCTCAATAACTATAACTCAAAAATGTGATATTTTTCATTTATATTTTTTCATAAGAACTTTAGTTTGAGTAATTAGAGCTTGGTCCTATGAGATATTTTGTTGTTGTTTTAGTGACTGTGGGTTTTTTTGTGAGTATGTAGTGTCATGTATCGAATGCTGTGTTTGGTGTGAACCCCAGGATGAATAACTGCAGCTTTGGCTAAAGCTAATGGGGATCCTAATGAATAAAATGAAATCACTCACAGATATCTGTTAGTTGCAGGCACCTTCCACATTTGGACTCCTTTCAAGGGCTCTTCCTTCCCCACAATGACACTGACATTTTTATTTCTGTAGGTGCTGTCACACTGGGCCTGGGTCGGGCCATGGGGACCACTGGCACCGCATGAGTTAAACCACCATGTCATCAAAGAAACCTCTAAAAAAAATGGAGACAAGGAAAACAAAATACACAGACATGAGCTGGTGGGAGATTTATTAATTAATTCCAGAATACATGTAAATTTCATTCTGCAAACACTTTACACACAAATTCATTTTGCTCACATTTCATGAACGAGGCCAGTTGAGTCTATAAAAGGTACTGTATATTGATTTAGAAAAAACATAAGAAAAAATGCCAAGAAAGATGCATGATTAAGCTAAACAGATGAACACTGGAGAACAGAAACAAACATGTGGCTTAACATCTAGAAGAATCACTGGAAACTGCATTAACCAAACATAACCACTCACAAGGTATGTGAGTGCTGAATGCAGAGTGAATGAAAAGCTACTGGTCAGCTGATTTAGCAGATACAGCTTCAAGCATCAAGAGAGATTGTGAGTGTACAATCCACCAACTGGTATGTTAATTCTGCATGCAAAATGGATTAAAAATGACATGGTAGGCTGTGGAAATCCACAAGGTATCAGTACCTGAGGCTGAAGGCTCTGGAAGAGGGCTTAAGAAATCCTCTAAGTCTGCCATGGGCAGGAGAGAGTTTTCATCTGAGGAGAGGCAGGAAGCCAAGGTATGGAAAGTTGGGGAGAGACAAGGAGTCACTGTAACATCTGCATATCACTGAAGCATAAATTATATACAGACAGAAAGTCACACGCGTCACAGGAAACAAGAACGACTAGGGACAGATATTTTGAATGGACACATTTCCAGAGACTAATCCCTGAGCAGAAACACATCATTTCTCACCTAGCATTCTGCATCCACATGGTAACACTGAGACACAGAGAATTTTCTTCATTTCCATGGTTTCACTTACAGGACCAGTGTGTGGGATTCAGAAAGATCTATTGGCGGGAATGGTGTGTAATATTCATAACTATGTTTTCATTTGTGTGTAATCACCTGAAAGTAGGAATCTTGGTGTTGTTGTTACCTTGGAGTGAGTTGTGTACAGTGGTGTAACGTAATGAAGTAATAAAACATTTTTACAGTATTTAAGTATATTTTGGGACCATCTGTTCTATACTTAATATTTCTGTCAGCTTTTGCTATTACTCCACTATCTTTCTACTATTTTATCTAAATAAAATGTGCCCTTTCACTTCACTCCAAATTCCTTAAGCATTTTATTTACTTACTACAAAATAGCAAAGGAATGAGGGAGGGATGGATGGACGAATAAAGGATTGGGAGGGGAGGAAAAGCTGGATTTTGTTTTTTTAAAGCCTTTTAGTTGAGAAAAAAAAGGCCTAGCTTTTCTTCAAACATAATGTATGCTCATTTTTAAGGTGGTGTATGTTACGAAGGAATAAGGTTCATGATTCTAAAAATTCTGACTGCTTGCTTTTTTATCAGCATTTACTTGTACTTTCACTCTCAATACTCAAGTACTTTAATATAATAAAATAACTTTTGATACTGAAGTACAGTATGTGTCATATGGAAGACTTTTACTCAAGTAATATTCTAATACGTGACCGTAACTTCTACCAAAGTTATTCTCTGTTAAGATATCTGTACTTTTACTAAAGTAGTGCTTTCAGGTACTTCATCCAGTACTGGCTGTTTCTGTTTATGAATTCAACCTTCGATTTGTGAAATGCTAGCTCTCCATTTAAATGTTACACTATTGTGACCAGTAAGGTTTTACATAAATTATTCCCACAAATATGCTGAATTTAAATGGAGGCATTTCTGTTACATCTCTAGCACTTTAGGATGGCATGTCAGTGACAGCTTACCTGTGCCGAAACAGGCTGCTCCAATTGCAATGTCATCCAGAGCGACGTCAGCATTGGAGCCTTGACCCCACACAGCTGTCACTTTCACGTGGAACCTGGAGCAAAGTTTATTAACAGAACAACAGTTTTTGTGCTTATGTGAAAAGCAGCAAGAATTTAATCACAATACATGCACAACAACATTATAATCTTAATGATTTCATTAAGGGCACAAAAGGATCATAGCACACTACATAGAAACAGACTATATACACAAATATACAATAGATAGAATAAATATGATTAAAAAAAGAAAAAAAAAAACAAAAAAGAGGAAATACACAACAGTACATTACTTAATTCAAGAACTGCACCCACAAACAAACTGGAGTGCCAGTGGCACCACAGTCTGGGTGAACACCTGACTGAGCTCATCTCAGGGTTGGTCAAGGTCTGAATATTACAACTTTCTGAAAGAGAGAGCCTGCAAATATATCGATACATACGATTTTGAATTATGGCAGAGCAGGTAGGCACACCAGCATTTACAAACATTTTGCTGGCACTACACCATTGTGGAAATTTAAGAAGCAGCCTCATGCCATCATCACAGGCCACATTAAGTAAAGAAAAAGTCATTTTTTTCAAAATGGTTACAAAGTCATAGGTTGAAAGCATAATTTTCCTTTCATTGATCTAAAGTGCTCACTTTGTTTTGATAGGGAAGGTAAAGGAAAACTTAAGAATCTAAAAAAAGCTTGTTTGTGAATGATGGAGAGAAAAAGAAGTAGTAAAAGGGTGCAGTTAAATGAGGAAATCTTTACATACATGCCTCGATTCTTCTGCTTAAGCACGTCAGAGTTACATAATCATCTGCTCCTCTACCCTTTTCATTTCATTTTACGCACCCATGATGAAGGCCAGTCAGCTGCAGGGCAACATCTTCCCAATCGTCTGTCCACTGATCACTTCTCTCCCAGACCAGTGGGGCGGTGGTGGTCCCATTCTCCTCAATAGCCACCAGCAATGAACCATTAAAGACCCCATACAAGTAGAGAGAGAAACGCATCTGCACAGAAAAACAGACACAAGCTTAAATCTTCTGTTGCAAAAGAGCAGCCTTACAAGGAGAAGGGAAGAAAGATGTAAAAACACAGTGATTATACTGTTTCATCTGTGTAAATAACTGACCTGGCAGGCAGTAGACGACACTGGGGGAGGGAAAGAGGAGCTCTGAATGGATGCCTCTCGAAGAGAATTACTCTCTCTTACCTGCAGAAACAGGAAGTGCCCTGGGGGCGCACAATAAACATGAAAAAGGAGGAAGCCATCCGGCTCACTGAAGCAAACGTATCACAATAATGGACATCAGAGATATGGTAATAGTTTAAAAAGTGTGATTTATCCTTTAGAGCCATGCGTTTTGTACATGTTTCATTGTGAGAGCCAACAGCCACTAAATTTAAAACTCAGAAGATTGAAAGCAGTTGTAACATCAAACTAAATATGAAGCTATTTTCACCTCTCCTAAGACGTATGTGTTCTGCAGCTGGAGTTAAATGATCCATATGAAAATAACGTGGACATGAGGTGTAACTTCATATGGTAGTAATCTAACAATGCATTCCTTTTGATTATCTGGGTCTAGACAGAACAAGACGGGCAAAGCCAGAGATATGTTTTGAAAGTAAGCAATGTGAAATCTGTAGTGATATCCCAATTTTGAGTTTCTGAGTTTAAACTTTAACCATGTCTCCACACCAGTCCAGTCCACTCCAGTAATTCATCAGAACAAGACAAGATTCATTTCAAAGTAAAATCAGGACAACAGGGTATTACTATGCCTGATCCACACATGCTGTACACACACACTCTGCCAACCTGGTGTACTCTGCAGAGCGACACCCTGCATGTCTTCTTTCTCCAGAAGCTCATCTCCAGCAACCCTTCTCCAGGCTGAGTGCTGGTTGGACACGGACCAACCACATGCATCCTGTTCAAACGAGCAGTGAGAGCCAAATGGAAGAGTACCTGGGAAGGGGGAAGATTGCAATCATATTTCAATAAAAGACATCACAGCTGCTTAAAAGTCCATCTTTTCCCCTTTGATTCCTCTTCTTTCAAAACAAGACATGATGTATTTCAAGAGTGCCATGTTTTCAAGTGCAGGTCAAAGTGTCATGGTCTCTCCCAGACTAGAAAATATGCTTGTAATAATTTCAATCCGCACAGACTTCAGTCTATATTCAGCGTCTCTGTCAGTTAAAGCAGCAATCTGTCAGCAGCAGCTCCTGCAGAGCTGAGAGGACATCAGCTAGTCAAACTGCCTTCACCAGGCTGACTGACAGCAGATATTTACTGAACCAAAACACTTGAAGTCAGCGCTACCGGAAGAAATCAACATTGTTTGTATTTACTGATTCACTGATTTTATGTTCCCATCTGCTGCTGACAGACTGGGAGCTGATAAATCAGATTATATACAGCTAATAAACTAAATTAGACACATAAATGGTGGGATGTTTGTGTAATTCAAACAGCTGTCTGTGCAGGTTATGCTTCACTAAATGTAACAGAGGTAACGTAAAAAAAAATACAGGGGATCTCTGGTCTCTCAAACGCTGTTCTTAATGCAAAGACACTAAAGACTGATAATTTTCTTCCTTGCTCACTCTCAAAAAGAAATCTAATAAGAACAATCCCCAAAATTATCTATTCCCTTTAATCACACAATGTACAAGACAGAGGCTGGGAGTCACATTACACAGAACTGGGCACATATTTGTCAAATCAATGTCACAACAGGTGTGATATTAAAATACATTCTTGAATATCTTATCTATCAGGCCCTGACTGAAACAAACTTGTTATATTAAGTGAGATTATGTTTTCAGCTATTGAGCCCTTTATAAGAAACTGCTCGTTACTGGTTGTGTTATTCTTTGCTAGTGCACAGTAAATATCCTTTGTTCTATCAACATCGGGTTTTGTTGTTGATGTGCCAACTGGCTAACTAACATCTTTTATCAGTCCTGTCAGGCTTTCAGTTTCCCTTTTTGAATGATGAGTACAAACCACCGTCACCTGCCGGAATGGAGAGTTATTGTTATTTCCTCTCACTCAGGCGCATAATGTACATGCTAGTTTGAAGTTCGCTGTCTTCTTTGTCGTGTGTTCAAGTGCAACTTTTCAGCTGTAACACAGGCAACATGAGGCAATGCAACAGACGGCACTTTGTCGCCACTAGTTCTTTGATGTCGGTTTAGTGTGTTTGGGCCTTTAAAAAAGCGAACTATATCAAATCCTTAACAATACAATTAAAGAATTTGTAGCTTCTAAAAATTTTGAGACAAATTATGCAAGATTAGAGAACGCACTCAGGCTTCACACTTTAAATATCCATATAAAAGTTACTCCCTGCACTTTAAATATGTTGTGTAGAGGCCCTTGGCTAGGAATAATCTGGTCCCTCCAGTCAAAAGATTAGCAAATTATCATGGATTTGAACTTTAATACAGCTAATGCAAATAGATTACAGCCTGTCAGTAACCATATAATCTGTTTTAGGACTCCTGTACTCAATGCTGGCCTTACTCAATTTTCCACCCACAATCACACAAACTGAAGCACTCACACAGGCACATTTTTGGCTTTCTATGTTGTTTTTACATTCCCACTCTCAGAACCAGTCCAATGGTGTAAATCAAATCAAATTAAAAATGACTTATCATACAAAGGGGAACCTCTAAAGCAGAATGCATACGTGCATTTTCAAGTGCTACTGAATTTAGGGCCATAATTTCCCTTAAAACAGCAATCTATTTCACATGCTGTGATATTATTATAAACAAAAAGAAACCTCACCACAGATGAAGCCTTCGTCCTCTCCTAAAGCACAGTCGGTGTGGAAGTTGCACACTTGGCTCTGGTCGATGCAGCCTCCTGAATTTATACAGTAGAAAGAGTCTCCACAATCCGCATCCAGCACAATGTCCTCGTGTTCTGCAATCCAGAAACCATACAACAATTATACAACAGTACATATTCTCTACTGCATGGAGAAACGATCCTAACATACTGCAAAAAATGTTTTATACAGTTAAGAGTATTTTAATTCTGAAATTTGAATGCTTCTTTAAAAAGAATACTTGTACATTTCGATAAATATGCTTATTTGGGGTTCTTTTTGTGTATCCTCAAATGAGATGGATGGAGAGCGTAGATCAACAGCACTTTTATATCTGTCCGTTAAATGTGACCTACAGCCAGCAGCCAGTTAATTTAGTTAAGCAGGAAGACTGGGATCAAGGGAAAACAGCCGGCCTGGCTCTGTACAAAGGAAAAAAAAAATCTCTGACTAACAGCACCTCTCACACCCACTAATAAATAAGTTGTAACTTACTTCTTTATTGATAAAAAAACCAAAATGCATAAATGACGATTTGCTCTTTTACAGTGGGGGGTGCTAGATGATTTCTCTGCTGGATACAGGAACTTCCTGGAGTCTACTATCGTTGCCTGGCAACAGCTCCCAGCCAAGAAAACACACACCATACCTTACTCTCTGCCAGAAGTTGAGAAAGCACATTTCTATACCTGCCAAATTAATTTGCAGGGTCTGGAGAATGGAATATTGTAATTTGTCACTGGAAATATATATTTTTTTCAAGGCAAACATAAAAAAGAAATACAAGTAGCAATATACATAACCATCTAGAAACAACTATACAAATATGGTCACCTCAGGTCACTTCTGGCTCCAAAAATCCAAGATGGAGAAGGCCAATATGCCAAATTCAAGGCTTTAAAACAGCAGTCTACAAACTAATTGGTGACATTACAGCGGCTACATCCATTATTTTAAACAGTTTATGGTTTAACCAAACTGTGCTGCTTCTTCCTTCAATTTGCTTTGTTCTCATTAGAAAAAACAAGTGCTCAGGTGTTAGGTAAGGACAAATTAACAGTAAATCACAGCTCTGTAAGTAATGACAAACTCACCTGGTTCAGTGTCTTTGAGCGCTAGATTGTCCAGAGCCACAGTGACTCCATCTTCCCCCAGACAGGAAGTGTAGAGGAGGATCAACTGAAAGTCCTCGTGCACACTACCAATCACAGTCTCCAGAACTTCCCACTCAGCCCTGCATCAACCAATCACAGAGAAATGTCATTTAATGTCAGTTGTAGGAATTCACATCATCCTCGTAGTTTTATTGGTTTGTTTGGAAACAACCAATATAAAAAAAACATTTTCCATGTTTTTTATTGATCTAATACAAGAGAATTGGACCTGTGCTTGTAGCTGTTTGGCCAACTAAGAAAAGCCATGGTGACTTAGGGATGTTTCCTTCCCATTCATCCAAACTTATTACAAAAACACTCTCGGGCCAAATATTGCAGAATTGAATGAAATCATCATGACCACAGTCAATAACAGTTTTGGTCCCACAGTAACCGGCTGCTGTTTTCAAGACGAAGACTTTTTTACTCCTTGAAAACTATTTAAAATCTACTTGAACAGAAGTTTCTGTCAAAACAAACCCTGTGGCAGCTCAGCTGTGTGGCATTACACTGTAAACGACCATTTTGTTTGAACAATTCTCATTTTTCACTATGAAGGCCAAACAAGCATGCTGAATATATTTCCTTCCTCTTAAAACATTTGCACTGTTTTAAAACCTTTTTTAAAACCTGCACTGTATAACAGTTGCGACCTTCATCCTTCACTCGTATTTGCACAATGGTTCCTTTTCATGTCCATGTGCAGCCAGCTGCAATGTCTATCAAAACCAAGCGGCAATCTCCAAGGCTGAAAAAGGAACGAATCACTAATGCATGTTTTGATTGGCTGTTACTGACAGCACAGGAGCACTCTGCTTGTTCAAAAGAATTATTGTGACAAAATTTCTGTTATTTGCATGACATTTTTATCTTCACAAAAAAAGGGAAAAAAACACAGCAGCTTTGCTCTTACAACAATGTGACTACATCAACCATCATATAAAACAATTCCACATTTTTTAAAAACTCAAATTGCTTCCAAATACCACAATGTGATAGCACCTTTACAGAGCTTTACTTCATAAATTACATTTCCACCTCTCAAAGTGCACACAATCTAGCAGCCGTTTCCTCGGCCATTAAGCCTCTGTTTTGGATGAAAAATACTCAGTTAGGGCAGTTGTATACTCCCTAAAATGGGCAGTATGGGTGAGACATCACAACACACAGCACCAATAAGACGCGTCACACAGGATGGGGGCTGTGCTTTAAAGAGAGAGTGCATCTCTGTTGGTTAGCAAGCCATGAATGGTGGGCTGACTAAATGAAGCCAATGCTTGTGTGTGCCTCATAATGGAATTGCTCAGTCCATTACTGCAGGAACACTAACAAAGCCAATGTACAAACGTATTGCATATGCCCATCCATCCCTCTTCTGTCCTGACCAATTATAAATAAATTCATTTCCAGAGTCTGCATCTGGACACATGAATGCTTTTAGCTGCTCTAAGGATGGCTGTACTTCAGCACTGGATCAATAGGAAATACCTGTCCCCTTTTCCCAAACAATACACAGGGGACCACTGTCCCCACACAGTCACAGTTCTAGAGTTTGTCCCATATGACAGCTGAGGAACATTTTCTTTATTTAACTTTAGATACACAGAAGTAAACAGTATTAGTTTCTGTGCCCTTGCTCCATCTGAAGGCCTGTGTCACATTTCATTGCAGAAAATCTAAGCTCCCTTTTATTTATTTCATGGGCTGGACTTCAACTTGACAAGCACTTCAATCAGTAAAGGTGCAGGGTTGTGCTTTTTGACACTAATTAACTGGACATGTTGCGATGCACAATAAATAAATAGCTATTCTGCACAAATGTAATCGCAGAGGCATGGAGTGCCTGTTGTGAGTGTACTTGCTGACCTGCGGTCGTCACGTCTCCTGTAATTGAGAGCCATAGAGCGGACAGCTGAATCTGAACGGACAGGTTTAATCAGGACCATGAGGTTCCCCACCACTGAACTGGGGTCATACAGAGCCACCTGCAAGACGCAGTGCGCATAGGTTGCTGGCAAGACTGGGCTGGTTAAGTGGTACTCGCATCTCCCAGAGGCCTCAGCTGCAGACGAGGGGCTCAGGAGAAGAAAGTGCCCTGAGGTAATAAAACAGAGTAGAAATTTCATGCATGACAGATTTATGGAAACCACAGAATACTGTCACTCCTGTAAATCATTTGACGAATGCTTTACCATGACAACTCAGACGAGGCATTAGGATATATTGTGCACAAAATCAAAATAAACCTCAAGGCACTGATTCGATACAGCTTTGAGTAACTCCAAAGATCTTTTACTTGGTTTTTCCTTTACTGTAAATACATTTCATAGAAGGAAAGAGCATGAGCCATATCCTGACCTCTTATTTAAGTTTCTCCTTCGTGTTTCTGCACTCTTACCATTAGAGCCTCTCCACGTGCTGTCGGTCGTAGGCGTCATCCCCACCTGAGTGATTTCTGGTTGGTGCGGTGACACAACTGACCAGTCACTTTGGTCGCTGTGATTTGATAAAGTCCAGAGGCATGGTGACTCAAAATCACATCTGGCGTCTGAAAGACGGAAAGATGAGTTTATCTCATGACTTGGGAAAAGATGGAGGAGGTTTACTAAATGCTAGAAAATAAACAGAAGAAATCACAGTGATTAATGAAATGACAAAGTGGTATTTCATCATTAGCATGGTGTTGCAACATGGTACTGCTCTACCTCTCTGTCTGTGTGTTTCTCATGTTTTTGCAGGTTGAAAGTGACTCTGTTGACCCTCGTTGCTGCTGTTTTCATGCGATTGTGTGTTTTGTTGTTGGACAGCATACCCAAACAAATAAAAAAACAATTTTAAGAGCCTTGACGATGAACCACACTGGTCAAAACATGTCGGCTCTGTAATGAGTTATCAACAATAATAAATGCTTTTTAATATTTCCATCCGTGTTGACAGATGTTTGAGTGCCTGAATTGCTTTCCTGTGTATCCTGTTGTTCCCCGTCTCCATAAGGACATAAGGTTATGATCTACGTTTGATTGTCTTTTTACAATGCTTATAAAATTGTGTGACGGAGATTCAAATCATCACTCAGAAATTCCTTCAAGTCATGCAGTCATCTTTTGTTTTTGATTTACTTTTAGTCAGTGTACTTTTGTTGAGCGCTACTGCTTTCATGCTGCCCTTAGGTACAGGCTGCTGCAGACACAGAGGCAAATTCCCGTAATTGAAAAGGTTTTGCCCAGTCAGGCTACGAGATAACTTTAAACAGATAAAACAGATCATTTCTGACTCCTACTTACAAGTTGGGAATTAACAGATCACAGCAACTTGATGTGATAAGGTCTCTGGCTTTTGTTTGATATCCAGACTCTGCAAAAATGTGTTCAGCTTGTTTACTATATTACTTGAATGTCACTGTCACAGTGAACGTCCCACTGAACCCCATTCAAACTCTCAAACTATATATACAAAAAAAGAACAAATATTTGTAGTGAACAGCCAAATTCGATTCAACTGACAAAATTCAGTCGGGTACAGCCCTAAATTCCACATAATATTTTGATCAAATATATCTGCTGTAAGATGTTATCTTCTACAAAAATGATAATTTAACAAAATAAATCTTGAATTTTCAAAACACACTAATCAACAAAAAATGCAGCAAACTAACAGCATCTGTGATTTCCCCTAAAATGAGCCAGCACTGACTTCTATTAATGCTAGAGAGAAGATAAGCAAATAAGATGTTTTTCAGTTTCTGTACAAGGAATAATGATATTTAATGATCTCAACATACAAAAAATGTTTTTCTGAGAATTTTTAAATCTTCAAAAGTAAATACATGACGCCATTAGCCAGGACCACAAAACCCTCTAAATGTCCCATTTTAATAACAAAAAATGTTTACATCTGACATTTTCTGGCTTTAGAACTGCCTCATTTATGTAACTGAAGCTCTCCATTAAGTAATCACTATAGTTCATTACAACCCCCCCAGCAAAGTTGTTTAAAAAAACATTATGTGACAATGTTAAATAATAGTATCCTGGAGTCACACCTGGATCATGACCCCCACATGGACTAATTTACTTTCTTGGCTCGTGGCCCATATTTCCTCTAAATTTAATTGAATTCACAAATCTGCTTACATCGAAACAGACAGAACCTTTGTACATTTCTCAGTGATTGTGTGTCTGTCTGTTTTGGGGAGCTGATTAACGGGACGGAGGAGAATGAGGCGTTCAAGACATCATGTGATGGTTGGAGAGGAAACTGCCTCTACAGCTAATATTGCAAACAATCACAAGAATCCCTCTGGGGGAAAAAGAATGAAATTTGAGGCGCATTAATAAATTCTTTTTTAATTGAAAGCCACTTTCATTTCTTTCTTTAATAAAACAACCTAAAAATAAGTTTCGTTTGATCATAATTGATCTAAAAAATATGTTGTCCTGGTGTCAGCATGGTGCTTTTGCGCTGCTTTTCTCTTTTGATTTCACCATCTAACAGGACAGTACTGTTAACCCTTGCGTCAACTGAACTTCATAACGAGTACTTTTCTGTTCCTCAAGTTATTCCTGGTGGATAACTGCCATTTACAATACCGTCAATCCTAAGCTAGAAAAAGATTTTGGGTTTCCAGGTGCTGTATGTGAAGGAAATCAAATAATCATGACAAGTGATGATAACAGTGACAAGGATGATCACAGGAACACTTGTTTTCTTAGATGTGTCTGTAATACAGTTATGTTAGCTGCTTATTAAATTCAATAATCTCTTTACAGTGACTAATAAAACTATTGGCATGGGCAGTATTACAGTACAGTATTACAGTACACTAGGGTATTTAGAAATATTGATAGTGTGATTTTAAATTCTGTCAAAATTACAGACCGTCATCTTTCTATTAAATTCATAATGAAGAGGCTACATTGAGGATGTTTGGCATGCAGTGTGCATATCATGCCCTGGAGGTAACACCCAGGACATACTGTAGGTAAAAGTTTTGTATTTCCACAATTAAAAGCCCATACTTCACTCATTTCTGAAGCTACTGCATCGTCAACAACACAGCCCTGCAGATGTTTTAGTGTAAAATGGCTTGTGTCAGCAACTGAAGGGACGCAGTTCTTATGGTGGAATATTATGGTGGATTTGGTGGACAATAATTGATGAGAATGAAAGGCAGAAAATGAAATAAGTGCATGCATTAGTAAATTAACACTAAATATGGCTGTCTTTTAAAGCCTTTTTAATGAATGAAGCTTTAATATGCTGTAAGTTAAGTTTAATTTATGCTATGAATTTGGTTTAGTTTGGTTTTAGATGTGTTTACATTTTATAAGAAATTCAAGCCTCCATAAAATGTGCCAACAACAGCAATGCTGTCCAGTGCACCCGTGGAAAGGTTCTTGATGTGACCGAAACACACCAAATCAAAATCAAAGAAGAAGCAGAGATGACGGCCAACTGCCTCACTTATCAGCCAATCAGATTGATTTCTCTCATCAATGGGTTACTTCAATTCAACACCAACTTCTGCTGACTAGTGTGGACTAGTGCCAACAGTGCGGCGCATACTGCAAAAAGTAGGGCCAGAGGTGCTTACCAACAACCCAACATTGGCTAATGGCTTATGGGTGTCAGGGGCCATAACATTAATCATTCAGTATTTATTCCAGCATTTTTTCACTGTGCGCTACTGTATCATTGTTCACAATTTCCAGAAAAAAGCCTGACTTTATTGTACATTGTTGTTCATGGTCAGATAGATAGCTAGATACGTAGATAGATAGATTTTTTTTCTTTGTACATGTGTACATACCTGGCCAAAAAAACTGGTCCTCTGAATCCAGAAATCTGTCCAAGAGAGCATGGCAGGTGCTGATAACTAAGGAGAGACAGACAAAGTGGTTACATTACATTACTACATTACATACAGTACTTCAAGCTACTATACAGTGCATTTTCCATGTTACTATCATTTGGAAAATTGTTGAGGAAACAAAAAGGTGCCTGAGTGGAGCTCCAGCCAGAGCAACTCAGTTCACATGCATATAAGAGGAATACATGGCTGTAAAACATGAGCATGCTGAGATGGGCTGCAAGTACAGGAGATTTTTAAGGTCAAAATAAAAACAAATCAAACAAAGAAATAAGGCAAAACACAATACATATTATTTGTTTTTTTATGTAGGCATTTACTATGGTATACTACGTCAACAGAGTGAAGTGATGTTCTGCCAACTCTTCACCTACTAGTGCATTAAAGGGGAGGAAATTTTGAACTGTCTATTCAAACCAACACGTTATTCCCAATATGCCCTGAATTCATGGAAGCTAATGCATTAGACTTAACTTTCAACAAAAAGAATGATTTAAAAACACAATTATTTCTGTTTTGCAAGACACTCAACATGATTAAATCCCCTTCAACATGCTTGCCTGACAGTACTTCAGGTACATTTGTGTGACCAACCTGCATTAGCTGAAGATGAGTCAGTGTGGAGGCAATTTATCAGCACTGGAATTTGATGCCATTTCTCATAAGAGCCTTTTTATTTACCTTACTTTGTGGCTTATTACACACAAATAACCTGGTCTGATATTATGTGGGATTTCTGATCATTTGAACTCCCACAGATCAAGATTTGCTCTTATAGTTTAGAAAAATGAGCAGTCGTTTTGTTGTGATAATGACATAAGTATTTAAAGAAAATAAAAGGCCAAAATTAAGATAATTTCCAGATAGAAGGATTAAAAAAGTATTGCTAGTTAGATAAAACTATTACTATGAATCTGATTTAAAGCTTAATTAAGGCCGATGGATGCGTAAACCACAGAGCTGATCCAGAAATAAGGCCACTACAGACTGACCAAACACTCAGAACAAATGACCCACAGACGCAGTCTTGTGTTGAAGGATGACTGAGGGGGAGGGCACTCTTCACGTGACATGACATTGAAATAACTAACTAGCATGACCAGTGGACACTGAGGGGGATGATCATGTCCGAGTGGGTCAACACAACTTAACTCATGTACTGGCCTCTGAACAATGACACTCTGTTCTCTGGAGCCTTTAAGGCAAGGTCACACATGCCAGGCAGGACAAATTGAGATATTTAGAAGACAGTTTATAAAAAGCTGTTGGTGATAATAATGACTAAGGGTTAGGGGGTCATGTATTTGTATGGCAGACTGGCTATTCATTTGTAATTATGGAATAAAAGCTACTATGGATAGATTTCTGAATGGGGAAACTGGAAAATTTTAATACTCTTTTTAAAGAGGGGAATTCAGACAAATAACCAACATTAACATGGAAAACAGTTGCTTTGGGAATCCCCCCAGAACTCAAACGTCAGTTCAACGTCTCGCTCCTTCCCATTTCACCACGTCAAGTTCAGATTTAAAAAATGAAGTAAAAAAATAAAATGAACACAATGGCACTCTCTTTTATGAAAAAAGAGGCAATGAAGTGCCTCATCTTCAGAGAGCAGAGCTGCTGTTTGTGGCTTTGAACAGAGTGTGACTTTGAACGGTGTGTCTTCTTCAGAAAGCAGAGGCAGAGCAGGGGCTGGCTTCTGGAGCCCAGGCCCCAAATGTTTTCTCAAACGCCCCGAAACTTTTAGATTTCTGAAACACCTTTAACTTTGTCAGTCAGATATGATATACACCTGTGTTGTTTATCGTACCATCCTAGTCCTAAAGAAATCTAATATAGTTGAGTAAGTGTTATTCTCTTAACCTATAGTGCTGAAGACCACATTTACTTTGCATCATTGACTTGCAATTAGAGCTCAGATTATTATGGCACTGATTCAAACTATGTAGATTTGCCAGGAAAATATAGCATAACACAAAAATAGGTTGCAAGATTAGTAATTCTGGGGCACCCAGTAGCTCACCTGGTAGAGCGGATGCCCCATGTACAAAGGCTATGCCCTTGCAGTAAATTCCTACCTTACCCATTTTGCCTCTTTTTAGGTGGTGAGGTGAAAATTTGTCATCCTCAACTTGTGATGTGGGAGAACATTTAAATACAAAATAGAAAATAGGCTCTACAGGACGTTGTTGTTTTTTTCATTTGTAACAATCATGTTTTTTGCAGATGATGAAGAAAATTGTGGGCATTCTGTGATTCTAAATGGCTTTAAAAATAATGCATATATCTAAATGGGGAAAAAAATCTCTCCGGGGGACCTACCCAAACCCCTCCTAGGTTTGGACCTTTTGGGTTTGAATGTTTCCAAGGCACAGGCTGTCTTAGTTTGAAACTGTGTACTTTCTTTGGACAAAGGCTGTATCGACATCAGTACAGCTTCCTAAGATCAAAGCAGCTGCGGCTTAAGTTAATTTCAAGGTTGGGGCTTTGTGGTTAAGTTGCAGATCCTGTACAGCTCAGGAAAGTCATCCCATCTAATGTTCTCTGACAGAAAAGGCCACTTATTGACCTGACCACCAGTAATATGTACCCTCTCTTCTAGCTTCCAGGTTTTCTCCTGGGGTATACAGGCAACGGAATATGGGCAGTAGTGTTTCTAACATTGGCCCAGCACATGAGGTCCCGCTGCACAGACTTCACATTGTGATGACTTAAACGCATTATTCTTTGGCTTAACCATCGCAGCCTCAAGTTACATCACTTGAGAGCAGGATCTGAAATTAACACCGGCCAAGTGCAAATGTAGGTAGATTTTCCATTTGAAATAAATCTTGGAAGGCCTCCGTCGTACTGGCAGGTTAGTGTCTCTGCCAAAATAATCATGTCCTAAACTATGCTGAGTCTCTGTCGTGTGTTGGTGTCATTTCGGGCTGCACAGCTCTGCTGCTTGCTGCCCCTTAGCTGTCTCACTGTCAAATATACACACACACCTACGTCATGTGTGTGACCATGGTAACATGACCATCTCAAGCGCTATAAGCTCTGCAGCACTGTTTACTGGTTATGAGATCTTAACGCGGCGGTCCCATAGTTTGAACCAAGACAGCAAACTCTTCAGTGCCTCTCACATCGTCAGCGGCAGCACATTAGATCCACTTCTTCTGCCCTTACCTTTCAAACTAAAAGCCCTAGACATAAACAGTGCATCACTGCTCACAACAGGGAATTTGTTCACATGCTGAGGCAATGGTGTTCAATATATTTAATATTTTTGCATCAGATTTTGCTCTTGCCTCTTCTCTAAGTTTGCCTTTAACATAATACATTATTATCTGGATGAAATGTACTGAAGCAAGAGGATTTTTGTCATCTACCAGCCACCTTGGCCAGTAAGTCAAAAAGTAAATTTCAGATACTGCTTAAGAGTATCTATCAAAGCGAGCAGCTCCCTCTGGAGATACAAAAGACTTTGAACACTTTTAACATATGCAGTGGCACTCTGTAAAAACTGTTACAACCCACCACTGGTATCATTTGTACACAGCAAAGTATGCTGCATGCCTTTTGCACCTGGCCAAAGTATCGAGACATGTTTTCAAAGACATAAAACATTTCCAACAAATTAAAAAGCGCAACATGGCAACTTTAAAGGCCAAGAATCCATCTGCATGTAGTTTACGCTGAGTCATCAGCCGCAGAGTGAGAACCTTCCTCCGAACTCTCTGTCTGCTTAACAAAGTCCTGATCCCTACAAATCCCTCATCCCTTATTCCCTTCAGGGTGACATATGACAGCTCAATTGACTTCAGAGAGAGCCATGATCTCATCATCGAGTATGAAGACAGGTGGAGGCTTACTGAAGAAGAGGAGTCATTGACAAGGGAACAGATACAGACGGCACTCAAGCACAAACAGAGCTTGTGCGTTATACACATGTACCTACACATGCATGTACACAGAGACACAAAAGCGTTTGCAGAGGCACTTCATAATTAAGGCTTCAACTTACATAATAAAAGCACTCCATTGAGCGTGCTTGAGCCTTTGCAAGTGTGCACTCATGAGCACATTCAAGTGTGTGTCAGAGCACTCTAACATTTATGAACAAAACATGCTGAAATTAAAAACTCTCACCAACAAACATTAGCTCTCCACTGAGAGGAATCAGCTTCTTTTCTTTCTTTTTTTTCAAGATATTTTTTGGACATTTTTGCCTTTACTTGATAGGACAGCACAAGTGTGAAAGGGGGATAGAGAGGGGAATTGAACCCGCGGCCGCTGCGGCTATTTACATGGGGCGCCCGCTCTATCCACTGAGTCACCAGGCACCCCTGAGGAGTAAACTTTTGTGCCCACTCCTTGGAAGAGTATTCAGCCAGATCAAAGTGCCAACTCAGACATAAAAGGTGTGTCTTTATGTTGTGTCTGTCACTAAACCAAATCCTAAGCAGAAAATTTTAAAGCTTTATAAATGAGATGTCTGAAAACAGGCTGGGGAAGCTTCCCACTGAACAACAACTGGTTACAAAGGATTAGGGCAGTGTTTTCTTGGGAGACAGATGGTGCAACAGTGACACTGAGGTGACGTAAAGCTGACTATAAAATTACAGCATTAGCCTGCACTTGCTTTCACTGTTGCCATTTAGTGGAGCTACTGAGGTCAGAGTAGTACATACATGGGTGGATGATGCACTTTTATTTGCAGTGAATCATTCACAAATTGTTTTTAGTGGCACCCACTGTGAAAAGAGAAAGAGACAGAGAAAGCGCCAGGCTGTCAGACGGATAAATGGCTACACAGAGTTCATCAAAACTAGCCATGCATGCACACAACCGGAGCACATGCGTCAGCTGAACAGGGCACTGAAAAAAAACATTACAATATAAACACAGTCATTGTTTTATGTAATTGATCCTCCCTGGTTGAATATGTACAGTAGCTTTGACAATGTTCACAGTATATCAAATTAGCTATGACTCACACTGCAGTTATTTGTCTGGTGCTTTGACAGGAAATCACAGCGTCCACAAGAGGATGTCACAAAGGAGTCTGAGAACGGGTAGTGCTTGTTAAATCAGTAAGAGTTAGAGTCAACATGAACTTGTCCTAGCAAGTACAGGAGCAGCAGGGTGACGTCATTTAAAAAAAAAAAAAAAAAAGGTTATGAATGTCTTTTTTTAAATACTGTTTTACTTTTTTAAATAGTATTAAATACTGTTTTAAGATGTTTTATGGCAGCTCTCTGGCTATGGTTTGGTTAGAAGTAGGCACAAATGCAGGGTCAGTGTAGGAGTGTAGAGTAGGGTTGCAAAGGCATGAGATTTTCAAAGCACAATAAATGGACCTGCACTTGTAAAGCACACTGGTGGCAAAGGCTAAAAGGTGCCACCTGCTATTTAGTAACCATTCTCACCATAGACTATCACGATTCTTACACGCTCACACAGCACATGTGAACAGCCATCAGCAGCAGCCATTTGGGGTTCAGTATCATAAAGAATACTTTGACATGCGGCCTTGAAGAGCTAATCATCTGTTTAGTGGACAACCTGCTCTACCTCCTGAGCCACAGACACCCCTTTAAAACTGTCTCAGAAAATAGTATACACTATACAGTTTACACAATTACTATTATTATTATCAGTTACAATGGCCTTAAAGGAACAAAAATGGTCTAAAAAATAAATGTTTCTTTTTTTGGTTGAAAAAACACTTTTTTTATAATTGAAACTTAATATCATATTTTTATTAGAAGTATATGTAAAATGTCTGACAGGCAGTGGAGGAGGAAAGGAAATGTTGCTTTTTTTGTTATTGTCATAGCGGTATTCAGTTTCGTAGTACAATGCTTTAACCCTAGAGGACTGAATGATTAGGATGCATTAACTCTTAACAAAAACAGTCTAATGCTTAAAATATGTTGGATTGTTTAGCCACTGGTAAAAAAAAAAAAACACTTAAAACCTGCAAGGATCCCTGCATAATAAAGTCATAGCACATTGCCAAAACATAAGCCAAAGACACTAAGTAACGTTAGCGCTGCTATACTGTCTCAAAACGTGCAGGGACTTTACTAAAATACTCACCTATTATGTCATAGCGTTAATGGCTATAGAGCTCTGACCTGACAGTAAGTTAAATAAATCACATCTGTAATAAATAATGGTAATTTAGTAGTAGTTTCTCTTATGCAAGTTTAAATACTGCTTTTTCTCAACATTTACATTCTGGGGGAAAGGACTGTTTTCCCCCCTCATCGACTCTGCCCTCCACACGTCCCCCGACAGTGACCAGACAACGACTATGTTTTTAACAACCTCACCTGACTTCCTCCTTTGCTCCAAACAGTATATGAATCTTATCATCTAACACTTGAAAAGAAGGTAATAAGCCCACTTTCCAAAATGACAAACTAACTCTTTAAGATTCAACCCTGTATTGTGCACATCTGTTTGTGCTTTTACAGTGTGCTGCATAAGTGCACATGGTTCTTAAAGCTTAAAATCAAAGAATATAATCCCCCAATCCCCAGATCTCTCATGGCCACAAAGAAAGCAGAGCCTGGATAATTAGGCTGAACAAATGACCCTGCCAGACACCAACTGAAGAGCTTCACTTTATCTTTCACTGGAAAAACAATTCAAAATTTATGTCTGTTTCCATGCCCCTTTAACAGGAATGTAAGCTTGTGTCTACGTTTAAAAACCAGGCTTACGTGGGTTGTTTTTCAAAATAGCTGGGTTGTGACAAAGCACATTGAAGGAAAAAAGGCTAAAAGGAGACACAACTTCAGCTCTCTGTCAAGCATTTTTTCCCCAAATTCCAAGAAGCGGTCACTGTCGTCACCTATAATAACAGGCTGGGACACAGGTCATACAGAGTTTGAGGTTCGTTTTCATTATTGCAACGGCAATAATTTTGTCAGTGAATTCATAAATCATATTGAGTATGAAAGCAGTGAAAATTACACTATACTAATTGCCCACAAAGTGCTGTCTTCTAATTGGCTGTTTTATCTTACTGTTATATGAGGGTGAATGACTTTAAAACAGTTCAGTTATTTTTTCATAATCAAATTTCTTTGTTTCTCTGGCACAAAAGGGGGGAATATATATATAACTACTTTAATTAAATAAAAACAACAACAAAAAATCAGATCAGTATTGGCCAAATTGTTACTGTAAACATCATTATTTATAACAGCCCAAAAATTTCACAAGCGCATCCTTACATTAAACAAAAACGTTCCTGTCATTACTTGAGCTCTTAGAGTTTAACACTATTTGAAAGCAAAGGGCATGATAAATCAACGCTTTACACTCTCATATATTCCCTTTGTGTACAATCTCTACCACTTAAAATATCAGAGAATGTGAATGTCAGTACTGCAACATCTGGGTCACAATCTTATGTGACTAACAACAAAAATAAGTCCCCAAACCACAATCATTCAAAAAATGCTTTGTTACAAATCACATTAACCAATTACTACTGGGAATGAAAAGATTTCCAGGAACAATCTTTTTCACCAATTATTGCTTCTATGCTCGACTGGATGTTTCTGCCCCCCTTTGACCTCAGAACATACGTCTTCATGATGAAATAATAATATAGTCTAAATGAAATTTCCTCTGTGGGATCAATATGGTTGAAAATTAATTAACTGAATTCCCGTACATGCAAAGTGCAAGTTATTTGTTTTAAGTGAATTCGGTCTTATTGTACTACTGGATGTTATAAAAAAGAACAAGAAAACAAAACAAGCCTGACGTAAATTAGAGTTGTTTTTTTTCATTTGTGAATTTATTTCTGGATTGCATCTGTCACAAACTGTACCAATTTGAAAATAAGTAATTATTTTTGAGAGATTTTCAAGCAAAGCATTTGAAAATTTGCTCACTCAAGTCAAGTCAGTTTTGTATATATAGCCTTAATCCAACCCTGTCTCCTCGAAATAATGTTTAGATATGACTAATTAGTTTTATCAATTACACTGTAGAGACAAACGTAATTGCTGTCTGGATTAAGTTCACAGGCAGTGTTTGTTTTTGTTTTGTTTTAATCAAGTGTTGCCCATGAAGATTGTTTGGTTGATGATGTACATGCACATGCGTGATTTTTTGGTGTCCACCTTCTTTCCTTTACCAATCTTGGGGATATAGAAGACAAGAAATTTACTGATGTTTAAGAACATTTATATCCCCTTTATGTGTAACATGTGCATCTCCTCTTATGTCTTAAAAACAAAACAGTATTGTAAATTATAGTCATGATGCCTTGGTGTCCTAAAATTGGGTCGCAGCTGAGAAACTGTAACTTAGATCCTGAAATTCAGATGAGGCAAAGCTCCCCCAGAGTCAGAAATTATTCATATGAGGAGCTTTAACTGTAAAAACATTCCAGCCATCATTTCAGTTCACTGTTTATTTTTTCAAGTGCCATGTGTAACCATTTAAAGTTCAAACTTTTAAACTCATTGTTGCATTTCATATTTCATCTCTTAACTACCATTCACAAACCGCACACACTCACTTTTTTGCTCTTGTCTGTGCTCAGAGGCCCGTCCAACAGAAGCAAATGCTGATATAACTTCTAAAAACATCATCTGTTAAGCTCCAGACACACACATAAATATTTGGAAACCAATTGCACATACCAGCATGATTCGGAACTTACTACTGAACATGCAGGCAACTTGGGAACAATTGCTGACAGATTTCATTAGTACTGGAAATTGAAAATAATGCTTAGCCTCTTACGCTCGTGGTAACAGTGTTTAATAATCTGACTTTAATTGAACCTTCAGTCCACCTGTGTGCTTCTACTAAAAATTTACCGCAGCACACAGTATAAGATGACTGACTTATTATGGAGCTAAGCAAAACCTACAAATTATAAGATTAAAAAGTACAGGTCAGAATTAGATTACCGTCTTTAAATAGAGAAGAAATAATTTAGTGTAACTTCCAGGAAGCCTCCAATCTGGGAAGGACCATTAGCCTGCAAGGTGAGCCCAAACCACCATGTCCTTAACAAACAAATAAAATGGTAAAAACTATTCTGAATCACCGGAGGTAGACAGCCATTGGCCTTTTGTTGTTGTGTTTTGTTGTTAAAAATCTCCTTTGCTATAGGAAACAAAACAACAGTCTACATGCTGACAGCGCCAAGTTTTGATGAGGGTTTGGACCATGGGTTAGGGCATGCCTGCTTTGTGGTTTCGGTAAATTGTTGAAAAGATCTACAGCAAAAAACAACTTGTGAATGCAGCTCAGAAAAGCTCAGACTCTCCCAGGACTCTCATGCCAGACGTTAATTCATTTGTTGTTAGCCAGACATGACTTGATTTGCCACACTGGTTTACTATGGAAGCAACATGCACCAGTAACACTGACTTCTTTAATCTAACAATCAGTTCCTCTTTACGAAAGCCTCTGTGGTATGGTTTAATAATGTTCTGCAAGAGCCACATACAGCCAGCAAATTGTCTGTGGTTTTAACAGGACTGCTGAGCTTCTTCAGAGCTAAAGTACAGTCAGGTTTAACCTCTAGGGTGTGGATTATCAAATTATGTTTGTCTTGCTGTCAGTAAGAATTAAATTACACAGTTGACATACATCTGTAACTGTTGTTTTTTTGGCATTGCTCTTTACGGAGCCACTTTAATGACAGTATTTGCCTCCCTACTTGAAAATGTTCAAACACAACAGGTAACCCGCAACACTATTTTGCAAGGTCACTGTGTCTGCATCCTGGGTTTAGTACCACCAAAGATAATTGTGGATGGTATAAAGACATAGGAACAAGACAAAACATTTTTCCCCTTTAGCAGAATGATAATGTGTGCTTCCAGACCTTTCTCTAGCGGTGACAAACTAATCTTGACCTCAAAGTTACTAGTAACAACAGCTGTCAGTTAAATTTAAAAAAAAAAAAGTTCAAGATTTCCATCTGAAATGTAGCAGAGTAGAGGTAAAAAGCAACAGAAAACAAGCCAGGTACAGGCACCTAAAAAAAACAGTTCTTGAATAAATACCTTTAGCCCTGAGGCGTTTTAACCAAGAGACACATGCTATTGTTTTCTTTCTGAGCTACTCAGAAGTTATCAGAGAAAATGTGAACGCACAAAAAAGTCAGAGCACCTCTATCTGTCCTCACAAAGAAAAAGTTTATAGGGATCAAGAGGCCCAAGACATTGTTTTCAAAGTGCTGTCAGTTTTTATGCTGTAAGTCACATAATAACAGCATTATATGATAAAACAGACAACAAAACAGTTTCATTGGGAAACAACAAAGCTTTCTCATTTCTGAGTTGTTTTCCTTCTGCTCATTTCACACAGGGCTGCTCTTGCACAGCTCCTACATTTACATCCCACAGACAGCCAGCTAGTTAAGAAAACTGCAAAACTTTATATGAAAGTCTGTAAAGATTCAAGTGAAGACATGCGACAACTTAAAAACTTAAAGCACTTCAGAGCCCCACTTTTGAACTTACAACAAATGAGGTAGAAAAAAAATCTGTTCACAGGATCTATTTTAGCTCCAACATACAGAAGATGGATATGAAGTATACTGGTGATAAATGAAACACCTGAAGAAACACAGTAGAAACGCAAGTTATGCTGTTCAAGGAAAATAAAATACATCTTCTTACCGGACATTTCCAAACACCGTTTGTTCTCAAAACACGGCCTTGTTCTTAGACAATTACTTTCACATTTTCTTTTTCAGAATGCCATATTTTCCTAGACTTACATTTCCAGACTTCTTGGTAGATTTTTCGGGCCAAAGTACAAATAGCCCGCAAACTGCAATAACTTGCAAAACCTGCTGCCTTTTTTATTCACTTTCTCCATGGAAACTATGAAGAACGCAGCCATGAAAGTTATCTTACACAGTAAAAATGGTCTGCTTACTTTTCCGATAACAACATCACTGCATAACTCATAAATACAATATTGAAACAAACTTAAAGTAATTATCTCAAACATTCATTTAAATAAATGTCTGTTGAATCACTATCTGTCCACAAAGTAATGAGAACAAAGGTGATTGAGCCTATGGCCCACTGATGAAAGTATTACATTATTTATATATGTGGAGCTTTATGAACCGGGTGTCAAGGGCGACATTTGTGGAAAAAATGCTGTATTGCTATCAAACTATTTAAATAATATGAGTTGGCTTTTGTTATTAATTAGTCACAGGAAATGCAATGTTTTTGTCGTTGAAATTCAATGGCATTGCCGTATTTTCTTTTAAATTTATTCTGTTGTTGATTTCTGGATTTGATACAGTTTTATAACACTTAGGGCGGAGATTTTTGCAGACTGTGACATACAAGCGCAGAGGCAGTTCTGTGTAGGAGTGTGCATTCAGTCGCACACCACACTTCTTGCGTTGCTTTCGGAGACATCAAGCTCGCACTCTTTCACACAGTGGTAAACATGCTGGCTGTTCTGTCTGCCTACTTCAAACACCACGATAAAAACTGACTGTATGATCAGTTTATTTTAAGAAATTACATTTTTCCTAGAAAACACAGTAGGGGAAATATTCTGAAAACACAAATATTTTTCCATACTCTCTTTCCATACTCTCTTCTATACTTATCCAGTACTGGAAATTGCATAATTTTCCATACCATGTGAATAGATTTTCAGATGGGAATCATTGAAGACAGGTTTTCAGAGAGCTGCTTTCTTAATGTGACATGCAAGAATGAAAATTTGCCAGTTGGAAAAAAAAATTATCTAAAATTTCACATTTATTTAATTCTACAACTTCAGGTGTGGGACTCATTTTTAGATACTTGAAGTGAATGAGCAGCATGGAAAGATCCTTTTCTCTGTTTCACACAGATACTACACCAGTCTTGTCATTAACACTGGCACACTCTGTCAATTAGGTGATAGTAAGCTGAGCCAAGAGCAATCTAGTAGATCTTTTGTACTTCTGCAAAACGATTCTGAGGAGCTCTTTTTTTTTTATACCTTACTGAAGACGAAGCTCCACTACATTAGGCTTTTGATAAGAACTTGACTTCGACTGTGCGCATCCACCTCATAAACATGCACATCTTTGCAGAGACCCTTGAACATCTATCTGCATCCTGGGACACTTCTGATGACCCATTCATGTGCAGTGAATCAGGCTTTTGGTATTTCCACAAGAATTAGGTCCAATAACTCAATTTATGATTTAATTGGTTGCAGCTTGGCCTCAGTTAGCTAGTTTATCATATTGGTATGCAGTTTCTTCTCAGAAGGTCCTTTATCAACAAAGATAACCACACTTTTAGACACACCATGTCTGTTTTTTCTGACAAACAGTTATGAATATAATGATAAAATGCAGCATACGCATAAGCCAATAAGCGTTTTAAGTCAAGGTGACTTAGGACAAGGTAGCTGAAATGGAAACACAACATGTGATTCTGATGAGAGCTGCACAGACTAAAAGCTTGATGGTGATGGTGAAAAGCTTTCACAACATTAATGTGATGTGTTTTTACAATGCATTTTTCATGTTTGTGTGGTACATTCTTGTCATAGAATAGTGTGTTTGTAAAGGTTAAACTCTGGCGGGTCAGAGCTTACTGCTGCAACCTTAACTGCTAAGACTTGAGCAACAAGAAACTGCAATCAAAAATTAAATATCCGCAATCAAAAAAAAAAATTTAAAACTCAAACTTAAATCAAGACTGTTTGTTGTCATAACATAATCCCATGTTTATAATAAAGCAAAACAGCAGTCTGTTGCAAGCTGTGGCTTTATTCGGTTATCCTAAGTAACCTGAAACAACAACCAACCTGTTCTAGGTTGGACACGGCAAATCTGTCCAGATATAGTAAATCACCTTCTTGGAACAGCCACAGGGTGACTGTTCTCATTTAAAAAATGGTGGTTTGTTAAAGCACTTAAAAAGTTTTCTGACAAGAACCTCTTCCAGTTGTCTAAATAATGACTGTTGTTTGGCTGGAGAATTGGTAGAAGATGCATTACCTCATGATAGCTCCAAAAACAGAAGAGAAAGGAAAAAAGACCTTAGAGGGAGAGTTTCGAAATCTTTATAAATATGTGTTTGCTGTCTTGCTGACAGTTACATGAGAAGATTAATAGCACTCTTATCTCAGTATGCTAAATATGAGGCTCTTTCCAATGAATAATTTGGCCTGGCACAAAGACTGGAAACAAGGGGAAACATGCTCAAAAATACATGGACACATCTGCCACAGCATGCCCGCAGCAGAGTGTGTCATTCATAATCAACTGAAGCTACCACACTGACCACGGCTCTTCTCTTTTTTAACTCAGTCTATTTTTTTTTCTATGCACAGCCCCACAACTCCCTAACAAACAAAAAGTACACAGAACTGTGTAGAAAATTAGTACAATATGCTTATAAATGATTAAAATGAATACCTCCAGAGGCAATATCATGCAGCAGAGTAAACTTGTGAGTATTTTTATGTTTCACAGTAAAATAAATCTATCCAGTTGATGCATACTGTTGTTAAAATGATGATGTTAATTAATTCAGTACCGATTAATATACCCGAACTGAATTCAGTGCAGCTGGCAGCAACCACATGCTACAGAGACAGAGTCTGTGCAGCAGGTAAAAACCCCACTCTGCCCAGCCTTCTTGAAACATCACGCCCATGCACCATGAGTTTTGGCTGGTATCGTCGTTCAAGTTAGCAGAGCACTAAACCAGAAGTTAGACGCTCGGCCACCAAGTCTCTAGCGCGTCTGGTTTACGGGCCCAACGATGCTGCAGATCTGGGTTAACTGAAATACAGAAAAAAATCTTTTTTAGCCTCAAACACCACTGAGCAAATTCCATTAGAATAAACTCCTACACTGTAACCAGTTTTCTCCTTATACATCCATGAAATACGCCCCGATTCCCTTGCTCTATAGCGGTGGAAAATCAGAAAAGTATATACAAACACTATTTGAAATGTTATTTGTCATTCTTCTTGAGCCCAAGGTGTCAAAAAATGCCAATGCCTATCATTTTGGAGAGAAAAGAGAACCAAATTGTTTTGTCGCTTGTTATCCAAGACTACAAATTCTCCAGGTACTGGCTGTATCTGACTCAGAATTGTGGGAGCAGACCAAGAATTGCCTTATAAAGGTATACCAATGTAAGAGCCTACGGGCCACCGGAGTAGGTCATCCTACCTGAGAGCACAACTCACAATGGAGAGTCAAACCATTGTGTAATACAGTAAACAAGCTCACTGCGACGGGTCGTAAATGTGCAATTTCTTACTTTTTTTTTTTTTTTACAATACTAGATATCAAACAAAAACCAGAGACTGTATTGTATTAGGTTGCTGTGAGTTCTAAAATGTAACACTTCTAGGCAGAAGGTCTCTCCTCTCTCCTCCAATGTGCTCACTGCCAGCGTGTCCACAGCTCCCTGTACCAAAGAGCAGTATGACAGTTTGAAGCACTCATTCTGCAGCGAAATCTGAGGACCAAAATGTCCCAAGAAGTACACAGAAATCTCAGTCAACTGACGTGTCTCCGACTGATGATTTGAATTTCGGTCTTTCAAGGGGCAGCCCTACGAGATACTACGTAAGTGTAGCCTCAACTTGACAGTTTCTGATTCAGAATTTCATGAAAAGCAAATTCACCTGAACAGCATTTACGCAACACAAAAAGTCTGTATGCAAATAAAAATAACGTATTACTATAAATTAGTTCTACACTCTGTGAATCACTTTATTAATTCGACCAGCGTCTGTGCTGTGGGCGCCCTGACTTCTGTCTGGTTAACATCCTGAGGAGGCGGGCACTGAGGGGACTGAAGCAACCCTTCTCATCTCTAACCACAAAGCCCAACTCCCACTGAGTCTGAATGTGCTGGTGTGCTGACCTTCCTTCGCAGAGATCAAACAGCAGCGCACACACTTCACTCATAATCTGTTTCTTTCAGTTCAGCATCAAGGCATAAATTAAGCCAAAACATCACAGTGACAAATCAGAGCCAGCACTGTCTCCTGTATGACTCACTCACTGTGTTCTGGCAGATTGAATTACTATCTGCTGACCAGTAATTTAAGACTAAGCAGTGTTTCCAGCAATATGGAGGAAATTTAAAAGACAAGGTCAAATGTATTAAAAATGCTTCCTGGTTACAAGATGTTGGAGCAAAACATCACCAAATAAGCGCTCAAATAGTCATTCTGTTTCTGATTTCCTTAATAAACACAAAGACTAATAGAAGTCTGGGTTTGTCACTAACCACAGACTTAAAGATATATCATGATACATTATCATTCTTGTTAGGTCTTTTCTTCAGCCACACGTGTGCATGCCACTGAGTGATAGTTGAAACCTCATCACTGAATTGACCAGAATGCAGCAGAACATGAAAGTCTTGTGATAAATTAACATGTGACCCTGAGTCCATGAAATCGGATGCTCTGTTGCTCTTTTTTGTCCTTTTGCTTTCTCTGACAGCGATCTGTTTTTATTCAACAAAGTTATTCCTCACCGCATGGAACTATGCAGCCCATATTATAAATAACATTCCTGTCCTCAGCTGTTTCTGTAACTGTAGCTCATTTTTAGGGCAACAACTAAGCTCTTGATAACATCAATTTATCTTTTGCTTGCTTTCAGGATTAATCAATTGATTGTTTGGTCTACAAAATGTCGGAAAATTGTGGAAAATGATGATCACTGTTTCCCAAAGCCCAAGATGACGTCCTCAAATGTGTTTTTGTCCACAGCCCAAAGATATTCAGTCAACTGTCATTGAGGAGTAAAGAAACCAAAAAATATTTACATTTAGGTATATGGAAATTCCAAATGGAAAACTATCAAATTAGTTGCTAATTAATTTCATAGTTGACAAATAATCGATAAAATGTTGCAGCACTACTCATCAGTATCACTTGCCATCTGCTCTTTTCTTAAAAACACGATTCACAAATAGGGGCATAAGAAAATAATGATGCAACTAAGTATTTCGTTTTGCGATATTGTATCATTGCTGAAACACATTAGCAAAAATTAAATGTTTATACATTTTAATTTTGTTAATGTGTTTACTTTCCTGCAAGTACTTTTGTTTTAACTGTTAAAGGCAAATGTTAATTCCTTTACTCAGACTGCACAAAAAGTAGAGCTATGATGTTGAATGTTACAGTAAGTATAAATGCAATAAATGCAAATGTTTTTTATGCTTTTTATTAGGTGGTGTGTTCTATATGCTATGACAGTTTTCCTAAAATGACCGTTTAAAAAATTGCAATATATCGCCTTTCTTCCGATATGACATTATATGAAATCATAACACTGTACTGTGATACATATTGTATCACCACATTCTCGACAGTATACAACCCTATTAACAATACAGTTTTATTTCTCCTGAAGAAACCCAGATTTAAAGAGCAGACATACTAGCAAAACTGGAGCATCAGCATTGTATATTTTCCTGAGATGGTTTTGCAAAACACTATAGTCTTCCTAAAAGAAAGACATCCGGTTACACTTGTCTCCATTTATCATAATCATTTTATAATTGTAACCTACTCTGTGTCTGCAGCTAATTATCTGAGTGGTGCTTCAGGGGCCAAAGGATTTATTTGAAAAACTCAACAGCAACATCCCTTTCTGGAGTCAACAACAGGATATTTGTCTGTGTTTGTAATCCTGCTTTATGAGCAGGCAGTCTTTGGTATGCACAAAGCTTAATTGATGATAGCATGTTTTTTGGCTTTCTTGTTTTGATTTTGGTATGTGATGTCAACGGCTTACCATTAATCAATTTATCGCTGACAATACTTTTGATTGGTTACACATGACGGTCTATTGGTTAATTTTTTTACTGCACTGGTCACATACCGTGTCTGGTGGGAGCTAGCGAGCGGTGCTGCTTATTGGGTGAGTACTGATCGTAACATTGTCTTGACCCAACAGTATTGCTGTGGAAACACTGTGCCCACCCTCTGGTCTACCTATGGGTCGTCGTGGTTATTTTATGGGTTGGGTGCTGAAACACGGGGACAAAATGGCAACAGTTTCTATATAACTGATACCTTACAGGACCAAATCATAACACAGATTTTGGTGCCTCATTTCCTCGCCACACTATGTAAGTAGCGAGACAGAGATTGAGCACGAGCGAAACAGATAGAGTGAGCTAGAAAGCGTGTGCATGCTTGTGGTGGTGAGGCAGTTGCAAGCAGAGCAGAGAGATAAAGTTAAGTGGCATTGCAGTGTGTGAACAGCTCAGCTGTTTGTCAGTGAATAAATGCTACAACTCTTGTTGTAGAAAGGTGAATTTGTTATTAATACTATACTTTAAACTGCTAAGTTTACTGTAACAAAAAGCCAGTCTTTACTGTCATCCGTTTTGTGCTTTATTTCTTAAAAAGTATTGGTTCAGGCACCATTTAGGCACCTGTACTGCTTTATAAATCATTTTAGTACAGCTATTGGAAAAAAACTCAAACAATACCCAACCCTTGCAAGTATGTGGCTAAATTTTGAGCCACATATCCCATTTAGCATTATTAACTATTGTTATCACTCTTAGCTCTGTTAACACTGTTAGCAGTATCGTCACAGTTGGTGGTGCTAACACAGGTAACAATGCCAAAGGGGTATGAGGCTCAAAATGACACCACCAACTCACCAGGACGAACTTGGGGTCAGACTGAAGGGTGGAAATCATGTTTCTGCATCAATGGGATGGCGTTATCAACATAATGGATGGTTGTATGAGTGGGGCCACAGTCTTACTCCCATCCGACCACCTAACCAGCACGGGCCTGCAGGTGAACCGACAGCAATGGGCACTATGTTTCTGCACGTTAACACAGGCAGCCGACTGTCCGTCAGAAAAAATCCACAGAAAATAAATTCAAGGCCAGACATTCATTTTGCAAAATTTTACCACCTCTATATGGATAGTGCTTTAAAATGCGGCACTATAGCTCACCAAATCCATGGATTGGTATTTCACGACATTTTGCATTTTTTTCTTGAAAATTAGTTCTTTACCATTTAATGGGTAGCAAAATACCTAAAACTAACATCCCTTATTTGATGGACAGAGTGACACAATTTAGAGTCACAGTTAAGGAAAATCATTTAACCAACCACTAAATGCAGACCATCTGTGTATTTACTTTTGATAAAAAATATGCAAAATAAAAGAGGATGGATAATTAAATCCCACACAAAGCAGAACCAATGACACCATTGTTCCTTTTTGTTTAGCATAGCTTCATATTGCTTGTGGGGGAAAAAGTTCCGCTTCAGTGTTTCGTGCAAGGCTAACATGTGGTCAGCTTAATGTTTTATCTTTCAGTGTTGCATCCTAACTATGCCTCTCTTGTCTATTGTTATCCATCTGTTTTTGTTTCTCTATTTATTGCAAGTAAAATAAAAAAATAAAAAACACACATCTGAATGGCATTGCTTTGACCTTTGGCCGCCCTTGAACGTGTTAGACACACAGCTGGCTGCTGTCTGTTATCCGGGCAGCAGACTGGCATCAATGAGGCACAGCTTTGATCTGCTGTCTCTCTCTTTTTGCAGACTTTGGATATATGATTACACACTGTAACTACGCCTGAGCAACAGACATAAGACTCTCATCCAGCAGCTTTTTTACAAGGACATGACAGAAAACACTATGTCCCCTTGTGTCACTAACTGTTGCTCTTTGAGAAGATGAAAAACAATAAACACAAAGAGCTCAAGGACATGGAGAGAGTTTCAAAAGATGAAGTCTGTCCTGAAAGCCTGCCAGAAAAACTCTGAGAGGATGCGAACCATGGAAATTAGACATCTTGCAGAAAAAAAGGCAAAATGTATTGATGCAAAAGTGATGAAGTCTGCACCTCTGAGAAAAAGCTGAACTGAGGGATCATATTCAAACCAGCAAGACATCTGACTCCTGAGATAGTGCCTAATTCCCAACCAAGTTGGAGACTCGGACTAATCAAGTTATGTCTTAACCCAGCTCCTCTTAGGTCACCCTTAAAGAATTCTGTGCTCTAAAAAAACAAAAAAAAGATCAGTTGCACACATTGCCGTTTACGCCTTTTAATGTTAGGGTAAATTTTATACTTAAATTTAACCAACAGGACTTAAATGACATTAAGTAGCATGTAAATGTTGAGGTGAGTCCGTGTTAGTCTAGATATATATCAAAGCTGAAAGTCCACACTGGTTGTAATGGAAACACATGGGATGAGCTGATCATCTGCACTAATGAGATTCAAACTCTGCTGATTAAGCGCAGATTGGACTTGTGTCTTTCTGACATTCAGAGAGACACAGGGGGACTGAGAGGTGCAGTATAAACATAGATAATTAGCTTTGATTAACACTGAATGCACACACACACACACTGTCAATGCTGTTTGAGGGCCACGGCTGTTTAATCAACAATCAAAACAAAATCATCCGCAGTTATTACCTGAGCCAGAGTGACTTGTAAAATTTACATTATCATTGCAGTCATACCTCCACAGTCATTAACTAAGAGCCTTGCTGGTTTCAGCATGCATTAGTAATGAAGTACTGAAGTAACCCCAAATCCGTTTATGAAAGTCTCTGTTGCAGTCCGCCAATATCTTCAATAACACTAAAAGCTGAAGTCAAATAAAAACTGTGGCCTAAAAAGAAATCTAAGGATGTTATCGTTGGACAAATGTAGGGGTTTTTTGTTGCAGAAAAGACACAGGGTGGCCAAATGTTTAAAGTACACAGTGCAGACAATTCTACATTATGGGATCAGACTTTTGTATTCTGTTCTTCTTGCATATTTTAATAATTTGTCAAGACATCTAAAGCATTATTTGCAATCCTCATTAAAAAAAAACACATTAGCAGAGACTTCTTAATATGAAAAGAAGCGCTTTCTCTTCAAATCTCAAACTCAAAAATCTTAGGTTCCTTCTCTTTGACTGCATCTAATGAAAAAATGAAAACAGACATTGATTGAGCCCTCGCTATAGTGGCATTTATGTGTGCCAAAAAAATATCTAAAGAAAAGGAGGAAAACATGAATGTGGTCATGGCTGGGGGAAGAGGCCAACTTGGCATGGCAATTTTGGAATGAAAGCTCACAGTATTTATTACAGCCTCAACCATTTAGCATTCACTAGTCGGACTGATCAGTGTGTCATTTCCTGAATCACTTTTATTGGTTGGTTAGTGGACGTAGGTCCTAAGAGCAGTCTCAGAATGAGATGATCATCCCAATTTTCTGACACTCCAAGGCTGTCTTTGTTTGCATGACCGCGAGACAACGGCCAACCTCTCTCACTGTGTGACGTAGGAGCCCCATTTTAGATTTTATGAATTGTTGTTTTTTGTCATGGGTAGTTTCTCACAGAACGCTAATATTACACAGCAAAAAAAGTGTCACCAAGGAGGTCAGTTTTTCATAGCTTTCACATGACACAGAAGGCGTCGACCAGTTACAGTGTGCAAAATGGATGTCACATCACACAACAGCACAACAATAGCAGTCCTGTTGTAACTGTCACAAATTTGCATCGCTGCTGCTATACATAATCATAATGCAGGCAAAAGTGGCTGGTAGATTACAAAAACTCTCACGGCGAAGCATATTTCTTTACCAGTCAAAATAATAAATTGCCTTCTTGTATCACACACACATTTGTTTTAGAGCATATCATTGAAATAATGTTTTTTAAGGCAAACACAAACAAGTGGCCAGAGCAAAATCTGAAGCAAAATTATTTTAATATATTGAACGACTCATCACCATCACCTCAGCATGTGAATAAGTTCCCTCTGTTAAGCACTGATGCAGTGTTTATGTCTGAGGCTTTTATTGTGAAAGGTAAGGACAGAGAAGGTGGAGTTGACAATAAAGAGTTTACTTTCCTGGTTCAAACTACAACGTCTCCGTGTTATTGCTTCATAGCCTTCATAAGTATGTGTGAGACACTAGCTGATAGTGATAGTTTAGTAGATCGGCTGATGTCCCGTACAGTAAACACCAACGCAGAACTAGTAGTGCCCGAGATGGTCGGGTTAAGCACACCAGCGCAGGAGTGTGTGTGACAGACAGCACAGGAGCAGCTTATAAGCAGCAGAGCCGTGCACCCTAAATAACACAAAAACGCAACAGAATAGTTTAACTATTTTAGTACAAACATTTGGATGGCTCTCTAAGATATACTCACCAAACGAAAAAATCTACCCACACTTGGCAGGTGTCCTGACCAGAGATGTCACCACAGACAACCGGTTTGTAATACTGCAGATGCAGGGCTTCATCAATGAGCCATGGGCTCAGTCACCATTGTGTTCCCTCATTCGGCTATAGATAGTGACTTAACAGACATTAGTTTAAATGAAAATCTTTGAGATTATTACTTTAATGACTAATGCATTTTGGCTGAGCTCCCCTCTGTGCCATTTTGAAAGATGCTTCTTGGCATTTGGCAAAGCTGTTATAGTTGAAGAGGGGAGAAGCGAGCAGTTAACAGAGACTAAAACAGCAATGTTAATACCTCCAGTGTTTTTTCTGTTCAACTTCAGACTGCACAATCCATAGAACTGGACAAAGTGTATTTTTTCACCATGCAAAGAGTACTAACAGCAAGCACTGAATGCTTGGGAAAGTGATATCAGTTGAGAAATCTGACACTTTATTTTTATGAGCCCCACAAAAGGCTGAAAGGAACAACAAAATGAACCATATGTTCTATATATTTAAAATAAAGTAAAGCTATCCCACTTGCTACTGAACGAGGCTGCACGCTGGAGACGACTCAGAAACAGAGAGGGAGGGGGGGCTGACATAATTCTGTGAGTTTTGGCAAAGCTCACCCTGGGTTTTCTCCTGTCACTAAGATTGACTGCAGTAAGAGCCACTTACACTGGTGCAGCCTCAGTGGCTGCTGAAGCCAAAGAGTGGACACGCCAAGATACGCACTCCTCCTCTCTCTTTTATAAAAGGTGGTGTTACCAAAGATATGGGAAATAAGGAATTCACTGCCATTTTATTGGAAAAAGCCTCTAGTATGAAGTGTTTATTCCATTGATACAAGAAAAGAGGTGCAAAGCATGAGGTACCACAGGACGGACGCCTACGTGAAACAGCATAAACTACATCCATTTACCAGACAGTTTCTCAAAAACAGGAAAAAAAAAGTATTGGCATGACGCATGATCAAGATCAAGCCATAACATGTAAAAGGTGAACTAATGTGCTCCATGGGAACATTTAAATTCACAGTGATAAGCCAGCTCTGGTAAATCCAAGTGAGCTCATCATAATTTTTATGCCCACATGCCTCTGCTGGTTTCTAACACTCACTCCATTCATACAACATTATGTCTGGCTGGATGTGGTAAGAACGTAGCACAAAGAAAACACTTTCTTTTGGTAAAAAACGCAATTTGGATTCAATTAAAAATTTGCTGATTAAAGTTTATACGTGTGTTTTTCAGTTAACAGTCAACTAAATTAAATCCAGTTATTAGCCCTTTCAAATCAAAAAGAAAATAAGTTGAAAATTAATATTAAAAAAGGAGAGAGAAATATTAGAAAATCATCAAAAAGAAAAAATGGGGAGAAATCCAGAAACTATATTCATGACTATAATATACTCATATACTTTTTTGTGCTAATCTACAGGTAATTTTTTAAAATCTTTTTACTAATTTGTTGCCAGTTTTCAGGGTCATTTCTTGTTAAGTTCCTCATTGCCTTCCTCCTATGTTTTTTAAAGACATTGAGCCAATATGCTGAGGTTTCAAAGGGTTAAAGCTGCTTTACTGCCACCTTTAAATTTGAAGAGACAGGTCATAGGCTACTTTCCTCCTTTGTTTTCTGTCTAGAAACACCAAAACAGAAATTGTACAATATCCTTTTACTGCAAATCCACCAACTGAACAGTTGCAGAGCCCACAGTTGCAGAGCCTATTTCTTGCCAAGTCTTGCAGCCATCCTGCAGTGTAAATAAATGTAAATCATATTCTTTCAAGTGTGCCTCACCAGAATATGACATGCCGTTTTTCAAAGTGGATGTGAAAATACCTCTGGGTGTGTGCGTGGAAATGAGGGGGAGTTGCTGTATACTCACTTGCACTCAGAGAGATGAAATCAAACTGCAACAGGATCAGGGCAATTAGTTGACTACAACTGGGGGTCCTTTGTCACTGTATGATACAGTATCACACGGAGCAGCAGGGGGCTGCAGCAGAGCAGCAGCTACACTAATTAATCTGATGCATGCTAGGTGTGTTTGCGTACACCAAACCATGCTTTTATGCGCCGTTTTTTAAAATTACACAACTGAAGGAAAACGCCTAAAATTGTAAGTAAAAATAAAAACATCTCAAAAACGTTTTTACACTTGGCTGAAGTCAGAAAGTCAGTATACAGATAAGCAAAAGGCGTGAACGTTAGCTAACAAACCATGAAGCAGGTCAGCTAGATAACTATCAACTGCAACTTTCGGTTAAGTAAAAAAACGGAAAAGTGGCGGCAGACGAAAACATCTAGAAAACATCAGATGTAGGCCAATTTGAGAATGTAACCTACTAAAATTAGTACATGAAACTAAAATAAATGCCCTAACTCTACTTTTTTACACTATTTATTTAGCTCTTTCCATCATAGTGTTGCGTCTTCTTCTGCGATTTTATAAAGGCACCTGACCGGAGGATTAGCGCCACCTCCTGTTTAATGGCATAACTGAAGGCTAACGGCTGGAAATTTATTTTTAAATTAATTTTTCACCGTAATTTGATAGAAACTTTTATATTTTGTTTTTTTTTTTTCTTCAATAAATAATCAAAATAAATTACTAAAGGGCTGACGATGTGGAAGTTTGAATAGGGTTAAACATTCCTTCTTGCCTTATAGAAACACAATTAGTGACAATAATTGAGACAAAAGTGCGGTACTTACTCAGCATGACGATGGAGAGATAAATGTTGTAGTGTTTTATATAATCCATGGCTCCAGTTTTTCGGCAGGTCCACAAAGAGTCCGTTAAGTTCTCGGCACCTTTACGTCCTCATGGAGACAAACAGGCTCGTGAAGCTCACAGTAAACAGACACACGCGCGCGCTCCTCCGGACAGTGTAGTTGTTGCTCCAAGTTGCGCACTGTTGTTACTCATTCCGCTGATGCTGATGCTGCTGCAGCTCTCAGTGACGACAACCCCCCTCTCTACCTCCCTTTACTCCCCCTCTCTCTCTCTCCCTCTCTCTCACTGTGTGTTAGTCACCACTCATAAAGGCTCCTGGTCCTAAAGTCATTCATTTTCTCAGGTTTCACTCTTCGCACTGTTATATTCAATTTTTGCTCTAAAAAGAGTTTTATCTCTGTGCTCTGTCTGCAAGTGGTGATATCAGTTTGTTCATGAAGAATGAATATAAACCACTACAATAAAGATCTGAGACCAAAGAGAATTATTATATGAGGAGAGACCTGGGATAGTTATGACCCTTTTTAGTCACTTTTACACAGCGATGATGCCCTCTTTATACCACCCCTGCATTTTTACCACATGCCCCCGCTTACCCCCACTATCCTTACATGAGGCTAAATTATCTGAAATACAGGAGTTGCCATCATGCGCTGGTGGTGTCATTAGCAGCCGGAGTCTGCGCAGTAGCAATATCTGCAATGGGGTAGTTCCCATCAAAACACCCGTTTGACCAATGGCGAGCAGCCCCATTGAAATTGAGTGTATGGATTGGCTGTCACAGCTGTCAGTCAATACAGAAAAGCCCCGTTTTGTATAATTTAATAACTCATTAAAACCGAAATTGTAAAAATGATCACTTGAACACATATCAGGATAATGAGAACTGCCTTCAGTGACAGAAACTGCCAAAATTTATTTTGCTTGTACTTTTAGTTTTTAGTTTGGCCTATGTCCCATTCACTAACACAGAGAGGCGGGCTTTATGACCTATACTGCAGACAGACACCAGGGGGCGATCAAGACTGAATAGCTTCACTTTAGGGGCACTGTCATGTCGTCCATCTTTATATAACTGCTTACACACACAAACAAAATCCACTCTGCATTGAGGTATTTTATCTGAACAATAAAAAATTGACTATTGTCATCCTTTATTGATGACAACTCAACAAATACGTAAGAAAGCTATACTGTGTATGAGTCACTGGTCAATGAATCAATGTGCAAAACTGTGAATTTCTAGGATTATGCACAGTTTTTTGTGCGGTCTAAACATACAGCACTGTTGGTGCATTTTTTTTGATTGTATGAATACATGTGTGACTCCACATCAAACAGAATTTTTAGAGGCCTTTCATGCCTTTTTCATTTTGTTTTTTGTGAGATCAAATAAAACATTCAGTACTGATGTTTGAAATTTCTGGGGATAAAAAGGTCAAACTGACAGTTTAAGTTGTCTTACAACCCACAAAAAATGTAAACTTGCCTCTTTGTGTCTTGTTGTGATTGTTCCTCTCTTTACAAAGACTGCTGGACACACCTATGTGGCACTACAATCACTCAAGGTCTGCTTCATCAGTCCACTGAAGAGTACATCATGTTCAGCTGTAAACCTGTAAATCAATGGCAGTTTGAATAACATGTTTGTCACTCTTTAAGAATTCGTCACACTGCAGATTTACAATGTGACAGCAAAATTGAGGGTTGCGGTGGAGTGAGTGGAAAATAGCTTCAGGACAGAGGAACGTAAGAGTCAGAGAGTAACTTCTTTTTAAAGGGTGTAAATTGTGTCTGCAGTTTTCAAGCACCAGGAGATGTTCTTGATTCTGAGGTCATCCTCTTAAAGACTTCAAGACCCATCAGGGAATCATCAGGGAAAGTTTAATTTTATGAAAGGATGGAGAATACTGATAGAAGTGACGATGGGTGCAACAGGCTCATTCAAATACAATTCATCGTTCACAGAAACATGCTGCTGAATAAGAATTTATCACAAATGCAGCTTTCATGTGTAATGATAGGCAAAGCACGATGGAGCATTAAGTTTCTGCATTAAAGCCCTTTCTTGGTTAGGTTTAGAAAAGATTTGTGGTTCGGTTAAAGGGTGAAGTGTGTAAAATTTAGGGTGATTTGGTGACGTCCAGCTGTGAATAGTAGATTGCAACCAGCTTAACTTCCCCTGGCGAGAATTCCTTCATTAGTTGAAAGCCAAGTTATCCAAGGAGGTCTCTTCCTCTCCAAAACAAAACAGGCAATTTAAACAGCTATAAACACTGAATAAAGTTTCGTGCTACAAATAAGTGACACCACAGACGCACCTTTTTCTCTCATGAGTTAATGTGTGCTCACTTTTTTCTGGTCTGGACGTTTAGATGGTTTTACTGTGAGCAGAATTTTTCGTAGAGGTCTCTTCCTTTCCAAAATAAATGGATGTGGTTATTTTAAACACTAGAAACACTAACTTAAGCACTTTCACGTTACAAACACTGTAATTCTGGCGTTGCTTATTGCAGTTGGGCTTCTTACTTGGGGGGCTGACACGAAAATGTGATTGGCCTTATCTAAAGCCAGTGTTTGGTTTGAACGTTCTGGGCTACTGTAGAAACATGGCTATACATGGATCTCCAAAAATTAGGGACAAGCTCCCTATGTAGATATAAACAGCCTCTTTTAAGGTAAGGACAACAAAACTATTCTTGTTTCCAGGTGTTTATACACTTAAGAAAGTATACTTATTATATTTTATTTTTGCCAATATATCCCCCTTAGTCCTACACACTGGTCATAGTTACCACTTAACTTGGATATACAAAAAAATGCTGTTCACCAAGCTCGCCAGAGCCTGAGGTCAACTTTTAAGATACAACTACTTACATTGTAAATAGTTTGTAATTATAGTCGTTCTGGTTTCTGTCAGCTGCCATCTATCAGCAGCTCAGTGATGTATCTTCCACTGCACAGAGAATTGTGGGTCAGAATAGCAAGAAAATTACAGTGGCTTGAAAACTGCAGAATGATTCATTTAATATACAAACATACAAATTAAAAAAAACTGAAAGGCTGCAAGGCTGAACAAATGTCTGTGTACTCAAGAACCTCGGTTTGCTAAATAAACTCAATCGACATTTCCTCGAAGAAATTTCCTTTATCTAATCCTCTGACGTGCTATTGCAAAGGCCAAACTCCTTTTTTTTATCCTCGGAGGTGAGTGAGTTCCACCCAGAGGACAGAACAAAGGTTGAAACAGGTCAATATCCAACTCAAATGTGCCAAAACAAACATTTCCTCCCCCTTCAATATTATCTTAATTATAACTGAGATAATAGATATTTCTGTGATTTTGTACGGACATTTGTCTTTGTGTATCTTAAGACTGTTTTTGGATGTATTTAATATTATATAGGCCTATGTATGGATTACCAATTTCATATATAGTTTTAAGCTCACAGCACATGATAGTTTTGTGATTACCAGTATTTCGTGTTTGTTTTTTTCCCCCTTCTCCTAACTATGATCAATGTGGCAAGCTGTTGTGTTCATCTGGGTTGAATCGAATATGACAATATCATCAAACAATATCAAAGCACACTTCAATGACTTAATGCAAAACATTTGTTTCAATTATTCTGACACTATTATGATACGTGTGCGAGGAAACAAGCTGGCTCACAGGCTTTTGAATGTAAAAATGTAGACATCTAAGTCCAAAGATTGTTAATAACGTTTCATTCTTTTAGATACATGCATTTCTATATATACAATGCAAATATAGTGCAAAGTAAGGAAGAGTGAGAACTCTATTATCTGTATCTGTCCATCTGTTATTTTAAGCCTGGCATTGATAAAGGTTGATTAGAAGTTGCTATATTTATTATTAATTCAAAAACTATTTACAGAAAATACACATGGTTTTCTTTTAACAGGAGTAAGGATAATGGAACATTTTATTCACAAGATACTCATACCAGTACTCATACTCTTAAAAACGACATTATCTGTACCACATATTCAATTAATCCAAGGATTCAGCTCAACCCAATTGTAAAGTAAACAACAGTGAATTTATTTTTTAATCACACGATAAATGAAAAAAAACTGCCAAAATGTATCTTATACAATACTTATTGGATATATAATGTAGGCGATATATAGGTTATTCTTCTATTTGTTTTGTTTTTTTCATTTAATTTATGGCTAAGGGCAATTGTATCCATTCAGCCAAAGGGGTCATGAAGCAAACCACTGCAGCTCCACCAAACAAACCAAATGTTTGGATGTGATTCAGAGGTTGAAGAGGATTTAGAGGTTGAAGCCGATCCGACATCCACAGCGTCTGCCTCTTTTCCCCTTTAGATCCCCCTGACACTCAGCAGACTCCCAAACATGAGGATGTAACAAGTGGAAAGCGTCCTCCTCTTACTGGTCACGTTGTTACCACATCTGTGATCTTTGTGGCAAAAAAACAGTTCATTTTTGAGTCTTAGAGATTGTCAACAGGGTTTCCAAAACAGTTCAGGAATCATTAAAGTCTCTTAGCTCAATGTCAGGGCATCCTGTTTTCAGCACAAATCTGCCAGCACAAGATATTTCCACAGAGTGATCTGGCCATGGTGGTTTCTGCAGAGCTAATTAACTGCATACCACTGATTGTGATCGTCTGTCTCTTATTCTCCAGAGAGGTCTCGGCCGAACCATGGCTGCCAAAGCCTTTACATGATCTGACCAGGAAATCACCTCAAATTGACCTTCTACTACATCTGCTGTTGTGAAAGACAATTCCCCGCGTTTGAAATATAAGATAGCCGTATCTCCACACCCTTTTTCTTTACATTTCAATCCAAAATAAACATCTGCACATGTTCTCATGCTGATACAGCTGCACAGCAGCGTCTCCTACAGTAACTAGGCAGCCACCTCTGCTCACCATTGTGCTATAGACCAGTGTCAGTGAAACGGTCTGTTGTCAGAATCACACACAATATAGACCAAATCACAATGTTTGTTTACAATAACTTCCGGGCAGGAACCCCTGTGTCATGTACAGACAATAAAATATCACTCAGCAAATGCTGCCTTGGTTAGTTTTTAGCCACTTAAAAAGCCCACCTAAAAAAAAAAAAAAATCAAAATCAGTTTGTGTAGGCTTTTTTAAAAAAATATTTTAGTCACTTTTACTTGTCGTCAGAAAGCCTTTTGTGACAGAGAAATGAAGCCGTTATCTTAAAGCCACCAGACAAAAGATTTTGCTTCACAGAACATGGGAGTTGCTCATGTACAACTGATCCAGCTCGCTCTTAGTTTTTAACTATATATCTTTAAACACACATTTACAGCTGAAAATGACAACAGCAATAAACAAGTTTGCCAATTTCATATATCTCCATCTGTATCACATATTGCTCAGCTGGCAGTTACCTGAAGTTATAGCTGTTGTCAATGCAACGTCACTGTGATTCGGTCTATAAATTAATTAGTCCAATACCATAAAATGGTGTCAGATTTTGCCTGTTGGATGGAAGTTGGATTTCTGCGACATTACAAGTTGACTCCATCTCAAAAAAGACAAAAACTAAACACATGCAGCAAAAAAGTTGAGGTTAGAAGTATGTTGTTATTTCCTCCATGGTTTTCTTTTCTACTCTTCAAAAAATTAACCTGTCATTTATTTTGGGTGAAGGGAAAGTCAAACTGCTGCCAGTGAAGTTGGAACCCTGCTGCGTAAACCATGCACAAGTTACAATTATACAAGATGCTTTTGCGAATTAAAACATTTTTAGCTAGAGGACAAGAAAAGACTAAACAGATTTAAGTGTTACCCTGTGATTTTCTTGCAAACCTGTTTCCCAGCCTCCCAGCCAGAACCGTGACGCTGTTAAAAATGTACTACCTTGTTTGTAGGGGTTAAGGTTTGTCTTGTTTCTGTGGTAACATGGGGAACAGAAAAGACAGATGACTGTACTTCAGCACAGCTTCAGTAGTAGAATTTCTATCTAACACCATCTGTATAACCACAGAACAGAAGTTTATTTTTGACCATTCAACAAGTTTCTCCCTGCTCAGGAGACCAGAATGCAGTACAGCTACGACTTGCAGGTCACTGCGGTTGTTCTTTGCATCTACATCTGCTTTATACATTTCAGAGAAACACTGAAAATTACAAGCTAAAACAGAAGTAAAGCAGAGAGGCTATACGTGGAGTTGGACAACAGCTGGAGTGCACATGAGCAAACAGATGATATCTAACTGAACATCATTATGCAGGGGAGGGAAAGTGTCAACTCCGCTAATAAAACTGTATTAAGGTTAGGCTGATGATATCATGAAAACCAAACGGAACACGGTGTCTACATTTGTCAGGGTTACTTACAGGCCACCAAGTGCCAGAGAGCAGCAACTCACAATTTTTAGCTTCAAAAAGTTCAAGCGGCTATATAATCCATATCTTTATTATAATAGTGGATCTAAAATGCAGGCTGGCACAGAACAAACAAAAACCCAAAGAGAAGGGAATGCTGGAAAGCTAAGCATGATACATAAAGACAATCTGAAGTGGGCTAGTACATATACCACCAAGTCAATTATCCTTCAACATTGTGGAGAGTTTCTGTAAGCTTAGAGTCTTATTGAGTTTCTGGGACTTTTTATGTATGACTGCTTTGTTTTCCTTCCTTTCAAACATCCTCCAGGTCATTTTGTACACTCTAAGGCCCATCTGGAGGTATGCTCATGTCAGTGGAGTTAGTTATTTAATGCCTCTTATATGGGCAATTCATGGTATCCCACAAACATTGCGCAGGTGGTCCAGGTGTTTTGACTCCTGAGGTCTTATGGTATTAAGACATGTAACTGTCGTCTCTCTCTTACCATGCTCCTTCCTGACCTTTGTTTGACTACATATCCCATCTTTCAGGACCATCTCAAATCTAATCATGTAATTCAGTTACAAGAACCTCATTACTTTGAATCGCCTGCAGAAGTAAAGCTTTGTCTCAGGTCTCATTACATGACATTTCTACTTCCGTGAGCAGAGTCTACATTATTGGGTGACGGAGGATGAGATGGAGAGAGAAGTACACATAATAGGAGGGTTCAGCATTTTGATAAATCAAGCCCAAAAATCTTTCTTCTCATAAGATGAGGACGATCCATCTGACAGCTGATCATAACTTAAAATATCTTGTATTGTTCAGTTTCTGTTGAGATAGTGTCAGTGAAGGGTACATCTGAATGCTGCTGTTATTTTGTGTCTGTGGGTGTTCGTTTGAGTTGCAGTTCACCCACTGAGCATGTGGTTTCAAATGTTTCAACAAGTCACATCTAATTTGCCCAAGAAACATAATGAGACATATTTTTCTGGTTATCCAGTTTAGCAATTTTTGGACAAACTTTCTCGAAACACAACTTGTCTTTCTGGGAAGATTCAGATTTTCTTCTGTGTTGTAAGAAAGTATTACTTTGCCAAAAAAGAAACACACTGATTGAAAAAGTATTTTCTCTTAAAATTACAGCGTCTGTTTTGTTTAAGCATTGTTACAGGTATAATCTGCTAATACAAAACTTGCCATGAATTTTGTCAGTCTATAGTTCGGTGTTTGTCATTTCCACTTCAGGGAGATCAGAGTTCTGAACATGGATGGATTACTGACCTGACCTACCAAGCCCAGACCAAGTTAGGGTCCCCCCTAGTCTTTACCTGCAAAATGAGACTTGAATTAAGACATACCAACCAGGATGAGATGAAAATCAGCCACAAGGACACACAGACACAAAAAAACAGACACAAAATAAGTACAAAAAAGGGGACAAAACAACCACAAAGACGCACAAAATGGCCACAAAGAGAAAAAAAAACAACCACAAAGAGACACAAAACCACTATGAATAGACTCGAAACAGCGACAAAGAGATCCAAAACAAAGAGACACTTAACAGTTACAAAGAGACGTTAAAAAAACCCACGACAAAAACAAACAATAAACAAACAACCACAAAAACACATAAAATGACCAAAAAAGAGTCAGTGCATCCTGCCCCTGTGTAAGAGAGGTGTTGTAACCTTTTGCATATCTTTTTCTCAGGAGCCCATTGTCTTATAATCTGCATTTGATTCTGGGTAATTTTTGGAGCTGCTCAAGCACACTTTAGACATGGTAGATGCTTGCACAAGTACAACAGCGTGATCCTCCTGTGATTGCAGGGCAGCGGCTCCATAAAAGCGCTCTCTGGTACATCTGTTTTGGGGTTTGAAGTGGAATGTCAGTGTCAGACATTAAATCTGACTTTAGTCATTCAGAAATATTTTCCACTTGTGCTGCTCCTGATGCACATTGTTTGAAGAACAAATATTCATCTTATTTACACACTCGTTTGCCCATCCAATAACATGAGTTGAGCGAAGTTGCTTTAGAGGCTATGAATGTTGGAAGTCCATTATTTAAGTGATGTTAAATGGCCTACATGTTCAAAACATCCCTAAAAATGATACTACCTGTGTGCAAATTAAGGACATCATAAGTTTTGTTGGATATGATTGAAATATTGCATTTTATACCTAAAAATGTAACAAATAGAAAAGGCAAAATGAAAAGGCTGCAAACTAATGATGGTGACCTCTAAGGCTGCAGTAAAGTCTTTATTGTAGTGATGCATGTGTTTCTTATTCACTCACCATATTAAACCCCTCTAAAAGTTAACAATATGCTTAACTTCTCTCATTATTAGCTTAACTGTCTGATGCAAAGACAGATATTGTCATGCAGCAGTGAACATGTTGTTTACTTCCAAAGTCAGCAGGAAAACAACTTGCTCCTGATGTTTAATCTAATAAATGTGAAATACGAAGCTGTCTGAGTCTGTCGCACGTGTTTCCTCCATCTCTGTGTATAAGACAGTCTTATGAGGGCACATCAGGAAGTCTTACCGTTTATTGTTACTGCAAACAAGTCTGCCCTACCTCACAGAGCTGTTCAAACTATTTCTCTGCATTGGTTTAATATGAGAGTTTATGAACCAAAATGCCAAATCAAATCTGACTCATCTCTTTCTTCGCTCTTATCCACTTTTTCTCCGTCTCCCTTGCTTCTCATGGGCAAACTGTTGGATGAGTTAACAGAACAGTTAATACCAAGCAGATCAGGTTCAATATCTGGGCAAATTTGCAGAGTAACAGCAGCAAAGGCAATACACTGCATATCAGATTTGCAGGTTGATTTTGTGCACTTTAGCTCTAAGCTAGTTGATTTACACTCCTCTGGGGACACAAAAGTTGGATTAAGCCTGTGTGAGACAGAAGAAGAAGAAATTATTTGTAAAAAATTAGTTTTTTTTAGCAATGTTTTTAGTTCTGTGACTTTGCCAGAGTGAAAGAATGAAATGTTGACATGGAAGGTCTCTGCAAACACCAAATATTTCAGGCTATTGTCATGAACTGTCTGTATGTTTTCCTACAAAAATAATGCACCCAAATTTGTACATATCCTATGGATTTTTAAAAGGCTGCAATCACATGACCAGTGCTCTGATGGGAGTTTTTTTTTAAGATTGTGTTTTGGTCTTTTTTTGGTCTTTATTAGATAGGACAGCCATAGCATGAAAGGGGGGAAGAGAGAGGAGATAAAATGCAGCAAGGGGCAGAGGGTGTGGCAAGGACACAGCCTTTGTACACTGGGTGCCCGCTCTACCAGGTGAACTATTGGGCACCCCCAAAATGTGTGACCTTTAATTCATTTTAAGGTATGTCCTAACTTTGTTTATTTTCCTTATTCTAACCACAGTAACGTTACTTGCCTAAACCTAACCTCCTTAATTCCATGCTTATCACATAACTGTGTGTTAATGACATAACGTCTTATTGGGGCATTAGATTGTAGGATATCATATGATATCATATCATTCTGTGAGGATACATTGCACATTTATAGGTTTTATGTTAGATAGACATCGTTTAGATTACGTATATGAGCTACGTTTCCCATCTGGAGGAGGATGGGATGGTGTAATGTTAGGTTCACACTGAATGCCGAATGGTCGTGAAGTGTGCAGATTTTCCATGGAGCGCCGGCTGCTTGTTTTCAGTGCCCATGCTGAGCAGTCAGACTGTTCACACAGGACGCACCGCGGCCTGAGCTCCCAGCAGGCTGACAATGTATGGTGGGAGTTTTGGTCTATTTTATCCACGAGCGAATCTGGCAGGAAGACACACTAATACTATAAATACTATATTATGAACAATATAAAGGATAAATTACACGTTATATACATGATCTGACCACAATAAATTACAACATCCAGTGCCTCCACAATGCCCGCCAGTTGTGTCTAAACACAGAGGGAGGGGGCACTCAGAGACAGACAGGCACACAGGAACACACACACACAAACACAGACACACAGCCAGAGACACACAAGCACGCAGAGACGGAGAGACAGGGACAGAGCTCTTCATGTGATAAGAAAGGAGAAGCAGAATCTCTTTGCTTATGATGTGAATGGCCAGAAACTGCTGACTGGCGGCTACGCTGCACTTAACATATCATGTGGCTTCAGTGTTCAGTGTGGACCCAGCATATGGCGACCATTGATATTTCCAGCTATGTTTGTGGCAACCAAACCTGGTATTTTATGCCAAAATAGGATCCTTCCTCATCCTAATAAAGTGTTTTTCGTGCTTAAACCTAAACACACATGAACCACATCATTGCCACAACATAAAATTCAAAACAAATACATGAATGACCATAAAGTTTAACATATCTATTACATATGAACTATTCAAATGTAACATTTATGTTGTTTGCAGAAATGTAGAAAGTCAACATTTATTCTGGTTGTTCAGTGAAAATCCAGAATTGTGGTATGCTTTTCTGATCTTGGCATCAGAGTCAAAACTGACCTGAATTTAATTAAACCACAAACCTGAATTTAATTTTATTCCTTCAGGCAAAACAGTAAATCTTGAGGCAGATTTTAAAACTGTTGGAGGCACTGTACTGCTGAGAACCTTGACACAGAGCAAACAATGAGGTGATGCTCTCATAAATGAAAAATTCCTGCGCAGTCTAGGTCAACAAGATTGGAAATGATGACGAACAGAGAGAGAAGAATATTGTCCTCAACTTAACTCTGAAATATCAGGGTCAGTGTTATAAAATGAAATATACAGAGGGCTTTTATAAGTTTAACAATATTAGTGGAAATTGGCCTAATAAGAGCAGAGGGGGAAATCCAAAGAAAACAGAAGTGAGACACATGGAAAGTGACATGTGGGAGCAAATCAAGAGAGATATTAGTATAGAAAAACAGGAAAACTTTGTCTGGAGACATTTTCATGAAGAGACAAGTGAGAGAAGAGAAATCAAAGTGACAGAAAGAAAACATTTTGGAGATCAGGATTATCTGTTATCTTGCAGAGAGTTAGATGAGAAGTTGAATGCCACTTTCATCACACGTTTGATGTTGTTGTTTATATATAATTTTTTTAAATTTAAATGAGATACAACATATATATAATTGAGCTTTAGAGGTGCTAGTAGAATAGATAATAGAATAGAATAGAATAGTCTTTATTGACATTGTACTGGTACAACGAAATTGTATATTATAATATATACACAACTGAAATCTATATTGTGCTAGTATATACTGTGGAGGTAGTGCAACATGTAAAGTGGGCTACTCTGTGAGGTATTTTAGATAGACATGTTCATAGTCAAAACCAGGACACTGATCAGGTCTCTCTTAATGCTACTTTTAGCCCAGATACCACCAGAAAATGTTGGCATTGTAGGTTCCTTTAAACCACAGATACATAGCTTTTGTATATTTTATACATTTCATATCAAAATTTCAAAAGTGACTTATGGGCTGTGTCATCATAGGTCGAGGGGATGGTGGATGCCTGCCAAGCGGCGGACCACAGCTCAAGACCAACAAGTACCAAAACCAGTTTGTTTCTAGCAAGTCCTCCCTGTGTTTCTAGCGGCTTTTTAGCCACAAATCTTTAATAGACATTGCTGCATTTCCCATAGCGATAATTTTTTTTTGTATGTTCGTTTTTTGCTGTGTTTCCTGCCAGGATACTGCCACGGAAAGTGGTTGAGTTTGACCAAGGCATTACTGCATTTGGGTAGTGCCACGAAAAATGTTTTGTTTTTTAAACTTCAACCAAAACATTACTTTGTGTTCTGCTGGGGTAGCGCTACAAAAAGTAGTTGTGTCTTCGCCAAGACACTGCAGTGCTGTGATAGCACCAAGAAAAGGGGTTGCTTTTTTTTGTACCAAAACATTGCTACATTACTTTGGGATAGTGCCACAAAATGTAAGCGCTTTTAAACGAGATGTTTTAAGGTTTCTTGTTTCTTGTTTGTGTTTCTTTGCTTATTTTCAGGTAATTTTCTTGTAACTTTTTTACAATTTTTTTGCTCATTTTTGGGCCATGTCTTGTTAAGCTACTTGTTGCCTTCTCACCATATTTTTGAAAGAAATTCAACCAATTTGCTCAGGTTTCATAAAGTTAACTTAGATTTTAAAAAAACAACAACATGTGGCTTTGTAAGAAAAGACCCTGTGGAATATCGATTTATATTTTCTTTTCAACTATTTTTGAGATGCACTCAAGTATAGGACACAAGCCCCTGCAGTGATGGAAGTGAGGCAGGCAGCTGTTGAACTAATGTAAATATTAAGAAATGCTATGTCTAATTTAGGGGTATTTTAAATCGTAATTTAATATTCCTCCAGGCATGAACATGTCCTCTCTGATGTTTCAATGTCAAAAAGAAAAAACTGAGACAGATCTGTTCTGTCTGTGCATTTCCAGACACAGAGACAGTGAGGACATATTCCTGTCTGCTGTCCTGCCAAATGTTAATCTCAGCTCATATCTCCATTTTAGTTAGATATTATAGGAGGAGGTCTTGGCACATATGTATGATAAAAAAAAAGTAATCCAGCACTCAGCATGAAGGAGTGCATGATGCAGCCAATGCATGCGTGTTTTGTTATTACCTGTACTTACAGTTCTCGGCTCACTAAATTGTCTTTCCTCGAATGATATCCTCTAGAGAAATCCACATAATAACAGAAAAGTGTACTCTCTCAGACCCTCATGCTCACTAAAAGCAGCATCTCTTATCTTTACATCAGATACTGTACGTCCACATACAATTCAAACATTTCACATATTTTCACACTGGTTAGAAAAAAACACCATAAAATGAAAAATACGTATTTTTCCTCTTTGCTGTCATGCTATTTATTCATCTAAGTTATTTGGGTAAATTGCTGAGTGTTGGAGATATTAGGCATACAGATGTCTGCCATCTCTTAAATATAATTGAACTAAATGGCTCTCGGGTTGTGGTGCTCAAAGCAATAAAAATACATTTGTAAAAATCAACTGCAATATCTCTTTTCACAAATCAAATATTTTCTCTCCAGTGAACTACACCTGCCAATCGTAACCGTATTTTAGGACATTTCTAGGATTTCAGGACATTTCTTTGATTTTAGGATGTCAGGATTTCAAGACATTTCTTGGTGTTAAAGATGTTTCCAGGATTTTAGGACAATAGGGGCTTAAATTTTTCTGCTTTATGCACTCTCTCACACCCTTAATTCAGGTGTCATACAGGACAAAACATGATCTTTCTGTTCCTGAAACTCACCAGCAGGAGATGGAGTGGTTTCTGATGCGAGGGGCTCAGGCAGGGGCACGTATACTGCAGCCACAGTCCGCACCAGCAGCTTTACTGATCTTAGACTAGGCTTCACTTAAGGCTCCAAGTGTCCAACTTCAACACGGCATGTCTCAGATAAAGTAGACTGCAGGCTGATAATGAAGGAGCTGATGAATAATGAGAGAGACACTGAGGTGACGCAGACAGACCGACTGCTGTGTAACTTAACACTTAAGCTGAATTTAGACAGCTCACACTGGTTTCAGGGTTCCTGCAGCTTGAGGCAAGTTAGATTTAAGACATTTTAAGACTTCTCTAATGCCATATGGAATGAAATTTAAGACAAATTTTAACCAAAATTCAAGAAAAAAAACAGCACATGGACCAACATCAATTAGAGTTGGAACTTGTGGAAAACCATTAAATATATTATTAGTAGTATCCATTCCTTGAATAAAGCTTGGTCATTTTTCATTTGATTGGATGTTGTAAATTGATATGATTGTTGTTTGCTCCTCCATTCTTATACATGTGATGCTGAATTTGGTAAATTATTTTAAAAAATAAATAGGCCAGGCTATTACCAATTATTTTGAGATTTTATGATCCAACATCAGAGAAAAATGGCTCATAATATCGCTCTTCCAATGTCTAAGCATTTTTAAGACTCTGAAGGATGATTTTAGACATTTTAATACCAATAAAGGCCTTACTTTTAGATTAATTAATTTAATGTCTTTTAACACATTTTAAGGATCTGTGGGAACCCTGGGTTTGGTTTTTATGTTTCGTGTGAGCAGCTTTTCATGATTACGTGTAACATCTTTCCCACCATCTTTGTCAGCGTTATCTTCGTCTCAGTTGAATTTCTTTTCATCACACACTGTAATACATAGATACATTAGAATGGGGCTGAGACAGAGTGAGATATGGCTGTGTAAAACCACTTTGCTCAGAGCCTGACAGAGTTACCTCTTTGTCAATGAAAAACATCTACCACAGTCTTTGCATTGCATTTCAATCATTTGCAAGTTCAGCCATCGAGACAGACAATAGTGCCCCTAAAATTGTACAGCATCTATATAAATATGAAAAAGCTTTTCATGCACGGTTTATTTAAGTAATTCCTGCCGAATTGCAGAGTTCTCCTCCTCCTCTCCAAAGCAGACCAGGTGATTTAAACCGATAAAAGATGAATTAAGCACTTTCACATTAAAAAAAAAAAAGTTAAAATTTGTGTTTTTCCCATTGACTTTACATAAAAATGGACAACATGACAGTTCCACCAAGCCCAAGCCAAAGTCCTTAACTACAAAGGGGTTTTATATTGTTGAAATAATGGTTATGTGTGGTTTTAATTTTGAAATCTATGTATCTTCTGACCTGCAAAATCAGGAACAATAATAATAGCTGCAGCCTGTGTACGTAACTTGATTTGACGTTTTCCTTTTTTTGTCTCGATACACTGTATGCCCTGAAGGTACAGCAAACAAACAACTGAATATTTTGAGCTTGAAGAGCATCAGGACAAGATGTCTGTTGTGTTGGCATTTTAATGCAACGGTTAACAAATGACTAGAATAATAAACACTTGTTGAGGATGCTGGTTATGGCCTGGTTTTATTTTGACTCTAAGCTCCTGCTTTGGCTCCTCTGCAGACCTGATACCAGCATCTCCTGTTTACCATGACTCACAAATGGAAAAAGTGCTTCATGGTCAATAGGAAACTCACAGCCAGCCTTTCACATAATTGCCATAATTAAAAACAGGTCAAATAAGCCCACTGACCTGTTAGAGACTCTGCAATTTGCAACAAACAGTTCCATTAAAACATCAATGGAAAGCCTTACAGCCGCTTTAGTGCTTCACTTACGGTTCTTCTAGCCACACCAGTGTGGCTTTGGCTCTGTAATACTTTCACAGATGTTTATATAATTGTTGCTTTTATTGAGTGAGTGCAGTTAATTTTATTTTCTGTATGTTACATAATCATTGTTTCTTCAAGACATCAAATTTCATGACATAACTGTGTTTTAGTGATTTATCCTTAAATGCATTACAGTCATATACAGTTGTTGTCACGCAAGATATTTTATGCCAACCCACACAAATTTGTACATACTTATTGCACACATACATGCAGACACAAAAGAGCTGCCCACTCCCCAGAGTTTATGGATGCTGGATGATTTGTGACTCCAGTATAGCTCAAGATCCTGTCAAATTGTTTTTCTTAGTAGCTGTCGTCCGACATTGTCCTTTCAATACACAGATAATATTTCTTTAAAGATTTTCATTTTCGAAGTGTTAGTGCTTCCTTATTTTTCCAGTTTTGCAATATGAGCTTCTTATAAAATGAAGATCAAAATAGAATTTGCCATCCTGTTGGGTATTTTATTTTCTCAATATTTTGAAAAACACACATTGTTGGTGAAAAAACAACTACGCAATTGCAAATTGCAAACGTTTTTCTAATTTTCTCACAATACCAAAAGGCAAGTATGAGGGAGTCTCTCTAAATGCCACATTTTAGACATTTCATCTGAGGCACTATAAGATATCAATTAAGTAATTAACTTACAAAGAATTAAACATTATTTTTCTAATAAATAAATTTTCTTTTCTTTACTACCAGAGGCAGGAAATATAACGCACAAAAACATATTTATTAAAGAATAAAAAGCATCAGTGCTATAAAGCCAGGATTTGAGTTTAAAGTGAGCTACATATATCAGTGCATATTTAATGCTCTGATTAAAGTTTTCACATCCATAGATGGTTGACAGTACCTCCCTCCACAGTTATTGTTTGGTTTCAGGCCCAGCAAGCATGCTTTGGGACACAGTGGGAAATTAAAACTGAAAAACGTAGACATAAGAGATTTCACTTCTAATCACAGCTGGACAGTCCAAGAGCAAAGGGAACAATGAACCTTGATTGCAGCGATTGTACCAACATAAATCTTGCTGTTTTGTCATCCACTTTGGCTATTCTAACAGGCGCGGTGTATGAATTTTATATTGTGTAATCGTAAATCTCACACATTTAGAGGAGCTCAGGGCCGACTTTCAAATTGTGTTCCACAGAGAAGAAATCAAAGCTGTATTTAGGTCAGGCTCCCAAGCCAGATGGACAGAAAAATATGCATAAGGGACAGCCCTAGACATTAAGTTATGGATATTTGAAACCACACCTCTTGCCTTTTTTAGAAACTGATCCCACTTATGAGGCATGGTACAGCTCCCTCACCAGAGTTGATCAATCTTGAATTAAAATAAAGAGTTCCCTTTGTTTGAGACCGAGGGAAGACTGAGAAAAAATGCAGCAGAGTCTGAGACCTGATCTTGACCTTCAAAAAGTGATTCAGGGTCCCTTTTGTTCAAGACCAATACTGATTTTGAGTACTAATCATGCTGGCAGAGGGCCATGATGCTTGAAAACTCAAGATGTCAAGCTGCTGTGTTCAGTGCAGTGGCGTAATGCAAAACAGATTCAAATAACTCCTTTCAACAGAAAATATTTATACCATCAATATCCCAACCGCTGCAGCATAAAAACATTAAGGAAAAACAGCGGGCTGCAATGTGAGCTTAATGTTTCCTCACAAGGGACAATCATGATTTATGAGCAGTCCTAAACTGTAGGCATCCAATGTGTCCTGACAACAATGACAAGAGTTGAAAGACGTTAAAATTAGAGTTATAAACATGTAAGTCGGAGTCCAGCTGAGAGGAACATTTGTGTTTGAACACAGGCTGTATTTCTGAATTAAACATGTTAAATTGCTGATTCTATAAAACCTACCTATCTTTCATTCATATAAGATGGACATCTGTAAAGGGATAGTTGGAAATTTTTCGGAAACACACTGTCTTGGTTAGAGTTACAGTTAAGATGATGCGTAAATCATTTCACAAGGCATTGTGTGATTCCAGAGAACGCAGGACTGACCAGTGATGCAAAAAATTTTTTCCGACTTTCAGCAAATAAGGGAGATATTCTAAACGCCATTGTGATTCGCCAAAAAAAAGACTGGGACGGGGGGGTTAACTTGCAGTGGATGAATGTCTGTGCAGGATTGTATCTTTGTGTAACTTTCTGGGATCTTTTTGATCTTCTTAATGTCCCCGAACTGCAGGATTGCAGATCCGGACAAAAATGATGTGCCGCTCGGCTCAATGTCACTTTAATTGTGGGAGAAAGTACAGGTTGCTTGATTTCACAATTGTTACTAAAGAGCGAGTGACTCAAGCGAGAATGGCAGAGGCAATTTTGCATGATTTGTTCTCTGCTCTAAGTTAGATGAGAATACTGAAAGATTACTACTCTTGTGTACAGAAAGGGATGAGATGGCTACCAGCTTCACAATAAACTATTCCCGACGATTGAAATCGCCATTTCAGCCCGTTAGCTTGATTACCACACTTTGACAAACTCATGGTAAAAACTGTGAAGCATCAACAAACATTAGCAACACTGTCCCATACGCAGGTGCAACGTGCATCACAGTGACAGAGATTTTTCAGCCTTTTTTTACAGAGATGTTTGCAGCAGGCGAAGACCAAAGGCCAGCAAAAGCAGAACAAAAACACACTGTTCAACTCACTTGTGTTGAAGAGTGAACTTAAATAACAACATTTTGGTAAAAAAGACCTTCGTCAGGTTATCAAGATAATGGGAGTGTTGGTTCAACCAATATAAAATATAAATCTTGGTGAAATGATTTCTTTGTGTGTATCAGTTCTTTTTAAACATTTTCAGCACATTTTAACAATAGCAGCATAATATTGATAACTGATCATTTTGGTCACTGCAATGTGATGTGAAAATGCCATATTGTTTAATATCTAAAGCTGGGAACATGCCGTACAATTTGAGGTAATATCGTTTTTGAGCTACATGACACATTTTAGAGTCGGACTGAATTTAAGCTTTATTGGGTGTTGTTTGCAGCGTACGCTGGGGAGTGAAGGCTGTTTATTGCTCAACTGCTCGACGTTGCTCTCGACTGGCTGTTGGATGTTTGGATGAATTATTGACATATCTCAAATATTACTTGGCTGTCGCCAGACTCTCGCAAAGTTGAAGCAGTGCCACAAGTCAATTCCCCAAAGGTCAGTGCTTTTTGGTTTACTCAATCAATCAGCAATGTAGCCTTTTACACAGCCAGTTTGTGATGCCTCTAACTTGTATGCAAAAGTGGAAATGTGATCTCAGAAGTATAACATCATGTGAAATATAGAATTTCAACAAGAGCTTGAACTGGAAAAGTATCTGTTACATGAGAACCAAAAGCACAAGCCGGCTATTTGTAAATTTCGGGTAAATAACTGCAGAATTCCTAAAATAATTGGAAGATATAAAGAGCTGGATAGAAATCAGAGGATCTGCAACCTCTGTAATGATGATCATGTGGAAGATGAGTATTGTATTTTGTCAGAATGTCTGAATGTGAGCATAACTATAGAGATAGGTATTTGCCAAAGTATTATTTAAAGCGGCTATCTATGTTAAAGTTAATTTTGGTATTACAATCAGATAAGCCAAAAGTTATCTGTAAAGTAGGAGCTCTTTGAAGAATGTCCTGCCTTTGTTTAAATAACATTAACCGTACTTTAGCCATGTCGTGTGCCATTATGTTATTTTTGCATGTAATGTAGCAGTTTTGTTCTTGTAAAAGGTCTCCTAAGTAATACAGTCCAAATTTCATGCCAAAGGGAGATCTCTCTCCCTCCAAAGACACTGCTCTGCAGCTGCCTGAAACAGCTCGTCTGAGGTTCAGTGTTTACCTCCATAACTTGGACAGTATGAGACACATGGTGTGTTTTTTGATCATTAAAGCATGTAAACTTATTCTGGTAAATGAGAATGAGAGTAAATGAAAATGAGCATAATCTCTTTTCTCTTTTTTTGTAAATCTGTATTTTTTATTATGTTTTTAAATTGTATTGCTCTGTAAAGCACTTTGAATTGCCCTGCTGTATGAAATGTGCTATATAAATAAAGCTGCCTAGCCTTGCCATAATAGGACCTCTCTGAATTGACTTTTAAGGTCTTTTTGAGACAAATGTCTCTACAATATTGTGAATTGTATCTCTGCTAGCAAATGAACTTCTACCTCCTGCTTGCAGCCCCGCAGCTTTCAAACAAAAACTGTATTGACAATAGTCAATAGGCAGAATACTTTGCAGGTGCTGGAGGACTTTATAAATAAAGTGTGAGCACTCAGGTCATGCAAGCACATAAATTGTGACCTTGGCTTTATATTTCAGACATTTACTCGTGCAGTGGGATTATTTCCAAAATGGGCTTAAATGGGTTAAATGGTAAATATAGGTAAATACTTTTTTCGCAGCACAAAGGTAATAAGAATACCTATCAGCACCTCTAAAGCTAATCAATTAACATGTTATTTCTTGCAGTGTCGTGGTGGAAGGGGTTAAGATAAGTTAAGCTAACTGGCTGCTGCTGGCTTTCCCAACAAATCAAACTAGTCTACGTCTTTCCCCACAAGTCCTTTATGTTAAATCAACTGTACGTCTATTATGTAAGACAGCAGAATGAAAGTCTCCTACTTTTACAGCGAAGGGAGCCAAAAGAGTGCAGCAACTTCAGAAACGCTGAAGTCGTCTGTTTCCTATCCATTAAAGGAAGCGATGAGGTAACAGGAATGATAATGACAGCTCAGAATAAAGGCTGAGAGCGTGACCTGTTTGTCCTTCACCTCACCAGCCTCTCACTGTTCTCCAGGAAGTGGCTTCTGAACGAAGCAGAAGCAGCAAAAATCTGATTTAAGTGATCAAAGAAGCTGCTGCTGCTGCTGCTGCTGCTGATTCTCCTGAGTCAACACAAACTCTACTGTGTGTGTGTGTGTGTGTGTGTGTATACCGCAGGGCATGTTCATGCTTTACATCTGTGATTTGCACAGCATGTAGCCAGATCCGGTTGTACTTATATCAGTTTTGTAATTGCTCTCCCTCTATTTATACTGGATTGATTAATCCCTCAATAGCTAAACTGGTGCCATATTTTGTGACCCCTGTAAACTATTTTATACAGGACAGTTGCTCTTTATTAGTTTGTTTAGTTTAGAGCTGCCAGTTTCAGTTTGTATTTGATGTGGTCTATTTATGCCATTACAGATGAGTAGATGCTGGTTTTAATATCATTCTCCACATTTTGTTCATATTGTTTTGAAGTTCAAGCTTACACAGAGGACTTGTGGACATGAAAAACTTTCTTTCTTATGTTATAGCAAACCTTATCGTATGGTCAATCAGTTAATGAGACCACTAAATTATTTAAAACTGCTCAGATTTTTACAGCTTTTGGCCACTGTTGCTTTTCAGTTTTACCAACTCCTTCAATTTCCATCATTTTGAGTTGACAACAACGAAACACCTGAAGCCTTGCCTCAATACCCACATCTCTAAGCAATATTTCCTCATAAACAGCCGGCAATAAGGATTTACAATCACTACTGCAACTGTATGCTATATAACTAACAGAGCCTTTGATTCAAAATGGACAAAACTGAAGCAACAACAGAAAAGAAGAGATAGAAGCATTTGTTTTGCTTTCTGTGAATCTCCTTTGCCCTCTAAAGAGCTTCATCATGTTCATTCAAACTAATTTTCTGTAACACTGTTATTATTTATTTATTTATTATTATATTTCATACATTTGTATTGATGATGATATTTTGTTATGTTCAGGTTTCATCTCCTTTATTCAGTCGGCTTAAGTTTGCATTTATAATAATACCATTTGGAGCAGTAGAAGTGGGGTGTGTTGCTTGCATGTGAACTTATTTTCACAAACTTTGAAATACAGCAGGTGCGATGACTATTGATACACCTGATTGTACTCAGTGGGATACATGTCCAGTGCAGTCCGACTCCCACAGAGGTAGATGCAGTTTCTAAACAGACCCACAAATATCAAGGTAACTTTAACATAATCACCGGATGTCAAGTTGTAAATGTAAATGAGTGACTCTACCAGCTCTGTTTCAAATTAGCTGACCTACTTATCAGTCTTTTCTCCTGAAAACTGCAGAAGTACCCAAAGTTGGAAAATAACTGCAGTGGAAGACTACAGAAACACTCTTGGTTGGTCAGACATACCCACACACACACACTACACACTCAAGTAACCCTGTAAATTTCAGGTCACAGCCACAAACCCAGTTTTCACAGCAATTTCAAAAAGTGGGTCACCTCTGGTAAAAAATCCACAACAAATTCACGCTCTGAGCTGAGGCCAAGAAAAGCGACCAGATCTCAAGGATTCCTCTATATGTGATGTAGCCTACACATGCAGCAGATTTTAAGAATAACTTAACAAGTTTTCACAGGCCTGAACTCCATTCCTCACTGATGTCTCCTCCCATGGACTCCACGTTTACAGTATTTGCATCCCTACACAGAGGGAAGAAATCCCTGTGTATAATGTATAATGTATAGCCTATACGATCTCTCCTGTGGCGGGTTAATCTGACAGGACGAGCTTCCATCCAGCATGCAGAAGCCTCGCTGTGTCAGCTTCATGTCAGGAGGTGGGGGGGGGGATTTTGGTCCCAGAGAAAACAAGGGATCTCACCCAGCTCCTCTGAGAGAACCTGCACTCACAGAGATTTATTATAGGAATATCTTTGGCTGCATTTTTTACATGGGCCAGACAGTAATATTACAGCTGGTGTTATTAATGACTGTGCAGCTGTCGTTTATCCACATTTCACTGTCTAATGTGTACTGGGGGATGATGGATGGGTATCGTGATAAATAAGCACAGTTTGGTCCTCTTTCAGGTCCGGCTGTCACTCTCTCAGAGTCAATTTATGATCTCTTTGTTTCTGGAAACATCATCTGTGATGAGTATGATATGACACATAGCTGTTTCTCCTGAGAGGAACTTGAGCCAAACATATTTGGACATGCATCTATAAGTTTCTCCTCTTGTTCTTGTATAACATGGTATTTTAATCTGCTTTAAAGGTCCAGTGTAAAGGACTTAGAGGTATATATTGGCAGATATAGTATATAAAAATCATAACTATGTCTTTATTAGTTTATAATTGCCTGAAAATAAGAAACATTGTGTTTTTGTCATGTTAGAAGGAGCTATTAATATCTACATATGGAGTGGGTCCATACAGCCTCCATACATGGGGCACCAACTCCATCCACTGAGCCACCGGGTGCCCTGTCATTCGAGTTTTTGCGTCGGCCACTGTAGTTCCAGCCTGTTCTCATCCTGAACAACACATGAACCACGGCAGGATGGCATCAGGCTGAACAGCTGACAGTAACAACGTACTACAAGGAACGCAAAGACACCTATAGGGCGGGCAAGAGGGGTGGTTGCTGAGTCACACAAACAAAAGATGTACAAACAAACAGGGCCTGCGCTAAACAAAAGACTGGCGGGTATGTCATTAGTTCTGCAGGCTTTGGGGCCATAAAGTGCAGCATTGCACAAATTCATATATTTGCCTGATGATGGCGCTGCAAAAGTCAGAACATCATCAATTCATCGTAAGCAGAACATGAATGTCTGTACCAAGTTTAATGGCAGTTCAGTGTTTGCAGAGATATTTCACTCAAAAACACAAATGTAGACCTCAGGGTGGTGTTAGAGGAAATGTCAGTGGATCAACAAAGTCAGTGAGATTCATCATCTGGGGACCGTTAATGTCTGTACAAATTAACATGGCAATCCATCCAGTGTTTATGAAGATATATGGACTAAAGTGGTGGACTGACATTTAACAGAAAGGAAATTCAAAGCAGAGCAAGATTATAATGGAGCCAAAGCTCATGTGTTCATGTGTGAGAGGAAACAGAGCAGCAGCAAAAATCCCTGATGATCCCACAACATCTGCATTTCCATCCGTTTCACCACCAGCATCCTGCATTTCTATCCACAACATAAACAACGCACATGCAGCTCCAAATTACACTCAGATCTGTTCTGGGAATTTCTTTTTTTCTGACTGATGTGATGATCATTTCACTGAGAAAACCTACGATTATGTAAGGGATTCAAATCATTTGGTCCTCACTCAGCCAGAAATGTCATGGACGTTTGCACGTATGGAATGTCAACACACACACATACACATACACACACACACACACACACACACACACACAAGTCTTAAGAGCCAGTGTGCTCACTCTGCCAGCTGGATGTGAAAATGTAACAGAGTGCACCGAAAAAGCAGGGGAGGAAGGAAAACTGTCTGGAAAACTGCACAATCAATCTGAGCCTGAATGATTTGAGAGCCTCTAATTTGACACAAAATTAAGTTCTCATGATGGATCACATAAAACCATGTGAGAGTTCAACAGCTGGATCAGAAAGAAGGAAGTTCAATTCCAGATTCCCCGCAGCATGAGCCGCCTGCAGCCGCTGAGCTGGAGAGTAGTGCACAACAGAGTTTGCGTCAACAAAACACAGACTTAAGGCCTGTTTATGTGAGTGTTGTGATACCTCCATACACATGACAACCAAATGTGCTCAAAAAGGCAGATTTATGAGGAAAACCTCTCAGAGGGAGGAGGTTTATGTTGCGATATATATATCTTGAAGTGGCCAGTTTGAGATTAGGACTTTATTTGAGGTTCAGTGTTCAAATAAAGATTATTTAAGGGTATACGTTACAGCAGCTACAATTAATATTTTTGTATTAAAGGAGCAGTGTGTAGAATTTAGTGCCATCTAGTGTTGAGGAATGCAGATTATACCCTCCTCATAGGATGTGTCCGAACATAAGTATGGTTTTGTTTGTGCGTGCTTTTACACACGTGCTTACTGATACACATACATACACTAACATACTCACACTTCTTTAGTTTACTTTATTGGTTGATTTGCTTACTTATTGTTTGCTTGTTTGTTTACTTTTTCTTGATTACATGACTTTTGTATTTATTTGTTATCCTTATTAAGGTGAGATTCCCTATGAGCCTACGGGTTTCCCATCCTCACTAACTGTTCTGTGCACAAAAACACGGGACAAATCACGTCTTGTGTTAATTCGGTGAGGGACAGTGCATTTTATTTTTTACCCGGGGATGATCTTGTATCATGCCTGATCAACAGTGTTTTTTGTTATTTTCAGCACTCCACCTTTGATGATCAGCAGCACATAGCCGCTTAAACTTTGCCTCCTCCAGAGTCTCTAATGACGTTTTGTTTGTCTGATGGTCTGATGCAGAAATTACTGTATTAGCAGAGCTATGTTAAAACTTACTTTTGACTTCTCAGAGAACACAGATAAGTAGCACATGTTTTGAATGTGCAGACAATTTTTAACATGAGCAGAAATCTCTGAAACACATGAGCTGTTAAAATCCGGTGTTTAAAACTTTAGTGTTCATGCTTGGAAAGGATAACGTGTAGCAATTAATATGTAGAGACATTTTGTAGCTCCCTGTAGCATCATCTCTCTGCAAGCAAGAACCAAGTCGTCACTCAGTCAACTGTGTCTTTAGGATGTTTCCAAAAGTCTGCCTCTATGATCCCATACACGTGGGCGCACACGCACGCACACACACACACACACACACACACCTACAGCTGTTGGGATTGACTGGGTCATTAACTTGGTCGACTAAAACCTAAAGTATGATTATCCTGCACACACTCACACAATCAATATCTCTGTGTTTTAAAGTGCATATGGGTCTGTGTGTGTGTGTGTGTGTGTGTGTGTGTGTGTGTCTGTGTGTCACATCACATTGAGGGTATTTAAGAGAAAGTGATTAACAAAAAGCTCTTGTTTAAAGTGATCATTTCAGTATTGATAGTTTTAATGGGTTTATAAACACACACACACACACACACACACACACACACAGCTCTCATTAATTAGTGTGTGCCAACTCACTCACTCAGCTCCTGTTTTATCACAGCATTGGTGTCCTTATTGTAGGTTAATGGCTCTAATGGAAAAGCTTTATTTACATTTTCACTTTTTCCGTTTGCATTGGACGTTAATCTGCCTTTAACACTCATGTAAACAGGGATTAGTGGTCCATGGTCCCATCATCACAGACGCAGAAGTCAGGATGTTTGACACATTGCTTCCATGTGAGCAAAAGTGCAGCCTGGTCATCATTATAGAAAGAAGCCCTAGAAAGGATTTCTCCCTGATGCCACAAGCAAACTATCCATATTATTTTCACTATGTTTATTTTGCAGTCATGTATTTTGGAGTACATTTTGCGATGTAACAGCCCAGCTGCCAGAATGAAATGTTGCAATTGCATTTTGATGGTATTTTATGTTAGGTGTTACATTTTCATGTTTCATATAAGTGATGTAGGGGTGGGGGATGGTGATGGCGTGACAACATCAAAAGTAGGTATTTTTAATGAGAGCTAGAGATTTGTTCCAGTCATGTGTTTAGCAATAACAGCAGGTTTTTGACAGGAGTTCAGGAAATTTTCATAAGTGTTTGTCTTGACAAGAGCATGTATTTTTCAACAAGAATTTGGGACATGTCTGGCCGTGCTTCAGAAAAGCGTACATTTTTTAAGAAGAGTTCGGGCATGTCTAGCCTTGTTTGTGGTGACTTAATATTTCAATTTTCAGTTCAGTTCAGTTTGTGACAATCAAACTAGGTTTTTTTTAAGCCAAAACATGATCTTTTCCTAATCCTAACCAAGTGGTTTTTGTGCCTTAACCTAACCATATGTCATCTTCAGCATGGTGACAACATACAATTGAAAACTAAAATGTAAATAAAATGAAAAGTTTCAACATATCTATCATAAAAAAGTACAAATACAACATATCCATGGTTTGCAGAAGCACACAATGCCAACATTTACTCCAGCAACTGGCTTGGATACAACCAAAAACAAAAGACGTTCAGTCTCACAAAGAATGGTCAGTTTTGCCAAGAGACATCACTGACTTGATGCATAACATGCCTGCAGCCTCTGAAAGCTTCATAAAGTGTAAAGTATGCGGGCATATTGAATCCAAACCCAACTCTGTCAAACCGCCCTCATGAGGCCTGAGGCCTGAGGCCCGAGTCTATGAGTTAAATTCACACAGGAGGAAACCACAAGTTGCTCGGATCCAATTTGTCCAGCATGAAGTATCATCAATGAGTAGCATCACCATCAACACCTTAAATAGAAGTGTTTACAGAAGATTCAGGTGTGTTCTGTGTTAAAGAAGGTCCATGAGGACACCATCCTCACCATAACAACCACATACAGTGAACAAATGTCAGTGTTGTGCTTAAAAGTTGTTTGTACATGGGGCTCCGACTCACTGGGCACAGAACTGTGAAAAAGTTTCTGTGGTCTGGAAACACCTATTAACACCTCATAAAGTTGCTATGGCGGGCATGTTAGCAAACAACACTTTATTACACATCTGGCAGGCATGACTAAATCAATTTTAGGATTCATTATGGGCTGTGTGTGTGTCTACCTGACGATTATAAGTTCTGTTTGTTGCTGGGCAGGTCGCGTGCAGCGTCCTACTGCTGAAATGAGCTAAAAAATGCTAAAAACGCTCTGTAGAGCTGAAAAAAACGGAGGAGTTCGATGTTTACTCTGAGTGGGTTTGTCACAAGGTGGTTACAAGTGTACACATGTGCAACATATTAAGTTGCATATTTTCCAGAACATACTGAAAATCAATAAATTTGGATTCATAGTGTGTTCCTGATAAGAAACACTGAAGTTACAAAACCCAGATTTTGTGGGTGACATGCTTTTTATCTCCCTGTGCTTCTCCATCTGTTAGTGTTTTCCCATTTTCTGGTTTTTACACACCCACACACACACACACACACACACACACACACACACACATCACAGATAGCGGAAGTGGATGAATTCCCAGGTGGCTTTGAGCTTTTTTTTTTTTTAATTGAGTTTCTCATCGCTTGATGGGGCCTCGCTCTCTTTTTCATGGACTCCTTCAGCTTCAAACATCTTAGGCCTGGCTCGAGAGGCACTGCCCCTCGTTAGCTGGCCGTTAAATATTTAATACTGCTCAAAACTACAGAGAAAGATGAGACAGTGGACCAGAAAGAAAGAGATGCAAGCGGCAAACCTGACATAAACACATAGTGGCAGGGAGCCTGCGCTGTGCTTTGAACATGTATCCAGCGGATGACGTAGAACACACAAAGGCATTCACACTGTGAGCTTTACTGCTCAGCTCAGATTTATTGCTCAGATCTGCTGTTTTTATCAGCCAATAATAGATTCCAGTGTCTCGAACTGACCACATACGTAAAAGAATAACAAAATTGTCACATGCTGCATGCTGTTTTACAGAGATCAATGTGGAGTAAACACTAAAGTTGGTGTTTACGATTTCATGCAAAGGCTGATGTAATAGATTGTATAAAATAATGGATGTAGCTACTGATTTGTGGACTCCTTTTTTTGAAGCCTCCTGCATTTTGGCTGTCACCTTCTTGAGTTTTAAGACCCAAAAGTGACCCTATTTGACAAGAGAGTGGAGCTGTGGAGGAGTTGTGGTGGATTTGACTAAACAGCACCGACGTACCAGGGCAACGGTCTGCCGTTGGTCAATGGGGCTGTCTGTGAGCGTCTGTTGCCCAAGTTTCTGTGTCCTGCACCATAAGCACTAGTTGGCTCAGCTGTTTTTCGGGTAATTCAACACACTGAATTGGCATCAGAGACGACTGAGTCCATCTGTGAGTGAAATCATTCTCAGTTCAGCTCAGCACAGGAAATAAGAGCAAAGTGAGGAAAGCAAAACAACACTGATTGTATTTCTGTTGTTTTTGTTTAATGTTTTGATGTTGTTAGGGCAAGTCTTTTTTGTATTTTATGGTTAAACTGAAGACAAATTTTCACATTTGAGGACGATAAAGTTTTTGTAATCCTAAATCAAAAGGGAGTGAGACTGAAAAAAACGTGTCATATTAAAGCTGAACTTCCATCAAAAGCTTTCGCTTTAGTGCCTTTGGAACCAAAAGTAACCCCTACGAATATGCACCTAGACCCTAGATGTGTTGGGCCTTACCACCACAGACTGTACGCTTACATGTGGGCGGTGCACTTACTCCATCCAGCAGCGCTCGCTATATTCCCTTGTTCACTGATAACACAGCAGGAAGTGCACCCCGTTTGTCATCCTCAGAACGGGGTTGCATGCTGACATTTTCAGAACAAGCCTCTCAAGTCTCTCTCTACGGGATATTTTAAAATAGTGTGTTTGTGCATTGAGTTTTTCTTGGGCTACAACAGCCGCTAAGTGTGCACGGAGCGCTCCAAAACGACGCTCTGACACATTTTTGTGTGTTTGGGTCCGTGGACTGTTGGGACGCTTTGCAGACAGCCTGTCATTTAAAGTAGCCATGCCCTTAATTATGTGTAAAAAATAAAATAAAACTAAACCCTGAAAAATTTGTTATGAATCTTGAAACTAGCTACAGAGACTAGAACTGTTTTTCTTTCTTTTTTAACCACTCTGTAGTCTCTGTCTGGAGTCTCAAGTGGCCATTAGAGGAACTGCAGTTTTGGACACTCCTGACTTGGCTTCATCCTTTGGCCCTAGATGTTGCTGATTGATTAATGTGCAGTGGAAACCAGCGATTGTGGATAATAATCAGAAGCCAAATTTTAATTATGGCTTTTTGAGGAGCAATAGCTGCTTTTTCTGTACGGAGGTGTGTGTCTATGCAGAGTCAGAGCCAAGAGTGGCAGAACTGCAAAGGGTTAAAATTAATTTTGAACTACATCTGTCCATCGCAGCAACATAGTGACTCCTGCGGACGCAAAATTGTGTCAAATGGTGAACTCAAGTGATGTAAAAGTTGCATGAATACGAAATGGGACCACATATGAAAGAGGTCAAAATCCCAGTTGAAAAAGTTGGTTTCAATGCCATTCATCTGGTTCACATTGACCAAGAAAAAACTGAGTCACAAATGAGCAAAAAATATATCAGATTTTGGCCACTTTTGCCTGCAGTCTGACCACAAGTCACATTTTTGGGAAAATAAAGCATTATGTGTGTAAATGAAGACACTGATGAACATTTCTGGCCTCTTTCTGTCTGCTTTGTTTTATACTTTTTAATGAATGGCCCAGGGAAAACAGGCATTATAGAAGTTTGTACCACACACACACACACACACTGATGAAGCAGCTCCTCAACATTAACATTAATGTATTCAGCGTGCTCTTTTTCAAGCACTAAAATCAGCGAGGCTCAGCGGTGGGCATTAATCTATATTCATTGATAAATATTTTGTGGGATTTATTTTAATAAATGCAGTTAATTTACATACTACAAATTAACATGCATTAGGAAAGTCGAATGCGTGCATGCTGAGCTTTTTATCGACTTTGCTTTAAAAAAAGAAGTTTCACACTAGCTGCTCTGCAAAGCCACATTTGCATTTCCTTGTTTTCCATCTGCCATCAGAGTCGCCGAGCCCTGAAGGCAGGCTTTGTTAGCAGGACATCGTGAGAGCATCATGTCCCCCCTCTAATATAATCAGTTTCAGTGAATTACAACAGCGCCTAATGGCATTAGGACCTGGTGACACTCATTTGGTCCACTTAAGCCCCTGCATGTCTCCGACTTAGGAAAGCCGGAGCTGAGAGAGTGACAGCTGTCCAAACAGCATCTCTTTCTGGTGAGACAGGAGAATTACAATGAGGATTTTTATTTCATGCTGAAAGACATCTGAGCAGAAAGTCTCACTCCAAAGCTGTCAAAGAGGGCCTCTTATCTCGACTTGAGGCGCTATCTGAATCTTAAGATAGCATAATCTGTCTTAAGGGAGTTTCCGAGTTGGTTGAGCTCAATTTTGTCATATTAAAAATTGAACATATTGGTCCAAAAAATGCAAATCACAAACCTCAGAGAAAGAGGAATGTTTGTTAAAACTCTGAACCAAGAAAAAAAGGGAGCTAAAAAGAGACTTGCTTTGGTATAACATAATCCCCCACTTTCAAATTTAGTATGCAGAAGTCATTTCTTCATACCTGCATTGCGCCTCTGTCACAGTTCTTTGAAAATCTACAGAGTGCTTGCTCTTAGCATGTTTAACACAGCGTTCAAGGCCCTAATACCTTTGAAGAGGCTCTGCATGTGATTCTGTAACTAACGAGATTGAGCTACACACAACATCAGAAACAGTTAATCATCTTCAGTGTGCCTTTTGGTGTCCAAAGCGAGAAGAATACAGTTAATGATGATGAGCTCAGGGGTGCTGATGATTATTAATATTCCAATTGTGCATCACTTAGTGAGCAACACAGTGTTCTTGGTCGCTCTCAGAGATATTTATTGTAAAGCTCATGTGTGTGTTTTTTAATAAGATCTTGTTAGACACTGTCTTACACATGTTCCCTTATTTTTACCCCAGGAATGAACATCTGACGTTTTTCTAATTGCAGTCACTTCAAACCACATCTAATGCCACTTTCAGATTTGGGTCAAATATGTGGGGTAAAAAATGTGGGCAGTTTTATTTGACTCAGCATGTTCACACTCATGGACAAACTCCCCTGGGAGCAGCACTAGTGTGTTAATTTTTTATAGTCTGACTTCTCTAAAACTTAACAACTCAAAATAAAGGATCTGATGAAAGGACAGCAACAGACTGAGGCAATAAATAGCAATCATTTGTTGGTTTTCCATTTAATAGTCGTGCAAATTTTCACCAAAATCTCAGAAAATCATAAATTTATATGCCTTTCCCAACCATCAATCTCCCAGGCTGAAAATGAAGCCTTAATGTTCAGGCAGTATAATTTTCTTGTTATTGGGCAAATACCCCGTAATAATGGTTGAGCATATTGCAATTCAAGTGGTCTGAGCGGACACTAGACTTCTGCACCTCCGCCTGGCTCTGTTTGCAGGCTTTAGCAAACTCTGTGAGGGGAGACTTTGGCCAATCACAGGTTATTATAGAGCGAGAGCGTTCATGTTGTCTGTTAAATAAATGCAGATGCAGATTGGCAACAACTTCCTACACTGCAAAGCAACCCAAAAAAAGGAAAGACAGACTACTCAAAAAGAGAGTCTAAAATAGACAATAAACAAAATAAAACATGTTCTTCAGAGAAGTGTTTGAAAGATGGACAGAAAATGTTGCTAATTGTTTAGCGTTCTGCTAACTGGGCTCACAGCTGCGGAGACGGAGCCCCAATCACCAGCTGCAGCAACCCAAAGCAGCCAGTGCTAACCCCAGCTCAGATGGACCAGACAGTCTTGACTCGCCACCACATAGGCAAACTTTCTACCCTGGAAAAGAGTCCACAGCAGCGATGAGTTAGGCAGAGGCTACCTACTAATTCTTGTCTCATTTGTGGTTTCATAACCAGCCCCTTCTCATTCATAAAAGACTGCAGCTTTGACAATGTAATATGTAGACGCAGAAGTCCACTGCAAAGCGGCAACGTGACGTGTTTGGATAAGAACATGTTGGAGGGGCTGAGCTGCGTGCATTTCTATGAAATAAGATTAAATAAATCAATGTATGGAAAACACAGTGTTACTGTATGAAGCATTTGCACAAGCCGTGGTTGTCTGGTGGGAGGGGCTTAGGACAGAGGGAGAGCTGCAGGAGGAAGGAGCCTACCCCAGTTTCAATGTGTTCGTCACTTTGATGTTGCAACTGGTAAAGATGGAGCACATTTTAATTACTTATTTGGTGATTAGAAGAATTTCAAAGCGAGACTTTTATTATGGGAATAATAACCCAGGGTGTTGAAACCTTTTCACAGATGCAAATGGTTTATGCCTCTCTCAAAACAGAAATAAAAACCAAGCACCCAATTATCTGCCAATTATTCAACATCTTTATTTAAAGGTTAAATCTCCCGCCGATTTATTTAATTGCCTCCTGGTTCTTTTTTAATATCCTGTGTTTAAGTGGCTTAGTAAAACAAAGTGAATCAGCAGCTGGAGGGTGAAAGAGTTGAGCTCCGGTGTTCAGTAAAAAATCCTCCAGATCCTAAAGTTTTATTAGCTGGCAGGAGATTGAGACATCAAGAAGCCTCCTCAAACTGGAGAAACACAGGCCTGACAGAGCTCTGCCACGCTGGCTCCAGGAAGGTTAGTTTGCTGGACAGATCTGCAGGCTGAAAGATCCCCGAGGGTAAAGGGGAGGAGGAAAGAACAAAGCAAGGAATTTAATACTGCAAGGAAAGTCGATCATTATTTCATCACGGATATGCTTAAATTTTAGATTTCTCAACAACGCTGTGGTGAAAGTGTGGTTAGATATAGGAACAAAAACTTTTTTGTATTTTATGGTTCAGTAAAGATCATGTTCTGGCTTTAAACACCCTTGTTTAATGGCTAAAACCATGCTGGGAAACACCGCACTGTGCTGCTAAAAACACCCTGTCTGTGGCTCCAACACTACCACGTGTGACCAGTATTGGAAGGTAAAAAAGTATATTTACTCATATACAGTACTTGAGTAAAGTATGACTTTGAGGTACTTATATTTAACGTGTGTCGTTTCTTTTGTGCTACTTTGTACTAGTCCACTACATTTCAGAGGGATATTATTGTATTTTTTACTGCACCACAATTAACTGACAGCTTTAGTGACTTTTTTTTTGTTCGTTTTTTTCTTCTTTGTTTTAATCACAGTGAGTTTGGGGGCATGTTTTTTTTTCTATGTTTTATGATCAAGTTTCTTTCTATTTTGTTTTAAGTTTTTCTTCTTTTTTTAAATAATTTTGAGTTTGGGTGTGCTTTTATTCTCTTTTTTTAATTTTTTTTTTGAGCTTTTTGGATGTATTTTTTTTCTTGAGGATTTTTTACTTTCAGTTTAGATACTTTAAGTCGTTTTTCTTGAGTATACTTAATTACTTTTACTTAGGTACAATTTTCAATGCAGGACTAGTACTATTTTGAGTATTTTCAGAGGATGGTATTAGTACTTTTACATCAGTAAAGAATCTGAATACTTCGTCAACCTCTGGGCACTAAAAACACCCTGGCTCTATGGCTCCAATGCCGCCATTTATCCATAAATACACCCAAGTTTGGTGCCACAAATGCCACTAGGAATTGCCACGATCTTCAGTTAAAACCATCAAAGTTCACCTTGGCGACTCATAAAGCTCATAAACTAAGTCACTTTATAAACGCTGACAGATGTTTGAAACATGCAACTGTAACAAGTTTGCGAGAACATAGTTTTCTTCTGGCGACTGGACTGAGGAGAAACAAAAAAAAAAATGTCAAACTACTCCTTTAATCAGGACTTATCAGTTAAAAGAACTAACTTTTGCCTTTGCCAGCCAACACCCCAATCACTTTATTTCCTTTCCTTTAATCAGACGCAAGGTCTGTTATCTCTCAACACTGACCCACGTTTAAGGTTCACATTCATAAATCATCCGATGCAGTGGAAACAGACGGGACATAAGATCCCGCTGGGCAGCAACTGTAGATCTAAAGAAATAGCCCCTAAAACTTCATGGACATATTTTGTTTTGCTACAGATGAAATGCTCAGCAGAGACTTGAAAAACAGATTGTCTCCAAAACTGTGATCATCTTTGAAAAATGTATGTTTATCACATCACTGTTCCATATTTAAAAAAAATCATCCTTGGCTTTGCAGCAAAATGAGAAATGGCAGCCGTACTATTGAAAAAAGTACAGCAGACATTCTATAATTAAGTTGACATGTAGTTTTGCTAAACATAATTTACTTTTGATTCACACTGGGCAATCTTCAGTTCAGTGGAGCTGTTTGCAGATTCCTCACTTTTGTAACAATTCTGCACATTTCCTCATGAATGAGACCAAAATATGGACCAGATGTGGAGGGAGCCGTGTGACTGGCATTAGTACCCACAGGAGATGCCATTGTCTTTCACCGGCCAATTAACATGCTGAAGAATTTCACTGGAAAACTGGAATCTAGCCGATAAATCAATAGGCCTTTTGTCTTAAAACTAAAAACAAAATCAGGTCAGCATGGTTTATCAGAGAGCCAAAAAAAGGAGTGAATAAACAGTCCAAGGCAGTCGATGCTCTGACAGGTTACGTGAAACTCTGGACAACAAACTACAAAAAGAGAAGCCATTTTATTGCAAAAAAGGTGTAAAGACAAGTAATAAGGTCTCGGTATGAGTTAATGTTTGAGTTTATGATGCTGACAAGGAGCCTTTAAGTATCAAATTGCTATTATTTTATACAAAATGCAAGATGGAATTTGTGTTTGGTGTTTAACTAAAAAAACATCCTGCTCACGGCTAACAGACTGTACTACGTCCAATTTGAATAAATTCCCTCAAGGTGTTTTCACAAGAACTACTTTCACAAGAATGAGACGAATGCAAGGTCACCATGACCTTCACATTTTACCACCAAGATCTAATCAAATCATCCTTGAGTCTCCTCAGACGTTTGCACTGAATTAAAAAAAAAATCCCTTAAAGTATTTTTTGAGAAATTACGGTGACAAGAATGAGACAGTCAAAGTCACAGGGACCTTGACCTTTTACCTATGACCACCAAAATCTAATCAGCTCATCGCTGTGTCCATGTGAATGTTTGTATAAAATTTAAAGAAATTTCCTCGAGGCGTTCTTGAGATATGGCGTGTGCTGGACGGACAGACCGACAATCCCAAAACATAATGCCTCTGGCCATGACTATCGCTGGCTTAAAGGCATAAAAACAGCAAAATCTAACGGCAATACATTAGTTAAGTTCATCAGTATGTGAGAAATGGTCAGTGCAGTGGATCTTGTTTTCAAATGGTCAAAGCAGAAGCACAGAGAAAACACCGGCCCTTCATGGGCATTTTCCAAATCTGATTTAACACCATCAACAGAGCAGCTTCAATGGAAACAAACAGGGTCTTTGTCTGTGAAGTGCATCAGAGTGAGTGTTATTAATCAGTGACACCAAGAGGGAACAATGCTTATCTCTATAATCCCGAGAGACACAGTCTGGATGTCAGTGGGTCTGTAATTTGTTTAAACCCGTTGAAAGCAATGTTTACTACACTACTCTAATCAAATTGTGCGTGTTGACAGCCATAGTGACGCAGTCAATAAAAACAAACGCAACTATACTCAGTTAAATCTGATTTTTATGGGCAGTAACTACAGTGCTGACTCACTGTGATAAAAGGATAAAAACACTAACTTGCACAAACTTGAAATCATGTTTTATTCACAAAAAAAGACAATTTCAGGCACTTGTAAAGTAGGACATTTGTCTTTACTCTGAGATGCCAAGAATCAAACAAGCGGTCTATTTTTCAAGCTCCTCCAACAAACAGTAACTCTGGCAAAGTGCTGACGTCACCGGGAAACACATTTAACTCCTTCCATTTGCACCTCACTGCATCTGCACTTCATTTTTAGCACTTGTGCTCAAGCTCTGAATGTTTTTTGTTGGTTCAGTTTAGACTAGTTCAAGCAAAAACTCTGCAACCTGAAAACCAAATATTAAAAGAACAGTGTGTAAGATTTTGGGGCATTAAGCAGAGAGAATTGTAGACTGCAACTGGCTGCAAGTTCTCCCATGTGCTAAGTGTGAACTCCCGGTTAGGGTTCATTTATGCTCAACATTACATACGGAGACGGAGATGGGCAAAGCCTTCTGTCGGTACTCCGTCTTCATTTCGTCTCTATTTGTGCAAATTTTCTGAGAGCTCACAGATATGAACGAAATCAAACAATACCACCGGAGATCACGGGGTTAGTGCAGCGTATTTTAAGTGAGATAGGACTGTGGGAGACGCCGCCGAAATTTGAAATAATTGCCTTTAAGATCACCGCTGAAAGGACGCATGGAAGTATGAGGACAGAGACATTTATAACATTTGAATTCCTTCAAAATTCCTGAAAAACCTGAACAATTCCTGATTGTTAGGGTTTTTTTTTTTTTTTACTAAAAGCCAAATTATCAACAGGGGACTCTTGTTATTTCTAAAACAAATGCAGCAGTAATTCAAACTGGCATTTCCATGTTGCAAATCAGTGTTTCTCCTTCGCTGTTCTGCTGCTCAGAGACCAGCTGTTAGCCTCATGCCTGCTAATGTGTGCTCACCTTTTCTCCGATAACTTAAGATCCAAATGTTCAGGAAATGTTTAACGGGAGCCAAATTATATGCGGAGTCCTCTTTCTTTCCAAAACAAATGGACTTGGTGATTTAAACTGAATAAAGCAGTTTCACATTCAAAACATGTCTGTTTTTTTGACACTGTTTGGTTTGTCGCAGATGAGCTTTTAACTACGGTGGTCGGTGCAAAAATGCAAATGGACCTATTTAGAGCCAGTGTTTGGTCTATCTGTTATGGGATACTGTGGTAACCAGGCGGTGCAACATGGTGATCTCTGTAGATGAGGACTCGCTTATTATATTCCATTTCTGCAAAAATATCCCCCTAAATCCCACACACTGGACCTTAAAATTGACTTTTAGATCATTTCCACTGACGGTCTCTAAAATATAGTCTCCAACCAAGCTCAAAATAGTGCCAAAAATTATTTTTGATTGCTACTTTACTGAGGGCTGCCCAAATCTACCTCCAGTTATGTTAACTTTAGGAAAAGAGGCCACAGAATATTCTCCAGTCATCATGTTGATTCTTGTTCCAGGGTCGATCTTGATGAGACACGACAGCTGAAATCACTCACTTTGTGTCCTTTCATTCGCATCTTGCGCTCATGTTCTCGTCTCTCCATCACATACTGTCCCTCCTGTGAATCTCCTGCTGTTGGCTCACTACTTTTTTTTAATTTCCCCACTCCCTGCTGCCTTCAGTCTCCTTTGTCACTGCTGCAGCCCTGCAGTCTCAGAACGCTCTCCAAACGTTTGGCTCTAATGGGAGTCAACTGCTCGTACATATCGAAGCCAAATTCTGAGTGCTTTTGTGGCAGGCGGAAGAGAAGCAAGTGGTTCCTCAACACCTGGAAATGAGACCAAGAGAGTGAGAGGGAGGTGAGACGAGCAGCAGAGACGGCGGCTGCCAGGACTGTGGAGCAGCTCATGTAATATGAAAAACTCGTATGATTATAACATTTTCGATAGACATGTTGATTCATCTGTAACATCAGAGCTCCATGTGCTGCAACAGGCAGCACATTAAAACTAGCATGTTTAGCAGAGAGGTCTAAACAGTTGGCCTACAGCTAGCTATAAGTATTAAAATATCAACTGAGATAGATAAAAGTATTGGACAGATGCTTAAAATACATATCCTAAAGCAGGGAATCTCAAAGTTTTCTACCACTAATTGCCAACTTTGTGATCGAGCATATGCTCAAAGGAGTGGAAGGAGGACTTGATCTCATCATGGCGCTAAAAACTAACCCTTTGAGAGCTGAGCAAATTGGTTTGATGTCTTTCAAAAATGTAGGTAAAAGGCAATGAATGACCAAAAAATTAGCAAAAACTAAGAGATAATTACTTTAATAAAATAAACAGAAAAATTAAGTTAAAAAAAAAAAAACAACAACAGGGTAATGAAAGTCAAAAAGTGCTTCAGATAAAAATTCTGTAAGTTAAATATATAGTACAATAACAACTAGTAGTGATCATTTTTGGACATTTTTCCTCTAGCTTCTTTAAAAATAATTTTTCAAATCAACTAATGTCTTGGAATTTGCCGGAATAAAAGCAAACCAACTCGCTCAGATTTCAAAGGTTTAGATTTCGATGACGTGTCTGAACGCAACACAAGAAAAGTGATGTCAATCCAGGTTTTAAAGGGTTAAAATCCTTGAGCACTGAATTCACCTGTTTGCTGTCAGATCGCTTTTTCCTCCGAGGTCTGACAAGTTAGATCCATTTTTCCCAAAACCGCTGCTCTCCTCCATCAGAGCTCATTTCCACAATGGCTTTTTCATCGCACTTCCACATTTAACGTTTTTTTTACCAAAATCCCAAAATTGAGCTGACAGCACGCAGACAGACTGTTGTAAGGGGGGGCGCAGTTTGACGCAGTAGTAGTGTATTAAATGTAAGCTACTGAAAGTAAAAGTATTGAAATGGACCACAGATGATTAAAATATGTAGGCATAGGTTATGTTGGTCATTAATCTGAGGGCCGCCACTGGGCCACGGGTCGCACTTTGAGCGACTGTGGCTTAATGATCCAGTAAAGTGAAAAATACAGTTTTTTTAATCCTGCGTCCACTTGTTAGTTGGTTATTTCTTTCTTTTTTAGAAGCCAAATATGTCCAAAAAATCAGTATCAGAATATTTTTACATCAAAATCTGTCTTTTCTTTTACTGCAAAACCAGGTAAACCAGTTTCAAAGGTTTGATGGCTCATCCTGCACTCACTGGCTTTTGCAAAAGCTCATCAAATCAACCGAGATGTTGTGGGACTTGCGAGCCACACTGCTAAAACTGCACTTTATTGTTTGTGGGTCAAAGTAGCAGTATAGAGAAAAATGGGAAGAGATAATGAGAGAAAACGTGGCGGAGGATGATTTAATCAGTATGTTAGTTACGTGTGCCAACGGTCAACTGTTGCCCTGTATTACGCAAAAACTTTAAGACCTGAACATTGACAGGTAAACTGAATGAAAATTCAGTTACAATATCCACTTTTACTAAATCAGCAATGTAAAATAACATTCAGTTTAGGATAAATTAAAATAAACATATTACTGTGGGAGCATGACATGATGTCAGTAAAGGGTTACTTTGATTAGATAGAGCGTCTGACGAAGTTACAGAAAGGACCCTACAGTCTTTTTGTCAATGTAACCAAGTCTCACTCAACGATAAGTCTCAACCTCGCAGATGTTCCAACACCATCAAAAATCAGCTACATTTTCAGCCATGACACTGAAAATCTTTAGATAACACCAAGCTTCACTTTCTGTTCTCCAACACAACTAACTCTACTCGGCACTTCTATCTCCAACTCCCACAAATGTTTCCACTGTTGTTTTATCCTACAAGTCACCTCTCACAAAAGGTGAGGGCAAAAACAAACTTTTAGTGGAAGTAAATCAGGGTTTCCCTCATATTATTTTATTTGTTGCAGGCTGCCACAACTAAAACATCTGTCGTTACAAAAAGATTTTTGGAGCTGGACTGTTAACTTGGAGCACTATTGGAATATATATGTCTGGTTATTAATAGTGGTTATGGGGCAGAGACGATGCAGCAGAACTTTAGGTGCACTGAGAGTTGAACTTAACTGTTCTTTGTGCTGGGTCTAAGAGTTTACTTTTCACTTAGAAACATCTGCATACAGCTCCTCTCCTGCTAAGAATGTATCGATAGATCAGTTATCAACCCTGCAAGCGACAAACTGCTGCAGAGGAAAAAAATAACTCATGAAGAGGTCTGCCTACCAATATATATATATATTTCTTAACTAAAAAAAAAAGCTACACCCACACATACACTGTTGTTCTTTGGGTGCACAACTGGATTACATTACAGTGTGATTCATTAATGCAGCTGCAGCACTCTCTCTCAGTACTTGACCAGTTGTGCAATTGCTGTTGCTATTATTCACAAAAAATCATGGGAAAATAGGGTCCCGGTTTAAAAACACACAGTTTACCATTAAAGATGCTTAATATTAATTGATAAGAGTGCATGTTGCAAGTGAATTCAAAGATACTGAAAATACCGAAAAGCTGAACTCAGACAACAACTGGGAGAAAGTGAAATACCAAAACAAGACAGACTCTTGGATGTAAAATTAATCACATGAAAAAGAATAAAGATAAAAGGATCACCACATACATAATTAACCCTGAGACTAAAAAATGGAAAACTGTGGAAGACTTATAACAAATTAAAAAAAAAAACATAGATGGTAGGAAAAACTGCTCAGCAGCACAACAGTGACTTGAATGGAGAAGAAGACAAAAACTGGACCGGTTTGTCAGCAAAATGAGGAGATTGTAGAAAAAACATCATTGATAAGTTACATAAGAGGCGAGGGGAAGCGTTTGTTCAATCAGTGAACACCTCGCAGCGTGTAGAGATCAGAGAGAGAGTGAGAGAGCGAGAAAAGGAGTCGGTTTATAGAGTAGAGTACCTCATCAGTCAGGTAGTAGACTTTCCTCAGCATACTGTGTCGAGCTGCTTCAACCTCCTGCAAAAAGGACGAGCGGATTAAAGATCAAAGGCCTCACCGATGCACCGCACTGACACACTTTACATCTCATTGTTTACTTAATGAATTCTATACCTACATGTATGAGTGCTTTCGGCTGCACTGCTGCAGAATAATGTCCTTGTGAGTGGAACTGACTCTATTCTCTACTCCAGTTTAATAAGTTGCTCAATGTGTTTCTCATTTTGGGGTATTTACCCTCAAACCTCACAGTTATATAAAAGTCACATACCATGACTTAAAATCAATATTTAGGAACAATAAAGACTGAAGTTGAATTTGTGGGACCATTTTCAGAGGCTTCTCCTTTGACACTTAATCAATAACATATGAGTTTTGCAGATGCACAAAATACAGATTTTGCATCCAGTGAGCTTTTTGGCGCAGAGAACATTTATAAATCCTCATATAACCTTGAGGACTTCTCACAAATCCAACGTCCTACTTAATGCAGCTGCAACCCCTTCTGGATTTGCTCAAGCACTACATATGTGGCAGTTTGTCTTTAGATTTTACTGTGGGTGACTTAAGAAAGTCAAAAAAGGCACAACTTTAACATGAATACATAATCAGAAGATTCAGAGAGGGCAACAGACTTCATTATGAGAGGACATCATGCAGTGCTCTACCTGTGCTGCAGCGTCCTGAGAGAAGATGAAGGAGTTGACGTGAGACAAGGCGACCACATATAAGACAGGACACCAGCGGGGCTTCAGGGTCCCCGTAACCAAACAGCGGAAGTAGAGACGGAGGAGAGGGAGGGAGTCTTCAGGCGGGGAGGTGAACCGCTCTATAGGAATGCAGAGCTTCAAATGAAGAGACAGAGAGAAAATTAACTGATCCAAATCACGGGTTATATGATGACAGAACATCGTAACATTCATGAAACTTTTGAGGCCCAGACACACCAAACCAACACCAAAGAACTAGAGGCAGGACCAAGACTGATCTCGAATACTATGTAAACTACTTTTGTTTTTTTGTTGTTTTTTTTCCCCACTGTGCCAAACTCACATCAAACCATGACTCCTAAACTGTGACTTCCGAGTACCGTTACACCTCAAAGTTACATCCTCATTACCTGTTCCAGAGCGGCGCCCAGTGACCTCAGTATTCCCACATGTTCTCCAAACACAGCCAGCCTCAGGGTGGTGCTGTACCTCCTCTGCAGGGGTAAGAGGACCCAGCAGCCAAAGAGCTGGTTTCCAAAGGACACAGCTTCATACTGGGTCAAAAGAGCTGAGTACAAGTCCTGGAAGGAGGCGAGACCTGGAGGAGGGACGTCCAGGTCCAAAGAGTCCAGCCTGGATTGCCTGTAAATGGAAAAAAAAAAATTAACTCTGTTCTCTGTACAGTTTAAGTTTTGTTCTTTAAGAACAAGGATATTAAACATTTCCAGACCTGGTCAGCAGTCTGAACAGACCCCAGGCCAGTTTCTGAACAGGTCTCTCCAGGAACAAGTCACTGGAACAGAGGAACACACAGGACAGGCGGGCGAGCTTGGCGACAGGAAGGATCATCTGCAACATGAAAAGATGGTGAGATTTGTAACAAATGTCAATTTTATTAATGATTAGCAATTACTTAACATAGATATTGAGAATGTTGTATTCAGTTTCTCAAACTATATATTTTTTTTCCTTCAATTCAAATATTTGTACTTTTATTTGCTGCATTTTATTTAACTTGTGGTGCTGAATTGTTTTGTGTTTTACCCCAAGTAAAGCAGTTTAATACATTGTTTTAAAAGGTGCTGTATAAATAAAATTTATCATTATTATATCAATTATTTGATAACTGAGTCATTAATTGATGATACAGGGTGTTACATGCTGTACAGACTGTAAAGCCCGTTGATGCAATTTTGTGCTACACAAAATAAAATCCATAAAATCATCCTGATTGGACTTGTGTCTGTACCTTCAGTGCTTCCTCCCTCCAGACCTCCAGCAGCAGCAGCCACTGCAGACAGTGTATCACCGCCTGCAGAGCCCCCTGTGGGAGCTCCACCACCGCTAACCCTCCACCGTCAGACACCCCTGCCCGCTCATACAGGCTGACGAGCGGGATGAAAGGCCAATCGGACGGCACAGTGGGACCAGTGAGCTCTGGGAGGAGATGGGAGCAGATCCAGGGGTTGCGGCCCAGGAGAGCCTCTCTGGAAGTCATCACGGATGACTCCAGATGGGCGAGGTGCGTGAGGAAGCAGCCTCGTATGGATGGCAGCTGCACGCAGGCTTCTCTCAGGAGAGCTCCAACCGTCTGCAGAGAGGGAGAGGTGTGGTGGTGTGTTTCCTCGCGGAGTTTCAGCTCACCCAGCTCAACAGCCTCAGGTCCTCCACTGCGGCCCTCTCTGGACAGAAAACAAATAAACATAAACTGAGTGAGGCCATTGCACACAAAGTTTGTATTTTCCATATGCTTTTCTTTTAATCTGTTGTCCAATCAAAAACGGTACATGTAGAAACCTTGCACACTGAATTTTATTGTTCTTTTTGTTGCAATAATCGTCAATACAAGACAAAATAAAAAGACACATTGGCCCCCTGCTTCTCCCTCTCTGGCTGCTGCCACTCGTCACGCCTACGTCTTGGATTTGGCACCGCAGCTACCTGTAGGGCTGAGCTGTGCTACCTCTCCATCTGTACACTGTCGCTCACTCTCTCTGTCTGAGTGCAGTTCTCATCCTCTGTTACATCCTCCTACTCATCAACACGATCCACCCAAATATGACTTTCTGTGATCCTCCAACAAAGACTGACTGGATATTGTTACTCCTATTCAAGGGATGGAAAGAATAACGTTTTCATCAAATTTACAGACTGATCAATGGATTGTGTGTGACCTCACAAGATGATCACTGAATATTTACCATATGAACTGACTTAAATATCCATCAGCGCAATCACTTGTTTATATACAAAAGTGACCAACTGTTTGTATGTTCTGCAGTGTTTAACTGTATTTCAAGGTTCTTTTGAAGAAAAAATGACCTGTTGAAAGTAGGCTATCTGAGTTATGAAATAATTCTGTGTGGGCCGGGTTCTCGCTTTTGGTGCAGATGCATGTGCCCAGCAGGTGTAGCCACATTTTCTTCACCGCTTCTTTGTTAAACAACTCTGATGGATGCAAAAAACCGAAAATCAAACCTGTTCTGAAAACTTTAATGACGGACTTAAGTTTTGGGAGCCAGTGTGTAAATGTGACTGACACACAGACGTTGTTTGTTTTTAAACCTGCAACAATTCTGAATGAAAATACAGACTTGTTGTGCAAAGGAGCAGTGTGTACAGGAGTTTTTCCTTAGACTATGTGAGGGTCTAACGGCAGAGGGATGTCATATGCTGTAAAGAAAGCCCTCAGAGGCAAACTGTGTTTTGTGATAATGGGCTTTATAAATAAAATGTGACTTGACTTCTAAAATTTTAGGAGCATTTTATGACAACCAGCAGTGAGGTCTGTCGATTGCAACCAGCTGAAAATTACTCGGGTTAGAATTCTTTCAGTGTTAGTTGTTCAAGAGGTTTTAACAGGAAGCATAATTATCTGCAAAGGTTTCTCTCTCTCCAAAACAAACCACCTAAAAATTATTTTTGAAAATTATTATTTTTAGGTGGTTATAAATTAAAGTAAACACTTAATCACATACTTATTCGATTATATTCCAATTCTGCTAATATATTACCTGAAATCCTTCACAGTGGATCTTTAATACTGCAATTAAAGGAAGCAGAGAGAATTAAGAATTAATCAGTTTTGATAGAAGTAGGTCATCACCTAATTTGATCAAATTACAAAGAAATGTTATTTATACTTTCTAAAAATTTGCAAAATTTGATTATGATCATCAGCCCTGTTTTTCAAGATCTAAAGGTTTATTTAGAAATTTAGCATTTAGCATTATATGCACATTATATGCAATCAAAACAAAAGCTTGATTGTGTTGGCACCGACTTGTAATCAAGTGTCAAAAAGAATTTAGCAAAGAAAATGTTGACTTACGATATAAAGTCCTTGCTGAAGATGATGGTGGACAGCAGTTCATGTGCCAGATATTCACTGCCTGGTAACAGCCATGGCAGCACAACCAGCGCCATCTGGTGGTACAAAGGCGCATGTTTGGCCACTTCTGGCTCAGTGGGAATCTGAGAGGAGACCAAATGGTTTGTGTGGTGAAAGTTTGGATGTGATATGAAGCATTACTTTGAGACTATTTTACACTGAGAGGTGGATTTGGTTTGTAAGAGAAACTATCACAACCTGAAAGAAAAGCAGTTGGAAACAGAAGATAAAAAAAACCTGCAGGTCAACACAACGTCATTTATGGAGCCTACCAGCCTGTGTGCCAGTCGGAGCAGCAGGTAGAGGAGGTGGTGTTCATGACGGAGAAGCCAGGCTCTGGAGTGAGACAGCTTGGGCGTAGCCTGACTGCAGCTTCTCAGGTAACAAATCACAGGTTGGTACAGAAGGAGACCAGCGAACTAGAGAGTAGCAGAGAAATTCAAACACGTGACCGTCAAACAACTGTCGCAGACAAATTTCCAGTGTTGGAACAAAATAATGAGTTAAACCTCAGGGTGATCTCGATTGTTTGGTGTAATGTGGTCATTAAACTCAGATAGCTGCACTATTATCTCTTATTCACACAAAAACAATGCTGCATACAAACAGAGGCTGGTAACAAGCTGAAGCGACAAAATTGGAAATAAGTTTTTAAAATTAAAAAGTTTTTTTCTAATTTATTTTGATGGATTATATTGATGCTGAATTAACAATAACATCTTTTATCTTGTGTTTCTTGAGTATTGTGTTTCTGTGGACACGTGAGGAATAGTTAATATGTCAAATTTCTTAAAGGGAGTTTGGCGTGCTATTTTTGACCAGGGACAGGATAGGAAATAATCTCAAAAGGAATCCAGACGTAATCTTGCAAATAGTGACCCTGAAAGATCCCCAGTCTTTGCACAATCTTATAGTGTGTGACTTAAATCTCACACTGTCTTTAGATGTCAGAAGGTGTCAGACTTTAGTCTTTTCAAAGTCTTACAGTGCATGGTAGCAATAAAAGAATTACACTAAAATGCATGGCATTTGTGTATGTCACCACAAGAATAAAAAATATATCTTTCTAGGTAAGCAGACTCAGTCCACTTTTGCTCATCAGTCCTTGTCCTTGTCTGATATACAACACTCCCAAAAGTATCTAAACTTTAACCTTGCAGCTTAGGCCTTTATGGATGCCTGTGATCGTTTCCAGGAGGAGTCCCAGGCCTGTAAGGAGAGGGAAAGGAGAGCTGGGAACAACCAGCCCCGGGCGGTCTCTCCATCCGCGGCAGGCCAAACCAGGGAGACTGGGAGCGGTCTCTGGGCCAGGATGATTAGACTGGACATTACACACCACTGAGGAAGACCTAATGAAAAAAAAAAAAAATAATGTAGAAAAAAAGCCGTCAACAAATTAATCCTTTTTCTGATCAGGCTGTTAAACATGCAACTGATAAAAGTCAAGAACAAATTTTATAAGACAAAACAAAAGCACCTGCCATCATTTTTACAGTATTTAGACATTACTTGTATCATTTGACAATTGACAAGAAATAACAACGTGAACTGCAATGACTTCACTGCTCTTAAAGTAAATAAGACATACTTCAGGTTCTTTATCAGGTCTTGAACGACCGGGTGGGACAGCAAAGGGAGGAGAAGCTCAGACGTCAGCAGCTCCAGGTCTTGAAGGGTCTCTACTGGCTTGAAACAGTTCTGAGGAGAAGAGTTACATTATAGTCGCCACTATTTCCCATAAAATTGCACAGGATCCCCCCAAAAAATGTATATGCCAGAAATAATAGCAAATATCCATCCCAGAGTTTCACCTATAATTAATTCTGCAGCAGAGCATCATGCATCGTGAACTGCAGCTAAACAACACCGTGAGTCCATGAACAAGGCGAGTGTCTGTGGTTAGTTTACATGTCTGTAATAACAGCAGGACAGTTGAGTGTCTGTGATATAAACTGCTACAATCAGCTGAACCGAGACATGAGGATAGCGTTGTTGGTAGGCCGCCTAACAAACTGGTTCAGTAGTGAACAACATGCTAACATGCTGACTGATTTTGTGTTTTTGTGATCTTTCTGTGCGACCTCTCTTAATTCAGAGGTTCTGCAGGTGTGTGAACACAGCGCAGGCAGAACTCTTCATACATTATTTTTTTCCCTGCAGCAGCTTTTTGAGTTACCGGTTAGAAAGCTGATCAGTTGATCAGAGGCCACTGAAAGCAAACTCTTAGACCACAAGGTGCTCAGTCTCCACGTAATGCAAACGGTATAATCTAAAGCAGGTAGAAAAATGATTAACAACTATAAAATAAGAGCACTGTTATTCTAAAAATAGTGCTTTTTTGCTATATGAATCAATGAGTGGTTAAGTTTCGCTTCCACTGTGCCTGGTGTTCTGCTGCTCTGTCTGAGAGCACGCTTGGCGCTCTAAGAGAGTGGTACTCTGAATACAAAAAAAAGGAAAAATATTTAATTATTTGAGAAATTGAGAATCGGAATTGGTGTGGCGGGAGGGGGCAGAATGAGTGCTGAGTTACCATTTTTGTTTCATTTATTATGTAGTTCATGGTTTCAGAACTTGGTAAAGCACAGAGTTTAACCATGTTCACTGTGTATTTTTTACTTGTGATTCCACTCTCCTGCCTTTTTCAGACTGTAACCTGAGAATTAACACTATTTAAAATGTTTTATAAAAAGTATGACTTGATAACACTGCAAGACGCGGTACCTGTCTGGAGAGCTGGTGGTAGTAAGCTTCTAAGTAACTCAGGTAAGCTGGTATCACAGTCAGGCTGATCTCTTTCTGAACTGGATTATCGAGGTTCTTCACAAAACCCTTCAAATGTCCCAACAAGGAAGCCTGCAGCCCTGTGACGTGACCCCAAGACACTGGAGGAGGAGGAGGGCACTCTTCTCCCTGAGAGCTGCAGTAATACAGAGAGGGTGGCATGTTGACTAAAAAAAGGAAAAAAAGGAAAAAGGATTGCAGCGTGATGATTTCATAAAAGCACTTTAATCCTCGTCTGTACCTGACCAGGCCGGCCTGCAGCTCCTGGTGGCAGCCAGCAGTGTGAGTGACCTGTGTGAGCAGACAGAGCAGAGCCAGGACCCGCTGGAGCTGCAGAGGCAGCAGAGGATCTGAGGGGGTCAGGACTCTGTGAACTGACTGCAACGCCTTCGCTAAGCCTGCATACAGGTCTCTGTGGGAACATAATAACAGTGAGACAAGCACTGTGAGAGCAGAGCAGAGGATTAGACCGTGTCAAGCTAATCTAAGTACTGTAAATATGAGACTTCTCTATACAGATTCACTGACTCTATTCAGGTACATTATTTAAATTAATTAAATTTTTATATCATTCTGTAGCTTTCCAGTAGAGTTCCTTATCCAAAAATTCAAATTTTGGGTTGATGCATGTTTTATCATCAAAATACTATTTTCCACGTGACCTGATGTAGGTTTCTGCATGATGACGCTGTTACATAAAAAACATCTAGCCCGCCAAATGGGGGCTAGATGTTGAGCCTTTAAGAAAGTGGAAGGGCTGTCTGACACCATGTAAAGCAGCACATACTGTATACTACACTGACTTTTGGTAAGGACCTCATACAACCCCACTTCAAAAGAACAGGACGAACACGGTTATTATTATTATCAGCCCTCGCTGCTCAAAGCTGTTTCACTGTTTTTTGTGACTGAGGGGCATTTCCATTTGGAGAACCTGCAAGAAAAACGCAGGTGGACCCGCCCTTTTACACTGCATCCTGCCCCTGGTGGTCAGCTTAAATGTCTAAACTTACATGTATAATTTGCAGGCCTGTCCGTAGCCGGCTGCTACAGCCCACAGCCTGAAGGCCTCAGTGGTGATCCTGAGGGCCTCAGTCTGCTCCAGCAGCAGCTCACTAGGCTCAGCACTCAGCAGACAAGGAAGACGCTCTGACACTCCAAATGAGTTTAACTGGGGAGAGACGAGAAAAAGGTCAGCTGTCACTCTGCTCCTCAAGTATGTTGCAACTGCAGCAATTAAAGCAATTCAACCAGTACCCCTGATTTCGCCATTAACCTTGCAATTTTGTATAATCTCAACAACTTTTCCACAAATTTGACAAATCATCATAGCTTCTCACGAGTCACTAAACTCACTTTCTGTTTCGGGTTATGAATGTCTCAAAATTACCAACAAAAATTACTGCTTAAGACAGGGCAACTCCCTGATTTTTAGTGGGGCTAGACTGTTTTGCACCATGTGCAATGCTATGGTGGAGCACAAACAAAAATCATCAACTAAAAACACTTTTCTACCACAAAACACAGCCGGAGAATGGCAGAAACATGTGGACAACAGACCAAACAAATCACCATGACAGAAGCTGTTGAACCCCCGTCTTTGGCACACACTGAAATAATCAAGGTTATTAGATTAAATATGGCTATTAGGTTCGGGAAGGTTGTGGTTAGTTTAAATCTCATAATGATAGAGGCACGCTTGGCTGTTTGCATGACAGACTGTCAACAAGCTTTATTTAGACTTTTTGGTAAGTTTACTTTGAACAATGAGGTTTTATTCTCACTGAAACAAGCTGCCTACGTTGTTCTGAATTATAAAAAAAATAAAAACAAAGTCTGAAACATTGCATGCAAACATGCATCACAACTTTTTGAATAAAAACCACTGTAAAATCAGGTAACAATACAAAAAAAAAGCAAAATATTAGGACTGCTTAATGTTTATATATGTGGGAATAATTCAGATCAAAATTTTGCTAATGATTATATGGTACTTATTTTATTACCCCCCTTTTTTGCTTTGTTTTTCTTGTTTGTTTCTCTTTCTTTTTTGTTTCTGTTTTTAACCTTGGTGTATACTTTATTATTATTATTACTAATTTGTCATACTATTTTTCTGTACTCTTTTCTTTAAACTGAACAGCATTGAGGGAGGTAAATGTGAAAGTAATAAGTGCTTTCTGGGAACTGGCATTACCGTTGAATAGGTACTTAAAAGTATTGAAAATGAAAACATTAAAAGACCTAAAATATGACAAGTATGTGAATCTATTGTGAGCATCTCCTCTGTATTATATATTGTATGTGTTGCCTTTATGTTGAATAAAGTTTGTTATAACATCTGGGACCACTTACTGCTTATATATGTGGGAATAATGGGATAATTCAGATTAGAAATTGGCAAAAAAATCATAAAGTTAAGTATTGATTTTCAACCTCACTCTAATTTCATATTATGTTTTGTATTTTATAACACCTATATGCTGGGCATCGTGACAGACACGGTACATGCAGTAAGTAAAGAACGAACAAACAAAAAATTATTCTACCACATCATTAGCGGCACTTACAAGTCTGGCACAGGCATGTCTGCCAGACGTGGCCAACACTCTCAACAGCTTCATGGCGCTGGCCTGTGGGAGCCCGTAAACAGACTGAGGAAGGGGAGTTGATGGCGCCGTCCAGGAAGTGGGAAGGAACTCTGATAAAATCGTCTCCATCAAGCGAGGACAGTCGAGCACCTGAGAGTGAAATGCATTGTTCATAAATTATTGCCAGAACAAGAAAAATACAGATATCTACAACAAATAAACAGCAAACATGGCAGACAATTAGTTTAGAGATGAAGTGATTGTTATTGTTGCTACCTGGGTGGCAGATGAGGAGGAGTGCCTAGCGATACGAGTCAGGATCTCCAGGACGTCCTGGACCACTCGAGGAGAAGGTCGGACCACCTCAAGGATGTAACGCAGCCTGGGGAGCAGTTTCATCTTTAGCAGTCCCTGAAACACAGAAAGGAATCACAGAGAGCCAAAACTAATCATTCATCTACAGAACTCCTTAATTAAAATAAATTTTACGACACATTGTAAATATAAAAAAGCCTATTAAACATGTTTACCTTGACAACATCCTGCCTGGCCACATCATGATCGCTCTTCCTCTCTTCCTTCTCCTTAGCTGTCTCCTTCATATTTTCAGGCAGCCCTTCATCCTCCTCTTCTTCCTCCTCCTGAGCAGACGGCAGCAGAGGGAAGGAGGCCAGGCCGCGAAACCAGGAGAAGGTACAGTCCAAACACTCCTGAGAGGGCGAGCACATCAGAAGTGAACACAAAGGACGAGACATTGGACAGGATACTGTCACACTGTCAGTGAGTGTGATAACTCTTCTACAGATCAAGTTTTCTCTTCTTGTTTTCTGACGTATTTTGTGATAATAAGTCAACATTACTGTGATGTTGCTCTTCAAGTTGCAGAATAACTTCCGAACCAAACTTTAGTGAGTCTTTGCAGTTAAAATGATGCAATCACATGAAAAACACGCTGTAATGCTTCACATCGTCTTACTTCATCCTCTGCACACACAAGGAGGGCTTTGAGTGCATGCACAGCTGCAGACATCGCTCCCTCCACACTGTCATCCAACGCAAAACGGAGCAGGAAGAGCAGGCCGGCGTCGAGCAGAGTGGACACCACGCTGCCTTGCAGGACTGACAGGTACTCCCCGGCACGTGCCTACAGGTAAGAGATACAGCCACATGTGTGACTACAGACATGTACCTCTGCAGCAACACTGGCTACATTTACATGCAGAAAAATATCTGTTTTTTCCATTTATTTGGAAAAAGACAATAATCCTACTAAGCTGATTGCATGGATAATGAACATGAATATTCCACTAATACTCCCATTAATAAGCATGCCATTTTTGTTTGTGCTTGACAAGTGTCCATACCCTCTCATGTTGTTTATTTCGCAATATTTTGGGAAAGTCGAATGGCACGTGCTGCATGTGTCATTCTGCTTCCAAAATAGGATTTTTTAAAAGTTTTCCACTGGTAGCAAACTTGTTTGATCTCCTATTTCTTCAACAGTTTTCTTGAAAACTTGATGATATTGTGACACTGAAAAAGTCAGCGTCACAATATCATCGCATATCCAAAAACCTGTTAATATCCAACTCTTTCACAAGGTGTGTTTCACCTTTTGAATAGAGATGTAGGCTTTTCTTTTGGACATGAATTTCTACCACAACCTTGCAAACTGTAGGCTGGTTGATCTGTATACAACATATCCATGACAAGACACAGAGCTGATGGCAAACAGGCCAGAGGCCATACGGCACAGACTGCGCGAAAAGCCCAGATTGAGATGCATATTCTGAATGTGCTGTATGCATGTCCAAACATCAACAACCGCCATATACACGTCTTAAACAGAAAACGCTACATTCAAAAAAAGGCCTAATTTGAAAACATCCTAACAAAATATGCTGTTTACGTGACAAATTTAGAATTTTGTCATATTTGGAAAAGAAGTGTGCACAAAAAGGTTGTCACGGTGTGTGTTTGTTTGTGTACCTTTGAGAGGATGTTGGCCAGAGTGCTGAGAGCGAGACTCCTCTGCTGGATGAGCTGACTCCGAGACAGCAGGAAGAGTTCCTGCAGGGAGTAACCTGCCCGCTGGAGAGAAAGCCTCAATGTGAAGAAAAAACTTATCATCAAAATACCTGAAGTTCAGAACTAATCAGAATCTAACTTTGCAGTTAGCTGGTACTGCTGTTGTGAACTGTGAGCCAAAACCACCCACGAAAATCATGAAATATAGACCTGGAGGTGTTATGTACATTTTATGAAAGACCAAATAATAATAATTAAAAAATAAATTGAATAAGAGGAGACTATCTTTGTTTTTTGACTTGTTTCTTACTGACCTCAGGCTCCTCTCCGTGGTGGTGCAGGCCTAAATGTGTGGGCAGATCCTCGGTGGGTGGAATCAAGGTCCCCGCAAAGTCAAACCGAGCCTGCATGGCCTATCAGGACACAGAATCTGCTACTAAGACTTGAATGCAGAAAAACATAGTAAAATGCAAACAAATGGACTTGAAATGGATGAAAAAAGCATCTCCTGATGCTGTTCGAAATATCTCCTGACCTTCTGGGTTCCTTTCCTTCTGGGTGCAGGTAAGTCTCTCATCCACTCCAGCTTCTCTGGCTCCAGCTTATCCATGTGGACCCATTCCTTCTGACGCTTCAGCGGCAGATCCTCCTCTGAATTCACACACACAGGAGGGCAAAAACAAGACGAGTTACCACATAAGATTGCTGTTATTTATCGTTACAGCCATCATCTGTTGCAGCCAGCACAATTTAAGAGAAAACTCCATAATGTGCCACCACTGTAATCACAAACTACTGCTGCACTCGCCTGCATCCCTTCCTCCCATGGCGATGATTAGAGAGTCTTTGAGAGGGCTGAGGCAACATCTGGTTATTTATTCTCAGCCAAAAACGAGGATGTATGGACAAAACAGATGATGACATAAACTTTAGGATCCTTTTTTTAGTTTTAAAAGCACTTAATGTTCTTAGTCCTAGTTATGGTCCTATTATCAGAATTGTTTTGATCTTATGAGCCTCTCGTACCCTCAGGTCTTCTGGCAGCGGTCTTTAAAAAGTCTCAAAAGTTAGAACCAAAAGTCATGGTGAGGCATCTTTTTATTACTATGGACCACGTTTGTGGAACAGCTTGCCTGAAGACCTGAGGGCAGCAGAGGGGGTTAATATTTTTAAGAGCAAAATCAAGACCTACCTTTAAAGTTTGGCTTTTCATTGAATTTTACCTATTTATTCACTGACTATTTATTTATACAATAAAATCTGTTTTACTAGATGGCATATTATTTTTATTTTATCATTTTAAACATTTGATCTATTATTATTGTTCTGTTATCCTTTGATTTACCATTTTTCTATTATTTAGAGTATTTATTAATTTATTTTACTTATTGGTAATAATATATTTATTTATTTTAATCTTTTTATATAAACAGGTTCTTTCCTGGTGTTTCTTCACTTGTGGTAGCATTTCCTTAGTTCCTGGTTTCAATGCGTACTCTTATTTTAGTGGTTTTATTAATTATAAAGTCTTACTTTTTTACCCATGTACCTGTGTACCTGTGTCTGTGTGTGTGTGTGTGTGTGTGTGTGTGTTGGGGGGGATTATAACAATATTTGTTCTGGTTTTGCCTGTATGAAAAGTGCTATACACAATAAAGTCTGATTGATTGATTGAACTGATGTTGAACATCTGTATTCATTAGTACCATCTGTTAGCTACACTTTCATCAGCAGTGGGAGTTTTCTTTGCATGATCTGCAGTAACTTAATTGCAGAGTGGCTACTTTTGGCTTGCTCTGGCTTTTCTGCTAATCGCACAAAGTGAAGTCAATGATCAGCTTTATGTCGGGATTTCAGCCATGCAGCAGAAGCATCGAACATTAGTTACACAATTAGAGGATGGATGCTTTGGAGAAAGGGCAGAGCAAAGGGAGTGAGGAGAAGAGAATCGGGTGAGAGAGATAAATCATGACGGAGATGAAGGAATGATGGCAGAGACATCTGGCAGAAAACCAGATGTGATGGTCTCCTTGACAGAGGTTCATTTAGGGCTTCTCCCTTAAAAATACATCACTAAAGGAAAAAAAATGACCGTTTCAGCAACAAGGTTACAATTTAACAGTAGAAGTATTCAGATCCTTTACTGAAGTAAAAGTAATACCACACTCTGAAAATACTCCACAGTCCTGCAGTTAAAACCTTACTGAAGTAAAAGCAAACTGTACTTTAAGTACTCACTCACTACACTGTAAAATGTTCCCTGTCAGTGTTTTACTATCATCAAAATCGGATATACTTTATTGATCCTCTAAGGGAAATGTGATTGGTTGCAGTCGCTCTGATGCCAAGCATACTGAATTTCTGCAAGTAGAAATATATACAAGCACAAGTATATAAAAATATAATATATGTTAATATTCACTGTGTCAGAAAGCAGTCTCTTTTGTCTCTGTAACAATGCATTATCCAGCTTCTCCGTGAGGGTTTTAAAGTTTATTTAGTTTAAAAGGTGGGAGAATTTTCTCACTGCATTTAGTTCATCAGAAACATTTAAATTCAAAGTTACCACATTTGGAAATATGTTGATTTTACAGGACAGGAAGGGTGTCTTAAATAATTATATGAAAATGATAAGTTAAAAATTAAATTATTTTTATTAGAATTAGTCACACTATAACTGCACTCAATTGTTTTTGCACTGGTGGGTCTGATCCAGAACCATCCAGACTTCTCATTGTCTTCCCGCTGGATCATCAAACTTTTTGTTGCTGCCATGTCTGGAGCCGCTGTCCCCCAAACGGTCAGTTTAACGTCCTCAGCACGCTCCCAATTAACTCCAACAACACCGAAATGGTTCATCTGTGGCTGAACCTGTTAATAATTGTTGGGTAACAGTCGCCATGTGATGCTGACTGTTAGTCCTGTCATGTGTGTGCCGGTGGACTTCACAAATGTCCCTTACACTGAGCTCATTCACCTGCAGCAGCAGCAGCTACGACCCAAACACAAACAGTTTGGTAAAGTCGATCGCCGTATATGTGATGGATCGCAGTGCAGCGAGCTGAGATGCTGCCAAAATGCTTGAAAGAATGGCTACACTACAAGCCACTCCATTCACATTATGGGTATTGAATGAAGTACTCTTCTGGTATCGATATCCCGTAAAGAGTTCTGGTGTTGGTATCATCATTTTTGACTTAAGTGCTGTATTGGAGTAAATATATTCAGTTACATTCCACCACTGCATTTTAAACAGGCCCAAAGAGGCACAAAGTACTGTGAAATATTATGAAATATAGTCATAAACATTCACATTTATTGCTGTTGATTTATTTATATCTCCAGCGGCAGCAGAGACCACGAGCAACTGACAAGTTAGATGTGATAAAAAGAGTTGCTTTTCAAAGCTTCATACCCGTCACAGCAGGTGGTGGTGGCACTTTTTCCTCCTCCTCTGCTTCCATCTCAACTTCTTGAGGTTCCTGTAACTGCACAGCAGCACCGGAGGAGTCTGACTCTCTGCTCACATTTTCTAGAGGAAAATTGTCCTCGCTGCTTCTGCCCTGGGGTTGTTTGGATGCGGAGGCAGAGGACGGGACGCTCTGAGCTTTCCGAGACCTAACAAACTCCACCAGTCTAGGATCTGAGGAGCAGAAATAATCGTGTTATGCGCAGTGGTACCAACAAAACCAAAAAAGAAAAAAGGCTTCAATATACTAACTAGTTAGGATACAAACTCAACACGTATCACGTTGTCACCTCAACATATATATTAATCATATATATTAATTAGCAGACATGCGGACAACATTAATGCCTACCGAGCTGAGATAAGAGTTTCTTCTGCTCCTCGAGTATCTGAGACTGAGACATGGCCTGCAGCTTAGCCTGGTTCTCCCTGTGGATCCTCATGGTCTCTCCTGAGCTATCTGGGCCCCCGAGCCCCTGACCAGACAACAGACAGGGACCCGAGACTGCAACCGGCTCTGATGAGTGGAGAGGAGCGAGGAGACAAGGACAAATGGAGAGTAAAATAATGTGAAGAGGGGCTCCAGAACAATTTAAATAGTCTTTATGAATTCCTACATCTCCGCTGACGTATTAATTAACATTAACTCACGGCGCTGATCTGTTTCCATGCTGGTCTCAGAAGGCAGGCTCTGCTCCCTGTGATCAGGTGCACAATGTAAGGGTGCCTTTCCCTCTTTAAGTCTCTGAGCTGCGATCTGACGTGCAAAGATACTTTTCTTTCCTCCGACTGAGGACGCCGGCACCTGGTCATAAGCATGAATAAACTTCAAAAATCAAGATAAACGCAAATTATATCCATATAATGTTTGAGTATGGATAAAACTTCATGAGTTTTAAATATTTTTTTTAAGTGATATTATATGTATGTATGTTTGTATGCTTTGAGACATCATTAAAGATACACTATGCAGGATTTATCTGCAAAACAATGTATAGATTCATAGAAAAGTTTTTACCTGACTGCTGGTTTCTGAGCGATGCAATACTTTGGGGAAAGCCATGCCTGTAAATGCTGGTAGAGATACTGGAGTGGAGCTGGTATCTCTTTCCTTAAAACAAAGAGTAATGTTACATTGGTGAAATAACAATAATTTAAAAATTACATTTGTGATTTATTAAGAGCTAAACATGACACCAGCAAACTTGGATAACTGACAAATTCTGCTAAAAAAATGTAAATGACACACCGGGTGCATGCATACGTCCCACAGGGAAAGTAAAATGTTTATTTAGCACACTGTCACTGATTCACACCTCTTATTTCCATTCTTTAACAACGGGTACTTACAACGATCCTGGAGAGAACAGCACTGATATGAGTGTCGTGTCTGTCCAGTATCTCCCCAGCATCATCGTCCTCGAAAGTGACACGACTGGCTTTAAAGCGAGACTTCTTAGGAGGAGCTGGCGTCAGAGACGGGAGTTGGTCTGGAAGATCTAGAGGAAACATAAAACATTAGATTAAATAATCTAAAATATGATCCATTGTTAGACATATCTGAGTGTGTAACTCGTGCATGTTAAGTGTAGGGTTCATACTAATAAAGGAAAGTCAAAGTCAAGGACTTTCAAGCACTTATTTTCAAGTATGAAATTGTTTTCTCCACACAACCATCAGCTGCAAAAGAAGTGTGCAAATTTGTCGGCAGAGCAAATATGCCATCAGGGTCTAAAATTGACTAATTATTTATTAATTGGCTATGGGGCGCCCATTAGGTCACCTGGTTAAGTGGGTGCCCCATATACAAACAGGCTATGTCCTTGCCACAACAGCCACAGGTTCGATTCCACCCTCAGGTCTTTGCTGCATGCAACCCCCCCCCCCCTCCGCTTTTCAAGCTCATATATATGTCCTATCAAATAAAGAAAAATCCCAAAAATTATGCACACACATTTCTTTGTAAATTAATATGTTGTTATCATTCAGGCATGTGACTGACGAAGCTCAATCTCACGCTGATGACACTGCACCACTGTGAGTGTTTTGCAGGCTGGCAAAAAATCCTGGCGTCAACTATCTGCTGGAGTTTACTGACTCATTGGTGCTCTGAGCTCATAGTTTCTTGTTTGAAACATTTATAGAACACATCTGTTCTCCTCGCAATTAAATTGAAGTACTTTTTCAAGGACCAAGTTGAAAACGTCAGATTTTTAAGGTATTCAAGTACGTAATTTTCTGAGTTTCAAATTCAAGTACTTGAAAAAAAGAAAGCACCTAATCTGAACCCTGTAAATATCATTTCAGCCTCATGTTGGACCTGAAAAAACCCACAAAATGTCATCTGTCAATTTGTTTTTTCTCCTCAATAATAAAAAGGGGGAAAAAAAACATATCTTGCCTTCTATGGTGACAACATCTCTCTGTCCTTCTTCATCCTCCCCGTTTTGTTCCCCTCCTTCTCCTCCACCTTCACCTCTCCTCTTGTCGGGTCGGCGGACAACACTGGCAGCAGACGGAGCACCGGAGGTCAGAAACCTCTCCTGCTCTCTCAGGAGGTCTGCCTCAGAGTCGGTTGGTTTGGGACGCCGCAACATCCCTCTGAAGGACACAAAAATGATATTAAATACACTGCACTGTTGTGTCTATGCGGGCTTTCACATCAGAAACAATGGCCTGGATCCCAGTACATTTGACCCCAAAGTCCTGTTATAATAAACTCCAACACAGAACTTTGTTTAAATGCCTTTGGCAAATTTTTAATCAAAACTGAGACTTTCAACATCATATACAGCAAGTTCCCAGCAATCATTTTTATAAATTCCAGTGAAAATGTGAGCAAAAAATGAATAGGTAAAATAGCTCCCATGCTGAGACTTTCTTTGTAGTTTTTAATTGATTGATTTTATATGCAATCATTAAAATAAAATGCTGATACAGATTATCTGCAAATGTCAAATATCTGCCAATTATCAGCCCGGCCAATAATCTGTGGACCCCTAATTTTAATACAGTAATTGCCTTGTTTTAAGGTTGATGAATTCAATGCCTTTTAAGACTTTTTAAGGATTTGCAGGAACCCTGCACAAGATTATTTGTGTGAAAGGTTGCAATGATTCAAGGGGGGCCCAAAGGTGGTGTGTGCGCCGGTTACGCCCCTGTTGACAGATGAAAGTTGGCTTTTTAACTGAATTAAAACTCATTCAAGCTGTTATGGACTTAGTCACACTGTGTTTTAGCTTGTAGCTGGTTCTGGCAGACTGGAGACCAACTAAAATACTGTGAAATCAACATTACTTCATCTGCTTTCGAGTACTGGCTGAACTTTGGTGAATATTAAGGCTAACTTAAGTTATCTAGGAGTGTTTAAAGGGGGCACATTTTAACTAAATTACCACACACACAAAAAAAACATTTATAAACGTTATCTTACAAGCTAGATGTTGCGTTTTCGTTTTCACGTGTAGTTCAGTTTACGTCGCATCTGGGATGAATGTACGTTAATGTAACGTTACATTTAACGTTAGCTTAACGTTAGCTTTAAATCTCAAACCTTGCTCAGCTGAAGCCTAAAACTATCCAACACAATACCGGAGAGTTTCACCACAACGTAGCTGGCGTTTTTTAATTTAAAATACTTCACAGTTGTGTTAGCTAACCTTCGGTTGAATGCTTGGTCCGTCATACAAAAGCCCCGGTACACCCGCGGAAGCTTTTTAATGTGACACCAAACCACCTTCAAAATAAAAGCATTGCTGGAACGAACCGAAGGGATGTACGTATCCGTCTTTCTCCCAAATATTATACGGTATTTTAGAGGCTTAGGGAGCATGCTCTTTTTATCGTAGTTCTTAGTGAATGTTGTAATGCATCCTTACTGTTTTTATCGTGGGTTTTTATCACATAGGCTGCATCTTGCGTCCTCGCTCCCTCCTTTAGGACACTGAAAGCGCAGCATCACGCTGAAGTTAGTTTCCGATTTAGTTAAGGGGAGACTTAAAAAGGATGTAATTTTGCACCTGCCTCTGGGGTGGCAGTATGTTAGACACTTTAGCTTCCAAATTGTTCGAAATCCGCATTGATATTTTTTACCTTTATTTTATTTGTGACTGCCTTTTTTACATGTTGACCACACTGAACCAGGTCTCTCTCGAAAACAACTAGGCCTATACTTAGCTCAAATCTGGACAATACTATCCCAGACAGGTTTAAGATTATTTACAACACAGTTTCAGATGTGTAAAACGTCATTCTATTTGTGAAAAACCAAAAAAAAGAAGGAAAAAGGAGAGTTTTAAAGGCGTTTTTTACATGTGAACCACATTGGACCAGGTCTCTCTTGAAAAACCACTGTACCGCAGGTTAGATTCAAAAATGACAAAACCCGGTAAAATCTCCCTTGCTTGCATTTTCACAAATAGACTAAAGATTTCACAAATCTTGAATTGTGTTATAGATAATCTTTGGTCTCTCTGGGATAATCTAGTCCAACGCAAAAGGGACAGTTCACATTAAAAACGGAAATCTCCCGGGTTTATTTTGCATTTCCACAAATAAAATAATGGTTTCAAATTGTGAAAGTGGGTTTCATACAACGTCGGGGCTTTACCGAAAACATCAATCATGCTTTCACCACAGTACGAGGTGCAAAACAATACGAGCGCTGATGAAGCGTAAGCTAACTTCAGCGTCGTCGGTGCACCTGCATCTAGAGTAAGACTGTGCAGTGATGTTTTTTATTATGCATGGTTTTATTAGGTGATTTACACTGGCCACTGACATCAACCCTCGCTGACTGCATCATGGTCAACCTCTGCTGCCTCTGCTGCGGCGAAATCCCTCAACCCCGCCCCCCTCCGTCCGGCCAGGCGGGACCACCGCGGGATCCCCGCTCCGTGCAGCAGCAGCAGCCTGCTGGCTCCGGCCCAGACCGTGCGGGGCTGCAGGGGGAGCAGAGAGGGGGAACAGACCGGAGGGAACAGAGCAAGTGAATAAAAGGAGAGGGTTTATAATGCGAAAGGTGCAGCATGCTGTCCTCCGATCTGGACTCTGCGGAGGACACGGCGGCCAGCAGCGCTCCCAATGATGCTGAGGAAGAGGAGCAGGAGGAGGAGGAGGAGGAGGACTCACCGGCTGAGAGTGATGTCCTGGAGGAGGTAAGTGCAGACACGTTCATTATCTAGTTTTTTAAAGAAAAACCTTAAAAACATGAAGAAATATCAGCTGGGAATCGTTTTGATCAATTTATTTCTCTCAGAAAAAAGAAAAAAAAAGAAGATTCTGAATTACTGTTTAAGAAAAAACAGTAATTCAGAATCATAAGGGACTGTTCTTTATTTATTAGAGGAAGGGGGAGGCTGGGGTGTGACTTTTTGTTTTTCTCTTATTGACCCTCCCTGAAGCTAACGTCACAAATATTTTTCCTTGAGCCTCCCCGAGTGTAAATGCATAACCCTTTCTCCACCATAAATTTGTTGATAGATTTTAAAAACTTGCCATTTGATGTTAAAAGGTTGAAGAGCTGCAGTTTAAAAAATAAATAAATTTTAAAAAGCCTAGGTTTTTCACTCTTGTTGTGCATGCTGATTAGTGATGCAAAAAATATCTTTCAATTTTATTTATTTTTTTTTTTTTTGAAGAACAATTCAAAGCATAAAAATCACATTACAACCAAGGATTCTTACTTTTTCCCCGAAATTTTCTTCCCTTACCCTTCCATCCCCAAAAGAGAGACCATAACAGAAAGATTGCACTTTCCGAAATCACACTAATGGCAACAATCATGACAAGATTTATGGGTAACAGTGGCACCAAAATTAGCAATACCCTAAACACATAAGAAAATAGTAAATAAATACTCACATAAAAATAACTTAGAAAAGAAAAAAAACAAAAAAGAGAATGAACAAGAATGTTCAGTTGTCACAACCAAGTTCATTTTTGTCCAAATTTTAAAAATAAATGTAGAATAAAGTGATTTTGATGAATATCACAATTTAAAGCTCAGATTGGGTTAAGCTTTTGTTTTGTTTTTTTGTAACAGAAGTGTTCGTCATACATGATGTGTACAAGGACTGTCAGAAATTTGAAAATCCATTGATAATTTCTGTTTTTATCCGCTGCTTTTCTGACAATCACTTTGTAACCCTGTTAAGAAAAGTACTATATAAATTAAGTTTATAATAATAATAATAATAACGATTATTATTATTGCCATCATCATCATCATCATCATCCATGGTAAAATGAATACAAAATACAGCCATTTAAATTTGTATGCCCCTAAGCCAAAATGAAAAACACAGTCCTCAGTTCTTAAAGAATTATTTAACACGTTTCCTCATTTTTGGATCATGCTCTTTCCACTCATAATAACGAACAGTCCCTAAACATTCTTGTTGTGAAATACAAATGAGCCCACTCTTAGATGCAAGGTTCTTAAGCTTATTCAATTATAGTCCTTAAGAAAAAAGAAGCAAATTTAGATTTAAAACACACGCATGTTGATTCTTTGTGCTTAGTGGAAATATCAATCCTTTATCGACCTCCTCTGTCATGATGCTACCTCTTTCACCTGCAGCCAAACAGCCTCTCTGCTCGCTGAAATGTCAGAATAGTCCCTTTCATATAGTGGCAGTAGAATTCAGTGAGGTGGAAAGATCACAAAAGCATGCATTTTATTCATTTAGACAGTTGTGAAGTCAGCAAACAATTATTTTTTTTTACAAAGCCAGACTATGATATTCAAGTGTGATTAAGCATACGTGCATGTGTGTGTGTTTGCTGTCTTCACTGTCATGGAGTAATTACTGTGAGTCCATCTGCAGGGATTGGCTGTGTGCAGCCAGCCATGCACAGATAGTAAAAGAGCACGAGTTGTCTTACCTCAGATTCATTGTCCATGTATCTGCTGAGTCATGTTTTATACTGCGGAGTCTATTTAAGTGCAAGTGACTTTTGTCTTTTTCGCACGCATCCTATTCATTTACAGCCAACAGATTTAGTTGGCGTGTCCATAAATGACAAGATGTTTTCATTACTTTTTACATGTTTTGCGCATAAAAACATTAAGCTATAAAAAATCAAAAAGTGTTTTTCTGGTAAATAAAATCTGTATGGACTGTCTGAGGTCAGGAGGCTTTGTCTGAAGTCCGTCTTCTCTGCTATACAAGAGCTCCATAAATAACTGAGGTGGAACCAGCAAAGTGACGTCCTCACCCCTGTGTCAGTGCAGTAATGGATGGGCTGGTTGTCAGCATAAATCGTTTCACTCCATAAAACACCAGAGGTAGTCTACAAGAACGCAGCATCTCCTGAGGGCGACTGTCACCACCAGAACCAGACACAAATATTAGAAAGTGCCGCAAAGTCATTTAGAGAACGTGATAAATGTTAATAAGATGGGATCGAATTAATATATGAATGCTGCCATCCTTTGCAGATGCTCACATTAAATTTTGCTGTGCGGGTCATAAAGGGTTACGCTCCAGCCTCCTTTACTGTTAGTGTTACCGATGAAATAGTTTCAGGCCGGTGTGTCTTTGCTGAATGGGACTTCTGGTCAGTATTGCAAATGTAAGCACTTTCTGTTTCTGTTCGTTTGCCGCCCTGAGCAAACCACCCAATACTCAGAATACTCAGCAGCTGGAGCAGAAGTGTGTGTGTGTGTGTGTGTGTGTGTGTGTGTGTGTGTGTGTGTGTGTGTGTGTGTGTGTGTGTGTGTGTGTGTGTGTGTGTGTGTGTGTGTGTGTGTGTGTTTAAACAGTGCTGGGAAAAGTTTTCAGATTTCTTTCTTGGCTAAAAGTAACAAAATCCCTATTCCAAAATACTGCATTACAAGTTAAGAGTCCTAAAATGTTACTTAAAGGAGCAGTGTGTAAGATTTAGGGAGATTTATTGACATCAAGAGGTGAGAACTGCAGATTGCAACCAGCTGAAGCTTCTCCTGTTAGAATCCCTTTAGCTGTTCAGGAGCCAAATTATCCGCAGGAGTCTCCTCCTCACTAATGATTTTTAAATTTCATTATTCTGTATATTATAGAATGACAGTAAAGGCTTTCTAAACTGGTAAAAACACAGAATAAAGCAGTTTCATGTTAAAAAAAAAAAAAAAAAGAGCGTTTTTCGACTCTCATTGGGGAGGTCCCGCTAACTACGGCAGCCGATGCGAAAGCACAAATGGCCCAGTCTAAAGCCGGTGTCTGATTGGTCCGTTCTACTGTAAAGTCATGTTCCACGCGGTTCAGTGTGATGATGTTCTGTAGTTGCATCTAGCCACTTTTTAACAATGCCTTTTTTAAGATACATTAAAGTTTGCAAGTGAGGTGTTTACTGATGTATTTTATGTCGAAGAACAAAACGTGAAAATCTCTTTTGCTAGTTTAAACCACAGACCGTATTTCGGGCTTCTAACCTAAAACACATTCAAAAAACCCACTGATGTTCAGACGAGGAAACAGGAGGTGCTGTATCGCTAATGGATTTCTGTTTTTTTGACGTGTTAATATGTCAGGCTCTGTGTCTATCACGGATTTAGTCTGCAAGGTTTTTATGATTTTGTCTCCATAAGTGTTACCCCGCGATATTAATGTGACAACTTTACCAGGCAGCACACTTGTCCTTGTGCAATAAAAATTCAATTAATTTCAGAGACAGATGTGTGAAAACACCTCAGTTAATATTTATTAATGTCAGCCGCTCTGACTCACAGCCTCCCGGGGACGCTACGTTGTTTAATTGAATTCCACTGAGCTTTCTTTAGTTTGATTTACTTTGTGCTTAGCTATGGGAAAGCTTGACAATCTATAGTGCGGCCACGTTCATTTGCATTTCCACTGCATGTCACCGCCAGGTTTCATCGCTCTAAGTGCCTTTTCCTCATTACTCTCTCTCTGCAGCAGCATCCAGTGAACCAGTCTCTGGGTGCTTGTGTCTGCCGGGAGTCCCATTGGCGCTGCCTGCTGCTCTCTCTGCTCATGTACAGTTGCCTGGGTGCGGTGGCGTGGTGTCAGCTAACCCGCGTCACCAAAATCAGCTTCAACTCCGCCCTCACCTCCTCCTTCACGGCCTCCTTCACCTCCTCCCTGCGGGGCGCCTCTGGGATGGGCATTGGGGGACACTCGATGATCTACCACGACAGCCCGTGCTCTGACGGCTACATCTACATCCCCCTGGCCTTCCTGCTCATGCTCTACATCTTGTACATGGTGGAGTGCTGGCACTGCCGGGCCAGGAGCGAGCTGCAGAGCAAAGCGGACGTGGACAGCGTGTATGAGCGCGTGCTGCGGATGAGACAGGCCCAGCCGTGCATATGGTGGAAGGCCATCAGCTACCACTTTGTGCGACGGACCCGGCAAGTCACTCGATACCGAAATGGGGACGCGTACACAACCACGCAGGTGTACCATGAGAGAGTGAACACCCATGTGGCGGAGGGCGAGTTTGACTACAGCCACTGTGGGATGAAAGATGTTTCACGTGACCTCAGAGGTTTGGAGGGACATCCGGCGACTCGGCTGCGCTTCACCAAATGTTTTAGCTTCACAGAGTCCGGTCCAGAAAATGACTACCTCAACCAGAGAGCCAGGTTCTTCTCTGAGATTGAGGGTTTGGATGATTACATGGAGGCGAGAGAGGGGATGCAGCTGAAGAATGTGGACTTCAGAGAAAACCTCATCGCCTACGTAGACCCGGATAGGATGCCTTGGTACACTTCCCAGGTTGCCTTCTGGCTGGCGGCTCTGCTGATGTTGTCCTGGCCTCTGAGAGTGCTGATAGAGTACCGCACTGCTTACGTGCACTACCGCATAGAGAAACTTTTTGGGTTAGAGTACAGCCACAGCAGCCCCTCTCCTCTGGATGAAGATCGGCCTTTGGGGAACAACACCGGCTGCATCATTCCAAGAGTCGACACACTGGACAGCACCGAGATGGAGTGGCACATTCGCTGTAACCGTCAGCTGATTCCGAGCTACTCGGAAGCCATGCTGATCAACATGAGCACGCCGGACTCGAACTCCTTACAAGACACTGAATGCACCTCGTCCTCAAACTGCTTCCTCCTGGACAGCAGCCAGACCGCTCAGAGTTACGGCGCTCTGCAAAGCCAGGAGGACTGCGAGCAATGCAGGGAGCCCAACGGAGGAGGCGATGCAGGAGGCAGGAGGAGGACCATCACCAGCTCCAGCTGCTCCTCCATCTTCTCCTGCAGGGGAGCACTGCTCCACTCGCACCTCTCCTCAGACACGTCTCGCTTCTCTCTCTGCCGCATGTACGGCTCCCATCGCACCGTGGCCCTGTGGAGGAGCCGCAGCAGCAACCTGACGGACCCCTGCTGCGTGGACGAGCAGTGCTGCCGCTCCGACTCCAGCCAGCTGGCGCTCAGCGACAGCCCACCGACTTACAGGGACGCCCGGTTCTTTCCGGTTCTCATTGTGCATCGGTCTGAGGGCTGTGGCAGCGAGGACGGGAGGGAAGTGAGGCGTTATTACATCCGGAGAGGGTCGTCCTGTGTGGAGACGGCTCTCTGAAGGACACGTTCAGTCAGTAGTGATGGGGCAGTTGGTCACTGTTTGCTTCATAGAGAGAATGACATTAAAGGGATAGTTCACATTTTTTGGTTGTATGAGGTATTCATCCACAGTATTACCTAGTAGGGATGCACATTATTGGATTTTTTGCTAATATCCGATATATCAAAAACAACCCATTTGGCCAATAACCATTATATCCGCTTTTTTTCCCCATTTTATTTGAGTGACCATCAAGTCACTTTTGTGGTGGAATTTACAACAGATTATGCATACTCTTATCACGATTGCCCACCAGCAGATGAAGACATGAGATACTTACTACTAAAAATGCTTTTCAGTGTATGTAATATATATTCATTGTGCAAAATAAGAAAAACACTAAAACTTTTCTACATGTTCATTTTGTCCAAAAAAAAATAGTTTAATATTGGTAAAAAAAATATGATGATAGAAATCAGCATGTTGGCCGATTCCCATATTTTGTTTTAAAGCCAATGTCTGCCGATACCTTCAAAAAAATCTGAACTATCCCTTTAATGAAGATTTATGGAGCTCCTACAGGAATTTCACTGTAAATATGCAGTAAAATAAAGTTAAATACAGACTTCTATTTTTAAACACAGTCACCAAAAACTCCTCGTATTGAATTGTCCATATTATTACAGTTAAACTGTCCCATGGAAACAGCCGCAGGTGTGGGACAAACAGTGTGGAGTGAGGCAGCAACAGTCTGTCTGCAGAGCAGAGTGTGTAATAACAATAATAACCGTCAAATCTGATTAAATGGTGCACTCATGCTGCCGGTAAATGCACGACCTCTGCATCCTGCTGTTTCCATCACTCAAATTTTTCAAAAATCACAGGATGCAAAACTTCATCTGCTCTCTCATTGACCTTGTATGTGTTATTATATGTGTGAGGATTATGCCACTTAGAGGCGTATGTAAGAATAACACAAGAAAAAAGAAAAGCTGCATGTTGTTACCAAAAAGTGTGTTTTTTAGTTGATTAATGGTGAAACCAAAGACATGAGTATTCTGTTTTTGTTTGTTTTGGGGGTTTTTTCTTGAAGAATTTTATTAAACACCACAAAGCTTTTATTTATGGGGGATATGCTGAGTGGGAACATGAATGTCAAAATGTAAGCAATAAAAGTAGTCCTGAAGGATTATTATTGCACAGGAGTATATGAATCACTCATCCCAGCAGATTAAAGAGAATACCTTCATAGAGGAAAATACACACAAAAAAAAAAACAGTATAAAGAGTCACCTGAGCAGAACAGGGCTGAACATTTGGGGTTTTATTCTCTCAAATTAAATCATACAGGTAATCATATCACTGTGACAAATTTCTATTTCTTAATTTGAGGTCACAAACAAATGTGGGTCCCTCCTGTGTCTGTGTGTGTGTGTGTGTGTGTGTGTGTGTGTGTGTGTGTGTGTGTGTGTGTTTGTTTAAGAGTTAGTTTCTGCTGTGATCATGTTGATCTGAAATGACGATGTCAGACACTCTCAGACTCACTGGTTCCTCTGCCGTCCCCTAGTACAAATACAAGGAAAGAAACGCTTCTGACTGCACTGACATTCAGTGATATCAACCGACACTTTCCAATCATGGTCGCTGGACGGAGTGCGGTAGGTAAAAATAAAACACTGATGCAAGCAAAAATGAAAATTTGACCTGTTGTTTGAACTGGAGTGCCGTCTTGACAAAATAAAGCAGGTAAATGAAGAAAAAGAGTAGAAATTGTTTAATTATTCACCAGCTCATGTGTTAATCAGTTAATTGGTTTGAGTCATTTTTGAGGCAAAAAACAATACACATAATAACATAATACACATAACACATATATATATGCATATACATACATATATATATATACACATACATACATACATATATAAATTTTGGATTTAAATTTCTTGAATGTAAATATTTGATTTTGTATTTACTCATCTCAGCTACGTAAACAAAGCAGAATCAACGCCAGAGATAGCAGAGCAAAGAGGAGAGCGAGATAGCCAAAACCAAGCGGTCCTTACCAAGTTAAAGTGTGCTGCAGGTCTTGCAGAGTTGGCCTCTCGAAAATATAAACCAGCTGCCAAGTGTTTCCTGCAGGCTTCTTTTGACCACTGTGACTATCCTAAGTAAACAATATCTTTATGTTGTTGACAAAAGACATTTGGAAAATACATATATATATACATAATGATTAATTGATTTGAATCAATGCAAGATTTGGAATTTAGTTTGTCATTTTTCTTATATATCTGCATAAATAAAAAGACAAAATATTCTTATCGTAGTCCACTGACAGAAAAGAACAATGTAGCCTATGTGTTCAGCCTTTCCTAATAAACGACTGAGCAGTTTTATCTATAACAATGCATCATGTTTATAAGATGACCATGAAACATGAAAAATCTGAATCTGAAAATAATTAGCACTTAAATAGTAAAATGCATCTCCTTGGGATAGTTTTTGGGGAAGTCTTTCCTGCAGCTGACCACTAGATGTCACAATTGCTCGGAACGGTATTCATTTATTATCATGTGTATGATATATTTTATGAGTACATTCAACAGTATTTTGACAAAAAAAGGGGGAAAAGCTTCAGTTGTTTCTCACAGTTTTGCAGAATGGCCCATTTCAGTATAATTTATATCATAGCCTAATTATTGATGTACTATTGTGTACATTAAATTTGTAAGTAAAACTTTGTTTATATAGCACCTTTCGAATCCTAGGTTAGAAAGTGTACAAAAATTTGAATATTGCAGCTGAGAAAGGTGGAACTGAACTTAATTGGCCTTTTTATAGTTTATACTTAGTTTAAGAAATTTTTTTCTTACCCCAAAATAAGATACATTTTTATCGTTAATCTGAACAATACTTACCTCTGAAGAAATATAAAGTGGTAGAAAATGTAAATATTCAAATGGAATACAAGTACCATAGCTGGAGTAAATGTACTTAGTAACTTTCCACCATTGTGAACAATAGAGCCTAATGAATTATTTAATTTATTTAATTATTTATGAATTATTGGATGGATAAACCAGATACATTTCTGTTTACAATTAACACTTGATATGATTAAAGCGCTTGCAAATGACAAGTTTGTACAAAATGTAAACTGTACATTTGGGGTTTCATTTTGCCTCTTTACTTTAGGATTTCATAGATTATTTTTTTAGAGATAAATCTAACCAAAACACTGACAAGGAGGAGGATCTCGGTTGTAATAATGAAAATAAATATGAAACAAAATTTAAATCATACTCACTAAAATAGAAATAAATCAGGTTTGAAGTGAAATCAAACACCATTTCTAAGTGTGTTGGTCTGTAGAGGAAACCATGAAGTGCATGGATGGATGGATGGATGGATGGATGGATGGATGGGAAAAACAACACTGAATGGAAATGCTACTGACTCTTTGAGCCCATAAAGAGTTTAGAAACAGTTACGGATTGGTTTGGATTAAAAGTAAAAACACATTGCTCCCAGTTTAAGTGACCTTTTGCTGGTGAAAGTACAAATATAGATCACGTTCTTCTACCTTACTATATCATAATAATTCAAATTAGTAACCAGATGTACAACTTCACTGTGCCAACATAAACAATGGCTTGAAATACAATAAAAAAATGAGAAAAAAAATCTACTTAACTGGGTGCACTCAGGAACAGAGACCAAAGAGAAGCTCCTCAAACGAACGGCAGACAGTGAATGAATTCAGTCAGTCAGCACACTCACCTGCGTCAGATGCTCAATTATCCCACCTGTTCCTGCTTCAGGGAGCGCTCAGCTGTGCTCCTTCATCCAACAGTCATGTGACGCCGACATCCACACCAGCATTTCCATTTCCTGCTACTTTATACATCTGCTCCACTACATTTGAGAGGTTCATGTAGTACTTTTTACTCCAAATAAATTACCTGATACTGATACATATACATACATACTTTAATTCTTAAAAAATGATTTCAAGTTTTAATATTAATAAAACTTTGGTTTAACTTTGTTTTTATTCCCTTAAGGGTCATTGTAACAGATAATACTCATGATTCTGTAATATCTTGACACCACAATATTTTCTGAGATGGTTAATGTATCAAGGAAATCTTATATGGTTGCAACCTTAATCTGGTCCCTCTGTTTAGTGTGTGTAACCAAATCCTGCTAAAGGAAAAGTCTCGTAAAATCTAGAAGACTTTTCCAGATTGTTGAATACTCAGATATGGCACTGGCTCCAACACAACAAACTCTTTGCAACTCTCTTGATTGCTCACAAATGTTTCCACTGTTGTTTTTTAGCAAAAAGTCGCATTTCGCGATATTTCAGAATAAAGACTTCTCCTTGGTCACAATAACAAAGGCATCATTTCTCAGTAGGGTCATGATGTGTTCAGACAATCTGAGCCTGCCAAAGGCAAAAATGAGAAATTTTATGGTGCACAATTGTGCAAAGGGATTACATTCACTGCAGTACTCACTAAATACAGGAGCAATTTAAGAAGTTGTTGTCCCTGTTAGTCACTCCGACATAGTTTCCATTTACCCAAAGGATCTGAGTATTTCTCTCATCACTGCCTCATTCAAATACACGGCACATGAATCATTTCATTGCCCCAGAATAAACTGCTTTGCACAACATAATGAATACTTTTATTTTATTAATTTTTTTCACATGTATATAAAAAATGTGGGTCATTAGCACAGTAAATCTTCCTTTACCCAACGCTCGCAGACCCTGAGGCACTGTGTTCAGGAAAAAACTCTAACTCATCTAATTTCTTTATTCCCCAAGTAGGTCAGTAGGAGAAACTGCAGTTTGCTCTGAGGACCTTTTCACACCAGGAAGTCCAAACCAAGGTCCGCATTTTTGTTACATTTTCTACATTTGATCCAGTTAGTTTGGGTTTCACATCGCACTTCTGCAAGCACACTGAGGAACTACACACAACATGCCTACGTCCTGCCGTCATCACCGACATGAGCTGTTCCCCCGTCCTCTGGCATCGCCTCTCTCTAATCCTGCCATGAAATAATGTTCTAAGTTATGGAGCTTCATACAGTTTTTTCCTTCTGATTCTGAGTCGTCTCCTCCTCTCCCCATTTACTAAAACTGAACATACCACCACTTCACAACGTAACCCTTTGAAACATGAGCAAACTGACTTAATTTCTTTGAAAAATATAGGAAGAAAGCAATGACCCCAAAGAAATTAAGTTTTTTTTAAAAAAAAAAGTAAAATAAAGGTACCTGGAAATAGCAGACAAAAATGAAAAAGAGGAAAAACGAAAGTAACAAAAACAAACAAACAAGGAAATTAACAAAGAAAAGTGTTTTAAAATTATAATAATTTTGTGTAACATAATTCAAAATATGTAATTATGTTAATAGTTATAACAATTTTCCCTAGGTTTCCCCCTTTTCCATGGACATTTTTTAAGCTTAAAAAAAAACATCCAAATCTACTAATTTCTTGCTATTTGTGGGACATTTCAAGTTTCTCACTGTCTTTTTCCCCATGTTTTCAAAATAAATCAAACCAATGTGCTCAGGGTTCAAAGGTTTAAATACTTATGAAAGGTGCCTGAAAGCAGCACAAAAGAAGTGATGTTGATCCAGGTTTCAAAGGGTTAACTGCTAATTTCCCCTCTACTCTGGCCGCAGCTACCAACACCATCTCATATCTCATGATGACAGCCTGCCAAAACTTTCCATGATTTGTCAGAAAAAAAGGTTTTTGGAATGGAAAATTTCACGTAACAAAATAAAAAGTCTGGACCAAACAAGGAGGTGTGAAAGGGCCCCAGGGGGCAGGAAGAACACGGTGTATGACACTTACCAGCAGCGATAGCAAACTGTCATTCTGTGTCAGTGTTGCTGCTATTATTCCATAAAGTCAGTGCCGCTCAGTTACATATGGAGCAGCTCAGTGAGAAGTGCATTTTGAGTAGAATAGAAGTGTAAAACAGGCAGTTTGAAGCACTTTTAAAAAGGTTAATCAGTCAGTTGATATTCTCCTTTCCCAGGAACCTGTACGCTCCAACAGCGTCTGGTAATTTGCAACCTTTTGCAAAAATCCACAGCAATTTGGCGTGTTTATTGTCACACAAAGAGTTAGTTCTTCCTCATCTGATCCCTCTCTGGAGGGAGTTGTCTAAAAATTCAGAGTAGCAAGAGAGGGAGCAGAAGTGCTGCTGCACCGGAGCGTCTGTGCCCCCCATGTCGTCCACCAGGACCACCGTGTGAGAGACTTGGTGCAGGTTCATGCTGACTGCTGTCTTGATGTAGAAACTGATGCACACACGGCCGCAGTCGCAGGTCTTGGCGACTTCAAGGTCCCGACACAAGTGGGCAGGGAGGAGGTGAGGTCCGTATGGTAACCTGCGAGGAGAATCAGAAAGGATACGATTAGGAGTTTGCTCTGCTAGGAACCAGAGAAGATTCAGTATGATATGTTTAATTGTAACCTGAGGTTTGCCACGGCTCTGGAAGCCAACTCTTGGAGCGACAGGGGGAATGTGAGTTTCATGGTGTGGTCCAGAGGGTTCGGCTGGATGAACGGATTCCCAAACAGGTCCAGGTTCTCCAGACTCAGCTTACGGAAGTCACTGGGCAGCACAGCTAGCTGGTTGTGCGCCGCTGACAGAAATCTCAATTTAGAGAGTCGGCCGACGTGGAACGGCAAACAGACGAGCTCGTTGTCGTCCAGTTTGAGGTTCACTAGTTCTTTGAGCTGGCAGAACTGAGCGGGGAGGGACTGCAGTCGATTCTGGCTGAGGTCCAGGACCTGGAGCGTCCGCTGCAGGGTGGACAGGCAGAGCGCCTGGCTGAAGGCTTCCAGGTGGTTGTTGTGAAGGATGAGCTCTGAGAGGCAGCTGAGGTCACCGATGGTGGCGGGGAGTTTCTTGATGTGGTTGTTACTGAGGTCTAGCTTGCGGAGAGCTGCAAAAACAAAGAAAAAAGCCACAACTTACAAGGTGTAATCAGGCTATTTAGTATTGCAATTACATGAAGTTGGGGTCAATTTTTAAAAAGAATGTTCAAAATAAAAAGATAAAAAGTCAAAGTCAACATATTCTACCTTTTTGTCCCAAGCTCATCAAACAGTGGATCTGTCATTTTCCATAATGCAATTCATCAAGGTTTTCTTAAACTCAAATAAGACACAAATCCAACTATTTTCACAGGCTGAGCAGGACTCCTCCTGATGAGTAAGCTGATCTTCAAATCTAAAATCAATGTAGTGCCCCTTTGAACTCATCAAACCTAAAACTTATCAGTCTTATCAATGCTCTGTTATTTTCTCCATAAAAACAAAAGCAAAAAAAGTGCTGATGTAGAATGTAAATCGAGAGCTGTCACACAGTGCAGGCCAAAATATCAGGTGTTCTCCAAGAAAAGTTGTTATGCCAGGTGGCAAGTATGTTTGGGGTCCAGCAACAGATTTTGTTTTGATTTTGATGTTAATAATGCAGAAAAGCTCAATTAAAGGAAGGTTTTTATGTTTAAAAAGCAGCGTTTGGGCTCTTATGCATGTGGAGAATAATGTAGATTTGGTGTTTATGGTGTGGGGGTGTGCTTCAAGTCAGTTTTTTTTTGTTTTTTGTTACACAGTGTGCTGTACAGTGCATTTCTGGGGACATTTTGGTCTCCAGATTTTGCTGCAGAGTGAGTACTCTTGACTTTCCCACTACTCTTTGGTTCAAGCAGCTGCCCCTATAGTGCCTGTGTTTTCTTCATACATCCATGGTCGCAGCACGGAGGAGATAGCTGGCACTGAGAGGCTGATCTTCTGCTTAGAAGTGGGGAGATTATAGCTCACCGAATATAAATATGAAAGTCTCTTTGATATCTAGTGACAGTCGACAGCACTGTTAGCTTGTTTACTGCATCACGTTAGTGCCGCTGTCACACCGAACGTCCCGCTGAGCCTCGTTTAAAGTTTTTATGGAAAACAAAACGTCAAATATTCACATTGAACAGCCAAATCAGCTGGCATCATTTTAAGTTGGGTACAGCCTTACTAATGTCCCACAGGGGATGAGAGGAGAAAGAAAAGTGGCTGACATTAGTAACATGATTTGTAGTGGAGTTTTGACTCCTCATAGTTAACATCCTGTAGGCTCACTCATTTTAAATGCAAATGTCAGCTGCTGATTCACAAACTGTAACTTTCTCGTCAACGTCAAACACTCAAACTTTAGAGAACTGATTACATCAATATGATACAATCAAGCTTACCTCATTGACTTGAGTTAAATTCACTTTTGTTGTGTGTCTATATGTGCAGTCAGTTGTAATATTAGGTGTTTTTCTTTATTCTCAAGGCTGCTGTAGGTTTTTTTTAAACCACAGTAATGGGGGGTCAATTTAGGGCGGGCCACCTGGCTTGCAGTACGCTGGCAGAAACCCTGAATATAACTTTTAAGTGTGTAGCCAACAACTGTCTCACTCTACCTTTAAGGGACAGCATCCGCATGTCCACCCGCGAGAGTTTGCAGTAGGAGACCTGCAGCTGCTCCAAAGAGTAGGGGAAGTTGGACGTGAGGGGGTAGTCCTTCTTGGAGACGATGGTGAGCTTCTTCTTGGGTTGCTCTACGTCTCTGGCGCGAACCGGAGTGAGCGTGGAGAGAGGAAGGCTGCTCGCGTCACCTCCCCTGTGTGCCAGACGAGCAGCTGAGAGGAAGTTCTTCAAACTGTTTGAATCAGCCTATGAATGAGTAAATAAAAAAGTTACCGGTGGATTCATGGATTAAACAGGTGACAAAAAAAAAACAGACTCACGGTGTCTTCTCAGGTGGCCGTGTTTGACCGTATTTCTTAGAATATCTAACCTAAATTCACAGGCCTGAAATAACTTGACACACTTCCTTTGAAAGAACATGATGTGCTTTTTTGCTGCTGGGAATAAAAGTGTGCGTGGCTCAGCGTGTAAGACACAATTTTGTGAATACCGGGACAATCCAGTGCTCCAAAAGAAGAGACCGCCAACCAAAAAACTTGATGATTCAAGCCCCCGACTTTCAAGGGGCAGCTCTAGTGTTTTTCTAAAAGAAGTCTGGCTTTGAAAGTGATATAACAGCCTTATTTTTCCGTCGGAACAGGCTGTCTGACATTAAGGGAAACCTCTGAAAACCAAATAATAACAAACACTAAAACTGACGTTAATTATTTTACGTGGGACTTTTTTTAGGTGACTGACATACATATCGTTGCTGACTCTATCCATGGCGGTAGATTGCCTAACTTCTGTGTCAGACGGCTTTCCAAAGTGAGAGCGTGCTGACGGAAATTTACTGTATGTAATACGCTGACAATGGATAAGTACCTCATACAACCCCACTTAAAAAAAAACAGAACTATCCCTTTGCGTGAGTTTTTTTTTTTTTTTTACACATTTCCTACAATTTGGGAACTTCTGTTTCCTGTGTTTGCCTGCATGAAGGGGAATCTGTTAGTTTGTGGGTGTGTGAGCACATTTCTTTCAACATGACATAAAACTATGTTAGAATCTAGGTGAGAGGTCACCCCTGACCTCAAAACAGCCGAGAGGGCTTTACAGCGACTGCAAACAATGAGGCTGCTATGGTGACTGTCCGGGCATCAGCTGCAGTCAAAACAACCGACTGTGTTTGTCTGGTTGACAAATGAGCAAGTGGACAGTTTGACTCTTGTGGAAAATTTTAAGGAAATAACAAGGAAGTTGCATCATCATGAACCTGAAAATCTTGTTCTGGATAGAAAACAACAACAAGCAGGCCTGAACTCACAGACACGTTTAAACTCAGACACCGTGCTGGTTGTCGTACCTTGCTCAAACAAATGTCAACAGCAGGTTCCTTTAATCTCACAGTGGCCTTGCCTTCCTCCACAAACCAAGTGAAGAACTTCTCTATGTTGTCTTTCAGCTGAAAGAGAAAGTTGGCAACTGTCAGTGACGGAAAAATACATGACACAACAACAGGGCGGGTGCGCATTATCATCCAACCATGAGAGATTTCACTGTTTCAACAAGTGTGGACAGGAAAGTTTGTATGTTTGCAGAGCTACGTCCTTTAAATGACAAGATTTAGAGGAGCACCTGATGCAACCATCTGAAACTATGAAAACAACACGACTTCGAGGGTTTCCAATCTAGGAAAAAAAAGGAGCAGGAGATTGACATAACTGAGAATCAAACATACTGTCATGCAATGTTTCATACTATCCATCTAAAAAAAGAAACGTCCGCAGAAGATCTGACAAGTAACGTAACATGGGCAACTTATTTTCTGTCTATGAAAGCGTACTTATTGTTAAAGCTAAGAGGAACGAAGCAGGAAAATTGGATGTCCTTGTAGAAATGAAAATGCTCCATATAATGTGACACTGGATTAACTGTTTTATTTTTATTTATTTATTTTTATTGGCTCACACATAAAACTGCTTGAAATCCATATATATGGATATATATATAACAATTACAAAAAATTACAAAAAAAAAGGACAAAAGTAAAAAAGAACAATTTAGGTTTCATTTTGGAAAAAGAAATGTGAAGCTGATCAACATGTTTAGTATCAAATGAAGGAATCTGGGAATACATTTTTGTAGATTTTGTGTTTCATACAGTTAAAGTGTGCAAAAGTTTGTTAGGCCTTTTTAGTTTCCTTTTCTAGAATTATAGTTTAAGAAGCCAAACAACAACAGTGACAACACTAGTAACTCATTAAACACACAACACCAATAAAAGAGAGGAGGAGGACACACTAATTGTCTTGAGTTGATGTTTATGTGTAAATGTCTGACCCACTAGATGAAGATACATGAGTTAATGGTTCTTTTGCTTTTCTTCTCATTGTTTGAAAATGCAAACTTTGCTCTTTGAGTCAACCAAAGTCCTGATTCAGGTGAATTTAATCTTTCTGTTTTAAAAAAAGAGATAACAATGCATGCTATAAAAGAGGGCCAGTCCCCTGCCTTTATGGTGGCACTGACATATAAACAAATCCTACATGCACCCTCAGAATTCATCTTAATAAATGCAACTACTGATTAATATCACTTACTTCTGTTTTATTTATCTTATATATTATCATTTTTTTTTACCTTGCATTGCTTTATATCCTTGTATATAGTGTCTCTTGCTGTTACTTTTACATTATTTCTTTTTATATGCATACCTAAATTGCATTGCTGGAGGGACTCTGTGACCCAAGTTTTTCAATGAGACCAACAGCTCTTGTAACTGTTTGACAACAAATAACCCTGACAAAAGATTTGTGAAAAACAACTGTAAAAAAAAAAAGAAAAGAAAAAAAACTGTAATTTAATACTTCTAAATAGACTGTTAAATACACCTGCATGTTTAGGGAACTTTATTCTGCAGGCATTGCTTTTAACAGCTAAAAAATCTTATTCTTATATGAGTATGATGGCTATTGTGTGATGAGGGTCAGGGACTGTTATTTATGAGAGGGGACGGGCTGATGCTAAATGGGGGAGGCACTTCAGATAATACATTTTTTGTTTGTTTTGTTTTGTTTTTTGATTTGACCCTTTAGAAACCCAAACTCCACAAGAGGGTTTGGAAGACATGTTTACATTTTACACAAAAAATGACAAAATGTATCATTGCCATGAAGCATGGGATATGGCTATTTATAGTGGAGGGTCATTCATTTTCACCCACTCACTCAGGGAGGCTCAAAGAAAAATATTTGTAGCATTAGAGAGGGTCAAGATAAAGATAAGCACCTCCTCTCCTCTGATAAATAAAACACAGCCCCTAAAATGAGAAAAGTCTTGTGAACAACAACTGTAAAAGAAATAGTCATTTAATACACTAAAAATACACCTGCATGTTTCAGGAACATAAATTTACAGAAAATTTAGCATGCAACCATTTTTCAACTTTTAAAAACCCTTAAAGTTTTAAAAACTTGTATGAGTCTAAGGAGTACTGTTTGATGAGGCTACTTTGCTGTTTCCAGACTTTAACCCTTAGAAACCTGAGCTAGAATTGGTTTGATTTCTTGCAAAACCACGAGGAGAAGACAACAAGCAACTAAACAAGACATGGCCCAAAACTTAGCAGACATTTGTAAAAAAAAAAGTTATAAGAAAATTACATGACAATATAAAAAGGACAAGAAAAAGAAAAAAATACAGGTTAAAAATAAATTAAAAAAATAAACAATAAAATGATCTGCAGAAAGTGCTGAAAAGTATTTTTCCCCCATAAAAAAAAACCAACTATTTTTTTAGGATATTTTCTTGTTTCTTTTTTCTAATTTCTTGCAATTTATGGGACATTTCTTGCCCAGCTGCTGGCTCCTTTTTCCCCTCCATGTTTTCAAAAGAAATCAGATAAATTTGCTCTGGTTTCAAAGAGTTATCTGGCCATGTAATACTCTTTGAGTTATGAATGAAATATCCTAACCTAAATCTGACTAAATCAACTTCAAATCGTGCAATCAGCCAAACTTGGTGAACAACAACAGACCCACCCTAAAAGTAAATCATATTAATATTAGCAGTGCAGCATGGACAATCAGAGCAGCACACACTGACCTTGTACTTTGAGCCTGCTCTGTCTTTAGCTGTGCAGATCATCATGTAAATGTTGCAGCGTTGACTCGTCTTGTCCAAATGCTTCCCGATGGACAGCACCGCTCTCGTCCCTTTCCCTCGACTTTTCATCCCAAACGTGGGGAGCAACCGATTCACCACCTCGACATCACACTGCAGCTTCATCGCAAACAACGACTAAAATAAAATAATTTTAAAAAAATCCAGGCTTGATGCCGAGTCGGAGTGAACTAAGGGTTTAAAAGCATCACAGAGGGGAAAAAAAACTTCCGCGAAGAAGTAGCTACTAGTGTACAGGAGCTACTGACACATCCGTCCTCTTCGTGGATGTCAACAACCGGACCAGCCCTCCGTACCGAGCCGCGGCTGCGTCTGACCCGCGGAGACTCTTCAGACGGCGGAGACACTCGGACTTTGCGGGCAGCTGCGGTGACACTGACACTGTCAAGACAAACTGTAAAATGTCCCGGAGAGTTTTCTGTTGTCAGTCAGTCGGTTAGCTGCCGTTAGCAGGATCTCGCGCGCGTGGGAAGTGACGTCATGAAGCGCTCGTTCACTCTAGACCGGAGCGCGCGATGACCAAGTCAGCAACACACGCATGGAAAATAAATTATTTTGTCTAAAAAAATACAGAAATGTACGGAGCCGCGTAAGGGACATGGGGGAGAAAAAATGAAATAAGGACGAACTTTTGCGAGATCTCGCAATAATTTTGCGAGATCTCGCAAAAGTTCTCGCAAAAAAAATGGATGGGTGAAAAAAAAAAAAAAATTAATAATAATAATAATAAATAATGATTTATTTCTGTATATTTCTAAATAATATTATATATAAATGAATAAAAATATTTATTTCCATATATTTTTTATCTAAAATTATGTTAGTATATTTTTACACAAAATAAATATATATATATATATATATATATATATATATATTATTTTGAACAAAATAATTTATTCTCAGTTCATTCTCGCAATAATTTTGCGAGATCTCATAATAATTTTCGTCCGCAATAATTTTCATCCTTATTTTTTTCACCCATCAATTTTTTCTTCCCATGTCCCTTAAGGGGCTCCGTAGAAATGAATAATTTTACTGAGACTAAATTATTTTATTCAAAATAATATATATGTATATATATATATATATATATATATATATATATATATATAGTGTAAAAATATACCAACATAATTTTAGATAAAACATATATGGAAATAAATAATTTTATTCATATATATATATATATATATATATATATATATATATATATATATATATATATATATATATATATATATATATATATATATATAGAAATATACAGAAATAAATCATTTTATTTCTGTAAACAAAACCCTCTCTCCTCTTTTCAATAAACAATCAGTGGTTGAAGAAGAACTCTATACTTGATATTACTATTTGATAGCATTTAATTTTCAATTTTAGACTACTACTAATGATTGTTTTGTCTTGCCTTGGCCTGCAGTTTCAACCACTGTTAGTTTTCTTATCTGTTATCATCATCATCATCATCTGTTGTCAATATGTTTATGTACTGTGCATGTTTTTGTATCACCATGCATGTCACTTTTTAAATGCACTTTACATATTTTGCACTTTAATTTGGTTGTTCATTTATTGGCATTCTGCTTTACATGAGATTATCTCTCTCCTCTGCATTTTATTTGTTTGTATTCATGGTCACTTATTTTACTTTAATTTTACCTGCTTATTGAGTGTACCCTCCTCATCCACATTTTACTTATTTTTTGTATGAAATTGTATTTTTGCACTTGCACCTCAATCTGCTCATGTATGGACTCAGTGCTGTTTAATGTTCTTAATTTTTGTATGTGGAAATTTTTATTCTGTATATCAATTAATCTGGAAAGCACTTTGTAAAATGCTCAAGCCTCAAAAGTACTATATCAATAAAATAATTATATTATTACTCAAATATTGCACAAGTAAAAGTAGCAATACCACAGTGTTTACAACTAAAAATCCTACATTCAATTTTTGCCATTAGTGAAAGTGCAAACATATCAGCATTAAACCTACTAAAAGCATATGAATCACTTTAATGTTGCATCTGGTAAATGTGGACCTCATTTTGATTATTTTATAAACCTTAGTCTGCTGGAGAGCTTGTGAATTTCAAGGATGGGTATAAATAATTTATCTTAATCTATAATATTACATTTAGTTTTTTGGTCATATTTTTATTATTAATCTGAATCTCACATTTTGTATTTCAGTACAACACTTGGGCTAATTTACGTAGTTACATTGCACAACTGGAATTAAGTGACTGAAAAGAAAGGCCAGGGTTTTGAAAATATGATTATTTAATATTTTTGACACACTGCAGATAAACTACACATACTGGTATAAGTTGTGAACCTGCTGTAATATAAGAAAACCTCTTCACAGCCTCCTCTGACTCTGACACACCTCAGTCCAGCTCGTACATCAGAGAGTTTTGCAAGATGAACGCGGCGGAGGTGAAATGATTACTGATGACCGTTTCATTTCCATCTTTATCAATTTCCCTCAATAACACAGGTGGCGGTTTGTTGTCGTGCCCCGTGTTGTGGAAGATTTGCTGTATCAGCAGGTCATCTTCATCTACGTCCTCCTGCTTCACTGAGCCCACGGCGGGCTCCTCAGAGCAGAGGGCGACCCTGTTGCTTAAACCTCCTCTGCTTGACTTGTTTGCTTCATCTGTTGCAGGCATCTCGCTGGACTCCTGAATATTGCAGTCCTTTGTGTTCTGGCTGCTAGCTGAGATGCAAGTTTGGGATTCCTCACGGGATCGTTGATGCAGAGCATCTGTTTCCAGCTAGAACAGAAAATTTCAGACAGCTTAGCCCATTTGAGCCCGAAGGCTATTTATTTATCTATTTATTTTATTTTATAAATATATTATAAATATTATCTATTTATTTATAAGGACATGCCAGACTTGTTCTGACTGGCCTACATGAAAAATCACAATTTTATCAACAGTCAAAACTCAGGATTTTAAAAAAAAAAAAATGAAGACAAATGTTAACACTGTGTTCATTAACCCTTTAACACCCAGACTGACATCAATTTTCTTGTGCAACGTTTAGATGCCTTTCACAAGCATTTAACCTTCTGAAACTTCAGAAAATTAGATTTATGTTGGAAAACATGGGAAAAACACAACGAGCAACTTGGCAAGGAGAGTCAAGCAAGGAACTTGGCAAGAAATTAATAAAAGATGAACAAAAAAAGACCAGAATATTGATAAAGAAAAAGGGGCGATTATTTGATATTATTCAAAAACATGGAAAATGCCTAGAAAGCTACATTTACATATCTTTTTTATTTCTTATTTTAATTTTCTCGTTACTTTTTACTAATTTCTTGCTAATTTTTGGGCCATCTCTTGATAAGTTGCTTGTCTTTTCTTCCCATTTTTTGACAGAAAGCCATCCAATTTCATTAGTTTTCAAAGCATTAAACATTTTCCATATGAAATATTATTGTACACTCAACTCATTAGAATTCATAGTCTAATGGTGAGAAAATTTTACACAAATGTCTAACTTAATAAAATGATAAAGTGATGACATTTTATATCCAAAAGGTCAATTTCATTTGGACATCATGTTTTGTGTCCAGAATGATAAGAAAAAAACTTATTTTTTGCATTTTGACTGATTTTTTCTCTCTTTTTAGATTTGTGCTTAGGAAAACCCAGAGAAATTAAACATTTAAGTCGCAGATGGGTTTGTTTGTTCACACATACCTTTACCTTCTCATCAACACAACTGTCAAGATTTGTGTGGTTTGAACTTACCTTCTCCTTTCCATGTGCACTCTCTCTTGTCTGTTCAGTCTCATCTTTGAAGTCTGAAATTTCGGGCGTTGACTCCAAACAAGAGTGGTCTTCTTTTCCTTCGCAGGTTGGTTGATCAGCAATGATTAAAACATTGCTGCTCTCTGTTTCAGGTGAATCCACAAGCCTGTTATTAACAGGCAGTGAGCTTTCTTCTTTGACAGAAACATCAGCGGTGTCACACTGTAAACTTGTTACACCAGAATCATTTTTATCTTCATGTTGCTGCCTATTCTGCGGGTTATCAACTTCTTTTTCATTTTTCTGCTCTTTTAAGTTCTCCTCCTCCACACCAATTTCATCTTCCTCTTTGTTTTCTCCCTCCTCCTTCTGCTTTCTCCATGTTTCTGTCTCACCCACTGACCCTTCTTGGCTTTCCCTCACTTGCTCCTCTCCTTTCTCTGGACCTCTTTCTACCTCTTCTCCACCTTTCTCTACCTCTGTCTGCTGCCTCAAATCCCCTTCAACATCTCTTTTCCCCTGCTGTTCGTCATCATCACCTACACTAGTCTCGGCAGGCCTTAAGGAAAAATCAAAAGCTTCATTAGAAGGAAGAACGGGCAGTGTGACTGTGAGCTGTCCTCTCTGTTTGTTGAACTTGGCCTCCCCTTTATCTTCATCTACTGGGTAGGCTAAGGGCAGCTCCAGTTTGTAGGCTGGTTTCTGGGACTCCAGCAGCAGCCGTCTCTCCTTTACCTCCAGGCTGGCGTCTGCAGCCGCCTTCAGAAGTGGCATGTCGATGGTAACAACTATCTCTTTGGGTCTGGGGCTTTGGGCCGAGTCTCTGGAGTACCTAAAGTCCTGTAGATCCACAAAAGAGCGATATTTTACTGTGTAGTTTGGCTTGGTAGGCTCTTTCTGGGGCTTCATGCTGAAGCTTTGAGATTTAGCAATACTGCTGTTTTTTGTTGATTCTGTGGGCTGAGTTTGCAGCGATGTGGGTCTTTTTTCATCTGGATATGGGAACGCAAGAGGGTCATCTGAGCGCTCCTTGGCTTTATATCCAGGTATTGGCTTGCGGATGACACAAGGCTGTGGGGTGCCTTTGTATTTTGTACTCATCTGCCTCACGTTGTTTTTATCCAGAGTCACTTTGAAACCATCCTGGATGCCCTGGATGGCTGTGCCTTCCACCATATCCATAAATCCTTTGTTTTTGCTTGCAATGTGGAGGGTGTCAGGGTGGAAAATAACATCATAGATGATGATCTTGTTCCCCTTGGGGTCTGTGTCTTGTCTCCCTGGGTGCAGACTGTGAGGCAGGGACCAACACTGTCCTCTGCGGCCATCCTCCGACTCCCCCCATTTACATTCAGGCTTTCCAACTTTTTCATTGGCGCAGATGTTGATAAAACACTTCTGCTTTCCGTTCACACTCGTCCTGAGAGCCTTGAACGGTTCTGGGTGGATAAATTCAACAGTGTGTCCTCTCTCCTGCTCCAAAAGTTTGATCTCCTCTTCATATCTTTTCTTGTTCTCGGGGTTTGATAGCTCCTGCGCGTAATCGCGCAGCATTTCCCTGAATTTCTCGTCTTTAAAAGCTTTTTTCAGTCTGTCGATTTCATCCGCTGTCATGTTTAAATCTTTCATCTTATCTCTAACCTCCATGCTAGTGACCAACGAGGAGGAATATTGAAGAAGTCAGCGACAATTTTCGTCAGCTAAACGCACAAAATTAAAAAAAAAAAAGTCAGAGGTGAACTTAGCTAAATTTTAACAATGTTACGAGCCGTCCTGGAAGAAAAAAGCACAATGTTGTGTCGTTTTATGTCCATTTCCATGTATTTTAGCTCCTGTTGGGCCGTCCTAATGCTAGTTGTGTTAATGCAACCATAGCAACGTGGAGGTGCACCATGGAAACACTTCCCCGAGAAACATCTTCTCGCCCCGAATCCGTCAGAAATTACTAAATTTACCCTTTTGGCAATTACTTTGCTAACTTTAGATACACAGGATTATATACAGTCTATGGACTGTACTCACTGGTTTTGTCTGATGGTCCAGGGTGCTCCGATTTGCTGAAATGATTTCTCTGACAGTCGCGTTCAAACGAAAAAAAAAAACCCAAACACCCACCCCAAATAAACAGGCCTTTATGAAAACAAACGTGAAAAATAAAAAATAATAAAACTGAGATTTAACCAAACACGCAGCTGTTGAAGACTGTATCCTTTTTGACGTCTTCCCTGCTTAACAAATTTCGCACATCTGCTCTTAATGAGAAAATCCTGAGACAAAAACAAACAAAACAGAGAAATAGGACATAGAAATACAAAGGGACTGCTGCAAGGAGATAGAAAACGATGGGAAAACATCCTCAAAGAGACGCAAAACAACCACAAAGAGACACAAAATGACCAAAATATATACAAGATGGCAAAAAAGACTAACGAAAATAGTCTGTGTCCTCACAGAAATTTGGCAGTATTGGCACTGTTAATGCATTGATTGTGATTCTAACTTTGTCATATGAGGAAATACATCACTAGGAGTGTGGAAATTATACTTAATTTAAAGCAATGGTTGTCAACTATTTTGGTCAGGCAAGTTTTTTGGTTAACCTTTTTCTTAGATTATAACTTAATTTGAAAATGTTAAAATTGTATTAACAATATTATATATTTTGTATTCCTGCACACTAGAAAAGAAAGCTTTTTCTTTTCTTCTCTTTTTTGTTTTACATATTACACTATCTGGCAAAATTATTACACCATTATTTTAAAAAACAAACAAAAGACATACCTGACAAGTATTACAGTATTAATATCAGTCAGAACATTAATTGTATCACATTATTGGTCAAGTTATTATATTAGTGGGTTTTTATTACATTGTCCATCTGGTTAAGTGCAGCTTTATAACATTTTCAGGTATTATCAAATTTGTGGGAAAATTATTACATTATTGGGTGCAGCAAACACTTTACAAAACTATATTTTTAATGGCATACATTCATTGAACTGTGGATTTATTTAGCTTTTTGGTTTATATGCTATTTCATTCATTTTGTATTTTTACAAAACCCCTCCCTAATTCTGTTTAATTTCTGTTCTGTTTTCCAAAGTATATTTAGAGTAGCAAATATTATATCATATCTTTATCCTCCTTTTCTGTATAGGCCTACATATTATTTGTATTCTATGTCATAACTTTTAAATGTTTTATTCTATGTTTAATGTTGCACTGAGCCGCTCTAACAAGTGAGTTCCCTGGTGTGTGAATCAATAAAATCTTATATAATAACAAGTTGTATTGACAAATACCTTATACAAATGTACAGCTGCAACTGTAAAGCGCATTATGATCATTTATAATGTTACGCATCTCTAAACATTACAGACTATTTGTTCTTCAGCACAATGACATGAATCCGCCACTAGGTGAGGCTGTAGATCTGCGCTCAGGTGGCACACAGCCAGTGAGTAAGTCGGTCAGTAAGGCAAAGGGGCGGGTGTGCAGGGCGGAGAGGTGATTGGTCGCACCCCCAACAGTTCATATTTCTCACTGTGTGATTGGAAGAGATGTGCTGTTACTGGGTATGAGACCACTGATGAATAGTGTAGGACAGAGAGAGCTAGAAAGTGAGAAAGAGAGAGTTAGAGATGTATATATATATATATATATATATATATATATATATATATATATACATACATATACATAGGGTTAGGGTTAGGGGTTATGACTGCATAGCATGTTTATTTACATAGGGGGCTATATATATACATAAAAATATTGGTAATATCTCTTTTTTTTTAACTTTAGTAAGATAAAACCTGCACACACACACACACACAAACACACTTTGATAAAGTACATAAAGTACAGTCCCTTGCAATTTCTGCATTTTACTACTGTACTCCTGCCTGTCTACAACAATATATTTTAAACTATATTTTCTTCCTGTATAACTGCTGCACTATTTTGCATCTTTAGATCCTAAACTGAGTATTCAGTATTATCATTTTTATACATAATAGTGTGACATTATTGGAGAGAAAAAAACAAAGAATTTCATTGCGTACGTCTGCTTTACTCTCATTGTTAATACATATGACAAAACTAAGAGCCATCAGCCATAAGAGCAGATGGCGTTTGCTAAATAATACCATGCCAGGGAGAGATTTTTGAATGAACAAAAGTGGTGTGTTATGAAAGCAGTCCCACTGCCTCCTCGTCCCCACCTGACAGTGTTGAATGAGCTCAAATTATCAGTTAATAAATTCCTAAGGGAGGCAAACAACTCTCTGTCTTGTCTGCTGACTCATGCTGCTCTGAGCTAATGAACAGCACACAATGTCCCCAGATGGTCTCTCCAAAAGCGCTTTTATAACACCAAAATTCATTCAGTAAGTAGACCAAGAGAGGGCGGTGGTGGTTGTGGAGGAGTCACAGTGTGACGCACGGAGGATGTGGGCAGGCCCTGCATTTCTGCATGAGACAACCGGGAAAGATTGCTGACTATTCCTAGATCCCACACTTGTTTTTTCCATGAAATATCAGAAAGGTCACAAAGAATGACTCATTTAATCTTTTTTTTTTTTTTTATTACAAATATGTATTAAATAATATGAAAAGTTAGACAGGGAGATATAATCACGGTATAATCATAATACTAATGATTAATAATCATATTTACATTGTTTTTCCCCAAATATGACAAATAAATGCATTTCATAGTACAAGAAACATACATTCACATATATATCAGTATCAACACAAAGAGAAAGTGTTGTAGAATAGGTGAAGGTAAAATGTACAAACTTCATACAAAGGCTTTGGCAAGAGTGCATTAATATTATCAATTATATCAAAGTAAACAAAAGAATCCTTTAAAGAAAATGTACAAATGAGCAGTAGAGAGGAAAAGAGTCCAGTGCATGTGTTTCTTAATTCATTCCCATAAAATAGCAGCAGCCATGTGTGCTTGGCTGCTCCATGTGTCCCTGCGGTATTATTCGGGAGTGGGTGGGATGTTCATTGTCTACTTTGCAGGTACCAGCATGCTTAGCGTGGCGAGGCCAGGTTTTGAGGGCGGTGTTTTGCCAGCAGGCATTTTGCTCAGGCTCCGAACATCAGCCTGCCAGGAGGGAATCTTCTTCGTAGTCATGTGGCGGCGTGCATGTTTGGTGAGGTGATCGCTGCGCATGAACCGCCGGTCGCACACGAGACACACAAACTTTTTCTCGCCAGTGTGTGTCCGCCGGTGACGGGAGAGCTCGTCGGAGCGGGCGAACCTCTTGTCGCAGCCGTCCCAGCTGCAGCTGAAGGGCTTCTCACCTAAGGGAGGGAGATTCATCAAAGTGAGTCACAGTGCAGTCAACAAAACTTTACACATCACTCTGTCGTGTCCGAAATATAACAATGAGCTCGCTCTCTTCCCATCAAGAAAGGTTTAACAAACAGGATGCAACACTCATGCGTGACCCGATATTATTCCACATCGTTATTAGCAGGGTCATTGTACTGGGGGGGAAAGTAGGACTGACTACCAAGGGAAAAGCTTGGAATGAAAAATTTGGTTTGTTTGCAGTTTCCAATTTCTAAGTAATTAGGGCCATAACTAAATTAAAATTGGCTGAATAAATTTGCTGAAAGACTAAACTTTGCATAAAAAAAGTGGAAGCTCTCTGAGGTCCCTTTCATCCCTTGACTTGACCTGGATTGACTTCACATTTCTTGTGCTGCTTTCAGACGCCTTTAACAAATATTTAAACCTTTGAGCACTGAGCAAATTGGTGCAACTTCTTTCAAAACACGGGCAAAAAAGGCAATGAGCAACTTGGTGCAGAAATGCAATTGCAAGAAATTAGTAGATTCAGAAAATTATTTTTAAAAAGTTAGGGGAAATGTATAGGGGGAAAAAAAATCAGAATTACTTATGCTATTTAAAATTATGCAAAAAAAATAATTTTAATTTCTAAGCACTTTTTCAGGTCGTGTCCCTTTTGTTTGCTTGTGTGTTGTTTTAATTTTTTTATTTTATATATATATATATATATATATATATATGTATGGATAATTTCTTGTTTCATTGCTCATTGCCATCTTCCCATGTTCTGAAAAGGGTTTCAAAGGGTAAAAGTTGCAAATGGTTTAGTCCACGCCTGCAGTGGGATTTGTCTCTAAACACAGCTAGAGCTGAGTGAGTCACAGATACTACTACTGCAATATCTACCATCATGTTTTTCCCCAAAAAGGAAAAGAAAGCCAACTGCGTTGTAAAAAACAATTTCAAAAGTGCGTAAGAGAGACTTGGGTCAAGAGAAGAAGGGCGAGGGCTCACAGATAGTGTTTATGCATGGGGCCGAGAGTTTTGTGCTAGGCCCCTGCTCGTATCAACTGTCAAACCAAACACTCCTCTATGCAGTAAACTCTCACCTGTGTGTGTTCTCAGGTGAGCCTTAAGGTGTGAGCTCTTAAAATACGTCTTCCTGCAGCCCGTGAAGTTGCAGACGTAGTTTCTCCTGCGAGAAAAGTCCATCTTTGAGGCTGCTGCACCGCCACTGGGCCCCGCTGGCACATACACAGGGGCCGGGGCCAGAGGTAGCAGCTTGGTGTTGCCCAGGGTCATGACAGTCTGTGGGGCCGGGGACACAGAGGACTGAGGGAGAACAAGCATCACTGTGCCCTGGGGCACCGCTGAGCCCATGATGAGGGACTGCTGGACGGGGGCGCCGCTCGCTGAGACGGGCTGAGGGAGGATGGGTGTGGTGTTGGCGGTGCGAATCCCAGTATTGGATGTCTGAACGGCACCAGGGATGAAGGCTGAGATTATACCTGATTGGCTGCTGACAGGGAACATCTGGCAGATGATTTGCGGGCTGGGGACTGGGGACAGGGCTGTGGGAGCAGAGGGAACGGCTGGGCTGTTTTGCAGTTGATTATTGACAGGAGTGGGGGTGGAGACACTGTTCAAACAGGGGTTTGAGGGACTGGCGTGGTGCTCTGTCTTTGAGGCGGATAATGTGGGTGTGAGAGGGGCAGGAAGAGATGGAGGTGTGGTTATCTGCTCAGTCTTTGTCGTGCATTGCTGCTGTTGTTGCTGCTGGCAGGCCGCTGTAGCCGCTACTGAGTCTCCAGTTTTCTTTGGATTGGGGGCCACTGGAATGCGGTGTTGGCAGGGGTAGCTGTCTGCGGTGTGGCGGATGACGCTTGTGGCTCTGCAAGGCTGTGGGAGAGGTGGGAGGGAGGGGGTCTTTTCGGCAATGGGTGCCAAGACAGGTTGATGGAGTCCGGACCCAAGGTGCTGTGAGGACGCAACCACGCCGGAGCCGGACTGGAGCGCAGTGCTGGACGTCTCAACAAAGCTGGGGCTGTGAGGGGGGGTCATGCACTGGAAAGAGAAGGACGAAGAATTAACCAGTGTGCCCCATGGATGTATTAACCCTCTGAATCCTGACTGAATTGGTTTGATTCCTTATAAAAATGGGAAGAAAGCAAAGCGCAACTTAAGAAATGGTCCAAAAATTAGCAAGATATTAGTCAAAAGTTACAAGAAGTAACTTTCTAAAAAAAAAAAAAAAAAAAAAAAAAAATCATGGAAGAATTATTTAAAAAAAAAAGGAAAATACCTTAGAAAATTCTAAATATTAGTGTACTTTTTTATTTTCCGTAACAAAATGATTGAATCTCTTCTAGAATTAATTTCCAAATGTTATTAGACTGAATTATTATTATTAATTATTGAATTGCATTGGTTTTGATGCTTTCCACTGATTCATATACGTCTCTTTTTTACAATGCAAGACAATGGGAAAAAGTCTTTTTGGGCCCCATGGCATCACTAGACAAACCTGGGTAACATGGGTAATTCCACTTTTGGCCACTATGTATATTTAGCTTCAAAGCCTGGTGCTGTTCCTGCGGACTTCGTATACCTCAATAACATCGTAATAAGGAGTGTTTTGATAGTTGTAAAGAGGAAAGTGTTTGCAAAGATAAGTCACGCAGGTGGTACGCAGGTACATGCAAGAATAATTATCACTCTGAGCTATAAAAAGCTATAAACTGTGATTTTTATAAGCCTGCCTCTAAGAGGAGGGGCTCTGTGTGAAGGTCAAACAACCTACAGTATCAACGCTCTACCTGCAGCACTTTCCACCCACCTCAGTCTGATGTCAGTGACCATTGTCCCACAGTTATCTTTACACATCAAAAGGTTATGGGGTTTAATGCAAACCTTGACTCTCAGGGATGTTTACTTATCAAACAAAAGTGATCTAAATGGTTTTACAGCTTTTGTGTGACTTCAGTGCCTGCTATTACTAAAAAGGGCCAGAAGTTGACACATATTTATTTTAAACTGTATAAATAATGCAAGTAGCGACCATGTCATCACCCACTGGTCTATGGAGTGCTGTTCTGCATTTCGGCTGTCACCGTCTTGTTTTTTTGGAGCCAGAAGTGACCATATTTGGATGAGCAGATGGTGCTGTGGAGGAACGAGGAGTGGATCTGACTCATGTACTGACGGGTAACAACGACTCGCAGACAGCGTGTCACTCCAGCAGCACGACCTTAAATATGCGTAACTTTAGGCCTTAATAAAATGTAATTAAGTGAGTTATATTTTTTAAAAAAACCTTGCAGAGCTACCATGAATGTTGAAATGAGCTATAAAGCCCAAAACCATACTTTTTGTATCAGGCTTTAAACATGTTTATTTCTGCTGTAAATTTAGACATTCAAACCCTTAAAAATCTGGAGCGACATCACTTTTCTGGATGCCTTTCACAAGTATTTCAACCTTTGAGTGCGATTTTTTTAAAATCATGACATAAAAGGCAATTAGCAACTTAGTAAGAATGTTCTACAAATTACAATAAATTAGTAGATTTGGATTTATTTTCAGTAAAAGCTAAGGGAAAATGTCTTAAGAAAAACTACATGTCTAATTATCATAATTACATATTTAAAATGAATAATCATAAAACCTTTCTCTTTTATTCTAAGTATTTTCAGTTATTTTTCTTGTACTTTTTAAAACTAATTTCTTGCTAATTTTTGTATAATTTCTTCCATCGTTCCTCATTGCCGTCTTCCCATGTTTTGAAAGAAATCGGTTTTAAAAGCGTTAACAAAGGATTTAATGGGGACTGACTCTGTTCTGGAGCCAGCCTCAAGTGGCCAGTTGATGAACTGCAGTTTTTGGCAACTCCCTGTTGGCTTAATTTTTTAGCTTTGGAGGTTGTCACTTGACTGAGACATATTTCTTAACGGTTTTGACACCAATACAGCATGTTAAGTCACTTACCAGGGAGGAGAGAGACACAAAGTCCTTCGATAGCTCTGGAAGTTCTGGCGGCATGAGGGAGTCACAGGAGTCCGAGGCCGGGGTGAGAGGTCTGGGCTTGCAGGGGTTTGGCCTGATGCTGCTGCTGCTCAGAAGGTGGCCCTGGCCCCAAGAGCTCATACACACCAGTGCTTCTGCTGCCTCAAGGTCCGTGTACTCCAGGCTGCAGGGCTGCTCGCTGTCATGCCTCCTTCTCTTTGAATAGGACCCACAATGATCCATGTACTCAGTCTGAAAGAACAATAAATAAATAATAAGACATTTAAAGTACGTCAGTATTAGGGCTGGACAATACAACGATAAGGGGCCGGTCACGCCAAGATGCATCTCACCGGGTGGTGCAACCACTCAAAAAACGGCTCGCTGCGTGCGCACACCACTAATGCATACATCAACATTAAACATGCGGATAAAGTTATTTATAGTATGATTGTTTAGACCATGGATAACGTTAGTGTGACTGAATTCGCCACAAAACGTTAGCTACAGTAGCTGTATAGTTATATATATTTTAGTAAATTAAAGTGACTACCTGCCTCATATAATGATATGAAATAGCGTGACTAAAGTTAGCGTGAATAAAAATGTCATACATTCACACATATGTAAAGATTATTTCTGCTCAGTCACGTCACACTTTCATAGCTACTTCATGTCATCAAAGTCCGTCTTTTGTTTATTGTTTTGTTTAAGTAACGGCAGAAATTATAAACTGATGGGGTGTAAAACTTGCACGGAAAGAACTGACCACAGTTGAGATTTTTGTTTTTGTACAGTTTGACATGCGGGTGTTCAGAATTAATGTTTTTTTCATCTGTTTATTACAAACTTTATTTTGATTAGAACTGTTTTGAACCTACTTGTTTGGCAAATGTTTGTAATGTTCTGACAATAATTAGCAATTTAAGCCACAATTAAATCATATGATTTTTTTACTTAGCAAAAATCAGCCTTTCAACTTAAAAGAATTAACGATTGATTAATGACGAGAATTAATTAGTTTTGGGGTAGATAATTATCAATATCAACCAATATGAAAATTGTGTATTGTGATAACATTTTTACCAATATCACTCAGTAGACTGCCACATCATTGGGTTATCTTGGTTACTTTAAACGGCATGATTCACTGTGTTGATTCAACTTTGACTAGGATCTGATCATGGCATAAATGCAAACAAAGCTCTAATCTAATCTATTTAGAGGGGTGGAAAACATCTACTTCCAGTTTTCATCTGCTCTGTCACTAAAGTTCCCAGCCTAACTGCACATTGCTGCCAATAAGAGAAAGGGGGTGTTGGTGACTACACCCCAGCCCAGCATGCACTGCCTTTGACTCAGAGCCAGGGCACCTCCCATTGCCAAATATAGACCAAACAGTGACGTGCTGCCGAGAAGAGCCATGTGAAATCCCCATTTGTGGGTTTGCATCAGGAAGTACATTTATTACGTTATAACTTTATAATACATTTTTTATTTACAGTAAACAAAGCATATCACTGATCCTCCACAAAAACTCGACCACATTTAACATTTGCTTTACACTGACAGAATTTGTTAAAAGTCAAATTTAAATAGATATGCAGGTTATTGCTTATTAAAGACCGCATAACTAACAAAATGACTAAATAAATGTAATATAAAAACTTAGAATCTGGCACCACTAGCACGTTGACATAAAACAATATTACTGTTAATATTATTTTTAAATTAGACTGTATTGAAAAATTTAGCTGATGACTTAGTGAAATATCAAATCCCTTAGTAAACAAGCAAATGTTACTGCGGAATAAATGTCTCGCCTCAGATGAAGTAACAATTTTTTTAAGAAAATGTCTTACCACGTTTGAGTCCATCTCTTTAAATTTTCGCGATGGCATTGATGAAAAAAATGTCTAAATTTCACTTTTTTGTTGTCAAAGCCAGTACAGAACAAAGAGACGGCGGCTGCCAGTGCTGCTGGCTGTGCTGGGGTAGGGTTGAGGTCGTTTTTTTCCTCTGACTGGCTGCCTTTTCTCTCAGCTGTGTGTGTAAAACATGGGGAGGAGGGAAAAAAAAAGAAAAACAAAACTCACAACACGCACTGGCGGGTGGCAACACTCGGCCAATCACAATTGAGTGTGTGCGGAGCGTCAGCCAATCCGAGAGAAGAGAGCGCGTGAACAGTGCGTGCTCGCCGATCGGTTGGAGGAAATAGGGTGCGTGGCCGTTGGTGGGCGTGGCCGTGAGAGTCAGCAGTGTCAGGGTAAACCCGATGAACTGCCATCCGCTAAACTAGGCGAAAGGTCGACCGAGTCTACGCTGCGTTCATGGGGATGTGGGAAAAACCTGCTAAAAACGAGCCGAGGCAACATTTAATAAAATGAAATAACATGAGGAGTAGCTCGTTAACTTAGAGAAAGCATAAGAGATGAGGGGAAAAAGGTATTTATCAAGATAAACTGGAGATTTGAATTTATGATTTTTTTTTAATGATTTTTTGATTTAAAAATGTAAATGTAAAACATTTTTTTGCAAGAATATTGGTAATATATATATATATATATATATATATATACATATATATATATATATATAGTAAAGATTACTTTGGGGGACAGGTATATAATCTAATTTATGAAGCAGTTGAAGATTCCAAGTCACAATATTTTCAACTAAAATTATTAAAATAATTAAAACTAAATTCTATACAAAATATTGCCCACAAGAAAAATGCTTTTTGGTTGGGGTATGGAAGAGGATGGAAACTGGCGTTTTTGTAAATCTGATCCCCATGTGGCGACTTTTTGGACAACTATCAAAAGATGGCTTGCATCAAGCTCAATTTCTTTAACCATGTGCCCTCAAACAATAATTCTTGGTGAATTAAGAAATGGGTGCCCCACCATCTTAAATACTATTATATTACTAGGTAAAAGATTTATTTTTGAATTGAAGGGGAAAGAGCGTTTGACATTCCCCTGTTTTCTTTCACTTTTAAAACATTACTTTATGCTAGAAGGCATTATTGCTACAAGACAGGGGAAGTTGAATGAATATGAAAAAAGATGGACTAGACTAAGGCCAATTTTAGAAGAAAGATGACAATGACATTATTTAATTGTTGTTGTTGTTATTGGTTTTGTTGATTTATTTTTTTTTTTTGTGGTGTGTGTATATGTGTATATGTATGTATGTATATATATGTATATGTGTAGGTATGTGTAAATAAAATAAAAATAAAAAAAAAAAGAAAGATTACTTTTGGGGCTTTTTATTGACAGGAGACTTTTGAGAGTGAAGGGGGGGTGGGCATGCAGCAAAGGGCTGGAATCGAACCCGTGGCTGCTGCAGTCAGGATACAGCCCCTGTATGTGGTGCCGAGGCAACATTTAATAAAATGAAATAACATGAAGAGTAGCTCGTTAACTTAGAGAAAGCATAAGAGATGAGGGGAAAAAAGGTATTTATCAAGATAAACTGGAGATTTACAAAAAAAAAGTAAAACATTCAATTAACTGCATTTTACATCAATGTAAATGTAATACTTTTTTGTGTTTTGACTGCTGTTCATAAAAAACAGGCAAATTCCAGATATCACTTTTGGTAACGCAATGGCTCATTCATGCAAAGGGCTGGAATTGAACCTGCGGCTGCTGCAGTGAGGATACAACCTCCGTATGGGGTGACACTCTATCCACTGAGCCACCAGGCATCCTAGTGATATAAATATTTTAAACTTTTTTAAAGCATCTATTTATTTATTTTATTGTTATTTTTTGCTGATAGGCTATCTGATTTTAAAAGCATACTCAAGACCTACTTTTTTAATTTGACTTTTGATTAAACTTGATCTATATATTTATACATTTTAGTCTGTTTCACAGTTACTACTGCTTTTATCATTTTATTATTATTTTTTCTTAAAGATATGTTTTGGGTGTTTTTGCCTTTAATCGATAGGACAATCAAAGTGTGAAATGGGGAGGGAGAGAGGGAATGACACGCAGCAAAGGGCCGAGGCTGGAGTTGAACCCAGGGCTGCTGCGGCGAGGACACAGCCCCTACACATGGGGTGCCCGCTCTATCCACTGAGCCACCAGGCACCGCTCATTTTATTATTTTTAACATGTTTATTATTTCACTTTGTGCTGTTGTCTTGTCATTTACGTTTACAGTTTGAGTATTCTGCTTACTTATCTTTCATTGTTACTATTATCATTTTATCTATTAATTTATTAACTTAATTTCTTTTATCTGTCTATTTATTTACTCTGCCTCTGGTGTGTCCTCATTTATGGTAGTGTTTCTTCAGCTCCTGGTTTTAATGAGTACTGCTATTTTTTAGTGCTTTACTTTATCACTTTCTTGTTTTTGTTTTTTGTTCACGTTTGCGTGCATGTGTGCTAGTCTGTTTGTATGAAAAGTGCAATACAAATAAAGTCTGGTTAATTGATCACCATAAAACTGGAAGATGACACATAATGAAGATAATAAATAAAATGACAATACAGGGAAGAATATGTATGGCCAACGGTCCACGTCCAGCCAAAGTAAAAAAAAAAAAAAAGAGGATTTGACTTGCGGTAACAACTGTAAATCATTTCAACCATCTTTAGAAGGAGTGGATTCAGTTTATAGCTTACACTTTGCACAACTCTTGAGGAATGGTGAAGCAGGCTGACACAGATTATGTGTCAGGAAGTTAGAAATTAACATATTCCCCTTGACTCAATTGCATTTATCTTTTTTTCTGCTAATTTAAAAGGTCCATCCAAATAAAACTTTGTTTTTGCAAGTTTTAAGCCGAGGAGTTCTAGAGAAAGAAAAACCACCTTTCCAACAACACTTGAATGCAACACTTGTGCCAGATGAAGCGCGGGTTTCTGGCTTGTTTTTTGGAAATGTTTGTGCAGCTTTCTCACCGAAAAAGCTTTCAACAAGTGATTTACTGTCATCACTGTAATATTCCATGGCACAAACACATAGTCCCTAAGAGTCAAAGTTAGTAAAATACTTTGTTTTATCCCCCACCTTAAAGGTATAATTATTAAATATTAATCCCTTTAAAAGTAGTCGTGTCAATGTTTTTGTGGTTTTACATTAAGCCAGGTCACCAATGAGAGGCCACCGATTAAACTCTATCAATGATAAACAATCAACATGTATCTCATGAACCTCACTCAATTCTCTGGGGTGGAGCTGACCTCAGTTTCCTATTTATATACATATGGACTATATTAGGTTTTTGATTTATGTATTAATGTTACATTTGCAGACAAATTATTTTCAATAGGCATTTAGGTCTACAGATGCATGCAATTATAATCTTTTGTCCTGGGTTCAGAGAAGTGTGCTTTGTTCTCTGATACTAAATATATCCTTTAAACTTTATATAAATGTTAATGCATGTTAGGCTGTTTTTCCTGTGGCCTATTGTCCGACCATTTCTCTGAGATCATTTCCACGAGCACTGTACATGTCAAAGAAATTCAAATCGGTCTTGACCTACATATGCCGTTATGTCACCAACTGCATTCAGACAAAGAAAAAACGGAAGACGTCCAAAAAAACTTCAGGAAGGGCGGTAAGAAAACGGTTTCACTTTGAATTCAGAGATATTACCACTATATCCTTTATCCACTATAACTAAGATGTGTTGATAAAAACAACAGGAGGCCTAGTGCCATTTTCATGAGTATCAGACACATCATATTGAGTTTCTGATCTTGCTTGCTCATATACAAACACAACTCCTGTGATCACACCTTCACCTTGTGTGAAATTGGTCATTCGGTGTTTGCCTGCAGCAGAAGGGAGTGGAGCAGGTGTGTTGGCCTGGCCCTGGCAGCGCCAAGCTGCTAAGGAAGGCCGTGCCTCGGTATGACTCACATAAGCATGACCTCAGGGAGCAATGAGGGCTTGGAGCTGTGTCTGTGCAGCGCCAGCAGTTAGTGAGAAAAGAGGGGAAGAGGGAGGAGTTACGAGGAAAACGAGTTAGCACGCCGGCATGACAGGCAGCCCGGGCCTTCGCACAGCAGCCTGTTTGTGATATAAGTGGGGCAGGCCGTTTGAGGGAATCTGGAGGAAAGGTTATGCTGGCCCTATCTGGGCCTCCACATCCACACCTCCTCTGTCCGGGCCAACTCCCCCAACTCAGGAACTCCAGGACCGGACTCGAAAAGGGGGGAGTTGCCCTGGCAAGGTTAAATATATCACCCTGGGACTATATTTCACTAACAGCCCCTGAGCTCTGACAGGACCCCATCGGCCATGTCATATAGACAAGAGTGTTATTTCCCCATGAAGTATTTCCACTCTGCATGTGAAATGTTTTATGTTTTATGTTATGAACTGATACTAATTTGAAAATATCCTTCAGGTAGTGTTCCAGGGATGACATTTTTTTGTAGGCCAACACAGAAGTTAGTGCCACCTTGGCTCCTTCGTCACCAACCCTATGGGATTTTTTCCACTGGATTTTAGGATTATTGCAAAATATAAGGTCTCTAGCAAACTAGTGTTTTGTTCAGCAGAATAATCTTTACAACCACTTCTTTAAAAATTTTTCTGTAGGCTGGAAGAGAAGTTTGCTTCATTCTGGTCCCCCTTCAAAAAGTCAATGGGAATTTTTCCATTGGATTTTGGATGAAAGCGGAATATGAGGTCTGCGGTAAACGAACGTTTATGACACTTAGACACTTTGTTTAGCAAGAAAATCTTCAAAAATGAACACCACTTTTAGGATTTTTGAAGCCTAAGTGAAATCGCCACAAGTAAAAAGCTAACGTTTGAGTATAAACGAACTATACCCTGATTGCATGACTTAAAGTCACCACCAACAATGAGGCTGTAAAGCCATGTTCTGCACGGCTCAGCCTGATGAGTTTCTGTTGTCTCATAGCAACTTGTTAACAACCACCTTTTTAAAAGACACATAAAAGCTTCAAAGTTCAGGGATATTTGCTGACTTATTTCATAACAGAACAAAATATTAAAGTCTCTCCAGCTTGTGTTAACCACAGATCTTATTTTAGGCATCTAACTAAAAACCCATTCAAAAACCCATGAACTTTGAGACAAGGGAGCCAGAGGTGCTGAAATGCTAACCCGTTTCCGGGTTTTAGGACTCATTCCTGATGTAAAATGGCCATCTTCACAGCAGAAATATACTTGTTTATAGCCTGGTACAAAAAGCGGTTTTGGTGTCTATACCTAATTTACACATTCATGGCAACTGCACAGGGGAGTTGATTTTTTTATAACTAACCTGATTACATTTCATTAAGGCTAAAGGTTAGGCATATTTAAGGGCATAACTTTAAGCCTTAATCAAATGTAATGTAAGGGCATATTTAAACTCACAAGTGGGGTATTTAATGACATAGCCTGTGTCAGAGAACAAAAAATTAAAGTCTCTTAAGCTTGTGTTAACTGCACACCTTATTTAAGGCATCTAACAAAAAAAGCATTCAAAAGACCCACTGGCGTCAAGACAAGGGAACCAGGAGTGCAAATCTGTTAACTCATTCCACGGTTTAAGGACTCATTCCCCGGATACTTTATTGCTGAGAGGGGGTAACATGAGGTCACAAATTCATAAATTCAAATTCAATTACATTTATTAAACAACACACACTTCTGAATTAATTTTGGACCATCTAGACCCACCACTGAGGAGTGGAAATGCATGTTCTAAAGGTTTTCAGAAAATGTCATATGAGAGAAGAGATTGTTTATGTCTGGTTTTATGTCGGATATTATTAACATTTGCCTAACAAATGCCTTTTGAGCTCGGTAATACTTGTGGAAAAACACTTATCAGTCAGTTGCTCCTCTCCACCATCCCTACATGTTGGCATCTAGGACAAAGCCAGCAAAGAGTGTGTGGAAAACCCTTAAATAAGGATCGTTCATCCTTCCTTCCTGCCTTCAATCTTGCCCTCTTTTTGTCGTCCTTGATTGCTTCAGACTGATGCAAATGCTAAAAACTATTACTCTGCTCTGTCTAGGCCTATGAGTACGACAAATGTGATGGAGAAGCACAAAAACACAAAAAGACAATGCTTTACTAATGCAGACGTGATGTTCAGGCAGACCGCAGCATGCCAAAAAACATATGTAGAGTTGATGTGTGCAAGTGCTCTTCCTGAAAAGATGAAATGTGTTCTTTCCAGATTTTCTTTACCTCAGAATGTTATTTTGGCATTCAATGTATTATTTATCCACGGGTAGTCACGGATGTGAATTCTGTTTGTGATTGATGCAGGAGCAAAGTGCATTATGATGGAGCATTTAAAGGAAGTGTGCTGCATGGAAATGCCATCCTTAATGATTTACTGTAATGTTCCTGGTCTTTACTTTAGCTACTAAATGCTAGTACATCCATTTTTATAATGCTTTGAAAGATGCAAAACCACCCCTAAATGTATCACATGTCCATATTTACAACATTATTGCCTTCATTTTATGGTAAAATCACATGCGCATACTATCGGCTGACTAATAACAAAAATATAAGAGATAAAGAAGTAAATATTGGAGTAATAGACCTGCATGGCTGGACAAAAACAAACAAGAAAAACATTCGGATCATAAAGATGGACAACGCATCCTTACATCCACTCTACAGAAATGACGCCAAAATATCCGGGATACAGATGCTATCTCCATTTGAACAGCGCTTGGGCATTACTCAAAATTTGCTGTCTACTGTTTACTATCCTGTTAATCAGCCCGTCCATGATGTCCAATGTGACACACCAGAAAAAAAACAATAAAGACAATAGAAATGCACACTCCTCTACTGCAGAGCAGCGTACACTGCTCTGGTCTACTGGCAATGGGAAAGCACCCTACTGTGTAATGGTGTTTTCAATAGAGGTCAAAGGTAGTAAAGGAGATTATTTGGACTTTTCAAACACAGCCCATGTCTCATCCACTTATGGGAGCGTCATTAGGACTTGGACTGCAGCCAGCCACCAGGGGGTGATTGAGATGTTTTGGCTCCACTTTTGGGGAGCTGTCATGTCTCTTTATTATACAGTCTCTGATTCAGATAATGCTGCAAAAGCTATGTGGAGATATTTGATGACCTGGTGATCTTAAATGATCAGTGGAAGTTAGCTTTTCATCAAGGGTTAATAGATCATAGTTATTTTGAGGCTGTAGAGAGCAATCAATTCAATAATGAAGTGGGCCGCTTTATAGAGAGCCTGTTTATGTGAATCTCATTATAATTCTGCATCAATAACAGAAGCCCACAATGTCAATGTCCAGAATTCACCTGATGGTACAAGAGCGAAAGTGGAAAAAAAGGGTATGTGGGTACGCATGAGCAGAAAGAATTAATAATGCCAAACCAAACTCATCCTGCAAACTCTTAGATGAAATGTAACTACACCCAAGCAATGGCGCTTCGTTTTTCTTCCTGTTTTTATTTTCTTTTTTAAGTATCTTTATGTCCATTATTGTTGTTGCTTTCTTACTTTTATCCAATATCCAATCCCATATCATCACGTTGCCAACTTTGTATTTGGTTATATGTATGCACTAAATGGTTTATAAAGGGTTAAAAACACAAATACACACACACACACACACACACACACACACACACACAGACAACAATGTGATTTATGTCATTTTGATAATAAACAGACCAACTTAGCCACAAAAAAGAGCAAAAAAGAGAAAAGCTTTCATTTCGAGTTCCTAATAAAATTGTTATTGTGTTTTTGTCAGCACATTATGTGTGAAACTGATTTCAAAATATGATATAATCAGTTTTTCCTGGCCAACGCAGAGATTTTTGATCAATGAAAAACACACTGGTACGAATGTGTGTGCCTGACAACAAACTACAGACAGCTATTTATTCAAGCCAACTCTAGTAGTCAACATTGCACTGAGGAATGCTTTGTGTACCACACAACACATGTGGCTCCACCTTCTCTCCTCCTACACATAAGAATGGAGCAACAACAGGGAGTCTTCTACGAGCACCTGGCCCCTGATTGGTCAGAGAGGGATTCGAAAGCCAATCTGTTGCTATGAGACACTGACTCTTACGCCAGCCTGCTTTCTGTTGTCCTGGCAACATGAGCAACATGAGCAGGTTTGAGGGCTCCCTGGTGGAGCTCCCCTGGAGATTGTCTGAGCATGTGTGGTGCCTAATGATAAAGGCTTGAAAATCTGGAATATTATTAAATAATGCACTTCATATGATTTTCTGTCTGGTTGTCAGGCTGCAGGGAAAATATTATTCTTCTGCAATGGCGCGCAATTCAATGCTCCATGAATTAAGCACATACTGTTCTACTGTCTTCTTTGAGAGACCTGTAATATACTGAACTGTAGTCCATTTTAACAGATATTTAAATTATATTTAATCATAATTTTTCTGAAATGTTGCAGAGCTCTGGTACCTGTTGTGCTGTCTGCATCTGTAATTTCACTAACAACCAGGCTAAGCTAAATTTGTGGCCTCAACAGTGTGTTGAACATGCACCCAGAAGAAAGGGGATTTTTCCTTTAACCAGGCGAATATCTGCATTTTGGCGGAAACTCCCCCACTGCAAATATTGCTACTGCGGTAGCATCCCTAACAGGGATATTTTAGCTTCACTCAAGCATAGCAGGGGTAAGTGGGGATGTTTCGTCCATCTTTATATAGATCCCTTCACAGCCTACATCATCAAAAACATGCACTCGCATTTTGGCAACAGAGGTGGCATTATTCGCCAGCCTTTCAGACCGCTCTAGATGAATAAGCAATCTTTAAACATTGAATAAAAACTGTTACAAGCAGCACAAATGTCTAGTTGTTGTGTGTATGATATGTGTATTGTCAGAATCAATATTACACAGGCAGACTCAAGTTCTACAGGTTTCCGTCAGGATCACAACCGTTTCAGAGCACCTGACAACGTCTGTGGCTGCACGCTATTAAACGTGCTGTCCACTTTATATCAGAACATGACAGAGGAAGAACATTATATCACCGACCTCTGACCTGTGTTTGCTACAAGCCCACAACACAAAATAATAGGCTACTTATCCTGCCATACAGGTGCACATGTGAGAACATGGTTTTCTGGTTTGTTAATTAAAACCCAGGACTTACACATGTGGTTTTGCATCTTTGTCTTGGCTAGGTAGGAATTTTGATTTCAAGACACAAAACTATGGTATTTGACGTTATGCACATGACCAAAGATAATATAGTCGTAGTCCAGTTACTCCTGTGCTCTTGATTTCTCACTGGTTTACATGCTTGGTTTCTTTACTAAATACTGATAGCCCATATATCTGGCCACTTGCTAACGTCATAGATTCACTCACTAATATCACAAAGACCCTGAACTCAGTCACCATTTGTCAAAGTCAACTTGTTGAGGTAGCATTCGCAATCTTTAGTGTTTGATCCCCTTGCATGGCTTGAAGCTGTTGCTCACCGCCACACTTCAGTTGCCAAAATTACAATGTCAAGGCTAACGTTAGCTACATATGCTAGCATACTTAGCTTCTCTGCCCCGGGCAATACAGAAAACCCACTATATATATAGTTATCACGTTATCTGCGGTGTATTTACATAAACACAGAGTCTTCCTCATGAGTTGCCTTTTCGGATAAATTTACATTTAGAGGGAAAAACCGATGCCACTCACCCAAAGCAGATGTGCCTCTTTGACCCCATGACCGGATATAATCCTTGAATGATGCGCCCCGGCCGACCAATCACATATAAGAAGAGAGCGGCGCGTAGAGCCCGCCCACTCAGGCAGCCCAAGAACATTGAGAATGAAATAGCACTGTCTAAAAAAATATGAGGGTGCAAAAAAAAAATCATGAATAAATAAGTAAAGTGTGAATAAAAGAATTAGGCTCATATAAGCTGATAAAAACTAGGAATAAAAGAAAAACCATATAAATAAGCAGATAAGACGCTAATAAAAGGGATGATGTCATATAAAACGGGTTGAATTAAAGCAGGTCACATAGTAATTAGGCTTCTCCAGTGCATGTTTTGAGACTACTCCCTTTGCAGGGAACCATTGCAATGTCAAAACATTATGCTATTTGCGAACATTTATGCTTGTAGTAAACTTGTTTTTCTGTGTTTTATACCTTTTAAATTACTAATACTTTCTTCATTCAGCCTTTTGAGGTAAATAATTTCAAATTCCACCTTTGACAGTATTTCAACTTAATGTCCACCTTTTCTAGAAATGTATTTCTGCAGTTAGCATCATAAGGTACTGTAGTTTTGCTTCCATTTCTGCCAGATTTTCAGATGTTTCAGGCAGTTTTTTAAATTTGGATTTCTGCATTTTCAGCCATTGTTATGAATTCATATCAGCTTGCAGCATCCATATGCATTTTCTGCAGGAATTGCATTTTCTAGTTGACATTACTGTCCCCAAAGCCACGTTGCTAATGTGGCTAACATATCAAATAACAGTCTACTTCAACCAGATGGCGTATGCAGGAATTTGTGGCCAGGTTTCTGACAGAGCAGTTTCTCTGCAGCAGGCTGTCCTGTCATGCCTGCTTCCTGTGCACAACCGTAGGGTTGATGCCCAGACATCTGTTCCTGTGGACAGACAAGGAAAACACTGGCATAAGCACAAACAATCTCTGCTACAGCTCAACACATCAACCACAGATAGACCTACGATCACTTAATTAAAGCATTTACATTTCTATAGATTACAGTAGTCTGTAGTAAGATGGACAGTTTGCTGTATTTTACAGGGAACAAAATATGTCAAACAACCTGTGAGAGAACACAAGGTAGAAAAAGTCTCAGACAACCAAAACAGATGCTGCTGGAGAGCCTTTATTGGGCACTTTGTGCATCAAATCCTTTACAAAACAAAAACCCTTGACATGTAATGTTAGAATAACTTCATATAAAAAGGAAAAACATCATAATAATAGGAATAACAGAAATTTGGATATATATGGTAAAAAACAACAATGACCCACATCCATTCTCTTAATAAATATATACACAATAAGTACTGAGATACAAAAGAAGGGATCATATAGATCCATTTTTCAGTGGATATATACAACAATATATATATTTTTTAAGTTTGTCGGTTATTGTGTTTTATATACTGTATTTATGGCAATAGACGAGATTTGTTTTTTCTGAATGTGCCTGAACTAAATCATATTGCACTTCCAGAACAGCCTGCATAGACTGTACTAGACATTCACTGACCTATTCCATCAACATTCAGAGAACTACTCTACAGGGGAAGTGTAGCTGTGTTTTAACATTATTATCAATATATTTAGTGACTATTTAATACTTACAAAGAGGCCATTATTTATATCAATTTAACAACACAAACAACATGTATCCTATGCTAATAAAAAATACAACAAACTTTTACATTATTCTGCCCTAACTGTATGATGGTTGAAGAGAGTTTTACACACTAAATACTGCCATGTTGTTTAGTCTTAATACATTGAACCACTTAGGCTCCATCAACAATTTGCTGTCTTCATTTTGTGCACTAAATATCCAACTTTATGGACTGTAATCATCAGTGCTATGGCTTTAGGAAGATGAGCCGTTTCTCCTCATAAAAAGAAACACTGCTGCTTACATAGCATGAGGTACTGCAGCACCACGAACAAATTTACAAAAGTAGGCACAATTATCTGAAACTTGCTGAGAAAATGTCATAACAATCAAATGTGTACTCACTTGTTGATTCACATGCACACACAAAGGTTTTAAAGTGAATCAAAATGTATAGCTTACATATCTAACAAGCATTATGGCCTTTTAAGAGCTATGGCTTTTCTTTAAATACCTCCTGTGGGACTTTAAAAAAAAATCTACTTGACATTTATACAGCACAAAGACAACGTGATTTAAGTTTCAGATCAAGTCCATAACCACTGCATAGTTAGACGTGTAAACCACTATTCCTGACGGCTGCATGTCATTAGTCCTCCACCCCTCTGGTCTGGGTGATGTCACCTCCTCCCGTCCAATCAGATTTCAGTGAGGGTGAGTTTGTACATGCCGCCCAGCTCCTCCATGGTGATCTGGAAAGTGTCTTCGTTGGAGTAGTGTTTGATGATGTTGTCATCCATATGGACTAGGATCCTATTGTAAAAGAGATAGTTAGTGACCTCTTTATTTCTTTTTTTATAAAGAAAATAATTGTTTAAATCTTGACTTAGAAATAAAATGAATTAATAAATAAATGCACAAAAAGCAGAGAAATCAATCTAACGTCAGCTACAAGAATCATTTTTTAAATATTATTGCATGGGCAATAATTTTCTGCCTTTTTTCTAGGACAGGAAAGGTCACAACTGAACCCGGGCCACTATCACTTATTTATCTGTAACTTTTAAAAGAACAATGTGGTATCTAGCAGTGAGGACTGCAGATTGCAACCAGCTGAAACTTCTTTGGGTTACAATTCCTTCAGTGTTCATTGTTCAGGAGGATTCGTTTGAGATCATAACATAAAATACCCAGCCCAAGCCGGTCCATCACTGTATAGTGATCCCATCGCAATATGGTCTCCTGTTCGATTGGTTACTCATTAATACCAGGTTTGGTCCTCCTCAAAGTTTCAGACATAGTGTGGTGCAGTGTTGCTGACTCATACTCACCCTTTCTTGCACTTTTTATAGACCTTTCCAACCTTATCCAAAGGTAATTCGTACTTCTCTGAAATCTGGTTGAAAAAAGAAAAACACAGAACAAAATAAATGATGGAAAAACATAAAAGCTGACTTTTTTACGCTGTCTCATCATACCCCAAAACACTCTGTGGCTCTTCAAGCTGTCGAATGGAGGATGGTGAGGCAGACAGTTTAAATAATATACTATTGGATAAAACTAATTATGACTACTAGCAAGTGACATTTAGAGAAGAGGTGCAGGAGGTCACATATATAATATACTGTAGAAAAATATATATATATACTGTAATATTAAGTAATTTAAATTTGTCATAAAATAATACTTGAAAATATTAAACTGAGGAGAAGAGTAGAAGAGAGACATTAGTTGGGACCACAGATGTCGTGATTGATAAAGTCATGTGATGCACATATTGCTTAAGTGTAGTTTATTTCAAACAGTCTCCTTGTTATGGCATACTTAATCATTCATTCAGTAGGCAGTAAGCAAAACATACAAACTGAGTATGTAGTATGAACATAGGCAGATTATGGAAACCGAGATGCAAAAGGCTGTCCCCACCTGTCCTACGTAGGAGCAAGACACACCCACTTAAAACTCTTTTTTTTGTCATTGTTTTTGTCTCTTTGTAGTTGCACTTTCTTTTGTGGTTTGGTGTCACTTTGAGGAAATTTTGCGTCTCTTTGTGGTCATTTTAAATCCTTTCCTGGTCAATATGTGCTAATATGAGTTACATTTTGCAGGTGATGGCCAGCGGCCCCCCTTTAAGGCCGTGACACACACAACACTGATGTTGGGCCATCAGTTACCCTTGTCCCTGCAGCGTGTTTCACTGTTGACCCTTGTTGGTCCTTTTTGGCTTTTTTGTGCAGCATGTTGATTCGGCTAAAGTCAAGAGGGATTGAAATCAAAACAAACTTGTTCTGCAAGTTTATTTTGTTATGCCATTCACAGAAATGCATCCTGATGGTGTGTGTTGTTGTTTACTGGCACACGGTAAATATGCTTTGTTTTTTCAATATTGGATTGTGTTGTTAATATGATAACTAGCTAACTAGTATCATGATGGTCACCTGGTTTCACTTTTTGGCTGACAAACAATGATGACCGCTGTGTGCTGGTATGGCGAGTTATTTCAGAACAAATGCGCTGGTTGGCCGTTGGTTAAGTGTGTCATGTGCAACTTTTTGGGCAAGAATTGGTGACATGAGGTGAAAAGCCCCCTGCTGCACCGCCCTCTTGTCACTATGTCACAGCCAAAAAGTTGCACAGAAACACACCAAACCGATGGCCAACAAGCATGTACAGTAGCCAATGTTTTGCGCCTGCGTTAGAGGAAATACCACTCCACACCAGCAGACGGCAGATGTTTTTAATAATCATTCAAAACAGGAAACCAGAAGACCGCCATGATGCTAGTTTGCAGTTTAACACAATCTAATGTTGAAAGCATATTCACTGTGTACGAGTATACAACAACACAAACCATCAGGAAATATTTGTTAGGAGCTCAACATTTTAAGAGAAACAGTGTTACCTCATAAAAGAAGTTTGCTACGACCTCCCTCCGTCTTAACTTTAGCCCTGTGTTTACATTTTTCACTTCCGTCTCTCTTCTTGTGCGCTGATCTGAACAGCCAGTCACAGTAATTTCATTCACCAACAGGGTCTACGACCCCTGAGACCAGTTCAACATGCTGAATTGGCTAAAAAAAGGCAGATGAAGGCCAATGTTACATGACTCGGTCTCATGCCATCAGCCCAACATGGGCGGACGGCCGACCTTTGGCTTGGTGTGTCATGGCCTTTAGGCCCCTGGGCGTGTGCCAGGTAGGCCCGTTTAGTGATCCGTCCATGAGTACGCATTGTGCTAATATGTGATTTTGATCACAGGTACAGAAAGAACTGGGTCTCAAACACACGGCCGAGACCACCGATATGCATCAGAAACATGAAGTTCAATACCAGCCACCACCAGAACAATGAACTGAGGACCACTCACAGCTTCCACCAGGCCTTTCAGCGTGGGATTCTTCAGCATGAGGGCATCAAACACCTCCTCCGTCTCCTTGCGCACATACAGCAGGACTGCGTGGTGGAAAGGGAGAGAAGATACAGGCAGGCATCAAAGCAAAGCACGTATGTTCATGGGTTGGACACAAAAACAGACCCAAAATCTGGCCTCCGACAAAAGTCCCTGGCAGGCTTGAAGCGTGTTTTTACGTCAGTCTAAACAGCTTGACTGCTGGTTGGGTTCATTTGTGTGGGTTTTAAGATTTGTGGCTTTTCTGCATCCCTGTCTAGATTTCAAAGCAGTGAAACTGAAGCACATGCCACTTTAGTAAATCTGAAGATGTACTATGTAATGTTCCAGTTAATCTAAATACTCCTCCTGCCAGCCTGAATTATGTGGCACTGGGCCCAGATAAAGCACACCTAGAAAGCACACGCATCATAAACGGACAGACCCACCTCTCATTCACAAGACCCATCTCAAAATAGATCATACTCTAAATAGATTTCCTCGTATTGTTTTCCAACCTATGGCAGGAACGTGTTATGTATGTTGCATCTAAATACAACAAACATTCAAAGGCAAAACTACTGTATGTGCACAGGAGTTTTCACTAGTTTGACATCTGTATTTGGTTCAAAATCAAATAAAGAAGTGAAACAGTGCGGCAAGTGACTGTAAGGTGGTGTTTCATAATGCTATAGTATGTAGGTCACACTTCATTGTGGTCTGGAGCGGCCATGGATAACTTTGGGACAAACGTCATTTCACATGATTGGCAGTTCTCTCTTTCACTCATTGCGTGACTGCCAGTTTTCAAACTGGAAAAACTTGACAGCTGTTGTGAAACGATTATAAAAACTTCATTTTAATCTTCATAACTGAATTTAGTTTAATTAAAATTAACATTAGGGTGATAAATTGACCATGCTTTTTGCTTAATTATGCTTTGTAGATTCTTTAACCCTCTATGGTACATATTATGATGCCGGTTAGTAAAAAAATGTTTGGAATGTTTTTGGGGGGTTTTGTCATAAAATAGATAAAGTGAACATAACGTAAAGACATTTAAAATACATTTTTTTATGTACACTTTTGGTTTCGTTACCTTAAAGAAACACTGTATCATGACGGTAAGAAATGAAAAAAACAGGAGTAATGTTAAAATCTTAACAAAATGATACACAATACTGTATGGAAAATATTCAGAATTATTACATTTATCTAGCTTAATTTGCAGAGATAAAAAAAAAAAATATGATGACTGTTGTGCTATAAACCTAAATACACAACACCAAACCACTTAACCCATTTATTATTGTGAATCCATTTTTTTTCAAGACTTAAAAAATGACAGAAAAAGATGTTATCAGATCATTTTTGTGGAGAGAGTTAATGAGGCTGAACCATGTGAAGAAGGCCGCATTAAAAAGGGATTCAACATGGCCTCCATAATTGAGGATGTGTTGTGTTTCTGCAAACAGCAAAAAAGTGGGTATGTTATGTAGAGGCATCACGGTACCATAGAGGGTTAATGGTCATATAGTAGGACTTGAGCTGTGAGTGATTTTTAGACCAACAAAGACGGATTTTAGTTTTTGATAATGTTCTTCCACATTACTTAAAAAAGCCTGATGAGGTGAAAGTAAACAGTATTACAAACACACACACACACACACACACACACACAAAGAGAGAAAATTGCAAAAATATACATAATTTTGTGCAACAGGAGCATTCGGTCACCCCTTGAAACTTCACTGTGATTTACTGATTGATATGCTATGCATTTGATAAGGTTAAAAAATCCTGCTGCACAAACATATCTTACAAGATGTATACTTTGACTTTATGCAGGCATTCATGCAGAGTCTGTGTGACACAGGCTTCAAATGATAACATCTCGCTATAACAAATCTTAAAGCATTTATTTATATACTGAAAAAAACTTGCGGTAAACCTGTGAATGGGATATAGGGTAAAGGGCAAAGACTTGTTTGCATGTGTGTGCACGTAGTGATCAGTGGTATTTTGTGGAGTCAATGGAGGCCTCTAGCACGTGTGTGTGTTTTGAAAGACCTGGAACAGTCACATGGCCCAGAGAGAGCGAGAGAGTGAGAGTGTGTGTGTGGGTTGCTGTCAGGGGCCGACCATAGCAAACACACACAGACTTAAACAGGCTGATTTGCCCACGAGAAGAGCATAACTCACCTGATGAGCATGTGAACTGTCAAACCATTACACTACAGCAACACACACACACACACACACAAACATACCTTTCTTTGGTTCCTCCACTCTCGCCATCTTGGTTGGGGGTGAAACGAACTCATCGTCACTGAAAGGTAATCTCTTCATGGCCGAGCTGCTGTGGACACAAAATAACACACAAATCACTGCTTAAATGTCATTAACATCCGCTGAACAGGCTATACAACTCGCACATATGCACACAAAGCCCAGAGGCCTTTCCGAGAAACATGTATCTCTGTGTTACTTTTACTGGGAAAGTGCCAGAGGTGAGCTCCATTCAAAACTACTTTAAAAGCAAGTATGAAATCAAGGCTTCAGTGAACTCACCTGTCCTCTCCATCTTCTGTTGAGAAAGGCTGCAGAGGAAACAGAAACACATAAATTAACTCAAATGGAAGATGAAAGTAAAACAAACAACAAAAAAGCACATATAGTGTCAGAGATAACTTTGAATAATTAAGATATCTGAGGATTGGGTACCCAATAATCATGCAAATAACTGACATTAAGATGCACTGAAATGTGATTGTTGTAAATGTTGAACTTTTCCCTAAATCTTACACACTGCACTTCATCTTTAAATCACATAGGGACATAAATAGTATATCAGATGCTATCACATCCTCTTCATAAAGCAGTTTAATTTCCAGACAAAGGTAATTCAAAGTGCTTCACATAAGGTGAAAATACATTCAAAAACAAGTTAAAAAACCAACACAAAAACTTCAAAATACTTCAAAAACACGAAAACGTAAAATAGGTAAAGAAAATACAGTTATTGTTCAGTGACACTGCAGTAATAAGTTGCTCTGTGTAGGCTGTGTCAAACAGTAAATCATCAAGTGCGTGAAATCCCTTCACTATTATTTGAAAAACTGCACAGAATCAATCAAAAATATGTTCTTGTCTTGTTTTAAGCTTCTGTTTTTTGGAGCCTGTTTGCTCTGCAACTGTATTGATTGCAGGCGTTGCTGTTAATAGAATTCTATTCTGAGAGGAAACCCAGTAAACCCTGAGTTTATCACAAACTGATAGCAGCTCAGTCAGGTTCAATGTCATTGGCAACACCAAAAATAACCTCCTGTCCCTCCCTCGGTTTCGCTGGTTGCAAAGTAAACACAGTGAGAGTAAGAGAAAAGCTAAAAGAGTCCTTTTTTAGTCGTGCACAGCTGGGCTGCTCATAATGTGAGCAGCAGGGGGCACTCAGAGGTCACAAGATTATTTTTCCTGCAGAGTAATTTTCACTATATACACAACAGCTCATCACATGTCAAATGATCCCCAAAAGCTAATGTGTGCAGGCCAGGGACCAGATGCATAAATAATGCATAACCATGCGTACGCTTTTTTGTAAACATAAACGCATTTGTAAAGGAGGAATTTGTGGTGATGATGTGCGGACCTCATGCATTCTTCAGAGCTGCGTACACACAGTTTAAACTGAGATAACTGTGGGTAAAATGATAAGAAGGAGATTAAATATAAGTTGAGAGATGGAAAACAATGTTTTATGGCCGTTGCCCACTTCACAAATTGTTTTATTTATTCTATTTTGCAGCTCACACTGCGTTCTGTTAGTTTTTATTTACGAATGATACAATTCAGCATAGTTTTTATTGACATTCATCTCCCTGTTAGTGACTGTTAGTTTGTGGGGCAAGTTACTTTCCACATGAGCACAATAAATGAATCACTGATCCTTCTGACATTTAATAATGATGACAATCAAGATTTCACCATGACAATGATTTGCAGAAATGCGATGAATTAGTGGTACGGACGCTACAAATATCCACAGCTGTGCGTAATGATGGCTGCTCTGGTACTATTGGAGAACTGTATTTCTCAGTGATAAGTGTAATGAATGGAGGAGGGGGACATAAGGCAATATGTAAACAAATATTTAAGGGTGTTTGTATGTTCATTTACGGTGAACTGTGGGTGTGGAGATGAGGCTCAAGCCACAACGATTGAGATTTATAAAACAGAATCAGGCGTCCGCATGGCTTCATACATCCAACATTAAGAATGTATATGCATATTTCTGCCTCTGTGCGTACACACAGTTTTAGTTGATTGTTTTATGCATCTGGCCCCAGGTGTACGTGCACACACACACCTCTTACAGTGTCAAGTGACATGTTTTTCCTGACTGGAAGAAGCAGAGCTCAGAGTCCAGTCACAAAGAAGATAAAAATCTGACACGTAGCATCCACACATCATTAACAAAACTGCCGTCCTCTCTCCGTCTCTAAATCTATCTCTTTATTTTCCTCTGAGCACTCATGAAGTTGGCAGCACAGGTAGTATCTTCTGAAACCCCCGGTTTGTTTTGAGTCACTGTTAAATGATTCATACTGTGAGTAAGCAGTCTGAAATACAGCCATCGGTATGTAGGACTCCTATCAGAGCTCGCACCCAGAACTCACTGTTCCTGCCAACCAGCAAGCAAGCAGGTCACCTCGACCCAGCTGGCTGATGAGTGGGTGGAAGCTAAAAAATAAAGCTGTTTACGAACCATCTAAGATGCTATGAGTGTTACATAAATGTTAGCAAAACAAAATGTTTTTGGTCAGAGATGAAATATAAAAAGTTAACCCATGCTAGAGTTTTGTGTCAGTGACTGGCACTCACGTGGCGCTGGAAGGTGGAGAAGTGAATGTCAGGAATGAACAGGACGGGCTGGGTCTCGTGATCGGTCATCATCTTGAAGATGGTCACATCGTTGCGTTTCTGAAGGATGGGAACTTTGACATCAACAACTGGGAGGAAAAGAAACAACAGAGAGAAGTTTAGACTTTTATTGGGTCTCAATTAATGCAGTAGGACATTTTCAAAGTCTTTAAGCCACATTAGCTATTTGAAACCTGAGGAAATTGGCTTGATTTTTTTCAAAAACATTGGAAGAAGGCAATGAGTGAGAGGTATAACCTAAAAATAGCAAGAAATTTCTAAAACAAACAAAAAAGGGCCTTTTTTCAAGACAGAGAATGTCATTTTATATAGCTGATAAAGGTGATTTGGGATGAGAAAGAGGCCAGAATTAAATAAGACGTTATTCACAGTCTCAGTGTGGCATTTTTACATTAAAAAACTCAAAACTTCAGTCCCCTGCTTGAGCATGTTGAACAGGTGAAGTGCTGCTGAGTGACTCACAGGCCAGGCCGGGGTTGAGCTCAGCGACCTTCCCTTTCCGGCGAGACTGCTTCCTCTCCTCGTCCCGGATCTTCCTCTCGGCTCCCTTGTCACAGAAGACTTTGATCTGGCAGTAGGCGCGGTGGATGGGCTTGTTGCTGCGGTTGTTGTAGCTGTATGTGTCGATCTGCAGGTTCAGAGGAAGACCCTTCACGCCCTTCTGGGAGGAGAAGTCGGTGCTCAGACAGTTGACAGAGATGAAGATCTGTGGAGGAGGGAAGGAGGAATAGTCGTGTTTAAAGCACAGAGGAAATGTCCACTTGTTGGAGAAATTTCTCATAAAAACACTGACAAGCTTAAAGTCAACAGCAACTTCCACTTCTTTAACCGCTGCGTCTAAATCATAAGGAACATTATCCCTCTGATTATTTTATCATAGGGAACAGTGGTGGAATGTAACTGAGTACATTCACTCAAGTACTGTAATTAAGTACGATTTTGAGGTACTTGTAATTCACTTGAGTCTAATCTTTTCATACCACTTTCTAATCCTACTCCACTACATTTCAGAAGAATATATTGTACTTTTTACTTTACTATATTTATCCGACAGGCTTACTTACTTTACAAATTAAGATTTTTGCATAAAAAGCACAAGATAAGTTGATAAAATATGATGCTGTGTTATAAAGTATCCAACAGTTAATACAAGCACAACTAAAACAATTTTGACCATTAATCAATTTGATAATTGGTGTAAAATTAAATAGCTCTTAACTAATTTTTTTTTTTTTTTCAAATTTATTTTGAATTTTTTCTTTTTTTTAATTTTTCTGGATAGATTCCAATGCAGGTTTTTTTTTTACTTGTAACAGAGTGTTTTTACAGTGTGGTGCTTTTATTTATGTAAAGCATCTGAGCACTCTCAGTCCTCAGGCTACATTCAGTGTTCTGTGTTGCCCTCTATTGGTCGACTCCAGTGATCACAAGTGAATTTTTTTTCTAACCTGGAGATGCTCCTTTGTCTTCGCGGTGCTTGTATTGGAAACAGGTTATCATTGTGTCAACAAAACACGCTCTCATAACAGAGCTTCAGGAAGCACCTAACACAGACAAACTAAGGGGTGAGCAGCAGATATCACTGATATTATGAATATTATTGAGAAGCAAATGAAATGTGAATTCATCTGTGCATGTATGCGTTGTGAAAATAAAACCGCCCGGAGTCACTTTAAAACTTAATTCATATATTCAGATAGAGACAAGTAGAGAAAACCAGTTGAAAGTGCTGATGTCATATTACAGTTTTATGGGGGATTATAGTTATTAAAGTGAATTAGGTTAATCCATATTTTGCCAACAGGAAAGTGCAGGTATGAAGTAAAAAAACAGTGGTGATTTAAAAGATCTGTAATATAAGAAAAATGTATTTTAACACAGAAGTCCTTACGTTTTTTTGACAAAATCTGAACAGCAGGAGAAATTAAACTGTCCATTTTGATGTACGATCTGTCACATATAGTGCCGTCCGAAAAAAAAATTTTAAAAAGGAATTTCAAAAAACATACCAAAAAAAGCAGAAAAGAAATCATTGTCCTCTAAAGATGTTTTTGTGATAACACCAATAAGCAGCCTCAGAGCAGGCAAACATAAGGGAGGGGCTGCCTTGTGCAAATACACATCAAATACATATATGCTTCAGAGCAACAACCCTGGGGGCAATACACACACACACACACACACACACACACACACACACACACACACACACACACACACACAAACACACACACATCTCCATCTTTCATTTAACATCTCATTGATGAGACGCTCAAACAACGCGGCAGGGTGGTGCTTCCAAAAATACACACACAGAGAAGTAATGAACACACAAGGATGAACATCCTATGGACACAGCCCTCAAGTCATGAGACAGTTAGACCCACATCCTGGTGTGTATGAGTGTGTGTGTGTGTACTGTATATGTGTGTGTGTATGAGAGGGTCTGTGCACTCTAAGCAGCCTACAGGGAGTATGACGCAGGAGATGAGCTGTGGCGCCATGTTGTCTCCTGTCCGTCGTTCTCCATCTCGGCTGACAGCGGATAAGTGTAAGAGAGCGGTGACAACAATAAAAGTCAAGAGAGGACAGAAGCTCCTCCGTTCTGCCACCTCTCCGACCCGCTGAACTGGATTTTATTTGTCAAACTGTCCAATAAGGCCCTCGTCCCCCCTGCTGAGTTTCCTCATTCCTGCACTCTTTGTTGCTCTTGTCAGAAATACCTCAACACGCAGCATCACAATAGAGGTGAAAGGCAGGTTGGACCAGTCTAAAAAACACATACTACGCACCTCCACCACTTCTCTACGCAACAAGACTAAACACATAAGAGGAGGGGAGGAACAGTGTGACAGCATCTTCTATTTAGGCCCCAGTTTTCTTTAACGGCTGTTTTGTAGGATCACAACGAACAAAGCCGCTGATGATCACCAACAAAGGGGTTTCAATGCCTGAAACCGTAATTCTGGTCTGTGGCAAAAACCACACAAGACCTTAAAAAAGAGGAGCAGTTGTAAGTGTGTTGATGTGAAAAGTTCAAGGCTTGTATTAAGAGTTCAAGACAAGGACGTGTATGGAAACACTCTGGACCGAACGCTGTACTTGTCCTCACATGTATGATGTCAGAAGCAGCCTTGTGAGTGGAAGATGGTGTTGATATCTGTGAAGCTGAGTGTGTGTGTGTGTGTGTGTGTGTGTGTGTGTGTGTGAGTGAGTGGCCTACCTTGGCCTCCTCGTTGGTGTCCCAGGTGAAGGAGATGGCGTTATAGGAAATCTCCTCGATGTTTCCGATGGTGTTGAAGCTCTCCTTGTAGTCAGCTGTGACAGTAAAACAAAAGAGATTTATAACTGAAACAACCAGGCTTGTGTAACTTTATCTTCATTCTCTGAGTTATTATTATTACGTATAGAGATGTTTCTGAAAACATATTTTACATTTTTGCCTACACGCAAACAAAGTTTAAGGTCTCTAAAACAAGGATTTTTAGTAGTTTTGGTCTCTATTGATAATTTCAACATTCATGACAGCTGAGCGAGGGGTGAATTTTTTTCATAACTCATACTATTGAGGCTACTATTAAAGTTAAGCATAATTAAAAGCAGTCTGCTTTGAGTGACAGGCTATCTGCTGATAGTGCCCTCAGCTTTTCAGTCAGATTCGCCCCACAGTGCCGGCCTCTCGCCTAACTATGGTCACTTGTAGCTCCAGTAAACTCAGATGACAACGGCTGAAATGCTGAACTAGCAGCTTCAAACCAGTGGGTGATGTCACAGCAGCTCCGCCCATCTTTTTCACAGTCTATGATTCGTGCATACCCTTTGCTGCTTTGTGTAATGAGCTTGAGCCAGAAACAGAAACAACAATGGTGGACAAAGTTACTAGTGTGTTTATATTTTGTTAGCTTGGCTTGGTCTAATGACTACTTCAAACTTAGTACTGCTGCACCACTTCATGGACAAATGGAGGCCACAACCGCTAGCATTTGGGTCATTTTTGTGTTCCACTGTGCTCTGAGATACTTTGAAAAACAACAATCCTTTGGACAGATTTCTTTAAGAACAGAGGTGTAAAAAAATCTGTTTTTAAAAAAAATGTCTGTATTGGAGTAGACAGGGCCTTAAAGGCTGCAGATTTAATCCGTGTAAACACACCTTTTCCTGTCAGATACTGTTAAGCTGCCCTTTCAACCAGCCACTTAACTGTGCAGACGCAGGAGGATTTATCAGTCTGCTCAATGATATCACCAGGAATGAATCATTGGATCATTAAAATCACCACCATCTGTGCACCAGCAGTGCCTCTGACGTTACACTTGATTTTTAATTTGATATTGCAGTGCTCTTGTTCTGACAAAACGATCCTTTTAGTGTTTTAATAGCTTGACCCTTTGAAACATGAGCAAATCGGTTGGCCACAAGCAACTCAACAAGACATGGCCCAAAAATTAGCAAAAAAACCATAACTTTAACATAACTTTACATATAGAATTATTTTAATTATAAATACAGTACGCTCAGTACTTCCCAAATACATGCATTTTCACTAAAATGTAACGATTTAAAACACCTTTACATTAACAGCGCTACTCATCTGCGCCTGATACTATTAATGCGGAAGTATTTTAATTAGTATTGTTCTAGTGAAAATGCAAAACACTGAGCGTACAACAGGATAAATTAGACATGAATTATGCTGATCAAGCTGAGAACAGATGTTTTGACACATCTTTTACTCCAGTTCATCAAGAAAAGAAAGTTCTCTGCACAAATTAAACGTAACACTGTAATCTATGTACAAATGATCATTATGTTGATGAAGTATTCCTTAAAAATAAAAAAGTGGTTCTTACCAATGTCCAGACACCTCTGTTTGGCAGTGTGCTGTCTGGAGTGCCAGTACTTCCAGTGTTTCAGCTGATCGTCTCTGCACTTCTCCTCTCCAAACACCACCATCACCACACTCTGGTTGTGGATAAACACATAACTTAATATGTCATAATGATAATTTATTATGTGATTAACATCAATCATTCCATGCTGCTGCTTGTTTCAGATTTATTTTTGTCCTCCTTTCTTACCCTGACTTTGGTGATGGGTTGCTGAATGCCTTTGCTGTCAACCTCCCTGAGGGTGATTGGGTAAAACTGGCCCTTATTGAGATACGTCATCGTCCCATCACCTGTCTTCTGACGCAGAGACTTGGACGCCTCAAGAGTGTACTCAAAGTTATTCCTATAATTTAAGGAAATAGAGGCAGAATGAAGTTAACATCAAGAACAAAACATTAAAAACATGCTTTTATTTTCTGTAAAACTGGATGAAAATGCAATAGCATTCAAAAATTTGTTAAAACATAATGGCGCATGCTTTATTTAGCCACTGCAGCTGAATCGCGACCTTAAAATCCGTGTGTGGGGCCAGATAACGCCTGTGTGTAGACTTTTGTTTTCACACTTAGAAGAGTCTGGTGTCTCCCCTGTGACTGCCATGAATGAGGCCATTCTGCGGTCTTGTGTCAAAAAGCTGAATGGTGGTGGAAGTTGGACAGTGGGCCGGCGGCAGCGCGACTTACCCCGGCACGGTGTCAAACTGAGTGTAGTCCTCAGGCGCCATGGAGGCCATACGTAACTGGAGATCCCCTGGGAAGGAAAACACCTGCAGCAAACAAAGAAAACAGATACAGAGTGTGAGATGAGGCATCGCAAATACAACTACAAAGTCCTCTAAATCACCAAAAGAATATTTCTTAATCTAGCGACCCTTGGAGAGTTTGTGGCTATTTAATAATTTGACCCCTTCGTCCCCATTTGTTAGTTTAAATGTCTCTTCCCTCATGTTGCTAACCCCCCTCATCCCTCCCGTGATGCGGTTTTGTTGGGTTACTCTATTCTAAGGTAATTCCCCTCCAGGTTAAATAGAAAAAGAGGAGAGAGAAAGGGCTTTGGCTATTGTAGGAGAAAAGTACAGCACTTTATTGTGTTGGTGAGACAATGGCATAATAACACACTGGCCGCTATTTTGGCATGTTCAAATAAAACCAGGGAAGGCTGAGCCCACCGCTGGCTCCGTGGGATCAGGTGAATATCCTATTGTGTGATGGGAGAGATCTGAGAGCGGAGAGGAGAGCACAGCGAAGGGGGGGTTGTGGGGAGAGCTTTAGCGGGGTTTAGAAAGAGGGGGATCGAAACACACACCTCCTGGGAACCATCCTTGTAACTCTCTGAGAAGGTGGAGTCGGGGGGCGTGCGGGACTGGGTGCTGGGGCTGAACTGAACCGTGTTGTGGGTGAGCTGGCGCTCAAAGACTCCCACGTGGCCGTCAGTTTCGGCACAGTCGTTTGGCACGGTCACGGAGAAACCGTGGGTAGGCATCTCTGTCTTGACAGACGGGTAGTTTGGCACAGCGGCTATGGAAACGGTGACAGTCGTGTCTGAGTGGACAAAATCAGCAAACTGACAATTAGGTTTTCTGTTTTTAAGCTGCTCATGTCTGTGTATGGTGTTGAATGTGAACTGACCTGGTGAGGGGAACTGGGCCCTCTTTTCCTGGGCCAGCTGAAGAATATTGAATGGTCCCTTGAGGACCTGGATCCTGTTCTCCATACCGGCTTCCTGAAGTGGAACTATTGGGTGTCCCGTCTGGATCTGGTGTCTGCAACAAATAAAAACAGCACACGTGAAGTACTACATTTAAAATGATGTCAGACATATCGTTAATCTTATTAACTACACAACTGTAGAAATGTCCTGTAATGTACTGTAGAAATGCTGATATCAACACATGCACTCTCTAAGGTCACCTGTAGTCTAAATAACATTAAGATTCTATCTTTAATGCCTCCACACTGCTGTCGCCGAAGGCATTATGTATCCGGGTTGTCCGACCCATTCTCATGAATGCCTTGAGAGAAATTCTTCAAATTTGACACAAACGTCCACTTGAACTAAACAATGAACCGATAAGATTTTGGTTGTAAAAGGTCACTGTGACATTGCATCCTAAGATCTCAAGAGCACTTTGAGTAAATTTCTTCAAATGTTCACTGGGACGGAAGAAGGAAGTGATTAGATTTTGGTGGTCAAAGGTTAAGGTCACTGTGACCTTGTCTGTCTCATTCTTGTGGTTGCAATATCTCAAGAAAACCTTGAGGGAATTTCTTCAAATTTGGCGTTCACTTGGACTGAACAACTGATTAGAATTTGGTTGTCAAGGTCACAGAAATAAAAAACGTGTTTTTAGCCATAATTCAGGTACTCATTATTGTGTCAAAATTCTCACAAATGTCTAGTAAGATAAAGTGATAACATTTTATAACCAAAAAGGTCAAAGGTCAACTGTGACATCACAATATTCTGCAAAAACATTTTCTGGCCATTACTCAACGTCATATCTCAGGAACAGAAGGGAAGATATTTGGTCAGATACTCAATTGGTGAGTCTAATCTTGAACCTGCACCAACTGTAAAGATCCTTTGTGCTGCCGGCAGAAAGATGTGAAGCATCCATATTTTCACAGAAATTGATGTAACTGTAACTGCAACTTGACTTTTGTGTAGAGGCATACAACTACCAGGTAATTCTAGTTTTACCCATGTTTAAACTTATTCTTTCTTATTTTTTTACTAGTTTTCAAGGTGCAGTGTGTTGGATTTCGTGACATCTAATGGTGAGGTGGCAGATTGAAAGTCCCTCCTTTCAGTGGCCTTCAAGTAACGTAAAAACCCAAAAAGCTCTCTCTAGAGCCAGTGTCTAACAGGCTCTGTTGAAGAGGAGATGCTGGAAACCATTGTGAATATATTTGTTTTTATTCATTATATTCTCTCTTTTTAAAAATTAATTAATTAATTGTTTTGTTTTGTTTTTTTTATGTGAATGAGTATCTTAAATATACTTTTACCATCTGGTCATTTCTCATAATATGTAAATGAAATTCTCTTTGTCATTGATTAGGCTGCTGTTTTTTTCTTATGGAAACAATAAAATTGATTGCATGATTAAAAAGTGAATATGTGTGTAATTTTGTAAAGATTTTACTCTGTACTGCTCCCACATACATGTGCAAATGTACACAAAAATCAGTTTATGCCGTGAAGGTTTCCCTCTGCTTTTTGTGCTCGTATTTTTAAAAAAGGGGGGTGGTATTAGGTGAGGGCTGCCGCTTACCTTTTGTTGGGATCCACATCACAGACCAGAGCTTCTGGCTTGCTCTGGGTTATTGTTCTCTTGTCCCTGGGCACCTGTATGGAAGGGTAAACACAGCCGCTTAGCGTCTGACCACATCACATCCAACATGCCGGGTCATCATGCTGTCTATAGATCAGTTACATGACATAAGCTCTGTCTCACAGATGCTGCTTCATGGTCGGATGTCAGCATGGAGAAAGGTCATACAAGTAAAGCCTGTAAAGATCTGGTAAGTAATCCCCTGACATAAGACTTTGATTTCTTACAGATCCAGCGCCAATTCCCGACGAAGAGAATTGTTTCTCGTCTGGTCAAGACAGTAATTCTTTATGTTTCCTGTTACCTTATAGTAGTCGTAGAGCAGCCCGAGAGCTGCAGCGCTGTCCTCGTCTCCGTTTATGCTCATCATGGCCTTGGTGGCAGCCGTCAGCGGGTTCTCCAAAAAGGATTTCCACGCTTCGTCTTCTGTGGTGAAGGAGCGACGCTGGCCGCCATAGCCTGGCTCGTTCTGGAGAACCAGGACTGCACGCTTACTGCAAGGAGAAGAGGAAGAAGTGTCATAAACGTACTAACCAAAACAATAACATGTTAAACTTACAATCATGAAGATCTCCTTTGTTGTTCTCTTTGGGGCCAACTACGCCAATATGCAGTAATTGCAGGTGTGTTTATTGATCTTACTTTCCCTTTTGGGGAACGGCCCAAATTCCCAAAACTGTTGGTCTGAAAAAAGTCACATTGAACCAACAGCCCATTTCTCGGACAGCTTGTTGTTCCAAAAACAAACGCCCATTGCTCCCAAGTCCTGTTCTGAAAAAAAACAAAACACTCCCTGCTTTAAGAGAACCAAATTGCCAGAAAAAATGTTTGTATTGTATGTTTCTGTTAACCACGGATACGTTACATTTGTAAGCAACGCTGTGGTGAGGTTTAGGCACAAATTTCACCTGGTTAAGGTTTGGCATAAAACACCATGGCATTGAAGTCACTGGAAAAGCAGGGACGGGTCGGTGAAAAACACCTAGGATCATTGGCGGAAACACACCGGAAATCTAAGCACAGGAACAAGCTGTCTGAGAAATGGGCTTTTGGTCCAATGGGACTTTTTTAGGACTAATGGTGCCTTGGAATTTCAGGCCCTCAATGGCCTAGCACCTTACTTTCACTTATTTTTGAAGTTTCATCATTTGTAGTCATCGCTCTTTTCTTTGATTGTTCGGCCATCGTAACTGTTTTCTTTTAATATTAGCAGAGAGCTCAAAAAATCAGTGTGCAGCTTCACACATAAATGAGACCAACCACTGCTGGATGATGGAAAACGCAACACTAACTGTGCGGCACTTGTCGCCACAGACGTAGCTGTAGATTTTGGGGGGGGACGCAGGAGGCATGTCCCCCTCAAGCGTATTTGTCCCCCCCAATAAAACTTGAAAGCAGCAGAGGACGCTGTTATTATTTCAGCACCTCTGGTTTCCTCCTCTGAAAGTTAATCTGCTTTTTGAATTGGTTTTTAGGTGAGAAGCCTGAAATAAGCTCTGTGGTTAACACAAGCTGAAGAGACTTCAACATTTGGTCCTGCAACATAAAATACGTCAGTAAATACCCTGCTAGTGAACTCTGAAGCTATTTTTTTTTTTTTGACACAAAAATCTTTTCTTTTTAACAGTTTATGCTATGCCTTCTAAGATATTTTAGTTGATGTAAAAAATTGAAGGCATTCAATCAAATACACTGTATGGACACCAACTGTATGTGTTTGAAAGAGCAGGTGTAGACTCTAGGATTAAGATGTCCAGATTGATTCTGCTCGTTGACTTTCAACGTGTTCACAAAGCCAAGACCTACAATCACGACCTTGTTCAGAACAGACAAACAGGTTATAAGAGCGAGAGATCAACCATGTAGATGTTCCTAATCGTAAGACCTGTTGTTCAAGCTCTTCAATGATTGTGCAACAAATCTCAGCCATCGAACCACCGAGGTGTCTCCAGCGAAAGATGCTCTACAGGCTCATCTGGTGTGACGACTGGTTCGGGGACTTCTCATTGGCGGAGATGCTGGTCATTAGTGACGCACCTGACCCTGCCGCATTCCAGCGCCATGCTACTGTTTTTGTAAGGGAATCACAAGTTTTTATTCCAAGTCACCGCCTGTGTTTTTTCTCTAGTTCTTCCTCTTCATTTTTGCAACACCTTTAGAGTCAGTGCTTTGTAAACAGGAGCGAGCTGGGCCAATGAGAAAACGCTTGTGTTTTTATGTCTCATCTTTTTGTGTCAATGTGTAAATTTAACGTGTAAATGGCTTAAATTAAAAGGGAGATGAAGACAGTTTCAACAAGTGAGAAAGAAACATTTCAACACTGAACTTGCCTATTTACAGTCAATTTTAATGTTTGCTCGGCTTCTATTTACACAGACGTGTTAATCCCAATGACTAAAACAAAGTCATTAGTTGAGCTCTTGTCATTAAAGTTTAATCTAGCTCATTAGCTCTCCTTGTCAAACTTTGGAAACTACACACCCGTATAATACACTTTCAATCGTCCTGTCACCAAATCCATCTGCCTGATTTTCTGCCACAACAAAGTAATTATGATAAAGTGTAAACGGACAGGCTCAGTTTCCACGCTGAGTATCTACAACAAATGCAGCTTCTTTCTCTCAATGGTCAGAGCAAAGTGATAATTAGTAATCCTATATCTAATTGTGCTATTCATAAAAGGCAACCTGATAAGATCCATTATTTACTGGCATTAAAACTCAGAGGAAATGTAATCCATTTCTAAAACAAACACAAAAAAAGTTTGTTTTTTCTTAGACAGAAATTAAAATTACAGTTCACATGAAAGTAGCAGCATGAATTCACTTTTAATGAACAAGAGCATGAAAAACAAACATCATTTTAACATTTAGAAAGCGTGCATGCAGTCTCTTATTTCTTGACACCCAAACATTTCTATCATGTAGATATCCACTAAATCCACTAAAACCTCATATGGCCCTGTGCTTGCTTACATTGTCCCTGTTAGTAAAGTTGAGCCAACGCCTAGCAGGTGTACAGTTTCACTCCCCTCAAATGTCTCTGTGTCATTGCCCTCAAAAAAACATACACACTATATAATAATCATTTAACATGAACAATCTTTTTTTTCTTCTTTTTAAAATTCTTTGTAGTTTATATGAAAAATAAAACCATCTGCAGAGTTAGTTTTCTGTGTCTGGCAGCTCCCAGCTGAGGTCCATGTTTATTCCTGAACAAACATCATTAAGACTATCCACATAACTGTTAGAGCTTAAAGCAAAATCAAACACTAAACCGCCCATTGCTATCACGGGACAGTTTTTATTCTAACAGGCGCCTCTGCTCGCACGACAGGTGGAGATACACCTGTACAGGCTTGAACATGACAGGTGAAACGAGCGGAGTTACTCCATGGGAAACTATGAGATCTAATCGCTTTTCTCGCTTGGCGGCCAAGTCTTAACTCACCCTTAAAAAAACACAAAAAGCTGTTTTAAATTACAAAAAAAAATAAATAAAAAGAATACTTAAATATTATAGTTAAATATTCAGCTGCAGGTCAGAGGTGGAAAACGGTGCGACCTTTTAAAATCCATGTGCGCAGTAAACTTGATTTTTTTTTAAAACGTGGAAAAAATCTCTAAAAAATATATAAAGTCAGTAGTGTCTCGTGCTCCTTGTGCGAGCTACAAGTGGAAAGTCAGGACAACTTACTTGTCATGCTCCTGTGACATCTCGGTCGGTCGAACTGGACTTTCTAGTTGGTACTGAAAATCCGATCCGTCTTCTTTACCGTGAAAAACTCCGCCGCTAACGCTGGATGAGGGCTGCGGCAACAAACAAGGTGTCCCCTACTGAGAGAACGGGTTTTGTCGGCTTTTCTCGCTTTTTTTTGGGGCTATGCTGAGAAATTAAGGCCGGTTTAACCTGTGACAGGCGCGCGGATTGGATTACAGGTGGACGAGAGGGCGGGGCCACACTGACAGTTTCCCTCTGAGAGGTTGTGATTGGCTCAGCTGGTTGGCTACCTGGGAGCAGTGGAGGGACTCAGGGTGAGCCAGAGGAGGAGCAGGGCTCAACAGCTGTGATTTTATCATTCTGGGCTATTAATTGGGAAACATATTCAAATTTAGAGCTTGATTCTTCAAAACGAAAATAAACAAATTAATAAAAAGAAAAAAACGTGATTGGGGAGGTGATTAAAAGATTTTAAAAGGACAGTGACAAAAACTAGAGAATGCAATTTCTGAAGAAATTGCTGGTGGGAATGCTGCATGTGGAAAAGCTGACACTACACAGCAATACACGCTTTAAATTTTGAGTAATACCATTAATGTATGAATGATGTGGAATATAGGGGTCGACAGATAATCAGCCTGGCTGCTTATTGGGGTCGATATTTGGCATTTTGCTGATGATCTGTGTTGACATTTTATTTTAATGATCACTGATAAAACTAATTAAAAAGTGCAAAGACAAAGTCAGCATGCACTTTTACTTTGTCAATTCTCATTGAGTTATTTTTATTTATTTATTTTTATTTAAATATTTACTTGACTTTATAAGAAGAAAAAGTTGCTGGGAACTTGCTGTATATAATGTTGAAAGTTTTGGTTTTGATCAAACATTTACTAAAGGTATTTAAACAAAGTTTTGTTTTAAGTGTTTTTTTATTCAAAATTCTAAATATTAACAGAATGATTTTGATTTTGATTGTAAATGCGTATCGGTTCCACATAAGGGTAATCAGTCACATTAATTACTATTAATCTGTATCGGTATCGGCTCTGAAAAACCAATATCAGTCGACCCAAAGTGAAATGTTGAAGGGTTTTTTTTTTAGGGCTAAGCAATAATTTTTTTAAAAATATCAATTGATCACAGAATTTCAATAGCCTAATTAATCACAATTAATCAAATTTTTTTAGTCATATGTTTTCAATACCATTATTTTGCATTTCAAAACAGTTTGAAGTCCTTATTGAAAACGTAAATGAATTCTTTCCATTTTCTCTTGATTAGGAATCAAATGAGCAAAAGTAACTCTTGCTGGGAAGCTAGCATGACATTTTTGGCTTAATTGCATCCTGATTAACGCTGACAGCCCTTTTTTTTCTTAAATTAAAAAAATAGAAATAATTTTAATGAGCTAAGTCACTGACACATACAAATACTGCAGAATATTTCAAGGATAGCTATTTAAAAAACTCCAAACAATTTTTAATGTTTCAAAAAGTATGAATAGCATTTAGAGGTTGAATAAAACCCTGCACATACACAATATGTGGAAAATTTTAACGTTTGAATGGAGTTGTGGGTGAATGAGAAGATAGAAGTAGAAAATCTTTGAGATTTTAAAATTATGTCCATTCATTTGCATAAGAAGAAAATGTATGGTATGAATAAGTACCATACCAATAATTTCCTATTTGAGCTCAATGTTTTGATGTTTGACTGAAGTTTCTATGTTGAAAAATGAAGAAGTTGTGAAGACTATGAAAAATACAGTGTATTAATTCAGATTTGGAAAAACATTGGTTATGGATGCTTTCGTATTTTACACCAAGGATGCACCAGCATTACAACTTAATCACAACTGAAACCTTCTCTAAGGAACTGGAGAAAATTAAATTTATTTTTACACGCCAGCAGTGGGATGCCAATTTAAAAGGATAGGTCAGATTTTTTTAAAGTGGGGTTGTAAAGGGTAGACAATACATTACATATAGTCAACATCAGTGTCTGTAAGTCAACCATTCTTCTCATTTCAAAATAAATACTCCCACCTTTGCCACTGTTAGCAGATGATGACACAGACCGTTTGTTTACATTCTCCTGGAGGACAGATTACCATCAACTAGCACAGCTGCAGGTAAAAAACAGGCAAATTAGCCCCGAAACCACCAGAATCATCAAAAGAGTGCAAATGAAACGATGAATTAGCATGCAACCAAATCAGGGAGGCCACTCTCAACGGTTAACAATTCACAGTATCCTGCAGCATGTGGGGAGTTTTTCTGGTGCAGAAAATCAAAACAATTATTGCTAACTTCAAACAACTTTATCCAACAATAATACATTTTAAGCTGCTTAGAGCTGATGCGACATACTGTATTTGCCTCTGCTTTTCATAATCCTCTACAATGAGCTGTGATGATTGGGATACAATACATTTTTAATAAAAACTTCAAAACCCCAAAACAGGAGATTAAAAAGAAACAACCTGAGTGAAAACAAACAGCTTTGTTAGAGACAATGGAAGCTTAAAAGATGCTATCAGCAATATTCAAAGTTTCTCTCTACAAGCACACAGTAAGACAGAAACTAACACACACACACACACACACACACACACACACACACACAACCTCCTGCTCCTGTATCCTGGTTTACTGTTTATTTATCTCAGTGGAAGGACACCAGCTTCTCCTGGAGCTTGTTTGTATTTGCACTGAGGACCTGGGATAATACAGTGAGTGAGGGATACGAAGATGTGTGTGTGTGTGTGTGTGTGTGTGTGTGTGTGTGTGTGTGTGTGTGTGTGTGTGTGTGTGTGTGTGTGTGTGTGTTTAGTTTTGTGTATCTGTGCGAGGCTGGGAATGTGTGCCAGGGCTGCTGATGGTGGGTCTGACTCGGTGCTGACTCGACAAAAGAGCCGAGAGACCAAATCATGGGGGGAAAACAGACTAAAGAGAACAAGTATGGATCAAAGTGAGGGATCAAACCTGAGAAAAGACCTGCCCGGTTATTCTCGGGATGTGGAAGTTACGGTTGATGTAGACAGATCTTTAAGTAAAAGTAAAAATGCAACACAATAATACTCCTTTACAAGTAAAATTAATGGCATTTAAAATCCTCGTAAAGTATATATTCAGAGTTATCAGACAAAAAAATACTGAAAATGTCGAAAGTAAAAGTACTTGTTCTGTAGAAAAATTGCCCCTGTGACTGATGTATATGTTATATTATACACCTTTAGACTATTAATACAAAGACAATGAAGCATTTCAGCAAGCAAGCAAAACTTCATTGATATTGCATGTCATGTTCCAGATTTAAGTACAATGTGCTACACAAAGGTACAAGTTACAGGCACTAAACAAAGCAAGGAACAGTCCATAAAAATGAATAAAATTAATTAAAACTAAAAATACAACCTCATACAATAATAATTAAGATGGAGAATAAACCAATTAAAGATACAAATAGATGTGAGTCAGAACAGATTTTTTTTATTAAAGAAAAATAATAGTGATAATAAAAGTAAACCATTTAAGGGGGATAATACATATGAATAAAATAAATAAAATACCTAACAGAAGAAAAGAAGCTTTATCTTTATTTATAGAAGAAAAGAAATATATCTGCTGGCTGTGAATGGTTGTTCCTCGTCACATGAAGTGCGGTACACACTGCTGCTGTTAATGACTTCCCCCTTTGGAGCAGGCTGTGTGCCTGGAATAGTAAAGTGGTGGAAATACTCTCAATATGGCATACCCTTAAACTGATAATGATTGATTCAGGTAGGACTTTTTTTACCTGTCTAAATACATTTTGGTCCTGACCCCATCCACAGCAGTACGCTGCTTCGCTTCTGTTTCGGTCCTCCCTCTGCTTCTCCAAACTGGGTTGTACTGACAGACATTTATTGCAGGTTATACATTAAGTATGGATAAATATCGCGCACAAACCCAAAATCTGAACTTTCCCTTTAAGGTCTATGGCCAGAGCAGACGTCCTGCAAAAGTAGCTCCTGTCTTTCTCTTGTTTTATTTTTTTATTTCTTGCAAAACAGGGGTAGAACGCCTTAATAAATGCCAAAAGAGAAAGAAAACCCTTCATAATATTTCTCGCTTTGAAAACAGAGAAGAATAATTATATCCACTTTTCTTTTAAAGCAAAAGAAAAACTCATATGCAACCTTTTTTTTTTGTTGTTTTTGTTGCTTAAACTAAAGTCTGCTTTCCAACAGAAGGGAACACACACCCAGGCCAAGCTTGCAGTGGTTGCTGGTGTTCAACAGCCCGAGGCAAAGAGATGATCTCATGACTGTTTGGAGGAGAGGCACAAGAAAAAAAAGACGCTGCAATAAACCACAGACAAGTGGACATCCAAGCATGTGTCAGTGCACCTTGGATGCAACTGGAAGCCGATCCCAACAGCTTTCCAACGACTCAAACCCTCCAGGATGCTTTGTGTCATCTTTGTCTATTTGCTCAGTGGGATTCACCCCCCTGTCCTCTCTCCCATCTGTCTTTTCCACCTCCCGCCTCCCTAGAAGACAGTTGGCTTTTGACACTGTCCCGCCTCACTCCAGGCATCTAACTGGGATGGAAATAAGATGCAAATCCATCCCCACTTTTCTAGCATGTGAGCACTTGTCTGAGCCGAGAGCGCTTGTAACTGTTTTGAGGTTTGTTTGAGTCACACTGGACCGTCAGTGAAGTTTGGGAGCTCATGGCGAATCTTGCTGTTTTTGGATAAACAGCCGGAGAGCATATACGAACAATGAAACAGTGCTGTAATGTGTTTGAAGATCATTATCATGTTGTTGGTCGTTGTCTCACTAACAGACACCTTAAACGATGTGTAGGATTGCAATTTACATCAACTCTTCCTGGATGGCAGGTGATCCACAAACATTATTTTATTGACTTTGTGGGATTGCCATCGCCTCCGTGGAACTAATTGTGGTTTTCTGTTACTAAGACGGTACTCATCAGTTGGGACTCTCTCCGTGATGTTTTTCATTTTTTTGCTGAGGCAAGGGTTAGATGGTATCACACTGATGACAGTAAAAACAGTCACAGACACTGAGGGCACGGCAGACCCGCATGCTCCTCCACAACTCCTGAAACACTTGAGCTAATACACGCACACACGTACACACACACGTACGCGCACACACACACACACACACACACACACACACACACACACAGGAGGAAACAGGTCAGTACTTTTTCCAGGTTTTATGGGATTCTGGGATTCTTGATGGAGTGTTTGTATGTTTTGCTTCACAACACTACTGATGTTTTAGCCCTGAGCTGTGGACGTTACTGACCATTCAGCCAGATTAAAGGGACCGTTATTATTCACACAAAGAAGAAGAAGAAGGTGCAAAGAACTGAATTGCTGGAATGATTTGTAGACAATGTGGACGCGTTTTTAATACACAAGGTCAAGAGATACATGGGCATTTCTAGGATTTGGGACCTTCGGGGCTTAACCCGAACTACAGCAGGAGGAGGTGGCTGATTTACCCTTCAATTGTTTTTTACTTTCTAGATTAATTATGAATTGTGATGAGAAAAATATTCGTAGTTGTTTACAGTTAGTATTGAGTATATATCTTACAAAAACTATCTAACATTCTGTCTAATGTATAGCTACTAATACAAATCCTATTATAGTTTTGTAAAATAGTGAAATGTATGAATTTATGTCAACAGCAGTGGAGTGTAACTAAGTACATTTATTGAAGTTTCAGTATGAATGGAATGCCAGATTATCAGACCTGGCGCTATTTTAATAATAGACTTATTCCGTTTTTTTTAAAACTATATAGCCTATTTAGATCTAGGCTATATATAAAACATGCTAGGCTGAAACCTCAGACCCAAAGGCCTGACACATCCTTGTGGCCAAGACACAGGCATCGTGAGACACCGCTAGTTTTTTGACATCGGTTTCTTGTGTCTGGGCCTTTTACACATCCCACAGAATTTATCATATGTTGCTTAAATTTACTTTGGCTGCACTTTCTGGTTGATGGTAAAGCTGCAATCTGAGAAAATTCCAATTTCCAAAATTGCAACCAGTAAATGTAGGTAAAGGCTATTAAAAAAAAAAAAAAGAATAGGGATAAAAAACCCCCAAAAAACAGGCACATCTGTAAACTTTATCATGTGTGCCTCTGCCTCATTTACCTATTCAGATTCATTCAGAGGTGAGATGATCTGTGAACCGTTAGCGTAAAAACACTCACAGTAACCTGAGCACTGTGTTGTGGAGCAGCTCTACAGGTCCAGACATTTCCATGGGAAGATGCAGAAGGACGTTTGCAGACAATATGTCCAAATTACACTCAAAACATATTCTATTACAGTTATTACGAGACACTGAGTGTGCATCCTTTGTCTTATCGTTCTTTGTCTCTATTTTAAACAATTTTTAATCCCATAAAGAGTGACATTTATACTGTTTTGCTGTTATTTACAGTCAGCCATAGGTGTGAGGTGAGTGAGGTTTGAGGAATGAAGCCAAACAGAACACACAGCATTCCTGTGATCATAGTCACTTCAACACACTATTTTAAGACTAGTGTTCATTGGAAATTTTGCCACATCCATCTAAAGACACATAGAGACATACGTCTTGAGACTTGATAACAGAAATCTCTACATATACCTGCACACAAAGCAAAACAAAACAGCTCAACAGGAGAGCTGTATATAAGCAGTTGCCTGGTCTCTGGGAACAACCCAGAAATACATATTTTTAATGAACACGAGACACAAGAGTGACAATTGCACTTCTTTAACTAAAACTGATGAAATTTTGTGCCATTTTTGCCAATAAATAACGACAAAAAAATAGGCAAAACGGACAATTCAGGTAATTTACTGTCCCCTGCAATAGTGGTTTCATTCATGGGGTTAAAACAGTATTCACTATGTCTGACTTAGTCTTTACATGCTTTTTTTCATATATTATGTGCTTAAACTACTATTTGAATTACACAATGTGACCACATTATAATAAGTAGGGGCCCCAAACCAAATCCTGTTTAGGGCCCCCAAAGGTCAATGGTCAGCCCAGGTCAGATCCTGCCATCAGATGCAAATCCACTTGTTAGTCTCATGCACTCATTTGAGTGTTTTTAGATTTACAGATTTATACAGATTACAGATTTCCTTTACTTGTCATCTTCATCATACACTTACATACATACAAAAAATGAAAATTACATTCCATATCAAAATAAAAAAAAAACAGTGCAAGCCACTAATAAAAAAAACTGAATAAAAATAGGCAAATAAAAGTCAGACATAAGCTGATAAAAGTCATGAGAAAGTTTTGAGCACCATGGTTAAACAATTCTATGAAGGAAATCATTGCAGAGACATGAAGGCCCCCTTTAAGTGGTGATTATGTAAATCAACCCCTGCTGCTGTAACATGCAGATCAGATGAGATCACATCAGTTTTCTCATCAGGCCTCAGACACAAAGGGTGGTTTGTCTGGATCTGCTTGAAAGTCTGGATGTTTACAACCTTTACATGTCTTACAATATCAATTTTCAGTCTCCCAGAGTTGATGAAGCATCCAAGGTTCAATATAATCACACAAACTCCTCTTTTTGCTTTCTTTCCCTGGCTGATAATTTCTCAACCTTTACTTAATGTGGTGTTGTAACTTCAGAAACATAACGACAACAATGTGTGCCTTATTTATATGGTACATGGGAGTTAAACAGAGTGGTGGAGGTTTATGGATGAGGTGACTTGTGACTGAAGGAGGTTATTGTTGAAGAAAGCGTGGGAGACAGCCAAACAAGCTCTGCCACTTGTCACCTGGTTCAGCCTCCCAGTCCAGTTTTGTGTCTGTCTGTGATTGATACTAACTCACCCGCATTAGCAGCAATCTCAGCCTTCACACTTTTTTTGCACTGAAGGAGTACTTAGATCTTTACTGAATAAATGTAGCAATGTGACAAAGTAAAAAACATGTTTTAGCAGTTCAAAATGGACATTCACATTTGTGCTTACTTGTATTATCCACTTGCATCATTGTCACTGGCAACCTCTGAAACCTGAGAAAATTTGTTTGATTTAAAAAAAAAAAAAAAATCACATGAGCAACTTGGCAAGAAATGTCTGACAAATAAAAAAACGTGGGACAAGGAAATTAGCTTGGTTGGATTATAAGATATGATCAAAAAACTACGGAAAATTGCCACAAAACTAGATTTATATGTCTTCTACTTGTATATACTGCTAGACTTAAAATTAGGTCACTGTTAGGTCACTGGTCATTAAATGTTTTAAAAAGCTTTATCTCAGAAGTAACAGTGGCTAGAAATGTGTAATAAAAAGTACACATGCCTCTGACGTGTAGTGAAGTGGAAGTAGACCGTTGCATATAATTTAAGTAAACATAAATAGTTGCTATCAACCACTGCACTCTTTGCCACAATTGTTATGTCACCACAGAGATAATCTGTTCAAAGAATTTGCCTTTTTTACCCCAATTAAAAATATAAAGCCTGAGAAAGGACGCATTTATGCACGCTGAGGGACTTTATGTCACCTTCACGGATTCAGGCAAACCTAAGTCCACTCTCACTGACACGCAAGTACACTTACGTGACACGTTCGGAGTCACACCAGTCAGCAGAGAGGAATCCTTCCTGAACAGATTTGCTGTCAAACCTGAAATGTGTCTTCAGGAGGAAGCAGGAAAAAAAAACCAAAATCTTTTTGCTGTTTTTTTCAGAATCTATGTTCTGGGAAACACTCACAACAGCACTCACAGTTGTTGTGATCTGGTTAGACGTTTTCCTTTAATGTTCAGTTTAATATCTCTTGGATTAATAGGGTCTTTTTTTCTTTAACTGGTAGCTGGAGAGGTTTCCCCTCCTGAATAAGACATCAAACCACTAAATGCGCAGGGTGCCTGTCTGTGCCTAGCCCATCTGACTTCTCTTTATTTAATGCATAGGTATGAAGCAACAATCTCTGGGGCTGAGGACGAGGCCAGTACAGAAGCGCCAAAAACTGCAGTTGCTCAGGCTGACTCAAGTAGTATGCCCAACTTTACAGCAGAAATAAACTTTTACAGCCTGGCACCAAAAAATGGTTTTGGTCTGACAACTGGAGAGGGTGTGATTATATGTATATTATTATACATATAATTACAAGTCTTAAAGTTACACATATTCGAGGAAGGGACCATTTGAGTGACATGGTGTCTGCGAGGCTCTTACAAACCGAGCTACCAACAAATTTTATTGGACTTAGACCTAGAATTATTTAACACCATACATAAAAAAGTTTTTCGCTATTGATGGAAATCGATCAACAACATGAAAACATTGGCCCATTGTTTAACACCGGATTTCCACATAGCTCTGTGTACATAGATGAGTCAAACAATAGTCCATTCATTCCTATGAGAGCCTTTGTGATCTTTTTATGTTTGCAAAACTCCGCCATACGTTATTTTTCGGTACTGAATTTGCCACAGAAAATGAAACATAAACACAAGAATGATGAATTTTGCTTACATTCATAGCATACTACTACATGCGCACAGTATGTCTGTGGCTGTAATAACATGGCAGGCAGGAATATTTCATGACCGGAGAGAAGAGCCTGTGTCAGAAAAATACTATTTATTTAATTAGATGAAGCTAAAAAAACTACCATAGACTCACTGTATTTCAGATATTACAGTATTTTGGACACTTGACCATTTGACAGCTACCATTGTTATGAAATGATACTGTGCGGCTATTAATTTGCAGTCTGCTGTAAGAATATTCCTTGCTGTAATGCATTTCTGGATACGCTAACGTAACTTTTTCTCCATAGTGGAAGATTTTCGTGTTTCCACTTCCAGCCTGCTCCACTCTCTATTTTAAATTAAATTTGAAAGACATTTTTGACTTTAAAGGGGTAATTTGATCTTATTACATATGTAGAACTGTGTTCTGCAGGTTGACCACATTTTCTTCATTACTTTTTGGTCAATTGTAAATTTCTAAATTTCTTCTATTGTACATTTTTACATTTTTAAATTTTTAAATTTCTATTTCATATTTCTTTTATATTTGCTAAACGTTTTTTAGGCATTCTGTGGACAGCAAAGTAAGAATTTCATTGTACAGGGAAACATGTTTCCATACTGTGCATATGACAATAAACACTTTGAATCTTGAATCTTGAAACAACTCTTGTGACGGATGAGGAAAAAAATGCGGAAAATCAAACGTGTTCGGAAAACTTTAATTATGGAGTAAAGTTTCGAAGCTGTGATTGACACAGCATTAGATAGTATTTAAAGGTGAACGGTTTTGAAATGAAAGATACAGATTTCATGAGAATGATGATTATGGAGGAGTGTGGAAAGGTTGGAGCGACGCATGAAAGGCACTGTGGTGAACAGACAGTAAATGCAGGAAAACTGGCAGGGAGACAGGTGGGAATGTGGTAATCCTAAGGCACAGGAGGTAATGATGAGTGGCAAAAATTAAAAAAACAACAAGGATGAGTAAAAGAGAAAACACGCGGCCTAAGCCTGTGTTCACTGCATATCTACCACTAGAGCTGAATCAACAATCTGGCAATAAGTGGATAAAAGCTGGGGTAGAAATGCCGGAGAGCAAATGAGCTGATGAAGGCAGGCAGGTGTGTGGCACTGGGAGCCCGGAGAAATGAAATGAAATGAAATGAAATTGTAGATTGTAGAAATACATCTTTTAAGTTGTCCACATCATTTAATTGAGTTTTTAAGAGGTAGCATTAGGGTTGACTACAATTGAAAACATTTAAGTCATTATAATTAGGTTTTCTTGTGTACTTTCTTTAATATGGTAGCTGATGTACAGGGTTCCCACCGTCATGGGAAACTTGGAAAAGTGATGAAATTTCACAATCACATATTTTAGGCATGGAAAAGTCATGGAATCAGTAAAACTTATTGAAAATTCTGGAAAAGATTTTGATTTTTTTTGTGTGTATATATAGTGAAATTGTTACATGTAATGTCACAAAACAGCAAATATATTTTCTGAAGCTGACGGCAATATTGTGTGTGTGACTTTTTATTTACTATCTTGTACGTTTCTTCATTTTCTCCCACTTTTCCCTCTCACTCATGCCAGCTAACGGAGTTTTCCTCGACTCACGAAACAACGGCAACATTTAACAAAGGGTTTGTTTCAAAATTCGACTCATTTGCAACTCACAAGGTTCAGTGAGAAATTATCTTATACTAGACGTGTTTTCCCCACAAAAACAACATGTTAACATTATGAGCATAGACCTATCAGCTCTCTGCTGTCTCGAAGCATCGGATGTTTACCTTTGAACAGAGTGCGTTAGCCGTTAGCTTGCCCTGCTATGTTAACATAACAGAGTCCTAACTAGCTAATGGTAAACATCTACTCCTTCTAGAAGATTTCTTGTCATTTCTTACAGCTCCTAAACAGAAACTAACACGTTATGTGAACATTTTAAACAATTCTTTATTGATTCTAGCTCCATGTAAAATGAATAAACACAATGTCCTCACAGCTTATGCTCCTCTCATCTGCCTTAATGACACAGTTAAAATATTTGTACTACCTTTGATGACTAAACTCATGATTTGACGTCTGCTGCTGAGTTTATTTTATAATGGGAAGTTTTTCTAATGTAGGCAGAGAATGTAGTCAAACAGGGGAAGATAAGGAAACTAGGGTGTCATTTTCTTCCACAAACTGATTCAATACTTTTATTCTCAAAACTCTTTTAAAAAATGTTCTGACTTCTCATATTATTTAAAATGTGAAAACATAGTGTGTGCATAAGAGCATGAAAATACTGGACAAATCATGTCTTGTTTTGATCCGGTCAGGGGCAGTGCTTTTTTTTGGCGTCACGGAACAATACGGTATTAACGTTATACTTTACAGTCTATATACATAGACTGTGTATAGTTTTTGGTGGTAACCTATTCCTCTCCGTAAGTAAACTGTGCCATTAGTTAAAGAAATAATCTGTTCAGGCTGCTTGTTCAAGGCTGTTGTTGAAGTTAAAAAGCTTAACTTGCTTGTTATTAATGTTACAGAGACAGAAAAATCAGGTACAAGAGCTCTGCAAGGAAATTTTAGAACATGGCATATTTGCCCTATTTTTACGCAAAAAGAAATAGTTTTGACAACTTTTGATTGCCGTGAATACTGCTGACAAAAAAAGTGGCTTGATTGTCACTTTTTATGTGTAAGTTTCACCGCAGGTTTATTGATTTGATTTATCACAACACACACCCATATGCTTTCTCTCTCTTTCTCACAAACACACACACACACACACACACACACACACACACACACAGAGTCTCAGATCTAATTTCTCCGTGATGATACAGTAAGCAGGATCTCAGAGGACATGTATAAACCTGCAGGAGTTTCTGTTGTCTTCAAGCCAACCGTTGCTTTTTGGCGATCTTCATATTGTGCAGGAGCTGCTGTAGTGAAACTCATTCATCCTCTCCGCCTGTTTAACCTATAGCATACAGAGAAGCATCGACTATGGTGCAACATAGAGCAGGACCCTGCCTCATCCTGAATGGGTAGCTTTTAGGGAATCATTGAGAAATTAAAAAACCATGAGGGTGGATGCAACTGAGAAGAAAAAAGTTATCAGGCCCCAATGGAGAGCAGGAGAAAACACTGGAGTTTCACTTGAACCAGGGCCAAAGTTTGGAGCCTGAGGGGGGTGACAAACAGGGAAGATTGGGAAGATATTCCTCAACACATTGCATTTATCCGGGCGGCACGGTGGCATCGTGGTTAGCACTGTTGCCTCACAGCAAGAGGGTCCCTGGTTCGAACCCTGCATGTTCTCCCCGTGTCTGCGTGGGTTCTCTCCGGGGTCTCCGGCTTCCTCCCACAGTCCAAAGACATGCAGCTCAGGTTGATTGGTGACTCTAAATTGCCCTTAGGTGTGACTGTGAGTGTGACTGGTTGTCTGTCTATATGTGTCGGCCCTGCGATAGTCTGGCGACCTGTCCAGGGTGTACCCTGCCTTCTGCCCGATGACAGCTGGGATTGGCTCCAGCCCCCCCGCAACCCTTACGAGGACAAGCGGTTACAGAAAATGACTGACTGACTGACTGACTGACATTGCATTTACAGTAAAATATTTAATATGTTTATTTGTTGTAATATAACACACATCTGCAGAAACCTATGATCTTAAGTGAATGAGAGGGAGCAAAAAACTTGCACATTTTGTCAGATTAACGACACTATTTTTTACTAAATTTAATCTTAATTTAACTCTTTTTACACAAAATAAATAGATTTCAGTATTTCTCCAACTCAATTCTTGTTGGGAAATAAATCGGTAATTTCCTATCTTAAAGGTCTACAATTTTCTAATAATTTTATATGAAATTTCCAGGAATTAAATACATCAGATACAGGTAAAGCAGATGGTTTTTTTTTTTTGCTAAAACAGGTCTTTAATCCCTCATAATCAATTTATTTGTTTATCCTTAAAGCTCCAAACACATTGTCTTCTTTCACACTGTCACACAGTATCTGTATAAAGCGCAAGACTGCCCAAATACTTAGCTAGGTATGTTTAATATCTTTGTTAACTTCTCTAGCTTTTAATAAAAAGTTAGAAAGATTTTTAATCATGTTTGGCAGCACATTGTGGATTGGGGATGAAGAGGTTAAACCAGAGATTAGTCAATTTGGTTTTGTTTATATTCAAATGCAGAAAATACAGTTAAACAGCTAACTAAATAAATAACATGAAAAATCCAGTTATTAAAAAATGTTAAGATTCTTGGGGGTGGGGAGGACGGGGTCTAAAACAGATTTTTTGTTTTTTTAAAATTGCAATCTTTTTCATCTGTGTAGCTGATAAGTTTGATTTCAGTTTGATTGCATCAGTTAAATTGTTCCGATTGCAACTTTCTTCTCTCAACATCACGTGTTACACGTGTGAACAGTGCAAAGGTCAGAGGGAGTGTGAAACTGCTACTAAAACAACTTCTTTTTACATGGAAGTCTTTTGTTAGCTGATCCACAGACCAGTCAAACCAGCAACACCTCCATCCTTGGTCCATCCCAGGGTGGAGCAGAGAAATCACTGCGGTTGACAAAGCTGGGTTAGGCTAACCGTCACCTTTTTGTTTTTTGTTTTTAATGCGGATCAGAGTTTCAGTCTGTGTGCTGTCGAGATTTGATCGTGGAAATGCAGGTGGCACATGAGCACATACACACGAGCACAGAAAGACAGAACTGTATGTTCTCACGGAAAACCTTCAGAGGTTTCTGCCTTTTTTTTCTTTTCTTTTTTTTTTTTTACCACGTTTGTGTCTTTTGAACTCTTTAAGTCACTTTTAAATGATCATGTCTGTCATAATTTCTCCAAATATAAACTGAATTGTCAAGACATAAAAAAGGGCCAGGCATACTTAAGTTTGCTTATCCTTACTAATTTTACATCATGACAACATGCCAGGAGGCCAAATTATTAAAAAAAAAGTATAATTAATATGTAAATATTCAGACCTCTGTCAGAGGTCTAAGAGATCCTGCCCTGACACTTTTTAATGTAAAAAACAATAATGATGATAACAATAGTGCATATTTTTTATTAAATATTTTAATGATATTTGATTGATATTTAAATACATTCTGGCATTCCAGTATGAATCAGTTCATTTTCGTTGTTTTTATCTATGGGCCACAAGTTCAGTATCACTGCTCCTGACTACAATATATTGATACAAATATATAACTGGTATGATATGAAATGCAACCATGCACCACTGTCCAAAGTAATCATGAGCTAATGTAAACAAATATATTGCTACTGCAGCTCTACATGTAGTTTGTGCAAGTGGTGTTTCCGTACCACTGCAGAAGCCATTGTTCAACTGCTGTGGGTATAAATTAAATTTAGACACTGCATTGCTCCTCTGTTTAATTACTTTTAAATATGTTAAAAAGTGGAAAACTAGAATTTAATATGAGTATGGTGTGGGTTAGTGTCAGTATGTCATAAAAACTTTATTTTAAAAAAGTCATTTAAATTTCATTGTGTAATATGTCTTTAAAAAAAAAAACTCTTAGTGTGTGCACATTTACTGTGTGGCCTTCAATCATATGCTGACTCCCTAAAATAGCACTCAGTCATCAAAACTTCAGAACTGCGGATCTAACTTATTTTCCACAAAAAAAGATGTGCACACTCATGTTCAGTATGCAAGCTTTTGGTAAGAGACCTTCCTCAAGGTGTAACAGGTGACACGTGGAATCAGCAGAATAAAGAGCTGGGAGAACGTCGCTTGATTAGCCTTAATGCAGAACACTTGTGTCAATCACTGAGTCTTTTGTAGCAAGACATCACGGGGATTGTAGTCCTTGGAGAAGTGACTACAAAATGAACACTGTCACTACAAGAGACAGCACCAAAACTGACATAGAAAACAGATGCTATGTAGACACCAGGCTTCAGCCATTATATAGGATAACATAAAACATATAAAATGTATTCATGACAAAAAAGTGCTCTTAAAGAGTGCGCCCCAAAAAAGCTCTCTCTGGCATAGCCTGTCCACATCAACTATGTTAAGACACATAGATTATGATCACTCACTACTTCAATTTACACCTTGAAAAATAGTCCTCCTACTCATGTGCAAACATCAGCGTGGCCGCTCCCTCTCTGCACTCACAGGAAACAGCAACATCTTTTGTCAGTGTCGCAGTGTAAGCTGAAGGCCAGAAGAGGGCAACGTGCGATAACATTTACATGAAATCAACAGGCAGTAATCAAACCCTACTCCTGCCCTGTTTTAGAAGGAAACGGGTTGTATAACGTTGATCTTTTTCAAAGATCTGTTCCAGCACGTCTTTTGTCGTCCTGTTTTACCTCAAGGCAAGAAACTGAGCTTCACACACACACACACACACACACACACACACACACACACTGCATTGCCACATACAACAAACAACTTCACACAACCGAAGAGGGCTTCATGTACTCTCAGCCTTTTCTGACCCCTCTATTTTTATGCAAATGTCTTCCTGTAGGGACAGTGTATAGACGCTCTTGTCTATGGAAATTAGTAACTGACACTGCAGATAAAAGACGATGTTTGATCTATAAGGCCTGTGAGCTGGAAGGCCTCTTATTAGGAATAGTGCACACACATACGCGCACACACACACACACACACACACACTGTGTCTGACTCTTTGTCTCTCTCCTTCCTGCTCTCTCCTTTCTCTCATGAATATTTCACCATTTTTGTTCCCTGTTGAGTTTTGCTCTCATTGGCTGCTTCTCTCTCTAAACTGCTCTTCCTCTCCCATATTCCTCTCCTTTCCTTTTCTCCGCTTTTTCATCCCGATGAGTGTGAGGTCTGGGTTTGGTTTTGATCTGTTTGTGTCCCCGTCAAAGCAGGAAAAAATTAATAAATTAAACTGAATTTACTTTTGCAGATTATTACACCACTAAACGGGGGGACACGGGAGCTGCCTATACACCCAGGGGTCTGTTACCTGAAACCTCCCCCTGATATCTGAAAATTATGAGCTGATTATGAGACAGTGAGCCTGTGGACACAGATATGCAAAAGGTCCCACCACCCCTTATACATAAGAACGAGACACACAGACAGTGTGGTGGTTTTGTGTCTCCTTGTGGTTGCTTTGTGTCATTTTCAGGCAATTCTGTGTCTCAGAGATCAGTCTGTGTCCCCTTGTGGTTGTTTTGTGTCAATTCAAAGCAATTGTGTGTCTCTTGACGGTAATTTGTATCTTATTGGTTGTTTTGTAGTTTTTTGTTTCTTAGAGTTATTTTTTTGTCTCTCTGAGGTAATTTTGTGTCTAATGAGATTATTTTGTGTTTTATTTAAGCAATTTTGTGTCTCTTTGAGGTCATTTTGTATCTCCTTTTGGCTGTTTTGTCTCAATTTAAGCCAATTGTGTGTCTCTGCAGTGATTTCTGTCTTTTTTGTTGTTTTGTCTCCCTCTATAGTTATTTGTCTCTATTTGAGGAGATTTTTGGTCGTTTTGTCTTTTTGGTCATTTGGTTTTGTGTCATTTGTGTCTTTTTGTGTTGTTGTTTTGTGTCTGTAGTCATTTTGTGCTTCTTTGAGGTTTACTTGTGTCCTTTTTAGTTATTTTATGTCTCTTTGTAGTCATTTCGTGTTTCCTTGTGGTTGTTGCGAGTATCTCCCTGGTCAGTACGTGTTAATTTGAGTGACAGTTTGCGGATGAAAGCAAGGGGCACCCTTGACACTCTGGGGCCCTGGGCCTGTGTAAATTACTACTACCACATTAAAGCATATATTTAGGGGAAATCCACTGTGCGCTGAACAGAGGCAGATAAGGCAGAAGGACATATAAGACAGATGGAGGATGGACAGATTCTCAACTCCACGCAGGAGAGGAAACAGGAAACAGGATATCAAGACGGGAAGTGCAGCAACAACATCATCCCTCCCCTGCTGTTCCTCCTCCTCCTCCTCCTCCTCCTCCTCCTCACCACGCACTCACACTCAGATGTTCCCATGTACTTCCCCACCCTCCCAATCCTCTGCACTTGTAAAACGTTGGCGTGCCGTTGGTAACCATGGGAACCACTGTGTGCCGGGCCTGTTGTACAATGTATTCATAAGAATCCCACAGTAAAAAAAAAGGGGGACTATCCCACCCGCTGAAGAGGCTGCATTCATCACCATGACGAGGGCAGTGCTGGGTGTCGATGTGGTCGACTTTAGCACGCACACAACTTGAGTCCAAGAATAAATGTCTCCGCTCCTTTCTTTTGTTCTCACAGTGCGCATGGATGTATTATAAACACAATAAGAGTGACACATTTCCAAGAGAAACAATGTCTTAAACAACAGTGGCGTAAATGATTATAGTGTATATCTCACATATCTGTTTTTGCTGGTTCAAGTCCAGTGACCTTTGTTTGTGTGACCTTTTTTACTTTAAGTGGAGAAATGCTTTAAAAAGTTTTAGGACTGAGGCACACTGGAGCACTAGAACAAACAGAGTAATGACAACGGGAGTTCAAAATGCTCGGGTGTTACGTGACTCATGGAGGCTTCGAATATTTCCCGGAAGTGTCTGGCGGGCCATTTGAATACGTTACACGGAGAGACAAAACTCTGATTTTCGCTATATAGCAGTCAATAACCGCTTTGATTTACAATATACACGGAGTGCATTGTATGTAGCTTCATTATTACATTGTTTTTTTAAAGTAAAACATGCTTATATTTGAGGATTAATGTTAACAGCTAGGGCTAGATTATACGGATTAATCTCACACATTTCAGCAGCTCAAGAGTCAGAGGCAATAGAAAAAAAAGCAACTGAGTGCTAAATAAGGGTTAAATATGATTAAAATACAAAATATATAAAATCTACACACAGACACATATAAATACTGTATATGTATACTCTTATATGTAAAATGTATAATTGCATAGTATAAACATGAGTGATGTGGATATGACATATATGGTTATGCTAACATATTTTAGATTTACATTACCATGGTAAAGGAGCAGGCTGCCCTTTATTGCTTATATATCTGTGTGTGTATATATATATGTGTGTGTGTGTGTGTGTGTGTGTGGCTCTTTATTTTAAATTAACAGGCTGTTAGCGGCTAACGAAATGTGTTCAGTATATACAGTACAGTGTTCTAACGTTAGCCTACCCTGTTAGCATGTCTGTTATTGCTTCGTAAATCTACTAATTTAGCTGCAGATAATCCAATATCATGCTTCAATGCACATTTATTTGTTGATAATATAAAAAATGATTCTTTAGATGTTTTACCCTGGTGAAGCCCATCATAAATGGTCTTCTCTGCTGTAACTCCACTGTGCTGCTAGCAATTAATGCTACTTCCGGAAACTATTGAGATGCTCCCCGTTCCGCCATTGCTGTGAAAAAATGGTCCACTGGAGCGAACGGAGATGACACGACTCTTTTTAAGGGCTCTGGGGCACACTATTTACTAAACTGTGATGATGCTCAGTCCGAATGTGTTTGCTTGTGTGTATGTAAAGTAGGGCAATCCGGAATAAAAAGCAAAATGAGACCTCTTTTGCCATATAAGTGATAGATGACTGGTTTATGTATGAAGACCTCATGCTGGATTTTGGGGTTCAAGTCCAGCTGTGGTCTGTGTTTTTCAAATAATTTTTGACAATGAATTATTTTAAGCAATCAGGATGTATACAACTCATGAATGGATACTGTGTACATTAGGTATTGCAGAACAACTAAACAGACCAGGTCCATCTTCTACAGGTAAGGAGAAAAATCTGAAATGATTGCATGAGAGTCCATGCAGCACAGCTGTGTGGTTTTCTGACCCTTGTCGGAGCTGGCCAATGCTGCGTTATGATTGGCCAGTCTGTGTTCGAGGGACTTAATGAAGGGTCAGTTCTCCAGACAGAGTTCACATGAGAAAACGGCTTAACTTACGTATGTAAGTTGACTTACGTAACATAAGTAACTTATGTAACCCTAACCTATTTACTTTAACCCAAACCATGATCTCTTCATAAACACAATCAAGTAGTTCTGTTGCCTGAAACTAACCAGAATTTTATTTTGAAAAGACACTGCATGTAATGAGCAAAAGCTGACATGAAAAAGTGATGCTAGAGGGGTACATAGAGCATCCGTTTGCAATTTAAGGCCACTGACCGAGCTGTTGGGATACACCTGTGACCTCCTGTTTAAACCAGGATAAAGGTCTACTGAGGTCAAACCTGGATGTTATCAATTGTTTCATGAGCCAATAAATTCCAGATTATTCGTTTTTCTTTCCAAGTAATTTTTGCTCTTTTAAAAGTTTGAAAATGTATGATATTGTGTGCAACACGAACAGAAAAGTTTTAAAAGCGGTACATGTCTGTTTTTTGTACCAAGTGCACCACAAGACTACAGGATTGTTTGGCAGAGTAGTGGAGTGAAGACAAGGCTCATACAGGCAGGTTGATGAGCTGAGTGGAGACAGGTGTGCCTCGTCTGCTGCTGCTGGAGAAGCCAGACACACCTCCTGCCACACGCATGCCCTGCAGGAGAAAGAAAACAAGGAGGGGGTAGGGAGAGGGAGACAGGAAATGCACACAAAAACATACAACAAAACCAATACCAAAGCAAAATCATCACACTTTGTAGCTAGCCACTGGGCTCCATGCTCTCTCTACTTGTTTGTGTAATTGTAAATTGGTTGTATTGATCTCATTTCATACTTTATATTATACAACTCTTTTTGTGTATTTGTAATTTGTTGGTTTATATATGAAGATAAGATAAGATAACATAACATAAGACTTTATTAATCCCACACGGGAAATTCACGTTACAGCACCTCAAGAGTCAGGAACAGAGAAAATTGCAAAAAAGTTATTTGATTCCAACAAAGGATAAAATACAATACAATATACAAATTAGATAAGAAAAAAAATAATACAAAACATTAAATCTATATACACTTACACAGATAATATGTGTGTGTTTACTGGAATATAACCTATAAACATTAGTGCACAGTAAGTGGTAAATATTGCACAGTAGGAAATAGCACAGCCGTGTTACACAGTATGAATTTAAAAATATGATTGTTATATGAATATTTATGATTATAATAGAAGAAAATACAACATTGTGTGCTTGTACTGCGTTCATAAACCATACCCACCTTCCTTTCTTAGTCTCTGTCTGGTTTCTCTCATTATGTCTACTGGTGCAGACTGCGGTCCAGTTATCAGCCCAGTTAACGCCCTGGGCCAGCTGTCATGGTGGAATGTAAACAGCACTGATTTAGTCACATCAAGAGTCATGATTAAAGAGGTGAAAAAAACCTCTGGTGTTAACACCAGAAGCCACAGTGAGGACACAGACTCATCCTTTATTCTGTCATTCTTCCCTTGTGTGTGTAGTACCAGGTGTCGGCCAGATTACTGACCAGGCGACGGTGACACACTCTCTTGGCATCCTCCCTCAGCCCCCCCACCCCCCACCCCAAATCCTGTCTGTCTCCGTCTGTGTTTGACTCTCTTCATCTGTCTGTCTCTCTGTGTTGTATGCGCCACATGACCTCACCGCCCAGAGATCACACTGGGATGCCAGTGAGCATGTCAATCTGTTTTTTACTGCGCTTGGTCTCCATGGCAACAGTCAAAGTAAGGGAGTGGGAGAGAGAAAAAGAGACAGTGAGAGAGGCAGGTCTGTATAGATAAATCACGACAGGATGCAGACCATTTAAAGCTCTGAGTCTGGCTGGCTGGATGAGGATTTACACTACAGTTAGCAGTTTATTAGATACTCCTAGGCAAAACTAATGCAGTGTAACACAGCAGCCCACCTTCCAAGAAGCGTTAAAGAAACGTAGTGCAGAGTAGGGCAACTAACGATTATTTGCATTGTCAGTTAATCTGTCGACTATTATATTGATTAACACTTTGAAACCTGGCTCAAAATCACTTTTTTTGCATTCAAACACCTGTTAGAAGCATTTGAACTTCTGAAACCTGAGCAAATTGGTTTTATTTCAAAAACATGAGAATGAACAACTTGGCAAGAAATGTACTGCAAATTGCAAGACATTTCTGGATTTAGATTTTTTTTTTTAAATGCTAGGGAAAAATTCACAAAAAGCTACAATATAATTATAATGATGATACATTTAAAATTATGTGACAGAAATATTGTAATGTGTGTGTTTTACACTTTTTGTGTAATTTCCTTGTTATTTAATGCTCTTTTTTTACTTTCTTTTTTCGGTTGTTTAATCATTTATTTTTTCAGTCATTTATTTGTTTGCTCCTTTTTTTAGGTACTTGTAACTCTAACTTTTCACAAAATTCTTGCAAATTCTTCAGTTAGAAAATTAGAAAAGTTAAATGTGACCTGATTCCTGCATAAATACAAACATTAAAACACAAAATGAATTACAATCATGTTTAGTATCTAGGTTACAGAGTAAAACAAATGGTGGACAGCATGAAAAGACACTCAACAGATGACAGAGTAGAAGAATTTGGTGAAAATTAGCCCTTTTCAGATGCTGTCCTCTGCGTCATCACAGAGCAGGGTCACCTTGGGTGAGGAGAGGAGGAAGAGGAGGAGAAAATAGAAAGGAGAGCAGAGTGCTCGTCACCAGAGCAGAACGTGACCTGAGGCTTGGACACAGATTGAAGCCTCTCTCCGTCTCTCTCTCCTCTGCCGTCTGTGCTTCACAGCCTTTTCGCCAGATTACCTTTGGTGAAACAAAGCCGTTGTGTCAACAGTTTTGCGCCTGTAGAAGAAAATCATTCATCACAAGTGTAAAAGCTAAAGATCGCCATCTGCATGTATCTACTTGTGCTGCATAATCAGATCAGAGCAGAAAATTAGCCCAAAAAACAAATTAACTGATACGTCTGTCATACGCCGCAGTGCTGTTATTCTTACATTGCTGAAAATGTTTTTAGAAAGAGGATGATTTTTAAAAAAACAATCAGATGAGAAGATATGGAAGCTGATGCAACACATACGGCAACAAATGTCTTATCAGATTTTCCATATTTAGGTCATAAATCACTTCCTGTTGAAGCATTGTGTCGGGAAGACAGTGTGGCAGCACTTCCTCCAGGGATATCCTCCGTGTGTTTATGGCTGCAGGATATTTGTACCACTTCTGGCTCCACGCCTGTTCCAAATATAGTGTTTAGTAAATGAATAGAAACGGTGAATGATAAAGACATTTAATCCCACTTTTATATCAACCACCATTTCATCCTAAAATAATCTTTAATGATACAGAGATGTTTTAACCATTTGAACTTTACAGCAAAAATGGTCTACCAGCGTCAACCTTGTATCTTTAAATGCTTCATATTTCTGAAATCTGTATAAACTAAACTAAAAGGTTATGTAAGTCAATAAACTACAATAATTGATGAAAGTAGTTGAAATTGTGTCTTTTTTTTTAATACAAAAATTGGACATGTTTTATCATCACATTTTACAAAAACACTAAATATATTGAGCCGCAAGATTTTTAAATGGAGAAACACACACAAAATATATCTTAATACCCCATAAGTTATTTGAAATGTGTACATAGTTTCATTTTTATGAGCAGATTGCAAAGATTTTTTCATGGATTAATCATTAACCCTTTGAAAATAGTCCTCCTGCAGACGTCTGCAATCACCTGCGGAGGGTCATTTTTTGATTGATCTTACTTTATGATCTAAAGTAAAAACCATGATACCTTAAACATTCATTTTTTTTTGGCATAAAAAGCTTTTGTCTTCTATGTCATCATGTCATTACCTTATGCTACATTACGTTACGTTACCTTGCCTTTCATGCAGTACAAACATAGTATTTCTCCAAAATGGCTGTATGAGATCAATGTTTGCATAATCCTGTATATGTATCTATCTAAAATAAAAAACATAACATCAAGAACATTCATTCTTTTTGCAGCATTGAAGGGTTTGGCCTCTTGTGTCATTACCTTTTTAAATGTGTGATGATGTCAAACACAGGAATTAATGTAATTACAGTGTTTTTTGAAAATCTACTTAAAGCACAGTTCAGACCTAAATTTTGCAATGAGATGAAACAATTTCAGAACACTGCAAACAAAAGTTACAGCGGTGTGAACTGGCCAGTCTCAGTGTGACTCAAGCCAGATGATGGTAAACTCAGCCTGTCAAATCGCCAGCTGTGGTTTTAGGACATAAGGCACATCACCTGTTTCAACTGACCTACAGAAGAGTCTGCTTGCTGCAAGAAAGCCTGTTCGCTTGCCATGGCATTCTCCGAAAGCAGACCCTGTCCCAGCTGAGTCCGTCTCGCTGTTGAATGGTGGACTGCTGCTGCTCGCCGTCTCATCACTAAAATGCAACCATAGCAAATATCTCATTATCCTTATTGGTATTTTAAGAAGCAATAAATTATACTTAACCACAAAATGAGCCTGAAAAGCTGGAAATCAGGACAAAAGCACATAGAGTCGTTGCTATGGAGATGACACACCGTCTGTTCTCGTTGCACTGGTGTGAAGGTTTCTGGAATGTTGCATACCAATGCATTGTAAGTAGTTGCATGTTTTAACTCGTCTCGTCGCAAATCTTTGGACTGAACTGAGCTTCAGACACTCAGGATATCGTCTCTGTTTTCCATTGTTTGAGCCATTGTTTTTTTTAATCATAATGGAAAGCGTGGGCAGGCAAATCACATTGCTATGGTGACAAGACCACAGCAGGAGGTGAGACAGGCGAAAGAGTAGAAATCTGTATGAGAGGCAAGAGAGAGCAGATCAATTGATAGAACGATGATGTTGGAAATAAAAGCAAAGAAATGGAGATAAAGGGGCGAGCAATATGACAGGGAAAGAGCCTCTCACGTCCTCTCTGATGGAAGCGTAAAGTTGTAGAGGAAATGTCAGCAGCTCAGTGTGTACAACAAACACTTGAGCTGAAGGGCCTCGGTGTGATGGAAACCTGTGTGGCATCCAAATACTCCACCGTACGAACACATATTCATAAGCAAGCCCAAAGTAATAGTTTGACACTTTGGGAATAATGCTTATCTGCATTCATGGCTTTACAATAACCTACGCTAAGCTAAGCTAACCAGCTGCTCTTCTAATTTAACTTTTGGCAAGAAAAAAAAATCCTAATAATATTAATACATATACAGTATAAACCAAAATGTTAAATATCCTTCTTTCCTTTTTAGTCACATTTCTTTTGTGAAATTCTTCACAGAACCATCTTTTCTGTATCTCCAGTGTTAAAGCTGACCTGTTTTATGTCTCATAAATGCATCCCCCACCCGCTCTTCCTCATTCGCTCTTCCTCTCTCTCTCTCTCTCTATTAGGGCTGCAGTCTGACCCGGCTAGCTGTTGCTAAGTTTATCTCTGTGCCAATCTGTGCCCCAGAGGCATGCAGAGGCAACCCAGAAAAGACAGAGTGCACTGTCAGTTAGAATAATCAGGGGAGGGAGGAGGGAACGAAAACTCATGATGGCCTACTCTGTTTTACACGAGCTGTAATCTACTGCAGAACAAGGGACTGTGGGCGAGTATGTGCATGTAATAAGCAAGGGTGGTTTTGTGAGCATGTGGGTGTGTGTGTGATGGCTAATCGTGAGAAACCATCTCATAACACTAGCAGCAAGAATATTAGGTGCAAATGATAGCGGAGTGCTTTCAGATCTTCAGAAATGAGCTCGTTGGCCTGTTCTCAGTGACCTTTCTGCTGCTGTTTGCCTGAAAACCTCTGGAACTGACTCAACCACTTAATAATTAACACCAACCCCCCAAACCATTTCATGTGGTCCATGATAATTATTCAAGGAAGCACTGTACAGCAGGAATGTTTAGTTGATCAGCTGACTAGGTTTCCAGTCTGCAATGCTACAGCTTGGTGTAGATTTTATCGTGAAAACAGGTTACAATCTTGATTCTCTTTTGTCATTTTTTCCACTATGAAACTCTGAGACTTTTGATTTACAGAGGAAGCCAATATGGCCTAAAAAACACATGTATGCTCACATCTTCAAGATACATATGCAAGTGAACCAGTGGACCAGAAATTCCCGTGAGAACCTCTTTGATCTCTTTTGACTGAATAATTTTATCTCCACTTAAGTTAACGGAGTGGCTGGCAGAAGTTAGCCGCTTGGCTGCACTCGGCAGCACTCGGCATCACCAGACCCCCAGAAAATCTGTTCAGCCTTGCAACCAATTTTTTTCCAGTGGCCAGTTGCGGTATTGCAGCAAAAATAAATCCCCTGCGACCCCAAAACCATTTCAGACAAGTCAATTATGAATCTTTCTTTTCTGAATTTTTGTAAAACTTTCATAGAGCTGAGAAAAGTGTTATAAAAATCTGTGACATCATCACAATGTAAAGTCTATGTGCTGAGCAGCAACTCACGGGCTAAGTGGGCAGGAGAAACACTACTGTGCATATTCAGTGGGCCACAGCCCCGGAAGTAAACATAAAAGCTAGAAAACTCTTTTGGCATATGCAGAAGGTGAGCAACTCCTTTGGACTGAATAGGAACCATCTTTGGTCTAATTTCTAGGGATTAATGTCTATGGGCAGCGCTGTACTACTGTAATTGTCTAGTGTATTGTAGTCAGCACAGTGCAGAGGTATTACCAATCATCCCCAGATCATCCGCGTAATTTTATAAGCTGCAGTTAGACCATTTTGACTTCATGCATCACTGAGCATCTCTCACAGCAATGAACAGAGCGCCACATTTAACACTCTATATCCATGGTTTAGCTCGCTAACATCGGTAGCATATTCACTGTACTGCTGTACTGCTCTATGCGCATATTTCACATAATTGGAAGGCGAAAAAAACTCAAAATGAACTTCTCTGCCTTATATGTGGTGGTGTTTTTATCCATCTGCAAAGAGATACAATTCCTTGTGTTGAACAAAAGAGGCATACTCTGTATATCATATGGAAATACAGATACAAAACAAAACTGTGTGGAAACAAGGCATCAGGACACCAGATTGCCCAGAGCAGCACAACTGTTTTAACTGGTACACTGGAAAATACTCCAAACACATTGGTCAATATATTGATCCAAAGTGAGGCATGCTTGTGAATAATTGAGTTTGTGACCTCTGTACAGTGAGCTGACATCATCACTCTGGGTCTGACGCCAAACGGCCCGCTACACTGGAAAAGCCCCTCTGGCCAGGACCGAGAGATCTCAGCCCTGCTTGATATGATGTAGCGGCACAAAGATAGAGACCCCAAAGGTTGTAGTCGTAGTACAGGTAGTACTGCAGTGCAGCAGGGTGTTGCCCCTTTTTTGTACTGACTATTAACATAGTTTTGCAAAGGGATTGTGCAATATATCCCATGGAGCCATCCTGCTGGCTGTCGCATTTACACAGATATCGTTTCGTTGCTGTCAATACTTCCATTGCCAACTCAAACGCAAGACAATGCTGTCCCTCCATGCTTATACAGAAGAGCAAAGCAGCATAAAAGTGTGATTTTCCTGCCTCAAAGAAGCAGTGTAAAAGGGGATATGGGCAAGTGCCTCAAACCTGTATTCTTTCTAATGGCCAATGGGAGACGTCTGCACTGCCTGCAAAAATAAGTCTTATTATATAAAAGTCTGAGAGAAAATTATCCTGCTTCGCTTTTGATTTTTTTACCTCAGTAAAACATTTTTCTAATGAGTTTATGGACTTAATCATTAGTTTATTGTCCTCTTCATCACAGCATGATGTTCATTTTTAAGATCAAGGTCTCATTAGAGCTAAAACATGATACAGCAGGCTATGATTTAGGGTGTGGTTACCTTGTGATTGACAAGTCACTACCACAGCAGTGTTGTCAGGTTCTCAGATATCTCGTTAAATGTAATATAACCTAAAAAAAATAGCTATGTTTTGATAAATTACCACAGTGTACATACATTTTCTGAATAGTTTTCTAAAAGCTTCATAGTTGACGATATATGTAACTATAAAACAGCATTTCCATGAGTCATCTTTAATTCTGCTGCAAGAACTTTCTTTTTGGGCATGTTGAGGCGTAGTCTGGGCAGTGTCTTTTTGCCAACTGGCCCAGTGGTTGAGCCCTACCCTCTGATGACTCATAAAATACTAGACAAAAAAAGGACATCTGTACACGCATCTGCACTTTGCAATTATGTCCATCTCTTGGTCAAAGTAATATTTTGTTTTTCACAAGCAAATCCATTTATTTATTAAACTGCTAATCTGCACTGAAGCCACACAAGGGACACGCCCAGTCACACATTAGAGAGTACTACTTTGAGCAGCATGCCATTCACCTCACCTCTGAATAAACCACAGGGAGTGGCCGGCGCATCATAAAAAACAGCTTTTGTAACTTTCCATTTCACCTCACTTCACCACAGAGGCGGAAGGGCGAGGCTTGTGTGACAGCCAGACTCTGTGCTTGAGCAATCGTTAATTTCATTGTGCGAACATGATAACATATACCTCCCTAATAATACATAAAATATATATATATAAGTATTTGTCTTACACTTTCAGGCACATTGTGTTCCATTTATTAGGTATCACATTTAGAGTCACGTAATCTATTATAGAACAATCAAGTCCGAGATGAGGTAACAGTGCAGACTATTTGTAAAAATCTGAGCTTCGACCGCATTATTTTTGCAGCAAAAATAGAACAAGTGTTGTAGGACTTAAGATCAATCTTGTTCTCAAGACAGATCTCAAGACCCCTTTTTGAAGGTCAAGGTCCCTTCTTGGTCTAGTTACAGTCTCGAACTAAGCGGACTTAGGAGTGGAGTGGAGCAGGGCTTTATTTAAAGACCGCTCAAGACTGCAACTACGGGCATATCACTAAATTGTCTGTGCAAAAAAGTGTTGAATAGAGATGATTAGGTTAATTTCATCTCCTTAGTGTTTCATTGGATTTGTTTGCCCATAGAAAACAAAGGAAAAATCCCACACATAGAATCCATCTCTGTAATGCCAATGCACTTCACAATCACGTTTTTCAGGCCTGGAAAAGTCATGGAATTATCAACAAAAAAAAAAAGAAAGAAAGTTGTGGAAAATCCATGGGACTTTTTTGTGTGTAATAAAATTGTTGCTCATAAAAACAAAGGAAAATTCCTACACATAAAATTCACCTCTACACTACCCTCTGATTATTTGAGGCATTTCTCATGGTACACTTTGACATACATACAAACACATTCAAAAACAGGGTTGGTATACAGAAGAAAGCAGCATGGAAACCAGTGTAAAAGTTTTTTTTTCTCTGCTACTTATTCAACCTCTCTCTAAAACACAGTGCTGACTAAATTTGGAACGATGTTGGAGCCATTTTGTGCCAGCCCATCGCTGCATCGCACCAGCGTTGAGTAAATATTAATGTATTGTGAATGCATCGATTGTGAAAATAATGGATACAGTTACTTTGACATCACCCACTGATTTGTGGACTGAAGTCTTGAGTGTGGTATTTCGGCCATCGCCATCTTGGCTTTTTGGAGCCAAGTAACTAAATTTGGACGAAAGGGTGGAGTTGACTCACAGACTGTGTTCACGCCTCAGATACAGCCAGATAGTCAAAGTGGCAACACTTTAGGGCTTAAACTGTTAATGGATGAGTTATAAAAAAAATAGCTATAGAGACCAAAATTTCTTTTTGTACCAAGCTGTAAACACATTTATTTCTGCTGTAAAGTTTGGCATTTCTATATGGATGTCAATGGGGATTTACTCTGTTTTGGAGTCAGCCTCAAAAGATCATTTAATGAACTGCAGTTTTTGGCACTTTTTTTTCAGCCTCAGAGGTTGCCGCTCGAGCTGGAGCTGATAAGTACCTGTGACTACTGCTGAGCCATTTGTCCTGGAAATGAACGCTGATTATAACCTTTCCCTTTGATTACAAAAACAAGATGTTAGCGGGTGTTAGTGGGATTTTTATGCAGTGAGAAAGGAGCTTACAAAAAACACAGAACCAGATCACTCCAGTGAATAAAGATATAGCAAAATGAGTACATAAAAATGTTTTTATGTACAGGCTCTGCTATTACAAAATGCACTCCTGGCAGGACACTAATGCTATACTCCCCTATTGAAACACATGTCCTCATTGAGTCCTGGGAGAAAGCATACCCTCTTTTTTTCGATTGCTTCTTCCTTCATTCTTGGCTGCATTCCTGTGCAGAGCTGGCTGCGTCTCATCTCTGCAGGTCGACACAGGAGCCCACCAGCCCTCCTGTCTGGTCTACCTGACAACATGCACACAGTATAAGTGTGTTGGTCTTCCACTGTTGCAAATACAGCAGTAATACTTACCACACAGATAAGGGAATGTTTTTTTTTTTGGGGGGGGGGGGGGGCAGTGGTGATGTTGCATGTTTGATGTTGCATGCATGCTGCTGCTTGCTTATCGCTTGTAAGCAAGCAGCAGCAAAAATCAAACAACGAAAATGAAACAATGTGATAGAGACAGATGGCAAATGAAAGAGAGATAGGAGCACTTCAGCCTACTCCTATCACTGTTTCATTTGGCCAAGTCTCTGGTACTGTAGCACCCTGGGTGGGAGTACTGGAAGCCCACTTGTTGTGTAACACCTTTTCCCTCCTCCACACGATCACCAAACTCTGCTACAACAAGGTTGAATCACAACAGCTTTCATCTTCCAGTGTGGAATATCTCACTCAGCTTTTTTAATGGTGTTTTCTTGCTCCCCCTCGCCCTATTTCCCCGTTAATATATTGTTTAAAATCAACAAAGGAACCTGCGTTAATTATCACAGCTTATCCTTATGCGAAGAAGTGATTTCAACAAGTTTTTTTATTTTGGCTTGAACAAACCTGTTGGCCAGCTTTAAAACACATGACTCATCTTGAACTGTGAAGACAAGATTAATAAAACAGCCTTTCACATGGCAGCTATATTCTCTGGAGATTACATATACTGAAGATGGATTTATTGTCTTTAACCCTGTTTTTTTTGTAATTTCTTGAGTGTGTGAAATAACAACAAAGGTGGTTTTGTGGTAGGCCTCAAATTACAGAAATTTGGTTTTGAGAACACGCATGTGTGGACTTCATCAGATAGATAGATAGATATACTTTATTGATCTCAAAACTGAGTAATTGGGGTGTAGCAGCGCCATGCAGTAAGAACAAGAGAATAAAGAGCAAAAAATATTAATAGAATATAAAGGAATACGCTTAAAAAAAACCAAACTAAAAACTAAGAGACTGCACATATATACATATATACGTGTGTAAAGTGCGGAACAGTATCTGAATAAATAAAAATAAAGTCAGCATTCATTCATTATCTGTAACCGCTTATCTCTTGAGGGTTGCATGGGGCTGGAGCCTGTCCCAGTGGACACTGGGCAGGCGGGATACACTCTGGACGGGTCACTAGACTGTCAAAGGACTGGCACATGAGTCCCTTTCATGCTGCCTGTTCAAGGTGGGGAATATCATCCCATTATGCAATGTTTTATACGTTCTGTATAAAAGGTTGATTGCAGCATGGGGAAACAGAGTTGTCTAACCTTTAAGCCAACACGAAAGGTAGTAACAGGGCCAAAATGGTTTCTGTATAAGCAGGACAGGACTATGGTGCCCAGCGCCGTCAGTTTGAAACGCTGAATTCTGATGTACAGAATTTTTCACTGATGTCAAACAACTGCATCACTGCTATGTGTTAATCTAAGACCAAACATAACATTTATGTTTCATAAAGCTGCTGCAAATTAGGATAATGCCTCAAGCTGCCACATTGCTAAAGAGCAATCCTGCTTCCTGACGAACCTCATTGATTTTTCAGTGCTGATCTGCTCTTGGTTGACCTCAACAATAGTTCAATAAAGTGCTGAGTTGGAGATTAGCTTCCCTGCATGTCCTGCTTTAAGATTAATGGAGACAGTGATAAAACAGCCTCTACACCAGCATTTAAAAGTAACTTAACTCTATTCAATATTGACCTCTTACTGTATTGGACCAGGCCAATAACACCAGTGCTGACTTAGCTGGACTGATTACACCACAGAAATCCTCAATAACTGACTGTTTTCCTGCCCCCCATCTTCAGTTAGTATGACATGTTTTCAGGCTCACATGGAGGCACAAAATCCTGCAAGTGTGCCTCGCCCATGGCTCTTCTGTTGCAAGCGGCCCCTCCTCTCTGCAGTGAGCTGGAATGATGTTTGGCAACTTCCAGGCTGCAGCATGTTATACGTGTGTGTGTGTGTGTGTGTGTGTGTGTGTGTGTGTGTGTGTGTGTGTGTGTGTGTGTGTGTGTGTGTGTTAAGGGGGTGGTGGTGCTTCATTCATGCTTGTGAAAAGAACAGGATGTGGATGGGGAGAAGACGCACAGCTCTGAACAAGCAGCAGTGATGCCAGTGATGAGCCAGTACGTATGTCTGTCTGAACATGTTTGACTGGCGAACGTTCACGGAAAGGCTGAGTCAGTCAAGAGGAACAGAGAGAGATGGGAAGGAGGAATGACATGAAGCAGACTGCATGAAAGCATCAGAAGTGGGAAAGACCTCACAGAGGACATTGTCTAAAGAATACTGCGTCTTTATAAAACTTTAAACCTTTCAAGTCAGTGCAGAAGTACCATTTTACTGTTTGTTTTGTCCCAGTTCTTCCCAAAGCAAAGAATTTTGGGTTAATAATGACTGTCTTTTAACAATATCTACATCAAATATTAAAAGTATTATCTCAAAAAGGACCAAAGTTTAAGGATGAAGGAGCTCACTTAAACATACAAGCGATACTTTAAACATGCTAAAGTTTTTCTGTCACTCCTCACTAACAACATTCCCACTCCAGAAAGCTTCAACATATCTGCTGGTTTGACTGGTCCTAATCCAAAACCGCTGGTTCTGGCCAATTTTAAACCACTGACACTGAGGTGGAGCGTAAACACTAGGCACAGCAGATACCTCAGTTTATTCGTGAAGTGGTCAGTTTAAGTGTAAAGCAGTCATTAGACTAAACAGTGCTAACAAACCGGTACCCGACATTGCCGTTGTTATTTTTAGCATTTGCTCATTACAAAAAGTTACCATAGGCATGTGTGATATGAGAAGATTATGTCATTGTTTCACAGTTGCACCATTTTACATGTCTACACAGATAAACAGTAGCTGGAGTTTTGATGAATCTTCACCTTAAAGGACCTTTTAAAAAATCTCCTTTTAGATACCTACAAGTCCATTTGCCTGTGGACAAGAGGCCCAAACTAAGAACTAAGACAAATAGGGGAGAAGGGGTTAGACACACCTACATACGTAACAGTAGGTGACTGAATTGAAGACCGTGTAAAGTGAATTCAGAGATTTGTTTCAAAACACATTATAAATGTTGGAAACTGATCGTTGAAAACATGTTACAAAGACCCTTTACTATATAGTATTGAATTGTGGAGTTAGACGGTTGACTGTTTTTTCACCATTTTCCTGTTTTAAGATTTTTTGGGCAGGCCTAAAACTATAGCTTGATGACACACTTGAGCTATACTCAGCACAACCCCACCCCTGAAAATGTAGGAGTATAAAAACGAGAAGTATCATTAGCATGGTCCCGCAACAGGGCGTGGACTCCGCTCCTCCAGCGGATACGCCCCCAGCGTTTCAGATCATAGAATACTGTGCATTTTTTCCTGATTTTGAGACCTTCTTTTACATACTTGGTTTACATACTTGATTTTTTTTGGTATTCAGATTTGGTCAGGTGTTTAATAACAAATCTTCCTGTGATGTGACAAACTCAGAACACATTTTAATTATCACTTTAGACGGACTTTAATGAAGACAAGGTGATATGACTCAGTGGGAAAGAGAAGCCTGGTCTTGTTCCTGAACCTCAGTTATCGTAACTACATCAGTATTTCAGTTTTTTGCTCTGGTAATCATAATGTCTCCGTGCTGGTGATAGCCGTGGCCAGAGGCATTATGTTTTTGGGGTGTCTGTCCATCTGAATGTACGCCTAGAAGTACATCTGTCCCATTCTTGTGAACATGATATCTCAAGATCACCTTGATGGAGTTTCTTCAAATTTGGCATAAATGTCAGCTTGGACATAATAAGAGTATGTGGAAAATGAATAAATCACTGTATAATGTATAATGTGTAAATGTTTTAAAATCCTATAAAAACATTTGAAAAATAATCTATTTGCAGAAGTCTTGGCATTTTTTTCCAAACCTTTCCAAAATGACATGTCATTGCTTGAATAGTGATTGTTGTGTAGAAGAATGCACAGATGTTATAGTTACTTGCCCAGTGAAGTCTATGTCCTTCAGTTGGACACAAAGTTGTCTTTATAATTTGTATTTTTCAATGAACTTTTTTTCAAGTCATTTTTGAAGAAACCACGTCAATCAGTGATTGCTGCATGTGTAAAAGTAAAAAGACTTCCTGGAATTGTCAACAAGCAACCACAACTCCTCCTTAGATCTATATAAAAACTGCAGGGGTCATTGTTGTTTATATAAACTTGCAATAGTGTGCATTTTATTCCAAAGTCACATTTGTTCCACTTATTCCTTTCCCTAAAGGGGAGCAGAATTAAATGAAACATGCACAAATCTTGGTTTGTCAAGAAAAACATTCACTACTGGAAAAATTGAAGGTCCTCCCTGCCCTTTAGGCATCCAGGAACGATTGCTCATCCATCTCAGAGTGCCACAATATAAACTGCAATTGCTTTTCACAAAGATTACAACTGTAAAGTGCAAATCTGTTATTTAACAAGGAGGAGGGGAGAGGGCTTGGAAAAATGATTCAGCTGACTTTGATGGAGGTCATGCTGCACAGTGATGGCTGCAGTGAGCATGTCCCTTTTGACAGAGAGGCCGACATGCATATGAGGAGCTCTGGTGTTGTGAATCTCTACAGCAATGTGCACTTTAGTGAGTACAGGTTATGTATAATTCATATAAGCACTCAAAGAATGAGAGACTGAATGCAACCTGCATACCAAGCTGATGCGCACACACACACACACACACACACACACACACACACACACACACGCACACAGAGTCTATGCAGTACATTTTCCACACAGGCCTCTGCATATACCTCATCCACCTCCACTGTGGATGCAAATGTGCAGAGGCTGATTTCCAGTGTCAGGACAGATAAGTGGAGAGGAAGCTCAGCATGTCAGCGCCTCTGAAATCTGCACACTCTACAAAGGAAAAAAAGCACGCTGATGCCACTAAAATGCAGGAGGAGGGTGTAAATCCTTCTTGATAATTCAGTGACATTCTCTGTTGGATTTAATTAGAAAGTAGACCCTATTGAAATCCTGGTGTGTGCATGCATCTTTGTGTGAGGGAAAGTGAAAGACAGTGTTTTAATTACCTCTAATTAGAGCCAAGAAATGGGCTGTGAACTGGAGCGCAGAGGCCTAATTGCCATGAGACGACCTCCCACCACTGCTCGGTGTGGAGCGTAGGCCACCTTCTACTCTCATTACAGTCAGTCATTTCACAAGATAAACACTGTGAGGTTTACAGTACTCAGAAAAACAATACACCTGGATTTGTCAGCCAGACTTCATATTCTAATCAATTTCTACATCGCAAAATGAATCGAGCAAATTACTGTAAAAGACAGATGATTATTAAAAAGGATTTCGATGCAACAAAAAACACAGAACAAGAATCTAATGAGATTCAGAAAATAGCTTCATCTCTCATCTATTATTCAACCTCTTGCCATCAGCAGCTCCACACACACAAACACACTCTGTCCATTTGTGGTAGCACATCGACCAGTGACACAAAGTATTTATGTGCTTGTTTGTGTGTGTGTGTGTGTGTGTGTGTGTGTGTGTGGACAAATTGCATGCAATATTAATGATATTCTCGAGTCTGTATTCGAATATAATTTAACCTGTCTCCTAAATCAGAACATATTTTTTTTTTCCCCGCTGTAAATGAAAAGACAATGCATCTCCTTTTAATCGAGCACCAACCTGTCCAAGCTAATAATGATCCTCAACATCTCAGTACAGCAAAATGTACTGTATTACCCCTTTTCCACCAAAATTAGTGTGTTTTTCGCAAGTTTTTTAAACACAGGGGAACCTGCTAAATAGACTCCTTTCCTATTGCCAGTAGACCAGAGCTGTGTACACGGTTTTGCAGCAGACATATATGTCTTTCTGTGTGGGGTTGAAGGGACACTTCACAAATCCTAGACACGCCCATACCTTCATCTAGACTGTACCGGGCTGCTGCAACAACTGGATTTGCCTCTTGGCAAAGATTAGTGAGGACAATAAACTTACAAAGGATCAAAATAGGAAATTTATTATATATAGCCCTACAGATAAATATTATTAAGCTTTGTTTATTAACTGGCCTCCTGTCATATTGCAAAAGTGGCCCTGGGCAAAACAAGTTAAGTAACCCTGGCCTAGATCATTTGGGCAGCACAGTAAACTGAGGACACTTCTGTTTGCACAGAAATGCTGAACTGCCAATCTCCGCCTGTGCGTCATGTGCACACATGTGGTCCACAGACTGCTTTCACTCAACGACAGGGGTTTTCAGAACATTTAATTGACCGGGACATTGATATTGACATAAAAGCATTGTTTACCTGTCTAACTTTGTAGCTCCAACTACAGTATTATGATACCATTCTTTACTGTGTTGGCGTGGGTTTATTCCAGGTGCTTCGGTTTCCTCCCACATCTCAAATCAGACTGTAAAAATTTGCTGATTAATTTTTTTTTTTTTAAAAAAAAAAGGCACACTTAAATTTAGGTTGTGTTTCTCTTTGTTGTCAGACATAGATTACAAAACAAACTTTAGAATATAAGATGTATAATTTGTCTGATAATACCAACCAAGGTAAATTTCAGTTGTCTTATTTTGGGATAATTTTCTTGCAACTTTTTACTAATTTATTGGTGATTTTTGGGCCATTTCTTGTAAAACTGCTTTTCACCCTCCCATGTTTTTGCAAGAAATCAAGCCAATTAGTACAGGTTTCAAAGGTCTCCAGTCTCCATCCAGACAAAAAAGTAGCCTAACCTTTAAACTGGTCTTCCAGAGTCATAGCAATATGCCTGACTTTCTGCTATTAATATAAAATGTTGCATGACTAAAGGCATCAAATCAATGGGGACACACCCAGGAATTAATATTTGATGGGATAGATGGGATAGATTGTTTATATTGTCCACTGTATTTGACCACACATTTTTCAAACCTGATATTTTTTGCAGCTCCACATATGACATGAAACAAGGGGAAATGTGAACCTTAGCTACAGAAGCTGCCGTGCTGCTGGCTAATATTCACACAAGCAGCTCAAAACTAGAGCTGATGCCATGGGATTTCCCAACCTATTAACCATTACTATTTATAGCCATCTGGCCTACTGTGGACAAGAGGCTCTCATCTGAGAGCGCCGTGTTTAATGACAGAAAAAGATGTATTTGTTCTTAGTCCATGGAGTGTGAGTCGTGATTCATATAGACTTTACAGTGGTTGTATTGGAAAGTTACAATGCATTTTTCCAAAACATACATTTTATTTAATTTTTATTCAGAATGCATTCACAGAGAAGTAGTAGTTGGGTCCTAAAACATAGATCAGTACATTACATCTGTTTTTTTTCCTAATGTACATGCTCTTAAAACATGAATGGAGACCACAGTAAATGAGTGTGAGGGCAAGAAAAGACTTGGGACCATATACAGGATGTTAACCTCATTGCTTTTTCCTGTTATGTATCCTGACCTGCACTGCTGGCGTTAAAAAAAAAAGGTCCTCATGCACTGTTTGTTTTTCTGTTGTTAGCGTTCATACTACAAATGATCAAGTGCTGAATCTCTTCTCAGAAAACCATTGCATTGTGTCTTCCAACACCTGTGCATACAATTTACAGTGAAATGATTGAAAACTAAACACACAACACTGGCTACATCTTTTGCAAGAATAATAACACAATAAACACATCCAGTGGATGAAGTACCTTGAGTAAAAGTAACGAAATCTCACCATAAAATAACTTTGGTAAAGGGTAAAGTCACCTAAAAGTAAAGTGTCTGATATTTACTGTACTTAAGCATCAAAATAAATTTTATGATACTAAATGTACTTAAGTATTGAAAGTAAAAGTACAAGTAGATAATGTTATTAAAAAGCAAGTGGCCAGAATTTTGAGAATTATGAAGTTTGTTTCTTCTTAACATGTAGACCACTTTAAGAGCAGACCTTATATTTCACTTGAAGAAATGTTTTTTTTCCATATGAAAAATAAATAAATAAATGAATGACTGAAGTACCCAGAATGCAACAGACAGCAGGCTTCACCATCGGGGAGTCAATACAAGAGCAGGCCTGAAGTCAACCGTAAAAGTAAATAACGAAATAGAACAACAGCTTTTAACCCTCTAAAACCCGGATCAATATCAGTTGTCTTGTGCTGTGTTCAGATGCCTTTCACAAGCTATTTGACCCTTTGAAACCTAAGCAGACTGGTTTGACGGGGGGGCGGGGACAACTTGTTAAGAAATGTCTTGTCAAGAAAAATCAGTAAAGGGGAGACAAGACAAATACCTAAAAATTAGTTAGAATCATTAGGTAATTATCCAACAGTTGGGGAGGAAACAAATTAAATTCATAATTATTATTAACTTTTATTTAAAGTTATGCTACAGAAAAAAATATAATAAAATAAATAAATAAAAAATCTGCACTTTTTGTAGGTAATTGTTATGTTGCTGTGTTTTACCTATTCCCCCTCTATGTCTTTTAACTTTTTAATATTTTTTTTGCTGATTTTTGGTTTATTTCTTCTTAAGCTCCTATTGCCTTCTCCCAATATTTTTGAAACAAATCAAACCAGGAACTGTTTCTGCTGTAAAAAATCAATCAAACCATTAACACAAATAGAGGAGGAATAAAGATGTTATACTGAGCAAATTGTTTTATTAAGATATAATCCTGTCTGTCTGCCTGTCTGGCTGTCTGGCTGTCTGCTTGTCCCGATCTCTTCCAGCTGAGGCTTTCATTAAAGTTCCCATCGGCTCCTCTGTTGTCTGTCAGGAACAGTAAATAATGAATCAGTGGTTACCTTGGGGATGTATGACCAAGCGTGCAGTGATAAAGCAGCTATCATGAGGAGAACTAAGGCTGAACTTTATTGTTTGCATGGCATTTAACTTCAGTAACACTAATTTGTCTAAAAAAAAAAGGGTCTACATTTTTTCATATCCATATGATTTGTCACATACAGTATATTGTATCAGTCATCATGTCAGCCAGCTGCATGTGAGCCATTTCAAGGTAGAAAGGTTTCAGCTGAAACTGACTACACCCAGGGGTTTTTTACACATTATGTAAGCCCACGCCTTTTCATGACCTCAGCCACTTGTCACTCTGCCTCCCTCTGTGACTGAGACGTAAAGCATAGGTGGAGATCTAGACAAAGCACACAGATCAGAGTGAGAGGGTTTGAACTGTGTAACAAAAGACATTTGAAGAGGGCGTCTGGTGGCAAACAAGATTTGTATAGCCCTAAATATTTCCCCAGAGACGCATGCTACCTGATGTTTGAGCCACTATAAGCTGTGCACTGAATGAGTCACTTAGCCAAAAAACAAGTGCCTTACAGGGGAAGTAATAGTTTGACATACTGACATATAATTTACAGGCATTCCTTTAACTGGCCGTATGTAACCTAACATGTCTGCATGAAATGCGACAGAACAGTGTCAGGTTAAAATGCTGCCGGTAATCATGTCATACAGGGAGCGCAAGGGAGGGTGGGTCCAGCTAACCCCAGACTTTCACGCGGGAGTCCGATGTTTGCTTTCCCTCTGAAGGTGATGGTTTTTTTCTACACCTTACCATGTACCTCAGTCCCCTAATCTTGACCATCTGTGTAGCATGTGTGTTTGTTGCTGTCCTGGCATTGGTTGTCATGTGCTGTTGTTGCCTAAACATAGCCACAGCCCGCGTCATCCCACCAAGTACTTGTGTTGACATCTCGGTAACGGCATCCTGGAATGTAAAAAGCAGGTGTAGAAGGATATCTGGAGTGTTAGGTGTAGACGTGGAAGTCCCTTGCAAAGGTAATATGCGACGACTCGGGATGAGCGTGCATTGGTTTGACCCACCACAGGACATTTAAAAAGCAGAAGCGGCTAGCAGCTAACTCAAAGAGGAAGAATTGTAGCCATAAATTTCCACAAATTGGGGAAGTAATGAGCATCTGGAGCTCCTTACCCTCCAAGCAGAGGATGAGATCAGCCGCCATATAACAGACATGGTAAATGTTTGTTGTTGCTATGTTAATGCTGTTGTTATTATTTCGAAAGTGCTGCCAACTTGTATGTTGTATGTCACACAAGAGGCCGATGCTGTTGTGTTACACATCACGCCCATCCCACCCGTTAAGCTTTTCACTTCTGTTTTAATTCTGCAATGTCAGCATGCTGTCTGAAATCAGACACAGGAGTGGCATGACGCTGCTGTTTGGTTCTGTGTAAAAATGCAAAGGGGGCATAAAAAAGTGACTTTGTATCGGCCCTATTGAGTATTCTCCATGTAAATAGGGTGACTGACAGTTGGACAGTACTAAAACACAAATCGTCAGATTGTTGGTTTTAGTCTTTTCATGAGATTTGCTGACAATAAGATAAATACAGAATAAAGCCATCCTCATCCAAAATGACTGGCGTACCAGCGTGTGTGAGTTGACCCCTGTCTGCTCTCCTATAGCCTAAAGGCTTCAGGTAGGATTTCAGTTTTCCAGGGAGGGACAGTCCTGAGTGGAAACTGATCCTTCTAAGGATGTACAGAGGACATTTTCATCCACTACACACAGTGGGACAGTACAGCCTGTCACTGGGATACCTGGGGTGTATTTATCTAGCCTATTTTGTTTGAGTCCCCATAAGATATAGAGGTTTAAACTAATCCAGACATATCAGCATTACTTAAAAGGTGGGATTGATAATAAGGAGACAATCCACAGACCCCTCCGAGGGCTGAGAAGAGCCATCGACCCTGTTGTTACACACGATAAAAACTACAATGTGGACTGAAAAGAGGATGAGAAATGGCAGACAAAATTATAAAATGCATCGTGTTTGAAAAAGAGAGCAAGCAAGATCAACCTTTTTTTGGCACAAAATGACATTGGATTATGCCTAGTTTAAGTAACTTCCACACATTAGAGAATAATCAGGGAGAAATTAGCCCCATTTTATATCTTTTAACAAATGAGGCTGGATTACCAACTTTGCTTTATTGCATTACGGTATTTATTTTATTTACTTTTTTTTAAAGAAAAAATGCATAAAACATTGCTCCATATAAAATATAAACTAGATGCAATAAGGTCCTGTCATGAAAAGGGTATTTCTTATATTCAGATTTCTTATATTTTCAGTTTCATGGTTCTACTATAAATATTACAAAATGTTTAGATTTTTTTTTTTTTTTTTTAACAATCACACTGCAGTTTTGGGGCTAGGTAGTAGCCTATCCCAGCACTTAAAACACAAAACTGAAAACAATGCACAGAAGTGTGTGAAAGTTATGTTTCATAATGGGATTATACAATATACATTATACATGATTTGTGTATTTTCATTCTATTTTCTTTTTATTTATTTCTGTTATGGATTTTGTTCTTTAAAAAAGTTTTTTGGGGAAAAGTCTTGTTTCACCAGCAGACTTGTACTCTACACTTGTACTTTCAACATGCTTTTACTTTGAAACCTGAGACAGTTGGTTTGATGTCTTTCAAAAACATGGGGATAACACAACAAAAAACTTTACAAGACACAGCCCACAAAAAAGTTACAAGAAAATTACCTGCATAAGCAAAATTGATAAATTGATAAATACATAAATTTAAAATACTAATAATAATAACCAAAATATATGTATATGTATTTTATATATTTGATGTGTTTTTCTGTAGCAAAATTTTAAATAGAAATTAGCATTATTATAAATATAGTTTTCTGCACATTTTCTAATTATTTTTTTTTGATGATTTTCGCATAATCCTTCCCTCCTATTTAAACTAATGATGTTCTTGTCTTCTTTTTTCCTTCTTTTTCTAATTTCTTGTAATTTACTTTTCCCCCATGTTTTTGAAGGAAACCGAACCAATCTGCTCAGGTTTCAAAGGGTCAAATAGCTTGTAAAAGGCGTCTGAACGCAGCTCCACAAAACTGATGCAGATCAAGTTTTCAGAGAGTTAATTACGAGTAATTTAATAGAATTAGATTTGATACTTAAGTAGAGTAAATATCTGATATATTAACACTTTGCTCAGGTAATATATATATATATATATATATATATATATATATATATATATATATATATATAGTTTAAAGTTTTGTTAGTTAAAATGTTTGTTTGTGTATTATAATGTTCACAATGTGCTTCTTCTCCGAATAAAGATAATTTAAAAAACGATGTGTTTGTATGTTTATTTTGGCAACAGTAGAGGTCTATGGCACAGACAAGCTACACCAAGCTTTGAATAAGCAATAAGCAGAAACTGTATTGTCTGAGTCGCAACATGTGGGGGGGATGAATTTGTTGTAAATGTTTTCATGGGACTTTTCTGATAATATAAAAAAAGAGTAAAATATCACCAGATAATCCTTGAATAAAACATTTAAGAAAGATAAATGTCTCGTGAGTGCCACACCCGCCTCCAGCGCCTCCAGCGCGTGAGAGCAGCGAGTGATTGGATGAGCGTCACCATGGCAATGCAATGACGTCTTCATTCCTTGCTCGTGGCCCTAGCCCGCTGCAGCGTCCCGGTCTACCACACTATCTCTCAAGGACCGCCTCCTTCCCCCGCGCTAAACAACTACTGGTTCACGCCGCGAAACTCGCATGTCAATCAAGGGAGATTAACTTTACGATTGGATTGTCGACATTCACATGAACCGCCCTATTTTAACAAGTCCAGCGGTATGTTCGCTACCATTGCTGTTCCTCGCCTTCCTGATCAGTCGCTCACAGCGGATCAATTTCAGGAGCGATTTTAGACCTCCGTGGGTCGGAGACGGTAAGGTTTCTTTTTACTTTTCCTTTTGCTTTAAAGTTTATGGTCGCCGGACAGACGCCCTGTGTTTCGTTCAAGGGTTTTTTTGTGAGAAAGGCTGACGCTAACGTGACATTTTTTTTTAATTAAAAGGAGTGGCCGGTGTAGCTAACGCCAACTAGCTTTTGCTAACTTGCTAGCTAGCTGCTCCAGACAGCTTTGTGGCGGGGTGCCGTGAGTAATGCGGTCAGACGACGCTGAAGTCTGCTTATTATTCGTAGCTTCCGATTCAGCAGAGTTAAGTGAAAATTTAAGGAGCCATCCTTGGCTTCATGTCCCCCCTATTGTGATCAAAGCGTGTGAAAGTTTTGGGGAGAGCATCAACGCTTTAAAAACAAAAAAACAAAAAAAACCAAAACCTGTATTTCATTTGTGAGAATGCAACAAATCAAGATTTCATTGCCATCATTTCCACATTCAGATCACTTTGTACCGGGTCCTCATTTGAAAAAAAAAAAGAAATGTCACGGTTTTTTTTTTTTTCGCATCTTCATCACATTACAACAGTTTTCTAGAAAGTCACTATACTTAAACAGGTAAAACATTTTCGAGAGATTAAAGATTATTTAAAACATAGTTTCAGATTTGGTAACCCTTTGTATTCCATCTGTTAAAATAATTAAAATATATAAGGTCGATGAAATGCTGTTTCAGAGTTGTGAAACATTTGTTCTAGTTCTGAAAGTGCACCGTGGTCCTTTTATGCAATTCCACAAATAATATAAAGGTTTCACAAATCTTAAAATTGTGTTTTCATTCCAGATTTGACAAGTCTAAGTGTAGTGGATTTTGATCTGGACCTGATCTAATGTGAAATAAGAGGCGAAATTTACTCTTTTTTTTTTTTGCATTTTACATGCAAAATAAAGGTTTCACAAACTTGAAAGTGTGTGTCAGACAGCGTTGAGGCACAGTCGGGGGTACAAAATGCCGAGGATGGGTCTTTAAGCAAAGTAAGATACGTTTCCCTTTGCTCTTCCCTTAACTGCTGACTCGGAAGCTACGATTCGGAAGCGAACTTCAGCGTTGTGCTTGCTAGCACATCAATGCGTCCGATGTTCGGAGTTTAGAAAACGTTTTTAAATACAGTGTTTGTGTTTTACTTCGCCTTTTTGTACGTGTTTGCACTACAATGGTACCTTTGTACGTAATTTTCACGAGTGCTGTAACCAAGCCGGATGGTGCCGCTTTCTAGCTCATAGCAGGCGGATGTATGTTCCTACATGTCATGATGATAATAGGCAGAATATTTTGCAATCATATAACTAATTTAATCTCCCATTCTTGCAGCTTGCAGCGTTACTGTGGGGAATAACTCAACAGTCTTTGATTGTCACATACCCCCCGGTTTTCCAAAATGTCAGACGACACAACTGTGCCGAATGATAAACGATCCCAGCTTATTCATAAGGCCAAGCTGGCGGAGCAAGCTGAGCGTTACGAGGACATGGCACGATTCATGAAGGAGGTTGTGGAGATGGGAGGTGAGCTGTCAAACGAGGAGAGGAACCTGCTGTCTGTTGCCTACAAGAACGTGGTCGGGGCGAGGCGGTCCGCATGGAGGGTTTTGTCCTGTCCAAATAAGTACAAGGGCACGACTGAAGAGGATACGGGGAAGCATCAGCAGCTGGTCCAAGACTATACGAAGATTGTGGTAGATGAGCTGGAAGGTATCTGCCAGGAAGTTCTGGTAAAGTATTTCAATTTAACACAGATTTTTAAGTTCTTTTGCATGGTTTCATGTCACCTGTATGTGGGATGGAGACCACCATGCTGGAAAAAAAGTACCCTCAAAGTAGAGCAATTACACTATTCAATTATAATTTAACCACATTCAACCCCTTGAATCCTGAGCATATTGGCTTAATCTTTTTCAAAACCATGGGAGGAAAGCAGTGAGCAACTTCCCAAGATCATTACCTCAAAATCAGCACACACACACACACACACACACACACACACACACAAACTTAAAACCAAGTAAATGGTTAGAGAAAGTGCTAACATTTCAATAAAACTAACTTTGAATATATAATTAGATGATTTTTTCAAAAGAAATTAAACAACTTTGATCAGGTCTGAAACTTCAGTCTGGTTTCATTTATACTCTCCCACTAGCATGAGTGGGAGAGACTAGTGGTGAAGTGCTGTCTGTTTTTTAAGACAAGTGTCAGGTGTAGCTTTTAAGGGTACACTTGGAAATGGAGGAAGAAACTATACGCGTTCAACCTAATAGCGTACACCTTCGCATTGAGTCTTTCACAGCTGTTGTCATGACACATCTGCAGTCATGAAATTTAAAGTGACACATGATTATTTTAGTTTGTTAATGTGTGTCAGAAGGCATCTGCCCTGTTTCCTGTGAGCTCCTCTTATGTATAAATGCGGCCGGAGAGAACAAGGATGTATTATGTAGTCCTCCCACTGTTCCTGCCTATTGGGAATCTCGATTTAAAACAATGGGTTCAAAACCTTGTCAGGGCGTGAACCGTCAAAAGGTCATAGTGACTACACCAGCAAGGTGTGTCTAAAGGGGTGGAGAGAAAATTCAGGGCATACATGGGAAAGATATGTTTTACTCTGTAAAGCTATGCTATGTTCACTTTCCACGTAGTCTCATCTGGCAGATAGACGCTTGATGTGGTTAGCCAAGTGCAAGAATTTACATGCCTAAATGACTCATACACTCCCTCAAGACCAGTTTGTGCAGATCATCAAAAATGACACCCTTCTGCAGAGCCACTTTTTCAAGCCAATGAGGCTGTGCTTGACAGTTGAGCTAAATGCACATTTCAAGGCTTAGCTTTACTGGAATAATGGGGGGTGGGATACTCTTGTTTAATCTAATGCAACAGCACAGATTGGTGCTTTGCATTATTTCCAGCCTGCCTTGATAATGGATTAGAGGAGATCTGGGTGGAAGCTCAGCTGTAAGATTGAGATAATTTCCCTGAGCCACTGTATGTAAAAATGCATTGCAAAGCTGCAGAAGCCATTCACTTCCACCCATGTGTGTTCCTGAGAATAAGCACTATCACAGCTGGGACTCAGCATTCAGTATCTCTGCTGGTGAGTGTTGACTGAGGGTAGTTTGTCAGTGGAGGAGGGTGTGTCCGTCCTCATGCCTTAACTTGTCTACACAAGCTTGACAGGTTAGTTATGCACTAGGCTAGGGCGGTATCTAGTTTTTCATACCTTCCTGGAGTTTTACTGTGGTATACGGTGTACAGCACTGAGCAAAAGTCTTTGGCAGTCGTAGATTTGTTGAGTTAGCAAAGTTGTAATGAGGATACATATATTTATTTCTCATTTGTATTTTTAATTTCGCATACACGTTTCCTGTATGTTCTGGCTGTATTTTAGTAAAGAGGCGACTAATAATGATTATGATCATTATGACCTTGCTAAAATAACGTCTAAGGTGGCCTAAGGCTTTTGCATAGTACTGTGTGATGGTATCAGTGTGAGACACCCCAGCACTGCTGCCGAGCGAGTTCGCTACCTTCTGCAGGCTGTCTTGCCATTTTCAGTCTACTCATTAAACAAAGCACTCACGTGACACCAACAAAGGTTAATATTATTACACCTATTTTTTCTTATTAAACAGCGAAAGATCACCATGCACCTTCTGAATTCAAGTTATTCTCGTTTTTTATTCCACTGTTTTAACAATCAGCAACTCCAGTTTGATCAAAATAATTAATAATAATATTAATAATAATAATTAATTCACCAGGTTAGATGTTAAAATAATCAGTTTTTCCTGCTCTCTCTGATATTGTGGGGATAACAGGGATAGTTGTTGAACGGCTGCTTACAATCTTATTCTCTTCAACTGTCAGTCAGCTCAGCTGCCTACTGCACCACGCTGACCTCTGGTGGCACGGGATGCACACAGCATACAAAAAATCCTCCTTTAAACCTCTCCAGTATGAATTTAATAGGAAGAGCAGGGTCCATATTTTTGATCGGTTTTAAAATCACACCGTCTAGATTTCTAAATACCTTGGTATGTTATAATACCGCAATACTGCCCATGCCTGTTGTGACCCATAAAAGCAGAAGCACAGAGATCACCAGAGAAAAGTAAGCTGCTTGTGTGCCTGTCTGTCTTGATTCTCTGCACAGCAGACTGCAGCTAGACAGACTTCAGTCTCAGACAAAAGTAGGTCTCAGCTGAGCGGCAGCAGGGGCTCAAGGAAGGTTCCACATAGGATGTGAATAACCGGGCTCCCATAGATCCTTAAAAAGTCTTACAAGACATTGAATCCATTAATCGAAAAGAAGGCCTTAATTAATCTGTCAGCAGACTTAAAAAATGTTCAGACATGAGAAGTAGGATTTTATTAATTTTTTTTCTGACCTTGTAGTATAGAATCTCAATAATGGGCTACATCTATTTTTTTGTTAAAAAATTTACCAAATTCATCTTCTCAAACAAAAATGTAATATTTTAACACTTGGACAAAATTGTCCTTCAGTTTTGGTTGTTGTAAACTTGGCCTTAAATTTAATACCGAGTGGGAATAAAAAAAGTCTTACAAGTCTTAAATCTAGTTTGCCGTAAGCTGTAGGAAACCTGTAATGAGGCTCCTCTAACTGGATACCAGTGCAGGCTTGTCTGGTATTCCAGTGGTGGAATATTTCAGAATCTACCCCCCCGTCAAAGCCGTCGCAGAACCTGCCACACGTTTTTTTTTCATTCATCGTATCTGATTATTACATTTGCTAAATACATAAAAACCCCACTGCATAGGTAATTGTGCTGCTGCTAATTGAACTGTTAACGAGAGATTAGTCAAGGCTGGGGAAAAAAAAATCCTAAATTCCTGACATGTAAAGGTCCCCACATACATGCACACTGTGCTTTCATGTCAGCACTGGTGGCTGAAATCAGAGCTTTGTGTGAAAGCACTGAGAGCGAGGCTACTCCTCTTCTTGTCTATTGTGCAAAGCATGCAGGGAAAGAGGAATGCTTAGTACTTGAGACATGCGCATGTTTCTGCTGAGCCAATCTTTGTGTCAGTAAATGACTAGGGAGTGGCTGCTGGGGTGGGTTTGGCTCAGACATGGAAGCTTCTTTCTCCCAGGGTTTGAAAGCAAGGCTCTTTTCTTTGACTTAAAGTATTTAAGTAAAAGGCAAAGAGGTTGTTTATATCTATTCTAACACCATATTGCCTTTTTGTCAGGACTGCCCTTAGAGATGAGGTATTGGCAGGCATTTTCCTTCTGAGTGAACAGTTAATCTATTCTCTAAGTCGTTTAATTTGAGTATAAACCACAGTTTCATTGATGCGGATTAGCCCTGGTAATCTTCTCATGTCCATCCAAGGACAGATGATTAAGGATGATTTTTTTTTTAACATTTATTTTATATTTTAGCTATTTTACCACTTGTTTTAATACAGTTACTATGTTGTTTAAAGCCTGTATCTGATTTAAGCAGCCGTGCCTTTTCAGTGGGGCAGAGTCATTTAATATCAGGGTTACCACGCTCATGAAAAACCTGGAGAAGTCACAAAATTTCACAGTCTAAATATCAAGGCCCGGTAAAGTTAAATAATTCCTAAAAATCCCTAAAAGTTTTGCAAAAGTCCTGGAATTTTGTTGAGTGGAATGAATTTTTTTTAATATAATGTGTAATTAAGTTGTGAGTGATCTAATAGTAAAGGAGTGGTTAATGTAGTGAACTCATCATTGAACATCCTAGCTAAAAAATAACCTAGCGGTTGTCCTTAATCTTATTGCTGTAACCTCTAGATCAGATAGAGACAGATCCTACTTGCTAGCCAGATATTGACCTGGAATATATACATGCATATACTGAAAGCATGTTCCTTTTTTTTACTTTCGCGGTTTCACGTAATGTAACGCATGCAGCGCTTGTATCTTACGACTTTACTAATTTTTGAGTAAATTTTAGTGAGGTATTTAAAAGTATAAATCTGGAATAAGATTAGTGTCAGCAATAAGGAAAACACCTGGTAATGGGGCAAGAAAAAAAATATTACAGGTCCCTGAAAATTTGTGGGAAAGTTTTTTAAAATTTTGTCCTCGACAATGTGTGGATACCCTGAATATTAACAGTGCATCTGCTGTTTCACTTGTCTTTGGATTTAATTTTTTGTCTGTATCTTTACCTTATCTGTATCACAGTGTGTTGAGTCTTACTGTTCATTTGTCCATTATTTGTTCAGTGCATCTAATTAAACTGATCTGACATTTTCTGTCTTCACAGAAACTGCTGAATGACCATTTAATACCGAATTCCACAAATTGTGAGAGCAAAGTCTTCTATTATAAGATGGAGGGGGACTACCACAGATACCTTGCTGAAGTCAGACAAGACGAACAGGGTGAGTACATATTTGTACATATATTTTATTTAGAAAGGCACTTCATCCTCGAAGAAAGGCCTTCATGTTATGTTTGTGTGTAACATTTTTTTGTATTTGGAAGTCTTACAGGTGTCCACTTTTTCTTTTTTTATTTGTATATGTAAAAGCTAATAAATCCAGGCATCTTAACACTCAAATAGGAATGTGTCAGCTTTCTTCTTCAAGCTAAAAGCTGGAAATTATGTCAGGTAGGGCAATGCGTCACAGCCGTGTTGCCACAGGACACCATCTCATAGAAAAGTGTAACAGAAATGGGTGGCAGCAAATTGGGCTCCAGCTTTACCAAACGAGAAAGTTTGTAATGACAGAATTTATTCTTCAAGCCTGTCACATGTAGGAATGGGTATCGTCAGGATTTTATTGGTACTGTACCGGTACTGCTTATCGCTATCGATACTTCTTGATGCTACTCTCTATAATTTGATGCAGAAAAGAAAGACATGATATGTAAAGCTGTGAAAAAAATTAAAGTAATTTTGTTTTTGCCACAAATTGGGAAACTCAGTGATTTGACTTCTCATGTGACACTGGCTATTCAAATTTCCTTTGACAAACTATTTCCACTAACCGAGTAAACTGAGAGGTTTCTCAGCAACATAACTTCTCATGTGAATCTTCAGTTTCCTGAGAACGAAAAAAAGATTAGAACTATAGCCTTTGTTAATTCACGTTTATTGTTATTGGGGCAGCTTAAACTTTATTCGTAGCACACCTATCCGCAGTTAACTAACATACCTAAACCAACTTCACACCACTGAAGTGACATTGCTGTTTTTTCCTGTGTCGTCTCCCCTAGTTTTCGTGATGGTAAATGGGCTGGACCCGGGTCTCTGACCTTTCTACTGAGAATGAAGCAGAGACTACTGCTTTATTGATGTAGTGACTAAAAACTAGCTAAATTAACCTATAGTCACATGTGTGAAATATATAAGAAACCGTCTTTGGGAAAAATGTATATGACGGGTAGTTTTAAGTTTGGCAATCGATTATCGCTTCACTTTCGGGGAGCTGTCATATTTTCTGTCTTTACATACGGTCTGTGGTTTGATCCAGTGAGTTAAAATGTTTAATTTTTGTATCTTTGACGAGAAACTTCTAATTTTATGTTATTATCTTGGATGCCATGTTTGGACAAACTCTCAGATGGTGTTGCTTTAAGTGGATTTATATCTCAGCCTTAACACGCATACATAAATGCCTGTTATTATATTCAGTTTGATTTCTTCCTCTATCTCCAGTGCACAAAGAAAACTCGGAGCAATCTTACAAAAAAGCGTGTGAAGCCTGCGAATCTATGACCTGCACACATCCCATCCGCTTGGGCTTGGCACTCAACTTCTCCGTCTTCTACTACGAGATCCTCAGCTCCCCTGAAAAAGCCTGTGAATTGGCTAAAAAGGTCTGTAGACTTTCTTATTAAAATTGGTAACTTTATGATGTCCTTCATTTTTTTATGTTCCAAGTCTTAAACGTGTCCCTTTTTGCTTCCAGGCATTTGACGAAGCCATTGCAGAGCTTGACCAACTAAATGAGGAGTCCTACAAAGACAGCACTCTTATCATGCAGCTCCTTAGAGACAACCTGACAGTGAGTGTTCTGCTGACACAAAAAAAGGATCTTTACTGTGCAATAATAGTGCTAATTGCCACAATGTCTTCAGACAAACTAATTTGTTGAAATGGTCTCACTTGAGGGCAAGGCCTGTTCTCACAGTAAGGGATGAGACACGATGAACCGTACAAATTGAGCTTAATGCCGTAATGAGAAACAGAAACAGTTATCAATCTGAAATTCCAAGAGCTTTTGGAGCATGTCGCTCACACCTCCAGGATTGGCTACAAAAATGTCCCTGGTACAGTGAACTTCAGTGGCTGCTTCATTGCCACTGTGTGCTAAATAAGTTCCCCTGAAAGTCCGTAATGGATTCAGTAGAATGATTAGTCAGTCCTACTATATACAAATGTACTGTAAATCTGTGCAATGTTCTCACGTCCTGTAGGCATCATGGCAACAGTTAACTTGAATACACACATACTCACATGCAAACAATGGGCTGTAGACTCTAGCAGGTCATATTTGTGCAAAATCTGGCGACATTACTTTACCTTGGTTCTTTGGTCTCTCACAACGTCACCGGCTCTGCATCCCTCAGCTTGTCAACTTGGTTATGAGGGGGAGATGTAACAGCGCTATCTGTGTTTGCAACACACAATAGCTTATCGAGGCAGCGGTAGACCAGCAACTCTGCCATTCAGTCGAGTAAAACGACTGTTTTTGTCAGTGTAGTCTGGTGTTTGATATAACAGCTTCAAATCCCTGTCGGTAAGTGCTGTGTTATGGTAAAGGTGTGACAATATTCTAAATATAGTGAATAATTAAACTGATAGTTTTTTTTTTTTAGGTGGGTTATTTTTAAGATGGCTTAAAACTAATCTATTAAGGCAGAGTTTGCTGAGTGCCGTTTTATTATATGTACATGATGCAGCGGTTTACTACCTGGAATTTTTTATAGATAAACATTGTGATTCAGTTCAATTCAATTGCAAAAATAAACAGAAATGGCCCTTCAATATAAAAGCTCTATGCCAGAAATTCGGTCTACCTTAAAATAAAGTGTTCCATTCAGGATGGACTTGCAACAAACTTTTGGACCGCAACCCACCAGTTGGAAACCACTGCACCATAATGCATCAAAATTCAGAAAATGTGAAGGAGTCTGGATATTTGAATTTATTCCACTATATTTTAAAATATCGTATGTTTTTCTCCTCAGTTATGGACATCAGATACCGCTGCTGAGGAGGACGATGGTGGAGAGGCATGCAAGGCTGTCCAGGATGAGAGCTAAGAGCACAAGCCCTCGATGTTTGTGTCATCTCCAAAAAAAACAAAAAGAAAAGAAAAGAGAAAAAAAATAACTTTTTACACATCCTTCATTCCTTATTGCTTCACTTAAATATTCTACAATTAAAACCCATTTCTGAAAAGAGTCATGTAAGGAAATGATAATAATGATTAAAAAAAAACAAAAAACTTTTTTTTCCAAAGTGTAGATTTGAATCGGTGAAAAGAGAATCCCTCCATTCCTTTGGTTTGTGTTTGTCCTGGCCTTCCCATTTGTGCAGTCTCAGCTGTAGAAAAGTGATTGATAGCTTGACATGGTATTAGACTCCTAGCTCACTTTAGGGTCCCATCATCAAACAACCGGAAACCTACATTCCATCAATTGAGGCAATGTTTTCAATGAGAAATATTAAGATATAAAAAGTAGTTCCCCACATGACTTTTTATAAGAGTGTCTGTCTCTACACAGTTACGTGGTACGGTTATAGCAGCTGAAGTCCAACTTCAAACAGATTAAAATTTCACACTGCAGGGAAAGCTAGTGCACTTTACATGCTGGCAACACATACTATAATACAGCCAAGTAGTGCCAATTGGTTAAATGCTCACTTTCTGCCCTGATTATATTGCCAGTCTTTTCACTGAAGCATGCCTATCGTTTGGTGTGGGGGTTAATGGTGGAGGCTTTACTGACCAAATACAGGGATTTTTTTTTTTTTTTTTTAATGGGAAGGCTCTGTCATGCATGTCTCTGGAGATATTACACTGGAATGGGAACAAATGCTGTAACACGCAAGTTCATGTGTCAAGTTTAGTAATTTTCAATGCAGGTTTGTACACATCCTTCAGGTGGGTGATTTGTAGTCTGTCCAGTGATTGTCATTAGAGATGCGGACCACTATTGTTTTGCTATTCATTGAATTGTAGTCCCCCAAAGCCTTGTGGAACTGTTTGAATCCCTATGTATCAGCTATGTTAACATGAATAAAACATTTTATAGACCACGTCTAAGTTGGCGTTTCTCTTCCTTTTATTTGATAAATAATGTATGTTTGTAAATGCCCTGCTTCAGTTTGCTTAACTTGATTGTTAAATGACTTAGTTTTAGACAAGAATGCAATTTATTTTCTTTTGGAATTTCACTCTGTTATTTTAAGGGAGTTAAACCTAATTTAACAATTTTGTCCATGTCATTCTACTAATGTTGTTTTTATGAAGATTTTAAGGTTTTTCCTGTTGCATTTCTGAAGGGAAATTGATCTTTGACGAAATTTACCACTGGTTTTCCTGATGTGAAACTGCAAGTGGATAGTTGAGTGCAGTCATGCTCATCTGAGCATCCACCTGGGTTATTTTAAAAGCAAAAAAAAAAGGAAATTCTCATAGGCTCATTGAGTTGTCTGTGTCATCTGAAAACAGAAATAGCACTAATACTAAAAAGACTTTAAAATGTATTCTGTTATTCTGTCCACAATATGCAATAGTTGCCTGTATTCATATGCAAAATTAAATTTTAATTTTATTGGCAGTGGTGGAATGTATGAGGGAGGGTAGAGACTGATGGTTAAGAAAGAGCTGAGTCATCTGTATCTGTCTATCTGTGTATGTAAAAAAAAAATCTGTAACTTTATTTAACTGCAACAGATAATGGTCACTTTACAGATTGACCCTTTGAAACCTTGGCAGGAAAATGGTTAGAAAGGTTAGGGTTAGCATATTAGGAAAAAAATAATACAGAAATTAGTGAGAAATTAATTTTTAAAAAAAAGTACTTGAAAATTATGTGAAAATTAGCAACAAGCACAACAACAAACATCCAACAAAAAATACAATTTTAAAATAGGAAATGACCTGAAAAAAATATTATAATTCAGTAAAAGAAATCAAAACCAATTTGCTAAGGGTTTAAATACATTTGAAAGGCTTCTGAACGCAGCAAAACAAAAGTGATGTCACTTCAGGTTCAAAGGGTTAGGGTTGGTCAAATTGTAAAATATGACATATTATTACAGATTAAAATACCCAACAGAATATCAGGTATTGATAAACGTGGCTACACCTCCTCTTATTACAACATAAAATACACATTATTTCTTTGAAAATAACATTGCAACAATATAATAATCTGAGAAGGGCATCTCCTGCATAATGATTACTTTTACCTGAGATACTTTAATTAAACTTTTCTGATAGTGCCCACTTTTATGTTAGTAATATTTTGCATGCCATGCAGGAAATCTGGTCAGAATGGTGTATTTTTAATTAAAGTGTTGTATTGCAACTTTTACTTAAGGAACTATTCTTTACTTATCAGAGGAGGGGGTAGCTAGGGTATGATTTCTTTCTATTTTTTATTTCTTTTAATTTCTTTTGACCCTTCCTGGGGCAACAAATATTTTTCCTTGAGCCTCCCTGTGTGACCTGGGAAAAAATGTATGATCCTCCCTACACTATAAATTAGTTGTTAGATTTTAAAAATGTACTCTTTGATGTTTGAGAGTTAAAAGTTGAAGATGAAACCCTGAAGTTGAGATGTGTTTTTATGTGGGTTTTTTTATGCATGCCAGTTTGTTCGTGGAAACAGTTTAAAATGTTTAAATAAGATGTAGAATGAGGTGATTTTAATGAAATAAAACTTTTTAAAGCCTAGATTTGGTTGTTTTTGTTTTCTCTCGAAAGAGTTCGTCGCACATTATGTGTTCAAGGACCGCCGGAAACTTGAAAAACCAACTATAATATAGTTTTTTTTTACAGTTTCCGGTTGTGATAAGTGATGTAATTTTAGCAATTTTAGGTTTAAATGCAAATGAAAGTCGTCTGACCACAGCACAAAAAAACTGATGTATTTTCAAAAGGTCTCAAAGGGTTAAAGTTATATGCCCTCCCCTAAACGACTGTCTGAACTGTCCCTGAATAAGTGTCCTTAAATACATAAATATTTTTAAATATTCGTGTTGGTTTATGTATTGATATCATGCTTGTTTATTATTATTTATTATCTTCTGTGTAAAATGCATTTTTTTAGTGCTCTCGTGTATGTTGGGGTCCTCGTTTGTCTGACTTGTTGTCAAAAAAAAATGTCTAAAGCGGATGTTTCTACTTGGCGGACTTCCGGGTAGCTTAGCTAGCTAGCTGTCCAGACAGTCTGAGACAAACCAAACCGACGAACTTGTGACAATGACAGCACTACTATTGTGACCGAGCTGCCTGAAAATGAGGAGCATACTGTTCATTGCCTTCCTGGCTCCTTGTTGGGTCAACGGTGGGATTAAATCAAGAGTTACTACGGAGGAAAATCACGAAGAAAACCCGGAGTTTGGTAAGTAATTGAGTAAGCTGAACCAAGCCAACGTTAGCTTTAACGTAAAACTAGCCGTTTTATCAATAAAGAGCATTAATTGGGACTATTGAAACTTCATGTTATACATGTCATGTTTATTTTATGTGTACTCGACATTAACATATGCCCTGTTACGTGTTATAAAGATTCAGAGTCCTGGTTAGCTGCTAAATCAAACCACAGCATCAGGGCTAAAAAGCGGATTGGCGGATTGGTTTTAGTATTTGACTGCGGTGATTGAACGCGGTTTATGTTTGGTAATGAGTATGACCATTATCTGTTTTCCGTGTCTTCCAGATGCTCTGAACTCCGTCCTGTCAGATTTTGAGGTGCTGCCAGTGTCAGGCCTCCAGCTGCACTCAGTGAGGAAGAGGGATGTCCACACCCAGTCCCACCTGGAGCGCCTGGTGAGCTTCAGAGCCCTGCAGAGGTACAGCAGCACACCATCAAGTCCGGCATAAACCGACCTCAAAGTACAGCTGTTTAAGGATTGCCTGTTTTCGGTATTTGGCGAGATATAGTGAGATTTTGATGCCATGGGTTTATCATCCGTTAGCCCGCATCTCTGTAGTGAGGACCTGGGGGAACCGTAGACTGTTGTTGTTTGTACATTTTTAAAAGCAAGCTCTATTTTCATGCTTTTAACGCACTCTAGCACATTATTTTTTTTTAATTCAGAGTTCACATTCTTACCATTGGGAAATTGAAATGTGTAGGTTAACTCAAACAGTTTTGTTGTTTTTTTTTTGTTTTTTAACACTGAATTATTCTGTTGTGAAAAATGTTGGCAGTTGTTAGTAATTAGTATTAAGGGGGGGCAGGGTATTTTACAACTGCCTTACACATTTAACAGTTTTAAACAGTTCAATGTTTACTGGTTAACAGTGGTGAGATGTAAATAAGGCTATATTTACTTAAGAACTGTATTTAAGTAAGGTGACCAGATTTCAGAAATGAAAACCGGGGAAATTTCCAGTTCGGCGGTCAGTATATCATTAAATTATTATCAAGTGTTATTATCTAAGAAATAAAATGACATTTACAGTTTCATTTGACCATGGTATGCTGCACTATGATACACAAATGATGCATTATTATGTATTAAAATATCCAGCATTATATAAGAATTAAAAGCTCCGTGGCACTGACCCTTTCACAGAAGGTCCTTCCACAGTGCAAAAATGAACTACAAAGTTCAGACGACAGCCAAAACATCTGCAGTTAGTCTGATGAAGTCAGTATTTTCCAAAATTACTGTCGAAAACACTGCCAATAAAAACAAAAACTGTAAAAAAACAACAACAAAAAAAAACGAACTACTTACCTAAACATCTAAACTAAACCACCTAACAACTTACAACTTACTAACAAGATACCATCCTGATAAATAACAAAAGAGTAATATTGACCCTTAACTGATCTTTTGTGATATATTTTTGCACAAGGACTGTGGATTAGGGTTGCAGTGGTATTCTGGTTTCAGAGTATCCCATGGTATAAAAATTGATGGTTATCATACAGTTACCTTTTTGCGGCACTAAATAAGCTCATCACTTAATTCCATGTGACTCCTCACAGCGTTATTGAAAGCAGCCATGTTAAGATTAATGTAAATATTGAGGTACGTTTTCTCTTTTTTTTCCCCAGATATTTCAAGCTTTATTTGACCACCAATACAAACCTTTTCACTGACAACTTTAAAGCAGTGTTTGTTGATAAACATGGGAGAGAGGAAAACTATGATGTTCATCTTCAGAACTATTTTACCGGACATGTTGTTGGTGAGTAAATCGCTTACAGGGTTAAATTTTTTTAAAATAAGATTTTCTTTCTCCTTCCTGACCCGGCATTTCACAGTAGTCTCTTGCATGTTCAAAACAAGTAAAGCTTAACAGACAAATTATTGTTTTTGTAAGAGCTTAATATGAAAAATGATCATGTAATAATTGCTATTATTTGCCAATTATGGCAAAAACTCTGAAATTATTATAGTATGTTATGTATGTTAATGTATCTGTACACATTCTGCTTAACAGATTACAAGATTTAGTCTGCATATGTCAAACTTTTAATTAAACTAACCTTATATGTGTTCTGATTGTAGGAGAGGAGAATTCACGTGTGCAGGCGCACATCGAAGGCGACGAGTTCTCTGCTCACATTTTAACAGATGAAGCAGAGTACAACGTCGAGGTAATAAGGGGCTATAAAATCGTTGTGTCTGTGTTGAATCCAAACAGAGAAGGCAATGACCCCTTTTTTTCCTAAACACTTAACTCTCAGCCATCTTATCTAAGACATTTGATTTAAAGGGAGTCTTTGCAGATGTTCAATCAGCTTTGTATGAAAACAGTATGGGTAGTATGTGTAGATGTGAGTTTACAGGTGAAGCAGTTTTTATGTGTATTTTATGATTTTCAAACAAATCTATTAATGTCAGTCAAGAGTGAGAAGAAATTAAATGTTCCCATTGCAATCGTCAGTGACGTGGCATTATTTTAAATGCCCTAAAGCATTTCACTTCCTATCTGTCTTTTTATATTTTCAGATTTTCTGTCTTTGCTTTTGTTGCTCCCTTTTTTTCTCCCAACCCCTCTACTCCTCCTTGTGACCCTCTCTGACTCATATTTTCCCTCTAATGCCACCTGTTTCTCTCTGGCCCTCCAGCCCCTGTGGCGGTTTACAGATTCCCCAGCTGATGGCAGGCTGCTGGTTTATCGCTCCGAAGACATCAGGAATCTGAGCCGCATCGCCTCTTCAAAAGTGTGTGGCTACATCCACGCAGAGGCTAATGACCTGCTGCCACAGACTGCTGGGAGGGATTGGGACGAGCAGCAGAAGGAGGAGGAGGACGAGGAGAAAGGTGAGCTCTGCTGTCTGTTTTCCTCAATAGAGGTGGAGAGTCTTGCAAATGTGTGGTCATCTTTATAGTGGTTATCTGTAGGAGGAGGATGGAGCATATCAGGGGTTGGAGAGCATAAATCTAGTGGAGCCTAGGCTCCGTGCTCTTGTTTGTGGATGGTAAAGAGTGGATAAAAAAAGAGTAGGAGGATAACAAATGTTTGAGGTGGAGAGAAGGAAGCGGTAGGCTGTAGTAGTGAGACAAAGGAGGTGGGTGTTAGATTCTGTAACAGTCACTTTAATAAAAGCCTTTTTTATCTGTAAAACCCAGCCTAAGTTATGCACATACACACTGCTGACAAGTGGGTATTATGTAATGATCGAATGCTTTGATTCTTTTGTGCTGCTTTGGAAATGTAAAGCATATAACGATGATAATGTGCCAGAGGAGATATCTAAAACACCTCTCACTGGCTGCTTGTTGAAAGCTCTCGTCAGGGATACGAGTTTAGGTGAAGGTTCTTATGGAGGAGGCATTAAAATTCATAGAGGCTCTGCTGCCCAATGAGATGACTCTGAGGCGTCACTGGTCTCCCACTGCTTGTTGTTGAAGCCAGGGCAGCGCACACCCACACTTCTCAGCAGTGTACAGCCAAGTGTGTGTCGTAATGCTCCAATGTTATGTCTTCCTGTTGTCCTTTTCTGTTATTTTTTAACTACTCATTGTTTGAGGCGTCTAGGTTACATAAAGTTATGAGGCAGATCTCCTCAATGCTTCCCTGCGGCAGTGGGATAATGTGATAATTTGTTGGTTAATTTGTATGTGAACGACAATGACGACGACAAAAACGACGACTTCACCATTAGGGATGCACAATAATATCGGCACTTGATCAGTATCAGCAGATATTGGCTTTAAAATGGAATATCAGAATCAGCACACGTGCTGATTTCTGTCGATATCACAAACCATTTTTTTACTGACAAAGTGAACATGTACAAAATATCAACCCGAAGTGGATTTTTATTTTTTAATTTTGCACAATGAGTGAAAGCATACACTGAAAAGCATTGTATTTTATGTCTCGATCTGCTGGGGGGCTGTCGCAATAAAGTATGCATAATATGATGCTAATTCCACCACAGAGGAGACTTGATGATCACTAAAATTAGATGGAACTAAAAGTCGATATATTGGTATCAGTAATGGCTATTGTCCAAATAAGTTGTTATATATTGGCAAAAAATCCAATATTGTGCATCCCTACTCACCATGGTCTCTGGAAAATTTTGACATGCAGTTTTCACTATTTTCTAGTTGCTGTTGAATGGATTTGAAGAGTTTGTTGGTTGCACTAGTGGCTGTTAGCACCTAACTCTGCTTGTTAGCCACTGACCCGCATCAGCAGCATGCAGGCAAAGCAAGCAGCTGCTGGACTTCACATCTGTTAATCCAATTGAGATCTGGACTGTCTTGAGAAGTTTTAAGGTTTATTTCCTTTTTTTCTGCCGTTCTTTGTATATTTTCCTGCTTTTTTGTCTTTTGGCAATCACATTCCTTAATAGTAATAACCAGTTCATTTATAATAAGTTAATATTAGGCTGTGGTAGCGTGTGTTTGCTCCATTTATACATTTGCACAATTCTCTTGTAACAGATAGTTGTGGAGAAAATGATTTCATTCCTCAAAGTGCTTGAAAAAATCCTTGAAAATCCTTGAATTTGACTTGGCCCTGTCTGTATGACCCCTATAAAATGCTTTCTTGTAGATGCTATGTCTTGCACGAGCATCACTTAATCTATTTGGAAAAGTCAAAATATTTGGTTCAACACACAATTGTTAGTCAAAACCATTGAGTATCTATAATTGATCTTAAGGTTGTGTGGTCTTTGTAGTTTAATGTTGTACTAAATACAGTAGACCTCACTCATTGTAGTAATATGCTCTCTACTGTTAAGATAAGATTTTAATTCAGGCTCGACAAACAGAAGGAGAGCTTAATAAGTTCACAGGCAAAGAAAAAAGACATGCTGCTAAATGTGAAAATGAGGGCAATTAACAACGGGATACTGGAACATGGCCTGGTTGTTTGACTTTTTGATGTATCCTTATGTAAGTTTACACTTGACTGTTTGATTATAGCAGTCCTCATAAAATCTGATTATTGCTTCTTTTCCCCCCTTTTTTTCTGCTGGGACCAATTTTCTTTCTCTACACCCTCCCACATCTCTCTCTTACTGCTCCTGCTACTCCTCCATCGTAGGTTACCACCACAGAGAGAAGAGACAGGCTCACGATCCTAAGAAGAACACCTGCCCCCTGTTGCTGGTCGCAGATTACCGCTTCTTTGAACACATGGGCCGCGGACAAGAGAGTGTCACGCTCAACTACCTGGTTTGTCTTTATTAGCTTGTTGGTATTAACATGCATTTAAGTGATCCAAACACAATCTGATATAGTGACTGTTAATGCCACTTATGCTACAAGGTCAAAGCCTTGGGCATTATTATAACGTCTATTGAGAATGCATGTGTGGCGGTAGCTGACGACTGTGTCTGTGTGTGTGTGTGTGTGTGTGTGTGTGTGTGAGAGAGAGAGAGAGAGAGAGAGAGAGTGAGTGTGTGTGTGTGTATGTGTGTGTGCGCACGTGCGTGCACGCTGTAAAATCTCAAAGAATCAGTTCAGTCAATTTCTTTTTGTTAAATAATTCAATAAATTCCTCTTCTTCAACTCATCATCTAGGCAGTTGAATCTCACAAAGTTTTGAGTAAACACAAAATCACTAAGAAAACCAGACAGAAGTGCCAGATATTTCCTACTTCTGTTGGTAAACCAAATAGAAACTTTAATGATAATATATTCAATGTGTTTCACACAAAGAAGGGATTTTTATTTCTGCATTTGACACATATAATCAAACAGTTTCACTGGTCAAAGAAATTTCTTGTTTTATGTCATAATAAACATTTAGCCACACTAATATTGTTTCTCTTCAGTTTTGGTTAGAAAAGAAATAAGTCTTAGATGTAATTCCATGTGGCATTAAAAACCCTTTAAAAATCATGCATCAGGATGCATTAGCATTTACACTACAATAGATGTGGTCAAATGAATCCCAGACCACCTTTGCAAAAGATTTGGCTGATGTGGTCACAATGCGTATTGGTGGTTGTTTGTATTTATGTAGCACTGTCCACATGTGATGTTGAAACCAGGTGTAAACGGGCTCTGTGGTGCCGTGTGCAAAAGTAGTGCAGAAAGAATTCACTATGTTAAGATTTAACATGCATCCCTGTGGAGAAAAAGAGAATGTATTTTTTTGATTTCCACAGTTTTCCAACAATTGACAAATCTATAATCTATGATCAGAATGTCTACTGTATCTGTGAAAGAAATTCAAAATAAATCTATGTATTTTATTCTTTTTTTTATTATTTTTCCCACTCCAGATTGAGCTGATTGATCGAGTTGATGATATTTACAGGAACACAACCTGGAATGACGACTTCAAAGGCTATGGGGTCCAGATCCATCAGGTGAGTTTGACTGGCTGTGAGTTGTACTTTGTTGTATTATGGGGCACGCTTTCAAAGTCAGTCAGATGTTTACGGCTCCTTCTAGATGTATGAGGATTTTTTGTCAGCATCTCAAATTTTGGTCATTTTGTTTTTTGTTTGATTTTCAACAAAGCCTCAGCTTTCACTGTATGAAACTCTTTTGCCAAATTCAGATTTGGAGCTTGTAAAGGCATGATGATAAACAAACCGAACATTTATCAAATGCACTCTTGTCCTACTCGGCTCCTCTCTCCCTCCCTTCATGTCTTCATGAAATTCATGTCTGATCCAACTGATTCAGACATTTGTGCTCTCAGAAACAGGTTTGCAGTGCACATTTGATGGCAGTTAGATTCTCCACAATTAAGTAGTTAAGTTCGATTTACAGAAACCGTGAGCACCAAAGTATCGTTCATCAGATTTAATTTCATGGTAAACAAGGGAGGGAAAGTGTTGACTCCTTACCTTTTAAGTGGTTTTAAGGTCTGTCCCTTTCTCAATTATTTATTTTACTTTAGTCTATAAAGGTCTAATGATTACTATTATTATTTTTTTAATGAAAACAAATCCAAGTCTTGAGAATTGTCTAAAAGTCTGATGCTCACTGTATACTAACTTCATCTGACCGCAGTTCTATTGACATAAACATTTTTTTTCTTCCTACACGTGTTGTTGGGTATGCTTGTTTCTGTTACCTTGCTGGCTAGAAAAAAAAGGAAAATCTTTTCAGTGTATTTTCAGACCTGAGACAGCCCCTTGAAGACAGCATAGGCTCCCAGTTAGGAACTCTAATGTGCTCTGTCACATATCTTTCTGGCTACCGTACTGCAAACTTTAAAGTCCTTAATCCCAAAATCATTGCTCACTGACAATCTTTTTGTAGTGTGATGTATTTTGCTTAATATTTTGAGTACAACAACAATATTGCTGTCATTGGAAAGCTAACCACCTCTTTCCAACAGTGTATAAAACTCAACACGTGTTTGAGGGTCAATGTGACTGAAAATCATATAGGCAGTCACATGTAGTCAAAGTCTGACTCGTGAAACAGTTTGAGGCGTTTTAGCGTCTGACACCAGTGCTCCCAGCAGCATGACAGCTTTGTCTTACATGGAGTTACTCCCGGAAGTGAAGCTGAGAATAACACTGTCCCTCAGTGTGTTTGAGAACAGCATGTTTAGGAGGAACTGAAAGCTTTTGTGTGTGCTCTGTGGGGTAATTTAATTTGTTCCACAGGCTTTGGGAATGAATGGAGACACTGTTTGTCATACTGTGAGTTGTGGGTTTTCTCACTGAAAAGATATGCATTCATTTAACAGCTTAGAGTTACTTTCCAATTTTCCTCACCATACATATCAAGAAGAACTTGAAATGCACCACTTTGAAGTCCAATACCTTTAAAAAAACCTCAATGACTTAAAATGCAAACTTAAAAACAGGATGCTGACATAGCGGCTTTAGAGTCACATGGTCCACTCTGCCTTTGCATTAACGCTTTGATAATGTTACTACTTGGGCACCTACAAACTATGTAGCAGTTAAATATAAAATAATTTATGCTGCATCAGTAATTTGGAGATCAAAATAGATTAAATGTGTGTCATGCATCATAAAATTTGGACTAGGAAATGTTTCACATTACAATACATATGAGCCAGTGTGCTATGATTTGTTTAAATTATTTTAATAAAACTTGATTTATTGTTGCTAAATATCGTTTTTGGTTACAATTTCAGATCATCATCAACAAGGAGCCCACAAAGCCTCCTCCTGGTGCTGACAAAGGCTGGGTCCATTATAACATGAAGGACAGCCCTGTGAAAGACAAGGAGGTCTGGGATGTAAAGAAACTTCTGGAGGTGAGAAAGAAAAAGACACAAAAAAGGGAATGTTTGAGGAAAACAATGGGTCTGTTTTTCTGATGTTTTTTTGTGTAATGTGTTTACACAAATGCGAAAAATGTACAAATGTGCTGGAAGCTTACCAAAGTTCTTGGCCAATAAGTAACAAGAAATACCACTAAGGCATTGAATTTATTTTTATAAAAATAAGTCCTTAACTGGTATTAAAACTTGCCAAATTAGTATTTTAAAAGTCTTAAAAATGCTTAGACATGGCAAGTATTATTTTATGTGTCATTTTTTTGTACTGTGCATTATAAAATCTCCAAATAAATGATAACATGTTTCTTTTTAAATTATGTTATTTTTTTTTGATAAAAATCACAAAGAAAACATGGCCAGGTATTTCCAATTTCTAATCAGTTCTAACTTTTTCGCTGGACTAGAATATTTTATGTAACATTAAAAATTTGGGCAAAATTGTGCTTAACCTTAAGTAAATAAAAGTTTTGTTTTTTCTGTTAATTTTAGACACTGTAGAATTGGATTGGTCTTAAATTTCATTCATGGGGACATTAAATCTTGGTTAAAAAATAATGTATTGAAAAATGTTTTGCCCGAATGCTGCCGTAAAGATTAGATGTGATAAATGTGAGTTAGATTAATGATATTACACATAGCTGCTTTTCCATATGTTAAAGTCCCCGTCTTAATAATCTTATAAAACCAATGTCAGTGTTTTGAGTCCTTGTGGGGAAAAAAGAAGTAAATCTAACTCTGACATATAAAATGTTGGTAAAAAATAGTTCTGCTTTTCTCCCTCAGCAATTCAGCTCAGACATCGCTGACAACGCCTCCGCTGTGTGTCTGGCCCACCTGTTCACCTACCAGGATTTCAATGAGGGCACACTGGGGCTGGCCTACGTGGCCCCCTCCAAACCTCAGGCCCTTGGCGGCCTCTGCCCAAAAGGTAAGGACACATCCCTTATACCCCTTTGCATCTGTCAACTGTGGTTCTTGAACTGGTTCCATTCGGCTTTCTTCTCTGAACCTGGATGCTGTCTAGTGAGCCATCCTGTGTTTTAAGCAGTTCTGAGCAGAAGCATTGTCATCAGACTTATATAATCAATACGCTACAGAAAGTTTCTAGCTTCCGGGTTTACTTCGGGGATATGCAGCCTAATGAAAATGCACATTAGTGTTTCTTCCCACTCAACTCATAGACTTTACATTGTGATCATGTCACAGATTTTTAAATTGCTTTTTCAGCTAAAGGAAAGTTAAACTAATATATAACCTCCATGGCTCATTAGAAAGATTCAAAATTGACCTTTTTTTGAAGTTTTAGGTGTCCTGGCAGCATTTTTACAGATGTCTCTTAAAAATGGTGGTCTACGGGGATGATGCTTTTGGGCAAGGGTTCATTAAGGGATGGGGATACAGCATTCGCAGCAGGGCCTCGTTCATTCCAATGGAAGCTGCTCAGTGGCACAGGAAGCCAAAAAAACTCTATTTTCGCTATATGAATTTACCTGGATGATCAGTGCTGCTCCAGCACTATAGGGCCCATCGAGCAAGTGCATTAGAAAGAGCTGGCTACTCCTGGTTTAGCGCTCGGCTAACTTGAATCGGGATAAAATTATTTAATCTTGCGGCTCTTTTAGACTTTCCAAATGTCATCGACTGAACAGATCAAATCCAAGGGACAAGAGTCTTTTAGCAGGGGTTGTGACGCTCAAAAAATGACAGACGTTTCCTTCTCAATACAAGTAAATTGGAACAATTTGTTTTGGGCTCAGTGGCATCACATGAAGTTCCCAGGAGTTGTGATTCGACTGTTTGGCCACTTTGAAAATTGGTTTCTAAGCAAGGCGCCATTCCTTGGGGCCTGTTTTTGGGCCATATGGTATTTTTTTTTACTGCAACATTGCAAGTGACCACTGAGAAAAACTGACAGAAAGGCTGAGCTGTTTTCATGGGGGCCCTGAGGAAAACCTGCTTTTTTTTGGTTCCAGCTGGGAACCAACTTTTCAGGTTCTGACTCAATATATTTTTTGTTGAAATGCTCTGAATGGCTCAAAATCAGTTGCAGGAACTGGTATCATGTTGGTGAAAAAGGAGTTATTGTGGCAAAATGGCTTTGTTTTGACATGCTGTGCATTAAATATTATACATCTACATTTTGCAACACCTACAGTAACAGTACATGGTTAATGCAGGCCGACTGCCATGTTTTAAAGACCATCTCTGTTGCAGTATAAATGAAAATCTGCTACAACCATTTAAAGTGAAAGTAGACTGTAAAGCTGCTAATTGATCTGTTTACTAGTTGGACAGACTCCAACTGGCTGAACACGGGCCAGGGAAGTGCCAAAAGTGGCATGGAGGTGTGGATAAACTATCATGAATTTTTGTAAAGCAAAATGGGTATTGACATCTTGCTTTTCTTTGTCCTTTTCTAGTGTACTACCCATCTGCCGCTGCGAAGAAGCCCAGTTACCTCAACACAGGGCTGACCAGCACACAGAACTATGGCAAAACCATCCTGACAAAGGTGGGTTTAACTTAGGACTTAGGTAAGGACTTAGTAAAAAAAATTACTAGGTGCAATTTCGGCCTGGAGCCAGGATGTTATGCAACATGTCATCCTGCCAAGTGTAGGCAGTAAGTAGAGCAGACACACCTTTTTGTGTGGGTGTTGTGAGTAACGATATTAACGCTGTGGCATTTTGACGCCTCTGTCATCAGTATGTTGCGTGCTCCTCAGCACAGTTTATAGTCAAGTTTCAAAACATCAATGAAAGCAAGGAGGAAGTTTTGAAACTGGTATCTACAGCCTCTGTCATAGTAAGCATATTTATTCTAATCACTGAAGTCAGTGTTATGAGATCGTGCAACAAGACATACTGTTAGTCCCGCAATTGTTTCTTGACAGAATTGATTTTGTGTGATTTATTCCTTATTGTTTCACACAATAGTAAACTATATCTTTGTACTGAATTACTCCTGTCCAGTGTGACTATCTGCAGTTGTTCACTTTTATACATTTTAGAAAGATTAGATCCAGCTCCCTCTGTTGAGATCGCCTCAAGGAATGTTTGAAGCTTTCAGTTAATTGGTATCTGTCTTTTAGCTGCTTAATGCTGCAGTTTAAATCTGTTTTTTCCATTTACATTTTTTCGTAGGTTTTTTTTGTTTTCTCTTTCGATTAAGCCCATTTTGTCATCAGAGAGACTATCCAATCATGTATTAGGTGAAGAAGAATTTCAGAAATTTAACAAGAAAATATTCAAAATTCAATGAATATCAGTAAATTGTGATCTAACACAACGTTGCACTTTTTTTGTCATCAAAGAAAGTGCTTGAGTACAGCTATAAAACAAAAATCCCATTCTTTTCTAAAATAAAGTGCTTCACATCTTAGCTTCGCATTGCTCTGCTCTAAATTTTGACGTAGCAGTCTTAGAGGACCTCTTTCACATGACTGCAGGCTCTGACAATAATGTTCGTTATCAAGATTTTAGGAAACCCAACATCAAAGAATAAAGTAATTCCTGATTTAATGGGATTTTTTAAATTATAAGGAATGCAGTTTGTTTTTTTTAGTTCCTGTGAATATAAACCAATTAATCTTATTTTCGATATAGTTTCTTCTATTCATTTAGCTAAGGTACTGGCAATAAAATGCTGATAATGTCAGGGAAATTTGCAATATTCTGCATTTTACAGTTGGTTTCATGTTTTGCATCAAATTCCTCTGTTCTGTCTGAAGTTTACTCTGGTGTTTTTTGTGTTTCATCAGGAAGCAGATTTGGTGACGACTCACGAGCTGGGCCATAACTTTGGAGCAGAGCACGATCCTGACAACATCCCTTACTGCGCTCCCAGTGACGACCAGGGCGGGAAGTTTGTCATGTACCCGATTGCTGTGAGCGGAGACCACGTCAACAACAAGGTACCTTTCCAAACAGTGCGCAAATAAAAAAGATACTGAAACTTCAACATACAGTTGCAGACAGATTAGTATCAAATAACTCTCGATACATTACAAGCTGCAGACGGTTATGGTGATTCACTGAGTTTATGCTGCAAAGTGTGACATGAAGTGTGAAGTTGAGTTGCTCAATCTACAGAGCGTTTGATAAATGTGAGTCACAGTTGTTCCTGTGAAAAAGGGATGACAGACAGTAAATGTACTGTACTTCCTCCTCCGCCATTGGCCTTAACAGCTATTATGCATATGTCGTTTTCTTTTGTTGTTTTTTTTTTTGCTGGAGTTTGGGGTAAAAAGAGCTGCTGTTTATCTGTTGTGACTTGTTCTGCACTTGAATTAGACACTCTTGATGACATTTTTAAAAGGTTGAAACTAAATCCTCAGTAACAACAGTATGCATTACAGTTTGGTTAAATGCATGTTTGCATTAAAATCTTTCAGTATAGTACTATTGGAACCGACAGTAACACCCATGAACAGTAACCTAGACCCTAGGTCTGTTTAACGTTTCCACAGCGGACAGTACTCTTGCGTGCTGACAGGGGTGTTGTCACTCATTGCTCAGTCTGGCAGTAGTTGCTGTATTTCCTTGTGCATCGGTGATACAGGGTGAAGTGTGCACCCCATTTATCGTCCTCAGAATGTGGCTGCAGACTGGAGTTAGAGTCTCTCTCTATGGGATATTTAAAAATAGCGGGTTTGGGCATTGACTCCTGGTCAGGAAAGAACAGGTGTTGAGTACTGCTGGAGCACACTGAACAAAGCTCAGACACACATTTTTTTCTCCAAGTGAGGATTAGAAAATGCAGTTCACATAATCCGGTTGCAATTAATATACATTTTTAAATGCTTGAAGATCCACTCACCTCTAAAATTGTATGTAATTCAAGAGACATAATAAAAACAAATTGAATGGTCAGACTTGTCATATTGATATTTACGGTGCATTGATGGTTTTACATCGTCATCTCATGTATTGAGTAACATTACAAGTAAACGTTCCTCCTTAAAGGCTGACAGTCGTCCCAGTGAATTCAATTATTGAGTTCTCAGTCTACCGCTGCTGTGAAACATCCTTTAATTTTATAGTTGTTGTTTATCAATGTATGAAAATTTGTCACGGTTTGAACAGTGGTTGAGCCAGCCACAGCTTAGCTCTGAGCAGAGAGTGTTGTTTGCAGCATTTCTAGCCTCACCTTTTAGTACCAGATCTGTGTGCTAGGTGATGAAAAATGGGCACTGTAAGGTACAGTTCCAGTGGTACCATCAACAACTGCATCAATAAATGCATAATGAACTGAACTGAGCTGAACCTGGTGGAAATGCAGCTTTAGATGATGCAATTTGTGCTTAGAGTTGTAAAAAACTGATATTCAGAAGTTCTATTTCAGTGGAAACAATGACATTGTGCTTAGAGTTTAGCAGTTTGGAGTCTTGTTGATACTTGTACACAAGCTCCAAGTTTTGCGAATTGTGTGCATAGTTTAATTTTTTGTGTGTATACAATGGAGAAAAACTGTAATGCATTTGCATACAAAGGCCAAGAAACTTGTGTGGCTGTAAATTCATGCTTAGTTTTTGAAGATCTTTCACTGACTTTTTATATATTCTATCAATAAAACTTTTTATTTAACTAAGCAGCTGTTGATTTTTTGTATTAGAAAGAGATTTGCATGTTATTATTCTAGTATTTTAGCTTCATTCCTTTACCACATTATCTTTTGCAGTTGAGCATAAAGCATCCACTCCTGGTTTATATCTAACCCTTGTCTTCCTCTCCCTCCCAAAGCGTTTCTCCAACTGCAGCAAGATCTCCGTGGGGAAGACGTTAAGTTTCAAGGCTCCCATTTGCTTTAAGGAGAGGAACAGTAGGGTATGTGGGAACTCCAGAGTGGAGGAAGGAGAGGAGTGCGACCCTGGGCTCCTCCACCTCAATGACGACCCCTGCTGCTCAGCCAACTGCAAATTCAAACCTGGTGCACAGTGCAGGTATGAGTGTATAAATTGTACAAATCACACTCTAAACACAGTCTAAAACTCATGCAAACATTGGATTAACGGAATTTAAAATTTTTGTGGTTCTAGTTTGAGACATCCACACCTCTCTGTTCTCTCCACAGTGACAGGAACAGCCCTTGCTGTAGGAACTGCAAGTTTGAGCTTGCAAAAACAACATGCCAGGAACCCATTAATGCAACCTGCAAAGGCATATCCTCCTGCACAGGTGAGCGCCTCTTGCTGGTCTAACATAAGAACTGCAGCAATCACTGCAAAGCAGGGATTTCCTTAGTCATGGAAAACCTGGAAAAGTCATAGAATTTCATGATCACATTTTCCAGGCCTGGAATTGGTCAAAATCATTGAAAGCCATTGAGTTTTATGCCTTATAATAAAATTGTTACAATAAACTTCTATGGATAACTATCCATATAATGTAGCATTATGGCAAATTAATTTTCTGTGGCAACATAAGGTTGATTTAATATGCATCAGTTTGCGAAAACATTTTATTTACCATCATACATGTTAATTTTATGTTGGGTTCGTCTCTTGCTTCATGTATGCCAGCTAGCTGAAATTTTGTTAGAATAGAGTTTGAATCTGATATGTTTGAAAAATGCTGGGCTAGTTGGGCAAGAAAACAAAATGATTTAATATGGGTCTTTTAAAGTCATGGAAAAATGTGAAAATTTTGTCTATAACAACTTGTGGGAACCCTGGCAAAGCTGTTTGGGGCAGTGTTGGGAACCTTTTTAAACTGCTAAATAAGAAATACCTTTTCTTTCTTTTACATTTTAGGCTACAGCAGTCAATGTCCACCTCCTGTAAATGCTGACGACAACACTACGTGTGTTGACAACGGCCAGTGTCGCAATGGAGAGTGTCACCCTTTCTGTGAGGCCATGCAAAACCTTCAGTCCTGTGCCTGCAATGGTAAAGAAAAGTCCAAATTTGTCACATCATCAATGGGAAATGATGATAAAAGCTTTAAGTAGATTATAAATTAGTGAATAATGGATTTTTTAATCTCTGCTCTGAAAAATAAAGTCATGTGTGCACTGCCACTGTTAAAAGAGGGTATAATTGGGTTTTTTCTTTTGAAAATGTAAATAAAATATTAATCCCCTCTTCCATTTGCAGAGACGGAGGACTCCTGTAAAGTGTGCTGCAGGGGAAAAGATGGCACCTGCTCTCCCTTTATCCAGGCCAATGGCAGTTTCCTCTTTCTCCGCAAAGGAAAACCCTGCACCGTGGGCTTCTGTGACGAGGGCGTGAGTCACCTTTTATATCTATTCACTCTACAGACAGACTTATAGCTGATCTCACCATGTTTCTATCATGTTTAGTATTCTGTTTGTGGGTGTTAACATAGTCAAGCTCTGGGAAATTGTATGAATGTTACAATTAGATTATTGATTTTTGCTTTACTTGTTTTTATGGAAAGTATCAACTTTCTCTTGTTACAACAGGGAAAATGCATGAAGCAGGTGCAGGATGTGATCGAGAGGTTGTGGGATTTTATCGACAAGCTGGATATTAACACATTTGGTAAGCTGGTTACAACAGACAGCTTTGAAATCCTTTTTTTATGCCTTCGCGGTGTCAATAACTGTGGACTGAGGCAATATGTTTTCAGGTTGTACGTTAGTCCATCCCTTTCTTGTGAATGGGATATCTAAAAGACTCCTTGAGAGATTGTCTTCAAATTTAGCCAAAGCTTCCACTTGTACTAAACAATAAACTAATTAGAATTAGGTGGTTGAAGGTCAAAGGCCAAGATCACTGTGGCCTCACAAAACGTATGTTTTTGGCCAACAAAAATTCTTAGATTTGTGACATTTTCTTAGAATTTCCTCTAAAATTTGAGACGAAAACCCTGTTTAAGAGGGCTAGTAAGGTGAAAAACCTCTTAGGAGTAGAGAGGAGTACTTTTTAGAGGCCTAAGAGTTTCTTAAGCAGAGGAGAAAACAGCTGAAACACAAATGGGAAGAAGAAATATTCTTCTGAATAAGAGTATCTGAAATGGTATAGATTAGGTCGTGCAGGGATCATTTTTGTGGTCGATCTAATCAGAGATGCACTCACATCTCCTACCAGACAATATAATGATACAACAAGAGATAAAGTGATCCCATCAAAAAGATATTTGGCAACTGGAAAAATGCGTCCGTGCAGCAGACTGATCACACAGAAAGTGCTTTCACAGTCTTGTATTGTGACACTGTTCATTTTATATCGGCTGGGTGTCCACACCTTAAAGGCTCACAAAAGCACATGTCTGTGACAACCAATCACATCTTTTAAAAGACTATAATACCTAGCACAAACCACACCTCCTCATCATGGTAAAAGTTTCTGTCCCTTCCTTGCTCAGTGTTACTCTGAGAATTTTAAATCACACCTCAAGCTAGGATTCATTGCTTGAAAATTTTAGGTTACGTGGTAAAGTCTGTGAGAGTTTTCTCAAAATCTTTGTGCATATGAACCCTGGATCTTAATTTATCAGGGTAAAGGGGTGCGCATGCAAAACCATGCGCTGGGCGAGTCGCCAGTCTCTGACACGCCAAACAGCATATAGAAACACTGATTTGTAACCTGAACCTGCTTTACTGAGTGTTTTCACTGATTCAAGTTACAGGGTCCATTTATTTTGTAGAGAAAGAGGCCTCTGTGGATAATTGGGCTCCTGTTAAAAACCTCCTGAACATAAACACAGAAGGAATTTTAATCGGAATTGGTTACAATCTGCAGTCCTCACCCCTACACCACTAAATCTTACGCACAACATTTTAAATGTAAGAAAATTTACCCATTGATTTTTCTTGGGTAACTTTGACACTTACAGCAAATCAGTGATCACCACACTATAAAAACGATAAAACACTACTGTATGTGTGCTTTTTTTGCATGTAGACCTACAAACATACGCACAGGGTGAAAACCAAAACAACAAAACAAAGCAAGATACCTATTTTGTAATCTAATCAACCGTTTGAGAATGAGCAGAGCAAACATATGGAAATTCAGTACTGTGTTTTATTGTTGATGACTGTAGTCGCTGAGTCACTACCTGGTCCCACTCCTGACTTTGCTTTTGTTGTCTCCGTCCTCAACGTCACCTTTAAATTAGGAAAGTTCCTGGCTGATAACATCGTGGGCTCTGTCGTGGTGTTTTCGCTCATCTTCTGGATTCCTCTTAGTATCCTGGTTCACTGTGTGGTAAGAATCTGCTGCACAGCAATTTTCACCGCAGTTTCCTGTGTCCCTATAGTGCCATTACCAACTGTAGCCATTGTTCATTACAGTAACAACTTTAATTATCTAACTTGGTCAAATCCTGACAGTCCTATACTTTTGTGTTCTTCCTGCAGGACAAACGACTAGACCAGCAGTATGAGGAGAACACAAAGTCCTTCTACTTTCCTCCAAGTGTAAGTTTCTCATCCCTCAAATGCCCTTGATGTTTGATCCTGTGCACTAGCCTTGCTGCCACACTAACCAAACTAATACAATCCCTTTTTTTATAACACTGACATCTTTAATCAGGCATTTGCCCTTTGTCTGTATCTATTCCTGGATCCCTGCATCATCTGTCACTATTAAAATACAACATGTACATTCGGTAAAAATCCTGCCGGGAAGAAAATAAATAAGATGAAAAAACTGACATAAAATCAGAATTCCTGCATTTTTAACACCAAATGTATCTTTGCGCTGCAGTGTTTTAAAAAGCTTTAAAAATGTAGTCTAATTAAGTCTAAATTTAGTCAAATCAATCTTGAACTGTATGACTGGCTTTTGTAATTAACTTTTAAAACGTTAAAGAAATATATGCATTTTAAATTTAAAAGGCTCCCCAAAGCTCTTTATTCAGTCTGCTTTGAACACTGAGTTGTACATGAGCACAACATAGTCTGCTTAAGTTAAAGCAGTTAAATGTGAAATCTTTGTATTTGTGTTCATGTCTGTTCTTGTTTCACTGGTTTGAAGTGCCAGAACTCCACTGGAAAAACATGAGAATTATTAATTGATTAATTAATTATGAAGATTATCTTGCTGTAAAAAATGTTTAAGTATCATACACATTTGTTTACCACAGAGCTCATTTCCTGCAATAATCCATAATCCAATTAAAAAAAACACCATGAGCTTTTTGTCGAGGGAATCAGGGCGATGCTAACTTCTGGATTGGCCCAAAAAAAAAACATCATCTCTGCAGTACTCTGTTAAATCTCTTAACAGTTTTGGGATTGTTTGTTGGTGCTGCAGATATTCAAATCTGGTCAAACTTCATGCACACAGACTTGATAATGCAGATTAGTTGAGCTTTTGAAAGTTGATAGCATGTGATCATATCTAAGGCTGTCGCTTTCAGAAATTTAACTTTGATCGCTTTTCCGTTGTCAGGTGCTTAAAGAAACACTGAAAGGATTCTTAAAGAGGGAAAAAAAACCTTGCCTTGCAATTTAACACAGAGTTTAGTATCTCTTTGACATTCAGAATGTGCTACAGCAAATTATTGTTACTCTTATACCTAAAAAACATTTTTGTAACACCATACCCAAAAGAAGTCCTGAGAAATGTGGTGCTAAATTGGCTCACAATCTTGAAAACACAGGGGTGAGAGCAGAACACAAACGGATTCAGAGTCCGTCAGTAAGAGCCTCACTGTCACTGTCAAGCTCCGAATGACCTTTCCATCACTCTTTGCCTTGGCCCTTTCCATTCTCATTGGAACTGCAGCAGATGGTGGAAGTTTGTAGTAGAGCTCCCGCCATAGGTGAGTGCGTGTGCCATGGTTTGGTGTTGCGTTGCCATTGAGTCCATGATGATGCATGGTCAGTGGCCCACGCTTGGGATACTCCTGCAGTCACTTACTCCTTGATGTAATCACTGATCTGTTTTCCAGCCCTCAAACTCACCTGCGCCCTTCTCAAACTTAAGTCAAATAATGTGCATAAATAGCCATAATTGTGCTCCTCTGCACACGAGTCGTCTACGCAGAGTCATATCTGATCAGAAATTACCTCAAGAAAGCAAGATTGCATTTTAGGAGTATTCAAACAGAGCGAGGACTGAACAGGTTGCACCTTGTTGTCTTTTGTGAACTCGGATGCGGTGTGTGTCAGCGTTTTAAGTTTGCATCTCCTGCTGTTCAAAGCCACAACAAGAAGAGGGCGATGTCCTTTAGGTTGTTATTTGTTATTTTTATTTACCTTTTTTTTGTTTTCTTTTTTGTAATGGCTGTCTGCACTGTGGTTTTTTTTAGGTTTGATTAGGACAAGTGGAGACTGAGGGTACATTCCTCTATGGACCTTTGTCATGGCAGACATTTTGATCTGTAAGAGCAGAAAAAGCACAGGAGCAACTAATAACATTAACGATGGCTTATTTCCATTTAGGTGTGACAGTAAGTCCTGCAAGTATCAGGGCCCTTTTGCTCCTAAATGGACTGCAGCCATTATTAAAATTACTTACACCTCTGTTTGACAGCACAAAATGTCCACTATGAGAAATGTTTGTTTTACTCATTCCCACTTTGAAAGGGCTTTTTGGGGAAGATAACGGGATGGAAATAGCAGATAGCTATTTTTTAAATTTCTCTTTATGATGGAAACAGCTTTAAGGTTTTGATAATTAACTAATTCGTGATATTAAAGAGAGAGTTTGGACTTTTGTTGAGTGGGTTGTCTGAGGTACTTATCAGTCAGTGTATTAACTACATATTTTAGCCACCTAAAAGAAAAATCAGTATCAGTGTAAGTGTACGCTATATTTAGAGTATTTTCACGGCTTTACATCGCTGTCAGACAGCTCTTTCCGACAAGGAACTGAAGCCGTTATCTGCAGATCGTCACAAAGAATTCCCTTCTTTATACTTTTTTTGCATTTTAACAGAGAACCAAACAACGGTGGCATCATTTCACTCCAATGTGTCACTCCAACTTTGTTGAATCCAAAATAAACTTTTAAAACACTGAAATCATACAAACAAACTAACCAATCAAGGCTGCAGTAGACCAGCAACTCACGTGCTTTCCAAAGGTAAAATGACTGTTTTTTTCAAAGGAGTCTGGCTTTGCTGAGAGCATGAATAAATTTCTGTTGAGTTCCCCGTCACAAAGGGCTGTCTGACGGCAAGGGAATGCGTTGAAATTATTATTCTAAACATAGCGTACTTTTAAACTGATATAAATTGTTTGTGGCTAAAATGTGTTTTGCTGCTGCCTCTGTCCACGGCAGTACATTGCTTGTCTTTTATGGCGGTAAGCCTGCCTGCTTCTCCAAACTGGGAGCACCATAAACGGCATCTACTGTGTGTAGTACACTGACTGTGGTCAAGTACCTCATACTTCCCCAGAGTCAAAAACATCCGATCCATCTCTTTTAACTATGAAGAACTGAGCAGAATGCAGTAAAAAGGGAATGGATCCCACCTCAGTCTGAGACAGTCGGCTTTGAGGAGCTTCAGTCTCACATGTTTTCTTTTTGCTCTTCAGAGTCAAGAAATGCTGAGCAACCTCGAGTCAGCATCCGTGCGCATCGTCAAGCCTCCTCCGCCTCGCTCCTCCTCCGGCGGCCGGACCGCGCCCTCCTCCCTGCCCCCGCAGCCTCAGCAGCAGAACCAGGTCGCGGCCTCTCCCGCGGCCAGCACCAGTACCCAGGCCCCCGGCCCGAACTACGTCCCCACCCCGGACAGCGCAGGGGGGCCACGGATGGCCACCATCCAGGAGGACACCAGCAGCGACTCTCACCTGGGAGAGGAGGGCCTGTCGGACGATTTCACAACCGCAGGAGCCTCCTCGTTGGCTACGAAATCCTCCTACGAGGATCTGACAGAACAGAACCCGTCAGCCAGGGACCGGCGGCGCCTCAAGAGGCAGGAATGCATTGACACAAAAGAGACTGAGTGCTGAGGGTAAATCACCAGTATGTTTTGATTAAAAACACCAATACGTACATGCGACATGATTTTAGGGAACAACTTGCAGCATCATGTGCATTTTCATAGCAACTGTTGAAAGATAATGGCATATATTTTTGGCAGGTCAGATTTGGTGTTAAACAGAGCGATGGACAACATTTCAGGCACCACTAGATGTAGATATTAATCAGTCAGCTTCAGCTCAGTTTGAACCACTGCACCGAGTAATCACAAACCTCTGTGACAGTTAAAAAGTTGCTGAGTGAATCTGTTTGTGTGACTGTGGTGAAATAATGCAGTGCTTTTTCTCAGTTAGGTCGGGGAGCCTTGGCCAGATGAAGCCGGGGAGATCGGAGTAGGTTTGTGGAAATACGTCCTCCAGACCCTTCAGGATGATGCAATGTTGCAATTGCAACAGTTCACACAAACTGTCAACCTCTCCGTAACCATAACAAAACGTAGTTTCTCGTAAATTTTAACAATCACAGCAGTCCCCCATCTAACGTCACCAAACTCGTGTTTCTGTTGCTGGTTGTGAAGACGCAGACATGCGGCACAAACAAAAATTACTGCTGAAGACTGTGCAACTCCCTGATTACACATCATAGAGTTGTTTTTGTAAAAAAAAAAAAAAAAAACACCCCCAGTGGCTAAATGCTTTCTGAATATTTTATTTTTTTCAGGAACAAATAAAGTTAACCAATGACAGATCCCAAGGCTTCATCCAATTTTGCTAGTGTGTGCTTGAAAAAACCACAAACAAAACTCGAGCTATCATCGTGGATCAGAACTTTAAACTTTTAAAAACAGAATTATCATGGTAACATCCTGGCCTTTCTCCCCCTCAACTCCTGTGCACAAAGTCCTGTCTCCAATATAACCTCACTGGTTTGTTCCTTTAACAGTTTAACAGTCAATAGTGTAACATAATATTGATGATGTAGCGGTGGTCATTTTTTCAGTATAATGTTATTCAGATGCAAACTTTGACCTTAAAATGTTTTATTCCTGAATCTTTGTGTCATAACTGCACTTGAAGTATTTTTCACATCACTGGAGGATATAAATAAGTTTTCTGTGTTCTTACTGTGCTGTGTGTCCTGAAAGATTTCCTTTAAAAAAAAAGCAAAGCTGGCTTCTGTTATATTTGGCCCCTTTATACTTAAGGATGCGATGTTTTAACACTGTGGAGGCGAGTGATAGTTTCTTAAGTATTTCACTTATTTGTCCAGCTTGTTGAAGCTTTAAGAGAAGGTTGTATCATCTGTGTGAAACATGGTGCCTTTTTCAATTTTGTGCCTAAACATTTAACTTATCTCTGTGCAAAACTTGAAAAAAATGAAAAGTGAATCTGGACAATCCTGAATTTTATTTTAAAAGAAAATTCCTGAGGTGATCAAATGTTATTTTTTTTCTGCTTGGTTTCCTGTCCTTGTGCCAATGTGAGTTACGCACTTCTCTGTTAGTTAATGCTGTCTCACCACTGTTTCCTGCTGTGTCACATCTTTGTATTTATCTGTAGGTCAAGGAAAAAAAAATACACTGTGTAGATAACAGTGGCTCTAATGGCTTGATGTTACACAACAAGCAGGTGTCCTGTGTCATATATATTCTGATGATGTGTATATCTAATGTTTCTATGTTTATAAAAGTCTGCCCTGAGTTTTTAAAGTTTCTTGCTTGCATTACAATAGCACACATCTCAAAATAAAAATCTTTATTGTGCATTTTAGACATTAATAGATGGTGTCGCATTTTACATTCCAGCAAAAAATGAATCGGCTGCTCCATTGTTTCACAGCAGGAAAGCAGGCCCATGTCAGGCTCTCTGTGCAAAAAAGAGTGCTGGTCAGCGGTTGGGTTACGAAGTCCACTCTTTCACTGGTCACAGAGGAGGCTGCTCTCTGGGCTCTTGGGGTCCACGTCTCCCCAGTAAGGCAGAAGGAAGGGCAGATCGGCCACACGGCTCTCCAGCAGTCCCCACAGGTGCTTAGCTACAAACTGGTTTCCCTTTTCTGAGAGATGCAGCCCATCAGACAGATAGACAGAATAGTCCTGTGGAGCAGAGATGGAAATAGGATGGCTTTTGTTGAATTATTCATTTAGAGGAAGGTTACATGCTTGTAAAAGAAACAAACGGACAAAAAAAATCCACCACTGTGATGTGAGGGGATTTCATATTACAGTGTCTTCTATTAACATGCAGCAGCCACACTAACATAAACCCACCTGTCCATCTTTCTGCATGAGAGTCCAGAGGTCCAGGACGTCTGCACCACACTGACTGGCAGCCTGGACACACGCCTGGGCATACTGCCCTGCCACAGAGTTGTGGCGATTGAGAGGACATCCTGAAAAAAAGACATTAAGGAGCACTCATGACCTCCCGCCTGTGTCATGATACAAGAACAAGAGACAGGAGAGATTGTGAAGGAGCGATACCTTTCAGAAAGCACTCCTTCTCCCAGGCAGGCTCATGAAGTGGTGGAGGGGTGATGAAAATAACTCTGTCTGTAGACACTCCAGCGGAAACCAGAAGCCTGGTGATCTCCTTCAGATTCTCTGAATACTCCTGCAGAGGTACGTGTTGTGCTGGGTTTTTGTCTTTGTAACAGGAGCAGAGAAAATTGGGCAAAATCATACAAAAACATGGACAGGATGAATAATTATTAGTGACAATATCTCAATGTCAAACATTGTATGACATCTGAAAACATTAAAGGGGGGTACTACAGCAACTTCATACTGCATTTTTATTGATTATTTAAGTTTTGTTTAAAGATTTGGCGTGGGCCAATCTTTAAACACACAGGATCCCTCATTTAGCAGCAGCATCTTGTCATATTAAAGATAGTCAATATTGTATGCCATAAAAAAAAATTAAAAAAGAAAAGCCATTATATAGTATGATATACATTTTTTTATGAAAAAAGTTATAGTTTACTTTGTTATAAAAATGTCATGAAAATGTTATTTAACAATGTCATGGCATTGTACATCATAAAAATGTCATGCTATGGTACCTCATAAATATAATGAAAAAATATTCTACATATGTCATAGTATCGTATGTCATAAATATGTCATAATATTATAAAAAAATCATACTGTATGCCATAGCAATGTCTTAGTACCGTGTCGTTCTATATTATATCACTCTGTATCACATAATTCTTCATGAGCAAATTCTGTGCACCAAAACAGTTATCTATACCTCTGTAATCGGATACAGAGTTTTCAGGAAAATACTTATCGATACCAAACCTCTTAAATTGTCTTTATCGGTTGTGTCGGTGAAATTGTACCTTCCAGTGCACAGTCGTTGGCTCCAAAGAAGACAGTGACAGCAGCTATGTTGTTGTCCGCTGAGTTTGAGCTGTTGATGAGCCGAGGCAAAACGATTTTGGCCCATCTGGAGTTATAACCAGAGAGTCCTCTGTTGACAACATCACACTTTCTGGCGGAAAAACATATTATCACATTCAGATATTAGTCAATGGCAAATTAGCGTGGTTGCTTACATGACTTATACTTTGAGAAATTCATGAATTTTATTTATTTATCTTAAATTTACTTTAAATGTTGCACAGTTTTTCCCCTTTTAATATTATGGTGTCAGTATTTACTGACTTGGATGAAAAATGTACATTTTGCAGCAATGAACCCAAAACAATAATACATTTGTTTTTATAGTTGTTTACATTCTATTCAGTTTGAGACAGAACTGGAAATACATACAGTGTGTTTTAAGGAACGTTAGTCACTCTGTGAAAATCAAGCTCGAGGATGTTACTGTTTGTTTTTAAGCAATGTTAATTCTTTTAATTTATGGTAAACCTCATGATGCTGCTGGTTAAATTTCATATACATAAATCTAAGGGATGTGAATTTTTTTCTGAGCTTGTAAAAAATAAAATTTGCTCTCAGAGGAGCTGCTGAAGTGTCATTATATTAAGGAGACTATTTATTGATTATTTCAGTAACCTATTAACAATTTCTCCTGATTAGGAATTAGAACTCCACCCTACTTAATATATGTATAATATAGCCTTCTTAAGGCTAACAAGTTTATCCCATTTACTCCATTAAATAAATCATTTCTTTTATGTTGGTTTTTGGTTTGGATCTTGTCCCTTTGAATTTCTTTTCTTTATTGTTCAGTTTAGGTCTGTCACCTGTTTTTTGGCAATATGTAGTTTCTACTTAGCAACTGAGAAAATAAATATAAAAAATAAGTGTTCCTACGCTGTCTCTGTATTATTAACTATTTTCAATAAAGTTGAATTTAAAAAACACCGTTCATACTGAACTTAATAACGGAAATGTGTGTGAAATTAGATGAGCATTTCTACGAAAATCAAGAGTAGATGTAGGGAAACTTCTAACCTTGCAAGGTTGTTGGCAATGTCTGCACCCCAGCCATTGGCTTGAAATGAATACTGAAAGAATTAAAAGCAGTGTTTCATTAACTCCAAACTTAAACTAACAAGCTAGCACGTGATGCTAACTACTGATGGTGTGAATGAGTTGGTCAGTTAGCATTAGCTGCTAGCCTAAAAAGTATTACGGTATTTTAAAGTCGATTCATCGTGAGCTAACCTGTGTGATGGAGTCCCCAAATAAAATCACTTTCGGCCAAATGACTGTTTTGAGTTTAGACATCACGAAACTGGCACAACAATCAGCCTTTAGGAAAGCGGAACAAAGGCGGATGTTGTGACGTTTTACCATACTTCACAGTAAAAGTCTACTGAGAGAAAAACTGGAATATCCATTAAAAGAAATAATAGAAAACAGAAAAGGCACTAAAACCTAAAACAAGATATGATATGAAGAAGTGCGCCCTGCCTGCCTCGTATCGTGAAAAAAACAAGTATCTCTCTGCCACTTTCACACGTGTGCTATCCTATCCATTAAAGGCATATATATTGGTAGTTAGGATCTGGAGTGAAGTTAGTTAAAACATGTAAGCCAGTAAAGTTTAAGAAAATAAATAAAATGGAGATAGTCTCTCGACCACAGAACTGAAGATATTGTTGCTGATTTACAAGATGAATATTTTTTTAGAACCACAACAAAAATACCGGCTCGAGTCCAAAACCCCTCACATTTCAGCCATTCAGCACCCCTCTGGCGCATGGGTGTATTACTTCCTTATAATACATCCATGGTGTATTATAGTGAAGGCGCTCTAGCGTGTGTATTGTTTACTTCCGCTGGGTATTACACTCTTTAGCTCCGGCAGCGGAAGAGAGTTGGCCTTTTGTTCCGCTTTCAATTACACGGCTGTTTCTGTCTTGGTTAATTTCACAGGGAAATTTGGTTATTTTCTATTCACTGCTACACTAATAATGACGCCCCCTCGACTTATTTCAAATAATGTATTTTTTATGACAACACCTCAAAAGTCGCGGTCATGTCGAATTTTGCTGCGGGACTGAAATTCCTGAAAACAGCGAAAAATATATAAATTTGAAACAAGGAGACCATAACAGAAATTTGTAGAAGTATCTGCTTGCAATTGAGCTGGGGGCGTTTCTTTTAGATTTCCCCGGGTACATTGATGATCCACCGGGGGGAGCTGCGGGGAAAAGAGCCTCCTTTAGCATCCCGGATGTTAGCCTTCTTCTTTACCCCCCTTAAAATATGGCGGAGGTCAGGCTGCGTCTTGTAAGGGGTACGTACAACTTTGCACACAAAACATGTAACCGACACCTCCTGGAAAGCCAAAATAAACACGGTAAAGGTGCAATACAAACCCCGTCTCTATCGGCGGGGTTTCTGCTCGGTGGTACTCAGTATGGAGACCTGTACGGAGCCGAAAAGGCAGCGGACACCGTGACCGTTGGAGTTTCGCAGGACGGTTACACAAGAGTAACACCGCTGTTTGGTGCTGTTTGGGAAAACCGACATGTCGCTGATTATAACTGTAATTCTGGACTCAACAGAGAGTACCCACTTTCTCACACGTCTGAGGTTAGAAATCGAGAAAGTAATTTATTTCGGTGCCAGGTTAACGCAAATTTTCGGAGGACTTTCCGGTCCGCTCGTCGACAGCAGAGCCTCGGTTTGTGTTGGCGTCAGTTTGTCAGAGCGTACAGCGGCAACGGAGCCCAGTCTGAGCCGCTGTACAAAACCAAAACGGGCTACTATGACATCCTGGAGGTGTCACCAGCTGCAACTCAAGCCCAGATAAAAACCGCCTACTACAAGCAGTCCTTCGTCTACCACCCGGACAGAAACGCCGGCAGCGAGGACGCCACTGTCCGCTTCTCGGAGATCAGCGAGGCCTACTCCGTGCTGGGCAACAAGGCCCTGCGGAAGAAGTACGACCGAGGTCTGCTGAGCCAGTCGGACCTCATCGCTACGGCCAGACCCTCCGCCAAGAGCACGGGGAGCTCTGCGAGACCGCACGCCGAGAGCAAGCGGTCTGTGATGGGCACAGACAGCCGCGGAGGCGTCTTTGATTTCGACAAGTTTTTCAAGGCTCACTACAGCGAGCAGCTGCAGAGGCAAAGAGACATCGCAGCCCGCAAAGAGGAGATGCTGAGGAAGAAGCAGGAGAGGATTGAGGAGAAGAAGATGGACTTTGTGGTGGAGGCTGGAGCTGTGCTGATGCTGGCGATGGCCGTGTGGCTGCTGATGAGCTTAAAGCGGGGATGAAGCTCACTCACGTGGAGGATGTTGTTGTCCTTGTTATGAATTCTGGACACACTTAAATCAACAACGCTGTTCACGTGACTGCTATTAAACTCCGTTTGTTTGACTCTATCTTGTGAAGATAGACATGGTTCATTATTATTTGTGCGAACAGATCGACAAATCATGTGTTATTATGTATTCTGTAAATATAAAACACCCTCCACAAAAAGACTTGTAAACTCAAAATACTATTTTTCAAATATAAAATGGATCTGCAAATACCTAGACAAATTACACAATGAACAGGCTTCGTAGAAGGTGCTTGAAATACTCAAACTTGTCCTGTCAAAATCCCCAAAAAACAGACACCTTGTAACTTGGTCCTTGAAAAAGTTCTTGAATGTAATTGAGAGACAAACAGAGTGATGAAGTGTTTTATGAAACATATTTGATAAATGTATTAAACTTCTTTGTCCTCTGCCAGTCACACGCCTTAATAATTCAGCCAGTTATTAATAATAAGTCATTTCTAGTTTCTGGTAGCATGTTTGATCCATTTACAGATTTGCTCAATTCTCCTGAAACAGATGGTTGTGAAGAAAACAGTTTCTTTCATGAAAATAATGAACATAAAAATATGTGCTGGTAAAAGGACTTGAAAGTCCTTGATTTTAAAATAAATAAATGCAACGCATTCGCAGATATCTTCCAAAGGTTACACCTTTGGAAGATATTTGTGAATCCAGTTTTTGTGTATCTCAATATCTATGCTTGTTGATTTGCATTTTACACAGTCTTTGTGTGTGTGTGTGTGTGTGTGTGTGTGTGTGTGTGTGTGTGTCTATTTGCAGATCTCTTTGATATTGTGAAACATATTTGATTTTACAAATTAATTTCCAAAAAAAATAATTTAATATATTCACAGATATTTACTTTTTAAGTGACATTTGTTTGGCTATTTGCAGATCCATTTTATATTAAAATAAAACACAAAGTAGCAAAGTAACAAAATAGTTTTTCAAGTTTATAAATCTTTTTTTGTCTTTATGGAAGGTGTTTTGTATTTACAGATTGCACAAAATTGTCAAACTGCTCACACAAATAGCAATGAGTCAAATTTATCTCCATACTGACCTCTGACCTCTATGTCATAAGGTACTGTACAATATGGATGAGTTAACATCATCCTTTAGGCCAATGTGACACAGTGCAATTGTGCAATTAAACTAGGATAACACTGTCTTCTGAAAAGCTGAAAAAACAAAGACGTGTCTCTGTTGTACACAGGGTGTTTGCAGGTCCTTAAAAAGTCTTAAATTTGATTTTATAAATATTAGGCCCTAAAAGTCATTTAATAGTCTCAAGTTTGATTTTTTGAGGTCTTATTTGTCACCAAGACTCGACTCAACAAGGGTCAAGCTCTCCTGTGTGAAAGTCAGCAAAACGTGGATTAACCTTACCCACCCTAACTACATATTCATTTGTTAAACCCACCTCTGCACAGGACCACGTATATACAACGAGCCTTCATACTGGTCTGAAACGCTTAGTCAAAAAGTCAGAAAATTTGGATAAAAATTAGATTGAAAAGGCCTTAAAATCTAAAATGTAAGTGTTTGATACCTGTAGACACCCTGGGATATCAGTTCCCCAGTCTGCATGTCTGTGCATCTCACAACAGTACTGAATTCTTACTGTGTCCGTGAACGCAGCGTCACTGGTTTTTGTCTGTTGTCGTCTTTGTTGCTTTGTCAGTCACACACAGGGACTGCAAGAACTGATGTTTTCTGTGCTTGTGCACGTAAGGTTACCTATCATCTCTTTTTTTTCTTGAAACTTAAATTTGAGGCATTTTTTGTCCAAAGTACACACTAAGCAAAATAAGACAGACTTCTGAAGTGTTAAATGTCGTCCACACTCAAGCAGCCATACAAGATCAAAATATAATGATAAAATAGTTCTTCTAAATCTGTAATTATCTAATTAAAGATTATTAGATAATTAAATTAAAGTCACAAGATTATGAGTAAAACCAGGCATTGACAACTTTTCAAAAATACTGATACAGAAACTTTTGAGCCTGTTCCCAAAAAATATCAGCATCCAGCTCTGCCCACATGTTAATCTCCCACTGTGCCATGATGGCTGTCTTTTGAGGTTTACTGTGCATGATTTCCCAATGAAACACTCCGTGTGTGTGACTGTTTTTTTTTTTTCAGCAGAGACTCTGCCCTCTGCCTGTATTTTCTTCTTATTTTGCCGTGTTCGGTACATTCGTGAAGCTCCACAGCGCTCAGGTGAGGTTGGTGTAGCAACCAGGTGCCAGACTGTAATCAGTAACTATAATGAGGTGAAACACCAAACGAGAGAGAATCTGGGGTTGGCTTTTACTTTACTTTTGTTGGCGAGTTACTATTTGCAAGCATGTTTGCAAACACAAATGATAACAAAAGTTTTAAACGTAATCCGCAATTCAATGGTTGATTTACAACCTGGTAAAAGTACAGTTTAACTTTGGCTTTTATAAAGTCATCTGTCCTGCAGATTTCTTTATTGTTAAAGGTAAAGCAATGATGCTTTATGATGGTGATGTAAGGAAGTAAGGGATGTGCGAATCAGTTGTATTTTGAAAGCCCATTAAATAGGGGCATTATAGGAACTGAAGGTTTATGCTCATTTAAAATGTGCCTTGGATGATATTTATTGTAAAACATGTTATATTTTAACAAATAAAGGACCTTTGAGCAGTGCCTGTCAGAGGACATTGAGACAAATGTTGCTTGAGTCTTGTATTCACATCACTGTTAGTCAAAAACGCCAATGCTGATTAACTGTAATCTTAATGCAAAAAAAAAAAAAGAATTAAAGCCCGCCGGTTATATGCCTCCATACACCGGTCAAGTTTCTCTTAATGTTTACACACATCTGTGTAAACATTGATGCTTCACACACATCTTCCCCCCCCAGCACAACAGAAGATCTACACAACCAGCACATTTTTAAGTTTAGTGTCACCAGTTCAGTATCTGACCAAATGTCTTAGTTATCACTGAATAATGTCCAAAATGAAGATGTCACAGTGACGGTGACGTTTTACCAGCACGGAGGCATAAACAACATCTCAACACTACCTGATGAAATGACTGGCCACACCAACTGCTCAGTTAATCAAGACGCAACATTTTGCAAAAGTCTGTTTCAAACATGATATAATGAACACAAACATTTAGTGCATTTCGGGATCCACATCACAGTAAAAAGTCAACAAATCTGTCGTTTCAGTGCACATTAGTAGCAAACTCGGGTCAAACAAAACCTACAGTGCAACTACACAAATAAAATAAACAATAATTAAAAGTGCTTGTATGACATTAAACAACAATAATATCTTAAAAAAACAAATGTTATCTACACAGCTTATTTAATTTCCCTTTTTTTTTAGCTACATGGTCACAGGTGAAAATCTTTACTAATGGTTTGTGTTTGTGTGGCGTTTTTGTCTTCCCAGCATGGACATTTAACGAGGGTGTCGCGAGGCCCATGGGTGGTTTCCTCCAAGACTTCAAACTGGACCAACACGTCGGCTTGTTCTGAAGTTTTCTCTTATATTACAGAAACAGTTGAGGTAAGAAATAAGCCATTAAGCTGCTGAATGAATGCATTTTAGATCGACAACGGTTAGCTTACACGTTTTTTGGGAATTTCCAGGGATGGTGAGGCATGTTGGATGCCCCAAACTTGCATAAAATAGCCTAGATTCAACTTTATGCAAAAGGCAGAGCAAACGGAAAATGCAATGCGCATTTCCAGAATGCATTGCACGGCTAATTACAAAGACAATAAATGGGAAATGACGAATCCTGTGGACATTTAAATGTTCACTTAATTAGTGAAAGGCCGATATAATCTTTTCAAATTCCATTCACCCGCTGAGACTGGCCATCGAGGTGTTCTGTTACAGCAAACCAGATGGGACAGATGCTAAATGATTGGATCTGTAGGCAGATCAATCCTCTAAGCTGTGCTGTTTTTTGCTTTGTGAAACATATCCAGGATATAACAAATTAAAATACTGTAGATCCTGGTACTGTAGTCACTCTGACTCTTGGTAACACTTCTCGTTCACCTTTCAACTTAAACTTGTTTCTGTGATGACTTGGCTTAAGAACCTGCGTCCTGCAGAAGGTTGAAGGTCATGAACACTTCTGCGCTGGCGTCTGCTCTCAGATGACCGGGTTTAGGGCGTCATAGAGCCGCTGCACTGCCAGCTCCACCATCTCTCTCAGAGAGTCGTCCTCTGTGCATTCATCCTCGTAGCACACCGACTGATGGAGGGAGAGGGAAGTCAATGAGAGAGAAAAAAGAACAAAAACAATCATACACCGCATATATCGAAAAGCCAAAAACTTCTCACCCTCGTTTCCAAGCAGATAAGAACCGTCTTCCCATCTACGGTCACGGAGATGTTTTTACTGTCGCTGAAATCCACACATTCCTCCCCAAACATGTCCCTGCAAACACAGAGATATATTATTATAAAGTACAGTGCAGTTATCCTTTCAAACACAGTGATTCTGATGTCATACACAAGTTCATCTGTATTGTGTCTCACTCACTGCAACATAACTGCTAGTCGCGTTTGGAAGATGTCCATGTCCATAACAACACTCTGGGTCTCCATGGCTGTTGATTATATATCAAATGAAAGGAACAGTGTGTTAGATTTAGGCAGATTTAGTGGCATTTATTGATGAGGATTGGAAACTGCAACCAGCACAAACTTCTCCAGGTTCAGATTCTCTGCTTGAGCCTTTTCGGGCCGTGTTTGGCTGTAATTTCTCTGTATTTGTAGTATAAGTATAATATATACATATTTTTTTACATTAGAAATTCTGTTTTTTAATCAGGCTTAGGCCCAAAACTGGGTCCAGACTGACCTTTCTGAGCTTTTGGGTTTGACTGGACCTCCAGCACTACGGTGGTGACGGCGTCGGCATACATGTCATTGAGAGGGTTTGCGAGCCACTGAGACAGGAGATAAGGAGCGAGGGTGGTGGGATAAATGAGCCGGTCTGAGGAGAAACTAAGCAGGACCACAGTTATCCGTCTGACCACTCACCTCCAGCAGCACCATGCCGACCTCGTGGGTCAGAGAGATGTTTTTAAAAATCCTCAAGGTGTTCTTTTCGGTTCCTTCCAGCTCTTCCACATCACCTGAGACAAGATAAAAAAAAGGCCGCCACAGTCTTTATGATGCAAACTAAGAATCAGTAAAAGTTATAAAAATGGTGAAAAACCAAAAACAGGAATATATTTTGAAACGTTGCATATATGACGGTCTTACCGGTGAGGTTCCTCAGATGGCAGACGAGCAGAGAGTAAGGTCCAGTGAAGGGGATGGCCTGGGTCTGCTTCACTGTGCTCATGGCGAGTTCTGTGTACGCTACAGAACAGACACATCAGACCACCTCATGATGTCTCACTTGTTGTCAAATATAAAAAGAAGTGGCAGCAGTGTGTTCAAATGAACAGAGAGACTGTTGTATTCTGAAGTAGGGCTTAACTCTAACTTTTAAAAAACAGTTGCCAGGTTGACAACTAAACATCAGCTTTTGTTGCCAAATAATTAATATACTACGCAGTTATCCAAACCTTATGAACCTGACATGTCACTGACTGAGGTGTGTGCTGTACATACTTTGCAGTGTAATTTTTGGTCCCGCCTAAAGATGCTGAAATACTGGGGAAACCTCTAACTCACTTAGCAGAGCATGCACCCCATGTAGGCTGACCATGATGGTCCCCTGAGTTTGTTCCTATCTGCAGCCTTTTGCCAGTGACGTCCTCCCCCACTTTCCTGTCATTCTCCAGCTGCCCTACAATTACAATGGTAATAAAACCCCTAAAAAAAATAAGCTTAAAAAAGAAATGTTTTGTTTTTTTTGTCCCGGTTCATCTGGTTCCTTGTCAGTTAAATCAATTTGCACATTTGTTTGTGATGTTCAAAGATTAGTCGAACTTTTCACCCTATAGTCAAACAACTCAATTTTCTTTGCAATTAAAACAGATGCCCGTGGGGTCGCCCAGTAGCTCACCTGGTAGAGCAGGCGTCACGTGTGCGGCCGCAGGTTTCATTCCAACCCAGGGCCTTTTGCTGCATTTCAGGACTTTTATTGCCTTTCTTACAGAGCAGCTGGAGAGTGACAGAAAAGGGGCAGAAAAGTGCCACAGGTCAGAACTGAACCCTCTGAGCGTCCACACAAGAACTGAGCCAACACGGGGCACACGCTCTACCTGGTGAGCTCAGGGTATTATATTATTTTGGGGTGTGCATTCTGCTTTACTGTCCTTTTTTGTATGTTAAAAAAAGAGGTTGCCTTTGGAGCAACTGGCTCCTTATCCTCTGCTAGTAGATATTAAAAAAAGTATGTTGTTTTTTTTTTTTAAGTTGATTGCAAATTAAATTTCATAAGCCTGGAAGATGGACTCTGTTCCAATGAATGATTTGCGGTCAAATTACCTACATTATGAGGATAGAGGTGTTGTGTTTGATAAGATTTTGGAACCTGTGCTATGCCTGTTGGCTTTCTGTTTATTTTCTACACTCTAAAAACAATATAAATATATGTATCTAAAAAAGTATTAGTATTAGTATTATTTGATAAATTCTCATTATAGTTTTAAAGGGTAACCTGGCCACTATTACTGTTGAGACCTTTGAAATGCCTTTATAGAACAAAACAAACAGTATATCTGTATATCTGATGTCACTGACAGCAGGAAAATGAAAAGACAGTTTCTCAGTGTACTGAGGTTGACTAACAACACATATTTGGTCCAACACTGCTGCCTGCAGGTGGTGCAGTTTGGAGAAATTAAAAAAATACTCACTGGAAAGATCGGAGGGATTGAGGATGTGGTAGTTGAAGTTCTTTTTCACCAGTATGCCTGACACCCTCTCGCCCTGAGCACACTTCTTATCAGCCAGAGAGCCCATCACCTGAGAGCAGGAACGGTGTTCAGTAACTTCACTCAAGTGTCAGACTGGATTTATGTGTTTAACATAAAAATACTCAAACACAGAGTCAGTGTGAGACCAACAGACAGTTTATTGACCTTGGCCAGTTTTTCTCCCCTGAAGTTGAGTGTGACAGCTTCTGTGTTGCGAGGGTTGTGGACTTCGATGTGAACCTGATCGTTATCCTCGTACTCCCTGATCAGCGCAGCCTTCAGACGGGCCATCTCATTCTGCTCCCCGTGGACCAGGATCTGACCACAACATGCAAACAGGAGAGTCAAGGATTTTTATTTACAAAGGACAAAACTGAAGGGTGCAGGCAACTGAGAATTTTAAACGCAAATCAGTGTTTTTTTCCCTCTTACAACATGTGGTGGTTTGAGGGCCCTGATGAACTCGCTGGTCTGCTGGTAGTCCGTGTGGGCAGAGAAAGATATGTAGTCCACTGACATCTTCAGCTGCAGCTTCTGCCCTGACATGGTGGGGATCTCCTCTGGCTCAGACATTATGTGCTGCAGAGAGCACACAGCACACCACAGCAAGTTACTGTAATTATATATTCTCTGTTTTACAGAGTTGGCCAGAAATAAATGTAAATGACAAGAAACTAGTCGATGAAGTGCAACACTAAATTTAAACTAGGGCAATAAATTAATTTATTTCAGTTCAATATAGTGCAAAAAATTCATTTATTCTATTGCAATAATTACTTGTATGGTTTTGCAATAAATAATCCTATTCTATTTGAATAATTACATTTATTCTAGTGCAATAATTAAATGCATGCCAGTGCAAATAATTGCATTCATTCTATTGCAATATTTTATGTATTTTGGTGCAATAACACATTTATTCCAGAGCAATTATTACATTCATACTGGTGCAATAACTACATTTATTCTAGTGCAATAATTGTATCTATTTTAGTGCAATTATTACATTATTCCAGTGCAATTATCACATCCACACTGGTTCAATTATTTAACGTATTCTGGTGCAATAATTTCATTTATTCTAGGGTAATAAATTTTAGTATGTTTACAAATTTTAGAGTTTACATCAGCTAATTTGGCTGCATCTTTGCTGAAGTTGTTTTTTTGCTATGTCTTGTTATTGCACTGATCAGGAGCAGCGCTCTTAATTTCATTGTATTATTTCGTTGTGAGGCATTCGATTCTAAACCCCCATCTACCATCCCGTTGTCATTTCACCTTGGCAAGTGTGCCCTCCACACAGTATCCAGCGATGATGACTCCGTTTCTCTTATCAGTGCACCAGCTCTCAAAAAGCTCTCTAGAGAGGCCGCTTTGCATCATACCTGGAGACGCCATCACCACACTGGGACCAATGTCATCAAAGTGATCCATGCTCTGGAAAAAAACACCCACCCCACAGTCTTAGATACTCGGCAGCAGCCTGAAGATATACTCGTCTGTGTGTCCGTGTCTGTAGAGCTGTCTACCTTGAGGTTGCTGATGTGCTTGAAGACAAAAGGGTTGTTGATGTTGATGGCCTTGCGGATTTTGTCGTTCATTGCGTTGACGTAGGTCTGGTACACAGCCATGCACTTCTTGGCCAGCGATGAGGCGTAGTAGATGGGGATGTCATGGAGCTCTGGGTGGTTCTGCCAGTACTCATCTACAGGAGAACATGAAAAACAATCTTACAGACTTAGATGCTAAAGAAAAAACTAACTTTTAAAATTTAATATAACAAAAATATTTGGCATCTTGTGAAAGTAAAAATCAATAGTAAATATTTTTTTTCCATTCTGTGGGTTTCTGTGACAGTCTCTCACCCAGGATAAGCAGCAGTTCCTGGGCCCGCCCCAGAGCGAACACAGGAATTAAACAGCGGCCTTCTCTGTTGACAATGTCATGGACTGTGTTACAGAACCGAGCTTCACGCTCCTCCCTCTTCTCGTGGATGTGGGTGCCGTAGGTCGACTCCTGCAGAGAGAATAACAGCATTCACAACATTGTGATCGCCTAAGGATCAATTAAATATAGCGTTTGATGAGAATCATCAAGCGGCGTACTATGATTAAGATGTCAGGTTTGACACTGGGGATCTCAGCTGCCATCAGATGTCTGTCTTCCTGTCGGGAGAAGTCACCCGTGTACAACAGCTTCAGGGGGAAAAAACAGAAAAACAATGGATTTGTTAAGTGAGCTTAGTTTTTAGGCATCGATAGGACTCTCTGAAACAAACAAAAGAACACTGTTGTTACCTTGACTCCAGCTATTTCAATCATGAACATGGCAGCTCCCAGCACATGACCAGCGTGGTAACACCAGAACTTGATTCCAGCCACCTCCTTCACCTCGTGGAAGTTGATGGTCTCAATCTTATCCATGCTCTCCTCCAGATCAGTTTCAGAGTACAGCATGTCATCTGCAGAAATGTTGCTGCAAAAAAATCAACAACAAAATTATTGTAGGTGCATTACTGATTTGTAAGTGCTCCATAAGAACGACTGCTCTGCTCTTACCTGACTTTGACGTAGTCCGACAGCAGCCAGCGGTAGATGGCCTTTGTGGCGTGGGTCATGAAGGTCCTGCCTTTGAAGCTGGTTTTCTGGAGGAACCAAGGCAGAGCTCCACAGTGATCCAAATGGAAACTGGAGAGAGGATAGATGCATAAACATCAAATGGCATATGTTTTAGAATATAATAGAAATAGAACAGGCCTTAGTAAGGACATTACCATTACAGATATGATTGAGCATCAATACATTATTAAAAATAGACAGTTAAACACATCAAAGAGAGAAGGGAAGACTCACTGGCTGATGAGCAGCAGGTCTATCTCAGCTGGGTCAATCAAGTCTATGTAGGGAAGAGCATCCATTCCCTCCAAGCCAGGGTGGATACCACAGTCCAGCTGCAAAACACAAGTATTACTGTATTTCTTCCACCTGGGACAATGCACACAGTATCACTGCTGCTTTCCAGGGAGTCCCAGGTACACTAACATGGACCTAAAGAAACAACAGAATGATTGATAACAACAGCCTTCACAGTTCGTAAATGTTATAGTTGCTGCTGTTCTAAAATAAATTTGTTATTTGAATAAAAATATTAGTATTACTATGCCTATTGTAGTGCAATAATTACATTTACTCTACTGCTATAAATACATTTACTCTAGTGCATTAAAACAGGCGTTTCAGTGCAGTAATTGCATTTATTCTATTGCAATCAATATATTTATTTTAGTGCAAAAAAACATGTATTCTAATGCAATAATTGCATTTATCTTAATGCACTGATTATAATTATTCTATATATACATTTATTCTAGTGCAATAATTATAATAATTCTAGTGCAAAATTACATTTATTCTAGTGCAATAATTACATTTATTTTAGTGCAATAAAAACATTCAAGCACAATTACTGGATTTAGTATAGTGCAATACATGCATTTATTTCTAGTATAATAATAACATTAATAATAATAACAATAATATCATTGTAGTGCAATAATTAAGCGTAATTAAGTGTTTACATGTATTCTGGTGCAATAATAACATCTATTCTAGGCTAAATACTAAACTAAATATTAGTTAAAGTCGAGACAAAGATATTTACCATAATTTTCCTTCCTTTGAACTCCAGGATAATGCATGACCTCCCAACCTCCTGACCAGCACCCCTGCAGATACACGAGAAAACAGCGTTTAAGTTAACGTTACATTTGTTATAATGACTACAGAGGCAGTCCTTTATTCATTTAAAAAATATATATTTAACGCACAGTGGGCGAATGAGGAGCTGGTCACTCTCCTCTGCGGGAACAATCACTTCTACTTTGCGTTTGGTCGCCATTGTGTGTTAAATGTTGCATATAAATGTGAAAATTGAAGAAATAAATCGGTCCTGTTTGCTGAATGAATAAAGGAGGGGGCGGCTTCTTGTGCCGTCACACTTCCGGTGGTGGTGTGCCAAAATACAGCCGACGAGGAATCAAAAGCACACAACGTTCCGCGACAGCCGTTGGCCGTTGTTTTTTTTTTTTTTATTCACCTACGAATCCTCATTAATAAAATGACAGAATATTAAAAGAAACACGATAATCATAAATTTATCGAAACATTTTCTTTAATCGTTATAGTCAGTTAGTTAATATATTACCCACGGGGCTTTCGGCTCAATATTGAAACTTTAAAGACACTTTTTTGGTACTTCGTCGCGTCCCCTTTAAGCGGTGTTGGGTGTAGGCTGTGAAACTCAGAGGGAAGCTAAAGAGTCAAACTGAAGGTAAACAGAAAGCTGCTTTATAGAAAATTAACACTGAAATGGTTACGGTAGAAACCATTATCGCTTGTGTAGCCGTTTACTCTGTTAACCACCTGTGAAAGTCTTACTAACTTCAGTGAGAAAATAAATGCGGTGGGGGACATTTAAGGTGGAGTAGTTTCATCTTTTCTTCTTTTAGCATGTACAATATTAAATAGCTAACTAATAATGTCCTCTGCTTTTTAGTCAGCTAGATAAACTATGCGTTCAAGTTAACCTGTTGACTCTGGAGTTTAATTTGTGTCGTGGGGTTGTAATTTCTGTATGTCCCCCAACCTCTCCACGATACAGATACACCCTCCTCCGACTCCATCACAGAGACCTGCAGCATATTTTGCTCTAACGTGGTGGAGGCGGAAGGTTAGTTACAGTAACAGGTGTTACATGTAAACTGGGTTTCTATTTAACTGGTGCCCCGCTGTGACTATAACAAACTACAGCCTTAAATACTACCAGCATTTAATCATCACCTCTGTCAAAATCTCATTTTTTACTCAATATGATTTGAACCACCAAGGAAGTATGTATTGCAGTGTTATATCAGCATATTACTGTTGTAATGTGCGAGTGTTGGTTTATTATTTAATGTCGATCCTGTCATTGCTGCTATCACTACCAGTACTACCACTACTACCATTACTACTACTACTACTACTACTACTACTACTACTGCTATTATTGATGCTACCGTTTGGATTCTTAATGTTAAATACAGTGTAACGTATTGTGAATAATATGTCGTCTAAAAAAAAAGTCATATTGTACTGTCATCCAAAATGGCATAAAAAGTTATAAAATAGTATGTCATTTAATAGGCATAAATAAGTCATGTCATCAAAAAAAGACAAACAAGTCAAGTGTAGTATGTCGTCCAAAATGGCACATGCATATAATGCACACAATATTATACACACATAGTGTGCAGTTCCTTAAGTAAAAGTAGTATGTAGTATCTGTGGTAGGCTTTGTAGTACCTATAGCCTAGTATGTAGTTAATGCAAGTTTTTTGCAAAATTTTCAAATTATTTAATGTTTCTAAAAAAAACTTTAGCTGTAAAATGGAGATGTACAGAGAAGTTTGTAACTATTAAAAAGGCTACATTATTAGTGAAACTTTCTCTGTTTAAAAAGTCACCTCTTCTTACAAAATGAAAGTATGGCAAAAATGACACTGAAAATGCTTTAGTTTTTTTGTTTTGGTTGTCAGTTGCTTACAAAGTATGTATGATTTGAGGAAATTGCTGGTTTTGCAATAATGACATCAAACTTTACAGAATATCTCAAAAGCTATTGAATCCACACTCATTTTGAAAAGCCAGGGATCTGAGTTGCTCATCTTTTTGATAATATTTGTGGATGTTTGTATTAGGACTTATGTTTATTTCAATTACTGTTAATTTAAATTGACTCTGGTGGGTTTGGGCTGTTTCTGGTAAAACAAAAAGGATCCTAGTCTTTAAAAATGTTTTGTCTTTAAAATGTCTTTAAAATCTCTGTATGGATCATTTTGTTAATGTTGCCAAATATTTAAAATGACAGTCTGAGTCTGTCAATGGCAAAAACAAACCCTTCTGACAGTGCACAAATGCCACGAGTGGTTACACTAAAGACTACTTTGTGACTGGATACTGGACCACTATCAAAAATTGTTGTTCCCAAAAAAATAAACACAGATTTATCCATTATTCAGGATTCAGACGTTAATTATTCATCATCTCTACTGAGACCTGAGAAGCAGTTTTGTGATGTTTTTAACACTGCAATACATGACGATGCAGGTTCAATGAGGCTGGAGGGCTGGATGCGTTCGTCATGGTGAAGGATGTTCCGGAAAGTCAAAAAGCGCCACAGCAGCAGCAGCTCGCAAAGCAGTGAGATCAGCACCAAAAGCAAAGTACAGCAACACACACACACACACACACACTCACATTAATGTCACAACAAAGCCATTCTTTCCTTACTGTGTGGAGCCTTCTCCTGTTTCTGCCTGTGTAGTCTGTGGACTCCAGTTTGGGAGGGCTCTCCAGATCCAGCACCGTCGCCAGCCTCGATACAGACTCCACCAAGAGCTCAGGTCAGTCAACTAACTCATGGAGGTCAACATTTTTCACCTCCGCCTTTAATTTTTTAACTGATTATTTGATGTATACCCTCCATAAAGGTAACAGCACATCTGAAACATGTGCTGAGTTCCGGGTGAAGTATGTGGGAGCCATTGAGAAGTTACAGTTCGACATGAGCAAGACCCTCCAGGAGCCTCTGGACCTCATCAACTATATTGATGCCGCTCAGGTACAAAGATGAAGGGACACACTTCCAAGTAGTAATCATTGCTTTCACGGTCACTCCATGTTTACAGGGGTCAATATCAAATCATTCATTTATGACGATGCTATAAATATTCTTCTCCTTTTTACAGCAAGATGGAAAGCTGCCCTTCGTGCCCGGAGACGAAGAGATGATTCTTGGAGTGTCGAAGTACGGAGTCAAGGTGGCCTCACTTGACCAGTGTGTGAGTAGAGAAAAAGTGATTTACTGCCCTTCAGATGAAATGCTCATTGATTAGACTGAGCAGTAATACTGGGTCCTCAATACAGCTGAGCAGTTATATGGTTATGAATTCAGCATCGATTTATATTTTATGTGCAAAGCTGCTGACTGAGAATTTTTCAGGTTTTCCCCTGATGTTTGGAGCAAATCTTTGGTGTAGTGCAACACAGAGATTTACCTCTGAAGCCAAATTTGATCCATATTGTTTAATACTCTTAAAGAAGAATTTGAAGAATTTTATTTTGAGATTTTACAATGTAACATAAAGACAAAAACAATTCATAAAACCCTACTTCCAATTTCTAAGAATTACAAAACTTTTGTAAGATTAATTTAAGTAATTTTAATACCAAGTAAGACCTTTTATTTTAGATTGATTATATCAGTGCCTTTTAAGACTTTTTAAGGATCTGCAGGAACCCTTTGTTATGCTACAAAGCTGGTTGAAAATCTGTTAAGAGTCTCTCTAACCACATAATACAAACAAATAAATGTATGCCTGATCTAATAAAGTGCTTTTGATCCTACCTCTGCTCCAGGATGTGCTGCACCGCCACCCTCTGTACCTGATAGTGCGCATGCTGTGTTACGATGACGGCCTCGGTGCAGGGAAGAACCTCTTGGCTCTCAAAACCACCGATGCAAAGCAAGAGGAGTGCAGCATCTGGGTGTACCAGTGCAGCAGCTCGGTGAGTGTGATTGAAGCGGAAACCGAAAGTTTTCTGGATTTGTTTTTTTTTTCCCTGCTGTGTTTTCTATCATCTGTGTGAACAGGAGCAGGCTCATTCCATCTGCAAGGTGCTGTCAGCTTCCTTTGACTGCGCTCTCACATCAGACAAGTCCTGAGAGCAGAGAGAAAGACAGGAGCTGAGATCTGTCCAGAAGAGAAATGAAACAACTGCAAAACCAGAAACAGTAAATCAGTAGTATTGCCAAAAAATACTGCAACCATTTCCCTTTCTCCAACTTTGCTTTGTTTAAGAGAGATTAACTGGAGGTTAATTTGCAGGGAAATATGATTCAAGCCTTTGTATCGATGGCAAAGTCACGTCCTGCTCAGTTTGTGATACCACCTTTTCATCATTCTCCAGTTGAGACACTGTGAATTTGTCTGAATCACTTCCTTTGAATGTGTTTCCTTTACCTCACATGTTCCTTTGAACTTTCACGTGAAGTCAAAAAGTAAAGTTTGGATAAAAAAGGAGGTGGTTGCATTTTATAAAGGATTTGAGTATAGTGCACAATGTATATCATATTTAATGCAAATAATGGTAGAAAATGCGTCATAACCCGTCTCCGCCCAACTGTGACAGCATGCTGTAATTCATGGGAGACATTCATCGGTGAAGAAACGACACGGTACAAAAATTTGTTGACATGCACACGTCACACTCAGTTTGTTTCTCTATCTCTTTTTAAACGTAAGTATCCTCTTGTGTGTTTTGCTGAGATAAACAGTACTGGTACAACAGCAGTCACTTTTTTGACTTGAAGGTACACAAAGCGGCTTTAACTGTGTGAGAGGAGTTTAACTTTTTGTCATTTGTGGGAAGTACTCAATGACAGTTTTGACTTTTATTGTATCCTGTTTTTAAAGTTCTTTTTACTGCAAATATCTTGGTACCAAAAGCTTGATGTGTTTTCTGTGTGTGTTGACTTTGTTTTTATGTAGTGATTAAAATTGTAGCAAATATGCTAGACTTTTGCAGGAAAAATGTGTTTACAATTGTGGTACTTACATGACCTCACCTTGTAAATAATAATAGCCCATTCCCACTTTTCTGTCCGTCTTTTCAACATGGTCATGTTAAGATTGAGTTGAAAATGTTTGACATTATGGGAATTAAAGAATTTGATCTGGTACATTAATGGATAGGACAGCTTTGATTTGAATTATTTTACTAATCAAAATGTAATTTTTGCTTTATATTTCAGCATCATTTTTGAGCCGTCTCTTTTTTTTTTGTCTTTTAATCAAGAATTAGTTCAGTTTTTGCCTCGGCGACAAGGCAAGGGAAGTTCTTTTATATGGCACATTTCAGCAACAAAGCTATTCAAACTGCTCTACATAAAACATTAAAAGAATCAAAACAAAGTGCAAAAGACGCACATAACAAAAACGACATTTAAATACAATTATAAACTTAGAGAGCTAGAGAATAGAACATAAAAAGAGTAAAATAATACTAAGACGGGTAAAAAAACAAGTAAAAACCTACTTCGCAGTGTCAGAAATGAATAAATATTTGATTTATAAAAGGCAGCAGTAAACAGAGAAGTCTTCAGCCTTGATTTAAAAGCCCTGAAAGTTCCAGTGAAGCATATTTGTGGTGCAAACTAAACACGACTTGTTTAATCATTCATAACTACACAAAGAGAATACGACATCAAGTCAGCCGTATGGAGACAGAGCTCCATCGCATTCATTTCACTCCATTCAACTGCATTTTTGTTCCTTTTCTCAACGATACCCAATTAAGCCCACAATCACGAAGAGAGACACAGTTCGTTAAGTTGGCATCGTCATGGCAACCCCGTCTCCTTCCTCTCTCCACCGCCTCTCTCTCACAAACAGACTGATACTCCACCTAAAGAGCTTGGTGTTAGAGGACAGAAAAGAGACGGTGAGAAAGAGCAGGGTGAGACAAAGCCTCCGCTAATCTATTTAAGAGGCTGTAGCAGCATGTGAATGAGTGGATGAGTTACAAGAGGTTCCCACTCATTCATGAGGAAGGCCAGGCAGCTCACAAGTGTATACATGTCCGATGACTTTGCATTTGTCTTTCTTTTGCTTGCTTCTCTTGCAAAAGCACTCCCCATCATCGTGTGACTCACATTTGTTTACATGCTAAGTCTGTATTGTGGTGACAAAGTCCATAAGCTCCTTATATAGTCAACAGTTCATGTTTTGCACTCAGGCTCGCTCCTCCTGGGACTTTTTTCTTTGCAGATCAGACAGGAAATGTCTTTGTGTTTGGGGGTGAGGCAAGAGTCCCCCCCCCTCCAGTGGACGAGGCTGCTTGAAATAGAACATCCACAGAGATGAACATGTTTTTTCACCACAACAATCTTCTAAAAGTCGTGTAATGACTCTTCCACTATCTTCCCCCCTCCTCTCTGTCTCCCCCTTCCCATCTTGCCTGCAGACACAGAAAGCTTACTTAGCAAGCAGACTGTTTTAATGGTTCTGCGATCCAGTTGGGATTTCTCCTGGAGCACATTATCATCATCACTCAAAATAGTTCAACCTGCGGGAGATGTTGCTTAAGACCGGGGCCATATTTTCCAATCAATAAACAGTGTTACTCAATCAATACACCCCTGCTCACTGACAAATCCCAGCTCTGGAATACTGGGAATATATATCAGTGTAAAGACTTCCTGGATGTTAGAGTTAAAACATCCTGTGAATGAGTGTAGCATCATATCCCAAACCAAAGAAATACACATATATTACTTTACATTCATAAGAAATGAGGCTCATCCCTTGACATTATTGCTGGCCAGTGTGTCTTCTTCATTTTACAACATAGAGAGGAAAAGAGAAATGCAATAGTACAGCAAATCATTACATGCTATGCCATGCAATAACTGCACACATGGCCATCCTTTTCCCACATAAACAGAATATTTGGAAAAAGTAGAGTCAAATCTGTAACCACCATCTATTTTAGTGGCTCTCAGCTCATTGTTTCATTTTCTGCCCACAGTGAGCTGTAGGGTGGAGCGACCATTATCTTCCCTCACTTATAGTATGACCTTATGTGTCCTAATGCCTTGCTCCTCCTTCCTTTTTTTTCTCTTTCAGTTTATTGTCAGTTTGCACCTCTCTTAATTAAAATAAACTATGTTTGCCCCTTTTGAAGATAAATATCTTCTAAGAGCAAAAAGTTTTACCCAAACAGGGTGAGTGACGAGAAATGGATCTTAGGCTTGATATCCACTCAGTAAACACTTGCCCTTTATCTGTATTCTCAATTATTTCTGGGAGCAAATGCACAAAATACTCAGTTTTTTTAAAAAAAATCTGTTTTTCTCAGATCTGTATTCAGTGATAGTCACTCTATGGCCAATGCACCAAAGTTTGGTAGCACTGCACAAACCAGTGCAGCATGCAAAGTGGACTCACAATAGAGGCTGCAGAGGAGTGAAAGAATGGGAGAGACTGTAGCAGAATTTAAGGCGGCTTGTGAAGCTTCGCAGTTATTTTCATCTTTAAAAATAATGGTACTGTTTGCTATTTCTAACAACAAAATTAATGCTCTGAAAGGTGTATTTGAAGCCACAATGATCAGCCAGATTACATATCTAATAACAATGACTGTAAAGAATGGAAATCACTTAACCTGGCTCTGCCTCCCAGCACCTCTAAAGCTCATTAAATAACATGCTATATCATGCAATGCATATGAGGTACTTGAAGACAATCACTGTTTACAGTATGAAAATGCAAATACACAAATAATGTACTGCCAGTAGTTAGTATTGCAAAAGGGCTTGCTCTCTTTAAAAAGCAGTCATATACTGTGTTTAGTAGTTTGCTATTAAATTGTTGTCTGGATCAATAAAACCAAATAAGAAAAACATTAAGAAAATTAGGGATGAGCGAGTACACTGTCATCTGTATCTGCAGATGTATCTATTCAAATAACTATTTTATCTTTATCTGCATCTGTAAGATTATATTGATATGATTTGATCAGACATTTCTCTAACTGTTATTTATTAGAAAAGTATTTACAGAAATTCTCAGGATTAAGCTTCAGTTTTTTTTATCAAAAAAAAAAAAAGAGAGATTGGACAGAGCAACCCAGATGATGATTACTCCTCCCTGGGAGTACAGAGATTGACACATTTTACTCTGATGATACTTGAACTCTTAAAAAGTTCATCTGTAGATACTCGTTTCATCTAAGTACTCGGATCAACCCTAATGAAAATATTAACATGGAGCGCAGTATAGTCTGTTTGTTTGTAGAGAAACTTTTTGTTTGTTTTTTGTATAAACATATTTCTCAAAAGTACTTCTCCAGATATCAAATTCCAAATACCTTTAAATCTCATGTAAATTTGGCAAAAACAAGAGCTCCGGCGTTCATTATTGCGTCGTTCTAATAAGGTAAACCAGATAATCCTACTCCATTAATGACAGATAATCATCTCTTGTTCAAGGTGACTTTTTGCAATAAAATCAATACACTAATAAGGCTTGTCGTAGAGATTCATTCAGCTGTGCTGTAGCTGGCTAACCGGATTAACCTTATTAAGTGATCCATTATAAATATTTCTAAGATGGGCTTTTATATTGATCTGATGCAGAAAAGATAACGAGCTTCCATGTCTGTCTCATATTCATGACATACTCTGTGTTTTCCTTTACTACTTTACAGTAGCACTGATTAGTTTTTCCATAGGGTTAAATTCTGTCTTGTCAGGAAGATGGATGGCCATGATGGACGTGGGGGCTCCACTCTGTGTACAGTCCGTCTGACCCCTTCGCTGTGGGAGGAACAGACGCTGTCATTGAGTTACATGGACTGAGCTCACTGCCCCTCCATTAGCATTCCCAAGAGGATGCCAACAGACTGACTCCACACAACATGCTTGTTCCTCTTTATTATTTCCTGTGGCCCATCATACTGTAGTCGACTTGTCATCCTCTTTGAACTTACTGGACACTTGAAATGATACGAGAATCAGGATACAAGATTGTGCAGTTAATTACATAATTGAGACAAAACAGAGCTGAATCTGAACAGCCACGGGGCACACTTGAATCCTCTACTATCTCCCTCAATGATCCCATCACTGCGGATCTTTAACATAGTGAGTTCAAATAGCTGAGAGGCTTTCAACCCTCTGCTGTGGTGTCAGACGAGATGAGAGAAGCCACTGAACCTGCTCTGTGTTCAGTGAGGAGGTTAGGCTGAAATGAAGATGAGGAATGAATATTTAATTGTGTACATTAAAAAAGATGATTGTGTGATAAAGGAGATGTCTTGCATGGTCAGCATACCTCTAATACATGCACTGCCCTTGTGATGTTTTACACAAGGGAGGCCTGGAAGTCCGAGGCTTCAGCCCCAAATTTTTTATAAATAGCCCCAGATCTAAATATATAGAATACACATATTTTTCAAAAAATAAGAACAAGATAGTCACTGAACAAGATATCTCAGGAACGCCTTGAGGGAAATTCTTTAAGTCTGTCGCAAACTTACACTTGGACTCAACAATGAACTGAACTTAATTTTGGTGGTCATAGGTCAAAGGTCAAGGTCAGTGTGGCTTTGTCTATCTCATTCTTGTGAATGCGATATATAAATAAAACAGTAGAGAATTTCTTCAAATTCGGCACAAACATCCAGTTTGATTCAAGAATGAATTGATTTGAATTTGATGATCAAAGGTCAAGGTCACTGTGACCTCACAAAACATGTTTTTGTCCATAACTCAAGAATTTATGCGCTAATTATGACAAAATCTTACGCAAATATCTAATCGGATAAAAAGATGTAGTGATAATATTATATATCTAATAGGTCAGCTTCACTCTGACATCATAATGTTCAGCAGAAACACTTTTCTGGCCGTTATTCAAAATCATGGCTAAAAAAAAAAACAGAAGGGGAGATATTTGCTCAGACACTGAAGAGTTGTGAGGCATCCATGTTTTCACAGACATCGATGTAAACTATAAGCACAACTTTACTGTTACATGGAGGCAAATAACTGCATGGTGGTAATTCTAGTTTTCACATACACTTTTAGTTGTTTGTTTGGCAGAGTTGCATCTACAGCAGCAGCTCTTGTTCTTATTGAGTTTGAAAACACTTATTGTATGCTGCTTTGGACAAAAACATCTGCCAAATGAATGAATTTTTAATCGTATACGGTGTTTATCTGCTTACAGCAATATTTGCAAGTAGCTGCATACTCCCAGCACAGAGGCAGAGGGAATGAACTGCTGAGATTTCAGAAATCATAATCACGTTTGTGTGTGTGATTTTGTTCTGCGGCTTAACAATTAACATCCTGTGGTTTGTATTGTTTGGGGACCAGAGGAGATGATCAGCAATATACACAGAGCAAGAATTCCCAGCCCCTCACCTTTTTATTATGTAGGAGCCAGTGAGAGCTCAATTGAGGTGTCTTCATCCTCCAACAGTCTCATGGGACACTGAATAAGATGGGAAGCTAAACAATGAAATAACACTGGAGCTGTTTTGCTGCAGTATGCAAGACAAAGTGTACTTTCCTGCTATTTTTTAAGCATGCAAAGTGGAAGTGAAATGCTTGATTAAGCGTCTCCAGTTCTCGAGAAACCAAGAGGTGACGTTCCTGGTTGACACTGCCTGTCAGGGTATAATGAAGTACAGGGACACTCGACATGCTTGGGCTCACAGCGCCAAATCCTAAGAGGAATAATTACTGTAAAAGCCACTTGCTCCTAATGATGATCGTGAAGCAGCTGTGGATCCCCAGCTCTTTGCAATCATCACTCAGATGGGTGAGTGTGATCGGGGCCAGCTAAAAATGTCATGCAATTACTTCACCGACCATTATTTCTCCGGTGTCCTTCAGGGTGGCAAGGTTAAATGGAAATCACAAGCCAGAAAATTCCTCTGGTTGGAGTGCACAAATTTGGATGTTAATGGGCCCAATGCTTTGACGACTGTAGTGCTCAGACTGAGGCTAGGATTATAAAAGCTGTGTATCTAATTAGTTTTGTTGGCTTTAACTATGATCTAATAATCAAATTACCTTATTTGTGTGATATTCAGTACATAAAAATGAGCATAATCAATCACAGACTGTAGTGTAAAGGTCAAATATTACAGTCAGCCACATAGGACAGGAGAATTTTAATCTCCACTAGCTAATTAAATTTCCATTGTTGATTGAACATTGAGTAATTGCATCCAAGGTTGACCTTTGACCCTACTGATGTTTTCACCTGGTTTAAATGAATGTGTCTGTGACTGATGTAAAATTTATCATTATTGCTGAATTGCTACAGTTTATCACCACTTTGAGAAAACTCCATCTTCTCTTTTTTTGGATACCACAAGGTGAATTTGAACAGGCTTTTTTGTGTAAAAATAACATAATGTAGTTTGAAAGGCTGCTGTCTTTGAAGCAATGCCACTGGGAAGAAGTGCTTTTGTCAGTGTAGGACGTTACTGCGAACAGGACGGGAGAGACAGAGAGAGACATCAGTGCACTACTTGCAGCTCTACAGTGAAGTAAGGATACCTTTACAAGTACTGTGACATTTCTAATTCTACAATTCAGTTTTATCCAATCTTCCTACCACTGTTGTCTTTTTATAACTGTATTAAAGTGATGAGTAAATACACCTTTAAATTTTATTGCATAGGACTGAGGTTATTCTCTTTTTTTTGGTCTGTTTTAGTTTTATTTAGAAATTGATTCTGCTCTGTGCAGCGCCAGCAGCTGATTCGGCGCTGCAGCCACACCATGTAACTAGTGATGCTTATTTTTCAACTGCACCATAGTTTTGATGGTATTTCATTCCTCCTCAAATCGCTTACTGCACCTACTCCATATTTAACTACATTTACACAGGTTGTAGTTCATACTGATGGATTTATTTATCTACAGGGTGACCTTCTCCACATTTACTTACATTTATACAGGTAGTAGACAATTCTGATGGATATTTGTACCTGACAGAATGAACTACTCCCCCTTTAACTACATTTATTCAGGAGGTAGACCATTCTCATGGATATTTGTGCCTCACAGAATGACCTTCTCCACCTGTCAGAATGACCAGCTCCACATTTAACAACATTTTTACAGGAAGTAGTCCATTGTGATCGACATTTGTGCCTGACAGAATGACCCCATGGCTGTTTTCTCGTATCAGTTTGTACCAGTGCAGACCCAGTATGAGTCAAACTTGCAAAAGCATCAGTCGAAAAGAACTATTCTTCCACAACACTGCTTCTGTTAAATAGTGGCTGGCATACTGATATCTTTAAACAACATGCAGAGATGTAGATTGCAACATTTGGTGATAGTAAAATTATGTTTACAGCTGCAGCTTATTTGGTACCACTGTTCAGATGATAGCTCGGTCCACTCTTTATTCCAGTCACATAAACACACTTTACACTATCCCGCAGCAACAAAAAAAATCCATGTGTAGGTAGACATAATTCTGTGTCATATGCTGCTTTATTTTTTAGTGTCAGTGTATTCCCTTTAAAGCCATTCCTGTACTGAGCATCCATTCAAATAAACTTTGTCTGAACTCGTTATTGAGCTTCCTCTCTGACAATTTGTGAAAAAAACTAAGCTCGTTACAGTTCACTGCCTTCCCCTCAGCGCTCCTCTCCCTCCCCTTGTTCTTTTACCCTTCCCCTCCCCTCCTCTCTTCATCCCTCTTCCATTAGGAGTCCCATAGTGTGCAGCCACCGTTTAGGTTCACCAGGCACTGCTTGTTCGTTTCACGCCGATGTGCAGCCACCTCATTTGTGTAACAAGCTCTCCTGTAATGCAATAGTTAGTAAGTAATGTGCTCAATGATCTATGAGATGCTGAGATGAGGATGTTTTAGTAGTGAACCTTCAGGATATGCCATCTCACTGGTGTGTTGGAAAGTTTGGACTGCAGAGTGGTTAGCATTAGTTGCTAATTATTCTAAACAAAGAAGTCATTCATTCCACTTATTTGAAACAGAAGACGCTGAATTGTAAGGTTATTTCACCTGTTACACAATCATGATGTCATGGCAGTGTAATTAGGAAAAAGTGACTCCCACTCAAACCCTCAGTCCCTTTTATTTCTACAACATGCTGTCTGTTCAACTGCCAAAACAGTATATTGGCTGTTTGGGTGCAGACACACCCTGTGCTCTGTTCTGGTGAAATTCACAATACAAATTACAAGCATTTTATCCTAGAGGGTCTCTGTGTACTGTACAGTATGACATGTGCTTTGGCTGTTGTCCTGGCTGCAGCTGCTCGGTTGCATTTGGTTTCACATATTCATTGCAAAGTCAGCTTTGGCTTTATAGGAAAGTGAAAATAGATCATTGTGCACCAAAGCAGTGAATAATATAGACTGTTTCAGTTTCGTGTCTCACTAAAACTTATCAGCCGTGACCACAGCACATTCAACAATTACCACTGTGACTTAACTCTACGTTGGTTGCATGCAAATAAGTCTATATAGAGGATGCTGTTGAATGAGGTTCTGTTTAACAAGGCAGATGACAGCTTCTGCTGTTGCATCTTTTTTGGCATGTGCAGCATATACAGCGTGGCCGTAAAATGTAAAAATCAGCTACATGAACAAAACTTCTTTTTTCTTCTCTTTTTAGATGCTGATTTGAATATTATGAGGCTTTTTCTGTAACCCTACCAAATAATCTAAAGTGAAATGCTGGCAGCCTTGGAAGCAACACTGTCTGTACTAGGGGTAAGTGACTTTGACAGTTCAGGACTTTAGGTGCAAACTCATGCACGGGTTGATTAAGAGGCAATGGGCCCCTGGGCACAGATATGCAAAGGGCATCACCATTTCTCCTAGGTCAGAGCAAGACACACAGACTTTGTGGTGGTTTTCCATCTCTTTGTGGTTGTTGTGCATCTTTTTATGGTTGTGTGACTGTTTGAGGTGGTAAGTCACTTTGTATTCCCTTGTAGTTGCATTGTGTTGCTTTGTAATCATTTTTGTCCTTTTGTGTCTCTTTGCAGTATAATTTTGTGTGTCTTTGTCAAAATAACTGTGTTTCCTTTTTGTTTTTTGTGTAACTTTGCAGTCATTTCCTGGATCTGCATTTTTATAATGCCTCGTGGATATGCCAGCTTTTGCTTATTCAGATCCCGTTAAATATTTAACAACGTTCTATTCGTGATATGTTGCCAACTTTTACCTGTCGGATGACCCTATATTCACCTTCCAGTGCTGTCCTTCTGCAACAGAAAGGGGAAAATACAAGTGATGCAGCACAAACAGTTTATTTATTTTAGGCTGGTTTGGTCTCGATTTGAGGGATAAAACCTGCATTTAGAGAGGCAGATGTTTCTGGAAATATAAAGCCATGTCAGTGGTGAAGATGACGGCTGGTGCTGACCTCACTGACTGAGCCCCTCTGTCTCTGGATAGCAGATGTTCGCCGGGGAGTGTATGAGGCCTGAGAAGCCAGTCAGGGTCAGCCTGGGTCTCGGGCTCTTCATTTAGCAGCTTGCCAGGAGACGCTGCAGAGCTGAAAGAATGTGTGAACACTGCCCAGTTTGTGATTTAAAGGCTGCCCAGGGTTTTGCCTCAGCCGCTGTGATACTATTTATACCGGTAGCTGTCCTGCCGGGGCTGAATGAGCTGGGAGGCATCAGCAGATTTTTCATCCCAAAGCCTAGGAAAAACGCCTGCGCCCTGGGAGCAGAGGCTGCAGTTTTTTCAAGCTCCTGTTGACAAAAATTCAAGCATGAGAGAGTCTTCACAAGTTTCAGGCGGTGCCTAATGATAGAATGTTTTCTTTCTCCTCTGAAGTTTCCCAGCAGGACTTTCTGAGATACTAAAGTCTTTTTTAAAATTATTATTCTTGGCTGTTGCCTACAAAAACAACTAAACATATTCTCACATAATGCTAATTAGGGGTCTAATTAGCCTTTTTTATGATACACTGTCAGGGCTCATTACATGTATAATTGCCGATCCTGTTTAAGCTTACCACAAAAGTCTGGATCATTTTCCTTTCTTTATCAGAGGTGGAAAAAATTGAACTCGAATCAGTTTAGATAATACATCTATTGATAATATCAAAAAAAATAACCAGATGCTGTCACTATTTACCGAATTGTGCAGCAGTATATGCATCATGATGGGGACCAAACACTATTTGTGCCTTTCACGCTTGGCATCACAGAAAGAAAACATACAAGTACCCAAATTTGCACAGAAACACACACTTCCACTTCGATACTGCATCATTTTCATATAGTATTGCGTCTTCGATCTCCACCTTAAAAGAGACTACTAGTGATGCTGTGATCAAGATGCTGCTTTCGAGTGCCGTTGGAAATAATTTGATCACAAACAGTCTGTACGTCAATGGAGTGTCTATAAATGGAAAATTGATTACTGGAAAACTGTATCACATCTGAGTTCGTGGATTGTTGGTGGATTGGGGAATTTTTCTGTTTTGTTTACATATGTATATATACACCTATACAGTTAAAATTGTTCATTTAACATATGCAATTTTTGGAGAATAAATTAATTCAATCATTAGAGTGCCCTAGGGATGAGTTAAGCAAATGAGTTAGCTTTTCAGCTCTTGCTCTTCTAGCTCCCCCTTCTCAAAGTCAATAGGTGTTTGGTTAGATGCCTGAAACATGGTCTGTGGTTAACACAAGCTGGAAAGACTTTCATGTTTCGTTTGACATCATGAAATACATCAGTAAATACCCCACTTGTAAATTTTGAAGCTTTATGTATCTTTAAAAAAGCGGTTGTTAACCTCAAAAATACTAAAAGTGGTAATCATCTGTGAAGATCATCTTGCTGAACAAAACATGTATGACAACGTTTGTTTACCACAGAATTTATTTTCTGAAATGATTGAACATCAGCTGGAAAAATCCAATCAGTCTTTTTTTTTTTTTTTTTTTACAAAGGAACCAGGGTCATCCTGACTATTTTATTGGCCTACAGAAAAATGTAATCCTTGGGGCAGTCTATTGACTTTTTCCCAACTCTATTTCAGAAAGTTAGTCTGTGTTAATTGATTTCACATGGAGTCTATAGTCTGTCTCTGGCTGTAATGACAATAAAGAATCCTTGATCCTCCTTGATCCTTGATTGTCAAGACTTTTCGGACTGTCAAATAATTTGTTCTGCTAAGGTATATATATATATATATATATATATATATATATATATATATATATATACACACACACACACACACACACACACACACACACACGCACACCATCATATAGATATATATATATAGATAGAGGCTACATGCTGAAGTGCTGACAAAAAAATGCTAGAATTCAATGATGTACAAAATATCCCACATTAGTAGCAATGTTTGTAAGTGTTATTGTGTTTTGGTATACTTTCCAGTATTTAGTAGCAGGGTTAATTATGTATTCTAAGTTTAAATAACATTTCACATAGCAGCTTTAATCCTCTTCTCATGTGGTGGTCAAATGATTATGTGTATGTTGATGAAACTTTTTTTTACAGTCTCTTTTTATTGTTGAAAAACACAACAGTAAAAAAGCATTTACAGTCAAATTGTTTAGAAACCTTTTTTTTGCTGTCCCAGCATGAACACATATACAAAACACAAACATATAAACAATCTAAACAAACCACACGCAAAACTTTGATCGCTATTGAAGCAATTGAAAGCTTAAATGCCACACATCTTTAAGAGGATTTGTAGTTTACGAGGAGCATATGAAGGCACCATGACTCCACGCCTTCCGTGATTCCTGATTGGCTCCCAAGTACCAGCTGTTGCTCCTGATTGGCTGTCGCGGGTCCATTGAATCCCCTCCTCTACCTTTGTCAATTTCTTGCGCTCCCGTTGAAACGCCTGGTTGTTGTTTCCCTGGACTACGAGGAAGAAGTTGTCCACCTCGCGCTGCCCGGAGCTGCCGGAGAAAACCGAGCGGGAGAGGATAACGGACTCTACCGAGGAAGCTTCACTTTTTCCCCCGTGAACAAGAGGAGAATCTGTGAAACTGGATGGAAAGAAAGCAGTGGGCGGAAATCCAGGAGGGAGATAAGCTGCCCACCATCATCACCTTGTAGCAGCGCGCGGTGCGACTCCTCGAGCCAGCGTGCAACACCGCTGCACTGGATTGTGTTTGGGAGCAAACAGGGGAATGACATAAATACACCCAGAGATGGTTCACTATCCGCGAGCACCTTCAGAGACACTTTAAACTTTTCTGCCTTAGAACTCTAACTGAAAGGGGATTACAGAAAGTGCTTCTTCCTCTTCTTCTTCTTCTTCTTATCAGCAAAGGGATTAATTATGCCGGACCAAATCACAGTTTCAGAGTTTGTGGCAGAGACGAATGAAGATTATAAATCGCCGACTGCCTCCAACTTCACCACCAGGATGTCCCACTGCAGGAACACAGTGACTGCCCTGGAGGAGGTGAGTGACTTTGCCTGGACTGACATTATAGTCTCCGTAAACACCTATAAAGTAGTCTCCATAAACACAAATCTGAGCCAAAAAGACCTGCATTACCCCTTAGTTTATTCTTCCATGATATATACTGTGTTTGGTCATTTTATGATTTTTAAAGATTTATGTCAGCTCATAGTAATAGGTCACCTCTATACATTTTGAAAAATAAATGGTCCTCCATTGCATCTTCCCATCCCTCATGCCCCATATTCTTATTCTAACCAGCCCAGCCATAGATCAATAACTTTACAAGCAATCAATATACAATTCAATTGCATCCTTTAGCCTGTGTATTTGGACTGCATACTATAGATCAGTGTTACCAAACTTGCGGCCCGCGGGCCAAATCCGGTGCACCCCCCCCCCCCATGTATACTCTAATTTAAAAGATAAAAATAAAGAGGTTCACACTATAAATTGTTTTTGTACTTTTGTTACAAATGAGGTACCAGAGTGATAAAACAGCGTCAAAGTAGAGCTTTTATATAAAAAAAAAAAAAGTGTCAGTGGAGGATCCTCCACACGCCTGGATAGAGGTCCTAGTTTTTCCCTAATATCATAAAATCGTATAAACACCCTTAAATCTTCAAGAAATCAAGAATTGTCCTAAAATCCTAGAATCTTCCTAAAACTCAGAAATGTCCTAAATTCTGAGAAACATCCTAAAATCCTAGAAATGTCCAAAATTCTAAGAGCATGCATTGGACTGTTGTGACTGTCCCCTAGCCTCTTTTGCAAAAGTGGCCCCCAAGCAAGGTAAGTTGAGTATCAGTAGACAGTAAAAAAACAAAAAAATCTCAATGTGAGGCTTTCATTTTAGGGACTGTTAGTTATTTATGGGGGTGTTGCAAAAAGGGGGAAGCAGTTCAAATATTTTTGTAAGCACTGGGGAGGGGGTGTGTTTTTTGATTTGGCTCAGGCGAGGCACTTTCAACTTTAAATGGTAATATCTTGTATTTATTGTAAACACCCTCAGAACCCTAAACCCTGCAATGGGTTTGAAAGACATGTTTTCTGTAAAATTCCCCCAAAATCACAAAGTCAAACTCCAGCCACCCCCCTACTCTGCAATTAGTGTGCAATTATACAGTAGTTTTCATTTTGTCTTCTTAATGATTTAAGTAGCCAGCAAGAGCAAGTGTAGTCAAGAGCCTCAATCTGGATTAGAATAACTCTCAAAAAAAGAGCCTTTTAATGGGGAAAAAGGCAGAAACTATAGGAAGAGCAACAGAGGAGGGTTCCCTCTTCCAGGACACACACACATGCAATACATGTCCAAGCACAGCGTAGACTGGGATTAAAGTCATCATAAACACTAATCTGATCTAACAAGAATTCTACATTTTCTTTGGGTGATATTTAATTTATGTCTGATCATTTTTAATTTTAAAGATTTATGTCAGCCTTGAGTTGTAGGTCGCCTCTATAAAATCAGAATTAGAAATTGCTCTCAATTGCACCTCTATCCATCCTTCATGCCCCATATTCCTATTATCCCCATATACCATCCCAGCTTAACCCATCATTAAGGTTTTTATTATAGTTTTGGATCCATAGTGTGCAATTGTACAGTAGTTTTCAGCGAGGGGTTGCATTTGTCTGTCCGTCCCAGAGGCCCCACCATACGATATCATCACCGTCATGATACTATCACGATTATTGTGTGTTTAAACATGTTGCGATATGCTGAGTTGCAATAAAATACGTAGGAATATATTGAAATTGATGACCTTTTTTAAACTACAAAATATGTTCCCAAAGAAATCCATTGTCAACTTTTTTTTATCGATGTGATGCTTATTTGTCTGTGCATCTCACTATAATCATTTTTTTATTGCTGCAAAATACATCTAGAGGACTGAAAAAGCTTGATTTTATTATTCTAGTAGGCTACCAAAAGTTTAAGTTGTACCCTATTTTTAATATTAATAGTATATGAAATAAAAAAAAAAACAATACTTGGGGTCTGTGTGTTAAAACAATATTGTCATACAAAAATATTTTTTTATTTTTATATATATATTTTTTTTTAAATTGTAGCTGGCAAGAGCTTATCCTATTTTGAATCAGGTAATCGGCTAAAATAAGACTCTTTAAAAGGGAAAAAAGGAAGAAACCTCTGGAAGCTCAATGTCCGTTGCACAGTGTCGACAAAAACAGGAGAAACATTGAAAATAGGAATGACGGTGTAAGGTAAATAGTCTGCAAACATTTTTAGTGCCGGGGGTAAAAGCTGTATATAGACCATTTTTCAGTTGTCATGTATTTTGGCTAAATGTTCACTCCCGCAGTGATAGAAGGAGAAGCGATACTCTTCTCCCCATGTTTGCAGCTGTACTGCACTGTATGTGCACAGAGAACACTTTGTATTTGCTGCAGGTCATCAGGAGGAAGGACACTTCCGCTTTGTTCCCTGACAGCCCTCCACCGCCTCCCTCCCTCCCTTGTTATAGCTTCCCTACTTTGTGTGCTGTATGGTGGAGCCTCGCCCTGCCTGATGGTAAAAATAGAATTTCCCACATGAGCCGCTCGGTGCGTTATGTGTGTTAGTGTGTCTCGGCTCTGTTAGTTCGGGTACGCTTTCTGCAGTTAGGTGTCTGTGTGATAAAATGAAAGTTTCCTCCTGGTTTCGTAGTGGAAACGTTTAAACTGTCATCTGAATGGAATCCTGAGACCTTTTTACTGTAAAGATTCAAATGCATGATTTGTGCAGAGAGATTAGTCACTGGCGTCTTATGTCAGCTTTAATACTTTACCTGTGTTTGTGGAGGGCTCAGCCAGGCAGCCAGACACACACCTGCTCAGCCTGACAGGTGTTTGACTCGGACGTCAGACACCTTGCTACGCACCGTTTCATTCAAACTGGCTGCTGCTGGTGGTTTAAAATAGCAATTAATCTGCTGTTGGGAAGGATTTCAGCACTACTTAGAGTGGAATGTGCTTTTCTGTAGAAGTAAGCAAATACGTGTGTGGATTTCACTCTTTTAAAATAGTAGGTCAGCAGTAATTGCTGGTTTGTGAGGTTGGGTTGAGAGACAAATTCAGCAACTTTGTTTTGGTGACGACGAGCTGCAGTCGAAGCTGCTGAATTGTCGTTGCAGAGATGTGGAGTAGCGTGTTGGTGTTTCACGTTGACCTCAGGCTCAGAAGCACAAGGGCTTATTGTTGGCACAACAAGACCTCGCTCACTTTGGTCTGTTTGACCAATTAAACACTGCAGTGGACGGGGAACACTTCCACGTATTGTCTGACGGCCTGCCTGGAATCTCAAACACACGCACACAAACAAAAGCGCATTTACATATGTGTACACACGGGCATCCACAAGTAGCTGGTACTTTATAAAGCTGACTAAACATCAAAAGGGTGACTCTTTCACCCTTGAGTATAATGAAACTGTATGTTCACGGAGACTAAACGAGAACAAAAATATCAGATTTAGCTGTTTTCAGCGTTGTGCTGAGTTTCAAACATTGTGCTGATTCTGACCTTCTCTAGAAAAGCAGTTTGTTGCGCTTGTACCCTTGAACTGACAGGTGAGGACGAGCTGATTCGAGCAGCACAGCGTACTGTGATGCTACAGTGGACTGGTGTATAATTTTAGAGGAGAGCTTGATTTTTGAATAGGCGCCTTTGAGTTTTGATTCATTGTTTTTATTTATTTATTTATTTATTTATTTATTTTATTCGATAGGGACAATACAAATGAACATAGTACAACTTCAGCCTGTTACAAACAAGCTGTGGTAAGTGATGTTTCACATAGAGAGATTATAGCTATTTCTATTTTCCAACTAAAAGAAGATATCAAGGTTACATACAAGGTAACATGTATACAATAACAGTTAAAGTAAAAAGAAGACAAAGAGGTAATTATTTACATCAAAATCACATAGAATTACAACATACAGTTAAAATATCAAGGTTACATACACTTACAACACACAACTTTAAGATATAAAATAGTTAAAAATGCTCACATCTCCGATTTTGCTTCAGCCAACCTTTAACAAAGCTGCTATCCTCAAACAGAGATGAAACGTGGACTGTGGAGGTCTGGTAAACTCACTTCTTTCTAACTCCATACCCTCAGCTGTATTTTTTAATTTTCAAACTTGTCGTCTTCAGCCTGAACTAACATATGAATCAGACTTGGTGCAGCTGCACTGTTATACCTTTTTCACAGATGCAGTGGCACTGCCCAAGGCCAGTAAACAGACTTTAATGTGTAAAATCAGTTCCACTTTAAGCAAAGCCTTACATTAGCTCACTCTTAAAATCACTAACACATCTGCTCTGTTTTGACACAAGTTTACTTTTTGTGTGGGTGTAACGTGTTGACAAGGGAGATTAATTTGTTAGTGGAGGGGTGTGATTAATGTGTAATTCTGCTGTGCCAGACGGCTTAAGTACAGCTTTCTTGGTACAAATTACATATGGTAGAAGCTCTGCTCGTCCATCCTGTTATGAGGACAGAAATAAACCATTTACATACCAGTGTGTACCTTGTGTGTGTGGCCAGGTAATCCACACACAGTATTAAAAATCACCATTACAGGCAGATATGTCAGATTCTAAAACCTTTGTGGTGTATATCAACAACATTGTAGATATAAACACAAATCCAAGTGCTGCACGTTTTGTCAGTCCCGTCTAGTGCACTTTTAATTTTGACTGTATAAAATAGATTGCTCTGTATTTTCAAAAGGAGCTTTTGCTTGTTTAAAATAGCCGATGCACTTACAGCCTCAACTTCTTAAAAGACCTTTAAAACTGACCTCTGGGTCTGGTTGCTTACAGGAAGCCTTTAAACACATTAACAGCAGACGAGACTCAAACGCTAAGAGGTTTCACGTAAATGGGTGCCCAAATGTTGGGTAATTACTTCTTTCTAAACTTAATTGCATCTGACACAACCTTAATTAGGCTAGTAGTTTTAAACTGCTGGCTATTAAGAGGGCATTCAGAAAGCTTGTGTGTGTGTGTGTGTGTGTGTTTGTGTGTGTGTGTGTTGATAAAACCACAGCAATAAAAACCAGTTTATCCAGTAATAGGATGTCGGGCTTTGCGTCATGACCCCCCCCCCCCTGCGCTCCTGTGAAGCACGGCTCCTCTTCCTCCACACTTGTGCTGACTTTACTCTGGCAGGAACGGAGTCCGTACTTGACAGAAATAAGAGCTCTGAGATCTGGTTTCTCCTTCAAAGTTTCATTCAAAATTGTCTGAATGGCAAGTAGAGACTTCTCTAGTACACTGGGAATGCTTAGTCTAATCCTGACAATAATAACTTTTTACTAGATACTTTGTATTTCAAATTCTGGTCTGTCTGGCTTTGTAAATGGAGATTTTTTTTGGTCACTCTTACTTAAGTCTTTTATGAGACTTTATGTGACATGAGCCATTGTTTTTGTTTTAAAATGCTGCATCTTGTAGAATTTAGTCTTTATCTTTTCTACTTAATAGTTTGACATTAAAATGTGGAAAACACAATGCAGAATTGTAATATAAACACAATTATTCTCTATATTTAAAAAGTTTACATCCGTGGATCAGCTAAATTTCTGTTGCTCACGTCACAAACTCTGAGCTGCTCTCCTCCTGGCGAACTGTCAGTTAAATGCTCACCCAGTTAGCACAAGCTAAAACAGCAGGAACGGCTAACATCTAACACCGAGCTGTTAAACAGTCCCCAACAAATTAACTCTGACACCGCAATGGCTCGACTTTATTGCAAAACCCATTTATAATGTTAGCCATGTGATGCAAACAGTTAGCCCTGTCACTGCATGTGCAGCCGACAGACTCTCACAACTGTCCCCCAGCAAAAAGCTCACACTCCTGCAGCAGCAACTATAACAATGCAGTCTGTAGTGTAGTAAAGACGAGTGCGTAGTTACACAGTTGCTCATCATGCTAAGATGCCACCAAAAAGTTCAAAAGTATGGCCGTACTACACCGCTCCACTCACAGTATAGGTATTTAATGAAGTACTCTATTGGTATCGGTGTCATCTTTAGGGGAACTGGTATTGCTAATGGCATTGTAATTTTTTCTAAATAACACCCAGCTCTAGATAAACCACTGTAACACAAAGCCAATTTGTGTACTAAACTTTCTGTGTTAAAAACGTGACCTCACAAGTTCCATTTTAAGGAGGCATCGGCCCTTGAGGGCTGAGGTGACCTCTGTGTTTATATTGATCTCGATAAAAATGCCCTGCGCTTTTGTCTCGCCCAAGAAAAACTCATGGGGATGTCTGCAGGATGTCTGTCTGAGGCCAGAAACTGGCACACACACGATTGTCTTGGGTCTATTTTTGCATCTGTGACTGTTTTATGCCCCAGTTACTGAATCCTGCCCGGCAGGGAGAGACTCCTCCTAAAATGATGCAATCAATAGCGCTGTCTCCTTGAACAAATCTAAAGTGCATCCCATTCCAGCCTAGGTATGAATACATTTGTGTGATATCACTGTGTTGCACTTAAAGCTCTCTGAGCAGTTGTGGCAGGCGTTAAAAGCTTTAATGGTGTATTCATTCAGTTATTGGGATCACTGTGTATTATAACAACAGCCCTCAAGCTGAATACGGTGAGTATAGTACGGATCTGACTCATACTGTAGACTGCAGATGAGTATGAGGGCTTGTGGCTGCAAAACAACCATCACTACTTGACATTCAAGAAGAGCTTTCGTGTTGTCAGCAGTGGGCCTTTGATCAGGCTGTCAGCTGCATATCGTTGCTCAGACAGAGACATAATATTTCATGACATTGCAGCTGTATCGTAACTTACAGTTGCCTGACAGGTGGAGTGCAAGGTTGTTATGCAGTCTTGGACATACCTTTTTATTGATGCATAAATCTAAATATCCCCAAGTTGTTTTGGACCCTCTTGACCCATAAATAAAGTTATGCACATGATGTCCTCAGCATGCCTTCGCCCTGTATATTTACTTAATGTTTATTTTGACAGGGATAAGTACATAGCATCAACTAATACCGCATACCACAGCTTTCATAAACGAGTTTGAAACACTTGTCCCTAGATGAGCTTTTGTAAAAATACACACAGCTCAACAGCAAAACATACAAACAGCACAAAACAAAACAAAGTGCCATTAAAATCGTCATGACAGGCAGTTTAAAACAACAGTATGAAATGATTGCATTCATGTCACCCATTGAGTTCCCTTTCACAGATTCTTTCTCACCAAGAAAGACGTTTCTCCAAAGAGTGCGTAGGAGAAATGGCTTTGTAGAACAAATTACATTACATTACAAACACCTGTTTAATATATGCTGATATATATTAGTATATATGCTCTATATATGTAAAAGTCATGTAAAATATGTAGAAATAGATAGATAGATATACTTTATTGATCTCAAAACTGAGAAATTGGGGAATGTGGGAATTGGGGAGTGTGAGCCCTGATAGAAGCAGTTTGGATTGGGTGCCTGGCATGAGCCCGAAAAACCATCCACAATTCTGCACAAATCGCAGACCTTGGATAGAAAACAGAGCTGCTGCATGGTCACTTACATAGTGCCAGAAATCCACCCATCCAGTAGGCCTCTCCCTCTGTCCCATATCCCTTTGTCCAGTTTATTCATTTTTCACCCATGAATAACGGTTATTTATAGCCCAGTCAGCTTTTCATGGGTCATTACTGGTGTTGGAGGGGGGCTGAGGGTGACGCAGTCCTGAAGGCTAGCATCATTAGTCTTCCATCTGGCTATTATTTCATCCAACAGAGGTCCATCACACTGGCATGCCAGCTATGCACTCGTATGGCATGCTGCCTTGCTGCTTGATTTTGATGAGCGGTTATTAGTGAGTACCTCTGGGAATGGAGATGGTATTCGCAGCATCTACGAGCAACTGTTGGCACAAGCTGTGCAGGCCACACCAGCCTCCAGTCCAGTTCTCACGGGCTTTTCAAACTTGCCTGATGTAGGTAATGGGGCTTGTAAAGTCGTAAGTGGATTCTCAATGAACTTGGGTGTCGAGTGCCTGCTGTGAGCGTCGTTAATCTCACATCTCTTTATAGCACCTCTAAGATTAATCTCAGGCCACCGGTTGTTTTGGGTGCATGCTTTAACTTGACATTAACCCTTCTTTTAACACAAGATGATATCTCACTTAATTTCCAGCCGACTACACTGCTCTGTCTTTGCGTAACAGGTTGTTGCAGAAAAAAAAAACACCTGCTTTACTGCTTTGTGCTGAAACATTTAAAGTGCAATGATTTATGGCTGATGCGTTATCATCCGAAGACAAGTGTGCTCTCGTAAGTCTTCTCCATGTGTCAGTCTGCCAGCTTGTGTTGATGCTGTAGTCGTTCCCGGGCCAAGCCAAGGCCCGGCTGCCTTCTGCCCTGATTCCTCCCCCCATTCCAGGCGAGGTTGGCGGGAATGGCTGTGGCCTGGCTGGGGACAACAGCTGCCCCCCTGCAACAGGTGGCCAGGAGGAAAGTTTTAACAAGACTCCCAGACAGTAGGATTATGGATGCAGGGACAATCCACATTTAATAGCTTTAGAGACACACGGACGGATCTACAAGCTCTACGCACATGGCCTAAATGTGCAGTCTGGCCCAAGTGAGCAGTCCAAACCCCCAGACACCCTGGCCAGTCTTCAGTATACCACCTAAGAAGCTTAATGCTTCCTATAATTGAAATGGGATTTCTGGCAGGATCACTTCAGTTCTGTCTCCTCTCTTCACCCTCACTCTGCATCCGCTGTCCCTGCTGTCCCTCGACTTCGCCGTACTGTAGTTAATGCAGCAGAGTAGGCCAAGCACATTGAAGCAAAGCCAACTACATACATTCTTCCAAATCCTGAGTGCGAATTCTTAGGTTTTCGGTAAGAAATCCTCACCAGTTTTTCTGTTTAGTGGTTCCAGGTGCATCTGTGTTTTTCTATGATTAACAAAGTTATAGTGTCATTGTTTTTGTGTCGGCATGTCTGTGATGGTTCATTTTGGTCTGCATGACATAAATGTCATCGTCCGCTTGTGTTTGGTGAGGGGCTGCACAGACGCCAACGTGCAGTCCAAAATTTGTGAACATGCGGACTGGACTCATAGCAAATGTGAAAATTGTATATACTTCAGTTACATATATAGTCTCTTGATCCAGTCTTTAGCCCAGTTGGTGGTGTATGCACCTCTATCTGATTTTTCCCTTTTTCTATCATTGTGTCCCTTCTCTAAATTTGAACATTTGTGTGGATCTGTGAAATATATATAATTAATACGTGGCAGCAGATGTTTTATGTGTGGCGGCCACCACAAAAAAATTAATGTGTGGGAAACCCTTTGGAGAAGAATAACACGTTTGATGCTTGTTTTGAAGGGAGGTTGTGTGAGGAGATTTGCTTTGGACACATTTATATATCACAACTTCAAAGGATTACAAAGATAGATTCTAACATAACTATAAAATTCAGCCCATTGTAACAGACTTGGAAGATATTCTTCCGAAGGCAACCCTGTCAATTGTCAAAACCAGGAAAAATTTCAAAAATAAATTTCAAGTAATTAAAGCTGCATAATTAAAAGGCATAATTAAGAGGTCATCTTACCACCTGCCTGGCAGAAATATTCATTTAAGGTCGATGCCGATATTTCATTTTAAGCAGTTGTCTGCTGATACCGATGACATGCAGATATCATCAGGGCTGTACCCGGCTCAGAATTATGTCAGTCGATTTAGCAAACTCTGGGGACCAAAACGTCACTAGAAGTACACTACACAGAAAAAAACAATGTCTTGAAGCAACCTCAGTTGACTGAGGGTCTTGGACTCATGATTAAAATCTCAGATTTTCAAGGGCAATCTTAATATCATTACGTATCCCTAATACTTGCTTTCAGATTCAGTGGTGGGTCACCCTAACCTTGGTTATAGCAAACCCTCTTTTCATCCTCTGTGTGGGACCTCTGTGTTTCTGGGATCTTTGTTTGATATGAGATGTCTCTCCGGTCTCTATTGCCGGGTAGAGCGGGGTCTGTGTTATCACCCAGAAACAGTCTCTGAGTCGGCCCTCATTATGATGCAGCAGCCCTCCCTGTGGATCTGCCAGGAGCGAAGGTCACGGCCCTGTCCCAGTTGATTCAAAGCCATGATCCCTCTCATCCCCAGATGGGCTTTGACTGTTTTGATGGGATATGATCTGACTCACTCTTGTACGCCCTCTTTTCTCACTGAGAGTGGATGGAGGTCTGTGTGGTTGTGAGGAGAGCTGTTGGAGGCAAAATGATGATGAAACTCTCAGTCCAGCGTTGTGTATGGGTACAAGGCGAGAACGGCTGCTCTCTGTCCGACACAGAGGTTATGGGGTCGAACACTCGGGGCACTGGGAGTAAATGGGAACTTAAAGCTCATCTCATCCATCAGAGTGTCCTGGCCCAGATTGTCTGAGGCGGCTGCGGTTGACAGCCATTGTTCCCTGTCAGGCCCTGCCTCTTCATTAATGAACTCCGCCATTGATTTGTAGTCCTGGCCACTCGGCCCTGCTATGGGCCAGGATGAGGTGGGAGGGGTGAATCCTCACAGTTGTGTTGTCCTGCTGTCACTTTCACTCAGGGAGCAGACTTCTTCTTCTCTGTTGGGGAAATGTTTTGAACTCCTGCAAGGCTCTCAACAGGGAGCTTTAGACCCGACTCAGCTGGGACCAAACTAGATCAGTTGTATACTGCTGCAAGAAGGCAAAATGCTCACTATGATTTTAAGTTAGTGTGTGTTTTACTGCATGTGATTATTTATTTAATATTCCAAGTGATCTAATAATCCCAGATCCCATCTTTAGAGTAGAGAGGTAAATCTAGCAACTCACGTGCCTGTTTAGACAAGTGTTAAAAATATAGGAAAATAATGTATAATGGTGAATACAAACTTAAATAAGAGACCAGAGTAAAAATATTATTAAAAACTATTGTTCTCTGGGTGGAAATTGTGGTTCCTCACGGTTTCTCTGATGCCAGCATAAAGACTTATCGCAAGTAGGCATAAGTACAAGCACAAGTACATAGTATAGTATGTATAGCATGCTGAAAATGTAAGTGTGTAAATATACAAATGTAAGAAATACGGTAATAGACAATCAGTGCACATATTAGTTCTAATGAATATTTAAATAATGATATGGACAATGTGCTGAGTTTGTAAAGTGTGTGAAATATAAAATTGTGCCTTATGGAATGCAATGCAATGTAGGAAATTAGTATGCAAGGTAAAAATATAAATATATGCAAAGCTACAAGAATTGACAACAAAGATATGCTTAAGCAAGAAAAACAATAAGAATATATACAATATGTGTAACATGTTAAATATAGCCTACAATACAATATAATACAAATATAGCCTAAATGACACCAAAACACATTTGAGACTCTCAGCGTAGTTTTTAATTACAAGACTAATTTGGTAGAAACATTTAACTGCCAATGTGGCTCAAAGTCCAACGAGATTTACCTGTCAAACAGAGAATCTTTCCTTATTTGGTGCTTGGCAGGTGTTCATTTCGGACAACGGCAGTGTCGATTGGGCAATTCCACAAAAATGGTTTAAAGGATTTGGGGCGGAACTCCAACTATGTATTTCGAGGCAAGTTTTAGAGCAAGGCAGATAAAACTGTGTCGTTTTTCAAAAGCAAAGAAAATGTCACGTAACAAACTTTGTTCTTTGTTGGTATTTGATAACCACAAATTAATGAAACAGTTTTCAATGAGGTAAGTAAAATTGACTTGGCAAGTAGGTCTCTGATCGTATTACGTGGCCGAAAAAAAAGAAAACAGAACATTACTTTTGAACCCTGGTTGGCAAGAGTTGTAGCTCTGAAAACACTTTAATGTCAGTTTATTTTACCTATAAAAATTTTGTCTGAAGAGACTGTTGGTGAAGTTCTCCTGAAGTCTTAGACCCTTCAGATTGTCTCTGTTTTATTCAGCAGCTGGGTTTACGTTTAGGGAAAGTCTTTTCACGTTGGGAGCTCCCAGCGGAGTTCAAAAGGACTTATTTGAAATGAAGTTTTTTTGTGAGATTGAAGTGAGCTTTCAAACCCACACACACAGTCATGCTTTCTGTAGCGTCTTACTGCAGCAGGAGAAAGCAGGTCATTTTCCCTCTGTCTCTCTCAGGCATCATCACAGCACTGTGCGGTAACTGTCGGGCACTTCGCCTCAGGCATTACTGCTTTGACACCACGAGGTCGACACATACGTCTGCGTGAAAAGAGCCAAAGAGAGGCTCCAAGGTGAAGTCAGAGGAGTTTTTCTTTTCTTTTTTTTTTTTTTCTCAAAGCGCAGCACATTTGGTCCTTATTTCCCGGCCCCTCCTTCCAACTTGTTTTTTATCAGTCTCCTGCTAGTTTACAAACTTCATTAAAGACTCCTGTCAACGTCAGGGAGACAATTTTAAGAGGTTTTAAACTTGGCGCCTTCAGGTCTCCACTGTGATTTTTATCCATTGTGTTTTAGGGCCTTACATGTGTAACCCTTCGTCCTTTTTAAAGTTTTTTTAAGGAGGTTGAAGAAATGCTATCTTTAAATCAGAATAATTACAATGAAGTAAATTTAAAACTTGATAACTTACAGGTTGGACCTAAAGCATGATTTATACTTGCATTGACTTGACGCCATACAAGGCTCTACATAGATGCATACCCTACACAGTAGTCCAACTGTAGCATGCTCTTGTGATGCAGACCTCTTTATTTTTGTAAATATGAAAATCATTTCCCCCAGTCAAAACAAAGTTTTTGTTTACTTTTATTTCACAGATAAGAAACAATACATTGGAAAGACAATAAAGCACCCACAAAAATATTCCTTTACCTCCTGCTAGCTGCTAGGTTAATTTATGCATTGTAAAATGTTTTAGGCTTATGCTAATAACGATAGCATGTTGCATTTTTTGGGAAAACGTGTCTGGTAAAAGACAACAGTTTTGTCGGTGAACCTTGTGAGATATAATGGAGCCAAATTTTGCAACTATACCTTTTATAAATGTTGCTGCTGTTCTTGGTTTCATATGAGTAGAGGAAAACTCTGTTAGTTGCTAGGCTAATTTATGCACTGAAAAATGTAAAAGGCTTATGCTATTAACATTAGCATGTTGCATTTGTGTGGAAATGTGTCTAGTATAAGAAAATAGTTTTGAGTTTTGAAAATTCTGTTGAGTTTGTGAGTTATAATGGAGGTGAATTTTTGTAGCAATGAAGCCATATACTGTATATGGGTATTTTACGTGTGTTTTGAATCAACACAGTAGCATAGAAACCCCACTGCCAAAGAGGATTTTGCAGGTGTAATTGCAGAGCAACACAGACAAACCACTGCACAAGTATAAATGCTCATGATGGCGTAAGCCACTTGAGTCTACACACAACCATAAATTAGCCTCAAGTCAGTGTCTCCAGATTAGACTCAAAAAAGAAACATTGGCCCTGCAGCATTATCACCAGCTGTCTGGGAAAACCAAACGGAAACAAAAGTTCCGCCCGGGTCTGTCACCTTGTAAAACGCCCTGAAAAATGCCCCAGCAGTTAACATGAAAGTTTGTTTTCTATAACACTTTAGGCTCTGCAGTTGATGCTGTCATCCCAGTGTGACTTCTGGCAGCTGAGCAGTTGAGACTCTGGTCCAGCAGCACTCTTTGTAGTGCCCACTGAGGAGCTGTAAAGCCCCAAGTGTCCCAGTGCTAAAATACCAGAAGGCTTGTAGGAAGATGAGATGTTTGAATAACTTGCAGCCAGGCAGAAAAAGACCTGCACAATCAAACAAAGTCATTTTCTACTAGTTTGCAGTCAATCTTGGAGTTCAGTCTCAGAGTTTGAAAATCTGTGTGTGTGTTTGTGTGTTAATGAGCTCGTGTCAGACAGTCTTATGACATAGTAAAAAGCACCCTCCCCCTCCCTCTCTCTCTGACCCATACTCCCACTCAGCTTGTATGCTGGAGTTTTCCATGCGGCCCCCGGGTGGGCTGACTACACACATCTCAGCTGTCTGAGAGAACAGAGAAACCCTGCAACCATGGCCTGTTAGCGTTCGGCTCGATGGAACCCACTTCTATCCCAATATTGACTTTACTCACTGAGCATTGAGAAAAGTTGTGAATGAAACACTTGAATGGGTGATTTGGATATATTTATTTTTTTTTTACAGTGGATTTGTAGTTCTGGGTCCATTAAATAGACTTTAGTTAAGATTTGGCTGATGACTTTAAAATGTAAAAATTAAACGGCTTGAGTCGAGCTCGGCTTCCTCAGCCTTTTCTTTGGTGCCTTCAGGGTTGAACTGTATATTTGACATATGTTTTGAATGAGTCACAGCTTTTCCTCTGTGGATGTTGAGGTAGAGAGAGAGTGCCCTTCCTGTGTTTACCCTTACTGTGCCACATGTGGAGCTGCAGACAGCAGCTCTGTGTCTGGCTGAGAGCTGGACAGCAGCACATATACAGCACCAGACGACCACGTTCCCACCACACCTGCAGAAAAGCTGACGTGTCTCATTCTGTAATGTAGCCTGCTAATGACATGGTGTTTTATTTATTTTCCTACAGGGAAATTCTCCATATATTGCTTTCAGGTGACTAAATGTAACTGCTGGCAGTCATGTAGGAGAACAGAGTTGTGGTGTATTACATTAACATTATATGTTCTCCCCGTTAAGGCCCAACAGTGATGCTGCGTTACTGCTGTGATGCTGGAGGAAGGAGGCAGGCGTAGGTGTGCCACCATCTTGATGGTCCTAAATCACCCAATTTGGATGTTATTGGCCCATTAGCTCTTTATTTGTCGTTTTTAGTCTCACTGATATTGGTTAGAAGAGGCCTACCACACCCATTATTATGTATGAATGCTGTTTTCAGCCCGTGGTATGGCCGTTTGCATAAGACATGGTCACATTTTAGGTGCAAAAATTATGTGGTTGGGTTCAGTAATGCATAAAGTATGTCGGTTAAACAACAGTCATCTCTGGTTAAAAAAGAGACAATCTAGATATTTGTAGAATTAGGTTCCAGTGGTGGCTGTGCAGAAATTTTGTCTGGAGAAATGTTTGGATGACACAAGTCAGAGTGTTTTAAATATAAAAGTTGTATTTGTCGGGTCGCCTAGTGTCTCATTTTGTGCCCCAATGTGCAGAGGTTACGTCCTCGCCGTAGCGTCCACAGGTTCGATTCCGGCCTCAGCCCTTTGCTGCGTGTCATCCCCTCTCTCTCTCTTTTTCCCCTTTTCAAGCTTAAGCTGTCCTATCCTAATAAAGGCAAAAAGCCCAAAAAATAATCTTAAAAAAATATTGAAAAAAGGTTGATGTTATCTAATTTCTCTAACAAATTATTTGGCATCAGTCCATATTTATTGGCATTTAGCTTTTAAAAAAACAATTTCACTGTGGTCAAAAAACACACAAAATGAGGCATGCACCTGTGTTGTCAGGGCAGCCTAGCAGCAATCTAACAGCACCATACATTTCAAAACCGAAGAGTTATGTTCATTTAAGAATGTTGATTTAAAAAAATAAATAAATAAAATTACTAACTCATTTAAAGGGATGAATAACTTCATTGAAAATGAGGATTTTGTTCAAGGATTTGTTTAGGTCACAAAATATGAGGACAGACATTCAAAGCCTCATTTGAAAACCTCAACAGATGTATGAACAAATGTTTTTAAAAAAAGGCATAGAGTACAGACCTCATTAGGAAATTTCAATAGAGAATAATCCAATTAAACTGATTTTGTCGCTGAGGCTTGTAACTGCAACTGTGCAGAAGAAATGGGTTAAACAGCATGAATAGAAAAAAAAGCTGTGCAGCATTCAAATCTTGATTCTGAATTAAAATGTCAACGAAATGATGAAGCCTCTGCACTATAGCTCTAATATACTGCTGGTGTTCAAACTTGTTCATCGCTTTTACTCAGATTTTTATATGTTAATATAACCGTGATGCTTAATGTATGACGGACAGATATTGTGAATGTGACACCGCCAGTGGCAGTTACTGACCTGAAAATTGATCAAAGAAGAAAATGGATTAGCACCAACTTGCAGAGAGATCAAGTTTCACTTTTTGCTGTTTCTCCAAACACTGTGGGCGCCGCTGCGGTGAAATAAATATGATTAACGTTATGTCAAGTCTTGCCCATGATTTTCGCATCAAAACCAGAGCTTTTTATTTATGTTCCCGCTGGATGAGTGTGTGAGTTATATTCGAGCGTGCTCCTTCAACTCACTCTCAGATGTTTTAGTAGTTTTGGAAGTGAAGTTTGTTTGGGTTTGAAGTTTGATCATTTCACATCTGGTACCTTCATGAAAAATGGTTTACAACCCACAACTGCTACAGATACTGTACTCACACATGCACCAAAAAAACTGGATTACTGCAGCCCAGACTGCAGCCCTCTTATTGCCTGATTTCCACAGTATGCGGCAGACCGTTTACTCGCACAATTGGCTTAAAGGTTTAAGAAAAGGTAGTAGATGAGTTATAAACAGACAGCAGAAACAACCCAAGTGTGTGTGTGAGCTTTAAAAAAGTGTGTGGTGATGACAGTAGTAATACTACAGACGGGGAGGATTACTTGGATTGTGTTTTGTTGAAATTGAACATGTGTGTGTGCGGTACATTGATGGGGCCTCCGAGGAAAGCGGGACAGCGTCTTGCCGAGCAGACATGCTGTCATCAGCAGATAGTTAGCCGGCAGGAACAATGGGGCTGGCTCTCCGTCTTGTCTGTCAGTCACTCCAGCATGCAATCATCCAGGAATGTCTTTCTTCTTCAGGAAGAGTAAGAGCACGACAATTAAACCGGCCTGTTAGCTGGACTTTTCCTGTAGTCAGTGGCGTCTTGCCCTCCTTCTCCCCCGCACCGTTTTTCATATGAAGTTAGCTTTTTGTTTATAGAAAGTTTACAAATTAGTCTTAGTACTTGGAGTGCATCAAATAGCCTTTTGTCATCAAGGGAGACAAAATTGTTATCTCAGTTAATGTATTAAAAGATCATTAATTTCATATAATTTATAGTGAGATTTTGGGCCGATACCGATATATGTTTTATTTCTGTTCTTTTTTTTTTGTCTTTTATTTCTACTTTTGTACATTCAATCAGGTCAGATTTATGAAGCAACCTTTAATAAAACCTTTCACATGAAAAAAATCTATGAGAAATAGTTGAAAAGTCTTCCCTCTGTTTTATATTGCTGTGAAGACATCAACAAATTTCTCCTTCACACAACTGTATTTATCCAAGTTTCTCGGACAAGTTCTGCTAACCTTTTGATTAAACTTGCCCAATACTTATTTTTACTAAATATAGCTTGAAGGCATCTAATGTAACTCAATGCAATCTCTGTGAGCTTCAAGTTCCGCCTGCAAAAAGCTAACATCAACTCCACCATGTTGCATTGTCAGGGAAACAATAGGGAGCATTGATGTGAGTTTAGTGCGTTCTTTCGTCCTGATGGCTTCCCGGGAAAGATCTCAATTTGTTTCAAACACATCGACACTGATGTTCGACTGATAAGTCATTGCATCACTATTTCACGCTGTCTCTCTCTCTTTTCCCATACTGCCCTGTGCTTCTTCCTTTTTCAGTCACACTAGAGCTGAAATCATTATTCCATTAATTGATCAGTTGATCACCCAAACAATTATTTACCACCAACTTTGATAACTCTTTGAGTTTAGAAGGGTTGTTTAGACAAAGCAAGCTTTTTGAAGGCCTCACCTCAGGCGCTGAGAACTTTTGATGTGCATTTTTCAATATTTTCAGGTTTGTCACAGAACAAACAGGTGATTAATCATGAAAGATTTCCTCAGATTTATCAGTAATGAAAATAATGAAGTCACACTGTGGCCTCAGCTATCTTCACTGCTTTTTGATAGCTTTGCACTAAACAGGTAATGCAGTTTTTAGGGGAAACCATCCAAAATATATTTTCTTACCTTCTTTGATATCCAGAATTAACTTTGCATTCCTATTGGGTTGCAGCCTTATCATGAGACGTTAAATGTTTCATGTGAACATCTTTGAAACTGGACAATGGCAGCACTGTGTGAAGACTTGCTGACCCTCTCCTGCTAATTTCCCCTTCTTGTTTTGGTTTTGAAGACCTTGACAAATGCTGGGCCAAGCACATTGGATTCATTCTCTCAGGTTTGGGACCTGGTAGATGTACTTTGTGCTTTCCCAGCTGAGCTTTTTCCCTGTGACAGCAGCTGAAAATGCTACCTTGTACAGAAATTAGTCACCTATTTTGGGGCTCTTGTCTGCTTTTGCTGTTTTTTTTTTCCAAATGTGGATGTGGTAACTGCTTGGTCAACAGCGCGTGGTTATGAAGCCTGGAAAAGGGGAAAAATCTTCAGCATTTACTCTTTTTTTGCATCACATTTCAAAAGCATATTATGCAGGATTTGTCGCTTACTGGTTGTAACCAAACGTTTAAACCTGGCCCCTCCTCAATGAGACTGAGGGAGCAGCGGTGGTCAAGTGAGCTAGAGAGTGATGAAGACAGGGAGCGGCGTTAAGGAAAACACCTTCAAGATCAAGAATTCCAATATTTCCATGGCCTTGGAAAGTTTCATCAATATTTATGAACATCAGCTATTTACTGTCAAAGCCAGAAACCAGAGAAGTAAGTCTCAAACTTAGGTTTAAAATCTGGAGCTGCTCTTCAGAGAATGAATGGGAGCTTTTCTTTGTAATACATTATTATCATAAACTGAATAGCTTGGGGTTTTGGACCAATGGGTCAGATAAAACACACCATTTTAGACGTCCATTTGGGCTGCAGGAAATCTTTCACATTTTATTGAAAAAATGATAGATCATGACAATAATTAGAAGATGAACTGATTATGAAAACAATTGTTAGTTGCAGCCCAACATTTATTGAAAGTGCTGTATGCAACTCTGGAGAAAGATAGTTGATGTTTGTGTCTCATTTTCTGATTGTGAAACGCTTTGGGTCGGACGTTTGGTCCGACTACCAACCCAAAGCTTCTGTATTTGATGACCTTATTATTGAGAACCACATTCAACTGTCTTTCTGTTCTGCAACCTGTTATATTCCCAGCGAGGAATAATTGTCCTCTTTCCTTTGAATACTGTAATCTCTCTGAGCTTCCTCAACATTAATTAGGTTTACGGTATCTCCTTTCCCTCTTTATCCGTCCAGGCTCACACATTAGATATTATCTATCTATACTGCACACAGAGATCAGTAACCTGACACACGAACATTACTCTACTATTCAGAAAATGCACAAACATAAGTGAATAGATCACCGTGGTGACGACCTCTGTGACCCTGCAGCAGTGCTGTAGTTTGCCTGGCAGCAGATGGGGCCTGATTGTAATCACAGTGATGATGATGATGATGATGATGATGATGTCATGCATGAGGATTAATTCAGTTCAGTTTTCCTCCACCTGCTTTGTCCAGTCAGCAGCAGGACGGGAGAAAAGATCCACTCTGGTTATTGTGAGCCGTTATCAGGAGAGGAAAAATGCTGACACTGCGTTAACGTCATGTGAAGTGTGCTCCAGGCTCGGAGGCTCTATTGTGTGAGGATTCAGCTCTGATCCCACACTGTTGAAACGCTACACGCTACAGTGGAAATCCCCTCTTGCTGTGAAGAGTTTTTTGGGTTAAAAGTGTCTAATATTGTTACAAACAAGAGGGCTCGCACATATAGGTGCTCGGAGACGCGTCAATTTGATCAAATGCTGGAGGGCACGTCAGAGTGGAAATGTGTGAAAGTGATTGGAGAGTGTGTGTGTGTGTGTGTGTGTGTGTGTGTGTGTGTGTGTGTGTGTGTGTGTGTGTGTGGGTGTGTGTGTGTGTGTGTGTGTGTGTGTGTGTGTGTGTGTGTGTGTGTGTGTGTGTGTGTGTGTGTGCGTTCATGTGAATGATTTAGAGCAGTGCGTTTGTTGTGTTCAGATGGGATTGGTTTATTACCCCGCCTGTCTGTCCCCCACTTGTCTCGCCCCTTTCCCCCGTCAGACCACTCTGTGCAGATTGAAAGGGTCTGCTGGAGCGTGATACTGCCTGATTGTGTGTGTGTGTGTGTGTGTCTGTGTGTGTGTGTAAGAGTGAGCGAGGGAAGACCTTGGGCGCTGTGATGTCTATGCCAATGTGTGTGTAAGGTTTTGACTGGTCAGACTAATTTACAGGCTGATTACTGGCATTATGTGGAGGTCAAACAGGGGCTTAGATCTACCAATAAGCCAGTAGACTGTTATAATAGTGTTGATAGCTTTAGCATTTTATACTGACAGGAAAGACGCAATAAGTGCTGTTAAACTGTGACACATGAAAAGCCTTTGCCAAGACAACAAAACTGACAAGAATATATGATACTGCTTTTTTCCAAGATCTGCTTGGAGACGTTTCACTATCATCTGCAGTTGTGTTTTTTTATAGCTGTGTTTTATTTTCGCATTGCATTGTGGGACAACCTCTAATTAAGTAAATTTAGTTCATACTAGGTGTTCTTCTGATAATCAGAACAATAGCCCAATCTGAATAAAAATGCCTCATGTAACACCTCAGTTGGAAGAGATCTGTCTGATCTGAAGGATTTTTCAGTTGGGTTTGTAGGAGTTGCAAACCTTTTTATAATCTGTTAAATAGAAAAATACAAGTGACGAATATAAACTCTTAATCTAGTTGTTTCTCTCGTAAATATATTTTTTTCTGTGCATTTTTCCCCACATGGGTGTAACATAATAAGGATGACATGCCACAACAGCTGCTTCTACGACTCTTGCTCCGCTGATTTAACAGAATAGTTTGTAAATTTTAAAATGCATAGCTGTACATAACAATCATCTCTTGCTACCAGCAGAAGTAGACTGCATGACATTTAGTGAACATCGATCAATTGTATTATCTACCAATACATCCAACGGGTCAAATGCTCAGTGGTTTGAATCTGCGTTTAAATTCTGAGATCCAGACAGTAAAGTACTTGTTGTAGGTTATAATGTTGTGGTACTCTAAATAAACATACCTGCAGATGTAAATAATATGTCTTAAAGTTATTTCCTTGGCATTCACTGTCTACATAGGTGATTCAAATCCAGTACACTAACACTAGATGTATTTTTCCTGTGCTGCTCTTCTTTCAGTTGTTTTTGCCCCGCTGCTAACTTATCAAACCCACCAAAAATCCTATCAGTCATTAGTCTCTGATCCTCATTAGTCCTGAAATAAAGCCAACTATAGATGCATGTGAGGTGTTTAGGGGGCATCTGTAATTTGTAGCCACAGAATATAACCTGGGTTACACGTTACTCACCACTAAACTGTATTAACAGGTGGAGCTACCTCTTCTCCTTCTTTACTTAATGTTTTTAATGAATTGAATTTTCTCAATAAAGTTGAGAAAAGAGAAAAACTTCTGTTATATTTCCACAGATTTGATGCTTTACAGTAGGCACAACTATGTTTGTGCACGTCAAAAAAGTTCTGAATATTCTGATTAAATGCTTTGGAGTGCGCTCCAAACCTGCTTAGAATTGCTGTGTAATTTAGGAATGGGATACCGTAAAGGTTTGAAGAAGTTTACATCTCATCTCATGCTGTGATGTGATTTTTGTGTAGACGCAGATAACATTACGACATGCTTTGTTTCAACACAAGCCTGAATCATATTAACACGGGTCAACAATACACTCGCACCCTGGAGCTTTCTCGGAATAACTTAATTCATCACAATTTTCAAAACCTGTTGGGAAAATTCAGGGGAAAGAATTTGGGTCACAAGGCTGCTCGTGATTATGAAGTTAAACCAAGTTTATCTGAATGTAAAGGGCTGCAGTGTTCTGTATGAAGCTGACAAAGATCTTGGAGCACCAAAGCAGCTGATATCTGACTGTGTTGATGCAGCAAATGCACCAGGAGCTTTAGTCACCAAGTGAACAGATTGCTATAAATCTCTCGCCCATTTGGCTTGTCTTTCTTCACAAAAACATCAGCGCTACTGCGAGGGAGCCCAGCAGAGTTAGTCAGAGTGCTGCGTTTTTATTTGCCTCCTCTGTTGTCATGTTTTTGTATTTTTTTTATATGTTGTGATGTTATTGCACTCAACTGTGATGCCATGTTTTAGCAGTGTAAAGACTCACACAAAATTATCACTTAAGACCAAGTATGTGGCGATGAATTTATTTGCAGAGACTCTGCCCTCGGCCTGTATTTTCCTTTTATTTTTCTGTGTGTTTACGGGCAGCATGCAGGTAGGGTCAGGACTTTATTAGAAGGTAGTGATCAGACTAAGGCTGTGTGTGATTGGTTGACTACTTTATTTTATATATATATATATGTATATATACACACACACACACTCACACACACACACACACAGTATCAAAGCCGAATAAGTATGATATACATATTGCACATAGTCATGATAATATGCATATGCAGGGTATTCCCCTTAGTTGTTATTGCACATATTTTGTGGGGTTATTTGCTATTAAATTTCTTAATGGCACTTTGGTAAAAGCTTTAACTACAAGAACATGTGACTTGCATTTAACCAACATTTAAGCACGGACAGCCAATAACAAAAAGCCAAATTATTACATCACAATTTATGTATTGAATAAATACATGTCAGCACAATTTTTCAGGTATATTATGAAATAATGAATAAAACACACACAGTCTGGTGTCTTATTGATTTTTTTCTTTGCAACACTCACCTTGTTAACACCATTGCATGCTTTGACTCCAGTAGTTCACCCTTGTTTGACCTCAAATCCTCCTCAAAGAACATTTACAGCATCAAATAATCAATAAAATAAATTACAAGACATTTTCAAGCTGATGTTGTGGGCTCATTTTGAAATTGAATGCTGCAGTACTGAAAAGATGGAGTGATGCAAGATTTGTCCAAAATGTATTTCTATTTTTTTTTGCAAATCATGCACTCCATGTCTCATGTTGAATGCTGAGACAACATCAAGCCTTCTGTTGTCTAACAGGTCAGCTGCCAGCAGAAATGCTTTCAGTGCTCTCAAGGCGTTCACTCTGGGAATAGATTTAACATGGAGAGCAGAGCCCAGGGTGGTATCAGCTCTGCTAAGAAAACACTCAGCGGCTGTCTCCAGTTACCCTCTAAAAGTCTTTGTGTGGTTGGATCGGTTTGGCGGTGCAGACGGAGATAGCGTGTTTCTGTATTTTTCTCACTCTTTGTCTCTGCATTTGTTTGAAGATACTTGTTTAACAGTATGTTGTGGCTGCGTGCTGGTCTGAGCGACCCAGACAGACAGAGCTAATGAGATAATGGCACATGTCACACATGAGTCATTTAAGACGACTTGAAGGAACTAAAACCACAGCACTGAAAGTCTTACTTTTACTCAGAGAAACAAGTAGCTTCTGGTCGACTTCTTTTAATTTGCACAGTTCCCATCAGACTTCAGATGTTATTTTTGGCATGTGTTACTGTTACTAAGAACTGCTGTCTGGTGGTTTATTTTGGTGTAAAAGTTTGTTTGGAGAAGGTTGTGATTTTTCCTTTTAAATCCCATCTGCACTGTTTTTGTTAATTTATAATCATTTTTAAGGGGTCAGTTTGTTTTGTTTGTGTCAAACTGAACCAAAACAACAAAAAAGATATACTTAAAAAAACAAAAAAACAAACAAACAGCACAAAAACAGTTTTCTGTCATATTTTACAGATTTCACTGGAAATGGATGATTGACATGAACAGTATTATTGTTATTATTTTAAAACATGATAAGACATTTGCTAAAAAGCTTTATTTTTTTACATTGATAGATTATCATGTACAATACAGTTATCGTTAGTCTCGCTTTAGCGTTCCCTGATTGTACACAGAGCTGCTCAGAAAGTTGACGATGCTGCAGCTTGAGTGGGTGTTTTGATGTGAGTACCATTTGAATTTTTGAACCGTTACGCCTCCTCGTTGCACCGCCAACTTGGTCCGCAACGCGGGTATCCCAGCATGCAGTGTGCAGGGAATCAGTGTCTTCCCATACACCAGGACCCTGAAACTGAAGCAGCTACATGGAATGCAGTTCTCCTGCTTCTTCCTGCTTTGATATGTGAAAACGTATTTGTAAAAGTGTCCAGTTGGGAAAAAATGTGTGTCCAGGGGGTGATTATCAAACTAACTTTAGCCTTGTGTCTGAATTGCAGCGCAACCTTGAGTTTATTCTCACACATTAGCACCTGATTGTGACTGATTAGGCTGTTTGTCTCTACTGAGACAACTTGAAAAAAACCCAACTGCTGAGTTGAATCGTAGTAAGTGTTGTTACTGGATGGCTGTTTAAACATTTACCTCAGCCATTAAATACACAGCCCACTTTGCAGTGTGATGTAGCACCACTGCTCATTTTCCTGAAACTTTACAAGCCTTATATTTAATAACAAATTTAAAAAGGGGACCTTTGGATAAGCCTGCAGAGTGGTGATAGAACTGCAGAGCAAATTGTCAGTATGCTTCTCCTGTTTTTGAGCTCTGTGTTATTCTGCCCATCCCTCTTCCAGTGACACTTGATTTATGTGTCATTTTCCCTTTTAAGCAGGGGTGTCAAACAAACAAACAGCCAGAGGGCCCAGTCTGGCCCTCTGGATGACTTTGCAAAGTGTGAAATTTCAAAGAACTTCGACTGATTTTATCTCAGACAAATTAGAACGTAAACACAATTAAATTGTCAGGAAATTTTCTTTAGTCTTTGATTTTTTGCTGGAAATAAAAATTAAATAGAAAATTCCTGACATTGACTTGTGAATTTCAGTTGAGGACATCTCTGACAATGCACAGACATAAGAATCAGGAAATAAATGTAGAAATATCCCAAAGTAAAAGTCAATCATGAAATGACTCTGAAAATCGAGGCGCTATCAAAGTTAAATTTCTGAAAATAAATGAAATAATTCAGGTCAGGACATACTCCACCCATACAGAAAATCAAACATTTTTACTGTATGAAAGTTTGTTAAACTGTAAAATATCTGATGGTTTTACTGGTCTGGCCTTGACTTGACATAAAATTGGACTGTATGTGGCCCCTGAACTAAAATGAGTTTGACACCCCTGCTTTTAAGTCTCTCTCTCGCTGTTCATTTTTTTTATGCCATTTTAAAGTGTGTGTGAAATATGACCCCGGGGAACCTCAGTGCTGAGCAGTTCTTTCATTTTGTAATAGCAAACAGCTCGGATATTAATACAGTAGATTTATGGATTTAATACATTTTGTCACCACATCTAGTGGTGCTGCAGAGGACTGTGTGTGTGTGTTTGTGTGTGTGTGTGTGTGTACTATATTGGTGTGTGTGTGTTGTAGCTGAATGGGGGCCATTGTGTGTTTTTTTTGTTTTCAGAGGGTGTAGGGGATCTGATATGTGTCCGTCCGATGTGGAGCAGGGCAGGGGTAAGTGGCGCCGGCTTTGGCCCGCTTGGGCGGACGTACTTAATAAAGTCCCTAAAAACTCATTTCCCAAAATCCCCCCTCATCCCGAGAGACTCCCTCACTCATCACTGGTACAGTGCTGCATTGTCTCAGCTGGATTCCCAGTGTTTGTTCTGGTTAGTGTGTGAGTCTGAGCTCAGTGTATGTGTGTGTTAAAGTGTGTGTGACTGGTTATTCAGAGGTTTGTGTGTGTAAAGACTTTCATGGGAGAGACCTCAGATGCTGCTCTTGCTCTACAAGCTATTACACTGATACACACACACACACACACAAACATTAACACAATAACTGACGATAGAGCTCAGGTCTATTCTTAGCTCTGCCTTGAATAATTCATTACTTGCAGCCAGAGTGGAGATGGCATCCACAAACACACAAACTGTACCCACCACATGGAGGCATTCAGACGAGGGGGGAAAAAAGCAGGACCAAACAATTCAACACAGGACTGCAACAACACAAACTGCAACCCTTAAAAAAAGACACTAGAGTTGAATCGATGTCTTTCTGACAGTGTCAACTTTATAAGGGTGATGTACTGTATCACTGCAGAGCTGCTGTATCACTATACTAACCTCGCTCTAAACCTCTGAATCGCTGCCCACATCTCACTTAGGTTTGGTGTCGTGCTGATCAGCCAATCAGAGCTTTGTAGCTGGGATTAAAAATGGAGACGTCATCTTTATACACAGACTTGCTAAGGATGGGAATCACCAGAGGCCCCACGATACGATATTATCATAATTCTTTAGTCACGATACAATATTATTATGTTTTATATGTAGTTATTTATTTTGATCCCTATCAGCCACTACCACCATAGCAACAGCTCCTCCTGTGGTCCACATACGTGAACATTACATCATAAAAATAAACAAATGTATCATTTAATATCCAAGGTGAAAATGAACAAAAAACCCCGCAATAACACGTATTGCGATGTCATGCAATTAATCTCCCTTTTCCAACTGTAAACAGAGATACAGTCATGTAAATGTCCCAGTCTCAATAAACACAAGCACCAGTGCCTCCTCATGCTTGTTTATGGAAACTTGAGCAAACTGACAAAGATGAAAACTAAAGAGATTTCCTGTAGATTTGATTTGATTTTAATTAGTTTTGTAAGCACACAGTATTGTTTTACTTAGATTGCAGTTTGTTTCTTTTTTAAATCTAGTTTTTAATGTGTATTTCAGTTAACTAAAGTTTGTTTTCAGAGTAGTTTTATATTTTAGTGTAGCTTTAACTATAATAACCTTGTTGTGTCTGTCTCTGTCTGTCTGTCTGTCTGTCTGTCTGTCTGTCTGTCTGTGTGTGTGTGTGTGTGTGTGTGTGTGTGTCCAGGCTCTGGACGTGGACCGCAGTGTTCTGTACAAGATGAAGAAGTCTGTGAAGGCCATCTACACGTCGGGTCTGGGTGAGTCCTCCTGTCTGTAATTTGCTGTCAGGATTTTCATTTCCTTATCTTAGCACTCTCACTTAAGTCACAAACCTTCAGAGCTGTTCTAAAACTGAATTTTATGAAACCTTTTGGTGCTGAAATGAAAACTCAGCCGGCTATTTATCATACATCTTACTCATAATGTATTGTGCTCAGAAGAATTTGGGGTTTTGTGGCTGTTGGATGGACTTGGTAATTTATTCTCTGTACTTTTCTTTTTAATGCAAGATAATAAGTTCAACACAAAAATGCACAATACATTGAAATGAAAAAAAAATTATTAATTGCCTCTCTAATGCTTTTGTTCCACCTCCTTTGAGGCAGCGTAGGGAGGAAGGTTTCTTGTGTGTTATTACCGGGCTCATTGTGGCTGGTTGTGCCAGTGTTGGGTGTTTCCAGTGTCTTTTGTTTGGCCGGCCTGACAGATCCCCGCTGAGAGAGAGAGAGAGAGAGAGACCTCTGAACAATGTGCTGAGCGTGTCTTTTTCAGAACAGTGTGAGCTCTGTTCAGACCAGAGGGACAGCTGTCTGATCCAGACCCCCAAAGGAACAGCTGGGGAGGGGCGCACACTGTGTTTGTGTGTGGCTGCTGAGGCATGGACGCACTTGTGTCCTCACCTAACCGTTCAACGTGCATTTACATAAACATGCCTTTTTTTTGGTTCCAGATTCAGAGCCTCTATTTTGTCATTCCATACTCATGAAAGGCTGGTGAGAGTGTGTGTTTGTGTGTGTGTGTGTGTGTGTGTGTGTGTGTGTGTGTGTGTGTGTGTGTGTCTGCAGGTGCACAGTTAGAGGAGGAACCTGTTGTAGAGTTTAGTCATCCTGTTCAGCTGCCAAAATGATTCACTTTCGGGCCCGATCAGACAAACATGAGGCACACCACGCAGCCTTTTTTTGTTGAAACTGGCCCTCATCAGACAGAGTGCTTTTTAGTAGCAGCCAGGGCGTTTTTTTTTTGGTAATAGTTTTCTATGAGAGTGAAGCTTCTCACTAGAAGCTTTTGCATTGCAGAAGGACATTTCCACTTCAGTTTGAATTCCCCTGACAACAACAACAGGGTAAAAAGGATGTTGGCTCATTGTTTCCCACAGACCTACAATCTGTGTGGCAAAGAGGAGAATCTGTGTGTGTCTCTGAATTCAGAGGTTCATGTCGGTCTGTGAACGCAACTCTACCCGCAGCAGCTTGCAGAGGGCGATGTTGATGCTTAACACAAACCATGAACTGTACCCTACTACTCGTTGTCATCGCCACCACAGAAGGCCCGCTTCTCAATTAATCTGATAGGACAATGGGAAAAAAATGCACAGGTTCTCGTTCTGAGTTGAAGTTTTTTCAACTTGAGGCATTTAGGGCACTTAGGGCGCATAGAGGGGAAAACGCAAGGCACTCAGCGATGCAATATCAGCAAGCAAAAAGCTTCACTCTCATTGGAAATAACTAGAAAAGGCTGCCTCAGATTGCTAAAATGTTTCTGCGTTGTTGTGGCCCTGTTGATAAATTACCTTCATGTGAATCAGTGTGGTTACCGCAGCAGGATACACGTCTGAGAATTGTAGGTGTTTCAAGTGGCTGTACTTTCTTTTCATCATGAACAAGATTATCTGCTATAGGAAAAATATTGTGAGGAAGCAAATCAACCTTTATGCCTTAAAGCGTGAAGCTTGTCCAGATTTCTTTCAGTATTTACAATAGAAACACTATTTTGTCTGTTGGGGGGGAAACTGGGAGTGCTGTCATTTTCAGATCTTTAAGGGAAGGTCGCATCACTGACAGTCACCTTTTACTTATCCACAATCATTTAGGAAAAGCTGCACAGATCTGTTTTGAATACAAACAAGAAGATGATGGAATGCGGGCGTATCTCTAGAACACAAGATGATAAGGCGCTAAGCTAATATCCAGGACTGTGCTTCCTTTAAGTCCAGGATTGTCTGTGTTTTCACTCACTGACTCCATGGGCAGAAGACAAAGCAAGTCAAAGTTATTTATGAAGTATTTTTTTATTTAAAAAAAAAACGGACAGGGGAAGAGGGTGAATGAGACAAACGGCTTTGAGAAGGTGCTTAGGGAAAAAGCCTGAATAATACGACGCACCACAGGGAGCATCAACACTGACTGCCTCAGTGCTCGGAGAACACATTCCTGTCATGACTCGCTGTCGAGCCCAAACTCTGGAAGCACATTTTCCAGCTTTGACACGGGGAATAGTAATGACGAGGAGGAGAGGATGGATGTTTGGTTATAATGGGAGGCTGAGCAGGCAATGTAAGCTCGTACCAGAGAGTGAGAAAAAGATGGGAAATAAGAGTGAAAGAAAAAAATGCAGGGAAAGCTGTACAGATGAGCCAGAGAGCCCTGTGTTGCTGCAGGGGCCTGTCAGCTTGTCAGCTTGTGGGTTTTGATGAATAATCCAGCAGCAGCATCTCAAACCCCTGAAGAACCTGGAGCTGATCGAGCAGAGCAGCTCGGACCGACCTGCCAAAGCTGCTGAACAGATAACGACTCGAGGCGGACGAGTGAACAGCGTGTTCCAGCTGCTGTACCTACAGGCGGGCTGGATGGAGGTGCTGAATAATGCAGCTCTTTTGGTCGCTGCTGTACACTCACACACATACAACATTTTTCTCTTGGCTGCAAAGTAACCAAGACAATGAGACTCCCACGAGCTCTAATGTAATTAAACTGGATGGATGTCTGAGGAAAAAGTGACCCGATGAGACTCTGATATGAAAGAGGAAGTGTCTTTGTCTTCTGCGGGTAAAAGTTAACGTCTCTGTGGCCCTGGTGGCCATGTTGTTAAATAGACATGGAGTCCAGTGCTGTTTTCATAGAGTCCGCAGAGAGATATGGAATTGATCTGAGGTCGGCTGCACATTGTGTTGGTGAGAGTTGGAGCGTCATCCAACCAGCTTGATGGAGCCGAGTGTGAGGGAATGAGTGTGGGAGAGACAGAGAGAGGAAGCCGAGGCCAGTCTGCTATCTGGTGATTAAACCGTGTGTGTGTGTGTGTGTGTGTGTGTGTGTGTGTGTGTGTGTGTGTGTGTGTGTGTGTGTGTGTGTGTGTGTGTGTGTGTGTGTGTGTGTGTGTGTGTGTGTGTGAAACAGATAGAAGAAGCTGCAGCACAAGCCTTTGGGAGGTCAGATAATCCTCAGCAGACGCCTGAAAGCCGCATATTATGTTTTTTTTTGTGTTTGTGTGTGTGTGTGTGTGTGTGTGTGTGTTTGAGAGGGAAGATACAGTAAAAGCTGCTGTGCACCACTGGGTATCAGCAAGGCATTCGTGCTGGTGTGTCTCAAGGTCATTGTTTCATACTTCTTTCCAACTCTCCTACCACTTACTGTCGCTACCTCTTTCAAGCATTTCTCTGAACCTGAAACTTTTTTTTAGATGTTTAAAAAGGCCACACACAAAAGAAAACATGCACAATTTGAATAGCCAAGTAGTATGTCATTAAAAAGCGTTCTCAAGAGCTAGTTCAGAAGGTCACAAGGTGATAAATGGAAGGAAAGCAATAAAAACACTTTTTTTAACAAAAAGACTAGTAGATAGATGTTTATATTTTTTGGGGTTGTATATAAAACTGGGATAGTTGTCCATATTGTAGCAAGTTGTATATAAAATTTGTGAAGTGGTTTATTTAGAATGTGAAAGTATAGATAGGGATAGGAATAAATAAGTGTGTAGTATTTGAGTATTTATTTTTTTGAAGCTGACTTATAGGCTTATTTGTATAGGCCTTTCTTTTTTATTTATTTTATTTCATTAATTTTTTTCATTGCACTTGTTTGTAAGGCATGTTTGCGTTTAATTGTCTGCTTTTTTTTTTACATGTTCTAAAGAAAAATTCATTCATTCATACATTCAACTGGAAAATATTTTAAGGTTTGTTTGTTATTTTTTATTTTAATGGGTCACTAGCTAAAATGGTCTGAAATCACTGATCTTTGTCATTCAGCCTCAAAATGCTACAACAGGGTGTTCAGTGTTAATAAATGGACATGTAACATTGACAAAGAGTTTCAGAGGTTTAGCTTTTCAAGTGACTCTTGTAGCCGTGCAAACATGTTTCCTTAAGAAAGCCTCTGAACAGCGGCTTAATGGATCGGAAATGTTGAGGCAACACGAAGAACACCGCTCGGTGAGCAGGTTTTATTTACAGTGTAAACTAAGAAAAAGGCTTCCTCCTTTCTCTGCTGCGTTACTTATAAACCAGCTCAGCGTGTCTTTCAGTCATCTGAGGTTCTAATCTGCTCTGTACTGTAGACTACATGTGTGATATGTTCAGGTCAGGTTACAACAGATACACATGTACTCGCTAAGCAGCCCAGGGGGGGTTCGGGCTGTTTGTCGGTGCTGAATAGCACCGCGCAGAGCTCTCATGTGCCACTTCAAAAACAACAGCAAGCCACCGCCCTGTCGGCCCAGAGCCGGGCAGAGCTGCAGCCAAACAGCTGGAGCTGATGTGTAGACAGTAGGCTGAGGGTGTGTGTGTTTGTGAAGGTCACTGTCTGACACATGATCGAAGTTTATTATATTATTATTAAGAAAAAAAAAGCAAATAATTCTTTTGGCCACATAATTTTCCAAAAAAAATGTCTCTACTGTTAAAACAAATGGCAGCAGGCTAGCAACAATTTCATCTTGAATTACGATGACTTAAAATATGTTTCTGAAGACATTTGAGGTGAGAAATAGGCAAGGCATAGAATTTTGGTTCATATTTGATCAGCTCTACTTAGTTTCATCGTTTGATCACCGTATGCAGCCCACTTTCTGTTCACAAACTCTCATTTTACAGCCAAACAGTGTACTAAAATATGTTTCTGATGACATTTTAGGATAGAAGTAGGCAAACATTAACATAATCCTTTCAAGCAACATCCCTAGAGCCAGTGAAAATTTGAGCTGAGAGATGAGTAAAGATATCTGGGTGTTGGTGAGATGGACAGAAGTTTACTGTAGTTTATTTACTCATAATAATCACATTATTATGATACAAAGCTGGCTGAAAGTTGGAAAAGTATCCCTTTAAGTAATTTCAGAAGTCAAGATTTACAAATGTGACGATTTGTCAATTTTCTTTCTGCATTATGTCATTTTGAATTTGGTTTTGGACTGTTGGACGTGTAAAACAAACAATTTGCTGGCTTCGACAGGAGCTTTGGTACTTTGTACTAGAAGCTGTTCAAACTCTCATTTTACCACTTGTGCTCTGAGTCTCGAAGAGCTTTATCATGCAGCTCAGCGGTAGTTTAAATTAAATTTGTCTGATGTGAGGAGGTCAGCAGGTAGTGACTCAGAGACTTTCAGCTTTCCCCTTTTAATAACATGATGGATATCTCTGCGGCAGAGACCGAGAACCTGTGGCTGCTCTTTATCTGTGTGTGTGTGTGTGTGTGTGTGTGTGTGTGTGTGGTAGATGAAAGGCTGAGTCATGATGTGGCAGCAGGTGTCTTTTTAATGTACATCCTCATATTTTTACACACCCTTCTTCTCTCTTTTTTTTTCCAAGAGTCCCTCCCTCAAATACCCCTTCATCTCTGTCATGTCTCTTAGTGAGTGTCGTCATAGCAACAGTCCCCAGTGCTCCATCCCTCGCTTCACCGCTGTCCCAATGGCATTAGCTGTTATCAGCTGCCCAGTCTGGCGTGGAGCGAATTAAGTGGAATCATCTCAGCCTAACCCCGTGGTAGATGAGCACAGCTTTAAAGCCGATCGGAGACTTCGGTCACGGCTGGTTTATGGGCTTCCCCGTGATGAGGAACTGACTGGGGGTTTGTTTATTTGGGGGCCGACTCTGTGGATTTTTCTTTTCTTCCTCCTGTCTGTCTTCTGCTTAATATTTCCATTGCTGTCGCCCGTTTTTCATAGTCTCTTGTCCTTTGTGTGGGTGTTGTTTTCATCTCTAGTACAATCGCCAATAAAGGAATAATCAAAATATTCTCATACCCATGGTGTGTTTCATGTCGCTTAAGAGAACAAGCAGAACTGAAAAGCAAAAACAGGTGAGAGTGGAAAAGGTGGGCAGGAGTGTGTGTCTAATTACTGCTAATGGAGGCAGAGATTTCAGGATCATAGACAACAAAACTTTGATCACATTGTACTGCCCAGTCAGTGGAGTGCAGCTCTGTCCTATACTGGGAAAACCCTGAACTGTAATGGGAGGATCGATCAGCCGGAAAAGTGTATCTTTGCTCACTGAAACACTAATATACATTATTAATTACTACTGATTGATTTTTGAATTTTACCAATCAGAGATTGAAAGCCCTTAGTTTGATTCTTACTGTCAAATCTGACCTGTGTGTTTGTGTGTTTTCCAGCCCATGTCGAGAACGAGGAGCAGTACACTCAGGCACTGGAGAAGTTTGGAGAAAACTGCGTGTACAGAGACGATCCTGATCTGGGTTCAGCTTTCCTCAAGTTCTCTGTCTTCACCAAGGAGCTCACTGCACTCTTCAAAAACCTGGTGAGTCTGCGCAGTGTGTGTTTGTGTCGAGGAGTGGGGTTAAATCTTCTGGGACAAAGAAAGATTTCCATCCTCTCCCTAATTGTCTCTATCCCCTTGAGTCACTGTGTGTGTTCTGTTACACACTCACACATCAAGCACATGCAGAGTCCAACTGGAGCTTAAATCCCTCGGGGAGTTAGCTCTAGTTTTTCCATTGAGACGGCCAAAGAGCCACTGCAACACCAAATATCTGCTGGATGGATCATATCCAACCTGATCTGTTAAAGCCAGGTTTTGTACCGAGGCCAAAGCGTTATTAGAAAAATCTGACACTGTCATCATGTGAGGTCTGTCGCTTTCCCTCGGACACTGTATCGACTCACATGGAGACCAGGAGCTCGAGACTTAATATTAGTGTTATCTCAACACCTTATATTAAAGAAATATGAGCTGCAGGCTGACCTGGATGTGAAGATGTAATCTCTCAAAGCTTTAGTAAGCTCTACCTTCCTAGATTACATGCATTACACACACACAGGAGCTCACAGTGGCTTCCAAACAGAGGAGTTACTTGTCTCATAATGGATTGTTTTACATTTTTGTCTTTTTAAATCCTTCCCCACTCAAACATGTGTTTTTCTTATTTTCATGTCCCCTAAAATCTCTGACCTTTAATATCATGACGATGTCTGAGTCTAAGTCTGTTTGAGGCTCAATGATATGGCTGAATCCTTCTGATGTTTCCTTAAAGCTAGACATTTTAGTGCGCATTGCTCTTCCACCGATCAACATTGTGCAAGTATAATTAACTCATTGTCCCCCACTGCTTTAGTAATGGGTATTTCCTAGTAATTTTGTACCTCGTTTAGCTCATTCAGCCTTTTAACGCCCATTGTTTACTGAAGATACAAAAGAAAACTTGCATACATTTTTACCTGAGTGCCTCCCTTTGTTGTTTAGCTCTTTTCCTGTTGGACACACAGCGTGCACACAGACAACACTCCAACAGGATTACATCTCAGTGCGTCCGGCGCCCCTGACTGTCAAGTCTCTGGCAGGTTTAAATCCTCTGATGTAACCCTTCAACTCTTATCTGTCTCTCTCCTCACCCTCCTCCAGTTCCAAAACATGAACAACATCATCACCTTTCCTCTGGACAGCCTGCTGAAAGGAGACCTGAAGGGAGTCAAAGGGGTAAGACAACAAAACAGCATGGTCTCTTGTTTCTCTACTACCGCACAGGAAGTGTTATATGAGTAAATGAATACAGTTTAGCCTGAAATAACAGCAACTACAGCGAGCTGTAAAAGTTTCATCATGTGATGAAGTTTAATCTGCTGGTTCAAACTGGTTTGAAGCAACTTTGACATCCTGCTATCTCTTAAACAAGGTTAATGATAAGCTACTGATTTGCCTCAGGCCACTTTCCCATGTTTCCATAAAAAGTGAAAATTGAGTCAAGACCAGACAGATATTTGATCAAATAGCTACCAGAATACACCTGACTTTATGAATCTTAAAAAGTAAAAATCATGAACTTTACCTTTTATAAGTGATGAGTGCTAAAGCATTAGCATGATACCTGTAATAACTCAATATGATGAAAGTTGTGCAAAACTGTCTGCATGAAAATATGTGTTAAAGTCCCAGCATGGAGTCTAAAATCAGTCAACATAATGTATTATCCAGTGTGAGCTGGTAATCGCTCAGCAGAACCCATGAAAAGGTGTGAGTACGGGGTTCAGAACAAGTGGTGAGTTGGCCAACAGTAATGTCTTGTTCCCAAAGACTTTGTAAAAGTTTTTCAGCCCAAGTTGACTCTTTGAGGTATAAACAAAACAAAAACTGATCAAGTTGAGCAACATGCCAGCTACCCAATGCTTGTGGAATTTCTTAAAGTTATACCCAAATCTGAATAATCTTTGAAAGCTTGTCCTTCTTGGGACTTGATATTGTTTGAATTTTTTGGATACCGGTGCCGATACTAGATCTCAGCCGGCCGAGCCCCATTTGGCCCAACACTCCGTGTGGGCTAGTCTGGGCTGTAATTTCTCAATATTTTATATATAATATTTTAAAAAATAATAATAAAACAGGCAGTTCTTGTGCATAAATGACAGGAGTGGCATTGTACTTTTTCAAGAAGAATGAGAGAAAAAGAGGGAGGGACTGTGATAGAGCAAGAGGAAGAGTGAGGGAACAGCAGAGCAATATAGTGCAGAACCAGAGGAAAGAGAGAGAGTGTGTCTGAGAAGGGGATGGAAAACAACAGAAAGAGAGAGAGACAGAGGCTGCAAGAACACTTGGTTGGCAGTGTTTCCTTTCTCCTCCCCAGCAGTGGGAATGATATGTGTAACGTGCAGCAGAGAGCAGTGATATCTCTCTGTATGCTGCATCACCACGGACCGCCACGGAGACTCACTGAGTGAGCACAGCCTGTTCTGCCCAACCTGTTGTGAGTGAGACGCAGAGCCGTCAACTAGTGAAATAACAGAAGGAGGAGAGGAAGGAGAAGTGGATCAAGGAAACATGTCAGCCATCGACCTGAAACAAATTTTTTTGTTTTTTTTTAACCAAGATCAGACTCAAAAGTGCTGCCATGGAGTTAGATTTGGACAGAAATTGTGCAGGTTCAGGTAGGGTCAGGCCTGATTAAAGCTCTATACTCAAGTGTTTTTCCAAAACCCTTTCTTTTCTTTTAACAAAAAAAATCCAGACATCTCAAACTTAAAATATTGTATAAAGACATTCAAAAACTAAAGAACTTCCCTCAAGAACTTAAAAATACATACATACGTAAATAGCATTTGTTTTTTTAACAGTATTTTTGGAATATGTTATGCCTTTACAAGAGTGTTGAGACTGCAGGAAACAAGGAGAGAGAAAGACGGGTGATGATATGCAACAATTCTTCTTGCCCAGACTTTGACGTACATAGTGACTCAAACCCATAGGCCTGGGAGCCCCAGAAACTGACAATATTTTGATCAACACTTGTAACTTTCTCATCACAGAATGAGTAAACAGTATGAAAAATTGGCCTTGACATGTAATACGAGCTTTTAGTTTTTGACAGTGTTTTGATACTCGACGCTATGGACACATTTCAGTCTCTAAAAAAGCACTGAGGTTCAATACGCAGCAGTTAGTGAGTCACTCAGTCATGTGCGTCCACCGGCCGGACTGAACCCAGACGGACACTTGTTAACAGTTCCTGCAGCTCTGTAATGCAATCAGCACTCGTTACTGTCCGTGGCGGGCTGTGACCTTTCACTCTCCAGGCACATGATTGGCTGCAGTTTCCACCGAGGTATGATGCGATTAAGTCAGCTCTCTAATGAGGCCAGTTGCCATAGGAACGGCAGTTGTCCCCGTGACCCTCTGGCGCTCGGCTCTCTCTCGACCTTTGAACTATTTGTCCTCTTCTTTTCCTCTCTTGCTCTTTTGTGTGTCTCTCAAGTGCAGTGTTTTCTTTTAAGCCTCTATCTGCTTTTCTCCTCCATGATTGTGTTTCTTTCTCTTAATGTCTGTCTCTCCCTGTCTCTCTGTCCCCGCCGCTCGCTCCCCCTCACTCTCCAGTCTGGCAGTCAGTCACATTTGTAATGCTCAGCCTCTTATTGCTCATTAGCCCTCTGATGATTCTCATTACCCCAATGATATGGGGGGTAATGAGCTGCTGGTTATTTTATACCTCCGACACACACTTTTACTTGTGCTCTCATAAATGTCTCCATGGCTACTCTCCCAACTCCCAACCTGATGCTCACCTCCACAGCCCAAGGCTGTCCCCTCGTCCCTCCCTTCCTCCTTCGCCCTCTTTCTCTGTCATTATCCTACTTCTTCATCCTGTCCGCTCTCAGGGGAAGTACCTGTTAGGAGAGAGGAAAGCAGGAAGAAGTCCAGACCTATGAGAAAGGCTGTTTAGGCCGCAGTGAGAGAAAGATGAAGTAATGGGTTGATACGGATGTCATTAGAGAGGAGGAGAGATGGATTTTAAGTCTGTCTGTGGAGAAAAATCTGTCTCAATATTGATGACGAATGAGTGTTTCATGATCAACAAATAAGACAAAATGTGTGTATGACATAAAGTACAGCCAGAGTAAATGGCAGTATATTTTCACAAGAAGTTAATCAAGCTAATAGTATTTGCTTTTTAATAGTCTTTTCTGCGTATAAATGTCAAAAAAAATTGAAGGGGGACCTCATGTGATATAGAAATTGTACCTGAATTGGTGGTAAAACCTCCGGAGATAACTTTTTTGTTTAAACATTCAATTCTGACTTTAACGGTGACTGCACACTGAAATGGCTGCAACAATTTCAAAAAGCTGCGTTAAAATTGGTTTGCTATTAGCCTAGCTTTCACTATGCAGCTCTACCTACCTGCAGGTACGATTTCCCGCACAAAAGGAAGTGTATCAACCATTGTACAACAAAAGCAGGAAGAGAACTGCTCTGTTTGTTTTTCCAGGTCCAGAGCTAGCTATCCACAGTAAAGGAGTATTTTAACAGTAAACGAGTGATTTTGCAGTTGAAATTACTGTTCAAAATAGTAATGGAAATTGCAGAGGGCGGAACAAGCATTTCTCAAAGCAGTTGAATGTAGGTCATCTGTGACAAACAGTCTGTAGCAATGGTCAAAATCAAGTTGTGATAGTTTACATTTTATTTTAAAACAAATTAGATATAACTATCTTAATAGTTACAAAATGACCTCTTCAGTGAACATGTTTTTTCTTCTCTCTTCAATGTTGTGTGTGGTGATGATGCCGCTTGTCTGTAGATAGCTCTGAGAAAAACCTGCTAGTCTTTGCGACATTGGCATCAACAATAATACCACTTTGAGTCGCTAGATGGGAAAAGAATTGAAAAGGTGAAAATGTTTTGCTTTCCTCTTTAAAAGTTTCACTAATAATTTCTAATGCAGCCTCCGTAATTCTCGACCAGGGGAAAAGCACAAAAGACGTGCGGAGAAAACTAAAAACCTGAATATCACCCCAAATTATAAAAGATGCCAGTTAACTGGCATCTTTGTAAAAAGCTGAGTCCACAAGACAGTGCTAATATCACACATGACCTCTGTGTTTGGCGAATACAGTTTTGGAGTTTTTACTTGAAATTATTACTGACATGACAGAATTGTTAAGAGTTAAGATCACAAATAAATGCATTGAGCAATTTTCCACTTTTTCACAATTCCACGAGCGCGCTGAACAGAATTGTGAAGTTTTCCACCAGCACTGAAACCCAGCATTAATTTTGTGGATGAGATGCTGTAAACAGAGTCTCAAAACTCCTCACATAAATGTAACCCAATCAACACATTCAGCAAATTATGAATAAAGGCAAAATTAAGCCTACCATCTCTCCATTGAAGGCGGCAACAGGGAGACTGAGCACACTGAGGTCAGCTAAGGGCAGCTAGAGAAATATTTTTAAGCATGAAAACAGCCAGAAAAAAACATAAGTATCTCCTTGAAATAGTTGTATAGAGGAAATAACCCCTGAAGATGTCAATCTTCATTTTCTTTCAGTGCATAAAATGTGCAATCTGGTCTCCTAAAATGCTCCACAATTACTGCAGCTGTGTGGCAGTTATAATAGCCACCAGTCTTTTATTTGATTTAACTCGGGACTTAATGGCTTTCTGGTGGTTGCTGTTTGCTCGGAGCTTGTTAATATTCTGCCAGTGCTGTCTTTGGCAATGAGTGCGATGAACTAACCCCGAGGGAGGCCGCCACTAATGGCTCTGTGATGAGAGGGCTACCACCTAGCAACCTGTCACTGCTGTTACTCCACTAAAAAATCCACCATTTTCCACCTCATGTACCTCAATCACCATTTCACCACAGGAGAAATTGGCATTTTATAAGCAGGTAAATTATTCTGTTAAGTTAAAAGCTTTTTGTTTGACAGAAATATTGAACTGAAATAGTCTTTACTCAGAATACAGCTTGGTAAGTGCAGCACAAGCAGAAAATGATGGGGTGGGGTCCCTGGAAGACCTAGTAGTGTTTTCACTGAAGATAAACACACACTCAGTGGAAAAGTGAAAGAGCTGAGTCCACAAGACCTTTCTGCTAACAGCGGACTTTGAGAGTGGACGCCGGCATGACCTCATGCCAGCGTCCTCTCCTCATTGACCAGTCTGTGTTTTTAGCTCACTATGAGTCATATCAGTTCATCACCATTCAGTTACAGTGTCTGGATAGTTGCTGCAGAATCTGTGTTTGTGTAACTAAGGAGTGTGAGCAGGGGGACCCGGCACTCCTGCACCCTCTCTCATTGTTATTCAGTGGGTCATGAAAACCCGAAACACCCACGCATCCTCGCTGTTGGAGATTTCAGATAAGAGCAGATTGCCAATCGAGGCTTTTCCTCATTAGTTTGCACAATATGCACTCTATCAACTGAAACATCATCATGATCAGCAGCAGGAGTTTTTAAAGTTACTGAACCAAAGATTTACAAACAAGTAAGATTAAAGGGTTAGTCCACCCAAACTATGACAAAGGGCTTTGTCTTACTTTGTCTACTTCTAGTGCAGGATTGTGTGACAGCACATGATGTAGGGCTGGACAGGAAAAGTGCGGTTGCAAGTCAAACTTCATCTTGATGAATAATAAAATAAATTTGATGAGCCACAGTAGATTATATATCTTATCTTATCTGACAAGCTCTTGGTACAGCACGAACATGGACAAAGACACACAAACAACATAATGTAACATCTTCTCATCATCTTCTCACATCATCTGTAAAGTCTTTCAGCCTTTTACGGCACTTTACGTCACACAGATGTGTCTATCATTGTAGCTTAAACATCATCAAGGTCTTGCTCTCGCAGTATCTTAACAGTCAGACACCCCAGAGTCAGTGAAGGGCTCCAAGGCCCTCAACAACTTTAAAAACATCAACGTGTGTGAATGGTTTGGTTGTTTTTTTGTTTGTTTATTGTAGCGGTGTCTAGATTTCTACAGTGTCTGTGTCCTAGTGATGACAAAGGTAGTTTGCATGAAAAAAGGACATTTAATGAAAATGTAATGGTGGCCAACTTTGCATAAACCATGGACTGTATCCAAAAAGTGGACAGCCTCTCCCCTATTTGAAAGAGTGGGTGGACCTGTGAAGGAGCAAGGGGTTGCTCTCACTCACAACCCGAGGACACTGTTGTGGCAGCTACTTGTGACAATCACAAGGCAGCAACCTTGGATGTATTAAGAAAACTGGATCCATCGTTCAAGACAGGGCCCCGTTCATTCCTATAAAAGTTGCTCTGAGGCGCATTAAGCCAAAAATGTTCATTGTTCATGTTGTTTTACAGTATTAAATTCTTCATTGCTGCGGACCAGGTTGTACATTCATTCCTGGGAAAAGGTGTGAGGAATGTGTGACAGGAACTGCTATTCCTGGACATGTGTGGTCGTAGGTAGGAAGAGGTGATAAATTTGCTAAAAGAGGCCCCTCACAAGGGCATGACATTCCTCCTCTGTCCTCTGGATCCAGTCAGACTGGGAATGAGGGCACTTGGAGCTTGCTGCTCTCTCAGGGAGTGATCTGCCCGTGCTTCAGCCTATTCTGCACAGCCATTCCCTGCCCAGCGATGCCGGATTTTGATATTTTTAGCCTTTGTTACCATTTTTCTCGTCTCTCTGTGGCTCTGACATTTCCTTCCGTTCACCCTCTCTTTTCTCTCTGGCTCTCTCTTGACCTGCAGTACATTCTTTTAGCTGCTTCCACTATTGCTTTGGCTTTTTCTCTTCGCAGGCTCCGTCTTTCAGTGTTTTTATAGTCTTTTATGCCCTCTTTCCTCTGGTGGTTTCGGCCCTTGAGCTGTTTGGCTGAATGGCTGAGTGCTGCTTGGCTTGGTCCAGTGAACCAGACCGTGATCCTGTGGGCTGACAGGTTGAGCCTGCCACTCCTCTGCTGTTGAAGTGGAGGTCGACAACAGCGGGATCACAGTCCTCTCTGGAGCTCTAATAATGCACTAAAGCATTAAGCCAAAAACAGAAATATGTGTGCTTCACATTCATGAAATGCAATGCAAAAATGCACAGTATGCCAGGTATGCGTGCTGGTTAAGGTGCTTACTGTAGTTGTTGACAGAACATAAATGTAGCATAATTCTCTCAGTTATTTGTCGTTACTTCTGCATGCTGTTGAGCAGATTTTCTTGCTCTTGTATAAGACAACAATTAATTTAGTTGAATTGTATTTTTTAGGGAATGACATGGCCAATTGCACTCAGTAATGTCTGCTTTTGTTTGTCATAATCGCTGTTTAATCAGCAGCGCGCAGCGTTCAGGATGCTGTTTAATCAAGCGCGTTGCTCAAGCAGCTGCTGAAAGCACACCCATGACGATGAGAAATCAGCGTTGCCTGTTGTCGGTGTGACTGGCGGAATCGTGTTACGAATGCCAAAAACAATTTCACTGTGCTCCTGCCTTCCCAAAAAGTCCTCCAGAGTAACCTCGCCCAGCTCCCTGCTGACACAGCTGTGGGCCGCTCCGCATCTGTGAGGCGAATGATTCAACTCACTGATTTACATTGTGATGAAACACACACCTGCAAACACACACACACACACACATGCACACACAAATACAGAAGCTTTGCTCATTAGTGGTTGAGAAATAAGAGTATTTTTTTGAGCATGGTGTCAGTTAGTAAGCAGTGACAGTGATCATGATGGTGACATTTTTGGGATTCCTGGTTATTGTAATCATGTGGTGTTCACATAATGTAACATAATGGAAAACGTATTTTCTGTAGCTGACAACATAATGTTGCTCTAATTTGTGTCAATGTGTGACATTTAGTTTACCATCACCTACGTTTTTTGTTTTATCCCTGTGTTCAGTCTCTCTCTCTCATCCCTTCATATATGCCTGCCAACTAAAATTGCCCGTGTCTTTGAAAGAAACTGCACATATTTGCTCATTGTTCAGAAGTTTGAATACTTGTGAAAGGCAGCACGAGAAAAGGGATGTTGCTCCAGGATTCAAAGGGTTAACCCGTTCTGGAAACTTAAATGATGGACTTCAGTTTCGGAGTCAGTGTAAAAACTTGATTGACACATTTTTGCAAAAAAAAAAAGGCAAACTTGTGCAAAGGCCTCAAGTCATTCTTTTGAGTCAAAATCGCCCCCCCAAAAAACATCCCGCAATGTACTTGTAGTATGTTTATTCTCCCAGTCGCCCTGCCCCATTGCAGCCCAATATTCCTGTCTAATTTTGCTTTCTGCTCATTATTCACAGGATCTGAAAAAGCCTTTTGACAAAGCCTGGAAGGACTACGAAACAAAAGTGTAAGAAACCTTACATGCACACTCAACATGTATTTTTCATAAATAAAACCAGACTGTTAGTTACTTGGTTAAAATTGTGCAGAATGCTGAGCAATGCTTAAAACCTTGTGATTAGACAGTCATCACTAGTTTAGATCTATCAGTTCAAACCAGTCTTCACGTGCTTCATGTGTCAGTTCAGTGTTAAATTAAAATGTGGAGTGTGCGTCTTGTCTGTCTAACTTGTCTTGACTAACCACTCTCCCCCTCTAACCTCCCCCCGTGATAATCTGTCAACACATTCCTGATAATGTGAATAACCAGTCTCACCATCACCTCTCCACCTCCACACTGAGACACCGTTTCCACTGACACACCATTGTGAATGTGCATGCAGAGCCCACATGACTTTTTATAGCACTTTCATATATTTTACAAGCTGCAAAGGACATTCTTTACTGAAAGGGTAATAACATCTCCTCTCCCAACCGTTTCGATCAGACAGTACGGGCTTTGTACTGAAATCGAGAGCTCAGCCGGATGCTATGTGACTGTTTCTGACCGTCCCAACTTTTCTCATGATTTGACTCTATTGATGGCGAAAAGAGGCCGTCAATAGAGTCCAGTTTTCTGCCTGATTGGAAAATCACCCCTAATGTATCTCACTTCTCTCTTCTTTATCAAACATCCTCTGATTGTCTCTGATCTCTCTGCTGTCGGCTGTTTTGATATGCGCAGACACAAAGAGATAAATGATCGCAGCACAGCATTGATTCCTGATTTTTTCATTTGAAAGCTCTTTGCATCCGACACCCGAGTTTGAATTGTGTTTTCAGTCTCCAGGTCAGGAGTTGTCTTACTTTGAATGCTGTTAATTCAGGAAAAGTGACTTTACCAGACAAATCTTTGCTAAATTTGAACGCAGAGTGTATCTTCAGAAACACCAGTGTCTTCTGTCTTTATTTCCTAATTATTGATGAATCACCTCCTGAACTGACAGCATTGAAAGTGACTGGATTCTCCGCACGATCATCAGCTGAACAACTGTCAGTTTGGCTGGCGGCCAAACAGCCTGGCAAACATGTGTCTCTCTATTAGTCGCAGCCATGATGATGCTGTAACGCTGTTAGGGCTGAAGATTCATGTGCTGACAAAGGCCAGCAGTGTGCTCTCTTAATGAAATGAAATTTGGCTTGTTCACACTCACAAAATGGCAAATTTATGACCAAAAGTAAAAGCTGTCTGAACTTATCTTACTATTTCTGTCTTAAAGGTTAATTCTGCCAGTTTTCTAATCATGTCTAATACCTTTTGTAATTTTTTTTGGAATAGAAGCAAGAAAAACTGCTCACAGTTGATTTCATTAAACAAACAAACCTCAAGTCAAAGTTAGCAACATAACAGCGTATCACATAGCCTTTATGCACTTACTGGATGGCACAGCACACTAGATATTGTGCAACAGCAGTAATACAGAGGAAGATTTTTTTTGTTTCCTTTTGAAAGTGGTGCAACACCATGAATCATATAATTAAGGGAGCAGTTGTGAAGCAGTGTTAAAGAAATAGTTTGATATTTTGAATAATACACTGATTTGCTTTCTTGCTAAAAAGTTAGATAAGGGTTTTTGTCCACTGAAGCATTTTTTTTCTAGAGGCTAGCGTGTTTGAAAAATTCTTAGCAATGGGAGCCCGCCGTAATTACACTACGCTACAAAAGTCAGCAGCGTGACAAGGTGCGGAGCATCTTTTCTGTGGTGTACATTTGGTTGTTTTTTTTTCTTTGTGCCGAGAATTGAAAAATGTTCAACTTTGGCCATTTGTCACTTTTTATCCAGCAGTCAAACAACAATAGAGATGAAGTGGGACAACTGGCCTACTACAATGACCAACTGTCACATCTTACATGTAGCCTACAAGTTCTTAATAACATCAATAATGGAGGTGAAATATGTTTATATGCCATAATTATACTTATGCTTCTTCTCTTATGAACCCACACAGACAAGCAGGTCTTTCCCTTCATCTAGAGTAAGTACTTTACCTTGTAGCATTATCAACTGAAAAAAGCTGTGCCTCTGAGTTGCTCTCAAGCGCTCACAGCTGGGCATTTCCTAAGGAGTGCCTGGTGTTTTTTAGCTGGGAAAAACACTTTGGTGGACATGGAGCCTTAGAAATTGTTACCGCTTGCATTTGTTTGTTAGATATGAAGCTACAGCGAGCAGATAGTGAGTTTTAGGGGGAAACAACAAGCCTCTGTGTGTCAAAAGTCAATAAAATCCTCTTTCCTGCGCAGCTAAAACTCACTGATAAACATGCTATATCTTGTTTATTTCATCACTGTAAAAACCAAACTTTAAAGACATCAATTTGTGGCTCTCATCTAACTCTTGGCAAGAAAGCAAAAATGTGTATTCCCCAAAAACATCAAAGTATTCCTTAAAGACTAGTGTGTAGTTTTACATTGAATACGTTTTAAAAGATGGCTCATGCAGTAACACCACTCTGATCTTTACAGCTGAGTTGTGGAATGAAGTTTTTTGTACTTATTTGTTTTCGTCATATATTGTACCGAGCCTAGCTGCAGATTAAACAGATAATACAGTTGAACATGAGGCAGCGAAGTCTGTCTTGATGCACATGAACCAGGCTGAACAGCTCTCGAACAGCTTGCGTACATTGACGCCCTCATCCTGTCTCTCTGAGAGGGAACAAACTGCTGCATCCTTTTGTGGGGAATATGCTGTCAGATAAACAGCATATGGAGAAGAATGCCCTGTTGCATGGTCTGGTGCCTCCCCTCCGTTTGTGTGTGTGTTTTTGTTTTCATGGTTGCCTGTTCGAACTACTGTATGCACAGTTTATGGTATTTGTGCAAAATCAGCCCTGAAAACTGATTTGCAGGTAATCTAAGCTACTAATCTCATTTACTCACTCTCTACCTTTTAAAACCCTTAACCCATACTTAACTTAATCATCCCTGCATGATAATACCTACACATAATAGCCAAATTATAACAGACAGTGACTGTAAATTCCTACTGGCTTACATCTGCTTTTTAACTTTTTCTGCTTTATGTACCGTTTCCAGTTGCCGTCATCAGTGAGAAACAGCAAGAAACAAGTGTTTTTGGATGTTCTCCAAATTCACTGATGAGCTTAGTGCAGTTTAACCTCCTCTTGACAATTTAAGAAGTTCAAACAGCATAGATAGAAGTGGAATCAGTGCAGCACCAGTGCATTTAGCCAGATGTGCAAATGTACATCTGGAAATGAGTGTTTTTCTGCATCTGAGAGGCTTCTTTAGTTCTGTTGCCTGGTAGGGAAATCAACAGAAAACGTGTCTAGGGAGAACGCAATATGACCAATACTGATATTGATACTACAACCTTGAGTATCTGCTAGGGCTGCACAATTTAACGAAATGTTATTGAAATGGTGATATTTATTTATTTATTTTGATGACGGTAAAATATGTCACACCAAGCCATTATCAAAGAAGCGCTGTGGTGCTACAGGGATGTCCCAGCCTACTAATCATTTTTCAGATGTAACGAACATGCTTGTTTGGTTAATACCCTGGCAAAAACACATTGTCACCATAATTTTTCTAAGTTAAATTGAAAAGCAAAAATGGCCATTTTCACTTAAATCTCAGCTCATACCGCAATTGCAATATCTGTCAAAATAAGTGCAATTGTAACTGAAGTTACTGTTACATTATAAACCCTCCAAATCCTGGTCATTTCTAACATTATAGCTAAAAAATGACCACTTCTAACCCATAACCATTTCATCAGTAGAAATCAAAGACTTCCTTTATTTGTCGGACAGCAGAAGGGCTGATTTTACACAATGGCTCATATTTTTTCTTCCACGTTTACGACAGTGTCATCGATGTGCTGTGTGTTCTTTGACCCTTGTGATGTCACTTCCTGCCAGCACCAAGATAGAGAAGGAGAAGAAGGAGCACGCCAGACAACACGGGATGATCAGGACGGAAATCAGCGGGGCGGAGATCGCTGAGGAGATGGAGAAGGAGAGGAGATTCTTCCAGTTGCAGATGTGTGAGGTTGGTCCGACAAATGATTCAGGCACAGTTTTAACAGTTTGTTGAAATACATTCACTAAAGAAGTCATTCATAGCAAAAGTTTGATTCTAAATTAAAATATATGCACCATAAAATGTTAAAAATTAAACTTAGAAAATGATTGCACACAGTTGACAGTACATCTAACAGGGAGTAGAGGTTTGGAAAAATTAACTTTCTACTGATTAGTTTCTCCAATGGAGAGTCAAACTTATATAACAGTTGCATATTTCAGAATGTTTTTATATCCTTTTGGAATACAAACCTCGGATTACATATAGCATGTTTGCGCGGCCTGTACTTCTTTGATGTTGTACTTGAAAGATGAAAACTTTTACTTTGAGGAGCCTGGAGATGAGATGAAAGGGATGTGTATGTTTAAAATGAAGCCCTAGTTTCCTTTCCCCTCAGACTGAACCTGGCTTCCCCCACGTCTGACTAAATCTGTGTTCAATTTGTTTACAGTATCTCCTCAAAGTCAATGAGATCAAAATCAAGAAGGGGGTGGACCTGCTGCAGAACCTCATCAAGTACTTCCATGCACAGTGCAAGTAAGACAAACAGATCCTTCAGGGAAATGTGTTCAGGGCATTTTTTTTCCTTTGATTTGTGATTATCCAATCTTGTTTTTGACCTGAAAAGTCTCAGTTTATACAGTTTAAGGCACTCGCAAATACAGTGGGGGAAATATGTTTTCAACACATTTTTTTCATTAAACATATATCCAATGCAGCTATTCACATTAAATTTATAGAAAACATTGGTATAAGCTCAATGAAACCTCACAGATACAAACAATTTTAAAATAACACAGGAAAAATGTATGGTATGTGAATAATATATATCCAATGTGTGGTGGAGAAGCTCTTGTCTGCCATACCAGCTTCAGGCGTTGTATCTTGGTTGTGTTCTTTTTTTTCTTTTTACTCTGTGAGCCCTCTCTAAACTCTAACGCTACTGTAGGTCCACAAAAACAGACCAGGGGAAACTTTTCATGAGTTCTTTTTCTCTCCAGCCGCAGTTTTTGAATTTTGAGTCACATTGTGGACAATTGATCTGTCGATCTGTTTAGAGCTGATCAAATCAGATCGATGGGTGAGCGGAGAAGCTGCTGCAGAGGCGAGTGATTTCAGTTCTTTAGATCCAGCCCAATGAACGGTTAAGTTTGACTTTTGCTGCACCTGGCATTCTGCAGCTCCCTTTGTGTCCAGAGTCGCTCTGCGCTCCAGGAGTGTGGTGCAATAAATAATGGCACAATATTCCAACAGCACTTCTAATGAGCGGTCCAGCTCCAGAAATATAAAATCAATACGTGGTTGCAGATGTTGTGATCATGGCGGGCCGCCACAAATGAATGTGTGAGAAACCGTGCGAACACGCCGAATATTTTAAGTATTTCCCCCATTGTAAATGCAGACCCATTTTGTGGCGGACTTTGTCGGTGTTATGTTAAATGTATATACTTCCTGTTTAGTTTCTTTCAGGATGGTCTGAAAGCTGTGGACAACTTGAAACCTTCCATAGAAAAACTGGCCACAGATCTGCACACGGTGAGAAAAACAGCTGCTCTGGTTTCGTCTTTTCTTCAAGTGACATTTATATCATATAAATACCATCATGTGTCTCCTCTGTTCTTTTTCTCCTGTTTTCTCGATCTTCCCTTTACAACAGATAAAGCAGGTGCAGGATGAGGAGAGGAAACAGCTGACTCAGTTACGAGACGTTCTCAAGTCGGCGCTGCAGGTGGAGCAAAAAGAGGTAACACACAAATACACACACAGCGCTGAGGGTCCATTATGACCTTTCAATGTCAAAGAACATGTCGGTCAAACATCACATTTTAATCTTAATTCTCTTACGTTCTCTTCATCTCTTCATCTTAATCTTAATATCAGATGAAGAACATCCTGAACCTCTGAAACCTTTAGCTCTTCTCAGACACTAATGTAAATTTCACATTGTTTAAATGGTTGGAAATGGATCTTCAGTCTGTCTTTAAAAAGCTGAAGTGTTTTGCATTTGTTTCATACATGCATTCCTATAGTCCATAGTCTCCACCATGTAAATAGGTAGATGTAATTTTTAACTGGCCCTAGCCCTGTGCTCAGAGAACCATTAAATATGCTGCAGCTCCTGGTTTCACCTAAAGATTGTTTTCTTCTTTCCTTCGCTGCCTCCATGTGTTGTGAAACAAGTCTAGGAGAGTAAGTGGATTTCTTGCGGGAAAAAAAAAATTGTCGTTGTTTGCATCCTGTTTTCATTGTGGTGTTGCTTCTGTTGTAGTGTTAGATTAATTGTGTTTTATGTGTCTTTTTTTAAACAGCAGCATATGGTTTTGTTCAAATCTACGTAATTGCAGTGTTTCAGTGTTTTGGTTTATATTAGTTGTGCTTTTTTATTTTAAATGACTTTTCGATGAGAAAAGCTCGAGCTGCATTCCTGCTCCTCGAAGATTATCCTGTTGGCCGTGTGTTTGCCTGCTGATAATGGCACACACCAATAAAGTGATTAAAGTGCAGTCAACACCGGCCTTCAGGAGTCATCCTTTCTGTTTCCCGTCGTGTTTACAGACAGGAAATGGCATAATTCATACAAAAATCTTTGCTTTGTTTGTTTTGTTTCTTTTTTATGGTTACGTGTTTTTACATTGCAGTCAAACTTGAATCTCCAAAAGACAACTTAAGTTAAGTTTAATCCAGTTAAGGTTAAATGTGTTAAAACGGCATCCAGGCTTAAATCAAATGTGATTTGTCTTGTGATGCATTCAGAATTGGAAAAATGGCAGCTTTTTGCCACTTGCTTTTGCAGATTCTGATTCAAAGGTGTAAGAGCTCCTCTTATTTTCTCATTCCCATGTGTACGAAATCATTCAAGCTCAGCGCAGCACTCTTCTTTTGTTTTTCATACCTGCCTCCAAATTCTCAGAGGAGCAGAAGACTCAGAAGCACAGAGTAAATCTGAGCCATTTAACGCTTCAGTGGCTCCTCCTTGACTGCAATTTGCATTTGCAAATCCTACGTGCAGCACCTGCTTTCTGTTTAGTGTCTTATTTTTGTGAAAAGGCTCTGACTGCTTGTCTCTGTTTGTGTGTATTTTTCCAGGATTCACAGGTGCGGCAGAGCACCACCTACAGCCTGCACCAGCCGCAGGGTAACAAGGAGCACGGCACAGAGCGCAGCGGGTACCTTTACAAGAAAAGTGACGGGTGAGTTTTTAAAATATCTCCAGAAGATCAAGTGTGGTACTGTGGGTCAGTGGTGTAGTGAAAACCACCTAAACTGACACTAAGTCATAACCAGAACCAGGGTGACTCGAGACCAAGACAAGAACAAGGCCAAGTCAAGACCATAACCAGACCAATGCAATTCCACACTGCATGACACACTTATGGTAAAATGTTGAACATGCAAACTACAGGCACTCCTTAAATTACTCTAAAAAAACAGGCAGAGAATACAAATTAAGATTTCTCCTCATGCATCTTGTTTACTGTCATATACTGTGTGTGTATCAGTGTGTATTATGTGCCCTTTTTTTACTGTGTGCAAACAAATACAAATACCAAGTAGCTCAAATCAACTTAACCACCTTTATTTAACTTTCTTCTTTCATTCTTCAGTTTAGTGATATCCATGCAGTTGCAGTCTTGAATGCACTTGAAATATAATCCTGACTCTTTGTATAAGACTGAGACAAGATCGGGAAAAAATATGGTCGAGTCAGAGACGAGACAAACACATTTAAAAAGTGGTCTTGAGAGCAAGACCAAACCTGTGTACTACAACACTGCTAAAGGTTAAGAAAAATACATTTACTGAAAAGAATTGTTATATTAGTGGGTTTTTCTTTTTTACTAAGTTTTAAAATTGCAATAAATATATTAAATAACCTTTTTCATACAAGAAAGTGAACAAAGATTTTGCCTATTGCAACTGTACAATAATTTTCTTTAAAAAATTCTCATTTGACCACACTGTGCCCATCACAGTGTCCCAGAACCCAAGGGGATGTCTTCAAATTGCTTCTTTTATTTGTCCAAATTCCAAAGATTTTCAGTCAACAATAATATAAAACAGAAAAAAAGCAGCAGATCCTCTTATTGGAGAAAGTTTTTGGTATTTCTTTTCTTTTGAAAAATTACATAATAAAATATGAATCATTAAAATAGTTGCAGATTCCTGTTCTGTGACTCAACTCGTCAATTAATGAGCTTATTGTTTCAGGTCTGACATTAAGGATGCGGCTTTTTTGTTTTATCAGAGATATGAAAACACTGCTCAGCCTGTGTGTCATAACTAATGCATGTGTTCTGTATTATAACGTGATCATATTAAATATTTAATCTCAAGTGTCTGCTCATTGAGTTCACTGACTGACTAACCCCTGTGTTCCATGTCACAGGTTGAGAAAAGTGTGGCAGAAGAGAAAATGCACGGCGAAGAACGGATACCTCACCATCTCACACGGCACTGTAAGTAAACAATAACACAGTATGTTTGTTCTAACGTAAACCAATTCCACACTTAGATTCATACAAATATGAACAGACGTCGATACCTGCCTCATTTGGTCGCACACTTGGCAGATTCAGCGTCCTTCTCCCAGCTGGTCATTATCTTCACTCGTTTACCACGAATATATTACCAGAAAGCAGCAGAGTTGATTTAACATTTTCCTCACATTGCCGCCTCAGCTCAGCCTCTTTTAACTTGAACTCTGTTTGTTCCCTTATAAAGATTTAGCTCTGGCCGGGTCAACTCCTCTCAGTTACGCAGTTCGTCTCACACGTAGCAGCTTATCAGATGTTTCATTTGGCTGCAGCAGCACTCAGATATGGTTAAACAAAACACTCTCACTCATTTATGTTGTTGTTAATACCCTCCACCCCCCCCCCTCTCTCTCTGTTCTTCATCTCTCTCTCTGGCAGGCTAACCGGCCGCCAGCTAAACTCAACCTGCTCACCTGCCAGGTGAAACACAATCCTGAGGAGAAGAGAAGCTTCGACCTCATATCCCGTAAGTTCAGCCCTCTCTTCCTTCGCCGTCTCATTTTATGTGTCGCCTTACTTGCCTCTGTTTTTCTCTCCCTAATCTGTATACGTTGCACTCAGATGCTTCATTTTAATTAGCTCCATTCATCCAGACAGCAGCGGGCCAAGATTTGTTGTGCAGCAGTGTTTTTATATTTAGCACACAGCAGCAAGCCAAAGATAAGCTTTTTTTTTCATAAATATGTATTAACACATCTCAGTCTCGCATTTAGCCTTAATCCTAGAATAAAGTAAAAGCAAGCAAAAGGCTGAAATTATTAAACCGATAATTTATTTGTCAAGTAACAAAAAAAAAAAAAAATCAGTTTTGCTTTTAAGGCACTGAGAAATGATTAGGGACATTGTTCAGGATTGATATTAATTATGAAAAATATCTGCAAATCAATTGATAATGGAAATAATTCTTGACATTGTTTGTTTTTCCCCGTAATAATAATGTCAAAAAAATTAAGTTAACTGCACTTTTAAATCTTTACACTCTGTAGACACAACAGATCAGTAGCCCAATTTTGGCTTTTTCCTTTTTTGGCCAGACTGGGACATGTGTCAAACATTTTTTTTTTTTTTAAGTTTTTTTAAGTTAAGTTATGTTAAGTAGGCCTGTAATAATAAAAAGGTTATCAACATATTATACAATATATGGACATGATGCTGATGCAACAACACCGGCAGCATATCAGCCATATGGGTGTAAGTGCAGAGGTCCTGGAGCACACTTACATTTTCTAAAATTTTGTATTAAGTCTCAAACTGAGTTTTTTGCTACTATACTGGTACTGGTACTAAAGATTCATGTGTGCACAACTTTCTTGTATGCATTAAAAGGTGTTAATTAATTTTTTTAATAAAGTATGTTAAATATTTTTCTCATATTCTGGTGTGTGAATATTCTTAAGAATTCAGTTCCATTGCTCTTTTAAAGAATGTACTTGCATAATTATGCAATAATTTTATCATTATGTCAGTGGCACAAAATTGCACTCTGTCATATACACACACAGTATATGACAGCACTCAAATTACAATAATATTATTTATTCCAATTTTCATTTTTATGTCATTGAGAGATGACAGGTAATGAGTGGGAGGAGATAGAAGGGGGCATGATATGCAAAAAAAAAATAAAAACCCAAAAAACAACAACAACAACAGCAACAACAACAACAATGCAGGTCATGGTCATTTAAGATTTGTTTCATTTTTCCACACATGAGAGTAAATGCAATTTAACTAGAGAGGTTGAGCTTCAGCCACTGGAGACACGACATGATTTAAGTTATTTTGGATACAGATGGTTAAAATAGTCTTCTCTGGTTAATAGATTGTGATTCACTTCTGAAGACAGAAATAAGAGCTTAAAGTGTTTCTTGTTGTTTTCTGTTCAGCAGTTTGACCTGTTGGCATCATATTTTAATGCCCTCTGTAGAGAGAGTTTTCACCTCCGTCTCCACTGCTCTTTGATTCATTTCTCCTCTCTTTCCTCTCCCACTTCTCTCTTCTGTTGTGTCATCCTTTTTTTTTTATTTTCAGATGACAGAACATATCACTTTCAGGCCGAGGACGACCAGGACTGTCAGATGTAAGTGCCTGTTCCTTCCTTCCCTTTGTGTGTGTGTGTGTGTGAGTGTGAGTGTGAGTGTGTGTGTGTTAGTGTGTGTGTGTGTGTGTGTGTGTGTGTGTGTGTGTGTGTGTTAGTGTGTGTGTGTGTGTGTGTGTGTGTTCGGTCTTGGGCCTAAGTGCATCCTGTTTACCACCTCGGCCACTTTCCACACACTTCCTACCTCACACCCAGTCAGACGCTTGGCCTTGTCCTTACCTCCCACCTCCTGACCGCCCACCTCCTGACCGCCCACCTCCTGACTATTAACGGCCTTTTACTCCCATCTTCTCTCCCCTTTTTAACTCCCCCCTTTACTTTCTGCTCCGTCTGCTCACATCCCCACCTCTCAACCTTTTCCTCTGTCATTACTCACATTTTTATCTGCCTGACTCACCTTTTCTCCTGTCACTCCCCCCGTCTCCTCGTCACTCCTCCAGCTGGATCTCGGTGCTACAGAACAGTAAAGAGGAGGCGTTGAATCAGGCCTTCAAAGGAGACCAGCATGTGGGCGAAAACAACATTGTGCAGGAGCTGACCAAGGCAATCCTGGGAGAGGTGAAGAGGATGACCGGAAATGACGTGTGCTGTGACTGCGGAGCGCCCAGTGAGTGACAATTGACTAACGGCTCAGAATCAAAATTAATTTTATAATATTTGAATATTTTTTGCTGAGATAAAGGGTCCGTTGTTTTTTTTTTGTTGTTTTATGGGTTTTGTTTGTTTGAAGCTTATTAGCTGTATTATTGCTGAAATTTTTCTAGATCATACCATACATTTTAGACTGATTTTCATCCTTTTAGGCAACATTTAATAATAATTTTATATACTTCTTCACTTGCTTCTTCACCACACCTTAGAGAAGGAGCAAGCCGATACATGATATATTTTTAATGTTTCTAGCCCTATGAATAAAAGCAATGTGCTTTTCAAATCCTCCCTTCATCTGGAGCTTTTATACCACAGTTTTTTGGTTATAAGTTCCTTCTTTTTTTTTTAAACATTTTATTGTAATTTTATTTCACTGAGTTGAAAAATAACTTGCAGAGACATTATCCTCGTTTGACATAAGAAATCCATCACAGTGACCATTTTTTATTTTTTTATTGTTTATTGTTGTGGTCCAGTTACATGATCGTTGCACAATAATGCAATTAAATTTTGTGTTTCTGTGTGTTACACACACACTCACACTCTTAGTCCTCTGAAAAAAATTCAAAAAGCTTTCATATATGACGTGTAGTTGTGGCTGAAGGCATAATGTTTTCGGGTTGTCTGTCTTTCCATCGGTCCATGCGATACCTCAGGAATGCCTTGAGGGACTTTTTTGAGTTTGGCACAAACGTCCACTTGGACTTAACGATGAACTGATTATATGTTGGTTGTCGAAGGTCAAAGATCAAAGTTACTGTGACCTCACAAAACATGTCCTTGGCTATAACTCAAGAATTCACACACTAATTATGATAAAATTTCACAGATCAAAGGTCAGTTTCAGTGTGACATCATAACGTTCTGCAAAAACACTTTTCTGGCCGTTTCTCAGTGTTATTTGTCAGAAACAGAAGAGGAGACATTTGGTCAGACATTGGATTGGTGACACTAATCTAAGACTAAGAGACACTAAGAGTCTATAACTACTTGTGAAGGGAGCGCTTGCTGATGAAGATTAAATAGATAATTAAATAAAAAAATAACAAGCAAATTCATATTTTACCAATGTCATACACACGTCGCTGTGTGCAGTCTGAGGTTTTGCATATATGTCAGTAGTGATGATTTTGTTGTTGCCCATGCCTGTTTGTGGGGAAGAGTTTCTTCTGTGAGTTTATTTGATGCCTTTAGCCATCATATAACTGCTGGAATTATATGAATGTTTCCAAATTGTGAGAGGTGCTGTGCGCACTTTACACCCACAGCAGCAGTAACTTCATTGGTAATTTAAATCTCTAGACAGCGGGACAGGATCAGTGAGGATCTAAGAGTGATTATCCACAGGTCTTTGGTAAAAATCTATTTTCATTAATGGCAAATTATCATAAGAATCCTGGGGAAGGAGTGATAAAGGCTATATTCGGTGGAAGTATTGACTTAAAAATCACCCAAAATCCTTCAATTGTAGTATTGGCTTCCTTATTTTGTTATGAAATAAAGCTAACATTATGCACACTGCAGTGGATTTTTTCAAGCATGTTTATAGACTCTGAAATGAAATGAACAATGATATGTGGGCTGTAAGGTAGGAAATCAGACTAAAAAATGTGTGGTATGTTTTGGCAAAGTGTTAGCAGTGATGTATAAGCATAGTTGAGACTGTGGCCTTGGTATGAAACTCCTTGGTTCAGAAAATGCTCAAAGTCCTGAAGACTGGATCCTCTTTATATGTGGAAATATTCTGTCTTGACCTTGAAATCAGTTTATTCCTCAAATCCCATGAAATTTTCTCATCCAGACGTGTATACTTTTCCATACTGTATATGGCAAACACATACAATATATACACCGAGTATCTCAGCCAGACATAGTTACAGTTGAGCTTGGTCACTTTCCTCTGACATTGTGTGCTGTGAGATAGTAAAAAGCCCTTCAAGCAGCTATTAAATTTCCAGAGCCCACAGCTCTTCACAAGGACACATCAAAGTTGGCTCACGTGCAGCAGAAATTACTTCAGCTTTAGTGGTTTTTACCCAAGGACAGCATGTCACCCATATTCATTTCTCCCCTCATGTGTCATTTACCTCCTCTTCTCTGCATTCTCTTCACATTTTCTCTCTCTCTCTCTCTCAGACCCGACGTGGCTGTCCACCAACCTGGGCATCCTCACCTGTATCGAGTGTTCAGGAATCCACAGGGAGCTCGGAGTCCACTACTCCAGGATCCAGTCCCTCACTCTGGACGTCCTCAGCACCTCAGAGCTCTTGGTAAATCACTGTTGGTGTCCGTCTTCTCGCTGAATCACCTCACGTCCTCGGTATTTGTCACAGTTTGAGTCACTTCAGTGTATTGATTTTTCCCGCACGAATCTCTGGAGATTTTCAGGCAGGATAAAACTGGAGTAGAGGACAATAGACTGAGTGAGGAGCAAAGGAAATAAGGGCAAGAGGGACAGTGAGTTGAGACTGGGAAGAAGGAGAGTAAGCATCACTCCAGGCCTCAATCTCCTCTCTCCTCCAAGACCTCTGGAAGTCTTCACACTTAGAATAGCTGAGATTTTTTATGGCTTTTCTAATCACTGTTTGGTGTAGAGATTTACCGCCTGTGGGACACTCGGGATTAAATGCTTCCAGTCATGATTGCTTTCCTCTGTGTTAAAGACGCCAGTCGCGTTAGCCACAATCAGACAGGCGTTGTGCAGTTTGTATGGCTGCACACACACACCACTGTATCCTAAGGTGTGAGTTAGTAGGCAGAGATGACAACTTTTAGATTAATGCATGTGGTGCAGAAAATGTCTGGTATAACCATAATGTGTGTGTGTGTGTGTATGTGTGTATATGTGTGTGTGTGTGCTCCACAGCTGGCCAAGAATGTGGGGAATGCAGGCTTTAATGAAATCATGGAGGCTTGTTTAAGTGCTGAAAATGTGGTGAAACCCAACCCTGCCAGTGACATGTAAGTCACCCCTCCAACTTCTCTCCTCCATCACTGAACTTTCGCTCTCTCTCTTCTCACTTGTATCACGTCACACTCGATCAACAGCTGTTGACACCATCACTGTGATGCGCTCGTTCATCTTAGCCAGCATTGTACTGATCAGGTTCTCTGAATGTTATTGATTATCGATTCAGGCGGGTCACTGATCTAATGGGCTTGACTGACATGATATAGGAAATAAGTACTGATGAATAAAGACGGTAAGACGTAATATAGAATTAAAATAGGATTAGAAACAAAAGCAGATTTTATACAAGAGCAATTCGAGACAAAATTACAAGGCAAGAGTGACATTGGTGGGATTAGTAGAAGCAAAGTCAGCAAAGTATAGTATACATTAACAATTCACCAGAATAATGTGATGATAATGACAATTTGTTTTCATACACAAATAATAATTATATAATTTTCTACCGATAAGGATCTTACAATCAAAACAGTATCAAAAGAGGGAGCAGTGCCATCATTGCAGTCAGTTTCTCCTGGTTAGGAGTGTTCGTCATTCAGGTTTTTACCGGGAGCCAAATTATCCAAAACAAACAGACCAGCTGGAGCCCAGCGGCCGCTGAGGTTTACTCAGCTTGTTTCAGCTTGTTTTTTGATGACTTAAGATCCAGATATCTGATGACTTTATTTATCCTGAGAGAAATTGCTATGTAGCAGTTGCTGCTTTTCCTTCTAATAATGAAACTCAAACACTGAAATCAGTCATAACAAAAATCAAACTAAAGTGTGTCTATTTATCTGTTATGATAAGTGGCTTTTGATTGGTGCGTGCTCGGTTTTAAAGCGCAATCAAACCCATTCTCATAAAGACTGTAAATGTAACAGAGCGGCCGCCTCTTCACATGTCTAACCAGGCAGGCGAGGAAAGACTTCATCACAGCCAAATACACGGAGAAACGATTCGCCAGGAAGAAATGTCCCGATGCGACGTCGCGGCTCCACACGTTGTGTGACGCGGTGAAGGCCCGTGACATCTTCTCCCTCATCCAGGTCTACGCCGAGGGAGTCGACCTCATGGAGCCCATACCTTTGGCCAACGGACACGTCAGTACACAAAATACTCTCACCTGTGTGATGTTTGAGCTGAGTCTGTCCTTCAGTGGTGACTTTGAAACATCCCAGCTGCTTTTCCACCAGGAGTTCTTCACAATCTGTTGCATTTTTCTTCTGCGGCTCTCTAAAAACACCTTGCACTCCCAGGGGAATATGAAAACATTGTGCAAATGTTTTATCTTTATTTATCGTAGGAACAAGGGGAGACGGCTCTTCATCTCGCAGTCAGACTGGTGGATAGAACGTCTCTTCACATCGTTGACTTCCTCACTCAGAACAGGTAAACAGGAAAACAACAAGTAAACAAAGCTAGAAAACACATTTGCTCTTCACAGCAGTTACTTGTTTCGTACAGAATTCAATATGCTGCAGTGTTTTTTATACCGTACAGCAAAAATCGAACACACCACCATAAAAAACAACCATTTGTCTAATCGATGTCTCTTAACATGTGTAATTCACAACATTTGTTTTTTATTAGACTAGTTTGCTCTTAAAAATCTGTCATTATTTTACCTTTTTTCTTGGGGCTAAACAGAATAGGGTTTTATTTTATTCCTAATGCGTTGGGATTTAAAGTTTCCCTCTCTGTGTCTGTCTGCAGTTTGAATTTAGATAAGCAGACAGCCAAAGGCAGCACAGCGCTGCACTATTGCTGCCTGACCGACAACAGCGAATGTCTGAAACTGCTGCTGCGGGGGAAGGCCTCCATAGACATCGGTAAGGAAACACACCAGCAGCAAACAGGGCTGTGGTGTTTTATTCACCGTCCAACTTTTCTCTCTCCTTCTCTATGTGATTTTCTTACACTTTGTTTGTTTGCATCATCCATTTTTTTTAATCCAGCACAGTTTTGTGTGTAAAGTGCTTCCAAAGTTCTTAAAGGGCCAGCGTGTAGGATTTAGTGGCATCTATGTTAGAGGTGAGGTTACATGTAGGAGAGAGATGGTGGCCGATGTATAAACACGAATGGCTTTAACGAGACATAGATTTTAATATTACCTAAATACTGGACCAAGTATGGCGTCTATTCATTTCAAGGGAGTTGCACGCCTGGCGCATACACTAAAAAAGTGTTTTAGCTTCCAGGTTTACTTCTGTGGTATGTGGCCCACTGACTATGCTGACTCCACCCGTGAGTTCCCGTTCGACTCATAGACTTTACATTATGATTATGTCACGTATTTTTAAATCGCTTTTCTCTGCTTGAGGAAGGTTTTCTACCTTCTACCTACCTTAAAAAAATTCAACTTCAACTACCTTAAAAAATTCATAAAAAAAATTCAGGCATAGACCACACTGCAAAACTAAGAGTGGGCACTGAAAAAAAATTAGCTGCAAGGCTGAGCGGCAGGAAAACATGGCAATGTAAAGATGTTGATATATATAAGGTAACAAAAAAAAACAAGAAGAAATTGCCATTATATCCCCCTAAAATCCTATACACAAGACCTTAAAGAACACATGGTGCAACCCTATTTAACCAGCAGGGGAAAAAAATGATTTTTCATAATTCTAGTCTCACAACCTGCTTCATATTGTCATCTTTTGAAGATAAAGATTCTGATTTGTTGAACATTTAATCAAGAACCATGTATAAATATTCAGTCTGCACTAAAATTCAAGATAAGAATAGTCACCTTGAACAACTAGTCCAAAAATGCTGCTCACTTCTCTATGCATCAGTGATAATCCTATAATCCATATACTATGGAAGGGGCAATACTACATAATGAGACTGTTTAAAACAATGCAGGACTTTCACTTTTACTGAGGTAACGTAGTATTACTTTTGTTTTGTAAATATGAAGTTTACTTGTATATTATATGTTTGTTCCACCACTGTCTCACACAAATGTTTTCTCTCACTGGCTCGTCCTCCCTCACTCTCACACAGTCACACACTGAAACACACACACACACGTACCCCTTCGTCCAAGTCATTCAGGTTCAGTTCCCAGAGGTGTGGGCTCTGCCAACAGACCATGGCAACTCGTTCTCACATCACTAATCTTTGTGCGCCACTGTGACATCAACAAAACAGCCAGATAATAGATAGAGAGAAAAGGAGGACAGAGAGAAACCAGAGAGTTGTTCAGTGTGGGAAACAGGCGAATTACACAGTGTCACAGTGAAATAGGAGGGAAGAAAATGGGCTGCGTGTTTGTGATCATGCGGCAGGTGGATACAGTAGTATGTGAATACATGTTTCTGTTGTTTTCCTTTCCAGCTAATGAGGCCGGGGAGACGCCGCTGGATATCGCCCGGAGGCTCAAACACCTACAGTGCGAGGAGCTGGTGAGCTTACTGTGTTTAGACTTGGCTTATGCCGGCAAACACACATCACTTCCTGAAACCGTGATAAGAGCTGTCAATCATTTGCATTTACATGTTTGTGGATTTGTTTGTGTTTATAGTTGAACCAAGCGCTGGCAGGGAAATTCAACGCCCACGTCCATGTTGAGTATGAATGGTGCCTGCAGCATGAGGACTTGGATGAAAGTGATGAGGATCTGGATGAGAAGGTGAGAGACATTTTTGTAAGAGAAGTTTACAAAGAGCTACACTTCGACAAGAAAACGTGAATGATAAAGTAAATAAAAATAACATATTCAATGAAAGTGTAACAAAAGGGAAAATTCACTGACTATTAGAGGATAACGACACCTGAAGAACCCTAAAACATTTTGTACATGGCCATTTTCTTTTGTTTTTTTACTAATGAAGAAAATATTTTGTCCTTCAAAACTAAAGATGCTGATTTCATTTTTATACCTCCACACCACTGAGATGTGTGGCCGGACGCATTATGTTTTTGGGTTGTTCATCCAACTCTTGTAAAAGAAATATTTCAAGAACGCCTTGAGGATATTTCCTCAAATAAAATAAAAAGCATAAAGGTTCGCTTGGACTCAGCAATGAGCTCATTAGAATTTGGTGATCAAAGGTCAAAAGTCAGGGTCTCTGTGATCTTGCATCTGTCCCATTCTCGTGAACGTGATACCTCAAAAACATCATGAGGGAATTTCTTGACTGAAGAATAAACTGAACTAAATTTTTTTTAGTGTGACTGTTAAAAGGGTTAAATTACGCACTGTACATGGTTAACACAAACAGTGAAGATATAAATGTCCGTGAACCACATCTGATCTGTTCTCCAATTACGCTGCCCCTTCAGCCCAGCCCTCATCGCAGAGACGAGCGTCCGGTCAGCTGCTACACCCCGAGCAGTAACTCCCACCTCCAGGCCAGTCTGGGCACTGCGGGCCGCGACGCCATCGGCCTCACCAAGGACAAGCAGCGTGCCTACATGCCCAATCTGGTCAACAACGAGACCTACGGCACTATCCTCAACGCCAACCCGTCTCAGCCTGCCACCACCTCTGCTCCGCCCCTGCCCCCGAGAAACCTGGGTAAGCTCAGACACAGCAGCATCAAAAGCTGGAGAATAGAGGGCAAACATAGATACTAACATATGAAGGCAAAATGGAAGTATATCTCATCATCATTTCATGAATATCTTAAAGTTTATGTGGATGAATAGATGCAAAAGATAGAATTAAATCTGATGACCTTTCTGGCCTGAATCTGCCCTCCTTGTCACCTTGGAGAAGAGATATTTTTAAAATATGCCTCAGAGGTACAATCTCATTTAGAGCTGTTGGGTCCTGGTCTCATTTGGCTCTGTGTGGCTGGTTTCCAAAGGCTTTATGTTAATTACTCTGCACGTTTTTAGTGACTTTTTGACCTGTTTCAAAACCTCAGATGTCTCTGGGTACTGGAGCAAGGGAAAGTCACATCAGAGACCGATGATTTGGCAGCTTTTCCAGAAAGTTGTCGACTTTTTTTTAAAAGTGAAGTCAGCTTCGTACATTAAATGACCCTAAATCTAAAGGGCAGGATTTCTTTTTATGTCTGAAATAATAGCTTTGGGCTGCCAAATTCAGAGTCATGACAAAGATTACTTGATGAAAATGAACTTTTACTGATGAAAGTCTGTTTATGTGCTGCTGATAAAAGCCTTCATCGTAGCTTTACAGGCTAACAGACTTGTGACATGTCCAACACATTTGGTCTTTAATAACATTAGTGGCTGTCTGGAGTTCTGCCAGCAGAGCGGAGGAGAAACAACCAGCTGTGTTGCCCACCTCGCCTCACCGCAGCCCCCGGCCCCGGCATTCTGGACATTCCCTCTCCCCATTAAATGTCACTCGCAATTACACTCAAAGGGAAATGGCTTGAGTTTTAAAGTGGACGCCGGTTCTGGCAAAGTGCAGTGCACTCTCAGTCTGTCTCTCGTTCTTCATCTTAAAAGCTCTTCTCTTCTTCCATCTCTGTCTCAGTCCAGTTATCCGGTCTGGGGGGCATCGGTCAGTCTTCGGCGTCCAGCAGCTGGAAGCCCGGTTCTTTAGACCTGGTTGGCCGACAGAGGTCGTCCTCAGACCCCCCCAACATGCACCCTCCTGTCCCCCCAATGCGACTCACTTCAACCGGAGGTATGGACCCCAGCAGAATAAATCCTCTTCAAACTGTAGCACTGCTGCAGTGCAGATGTTGGTTTAGTTTAGTGTTTTCAACTCGGAGTAGTTTATGTTTTCAGTGTTTACTAAAAACATTACTGTAAGGAGGCATTTAAATGTTACAGTCACCAAGGGTCTATAAAAGCATACACTTTAAACTCTGCAGATGCTGAGTTGGAGTTTTATTTGTTTGCACAATAAATAGAAGAATCAAAATTGTGCAGGGAGAACAAAAAATGCCCATACAGGCTTATTATTTATATTTTCTGAAATAATATAAAAACAAATCCACAATGTTAAATATGAGAAGCAGTTATATGCACAAAAAAAGTACCTGGACACTGTAATGTTCCCCAAGTAGCCCAGAGGATGTAGAGAGGGAAGTAACAATAAAATGAAAATGGGGAAATGAGTAAAAGGACAGTAGGATTAGCATAAGGACGGGTTATATTAACAATAATAAAATATTATGTTTCCAAAAAAGGCTTAAGGACACCAACTGCTGTACTGCTTAAATGAAAAAAATAACTGTAAAATTATACCAAGAATACAACAATAACCACACTTCCTCCACACGAGAGTTAAGTTACTGAACCTGAACACCACAAGAGAGGAATTATAGCCAAACATACATAGCCCTTAAGCTGCCGGCTGGCCCTCTGGCCCCGTCTGCTCAGCACTCTCGACCTTAAATCACCATCACCAGTGGGCACCTGAGCAGAGACACAAATGCAGCCCCACAGCAGATAACACCTCTCCAATTCTGGCCAAAGGAATTCACAGTAACAATATAATGGTTAAATACTTTATTTTTATATTAAAGTAAAAATAAATAAAAATAAATATTTATTTTATATTTATTTGAGAATAATTATAATATTATCAGTCAAATTCATCTTGTTTACGTTTGTGTTTTGTCATTTTTTTTGGTAAATGAATTACATTTAAAAAAAAACAAGAAACAAAAATGATTTAAGAGGTGTGCGATTATTTACACTTACTATTACCATGTGTATTATATAATACATGTTAATAATTTATTAATATGATATTAATATTTCACTTTTTAAAAAATCACGGTTATTGTCAATACTGGCATATTGCACCACATTTTTATGGATATATTTCCAATGAATATGATTACCGTGACAAACGAAACAAAACTGAGGGGACTGGCAGCTTCGAGACGAGGGCTGCAACTAATGCTTGTTCTCTTAACTGATGAGTCCATTATAATCACTTATCCCTTTATTGTCACTGAATGATTAATCATTTAGCTTGGAAAAAAAAACCACGCATACGTAAAACCAATTGTGAGGTCTCTAGATTGCTTTTTTCTGTCTGCCATCTAAAAAAATCCATATGTCCAATGGTGTATTTATTTTGCAAAGTTATAAAGCAGCAAAGGTGTGTTACTGTGTGTCCCAGGTCTGGGTCCTCCTGTAGCAAAGATGGAGGCCATGAGCATACAGTCCAAGTCAAGTCAGGGACCACTGGGATCCAGAGCCACACCATCTAAATCTCCTGCAGGGTAAGAACATGTCAGCATTTTTTGAGTGTTGAAGCCTGCAGTGGCATTTATGCAGCTTAATTAGCTGCACAAGAAAACAACAGCTTCATATAATTCACTACACATGTGCGGGGAAGTTGTGCGTCACCTCAGGGTCGTGTGTCTTGCTTGTCTTGTAATGTGTTTGTTTCCCCGGAGGAATGAGCCGACATGGCTGCTGTTTAGCTTCTTCATTAGCTTCCAGGCTGAGCTTTGCATCGAGCCAGACAAGCCATAACTCTTCTTCGCAGTCGCTCTTTTGTCTTTTTGTGTCCCACAGGGTCTGATAGTGCTGTAATAAATCTGTAAGAGAGCTGTTGAGAGTCTCAGAGAGCTGGACAGCTTTCTGTGAAATTTGTTTCTTTATTTGACTTCGTTGATTAAAGTACTTTTCTTTTTTGCTTTGACAGCAATGATAAAAGTTTCAGCAGACCCCTAAATCGAACAGTATCCATCGAAAGACCAGGTGAGTACACAGATAAGAGAGACGAAATATCAGCTCTGTTGAATCTGTGTCTGTCCAGTGTACCGAGGGTCACATTGTTCTACTATCTGTTTCTTCAGTGGAAACGTGGAAAGTTTTGTTGTCGTTGTGATATAATTTCCTCTTCCTGTTCCAGCTAAGGAAGTGCCAGGATGCCCCCAGAACTCCATCGGTCAGTCTCTGCCGCCAGCCCCCACGCCGAGGAAGGCCTTCCCGGTGAGTCCCTCATTCCTTCTCTCACTATCATCCTGATTTGGTCGATTGTAATGTGCTTATTCATTCATGCTGTTGTGCAGCTTCACTGGCTGCTCATTTTCCAAGTGATGGTTAATCTGTTATTAGTGTATTGCAGAGCCTCTTGCAGGGCGACCTTTTGTCTCAGTGTTTCCACTTCAGTTGTACATTTCCTTCCTGTCCTCCAACAAGCAAAGAGCTGCTTTCTTAGCTTTTGTAGAGAAGCTTTCTTTTTGAGTAATTTATAATTTTATAGCCTGCAATTACAAATAACAGTGACACTTATCTTATCTGAGCCTTATAGCAGCGTTTTCTTTGTTATTTCATTTGTGCCTTTGTGCTGCACTGATTATATGTTATCACTTTAAAAGGTTTTATGGTCAATACTTGCAGCTATTTTTCAACCATTAGTCTTCTGTACAAATCCAAACAAAATCACATTAAAAACTTAATCGTGCAAAGACATATGTTCAGAGGTGCCAGAACAACACAAAAGCAGATCAAAATACACACAAAACAGAAGAGATTAACCAAGACGAGTCAGTTTTATGTGATCAGCTCAAATTAAACCGTGTGTGTAACAAGCAGAGTGTATACCCACTGTGATCGCTCCCGCGCACGGCATCTTATTTTCTGAATAATGCACTCTTTTAATAGCAGGAAAATAGTAGATTATTATTACTTTAGACCTGTTTTTTGTTGATCGGTTGGTTGTCTGATGCCTCAATAAGCCAAAAATGTGCCTGACCACACCTCAGTGCACAGATGGGCGCAAGCTACTTACACAACATGGGTGCTGGCCGGGAAAATGACAACTGCATTGGCTCAAAAATATCAATGACAGTTACGCTGTGCTGTGTTCTGCTTTGCGCCTGTTGTGAGATGGCGTTTAAAATGTTTCCAGCCATTCAGCCTCAATAGCCCAAAAAATAACTGGGTCTCTTAAAGCTTTACAATTTATACAGTGTGCAATACCCCGTGTCATTAGTCCCTCAATTTGGAAAAAGAAAAAATTCCCCCAAACCTTTAAAAGGGAGTTAATAAAAGACCAATACCAGATGACGGGAGCGCCCGAGGAGCTTAGCCCTGTATCTGTCTGTATCTAATTGGACACACTGACTTCATCTTCTTCATCTTGTAACTTGGCCTTAGTTCCCAGTAATAATAAAAAACATCCCAACAGTACATTTTCTCAATCCCTTTTGCACCAACTTGAGCAAACCTTTGTGCTTTTTGTTCTGTCTCTCAGAAGCAGAGGCCGAAGCGAGTAAAAGCCATCTACAACTGTGTAGCCGACAACCCGGACGAGCTGACCTTCTCTGAGGGCGAGGTGATCGTGGTGGACGGAGAGGAGGACCAGGAGTGGTGGGTCAGTATCTCTCACGCTGCAAATCTAAGTGTGTTTTTGTATTTTGGATGCTTTTTCTCAGATTAAAACACAAAGTGCTTCCAGTCCAGCTCATGTCCCACTCTGGTCCCATTTTCACCATGTGGATGTCAGTGCACTCGGTAACCATGGTGGCCAAAGCAAAAAGCCATGACCTCATTCAGGCTGATATTCCCCCTCCTCCTCTTTTTCCGCCTGCTGCTGCTTCCTCTGTGGAGCCCCTTGTGTGAACATCGACCAGCTGCAACTTGTTTTCCTCTGAGCCACCTCTGCAGATATGACCGTATTTAGTCACTCTCGCTCTCTGTGTGTATGTCTGCATGGACCCTAAAGTCCCCTAAGGGTCCCTGCCATATTTCCTCTCTGTCTCGCAGTCAGTAGCGTTATCACTCTTTTAGTGTCTAAAATTTAGAAATCAAAGCACAATAATGAGGCAGCATGAGGAGGGGATGAAGTCAGCTGTAATGTGACTGCAGTGCTTTAGTAGGCTGTAAAATAGGTCTCTTAGCTGGAAAACAAGCATTTTTAATTTCTAAAAACAAAAATATTTCATGATAGAAATCAAATAAACGTCAGAAAGATGACTTGTTGTTTGTAGAAACTGTGTATATAACATAAATATTCTGTTTAGCCTGTATCAACAAAATTGCTTATTATTCTGTATTTATTTCCTCAGTGGCTTGTCATGTTTTCACTTTTAAGCCTTTTATTTTACTACTTTTATATTTATTTTTGAAAACAGAAACATGTCCTAGCTTTTTATTTTCAGGTATAGAAGACGTTTAAAATGACTTAAATGGACGTATTAAGTACTGTCTTCTGTTTTTTGGCCAAGGTAATATAATGTTGAAATGTTATTTAAGATATTATTTAGATGTCAGTTGTGATTTAGAGTAGATTAGATGGTGTTTGGTAAGGCTAGATGTTGGTTCTGATCTACTGATTCTCCTCAGTTTTATATGTTGAAAAACCAAAAACTGTTTTCAGATTTAATCATGAAAACGTTATTTATTTGTCAGTGATAAATTACAAATTAGAGAATATCATTTTTTTTATTTTTATCCCACACGTAAATAGCCATCTTTTATGTTACTTTTGGACAAACTAAACTGAAACTTTTTGGCATACTGTAAGAACTTGATTTCCGCTATGAACACATTTTAGATATCATGCATCCCTAATAAAGCCAGGAAATGTATAAGTAGGCACATATAATAAAAATCTTTGGCTATGAAATAAATAATGTATAAATGACTGAGGCAATAAATAAATATATGAATATATGATCAATTTATTTTAAAAAAGTAATTAATTAAGTAAGTAATTTTAAAAGAATACTTTTATTTATTTCAGGGGACTATTTCCTAATGCCACATTTGTTTTCCAGGTGCTTTTATTTCCACCTGTTTGATTCAGATGAATGGATTGTGGTTATCTAACCAGGATATTCATGTAATTCATAAGCATCTGGTTATTCATTTAATATTGACCTACATGGCATTTCACAGATCACTCCTATGATTTTAATCGATAGAATTCTTTCATTAGTGATTAATTGAAACACCTAGCACTGGTTGTTTAGTTGTGTTTTAGTCATGTGTATGTGCCTTAGATTACTCATTTTGTTGAAAGCAAATAAATTACATAGTGTTTTAGCATTTCCGTGACATTACGCCCTCCTCGTAGAAACAAAACCCAATTGGACCACAGCTTGCTGCCTTTAGTCATCCTTTGATGTAGCTGCTGTCTTCCCTCTTCACAGCTGGGCCACATTGAAGGCGATCCGATGAGAAGAGGAGCCTTCCCGGTGACATTCGTACACTTCATCGCTGACTGAAAGGTTCCTCTATGGGTCTCAGGAAGCGTCACGGGATGCAGCGCCCCTCCTTCACACGTCTCTGTCCAAACCAGCCAGCAAAACACCCACCATCGTCCCAGTGTTTGTTGTCGACATCATCTTTATCATCATCAGCGAGCTTCTTAAAGTGTCACTGCTGTACCGCCACCTCGACTGTATGGGTGCAGAAAGTCTGGGTGTCATTCCTCGTGGGACTGTACGTGGTTTTAATGCTTGCTGTTAATGTTTCTGACAGACTCTTAAGATTTAAAAACAATGATTGTAGTGAATGACCTCTCGCAATAAATGCACTTTGCTTGTCTTTATCCTCGTTACAAAACATCAGACGACATGTGACACAATGAAGGTTAAAATGTACAGTATTCATTTCATCTACGTTCTGTTCAGCTGCATTGTACAGAGAAGACTACAGCAATGTATTTTAACTTACTTACAACTGTAAATGTGAACACAGTCAATGCGCTTACGCTCCACATCTGCGCATGAGCGATTTTAAATGCCTACCTGCTCATAGGTGCGACCTTTCATCCCTGGAGGCCTCCTGTGTGGAGGTTGTTCTAATGGTGCTAAGTGAACCTCAGAATATGCTTGAAGCTGTACCCGAGGGAGCGCTTCCCTGTCCCCATTTCAAGGGCAGACTGGTGTTAAAAGGGGGGCAACAATAATATAAAAATAGTCTGTCACAGGTGTGATGAAGCAGCTTCTCCACACACACACTGCCTGTGCTGTCTCATCATAGAGGATAATATTCAACACTCCAGTTCTTCCTCACGGTTTTAGGTCTGACGCTGACTGCAGCCAGAAATTACATTCATGCTGAGTCTGACACCTAGGGCTGTCTTCGCCTGTCATCTGCCTTATTAGAGGAACAGGAAGTGTTTGTGTGTGTCGTCTGCACAGAATAAGCTGAGAATGAAAGAATATTGAAGTAAAGAGAGTGTAATGAAAAGCAGGAGTTAGCTCTCTTTTGTCGTTTCCTCTTTTTTTTGCTCACAAATGAGCTGATTTAGTCTCTATCTTTAAGGAAATTTCCTTCCTACAGCTTAAGCCTCTCATATCTGTGCATCTCCGGGGTCCCATGATGTAGAAAGATGAGTTTATCAATAGTGTTATGGAATAAATATCAAACATTCAATGTAATTAACTTCGTTTTGGTTGCAGAGCAACTTTCTCTCTGTTCATAGTGTTGATATTTAGGCATTTAACCTGAAACCGGAGCCTTCCGTGGGTTTGTGAATGACGAGAAGAGAAGCATGTGAATCGTAGCTCTCTTCATCACTGGAAACAGGAAGATTTAATAATCTATTCATGTAAATAGATTTGATTTTGTTGATATTTATATGTTAAAAAAGAAAAGAGTTGACCTGGGCAGTGAATGTCTTCTAATGCGCTGTGGTGAGGAGCAGATGCAACCTCAGCTGGACCTGTGTGTGTGTGTGTGTGTGTGTGTGTGTGTGTGTGTGTGTGTGTGTGTGTGTGTGTGTGTGTGTGTGTGTGTGTGTGTGTGTGTGTGTGTGTGTGTGTGTGTGTGTGTGTGTGTGTGTGTGTGTGCGCTGAAAACACAAATACACACACATAACTGGGAAAATAAACTTAATTCATTCTCATCAACTGTCTGTGGATCACTGCATTGACTCTTAACTCTATAGTGCAAGTAAATGGGAAAAAGAAACTGGAATAATAAAGTATGAAATAATTCAAAGCTTTGGTCTGTTTCTTTAGAGTAGTTACTGATTTATTTGTCTGTTGTGTGTTTGTAAAACATTTTGTATGTTTTACAGTCTTTGACTGATATTTCAATTGTGAGTGTAACTATTTTAGTAGGAAAAGTCATTTTTGCATTTAACGTTTTTACAACAAAAAAAAAGTGATGATGATGTGATGTCATGACAGTCTAGAATGTGATTTTTAGGCCTTTCATTTGCCCAAAAATGGTTTATTTATAATGGTTTGTTGTAACACATTTTAATCCCCACCCCCCCCAAAAATTTTTTTTTTTTTTAAAAAGCCAATGATCAGAACAAGTGTTTAAAGTAATAACCTGCATTTTTAAAGTAAAACTATTTTTTTACTGGTGTGATTCTTGTCAAACTAAAAGTCAAATGTATCAAGAGCTCCCTCCGATGGGGAATATTTCAACATGTTTACATCCAAATTTCAGAGAGCAGTGCAGTCTTAAAAAACATGCATTGTGATTTTTTTTGGGGGGGGGGCATCCAAAATATATACATATTTTAGGCAATATCAATCAGACAGCTGCAGCTGATTGTAAACGCTGCTGCTGGAGGCCTCACTAAGACAGAGAAAGTGGATCACATCCCTCCAGTTCTGAGGTCAGCGGCTTCCTGTCTGTCAGAGAATCAGTTTCAAATACTGCTTCAGTTCATAAAATACTGAAAGGTTTAGAGTCAAGATTAACTCATTGAAACCTGAGCAAATGGGCCTGTTACTTTCAAAAACATGGGAGGAAGGCAATAAACAACTAAAGAAGAAATGACCCAAAAATTAAGTAAGATATTAGTTTGGTTTTTTTTAAAAAGTACAAGAAATTACCTAAATGTAAGCAAAAAAAAAGAGAGAAGATGAACAAAGTGAAAGAAAAAAACAAAACAAATGAGGAAAACACAGGAAAAGCTGGTAAAAAATAATTGTGATCTTTATAAATAAAGTTTTCTGGACTATTTTTCCCTAGCTTCTTTTAAAAAAAATAATTAAATAAATCTACTAATTTCTTGAGGTTTGCAGAGCATTTCTTGCCATGTTTCTCATTTGCTTTTCTACTGTTTTCAAAGAAAATCAAACCAATTTGCTTAGAGAAAAAAGTTAAAATACCTGTGAAAGTTGTTTGAAGCATAAGCACAAAAAAGTGATGTCTATCCAGGTTTCAAAAGTTGTGATGTCACAACTATGTGAAGGTACATAGAAAGTGCAGCTCATCACGATCTTAGGTTTTGTGTAATATTTTGGACTGTGTTTTAGGGTTTTCTGTTTGTGTTTTCCTTGTTTTTCCTTGTTTCTTGTTTCTCATGTTCTGTTTCCTGTTTTATTTTGTATTGTATTTTGTATTCCTCATGTGTCATGTGTGGTTTTACTTCCTGTTTTGTGTGTTTCCCTGAATAGTTTCACCTGTGTTATATCAGTCTCGTTTGTCCTCATTTGTCCACCCTTGTTAGTCTTCCCTGCACACCTGCTCTGTATTAGTCTTGTTTGCTCCACCCTTCTGTTGCCTGCCACACCTTCATTTGTTAGCCAGTTCCTTTGTTTCCCTCCTGGTCCCTGATTTTTAGACATTTTATCAGCATTAAAGCTCACTTTTTGTTTTTACACCTGGCTGCTCATTTTGTACTGCATTTGGGTCCACTTCAAACCTCACACGTGGCACCACTACAGGGCCGTTACAGTCACTCCCTGGTTGCAACGATGGTGGAGAGACACTTAGAGCGCAGATATGGAAAACACTGACAAACATTAACCAATCAGACCAGAGCAGACTGGGCTTTTACAAGAGGAGCTCAAACCGACAGGTGCTAAAACAGACCGTTGCAGATGAATATAAGGTATAATCAGACAGACAGTATGAGGAAAATGTGTCTTTCAGCATTTAAATCATGTAAACATGTTGTAAAAAACAACAACAAAACAACCAAAAATACAAGTATGAACCTAAAAATGAGACAAATGTGGGACCTTTAAAAACTATTACCTTATGCAAGTTACTTTGACCGACAGTGTTTTTGCTCAGCCAGCTTTTCTTTAACATTTGATGGAGTCTTTTTGCAGTCAATATGATGTGCAGGCTCAAAAAACAGGGGTTGTTAAATAATTTAAAACCCTTCATCTCATGCACACACATACACACACACACACACACACACAGTATGTGCTGAGTCATTCTTCTACAGACAGGGTTTTAAATTCAAGCTCATAAATATGTATTCCTCCACGGCAAAATGTGTTTTTTTTCACAAACTCATTGAAAACAAGAAGTGCAATAAGCAGTGTTGCATAATCACAGGTTCTATTAACACCGCAACCACAATAAATGTATACAAGGGTAAAAAAACAAAAGTTTTACTAATCCAGACCGATAATAAGAATAAATAAGGAATCTTGAGAGACACACAGACTTGACTGTGAAATTAAAAATATTAATTATCACGCATGAGCGGGGGGGCGCGTTACAGTGTTGTGTTTGTTAGTTTGGGAGTATTGAAGCACTTTTTCTATCTGAGGTTCTGGTATTTGTATAAGTCTTTGCCTCACAAATAAAGTCTAGAAATATCCCAAATGCAAAACACGACCAAGGTGATTTCAACAAAGGTGACCTTGCCATCACTGTGTCTCTCAGGGGTGAAGTGCCAAATTCTGGGCATAAGCAATCTCTATGGGCCTCCCACCCCTCCACCCTTGATTCATGTCTCCCTTGCACACCTTTTGATGTTTTGTTATTGTTTTGTTTTTACAAAGTCAGTTGCTTTCTTTCTCTTTGCTGTCTTTCTTCTCCTTTTTGGAACCTCAATTTGCCTTTTTTTCCCCGGTAAAGACACGATAGTGTACGTCATATAGCATAAGCAGTCACTTACTCGGCTCTAGCTGCGTTTAGAGACAAATGAAGGTGCAGGGTTGGACTAATTTTGTGCCTTTAAGGGGTAAGATGAGTCTCAGAGGGCTTTTTCTAGTTTTCAATATACATTTCAAGTGAAAAATAATAATAATAATAATTATGATTAAAGAAATACAGCAAATAAAAAACAAAACTTTTAATTTAAGTTTTTTTCCGGGGGGCTGCCTCCAATTGGGGCCCTGTAACCCCCCACCCCCCTTTATGACGCCCTTTTTCAAACTTAACTTTTATAAAAAAAAGATTTTATAAGCCTGTGCAGTTAGATGACCTTCTTCACTGCGGCTCATGTGATGATCCAGATAGTAGCTGTCATTTATCATGTGGTGGAGCTCCACATCCTCCTGCGCAGACGCACATACCTGTCCTTCAGAGCACCTGAGGGTCTTTACTGCTCTGCTCTTCATTCCAGATGTGCTGTCATGGGTGTGTGAGTGCTGCCCTCTATTGGTTACTGTGCCTTGTTGCAAACTCCGTTGAAATAAAACATCATTTCGGTGAAAAAAATCCTAAATTACAAAGTGTGATCACAACTTCAGAGGATTTATGTTAAGTTTATGGTAACAAAAATGTACGCATAGTAAAAGCTGAGATCTACAAAATGTATATTTTAACGAACTGTGAATAAATAAACTATTCAGTGCACATCCTTAATTTTTTTAATCCATGGACATATTTTCTTCACAGATTTGATTGAGTAAATACAATATATTTATCTACAACACTGTATCTAAGGTTCTAATGAAAAAAATATACATTAACCGCTAGGTGGTGCTGATAGACAGTAAAGAATAAAAGGCTGCTCCTGGTTAAACTTCCAGAGGCTATTGCATAACGATTCAGGCAACAAATTGCTATCTGATTAATTGCAATGGTTCATTTTTTATACACAAAATGTGGTGCTCACTTTGTCCTTTCTTTGAAGAAACTTTATTTTCATACCGTGCTCAGTAACAAATATAATTGTCATTGCCAAGTTGTAAAGTCAGTTTTACTCGTATATTACAAATTATATATAAAATCACAAATTTGTGATTTCAGCAACTTCATGATGCAGTGCGATCATTGTTATGCAGGAAACGTTGACATCATGCCCTTTATTCATTTGTTTCTGTTGCTTCTTTTATCTTATAAGCACAGCCAATCTAAAAACACAATGTATATTTGAAATATTTTTAACAATATATAGTGTAATTTTGACACAATGAATGGATTACACTGGTTCTCTACGGTTCATTGACAAAATACATCTAGTTATGAAGCATAACAAAGTATTAATGTCCATGGTTGTTAGATATTTGCACAGTGAGTGTGTGTTCACACTATTTACTAACAGCACTTGATCTTTTCCTTTCATGCAGCTAAAAATACCAGTGCAGATAGCGCAGAAGCAGGCCTCGCTGCTCACTTTGAACAACCATCACTGACCTCGTAGTTTTCTCATATGACTGCTGCCAAATGCAGCCCTTACATCACACTTTTCTCCTCCATGTGTGAAATGCTATACATGTGAGAGGGGTGGGGTCTTTCAATTTGCCTCGAAGACTGTTAACAAGACCCCCTTGCATTTTCAAAGTGCGATTGGCTGATGGATTTTTCGTTTCTCCATGCGATAGGTCAAAATAGATTCATATAAAGGAGTAAGGCTGGACCGTCATATCTCCACCCACATTATCACCATTTTTATTTCTGTCAAAGAGACGCTGCTATCAAGATAGTTCACGTCCGACTCAACCATATCGACTGTTGTCTCATTTGTGGGTAGCGTACATACATATACATATTTTTAAAATTGATCAGTGGCCACCGAAGAGGTTAATCACCAGGAAAACAGATTTTTTTTTTCCATTTTTTTAAAACTTTTTATTGACAGTTTTGAAAATAGTACATTCAGTGGCCAATACAAACATTTACAAATAAAAATAATGAGACACATCGGTACAAGCAAAACAGACAAAAATAAAATATAAAATAAAAATAATGAAACAGACAAAAGTATGAACACACACAGGGGTTCACCAAATTAGTTATATAGAAAATTATAGTAACATGAAAAAATGTAATATTTGTAGGAATTAATAGTTATTTTTAATTACATATTTTTAAGTTAGATGTTGTTTTTAAAAAACATATCTAGATCTGATTTGTTGAAAGTGGTATATGAGGACAAGTTCTTAAAAAAAATATTTTATGATGGTAGAAACATTAGAATACTTATGTTTCAATGTGTATGTGTGACTATCTTCTGGACTGATTTTGAGTCTCCAAAGACATTTTGGCAAAAAGTTGCCAAAAAGTTGAAACTAGCAAAAGATAAAAAAAATAGAAAATCTGCTCAGCTCTGTGCTCACTAACCTTGAATCCTGGACTTTAAACTTGTTTTTAACTTTTACAGGCATTCACTTGTGATGCGCTATTGTGTATGTAGCTTTATATTGTGTTTTGTGCTTTTTTAACGTAGTCTTGTTTTGCACTGTCTGTTTCTTGTCTTCTTCTTTGTACCACTTTATGTCATGTGTTATTGTATTTATTTGTCTTGTGTGGTTTTTAACCCCTCTCTTTTTTGTACAACTTTATATTATTATGTTATTGTACTGTGTCTTTGTTCTGACCTGACACATCATATAGTTACACTACATGTTTTAAATTGAACCTGATCCCTTTTGAATAAATGAATGAATAAATAAATAAATAAATAAATAAATAAATATGGTGCGATTATTGCGATTATTAATTTAGACACGACGTAATTTACTGCGCGTGCGCAAAACATGAACGACCGTTAAGTTCTCTGGACGCCTCTAAAACGAGAACATTTGTATTTCTTACAGTTTCTATCGGAAAATTAGGCTGCTAACACTTAAAATGTCACCTCTTAGGCTGGTATTAATACAAAACTGTGTGCTAATCACCAAATGTAAGGTACTCTCTCTGAATCCCCGATAAAAACACGACGCCCCGTGTTCCCAGACGAAAGGGAAAGTGGTCAAACAGGTACTATCTTGCCTCGGTGTTTTTACTCTTTGGTGGATGTGTGCCGTGGATGACAACCGTCCAGTCCGTCGCAACAACAGCAGCAGCGGCGGCAGCAGCGTATTTATCATCGCAGCAACAGCCGAGGGGGAGTGAAGTGAACCGGTGGACGGAGAGAGAAAGGATTTACGGACACCGACCAAGCATGGCTACCCAAACGACAGCATCATGCACTGGATCCACTCTGTTGCAGCCAATCAGCGAAATTATCAATCTCCCTCTTGACCAGGTATGTTTTTGGATTGGAGAAAATGCCAACACACTAACCGTCTTAGTTAAATATACATTTTTAAAACAGCAAATTCATCGTTTGTTTGCTAGCACAAGTGCAGAGGCTGGTGATGCGCAGCGCTTCTTTCCAAAGGTTAGCTTAGCCTTCATACATTGCGGATTTACTGAGAAGTCACTGTTGGTGTTTCACTATCACCATCAGCTAGCCTCCTGTGAAGACACACACCACAGCTAATGCCTTTTGTCCCTTCCCATCGTTCCCAGAGCCTAATCCAGTGGCTCTCAAACTGGGGTCCAAAGACCCTCAGAGAGCCTTTGATGTGCTTTCCATCGGATCACCACTATAATCTGGATTAACTGGTTAAATTTCACCCAACATTTACTTGAAGTTAGCCCTAGAATAGTGTGTATGCAGGCCGCAGTGATCAGTCTGCTTCATTGTAACAGTTTTCTCATTACTAACAGACAACGTGATGTAGTTTTATGTAAAATGGTTTCTAAAGATAGAAAAGAACTGACAACCTGTAGTTGCAGATGAAACCAGATGTTAGTTTTGTCATGATGTTAATATGAATATTCAGTGGTCTTTCAGTTTGCAGCCACCTGAAGCACAATGTTAAGAAAGCCATGCAGTTTATATGTCGTCAGGGACTGCTCTATATGTATCAGAGCAGGGGGGCAGCTGGGGTGTGACTTCATGGTTTTATTTATTTTTAATCTGACCCTCCCCGAAGCTTTTTTTCCTTGAACCTCCCTGAGTGACTACTGGAAAATGCATGACCCTCCCTCCAAATTTTGATGGAATATCATTTTGTTAAGATCAGATTTGGATGTTTTTTCTGACTGAAGTGTTCGTTGCACAATATGTATTCAAGGACCCTCAGAAATTTTAAAAATCCAGCAATAATATCAGTTATTGCTGTTTCTGGCTTCGATAAATGGTGTGATTTTGGCAGGTTTTAACTAAAACATACATTTTCTTTAAAAAAAAAAAAAAAAAAGTGGTAAAATAAATATAAAATACAGCCAAAAAATTGTACTTCCCTCGCATAAGCCAAAATAACAACCACAAGTCCCTCCCAAGTGCTTAATAAAATTATTTGACATGCCTTTACCTAGTCAAAAGAAATAACATCGTGTGATTTATGATTACAGACCACTCTGAGTATCACTTTTACTTGTTGTAATGACAAAATGCACCACAACGTCTCTGTCAGTCTTCTCACATTTTGAAGCAGCGCTGAAATGTTATGGGTAACCACTGTATATGAGATTAGTCTGTAATTATGGGATTATTTTTCAGTTTTCCTTAAAGGTCCAGGCTGAGGATTTAAGGGTATTTATTGGCAGAAATGGGAAATAATACTATAACTTGCTTTTCTTAAGTGTGTAATCACCTAAAATAAGAACTGTTGTGTTTTGTTACCTTAGAATGAGCTGTTTAGATCTACATAGGGAGCGAGTCCTCGTCTATGGAGATTGCCACGTTGCACCGCCATGTTTCTACAGTAGCCCAGAACAGACAAACCAAACACTGGTCCTAGATAGGGCCATTCATGTTTTTGTGTTAGCCACTGTAGTTCGCAGCCCCTTCGCAATGAGAGTGTTGGAAAAACACTCTTTTTTAATGATATCAAACTGCTATGTGTAGTATATTTACCTTTTTTTGGGGAGAAAACAAGACCTGTGGGTAATTGGGTGCCTTATAAAAACCTCTTGAACAATGAACACAGAGGGAAATCTAACTTGAAGAAGTTTCAGCTGGTTGCAATCTGCAGGTCTCACCACGAGACACCACTAAATCCCCCTAGATCTCACACACTGTTTCTTTAAGTGTATTTCATTGCAATATATGTGCCCAGTGTTTGCACTGCAAATACATTTTTCACTTTCACGTTCTCAGTCACCACACCTACACCATTACACTTGCATGTATGCAAAGTACATTTCCGTAGCCATTGTCTGAAAGCTCAGCAGAGTCTGTGGTTGTGTGTGAAAGCGTACAGTCATACCAGCACAGATTGGGGTTTGTTCGACACGCTTTTGTGGAAGAACACCAATTTGAAGTGCCACTGTGGCTTGTGTGAGAAAAGTTAGAAATATCCCATATTAACTACAGTGGTTTCCTCCAATTATACTGTGGTTTTCATAGTTTTAATATAGTGGAGTCTTAAATACTACAATGTTTTAGCGCCACTGTAACAAATACTGCTTGTTGTTAGAACAACAGGTGATATTCTCTTGCACTGAAAGTACATTGTGATCCTAAATGAAACTTAATTTATGTTTTCCAGTTTAGTTTTAACACCAGGGAATCCTCTATAATTTCACCTCATTTGCCGCTATAAGTTTGAGTAACCATTTTTTTGTACAGAGCAACAATGGATTTTTCTCTCACAAATGGACTTCTTTTTTCTTATTACGCTGGCATCGTTTTGCCGTGCATCTTCACCCCGTGTCATCAGCAGCATAATCGCTTGTTCTTATCTTTACTCTTTCCTTATCAGCATGGGGTCACATACAGATGAGCCAATTTCCTTCCCCTGCGTCCTCATGACTCATTCTGCTCTTACCACTGGATCTAAGTGCTTTTGTTGGGATGTGTTGTATTCTCCACTGTGATAGTAAAAATTTGCATGTTTGAAATCATATGTAAACTTGTTGGTGGTTCACAAGTCTCACCATCGTGTTACATGAGATTGTTAAAAATGCAATGCTCATGCCCATGTACACAGTGACTAACCTCTTAACAAACAACAAACCTATCCTATCATCTTTTGTCCTTCATACCTGCATGTACTGACTGGAATGCTTAATTAAGTCTCTCCACCCAGGAGTAGTGAGAATTCACTATTTAATGTGATCTGTTCTGCGTCATTAACACATTGTCTGAACTTGGAAAGGAGCTCAAGTGCATTCATTATTATGCCTCTAATCAGTGGAAAATGAGTACACATCAGTGGAACCCAACAGTGTCCTCTACTTAATATTTTTGAATATTTAAAATAACTGAGTACAATAATTATTATAATGACTATGATAACATATTTTTTAATTGTTTGGAAGAAAATCTTATTAAGAGTACCCCATTAAAGGACATATGGTAATTGTTTTCACACTTTCTACAGCTTATTTTATGTCCATAGCAGGATAAGACATTACTCATAGCCCGATTGCCTGTGGACACAAAGAGCTATTCTATGGCCATAAAATATCTCCTGTAGGCGGTCCTTTGTGGCTCTAAGTTTTGTCGGCTCTCTCTTGAGAATGAGCCTGTGTCGAAATGAGACTACTTTTCTAAACAGCGGTTGAAGAAAAAAAGTGTTACAGTTCCACAAACATCCCAATTCATCTGTGGCTTTAAGTTCAACATTTTAGGAAAACAGCAAACATCTAGCTAGCGCTCAAGACTAATGGTGTCCCGGTGGCGTCCCAGTCTCCAGGACACCTCAGGGAAAAATCGTCTTAATGAATGATAAACTGAATTGAGTTATGACAATGTAGCACATTTTTTTGCTGTTATCAGTAGGAGGAGATCATGGAAGGAATGAATGAATCACTAGGAGAGCTATTAAGCTTTTAGAGCTGACCGAGTTCATAGAGCTAACAGCAAATAGAGCTACCTGAGTTTATAGAGTTACCAGCTAACAAAGTTAACCAAGTTAATATCTCTACCTGCAAATAGAGCTAACAGAGCTACCAGTAAACAGAGCTAAAGCAGCTCATACTACTGCCAAACAGAACTAACCGAATTAACAGAGCTAACAGCTAACAGAGCTAACGAGTCGACAGAGCCACCAGCAAACTGAACTAACTAAGTAAATAAAGCTATTAGTGAACAGAGCCAACCAGACTAATGGAGCTACCAGTAAACAGAGCTAACTGAGCTAACCAGCAAACAGAGCCAGTGGAGCCAATGGAGTCAGTAGAGCTACAACCAAGTTAATAGAGCAACCAGCAAACAGAGCTAGCAGAGCTAACAGAGCTGACTGCAGATAATGCTAACAGAGCTAATAGAGCTACCAGCTAACAGAAATAAACACAGCAGAACTAACAGTTGCGTTCAAAGGAACATGAAATGTTAAATTGTGTGAAATTGCCTTTTTCTCACCTATTTTTATTTTGCTTTTTATATATGTTTTCAATTTGGCCGTCAAAAATGTACTTTGGCCACCAAATTTAGGGGCTTGGTGGCCTGTGTGGCCAGTGCTTAAAAATATTAGCCTCTGACCGTGTCATGCCCTTTGCCTCAGTGCCATAGTTCTGTAGTCAGAGGAAGTCAAATAATGGCCATGCAGGAAATCAGAGGTCATCCACTGTTTCATATGTGTATTTACTGAAATATTGACTCCTGAGTTACCAATAGGCTATGCTTAGTTTTTTCTCTTTGTTTAAATAAATCCCAGCTGGGGTGAAAGGAATGGCATTGTAAAAATGGGACATGTAATCAGGGGCCACACTGCTTTGTTGGACAGGTGTCACCCTTGTGACCATGAGGTCTGGTAGCTTCCTGCCAACTGGGTGCCCTGCTGTGCCAGGGCTGCTGTCTACACCACAGAAATCAATACCGCCACTCATACAGAATGATCTGTGTGGCCCACAGACACTGACACTCAATTTTATGAAGCTGCTTTAGTGAAGCACCGCACTGTATGTTGTTGGGACTGTATGTGTCCAATGGGAGAGACAGGGCTGTGCACTGGGCTGTGTCAGAGCTATAATGGGAGCTGTGAAATTTGAACTGACGCTCTGCTGCTCCTTCTCTCTTCTTCTCTCTTTTTCTTACGCTCTCTATCACATGCAGCCCGTCCACTCTCATTAACAGTTCTCCTGCATCCACACAAACACAGTGTTCACCTGCACTGTTTAGTGGTTCTGATCTGAAAAATGTGATTTATAGGCTCGAATTACACATCCTGTTCCCAAGCTGTGTGTGCCTCAGATTTGGTTGCATTGAGCTGTTTTCATTTGCTTGTCATAAACCTTGTGGAGTGAAGGCCGTGTACAGTATGAAGTGCTGTCCAGTCTGAAAGGCATTGACCTGACAGTGTTCATCAAGAAAATCCTTGACATTTTACTGTATCTCAGCTAGCCTCCCCCCACATAGTTTAAACATCTACTTGTTTGGCTACTGCTGTAGACATCTGTGCACACTTGTTCTGCAAAAGACAACCCTTCAAAAGAAGTTAAGTACTCTTTCAGATTACCATGTAGCACACTTCTACTGATGTTTTTGGCTGCAGATGCATGTTACTGATCTATCTCAATCCCCCATCTTGACATTATGAAACATTTACACAAGTAAGCAGAGCTGCCTTGCAGGTTAGCAAGCCTTTTTTAGGGCAGCTTGTGACTAAGTCAGGTCCAGTTTCTTGGGCTGAACATTTGCTTTCACTGTAGACGATACATGTTGATATCATAGTAGTATTATTTTCATGCTGACATCATTAGCAGAGTGCTGCAAGGTTTGATTTCAGGTCCACTTTTGTTTTTTCCCCAATAATGCATCCAGCAGGCCGTGGCATCATAAAGCATGATATTGAGTTTCAGACTGAAATTTGGAAACCAGTTGACTCATACATCCTCGTGCCTTGCAGTCATCAAGTATTAGCTGGTTCCATTGTGCTATTTATGACAGAAAATCAGACACTGCCCTATTCAAGCAATCTCTCTGAAATGTAAGCCTCTGCGCTAGAAACCTGGGCACTTTATTTATTTATTCAAAATAATGTTTGAAAGGTTTATTTTCTCTGAGAAGGAACTTTTGTAACGCATTAGGTTGTAGCATCAGCTGTGAAGTCCTGCCACAGCTGCTACTGTTTCAATATATGCAGCAGCTGGGCTCCCAGTGAGTCCCTCCACAGTCCCTTTCCCCACATATACAATAAACTTTCACAACTTGCTCTTTGTTTGTACAGCTCTTCATTGTCTTAAGTGACTGATACGTGCATATATGCATGCATATATACTCAAGGGCATAGGTTCTGTTTCAACATTAGGGGACACAAAAATGAAACAAGCATCAAACAGTTCAGTTCCTGCATTCTGGTGAGTTTTAATGCACCAATTTGTGCCCATTCTGCATCAATTTATGTTGTAAAGGGATGCATGATAATATCGGCACATCATTGTTATTGGCAGATAACAGCTATAAAATGAAATATTAGCATTGGCTCGAAATGAACATTTCTGCCAATATGACAGGCTGATAAGATGACACTTAAATTCTGCAACTTGAATGACTTAAACAGGTCAAATTTGCCCTGGTTTTGGCTGTTGTCAGGATTGTCTTAGTGAGAGCTTCATCCATAGCTGTTAAAATGGGGTGATTTTCACAGTTTTGTTTAAAATTTGTTAAATAAGAATATATATGGCATGTTTTGCATGTAACCTATGTGAAAGGGAGACAACAAATGCACATGATCATAGTAGAGCGGGATGTGTCGCCTTCATCCCCCCTGAAATCTACACCAATGGGTGTTATCTTTTTGACTGACGTTTTGAATGCTCAAGGTAAAGGTGGTTTGACTGAGGCATGCATCCAGCAGGTTGTCAGCACTGCTGTTCAACAGGATGTCTCTCAGGGGCACAGCAGTGTGGAAATTTCCACCTGCACAGTGTTGTGTTTGCTAGACAATGTATACCTGATAAGCTGACATTAGTGATGGGTTTTAAACCTAAAATGTGAGGTTTCTTTGTTGTCTTTGACATCATCACAGATGGTAAATATTTAGTATTTGGATCAGTAGAGATTTTGTATGACGTAATGTTTTCAGTGTCAGCAGTGGCCTTAAAACATCTTGTCAGCTGATTGTTGTTGACAAGAGTGTGGCGGTACTGTGGAGTAAACTGGCTTTGTTTGACAAATTCATTTCTAACTCTGATACTGAGAAATTGACTGACACATTGGTCTTTTTGTGTTCCATAAATAAATAACAAAACAACAAATACATCCTAGCTTTGCTATTTTATCTCAGAAAAGCAGAGCTTTAATGCTGTTGTTGAGGAATATACAGTCGACATGCTGGTTTTATAGCTCATGCATCATTTCAGTGTAACAACGTGTGGTATAAAGCTACAGTTTTGAAGGTACAAGCGCACAGTGTACAGGCGGTGCTGCTGTGTGTCCTGTGGTCACAAAAGGCTCGCTGCCCAGCTGTACAATCAGTCTTCTGTTTATGTGACATATTGGATTGCAGTTTGTCACAGTCAACGGCCACGTCTTTTATCACGATAACAAGCTTCCTTTTGTTGTTGCTGCTGCATTTTCCGCCAGGCTATTGTACTGTAGGCCTCTGAGCCCACACAGTGATGAGGGTTTGACTCCCAGCTTTCCTCTTATCCACTGACAATTCCCTGCTATCAGCGGCACGCTTCGAACACCACCGAATGCCTCGCTTAAAATGAGTTTTACTGAAGCTTAAAGTGAAAACATATAATGACAACTTGTCCTTACTGTGAAAATCAAGATGCCAGTATCTGTGGATCTTTGTAAAAGACTCAGAAAATCTATCTCATTAGTTATTTTTTTTTTCTTTTAATGAGTGGATTTTTGTAAGTGATGAAGATTTTTGGAGCTTTGCCTGGAGAATCCAAACTTGGCTTCCCTCAATGGTCCCCTGCTGCTGACTGAGTCCCCAAAACCCCTGGCTCGGGACCGCTGGTCTTACTTTTATGCCCTCGGGTCTTGTCAGTTTCTCCACCTCCCCTTTGTCTTTAATTGGCGCTCTCTGGGGAGTCTTATGCCTCCAATTGATTTCCTTCCCCTCAGCTCTCTCTAATGGAGCGCTGCTGGCTGCTGCCTCTATTATGGTGCACAATCAACACAAGCATGTGTGATTTCTCCTGGGAAATATGGAAAGACTTGTTGATAACATTAGTGGGTGTGTACAACAGGTAGTGAAGTAAGCGTTTCAAACAGGCAGAACTTTGGCTTATGGTAGTTTTAAAGAAGTTGCGCTGAATTGTCTGCGTGTTTACACCGAACACTGACCATTCCTGACGTCCTGACGTCACATCCTTTGTCCTCCAGTGTCTCCATAATTCAGTGCAATCTCTCATTCAGTGCTTTTTTTTTCTATTCTTTGTTGGCATACAAAAAAAACAGATTAAATATGAACCAGTTTGGCAGGTGTTTAACGGACATGTCTGATCTCGCCTTGCCTCTCCTGAAAGACTGTTGTGTTTTACCTGTAGTGGTTTAGGGATTATGAGAAATAGTGTTAGTTGGCCTGGATTATTATTATTATTATTATTATTATTATATTGTATTTTGTTTTTTTTTAGCAATAAGCGTTACTACAAAAGCGAAAGGGATTTTGAATGCGATATTGTTACTTCTGGAACAAGCTCTGCCTTCCTCTCAGCTCTCTCTGTATGTGTCTTTGTCCTGTATTGTTAAGGTTAAAGCATGTTGATGACTGCCATGGGTGTGGGGTCATTTCCTACCAGTAATAAATTCCTTGCAAAGACATTATACTGAAAGCATCAAAAAAAAAAAGTTATGTTATTAGCATTATGGAAAAAACAGTATTGGTCGCTGTTTGTAACACATAGGTGGGCTGTCTAAAAGTAGATCTAGATAAGCAGGGAAGTCTGTGCATCTGTCCCTCCTCTTCACTCTGAAGTGCTCTGTGTAGCTTCAAAAGTGGACGTCCACATGACTCAGCTTACTAACTCATTAGTGCTGTTGGTAATGGTATTGTGTTATGAGGGTGGATTTGGTTTCTGTGCTAAAAAAGCCTGCACTCTCAGCTTTGAGGACCAGTTTAATGTTTGCATGGCACAGCACATATTCAGTGCAGAGAACATATTTTCATGGGATGATTTTCAGCTGCAAGTTAGAGGCTAGGAGATATCCGACATATCCGATGTTGCAGATTGAATGCTATTAGGCAAGTTCAGCACTGAAGATTTGCCCATGGGTATGATAGAACCATCAACATTTATATGTATTTGTTGCTTTGATAATTATTACAGTCTGATATTTGTTAGCTGTTATGTTCAGCTTGAGTCCAGGCCGCCGGTCTCTTTCTGATGATGGGACTGAGTCCTATAATTTCTCTACAAAACTCTTGTGTGAAACAGCTGCTCCTTTCTGGTTCATTCACTGTTCTTGGCCAGGAGTCCAGTGGGACGAAGGAGATGCATCCAATATAAATGAGATGACTTGAATATTTATTGGTGTGACTTTGCAATGTCACTTGTAATTCCATTGAGGTAAGTCAGTAAGGGCGTTCGGTAAGTCAGTAAGGGCGTTCGGTTCAGCCGATGGACCTTTACAGGAACAAACCGACTCTGACACACTCACCACCCCTCTGTCACCTTACATCAGTGGCTCTACGCTCCAGTAAATTGTCAGTCTGACTATTGATCATCCCTAACTACAAGTTGCGTCGTCATCTGAAAAGTTCAGCCTCTAAATGCGGGATCGATTCACAATATTTACTCCTCAGGGCCATTGATTCCCTTGAACCTGGTCACCTGTGCCATAAATGGCCACATAATCCGTGCTTTAAGAGGCACACTGCTCTACAGAATTGAATAAATTCTGTCTATAGTCTAAGTGAGCAAGGCAAGTTCACCAAACACAGAATAAATTCATTTGTTTACATAAGATAAATAAATGGAGCAGAACCACATTTAAAGGTTAATTGTGTATGATTTAGGGGAGTGTATTAGCAAAAAGAAGTTTGTTTTCTTTAGTGTGTAATTGCCTGAAAGCATTGTTGTGTTTTCGTTACCTTAAATGAAGATGTTAATATCTATACAGAGAGTGCGTCCTCAACCATGGAATCAGCTATAGTGCACCATCATGTTTCTACAATAGCCCAGAATGGACAAACCAAACGCAGGCTTTGGATAGGGACATTCGTCTTTTCGCGTTAGCCACCGTAGTTAGCCACCCCTTCACGATGAGCAGTGATGTAAAAACAGTTAATTTTTTTATATCTGAAAGTGCTTTAATCTGTGTTTTTACCAGTTTTAATCACCTGGTCTGTTTGTTTTAAAGAGGAGGAGACCTCTGCGGATAATTCAGCTCCCACTAAAAACCTTGTGACCATCTGGATCTTTAAGTTATGGAAAAACAAAGATGTGTACACATTACCAGGGGCTTGGCTAGCAGCCTGTTTACAACAAGCTCAGCAGTGTTGATTTGTAATGCGAAACTTCTTTATTCAGACCTGGTGTTAATGCTAGGCACACTGGAGAAGTTTCAGCTGGTTGAAATCTGCAATCCTCACAGCTAGATGCCACTAAATCTTCTACACCGCTGCGTCAGAGACACAATGAAAGGTAAATAAAATAATTTTAAAAAGAGAAAGGATCAGACTTGGTCAGATGTCTATTTAAAAACAAGACTGATTCAAATCAAGAGTCGAGTTTGAGATGGAACAACACATGTATACTTATTTGGCAGGCTCTCATCGCCGCTCTGTATTGAGTGAGTTCTCTCTGTATCAAACGTGCTTATTGAACATGATATTTGCAAAATGCTGTGCTGATTGCCTCCAGTCAATGAGGTTTCGGCTGTATTCATCACTTCACTGTTTGACATTGAGCTGCTGCTATTTTTAATATAGAAAGTGAACACAGTAAAGTAACGCCTAACAGAAGTTGTTTTAGTATCACTGTTGCGCTCGTTCTCTCTTCTGAGGTGTGAAATGGTGAGAGAGATCGAAAGCTTACTGTACACGATTTGGAGCAAGCATATGCGCCCACTGACAAACTGCATCTTGTAATGAGCCACCCCATGATGTCGTTAACTCCTTTTCCCAGCTGTAAATCGCGCTCATGAAATCAGACACGGGATCAGACAAAACATCCTCCACTGGACGTTCCAGTGGAGTGGATGGTGGACGTATCCAAGCAAGAACCATAGTAGAGCAACCAGAGAACATCCACCCAGCCAGCAAATGCCAGTTACTTAACATGCTTATGTAACATAGGCCTAGCATTTACAGCCTTTTGTAACATTACAGTAAAAAACCAACCTCTTGTGCTGTGTTTACTTCTGACACTTGAGCATTTCGTGAAGTTTTGAGTACCGGACTTTTGATTTTAACTGTGAATTGTGTTTATGAATCCTGCACGCTCCACTGTAGGTGTTAACACTTATCTGAGGGCTCGACGGCAGGTTCTTGCCAGAGCACGAAGTCATTTGTAAAGATCTGCTTTTTAAAGGCTGTCTGCTCACTCTTAGCACACCATTGAGGACTCTTGCATATTTGGTGCTGTATCATAGCAACTGACTGCTTTCTTTTTTGCATCGAGGTAGTTGCTGCCAACACTCGGAGTACTCTTAGTGTCTCCTCTGGAAATGCCATTTCCCCTCTACACAAGCTATTGTTACAAAGACCATAAATCTCTTATCCTGACTGAGCTAATGAGCAGATAAAACACCTTTTTTAACACTCTGGTAAATCTGACCTTTAGGTGGAATAGTGCAGAATGAGTGTTTTCTATGGACTATGGCACATTTGTGTTTTTAAGAACTGGGGCTTCAGAAACTCTAAGGTGCACTGTGATTCATTATCAGATTTTATATTTTTAAACCATTATTGTGATTCAGTAGAAGATTTTCTTTGGAAATTCCCTTTTTCTGTATTATTTACTAACGTAAGAAAAAAAAAAAATTCTCTTCTTGCGTTCTTTCACATTAAGATGTCGGTTTAAATGCAATTAATTGTTCAGCCATACTGCATTTATTGTCCAGTTTGTCTTCTTGTGTCCCATGTCGAGTTATTAATGTGCTGCTTCACTGGGCGAAAATGGCGGCTTTCCCAAATCCTTCAAGCTCTTGTGGATGTAAGTGAACAAACTATAATAGTTCCCTGGGGGGTTAGTGTTCATTAATGATGCTTAATATTATTTAGGAGTCCCCCCCCCCTGGTTTAGACCACAGAACAACAGCGCTGAAGCCCTCTAGAGGGGAGAAGTTTTTCTGTGATGATTGAGTTGTAGTTTTTTTAATGGTCCTCTTTATTTCATAGTGTACATTTTAATTTTGTCATTCACAAAAAATGCAGACTATCAGCTACAAACAGTGAGAGAAGTATGGATTAAAGAAGAGAGGATCACCTTTGGTCTCAGTTTCAATGCTCATTCATTGAAACTGTCTTTATATGTTTCATGTTAAGGAGCTTCAGCTGAGACAACATGAGGGTGGTGGTTGAAGTTTGGGTAGAGGCTGTCTCAGAGGTTGTTGGCAGAGTCCTGGCTTACTGGTCACGCCAAGCATGCAACAGAGCCAGTAATTTTGGTAGAGAATTTGAGACTCTGACTCACTGCCTTTTAGCTGCGTTAGCCTTTCACAGCACATTACAGCATGAAAGTCCACCATTTCTGGCTCCTTTATCTTTGCTTACTGGTGTGTTTTTCTGCTCAAATGTAGATGTGACATCATGTTAGGATACAAGAAGACACGTATAAGATATATCAGATATAAATCCTTCATATAAAACATAACAGCTTCTCCCCAGACTAACGACACCTAGAAAAAAAGACTTAATCATTAACTCATTCTCCACTTCATTTATAATAATCAACAAACTTGATGCAGCATGTACAGCTCTATTCATTGTGACTTATTAAAAATCAGCTTGGATTTGTTTGTTGAATATCACTGATTTATAACAGCACAAAAATAGACATAGGAGAGGAGACATAGGCAGCCGATGATGTCATCATCATCTTTTATTTTTTGGTTATTTGCTAATTTGTTATATGGTGAACATACAGTATACTGAGGAAGCTGGGCACAATTCAGGATACACGAGACGTGCATGAGTAGATATTGTCCGCCTGGCTGCTGGGGGTATCAAGTGACCGTCTTTTACAGTTGCATAGATAGCTGGATTATGTTGTCATTCTTTTGCACTGATGTCTGAAACCTAAGATAACAGCAGCAGTGTCCGTTGGCAAGTTTGGATTTGCTCCGAATTTGGCCCAAGAATGCTTCAAAAGTGTTTCTTTGCTTGTGACTCTCTGTGCAAGAGTTATGTGCATATCAAAAGAAGCTATCAAACAACGCTCCCCTGCATATATTATCAGCACTGTGGAGGAGATTTGCAGCATCAGTATATCTTAAGGATGCATGATATTGGATTTTTTACATAGATTTTACAACTCATATGACCAGTATCTAATACTAATACTGATATATCCCACCTAATTTTAGTGATCGTCAAGTCGCTTCTGTAGTGGAATTAACATCATATTATTATACTCTCATTATGGTGGCTGATCAGTAGATAGAGATATAAAATGCATTGCTTTCCACCGTATGTAATATTCATTCATTGTACAAAATAGGAAAAATACTACAACTTTGGTTGATGTTTTGTACATGTTCACTTTGTAAATTAAAAAAGTAAATCAATAAATATATCGGTTTGTCATATCAACAAAAATCAGCGTGTTGGCCAAGACCGATATTTAATTTTAAAACCAATATTGGTTGCTGATACCAATGATGTGCCGATATTATCATGTATCCCTAATATTTGTAAAAGATGACATAGTCAGTCAACAGTAATTAAATCAATTTATTTGTTTTTCGGCCAAAAAATAAATTGCAAAACAGACTGCATCGTTTACCTGCGCCTAGTGTGGACTGTTTCTTAATAATATTTATCCCCCTTTGTTTGTTCGTCTCTCTGTAATGATGCCAGTGAATCTCTTGGCTAAATTATAGAGCTGGAAGGTGTTTGCTAGGAATTGCACATATCCAAAATATCAAAAGCTTGTTGAGAAATGTAAGGCACAGTAGAAGGAAATAAAATAAGAAGGGGGCCTAGAAGGAGACATGTCTGCACTCAAGGGTGCACGGACAATGTTTGGCACCCTAACTCTACAAGATTCACATTTTCTGTAAAGCATACACTATTTCCTTTCCTCTCTTCTGTACTGCTGTTGCTCTGCATTCACTCATGCTCTGACATGCTAACATACTGTCTGTCCATTTCCCTGAGAGCATCAACCCAAGGTCACTCATCACTGTGTAAATGCATCCAGCTGTGATAGCACTATTTTATTGTTACACTTTCCCCATGAGGCATCAGGCTAGCTGCTCTAATGACGTTTCTGACCAAAAGCAGCCCTGTAATCTTTGCTTAAGTCGGATTCACGTGTTTCAAGAAAGCAGACGCACACTCTGAGCGCGGTTCTGGCCCACTGCTGCTGGCTACCTTGTGGGGAATGGCTGATTGTTTGGCTATTAATAGCCGGCCTGACCGTAGAGCCTGACTGGGATCTGTGGATCAGCTCAGAGAGGAGAGCGCCACACTGCAGGCTGTAACACTCTGGGTGTGTGTGCATCTCTGCATGCTTCCTTTGTCCCGCTCTGATCTCTGTGTCACCTTTTCTTGTGATTGTTAGCATCAACACACACATTTTCTAACCTATATTAACAAAATGTGGATCTTCATCATTATTTGTGATGCTAACTGGTGTTAAGGTGGGCTACCTGCTTACCTATCTATGAAATGTCCATCCATGAAGTGAGTATTGTTCATGGTTTTCTGTGTATTTGGTGGACCCCTGACTTATTCAGTGTATATAGTTAGATATTGTTAATGTTGATGTGTCCCATCTTGTTGGCCCTTGTTGGCCCTCGTCATCACTCGTCGGCTTTTTTCTGCTGATTAAGTATGTTGAAGTGACGGCAGCAGCTGTGGAGCCCATTGTCGACTGAAATCACTCTGATTCAGTGCAGCGCATGAAAAGAGAAACGAACAAACGGCTAAAGTTAACAGGGAGTGAGGTTGAAACAAACGTGTTGTATGAGGTAATATTGCTTGTCTTCTGCCATTGAGCTTTTTAGCAGAAACGTTTCTGGGTTCTTTGCGTTGCTGTTCACTGGTGCACAGTAAATATGTTTTGTTCTTTCAGCATTCGATTGTATTGGTAATGTGCTAACTGGCTAACTAGTGCCATGACAGTCATCAGGTTTCCCGTTTCGAATGACTGTTACAGACAACCGCCGTCTGCTGGTGTGGAGGGGAATCTCCTTTCACGCAGGTGCCGAATGTGCGTTCCGGTTGGCTGTCCGTTTGGTGTGTTCATGTCCAACTTTTTGGCTGAGACTCTGCGACGGGAGGCCACACGGCAGAGGGTTTTTATTGCTGGTAGTTCTCTGAAGTCGGTTTGGTGTCTCTTGGCCTTAACACCATGCGACTATCATGTGATCCAGCTTTGGTATTTAATGATGCCGCCTTTTCATATCAAACTACACTTGTGGATGAGTCAATAAATAACACATAAGGGAACTAAGTTTTTATGTTGTTAGCATCAGCACAACCACATATTGAATCTGTGGCTGTGTCTGCGTACACACAAAACCATCCAACCAACTCATCAGCTGATTTTCTTAAACGTGGGCTTAACTGTGTACTTATGTTCCACTATCTTTATGCAGTTTTACTCAGCAGGGAGGCTTGTGACTTTAGGTAGAGGAACTTGTCAAACTGTCAGACTTTCCTCTTTGATTTCTGTGTGTTAGTTTGCGAGTGAGCAGAGGGGGCACCGCCAGTGGCACGAAACAAGTCAAAGCTTTGTTGTGTTGGTGCTCAGAACGAGAATACTGTCATTCCAGTACTGTCAGCATGATGCAGTCATGCACACACACACACACACACACACACACACACACACACACAAAAAAAGTCAGAGCTATGACCGGTTTTGCCACATTTATCAAGATGTGATTAGTCATGACATTTCCCATGTCAGTTTCTGTCTGCAAATTGTGTGTGTATCGGTGTGTGTGTGTTTGAATTTGGTAGAACATTGGTAGACATTCGGCTCCTCCCAATCCTCTCCAGGCAAAGATGGGGGTGAATGGCAGAAGATGGAGCACCAGTTGGTTTTCCCTGTTACATTTTTCTACCCAAGTGTTCGACTGAAGGCTACATTTATTTCTTCATGAACAGTGGAAGCAATAGTTTGTCTAGTAGTTTGTCCTGTGTGATAATTTGCACTTTCCCTACATTTTGCATCACATCTCTGAGTCTCTCTCTTTTTTTGACTCTCTGCTCTGTCCACGCCCTTTGTAACATTTGCAAACACTCTTATCATCAGCTGTTTTTAATCCTCTGCGGGAATTAGACATCAGTGCTCTCCCCAGCCCTCACCTTACATGGAAACTGCTGACAACAGGGTGTTTCTGTGTGAGTAATCTCTAAGGAGGACTGGGACAGTGTATGTGTGGTATATCACACATGCTCCACAGCCACTTTTTTGTTTTGCATACAGACTGTGACACAGGCTGAGTTTGACTTCAAGACGTGGAGTCCCTCTCTCCTCTCTGGCAGCAGCGTCGTGAATCTGCATGAGTCACTCTGGAGTACAGCTGATGGAAATGAAATGAGACTGTGCAGAACAGGAGTGTAGTGTCACATGGGCTGTGCAGGGCGAGTGGAGGGAAGGAGGGGTAGCGACTTAATGACATGGAAAAAAGGGTTTTATGCTAATGATCGGCTAAATTTATCTCCCACTTTGTGCAGACACACACAAACAGATGCAGGCGCACACGCACAGACAGGCACCCACCAGTCGCCTATGAGTAAGGCCGGGATAGGGAGCCTCATACTGCTCTTTGCAAAATGAACTATTTTAGTCTCTGGGTGCTAAACACGGACCGTGCACAGGGAGAGGAGAGAGGAGTACTATCTAGGAGAAGTGATATTACCCCAGTGGTGTGGGCGTGCTCATTGAAGGAGTGGAAGTCATTACCCAAGCAAAGAGCTCTCCCATGGGAAAGATGTCCTGCACCTACAGATAGCAGGTCAGACTCAAGTTTTATTGAGATGTTTATCTGTCTCAGTGCCCCATGGTAACATTACGCACTGCATTTTCTCCAGGCCTCTGATCATACACAGACTCACACACAGTCGACTAAATGTTAAAAAGTGTCAGTAGGCAGGTTAGTCAGATTGGATTTGGATTCTAAGATGTGAATGACCCTTTGTAGACTATTGTATCAGCTATTTTTCTTTATAGTTCTTGCATAGTTTTCCACACATCACCCTTTGAGGTGTGTTCATTTTTAGACACACTAGCAGCATAGCTCTATGGATAGCAGTGTTGGTCTGATGGTCAGTGGTACTACCACTTTGGCCCAGACTGAAATATCTTTACAACCACTAGATGGATTGTCATAGAATTGCCCCTGACTTTAACATATTTGCATTTAACATTTAACATATGTTAAATGCAGCCTACATTCAAATGTTGTGTCAAATTGTATGAATGCAGCACCAGAAAGGTGATGTCAGCCCAGGTTTCAAAGGGTTAAACATGCAAAACATCAGCATGTTTGCATTGTCATTTTGAGTTATCATGTTAATGTTAGTATTTAGCTCAAAGCAGAGCTGTCCCTACATACTGTACGACCTCACAGAGCCCGGCTGTAGATTCTTGGTTTTGCTTTTATAGAATAGGAAGGAGGAAAAGCTATGCCCAGCGGAAACATGACTCGTTGTGAATCCATCTGTTCCCTTCTGCGCCATCACCCCTTCCTTTCTACACAACCCGGCTGCAGCTGCTTTCGAGCGTGACGTCTTCAGCTGATAAGTTAGATTTTAACACGAGCAGGGACAGAAGGAGAGAAAAGTTACATATAAAGTGCCCTTTAAACTTCCTCTGAAGAAAAAGAGATAAAGGAAAACTATAGGAGGTGAAAAACATGAGACAGAAAATGAGTGAATAATGGAAAAGTGGTGTGAGGATGACATGAACATAAGCAGTGCTGCAGCCCTGAGGGTCTTCATGTTACCCTCCTGCACACGTACACAGACAGAGACACATGCACACTTTATTTCACTCGACAATGAGCTTCAGGAAGCCGGCTTATCTTTGTCGACCACCGCATCCACAATGACTTCCTCCCTCCCCTTCAGCTTCTCCCCCTCTGCCAGTCTGTGTGTCAGTCTATAATGTAGATTCTTAAAGCCGAGCTGAGCTGAGCCTCGTGCCACAGCTGCCAGGAGGAACTGCCTGCCAGCTTATTGCCCTAAAGTGCTAATCGCTCACTGGCGCCCGCCACCCATCTAAACATCTGCATGTTGTCCGTCTCTCTTCCTGTGTCTCTCTGATCCATACACACTGTAGTAATATGTGCTTGATCTGCTGTCGTCATGTATTTAGATATGGCGATGATGATGAAGAGGAGGGGAGGAGAGAGCTCAAAGGGTGTGTCCTCGCCAAGCCTGTTTGACTGGTTTATTTGAGCTTTTGGAGTAATATTGTGCCGATGGGGTTTGTTCCACATATGAAAAGAAAGGAATAATGGCCTCTGTCCTCTGCCAGGCAAACTTTGATGGAGTTTGTTAGAAGTGAGAGTGGCAGGTTTCCAAATCTCGACTTTTTTATGCCTCCATGCCAGCGATAGCCGGCACCAGAGGCATTATGTTTTTGTGTTGTTTGTACTTACGTACGTCCATCCATCCAGCACATTCTTGTGAACACAATATTTCAACATCTTGAGGGAAATTCTTAAATGTTACAAAAACATTCACTTGGACTCAGTGATGAGCTGATCAGATATTTGTGGTCATAGGTCAAAGGTCAAGTTCACTGTGACCTCATCAGTCTCATTCTTGTGAAAGATATATCTCAAGAACACCTTGAATGAATTTCTTAAAGTTTGGCACAAACATTCGAGTAGACTCAAGGATGAGCTGGTTAGATGTTGGTGGTCAAAGGTCACAGTGACCTTGCATTTGTCTTATTCATGTGAAAGCGATATCTCCTAAACACCTTAAGGAAATTTATTCAAATTTGACACGGACATTCACATAAGCTCAGTGATGAGCTGATTAGAATTTGGTGTTCAAAGGTCAAAGTCACCTTGACCTTGCATCCATCTTATTTTTGTGAACTCAATATCAGAAGATGGTTTTGAGGGAGTTTCCTCTGGCACAAATCTCCACATGGACTTAAGAATTAACTTTTTAGAATCTGGTGGTCAAAGGTCACGGTCACCTCATAACACACATTTTTGGCCATAACTCAAGACCCTTGGTTGTCCACCTTAAAACTGTGCTGATTTTAGTGCTCTTCTGTGTGTGAAGCACATGTGTTTTTTAATGATTTGGATATAAACTGTAAGTGCAAAATGACTGTTTAAACTGTAAGTACAATGCGTGGTTGTATATCCAGTTTTTGTTTTCAAGCCTTGTTCTGCTAGTAATTGCGTTGTTTTTTAGCTTGAACCTGTGGCACAGCTAAAATTATTCTGTGTTTTTTTTCGTCCTCCCACCCTTCCCCCAATTTAGCCCTTTTCCTAGTCTGTTTTTACTTCCAGTGACATATTTTTATGGGTTTGCTGCAGTGCACTTATCCAAAATAGTGGCTTTTCTCTTTTCTCTTTGAATCTCTTACAAACTCTTCTGCTGCACAGATATTCTGCCTTACACTCTGAAACAAAAGGAATGCCATACCCCAGGGTAAAGTTGACTTCAGAGTGAATCAATAATGGAAGAGGAGACCCATGTATTATGAATGAAGAAACAACGCACTCTGGCACAGGAGCTTGTCTATTGCAAAATGTTTATTCAGTAAACTACTAACACTGGCGACAGTTCGAGGGGAGGAAACACATTTAGCCTTGTCTTTTCACAGCTCCTGTGTATATATCAAGAATGATATTGAATGTTTAGACTTTCAGATACTGTTGTTTTTACTATTGTTTTTGCCACAGCTTTGCTGTAACGTACAGCATGCACCCATGAGGCAACGGCGGTTGCTACACATCCCAAAATTCTTTTGCATTAATGTTGAAGACATCTGTAATGTAAGACGAAATCACAGCCGGGATGCTGTGGTGTCAGTTCACAGTGTAAAGTCACATCTGTGAGTGAAATGTAGCAAGTCGATCAGCATGTGGTCTCATTATGTAACTGCTGCTCAGGCAAAAGACACAGTTGTGTTTTCTTTGACAGTTGATTTCTCAACTGCTGGCATTAACTTTCAATGTCAGTCTACTGCAGCATATCGCAGCATTTCATGGATATACTGAATTTAAATCCATTCAGAGTCACTGATGAAATGTTGATTTGGCATTTGGCATTCGTTGCAATGAACACTTTGACATCTCAGTGGCTGAGGATGGGCCTTGAATAATTTGAATCACTGTCATCTGCTTCGAAAGCAATTATTTCTCCACCGTTCTCCTGAGCTGAAGTGACTCTGACACATAGCACAGGCTGGTTACAGATACTGCAAGGTGTGAACTTAATTTTAGAGGAGAGGTCTTTTGACATATGGTCATCATGAGTAACTTGGTGGTAATAGAACTGTTAACACGTTGATTGTGATTAAAATGTGAGCTCATGCATGTGTGGTTATCTGAAGCTAGATGTATTTTAACATGCAAAATGAGATGATTGTGTTTTTATAGTGATCTGGAACAAAATAAGACTCAAGTACTCTTTTAAAGCTGGAGTAGGCAATTTTTTTGGCATCATTAGGCAAAAATCCCATGATAACCTTTCAACATATTACTATAAAGTGGTCTAAGACACAACTAGACTTCTGCACTCTCTCTTGGCTCTGTTTTCAGGCTTTAGAAGATCTAGCCTGTGAAAGGAGACTTAAGACAAAACAGGTCATTTCAGAAAGAAGGCATTTCTATTGGCTATTCTACAGATGAATGTGCTTGCCCCTTGGGATGGTGAAAGCCTGATTTAAAAGTGGAAAATCAGTTTTTGAGAAAAAGTTGCTGTTTAAGCATAGGCAACAACTGGTTACACTGCAGAGCAACCCAAAAAAGGAAGACGGACCTATCAAAAAGAGTCTATAAGAGAGTCTGACAATAAAATATCGCCAAAGCATTTCAGAGATAGAGAGAAAATTTTGTTTATTGTTTAGCTTTCTGCTAAATGTAGCTAAAGGCTCAAGGCTGCAGCATATTTAAGTTCATGCTTGTATGCTAGCATTAGCTAGTGCCTCGACTCACAGCATGGCATCTCAGGAGGCTTAACAGGTCCACACGTTTTCAAGAAAAAAACACTAATTCTGATAGAACTGCTGCTGTATAATTGCATTTGGATCACAATCACAATGATTACAATGACTGAGGAGTACAGACTTTCGTATGTAACATGTGCATATGCCCATACTCATCTGATGGGAGGGGCATATGACAGAGAGTGGAGAGCTGCGGGGGAGGGCTGTATTTTTTTAATGCTAGTGTTTTTTTTTAGGTCTTGTCCAGAACACTGCCTTCCCCAGTTATGCCCTAGTTCATTAATCACCTGCGTTTTCAAGTGTGTCAGTGAGCGGATAAACCAGCCAGTAATCAACTGGTCCAATTACAAGCCTGACAAACGAGACAGCGGGTCTTTTCACATTTGGACAGAACGATTTCCACGCATCTCACCACCACCAAAGATGGCACTTTTTAAGGCAAGCTTAGCTAATCTTATCAGTAAACGCAGGTTGGCTTCTTGAATACTGAGAAATCTTTGTCTAAAAGGTGTCGTTTTAAAGTAATGTTGAATATGTGTTTTGTTTGCTCTGTCCATATTGACTTCAGTTACTGTTTTCACAGTCATTTTCTATCATAAAAGTTGATCTTTTTTTGTTGTTGACCCGTGTTTGTTTTGGTCGAAGCAGAGTTCTGCCACAAAATAATCAATTCTATATAGTTTTTTTTACCACAACAGTCATCAGGCTTTTTAGAGTGACTACCCAAAATCTATTAAATTAAAAAACAATCTTTCCTCCTACAAAAAAAAAACAAACAAAAAAAACAGGGCGATGTTAACTTCCACATTGGCCTAAAAAAAAAAAGAAGTCATTTTTTATTTATATTTTCGTAGTATTTAAAGGTTGCATTACAATAAAGTGATGTAATTTTCAGAACTTACCAGACTTATCTAGCTGTTATATTATTTGCCTTTACCCACTTAGTCATCATATACATGACTGGTGATTGTAAAAAATCTCATTGTGTATATACTTTTTAAAAGCACTGATAGTCAACTCTACAATATTGTTGCATTTGAGGTATTTGGTCAATAATATTGTGATATTTAATATTCACTATATTGCCCAGCCCTACCATCCACCAGCCAAATGCTGCAAGTGCTAGGCAGAGTTGCATCACTCACTAGCCCAAAAACTGAGTCAAAGGTAAAATTTTTAACATTCACATTCCATTTGGCTGGTGGACAAAAAAAGTTGAGTTTGTAAATGTAAAAAAAAGTCTTATTTTTCATATTCCATGCAAAGCTTAAGAACAGTTAATTCATAGTTGATAAATTGCTCAAACAGAGTTTTTGCCACATGGTCAGCTTTCAAGTATTCCCCCGCAGCTTGACTTTGCTGCTGCCTTGAACAATAAAGTTCCTCTGTCACACCCTTCCAGTCTCCCACATGAAATTCCTTCCTTACAAAGCAATGTGTTGATAACCAGGGAGGGGCTGATTTTACACTCTGTTACTCTCAGGCCAGTGCAAAGACGGGGGTTTAATTTTCTCAAGTTCAATTCCAAATTTCTCTATCTATGATTCTTTAAACCACATACTATATAAGAAATGTGTGTTGTGGTTTGTTGATGTCTGCTGTGGAGGCATGCACGAGTATGCACAGGAAAGCTCGATTCATGCTGTAACCATCTCATTATATGACATAAGCAGCTATTTTTGCCTGTGTGGCTCACATTGATAAATTTGTGACTATAATGAGCGCAGGGGGTGTTTGCAAATGAGTCAGTCAGTCATTCTGTGTGCAGGCACACATGCTGGCAAGTCAGCTTTTCATTCAACCAACTAGCAATGTCCTCCTCACTAAGAGAGCAGCTTGAAGTAATCACAGCGTGAAATGACATCCAAAGCTGTGGATTCGGGTAAAGGCTGTTTGTAAAAGAGGCTCGCTTGACAAGGGGTAGCCGGAGGAGGTCTGTTTTATGTGACATGTCGTCATTACCAGGGCATCATATTTTATTTTTAGCGCTTTAGAGGAGGAGGGGGTGATTTGCAGTCGAACCTCCGTCTGATTTTGCCAGATTCGTTACACTAGAGAAAATGAATCAGCACAACACTCAGTTATTCACATGCGGAAGACGAAATACATTCAGACTGAAACTAGGCCTGCTTACTGTATTATTCATGGTTCAGTGATGGAAATAGCTGCCTGAATAAACACATTTATTGGCACATAGGTGGGTTGTTTGCCTTTGATTCAAAACAGCCAAATAGATGGTTTGCATTTAGATACTGAGTAATATGACACCCTGACAGCAAACAATGGCCTGTGATTTCTTCGATTCAGTTTGCGTTTGGTTGAGCTCTGACAGTGGCATCAGGCTCGGCTCACAGCCTTTTGTTTTATCCCGGATTGTTTGTTAATTATTCTCATTTTTGTCCCAATTGGGTTCCTCCCTTGAACAATACAAGCCATGACAACAACAGAACAAAAGAGGCCGGCTCCTGTAATTGAAGCTCCTGTGCTTTGCGTGTGTCTGTGTATTCATGTATGCAAAATCCCCAAATATTCCCTGCCAAATGCCATCTGATATGATACTTTCAGGCTAATGCCGCAGATAAATTGTCGCTACATCTGTTAGTCGTGCAGACTAAAGGACCTACATACTTAAGAATATATCCCTCCCTCTCTCTTTCTCTCATTAATCATGCAGGATCCATAGATAATGGATGGTGCTCGTGGTGTCTAGCCTTTCACTGCTTACTGGCCAGACGGATCTGTTAACATGACCTATATACATGGACGGGCCATTGTGCCTATACAGACATGCATCACTGAACGTGACATCAAACAAACATGATCTGTTCTCAGTGCAGCTGTGTATATTTAACCTTTTACAGTATTTAGGGTAATGGTTTTTGCACTGTTTGCTATATATACATCTCCTGCGTATACTTTGCTTCAAATCAGCCCTGTAATTTCGACAGGGTTTTAAAAAGATGTGTACAGTCGTTGACCATGTTTGACCACAAATGAGAGGTGATGTCATTGCACTGGAATAGCAGCTCAAGCATTGCAGTCGCACACATTGGCCTTGTGTGTTGTGCATAGCTTGCATAAAAATAATGGATGTATAGTTACCGTGAAGCCACCCATTTTGGTAATATGGCAATGGCCATCTTTTATTTTTGGAGCCATACGTGACCACGTTTAAATAAGAGGATGAAGCTGTGGTGGAAAGAGGCGTGGATCTCATTCATAAGTCCTCTTTAAACAGAGATTGCACGAAAGGGCCGCTACATCAAGCAATCCTTTTTTCCATAGAACCAAACTATGGCGGCGTCACGCCATTTGATGATCCAGTATGTGATTTTAGACAGAACACAGGTGAGACTGAAGGGATTGAGGGAGACTGAAGACAGAGGGGGCTGACTTATAGAATGGTAAAATCAATCTAGGAGATTTTACTTTTTGCTTATGTGTGAGTGCGCTGTGATGATGAGAGTGATGAAAAGACCAGCCCCACGGGACACACATAGATCCTTAATACACATCAAACATCATCCCTGAGTCATCACTGTTTATGGGCTGCAGGAACATATGCAGACATAAACACAAACACAGCACTGTGTATTACTTACAGTAATGATGTCAGTGAGAGATTATTAAACAAGAGTGTCTGCAGAGAGGTAGACTCACTGTTATGATGCCAGTTTAATCAGAAAGCTTTAAGATAATCAAATATACTGAATAACACGATCCACATAATATATACTCCACTCTTTTCTGTCTTATTCTGGATAGTTAAGAGTGAGTGGAGATAAAGTGTTAGTAATCAAACAGAGAGGTTTCCATTGTCCTCCCCTCAATAGATCCAGTCAATCTCAGTATTGTCTGGAGTAAAGCCTCTTTGCTGTGTCATTTGGAGACATTAGGAGATGAAACAAGGTCTCAAACCCAGCTTTACTGTGACCTGTCAGACGGAGAGTATTTTCTCCGAAATATGTTTAAAAACAAATATAACACAAGATTACATTTATTGTTAGAAAAGATACAAAACATTTACATTTGAGTGAAAAACACAAAAATCCCATTACTTACAGTTGTTTTGGTGCACTTCAGCTAAATTGCTATTTGTTTGTGAGAGCTAGCCTTAACCCTTTGAAACCTGAGCAAATTGCCTTGATTTCTTTCAAAAATGTGGAAAGATGGGAATGAGTAAAAAAAAAGAAGAAATGACCAGAAAATTAGCAAGAAATTAGTTAAAATGACAAGAAAATTACCTGAAAATTGTGTTTTTTAAAAAAATAAATAAATAAAGGAAAAGAAAACAAAGGAAACAAGACTTGGCAAAGAGTGCTAAAAATTGTATAATTCTGTAATATGATTTTGAATATGTAATTATAAATATAGTTTTTTAACTAGCTTTTTTTCTTTTTCCCTTAACATTTTACCCTAGATTTCAACTCTCCTGCCATATACGCCAGCTTGCTGCAATTATGTTTGAATAGGATTTAAATCTGTCATGTTTACAAAATGTAAGACAAGTTTGGAAAGATTTGTTAAATTTGTTTATAATTGGTCCTTGAAAAGTCATGGAAAAGTTTTGAAATTTTGTCCACGACAGTATGCCGGAACAGTGGGTGTCCCTCTGCTGTAGAGCTCACCTGCGTAGATATCTCTGTCTGATTACATGACATTACTGTATTTCTTTGTATTTATTCATCTGCCTTATTTTCACTATAATCTCAGAGCTTGGCGTAGGCTCAGCTCCAGATGTCAGTGTTTTTAGATTCCTCCCGATTTCATACATCCGTAACGTTGTTTTTGTGTCTGTGCAGGTTAACTTTGTGGCATGTCAGCTGTTCGCCCTGCTGATGGCTTTGTGGTTTCGGATCTACCTCCACCCTAGTAAGACCAGTCCTTTCATCAGACATGTGGTGGCCACTCTGCTGGGCTTCTACTTGGCTCTCTTCTGCTTTGGCTGGTGAGTCACTCACTGTTTATCCCACCGATCTTTCCTTGTCATCACTGTCCTTTTATACTCTGCTCCTTCCTTCCTTCCTTCCTCACAATTTCTTCCTACAATATTATTTTAGTGGGAACCTTTTCCTGCAGACTGTGGCCATGTCCCAATTTCATGATGTTGTAAATACATTTCTACGCTGTTGGATTGTTTGAAAGGATGTTGTTAATCTCATGGTTCGATTGCTGGTATTTGAAATGTCATGTATTGTTATATAATGAAAGGAGATATTATATAATGAAGTGTAATGAAGTGCCCACTTCTGCTTCAGTTAGTGATTTCCGACATTTCCCACAATGAGAATGTACGACAGCATTTCAGCTAGAGCTGAAAAGATGAGTCGATTTATCAGTTACTTGACAGAAAGTTAATCAGAAACTGTTTTTATAAACTTTTAAATAGTTTATCAAGTAACTGTGCCAAGCATATGGCTAGTTCCGCCTTTTCAAATGTGAGGATTTGAAGCTTTTGTGATACTGTATCTGATGGTACACTGAATATTTTAGTGTTTTTGAAGTGTCAGATTAAAATAGCATTTTCTATACACCACCCAGGGCTCTGGGAATTTTATAAAATGTTTTCTCTATTTTGCATATTTGTGTTATTTTTAACACATAAAACATTTTATTCATTCATTAAGAAATGGGCAGATTAATCAATATTAAAAATGAATATTTACATATAGGTTCACTCTTCAGAGAAGTCTTTCTGTTTGCGCAAAAGATGGTGTCACACAGCATAGCAAAACACATCACTGTATGACTGTACTGCAAAGAGGTCACTATATATAATCATGGAATGAGATGCTTAATCTGAAAACACTTAATATTGCATGCCATATTTGCACGCAGATCGGCCCTCCAGAGTGGGTGAATACTGAGGGAGCCCATTAGCAACATGCTAACATGCTGGATATTTGAACTTTGCTTCAAGGTCCAGACACACCAAATCAACATCAATGAACCGGTGGCAATGAAGGCAGACTGATGCATTGCTTCATGTCAGCTGTGTCTTGGTAAAACGATTCCACCTGTACACACCGCAAAGACTACAGTCAACAGCCCACTAGCACTTACATTTTGCAACCAAGTAAGAGGAAATAACTTCCTATAGCAGCAGACAGTGGTAGTCTGTATTCATCATTGAAAAAGGGAATTGGAAGACTGACAGGATGTATTCTAGATGCTAGTTAGCAGATTAACAGCACAGCTCGATGTTGAAAGATGAATAATTACTTTACGCCAATGAACAATAACACAAACAATTACAAACCCTTCCTGCTAAAGAGCTCAGTTTTTTTCAAAATAATTTTACTTTATGTAACAAGTTTGTTCTGATCTCACGCCCTCTTGACTTCAATATTTGTTTGCTTTCCTGACTTCTGTTTCTCTTGTCGTGCATAGAGGTCAGATGCAGTTTCAGTATGCTTAATCAACCAAAAAAAAGCCAACAAAGGTTGACTAGAGCCAAAGATGTGGGATACACTGCAAAAAGTAGGGTGACAGACGCTGACTGATGGCCGACGGTTGACTGTCATTATGGTGCGTCAGGGTCTTTACATGTGGAAGGGCCAACAGCTTATGAGAGCTCCTGTTCAAACCCTGATTTGGATTAAAAACTGACTGACTGCACATTGTGTCATAATTAAAAGTTACCAAAGCAGAAAGTGGCAGTGAACATATACATTAGTCAAATGAAAGTCAATCCCAGTGCATGTTGCATTCATAATGTCACAATTAAATTTTATGAGTTGAGTAATACCGTCTTAAATTGAAACAGAATAATGAAAGAGAATTGTGACTTAACAATTTGGCTAATTGTGTCATTTAACGTGAATTTCATTACCTGATTAATAGACTGCTTTAAATATCAGTGGTAATTTTTTATTAACCAGTACTCAATTACAATGTCTGATATGATTGATATTACTCTTACATTTTTATCTACATTCGTGTGTCATCTTTGCAAATAAAATATATTTACAACAATGACCAACACGAGGGAATATTAGATTTAATAGAATAATGGGGTGTTAAGGAGGGCAGCAATGATTATTTTTTATTGTCAATTAATATAAAGTTATTTTTTTTAGATTGATCCATTAATTCTCTTGTCTCATGTTTGGAGTAATAGTTTCTATATGTTTCAGTTTTGTCCTACTTTTAAATTCTCAGCCACTCCATTGAGTTTGCTGTTTCTTCATCCGCATTTGTTCTCCTGTCATCATCCTACACACTTTTCCTTGTTTGCTGCTTGTCTGCCATCACCCTCGTTCTCCCCTCTCTTCTCTGCCGCCTCCCTCGCTGCCTCTTCCCTCCTCTTTCTCCCTCATCCCGTCCTCATTCTCTTCATCCCCGCCAAAGCAAATGGATCGATCGGGCAGTAACGGATATCCAATTATAAAGCTATTGCCCTGTAATAGACAACCCACTGTACCTCTGGCAGAGTGCCTCTCAAAGTACTGTTGTGTGTGTGTGTGTGTGTGTGTGTGTGTGTGTGTGTGTGTGCGTGTGCGTGTGTGTGTGTGTGTGTGTGTGTGTGTGTGTGTGCCAGACAGCCAGCTGGTGGAAAAATGCTAACCAGGTGAAATGTTACCTGGTCATCAAGTAATAGGTGATCAGGTCTTATCTCATCACCTTGCTGACTGAAGGTTCATGTACACCATTCAGCTGACACTGAGCTGCGGTTGGATCATGTTATTTGTTGTGGCTGGGAAAGGTCTTAAGACTACCTTCCATTTAAGCTTGGCGTGACGGTGTAAGTGACTCCTATTTCTAAACCAAAGCATGTACTGATGTCTATCAGTGTTGTCAAAAGTAGTGATTTATCAACGATCCCAAATATTTGAAATGGTTTCTGTTTGGATTTGATTACGTTGTTAAAAAGACAATAGTTTATTTTTGCTGAACCCAGAACTTTGTGATCTGAAATATTAAATCACATTTAATCTTACTGCCAGTAACAAAACATTAAATTACTGTTAATGTTCACTACAGTCACCCTGCTGTCTCAGCTACTAGTCAAAAAATTGTTGTCATGTTATAGCCTTCTTATATTTATATTTTGATTATTTATTTTTTTAAAGCCCTTAATGTCAAAATGTGTCCCAAAGTATCTAAAATGGTATTGGATATGGATGTTGAGGTGTGCAATCCAAGATAAAAATTTCAGTATTGTGACAGGACTTTTATTTATCATAATGCTAATAATCTGTTATTGTTTCGTACTTTTACATTTAAAAAGTTGACTCTCTCCTCGTGTGAGTAGAAATCAGCAATTGTTCCCATATGTTTCAAATATTTAGTCTATTAAGAAATCTTCAATGCAAAGAAATAATGGTACTAAATTGCTTTTTAATGTTTCAGATGCTGATTGGAAGTGTTAACAATGCCTTTCTCCTTACTCCATCTTCATAAATCTGTTTCTAACATGTGAAACATAAGAATTAAGTGAAGTTAAATGATACACACATAGAAGTGGAGATGTCAGTACCCATTGGCTCAACTATACATCAAACTAGCTTATGAATTTATGAAGATCATAGGCTAATTCCTCCAATCAGAGTGTGCCACCAGATCATCACCACACCTTAAAAACATGCATAAAAAATAAGGAACTGAAAAACAGAATCAGTTAGACAGCACAAGTAAAGTGACTTTATCGTATTCAACAAGCCGTGAATAACCGCTGCTGGTTTATTGGCCAACAAAACAAGTATTGTCAAAAGACTCTTTGTATCAGAAAGATCAGGGACATAGTGTTCCTTAATACAGATAAAAACCAAACCAAAATCAGCAAATCCCATGTTTTCAGAGTAATAAATGTGAAACTATTGTCAGATCAAGCTGACATCAGTTTGAAAAACACCTTTTATCTCGATAGCCTCTTTGTCCAAATGGGCCAAACAATCAATAAATGTGTATCTTTGAAAGCCTGCCAAAGAGTTTTATGTACCACAGTGATTAAAAGAGCACAAGCTGCTGTAAGTATATATAAGCAGATACATTTAACAAAGGAAGTATTTGGTATTTATTGCGCATGGCCCAGTGCTCCAAGTTATGTGAGGCACTAATTAGAGAAATAATAGTTTTTATCACTTTAAATTTCAGATTTTACAATATCAACTTAAATGCAGACGGATACAGAGGTTGAAACAAGTCAAATAGGTCAAAAAAGAGATGGAATTATATGATGAACTTCTCAAGCACAGTAAGGTCACAGTAACTGAGAACCCCGCACATGTTTTTTATATGATCTCTGAAAGCCTCTGCCAGTGCAACTTGCTCGTGTGAAATGCATGAATGCATCTATGCACACATGCATTTGCACCCTTTCATTCACACAAACACGGAATATTTAAGCCTTTATTGCATGCACGCGTGTGCGAGCACACACACACAGACACACACACACACACACACACACACACACACACACACACACACAGACACACACACACGGTTATTTCGTAGAGGGCACCTGGCTGAAGCCCTAGAGGATCTGCCTTGCAGATACTGCAGAGTGTTGGTTTATTTTAGGATGTATTCCCTCTCCGTGAGACGCACAAGCTTGTTTTTGAATGTCACTGGAGAAAACTATTGAACAGTTGAAACATTCTCTCAGTCAAAGGGGACTGAGCTCATTTTAGCTTTTCTACTCATGCTTACAGATTGTGCTTGTTTGATAAATCCCATTCTAACCAGTCAGAAGGAATCATGTCTTTAGATATAATTTCCCTCTCCCTTCATCAGAATAACTGCAGTTTGACTAGTCGACGTTTGTATACCATTCCCTACCTCCCTGATACGATTACGATACCGGAGCTAGTGTATTGCCAAATATTGAGTACTGATCCAATGCCACTGTGTGAAAAAAATTAATCAAAAAATCTAACAGCCGTATACTACTAACAGGGATAGGCAGTGTATTGATGTACTGTTGCTAATTCCACATTGGATCTATAAAATGACTGTATCAGGAACATTGAGTATAAATTGTCACAACTTTTCTTTTTTTAAGCTGCTGGCATGAAGCTCTCTTTGGCATTTCTTTTCTCGCATTCTCTCCCATGGCTCTTTACCTTTGACAGCTCACAGTAAATAAAGCTTTCCATTTAAAGGTGCAGCAGTAACAGTTAACATTAAGTCAGGAGCTTCAAATCCACAGCAAAAACATCAGCACTTCCTGCCTGAGACAAGCCAGGTGCTGCATAATAAAAGCACCGGTGGTTCCTCTATGATGAATTTAATTATCACAGGACTTTTATTTAACTGTTTATAACTGTACTTTATTTAACTTGATTATAACAGTTTTTTATGTAACTTTATTATAACAAGACTTTATTTTACTCAATCATGACAGCAGTTACTTTAACTTTTCTATAACTGTAGTTCATTTAATAATTTTCTATTTCACTACTCTACAGTAGTTTAGGGATCCCAAAATATCAAGATATATATTGTATATTGTGATATAGCTTAAAAATATTGCAATATTAATTTTAAGCCATAAAATCCAGCCCTAATTCTAACCCATTTCTGTGTCAAGAATCGATAATCTGCACATTATTACATTTAAAATATTCTCAATATTATTTTGGTTGCTACTGAAACGATACAGATCTAGTGATGGAGGGAGTGAACGTCATGTCTGTTGATTGCACGTGGCCACAAAGCAATACAGCCTCTGACAAGCTTGCATTGTCGCCTTTGATGGAAGGCTACAGCGATGATGAAGCAGAAGAAGTTTAAAATAAGTTTCTAGTCTGCAGCGTTTTGCAGTTATACTAAAAATAGTAAATAGAGTACCTTGGTGTCCTGTTTGACATCGAGTGGTCGAATTTTGTGGTATTGGTTCGGTGTATAGGCTCGTGTATACTTGCTGATATCAAATCCTGCATCTTAGGCAGAATTGGAGGAATTTAAATTGACTAGTATCTACATCAGAACAACTCTAATTCTGACGTGGTCTCTCTTGAGAATAAGACCTTGTGTCTCAATGAGACAGTCTGTTGAAACAAAAGTTAAATATGAATATTTTTAACCCCTTATTTGTTGAGCAGTTCATTTAATAAACCCAGCTCGTGCTCCCTTGTTCCCTGCCAACCCCTGATGCCCTTGCCCCCTTTTGTTGACTCACAGCTAACACAGTGTGGCATCTCTCCTCTCCTTGAGGGCCTGACTTCGGTAGCATCACACACTGTGCCCTTCAAAGACCCATCTGGTCGCTGCTGCCGCTGATGAAATGTGTGTTTGTGGAAGTGGACACAAGTCAGAGTTTGATCAGCAGCACACACACGTTCATGCACAAGTCACTGAAACGGTGCGATGTAAGGAATCTTGTAGCTGGAAGGCATGAAAATCCTTTAAAAACGTAATGTGATGGTGATTGTTACTCATCTGCGCTGTGACAGCAGATGACACATTAGTGGTTACACAGGTCAGACTTCACATGGCTGATGGTGTGACCGTGATTTCGTAATTCTGTACTGTTATTTCCTCCTAAAGACTGTACCAGATGACAAAGCAGGATGTGGTTGGTGATGCAGAGGGCAAATTTAATATGATATACAGTGTAATGAACATTATCCAGTGATTAACAAATGACAAAGACAAAGACAAAGACACCAGAAAAACAAATGAAATGAGATAAAGTAATTTCTGACATTTGTGTCTGCAGGTATTCCCTCCATTTCCTGGTGCAGAGTGGTCTGTCCTACAGTGTGATGGTCTTCGCTGGCCTGGAGCACATGCACAAGTAAGTGCTGATATGAAATGCAACATTTCATTAAAAAAATGTTCAAAATTTATTTTGCGTCATAGTTCCTGGAATTGCCGTAATTACACAGAATTGTAAAACGCTTATTTTCACACAATTATAAACCTCAAAAAAGCAAATTAAGCATTAAAAATACATTTGTCATTTGTCATTTGTCATGAATCTCAGATTGAATGTTAGATAATTTTGGGCCAATCTTCAGTTTGCGTCCTCTTTCCCTTGTAATGTGCTTTTGAGGCATATGAGCCTGGGTCACGATGATGATGATTCTACCCTCGGGCTTCCATCTGTGACCATGGCTCATCAAGACAGCCACACACACACACACACACACACACACACACACACACACACACACACACACACACACAGAGAGAGGCTCACACATTGTCTTTGGTGTTATTTTTGCCTGAATTCAAGGTTATGAGTGCAGGTGTAAACAGTAGATGTTGCCTCTGGGGAGAGCACTTTAAATAGATAGTAATGAAACATTAATCACAGTAGTGACTGCGCTCAGAATCAGAACCCAATGACAGAGACTTAACCTACAGGACGTCTCTGTCCAGTAATATGATATTCAGGGGTGTGCCATACACAGGTACAATTTTTAATGCAATAAAAAAATCATATTGTTATAATGGAAATATTTCAGCTTGGTCACATAATGATGTCATGGCGTTATGCACAGCAACAACAAGCATAGCTAGCTAGCTTTATTTTTTTACTGAATATGTGAAGGCAAACTGTTACGTTTATGCTTACATATAAAACTATAACACTAACTGTATTGCTATTGTAAGTTCTTGTAATTAATAACAAAATATCTTTTATATTTTTCAGTATTTTGTTATATCATCAGTATCGTTGTCACAAAAAGACCCTGAAATACCTTGATATTATTTTAGGGCCATATCACCTCCCCCCAATGGCAATTCAGCATATTTTTGTTTTGCATCACAAGTCACGTCACAGTGCACCTGGAAGTTTAACTCTGTTAGTGTGCTTTTAGCCTGGTGCTCTGTCCCTGTGTAAGTGTGTAGATAAGCTGCTTCCTCTTACTGTAGCTCTTATGAAACTGAAAAAAAAACTGTGGCTGTTACCCAAACCGGCACACCTCCATTCAGAGATAAAGTTCACCGAGTCCCCTGGCTGAAAGAAGGTTCAGCTCAGGGACAAAGAGGAGGAGAAACACAGAGGCAGGACGCACTGACATGTTCGTGTTTGCAGAGGGTGTTGAACCCATTGCCTCAGGTTTTTGCATAACAAATGAATTACTATCTCAGCAGCAGGTCATGATTTAACTGGGGCCCCGTGCTTTTGGTGGCACAGTGTAAAACCCATAAGCCTTTGCTCTTTGACACTTTGGTTTCATAGACAAGGATTAAAAAAACTTCAAGACATTGTCTGGATATTCATGTAAACAGGAATGTGATTTACTGTGATTCCTTTCTCTATACACTTTTGTTTGTCTCTCTTTGGTTATTTGTGTGTTCACTTTAAAAGAAGAGGACAGAACTGTCAATAGCCCCTAGATACTGCCTGTTAAAGGCCTGAATATCACGCCATTATTTCAGCTTCCTGGTCTTTATTAAAGGTCCAATAGCAGAATGGGTGGACAGAGTTGCTTGGCCTGTAAACGGCCAGTGGAGGTAGTAAAAGAGCCAAATGAACATTTGTGGAAGCGGGACCGCCGGCAGGATGAGGCCATAGATGGGACAGATGTTTTGGCAATGTGTAATGTGTGCGACTCACCGTCGGAATATTTAAAAGGCAGCTAGCAGCAGTTAGCCACTAACTCAAAAAAGCAAAACAGCAACCAAAAAAAGTCAAGGAATTTTGGAGACAATGATGTCCAGGAGTTCCATACCCTCTGGCGGAGGACGAGATCAGCCGCCACCTAACAAAGATGGTAAATTATTGTTATCACCATGTTATGCCATTGTTATTGTCTAGAAAGTGCTGCCGGTGTGTATTTTATATGTCACATTAGAGGTGAATGCTGTTGTGTTACACATCATGTCCGTCGCGCTTATTTGGATTCTGCAATGCTGGCATGCTGTCAAAAATCTCACAGAGGAGCAGTATGATGCTGCCGTTAACTGATTCTGTATAAAAAGGGAAAGGCGGCGTAAAGAAGGGACTTCGTAGTGGCCCTTAAATGCAATCTATGTAATTAGAATTTATGTAGGTCTGATATGTAAACCGTTTAAATAGTGGTTTATTCTCTTAGTAAAAACAAAATTGTCAACCATTTTAAGAGACATAAGAAGGTCTTTAGTGAAACTCTCACTCTCATTTCACACTGCTTTCCCAGGAATATTAGATGTCCCTTTCACCATTTGTTTCTCGTGCCCTTTTCTTTCCAATCTAATCCTAATTACTTTCTGTCTTTCTCTTTCTTTTTTGTCCAATTTTGTCCATTTTAGGACTTTATCTAGTACTTTTCCCAGTAGGCCATGCCTCCTTTTCATTTATTTTTACAGTATAAAATAAAACACTGTAACCTTTGCTAATTATATTACTACTAAGTAGAGATAGCATGAAACAGTATATTGCTGAATATACACTTTTTAACCTCCTATAACACATTCCATTACAAGACTTTCTCGCTGCACTGTGGGGTCACGCCCTGAGCAGCACACCCCTCCCAAGTGGACTGTGGCGGGACTTGTGTTCTCTATTTGTTATTTTCCCACTCAGACACTCAACCCATGGGGGGAAGTGTACAGTGAGTGCAGTATGACAGCGGAGTTGCTAAAAGCTTTTTCTGGACTGTGGGAAAGGCTGTGAATGTGAACCCGGCTTAGTGTGGCTATAGACTGACCACTTTGTTCAGCGGTGAGGCTTCATATTACATACTATTCTACTCCTGTGCAGCTCTGGATCTCTCGCTATTCCTTTCTACCACTCCCCTCACTCTCTTGTACAATCCGCCTGTTGGATGTGTTGAGTAAACACGGAACGTCCCAGACGCTTACCGACTGAACGCGGCACTGCCCGCTGGTTGACGGCAAGGGGAGTGAGCTGTGAAATCGTTAGATATGGTTTAACCAAAGAGGGCTGTGACAGTAATGCAAGTGCCTGCTTTAATTGATACTCATGAGGAACTGTAACGAAATAATAACTGTTGGAGAACTAAGACAAGACGTGCTATCAAGCTTCATATAAATAATCTTTTCAGGTAATCGTTGTGCTCTATAACCTGTTTTGCTTCATTTTTTTTAAAAGAAACTCTCTGTTGGTAAATCGAATTTACTGCTGTGCATGTGGTATTTTTCTAGGTCAGTGGTTTTCAATTTTTTTTGCCGTGTGACCCTCAAAAAGAAGCAGTCTGTTTGCCCACCTCACCTCATTTCTGCTGGTTTTAACCAGTTTAATCAAAGAATTATTTCTTTGTGCTTTTTTAGATTCAATGAAGAGGTAAAATTAGACAGTGATTCACAAAGAAATGAAGCAGAAATGAGAGAAAATGTGTGAAAAACACAATTATGTGTTGTTCTTTCTGTCCTGCTTTTATCTTGTGATCCCTTGTTTTTGTAAACCTGCTCACTGGCTCTGACCCATGGGATGGGGACCACATTTAAAGCAAATACTGCTATAGTATCTACATATGTCCTTTTATTATCCCAAGCAGTGCGGGTTGACTGGAAGGAAGGGTGATGCGGACAGTTAAGACATCTCCGTCAAGATATTTACCCTGCATCTCAGTCCCAACCCTACAGTTTATAGCTCAAGAGCACCAAAGCAGAGCTGAACCTTTCCACCTTTCACTTCCTGCCAAGTTGCAGACAGCCATTTTTTTATTTGACTCTCGGAAATTGTTTCTGCCACTTTTGAACTCTAAACACTGTGAAGTAAAGAAAAAACATTTATTTAATATAGATATCAGTTAAACTTTGTAGAATTTAGTGGCATCTGGCGGCAGAACTGAAAATTCTCCCATTTGCCAAGGTTTGTCCATTTTGGGCTACTGTAGAACAACATGGTGAACCATGTGGAAGAGGACCTGCTCCTTATGTAGTATTAAATTATTGTATTTCAGGCATTTTTTTCTTTATATATATATATATATATATATATATATATATATATATATATATATATATATATATATATATATATATATATATATATATCCCTATGCTAGTTGCCAGGTCATTGTTGCCTTTTGTTGTCTTTTTTTGCAGTTTATTGGATATTTCTTGCCATGTTGCTCATTATACTTTCCAAATAAATAAAACCAATTTTCTCTGGTTTCAGAGATTTAAATGCTTGTCAGAGTGTCTTCACGAAACAAAACTGATGTCAATTCAGGTGTTAAAGGGTTAACACAAGGTACAAAGTGCCACACATTTCAGAGGCATTTAAAATACAGTTTGGTGAAGTGTGAGTAATGATTTCAAATAGCTCTTGAAATATACACATTCATATTTCTGACAATATTAAACCTTATGGATTTAAAATTTTACTCAATTTTGACTGTATGTGAATGTTTTCTTTTTTTTCAATTACTCAAAGTTTCAACTTCTCTTTAAACATCACAGCAATAAGTCACTAAGAACATCGTGGACATTTTTACCTGCCACTGCCAACAAGTTACCCACATTTGGCGAGTGGTGGGTGCTAATTTCAGACCCTGGCAGGGGCGCTGAACTCCAGCTGTCTATGAGGGTCCACTGGCTCATGAAACCACTCCTCTACCTTATAGACATCTCCAGCTCCAGTTACAGCCAACTTATCCTCTGGAGGGCCTGAGTTATAGATAAAAATGAGAAATATTATTCTATCTGTAACATAAGCATGCAATTTAATTGAAATTCATATTAGTTTTGGTGTGAAAGCATGACTGTGAACCTGTCTGTGATAAGTGTGCAAATTACTGACTCACAGTCGCATGCTGAGCAGATGGAAATTTCCTCTGGGTCTGTGTATGCATTTCAGCAAGCATGAAGTGTGCCTCAAGGCATTTACTATGTGTACACAACCTCAGAGAGAGGTCTTGGAGTGTTCAGACGTTTATTTATGTCCTGTTTTTTTCATTTTTGTTGCTCGGTGTGCAGTGTGTATCCATACCTGCGGCTCCTGTGTGGCTTCTTGTCTCCGCGTTGACCTGTCTACTGCTGTCCCACAGTGGGAGGCCAGTCTACTTTAGTCCCAGGCTCCGTCGATTGCCTCGAGTGGAAATGAAACACCCCCCTCTGAGCTCTGAATTACACAAACACAAATCAGAGGAGGATAAAGACAGGATCCCTGGTGGGCCCGCTGCAAATATAGCTGCTGCAGCACATATAGTAGCTCATATCTTAGCTCATGACTGCAGGAGTCTGCTGCCAGTAGAATAAGCTGATCTCGGTGAAACAGTGCTGTTGCTAAGGATTGAAAATGTTAGGAGAGTCAACAGAAAAACGTTAAGCTTTCTTGCTCAGTTAAAATGTCTATTTTATGTAATTTAGTCTGCTGTTGAGCATATTTAGTCTTTGTGTCAAGAGGTACCATTTCTGTTTTTTTATTATAGCAAAGAAAACGCTCTGTTCAGCAGGATATTGTCACTAGCTTCAAGAAAATGTCAACTTAGTGAAAATCCTATCATAATAAAGTAAAACAGGGCTACTTATCTTATTCCGCAGGCAGGATATTTGTTCAGGTATTTCTTTCTGCACTATTTAACCCACGTGTGAACTAAGAAAAGAACAAACTATATATTTTATAGGTTTTTAAGTGTATTGCAGTGAATAGTACCCAGTCTGAGGACCGCTCTTTAGTTCTTGAGTTCCTAAGGTCCAGCCTGAGAGGATACAGTAGAAATGAGCTTTTGCTTTGATTCGCACTGAAGTCACAGTGCACTTATGTTAATATATCTCCCTTTTAAATAACAGTACCCACAGCTCAGTTCTTATAATTGTCTGTTAATAACCATGAAGGTCAAGGCTCAATCCCATTTCTTATTTATATTATTGTATTAGGAATACATGCTGTATGTTTATTGTCTGAATTTGTTTCGCACTCTATGTTGAGCCACAACTAAGACCATTTTCTGTCACATCAGACAGTTTTCTGAATCTGAATCTGCCCCTACCCCTCAATTTCAAGTAACCCTTTGTCGCTTAGAACAGAGTTACAAGGGTTAGTGGTTGAAATCTCCCCCTATGAAATGGAAAAACCCTTTAGGACCCTGATGCGTCATCAGGAAGTTGTTGATGATATTAATGGTATTATCACAATGACATTTGCCATTTATGTGATGGAGATAGAAAAGTATGGACGCTCGTGATTTGGTCACACTCAACTTTCACACTATTAATGGATCAAACAAGTCATCAAGTAAAAACACTCCTGGGGTTCCTGGTAGCTCTCCTGGTAGAGCAGGTGTTACGTATACAAAGGCTATGTCCTTGCTGCATCATTCAGTTTAGTTCCATGTCATCCCCTTTCTCTTCCCCTTTCACACTAACGCTGTCCTATTAAATAAAGGCAAAAAGCCATACATATAATCTTGCAACAAAAAAACCAAAACAAAAAAACACTGCTTCATCACCAGGGAGTTAGCAACTCGTGCTTCCATCCTGCCAGTCTGCACTAACATTGGAGGAGCGGTAACAAGTGCAGAAACTTTGCTGCTGGACTTCAGTTAAATTTAAGGTGTCATGTACCACCAAAAGGGCAAAATGCGACATGGAAATATATCCAAACATGACGCTGTCATGCAAGAGTCTGCAGTAACAATTTAACATGTAACTACCAAGCCATGAGCATGCTTCTGTTACCACTTTTTTGTTCTGCTTGTTATAAATAAAATGTCCATAATATACAGACATGACATAAACTTAAACAATATGAAGGTTATCATCATTTTAAATCTTCACTGACAAAGAAAATGCATATGTTGCTGTCTTTTGTTGCTCGTCTGGAGTGTGCCTCTAAAAGTCTCCATCCGCTAAACCCCTCTATTTCAACAAGAATTGGGACACTGGACCCCTAGATGTGAACACGTAAAACGGACTGGTAAAGGGGACTAAGTGGTAGGGACAAAGGGTGTATTGGGATTGAGCCCAAATTCATGGGGAGCTTGAGATTTTATCTTCTCTTGTTTCTGGTTGGCAGTTGTGAGCTAAATACTTAGCCACTTAGGGTTTCCTGTGCAGAAAGATTTAAGAAAAGGTGCCCCAGTAGCCTAATAGTTAATGTGTATGACACATATGGACCTTTTCACATGTGATACCCCTCTCTTTCCCAGCATTTACTGTCTTGTCTCTCTGCCAAGAAATAATCTAAGAAAGATGCAAAAAAAAACTCTTTAAATCCCAGCATAGTTTTTAAACTAATATACTCACCAAGAAAATTTTAGCAAGTATTACTGGATGTATTCAGTACATTTCAATGAGCCTTGGCCTTTGTAAAGAGCCATGTAGTCTCCCAAGAGACTTAGCAAGATTTGGAAAAACGTGTAGACACAAACACAGATCTCTCAACTCTCAGGTCTGAAAATACTTCTTTTTGCAAAACTGTGTGTTGTTTATTTTATTTACTGTTCTGAATGGTTGGCAGTCGAGATCAGATGATGTCTTGGCTGCGTCTTGGACTGCAGATCCAGAAAGCTCTCTGAATCAAAAGGTCGCCTTGTGTCTTAGCAGCAGTGCAACCTCGCTCTAGCTAGTGTGTTGTATTCCTTCTCAGAGCAGCACAATCCTCTTATTGTTGGCAGCAGAGGAATGCTAGCCTGCTAGCTTTGACTTGGGCTGACTCTGCAACAGCTTTGTACAGCCGGCTTTAGTGCTGCTCTGTCTTTGGTCTTCTGCTGAAAGGTTGTATTGGGCTCTGTCTTCAACCACTGACCCTGACACATTACCCAGCCTCCTCTGCTCTTTTGTCCAATTTTTTGACCTCCCTGCCCTTTCCAGAGCTCTGCCCTGGTGCTGAGGCCACTGTCTTTTGTACTGTACTGGAAAACAAATGTGCCACAGATATGAGAACAAAGAGATGGACTAAAAGCTGAGGTTAAAAGGTCACAATATGTGCATTAAGATGCTCTGCCTGACAGCATCCAGATCACTGTGTAAATTCAGTTGTGGAGGATGACAATCAGAGCAGAACGAATGCACCAAGATTTTATAGTTGTTTTTGGCTTTTGAAATATTTTTCACCTATTTCTACTGTTTGATCAATTGTTTTTGTCATTTTCTGCTTTTTCTACACAGATACTGCTTCATTGTGACGCTTGGCTACCTGATATTGTGTCAGATCACACGAGTCTACGTCTTTGACTACGGCATGTACTCTGCAGATTTTACAGGGTAAGCTACACTAAGAGCTCTTTTATGATATTTATGGTTACCAGTAAGAGTGAGGGGAATATTGGATATGTCTCCACCAGTGTGAGCTAAACAGAAACAAGAGCGTGTCACACTGCTGTGTCCACAGGAGGATGTCGATAGCGACTCTTGTGGTTGGTTCCCACTCCTCCAGACTGTCTGACAATTCAGGCAGACAGCCTGCGCTCCCAGCAGGGTGGGGGTGGTTAGTTGCTAAGCAACCCAATGCAAACCCATACTGCCTCTGCGAGGGCAGAGATTTCACTCTTTCAACTACCTCGTCTGCCAATTCTCTGTTTTTCTTGAAAATGTCAAATTCACGTTTTCCTAAACGTCAGTGTGACCCTTATAGTAAAAGTGCTCCTTTGTACAGGAGCAGATTGTCTTAAATTTCTCTCTAATTTTAAAACCAGAAAATCTGTGGCATGTTGCTTGTTGTTAACGTGATGCTGCCAACAGCAATTTGCATATGCACAGATTAGTCAAGAACTTGAACATGCTGATTAACAGAGACATTATGTATGTCGTAAAGTGAGAGTTCACCCCCAAATTCAAAAATACATGTTTATTATCTTACTTATAATGCTATTTATCTTGATTGTTTTGGTGGGAGTTGTAGAGTGTTGGAGATATCGGCCGTAGAGATGTCTGCCTTCTCTTCAGAATCGTGGAGGTAGATGGCACACAGCTTTTGGTGACAAATAATAAGCAACAAAAAATACGTTTTAAAAACTCAACATTACTGTCCCTCTCCAGAATTCATGACCTGATTACTCAAGATAATCCTCAGACCTTGATGTGAGCAGCTTTATTAAGGAACTATTTTCTCTACAAAACTACACCCATCAACTATATCACAGTGCAGAAGGAAGCGTGCATCTACTCATGGACGTGGGGCCGGTGTTCATGTCAGTGTGAGATGTAAACATTAATGGTGTTCCTTGCTGAGCTGTAATATTGACTAGCTCAGCCGTGCTAGGTGAGCTAGCAGTAGATGCATGCTTCCGTTTGCACAATGCTGTAGTTGGCAGGTGTAGTCAAGTAAAAAGAAAATAGTTCCAACTTGGGACCTGAAACTGCTCACAACAAGGTCTGTGGATTATTTTGAGTAACCAGGTCATGATTTCAGGAAAGATATCGCTGTTGAGTTTTTCAAATGTACTTTTTGGTGCAGAAGGCAGACATCTCTACATCCGATATATTTAACACTCTGCTACTCACCCCAAAACAATCTAGATCAATAAATGGCTCAAGAGGTAAGAGGAAAAATATGTATTTTTGATGTTGGGGTTAATTGTCCCTTTAAAGCAAGTTGAGGTACATGGGAGCTGACTTTACAAAGTTCTTTAAAAGAAAATTGCAGTATTAAGTCAAGAGGAAGAGGGATGAATAGAACAGGATTGCATTGGGTCCAAAGAACAGAGAAGAATAATAGAAAGTATAGCTGCAGGAAGTAAAAAAAAGTCTGCAGTTATACAGGTGGAAACTTCCCATTGTGGAGCTACTTCTGCAGCGGATACTGTTTCTATTATTACCGGGTAAATTGGCATCTAAGGTCATTAGTTACACAATGCCACAGAAACTTAAATATCTCGATACTAAAAATAAAACAAGCATTCAAAATAAAGGCATGTGAGAAATGTGTTTATCAGGACAATGTGAATTTGTTTAAAACAAATCAAACAAAACACCGAGCAGTTGCTTTTATGTGCTGCACTGAGTGGAGTGGCTTTGAAATTCTTAATATTAACATGGTCTTTTTCCCGTTTGATGCTCTTTATCAGGCCCATGATGGTTATAACACAGAAGATTACCAGCTTGGCGTTTGAAATACATGATGGTAAGACAAGCATCAAAGTGTCTCTAGAGCATGTGTGTTTCCAGTCTATTTGTGTGTGTCTGTGCATCCTCTGTGAAAGAAAAAAAAAGGGGCAGACGTGACAGAAGTGAAAATGGTTCAGTTCTCTTTGGAGTTTCGAAACGGCTCACATGGCTACGTTTCCAAGCCAGTTGTCAGTTCTGACAATGGGCTAGTGAACCAGAAAGAGAGCATAAACACAGTTATGTAATGGAGCAATGACCAAGTATGCACTCTCCCCTTCTCTCTCTCTCTCAAACAATTTAATGGCTGACTTAAACACGATATGCTGATTTGAACCAGTTTGCACACTGTTTAACACTTGATAGAAATGCTTTTAAAATGTAAACCAATGTACAGTGTATGTAGTCGGCCAGTTATGCGACATGAGACTGAGGTCACCTTATTTTATTTATTACTCATTACCACCACATGGTGATGAGCAATAAATAACGACAGAGACTTGACACCGAGGTTAAAATAAACAAGTGTGATTAAGTATCAGAGAGGCTTAGAGATGGAGAGGATGATGAGAGTCACTCATAGCTTTTTAGTTCCCGCTTGCAGTCCTAAGTCCCCCTGAGGATATACTACACCAAACACAATCAGCAATCTAATAGCAGTTTGTGTATTGATGTGTGTGTCAGTGGGTGCATGCATGTGTAGGCAGTGTGAAGTAGAGTAGTGTTTTATATTCTGTTCAGGTCACTGATTCTCCGCGCGACTGTGGGTCTAATGAGAAACTAACACTGTAATCCCCGTCCTAAGAGAACTGTCACACCCTGATACCTGCCTGCTGCTAACACACACACACACACACACACACACACACACACACACACACACACACAAACACACAAACACACACACACACACACCAGTATTTTGCCATATACTTTTTTGCCATACAGTAAAATAATTAAAAACCCATGTTCCAGCTCTTGTAGAGACCTTCTGTCCATTATAATGAAACTATTTGGCCATTTGGAAAAAAAAAAAAAAAAAACATCTGAAAGACCCAACAGCGATGTGTCTTTCCAGAAATCATTATCCAATTACTCAAGATAATCCACAGACCTTGTTTTCAGCAGTTTCATGCAGGAACTATTTTCTTAATACTGAACTACACCCGGCAACCGTATCACCACACAGGGGAAGTTTGCATCTACTCATGGACGAGGGGCTCAAGATATAAACTAGGGATAGGCATTTTTAGTATTCTCCATTTTTAAGTACTCCCAGAAAACAGACAAACAGCACATACTAGGTCTCTGTTGAAACCATGCATGGTCCTTAACGCATGGATGCAATCTTTCAGCCTCAATCTTCCTGTGGACAATCTACTCATAGCACGAATTGGCATTTACTATAATTGTACTTTTTTCCCTTTTAACTAGCAGTGTGTTACCTTTTTGTTATTTTGTTATTATTATTATTATTATTGTTAGTATTAATAATAATAATAATAATAATAATAATAATAATTTGTTTTCTTCGTTTTGTCTTTTTTTGTTTTGCTTTATGTCCTATATGCCTTATGTCTGTTTTTCTGCTGCCTTTGTTTTGTATTGTAAAATGTCAAAGACTTGGATTTTATTAAACTCTTAAAAAAAGACTAATGGAAGGGGAATTTTTGTATTTAGCTGAAACTGTTCCTTTAAGAGTGCAGTAAGTAGAGATACATTCAAGCTGCTTCACACATCTTTTCATTTATTTGATTGAGATCAGCGGTTTAATTGTGGCGTTGTAACTAAGCATAGCCTGGACCATGAGACGTACACTCACCCTTACATGTTCCTCATGATTACCCAAACATTTCGCCTAAACAATAGAGAGCAGGACTCCACAAAAACAACAGTAATTACTATCAGGGTGTCTCCCCAAGGTGTAATTTGTCCTCTTTGAGTATTTATCAGTAAGAAGCTGTCACAAAAGTACAAACAGATGCATCAAACTTCTTTTCCACTCTTTGCTCTCCCTCTCTCTCTCAGTCACTGTCTGTTAACTCAACAGAAGGAAGTTGGTAATATTTACATTACAGGGCCATTCACACACGTCCTTCCTGGCGTCTGAGCCTATTATGTGTTGCAATGATAGGTACCGTGTGCACTGCACAGGGTTTGTTGCTATACCTACAACCCTTAACATTCAGCATTTGTCATTAACACTGAACTTCAGAGCATGATTTGCAGGTGTACATGTACATAAATAAAATGTTTTTTAATGTAACATTTATCTCGGTCTCTGTCTGTAGGTCTGACCAAGCGAGAGGGGCAGCTGACTCCCACACAGAAATACCTAGCTATCAGGTATGTGACTCAGGTATGTTTTTACTGCTTCAGATGATGGGTTCATTCAATCAAGCTGAATTAAAAAAAAAAGTTGACATGGTCTTAAATTAGAGTTAATGAAGTCACTCTCCTTTTATTTTAATAAAGGCTTAGTTGCTTTCTGCGTAGGAAATCACCACATTGCCCCCGTTTCAGGCTCTCTCTGGTGTTGTCAAGCAGTTGTTAGGTGCTTGGTATCTAGGAAACACTACTCTCATGTGAACAGTATTTGTAGGAATGCCCTACCCTCCATCTGTCCTGCATTACAACTGCAGATTCCTCTACATGACAGCTACTATTGGAGATTGTAGTGCAGCTGAGGTGCAGAAACGAAATAAAAAGCAGGATTTGAGTAGTGAGATGAGTTGCTTGCAACTGTAATATAACTGGGAGGTAATATGTGATCACAGAGGTGAACTTCTGTTCAGCTGTGCCATCGCATATTATCATATATTAACATGTTCTCACATATTAACTCACATATTAAATCAGAGATAAGAGACAGAGAAGAGAGCAGGATGGGTATCTTGACATAGTCAATGCAAAAATTGTTAAGTACATCCTGGAATATACCAGACATTGGGAACACTAGAAATGCACTCATCATAGGCTGAGTCTAGTCCCAGACAGAGTCCTGCACAGGTCTGATTGTCCAGACCTGCTCCTAAACCGGAACCCCGATGTGCAAAACCGCATCTGCCTGCCACCCGCACGGTATGACCAGTCAGTTCTGCAACATGGCCCGACCCACCGATACAAGGTTCACAGTCCAATCTGAAACTGCAAATCTTGTAATAACCATGCACTGTTCAAATAATTTGGTTAGGCAACATGCTGAAAACTATTATTTTGGGACATTTCATTGGAGGACAGGCTATGTAGCAAATCGGAGCTGGATTCTCGCCTGATCTTGTGTCTCCAGCTGCCTCAAGTTAACATGATTTAGGAACACATGGAGAGTGAAGTTTTAAATACAGAAACCTTTAACACTTGAAATGATTGTTCTCAAAAACCTTAAAGCTTCCTCTTGGAAAGAACTTCAGTTTTACTGTTTTGAGTGTTGTCTTGTATGAGGCAGTAGTGATTTTGTTTGAATGGAAGTTTCAAATAAAAGAGAATATTTAAATGTGATGAAGTACAGCATGGTTATTTTAAACCATTTCCTGATTAAATCTACAGAGCAGTTATTGTATCACCACTGTTTACTGTGATAGTAAGGCCGTGTTGCCTACCTCTACCCCAAACCTTAGTTTCATAAACCTTTGCTTATGGCTTATGAGCAGATGAAGAATTAGCAGTTGAAACAAGAGCTCCTGTTCAGGCTAACTCACCGTACAGATTGAATTCAGCAAGGAAGGGTAAGAGACCGCAAAAGCTTAAGAGTCGGTCAAAGCACTCAGGCTGTGACAGTTCAATAGACTAGACTGTAATGGTGTCTCAGTGGACAGGAAGCGGTGTCCACATAAGGTACTTTATCTGCTCTCCTGTTATTTTATATTTTATACTGCGGGGTTGGGCACTTCATGAAAACATCTTCTAATATCTATTTTTCTGTCTATATCTGCTTTTGTCTTTTCCCTGCGGCCCTGAAGTCGGATGCCGAGCTTGCTGGAGTACTTGAGCTACAACTGTAACTTCATGGGCATACTGGCAGGCCCCACCTGCTCTTACAACGACTACATGGCCTTCATCGAAGGCACGTGCTACCAGCCACGCCACCAGGAGAACGCCAACGGCAAGGAGAACGGGAAGTACAAGCAGAGCGAACCCTCACCCAAGGTACAACACAGTTTTTATCAATACATTTACTTGTGATGTGATATTAAAATAGAATATAATTTCTGTGAAATGTACCTGAATAAAAGTGCATACGAGTCGTTTAATGAGTGGTTAAGCTAGGGTTATGGCTTGTTGTCACTACTTATTTTCTGAATAAATTCTCATTCAAAAGGTTCAGATTCAATTCAATATTGATTCGATCCAATACACATTTTGCTTGAGTATGATATGTTCCACATCTGCGTAGAGGTTTGGGATTGTCACTTCACCTAAAAGTTTGTGTGTCGGGTAAAATGTAGTGTACTTGTAGTATATTTTTTTAGACTTTGGAAGCCATCATCAGTGCTGTTTTGGGCACATATTCTTGCATATGAAAGTTGGTACAGCCTCGGTTAAGTTTTGGCCACCTGGGGAAATGGATAACTTGAATGTAAAGGCCTTCTTTAGTGGGGTTTGTCTCAGATCTGACGTTTCTGCAGAGTGCATATCTCGATGATGTCTCATTAAATGTCTTCAGAAATTTGTGGTATTCCTGCAATATTTCACTTCAGTTTTACAAAACTTACATAGTACGGCTTTGCCTCCTTCCAACCCGTCTTTGCCTTCTTTATGTTTAAATCCGAAATGCAACCAGACGTCTGTTTTCAGGCTTGGATGTGCCTTCAGTGGAGCAGCTCCCGGCATGATTTGATTCAACTGAGGTTCTCTAGTCTGTTACATGAACCGATCTGGTTTTGCAAAGACCCACAGGCTAGGGTTAACAGGATTAAGGGTCATGCATCCACTGGAGAAGTCATATAATAAAAGATCAGTCTCTGGATTTTATGAATCAGTATGAATTATTTGAAAAACTTATTTTTTAAAAATCCAGCACAAGTTATGATACCACAAAGTATGACTTTAAATTATGCAATTCCCTTTAAAGCTGTAGTAAGGAGTGCAGGGTAATTATAATGCGTTTGGTTTCCTTTAGAGAAACATTGTTGAGAATTTAATGACGCAAATGTCTAAACCTCAAGGTTATTTGTGTTTCCTTACTGCATAATGCATTAATAATTTAATTACACTCCAAGATTTGAGTGTGTATTCATCTCAGAAGAGAAAGGAACGGAGTGGAACACAGACGCTGCTGAATATAAAACATGAGCAAACGCTCAAGGACTCAAGTTAAGCTCGAATCAACTCCGCTTTTTAAGTATCACGTCTTCTAATGTGGTTATTGTTGTTTTTGAATGTAATATGATGTAATGGGGTTAACGGGTTTGCTTCTTTGTATTCTTCTCTCCTCGCTCATTTCTGCCCAGAATGACGTCATTTCCAAGCTGTGTACATGTGCCATCTCGCTGGCCATCTATCTGTCACTGTGCAAGGTGCTCCCAGTGGAGCACTCCATAGACGATGACTTTGTCAGCTCCACACCCTTCCATCTTCAGGTCGTCTACCTTTACCTGGCAATGCTCGCTCTGAGGCCAAAGTACTACTTTGTCTGGACGTTGGGTGAGTTTGATGCAGCTTTCTTACTAAAGCGTGCGTGTGTGTGTACATATGTGTGTGTGTGTGTGTGTATATATATATATATATATATATATATATATATATATATATATATATATATATATATACACACAGCCTTCCTTTGTGTATCCTTGTCTTCTTCTTTTGTGCTCCATTCTTTCCAGTTGCTTGACTCTTAATTCAGGATTATTAGAATTAGTGTGCATTTTACACAGAGGTGTTACTGCTTTGGTTTTGTTCAGTGCTACTGCTCATTTAAGTGGTATGAACTCACTGAGCTCTTCTTGGGTCAGAGAATTTGGTTATTTTTAAAGTGGTCTGTACAGTGTTGAGATGCAGTTTATAAAAAAAGGCCCCAAAAAACTCTTATTTAACAGGGTTACTTGGTGTAACAGTGCCATCTAGTGCTGAGTTGAAAAACCATAGCTCTTCATTTTTACCAGTGACAACTCCTTGTGATGCCAGATCTCCATCTGTTTTTGTCATTGCTTCAAAAACGAATGTATTTGCAGGATATGGTAATGTTGCTGTTGTCGTACTCAGAAACATTTGTCCCTTTCTCCTGCAGCTGACGCTATCAACAACGCTGCCGGATTTGGCTTTAATGGATACAACAAAGATGGCTCTCCACGGTGGGACCTGATATCAAATCTCAGAATTCTGGACATTGAGGTTAGTTTCTTTTTAGGAGACCTTTTATATCCACATAAAGTGTTTTTCAACTGAAGTCTAAAGTTTACCGTTTTTGATCCAATTTCAGTTCGCCACCAGTTTCAAGATGTTCCTAGACAACTGGAATATACAGACAGCTCTTTGGCTCAAAAGGTAAAAGCATTCATGTTGGCAGATGCTATTAGCACCAGGGGTATAAAAAGCTACATTGGTGTATTTCTGGGCGTCCAAGTAAAGTCGAAATATGACATAACCCACCTCTTCTTACTTCCTCTATTGACAGTTTTCCTCTTTAAACCACTTCACATGACATTTTGTCAGTATGTTTTTCAGGGTTTTTTTTTGTTTGTTTATATGTTTCTTTTGTAAAGTAACCACCTCAGTCCAGTACTAGCCCCCACCATGACCTCTTTGCCCTAATCCTAACTGCTTCCCACCTGGACACATTAATGAGCACTAGCTAATAGACACTCCTTAGTCAAACTGTACCTTGCTCGGTTTGTGTGAGCACAGGCTCTGACTGTAGAAAGATGCCAAAATGTACAATGTTTATTCATTAACCTTTATTTAAACAGGGAAGGCCATTCAGAGCAAGCTCTCTTTTACAAGGATGCCCTGATTACATTAAAAAACAACAAAAACACATTACCAAATACATTGATAAAACATGAGAAGTGAAGGAGTCATTAAAGTGCGCATGAAACAAAGATATACATTAGGCACTTGTTCTTTTTTTTACATTAACACATAATCCAAATATATATATATATATATATTTATCTTGAGTCTAGCATTTTTAATTTTTAATCACACCTGAAGGAAACTACAATTTGGGTTCACCTGCATTTATAGGATATTAGGATGTTTCTAGGAATTTAGGACATTTCAAGGATTTTAGGACATTAGATGGTTAGTTAGGACCTCTGTCGGGGTTAGGTGGACCCTTCACTTTTTTTGATAAACAATCTCTATTTTTTAAGATATTTTCTGGGGCATTTTTGCCTTTTATTGTCACAATGTGAAAGGGGCCGACAGAGAGGGGATGACATGCACCAAAGGGCTATGGTTGGAATTGAACCTGCAGCCGCTGCGGCGAGGACACAGCCTCTAAAGTTGGGGCGCCCGCTCTATCCACTGAGCCACCTGGCACTCCAACAAGCACTATTTTGATGCTGTTTTATGCACTGTGGCACCTAATGTATACTAAAAGTACCAAAACAATTTTCCATAGGTGTGAATGTGATTATGAGTGGTTTGGTCTCATAGACTGGCGACCTGTCCATGGTTTACCCTGCCTCTTGCCCAAATGACAGCTAAGATAGGCTCCAGTCCCCCATGACCCTGATTAGAATAAGCACTTACAGAAAATGAATAAATTAATTTCTATTTGTGTTTGTTTCATATACTAATACTTTAATTGTTCTGACCAGACCTTTCATGTCAATCTTCTCCCCAGGGTGTGCTATGAGCGCTGTCCCATCAACCCCATGGCTGCCACCTTCCTACTATCGGCCATGTGGCACGGGGTGTACCCTGGCTACTACCTGACCTTCCTCACTGGCATCGCCATGACCATGGCTGCACGTGCAGTGAGTACACACACTGTTTCTGTCTATTCAATACCTACAGTTGCAGTTTTTCCAAGCCAGATTCAGCGACACAGATAAAAATCATAATTCTGAAGTAGTACATTTTGCTCTTGTAGCTCATGAATCAGAGTATTGAGGGTGAATCCCACAGTCGCTCTAGAAATGTTGTCTAAGAGCTCTTTAGATTTACCACTGCTACTTAGCAGAACCACAAACACACAACAGAATCCCTTCATGGAGAGTAAGGGGATAATGATGAAGTACTACACCACTTATACCTCTTGTTAAAGTGTGAGGCCATTACCACTAATCTGTGCAAAGCCAGACCTCTTCACTCTTGTGAAAGAAGGAGACAAGAGGATATTTATGTGGAGACAGTAAAGTGATGCTACAGCGGGAAACTCACACCGTAATTCTAGATACTCTGCTTCGGGATGAATTGATTAAGTGAAAGTTCTGCGTGGTAAATTTGTTGTATAGGTGAGCTCCTGCATTGACTGCCTTCTTTTTTTTTATCTAAAAGAGGACAAGGAGATCACTGACCCAGATCCACTATAAAACCACTGGCCACTGCTCACACTGACATGACAGAGATAGATTTCTTTGAAGAGTTATGAGATTGAAAAAGGTAGAGAGAGAGAGGAAAAAGAGGAGAAAAAAATGAGTCGATTATAAGCAGAACTAGGCAGTAATGTCTGCTGCCACGAACAATTTCAGGAACTAGGTCAACTGGATCAATTCAAGTTTAATGTGCAGTAAAATGAGTTGGATGCAATTTAAAGATTACAGATTCTTTCATTTAAAAAATGTTTGGATGTTCAACTCACAGGATGTTTTTCTTCTCTTCCAGGTAAGGCACAACATCAGACCATACTTCCTCGTCTCGGACTCGCACAAGCGCATCTATGATGTCATCACGTGGGCATGGACTCAGGTTGCCATCAGCTACACAGTGGCGCCATTTGTCCTACTTGCCGTAGGACCATCACTTAAATTCTACAGGTATGTGTGTGTGATTGAACAGTGGGTTGATATTGAGCTGTATCGTTGACACTCTGGACTCCATTAAACAAATATCCGAGTTCAACAGAGAACACTATAGCCTCTGCTTTCTGTGAGATAATTAGCAGAGTGAGTTGTGCACGCTGCTGTTGTGTAAAATCATTGTTATATTAGGCATGTAGATGAAGTAACTGGCCACAGTGTAGAGATTAACACTTCACTTTCATTAGCCTGGTTCCCTCTTGTCCGGCTGTAACGGTTAATGAGACAGCTTAATGAGCAAAATACGGGAAAGATTGATGTGAATGAAATAAAATGAGCAGCCTTAACATTGCTCTGCTGCTGCCATGAAATAAAGGCCTAACAATGCTCAGTGTCATTCAGATGAGGACAGTGTTAAATGGCTGCTAGACAGACGGGATAAAGTGGACTCATTAAAGGATAAAGTAGATTTCTTCCCATATTTAGGGTAATTTGACAAAGGGCTGTCTTGTTTCATGCCGGTGTCAGCAAAAATGAGCTATGTAAGCAAATTAAGTTTTAACTAAAGTTAACCTGTTTGTTGTTCTTCTCATATACGACACTTAATTAACCCCTCATCCCTATGACTTAATTATGATGCATATTATAGCGCTGCCAATCGTACCACTCTCTCAAAGTTATTATGCATGTTAACAGTTGTTGAGTAACAAGACTTGAACCAAAATGGTGACACAGACAGGACATGGGAATTTCAAAATAAAGGTGTATCTTAAAGATGACGATATGGATCGTTATTTTCACTTTGCATCAATAATATTGGATGGTTGATCACTGACCTGGTATCATTACACCACTTGTTATTTGATGCTATAAAAAGGGGGTTTGATATTATGATTGACAGCTGCAATTAAGTTGGGATTGAGTCAGAGAGGAAAGGGTTATTGGTGGGACCTTGGTACCGGTTGTTCCGGTAATGACATCACTGGCGTAAGATGGCAGGGCCCGTATCTGTGATGTTTTGGCTACATTTTAGTACACTTCGAGGAACTTCGAGGAAGTGGAGACACATCATCCATCTTTATATACAGTTGATTGTCTGCAACATCGCCCTGGTGCCCTCGTCCAAAAAATCTATGGGATTTTCCATTGAATTTTGGATCCCTGCAAAAAATAAGTTCTTTGGTCAACAAATATTTATTATACTTACACATTTTGTTCAGCAAGATAATCTTCACAAATGATCATCACTTTAATGATTTTTGGCGCCTAAATGTAATCAGCAGAAGTAGATAGCTAAGACTAAAACAAACTACGCTGCGGTCGTGTCGGTAGCAACCACATAAAACCTTCAAAGTTTACAAGTGCAGTATTTACTGATATATTTTAGTTGTAGAACAAAACATGAAAGTCTCTTAAACTTGTTTTAACTACAGACCTTTTTTAAGGCATTTTACCAAAAACCCATTGACTTTGAGATGAGGGGACCTGAAGTGCTGAAATGCTAACTCATTTCTGGGTTTTAGGACTCATTACTGAGGTTCTCTATGACCTGCACATATTTTCTGTTTTTGCTCTCCAACTTCTGCTTGTAATAAACAGTGCTGAGATTATTGTGACTGTGGGGTGTCCCTGCAGGTCCTGGTACTTCTGCCTACATCTCCTCTGCCTCCTGGTGGTAATGGTTTTACCTGTCAAATCGAGACGCCGGCAGGCCGCAGAGCAGCAGGACGGCCTACAGAAGGACAGCCTACAGGACAACCAGACAGACCACAGCAGCACAGACAACAACTGTAACCAGAAAGACAAAACCACATGAGGCTCAGGACAGCAACGCACAGACCCCTCAGCAGCAGAAACACTGAGACGAACTAAAAACCACTGAGAGCTGGAGTGTGGCGAGTCTGTTTACCTGACAAAGAACCAAATATCGGACGCTCTGAGAATCCTAACAGACAGAAAACACACATCAATATTCTGTCAAAACTTCCAGTAGCAAGGGTGACAGCAATCACAGTTTCTGACACGGATAAGAGACCAGGACGTAAAAATGGCCACGGTGTAAACTAATGAGTGATAGTGGTTACTTTGCATTACATTAGCGGGAATGAAGACTTCCAAGCTGCCTTAAACCCTCTATGTACTCAGCTGGTGAAATAACAGTTGGATGGCACACTGCAGGAACCTAAATGCAGTTTCACCGCTGTGTTATCGGGTTATACAAACAGATCTGACGTGCAGTATGTGGAGGGTTTTTGTCATTGTCTGGATACAAGCCTCTGTCAGGTGGAAACAGAAAACGTGTTCATGTAAAAGAAGCATAACCTTTATCATCAGCTGCCAATCTCAAACAGGCCTTAGGATCCTCGGAATACATTGTTTGATTTCTATGTCTTTTTTAAAACCTTTACTGGAGAAGAATTCACACTGTACGTGTTTTGTATTTAGATGTTTGTGACAACACTATTTCAAATCCATTCTCAGTGATTTTTTTTTCTTCCCCTGGATGAATTGACAAGCATAGTGAGTCCAAAAGTGAAATACAGATCTCGTCCGTCTCCAGCAGTGGAAAGTCTAAAAAAAAAAATAAGGCACTCAATAGTTGCTAAATGGATTTCTGTTTCTTTTTATATTTTTCATATCTGCTGCTTTTTTGACAAACATCAGATAAATGTGTGTGTTTCAAAGGGAGTTCATTTGCCCTGTTGTGATTTTCCCCTGGTGTCAGGGGTGTGTTGGGTTTTTTTTTTCTTTATGTGTTCAAAGCTATTTAATTAGTGCAAGTCCTAAATAATAAAACTGTATAATTGGGGAGTGGATTGTTAACATTACCGTTGAACACTCGTACAGATTAATTTATTGTCTTAAAGGTCCAGTGTGTAGGATTTAGGGGGATACATTGGCAGAAACTGAGTAAAATATTCATAATTATGCTTTCATTAGTTTATAATCACCTGAAACTAAGAGTGATTGGTTTTTTTGTTACCTTAGGGCCCATGTTCACTTAGCATTTGTCTCTAAGCTCCAGTATCTTTTTCAGTTGTTCCCTGAAAAAACAAGTCATATGCAGCTGCATGTCGCTGCCTGGAGAAAAAACACTGCATCCAGCTTAGCCTTATTTGTGTGGCAGCTTTAAAAAGTTCAAGTTGAAAATCTTTTGAGAAAGACACTGATGATGTCACTGCTGCTCTTTTAGCTAGGCTGCTGTCACAACGCAGATAGACAAGCCTGTCTCGGAGCAGATCAGCCAGCAGACAGTAGCTGGTGACTGTTGAGCTTTCATCACCGCACAGTTGTTTATTGCATAGTCAACCGTCTGTTAATGTAGCGTTGCAGTAGCTCCCTTGCTAATGCCAATCTCAATATATTGCTGACATAGAAACAAAACCAATTCTCAGCACGTCATTTAATAAGGCACAGGGAGCTTTTTTTTTCTGCAGTGCTCCCCAGAGCCCCGTCACTGCTTTTCTGTTGAAAGAAAAACGCTATGTTGGCACAGGCCCTTAGAATGAGCTGATTACTTCTACATATGGAGCAGGTCCACCATGTGGTTACTACAGTAGCGCAGAACAGACAAACCAAACTCTGGCTCTAGATAGAGCCATTCGTATTTTCATGCCATTCCCCGTAGTTCTACACACTCAGCAAACATGAGAAGTGTTAGTTGGTTGCACTCTGTATCCTCGCCACTAGATGGCACTAAATTCTACACACTAGACCTCTAAATCCTACAAATGTAACATAAATCTAGTCAGATTACCACATTCACTCAATTTAACTGTGAGAAGGTTTTGTAGACATAATTATAACAAGCCAATTGAATGTATGAAAAGTTTCCAAATTGATGCACAGTGCATAAAAGCACACATTGTGTTCACGCTGCGCACCATGTGCAATTTGCATTGTCTGAGAGGAAATTTAATATTTATGTGTGTGTGACATAATAATATTGTACAAAATTCAAAGACATAGACCAGCTGTTGTGGTAAATGGTCTTATTTCATATTGTGTGCACTTAAGTTAGAGTAGGTGATGTTTCAGGGTGCATTTACTGTAGGGTGAAAGAGACACTGGTTTCTCACGTTGTTTTGGTTCATGGCTCACCTTAAGCCTTTCAAATCATCCAGTTTACTCTTTATGATACAAAGCAGTTCAGATGGATTTTGGGGAGGAAATGTGGTGCAGAGGAGGAAACCCGAAACGCACCTCACTGTTGTTTAAACGAAAAATTTTTACTTATCTGTTTGAGCAGGGGGATTTCAAGCCCACAATATCAGAAACACTTTGAAGTTGTGCATTTTCTTTCTTCTAATTGTCAGTAATTTGAGTTGGTTTACGTTGTGTAAAATAACAAAGCAGCAGAGGTGAGCTTTTTCATTTCTTTTGAAGATTTTTCTAACATTTGCATATTCCTGCCATAACTGTGTGTGTGTGTACCAATATTCATGTGATCCGTACATGTTGATGTGGTCTCAAGTAAACTATATTTGTAGCCTGGGCCCTGTGTAGGCGAGCGCGGCCCACCTAAGGGGAAAGGGATGTCATTCTACAAACATAGCGATTATTGCACTGCATGGCCACCCGAACCAGCAGATCAATGCAAACGGCTCCATATGTCCAAAGTGCCAAATCACGAATGGCGCATTTTTGTTTTTATTTCTTGTTTTTTGTGTGTGTGTATGTAAGCATGTGTGCCTGTGTGTGTGTGTGTGCAAATGTGTCCATGTAGTATGTGTGTGTGCGCCTGTGTAACATAACGGTTATTTTTGTGTCAGAAGGAAATTTATTGAAAGATTTGTATAACAGTACATTAAAATTCTGATTTATGTGGCAAAATAAAGAGAAATTATTTTTAAACACTAACACTGATGTTTGAAAATATATGCCTTCTTCTGTCCAGTAATGGAGATTAATATTAGTAGTAACGCTGATTTTAATTTGTTAATTACACCTTTGCTCTTCTATAACTTTATTGCTGCAAGCTGTTGAAATGTTACAATGTAATATAGATTTTAAAGACGTTTAACAAAGACCCTGATATACTATCGACATTTGATGCTGAAATGTTTAGTGGGTATGTGGGGGGTCATGTCCCAATATACCGTCCTGTACATCACCACTGGAAATTGATGCAACAGGCCTTTTTTCCCACACAGAACATTTTTGTCACAGTAGAAGCACAGAAAATGATCAAAATATGTATGTAAAATATGAAAATGTTTTCAGTAACACCTGTGCTTAAAAAGCACATATGTTTCTTTTTTAGGCATATGTCGCTAATGTTATGATGAGCACGTTTTGTTTAGGTTATTCAACAGTATTTTAACTATAATTATAATTCAACAGTTTAAATGATGATGATGATTTCCAACTACTATATATATATCCACTATATAGTTAAACCCACCAAGACTTTCATAAAGGTAAATCCCAAAGAATGGGCACACACACCACAGAAACAATTTTGGTTATGCCCTCCATTGGTCAGCACCTAATATTGTATTAAACTGACCATCATGTTTCGGTCCTTCATATATTATTTAATACAAGCATAATCATAGTAGTAGATAGAGTGAAGACGTCCTTGTTAAAATCAGAGGCAGAAAAGGTATTCAGATCCTTTACTCGAGGAAAAGTAGCACTCCAGTATGTGTAAAAGTTCAGCAGTTCAAATATTACTTCTAAAAGTACGGAGGAAAGAAAAAACACCCTGTGAGTGTTGTGACTTGCTTACTTTTTAAATGTTTTATTATTTCCGTTTATTTGAGTGTTGAGATCCACATAGAGCCTAGTCCAATTGGGCTTACAAGACACTAGACAACAATAACAACAACCACAATGGCCACATGATCGGTTGTAACTTACAGCTTCACAAATTCAAAAACAAAACATGTCCAGACATTAAATATGCATAACAAAATGGTCTTATAATGATAGACACAATGTTCCCTGTCTTAGTTGCAATGCATTTTGTACAAGTCTTGCTATGGCAAAAAAAAATCTCCTTATTAAAGAACCAATACAACATATTACCTAAAGATAACCTAAACAAACGAGGGTTTCTTTAGTGATTTTTTTTTTCAAACAAATTATTTTTTAAGTCACTGTACATAAAAATGACTAAAAATGTGAATAACAAAAGTCACTGTACATGGGGCAATGGAATGCTAAATTAAAAGCATCTCTGAAAAACACCAAGATCGCAAAAAATACACAAAAGTTGCTCTTCAGGAATGCCCTTAATAAAATAAAATAACCATGCACGCAACATGAAGAAACAGCATATAGCTTTTTAGCACAAATAGTAATGCTTGCAGCACGAAACGACACACAACTAAGCATAACTTATACTAAAGTGAAATTTTTCACAAGTGCAGTTATCTTCCATGTGCAATTGATGTAAATACTTTTTAACTGTTGAGTTTGCACCTTGTTTTTTACTATTACACCTTGTTTTTCTACCATTGCGCCTTGTTCTTTCTTTAATATATAATGTATATTTATTTTGCTTTTGCTTGATATCTTGTACACACCTTGCTGCTTTAACAATGCACATTTCCCCATTGTGTGACAAAGGATTATCTTATCTTATAACATGCAGACATGCAGAGCAGCAATAGCAACAAGAAACAGCATGAGACAGCAGCAGAGATAAAACACAAGGGTCATAACGTAGACCCTAGTACAATGTTAAAAGATGCAGTTACAGGTTAATATGTTTGTATGCACTAAAACACAGGCAGGCCATGCAACACAGAGTTAGGCAGGTTGTCAATAAAATAGATCACCGAGGTACATGATTTTTAAGTTAAACAGGTTTTCATCTCACTGCTTCCAGGACACTGTGGACACACATGAACAGTACTTTTGGGTTGTTTCGTGTACTTGAAAACAATAAATAGTAGCCCATTTTATATGCTAATGATAGTTTTTAAATTTGAATCTGCACAAACGGTAAAAACAAGCATACTTCCTACAACTGGTCCTGCTGGAATATTTTAACTTTTCAGCAAGAAATCCCATCTATCTACAATAATAATCCCGTCAGATGGAGTCCATGTTTTTGGACAGTCTGTTATCAAAGTGTGGGTGGGGGTTCCTCGTAACCATCCTCGTGCCCCCTCAGTTGCGCCTCACGTGACGCCCCTGAAACCAGGGGTAGTGGGAGGAGGAGGAGCCGAGGCGCCGACTTCACTGTACGAGGTTAACGTCGCCCTGTTGAACACAGGAGCGAAGTATGACATGAAAAAACGATACTTTTGACAATGTTCTCCGGACTGGAATGAAAATACAACCCGACGCAGAGCAGCACAGCCTAGGTAAGAGGACTTCAGGTTGTGTACTTTACTTTTTCACTATTTTAAAAGGTGATACAAGTGCAAGGACCTGTTGGAGAGCTAGCCACTGTGAGCTAACGTTAGCCTGTTAGCCGTTGGGAGTTTGGCTCGCGAGTGTTTTGCTGTTGCTTCCTAGTAATAGTAAACACAGGAAGTCAATGTGCTCGTGACATCCTTATTAAAAATTGTCCATCGAAGACAAGAAAAAAACAAAATATATAATTTTACTATACTGTCTTTATGTTGTCACAATTGAGGCTACACGTGATAGGTGTGTGTGTGTCATCCAGATGTTTATTTTTCTGACAGGTAGTCAGAGAGGCTGATGCGCCATACTTGTTAGAAATTTGACTTAAAGCTAAGTGCAAACAGGAAACATGTAGCACAGACGCACAATATGCTTTATGTTGAAACTGTAGCCCAGTTGACTGTTTGTTCGACCTTTAGTTTCTCTCAAGCAGCTCCTGTAAGCAGTTGTTGAATGTAGCTAAGTACTCAAGTACTGTACTTAAGTAAAAAATTCATGTACTTGTACTTAAGTATATTCTTTTCATCCTACTTTATCCTTTTACTCCAGTACATTTCAGAGGGAATTACTGTTATTTTTACCTCACTACATTTATCTGACAGTTTTGGTTACTTTACATATTAAGATTTGTAAAGAAGAAGAGTTTATGAAACATGTTTTGTCATAAATCAAATTACCAAACAGTTCATACAAGTACTATAAAAGTACAGCTTTAATAATCTTTTTCCTTTTTTCCCCCAAAATTTTGAGTTTTTATTTTTTGTAATTGTGACTTTTTTGGGGTTTTTTTTTTCTTCTTTTTAAATAATTTTGAGTTTTTGGGGATGTTTATTTCTGTGTTTTTTTATTTAGATTTTTTTTGGGGGGGGGTTGTTTCTTCTACACACACACACACACACACACACACACACACATATATATATATATATATAAATTATGATTTTTCTGCATTGTGTACTTTTACTTTTAATACTTTAAGTATATGTTTCTGATTATACTCTTACTTTTTCAGTGCAGGACTTTTACTTGCAACAGAGTATTTTCACAGTGTGCTATTAGTACCTTAAACTTTAGTAAAGGATCTGAATACTTCTTCCACCACTGCATGTAACCAGGGATTAGTTCCTAACAGAAGGTTTATTCAACATTACAGAGTAAGAACCACCCGAACTTCCATAAATGGATGCAGAAAGACCAGTTCCAGGTTTTGCGTTCAAAGTTTCCTACACACCTCAGTTAACCTGATTCTTGGCGCAGACCCTGGTACGCGTCAGGGAACTGATTCCTCAGCAGTTTCATACCCACATGACAAGCCATTAGGAGCTGACTGGTTAAATTTAGAGATCCTATCCAGTGTTGCTTCCCAAGTTCATGTTTGTGTGTGTTCAGATAGCAGCATGATGATATCAAGTGGTCTGTGTTTTTACATAAATACTGGATCATATATAATCTGCCAGCAGATCTGGGTATTTTTGTATATTGATAAAAATAATATTGATGTGCAGTAAAACCAGACATGATATCATGAGGGATTTTGGTTGCTCAAAATTTGTTGTGATGAATATTTCTGTTTATTTTATGGTTTATGGTATGGTTTATAGAGCTGCAACGATAAATTGATTAATTGATTAGTCAGTCGAAAGATAATTAATTGCTAACTATTTTGATAATTGTTTAATTACTTTCTAAGAAAAAATATCAAACTTTTGCTTGTTCCAGTTTTTTGAGTGTGAGGTTTTGCTGCTTCAGTCATTTCAACATCTTTGTTGAAAACAAACATCAGCTTGGTTTGGAAACTATTTTACCAAACACTATTTTTTTTGACATTTTATAGACCAAATGATCAAAATCCAAAAGCTTTGCACATCTGTAGGTTGACAGGTGCATAAAAAACACCATAGACAGACTATAATAGAGTGAAATCAGTAAATCAGAAATGTGTTACATATCAATATTTAGGTTTCTAATTAAAATTATTGGGATATTTATTTTGATTTTTTTCATTATTTCCCAGCCCAACCTGAAACTTACGTGATTTTCTAGGGTTAATAGTATGATTTTGAATAAAACAGCTTCCATTGATATCAACCAAAAGTTACTTTATTGCATCACTCCTTGAATGAAATCACACAAATTAAGCCAACATCTTAATTGTCTCCCCCCTCTTATCTGTGTAATTTGGTGCTGAGCCAATGCATGTAATGAAATGAAATCTGGTCGAGTGTGTCCATTGTGTTGGGAAGAGATGGGCGTAGGCCAACCCCCTCATCTAATATTCAGCCTTGAGTGAAGGGGGGATGCTTAGCGTGAGCCCGGCAGTGCTTGTTGATAGTGTGTGCGAGTGAGCAAGGGATAAAGATTGGTGTTGAATAGCCAAATATAAGCTTCACCCTACACCGAGGTAAGGCGTTGCTCTGTTCATCTTTTTGTAGTGTTTTCTAGAGAACATGTGTCTCTTTTAGTAGCTTTAATCATTTATTTTAATAGCTTAAACTGTTTTTATTGGTGTTTTGTTTCAGCTGGTTTTTACTGGATGTGTGTGAGCTCCTATCTGATCATGCTTAACAGAGAGCGAGAGAAATGTTTGCTGATTGGTTCCTGTGTGGTGCTATCATCCACCCATTGTGCTGAGAGACAAGGAGCTGAGGAGGGTGTGTCAACAGGCTCCCTATTGCCTTCACTGTAAACAAAAGATTTTTTTCATTTATGTGTGACACTGCCTGATATGGAAGAACAGTCTGCAGGTGATCCATGACTGAAAAAACAGGGTTGGAGTTCAAAAAAAGAAAGAATATATGTAATTTTTTACTGGTTGTCTGCTCTGAATTGACTGTTTTGGGCCTTTGTGCTGACAGCCCAACAAGCATGTGACATTTAAGCGTTTATTGACCCAAGCCTGAGCTGCTTGTCTCACAGATTATGTTGAAATATCGAGCAGCATGTTTGCTAGTCTTTATGTGAAACCCATTGCCAAGGCAACTTGCAAGCAATGAATGCCGATGATTAATTCTGTGTTGGTGTGGCAGGAAGTGAGTCTGACCATGATGGAAGAGCCCAACTTGATGAATCATTAATGAGTTTTTTATCGATCGGCTGAATCCCTACAAGAACTAAAACAACCACGTTTGAGGGGGGTTTCTTGTCAGGTAAAATAATAAATTCAATGTCTGAGAAGCTTTCATATTTTTCAGTAGGCGAAACAATGCCGTTTTATTTATAAAGCATGGTTCATACACAGAGTTAGGTTCAAGGTGCTGCACAGAGAAGTGAAAACACCAAGTACAAAGTTGAAACAATACAGTTTACAAAGAGCAAAATAAAAGAGATAAGGAAAAAAAAGTGTCTCACTAAATTTGCATTTTTTCTGTGCTTCGTCTCTTGGGTGCATGCTGATTGTGGTCTGGCATCTGGTCTCCACCGTTTTATAAAGCCTCTACCTCACCTGAGTACACACCCATAGACATCCCAAACACAGAAATGAAGAAGAAAACGAGAAAATACAGGCAGAGGGCAACGTTCTTTTTTTTACAATGCTGGAGCCTAAGATAGTTTCTCCAAAGTGGGCCCTTTGCATAGATTTGACAGATGCCGACAATCGCATAACTGCATCTTACTGCTATTTTTCCATCAATGCAAAGCAGTTTCAGTGAAAAAGTGTGCACCTATTGTACTACTTTCAGGCACTTTTCTTGTTTAGTCCACTTTAAGGCAGTGGAGGATGGTAGAACTGAGGTCAGTCTTGATATAATTGGAGCTCACAGTCGAGTGCACCAATTGTCCATGTCATCATTAACTTCAAAGGATCAAAGTTAAAAGACTATTGTTTTTCTTCAGTGTTTTTTTGATGACTTAGTGAACTTTCTTGAGCGGAGCTTTGTGACTGCTCTGCCTTCATTACACTAAGCACAGAGTTCATGTTTTCAGCATGAGCAGGCAGACTGAACTAAACTGAACTGAACCAAGTGCCCCTGTTCGCTCTTGTGTAATGAGCATGTTCAGTGCTTTGTCCTAACCACACTTTTACATTCTGGTTGAAACGTACACATGCAACAATGTCCTAAAGGTTGATGAATCTATTTTTTGGCTGTCAACTTCATATTTGGAAGTGTGTGCATATGCCTGGTGTGACAGTGAAAGCAGATACAGATGCTTGAACAGCAAAATAACACTTTCCAACAATCTACTTTTACTTTAAAACTTAGTTTAAAGTATATAAGGCAAGTTACTTTATATAGCTATTGAGGTAATTTCCTGCCAAAACCAAACAAATCCTCAGCATCATTTACAGTGGCCAAAAGTCCCATATTTTTTCATCCATGTAAAATGTAATTTCTGTGTACTTGAAAGATGTGCTGAGCTTGCTTCTGATGCATAAAGTATTAAAATATGTTGTGTATTTGTTTGATAGTTACATTTTGTATTTGAAAAACAAAATAGTTTGTTTATTGTGTTTTTGCATTTGTAAACCACGTTTGGTTTTTTTTTGTTTGTTTGTTTGGTTGGTTTTGGCAGAATATTACCTATATAAATAGCACAGTTCAAGGGTTTTTTACATAAAGAAGTAAAAAAAACCACAGGTATGATAAAACTTGTTTTTACATTAAAAAAACTTACTGGTAGGGAGAAAAAAATAGTAAAAAAATAAACAACAAAATTAGATGTGTAAATTAAAATAATAAAAATGATAGTAATGATAATAAAAATGACAGATAAAAAGCCAAAATAAAAGCATCATTTTACTTGAAAGGCAGTTAAGAACATAGAAGTGTTTAGACTGTTTTTAAAGCAACACAAAATGCAAAATATACAAAAATGCATGTGAACAAGCAAACACACACATTTAAACCACACTTGTGATAATTTGTTCAATAAATCTTTTTAGAGCAGAAAATATGACCCTCTTTTCTGACTGTATGTCGTGATAATTATAGCAAAAAGATGCCGCCTCTGTTTTTGTTTTTATGGGTGAGTGTGTGCGTGCGTGCGAGCTGGGTTTGGACAGTGCTTAGTGCTTAGCATCCCTTCAAAGACACACCACACCCTCTTCCTGGCTTTAACATCTCTGCTCCTCTCTTTGTAGTGCTTTACATTTAGCTACGCTGGTCACTTAGGAACCATTAGTATCTTCTGCCTTTTGTGAATCTGCTTTCCTCTGGTTCTGCAGTGGTGTACAGGTGGTTAGCAGTCAGCCATGGACACCACCACCTCCCTGAAGATGACCTCCCTGGCCGTTCAGAGTCTGTTCGGCTACGTGGAGGAGGAGAACCTGGCTGCCATCAAAGCACATTTGGACAAATTCAGAGATGTGGACAGCAGGAGTGATGTAAGTCAGTCATTTCACAACAACCCTCCTGTTGGCTCAAGTTGTTTGTCTCGGGGGCAGTATGAAGTAACGAGAGACTATGAGATTTCTTGTTTTTTGGGGGGGGGAAAGGCAAACTAGAATCTGCTGTGAAGCTGTAGCAAAACAATACCACTGAAACTATTCACAAAGATGTTTGCAAAAAGAAGCCAGTGCCTGATATTGTGTTTGGCTCATGGAGGGTTTATGTTTTCTTTTATATAGGCCATATATGAGATATAGTGCTTATAAGTGATATTTACTCTCCCAGGAAGTTCTCATGTGCAAACCCCTTGGATTTAAAGATATGATAACTAACTTTACGGGATTAGCCTCTTGAAACCTGAGCATATTGGCTTAATCTCTTTCAAAAACATGAAGGCAATGAGCAATTTCACAAACATGCCCAAAGCTAGCAAGGAAGTAACAAAAAAAAATACACAAATAGAAAAAAATATTTAAAAAAATAAAATAAAAACAACAAAAAAACAAGAAAATGGATCGAAAAAAGTGCTAAAATTTAAACATAATTTACTTTCAACATATAATTATAGTCAAATATTTCTTTATTTCTTTATTTATGTAATTTTACTAATTACAAGTTCATTTTCTTTCTAATTTTTTGCATCAAATCAAACCAATTTGCTGAAGTTTCAAAGTTTTAAATACTTACATGTATTTAAACTTACTTACATTATGTATACTTACATAAGGCCAAATCTGTCTAACAATTCTCAAACCTAGAAAAATCTGTACTTTTAATCGAGGATACTGTCATGTGGTCGCTGTGGCCTGTCAGCGCAGTCATATCCCCTTTGTGTTGTCTGCCAGACTCTGTCATAAATTAACTTTTTATCTGGTTTTAAGCCACATTTTTTAGATATTGGTCTATTTTAACTACATGTTTTAACAGATGAAGGATTTTAGTTACTGGACGTCTGGATCTTAGGTTCTTAGAGTAACAAGCTGAGCTAATGCCAGCAGCATTTAAGCTCCAGCCCTGCTGTACCCAGCAGTGTCAGAGAAACAGAAATGATTTTAAGTTCCAGGTCTGTATTTTTTTATTTTTTTATTTTTTTGAGAGGAGACCTCTGCAAATAATTTTTCTCTTTGTAAAAATGTCATAAATATTGAACAAAGAAAGCATCCTACTTTGGAGAAACTGACTGCAATGATCGCATTTCTCAAAATGTTGCAAAATGATAAAACATGAAAACTTATAAAGACGGTAAATACTTTTTTAGGCACTGAGTACTCATAGAGAAACATCGATGTTATGAGTTTAATGTTCCTTCATTTCTCTGACCAACAGCACACATTTATTTTCATGTCAGTCCTGCATAAATCATATTTCTTCTTTAAATATCAACATTGCACCAAATCTATGTTAAGAGTTTTTAGGTGTTTTGGGGCAGTCTTTAGACTTTAAGTATATCCATGAACTGTTTTTAGAAGATGCACCAATTTTAGCTGATTCCGATTTCCATTTTTTTGTTCAGACCTGCTGACTCAGATTTCCTTTCTTTCTAAGAACTACAGCATCCACAAACATTTTTGTAACTTGAATGGAAAAGTCTATTTTATGTTCATAATAAAACATTAATTATTAAAGTGATTCTATATTTTCTTAAAAACTGCACCAGGACTTGCAGGTCTCTGGTCATGGCTGATCAAGGTGAACTGTCTGATTCTGATCACTGGCCTATAGATCGGTGCATCTCTTGTTTTTTAAGATTTAAGTCTTCAGTAAGAACAAATGGGTTTGTTGTCAACAAGGAAAAATGTATAACAGCATCATTTTTGAACCTGATTACTAAAAAAAAACTTTTATGTGTAGGCCATGTTGCATTGATGGATTGATTAACAGGTTTTTTTCAGGATTAGAGTTAAATCATCAAACAGTGTCATTGCCTGCCATTTCTCTTCCCAGTGAGTTCTCAGGGGGTTGCAAAGGAAACAGTGTGATTCATTGATATGCTGGTGTGTTCAAATCTTCATCACAGTTTCAGTTCCTTTGCGCTCTCCTTTTTCAGATTGGACAGACTCCCCTGATGGTGGTGTCAGAGCAGGGCAATCTGGAGATAGTACAAGAGCTCATTAGGAGAGGAGCCAACGTTAACTTGGATGATGTTGTAAGCGCGCGCACACACACACACACACACACACATACACACACAAATATAAACAAACCGTCATGAACAGGCACACGTGGCGTTCTAAAACAAATAAAAACGCTGTAGAGTCCAGGCACAGGTGAAAAACAATGTGGTCATTTTAACCACATTACCCAAAGACGACGTTGAACGAGTGGCCTTGATGTTCCATCTTGCTGAACTCACCACACTCGGGCTTTAGTCCACAGCTATTATGAGCCATCACAAGCCATAATGACAACTTATTACACATTTTTACCTTCGCTCTTTTGACTAAATGACAGGATCCACTTGCTGGCCAACACCCTGCACCTCCAGAGGCCAGCCCCTCACACGCACACACTCACGCATGCATTTACCCTCCCACTTAGGCACACGCATGCATGCTCACACACCTCTCATTACTATCTCACGTACATGTAACCTGCTATTACGCATCATTCTCCCACTAACACAGAAGAAGGCAGGAGAAGAAGTGCATGTCCTAGTTGCACTTGTTTTCCGCACTTTAGTCTCTGACGCTCCTGTCTGTCCATGCGACACCGTGTTCCCATGAGCACCTGGTATGACCAGCTGGTAGGTACAGGGCTTTAAGGAGCCTGGGCTGTCCCACGTTGGCCTCGGACAGACATTTTCCCAAATGGATTTGGAGTCTAATGGGAGTTCCTACGGTAACAGGTTGTCTGTGTGTGCAGGACTGCTGGACGGCGTTGATCTCAGCAGCTAAGGAGGGCCACATCGAGGTGGTGAGGGAACTGCTGGAGAACAATGCTAACCTGGAACATCGTGACATGGTGAGAACACAGAGTGAAGTGTTTTTCTTCACCTAAATACTTCATTCATACATGTCTTCCCAAACTGTATACTACACAATACCTCTAACAATGATATCATGTCCTCTGGAAAGGCCATAAAATTTTACCAGTATTAAACCAAGGAAATGGTGAAAAAGCTGAATTGGGTTTAAATTTGGGGATAAAGATGGGGGTCATCCTTGTTATCAAGTGAATGAGAGGCGTGCCACGTAAATGACCTTGGTTTGATTCTAGAGAACTTTGCCGTATGCCATCCCATTTATTGTCTTTCTTTGATTCCTCTATATCCGCTATAAAAAGAATGTCTAAAAGGACAAGAAGAGTATGTTAAGAGGTAAAAATAAAACTGGGCTGCAGGTTAGAGCAACACTATGGGATAATAAAGTATCCTCAGTGCAAATAAGACTTGACAGTAAGGATTAGGGAATATACAGTTTTTATTGCTGATTGCGCTACAAAACACTCACACTAAATTGATTGTAATTTCCATTTTCAGGATTATGGTAAATATCATATCCAGCAGCAACCAAAGAGACTCCTGTTCAACTAACAATAAAAGAGACTGCAGAAATAAGCGGCTTATGCAACAACCTCAAAAGAAAACAAAAGATCTTATTCAAGCACCAGAATATTTCATATCAAAAGATATAATGCCATATCACATGGTTAAAAAAAGCCTTTTTTTTTTAAATTATATTTTAGCTATTTATTCGTATTAGGTAGGACAGTTCTAAGCGTGAAAGGGGGAGAGAGGTGACATGCAGCAAAGGGCCGCAGGATGGATCAAATCCACGGCTGCTGCAACAATGACACAGCCTCAGTACAGTAGCTCTACCAGGTGAGCTACTGGATGCCCTAAATCCCATTTTAATATTTTTTTATTGTTTTTCACAAAACGCATGTCCTATTTGTACTGCAATAAAAATATTTGTTTCCTAACAAAATTTAAGGTGATTCTAGTCATAGCTAAACAACATGAAGCAATAAGATACCATGTCAAACTTCTAAATCAAACATTAAACTAAAGCTTGAGTGGTTGGTTAACATGCTGCTCAGACTTGTACTGTCAGTTGACTCTTTAAGTACGATAATGTGTAGCCTTTATAAAGTTCAAAATATAATTAAGTCTTGATTGTATGTACTTTAATGATTTCTGTAAAATGGAATGACCCCAGTGCTGGTTGAACAGAATCATCTATTGGCTTTGAAATGGACATAAAATGAAATTAAATAACATGTGATGGCTCCTCTCCAGTAGTAATCCTATTTCCTGAGCTCTGGTTGTCTCTGCATGGGGTAGTGATATGATTTAGTCTTTGGATCGAGACCTCTCAGAGGCAGACAGAAGTCTGCAGGCTTTCTGTAGCAGCTATTCTGTATTCATGAGCAGACTATTGGAAACATTCAGATGAGATACACATATTTATTACCTGAGGCTTAGCAGATTAGGTTTTGTGATGTAGATGCAATGTTCATTTCCAGCAGTCAGAAATGCTAAAAATGTAATCCCAATGAGAGGTAACCATCGGCAGTTTGTAGGTAATGTATATGGCACTCAATGATTGGACTTTTTTATGTCCTTCAATATTTTATTATGGATGATGAGACACTAAGGGCTGATTTTACATCCTCGGCCTGTGTGACTTTTTGGAAGAGGCTCAGAACATCAACTGACTCATTGCCGTGCGTGGCGTGTCTAAGCTGCACAGGACAGATCACAGCCAGTCATCACAGTGGGATTATAATAAACCACACTGCATGATACGGTTCACTCACTGGAAAGTGTGTCACACCAGCTGTAAATAGCACATTTTCCTACCACAAAATCTGCTTAGTTTTGACCTGTGCTGCTAGGATTTAATACTGTTGTTACCCTTACACCTTACTGTGATAAAATAATACCTATATTTGTTTCCAGAAGATTACATACAAAACATACATTCCATATGCAGAAGTGCTTTTTATTTATGAACAAATGTCCTCTCCTGTCCTTTCAGTTTTTCTGTTCAACTAAACTGTGCTCTTTGTGTGTATTCTACTCAGGGAGGTTGGACTGCCCTTATGTGGGGAGCCTATAAAGGTCGCACAGATGTGGTCCAGCTGCTCTTGGAAAAAGGAGCTAACCCCAACATCACTGGTCAGGTACTGAGACTGGACACACTGCATTTTATCTTATCTATTGTCTGTTGTTCCTTCATATCAGTAGTGAAAATGACATAATAATAATATAGGTAATATAATATATAAATGTCTTTTATATCTTTTGTATGTATTGTCTTGCTCTTATCTGGACCATTGAGTCTGTAATAAAGTTTATTATTTATTTATTATAATAGGTATGTTTACAATGCATGACATGAAAATAGTCTCTGAACGGGGCAGTTTATGTTCATATTATGTGTGTAACTGTGTAAATGTAATCCAATGTTTCAAACTGATACACCATGTAAATGTCAGTGCTAAACGTAAGTTCACATAAGTTTAGAGTGACTAAAATGTGGACACAGACTCAACCTTGCTCTTCAGTGCGATTCCTCCCCCATCATCTGCTGTTTCAGTCATGTAAGGTGGCTTAAAGCATTAGTACGACCACAGGCCTGACACTGATCATTAGTTACTGTCAGCATGACTTCACCCCTCTCCTCTGGCCCAACAGTACAGCGTCTACCCCATTATCTGGGCGGCAGGTCGAGGCCACGCAGAGATTGTCCATCTCCTGCTGCAGCATGGAGCCAAGGTCAACTGCTCCGACAAGGTAACTACATACTGACAGATGTTCATCATTTACTTGTTTTTAATCACACAGATGATGTAGTTAGTGGTATGAGCTAAAAAGATTCAAGTGCTTTGGTCCATATCCAGCTCTCAGTTCCCCAAGTCTCTTTTCACTCTTCCTTTATTTATTCATTATCCTTCTTTCATGATTATTCATCCCTGGGTAAGCCCCTGGGTATTCAACTACATAGTATTTTGCCACTCATGTCTCATGCACTGTATTATATTTTCTCCTTTTCTCCACAGTATGGTACCACTCCTTTGATCTGGGCAGCCAGGAAGGGCCACTATGAAAGTGTGATGCACCTTCTGGCAAATGGAGCTGACGTGGACCAAGAAGGAGCAGTGAGTAGATAGTAGCTTTTCTGTGAATGGTTGTTTCCTATTTGTCAGCAGCATTCAATAGTGATCCAACACTATCATACTTTCATAGAGAGTGACCTCACAAAGCCTTTTTGGCCTTTGTTTTCTGTTGGTTTGTACTAGTAAAGTATTTTGGCGTATAGCTGAGCTGCAATTGAGTTTGAATTTCAGTTTACCATTGTATTTTACGTATTTATTAATAAGACCGCATTGAAAATGTCAGTTTCAGGCGCAGTGTCTGTCAAGATATTTCAATAATGTATTAATTAAAAATGGAGCCCGATGAGGGGGTCGATAGTCAGTAGAAAAATGTCAAAAATAAATAAATAAATAGAATAAATCTGAAATTAGAGCTGTAAAATTATGGGGGAAAAAATCTCAGATATTGTCTGAGATTAATAGGGTAAACAACAAAAGAAAGTAAAGTCAAGAATTTTTGAGAGAAAAAAATCAGTAAAATCTCGGAGATTAAAGACGTAAATTTAAGAGTAAAAAAATCATTTTGTTCACTTCATTTTGCAAGGTTGAATAAACTTCACACATAAGACACCATTGCAAACAGGGAATCTCTGAAAACGTGGAGTTAAATGACGATTGTTTGAATGTCCAATCAAGATGTCCCCCAGTGGTTCAAAATAGTTTAAAAAAAGTCAGATTAGACTCATACAGGACATGAATACAGGTATCCTGGGTGAAAGTCCTGTGTGTCATCAGTTCATCCACCATGACTTCTTCTCTGTGTGGACTTATACCATGTCACCTAACTTTATGGCAGTAAGCGCTGAAGGCATTTTTCCTGTAACTAAGTTACTTAAATGTTTTAAATCAAGACTTCTTTCTTGAAAATGTATGAATTCATAATCTCAAAGACTATTCTAGTCTCTTTCCCATAAATTTGGGTTTTTTTTCTCGTAAATTTACCACGACAGCAATATAAGTTAAAAAAGTGGAAAAATATGGAAATGGAAATTATGTTATTGTTACTCGGATTACAACACCGTCTATATGGCTACAGCTGAGTAAGTCTTATTTTGTTTGGGCTTCATCGTGGGTGCTATGACACACAAAGCGGCCTGTGTCGTTTTCGCACAATCAAGATTTAATGCTCCCAAGCGCCACAAACTCATTAGTAAACCGCAATATTAAATAATTGATTGCATCAATGACGCAGTGCATCTGTGCTCCTTCGAGTCATGTTGCATCTGTGCTGTCACACACTAAATGATGTGACAGTTCGATACGTAGCATCAATAATCAAATGGAACTAAAGCAGCTAATGTTGCAGAGCAATTAATTTATGTGTGATTTAGAGACTCTTGTGCCTGGAAAGATACATGAGCTATTGGGCTCACTCGACGTTAGATCAAAAATAAATTGTCATTAAGCCTGTAGTGTCCCCCAGAGCTGCTGAAATAAACTGATAACATTTGGGAAATACATTTGGTTAATCATTAGCCATAAATTATTTAATTTTTGCCATATTGATCACCAAAAGAAGATAAAGCTAGGAAGTCATTGTTCTAGACTACCTTAACTGAATTATGTTCCTGACCTTAGAAATAGATTTTTTTTGCCTTTTTAAATAGTGTATAAATGTATAATGTATTTTATCTTTGTTAGTTTTTTTTTAATTAAAATAATTTTAATTTTTAATTTTGAAAAAAAATAACAACTTTTATCTTTTGAAGTTGTTTTATACAATTCCAATATTAAAATATGATCCCATATCTTTTATACATTTTTTTTTTTTTAAATTGTGAATGTAAATGAATATAATTTTATAATCCTTTCATGTAAATGAGCATCAACACAACAATACTGTACGTATAATCTTCTTTGGCTCACCCCCCACCCCCAACCCCCCAAAACATTGAAAACATAATAAACGCTAATCAAAATCCTAACACCATGTCAAGTAGAGAAAAACTTCTGTAGTCTTAAAATGTAAGGGTTTGACAGTCTGAAATTGAGATTCTCTCTTTCTGTGTCCTTTCAGAACTCAATGACGGCTCTGATTGTGGCAGTGAAAGGCGGCTATACAAAAGTTGTAAAAGAGCTGCTGAAGAGGAACCCAAATGTCAACATGACGGACAAGGACGGCAACACAGCCTTGGCCATTGCTGCTAAGGAGGGTCACACTGAAATCGTGCAGGACCTGCTGGATGCTGGCACCTATGTCAACATACTGGATAGGGTGAGGCCACCGTATAGCAGCATCACAAAAGCTTGCTGTTTGACAATTTGGAATAGCAGGTAATATAAAATGCATTATGATTGACAAATATGTCATGTCTCTGTCTGTTTTTCTTCTCTGTCTCTTTTACCATCTCTGTCAGAGTGGGGAGACAATGCTGATTGGAGCAGTGAGAGGAGGCCATGTGGAGATAGTCCGAGCTCTGCTGAACAAATACGCTGATATTGACGTCAGGGGCCAGGTAGGAGCTCCTCTCCTACTATCTTTGCTGCTATATTGATGTTGAAAAAAAACAGGCATGAGGTCTTCTTGTGTTTTCTGTGTGATGCGTCATGCTGCTATTCAACACTGTTAAGTTCTGTTGTTTTTTGGCAAAGTAAACTTAAACCCATGGCATTACACACATTTACACAAGGATTATTGCTGTAAATGCCCTATAAATGATGCCCTATGCATAATGCTATGCTTTTTACATAAACAGTACACAATAAAAACAATGCACTGCATTCTCTGTTAGCACTGCTTTGTATTTTTGTCAGAGTTTATTATTTCTAAGATAAACTAGTATTTGCCATATCCTTTTCAAATCAGGATGGAAAGACTGCCCTCTACTGGGCAGTGGAGAAAGGCAACGCGACCATGGTGAGAGACATCCTACAGTGTAACCCTGACACTGAGAGCTGCACTAAGGTACGGCACACTCGCACATATGATTTCTCTTTTAATTTCTACTGATATACATACAAGTAAATATCTTATATACTGGGTTTAAGATAGAAAAATTAAAGGCATTTCCATTCACTTCATTAAATAAGAATATTAACAACAGAAATCTGCTATTTTGGAAAAATCTGTTGATCACCAATGCAGGCAAGCAATCATGAGTATCGTCCTAAAACAGCTAGTTTCTTTCTGAAAACCTGTTGTGTGTAAGTAGTGGTATTTTGATAAATTGTATATATAAAACTGTGGTTCCCGACATTTTTGCTTTTTGCTTATCACTGAGTACAGTCAGTGATAGAAAAGAACCCTTGACAAAGTGAAATATTTTACGTATATTTCACATTATTTTCATTCATTGCATAACAATAACAGTTCAGAACAAGTGATAAACTGTATAAGTATTCTACATAGTGAGCATGATAACTGCATGAAGTGTGTGTAAAACAAGTGATTGGGATTCATTTTGAGCAGATTACTTCCTGTAAAAATTGGACCAGATGAGTTTTGGTGATTTTAGTAAGTTTTTTTTATATGATTCTCTGTTGTGTTATGCATTTTTAAAAATCTTTTTAACAATCACACTTAACAGGCTCCTTCCCCCTGATGGTTGGCCATTATTTCATCAAATCTTTGGTTGTTTTAACTGCATATTCTCCTAATGGAGAAAGAGGCTGTTAAGCAGAGAATCTAGGCTCTGCGAATATAGGTTGTATTCAGGTCTTCGTTGTGCCCTTTTCCTGTGAATTAAAACAAAAATACATCTTAAAAATGATCTAAACTTTAAAAATAACAGTGTCATTTGTTTGCTATATATAATTTGACTGCTGAGATATAGGCCTACTCTATATATTTCTGAAAAATGTTCTTACACCCCTGAAAGTCGACAGGCTTTGTGACAGTCATGAAGCTTGATGACCCCTAGTGGGGGTCGGGACCAATAATTGTCCAATGTGAGGAGATTTTCCTGTTCAAAATAAAATCTATAATGATATTGATGTTCAATATCTTTTCGTTTTAGGAGGGGGAGACCCCACTTATCAAAGCCACTAAAATGAGGAACATAGAGATAGTGGAACTTCTGCTGGATAAAGGAGCCAAGGTGTCTGCAGTGGAAAAGGTACTTTTTAAAAACACACTTGCACACACCGATTACAGAAATATCTTGTCAAAACAGTACTTTTATTGCAGTATTAAGCTTAGTGATGTGGAAGATTATTTTTAGTTTTTCTTTCACAATAGTTACTTTCAGTTTGTTTGTCACAACAAGTAGTCAATTCAGTCTTTTCTTTCTTCAGAAAGGAGACACACCCCTCCACATTGCCATCCGAGGGCGAAGCCGAAAATTGGCCGAGCTGCTGCTGAGGAACCCTAAAGATGGCCGTCTGCTTTATCGCCCCAATAAAGCTGGAGAGACGCCGTACAACATCGACTGTACCCACCAGAAAAGCATCCTGACACAGATATTTGGAGCCAGTATGACCCATTTTTCTCCCCATTTCATTTACACAGAATTGTGTTACAAAACAAGCTCAAAGAGAGTGAGAATTTGGAAAAGATTGAATCGCTTAACTTTTTCTTCTCTTATCTTCTTCTGCACTGCTTAACCTTTTCTCTCTCTCTCACTCAGAGCACCTCTCCCCCACTGAGTCAGATGGAGACATGTTGGGTTATGACCTGTATAGCAGTGCTTTGGCAGATATCCTCAGTGAACCCACCATGCAGCCACCTATCTGTGTTGGACTGTACGCTCAGTGGGGCAGCGGCAAGTCTTTCCTTCTTAAGAAACTGGAGGGTAAGTAAGCCCACAGCATTAAAAACTGTCTCATAAAAAGATGAAAAGTACCAAATTGTGGAAATTTGTTTTTTGGACAGTGCCTTTCCTCAGTTTACTTTAATCCTTTTCTAGCACTCAAAGTTATGACATTTTGTTTTGATTTTACATCATATCCTCACATAGTGTCCTACATTTGAATCTCTCTGTATACTTGATTGAAATCCTTGACATAAGATTATTTTTTTCCCTCCTCTTGTCCATCAGATGAGATGAAGACCTTCGCAGGCCAGCAGATAGAGCCATTGTTCCAGTTTTCCTGGCTGGTGGTGTTTCTCACCTTGCTGCTCTGCGGCTCAGTGGCTGTGGTTCTGGGCTTCACTGTTGATCCCAAGCTGGCGATCGCTGTCTCCCTCAGCCTCCTCGCTCTGCTCTACATCTTTTTTGGTGAGAAAACAGATGAGCTTGAAATGAGACACTGACATGATAAGTGATGACTATGAAGAAATTTAGTTTCAAATGAACTGCTCCACAGAGAGAGCAGCCTCCGTCGAAGTGGTTTACTTACATAAGGACAATTTTTTGTATTTAGGATTACAAACAGAAGTTCCACATGGATTAAATAGAAATACTTAATACACGTTTAAAGAAAGCGGTGGAAAGGAATGCGACATATTTTTAGAGAGTAAATATAAATGAAAATACTATTTTATTAATTTTTACAAGGTTTGCTTTTTTCTCAACAGTTTAATTTATTTAAATATTTAGGGCATATGTGAATCATTAGTTCAGTGACAGATGCTTTTCCAGACAAGTTAGTACCCATAGTTACTAAATACCTCTATACATTGAGAGATATAATACAAAATTAATAATAATAATGATAATAATAATAATAAATACCAGAAAAAAATATAATTAAAGATAAGATTGAAATAAAATAGAGATATGTAATAGTGATATTTATACAAGGTTTTCTGTATGACTAGAGTGTACTATCATGGAGCTTATATCAAACATGACAATGGCTTGAGCTTCTTAACTTGAATTGAAGAGAACCCACAAATGCCTCAGAATTGAACTTAACCATTGTATCATGGTTTCTTTTGGGGGAAGGGAGGCTTGTTATATTACTGAAAAGCTAAAACAATTCCACCCCATCCACTGTCTCTAGTGTTGGTGTACTTTGGAAGTCGGCGTGAGAGGGAGAGCTGGAACTGGGCGTGGGTCATCAGCACCCGTCTGGCTCGACAGGTCGGTTACCTGGAGCTGCTGCTCAAACTGATGTTTGTCAACCCTCCTGAACTTCCTGAGCAGACCACACGCGCACTGCCTGTCAGGTGACAGAGACACACACATGCATACACACACACAAACATAGGCAGTCACTGCTGAGTTCTGTCAGTTACCCAGGTCCAAGAAAAAACGTACACTTCACAGTTACAATATCAAGCTGCATTTATTGTAGTTTTAAAACTCAAATGTTGTGTTAGAAGCATTGACTGTTACATTAATTATAGCACTGTTAACAACACTGTTGGAATGAACACAAGTCCTAGTACCACCTGAAGTTTGCTGTGTTACTTAGTGGATCAAGGCATCATTTCTGTGTCTCACATGTCACACAGGTTCCTGTTTACAGACTATAACCGTCTGTCCAGTGTTGGAGGGGAGACCTCTATGGCTGAGATGATTGCCACGCTCTCTGATGCTTGTGAGCGGGAGTTTGGTTTCATGGCCACCAGGCTCTTCAGGGTTTTCAAGAACGATGAGATCCAAGGTAACATTGCTGTCTTTGGCTTTAGGTGACAGTCATGTAATGATGATAATATTGACTCAGCCAGCACACAAAGTCTAAATTAGATATAGGAAAAAAATTACATTTGCAATTAATTACATTAATATGTGTTAATGGCTGAAAAATTAAAATGTGTATGTGCGCTATACAGTTTTTGTAGACTGAAAAACAAACATTTAAAGAAACAAACATTTTCCTGTTTAATAACACAGTGAACCAAGTCCCCTTAAGCGTTCTTGTGATTGGTATTTAATTTATTTTGGCGTCACTGCAAAATTAGATTGAGGATACTGTTGAAAAAATTATACTCATGAAAGCAAAATGAAGCCCAGGTTAGTATAAACTTTGCCGAAAATGAACTGTTGAGACATTTTTTAGTCTTTTGTAATCTAAGTGTGACTCTATTATATCATCCTCTGTCATACCACAGGTAAGAAGTGGAAGAAAACGTGCTGTGTTCCTTCCTTTGTGCTGTTTGCCCTGACACTGGGATGCCTGATCACCGGTATGGCCCTGTTGGCCATCTTTAAGGTGTGTTAATAGAGCGATGAACCTGACACTGCATTTAAACTGAAAGCTTTCTAACCACTACTTCACTGGATGCCTCAGTAACCAGTTTCAATGCTTTTATTTCCCAGGTGAAGCCTGAGAATTTGACTACTTCACTGGATGCCTCAGTAACCAGTTTCAATGCTTTTATTTCCCAGGTGAAGCCTGAGAATTTGACGGTAAATGCAGTGCTGATAGCCATGGCTAGTGTGGTGGGCCTTGCCTTACTGCTTAACTGTAGGACCTGGTGGCAGGTGGCAGACTCCGTCCTGAACTCCCAGAGGAAACGGCTGCACAGTGCTGCCAACAACTTGCACAGACTCAAGAGTGAAGGATTCATGAAGGTAGATGAATGCACTTTATTCATTGTACCAAATGAAGGATGAATGCAAATCCTTCGACATCCTGTTGTCATGGCTAAAGGGGCATCCTGCGTGCTTATGAAATTATGAAGCTGTAGTTCCTAAATCCAATCAATTTCCTAAGTCCTTGTTTTGAGCCATTGATTTTCTTCCTCTGTCTCACACCAGGTTCTAAAGCATGAAGTGGAGCTAATGTCAAAAATGGCCAAAACCATTGACGGCTTTACCCAGAACCAGACACGCATGGCCGTCATCATTGACGGACTGGATGCCTGTGAGCAGGACAAAGTTCTACAGATGCTGGACACGGTGTGTACTTACACGAGGTTCTGTGTGTGGGAACATAAATTATGACTCCCTTTTGACTGATTACATGAGAATATGAAGTGATTACATTTTTCAACATCTGTCACTCAAGCAAATTTCTAACCATGAGACAGACTGTTGTAGAGCTGCTGCCATGTGGCCTTAACTTTTAGTGGGTCTTCCACCTGTGTGCACAGAGCCCACACATCACCAGTGCTGTGCAGCCACCCTGGTGTTCCCAGCTGCCTCAGCTCGCCTCCAAGTTTAAATTCTTCTTCCCAGCTGCTGTAATAAAATTTCCTTTAGCCAAATGTTATTATTTGATGAAGTAATCCCAGAGAAGATGGCAACCTCCTGTGTGCTAATGTAATCTTCTCATCTCTGCAAGCACCTCCCAGTCGCTCTGAAACCATCTTGTTTTCAGAGAAATTCAAACACAGCACTTTAAAATCCATTTCTTGTAGGTTACACAAATTTAATCTTTTTAATTTTTTCAGTCTGTGTACTTTTCTGACCAGATAATGTGCATTTAAGATGCAGATCATGTGATGGCGCCTTCATTGATGGTGCCGACAGCTGCTGTGGGGACAGAGGTTCATCATCTTGTGGGACGAGGCTGAGGGTGCAAGCCAGGGGTTAACAAACCGTGCATGCGTGTAGCACAAATCAATGTCCTGTGACACTTGGACAATGTCCCTTAGTTAGCAGAGTGGAAATCCCCAGTGCCATGTGCTGCAGCCAGCAAGCTCTCACGGGAGTCATTGAAATTAAGTACTACATCTGACTGTTGCCTCTAGCTGACATGTTGTTGATTAGATTGCAATCTATTCATTTTGACATTAAAGTAGTAGATTTCTCAGAAGGATTTGCTGCGCTAAAAACAAATATTTGTCCCCATGATTGAACCAAATTATACTCACAAGTCCAAGTTCACAAGTCTTTGTCTGGGAGCATCACGTTTCATGAACATATTTTATGAAATGACAAAAAAGGTGGTGAGAGATGTCCCTTAGTCACTAACTTATGGCTCCTTTCTCATTCCAGGTGAGGGTGCTCTTCTCCAAGGGCCCTTTTATCTCAATCTTTGCCAGTGACCCCCATATTATCATCAAAGCTATCAACCAAAACCTCAACAGCGTGCTGAGAGACTCCAACATCAACGGACACGACTACATGAGGAACATCGTCCACCTGCCAGTGTTCCTCAACAGCAGAGGCCTCAGTACGGCCAAAAAGCTCTGCATGGCAGCTCCTGTCAATGGAGAGCCATCTACTGCTGAGGGTAAAGGATAAGGACTAATATACAACATATTGTATTGTGTACGCATTATATGGATTATTGCACTCAGTTGTGGGTCATTTGACACATGAATTGACAGGTTCTGAAGATGTAGTTCTGTTTTAAAGGGCAGCTACAATATTTTCTGAGGCTTTAAGTCATTCTGTAGTCTCCCAGTAGTATTCTGTATGGATTAATATCTGAAAATGTAAGATTTGATATGGATTTTTTTGTGTCAAAATGATACTTTCACAAGCCCTTCCAAAAACCTTTTCCCACATGACCTCAGGTAGATTTCTGCATAATGATGTTACTACATGTAAACCTATGCACTGCTGTGAGCACCACATTAGTTCAGTTCTGAAAGTCAAACAATAATACTAACTAACTAACAACTGAGGCAGCAGTAGGCCAGCGACTTCCATGTCCTGTGCAGTAAACTCACTTACACTTTTTGTCAGTGGACTCTGGTGGCATTAAAGAGGGAGATATGAAGCTTCCATGCAGCGAGCAATGTGTTTTGGGGTTGAGAGAGGGGAGGGCATCAGCTCTGTTCTCTACGTTACTGCTTTTTACCAACAGCTGACTTTCCATTTGAGAAAAGAACAGAGAAAAGAACACAGATGGACTCGCCCTTAATTAAAGACATGTAATATTTGTTGTTCTTTTGATTTTATTTTATTTTTTCCTCCAAAAACATCAGTCAGCTGTTATTTTCTTTTTCTCTCCCTCTCCAGGATGGCATGACGACATGGACAGGAAGATGTCTTTGACCAGCCTGGGCCAAGACCAGGCCAAGTTTGGCAGCAAGACCACCCTAAACCGCAGGGTAACAGCTGTTCAAGTTTATTTGTACAGACCAATATCACATTCCATGTTTTGTTAGGGTTTACAGCTCCACATCAGTGATTCCAAACCCCACCCAAGCTCTTTCACTGAAGAATCAAGGATGACACATAGACAAAAAACCATGGGAGATGGTGTTCAAAGAGAGACCCTCCTTCTCAGATGGCAGGGGATGCAGTATGAGTTATAAGTGGAACAATGCTAGTAATAATAGACTGGCAATAACAGAGATACAATTCCAAGAGTAGGATTATAGTAAATCCAATTTAGTTATACGAAAACTAATATATCAAGCACTGTTTATTCTACTTGTCACTCTAAATAGACACAATTCACACCCCACCCTAACCCAAAACAACCGAATCAAAAAAGCCAGCACTAATTACAAATTGCAGAGAAGCTCTCGATACAAAATTTAAAATGGAGACAGATGTATTGTTTGTAGAACGGAGTAAAATAAATTGATTTTCCCACCACTGTTATTTCCACAACACTCATGCTATCTGGATATATACAGCTGGAAATTAATATCATGACATTAATCAAACCAAATTAAAATGCAGTTAGTTCACCACAATAAGAATAGAAAACATTAGATTAGGGTTAGAGATGCTGGGTAGAGATCCTCACTGCTTTTTCTTTCCGGCCTCCTCCCTGAGTGGCAGAGGGGGGGGTTCAGTACAGGCGTGTGGTTGGCAGGCAGTGTGGAGGCCAGAGGACAGAAGGAGACACACGGAGACGAAAAAGAGAGGTGCTCGGTGTGCAGCCAAGGTTCCTGGTGTAATTGATGTAATGACTGTTTATCCTTCCTGCTGCGTTGCCACAGCCTAATGACAAGGCCTAGCAGCAGTGGGTCCCTGTGACAAAACACTGGCACCAGGTCTGCTGGCAGGAGGCTAAGTGACTCTGCTGCTGTCGCTGATGCCTCCCTCCCCCCGGCGAGACATTCCCACTACCCCTCCTTTCTTCCCGCCTCCCTCTCTTGTTTGTTTGTTTGACATTTGTTTGTACCTCGGGTTTATCTAGTACCCTCAATTACTGGTGTTGGTCCTTCCATTACGGGGCGGCATGCTCTTTTTATTTGCCCTCCGCCACTAGCTAGCTCTTGGCAGAAGGGCCCTCTTTCTACAAGTGGAGATTAAACGAGGGCAGGAGGGGAAAATGAATTAGTGGCTCTCCATTTTCATGTGGCTTCTCAAGTTGCTGATGACATTAGGAATATCTCTACCATCTTATTTCCATTTATTGGAACTAAATGAATCCAGTTTATAATGGAAATAAATAATAATTACCTGGAACTCTGCATTTAGTTTTTCGATACTGTTTTTGTAGTTTTTGTTTTCGTCGAACACAAATGCACAGGAGAACTGAATAGCAAGCTCACCAGGGGTAATACAGTACAGTTCATACATTCTCCGTTGTAAGCCTTGTTTACCCTCCGAAAAGATCAAAGAAAGAAAGAGAGGCATCAAGTAAGGATCGCCTCAAGTCCAAGTCAGTATCATTTTAAAGTCTTTCAAGGACTAGATTGACTGACTATTGTCTTATGACATTCATTCAGCAGTAACCTCGGGGCAGAAATAAATAAACATGTTTAGAGCCTTGTACAAAAAAAAGGTTATGGTGTCTGTACGTGGGTGAGTTTTTATTTAACTTGCCTTAAGTTGCAGTATTTCAGGGTAGACTGCTTGAATGACACGTTGCCTGCAACACTTCACTACAGTCCATAAGTCAGATCGACCCCCCGCTCCTCCACAGTTCCAGCCGCTTGTCCAAATACTTTTACGTCTGGCTCCGAAACCAAGAAAATTGACGTCCGATATGCCTAACTCAAGGCTTCAAAATGGGAGTCCACACACCAGTGGGTGACGTCCATCATCTTTACCGTCAATGCATTGATCTAGCAAATTCACATACAAACCCAGTGCAAAGCCATTGTGCAAATAAATCACACAAAAAAATAAACTGGGAAAAAATTGTAAATGAGATAGGGAGGAGATAAAAAGGTTCACAATACCAAGTATTTCCTTTCTTGCTATATAATATCCATTTTCATTTGTAATTACCATTTTCATCCATACTCTAACATTTATGGATACAAAGCAGATAAAGGAATTAGAAAATAATTACATTTTTGACATTTTAGTAAACCATATACCTATGTTAAGGGAAGAAAAAATACATTCAGTATTTCTAAAAAATAAGGCAATCACCTTCACAAAGTTAAGTTATATTTCACAGAATCGTTGAAAACTATCAGCAAAGAATAGAAGAACCGCTATAAATAAGCAAATACAGAAACAATTGTCTGAATGACCCAGTAAAACTGTTAAGCCGCATTAAAATTCAATATATATTGAAAAGTCAGCCACATAGGACTGTCTGTATATGATGGACCTTTCCAGTACTGACTGAGTGTCGGCCATATGTTTCATCTCTTTGAGAAAGAGGTCATGAGACTGGCGTTACGACTTCAAAGTCAACCAAAAGCCTCGCCTTGGCTCATGACCATGGCAGCTGTCTGATATCATCACAGCTGTTCTCTGCGAGATCTGTGTCAATAGCTCGCCTGTGTGTCATGACGGTTCGGCTTTGGACAGTGGCTCTTTGATTTTTATTTGCTGTCACAGGGAATTATATGTTTTGCTCATGAAAAGATTGATGATATTGGGGAAAAGTCAGAAGATGTTCATTATAGTCCCAAAATAAAATTTAGAAAATGCTCTTAACTGGTTTAAATGGTTTCACTCACTACTCTGTCCTGGGGTTAAGCTGCAAACTGCTGCTGGATTATTTTTACAGTCATGCTGCTGAAGTTTTAGTAACATTGATATGCAAAATTAAGATATTTTCATTTTGAATGACAGCAAAATAGCCCATAAATGTATAATGGGGTTGCATGTAAGCAGTGAAACGTGGATGGGGTGCGTAGGAAGTCAGAATTAGAAGAACATGAGGCTGTATCCACCATCTTCATGTATTTCTCGATCTAGTCAAGCAGAAGGTTTTGCAGTGACATGGCCTGAGATCACATGGTGATCCTTAAACGTCTGCACTCTGGTCTCATGATGCACAGCCCACAGGGATGACGCATAAGTAATCAAAACAGTGCAACAGTGAAGATTAATGTAAACACATTTGTTTCACTTGTGCTTACATTTTGTCTTCAGAGAAAGCTTATTTATAAGACTTCCCTGTACAGTATATGGCTGATAAATGTCTCTTGTGACTGTAGTGTTTTCTGTGACTTTAAGACAGTTTCAGCTTTCCCACTGACAAACTGCTTTTTTGACACACAGTATTAAACTGCCATTCTGATTGAAAATTCTGATAAATTTAAGTTGCATAAAACAACAAATGAAACCACAGGCTTGGAGACATATTCATCTTACTAAGCCAGCTGGAAACATGATGAATCCAAATGTGAAATATCTGATCTTATGCTAATTTAAGTTTCTGTGTTTTTTTTTTTAAAGGACACATACCGGCGTCGGCAGATGCAGAGGACCATCACCAGACAGATGTCCTTCGACCTCACCAAGCTGCTGGTGACTGAGGACTGGTTCAGCGACATCAGCCCACAGACCATGAGGAGGCTGCTCAACATAGTTTCTATCACAGGTAAAGAATAGACCATATTCTGCTCTAGCGTCATCCTTAATATCATCGTCATCTCATAATATTAAATAAAAGACCATTTGTCTTTACAGCAACATCTGAGTTATTAAATCCTAATTTAAATAGTTGGATGGAGAGCCAGCCTTTGGGAAATATTACAGGGGATTGAAGATGAAAAAGAAACCCAAACAAAGCTCTGCAGGGATTTAATTTCAGACCAGCAGGGGTCAACATGTGGTTGCAGAGGCGGTGCAATTAACCACACATTTTAATGAAGAGTATGCAGGCATTTAAACTAGAAATAGATATTACAGTGGATACTGCTCACAGTGAACCCAGTAACAATGAACAGTTGCTTATATGGATCAAAAAGCTTTGGATTGAAACTTAACTATACAAATGTTTAAAAATGTACTTAGAATAATCAAGTAGTCAGCTTACAGTGTTTATTTTTGCATCCTTTCATACAACATATGGGAAAAACAATTAAAAACTATGATCGTTATATATTTGTAAACTTAACTTCCATGAAATCCTGATGGGAAAAACAGTTATATTCTCTCACTGAAATATGAAGTCTCCGCAAAGCTTATTACAAAATGCCAAAAATAAGCCAATAAGATGCAGAAGAGAAACTTGCCCTGCATTTCGAAACTGGAACATAGTACTGCATCATTACATTGCACCTTGAGCTTAAACCCTCTTGCTCATCTGTAGCAGTCCGTAGCACGAAATTTGAAGCTAAAAGAAAAAGTATGAGGAACGCAGCATTGGTGTTCCTCAGGTTACCTTGTGCAGTTTTCTCAAACAAAACAGTCATGGCTGCTATTGATGGAGACAACCAACATGGAGAAAGCAGGTGTGGTTGAAGCAGCCCCCCCGGTGGTAACTTAATGCTTAATGCCTAATGTAATAAAACAGCTGTACTGCATTTTGAAACTGCCAATAAAATAACCTCAGTACACCAGTAACTTCCAAAGGCAGTAATCCTTTTGCACCATTGTTGACAGGTCGCCTGTTGCGGGCCAATCAGATCATCTTCAACTGGGATCGGCTGGCGTCTTGGATCAACCTGACAGAGGAGTGGCCATACAGGACGTCATGGATCATCCTGTTTTTGGAAGAGACTGACGGAGTGTCTGACCAGATGACTCTCAAGACCATCTATGAGAGGTACAAAAACATACAGAGACACAATCACCCCCTTCTAGTTACTTATCTGATCTGTAATGTGTACAAGCTTCTTTTATACACCTTCATAGTTTCTATCTTTATTTAATTCTTTTTTTTACCTTCCTTTCTTCTTCTTTTAGTACCTTTCCATCACATTTTTTCTAACTTTTTTCAAGACACTGGTAGACTGAGGCTAGTTTTAACATAAAGTGACATCAATAGAGGTTAGCTTAGAGACGCAGTGTTGTCGGTAAACTGCTGAATCCCTGCAGAGTTGCTTTTGTGTCCTGACTTTCTTAGAAAAATCAAAAAAGTAGAACAGAATTTAAGGGTTGGAGAATAATCATATTTCTTGATTTTCTCTTTTAGAAATACTGACATAACTAACTCTGACCAGCAGGTGGCAGTAGAGGATTTTGTTTTCCGTGTAGGCTACATTAGTCCACAGTCACTGCTAATGGCTTCGAGTGCCACACTAATTGGCAACTGATAGACAGATTTTGTAATTGATTATAATGCACAAGGCAAGTGATGGCTGCATTATAGCCTGGACTTCTCCAGGGACACATTTTCTTAAAACTGGACAAGAGACAGTCAGACATATTTGGTTTAACTGTGAAGGAAAAGTCTTGTGTCACTGTGTGTGTGTGTGTGTGTGTGTGTGTGTGTGTGTGTGTGTGTGTGTACAGTATGACTGTTCATGGTTTTGTATGTGTGTGGTCACAGATGCTTTTTGGCATGCTCACCGCAGAGGAGGAGGAGAAGGCCGACACAGGCCGAGTCGCTGGGTTTGGGTGCTGTTGTGCATCAGTTGATGGCCTTTAAAGGTTGCACTCTGTCACAATACACTAGCGCCTACGACTCCTGCGGCAGGGAAGCGTCACAGACAGTTACTGTCAGCCAGTCAGCCAGCTACATTCAGCAGACAACCCTCCCTCCCCCTTCTCCAAGACACACCGCTGCCTCATTAGACCAGGTTTTTGCTGTTTGATTTTCAAAGGACAATAGGTGTAACCTACTATTTTTGATATGAGGGGAGGACAGAGGTATTAGATGAAAAGTACCATAGTCAGAAGGCGTTACTGGATTATTTCTCTGGATGATGATGATCCCCGCCTTTTATACTTGTTAATTTTTGTGGAAAAATACATCACCACTCTTCTTTGTTACATATCTTTATGATGTTAAAGTATAGTGAACATCCTAAAGGAAATTAACCATAATTATTGTGGAAACTAAAACTGGGAGATTTAATTATACACTACGACAGCCATGACATTCTGCAGTGTTTCTGCATCTCACCAAAGGCCTCCACCACAGCATGGGATTGTGCTTACACTGCTCATTAGATTTAATATAGCCATCATTTTGTTTTTGACCATCGGTCCTGTCTTCCTTCATCTTCCTCCTCACTGGGTGTCTTTCCAAATGGCTGCTCTGTTCTGCAGTGGCCGTCGGAGAAGCGGCCTTAATGATGATGACAGGAAGCCTCAAACAGGCTAAACACAACGCCTTGCCCAGAGGCCTTATCTCTCGCACTAATCTTCCGCTGATAAGACTCAGGCCTCTGTCTGTGTATCTTTTCCTGTCTCTCTGCTCTTTTCTTCTCCTTCTTGTGATCTGAGGCTCTTAAATCCCCTTTTTTGTTCTGGTTGAGATATTCTGTCTTCTTCCCTTAGCGATGTATGGGCACTTGACTGGCCTCTCAGAACCTCAGGCCCCTTCTCCCCGACTGTCTGCCCCTTCTCCTCGGCTGTCTGTCTGCTTGAGAAATGGATAGCTACTTCCCTATGCTCTCCTTTTAGCAGTTTATATGAATAAGCACACACTCACACACGTCACGTCGTAGCTCAAACACAACCAGTGGACCATTTCCTGTATCTTATAGTTAGCATCTGTTTTGTTAATTCTGTTCTGCAACGTGGTTCAGACCTCGTATGTGTGCTTTGTTTGTGTTTTAACATGCATACATAGAGTTGTTGTGCTCGACCATTTTTACACAGCAGAACTGCACATCCCCTGAGCGTTACTAAGTGAATATATTAGTGGTGAAGTGAACGTGGGGGTGAGTCAGCCCCTTATAGGTCAACTGTCGCCCTGCATCTCAGTCACAAAGCAGCATGCTCTTCCTCTCCTCTCTTCTTTGGAAGGCTTGTTATAGTAGGCCACAATACACAGAGCGTCATTACATTTGTGATCATAGCTGATAAAACTAAGGTGGGTCTAAAAACAGGGTTCCTGCAGTTCCTTAAAAAGTCTTAAAAGGTATCAAATTCATTAATCTAAAAATAAGACCTTAATTAGTAATAAAATGTCTGAAATAAATATTTCAAAAGTCTTAAAAAGTGTTTAGGACATTGAAAGTAGAATTTTATGCATTTTTTTCCCCTGATGTTTCACTTTGAAATCTCAAAATAATTGGTAACATATATCTCTATATATCCCTAATATATATATATATATATATATATATATATATATATGTGTGTGTGTGTGTGTGTGTATATGTATATACATTTTAAATAATTCACCAAATGCCTTCAGCATTAACATCAGGCAGATAAAGGTAGCAGAACCTACAAAAATCATGTTTTAAATTACAGTAATAAACATATGGGCAAAATTGGCCATAGCCCCCTTGTTTTGTTTTGTTGTTTGCTTTGCTCTGTTTTTCAGTAATTGTAAAATAAGTCTTAAAACTCATTGCGAGAGGCATTCAGAAAGTCTTAAAAAGTCTTGAATCTAATGAGCCTTGATCTGTAGGAAGCCTTAAAAAGATGTGTTTTTCAGGTTGCATCTCCATTTTTTTATAGATAAAAATAAAATTCAGATTTAGTGTCCCTTTAATTTGGTCTTAGTGTAGTCTTAATGCCCTACCTAGTCTTCTAAATTAAAACTAAAGTGACCTACTAAAGCACCGGGAAGAACTGCATGAGTTACATAGAGTGCCTCTCATTGAAAAAGGTGACAGCTCCTCTCTATGGCATGTACCTGAACTCCTAAAAAAGAGAGAAAAAATAGAAACACTCGCCCACCTTCCCTCATATCTCATACAAACACACACACATTCAAAATGACTAAAAGCTGTTTTTAGCAACTTGCCTGGCAATAGAAAGTACCTTGAAAGGCTGTGAAGTGTCATTGTAGGACACAACATGAAGAGAAATGTGTTGCGCTAATTCCTGGAGTGGGCCAGTACAGCCGTCCTAATCTGATGGAGAATGTATAATCGGTTAATAACCTCAGCGATTTCTATCATTAACTGTAAGACCAGGGACTGCCCAGACTAATGCAAGGTAGCAATGGGAAAGAACTGTGTGTAACAAAGATGGCACTGTCTGCAGGAGATACTGGCTCAAAGCAATCAAGCTTACACACACACACACACACACACACACACACACACACACACACACACACATACATACATACATGTACACACAGAGTGCAGCTAAAATGTTTGTCTCACTAGTTCTGCAGGGAAAACTCCAAATTGCACCTGGAGCAGTGAGCCAGCGTTGTGGCCTGCCCAGCACACTGACAGAAGCAGAACAGAAAACAAATCAAGCAGTGTTTTGGACCGACCCTTGTATTTGTAGCCGTCAAATTAACAGCCCTGAATCCATGTTCCGAACACTGTTGTTTGATCACTAGCAAGTTGAAATTGGAGCCTGTAGACTTGTGACTATCATTTTCAGCTGTATCATTTCTGCCTTCTCAGTATTGCAGTCTCTTCTCAGGAGTCAGTTGTTCCTTGTTTTAGCTGCCATTAGAGACTTAATGACCACAGCCAACCTAGCTCTCTCCTGCTTCATGGTTATTGCTTTAAAGCAGCCTTGCCATTTCCAAAGTCTGTTAATAGGCTTTTTGTATGTTTATTTCCTTGATGTTGTTTAGAGTCATTACATTACAGAAAAGCTTCCACTAAATAGCTAATTGTAGAGTGATTTCATGTGACTGAGCCAGTACAGGTTCTGGGTGTTATGCAAGGACACATGGTAGACACGTGGCTGTTGTTTTGACTTCTGCTTTGTTTCTGGAGACCCACCAACTTTTATTATTTTTATTCTGTATTTACATCTCCATTAGCTTTCATTTAAATGGTTGCTATTGTTCCGGGGGGCTTATGTGTGTTGATGTTCTGCAAACTCAGTAACAACCCAAATTTCATACCTAAATTGCTGTTGTTCCTTCTTAAGATTTCGTAGTGCCTCACTGCATAAATTTGCTTTGTGATGTAGAGACATGGTTGGATATTACATAGTTCACTTTATTTTTTTATTAAGTCAGTAGATTGACACAAATTCAGCAACCTTTTTGATAGCTGATTAAACAATTAAGTCGTTTCTCAAGTAAACATGTACCAGTTCCAGCTTTTTCATTTTCTGTGTTATTAGACCGAATGTCTTTTGATTTAGGACTTTGGTTGAACTTTGTTATCTGTTTTCTAATATATCAGGTGACTGTCATCAGCTCAGTTGGTAGAGCGGGCACCCTGTGTACAGAGGCTCCGTCCTCATCCCCTCTCTCTTCCCTTTTCACACTAAAGCTGTCCTTTCCCCAATAAAGGCAAAAAAGCCCAAAAATTATCTTAAAACAAAACAAAAAAAAAGATTGTCAGTTGCAACCCTAGTGACATGTTCAGCAAGAGGTAATTAATGAGAAAAAGCTCTCAGAATCAGTAACACAGACTAGCATGGAAGTGTAAATTAATCCAAGATCAGAGGACATATAATCTGTCAGCTCCTGTTTATAGTTTAGTTTATTGTTTAATAATTTATTTGTTTCACATAATATGCGCACGATGGGGATAAAATGTATAAAATCTCACAGTGTAAGTATAGGGCTAAAAAAATAAAAGTGCAAATAATCATTTTGCACATGTGAACATCAGTTCATAGAAGGATCATTCTTGATCCAAATAAGATGTTCTTGACAGCAGAGCTTTTTGAAGTCTCCTTTTGTACAAAGACAATAACAAAGAAGAATCCAGTAAATGAGGATTTTCATTCTGTAAGACAACTCCACGATATGTGATAGAAAAGTGACCACGGGAAGTACAACAAAAGTAACATGAAAATTCTGAGCCTGTCTAGTTCATGGAATCAAGAGTTTTTAACAAAATAGTATCTAAACTATGGGGTAAATCTATAGCCTCATGTTTCTCTGGAAACACCTTTAAAGGCCTTAAAAGAACTGTTCCTGCAGTCTGCAGCCGACAGTGTCAGTCAGTGTCTCTAATTATTAGTTTAAATTATTTGACAGTGGTGATTTGTTAGAAAGTGAAATAGTTCTGTGTTTCGGTTGAAGGGTTAACATACTTGGACCTAATGATGTATGGGGGTGGGTTCAGTTGGCCCCTCAGAGAGTTTATTCCTGGATGCCTAGATCCTGTTTTCAGCACTAGGAAAAAAAAAAGTGTCACTGGTCCACTGAGCAGGTTCCTGCACTGCTCTGACATCTGGTGCCCTGTCTGTGCCAGGATGCCCCCGCCGCACTCAGGAGTGTGTTTCTGGCGCTGCACCTGAATCCTCTGTTCATTACACACACACACACACACACACACACACACACACACACACACACATACACACATACACACACACACACACATACACACAAATTATTGCATATAGACACTCTTACACACACATGCTAAAACTGCACTGCACATTCTAACTGAAACAAGCACATATACAAACACTATTTGCCATTACAAGCATTTGCAATTGAACATATGCATACACACACCTCAGATCACACGTGAAGCTGGTGTGTGTGCTACAAATGCAACATACTCGTATACACACACACACACACACACACACACACACACACACACACCTAGCTCTCACACCAGTGCAAGAGCATATGTCACCCCCAACTCCTTTGAGAATCAGTGTAATTAATCAGACCCTGAGATGCAGGCTGCATCCAATAAACACGCTTATGCACACACACGCGTTCACACGGCGCAGGAGGCAGAACACAGCAGAGAAATTGTTGTCAGGTAAAATTGTAGTGTTTAGAAGTGCTTGTCATTGTGTTTGCCAGTATTTGTATGTAAAACAAATCTCCAAATCTTCATGCACTTTCTTCTTTTGCTTTTTATGTTACACTTTATGAAAAATCATCCCTCTTTTCCTCTTGTTCTGACCCTGCACTCATCAACCAAACAATCCCCCTCTCAGAGATGTGACTAGAGGCACTTCTCGGACACTTGAAAACTTTTTTTTTCTCCCCCTAATCGCACTCTGAGTGAATACGTAGCCAGGCAATTCAGTCTTAATTAGAGAGACTCTTATCCCAAGTACTGAAACATTAAGATGACACTCTCTTCATTCAGGATTACTTTAATTGGCACAATTATTGTAATTTGGTTGCAATTATGTGCCGGGATAAAAGTGCTGTTCCAAAGCTCATGCGGGTGATTCCCTTTATGTGGAATCCCTTAATAAGCTCTTAAATATCTGGCTACAAAAAAAAAGGCGAGATCCTATTCTTTTCTTATGATGAATACTTTTGAACTTTTCCTGCCCTGAAATGAAAAGTCGATTATTTGCAACGCAGACTATTGTTCATGTGAATTCCCGTCGTATTTGTGACACTTTCTGTCATATAGATGCACTGCAAACGCTGAAAAAAAATTCTGCTGTCTTTCATTGTTCTCGTGTTAAATCCCTCCAGGAGGTATGTCAATGAAAAACAGAGAAAACTGGTAATGCCATTCGTCGTTGCACTGCCATTTGCCAAGAGGCCTGAAAACGTGTATAGATTTGTAAAGGCTGGTGTGAAACCATCTATGTCTCAATAGAGTTCTGGCTGCATCACTGATAGGACACTTGCATTGATTCTGCACACCAGTGTGCAGACAGACCACCTGACTGACGAGTCGATAAAGACAGACAGAGACAAAAAAAGGAAGTATGGTAGGTTCGAGATAAAGATGGAAAACGGGAAGGGTTGGTATTAGATAAGAAAGGGCATTAAGAGAGAGTGAGAAGAAAAGAGAGTCCGGTCTCTGGAGTTAAAACAAGATAAAAGAATTAAAGTGTGTATAGAGGATCAGACCAGATACCAGCGGCATTACTGCTAGGCGAGTTTGCCATTGGTGTGTTCGTGTCTCAGGTGTATTCAAAGCCTCAGGTGATGCTGCTGCTTAAAGAGAGATAGTCCAGGTGGTGGACACACACAGATTCTTGCACATGCACCCTGGGTCCCACAAGGCTGTTTATACAGTGAAACTGGTCCTCTGCTGATTCCATTTAAGTGTGTGTGTGTGGGGGGGCTGTAGACTAGCATTGTCGTTTTTCCATCCCTGAGGTGTTTGGCGGTTGTGACTCAGACACGAATTGGCCTCAGCCTGCTCCAACACCTCTCAACCCCCGCTAAGGTGCTCAAAATGTCGAAAAAAAACAAAGCTTTGCGGCTGGTGTGCACAGGTGACAAAGGAGGAGGTGTGTGTGTGCGCGTGCGTAAGGTGTATTTTTGATAGTGTATTTTTGCGTGGAGGCTACCACGTGAGGACGGAAAGAACGTCATGCTGCATTCTTTGTTAGAAAATCCTCAAAGCCCTTTTCATTTCTGCCTGTAAGCCGAGGTTGAGGGATTAGTCTAATTGGTCTGAAACAAGAGAACTGCTCTGTTCCGTTTTTTGTGCAAAGCATAAAGAATCATTTCAAATGCAGTAAAAGCCTCCACTACACCTCCGACCGGCCTCTGCTCTTTAGTCATAGAGTCATCCATCAGGGACGACAAGGTTGGATTAACATTTAAATGTGACACTGAGATGGAAGGAGAGGAAGGCTGAGAAGCAGACATCTGCCTGATACTCTGGTATTTCTGCGGTGTTGAGCATTATCGCTGATCTCTCTGCTGCTCTGCTGTCTCTTTGTGCCGGAACTGCTGGAAGGTGGGGGGCTGATTATAAATAGCAGCGCAGGGTTGCAAGAGGGTCAGCTCTGACCTTTAAGTGGACAACGAGATTTGCCACTCAACCACTGCAGGAGCCACAGGCACACTTGATAGTTACACACACACACACACACACACACACACACACACACACACACACACACATTCGACTCTTAACTGACGTTAACATCCTGGCCCTTCAAAAGTCAATGGAGGTCAGGCCCTTTTAGGGCGGGTGTGTGTAGAAACCACACTGAAATGGCAAAGAACGACTAGCAAACAAGCCCAAAGACGGGGAATTACACATTGAGCCTAAATTGGGAGGGATCACGTGTGTCCTGTCTTTCCCCATTTTTGCTTTTGAAGCAGCTTTTATTGTGGCATGCAATCATGCTACCAACCACTGTATAGCTCAGGATTTAGTTATCAGATTTGTCTACTGAGGGATCACAACCACTGTGCTTCAGAACGTTCTCAAAAATCAAGAGAGGCTTTCCTCACTGCCACAAACTCAATCCCTTTTTACACAGAGATTGCACTATACGGCCACTAATAAGTCCCTTCTTTATGCCTCCATTAAATTTTTACACAGAATCAAATGACGGCAGCATCATTCCACTCCAGTGGGTAATTAAAGACAGCATGCAGGCATCATGGAATCAAAAAGAGACCTGACGAGCGTGATATGTAACATGCATGTTGGCAGTGCTTTCTAAACAAAAACAATGGCATGACATGTCAATAAAAAACATTTACTGTCTCTGGTATACATCAGCTGATCTTGTTCCAAATCTCACAGTTTGTCTCATTTGCAGATATGTATGGCTGCTTTTCTACATTGAATTAGCTGCTAAATGCTACTAGCTGCTTTTTAAATCTCCCGCGGTGGGTTACACAAATAACATATCATCAAAACAGCACTCCCGTCCTGCCCATAGTCCTGTCCTGGCTGTCCCATATATACATAAACTGTTTCAGCACTGTAACTACCTCCTGTGGCGGCTTAAAGGCAAGACAACTCTGTCTCTCACCCATTCCACAAACATACCTCATACACAGAACTGCGAGGCGGCATAGCGGGGTGGGATATTTATGCCTTGGACAGGCAGTGTAATAGGGACCTAAGACACAAATTGGAGTTGCATAGCTTTTGTGATAATCAGATCTGCCCTCTGAAAGTCAAAGACTCAAAACATTGGAAGATTCTTCAAGTTGAGCAGTCTTTTTTTGTGCTGTGGACCAGTCCCGGACCTTGGGTGAGTCTGAGTGAGACGTAGGCAGCTGCCCAGAGGAAGAGAGACTGTTCCTGGTCAGGCTCCAAGTAAACTTAGTCTTCTGCCTTCTCCTCAGAGGCAAGATTTAGTCTGGCTTTTGTTTGACATCTAGTGTCTGCAAAAATCTAATCCAATCTGATCCATCATTAGTTGAGAGGGCTAATTTGGCTTGTTATATTATGTGAACGTTGCTGTCACCCTGAATGTCCGTCTGAACGCCATTGAAACTCTTAAACTCTGTACGGAATAAGGAAGTCAAATATTCATATTGAACAGTCAAATACGGTTCGACTGACATTATTCTGAGTTAGGTACAGCCCAAGTAATAATCAGTGATACCATACAACTTAGTCTTTGTCTAGCTCGTTCTCTCCCATGCTCATTTGCTCATTGACGTTCTCCTCTCCAATCTTATTTCTAATGCACACATCCCACTCTGAAGTTGATCAGAAGATTACTGGTTCAGCCTGAGAATCCCAAGCTTTAATTGTCACATTCATCACTCACTATATGGATTTTTAGCTCCATAACAGACTTATTCCAGATGTATTCTGATCCTATCTGCTACAGAAGAGCACATTTATCTTCACTTTTGCAGTCCAGCCCACTTAACTCTGCATCGGATCGCCTATCAACTGACCATTACAGCTGTCAAACAACCACATGCGCTGATATGAACTCCGTGGTGCAATTAGTGTCACGATGAACGAACTTTGCCATGGCCCTATCATACACCAAACTCTATTCTGGCGCATAAATCACCAAGCTGAGGTTTAGTGTCTTACTATTTTGTCAAGAATGAGGCCTTAGTTACTGTGAGTGGAGGGTTCAGTTAAGGTTTTTGGGGTCTGGAACAAGGAGGCTCCGTTGCGGCGCTACACATGAGTTTAATCAACATTTCAGGGAACCACTGAGTCCTGAGTGCGTCTCAAAAGAGAAGCCGCTCACTCCGAAGCAGTTCGTTTTTTATCAGCCTGGTGTGTTTCCTATTAGCCTGCTTGTCTCTGTGGTTTGCTTTGGGATGCATAGGTCCAGCTTAGTACAAGAGAGTTTCAATTATTGGACTAAACTTTGCCACGAATGTATATGGAAAGCAGACGCTGCCACAACTTGTCAGTTGGCACTGCCTAGACGAGGAAGCAAGAAAGAGAGAAAGTTAAAGACAGAGAAGGAGGCAGAGACAGAGGGTGTCCACATTACTTGAAGCATTTGATTCAAATCAAGGAAATACGTCTGGATTTTAAGGAGACAAAGAACATGGCGTCATCTAAAGTGAAAACATATTTCTGCTCTCCCCCTCTGCCTTTGGGGTGGTGGAGGCTTTGGCAGCTTACACTGTAACAATAACCTCTCTCAGCATTGATGCTGCGAGTCCACGCGCCAGCTTGCCGCTCCATCCGCCTGTCCACTGTTTTCCCAGAGAGGGCCTCGCCGGGTTCATCCACACGCTTGGCAGACACTGTGCCAGCGACTCTGACCAGGAGAGGAATGCGCCGGACGCGGGCCTGGTTAACTTCTTCACCCACACACTGTTATACTGGTCACACAGTGTCTGACATTGAAACTCTTGAGCTTCTCAAACACAATGTGCACAGGCATTTGTCTGTTCTGCAGGCATCTCTCTCTGTCTTTGGGCCCCTTTATGGAAATGTTTGGCAGCGACACCACCTCTTTGTGGCGTGTGTGCGCGCATGTCATCCATAAGCACAGAGGGCAGCTGTAAAGCAAAGTCAAGTGGCACATTCATACTTCCAGCGCCCAAACAGCGGATGGAGGGGATAGAGAGATGAATTCTGCTCACTCCTGTCAGCTGCAGCGTGTGGGAGGTTGAGAGGAGAAGAAAGGCTATGCTCCAGTCAGCTTTGGGACCTATTAGCATTTGGATAAGCTCAGAAAGCTCCCAGTGGCCACGCCACACAGAGAGTGGTTGGGCCTAAGCGCCTGTACTGCCGCAGCTTTAAGCTGGGTCCAGTCAATGGGCCCATTGTGCAAGAGCGGCTGCAGGGCTACCCGACGGCCTTTATCTCACTCGTCCTCGGCCCGCTTGAAAGTAGCACGCCGGTTTCCTTGGCGCTCCAACCCGAGCATCCATCTTGTCATTTGGCAACTGATTGCTGATAAGAAAGGCTTTGTTCATTTCGCCTCTATCTTCTGTTCACTGTGAGGATGACTAAGTCTGAAGTGATTTGTGTCAATTGCTTAATGCCAAGGCCAACAACTCATCGTTAGTTAACTGCAAATGATGTCATTTGAAGTGGTTAAACCTCATTGACAAACTGCTGTTGTCATTTAATGTGTGCTGTTTGTTCTGTAACACTGTGCAGTTCAGCGCGTTGGCAAGAGTCACTCTAATGGATTATCAGGCTGTCAGTTAATGTGTAATATCTTCCTTCCCTTTTGCTTTCTCATGCACATTCATGGTTGTTGCCCTCTGATCTTTACCAAAGATCTTATGGAGCCGGTGTTGAAGTGTGAGCTTCACTTTGTGTCTGGCAAGTCGTTCCTGCACACGTCTGTCCATTCAGCTGGGAACATCAGGAATGGACCTCCCTCTCTCGCTCTCCCCTTTTTTCTTTCCATCTGTCTGGGTGTAACTCAGTGATGGATGTCCTTGATTTGTTCTCCTCACCGGCTCCTGGGTTGTCTTTGGAAGATGCAGCTGTTTGTGCTACTGCGTGTTTGCAGTGTACGACAGCAGGCCAGAGCAAACACGCAGGTCAGCACAATATGTGCAGTTGTAGCTGGCTTCTTGTTGGGCGATGCACATGAATTTGTATGTAGCACTTGTCTCTTGTTTTTCAAAGGCAACTGACTGCGATAATAAAGCAAGATGGATGAGTTCTTTATACTATCATGGCTATAACTAATATACAAAATAAAGAATCTGAAGTAGCCAAAAGTTTCTAATATTACCACAACTAGATAAGTTTGAGTTTCATTGTTTTTTTGTCATAAAATGTCTCTTAAATACACATTTACTAATAAAAGACCTTAATATAGTATTTCATAGAGCATCAAATTGTCTTAATTTCAGATTGTATAAGTCTTAAATGTTTTTTAGTTATGGCATTATGAGAATGTCCAGTGTTTGCGCTACTGGAAACATAATTTTAACACACTATTCAATGGGGGAACAGACTTCAACACAACACTTGTTTACACGCAATGTCCCTAATTTTGCCCCCTCTGCACATTTAGATAATGTAATAAGTCTGCATCGTTACACTAGCAAGCCCTCTTGCTAGTTTATGGACACAAGAAAATGCAAGTGTAACATCCAATGGCTTGAGAATGACAATTGCTAGTGGTGGTTAACCCTTTGAAACCTGAAAAATGACCAAAAAAATACCCTGAAAAAGTTCTCAAAATTGAAAATGATATATGTAAACATCTTTACATAAAAAAGTTTTAAATATATAATTAAAATAAGTATGAATAAAGTTTTCTGGACATTATTCTGTTGTTTTTTTTCTCCTTTTTAAAAGAAAATTTTCAGATCATTTTCTGGTTCCTTTTACTAATTTCTTGAAATTTGTGGTACATTTCTTGCCAAGTCAGTGCTTTTTTCCCCATGTTTTCAAAAGAACTCAAACCAATTTGCTCAGGTTTCAAACGTTTAAACAGCTTCTGAAGGTATCTGAACACAGGACAAGAAAATTGATGTCAATTCAGGTTTTAAGGGTTAAAGCCAGTGCCTGGAAATTGCTTCAGGTTTGAAGCCAACTGCGCTGTGTGCTGAAGGTGTTTGAAACTTGCGACAAAGATGCAGACCCATAAACACAGAGAGAATCATCAGTTTGGTGCATATTCCCATTGCATGTTGGGTCTTACATTTAATTAAAGGTGATACTGAAAAGGTCTTAAGTCTTAAAGTTAACTTGTTTATTCCTCTGTGCATCATAATTATTGTCCATTCTCTGTTTTGGCTCTGTACGACCAAACTGTGTCTATACATCATTGAGTTATGTTTGATGGTTCTATAAAAAGACTCAAGATTCCTTAGAAAGTCTTAGGAAGGCGTTCTCTATATAGCAAAAGGAAGTGCCCTGTGTGTGTGTGTCTGTGTGTGAGTCACTGGCTCCTGTTGGTCTGTGTCTACGGACCCACAAATAAACAGCAGTAAGCCAGCTGGAAATGGGGAAAAGCACAGGCTTCTCTCAGTCTGTATACGGGTTAATACAGTTCATGGGAAACAGAACCAAACACCCACATGTACCATACATGTGTTTGCACATGCACGCAAACACACACATACACATACACTCCACCCTTCATCAGTGCCTTTGAATTTCCCCGTCGTCACTGTCCAGGTGTACGTGGTGGACATTACGCAGTTGTTTTTTTTGTCAATGTTGTTTGAATCAGCACCGGTGCTGCTCCCTGGTGCTGTTTATGTGTGTGTGCGTATGCAGGTAACATCTGTGCCTTCAGAGTCCGACTCATCCTTCCCAGAAGAGGTCACATGAGCGGGGTTCATCTGTGTGCCGCTATGGAGCTTTCTTGACCTTTTGGGTCTTGTTAAAGGTTCTAATGTAAGAAAGACTGAGAGGGCTTTGTCCACTGGAGCCCAGCTGTGCCTCTGTGTCCTCCCTGCTCACAGCCTATTCTCTCTTCATCAGTCTCTGTGTGTCTGTACTGGCGGGTGGGGACAGCGGGGTTGGGGTGACCCACCTGGGCTGGTCCGCTAAGAAGTGAATCTCTGCAGGACGATCAAACAGGGATGGGGAGAGGTGTATAAATAAAGCACAGATACCAAAAAGAAAACCCAAACCATATTGTATCAACATTTTCGATTGCATTTCCTTGCCACTTAAAAAAGGGAACCAGTAATTTTGGGATTTTGCACATATGCTAAATGAGGCACAGCTTCACAGTGATACTGAATGGTACATATTAGACCAGTTGTAGGTAGTAACGCATAACATTTACTCTGTAGCCGTACTTCTAATAGTAGTTGTTTGCTGAATACTTTTTACTGATACTTGAGTACATTTGCAATGGAATAAATGTACTTCTGTGGCATGTACTACGGTGGCACAGTGACTTTGCTTGTGATTTAGCCACACACTGCAAAGCATCTAGAAGCATCCCAGAAGTGGTACTTTGCTATGCTCCGCTAGTGATGCTGTGTAAAGTTTTTTTTTCTTGTTTTGTTGTAAGAGACATATTGTGTGATATGTCTGGCTCTGGATATGGCACTTTGATGACAATTAACATGCACATCACGATTAACACATTCTAATTTTGGAGCTGGACCGTTCATCAGAAGTACGTGGTGATATACGTGTGTGTGTGTGTGTGTGTGTGTGTGTGTGTGTGTGTGTGTGTGTGTGTGTGTGTGTGTTTATATATAATTTGGTTATGCATTGCACCTTTCGGAGTGTAGAGCGCCCATTGAAAGCAAAACTTAATTGTTTATTCTGCTGGGTCTGAAAGTTTGCATTCACTTGCAGCAGCTGCTTCTCTCATCCATCCATCTGATCTGATCAGCTCTGAACAAATTGACCGATCAATTATCTATAACATGAGTCACAACCTGCTGGAAAAAAAGAACTCTACATGGGCTGTTCATGGACCCACAAAAGCCTCTAATTTTATAGAGGGGAAACAGAATAATACAACAGAATACTACTACCAGACATACACTCCAATTCTATGGGAAACACTGTAAATACTTAAGGACCTGTTTGAACAGCATACAGTGATGTCATAAACTGTATCTGATGAAGTACAATTTTTGTTTACATTATTCACCGTTCCATTTGACTTATTCATATTTTGCATGTCAAACTGTCTCTCTAGAACACCTCCATAGCTGTATTTCTTGCCAGACGTGTTCATTTGGTTAGAGACACCCTGTAACCACAAGGTCACAGGTTCGAGCCCTGCAACAGCAGATGTGTCCATCACCAGCCATCTGTCCTGTCAGAATGTCCTTGAGCAGAGGACTGGACCCCTACCTGTTCACTCACTGGAAGCAGTCTGGATAGGAGTGTCAGCTAAATGCCTAAAATGGAAATTATGATTATAACTGAGTGCAGTTTGGTTCTGCAGTCTTGTTGTGTCCCCCACCACTGAGGTATGAGCGCCTCACTGAACTGGACAGACAGGGAACATTTCGGCCAGTTTGTTAACTGGATTAGTTTATCTGATTGTTTGCATTATTAGCTAACAGTGTGCTGAGTTGAACCTTCGCCAGATGCTGACCTCACGCTGACTTAGCTTGTGTGCCGCAGCGATGGTACTAATCATCCAATCAAGTCACAGAAAGGCCAGCCTGTGCTCGCTCTCAAAAACAGATCAGGCCCAGGGAAAAACCCCAACACATCACGCCATGTTCTCAGCAGAGCATACCAGTATACAGACTGGGTGATGTATGGGAAGGAGAGTGAGTTGGGGTTGAACTAGAAGTAGGGAAGGTTAAGTAGGATGCAGGGAGAGAAAAGTGTCCACTGAGAAAATGATGAAGGGTTCAGATGAGAAATGGAGGCAGAGATGAGAAAAATGTCTGCTCCCTGCTGGAGTCTCCCCATTCATCTGATAAGAGAGGCACATTCTGGTGATGAATGGCTCGCGTCATAAGTCACTCCGAGTTTCATATTTTTGTATCTGAATGATGGAATTAATGAGATATAATGATTGCTCGGGGTTGTTGATGTTTGTGTTCCTTGTAGCGTTGGCCACATGTTGCTCCATCCTTGATTAAACTGATATCTTCTTTAACCTTGTGCAGCTGAAATTAAATTTCCCACACTTCAGTATTTATCATTTCAGATTCTACCTTTAAAGTATTGGTTTGAGATTTAGTTTATATAGGGGTGTGCCATATCATATAATTCACAAAAATACCAGTATAATTTTTAATATGATAAGAAAAATTCATACCATGATAATGGCAATATTTTGACTTGTTGACATAATGACATCACACTGCTACACATGGCAACAACAAGCAAGGCTGAAAGTCAAAGTGCTACTGACACCACTTTGAAGGAGTTAAGTTCTGAGTAACTCAGTCGTGTGCACTCAGTGGTGTCATTAGGCCTGCAAGTCCTGAATGTTTCATGTACAGCCCAGGAGTGTTTTTTTTAACTCTCTCATATGTGTGTGTGTGTGTGTGTGTGTGTGTGTGTGTGTGTGTGTGTGTGTGTGTGTGTGTGTGTTTGTAAATATGTGATAATCATTGTAACAGAACAGCCTGTCAAAATAAGAGTAGGGGTATAATAAGTTTTTGTATTTGGCAACTGTTTGATGTGTAGTTTATGGTTTATTTTAATTTGTTGTACTGTTTATGTTTTAGACAGAATCTGACTCTCACTCTGAGTTACTATTGTTTACAAACTAAAGAAATTCAAGATAGGTTTTGTGTAATTTTTACAAAATATTTGAAGGCAAGTGTTATGTTATGTAAAAGTATAACACTTATTTTGTTGCAATTTTATGTTCTTAAAATACATATTTGGTTACATCACCAACAATATCATTGTCGGAAAAATGCTCTGAAATATTGTAATATTATTTTAGGGCCATACTGTCCATATCTAAGGTTATATTTTATGGTACCAGAGTTTGTGCAGTTTTTAAATAATTGTAAACTGAACTCTCTGTCCATAAATTATTTTAATATGACATTCTTGATATAATACAGTGTTGTTTCTTCTGGAGTATAGACCGGAAAAACTATATCACACAGTAATGGAACAATCTTCAAACATGGTGTTTACTTATGCTCTGTGATAACAAACATCATGTAACTGCAGCAGCGCATCATGACGCTCTTCCGTCTGCTGCTTGCTAAATTACCCTGATTGTCATCTTCTCAGGTTTCCTCCTCTGCTGAGAAAAGATAACATCCCTCACTCTATCTGTCCTCAAACATCCCCCCTTTGACTATCTTGCGTTCTCTAAATCCAGTTATCTCTCTGCTCTCATGATGATGATGACCGTTGCATATCTCTTCAATCTTAACAGAACTGCATGCTGTTTCCTCTTTTATTTTTTTGTCAGAATGTGATGCTCCGAGAGAGAAGTCAGAATTTAGAGTAAACTGACATGTTGACATATTTGTGTCATATGCCAATAATACTGCACAACTTTTTGCAGTGTTTTTCCACAGTAAGGAGTTACAGAATTTAGTCATACAGAAACTTGTTTACTTTTATTACCCTTCAACTTATACTGAATTTAAAGATCCTTAAGTCCAACAACTAATTGTTGTGTTCTCCAAATCATCACAGGGCTCGACAGGAACAGCTGCCAGGCTGCTATTGGCCACCAATTTGAGAAATCGACAGCCAATTCTAGTTTATCAGTTGCAACTTTTAACATATAAAAATACAGAAAGAAAGAAGAAAAGCATGCACCTCCAGATGAATACGGTTTTAATACATATTGCATTTGTGATAATTAAATATTATTGTGATAGTCAGAACGGGAGCCTGACAACGCTGCACGTGCATTGCTGCGTTTACTTGCATGGGCATACCGCACAGTGTCTGCAGGTCCTTAAAATGTCTTAAAAGGAGTAAAATTTAGTTTTATAAATATTAGGTCTTAAGAGTCATTAAATAGTCAAAAAATTTAATTTCTGAGGTCTTAAGTTGCCTAAGTTCCATAAACATTTGGCCTACCGGTGATTTATTTTTTCCTCATGTAATTTATTTTTGTGAAAATCAAGTCAAGCTCTTCAGCATGAAAGTCCACATTTCTGATGTTACAAATCTTTAAACCCACAACTGAACCTTATTGTGTTTTTACTCTATAATTGTATTTACCTGTTGGCAAAATATAGATAATCCTAACTCACTCTAAATACCACATTTCTACACAAAACCAACCTTTGCACTGTATAACATGCGTATCTACTAATTTAGATACCTACCTTTATACTTACCTGTAATGCTTGAGTAAGAAAAAGATGATTTGTTTGAACATTAAAAAATATTTTTAAAATGTCTTAAAAACATTAAGTTTAAGTGTCTGATACCTGTAAACACCCTCACACAAGCACAGAGACATTAGCGAAGCAAACTGAGTAGTTTGATTGTTTGGTGAAAAGTTCAACTGACGAAGAACCAGATGAACCTGACCAAATAGATAAAATCAGATAAACACAAACTACAAAGTATTTTTTTCCAGCTACTGTAATAAAGCTTCAAACATTCTTTTATTTCACATTTTCATTGTTAAGGTCATGTGTAACTGCATAGTATCTTAATTATTCAAAATATATGATGACTAAAAATGGCAACTATAGTTTCAGTTTTGGTAACCAAAAGCTGATGCCTATAGTTTTAAATATTAGTGTTGATTCCTGCATTAAGATTAATATTTGTAAATAGATTATGTCGAGCATATCTAGGAAAGCATAATTACATAAACTCCCGTTAAAACATCCCGTCTTTTTTTTTCCTTTCCTTCTGAAGAATCTCCAAGAACATCCCCACCACTAAGGACGTGGAACCGCTGCTTGAGATCGATGGAGACATCCGCAGCTTTGAGGTCTTCCTCTCCTCCAGGACGCCTGTTCTCGCCGCCAGAGATGTGGAGATGTTCCTGCCCTGCACCGTCAACCTGGACCCCAAACTCAGGGAGATCATAGCAGGTTCATACACACTCAGTAAATGTACAAGTTGGAGAAAAAACAGCATAAAATATCTTATATCTAAGGTGTTTGGCCGCCATGAGCAAATAGAGCAGCTTCAGTGTACCTTGGCTTAGATTCTCTGGGGCTGTGCGGCGGGGATTAACATTCTTCCAAATGTTATTCCCTCATTTGGTGCTTTGATGATGGTATTAAAGAATGCCATCTAACATGTAAAAATGTGTATTTTTTTTGGTTAAGTTCTGGTGACTGCGGAGACCACAGCATATTTAGCATGGTGTAATCTCAGCCAAGCAATTTTACTACAAAAACTTCAATACAAGTACTAACTATAATGCTTTTCCTGAAGCTTTGAACCACATCTCGTGGCTTTCTTCAAGGAATGGATTTTTTCCATTGTCATAAATATGATTTAGTTGCTTAGACATGACAAAAAAAAACAACTAAATCGTCTCCTTGACAACAAATTTGTGGTTTAAAGCCTCAGAAACAACAAGTAAGTTAAGACTTTGAGTCAAAAGCCACGGCATGTGATTCACATCAGTTTTATACTCATCAAACTGGTTAGTGACCTATCTTCAGAATGGAAGTTACAGCCATTTAGTGTTTAAGTACTTTAACAATGTCCGATGAGTATAGAATTGTGAAGCTTGAAGGAATACTTCACCCGCAAAATGATCATTTTTATCAATCATCAATAACTCACAGCATGTTACATTAAATTTGTGCAAATAACTTTGCTTTTTTCTCATGCTCCATGGCACATGGAGAATCCAAAATGGGGCAAAAATTCTTGATAAATTGAAGTAAACAGGGGTCACATTTAACAACACATTCCAAAACACGTGCATTTTTACTAAAACCTTACTGTTTAAAACAAATTGGTGTAGACTCATGCATGGCTGAGTTGTGTGCACATGTGAATTTGAACTACTCAAAAGGAACTCTGCGAGAAAGTTTCCACCACAAATTCAAGATAGCGTCGGGTGAGAACCATTTGTACAATTATACAAATGGTAATTTCTGTAACGCTCCTCCTTTGCATGTAAATCAACAGAGAGACACTATAAATAGCTGCTATCCAAAACAGAGGCATGCCTTTCTCCAAAAAGTTTAACACTCCATAAACTTAATAAAAAAAAATCTTATCATGCAGTAAATACAGATAGAAATAAACTGGTATTTCAACATTATGTGAATTTGTTTAATAAAAAAAATGCATTTGAGCAAGAAACTAATTCTTTTCTCCAAGTTTAAGATTAAATTGCTCTTATACTTTTATTTGTATGTGATAAGGAGTGTGTGCATATATGTGTGTTTTTGTGTGTGTGAAGGAGAGAAAAAGAGGTTATATCGTACAGTTTTGTCTCAAGTACATAACAGGGTTGAGTATACAATAGCACAGAGGAGCAAAGAACTGTCCTCTATGTGATGTGTTGCATTCAGTGCCAGCTCGTTTGGCAGTGACATTACTCATAACATTGCAGCAGGGTCTGCTCTAAAATCGCCCCCACTGCAGGGACTCTCAGAAACCCACAGCTTGTGTCTCATTTCCAAACAATCAAATGTCGAGCAGGTTTACACTACAGCACTGTGGGATCAGGACAATATTTTCACTTGCTGTCACCAATCTGCCTCCACTGCTGCACCAAATTTCACAGTTCGCTGTTTTAGTGACGTAATAGTGCATCAGCACTAAACTGTAAGCCAGAGCGGCGCTGTACTCTTGCTACCGTGCGTCAGCGTCCGTTCAGCCTATACAGGAGTGTCAATGACGCCGAGTGTGAAGCTGCTGCATCATAGTGTTATGAGACCACAGAAAACACTCACACACACAAAGTCTGTTCCATTGAGCTGAAGTTGAGTCATGGAGGCGCAGCTGACCAGGCTCTACAACCAGACGTCCAGTCTGTAAGTACAGTGCTCCTGTCCTAAACCTGTGTTTAAATGTATCCATGGAACATGTGTTTGTGTGGGTGTTTTCACCTCCACACGTGTCCTCAAGGAGTGGAAGGTGACCAGCGCTCCTACCCAGTCATCCTGCTCCCTCCTCTTCCTCCACGGCCAGTCGGTACTTGGTGCCCGGTGTCCTGTGGCCAGCCAGTGGGCAGTGCTGTCAGTGATACCCGCCCATGAGCCTGACTCACATCATAAGGCCCCCATTGTGTTCGCAGGCTGGATTGGGTCTCACTCAGCGTGTCATTCAGCAGCCACTTGTATAACCAGGAGACATTCTGGTGCCTGCTTCTGTTTCTGGTTCTTACTTTCTTGCCAGCCACACAGAGCCACTCTGTTCTGTCTCCGGGCTTATTTAACTTTAATTTCGGGAGGTTTTTACCAAAGCTCCCTTCCTCAGCGCCTACTAGACTCCTCTCGAAGTCAAATTGATTTATGTGAAAACAATTGTGGCGCAGCACTTATGCGATAGTGTCTATGAGTTCACATGGTCTGCTTTGTTTGTTTACACGGGTGAATTTATTTGTCAGGGACAGCAAGGGCCTCCATGTGCCAGAGTCATCACGTGGCTGGCATGTCATTTGGAAAAGACAGAATATCAGCCCGCCTGCTGGTTTGTGAACAAGCGGAGTAATAGAAATCAAAGTGAGAATGGAATTCACAGTTGAAGATTGTTGTAATCCTAACATCTGCGCCTGTTTTCTCTCCAGCATTTAGTCGTTTGACTGTCCTTTATTTCGGCTAAGGAGAACATGTTCAGGAACATCGTTCTTGTTGTATTCCCCACAGTGCTTCAGGAATCAAGGAACTCTGCTTCGATTGTTTGATATGTATTTTTCTCTGTGGATTCACAACTGGCCAGACTCTCTTGAGATGACAGAATAAAGCTAAATTATTGATGCGTGGGTAGATCTGAAGGGTCTTTATAGTCATAGCCAAGACATGATCATCAGCATCACAGATAAACACTTCCTTCTCTCTCCCTCTCTTCTATTTTCCCCCTATCTTTTTTCTGTGCTCTTTTAGATGTGCGGGCCGCCAGGGAGCAGATGAACATGGGAGGAGTGACCTATCCCACGCTGCCCCTGCAAGACGCAATGCCCCGTCCACAGTCAGGTTATGGCCAGCACTCAGCCGCCTGCTCCCCTGCAGGCTCCTTCACCGGATCCATGCCTCCTCAGCCTCACAGTGCCTACTTCAGTGGGATGACTGGACCTCAGCACCCCTTCTACAATAGGGTGAGAGAGGAAGGGGACTTGTGTGTAGAAAATATAGAAAAGAATTAATGAGGAAAAGCCAAAGTGAGAAAATTATCTTCTTGATAATTAGGGCTGTCAAATGATTAACTTTTAAGTTCTGTATTAATTGCAGAATTTCAATAGTACATTGCGATAAATCACATGTTTAATCAAATGTTTTCATTTCCACTATTTTGCATTACAAAACTTTTATGAAGTCCATATTGACTGACGCAATTCTTAACAGATTTTCTTGATTGGGAATCAAATTACAGTAATGAAACTGCATGGGACTAGCATAAAGTTAAAATGTCTGTAAAGGGGAGACTCATGGGTACCCGTCAAACCAATTTTCATTCAAATATCTTGAGGTCAGAGGTCAATGGACCCCTGTGAATTGACCAACGCTGTTTTTTCTATTCAGCGAACCCCTTTACTGAGAAGCTAGCAGGGCATGGTTTCACAGGATACCAGTATCATCGCTCTAGCTTTAAAACTCAACCCGATATAGCCTCTTTTATACAGGAATATTGGCCTGCAATTAAGATGATTTTTAGAAAAATAACGCGTTATGTGTGTTAATGCCAACAACCCTATTGATAATCTTAATGAAATGAATATAATTGGAATCATGGGCTGCTATCTAACAGCGACAGAAGGAGCAGTTCCTGTCATGTGAGAGATCAACACAACCACAAACAACCACACTTTTAAAAAGGCCCTTTCTGAATTAAGCTGCACAGTCCTCTGCACGTTATCATAATGTAGCATTGCAGTCACCCATTTGGCAGTTACACCTGAATAAATCATGCAGTTAGCAGGTCTTTGAATGCACCACATGACCATAGTTTATAGCACGTCACAAGCAAGTTCCTTTTCCCTGCAGTGCTTTTGTTTGTGACCTCCCTCATATGATTTTCATTTTATTTTTCCCCTCCTCTCCTCCCCCCATCCTCCTCTCTATATTCCTTCCTTTCCCCCCACATAGCCTTATTTCCCCCATCATGTGTATCACCTACCACGGCATTACTCCCACCATGTCCCCCCATCCTCGCGCCCTTCCATTAAACCACCCGGTCAACTCAAGGACACCAATGGACTTGTGAGTAAAGAAGTAACGTTAGATCCATCTGACGTGTGCCTCTATCTCGCACTACATTATTACAGCTGCAGATACACTAGTTGTAGTAGTGTTTATATTATGGAATAACATTGTTTATGTGATTGAAGTCAAGTTTAAATTGCTGGTAGTGCTCTTGTAGCTGTCTCCTGTTATGTTTTTTATTTTTTTTACTTTTACTCAATATTTATTCAATTCACCAGTTAAGGGAGATGTTGTTCTTTTGTTATGGTTAATTATACAACTGTAATTAAACTTACAAAGTCTCAAGCTCAGGATAAAGTGCTATTATATCACTCAATGATAATGGCACGCATCACATGTTTACCCTTTACATTTTACCTCCTGGTGATTTTAATATCACCCTTTTATCTCTTTCCCCTGTGCCCAACCAGTGTTTAGCTCTTGAAGCTGGCGGTATTTCTCAGTTTGTGAGCCCAGAGAAAACATTGAAAAGTTATTCCATAACTGAGTCAGCCCTCACCAGCCTTTTCCGTTAAATACAGTCCTTGTCTCCATTCTTTGCTCATGTCAGGATGCTATTGCAGAGGATGCCAGAGAAGGCCTCCCCTCCATTCCCTCTGATTCTAACATGGTAACATGTAGTTACAGTTGTGATGCACTACAGATACATAATATGCAACCAGTCCTGTGTTATCTGCCTGTTGACGAACCTCATTAGTCAATGTTGCATGAGTAAAGTGCATGCTGACGTCTTATATTGTTGCAGTGGTTTTACAAAAGCATAGGTAACAAATATAGACACGCAGGACATAGTCACACTCACTGCAGAAAACTTATACTGCATCCGGTGTGACTCTGACCCTCTGCTAAGCATCAAGAGAGGTGTATTTTGTCACAAGCTTCAGCATATGTTAAAATATAACCTGCTAAATGAGGTTTACTCTGATGTCGACACAGTAGCCATTCCCACTCTCTCTTATATATGGACTTAAAAGTGTTGTTAACCCACTTCAGGAATGCATGAAGTTGCCCTGACAAGAACTGAATCTCTACACCCAGATATTCACACATTTTAAGAGAGAGCTGCCACTATTAGAACAATTTGATGATAACACTACTCAGGAGATTTCTGCTCCACAAAGCCACTTATCAGGGCGCTGCCAGCAAGCATTTAAAGGAGCTGTTTGAAAGATTTAAATATAGATTACTGTTTAATGTTCCTGCCTTCCTCCATCTGTATTTTTGTGTCTTTTGCTTCGATCGTCCTCCTTTTCTTTAAACCTTTATCGCTGTCTAAATTTTTAAACCCTTTTTGTTCCTCATATCTTTCCTTATGTTTTTATTTCCTTTCCTCACGAGTATAAATTTCCTCAGTTTTATCCCATCCCGGCTTTACTATGTACATTAGCCCGACTTATCCCCTTTCTGGTTCACACTTGATCTCTTTGTGTAGTGTTCACATGTGCCTGTATTTCTGCAAATCTGTGAATGTGGACGTGTGTGCACACTTGCTCATTTGTGCGAGTCTTTGGATATGTAAGCGGGCCGAGCCCAGTGTAATTGCTTAGCTGATATAAGTGTGAGTATGGATTCCTCGGGCTGCCGGGATTATCATCAGAGCAACTGTTGGGGCTGGCAACGCACACATGCATGCGCACACACACACACACACATATACGCACACACTGACAATGAGCCCAGCGCTGGTAGAGCTTATCTCCTTACCAAGACGCTTCCTCCCTCACAGAGCTCTGTTTCCTCTTCCCCATCCTTCTGCCCAGCCCTGAGCTCAGCCCAGCTGTAATTACAGTCTTATCACACACACGCACTGGGAGGGTTCACACAAACACACACACACACACACACACACACACAGACACACCCGCAGACATTCGCGCTTTCGCTCACGTTCTTAGAACACACGCTCTGAATCGAGGAGTCGTATTCAAGGCCTTCCCCCTGAATTGAAACTTCTGCTTTTTCTGCGCAGAGCGAGAGATGTCTCATTTTCTTTCTGGGTCTCTGTCTCTGTCTCGTTCGCAATCCTTTCTGTCTGCAAAGATTATGATGGCGAAAGCCTGCTGACTCTGGCAAAAACAAAATCTCCTTGTGCAAAAATTCTAGCTCCAATAGGTTCTTCTTTTCCAGTTTGACATGCGGCGGCTGTAAAGGAGTCGTCTCCTCTCCTGCTGCAAGACAGATAAATGTCCGTCTGCTCTGTTGTCAATGTCTCTCCTGTCCCCTGATGATGAGTTCAACATGTGCGCTAGTGTCTTTCTGCTTGTCTGTTGGTCTTCTCTGCCTCTCCACCCCTCCTCCTCCCTCCCTTTTTCACAGGTACAGTCCCAGCTTCATAATGTTGTAAATGTCTGTGTGTATTTTTGTCTGACTATTTGTCCGTCTGCTTCTTTTTGTCTCCTTATCAAGCATTTAAAGTCGCTGCCTTACAAATTAAAGCAGGTACACCTTTGGTTTCATGGCTACTTCCATCCAACCCTTTACTCCATCTTCCATGTACCTCATTTCTAATCAATACTACCAAGCATGCTGTAGAAAAAGATATAGACTCATCACTTGGAATTAAAGAAAAAACACAACCTCACATCCCGTAGTAGTTCAGTAGATTCACTAACATAGTTTAATTCTAGAGTAAATCCTCGACTGTGTGGACATTAACAGTAGCTAAACTCCCGAGCGCTGGTCTTCATCCTCTTGCTCACCACTACAGAAAGTTGGCACCTACTATTGTGTGTTGTATTGTGTGAGCTGCTTGTTGTTTTTTTGTTCAACAACCACTCGCAGTCCGACTTAGCTCTGCTCTTCTCTCCCTCGAAACCAGAAACAAAGCCGGGGGGCTTAGTCTGAAGCCATGTCTTAATGGTGTTAATAGCTGAGAGAGAGCAGAGATGATGAGGGAGGGAGTAGGAGGAAGAGACGGAGGAGAGAAACAGTAGGAAACAGAAAAGAGAGTAGGAGGTCAGCGCAGGAGGCTGAGAGGGAAGGAATGTTAGAGGAAGGAAGGAAGGAAGGGAGGGAGGGAGGGAAGGAACAAGAGTGAGGCTTCAAGAAAAGCATAACTAAAGGGGTGAATGAGGTTTGTTTAGTTTTTGTGCCAGCGGGTGGCACGCTGGCTGTCTGTGAGGCCAAACACGGCATCAACAGGCCACCGGCTTTAGTCACATCTAGCCTCGTAGCTGCTTGGCGCCCGCCGCTTCAGTGTGGCTCGGCCCAACAGCGACTCACAGACATACAGACTCCAACCCTTAAGTGTTGTGTGCACACTTCACCTGCTTATATATACACTGAGAAAAATGAATAAGAGCAGGTAACAGTTTATTTGGATAGGTTGGCAGCTTTGTTTACTTTTACACTTAAACTGTGTGACTGATAGAGAGAATTACTGTGTGGGATTTTGGATTTGCACCTCTGTGTGCCTCACAATAACAGGCCTGCACGTCTCTTTGCCAGGAATTGTTGCTCGTTTTGCCCTAATCAATGTGTTAGGAGTGATGAATTGGTCTAACAGAGTGTGCGAGTTTGCCCTGGTAACCTTAACTCATGAAAACACTGGATAAGTTGTTTATATTCTGATTTTGTGTGTGTGCGTGTGTAGGTCTCTCCTGCAGTCCTGCTCAGCTCTATGAACACAGATGCAGTGTGTGAGCGTCTCAGACAGCTAGATGGAATCGACCCCAACATGCTGCCTCAGTACACCTCCACCATCAAAAAGGTGCGCCTCTCGATAACACTCAGAATTGGATCAATGTTTTGATACTTTCTCAGATACTTAATGCATGTTCTCTCTTTGATGTAGCTTCTTTTTCTTTATTCAGTTATTTTTGCACTGCCTCCCAATTTGTGTTCTTTTTTCTGTCTTTTCTAATATTGCCTATGTAAGTTAAGTCAATCAATCAGTGAACAAACCAGTCAGTCCCTTCCCTATCCATTGCAGGCTAATATAAATGGCCGAGTGCTATCTCAGTGCAACCTGGATGAGCTAAAGAAAGAGATGGAGATGAACTTTGGCGACTGGCAGCTCTTCAGAGGAGCGGTGAGACTGTTTCTTTTCTCACAGCTTTGTTTAATATTGTTGCTATGGGCATCTTACACATGGTAAGCAGACATCCCAGTTTGTTTGGGATTTTCCCAGTTACAAGCTGGGTGTGTCCAGCATCCCAACAAATACATGTAATACACCAGTTTTACTCACAATTAAAATAATAACTAGAATATACTTGTTTCAGCGCTTACAACAGCATTTATTATGTTCTATCCTCTTCATTATTACCTAACCCAGTAAACAATGTGTGATGTGTCTGAATTCAACACTGAGGGTGACTGTCGCACATAGCGGGTTGCGCACTAATCGATGACCCAAGTTCGATCCCTGACTCCTTCGGTCCGCATAGTGAAGTACTTGGGCAAGACACTGAACCCCAGATTTCTCCTAAGAGCTGTTCCATGGGTGGCACTTTATTTGACTGCTTCGGCTACCAGTGTAGGAACGTGTGTGTGAAATGTAGTGACAAAATTGTTTGAGCATACTGAACCTGTCAATTATGCTACCTGTTTACTGTCATGCTGAAGAGAAAGTCAAATTTTTCTAAAAAAGCAACAAAAAATATGCGTTCCACTGTGTTAAAATGTGCACTCGGAAGGTGTGCAAAACACCAAAATATTTGTTCGTCATCCTGGTGAAAATGCTTATGTTGCATGCAAAAGCACATACCTGTGCGTGTGCATGAACATGTGGTACTCTTAAGAATCCGGATTATTGCCAAGTTGCTTTTCATATACTATATTTCAAGGAATTTGCTTTGGAGTATTGGTGCATAAAAAAAAAACATGGTAAGAGAAATTTTGATAAAAGAAAGTATTGCAAAAATCGAGACAGTTATATAGAATAGAAGAAAAATAATTTTAAAATATAAAAAAGTACTATTAAAATATGTACAGTATATCTGCATTTCAGTTTTTTGAAATTAGAGTTTGTGTAGAAATGTGCAAAATTGTCCTTACAGGTCCTGTTCTGGGGGTTTGAAAATATTGTCACCCTAATGTAACAAAGATTTTATGAATGCCAACAAAGAAAATGTTTGTTTTCAAATCAAAATTCGGCCATCGGCAGCCATAAATGGTAAAGAGAGCATCAATCCACCAACAACGGTCCTTAACTACTCCTTCATTACTGTAGAGGCCTGAAACAGATTAACAACAGCACACATTCTCCTCACTCTGTGATCCTTTACAGCCAGTCAGCCCTGCCAGTGCCCTCCTGTTGATATATGTCAGCTCTTGTTTATTCCAAAAATAAGCAAGACAGCATCTCGTAATACGACATCTTGTGCTGCACTGAGACATTGGGATGGAGATTTTATAATCCGTATTACGAGAAGGGCGCTAGTCAGTCAGCCAGGAGTCCAGTCGGCTGAAATCACTTACACATGTAGCCGGCTCCACTTCATCAGATGTCTGTGCTCCTAATACCAAACCAGAGCCCTGGATTGGTCGTGTTTTACTGGAGATCCAATGCAGAGCTCATGTAGGAGCAGCTGGAAAGTGCAGTGGCCTTACAGCTCCGCACACTAACCACTGTTGTGTTGCCAGGTCGCAGCCAGCACAGACATCTGGTTCAAGATGGCTGCCTGATATCTGGATGAAGGGAGGTTTTGTCAGAGAGGAGTGGACAACTGAATAGTCCTGCTTCAGCTGCAGCTCACTCTCACAAGCACATGTTTTTGTTGTTGCTATCGAACGTTTGTGTTGTGCGTCACATGCTTTTAAAAAGCACTTTTAGCATTGAATGTGAAACAAATTTTGATCTGAAATGGTGAATTGGAATGTCTCTCCCAGGTCATGGAACTACGTCATGCTGAAAGCCAGGCTCTGCTTCAAGACGAGTCCCGAGCTGCTAGCGAGCAGGGCAGCAGCGTGCACCACGGGGAACCCAGCAGACGCTCAGGGGGGGCCCAGCATGAAGCAGCGGCCTTCAGCCTCAACCTCAGCTTCGAGGAGCTCAGCGGAGCAGGGCTGGAGGAAGCTCCGAGATACAACAACCATGCTTCGTGGCCGGTCAGTCTCCCTGTTTGGAGCGCTTTGTAAATTCACAGTAACAGCAGATAGCATCAGACAGACGAGGTATGTGTGGATGCACATTATAGCTACCCATATGGACATGCAAATAGATTAGAGGTATCAAATTTGCTGTTGTAAGCATACGTGTGAGCGTGTAACACTCACAAGGTCACACACCCCAAACTGTCACATGGCCACAAGTCTTCTGCAATGAGCCGGTGTGTTGGTGACCTCACTGGTTTCACAGTAATGTGGTTTTGAGTGAGAAAAGTGCACAGCAGAGCAAGCTTGTGGTGCTCTTGAATAGAATTAAAAATACACACACACTGCAGAGCACCAAAAGGTGTCAAGGGGCCCCCTGTTTGTTATTTTCACCTTCCCTATTCCCAATTTGCACAAAAGTTCTGAGACATGAGCAAACACTCACACGTAGACAGCTGGCTCTGCTGCTATTTTATATGATCTCACTTTGTGATCTTTGTCAAATTCAAATCATCCAACACTGAAAACACACCACATTGCCGCTCCATCTGCGGTCTTTGCCAGCAACTTTTGCACTCTATCCAATTCACATGTTCTGAATATTTCATGAGTTACTAATGTAATTATAGCCATTTTTAAGTGCTGCATTTTTATATTTATTACAACAAGGTGTCAGTTCAGGTTATCAGCTAACAAACATACAGCAGTCTTCAGTTACTTTCAACACATATATATTTCTGAACAAACTCACACCAGCACAACTTTTTTCTCGTCTCATCAGGTGGCAAATCTCCGCACCTCAAGCATGTCCAGCCTCAACTCTCAGGAATCCTCCAACGACATCTGCAAGCTGACAGACAAGCAGCAGGCTGAGTACCATGATGCCTACAGGGAGTACATCTCTCAGATGGCCCAGCTGGAGATGTCCGGTGGTGGGGGAGAGCGGCCTGTGCAGCCCCACCCTGGACAGTTCCTTCAGGCTGCCAGCTCAGAGGACAAAGGGGTGGGTGGACGCTTACAAGTACACTGCTGAGTTTTTGTTGTTGCGTCACTGACAGCAGAAATAGTGTAGAGCAGGAATGTCCAAACTTTTTGAATGGGAGCCAGATTAGATAATGTGAAAAATACCTGTGGGTCAGCTGCTTCTCACATCAAATGGGTTATAAAAAAAATTTATACAAATGAGGCAAATGCAACTTTTCATAGTTCAGTGATAACGTCTTCAACTTCCCACCGCTTCTGAAGCAACATCCCTCACTATTGACTTCTTTGCTGTGGTCATGTCTGCTACCGAGCAGCAAATGTGTGCTGTTAAGCAATCGCTCCTTTGCTTGATTATTTTCAATTTATGAAAGCAGATTAGTTCGCATGTATAGTTCCTACTTGATGCATGTCTACAAACTTGATTAGTTAACCAATATTGTGTGAAGGGCCACATATAGTGTATTTTGATAGTCAAACCAAGGGCCATTTAACCCTTTGAAACCTGGAGTGACATCACTTTCCTTGTGCTGCTTTCAGATGCCTTTCACAAGTATTTAAACCTTTGAACCCTGGGGAAATGGGTGAGATTTCTCTAAAAAACATGGGAAAAAAGTCAGAGCCATTTGGTAAAAAATATTTCAGAAAATGCAAGAAATTATCAGATTTAGCTCGGGACAATGTCAAATGGAAAAAGAAAAAAGCTGGGGAAAATATATATTATTTTTATATTTACACTTATTAGAATTATATTTTAAAAAATATTTTGCAGAATTTTTAAATACATTTTTTTACTTTCTTTTTTTCAAACTTGTACTTTTTGACTAATTTCTTGCAAACTTTGGGGTCATATCTCCTTTCATTGCTCATTGCATTCTTCCTATGTTTTTAAAGAAATCAAGCCAATTTGCTCAGGTTTTAAAGGGTTAATATTAATTCGATGGCCACAGCTTGCCTGTGGGCCAGACATGCCCGGTGTAGAGGCTTCCACTGTCAGACAGCAGTGCACTAAGCTTGTGTAGAAATAGTTTCTGTCCTGTTTGTTAAGTCTTTCTTAAACTTGTGTTTTTAAATGTTGTGTTTCTCTGGTTGATGCAACAGCAAAATTCTTATTCTGGGCTGGGAAAGGGGAGATCACCGCGTCTTGTGTTTCTTAATTATTGGCTTATAGTCTTTGTTTCTCTTGGCACGTTTAGGAGAGACAGGAATCCCCTCTTCAGAGGCCTCTTGGCCAATAACAAGATACTGTATATATTCATGTTCTTTTCATTGGATCCTCTTCCCTCTCCTCAGGCCAAGGAAGGAGCTGACCAAGACAGCCGCAAGTCCTTCACCAAGAGAGGCTCCAAGACGAGCGATGCCACAGACTTCCCCTCAGGGACTGATGCCCAGCCTCTTGACCCCATCAGTGAAGAGGATGAGAAGCTGGACCACAGCGCGTCGTCCAGGACTCCCGGCTCTAGGAAGAAGGCAGCCGGGTCGTACTACCACAAGCTGCCCAACGACGAAGACTCCGGCCCAGAAGAAGCGGACAACACCACACCTCTCCTCCACAAAGAGCCCAGAGCCGGTGCTCTGTCCTCCCACAGCGGCTCCCAGCCCACTGGGCTCCTGACCAAGCCTGGCTTCCTCACTGAAATCCTCCTGGATAAGAAGGACTCGTCGGACTCAGGGATGCGCTCCAGTGACAGCTCCTCGGACCGCTCTCTGGAAGAGGCCGAAGGAGATGCTGACAGAGAGAGTGGAGCGCTGAAACCCAGTCTGATTGAACTGGAACTGGAGGGCCTGGTGAAGAAGAGAGGCCTCCTTCCCAGCAGCCTGAGCGGGCTACAGGATGCGGCGGTGGCCCGCATGTCCATCTGCTCCGAGGCTCCGTCTGAGGCCAGCCTGATGGCCAGCAGCCCGGATGAGGGGTGGCCGTCTAGCGGGGTCAGCAACCTCAACTGCACCACCAGCAACAGCACCCTCAATAACAACGCAAGCAGCCCTGACGACACCACCAACACAAACACCAACAACAGCCATCAGCAGCCGGCTAACCTCACCGGCACAGAGTCCACCACTTCCTCCTCCAGCATTGTCTCGCCAGCTATCATCATCACGCCTGGCAGCAGCGGCACCGCCAACACCACAACTGCCGCCATCCACAACCAGAACCTGCGCACCATCAGCCTGGGAGACGAGAGGGAGAGCGTCCTCTGAGAGGCTGGTCGTTATTCTGACGAGGGGTCACGTAGAATATTGTGTGTGATGTTAATGGTGACATTATTTCAATGTTGGTGTTGTGACGTGTCCCAAAGAATTAGAGTAGATGTGTTTTCTACTGTTAGGAAGTAAATGTACGATGTTTTGCTGTGAATCTTTAGCTTTAATAGTTCTTTAGTAAAAAAATAAAATTAAAAAATCCGTATTTAAGCGATTACAAATCTAAAGACATATTCAGTAATTACAATATGAAGTTTATGATACCAAAAATGCTTCAGTCAGGTCAAATTGGGATTGCGTTAACTGTCCCGTGGGTTTGTATCATTTAAGTGTGATTTCTTTCTCATGTGAATGTGTACTGTTATGGCGTCTAGTAATGAAATGTTACATGTTGTTGACATCATGTCACAGAAAACAAAGGTGTTTTTCAGGAATTGTAGTCAGGACTGTTAAAGCTCTGTGTTACTGATGACTTTAGTGTCAGAAGTGTTTTGTGCTGTGCTGTGTTTGGTACTTAAAATATTTCAAATAGATGGCATTGTAGACAGCGGTGGGGTGTGTTGTCAGCAGTTTCTGCAATAGAAGAAGTGCATGCACTCGTCTCCAAAGTGGTGATTGTCTTTTCCAAAGCTCCTCGTGAAACTGTGTTCTGTGAATCAATAAACATTTTCCTACGTGGACCCTTGAAATTACTCTCATGTTTTCTCTTTTTTTTTGTTCTTTCTTGCAGGAAAATCAGCAGTTTGTAGAGAGAAGCATCAGAAGATTTGGATTTAGCTCGTAAAAAAGCCAGAATATCTAAAGTAAGATTCTCCTGTACACCCATTTAATATTTAATATATACAATCCTTGTTCGCAGCACTTCTACCGTCCTGTTGTGCCCAAAGTCAGGACTGACTTGGGGGAAAAATGCTTTTAGGTTCTCTTCACCTATAGCATGGCACAATCAGCAAAATGATCTTAAGCTCCAAGAAATGGTAACTGAAATCTGAATCGAGGCTGTCCGTGTGCAACTGTTGTATCTGATTTTAATGTTTCTTGAATCTGTGTGTTTTTGTGAATATTATTTGTTGTTGAAATTGTGTTGCTGCTCTTCTTGGCCGTGTTTTGCCTTGTAAAGGACATCTTTGATCTCAATGGAGGCAAACCTGGTTAAATAAAGGCTAAATAAAAATTCCACCTAATGCAGCTGAGAAGAGCAGACAGGGAGGGCGTTACTAACAGGATTTATGTTCTCCGATAGATGGCGCACTGTCCATACAAACGTGCTGCAGGCTGCTGTTACGGACACTGCCTGTCAGTGTTTAACTACTGAGGGTAACAACTTCAGCTCAGTGACTCTCAGCGTGGGGTGCGTGGACCTGCAGGCCTCCTTTGAGGGAATTTTTAAGGTACCTTAACTGTGAAGCACTCTTAGAGTTTATATATAAATGACTGTTGCATTCATAGTGTTGTATCGTGTTGAGAGACAGTTTTTATACAGATTAATACCAAATCAAGAAGTGGTCCCATAAATTGGTCCCTGGAGTACTATCATGCTTAGTTGGCGGGTCTGTGGTGTGAAGATATTTGAGAAGCCATGCTGTATTTTAGGAAAGACATGATTGACAGTTGGGTTTTCACTACAGGGTTATATTAAAGTCTTACCGTAGTCATTCAAACCTTTGATACCACCTTAACAGAACAGTGCACACCGCCTAATAACACTTAAGAGCAGTTAAAACCATTAAATTTGTCACCCCCCCCTCCCTAGAATTTTTAAAATAGGTTTAATCATCCAAGCAGAGCATCCCACCATCGCTTGGCTCTGTGTTCATAAAACCTTGTCATTTTTCACTGGCACCAAGCAGCAACATTAACTGTCACTACTTTGTCATCTGGCTGGTTAAGACAAACAGCGCACACTTATTTAAAAAAAGGGAAAACAGGCACAACCGAATTACTGTTTAAAAAATAAGAAATTAAGGAATTCCCCCCCTCTGATGAAGTAAGAAGTTAAATATTACTTTTGGATTCAGTAACGCATCACCGGCCCATTTTCACCTCAAGTAAAATTTCCACAATTTTCCACTTTTTGTTTTAAACCAACAGCCCACAGCCCGCTGCTGTAATGGCTCAGCCTGTCACGCTAAACCGTTTAATCCTATTTACTTTACATAGCATGTGAGAAAGTAAAAGTGCAGCCAGTGCGCCTTAAATAAGCTTTTATGCAACTGTGTGCCTCCAGGTCGTGTTTGCCTCGGGGGGGAAGTGTTGACGCTGTGTTTTCAGACTATTATAGGTCACATACTGCAGGTCTGATAAGGACACTTTGTTGTGGGATCTGTTTTTGAAGTGCGTCACATGTTTCACTGTACATGTCCATATAGAAAGTCAGCTGCTAAAACAGATTTTACGCACTGGTTTGATGTTAAAATGTAAAAATTCCCCATCCCAAAATGAAACATGTTCAAGATGCGTTTTTGATTTATTTTTGTATAAAAAAAGGTACAATTTACATTACTTTTATAAAAAGTTTCAGCATAATTAAGTACAACATTACACTTTTGCAGAAGTTTCAAATTCCTGCAACTATACAAGATAAACTCCCGATAAGAGTTCACACGGTTTCATTCTTTCATTTTAACTTTTTTTTGTTTGTTTTGTTTTTTAAACAACGTCCAGTCCTTCATGTGCCAACAATTCTGACAAGACAAGACTAAACTTTTTACAGTAACTAACCAAGTTGTCTTTTCTATTCACGTTCCCACCTCCGCAAAAAAAGCGAAGGCTTCAACAAGGAGAGGGACAAGAGGGGTGAGAGAGAGGAGGGGAGAGGGAGTAATCCTTGTGACAATAATCTCGTTTTTCCTCCCCACTGTCGGGAATATAACGCGCCTTCCATTTCCAGAAAGGACCCACAAATAAAAAAAAAGTCTTAAGTTAAATAATAATGAAGTGTCCAAACAGAAAACACATCACATAAGATTGTCCCATAATAAGCAAAAGTCTCTTGATTTCAGCGAAGAAAAAAGAAAAAAATCTAGGCCTGGAGGACAGAGGTTGGACAGAGAGAGAGCGGTGGGGGGAGAAAGTCCTGCTCCCCAGGTCCTGTGTGTGTTTTTTGCGTCTTGACCAAACACCTGCAAAAGATTGAGAAAGAGAGGCGTGTTTAGAAAATGCAAACAGGGCAGAGATCCGGACAGACTGGCGCCAGGGAGGAAGCCGCAGTTTTTAACATTTAACCAAACACTCCCAATACTAAGCAAACCCTGCGCTCCAGATGTACACACACACAGAGGGAGAAGGAGAGAGAAAGGAGGGGGACGCACACTTTTTCGCACAACTTCAGCCTACAATCTCGGGAAGAATCAGCGTAATTGCCGCTCAGCTGGCGCCTACCCACTTCTTGTACCAATTATGTGCAGACATCGTAGTAGCAGTAATCCAAACAGCCATTATTTTCCTGTTGCAGATGCTCTTCATTATAGACACAAGAGGGTATAATACAACCCTGACGACTGCTACTTATAGACAGTAACCCGAGCAGCCTGGAGCGAATATCTTCCATTTCTCCAGAAATGTATGCCAGCAAAATGTCTCGCAGTTATTCGATTAATCACACACAAAGATCCCACGACGTGATCTTTTTTTTTTGTTTTTGTTTGAGCGATCAAATTTTGGATTGTGATGCGCCGCATTCTCACGCATATTGGGAGCATTTACAGCAACGTGAGACGTCAAGCACATTAGCGAGAGAACAAATGGATTGGTAAATGGTAATTCTAGCCCATTCTGCTCCAGCAGACTGGGAGACAGGCTGTAGCGGAGCCTAAAAGCCCTGGACAGAATGCAGCAGCAGACATGAGGACAGCCTACTTACCGCTTTAACGATGCAGAGTCCGGCTGTCATCTGTCATCAGCTCTGATGGCAACTCCGGGGACTGAAAACAAACAAACAAACAAACAAACAAACACACCAAATGTTAATTCTTTTTACGCAGCATCCGATCGAGGTGTCTGGCGTTGCACAACGTGTTATGTAGGTCGAATATCATCATCTCGTTTTGTACAAAAGGAGAAAAAAAATATCTATATCTTTTCCAACAAGCCATTTTGTGCGCATAGGCTACAAAGGCGCGCTGGCTATGCGCACAAATATACATCCTCCACAACACACCAGGCTCCCCAATTTAGCGTAATTACCTGTAATGACAAGATGCTGATATCTGTGTTGAGGGTGGTCAGGGGGGTCCTGGATGGAGCCTGCCCCGGCCGCGCAGGGTGATGCAGGCTGGTTAGTGCGACACTGGAGTCCAGCGCGATCTGCAGGTCCAGGATGTAGTCGATGACATGCTGCAGGATTTCCATCTTGCTGACGTTCTTGTTCTGGGGGATGCTGGGCACCAGCTCCTTCAGCTTGGAGTAGCAGTCGTTCATGTTGTACAGCAGGCTGAGCGGGTCATCCACCGGGGTCTTGCTCCGCGAGATTCCCAAGGAGTGCTCTGATAAATTCGCGTTGTTTATCCGGAAGGACCGCACGGGGCTTATTGCTTTCATTTTGTCAGTGTTAAGTTGAGAGGAGGGGGTTTGTGCGTGTCGGTATCTTGCTTCTTTAAGGTTCCTGTTTTTGCCAGACGATCAGCGATCAGACTGGATTATCAAGCTGTCAGTGTGGTTTATATAGGCAGCAGGCTGGGCATGCGACACAGGCGGGTCAAACGCGCTCATTGGTCAAAAATACTCTGTCATTGAACGCGTTTTGGCTCTGCTATTGGCTCTTCGCGTTCAAATCCCGCCCCCTTCTCCGCCGCGTTACGCATGTTGGAGGCGGAACCCAGAGGGCGCTTCAGCAGCTCCGGTGGGCAATTTGGAAAATTAAGCTCTTACCTGTTTCTGATCAAGAAAATTAATGATTCGCATGGCTGTCAATTGACTATGGACAAGGTGTGAGCACACGCCAACACCTTTGCATACACGGTTTTTAATCTGATCTCGTTGTTTTGTCATGGAAATCAAGCAGAAATGTATTGAAAAAAAATTGTTTGCAATTAATATTCAGAATACAAAATTAATTCATATCCAAAAGAGTTTATGTCTGCCAACTTATATTAAACACAAAACGATTACATATTGACACGCATCACTCATTCTCCTACATTTAGAGACAGTGATGACAGGCACCAGATCAGGCGCGTCTGATGATGATTCTTAATTCACTCCAGCCCGGACCGGTGTGTGTGTGTGTGTGTGTGTGTGTGTGTGTGTGTGTGTGTGTGTGTGTGTGTGTGTGTGTGTGTGTGTGTGTGTGTGTGTGTGTGTGTGTGTGTAGGCAAGTTTCTGACACTGAATCACAAACTGAACTGGCTCCACCAAAAGGCTGGTCAACCCAGCGATAAGACGTTTAACAGTAACACGTTTTTAGTGTTTTTACAGGTTTTTACGCACGAGAAAATAAAGCCTGAGGATCTATGTGAGTTTTGTGTGGCTAAAACTTGTCCTTTATATGTGGTGTAGTAATTTGACGCACATTAAGAGGGCATATTCTTAATGTACCGTAACCAGCAGTGTCTCAGATCTACCACGTTGAAGTGTATTAACGTGAATTTTAAAGATGCACAGTGCAGATCAGAAAATATGCAGATTATCAAAAGTTGAAGCACAACTTCAATGCATCGTTGTTCACAGTTCAGCCTTAAAACAAATATTACATTAATAATAATTTTAGGATTTGTTTGTTAAAAAATTCAATGTGTGGTTTTTAATTGGCTGTGCGTATCTAACTGCATCAGTCAAGGTCCCGTGCACTCCAGTGTTAATTGTCACCTGAGCATGTTGTGTCAAAGTTCATTTAGCCACAGCCCCCAAATGTGCCTTTCATATCTGAGCACGTGAAGAGGTGATTAACTACTATTGACACTTTAATGTTTTCTGAATGAGCCATTTGTTTGTAGGAATTACACGCTTCATTCTTCAGATGGAGGTGGAGGTGGAGGTGGGGGAGGGGGGGGCGCTGTTTGATGCTGCACTAACTAATTGCCCCCGGGGGCAGTTAGTGGATTGTTGTGATGGGTTTGAGTTTTGCTTTTTGGATTATATTTCATCGATAAAAATCAAATCAACGTGTTTTTAAAAGAGGCAGAGAGGGTCGGTGTTAACACTCAGGATAGAGAGAGACTGGAGACGAGAGGATGATGCTTTTGTATTTATTGATGTATTTATTTTTGCAGAAGAATTCATCTGAAAGACACAAGGACATCCAAATGGACAGAGAGACGCAACTTGGAGTGGACACCCAGCAGAAGCAGGTAGGAATTTAATTTTAAAAAAACAAAAACAAATAGGCTTCTCTGGATTATTGTGAGCAGAAGTGGAGAGGAGAGAGAAAGTTGCTCTGACCTATAGTAATCTATGTAATGATTTTCCCTCCTAGTCGCAGAAAATGTCAGTGAAATGTTTTGCAGTATTTTACAAAATCCAGCAAAACACCATCTGTGTGGTTGTTTTTACGCGTGCTTCTATTCACCAGCTTCCCCTTCAGCTGTCTGGTGATCCTGTTTTTTTTATGCATTTCTAATATAATCTGGAACTCCTGCAGTCTGTGTCCACATCTGGTGCAATCGGATTTTTCCATTTTCTCGCCGTCTTCCTTTCGCTCCCGCAGCTGTGTACATTTCGCGCGACGCCCATGACTGATGCCTGACAGGAAAGGTGATGAATTGGCGCAAGAGCACGTCGGTGCAAAGCCGCGCGAACCTCCACCATCCCCAGCAGCCTCACCCCTACCGCTCTCCTCTTCCCAGTTTCTCTCTCCCTCCTTCTTCTTCTCCCTCTCTCTCTCTCGCTCTGTCTTTGGAGCAGACTCTCTGGCGCCGGCGCCGTGACGTCACCCCATTCACAGCAGCCCTCGAGCCAGCCCTCGCGGCGCCGCTGAGGCGGTTTCTATGGAGACGGGGTTTCGGGGCTGTCAATCAGAGGTGGTTCTCAGCTGATCAACCCGGGGGCCGAACCAGGAAAGTTTTGGGGACGGGATACGGGTCACTGAGGGTTTCTTCTTCAGTGGTGGCCAGCCACATTTACTACTCCAGTAAACTATAAAGAGAAGTTGATTTTACTTAAAAAAATATCTAGGAAACAGATTGCTTTGAAAAATGTGAGTTAATGTAATTATTAGTGCCAATTGATGTTGTAATTAAAAGTCTACCTAAAATTTAGGTGTGTTTACTAAACTTTGTGAAGTAGTTGCAACTTGAAAATAACAAGTTTAATTAAATAAATCTTTCTAAGTTTTAGCAACTTCAGTAAACCAAGTATAATGTACCGTATATCTGCATTCTGCTGGTTGCAAACCAGTTAGTCTTTTTGTATTTTCTTAAACCTGTTAACAAAACAACTCGCAGATCACTTAACTTCATCACTGACAAAATCCTCTTTTGTCATGATCACATTAAGTCAGACTAATTTGGTTTACTGAAGTTGCTAACACTTAAAAAGAACAAGGTAATTTCACTTGTCTTTTTTAAGTTGCTGCAACTTCACAAAAGTAAGTAAATACAGCAAGGTTTTAAATAACTTAAAACTTAAATATAAAGTAAACACAAATTAACATTAGGCCTAATAGTTACATTTACTTCATTTTTTCGTGTAAATTGTTTTCCAAGATTATTTTGAGTAAGATCAACCTGTCAGATTTTACAGTGTAGGTCCTACTGTACACATTTGATTTCTGTACTTAAGTATTTCCCATTTCATTATATCTAACCTTCAAATCAGATGACAATATTAGGCTACTTTTTACCCCATCACAGTAATATCTGTAGTTCCTAGTTAGGGGCTGTTTGTTATTTATGAGAGGGGAGGGGATGGTACAAAATGGGGGAGGTACTCCAGTTATTTTTTTTAAGCACTGAGGAGGGACTTATTTTTTTTTGATTTGGCAAAGGGGAGGGACATTCAACTTTTAAGTGGTCCGATGTTTTTAAAATTGATTTCAAATATTCACAGAACCCTAAAATCCACAAGCTCCAGGTATGGTCAAGATATTAAACAAACAAACAAACAAAAAAGGAGTCCCACTGCAGCCACCCCCATTCTCAGATAAATCCAGTCCCTTACTTTACAGATTCTAATATGATGCAGTAAATACAATTCACTGTTAAAACAGGCTATTCAAAACAGGATACACTTGTTAGAATGAGCACTGCATCACATTTGCAACAGTAAAATAATCACATCGTCAAGTATCATCAATAAGAATCCATTAATTTAATTTATATTTTAACACTCACAGGGACTTTAAGTTTATTTTTGCTAATAGCCCACTAAGTTGCATTGTACTTTTACTTGCAATTCACTACATTGCAGTATTGCTACTTAAAGGAACTGAGTATTTTCTCCTTTATGGAAATCCACCAATTATTTACATCTGTCATAATATCAACTCTTTGGTGCCACATTGAAGGCATCTACTTAGTTTTTTAAAACATCTTTACAGTTGCTTTGGATTTATCAAGCTTCAAAATTGAAGTAACGTTGAAGAAATGGACTTGAGAGACATTTCCACTAACAGATTTATGTTGAGGAGAAGGTTTTAAAAAAGTTAAAATCTTGTAACTTTATAAAAGGATTGTTAGCCGAAAGTTTAACAAAATACTCCAATAACTTGTAGCCTGCAGTGAAGCCGTACTGTAGTTTGTATTCTGATTGTTGATTCGGGGAGGACTCTGTCTGCTCTGAGACACGTTGTAGATTAAAATACAGTGAGACATGTTTCATACTTGTTTCCAGATGTTTCAATTTGATGACCACCCTCAGCCAAACTTGACCCTGCAGTAAAGCTGTCAAAGTGTATAAATGGCCCAGTGAATTTATTTATTTATTCACCATATGCCTTGCAAACTTCATGGGCGTGAAGCTAAAAAAAAAAAAAAGGTTTGTGACCAAATAGCCAAACTTTTCCCATGCAGCCCACGCACGAGTAAAAAGAGCCACAAGTCATTTGGAAAGTTTGGCTCAAGTTTTTTTTTTCCTCTTTAAGAAAAAAAACTCAAAGACATTCCTCAGTCACAGCGAACAAATACAACCCCCCTCTCTTCTCGGTCACCAACCTATTAGTTTGGGTTCAGGAGATAAGGTTTAGACAACAAAGCGGAGCTGGCAGCCGGCTGCAGAGCGCCCTGCAGCCCGGCGTCGGTCTGTCTGCGCTCCGGTCAACTTGTTGCTCCTCCGCCCCGCAGCTGCACCTCATTCTCCCAGAGAAATTTAGCATTATTTAAACTGAGTTATCAGTGAATCTTTGTGCCAATAATTATTTTTATTGCACAAAATAAAAAGAAAGTAACTTTTTGTGTCACCTGTCCTGAAGTTTAAGGAGGACATTTAAGTAAGACTTCCCGAAGCGACTATTAAAGGTCAGAAACCTCAACGAACCGTACAGAAGATTTAAAACCATATTTTAAAAAGTGAGATAAAGTTGCATGCAACGTGCTCAGGGGGTAACAGCGTCCCTTTGCAGTTATAAATATGCTGATTTTCACTTAATTTAAATCTCCTTGATTTAGACTTCTTTTACTCTCCAACCCCGCTTATACAAACCGCGTACTTTTACGCAAAATACACTAAATTCCGCTTGGTTCTCAGTCCGTTGTCCTTCGGAGTAACAGCAGCAGAGTATCGCAAATAAATATTTTTACTCTCCACCGTCCCAAAAAAAAGTCTCGCGCTCTACTCTTCTGTCTCCGGGCTGCCACGCGCCTGTCGCGTGGAGGAGTGTACACATCAAAGACAGGCACAGGGACTCTTGTAGCAGCGCCGACCCTGCGGGGCGTGGCCTGCTGCTCTACACCCCCAAACAGCACTGATGTGGTGTCACAATGAAAAAAAAGGGGGCGAAGTGTGATCGCCTCATGCAGCTGAAATCTGGCAAATATGTTGTATTACATTTATTGGTGCCTGAATAGCAGTCTGGCGCGAGGTTATTTTCATAACTATTCATCAACTACTTAGTTTTCTGATTAACTGAATAATTGTCAGGTCTACAAAATGTCAGTGATTATATAAAAGATGAGAATGATTTCTCAAAGCCTACAATAGCATCTTCACATGCTTTGACTTATTCAACCAATGTTCCAAAATCCAAAGATTTTTAATTTACTGTCAAATATGACAAACAAAAAAATCAGCATCAGAAATACTTTCATGATCCCCAGGGAGAAAGTGTGATTGTTACAGTCACCCTGATGTGAAGCGGAGAGAATTATAATTAAATACAAATAAGGAGTATGTAAAATATTTTTAAAAAGTGCCTTATGCTACAGTGTTTAACACTAGGTTATGTAAAATATTAAGAGTATAAAATATGTAAAACATGCTCAATATGTAAAGTGTGTAAAAATACAGATGCATTATGCTACATTACAATGTGTAAAGCTTGTAAGTAAAGTTTCAGAAATATCAAAATATTCATTATATTACAATGTACAATAAAGTATATAAAAGGAGTAGAAATAACAATATGTACAATATGTGCTTCATATGTTGCATTTATATTCAAGAGTGGTGTTTAATCTACGATACATCTGATAGTTTGAGAGGACATAAGCAAAGGATGTTTAACACAAATCAATTGATTATCAAAAAAGAATCTTTTAAAGTTTATTTGATTACATATTTCAGCTCTAATGCTTTCACAAACGAAAAAAAATCTGACAAAAAGAGTTTAGCATCCGGCTAACATTCATGACTTTATCAGTGTGAAATAATGAAGTTCAGATCTCTGCAGGTAGTCTCAGTTTTATTGGACACATTTCACAGACAATCGCCATTTCACTATGAGTTCATCTGTTTCGTTTTCTTGAGAAAATGAAAACGGCTGCATCAAGGCAGAAAGTAGCTCTGATTCTATTATTCTTTGGCCTTCGCTAAAATACATCTGGTCTGTCACTGTCCTCCTCCCTGTACACCTCCCGCCTCCCTTCAGTCTCTCCTGTGGTCCAGATGGGACTCTCTCTGCTCTCTGAGCAACAGCCATCAAGGCCTGGCTCTATTGTAACGTGAGAGGCTGCAGCAGGCACACGGGCAGGCAGGAAGCACTGGGAGAGATGGATGGATAGATGGGTGGATTGGTAGGATGAGATGAGGTGGCCAGATTGGACTGGGAGACAAAGGCACCATGGCTGCCCGAGTGCCTTCCAGGCTGGTCGTGGAGTGGCCACTCCAGTCCTCCCTGGAGGCCGGCCCTCCTCTGCCCCGCACACACCACTTCTCCACAACACACAGCTGGCTGCAGGAGATGAGGCAGGAGGTGGAGGATGGAGGTGGACAGCTGAGCCATGGAAAAATATAAAATGCTACGCCCAAAAACTGTCGTGTAAACAGACTAGGGTCAGCCTTATCCCGCAGGCCAAACTTAAAAAAACTTTTACATACTTGCTGTTTTTACAACTGTTTACACCTCTCATTATGCATATACATTTACTACATTCATGTTTAAATTCAGTTTATTCATTTGAAATGACTACTTTTATGACTTTATTTAGATTTTATTATGCTATAGTTTACCCCCTATTTTAACCCTTTAAATACTCAGTAAATTGGTATGATTTCTTTTGAAAACATGGGGGAAAATAACTAAACAACTGAAAACTAGTTTAAAAACGAGGAAAATGTAAAAATTCCAGGGAAAAATATCCAGAAAACTATATGTATAATTATTATAACCATATATATAAAATTATTCTACAGAAAAAAAGTGTACATATAAATAGCCTACATTTTTAATTTTTAGGATGTCTTCAAAGTAATTTTTTTATATTTTTCTTTTTTTTTACTTTTCTTTTATTGTATATATTCAGGCAATTTTCTTGAAACTTTTTATTATTTTGTGTCTGATTTTTTGGCCATGTGTTGTTAAGTTACTTCTTTTAAGTTAAATTGCTCTCTACACATATTTTTGAAACACGTTAAACCAATTTGCACTATTTTAAGATTAGATTCCCATTTTGTTTTTTACCAACATAATCTTCTTTTTCTTAATACATATTTAATTAGCATTATTGGAGGGAGACTTGAGACTTCAGATTTCATTCCCACAGACTGCTTTTCTCTAATTGTTATGCATATGATGAATAAATAAAGAACTTCAACTAGACAACTCGAGCAACTAGTCAGCCGAAGTTGTTCAAAATCAACTTATTTTTCCGTTAGAGTTGAACCGCTCAGATCTTTTGGCCAGCGTGACAACCACCAACCAGTTGGCAGTGTGGAAAAGTTGGCTGCAGTTTAAGTTTTGGGCAATATTGCTCGTTGGCATACAATCACACGTTAACATTGCTGTGTCGCCCACCTATCACAGCGGCACAGCTGTCACTGCAGCTAGCAGCCTGTACCCCAGTAATCAGATATCTGCATATCTCCACTTTCACACAGGGAATATGACAGTGTGGTTTCTAGTCGAATGTACCGTCAAAGGATGATTGTTTTTTGATGCAGCAGAGAGAAGGGAGGTGTCCTCTTTGTCAGAGTTATGAGAAATGATCAACATTAGCATTTGGTGTTAATGGACACTGAGTCAGTCAATATATTGTAATTTCACTGGGCCTTTGCTCGTCATCTCTTACAAAAGCTTTGGTGAGCAAACTGATGACGTTGGTGTCGTTTCAATCCCAGTGTGCAGGCAGTCAGGTTCCTCTATTCCAAGGGGAATTGAGACTGTATATGAGACCTGAAACTAGCTTCTGATACCACCTTGGCCTGAGACTTCTGGGTTCTGTGGTAACACAGTTTTTGTGTGTGTGTGTCTTGAAGATGGTGTTCGTCAAACAGTCCACTCTTATGTTACATTTCTTTTCAGGAAACTTCCCTCTTACAAATGTCAATCAGTTCTCTTTCACAGTTTTTTTTAATGTCTGAATTTAACACCAAAGCAGAAAGTGACAGTACTGTGATGTTCATTAAATGTTCTGTATATGACATTCAGAGCATTAACATAGCAGTAAACAACTATATGCCATGTAAAGATATAGTCGAATAATGGTGTCCTGACCATAGAATGAAGTCACTTTGCCACTTTGTAGTGTGCTCTCATGGTGGTTACCTACCCATAGCACTGTGGCGAAAAAGTGATGCAGCCATCTTTAACCCCTCAGGTTAACACAGCTAGCTTTGTCAGCACTGTTGCCGTTGTTAGTGCTGTTCACTCTGTTAGCACTGTTAGCTGCTGGACACCGGCTCAGCCATTAACATATTGTCTACAGAAAACCCAAATCAGACAAACATATACCCTGACTGTCATAGTGCCTTAAAAATAATCACACATATGTTGCAATTGAAAGTTCATTCTTGATCCTTTAATTCACTAGTGGATGAAATCTTGCCACAAGGTCCATTTAGTAGCTGCTCTGAAGCTTTTGATCAAATCTTAGCGTACTCTAGTTCAGAAATGACCTTTTAAGCCAAAATGGATGTAATAATTGAAAACTCCAGACCAGCAACTAAATGGATCTCATGGTGAGATTGTTTTGTCAGACATGTAATGACACTTGATTCTTCTTGCATACCAAAAACAGGAAGTTGCAGCAGCATCACAAGCTGAAGCATGACTTCTGAAAACGACTATTTTAGGAGGTCAAATTATTAGCTAATTCTCATTAACGCAAATATTCAGTAACAGCAGTAGCAGCTGTGGCTCAGGAGCTAGAGCGGGTCATCTGCTTAATCGAAAGATTTGTGGTTTGATCCCCGGCTCCTCCAGTCCAAGTATCCTTGGGCATGATACTGAACCCCAAATTACTCCCGGTTACATGGTAGCAAGTGACACCTTATCCGGTTGCCTCGGCCATCAGTGTGAGAATGTGTGTGTGAATGAGTGAATGTGACATGTACTGTAGAAACGCTTTGAGTGGTCTAAAGACTAGAGAGGTGCTATACAAGTGCAGGTCCATTTACCGTATAACTCACATTAATAGATAATTTAGGTCAAATTGGGTATACTGTATAATGTTTCATTTATTTGTTTCACCAGAAAAACCTCTTGAGATTAAAATTCTCTTTTTTTAGAGTGTCCTGGCCAAGACTGGCAGCAACATAAGTTATGGACAACGTAGAACAAAAATCAAAATATACAGTTTTAAAACAAACAATATAAAACACAAAAACATGTCGGCACTGGCATGTAGAAGATGACATAAAAAGGTCCTGCAACAGTGCTCTGAAATGGCCCAGAAGAACCAAAGAGTGCAGCTTTAAATCCTGCTGCAGACGATTTCACATATAAGGAGCTGCATACATAAAGGCTCTTTTGCTAAACTCTATACGAACCGTATGTGTAGACCATAAGAACAAGTTCTGTGATAGCCACTTTCACATTTTTTTTGCTTAACATAAACACATAAATATACTGGAAGTAGGCCAAGAAAAGCTTTGTAAATAAGACAAAGCCAATGAAAAAGTCTACGTAGTTAATTCTAAATACATTGTGTTATTTATTTTTGTAATTTGTTTACATTATTGTCAGATTAGATGCGTCAACTTTTTTCAATTTTACCTCTTTTATATCTCACTCTAAGTCTGCGCGTTAGCTCAGTTAAATTAGCTGAGCAGCAGCTGCACCTGGCAGTAACTTGTGGAAATTTGGCGATAATGTGTAATGCACCCCATTTCACTTAATGATACATAAATCTCCTTTCAGAAGGCACTTTTGTTACTACTAGGCTATGTGTGAACTTGATCTACAAATGGCTCCAGGGCCCTAAATATGACAGTGTTGGGGTCACTATAGTGGCCCTTTCAGACTCGTGCAGACAGAGTAGAGCAGGAACATAAGAGCACAACATTTAGGACGGAGCTCTCCACCTCAGCAGAACTCTGTTTCCTTCTGCTGTATCTCTTTACTGCAGCAGAGCCCACTTCCTTATAACCCTAAACCCTCTGACCACAGTCATCTCGCTCTTACTCAATCTTTATCTATTTATACAGCACAGAGGGAAGAGAGAGTTAATGTAGGAAACACAGTCTTTTCTGTGAAAACAGAGAACAAGTCAGTCAGGGCTGATTTCTCCGTCCTATATGCCATCTGATCACCCATGCTTGCATTGTCACTGAGGTAAATTATGTGGCGGCTGTTTGGAGAAAGGTTGCATCAGTAGGCTGTGAGCTGTTAGGTGCTGCCATAACAAATGGTATATTGATGTAATGCAAACATTCATACTGTATCTCATCAAGAGATTTTTGAACTAGAGTAGATGAGAGAGGAAGCCATAGTTTGTTTTTCTGCTATTGTGGGTTTTAACGCCCCTGTTGTATTCCGGTCAAATAGGACTGATTTACGAGTTTTCTCTCTGAAAAATCTAATTAATTTAATCTGATTGTCATAATGACTTTGTCCATGCATGGTCTCTAAATACAAACTAATTTCGATAATTTGCATAACATTTTGGGTGTTTTATTAACTTTTGTACACACGTGGTGTTCCCAGTCAAAAATGACTGATTGTTGAAAATAACTGTGTGAGACTACAATTAGTGTATTAACCCTTTGAGACCTGAACAAATTGGCATGATGTTTTTCAAAAGAAATAGGTAAAAGATAATGAGCAACTTCAGCAGAAATTAACCAAAAATTATCAAAAAAAAGTTAAATGTACAAGAGAATTACCTGGAAATTACAAAAAAAAAACAAAGAAAAATAAAATAAAAGACAAAAAAACCCAACAAAAACAAGAAAATAACCTGAAAAGGTGCTTAAAGATAATAATACTTCTGTAGAATAATTTTAACTATATAATTAAGTATAGTTGTTGGTTTTTTTTTACCATTTCCCCTAGCTTCTTAACAATAATAATGTTCCAAATCTACAAATTTCTTGTAATTTGCAGAACAGTTCTTGCCAAGTTGTTCATTGCCTCCCAATGTTTTCAAAAGAGAGCAAAACAATTTGCTCAGATATTTAAAGTTTAAATACTTATGATGGTGTCTGAACACAGCACAAGAGAAGTGATGTTGATCCAGATTTCAAAGGTTTAAAAAAAGTTCAGGCTTCTCATTAACATAAAGCACCCTCATTGGTGTTGGTATTTATTTCAAAGATTTAAAACAAACAAAACAACCTCTCTGTGCATCATATCTTTGCTCATGACGCTGTTGAGGAGGAGAAAGGCCAAACTGACAGAGAAGAGGAATTAGAGTTTGTGTTCAGACATAGTTCTCATGTGTAGTTTTGGGCCTCTGTCCTTTCTTTACTAATAAAATCATACCCGTCAGCTTTGAGTGGGAGCAGGACAGATGTTATTTTGTGCCACTATTTAAAAAATTGAAACGGTTTCAAAACAAATGTCCTTGTTAAATGGTGACACAAACTAATCTGTTATAAATAGCACAATATGTTTCATCTGAGTATTTTTTTGATAGTCAAATTAATTCATACATTATGCTTTTTTACTCAGAAACTATTTGTTTAAGCTCAGGTCAATGAGGCCTAGAGGCCACAAGTAGCAAAAATAAATAAAAACTTGCAATGCTCACAAGAAATTAAATTGATAAAAAAGATCTAACACAACATGAGGTGATACTATATTTATTATTTATAATCAGCTCTAATGGGGCAGTTATTTTGGACCGGGAACACAAAATAAATCAACACTGAATGAACACAACAGGAGGGCACACATGGCCATGCTAAATAAATGTCTATACTAAAGAGTATGTCAAAATCCCACAAGCATTTTCTGATCATTTTGCAGAAATCAACTATCCACAGGGACCTGCCAAAACAATAGAAAAACACTTAAATCTGCTCTATTCTAAGCCAACAGTTTAACACCGTCACTGCCAAGATGCTTTCCACTGTCTTTGAAGCATTATTTATTGTTTACAGAGCAAGTGTGAAAAATGTAGTAACCCAGCAAGTCCAGATTTTTAACTGGGACTGTGAACAAAATAATTCACCCAATCTCTCATTCACTATTTTGACATTATTATATAGACGATTCTATAGATAGATAGATAGATAGAGAGAGAGAGAGAGGTAGATGTGTGTGGTAAAACTAAGGCCACACATAAGACATTATCAAAATGTCACACCAATCCTGCCTGTGGTCCTTTTAGGTGTCTATTCGGCACTGTTGGCTTAAAGGCGAGATAACATAGTCCTTCCATTTGTGATTATTCCTTTTATACGCAACAGAAAGGCGGAATAATGGCAAGATATTCTCACCTTAAACAGGCAGTGTAAAATGAGCTTTAATTTACACAAGTGTCTCAGAAGTTTATCTTTTTCTTCCAGTAATACCAGATTACACAACTCTTGCCAGGAAACTTCCTAGGAAATTGTAGACCAGTAAAATAAGGTATTACTGTTTTATTTTCCAACATTAAAGTCTTAATGCTGTTTTATGTCGTCTCCACGCTGCCAGGAATAAAATTCCTAAGGGAATACTGGATCCTTTTTTATATATGTGTTGACCTAAAAGTTGTGTCACATTTAAAGTTGCAATATTTTTATGTTATCCATGGATCAAATCACTACGTGAAAGCGGTCACTCTTAGTGACAAACCAGAAAACCATCTTCAGTTTCTCTCAGCTTTACAAAGTGTTTACGTGTCTCTTAACTTTTTGGTTTTACGGCCCGCAGCTTTACTGTTTTGGTTCTCGCTGTTCTTGTTGCATCATTTTTGTTCACAGCAGGCAGCTGTTTCAGGGAAAAAGTTCCTAAATCTCAAACAGATTGTAAATTCCCCTAAGGTTGCAAAGTCCCTCAGATTCCCAGAAAAAAAAATCAGAGGACGTGACCTTATTGTCCCCAGTGTAGGCTATGGCTTGTTAAACTCTATGTAGGCTAGCATGTCAGGTAACATAATAAGAAAAATACAAAAACAGAAATGCGGAAACTATGCCAATCCTTTATTTGTACAAAGTTGCTTTCCTGCCCTGCCTGTGCAATGCCTGAATGATTCTCAACTGTATTTGACTTTTAATGAAGTGTGATAATTTGACTCCACTATAGTTTATAATTCTCAGTAGACAAACTGGCAACACAAAATGAGCTATATGGTAAATGGTGAATGATTTCGGACACAAACTGGAATTGCATGACAGTCATCAATCAGCATTTTCCAAAAGTGCTTTATTTTCCTTTCACACTGCAATGTGACACTTATATTTCCAGATTTGTGCACTTTGTAGAGATGTGAGTGGTCAAAAATTTTCCCCAGTAGCTGCAGACGTGCATCGTTCTGTTTCAAAGAGCTGCTGAAGACATCTTGTCGTCCCTCACATGCAGATTTGCTGCTGTAAGCACGTTGAAGTGGTCAGGTGGATCATTGAGAGCCAGTGCTTTTAACTGATCACAACAACAAAGGTTCTCACGGCCCTAATCCTCTTTGGCTCTTATCTCTCACCCCTCCTCACCCGCCACCCATCTCATCGGCTCACGTAGGATCAGACCTAGCAGCACAGACTTTCTCATGCCTTTCTCTTTTGGCATGCTCTTAATATCCCTATTACTTTCTCTTTCTCTTCAGTCTCAGATTATCTGTCTCGCGCCGTCATCATTTTCTCTGTCTTCTGTCTCAATGTCTTTTTTCATTTTTTTTTGCTTGTCTCACTTTTACCAGTTTTATCAGTTCTTTCCCACCAAGGGCATCTGGGTCTTAAAGGACCCTCTCCACACTTTGACTAACAAAAGCAGAGTCACTTTTGAAATGAAGAGCAGAGTCTTTGAACGGCACTTGCTAAGCCCCCATTTGAAGAGAAGCTTCAGTCTCTTATCAACAATAGCTTCAGCCCTGTGCGCGGACTATGATCAAGCATAAGGCGGTTCATTCAGGATGGTGGGAAACTAAGCAGCAGCGGGACAGAGAGAAAAAAAAGCATTTGAATAACAACTTTCTTCCACTGTGGCATCTTCAAATCTTTGTGATGTAATTATAATAAATCCTAAAAACCTGCTGTGTTTCATATTTCCACCAGTTTTTACTTCCCCGGCTATGACAAGCTCCTCTACAGTTCAGCCAACACAGGTTAATGTGGCCATTTACTTTGATATCAGCAGAATGAATCAACCTTTAAAGGCTATTAGTGTTATTAAAAATGCCCCAGAGGGAGCAGCTATGGCTCGTGTATTTCCAGGGTCTGTGTATGTGTTGCAGTTAGCTTTAGATTATTGGGACTTATTGGAGTAACAAGCTAATGGAATTAAGGTGCTGGATTTCATGCGCTGTTGCCAAGATTCAGCATTAAAAGGATGTGTGCTGAATAAATAGTGCTTTAAGTAGATGAGATTCCGACACGGGAGAGATTCGCTTGTCAGAGCAGCATTGTTTGCTTGGCTCCTGAGCCAGTGAAACTGTCAAGTGTGCTGCTGGCCACGGATAGACGGATGGATGAAGGATTCAGAGAGCTGATTTCTCCTCTTAAAGTGCATTTTTAGACACTGGAGTTGACAAACTCTTCAAATGCTGAAAGCAAAGAAACTTTCCTCTCATATCTAGTTTACGCATGAAGCAGTTCTGAAAGGAATCTGCTGGAAGCACACCTAAAGACACCAACACCCTCTTGATGAAAAAGCAAGGATTTCTATACAGAGCTATATTTGCCAGCTAATTACGTACATGAAAAGCAGAATCAAAATGAAATCCAAATATTTACCAAAATAAACTCATGTTTTGTTTCATTTCTCCATCAGCGGTGCCAGAACAGAGTCCTCTCCATTACAGATAATTCATCTGATGTTTGTGTTTGTTGGTGGATTAGCTGGGAGGCGTTGCTGTTGGCCCAGGCTGTAAAACACTCTCATCTGTATTTTAATGGACTATGAAGCAGTGGGAGGATGTGGCTCCGTGCCACAATTTCACAGTGAAAGAGGGGATCGTATGTAGCAGGTAATCTATTTGTGAGAGTGTTTTATCCGTATAAATGGAATTAGCGGATGGTTTGACGACACATTAAAAAGGCAACACTGAGTGTGTGTACGTGTGTGCTTCGCGTGCTCGGGGAGCCATATTTGATCGGCCCTAATTGGGATTTCTGTGCAAAATGTTTGTTTGCTTTAATGACGCCGAGGATGTGAGGTAAAATAAAAATAATGAAACGCATTGGTATGAAATTAGAGTGCACACAGACTTGAAGTGGGAGGGGATTCGCAAAATACACATGGCATGAAATCAGCGCTCAAAGAGACACAGCTGTAGATGTATGTATGAAGTACATTAGCCACTGTGAGTAAGATGGGAGTGATTATTTTGGGTAGTATGATGGCGTCTTTTCACAGAAGCGGCTATAAATTTGATTTAAATGTTCAATCATTGCCGCTGGTTTCCTGTTAAGATAAATAAGTTGGTCACAGAACCTGCAGAGATTTTTTTTCTCTCCCAAAATTTCGCAGAAAACGTTTGAAAGTTAAAAGCAAAATGACAGCATGCACGCGTCACACACATACAAATACACACACAGAGCTTGCAGATGGTAGGATCTCTGTAACCCGGCTCTTTGTAGCCCTTTCACAGTGTGAGTAGAGGAAGAAAAGGTTTGTCTTTTATCAGGCGCTGAACGCAGCAGTGTTGACATTGGGATGGCACCTAATTAGGTTAGGCCCAGCACAGCATGCATGGTTAACTAGGCTGGCCTAGGCCTCAGGCTCCACAGATCCCAAGGTGAATGCTACACTACAACTGAGGAATGATACCTACGCCTACTAATGCACTTTTAACGTTATCTATCTTCTAAAAATATGACCGCAAGAAATACACACAGCAGCAGTTATTTTTCCTCTCCCTCTGCAATTAGCAGGTAAAACTCTCGGTGCTGGCAGAGTTTGATAAATATGCAGGCATCATTCTGTTCAGGGAGGTGAGATTTAAACAAAAGCCAAGTTTTTTCTGTCAGAGTTACAGTTCCCATAACATTTTATAAAACAGTTTGATGGACTAAATAATGACTTGCCTTAAAGAGAAACTACAATTTACAACAACCTTGGCTTATTTCTGAAGCTCTGGACATTCATTCTCAGATATAAGTACATAATAGATCCAAAGGGACAGGAAACACGAGAGAAAGGTTTGTCTACAACCTGTTTGACTGCTCGTGTTTGCTGCCCCCACCCTCCAGGATCTATTTTTAGCAATGTTGCTTGCTTCCTAACTTTGGTGAGTACCATGTTATCATAACTGGAAGAACGGATGTTCGGAGCCACCAAAAATAAAATATAGATTTAGGTGTTCCTTTGTTACAGAGTGAGGTCCCAGAAAGCATGGATTAGGTGGTTTGCAGGTCAAAAGACAGCACAGTTGCCAGAAGAAAATGCATTTTATGTTTCTGCAAACAAATACACAACATTTGCATATTTCATGTTTCTGAAGTGACGTAATATATAAACTGACTTTGGCCTCAGGAGGTGAAGGGCATGTCACCTTGGTGAGATGCCTGCCCAGCTGTTGTTGGTTTGAAACCAACAAACAGCAAAACCTGTTGTCTTATGGCGGCCCTTCACTTTGTTTCCACTTCTGTTTGTGGCACCAAACCTTAGTGCTTTCATGGCACACCATGGTGTTTCCCAGTGGCATTTGTGGCATTGAACCAGGATGTTTTTCACCAACACATCACAGCGTTTCCCAGCAGCTTCTGTGCCTCCAAACATGGATGTTTTAAGCCAAAACCTAATCTTTTCCTAACCATGACCAAATGTTTTTTGTGCCGTAGCCTAACAACAACCTACGTATTTTTCACATATCTGCTATAAAATACAGTGTTACATCACAATCACTGGTTTGCAGAAATGTTCTATGCAAACATGTTTTTGCAAAAGGTATGTAGACACTTGCAATGTTATTTTAAAAGCAAATTACAAATGAGTTATGGCACTTACAGCATGTTTTGTTGTATGTTCTGTCATTGTATTTCTTTTGTTTTTCACAAAAATATAGTCATTTAAATGCCAATGAAGATCATACAATACTTTGAAAATACTTTTTTGATTTTAAGAAAAATATAGAATACTGCCAGACTTATCCTTTAAATTTTCTGCCAGTTTTGAAAGTTGTTGTTAGTTTTATCCTTTAACCCAGTTTTACCTGACAGAAAACTGTCTCTTGACTCAAATTCATAAAAGCACACTTACTGGGGAGTACCAGTTTAGAGTGCTTTCCCTAATAGGGCTTAATTAAAATGGCATATTTGTAAATAAAAATAGTCAGTGGTCCTTTTAGTTCACTGACTAAAGGACCAAGTGGGACAGAGGGAGGCTGACAGAAGCTCTGTTTGGGTTTAGTTTCACAGTCCTCTTACTTCCCCCAAGGGGCTGCGCTTTGTAGCATCATTAACAGTTTCCTTGTGTGGAATCCCCTTCTCTGATTCCATTTCCACTTTACTGCCAGTTTGGCCTCATTGAAGTGAGATGGTCAAGCTGGAAAGGGGATGTGAGCCGAAAAAAAGAGGATGTGGTCTGGGAGTATCCAGTCTTTGTGCTGACATGTGACAGTGATTATGAATAAAAAATGACATTTTGACTCATGGCTGCTTCTACATAAATATATAAATCTAATGTAGCAGCATTTATTGGGATGGTACAGAGCCTAGGATGTGCTATAGAGAGGCCACATTTAACTAAAAGGAGCACTAGAGATGCTGTTGTGTTTCCTCATTTTACTAAAACGTGGCCTCGAGATTGGTTAGTTCATTCGCTTGTTTTGGTTAACCATTTACTTGAAGCAAAATTTGCAGTTTTTTTCAATAGCTCCTATATCATGCGACCAAGTGACTCCAAATCAATGCCAAATTGTTTTACTACACTGGACAAATGAGACACTCCTCTTTACCATTGATTTTGGTGTTTCTTGTGTTTATATTAATATTTTTAGTGAAAATTATGCATTTTTTTTCAATAGCTCCCATGTCATGTGACCAAGTGACTCCATTTAACTGTATTTGCCAACATTAGTCAACGGTAAATTATTGACAGTCCCTAAGTCAGCCTCCAGTGGTAAATGCAAGGATCCAGGAGGTGATCTAACCCTCCTCCTACTGCCAGCATGGTGTGAAACAGAGTAAGAACATGCCGCTGGGTCTGGATTGAATGTCTGTTGAATATCCAACAGTTTGCCATGGTGCTCTATGAAACATTATATCACGATTCACTTATCTTGAGTGCACCAATTACCCAAAATAAAGTAAGGGATTAATCAAAATGAGGGAGTGAAATGAAACTGCAAGGCCATGCAAAAGCATCTCGTGCGTACGAATTAGTAATACACAGCCCTGATTCATTTATTTTTTCTCTCCATGGTACCTCCCGGACTCCGTAGGATGGAGATAGTACACGTGTAGTGTAGTGAGGCTGGCAACAGAACATCTTGGCTACTTAAGGTCACATTAGCTCTTCACAGGTGTCAGGGAATGAAATGAGATCATTTGAATGTCTGAGAGTGGGTAAAGGGAGGAGAGGAGTGTCTGGGCGCCTTATAAAGAAAGACAGAAGGAGAGAACAGCAAGAGGAGGAGGAGGAGGAGGAGGAGGGAGAGTAATAGGAAGGGAACAGGAGGGAAGGAGGAGGCGGGGGTGTCCGGTCATGCTCAAGCCCGGCGTCTTTGAGAGAGAAGAGGGGAAAGACACAGGGAGAAAGAGGGGAAAAGAGAAAGGAGACCGCTTTGCAAGCCACCCAGGCTTCATTACCACGCCAATCTGAAGAGAGAGAGATAGAGAGGGAGAAACAGGCCGGCCAGGGCCCAGCAGTGGGGCCGGATCCATATGGTGCTGCCGGCTCTGGAATGAATAGTGAATGGAGCGGCTGGGCGCTGGGCTGCTGGAATCTGCCTCCAAGCCTTTGTGAACAGGATGACCAAAGACAAGAGGGAGCTCTGCAGATGGCCCGGGCTATAAATAGGTAGCTAGTCTATCTCCGTGCTGTCACTCTTCTTGTCTATCTGCCTCCCAGCTTCCCCTCACCCCACCCTCACCCCACCCCACATGCTGCCAGGCCCCTGGACACCACTAAAACCCAGGAAATAAAAGCCTATGGTTGCATGGCTCTATGATATTGCCACCGGGGCTGAGTTTTTTCCCAGCCACCCCCCGTCTTCAAACATTCATCATTCAGATTTGTTACAGATGCAGGAGAGGTATGGGACTTGGTGTGTGCTTGAGAGAGCATGAGCACGGTCTGCAGAGAGGGAGAAAGTTGCTAAATTGCTCAAACACGAGCTGAGGAAGGCAGAGAGATTGAGCAGTTGTGTTTTCAGTCCAAACTTCTCGCAGATGGACTTTAAAGTGAGTGATAAATCCGTGTCCAGATTGAGGGTCCTTTTGTCATTAAACTAAGCCTTAGCACTGCTGTCCATCTGGCTCTGCGTATGTGTGTGTGTGTGTGTGTGTGTTTGTAGTGTATCTTGTGTCTTTGTGTGTGTAGACACTGGACATGATCCGGTAGCGGGAAGAGCACTACAAGCCTTCCTTTTAAAGTGTTGCTGACTGTAGCACACTATAAGCTAGCCTTCTGCTCGTACTTCTCATGCACTTTTTTTTCTTGCTCACACACACACACACACACACACACACACACACACACAGTTTTTGTAAACACGTCTCGAGGCCAGCGTGTGCTTCGTCTGTAACAGCCCCAGACTCCAAGGTGCCCAATCTGTGAGCTAACACCAAAGATAATTGTTAGGAGTGATGGAGCTCAGACCTGTGGAGACAGAGTGGGAGATGACGTGTGTGTGTGTGTGTGTGTGTGTGTGTGTGTGTGTGTGTGTGTGTGTGTGTGTGTGTGTGTGTGTGTGTGTGTGTGTGTGTGTGTTTGTGCGCGTGTAAGAAGTAACCCACTAGTAAACAGAGTGAAGCAAGTGGCCTGGATGACTTACGTCTGGACCACACAGAGCAAAAGGCATCAGTCAGGCTGGTGCTGTGTAAAAGCTGTGGCATGGCAGCCGAGACTGGGTGGTGCCAGAGACAGACAGACACACAGACAGACAGACACACAGACAGACAGACACACAGACAGTGAGAGAGAGCTCTTTCCAAATTTACCAGGTTTCTGTACCATCCAATGCATTGTGATGTTCCAAGTTTTATTGTTTTGTCCAGTTGGAGTTACACACCAGCTGCTGCCTCTGTGTATATCTGTGTGTGTGTGTGTGTGTGTGTGTGTGTGTGTGTGTGTGTAATGACGGCACGCTCTAAACACCCCTCTGACATGTAATGGCTCTCTCGTGGTGAAAGCAGCCAGGTGCTCACCGCAGGCGACATCACCGGGTCAGCTGCAGATGTGATGCACCGGCTTGGCTCGATGACATCATCGCCCCTGCCTCTCCTTGACAGCCTTGTTTGGGCCATGCAGCTTGTGTGTGTGTGTGTGTGTATGTGTGTGTGTGCATGGGGAAAAATATCGTCAGCCATTAAAAAATATTAGAATCTTTTTTTTTTCTTCCCCAGAACAAATAAAAACGATCTTCCAAAAGCTAATTAGCAGATCATTTCGGTTGTTTCCAATACGTATCAAATTGTTTCAAGATTTTATCGAGGTCAAATAATATCTTGAACATATTTTCACCCATTTTGAAGTGAGAATGCGTTGGAAACAATTACCTATAACAGTGGGTATTCTGTCTTTAAATGAAACCACAATTTTAAGACTGAATATGAGATTAAATGGCTTGTTAAGGCGGACCTTTTTTTTCTGGAGAAAACTATTTAAAAGCCCTTCCCAGTAGAGGCCCTCCATCTGTTTAAACTCCGGCAGACACTTTGTATCTGTATCTTTACTCCTAGAAGACGGTGCAGAGCAGAGAGAGATGAATTTGCACGAGTTATCTGGCCAAACAGTCAGATATGCTGCTGTGAAAATGAAAAAAAAAAAAATACAGTGTTTATCAGCTGGAGTGATTTTTTTTTTTGTTTTGGTGCGTGGCAACAGTCATTATCCATCACAGTGGTGTTGTGTTGTGTCACAGCAACCCAGAGGTTGTTAAGTGTCGGCTGCGGTGTTCATCCCTGAGAATTATCAAGAGTGCTCTTCGCAGATGAACATAAAAATATCTGCGATGTGGCGCCGTGACATCACAGACGCTCTATTTGGGTGGGGAAAAGGTCATGTAATTGCAACATAGTCTGTCATTAGAAGGGCACAGTGTCGTTATATTACATGAATTATTACAAAGATAAAAACACTCTTCTCCTGCTTTGACTTCAAGTTTCTGCTGGTGTTGTCTCCCTGTGCGTCTGTCCGTCTGCTAAAAGCTTCGCAGTTGGCCAGGGTGCGATTCAGCTCACCTCCGTGCTGTTCAGGCTTTAGGACGGTGAGGGACTTAGTAGGTTTAGACCAAAGTAAACAGGAGACCACCATAGTGGGAGGGATGAGGGAGATAGAGGGAGTTGCGAGAAGCAGGACAGATGGGGCAGGGATCAAGGCCCTGCGTCTCTCTGTCCGTCTGCCTCTCTGCCACTCTCTTTGACTCGTCTTCTTCTCTTTGGTTCAGGTCTTTTTAGCCATTATGTGGCAGCAGATGACAATCAGCCTGTGAGTTTCTCTCATTATGACCACAGATGTCTTCCACTGCTCTTAGGGCTCATTTATGCTCAACGTTAGGTACGGACACGGATGGAGCCTTCTGTCCATACTCTGGTTTAGTTTGTCTGTATTTGTGCATGTTTCCTTAAAGCTTATGGATGTGGAGGGAACGGAATAGCAGCACTAGAGACTGTGGGGACTGTGTAGTGCAGTTCAAGCAGAATACAACTGTGGGAGACGACAGAGACATTTAAAAAATGGCTGAAAGGAACAGATACTACAGGTGAAAACATCTCTCTGTCCACATGTCGCAACTCATTTAATGGCCTCACAGACCACCGACATCTACAATGCTGCTTTCGTTAAAAGGTACATTGTTACAACCTCCTTCACTGTCACCTCATTGTCTGGAACTTTTGACTCTTCAGTATCTATTGGCTGTATTTGTGCCATCATAACATTTGTACATGCACAACATTTGTAATGGACATAAAGGGAGTATAACTGAGCTTCAACCTGTTGTGATATTACTTTTTCTATGATATAATGATATTCTAACTATTTTCCTGTGTCTCAAATTTGAATACTTCCATTAATACACTTACACACAGAACACTTTGCACACTACATACTTACTTGTGTAGTGTGCAAATTTTGACAGGGTAGTGCCTTAATTCAAACATGGTCTTTACACACATAACGGAAATGGCATTCGCAAGATTTGACAGCCTTTCTTCTTCTGCTCGGCAAATTGCAATGGGTGGAACGTTACCGCCAACATTTGACAAACAATTGTAACTTGCCAAAATATATTCCTGCTGTCTGCTTAACTGGTAACTTGGCTTTCTCTGTATTTATTTATTTATTTTATTAAATATAAATGGCACATTTCTATATCTATGAATATCCATGGCTGATAGTGGCTGGCTCTGTCACCAGCTGATCTATGCATGGATGGATGGACAGAACAGGCCTTCTGGGGCACAGGCTCAGGGGCCCAAAGTATCAGGAACCCTTTGGCTGTCACCTGCAAAATGAGACTCAGATTAACTTATACTGAACAGTAAGAAACACGAAAAAACCACAAAGGAACTGCAAAGAGACACAAAAAAGACACAAAATGATCTCAAGGAGACAAAATAACAACAAAAAAGTGCCAAAAAGACTAAAAATAACTGTAAAGAAGTGCAGCATGACTGACAAAGACACAAAACAACCTAAAAAAAACTCCACACAAAATTACCTTGAAGAGACAAAAAAAGAGAAAAAAATCACAAATAGTAACAAAAGAAAATGACTGAAACAAAATGACCACAACAAAAAAGAGGAACTCTTCACCAGAAAAGTCCATGTGTGTTTCCTGTCGTATGTATGAGAGGTGGTGGGGCCTTTTACATGACTGTGCCCAGGGCCCCATTCTTTCATAATCTCATAATCAGCCTGTGGATCTACTGAGTTTATGACAGCTGCTGCGTTTTACAAATATTTACATCTTGTCAACCTCTGACCACAAATCGAATATTTAAATCTGCTGCAGTGAAGACGACAATTGAACATGTATAAATACAAAACAAACTTACACGCATAGATTGTATAGCTTACACCACAAAACATGTAACGTCAATGCCTGATGATAAAATGTGCAACTGTTAGCTAGCTGGCAAGCTAATGTTAGCATTTGCTTGTGTTTGTGGTAACAAATTGTTACGGAATCAACCCAATAAACAAACCGATGGATTATATCCAAATACAGTATAGTGGTAGTGAAATACGCGTATGTCTTTCTGCACAAGGCTTTGGTGTTCACTGTGGTAGTTGGCCAACATGTGACAAGTTTCAAATACCTTTGTGTTTCTACTACTTTTGCCACGTAGGCAACATGGTGGCCATTGAGGGTGAGAAGAGTCCAATGTTTCACATTCAACTTTTTGACCATTAAGAGTGCAGCATCCTGTACTCATAGTGCTGCATTTTGCCATAATTCTCAGGGTCAACACACTCATGCACTCAGAATAGAAAGTTTAAGTACATAAGTAACCTATTTGAACCACGGCAATTGTTTTGTTTTTTTTTATTTTATTTTGCACACTACTTTGGGCATAAAGGATTTCACCCAGCAGAGCTTAATCTGGCAACCTGCCTTTCCCATGACCCCCCTCTTCCTCACCACCGCCGTCACCGGCACATGCACATAGAAGGCACCAGAAAATGACAGACAGTGAGACAGAAGTTGTTTTTGTCTTTTCCTTTTTCTCCCTCGCTTCCGCATATGGTCATCCGTTCTGCCTGTCTATCTGTCTGTCTGTCATTACAGTAAATCAGAGGGCTCTTCGGCTTTATCCGAGCGTCCTTCTGGCTGGGACGGCTGCAGCAGATGTTGGAGCCTGGGACAAAATGGATTTCCCCCCGCTGAGAGCAGCTTTTCTTGCCCTCCTTAATGGAGGCTCCTTGAAATGCTAATGCCCCACCATTAGTATAGCGGTGGTCTAGCATAGTGATGGTGGGAAAAAAAAGAAAAGACCGCTGTCCTGAGTGAAAACCTTTGTCGCCAAACAACCCCTGGAAGACATACTTTGCTGATCCAGACAGACAAGCGTCTAGTGGAGGTTTGAGAAAGAGAAAGCAGGAGAGGGAGATATTTGTCCAACCACACACAGAGTAGGGTGTGTGATGGCATCTCTTCCACTGGCCTCCTCCCCTTTCCTCCCCTGTCTTTCAACCCCCTCCATCCCTTCCTCAAAGTTCAGCTCAAAAGAGGGATAATGATAATCAAGCATATGAATGGAGCAAAAGAAAAAAAAAGAACCAATTTCTACTTTGCACCAAGCACTGGCATTTAAAGGATCAGGCGGCTACTCCAAAATTACGAGGCTTAACTCGTTGAAAACATTTGATGATCAGCCGCTGCTCGCTGTTATCGGTGGAATCAAACGGCGAAAAAAAAAAGCAAAGCTGCTTTGCCGAACAGCATGTACCACATGTTTCACTCCTGGAGGCGTACTGCAGGTACAGAGGAGGAGGAGGACAGCAGTTGTAGGAATTTATGTTTCTGTTTTGTGCAAAGAGGCAGCTTACGAGCAGATGAAAGGGTTTGCAGGTATGAACGAGGCAAATATTGAAGAAGCGGCTTTGACGAGCATATCGGGCTAACTTCACATTTTCATGCAAATCTTTGGCTGCTATGCTGTATGCTGACTTCCGTGTAGCATGTAAGGCTAGATGAGGCTTTTTGCTCTTTTGCTATTTCTTGCCTACCCCCCCTTCACTCTCTCTCGCTCTCTCTCACACACACACACACACACACACACGCTTACAGATTTATCGCTCTGGACACTCTTGTCCCTGTCAGCAGCTGGCGGGCTGAGTCTTGTTTGAGCTTGTGTGTGTTTGAATGCTTGTGCACGAATGTGTGTGTGTGTGTGTGTGTGTGTGTGTGTGTGTGTGTGTGTGTGTGTGTGTGTGTGTGTGCAGAGCCCCAGTAAAGCCTGCTGCTCTGCTCTGCTGTGCTGGCCAGGCCATGTGGCCACTTTAAAGCTCCTTTCTGAGAGTCCTGTGAAGTTGTTAAGGAGCTCCTCTACACTGGCAGTTGGCTCTGGGAATCCCTCTGCCAGCTGTAGCCTGCACACACCCCTCCCTGCTTCACTTCCCTCTCTCTGTCTCTCATGTCCTCCCTCTCATGCTTACACTTGCTCCGTTTCTCTGTGTTCGCTCCCATCTCTGTCCTCTCTTTCCGTCTGTGTTCGTTTGTTGCCCGCTCTCCGTCTCTCTGTCTGTTTCCCGCGTCCTCTTTCTTCCTCTCCCCGTCTCCCTCTCTCTGTCTGTTCCTCGTTCTGACCGCGGTATCTGCATAATCTATGTAGTGAAACATCATTGCGGACCTTCTGTCTCTTCTGGCACTGGTCCGGCTGCACATGTTTTCTCCTGTATACCTGCTCAGATTGCTGGAAATGCACTTTGGCAACCAACGCCAAGCCACACGTGGCAATGATGGCTATTTAGAAAAAAATCTGCAATGAAGATAGTTACGGAAAAAAGATGAGCTGCGGGGAATACATTGCAGCACTAAATCTGCAAATAATTCAGTTGAATTGATGCTTACAGTACATATTCAAGCTATAAATTTACCATTATAGTTATTGTTTCACACTCTCTTTACTCGTGCTGCTGCACACATACACACACACAAACAGTGGAAGGTTGCATCCCTCTCTGAATTTGGCTGACCTTTCATCGAGAGCAGAGAGCAGGTGCACCTGTGTCCTGTTCCCTGGCTCATAGTCCCAAGGTCTGCGGTGCACATCTGCTTGAGTGCACTTGCTTGTACACACAAGGAGGACATTTGCTTGTATTGTCATCAGCTCCATTTGCGGTGGAAGTCCCTGGCTGCAGGGTTACAGATGAATTGTCGAAGAAGGCCAGCGTCTTCAATATCTATTCGCTGATCTGCTGACATTCACTGAGGGCACTTATGAACTATTTCTCTTGCTGAGGTACTTTTTATTCTGTGCGGATCATGCAGCAGCTCTTGTTCAAATGCATTCATCACCGAGGCGGACATGACCAGTGCTTGAACTGTTGTATGGCTTCTATGTCCAAGGTTTATATTCTCAAAGTCCTAATAAATACATAAAATTCATTTTTTGCTCAGCTCACTCATTATAAAATTGATATGGTGGGTCAGAAGTACAAAACATTGAAAGAATATTAATCTTTAAGTGTTTTGTTTTCATACAACTGACAGAAACGTATCAATTGAAGGGACACCAAATAGTTAATCATATAGTTTTAAAGGTAGTCTTGAAATGCAAAGACAACATATTGTGAAATAAGATTAGATTACAGGCTGTCTTCACAAACTGTTTATACGGTTTCCTAGGAAAAGTAATGCACTTAAATTCATACATATGTCATGTTTTGAAAGGCTTAAATCACGTCCCAATGTGCTGATGGGAGTGAAGAAGGAAGTAGTCCCGAGACGCGTTTGGAACCTTTTTGACTTTAAGTGAACTTTGAGTAATTTTAAGATATGTACTCACAATGTTTTTGTTTTTTTTTGTCTCTAAACCTAACCACAGTAACATTAATTGCCTAAACATAAAAACACCCAACCGTGTTTCTTTTCCTAAACCTAACCAGAGTAACTTTTATTGCCTAAACTTAACCTCACAGCCTGTTCTCTTTCCAAAGTTGTCAAATACCACCACTTTTGCAGAGCTTTTGACGTTTAACCACAATACCAAAAGCCATCTTTCACCTGCGGATGGCTGGATGACACCTGTTGCGTCTGCATGATACGCTGATACACGTCAGGTTGAAATGCTGCCAGTATCAACGTAATAGAAGAAGTGTGAGGGCATCTTTAGGGCAGGTGGAAAGGGCAGTTGATGGATCAAACAAACCCCAGACTTTCATGCAGGAATCCGGCGTTCACTTCCCATCTGAATGTGATGTTTTTCTACACCAAGCCAACAGTGCTCTTGTTGCCTTATCCTAACCATCCGTGCCATCATGTGCTTTTGTTGACGTCTCGGCGTGGGTTGCCATGCTCTTGTGTTGTCTAAACGTCATGGTAGCATTGACATCATGGTAGCACCATCCTGGAACATCAACAGCAGACGCAGAAGGATACCTAGTTTGTAGTTAATTGATGCGGAAGTCCAGTGCACTGTACGTTAGTAATGTATCTGTTCATTAAGGATGTAACGTTATTTGTAGGATGCCAATTTGTATGATATCATACAAACTGTGGTGTGTGCAGTTTTGTAAGATATCAAACAACCCATTCTATGAGAGTACGTTGTATATTATGATTTAATGTTTTGATTTAATGAAAATGTGGGAAAAACAGGAAAATCTTCACTCATTTTACTTTAAGACACGATTGAGCTACTTGTTCAGATGAAACATTTTCATCCGTCAAAACTAGACAGGACTTCTCCTCTAATTATCGGCTGACAGACAAGGTTTGGAGCTCCTGCAGACTGTCCTCCATCCTCCTGCCCATTCCTCTTCCTCTTCCTACTCCTCTCCTTCTCCTCATCCTCTCCTCCTCCCATCCTCTTCTATCTCCAGAGACGGCCATGCAAGCTGGCGTCCTTTCACTCCACAGATGTCTCTGTTCCTATAGGGCTCTCGCTGCGAGGAGATGTGTTGGCAATCCTGTGAAACACACCTAACACACGCGCCCGGGCACACACACACATTCGCAGACGCTCGCAGAAACACCCAAACACACGGTGTGATACTGCTGTTGTCGCTGCTGGAGTCGGTGTCTGTGAAGACTCTCTCATCTTCGCTCCCTCACTCTCTTGTTCCCTTCCTTTTCCTGTGTGTCTCCGTTCAAAAGACAGACAGGGGGAAAGTGAAGAGAACAACTGTGTGTGTGTGTGTGTGTGTGTGTGTGTGTGTGTGTGTGTGTGTGTGTGTGTGTGTGTGTACACACAACACATCCTGTGTGACAACCTGGCGTAGCCTAGATCCGCCAGAGCTCTCAAGTTGGGTGTGAGAAGGTTGTCACCACATACCTGAGGCTGGCAGGATTAGCACCTGTTATGAGCGTGAGTGTGTCATGTATGTTAGTCAGTAAGCGTTGTGCTGTATTCATTGTGGCTTTTACCTTTCAGGCCTGTAGCTGAGATTTTATGCAAAGAAAGTTGTGATGAATTCATCAATTAAGGCTCCGTTCCTTGATTAAATCATTGGAGGAAGTTCTCTGTAGAGTCAAGAGAAACTGGATACTGATGATGTCTTGCGAAGTCAACTTTGGCGTGTATAGTTTTGTTTGCATATTTCATCCGCCATTCCTCAAATGTGCCGCGCATGTGTCCATGGCGCCTGTTTAGGCTAGCATGTTGGTGTGTTTCTCTGTTTTCAGCCGTCGTGCTCTGATATGTTCTCTTGTTGGCTGTACTGTTGTGTGTCACTCTCTGTGTATATGTGTGTGTGTGTGTGTGTGTGTGTGTGTGTGTGTGTGTGTGTGTGTGTGTGTGTGTGTGTGTGTGTGTGTGTGTGTGTGTGTGTGTGTGTGTGTGTCCACAGCATGGCAGTCCATCTGTCTCCAGGAGAGCAGCTTCCTGTTCTCTCCCTCTCATCTCTGCCACTGCAGGAACACACAACCTGGTCTGACATCCGCTCTCACACACACACACGCACACACACACACACACACATATCAGCGCGCACGCACAAACACACATGTATATATACCTTCTGTCTGTCTATCTGTCTGTCTGTTTGCCGACACACATTTGTCTGTCTGTCTTTCCGCACACATCCCCATAAAGCTCATCAAAGCCAGTCATCTGCCTTCCTTCTGTCTCTCTGTCTGCCTGTGTGTCTGCCCATCTATTTGTCTGTCATCCAAACGGTCACAAATGATGGGGTTGGGTGGGGGGGGTTTCACACGTGCCATTTGGCATCCCCAGCTGAAGCTCAATAGAGTGCTAAATGGCAGGGACACAAAATGGCTGCAACAAAGTAGCTGCTGCAAAATGGCGACAGATGGGAGGTGAGATGTTGAGTCAAAGGTTTCGGGATCTCTCCGGCCTTATCTAGATTGTTTTGAAGTCCGAGTAGGATACAACAGCCGTGTGGACTCTCTATACGAGACGAGCCGATCGATCGCCCTCACTGCTGACCAGGGCGGTTTACAATGATTGTTCCATAGATCCTTGTTTGCTGGATGGAGAACAGCGGTGCTGAGAGTGTGTGCGAGCCTAGCATGTGTATGTGGGTGTGCGTGTGTGTCCGAGGGGGACATTGATTGGAGCTATTTCTGCTTTGCCACATGACAGATGCAGCCTGTTCACAGCAGAAACGTCAATGCCCACACCTGCTTGGGTGGTGAATGTGAGGCATCACTGACGATTGGCTCTGTGGAGCCAGACTGAGAGACTGACAAAGTAGGAGGAAGGACTTTGTTGGGATGCAGATATGTAGCAGAATGGGAATTATCACTGTGGCACACCATCAGCACTTTATTAAATACGTTCCTCTTAAAGATATACTATCCAGGATTTTCTTAAAAAACAATCTACAGAAGTAATCTCTCTCAACCATCACTTATGACCTACAGAAGTGTCTTTTTTTTCTGACCTCTGCCTGTACTTTCATATATTCTTCTTATTTTTACATTTATGGGTATGTACCCCCACAGCACTCAGGTGAGGTCGGGGCTTTATAAAATGATAGCAACCATGCCAGACAGTAAGCAGCAGGTAACAGACACAGCGGCAAAAAAATGCAAATATAGCGAGGTGGAACCATATACTGTAATAATAATGGATATAGCCATTGTGATGTCACTCATTGTTTTGTAGACACCCATTTTGAAGCCACGAGTTCGGCATTTCGGTTGTCGCCATCTTTTTTCTTTTTTTTCTATAACCAAGAAGACGACAACGCTATTTGCAGACAGACTGTCAGTCAAAGCTGTCCGCCATTAATGATGCGTAACTATAATCCTCGATAAAATTTTAACGGATGAGTTTTTAAAAAAAAATCACCCACAGTGCAGCTATCACGAATGTTAAAATTAGCTATAGAGATCAAAACCGCAACCAAAAGCCTCTAGTGGTCATTAGCAGAACTACAGTTTTTGGCACTTCCGTGTCAGCTTTTTTTTTACAGCCTAAGATGTTGCAGCTTGGGTTGAGGAGGTATAAATGCACCTTGGATATCTATGAGACCTGCCCACTAGCCACGTAACTTGCCCACTACACCTACAGTACATATCAGTCCACGAGTTGCCCCCTTTGCTTTTTGGTCTGGAAGCGGATGCCCTGACGAAAAAGTTAGCATTTAGCTGGCTATGAAATGTTCATTTGAAAGAGACGGGGTCAAGATTAGGGTGGTGGTAAGGGTTACATGTCATTACCTATAAGGTGAAATGTATCTGCATGTATAATTAATTATTAGGTGGAATATTGACATGTTTGGCCTCATATATGATCACTACAACCTCGGAGTGAACTTGGGTTGGTCTTAATTTTCTCCTTCACTGGTGACCATGTTTACAAGCAGTTATCAATCCTGCCTGTCATACCTTTAAAATCTATCACAAGAATTATAAAACCTCAGCTCTGGGTGTTCCAGTCACTGACGCAATCAGTAACATAGGCTCACAACATACGATTTCAAATGAATGGTTGTTTATTGTTGCTATGATTGCTATATATAGGGAAAAACAGTCAATGTTATGGAAATAAATATGATTGTGTATGACTCTCCATTACAGTTGGTGAAAATTACCGTACACCGCATGCTGCGACTGCATTTCCATCCAGTACTATCAGCTTCCAGATCTGCACCATCGTGGGGGCAATCTGTTGACTGTTGATTTAAAGGAAAGATAACCCTATATCATATTATCCCTGCACATATGTGTCAACCACGCAGTTTGCAGATTAAAAATACAGAGAGAGACAGAGAAACAGAGAAAATCGTGATGAGTACTTTTCTGGCACATACAACTGTTTTAAATGAGGCGAAAAAAAGAAAGAAAATAAAAAAGAGCCAGCCCTAAGCGTCGGGGCGTGTTTGACGCAGGTAGGATTATAGGCCCTAATAAGTTATAAATGATAGTAATGGCCATCTGTTCGCCTATAGGGAGCTCCTAGCCAGCTCTGATTTGGCACGCCGAGCCGCGGCACGACAGACACTCCTTTGAGCATTGGGCATTTAGAACGCAGCCACCTCGTGCCTGGGCATTTGCTAAATTCAGACGTGACACTCTGACAGCAGATGCTCAAAGCTAGACTTCAAGACGAGGATAAGTAGAGATTTTTCCCTCCTCACCAGGAGCATTTTGAACACTGTAGTTATGGAACTGTCAAATGTGCCTCCTCCACGGACGATTAATACCAACCAATTAGGACTGATGGTTGCAGCATAGGGACAGAAAATCCACACGCTGCAGGAACTACACAAGTCTAAATGTAAAAATATGGGTTTAAATGGTACAAAAACACCTGAAAGTCACACAGCTTGGGCAGTAATCGAGTGACTGCTTTGTCCATGGTAACTGTGGCCTCTCCATCTGTGTGTGTTTGTGCGTCAGGGCTCTGGTCTTAGCCCTGTAGCAGGTGTCTCATCCCAGTGCAGTGTTTGCAGTCTGGCCCCTCTAAGCACTGTAGCCTGTCTGAGGCAGATTACACACACACAGGAGCAGATGGGTGCAGACCTCAGCACCCACAAATACACAAAGCAAGGCCAGGCCAGCTGAATGTACTGGATCTATACAAGTATATATTGTGTATTTATGTACTGCATATATGTGAAATTATGCGTACGCAACACGTCTGTTCTTTCATCTACATTTGCACGTACAGTGTCCACATTGTGTGCATCAGAGAGTGTATGTGTGTTTCTTGCTTCAGCGTAGCTAAAGACATTAGCGGGTAAACATTCTAATCCTGCTGCCCAGAGATGAGAAGAGTCGCTCTGCTTCTTCCTCTATCTCACACATACGTCTAGTCCCATATCAAGGCTAGCTTAACTGGTATATGGCTGGCTAAGATATTTCTCTCGTTCTCCTCAGGTTCGCTTCTATCAAAGTAGGATGACCGGCTAAGATGCTACACTAATGCACCACATGCCTCCTCTCTTATCAGAGGACCTTGTGTGGCTGGGATAAAATGCTACGCCATGCTAAATGTTAAAGTGCCCAAGGGTGGAATGACACCAAAGCTTGCTGACACTGTAACATGAGTGGAAATGCTGTTGTAAATCTAGTAGGTATCTTAAGGGTCATATATTCTTAAAAAAACAGAAGGCAAGATTATTTATGAGGAAGTACTCCAGTCAGATCAGGGAAATTCACAAAGAGCACCCAGATTCCCCTTCAAAACTGGGGAGAGAGACGAATACATGAATGTTTGAGAGGAAGACCTTTAGGCCAAAGAAGCCCAGTGCACTTGATTTATAGTTGCTGAAGCCTTTAAAATGACAACTTTGATTAACTGTTGCTAGTCTGGATGGCTTTTTGACTACAGTGTAGGTCTGCTGGTACCAGACATTAATATGATATCAGAAAGATATTTGGACTCTTACCTCTGACAAACATTACATTTGGTTGGAATAAAAATTCGGTTGGCGATATTTTACATGTTAAACAATATTTGCATTTTGCGTTGTGTGGATACTAACGTTATGACATATTGCAGATTTTGAGTTATGTTCTCCAGAAGTAGGGCTGTCAAACAAATACTTTCTTAAAATCCTGAATTATCACAGCAATTCTATAGTTATTCATGATTCATCGCAATTTTTTTTGAAATCACGTTTTCAATTCCAGATGCCTTACCAGATTGTCTTTATTATGAGTCAAATGACAACAAAAATCTGCATGGGACCAGCAAAAAGTGGGAATGTCAGTAGAGGGAAGACTCATGGGTATCCATAGAACCCATTTTCATTCAGATATCTGGAGGTCAGGCCAAGGGACCATGCTGCTTTTCCATTGCCAAATTTTAGCCTAACTTTGGAGTGTTTTCTTGCCCATTTACTGAGAGGTAAGCACAGACATTTGATTTGTGGTACTTAACAGCACATCTTCAAACTAACATAATATCAACATCAACTGTTGTCATCTATGTCAAACTGGTATTGACATTAGATGTCTCCTGACATTGAATTTTGGTCACCCAACATCGGTCTAATGTAATAGGTGGCCAGCTGGGTTGTTTAGGGTACTTTACAGAGACTAGACCCTGAAAAAATGGAATCTGGATGGTCTTTGTGAATTTCCCACTGTACTGTACACAACATGGTACACTCTACGGAGTTATAAATATGGAGTCCATCTTTGACTATTTCTCAGTCAGGGCCAGTTACTTTCTGGTGTGTCAGCTGGTTGCCTGACAAATGCTTCCAGTTATGGACCCGTCTTTTCATGTTTAAACAGAAACAGGCCTTCTCCTTACTGTTGTCACAAAGTTGTCACTTTTGTCTGAAATGTAACAGTATGTTGTGGCATTAAGATTTCCCATGATTTAAACCTGTTGCCCGAATCCAAACTGTGAAAAATGGCCTGAGACGAACTGTACTTTTAAGCATGTGGACGGGGGTTTGTACTTACTTTGGCCATAAAGTTTACAGTATATGACATCCAGTACACAGTCAGTAATGTGATATATTATGGAATTGGTTATGCTTGTTTAGCAGAGTTGTGGTATTTGGGTACTTCCAGCAGACTCAGTTGAAGGTGTTTGAGAAATATCACTTTGGTCTGCACATTCTTTCCTCTCATCCTAAACTAAAGCAAACTGAATGAGAAAAATAATGACATTTGGGTTGAGCTACTTCAAACAAAGCAGGTGTGAGACCTTGCTCTGTCCCTTTTTTGTCTGTATACTTTGTGACAGTTGACTCATCCTGCTCAGCGATGCAGCTGTGGTTTTACACTGATTTGTTGCACTTTTTCTTCCTTCACGGTCATTTTCTGGATCCTGTAGTTTCACAGAGATGACAAGGTGATGTCAGAAGAAACTTGTTTGGCTCCAACTAAACTGACAACAACATGCACACACACCCATGCGTATACACAGATGCTCCTCTGTGTGTTCCTCACAGCTGCTGCTACATCCTTCATGTGACCATGGGCTGCTGGTCACACATGAAAAGGAGAATGGGTCACCAACGAGACTGATATATGGGACCTTTATAGGCGGCACTGTGTTTGTGTGTGTGGATGCAAAAAGAGGGAGCGAGCTTTGTCCCATCCCCAGCTGTGTGTGTCCTCAGGGGCCTGATGTCCAAACAGGAAGAGGTGTCAGATGGCCCGGGGACCCATCTCTGGGACACAACAACTGGAGAACTGTCTGTCTGTATGTCTATCGGCCACACATACACAAACTATCATCTATATGTCACAGCAGCAGTTTGTCTTCATTCCCCCAGTGCCTGCATGGATGCTCAGTCGACAGCAGCCTCCTTCCTGCACAGTGTGTGTCTGCCTCCTGTATGCATCTGTTGGCACATACACACGTATACAAATCCATACACACACCCGTTGAAGCTCTGATAATGAGTAATTAGCCGACCAAACAGGTACTGCCTCAGCTAACAGCCGAGGGTGCGGTATTGAATCTAGGAGGTAGGAAGGTGTTACGGAAGAGGAGGAAGGAGGAGGAAACTTCCTCTGTCATCATCCAATGGAATCTCAGCATGACATTAAGAACCATGAGGTGACGGCTGATATCCACAGCAGCAGCGTCCTTTTGTGACATCATATTATTTGATACTACAATTCATGGCTGTCATGTCAAATTACCGTCACTTATCACTAGTTGGAATTGGGATTGGACATGGCTATGGTTTGTATGTGTGTGAGCATGCACGTGTGCTTTTTCTGCCCTTACATTGTTCCACCTCTCTTATCCTCGCTCGGTTGATATTGTGTGTATGCTTGTGGGCGTGAGAAAGTGTGTGTGTCCTTACGTGAGTGTATCCTTGTATTTGTGTATGTTTGGACAAATTAGTTTTCAGCTTGACTGCTTGTGTGTGTAAATGAGTTTGAAAGGCTATGTAATCACCCAAGATGGGGACTAAGTGTGCCCTGTGTGTGTGTAAGTGTTTGTGTGTGTATGTGAAGGCAGCTGGACATCAGCCAAACCCTTGCCAGGTCCTTTCTGGTACGTCCTCTCAAGAGTGAAGCACGCTCTTGAGTGTGCATGTGTGTAAGTAAGAGAGAGCGTTGAGAGTCTTATAACATAATTAACATCAAGGGAAAGTCAATCTCTCTTTGCCTGAGCTACAAACAAGACACAACATAGAACGATTTTGACGTGGAGGTGGGTTATGGGAAATTCCTGTTGATCTTTTTGAAACAGGCCCAATTCAGCTAAACATCTGGGATTGAAAGTGCCCCCTGCATAACCCCAGTGACATACACACACTCACCCATCATCCTCCAGCATCCAGTTAGCCTGCTGTTTACATAAATGGAGCTGTCCAAAAATAGTACAAAAGATAGTGTTTTATGGTGAGCTTAGTACACTAGTAAGTCCATACAGTCTCTGACAATAAAGGAATCTCCCTTTGTGCACCCTCACTCAGCTTTTACTGTCATTTTCGTAAAGGCCTGGTGACAGTATCAGAATAGGAAGCACGCTTTATTCTGTGCAGTGATACAGTTAACAGGTGTAGCTGGCTAGAAAGAAAATAGTTCCTACCTGAAACTGCTCACAGCAAGGTCTGTGGATTATCTTGAGTAACTGGGCCATGATTTCTGGAAAGAGACATTGCTGTTGAGTTTTTCAGATGTACTTTTTGGTGCTTTGAGAACCACAAGTTAAGTGCCATCTAGTTTGATTATGTTCATGTGAAGGCAGACATCTGTATAGCCGATACCTCCAACATCCAGCAACTCACACCAAAACTACCTGGATTGATAATCAGCACTTCAGAATAAATGGAAATATGTATTTTTTGATTTTGAGGTGAACTGTCACTTTAAATTTTAATCACAAACGTTTTGTTTTACTATATACACTTTTTTTAATCATCCATCCTTGCAACTGTCTATTTGTTATCTATTCATCAATTCGGCGCCTGTAAATGTTCCCACGCTACCCATTGAATTCTTTTCCATTTCACTCATCTCTCTTCTCTCACTTGCTTTCTCACCATTTCCACTGTTATTCCTGCTTCTCTCTCCTCTGATATATTTAAATCATCCCCCTGGGGAGAACAGAAGCCCGCCTCAATCTGGAACCAATTGTTTTGTTCGGTTCATGAATCCAGAACCAAACCCTGACAAAAGAACTCTTGTAAGGACCACTGTGTTATTTGTTTTTTGCCTGAGTTACAGACTGTGCTGTTATCAAAGTATTTATTGTGCAGCCATGCTGCAGTTGTGGATGCAGAGAGCGGCCCGAAGCCTTGCAGCACATCAAAGCTGTCACAAATATGGAGCGGGGGCCAAATGGCAAGAAATGCTGTGGGCACAAATGAAATAAGCCAGAACTGTTACTGATAAGAAGCCACTTTTACCATCTCTGTGAGTGTGTAGTGATTGTGCTCTGCAAGTTTGGGCTACTGGTTAATATTCTAACGCTTCTATCACTTTACTGACTTCTCAGAGCGACTCACTTTAGTTCCGTTCACATTGTCGAACTAATTGGAATGAGGCATTGCAGAGTGATAAGCAGTTGATTAATGCGCTGAAGTTGGAATTATTCCTCTGTCAAACCAAATGAATATAACAAACTGTGTCCTTGCTCTACCTCTGCCCCCATCACAGGAGCCTCATACAGTAGCGCAGTGTTATTCAACTTACAGCCCACAGACCAGATCTGGCTCCTGATAGAGTGCCAAGTGGCCCCCATACCATATTCTAATTGACAACAAAAATACAGTTTTGTACTTGTAGTATACATAAGGTCCAGATTGCATAAAACGGCATCAAAATAGATGTTGTTTCACAAAAAAGTGCCAGAGGAGGATCCCCCGCATCCCCTGACAGAGGTCCTGGCTAAGCCCATAATGTCCTCTTAGAAATGTCCTAAAATCCTATACATAAGTCCTATAGAAATGTACTAAATTCGTAGAAATGTCCTGAAATCCTAGGCACATTCTAAAATCCTTGAAATGTTCTAAAATCCTAGAAATGTTCTAAAATCTAGAAACGTCCTAAAATGTTAGAATCATCCTAAAATCCTAGAATTAGTCAAAAATCCTTTAGAAATGTCCAAAATTCCTAGGCACATTCTAAAATCCTAGAAATGTCCTAAAATCATGGAAGTGTCCTAAAATCCTAGAAATGTTCTAAAACCTAGAAACATCCTAAAATCCTAGAAATATCCAAAAATCCTGTAGAAATGTACTAAATTTGTATAAATGTCCTAAAATTCTAGAAATGTCCTTAAATCCTAGAAACATGTATGGGGCTGCTGCAACTTGCCCCTGGCCTCCTGTCATTTTGCAAAAGAGGCCCCCAAGTAAAGCAAGTTGAGTATCTGTGCAGTGGCACATGTGGGATCAGGGAATTACAGATGAGAGCAGACTGCAGGATGTCTATCCCCTGGAGGTCATCTTGGACAGGACCTCTGGCTGCGTGTTCAGGTGTGTGTTTGTGCATGTGTGCGTCTGTTGCAGGCTGAGCCACTCAGCTGGGAGCCTGTCAGCATATGCCAACAAGCTGAGTAATGCTGCCGAGGGTTAGCTTAGTGACTGTAGCCACCTGACCCCAATAGGTCACCTAATGACCTTTACTTCAGATGTGGAGCTGCAGACATGGAGTCCAAATTTGCCAAGTGCCAAATGCCAGATCAATCACTGAGGGTCAGCCAAACTGCCAGCGCTTTTATAATAACATTTAAATGCCTTTGTCTGTGTACACGTACACTCTCTTTGACCATCAAAACACATTAAAAATGGCAATTTATTTCAAGCTGCATCTACCTACTAGAACTGTAAACTGCCACTATGGAGTGTTTTGGCGACTTCTTGACTTCTCACGCTTCTTTCCCGTGCAGTCACATGCAGAGACAGGAGACAGGAGGGATCAGGGTCTGGACAGAAGCGCAGGAGGATCTCCGACTGCTCTTAAACCCATTAAGGCCACCTGGGTGTGTAGCCATGCATGGCTAGAAAGATGGCCAGGAGGTGTGCGAGTGTGTGCGTATTTGTGTGTGTACAGGCCAAGAGGTGGCCAGGAGGAGCAGCCTGTTCAGCGAGATTAGCAGCCTCTCACATGTTGCATAACAGATTCCCTGTCTCGTGAAAAACCTGCCTGCATGCTGCCGCCCGCTAAGCAGGATGGCCTTTCACTAACGCCCTCTATACTCACACACGCGTATGCATGAACACACCCAATGCTTTGCAGATTCATTGTGAAGCATCACTACCAGGATGCTTTTTGGTGCTTTTGCTTTGCATCATTTGCATGGCTTCTGGTTTCTCTATTTATATCGGCGATGTGTGAGAGGGAAAAATAGCCAGACCGGCCTCCTTACTCACGCAGGTTGAGTCAAAGCCTTAACAAATGTCATTATCCAGACCAGCCTGGAGGTGATTAGGTAGTGTGCTGCTTATGGCTCTGTGTTTAGCATGGGCCTGCTGCATCCGTCCAGGCCAACTGCTGTGTGTGTGTTTGTGCATATGGGCCTGGGCTTGCTGGGGGCTGTGATCCGATGGGTCCTATAACACCAAATCAAACACAGAGGGAGACGCAGCCTGCCTATTTCTCTGTCATAGCGTGTGTGTGTGTGTGTTTGTGAGCAGGGGGGGTTAAGTAATAAACAAGGTCTCCATGGTGACAACAGATGCAGCTGCAGCAAAGAATGAAGTTGAGTGTCAGCAGTAAGGACCCACTGTGTGCATGTTTGTGTGTGTACATGTGTGTGCGCGCAGGGAAAAACACCAGCAGTAGGGGCCCAGTGAGAATCGTAAACACCAGCAGGCCATGACTTCCACAAATAGACCTCTTAGGGAAAAAAAGGAGAGCTGGAAGAGGGGGAAGAAAGATGATTTCACACACAATATAAAAAGAAAGACGTGCAGCACGAGAATGCTCGGAATGTAATGAGTTTACAATCGTACAAGGCAAATAAAAAAACTTGCTTGCATTAAAGGAAATGCACAAACAAGCAATTGCTTGTATAAGTACATCTGAGGAAAAAAATGTCTTTGCACTGGAAATCCTAAGCTCTGGCATCCATGCTTGAAATGTCAAGTTCCTCACGTCATCCTCCCTCCCCCATAGCTAAAGCGCCAACAATCTATTCATCAGTCTTCATCATCTTTCATCATTATATGGTAATCCTCCCAGCTCACTCTGGGTCTGTCTTGACAGCCCCCTGCAGTGTCTCTTTCTAGTCCTGTTGTGTGGTGAGTGTGCCATCTTGATTCACACATCCTGTCAGTGGTTCGTAATCCCTCCTTTATGGAGGCAGAATAGTGCACTGCCGCCTCCCTTCAACGCCTAACTTCAAGGCCAGATATCCGCGCAGCAGCCGCGTGATGTGTTCTCATTGTCAGAGCACCTCTGCTGGCAGTCCACATCTCACCCCAGCATGACCCCCCTACCATCCACCCACCCTTGCCTAGGCTATTTTCCAATATTATTTATGCAGGGACTCTCTTTAGTCCTCTCTAAGCTGGCTTTTTCAAGGCTTTTCACTGAAAGGCTAAAAACATACAAATCCCTCCCCAAAAACCTTCCGAAAAACCATATGGAGCACTATACCTTAATCAGAGCAGTCACTGTGTGTGTGCGTGTGTATGCGCACACTAATATTAGAATAATCCCTGGTGATTATGGGAGTGGTTATTAGGATGAATATGGCAGCGGGGTTGGGTCGGGCCGAGCAGAGCTGAGCCCAGGCTGTAGTGAGAAACAGATGTCAGTTGACCCACATCTGCCGAGCATGCTGGGACGCTGGAGTGTCAGGTCACAGCTCTGATCACCTCAGGGACACTGTACATCTGGGCCCCCGAAAGACCAATGGCTTTTTCTCTTGGTTCACAGTGTCCCCTGAAAGCTGTCCCTGACTGTCTCTCTCTCTCTCGGGCATGACAGAGAGACAGACAGATGTCTGTCCCTCTGTCATGCCCGCATACACAAATACAAAAAAACACATCTGCAAATACAAATATTTCTGGCACAAAGGACAAGTTTCAGACTCAGATCTCCAGATCAAAGGTTTTGGCCAATCCCTCTTGGATCGTGACCCAGACTGGTGAAGTCTGGGGATGTTTGGATGTAAACATTCACTTGTGTAACATGGTTGAAGGGGAAACTGGATGAAGTCCTGGCAATGAATTGTGAAATATCTGACTGCACTTTTTTATTATTATTATGGTTAATGTGTTCATCCCTGGCACCTTTGACCCCATCTCTCTGTGCATGCAGCCAGACACCGGCTGCCATCCCTCTACATGAAAACATGAAGGCAGAGAGTGTTATATTGACAAAATAAATGACATGAACACCATAAATTTATTCAGAATAGGCACAAAATAGTGCAGAAAAATTCACCAGAATGCAGAAAATAAAGTGTTTGGTGCTAAAAAACTTTCTGGTGGAGGAACCCCACACCCTCTGTTTCATATGTGTCCTTGATCACATGTGATTACTGCCTCAACACGTGCCTCACTGAGCAGAATATGCTATTTAACTAGAACGAGATTACATCTAAAACTAGGATTTAATCTAACTCCAGTTAAATATCCTTACACGAGGTGTCATGTAGAGTGAAATGCAGCAGATTAGTGCTAAAATTGGCAAAAGTGCAGCTGTAGTGAACTACACTGCCTCTTTTTTTTTTGCTGTCTTCAGTACTTTGTACCTATGGTTTATACAAATGTTAGAAATGAGAGTTGCTTGTCTGCCAGCTTGGTACGGACTGCTGACCAAAACTATAACTAAATTCCAGTGATGTAGTTTTTATTTCTTGTAATTATTACAGGTTTATGTTAATTATTGTAGAAGAAGTTATCCAAACCTGTGGCTCCTTGGATGTGAAAAGAGAACTGCATACAGCATTTGAGGCGGGACTCTGTTCATTCCTATATCCTATCAAACACTTTCAACTGCCGCATATAAAATTAGCCTACCTGGATTAGCGGCACTGCTTATGCATCATTGGGCCCATAGAGCACCAGAGACTTTTAGCCAGCCAAGCCATCTACTTTCAGTTTAGCACTCCAGTAACTTAAACAGAGATAAAATGATTTATTGGGTGGCTCTTCTAGATTTTTCTAGTGTTACTGGACTGAATGTGTCAAATTCTGATACTAAGCTGAATCATTTCGTGATGGGTTGTGAGGCTCAAAATAAATGTACCCACTGATTTACACGTCTCTTTCATGATGCAGCCTACATCTAGGGAAAAAGTCCTTCTGGACCCAATGGCATCACATGACAGACTCAGAAGTTGTAATTCCTGTGTTTGGCTACTGGAAATACTGGCTTTGAAGCCCAGCGCACTTCCTGTTGGCCTGTATGGCTCCAATTGCTGTCTTAATTTCCTGTTTTCTTCCATTATTTTCCTAATGTGTTCAGTTTTTTTTTCTTTGAGTTTTTACATTTTGGCCTTGGGCTAAAGTTCAGGAGATGTAGCTCTTGTGGACCTTTAAAGCCCAATGAGTCATTGCATATGATATCAGGCTGTACAAATAGACTTGACTTCACTTAAGGACTGCTGCACTCATGCCCCATTTCCCAGAGATTCAACATCTTTCCCAACATCTTTGAAGAAGTTGTACACATAGCTCACAAATTTATTCTGATTATAACATTGACATACATTTTGTTCTCTCTTGGGGTTTTCTATCATCTGTGGTTACTGTAGTTGAGCGAAGGAGATTTGTATTATATTTTCATAACATTACATCACTGTAAAACCTAAACGAAAGACTTTGTTTGCAGTACTTCTGAAGGACAGATACAACACAAATGCCAGTGTGAGGACTTCTGCAGTGGCTACCACTGACAAGAGAGAGCAGATTTCCTCATGGCCAAACCAAACATTGTGGCTTTAAGTTATGGTTGCATTTACTTGAAATGATGCGGTAGACCAACACTGAGAATCAGCAAGCGCTAATTGAAAACAGCTTGCTGGAGCTCCAGCAAATACTGACTGTGGGATAGAGTCTATTTTCCTATTGTGTTCTAATGTACTGGTTCTCTGGTCATTCCTCAGTGTTCCCAGGAGGCCTGAGGGGTTACGGTCTTAGATAGCTGGAGGGTGACTCATACAGGCCTTTCTGGCCGTCAAATGACAAGTTCACAGAGTGTCATATTGCCTACTATGGAGAGCGACATCAAGTATTTCTTTTCCCAAGATAACTGGCTCCAAATTGAAAAGAGAATAGCTGCAATTTCCATTGCCTGTTACAGATTGGTGCAAACTTTATTAAGTTACAGAATCACTTGTTGTGTTTAGTTTTCCTCAATACAGGGATATCAGTTTTAGTTCGTTTTATAATAAATGTTTGTTCACCAGAGAGTTATATTTTCTGCAGTAATTCAAAATGCATTGTAAAATGCAATCATACATGCATACATGATTAACAGATAAGCGCTGACATCCTCAATATTAGGTTTAATGACATCAGTATATTTATTGAATAAACAATCAGCTCAAAAACAACTTAATCACTTCTTTCTTCCTCTCCCCCCCCTCTCTCTGTGTCTGCCTGTCTGTCTCATATTTTTTTCATCTCTCCCTGTCTAACTTCTCTCTCCTGCCTCTCCATCACTCCTCCTCACCCCTCTCTCTGTTTCTCTTCAGCAGGATTAAGGCCCATCCTTGTCATCCCATAGGGCAGAGTGGTCTGATTGACAGCTGGGTTCAGCATCTTGACACAGGTCCGTGCCCCCGTCATCATCGTTGATCGTCCCATGCTGGCCCCTCAGAGTGACAGGCGCCCGCAGAGCCATTTACTCCTGGTACAGCCGAAAAAAAAAGCCCTCCCCGATCATCGCCTTTCACTGGGACTGTAGACGCACATCCTACCTTTCTTTCCTCCTCTGCATTACCTCTTCCTCATAACTTTTTTCTTTTATTCCCCTTCTGTTTATTTGTCTCTCCCCCCCTTCCTCTTCTTGACCTTGTTTAATCCTCTTTTCTCACTCCTCTGATATCAACCTCTCTAGTATCTAATGCGGGCTACTATTAATCTAAAGGAATCTGCCAGATCTTAATTAGGGTAATTACTGTGTTTGTTTTAACTTAACACTGATGACTCTACTTGAGCTACTATCTTTGAGCAGGCCATAACAGATGGGGTGCTTAGTACTCTTTCAGGAAGGCTGACATTAGTCAGGATGGAGCTGTATGATTTTGAGCTTGATGTTTGTCAGCTTAGTTTACCTCGCAAAGCAGGAATTCTTCCTAAACCTTCTCTGCAGATTTTTAAGGTGTCATTTGTGTGCTTGAAATACAAGAAAAAATACTGTATTTTTTAAGCAAAACTGCCTTCTAATACAAAATATACAACATGATATTGCCTGAAGCTCAGGAGATCAAGGCTATAGTAGAAAGTCATTTAACCTCTTTAAACCTCAACAAATTGGCTAGATTTCTTTCAAAAGCAGGGGATGAAGTTATAAGTTACAATAGGAATACCTGAAATTTAGCCAAACAAAAAAAAACCAAACAAAAACAAACAATATATATATATATAAAAATTCAAACAAACATATTGATAAAATAGTTAATAATAATTATAACAATAATTATCATGATATAGTTTTCAGGACATTTTTCCTTTTTGATTATGATTAACCTCTTATAATTTCTCTCTTTCTTATTATTCTCTGTATCATTATTATTATTATTGTTATTTTATCAGACTATTTCTTGGGCTTTTTGCCTTTATTTGACAGGATAGTTATATCATGAAAGGAGGAGAGAGAAGGGATGACATGCAGCAAAGGCCCGAGGTTGGAATTGAACCTGTGGCCATAGTCTTTGTACATGGGATGTCTTTTTTAAAACAAATTTTCAGGTCATTTTCTTGTCACTTTTTCCTTATTTCTTTTTGTTAAACCAAAACAAATTGCTAAGGTTTCAGAGGTTTAAATCTTAACGCAGCACAGGAAAACTGATTCTTCTTTCCAGATTTCAATGGGTTAAAAAGTTGTTCTGCAGGCATTTTACATTTTGCCTAAAGTTTCTTGCTTGTGTAATTCAATTTGTCTCTGTCTTTGAAGGGGGCTGCCGCTGCGAGGAGTCTCAACCTGAAACAAAGATTCAATTCAGGTGGCTGTACGCACTGTAATATGACAGTACAGTTGTGACCAAGTTACATACTGTGTGTGTGTGTGTGTGTGTGTGTGTGTGTGAGCGCAGAAGGACAGGAGGGCATCAGATGAGTACAGACTGTTTCCACCTGCCAGGTGCCTGGTCTCTAATCCCCCCTCTCTGTCTGATTAAACACACACACACACGCACAGGCGCAACAAGGTCATCTCTCTGTCAACCATACAATAGTGCTGTGTACCCATCTGGCCGACATCCTAAATACTTCCTCTTTAGAAAGCAAATAAAAAAGGAGAAGAGAACGAACACTTGGAAACAAGTCACAAGTAGGTTATTATTCTCACAACAATGAATTTGCATTCATCACTATTTCATGCAGTTACTCCGTATTTCTCATTTTTTTGTCTTCTGGGTGCTGTTGACACTTTGGTGGACAGAGTTCACAACTCTTTTACTTCAGTCAAAGTATAGATTCTACTGGTCAAATATTACTCCAGTACAAGTAAAAGTCACTGAGAACAATTATTACTTCAATAAAAATTCTCGAGTACTTGTTCTTAAATACACTTAAGAATACAAAGTACCTTTTTACCTCTAAAACAACCCACTGAATGCACTGACTCTCTTGTGGAAGTAAGTAAACTGAGAAAGCAAGTCATAATATTTATGGTTGATTCAACTTTTTCCTTTTTTTCTTTGCTATTTTTTTGTTTTGTTTAATCTTAAAACTTGATATAAAACAGTTTATGGGCTTTTGCATCCAAAAAAATCATCCATTGACTTTAATAATAACTTTAATTATATCGCATTTCAAAAAACAGAGTCAACAAAGTGTATTGACAAACAAAGCAAAAGCAGAAATGGGATACACAGAATACAACAACAGAAAGCCAAACAGACCTATTGAATACTAGCGAGACGAAACAAGGGTAGAGTTAAGATACAGTTAAAACAAGATGAAAAATAATGCAAGATTCAGGACATAAAATGTCATTATAAAATAATATAAACAGACCAAAAACAACAAAAGCAATAAAACCTCAAAAACCCTGAAATACAATAAATAAAAAATAAATAAAACAGGTTCAAATAAGTTAAAATTAATAAAAAGACAACATCACATAAAAGCAACTCTATAAAACTTTGTGTTATGACATGATTTAAAAAAAAGTCACTGATTCTTTGAGCCATATCTCCTCAGACAGGTCGTTCCACAGCTGAGGGGCCTTTATTTGTCTTTTAAATGGAGTCAAAGTAATACGTCTCTCAAAAACTGTACTCAAGTACAGTGCTTAAGTAAATGTACTTCATTACTGTTCACCACTGTACAGACCTTGTCTTAGTGACTTTGTGAGACCAGTTATTTCCTGTCTTATGTCCTCTCTGTCTTTCTCACCCCCGAAACACTGAGATCAACCATGAGAATGTGTTGGTTCAACTCGGTGAGGAAGACGCCTCACACAATACTTTCTTTGTGTGATATCAAAAACATCTTTTAGGAACACGCGCCCATGTAAAACCGCATGACACCCCCCCCCCCAGCCCTTTTACAATCAAAAAACTTTCTTTCCTTTTTCTTTTCCTTCATTCTTGATTTTACTCTGGAATTGGGAAAGCTCCCCCTGTGGTGACTCGTATCACTTGGACAATATTTTATTCTGGGAGTACAGCGCTTTGATATCTGGAGGATAAGAGGGCTTTGTAGAGACAGTGACACCCATCCTCCTCCTTCTCCTCCTCCGTCTCCTCCCACTCCCCTGATTTTTCTTCCCCTGGGGAGGTTTGGCTTCTTCTGCCCCCTCTGACGGCTTTTATGTCTGACGTGGTTCTGTGCTGTCGAGGTGAGGACCAGGTCAGACGACTTCAAACGCTTCGCTGAGGAACATCACGTCGTAAATGAATAAAGATTAATGCAATAATGTTTGTGCACACTTGAACGGATGGCTGAACACTGTGGGCTTTTGTCTTGCATTTGTTATAAATCCTTGTGGATTTGATCCTGTTGACTTTGACAGTAAATGCTTCCACACTGTAACATAATATGTATTGTGTATTGTGCCATGTGTGCTGGAATATGCATTATTTGCTATATTTAGCATCACAGTAGAGAGCAGCATATATTATACATAGATGGTGGATTCTGCGTGTGTGGTTTGATCTACATTATGATAGTGTAGGAATTCCATGTGGTGCCACGCTGTCTGCGCCGTCTCCTCTCCTCACCTGTTGAGGCTGTGATTAGATACTGTCAGCCCCCAGGCCATAGCTATCACATCCAGGTAGGGCACGGTCGGGCTATAGCTTTCCCTTATGCTGTGGGATTGGAGAGAACTGGTGAACTCCAGAAACTGCAGACGGTGCTGAAAGTTTGTGTCACACTAATGAGCAATCTGTCAACAAGTGTGCGCTACAGGGAACTTGGTGGGGAAAAAAAAGAAACATTGAAAAAAATGTAGATTATATGTTGGATATCCTTGTATGAATTTGCCTCGTAACCCCACACACACACACACACTGTAAAATCTGAAAAGTTGATTTTAATTTAAAATAATCTTGGGAACTGAAAAAGACAAGTAAATATAACTATAAATCTTAATTTATATGTAGCTTACTTAATATCTAGTGTGAAGTTTATTTGAAATTTAGCTATATTTTCCTAATTTTGTGAAGTTGTTGCAACTTAAAAATGACAAGTGAAATGACCTTGTTCCTTATAAGTGTTAGCAACTTCAGTAAACCAACTTACTCTGACATAACGTGATCAATGATTCAAAAGGTTTAATTTTAACATGTTCAAGAATGAAATGAACAAACATGACTGATTAGTATGCACTAGCAGAATACAGATATATGACACAGTATACTTGATTTACTGAAGCTGATAAAACTTACAAATATGGATTTAACTAAAAGTGTCATTGTTAAATTGCAACAACCTCACAAAATTTAGTAAATATAATAACATTTTAATTAAACTTAAGAATTAGATATAAAGTAAACATGAATTAAGATTGATAGTTATATTTACCTACATTCAAGGGAAGGCAGCTGTTTTTTTTTAGATTCCTAGTTTATTATTATTTTTTAAAAACTTTTTTTTATAAATTGTTAAGAAATTGACTCCCTTTGTCCAGGAATAAAAATCATATTCATCACTGTGGTATTACCTATTTGCTTTACAAGATATGTGAAGTAAAATAAAGAGATTTAAATCAATGAATTAGTCATTTATCTCATTTAGATTCATGTGTCCCGTGTAGCATATGCTCAGTACATTTATAGTCTCATTTAAAAAAAACCTTAGTATTGGAGTCTGGCTTTGACAAGAGGATAAATAAGTCTTACTTTTAGTTCAGTTTCAAATAGTTATGCTTTAGCAAAAATGCATGTGTTTTGGAAGTAGCCTACTAAGCAAACAGCTGCATAAATGAGATTATTGTAGATTATACTGCACATCCTGTGTGAGAGTTTGTAAATTGATGTTTTATATGGTTTTGCTGTTGTTAAAAGCATCCCAAATCAATCAATAAATCAATATGTTCGCCACTGTCCGTGGAGGCCATGCAAGGAAGGAAGGAATTCAAGGTAACACGGCGTGATTCACATACAAATGGTCATTTTTTGGGTGAAGTAATCCTTTATTGTAGTAACCAATGTCAGACTGACTTCCTCTTGTCAGAAAAAAATGACCAGCGGAAGTTTCCTCTACGTGATTCTCCTGCGACAGGTACGTCAATCACGTGGACTGAAGAAACATCTCGCGCTTACTCAGTTGTTTATAGGCTATTTTTTGTGGTCAAATTTTTTTTTTCCCCGAAACTCTACCGCTGCCGTTCAGAGGAAGCATCAACCTGACGTCGTGTCGTCTTATCAGACCTTGTTATCAGCGACAACATGGACTCTGGAAAGCAAGGTAGGCGACGTGGCCTGCAGGCTGCTGTGAGATGTTTGATAAGCCTAATATGCTAACAAGCGTTAAGTTATTTAACTTCGCTAAAGTAACTTTTAATTCTCAGCTGCTTTTAGCGTTTGCTCTTGTGTCTTGTCATGATTGTGGGATGGTTTTAAGTCATCTTCTGACTTTGTTTGGAGAAAAGCACTGTGATAACTGACTGTTAGTGCCTCTGTTACCTAATGTTTAAACGCTAGTAATTTTTGTGTCCTCAGAATACGTTAGTACTTTTACCTTAAAGGCCTAGCCAGTGCAGTTTTTCTCTAATGGTCCATTCAAATCCAAAACAATGAAGACTTTAAAGGCACAATATTGTTATTTATCTGGTTTTCAGTGATTGAATGTTGCCAAGTACATTTCCTCAAGTTGTGTACTTAAGTACAGATTTAAGTACTTTTATTTCACTTGAGTATTTCAGTCTCAATCCACTTTCTACTTCCTCTACTTTACCAGCTTAAACTTCAGGGGGAGCATTGTAGCCTACTTTTTACTAGAATTATTTGTAACAAATTTCTTTTCAATCAAAATTTATGCTAACAGACCACATAAAAATATTGAAGTGCAGCTGAACTCTTTAGTCGATTCATTTGGAAATAAAAAGGCAACAGTTGAATTAATTAATAAAATTAATTGATTCCAAGGAATTAATAAAATTGGGGGTTTTGCCCAGACTTGAACAGAATTTTTCTGTATGGAGTACTTTTACTTTTAATACTTAAATACATTTTCGAGATTGTACTTGCATACTTTTACTTAAGTAACATTGTCAATGCAGGTCTCTTATAATAAATGAGTACTTTTACAGTGTTGGTACTTTTACTTATAAGTAATGGATATGAATACTCCACCATAATTATTTTTTTTTTTAGAAAAATACATGAGATCAACGCCTCTCGTCATTACAGTAGATCTGAATGGAGTTCAGTTTGTTCAGAAAAAGTAAAACCTTACACTATATGATCCACAGAATGCACGCAGTTTTCACCTTTACTTTTTGTTTAATAAAAAGGACTTTACTCCATTTACATCTACTGTATAGAGATAGAGGAAGAATTCTCAACACTGTCTCAAAGCCTTGGCAAATAAATCATGTGCACGTCTACATACCACTTGGTATGAGTCAGGAAATATGTGTTTTTGCATTTTGGGTGCACCAACCTTTTAAATAAAATAGCTTTTCCCCTAAAGGTACTATAAAGCAGCTATATATCATTGGCCCTGCAATCTCTTATACGAGATGATCCTTGATTGTGTGCTTAAGGGGCCCGTCTTGCGAGCAGGGAGTCTGACAAAGTAGGCTTGACCCTGGGCTGAAGCTTGTTGTGGTGCTGCGTCTCTGGAGGGCCCGTCTGGAGGTTGGCTTCACTCTGTCTGGGGCCGCGCTGCTCTCTAATCACCCTGACACTGCACTTACAGGGCTGACAGCTATGGCGCCAGAGAGAGGGAGCGAGAGGGAGAGAGATCGTACACGTGACAAGGCCCACCTTGGCTCTCCACTTGTTCCCTCTCAGGATAATCACTTTCTATTGATTTTCCCGGAGCACACAGATCCCCGTTACCCTTCTCTGATGCAGCTTGTCAAAATACCTAAGGGCCACAGCACACAGACCTGTTACCTATTACCTTTCCTCGTCCACTTAATAATTGATATTGTATGCGAATGAAAGGAGTAGTGAAGCTGCTGCCTCATTTTTGCGCGATGATCAATAATGAAACTTAATCGTAAATTTAATCCATCCCTTTTGAAAACAATCAGGGCTATTATTGAGGTGTGTGTGTGGTGAAACATGAACCCAAACTCTGTGTGCGAGCATGTGTGTGCTTCATTCCTTTACAGCTCGTATCAGTGAGCTGAGGCGTCACAGCCGGCGCCCTCTGCTACTTACCTAATTAGCTGTAGGAGCCCCTGCATTATTAACAGACCCCCTAAATCATTCAGAGGGGCTCTAATGTGTGTGCATGTGTGTGTGTGTGTGTATGCGCGCGCAAGGGAACACACAGAGGGGGTACGGAGGATCACTGCGATAATGTCCCTCCCTATTCACGACATGTCAGACGTAATTATTCACCCTAGGAAGACACGGGTCCAGAACACTAGTAATGGCACTCTTCTTATCCCCTCCTCCGTCTCCTCCCCCCTCTCCCCCTCTCCCACTGCTTTTATGACTGACAAGGTGCGAGCTGGCTGAGACACTCTAAAGATAGACAAATAGTGCAGGATGATTGGTATTGTAGGACAGGAATGTTCATGTTACAAAGGTCATGTGTTAACGTGGCGGAGATCAGCAGGAATAGATGGATAATGTTTGTTTTATTGTGTACGCTGATCTCATTAACGTGCGCAGCTATGTCATTTGTAGGCCTCATTTGGTTATATTACATGTAATGTACTAATCATTTTAGTGGAATATTACTGCGATAATGGTGTGAGTGCCATTTAGCTACTTTAACCACTGCATGACTCACAATTGCGGCGGCAACAGAAGCAGTGCTTGATGAAAACCCTAATTTGAGCAGCGAAATGCAGCTGAATCATGTTCAGCAGAAAGTGGTTGTTTTCTCTAGGTTTCGCAGCTGGAAGTGGTTTGGTCCCTTTGTCAGCAGAGTCAGCAAGACACAAATGAAAAGTCAATATACATCACTTCCTCCCTCTCAGCCAATAGCTGCTATGTGAGTGAGTGGGGGGGGGGGTGATATTGTTCTGTATGAGATAATATTTGGCTAGGCTGGTGACCAGGAGCTCTTGCCCTGGTAATTCCACATGTTTACTGGAATGTGACTGTTTCCTGAAGCTCCGCAGTAGCTCTGGTATGTGGGTTGAATTCCAAAACATTGCTCCCCTTTCTTTGCGGCGTAGTTCGCTCTCCCACATAGATTTTGTAGAATATTATGGATGAGGTTTTTGGAGACTAGGAGATGATGATTTACTGTACGTGTAATGCTTCCAGTTTCTTGCGAAAGAGGGCTTAAGTAGTGTTTGTATGAAGAAGTCAAATTTTGTTATAATAATGTTGCTTGTGTGACTGGAAGAATAATTTATGCTATTTATTTGTTTTTTGTTAAAACAAGATTTTTTTTACAGTGTTGACATGTCTTTTCTTGCCACTGTCAGTGTGTCTCTGTGCCGGTGACAGCCATGGCCTTGTTTTTGGGTTCCCCGTCTGTCCGTTTGTCCCCATTTTATGAACGCGATATCTCAAAAACACCTTAAAGAGATATTTTCAAATTTGGCACAAATGTTAATTTGGACTTGTTTGTGAATGTGATGTCTTGAGAACGCAGAGGAAATGTCTTCAAGTTAGGCACAAATTTCTGCTTAAACTAAAAAACTAAATTATAATAAAAAGGATGGACTTTGCCAGCGTGCAATGTTAAGAATGTGCTTTACTCCAATAGTCGTCTTTCTCTGCAGCTTTACTTGCATTAGTGTAGTGGTTAATAAGGTGGTTGCACTGCTAGGTACTAGAAATACTAGATCGAAGAACTGCAATGATGAGCTGATAATTGAATAGCTGATTAAAATAAAATGAGCCGCCAACTATTTAGATACTGTTTATTCATTTCAGTCATTTTTCAAACAAAAATGTAAAACATTTGCTAGTTCCTGCTACTCAAAAGGTTATAACTGTCCTCTTTTCTTTGTAATTTATGATTATTTATGAAGAGAATTTGGGCTTTTCACCTTTTTTATGACTTTTTAATCTATTAATTGTGAACATAATAGGCAGATTGATTGATAATGAAATTATCATTAGTTGCAGCCCTTCTAGCTGAATTGGTAGGTTACTGAGGAGAAAGTGGGTTCACGCTCATATATGTTCTGATGGCTTTTTTGCCAATAGGTTGGTTTACTGTAAGCGGACAGAAAAAGAGGTGTGTATAACCCACATACCTGCGTATACCCTCCATTACACCATTGTTTACTTGTGCCCAATAGTGTTAACAGAGCTTTGGATGATCATGATGCATTAATATGCAATAATGTTGGTGTACACATGCATAATATATATATGTAGCTGCTTTAACACATAAAGCCTCAACCAACACTTTTTATAGCATTTAACAGGGCACATATGGTTAAGAAGTTGATTTGTGTCCAATAATGGCAAATCCGACAAATTTGGCAAAGCAACAGTAGCGCTTAAGATTCAGAATTGCATATTGTGTAAACAAAGGTGTTACACTACAGCAGTGGACATGCAAAACACAAGGATGCTCTGATGCGTAACACCTCAGAATCCTGGCAACAGAGGGCTATAATGCTATCGGAGGTTGTGTTAAAATGGTCACATTTTGTTTAAAAAAACATTAAGACGCTGCTTGGGTAAATGACAAAACAATTTATGTAATTAATGCCAGTAAATGTGAAAAGGGCTATAGGCTTTTGGCTAGCATGCATTTTACCAGCAGTGCTGTTCCTCAGAAATGTTTCAGCCTAACCCTGTCTTGATTTTAAGATGGGTGTGAGGCTAAGTAGATTATTGGCTTTTTACTGCATGCACCGGATGAGAAAAATTATAGTGAGAACTGTAATGGCAAAAAGAATTAGACAAGATAAAAGTCTCTCGATGTTGGTGGAGAGAGGGAGAGAGAAAGACTCTTTTACATCGTTAATCTGGCCTGGCCCTCCCCCCTCTGTTTCAATTAAGAAAATTACTTTTTAGTTCAATTAACAATAATTCACGGTTAACTGAATAAAGTTTATTACACAATCAAGGCGACAACAGAGCAAGTGAGAGGGACACACACTTACACTCACAAGTGGGCGCACGCACGCACACACACACACACACAAACACACTCACACAAACACACTCACATAGGGGCCCATAGCAGGTGCCCGGGCCCCTGATCTGTTGACCCACGCTGGCTCCGGTGAACTGCGGCTGGGGGAAGCAGGATGATGGCGAGGGCTTGACGCTGGAGGTTGGGGGAGGACAATGTTGTTATGGGATGTTATGGAGAAATGTGTCATCACACTCTTAGATGGAGGGGCCTCTCTATCCTCTATCCTTGGCCTCAGGCAGCAGCTTGCATCACAGCGATTAGCTCCCAAACACAGACAATAACACTAGCAGCCACATCGTCATAATCGCCATTATCTCTCCCCACCACCACCACCGACGCCACCACCACCGCAAAACATGGCAGGGACTCATTTCTGGAAGCTACCGCCCTCTTTTATGCAACTACAGATGAGCTGTCTGCCCATAAACACTTAGAGGAATGAAATGCGTATAAATTGTCCTCTTTTACATTTTCGTACCGACAATAAGGTGTTCTTTTTTTCAGCCGTGGTTCATCCTCCTTTGTTCCATCCCTCCTCCTCTTCTCCCCTCTCTCCTCCTCTCTCCCACCCTCCTCTGAAATGATTTACACTGCTACAATTATTGGGTAATCTCCACTGTCATTACTCTTAACATCTGCTCTGTCACAATGCTAAGGGCTTTTGGCTGTGCTCTGCGACAGTTATTCTATGTGCTTACAGTCCTGTGATGCAGACAGACCCCCCCCCGCTCCATCCACTGCTTTCTGTATGTGCTATCTGCATTAGGGAGATGAAATGGCTTTTATATGAGTGGGAGCAGTATGGTGGGATGATTCGCTTGTGCTGGTGTGTGTGTGTGTGTGTGAGTGAAGAAGCAGCAGATTGGAGAGGTGGGCTGAGCTGACAGGCGCTGCTGAAGTATCTAGAGGTCAAAGGTCAGCTGAAGATCTTGAGCCAAAAGTCTCACTACCTATAGCACACAGACTGTGCTTTAGGTAAGGCTGCTTGATTATGGCAAAAATAATAATCCCGATTATTTCAGTTGATGTTGAAATCCTGATTATTTAATGATTATTTAGTCAATGGCTCTGAGAACATCATGCATTTATAGAACATTAACTGTGGTGTTTCTTTTTAACACTGGATGTGTTTTAACTTTAAATACAACAAAATTGAAAAACAATGAAAGCTTTGTGGTGCAGCCACAACTGTGAAACATGTCTTGCACGTGATTGTTGTTTGTTTGAAGTCTGACTCCACAAAACCAAAGTGTTTCCACACCACAAGGTTTGTTTTGTCTTTCTTCTCGACCAGCGACTCTCTTTCTGCCATCTTCTCACAAGTTCTACCAGTGAAGTTTCTAAACAACCGGAGAAGCTGTGTGTTGTTAGTCGGTGTTCTCAACTTGTGCTAAAACTTCTGACTTTTGAGGTAGCGAGGGGCTGAGCATGTCTGTTGAGAAGGGGTTCACTCCATCATGTGGCACAAAATTGTTTTATCTCAGTTGTCTTGTTTTGAAAATTAAGGGAAGCCAAGATCGTAACTAAAAATAAAATCTGATTAATTGCCCAGCCCTAGCTACAGGGCTGCTACTAAGTCTATTCTTCATGCCACCTTTGCGTTTTTACACAGAACCAAACAACAGCGTGTCATGTTGGTCCAGCATGTGATTTTTAAATAGCATGCCGGCATCACGGGACTAAAAGAGGCATGACATTTAACACAACAGCCGTGACATCTAGTCTGATGTATAACATACTTGCGGCATCACTTTCTACACCATAACAATAGCATTTTCATGGCAATAACATTGATTTACCTTCTTTTTTATATGACGGCTGAACTTGTCCTCTGCTTGGAGGGTAAGTTGATATTTTGTACATGTTCACTTTGTCAGTAACAGAAAATATTGGTTTTTGATGCAGGCAGAAATGAGCATGTTGGCCATTTATATCGACCAGTACCGATGACGTGGCATTATTATTGTGCATTTCTACTTTTGAATCTAATTTTTTTTTTTTCAATTTGTGCACATTTACGGCGGCTGCTCTTCTTCTTTGAGTTAGCTGCTAAGTGCTACTAGCCGCTTTTTAAATCTCCTGTGGTCGGTACCACACAAAACATGTTGTCAAAATGTCACGCCTGTCCTGCCCATTGTCCTTTCCTGCCGGCTGTCCCGTTTATACAGACATTATAGAGATGCCTCCTGTGGCGGCTTAAAGGTGAGACAACTCTGTACCCCCAAGCCGCGATCGTGCCTTATTTACAGAAGAATAAGGTGACATAATGACGTGATATTCCTGCCTTGAACAGGCAGTTTAAGAGAGGCTAATATCAAATCCTACAGAGAGAGCAAAACAGCTGATATCACTACCACCCACCATCTTGATTTCCACTTATGTATACACCCGCTCTCTCACATGTTTCTGTCTTTCTCTCTCTCTGAATAACAAGCAACCAACCAGCAGAAAGACAGTTAAGCAGGCTAACCTTTATCGAGCCGGGAGAGGAACATTCAGAGATTTCCATCAGATTACCCTCTCCAGTTTCCATTGTGAGTGTTGGCCCCCTCCGTGCCCCCCCCCATACACACACACACACGGCAAATTGGAACCATTTGGTATTCAGATAACGGCAAACAGCTCAGATCTGCTGGAACAATAAGCAGTTTCCAAACCAGTCGCCCACCTGGACTGAGCTGTGTTAAGACGGTCCTGATAGTTGTCAGTTCTTTCACCACCACTCAGTTGCCAGTGTGGTTTTCTTTTTTTTCTCAAACAGCTAGCGTTTCTAAAGCCTCCCTTGTGATTTTAGCTCCCTCTCTCCCCTCACTGCTGATTGACCTTCAGCTTCTTCACAAATCAGATATCACTCAAGAGTGCCATACGAGATGAATTCGGCCTATTGGATGTCAAAACCTGGCAAGTGTTACGACTCTCTGTCTGTGATAGTTCTCTGTGCACTGACTGTGAGTGTGCGTTTGTGCATCTACTTTCTACGCTTCACCCCAGTGAGAGGAGTGTAATGACATGGGTCCAATACTGTGTGATTGAGATGGATGCCCTGCTTTATTATCTTTGTTTTGTATGTATGTGTATGCGTGCATACGCTCCCAGAGTGCTGAGGGAACACATTGTGACCCTAGTTGTATTTGGCCACCAGAGGCCATGCTGGCAAAGGCTGAAATGATGATTAAGGACAGGGGGGCTGGATGGGAAAATGTGGATTAATGAAGCTCAGATAGAATTAATAGCCATGACATCCCACAACAGCGCAGCCACTAAATGAGAATATGTCGTGGGTCCGCCGGAGTCTCAATGCTTGTTTTGCTTTCAAGGTGATGGTAGGAGTAAAGAGGGGAAAAGTTGCATCTCTCAGCTGACTTACCTAACTTGTTCACACAGGCGTAGGATTTAGTTCTGGAGGTCCCAGCTCAGAATCCCCAGGAATTACATTCATAATGAACTGTTTTGCAGAGTCAATGCAGGAAACACTGTGCCCTTAGTGATTCTGAAACTAAGGTCGTGGTGTTTATGCTGCTGGATGGTTGTGTAGAGCATCAAACTTAATGTTTTTTCACAGTGAAACAAGTCATATTGTTGTATTTTTTCCATAAAGGTGATTGTGGCATTACTCTCAGTGAAAACAGCATGGAGGGGTGACATTTGACAGCGAGGGATCTATACAAAGTCCTCTGGAGAGAAAGGCTGTTTGGTTAAAAAAAGACGTGTACAGAGTTGGCATTTTTGAAAATTTCATTATCAGTTTGGTGGTTGGACTATTTATTTACACCTACTAGTGCAGCAGAGGTCACCACCAGGGATGGAAATGAACTTTTTTGTCCACCTGTAATGACATCATCAGAGTTATTCTTCAGACTTTGGAAAGCTCCGTCCAGAGTCAGACATCACGCAACTGTTTTTCACAAGCTGATTAGCACTAACCATAATGAGGAAACTGAACTTCATATATAACATTTGTTAAGTGTCCCTTTAACCTTGCAGAATTGTCCAATTTAATTCTGTCCTCACCTAGGAGATACTCAGGGACTCCAATCAGTTGCACTTACCTTGCATTCATGAACTAACTACCAGTTATTATCATTTCTATTCCATAAAGTATAAAAGCACATCAATAACGTTTTAAAAATTTAGCACTTTGAGCTGCATTTTCCAAGACATTTAAGAGGACAGAAAAAGATAATATTGCAAATAGAATATATGGAATACATAGAATAGATTCAATATATAGCCAACACCACAAAACAAAAAAGAAACGCTACTGTTGGGCTGCAGCATGTTTGTCTCCCTCAGAACCTCAGATGTTTTTAGCAGCAGCTGCAAAGAGTACAGACTCAACCCCCTGAAGTTTTAGTTTGGCTGTTTGAGGATAACAGTTGCTGGACCGACTTGTCTTCGCTTTGATTTCACCACCTGGTTCGTTGTTCAGTTGGTGGTCTTTCACTTCTACCTCCTGCGGGCTACAAACATCCCAGCTCATGTGTGTGCGCTGCTCACATGCTCACACACACCTGGACAACTTATTAGCATGTTAAGTCAGGAACCGGAGAATGGTTTAGCTCCAGGTGGTGATCAGTCATTAATGTCTGATCAGCTCTGCAGGTAAATGTTTACCTCAGACTGGTTAGACATTACTAGAGCCTGGAGGTAAGGATGAGTAAGCCTTCACTGGAGGTATTTGTAACAGTTTGTAACTATTTGTAACTGTGGCACGTGATAACGACTTGTTTGTGTCTTTAAGAACTGGAAAAAGTGCAAACAAGGAGGGCAAGAGTTAAGATGTTCTGGATAAACTTAAAGTAGGGTAATTAGGACATTACGTTGTTGTGAAAATGTGTAAAACTAACTCTAGGAAATTTCTTGGCCTGAATATTTTTCATAGGAACATGATAGTACACCACATAGTTTGATGGAAAATAGTGATTCGGAGAAAACACAAAAGGGGAAAGGGGGTGGCGGTTCATGGAGTTCACTCCAGAACATCTCACTTTCTATCAAAACATTGCGATGTGTTTTTTCTTATGTAAAGTCAGAGCAGGGGAGACCACTGAGAGTGAAAGAGAAAGTCAAAGAGGGATTGAAATTACTGTTGAAACATACAATAGTCCACTAACACACTGTGCTTTATTCCGATACAGGACATCCTGTCAAACTGATCAGCTGCTCAGCAGCTCTGCAGGGCATGGGCCCAGTCTGTCCTGCACTGAAGGTACATATGAAAGGCTCATGTAAAAATGCTGTTCCTACACTTTCTAGGGAAAAAAGTTCACAATATCTCTAACATGAACTCTTGATGATCCTCTTTTTAAAGGTGACAACAAAAGGCTTAAATCACCCTTTCTCTGGATAAGCAAAGAGGAGGACAGGTAGGTGTCATTTTGTTTGCTTTCCTCTCTGAATCCCTGTTTTTGGGTTGTCTGTCTTAATCCCATTGTCATGAACACAATATCTTAAGAACGCCTTAAGGGATTTTTTCATATTTGGCACAAATGTCCACTTGGACTCAGTGAGGTACTGATTAGATGTTAGTGGTCATCAATCAAAAGTCAAGGTCATTGTAATTTTGTGTCGCTCTCATTCTCATGAATGAGATATCTTAAGAAGGCCTTGAGGAAATCTTCTCAACTTTGGCGCAAACTTCTACTTGGACTTAACAATGAATTGATACGAATTTGGCTCTCAAATTCAAAGGTCAAGGTCACTATGACCCTGCATCTGGCTCCTTCTTGTAAATGTGATATCTTAAAAGGGGCTTTAAGGGAATTTTCTTAAATTTGGCACAAATGTGTTTCTGGACTCAAGAATGAACTGATTAGAGATAAGTTGTCAAAAGTCAGGTTTCTGTGAACTCATACTTGTCCATAACTCAAGAAGTCATACAGTAATTAAGACAAAATTTCATACAAATGTCTAACAGGATAAAAAAATGAAGCGATTGTATTATATGTCAAAAGGTCAAAGGTTAACTTCTCTGTGATATCATAATACTCTGCAAAACCACTTTCCTGGCTATTATTTCGCACAATAACTTGGGAAGAGAAGTAAAGATATTTAGTCAGATGTTGAATTGGTGACACTAATCTTGGCTGTGCTGATTGTATAGATTTTATGTGCTTTTGTGGGGGAAGATACGTGTGATGCAAGCATGTTTTCACAGGCATGATTGTAAACCGTAACTGCAACTTGACTGATTCATGGAGGCATACAACCGTGAGGCAGTAATTCTTATTTTACATTAACCCTTTACGTTAAAGAATGATCCCTCATTACAACACCTTACTGCTCCTTTTTTAAGTATTTGGAGCTGTGACTGTAATACTGACCCCGGGCGGGGGCAGAGAAAACTCTGGGAATGAGTGTAACAAGAGAAAACACACTAGACTGAAAGGGAAAGTGAGATAGTGTGCATTGACAGGATTGAGCTCCCAGGTGGGGTGTCACCCTCAGGGGAGGCAGCAGTTGCTGACAAAGCTGTATGTGTGTGTGTGTGTGTGTTTGTGTCACATTAGAAGGTCTTGGCAAGAGTATTTCCTCAAGTTCTCTGTTCACAACTGAAGATTATTTTGTTATTGCTCATGAGAGGCTGGTGCAGGTCTGGAATGATGACAATTAAACATGTGGAAGCATCCCGGTGATTGAAGCTGCAGAAAAATTGTGCAAGCAAGATAGAAATGTGTGGAAAATAAATATTAAATAGCTTTTCTATTAATCTAAAAAAAAAAAACAATTTCCACCAAATTAATAGAACAAGTTCTTACACAATAATGAAAGAGTAATCAACATTTGCCACTTTGACCGTCCAGTTTTTTTTTGTTTTTTTTTTTTACAGTAGCTTTAGTCACGCAGCAAGTGTTGTTGACTTTGCCACTACCTTCCCATTGTGAAAGGGTGACCTTCCTCTTTCTCCCACTCTCTGTTCTGCTCAGCTCCGTACATCTGTGTCTGTTTACCAGCCTGCCTGTGTCTCCCTCAATCTGAACTGATGAGTGCAACTCACAGCTGCTCCTCTCTTGTTTCCCGCTGCTTGGGTTCTGTGTGTCTATATGTGTGTGAGTGTGTGTGTGTGGTGTCTTTGTGCTTGGTGGTGACAGCGCCATGCTCCCAAATCAAAGACGACTGGTTCGCTACCACAACACACCTCTGATCGCAGAAACAAGAAAAGTTTAGATAAAAGCAGTTAACATGGGTTTATATTCTGCTTTGATCCCTTTGCTTTCTATATATATATATATACCAAGCACACATGTATAGATACTGTGTGTGCATGTACACACACAACTAATTTCTACATCCACCTGTGTCACCTGAGCCTTTTGACCTGCATTCCTCTTTTTCCTCTCCTTTGTGCTTTATCTTTGTCATTTTCTGCTTTAGCAGAATGACAAAAATGTTGTGGTTTTAAAACAGTAGTTTGTCAGAGTGGCGATAGTCTGGGCTTGTACACACTCCAAAGTTCAGAGATAAAGTTTACAGAAGACAAAAGTGTGACTTTTAGGATAAATGGGATGTTGAATGAATTTTGAGGTGTATTTGAGAGAGTTGATGCTCACTAGTGGTGAGTAGTGGGAACAGGAAGCCTATCGTTTCAGGGAGGGCAGCAAGAGGTGAAGAAGAGGGAGGTTAAGAAGTGAGTATGTCTTCAGGCGAGTATGGGATACCCTTGAGAGCATGACATCATCAGGACAGGTGTTGTTTGCTGTTGTTGTAAAGTGGGGGGGGGGGGGTTTGACTGTCAGCCTGAACCTGTCAGACCTGTTTTGGACCCTCAGGACCACTTCTCACCTCAGGTGGCGGCTGAGTGGGAAGGTAGTTGGATTGAAACCTGAGGAATAAAGAATTTAGGGTGAGTCACTGTACAGTGGCTACACAACATGAATTCTCCCCATAGTTTTTTCTGTTTAACTTTGATTTGATAAATTTTATATTAATTATTATTATTTTTAACAATAAATTACATCAGATGCAAATTAGGTGTGTAATTGTTATTTTTTTAAAAATAGTTTTAGTGTTTATTAACTGTTCCTAGAAATTAACTGAAGTGACCATGGAAAAGATTTAGAATAATTTTTTATTATCATTTTGGTTGTTTTTGAGTAAGTGGAACTAATACCACATCCATACACTCTTGATGTGTAATGGATCATTGAATCATTAGTTGATAAATAAGTCAATAAACAGACAATTATTAATGTATTTTGATATGTTTTTTTTTTTTTTTAATTTTCACTTAATTATCATAATATTTTCTTCCAGATTTGTCTTATAGTTAATTGGCGTGATTTGGTACAGCTATTGCTGTTTTGATCATCTGAGCTTGTTTATTGTAACTGTGAAGACCGTTATGGGTGTAGCATCTGAATCCAAGACAAATTTCCCAACGGGGACAAAAAGGTTTTATATTGCATTGTATCATATTGTATTGTATCGCATCGGATCGCATTGCATTGCATTGCATTGCATTGCATTGCATTGCATTGTATCGCATCGCATCGCATCGTATCGCATCGTATCGTATCGTATCGTATCGTATCGTATCGTAGCGTATCGTAGCGTATCGTACAATATTGTATAATATTGTACTGTCTCGTATAATATTGTATTATATCCCAAGACATAAACTCTTTCACTTACAAACGTACATTCATAAATGGAAAAAACACCAGTATAAAGTATAAAAAACAAACAACAAAACCATAATATAAATGCAACATATATAGGGACAGGAATTGATACGGTTTATTGTTACTAGTGTCATTATCGACTTACCTATTTGTCTAATATTTTATTGATTCCCTTACTGATTCGTGATCAATTTATCAGTGTATAAAAAAAGTAGGTCTACACCAGTTTTTAGCATCAGTAAAACCTGTTCCTTATCTCAGAGTCTGAAAATGGTGTCATAAGTTAAAATGTGATAATATTTGTACAGCGTGTGTTTCATTAAAGTTTTTTTAGTCAAAGAAAATATTTGCTAGGCCTGAATGCTTGGTGTTAATATTATTGTAATGGGATATTTATCCTAAGTAACAGGCGTTCTGCTTGGTTAATAAGCAATGGCACTCTGCATAAAGTGTTAAATACATGCTTTTTGGAATTTCACCTCATGATGTGTATGGGTATATGTATAAATGTACATACATCATGAACATCAGAAAAACTTTGCATCATTGCAGCTTGCCTATTAAATGATGGAAGGAGCTCTGTTTTGTACACAGATTGTTCACTGAGTTTTTCTATCTGCTTCTCTGCATTGCAGAGTCAAAGCTCATGCATAAAACTCCACATTTGCTAATGTATGTACATATACATTTGCATTCCTACATACATTCAAACAGACTTCAGGGGACCGAAGGCTTATGTGGAAGTTTCCTAAGCCTCCTATAAATATTTCTGTGAAAACACTTTCTCCTTCAGGTAGAACTCGTCTCTGTGTCGTGTTGCCTGTCGGTGCTGGTGAAATGTTTCTTTGGTAATTCATTTGCAATTAGGAAATGTAAATCAGACAGGTGCTGCTGGCATCTATCAGAGTCTGTATTTGTTTTACCTAAGGCGCCTCAGATCCTCCCTTTGTAATCACACGCACATGCACGCTTACACATTTGAACGCGCGCATGCACGCAGACACAACAAGGTCACCTCCATGTATCGCTTAGGGTCTTTCTACATGAGTCTGAGGAGACTTTGGAAGTGTTGTATTAAAAAGAGAAGCAAACTTTTTATTCAGAAGAAGGAATACAGAGTCTGCCTTGTTTCTGACTGACATATGTTCACTGTGTGTGAGAGAAGAACTGGGATCAACACTCTCTGCACATAAGGAGAGGTACAGCTGCTAGATAGCATTGCTTAGTTTGTGTGTGTGAAGTGAGGGAAAGTGTGTGTGTGTGTGTGTGTGGGGGAGGTGGGGGGGCACACGGGAATGCACACTTTTCATGAGTGTGGTTGTGTGTTGCTGGTGTGTGTGTGTGTGAGAGAGAGGCGAGTGACTTCACACAGGCGTAGTAGTAATGAAGCGTGCCAGTGTGGAGAGAGTGGAAGTTGAGTGTCAAACTGGTGAAGAGGAAGGAGGAATCTGCAACATTTGGTTTCCAGTATGTCACATTTCCACCGCATTTTAATCACCTTTATTAATGCCAAATACTGAGCATGAGAGATAAATCCTTGTTTACAAAGACTGACCAATATGACAAATGTGCAATTTTAATATTTGGACTGCAGACAGGCAACTTTTAAAAGACAGTTTTTTAATATTCAGATGCCCTCCCACACGCGAAGGCACGCGCCGGCCACATTGATAAACACACACACACACATACACACACAGTGTTTTATACCACTGGCAACTGCCTTATTCCCACCAGCTGTCTGAATGCATAAAACCCAGGCTTGTTGTTAAGTCTGGGGCTTAAAAGCACTGCCAAAAAGAAAGCTGGGCAGGAATAACGGCATTAATTCTGTGATTTGAGCCTCAGCATTTAAAAGTGCTTAAAACTAGCAGCTGGTGTCAACAAGGTAATAAAAGCGGGCACAAGGGATCACTCTGCCTGACTCGTGTTGGGCAGCAGGACGTCCGTGTTAGTTTAAACGGTAGTGATGCGGGAAGAGTGGAGAGACTGGCACGGGCCACAGGCTGCCATACTGCCAGAGAAAGAGAGGGCAGTTAGGGTAATGTGATGTAGTCATTTGTACTTTATCAGCTCGTGTCACAGGAATATAACATACAATGGATTGATGCTGGCATGTCACACCCTCCGTGTTTCATTTCATGTGTTATGTCTCCGGCTCAAGCTGTTTCTGAAATGGCTCGGGAGAACTCTGCCAGTGACATCACTCTTGCTGCAACGTCTCCCTCCCTCCCTGCTCAGGTGAAAGGTATCATTTGCCACAGCCGCTGCCAAGTCAGGAGTTGGAAAACTTTAATTTCCCCAGCTCCGCAGAGAGTGCCAGAGGTTTGATGTCCATTACCCAAACTCTGAAACAAGAGTTGACGTGGACTTGGATTGAGCTAAGCACTCTGTGGCAACATTAGCTAACCCCAGAACCTCTGTATCATCTTTCTTTCTGTCTCTCCGCCTCTTCATTACTTCCTCCCTCCCGTCTTTGCTCTCACTTTCTCTCCTTTGTTGTCCTTCCTTTTTGAGGGCAAGGTTGAGATTCCTGTTAAAAAGTCAAGACTCGGCTGGACCCGGGCCACAAAGTGCATTATGATCTACCTCCTCTCTGCTACCCATTAACTTGTCCTTCATGATGTGGCGGCGGCTTGTAAATGCCTCGGCACTTCAGCACTCAAGCTCCTCTGCTCTTAAATCTCCACGACACAGTCTGTAAAACATCTCGACTGTCCACACCACTTTGCACCCTTGCAAATCCCTTTGAAAGTTGGATTTGTACACTTAAACCACACAAAGCGTAATCACTATAAACAGATATCTGCACATGAATGCAAAATCTTGAGGCAACTGGACAAGATTATGTTATTGCAAGCGTTCTGGTTTCTGTTTGTAGGCTGAACAGTATTGACCAATCCTGTTTGAGTGGGCTTTGGTTGCATGCACATAAACGGTCCGTGCGGAGATTGCATTCAGCGAAATGTATCAGCATACATGAGTTATTGTCTGACCATGATTTAGCTCATATTGGTTTCTTACAAAATGAGTCTGCATTCATGCAAGTAGCTTTTCATAGTGTCTCATTGTTGAATTGAGAATCTCAGGTTGCTGATCAGACTGTAAACAATAACGTGCATGGAAAAGGAAGTCTTGGCTTGGATATACGTCATCGGGATACCTGCTGGCTAAACCAGAGCACCCAAAATATTGGCTGTTGTCCCCAGAGACTTGATTGTCCTTGGATCCAAAGGTGTACATTTCAGGGGGGACACAGAGGAAACAACATGAGTAGCAGAGGACTTGAATCATGACAAATTTACCAGAATGCAGGAAAAGTGATTGATGCTCAAAATTTTCTTGTGGAGGACCCCCAAAAACCCACATTTCATGTATGCCCTCCACAATGTTGAGGTAAAACCTACGCTTTTAATCACATTAATAGCCAGTGGATTTTAGAGATTGCACAAAATGAGATAGAAAGACCAACAATAATAATAATAAAGTCAACATGAGAAAGTTTGTGCCCTTGTTACCATGTTGGAAATAGTAGACTAAAGTAAAAAGCACTGCCCAGCAGCTGGGCCAACTTTCTTATTTTACAGTTAAGCGGTACACTAAATTATGTTTCTGAAAACGTGATGTGACAAACAGGCAATGCAGCAACACAATAACGTGCACGTACCTAGTTTTACAGTTTGACCTCAGTTCACAAGCTGCATTAGAGACTCTTCAACTCTGATTGGTTGTTTTTGATGCGCTGTAGTAGATTCTAGAAAATGCCATTAGAAGCAATACAAAGAGGAGGAAGAACATGTTTTTTTCCATGGATTATCTGTCTCATGTACTTCTGTGTGGATGTAGTGACAGTTTCAGCAAATAGGACAAAAAAGTTATTTTCATAAAAGTCAACAACTTTCGCCTTAACATTACAGCGACCAGTAAGAGCTTGCTTATATCAGTAGTTTCCAACATGCGGTTCAGATAAATCGGAGGGGTCATCTGGTTATCAAGTAAATTCTGTTACACAAAATGAATTTTTTCTGACTTGAATCTAAATTTAATGTTTTAATGTGATATTCTGGATACTCTGACGTCAGACATTGCTTCATTCTACGGAGCCACAATTCAAAAAGATTGCTGGTGAATGTAGTTGAGATATAACTCAGTGTATGGATTTTTACTTAATAGTGGGGATGTTTTTATAAAAAAATCCACAGAGCTGTCAGTCAAAGTGGAGGACAAGTGCAAGGTGTCCTGAAGGTTAATGGCTTAGGAAACGCTGAGCGATTTAAACACCATATGGATAGGCTCATCATCTACAAGCTGTTCAAGGTTGAACCCATCCAGAACACTGTAGGATTGAGATAATAGCCTTCTTCGCCCAACTGTTGTTAAGCTACCAATCTCCCGTCAGCTGCAGAGGAACTGATAGGCATTAGGACCCGAGACCCCGAGCAACTTTCTCTCCACGCGCAATCTTTGACTCATTTTCTCTCTCGTCAGTCTGTCAGGTAGCTACACAATACAGAGGTGTTGATGACACATCTTTCTTACTTTCTGTCTTCCTTCCTTTAACACCATTTTCCTCCTCTTCTTCTCTTTCCCTCATCATTTCTCTCCTCTCCTTTTTACTCCTCAGCCGTACACATCAGTTGGAGAGTGGCTCGCCCTCAGAGCCATCTGTTTCCAGGCAGCCTGTGAGCATTGCTGAAATATGTAGGGCCTAATTAATTCAACCAAATTGTTTTAGAATAGATTAATACAATAATGGCAGCGCATGAAAGGTTATTTCAAGTACACCACTCAGCTAATCTCATCAAAAGGGTAGATTTCACTGCTCTGCACTCAGTGAGCACCCACCGCTGTATAGACCCGCATATAGGGAAACCAATCTATATGGACTGGGTGCTTCTCAGTGTGGGTGCTGATTTCACAATTAGAATGGAAAGGCAATTATTGGAGAGAGGATTGACTGATGCTGCAGATGATGAAATGAAAAGCAGACACAATGTAATACAAATGCATGGACTTCACAGAATCTCTGTGGAATGAAAAGCAATTAAAAAAGTTGTTTAGACACCTATAACTTTACATATTTAACTACTTATTTCTAATGTGGAATCACTGTGTTACAGTAGTGTTAAGATGGTACAGAGCTCACACTTAAAAGAAAAGCCCTACGGATGTATTAAATCTTACATTCATATCAGTAAAGTCATTATTCCAGTCATGGTGTCCTAGCAACAGCAAAAAAGGAGACCATAGTACATGATATGAACCTGATAAAGGGCTTATTTTGGCTGTAAAATGGGCTGCCTCACCAATATTAGATTTTATTACCTAATTATGATGACTTTGGTATTGCCCAGTCTTCACAGGCTTTCATAGAAACATGCAGTGTTTGCTCTCTTTTCAGAATGAAAATCCACTTTATTGGCTAAAGAAGTGTTCACATACAAGGCATTTGACTTTGCTGGAAGTTCTCGGTGTACTTACACACAGTTCCTAAAACAAATTACAGCAAGATAGAAATAGACATACAGCTAAAACAACAGACAACAAAGCAAAACAAAAGTAAAAATTAGGGATGCACTGATACTGAAACTGTTATCAGTTAGCAGATAACAGACCGATACTGACTCAAATAACTGTTTCTGGTATCAGTAACAATTAGGGCTGCATATTTGTACTTCATACCTTTCAAAGTGTCAGCTGAAATAAACCAGTAACAAGTAGTATTGAAACCTCTACAGTCAAATGATACCTGCGTTTGATCTAGAAAAATTGACCACTGTATGGTTTTGCTCATTGCAAACCACACAGGCGTACTTTGATTTAATGTGATGTGTGATTCGCCCTCTACTGCAGCAGCTGTGGTGTGGTGAAGTTGAGCGGGGTGTGTTGGACAGAGTTTGCACTTTAGCGTGCTGAGATGCCACCCACTGAGTGGTGGTGACATTATATGCAGCTGAAGACTTTTAGTCATATGATGGTTATTGACTAAAGTAAAGAAAAGTCCCTATCAAATGATATATTGATATTGGTATAACTTAAAGGGTATTTTTTTGTTAAATTCTATGTGTATTCTGATTGCTTATATGCCTACATGTAATCAGCAGCAGCTTGCTAGAAAACTGTATTATGTTTACATTTTATGCAGTTGTTTTGTTTTATTCTGGAATTTTAACTCACATTTTGACCAGTTTGCTGCATGTAAATGGTTTACATCTGAATTGTAATTTCTGCTAATTATGAAGATTTTTTAAGTTGATGGTGCAGTATTTATAATTTTATTTAAAAAATGTATTTAAGAATCTGTTTTGTTTTACAAAGTTAGGAAAGCAATATATAATTCAAGCCTTATGTTGGCTTATCCATAAAAGAATGAGTCACTTCCACACAGTGAGGCACACAGCTTCATAAGTAAATACTGGTGTCAGGGCGCCGGCGGCTCAGTGGATAGAGTGGGCGCCCCATGTATAGAGGCTGAGTCCTCGCCATGGCAGGCGCGGGTTCGACTCTGGCCTCGGCCCTTTGCCGCATGTCGTTTTCTCTCTCTCCCAATTTCACACGTACGCTCTGTCCTATCAAAAAAAGGCGAAAAGCCCCCAAAATATCTTGAAAAAAAAATACTGGTGTCAGATTGGTACTCTGTATTGCTCCTGTAGTGCTATTGGGACTGAAATAGTCGAATTGGTGCGCAGTAAAAATACACAAACTATTTTACATTTTATAAATATATAAACAAACAAGAGCAATCACCAACATTCAACGTCTACATGCAAGTCTAAGTCTTGCCTTTTGGTACTTATTTGGTTTTGTTGAGGAATTTAAGGTCAACTCGAATTCACAGTATTTGTGGCGCCTCAGGGTCAAAGCTTGTTGAAGCTTGAACCAGTAACCTTTTACTTTTCGACGGCTTCACTGATCCCTGCCAAGCTTTCCAGCTCATACATTATAGAAGATGGATCTGTGATTGTTTTTCCCTTTGATGGTTGTTTAGCAGAACAGCTGGTGATGCTTTAAATCCGGTGACCTCTAAAAACAAAACAATAGTCACTCACTTGAAAGCACTTTATGAATGATACAGCAGCAAAGTCATTATAAAGGGTGTCATTTTAAAGCACTTGGTATCCATATTGGGACACTGTTTCCTTGATGTATTATTATTTTTGTTGTTGTTTGTGATTGTCTATTGATCCCTGAAGGAGAAATTTGACCTTCTGGGTGAAAAATGTCTCCTCTTTTTTGAACTACACACCCTGCTGGTCTTGTTCTTTCTGAAACACTTTTTTTTTGTGGAAGACGGGTTTTATGGGGAACATAAATAATATTTTAAGGTCAGATTGGTCGCTAGTGCTGCACTGCCTGTCCATGGTGTGTCTGGCATAGGCTCCCCGTTGGCGCATATGTGGATTAATCACTTAAAGAATGAATGAACTGAACCATCAAGCCAGCACATTTTTTTAAGGGCAAGTGTCACATTTTTTAAACAGTGGGTGTCTCATTTTCAAATGAAGCTCTCCACATACCACTCCTCTGAGACAGAGAGGCTGCACCATCAGTCACCTGGACTAACCTCTGTAGGGAACGATACAGACAAGCAGGAGTCACAGGGCTGTTGTTCATCAAGATTAATACAGCTCACTGTCCTCCCCGGAGAGGCTAACTAACAGATTCCCTACTTGACTTCCAGAGCCGGCTCCTATAGACGGCTCTGGTTCATTAACACAAGTATTATGGCTGAACCACTTGCAATTAGGAATGTGTTTAAGACGGAGCCATGCACACACTTACACCAGGGTGTGCACATGTCTGGGTACACACCCACCCTTACACCTACACCTATACACACACGCACGGTGGCACGGTGTCGGGTGCATTTTTTAAGAGGAGGAATATGATAATGAACCTGGCTTGATAGAGTAATTAACTGGGCTAAATGGAAATCCCACGAGGTTCAGTGATAGTTAGCAGATGTTCTCTGAAATACATTAAAGACCAAACGTCTTGTGAAGCGGGGGAAAGAGAGAGAGTAAAAGAGGGAGAATATTGCCACTGGAGATAAAGTTTGGGGTTTTTTCAAATGAGGAGAAGAATTCGAGGTCTGGACTTTTGTGGTGGGAGTTGTTTTATTTGGAAACAATGTGTGTGTAGGCGGGGATGAATCAGCTGATCAGAGTCATGTGGCTTACAGGAGAAGCAGGCATTAAAAGAGAACAACCTCAAGCAGGCTTTGTTTTAAATAGAGGGCTTTTTACGAGCAGGAGAAATGTCTGGCGAAGCGGTTAGTTAAATTAGCTTTTGATGATGTCGACGAAGCAGCGTGTTTAGAGTTAGGAGCAAGCCTATAAATGGGACCCAGTAAATCTGGCACTGGAAATGTTTCTGCCTTAATAAAGTCTGTAACATGCCCATATTGTCCTCTGATAGAGTCACTGTTTCCAGTGACACTGATGTAAAATACAGGTGTGGTAGAATCAATAGGTGTCCCTCGTTGCCTCCACCTTACCACTGATTTACATCATTTTGGCCTTTTTTTGGTCAAACAAGACACCAGTCTTGTTCTGTTTGCTGGATGTTGACAATGTGTTAACAGCTTAGCAGTAGCTCAAATACAAATCATTTTTATTGATACATAAGGTTTCCGCAGATCCTTAAAAATTCTTAAAAGGCATTGAATTCATTAATCTAAAAAAAGGCTTTAATTAGCATTAAATTGTTTAAAATCAGCCTTTCAAAAGTCTCACAACTGTTTTGGACATGAGCAGTAGGATTTTATGATTTTTTCCCTCTGACACTGCATTTTAAAACTTAAAATGACTGGTAGCATCTATTTGATTTTAATTAGAAATGTAAAAGAACAATGGTTATAGGGAGTATCATGACATAAATATCCCAGAGGAAAGCACAGCGCAGAACAGCATTACTAAAAAACTTATTTTCAAAGTGGTTCAAACAGTAGATTAAAACATACACATACATAGCCCTCCCTAATTTTTGTTTTAAAAATTAGCTTTGCTTGTCTTTGTTTAATATTCAGTGGCAGGTGTTTTTTTTTTTTTTAAAGAAACCTACTTTCATTTAAAATGAAGCATTGCTGAAACCACCTCAAGGCAATGGACAAGGCTCTGTTTGTGTGATGCAAAACCTTTTGAAACTCAGCTTGATGGAAATCCTACACACAGAGTGAAAACACAAAAGAAGAAAGAAAACCAAACCAACAAACATAGGTTGTTTCCCAGTTCTGTTATACCCTCGTCTCCACCATGCCTATAAAGTGTTATTTTTTTCAGCATTCAAAGTAGATCATCAAACTTTTTCAATGGAACAAAAAAAGAACATTTTTAATCTTACAAAAAACTGTTTTTTGTTATTGTAGCATCAAAAAATCTTGAGTAATAATAATTATAATAATAATAATAATAATTATTATTATTATTATTATTATAATGATAATAATTATTATTATTATAATGCATTTCCTGCAGAAAATGTGTGCCGATGCTAACAGCGTGCAGATGCAGAAATGTAAAACAATGCCTGCCAATGAAAATGCCTGAAAATTCTGAAAGCTCAAATGCATTGACTGTACTACATTACATTACATTACATTACATTACATTACATCGCTATACAAGCTGGACGCTAAACTGTAGTACTGTCAAAAGTGGAAAATTAAGTACATTTCCTGAAAAGGCTGAAAGGCATTTTAGTGATATTAGACAGATAAACTGGATTGCTTAACACTTTATAATAAAAAAACAATACACTAAAGAGCTGAGAGCTGAAAAGTATTGCCTGAAAAGAAGGGGCTGAACAACATCGCACTGAAATCGTTACAGACCAAATTCACTAATTACAGACATGTTACAACTGAGCACAAGAAATTAAATGCTGTCATTACGTTTAGGCTGTCAAAATTGCTGTAAAGGCCTAAAAGTGTGATAATTTAAATCCTGGCCCTCAGAAAATAATGTACTGTATGGACTGTATGAATTTCTCAATCACTGTATACACATAAAATGTGAAATGAAGTATTAGAGACATGTAAGAGATGAATTTACAACTTCTTTAAGTGACATAATATTCACGTCTTAGTTAGAGTGAATGTGTGTCTGGCTGTAGCTGACAGGCTCAGTGTATAGCGGGGCTGTTGTCTTCTATATAGCAGTCTCAGTGGCACCACCAGAGGCGGTGAAGTAGCACTCCATAGCTAGCTAGCTTACTAAGTCACACTGAGAAGAGCCATCTGCTTCCCTGTCTGAACTTTAGAACAAAGACGCCAGGCTGTCAAAGTTTCCCTCAAACAGAGAAATGCACCCTGACTCAATCACAAGGAGACGCATGCAGGCAGACCGCCATGAACGCATATACATACACAGCCACACACACGCATCCACACACACACACAGACACTCCACCCACATATGCACACTCATTTTGGACTTGTTTCCTTCTGTTCTGGAGTCTAATGGACTTTCCCATTCTTAGTTCAATGGCTCATCTGCGCGAACGGATGTAATTTTGGATATTTCCTCTCTTTGCAAACTCAGAAATAGTTCACTGAGAAAAAAGAAAAGCGAGGCATGTGGTAAGAAAAACGTGTGCATGTGTTTGTGCATGTGGAGAGGAACACCTGTTAATATTGAGTTTATTACTGAATTTATTCCAGTCGGTCCATGTGGTCAGTAGGTGTAAAGCAGCTGCAGGAAGTTTAATAATGACTTCCTGTTTACTCCGCCTCCTCCCACCCACTCACCGGTTACAGCCGGCCATGTGGCCCTGAATGGATCAACTCCATCACTAATGGGCCGGAGCTGGACACAAACCTGCGGCACATTAAACTAGAGCTGAAACAATAATAGATAAGTTGTCAACTGTTTAATTAATCACCGGATAATTTTATGCTTGATTACCTGGTATGAGTTTAAAAAAAAAGGAAAAAAATTATAATTGTTTGATTGCATCTTCTTAAATGTGAGCATTTTCTGCTTTCTTTACTCCACTATGATAGTAATTTCTTTGGGTTGTGGACAAAACAAGACATTTTGGACATTATCTTGGAATTTGAGAAACAGTAACTGACATTTTTCACAATTGTCTGACATTTTATAGATCAAATATCTGATCAATTAGTTAAAAATATAATCAAGAAAGTACTCGACAATGAAAATAATTGTTAGTTGCAACCATAGACTTAAAGGGATAGTTCATATTTTTTGGAGTGGGGTTTTGATGTGTACTTACCCATAGGTAGTCCATGACATATAGCAGTTGTCAGTCGGCACACCTTTATTTTTGCGAAGCAGGCTGGATACTGATCAAATGCATTTTAGGCACCTAAAAAAAAAGAAATACCTAAAAAATTCAATATCAGTTTAATTGTGTGCTATATTTAGAATATTGTCATTTACTTTACCTCAATGTCAGACAGTAATTTCCAACAAGAAAATAAAGCTGTTATATTGCCCTCTTCAGCCAGACTCCATTAGGGAAACCAGTGATTTAACATTACTGAATGCGGGAGCTGCTGGTTTATTGCTGCCTCAATCAGTCATTGTGTTTGGCTTATTGTGTGACATTGGCATTTAAAATGGTTAGTTTGGATTCATCGAAGTCACAGAGTAACGCAAACTAACTAACTTATGGAGGCAGTGGTAGACCAGCAGCTCCTGTGATCAGCATGCTGAATTGACAGTTTTTATCAATGGATTCTAGTGGCTTTGATAAAAACATAGATGTGGAGCTGAAGCTGTTTACCGCTTCCCTGTTAGAACTGTTTGACGGAAAGGTAAAGAGGTGTAAATATAGCGTACACTTAAACTGGTATTGATTTTGTTTAGTTGGAACTCTTTCTAGACGGCTAAAATCTGTTTTGTTGCTGACACCCATCCACAGCAGCACATTGCTTAGCGTCCATGTTGGACTCCATCCTGCTTCTCCAAACTGAGGAGGGTGCTGACTGATATCTGCTGTACGTTAAACACTGACCATGGATAAGAACCCCATACAACCCCACCTAAAAAACCAGAACTGTTCCTTTAACACCCAAATATGCTCCTACAAGACAGACAACAACTTTCACTCTAAACCTTATCTGTCTCACCTTCATGTGAGATGATGTGATCCTTACTCACGATGGGTGACACCCCAGATACTTGTGGGCGAGCTTGAACTCCCAGTGACCTCACACTTTAATGTATTGATCAATCAGTGTTCCATTAACGCCACCCCTGCCTCCTTTCTAATCTAATCTTTGTTTTCTCTTTCCGACTCCCACCGGCGCTTCCATACTATCGCACACGAGCAAAGAGCGAAAAACCTGGAAAACCTTTTAGCGAGCCTTATTTTGACATACATAATGTCTTCCAGAGGAGTTCACTTGGATCCTGTGCCAAGCTAATCTGTTTACATTAAGTGTGAAGAATGCCTGAGCATGAACCTTCCTGCCCTAACACGAGAGGACAGCTGATATCGAGCTTTAACACTTGGCCCGTTGCTGTTTTTCACACAGTGTGGCAAAGTGAATTATTAGCTAGGACGGTAAATGTCCGCAACCTGACATGAAAAAATATTACTGACACTTTGACATTTTGCTATCTTTAACACCTAAGACGAAAACCAGAAGGCCGTGAGTTACAGTTGTGGTCATATCTATCATAAACAGCGCAGTGTGAGCGTTACTGTTTACAGTTCTGCGTGCAGACGTGCAACATTGCACTAGAAAGCTGCCGTGCAGTGTTCCTCTGTGCTGATGTGGAAGTTGATATATTGCACTTCTCTCTCTGATGCTAAATCCTATTGGCCAGTACTCTCTGATAACTTGGGGCACGACACAGAAAGGAAGTTCTAAATCATGCAGCCAGATCTGGTGTTTTTATGACCTGACAAAGATCCAATTAAGATTGAAATGCTGTCAGTGGAGAAGCTGTACGTCGAGCGTTGAAGTGCAGGGATAACTTCTGTGCACTCAGCTATCTGAGCCTGTCACAAACACAGAAATCTGAGTTTCTATGGTCGCTGTAACCGAGTTCAGCTTGTAAACATAATGTTTGAGGTTAGCGAGGAGTTAAAAGTTACATCTCTGGGGATCCAGGGGTCCTAAAACCACTGGACATGTTTTATTATTCTAGCAAGCACTGCACCCTCAGAGGAGGGGGGTCCTTGTGGCTCTCATATAAGGGTGTAAATGTGTGTTTACATGTTAAAAGTTAAAAATCCATGAAAAAAGCATCAAATAATACCTGCATACAAAAATTTGTGGTCCACAGAAATAGTCTGTCTATTCATTACACATGATTCACACATCTAAATTCACAAACTGTCTTCAACATGGCATACAGTGGTTAGAGCTATAATAGATTTGTCAGTGTCTGACCACCCTGTGCTGCCATGGTAACCTCTTTAATAGTCCACAGAGTATGGACGTGACATCTGCCATGGTGTGCTTGGCTTGTTTGATTATTGAAAGCCCAGGCAAAGGCAAAGGCACACTGATTAAAACAGAAAATGTTCCTCTCACAAGTAAATGACTGTAGCTCCCGGTTCCTACAAATATGTGGGACTATATGTGTTTTAAAAAATACGGTGGTTGAGAATTCCTGCTGCCAAGCTGAAATCATTTCTTAGTTTTTGTATGGTAAAGCTTCAGCAGTAAATAGTTTCATCATTGTTAAAACCTCGGGTAGGCAGAAATCTGAAAGGCAAAAATGCAAAAAACAAACAAAAAACAGGCAGAATTTGAAATACTCCCGCAGCTCGACTCTCTCCCCTCTGTGCCCTAAGCCCCTCCCACCAAACAGCCACAGGTGCACGCATGCGCTTCTTACAGATACCAAGTGTTTCCCAAGCACTGATGTATTTAATCTCACTTCATTGTAGAGTTGCACACTACACATTCGCCCAGCCCTTTGCCCTGCCCTCTCTCTCTGTTTGTCAGACCACAAAAGAGACAAGAATTGGCAAGCTAACGCTGTCCCCTTGCAGCTCGGGAGACGGACCTTTACTTGGCGGCTGTAGTGACTCGAATTCGGCAAGCACAAACACCCCAGCAGCGAGTGTCACAACTACTGATTGCAATGGCAAGACCAGATCTAACCTGATAGCTGAACTGGCGGGGAGTTGAGGCTGTCCAGTCCCACGAAGCTGGGGTTTGTGCTTGCTGGATCTGAGTTGCTGCGGCCACTGATTGGGGGTCCATCGCCATAGCTGCTCCTCTTGATGAGGTGATCTGTAGCAGTGAGGAATGAGACGGAAGGCAGACTGCGATTTGAGGCTCTTTGAAGTTTGAAGCTGCATTCATGAGCCTTTTGCCCAAGTTAGCAGAAGGCTAAATTATAAGCAACATTTTCTTTCCATCTCTGAATCACTTTGCCGGTATGAACATGTTTTATTTGTCTATAGCTAGACTCTTTTAGACTCCCTTTTTGATAAGTTTGTCTTCTTTTTTTTGGGCTTCTTTGCAGTGTATGCAGTTGTTGCCAATGCTGGAATAGCAACTTTTTCTGCAGGTTTCGCCAACATTGAATCAGGCTTTGACTGCAGGAATGTGCACATACTTCTACATGTGTAGAACAGTGAAAAGAAATGCCCTCTTTCTGACAGACAAGTAAGTTATCGAATCATTTTTGGCCCAAATGATTGGATATATTATCATAAACATGCAACAGCCACAGATACCAGATTTATTTATTTATTTATTTTAATTTTTGACAGAGAATTTAATTTATTGATAGGTATGAGGATGTGAATAGAATTTCAACAAATATAACAAAAAATTTGAATTATAATTCTAATGAAATAAGTTGCCCCCCCACCCAGCTTTAACAATTTGGCAGGAAGTTGTAAACCTTTAGTTAAGGTCAGAGAAATGTAAAATCAAATACTTTTCAAAAGTGTTTCTCAACATATCCCTAATTAAAGTAACTATATCTCTACCCAAGTTTGTATTTCCTCCCACTGAGCACAGGGGTCAGTTCAGTCAAGCGCTTCAGTTAATCTGAGCGACATTCTCAGGAAGAAAAAATCACTCCAAGCTGGTTAACCATTACCAGTCTCAATTAATCATTCTCCCAGCCTATATGAGAATTTCTGCATGTCTGTCTCCTCCTCCTCTCCTCCTCCTTCACTCTTTCCTCATGCCACTGGTCTTACTTCATCACATCCTTGTTGATACTCGCTGGCTGCATGGGGACAAAGCCTGCCTTTCATGTGCTGCGCAGTAAGCTCAGAAACACCGTTGTCGCAAGCACCCAGGAGCGCCATCTGGCAATGCCCCTTCCAAGCAGATGATAAAGTTAGCATCTCTACTTTGCGTCCTCCCCATGGATACGGACAAAGAGACATACATGGAGACAAACCTACACAAACACACACAGCACACAATATGTTCAAGGTATTAGCATATAGTATGTGTGTGTGCGCTGAGAGAGGAAATGGCCAACTGACAGCTCTCCAACTCCTGCTCTCCTCAGAGGTGGACGCAGGAAACATGGAGTAGAATGAGAGAGAGACGGGATGAGGGCAACAAGAGGATGATGGGAGATAAAGGCAAATGACAACAGAGGTTCAAAGGTTCAACAGTCACTTCAGGAGAAAAAAAAGTAAATGGGTGGGGATTTGTTTAAGAGAATAAATATTTTCTCTATGTACCCTTAGAAAATATGTCAATAGTTATACAAAATACATTGTAAGAAAAGCTGCTTACAACCTGTGACAAGAAGAATGAGATTGAAGCCAACAAACCTGGAGCCAGCTGTTTGCTTCCTGTATGAATGTTGAGCCAAACCATCATGTTTTTTTCTAAACCTAACCACATGCTTTTGTTGCACAAGGGAACAAATGTTTTCCTGACACTGTAAGTTTATTTTGAAAAGACATAGTGCATAGTGCATAGTACACAAGAGGCACAAATTGACATGGTGTCCCAGAACGTTAACTGATGCAGGAGGATACCTAGCATGTCATATGCAGATGAGAAAGTTCACTGACAAAGAAGAAATATTTGATGAGTTGGGATGAAATCATGTTGATTTTTGAGGTTTCTATCATGTGACTGATGCAAAACTGAAAGAATAAAATCACCCAAGGGTGAAGATGAGGGGTCAGTTACATAATGACCAGATTTTGAGGACTTCCGTTGGTATGGAGTGGTGCCTAAATTGTCAGACAAATTCAAGGAACAGCAAAAGAAGGGTTGTTTAAGACCAAATTGAAAACCGACCATGTAAACTAAACACTGCAATTTTTTCCCTTATATCCTGCCTCCTGCGCTCTACACAGGTGCCATCTCTTGCCAAAATCTAACTGAATACTTCCTATAGGTACAAACAATCTCCGTATATGTTCAGTATGTGTGAAAGGCAACTCCAGATGTCGGAACGTGATTCTCTGGACATCATGTGGAGTTTAAATGAAAAGATGGCTTTACTCAATTTTATTAGAGCTTTAGTAGCAGTTTTATGTAGCATTACGTCCTTTATATAAGATGTTTAAGACAGTATTTAGTATAAATTAAAGTAAACTTTTGCCCCCCCCCTCCAAAAAAAAGATTAATATAAATTGATCAGACAGTATTGGTATATCCAGAGTAGATGAAAGAAATGTGTCAGAAAAGGTTTGAGAGTTATGATAATCCAGGTGACTATCCACTCTGCAACTGTAACTTTTTGCATAAACTTTCCTTGATTTCAGGAGCAATTAGAGCTTGAAAGACACTAAATGAATCTGACAGCGGTTCACTGAACACATCTTTTCCTCTGCGCTTCCTCAGCTTGGTTTCTCCATCAAGATAGTGTGACATTTTAATTCTGTTGCTGCATGATTTTAATGTAGGGAAATTTCTTTCTGCTCTGTCTTACCTGTTTCCAGATGGAAACGATAATGACAAGTTAAAATCCAGCGCTAACATCATACAAAGAAACCGGTGGGTCTGTTTTCCGAACCAAAGGATCAGATCAGGCTGAGTAAGTGATTAAAGTTCTCGCCTGTCAGTCAACAGATTTGGTTAAAATTGGCAGCTTTATCAGAGTACATCTTGCATAGATTAACGTAATCAGATTCTACTTTAAATGCATTTCACTGCCAAAATAACCCCAAACAAATCTATAATAACAGCTTTAGCCCCAAACTAAAATAAGCCAAAGTGTCTAATGGAGTCATCAGCCCACTCAGATTATCATCATCTGTTTGGGCTAGCTACCTCCATGCTCCTGCACACACACAAACACACACACACACATGCATATCCCTCAGATTCCCAACTACAAGGAGCAAAGAAGCGTCAGGAGATGTTTAATTAAGACAACAGATCAATTAACAGCTCAATTAGCCTGGCTAATTAGGGGCTCAGTTGGAACAAAAGCTCGCTCTCCTGTGCTCTCGCTTCGTTTCGGTGTCTCTCTCTCGCTCCCTCTCTTTATCACACACATGTACATACACATGCACACGCACACCCTCTCACAGGGTTTGAGCACAGGACATGGTTGTCGCAAAAACCTCGCTATAGAGCACATAATCCTACTTAATCGTCAGTCCAGATTTTGGCTAAAAATTGCCTGGAAGGGAGGATCGGAGGAGGAATTCTCTCTCCCTCTCAGTTTTATCTGTGAATCCAGGGCAGTGGTGATCTCAGAGGACTAATTGAAGTTACAGCAGCCCTGAGGTTGGGGCATTTTTCAGTTAACCTGGCTTTGGCATTGGCAGTACGCATTATATCATTGTAACGTGTTTGGATACAGCCAAGCGGTTACCTCCAGGTCTTAAAAGTAAAGCAGAGTGCCTTAAACCTGCATTCTTTCTAACGGCCAGCAGGGGGTGACTCCACTGGTTGCAAAAAGAAGTCTGATTGGACTGAGGGCAATGAGAAAAATGACCCTACTTCTCACTTGATTTATGACATCAGTAAACATTTTCCTAATGAGTTTACGGTCTCAATCGCTAGTTGCGAGTGTTCAGTAAGGAAAAACAGAACTATTTTAAAGTTATGCCTGCACTGCGTTCACAGATCTGCAAAAACATTTGAATTTAGAGAGGGGACACAGAATGAAAAAGGAGACACACACTACACACTCTCTAACTGGCTAGTGCTCGTTGCCTTCGTTGGTTTAGGTTTAGGCAAGAGTAGTGGGATTGGTTAGGGCAACCTGCAGCAGCGTATAGGCTCTTTATTCCTTCTCCAATGTCCCTGTGGCTTTGACAAAAATTTATAAAGCGTATTAATGAATGCTCATTTAGATCTATTAGTAATGTTGAAAGAATTGTTTAGATGTAATATTAGTTTCATCATGCAGCTCAAATATGTTTTTTAGCTCCAGACAGATATCTTTTGGTCCAAAAATGGGTCCTTTGATAGTAAAGGTTGCTGATTGTTGGGCTAGGTTTGGGTAAGAATGCCAGAGCCAGCCAATCAGAGGCAGAGTGGTGTGGGACATACCTTCGCCATAGTAAAAAAACGCTCGCCTTGGGTTGTTACTCAGATCCACCCCATTGCTCCTCCTCAGCACCACCCTCTCATGCAAATATGGTCACTTCTGGTTCCAAAAAGCCACCGTGGTGATTACCAAATTGCAAAAGTTGAGGTTGTTGGCTACACACAATCTATGGACAGTATTTGAATATATGCACGCACTTATTTACAAACTCAAAATTATATCATACTGGACATTATCGTCTCCATCAGTACAGAAAATGTCTGTGTGTAAAAACGCCATGCTGCCAGGTGTGCCTGAGCTTCTTGTGTGTATTGAGTCTTTTGGGGGTGGTGGCGGGGACACTGCTGACGTTTACATGCCTCTGAGGTCTACATGTATTTGGCAGAAGCTCACGCTCTGGACCCCCCTGCCCAGTCAATTAGGACGACTGTGCTAGTCAGTCCACAGCCCCATTAGTGTGTGTCTGTGTGAGAGAGAGACAGAAGGTATGTTTCCATTTAAAGTGCTGCACAATTTTTAAGCAAATTTCCAAAAAGTCAGCCCTAGGAAAAGTATTTCCATGAATTAGCCTAATGGCTATAACAAGATTATACCATTAAAGAAGCACCTGTAACCAGGGACGTCGGCTTGGGTTTTACTTTGTTAGGTACATTTTTTGTCAGTCGAACAAAATGCACACGTGTGTGAGTGGGCACTCCCCATTTCTGCTTGTCTATGTCGCATTTGGGCATACGTGTACACACATACACCCGTATAAAGAGATTATTATGTGAAGCTTTTGCTTTATTCAGTATGTGTTAACATTTTATATATGCCTGAAATTTTAAACAGAAAATCAACTTACTAGGTCTGTCAGTTTGTGCATTTGTGCATACGAGGGTCACAGTATGGGGCATGCAGTTGCACGCAGAAACGAGTCATGTCAATTGATGCAATTAATACGGAATCAGTGTTCACCCTGAAAAGTCTGTATATTTGTAAAATATGCCTTCCATCCACCCAACCTTTGTTTGTCTGTTGCCTATTTTGTTCTTTATGTTTTGAGAAATAAATCAAGAAAGTGGATGGAAACATACGTGGAGAGAAAGACACAAGGCAAGTGTTTGTTTGTGCTAGTTGTGGGCAGGGTAACCTCTGGTGAGTGTAGGATAGATGTCCTCATTTGCCCTTCCCTTGCTGTCCCTGGGGTGTTTGTCTGCGTATTTGTGTGTGAACGAGTTACAGTGAAGCATACAAGCATATGAACTGGTGTGTGTGCCTGTGTGTGTCAAACAGGGTTCAGATGCCCGGTCACCCCATATATCTCCAACGCAGCAGACAGGTCTGGGGTTCTGTTGCTGATGCACTGTCTTCTCTCATTACTGAGCAGAACCAGGAGCAGGCCCAGGCTCAACACACACACACAGACGCACAGACACACAGACACACGGACAGACACACACATGGTCTTGCTGGGACAATTAAATGCGACTGGAAACACTGGAAGAATCTGCCTAAAGTGAAGGAGACGGCTGGAAAACAGCTTGGGATGGATGCATGTTGAATTACCTTCACAGTGCAGCCAGATTCATATAAACTCCCACACTACACACACAAACACAAACACACTCACACACACACACACACACACACAATGGGACACACTGTGCAAGTCTTGTGACAGGATGACTGACAGAAGGACAGGCTGTTGCCACATGACTTCCTTTCCTCTCTCTACACACACGCACACGCACACGCACATGCACGCGCACACACACACACACACACACACACACACACACACACACACACACACAGACACACACACACTTCCCTATGTTCCAGTGTTAATAAATTGTGTCCCAGCAGCTGTGCGAGCTGATCTGGCAATGACGTTTAGTAGCCACCAACTCTCCTCCTTCCTGTTTCTCTTCCACTTCCTGTCCATCGAAACCTGCCCAGTGACACATCTCATAGTTTGCGGACACAGTTATTTCTAGTTCAAATTTCATACTGTAGTGCTGTCATTTTGCTCTGTGGCAGTCCCCAAATGCTTGTTTCTTTGTTGTCTCTCTGCTCTGCTTGAATATGTAAATACCTTACACCTTACACACATACCTGTATATACGTGTCTCATAGGATAGTGACCCCTATCATCTTTAAGTGCTGGTTCTAATCTTGGTAACAGGACTTCTTCCGTGTTTATACATAAATGTACAGTTACTTTTCCACTATATTGAGGAACAGAGGTGACAGAATGCACCATCTTTTCCAGTTTGTCATATGTGCTGCCTGAACAAGCAACAACATCTTTTTCATCTTTGCGTGACTTCAGGGTTAGGGTTATATCTCTTGACAAGGCTTCAGTTGTGTATTTGCATTTTATATTGGACTGAGATTTTTTTCTTACGTGGATGGGATTTTTTTTAAAAAACAAAGAAAGGAAAAACAAGGTTTTCAGAATCTTCTTGTGGACTAGGCTGAAGTCTGAGGGGGAGTGAACACCCTGCCAACAAAAGAAAGAAAAAAAATATCTATAACAGCAAAGACATTTTTATTTCTCCCTTCTACTAATAGGAGAAAACCAGTTCACACCCTGACAGATGTTGAGGAACAATATAGTGCAGAGTGGAGTTCAATTGTGAATCAAAATCCAAGGAACTTTATGTGACCCTGTATGACTATCCAAAAGCAGCTAAGGGAACATAAGGGCCTGGGGGGATTGACATCAAAAAAGTAATGAAAGGGAATTTTTGCAAGATGTTAAATAGAAAGAAATTCATTGATAATCATGTAGATGACTTGGGAGATCATTTTAAAAGGCAGTTTTCTACAGCACTAATATCTACAGTATATCTTTATGCCGCTGTTTTGGCCAGGTCAAAAAAAGTTTCTAACATTACCTGGTTGAATAAAGTTTAAATACTTGCAGAATGAATACAATTTAAGTACTAAAAAGGCTTTCAGAGCAAATGCATCCTTCACATAATTGTTCTCCACTATTCAGTCTTTATAGCTTTATCTTTATTGTTGTGTGTGTGTGTGTGTGTGTGTGTGTGTGTGTGTGTGTGTGTGTGTGTGCGCGTGTGTGTGCGACCTGAGTAGAATGACGTTAGGAGTCTTGCTCTTATGAGAAATGGGTCACTCATTAGGCCTTCAGGCTATCACGTAACCCGACTTAATCACTACCTAAAATGATTTGCATGTTCATTCTATATTTATCTATACATATATATTTATATCTGTGTGTTTGTGTAAGTATATAGATACTTGTGTGCATATATATATATATATATATATATATATATATATATACACAAAGAGAAGAAAGAGACATTAGGCACAGATCAGAGCAGCCAGGGGAAGATTCCAGCAGTGGATAATTGGCCTTAAGCCATTCCTCTGGCCTGCTGCTCTCTGAATAATGCATGGTGTTTTTAATGAAGCCCCTTTTTGTTGTCTTTTTACTTCTCTAGGATGTAGGGTAAAATTAGCATACTCCTGTGTCTGCATCTTAATGAGGGTTTGGCTACTAAGGCTTGGTCGTGCTCAGAGCTACACCCATGCTTACTGATCTTAGTTTAAAGGTAAGATGAGGATAGCCGTAGCAAGAACTCAACCACACTGCAAGTCGATGTAGACAATGTGGCATCATCAAAGTCCTTTCGTAATGATGAAGGGAAGGCAGTTATACATGGCTTCCTCTTGTGATACACGGAGTGTAGCCATCACCATTCAGAAGTTTAGGGCCCCAGGAGGTTAAGCTATGATCATTAAAACTGAAATGTGAAACCATAAACTGAATTGACTTGTACGTGTATTATATGCATTTCTTTCATGGTCGGTCTCTGCAGCCAGCCCAGTCGCTAAAATGAAATGTGGCATTGTTCGTTTTTACAAACCACGGATATGCTACATTTCTGTGTTTCATACGTATGTTCATATGTATGACATAGTTCAGATTACAGATTACAGGTATATAAGTTAAGTTTCTCATCAGGAGGAGGGGGTAGTGTTTTGCATGACACCCTGGCAGCTGCTGAGCAGCAGACAGCAGAATACTATGGTATGAGACCAGCAACAGTTCGTACTTTTTAATTTAGTTTGGGAAATCCCAGTCTTGTTTGTAGCTACCAAGAGTGCATTTTTAAGGAGAGTCCAAGACATGATGGTTGTGTTTGCAACAACAAAAGTGGGTATTTGTTCCTGGAAGTTCAGGGTATTTCCAGCTGTTTTTAATTTTTCTTTCTTTTCTTTTTTGTTTTTTTTTTACTATGTTTGTAGCAACCAAACTACTTTTAAACAAGAGTTCCGTACATGACTGCCTGTGTTTGTAGCAACAGAAGTGGGTATTTCTTACAGGAGGTTGGGATATTTCCAGTCATATTAATAGTGACAAAATGTTTTTTTTTTTTCTAAGATTTTTTTTTTGTGGCTTGTTTTGCCTTTATTAGATAGAACAGAAAAAGGGTCGCAGGCTGGAGTTGAACCCTCTGTATTTTTTAACAAGAGGTTGAGACATTGCCAACAACATTTGTAGGGACGAAGGTAGGCATTTTTTTGACAAGCATTCAGGACATTTCCAGTACTGTTTGTAGTGACCAAAAGGTAGTTTCTAAAGGGAGTTTGTGACATGACGATTGTGTTTGTTGCAGCAAAAGTGGGTATTTGTTAATGTGATTTCAGTATTTTTCTGGCAATGTTTATGTTTTCTGAGGAGAGTTAAGGACATGATTGCCTGTGTTTGTTGATACAAAAGTTGGGATTTCATAGCAAAAGATAAATTAATTTCCAACTAGATACCAAACGGGGTATTTTATGCCAGAAACTGATGTTTTCCTAAATTAATCAAGTGGATTTTCTGCCTAAACCTAACCACGCTTAATTGCAGCATTATTGCAACATTAAATTGAAAGTCAAAATGTAAAGAAATACAAAGTTTCAACATATTTGCTATGTATGAAACATAAGAATGTCATATATTGGTGGTATGGGGATACAGAGTATGTGAAGGCCTCAAAGAACATGCACGAGGACATTTTCACATGAGGCTTACAGTAAGACCCTCTTACTTTGCCCCATACGTACTGTAGTCTGGATTGTTTGAGCCGGTCCTTGAGTGAGGTAGGAGAGCATTCCTCAATCATTGGGGCATGTACAACAGTTCCCTAATCCTACTGTAGACCCCCTTTCATCTACAGGCTAATGCTTTGTGAAGCGCTGAGCTGTGATCAGGCCCAGCACTGGAGACATGGTGGATCTGAGCAGGTCAAAGAGGGCAAAGGAGTGAGAGAGGGGAAAAAAAAGCAGCAAGTAGTTGGTAACTGTAAACAGGGCAACTTAAAAACAACGCTGTTTGTCATGTAGTTTTGACAGAAATTAAGATGGAAGTGTCTGCATCCTCTCTCGGTGATCTTACAATGCTTGATGGTTATGCGACATGCAGCGTGGGATGGAGATGGATGAGGACAATAGAGGCCTCATAGTGTGTGTGAAAATTGATTTGTGAATCATGAAATGGTAATTTCTCAGGAGTCTTTGAGTGCAGTGGCTTCTTTATGATGAAGATGACAAATTACATTCTCTACACAAGCAATATTTGGCTGCTGATTTGTTGGTGTTTACTGTAGACTTAGAAGCAGCAGCTGAGTGATTTTACAACATCTGCCTTCATTTGTCCAGGCCATCAAGTCACCAGCCTCGCAAATGATACTTGTTTGCTGGCATTTCTTTATTGACTGATTTATCACGAGCTGAGAGGAGTGGTAAGTTGAGAATATCACGGATGACAACAACAATGCTGGCCTAACAAACCGCTCTTGGCTCAGATTCTGTTTTCTCCAAACAGAGTTGCCTGGATAATTAACCTGTACATTAACTTCCCAGCTGATAGGAAACGGCATGTGGATATGAGCTCAGTGAGTCATGGAGATTGATCCTGAGTGCGATGGGATGGCAGAGGCAGGAAGCCTCACAGTTTGGCAGACGCTGCCATACCTGTCAATTCTCACATTCTGTTCAGTCTACCAGGTTCAGAGAGAGTCTCATTTCCTAGTTTGGCTCGGGAAGGAGTTTGGCACAGGAACAGAATAAGAAGCGAAGTTACAAGATGCTGCCTCGCTGGGATTGTGTACCAGCAAACTTTCTGACAGCTTGAGCAACTGACTGGTTCTCTGTGATGGACTGAAGTCACGGCTCGGTTGCTGTTCCAGCTGACAGTATGCACAATTATCATATCTATTGAAAAGCATTGTGTTATTCAGACAGTGTGACAAAATGACTGCAAGCTTGTCTTATAATATTACTTTTCATTTCAAATCCAGCGACTCCTCGTCTAGTACGAGGTGCGTTTAATGACAGAAAACTTCAGTTTCGCTTTCCCTCTTTGCTGGAAACCAGATTGCCAATCACCACTGGCTGCTCGTACTGTGTGTTTGTTATTGTGAAGTTGGTGATCACTTCTCGCAGCTGATGGTGCACACCGCTGCACATCTTTAACTGTTGGCACAAGTCTTTCCTCTGTGCTGGGTGAAAGCCTGTGGGACTCCAGGTCAACCCACCGCTGGGCACCGTGCAGAGAGTAATGGGCTAGTGGCAGCAGGCACTGGGCACTGGGCGGTGAGTTGGGACACAATAGTGGAAGGCTAGTCCAGGCCAAAATCAGGCCAAGTAGTTGCAATCAGTGGTGCATGAGGAGATCTGGCACGAGCGTTCAGCTGCCTCTCCTCTCCTCAGCAGCGAACTGCGGTGATGAGCACCAGCAGCAGCTACTGTCGGTCCTGTCTCAATTAGCACTATTCTGTGTTCCCTTTACCCCAGAGAAGAGAGGCACAGGCTTTTTACCTGGTGTAGAAATATATTTGGTAATGCTTAGTATTATGGTTCCTGTAATGTTTTAAAACTCTCCAATTAGGTTTCCTGGAAAGAGAATTTGATGTTGATTATATACAGAGCATGCAGCAGGTACCCACTCATTTATTATTAGTTTTTAAGATGGAAACAGGAAATTATGATGTAGTTTCATTGATAGACAGAGTTTGTCATTGCTGATTTCCAGAGTAATTTACTTTATAGAACTACTAAAACCAGGTAAATCCTTATTCATTTGTTTAGAAATAGGGCTGCAACTTCTTTGTCGATTAATCTGTCAGTTATTTTCTCAATTATCAGCTGTTTGGTCTTTAAAATGTATGAAGATGGTAAAAAATTGACCAGTGTTTCCCAAAGCCAAGATGAGGTCTTCAGATGTCTTTTTTTGCCCACATCGCAAATGTATTCAGTTTACTGTTATAGATGAGCAAAGAAACCAGAAAATATTCACATTCAAGAAGCTGGAATTTTGACTATTTTGTGCTTCAAAAAATTACTTAACCTGATTAAATGATTATGTATTTTGTAGCAATTAATATAATAGTTGACAACTAATTTATTAATCAAATAATTTTTGCAGCTCCAGTTAGAAACTTTATTCTTCATATTTCTGAAATGGTATTCTTCACTGTGATTTATAGTTACATGCAAACGGAGTTTTACGTTTTCTTTTACGTTGAGATTTTCAATATACCAAAATATAAAACAACCAGAAACAGTCTTGCGATCTACAAGAAAGTTAATTATCTAATTAGGTGCCAAAAATGTAATAAAAAAAATTACCTGCCACTTCTTTTCTAGCAAATGACCAGGAAACTGTAGAATTAACTGTATCTTCTAAGGTGAAAGAGATTAAAAGAGACAACCTGCTGAGTAATTGTTTCTCAGACTTGAACTGTTTCACAATGAAGAGTGCAAATCTCTTTACGCACAACTGCAAACCATTTGAGTCTCTGTTTCCATACTTCATTTAATTGGTGACCGCGTGGATTGTTTGGATGCGCATACAGCCACATGGCACAGCTGCGTTTTGATCTGAATTCACATGTTTTTGGCTAATTTCACCGCCATCTATTTTTAATAAGCACACCACTATCGTGGAATGGCGATGAACGGGAGACCTCCAATCATCAGTGCGGCTTGCAGCCCCAGCGATGTTAAATTAACTATGTGAAGGCAGCTGCTCTTTGAGCTCAAACACTTTTGTTGTGTGGTGAAAACAATGAATAATTCTCTTTACACCCCATATGTGGGTGTTGGGAACAGGGCAGCAGGCAGGAGAGCCATCCGCGGCTCAGATCAAAAGCCAGGCGAAGTTTAGAATGAACACACGCATCGAGCAGAGGGGGGCGGCGAGGATGCAGAGGAGTGTTTGTGTGAGAAAGAGAGCTCTTCTGTACCATGAGGCAAAAATGAGCTGTGCGTGTGTGTGTATTTGTCCAATAGAAAGTGTGAATGAGGATGTTTATATGTGATGAGTGAGTGCGTATGTGTTCACCTTCGCAGATGACATCTGATCAAGTGGCTTGCTGTTGTTTTCATCTTATGGTATGACACACTGTGCTGGTAAACTACCCGGCTGCCCAGATGCATTTGAGATGGCAGCAGCTGCAAGAGTTGCTGGGAGTCACTCATGTAGATTGTTGGACACTTGTGGACACAAGATACCTGACTTGACCTGTATAAAATGAGTGAGCCAGATACAATTTATTATAGTAAGGTGTGGCTTCCTTATCACTAGTGGGAAGAGAAGATTCTCTATAATGTTTCTTTAAAGGAGAATACAAAACATAATTATATAATGTTTCCTTTATAATAGCTTTAAAATGGCATCTTTGGGAACCATGTGTGCAAGAACACGCTCTCTCTGTCTGTCTTAAGTTTATATAAAATCAAACATGTTACAGTATAAAAGTAACACTGTGTAAGAGGAGAAGAGATATTTGCTGGAACTAATGACAGTTCAGGATGGATATACAGTATGTTGATGCTTCCATGGACGGATGTCAAGCAAAGTCTGACTTCTTGTGCTGGATGATTTCCAAGAAAATTATGGTTTTTATTTCTTTTGGATCTGTTCAGGGTTTTTTCTGATTGAAATGCACTTGCAAATGAGTATGAATTTCATTCGTTGGGTTTTTATCATTTGTATTATTTATCATATTTTTTATTTTCACATGTTGCCATGGCGCATTCTTTCTTTTGAGTATGAAAGATTTAGTGGTAAATAGTGGTGAAGATTGCAGATTCCAACCAGCTGAAACTTTTCCTGGTTAGAATTCCTTCAGTGTTCATTTTTCTGAAGGTTTTTACCGAGAGCTGAATTATCCAAAGAGGTCTCTTCCTCTTCCGAACAAACAGACCAGGTGAATAAAACCAGTAAAAACACTGAAACAAGCAATTTGGTGTTATAAATCAGTGTTTCTGTGACACTGTTTGGCAGGTCGCAGTCAGGCTGCTAGCGTAGCACCTGTTAATGTGAGCTCACCTTTTTTTTTTTTCCCTAATCACTATTCACTTTAATCAGAAGAAAAATATGGAGTAAAACAGTTCACATTAAAAATCAGTGTTTTTTTCCCTAACACTGTTCAGCTTGTTGCAGAGGGGCTGCTCGCTATGGTGGCTGATGCGAACTCACGAATGGTTCTACCTAGAACCAGTGTTTTGTTTTTCTGTCTTTGGATACTATAGAAACATGGCTGTGCGACATGGTGGACTCTTTCCATTAAGCTATAAACAGCTCATTCTAAGGTTATGATGACACAGTGATTCTTATTTTCAGATTATAATACACTAAAGAAAACATACTAATTGTATTATATTTTTTTGCTAATAAATTCCCCTAAATTCTACATTCTGGATGTGTGCGATAACAATTGGGGCTGGGAGGGTATGTGGAGAAGATTTTTTTTTAAAAATAACTGTATGTAAAATTGAAGACTTTACAGTATTAAAGCTCACAGTGCAGACGTGAAAGCCTCCCTACATTTTTGAGGTGCGCCAACCAGACAAAAAAGTCTGTTCAGCCCACAGAGAAACTGTCTCAGCAGCTCCCCTAAAACAAAATCATTCCCTAATGGTAAAAAAACAAGAAACTCTGCAATTTTCAGCATGCAACCTTGCGTGCCACTTACCGCAACCTCACCGTCTCCCTCAGGTCTTTTTCTCTCTCTCACCTCAGCTGTGATACCTGTGAAGCAACCCTGAAACACCTTCAGAACATAAAGTCAGCCTGTTGGTGTGTTGTCTGCAGGGCATTCACCTGCCTGACAGACACACAGGGAGAGGGAAAAGGAAAGGGAAGGCAGTAAGAAAGAAAGAGAGAGCCAGGCAACTTGTTACCAAACTCCTCGACATTGATCATGACAGATATTTCGGTTTTTGTAAGCGCCAGAGTGCAGAGGGTTCAGTAACTCACTCAGGAACATTTCTAAGAGCGGACAGAGAAGTTTATTATTAGCCAATAATTTCAGCAGCTGCAGTCAGGCAGTCAGTCTATATGAGAAAATATGGGAAAATGATGCAGTGTGTGTTTACCATGATTTGGTTTGGAGGAGGAATCCAATAAAGATGATGAAGAAGCCTCATCTCCGCACCTCGCAGGGCTGGGCTGGGTGGCAGAGTATTCAGCGGAGTGAGGGGAGAGGGAGCACAGGGAGAGGAAAGTGATTACTGTCGTTAAGTTGACAGGAAATGTTGCATCTCCTTGACGTTTAGTAATGATCACAGCAGCTGGGAACAATAAAACTCCAACATTGTGCAATTATTGGCCTGCTTCACTTACATTGGATAAAAGTAATAATGCACATTATCCCCACATCCCCCTTTATAGTCGCACCAGCAAGGGAGCAGAGGCAGCAAATGAGATTTTCCGTGCAGGAAGCTGAGTAGGCTGACGGTTATGATTGACTGGAGGAAGACTTCCTGCAGAGTTGTGTGATGTGACCACTTTCGCTCACTCACTCTCTCTGTCAATTCATTAATTTTTTTCTCTCCTTTATTTTATTTCCCATGATTTGACTTTGTGCCTCGGGGACAGAGAGGGGAGATTAGAAAGTTAAAACGGCACCCAGAGAGTGTCGACAGCAGCTTGGATTCATGACAGACAGAAACCACAAACATTCGCTTTTGGCAGCAAGTTAACAAGATATGAGTGAGAGAGAGGCGGACCAGTTAGAGAGAAAGTATGTTCTCACATTACTGTTATATATAATTAGAACTATCTGAACTATATGATAATATATATATATTTACTATATTTATTTTTGTTTTGATTTGAGCAGCATTTTTTTTGCTTTCATTCTAGCACACTAATGTGTAAACCATTTTTTTCTCTTAGATTTTAAGTTAAACATTGCAAACCTGAAGAAAATGTTTGCACTGAACATTCTGCAAACAACAAACTCATCAAATTTGCACATTTCATACACGTCATATTATCGTTTCTATTGTGATATAAGCTGACTTAATTGTCGGCAGGTGAAGGGGAGTGTCACCAAGGTGATATTCCTGCCAAGCTGCAGACTGTTCAAGACCAAACGTTGTATATTACAGCAACCCGTTGCTATTTTTACAGCGGCTTTTTAGGCATGAAAGGCAGATTATTATTATTTTATTGTTTTACCAAGACGTCACTGCTTTTCTTGCTAGGATGATGCCACTCAAATGGAGTATTTTAAGTTAAAATATGATCTTTACCTATTGTACTGAGTGGGTAGTGTAGAGAGGGGAGATTTCATTACATTTCATACAAACTAGAGCCTGTCTGCTGTAGAAGAAGAAAATTGATTTTTTTTTTTCTAAAATGTTGTCAAAATACAAACACATCAAAGAAAGTGATTTCCTAAAATGCATGCATTAAGTCAACAATATATTTGCATACATGCATGTAAGTATCCTATATTGACGTTTGACCTTTTCCTGTTATTGATTATTTATTCATAATGCATTAAATTATCAATGGCCATGCATCGATAATAAGATTTATCAGTATGGATACAGTATATGGCTCATACACATTCGTGCAGTAAAGTACATTTGAATTTGATAGAGAGCACGAGCGAGTTTCTAAAGTATCATCTTCCATATTTAATTGAGGCCTACAGTACAGATGACAGAGTGTTTTGACCTTTCTGCTTTGTGTTAATGTGTGTGTGTGTGTGTTTCTGCATGCAGTGAGTGTGAGGAGGATATAACCAGTTGAATATTAATGATTGATTAGGCCTGTCGTGGCTGTGCATAAATATCAAGGGTACGTTTGTAGCGAAGGGCATTCTGTAGCACCTCTTCTCTTCTCTTCTCTTTTCAGGCTTTTAATTAAAAATGTTCAGATTCTCTTTTAATGACCATTACTGATACCTCACAGGAGAAGAGGTAAATTAAATAAATGACCGAGAAGGTCGAGCCACAGATCGAAAAACTTTTTATTTGTTGAAATTGCTCGTCAGTTCATCAGCAACATCAACATCCTCCTTCGCGAGCCCTAAAATATATCGCCATGGGCTGCTTTGACATTGCGTAGGAGCGCTAAAACCTGAAACATCTTAGAGAGACTCTTTCTTTTTTTGAAGAAGGAAACTAGTTTATCTTCATCTTGCACCCTGGCTTCCTGTCTGGGAGTTGTTTCAAGAACAAAAGAAACATCTCGTTCTGTTGAAGAGACAAGTGAAGTGAAGTTAAAAAAAAACAAAAAACGAGGCAGTTTTTACTTCAGAGTGCCTTCTCAGAAACTCCTCTGACACCGGATGCTTACTTCTAGATGTAGCGAGTGTGTGGTTGTGTGTGTCTTCCGGGATACTTTTACCTTTTCGGAGGGGCTTTGAAGGAAGTTATCAAAACCTCGCTCTTTCATCTTCTCCGGCCCCATCGCTCTCCTCTCCTCTGCAGGTGGTTTCCCCTCGAGCTTCTTCGCTCTCCTCCTCTCGCTCATTCTTGCCCACAGCATCTTCGACCTTACCTTCGGAAAAAAACATGCTACACTGCTGCCCTCAAATAGTTTTCCAATAACTCACAAAACAGGGCATACAATGTGAGCATTCTTAGCATCCCTCCCCGCGCTCTGCTCACTCATCTCCGAAGGTGGAAGTAGGTAGATGATAACAGAAAAGCCGGATGCCAGCGATGATTATGTCATGTTTATTTCTTCCAGGGTTGTATCACTTGTTGTGAGTCATGCCGGGGTGCTGACTCTGTATGCTAATAGAAAGAGTTCATGTTCAGTGGGAGGCTTTGGGAAACCACCTCTTTCTCTCGTTCCCACAGGTTTGAACTGTTAGTGTGTGTATTGACCAAAGCAGTAGCAGCTTTCCGTTAACGGTCAGATGGTTTCATATGGTGTGAGAATGTTGATTTGAGATGGATATTTCTGGGTGTGTATGAATATATATTAAACCTGCCTGTCGAAATGGCTAAATGCCACCGTCGTCCCCACACGCCTGACGAAATGAGCCGCAGAAAATCTTTTTTATCAGCCTATAGCCGACTTGCCAATCATCTCAGGTCACTGTTTGTCGCACGTCTCACCAGTCAGACAGTGCGATGTGGCAAACTCTTGAAGAAATCCCTCTCTCTGTTTCTGTTTCTCTCACCCCTCTCTCCCAAAGTTTTCCTCTCTCTGGCTGGGCGGCCGCAGGTTTCCAAACAAACTAGCTGAAACATGTTGTCTGTGAGTCCGTCCATCCAGCCCTCCTGCTGGGCACCAAAGCTGCCATCCACAATGTAAGCAGGTGGCGCTGGCATCCCAGGGAGAACGGGCAGAGCGCGTGGGCGTCACTCAGGCGACGCCAATCCAAAATTCCCAGCTGACCTCCAAACCAAGGCTATGGCTGCGCTCGCCAATCTCCGGCGAACGCTAGTTTCGGTTGCATGCATCTTTCTCTTGCTATCTTCGTTTTGCCAGCTGCGTTCACATATTCGATTAAATAATCCAATTTTCGATGTTTTTGCTTTACTTTGTTTGTCTCTCTCTTTGCTCGCTCGTCTCTCTGTCTTTCTCTCCGTGTTTGCTTTGTGGGGGTGCTGTTTAGCCGAGTGGGACTCGCAGCAGGCCCCAGGCCAGCCGCCTTCGGTTGGACGTTAATGAACGGAACAGGAGTGGGCACATCTGATGAAGCTGGCCATGCTGTCAACTGATTTTCATCTGGTGTGTGAGTGTATGTGTGTGCGTCTGACAACAGGTGCAGAGCAGATCTCAATGCACTGACAAAATACAGACTCTGCTGTGCCAACACAGGTGATTTCCACCTAGAAACACACACACAAACACACATCCTCTCCACTTTTTTCCGCAGTTTTTCTTACTTTTTTTTCTGACTGCCTTCAGACCTAAATGACAGTTTGATTACTTAGATTATCTCGAGAGTTTGAACTTCTCTCTCCATTGGGTCCCTCATTGATAAATTATAAATCATTGCCTTTGAGCTTGACGATGTAAAACCAGTCTGATAGACAAACAAGGAAACACCTGTCACATACAGCCCTCAGTCAAACGACTCACTCGTGAGCAACATACACACACCCAGTGGAAGGTCTGAGTGACAACATCCTGTTCCTCTCCGGTTGTCAACAGGCCTGAAGCAACAACAGTATGAGCGTGTGTGTTCATTAGAATAGTACCTGTCTGGGGCTCCCTTAGCCACCTGGCTTTTCAAACAGAAGCAACTAACACTCCTAATCTTTCTTTCTATATGCCACAGGCAGACAAGATCCAAAGCCGCGTCGAAACAACAAAACCAAACATCACAGCGTTCCCAAATGTCACATTATTGTGTGTCGTACACGGACAGAAGCTAACGAGACGGGGAGACAGGAACGTGATTCTCCTTGGAGAGAGACAATTTTTCGCTGCCGCGTCCGAGTCCAAAAATAACAAAGAACAAAGGCGGATAAATGAGTGAGTTTTTGAGCACAGGCTAGTGGGCTTTGGCAGCACCGGCCAGGCAGGAGGGGAGGGAGAGACAGGGAGAGCTAGCTAGCGGCCCGTCCACACATCTGTCCACACAGCACGGGGTGGGTTCCAGCGACACCCACAGAAACAGGCTTAACCTTCTCTTCCCCCCACCACCTGTTCATTACTATGGGCCCCCCCACCGAGCCACCACCACTCTGCTCTTCTCCTCTCACCCGCTCCCTTGTTCTTGTTCTCTCTCTGTCTGTCGCTACTCGTTCCAGTTCTCTCTTTGTTATCCTGCCGTTTTTTTTTAGTTTTTTGTTTTTTTTACCCAATCTCTCCCTCTTTCTTTTATTTTTCAGCTTTTTAATTTCTCAGCAGTGCAGCAGTATCTCTCCTCTCACTGTTTCTTCCCGATTTAGTTGAAAATCTGTGCAGCTAAAAGGAACGTGGTCTTGCTCTAACAGGCAAGGGATCATCAGACAGGTTGTTTTAACTAGTGCGAAGGAGAAAGAAGTGGCCGGCTTATGTGGAGGGGGGGGGCTTTTGATGAATTGTCTGTGAAAGTGCATCAGTCTACCCACATCTTCAAACCCCCTGGTGCCTCTTGTCTGCTTTCAGACCCATTTTTCTCCACATTGTTGGTAATTTGAGCATTCTCGCCCATGGCATCATTCATAGTTGGCCCATTTAAATCCCCTTAGAAATTCAATTTGGAGAAAGGAAATGACAAGATTTAGCTTATTGAGGTATGCCAGAACATCTATGAAAATCAGACATGGGAATATGTGAGATTGTAAAACCCTCATCATTGCTCCCCTTTGTTACTGTGCGAAAAAAACCCTCTCTGTGCTTGTTGGGGCTCGTTTGCATTTTTGATCACTTATTTAGCCAAGGTGAAGCATGAAATAGCCTCTTCTAATGCCAGTCTCACACAACTAACCCTGTAACTGAATGGACAAAAATACATATATATATATATATATATATATATATATATATATATATATATATATATATATATATATATATCAATATTTAGTTTTAGGTACATTTCTTCTATACCATAATTTCTATCCAAAACAAAACAAAAGAGAAAAAAAAGAAAAACAAATTGCACCCGCAGTCTCTCATATGGTACCACAGTGAGAGCAACTTGGCATTGGCTTGTGCCATCATTGTACATAATGTGGTATATCTCAATTCAGCCAATTGTTATTTTTAACTGAAAGTGAAACCACATTGTGGGCTGCAAGGAATGCAAATATCAGTCATGAAAACCTGCAATAAAAACATGTATTATTTTTAAATATTTCACACGTGTTAAAGACATCCTGCAGACAAGAATAATGATCAAAACCTCTTTTCTGTCAGACTTTAATGAACAACTAACAGGCTTGCAGTAAGCTGTTGCTTGCATTGTAATTTCAAATTGGACACTGAAACATATAAAACAAACGACTACAATCTGTCATCCAATCCTTTACTTCTTTGTGGTGTGTGTGTGTGTGTGTGTGTGTGTGTGTGTGTGCGCGTGTGTGTGTGTGTGTGCGTGTGTGTCTGTGTGTGTGCACGCGAGCACAGGGCACCTTGTTGACTTGCGTTCTGCTCTCTTGGATTCTGCATAACTCCAGATATTCTTTTCGACTCTTTAATTGCTTTTGCACAGTGGCCCTGATGATGATAAGGAGGACTTGGTGACAACATCTCAATTTCTCTCCCCAACTGAACGCTCCCCGTTTCAATTATCCTCGCCGTTTTCCTTGCCGCCCTCACTCTCTTGCCTCCAAATAAATTTCATTTCCCTTAAGCCCGCTGCTTTTGGTATCTGATGGCGTCTCACTCAGTTATCCATGCATGGTATTATCAGGAAGACAGGCCCTTACTGCTCACTGAGAGGGAAAGGCTGCAGGCCCCTTATTACATACCAAATATCAGGCACCATATTCAAATCCAAAGTAGCTGGCTGTGGGGAATATGCCTAAACTGGTTCAGCCTGTAAAGAGTTTTGCACCAGCCTACACACATAGATGAAGTCCACACACTGTTTGAGATGAGGCAATTTGCTTAGAATGATACAAATTTATTTTTTAATGTATTTGCATGTTTTTCAGCAATTCCTGCATATTTCTTAATTTGTTAAATCATCTTTCTCTAAGCAGAATGTAAGTTAAACAGTCGCACTGCATCTGCGATGATTAAAGTAATTTGCAATATGAGATTAGTGCTGTCACAATACTGGAATTTCTAACTTTGATATTATACCTTGAAAAATATGAGTATTTAATGCCATTTTCGATACCACGAGCAAAAATAACACTGAGCGCATAAAATGTAATCTTTTTAATAAGAGGTACATATAATAAGTAAAATGAGCATTGAAACAGTTTCAGATATTATGAATCAGGATCTGTCAATATGTTTGACAACACTTATCTCAGAATGTATGGAATGGTTTGTTGGATGATATATTGGCCTTGAAATAATTGTGATAATGATAATATTGTCATTTTGAGACAATTTTTTGACACGGATGTAATGATAACACAATAGCACAAATTGTGCAAGTAATCCATTTCAAAGAGCGATGAACTTAATTCTCAAGAACATTTAGACATTGAATATGGATCAGGGAAAAAATGTAACACATTCTAATTTAGATATTGCCACTTTTCGTTGCCATTGTTTTAAAATAAAGTCAAAATATTCCAAAATGTTCACACTGTAGTGCTGTGGAGAGAGGATTTGAAATCAAGTCTGTTCTGGACAGTCAATAGTTGTTAAGGAAGCACCTCTGTATTATACAGGTTTTAAAACCATCATTTGGGCGTATATTTATGGCATTCAGAATATACATCTCTATAGGTGGTTTTAACCCCAGTTTGCAATAAACAACCTTTTTTCTGTTTACGATTGGAAATGTGCGTGGTCATGGATATGTTTTACACCACCAATTTGCAAGTTGTTTACAAGGCTGTGGGGTAGAGATGCACGCCCCAAATGAAAAGCAAATATTTCTGGTCAGAAGGAGAAATACATCTACTTTAATCATTATGAAAGACTTGGATATCAGCAGGTTTTTGGATATGGGCAAATATTGCAGTACCAAGCTTTTCACGAAGGTGGTTGAAGGAATGAAAGACGGAGGCTGTGTTTGCATGGTCGAACAGCTCCACCAATGATAGGAAACTCTGAAAAAAGCGTCTCCAGTGGTTTAACTTGTCTATATTTGACATAATATACATATATAGGAATATTAGTGGAATATTCTTTTTCATTAGCCATGTAAACAGTTTGGTACTTGCTTAATTAAATAAGGGCAAAACCTGCATTATTTTGTGCACGTAAAAATAATCATTTTGTGCGTTTGTGTGACACAGAGCAGGCAAGAAGACAGAGGCAGTGCGACTAAAATTAACAACAAAATGTGTCTCAGCATGGGATTTTCTGTTTATTGCTAAAACATTGTAAAAAATGTTTAGGTGCTGTGTACAACTCATACAATGGTTGCGAAAGCCACGCTGTTTATTCTGGCATGTAGAGAAATTTTTATGTAAACAAACATGCATGTAAACACAAACACAGTAGTGTATGATATATGGACATGATCTGGGTTAAAAAGGCTGACAAAAAGACAGTAAATCCAAAGTTTTCATTTGATAGCGCCTTTAACCACATGTTGGGAATGTATCCTGAACTGTCATGACATCGGTAGATTCAAAGGAGAAAACTTGCCTCTAAACAATGAAATCATCCCAAGCAGCTTTTCACGGTTACCCACTTATTAAAGAAACAGAATGAGGAGGTAAGAAGTTGGATGCAGCCGCTGGGTATTATGCAACGTTACAAAGAAAAAAATGAGACAATCAAACTGTGCGATATCATATTGTTTTATTAGCTCCCAAAAGCTCAAAGTAATATTCTTCTCTGCATTTGTAAAATGACATAAAAATCTCTCTCTGGGTTATTATGGCATCAGTATGAGTCCGTGCCATGACAATTTTCCCACAGAGAAGAAACTCACAGTCGTATAATAATTACAGCGCAATGAATGTTCAACAATAAACATGTAAACTATTTGAGGCAGCTGAGATAAGATAGCGTTTAAGCACCTTTTATTGCTAGAGGTTCCCACAGTTCAGGGTGTCCAAAGGTCTCTTACGCAACCAAAGGTGTCCATAAAAACCAGCAGTTCTTGATCAAAGCAGAGAGTGAATAAAAAAATGTCAGAGATGAGCTACCGGTGATTAGGTCTGTTAACAGAAGGCAGCCACTTTTATTTTCAGTTACACAGTCAAGTAAACATAAAACTTATATTCGATATACAGAGAACACATCTTACAGTTTCTAGTTGATCTGGTATGAAAACCTCTTTGGGTGTTTTACTTTTTAAGATCATTTATAATTTTTGATTATCCATCTTTGAGTAGTGATTAATTAGATCTTAATTTGAAACACTTAAGCCAAAAATCGGCGACTACCGAGGTAGCAACTACTCTTTTGGGGTCCTCACAAAGAAATAATACAAAATATGTAAAACAAATATGAACTTTAAAATCCCAAAGGAAACAAAAACCAAAAAGAAAACAAGCAAAAAAACAAACAAAAAAAATCCAAAACAAAACCATAAATCAAAAACAGTCAAACTACTAAGGATGATATTAAAAAACATTATGGTATGCAAGTGTTACAAATAAAATAATAGTAGAGTGCTACTCATTATAGAAAAATCACAGCATAAAAAGGGAAACCTTTTGTGTTCAGTCTGAAACCAAATATTTTTGATTTATATAACATACACAATTAAGAGGCTAGAACCAGAGATGTTTGGCATTTTTGTTGAATGATAACTTAAACAATTAACTGATCATCAGTAGTTTTGGAAAGGACAATTTTCTGTTGTGCATAAATTCTCTATTGTGCTCTAGTGGCTTCCTTCATCATTCAAAGAATTGCAGAGGCTTCAAACAGTAATAATAGTTTAGATAATGACTTAAAAGGGGTTCACTAATTGCACATTCTGTGATCACCGTGAGAGGACAGTCTGTAAGTGTTTCATGAACGGTGGGAACTGTTGATTTTTTTTGTCGGCTTTATAATGTCTTTGATAACGGCGAGGTGGGCGAGTTTGTCTGCTGTAAAACTGACCGGCAAACTCTTTCATGTGTGGACTTAATACAATGATGCGGCTCTATCACAGTGTTTGTTCACTCCGTTATTGAACTGTTATCTCTGTGACAAGAAGACACTTGATACCAGAGCTGATAAAGACGGAAAGCATGGACGGCGCTATTTTCTCCCTTTCTGTTTCAAAGTGAGAGCCTCCTATTTTCAGTGTCAGTGGATTGAGGAAAGATAGAGATGGCTGGAAATGAGACGATCAATGTTGCGAAGTCTGACTCTTAATAACACAAAGCTCCACATTCACGGCCGCATGCATCGGGGAGATTTGCCAAATCGATTGAACAGTGACGAGTGAGACACTTCAGCGTAATTTTCAAAAGCCATTAGACACATATGCAAGCTTTTATGTTGCAAAAGAAACTTCCAGATCTTGTGATTTGCTCACTTGGAATATGAGAAAACGCCAGTTCACATTATACAGGATGCAGTCCCCAACCTCCGCTGCTCTTCCTCTCCCTTATTTTGGGGCTAATTCAATTTCCCTCAGACAGACTCTCACACGCCGACGCCGTCTCCATTACAACGCGCAGCCAAACACAAGCATTCATTAATTAGTGGCATCGTTGTCTTTTAATTATGCATGTGCCTTATTAGGCACCTCACCCGTTCACCCAAGCCTTTCCCGTCTACACTCCCCTCTGTTCCTCGCTGTGCTCATACGGGACCTTTAAACTTCCACCTGCACATTATAGCTCTAATAAAGCTGTTATCAGCCCGTGAAGGAGATGGCAAACAGGTGAGAAAGAAAAGAGAGGGAGAGAGATGGCAAACAGGCGACTGAGGGTTCTGATATGTCAGCAACAGAAATTAGCTAACTGCACTCCCGACTGTGACACAGGCAGGGAGAGCATAAACCCACCAACTCCCCTCTCTCCCTCTCTCCCTCTCTCTCTTCTCCCTTCCTTTAATTCTGTCTTCCTCTCTCTCTCCCTCTCTGCCTCTACAATGACACACACACAGAGAGGGAGAGAGAGAGAGAGCGTCAGCCGGTGAATTTTTACAGCTCTCCAAAATCATTATTGGCAATTAGCGTTCGTCAGGGAAGACAGCAGCTGCTTGTAATTACAGGTAGCCCCTCATTACTTCTCAGTGTAGGGGAGAGGAGAGAGGAAAGGGAGGAAAGGGGAGGGGAGGGAGGAAAGGGGAGGGAGAGAGGGAGGGAGAAAACGTGTTCCAGTGCCAGTGTTTATATTTATTTATATATTTCTTTACCTGTGATGTTGAGCCACAAAATGTATACGAGCTGTAGCAGAGGGCTGGAGACTTCAGCAGGTGCAGTTTAGGAGGAGGAGGAGGAGGAGGAGGAGGAAGAGAGACTAAACTCATTGTAAACAGCCGACGCTATCGTACAAATGTTGTGCTATTGCAGCAGTGCTGTGTGTGTAAGAGTGGATATGATTGTATATATAGGCGTCAGTGCATGCTCATTACGAGGTTTGGTTACAGTCCTACTTTACTTTCTCCTGCTGCTTCTGAGCGAAGTTTTGTAGAGTTGTGGAGAGTTTTGGAGCTGTGAGATCTCAGCCTGACACAGCACAGGTTAAGGGGTTGAGATGACCTGACATGACAGGGTACACCTCACTGTTACCATGCCCTAAAAGTCAGCACTGCATGGCACGGTGAAGTCTTCATTGGCCCTTAGATGCTGATATGGTTCAGCCTTGTAATATTCAGGGTTTCCATGGTCATTATATTCCTGGGAACGTTATCAAAAAAAAAAAAAAAAACTCTAAACGGTTTCGACCTAATAAAATGTTTTGGAAAAGTTTTGATTTTTTTGACTATATATTTTTTTAAATATGTTCATAAAATTCCCCAAACATTTCTAATATTATGTGAAATATGTTCCTTGTATCACTAATTCTAAAATCTAGTGCTGCGCTGCCTGACTCCTGAAATATCGCTCATATCACATGATACTAATTGGTGTATACAGTAGGGCTGCAGGATAGGAGCAAGAAATGCTATATGCAATGTCGAATACAGCAGAAGTGATATTACTTGCAGTAAATAAAGATATTAAATTTAAAAATGAAAGGAAATTATTTCCAAAATGAAAGGAAATTATTTCCAACTTTCATTTGTTGAGCACATTGAACACAAAAGGCCCCAATAAACAAGAATGATAGCTGCATTTTAAAGAGCGATTGATACTCTCTTTTAACTAACTCCAAAATCACAGTATCCAAAGTTCGTTGTCGCAGTCTTTAATGATGCATTCATTGTGCTTGATGTTGTCAGGGGTATAGCACCAAATTCTGGGTCCTATGCATAAGCGTTCTTTATGGGCCCCGCACCCTTCCCTTCTGAATCCATGTTTTTCCTATGTACCTTTTTATATATTTTTTTTCCACTCAGTTAACTATCTTTCCCTTTCCTTTATTTTTCTTGGGGAAAGACATAACAGTATAAGGTGGCACTTGAACAGCATACACAGGTCATTCAGACCCTGTGTCCACCAAAGCATTTTAGCCCTGCTGAAAACACAAAGCACTCCTCAGAAAACACCTAGCTGGGAGCGTTTGACAGTGCTTTGGAAGCGCAGCGTTTTTTCAGCTGAGATACTTTGGTTGAATCTGGTTGCTATGATATGCAATATCCATGGAAGTAAAAATGTCGGCACAAGGTAGAGTACTTGTTCTGGATAATGGGAAGGCTGAAGCATGCAGGGAAAGAGGAGGGACCCATTGGTCTGTGTGGGCTCATGATAGGAAACGTGTGTGTGTGTATATATATATATATATGTGTGTGTGTGTGTATGTATATATATAATCCACAGATATCTCTGTTGTTGTTTAGCACTTGTTCATGTCAGTTGTGACAGTGTGTCTTTGCGGTATTCGTCCCTCTGCTCTGATTGAATGGCCAAAGTGACAGTGATGAGCATAGCATTTTAACCCAAAGTTGAAGTTCAAAAGATTTATTCAGCCAATTTCAATTAAATTATAGCATTAATAACTTAAAAATAAAATCTTGCCAAAATCAAATTTTTAAATTTCAGGTTTTTTAAGGGTCCCAGTGGGGTCCTCGGTAATCAGTTCCACTTTTCTTTCCACTACGATGTCCTGGACTTTGTGATAACAATAAAATTGGCGGCTGTAGTGTCTAATTAGCAAGAAATGTTAGTAAGGGCTAGCAGTTTGCTTATCCGTGAAAGACTTGCAAGTGTGTTTTTAGTCATGTTTGATTTTCGAGAAGGGTAGAGCCAAGCCACAGTAAATGTCAGCTCTACACCAGTAGAGCTGACATTTACTGTACGTGGGACAGCTCTGTCATGCTAAAGTGAAAAAGCATCGAGACAACCAAAATGTCGCTCAATAGACCGCTAACATCGAAACATATTTCACACCTGCTGTAGCCAGACTAGATAACATTACAACGCTTTCTGTACGTGTAGATACAAATGCAGTCCATATACCGTGCTACATTTTTGCTACAATGCGAGGTCTCATTGTTGCACCCTATGATCACTGTATACACCTCCCTGTTTTAAACTAGATGATGTCGTGGGAATGAGGTAAAATATTATGGAAAAGTTATGGAAAGTTTTGAAAATTGGTTGTTAAAAATGTGTAACAACCCTGAGTATAATATTACACAGATGGATAATGGTAGGTTAATGTCAGGGCAGCTTCACCTTAGTCATGTCTTGACATCATGCAGGAGTTGCTGCTGCCTGACAGGAATCTAGACACTCCTCTTAGAAAAAAAGTGATTTAAGAAGAGTCACTCCTTGATAGAGGAGGTTTTTCTACCTAATCAGCACGTTCCAGCTTAAAACTGGCACAGGTCAAACAGTGCTTAATTTGAAAAGTTTTGTTTTTTAATCTCAAGGCAAACCATCTCATTAAATGATAGCTGGTGCCTTTACTCTGCATCAGATTCGACCATCAAAGGGTTATATTTTCATACCTTTCAAGCTACGTTCAGCATTTCCTCACGTTTCGCGCTGCCCATTTTTATTGTTTTATGAGGCTTTGGCAAAGCAATATTGTCGAGCTTTCACTCAAATAAACATATTTTCTTCTTGCGCGGCCAAAAAAGTGTCACTTGTGTAAATGTTCGTACCAGACTGGGCAAGGTTGACATCACTTTAACTGCATTGCTGAAATCTTTACTCATGAAGAGGTGTAGCCTTTAGTAACTATAAAAGGAGACATTTCTTGGGGTGATGAAGATGAGGTAAACACATACCTCAGGCAGGGGCTAGACTCCTATGAATAGTTAATTAATACCATCTGAATGCTTTATATGCCCCAGCGGCTTCAAGGCTTAAAGTGCCCCACGGAATCCACCATAGCCTAGGGCAACAATCAAGCCAATTAACCCAGGGCAGAAAACATTGGAGGTGGGGTGTGTATACAGTGAACCATCGCTTCTGCTGATCCCTTACCTCAGACAGAGCAAGGTTAGGTTCAGGGGAGTAGACGCCCTGCTCCGTGTCGAGGTGTAGTTTTCAACATGGAGGTCAGGTCTGCTACATGCGAGGCCTCTCTACAAGACTAACAGAGGGCATGCTAATAGCAGCCAAACATTAGCCTCTTAGCCTTCGCTCGGGGTTTGGCTCGTTCTCAGAGAAAAGGAACGTTTGGTTTTCCTCTTTGTTACTGAACACAATTATTAGTCTCACTTACCGAGTGAGTCACTTTGGTTGCACAAAGGGGGAAAAAGTCACATCTGTCAATCTTCTGCGGACTTGCACGACAAGCAGCCATCCTCCGTCTCCCTCCCTGTTGATCATGACAGTCGATAAACACCTCCTTCTGCCAACAACATAAAGCCCTATCCGTGTTCTTGCTAATTCATAAAGCATTGCCATTTACAGCCTCTTTCAATAAACATATACTATGATTGTCTGTTACAAATAAAAAAAAAAATCTCTTTAGACCTTGAGGATATCTGCAAAGCTTTATTCGCTGCGAGGGTGCTGGTATTTATTTCCTGCACACACACAGGCTCCTGCTCAGTTACAGTAGAACAACCGGCATCCTGGCAGCGGAATAGCTCACATTTGCAGGGCATCTCTCGTTTCCACTGTAGACCGTCCAACGCAAATACAAAGAACAACTGTCACATTCAAACTGGAGCTGAAATGACTGGCTGGGTTTCGATTCATCTTGTCTGTCCGGGTCTCTCTTTTTTATTCGCTGCCATGAAAAGTTGGAACTGTATGAGAACCCCGCGCTAGAGGGAGAAGATCAAGTGTGTAAGGATTTAACAGATGGAATTGGGACTAAATGAAGCGCTAATGCATGGATGGTATGAATCCACTGTGCATTTTTTTTATTTATTTTTTTTTTTTAGCAGAAACATAATGACATGGTTTCTGCTCAAGGTGGAAGTTAGTTCTTGATTTAATTTCCACTTAGAATTATAGAATGTTTTTTTTTTTAAAGAATATGTTAAAATATCTGTGATTACACTTTTTCAGATGATGATTTGTAGATTATTTGCAGGAAATCTCACAGAAAAAACAGGAATGGATCACGTTATTTAGTCAACTTTTCCACTGTAAAAATGGATTTAGTTAGAAATCCATAATAGCTCATAGTCATACTGAAAATACATACAGGATAAATACACTTCTGTTGAAACTACAGCAACTATTGGGATGAATGTGTCACCGGGCACCTGTTTCTTTCATAATTTGTTAATTATCAAAAAGAAATTATAAAGAAATATAATATTTGAATGTTTTTTTGTCTGACAAACTGTTGAAGAAATTCCATTATCAGGCTTTTTAAAGCACTTCACATGTATCCGGTGTTTTTTTTTTTTTTTTTTACATTGTTGCGACTTTGATGATGAGTGCCTAATGTTCTTGCACTGTTCTAAAATAAGGCAAAATCATACTGCATGTTTTACACTCACAAACTGATTTTTAAGCTACACAGAAAACATTCCTCCTCACACCGTACCAGGCTACATGCGGCGCTCCCGAGAAAAGCGAGATCTTAAAACAAACCCTTATTTGGATGCTCCTGCTGGTTGTTGCTGTGGCAGCTTTGAGAAATATTGTCGTTTTGTTCTACTGATGCTCGCAGTGCTGCAGTGCTGCATTTTAAACTGTTGAGTCAGATTTCATTTACCAGCTCTTTCATCTGTTTTAACTCAGTGAGGCGAGGTATCGCGCAGAGTGCGTCTGTGCTGCCCGTGTGTGTGTGTTTGTGATTAAGCAGTGTGTATAAATTTGAATTGGTGTGGGCCTGTCTGTGTACCATGTTGTGTGTGCTTGTTTTGTTTGTGTGTGTGTATCCGAATGTGTGTGTGTGTGTGTGTGTGTGTGGCTCCCAACCCAGAGCTATTATGTGGAGACAGCAGGTATAATATCTGCAAACCTTTGCCGCTGTGCTGGATAAGTAATGGCCTCAAGACGTCACCTTTATCTGTAGCCACACTCCTGCAGCTGGGGCTGTGTATTCCCTGCCTCACACTCCCTCCGTGATGCACAGGTGTGGCATTATGTGTGTGTGTGTGTACGCCGTTTATCCCACACCCCCTTATGTATTTGCCACACACAAAAGTGGTCATGAGGAAGGCAGATAGGGCCGAGACTGACACATTCATTTCCTTAACGGCCGTGGATGTGGTGGCAGCGCTGGCGTCTTTTAAGCAGCTTTAGCAATATATCCCCTACAGACACTGGGTGAGCGCAGAACGAGGCGCCACTGGGAGCATCCCATCATGCCCCGCAAATGCAGAAAGGGAGGCCATGGTGGGGACAGATAGGAGGAAAGGGAGAAGAAGGAGGAGGGTGAAATTTAGACAGAGACTGAGAATGCGAGGAGCAGAGAGATGCGGGCGAAAGCGACAGGATGACGTGTGAGATAGATAGGGAGGGAAAATTGAAATGAGACAGAGGGAGGGAGAAAGAGAGGTGAAACAAAGGAAGAGTTAGATGGGGAGTGAGTGAGCTTTGTGGTCTCAGGCTCCATGGGAGGTTCAGCCCAATCATTTATAAAAGGTAAATGCTGTCAGGACGCAGGGCGTTTAAAGGCGCGGCGCTGCAGGTGTGATTTATGCTCTCAGTACGGGGCTATAAATCACCCTGCCTTTGTTTCCACAGGCTGCCGCTGCTGCTGCTGCTGCTGCTGCTGCTGCTGCCGCGTCAAGACATAACCATCCCTGCCTCATCTATAGCAGGCACACACATCGCAACACACACACGCACACAGTGGACAGCAATAAAGACAGAGCAAAGAAGCATGATGATGGGAATGGATGGCTGGATGGAGAGTGGAGAGAAAAGTGGTGACCTGTTGGAGTCCATCAATGATGAAGTGTTGAGTTGAAGAGGTGTGGATGTGCTCACACACCCAGTCACACGCAGCTATCGGTGCAGAGCAGGGAGAATCTGCTCTGACTCAGAGTTCAGGTTTCTCCGTTGTTGTAATTCAAACAGTGTTTGTGAATGTGACCCACTGTCTTCTAAAGTTCAACTCCAAAAAACAAAGAAACAGATTCCAATCTGTGAAGCTGCTGGAAAGCAATGTCTGTTCTTTTCGGATCTGTGGACTTGTGCAATATTTGAGCGTCTTCACCTAAATTAAAGGAATACTTATACCCCCAAATGATTATTTGTCCATCAATTAATCAGCCAGTATTACATTGAATTTGGAATTAGCATGCCTCTAAAGTGAATGCAAAAACAAAGAAACCCCCCTTTTAAGGTGGCATACAGAAAATGCTGCACAAAATGATGTGTGAATTACAAAAACAGTTAAATAATATAATAATATACAAAAGGTACAAAGCTGCTGTATATGGTGATTATTGACATAGTAGTATTACTTACAAAGGGTTAAGATGATCACCTAGCATGTCCATATTCAATGAAGGGTTGCCAAGTCTTATGAAATATTTGAAAGGAACCTCTTAACGTGAATCTTAATTTTTCCAGTTTAAGGTGTTGCATAACATCTGTGATCAATGCCAGTTTCTGGTTTAATAGAATCAATCTGTGCACTAAAAGGGTTATGAACCTTGCCAAAATGAAAGTGGGTCCTTTAAGAGGGCTGTAAAATGAAGAAGATTAATTAATTTTGTTTTGCTGTTGTTAAACATAGACCTCTTTCACTTCAATTTATCAAGAATTTTCCGCGTATTTGGATTCTTCGTTAACCGTGAGGGCATTTGAGAAAAACAAGGTGTTCTTCCCAAATTTTCAGCATAACATGGGGTCATTGATATAAAAATGATTATTTGGGAAGGGGGGAGTATTCCTTTAGGGGTCTGGTACGTAAGATTTAGTGGCACCTAGTGGTGAGCTTGCAAATTGTGTAGGAGAACTACGGTGGCCAACACGAAAACGTGAATGGCTTTATCTAGAGCCAGTTTGGTTTTGTCTGTTCAGGGCTGTAGTAGAAATAACACTGCGGATTGTGTAAAAGGAGAATCCGCTCCATGTGTAGCTATAAACAACTCATTTTCAGTTAAAAAAAAAACCCACATTGATTCTTTGCATCAGGTGATAGTAAAATTATGAAGCATAGTTGTGTATATGTATTTTCAATTTCTGCCAATATATCGCCCCAGATCCTACATACTGGCCCTTTGACATTTTTTCATCTGCATTTTAGTAATTTCACTGGTTTGAGCTGGTAAACTTGCTTTTCTCTGCCCATCTTGTGTCTTTTGTAAACCGAGCTGCTCCAGAACTTGCCTCTTAATGCCATTACAGAAACGATTCTTGTTCTTGTGAGCTCTTTGTGTCCAAACAAAATGGATTTCTAGATTGCGACAGGCCTTTTTTGTCATGTAAAATATCATCTCATTCATCCAAAAGATTCTGGTTCTTCTCATTGTAACAATACAATCAGCATTCCTGTATTGCTACCAAAGTTGAGCTCTAGTCACAAGCCATAGCTTACCAGAGTTTGAGCGGTGAGGACATAGGCAGTATTGATATGATGGGTGTGTGGGAGGGAATGGCACTTCAGTAAGGTCACAAGTCGTGCTTATGGCAGTCAAATTGTCAGCATTCTTTAACTGGAGCGGATAAAGCCCTTTGTTCCTCACAAAACACCCACTGCTTTTATGGGGTGAGAAATGGGTTCAATTCAGTCAATTCTGATGTATACAGAACAGTGGTAAAAAAAATGAGGTGTGAGAAAATGGTGAGTCTGAAACTAATTAGAGTAATACTGAGTAAAACAAATAACCATCCCACACTCTTCTAGACTGCAATAAACAGTATAATCGGTCTGCAACGTTACAGGAGTTATGTTTTGAGTTGGTGTAATCATTCACTTGTTACTGTACCCTGAGTCAGTCAGCGCCTTCATGACTTTCAACAATGCCCCGAGAACATGCCTCAATGTTTTACAACCACGCTGTTGGGTTTATAAGACAGAGAGATCACTGGCAATAGTGAGTAACAGCAAAAGAAAAAAATAAAGTCCCTTACTCAAAGTGCAACCTGCTTTTTTCCACTTACGTTTCCAAGAATGCAGAGATACCACAAAAATAATGTAAGAACACTCCTCCGACAGTGAGAGCAGCACTGTGTCTTCACACATAACCAATCCCTTCACCCAAACCATATTTCACCCCTTGTACACGTCGCTCTCAACAGAAAACCCAATTGTATTCCATAAAGTGGTCAACAATGCTCTGCACTCAATTCATAATACAAGCGTATAAATCACCTCAGAGAAGGATTTCTGTCTCTCTGGCTGCGAGTGGGTGGGGGAGGAAAATGGAGCTGTAACACGCGGCGAACACGTACAAGCTGACCTGAATGGCTGCTGGTATTCTGATTTCCCTCAGGAGCTCCTCTCTGGCCTGTGCCGGTGTTTTAGATTCCAGAGGGAGGCCATTAATGCTCAGCCTGTCGACCTGATCCATATGTATGGCTGGCTGTTCCGTTCTGTGCAGCTCCTGCCTCCCTGCCTGCCGACTGTATACCTGCCTGTCTCAAGGCCTGCCGGAGCCCCAAATTGGCTCCTCGTCCCGCGAAGATAGAAATAGAAAAGCCGACACGGGTGACACAAAAGACGAGCCGGGATGGTTTCACAAGGTGATTATTCAGACTGTGCGTCTGGATGTCTAGCAGTTGCTAATAGGCTCTATTTGCAGACTGAGGAACACAAACTGGGTTTCTGTCCTTTTAACTGTGGGACCAGTTGGTTTGGGTTATCAGTACATGACTGATTACCACGCTGTCCTGTCAAACAGTTCCCCCTTCTGACACTGTACTACAAACGAGGAACGCTTTTTACAGCAGCAATTACCCGAGTCTTGTGATGTGAATATCAGTTTATTGGTTGCAGTTCACTTGGTCTCTCTTTTGTTACCTTTCTCTCTCATCCCCTCTTTACTCTCAGGATCTGATTTGTCACTGGTGATGGGATTGGCCTGATATCCTTTTAATGGTCACACACACTTATGCGCCACCATCTCCAATTGGCCAGCTGTACTGAACAACGTCTAGACAGTCTAATTAACAAATCATCTCTGAAGCACTATTATCCCACTTGGTGACAGAACAGAGAAGACAGAAAGAGTGAAATTGAGTGCCATTGATTCCCTGTGTGATATTTGTTTCATTGCTGTCCTCCGATTAATTCATCCGACTCTTTCCTGCTCATGTGCACCCACTGTGCATTGCCTCGTGTTGATTCATAGGTTAAAAATATATATATATTTTTTGAGAAATGACCGAGCTTCTCTTGACATAAATTTAAAATGCTAGTGGTGGAGGGTCTCTTTGTCTTTGTAATACTGGGAGCCGTTTTGGTCTGTGTTAATATTAAAAATTAATAAAGCCAGACCAGAAAATAAAGTGGATGTGAACTGTGCTGTCCAGATATAGCGAGCTCTCATCGCATCCATTTAGCACTCAGCATGAGTCTAAGTCACTTTCTGGAACAAATGGTGGGTGCAGCTTGTATTGCAATACATCTCGTCACATTAGGGTGCAGGACAGGGACAGGGGTCTGTTGGATGGAGGAAGGGTCAGTAGATAGCCTCTTGAAAACAAGCAGAAAATTTAATTAGAACGCTTCTGATATGGAGCGATGTACGCAATCGTAAGTGGAACAAATAATGTATATTGTGTTTTTTTCTCTGCTACTGCAGCATATAAAAACAGATAAATGAGGCATCATCTAATCACCACTAATAACTGAAAATATTTTATATGTCCTTAAGTATTAAAGCAGCTTATATAGTAGAGCAGATGAAGGACTTTGGTATGTCCTCCTCTGTAATAAATAAAAAGGCTGTGTGTGCATGAAACCACTTAGCCTCAGCAAATAAAACTCCAGTAAACAACAGGGAGCTCTGCTGAAAATTTATTTATGTTTTTATTTATATTGGCTTTTGAGAAACAATAAATTATTTTATTGTGTTAAACTAACAGTATTTTCCATCATCCCCTCACAACTGATGTTTTTAAATATCATTACACCAAACGACTCACAGCTTTCTTAATTGTTTTCACATAGAGATGGAAGGAAAATCTGTGCTCATGACATGTCTTTCAGTCATGCGTGTATATTTTGGGGGAGACACAGCGAACCTATATTTAGAACATGTGCATTTGCATTTGCCTCACTCAAAAAAACATGAAAGTGCAGATAACTTTTGTTTCGACAAAATTTAAGACATTAACACTGTTAATTGATGCAAAAAATACACAAACGAATGCAAAGAAATTCACCAGAATGCAGGAAATTAAGTTATTGACAATCAGAATTCACCAGTTTCATTTTTGTCCACATCAATGTTGAAACAAAAACCTACATTCTTGCTTTCAGCAACTGTACAGAACATTCAAGGAATGTTAAAGAAAATTATGTCCCTAAGCTTTCTTTAGGATTATAATGGCTTAAAGCAGAAAACTTTCACAAATATGTTGTATGTCTTTTTTGGTAGATTCAAGGGTTCTGAATGAAAGTGTCCACATGAACTAATAATGGAAATATGTTGAATACAGAAACTTAGAATAATTTGAATCCCCTCACAGAAAGGGATTAATAATGGCAGACATTGTATTTAATTTGTATTAATTTTATGCTTATAATTAGATGATTTAATTATAATGATCAAAGTGGGCACAATTTGTAACAGAGTAAAATATGTTATTATTGAATTAAATGTCATAAATTCATATAAATTTTTTCCTGTTACTATCCCCTTTTAAATTAATTTTCTTAATTTGGAAGTAAAGCTCCAAGCACACATGTAATATAAAGCAGAAAGTGCTGGCTGAAAGCAAGCTTTATCCCCCAAATCTGACAAATCTGGACTAATTGTTTTTGCATTTTATTCATTCATCTTTTATTCATATAACACGAGTATTATAGTATATAATATTACTGACATACTGTATGCGTTTATCAGTTTTACTTTGATTATCATAATTGTCATGAATCTAAAACAATTAAGATTTACAAGTCTTTTGCCAAGTGGAAAAATAAGGCTTAATGATTGGCTGAGAAAATGATCAAAGAACAGTTTGCCCATCACTTGTTGTTGGCTAGGGGTGTAATCCTAATGTTGGCAGTCTAGAAAGAGCCGACTGCCTTCCAGTCGACACTCTGGGAATAAAAGTCCTTTTTTTTTTTTTCTTTCTTTCTTTTTTAGACGTGTGATTTCTGTATTTGATTTCAAATTGTTCCTCTCAAATTTGTCATCTGTGTTTATGCATTTAGAATTTTTAAACTGTTTAATACGAGTGAGAAAATTTAGAAATGTATGCAGTTCGAAGAGAGTCTGCAGGCAAAATCGTTCCACATACGCAGCCTTCTCTTCAGGGATGTGAGTGATATAAAATGTCTCGCCTGTGTCCCCTGTGAATTATCCCGTCAGTCTGTCATTAATGGCAGCTATAAGGCAGAACATGGGAAGAACATACACAGTGGGACACAGCTACCTACAGTATCTCTCTCTCCCTCCCGACACCTATCTCTTTTCCTTCTCTCTTATCTTCCCTCTCTCCACCTTGCATAAAACCCTAGTAACACTTTACTTTTATTGCGCTTAATGGAAGTCTCTCTTGTGCATAATGTGCTCACGAGGGTGTAACAACACCGTGTAAGAGCAAGTGTGCAGATGTAGCAGCTTGTTTTGACATTGTTGTCGCCTTGCAGTCTACATAAACTTAATGTAATCAAAGGATTTTGACTGAAACACAGTTTTATTGTGTATCCTGCTTAGACTTCTCCATAGTTTACTGCACATTGGAATAAGGCCATCCTAAAGTAAAGTGTTACCAAGACGATCCCTAAAGCAAGGGCTTTGAGAGCTATAATGCTTACACACTATCATCCTTGGTTAAAAACAAGGGGATTTATCAGGGATGTCTCTGCCTCGGCTGGGGCTAGGGGGACCAAATTACAGCCCCAGTGTCTGGTTGGAGGCGGGGAAGGAAATAGATGGGTCTAGATATAATGGTGATGGCCCCTGGGTGGTACTCCTGTGAGGGAGAAACAGGAGATTAGAGTGGAGGTGTGAGCTCGCAGTAAGATTACATTTTCCCTCTTTTTAATGGATAAGTGCTTCTCTTTTTTTCTCCTATTTCACTCCCACTATCCTGCTTCTGTTTCACAGTGTTCCTGCTCTCTCTCTGCCCTCCGTCACCACGCACACGCAAAACACACACGCATTAAAGAAGCATACACATGCACGTACACATGCGCACACGCCAAACACACACACGTCTCTCCTCTCTCCCTCTGTCACCCTCTCCCTCCGTCCTCCCTCACTTGATCCTTACACCTACGTGCTACAGATGGTTTCATTTTATAAGAGATAAAACCACATTTGGTGGAACTGATTAAACAGAGGGAACAACATCCCCATCTGCCATTTATTCCAATCTGAAATTGCTTGGGCAGATGCTGACATCTTTGGAGATGATTGATTCACCCCGTCTGGCCAGAGAGGAGTGGAGAGGAGAGCGGGAGCTGGAGCCTCCCCGGGGCTGCAGCTTCCTGCCGCCCTGCCATGGCACCACCACAGTGTCACTTCACCAGTGATGGAGCCCCAAGCCCCCACAACCCCCCCACCCCCCCTTCGCACACCAGTCTCCCATCTCTTGTCTCCAGCAAGCTGCTGCAATCAGCACAGGCCCTGATTGGACTTGGGCAGGTGAGCGCAATACACTTTAATCATGGGGCCATTACATGCCAGATCATCCCCTCTGTATCGGTGTGTGACTGTGTGGCGGCAGAGGTCTGTGCTTCTGTATGGATGCACTAAAGGGGTGGTTCTCCCAAATAACAAGTAACATATTTTCTCACTAACTTTTATCTAGCCATCCAGATAGTTTGGGTTTTATTTGCTTGGATTTCAGAGAAAGAATTTTGTTTGTGATCATTACAGCATTGACAAATAATATTGAAACAATAGTCTAAAGGATGCACAGCACAGGGGTTATCAGTGCTTGTCAGATTCATAGGTAAGGGTTAGACGCTACATTTACAGATAGGTTTAGAATGCTGTTATCAGCCTGTTTATCAGCCCATTATTTGTTGTCATTGGTAGCAGTTTTGTTAGCTTTCACGCAGAAGGTTTAGGCGCTAATATCACATGGTTGTAGGTTTAGAAAAATGGTAAATGGACTGCATTTATATAGCGTTTATATGCATTTATGTGCAACTCAAAGCGCAAGCATCATTCATCCATTCTCCAAACATTCATTCACTGGTGACAAACATTCACATTCACTCACACACTGATGCCTCAGCTATAGGGAGCAATTTGCAGCTCAGCATCTTGCCCAGGGACTCTTCAATATGTAGACTGCAATGGCCAGGGGTTGAACTGATCTTCCAGCTGTTTAGTGTCCGCTCTACCTCTTGAGCCACAGCCACCTTTGATTAAGATTGTGGTTTGGCTTAAAACAAGTATGCTTATAACACAGATTAGTTAAAAGAACTCAGTGTTGACTTTTGGTTCCAGATGGGACACAAACCTCAGTCTCGTGGTTGAAAGTCCTGTGTTTGTTTGCTGCCTAGCAATAAACATGTCTATTTAATTATCTGATAACAGCATTATGAATCTAATACTAGGTTTAGAAGAGCCTCTGTTACCAATATCTATGATGCTGATAACCACTGATAACACCCATTTAATACAGTGATAACAGTCAGACTGGATGGTCATACCAACATCGTGATCCCTAGTGCCATGCCTCCGGTGTGAATAAAAAGTCAACAGGAATCTGCCTTTCAACAAATATTGTTAATATTTACCTGGATGCCCCCATACATGACTTTAGCTCTACTTTCTACTAAAGAGTCTACTAAAAGTGTAGCACGAGTGTTCATAGTGACATACAGGATAAAAAGGGAGTCAAGCCCACGTGTATAGCTAGATATCATTAGATGTAAGTGATTCTTTTAAAATATAGATGAATGAATCCTATAAGTGATTCACTGGAATCTGACAGTCCCAGAAATGTGCTCATACAGACCTTTGGCCTACATTGATCCCTAGTTGTTTACATTAATTATCATGCAGCTGGGACTTAAACCTGCCTGACGTATTGTAACCTTTAACCAAATAATCAAGGCTCTTTTCACATCATTCTCTTTGTGAACTTCTTTGATGGCACAGAAAGTGAACTTGAGTTGTCGTGCACTCTACCACCGAGGCCACACAATACGGCGGTTGTCTGAAAAGAATACCAATGGGTCCCTGGTGATTAGATATTCCACTCAACCTCCATCTAATCAACATTTATAGTGTCCTGCCTGTGGAATTACACTGCCCTCCACTAAATCGACTCTGCGTCATCACTTGTAAACACTCAAGCATTTTAAGATGGAAAACTCTTCCTGCAAAAGTGCCATCAAAGCCAGCGGTGTGTGAGTTCGAGTGTGCGATCAAACGCGCGTAGTCTCATAAAAACTGCTGAGCTGGGCTCTTCAATGCAATCAGGCGCCGGTCGCAGCTCATATACTTGTTTGATGATAACCGAAGATGGAGGGAGAGTGATGGAGCTCTCCAAGGGACCGCGGCGATAATTTAGCTCTGGGAGTGGGTGTGAATCATGGTGGAAGGCACAGGGGGTTTGAAGGTGGTGGATGAATCATTAGGGTGGGGGTGGGGGGGTAGAGAGATGGAAAAGAGGGTAGAGTCCCCGGGGACTTGGATCCATCAGACAGCACTGCTGTGGCCTCGACTCCTGCATCGACCCGTAGGACTGCAGCCCAAACCCGTCCATCTTTCTTTCTCATCTTGCTCCCTTTTTGCAAACTGTTGGTCTCACCATTCCTCTATCACTGTGATTCATAGCAGCCTCTCTCTGTCTGCTCTCCCTCTGTCATCAGGCATGTCATTCCACATCAGAGGCCTCATCTCTGCCTTCTCCATGTCTCTCGTAAGCCTCTTGAAGTATGACTGGGCCTGAGAATGGCAAATGAATTCCCAATCTGAATGCATACTCTCACCCTTTCCTCTCTCTGCTGCCCTCCATCTCTCGCCTCAGGCTACTCATTCTACCTCTCCTCCCCTCTATCCTCCTCTCCTCCGCTCCCCTCCCTGCACCCATGGCAAACTCTGATGGGATTCAGAGCGAATTGCTCACCCCTGGAAAAAAAGAATAACATAAAAGGAAGAAAGTGAATTGTTTCAGTTAGCCGCCTGCCATTTTTGCATGACTGTGTGACATGACGAGCAGCGTGCGCTCTAAAACATAGCCCTAGACTGCCCTACTTCTCCCAGTGCAATAATCCATTACCAGCAACATCCACGCCTTTTCAAGAGTTTCAGCTCCCCAAGGCTTTGACTTTGGACAGGCAGAGGTTAGAGGAAAACAACCTGAAAACAGCCTTATCTCCCAACACACGAATGTTTGTTAAGGCTCCCCATTAAGTCTCCCCCTGAATTTGCATATTAATTGCATTTTGGCTCTACTTCCCTCCTTTAAGGCTGCTGTTTATAGGTGCTTTATTTCTTTGAGAAGACACAGATGTCCGCGGGGAGCTCACCTGCAACGGAGGACAAGAATTGAATTCCGCAGGAAATTGCTTTAACTTGAGTGTAATCGAATTTGCACCCACACACACCTTGACTCGAGGACCCGGAGGTCACGCTCGCACGTGGATATACGTGTACGGTACATAAAAATCCACACACAGCGTGTACTTATCAAACAGAAAGAAAGCCTTCTGAAACAACCTAAAGAAATGAACACTTCTACAATATGGAAACTCAGATGAATGTCATTTTCAAGCTCTCTGGCTCCCCCAGTACCTCTCACGTCTTACATAGTTTTCCGTCCTCTTCCCTGCCTTTTCTTTTCATGTGAATTGTGTTTGCTGCATAGACATCAGAGCTTGGTTTGGCAGCTTTCTCAACAAATGTTTGAAAAGATGTGAAAGTTTTAATGACTGGATTGAGTAGGGGATAAAGGAACAGCTGGAGATTCTGTAATGTAGTGGCTATTCTTATATAGGAGAGGTACGCTCAAGCTGTCTCATTTGAAAACCGACGTTGCGGTTTTATCCGTACTTAAGAATAACAGGTGATTGAGCATTCTCTCGTCCCTATCTCCAAAACAATGTGACCATATGGGACTTATTTGAATATGATGTACTGAATGGCACTCTATATGTGTGATATCACATTATGCAGAGTGGGCCTATTTATTATTTTCAAGATAATAGTTTCATTTCACAGATTATGACTCACATGGATTTTTTTTCCCACAAGCTTGGTTGCAGTGGTAGCGTGCCATTTGATAGAGAAAGCAAGACAGTGGCTGTTATAACTGAAGAAGTCATTATTTTGATTATTATCCACTGCCAGTAACAATGTTTGTGATGATCTGTATCTTGAATATAGCTATTATATTCTGGGGATACAGCTAAATTCCACCACACTTGGTTTTATGGTAATGGTCCTTCATTCAACTGAAAATCTAATGATCTGTACTCAACCCATCGGAGTAACTCAGTTCCGGGGCATTGATTTCCTTTGTGTTGCAGATTGATCCGTGGCCTGTTAGAGCTCAATATGTCACAGCCTCCTGCAAAAGGGACACAATAAAATACAGATGCATGAACACAGCTAGAACAGAACAGAGGAAAATAGATCATATATCATGAAATATATTCTGCTTAAAGGTCCAGTGTGTAGAATTTAGGGATATCTATCGGCTAATCTCCTGAAAATAAGAATTGTTGTGTCTTTGTCACCTAAGAATGAGCTCTTCATATCTACACACTGACACAGTGTCCTAACAGGATGCGAGCATCAGGCTATTATGCCGCATCACTTAATATTGCACACTCGCTGTCCACACTGCATCCTTTGTAATGGAAATCCGTCACGTCATGTAAACAAACCACTTACCCATCAGCTGTGCAACCAGAGACATAACCACTGAAAAGATGGGTGAGAGGTTGTTTTTTTTTTTTTTTTCATTATTCATATTCACAACAACACTATCGCGTGTGACTTATAGATATTATTGTTGTAGCTTCCACACTATATCATACCACCATCTCCACTTTGTAATACAGACTAGCTTGCTAGCATGCAGTATTTACGGAAAGATTTAGCTCCCTGGCAATGTCCTGCCATCCAGAAGCCAACTTATTGTAGCAATGCCCACATTCCCATCATTCTAGTGCTGGACTAAGTAGATCGTGGTTATGTTTGCTGTTTTATGTTCCGAAACACAAATGTCACTTTCTGTCAGTGTTCATAATGTCTTTCTTCTGTAGAGGTGTGATATTCTCCACTGTGGACAGGCCACTGTAAGATTTAGGGCAGATGTCTTCACTTCAAACACAGTGAAGCAGCTGCGCCTTGTCCATTGAGGCGCTGTCAGTGTGAACGGCAGGAATGACATAGACAAAAGTGATGCTTAAAACAGCTTGCTGCATCACACTGTATTGTGCGGCATCACCTGCGGGCAGTTAGTCCAATGCAAGATTTTATATGCAAACCGATTTCGTCGCCGACACTCTCTCCATCGCATTCAGTTAGGACATGGTATGAGCTGGACCTCACCCACGAAGTACGTGGTTTTATGTTGGTCACTGAAGCCTAGTTCTCCTGCATTCTTGGCACGAGAAGTTTCAGTTCTGCAGCCTTTAATGCACATTTCAGTATGTATCACAAACTAATGCAAATTTACTGATTGACGCATGGCTTTATAAAAATTTTCATATCACAATTATCCTTGACAAACTAATTACGAAATAGGACATGATCCCGATAATCTTGAAAATATGCTTAAAACTCAGACTATAAAAATTATGAATGTAGCTGCTGTGACGTCACCCAGCAGTTTGTTGACGCCCGTTTTGAAGCAACGAGTTCAGCATTTCTGCCACCGCTATCTTGTTTGTTTTTGCAGCCAAAAGTTAGCATATGTAGATGAGAGGTTGGCTCTATGGGAGAGGGAGGTGTGGATCTGACTGAGAGGGCGAAGGACACTATTGGATGATAGGTTGTCTTTTAAAGCACCCTGCCCTTAATTATGCATAACTAAGCCTTAATAAAATTTTAATGGCTGAGTTATAACAAAATTCACCCCCGTACAATTGTCATGAAAGGGGAAATTAGCTACAGAGACCCAAACTGTTGTTTTGTTCTAGGCTGTAAACATGTTTATTTCTGCTGGTAAGTTCACATTTTAACATGGGGCTCTATGAGTATCGACTCACTCTCAGAGCCAGCCTCAAGTGGCCATATGACAAACTGCAGTTTTGGTTATTTCGTGGTGACTTGTTTTTTCAGCCCCGGAAGTTACCACTTGTTCAAAATCTTAAAATAGCATTAAAACATACTTTGAGTGAAAATCCTTTTTAGTGTAAAACTACAATAAAATAACCTGAAAATACAGGTTTTTCAACAATTTGATATTGCATCATATCTTTTGATATGAAATTCCAATACCACTAATGCTTTTTTGAGACTGGTGCATATGCAGTAATTTTAATTGTTTTTTGGCCAGCAGTCTGTTTGGGTGCTGCTGGACATGATATTCACAATTATCCTGATAATGGAAATTCACCATGTTAACTTGTTGTGAGTGTTTTTTTTTGGTGCAAGCCCAGTTAACTTGTCCCATCCCTCCTTACACATAGTATAAAAAAAATATATATCATGGGAAACGATGGCAATTTCATAGATGCCACTGGATCTTCATTTGAACCATATCGTGATCATTAATGTGCTGCTATGCCACTGGCCCTAATGCCTCTGCCCTCTCCACTCTAGTGTGAATAATCCATGAGCAGTAGCCTGGGAGAACACAGTGTCATTATGGCTCCCACTGCAGTGGACCACTCCCCAGATCTCTCTGTAGCAGCATCATCTCCCTTCACCCATTGGACCACAGCCCCCTAAGGCAGATGCACACAAGCATGCACATATTAAACCCTTAGTCTTTCCATTAGGCCATTTACTGTAGCACCCTTAACATGGTTGTCTGGCTTCTCTGTCTCGTCTGTGCTAATGCAGACTGAGCACAGACCCCCGCCAGCACATGTTTCAGAGAGAAAGAGATCAGAGTCTCAGTATTGTAGCATTTATTGATGAGGCAAAACAAACAAAGAACTGCATGGGGACCTTGCAGCGCACTGCATGTGACACGCAGGGGCCGTGCATGAGCATGCATGCCTGTGCGTGCTCATGTTTTGAGTCGGCTTTGAGGAGGTTTCTATGTGATATGTGTGTATAATGTGTTCTAAGGGGTTCGGTAGGCACGCGATGGGACACATAGAGCTGCTCTCCCGCAGATGCAATTAGGCTAAATGGGATTATGCCTATCACATTTCAGACAGGCCGGCCCCACAGCCACCTGGGGGAGAGGGTGATGGGTGGAGGAGGAGGGGGTGATGAAGAGGGATAGAGAAAGGAGAAAGGGGGTGGAGAGGTGGAGAAGATGCAGAGAAGGGAATGTGGTCTCAGCAGAGACAGCTTCAGCATGCTGAAGGAGAAAACATGTCGGACTCCCTCACACTGTCTGTCCTCATAGGTTTGTGACAATACAAAGTATGAAATGCAGGATTCGTATCAGATGATTCAACAGAGTTATGACCCTGCATATAGTGGCAGTATATGTTGTCCTTGATGTTATGTTCTATAGCGACCCCTCGGTATCAGGCTAAATGTCAGCAGCAACAAAGAAACCAAGGGAAGGGAGGCTGACATTTTCACACCGGGTGATTGCGCCCATAGATTCTCTTTACAGAAGTGGTACTCTATTAAACTGTGCGGTCACAGGGTGAAGGAGAGGACATAGATCAAGAGGAGAGGCTGTACGCGGTGCTCAGCACCTTCAAAAGTAGCTGTTTTTCCTGCAGGACATGTATGCAGAGTGCGGCAATCCAGAGATGAAGCAGAATGAAATTATCACGTTTATAGTGACCAGTATTAACAAGATTATCTGTATTACTGCGGTTCTGTTAATACTTTCAAACTTGGATCAACATCAGTTTCCTTGTGCTGCATTCAGACCCCTATCACAAGCTATTTAAACATCTGAAATGTTGGCAAATTGGTTTGATTTTTTTCAAAATCTTGGAGGAAAAGGCAAGCAGCAGTTTGGCAAGAAAATTGAAAAAAAAAAAAAAAAGGATTGAGACAAAATTATTATAATTTTTTTTTTTAAATGAGAGGAAATGTCCATAAGATTACAGTTCTAATATAATTATTATATATTGAATAATTATATACTTAAATGTTAAAGAAAAAGAAAATATTTCATAATTATTACTTTATTTTTTTGGACATTTTTTCCTGGTCATTCCTGGACTTTTCTTCTTTCTATTTTTTTTCTTTCTTTCTATTTTTTGAAGTAATTTTGTTGTAACTTTATACTAATTTCTCGCTTATTTTGGGGTCATTTCTTCTTAAATTGCTCATTGCCTCCTTTCCATATTTTTAAAAGAAACCAAGCCAAAATGCTCAGGTTTCAAAGGGTTAAAATGTGCTGAAAATGTTGAAAAAAGAACAGCACAATCCACTCTTTGTTTGCATAAACATTAGTATAACAACAACATACCATTTATTTGAGTTGATAAGCAGCCTGCCTTTGAAAATGCTGGCCCAAGTGTCTCTGTCATTGTAGATGAAGACAAGAAACCACTATCATTACAAGGGCTGGGTGTTATTTGTTTGTATTTCCAATATGGGTGCTCAAATTATACAATGTCAAACAACAGTTACAGTACTTTAATTAGCAAAATAAATTGTCTCCGTAACTCAAGAGGGACATTTCTTCATTATCTGTGAAGAAGCGGGTGAGGTAGTTGCTACAATGGGAATAGCTGGTCCACTGTAACAGTTCACCAACTTTTCCTCCTAATTTTGGGGCTAACCCCATTCACTTTAATCAGCAGGTGGCAAGCAAGACAGGGGAACTTGGCTTGGGTCTTGAGGAGTTAAAGCATTTATTCACTGACAAATAGCCTAAACTGTGCACATATTGCAGTGCTACATTTAACTTTATACTCTCTGCCCCATATGCCGCGGCCTCACTGTCACACATCACTGTCACACACATGCTCTCTCTCTAAATCTCTCTTGGACGCAGACTCGTTGGGAAGACTTTTGCCAACTTTTTTTTTTTATTCGAGACAGTATTTACAGCATATTTTGTATTTAATATGCAGTTGTTCAACCCAGTAAACAAAAAAAAAAAGATAGATCTTAATGATAATTATGTTTTAGTAACCGTTTGGGCCGCATGATTATGGTCAAAATGATAAACAAGATTATTTTGATAAATATTGAGATCATGATTATTTATGACGGTTATTGATCTTAGGGACAAAGTCTTTTTATTGCACTTTCACATTTCACAGATCACTGCCTTCACTTCTACATTGTGCTATATTGCTGCTAATTAACAAATCTTTGCATCATAAGACTTAAAAGGTTCCTTTTCACCTGAATTCAGTGCATCTCCTACGGATGCATATCCGCTACTGTATTATTATTTATTTATTAATGTAATTTTTATATTATCCATCATTCTATTTTATTTTTTTTCACAGTGGTCACTGTACTGAGATGTGCTGCAGCGTCACTGTTATGGATGTCTGAGTTGACTCTGGACAAAGATGGGGATTTAATGAGGTAAGTAATGCAATGTTCCTTTTCTTGGACCGTCTGCAGTCGTAACATTCAGTAAAGTTTTACTCAGGCTGTAGGCAGCTTTAGGGTACGTGCGTAGCAGCATGACATCTCATTAAAAGTGAAGGTTGGTTGTTAGCTCATGAAGCGCTTGTTTTCAAGGAGCAGAGCTTGAATTTTTAAAACATCAGTATTGCAGTCGGTCATGTTCATTTGGTTTTGGAAATATTTGATTGATCGTGCAGCCCTACTAATTGTGGGGAATTTTACCATGGTTTATCGTGAAACCAGTCACCCTACCACATTCTTAAAAACAAAAACAAAAAAAAAGGATTTTTTTAGTTGTGACAAAAGTATTGATTTCTTAAAGTCTCCACATCTCATATCATTCACAACATTTGTATTTCCAGAATGACTTAGAAGTATATTGAGACTAGCCTCAGCACATACAGTATTGTTAGGGCAGAATTAAGAAATAGAGTTGTCATAATAAAACAACTGAAAGTGAAAACAACTGCGAGCTTCTGTATAGGCAGATTTTTGCCGGTTACCAGTTAGTTCCAGCCATTGCATTTTACCCTACGTAACAGATTACTGATGTCGGCCAAATCTTAAAATCTGGACCTGAATTAGTGCAAATTGTTGCGGTATAATAATGTTATGAATCTGACTGTGGAGGAAGTCTTTACATCTATACAACATTAGGAAACAGGCTCCTCTTCGTCCTTGTTTTCCACCTTAAGTGTTTGCTCAAACTGGCCTCTGTCAGAAATGAAAGGTCTTGGGACCAAAGATTTAATTAAACATGTACAACTCCCTTCTCCTGTCAGCCATCACAACTCACACACACACTGAACAGTGAGACATGTGGGCCAATGGTGGACCTTCCTCACCTACATGCACCTCCTTGGCAGGAGCAGAGCAGAGCGGGGCACAGTGCCGCCATCCTCCCAGTCTCCCACGCTCGCTCTCACATTAATCAAAAGGGATGTGGTGGTTCCCAGCTCACCTCGCAGTCCCCTGGTGCCAGCTGTGTTTGGGACGGGCCCTGTTGGCCTGCCTGCCCCTAATCACATACTGTCATTGTTCCTTCGGCCTTGTAAACACCGAGGCTGCTACAGCTGATCAAATCCAGGGTCACATACGCTCAGTCTCACATGCACAGATGCATGTGGGCATACATAGAGCTGCCGAAACACATACATTCACATTCTCAGAAGTGAAAATAAGTGCATCAGACACTATCTCTGTCTTACCTTCAGTTTAGCCATATATAAATATAATTTATTAATCAGAGCTAAAATTAATTCATCAAGACATCAAGTAATCATGCAGGGTAAAGTAATATGACGCAGGCGTGGGCGCTTCCAGTCTCCTCTCTGTCAGCTCCGCTTAATTATGCTAAATTTAGGCATTTATGTCTATTTTGTAAGTCTTGCTTGTACTTTATGTAGTTGGTGTTGGACAGTGGTGGTATGTGGCTGCAAGGAGCAGGGGACGCTTCCTAGTGTGCGACCCAGCAGTCTACCGATAGTTTTATATGTGATTGGTCGACTGTGAACAGAATTGCTCTTTTGGGATAAATGAAGTTGTCTTTATCTTTATCTTTATCTTTATCTTTATCTTTATCTTTATCTTTATCTTTATCTTTATCAAGTCCCTCATCAGGATGAGGATATCAACCCACCAGTCTGTAAAGTCTTCTCCTGTCAACCTCTAGCTAGCTTCTGTTGAAAAAAAAAATAAAAAAAATTCTGGTCCAATTCTGTAGCCAGTTAAGATTAGTTTTATTCACTTTACAGTGGAGACAGAAGTTCACAGTAAGGTTGTAGAATTCTGTCCAGAGAACAGCATTTGGAGAAAGGTTCATAAACTAGCAGCAGGGGTGTCCAAACTTTTTTGAATGGGGGCCAGATACTTCTGCCAGCATGAAGTGAACAGAAAAAATGCAAAATGAACTTGTTGTTTAACAAGTATTGTGTGGAGCGCCACATAGCATGGGCCATGATTGGCCCCGGGGTGGGACTTTGGACATGCCAGCTATTGAATCAAAGGCTATGCTAAAACAATAAGCTGTGGGCTGAGCTAATCAAGAGTTGTGACTGGCAACACGAGTGAAACTCAGGAAACTCAGGAAAGACAATTTCACATTTCAGTGTGATGCAGTTAAATTCAAAGTCACTCATGTTGCCCTAATCCCCTCAACACCTACATGAATCAGTAGCTAAAACAATTACACACTATAAATATTAAACAGTTGACTTAATGACTCAATGTGGACAGGAGGGGCAGTTATGAATTAAGATGAAACTAAAACTGTATGGTAAAACATTTTCTTCTACAATAGCTGCTAGCTATCCAGGTTGACGTATTTAAATGTCAATATTAGTAAACGTTGAGTAAAACATGGAGAAGAATGAACACCAACTGAACTGGCATCCTGAGCCATTGTACATCATTAGAAATAAACAGGACAACCTCCGCACTGCGTCGGTTTATAGGAAGGAACTACATAAGGAACTGTAATATCCTTTGATTCATCAAAACTTGACTAAATCCTGGACATCGCTATTGAGCCCAGGAGGCTCTTTTTATAGATGCCAAACTTAGAGAGCAGAGCACTCTGGTGAGAGAAGAAGAGGAGGCGTGTGCCTTACAAGTGAATAAGGACTGGTGTGGCGGTGGGAATGTGAGTTGCTGTCCTGTTCCTGCTGTGCTGCCATACACTGTTCAGAGGTGGCTGCAGAGCTGCACCTCATTAAGATATTTCACCCTCAGTGCCAAAGCACATGCAGATAAGGACAATAACATTTCCCGTGCTGGTTCCCTGTGGGTTCGATGCTTCATGAGAAGCCCATGTGAACAGTGAGTGTGTACATTTGTCATTGTGAGCAAATAAGTGTCTGGGTACAACTGGACATCTCTTAATGAAGAGGAATTAAACGTGGTAGACCACTGAGAGAGTATACAATATGCTCCTGAACACGGGGGGACAGAGAACTGAGACTGAGTGGGGGGGTGAACTGGAGAGCTGTGATAGGATACGGCCCATTAATTATTGAATTTGCTGACGTTATGACAAATGGCGTTGTCCTAGCCCTCACTGGTGCCTGTGACTTTTACAAGGCCAGCTGGACATAGCCTCAGCATTTCTGCTGTTAAATCACGTATGCAGGTTTAAAATCTGTGCAGTTTTTTTATTCAGGCTGAGAGATTTTCTCAGCCCACCTGCAATGTGGCAGAAGTTAGATTAAGTGGTTGGAGTAAAGCATCTCTAAGCTGGGGTCATTTACACTGTTGCAGAAATCCTCCATGCAGGTTTTGGGAATGAGAGTAATTGAGTGAGGGTGCATGTAGGTGAGACACAAGTCAGTGTGGGAGTCAGTTGCACCTCCGTGTTGGGTGTTTTTTGCGATGCGAGGCCAGCGGAGAAAGAAAGGCAACATTGTGCTGTGTTTGCACTGTGTGGGACGGCCTCCAGCTCCTGACGTGTATGTGGTCAACTGTGCCCTAAGGAGGCGTCCACTATGAATTGTGGGCGAAAACCCTGGAGGCTCTGGAGTGTATATAAACCTTGTACATTTGGCCATGCGTGCTGTGAACACAAAGTACTGTACCTAAAACAGTAAATAAGTTGTGCTTTTACTGGAAACCTGAACTTCTGTCCACTGTGTGCTTGTGTCTGCTTTTCTTTGTCCGTGTCTCTGCCTACCTTTAGTCGATTGTGAGCAATCCGTCAAAGATGCATTGTTTCATTGTTCACCTGACTGCATCTAACCTTCAAACACCTCCAGTGTGAATAGTGAAGAAAATGTTCACAAAACAAGACAAAGAGAGAACACAAGTGCAAGTTAGTTCTCAGAGAATGTGCTGAACTCCGCACTGAATACAAATGTGTCTTGTTTAGTTTGTCTAAAATAAGCTCCATTACAGCTGTTAACCTTTAATAGCAACAATGTATCACCTGAAGAAGAAAGAACACACTGCTGTTCATCTTTATCACTTCTTTAAATATCTTGCAAAAACGAGTCTCTGGTGAATTGCACAGGGCTAAAGAGTTACTAATTTGAATAGCTAAACAACCGGGGACCACATACTGAATAATGATTCCTTTTATATGAGACACTTAAGATTGACCGAACTGGAGCTAGAATAATAGCAGCATTTATGAGTCAAACGTATGGTGAGAAGTCACAGAGGGCATTCTTGGTGTATTTGTCTCCTGTGGTGTTTGCCCGTCTTCGAAAAGAGTAACTGTGTGTGAGGGAGCTGGGGTCTGCAGGCCTTTATTTCTTTGCTAGCCGCACCGTCGTTAATGGCCATCCCTGTAGATACAGCCTGCTGCCAGCTGCTGCTCTGGCCCTCTGGAAAAGAGGCTGGCAATTAGACCTTGCACTTAAAACAAGGTGAGTCAGGACCTTTTAATGGTGCACTATTTCTGCGCTCCCACACATGTGGCTGCTTAGATTTTCGCTGCGCCAGAGATCTCCGGGTACTGAGGCGTGGAGGTGACTATGTCCAGGTAGTGGGTGTCTCGGTAATGGTGCAGAATTGTTCTGCAGGAATAGCTTTTTGTGAAAGTGTACGTGAGCTGCACTTTTACCTTCCACTGGAAGCCATTTGTCAATAGTGTTTATTATTTCAGCATCCCATCCAATATGCTGGAATATGTGATATTGCTGACATTATGTTTGAGAGCTACAGGGCTACTGCTGCCGCATGTGAGCTCTGTATTGGCTCCCTGGTACTTTCTATCTGGAGGGGGTGAGGTTAACTTTGTAATTCTGTCCTGCCTCTCATCTCAGACCTTGATAAGATGGAGGTGAAAGGCTGCCTGTGTTTAGACTGCTGCACCTTGTTTCCTTGGACCTTACCCAGCTAACCTTGAGTCTATATGACGATGACCGTAAAAACGCACTGGTATGCATGCTCTCTCCCTCTCTCTTACACACGGAGAAACATACACAAACATACACACAGCATGAAGAAGGCGTATGAGCATGAGCATGGAAATAAATTATTTACTGTTGCACAAATATAACAGCGTAGGCTGAAATAGGAGCGCTAATATCTTTGCTATTTTCTGCTTGGTTGGAAGAAAAGAATGGTATGAGTGTAGAACCTCACATCTGCCTATTTTTATCTTTAATTTTCTTTTGTTGCGTTTAAATGTGACCTCTTTTATAGCAGAGTGTGACAGCAAAAATGTTTTCCACCAAAGTATTTTTAAATACAGATGTTTCAATCTCCGGGGAATGGGCTTTTCAAGAAGGGCACTTGAGTGAGAAAAAGAAAGCTGATGTTTGTCTGTCAGGGCCTTCCTCGTGCTGTGGAATTTTATTCCTCAGACCAGACTGGAGAGATTCACAGTCATCTGTGCACTGTGATAGACGTAAAGGCCATTGGATTTAGACTGTGGTTGCCTGGAGCAGTGAGACTGCCATCTGAGGAGGGGCTATACGCTCATGATAAATGACAGCCTTCAACCTGGCCAATCTAAATAGATTATCTTGGCTGCATCCTCCCCCGACCAGGTGCCAGTGTGTAAAATGGACCATCTATGTAAAAACCATACCTGCTTTATGCTGCCTATTCATGGCAACATGAACAGAGGAAGCAGCAATGAAACTAGATTTAGTTGTATATGGTTTTGTAATGTTTTGACTACTGAGTTTTAAGATTGTCATTTTTCTTCAACCTTTTTTGAAGATATACTGTGCTAGATTTTTAGAAGTGGGTGGTGATGTATTTTTCCACAGAGACACTGCCTTCTGTCTGTGTTTTCTGTATTTTCTTCTCAGTTTTGGTGCTCAGAACATTTAGGGCCATGTACCTCCTTAGTTTTCATGACTTAATTGTGTCTATGCATATGTAGGTACTGAGCATGTATGTTTGAACTGGTTAGTGAGTTGGAAATGTGTGTGTGTGTGTGTGTGTGTGTGTGTGTGTGTGTGTGTGTGTGTGTGAGAGAGAGAGAGAGAGAGAGAGTTTTTAAAGAAATCACTTTTTTATCTTTTTCTGGCTTTTTTCTTATTTTGTTAAGCTCTGCTCGGGTAATGCAATTAATTTATTTTTTTTATACCTGTACAGTGACACTAAAGGTATTCTGATTCTATTAAACAGATAGTGACCAGGTGCCAGACCGTTATCAACCAACCCTTTTACACTGCCTGTTCAAGGTGGGAGTAACAGTTAAAGTGCCGAATTGACATCTATTTAAAAAGGCATAACTGACAGGATGGTGCTATGGGCGGGACTGGTGTGACATCTTGATAGTGTGTTATGATTGTGACCCACTGCTGTAAATTTAAACAGCAGCTAGTAGCACTTAACAGCTAACTAAAGATGAAGAACAGTGGCCGAAAATCTCTGATACTTGGGAAAAGAAAAAAATGAGATTTGCGAGCTCCTTACTCTCCGAGCAGAGAACGATATCAGCTGCCATATAACAGGGATGATAAATTATTGTGGTTGTTATATTTTGTCATTGGTATTTAAGTGCTGCCGATGCCTGTTGTATATCACACTAGAGGCAGACGCTGCTGTGCTTAAGGGATTCTTTGCCTATTTTCAGCCGGCTTTGTATCAAAACAATGTGGGTAGAATGTGAAGATGAACTTTGGTAACTTCCCTCCGTCTAACCAGTGCCTTTTTCTTTCTGCTGCATAGATGGCCTAGTTTTATGTGAAGTTTCTCTTTATATTGGTGAAATACTTCTTTAAACATCACAACTCCTTTGCTCCTTTGATGTTGGCATGCTCACACACTGGAGCAACATGATGCTGCCATTGTTTGGTTCTGTGTAAAAATGCAAAAACAGCATAAAGAAGAGACTTTGCAGTGGCTCTATATAGCATATAGATAATATAATATAGCAAAAACGAGTACATCTGGGGTAGGCTTTTACTTTCTTTTGGTGAATGTGCTTACACAGTAACAGTAACTGACAGTCCTATCTGCTATATTGAATATAAACCACATTCTTAACAATTTTTAGTCTCAGCACTGTTTGTTTCTGCCAGGTCAAATCTTCAATATGCAGATAATGTTGATGTCTACTTACATTTATGGATGCATACTGTGCACACGTGTGTGTCTGCAAAGAGCTCCCTGTCTTTTGTTCTCCAAGAGATAAAGAGCATCCACTGCTCAGTACCAAACACATAAATATGCATTAATCTGTTCTGGTTGGGCGAATCTGAAGAACTGTCAAGCGTCAAATGTAAAGGTCATGCTTTGCTTGCTGTAAGGGGAAAATCCTGAAGACCATGGTTAGGGCACTATTTGAATAAACTATGCAAGGATTTACAAGAAGTAACCTTCAGGGGTAAACACGCCCCCTTCCCTCACCAGGGAATAGCTACAATTATGAATGCGCTCTATCACCAACTTCACCATACTGGATCAGACTATAGATGTCACACAGATCATGATAAATGTTCAGCTGGTGGGCACCAGTATGGAGTTGTACTTCCAAATTAAATTGTCATTGCATCACAAAATTCATAGCTTCTCTAAGTAACAATGCTTTTTACATAATTTGCACATTGTTTATTTATTGCATGTATCACTGCAGTGAATTATATTGTGTATGGAAACGGTGTGCACAATGGATTACCTTTTGAATTTTGAACAAAGTGCCCCCCACCCCAACCCCCACCCCTCTCAGTGTAGCATGACAGCCGAGCAGAATGTGGCAGGTGGAGGTCTTTCAGGCAGAGCGAGGGGTGACCTTGCCACTTCCTCTGTAGAATTGGTTTGGTTGGTAACACGGGCGCCAGGTCCCGGAAAATGTGCTACAGCTCTACAGACAGGCCTGGTGAACAGAGGGCTAGTCCCCAGCCCCAGCCTCATGCCCAGCCCCATGGCAGCAGATGCCACATGGCGGCCCCGGAGCCTTCAGCCGGCGAGGAGACGTAGGCGAGCGCCAGCCGGGTCACCGAAGCCCATGTCCATGTCATGCACAGAGAAGGCCTTCTCAGCAGGCAGGCAGGCAGGCAGCCTGCCGTCCTCTCCTGTCCCCCTTTCTTGGAGGCAGAGTGTAACAGCTCGTTTGCACGTGCTTTGTGTAGATTAAAGCAAGAGGCTGTCAGGAATAATTAAAAGTAATAGAGCTTAGCGCTTTTTGGATTAGTGTCCTAGACAGTGATACTACTGTCTGGGTAAGTGTGTTTATTTATGTTACCTCTGTGTGTGTGTGTGGGTGTGACTTTATGTGTATCCATATGTGTGCACTTATAGCATGTGTATCTTTTCAAATGGATGCTCACAAAACATACTGACATGTGACACATAATGTCGAAAACTAATGATAATGTCTTGTCTTAACCTTGTGTACTGTGTGTGTGTGTGTGTGTGTGTGTGTGAGAGAGAGAACAAGACAGCAAAGTCCTCTCATCCCATTAAGTCTGTTCTTCAATCACCCAAATGGTTGCTTGAGCAAAGTTAATTGCTACTGTGCAGTAACCCACGTAAAATGCATAACAAAGACGGAATAATTAATATACAGAGGACATGTAAAAAACATGATGCATAATTGACATGGTTTTGCTCGGTCATTTCAACCATCAATCTCTCCTCCCACTCCTTCCCATAACTCTTCTTTTTGTTTACTCTTTCGGAGTAGTTGTTCTGTGGCTTAGATTGAGCATTTTAAAAATAGGACTGTAAAATTCATATTGAGTAAATAACAATAACACATTAGTGACTTTTTCTGTCTTCCATTTTATTATTATTTTACTGACTTTCAGCAAAAATTGTTATTGTCAATTGCTCATCAAATGTTCTGCCGTTGCCTTAATGTAATTTGTCATGTTTTTTTTAGGTTTGGATTACAATTTGACACAAATTAAGAAAATATATAATAATGTTAGTCATGTCTACAAATAAATTTGAGTTAAGATAAAGAATAGAAAACCAATGAAGTGTGTTGTTAAAAAATAAAAGAAAAATTCGGTATCATTATTATGTTAGCTATTATCCCGAGGCTAATAGACTAGATAGGCAATAAATGCAAGAAAATGATAATTTAATAATAATAATGTCCCCAAATGTGAAAATGTGCTATTGGCTTCACAGATTGTTTAAAATGCCATTGTAAATTCCAGTGCACAGTTTGTGGTTTTGGTTGATGCTGAATGCTGAAAAAAAAGGGGGGTGAACAAGATCAGCCACATTTTTTTTTTATTTTTCAGTCTAAACTGTGTTTGATACATACATCCCAGTTGTTAGTGCTCTTCCCCAATAACTTTACTGGCAGTATTGTATTTCTGGATATCTTTTTTTGATTAGTCCCCATGTGCCAAAACAGTTCACTCATGTTAAGAGTTAAATCACTTTCAGCAAGACTTCTGCAGACAGTTATTAAAAAGGTTCTTGCTTATATCATATGAATAATTTCCTGATTAGATACAAGTGCTACTTTTTTTTAAAAAATGGATTATGTGTTGAAAAGGCTTCTTAATATTTGAACTCCTCCACTGCTTCAACAGGCTGATCATTAATCAAAACAGTGATGACAGGCATTGTGTTGAATCACAATAACCAGCTCCTTAGTCTTACTTTTGTTCATAAAAAGGGCACTGTCTTTGCACCACTTAGTAAGCTCACCAATATGGTGGAAATATGAAGACCGATTAACACCATATTATTGCCATATTCATAAAGCCGGCTGGTTGAATTCATGATTTCCATTTCACTGGTGTAAAGGGGAAAAAAACAGTTGAGAGCATTTTACATACATCCACACAAATCATCACATTTTTTTTTCATGTGTCAACAAAAATACTACAAATCCTATGCGTCTAAATCTATAGTATTCCTCAGCAAAGTTTATGCAGTCTATATGAAAAGTATCAATATGCAAAGTAGAGAACTACAAAATCAATGGTCAGTCAGCTCCACTCTGGATTTAGATGTCAAACTTTTCTTGTCAGAGATGGTTGGAACTGAGGAGAAAAACATGTAATTTAACAACTCCCACTATAGAAGTAAAGCATTATTTGATTTAGGTTCAGGATCACTGCACAAAAGTTACTGAGCTAGTAAAAACGTTGTTTGTTTTTGGGATGATTATGTTGAAATTTAAAACTTCAAATATACTAAATTTTCTTTGATGTAATGGTGGTGTAATGTGAGCATTCTGTGTCAGCAGTTATGGTGCAAGTGTTGCTTTAAGGACAAAGGTTTGTAAGTTAGTATTACAAATAGTTGGAATAAATAGTGTACATAAAGTGTTGGATTTAGTGACATCCAGTGTTGCTGTAGATTGCAACCAACTGAAACTGTGTGCCTAATGTGTAGGACAACTGCGACAGCCAAAAAATACAAAAATGCAAATAGACCTATCTAGAGCTAGTGTTTGATGTGTCAGTTTTGGGCTACTGTAGAAAAACATGGCTGACTGTGCAAAAGAGGACCTAATCTCTATGTACATATCAAGAGCTCATTCTAAGGTAACAAAAACGCAACAATTAGCAGTTTCAGGTGATTGTAAACGAATGAAAATGTAGTTATGAAGATGGTATTCCATTTCTACCAATATATCCCTATAAATCCTACTCACTGGACCTTTAAGATTTACCTGTTTGAAATAACCAAATGGGGTTATATAAAGTAATGAGATTAGATCAAAAGGTTTAGCAGGAAAACTTGGATGTGGAAATACTTACACATTATGAATCAGCTGATGTTTATCTCAAAAATGCGCTTGTGAATGCTTCATTTAGCGAAAGCAGTTATTTGGAGTTTCCATTTAGCCATTATTTAGAAACATCTGTAGATGAGAGTCTTTACTTGGATATTTAAATACCTTTTTCCCATAATAGGGTCTTTATTAGGGACCAACACTAAGTCTACATATTTTTGGATGCGCTCTCCCCATAATAAAAGCATACAAGAGTATAAAAATGCTTACCATAATGGAATTAGAGGGGACGAAATTACTATTTGGACTTGGTACAGTAATAGCATGATGAATTATGGCACATTTTCTTCAGGGGACATTGCTTGAGGAAATGTTGTAAAGCGCCCATGGGAACCGGCAGTCATCAATCACACGTGGTGTGGTTGGGGGTGTTGTGGCGGCCCTGAGGACTTGGGTCTGCACAGCAGCCAGTAATCTAAATGGTGACACTGAGCTCCAAGGCCTCCGTGGGGCTGCCCGCTTTGTCGCCTGCAAAGAAAACAGATCAGGGGAGAGGGATCAAGGTTTGTTTTCTCCCTTTTCTAGGTCATTATTTATTATGTGAAATATCAACGTCCTTGGCTGCTGCATGGAACTTCTTCCCCCCAATTGACAGATCTCATTATAAGATAAACGTGACAAAGATAGCTCATAATGCTTCAGAGAAATGTAACACCATTAGCAGGTCATTGTCATCGTTCTAATGTGTCCTTTTAAGCCGCTTAGTGAACTGGTGCTGAAGTGTGATACAGGGATTAACCTATCAGAGAGTTGCTGCGGAGGAGTTGAGCCGCCATTGATGGAAATTTTTGGACGTGTGGTGATATCTTCCCAGGCGCTACGCAGAGTCATGGTGGAGCCTGATTCCTAAACACACAGAGGTTTCTGGGATATGGGGGAGGATGTCTGGAGGGTATCGGCATGCACAGGGCTGGGACTGGTGTGTGCTTAGTGTATGAATTCCTCAGAGTTGCATGGCTGGAAATGCTTTGCATCAAAACATATGGCTAAATTATTTTCTTTACCTGCCTGCAATTTATTTTTTCAGCATTTATTTTTATACATTACTGACTGCAGGTTGCTTACAGTGATACCACGACAATTATATTCATTACAGAAGCACAGCCAGCACTGGTGGCTACACTTACAAACAACATAAATCTTAATCTATTGGCAAACTACATCTCATTTTTAGGACAACCCTCTATTAAAGAATGTGCTTTTAATGAGTTGACAGAACTGATATACTGAGGTTGAGCGTCTGCCTCGGCGAATTAATGAGTGAATTTCACATTTGAGTTGTGGAAATGACTTCAAAATGTGAATGACAGCAAATGCTTCCAGGGTTAAATGGTTATTTATGAGGCCATTGTTTAATTCTGCCATACAGTAGAACCATCTGCATTCATGAGGACACATCGTTATCGTTCAGTCATTCATTGTACTTTTGGTGACTGTTGGCTGACACAGTTTCACTGATCAGTTTCACGACCTCATCAATCATACCATTAGCTCTCAGCGTCACATTAACATCATATTAAAGTTAGCGAGGAACACAAAAGATGCGTGCTAATGATGATGCAACACACACCAGCAGGCTTATTGTCTATGATACACACGCTTTGCATCCCCATGTAAGCTCTGATATTGTAGAGCACTGGTTCCTAATGCTGGGGTCGCTAAAGCTTCACAGGGGGTTGTGAGGTCCTCTTGATTTTAGGGGGTGTATTAAAAATTAATAAATAAAATAAAATAAAATAAAATAAAAATATCATAGGCCCACATCTCAGTATTTTTACTCATTTCTGTGAAGAAAACTAAATGGAATAGTTATTTAATCAGTTTTGAGATCAATAAAGTATATCTATCTATCTAATAGTTACTGTATATTTCATATGGTATATTTTGCACTGTGCAGTGTGTACTTACTATTTTTATTGTGTAAGGCATCTGCACTTGCAACTGGTCCATTAAAAAAAGTTGTCATTAGGTATTTCATATTGTAATTTCTATTGTGCAGTTTGCACCGTCTCTATTTATAGTGTAACGAATTGGCACTGATAACTTGGTCCATTTTTGTATCTAGTTATTGTGTATTACATATTGTATTTATTACTGTGCAGTTTGTAGGAACAGTTTTTACAGCGCAAGAAATCTGCACTGGTCTCTTTAAATGGAGATATTATTTCATACTGACTTTTATTGTATAACACAAACTTTGCAATAGTAACTTGGTCACTTTTAAAATGTAGTTATTATGTATATTATACAGTATTTTATGCTCTCCAGTGTGTGCCTACTATCCTTTGTTGTGTGGGGCATCTGCTTTTATTTTTGCGTCAGCCTGTTAAGTGTGTTGTTGGCTACAGGTTGAAACAGTGTTGTAATTATCTTCTCAAAATTCATCAAAAATGCTCTTTTTAAACAAACTTATGCAGTTATTGTGTTCACCATGTTGGGTTAACTATTTATCAGTTTATCAGTTGTTCTTTACTGTCATTGAATATGATATGAAATAACCCAAAAATATGTTAGTCAGGGCTCATCAATGTACTCAAAAAAAGTGTCCCTTAAGGAAAAAGGTTGGGAACCTCTGTTCTAGAGACTGAAATATTCCATATATGTCAACAAATCTTAACTCAAAGGTTAGTGATCCGAAATGAGAAAAAGTCTGTTTCATAATGATGTTTACTGTATGTTGCAGGACAAATTCCAGTCAAGTTTAATGGAGGTAAGACATTTCAGCCAAGCTTCACTATTCCATTTTCTAATTTCATGGCTCAGCAGGAATTATCAAAGCTCTTTTGATTACATTTTCATATGACCTTGATCTCAAAGGGCAGAGCAATCAATACAATAGCCATTAGCATCCTGGTAATTGTTAGTGAAATAATAATCTTTTTCTCGGGCCCCAGAATCTCTTTTAGCTTCTTATTTATTTATTGGGCATATGGAGGGAGAACAGGGCTGCTAGCCGAGATGGATGTGATGAATAGAGCCCTGAGATGCAAATTAAAATGTTTGTAATTAAACCCACTGATCATAATGGCTTTTCTTGCTGCAGTCCTGCTGGTTCTGGCTGCAGCAGAAATGGATTTTTGTGTCAGAATTTGTACAATTTGAGACATAAATTTCTTTTTGCCTCTTGAATTGCGTTATTTTCTGCATTTGTTTGAGTTTTTGGTGTGTTAGCATTGCAAAGCAAAAGCGGAATTGGCATGGCATGCTGGAGACATCTTGTTTACATACGAACATCAGACAACATGTAAACCGACGATGCACCAAATCACAACGCAGTAGTCAGGGTAATGGGACTATTTATTCAGCTTTGTTAGGAGAAGAGGTCATGTGATCAGGGGATAGTAATTATAGCATACGCTTAATTACATTAGCAACCTCCTGTCTTTTCATATTATCTCTGACGCAAAAAAACACAGAGAGAGATTTGATTATGTTAATAAGCAGCGTTTTATACATGGTAATGGAGGCCTAGTTCAAAGCCATTAGTGCTATGAGGAATATCCATTTGAGTGTTGAAGCTCTCGAATGCAGCTCGGCTCAAAGTGCACATTGTTTAATGGTATTGATCAACGGTCTAGCGAGCTCCGGGGCTTTTACTCATTACTGTGTCTTATTCATGCTTTCTTGGGTAATGATGCCCACACAGCAATTACTGCCACAACCATTTAGATGATCTAAGAGAGGAATCATAATCATAAAAAGATAGAGGAGAAACAGAAGAAGAAAAGAATCATGTGTCATTATCTGAGAAAAAAGAAAACGGCTTATTGACTTGAAACATGTCAAGATTTTAAGTACTCTGACTTCAGAAATATCTCCATTAACTTCCATCAGCTTTTCTTATTGGACAGAGATGAGCTCATTATTCCTGTACGAATATGTTTGATTTAAGAAGTTTGTTTTTTAATTTAAAGTCATTTATAGTTTTTAGAGTGGACTGATCTGTTCTTTTTTTGCACATTCTCCTGCTAATCTCAGTTGTAGTTTTGTTTCTTGTGGACTGCAATGACAATATGCCTGACGTAAATGATATTGACTTGAAGCTACCATCAGTACAAATTGGAATTTAGGTGTTGTATTTAAAGGTATACTTTGCGTGGTTTTCCTTTACAGAGGGGACAACAAAACAATTTAGAGACTCACAGGGATGGATTATTGAACAGGCCTACAAGACACAGGCCCCGGGGCCTGAGGTATACTTGGCCCTCTGGCCTACACCTGCAAAACGTCACTTAAATTAACACATACTGACGAGGAAGAAACACAAAAAGACCACAAAGAAATGCAAAGGCACTGCAAAGAGAAACAAAATAGCCACAAAAGGAGCACAACAGAAACAAAGTCACAAAAAATAACTACAAAAGGTACAGAACACGCAAAGAGGGACACAGTGACCAACAGTAGCAGCCAACTTTTGCATACCTTTAAAGTCAGTGTTTGCAAAGTCATCTTGCTTGTGGATATATAGTTTTTTATCTAATGTGTCAACTAAAACTACAACAATAGTGATTTGTGCCTGTTTAGCAAAACACAAAGGGATCAGTAGAATTAAGCATATCTTAATATTCATTGTCCTTTGTTTTCAGTCCTCTTCTTGTAATGCTTTAGATGTAAATTATACTCTCCATATCCACATAGCTGCAAGGAACCATTTGATGTGAATTTCATCATGTGCTGTCTGTGAGGGTCGGCGCCGGCATCATATGTGTGAAAACAGCCTATGCAGAAATCCAGTGCAATATAAACAGAAGCTCTTGTGCATCCCCTGTCTGTGTCTGCATCCTTACTGTAGTATATACAACCCATTGTGCTCCACATTTGTAGAAAAAATACCCAGCAATGGCTAAGATAAGACTGCTTTAATTGTAGTATGTTTTTTCCTTTTCTGTTTTTTTTTGTGATCTGAGAATTAATTGGAGGACACAGTCTATTTGGCAATATTTTCTGCTCATTGGTGCCTCATAAAAACCAATCAAAGCAGATACAAAGCGAGGTCAGTTTCTGAATCAACCTCACATAGTCTCTGCCTGTCTGTCTTGCTTTCCCTCTCTGCCTCTCTTCCTCTCCGTCCCCCGCCCGCCCTCTTCCCATCTCTCCCTATCAATGAGGCGGCAGACATCCCAGACCTGCTCAGTCAACTGCTTCAAGATTTATTCTTTGTAACAAATCTGCAACAGCTGGAGAGCCGGGGAATGCATGTAAACTTTGTGTGTGTAATTTGGTGACAAGTCAGGCTTAATCAAGCTCCCAGTGGCTGGATGAGAGGAGCGCAGGGGAGCGGCATATGGGGAGCTGAGTGGTGAACAGGCAGTGGGCAGGGAGGGAGACACAAAGCTCTGTTCATGTGCATTAACATGCTGTACAGTAGCAGTGGCAGGCTCACAGACAGCCAGCAGTCAGCCAGCTCCATCCCTAGTCTACATGTAGACAGGTACTGCACTGGCTGCAGTACCTGTCTGTACATGTACATGCAGTTTTAACAAGTATGTTTATGTTGTTAGGAGCATAAAGAACTGAACATCTCTCTGTAACACTTTACAAACATATGGACATGTGTATATTTAAGCACAGGATGCTTTAGTGTATGAATTTGATGTGCATAATCAGGAGCTTAAACTACAGGGATAGCTACAAAGTCAAGCAGAAATTAAACTAAAAGGACATAGCTCTGACAAAAATGGTCCAATTTATTGAAATCTGCTTTTGCCATGTAAAACTCACTGCATTAGGGGTGTCAAACTCATTTTAGCTTGGGGGCCACATACAGCCCAAATTGGTGTCTGGTGGGCCGAACCAGTATAACTACAGATATTTTACAGTTCATCAAACTTTGATGCATTAGAAGTGCTTGGTTTTTAGTATGAGTATAGTTTGAGATGGCTTGAATAGTTTGTTATTGTCTGGAATTATGGATCAGTGGTTTTTTTTGTATTTTTCATAAGTAATTTCAAGACAGAAATGTTGACTTCTACTTCTGCAATAAACATTTTTGTAGCTGTATATTTTTAGAGATTTCCTCAAATGAAAAGTACCAGTCAGTTGCTAGAATTATCTATTTAATTTTTGTTTCCAACAACCCTAAAGAATCACAATTTAGTGGTACTTAAAAAAACTTAAAAATACTTCTTTGAAATTTCACTCTTTGCAAAGTCTTCCAGAGGGCTGGATTGGACCCTTTTGTGGGCCAGTTCTTGCCCACAGGCCCTGTGTTTGACACCCCATGCACTAGATAGTGCTAACTGAGGGTTTTAGTTGCCAAAACATGACAACATGTTCAAGACAGGATAGGAAACCTCAGTTTACCTGCATTTTCTGACAATTTCTGTGCAGCAAAGGATATCACATCACAAATTTAATCATTAGCATGTCTGGCTAACTAGCTCACTCTCTGCTGTAGCGATCAAGTGTTACTTCCAGGTTTCCACCTACAGTGTGGAAAAAATAGGGACATCTTGCCAGTGGCCCCATGCCTAGTGGACACAAATCAAGAGAGGTGTCTGGGTGTCCTTTCCCATAAGATTCTGAGTGTCGACACTTTATTTCCTGCATTTTGGTCAATTTCAAACTCCTCTGCTACTCTTTACACAAATGTAAAGGACATAAAGAATCACTAAGAGTAAAGCACAGCTGCATTATTTTTATATTAAGGATTTAAACATCTGATCATAGAAATGGGCAGAATGCTTCATTTGTCAAAATTGGTCTATTTGGAAGAAGCAAGAATCCACTGATAAACTCATATACAGCAAACGATCTAGTAGACCATAGAGACCACTTTTGTGGATGACTGATCAACACAGTTATGAAAATAAATTATTTTGTTTTTACTGTTAAACTGATCAGAAATAAGCTGGGTCCAAAGCCTTTCATAAAGGCTTGGCTCAGGTGTAGAGCGGGTCGTCCTCTAATCGAAGGGTCAGCGATTCGATCCCCAGCTCCTCCAGGCGACATGTTGAAGTATCCTTGGCCAAGATACTGAACCCCAAATTGCTCCTGATGCTAGTTTTGTACTTTTAACTACCTGGCTTGGGCAGTCATCTAATCCTCTGTGCCTTCTTTCTAATGTGTAGTATATTGCCCTTGTGAAGCATTTTAAACTTATGTCTGTAAAAAGCACTATATAAATACATTTCCCTTACTTACTTACATTGTAACATTATGTGCTGTGAGAGAACGGAAGCTTAAAAGGCATAGCAACAGGGATGTAGGGACGTTGGACTTGGTCATATGTCAGTAAACGATTGTGTGATCATGTTTTGTATCTACCAAAACGTGTTTGGCAATTTTTAATCAGATATATATGAAGACATTTTGTCGGAGATAGATTTGAGCCATCACAGTAAGAAGCCACTTTGCACCATTATCTGACCCAATGCTACAACATACATGGAAGCCATTTGAGATGTCCTTGCTGCTGTTCTTCAGTATGAGTGGCACACAAACACATACTCACTCTCTCAGACACACACACACACACACACACGTGCAAAATGACCACAGGCCCCAGTACTGGGCCACTCAGGGGGCTTAATGTTAATGACAGGGTCTGTAGCTGAACTGAACTGTACAGCTGGTCCCAGCTGCCCTGCGCAGCTGCAACACATGACCAAGAACAGAAAGAGGAAGAATTAGAAGAGATAGATGAATATGGGAAAATAAATGGAATAGATTAGAGCAATTGACAAAAGAGAACAACAAAATGAAAACATGGTGAAGGCAAGAGAGTGGGCGGTTGAGATGTTTGTGCGATCAGAGGGAAGGTAACAGGTGATGTTGAGGACTGTCAACATAATATGGCAAGGTCATGGCAGCATGGCAGGGGAGAAAGAATAGGGATAAAGAATAGTGCATCATATAGAGACCTTGGTCTCTCAACTTAAAGGTCCCCATTTAAACATCCATCCACAACATTCTGCACTACATCTCATCAGCCAACTTGTTTACGTGTCTCCACAGTGTGTCAGTTGAAAGGAGCTATTGTGTGTCTCCTGTGGTTCAAGGCATTTCTTTAGGCTCTACATTTGCTCTACCCTTGGAGTTTTTTTTTCAATAGAAGAACCTTTGGCTGTTTTCTGTACAGTATGTACAAAATGGTGGTAACCATGGTTACGCAATTAAATGAATTGAGACCTTTGGCTAAAGCTGATTGTTACAAAGGAAGGCTGTGTATTGCGTTCTCTATTAACTTTGGAATGGCTACCATAAAAAGAACGTGTGAAACCTTGATACATATGTAGGAAAAACTCATTCTTTTTGAATACAAACGAGCTTTAAATAGGAGAAGAGGGAGCAAAGAGGGGTGGATTATGTGAATGTGGTGTGTGAGGTTGGGCGAATGTGCGTGTGTTTTGTCATGATGCATTATAGTTTCTCCTCAGGAACACATGGCAAGGTATTTACCAAGCCATCTGCTAAAATCGCCTGGCTGAATTGAGCTGACGTCCAGTTGCTAAGGAAATGGATGCTTTTCAAAGGGGCCAGCCAGTGTTGCACACCTGTCAGTGTAAAAGGACCCAGTCTCCCTCGCTCTCTGCCTCTTTCTTCATCTCTTTATGCCTGTGTGTCTGAAGCTCATCAGTCACACACTGTGGTCACATGTGATGAGTGTTCCTGCCTCAAAGAAAATCACTATTGTTATTATTATTATTTTTTGGTTGTTGGTTTTTTGTGATTTGGTGCTCTTGTGTGTAAATTTTAAAGGGGTAGTATGCTGATTTTCTACCAGCTTTGTACAATTTGGGTAGTATGTGTAGGTGAACTGTGGCAGACTTCTCTCAATCTAACCAGTGCCGAGATATTCCTCCTCCCCCCATGGTGAAACAACGCTGAATGATACAAGTTTTGCAAAACACGTAATCTGGTGGAGTTACGCCTTTCCTCTTGGGCTTTTGCTAGAACTAAAGGCTGTACTTACGCATTTTCATATTGCCCGCTACCCATGCCTCCACCGCAGACACGAAGAGTATACAAGCAGATCAAGAGAGCCCTTCTCTCTGTCTCTCAACAAATATAAACCAGGATTATGTTACTGCAGGTCTTCAGAAACATTTTTAGTGCTTTGTTGAGCTGTAACAGCAAGGATTTGTGAACACAAAGTGGGCACCAGAATAATGTTTTAACTTACTGTTTAATTGTAATACGAGATTGTTGAATGGATGAGGCTGCATTATGTCGCTCACCAGCAGGAGCATTTACTGGTCTGGTACAGCACAGTGCATTTTGGTAGTTGTAGTTTCTTTTTTACCTCTTGAGCAAAAGTGAATGCCACAGCCCTTTTCCTCTGTTTTGACTGATCATGTAGCAACAGTTCAAAAGTATTTGCATCTTTCTACTGCAGAGATGGCATAGTTTTATCTGAGGAACCTCTTTGTATCTGTGAAATACTTCTTTAAGAGCAAACCCTCACCTATAGTAGTGTTGACTTCATGTCACTGATTTCTTTTAATGGCAATAATGCTGCTAAGGCAGTTCATGATTAAAGCAGCCTGATGAGTGAGCCGATTTGGATCAGCTCTGTGAGAGGCATAACAAATATTGGCTCAGAAGTAAACGTGGAAAAAGGAGCGTGGTGCACTTCAGCACAGTTGGGGCACGTCAACGAGCAGGTGGTTATGATTGCTTTAGTGTCACAATCCTACGGCCTGCGGCTACACACTTTTCCCAGAAGAAGTTAATGCTGTTGGAGAAGTGTGTCCAGGGCTTGTGATGAGTCTCACAGAACGTGGCTGCGGGGCAGGGCGCGACCTTCACAGAGAAGCTTTGTCATCTCGGCCTGAGCGCCGTGTCCCTGTCTGGGTGACACCTATAGAGGTCACCGCGGGGGCACACTTCTGGTCATAAATCAACAAGGTAACTTGGGATGTGGTGTCCTTTTGGTCCCAATTCTACTGTCCTGCTTGGGCCTTGCCCTAGATTCAGGAGGAGAAATGATATCATACAAGACGGAGCGTTCCAACATAAATAAAAGCTTGAAATATGCTTTTCCCTGAAAGCTTGGAGAGATGTGATCTTGTGCTGAGAGGAGAGGGCTTTATGAGTTATAGGTACAACTGCCGTGAATGCTGCTTATGTGAAGCACTTGGTGTTTTTATTGGATTAAAGGACACATATTTTCATCATAATAGTAAAACAGCTAGATAGATACAATTTTCTTTAGTCTTTACCTATTAAATCCATTTTAAACACGAGGCTGGTAATTAGAGAAAGAGAGAGTGAATGAAGGACTTTATATTTACATATCTTATCAAAGTTTTTCACTGTTGATTTTATTTAGCTTTACCAGCCATGGTCTGAAATTCAAAATTAAAGCTGTTACTTGTAGTGACCATTACATCCTAAGCTCCCTGACAGCACAAACACAACAATAATTACATTAGAATATTGCATAAGTTGCACAAAATATTTAGTTTTTTGCCCTTATTCTGAAAAAGACAAAATTCCTACTAATGCCTAGTAAGTAACGCACATCTAAGGGCAGGACCGCTTTGAGTGACAGGCTGTCTGTGAATCTTTCCTATTGGTCGGCGCAGTCTGTGAGTCAGATCCACCCCTCATTCCTTCACAGAGAGAGAAATACCTGAAAAACTCAAAATTATAAAAAATAGAAAACAAATCCTCAAAAAACTCAAAATGAAAATAACCCATGAAGAAACAACCCCAAAATTAAAAATGATTTAAGGAGAACTAAAAAAAAGGCTTAAATTAATTAATTTTCTATGAATAGACTGATTGATAAATCAACCATCATTGCAGCTGTATTGTATAAACCTTTCGGTAATTTAATGTATACCAAAGCATCAAATTTAGAAATTTAGAAAATTTAGAAAATTTAGAAAAATCCTAAATTGTAAAATAACTAAAGGTGGCAGATAAATGTAGTGAAGTTAAAGTACAATGTTTCCCGTATAATACCGGAATATCCCACAGGTCTTATTCTGGAATCAGAAAATCCAAAAGGAATATGCTGTTTACATGTCCCATATCAAATTCAGAGCATTGTCATATTTGCAATAAAAAGGGAATATCAGTGTGCATGTAAATGTACGATGAGTTCACATCACTGTAATCCAGCTACATAAGGTCAATAACTGAGTGCAAGATCAGAGCTTTTGCTTCGCCTTTGTACTTAACATCAGCTTTTGTGTTCGACGCTCTCTTCACAGTATATTATTACTTTACCATAACAGGACCATCAGCCTTCCATTAGTGAAATATTAATATGCATCTCAGAAAGATAATTACCCCCAGTGCTCTCATCACCCAGACACCATGTGAACTTAGAAACAATCCCTCCTGTCTGTCTGCTGCAGAACAAAAGGGCCTTGGATGGAGGAGGAACATCTTCATTTCCCTCACAGAATACATTTGGCCTGTAAGTGGGCTTGGTTATTGCCGATGCCTGCGTTTGCGTCGGGCACCTGGGATTCTCCAGACCTGTTTGATGTGGCCCTTTTCAAGCACTCTGATCATCCTGTTAAATTGCGGCTAATGGACAGGGCCTGCCACTCGGAGAGGCCCAGACAACGGGGGGACAATTTAGTGACACGCACACACCTGTCCTTTGTAGTTGAGCGAGACATTGTGTGCACAAGCGCATTAGTCTCTGCGGTGCTCATACAGGCACTTTGTGAGCTGCAGTGTAGCCAGAGCTGCCATTTAGGCCTGAATAACCCCAGGTGCCATTACCTTGGGTACCTGAATATCCCCCCCCCCCACCCCCCCTTTACAAACACACTCTGACCAAACAATACACAGACAGTGAGGGCAGAGGGTGCTTGTACATATGCTTGTGTGTGTTATATATTGTGTGACATTATGTGTTTGTGTGACTGCGTGTACACAGTTGATTGTCTTTTTCCCTATGGGGCAGAGCTGATGCATAGCTGCACCTGTCCCCTCAATGGAGAATAATAGATGGGGGGAGGTGGCACTGAGCCAGGCCATCGCAGAGGCAGACCATGTTGTCCACTGTATAACAAATTGGTTCATGTCAAAAATGTTGGTTATTTTTTCATTTTACAAAAATATTCACTGTTCCCTCTTTTATTTCAATATTTCCTGTTTTTTGAGACAAGCTCCTCACTATTGGTTTATTGTGTTTTAATGGACTTAAATAGATACGATGCTTTACATCAGACAATGTGGGTAGTATGTGCAAGATTCTGTTACTGCGTTGCCCAATTTCTTGCCTAAAATGTTTTCAAAAACATAGTTTGTAAACAGGAAGTGGGTGCCATACTCTTTCCTGTTTTATTAAAATGGAGGCTTGAAGAAACTGAGATCAAACGTTAAAACTTCGCACTGATCAAATATGAACCAAGATTCTGTTTTTCTAATCAAGTATATTTAAAGATACTGCAGGTATTACATCAACAACAAAAACAGAAAACAAATAAAGTACAGTACAGATCATTCATAGTAAGGTATCATTTTAATCAAGCTGCTAACACAGGACATCACACTGAGTGCTTTTAAAGGTCCAAAATAAATAATCAGTGACTGAAAATGCGACCTATACAATTGGTCCAAAAGAAAGAAAATGAAAACAGCAAATAGAAATCCACATAATTACACTATCAACAAGAGATTAAGTCAGATAGACTTCTGTAGCCTTCTCTCCATCTAGAAATGTCATGCAACATTTTCATATCTTATCAAAGGTAGAATATTTACCCTCAGTCATAAATGTAAGTCTTTCAAGGGCAAGAGAGTGTGATAGACTGGCAAGCCAGGCTTGTGAGCTCAGTCTGGTAGGAGATTTCCAGGATTTGGCTTTGGTGTGGAGTGCTTGTAATAAGCATAGTAATTTTCTTATGTACAGGAAGAACCAAGATTCTGTTACTTTGTTGCCCAATTTCTCACCTAAATGTTTTCAAAAACATATTTTAGTGCACTGCTTGGCTGAAATATGAGAGTTTGTGAACAGGGAGTTGGTGCCATACTCTGTCCTGTATTATCAAATGTTAAAATGAGGCATAACTGATCAGATATGAATCAAGATTCTGTTACTGCGCTGCCACCTTCTTACTTGAAATGTTTCCAGAATCATTTTTAACAGTGGTACGAGATTATTTATTAATAGCTGGCCGCCAGATTGTTTTTGGACGTGCGACTTGTATCGCGTCACCCACCAGCTGGAATGTCTATTGGTCTGGTATGGCGCAGTGTATTCTGGTAGTTGTAGGTTGTCTACCTCTTGAGCATAAGCGAATGCCACAGCCCTTTTTCTTGTTTTCTCTGCTCTTGTAGCACCTATTTTTAAAGTACTTCCACCTTTCTAATATGCAAACAGACAAGTTTTATAAAAGATCATCTTTCCTACTGTGAAATACTTCTTTTATATCTTTATATCTGTATCTGCAACAATTGCAGTGCATGCTGTCTCTCTCTGTTGCTGCTGCTGCTGCTGTCTTAAATTAGCTGTTATCAGACTCTTTAACATTAAAGACACAAATATTGCCCCAAAATAAATCGACGTATCAGCCAATCACTGATAGGCAATAGATTCGTCCAGTTGCCCAACCCTTCAGTATTCTGCATGAGATGCAGAATGCATTAAAATTTCAACATAATTAACACTGTATATACTTTTTCTTATTAAAACAGTGCTTCAAAAGTATAATTATCTTAATAAAAAGACCTACTTTATGTTTTTTAAGTGTGTGCCCTGGCATAGCAAATGGGCTTATTTTTGGCGCATTTTTACTGCAGCCGTGACATTTCTGCTAATTGGCGAAACCTTTAACGGAGCAGAATCAACTCTTTGTTCCTGAGCGCTAACAATCTTTTCAAATTAAGCACAAATATCACAAATTATTATTCCTCAACAACAACCAAACAATGAAAAACAAAACCAAGGCCCGAGTAAGGAAATCAACACTGCCTGTACAAACACACCGCAGGCTACTTTTCTGAAGTGTGCTGGAACAAAAAACTGAGCAGGTAACTGAGCAGAACCTTTGAGAAATGTCCGAGGCTTGGCTCCAAACCAAGCCCATATTGAATGGCACCTAACAGTTTTAAATCAAGTCTGTGTGCCCAGCATCTGATGTGGGAGGGACTGGGAAAGGCTTTCTGTGAGCGCACCGGGAGATTTTTATATTTGAGCTTAGTATGTGTGTGTGCGTGTTTGTGTTTGTGTGGACAATGACAGTATCTGTTGTGCCAGAGGAACTGATGAGCAGGTGGTCTGAGTGGGATTCAGCATACTCTCTCTCCCTCCTATTCACACTAGCACTCATCTCTCTCTGCTTCTGTATCTGTGCATGTGTATCTGTCTGTCTCTCGGGCGGTCTCACTCTCTTTTTCTGTTTTTCTTGTTTTATTTCATTTTGGTTTTCTTATATTTGAATCATGGGTTAGTGTGCTGCTTGGGCCGAGCAGAAAGTAATGCAGCTTACTTTTGAAACAGATGAAGGAGTGGGTCTACTTAGAATGGGGATAAATGTTGAAAAATGAAGCAGAATTAAATTCAATTTATTGAAAAGTACACTCTGCGGACATGACATGCAATATGGGAGTTTTGACACCTGTGCTAGAATGTATCTTTGATGTTGCGATGAATAAATCATTACAGGAACTCTCCTCTTCTGTTACAAAGGCAGTGCAGTGTTACATGACTCAGAGGACACTGGACAATACCCTGTGCCCACACACACACACACACACACACACACACACACACACACACACACACATGCATACTTTACATACCATCACTAACCAGATGTCTGTGTCTATTGATTGCTCCAGTGACATGGTTCAGTGACGTTCCATTTCGCTGATGTGAACACTCGCTGTCCACACACACACACACACACACACACACACACACACACACACACACACACACACACACACACACACATGCATAGACACACGTAGACACACACTCGAGCAGCTCAGGATAATACACTGTACGGTGTGCCTCGCATCATTCACGCTAAGTCTAATATGACCCATATGTTCCTGGAGCTTTGTTGACCTGTTTGGACAGTGACACAGTGTTGAGTATCACCCTCATTCAGAGGATCAGGTTATCGATCTACATCTAACAGAGATGAGGTGTCCCGTGTCCTCCTTCCTCTCACTCACGTTCATGCTACAAAATGTAGCAAATTTGAATTGAACTTCAAACTTTAAATGTAATGTGGAAAATAGACAGGGCTATGTATGAAACCTTTAGTAATGACTCAGGTGCAGTTATGAAAATTCATTGTTCTCTTACTTATAGTCATTAAATAAAATATTTAGGTTCATGTACGCACTGGAGTATTTTCATGTTAAGATACTTTACATTAATATTCCAGCTACAATGTGGGATTATACACAAAACACAGAATCAATTCATAAAGTATGACGCAAAATCTACCGAACAGGACTGTGTAGGGTTGTGCAGCATAGTATTGCAAAATTTTTGTGTGGCAATATCATGTCATTACAGGGATGCCAATTATTGATTTCTTTATTATATAATTTATTGTATCAAAACACAAATGTTGGTATATTACCAGAATCATATAATCAATAGCTTTTTCTAGTTTAATAGAAGCATTTTGTGCACGGTAAGCAGACTAAAAACTTTATCTTATTATATAAAATAAATGTTAAAATTTTCCATTGGGGACATAATATGCATTTGAAAAAAGGTAATATATTGAACTATATTTTATCCCAATACTCAGCATATTGCAAAACATTTAAAATTGGCATAATATTGCACCATGATATTGTGATAAAATTGTATGTAATTACATCTGCTTATTACTATATTAATATTGTTTTGGCATTATATGAGATAAGATATAGTCTTTGATTGTGGATATCATTATAGTGGAAGTGTTGTCTTTTGCTTGTTTTAAAGGCTGCATTACAGTAAAGTGATGTGATTTTTCTGAACTTACTAGACTGCTCAAGCTGTTCTTATATTTGCCTTTACCCACTTAGTCATTACATCCATGTTACTGTCACAGTGTCATTTTGTTAATCCTTTGTGAAAGCACCAATAGCAATATTGTCACAATATCGATATCAGGGTATTTGGTCAAAAATATTTTGTAATATTTGATTTTTTTACTGGCTAGGTCTACTATCAAATGGTTTTGATAGCTAAAATTAGCTAATGCACCAATTTTAATTATCTGATCATATAAAAACACAACACTGAATGAGGCTGTTATGCAATATTAGTAATTTACTTTTGATACTTTTAGTGCATATAATTTGTGAATACTTATGTACATAAGCTCAAATGAAATTGTAAATGCTGAACCTTCACTTCTCATGGTGTAGTTTCATAGTATGCTATTGGTGTTTGTACAGAGGCATTTAATCTGAATGCCACTTTCACCAGTCAGATACCAAAAAGTGGACTTTTTTTAAATGACTGCGTGGGTAGTTCTGTAGAAAAAAACATTCCTCAAAGCAAAGGATAAAACAAGTATTGTTTTGGTATCATTAGGGAATTCTGTGAAACATAATGGCTTCAATTACAGAAAAAAATTCTGCTCTGTTTTTCGAAATTAACAACATTATTGTTTTAGAACTATGACAAAAGTTTTAATGGAAAAAATCAGCAGATTTTTCATAAATTGTTCTCATAATTATCAGATAATTAATTCAGAAAAACAGCGACATTTTGACATTTTCTTCTTTTTCACACGTGAATGCATTAGGCATTTAATAATTCAAATGATACCCAGCTTTTGTGGAAAAAGTTAAGGAAAAATAGTTCAATGTAGAGCTGAAATTAGTAGATTAATCGATTACTCAGTCTGAAAATGTATTATGAAAAAGATCTTCTACTTTATAATAGTTTCTCATTTTTCAAGCAAAAGTGCTAGCATGTTAACATTTGCTACGGTATTTGTCCTATGTGATAGTAAATATGTTTGGGTATTGGACTCTTTGGGAAAACCATACAAGATGTTGACGATGTCGTCCAATAATGTGTTTTTTTAGACCAAACAGTTAATCAACTGATAAAAAGATACTGAAAATATTCGTTAATTGAAGCCCAAAGCTCAGGTATATTGTTTTGTTTTCGTATTTGATATCTTGGGACCACTTGTCTGTTTTTGCTGTATTAGTCTATATTAAATTCATAAATGCCATTAAAAAAATGCATTAGCATGATCTATAAGTGACACATTCTAGCCGTGGCCTGTCGGCACTGATGACTGAGCAAGATGTGAGCTGAGTAACGTTGCTTAACGACTGATGTGTCGTGAATAATAAATATCAGGTCTCTGCTGGCCCATGACAAACATTCCTACAGGAACATTTAAGTGTTGTGGTTTCTTTTATTGTGTCTGTAGTTCATGACGATGTGATGTGAACGACTTCTGCAGTATATTCAGTAGCAAACCGTTTTTCATTCCTCCCTGTACTCACTGCGACGTCAGCCTAAGGCAAGAAAAAAGCCAGACAGTTTTAAATATGCAAATATTTTAGGAATTAGGGGCTTGATTTGAATAATGATGTGAAACGATGAACTCATTTTTGCTGGAGAGGAAGAGACATGTTAACTGTGGTCCACTGTCCTTTCTCATTAGCTACAGCACATCAAGCCTGCAGTTGCTGTGTTACTCTGTGTGTGTGTTCATATATGTGTGTTTGGATGTGTAGTACAAACCTTTAGTCTTCATGGCTCTTTAATTAAGGAGTATTTTCTTGCATTTTTTTATGTCAGCTCTTTATCAGTTATGGCACAACAACTGAAACCTCATAACCAAGGGGAGACACGGGCGTAAGGCAGGAAGATAAACGGCAAAACTGCAGACTGGACTGTGGATGTACAAATTCATCTGAAACATAATAAGTTCTTGTTTTATCTCCTGCTTTAATCGTACATGAAAATCTGCTACTGCGGCGCCGTTTCATCATTTATGCCTTTACGCTCTCAGCAGATATTTAATTGAAAGCTTCACTCAGATGATCTTTGTAAATAATACTTTTTTAATGGACCTAGAAAGTGCGAGAGAATTTATCATTCATGTTTTGATACATGACTGTAATGTGCTGATAATTTCCATCAGGGCTGGGGTGCTTGTTAATATTTATTGGCTGTTTTGTTAAGTCGTAAACCGTAGATCAATAGAGGGTGCACTTACGGAAATTAGATAAAGGATTTATTTTTATTGGTATTGATTATGGAGTCTGGTAGAAGGAGAGAGGGAGAGCGAATTGTCTCTGTATTACCTTTGTGAGAAAAGCTGATTTGACTAATTTGTCAGTTTGTCATCGACTGTTTAAAATTTTGTCTTATGGTCTTTGATCAGTTCTAACAAAAAAGTTGATACAACCACACAGAGAATATAGAGCTACTTTCATTGCCTTTGCCATTTAAAGAATATTGGGTTTTTTTTTAAATTTAACTATAGAATTTTGAAGGATTAGTTTGTCCTACACATAACTATATAATTTAAATTATACTGTGACCCTTAACACTTTATAATAATAAAGTAATAATAAAATGGACATCCCACTGACGGCCAAGAGAGATAGCTGTTTGCATGAGTCTGTTTAAATCGATCAAAAAAAAGAACCATAGTAACTAGAACATGCATTGTTTTTGCAGCAGAAACATCAGGCTTCTTTCTTTCCCGTCATTGCGTCATGACCTTTCGTTACCTTACCTTGCATGCTGTGCAAACGTGGTATGTATATTGGCATTTCCCTCATAATGGCTGCGGGATGTCGTTGTTTCATTAGTACTGTACGTATTGATCTAAAATAAGAGCCATAATAGTTTGAGGATTCATTCTTTTGGCAACAGAAAGCTAAGGCTTCTATCTTCGGCATCAATACGTCATTACCTTATGTTACCTTACCTTGCGTGTGGTGCAAACGTAGTATTTTGTTGTAAATATGCCAGAATTTCTCCCAAGATTTTTTCCGTAATGACCATTGGAGATTGTTGTTTGTTTATCAATCTAAAATCAAAACCATAGTAGCGAAAATGTAGAGTCTTTTTTGCAGTAAAAAGCTGAGTGTTCTGTCTTCTGTGTTATTTTGTCGTATGCTGGTAATGACATCTTTGCACTACGTTACAGACAGTGCAAAACTGCACCCTGGCACCAGAGGAATGCATAATGAATCCATCGACTATATTTCAAAAACTGGATAATGGACATAATTTAAATAGCATAACAAATGTTTTCTTTGTTTCTGCATTTAAAACATTTTTGTGATGCGTTTTTCTTTTTTGTACAATCCAAAAAAAAACATTTCCAATATTTGTAATTTTTTGACAGAATTTAAATGCTGTTCTCATTCATTGTGATTTATTTAATTACATATCATCTTAGCTTAGGTTGTACAGATTTTAGGGATATGAAACATTAGAAGACGCTCCAAGAAATAACATCACAATAAGCAAAAATACCAATAAAGGCACTGGCTCATCATTTCTTTTGCAAAGTTCAAAGGGTTAAACACAATAAGAAAAGGATTTATGTAGAGGAGGGTACTTCATTAACAATGTTTGTGTCTCTGAATGGTCGCAGTTCTGTGTGTATTAGTTTAAGAGTGCGTTTTCCAGTGTGAAGCATCAGCACGACATTTACAGCTTAACGCTTTTTATTATTTGTTACTGTGTTCTTCCATTTGCTGCTCATGCACATGTGCTCGCCCCGGCTTGTGTCTGTGTTCATGATTATTGTGCGAATTGAGCTGTGAGTGGGTGTTGTCCATTGACCAGTACATAGCAAGCTATGCCTTGGCAGGTGTGGGATGCTATGTGGGCTAACTGAAGTCCCTCAGCCAGCCTGTTAGCCAGCCAGTCATCCACTCAGTCAGCCAGCCAGCCAGCCAGCCAGCCAGCCAGGCACAGAGAAAGGCAGAACACAGCTGTCTGAGCAGGCCTCCATTATCCAGCACTATCTATTGATTCACCCTGTGGGATTTTTCCTCTTTGGCATGGGATCATCTGTGAACACACACCAGCACACTAACCCCTGCACACAGAAGCAGGCGTGTACACTGACACATGTGCACCTTCTCACATGTATGCACAGATGCAGCACATACAAAAATGGAACACACACATGGGCTGAGATTGATAGCCAGGGGGGGATCTTTCATTTTTCTTATATATTTATTTTTGTATTTTACGGTTTCGTCTTCTGACATTGGGGAGTACCCCCCTTCACTCTGCAGGGTGCTGCTGTGCTGTTCTGTTTTCTCTAATTATAGAGCATGGTAATGGGCAAGGACCCATAAAGAATATCTCTGACGCTATAATTACTTTGGCTGCTCGCAAAATGAATCAGATAGTGTCAATAGGATTAACAGAATGGTTTGGGTTTTAATTTTTATCTCCACCATAGGTCTGGTTGCTTCTGTTTGTTTGATATTTCATTATTTCTCGACTTTTAAATCAAGTTTACCGAAGAAATATGAGGACGATGCGTTAAAACTACCTCCCATCCCAGCTCTTTGATTATTTTGTTTCTTCGATTAGTTCGTTTTTTTATATAATTCTCGTAGATTACAACATTCAAAAGAAAGATTATGTTATTGCACAATGTATCATAAGTAAACAAAACAACATGTTTGCATTTTTTATCCTCCCACATGTAATTGTATGGACAACCCCGGCAGTAATGATCAAACGAGTAAGCGTTTTCATCAGCCAGTGTACACAAACAAACCAACAGATACAGTATGAGCGAGTGTAAACTCCAGATGATCATATGATTAATGTATTTGTCCTATACACGCAATCTTCAGTGTTATTGCCAATAAATAATGCATGAGCCCCAGCCTTTGTTTATGGTAAGACGTAATGCATGGTTCTGAGTATTCTGCTTTCATGCCAAGAGATGCCTCTCAATACAACGTGCCTCCTCCTGTCCTCTCGCTATACTGTATTCTGTGTGTCTCATTTCTCTGCAACTCCGCTCACAGCGCTGGCAGCAGGCGAAACAGGGAGAAAAAAAAAGTTAATGAATAATAACAGCCGTTAATCTCTGATGGAAAACATCTTTTCATATGAAAATCTCCAGGTTGATCTCCCAATCCCACCACATTGTCAATCTGGAGTATGGAGGCCCTAGAGGGAAAGGCTCTGTAATCTGCTCTTAATCTGTGTCTCCCTCCTCTCCCCTCCCCTCGCACAATATCCTCAACAGCAGCTGTTTAGCGCGCTCCGCTTGTTTTCATCACTATAGATTGTCTTTGAATATCACTCTAATATTTAAAGTGTCTCTCTCCTGAGATTCTCCCCGGAGATGATAGGACAACCATTTAGGGCTATTGTACAGAAGGAATGTGTACTTGGCCAGCCTGTATCTAATTTGGAAATTATAGTGATTACGAGCTAAATATAAAAACCTAGGATTTTGAGGCTGTAAGAGGCCTGCAGCGAAAGCTTACTGTATTGTTTGCCAGATGCGTGCGCACACACACACACACACACACACACACACACACACACACACACACACACACACACACATGCACACACATGCAGGGGAATTGCACAAACAGGAACACACGCGCACAATGGAGGAAAAAGCCGCCTGATGCGCTAAGTGCTGTTGTGTTCTGTCGAGTGCGTGTCAGCCTCTGTCTCGGCTGCCCTCTCTCCTTGCTCTTGTTCTTTCTCCGTCCGTCCGTCTGTCTGTGCAGAGGAAAAACATTTGGAGCAGCACCGCTAAAAGCCTGAGAGCGGGGACGCAGGGAGCCTCCTCGGGCTCTTAGTCCACTCTGGACTTTAAATGGAGCCACACACATGATGGCTAACAGATGTTAGCCAGATTACACGCAACATGGGCCCAACCTCGCCTCAACTGCCACTGTCTGTTTGCCTCCACTCAAACGCTCCAGGTTCGAGTCCTCCTCCCCCTCTCTTCTCTAGCTGCTTCTCACTTAAACCCAGTGGTTAAAGGGTGATCTGCAGGGTCATGGATGCTGTCTAGTAGACCCCTGGTTGCATGCTCTGAGGGTAATGTATGTGTGTGTGTGCGAGTGTGTGTGTGTGAGGTTGTATTGTTGGAAAACGGGGAGCGTGACGAGAGTCTGCTGTGGATATAATTAATAGGCCACATGCGGCTGCACCAAATGTGTCACAGTGAGGGGAAATCAATCGATGGAGTCTGCCGGCATAAAGGGTGTGTGTGTGTGTGTGTGAGTGTGTGTGTGGGTGGGTGGGGGGTAGTTGATGGAAGGGTGGAGGGGGAGGGGCAGGAGAAGAAGGTGGAGTGGGAAAGAGGAGCGGGACCCAAGAGGGGAATGAAAGAGAAGAGAGACAGGGAGAAAGACATGGGAGGAACCATGGGAGAAGGAAAGAGGGACTCTGGACGAGAGCAAAGGAGTAAGAAAATGTTCCAGAGGTGGAGGGAGGAGGGTTTAAATCTCCCATCTCAGCTGGATAGAAATCACAGCCTTCAGCAGTATCCTGCTGAGACATTTGACATGGAAATTCATGACCGTGTCAATATATGGACACAACGTAGATCTAACACATACATCACAGGAAACTCCCCAGCCGCACATTTAACAGCTGCTTTTATCCAATCCGATTCAACTTACCGTGCATTTAGTGTGGAAGTCACAAGCGAAATCAAACCATTACTCCCGTTCTGCCGCAGATATCGCCAGTGCTTTGGAACTAATCGCACCGAAATTAGGATACCTAAATGCAGCAGCATCGATACTTTGGACTCGCCGCCCAAGTAGCGAGATATCCTTCCTTCTCAGCGCCCAAACTCTGCAGTTGGCCTGTTTTTAAAGAGTGCATATCTAAGTTTGGAGGCAGGGGAGGAAATCAATGGAGATAAGAGTTGGATAGAGAGCTGTGTGTTGAACAGGCTGGCAGCAGACTGAGAGAAGCAGCCTGTCACCAGCTGCAGGGCCCTCTCTGTGTGAGAGTGTGTGTGTGTGTGTGTGTGTGTGTGTGTGTGTGTGTGTGTGTGTGTGTGTGTGTGTGTGTTTGTTTGTGTGTGTATCTGTGCGGGACACGGGGACACATCTAGGCACACAGTCACTGATAGTGCTGCCAGGCGCCAGACACCCATAGATGAGACAGGGGGCGTTATCGCAGGCTGCTGTTGCTGTTGCCCTTGGAACTTTAAGTCATGTGGGTAGGTTTTACAAAAAACCCCCCCAAAAAACGAAACATGCACATCCATACACTGACATGCATTTAATGCACATCACTTGAGCTGACCTTCCTCCTCTACCTGTAAACTGTCTGTCTGAGAGCTGGAGACAAATGTATCCACCAGATTATTGGGTGTAATATGCACTCTGGGCCTAAAACCTTTCAGGATGAATAGTGACTGCTTAGCCGTGTTGATTGTATTTCCAAAGGTTCACTGCAGCAGTGACGGCAGAGATTTAAATATGAATGTCAAGCTTAAAGAAATCCGTATTGAGGAATTTATTATAACCTACTCTAACTACATAGTATTTTCCTAAAATAAATTGTTCTGGAAGTGCACTGTTATTTCTGCTCTACGTTTTTATTTCTGCACCCACTTCATTATTGTTTGTCAGCGAGGTTTTCTGAAAAATCAAAGCCAGGCCTTCTCCTGCCTCCAGTCTTTTAATTTCATATTATAGGTTTCTGTGCCAAATAACATTCTCCATTCAGTGATGTTACACACCATATGTGGTTTTATAATTCTCTGGGCATGGGGTTTAATGCCTCTTACTAACATTTTAATGCAGAGCACCAACATATTTGCATAGATATTTAAATGTCAAATTTAACATAATTCATGTAGTGTTGAATGTTTTCGGTAGCTTGCAGATATATGTATATTTCCATGTGGCCTTTTCACATCGGGTGATGCAAGTTTAACATAACTCTATCAGGAGCTATTCTCTGGTGATTGAAAGGCCCTGTGTGGTTATTGTTGGGTGTCTGGATGCTTGGATGACAGTTTCTGAGCAACAAGGCACTTCAGACATCACATGCTGCGTGGTGTATGGCCTACAGTGACTTAAATTTTACACAAATTCCCAAGACTTGCCTTTGTTTTTAAACCTTTTATACCTTGTTAATTTTTTTCCAGAACTGACACCTAAGGATTAGCACTTTTAAGTATATTTTTTTCATTTTATATTATTCCAAGTGGTGTCTGTGTAGCTTTGAATATTAATTTTTATCTTCCTAACTTCAACATTCATTTACCTTCATATGTTTGATACTGCTGCTTCAGAATTACAGATTCTGGGTAGGAATTAGCCTTATAGGAATACTTAACCCCCCCAGTGTTATGTTGGATTAGTGAAGAAAACTTTGTTTTACATGCATGCCCCCACAGTGAAGGGAGATTTCAAAAATAGAGAAAATTCTTGAAAAATTGGAGAACAACAGCAAAAGTATATCAAAACATCCATTTACAAACTCTCACAACTCATGCAGTATAATTCAAGTCTCATTTATCCAGTCTTACGCACAGTACTTCCCAAACAGATGCATTTCGCGTTGGAACTCCGCTCCAGCATTTTATTGAACAAAGTTTAACACACGTGCCTGTCCAGGCATACTCGTGTGTGGAATATGTTTTAAATAGTAAAGTTTTAGAAGAAATCCATGTGTGTGGGGAGTACTGGGCATACAACTGGATATATGAGACTTGGATTACACTGCAAGAGTTGAGTAAACTCTCTAAGTAGTTTCTAAACAGATGTTTTGATAGAGTTTTGCTCTTAAAGGTGGAACCCATTTACTCCAATTCCTCAAGAATCTTCCTCAGTTTTTGGATTCTCTGTTCCTCTTTAAGACAAGCGAGGAAAAAAAAACAACATTTTCTTCACAAATTCAATGTAACATGGGGTAATTGAGTAATGAATATAGGGGCTCTGTGCAAAATTCAGAGCATATGAGTTGTCTGGACACAGTTCTTATCATGGAGGTGGCTGAGTCTGTGGTTCGTGGCTAATGGTGTTAACGCCATAAACAGTGCTAAACAATGACAGTAGTGCAAACGTGTTAAACTGGGGTAACCGGATGTTGTGGGCATTACAGTAGCAACAGTTCTTTTAGACCTGCTCTTTGTGTTGCACTAACATGTTTTTACCTCGTATATGAGCCCCTTTCAGCCAGAGGATGCTCATGATCAGTGTCTTATATGTATTGGGATTAAACAGGAGGAAAGGGTTATCCGATAACCCCTGCAAGAATTGCAGCGTCACGCCACAGATATTGAAAGTGGACAGGCTTGCTGAGCTGGAGGTTTGCTGGTTTGGAACACAGTCAGTTTATTAAGAGCTGACAGTAATGGCCAAGACAGCAAGCTACAATGAACTAGATTTCAAAGTTTGCATTTTGGAACAAAAAATGAAGAAAAAAAACCAAACAAACCTGAATACAAATGTACCAACTGCAAGTATTATTAAATTCTTTGGACAAAATGTAAAAGTAAATCTAAGGGCCTGAACCTTGCATGTAGACAGCCCTGCAGTGCACTCCACAACCCTGCCAACCACTCTATATACAACAGTAACAAATCAGACCTGAGATTTATTTTACCCCAGTGTAATCCAGGCATGTTTCTTTGCATTTTGCTCCTCCATCTGAACTCTTTATTGGTGACAGCCACTTTAGATCAGGTGGTTGTTGGTTTGTTGGTTTTTGGGGAGATGGGGGGAGCAAAGGAGCTGTCATTTGGTCTAAGGAACACACACCCCAGACCCAGTGCTGCCTGGTCTCTGTAACACCCCTCGCTGCCTCCCCCTAGTAAACAGTCCATTAGCGTAGTGCTCCAAGGTAAACATATTTACTGGCTGGTGACGGCTTGCCAGTGTGGCTCCTCAGGCCCCGTGGCAGAGGGGATTTCATTAGGCAGAGGGCAGGGGGAGAACGGAGGAAATTAATGTGCCATTCAAGATGATTTCTTTGTTTCCCATCAACATGATCACAGACAGGCCGCAGGGAAGAGATGATTTACGCACACAAAGGAAAGAGACAGGGAGAGAGAGGGAGGGTAAGAGGGAGGGAGAGAAAATATCACAAAAGGCTCCCAGTGCGTGAAATGTCTTCCTTTTGGTGAAAATGCTCTTGTCATGATTTTTGTTATGGCTTGAAGTGCTGGAATTGTTTTCAGTCAGAAAAGCTTTCTTGTTTGTCATTAAGGATTGGAAATGGAAGTATTTCTGAGCAAAAACACCAACAGGCACAACAATGTAATGCAATTTTTTTTCCCACACTATCTACACACAGTAATCCAACCAATGCTGTGATGTCCTGCAGCTTCGTTAAGAACCGCAATAGTTGTTTTTTCATACAGTACAACCTGGAGGATATTATTCTGTGGCCTGCCTTGTTTATTAATAACTGCGGTTCACCAATTAATTATCTGGAAAGTACACACAGCTGATGGCAGAACATTGTGTATGTTGGAAAATAATTTGTGCTGCTGTATTGTTTGTCCACAGAAGTAGAGCTACTTAAATCCTGAGTTAACAAACTTTTCTTAGGTCGTATTTTGTTGATATGAACAAAATATTACCATCAAATTATCATACAAAATAATTTGAATTTCAAATTTAGCTCAAGTCCTGAATAGCAGCATTTGTGTAGATAAGTGGAGTCCTGTTTTGGCAATTCAACATTTTTGAGTTGAAATGAGTGAAACGTAATAAGGAAAGGTTCTGGTTAAAAGTAGGCGGCTTGGTCTTTAACAAACACAGAAAGTGACTCAGAAATACTGGATGCTAGCCTGTCTTTAGTTGGAGAGGAGTACTCTTCCAAATGAGTAAGCTCCATAAAGGCATAAAACCTGGTATTCTTAGAAAATGAAACACTGAACACCCTGAAGTGCATGATGTCACTTGTATTAGTTTTGGAAGTTGGTTGGAATATTTATGTACCTCTGCTTTTACTCTGTATTAAAGTACTTTGTGCTGTGCTGGATCATTCGTACAAGTTAAGCTCCTATTGTGGCTCTTGTTTTCGTGGATGGAGGAACAGTTGGAACTGGGAATCATGCAGTGTGGTGGCTTCTGCCTTTTTTTGCTGATGATGTGTTCTTGGTTTTATCAGGATGTCACCTTCACTTTGAAATGTAGCAGTTTGATTAAGACATTGGGATGAAGATCAGCACGTTCGAGTCTGAGGCCATGGCCATGGTAAACTTTTGAAAAATTTGTTTTGATGCAGAAAAATGCATGTACATCTACAACGATTGATTGATCAATATAAAATGCCTTGCAGTGTGGCTGCTCTAACCTGTTAACATGGGCACTGAAAAACCTCCAAAGAGGTTCCGTGTTCATGCCTGGGCATTAGTCTTTTGTGTAAAACAGGCTCTTTCTCTCTCAGATTGAAATCAAACTGTTCCACTTAGCACTCCCCCTCGAGGTTTGAAGAACTTATGTTGTGAAGAGTGGATATGAAGGATTTTTCTGTTGCGTTTGTTTTAATTTGTGTGATTTTGACTTTACATTGTGTCTATGGTTGTGACGTGTTAGCTGTTAATGTATTTGTTTTTGCTTTCTGCAGCACTTTTTTTTTCATTCGCAGTAGTTCCAATTGCTGTATTAGATTTGGATGTATTTTTGATTTGGCACTGTCTGTGAAGCTGCCGCATGTTCCTCCTAATGGAAATGTTCAGAGTCATTGTAGCACATTTGCCCTTATTGGCCACCGTACTTTTGTTTTTATAAGGATGAAGACGTTTTATTTCTTTGAAAAGGCATTATGTTTTGTAAAATCAGTTGTTATAGTTATTTGCGCATACAGCCTACATATATGATGTACATCCATGAACTATACCTAACCATGTATTCGTAGCTCTCCTCTCTCTCATTTTGTTTCTCTTCCACCTCTTACTCCATTCAGGTCATACTCAGGGTCATATGACACCTGTGAGCGATGTGCTGGGTGACATGAGCTGCATATAAATGCCTGTAGAAGAAAAACAGGCCCCTTTTTATTTACACACACATACACACAGAGTGTATGTTCAGGTGCCCATCTCGCTGTGCTAGGAGGCAGTTTTATGTAGTTGGTGACCTTAGACTGTGGAGCAGGTGTTTAGGGTCTGATAACATCATGACAGAGAGTACAGGTGTGACTGCATACAGACAGGAAGGACACACTCACACAAATAGAAGCACGCACAGACACCTATTGTATGCCATATTGGATGGCACAGCTCTTTGTTCACTGACCAAAAGACGGCAGCGTCATACCGCAGGGGGATTATTCTCACGTTTGGATACAATGTGCATACAGCTGTGAATAAATAAAATCTGTTTAAAAGAAAACTAGCAAAGACATGGATGTGCTCTACCCTAGGCTGCCCACTCAATATAAGCCTTTATACAAACATGCATCTGCTTAATACAAACAATGCAGACATAATTAATTAACAGTGATTATTTGTGTTTTGTGTTTACTTTCTGTGAAATCCGAACCATTTACATACATGTCACTTCCACATTGGCAAATAACTGCTTGTATTTGTCTGTTTTACAAGGCTTTTGCAGTTGAAAGTGATCAGAAAACCCATTTATTCCCCTTTCAAGCTGCAGTATTTGAGCATGTGTGCATCTGTGTGCAGTGGACATGCATATTTAAGAGCCCTAGAGGTAAATGTCAGCTTTCACGCCGTCCAGGGGGAGACTTGTCCTCTGCACCATCATGTGGAGAAAAGCAGTACAGCAGTGACTTCATTGACATTCCTCTCATAAAAGCAGCGGCTAACCTCGGCCTCAGAAAGTAATCCCTCTTTACTGAGACGTGTGGAGGAAGAGGACGCAGTGTAAAGCTGATCGATTTGATCCCAACCAGGAAATTGTACATGTGCTTTCCAGAGCTATGAAGTTTGTCCGCTATGCTGCCATCCAATCCCGTACTTATACCCCGGGGATGAATACATAAACTGTTTCTGTGCAGCTTCAAACCGTGAAGAGATGTTTGTAAATTCACACTATAATGTAAAGTACAGTTGTTGTTTTGTTTTTTTGAGAAGTCCTAGCCTGCGGGGTGATGCTTTGTTGATATCCAGCGAGGCCCAAGGTACAGCGTTGATAAGGACTGATATACAGACAGAGAATGTTTTGTCTCTCCAGTTCTCATTGAGCATGACAGAGAGGATTTCAGAGAGACTGCACTGCCAGATGGGAGATTGTTCCTTCATGGGTATTGTCTGCGAAACGCCTCGGAATATGTCAGCTTTATCTGTGTTAAAACATACCAAACATTTTTGCATGCGATACTGTGGTACCGAAGCTATAGCCTCTCCCATCTGTGCCGTTGCAAACTGTATCTCGGTCCTGCAGCATCCAGTACACAAGGCAGAAATAACTCCACTGATCTGAGGAGAAGGCTGCCACTGCCAAATTTGTGATACGTAAATGTGTGAAATATTGTGATATTGAGACATGGTTCCAGATAGATTATGTTGTATCAGTGAGCTGTGTTTTATCCCTCTCCCCGCCACTCTCTCCTGCTCGCTCTCTCCCTCTCTATCTCATTCACACACACATACACACATTGACACACATAATGCTCTATCGTTTCCCTCATCCCGTGCAAGAGGTGTGAAAGGCAAATATATGCTCTCCTTCACTGTGGACATAATACTGAGGTCATGAATGGAATGTTAATGAATGTTTTACCACATACCTCTATCAGCACACACACACACACACACACACACACACACACACACACACACACACACACACAGTCACACTCGCGCAGCACGATTTGCAGAGCGAGTACCAACTTAGCCAAAACCATAACAATACACTATTTCAAATATGCATTCTTGTGCACGCAAGTGGGTGTTTTTTTTTTTTTTTTTCAGACCACGGCAGCTTGCTTTGACTTGTAGCTACAAGAATGTGAAAAAGAATGAGAAAAACAAAAATTAAAACTGACCAGCTACTGGAGTTAAAGAGAGGCAAAAACAATTCAGCCATACAGCCAAGCTGGTCCGTTTCTGAACGCGACCCATGAACTTCAAATCCATGTCACATTGGAGAATTGCAGTAGAGGAAACAAAGGGGACAGAGGGTGTGGGAAGGAGAGGGCCGTGGCTTGCAGATCACTAGGCTGTGTTTGAGTATCTTATCGGGGCTGTCGCCAGCTCAACCTGGCTCCATTGACTTTGTGTGGGGATTAGAAAGGCCCACAGCTTCTGATTATTTGGGTGAGTGAGCGGTTCTGTGTAAACAAACATTGTGGCCGGGATTGTTCCAGTCACAACACGGCTGGTTGGCCCCTGACAAACCCCATACACACACACACACAAACATGTGGAGAATACACACACTGTGGTGCATCAAGCTCCTCCTGGTGTGTCCTGATGGGTTTGGCTTTTATTCACCTTTTATGGATATCAGTTGTTAAAATTCTAGTCCAGGAAAGAGATGGAGGTCAGCTCCTTTGCTTCAGTCATGAACTATATGGAATATACCTCAGGATATTAAACGAGCAGTGTGTTGGATTTAGTGGTATCAAGCTGTGAGGATTGCAGATTGCAGTGAGCTGAAACTTCTCCTGTGTGCAAAGCATAAACTCCTGGTTAGGATTCCTTCAGTTTTCATTTTTCAGGTTTTTACCTGGAGCCGATTTATCCACAGAGGTCTTTTATTTGCCAAAAGAAATGGAGCAGGTGATTTAACCTGGTAAAAACACAGAATAAAACAGTTATAAATCAGTGTTCCCCCTATGCAGTTCGGGTCATTGCAGACGGTTTGCTAGCCCAGCATGTTTTTCTTTTGCTAACTTAAGATCCAGACATTCAGGAGGTTTTGGCAAGGAGCAGAATTACCTGCAGAGGCCTCTTCCTCTCGAAAACAAGTGGACCCGGTGATTTAAACCATTAAAAACACTTAATAAAGCAGTTTTACATTACAAATCAGTGAATTTCCAATGCTATTTGGCATGTCGCTGCTTGCGGCTTATCAACCACATGCTAATATGTGGTCACCTTTTTTCTCTGATAACTTGAGATAGAGACATTCAGGCTTTTACCAGGAGTGAAATTGTCAGCGGAGGTCTCTTCCTCTCCAAAACAAACAGGCCCGCTGATTTAAACCAGAAAGATACTGAATAGAGCAGTTTCATGTTAAAAGTTTGTGTTTTTCCAAAGCTGTCCAGCTTGTTAGGGAGAGGCTGCTAACTACGGAGGCTGAACAAGTGGAAACCTCTGGAAACATCAAAGTGCCAAAAGCTGCAGTTCTTTTAACAGCCACTAGAGGCTGGGTCTGGAAACCAGTCAGCTGGATATTTTAACATGGGTGTTCTTGCTAAAATGTCTAGCCTTACAGCAGGAATACAGCCTGTTTACAGCCTGGTACAAATATCATGTTTTGGTCTCTATAGCTAATTTTCCCATTCATAATAACTGTTTTATATAACTCTAACCCTATAACCCTTGGTTGGTCCATAGCTCCACCCTCTGGTGCAAATATGGTCACCTCTGGCTTCAAAAAACCAAAATAATAAAGATACAAATGCTTAACTTGAGGCCTCAAAACAGGATACACAAACCAAGGGTTGATGTCACAGTAGCTATGTCCATTGTTTTTTTTACAGTTTATGTGGTTGGCCTGAAACTGTGACTGACTGAGGGGAGCCAGTGTTTAGTTTGTCCCTTCTGGACTACTGTAGAAACATGGCACTGCAACATGGTGGACTCCATGGTTGAGGACCCGCTCCCTATGTAGATACATGGCTTATTCTAAGGTAATGCAAGCATAACAACTCTCATTTTCAAATGATGACAGACTGAAGAAAACATACATAATATATTACATTCCATCTTTGTGAATATATCCCCCTAAATCCTACACACTGGACCTTTAAGATTATATTTTGACTGTGAGTGGATGTATTGTTCCTTTTCAAAGTGAAACATGCTGAAAGATGGCCAACCAGACTGAAGCTTCTGTAACCAAAAATTGTTGGCATCTGTACACTTGTTAAAGCCAGGAAGAGTCAAGCGGAAGCATATTGGGGGTGAAGAGAGTCTAGCAACTATACAGGGGAAAAAAAGGATTATTTTATCAACAGCACAATAACATTATGCCAAACAGATGGGATACGATGCAAAAAGAAAAACTTTGAAAAACATGTATTTATAGACACAAATCCTCTGTGAGACTATCATTTTATTTTTACCGCAACCTTTCACTGTGCATATTTTTTTGACAAAAAGGTAAAGAGGGAGAAGCACCCGTGAAGGGGCTGCATCTCCAGATATCCATTCCAGATGCTGGCTAGACTTGGTGGAGCCAGGGCCCGCCGTACTGGGGGCTGGATTTAGTTGTCTTTTCCTCCAGGTGTGATGCCTCATGCTGATTCCCCCACATGTTCCATGGGTCTTATCCAAACACGCCGGGGCCGGTGACAGCGCCGGTAGGCCTGCCCTTCCTCCTACCCTCCTTCCTCTCTCTCTGCCTCCCCTGGTGGCCCACCCACCCACACTGCAAGAGCAGCAACCAACCAGCCCTCTACTCCTTACCTGTCATCAGAGTCGCTTCCCTGAACCTCCTTCCTTTACTCTTTTATTTCATGCTTCCCCCAGCACATTCAGACCTCTTGTCTCCTTCTGGGTTTGCACCCCTTTGACGAGGGTTTATGTTCACACTGCCGCTCCACAGGCTCTGCTGCAGGCCGGGACAGGCCAGTTGTTGCTCTAGTAACTCAATCGTGCTTGACGGTGATGTAGGACGTATTAAACTTGTCATATTTCAAGCCTGGTCAGTTTTAGGACGATACCCCATCAGGGAGTGTTAGGAGGGTTAAAAAAAGCAAAGTGGAGTGGAAAAAGAAAACAGAAGCTCTGCTGTTTTGTGTATTCGTTCCCCAGCTGAATGTTCGGCGTCTGTTTCCATTAAAAGTGTGGGTGAACAAAAATCATTCTCTATCCGACAGTAAAGATCTTTCTTTTTGCAGTTTTACTTTACACCATGACTCAATTCTTCCATGACAAAACTTATGTTTCCCTTTTAATGTACACGAGTTCCTCCTACTCTAATAGTTTTTTTTTTCCAGGGCAGGAACAGAAAGATGCAGAGGGGGCAAACATTATTAGCTAGCCCACACAAAATATGTTGTCTCATGGCTTGAGTTGGATGCCTTCCAGGTTTGGCATAACTGAGGCTAACATATTTATGGGAACAAGAAACATGTTGGCCTTCATTTCTCAGACAGGAATTCATCTTGGTCTGTTAGTATTAATACAAATACTGAGCTGATTAATTGTTCCTTTCCACTTGAAGTTTTTATCACTGAAAATGTTCTAGAACTGATTCATTACAAGTCAATTATGGAGTTACAGAATTAATTAGAAGGCAGGCATACATGGTGTTATTTTGAATGATGAAGGCAGCAGATTAAAATGAATCTTTTTCTACAGAAGCTCTGAAATGAAATGAAATTGTTCTGTTTTCTAAATCCATTAATCTATTGAGCTCTCTCTAAGGCTCCAAAGTATTAAGAAACCGCATTTTGAGTCAGATCATACAGACATGGGTTAATCTTGTGTGTGTGTGTGTGTGTGTGTGTGTGTGTGTGTGTGTGTGTGTGTGTGTGTGTGTGTGTGTGTGTGTGTGTGTGTACGTGTACATGCATGTGTGAACAGTCTTGTGTTGTCATAACTTTGCTGAGATACTTTGGAACTCCCCATGAGCCAAAGCAATGTAAATGATTTCCTGATGTTTAAACCATAGTTGCTGTGATTAGACTCACAGGATCAAGATTTCAGCTTATAAACTGCTTGGACTGTCCCCAGAGCTCATTACACAACACACAGACGATGGTAACTCTTCGCAAATGATAGAATGTGACTGTGGTTTTATTGTTTTTACAGTATAAGCACAACAGTTCTGCCCTCAAACTGGATGACGGAGGACAAAGCGCGTCATGAGTCTAATGTAAATAACAGTCATCTGTATCTTATCAAGTCATTTTCTCATCATGTCTTGTCTAACTATTCAAAATATTGTAATATCCCATTGGGGGTGATTAATATGTTGTGTCAAACTGAATCAAATGTTTTGCAACTTTTGCTTAATGTGATCAGCGCAACAAATGTCAGGAAGGTGGTTTGAAGCTGCGGTTCAGTTAAACTCTTCTTCATTGTCATACCTCTCCCTGATATTAGCTTGAAGATGTTCTGCTGCACTGTGAGGTAATCATTTTTAAAATAAGATAAGTTTGAATTAGGGCTGTCAAATAATTAAGTTTTTAAATTGCAATTAATTGCATTTTTAACGGCATGCTTTTACTTCCATACATTTGCATTTCAAAACAGCTATGAAGTCCATATTGACAAGGTAATACAATTCTTACCAGATTGTCTTGATTAGGAATGAATAAAAAAAAAAAAAACGCAGTGTTTCCATCGCCAAAATTTAACCTAAGTGTCATATGGCCCCCTTTCTGAAAAGCTTGACCATGACATGGTTGCTGCCACTGGATTCCCTACGACTTTTAGTTTCATATGATACCAGTATCATTACTCTAACTTTAAAACTCAGCTAGGTACAGCCTCCTCAGGATGGAAATGACGGCCAGCGATTGACATGATTTAAAAAAAAAAAAAAAAAAGCGTTATCTACAGACCTTAATCGCATCGCGATTAGCGCATTAACGCTGACAGCTCTAGTTTGAATAAAATCTGATTAACTAGAGAAAAGGCTGATTGATAATTGCTGTGCTGAAATTTCCAGTCTATCTGAAGTTGGCAGTAAAATTTTCTGCGAATCAAAGTTACGCTTCCATCCCTGGGTTTAGCTCATCAATGGGAACCAATGATTCCCCGCTCTTAGTTCCAGGTGAGGCATCGCTACCAGTGTCTCAGGACCCCCCAAGCCACCTTATCTCATGACATCATTGCCAGTCATTCATTTCATCTCCTCTGCTCCAGCTGGAGCTGGATGCTGGACCTCGGTGAGGCCCCAGCGCTGGTATTAATTTCTTGGGCCTGTTGGCGTCTGTCCCCTGGCAGCCCAGCGCCAGCTCCAGCCCCAGTCTCAGCCTCAGCCCCGGCTCTGGTTCCATCTCCATGTAGGAGTGTTACTGGAAAGCTGGCCAGTGGGATCTGGCTCTGATAATCATTTCAGGGTAGACCTGCCAGCATCTGTAGCAAAGCTTGCAGGAGATGGGCTATTAGTATTCAGAGAGGACAGACGTGAAGAAGAAAAAACTCAGTAATAAAAAAAAAAAATAAAAAAAAAGACCACACGTCCTGGAATCATACATCATCTTCACAACATTTTGAAAAAAAAAAAAAACTCCCAACTTTTTCAGTGCCCCATTTTTCTACAATATGGCTTTACAGCTTAATTCCGATATAGTCGTGCTTTTGCGGAATTTCAGTGTGGTTTCCAAGATTTTGAGCAATTTATATTTGTAAAGGGCTGTTTCCAATTGCAAACAGAAGGAATAGCTGAATAATGAAGTGGAACCTTTTAGGGGTTTTACAGGAGATAAGGGACTGGAGTTCACAAGTTGTTATGTGTTTGACGTGTCCACCACTCGAGCACTGTAAACTTACACTGACCAACGCTTTTGGATAAATAAGATCACATTTGATGACCAATGCACAGTGTTCAGATGTTGGATAGAAGCCTACGTACTGCAGCCACTTTGGATTATGTTACCATAAGACATGGATTCCAGGCAGAACTCTGTGTGGAGGTTTATTCCTTTCAAACAAGCCAAGCTAATGAAAAACAAACTTAAGCATTTGTGACTCTATGTGGTCAGCAACCTTCAGTTTTTCATTTTTTGCTTAAGGGGATATTTTTCTAGTCGCTATTCTTTTTCACTGAGCAGTTTAAGGTTCATCTCTGTCTCACTCTCTCCTGCCACTGACAAAAGGCATGTCCTACCTGTCAAACTTTGTCTTTCAACTGCATCTGCTTATGATTGGGGCGTGTGTGTTTGGGATTACGAGTGTACATTACTTGTGATTGTGTGTCTGTTTGAGCAGAGGTGGTCACAAAATTCCCACTGGATCTGGTACAGCCTGTCCCAGGATTCCAGTGGCTTCATGGGATGCCGCACAGTTTGGTAGGCTATTAGTAAATGTTTAACATTGAGTCAACATGAGGGAATACTGTACCTTCCCTCTCTTTATGAGACCAAGATGCAGAATGATTAAACCTCATCTCAGACAATCATTATAACTAGGCGTACTTGGACTGGAAATTTTTTTTTTCCCCTTCTTCTTTTCAAATGAACATTTCATGGGTGGCTGATTTACACTCTTTTCTCAGCTAAATGCATTGGCTCGTCTAAATATCACTGTCCGCTGGGTTTTTGGTTTTTGGACAGATTAGCAATCCCTGTAACCCTTACACGTATTTCATTCTGGAGAGCAGGGGGTGAATACAAGTTGTAGAAAATTGATTCGGACAACTTGAGAATCAAACAAGAATAGTAGAAGCCAATCCCGTCAATGATGCTTCATAATAGCAAAACTTAGTTTAGTTGTGTGCCATCTTTTTGCATGCTTCATATATAAACTCTATTTGGAAATCATTCTTTTTATGCCTCCATACTGGTGATAGCATGGCTGGAGGCATTATGTTTTTGGGTTGTCTGTCTGTCCTTTTCTTGTGATTGCAATATCTCAAGAACGCTTGAAGGGAATTTCTTCCAACTTGGCACAAACATCCACTTGGATTGGAGGGTGACCTTTTAAGATTTTAGTGGTCATAGGTTAAATGTCAAGGTCACTATGACCCTGTCAGTCTCATTCTTGTGAATGCAACAACTCAAAAATAATTCCCTCAAACTTGGCACTAACGCCCAATTTCTTTCATTTAATTTTTTACATTTTTCAAAAATTTTGCATTCTTTGCCTTCATTTGACAGGACAGAGTAAGCATGAAAGGGGAGAGAGAGAGAGGGGATGACATGAAGCAAAGGGCCATGGGCGATAAGCGAACCTGCGGCCGCTATGGCAAGAACGTTGCCTTTGTACATGAGGCACCCACACTTCCCACTAACCTACCGGACATCCCATGTCCACTTTAACTCATCGGCCGATGAACTGATTAGGCTTCAGTGGTTGACCGTCAAAAGTCAAGGTCACCGTGACCTCACATCTGTCTGATTCTCATGAGCATTATATTTCAAGAAGGCCTGGAATGGCATATCCTCAAATTTTGGCACAAATCTTGGGTGTCACTTTGAAACGGTGGTGATTATATAGTTTTTTTGTACTGCTGGATTTTACATGTGTGTGCAGCATCCATGTGTTAAAATATGTAGCTTCTATGCAGCAACTGTCACAGCAGCATATGACTCCAAGCAGACATGGATGTAAACTGTACCTGCACTTGTGCTGTTCTTTGGAGGCATACAACCGTGAGGCAGTAATTCTTTTTAAAATTTTTTTTTTTTTATTGAAGCGATCTGTGCATGAACACTTCACCACATGACTTACTGACCTCCACCATGATGCCCATGAATCTCCTCCTTCCTGGACTAAGAGCTCCTGAGAGGTTTCTCCAACAAGCTGTTGTCCCTTCTGTAAACACAAGTACTGTAGAGTACTGTGTGTGTGTGCGCGCGTGCGGATGGGGTTATTCAAAAGCTGTTCCACTTGCATGGCAACGCCTCATTACCCATACTGCCTCCTTCTTTGCCCCGAAGTGGGGTGCGGCTCCCCTCGCTGGGCCCAGTCGTCAAGGTGACCCAACATGCCCCAGGATGGCAGGCAGGCAGACAGGCTGGGAGAGAGGGGGCTGTTCGCGCTCTCTTTATTGTACCGGGGCCACCTTATGCTAGCTGGTGCACTAGGCCCTGGGTAGTTCCAGACTGCTGCATGCGTCCCGGTGAGCAAGCAGCTGATCTCATTTTTCAACACACAGCTGCCCCAACATCAGGCCCAGGTGAAGGTGACCTCCCTTGCCTGTTTGAGTGCCTCCTAAAGTGCTGTGTTAAAATACCATAACTTTAATGTGATGTAACATTGCGTTGTTTTGATTTTAGGTCAGTTGTATTCAGTGCGAAGGTATTCAGATCACCATTTAAGTGTTGCATGAACAGCCACAGTATGCAGGACTTCTATAGACATAAATGCAACAATTGTTGTTGCAGGAGTGTCTCAGTCAGAAAGCATAAAGAAGCCTGTAACTGTATATCTTACCCTTTTGTCTCTTCAAACATCCATCTCTATCTGTGTTCCTTCTCACTTCATCCATCCATCCATCCATTCAGTCCTTCCTCTCATTTGTCTTTCTCCCTCCCTCCCTGTCTCTTCCTGTCACCCCCCACTCCCCCCTCCCCCCTCTAACACAGGACAGATTGGGAAGCCGTGATGGCGGCACAGAAGTTGAGGGAGAAGCTATTTATCCCAGACGGATCAGGAGGTGTGTGACGGAGGTGTGGACGGTTGCTGCAGGTCAGTGACGTTGGCAGGCGCCAGGCAGGCCGGCCCACATGGCTCGGGGACTGTGGGACTACAGACAGATGGCACCTGGTGGGTGACAAACAATTAACAAACCAACAAGAATAGCTGGATCGGCAGTATACCCACAAGCACAGGAGATAGCAAGAGAGCGGGTGCATCTGTGCTCAGAACACTTTCACTCTTTACTTTTCCTCTTCCCCGAGTCTTGTTTTGTATAACAGTTGCAATTTACCCATGTGTCTTTTTCACAAAAACACTCTTGTTGTCGTGTCGCTATAGAACAGTCTAAATAAAGCGGTGTTGAACATATGCGGCCAGCATATGTTTCTGTTTATTTCAGTGCAGTTTTGAGCGAGGCAGTGGGTAATTTAAATGTATAATACAATGAAACAACATATTTGATATCCACTTAAATGTTGAGGAAAAGTCAACAGTCATATAAAGTTTCGGACAGAAAAAGCATTAACTGGCATCGTTGTGCTGTGTGTGTGTGTGTGTGTGTGTGTGTGTGTGTGTGTGTGTGTGCGTGCGTGCGTGCGTGCGTGCGTGCGCGCGTGCGTGCGTGCGTGCGTGTGTGTGCGCGCGCATTATTATTTTTTTTTAATCATGCTGGAAATTGATTTAGTCCGTTTGTTCGAAAGTGAGCATGGTGGCCGATGGTATTTCACCGCCTAACTGCATCCAAATGTCATCGTGATAGGGTGTTTCTGCACTCCACTCCCACTTACTGTACAGTGAAGATGTCCTCTGTTGGTCATAAACAAGAAAATCTGCAATTTTGTAAGGAGTATCTCTTTCAAAAGTGGGAGAGAAGGATTATTATCCATACCTAACTGTGTGTAAGTAAACGGCTGTCATCTGGTAGAATTATTGGTTTGGACTGGCATTGGTCCTAGTGTGTGTGTGTGTGTGTGTGTGTGTTTGTGTGTGTGAACACATCTGGAGTCTAGACTCTGTGGCTCTGTGGGCAGGATCCTATCTACGAGCAGCATCGGGTCCGGAGACCGGCCATGTTGACATAGGTGGCACACACATACCGGCATCTGTTTCAACAGTCAGTACTCTCACCAAATACCCCCCTTCCACACACACACACACACACACACACACTGCTGGACACTTTTATCCTCCACTGAGGGATGGAAGAGAGGAGGAGGGGATGCAGAAGGGAGACTAAGTAGAGGTAAAGAGGGGGAGGCAGGGCCTGCTGAACCCGCAGAGGTCCCTGGTAACGAAAAGCAAATGCAACTTCTCAGAAATCAGCACTGTAAATCCTCCAATCCCTGTTTTTCATTGCTGCGTCAGGATAGTAAGACATGGAGGGGAGGACAGCGTGTGTGTATTTTTGCCTTCTTCCCCCATGTTAGTTGTGTGTGAAGTGAACATGTAATGAATTTCCTCTCGAGGAGTTATAGTTAATCATGAAAATGGCCCCACAGTAGTCTTTGGGCGAAGTCTCTCTTTTTCTGTGTTTGTTCGTGTGTTAGAGAGAGAGATTGCCAGTGGGCTGCAATGCAGGGTGAATGCTGAAGGAGCCTTTAGCACTTCCAGATCAGGGAGTTTTATTTGCCCATATCAGAGCACTGCCACTTTTGATTTACGTCTATGTGATGTCAAAACACACACACACACGCACACACAAACATACACACACACACACACACACACACACACACAATGCATGCGCACTCATTCATGTACACTGTTTAATGTGCAGACTTGCACAAATAATAAAAGAGAGTAGAACAAATACACCACAGTGGATCAATATAAAAATAACAGGGAAGACGGATGGACTGATAGAAAAGAGTAAAAGATGTCTACAACAAACCTAGGTGATGGAGAGCCAGTCAAAATGATCGCTGCAATACTCCGTAGCCAGTTTACATAATGGCTTGACGTATTAATGGGATAAACACGACGATAAATCTTGGTCAGAGAATGACATGCAAAGAATGCCGGAGCAATAGGCTTTTCACAGTAGGAAAACAAACACTGATAAGACTGTGGGAATAATCATGAGGAGGTACAACACTGAGTGGATGTGGTTGTTTGTGCACGAGCACATGCACAGAATAAACACGGAGAGGCAACAGCAGCACCTACAGCGCAGCAGCTTAGATTTCATTTAATACTAACTGCTGAGGAGAGGATGGAGAGCAGTTCATATTGAATATATGTGTCTATTTCAGTAGATAGTGGTGGTAGTAGCAATAGATGTGTCCATTTTCATGCTAACTCTCTCCTTTCTTAACCCATCCAACAAATGGAATGTCTAATGGCAAACCGAGTCAGTACAAGCATTAAATCAATGAAAATGAATGAGCTTCTGGAAGGTGGAAGAGAAAATCAATTTTCATATACAGTGACCGGGGCTGAATGTGCTCAGCTCCAGTGTTTATGCCTAGTCAAAATGTCGAGGAAAACAAAGGGCCTCTCCTCAATGCACATAGCAAATAGAGATCCGCTAATAGAATCTGGGAGATAAATTTTCCTGTCACCTTCTCTACCTCCAAAGAGCCTCTTGGTCGATAAGGGAGAAAGATTGGGTTGAAAATTGATTTTCCAGAATAATTGCTATTCTCTTCGTCAGCGGGGACTCAAGTGTCTCCGAGGCTTTTTCCTATTACAGCTGCTGGCTCTCCAATTTACCTGCCCTGTGAAAATACATGAAAGGGCACAGCCTTTGGCCTCTGCAATCATCAAGGTTGTGAGGCTTCCAACAGATGAGATTTATGGTGAGTTCTGTGTGATTGGCCGGCGGTATTCTGTAGATTGATAACGTTTGACCTTTGCAACACAAAACCCAAAACATAAATGACACGTAAACTCTTTATTGTTCCTTAGAAACCATGCTGAACATATTTATTCGTCAGGTTGAGGTTGTGCAGTGTTGTGCTGCGCCATGCAGGCTAAATGGAGTCTGTGCTCTTTGTAGAAATGTGACGGCCTTCACTCCTTGTTAATTAATGTGCAGAGGCGCCCCCAGAAATTTTTCATAGGGTTGGACACTTAGAGCCACCAAAAATCTTGCAGTGGCAAACCAAAACCAAAACCAACCGCCATTACTGAATTTATAAAGGCGAGCTGAACACTATGTTAATATGGAGAGTTCAAGAACTGCATACTGATACACTCTGGTTCCTTATTTAGTCTGTACAGGATTTCACAGACTGTGTTTGTGATGGCTGCGGCCTGAAATTCCTGATTTTGTGGCAGCCTTTCTGAAAAATATGATGCAAGTTGCGATATTTTAAAGCCTTTTTTTATAAGAGTTTGTATTGTATAAAAGTTGCATCATGTAGGATACACATCATGATATGATGCATTTTCACAGCCAATATTGGTGTAAAATACAGCAAATACTTAGAAACATCTTAGCTGGTCCAAAGTTTTCTTTGGGGCTGGGTGGATTGATACGCTGTGCGCAGCTTGGCAATGAAATGAGTCTAATTTGCAGTAAAGCTGTGGTGACTGGAAAAAAATGACTGGAGTTCACAGGGAAAAATTGGAAATGGCCCTCTGCAGATTGGAGATTAGCCACCTTGTGGTAGAACATATCAGTGAATGCCAGTTTAGACCTATTGGTATTGTTAATTAGCTAATTTAGAGTTAATAGGCAGTGTTATCTTCATTCTAACCCTCAAATATACAGCTTTAATTTGATTGAGTACATTGATGGCAAAATATTTACTGGAATTAGGCTTGAGGCATTATTTGGCCCCCTTCCTAATAAGCTATGCCAACATGGTTGACACAATTGATGCCTTAGATTGTCTATTTTCACATGATGCCATTACCTACACTCTAGGCCCCCCTGGCCACCCTTAGGGGTGCCACTGTTAATATGACAGATATTAACACAAACCCACTTCTTTTGCCCACAGCAGCCCGTCATTGTGCCACACAAGTTGTCACCACTTTGATCTCCTGTGCTCCTCCAAGCAGCAGCAAACAGGCCATTAGTAAGGAAGGTGATTAGCAGACAGATCTTTACTGAGCCAGAGCTAATTCCCCAAAGCTAAGCTGCTACCTGGTCCGACCCTCCTGTGGCTGATCCCGTCCCTTTGTATCATCCAGCTAACAATAACAACAGTCATTTATCTGAAATAACAGCATGCCAGCCGGTGATGTGCTTAGCCTGAACCAGTCATGGTGGGCAAAAAGATATTTGGAAGCATTTCAAAGTCCAGTTGAAGACTGCCAGACACCATCAACGGCCTCAAAAGTGAAAACATTGCTCGTAAAACGTCTGGAGTTGAAACTAAAAGTAGAATCACTCATGCTTTTATTTAAACATTTGACATGGACTCGGCAAACAGTGTATCTCGCCTGTGCAAACTGTGAAAGCGATGTGTATGTAATATATGCCGGCTGAACATGGAGCTGTGCTTCATTATTAGAGGTGTGTGGTGTGTTGCATTGTACCGTATCATTGTGTGGAACAGAGGGAGTGATTCTCTGTCCTCCTGCATATCATACTCGGCTGCCATCTGAAGCCTCCTCGCCTTGCTCCAGTGTACAAAACCCTATTGTGGTTTCTCTGAGATAAGCAGAGAGGGTGAGAGAGAAAGAGAGAGAGCGGGTGAGGGACTCCTCTGGAGGCGCCAGGCCTATCTCCTCTATCTCCTCCAGGGAACATGCCGGCATTCCCAAAGACACTGGTGCTAAGAGCCTCGTCACCCTTCTGCCCACCTCTCCTGCACACACAGGAGAAGGAGACGTGGAGATTTATGTCATGGTAACCCAATCTCTCCCCCTGCTGAACTCCCTGTCTCCCCTGACTGCCTGTGGGAACGAGGGAGAGTTTAAGACTGGAGGGACTGTTGATGTTTTTGCAGAGAGAGGTGGACTGAGACACACACAATGTTCTCTTTCTTTTGTTTAAATCTGATACGTGAGGGCTGCACTGATTTGTGTGTGTCTTTATAGTGCGTGTGTGTCTTTATATGTATTTCTTAGCATGCATTAGTGATTGATACCTGCTTTATTTGGGACTGAGTGGGATAGACTCCCACGTGTGGCTATGAGAAGAGAAGTGACACTTAGAGATAGCAAAAAAAGGAGGAGGTCGTGTAAACACATTCGCACATAGACACACGCCCGCTCACGTGCTAACACATTTCAAGCCAACATTCACACAGTTACATTTTTAGGATGCCTTCCTAATGCTCTTTTAACATTTTAACATTCACCAGATTTTCATTTTCGCCCAGAAAGCGGTGGAAAGAAACTGCGAAAAAGTTGAGACTTTACAAACTAAACAGATGCTGGAAGCAAGTTGTAAAGCCAACATGAAGATTGCACTACTTCTTCCTATCCATACCTATTAGAATTCAAAGAGTCAACAATGTAGTGTAGGTGTACATAATGAATGAAACACAGAATGTGACATCTCCTTGAATTCATAGGTTTAATATTTCATGGTTCGGAGGCACACCTGAGAGCTGAACATATGACTGAATCAAAACTTAATGTGGAACACGCAATATGTTGAAATTATGAAGTCAGGGGGAGGAGGAGACGGAATTACTGCATAGTAAAACACTGAACTGCAGTCACTTTTTATTTTAAACTTTAGAAAGGATTTAATCCTTCACTGTATGAATAACAAATGAAATAATTGTCGTGCACTGCATGTTCTATATTTGTTTCTGAATCTACCGTAACTCGATAACAATACAAATGCACTCAAATCTATTATCACTCTAAATCCAGTTCTTTCAAAATACAACTTTTCAAAGTCTCTGTGATGTTTCTCACCTGCACAAACTGCAGAGACTTAGTTAAATTAGACTCCACACATTCGCTCTCACCTCCGCAGCATCTTCCAAACATGTGTCGAACTCACCGGGAGTCGGCCTTATGGAGATGTTTGTATGTGTGTGCAAGTAGGCCTTCCTTCGTGTGTGTTCGGCATGACGTGGCAACCCCCTGCCCTGTTCAAACACGGCGTTGGCTGTGCAGGCAGCCTCAGCGTCAGGCTTGGCTTGCCACTAGTACACGCTGTGCCTGGCACCCTGCGGAGGGGGAAGGAAGGAGCACAGCGGGGCCAGGCCGCCTCCAACACCTCTCCCACCGAGCCAAAGGCCCCTCTGGTGGGGCTCTGAACACCAGAACAGGCCCAGGGAGAAATGATAATGAGGACCAAGACTGTGTTACACAGGATAACACGTAGGGACACCATCACAGGTTTTAACCACACACACACACACGCACACACACACCGAGATGTAAACATGCAAATATAGAAACATATGCGCACAAGCACGCCTGCTCATAATCAGGCTGGCAGCGATGCAAATAATCGAACACACACACAAACTCGCAATCTAGTTAAGGCGAAGGTGTTGTCACAAATTTAACATTGTGTTGTCAGGTGTCTTTGTTAGAGATAATGTTCGAGGTCCATGTTTTCCTTGTATTTATGGAGATCACATGGCATTAAGTCTGTATGGGTCCTGTGACATCTTTTTTCTGACTTTCAGTAGGTAAAAGTCCTGTAGCAGTCATTAATAACGCTCTAACAAAAGATAGTTTGATTCCAAACTAATCACTGCTGCAGCCAAATTTCCCCTGTATGTGAAAGACCCAGTGATACACAGCTTGCTTTGCCCCTTCACCTTTGAAAAAGGATAGGAGGTCCAGGAGTCACATAATAACCAAAAATGAATAATATTTATTATTATATATAATAAATGAATTGCTTCTTTTGAAAATTTCAAAGTTGTCTTTCCTTACTCGTCTTTGCCAAGAGGCAAATCCAGTCCAGAAGCATCACTGCACAGGTCAGGTGTACGCAGTGGCACGTCTAGGATTTGAAAAGTGGTGGATGAAGTACCAAAAAGCCATACTTAAAAGTAAAAGTACAGATATCTAACCAGAAAATGACTTTTGTAGAAGTTAAAGTCACGTATTAGAAAATTACTTGAGTGAAAGTCTTCAAGTATCTGATATTTACTGTATGTAGGTATCAAAAGTAACTATTGTATTAAATGTAAAAAAGTATTGAAAATAAAAGTAAATGCAAGCGGTTAGAGTTCTGAGAATTATGAAGTTTATTTCTTCTTTACATGTACACTACCTTAAAAATGGAACTTGCATTACAATTGAAGAAAAATTTTATCTTCTTCTCGACTTAAATGATTTATAAAACACCTTCTGAATTCATTTTGTAGTAATGAAGTAACCAAACTGTTTAAAATAAAAATGCTTTTACTCCAATACACAGAAATGTAATGGAGTAATAGAAGTCTATATATTTTGTTAAGGAAGTGTAGTTGAGTAGAAGTGAAAGTTGACAGAAATATGAAAATCCAAATACAGATTTGACCAAAAAATGTTGCAAGGAAGTATTATTACTAAATTACATTACACCACTGCATTTAAGGGCATTCAGGGCTTAACCTGAACCTCCTCCAGGGGGTCCCTTTGTGAAAAAATTTATTTTCATTGTGAATTAGAAAATGGTTGGTGGATCACTGGGCACCTTATTGTTGGCCAGATTTGGCTCATGGGCCCTAAATAGAGTATCACAGACGTAACAAAATGATATTCAACTCATAGCCCACTGGTGGCCTTCCGACCATTTTCCAGTCAATATGAAAATAAACTGAGCCACACTGGGATTTTTGTGTTTTGAATGTAAATAAGATGCCAGGGCATTTTTTAAAAAAAGAACAAACATCAACAACAATAAAAACATCAAAAAGAGCTTGTTAAAAAGATGGCCAGGGGAGGATCCCCTGGACCCAGTGTTAGAAGTCCTAGTTAATTATTAATATATAAATTATTAATGTTTGTTTATTAACTGGCCCCTGGCCTCCTATCAATTTGCAAAAGTGCCCCCTGCGCAGAGAATTGAGTTTCCCCAACCTAAATGCCACTGGGCTGTAGGTACAATAAATGTGACAAGGATGACAAGGCATATTTGATAATTGGAGGAGTGGAACTGTGTGCAATCAGCAGAATATAGCCCCAAAACATCTCAGATAAAGTTTTCATAAAGTGATACCAATATGACCCTAATACACATCAAAATGGCACTGCATGTGCAAGTTGTTGACACATAAAGTTACAGATTCAAGACAAAGACAAAGCGTCATGTTTGTACAGAGTTGCTGGCTGCACAGTCCCATTCAGTGTCCCCAAGGCTGTACCAGCTGCAACTTGTCAACAAAATCAAATTGTGTGTGTTTTGCACATGTTGTTTTGGCCACATATTTCCAGTTGATCTGTTCTTGTCATCAGAGCATTTCTGGCAAACACTTATTTTCTGCAGATTCCAGCTTCAGTGGGTAAACATTTTGATAACTTGTGTGCAGGGATTAGTGGAAACTAACCTTGAGTTAATAATATGTTTGTACAAATTAGTCATTTGTTCCACCAAATGTGCTCATTGCAAGCCTAAACTCAGCACAGCAGAGACTGAGTGGCAGTGAATACTGTTACTCTGTTACAACTCTAAGTTACAGTACATACAGTACAGTACAGCAGTCAACTGTCAGCCATAATGGAGGCTCTTTTGTGAGCCAGGTACCAGCATCAGAATGATGTCGCATTTCTACTCAGCTTGGTTTGACTTAATTTACTTTTGGTATCAAGTTCATTTTTCTATTTCATTTTCTACTGTGAATAGTACTCCCTCAGTTTAGGTGGGAGTCTCAGCTGATAGTCATAGCAAGACTGGGTGAAACTGCCTTGACATCATTATCACAACACTTGCCAAATCCTTTCATCAGCAACCAAACAAAGAAACACTTTATCAGTTAGACTGCGCAGTGCACAGCGTAGTTTTTGTGGACTGCCATTTTTTAAAAATCTTAAAAAAGTAAGCAAAAAAAATAGTGTAAGCCATTTAAAGTAATTTTGCTATATTAAAATAAAATTATGTAGGATGCCCGGTATCACACAAGTGACAATTCTCTCTAACCAATCAGACGACTGCCTTTTTTTAAAGTCCACTTTATCGGCTCAGCTTCCTTGGAACCTCGATCAAGGTGCTACCAAAACAAAAAAAGTACTAGCCGCAGCTTTTGCCAATAGAAAAAGAAAAAAGAACGAGTCAAGTTAAGTAGCCGCAACTTGCACTGGACATGAAGCATAAGTCAGGATTCTAAACTTCCTATATGTTTACTATGGCCAGGTTTGTGTTTAGCGAGTTAATCCCAGCACACTCTGGACAGGGTACATCTGAGACGGACATTTTCCGCTGTGAGTGCTAACAGTGCTAACAAAGAAAACAGAGGTGGTTTCTTCTGGAAACCTTGTTCCAGTGTAATTTTAGGTAACGAATAACACTCCAATTATAAAAAAGATTATGTTAATATGTGACCAACCTGAAAACAAAACCTAAAAAGTGTGAAGCGTCAGCTCAAATGCTGATAGCATTATGCCAAACCAACATATGATTGCAGCACCAGTAGGAAGCGTATGGGTTGTAGATATAAACCATAGCATGCATGTGTGACTGCTTTGCGAGATGTTAAAGATGAGAGGGGATGAAAATTGGATTAAATTGTGTGTGGCAGCTCACTGTAGGGAGGTAATTAGGGACAAACATTGAGACGCAGAGTCTGATCTCTCCTGCTGGAGGTTAAGTGAAATAGGAGCTGTGAGTCCCAGCGTCCCGGTGGCACAGTGATTAGAATTTCCTAATGTGGGGCTAATGGGATGTCAGCCGGGAGCAGAACCCCTACACAGAACCACTCATAACAACAAGTGGTCAAAGATCAAGCCTGATTAAAGAGATAGAGAAGAGAAGCAGGAACAAGCAGACACTTCTGGGAGTTATGGATCCTGACGATCAGCTTTATTATCACGCCATTGAAGAAGTGGGACATTACTGTTTTGAAATGAGATACATGATTGAGATGTGAAAAACAATGCTAGCATTTTATTTTTATAACCCACAGCTTGAGAATGCCTTTGCACAACAGTGTTATTTTACTACCAGCTCTTTATATGCACAATTCAAACATCAACAAGTTGCAAATCAGCAGATTTAAGGATCATTAAGATGAACCACAAGATTAAAACAATTGTAGACAGATGTCTGAGTCATATTTTCAACAGATTTAAATGGTATGTTGCTACTACTACTGTTATTCTTCCTCCATTCTTCTACCATTTCCCTAAAGCTCTTGTACCTGCTCTTTCTCCAGTTTTGCATCTGGAGGAAGAGCAGCTCAGCTTGTTTGTGTTTTGTGTTCACCCACTCTGGCCCCAGCTTGCATATTTGATCAAACTCTGGTGAGGATGTGATGGCGTCGCTAGTTGCCAGTTGCAGCGGGGCCTGTGGTTGAAATAACAATAGCAGCACAACTTGACTGCCAGCCCCTGATGATGAAACGACAGGGGGAAACAAAAGCAGCCCCCAGAGCTGCAGATGTTGACGCTGGAAGCTGTTTGTTGTGTGGAGGTGTTTGTGAGGTAGAGGTGGTGTGCTTTTGTGTGACTATATTTGTGTGTGGGTGCCTGAACACATGTACTTGTTCGTTTTGTGTGTGCGTGTGTGTACTGTATGTCTGTCTGTGTGCATGTGTGTCAGTGCTGTGGCCCTGTGGCTATGAGGAACCCAGCTGGGAGGAAGAGTGAGTGCATTCGTCCCGGCTCTCAGGGGCCGGGGGCCACACAGGTACCCAACGAGGGGATGAAAGGCTGCTCTGCAGATGTCACCCGCTGGGGTTCAGTGGCCTAGCCAGCAAATGTCATGTTTGGCAGCTGGCACGCTGCTGCTCTCCCACCAGTTGTTGGCAGAGGCGTCTTTTAAAGGATGCTAGAGTGGGATGCAAGCACCAGGAGCGCCCTAATGGGAGCAACATTAAAGAGAGTTGCTGGCTTCTGTCTGTCATAGAACATTAACCTTGTCCTGTTTTCCGCTTCTCGCGGGCAGCTGACGCATATACTCGCTCTCTCTCCCCTTCTCGCTTCTTCCCCAAGTAACTTGCACACATATGCGCATGCATGCATTGCTGCACAAAGAAGTACTCTCCATTAAGCTCACTATCTGTTTAAAGGGTCAGTTCAGCCAAATTACAAAAGAACCCATCAATCTTGGTTTAATTTGTCCAGAAGTTTAGTGCTGCTGATTTATAAAAAATAAAAAAAATACAACATGTTTGTATTTTTCACAGAGCTTGCTATTAATCATTTTACAAGGACTTTTTCTTCAGTAGAAAATAATTTGATTATAATAATAACAACAACAACAATTATTATTATTATTATTATTATTATTATTATTATTATTATTATTATTATTATTATTATTATTATTATTATTATTATTATCATATTTAAAGTCAGGTGACATTTTTTATGTATGCTATTTTTTATTTTGTAATTTTGGTGAACCAGTCCTTTCGGGAACTGGCTACATTGATACAACAGAAACCATACTTCATGGACTGAGAATATATTTTCTCATCTCGACTCTCGTCTTTTTTTAAACATGATCTTGTCACAGTGTCTTTCTTTCCCTGTTTTGCACAACATATGACCGTTCAGTGTCAAAGGTCACATGACTGGCTAGTGGTTTGTGGACCCTCCTGCTGTCCCACAGCTGAGCTCCCTGAGGTTACTCACACACAGAAACATCACCCGCTACGACCAAATGCCACACATGGCTACACATCCAGATGCATACACACACATGCACATGGCACAGGCTTTTTTTTTTTACAAAGCACATCCTCGACAAGACAACATTTTGTCTGTGTTCTAAGAATAAAAAGAATAATGCGTACTTTAAACAGGCCTACATGTCAAGCTCTGCAGATGTTAACCCCAGTTTCGGCAGTTTTTTAAGCCTGTGTTCCAAGTGTGTACAATGGAGAAGGGTGGTCTGTATTTTTTCCTGCTAGTCACACAGTAATTCCATTGGCATTGACAATACTGTTCCAGTTGTTGGCCTTTGTGTTAATGCTCACCAGGGCCTGTACATGAAAATCCCATTTGTGCAAATGCTAAAGGAAAGCATTAAAGAAAGGTCAGTTTCTCACTGTAGGATTGCTGTTTAACAACACATCAATCCTTCCATAAAACTAGAAAACACATGGGGAGAAAGATGACGCTTTTGTTTCTGCTTGTGTGTCTGTGTGTGTGTGTGTGTGTGTGTGTGTGTGTGTGTGTGTGTGTGTGTGAGAGAGAGAGAGAGAGAGTGACTGTGTGAGTGAGTGAGATCATTTTGTGATCATTTTCTGTCGTGTCACTAATAAGAAACATCTACATACAGTACTTGGAAAGAGGGATGAATCAATGGGTTCATTTACTCATCAAATTACATGTAAGAATTGCCTGACGTTTCCACTGACACTCTACTGGCTTTATGTTCTTCACCCCGCCAGTCTTAAAGAACGGTAATGTCCAAGTAAAGGTTTGTGTTTTGCAACATCTGTGAATCATTACTGTGAATTTGACTCCCCCACAAAAAGACAACTGGCGAACTGCAATGCCATGTCCATATATTATACTGTTATTAAAATATTATGTTAAGGTACAACTCAATATTTCTTAAGCTTTGCTCCATAACGACTTTTTGTCAGACATCAACAGCTTATAAATAACAGTTGTCATGGCTGCATTTATGTTAAATGGTGAACAACAACAACAACAAAAAAAACGTGTGTTGTAAATAAGAATTAAAATGAAACATCTTTTAGGCACCACAAAATCGTCTCTTCTTAAAAAAAATTAAAAAGACAGCACTGGATCTTCTTATTCCCAAATTGATTAATAATTAAATCATAATATTCTGATGATCCTTTTAAAGGAATTAATTAATATTGTGGGAAATCTGCTTATTTGCTCTCTGGCCCGGGGTTTAGATACCACATCTGAACGATCGAAAATAATGAAATTGCGATTTTTTAAAAAAATACTTAAGCTACTAATATTTTTCTTTGAGCCTTCCTAAGTGATTTGGAGAAAATGCATGACCCTACCTACACCCTAAATGACCACATCTGTCAATAACCATATATTTCATACATGGAAGAGCACAGAATTAATAAATCATCATTAATTTATTAAGAGATTTCTCTTAAATATCACCATTTTATGCCTCAATTTGGTTGTTTCCTGATGGTAGTGTTCGCTATGCATGATGTGTTCAAGGACTGCCTTTGAATTTGAAATTTTAATTATTTCTTTTTTTTTTTTTTTTAGATTTTGTGGATATTATAAATGGTGTTGTTTTGGCTTTTTGTTTAAATTTTAGGAAAACTTGCTTTTTAAGTAGGTTTTAGGGTTCAGAGGGTATTTAAAATGAATACAAAATACAACCGTTTGATGTTATATTATGCCCCTCGTATAACAGTATTCAACATGTCTTTTCCGTCCCCCCGTCCCCCCCCCCACACACACACACACACACAAATGGCAAATGTCATTTTGTAATTTTACAGATCAAAAAATAAGACTGTTTTGGCCTTCAAAGAGAAAGCTGTTTAAACTCTTGTGCTCTTTCATTTAAGATGCACTGCATGCTGATATTCCATGCACATACATTTTATGTACACATACACATAAACACACTCATGCATGCACAAACATACACACACTCATACACACACACACACGTGCCAAGTGGACAAATCACACCCAGGGGATTTGGATGCATGCAATTAAGATTATGATCAATGACAAGTCAATCATGTGAGCCTGTTCTCCTCTCCCTTCCCCAACTCAGCAATTATTCTCCAGCTGGTGGGGTCTGCCCCGAACCATTGGAGGAGACATTATACTCCTCTTTTTCCATCATTTCTTTTTCCTAACGCCTCCACCCCTGCTCCTCCTTTTCCTCCCTCTCTTTTTCACCCCCCTCTCCCCCTGACTTCCCTTACAGAGCAGTTTTCTTTGTCCCCTGCTCCTCCTCTTCTCCGTCATCTCTGCGGAGCAGTTAGCTCTGTCAGTCACATCTGACAGCTTGGGGCTTTTCACCATTAGCCCCTGGACCCTGAGCCTTCAGACTCCATGTTAGGTCAGATACCCCCTACCCCCGCTACCCCAACACCAAACAGACAAGTGAGGGACGGTTTTAACGTTCTCCTCATTCGACCACTGAAACTTCAAACTGCCAGCTTTGAAAGAATGATACACGGTTTGTTATCTTTGCGCTGGATAACTTCCAAATATGGAAAAACTTCTTTCAGTTACCATTGTTTTCAGTGTTGTCTCTTAAAAAAGCTGCTCATTTTGTTGACCAGTCAGAGCTGTTGGGAATGTACACAGACAACAGCAGGCGAGGAGCTGCACCTGTCCTCTTTCCTGTTTTGTTCTTTTTTTATTGGCAGCCCAAACACGCTGGATTTCACAGTTTCTCAGGTACATTTGCTACCGTGCTACCAACTGCACTGAATAATGGTGTTCTGTGTGGTTGTGTACGTTGAAGAGAGGCATGCGCTCGGCTCTGCCCATTATTCATAATAGAAAGGCTGGCGGTCCTGCCAGCAGACCCATCGCTCCCGTGCTATCTGAGAGCAGATAAAGGAGGCAGGTGTGAGGAGGAAATTAATGTAAATCCATCAGTCATCAATTAGAGCTCTGCTCACACCCAAAATAAAGACTCCATCTCAAACCAATAGGACCCCAGCTTTACTCACATCCCAGCCCCACCTGCAAGACCACAACAGCAGCAGCAGCCCTACTGTGTAAACATTCAGGAGCTATATAATGCAATGTTTAATGATGAGAGAGCATGGGATGTGTGATATGTGCAGGTGCAGGGTGTTATCTCACTCCCAAGCTGCAGCAACGGTGTACACGGTTGTCCATTAGGCTCCCAGTGTGTGGCTGGGCTAATTCTGTGTGCCTGGAGGTGCGGGGTCAGGGACTCTCCATGGACTGTGGGCTGGGGGAAGAACTGCAGTTTAACCTAATTTGGTTCTAATTACAAAGACAGGAAGTCCACCTGCCACACATACGGCTGTGTTCTCCTCCCCTCCAAGGGTTGGAGTCTGGAGAGAGGGGGAGGGGATGAGAAGGGAGTGAGAAAGAGCTTTTTTTTTTCTTGTGTTGTGTCCTTCTCTGTGGCACAAAAAGTCCCATCATCGCACAACATATACACTGCCGTCACAGCTGATACCAAACTGAATGTTTTAAATATCTGGCTGAGCAATAAATATTTGAAAAGCAAACAGCCCATTAGATAAGAATTTTAAGGAGCTCTGGGAGTCTTATAAATGTCAAAATGAATGTTATCTGACAAGAACAAAACAGTATTATCTCAGCAGTACCACCGCAGCTATGCCAAACACTGAATCAGCCTTGATGTGTATCTCTTGGTGTGCAACTTAGGGAGATTTACATCTCATTGTTATTAGTTTCGGTTTGTTTGGTGATTGCTGAGACTGGTGTTAGCCATAACAGCTTGCCACAGAGAATTTGTACAGTTTGAACACGACGCTGGAGTTCTCATGTAACACATGACATCATCATGGGGAGTTTTTTTTTTTTTTTTAGTAAAGCAAGGGATGAACCAGTAAATGAAAACCAGACGGTATAGTTACATAGTTACATACTGTCGTCCTTGTTCTTACTTGCATCGTGTTGTCTTCGCTGTCATGTTTACAGCATTTGGCTACATGACTTGGATTTGTAGAGCTCTGCCTATTGACTCTGCCAGCAGGCTTCCTTTCTGCCTTTATTTTGTCTCTGGGTGATAGCCTATTATTGTACAGGTATAATGGATGAAGAGAAAATTAATTTAATGGGTCATTTGTTTTAGTATTTTTGTATATTTTACATTACTGCCAACCATTTTACAAATTATACCAAACATTCACAGAGATATTTCCTGCAGTGGCCTCCATGTCAGGCACCCAGTGAATTCCATTTATTTCACTTTATCATGAAAGGATAAGGTTGTTGATATTTTATACTCTAGCCAAAATTTTTATAGGGGGGCCCATGTGGGTAGTAAATATGCTGAAAAATGGGCCCTGTATGGGATTTACCCAAGTCAGCCCCAGGCTACCTGGGTACCAAAAATGACTTTTTGGTACCCAGGTAGCCCTAGCAAAATCCATGTGGGGCACTCTTTGGTAAAAACACCCACATGGGCAATTGGCATGGGCCAATATGAAACCGATGGACAAACCCATATACATAGCTGCGATTACTCTGAATAAATTAATAAATTACAATATAATATATTTCTTGCATCATACCTAATGGTCTCTAATATCTCCCAAAAATTGACTGTCAGCAAAGCCAATGAGTCAGTGGAGTGCCAGAATAAAAGTAAAGGCCTCTAGTATAACTACACCCCCAGGAAGTGTGCCAGGCTCTGATGCAAATTTAACATAGTGGCCAAACGTGGAATTACACCATCAGGGTCAGTCAATGGCCAATGGCCCAGAGAGACTCTTTCCATTGACTTACATTTAGAAAAAGATGTCTGTAAATCAGAAAATAATTTTTTGTGAGCATCAACCCCCGAAATGACTAATTTCACTTTCTAGGTTTAGGCCACACGTTTCGATAACATTCGGAGGGTCTGAAAGAGCCACAAGAATTTTTTTTAGACCGACATTTAAGCTATATGCTATACCTGAAGTCAGTCGCTCAGCCAGTGGAAGTTACCCGCTGGAGCACACGACGGTCTCTAGTGCACATACCTTATGAGCTAGTGGGTGCTAGTATATTTCTTTAATGCATCTATGAGTATAAAACATCATTTTTCTCTTAAAGATCAATCAGTTAGTAAACTTTTAACGGGCAACAAGCTATTGAAAGCAAAAATAACCATAAGAGACATCCCTATTAACAGAACAAGAGGAAAGATACACATTAGCACCAGATTTATTCTTTAAAATTATCATGCAGTAATTGAAAACATGCTACGCCACATTAGAGTTGTGTATTTAATGCAGTCGCAAGCATAGGCTGCTTTGAAAACTCTCCCTGATGAAGCTCTCATAAATGTGTTGACATATCACATTTTAGTTTTGGCTGCTGAACAGCAACTTCTTAAGTCCCATATTGCTTCTTTTTGGTATTTGAAATCCAAAAGACACAAATAAATGCAGCCGACCCTGGCCTCAGTTTGAGCCTACGTAGCTTTGCAACCTGCAAAGCTTACTGTGACTTACTTCTGTCAGGCCTTATCAGCTGACCAGATCCCCCAGTGGTGTTAATGGCCGGCTCTGGCAGTGTAAAGCTCCCTAACAAGGAACGCGATTGTTCTGTTAATGTGTTACTTCCTGTTGGAGTCACTGCTCCGGAATGGAGCTGAGTGGTCAGTGCCGGAAGAAATCCCCACATCAGAGCAATCACAGGCCGGCCAGGGTTTCACTTAGCCAGCCAGCAAGCCAGACAGTCAGCAAGTCAGCTTCTACAGCCCGTGATGGAGGAGATAGATTTCACTAAAGCAGCCTGTGAGACCTGACACTCGGTCTAAGGAACTTAGTGGTCCAAATGAAGTTGGGCAGCATCACACAGAAGGTCTGATATCAGGGAGTTCACAGATATTAGTGCCGTTATGAATATAGGACAGGAAATTTAGAGTAAATTCTAGGTTTGAACATTTTTATGCAAATATGTGGCTTAGAATTCGGTACACTTCACCTCATTTTGTGAAGCAACATGTCATTGGCTTACAAATGTCTTCCAAGTGTTATTGCTATGTGGCATCTGAGCGTTAGCAGGGTTGACTGTTGCCACTATGAATTCCTCCAGCTTATTCCTCCACTCTCGGATTTACACTCTGTGCACAACTTTGATCTCAAGGTATTAAAGTCACTAGTAACCAAACAGGGTGTGGAGTAGAGCAGGGGCTTATGGGGCTTTATACCCTTCACTACGTGGAAGGAGCTACGTGAGACCAAACAGAGGCAGCATGGGTGGAGGTGAGGAGATGATGGAGCAGAGACAGTGTGTGTGGGTAAGAAAGAGAGCGAGAGAGACATAACAGAGACAGAGACTATCTGGCTGATCATGTGAGCAGCAGGTCAACTCCTTGGCAGAGAAAGTGCTGTGTTGATATGGCAATATGCCTTTTTACCCACCCAAGAGTCATGGGCCAGGGCACCATCAGCGGTGTGAGCGTTGTTCAAGAAGCAGTGGAGATCAGGGCCTTAATCAGTCAGCACTGATACAAGGGTGAAGAGTGGGAATAGAGCCTGGGGCTATTTGGACAGGAACATCAGTACACACACACATGCGTTCACACCCACACATCCTGACAAACACAGCATCTGATGCACGAACAAATGAGATGAAAAACTAAGCAGAATTACTGATTTGGTGTGATTAGCTAAAATTCAGCATTGTTCTTAGTTATGAGGAAGAGAATTTAAAGAGTTGAACCCAGCAGTTATGGCTCCATGCATTAACATTTAAACCTCATTTCTAAAGAACAGGTTGGTACCTGTAAATGTTGCATCACAGCAGAGAGATGTTTTGTTTTGTTTGTTTAGTTATTATTTATTATTTATTAATTTATCTTTTTTTTTAAAATTAATTTTTATTTTATTTTTATTTTATTTTATTTTGTTTCTTTATATTCCCTGTAAAGATGTATTTAATCAGTAATGGGTGGGCAGGGTGCTAGGAAGGGAACAATTGGGGAATGAATGGTTGAAATGAAGACAAATATACATATTTTGTACTCTTTAGGGGGCAAAACTCTGAAAATCAATTGAACATATTTCCAAAAAACAAAAAAACCTTTAAGACTCATTTCCCCCGTGAAGAGGATCAGTATGTTGCTTGTATGGTTTAGTATGTGCAACTCCTGTTGGCATCCTGTCGTCGCTGCAAAGAAGTAAATAAGGAGAAACTTGTGCAGCATGCCCAATTTGAGTCGATTCCCTCCAAGGCTCTGAAAGTCTGAAGAGGAAAGCTATCCTGAAGTTATGTTACGAAACTTAATCACTGACCGACCATCTGATTCACACCCTGTCTGTCCAAGACGTGGCACATATTTATTTCCAGCAAGTGATTGCATCAAATTTGTCCTGTTTTTAACTTTGTTAGAAAAAACATGCTTGGCGGATGCACGGCACACACTGGTGGCTGCAGGGAGCCAAAAGCACTTTATTTATGTTTGGATGGCAGCGGGTGCTCAGTTCTGCTTGGCACAGACAGTGTGCTGTGGTCTTTGGCACCTCTTTGCATCCCTCCTGTCCCCCCGACATACACTCTCCCCATCTCTATTGGGCCTCTGTCGCATCTTGTGAATGTGTGTGTATGTATGCATTTGCACGTGTTGGGAACTATGCATGTATGCTGTGTGCTCTTGTTTATGTGTTCTTTGAACTGCAGTTAAGATATTTTCTTGCCTGAATATCACATAAAAGAGACAGGCAAGCAGCAATGCTTTATATCTATTTTTCATAGACTCTTTTATCTGTACTTTTTTCAGAAAGGACTAGTAGCTGCTTTAATTAAACATGAGAAGTTTTTCAAAAGTGGTTTTGAAACTGAAACTAATCTCCAGTGCACCTAAGGTCATGGGACTGCAAAGTTCCAAGACGAAAAATACTACATGAATTAAGATGAATACATATGCCAGTGGCTAATCTTCTACTTTGAGACTTTGCTACTTGAAACTTGCTTAAGACGTCACATGCAGGGCATGAGTGACTCATGTAGTAATGCCAGCCAAGTGCAAATTCTAATCTTCCCTCAGCTCTGCTTATGCAGGAGAGAGTGCTCTGCCAGGGCGTCCACTGAGCACAGCCATTCCAGAAATTCAAAGTTACAAGGTCGGTGTACATCTGCTGCCGGCAGAACCTAAAGTAAGCAAATATCCCCAGGTCTATACCCCAACAATCTCATTTATTATTTTTCTTCCACCTTCCCAGCGCTTTTCATTTTACCTCAGGGAACCGACTGACCCTCACTTGGTATATAAATATATAATTTATATCTCATATATTTATAAACCAAAGCAAGGCCAGCCGCCTTAAAAGGAAGCAAGGCCTTTTTCCTTGTGCCGGAGCTCTGCGGAGTCTGTTGAGGCTCAAACCCCAGGTTCCGTAGCCTGGGTTTCCTCAGTCCGGAGCAGTCAGTGTTGCAGAGGGCTGGGAAGAGAGTGATTCTGGTCGGGCAGGCAGGCAGGCAGGCCATCCGCGGCCAGATAACGGCTGATACTGGGACTAATTTGGTCATGTGCAGGGCTGCCGGATGACGAGGGGCTGATAAAGAAAACATGGCAGATAGACAGCTGGGCTGCTGGAGGAGGATGTGAACTCTCTCCAGATCCTTGCTGGAGGATTTTAAGTGTCTTGAGCCTGCTTGTCTTTCTGTCCAGTCATCTGTCCACTGTCTATCTGCAAAATCATTCATACATCATAATACAAGAAATGTCATTAGGGGTTGCAGAGTTGCTTGTGTTTTTGATGTTCTGGCTGATGATTTTGAGATGCCATCTTGTTTTCTCATTTATGTATTTTTCAAATTAACTCATACACATGTTGTCACGTTTGATCATGCAGTGGGGTTTGCACTTTGCCAACACCAGCATGTAGCTGATTGACATCTCAACCACACAAGGGCAGCATATAGAGCCTCACAAATCACCAAAGCAGGCTGATGGATGGATAACAATCCCTAGCGGAGGAACTGCTGGGCTGGAAACATACTGTGAACATGAGCAGTCTTGGCCGGCGGAGTATGATTACGGAGCAGCAGCACAGTTTGAGAAGCCGTGTCGGGGTCATATGGTTCTGACAGTCCTGGTCTGCTTAGGCTAACACAGAGCCTGTTGCCTGGCCTAGAGAGGAGAAAGACAGAGAGATAGTGTGTGGTGGCGGCGGTGTGTATGTGTGTATGGAGATTGGCTCCCGGAAGAGCAGCAGTGGCTCAGGACTGCAAGGAGGCTGCTGGGAAATGTCTGTGTCACTGGTGTCACCCAGGCAAGGCAGATACACAGAGCAGCAGTCACGGACACATTCTTGGCCCAGGCCGATCTCCAAACACGCTCGCTACCACGATCCCCCTTCTCGCACTTTCAAGCCTTCACTCTGCTTCCTCTCCCTCGCTCACAGATGCTCTCTGTCTCTTTCTCTCTGGCATCTACAGCTCTCTTGCTCCTTCTGCCTCTGTCAACAAACACACACACTTTGTGTCTTTTTTTTTTTCTTGGAAATTTTAATATACACTAACTGACAGGGAAAAAAACATTTTGAGGACTCTTGAATATCCAAACTCATGAGAAACATTTGTTTTATTAAAAAAACATAGGGTTATTTTAAAACTTAAAAAAAAATTAAAGTACTGTTAAATTATTGTATAGGGTGTATAGCTTTAAATCATTTGCATCCTCTACTCTCTATTGTTGTATCTCAGAGCTCTGTAATTCAGTCTAACCCGCTCAGTGTAGTGCAGGCAGAGGAGCCAAATGCAGATAACTAGCACCCCCTTTTGAAAGTGCACACTTGACCAGAAAAACAATCCTCCATCATTCCCTTTTAAATCATGTTTGAGGCTCATGAAGCAGACAAGCTTTCCGTCACCCATGCAAATCTAGATTGGACTGTCTCGCTGAAATGAATGGAGAGAATGATGAGCTGAATTAGCGATTAATTGGGATTAAAATGTTTACCACAGGAGGTTGTTTTGGATGACCTTTTTCTGTACAATGTGTGTATTTGGTGCGCACGAGAGAAAACAACAGCTCAGCTTTGATTAATATGGATTAGGAGTCTTACAACTCCTAATTCACACACGGAACAAAAAACATGTTTGGTAAAACCATAATTCCTCTCAAATGTTAAAAACATTCAAGAAAAATAATAATTAGTCCAACTGTATAAAGCTCTTTTTGGTTAAGCTAAAATATGAAGTCTAACTTCATAAGCTTCATAACATAATTTTTACTGTTATATTAATCAAGTATAAATCATCTTCCTGGGAAGTTGGTGAGCTAATCATCACTATGCAGAGGAGTCAGTATTAAAGCTGCCTACTTAAATTGCCATGAGCAATAATATGTGATTAAAACTGCAGTTTTAGAAAGTAAGTGAAAGTCATTAAAGGGTTTAAATCATCTCCTAAATCTCCATGCACACTGTGTAATATACATTATAATAATAACATCTCATTATAACTGACATTTATAAAATAATTTCATGATTGATGTCTTTTTGAAGATTTGTATCAATTGTTTGTTCAAATAATTTAGTTTTCCAGTACTTTAGCCCTGTTTTCTAATGCAGTGGTTCCCAGCTGGTCCAACCGTGGGGTCCAGATTTCTCTTTAGTCAATAGTTCAAGGTCCACACAATAGTTAATAACCACATATCCAGTTTTATTTTACAAAATTAAAACAAACTTACAACTTAAAGAAATAAAACATATTGCAAAAATAAATAGTAACACCTGTTAAGAATAAAAGCTCTGTGCCCGAAATTCACTGTACAAACATGACATGTTCATGACATGTCACTTATGGTCCATCAAGACTGGACCCGTGACCCACATTTGGACCACGACCCACCGGTTGGGAATCGCTGTTCTAATGTTTTTTAATGTGAGACATTAAATGCATGTCTCTGTCTTGATAAAAGTTGGTGGGCTGTGTAAGCATCCACAAGGGTGTGGGTTAAAGGCATTGGGAGGGACACAATGAAACAGGGAGTTTGGGGTCCTCCGCCTACAATTTTGAGCATCAAACACTTGATTTTCTGCATTCTGGTGAATTTTTATGCACTAATTTGTGCCTTTTCTGCATCAATTTATTTATGACGTTGTATATTGGAGGCGACAAATTCAGATTTTTTTTTTGTCCTTTGCATCCCTCCAAAATTGTACACCTATGAACACCAGGGGCAATTATAGAAATAAGTCCAAGTTTTTATTTGTGTGAAAATGTTTTTTTTTTTTGTTTTTTTTTTCTACAAATATATTGGTTCATTGTCAGTGAACTAAACCATAAATAGCTGCTGATCAGTTGGTCTGAATGTGTTGATGAATCTCCCAGCCATCCACATACTGTATCTAACATGCCAGTCATTGTTCAGCCATCACAATACACATAAACATCCATCTAGTCATTCATCTTCGTCCATCCGTCCATAGATACATACTGCACATCCAGCCAGACACATTTCCAGGCCGCTAGTCAGAGCCCCAGGAGTTTGAGCTCTTACACCAGAGAGCGGTGTGGGAGAGACCCGATAAGCAGCTCAGACTGGATCAGTGGTAGCAGGAGGGGAGCATGGGAGCTCCTTACACCCTCCTTCCTCAGTATCCTCCATTCCTTCGCTCCTTACATGTATTTATACCCCTACTCCTTGATCTATTTCTTTTATGAAAAAGTGTATATTTCTCACATTTTTCTTTACATCCACATAGCTTGCCTTGATTACTAATTTTTCCCACTTGCGTCTTGCTCAATGCTTCCTCTTCTTCTTTTGTCTTCATCACTTTCATATCAACCTCTTCCCCCACCTATACTCTCGTCCCTTTTCGCATCACCTCCGTATTTGCACCCCTCTTCCTGCTTCATCTACGCTTTGCAAACACAACTAGTTTCTACTCAGAGTTCGGAGGCGTTGGAGGTCAAAGAGGAGACGGAGGGGCCGGGGAGTGGAGGGAAGAGAAGGGGAGGGCTGAGTGAGTGTTGAGCTGGTCGGTCGGTCAGGTGCAGCGCCACCAGTGATCATTAGGGTTACAGCTGCCCGGGCCAGATTGTGTGCTGCCTGCACCAGGCGAGATGTTTTGCCCAGGGAGAAGAGCGAGCATCTGTCTGTCCCTCCCCGTAGACAGCAACCTCCTACCAGCCTGTCCAACTCAACCCAACTGGTAACAAGGTCACCCAACTCTTACTTTCTCTCGCTCGCTCACGCACACCCACTCTGAACTACTCTGTACTTCTTTTCCTGTTTCGCTCACTCCCTCCTTCACACACAGCTCCTCTCACTCGCTCTCTCTTCAGGACAGGTTGTGAAAGCAGCAGGGCCCGTAGTGCAGTGCAGATTGCAAAAAAAACGAGTGCATGTGATATTTGGACTGAAATGAATTTTCTGTGAGTGCAGTGCCAATGCACATAGCACCACAGAACAGCTTTTCCTTTTTTAAACGGTAGAGACTATTTATTCGTTATCTTTGCCCAATGTTAATTGCATAGTTTGATCCCTGTTGATAAAGGGATACTTTCATCATAAGAAAAGAATTGGCTCCAGCAACTTGAGAACTAATTTTTCTTACTTTTTTTTTTTTTTTAAAACAACAATTGTTTCTCCTTATCTTATCAAGCTAGTACAAAATTATAATTATGCACAAAGCCCAAAGGGGAACTTGTAACTGTGTATTCACTTCAGCACTGACAACCTACAACTATTTAAAGACTTAGGCCTGATCAGAACATGAGAAGACTCCAGATTGAACCGCCTTAAACTAAAATGTGTTGAAATTATATCTTTTCTTTATATATATATATATATATATATATATATTTATATGAATCTGTATATAACAAACGACCTTGAAAGGTATCACGAAACCTGTAAGTCGCTATATCACCTTTCTTCAAAAAGTTAGGTTTTTTGATGATTGAAGAAATAATTCGACAGAACAGTATCTCTCTTATGTTGTTTCAATATCAAGCTTGAGTGTGTGGGCCGTTGGCTTAACATCATGGTTAGAAACAGGTGGAAGCAGCTACTCTCTCTGAAGTTATCAAAATTTGTCTGCAGACACCTTTAAAAATCACTTGTTAGCATTTTATTTCTCTTGTTTTATTGTATAAAATCCTACATGTAAAATGATAGCTTTTGTTTTTTCAACGCATTTTTTTTTTTCATATGCCGCCTATGTTGTTACACCTACACGTCAAAATATAGTACGCCAGGTACTCTCCTGCATCAGTTTTGGACGTTCATAGATGGCGTTTCATTTTACACTTGCATCATGTGTTGTGTCTTTTCAAAATACGCTTCCGTTTTCAAAGGATATGTACAGTTTATGCTTGTTACGTAGAGTCTATGTCAAAATTTAATGTACAACATGCATAAAACATGTCACTTTTAGGTTTATTTCCCTAAGTGTAGGCAACAAAAGTCAGTGAAAAACATTATGGCTTGGCATAGCCTATCTTGTTATTAAAATAACTCCACTGACTTTTGGTTTCACACGGGAAATGAACAGTTGGCTCCTGGAGGAAAGTCCCGAGTTTGTTTGACCCATCCACCAACTCTCCAAACCTCCCTCTTTGGACTTTCTTGCTGTTTATTCTCCTGCTGTTGCCAGCCGCATTACAAATTACTGCCGGTGTGTTTCATATTGTGCATAGGTGCATCTGCGCATCGGTTTCTGGTGCTGACATTTACTGACAAAGAAGCAATATTTTATGAGTTGGGATGTTGCCTGCTGCTGCCCGGTGCGTATCAGTTTCTGACGCTGAGATCACTGACAAAGACTGAAAAGGACTATGTCTGTGCTGGTCCATGGATGTATAAAAAGACCTGCATATAATATTGGAGACTAGACCCTGTTGTTGCTCTTGGCAAATAAATCAAAAAACGTTTGATTTCAGGTTATAATGGGATTTTAGGACATAATGATTTAAATACAGGCAAAAAAAAAAAAAAATCCTGTGATTTACAGATGTCTCTTTTACAATGTAGGCTTAAGTCCATGAGAAAAGTCTTTTTTGCCGCAGTGACTTCTTGGAGTCTGGTTGTCATTGGGAGGTTGCTAGACAGATCACACAAGATCCAGGAGTATTGCTTTTGTAATGTAGCAAAGTGTAGAGATTCTCTGTTGTGCGTTGTATTCAATGATGTCCTACACTAAAAATGTCCATATATCTGGAAATAATCAGAGGTTCTACTGAGTGTTTTTGATAATGCTGGGTTGGCTACTGCAGATTGTTTTTGATTATTCACCAAAAGCACTCAAATGAAATGTAAGCATATTTGCAGAGTTTATTACCAGTATGCGGTGATATTTTGAAATGTAAGTATGTGCAGGCTTATTGGCCTCAACAATTAAAACAGTCAGAGAGTGTGCGTGTAAAGCTTTGAATACAGAGGGCCTTCTGTTTATACTCAAATCCTCATCTTCCCACTAAACTATTTTGGGAAATCCTCAGAGGAGTGCTTTCTTCAATGGTCGGGTGCCAGACGTCAGTATTGTTTGATAGTGTTTGAGGTAATTTGCTGATTGAATGCATTAGGTGATGGGTGCTAATCTCTCTGATCTGGCATTGTCCATGGACTAACAACGGGGTTGTATTAGGAGAGAAAATCCTACCAGGCAACAAATAACATATGGCCTCTGTTGTTGATCTGTCAAACACAGTACTCCCTCGACAACAATAGACAGTAAAAATGTAGAATATTTAGCAACACATGATTTTTCACAGCAGCCCTAAATACTTACACAACACTAACTTCTACCGAGCAACAAATGTGCTATCAGTCAGTGGACTGAAGGGGTTAGAAAGCAGTGAAACCTTTAATTCATTTTGACAGCATCATCTGTACTCAATTGTCAGCCAGACTGAATGAGCTGGGCCAGGAGCTGACAGAAAGGGGCTGAAACAGGTGTGACACCAACTTTCTGCCTCACAGGAGACGATAAAGCCCTTGGTCAAGGGCACAGCACCTGGGCCATTGTTTTATCACACAAAATAGCTTTTAAGTGCAAATTTCCACTTGGTCCTAAAGGAGACCTGGCCTCTGCACTTGCTTTACTCATCTGAACCAATATGTGATCCGTCCTCATTTGCATAATGGGCAAAATGGAAATGAGGGGCCAGCTTTGTCAGCCCAAGACAAAAAGAAGAAAGAAAAGCGTGAGGCAGACTGATGCCATTCTGCTGAACTGCATCTGTACAGCACAAAGGTGTGATATCTTGAGTCTCATTTGACCACTTTTAATAATGATCAGAGGTTATATTGAGCACTGCCACTCACATGGTTTGACAAAGGCCTTGTAAGCGGCTGCTTAATGGTGGAGAATCAAACAACATGTGGACGGATGATGTAAGCGTATGCCCCTGTCTATACATGCTTCTCTTTTGTTAGCAACTAATAGGATTTAGACTGTTTTTAAATTACAAAACCATCTTTTTTCACTTTTCAGGCTACTGTTTGACACAGTACAAGTTAATGAGATGCCGACAGCTCTCAGTCTTGCACAGGGGCTGGGTTCTACTGGTTATTTTATGCTGACTGCGTTGCGCTCATATTGCATCATATGTTTTCAAGTTTCATCTCTCAGTCTGCCTAACAAGAGATCACTGAGTGAGGACTTGGCAGTTGGGCTAGAATTAATCCCCATGATGAAACTGATTCTTCTGCACCGCTCAACTATCAAAACTTTATCTGCTGTGTTACTGCAATTGACCAAACCATATATGCGTGGATCACAGCTGCTGATATGGTTATGCTTTAATAGATTCAATAGCACTTGAGGTCAAACTGGGTTTAGCTGTGCAACAGTGCTCCTTGGACTGTTGGGTGCTCGAGGCAAATTTGTAGCAGACTGTCATAAGTTTTGCAGACAGCAGTTACTACAGAAACTGTAAAATTGAGAAAAAAGAAATTGAATTTTGAGGGCCACAAGTGTGTAGTAGCTATTTATGTTACAAGTCTTAATTTTATCCCTTTTGTGGGATAGTCACCCCGAAAGAAGTATTTCACCGCTGGAAAGATGGTCTTTTCATAAAACGTGGCTTTCTATGCAGCAAAAAGACACATACTTTTGAAAGTAATGCGACAGGACCAATGAAAACAGGAGATAAGGGCAGTGACATTTGCTTTTGCATAAGAGGTAGAAAACGTACAAATGACAAATGCACTGCGCCTCACGAACCAATAAACGCTCCAGCTGTTGGGTGATATAATGCAAGCTCATCTGATCTGACAGAAAAAGCAATATGGTGCAAGAAGGAAACAAACATTCTCTTACTACAGTTAAACAGTAAAGTTTCTGAAAAAATCTGAGGCACAAAATAGGCAACGCAGTCAGAATCTTGGCTCCTATTTTATCAGCACTGCTGGGTCTGGATCCTTTGATCTCAGTACGTTCAGCCTCTGTTTTCACAATGCAGGAAACAGTATGGTGCCAGCTTCCTGTTTACATATTACATATTCCAAACAGTGCACTAAAATATGTTTCTGAAGGCTTTTTTGGCAAGAAATAGTCTATGCAGTAACTTAATTCTGGTTAGTATTTTATCAGCACCGTTTAACTTTACCGTTGATCTGAGTCTTTTAAACATCTGTTTTTACAATACAGGAAACAGTATGGTGCACAGTTCCTGTTCACATATCCTTGTAAGGCAAACAGTGCACTTAAATATGTTTCTGAAGACATTTTAGGAGATAAATAGGCAAAACAGTAACCGAATATTGGTTTATATATGATCAGCACTGCCTGGTTTCACCATTTGAGTTTGATCTGAGTTTGAGACAGGACCAGGCCCCTGGTCTGGGTATCTTTTGGTCTATGGATTTTCCGTGCAAAAACGGGTATTAAAATTAAAAAACGAGTGGTTATTGGATTTTCGATTTAAAATGCAAAAATAAAATTGAAATACAAGGCGTTTTTCTTTTTCATGGTCAAAAAGGGATAAGCGAAATTCAAAAATTGGTTTGATTTTAATTTTCTATTTAGTATTCAAAAACCAAGATCACTTAAAATGAAAAAAGGCCCCTTTTTTTCATTTTCTGTGTCCGGATGCAGCAGTGTGACAGGGTGGATCACTCTAATACATCCATGGCCATTTCAAATCCATGGGATGTGTTATAGTGAAATCATACAGTCTATGAGCCCCTCCCTGCAGAAAAGGCCCTCACGCACGTGCAGGCTAGCAACTGATACGGCCAGAGAGACGTCATGGTGAATACAGCGGTAAGAACGAAGTACCAGCAATAAAACCAGAAATAGCATGTTTTAATATAACTGTTTATGACTATATTTCAGCTAGAGATGTGGTCTTCATTACATTACCTGCGTATTTATAAATAAGCAGTCTGTGTGATGCCGGTAAGGTTACAGTGTTTCTGAAGGTACGCTAGCATTCGCTTCCTATTGAATTGTTTAGCTAAAATTAGCTAGCACATAAGCTTCTACAGACAGATAGAGGGTAGGCCTGTAAGCTAGCAGCTTAGCCTATTTACATTTGTCGCTTTACAAGCTCACTGACATGTTGTCTGTGGTTATACAG